>NC_136685.1:44637295-49507295 GCF_903797595.1 Erithacus rubecula
CAATTTAAAAAAGCCTATTTTGTATTTACTTCTCTCTTCTGTTATTAGAAAATCTGAACCAGGGAATATGCTGAAAAGAGGAGTGACATTTTCCCAGCTGAATCCAGCTGGATGAACAGAAAATTGTTTCGTTCTGAATGCTCCCTTACATAGATTCTGAAATATTAAGTGTAAAATACTCAATGTACTTCGGGTACTACACTAATGAAAAAAATACCCTCACACCAAAAACGTCCCTCCCAAAAACAAAGCAAAAACACCACCAAACAAAGAAACAAACAAACAACAACAACAAAAAAACCAAAATAAAACAAAAAAAGGAAAAATAAAGAAAAAAGGAAAAAAAAAGAAAAGTGAAAATGGAAATCCAGTATTTAGTTCTTCAGGAGTTTCCATAAAACCAGAAAGCATTTCAGAGGATTTTGAAACCATCATTCTCCACAAGCTTACACGACAAATCATGTGTGATGACAGGTCCAGAAAATTATCAGGAGTCTTGTGATCTTCGATGTTTTTTCCTTACAGTCTCAGTTTGTGTGACTAAACAATTCCTTGGCAAATCTGGCTTTTGGTTTTGGAAAAAGTTTGTAGCCCTTTGGCTGCAGAGCTAACCTCAGGGACCAGAAGTCTAGAGATTGAGTAAACAAAAAAAAAAAAAAAAATCTAGTTTTAAAAATCATGTGCTTTTCAAAACAACTTTATGAGTTTTGAGGTTTGTGGCATGGTTGTTGAGGGTGTTAATATAGGAGTATCAGTTCACATTTGGGAGGATGAGCTTTCTTCCCTGTGTATCAACATGGCAATGCTCCTTGTGCTGGGGACAGTTATGGATACTCAGTTGATGCTCCAAGGAATCATGTCCCTGGGGCCAAACTTGTTGTTTTTCCAGGCAAATTGTGGAGTTTTGTTATTCCTTTGTGGCAGAGAGCTGGTGTCCTGCAACTCCAGATGAAAAGGTGGCTTGGGGTATTTAACCCAGCCGTTGCTGTTCATTTCAATGAGAGGTGATGCCTTGGCCCAGCATGTCATGGTGTGAAATTTGGATAGGTTTTCAGATGAAAGAAAATGGGCTCTTTTTACTGTGTATTTTTCTGCAACATTGAGCTGTTTGATGTGATTCCCAAAATGGAGCCATTGCTGCAAAATCCAAACATTTTCTGTGCAGCTCTTGGGAATAAGGAGGACAGAGGACCCTCCTCCGAAAAGGGATAACCAGGAGTGTTATATCACAAAATATCTAAGTCTCAAAACCTTTTTCTTTTGAAACTGCAGTGATGGTCACTGTAGAGACTCCTCTGTAGCTTCTGTGGCACATTGTCACTATAAGGCTAGGAAGTGGAGAAAGAATACAGCAACACTACTCCTCTTCCGAGGAGCCAGAAGGAGTGATTTATCAAAAAGCCATGGCAATTTTATAAGAGAGATCACGAAAAACAAAGTAGAAAAGACTCACTGGTCAAAGAAGGCAACACCTTTTTGAAAACATGCTTTCTGTAAAATATCACGAGACACTCACATGGCTCCCATGCACCCTGCAGGTGGATAATCATTGTTATAACTTCTTGTCCTTGTGGAGGCCTGAGAAACTCAAGGCTTCAAGGGTGCTTTTTCCCTGGTTCCCAGCAGTATCCCATGACAGCAGATTACAGCTGTGTTTGAATTAAATTTATTTCTATTCTTAGCCAAATTAGCACATGGCTATCAGCTGCCTGGAGGTGGGAAGAGGAAGGGTAGCCCATTGCCTGGCAGTGATAGCCTGTGAGCTGGCACACTCCCACCACTACCCTTGCAAAAAACACATTTTCACCCTCTGTTACTCACAGTGTGAACCAGCAGTTGCTCAGGCAGCAGCCAGACAGCTTTTCCCCAGGAAGAAAGTGCTCCAAGCAAGGCTTCCTCAGGAGCTCTGTGTCAGCTGCCCTGTCCTTCTTCATTAGGTGAGGCAAGCACTGCTCTCCCTGCAAATACTCCCTGTGTGATGCCTTGTAGTGCCATGGGAAAATTGTCCCTCTTGGAGTTCTGGCCACTGAGACACAATGCTTCAGAGTGGGAAGGTGAGAAGGGCAGTGCTCACCTGGGGGCACCAGCACTGCCTTTTCCACCTGCTGATGCTCAGTGTGCACAGAGCAGAGCCAACATTTGGAAAAGTCCCTTTGCAAAAGCTCCAGCTTGTGACCCAAATTCTCAGTCCCCATTAGGTGATACTAGAGATGTTGTTGCTATAAAAAGAAATCTTCTCTCAGAGCTGTAGCCATACAGGAATATCACAGCAAAGCCACTTTCACATTTTCTATGGGTTTTTTTCCTGATTATCAGGATATAAGCTTCTCCACAGTGCTCTGCTCGACACTTCCAAAATGGCATTAATAACCCAGTGTAGGATCTGCTGGACTTGCTGCTGGATGTAGGGCAATTACTGTCTCCTATCTCCCACCAGATATTCTACTTTCTGCATAAATAAGGATTTCTTCAATGTATAAGACCTTGGCAGGACACAAAGGGGACTGTGAAAAATTCAGTGTTTTCCCACTACAAAATTCAGTCCAAACTCCCAAAATTCTCTGTAAAGTGAAATTATGATTGCAAAACAGTGTGTGCTGCCACCCACACTCAGTCAAAACAGACAGCCTCAGGAACAAGGACTTTTAGTCTCCTGTCAGCCTCACCAAGACAGCTGTCTACAAGAGCCTGGGAAAACCAGGAGACAGTGCAAGTGACAGCCAGGTCAAAGCCGTGATCTCCAAGTGGCCATGGCCAGTGGAGAGACACCCCTGAACAGCCTCCCTTGTGGCTGCTGGGCATGCAGGTACCCATGTTGGGCTGGTTCATTGCTTCTCCTTCTTTTCTTTTATTAACCCTGCAATTCCTCCTTCAATTTCAAGAAAGAAAGACTAGCTTACCTAACCAACAGTAAGTCTGAAAAACCCCAACCCACAAAGCAGTGACCAGCTCCTCTGTAAGTACTGTCCCTGGCCAAGGCCAGCCTATGCTGAGGGTGGCAGGGGTTAATGAAGGGGGCAGAGTGACTCAGGCCATCCCATGGGGTACTTCTGCTTTGGGCTGCTGGGTAGCAGATAGTCTTGGCTGGAGATGACAGCTGAGTTTGTAGAAAACCTGTATAAGCTTTTGTTCTGTTATGGTTTTCCCAGTGCGTGCTGCTCTGATCCTGACTGTCAACAAGAGCATTTCACAAGAGGGCCTCTAGATTGCTGACAAGTCCTAAGTAAAAGGAGGGGTAATAAAAACCTAAAGAAAGAAGATATGACCCAGATATATTTCTATTCCTCCTTCCTTCCCTCCCACCCTTTATAAGGAAAGAGATCACTTCTTAGAGGAAAAAACACAGCACCTGGAGAAAAGCTGCATCTTAGTTACCCCCTTATTTTGTTGTGCTGCTGATGTGCATGGTCCATGCTGGAAACAAGGAGTCACTTGTGAGAATTGGTGGCTGAGGGAGCCTGGACCAAAGGGAGTCCCTCACCCTGCACAGTGTTGGAACTGGAACTCACACTAGCAGGAACTCCATCAGATTGGGTGTGAGCCAAAGTACAAAAAGAAGATAAAAAGGCTGATGGAGAAAAGGAGAAGGCAAATATAGAAGAATATACAACAAATCCTGTAGCCTGCACAAGAGAAGATGACTATGGGAGTTCCTTATAGCCTACCAAAAAATGTCTGGGGTATATTCAGAGAAGACTTAAAAGGAGCCAGATAGTCAGATTCAGGCAGGCTGGGGATATGCATTGGACTTGTTTACACAGGAGAAGTCTTGTTTACACAGACTGGAGAGTTTGCTGTCTGAAATGCTGTAGGTCAACAGGAAGCTTCTGCACTCAGCTCTGGAGCTATCTGGCTCAAAATAAAGCTCTGTGTTGGATGAGGTTAAATATAAAGACGTAGAGATCTCAGAGATTTTAAATTATAGGTCAATTGACAGGGTATAAATCAAGAGGGATCCCCTTCGTTGCCTCTCTGTATTCGTCATTGTAGAGCTGGACACATAAAGTGAGCAACCTTATGGAGTTGAGGATGTTTGTATACCTCAGGCCTTGATTACTCAATTAGTCTGAGCATTTAAGAACTCCTGGATTTCTCTCTCGGAGGGACAGAAGTTACTGGTCTTAAATGGCTTTTGGCACTACTGAGTGCCTCAGCTTTGATTTTGTCCAATCAAGATTGAACTGATCTGCTACTCTTCATAGTTTTCTCCAATTTTCTGTGCTCATCAGGTCAGGCTCCAGCCCTAGAAATACTTAGGTACAAACCTTTATGCACATCAAATAGTCCCTCTGGTCAGATGAAAGCACATTCTGAAGTCTTTGAAGAGCTGAAGCCTGAGTCCTGGAGGGAAGGTACTGTCAGCTTGCAATACCAGTTAAATATTGGGCACCTCTACGGCATGATGAAAATACTAACCACTGATGTTCAGTATTATTTTCTGCATTGTGTGCACTTTTTAAAAAATGTTTTATAGCAGCACTGATATTCAGGAGAACTGCAAAAGCTGTTTACTTTCGGAGTGCAGTAATTTATCCTGTCAGAAGGAATGGGAGGAAGGAGAATGAAGGCAGGTGTTTTCAATAGCAGTAACCACTTACTGTGACAGACATCTGCAGAAGGCAAAGGGAGAACTGAGTCACTGCTACAGCCACCAACAGCAACACATCAGTCTTCTCATTGCTGGGGATTTGCTCTGCTTTCATGACAGGTTTACATGGGCTTCTGATCCCATCACGCCTCTCATGCCACTGGCCACCCCCTTTTCTTATGTGGCTACTGATTTTAGGTCTCAGGTTGGTGTTTTAAGAGAGAGGGACAAACCAGATTTTCTTTAAGCCCAGTTTGTTTTAAAGAAGTATCCATTGGATGCTCTGAATGGTTGTCACCTTTGGAAAGGCAAGCAAAGATATTCTGCTGGGCCAGATTTCCATGCTGCCATGGCAACTCTGCTTGCAGGACCCCAGCTAGACACTTTAAAGGTGTACTTGATATTTTCAAGAGACTTACAAAGGGCTGACAGTCATATAGACACAGACTCAGTGTGCAGTTGGAGACGAAAGTGGGCTACTGCCAGATGACTATAAAACTGATTAAATAAAGTAATTTTTAATGTTAGTAATTTCCTGGTTTAATGCATAATAGGCAAGTGCACTCTGGATCCTGTTAGCAGAAGGTACATGGAAAAATGACCAGATACATTTTAGACCCAGAGGCTGTCTCTCCACTATAATAAAACAGAGCAGAGATCATTACCTGGCCCTGAGGGCTGCAGGCACAGCACTGTTGTATCTGTACTAGTAAATTCTCAAAAACTGGATCAGTGTCTCTGCCCTAACTACTGCCAGACCCATGCTAAGTCCTGGCTGTGTCTGGGAGAGTGTGAGCAGCTTCAGGTCCAGCATCACTGAGAAAAAGTTGAGCTTGGTTCATTTGCTTTGAAGTTGCCTGAAGACTATGTGGGCTGTGCATGGAGCTGAGATGTTACAATCCATACATGAGCTGCTTAATTTAGCTGCTGTGACCACCCTGCCTGAACTGGTGCTCAGTTTGCCCTCCCCTGCAGCCTCCACCTTGTCTGGGCAAAGTTCAGGCTGCCCATACGTGTGTATGAGCAACGTGGATGCTGAGTGAGACTTTGCCATGATTTTAATTGACAGCTGAGCTTTACCCTTCTGTACCACTGCAATTACACCCTCTGGGCTGGAGCTCGTGTAGTGCAGTTCACTTATGTCACCTTCTGGCTGCTGTCACAGCACAGGCTGGGGGTCAGGCAGTCGCTCATCCATGCGTGTGCACCCCGGGCTGTCTCCAGCACGCTGCCACCTTGCCTTGAACTGGATGCATGGCTCAGGAAACCATTTTTGTCTCGCTTCTCCACTGGTTTTGTCAGGATCCAGCTTCAACTGGGGCAGGACTAAGCCCCATGAAAGATTTTAAGTCTGAGTCCATTGTAGGGAAGAACTTCTGGAGGGTGGGGAAACCTCACAAGTGCATATTAGATTTGAGCTTCCTCCTGTTGTTTCTGTGTCAGTATAGAAAAGCCACAGCATTATTTGCAGTTGTTTCCTTTATCTTCCCACTGGCTTTCAGAGAGGAAATTTGCCTGTGTTTTGACACAGCAGTAAGAGTTGCTGTGTGAGACTGGACAAAACTTTTGGAGGAACAATGCATGCTCCCCACCACAAATACAGCAATTGTTCTAAATATCCTACTTCCAAACAGCATACTTCAGGGAATATCTGCTATTGTCAGAAATTGCAACAGCATCTCAAATAACCTGTTTCTAAATACCACCTTTCATAGTTCCATAATAAAAAATATCTGGTTGCCAGTTTATCTAACCTTACTTGGGTGTCTCAACAAAAACCACTTGGGGCTTCTTTTCTGTTGAATGTAGCTTAAGTATATGGAAACAGAAGCCAGGGTGCTCATTTCTTCTGTTCAGAGTGAATGAGTAATGTGAGCATATTCAACATCTTCAGAGGCTTGAATCAGAAAAGTGACAATGAATGAATCCTCCATGTTCAGGGGTTCTCTAGTGAGTCTCTTATTTTTTTGTTGAAGCCTCTTCACATTGAAGGAAGAAGCTGGTAGAGCTGCCAAGCCAGGGGCTGATTTCTCCTGTGACTTCACCCTGGACACTGCCAAAGGGGCATCTCCTCTCATTGTCCCTCATATTATGCAGGGAACAAAAAACACTTTTCAAAGTCATCTGGATCACAGGATGGTCCTGACTGCCTATGCCATGCCTATGGCTCTGCTGTGGTGCCAGCCCCAGAAACTCAGAGAGAGGACCAGAAGTGACTGTGGGGTCATCTGAGTATGTGCATCAAGTTTTACACTGTACCTGGCCACCTAAGCTTGGGGAATATTTACTTGTCTCATTCAAGTAGTCATACCAGAGAGATGCCTAGACAGAAACATACATTTGTCTCATCAGATGTAACCCCAAGATCCCAGCATGGTCACCAGATACAGAAAGATACAGAGATACTCAAACAGACACAATTCATTTCAGCCTGAAGTGTCCATTTGAAAAAATGAAGTGTACCATGAAAGTGCCTGTGGTTCTCCAGAAACAGAAAGGGCTCCTAGTTGACATGTACCTGTCCCCATTGGAGGACACCTAGGGAATCTCACCCAAAACAAAGGTAGAGAACTGCCACATCCCTCCACATATTGTGTTATAGTTCACTCTGTTAACTACAAGAATTTGTCTGGCTTGAGGTTCCCATTGTTGTGTCTTCTTATCCCTCTTCCTTTGGTTAAAGGGTCTTTTGGTACCTTAGTAGTCTTCCCTCAGAGAGTCTCTCTGCAGCACAGATAAACATGCATGGCCTGTTAGTCTTATGAGAAAAAAAACCCTTTTCCCTCAAAATGAACCTTTTCCTTTTCAAGCATGAAGATGCCCACAGGAGTGGGATGTTGCCATCACTGAAGCTGGTTTACAGTTTTGGCAAGACTGGCTCTGAGGCAGGAGTCCAACCTTGGGATGTCTGGATTGGGTCCTGGATGAACTGGATTCCCCAGGAAATCTCAGGGTTGCTGCTAGTTTCTGAACTCATTTAGGAGAGCAAATATGTATTTGACTGAAATAAAAATATAAAACTAAGCCACTGCTGCAATTTTCCCTCCTGATATTAAGAAAGCATTTAGTTTAAAAAAAAAATCAGACAGATGGCAGGGCTGTACCTAATGCAAGACTGAGCATTTTTCCAGTGAATTTAAGGTGGTCTGAAAGAGATTTAAAAAGTCAAGGGATGGAGGGAAAGGTGCATTATTGAGAATATATAAAAGAAAACCCTAATATCTTTCTTGCTTCAAATTACATTGGGAAGGTTTTCTTCCTTTTTCCTAATTAGCTTTGCAGTGCAGAGCCATGCCTGGTTTATTCAGAAGCCTCTGGGTGTCTGCCCAGGTACTCCAGGGTATCCTTCCTCTGGTAACTGGTCAGCAGGAAGGGCAGGATGAGGTGTTAGGGGCAGTGCCTGCACCCCTCAGCCATTGCTGAGGTCTCCTAGGCAGGAGGGGACCCCAGCCTCATGAATGGTCTGGCTCCAGCAGCACTAAACCTTCTGTTTCTCTCTCCCATTTAGATTTCCCTGGTTTTGCTTTCTGCCACTGCCCTTCGAGTCAGCACCATGTCTCCCACCACGTGGGGTGTGCCAGAATTTTAATGAGGCAAAAAAACAAAAGGTGACATCTCTGAGGTGCCATTTTGCAGAATAAATATGGAGAATTTTGTAGCTATCAATAGGTCATGACTCATTTATAAAAAATGCAAATGAAATAATCCTTTAGGCAAAACAGCACTGAAAACCTTGGATCTCAGACAAATTATTCACTTGTTTGAACTGTCCTGTGGGCTTTTCTGGATTGGAGATGCCTGATTCAGGTGCAATCATTCACCAAGAGACTTCTGGACTTTTGCCTTAACCCCTTCCTGGTTTTTTTTTTCTGTCCTTCCCCTTCTACCCACATGGCAAATGAGATTTGGGCAAGTCATCTGCTGATTCCTTCCTGCCATCTCTTCTCTTTTATCCTGGTGGTGATGGTGAACACACTATTTGGACTGAAGCACTGGAATAAAATAAATGAACACAGTTTGTGCAACAGAGGTGTTTGTTTGTTTTTCCCCTGATGATTTACAGGGAATTCTGCAGTAGGCAATGCAAGAGGAAGGATAAGTGAATTGTTGAGGGGGTCAAACCAACACATCTCAGCTGCATTATCCTGCAAGCTGAGCAAGCTTGCAATCCCTCTGGAGATTTTGAGTTGATTTGAGGTTTTGATTGGATGTTTGTAGACTTTGATGCTTTTTCTCTAAAGGAAAATGAAAAGAAACCAAGTGTGAATGTTTAAACTGCATTTCCCATAGGTTTTGTGATTTCATACAAATATACTGAGATGAGATTCTTAATCAGAAAAATAAAGAAATTTCACACTATTCTCCATACCCTTGTCATAAAGAGGTATGGGGTTTTTTTTCTCTTGGATAGTTCATTGCTTTGTAGACCCTGAGAGACATAGCCTGAGGGCTGGGAGCTGGGACAAGAACTCTCTTATGTGCTTTCCAAAATATTCCCATTCAAGCACCTGAACATGGACTGTTCCATCTTTGTGAACCCTGGACCGTGGCCAGACCTGCTGTGCCCACCCAGTGTTTGCTCTTTGGACTTTCCACCACTAGTTCCCCAGCTCCTGATATTTTTAATGTACCCATCCAATGAAGGAATAAATCCTTTCAGCCCTGAGACTTGGAGCAGCTTCCTTGTGTGCAGGAGGAGGGATGTGGTGGTGACCTTCTTCATTCATGAGGAGACAGAAGTGGAGATGATGACACCAGGAAGGAGAGGACAGCCTTCCTTCCTCTCTCTGAGCAGTTTCACTTCCTGAGACACTTGACATGAAAAATGGGCACCAGATCTGGCCAGTGCCATACAATTTACATGTGTCTCTGGATCTACAGAGAGCATCATACAGTATTCCTGTAGACCAAAGAGGTGAGTTTGTCTTTTGGTGCCAAAATAAATCTGGAGATAGCAATGTGAATGCCCCAGTAATTATGTGGGATTTCTTTTTTTTTAAAGTTAATAAAGTTTGTACTGAGAATAAAATAAAATTTTAAAAAATCCCCTACTGGTGGATTGGGAAAAAATACAACTCTTTTTTTGTGTCTCTCCCATGCCTTACCCTCAAGGAAGGTCATTGGCTAGGACCTTATTTTCATTTCCATCAGGAATGTTTTTTAGCTGGCACACAAGCTACATGTGCAAATAGTTCAGGAGTTTGGGAAGCTGCTTTACTATTTCCCCCTATAACTAACAATGGAAGCCCTTTGAGAACGGTACAAGCCTCAGTGGACATTCCCATGTCTCCTGACACGCAGGATTAGCTGCTCTGCTCAAATATTTATCTTCTCCCTGAGGAGCAGCTGTCTGCCTGCTCTGCAAAGCAGCCCAGCTGTGGGGAGAAAGGCAGGGGAGGCTGGAGCTACCAGCACTGGGTTGCCCACAGAGCGGGGCTGTGAGGAGAAAAGCTGATTTGCAAATACAATTTGGGTTGATCTGAGTTTATTCTGTCACAGTGAATTCAGCATCAAACTGAAGAAAAGCAGAGGTGCTGCACTGTGTGCAGAATCGGCCAATTCCAGCGTGTAATAGGTTAGCTCAGTGCAGTTGTGCTTCTTTGCCTTGCTCAGTGAGCCCCCAATTTGTCTTCATTTTCATTCCTGTCTCTACCTCCACTTTGGTCTGCTTTTTGCAGCCTGTGCCTTTCTGGATTGATTGCACAGAGCCTGTCCCACTAAGCTAGGCAGAGTACAGACTGATCCTGTTTAGTGTGTACAGATATTTTTTAATGATCTGTTAACCAGAAACATGAAAACTCAAGCTGTCTTTAACAACAAATATTCAACTTTAAAAAATTCTGAGAATTTCTAGTTTCACATTGTTGATAGTCACAGAAAGATGGAACATTTCAGAGATGTGTGCTTTGGAATACAAGTAGTTTATGCCATCTTTTCTGTGATTAAGGCCCATTAGAAGAAAATAGGATACAGACATCCACCTGCATAAATCAGTTTTGAAAATGGGACCTAGTCTTAAACCTGCATGCAAATATCTTCATATATGAGGTCGCCTGTTATAGCTCAGAAAAGCTTTATTAATTGTTTTGGAAGCTGAAGCAGAAACAATGGCTCACTATGGGGAACATGGTATAGCTGCCCTTATACAAAGCATTTCTACCTCTCCAACAGCAACCTCAGTGTTGCACAGGTGGTAGGTGAAGTGGGTATGCAGGACAAGCTGAATTTCTGTCCCATTGGAAATACCCCGTCACCCTGGGAGAAGTTCCCTAGTCAGCTTGTTGAGCACGTGCTGTTGATGGTGGTGCTCCAGAAGGAGAGGTATGGAACCCTTTTGAGTGCAACTTTGGTCTGAAATTCAATTTGAAGAGAAGCAAAAATGGCCCAAATTTACAAAAGCTGAGCAGTTGACCAGCTGAGAAGAGAGGAACCTCACAACAATGCATCGGTGGTGGGTGGGTGATTCCCTTGCAGTGATGGTCAGAGCTCCTGGCCTGAGGCTTCCAGCTGGGAACTCCACCATACCTTTGAGCATGGCTAATTCCAGGACCTGGGGCTGCCTGGCAGCAAACCCTGCCACTCCCAGCAGAGACATGTCTATGCCTTGGCGTGCCCAAGTTGCCAGCAATAGCAAGCAGACCTCCTAGCAAAATCAATGGATTTTTTGGAACACTGCAGAAGGCAGCTCCCTTCCAAAGCCCAAGTGAGCAAACAGCATGTGAGACAGGGCAAGCCAATGGCAATATGTTGCCATATAATGATCCTGTTTCTTTTAACCCATCTGTTTATTTCTTTGAACAAGGAGACACAAAGAGTAGGTCTGACTGAAGAGGAGTGTCTTTGTAACACCCCTGCCCAAAGAACAACGTGCAAAAACCTTCCTGCCAAAAGATGAAACCCCAACTCTTGTGTGTGTCTGGAGCTAACACCCAGTTTTTAGGAATGACCAAACACAACCCTGGCTTTGATGGATTTTATTGCAGTAACTCCATCAAACCCAGTAAGGAGTGCTGGAAATCCTGGCTCATAACAAGTATGAATAATGAATATCTCTGGAATTTTTTCTAAGACCTTGTATCCATTTAGAATACGCAGATATATTAATTTATGGGTTTATAACTCTTATTTTCCCATCTCTTAAGACAATGAATTTGCATGGCATATTCACAGACAGGAAGATGATCTTTTTGCACCAAAGAGATATGTGTGCAGTACGTAGAGGTCACTGAATACACAACTAAATTACATTTCCGTTCAGGGTGGTATTAGAATGGCACCAGATAGCAGAGCAGGTTTAGTTCAGGAAATGAATGATACTTTATGTAATCAAATCTGCAAGGGAGATTTGGCAAGGAGGATGCATACAGACAAACTATTGCTGAGTCTGGACATGGCATTAAAAACATTAGTTTTTAAGTTGTGGGGGATCACTAAAGACCTGCAGGAGAGGAAAAGGGCAGATCACTTCAATTTATTTAAATCTGAGCCACTACTAGCAGAGACACAGACTCTGATACTGAATAATCAAAGCACTGGTGCACTATTTATGCATAGGAGTTAGTGCCACTGTCTCTGTGGTCTTATGGCTACTTGTACATGCAGGGATCAGTACTGCAGGTACTTCGAGGTCCAGACAACCTCATTTAAGTGCATTTGTTTGGGAAAGGCAGCAAAGGCACTTTGTTGTTTTGGAGAACTGAGTCCTACTATAGCAGGAGTGATGCTCCTACAGCCACCCCTTCTCAGGCTGAAGAGGTATGCTAATTGATTTGCACACATGTGAGCATTCATCCAGCCACCTAAAATGATATTTTAATGTGTTATATCACCAGAATGTCTTCCTTGGGGAGGAGCATTCCTCCCACTCCTTCCAAACCCAACATTTCTATCAATCAGCTTAATTATACTCTAACCACAGTGTTGAAGTCTGACTCTCTAAAGCTCAGATGCCATATTCTCCAGGTGATTCCAGCAAAATGTGCCATATAAAACCAATGGGTGATCCTACAGAAATATCTCTCTCCAGTTTCCCAGGACTAGGGACCATTATTCATATCAGACCAGTCTCTGCCAGCTCACACAGAGCATTCCCAGTCCTGCACTGGTCACAGTTTTTATCTCTGCAATGCAAAGAGTAACGACACATTTCGAATGAATGCTGTGTGCTCGTCTTGCAGTACTAGAAGAAGAATGGATGTGCTGCTCCTCTGGCCTTCCTCACTTCTTGCAGGCTGGAGAGTGAAAGGGGTGTCTTTGGGGCTGCAAGAGAAAACTGAACCTCAGACAGCCGGAATTGCTAATTATTATCCTCTGAAAGGCTGCCAGGAGAGGTTTAGCAGCCTCCACCCTTGGAGGTTTTCCAGATCCAAACAGACAGAGCCATGAGTAATCCAGTCTGATCTCAGAATGAACCCTGCTTGAGCTGGGGTTAAACTGGAGACCCCCAGGCCCTCTTCCAGCCTCATCTATCTTCTGATTCTATAAAAGAAGCTATGTTTTGATAGCATATGGAAGAGACTTTCAAGAAACCTGCATGTTATGTTCATGAGCTTTCAAGGGGAAACACAAGAATAGCTTGAGTCTGCACCGCCACACTCCAGAGTAATACAATTAAATTAACTGATCTGCTGCATCCACTTGTCACCCAGGTATTGCCTGGACTTTATCTTGAGTTATGTGACAAAGTGATTGTGCTAAAGAAAAGCAGATTTTCAGTGTTTTATATCTAAATGCTCGAGAATTTGGAGGGGCAGTTCAGGGTGCATTTGTAGCCACAGAGGGCATGTGGGAGACAAACAGAATTGCTTGGACTGGATTTGATTCCCTACTCCCACTACTGTCTCTGTCCACACATAGCTGCTGTGTGAGTGTGGTCTTTGGCAGCCTCCCCTAGTCACCCTAGAGCTTTAGGGGTTGCCTGAGCAAAGAAAAATGCAAAGGAGGAACATTTACCAGGGCACCACCACCACCACTGCTGCAGGGCTGAAGCTTTTATCTTACCCTCACTTGTTAGCCTGAAAATCAAACTTTACCTTGATAGGGGGGAGGGAATTTGGAGATTTGAACAATCTTGTGCTTAAATGTGATGACACAGCAATAAGACAAGGTACATACTTCAGGGAAAGGTACATTATAGTTTGGGCTTCCCCATTAGGATTCCATGGAAAGAATCAGTGCAGAATATGTAGCAGCATTTTAACACTTTATAGCATCTCCTTCCCTCTTTAGAGGGAATGTACTGACTGAACCTTTATGCAATGATTTGCTGGCACAGTACATTAAAAAATTTGAAGAACTCTGCTTTCTCCATCACAAAAAAAAAAAATACATGTATTTGAGGGTCTGCCCTTCGGATTTCAGAAATTCCTGCAATATAGATTTAAAGACAAGTTAAAAATAACACTGCATTTCCAGCAGCAAGATTTTAAGAATCAGATGTCACCCTACCTGACCTCAATTAAGTCTGGCTGAATCAGCTGGATTGGATCAAGCAGGGTGTGAAAATCTGTATTTTACCAGTGGGGAGAGAAAAGAAAACCAGTTGGAAATTTTAGTTTGAAGCTGGTTCAGTAGGAAGAGGAGAATTTCAAGTGTGAATGCATGTATGTGTTCGTGCATGTGCTGGGGAAAGCAGGGTTGGCAAAGGAGACAGAGGAGAGCTTTGTGTTCAGTGCTTCCTCTGACACAGCTCAGCCTGTTCCTATCTCCCAGTTTCCCTTCTGAATGTGCAGGAACATGCGGTGGCTCCTTGTTCCCACCATCTTCATCATCCCTTATACTCAGCAGGTAAGTTCATTAGAAAGAAGAAAAAGATTTTCCCCTTCCTCACTTTGTCCTGGTTAAAAGTTTTTATTTGCTTTATGACGAATTAAATTTCAGAGAAGTAAATTCCTCATAAAGAATAAGGAGCCGTTCCCTACTCCTGAGTAAAGTTCATCTGCATCTTATTTACTGCATCAGTCATGTTTTGGTAATATTTTTTCTCTCTGTACATTAATATGACTTGGTGGGAAGAAAAAAGTGTTAGGGAAGCTTAAATAATTGTCACTGGTCACTGACCTTGCTTGCTTTTTTATTTATTTATTTATTTATTTTTAATTAAAACACAAATGAATAGCTGATGCAGTAAGAAAGTAAACATCTTATCCATGCTCATATTCCATATGTATATGTATACATGTGCTTGCAAATATATATATATATATATATATATATATATACAGACTTCAGGCTAGTTTTATAAATGAGAAAGACACCTGGGCTGTGTTATACTTTGTCTCTTTTGAGACAATTTTAAGTGATTGCTTTTTTAAAGGTATTTGTGTCAAAGGCAAATTTCATTATTTATTTACCTAATTTTGAAAATCCACTTTACATATACACAGTGTATTTTTCCTTTACAATCAAAATGGATGTCAACAGAATTTTCAAATGCTGTCTCTCCTCTATCTGCATATTTAAAGCCAGACTAAGATAATCAAACATTAGTGATAATAGATTGCCTATTTTATTATTTGCTTATTTATGCCATACTGAGCTTGTTCAAGCCTTAAAACATAGGAAAACAAACAACACATGAAGGGTTCTTACACAAAGGTCTCATTTTCTGATCTGCCCATAGGATCAGGAAAAGTATGCAAGGGGCTTGTGTGATGTGAATAGCTTTGGTATGGAAACCTGGGGAAGTACAAATTAGAAAAACATTTGACCTGTAAACTATGCAAGCAAACTTTACATTTTCATTGTAACTGAACAGATATGTGAAGATTTTTCATGTAAACTGATGTTCTCAATAATTCCACAGTTAAAACTGTCAGCTATTTGCCTGATGGTGCTTTTCTTACATTGTAAGAATATTTTAGTCTCACACCTTTCATCTTTCTTTCCCTAAAAAGAGGAGAGAAAACTCCCCTATGTCTGTAGGTTCAAAGCATGTTTCAATTTGTAATACAAATCAAACACAGGGGTTGAAGCTCATAAGATACTTCCTGCTACACATACCCATTTTGAAACATGATATCTGACTCAAGCCACATAACCTCATATTGCTGGCATATGGCCAAATTCCTGATGATAATAACAACAATAATATTCTGCTTGTAAAGAAAGAAGCAGAAAGGAACTGTTTCCTAAAGCAACCATATTGTCTTAAAGACTGCTAAATGTATAGGAACACCTGCTTGTCCTGTTTCCAGAAGAATCCTTGAAGAACCTTTATATTCCAAGGCACACATTCATAAAATTAACATAATGGTTTATATGAAAGGCTTAGCTGCCTTAAAAAGTACACTTGAGTTAGTTGTTTCTATATTATTGCTGCATTCAGGTAAAAAGGATTAGAAGAAATCCTTTACCAAATGACACATTTATGAAACTATCTTCATACTGCGTGGAATACCACATGACATTATTTAACATCTACTTACTATATGAATTGCTTATGTAAATAAATATCTAGCTTAAAAATCATACAGCCAAAGGAACTTGAAAGCTACTACTTTGGAGCTTCATTAGTAGCTGCAGATTAAGATATCACAAGTATAGTTGTAAATGACCATAAAAAATGGGAATTAGGGATAGAAAAAAAGTCTTTTAAGAGGTCATTTACTACTGCACTCAGTTAAGCCAGCTCAATTATGCTGCAAGAGCTTTACTAGGCTATGGCATATGAAATACTGAATTCTGCAGATACTTCCAGTTTGAAAATTGAGCAGCAAGGAACCCCAGGTGAATGATCCCTTCCCTTTAACATCTCTGCTGGAGGTGATTTCTACACCAGTAGAGCCTTGCAGTTTGGAGGAGCAGACAGAAACTGATAGGCTGGGCTTCACATGCCCAGAAACAAAAATATAGGATAGATGTTTCAGTTTTTTTTCTGCAAGCCTGATGGTGATACTGACACCTGATGAGGGGCTGGGTCTTCTCTCCCTTTTGCTCTCTGGGCAGTCAGAGCAGTATGGTAAGAGTGGCTCCCAGGCCCCAAGTTGTATAGTGGCCAAATGCTGTGCATGCTCCCTCTTAACTACAGAACCAGTCATCCATGGAGACTAACCATACCATGATCTGCATTTCTGCTGAAATCAGCAGCATGAAAAGATCTAATGCTAAGATCTAAACTGCTAAGTTTTAGTTGTAGTTCTTAAAAAATGCAAATAGACTATAACTATCTCAAATAGATCCTTTCACACTGTGCGAACTGAATCTGCCCCCATACTTCTGAAAAAGAAGCCCATTAAGAATTAGTTCAGTCTTCCTTTAATTAAAAAAAAAAAAAAAAAAAAAAAAAGAAAAAAGAAGAAATAAAAAAAGGAAAAAAAGAAAAATACATGACTTCTGAGACAGAATGTGTAAACCAGTAAATTCTGGCTAGATCTTGACTTCCTACTGCTGATACAAATCTCTTTAATGAGATGTGTCTTTGCTCCATAAGCCCTGGATTCAATGAAAGCTTAGTCATGCAAATAAATGCACTCTTAGAAAGTGACCTATTAAACTCATTACAGCTACTAGCTCCCTTATTAGGACTAATTTTTTGCATCTAGCACAAGAGCATTTGTAAATACTATAATGCTCCTTCCTAAGCATCTACTCTAATTTTGGAGCAAAAGTAACATGCAAAAGGTTTCCTACTTTAAAAGGGTCTTGCCATCAGAACTGGCACACAGGCTGGCTATAAAACAATGTGAGGAATCAAATGCTAATTTGATAGGGAATCAAAAGTTAATTAATTTGATAGAAGGTTTCTAGGAAGGAATACTTACAATAAAACCACCACCTACTTTAAAACACTAGTTTTTAAACTTCAGTTTTGTTCTATAAAAGGCAAATGAAAGACCAGTCAATTGTGTTTTGTACAAGCAGTAGGCCAGGCTCAGTGGTGGAACATCTCAGTGTATGATACTGACAGATGAAAGTGGTCCTCTGCCTTCTGCCTAATCCTCACAGCCTCTCTCACTTTTTGATCTTGTGAAATGAGAAGTGTGGCATATCTTCATGCAACTTGTCAGTTTTTTCCACATTGACTTCATGTTATGCTATTCCAGCTACACATAATGCATTGAGTGCTCAAAATAGCCCACTGTGTGTTTTTCCAGAGCCCACCAGAGCAGCCTGGAGATAAACCTACAGACCCTGGTGAAGTCCAGCGCAAGGAGGTTTGCCGCTGGCCGTGCCGGTGCCCGCTGGTGCCAGCCTGCACCCCTGGGGTCAGCCTGGTGAAGGATGGCTGTGGCTGCTGTAAGGTCTGTGCCAAGCAGGCAGGAGAGCCCTGCAATGAAGCAGATGTCTGTGATCCCCACAAAGGGCTCTACTGCGACTACTCGGGAGACGAGCCTAGGTATGAAACAGGCGTTTGTGCATGTAAGTTGTTCTTTCACGTTCCCTTCTTGAAATCCAAGAGGGTGGGGACCATCAGGTGAATTGTTTTGAAGGAAAACTCTGCTTGCAGGTGCTGCACAGCTCCGTGCTAAAGAAATTATCCTGATTTAGTCCTCCAACTGCTCAGTCAGATAATCTGAGAGTGGAGCTGGGACTGTATTTAAACTTACCTGTGTTAGTGAAACCAGTGCATTGTGCACAGGCGTGTTATTGACACACATGCTGATGTGATTTACAAAGCTGTGGATGTTGTAAAGACTGACCACATTTTAGTACTGTTTAGCAAGACCCACATGCTCCTCCCATGTTAGTAACTGTTGTTCACCCTTTTCAGATCTGGTAGCTGTAGGATGTGAGCTGAATGGAGTTTATTATGCCAACGGGCAGACCTTCCAGCCTAACCAGCTTTACAAGTGCCTGTGTGTCAGCGGGACAATCGGATGTACCCCTGTATTCACACCAAGATTAGCAGGAAGTCCCTGTGCCAGGGTCCCAGGCAGAAAGAAGTCAGGACAATCCATCTGTGGCCTGGGACAGCACAAGCAACTTCAATCAACCAACTACAGGCTGATGTCAGGTGAGCCTGGCTACACTGGTAAACTTTCCTGTACACGAGCCTTTCTGCATTTAGTGTCCCTGGCTCCAGCAGCCAGGCAGGCAGCACACTGGCACTTGCCCAATTCTTGCTCAAGGCCTTTGCCAGGGTGACTGTTGTGTCCCACTTACCCCTCTTATTCTCAGGTCACAGACTCATTTCTCTAATGAATGTGAAAAGCAAAAAGGCTTTTGGCTTCTGTCACCAGGGAATTGGCCAAAGCATCTTTCTGCAGAGGTTTGTTACTCATTGGATCAGCCCAATTAGGGATGCTGCTGGACAGCCATTTTGCAGCCTGGGAACTGCCCCACTTTTTCCTGCTTTGTGGTGTTAGGCAGTCTTGGTTTTCACATACATACATTAACATAATGCAGGTCTCTTCCTTCAACAGAAAGCAGAAAATCATAAGAATTGCCTTAGTGGCTTTCCTGCATTCACAAATTTTAGGTCACTGCAAGAACAATACTCCCCCCTAGTTTATTTATTCTGATCAAAAGCATTCATAAGCTTGTCCATGCAACTCTGCCAGGTTCAATGGACTGACCCTTTAACTCCATTCATGCTGTGCTGCTAACGCTAGCTCTCTTTTTCACTCCAAGAAGCACCATTGCCAGAAGCAGCTATGCCAGCCCTTCCCTGGCCACAGCTGCTATGCTTGTGCCATCTCCTTCCCTGTGCACATGCAACTTTCCATGGTGAAACTCATCTTTGTTACAGTCAATGCAGGTATCAGAAAGCAGAGCCTTTTATCTGGTGGCAGATTGAATCACCATCATGGGTCAATAAAATAAAACTAAAAGGATTGCAATGCTTATAAAAAAAACTTTATCAAAGGCTGCTGAGTAGATGCACATCAATCAATCTGCAGGTAAACAGATGTGCTTACAAGATGTGAAGTCCAGTTTGGACAACTTCTCACATGTAAGCAGTGGTCATGCAATTAAGCCAAAACAAAAAATAAAAAAGAAGTTCACCTTTACATCAAAATTATGATACAAAACCTGTATCTCATATCAAAGCCTTTTAACAGAAATACACTTAATGCTGGTGTATAAACATATACTCAGTAAAGCAACTGACTTCAAGTGAAGGGAGTTTTACTTCTAGAGGACAGTGCTAATTTGAAGAGAGACAGTTATGCATTGAAAATAATGGCAACCAAACCATGTGAGCCTCTGATATATATCTCACCACAAACCCAATTAATATATTTCAGATATCTGGAGAACAGCATTAAGCCATTTATTTAGTAGTCCTTCAGGACTACAAAAAGCTGAAGTCCAACCTTCAGTGACTCCTTCACTGACTGCAACAGGACATCATTTCTTCTGGAATTTGGATGAGCTGCACAGCATAGCCTTGAGAGCAGACACCCAGCTGGCAAAGCATATTTCCTGTTGGGCTTGGTTCAGGGACCCAACACCCTGTCCCTGTGGTGACTTTACATGCTGTAGGATGCTGTTCTTTGGGAATCTTCTGAAGAAAAACACCTTGAAGTTTTTTCTTCCCAAGTCAAATTTTCCTCCCTCCTGTTTCCCAGTCCAGAAGAAGTATCTTGTCAACCTGTCCATGCATTCAATGGGCTAATAATATGAATTTTGAAAAGTCTCTTTTCTGTTTGAGTGGATAGTAAGTGCTAAGTTTCATTCTACTCTTCTTGCTTGGTTTTCTGTCTTTCCACTTCAATTTGATTTACCTAATTCAGATTCACAAAGGTGTAACTAGGTCATACTTTAAAAAATGTACCAAATATAAACAACCATTTAACTTCCTTTTATTTGTTGCAGATCTGTGACAGGCTTTTAAACTGCTTACTTCAATCAGATCTTTAAATTGCTGCCTACTTTCCAAGTAGACAGCAGTTCTGGTAATTCCAGGTAATTCTGCCCATGCTCTTACATAAATGCACAGATTATACACACAGTTTTTTGTAGAACTTCTCCACTGCAATTTTGTTTCTTTTTAAAGTATACTCCACCTAATCCAGCCCTCAGGTTTTTTAGTGGTATCTACAAGTGACTGGATAATTTTATTCCTCAACCCAAAACCTAAAGTCTTATTAATATCTACAAAGACACAAATATTAATGTTCTCAGCAGCCTTTACAAACTATGCTTGGCCTAAAATAAAAATCTGAACATTTCATAAAAATTCCACAATTAACTCTTTTCACACAACACTTACATCACATGAAACTGGAAGGTCATATAACACATGGAATTTCATAGTCCTTGCTAGGATCTGAGTATCCAGTATCAGCAAAGTTTAACTGCAGCTCAGCTGAATTTTGTATAAATGCTATTTATGTCTCATTTTTAGGTTTAACTACAGAAGTACCTTCATGAACAGAAATCAAATTCTTACCCTTGTATTTTCAATTCATCCATTTGGGGCTGCATAAATAAAATATTGCTGTCTTAGCTTACAGAAGCTTACCACTAGTTTTGAAGAAAAAGTGCCTCATACAGGCAACTCCCTGGACACCCTGTTCCAGGACCTGTGGCATAGGCATATCCAGCAGAGTGACCAACGACAACAGAAAATGTGAAATGAAAAAAGAAAAGAGATTATGCCTCATCCAGCCTTGTCTGACCAATATGCTGAAGAAAATAAAGGTATTTTCTAGTATAAAATTAATTCCTAATAGAAAATTAAAATATTGAAACTAATGGAAAAATTGATGTATTAGCAAGTATTAATAAAACATTTACTTCACTTTTTAATGGACTTTAAAATAACTCTTCTATATTTTCTACCATCAATGTTCATGTTTCACTAACAAACTACAGATGTCCAATTTCAAATAAAAGAATGTAACATCCTGAAATATAAGTGCTGCTAATGCTGTCCTGATGTGCAGTCACTCCAAAAATATTTTCTATTTGTTGACTGACACAGGAAAAATCAGACAGCTTTCAGAATTGAGTAACTTTCAAGATATTTCTAAGTAAATGTTGCAACCTTTTCTTACATGATCTGCTTTTAACGTTCAGGCTTTTCTTTGTTTTAATATTAAAGATCCCAAAGGGAAAAACATGTCAATCAACTTTCCAGCCTCCAACAGCAGAGAAGCTAGTTTTTTCAGGATGCTCAACTACTCAGAGATACAAACTAACTTTCTGTGGAGTGTGCTTGGACAAGAGGTGCTGCATTCCTAATAAGTCCAGAATGATCACCGTACAATTTGAGTGCCCCAACAAAGGCTTCTTCAAGTGGAAGATGATGTGGATAACATCGTGTGTGTGCCAGAGGATTTGCAGTGCTCCAGGAGATATGTTTTCCCAACTCAAACTCCTATGACAAATTACACCACTGACTGTAACACACAGAGGGCAACAGAACATTCACACCCTGAAGAGTCAGCATAACCCCTTGCCACAGCAGTATTTGTCATGAAACTACACACGTGAATAGTCACTCATTTATTAAAGAGCACCTATAAAATGCCAGAGGGCATCTTTTTAAATGGAACTATTTTTACATGGGGAGATACATCATTCTCAAGAATGTATCTAACAACAGCAGTGCTCAAACAAGAACTTCTGGTAACCACGAAAGGCACAGCAAGAGAGCTTCATACCACACTGTAACAAGATTTTGTCCACAAAGACAAATAGATGTTCTAACCTATTAAGAAAAAAAATTGCCCTGTAATACTTCATCTATCATTCTTCATTCTTAAATTAACCTTTTCTGCTATGCATCTGCAATAGTAAAACACATGAATGCTGTTTTGAAACAGAAATCATCAACTTTAAACTCAGACTGCTTTTTCCAACAGATGGATATAAATACTGGGTGTGCAAAGGAACAAATAAGTGGGCAACTGCAGACAACAGATTCAAGACATAAGAAATTTGCTCTTTTTAGAATATTTTCTTAAAAAATGCTGTCAACAAATGTTATCACAAAACTTTATTGAATACTTCTGGGCTTATACATTCAAAATTGTGCTTACTTACATATTCACTCCAACTGTGCTAGAAGGACTTCAAATTTCAAGAAATCATTGTAACCATCCATTCTGATCTGTAACAGTTCACTGGCAAGCAACTACAAATAGCTGTACATTCTATTCTGTAAAAGTTCTTACTGTAATATAAAAAGCTGCTTACCCTGATAATTATAAATATTAAAACATCTATTTTACCTTCATTCTTTCAAGGTTTGAAGTGTTTTTCTCCAAATGGTCATTACAAATTCATTGTAAGTGCATGATTCGCTCAAAGGCATTGTGTATTATCTCATTATCAAGTGCAACTCAAAATTCATTAATATGAATCATTAATTAATATTCCAAGTATAATAGTTGAAACAAAATTTATTTTTTTGAATTTTCTGTTACTGCCAATTTTGGTATCAATTGAGAATGCTCTAATATAGCTAAATACAAAATAGAAGCAGAAATGCTAAAATGAGGAACATAGTTTAGAGCATTCTGAAATGTCTACTGCAAAGTGTAAGAAAGTTTCATTACAGACTTGCTTTTATCTTTGAAAAGATTGCATGGGCTTTTAGTCTCTTCATAGCTGCTTGTTAAAAACTAAATCTAGCAACAGTGATCCTTCTCTGAAGCAAGAATCTACCTTTAGTTTACTAAAGATAGTAAGTTGAAGGACTGAGAAAAGAATTACATTTTTGGCTGCTATATACAAATTCTCCTCCTTTTCTTCACAGCATATGGTGTGTCAATTTACTCCACAATTAGGATTACTGTCCTCACTGCTACTAGCCACAACTAGGTGCCTTCAAATCTTTCTTACAGGAAAGCTGTAAGGAAGCTGTTGTGCTGGTCCCACTTTGGAATTAAAATAGTCAGGCATGCTGCAAGTCATTCTGGTAAACTGAAGTGTCTGGATGCTTAGGGAAAGTGCTTTTTTGTTGCTGTTGTTTTTAAAAACAGTTCTTCCTTCTTTAAACAGCTATCTTCAGTCTTGAAGGATCTATTCTAGGCCCACCTTTTGTAGCATCCAGTTCATTGTACTCTTCTATTAGGTCAGACAAAGAGGATATAGCTTCTGAAAAACAGCTTTGCTCCATCCCATCTATTTGCAGATAATGGTGAAGGTGAGCCTAAGAGAATAAAAAAAAGTGTTATCCTTTTCTTGGTATTTGATTGCTTTGGCTCAGTAAATACCATTTAGCCTGTACTGAAGAGCACAGTTGAAGCAGCACTTAGAGACTTCTACCATGATATCCCTTGTTTAAACACTTGGCAACTTTGGTAACAATCCCCTAGTGAATCACAGTCTATTACTGCTGTCTTAAACACCTGTCTTTTCATATTGTTTTCTTGGGTATACCTGACCAGCCGTTGGATTGGGTTTACATGGCAGAATTCTGGAAGCAGGGAGAGTGCAGGGTGGCTTTTGTGAGAAGATAACAGGAGCTGCCCCCAAGCTGAACAGAACCAGCCAGCTCCAGTATGGCCCACTGATGTATGGAGTATGTATGGAGTATGAGGCACTGGCCAGAGCTGAGCCCATGAGTGATGCTGGTAATGTCTTTGTGACAACATATTTATGGAGGGGTAAAAATGCTGCACAAGAGCTGTGAGAGAGGAGACTCAAGAAAATGTGAGAGAAATAGCCCTGCAGACACTCAGATGAGCAAAGAAGGAACAGAAGTGGAATTCTGAGGCTGGGAAGAAGGCAGTGGAGTGGGAGTGAAGGTGTTTTCAGATTTTTTTTTATTTCTTGCCATCCTATTCTGCTATTATTGGCAATAAATGAAATTAATTTTCCAAATGCCAAGTCTGTTTACAATGACAATAACTGGTGGGTGTTCTTCCTGTCTTTATTTTGACTCACAGGTTTCTCACTGTACTTTTCTCCTGTCCTGCTGAGGAAGCAAAGTGAGAGAAAGCTTGGTGGACTCCAAGGTTCAGGTTAGATACTAGGAAGAAGTTCTTTACTGTGCACTGGAACAGGTTTCCCAGATGGATGTGGATGCTCAATCCCTGGAAGTATTCTTGGGCAGGCTGGATGTGGCTTTGAGCCACCTGCTCACACAAATACAATCCTTGGGCTGTTAATTATAAACAGTCTCTTCATGACACTAAGATCTGTGTTTCAATAATGCAAGATGCTAATGATTAGTGACTATGGATGTTAAAATAATGGAGTTGCACCTTTTTCTTGTAGAGCTTCATAAATCTGTCTTTGAGTTCAATGAAAGTTGGTTTTACACAGGTGTTGTTTGCTAATGCCAGAAGGGAATGGGAATGGCCCACAGGAGGTACTGAACACAAACCAGTTTTCCAGCCCTCTTGATTCCAGGAGACAAAGTGCAGAGAAGGTTTCAACCTGAGATACAAAAATGTAGTTATCTAAAGGAATATAAAGAGCACAAAGGCTAACTACTAATAGTTTCAACTGCTTGAAAAGGTTGACATTTAAGCACTCAGGATTAAGGAGGACAGTTATAACTATCACTGTGAATAAAATATTTTATAATTCAGATTAAACCACTGTGTCTCTGTGTTAAATTTAAATTGCAAACATGAATTGTGTTTTTTTAATTTAATGCACTGGCATTTGAAAAGTGAAGTTACAAGTACCTGTTTCTATAAAAGGGATTGCAAGCACTCTGACATTTAGTAAAGGGGCAGATTAATACTGTATGGGGGCAATCAGTCTACTTATAGTTTTCAAATAAGTAAAATACCTTAGATTCCCAGAAATTCTCCCTATGAACCCCTGTCTGCCCATAAATTCTGTTTACCTGCCTTTCCTGTTACATTTATGTAGCTCAGTAGTGTTCAAGGTAGAAAATGGGTGCCAACAACACAGAGTTGTTAAAATAAAGATGATTCTCTTCCTACATGAAAGTAACTATGGACAGAGAAGGGCCTTCTGTTCAGCAGAAACAAATTTCTAATACAGAACTCATTATTCCAACCATCCAGGGTTGGGAGACCCCTGGAAGGTCGGGCTTTGCTTTATTTTTGCAAATTGAAGAAAGAGAGGAGTAGCACTTCCCTTTACTTGGAAATCCAGGAACCATACAACTTATTTTCACTCATCACATAAATTAATTGTCTTCTTCCCTTCTAACATTAAGAGAAGGAGGCTGGAATAAACTCATTTGGTACTGAAACTGTTCAAATAAAAAGCTGGAATGTTCTGGACAACCATCAGCTTCTGTACAAATCCCATGACTGCTCTTGTGTGGCATTACAAACCTTTCAATATTCCTGCGAAGGTCTGAAACCTGCACGTTTCCTCGAACAAGAAGTGCACAGGCCAGGTAGAGGCTGTGCTTTGGATCTGCTTGAATTAGTTGATGATCTCTGCTAAAAGCATCTGAGAACATCTGATCCAGCCTGGGTAAAAAGAATACAGTTATCTTCTCTTACTAAAGAAGGACACAAAATTCTTCAGAATGCCCACCTTTAGGGTTTAAAAGTTAATAAAATTTTAAAAGGTACATTTAACCCAGGACTATAAATAATGGGAAAGACTCAAGCCTTTATATGTACATGTTTGCATTAGAAGTTTTTAAAAACACACTGGATCCAGTTTTTCCTCACCCTCAAGTTACAAGCCACTGTTGAGTCAAGAGAAGTTGCCTTCATAAAGGCAATTTGAGGCCAATGGTGACAAAGTCTTAAACTTATGTAAAAGGATTTAACTACTTGGGGTTCTGGTTATGTGGCAATTTGAGTGGACAGTCTTACAGGGAAGGATCTGACAAGGAATATCAAAGTGCTGCTGACCCTTACAGAACTGATTATCTGCCTGCTACACTTCATTATTTAAAAGGATCAATGAGTCACAGAACTGTATTAATTTTGATAAATGATCTAGGAAAAGACAGGCTATACATACTTGTCTAGTCTACTTATTCTAATTTTATCACACATGACTGCTTTAAAAGATGACACTGCAGATGATATTCCTTCTCTCTTCACTTCCTTAACCACACTTCACTGCACTGTGGGATACCAAAGATGGTGTTCTGTGGACCCACAATATCTAAGCTACTCTTCAAATTTGTTCCAAAAATAGAGATTTATAATCTCTATTTATTTTTTCTTATATCACCTCTGCCACAATCTGCCTATTACAAAAAAATAAAGGAGACAAAAATATTTCTGTTCCCACTTCATTCTGAAATATCTTTGACATCTCCTCAGAGTCTGCTGCTTTCCCCCCACCCCTGTACTGTCTCCTCAAAGTATGTTTTCAACAGATCTGACTGCCACAACTTGCTATTGGAAAATAAGTGCTGTCCTGCCCTCTTCTCCACTTTGCATACTTCCATCACTTACCCTTAGCTGTCTCTATCACTATGTGGGCCTCTTGGTGATTGTACATAATCCACCACACCCAGCAAAATCTACTTTAACTGGTAACTTTTCTGCTGTGTCAGAGGGATAAATATCTCACAAAATTTGACACAGCTCATCATTACAATAAGATGCTAAATAGGTTCACTGTGTTCACTGCATCTCCAGACTGAAGTAAGATGCCTTTATTTCCCCAAAGAGCCTAGTTAATCCCTTGTTTGTCTTTAGAGTATTTTGTCAGTCAAGTGCAAACTGTTACTCAAAAGAACTTGTGCTGTGGTTTCTAAGTAATACATTTTCCCAACAGAAACACTTCTAGCAGAGATTAAAAGGATGTCAATTTTACTGGCTCAATAATTACAGAGGAAAGGGACAACAGATGTTCCATAAAACAGCAGGACGAATTTGCAAATGTGGCAGACATACAAGTTTTAGAACTTCCACTCTAAGTTTTGCTACAAAATGGAACTTTAAAATGAAAACTATGGAAAAATCAGAAATAAAGTTTTAGATTTGAAACCCCAATAGTACTTTTTCTTACCTTCTAGAAGGAACATTAACATCTGCCAGTGTATACAGAGGAGTCAAGCTTGAAACCAAATAATGAAGTCGAGGAAATGGAACTAAATTCATGCTGATTTCATTAAGATCCATGTTTAGGGAACCTTCAAATCTAGCAGAGCTGAAAAATTGACAAACTGTTATGAAACTGCTACAAACTAAGTAAATCACTTCTCTAAAATAAACTTCCATAAAATGTATTTTTCAGCTGTTCTGTAGAATAAACCTGTAAAACAATACAGCATTCAAGCAAGCGTTCAAATATAATTAACTTTCACATTTGGCAGTCACAATGCTATGTCTTATTTATTAATACTTCCCACTAAAGAACAGCAAGTTATCAAAAATGACTTCTTGTTTCCCAATTGTAGTCTATAGCACTGATTCATTAACATTAATAACATTCAATACTACTTAATACTGGTTAATTAATACCAGCTGGTTAATACCAGTTAATTAATACCACTTTTATTAAACAGGCTACAATAAAACACATGTGACTTAGTATTCCTGACAAGCTGTTTAAAAGAAAAACAGGCCAATACTCTAGAAGTATATTTCTTGCAGCAATAGACAGTTTAGGAGCAAAAATGATCTGACAATATTTATAAAATAATGCAACTGGCCTAGAAAGGGGGCTCCATTAGGTACCAGTGGAAGACAATATCTTTCTGCCTATAAACTTACTTCAGTTTTAAGACTATCATGTCTAAAGCAACACCACTACAATCTGAACACTTCCAAATACTTTAGCATTTAGTAACAAATTGTTAAAAAGAGAAGAGTCATATAGAATGAAAACCAATTAATATTACTTAAGTTGATGCAGGCCAGCATATTTACAGCACACATCGCCTCCAGCAATGCTACTTTGTTACAGAGGAATAACCGGTTACTTTACCTTGTCAGGTTCAGCAGCAAGTTAGCTACGATGTTATTCATTGCATCAAATGGCTTTGCTTGTAGTGTTTTTGCACTGCTTGCACTTGATGTTACCAAGCTGTTTTGCTTCACAGTTGATCCTAACTTTCCAGAATTGATCATCTGATGAATTTTATTAACTATCTCAAACAGAGACTTTGAGAGAGAGGGGGGGAAAAAAAAGCACAGTAGTCTTTTGTACAGAACTTTGAAATTCAGTAACACACTTTTTCCTTTCTAATAATCTTGAAAGCTCAGACATTGTGCTGTTAACTTAAAGATTATACCTTTGATATATCTAAGTCCAACTTTTGAGCAATTCCAGCTGACTGAAGTGCTGCTAGAAATCTGTGCCTTACATATCACAAATATATACACAGCTTGGCTCAGAGGTTCAAATTTTATTCAACTATTCAAAATCCTCATGAAAATTTAAAATGTAGTTTTAGAAGATAACACCTGTGAAGCAAAAAATATAGTCCTAACTAAATTTCACTTTCTCTTGCTTTTTTCATAAGCAAATAGCAAGACAGTCAGTGAAGCTAGATTCAAATGAGTCTAGCACTTTGCAAGGTCAGGTATATCCATGATTCCCATATCACTAATCAACAGTTAAGTTTGTTGGAATCTGCAGAGGTCAGAAGCCTTTGCAGGACCCTACTAATGCTATGCACAAATTGATTGGTAAAAGAATAGAAGACACTATCTCAGTAAATACAAGCTTTTCACTGTTTACCTTGAAATAGACATGAAGAAATTCACTCTCTCTTACTTTCAAGGAGCAGATCAACTTCTTAGTGATACCCACATTGATTTCAAAAGCTTTCAAATGACTTAGAAGTTCAATTATTACTTTAAAAAGTGAAATTATGCTTTTGGAGATTTGGTAAGCAAATCAGTACTGAAAAGGAAGAGACACTTCCACATAATAAAAAAAAAAATTACAGAAATAAAATATTATTTCTTACTTCATTCTCTATTGGTAGTACACAGTCTGCATGTTCATTAAGTTCCTTCATAGCCAGAACACTGTTATATGGAGAAGTTATAACATCATCTTCACCAGAGGGATAAACTGAAGTAACAAATCTATATACTTCTGGGAATTCCTCCTCAAGCAAATTTAGTACAAAAGTTCCAAGACCAGATCCTGTCCCTAATTATGAATGAAGACAGAATGAGAGAAGACAGGTTCCCCACATTATCTTAGGCTCTAAGACTCATGTAGGAGACATACAACTTTTCAATTATATATGTTAATGAATATTTTCTGAAGCATTTGGCTGACAGTAGAGGCTACTCCAATGTAATTAAGGCAGGAAGGTTTTTCCCAGAGAGGAAAATAATTAAGCAATAAAATTATTTCCCACAGTATGTCAGTCAGGATGAAGTATACATTCTTAAAAATTTCTGCAAACCATAAAGTCCTACTACTCCACAAACATTTTTCTGACCTAGTATTTCTACCTTTTATATTCAATTCTTTAATTTGAACTATGAAATACAACATTTGCTTTAAAGTATTGAACTGCCCTAAACAATACTACTATCCTTTTAGGGTTTTTTAAATGAAATTTTCTCATTCTTTAGTAAAAAAAAGAACTGTCCCTTCCCCGCAGCACACAGGCTTTTTTCCTTATTAGCACTAAGCACCAAGCCTTGAGTTCAAAACAGAGAACTGAACTGTGGTGTTTTTCTGAATATTCAGCTAAGTGGCAGACAATTTAATCTAAGAACAAGACAGCAGTTTTCACAATAACAGAAACAGTACCTGCAGGGTCTCTGAAATTAAGCAAATGGCCACAAAAAAGGCCCTTGACAAAATCCTTGCTTCACATTTACAGCTATTTTCCGTGTCTTTTCCACATCACGGACAATTATAATACATGCTACTCTCTGGTTTCTGGGGTAGGAAGGATTAATGGCAATGCAATAATGACAAAATTGTCACTGCAAAGGATTCTCCCTTTCTGGCTTATTAACAAAGGAACTAGATCAGATTCAAGAGAATTATGTGGAAGGAAAACAGAAAACCAAAGTTTTTCTAAAGTTACACAACATTAGAAGTCTCCTTCAAAGCCTTTTAGAAAACTCATTCTCCACAACTAAAACAAACTTAATTATGACAATGCTGTCAATGTTCAGAGGTCACTGACCCTTCTGATCAGTAATACCTCAGTGTTTGTCCTTGGTACCTGTCTTGATCTACTCACTGCCTCATCTTTACAATTTTAGCTGCATTTTTGTTCTGGGTAGCACATTAGAGCTCCTCAGTGCTCTAATAAAGCAACTGATAAATAATTACAGGTCCACTTAATTGTACTATGCTAATTTTTTAAGTCTGCATTCTGAGTGATGCAGATTATTATATTGATTTTCTTTTCAAGATACATGTATTTTCTTTTTTTTTTCCATCTGTGGCTACTGCAGCCATACTCTCCATAAAAAGATTACTTACCACCTCCCATGGAATGAATTATAAAGAAACACTGTAGACAGTCACAATGTTCAGCAGTTTTTCTCAGCTTTTCCACTATGTTTTCCCGGTACTGACAGCCGTATATCTTATGACCTACAGCCCTAAGGGTATGAAAAGTACTTTAAAACTCCCCCAACAAAAATCAAACTTTAAGTTTTTAATTTTAACTCCTTCTATGTGACATTTTAGAGTTCAGAGTCCACAGCTGGATGCAATGCCTCACCTGGGAGAGTTTCTAAGTTGTGACTACATGGGACTACATGGGAGTCAGGACATGGTTTTAACTTGGAGGATGCAAACAGCTCTAAGTTCACAAGTTTGGAGTATGCACTTATTCTGAAAAAGGAAATGAACTTCCCCACTGTATGATCCAATTATAGCAATGAAATGAAAGCTACATAGTCCTCAACAATAAAGATAACCTTATGCAATAAGTGTACAGATCATCTTTTCAGTGAGTACTTTGCAAGTCAGTTGCTAGTAGTAACAAAAAAATGCCCAAACAGCTCATTTTCAACACACTTGTCTGCTAGATGGTAAAGTTGGTAAATGGTAAAGTTGTTTTACTCCCCATATTGAACTCTCTTTTGGTACATTTGCTGGTGATATGCTTTCCAGTCTGTAGTGCACTGAATAGTATTAGAGCACCTTAAGTTCTCTGTAAAAATTTGGAATTCATGATGTTAATCAATCCTTTTCTGAATTTCTCGTTTGGTAATGTAGTTTATATGCACAAAGCCAGACTCTGTGGTGCTTAGAAATCAGAAGTGCATTTGTTCATATATCTCATTTCCACAGTAGCTGCACAGTCTCAAACTAGATTACAGCTTTGACTAAGCAATGAAAGCAGCTGAGTGCCAAAGAAACAAAAATAAAAAGCGCGTTCTTTTGTAAAGAAAATCAAAAAAGGAGGGAAAAAAAGAGACAAAATGATATATCAGCAGAATTATTCTTCTGTAAGAGCCTTTTCAAAGCCCTCCTCCAGGCAACAGTGATTCCAAGTTTCCTAGTAAAATGCTGCAGCTCTCCAGGTGCAGAATGACACAGAAAGCAACGGTTGGTTATCATTTCCCCTTTCAAATGCCATCTAATTAGCTGCTAAGAAATGTGTTCTAAAGAGGTTCTCACCAGTTGTTTCCTGAACCAGAAACATCTGTGATAAGCTGCTTGCTATCAAACACATCCCTCAATGGTCCCTGTAGAATTTCATTTACCACACCCTCCTCCATGTCAATCAACAGTGCCTTTGAGAATGGAAAGAATTTAAATTCAGTCAATAAACAAACCACCCTTGAAATAATCACACAAAGAAATATGAAATTATCTACAATACAAAAGGAATTCTGTTTCTACTCTGCTCCAGACAAATTTCTCCCCCCAGTTGCTAACTAAGAGATCAACTAGATACACCTTAGCTGATTTGCTGCAAGTTGTTTGATAGGACTGCATTTCAGATGATGAAATTTTGTTAAAATTCTGTAATGTTTTGCCTCACTACTTAGGAATAAAAAAACTAAAACATTTTTACGTTTCCTTGCTTCTAAATTAAGTGGCTCAAAGAAATCCAACCCTTAGTTAATATCTGTAATAATTTTATTAAAATTCCAATATAAATTACTCACCAAGACTGGCAGCTAACTGTATTACTACATTTATAAAAGTTAACATTATAAATTTTACTATTCAAAGCAGTATTAAAACCTGTATGCAATTTTAAGAACTTCATGAGAATTCCCACACAGTTGGACATAAATATTCAATGGGAAAAGTGTGACCTTTATAGATTGCCTTACTCGTGCTTTTAAAGAGCAGATTTTTCCTTTGTAAATATCAGGACCATTATCACCACTTCTGAAAAAAAAAAAAATAGTAACAGAAAAATCTAAGATCAGATTTGTAGCATAAAATATACACTATAATATTTTATCTCTTATATTTTGTGTTTTGAGGACTATGACAATACAGAAACAAACAGAAACACCCTGAACATTGCTGCTAAGACCTTATAATTCCTGAAAGTAATACAATTACAGGACATGATCTCAATCAGAATTATCCTAAACATTACTTCAAGAAGCTGAAAGATAAGCATAAAAGTTTATTCTCAGATACAGCCTCTGCTTTGCAGCATTCTACAAGCATTGCCAAACCTGGAAAGGATTATCTTTTATCAGCACATCATAAGCCTGTCCTCATCAAACAATGGGAAAAGCTCCCCATGAGCTGTTTGGTGGGGGTAGGACAACACTTGTGCTCAAGGTGTGAAAGCTCTGTAGCTGCACCAGCACAGTGCTGTGCTTGATTTATTCTGCTTATTATGATTTGCCAGTTCAGAAATCCTGCTGGGCTGACAGAGCTAAATCTTCCTTCTTTCCCAGGACTGGTTGTACACAGCCAAGTAGCAGACGATAAAATACGTTACAAATTTTTTTCCACTCAAATGATGAGATCCTATGGTCTGGTCAAACTATATTCAGCACAAGGGAAAAAAAGAGAAAGGCAGGGATACTGGAAGACTGATCTTTTCTTCCATTATTACCTAATCTGGGAGCTGGCCAAGCCTACACTTAAAGTATGTCTTAGACCATTCTACATTCAACCACCACTACACTCACAAAACTTCATCTAAAATTCACTACAGCACCTATGTTCTGAGCCTACTGAGTCCCATCAGGAACAAGGGGAAAAGAGTGCAGGGCTGCACTGCATTACCCAAGATTTTTCCAACTTCTCACTCAAAGATGGTCTCTAGGTGAGCATTAGGTGAGCAGCTCACAGCAGCCTCCAATATTCATGTGATTCCTCTAGCCTAAACAATACCCGCCACCTACAGAATTTCTCTTCAGGGACTAACAAAATTCAAAGAGCAAATAAAATCAACCCCAAGGTAACATTTCCTTTTCTTACTGTTGGCTTTGTGGTCTTTCATGTCAGATCACATCTTCAATCACTTGGATTCAATTGCTAAAAAAAATTCCCAACATTCCTAGGATCAGGGGATGACTTGGGTTGGAAAGGAGCTTAAAGATCATCCAGTTCCAACCACCCTGCCATGGGCAGGAACACCTTTCACTACACCAGGCTGCTCAGAGAGAAAACAGGTGTTTTTTGCAGCCAACCCATCAATTACAAATTTGTTGGTTTCATCTGGCACATACAGAAACAGGCATTTTTTATGATCAAATTTTCTTGATTTAAAAAAAACGAAAAAGTATTCTCAGAAATATCCACATAGAATGACAATAATAAACTTCAATACATTTGCAATGTTCTTTCAAAGAAGTAAAATTTGAGACAAAGCAATTTGCATTTCAGTGCTGCTGTTAAAAATCACATTGCTATACTGCAACCTTTTCATATAATGGAAGTAAACAGAGGTTGGTCAAATGCTTTTTATTAATTAAAATGTAAGAGGCTATCCCAAGTACACATTTTCTTCTTGCAAATAACAAGGATTTTTGTAACTGGATAGATAAGAGACAACTGAATAGTTTTAAGGTATGCACTGCTTAACTTGTAAAAGACAATTATAGACACTACTCTGGGTAATAAAAGTGCCAGATAATTAAGACTTCAAAAATTGTCAGTTTTTTCTGACTATCTTATATACAATTCCTCTTACAACTCTTCAAGAAGTACTTCTCAGTTGGTATTCAGAGGGCACACAATCTGATTGTTATCTGCAGTGGCAAAAGCTATCAGATCCTAACTGTCCACATTTGGTACAAAACGAAAGGAAAACAAACCCATACACTTTCAACATATTTAATTACTGAAGTACATATAGATAAAATGAAAATGCAAAGATAAGGAGAATACAAAAAAGCAAAATCATTTTCTAGCACAAGCCAAATATGACTTAAAGAAAACTATAACTTAGGCTAAAAGAAGACACTACATGTGCTGATCTACCATGTAAACTCATTAATTGCTTGAAAAAACTTACCTTGTATCTACGTTCCTAAAGAAACTGCTTAAGGCTTCATCATACATTCCTTTCTAAAAGGAAACAACACAAAATGATGTGTAATGTCAAAAAAATTCAGTGATATTTCATGGAATAGTTCAAGTTGGAAGAGACCTCTGAAGGACACCTGTCAAACTTCACCACTTGAAACCAAATGAACATCTCTATTGAATCCAGCTAGTTCTAGTCAGCTCTAAAAAGAACATTTACCTGAAACATCAGCTTGTTATTAAAAACTAAGAGGAGAATGTAACTAGGAAATTAATTTTTAAGCAACTGTAGTAGTTTACTGAAGATCCCAATGCAATTACGAAACTGAAGAGCTGCTCTTCAGCTGACTTAGTTCATCACTGATACACCTCTCAGTTCATCATGAGTTCCATGTCTGTGATACCAATGTCCATGGAGTCCTGCAGAAAGGACAGCACAATCACACTGATTATTGAACCCCCTGCCAAGGGATAGCATGGAAATTACTTACCCCAACATAAAGCTAAAGAGATCTGACAAGTTTAAATATCTTAAGTGCTTTAGAGTCACAGCAAGAAAAGTGTATTTTTCTTCAGGGTACTCAGCACAATCCTACACCCTCCTCATTTTGGTCAGTAAAACTGTACAGCAAGTCATGGCATGAGCTAACATGGAAAACAATGGTGGGGTTTGGGGGTGTCCTCTTTTGCTCTACTGCCAGTGGCAAAGTACCAGCACTAACAACAGCATGTTGTTAACTGCCTCAGGCCTGCTAATTCCTGGCTGTAGGGAGACACACACACTGAGCTTGTCAGGGTGCAAATGCTGGAGAAAGCTGACCAGAATTAGTAATCGCAAAATATCCTGAGTTGGAAGGGGTCCTGAAGGAACACAAAGTCCAACTCTTAGCCCTTTGAAGGACAGCCCAAGAGTCACACCATGTGCCTGAGAGTGTTGTCCAAATGCTTCTTGAGCTCTGACAGGCTTGGTGCTGGGGAGTCTGCTCCAGTGCCCAACCATCCTCTGGGTGAAGAACTTTTTTCTAATACATAACTTAAATGTTCCCTAACACAACTTCAGGCCATTCCTTCGGCTCCTGTCACTGGTCACGACAGAAAAGAGATCAGTGTCTGTCCCTCCTCTTTCCCTTATGAGAACATGCAAACGAGACCCACAGCCTTTTCCTCTCCAGGATGAACAGACCTCAGCCTGCTCCTCATACGGCTTCACCTCAAGACCCTTCACCATCCTCAAGGCCCTTCTCTGGACATTCTCTAACAGCTCATTGTGGGTTTTTTGTCCTGTGGCACCCAAAACTGCCCCCAGCAGTCGAGGTGAGGCTGCCCCAGTGCAGAGTAGAGCAGGACAATCCCCTCCCTTGCCTGGCTGTGATGTGTTTGATGCACCCCAGGACAGCACTGGCCCTCCTGTTTGCCAGGGCACTGCTGGCTCATGTTCCACTTGCCATCCACCAGGATCCCCAGGTTCCTTTCCGTGGCATTGCTTTCCAGGGTATCATTCCCCAGTCTGGCTACCCCAGGTACAGGATGCGCGAATCCCCGTTAAACTTCACACGGTTGGTGACTGGCCACCCTCTGATTTAACAAAGTCTCTCACACTTAACCTTACGTTTTGTTTCCATGATTAGTAAAACGCCACACGAAGCTGGGGATGGTTGTGCTCGCAGTGAAGGGAGTTAGTTTAACCAAACAAACACAGCGGCGGAAGGCAGCGAGGGCGGCTGGCCCGGTCCGCGGGCAGCGCCGCCCTTACCTTGTTGACGGCGGCGTGCTCCCGCAGCGCCAGGTCCCAGAAACGGCATCCCACCTGGTTCCCGCACTGTCCCACTGCAAAGGGGAGAGACACGGCTGAGGCACGGGGAGGGGGCGGCGGGAGGCGTGGGCGCCACGACCCCCTTACCCTGCACCACCACCGACTGCGTCATGGCAGAACCCGCGGCGCGCTCCCGGTTCGAAGTCGGCGCCCGGAAGCCGCGCCCCCCGAGTTCCTGCGGTGGAACGTCCCAACCGCTGCCTCGGCTGCGGGCGCTCGCCGCCTGCCCGCCGCGAGTGGGACGTGCCATTAGGGAGCGGGGGGGGGGGGGACGGCGCGGGGGTTGGGGAGGTTTTCAGACACTGTGAGTCTGAGGGGGACCTGGGAGCGGCTGCGGGATCTCGGCTGAGGCCCAGATACAGGAGGCCTGACAAAGATCTAAAATAAAGTCTCTGTACGGGAGAACAGAAGTATTTCCATACGCTACAGTTCATTACCCTTTATGGCTAAAAATGGTGCGATAAAGAAGCGTTTTATTTTCCCCAAATACATAATTCAGGGAGATGGTGTGAAATGTGCGAAACGGTATGAAAATACAAACTAAAAATTAAACGAAGAAACGGCCATTTGGAAAAGCTGTGATGCACCCTGGCACCAGGCTTGCACATTAAGCTGGGTTTCATATTGTGCGCGGTGAAAAACCGAGGCTGTAGAGATGCTGTTGTTTAGCATGGCAAGACTGCTCCTCAGTACAGCTCAGCTGCAAAACCCCTGAATCGTTCAGGTGGAAAAAGACCTTCAAGACCATCAAATCCAACTGCTATTCCTGCACTGCCAAGTCCAGGACTAAAACAGTAAAGAATGTGGGACATGCAAAGCTTGCAGAAAGCTGTCTTGTGACACAGATGGCATTTCTGCTTCCTGCGGGAGGGAAAAAGCATTTCCATGCAACCCAGTCCATTAGGTTTTATGGCTAAAACCTTCCAATGAAATACTCTTTCTCCAAATAGATTACTTGTAATGCTGGTGCACAAAAAAAAATTAGTTAAATAATTTTTTGTAATCCTTTATTTGTTCCTAGATATGACCTGGTATGCTGTAGAGATTAATTGTCGATCTACAGGAAAATAAAGTTATAACAAATGACTATTTAAAAAAAAAACACTTTCCTGGAAAGATTATCTATGTATTGCAATTATGTATATATTGCAGCAAATAAAATATTGTACAATACAATATAAGAATGCATTATGTACAATAAATAGATACACAGACTAATTTTGTAAAACTTAATTGAAATCATGTTGTTCTTCAGAGAAAGCACTGTGGCTCATGCTTACTCAAATGTCATGTATGAAATGTGTGAAAAGGACCAATGGCTTTCGTGTTCTAGGCATATTTAGCATGACTAGAGCAATGCTGCCTCAAACATATATTTTCTATAAACTAATCACCAGTGTAAAACTACATGAACATTAATCAGGAAAGTAGGTAGTAATTTCTCTCTGGTAATCTGTAACTTAATTTTATTCCCTGTGGTTTTTTTTAAGTGGTCCAAATTTGCAGGCTGTGCTTTGTTCTTGCTATTAGGTCCAAACTGCTTCTATACTTCTTGCCTGTCATGTCCTTAAAGTCTTTTCTTCACATGTCTTCTCAGCCTTAATTAAGGTTAAAAGCAGTACAGCATTGCTTACAAGCATCCTAATGCTTAATTTAAATTCTACAGAATATCTTAATATTATTGTATCTTTCTTTCTTCTTGTGTAATGAGCTCCACTTTCTACTTGTTTTTTATGTTAGTTGTCAGTTTTTGTGTTGTATGTCCCATGAAGATTCAGCTTAGTGAGATTCACTCTATTGAATACATTACAGCAAGACACTCTGAGTTCTGGCTTGCAGTGTTCTTTAAGTGGTCTGTGAAGGCAGATGTAAGGTGATTAATCTCTCTGAACTCAGAAACACTGTGAATTGTAGATGCAACTGAGATTCATGTTCATGTGGGGATATTTTTTAGCTGCCAAAGGAGGGCAGGAAGTTGATGTGTAGTAGTCAGTTTGGCTTGATGCATATGCTCAGATATTTAATGGAACAGTCAGCTCAACTTGGTGAAAGAAATACGCAGACACTTGACTTTGTGTATAGTATAGTATAAAATGCATGAATCAATACAGGTCCTCTTGGAAACACTTTTGTCTATGTTAATCATTTAATCAACAGGCTTATGGTAATATGTGTTTCTTACACTTAATTTTCTGTAGTATTTTGCTGATGTATTATACAGGAATTGTGTTCCACGGCTTTAGAACTCAAACTGAATAATTGTATGAATAGCTTACTACGTTATTTAGTGGAAATGAATTGCTATGAACCACAGTGAATCTGTGAATAACCTTTAAATCCCATGCTGTAACAAGAGCCAAAAGTACATCACAAGTTAAATATGTGTGCTATGCTTTCAGCATCTTTTTAATAACAGTCATTTGACTGTTTAGGCTGCGTGCTGCCGTAGGGAGAATACACTGGAGTTTCAACTAATGTTATCCTTTGATTTATATCAGGTCTTAGTTCACATATGAAAGTCTATTGGTTGTAATTTTATTTTTTTTCCTGTGTTTTTGTTTGTTTGAGGTTTGTATTTTTTAAAATTCAGAATTGTTGTATTTTGGGAACATACTGTCAGGCTTGTAACACTTGATCTTTTGTTTTTCTGGTCAGGCTGTTGTTCATATTCTGGATTCTTGAGAAGAGTGTTCTTTACACATCTTGAGATGTAAGAGATAGGGGGGACTGAGATCTCATTTAAATCCTCTATTTTGAATCGGTTTCCTGAACATTTGATCTTGAAATTGGTTTCTTTCTTACATAGTCATGCAAATGTCCAACTTCAGAATATATTGGGATGCAATAACAGGGTAGATGCAGCCCTGATTTAGATAATGGCTATAACAACACTTATTAAAACCCTGAAGGTGGCAGAGAAAAGTTATAATCTCCTTAGGGTCAGTGCTCATCTTTTTAGGCTTTCTGCAGAATTTAGATGGTTATATTCGTGTTAAAAATGGAAATGGAGAAATCTGACAATGTAGCTCAGAACTTGAAGTTTTTTCCCAAATCTTTGTAGATGAAGGGTCTTGTACTTTGGAGTATAATTTTTAAGATAGATACAGAAGACAAATTGAATTCTGGGAAGATTTCTGCTTAGGCAATTGCCTTCTCTTAAACACCAGCAGCCTTGAAATGAGTGCAGAGGTATGTGCAATACAATGCATCACATACTGGCTTTCTTTGATGCATATGAAATGGTAATTTTAAGGTCTATGTGGGTGTTTGGGGCAGGGAAATTTGCATTATTTTCTGCTCTCTCCTGAATCTGCAAGTATCCTCTGTTTATAGTGTTTTTGGACACCCTGTTCTGCAGAGAGAAAACCCACCCCACTGAAGACTAGAAGGGAAAATTGAGGAAGACATCCTCCAAAATAGTGTTTGTGTTTGATTAGCTGATGATATAGTAAAGAGAAATAAATTGAATAGTACAGTTTCTGAATTTTAATAGGTTTTTATTCACATACTGTTTTAGTGTATTTTTAGTTTTCCATATATAAAGTATGCAAAGAACTGATTAAATCAGAAAAGTCATTCTTAAATGTAAATCCACAGAATGAAACCAAATCACATTGCAGCAAATATGACTAAGAGAAATATTGTTTATTCACAGATGTGGATATGAGAAAATGTGCTTTGGTTTGAAGTAGGTGTGAGACAGAAAAGCATTCTGAGTATGTGTGCACCAGTTAACATACAATGCTCCACTTAATACCAGCATTCACTAAACTCTGATGCTCTTAGATGGCACAAGCATTTGCTATTCCTGGCTATCTCTGCTGAACAGCTGCAGGCAACTCCAAAGGAATTTCAGTAATCCTTGTAACCAACCTATCTAAGCAGGGAATCTGCTGTTCTTTTCTCTCCAGCAATAGGGTCCTGGAGACCAGGGCCTGAAGAAGCTTAGATCAGGTTGTGGTGTCATGAGCTTTTTTGAGCCAATCTAACAACTCACTGGCACTGGGAGGAAAGAGACTTCCTTTTTTACCCCTGCTCTCAGCTGTGCTGCTCTGACACCATCCATGGCCTCTGTAACCACTGGGAACCCAGCTCACTGATCTGAGGACATTTGCCTTCAAAAGCAATAAAAAAAAAAAAAAAATCCCAAAGCAAAAGCCCTAAATTTCTGTTCCATTTCTGGCTACTAGCTGGGAGCAGGAAAAAGCTGAGCAAGCATACTGATTTTGGTGCCTGAGACAAAGATGGCATTTGAAGGCAGCTGGATTTAGGGATCCATGTCTGATCCAGAGAGACTGCAGAGGGATACTCTTACTGCTTGCTTCTCAGGTATGAACAGTGGGCTTTGGAATGATGAAAAGAAGGGTCTAAATATCACTCCTGTGTGAAGGGGGCATCTGTAAGCTTAGAGTTGGAAATCAGTCCTTGGAGCATATTGCCTGAGAGCTTCAGGGAAGAGAAAGGGGGATGTGTTCAGGAGAAGGCAAGTAGAACAGGACTGGGACTGAAAGTATGAGCAGAGCTGGCAAGGCTGGTGAAAAGAGAGGCAGTGGCTACTGGAGCCACACTGTGGTCACTTACCACCCAACACTGGACTCCAGACACAAGTGGAGAGTCTGTGATGGGATCCCAGCTGCTGGAGAGTTCCTGTGTATCCATAGGTTTCAGTTCTTTATCCAGAGTAAGCCAAGTCTGTTGCAATATGTCAAAACCCTTTTTCCACCCTACTGAGAGTAGTAGGGAAGCTGCTGATTAGTGCTTACATATGTATCTTATTCTAATGGTTCTTCCATCTGTCCATGCTTTCAAGATCTTTGGATTCCAGTTTTTATTTCTGTGCTTTCCAGAAGAATCCTTATTGATTTTTAGTCTCTAGGGTGTTGTCCTTTATTTTTGCTTTTCATAGTTTTCTGCTTTGCAGCTGGTCATGTTTTGAGTTGGTTCCAACAAAATTTGCACAGCAACCATGAAACTTTCTGTAACATTACTTTTTTCTTTAAAGAAATTAAAGCTAAATGGCTTTGATTCCTTGTAGGTGATGTCTGAAGGGACTAAGTTTTGGAAGTGACTTGTGTCTATTTGGTGTGCAAGCCTACTATGTGTTGAAACCTAGCATTAACTTCCATCTACCTTCTGTGGTCATAACATAGCTCAGGTTTGCAGCCCTTTGCTTTCTGTTTATATCTTCCTGTTTCACTCTTGGTTCCTCTGCTGTAGCATATCTTCCAAAGGAGCACATTCCTTGTTTGAGGATTACTGCTGTAAACTGAAGTCCTGCAGAAGTCTCATGGGGAAGTGATGGTTTTGTGTGATAAGGGAGTCACCTGAAACTGTGACTGTGATTCTGCTTTCTACGCTTCATATTTGTATAACACTAGTGCAAATGAGATCACAATGAGACTGTGAATTTAGTGCTGTGTTTGTATGTGAGTACATTTAAAAATTCAGAGAAATATCTTGAAATTTGGAATTGTCTCTAAGGCAAGCATTACTCTAAAATTACCTGGTTTAGGTAAATGAGCATATGTATAAAGCATCTGTTTTAAAAGATATACATTCTCTCTTCCTATTGTATTAGAACATATCCATGAATTCTAGAAGTGGAATAAAAATTTTAATTTTTCATTGTAAGCTTACATAATTAGTATACTCTCTTCCACCCATTTTATTTGAGGAATATATAAATGAGTTGAATGGAAAATTTAAAATATACAGTAAGATCATTGAACTGTATCTGTGATGTAAAACTGTTATCTAGTTTTATTCTTTAATGTGCATTAGCAGATATTTTTCTGTGGGAGAAAAGGGTGACTAAGATATGGAATGAAATTATGTAGAGGATCTATTTTGAAAGTAACATATTTAATATAATTTAAATTTATTTTATAATCTCATATTTTCATGTAACAGACTGGCCACACATACACTATAAGAAATGGTAAAGCTCACTCTTGTGGTATATTAAGAGAAGTGCAGAAGCAACAGCTTTTATTCTTCAGTGATTTTTGTTTGCGTGTAAATATTAGAAGTGACCTCCCCCCACTTCCTGCTTTCTGTAGATGTAGCTATCATATTTTCATTCTTCTTGTCTTGCTGGACACCGTTTCTTTTGTTCTGTTTTTCTTTCTGTGCTCTAAGGAACTTTTCAGAAAGGATGCAGTGCCCTCTCAGGCTGCTGGACAGGTATTAATGCTTACAGCACCACTAACCAAAGCTGCTTTACTGAAACTCACTGGCTTTTCATCAATCATGAAGTTACGAATACAGCCAATGAAGGAATTGCGTGTAGTCAGGCTTGATGTTAGCAGAGACTCTGGAAGAAAGAGATTTAAAAAATGAAATAAATAAAAATTTAGAGCTCGTGATGGGCAAAATCATCAGTTTGGTGGCATAGTCTTTTAACTTTGCTGCTAAGTACAGGTCCTCTGAATCTTCTTTTAAAGCATTTGTCCTACTGCCAGTGTCCTACAGGCCATTAAAGCATGGTTAGTTATCTACAGTTATGTAAAGCTCTTGATACTATATTATCAATAGAGACACAATTTTACATTTTATGGCAACTACATTTTCCTTTAAGTAAGAGAGTAGATGAGTCCCAGTGTCTGCTTTTGTAATTTAACATCACTTGTATTGTCCTCTGTGTCTGATTTGTTAGTTTGCATCCAGTTTGCTGGATCTGCATGGCATTATTTAGTATTATGTCTTGTTTGTTGTTCTGAAGTTCTGTGTAAGAGTTTCCTGTGCCAGGCTGATAACAGCATTATAGAGCCAATGTATGGCATTGCTTTAGTATTCTATAATTAATGTAGAAATAGAAGGCTCTATTATGAAGCAGAACAGCATTTGCAATTACCCCTTTATATTACCTCTCTGGGAAGAGTTTTGTCCTAATAAAATTCCAGTTTGGATTTAAAGAGTGAGCAGGCATCTGTGCATAGATTTTATTATTCCCTTTAGGCTCATTTTACCTCCTGGTAGTGTGGGATGCATGTGAACATGATGCACTCAAGCCACTAATCCAAGATAAGCATTCTAATGAATTTTGTAGTTAGAGCTGTTAATGATTGACATGCAAGGCTCAGAGAAATAATGCTGCATGTTTTCAATGAGAAATGTGCTGGAATTGACTTAAAATTTGAATCACGTAATGTTGATTACAGTTTGTATATGAACCCCAACAGAGTAGCTCTGACTGTTGAATAAGGGAAGAAAATGTAGTCATCTTGGCCCATGCCACACAGATGGTCTGTGAGTCACAAAAACACAGGAGCAGAAATCTGTCTAATAGAAACCCCTAGTCATTATAAGAAATTCCATGTTTTGTCTTGTGTTCAAAGATGTAATTGCTTGAAGAAGAGGAAAGAAGCCTACCAGCAGCTAAACCCTGGGACTCCAGTTACAGTGACAGCGAGTTTCCGATCCCATAAATAAATCACTTCTTAGAAAAACAGTAAGCCCACATGGGAAGGTAAAATAGAAAAAAAAAACAAATTCTGTTTGTAGTTGGCTGACTTTTCTTCTGAATCCATACGTTACCCTCCAGCAGCTGTGAATGTTTTAATTTCAATGAGGCAGCACATCTTTTTCTCTGAGAACTTGAGGCAGAACATTTCTGATCAGCTCGAGCCTTTGAATTTTGCCAGGTTTTTCACATATATTGTTCTTTTTTGAAATGAAAACTCAGTCTTTATGCTTTCTCTGGAAACAGGGTTGAAATCTAAGAACAATGTACCACAAAGATACCAGAAACATACCTGGTACACCTCCAATGAACACTGGCTCCCTGTGGTCAATTGCCTTTGGATTCAGCGGCCCCACCACATGGTTGACTTCAGAGTCTACATCCAGCTGCACCACATTTGCATCTCTAATAACTAAAAGGAGAAGAAGCAGGCATCAGCAAGAAATGGCACATGAGTTTTCTATGACAGACAGGAGTTATCTGTTTGTTGTGAGTAGTTGATTTAGTGTTTGCTAGATTGGGCATGAGCCATCAGTGACGATTTGTGGGTGGATTCTGGCACAGAGCAGGGTTGATGAAGGTACAGTGGGAGCAAGGGTGCTTTTGAGTGGGGCCCTTGATCACTGGTGGCAGAGTTTAGGCTCCAGGTTATGAGCATACAATGTCTTGTGGCTTAAAAAAGCTGTTTGCCCAATCAGTTCCAACCAGGAATGTATTAGAATGCAGTGAGACTTCTCTTTTGATTGTGTGCCTGGATTGCCTTCAGAAGGGAGCCAGAATTCTTGTGGAAAGGGTGCAGGCTCAGATTGCTTCTGCAGTGATAGTGGAGGACACCCTAAGTCAGCATCTAGACTGGAAGATGAGGCAGTTCAAAGTACCTAGGACTTAGAAATACTTTTTACCTTTCAAAACCAGGAAAGAAGGATGACTGTCTGGCCCAGAGGCACAATCCCAGCTGTAGACATCTCTCTATTGTGAGCAAAAGGTTCCCCATGTCTGTCTTGTTATTTAAATTTTAAGAGCAGCATATAGTTGTACCTTCTGATTTTTATCAATTTAGTTAATCTGTAATTGGGAAGAATATAACCTGGTATGTGAATTAGGTTGCCAGCATATCAACTAGGTTGCTTTCTGTTCTTTGAACAAGGCACTTCCATCTTACTTTGTTCTTCCTCTTTGTAGGAGCCTGTGCTTGTCCTCCCAGGAAACTACAATTCTGTGTCTGAGGGATAAATAAGACTTTGTGTTTTTCACACAAACTTGGGTCTTGGCAGGTGAAAAAGAAGAACTGAAAACAATTGTGCATTGCCGGTGCTCTAGCCCGTGGAGATGGATATCTGGGGATCAAGGGATGGGCTTTGTTACCTTAATTAGGGGATGATCACCTTTTACTCACCTGCAATTCGATGCCACCTGCCATCGCAGAGACTCTGTTTCAGTGTCACTGAAGTTGAAAAATCCCTGATTCCATTATTCAGTTTCACAGTAACCTGAGGGAAAATAATGTAATCAACATTGTAAACCCCCTCCTTTCCTCTTTTTACTTTCTGGTGTAATAATGTTGTATTCTCTACTCAGAACATGTCAAGTATCCAAGAGAAAGGAAAACACAACTTCATTAAATTCTTCAAAATAAAGTACCTTTTAATTTCAAATTTAGGTGGTTTTTTAAAATTTAAAATTGTTCAGATTCAATAGTTCTGAGACATTCCTAATTATCTCAAGGAAGAGTTCAAGAAAAGATTTGAAAACAAGAGCTAATTTTACTCATTTGCTAGTACTGCTACTGTATAATTTCCTATGTCATAAATTATTGTTTAGAGGCATCAGATGATGTTTTTGGCATCTTGCTAGCCACTTAATAAGGAAAACAGTCATGAAAAACACAAGTATAAACAGAAAATATATGAGAAAGGAAAAATAGCAAAATTAAGAATTACTTTTAAGTTACTTGTTCAAGCTCACCAGTAAGTCTCTGAGTGCAGAGCTAGAAAGTGAAAAAAAAATCTGAACTTTGCACCTCTGCTTTAGTTAAGGGATTAGTATCTTTTTGCATGGAAATGTTCCTGCAGCAGCAAAACAGTGTCATGCCCCTGTTGTGGGACATGAGATTCCTGTTGGTGATTGGCAGAGAACTCTAAACTCTGAGTCCAACCACTCAGGCTTTTCAAATGTTGAAGATGTCCCTGATTATGCTGACACTGTATTGACTGAAAATCACAGAATCATAGAATGGTTTGGATTGGAAGGAGCCTTAAGAATCATCTTGTTCCAACCCCCATGCCATGGACAGAAATGCCTTTCATGAGATCGGGTTACTCAGTCACATCCAAACTGGCCTTCAGCATTTAATGGGATGGAGCATCCACAGCTTTTGTGGGCAACCTGTTCCAGTGCCTCACCACTCTCACAGTTAAGAATTTCCTCCTAATATCTAATCTAAATGTTCAATTTGAAGCAATTCCCCTCTGTTCTGTCACTGCATGCCCTTGTAAATAGTCTCTTGCAAGGAAACAACTTAGATTTAATTCCTGAGGATCTCTGGTTTGATACAGTTGTAACAAAGGGTTTTGTTTTTACCCAGAAGAGCACCAACCAACACAACAAGAAGTGATCCTCATGTTCTATTTTATCCACCCTTGAACAAAATATATAGATTAAAGCAAATAAAGAATCACAGGAGAAAGTGATGTCAGACAAACTATACTGATGGAGATGTGTAAATTTAAAAAATTACTTAAGGTTGCTGATCTTATTTGTCCAGCAGAAAGTTTCACAAAACAGGTCTTTTGTAATGCATTCAAAGAGAACAGATAGTTAATGCTAAAGAAACACAGATCCTTCCTAAGAAGGTACTGAACTGCTGCAGTGACAAGCAGGGACGAGCTGCTTTTCCAGGGTGAATTTTGTTTATCAATTGCACATGCGTTATATAGGAAGTGAGGTTTGAAGCAGTAAGAGAAGTGGCACCTTTTATTAGACCAATTGGTACAGTTGGGAAAACCAGGCAAATTACTGGACATGCATCTGATAAAGAAAGAAGAGACTGAGTGCAACTCAGATTTTTCTTTTAAGAAATAAAATTTATTCATAGTTACCTTACTTGTAACTGTGATACATTTTTAATGTGTGGGTGAAAGAGCAGTGCCAAAGAGTCAGTGCTTTTGCCTCTTTTCAGCTGGTAACAGAATATTTATGGCATGTGTCAGTAAAATGATCTGATCTTGTCTCAGGTGTTATTTTTAGTATTTTAAAATAGATATTTGGTTTGCCTAATCTAAGCTGTTATTATATTTAGGGGAGAATAAGAATCAGTTAATGCCAAATTTGTAAGACAAAATCTGCATGTAGCAAAACCCAAGTAGGTGTAAGAGAAGCCAGTCAAGGCAGTGGAGGAGATGTGACCTTGTTTATACCTGTCCATTTCTCATGTGCATATTCAGGTACTCTCCATTCACACTGTGGCCATGCAGTAGGATTCCTGAGCTGCTTCGGGGACGTATTTCAAAAACAACCTCAAATTTCAGGCCTAAACTGAAGGATTCATCTGTGGAGTAAAAAGAATAACATCATTTTTGTACAGAGTTAGTGATGAAATTGGACATTTGTTCAAAGTCAAAATAGAGCATCAGACTCAGGGTGGATTTTATTTGCCCTAAAAACTATTGAAATGTGAGATAGCATGGTATGCTGTCAATGACCCATTTCAACTTTTGCTTTGATTGTGTTTACTTGGAGTACTAATAAAGGTTTGTTTACTTTTCTCATTATTTAAAAAAATGTATTTTTTAAAAAAATATTTCTTAGCAATGAAATGGATAGCAGAAAGTTAATGATCTGTATTTTTTGGCAGTTTCTTATTGTGCAATTTCCTAGACACTCAGCAGTCATTATTGAGTGAGTGGGAGTTCCCTTGAGCTTTGATGATTCAGTAGAAGAAACTCCCTTTTTCAAGCTGGTGACAGGCCAGGGAGCAAATTAGAAACACTTGTCTGATTCTTCTTGGTGCTGCCAGTGAATAGGGTTGTGCAGTTTCCTTTCTTGTTGAGATCAGAGCCTGTGTGACCAAAACACCCTCATAAAACTCTTCCTGAACACAACAGGACTAAATGACAGAAAATATGTGTTCTGTCATGCTGTTCTGTATCAAAACATGCAGAAAGCCTTTCCGCAGGATTTTTTAACTTCATGTTGTTTTAATCATTTAAAAAATAAGGGATGACCTTATTGTCATCCCATATTGATGGTGTACTTGCTCTTGCCTACCACAATAGTGGTAGCTTGCTTACCACAATACTGATCTGTTTCTGATAATCCTTATAGCTCATAGCCTCATAAATTACCACACCCTTTAGTGAAAAATGCCATTCTGAAGCACAGTGAATACTACAGTCTCATCTTGGGATACATTAGTTTAGGAGTTTATTACCAAGGACGACATATCCTCCTTCTGATGAAAAGTATGTTCCTGCTTCTGATGGGCCTTCAAAGCAAGGTGTTACACTAAATGTCTGCGAAGCTGAAGTAAGTGATCTTCCATTGAGCTGTAAGTTGCTGAGACAACCACTAAAGCTGTAGACAGAGTTAATCTGAGGGGTAAAAAAAGCTTGATTAGTAAATAAACTGCTTGTGGAAGGGAATAGATTCTTCTGTCCTTATTTTTACTTGTTTATAAGCTCTAAGGCTGTGATTGTCTGGCACATCAGTTTTGAACTAAAAAACAATTTCCGGAGAAGGGAAGCAGGAAAAATGATTCTCATAGCCTCTCATGTCTTTTTTTGATGACTTCAAGGCAATTCCAACTTGTTTTTTTTTCTCCAACAGTCCTTACTGAACTGTGAGAAGTAAAGCACAACTAGGGCAAGGCAGTGCTCTACATATACCTCGTAGCCTCAAGGCAAGACAGGGGTCTAATTTTTCAGAGTAGTTTATTTCTCAATCTTGTTAGGCACATAACACTAAAGGTTATCTTGAAAGAGACTGTTATGTTCATTTTTGGTTTAACACTCTGTTCCATATGCTTCAGTACCAAGCTGTAGAACGGAATCCTGACCTCCAGGTATTGTCTTAAAACAGAGGTACTAGGAGAAATCAAAATGTCTCCAAAACTCATTCTGTATCACAGACTTCAGGGTGAAATTGATCTTGCCTAATGTTACTTGTCTCATCTAATTTTGGATGTCACTAGGACTTTTCTGTTCCTCATGGACCCAGCCACCACCAGCCCAGCCCTGTGGGACCTTTGCTCCATACATGAACTGAGCTGCCTGCTCCTCAGCAGGATGAGGGTCAGGATCTTAAAGAGCTTTTGTCTGAGCTCACCCCTACAGCCAGCTTTTGTATTAACTTTACATAGAGGTAGAGGGTCTGTACATAGAGGTCTGCTTTACCTGGATGTTTTTTACAGCCTTCCCAGGAGCTACACCTCCAATATAGAGTGGTTCAGTGACTTGCCAGGTGTTTGCATTCCCATCAAAAGGTTCTTCTAGTACTCGGAGACCATCAATTATCAAGCGCCCAATATTCTTGTCTCTAATAAATATCACCTAGAAAGGGAAGAAAAAAAAGTGGAAGATTACTTTCATCTGTTAAGGGATCACTGCTGTGCAGTGGAAGAAGATGAGATATTTGAGAAGCAAAGTGAGTGAGTGATACTTTACAAGCCTGTTTTGCCAACTGCCAGTATTCTTTGCTGGACAGCTCTCTTTTTTCACATTCATATGAAGGCTAGATAGTAAAACTGCTGCTTTTCTTACATTTTGGTGTACAAGACAGAGGTAATTAAGGTGCCATGGGGTCTACTGCTCTACCTATTACTGTTAACATTTTCCCAGTCGTTGTTAGTTTTATGGTATGGATTCATCCAGTCTGCATTAAACACTTAAATGCCCTAGCCAGTAGTTTACTAACTGTAGACTTCCTCTGTAGTTAATGAGGAGAGAGAGATACCTACAGAGGGAAATTCACCTTGACTCCTAAAATTGTCTTTTTATTTTCATAGACTACTGAAGTAGCCTAAGACAGCTGTACTCATTTCTTAGGCACTTCAAAGACATTCGCTGAACAAAATTATTCTAGTCCTTTCTTTCATAGCTCATTTAACTCATAATTGCCTTACTGCTCTGCTTGTTTCCTTCATGTCTGTTCAGCTGTTAGTGTTGGGAATTGCTGAATTTTTATACCTGACTCACTTTCCTGTCCCTAGTTAATGACTTAATAAAATGCTGTGTGGAAGATCTAAAAATATTGATGGGAGTTTCTCGACATATAGGTGTGTTTATGAATACATGAATGAAAACTCCCTGAACTATCACATGGGCAGTGTCTTTACTGAAGACTTAACATCATAATGATTGCTTTCTTTTACTTACATTGTGCCACAGACCATCATTGTATTTCTCTTGACTCCTAATCCTTATCTTCTGGTGACCAGCATTAAACATAAAAATGAGTCGGCCATGAGCAATGAAAAGAGCCATGAAGTTGGTCTCTTTTTGATCCGAAATGTAGAAAATCATTCCATGGGATGAGTGAGTTTTCAGACTGATCGAGAACTGAGCTCTGGCACATAAGAACACAATATTAAAATTAAAGCAGATACATTTGATTTAAATCACACAGGCAGAGGAAGACTGAGATTTTCCTTTCATCCAAAGAAATATTCATCATTATGGAAGTGATGTTTCTGAGAAACATTCTGTGATGGTTTTTTGAGGAGAAGTCAAAGTTGGAGAAGAAACTGCCTGGCAAGGAACTTGTTTTCAAAAATTAAAATCTCTGGAGTGAATAAGTTCAATGCAGACTACCAAAATCTGACACTACATTTTCCTTTCATGTCAAAAAGCAACGTGGGGGAATTTTTAAGTGTGATGGCATGGAGGCCTGATGTTTAATGTTATTCAAGACTTGATTGAAGCTTCCCTTTCCTTGTAATTCCTTGTGAAGTCCAAGACAACATGGGAAATTATACCATTGTTGGTTTGATATTGACACAGTGAAAATTTCTTAAGTGATTGCTGTTATTGCTTACGTCTAAAACATGGCAAAGCTGTATTGGTGTAGGACAGTGCCAGAACTGATTCCTCCTTCTTCTGATGTCAGGTCTAACCTAGTTTCCATTCTTCATATTGTCTCAAAGATTTGTAAATTCCCAATGGCACATGTGTGTACATTCCACAGACACTCAGTCCCTTGCCAATATCAATTGTTTTAAAATGACACAACTCATTGTTTTTTAAAAATAAACATTACAATAATGAAGCTTTAATAACATTTGGAAAATAAATATGTGTTGTAGGAATGAAGGTGGGATGGAGATATTAGAATATGGGTTTTGCTTCATATGGGTATCATCAGAACTGCTTTAAGCAAAACCCTATTGAATTAAAATTAACATAATTATTTTTAAATATAAATCAGGAAAGAACACTCTTTTTTTCTGAGTTAGTGGTCTGGTATGCTTCCAGGAAGTGATGTGTTGTTAAATTTATAGTCTTTGATGGAAAGCATTAAACCAAAATCCTTGTTGCATTTTGAATATTGCATGACACGTTCTGTGGGAGCATGAATATTAAATGTCAGCAGTATCTGGACTCATTATTACTTAGATTTCCATTATGGCTTGAATTGGACAAGGTTTTCATAGCTTTATATCCTACTGCACTGTGAACATTCCTATCTATTTAACTACTAACAAGGTCCACTCAGCACGTGACTGCTTCCTTTCTGCTTTACTCCTTGTGTAAAGACATTGATTATTGTGCATTGCTTGTATAGAGCTAACATCCTCAAAAGCTTCACACGAATGGTCAAAGAGACACATTTTGTTAATATGAAATGCAGATGAAAATTCCACAGGAGGGTTGTAACTAGAAACACATTTTAGTTTTGCTCTTACTCAGCTGAAGCACCTCTTAATATAACCTAACAACATGCTCTACACAAAATTTAGCCTAAGATACAGAGGAAAAAAACCAGGGTAACAGCAGAATTGCGCTCCTTTTAAAAAAATTTGAAATACGCCTTTCTCCTCCCCAGCATATCTAGTTTTCATTTCTAAAGCCACTTTACCTTTGACTGAAATCCTTTGGTATGTGTTCAAATTCTTGCCGGCTGTTTGCTGTTCCTCCAAACTGATAGGCGTGCTCAGTTGCCTTGGGATTCATGGGCAAGTGGCACTGAGGCTCTCTTTGCAAGTTCACTTGATACAGTTTTTTGAGGCCAGATGAAGGCTGTGAAATCTTGTCTTTATCTCTTCCCACCTTCATAGAAAAAGAACCAGAGTTTTTAGCTAAGATTGGACATTATAAAATAACAGTACCATTTATTTATGAACTAGCAATATGTTGTTTCCCTACATAAATACCAAGATTGTTTCCAAGCCAAATTTTCCTTGAACAGATCTACTATCAATCCTGATTTAGGAGAGAACAAGGGATAAACAAAATACAAATTAGCTAACATAATCACAGTTTTTTTGCAGTTTTCCTAATTAAATATTTTTCTTTCTGCTTTTGGTGATATCAGCTATGTTATAGGCATAAGAAGATATACTTGAACTAAAAATTCTGCATGCTGGAGGAAGTTTTTTTCCCCATTTATATTAATGCGTGCTAATTATAGCCTGTAGAGGACCATACAGAAGTAGATGAGAACAGAAGCAGCTTTTTGCCTTCAGAGTACAGAAGAATTCAAAAAGGCTTGTTTCTGAAGTACTGTTTTGAAGAAGTCAGTATTTTCTTTCAGAGTTCTAGCAAAAGAGAATGATGCAAGTGTAGGCCAGGTAGATTGTGTCAGGACAATAATTTGCATGGAGTATATAAAGGAACAGGATCCTTTCCTTCATATACGTGACATTGTCTTAATGCATTTGAGATCCACAATTTGGAGAATTTTGGAAAACTTTAGAGTTTGGAAAACATTAGCAATTTGTATCAGACCTTTTTATTACGATTTCCTTTGGCTTTTGATGAATTTTTTCCTTTCTTATGGAGAAGAGCAACTGGAGGAGATTCAACAGGGCATCCATACAAAGATGCCTGAACTTTCTCAGAGTACTTCTGGAAATCTTCCACTTCAACCTCTTGATCCAACCTGTGTTTGAAAGAGGAGTTGACAAGAACAGCTTTTTGTTTTTTTCTTTTTTTTTTTTTCTTTTTTCCAAGTATTAGAATTGTCTGTATAAACATCTCAGAACTGTACATTTATAGTTTAAATTATGTTAATTCTTGGATCATGGATAAAAGTACAGATTGATCAGTCGATGTAGGGATAACAAGGACAGCCTATACTACCTCTGCCTATTGTTTACATGCTGGCATAAACAGAGAATGTCAGTCTGCAGCATCAAATAAAACTTTAAAAATCTGTATAAGAACATTTCATAAAGCAATTAAGATCAACACATTCTGACCATTTTTGCATGACCAAAGTCCTAGCTTCCCCAGCTTCTGTGAGATGCCTTAATATAATTTTGTTTCAAAGGCAGACCTGAAAGCTGCATAATATAAATGTAAATTACAGCTATGCAAATTATTCATTGCACCAGCAGCATTAGCAGGTGCAGTACTGGAATCTTGTTTCATCAAGTTATTCCCACCTTGACAATATTTTAACCTAGCAGATCTGTGCCAACAGATTCCATGGCAAATAAGGTAAGAATCTTATTCACACATGCTGTCTAGCCTCACAAAATGAGACAGGAATTTTTATTGTGGCAATAAATCACTTCTCATGAGCTGCTATTCAAGCTGTCAGGCAGGGCAGTGACTGCCTGTTAATGTGTGTGGGAGGATGCTACTCACCTAGTGAAGTAGGCATTGCTTATGCAGCCAGTGAAGTTGGCTTGCTGTGTTCTGAGCGGAGAGCCACCAAAATAAAACTTATTGATGCTGTCTGGGCTTTTTCCTGCTCTGTCCTTTACTGGGTTCTTCTTGCTCTGTTTCTTGTCATCAACAGTCAGCTCGTACCTGCAAAGGCAAAGCATCCTTTTTGCAGGCTGGCTTTGGAAACATCAGTGCCAGTGGCCAGACAGCACAGTGCATGGACCCAAAGGGCTCAGCTCAGTGCATACATCACTCAGGGGTAGTGCTCAAAGGCATGAGAGGACCTTTTGCTTTCAGCTGTGCAACAATAGCAGTGCATTGGCAAAGCTCAGTACAGAGGCCCATGGATTTATTATGCTGCAGTTAATTGTGAAGTCCAAAATTGCACAGTGAAGAGAGATAAACTAGGAGACTGCTGATGAAGTGTTGGAGCCATCCTTTGGATAAAATGAGATCCAAGCACATGCTAATTGTTTATGCCCTTATCCCGTTTTCCTTCTCTTTGATCACAGTGCATTGGTGTTTGAGGTAATACAATGCTTTTTACCTAACTTGATTTCACAACCCACTAATTTTTGCAGAAGGCAGGAATGATTCTCTGGCTTTAATAAGAAACTGAGCATACTAAAGCATCAGACATTGATTTTGTTTTGCAAACTGAGGGAAACATGACAATCCGCAAGGTTATTCCAAGGCACCTTTTCACACCTTCAGCTTTTCAAACTGTGGTTCTTGGAATGCTTGTATCTTATAGGCAAGATTCTTAAAGAAAGTTGCTTTGATTATGTGACCTTCTAAAAAAAAATTAAGCATATAAATGATAGTAAAACACCAATAAACCAAAGCTTCTAAGTCTTTCAAGGAGCACAGAGACTTATTCCCTATTGCTGTATTTAGTCACATTTGTGGCTGCCAGTGCTAAAAATATATTTAACATGTTTCACAGTATGTATCCCAGATGAATGCTTTATGTGAAGATGCCTCAATTACTTTGGGGTAAACTGGGAATTGTTTTAACAAATTAGAAGAATCAATCCTGTTAAAAAATTAATCTCATGCTATCCTTAAATGGTATTAAACTCTTTTCTTACCTGGCAACAAGAAAGGACTAAGCTTTCAGAAAAGCTATTTTAATTCTAATAAAAATTCCCATCATCTTGGGTATAGATGACCAGTTTTCTATCACATTTAAAAATCAGTCACTTAAAAAAGCCCCACTCAAGTGTCACTTTAATACTGTGTGTAAAATGATAATGTGCTTTACAAGAAATACTTGTGTTCTAAAGGTAGAGAATAAAAGATGCTGGACAGCTTTACCTTTCTGGGGTGACAGAAGTAATGATGAAATGGGTTTTTCCATCATTGTAATTTCGGTCTGGTGACTGAATTTTGGTTCCACTTGCATTTAAAACCACAGCACCTCTCTCCATAGAGATGGATAATACATCTGACTGAAATACAGACAAAAGCATCTTCATAAGCAAGTATTACAGAGAAAAATTAACAGTTCTGCGAATTTTCCTGTTGTATTTATTTTTCCTCTGGCTGTTTTTTCCACATTTGTGCTTCATGTGCAAAAAGATATACTCTGAGAAGCAAACCAAGAGATGGTATCATTAGAATTTATACTCTTGCCATTTTTAAAGCCTGAATTCTGGGAATTCTGCTGCTGATATGTCTCATGTACCTGTCACATGAGCTCCTTCCATGTAGCACGAATGTTTACATTGAATTTGTGTTTCTAGTACCCTGGTGCTGTATTGAGCAGCTATTACTGCTGTCATAAGACCAAGACTGTTTTTCCTTTTTCTAATTCCCTCTCATCAGACCTGTTCAATCACTCAAAATTATCTCAGAGATAAGATGTGCTATCTGGGTCAGGCATATGGGATCACTGTGCCACTAGCAGGAATACTCTCAGTTCCATCAGAGCAAGCACTGCCACTGTGCACTGGTAGGAATCCTCTGTCTCATTCTGCCAGGAGCTAAATAGCTGAACTTCTGTTTGTTAAGTAGGGCACTTGGCCCCTCATAGGGTTGGAACTGCTGAGTTAAAATCCTGAAGAGGTGTGCAAGGCCTCATTTATGCAAACGATTCGGGGAGCTGACACGGTTACTGATTTCAGTTTAAGGTAATACTCCAGGCTGCAGCACGTGGGAGTTTAGGAGTGGTTATCGGTGTCACACAGCCTTCCCTGCTGCACTGCTGATGGTGTTCTGCAAGCACAGCACAACAGACACTTGGGGGTGGTTGCAAATGTTCTGTCATCTGAGCTCATGCTCGCTGCAGATGTCAGTCTGAGCCTGCAGGATCTTGGGCTGGCTTTGTCTCACACAACATTTTGTGGGTGCAAGCCTGTGTCACACTTCTGAGGGGGTATTTGGAGCAGCCTGGCTTCCCATAGCTGCAAGGAGCCATTCTCAAGTGCAGCTTTTCCCAGTCACACAAGGAGGTCTGAGTGCCATCTGGGAATACAGGCAGCTCTCTGACTGATTTCTGTCAGATCAGCAATGCTCAAAATGCCGTGCCACTATAATTCAAGCGAATGTTGCTCCTAGGTGATTGTCTGCATGGCAAACGTCAAGTCCTTAATATTATTTGTACTTTGGTAGCACCTGCAGGTCCAAATAGGGATTGCAGTGCTGCTGAGCACAGCAAGATGCTCTGTGCATTTCTGCACTAAGGACTTGAACGTGCACAAATGGATGCATGTTAGTTCTAGGCATATGATCCATCGCTCAGCATCAAAATTATGTTGAAGCATTTCTAGTTTTCATCAGAGATCAAATGCAGACTATAAAAATGAGGTCACCAATGAATGCTTCTATACTGCAGACTGCTTTCCCTATCATTAAACCATAAAGTGAGAAATTGTGTTATTTCCCTGCTATTCTCCTGGGAAAGAAGAAAAGGTAAAATAAACAGTAAAAAACCAGATACTTACTCCTTCAGAATAGTAAAACAAGAGCCCACTGGGCTGCAGTGTCCGGAAATTAAAGCCTCCTTCGAACTCATTAAAGAGGGACACTTTTTGGCTGGATGCAATAAAGCTCTCGCCATTGAAATATGCATTGCGGGACATCTGTGTATTAAATAAAACAAAATTACAAGTACAGCTCAGAAAACATTCCAATAATACAAACAAGGCATTTTTTTTTAGCAGTTGCAGCCAGTTCAGTTCTAAAAATCAATTCTTCCTGCATATCTTACCCTAATTTAGGTAGACTTAAGCTCACATCATGGGAAAATCTTGAAAAATTGTAGCAATTTTAGACTAAGTCAAATTATTCCCAGCTTCCTGGGATCTTGGCCCCATCCTTAGCCTGCTGATGTTAAAGAGAATGAAAAGTAGAAGCAGAGGGGCTCAGACTCCTGTCTGAGCTGTGTGGCATTGAGTCACAGTTTCAGCAGCTGATGTGTTATTTTGTGTGCTGTGCTGGGTACTGGGGTAGGGTGGAGGGTGTTGGACATGGTGGTCTATAACCCTCTGAGTTTCATGAGCAAAACTAGGTCAAAGGAAGGACAAATTGCAGATGGTTTCCATGTTGACAGAGGGTGAGGTTGTGTGATGAGTTCTACAAGCAATCCTCCCTCTTCAAAGGTTTGCAGCATGGCTTTTGATAGGCATGTGCACAGGTTGAAGACCCCAAACACTGTCTGGATTTGCCAGCCTTGCATTGTAATGGACAAGTGATGAATGATAGAAGGGACTAGAAGCTAAATGGCAATTTTCTCAGAGCTAATGCTGGTGCTGTTGATGTGTGTGTCACAGAGGAAGAGCTGATCAGGCCTAAAAGGAGAACTCAGTTGAAGGGTGAATATTTTGCTGTCTTTTCCATTTCACACATCTGTATTAGGATGCATATAAAGGTGATTCATCTCGTATCTTTAAGAAAAATTGGATTCCATTGGAATATTTCCATTCAGAATACAGTACATAATTTATTTCAGATCGAGCATTCACACTGCAATTTCACATATGAGAAGAATTTTAAGTGAAATGCCTTGTGCTATAGTTCAGAATGAAAATTGGGTATTATGTCAGCAGGCTTTATAGATGGACACAAACCCCCACCTCTGCCAGTCAAGGAGTGTGTGGTCATTTCCTTGGTGGAAGACTGTCTTTCCATTGTTTGGAGTAAAACTCAAGCTCCCAGCGTAGTTGAAATTTGTTGTTATGTCACAAATGGTGTTATTCTTACCAGTGAATCCTCTGGGCACCCATAGCTGATTCCCAGGGTTCCTGGTTCTTCCAGCAAGTTGAAATCCTTCTTTTGGAACTGGAAACCCTTCATGCAGCCTTTAAAGCCGATGCTTCCTGCCAGATGTGAACTAATGCTGCTGGACAACAATGCCAAACAAGCTGCAGTTAGAATTTTGTTGCCAAGATGTTCTAAAAGGCCTGGAAGTACTTCAGTCATTTGCCTCATTAGTGCCCAATTCTTGCATCTTTTTGTAAGACAACTGATGAACCACATTCTATGTTTTGAAAAGTCAAGATGCACCAATTGTAGTGAATATTATGTATTTATAACTACTTACAGCAAAAAGAAATGCATTTTAATCTCAGTTTTTTAGCTTTGACGAGAAGTTCTGATTTAGGTTTCCTGTCTTCCTTTTACTATCAAGCTCCATTCTTGCCTTTACAAGCAAATGGATCTCTATTTCTTAAGATAAATACTAACAGAGGTCAGGGAAGTAAGAGTAAGTTTTGCTTGCTGATATGTGGGTTTACATTATTTTAAATGAGAGCAGTGGGTGGACTTCCAGGTCCTTTTAATGTCATATTTGAGGTAGACAGCACAGCAGTGTATCCCAACTGCTCCTACTCATTACTCCCAGTTTTTCAACTCCACACCTTACCAAGATACCACAACATTATAGCACAGGGTGATTATAATTGAATTTATCCTCACAATTCTCAAGGTGCATGAAGAAGTAATTTGTGTAAAATCACCATGAGTCTGTGACAAGGGCAAGGAAATTACATGGGCACTACTGTGTACCAGTGCAGAGATAACTAGGGAGCAAATACACTGAAGGAGTGGATGTGAAATCCAGAATTTCTACCTGGCTGCCTGGAAACAGTCTGTCCTTTAAGCAAGATGTACCTGAGCAGTGGGACCCTCTTCACCTCATGTGACATGATACTGTTGACCTCTGCTACCTGCTCTCTTTGTCTATGAGTTATCTCATTGTAAGGCAGATATCGGGAACATGGCAGAATAATCAAGATCTGGAAATGCCCTTTTTTTTTGCAGTGCAAAAAGAGGCCATCAGGTGAAGCTGTGCAGATGTACATGTACATGCCTGAAATACAGAGGGAGAAGGAGTGCTGTAGGGGCTGAATTTGCTCCTCAGTGAAATCAGCAGGAAGGAAAATCAACAGGAAGGCTCCTGTCATCCTTACTGGGATATGGACCAAAGTGTGGGGTATCAATTTACCATGATAATCTTTACTCTGATTGACCATGAGGCTGGCTGGATATGACAAATATGCCACAACATTTTCTAGAAACAGGCTATAGAAGAAAGGCTTTCACTTAAAGAAAGACCTCTGAGTTGATTTTTTAACTCACTTAAGAACTAAGTTCCCAGTGCTCCTACCTACCCTTAGCTTTCTGCTTTATGCAGTGACTGAGGTGAGAGCAAAAAAATGTATAATGGTATTTCCATATTCATTTATTTGGAGAAAAAAGGCAATTGGCAGAGAATAGTGCATTTAAAGTGAGTGAAAATTACTCTGCTTTAGAAGAATATTAGATTAGAACTGAAGACTAGACTAGAATGAAGGACTAGAACTAGTTTCCTCATGTTACTGCTGCCCTGCAAAGTCAGTTACATGTGAGTCTGTCTGAAAAGAGGAATCATAATATCATATCAGTAGTAGATAGTTGTAGCAATAGAGTAGTACATCATCAGTAGGATACTAACTTATGCTCCTGATGGAAACAGAAAGATGCCATACTATTTTTTACATTTTTTTGCCCATACTTCTTGCTGTCTACTCTTGTCAAGAGAATGAAAGCTGAGTACAATATCAGAGATGAAGTTGAAGCTCTGCTTAAATAATTTCTGTATATATTTTTTAATATTATAATTGATAATATTTTACAATGCCTGTGGTCTTTTATTTTCTAATACAGCTTGTTAATTGAGATGTTATTTTCCTGCTTTGACAGTACCTTCCAGGTGTTTTTCAGAATAACCACAATCTGCTCGGAAAACTGCAGGCATAATTCACATGGTTCATCTTTTATCCTGTATTTGTGAACAAGTCTCATCTGCCACTGAGCTGCTCAATTTCCTAGATTTCTAGGTCCTTCTGGGCTTTTTCACTGTTCTTTAGGCTTGATTAACGAAAGTAATTTTCACCATGCTTCTGTACTTTCTTTCTAGATCATTAATGTATTTAATACCAACCCTGAGAGAGATCCTTTGAGCATGTGCTGTAGAATTTTTATACTGTGAAAATTGAAAAATTACTGCTATGTCCTATTTTCTCTTTCTGCTTTCTAATCCACTGCAGCCTTTTCTCTCTCCACTCCACTAGCTTTCTTAATAGCCCCTTATAAAAATCCTTTGTAAAGAACTATTTGAAAGGACAGGTAAGTTATACTGTTTCTCCCTTGCCCACCACTTTACTTGCATGTTCAAATAATTACATGGGATTGAAAGGCATTTTTTTTTTTTTTACATGAAGTCTGTTACTATCTTTAAAGATTAAGTATTTTGTATCTCAGATGTTATTTTTCAGGTCAAGAGTTTCTTCTAACAACAAAACAAAGAATACAATTTCATGAGATTTACCACTAAGCCCTGTTAATTCTTTTTTTTTAATTTTATTTTTATTTTTTAACATAGAGGGTATTCCTATTAGCAATTGTGACACTTGAAACAGCAGCTGGAGCCCTTCTGAAAATTCTGGCCTTGCTATCTGGCCCTGGGAATTAATTCTGCTTATCAGAAGAGCATACTCTTCTCCAAGTAGCCAGTCTGCTCTCAGAGCATGACCCTGGGGTCTGGCAGATTCCTAGTGCAGGAAATGAGAGTTACACAGTCCACTGAGACTAAACTGTGCTTCTGTCAAATGGTACAATGGGAAAATGAGACCTTTTCTTCCCACGCCTCCACAGAGCCAGCTGACTTCAATCCAAAGAGAACCTGAGATGAATCAGAACTGAAATGCTTAATGGGAAAAAGATCATCTTTAGATTTGAAAATGTGATTGGTAGAGGGTCTTGGTCACTTTTTGCAGAGCAAGGAGCAATACCAATGTTATATGTTAATATGTTCTTTGAAAATGTCTTTTTGTTTTGAAAACACAACTGTTTCTGTTACCCTTACTAAAACTTGAGTAAGTTTTGAGTAGAATTTAACTGTGCTGGATTAAACCTAGCCTTCAGTACTTAAGAGCTCCTACACTTAGACACTTAGAAGAGTGTCTGAAGGATTGTTTTATATAAGGTTAATGCCAAAGAAATTATTTTATTGTTACTCCTTCAGGCCATACAACTTAACTTACATATGGTGACTAATTGAAAATACTGATTGAATCCCATTTATAAACCAACCTGGAGTGCAAGATCTCAGCAGGTGCTCCTCCAATGTAAATATCTGTGAATGGCATTGCTGTTCTTTCATTTTCCACACTTTTTATATGTCTTCTGTCTACTACCAAGATCATCTTCTTGGAATTGTGATATATAATAGAAATCTGAAAAGAAAAACATGTGCTTAAAAATGTCATCTTTTGTAAGCTGTTATGGTGATCTTGCAGAATTAATTGCATCTTTGTACCTTCTGTTTGAAGAGTTCCTCACATTTAACAGAGAATTTTGTAAATTGGGAGAAGCTGACAATAATTACTAGTAGAAGTTTGTTTTGATGTCACTATTTTTCTGGTGACTGAATCCTCTAGATATTTCAATTAACAATAAAGAAAATGAAAGTACTCATATCAAATTCTGCACCATGGCAAACAGATAAGCTCTGTAAACTTCAGAATGCTTTCTTGATTTATCCAAAAGTTAGGACATACTTTAAAAAAAAACTTATTTCATTGTCAAAGAATGAAAGACTTAATTGTTCTCTGCTTGAACATGAACAGATCTATAGGTGTAGTTTTGGTCACAAATCAGACTTTGAATTGAGATCAAGTAAAAGGCAGGAGAAGCAACACATTACAGGGAGGATTTACTACTGTCACAGTTACATTGGCTTACAGCAAATTCACTGGAAGTAAATGCAAGTAGATATTTTACATCTGCCAAAGTCCCTAAAATACTGTGCATATATAAAAGGTTGCTACCAAACCAGCTCTCTTTTCAAATGAAATGGAAATTCTTGTAATGCAATGCATAACAACTAAGGTGGTCAAGTTGACATCATGACATGGTTTTACTTGAGGAAAGTTTTATATTTGATATAGAGAATTGTCGTTGATAGATTTCATATGGAATTAATAAAACGTTGTTCCATGTGAATGGTCCTGTCCTTGGCTGGTAATACCCACAATCTGTCTACAAGCACTGATTTATGAGAAGGCAGGGACAGCCTTCCCTGTCCTCTGCTTGGTGCTGGTGGGACTTGCATGCACTCTACTCTTCTGCATGTTCCACCATATCACCACCTGCACCCTCATCCTTTGGTGCCTTTCATGGGTGCTGGAGCAATTATTTCTGCTTGGAGCCTCTGGGATGGCTGGTCAAATGGCTGTGTTGGTAACCACATCTGTACCTCATGAAATTTAGCATCATTAATCCTGGCCTTCTTCGTGGAGTCCTCGAGGAGCACGGGGCCACTGCTGAAGCCAAAGTCGTAGCGGAGGCACAAGAAACCATTGTGCATCTCCAGGCTGAAGAACATGCTCTGTGCAAAACAGAACAGCAGTCAGAAAAGGACTATGTGGTGGGCAGCAGTTAAAGTTAATAAACAGTGCTATGAGACTGACATGGGGAAAGTATGCTGGGAAATAAATTTTTATTTGCAAAATTGTAGCACAGTTTCTGTATTTTTATATTTATAATATATGTGTATATATGCACATGCACATGTAATTGCTTTATAAGTGGCACTTTTTGGAAGACTTAGTGAACTGTTTCCTAATAGAAGTGGTATTTGGCAGCACAGTGATGTCACTATTCTTTACCAGTAAGGTATCACTGATGTAAACACACCTATTCACTGTTAAAATAATACCACATGCCCTAAATGAAAGATATTATACTGGTAAAAGCAATGTTGTGCTAAAATGGCTGTATCTGCATTAGCAGCTTCTATTGCAATGCTTGAAGTTGCTCAGGATTTTCTCTTTTCACAGCCCTGATCAGCACTGATGTATTTACTGAAAAGATAGCAATAGCTAGAGTGTATTTACTATATATTTGGTTCCTAGAATTCCTGACTGTCCCTACTTTATGATTTGGTTTCTGTTCTGTGGCTGGGTAACCTAAAATTTATAAACAGGAGCTGTACTTTAGAATATCTTTTGGCTGTGCTTGAAATAAAGATCTGCACCCTAGAATTAGTCTTGTTCCAAAACTGAACATAAAGAAACAAAAAGAAAAGTTTACAGCAAATGTGCATCTGGATTAATGCTTTCAATGTTGATGTTTTGTCTTCTCTCCTAGTGTTCATGCCTAATGGAAGCATGGAAACAGTAATTCTCAAAACGTTACTGCAGGCCAAGAACTTCTGTCTTCCACAGAAATGAGCCCACCTTCAGAAGTCACTACTTCAAGAAGTAAGAGTAGGCTTCAATCTAGGAATTTTAAATGAAACTGCAGCTTGGGTTTGTTCTGTATAGCAAAAACGTGAAAATGAAACAAGGATTTCATTCAGAATATTCATGAGTTGTCTTTGAAGAATTGAATAATGGACCAGCTTGCACAGACTTTCTAAAAGTGCTTGTGAGGAGGCATGGTCTCCCACAGCTGATATCCAACTTGATTGCAGTTTCCACTGACAAACACAAAGTGCATACATCTCCAAGAAACCTCCAGGTACTTTTGCTTGGAGGAAAAGAAATGCTCTGTAATAAAGACCCTTAAACATTTAACAGCAGCTGCTTAGTCAAAACCTCTTAAGAATGAAGATTAGTGGTAGCATGCTATGCTGCAAATTACTTCCTACAGCCCTCCTCTGGAAGTTACTCTACAGGCAAATACTGGAGAATAGCACTTCTAATAAGAGTGGATTTTTTTTTCTAAATGCTTAAAGCAGTATTGTATCTAGATGTCTACACAAGTATCTGTCTGTGGACTGCATGTCTTCAAACTCTTAGAGAGATTGCATCACTCTCACACTTCAGAAATGCTCCTGACATTTGGATTGAGCCTTTTTATTTGGGCTGCTTTCTATTTTCAGTAACTTAAATATTTAACTCTAGTACACCCTGAGGCAAAGTTATAAAGTGGCAGCTACCACAAAGTGGCTGCTTTTTTGGGAGTTACTTCACAGAAATTTCCTATAGCTTTGATTAAGCATTCACATTTAAATAAAGGTACAACAGCTGGGCTTAACTGGAGTCCCTCTCAAAGTATCATCACAAGGATAGGACCAGTTTGAAGTCCTGATTGTCTCTGGATAAAAGCAGAGTCCAGCTCAGGGCCTTGACTTCCTGAGGCCTTTGCAGAGCAAGTTCCAGTTCCCTCCTAATATATACATGCACCAGACAAACACAAAGTATTTCCTCTTCCCAGAAGTTAAACGTGAGGACATAAACATTTTGGATTTTCCAAGGTATTTTAGGTACTAGTGCTAATGGATAATTATGGATAAATATGGATAAATATGGATAAATATGGATAAATATGGATAAAGGGTACGAGCAGGACTTGGTACTCACCCCATTAATCATCAGCAGGATCAATCCACTGTCTGTAGGTGTTCGAACTTCGATATCAAAGCGAGTCACCTGGCTGAATTTACCCCTTCTCTCAATGTTTCTGGCCAAGGCATAGCCAGAGCCATCAAAGAAATAGCTCACAGCCCGGCTCTGAGTGAAAGCCAACTTATCTCTATAGAAAAACAAGCAGGGAAGGATTAGTTGGTATCTACCCATTTTAATTTAGGGGAACTTAAATGCCTTTATGCACTTTATTGGAATAATTGTTCTGAACTGCTTCTATCTGGCAAGGTGAGACTCATGACTTCCTTTCAAATTTTTTCTCAGAATTTTTTTTCCTGAGAAATAATGTGTAGCTTTGAAGGTGCATCTAGCTCTTTCATCATTCCATCATGCTTTTAACCTGTGCTATATGTAGAGTAAAGGAAAATTCTTTGCTTTTCCTTGTAAAATGATAGGCCCACAGCACTTCCTCTTTATAAGGATACACAGATATTTCTACTAGGAGCTTTCCCAGTTTGTGCAGAAATCTGTTTGAATTCTCCAAGACCTTTAGTTGAGCATGGACTCTGGTATGCTCTGTTTTGGAGAGCAGCAACTAATGTTTCCTGTGGGAATGGTATGCAAAGCTCATTTTTCTCTACCAATGCTTACTGCATTTTTTCCCAGTGCATGCTGCTAATTACTCTCCTGCTCTTTCCTGGGAGAGGTTCCACTGTTGCTGGCTGTTGTGTGACCAAAATGCCTGCTGTGTCTGTGCTAAATTAATGCTCCTGTTGGTGTTCACTTCTGCTTTAGGAGCTGCATCTCCCAGTTTGCGAATGGCTTTTCTAAGGAATATCTGTTGGGGCTTTATGTGGCAGAAAGAAAGTTCTGTATAAGCTTTTCTAGCTGGAGATGGGACTACACTCAAGGTTATCAGGCCCACTAGACATGAATGGCTGTGGCTATATGTATCACTTGGAACAATGTGATTTGAGTCAGGAGCATCCCTGTCCTAAGCAGTGGGGCAAGGAGGGAGCCTGCAACAAGCCCCATCTAATGTGGCAGTTTCCTTTATGAATGCAAGAACAAAATTGTGAGACAGCTGGTGGAGACAGCAGAAAAATCATAGAATATCTCATATGAAAAGGGACTCATGAGGAGTCCAACTTCTATACATACATATAAATAAATAAAAGTCTATATATCTCTATATCTAATCTATATCTATATATGTATACCTATCTGTATCTATATCTATATCTATATCTATATCTATCTCTATCTCTATCTCTAATATATCTATATCTATATCTAATCATCTACATCTACATCTACATCTACACCTATATCTATATCTGTATCTATATCTATATCTATATCTGTATCTATATCTACATCTGTATCTATCTGTATCTATCTATCTAGAAATCAAACTTGCTATGCAATTACGATCTAAGAGCGACCAAGTTCCTTCCAGGACCCCTCAATCCCACCTTCACTTTTCTAATCTAGAGCAGGAATGAGCCCTGCGGAGCGGCGCCGGTACCAAGGGAGCGGCAGGGATGCAGGGACTGTCTCCTACCTGGCACAAGGTGGCGATGTGGTGGTGTCGATGTTATAGACGCGCTTGAAGTTGTACAGGCTGATCACATCATCGTTCAGGGTAGCCAGCTCCAGGCAGCCGATGAAGCCAGGCAGGTTCAGGCTGGGAGGGAGCTGTGCAGAGGACGAGGGAGAGTTAAAAGGAGAAAGGTGGCACTCTTTAGGTGAGTGTTGTGAGAGCATTTGTGCCTGGCATCAGTTTTATCCCTGTGCAATTTGTATTTCCAAAATAAAAGGTTGATACTGCTGTGAATAGTCTTCACAGTCCTTACTACGATATGGCCTTTGGGCTGAAAGTAACAAGGGAGCACATAAATGGTCTCACAGTGAGAGAATTTGGCCAGGTAAGGCAACTGCAAACAAAAACTTCTTTTGTAGTTTTGATGGGAGCATGCTCGGAAACAGGGAAAAAGGCTAAGATTTGACTAATAACAGGGCTTATTCAATGTATTTGAATAACTCAGTAGATATTTCATATCTAATGCATAGATATCCTTCACAGTCAGAAAAATAACTCCATACCATAATTATAGAGAGAGAAATCAGAGAGCTCTTTAAACCCAGGAGACTGGGATTCAAAATCTGTGCCAGTGGGTAATCCTCAGTAGGCATTATTTCTAAAAGCTAGCAGGAGGTAGAAACTTCTTCTTTTATCAAAGGTCACTGCAAATGGAATTTAAACAGCCACACTGGTGAGGGGAAAAATACAAAGGAATAAAGCTAACAGACCTAGACCATTCTTTTTTATATTAAAATATTTTGCCTTGTGGAACAGGTGTGATAATAATAATGCCTCTTTTACTTTAGAGTTTGATCACTGTGAGTAGCTTTTCTTCATCTTCTCATTGTTTTCATTTTCTTATGATACAATAGTAAAGGTAATACAGCAATACAGAATATAAGTAGCTGTAAAAGAAAATTGCATTCTTATCTGCAGCACAGATTCATTTGGTAAATGATCATGATTCCTTTTTTTCCTTTGTTTCTTCTATTCTTTGAAATTGTGTTAAGCATGGGCGTTCTAGTGGTAAAGTGGTGCATTTCAAATTGCAAAGTATGTAAAGGGAAGCAAGAAGCTTTTAACAAATTGGATTCTATGTTAATAAATAAAAATGTGAGGTGTCCTTTTCTAAGGGGGAAGGGACCCATATGCCTGTCAAATATACCACTAATCCATTTCTTCCTATGTCCACTTTCCTTCACTCTCCTCTTTTCTTTTTTCTCTGCTCTGGAACAGACCTGGAGGGTTCATTTGCTGGATGACTTTTTGTATGTGCATTTGTATATGAAACAGTTATTCAGTCTTCAGTCCTGTTCCCAGGCAGTTTGCACCCAGGGCTCAGTAATCCAAAATTCCTGCCATGGCATATATCTAGTAGTCATAACTATGCCAAGCTCAGAAATCCATAAATGTATTGAGTTACTCTTTCTTCGTTTGAATCCTCTGCTTGAGGATCAGTATTTGGATCTTTTTAGCACTTGCTACAGTTTGCTTAAGGAATTTCGGATTCTCTAAAGTCTCCCTAGGTGTGTTTTTGTTCAGCCATTCAATTTTCACAGCTAAGACAATTCACACTAATTTTAAATCCCAAAAGAGGAACTGGCATGTTCATAGAAGCAGGTAAGTGAGGTTCTAATTCATGCTGACTATTAGGAACTGGAGCAAAGCTACTGTCTCACACAGGCCTTCAGACATATTTTGCACAGGCAACTTTTCATGCTGTGATAAGTCTGGATTTAAACCAGTCCTAATTTAAATGCAAACAAGTGACTATATTATTAGTTTCCAGCAAGATCTATTAACAATACATTACTTTTCATTTTTGTGAGAGTTGTAGAAGAGAAATTCTAAGTATCAAGAACTCATTAACATTGAAAAATACTGGTAGCCTGCAAGTTAAGTTGTACTAATAGGCCTTTGTTTATGCATGCTATTTAACAGCTAGCAAGCTTTCCTTTTAGCACTTTTCAGGAAACTTGAACTGCAACTCACAGAAACTTGATCACCTTATCTGTATGACAAAATATGTTAAATAAAACTTATTCACCATGACTAAGAGATGGAGTCCTAAGATGATAAATGGCTAAACAAGGACTTTTTAATTTATCTACCATTTCTGTGTTTAAATGGAAGTCCAGCAAGATTAGTTTGCACTATTTAATTTTTAATAGAGAATATGTATCTGACCAACCTTGAAACCTGGAGGCACTCCACCAACATAGAAAACAGCATTTTCAGGTTCCAAATTAAGAAGGGTGCCAGGACCAAGAACCTCTCCCTTTTTGATGAATTTTTCTTCAGCTGTGCTGCTAAGACTGGGCACAGTTAAAAACATTTTGCCGTGTCTTCCAATCCTGCAGAAAATAATTGTAGGAGAAGAGAATTTCATGTTGGAAAGACTTATAAAAGAACAAACAAGCCTCCAACCCCAGGAAGGGTTTTATTTACTTAGAGAAGACTAGTAATCAGGAGGTAAAAAAAGGGAGGGACCACGGACACTATCCCTTCTTCCCTGTGGCCACTTGGGTCTTGGCTCTTCAAAAGCAGGAAGAATTTCCATTTATTTCAGCAGGATTAGAGCCAGGCACTGAAAATGCCTGATGGGCAGTTCTGACACAGCCTTTTCTGTTTGATTTCTCCTATTGATTCTCCTATTTGATATTCTCCTATTTCTCCTATTGTTTGATTTAGGGGAAATACATGCTATCACTTTACCTCTCAATTTTGATGATGCTGAAGTAAGAAGGCCAGGTGCTGACTGGCTTGGCATCCAGAGGTATCTCCACATCTTGGCCCCCCAGATTATAAATGTACACAAGGTTGTCATTTTTAATTGCAAGACCAATGTAATGTTTTGCCTAAAACACCAATGGAGAGGGATGTTAGAGATGCAACATTGAAAGAGATTTAATGCAGGATGTAAGTAAAGGGTAATCTTTGATAAACTGAATGACACCTTTAAATATTACCAAAAGCTGTTTGAATAGAAACAAAACATTTATTCTCTAATTGGTCATTTTCACCACATAAACCTGTACAGAAAAGAAGTCTCTGATATTTTACTTTATATCCCTTTTAACTGAGGTGAATTCAAGGTCATGAGATCTCTGCTGACCATGAATTAGTCATGTTCAATGGGAAGCCATTCATCATTATTTAGTGTGCAGTGCCACATGCGGAAATAGTCTAAAGCCTAAGTATTATGCTGCAATTAAATATTCTGCCAAGAGACATTTCACTTGATTTGTACTTAGTAAACATTCTTTTTAGCAAAGCTTAAAAATGAAAGCCTGCCTCTTTACCTTCCCAAGTAATAGATTGCCAGAGCGATACCTGTCTTGTGAGTTGTGTTTTTTTTTTCTTTTCAGAACCACAGTTTAAAGAACAGTTATTTCAAAGTAGTGATCAAATGTGTACAGTGTTTAACAGCAGCACAAGCCACAGATAGAGAAGCCTGCTTATCTTGTGGGCCTGTGACCTCAGAGATTTGGAACTGACACTGTCAGCAGCATAAACTGATGAAAGCATATCTCACAGAAGCCAGGCAGGTGACATTAACTGCTTCAGAGCACCCTGGTATTGGCAGAGGAGATAGCAAGTGTGGCTCACAGCAGTGACAATCTAAGCAGTACACTGTCAGGCAGTCTAATTTGCTTTTTAGAGAGCATCCTCCATTGTTTGGAGTGCCATGTCTCAAGGACAGGGGTCTCAGGAACCCTTGCTCTTTGCTTGTGACAAAATCAGTGATGGTCATAGAGTAGACCTCTAATTTTGAAACATGAAGAAACAGTGAGAGGAAAAACTGAGGGCAAATAAATTTCAAACTGATCTATTTTTTAAAAAAATATATGCATAAATTTAACTGGGTTATTCTCTTACATTTCTGTTTCCAAGGTACAAAATGAATCTCTCTGGAGAGGCTGCCAGTTGAGGGTTGTCTTTGTGAAGCTTTATGTACAAGCTCATGGAAGTGAAAGATTTCAGTTCTTCCACGTTGACCTTTGGATTGACTTCAACAGCTGATTGGCCTTCAAACATCATGGAAACCTGGACCTGCAATTGCAAATGTGCAAAGTGAGACACATGTTGTTGCCTGGGGTCATTACTTAAGGTAAGGGTGCAACAACACTGAGCCAGCAGCCTTGTTACTGCAAGAGTGGGATTGGCATCTATACATTGGCATGTAAAATTGTATGTTTGTAGCAATTTTCCTGGAAGACTCTGTAATGAATATAGAGGAAGTTATTTTAAAATTAATTAAAGGCCCTAATGAACTTTGCTTGAGCATATTCATAAAGTAAATGACATTTCAGTGGGAGATAGATGTGCGTTTAGTTGAATCAGGGCTACATCACTATGTATAGCACACAATGAAATTCTTATACAGCTATAAAACTTCTGCCTATAATTTATTTCTTTGCTTTAAGAGTAGTATGACAATTTTCTGTTCATGAGTGATCCTGTTATATCATTGAATCTACAGTGATATTTATGAGATGCTAATAAAATTGTAAAACTGTTCATTTTAGTTAAAAAATTATTTCAACTAAGGTAATGTTTTTCATTTTAAATACAGTATACCTGAATCACGAAATACATTTTAAAGAACAGTCAAACACTACACACAAACTGATTTTTCCAAGTTATATTCCAGCACTGTGAACATACAGTAACACACTGAATTTTTTATTTCTCTGAATAAATTCAAATATACTTGACCTTGGTTTTCTTGTTAGAAAAAACCCCTCATTATTTATGTATGGTAATGAAAGTGTTTTTTCTCTGTTAAATATGTGTGAGTCAAGGATTCTCTTACCCTGCAGAAAATTAATTCAAAAGAAAGAAAAAATATAAAAAGGAAATACTGTCATCTCAGAAAAGCCTACATTAAATTGCTGTAATTATTACTCATGGTAATTAGCTTTGTAGGTAATTTGCCTACAAATTGTAGTTAATTAGGTTTTGTTGTTCTGGCTGTCTTATGCATGGTGCTCAAATTTTTATTGTCAAGTTGCTACTGCAGTAAAAATAGCCTACCATTAATACTATGATATATAAAATGCTTGCAAATAGAAACTTTTAATGACATCCAATGTGCTTTGTTCATCCAGTTTTGGGGAGGTGACAATGTCCAGGTTTGGGCTTCTAGCATAGCCCAATAAAATTTAGGTTATGGTGTGATTTAATTATTAGTACTAGTAACCAAAAGTCCCAAAAATCCAAAAGTTTACCTTGCTTGCTACACTCCTGGTTTGAGCAATTAACTCTCTGATCCGCTGAATGCTGGAAGAAATGTTGTTTGCTGGTGCCTTCTGTTCTACTCTGCGCAGTTTGTCCAGGAGCTGAGGGAAAACTTCTGAAAGTTTCTTCACTGCAGTTAGAAAAGAAGAGACAGCATTTTTATTTTTTGTCTTTGAAAGACTGGTTTTGTATCAAGGATATCCCACCCTATCCTCTTAGGTTAGCTCACCCCTCTTCTGCTTCCTGACCAACTTGTAACTATGATGTGTGAGACACAGTGATTTCAGAAAGGGTAGTGATTTCTAAGAATCTAGTATTGCTAAAGTTTTTGGAAATTAGTTTGCACAAAGGACACTATGTTTTCTTAGACTCATAGGTAATACTATGGCAGGTTACCTCTGTAATACTTTCCTCAAGGAACTCTGTAAACAGTAATAGTTTTAACCTTTTAATCTTCCTTCAAGACAAATATTGAAGCCTAATTTTACAGCTACAGCAACTGGAGCAGAAGGATTGTTTGTTCAGCATCTCACTGGCTGACCTGGGAACTTCATCTATGAGTTATGGTTCATGAACTCCTCAATTTCACTGCAGGGGAGATATATGGGCTGTTTTCCTCAACTTTCAGCTATGTTTCCCAGAGGTCATCACCCAGACAGCAGCAGTGGCTGCACAGGAGGTGTGTTTGCTTGTGGCTCACAGTCTACCCTCATGGCAGAAACACTGCTGATTCTGTGCTGTGTGGCAGGGCTGTGGTGTGCAATAGAAGGCCTCAGATGATGATGGTGATGATGTATGTGCACCCAAACTGTGCTTAGTACCTGCCCCAGCCCTTGTGACTGGTAACCTCATTAGCTTTCCTTCCTGCATCTGCCAGGGGTCATGAATTAGAGCCCTGGACCTTTGGTATTTCTCTGCTGTGACAGACAGGTACTGGTGGTACATCTGCAAGTGTCATTGTTATCAAAGGGAAATGCAGGGGCTCTGTCATGTTCAAAGTGAGAGAAGTCCTTTCCCAGGAAGACAGGCAGAAAAATTATCAAGAAGGAAAAATATCTACCCTTAATTATAATCTAATTTCATCACATCAGATTCCAGTGACATGCTGCCCTTTGAAGGATATTTACACATCACATCATTTTTCTTCTTTAATTAAATTTAGGTAAAAGTAGCTGAGTATAATGAAATGTGATTTTAGCTGCAAGCTACACACATACAAGAAAGATCCAGCATTCAGAGTTAATTTTAATGACATGGATTCACTGTAAAGGTTAAGACCAGATTTGTAGGGTTTGAAGTTATATTTTAAGGGCTGTCAACTTACATTCACCTGCTCTTGTGCTCTTCCCATCATATTTTTACCTTTGTCTGAGACTCAGAGAGGGGCCTGTGTTGGAAGAGACCTTAAAGATAATCCCAGTTCCAATCCCCCTGCTATGGGCAGGGACACCTTGCACTGGACCCCATTGCAGAGAGCTCCACCCAACCATGAACATTTCTGGATGAAGAGAGGCAGGTAAAGGGGATAATCATCAGATATAGGAGACTGTATAAAAACCAGCAGAGTAGGAGCAGACTCCCATCACTTTTCTGTGCTTCCAGTCTGCATTGAATAAGGCTCAGCCTCATTCATATCAACCCAGAGTGTGAGAAGACTCCATGGAGTCCTACAAGTGTGCCTGTATTTGGATAGAGTAAAATATCTGTATTTGCCAATCCTGTCCTGTCTCTGTTTGGCTGTTTTCATTTGTGTTTTACTTTCCAATTTCAGTCTAGGAGTGGGACATATAGAACTTTTGACCTTCCAGTTTTTCCCATTTAGTCCTGAAAGGCCTTATGTAGGGGAATTTTGTAATCAACTGTTCTATATAAAGTTTACTGTGCATTAAAATATCATGATTTTAATGAATTCTCAAAAAATTATCATAAATATTGGGTAAAATGGTGATACCAGAATGTGTTAAATTTTCTACTTAAAAAACCCCAACAAAACCTAAATTAACTTATAGGAGGTTCTCTTTACCTTTTTCTATTTTTAAGGCAAAAATACTCAATTTCAGAAAATGATTTAGCAAATTGAAGCCACTTTAAAAAAAAAACAACCTGCAATTGAATTGGAATTGCGTTTGATTCAGTATCTTTAAACCTGGCTTTTTTGTTTGAAATTTGATGTATTAAACGTGAAATGCCACTATAACATGAAAACACAAAACTAACATCTGTAACTACTAGAACTATTGTGAAATCTCAATATAAATCTCTTCCTCTTGGCTTTTATAATGGCATTCTTCAAGACATAAGACCATAGATTTTGATTTTTGTCTTAGGGATGAAGATGAGAGTGGAAAAGAAAACTAGTCCTACCCAGTGATAAAATATAAAAAGAATAGAAGGGAAATTGTCAAGGAGGAAATACCCTGGCTATCACCTTCCAGACACTTTCCCCTTTCACGTTTTCCTTCCCAAACATTTTTCTTCCCAAACTATGTGCCATCCTGCCTCCTGAAGCCCACCAGTTCCCTGCACAATGGCAGCATGGACTATTCTCAGACAAACTGCACAGCCAAGACTTGCTCTCACCCTTCCAGGCACCAAGTGCAAGCTTTATTCAAGGGCAGTGCAGACATGCCAGCTTGGAGGCTTCAGCTGCTCTGGTGGTGGTATTGGTGTGAAGATCAGGTGTTTTTGGTGTTCCAGGCAACTGTCTGAACATTTGTTGTGCCTTTCCTTTGGACTTTGATGGACATTCCTCCTGTCAGATCAGCCTCTCCTGGAACAATACACAGCTGATCTGGAAACACTCGACCATGCCTGGCATGTCTACATCTGTCTGCCTGGGCTGGAAACCACAATCACATCTGTCTGGAGCACTACCTGTGCCAGCCTCCTGTGTAGCACTGATCTCTCTTCTCAGCTACTTCCACCTGTTCTTTCTGGAAAAAAACACTTCATCATACCTTTAGACAAACAAATAAAATGCCTTCAGGACAAAAATGTCATGGGAAAGCTTCTTCAACAAATGTACTAGGGCACACTTTGCTGTAGGTTGCATATTAGCACCTATCCAACAGTTAGTTTGTGGTCAGCAGGTGTTCCAGGAGCTTGGATATGAACAAGCATTTTCAAGGTGACTCCCTACCTGCAAACCCACCATCACAGAGAAGACATTTTTTCCAGGCATATCACATAGGAGCTGCTTTTGTTCCTTTTTGGGAACCTAATCAAGGGAGAGCTGGGCCATTTTAGCTCTGTTCACTCTTACAGAACACATCAATGCTGCTGGCATTTCCTCCAGTACAATATTTCCTCCAGTACAAAAGCTAGTATGAGCAGATTTTTTTGAATCCTGAGTGTCTGCTGGCATTTTGAGCATAAGAGCCAAATGCAGTCTGTGTTGCTGCTCTACCTACTAAGCTGGCAAGGGAAAATGTTAAATGTAAATCAAGTGTAAAGGTGAATAAAACCAGAAACCTTCATGTGTAAGATACAGCACACTGTTTCTCTTAGATGTTTTTCATCATACCATTCCCTCTTGGGAGGCTAATCATATCCACATTTGCATTATTTTACATTGTAATTAGAGCCCATAGCCTAAACTGTGCTCTGTGGTGATCAAAAACATTTTAAAGCAATACAATCCCATAAAAGTGCTGTTATATTAACTATGCTCTTATGGAGCTCTGTGCAGTGACTAGCAGTGAGTTTACCCTTTCCCAGAGGGAGAGGTTCAATGTTCCCTTTTGATGAAAAGCTCAGAGAAATCTGAGTTTCCTCCAGTTCTGGAGCCAGAAATTGAGATATTGAATAGCACTGAATTTCTGCTTGTGAAGGGAACCACTTCTATGCCAGTTCTTGGAAGCACTTAACCAAAAATACTAGGGGTAAGGGTCTTACTGATCATGGAATTGTGAAAATAACTTGACCCTTGGAATTCCCCAGCTGAGAGAGAAGACTGTGACTTTGGAACACTAGAAAAAATGTTGAGTTTGGTGCTCATAACACCATTTGCAGTAAAATGACACTTGAGTTGCAAACCTTCCTGACAAAAGGAGAAGGGATTTATGACAGTAGATTTGAGATTCAGACTTTCTGGAGACAGAGTCCATGAAATTATGGACTTTCTCTGGGGCACTTTTAGGAGGCAAGATATCACTGAACAGGTCTGCAGGTGATAGTATCCTCAAATATGTGAAGGAAATTTCTTGTTGTGGATTTCCAACCTCCCTAGCCATAAATATCCTAGGATAAGTGAGCCTCCTGAGCAGAGTCAAGAATACATAGAGCAATAAATAATAGTGGTGCTGTAATCAAGTTTTTATTCCAAATATTTTCATTTCTAGATTGATTATTTTCTTCCCCAATTGTTCTTTTCATTCTTTCTACAGTCACTTCATTTCAGTTTCATCTTCACATCTTTTTCTACTTTTGCCTATCATCTTCATTTCAATTTTGTAGTCTGCCTTAGCTTTTGTTTTTGTCTCATTATTTGCCTTAAATTTTTCATAAGTTTTCCAATGTTTCCAGTGTTTCCAATAATAAAAGTGTAATTAATGTGATGTGTACAGGCTTCTCTAGAAATCACCCTGCTTAAATATTTTATTTCCTCCTTTATCCTCTTTGATCCCTTTGTTTAGACTACAAGCTCATCAAGTGAGGGATCATTTCTTTTCCATGTTTGCACTCCTGAGGACAAAAGGGTTCTGTTTTCAAATGTCTCTCAATGTTAAAAAACAAACAAACAAAAAATCCTAAATCACCAACTATAATAGCGAGAAGTGTTTAAACAAGCTGTTTACCATTCAGTGTGACTTTGGTACCCTGATAAAAAATGAATTAGAAGTCAGTAAGTCTTCAGCACTTAAAGGTTTAAATAATTTTAGGAAGTCCCTGTGTATCCAATGTTCTTAAAATATAGTCAAGACCTGGACAACTGCTGACTCTCAAAAATTTTCACAGAGGTAAAATGCTAGAAGATTATATGCTATGAATACACAATGTCAACAATTCATACAACGTGTTATTGTGACAATTCCCTGATTTTTTGACACTGCCGAGTGGCAAACTTCAGGTCACCATACCTGCATCCCCAGCTGAATGCACAGCAGTGTCATATGCCTCTGAATTGTGCTGGAAGTCTTGCAGGTTTTGGGACCACAGCCTCACGTTCTCATCCATGGGGGTGGTAGCCTGTGTCACGGTCGTGGTGGCACTCACAGCCTCGGCAGTCTGCAGCTGAGCTTGCTCCAAACGCTCTCTGGCCTTCTCTGCAGAGCAAACAGGGAGTGATAGGAAATGAACTCTTTCAAATATTCATGTGTGTTGTGTGTCCTGTCCCTCCCCATTCTCTGTCTTCCCCTTTCCTTTTCTCTTCTTCCCTCTGGTCTATATACACTGACCATGATGTCATGTGGAATGGAATATTCTTTGGGTCAGCTAGGGGCAGCTGTCCTGGCTGTGCTCCTTCTTAGCTTCCCATGCATTCCTGGTTTCCTCAACAGTGTGGCAATATGGAAAGCAGAAAAAGCCTTGGCTCTTTTGGCCCAAAAAACATCTCTGTATTATAAACTCTGTGTTCCACACAAATCCATGCTAATGGCTGTGAAGAAAATTAACTCTACAGCAGCCAAGACCAGCACCAGTTTCAAGAAGAATGTTAATAATTTCAGTGACAAAACATTTAATTTCACTATGAAAACATTAAAGGTCGATATTTGATATCTAGGTCTGGTTGTTTCAGTCAAGCTCTTTTACATGTCCATAGAGCTGAACTCTTACTAACCACTTAATCTCCGTATCAAAAGATAAAAATGTGCCCTTGAATGGGTGCAGAAAAAGCACCATAAAGATGAAGTTCCCCTTCCAACCTGTCTCTGCTGACTGCATTTTGGCGATGGCTCTCATCAGCTGGCTCCGCAGGGCTCTCATTCTGGCAAAAGTGCCATTGACTTGCCAGCTGGTGTCTGCAATGGTGTAACTGCTGCCTGTGGGGAGAAGAGGGCAGGTACAGCTGAGGGGTGACAAGGCACCATCTAAAAAGATAAATTCAATCCTGGGGAGGTATGTCATCAGGCATTTAATGTACCACGGACAGTGTACCATGTCCTCTTTTAATTTAGGACATGCACTCTTGACTTTACATAATCTAAAGGGAAAAACAGCCCTGCAGCACCCCTGCTTGCCACAGGGTGTCTTCCAAAAATCTGGAGAGCTATGTTTCAGTCAGTATTCTCTCTCCTTGCTTTACCAGAAGTGCAGAGAATAGCTGAAACTGGTACGCAAGAATAGCTTTAAGGATCTCAGAAGATCCTGAAAAATTTAAAAGGTAATTCTAGATCTTTCTTTCATTCACAGAGAAGAAAGGCCAAATTACTTGAACATTTATTATTACCCCCCAACTGGTGAAATCCAGCTTTCTGAATATTTAAGTTGTTGTGATCTGATTTTTAATTGAACTACGTAATTGAGTATATTTACCAGTGAACAATGGTTTGTGGGACACATATTAAAATTGTAGCTGTATCTGAAATGGACTTTTAATGAATAAGACAAACTATCAGTATCTGGTAGGATGACAAAACATGAGCTACTCAAACTGCCCATGGCCATTTCAAGTACTTTGTGTGGTAAATTCAATCAATAACCTGTTAGTGTTGTGCTTCTGAAATTTATTTTAATGTGCATGGCTATAAGCTGATTAGGAAAGTAGAAAGGATGTATATTTACTGTCATGTGCTGTCCGTTGTAGCTGCATGGCTTGGATGAGAAGTTCTTCACTTTTACCTTTATGGTAAATGACCTGAGTATCAATTCCAACTGCAGCCTACAAGCATGTTCCAAAAAAGAGAGTCAGAATAATCCTTATTAAATACTCCACTTTACTGTGCTTAATTGTGAACACTATTTTACTTGCATGTAAATGCAACTGCAAAATCATGCAGTTTCATTTGCTTTGCTTTCATTTAAGATTGGCAGTTGGAGTGGAAAAATGTCTGAAAACCAAAATTTTCTCTTTTAAGAAGGCTTAAAAAATTGTATGGTTTTCCAAACAACACTATTCCTACTACTACTACTACTGGGTAACAAATATGGAGAAAATTTTCTTAATTTATCAGCTCCAGTTTAGTCAGTGTGACTAAATGTTGCATGTTATTTAGGCACTGTGACTGTTAATTTCTACTTTCATCTCAGATAGGTGATGAATACTTTCATTTCATGGGCAGCTGCCTTGCAGTCTGCAGCAGTATGCTGGAAACAAATCCCTCAGCCCTCTGGGGTTCAGACACCTTTAATCTACCCAAATCCTCTTGCTATCCCAGCAATAAATTGCTGGTAAATAGTATATATACAGACTGGTAACTATAGGCATAAAAAAAGACACATAAAGTATTTTTGAACAGGAAGGCCAGAGACAAAATTAGCATCCTACTTCTTCCACTGAGTATATGGGTGGGCTTTGTCCCATTTCAGCCTGATTTTCTATGAGACCCAGTGATGTGTTGTCCACATTTCCTGCCACATGGCACTGAGTGAAGTAGGAGGACTCAAGCACTAAATGCCAGCTCAGGTTCCTACAGGAGTAGGGAGTTGTCTTTAATTTCACAGAAATGTCTCAGTGTGAATGACAACACAGAGCAGCATCACCCTATGGGACAGGGAGCCTTTTCAAATACCAGGGGACTTCAGACTGGAAGAGTAGTTAACTACATGTGATTTAATCCAGGAAATAATAAAGGAAAAAGATGTGCAATGAGAAGTTCAAAACTGCCAGTTAAGCTAAATTTGTTTTTTCTTTTCACTTAGGTGCCTGAAGTCTCTGAAGCATTGTAAAGTAAAAGCTGATATTATGAAAATTACTCACATCCTTGACCCGGTTTGTTGTGTTCAGTGCCAGCAATGCAGCTTTATCAGCTTCTTCAATATAACCAGCAATGTTTTCATACACATTTGATGCATTGATTGCCCTTTGTACCAAACCATTTGAATCAACACCATACAAATTCCTGTTAAAAACAGAGTAAAAGATGAAAGAAACCAAAATGAATCAAAGTAGTTTCTGACTACATAATCACACATATAAATGTACTTGGCCTAACTGGTTTTCTCTTCATTGTGTTTCACCAATCTGAAAACTGTGTGGGTAGAAGACTCTTTCCTGCCATTTAACTCTCAGATGTTTGCCCTTAACATTTGTCTGAGAAGACACAAATGACTACTCAACTTTTATCTCTTTTACAATCAGGATCAGATATTCCATAAACTAGCTGAATAACAGGCCTATCAGTAATCCTCCTATGGGAATAATTCCTATCCATGAATGGAAAGACCTATGTGTACCAGTGGCCAGGATAGATATGTCAGTGTACTGTTTATATTTTCCAAAGGTAAGTGGGAAAAGGGGGAGAATCAGATGAAGATTCTCCTAGTCATGAAAATTTGCAGAAAGTTCGACTTAAAAATGGAAAGAAACCTTTGATGGTATGGTTTTGATCTGCATATTAGGTGGTAATTGGAGTTCAGGGGAGATTCCAAACAGAAGATAGTTCAGGGCTCAACATTCATCTGTTAACAGTTTTGAATAAATAATATTTTTTAATGTTCTGGTGATAAGCAGATTTCAAAGTATATGTTAGCAATGTAATGTTCTAAATGTAGATGCATGTGCACATGTGTGCATTCACTTCAAAGTGTTTGTTCACAAAGGGATTATTAAATTTCCACATTCAGCATTATTGCAAGAATTTTCTGTTAAATTCCCTTCAGGCAAAACAATAAACTCTATCAACTGAAAGCCTAACAGGCTAATAAAGCAAACCTATAAAACCAAGATATTTTGAAGACAAGCTAAATGTTTTAAAGGATTAAAGTTTCACTGCAGGACAATCTTCTCAACAAAAAATAGAGTCAGCATATTTCCATCTGGATATTTTTAAATTACTTTTGCTTGGTTTTTTTTGTGAAATTCCTAATGTGTTGGACTTGGTAATAATTTAAAAATTATTTTGGTACAGGAGGAAGGCTAGCCCTATGGGGTATTTTCTTTCAAGTTAGGCTGCTACTTCCAGTTAGCTGACCTCAGACTGAACATATTGTTTGGTTTTTGTGTTTCTGTAGCTTGTGTGGCATTATAGAACAGTTGTTGATGTCAGCTTTATACAACTGCATAGAAGAAAACCATCTGTTATTTTTTTTTTCTCTATTTTAATCTCCTATCTAGGGCATATGAATATTGAGAAACAATTAGTATTTAGATAATATACTTGAAGAGTAGTTTTCAGCTTATCTTCCAAAAGCATATGCCCATGATATTACTTAAGGTAGAATTTGGTGACATATTTTATTTAAGAATTCATTTACAGCCATGTTTTTTCCATGGATAACTCCAATTACAAATAAAATCATTAAGTTTATCTAGAAGTGATTTTTTTAGTAATTTGATGCAATGTTGACACATTTAGTATCTTCCAGCAAAATAGAAAGACTTACTTAAGAAAGTTTTTGATGCTATTGTGAGCCAGTTTCATTGGGACACAACCTACTAAGCATCAGAACTACTCCATCTGTAAAACTGTTCTTGGAATAAAATTATCCCAAAGCTCATTTTGTGTCCTGTAGTGCTAAACATTTTTTTTAATGTGGATGGACTTACTGACATGAGCAGTTTCTTTCTTTCTGTATTATTTCACTTTTCACTAATTTACCTTTCCTATTCTTTTGCTATAGGAAGAGGAGAACATGCCCAATAGGACTAGAGAGAATGTAATTCATGATATATATTTATTCTTTTAAAATTTTCATAGATTTTGCTTAGCTCAGCTTCAGCTGTTCTCTGTGGACTGTGGCAAGTCCTTTTATACATGACTTAACACTGATTTGTTTGGTGCCTATTTCTTGTCACTGTGTTTCTGCTTGTCTTTTCAGTAAGTGGCACTTGTATGAACAGAGTCTGCTGAAGTTAAATTTTACCCTTCCAGCTCGTCAGCAAGTCTTCTCAGGTTGAGTGCATGATCCATAGCCTTTTCTACCAAATCATCATCAAACAGGGACAGGTTGGCTAGTTTTTCTTGCAACTCCTTTTTTGCTCCATCTATCTCTGCGTAGAACCCTGATGCATTCTGAACAAAACAGGGAAGGAAGGAAAGAAAGAAGATGAAAATTGCAAAAAATGAAGTCTGTATTTTGATTATTATGTTTTATTTTACCCTTTATCTCATTATAGTGTTCATTTATTTCTGTTATAGCTGTTTTATTTTAGATTTTTAAGAGAAAAAGAGGAAAGATTTAATGGTGAATGCCAGTGTGGAGACAAATGCAGGAAGATGATCAACAAAAATTCCAGAAATCACTTAAGAAGGCATTGAAGAGAGATGTATAAAATAAAAAAGATGGTAAAAGTCTTGCTATAAGTCTTGCATGTTTGGTTCAGAATTGTGGCACTGACAAGCCTTTCAGAGAGAAGTCCCCTTTCTGCCTTCTTACACAGGGAGATTCCTCATGCTAAGACATCTTGGATTAGTCTACTTTGTAAATCAATCCACCTAAATACTACCTATGTATGTATAGACAAAGAAAAGTAGTATCCCTTTGCCATGTTTATTCCTTTTATGAAATACTTGTGGAAAGACCAAATAGGTCTGCATTCACCTTCTCTGCAGTACACAAGCTTGTCATGTCTTTGAAGATTAGAAATGTGGAAAATGTGATTATAAATGTATTTCAAAATACATGAAAAAGCATGAGAGGGAAAAAGGATGAATAGAGAAATGTGAAAATACTTGTTGCTGATGAGGATGGACAATGTATGATGTTTGCCTTCCTTGCCTGAAGTGTGAACATCCTCCATGAAGAACCCAAAATGATAAACTGCAGCAATTAGTTTTGCACAAAACACCACAGAAGAACTCCAATGTACTGCTTGAACACAGGGATGGTTACAAAGTAAGCTGTCTTCTTGTTCTCTCAAATTATCTTTTCAAAGAAAAATTAATGATTTTTAATATATGCTTTTATGTCAATAAGTGGGCAACTGTGACCAAAATGGGTGCTTGTGGAAAATCCTTTTTTTTATTTTTCTTTGATTATTTCACAGTTTTAAAATAAGTAATGAAGAAAGAAAGCAGCTTTGGTAAATATTTTAGTTAGCAATTTCCCAGTTTCATTTTTTTCGTCTTCTCATAGAAAAGCCAAATCCCTAAAATTTCTAAAAATTTCCTTCAGCACCATGTCTGATTCAAAACACTGGATAGTAATCTACAGTTTCAGGAAAGGATTTCTATACAACAATCTGGTTATATATGTTTGACAGAGTGCCTGGTTTTAATGCTGATATTGGGATTTTTAGTGTTCTTCCTTATTCACTCGGAGGCACTGAAGGAATTTAGCCTATTTTACCAGAACATCTTTTGGCAGCTGCTTGTAATGAAATAATTGAGAACTTTACAGCAGAAATCTTTTGTTAAGCTGTCCCTACAGTAAAGTGTCCTTATAATAGTTTTTTTTTTAGGTAATTGTAAATTGTAATTACCAAACTTTTCATCCAAGAAAACCATCTACTTTTTCAGGGAATATTAACGAGTATTTCATTGAAGCAGTATAAAGAAGGAGAGTTTTTCCATTAGTGATCTAAACACATGACTTCAAAAAATCAGGATGTTATCATTTAAACAAGGCACTGGGATACCTACCTTTATTACTTCACTTAACTCAGAATTGACCTTTTGTGGTCCTTCCAAAATAGTTGTGGCACTGAGCAGAGTGCTGTTCACTTCATCCATTTGCTCTTTTATCTTCTCATGTTGTTCCTGAAAAGAAAGCACAAAACCCTAAATCATATCCAATACCATTTGATAAAATACAGTGTTGCCATATTTGTTAAATGTGCTAAAGTTAATTTGAACAGGTAGTGGTGAAGCAAATAGATTTTAGACATACCTGAAGTCTGGTTTTCCTGGGCATCTCTAATTGTTACATATTATGATGTGATTTTTTTTTTTTGTGTGCAAAAAATGTTGGATGATTGTTAAAAAAATATTAATTTCATTTTATATTACAGCATAAGATATTAGAATGAAGCATTAGTCAGTGCACAGCAGAGACAAAGTAGACATGGATTTTTCATAGCCATCTGGAGACTAATTTTTTTCTAGAGTTTTTTTTTTTTTTTAAATCTACAGCACAGGGGTCTCTTTTCAGTACTAAAGCCAATGTGAACAATTGCTTTTGTACAGCATCTGCTTCCATTGTGAGGAATAATGGAGATCCAAATGGTTAAAAGCAGTGAACAAATGTAACTGCACACTTCAGGCTTTGCTTCTTAACTGTGAGACAAGCCGCAGCTTGGCATTGCAATTATGAAACAATGGAACAACAGAAGAGGCTTTGTACTTAAGGATCTCAAGCTCTTGTGAGAGGATTCATGAGAGGAGCACGCCTGATGTCTCTATTGAATTCTTAGACCTTCCACACCAGCATGAACTTCTAGCACTGCAAATTTCAAGAACTCAAAACTCAGTCACTGATGCTGTTAAATGCTGGGGTTGGCCTGAATTTGTAAGATCATTCTTCAAATTACAAAATTGCTTGCTAAGGGCCTCTCATCCAGAATCCAAACAATTTCAGCCATTAAAACAAAACCAGTTTGCTTCAAATGCCCCCAAATTGATCTCTGTATTTTTTTCCTCAATGAAAAAATAAATGAAAAGTTTTAGGTGGGATATTCTAGTTTTGCATTCCTTAAAAGAAATTTATGGAAACAGGGAAAGAGTCACTGAACTCTGAAGAGAAAAAAAAAATACTTTATTTTGTTTGGCTGAGGGGTTGTGTACTTTTCCAGAATATGAGACGTGAAAATTCAGTTTTCTTATCAGCCAGTGGGATTTGAACACACCTTACAGGCAAAGGTGCTCCTCTCCCAGGCTACAGGGGACTGAGCTCTTCTCCAGGGTGGTTACTTTAAAACTCTGAAATTTTTCATTTGGACAGGATATAGGGGGAAAGTGTTGTAGCCTCATAGCTAAGCTAGCAAGTTCACCTGGCAAGTAGGAAACCAAATTTCAAGGTACCTACTCTGGAGTAGTCAGATTTGTGCTTGAAGATTCAAGGACAACTGTCTACTCCTCCTGAAAAAGTGGGGATGCATTTTGTTTAATGTGGTTCAGAGGAAGTTTGGATCAGTTATGAATGTACTCAGCCCAGGGTACAAATGCAGTGCAGGGTCTTTATAAGTAATTGTTTTCTTAGAATAGAATTAGTTTTGTGAACATGAGGCCCTCCCACATTATAAATCAGGACACAACTGGATGAAATAATCCCACCACAGTATTTATTGCAGCTGTGCTACATGAAATTTCAAGCTTCCTGGGTTTTACTGTAACATGCCTTTCTAGTCTAGGCATAAGTATCCATCTCTTCCTTGGTATGATGAGGCATGACATACCAAAACTTATCATTTATTGCCACTCCACGAATAGATAATAGTACCTTGCACAAGTTGTTTCTTAAATCTGAATGGTCAAACTCATCCTGCTGAGTGATCCAAGAAATTATTTTTTGGTGCGGTGATTCCTGAATCTAAATCGTGTGCAATCTACTATTTAAAGCAATGGCAGAGATGGAGAGATCCCAGCCAGCAGTTATGATAAATGCAGTGCACAGTACCTCCTGCCTTTGGAGCCTGGCTGTGTTTTCCCTGTTTGTAGCCTCTGTTTGTGTGACATAGTCCAGCGCCTCGCCTATCGCCTCCTCCAGGTCTGACAGCTTCACACCCTGCTCGCTGAGCTGCTCCAGCACATCCTCTACCAGGGACCTGGTGTCATTGTACTTCTCGTGAAACGCCTCCATTTGCTGTAGCACTGGGAGAAAAACAAGAGGACTTGGATTTCTGACAAAACTTACCTATGCAGCAATTTGTGTTGCTGTTAATCAGGGTGCAGTAAAACACATTTTGTAAAGCTCACTTGAAGGATCATATACCTAGATTTTAATTTGCCCTGCGCTTTATAGAAGGAGAGATGCCTCTCATTTTGCTATTTCATTTTAATCCTATTAATTCCCCCTCTGAAATGTATTTTATTAAAAGAAGCTAGGTCTGTCTTTTCCTCTGTCTTTCAGCTGTTTTTCATTGTTAAACCTAGGCAGCCTGTTCTGGAGAAGACAGTTCTTATGCCTCATGTTCTGACTCATGTTCACTAAGCTGTGAGAATTAGGCTCCACTCTTTCCCATGCCAGCAGTTTTTCTCTCTCTGCTGCATTCACTGTCCCCACAGCAGAGTTTGCAGGAGGGAACACATTCACATGGGCAATTCCAGCCCTGCCATGAAGCCTCCTGAACAGCTATTGCTGAGGTGCTGCAGTGCACAGGCACACACAGACCTTTTTCTCCCCATTCTGCCGTGAGGAGCATCAAGCACCAGCGGGGACTTGGGGCAGGAATTGGGGAGCAGCAGCATCTCCAGCACACCAGCTGGTGCTCTCCAAGTACCTGCTGGCCACCTCCAGGGGCTCAGCAGTGCACCCAGAGCTGCCCCATATCTGCCAGCTGAACATCAGCACGTGGCTGAGAGGAAAACTGACTTAAAACTCACGTTCCTCTGCTGCTTTTTCCTCCTCATCTGCTAGTTGCCTCTGGTTAGTGAAAGGCTTACGACGTTTGATCTCCTCCAGCATCTCCTCAGCCACACTCCGCTTCTGAGCAATTTCTTCAGGGCTCAGCTCTTGCTGAATTGCATAGTATTTTGACTTGCTGCTGATTTCTAGGGGGACAAGGGAACAGATGGTCGATTCAGTATGACTACAGAGAAGTAAATACTGCGGACTGCTTTTACTTTTGTGAATTGTGATGATACTGATGGCAAAAGAAAGTTTTAATTATCTTCAACTCTGTAGAATGTAATTATGTTTAATCCAGTCTTAAAATTAAACCTGTAAAAAACTTTCTGTCATATGTGGAGATCTCATTAGAAGAGGATGGGATTAAGCAGATGTGGGTTGTGTGCATTATTTGGCTTGACATTTCTTATAGGCTGGGATGATAATTTTATTTGTAGCATGTAGCAGACTGGGGCTTTCACCTTGGATCGTGTTTTTTAAGTGTTGCTGGTTATAAAATAATAGCAATGCTAAGGAGACAGAAGTAACCTCATTTTCCATCTGCAGAAGTTTGAGGCACCCCAAGGAGGTAACATATGGCTTCTGGCCTGATACTGCCTAGCTGGTTTGGAGATAGATACTATTTCAAGGTTTTGGTCTCTGTTCAAAAAACATTGCTGTATCCCTGCAGCTGAAATTTGGTTTACCCATTCCCAGTGTAATCATTACAAAGTTTACTCACTTCTCATTCCCTGGCCTTGAATACCAATCACCTCTTCTTTTATGCCCTGTGATGTGTATGTCTTTGGCTAGTGCTCATCACTAGCTTTGTGGATAACCAAAACTGGCAAAACCAGCACTATTCTTCTGGAATATTCTTATAAAAAATAGGTGTGTAGCTGTAGCACCACTGATTCTTTGGCAGAGTGTCTGCATGCCTGCTCTTTCTGGGCCCTGAGCTCATTAGTGAAGCTTTAAAGGCTCATACTGAGCAGCAACTGATGATGATCAGAGCTCCATGGATTTCTTTTCCCTTATGCTGGCACTAGTGTGTGTGCACATGGGCGATACCTCTGCAGAAGAACAGTTTTGAGTATGGTGGAAATAACTTTCACCTACTAGTTTCCAGTTGTTTTCATTCTATTCACAGCCATGGATATTGTTTCTTCTGTAACAACTTAACATGATTGTGCTGTTGGTGTGCCAAATTAGATGCATATCTGTCTTATGTGTTTCCTGTCCTGCTCCAAACCAATTAATGATACAAAAGGATGATCCACAGACATCAATCATTGTTAGTGACTTCCAGTGAGGCTCACTTTTACTCAATAATTGTAGACAGCCAATGGTTTTTTAGCATCAGAGATATAGAAAGACAGTACAAATATAACATACTGTGTGGCCTTAGCCTGCCTCTTTTGTTTGATGGGATATATTAACCATGTTAATATATATAATATATAATATACTTTCCTGGGAGAAAGTAATGGAGCACCCACGGAGTTAAGGATAAGCAAGGATGAACCACTCTTCCTTACACAAGTTGCCAGATGGCTTGTAATAAATGCCAAGACAGAACCACTCAGGTCTGTTAATCAGATATTTCCATTGGAAAAGGGCTGTTTAACCTCAGCTACCAGTCAGCATTTCTATTCTGGTGCTATAGACAGCTTTTACATACTCTTGGCTTTGCTGAAGGCTGGGGAAAACCTGCTGTGTTCTGCAGCAGGATGGAGGCTTTCATGTCACAGGTGTACAGGGGTGTTTTTGAGTACATTGATTTGGGGTTTCATTGCTTTCTGCAGGTACTGAAGAGGAGGCAGCAATTGGTTTAATCTCATTTCTATATTTCAGGATGGTAATGGTATGCCATAGATATTCCAGATGAAGATGATTATCTCTGACTAGGAAATCTTTTTTAAGTGCAGTTGTGCTTGAGAAGATGTTCACTGTTGCCATAAATTACATACTGTCCTATATATCAAAAGATTTTCCTTTGATATATAGGACAGTAAAAATTCCTGATGATCCATTATTACATGAAGATTTCATTAATACATCCTTGACTCTGAGATGAACCAGAAATGAATCTATTTACCTTCAATGTTATCTCTGATATTATTCAGCTGCTGCACAAGCTGAGAAGCACGGCTGTTGATCTCCATGGTTTCCTTCTGTACCAGTCGGCCTTTGCTGGATGCTTCAGTTCCCTATAAATAAACCATGAGAGGTAAACACTAGATTTCTTTTCAGATGTGAGGATGAGCACTATAAGCATACATTTTGCTTTCTCCTGTTGAGCATGTAGAGGTCCTTTTTATCATATAAAGCATTTAAAGGTGTTCAAAGTGAAGATCTGTCTTGCCAGTGTTTTCAGAATTGTAGAGTGAGAGATTAAAACCTATCCCATATTTATCTATCATTTGCTGCAATGAAATATTAATAAATTATGTACAGTTGTAAAACTCTATCTGCTGAGTCTCCTAGGCATTCAGTGGGCTTGCTCACTTTGCTGGGTATGGCATTTCCCGAGTAAGAAAATAGAATGAAGAAAATGGTGTCAATAGAATTAAGAAAATGGTGTCAAGCTCCCAAATTCTTTTAGATCTGTGTCTCCCTCAATGAGGTCCCCAGCTCTGCAACTTGTTTAAAATAAGAACAAGCCTAAGGATGGAAAATACTCTAAAGAGCACAGACAGGGTCCTGTGCTGCATTGTGTTGGGGGCTGCACTCTGCATTGTGTTCCTTTGCTTAGGGTTTGTGGAGGCCCCAGGTGGCATTTGAAGGCAGGGTCAGGGTGGGCAGCACCACTAAATGGGATGGGCATAATGATAAAACAAGTTGTAAGGGTTACAAGGCTGATAAAACAAGCATAAGGGTTAGTAGAAATGTTTCCAGTTCCCATCTTCCGAATATTCAGGATCAAATTTGTACTGCTTTACTCAAAACTCAGCCCATAAAGACTTTGGGAGTTACAGGTAGTTACAGGAGTTATATTTAGTGGGAAGATTTGCCTACAGTTGGTCCATTCACCCTGCCTGATTTAGATCAGAGTCTTTAGCAACCCCTGAGATGTGGGGACATCCACATAAAATGCTCTGAATAGAAAATGTTGCATTTTTCTGCAAAACCCACTCAAGGCCCCAGTACCCATTTCCCATAAATGTACCCTGAAATAGCAAAAAGCTCAGAGTTACTATTGTGGTCTTCCACTGTCAGAATCTGGGGTCATTATTTCCCTGCCCTACAAGCAACCACAAATGTTGATATGGAACTAGCATTTGAACTAACCAGGGTGAAAAGATCAGAGGAAATGCTGAATTTATTTGTTCAGGGACAGTAAAATTGAGGAATGAGGAAAGAAATCCCCAGATAGTATTGCAAATGAAATGTTATTATCCAAACTCACTAAATATTCATAGAACACCTAATGCCTTAATCAGTCTCCCCACCAGCTACAGAGAGGGCCACAGGCATGTGAGCTCTGGCAGATATTCACAGGTACAGAGCTATGAGTGTGAGTTGATTTAATCAAATCTCCTGAACACTGGCATAGTCTGTATAAATCTTACATGCCCTTTGTGCTAAGTAAGTGTTGATTAAAACCACACACACCTAAATTTCTCTTCTGCTTTCCTTATTTTTTTAAAAATTTTCTTTCATTTTTGTTGCTATTTTTTGCCCCCTACTTGCTCCTACATTTGAGTTTTAATTTAAGGTATAATTTTAATTTGTCTTGTTAAGGAAGTGGTAAAGTGAATATAAGGTCTGGCACTTTGCAATAAGCATGAAATATAATCTAGTTCTATGGCAACTGTGGATATCTTTGATAATAACATAGTGTGATGTATTTTACTAATATATGTATATTGTAGCATCAGAAAGATAATTAATATTATCTTTTAAAAATAGAGGATAAGCAATTTTGAACCTTATTTCTTCTCTTAATGTATATCTTAAGGTATACCTTTTTCTTCCAGGATACAATGAAAGTGATGTGGGAGATGAGAGCTGATAGCCTCAATTTTATAGCCTGGCAGCTTGATGTGGATGCAACATTTATTATTATAATTGTATTGAAAAATATCTTGAGTGCTGATCAAGCTCCCATCTCAGTGGATACATGAAAAAACCTTTTAAACTGGCAGTTTTGAAATATATTTTGAAATGTCTAACCAGGATTAATTTAATTTTAGGAGAGCATACATATAAAATAGAAGTAGTAAAAATGCTCCCAAAGTCAATCTGCATTAGTTTAGTGTTGGTTACTTCACTTAATTAGAAATAAAAATGTGAATGAGAAAGGCAATGTGTCTATCCCAGATCAAACACATTGTGTAGGGGGTAGGTGGGAGCTCAGATCGCAAGGGGAAGATTTTTGTGACTGGTAACAAACCTCCAACCACATTCAACACACTTTTTACCTCCTTCATTTTCTGTGAAGAAGACTTGATAATTCATTTATGCTTTTAATTCAGATTTAAAGTAGAAAGTTAGAAATAGAAATAGAAATAGAAATAGAAATAGAAATAGAAATAGAAATAGAAGATTCTTCTAGCTGTCAGGACACACCCACTCTTGTTTGGTGAACCTTAATTGTCAGACTAGATGTTGAGAAATATTTTTTATGAAGAGGGGTCAAACACTGGAATGAGTTTCCTGGAGAGATGGTTGATGCTCCATGTCTGTCAGGGTTTAAGAGGCATTTGAACAATGCTCTTTAACTTTTGCTGTATTGCTCAGACAGTTGGACCAGATGTTCATTTTAAATTCCTACTTGTCTCTTATGCCAACAGGCGACTATGACAAAGTGCAAACCCTCAGATCTTTGGCAGAAGGCTGTGAACAAACCTGTTCATCAAGAGTTTCTACTTCTCTGAGGAGATCATTCATCTCATCTGCAGCATCATCAACCTGGATGGTCCAAAGCATAGCATGATTCATTTTTTTGGACATTGCTTCCTGTGTGTGGGAAAAAAAAGTCAGTGCATCTGAAAACAAACTCCTTCTCTAGTGAGGGCAGGGATTGAAATTCACAGGAATGGAGTGGAAATTCAAAGATTCAAACTACATTAAAAACCTGAAATATCATCAGTGTTTGTACCTGGAGATGAGTGGTAGTGAGGTTCAGGTCATTCAAACGCCTTTGAGCTGCAACACCTGTAGAAATGCTCAGTAAAGTGGATTTGCTTTCATCAATAGTCAGAACTGACAACCGGATGTCATCTGTCAAATCCCAAATACATTTATCGCAGCCTGATAAGAAAATAAGACAGCATAATTTTTCTTTCGTTTTGTGTCAGTTAGCAGCAGATGTCTTAAATTCATGTACTAGTGCTCTTGACCCATGGTGTTCACTCTCTTTGTCACTGATGCTTCCCAGTGGATCCCCATTTTTCTTTCACTTTCATCCTCCCACTTCCGAGGTCCCACAGTACAGTTATGACATTGCAGCTGAGCAGCACCAGATGGGACTGCTCAAGCAGGCTGACACAGGGATTCTGTAATCTGTTGGGAGAGAGGGAGTGGTATTTCCTGGCTATTCCCTGGGCTCTACATGTTTGTGGCTTGAAGGACAACAGATGAAGGTCAAAAAAACCCCTGCATTTTGTCAGAACCTCAAACTCGATATTTAAAACTTAGTGGTATGAGAAATAAGGATGCCCAGCACATGGGCTCTTGGCCACCTACTTGGTTACACAGGCAATTTCTAAAAACACAGTTATAATGTGCTTGGAAAACGCTTGTGCAGAACTATATCCTTGTTCCTGCTTAATGATTGCACTGCCACCTTATTTATAGTGACACTGGTGCCAACACTAAATGAAGGAGATTTAGGTGAATGTGAAACACAGATTCTTTCAGATACTTTTGTTTGATATTTTAGCAAGTCCAGAATGTTTTTCCTTCTTCAGACAAATGACCTCTCTTTTTGGGAGTTGGTTCAGGAACCCACATGTGCTATACACTCTGCATTATACACAGGTATAAATACACTAACATTTAAAAAATACCTGTGATTACCAATAGCTACAACATAGTACTCCTGGAAGCTGCCCAAGCTTCCTATCATTTGAGTATGGGAGATAGAGGGAAAGGAACTGACTGATAGTTGTATGCCAGGTTGTCAACAGCAGCAACCTACACTAGATGTTGGACTGGCTTTGACTGGGGTAATTTTCTGCACAGTTAATTTCAGTGGCTAGTATGGAGTCATGTTTTGGGTTTGTGCTGAACACAAGGTTGATAATGCAGAGATGTTTTTGTTGCTCCTGGGCAGGGCTTGCACAGAGCCAAGGCCCTTTCTGCATTTTGTACTGCCATGCTGGTGATGAGACTAAGAGTGTGCTGAAAGTTGGGAGGAGACACAGCCAGGACAGGTGACCCCAGCTGACCAAAGGGATATTCCAGACCCTGTGACGGCATGCTCAGTAAATACTGTGGGAGGAAGAAGGAGGAAGGGGAGGACATTTGGAGTGATGGCATTTGTCTTCCCAAGGAAATATTATGCGTGATGGGGTCCTGCTCTCCTGGAGATGATTGAAAAGGAAACAGTAAATGAATCAATTGTTTTGCTTTGTTTGCAAAAATGTGTATGGCTTGTGTGTGCACAAGTTTTCTAGCTTTTACCCTTCTGATTCTCTCCCTGTTCCTGGTGGAGTGAGTGAGTGGCTGTGTTGTTGATGGGGTTAAACCACAACTAGAAAACCATAAATTGTATGCAAGATGTCACAGGTAAAGTTGTGAGAAGAGTTTTTAGGGCCAGAATATTATTTTTCAGGCAGTGTGTCTCAAGGTCTACAGAAGTGGCTTTTGTGATACTTCCCAACTGCTCTGCAGTTTGGACCTGAATGTGCAGTCTGTATCACAGGGCTGGAAATATGCCTGTACTCAGACAAGCATGTGAACATGCTGAAGTACTCAATCAGTAGGACACTGTGTATATTCACACACTTAAGTGCCCTGTGGCACCACTGTCAAAATCCTGAACCCACTGGAGTACCAAACTCTTAAGTTAGTATTTGTAAGCTTCTAAATATAAGAGCAATATTAATTATTGGTGTTTTTATGACAAGGTTCTTACTGATGGTCGGGCAGTCTGTGTCAGTAGAAACTTCAGGACTGTCTGCGAGGCATTCTCCAGTGTGGCTGTCACACATTCTCCCTCCACAGTTACATGCTGGGGGAAAAAGAAAGGACTCTTGAAAGAAGAATCTTCAAAACATACAACTCCCCCTCCCAAGACTAGTGAAATTATTGTATTTAGAATTGTGTGTGGATATTTAAATCAATATCAAGAACTTCTTGGACTGATTTTCCTTTCAGTACATGGAAAAGGTGCTTCTTGCGATAGTCAAATTTGAACAAATGAAATATGAAAACAGAATGAGGACACCTCTGCTGAAATGACTTGTTCAAATGTTGGTCACAAGGAGAGTCAGCAAGGCCAGAGTTGCCCAGAAGGGCCATTTTACATCAGTGTCTCGAGAGGGTGACATTTAGGAGATGTTTTAAGAAATGCAGGGCAACTGAAGTTAATTATTAGTTACAAATCTCTCCACAGCCCTGTGGAATTTATCAGCACTCTGTCAGGCTGTCACTAAAAAGGCTTCAGCTATCAAGGATTGATAGTGGACTCCAGTTACACTGTTAGCTTGAACATATCAAAAAGTAAATATCTCCTACCACTTACAATGAAGAATATATGTGACGTTTTATGTTTTTTCAAACTTGAGAAAGCAACATTTTTATTGCTAGGACAAGTGGCTTTTTAAAAAGTCCAATTTTTAATCTAACATCTCTAAACCTCTTTAAAGCTTTAATTGGACTTTTAAATTATATTATTTTAAAGATTAAAATATTCTTGGAACGCTTTGATACAATAACAAAATCTCAAGCAGAATATAAGAACAGCAGCAATCTATCTGGAATTTGTTTTGGTCTTGTGATTTATGGTTTCAGCAGAACCTCGTATAACAAAATATTTTACTGCCTTTTTATTGCAGTAAATTAATCCCATTAATTGTTATCTATGAATTGCCCTTTTATGTACATTTCCCATTGCATATTCAAGGATTTGTCAAGATCAAATACTTGAATACATATTTGCCAAGAAAATACGTGAAACAACTTCAAAGACAACATCCTGCACTAACGTCAGAGTAATTTTGTTTAAGTGGACCAGTGTTAGTAGAACTAACACTGTTTTTAGCAGAGGAGAACTAATAATTTTTAACTAATGTAAGAACAGAAATTGGTTATGAATTCTCTGATATAGTCAGTGTTTTGACCTTATCCCAATCTGTGCCTCCCAGCTTTTGGATCTATGTTTACTTTTAATTTACATTTTTTTTTTTTAAGAAGTGAAAGAAAAGTATCAGTTAAAAGCAGAGATTTCTCTTTACTTATATCATGGGGGACTAGGCTATCACCAGGCAGCAAGATTAAAGTTAAAAGGTTAAAATTTCAATGAGGTTGGTGCTCAAGAAAATAAAATTGTGTCTTCTTATTTAAATGAATACCTGTGAATCTGCTACACAAAATCTTAGAGCAAATTAATTCCAAAGGCAGTCTGGACCATTTTTCAACTACTGATTCAATTTACTGATTTTCAGTAGAAAATTAAGACTTTGAATGATACCAGATTTTGCTGATGGTGAAAGATTCTAAATTCACCTTTATTTCTAAGGGTCATTTATGGAGAGCTTTGAAGTATGCCTAAAGGACATGTGGTTAAAAAAAAAAAAATTAAAAGCAGCTGAAAACTACTGTTCACAGCCACCCAGGTTTTGTTTTTCGCTTGAAAGAAAAAAAAGATTTTAGATTGGTAGACCTGTTTGTTCATTTAGATTTCTTGCCTTTTTTTTGTTTTATATACCCTTTGAGATGCTCTATGAAAACCATGTATGCAGACTGTCTTGATTCTTAAAATTGCTTTGCTTCTCTATTTTCAGTTTAAAGAAGATATTTGACTTATTTCAGAAGCAATTCTGAGCAATACCTCCTAATTGCTCCACAAAGCCAAACAAAGGATAAGCTTTCCCTGTGAACTACACAAATAGTTTAAATATCATGGAGGTATTGATCTACTGCAATCTGCACAGTACTGTCAAGTACAGCATATTGTGGTGCTCAGCAGAAATGAAGATGAAATGAGAAGTGTGTAATTCTCTGGTACATAATACTGCAAAATTAGGATTTGCTAGACTGAACTTCAAGATTAAATTCACTTCTGGAAAGAGAAAAGATGGAACTCTCACAATGTATTCAAGCGCACAAGTATTTTTTTATTTTTAGCAAAGATGAAAGACTGCAAGGAAATCTGCTAGCTAAGAGAATTACCACACTGAAGTCTGTGTGAACAGCCTGTACAGAGAACTCCTGTGTACCTCCTTAAGGGTGCAAACAAAAAACTGTACTGAGGTGATGAAAGTTTGATTTGAGTTTCAAAACTGTACATTCAGAGATGCCTTCCAAAATCACCTATTTGATTACTCAGCATCCTCACAACCTCCATCCTGTTTGTCCCAAACACTTTATTATAAGGAAGTAAAAAACAAAGTCCAAGTACACAGTGGGTTTCAAGAAGGATCAAGACATTGCTAAGTTCCTGAGGCCTGTACCTTTATACCTGGGGGCCCTAGAGCACTTCTGAGGTCCAAGTTGAGTGTGTGCTCCAATTGTCCTACCTTTGAGTCAGGCTGAGGTAGGATAATGTGTCTCCCTCCTTTGTGTTCTGGTCCTTGAGGGTCCCCTGACAAAGAGTTTGGGGGGGAGTCCCAAGGTCCTTGCCCTGAGCAATTGCATTTTGCCTTTAGCAGTGGCCGTTCCTAAGTGCCTCAAAAGAAGATGTAAACTTCTCTTCCAAAGCAAAGCAAAGATAAAAGATATGAGGTCAAAGCCATGTTTGGATTGAACTTAGAGTAAATTAGAACAGTATTAGAGGAGACAAAACTTTGTAACCCCTCCGTGCAGATATGTTCTGTGAGGCACTCTGGGTAACACTCTACCAGACCCTGAAAGTACAGTCACCTTTTGTGTGAGAATACAGTAACTAGCAAGATTGCACAGACTAGTAGGAAATGCAGAATTTATTACCAATGTGGAAAATAGCAGAAAGTGACTGGGTATTGGGTCAGGACAGGAAGGATGATCCCGTTGATATAAAAAATACTTTCAAGTCTTTAAGCATCATCAGCCTGAGTGGTAATGGTGTGGATAAGCATAAAGGCCCAAAGAACTCTTAGAAAATCTTATTTAAAACAAGATTCAGGAGAGCACAACAGTGCCTCCATTAAACCTGCCCAGGCACTAGAGATGTTGGAGTCTGGGGTCTGAGACTTGCCCATGGAGATGGAAGCAGATATTTCTCCGGCACCTGGGATGATTCAATTGAGCAGGCATCCAAATTATCCCATCACCTCCTCCCAGAGCCACAGGCACCTGACAACCGGTTCAGGCATCTCTGATTTCTGTGAGTTCATCCACAGACCGTGCTATGCTGCCTGTTGCTCACTCTGCTGTGCCAAGCCCCAGCCAGTACCTGTGCAGTTCTTGGCGAATCTGGCATCCCCAAAGTAGCCGGGCGCGCACCGCTCGCACTGGAACCCGCTGGTGTGGGGCAGGCAGCTGCGACACTGCCCGGTCACCTCATCGCAGTCTTCAAAAATCAGATTGGGGTCCGAGTTGCCATTGCAGTCACACTTTTTGCAGGTACTTCCAATTAGCAGAGGGTTCCCATAGTAACCAGGGGCGCACCTGAAAGGAAGAGCAACACTGTCAATGACGAACGGTGACGTTCTATCTGCAATGCCTTTCTTCTCTGACCTTATTTATGTTACCAGGAATTTATCACTGTCTGCAGCTTCTAGTGGACAGAGAGCTAATTAGGAGCTTTACTCCTACAGAGTCTATTTTGTGCTCTAATCTCAATCTGAACTGTTATATATTTTCCCTTTCCTGAATACCCCTGGTATCTCATGCATACCAGTCTGCATTAGTTTATTTTTTGTGTGTGTCTGTAGCAGTGAAGTGATTTGCTCCCTATTGTTTTGAAATCTGTGACAGAATTACTTTGGCAGCAAGGCAGCTCTACAATGTTTGTTTTGGTCTCTTTCAGCTCTGTAACTCATCAACTGTATTGTGTTATATAGGAAACTGGGGTAGGAGACTGCATTTCAGGATGCTGAAATTCAGAGGAAGTCCAGACTTTATTTCTATTATAGATGTGCATAAAAAGTACTGACCAGGAAAGGTTTATAGAAATACTTCTATGGTGAGGTATTGGGGCGGTTTCTGGTTTTTGCAAAACAGAATAGGCCCTGAACCAGAATGTATTTTTCAGATCTGTTTGATGTTATCCTCATAGATGAGGGTAAAAGGCTGAGAGGAGTTACCAGGAAGGGTGGATTTCTCTCTTGGTTTGCAGAGGGAGAGAGGGAGGTAGGTACCAGGCACCCCAGCAAAGGTCTGACATAGGTCCAAATTTCTTATCATGACTTGTCATGTTTTGGAAGCATTTCAGTTGAGAAATTTCTACATCTTAAAATGAGAGACATGTTGATATTATGGTGTCTTGTCAGAGCAAGACACTACCGGTGATGTGTAACACATGATCAGTGGCCCTAAGCAAAGAGGTAGTAATAGATTTGGTTATTTGGAAAGTGTCCCAGTTAAAGATGTTCCTGCTGATATCAGGGAATGTGTTTAATTCTACAAGCAAGGGCAGCTTTTGCGAAACAGCCCTTGACACATGGAGAGCTAACACTGGGGTGGGCATGGTGTGCTCTTGAGAGAGAATCCTTGAGCAAGGGATTCTCTGGGGGAGCTGGCATGTGGAGAAGCACGGAGCAGTGTCTGATGGACTGGAGGGATCATCTGCAAGGACAGGGGTCACCCACACTCTTAATGGTGTCACCATGTGGTGACAGGAGGGCCCATGATGGAGAAGCCTGGAGCTCAGAGATCAGGGACTTACACCCCAAAACTGGAAATGAAGAATTCCTGCCAGTCTGGTGTAAAAATTGCAGGTGAATGCATTGGGTGATAGAATAGCTGCTGCAATGATTTAGGTAAGGAGTATTTATTGTAGTTCATTCTTTTTATCACCATATTGTCCTTGTCTCCCGTCCAATGTCCTGTTTAAGATGCTGTTTTTTCTGTCTGCTGTTGGTAAGCAGGGAGGGTAAGCACTTTAGGCAGTTCAGATTAATTTTCCCAGATTATGGCTGGGTACCTAAACCAAGGTCTGTTGTCTTCTAAAATCTGAACACAGTCAAATTCAGGTTTTGTCATGTCTGAACCACGAAAATGTGGGAGATCTGATAAAAGCTTGGAATTTTGATCTGTTCTTGTATTTTCAGGGCTTTTTATTTTTATTTTTTTAAATAAAGAGAGTAATTTCCTCAGCACTGCTTTCTTCATGTTCCAGTCATGAATCCTCACAGTGGAAACACATAAAATCTTAAGCATCTTAATATAAACCACTTGGCTGCCTCAAATACTGCTTTTGTCAGTGACAAAGGCTCTTTCTGTCTCTTTGCAGCACTGCCAGAATCTTTGGTGCAGATTTTATCATTTGGGTGACCCAGATGTAAAAAATAAAGTGTGGCCAGGGGTTCTGTGCACCCCCTGAAGAACTGTGAATGCAATACTGAGTGCAGAGTGTCATTTATGATTTGTTTGAATCATTCCACATTCCTGAGGGAATTAGAGCAGGCAGTGAAGGGTGACTATTCAGTCATGCCAGAAATCTTGCTACGATTTTCAAAGATTTCATTTTTTTGTTTTTCTGTGGTTAGATATTTTCCAAATGATCATTTTCTAATGTGGCCACCAGGTTCAGAGGCCACTGAGTAGGGCTGGGGTCAGACCAGCCTTGTGTTCACTGCTGCCCACATCTACCAACAACAGTCTGCAATGTCTGCCCTCTTGTCAGGACAAGGCCATTTCCCCACCTTCTTTTCTGAAATAAACTGTTCAGTTCACTTCCCAGGAATGTAGAGGACATTTCCTCACTTCCCTCGAATATATTTTACAGGTGCTGCTTTTTTATAACCACCTGAGGCCCCATAACAATTTGCACCAGAGAAGCTGTGGATGCCCCATCCCTGGAAGTGTACAAGGCCAGGTTGGGTGGAGCTCTGAGAAACCTGATCTAGTGGAAGGTGTCCCTGCTCATGGCACAGTGTTGGAACCAGATAAGGTCACTCCCAACCCTAACTCTTCTATGACTCTATGACTCATTTTTATTAGCCATAACTTCTCATCTGGAACAACTGTTTAAAGCAAAAAGAAACTTTCAGAGCTGAAAATAGATGTGCTACCTTCATTCTCCCCTTCCTTTTGCCACTCAGTGTTGAGACATTTAACCTCTTTTGAATTTTGGGTAGAATGTGAGAACAGCAGAGGCCACTGACTGGAAACATACTACTCCATCTCAGCACTTTATGGCATGAAAAAGTTAAGAGGCCTCCAGTAAATGTCTTTTCCTAGATTGTATCAATAAATGACCCTTTTTTGCTCAAAAGGAATATTTCCTCTCCCATAATAAAACTGCATAGTTATCTTTGTTTAATTTTGCAGCCATAGTTGCTTCCTGTAATTATGAGTGATTAAGGAAATAACTTCCTCTTCTCTGGAAATGCCAAAAGAACCTTTTTCATCTATTTGCTTGTGACATGTAAAACGTAATTTGTTCAGTTGCTCTTTTTAACATTTGTGGATTAACAATACCTGCACGTCATCAGTTACCACCCTGATGCCTTACTGCTGAAGCCCAAGAGAAAAATTAATTCCTAAATTTTGATTTGGGAAGTTTTTTTTCACAATTCCTAGCAATGGCCTCTGTGAATTCACACTACATTTTTCAGGCAGTGCCCAGCAGCAGTGTGTGCCAAGCAGGGACTTGCTCTTTAGGAAATGGGCAGGGGCAAGTGATGCATTGTCCAGCTTTGAAACACTTTTTGACATTTTTTGCACTTTACCCCAGTGATTAGCCAAGGTCTTAATGTAGTGATCAGGACAGGCTGGTCTCCTTCTGTAGCTTTTCTACCCACCTTTGCCTTCCTTGAGACAGATGCACTGTGTCAGGCTGGGTGGTGGCCTTTAGAAAACAAAGATATTTTCTGCTGCTTCTATGCTACTGCTACCCATTTCATAGGATTTGCATTGCTTGTAGTCTGGGCTGATATTTTAATAACCATTAAGAAACCTCAATGACCTTTTAATTGTCTGCATTATCCTTTGTGTATAAACCTGACATTTTGAAAGAACAAAAGAATACAGTCCTGGGCCTGTAAACAAGGGTGTTTTTTTTATAATTGTGCCATCTGCTTTCACTGCTGCTGTCACCATTTTAGTGATGTGGAGGTAATAGACTGATTTTTTTTTTGCATCATCTGTAAAGAGAAAAGCCTTTCCTCATTGTTCATCTTACCCTACTCATTTTGATTTGTCTTTGCATCTTAAGCATCCCTTTTCTCCTTTCTCTGACAATTATATTAAGTATCATTTCAATTCCAGGCTTGCCCGTTATTGACAGTTGACTAAAGACTAAAATACTTCAAGGACTTCAAGGGAAAACAAAAGGAGCTGTTCAGGAAGACAGTATCTGAGCCATCTATATCTCTCAGTCTTTGTGTTAGAGCTATTTTAATTTATTGGCTTCTCAGGGATAATTTCTGAAATATAATCAGGCCCCTGACATTCATTTAAACATCATCCATGTGTGTTCATAACACAGTTCAATTTATTTGTGTCCTTTTTTATTTAGGGACTATTTACTGGAAATTGTTTATGGACATAAGGGAAAATTGAAAAACAACACTGACCTATAATTGTTTGCTTGACTTTATTGAATTATGCCTGTGAAGTGCATGTAAAAATGCAACTGAAAAAAGCTGTATCTGCTTTAAGAATTTGACTCAATAGTGGATTTTCTCCTTTGCTTTTGTAAAAGTTATTTGGTCGAAACCTGCTACATATTTTAGAGAGGTGAATTGCAAGAGGCATTGATGTGGTGAATATTTTTCACTTCAGCTGCTGTTTCTGATTTGTTTTTTGCATTTTAAAATTGCATTCCTTTTAGGAAAATCACCACATGAAGGTGCACAAAGTGCAAGAACTAGATCAAAATACATAATATGTAAATACCTGTATTACATTGACACTTCCCCACAGCTAATTTTAGTGTTTTTTAGGAGGAACTGAATGGGATCATTTAACAGACACAGTTCTACCTGATGTAAACAAGCACATAAGACTTCTCCCCAGTATGGGAAGATTCTCTGAAAAGATTCTGGACTTCTGTATTGCTAAGCAGCAATTCATCCTAAGAGTTTCTTACCTTTCACAGTTGGGTCCTGCATAGTTTTCCTTGCAGACACAACGCACGGTTCCACTTTTTCTGTAACAGGAGACTGCAAAGCTGGAATTTCATTAGGATCAATAGTTAGAATACCAGGCAATGACAGACACTTGGGAATGTTTCTTTGTTACAGTATGGACATTTGTCAATGTGAACTCTGGCTCTAGGTTGTTCATTGCTGAATGGGTGTTAAGCTCTATACATTATTTATATTATAACCCTTGTTTAGACTTTAAATTAGTTTAGGAAGAATTAATTAGTGTATAGAACTATGGAGGTATATAAATACAGATGCATTTATGGTTTATGTGTGAAAATTGTTGTCTTGCAATGGAGAGCAGAAACATCTGCAGGTTTTGATGCATACACTTTAGATATGGGACTTAAGACCCTTGACATACAATGTGTATGTCATGTGAACCTGATTGCTTCCTGTCTATTATCCCAAGGAGCAAAATATTGTTTGTGGAAGACACTGCAGTTCAAGAACTGAGATTCTGGAATGGGTGCAGCAGTTTCCTATGCAAATCCTACCGTTTTTCTCAAAATCCAGTCTGGAAGTTCCTAGTGGTGAAAACTGACCTCAGTAATGCTGTCCTCAATCAGAGTAACTGAGTTTACAGAAACTGAGGCTGCTTTACCATCTTTCCAAGTAAGCTGGAAAGATTCTATGGCCTCTTCTGAGACCAACACACTGAGTAGTGATGCTGACTGCAGTAATGATGACTACAGTAATACATGCTTGGGCTGTAATTTCTACTGCTGTGATTCTAAATCATGGATTCCTTTGTTTTCTTATGTTTTCAGGATTTAACAAATGTTTAAATAAATATGAGACCCAAGGAACAGCAGTAGCCAGATGTGGAACGTGCAAATTTTATATGCATTTCAAACACGGTGATGGACATGGCTTAAATACATTTACAGGAAAAAAAGAGATTCAGTCCTAAGATGTTTCCAGTTAGTTTGCAATATGTGTGAATAAATTTCTGCCAGCACTAGAATGCAACCAGAGTAGTGAGCAGCAGCAGTTTCCAGCTGCAGGCCCATGGTTGCTAAAACACATCTCCTCAGTCACACTGTGCTGGGCAGCTGTGGCTGGGTTGCATCCATTTCACACAGGACAAAAGACTCAGAGCAATGGGAAAGTGCCTGATCCATGCATTGCTCATTCCAGGAACCACCAGCATTGAAAGGTGACGAGAATTCCTGCATGATTTCAGTTCCTGACAGCATTTCTCAATTGGTTGGACAACCAGAGACAAAAAATCAGTTTGGATCTCTGCTGTCTCAAAACATTTGATACAACCAGAAAGAACATAAAATGAGATTCTTCTCACAGAATTTACAGATTAACTGCTGTGTGGCTTTTACAAGAACACGTTGAGAAAGTCATAATAGTTTGGCAGGCTTCCTCTTCTTTAACAAAGTCTAATTCCTTCACGTAGTTGCAAAAACCACATTGTGGATCTAAGTTATGAACTAAGACTGAAATCTTCCTCATGTTTTATATTTCTGGTGAACTTTTAGGGGGAAAAAAAAGGCTTTGTAAGTCCCTTGGGTTTGAAAAGAAGAAACATCTGCTAGGCTGTGGAGCAACCTCCATCCTCCTTTTTTGTTCCAAAGAGATGACATTACTTTTCATGTGTAATGTCCAAAAGTTACTCCAAAAGTTCCCAGGATAGAAGATGTATGAAGATAGTCTGTCACAAAATCTAGAGACACTGCTGAATTCCTGGAAGAAATGCCTATCTGGTGAGTCTGTCAGTTTACAGATTCAGCACTCTATTTCCAAAGTAAAATAGGGTACAAAACAATATCCTTTGGATCTTCTTTTTTAAAGCCATTTAATGCTTCTCTGCTTCTGGTAGAGTTATTATTTTGCCTTACTTTTTATATGTAGTAGGACTAATGAAGGAAAATTAAAAAAAAAAAAAAAAACAACCAAAAAACCTAGTAAAGAACATTTTTTCTTTGAATTTAGCTAACCTTTAGTAAAGCTTAATGTTGCTCAATTATTTTTTGCCTGTTCCAGCCCCAGCTGAAGACTATTTCTGTGGTCAGGTCTCTCTCATGCAAGAAGCTGAACAGGCAATTTCTGCACATTATTTAAATAGGGGTATGAGGCAATTTGAGATGGAATGTTCCTTAAATTGTTACCTTCAGGACTTTTCTGAGGGAAAACCAAGGAAGAGAAGCAGATTTTTACTGACATATTTTCAAAGGGGAGACAATGTTGTAGAACACAGAATATTCTGAGATGAAGAGACACCTGAGGTTCATCAAATCCAAGCTGTGTATTGCTGCTAATATTGAGGATTTGCATTCAGGTTTATTGCAACATTTGTTCCCCTTTCCCAATTCCATGCTGCTGAGTTTTGGGTTTGGGGTTTCCTTCTCCCTAGTGGAATAGGAGAGGTATAATGTCCCTAGCTAAGGGGCTTGTTAGAACTGGCAATGCTCCTTGGCCTCTTCTTCCATCTCCCAGAGCAGCAGCAGAGAAAAGCTGTAGCCCCAGTCCCTGCTGGTCCCAGTGCCCTGAGCCCTGCTGGACCATCCAACTCCCTGCTCTCAGGGAGCACCACTGTAGAGCCTTTGGGCTGCAGGATGAGGCAGGGTCTGGGTGAAGGCAGACCCAGCCACACTGTGGCTGCAGGGAGCACAGACCAAACCCTGCCTGACTGACCTTGATGGGTAGAGCCTGAGGCTCATGTGGTAGTGCAGGTACAGCTCAGGTTGTGGCTCAGAGAACAGCTTCTCACACCAAAGTGGCTGCTCTGTGCCCAAAAGATTACAAAAAACACTTTACCAATAAAAGAGCACTGCTATTGACTGTTGTATTTCTAGTTTTTCAGGCATTACAGCTGCTACCAAAACTGGAAGAAATAGTTTGCTTCATCTGTGAGCTTGCTCACTCCTAAGCCTTTCTACATGTGAGCAAAACAATGTTCTTCCACCTTCTCTGGAGGATTTTCTCTGTAATCCAGGCAAAGCTGAGGTTTTTCAACAAGAGCTGTTCTTCACCCCATGGCCCTTCTCACATGTCTGCAGCTCACTGCAAAAGCCAAGAAGGGATCTGTGGGAATTTAGCTGGAGTTGTTTTATTCCTTTGCCAGTTTGAGCCCCAAGAAGCAAAATGGAGCTCATCCCACCTTAAGGTTGTGTGAGTAATCCTATAGCAACAGCAAACAAATACAGTAAGGATGAAATTCCCTTCACTGTGAAGTCCTGCTGAAAGCAGAATGGGAAACAACACAAGATGAATAACTAGCTCCCTGAAAAACAGCATCAGCCTGTTGGCAACTATTTACTAGCATCTCTCTGTGGTGGGATTTGCATAGATAGCTCTCTCCCAGAGCATGAATCTGAGCAAGAGGAAGTTTATAATTTCTTTCAGCTGCATTACTCACATGCCACTAATTGTTTCTAATGGCTGGTTGTGGCTTGTAGTTTTGTGGGTTTTTTTTTCCTTTTTTGTGTTTTTTTTTTCCTGAAGGCATAAAGCGTACAACATCTGGAGTTCTTTGCCTTGGTCTTGGTTTTCTGTCAGGCTCCCGAGTTTCTTACCAAAAGTAGCTGGGCATCAGCTGAAGGGGCACTGTACCTGTCACAGGATGCTCCAGCACTTTCCTTTCAACTGTTACTGTGCTAACCAGATCCAGCTGCTGCAGATTCAGGGGACTACAAAGTCATGGGTTTTTTTTGTGTTTGGTTTTACCCCTGTAAAGGTGACATGGATGGAACTTGCTGTCTTTTTTTTCTTTTTTTTTTCTGCCTGTCTCAGCCAACTTTCTTGAGAACTGTTCTTTAGGGGATTTAAAAAAGCAACCAGAGAAGTGAATAATCTATGTGTCAGGGTGAACTTGAACTAGCTCATTCTCCTTCCTCTTGGTAAGAATCAGTATGAGCATTTAGAGACATTTTACACCTTGTAAATGAAATGCTGTTTCCTGTGGTTATAAACACGAGCAGCTGGTATCCCTCTTCTTTTCCCCTGTGCTTGCCAAGGGCAGCAACCTTTGTCTCCTGCGTTCAGGAAGGGATGCTGACCCCACCTCGGAAAGGGCCAGCCCAAAGGAGAGAGCAGCAGACTCTTTACATACTTGGCCAGGGCTGGCAGGGGGCAGGGGCAGGGCTGGCAGAAGGTGGGCACTCCACTGACAGCATCTCCGATGAATCCATCTGGACACTGCTCGCAGTGCTGGCCTGTGGTGTTTCTCTGGCAGTCCTGCAGTGGAAACAGACAGAAGGGTGAAAGATAAATGGAGGGGCTGCCTAATTCAGAAAGAGACCACTTGGCTGAAGACATGGCCAAGCAGAAGAGTGGCTGATGCCAGACCTTGACCTTTAAAGGTGTTGACAGATTCAGGAAAACAAGCTGACGCAGCTGCAAATAAAAATACTATAAATTATTACAATGACCAACAGCAAGGGTTGACAAAATGCAGCACAGGACAAGACATATAAGGTTGCCAGGTGTTGCAGCAGAACTGTCAGAGCTATTCAGGTGTAGCTGCCAGCCCTGTTTTGAACTACATGTGCCAGAAGGAAAAAAATCCCTTGTAATGACTCCAAAATTATTTTAAAAAAAGGTATCTTGTGGTAAATGCTGTCAACAGACTTGAGCCAAGACAGGTTTCAGCAAGACTGCTTCTGGGACTTAATGACTGGAAAAGAGCATTGGGAACTGTCTCACCAGGCTACTTTAGAAGAGTAGGAAGGATGCAGGAAGGGTTTACATTATTGCAATTGTGCATGGAGTTTTGCAGTGTCCCTGAATCAGAACTCTCCAGTTACAGTGCTTTCTGTGGGCCCAGTACAGGTGTGAGCAGCTGTACCAGGCTTGAGACAGCAAGGAAGTAGATCCATGGCAGACATATGAGGAGAACTACTCTATCAGTGTGTATTTGTAGGTTTGGGCTAACTTCCTTGATTCTTTCCTCCTCTGAGCTAATTCCACAGATCATGGAAACTGAAGACTGACAGATATGATTTCCATCCCTGGGAAGATGATGGTGTCTATAATAAAGAAGAAGACCTCTGAGTACATGACTAACCATCAACTGAATAAGGAAACCCTGCTTCACTATCTGCTACATAATAGTGGAAATAAGCAAGGGTATGAAGGGGAACCAGAGGATGTAACTTATCTAGACTTCCACAAAAACCAGCTAAGTTGACAGGCTGCTTGAAAAAAAGTTTATTTTGCAAATTGAAAGCTGATAAAGGGTAGGAAATCAAGTGTAGGATATAACAGAAATTTTTCAGAGTGTGAAGAGTCACTATTTGGATCACTGAATCACTGGTGCTGGTATGAATTTTGTTCAGTATTCTCCAGTGTCTCACAGAGACAGAAAATGTAGGGCTGCTCAGGTGGGACAGAAAGGCAGGAGGGAGCGTTTGGATTATGTATAATACAAAAGTTTGTAAAAAAGCTGAATGCAATACAAGAGTTAACCCAAATTCTGCAGTACAATAGTTCACCCAAATTCTCCAATACAAGAACTGAGGGGCACTGGCTTGAAAAGGTATTTCCTTTAACAGAACATGGACTTCTGCTACTTGTTGCCAGGAGGCAAGAGTACTTGCAGGGACAAAAAGGGATTCCTTAGATGAATTAATGGGCACAAGATTTATAAATGGATATTCCAAGAACTCAGAAGGTGTGTACCCTGTGACATACTCTAATACAGCAGCTGTGGGTGATGGTGGAGTACAAAGCAGAGACTGCAGAAATGGGCCAGCCTGGGTTCTCTCCTAGCCTTGCCCTCTCACTGCCTCTGCTGGAGATTGTACATGGGCTGCAAGACATTCAGTCAAGCCCTGCATGGGACCTCTTGTGCTACCTGGCCCAGGAGCTAGGAACTGGCAGGGAAGCTGTGTGAGGGATTTCAGGAGTGCTCCAAATGAGAGGGAGCTCCCTAGCCTGGGGCAAGGGGCACCTTGGTGTCTCTGTGGCTGGAACAACTTCAACAGCGCTGGGGTGGGGTGGGTGAGCTCAGCCAACCAACTGTTCATCTGCAGCAGCCCCTGCACGTTTGGAAATCACTTTCTTCTCCAAACATGGTGTGTTCGTTGGAGGAAAGAGTATGAGGATAGAGGAATGTGATTAGGGAAGACATTTAATGAAAATAAATAGTCACGCTTCACTTGCACAGGCATTCCTAAATTAGTTTTGTATCCATGTGCTGTGACTTTGATTTAGTGGCAGAATTTTGTCCTGGCAACATTGATATTTTTGGTTTTGCTTGTGAAAACACATGTGACTTTTTTTAACCTGTATTTCTTACTTCAATTCCCCAATTAGGACTCATTATTTATAGGCTCAGATCTTTTTGATTCTAGAAGACTTTGCTGGTCTTGCTTGCCGCGTAGTTTATAGTCATAGAGAACCCATTGCCCAGAAATTATATTTTGTACAAGGCTATCATTTGGCCAGAGAACTCTACAGCAAGTAGAATGTGATGAGAAAAAGGAAAAAAAAGTCAATTGTTATTCCACAGATCTTTAAATAAATTATCCAGTAGTAGTTTTAGAATTAAAGGTGCTTTTACTTAGTCATATTTGCTGTAAGGAATAAAATATTTAGTACATGGAAAACCAGAAGGTTATTTTAATTAAGCCTCTAAAATGAGAGAATACTATAAAGAAGTTTGAATAGGAGGAAGGGGAGGAGGAGGAAAAAAGTGCACTTAATCACAGGGCACACATGGTGAGAGCCAGAAGGTTAATGGAAGGGTAATACAGTTTTAAAAATATTTTGCATTTGTCATTACCCAATGAAAAAATGATGTCAATGTACCACCAGAGAGACAGGAGATCATGGGCACTGAGCACATGAGGTGCTTGAGCCATCCTGTGTCTGAAGCACTGGCAGAGGCCTCAGGTGTGTTTGATTGTAGCATTCACTGAGTTTGATCAATTCACTTCACCTTGTTTGTCCTCAGCTCTCCAAACAACACATGGGTATTAACAGAGTAAATCTGCCAGTGGTTTCCAAGCCTCAAACACCATTGCAATGAACAGAGCAGGACAGAGAATGTTGCTCCTCAAATCTGTACTTTCTCATCTAAACTGAAGTGAAAAAGGACTCTCTTATGCCAGATACCCCATTATCTGAGTGCACTTTTGCAGTTTTTCTCTGGTTAGTGATCATATAAAAATGACTTGATCTTATTTAGCAAGACATGACTTCTGTGGGTATTTAGAGCCATATTTTTACAGTGATAGAAAAGGTGTCCTAATATTTTATGTTCCATTATTTTGCATCTCCAATAAACTGCTGAGTGCATTAAGCCCAAGAGACCTATCTGAAGGCAGGGACAACTCCCTCCCTGGAGCTCATGGGTGATTCTCAGCATTGGGTGACACTGGCATGGTAGCTTGAGAAAAGTGTTTTGCTTCTCCATGGACCATTTTGAGTGGATGACCATTAGCAGCCTGGCCTCTAAAGGCTTCTGTATGAGTCTACTGCATGTACACATTTATCCATCAGTACATCTGCAGCTTGTCTGGTCTTCTCAGAAGATACATTTTTGCAGAAATAATAAAGAAAATTTTGTTGATTATCTTCAAGAAATTGTTCTAGGACAAGTTTCCCAGCACAAGACAAGCATGTTTGTGTAAATTCATGTAACTGGAAAACCAAGGCAAGAATCTGCCCCAACTTCATTTAGAAACCTGAACTAGCAAGAAAAGAGTTCATTCTGATGGTCTTCAAAGGTGCCAGCTTCATTAAATCTGCCATTTATGCAGTTTTAGAGAAAATATTTCATCTGAGAGATTACAAAGGGCGATTTAGGCAATCTGGACCTTCTCCATAGGAAATAGGTAGCCGATTGTTTTTCTCTGTATCCTCCAAAGTTGAAGAAAGACAGGACCTGCCACAGAGTAGTGCAGGGCACCTGTTAAGCACGTAATGCTGAATGGGTTGGAGATACTCCAGGGGCAACCAAAAGTTAATACTCAGCCCTGCCTCTTGTGAAGTTAGTACAGCACCATCCCCTCACCCCCCAAACCACAAATAAAACCCCCCAAAATAACAGGGTCTTAAATTTTGTCTGTGAAATTGGAAAGGTTCCTCAAGCCTTGACAATATAATTACTTTGAAAATGAAAACAGTTATTTTTGCAATGTATCAGGAATAGTTGGTCTATTTACCTTTTTTCTCCCTTATTACTTGTCCTTCTGAGAGACAGTCTTTTAACAACTGTTAATGCAGAAGATTGCACAAGGATAAATAAATTATATAGGTAAAGAGATGCAGGTGGCTTACATGGCTGTGCAGTCAGTGTTGGAGGTAGATTTAGACTTCTCATATCTGAGGTTACAGAACTGCATAGCACTACTGATTCCAGCACACCAGAATTTTTTATATCCAAAAATAATAATAATAAAAAACAGAGTGCATCATAATGACTTGAAAGCCAAGAGTTGCACATGTTTTATCTTTTCCATCTATAAGGTTTAGGGTTTCAAGCTTTTTTTCTCCAGCCATTGTGAGTGAGATGCAGTGTTAGTTTTCAGAATTTCATATGGGAGAAGGAGATGAGGCACTTAGAGTAAACATAAAGTATTGTGCAATTTTTTACTAAAGTAAAGACACTTGTCTAAGTTTAAAAAAAAAAGAGAGAGAATAGCTGGAAAACTAATTTCCTGATATGGTTTGGTTCAAAATACCTCCTCTATGTCAAAGTTTTGATTTGTAGACCTTGCCCTGTATTGGTGAAGTGGGAGCTGATGCCTTGCCAAATGCACCTGGCCCACTACTTTCTCAGCCCATCACTTGTGGCAGCTAACTGTGACAAATGTGGCTGAGCAGGTGGGAGAGCAGCAGCTGCCCCTCCTTGCAGTCCTGTCCCAATTTCCTTCCTGCCTCTTACACTGGCTGTGCAGGAGTGGAACAAAATGCTCACACGTTGTGGGTCTCTGATGCATGTCTTCAACAGTAAACTGGGTAGGACTGCAAACACTAAGTTTAAACATGGCTAAGAGAGAGGGAAGTATCTATACCTGTGAAAATGTATTGAATGAGGTTTTTGACAATTACTGCATTGTAATACTGCCTTCTAGGTAGATTTTCAAATATATGTCACAAATGCTTTATAGGTGTCTGCAGCCCTTCTTTACAGAGAAAAGCAGTGAGCTATAAGCAGCAAGGCTCTTTGTGAAGGCAGAAGTACCTAATGAGCTGGGGAGTTTTGCTAGCTCCCTGCTGCCTTTTGCTCCTGCTTGATGGATGGTTGTAGACCCACTGGCAATTCTCCAAACCAGCCTTGGCAACCATGTGGAACATATTATCCTCTTGGGCAGGACTGCCAAATCTGTTCCAACCTTTCTACTCAGCTGTAAACCCAAACGCTTAAACACAAATCACTTACATGACAATATGCTCTATTGTAAAAAATTCCATAAATGGCTGGAAAGGATACCAGTGGATTTATCCTCTCCCCTGTTAGGATCATTTGGTCTTTCCTTTTCCACATTGGTCGTGTCTATTTATTTATTTACTTCCATATGAGTATTTGGATGCCTTATATATAGACCAATCAAATATATGGAAGTGAAATCATAACAAACCACTTAGAGATTTTTAGGGAGACAACAAGAAATTTACCTTCACCTTCTGCTGTAATGCTTTCTCCAGACTTACTTCTTCTGTTCTGTGTTTTAATGCATCAAGGAAGATCTAATCTCCATTAATAGTTGACATATCATGTAAGATGCTGATAACTTACTTTAACAAAAAAATTTGCCTGGATAAACAGCTTGGTATTTTTGAAGAACTTTCAACCTTTCCATATTGTTGTGTTCATTTGGAGTCATTGCCATAACATATTGCAGTCACTTCACTTGCTTACCTAGACTGTGCAACTAAATTTTTAAGTATGGTAAAGCCCTTTGAATTGTACTACTTGCACAATCTTATGCAAGTGTGACAGTTCATGCTTTAGAAAAGCTGTTTCACTTCCACATGCCACTCTTTTCAGAGGTGACCATCACAGCCCTCCAATGGTCAATCACTTGAAGACAACTCCCATATCTGAATTTTCAAATGTTGAACCCTCAGTGGAAGTGTTCTAAAGAAATGGGTCAGCTGTGGGTTGCTGATGGAGTGCAGTCTGGGGGATGGTGAAGGAGGTAAAACTTTCTCTTCATACCTTCCTACCTTACTAGCTGCAAAACATGATGGGCTTTATGCGTGGAAAGTGCACACCCCTGGGTCTGCAGACACCCACTTGGAGCTCTTGCAGTTTCACCCAGTTAACATCCCATATATGCATGTTTCCAAAATCAAAAGCTAGAGCCTAAAAAGAGACTTACTTCATTTTCTTCTCATAGCCAGGATTGAGAAAATTATGTTAGAAATCCAAAGTCCAAGATCAGCACAATGAATTGGTGTTTCTTCCTCTACTGGTGTTACATGTATCACCAGCAAGTGTCTTTGAAATGAAGCATTATTTGACATTTCTCTTCTAATATATCATTAATAGAGCTTATGTTGTGCTGGCTTATTCTTCTTCCAACGTTTGGGTGATTTTCTATCCTAACAAAATGTGCTGTGTATCTCTTCAGTTTTAGTCACAGGATCACGTGGCTGATTTCTGTACCAGTTTTATCTATGCAGGAAAGGCTCTGTCTGCAATAATTTCTTCTGTCTGGTTACCTAAGGAGATTGTTGATTCATTGATTGTGTCATTCAATAAGCTTTTAATGACTCATGGATTTGATTTGCACTCTATGAATAAACTGAGAAAAGTTTTAAAACAGGACCTCAAGATATATATGTCAGCAGAAATTAAAGATATGAGCACTCTACCTTAAGGCATCATTAAAAAGGTTTAATTTTATTTGATTTTGAATTCAGGGCATAGACCAATGAAAATTTCATTAATTTGTATGCTGTGGGAACTACATATGCCAAATTGATTTGAGAGATTTGCATAATATGATGGCCTCAGAGCATCATATGGGGCCTGACCCTTTCTTTTCATCCAATTTGAAGCAGAGTATTTCTTTCTTTTTCTACTGTCTTTTATTATTATATATTGTCCATTTATTCAGGTCTTACAGCTTAGTTATTACTTAGACTATAAAAACATATCTACCAACCAAACACAGTGCTATTGTTACTTTCATGTTATTCTTGCTTCCAGCATTGTTTGCAGAGTTAACTTTAAAAAGTGATGGCTTTTAAAAAATGTTTAAATCATTCCATTATGTTGATAAACATGCAAATATAGAAAACTTTAACTTTGGGGAAGATCAGTTCTTCCAAAGATCCGCTGCTAAAGATGATTTGTATCTATGGCTCAAGGTTAAGGTAAGATGCTATGGTGGAGAGTCCATAAGTGATAAAAACTTTAGCACATTGTTGCATCTTGGAAGCAGGGAGATAACAAGTTCATAATCATGGAAATAGAGGATGACAACAATAATAATGTGGGATAAATACAGATTAATATTTAACAGCTTATTGAAAACTAACTGAATGCAGAAAATCTTGTCTAAATATCAAGTGTGGTGGTTTCTACTGCAAGAATTATTGGAGTAGGTTGCCTAAAAGTTTGAGAATAGAGAGAATGGTGAACTCTCTATAGCGCATGGTCCTATCACTTCACAGGAATTCCCAGCTATAGAGATATTGACTCATTTCTGTCCCAGCAGGCTTTGGCCAGATCCTACATGTCCTTTTCCAGCTCTTAGGGAAGGCTAATTCAAGTTACATCTTTCCTCCTCTAAGCTTTTCTTCTCCCAGGCTTTCTCAGCCACATTTTGCTGTTTAACAATTTCATTAATCTTCCAAACTTCCCCGGAAATTTCCAAATCTTCAGGAAGGTCCTGTTACTGCAGTCCCCATGGGCATCTCTGGTTGTTTTATGCTATAAAACCTTTCCTCTACCTTTCACTTTTATTTCCCTTAAGCCTTTTCACAGTTTCTTTTTATTCAGAAGTAAATGACCTCATCTTAATGGCTTTTAAAATCCTTCCGATAAGTTATCAAAGGGCAATTGGAACTCCAGCAGTACAGTAGGGTTTAGCTTTTAGTTTTATTCCTTACTAGCTGGTTCCAAGAAAAGAAACACCAATCAGGAATACACATTTACTTTCAGATCATTTCTTCCTGATAATGTAAATTTTCTGTTTTTGTTTTTTTGTTTGTCTTGAACCATTTACTTCAGCCATATTTTTGTAGGAAACAGGTCTTCTGTTGTGTTTGCAACCTGAGGATATAATCACTTCCTCACTCATATATTCTGCTCTGGAAGCGTTCTGGTGACCAGAGTCATCTGAAGCAGACATTTGACAAGCTCTCTATCTTGCTCCCAAGTCTTCCATCAGAAGTTTCTCCTTGGTATCATTGTCATTTGACACTAAGGGGACAATGATCCCATGAGCCAAAATCCTTGTGCATGTGAAAGAGAATAGCTGGGAATGCCTGGTGGACTAAAACCACTTTTGAAAATTTAATATTAAAAACTAAGCCTATATGTGTTCTGCAGAAAGACAATTTTAAGCACATTACAATGGCCAAGCCATAGTAATTTTTCCTGTGCTGAACAGCTGCACTGTCTTCTTCCCACAGAAATAAAAGTGGTAGGAAATATGCCATGGACCTTGACTTGGTGTATTTGTATGACTGAACACTTGATAGTGGTTGCAACGATGTAAAGTATGTGAATATTATGAGTCCATTTTATGAAGAGATAAACTGAGGGCAAAGGTTTATGACTTGTCAAAAGTAACACATGGCAGAGCAAGAGGTTCTGGGCTCTACTCCTACTTTACAAGCCTTCAAAAAGTATACTAGTGCCTAGCTCTTGCTATGTGGTTTAAATACAGCATTAACTTCCAACTTTTTTGTAGTGTATTAGTGTCCTGATTGCCTGTTAGTAGTTAGGATTAATTTTACTGGGCTGAATTTTGCTCTGAAGCTACAAATGTTTGACTGCTATTACTAACACACAGCTTTCTGTATGGGGTGATTCTGAGTCAGATTGAACATATGGGAAATTGTAACAGTACCTTGGAATTCCACACTCTTCCCCTGGTGTATTGTTTCAGCCTTCTCATGTTGTTCCTTCACAGCAGGAGACTGCCATGCAGCTGAATTGCTATGGGTAACACATGTACATATACTCACAGGGGTCACTCACCACTGTAAATTGTTTATATTATGCACAGCACTGTATTCATAAAGGGGAGAAAGAAATGTGTTTGAATTTATACATTTTTTTTCTCCAGAGGTATACAAAACTCTTTCCATATTTCTGATGGACTAAAAATTTTCCACATGCTAGCTCTCACAAAAACTGCACGAGGGATGTGTTTTGAATCTGCAGAGATTATTTAAGTGATAATTAATTTTGGCCTGGATAATTCATTATTGCATTGATTTTGACCCTCATTATGATTCTTCTTCAGCAAAAAGCTCCAGTGGTACAGACATGGCTTTTGCAGTTTATTGAAACTGGGCATTGGTGTTAAAAGTCAGACAATCAGAGAACAGAGGAATTCCTTACCACACAGATTCCAGATCCATCAAGGCATCTGTTTGCATTACCATTACAGTTGCAAGGGGAGCATTTTCCTGAGCTGGTACGATAAAATCCTTCTTGGCATCCCTGCAATGAGAAAAAAAGTATTTCCTATGCATACATAGCTGGAGACTTAGGTTTGGTGAGAGGAGAGGAAAGCAAGACTACAGCCATCAGGTCTCCCCAGAACACCCTGTACAACCCCACCATAGCAGATCACACACATGCTGCTGAACTTGAGTCTGTTCTTTTAACTCTCTGTCCTGGTGCTTGCATTTTCCCCTTTTTGCCTTTTTGAGTGTTAAAGCTGTCAGCATTCCTGCCTGCATCCTGTCCCTGACAAGCTATGGGTGTGGAGCTGACAGATTCTTACTGCATGTTGTACTAGAGGATGAGTTAACCAGAAAGCATGATCCTTATTTGGTAAAGAAGGTGCATTTATAGGAAAGGAATAGCTTTTATAAGGAAAGAAAAGAAAAGAAAGCAAAAGAAAAGAGAAAAAAGAAAAGAAAAGAAAAGAAAAGAAAAGAAAAGAAAAGAAAAGAAAAGAAAAGAAAAGAAAAGAAAAGAAAAGAAAAGAAAAGAAAAGAAAAGAAAAGAGAAGAGAAGAGAAGAGAAGAGAAGAGAAAAGAAAAGAAAAGAAAAGAAAAGAAAAGAAAAGAAAAGAAAAGAAAAGAAAAGAAAAGAAAAAAGAAAAGAAAAGGAAAGAAAAGGAGAGAAGAGAGAAAAGCTTTAGAAAATTTACTTTGCTTCAAAGCTTTGATGAAATTTGGATGAATAACCTATGGGGAACAGAAACATACCTAAAAAGATCAATGCCCCTTTGAATAAATGTGTGGTTTTACCTGCTGTATATAAGTTAGCAATTTTGATAACTTACAAAAGCTTACCAAAATAAAGGAGAAATTGTAAATATCTGGATCACCTTCTTTTGAATAATAATTACAGCAATAATATAAGGAGTCAGAAACACAAAGCTATTAAGTTGCCCTTCAAAGACAGAAAAATAAAAGCAAATTGAAGAGGATAGTTTTTGTTGTGTAATGTGTAAGTTCTTGTTCTTTCAGTGAGGAACTTTTCCCTCATTATGCAAAGCTGTGAGATGTACACAGGCTGACCTCAGGACTGACCTCTGTTAATTCAGGTATCTTGTGTCATCCTGCTTACCCTGTCCAGTCTCTCTGTGTCACATGTATTCATGAATTTTTGGATCCTAAATATCTCACTCTTCTCTAAGTCTTGCAATATTGTTGCAGAGCTGATATGGAGACATTGGCATGCAATTTAGCCCTCCAAAAATTATTTTCCACACGAGTGATTTGCCAACAGTGATGTTCCTGCTATCACTTACAAACAACATCCCTGAGGTGGCTGTCAAGAGATTAAGGTATGCCAGACTTTCCTGAAATAATTTTTTGTGTTAGCTTCCATTCCCTAGTGTGGGTATGCCCTTCTTTCCAGCCAGACAAGCTGCTCGCTTAGAAAACAGTGTATCTTAGGAGATGACTAACAACAGGCTTTAAAAATGAGGTTAAGAAATGAATCATTAGTCCAATCTTATCCCAGAGAGCTCTGAGAAGTTGAGATGAACATAAATGGGAAACTCAGTTGCCTTTACCATTCTTGTGTCCAGAATTTTATCTGGTTTGTTTTGGAAACACTTTCTTTGATAATAGCTCCTAGGAGGCAAAGTCTTCAGACCACAGACTCTTTGGGACAGCATAAATGCTGTCTATTTGTACTGCTTGTTTCTTTCAGTTGTTTAGTCTTTGCACAGTGGTAGGACTGGCTCCCGCCAGACTAAAGATTGCAGCTGAATGATTACACCACACGCTGTGGAAGGGAGACAGTTAGTTTCTAAATTGAAAACAGATTCTTGTCCCAATGTCTGCCCTTGAAACATTTCTTTCTACCCATACAGATCCAAAGCTTGTTGTATTCTCTGATGCCTCAGAGCTGGTGGGTGGTCCTAGCTGTGTTCCTCTAGTGTCTACCCAAAAGCTTTCTTGGTTCTGCAGGTCTAAGCAGAACAATTTTTTACTTATGATAGTGAATATGGACAATGGAAATGTAGAAATGCTGGTAAAGAAGTCTATGAAAATCCTTGATTCAGCCGTAACAATAATCTCATTTATACTTCAGCTGATGGTATGCCTGCACTGCAGGCATGAGTGAGCTGCCATCAGGTCCACACACCCAGCAGTAAAAGTTAGTGCAGGTCAGTGCTACATGGTTGGTTTGAGCATAAGGGCAAGGGCTGCTCAGACTTTGCTAAGGTGCATTGGGAACCAATTTACCTCCTATTATTAGCAGACACACTTCTCAGTTCCTCAAGACATCTGCCTCCAGTCTCCAGTCTGGGTCCCTCTATTTTCATTGTCAGAGCCCCTCTACAAAATGAGATATGGGCAAGTCATCTGGGTATTTTTTTCATATCCTTTTCCCCCCTTCATGTTATTCAATTAATCACCAAACAATTTGGAAGGTCCCTATTTTAAAACAGTATTTAAACCATGGGTTGCATCCATGTAAACCAGAAATGAGGTATTGACAATCAATGTTATGAGGGACAAGGAATTGAAGGGGAAAATGGGATCCAGATTGTTTCCTTTGGGCTCTGAAGTTTTTTCAGGCATTCCCAATTATTCTGATATATTTTTGTTGCTCCTTGCCCTACTAGTGATAATGGAGTGATGGGTTGGTTGTTCCAGAGTTTGAGCCAACATCGTATTTATAAAAAGAAGTTGTCAGGGTGTTGAGCTAATTGAGGAATTCAAATTGCTGAATGTTCTGGGAGCACAAAATTATTGCACATGAAGCAGGAACAGGAGTGAAACAAAATGGAAATACCTTCCCTGCAAAATTATGTAGGCAATTGAGTGAGGAACATTTCCGTGCACTGTCTGAATGCTGAAGACAATTAGAAGGCCAAAATGTTAGATCTGCATTAGCAATTATGTCTCCACAATTATTAGATATTTTTTTCCCTGAGGGACAAAGTTTGTTCCAGTTCAAGTTGAAAAGCCAGTCAAATGTTGGCCTTGCTGATCCCCTGAAAATCTCTGCACCCGTGGGGCATTTATCCCCCCCCCCCTCCTGCCCTGCATCTGGATTTAATGATTACATTACTTAAAAACAAGAACCAGCTGCATGCTGAAAGTGCTGGGGAGCCTGTAGTAACTTTCTGCTTCTTGAGACCTTTCTACTGGTCTGGGTGCAGGATGAAACAGAAAATGGAAGACAATTCACATACACAGAGTGTGAATTTACTCCCATGTTATATTCAAGCAGTCCCAGAAATTTCATTGTAGCTTTTCTTGATCTGCACCTGCAAACTGAGGGCAGAACCAGATTCCCCATTCCTTCCCTGCTGCCGTCTCACAGGAGTGGGGCTGGGGTGGGTGTTTTCTGGGAACCTCCCTCTTCTGGTTTGCTTTCCCCAAAAAACAGTGTTGTGCTGCTAACACACACAGAGTGCTGTGTGGTCACATCTGCATTGGCCAGCTGAAGAAAGGCAGGGTGTGGTTTCAGGCCTTGATCTTGCTCCTTGACAGAGTGGGATTTCCCTCCCAGTGACCAGGCCCAGCTCAGGGCATGACATCTACTAGGATGCAGTTTTTATAAAACTACCCTTCTCTAGGCAAACATGGGGGTGTTCTAGCACATGGACACAGGCTGTGTTATCCTGTTTGACTAGGAGGTCCTAACACTGCTTTTTTCAGAACTTCAGATGCAGCCATTGACTCTCTTGTCTAATGGTATGAAAACATGGCACATATCTTTAGTAAGTACTGGAACTTGTGACTTGGGAATATATTATACTATTTTCAATCCTGGACCAGGAATCCCGTCACATCTGGTGCAAAACAAACCCAGAAGAAAAGGATGGTGCTGTCATCCCCCAGGACCATTTGTAAAAGAGGAACAGCTGGTGCACGTGGGGAGCTGAATCTGAGGGACAGAACTCAAAGTAGTAACCATGGCGCATCAGCTGCCAAGTCACTGCTAAGTTTAGAGACAGTAGAGCCTTGTTTGTAGCTCCCAGCAATGTTATGGTCTTTGCTGCCAGACAGAGTTCAAAGGTGTGCTTCCTTTCCAGGTAAAGGTGTGATTCCTTCCAGGTCTGAGAAGGATCCTCAGGGAGCTACATGGATGTTCAGGTATGAGGGAATGGTCAAACATTATGGTATTAGTTAGTAGAGTCTCACTACTAGAAAGAAAGGTCTGTTCAGGATAGTATAAGTGAACACAATCTGGGCACAGCTGAGCCTGATGGACTCACAGGCTAGTGATGAAATGAGAATTAACTTAATTAACATAATATCCCAGATCTATCTCCAAAAATACAAAGAAATTCTATCCTGTGGCAAACACTGTATATTGTGTAGAAGAGTGATTTTTGATGGCAAGAAGAAAAAAAATGCATATTTTATTATTTTCTGGCACCCTCTGCATATTACTTACCAAGAGGTTAGATGACTAGCATAATTTATGATATACTATTCAAGACTTAGAAACTGTTCCTGATCCTATTCTTTTAGCCACAGTGAAAGAGAATATAACTGGTTCTCATTACCTGTCATCTGGCCAAGTGCATACACAGCTATCTCTGGTAAAGCTGACATACATGGTTAGTTTACCTGCTTTATCTTGACAAAATTTGCCATACAGTTTAATTTTGAAAATGTATTTGTGCATTTCAGTTTTCATTTTTCTGCAGTCTGATCTCTTTTAAAGGTGGTAAAAATATTGTCAAAAGACAAGAACCTAGGGAAGTCATAGTTTGAGGAGTGTGAAATCTGGCCTGAGAGGCTATCTCTCAAAACATTTATGGAGAACTGTGACAAATATTGTGAATTATTTGTATAATAATGTTTATCACCTGACATAGATTGATTAGCAATTTTGGAACTGTAGGGCCCTTAGAAGTCCTCATTGTCTCCTATGAAAAAATGAAAGAAAAAAAAAGAAGAAAACAAACTCTACTTGAATATTATGAAGCTTTGCTTCAGAACATGGGGAAAATAGTAAAAATGTTGTTCCTCTGAAATAATAGGCTTCATATCAGCCATAGATACCTGAAAAAGTAGGCCACATGGATAATTAAAGTCCACATTTTCAACTCATTGATGAAAACAATCAGACAAATTGAGTGGAGCAATGTCCCTTCTTGGCAGCTTCACATCAATGTGTGATGTTTGTCCATCTGGAAGGAACAATTTAGACAAACAGAGGTTTGGGACTCAAAGTTACATCAAGAGTCTGAAACTCTACATCTTTTACCATACAGAGATGAGTGGATAGTCTAAACCACCTCCATCCATTTTAAAGTCTTTGTGTCTAAAGAAGAGACCAGTCTGCTGGAAGTGCATGGCATTACCATGGAAACATCAGCCCTCTGCTTCTTGAGGACATTCCCAAACCCCAGCATGCTTGCTTTTGTTTATTTGCCTTTATGAGCAGTATTTGAAATTGGCAGCTACAGTTCTGAGGCCTTTTTGAAGATTGTTTGCTTAGGCTAACTTCAGATAAATAGCCTGCTGCCCTTCCTAAAAATAGAGATGTTTTCCTGCTTGAATATCTCCCAGTACTTTCATTTATGTAATTGTTTATTAGAAATAAGAACATTAGAGAAACAAGCCTGAGAAAAGCAGTCCTCTACTGTATATTTGATGTTATTTCAGTTTCTCTGGCTTCCTCAGAACAGGTAGGACTCTTTTCCAAAGAGATTGCTGGCTTTGATCAATTATAATAGGAACTTCACTTTCAACCCCCAGCCAAGAGCTCACGGAAATCTTGCCAAACACTCAGCATTCAGCAGGTGTCACCCAGCGTGTCTGTGAGCCCTGAAGGCAGTCCCAGGCTGCAGCCAGAGTGTCCTAGGTGCAGCTCTGAGCTGACACAGAGCTGTGGCTGTGCTGGTGTCAGGGCAGGCTGGCCTTGGCAGCTGTATGCCTGTGCAGCAGCACCAAACCACAGCAAACTGGGAGCCATCCATTGGAGACTTCCACAGGGCATGCCATGTGGCCAGAAGCCAGCTGGACACCCACTGCATATTCATGGTTTGATTTCTTGTGTACAGAAATGCATCTCAATCAGGTCAGCTGTGCCTGCTGCTCTCTCCTGACCCTGCAGAGGCATGTGGAGGGTCAATCATGTGTAGGTGCCAGCTCTGTACACAGAGTCCATGAGAGGAAACCTATTGCACGTGCCAGATGTGCTCTACCTTGTAGAAGTGTCCAGCCTGCAACAGATGTGCAGATCTGCCCTAACTGCTGGGACCTGTGCTCTTGAAGTGCAAAATCTCCTTAGAGATAGTTCCACAAGTCAGTATGTTCAGGTAGAGAAAGTGGATGGATATTAAGGAAATCTTGATGTCTGATAGGCACAACCAATCCTCTCTCTAAGTGCAGGAAAGATCTAGCCTAGAAAGAATGACCCTGTTCTAAGGACATGTTCTGGTTCCTTCCAAAAGGCACACTAAAAATACTGCTTTGCCAAATTGGGATGTAAATAAACAAAGTCTTTGAATCCATGGACATCCTGTCTTAAAAGCACTCTGGGCAGGCACAAAATCTATGGCTTATCATGCTTGGAAATTATTAACTGCAAAACGGTCTTCTTTACCTTGGACAGATATACAAATATACTTCTGGTATTTCATTCATCAAAAGGTACTGAGGACAGCAATGTGACTTTTACATCTGGTTTTCAGCTTGGGACATAAACGACTTCCAGTGAATTTAAACATGGATTTTTAAAATCCAGTCTTCCAGTTGTAGACTGATGGTCATTTTACCACTTCTTGCTCCCTGGGAGCAAACTAACAGACATTTCAAATTCCTGAGGTCAAAGACTTGTTATTCATAAGCATAGACACAAAGATTCACTTCTTCTTCAGCCTGCTGGGAAACTTTATGCAAACAAAAAGAGCTGTGATAAGACTGCATCCCACTCTCCTGACCCTCCTGCCTTTGGTGACCTGCAGGAGAAACCTCTCTCCATTTGTTGCCAAAATATAAAATCCAGCAGATGAACATAAAGCACTTTCTGCAACTCCAGCTTGGTGCCAGTCTCTACTGGTGTGCAGCACACTTAGGAACCCTGGGCTCTCCTGGGGTCTTTGCCGTCTTACACAGCCAACATGCACATCATTGACCATAGAAAAGGTGCTTAACTGCTGGAGGTTAAATTTTGGGTTGAGAATTCAGTATGTGTAGTTTTTAGGAGTATCTTTTCACTGCATGGGGTTTCAGAAGCATGTAGGTACAAGGGAATGGATAAGGGTTAAGTGGGGGAAAAGAATACACCTATATTTGCTTTGCAGGGCCCTGCTGCTGGCTGAGACGTTTTTTGCCCTGGTCCCAGAGAACTGGATGGACTTACATATTCACTAGAAAACAAATGAACTGCACTTGCTGCATAGGGCCAGCAGACAGGAAAACCTTCACTGGTTTCTCCCATTTCTGAATGTGTTGGCAGCTGCTCTGAGCCCATCAGAGATTGAGTTTGTCAGACTTATAAGGAGTTTATAAATTAATGTGCTCTGGTGCTCTTCACACCTAGACGTTTCCACATTTTTAGATTAGGATTTCACTGGTACCAGCTCACCAGTTTTTGCTGAAAATGCTTTGGGACAAAATATTGACAATAGCTGAGAAACACTGGTAAGAATATTTTGGGATTTATTTAAGTTTAAACTATGCTTTTATGTGTGCCCAGGAGACAGTACATATTTTAGAGGTACAGGTATATATTTGAGCAATGTGCACCAGCAGGTAATCTCTCCTTCTAATTTGGCTTAGTTAATCATCAAAGTCTGACTTGCCACATTTCTTAACTAGGAGGTAACAAATCACTGAACCCAGCACCAGATGTTGTTAGATGCCTCTGTGTAGTTTCTGATTTCTGTTTTCCAAAGGAGTAGGCCCACCACAGATAATGGTATGAAAACAGTGCTCATAATATTATTTTCTGTTTTGAATATTATTTGGTACTACTCCTCTTCTTCAGAGTTTTTATCCTCATCAGTTTGACACATGAAAACTAGACTGTTCAGAAGATTATCAGCAAAGTACAATCAAAAAAATGCAAAGAAAAACTACATTTTTTTCACATATTACCTGCTAACAGAAGCTTGAGAGGGTGGTCTTTGCCTCTCAACAGTGAAATGGTTGAGATAACAGATGGCTGTATTGAAACACTTTGATTTTTATTGATCCTCCAACAATGCCAACCATGGCAGGGGGCTTAAACATGATGTTTAAGGTTCCTTCCAACTCTTAACATTTCATAACTGTATGATCTGAGGGATCCTGAAGTGTATGACTCAGGATAGAATTTATCTAATTAAATTTTCTCTGCTTTGTTTTGCTCTGTTTTCTTTGAGACACAAGGGAGATAGTATTTCTAAAAGATGTCCTTGACCTCTTTATATACAAGTACTTGATGAGAGTTGAGGTATTGTCTTGACAGTCATTCATACTGCTGCCACATTTTTACAACACTAGCTATGAAGATTGCAAATAATCGTTTCAATAATTTCTTCTAGACGCTGTTTACCCAAAATTTGTATGGAGAAAGAATACTCCTATGGATAGATATTTGTGCAGTTACAATTTCCTCAAAAGCACAGTGAGTTCTTGTAGCAATGAGGGGTTTGCTGCAGAGAGTATGCTCTGCTAAGTCTGTTTGCATGTTGTGAGGCATTGATCAAATCCATGGCTTCTCAGTTTGTATTTATAGCTCTCCCTAGCTTTTATTTATAGGTTACCTTCTAGTCTTGTCTATATTATATGTCTCTCTTGCTGGCAACGAGGCTTGAATGTCATTTAAACAGTCTTACAGTAAATGCCAACCAGATGAGATGTTTGTTCATTGGCCCTTCTTGGGGGAGGCCTCAGTGCTTCTCCTGGGCTGTATCTATTAATGGAGCAACTGAACATTACACTCAGGGATCTCCACCTGCCCCCACAGAACAACAGAACAGCCTTTCTGTTGTTGCCTTGTTCATGCTTGTGTCCTCCCTGTTCTGCTTTCCATTTGTCCTCCTGTTCCTCCTATCTTTGCTATCCCTGCCTATCCCTGCTCTGGGTCCCTCCCTCTAATCTACAAACACCTCCACAGCAATAGTTTCATTATACTGTTTGAAATTAACATAACAAAAATATTCCTTCTCACTGAACTCTGAGGAAACTCATCATCTTGTTTCCATGCACGAGCTGCTCTCTGTCTAATTATGTTCATAAGAATACTGGGACTCAAGAAAATACACTCTTCTGCTCACACCTTGTGTGAGGATGAACATTACTCTTTCATGCAGTTCCTTGATCAGTAAAATGGAATAATGACCACAGCCACTCAGAATCACAGAATAGCTGAGGCTGGAAGGGATCTCTGGAGGCTGACTGGTCCAGTCCTAGAGCAGATTATCTGGGACTGTATCCAGATGTGTCCAGTGTAATCCATGGCAGAGCACACAATGTAATCCCAGTGTCCCAGATGTACCCAGCAGTGACACTCCTAAACTACTTCATGTCTTTTAAGAGAACTAGTCAGAACCACCAGGAATACCAAACATCCCCATGTGGCCAGGCATTGCTGGTAGTTGTGTTTTGTGTGTTCCAGATGCCTGCAGTGGGTATAAAGCTGTTTCTGGACCCAAAACTTTTCTAAATGCAGTGCTGAAAGAATGTTTTTGGCTTTCAGCTAAACAGCTATAGTTTGAAGACATTTTGGTATGTGCAGGGCACTACTTGGCATGGTGCTGCCTTCCCCATTTTTCCCACCATTCTTTCTTAGAGTTAGACCTCACTTTTGCATTTGAGGGTGACTTTATGAGTGACCTGCTATGATTTATTGTCAAAGCATACCAGATATATGAAAAGTATTAGTCAAAGAGTATAGAGAGAAAGAATTACAGTTCAGCCATAAAATTTCCCATGAAAGCTTCAAACTAGCTTTGTAAGGAAGCTTTAAAGATATTTAAAGAAAATGTGGTTTTTTTCATACAAGGAAGGAAACATGAATATGGAAAAATATATTTGATACAGAAGTTGTTCTTTTAATTTATAATCTGTGGCATTTGTTTGTGTTAGATACAATGATGAAAGCATTTTTCTCTTCCTGAAAAAACAAATTATGGGCGAGATCTCTTAGTCAAGGTACAAAGAACATTAATTCTGCTGGTAACTTCCCCTTTATCTGTTCTATTATTTTCTCTTAATTTACTCCATGCATCTTCCTAGACCAGGTCTTGGCTAAGGAGAAGATTTCTTTGAGTTTTTTCAACCACTGAGGTAAACTATAACTAATTTTAAAAATAAAATGCCCTGGTGGTGCCCTTTCACAGAGCTGTCGTGCTTCACTCTAAGTTATCATTTGAAGAAATAAATAGACTTTAAATTCCCAGACCGTAAGTAATAAATTCAAGATTGCCTTTGTACTCGAACATATAAATCCCTATGGAGTGACATTTCAGAAGGATCTTTGTCTTCCTCTGGAGAATGAGGCCCTCAGAAGTTAATAACTGACCTGCTGGCCAGACAAGTTCTACCATCAAAGTAATTGTAGAGAGAGGCAGAGAGAACTTCTGCTCTCCACCATGAGGAGAGCATGCAGGCAAAAATGGACATCTGCTCTCTAATTTTATTTATTCTCCGCTGATTTTTTGCTAAATTTATCTGAGCTTTGAAGCCTTGCAAACTAGAGAATTAAAAACAAACAAGCTTGCTTACCAGCTTCCCCTGGGTCTCTAAGCTCTATTTATAATTTCTATAAGCCTTCATTACCTCTGGTCTACAGTATCAAATTCTTCTGAACAAGAAAGGTCACATTCTAAACTGTTATTACTGAAGAAATGAATTCAGTGTGTGACATCACAGATAGACAGCTAATTACCCCATTTAATAGGACACTACAGCTGTTAGGGAACAGTCTGCATACAAAAAGCCACTCTATAGTATTTACCATTTCAAAGGCAGAAACCTCATGCAAATTAGCCATTTGCAATTTCAAATTTATTTTTAAAACTGTAAACATTCCTGAGAGGAGCACATTTTTTAGCTTAGTCTCCAAATCAATGTTCATGATAGTTTTATAATAAGCACCCTGGCGTAGTATATTAAATCCCTATATTGTTCTTCTAAATTTCTGACATTGTTAGCTGTAAAATATTTATTATTTCCAGTGTTCCAACTGATGTTGTAAATTAGAAATTAACCAGAAATTGGTGAAGAGATTTGGGTACAATACTGGTAATCTTTTTTATCCACTTATCTTGGCAGGTATCTCAGTTCTAATTGCATTTAATGAGACTGCAAACTAAAGTAATTATTGCACACTAACAAGATTTCTGTTTTATTATTAAAATTGCAAATGTAAAAGCAAATTTTTTCCTCCTTAAATTGTCATTCAGTAGAGCCCACCAATATTTTTGCATATTCTAATTTATTAAATGAAATTCTAACATGAGATAGGGTTGATAAAAACCTGAGTGAATTTGCCAAAGATCTAGGCAAATTAATGTAATAATGGAGTGTTCTGGAAAAGGGATATGAAATACTTATTAAATCTGCAGCAGTGCATTTTTGTGAATCTGAGTAATTTGAATCTTTAAACACCAAAACAATGATAAATAAAGCAATGACACTGCTCGTGAAGCTATAGTATTTTCCAGTAAATTAACTGCTTAATAAGTGATGAAACAAATGAAGTGTTATTTTCTGTTACTGGAGTCCTTTCTGTCACCCTGTGCATGGATCTCAATGTTGTTCCTTTATGCTTGCACCCCAGGGATGGTCCCACCTGAGAGCACAGGGCTGATGTGGCCATGTCTGGCCAGTCTGCAGCTGCTAAAGGGTATAGCTGAAGATTGAATTTAGTCTGGTTTTCTGTGGTAAGCAGTGAGTAAACACTAGAAATTCTCCACCGTTTACATATACAGAGGGGTTGAGCTCTCTTCAGAATTTACTGGAAAAGCTGTGATTGCCTTAAGGGACACAGGACAAGACACTAACTTTATAACTTTTTAACTTGAAAACTTCACTTGCTGACTTATCCATGACAATTTGGATTATTTTTATATCAACTGATGAGTTATCAACTCATCAGCCTCCAAAAGAGAAGTTTATTTTTGATGATAATAAAGGACAAGTTAGGAAGCTGATGGAAACTTTCTTCTCAAAGTTTTAGGAGCAAAGATCAGAGATTGCTAAAACTAAAACTAGCAAGAGTTAAAGTAGTTGCTACAATTTTAGATAAAATCCAGCTGGCAGGAAGACTCAGGAAAAATGTTACTTCTATTTCTAGGGCATGGTAGAGCTGGAAGTTGGAGAGACAGTGAATATGGCTAATTGCACATGGGTACCTCCAAACCAATAAGCAAAGCAGAGCATGGTGTGCAGGAAAAAATGACAAGGAGCCTCCTCCCCAGCCCACTGTCACTCTGTGCTCTGATTCCTTGGGTGGGCTTGCGCCTGCCTCCACTGCAGCAGTGACAGACTGATGGGGACTCCCAAAAATGAGGAAGAGCTGAAAGCCAGATGGCTTTATGCAGAACAACATTATCTATTACCTTGACTAAATAATTGTGTTAATTTTTTAAAAAAATTTCCTGTGCTGAAAAAGTTTCCAGACTGTTATCCCTTCTCCAGTTCAAGTGGAAAACAAACTGCCATTCAGCAAGAGAGATGGGGTTGGATCCAACATAAACATATCTCAGCTAGGCATTCTCCATAGAACTGCACAGTCATTTTTTCCATATACAGTGGGAAAGACAAAGCCTCTGCTTAAAAGGCATTCTTCTCTAAAAAAGGGGAGGGCTACAGTGTTTTAGCTGTCTGGAAGCTGGCTAAGAATCAGAGACTAATACCAGTCTCTAATCTACTTATTAGTGCTGTCACTGAGTGAAAAACTTACTCTTGCAGATGCTCACTGTTGAAAATAGAAAAACTGCAGCTGAAAGGGTAGCTGGTTGATTTTCCTCTTTAAAAAAACCCCCAAGTTTATTCAATTTACAGGAAAAGGGATAAATCTACATTTTTTCCTCATTAACCACCTTCCACCCAGTCCCCACTTACATGAAATATACAATCTGACTCACTGAGACTCTCAGCTAAGTGAAACATAATCAGTTGACAAACTACAGTACTCCCTGAGAGATTTACAGATAGATACAAAATTTTCAAGAGATGGAAAAGAGCTTTAAAACAAGCACTCCTGTGCTTGTGGGATGCTGTTAATACTGAGAGGGTAAAACTCAAGCTTCAATTTCCCCCCATTCCAAATTTCTAGTATTTCCTGGATTGATTTTGCAGCTCTTTAAAATGTTAGAATCACAGCAGAGAAAAACAGTGATCTGCTTGACCAATAGCCATAGCATCAATTAAAATCCTGTTAGAAAGAAACCCAAGCCAATGTGAAAATGTTGAAAAATGAAGAGAAATAGCTTTCATCCGAAACCCAAGCCAATGTGAAAATGTTGAAAAATGAAGAGAAATAGCTTTCATCCATCTCTGCCTCCCAGCTATTGACAAGACAGGTGCTGGGGATGGCTGATGGGAAGATCCCGTGTTTCTGGGCAGTTGTCAACAATGGAGATTTCCCACTGGATCATCCTAGCACTTTGTAAATGTGTGGGAATACAGAAAGACTGCTCAGCATGGTTAACTTTGTGCTGCATGCCTGCAGGATGAAGCTGGGCAGAGGGTGTGCTCTGAAATGAGAGAGGAGAAGCCAGGGCTGGGGAGAAGGGGTAACCTGCTCCAATCTCTCAATGCCTCTGGTCTTGTTTCATCATAGGCATAGTCTGAAAATGAAGAAATAAATTTTCTGTCGGATCTAAGGTAGGGAAGAATCGATGTATCAAGAGAAAAACCCAACAATTTATTTTCTTATCCCTTACAGAAATCCATCACCAAATGCCCTGTTTCCAGCTAACTTAAAAGTAATTAGCTGGTGCCTCAGAGACCCTGTTGAGCCTCGCAGACTATCCTTGCCATTGACTAGAAGTGGATACCCACAGAAAATGACAAACTTGCAAAAGGCTGAGCAGGATATGCAAATTTCCCTTGACCTTACACCATGTCTAGACTTCCAATTCCTTTCCTCATCTCTCTGAATGGATCTGTGCCAGGTACTGGTGCTCTGGAGACCTTGCCAATCCTCAATGGGCCAGGCTGTGTGAGCCTTTCTGGGCCATGAAGGATTCTAACAGCCAGGCTAGGGAAGGTTTTGCTATATTTTGTCCTGCCAGCTTTTTAAAAAGTTTATTTTCTGTTTTTGGATACTGGATCTGGACAAATGCTTGCTTCCACAATATACTTTTGAGGAAGGTCCCTGGGGGCAGGATTGGGGAGCACAGCATAAGGGAGTCATGAATGGCAGGCTCTCTGTGTCTGTCCATGGGCTAGCAGCCAGGCTCAGAGGTGCAAAACCACAGTAGGAAACCCTAGAACATACTGGCCTTGCCTTAGCCCTGGCAGAAAGGTCTTAGAAGGTCTTTCATAAAATAATAAAAGGATGCATTGTAACAGGGTACTACACAGCTCAGAAAGTATCTGGTTTAGGTGCTGGTTCTATGTGGCTACTTTTTCACTGACAGCAATGGTCAAAGATTGAATGAGCTAATTTCTATTCATTTTGTTGGATAGACAGAGTCAAGAGATGGTTCTGAGTCTTAGAGTTTTAGTTTAAAAGTCTGTTTTTACAGAACATATTGAAAGTTGTTCTTCCAGGTAGAGTCTTTTTTGGTTAATTATTAAACTATGTTTTGAATTAAATATGCATCAAATTAATTAAGGTGTGCCAGTTTCTCTCATACTCCCTGGCTTCCATATGTCATGACCTAAACAATAATATTTAAGTTGTTCTTACAGTATTGTCAAGTTGGAATAGTAATCTCTAAAATATTTAAGCCCTCTCTCATTCTTTGACTCTTGAATGATGTGTGTTTAACACTGTTTCTTGCTGGTTTGTTACAAGAGGAAAAAAATGAATTCTAGTATTTGTAAAGTATTTCTTTCAAGAGAATAACTATATAAAAAACTGCAAAATACAAAGCCAGTCAAAGCCAGATCATACTTACTGTATTTTAGTCAATCTGTTTTCATTGTCAAATACACACTTTATATATCCTGACTGACAGTTAGGGAAATCTCTTTGAGATTTTAATGACAAAGAATTAGATTTCAAAAACTTTGGAGCTCTAACAGCTTTGTGTATAATGCTATTCAACAATTGTTGAATCTTACATTAGGATGCATAACCCAAACATCCCCAGCTCGTGGTGGTGTGTGAAAATGGACTGGGATAAGATCCAAACATTCAAGAGGACCAATTAAAATATAAAACCTGGAGGGTCTATATTTGGTGTTAGAAATCTAAGTCCAGAAGCAAGTTGTATATTATCAGAGGCTGCTTATGTGTTACTCAGAAACTACACCTCTTTTGCACAGCTCTTGAACACTAGAAACTCTAATTGTTATCATTTAAAATCAGGCCAAGATTTCTTTCAGAAAGCAATTCTTCAATTTCTTCTCATGCCCCCTGGAAAAACTGGACTTTAAATTCCTTCCTTGTTTCCCATGTTGTGAATAAGAGTGACATTAAATGCCTTTTATTGGTTTTCACAGCCCAGAATAAGCTTTGGGGCACTTTGCTGGTACTTGCTCAAAAAATGTGTGGGAATACACTGCAGAGAAGTTTAAACTTTTTTTTTTCTGGTCGGTGTTTTATGCAACTTTTTTAAATGGAGAAAATTTCCAGTTATGCATCTTCTCTGTCCTGTGCTTCCATTTGCTGCAGCTTCCTATGATTCAAAAGGTTTGGGGAATGGTGGCACTACTCCAAGCAGCTGATTTTCATTAAAGTTTTGATGAGAAACTTAAGTTGGAATCACAAACATCTGCAGTAAAACTTCCTCCCCACTAATAGATGTTTCTCAGAACATAACGTTGTTGTATCAGGAAAAAAAAAGCAGCTAGAAATCCAAATTGCACATTATAGGAGTTAACCTAACATAACCTTAAGGGTTTGAAGTGAATTAATTTAAAGATCTGCTTTTAAAAGTAGATGCAGTTCACATTAGCTCACAGGAGCATAAAGGTTCCTGTCAAGCTAAAACCCTTTTTGGCTCACACCTCAGGGTTAGGTCTTCTGCTGATTCTTGTACTCTAGCTTGTTTTGAACAGATTAATGCTGCAAGTAAGGATCAAATTGTGGTTTCTCTCAACAGTTTGCAAGATTTTCTGTTCCAACTTTTTTGGGGAAAAGGAGTGAAGATGATTTGGTGGTAGTTTGAGTCGTCGTTAATAAGTGGCTGGGACTTATGATTGCTGTCATTTTATGTATTTAATGTGAGCCATTTTAGAGAGGTGAGTTTGTCACAAATCCCATACTAATCATTGCTTATCACTTTAGGAAACCAAATACTGTTTCTTGCATTTTATCAGCAGCTGCTGGTAAAAGTCAGGTGGGAAAAATGGTTGTCAAATGTTATTTTAACATACAAACTCCATCAGATAGCTTCTGCCTCTTACTTTCTCTTGTTGTAAATGGTTAATTTTGACTTGACTATGATAATTGTTTCCTTTAAAGGACTTTTGCCTCTCTGCCTATCCCCTGAGCCAAAATCATTGATGCTGGAAACAGTTTTCCTCTTCCATCTGTCCAACAATATCATGCCTTCTTTCACTCTGGGAATTGGCTTCCTGCCCTGTCCCAACTTCAAATTTTTCTTTACTCTTAAGACTCCTGATTATCTCATTCTTGCTCTAATTTTTTCCTCTCCTTTGTCTTCCTGCTTCAGTTTACTTCCTTTCCCACTATTTACTTCACCTCTTCTTTCCATGGAGTACATTTGAGATTGTCTTTTTTGGCTTGGCAGATGTCTCCACAGAAGGTCTGTCTTCCCTTTTTTCCCCTAATCCTTCCCACACTAATCTCCTATATTGGTCTCTGGCCTCTTGTAGTCATTTATGTCAGAATGAAATAAATATTTTACTGGATGTCATCTTGCATTCATTTTGCATTAAGAAGAGTAACAACAAAGTGTGGATCACAGAGAATAATTTGTGATACTCTCTAGTATTTGAAGTATTGTACCATTTTTTATTCTCACCTTAGAATCTATAAGGAACTTTCTTCCTAATAGGGAACAAAATCTACACCTATATAATTCAAACCATTGTATCAGTGGAATTCACAAACACAAATGTTGACAGTGGCAAGCTTCAGACCCAAATGGAAATGTATGACCCATCTCTTAGTTTAGACACTGGGATAGAACTGTTCTCAAAATTTCTGGTTTTCAATTTTGCCTCTGTGCCTCACCAAATCTGGAAGTCTCACCATTCCCTTTCCTCTTCTGTGTCCAAGCTAGTGAGTGGCAAACTAAAATGAAAATCTCTGATGTTTGCCACTTGCTTGTCTGCTTTAATTTGATGTCTGCCTGTTTTAAGTCCTTTGCTTCCATCTCTTATGAATCATCCTCATAAAATATTTTAATCCTTGTTTGAAAAAACTGATCTCTGACTTCACACCACCAGCTGCTGTTGGATTGCAGTGATGAACTGGGTCCAATGCTCTGCACTCACTCTTTTCCTCTCTCTCCCCTCACAAACATCAGGATTTGGCACTGCAATGTCTCCCTATCTCCCCCTATTATTTTTTGCGAGCCAAGAAACTTAATTTTCCTAAATAGCTAACAAGTACTCTGAGTACTTAAGAGTGCTTTACATATTGATCTGCCTCTTCATGGACAAACCAACACAACTGAATAAAATCACCAGTGCTTAATCTCTTTCGAAGACAAAATTTTTTACTAACTAGTTTCAACATATTCACCTTCAGTTTCCATTTGTTGCATATGCCAAGACCTTAATTTTTAGACTATCAAGTCTATTGTTAATTTTTTTTGTCTGTGTAGGTACTTACACATTAAGTTCAAATTTTTTTTTAAACTCCCTCTGAGCTGGCAAACTGGACTGCAGACTCCCTCAGCTATCTTCAAATTCCTAACACTGTAATCCTGCTCACAATACTTTTCTGAATAAATTTAATCAATTTATAAGCAATTTTTTTTTTAAACAAGAGGCAGATATCTTATTACATGGTGGTCACTAACAATGCTCCTTATGTAGGAAACACAACATTTCATTGTGTGGAATCTAGTCCAGTTAATTTAAACATCTACTTTACCTGATTTATAAAACTGTCCTGAAGCAAGCATCCAATAAATTCCTTAAAGAGGAAAAGACCCCTTTGAGCATTTCCAGGGAACACTGTGGGAATTAGAGGCCTAAAAAACCTACTGTGTCCACTATCATATGGGCAATTTGGATTTTTACCTAAAGACAGTCCATGATTCTGATTGAAACATCTAGGAACAATTTATGTGCCTAATTTAGGTGTTCTGGATGACATAATGATTAAAAATGAGGGCACCAAGGTAACTGATGTTGCTTGAAGTCCAACTCATACCCCTGGTACTTTCTGTTCAGGGATGCAGCATATCAGTGCAGCACTAAGAATGTAGTTAGTTCTCTTCTCTTCTGTTAAGAGGTTTTCATTCAAATCCCAGAAAGGAAAAAAAAAAAAAAAAAAAAAGGCAACAAAAAGCAAAGCTCTGCATTAACTTTAATCCTGAATTTTTAAAACACTTCTTCCAGCTCTTCCCAGTTTAGTTTTTACCACACATTGTAAAGGAAGAGAATTAGAAAGCTGAGAAGTATTCACTAATATGTATTTGCATTAATTAAGGCCTCCTGTTCTTCTATAGGTTGATAATATCAAACTCTTCCCAGGATTAAAGAACATCCCACCAGTTACATCTTGGAAACTCCCACCGGTGTGTTTCATGTTGCAGCTGACTGTCACCACAGACTGCAATCTGCAGCTCTGCTGTATGAAGCTGCCCCCTCTGTAGAGTTTGGCACCATTTGACATGACTAACAGCCTGTGTCTGCTCGGGGAGCTGTAGGCCTGAGTCAATATTTAGACGAGGGAGCTGAATCGAGCCGCGCTGTGTGAGGGAGTTTACTCTGCGGTTCAGTGTGGGCTGTGGGTTAAGCACCCGCGCTCCAAAGGAGGCTAATTCAAACCTGCTGGGATATCTGGTCCTGAGGCTGAGGAGGGGGAGGTCAGCTGTGGGAGGGAGAAGCTCTTTGAGGACCAAGAGTAAGGTTTCTTCCTCATTTGAGGAACTACCAAACCACCAGTCCTCAGCCCTACATCAACCTCCAGGCTTAAAGCCTGTTCCTCAAATCCTGTTACCAACCACACACATGGATCAATGAGTAAGCAGGTTCTCACTGTTACAGACACATCCATCCTATCCCAAAACAAGCATTCCACTGGGCCTCCTTGAAAATGGCCATGGAGGTGGGGCCTGAAATAGGCACCTAGCAAGGGGTCCTGAAGTGCCTGCTCCTTCCTCATGAAACCATGGCATTCTGCAGCCTTGGACTTGGCATGATGATTCCAGGCACAGTCATCCAGTTGTAACATGGGATCCAGAGTCTAACTGCTGCCACTGCATGGGTTGAAATAAACTGCCAAAGGAAACACCAGCTACTGAGTCTATTATGTTGGCCTGAGCAAAAATTTAGGAAGGATTGAAATTGTTGAAGGAACGCAAAGTGTCATGCCCCTGCAGTGTCCAGTATATCTCACAGTGCTTTTCGGTAAAATCTAATATATTTATGTAAAGAAAGTGAACTCTGTGGAAAACCATACTATACTATCATATTAAGAAAGATCAATAATTGCTTATGCTCATTATCCCATTAAAAGCAGCTACAAAACCCATCCAGCTCTTAAGTCAGGCATTTCATTGAGGGACTTTCCATGCTGTAAGCAACAGGTGGCAATGCAGCTTCCTGGGGCTGATCCAAGGCCAGAGGACAAAATCTGTATATCCCACATCATGAAGCCTGTCCAAAAACTGGGATGGCTCCTGAGAATATGCTGAGCAAAGAGGGGTTTAACCTTCAGTTTTCTCACACAGGTCATGTTTCATGTGGACTCTCTGGCGGGGTGGGCAGGCGTTTCCTGAGGCTGTCCAGCTGCTTGGAGCAGAGGAATGAGCTCTGCCCAGCCCTGCAGCAACCCTGGCTGTCTGAAGGCTTTATGCACTTATTTTCATGGCTGTTAATTCTGGCAAGTGGAGGATAGATGGAAAATCAGCCGTGTGATATCGGAGATTGCCATCTTGATATTGTCACAGTGGCACAGCTGTGCTAATCTCACCTCATTTTTGGATGTTATGCTAGAAGAACTACTCTTTCCCTTCCCATGACCTTATGGAACTCAATTAGCCTCCTGCTTTGCATCTACCATGCATGAGATATTACAGTTGTGTCCACCGTTCCATTTCCAACTTCACCCCTCCCCCTACGTATGCTGGAGTAATTTATTATTTCCTCAAGCTGTATTTTTGAGTAGCCCATTCCTGATACAGTGTTGCTAAAATGAAGAGTTTAAATCAATCCCAAAATAACAGGGGTTGCAGCAAAATTTTCCGTATTGAAATTGTTTCTCAGATCTGTCTAATTTCATTTGTCACTAATCCCAACCACATAATTTTTGGAGTTTAAAATCCCTGCAGGTGTGTTCTCTGCAGGCAGTTTCCTGGATGCATTTGATTTATCATCCCTTGCTTTCATAGTGAAAACAAATTTCAGATTTTGGAGGCGGTTAGAATTCAGAGGCAAAAGCACAAACTTCTACAGGACAGAATTTGCCACCGAAAGACAGACTATTTCGGGAAATTTCAGTGAATTACAATTGCAGGAATTACAAGGCATGCAGAAAAGTGTTGTGACAATTAACTCATGTAAAATAGCTCTGTTTGGACAGGCCTGTTTAGTTATGTTGGCAGGAAAGTCAGAGACATGCTAAGCCAGCTTCACAGCAAAGTACAGCAGCTGTCTGCTCACAGCAGGCAGGGCATGTGTACATTTTGAAGTCTGAACTGTATCTCTCCAGTCCCGAAATGCAACGTCTCAGACCAACTCTCCCCCACCCCCAAATCCTCCTGTATCACTTTAAGGCTCAAATGAGCAAGCTAATGTTAACCAGATGGGAGCTTTGACACAGACAGGTGAAAACAGAAAATTGCAGACACTAGAGAGAGAAGGGAATTACTGTACCTCAGCAAAAGGCACCCAACTTCCAGTAGCTACTGCCTGCTGCTGCCCTCTGATAACAGCGGCTTCTTGCGTGCTGACCGCTGAGCTACCTTCAATGTCAAACTGGAAAACGCTTCCCTCACTCGAGGCTGTGCTGGAGGAGAAGCATCTCAAAAAGAATAATACAGGAGAAACGAGGGGCCAGGCGGAGATCAAAGCCATTTCCTCCCCTTACATCCAGCAGTGGTCTTCTAGCGTCTCAGTAATTGTTTACCCTCTTCTGCAATCAGCCCCCCTTGGCTTGGTGGTGCCTCAGTTATTTTAACTTTCTTTCAGCATTCAGTTTCCAGATGTGGCACTTCAAGGCAGTCTAACCGGATCCCGATTTAAAAGAGGGGAAAAAAAAAAAAGAGAAAAAAAAAAAAAGGAAAAGAAGGGAAGAAAAACGCTTTTGCTGCCTCCCTCGTTCTCTCTCTGTGCCTGTGGCTCCTCTTTTTCCCCAGAGGCTCCAGCACAATAACATACAGATGGGCAGTGCTTAAGCAGAGAGTGTCAAACAGAGATTGTATTCCAGGAAAGCACCGCTAGCTCTCCAGCCAGCCACCTTATCTCCCCCTGTCAGGATACAGACTGACGCTCCATTCAGTGCTCTGGCTTCCTTCACATGTTCACATCATTCCCTTTTTTACCTTTCGTGTGGAGACCCTCCCACTCAAACTTCACTGTTCGGAAAGTGAGGTCACCCTTTCCTCCCTCTCCACACCAACCCCCCACCACTCCATTCGACTGCTCCAAGCAAATAATTGACTCTCCTGACTGTTTATTTCTTAACATCTCCAGTTTATTCAGCAGAAGGCAGAAAGGTGCCAAATTTATTAAAAAAAACCCTGCTAGACTAGCCGTTCCTCACGGGGGAGGGGAGGCTGTGGGCAGGAGGAGGAGGAAGAGGAGGAGGGAGAATGCCTGGCTGTGCCATGGGCTAATAGGGCTAAGTGGTTTCTCTAACATGCTTCATTCAGCTCCTTTCCCTCAAGCCCACCTCTCAGCTTCTTGCTGGCTCGTGAAAAAGTATATAGTTCACTGCGATTTTGGAAAATGACTTCATTCCTCAGACTCATGAACTTTAATTTACAAAGAGCATTTTGTATTCCTTTTTCAAGAGATGCTTTGTGAGGCTCTGGTAACAAGGCTTGCAGTGTGTATATGAAAGTGAGCTGAATATGTTGCCCACAGTTCATTTCATTTTGTGACTATGATCTCAAAAAGACAAGACAGTAATCCTTGCTAGGTTTTGGGATGAAGTCAGGGTATAATTATACTAATGTGCACTTCTTCAGCTAAGGGGGTCATCACCTTGTCCATCAGTAGTCCTGAATGAAGAGAGCACCACTGGCCAGTCAGGCTTCTTTCTTAAAGTTTCACAGAAATTGGCTTAGCAGGCTTCATTTTGAGAGTGGATTCATTCTTTTTCACTCCCCTTACCCTTTCTGGTTGAAGGTATTATCAACCAAGGAATCAGCCAGTAGAGATTTAAGCCCAAAATGAAAACTTTTGATGATCTATTAACTTCCAAACACCTGTGTCTACAGTTTGGGGCCCATGAATGCTGTATAGAGGAATATAAGGAAATTCACTGTGAAGAAACTGCCTGATTCAGAAATGGTTCAGCTGGGCAGGCAAGGCCACTCAAGCTCAAAGTATTCCCCCAGCAGAAAAGAAAATGCTGTGTGACACAAGGGTATGAGATTCAGGACCAAGGTTAGGAGGAGGAAGTAAAAGATAAAAATGGCAGTGGAGGGTAATTCCATCCTGAGAGGAATAGAAGCAGCTCTCTGTTAGGTGAAACTGATATGGTGCAAGCACACAGCCCTCCCAGAGCCTGAGGGTGAGATGTCATGGCTGCCAGGACTTCTCTAATTCTTTCTGGTATTGGCAGTCCTGGAAATGGCCAGAAACAGGTCTGAAGCAGGAAGCAGAAGACCAGGCAGGCTCCAGACAAGGACTCAAGCATCTCATTAGGCCTCCTGCTCCAGGGACAACCTTGAGGTATAAAGATAATATTAAAGCAGGGCTAAGAAAGAAGGCAAAACATCTTGACAGTAAGTGATAGAATTGCCATTCTCATGGTGACAGTGGAGTTTTGTTAACTACCCAGTGAATTGTGCAGCAAATTGCCATAATATGTGTGAGAAAATTTTTTGGATTTTTTTTGTTTTTTGAAAAACCAACCACCAACAAGTCTTCTATGTCTGCTTCCAGGCATTTGGCAGCAGGCTGGCCAGCTTGATAAGGCAAGCTTTAAACTGAAAGATCTGGGGATTGTTGTCCAAAGTGGCAGTGCTCACAGCATCACATCCAGGTGCAAATAAGCAGGCCAGCCACAGCTGCAGCAGATGTTCCTTAACTGCCTCTTGAGAGCCAGAAATCCAACCACCTGAAGGGTGTGTAAACCTCTTGCACTCCTCCTGGGAAGCTGGCACGCTCCATTGCCCCTCTGCACTGCCCCTCTGCACAGCAAGGCACACAGCATGGGGAATAAACTCGAGGAATGGAGCTCTGAGAGCCCTCTCAGGGCTGAGTCCATTGCAGCCAGACATGGCAGCTCTCATGACTGCAGAGCTGTCCTGGGTCTCCTTGTGTTTTAAAGGAAGGCAGGCCAGCAAGGGGAGATGGGGGAGCTGCTGCTTGTGTGAGACAGCAAATTGAATGAATGGAGCTCAGCCTGGGAGGGGAGGAAGAATGAACCAAGAGTTTATGAGTAAGAATTTACTTGGGTGGCACTGCTGTGGGTGTTTGCTAGAGGCCACCTGGGCAGGAAGAAGCAGCATCACAGGCCTTGCTCAGTGCACACTGCTGAGCACCTGCACATTCCATTGAGGGGCTTCCTTCAAGTATTCATCTGGTTCACCAGAGCAAGAAACACCATTAGAAATCCCATTGAGGATGCTAAGATTACAAGCTCTTCAAGTAAAGTCTGTTTTTATTTGCACATACATAGAAAGTAACTAAATGAACTTCAGAGTATGATGCCTCATCTAGTAGGTTAATAATAATGTAAAATGCCTGAAATACATTTATAGACAAGAGAAAATGTATTCTTAAAATGGGCAAAAGTTATCAGGTGAAAAAAAATAAATTTATCTATCATACTTCTTTATGTAAAATCAGAACAAATATATTTGTATCCCTGTAAAAGAGTTCACCATACTAATTTACAGCAATTTGAGAGAGGAAATATTCCAATTATTCTCAGGATCAAAGTCCTAAAAGGAGGAAGATGTCTGCTTATGTCTTTTAAAATCCCAGACTGGTCTAAGGCATTAAAAATCTGAAAAATTTCATGTTGTGATTCTACATAACGAAAAAAAAAAAACCAAACAAAAAAAACCAGATAACCTAAAATGGCAGAATTACTAAGTAATGAATAATTTATTATCAAGAAATACAAAAAAGAACACAGCTCACAAGGTCTGTCTCCCCAAATATATTAGTCCCACATAGGAAAAAAATATGACCAAAGTCTTTTAAGAAGAAAATACATTTCCCTAAATATCACTATACAGCAGAACAGCTTGCTAAAAACCAACTGCTTACAGAGCAGTTTTCTGCATTTAATTTTAAATACTTTAGAAGACTGTATTCCTTTCCAAAAAATGCAGATTTGTGTAAAAATTGAAAACATTAAAAAGGATGCATAGAGTGCTTATGAAATACAAACCTTTAAATATAAATTTACACTGTGACAGACTTCCAGTTCCTTTATCTTTGGCAGAGATGGTGCAGCTGTGATACGTAAGCAGCCTGAGATTTGGAACAGGACTTCTTAAATATGGCAGGGTGCAGAAACAGGAGTTTCTCCTCCTGTTTCCACTGTATCATCTTCTGTTCTTTTTATGAATTCTTTCCCCAGTCTTTAACATTTGGTTTTGATTCACTGTGATAGACAGTAGGATGGGTGAAAGACAATAGGAAGAATCCAGCAGAAGGCTTATTACAAATAATATATTCCAAATTAACCAATCTCAAACTGTTATGTGTGGGCCACTGGTGTTTTGTCAGCTCCCAGTGGACCATCTGCAAGCATCCTGTTGAGCTCCAGTGCCAATGCTGCCAGTTGAACATTTGATAATGCTGCATGGTGGTCCAATGGAAATGCTGACAGCTGATTGATGTTTGCCATCCAAAATATTTTGGAACCAAAAGGGTTTGAAGTACCTTTGTAAAGGTTACAAGACATTGGTAGCATATCTATACATCATCTAATGAATTATCTACAGACAGAAACCTGAGGTAATCGAGGGGCATCAAGCAAGAGTTTCTCTGCAACAACTTGTGTCAGAGAGAGACGCTAATAGAATTGTAGCTATGCCAAAAAACATCACTTTAAAAAACTTATTTTGTGTGTTTTGGATTATGTCATACTAGGAGAAGTCTCAGTCTGCAGGTAGAAGGTAGAATTTATGCTGTAGGGTTCAAGGATGTTGTACTGTCAGACCTCAAGTTGTACACCTGGTGCAGGAAGATGTAAGCATGCTCTTTGTTTCTTTGCCATAATATTTAAGGGCATCAACTAATTATTTTCCCACATGAAGACACTTTAAAGCCAACAGCTCTCATCTCTCATATTATTAGTTATGGCTACACTGGGATCTGGCTTGTTCCACGTTGCTTACAACCAACCTCATAGTGTTTCTGTGCCATGGCACTTGTCACTCTCCAATTTCTCCAGTGTAAGACTTCAATTAAGCATGCCAAAATCTTAAAATCTGATGGAAATGTAATACTAAATTCCTTAGTACTACAGTATTAAAGGCAACCTCGTTTACCAAGAAAGGTGTCTGAAAGTTTCCCCCTCCAGAGGATAACAGGGAAAGAGCTGCCTCTCTCTCTTGCCAAAAGCCTTGTTCTTGGGAACTGTATGGACCTTGCAAGATTAGGAATGAACCACAACATATGTAATACTTGAAAAATCCAACCTACACTGGTTGCTAGAAATCAATCAGATTTAGGATAGTGTTTTCCCAATCAAGAGTCCTCTCCCCAGAGGTAACCAATAAGTAATAATAACATTTTCACAGTTTTTCAATATGAAAATCTTTCAGTACTCCTGGAAATTTTAACACTCCTGGTAACTTTTAACAGTCTTATCTGAACCTCTTGGTACTCTTGCTGTATCATTATTCCTGTTGTATGGTCTGAACTACAGATTTACTATGCTACCATTAATGATAGTATCTACTTAATTCCTTATGGATTCTAATATTCTGTATGCTTCTGAGGCAGCTTTTCTGGCAAATTTTCTAGAGGTGAGTAAGGTGTTAGCTTAACTTCAATTGTAGAAGGGTGCATGAGAAAGGAAACCACCACCACACACAGTGTTGCATAAATAGCAAAGATTCTCAATTGTTAAAAAGTGAAGTAGAAGAGATGGAGCTGGTGAAATGAAGGTGGTAATTAGCAGGAATGGAAGCTGTGTTTCTTGTCTTTTGAGGATAAACAGTTGAATCCTTTCATTTCCTGTTGCAGTTCTCATGCCATCTTGCAGTGGCAAGAGAACCATTGTAATATTCCAGTCATCCAGTTTCTTGTGACCCAGTGTTTTGCTCTGACACTTGGTTTGCACATCTAGAACCTAATATTTCCAGATGGTCTCTCATATGTGTTCTGGGCATGTCTGCTTATCTGTTGAGATAAAATTAGCCAAGACAAATCTATTCAGCCTGTAATAGCCAGGAAAGTGATATCTTTAACAAACCAAAATGTTATGTGACAGTTGTTTGTTTTTTCTAAAGCTATTTTTACAATAGAATTGTCCTTAATTTTATCAAATATGCTTGTAGGTTTGTATGAGTCTGGAAGGAATTAGATTAGGAGAAACAGGACAAGTATGTTTTGCTTGTAGATAATGACAATGCTTAGTATTAGGATCAGGTTCATCAGTATGAGTAGATACATTGATGGAGAAAGAGATGGCATTTTAGCATAACTGGTAGTTTATCTGAGTTGTTGACAGATTTTATAGATAGAAGAAACACATTGAATCATACAGAAGAGAATGGGTGGTTCTGAGTAACAATGATCCCCCTAAGATAAATCCTTCTCTTAAAGTGAAGACCTGTCCCAAACTCAGATTTATTTATAATTTTTTCCTTTTGCTCTTCTCCTTGTTAATCTTTTTCAAATCTCCAGAAAGGTACTTCTTAACTTTCTAATTCTTCGTGATGCCACTGGTGTCCTTACTGCCTCTGAAAATTTATTGGAGAGTCCCCAGATCTACAGCAGTTCCTTTGTGAGACTGCTCTTAGTTGAAGGTTTCCTTCTGTTGACTGTGCCTTGTCTCCTTCACTGAAACCTTAGACACAAGGGGCTAGCTGCTCTTCCAGTCAAACAGGAAGGGTTTACTCTAACAAGAATAAGACCAAAGAAGATTAAAGCAGAAAAACCGAAAAATCTACTTGCTTTATTTCTAAGCAGATATTCTCAACTTCTTTGTGGTACTCATACTCTGATAAAGTGACACAATGCACTCCTCCACAGTGCAGCATTTCCCTATGCATTATGCTTTGACCTAAACTGGCCTCTTTCTTCTCTGTCTGGAGTCTTTAGACATTTCCCTTTCTCTCCCAAATTGTTTATCTAATTCAAGCTGCATATCACTAGTTTTTTTCAAAAAATTCATTATCCCTCCTGGGAAGCTTCCCCACCCTTCCTCATCAGTTGTTTGACCATAATAATGGAAAATTGGCAAAAGAAAACGAGTTTCATAAAAATCCACACTGAACTTTACAACCCCTGTAGAAGTACCCATAAAACAGCTTTACAAAACTGAAAAAAAAAAGCTCCACCCAAAAGCCCAGATCCTGGAAAACTGGCTAACAACTCTCCCAAATCCAACAGTGCTTAACTTAGCCTTGAATATGAAGTCACACAGAAGTACATATTCCAGCTCACAGCCAAAATACTTCCCATGGATCCTCCTGGGTCAACACAAAGAAGAAATTGTCTCAGATCCCTTCAAGTTTTTCCTCTGCACTTCAAGAATATGCTAGTGGCAAAAAGGAGTATGTCACCTGCAGCTGCCAGCAGAAATGTGATCTAACAGAGAACTGAAGCAACACTGAGATCACCAACACTTTAACTAGGGCAGTAAAGCTCTTGGTGTAGCTTGTTTTCTGGCCAGTCTGGTGGATTTTAAAGCCTCCTCAAAACTCTGAACTTCCCCTGACATGTCCCTTTGTGCTAGATGTAGCAAAGAGAGATAGCAGACTTGCAAGAACATTCTTTTCCAACCCAGCACGTCCCGTAGGAGGACATCCCAACACCAGCCAGCTCTGTGTGCTCAGTCATTCCCTTTTTAAGCATTGCCAATTTTAAAATTGCTCTGTGCTTGAAAACCAGCCTTAGTTGCCTTGCACAGCAAGACTAAAATGAAGTCAAAAACTTTTCTACTGTGATGGGAAAAAGAAAGGTTACCCTAAAACACAAACAGTTCAGCAAGGCAGATCTAGACTTATATGTCTTGATTGTTGTATCACACCTATTACCTGTCAGTATGATTTGATGGGGATATTTTCAAATCCTTGGTTTCTTTAATTCTGATTTTTTTGGTTGTTGTTCAAGTGGAGGGACCTGTGAAGGTGCTTTGTCTTAGATTATTGGTTTTGGATGCTAAAATTACTTCTCCTGAATGGCCCAGTAAGCAAGGAGGAGGAATAAATTTTGATTGCACTCTGCCACCTGTACTCCTGACAGCTTAATTTGTTAATGTCAAGTCTGCAGGCATTAAATGAATGCTCATGAAAGTCTTGACTATCTGATGAAGGGCACTGGTTGGTATGATGCAATTAGCTGAGCTCATCGATTATGATGGACAGCTGGAGCTCTCTGAGTTTTTCTGAAAGGGCTTAATCAAAAGGCATCAGAATAATAGAAGCTCTCTACATGAGAAAGGCAATGAACTAAGGCAGTTAATTAGATTTTCTATTAAATTGTTGTGTTTATTATACTTCCCATTTGGCTCTGACATTTAAGTCTCAACTACAAGTGAACATAACTGTACTGCTGATTTCACTGCAATCAAAAACAGTTTTAATTTGCATAATAAATGAAAGCATTTCTTTGAAACTAAGACTTATAATAAAAAACCCAAAAATTTCTCATGCAATTTTGCAGGAATTTCATATTTTCTCTTAAAAGCAAGGGTGATGAAAGTTATTTTCACATACAGTAAACACAGTTTTTCAGATTTTTAAAAAATACTATTTTGTTGTATTTTATTGTTATTTTCACACCGGCCAACTGATGGATTCAACAGAATAACAGAACAATTTCCTTTGACAGGAGGCACAATACCAGCTCACCCAACTTGTCTGTTAGCAGCAGAGCTGGCTGAGCAGCTGTCCCCTGTCCCACTGCCAGGAAATGCTGACAGCAACAGCTACACCATTTCAGCTGCTAACTGGCTCCACAGCAAGTTTTGATGGCTAATGAATTGCGTAAGTGCTGCCCAGATCTGTCCAGATCTGAGGAAAAAGAACAGCAGCTTTGGGATGTCAGCTGTTTTGAGAGAGACCCAGCAATACAGAAAGTTTCTTTCAAATGTGTGGGTCATGCTCTGTCCGTAGTGATTTGTCTTGGTGCCATAACACAAATCGACCATGCTGTGTTTTCTGGTAAAGCAGAATGAAAAATAGTTTAGGAGACACCAGCACCTTTCAGCTGGCACAGAGTGCTTTGCTATGACAGCAGCCAGCCACGATGGAGCCAACAGACAGAGCAGTGTGCATGCATGTTGAAAATTGGCTGATTTAGTTGCTTACCCACACATACAAACGAATCCTTGTAGCTCCCTAATTGCCAAGCTATTAGCTATGCAGTCAGGCAGCACCGAGATTAAGCAAGTCCCTTCAGTTTTAGACACTTGCTTTCATAGCTGTGAGGAAATCCACATTACTTTGTCCACTTTTATTAAGCTATGGGAGATCTGAATGTGTGTGCAGACACTGTGTAAGTCTCCAAGCAGATCAATGCTGTGAGGGAGCTGCCCTTAGGTGCACAGGGTGTGTGCATGACCAGGGACAGCTGATTCTCCTCTGGTGTCTTAGGCAGGCTTCACCTGCAACAGGAAAAGTCATTTGCTCTTCACAAGAATCAGATGGTGGCTTTTTCTAGGTAGCAGAAAGTTATTAAATTAACCCAGAATGTTCACATATGTGATGTGGTGAGTTTTAAAGGCAAATCTGCTACAAACTGGTGAAGGTAATGCTATTATTTTTGGGGAAATCTGCCCTTTTGATGTCTCCTCAATTGTACATTGGAAGTTTAGGCCTGGGAAGTTGGGGTTGGGAAGGTTTCACAGCTAGATACCTGACATTTTGAGAAACACTGGGAGGTTTGAATACCTTTGAAAATGTTTCTTTGGATTTCTCTAAGCTTTGCACTGAGCTCAGGTGATTCTCCTGGGCTGGGCTGACAACACCTTTTTGAGATACTTCTCTTCATAATGAGGATGAAGGATGTGAAAAGACCTGATTTTTGATCTGCAAGTGTTTAACAACCCAAATAAAAGGGTTATCCTTGTCTGTACTGTAAACCAGTCTGTAACTGCAGGCTATCAAGCCAGCTGGAATAGCAGCCTTTAACTTATGATGAGTGTGGATGGATGCCACTTGCATTCCAGTTTCAGTGCTCCCCTTCTGCTCCCCACAGAGCTCTTTGCCATGTGCTGTGTGAACACAGCAATCCAGTCAAGCTGCCATCTGTAGTGTGGAAGCAGTCAGGAGCAGAAGACTCACCCACGCAGAGTCAAGTGACTTCGCCAGTGATTCAATTCTACACCCAGAGGTAGAGCCAGAATTCTCAGATTCTATATTGATTTTAAAAGCAACACCAGTAGATGTGTCCTTGTCCTCTTGATTCAGAGTCTACTGGATCATTCCATCACACATTCTGTGTCTCCATAACACCAGCCATTATCCTCATAATTGATGGGAAGTTCAAATGAGACTTGTGTAGCCAGTATTATTCTGATAGCTCCTGACAAAGTTACAGAATAAAAAACAATATATGTTTTTGCTTACAACTACTCTAATACATTTGTTAAAATTCCTAGTACGGAGACAACAGTAAACCCACTAGCACTTTGATGCCATTCCCATTGTGGTTTATTTTTGTGGAAACCAACACTTTCTTTAGTGATTATCACTAGTTTCCATAGCTGAGAAACAACTTTTAGCTGCCAAAAAAGTTTTCTTCCTTATCATTTATGTTTCTTTCTTACTTACAGGTGCAAAAGCTGTCTTTAAGCTCCTATTTCCTATTCTCTGTTTTTTTATTTTTTTTTTAGTTGACATCACAGGTAGAGCTTTAGATTGCCTTCTGTTTCTCTGACAATCTGTCATGATCTCTCTAGCTCCAGATATTTTCAGGGCTTGCAATGAGATAGTGGTTTCTTAAATTTTACTAGTGTGACAGGAATATTTATGGCTGCTTCAGTGGCTGCATTTATTGTATCCATAGCAGCCAACATCACACTTAGCTACTTTGGAAATAGACTCTGTGTTTTCATGCAAATCCTATGATTTGCATGAAAGACTGGATTGTTTGCACAGACCATCAAATTTAACACAGTAACTTCCCTTTTTAATAGCATTTGCAAAAAGGCAAATATAATTGCTGTGGGTCCCATACAGTGATTTCTCAGTGCTTGCTGGGACAGAGCAGATTTTCCTGTGGATTTAATCAAGATAACTAAAAGTCTTTTGTTTGCCAGTTTCCATGAGATACTCCACCCTGAGTCCTCTCTTAGAGCAGTTGATTTTAACATTGTTCATCATACAAGATATCCTTTCCTTTTTTATTCTTTTACCTACTTATTATGTCAGTGGTTCACACCCTCTCCTGGATCACCCTATAACTGCTTTGATCTGAGGATGTTATTCTGTCCTAAGATGCTCCCTTAGTTAGCTTTCTTTGATGCAGCAAAACCAGAAAGCTTAAATAAAGATTTTAAGTTTTGACTACCATTATCTGGTATAAGATGCCCAAGTTTTGGGGGTTACATTTGGAGGCTACATGCTTTAGGTTAGATTTCACAGTTTTTGGACTTGTGCATTAGCACTGAATGTTCAGCTCTGCAATCTCTTGTCTTGTTGCCCACCTGTGATTGGGTAATGGTGAATTTAGGCTAACCTGGGTTGTTTGTGGTAACCTAAAGTTATATGGCTCTCTACAGCAGAGAAAAAAGCAAAATACAAGGATCTTGGTTTTAAACTTTCATTATAAATTTGCCATGCAGCTTTCATAGTGCTATCAGGAACAGAAAATTGTGTCATGAAGGAAAAGAAGAATCTTCCCATAGGTTTCCTTAGAACCTCTTAAAAATGATTTATAGAACTGTTCCTCTTTTATAGAGTTATATGGGATAATAAAAGCCCAAAACTATTGTAAACAAAAGGAAGTTGCTCTGGTAGGTCTTTTCATGAGTAGTTTCTGAACACACTTGCTACATATTTACATAGGTCTGCTGATGATCTCATGGTGCTTTAGTCCAATAGAACTGTTCAACATGATGAATGTGATAAGCAGAATACACTGAATGCAGTAATCAGATGTCAGCTTAGTCAGATTCTTACTGTGCTGCTCTAACTCTTCTACCTATGTGCCTTTAAGCCTTATTTTCAAACTCCCTGAGAATTTATGCTGATCTAAGCCCATGTGCTAGCACTGGCTTTTTTCTGATGCTGTAGTGAGCCACTTCAGGGAGCTGAAGAGGGAAGAAGACTAACCCTAAAAAGCACAGGAAATTGTTTTCAGTCCATGTGACTCCCTGAACTTGGTTGCTATGAGATTAGCAAGAACTACTGCTAGTGCAAGTTGAATGAAATCTAGGAAAAATGTTATATTTCAGGAATAGGGTATCCTAAATCTTACTTGATCCCTGGCTTCTAAATTAAGGGATCATTCAGAAACATTGGTCAGGATTCATCAGTTTCTTTGCTCAAATATCTTGCTTGTCTTTTTCTCAAATGCAGAGTTTGTTGGGCCTCATTAAGACACACCTTGATGAAATAAAATGCAAACCAAATAGCTGAAGTGACTTAATGGATAACCGCATGTCAGTAAGAAAATGTGAGCAAAATGTTTCAAAATGAACAAGATTGCAATCTTTTAACCAGGTCATGTGGGTCATTTAATAGTTCTGACAAATGAACAGAGAAGGTGATGTCTTGACCTTTCTGGAATTTTTGATTTATTGGAACTCAGATTTGACTGCAAAGATTTTTCTTACAACATAAAGCAGAAGACCAGAATTTACTCTCTCTGCATTTACAGTGGCCACATGGTTGAATATACAAATATATCTGTGTAAAAGGGGCTCACAAATGGAGAAACAAAATGTGGATTAAAAAAAAAAAAAAAAAAAAAAAAAAAAACAGGAAAAGGGGATAAACTTCTAGAATGAAATCAAAAGACATTAAATATATACATGCTGATCATTGTTTCAAGTAGTCCAAGAAAGTAATTGATATTTAGGAGGAAAGGAATGCTTTGGAAAGCACTCATTCAACCTTAGTATATCTTAATAAATCTATTTAATGAATGTTATATATATATATATAGTATATATATATATATATATATATATATATATAGTTTAATGAATGTTATTCCTTATCTGCTAAAAGAATTATCTGTACCAGTGAAAGACTTTAACAGATGATATGCTGTGATACCACACATTATGGACAGTTAAGCCCAGAATTTGCATTCCTGTATTCTTTTATTTATTTCAAAAAAATTACAGAAAGATTAAAAAATGTGTAAGGAGATTACAAGACAACAGACAATATCTACTGTCTGAAAGAGATAGGTCAGATATTGCAGCTGATCCCTTTCTCTGATAGAACATTGTCAAGGTCAGGCTATTAATCTGACACAGCATTGATTGTTTGGGCAGGGGAAAAACAACCTTTTCAGCACAACTATGTCAATTTGAATATGAGTAATGTTTCTCAGCACTTAATCTGGGAAAAATTCTCAAAGGTCAAAGCTTCACCGTGGAATAAAAGAGGAAGTTTCAGAGCAGCTTGGCAGTCAAGACTGAAAGCCAGAGCACAACTGAGCCTCAACAAATGTGATTGATTCTATTAAAAAGAAAAACAACAGAAAGAAAAGAAAAAGATGGTTTTAAACACTGGCTGTATTTAGCAGAGTGTATTGTTGGTGTTCACCCTGTATTAATCCACTCCAGAGACCATGCCAATACACAACACTGCTGTTTTTAAAAGCGTAGTGTTTGGCAGCTGTTTCTCTTATACAGAATCATTGAGAGCTGGGATTACATCTTTTGCACACCCTCCCCTCACCCAAAATGCATTCATTTCCTTTCAGCAGTATTGCAACTTAATTCTCTTACAAAAGGAAGAAGTGGAAATGAGGAGGAAGAAGAAGAGGAAAATGTCAACACGTAAAAATGCAATGGGTTTAATTTGGTCAAGAAAGAGACTTCACATGTCTGGAAGCACAATAGCTCTTTCAAGGCCAAAATTATCCTTGTATGATGACCTTTGAAGCAATTGCCAAAGTTTTATAAGAGGGATCATGTCATGGCTTGGAACTGGAATGTGTTTTCAAGTGCAGTGACAGCTTCATTGTTAGCTTTTTCCTGCTACTGCTCTCTAGTTCCTGATGAATTCCGAAAAAGTAAGTATGGCAAAAAACTGGAATTTTCCACCTTTTAGTGAAGGTCTCCTCCTCAATGGCCATCATCAAATGATCAATGGGATTCTGGAGCATGGGGCTTCACTGAAGTCACTGGAGCTGGAGTACAATTCAGTAGTAATGAGCAGCAGTAACCAACTGGAAACATCTTTCCTACACCTCTCAAGTCAAAAATAATTCCATCACATACCCTGAGTCATGGGAAAGACATAGATTCACAGAGATACCATCACATTATAATAGTCTATAAGTGATTGCATTGTAGGTAACATAAATATTTTAGACCTCCAAGAAGATGCAATCCCAAATTGACTTTTAGGTACCAAGTGTCCACCTTTCAAATGGTCTGCAGTAAGAAGAGCAAAATGAGAAAAGCATTGGCAACTACTTTCTTAATTATTTACTTTGAATTCTGAGGGAGACAAAAGCCAATATAAACTTATAATATTCTCTAATATGTTTGTTTATATATCTTACTAAAGGATACAAAAAGGGGGTGTTTTGCTGTGTAAGAAGCCAGCTTTGGAATCTTTGGACCCAAATATACTGACCATAGACATCTTTTTACTAAATGATTGCTACAATACTTTGTTTTGTTCCTGAGGTAAACAGGCAGGGAAGGAAAGAAGCTCACACACATACAAAGGTAGTATGGACTCACAAGTTTATTTCCATGTGTAATGAAGATGTCATTAGTTAGTCTAATGCTGATAGTAAAAAGCACTAGCATCATCAGGAGTTTGGTATAGGATATTTTGTGTTTACTCTTAAAATGGAAACCATATCCATTTTAGACTTTATCCAGAATGGCCCCATGGCTACTGATTACCTTTAGCATGCAAGTTTCCCTGATTTTGTGTACTGAGTCTGCCTAAAACGCAAAACCAGACTGTATATTTAAAAAAAAAAAGAGTTTTATTTGGAGACAGAAGCAGCACAGCATCCCCTTTGGGAAAAAACTCCTGTCACAACTGAAGCCTGCATAAAGTGCTCTCCTTTCAGCTTCCTTGGCTAAAAACTACTTCCTGCCTGGCCATGAAATACTTGGAGGCTGAATCACATTTTTAACCAGCACATTGCTGCCTCTGTAACACTTTCTCAATTGGAGAAATGCATGAGAATGGACTGAGCATCTGCACTTTCCCTTGTTCCCCCAAAGGCAGTGACAAGTGTATTCTCACACTAAATGTGTCTCCCTGTTTTTGGTGAGCAGATTTTATGTAGGCTCTTCCCTTCTCTTTCTATGCTAGTAGTAAGCTCCCAGCTCATTTGGCAGGTGTTCAGACCCCAGAGTTTATGTGCACAGAGGCTTCACTGGTTTCACTCAGGAGGGAGGCTCCAGCACTGAGATGCCTTTCTGCCCCCAGAGGAAGGGCTGCCTCTGCAGGGCGTGGGGAAGGGCTGAGAAGGGGGTGGGCAGAGGGCACACCCAGACAGGCAAAGGGTGCATTCCTTTTGTGGATGTGCTGTGCTCCTAGTCAAAGGGCAAATACTTTCCTATTTGAAAGTTTCCACTTTGTGGTTTTGTTTGTGTTTTGCCCACCAAGAAATGCATGATAGCATTCAAAGACTGCACTGGTCTTGCAGGTGTGCTTGCAGGTAGCTGCTGGCAGGTGCCCACAGTGCCTGTGCTCATGTGAGGTGTTTGTGCTGCAAAGGTCATTTATTTGGTAGTGGAACAGCCAGGTTGGCTGAGTGGCCAAGGATGCTGCTTGGGGCACTGTGCAGCAGACTCTGAAGCAGCTCTATCCCTGTGACAAACACCCCTGTGAATGATCACCAGGGTACCTTCCCTCAGCACTGCTGGGTGTGTGTGACAGGCTGGCCCTGTCACCACACCAGACAGCCCCAGAGGACTGCAGCCACAGCACCAAGGGCTCAGTGTGGCAGCCAGATGTTTGACATCCTGGTCCCTGACACCAAGGGGTGTGTGTGCACAGATGTGGAACCAAATAGATTCCATTCTTGAATGTCTCAGAAACTCCCTATTTAGTACTTGAAAAGAAATTTAATACATTGTTTTTAGCGATTTATTTATTACTTGGGAAACTCTCTGGAAAGTACGAACTAAGCTGAAGTACAATGATATTGCTGAGGAATAGCCTTTACTCTCTATATGAGCATTCTGAAGCAGTTGGAAGCAGTTGATTTTGAACTGGTGGTGTTTCTGTCATAACTGGTCAGCATTTCTGGTCTGCTGATCTGCAAGGGGGAATTCAAGACTTAGAGAGAAAAGCTCTAAGAGATACTATAGCTGACTTGTTTGCTTTCCAGACTTCCCTCTTCAATTTTTTTATTTTTTATGAAGTCTGGAAAGGAGCTTTGGGGATGTATGTATTAGCATGTTGAGGAAAATGAATGCTCAATGAATCAGACGATATCAAACCTGCAATGAAATGAATATTGTGAAGCATTTTGTGTGTCTTTCAACTCTAAAATTTGCAGTATTTGGTTAGTGATGATGATTCAAGTTGCACCGAAGTCAAAAGCTATAAAGAGATTGATTTTAGACAGGAAAAGAGGAATGGAAACAGGATCTGCATTAAGCTGTGAACATTACAAGTAGCAGTCTGAGTTCACCTTGTCCAGGTTTGGAGGCAGATATGAGAGGAGATTTTTAGTTTTATTATTTCTGGAAAAATGATCAAAGAATGTTAGTGAAGGAAAAAAAAAAAAGCAAAAAAAAAAAGCATAATTTCCTTGACTTTTCTATCAGCATATACAACCATTTTGCATGAGAAACAAAAGTGATGAAACAGAGAAGAGGAAACTTGATGGAAGAGGAGTGAAAGGATTTGAGAGGAAAGATGGTGATGTTGTTAGTGCCTGAGGTTGTACTGGTTCTGTTTTTGTCCTTTCTAGTTTTGTGTGGCTTCAGATGAGTTATATCAGTTGTGTCCTTTTAAGTGCAGTAGCATTTCTTTGATTATTTGCAAGTATAAGCAGATTTAAGTGAATTATGCCTTAGGCTGGGAAAGCTATATGGCTTTTCCTTGGGGATAGCAGGGTCCTTCCCTGACAGAACTGATAACTCCGTAAAATCATTCTCAGTTTTATTTCCCTCCTATGGATGTGGTCAGATGCCACTGCTAACACCTCTGGACTCTGGGAAGCAGGTCCCTCCTGTGTGGGTCTGATGACCTCTAAGCTTTTTCCTCAGCTAGGAAATAATTTTACCAATTCTCCCCATGGACTTCCACATTTCCCTGTAAACTAGCATGGTCTAAAGAATGAGACATTTTTCTGGCTTCTCCTGTGATATTGGTTATGGTGCAGGGAGAAAGGAAGCACAGCCTTTCAGCTTGACCCTTCTCCTGAAGTCTGTCACTCAAACCTCCACCAGCACCAAGCAATGCTGAACTCCTCAGGGAGCTGCAAGGAGATGGGACTGGAGCTTATTGTCTGGAAAATAGCTTAGCAGTAAAAGATCTTGGGGTGCAAAAGTTGAGCTTGAGTCAGTCTTTGGAGCAATGAAGGCTGTCTACATTTTGAGCTACATTACCAGATTTTACATCACTGGAATAACTGCTCTCCCTTCCCCACTGTTTGACCTGGTCTTTTCTTTAAGGCTATTTAAATATGATTGCAAGTACAGTTCTAGCAGTGTAGTGGCTGTAACAGGTGCAGAACAGCAAGAAAGAATTACATTTAAGTCAATATTTCCTTCCACTGTTCCTCTTGACAGGAGGTATCTGGGTGACAGCTAGTCCTCCTCCCCTCTGAACAGCAATGCCCTCTTCATTCAGAGCATCACCCACTCAGAGGTAAGTTCCTGTCCTCTGCTGCATTACATGCATTTCTTTTGCAAAAAGCAGAAGTCTCTGCCACTGCTGGAGTACAATTCTAAGAAGAGGGACAGAGATCAGCTCTTAAATTTAAGCTTGTACCATTAAGTGATGTTTTCCCTGGGAGGTGAGTGTCTGTAGCTGCTTGGTCCTGAGAACCTGTAGCTGATTTGTTGGAAAAAGAAAGAGAAATGTATAGATGGGGAAACAGATGGCAGAAGGAAAATTAGTGAACAATAAATGTGTGTTTTTACACACTTGCCAACACTAGGTCACCTCAGATGCTTACATCCACACCTTTGTGATGCAGAATTAACTTGATTTATTGTTGAAATGAAATAACATATAAAAATAGGATTACATGAACCTTTCACAAGAAGATAAAATTTCATAAAGTGATGGCATTATGGTGTGTTTCCACAAACTTGACATAACTCAGAAATTAAGGAGAAGATTGTCAAAAGAACTTCCGAAAATGTCAGGGAGGCAATTTACTGAAGCTTTATAAAAAATTATGACATTTGTTCTTTCAGAATCAGACTGGTACTGCTAGCTACCTTAAGTTGTACTTTATTCTCAACCCTGAAAAGCTTTTGCCTGGGCTCAGCTTAATGACTATTGATTTCAATAGCACTATTGAAAATAAAGAAGTAAGATAAGGATATATATTTAAGCTCTACAGGATCAAGGCCACATTTTGCTGAATTTTTATTGCTCCAGGTGAAACATATGAGAGGTAGGGACATCATGAGACACAATTTGATTACACTTTTTTTAGAGATCCACCATTTCAGTAAATCGTTAATTTGTAAAAGAAACAAACATCATCTGTTCTTTGTTTCTTTATACTCATGCTTTAGTGCAACAATGACAGTTACTCAAATAAAATGTTGCCCCTAAAAAAAAAAGTCAAAATGACTACTTTTCTCTACACAGTTCTGTTTACAATATTTTAAAGCAGGAAACTATTCCACTGACATTATCTCTTCAATTAGGCAAGCCTGCTGTGCTGCTAGTAATTGTGAAGTGGATTATTGTACCAACACAAAGAAAGCTTTTCTCCAACATGTGTATGAAAGCTTTGAAGGTGGTGGAATTATGCCCTCAGTTTGGCTCTTCAGACTTTATTAATGTTATATTTCAGAAGTAATGGGATATTCAGTCTACGTTCAAGTAGCAGAATAAGCTGAGGAAGAATGACTACAGCACTCATAAGCAGAGCTGCAACACACTCCATTTTAGGAATCCATTCTGGTTTCTAATGTGAACAGAAAACTAAATGGTTGCCTGATGTGTCTGGTCATAATGTACAGAACTGGGCACTAGCAGCAATAACTATTCACTGTCCTAGACAGTAAAAGCGTGCCATTAACATATTTATATTGGACCAGTAATCACTGTAGTAATATAGTTATATTAACAATGAGAATGAGTGATCCAGCTCCAGAGGCTGAGTCCTTGCCCTGTTTGTTTTGCTGGTATGGATGGGTCCCTGGGGATTTGTGTGCTTGGACTTTGACTTGTTATTGTGCCAGCTCTAATCCCATGCTGCCTGCTCTGGGAAGGAGCCCTTGTCAAATCCCTTTGCATTCAGGCTCAACATGGCACAACCCAATGCAAATGTTGTGCCTGAGGGACATTTGAAATGAAGTCACTGCCTGTATGTGCCCAGGCTCTCTGCTAAGAGAATTTATCTTTACAGCAGATCCAAGCTTGAATCTTTCCTATGCCTGATAGGATTAATATCTGAAGGTCTCATTTTGCAGGTCTCATTTTGCAGGAGAATTCCTTAATTATCAGATGGTGCAGAGAGTTTTGAGTCTTGTAGGTCAACTTTTGTCCCCACCCCAAATCACACAGGTCAAGGTCTCTATCAAACAAACAAACAAATCCCCAAAAAACAAAAAAGCCAAAAAACAAACAAAAAAACAACTAAAAAACCAACCAACCAACCAACCAAACAAACAAACAAAAGAAAACAAAAACAAACAAAAAACAACCAAACAAAACCAACAACAAAAAAAACCAAAAAACCCAAAACAGTTTAAATAAGGCTGGAAATCATGTGGAAGACACCAGGCTGGGTTATGTGTTATTTCAAAATCTGACCTCGAAGGACTGTGTGTACCCATGCACTACAACTCCAGGCAAGAAAATGTTTCTGTAGGTATAAACCTGAATGGAGCTGCCATGTCCTGCTGGACCCCAGGAGAGAAGGGGAAGCTTGGCAGAATGGGGATACTTCTCTCATCCTGCAGGACTTGCTGTGGTTTCTGAACTTTTGCCTTTCAGAGGAAAATTGAAACAGATACTGTTCAGAGGTTTTCAAAAGTTAGAAGAAATCAACTCTTCCCAAGTCCCTTGCCATAAAACATCTCTACCTTACCCAAGTCAACCCAAAGAAGCAACAATTTTTTCGGTCAGGATACTCATGTGGAAAACATCTAAATGCCAGGTTTAGGACCTTATTCTAGCTTTTTCTTAGTGATAAGGAACTAGGACTTGCTATGGGTTTTCCAATCTGTAAAGTCTGTTTGCCTCCTCATCCTCACACTTATTTAATGATTTCTACAATATGGACCTACAATATGTCTACAATATGTCTACACAAGGGCTCACAGGCAGTAGTCACATCCAAGGTCTTACCCAGGCTATGGGTTACTCATGTTACTCCTTACTACCCTTTCCCTGCTCCCAGGACAGTACTTTTCTGGGGTGGAGACTTCTCAGACCTAAAATCACATTCTGAGTCTTATAAACCTTTTCTGACTATGTTTTTTTCAAAGCAATTCCTTCCATCAACTTGTTTTTGACAGTGATGTTTCTCAGCAATGAAAGAAACAGCATTGACTCATTAGAAAATCCCTTCAGGTCAGACTTTTATTGCATTGTACTTACAGATCTGCAGGGAGTGGAGAACTATGTGTAGAAAATTTTGCTGATGTCCTTGTTTTTCAAAGACTCTAAGAAGGTATGAAAAAGAAAGGCAAAAATACTTTTCCTAAGTAAATATGCTTTAGAGTGAAACAAGAGATACAGCATCAAAATCATCTTTCCCTAAACACAAGGTGACACACTGACATTCCAAGAAAATGGCAACAGATCACTCTGCCAGTATGTGGTGATGGATTCTCAGTTCTTTGTGTGATTCGTGATGGTTAGATGTCAAATCTTTACTGCATACCAGGAAAGAAATAAAATATAATAATAAAAAAAAATCTTGTGACTTTTGATAGGAAAAATCTGAGATAAACGTGGCCTACCTAAAAGAAGCTACATATGTTAACTCCATTAATTTTATGTTATTAGGAGTACTGAATAGATGTATCAGGTTACATGAAAAGTGATTTAATGTATACCTTTTCCTGTTTCACTGTCCAATTATGTGATCAAAAGCAGTGCATTTTTATGGGACTTGGTAGGAAGCCAAAGGCCAATATTTTCAAGAGCAGAGGTATCACTGAGGAAACTGACTCTGAAAGCCAAAGTCTCTTAATCACCTGCATCATTTAGTCCAAGACCTTATCAATCATAAATATTTGGTTGTCTCTTTGAATTCTAGTGACATCTTAAAATATACCATCCACCTTCTGCCAAACATATTGCTACCGGGTGTATTAAAAACCTCCTAGTAGTTGATAAAGCTCTATGGAGTCTTGGGGAGTCTTTGGCCAAACTGAGGACTGTTGTTCAGCCAGGTTTTGTTTAAGAGGAGAGATAGGAATGGCTGTGCCAGATCAGGACCAATAATCCATTTCCCCCTGCATCCTGCCTCTGGCTATGACCAAAAGCAGACTTTCTGGAAAGCATACAGGAATAAGAGTGTCACAAGAGTCTGTGATGTTTTTCTTGACTCCAAAAATTAGTGCTGAACAATCTTCTGAGCAAGTGTTGTCATCTTTATATTATATAATCCTCAATGGAATTTTTTTTCCATGTTTTTCTGGTCAAATTTTGAACTTGTCTCAATTTTTTGCTTCCCCAGTGCCCTGTTCCTAAGGACTGCTGCCACCAGCCAGGGACATTTGATGCCTTCTGATTCTTGGGGTATTTCTTCATTAAAAATTTATGCAACTACTTTCCAATCACAAGTGCTGCAGAAAGCAGGCACTTTTCCTGTGGATATCTCTCTGTTTCAGATTCCTGTTTGTAAAATACAGCCACGTTCTCACAACATGTAAGGATGCTGCTCATGAATCACTCAGATGCTGTGCCAAGCCTGTGGAAAAACCCATCGGGAAAACGAACAACTGAACAGCATGCTGTACATGAATCTGAGGCCCAGATAGTGAATAATGAGAAGAAAACAAATTATCAGTGGGATGCTCGTTAAATGAACACCATCCTCTAGTGTAATGGACAAGCACAGACAAGCTTGTTATCCATTTCTGTAATTAGAAGCAGTGTCCTAATTGATGTGCAGAAATGTGCCAAATTCAGGCGACTCACGTTTGATTTTGCAGTCTTAAAGATTTGTTTCAGTGCAGGCCGTGCATTTTCATGTCCCATCTCTGAGATAACACCTTTAATTAAAGTGAGACCACTATTCATTACAAATTTATGTTATATTTTTCCTTTTTTAAAACGCTTCAAACACACAAGAGATACAGTTTTGAGACCAGCAGCTCAGTTGTTTTTTTTCTGAGGATTTAATTTCCCAACCTACCCATTGCATTATGGGTAGGCCAGTGCAAATATTATTTCTGTAAATGAAAAGGACTGCTGGTAACTACTGTGACCTGTAGAGATCTTATGTGCTAAGTTTAACAGGAGTGTTTATCAAGCTTATCTTGGTAATGAAAACCAGCTGCTTTTCAGTCACACCAAGTTGTTCATAGCTAGCATGTCCCACCTACACAACTAAATTGTGTTTTGTATAAGGAAACCTGTTTGCAAGATGTCCAAGACTGGTAAATACAAAAGGAATGGATTTAGAAACATCTCTGAAAGCATCATCCTCTGACTTTTATGCATATATTTGTAAATATTGAGGAAAGAGTCAAGTATTGATGCCAGCTGTCCAGCAGTCTTAGCAAAGAACTAGAAATCAACAGATCCAGGAGAGATCTAAATAGATTTCTAAAGCAACACTCCTTGTTCTGTCATCTGTTTTACTTCTAGTTTGGAGCTGACATAAACCTCCTGGTGATGTTTGAACCATTGCCTTTTTCTTCCCCAAATCTTGATTTCCTGTGGTTAAAGCAAGGTATTACTGGTCCATTGGTGTCCAGAGAACCTGGCAAAAGAGTAGTAGTGGGAGTTAAGACTAGTGAAGGTGGAATCTAAATGAATAGGCAGGTGAAAATTTAATAATCCTGTGTCTTATAATTCATATCCTCTGGTAACAAGGAAATATTCCATCATGGTCTGCTGTAGTGCTAAAAGAGTTATAGGAAACAAGCATTTTTGAATTTAAAATAAAAAGAAAAGGCAATATAAAGATAAAAAAGTGAATGGGGAAAGCAAGCTTAAGTAAACATAGACTGTGGTAAAATTAAATAGTTTCAATTTTCTGGATATAAAATTATTTGTGGACATTACTTTCCAGAACAGGCATAGAAAGATGTGCCAGCCATATGTCTAGTACGACAGAACTGAAGAATAGGAGATATCACAGCCAAAGTAATTACAGTGGTTACTCTTAGGCCACAACCTGGAGCTGAAAATGTGGTATAGCTAATTTCTTAGTGACAGCAGCTGACCTTCATTGCAACAAGGGAACACATTGAGGAAAACCTGATATGAGCCAAAGCAAAGTCTCATGAGTTTGTTGTTTTAGCTGTTAATACAAATAGTCATTACACCACAGCCTCTTGCAGGAGATGCAATCTTCTGCTCATGCTGAGGGAGGCAGAAGTGAAGTGCAGCACAAGTGGTAAGGTCCTATATCCATGCTGTGGCTTTTCTGATGTGTGGCATTCCAGAGCTGAGCTGTACATCTGATGCTCTGCATTATTATACAGAAGGAAAGAGAGGAGGCATGAAGCTAAAAGGAGAAATCCCTGGCTGTGTATAACTTTGGGGAAAGGAAATCTGATGTCTGTTTTTTATGTGGCCATATCTTCTCCTTCCCTTCATCTCTTTGTTCACTGGCAATGAGACAGTAGAGTGCAAACTACAGCCCTTGGGCAGGCATTTCTCCAGCCAGGGGTAGGTACGTGCTTGGGGCTGCCCCTCTGAGATGCCCAGTTCTGAGAGATGGCAAAAAATGAAGACTACATTCCTGTTTCTGGTTATTACACACTTGAATTTTGGCATCAAAACACGTAGACTCTTGCCTCTCTCAGCAGTTTCCACTGCTTGGCTTTGATGGCAGCAGTTTGTGAGGATTTGGTTTTGGCAGGGCTTTAGTACAAATTTTTCTGTGGGTATTTGGAGGTGGAGGAAGGCTGAGGGCTGATGGCAACTGCAAAACTTGGAATCACCAGTGAGGGGTGTCTTCTTCAAATGAGGCTATAAACCCTCTGAGGCTGGGCTGGGGGTGCACAACCATCCCTTGTACCCATGGTCTGGCTTTCCTGTGAGAGCAAAGCCATGAGCCAGCTCAGGCTGCTGACCAGCAAACCTAACCTGCAGGAACAGTCCATTCTCCTGCTCCCCCACAGGCAGGAATTCCTCCTTTTTCACCTGCAGCCAGCTGCTGATTGCAATGGTGAGTGTTCTTGTAAGGAGAGATCTTGCTTGATATTGAGACAGAAAATGCCAAAGATGGGTGATAAGAATAATAAGAAAAGGACTCTGCTGCTGTCCCAGCATGATACTGTGGGAGCAGCTTTTGGTAGCTGAGCTTTGGGCATATTTGGGTTGTTAAAAATTGCTCAGAAGGGGTGTTCTTAGGCACAAGGTCTCCATGTTGCCCATGGAACCTAACTAAGGGAGGAATCAAACCTGCAGCAAACAGGCATTAACTCACAACAGAGGTTTGTTGTAGTTACCAAAGGTTTCATCCACTCTCCAGTCATTGCAGTAATCCCATTTTACCACACACTGTGCAGAAAGCTATTTGGGACCTAGCAGTTACTTTCATTTATTTTTGGCTACTCATTAATATTTAATGTTAGATTGCTGAGAAAATCACAAGAAATGAAACAAGGTTCTAGAGGTGCTTTACCACTGTATCATCTGCTTTTACAGCCCATCTGGGTATATGTGATTAACTTTTAGGTTTAAACAGCTTGAAAATAATTTTCTCCAATCTTTCAATTTTTTCTCCTTCTCTGGCTTCCCAAAATACTGAGTACTTCAAAGAGTGATCTACTTAAAAATGATAGCATATTTTCATGCTTTACAAGGCCTGTGTCACCTCTTAACATTGGGGGAGAGGCTGCTGTATGATAAAATTTTTTATTTCAGCATTCTTTTTATTCACATAGGGAAAAGAAAGGAAGAAATGTTATCTTCTTTATTTCCAGGAAACATTAAAAATTTCTTATCATACCCTGCAGTGCATTTTGTTTTGTTTTATTTTGTTAATGGTTTGTATTCTGATTGCTGCTTGGTAAAGAATGAAAGAGGATTCTTTAGTCATGGGAATACAGAAATGTTTATTTCCACTTTGGGAGTATATATTTAAAAAAAAATAATCTGTTTTCAGAGTTAGTTGCTGAAGCACCTGGTATCCCACGCTCCACCCAAGATTATAAAAATATTTGAAACTGCAGGAAGGCAATACAGCTGTGCAAGCTTATATGGGATCTTGTTGATTTAATTAAGTTCAGGAAAAGCAGCCGTACCAATAAATGCATAGTTGCTTGAAAGAGAGAAGTGTCATTTGATAAAATAAAGCTTCCCCCCTTAATTATCTAGGGTTTAAACATTATAGTCTCCCATCATTCCTCTGGCACAATAAAATTCTGTTCTTGTAGAAATCATGCATCAGATGATTATTTTTAAGGGGGAAAATGACACAGTGGGGAGAAATTAATATCCAGCTCTTGCTGTTGATGCCTGTGGCAGTACAACCTGGCTAAAAAAGGAAAACCAAAACAAGCCAAGTTGAATTCCCTGCCTTTGTGTGGGATCCTCCGTGGCAACAAACATAGTCTCTGGAATGACGAAGACCTTGGTGCCTCGATTTGTGAGGCAATTACATAGTTATAGGCGAGAGCCCTGGCTGGAGGGTGCCGCGCATGTGGAACAAAGAGCAGGGAGCGTTTCGGAGGGTGGAATTCAATTCCCGGAAGGGTGAATGCATCACCTCCGCCTGGTCCAGCTGCGGGAAAACTCCAGCAGTCACCCTGGAAACAGGAAAAGTGACACCACGTTATGAGAGGGAGGTGCTAGAGGGATGTTTAACAGTCAGGAATAAGTAAGGATACAGAAAATGGTATTGTGTAGAAACGTGTCTACCTCTGCTAGATAATACTGAAATCCAAAAGAAAAGCTATTTCTTACAGATGAAATTTTTCTGCAAAACCTTAGTGTGTGGAAAAAATTGGGAATTTTTCAGCTTTCCCTAAACTCAAGAATCCCAAACAACTTGGGAGCATAGACACTAATGTATATGGGAAGCTGTTTGTAATTTCCTTTGTAATTTCCTTACATATGTGTCACGTTTCCAAGATTTGAGTGCAGGATCCATAAATCGCTGTGTGATTAGTTGGCAGAGCATGCTTTGGTATAGGGGTGGCAAGTCAATGCTAAAGACACAGCATGTGGAGCAAAGGTCATCACTCACTCACTGGTCTTTAGCTTCTCACTGGAAAATCAGTGGATTGTTTGGTTACTTAAAACACTGATAGACAGGAGATTATTTTCAGGTATTTGCTCTGCATCCTGTTTGAAGTGTTCCTGGCTAAACTCACTGGCAGTGCACTCATATAGTAATTCTGTGTTTGCATATTGTCAGGGGATGACTCTGAAACTTGAGAAATCTTCTAAGTGAGGTTTTAATATAAAAGCAAAGTGACAGAATTTTTGAAAACAGAAAGTAAAAGTGATGGAAAAAAATGGCAGCACTTAGCATATGCAAACTGAGTGGGAAAATGGAGTATCATTGCATATTTTTGCTTACAAGAGATGCAGTTATACTGGAGATGTGCTGAATCAAACCTCATTTGACTGGGTAATCAGTGAGGCTGGTGCTTCAGAGACAGTTCATTTTAACTCCTGTGCTGGGAAGCACACACTGTGGGTGAGTGTAAGCCACTCTGCAGATTTAGGCATGGTAAATGGGATTGCTGAGAATGTCACTGACACTTTTTCTAAAAGCTGTGTAATGCCATTCCAACTCTTAGCAGGCCTCTTCTCTCTCTGTCTACAGTGATATGAAACAAAAAAAAAAAAGCTAAACTGATTTGTGACTACTTCATATTCTGGTACACAGAAACATCTTTGCTAAAGGTGGTTTCCTGAGCATATATGACCACTAAGAGCTGCTGCAAATTTTGGTATAATCGTTGTCTGTGATTCAAAAGCTCCTCATCATAGAACCTGTTCCTGAAAACATGGGTGGGCAAACTCATATGTGAAACTGTACTTTCCAGGACTGGGTCTGCATAATTTCCTAAGTTGGCATAAATTTGTCTGAATGAACTGGGACAGTGCTGTTTTAGGGAATCAGGATGATGAGCTGTTTATAAATTTACACACATACACCTCTAGGTGGGAGGGAGGACCTCACCCACAGAGCTCAGCACAATGCAGCCCTGCACCTTCTCAGCCCTTCAAGAGCACCACCATAATTGAAGTCACTGCCTGCAATCCTACACCACTGAAATGCATGCTGTAGGTTTATGAAGCATTTTATTTCTCCAGGGCTTTCTGTAACACTCATTACTCAAGAATCTGGGTTTTTCAGAGTCAGTAACTGTGTTTTTGTAATAGCTTGGCTAGATGAACCAGCTCTGTAAATGTGAAACAGCTACAGAGGCTGAGATGGAAATGTCTGTGATTCTGGGTGGCTGGTCAGACATGGATAGAACTAATCTCTATATGCATCATGAGTTAAGCATTTTCTTCTGCTCTACCTAGCAGGAGAACCAATGCAAACATATAGAAATCTGCCTCAGGTGAGGTTCCTGGACCTACCCTAGAGCAGCTCAATAGTGCAGTTTTATGCCTCACTGTGTGATCTTCAGGTTCTTCAGCTGTAATGGTAAACATGGCTCCTATTGAACATGCACAGACTGTACTTTTGAAGGGTCTGTAAATTGACTGGATTTGGTCAGTTTTTCACTGAGTAGGAGAAACAATTACTAACAGACAAGCTGTACTGTCACTGCCATCTATGACATGTGTGCTCTAAGATTCCAAATTTTGAAGAAAATGTTGCCAGAATTTACCAGAACTGAGTATTATTTGTTTCTCTTCTTGGGCTGGTAAAGGCTGGGAGGGATAAATCCTAAAGTGTGTAAAATTTGAACCTCAAATGGTGGTGGTCTGGGAATGCCATAAAGGGAAATGCAGGCTGCAGAACTTGAATCTTAGGCTGGTAGCAGCCTGGGCTTCCAGCCTGCTGACATAGTTTTGTTATACGTGTCTACTAAGTTATTTTCTTGTATTTGCTGTACTTTGCTGCTCTTACATGCTTTTATGCCAGGAATATATTTATCTATATATAATTTTCCATGAAAAAGTAATCTATCTGCATGTACATGCAATGCAGACAGATGGAGTATCAACAAACTCATGCTCTTATTTTTTGCCTTTACATTTAACTTAAATTACATTTTGAATGCCACCATCTGCACAGTAGTATGCTTTAGCAAGGCCTGCTGTTCCTAAGAGCTATTAATTGAAAAACCCTGCCTTCTCTGAAACAAAACCACTCCACATACCCTTTTTCTCAAGTACTCAAGGAAAAAAAAGAAAATAATCAGTGTCATGAGGGACATTGGTGTTATTTTAGATAAACATAGTTGTGAAATCAAAGATGTAACTACTTTATATCCACCCTGTTAATTAATAGAATTGCTTAAATATAAGTTAATCACGCACGTAAATGTTTTCTTAATAGTTTTCAAGATGGGCTCACGAGCATGCCTGGAGAGCAGTCCTTTCCTGGAGTTGTCAAGTTCCAGCTCAGACTCACTGCAGGATCTCTGCTGTGGAGATGTGTGAGTTGGGGACTGTTCTACAGGGCCCACATTCTCTTCAGTTCAAAGGAGATGGATTTAATTACAAGTGGCATAATTTGAAAAGATTTTGTAGTTCAAAAAAGCTCTTAAAAATCCTTGCTGGCAAACTAAATAAATGATCCTTTATTGCATCTCTTCATCTTTGTATGGCTGCAGGCTGTTTAACAAGGACCTCTGCTGTTCGTTTAATTTATTACACCCCTCCCCTTACACTTCACATTCTTCCATTTTTTAATGACTTCTCATTTTCTTGGTCTTTCTTTCACAACATTTTTTTCACGTCCTTTGTGTGCTTACAAGCACCAGCTCGATGTTACATTAGAAAATTGCAAATCCTTCAACACCAGCTGCTGTAGTTAATAAACTTGTAACTTTACCCTCGTTGAACTATGTCAAATCCCTGTAACATCTGGCATGTTTTAATTTCTATGCTATTGAGGGTTGAATTTTTATTTAAAACTCCCAGATATGGATCTGTCAAGAATTTCGTTGCACTGCAGCTTCTTTAAACCCTTAAGCTGCTTCTGTAACTGTGAAAAATTCCAATTGACAACTACAAAACATTTATGGATTTTTTATTTGTTTGATCTGTTCTATTGATTTTTTTAAAAATTATTTTCTCTTTTGTTTTCTGATCTGGTGAGTAACCCAACCAAGTGAATAATGAAATACCATTTTTTTCCTGCCAAGCTGATCTTTCTGTCTGTGTTACTGAGTCGCTACTTACAGATTCTCCTTGCAAGAGGAGAGGGGCAGCTCTGGATAAGGGGAACATGCATGTGATGATGGCTAAGTTAGAAAAACAATTTTTTCTCTCTTTCTGTGTCATGTGAGATCTTTGTAGCATGTCTGTTCTTAATTTTTTTATTAACTCTCAATTTGTGCCTTTTTCTGCTTAGTGATGCTTTCCTTATTACAAATGGACTTCAGTAGTTCTTTCCCAGGTCAGAATTAATCCTCCAGAGTCTTTTTTTCCTTTGTCCCATTTAGTGCCAAATTCCTGCCCTACCACTTCCTCTCTCACCCTTAAATCTGCTTCCTTGTTTCTAAACAAAGATGTTGTAGAGGAAGGCTTACTGGAGTGTGTCAAAGGGTTAATACATTTCTCTCTCCCACTGCAATTTAATGAATTTTCTTTGATATTAGCTCATCTGAGGCTACCCCAAATGATATATCATCTGGTCAGGCACTTTCAGGCAAACCATATCATTAGCAATGCTTCCACAACATCCTCTCAGCTGTATGAAAAAGCAATTTGAAAGACAGGTTAAAGCATTTTATTGGTTTCACAAAAGGAGTGAATGAGGGGAGAGACAAAGCAGAACAATGCTCAGCTGAGCCCTCGCTGTCACCACCTTTTTTCCTTGGTTCAAGGTTATGGGGCTGCAATCCAGCTAATGTATAAGGTCTGATATTTATCCTTCTCTTTTGGCTAAATAGATATAACAGTGTTAATATGAAAATAAATCACTTTATGTGGGGGACTTGGTGTAACCCTTTTCTAGAAATGGGTATGACAACAGCTTTATGAAAAGATAAAGCAGTGGGTTCAACAACATGCTGGAAAGAGCAATTACAGAAAAGCCATTAGAGAAGAGCCATTAGAGACATTGTTAGTCTTTGCAGACTGGAAAACTTGGTGAAAATAAGGTTTCTTATTTATGTCCTTCTCCCACTCTGGTTCAGAGCAAAGGCTCTGCCTGCATTGCCCTGTATGCTGGATTAGGTCATGTCCCCCTCCTCAAACTCTGAAGAAAGGTAAACCAAAAATAAACAGCATATTTTTAAATTTTCTATGATGCAATGAAACAGTGTTTTTTCTTGGCTGTCATGTCTATTGTCAGATGCTTTGGGAAGGCAGTGGGCTTGGAGAGGATAATTTATAAAGCAAAAGTCCCACTGCTGACATACAGACATGTTTCAGCTGTAGGAAGGACCAAGAATTAAGATTGTTGTGAAAAGGGATGAAAAGGGAATAAAACCACTCAGTTTCTAATTGCAATTTGGATTTAGCACAATAATCCCTTCCACCATGCTGAAATGCTAGCACTTCAGGGTGAATTATCATATAGCTAATAGAGATAACCAGTTACAACAGTGCAAAACAATTGCCCTTCCTCATGGAAAACTTTGAGTTGGTTCTCTGACTGTTTTACATCAGTCATAAAGCTAACATTACATAATTCCTAATGTAAATGGCATAATTTCACTCTAATACATTTATAATTAACTTATTTACACTAATTAAAACTGTGGAAATCACTAATACAGTTCAGAATTTGTTACTTTCTTTCTCCAAGTTTTACATTGTGTCTACACACAATGAAGACTGAACTAGGAATAAAACATGAACCTCCCGAATATTGAAGCTCCATCCACCATGTTTGGTGTCTTTCTAACTCTCAGATCATGCATCTCTCTTAGGGACAATGAAGACTGGTGATGAGCGTTGACACCCTGTATATCCAGTTTATCAATCCAAAGCCAGATAAGCCTGACAAAGGTTGAGCAGTCTGTATGTGATTTTAAGAGGGCATTCCATTTAATTGAATAGTTTTCACTTCAGTTCAGAATTTTCTTTTATTTTTTGACTGTATTCCATTTCATTATAATTCCTCTTCACTGTGTTCATTTTACTTTGTTACCTGGTTTCGAGATTTCTTCTCCTTTAATGAATATTAATTTCATGAAAGGACATGAAATCTTGTGATTTTAATGAATATAATTTCAGCAAGTTTCCGTCCATTTCACTGCACTTCATGTTATCCCACTGCAATTAATTGTATGCATTCCATTTTCAAATTTTCTTTATTTGTTTCAGTTGCATTTCATTTCAGCATATGTCATGTCCAGTCTGCTAATTTCACTTCATTCCTTGATTTTGAGATTTCATTTCATGATGGGAAATGAAATCTTGTGATTTCAATGAGTAGCATTACTACATCTTTCACTGCTTTCTTTACATAAAGGGATCATGAGAATCAGATACATCATTACTTTTGCCAGTTTTATACTGAGAAATCATGCTTGGTTGTTTTTCAAAGTTTGGTCTTGAAAGAATTTATATCAGCTTGATGATTATAATTACTATTATTGTCTCAAAAATCTTTATATTTTCTGGTATTTATCCTTTCATGACATTTAAGTCACTCATTCTACAATATCTTTTTTGTGTTCTTTTTCCATGCTCAAATGTGGCTATTATAATGGGTTTTTGTATTGTACTGATACTTCTCTTTTTCTCCATGAATTTTGAAATGTGTAAAGATTAGTTCATTCAGGTCCCTGAGTTTATTAGAGATGATGGAGGTGGGACTAAATGTTTGTGTACCATAAGCGAGTAATCTCCAGCTCATCTTTATTCTAGCCTGAACTGTTACCACTTTATCACTGATGTTAATTGTGTCAGCCACCTGAGCCCAGTTTACTTTCTTAATGAAGATAGAAGCAGAAAGAGTGAAGAAAAAAAATAAGCTACTAAATGAATTGCCCTTGCAAAAGCCATCTGCTACCATATATTTTTCCTTTTTTTTCATGTAGTGAAGGACCAGGTCATTCAGTTTGTTCTGTTTTATCATATGTAATCCATTGTAACCCTTCCCTTCTCTGTCTCAAATATTTTTCAAATATGCCAATTTTTCAATATTGTTTGCTTCATGTTGGACTATCTTCATTGTGAGGAACTACTCATATAACTCTCACTTCTGAGTAAATTCTTTTCTTTTCTTTTAGCAGTGTAGAATTTTTTTCAGTGAATTATGGGTTATGGACATTCTTCTCAGGTGAACTGCCCACCACAGTGCTTTAGGAGTGCAGTCAAATGTCACCCATGCAGTGCAAAATGGTCTCATATTATTTTTATCTGATATTAAATATTCCTTCTTTATTTGCCTCTGATGAAATGCCATCAAACTTTTCTAATCAAATTACTTCCTCCCTAATGGAAATTCTTAATGACCTTTTATAAATGTCTGCATATACCAGCATCTCAATTTTCCTGCAAATCTTACACAAATCCACGAATGAGATTGTCGCCCTTCAGAGACGTGTTCTTAGAGTCTCAATAAAATTTGTTAGATGGTGACTTAGAGTCAGCTCTGATGACTCAGTGCATATCTCAGTGCTGCAGCTATTGGCAAATCTGGACAATCAATGTCAGTGTTAACCTATTGTGCAGGTGCCTGGCTGGCAATGAGACACCTGGTAGATAGCTAACTGTATGCAAAAAAAAAAAAAAAATCTTGAAGAGACAGAGCTGTTTATCAAAATTCCTTCTGTGAAAGAGTCATTAGAACTTTGCTTGATGTGCCTCAGTATTATGCCAACAGGATTGTTGAGGGGAAATAATGGTCCACAGCAGCTCTGTGCAATGTGGGCATGTCTGAAGCGACTGCTCACACTCTGTGCCCTGCAGGTTGGACCCTGGGAAACAGAAGAGGGCTCACCAACACTGAAAATCTTCTGGGGCTCAAGCACAAAACAGCAGCACCTGTGAGAGCCAAGCATGCACCCTCCACGAAAAAAACCTAAAGGAAGGTGTTGAGTAGGGATTGTTTTGAGAAGGCAGTTTCAGTATCTCGATGGTTATGTAAGTGTAGCTATGATTTCTTGGATATGGACAGCAAAAAACATCATTAGGATTTTAACCTGCCTTGTGCATACTGCCTAAGATCAGGAGAAATAACATGGACAGCTTGCACAGAGTACAGGAATATAGATCTCCAAACATGGAAAGTGCTCTTGTATTTCACCAGTTCCAAAATAACTATTAGCACATTTGTTCTGTTCTTTTTCATACTGCTCAGAATGCCTTTAGCATGGGTTTAGCCCCTTTGAAAAGTCTCTGCAGGGACTTAGTCTTTTTTCTCAGGAAAAAAAAAAAAGAAAAATAAATTAATAAAATGAATTTTGCAAAATTTTGTTGATTCATTAGCTTCATCAGGGTGCCAGATTCAACAGCCTTCCATGGCTCTGACCTGCATTGTAAATTGTCTGTAATCTAATAGCGAATGAAGCTTAGGGGAGCAATTGCTTGAAATGTTTGCTGCCATTAGCTTAAGAGAGAGGAAATGACAGGAATCCAGAAGTTTTCATTTCCAAGTGAAGCATGTCAGACAGCACAGCACAAGACCTTTTTAAATTGCAATATGGCATCATATTAAACAGAACCCATCTGTGTTTCCTTTGGCTTTCCATCAGTTTACATTTTTTCTTAGATGTAGTAGTAGCAAATGTCAGAGCTTTTTCACCATTTTCCACAATGCAAAATTAATATGTGACAATCTGTAGGTCTATAGCTCCCATCTGACCCATTGCTGCAAACTCTGAGCTGTTCACCTCAGAAGTACCAGTGGTGAACTTAAATGGAGGCATGGTGTGCAGTGACTTCTATTAAAGTGTTTTACTGCTGTTAATGAAATAAGAGTACAGTAATTAATGTGAAATGATGCCTGAAAATGAGTGGCAAGCATCAGCAGGTACTGGTGGGCTAGATAGTGATACAGGCCACTGGCACAGCACGTGGATAGACCTGGTTCCAGTGGGGTGTTAGGGCTGTGCCTCTGCAGTGCCACCAGCACAAGGGAGGAGGCAGGGCTGGGCTGCCTGAGCAGGGATAGAGGATGCCAGGGCTGAGCTTGGGGTGGGGGGCAGGAGCAGCAGGGCCTTGAGGTGTGATCCTGCCTGTCTGGGGGAAAAGGAAGGGCTAGTGGTGCCTGCTGAGCTGATGGTTGGGTAGGAAACCCGAGGAAAAGAAGGAATCTTGCTGGAGACAGCATTAACCATCAGATGAGAAATGGCCTGTGATTTTAATTGCTGATTCCCAGGCATAAGCAGTTTCTCACTCTTTGGAGTGAGGATATGAACATTTAGGTTAAAAGAGCAGGGGGTTTGTGACACTGGGGATGAGAGATTGATATGCTGCTACAAGGGCACCCAGGCATGAGGCCATGCATGCCTCAAAGTGAGCTCCTGCTGTGCAGCCTGAGCCTGCCAGTGCTGCCATCCTTCATCTCCCCAGCTTTTGGGGCTGGCAGGGAAGCTGCACTGAGATGGGCTGCCAAAGCTGCCTGCAAGGAGGTTACCAGAATGGTCACACTCCCTCTGAACTGGACCCTGTGGGCAGCTAGCACTGAGAGATGACCTCTGGAAATAAGAGATTTTGATGATTCCTGCAACTTAAAAGACTGCCTATTGAGCTGGCTGTGAGTGAGCCTTTGTTTTGAAGGGCTTTGCTCCTAGGAGAGGGGAGGTGGATGCTTTTGATAGCCAGGGATAGTATGGTTAGAGATGACTGCACTTCTGACATTCCTTTGTCAAGCTTAGATTCCATCTGGCAGTGACAGAAACAGAGGAAGGTGTTTGTGATGTGTCAAGTGCTATTTGCATGTCAAACAGTGTTGCTCTGGCTGGGGTGGTTCAAGGATTCTTGGGATTAACCACCAGCTCACAGGGTACTGCAAGGGAATGAGCACAAGTTTTCAGGTGAGCAAAGTGGAATTTATCTTGTTGAACTGCAGTGAGTCTTCTCATCCTAAGGCCAGCATATAGACTAGTTCAGGTGAGTTTCTCTCAGCAGGCCCCCAGGTGTTTTGCAGGGTGTGAGTGTTATTGACCATCTCTGTCATTGATGTTGGTACACTCTGTATTCAGAAGGAGGGGAGCTGCCTCCCACCAGCTTGTGGAAATCACCTGTTGAGTCTGCCTGCATCCTGCTGCTGGAGCTATATCAGCTATGCCAGTGAAACACATCACAGTTTTATGAGATTTTTCTCCTCAGTTGATTCCAAGTTAATCAGGTGCAGGCACCAAAGTGCCTCTCAGCAGCTTAAAAAGCAACACGGAGAGTGTTGCAGTTTATCCAGCCTGCTACTGCTCTATGCAGGCAAAGACAGAGAGACAGGATCACTGAGTTCTGTGGCACTTGCTTCAAGAGCAAAACAATAGTGGGAATTCAGGAAAGACTCATCAGTGACTGACAAAACCAAGCTAAAAGCATGAGGGGCACTTAGTGTATCTCTAAAAATTCAAAAGTCACCAAAACAGTACTTACATGTAAGCCTTCTTTTTGCTCCCATGGAAGCTGTGGAACATTAAAAGACAGAAGAAAAGCACAGATTTTATTTTTTAGCTTGTTTGTTTTTTAAATAAACTTTCAGGAGATTTGCTTTTCTTAATTAATCTTCTGTGTCACTTTCTGATCCTTCTGGTTTGTTATTCCACATGCTTGTGGCAGTCATGGGAACTTTGCACTGATTACAATAATTACCTTCAATTAGATCAAGCATTTTTCAGGTATGAATATACAAAAACTGAGATGGATCAGAAGCTACTAGAAAAATTTCACCTAGTCTTTTAAGTAAGAGTTTTAACTTAGCAATCTAATATAATGTCTGTCTTTTGAAGTAACTAAAATTGCTTGTAGGGACTCCTTTTCCCCAAAATGTTAAGGCCCCTAAAAGCAAAATGGAAACATGAACTGTACAGTCATGAGAATAGGCAATGTACCAGTTTTCTAAAACTTGTTTTAAAAAGCTTTTCTATTTTTTTGTTCTGTTTCTGTGTCTTGAGGTTTTCTAATAGTGTGAAGTCCAGTGCAGCCTGAAGAAACATAATGCAGGGTTAAGGAAAAAAATGGCTGTGGTGCTTTCTAATATCTGCTCAGTGATGTAATGCAATGCAGATTAATGTCTCTCCTCCAGCTGGCAATCTGCTATGGAACTCACTCACACACTCTCATGTCCATACACCTACTCATGCTTTTTCCCTTTTTGTGGCCTTAAGAAAACTCCCCAGACCAAAACCCCAAGAGAGTCTGTTTCTGCTCACAGAACTAGCAGGCCAGGATCTGCTGAAACATGATTAATGAACTATAAATGGGTAGTTTTCTTATTGAAGGGCTACTGACAGATTAAAGGCTGATTAAAGTTGACTGTTGTTTATATATGAAAGGAGGCAACTTCTGGATTCCTGGTGGGCAGCAGTCACTATGAAAGTTTGTTTGCTTTTGATGGAGATGAAGGATAGACTGAAGGATTGCTGGAAGAGTACAAATTTTTCTCTAGGATGGAGCAGTCGAATGCTTCGTATGCAGTATGTTCCATTTTTTATATATTAAAAGGTATATAAATGCATTGAGAGTGAGGAGGGATGGGGAGCTCTTGTGGAAGCACTCAATAAATCCTGCATCAGGTAATAAACTCACTGATATCAAAGGGCTCATCTGCTCCTTAGAGATAAGCTCTTATGTAATTTGATACTTATCAAAGACCCATGAGTTTGCAAAATTTATTTGGAAAATCTGAGCAAAGTCTGTGACAAGCCATTTGTGAAAACACCAAGATGTATTTCACAGCTGTCAAAGCACTAGAGCAGTCTTCCTTGCAGTATCTTAGGACACTTGAATTTCTTGCTGAAGCATGAGAAACTAGAGAAGAGAACTAACACTAGCTCAGACATATGCAAAACATCTTTAAGTTGAGATGTTTGGCCACCAGGAAGCCTGTGAGCTGTGTGTGCTTCATGAATGCTAACAATACCCAATGCTCCATCCTAAAATCTTCCCTGTGTGCCATGACAGAAGAGGTTTCAGCAGCTGCATCAGATTTTCATGGTCTGCATCCTGGCTGGAAGCAGCAGGAGAAGTGGTCCAGCTTAATTCAAAACAAGTCTTGTCTGCAGCCTCCCATATTGTGCTTTGGAAGTTGTTTCAGCCAGTCCTTGCCTGAGTTGGGTTAAACTTGTGCCTGTACCTGGTCTTGCACCTTGTCTTGCACTCACAGGCTAATGCCTTGAGCTGAGCAAGGGTGGTGCCTGCCCCGCTGTGCCCTTTATCTGTGGCTTGCCTTTGTCTTCTTCCTTTGCAGACCAACCATCAGATAACTGTTTCCTTCTGGTGATGAGCATGTACAAGGAAAATGGGTTGCAGGTTATTGCCCTTACTCTTAGAAACTACTCTCTGGAAAGAGTATCAGCCTCTCTTGGTGTATTTTGTGGTCACATTTAATTTTGTTTTCTAAGAACTGCCTTATTTGGTTCTGATCTTATTGCTCATGATAAACACGTGCTGGCTGATAATAATCAACAACCATAATTTCACCAACAAAAAGTTTGAGAAGTTTTGAAAGTCTATTTGCAAACATGTCAAGTGGATTTTTTAAAATGCATACTTTGATATTTTCCTTTCATTTTCTCTGATGGTGTCTCCATAATTTCAGCTTCCCTGCAGTAAACATCACAGTATTTACAGCATACAGAGACATGAACAACGTTGAAAAATAGGCTAGTCAGGGTTTGTTTTATCAGTTGTACATCACCAAATAAATTTATGTAAGTTAGAAGCAACTTTTTACCTCAGAAAGGTAAACAGCCAGGTTACTTTGTCCATGCTGAGGATGTTTGAAATCAGGAAAGTGGCAAAAATGTGAGCTGTAGTCCCTGCCCATTCTCAGAGTCCAGCACCACAACCTCCTGCAGCTGCCTGCTCTGGCATGGCAGGAGAGTAGCTGGCCCTGCTCTGAGGAAAGGACCAGCACTGCTGGGAACCACCCTGTGGGGGATCATTCCTCACTAATGAGCTTAAGTGGAACCAGGTGGAGTGCAGAGGCAACGTGAGGAGAGATTTTGTGGAAAGCCCTGGTATCAGTGTGACTACACAAATAAATGGAGGTTTTCGTATTCAGATATGAAACAACTGGACAGCTGAAGAAGGATGCTGACAACCCAGGAGGAAACACTTTGCTTTGCATCTAGAGCAATGTCTGGCTGTATTTTTTGTGTGTGTATGGAAGGTTGATTGTCTTAAAAATATATGTTTCTCATTTTCTCTGTCATGAATTTACCCAGTCTTAAAGACTTAATCTGCTTCCTTCAGGTTCCATTAAATCTAGGGGAGACCTTGGCATTTGCAAGAGGCTGCATTAACTGAGGCATGAACCTCCACCCTCCTTAAAGGCTGCTCCATATCTTGTAGATAGACCTGTTGGCTGCATTTATTCTCACCCTCTCCAGGTACTGAATTCAACAGTTACAGCAGGAGCTTAGTGTCTTTCTAAATCTTTGTATATTTGACCTAGGAAAATACATATCTTTATTCCATTTGGAAAAAAATAAAATCATGTTTTATTGCCTTTCTCCTTCCATCCCCATTATGCAACTCTGTGGTGACTGTGTACTATATCTGTCCCTGTTCAGAGGGACAAATCCAGGCACAAACAAGTGAGTTCGATGCTGAGTGCCAGGCCAGTATTTCATACTGACTTGTTGAAGACAAGAGGCATCTCTATACAGAGGAATTTGTCCTCCATGTTTGGGGGTATTGTTATTTAACCAAATTCTGTTATATTATTTGGTATGCTTATTGGGAAACAGATGGGTTTTTTTAACATACATAATACTTGAAACCGCTGAAAGGCAATCTCTGTGGAATCCCTTTGGATCTCCTATAAATATTTGGCTTTCACTCCAGCTTTCTAGCTATCTTGTTGTTTCTGTCCTATAATAAGATCCTTTAATATAGCTCCCAGAGCTGCAGTATAGAACCTTACACCTTATAAAAAGGAAATTTGCAATGGATGTAAGGAAATTATATCAGAAATATCCGTGCAAACAGCTTGCCAGTGAGCTAGAGAGAGTGTCAAGGCTGGCATTATGCCAGCACCAGGTGACCACTGCTCTTGGATAATTTTTTAAAGTTTATTTTTTCTAAAGTTAAATTTTTTACATATGTTCATTTGTCAGCCTCCAAAGAAATATTTTTGTAATGATCTTAAAAAAACAACAAAAAAATTAATGCCAGCCACTGGTTTCTTAAAGAGACTTTTAACAACAAAGAATGTAGCACACAATAAAATTAAGTACTCTAACTATAAGAAACAGATTTCTTTAGAGATAAAGATTGCAATCAGCAGTAAACAAGAGAAAATAGAGATTTTTACCTTGGGGGGTGGGGAGGGAAAGGAATGAAAAACCCAGTGTGGTGAATTTTTTCTGGTGAATTCTCTATGTCCTACGAAGGCAGAAATTCCATTACTGCTAATGGTTACTAACTGATGTAGAAACAAGGGAGTATTTAATGTGCATTGCAGTCAGCACTTACAATAAAACTCCTCTCTGGAGGGTGTCTGCTGCTGGAGTTTGCATAGATTTCACTCTATGCAATTCAGTATAAATCTCTATTGCAAATACCTCTGCATGGCAAGGGAGTTGTTCTTGCCACCAGAGACTTTTTAGCAGTCAAAATTCAAACAGACCTCTACCCTGCAAAACCTAGCAAAACCAAACATTCCCAATCTGAAAACTCAAAGACCTATAGCCCTTCCTCCCAATACCATAGGATTATAGAATCATGAACTCATTGCTCCCTGTCTTATCACTACAGTTGCTGATAAAGTGCTCCTTTCTGGTTCTCTTGTAGGCCCTCTTAAAGTATTGGAAGGTTGCTATGAGGTCCTACAATCTTCTCTTCTCCAGGCTGAATATACCTTACTTTTTCATCATGTCTTCACAAAATAAGTGCTCCAGTCCTACAGGATTTTCAAGTTGCTGGGACTGCAGGATGAGTCACACTCAGGTGTTGCAAATCCTCAAAGATGGCAATTTCATAGTTTTACTAGGCACCTGTTGTAGTGTTCTCATGTTCCTTTTGACTTTTTCTACTGTGGATGAACAGGTCAAATTTCCTCTTTTCTTCACAGATTGTGTTCCAGACCTCATTTAATCATCAGTTTCCTGGGGACTCTTGCCCCAGAAGTTGGAATTTTTCTTTATGAGCAGCACACAGTGCAATACCCCATTTGAAATTTGGCCAGAGCTGTGTAGGATAAAGAGATGATCCTGCCAGTGCTGCAGACTAATTTTCTATTTTTTCACCTCGGTGTGATGTTTCTCTTTTTCCAGTAGCATGATGTTGTTGACTCATGTTCAGCTTGTGATCCATAGTGACAGCCAGCTCCTTTTTTTCAGAACTGATTAGTCATCTGCCATCCAGCACCTGTGCAGCTGACAGTCCTTATCTAACTACAGTGAATTCTGCTCATCTCCTTTGAATATTATATTTCTCTTGGATTGTGCGTCTGATTTATCATGATAATTTTGAGTTCTGTATCAGCCTTCCAATATGTTCCCATATCTGTAGTTGTGATAATCCCAAAACAATCATGACAATGCTGTGTTGCAATGGACTCTGGGTACACCTTGTGGGACTATACATGGTACATAGCTCCATCCTGATAAAAGCTGCACATAACTCCCCTGGTATGGTTTGCCAGGCCATTCTTCACCCTTGGATATCAGTTTCTTGTAGTTCATATGTGTCTAGGTTAAGTGTGATAATGCCATGTCCCACAAACTGAGAAAAATACCATCGTTATAGGATCTGTTACTGTCCACACAGAGCCATTGGTGTTTGACTGAAGAAACAAAACCACCTGTATAAACCCTGGTAAAAATGTTGAATAATTTTAGGCTATAGAAGATCTCAGGCATTGAGGTACCAAGACATAATGAAGAAATATTAGAAAGAATGATGAACATAAGATAGCTTTAAAATTATCACTCATTCTTAGCTCATGATGAATCAACTTTCATCACTTAACCTTCACTGTTCTGATGCAAAACTCAGACTGAAGTCTGGTGGAATCAAGCAGAATGGATGGTGTAGGTAAAGAAATTTTGCTGTGTTCATAGGAATACTTCTGCTTTTTTCTTTCCATATCTTTACAATGTTCAGTTAGACAAAAATACCACGAAGAAGATAAAAACAGGTGAGACTACACAACATGCTATGGGTTAGATCCATGGTAGTCTGTTTGGAGAGGTTGCAGGACCTGTGTGGAAAGCAGGAATAGGTTTTAAATGAACGGATGTTATGCTTTCTTTGGAGAAAGGAGAGCTGCGATGTAATGCACTGAGGTACTACTGGATTATATTTGTTTTAGAGAGAAGAATGTGATCCCATGACTTGTCCTACTGAAATTGGCAGGAGTGTGGTAAGAATGAAAATATTCCCAAGGTTTCCATGACAAAACTCCTGTTTCTTGCACAAGGTCCCTTGCACAAGGACTGTGCTGAGTCTATGTCTTTTCTCACTCTGCAATTCCCATGTAACACTTTGTGGTCTGCTCTTAGCACTTCAAAAGGCCAGCTGCTCCCTCAGATTATCAACTAGCCTTTTATCTATAAATAGAGTGTGGCTACTGTCCTGGGGAGATTCTGAGTTGGAAGATATGCACATATATTTGATAGATTTTCTGAGGGGTTAACATAAATTTTCAGATAGGATAGAAGTCAGCAGCACATCCAAATATTCTCAAAGCATCTTATGACACTGAAGATCGTTCTAGTTTATATATGCTTTCACTAATTAATGTGCTGGTGCACATCAAATCCCTGTTTTCAAAAAGAGAAAGAATATGGACAGTCTTTTTCGCTGTGCAAAATTTGGGACTTTTATGCCTTTGGTATCCATTTGTGCATTGTTCTCCACACAAGGGTGTGCAATCCCTTCCTGAAGCTCAATGAGAATGATGTGCACTGATAATTCTGTTCCAAGCTCCGTATCTTCCAGGCTTGTGCTTGCTGTGGTAGTGTGAGAAGAGACACAGCAGATGGCAGTGCATGACATCAGTTATCTCTGCTGCACGCTCCTGTTCCCAGCGGCGATGGTCCAGAGCTGGTGAGATTGCACTGGAGGGACCCCCACTCCCTGGCTCTGTGTGCAGGAGAGCAGGACACTGCTGTGAGCCAGTGCACTCTGAGGCATCACTTTTGCTCCGTGGATTAAGACTGCTGAATCAACAAAAAATCTGCCCCCAGATTTAAGCAGCTTTATCACTGGCAGGAGACTCCGAAGGCCTCCTACGTACAGACAGATTGCAGCTTTCAGCAGAAGCCACTCCCAGGGTATTTCTGTTTTCACCCGTGTTTTTACCTTCCACAATATGATTCATGTTCTTAATTGCTTCTCTGTTTCAAAACCTAGGCAATTTGCATATCAAATTAATTTTTCCTCCATTTATCCTTATAATTCTGTTTTTGGGTAAATGTTAGAGGGCTTGTTCTTGGTGCATTGTGACATTCGAACTAATATCTGGCACAGAAATAATGATGGCATTAAATGAAAATTTCCTTACCAAGTTGTGATGTGTTTCATCAATTTGATGTGCTGCAAGGGACCATCTGAAATAGGAGAAAAAAGAAGACGGAGGGAAAAGGAAGGAAACAGGATTTTCTTAAATGCCAACACAGGACTGCTTTGGTAACAAAGAGAACAAGGGAGACTGGGAGAACAAGGAATAAAGTCTGCAAATTAGAGAGTTTTAAGTGGAAAACATTGTTTTTAACCAAAATGCTTAATTATAGCACTTTTATGGAGAGCCCAGCGGAGTGTCACTAACATGATGAATGAGTTGGGCCATCTTTCCTGTGAGAAGAAACTGAGAGAGCTGGGACTATTCAGCCTGGAGAGGATTCAGGGGAACATTTTCAGTGTACAGAAATACCTAAAAGAACAGTACAAAGAGGATGGAGACAGTTGTTTTTTTTCAGTGGTACCCAGAGGCAAAGGGCCTGGCAATGAAACATGGGAGATTCCCTCAGGGCATCAGGAAGCAATTTTTCAGCGGGAGAGTGACTGAGCATTGATACAAGTTGGGAAGTGTCCATCTCTGGAGATCTGGACAGAGTCCTTGGTAACCAGAACTGGGTGGCCCTGCTTGAGCAGGCGGGTTGGAGCAGATGACTTCCAGAGGTCCCTTCTAACTCAAACATTTTGTGATGCTGTGAACCTAAAGAGAGGCCAACTCCTGAGCTGTATTTCTGTTCACTTATGATATTTTCTGATGTCTCATTGGAAGCTGCTTGTACTGTTAAAAGCAATACCTGAAGTTACAATTGGAAAACTACTGTTTTGGGCAATGCCCAAACATGATCTCAATATTCAGATTCCAGGGGATTTCCTGAATCTGCTAAATTACTACCCTAGTGCTACTTTCCAAAGTACCTCAGCAAATATAACATGTACGTTTTCAGAGTGACATATTTGAAATGGATCATGAAGTGACAGAAATGCTGGGATTGTACAAGAGGTTGTGTCTCCTGTTTATTACCAATTTTGCACCTGGGCAAGTCACAGGTAGCATCATCCTTGCATCGTCTGGAATTCCAAAGAAGGAATGATCTTGTTATCTTTGTTTTGATTGAATATCCACTCCCTTCAAATAAAAGACAGACATTTTGTTAATATGGCAGTTGTAATAAGCAAAAAAATGAAAATTCTAAAATACGGAAACAATCTAATTACCAAATATGTGGAAAAAAAAAATCTTTCTTTTCAACAAGATGAGATGCTGACTGAATCAATTTAAGAAAATAAAAAAATCTGCAAGTGTCTTATTAATCTTCTTGAAAGAATAATTTTTTTTCAAGCAAAGAGATGATCATTATGCAAAAACTTGTGAGTGGAAACATCCTGTAATATAACTTTTTATGCTGGTTCTCTAATTCAGCATGGATTATTTGCCCTCTATCCTGAATAATTTAGGACAAGAAGCTGTAAAAAATATTTTGGTTCTTTCTATTACAAGACAAAAAGATTGCTTTAGGATTTTTCAATTAAAGACAAGAAGATTCATGTAGAATCTGCTTCTTAGAACATATTATCTCTTTCTGGAATGACTAAACAGGAGAAAAATCTGTTTACAGATAGGTGTCTGCAGGGAGCAATGATTGGGAATTAGGTGAGGAATGGCTCCAGAAAGAGATGCATGCAACAAAGCTTACCCTGTGCTTCTCCAGGTGTTGCTGAGACACAAATGTTCATGTCATGACCATCCACTTAGAGACAGGCTCTGACTTTCATCTCTGAAAGGCCAAAAGATTAATGAGCAAAAAGACTACCTTTAAAAAAAAATATTATTTATTTATCTTTAATTATTTTTTTCCTTTTTGCCTAGATACCTTTCCTCAAGAAGAGTCTTGGATGCTCAGAAATGTCAAAAGCGCTGTGGGGACACTTGCACATCTGTGAACCAGTGAAGCAGCTCATCAGTCAGAGTAGCTGATTTGGGAAACAAGGATACTGCAGCTTATGCATGTTCCAAATTCTCTTTATAGAGTTAGCATAGGATTTTATAATGTATAGCATTAGCACTTCAGAGACCGTCATCTTTTTTTAGAAACCCAGGGCAAATTTTGACAGTAATCTTTCTACAGCTTGTCTCCGAAGAAAAGCAGCTATTAAAGAAAACATCTCACTTTCAGTAGTCCTCATATCAACAGTAGTCACCACCCTTGTGAATTTTCCAGAACAGATGATCACTAGTTCTCATGCCGAAGAAGCAAAATAGTATCAGTGAGAGATCTCTGCAAAGTCACAAGATTATCCCAGATAGAATTTCAACAAGGTTGGATTTTGTCTGACACAGTTTAATGACCTTGACACTACATCTGCAAGCTTTAAATGAGGTTTATTCTGCCAGTAAAATAGGAGCCTTCTTAGGCTCCTTTGGAAACAGGGCATCCAGAAGGAAAGACCTGGATCAATAGTGCCACAAAACAGGATGTATTATCGTGAGAGAAATTGAAGTCCTGAGAGCCTGAAAACCTTGCAATGTAGCTAAGGAATGGTAGAAAATGCAAATTTTTCTCCCACTTAGCTGAGCTGCTACATTTTCTTTCCTGCCCCATTTCTCTTCTGATTCAGTTTGCTTTGAGTGTGTTGCTCTGTGACCTCCAGGCCAGATAAATTCTCTCAGAATCTCATTTTTTCACTGCAGCCCTCACAGAAAGCTGTGATTTTTCCTTCCAAACTGAGCCAAAGAGTATGTGAAATTTCCCTGATTTTCCTGGAAGATGCTGCTATTGGTTGCTATTTGTCTACTAATGGTAGACACTAATGCTCCTAGACTCTGGGCACTGGCTAATTATTATAATAAGTAGTCATTCTGTAGACAAACAAATAAACAGAGAAAGTAAAGCTCTCACCTCTGTTTATTTACTGTTAAACCAGAGTAATAGATCTGCTAGCCTGTCTATGTAACCTCTGCAAGAAAGTCTTGCCTGGTCCTCCTGCATAGAAAATTAATAGGTTTAAAAAATTAAAGGTGTGTCGGGGGGGTAATTTTGCACCAAAAGGAACCTGAATTAGCAGGTTTGAGCCCTCCATTCATCACAATTCCTTCTTACACTGACCTATTTTCAAGCACTGTGTGTTTTATTTCATGTTTTTACCCTGCTTTTGTCTTTGGTAGAGTTTTGAAGGTCCACTCAGAGGAGAAGTGTCAACTATTCACCTGTTTATAGATCAGATTTGACTCTTTTTTTTCTTTAGACTAAGTAATTGCAACTTAAATCACTGTTATATATAGTAGTGTGTGTTTGGAATTTCTCAATCTTGACTATATCTTTCTTGAGCAAGGGCATCCAAAACTGAACAGATGTTTCTCCCACAATCAAATTAGTTCATAACAGGCATTCAGAGAGTGTTGTTGAAATATTCATGAGCTTTAAAAGATAACAATGCATGAATACTAATGAATAGTAAGTTGTATGGTGCTTTAAACAATGACACAATAAAGCAAGCCCAAACTAAACCATCACCCAATTAAACATTTCCTTAATTGCAATAGTCTTAGGTGAAGATTTCACATGTAATTTTCCTCTAATGTTCATGATAGACAAAGAAAAAAGCATTGCAGAAAAATGCCTTTCAGTTTACAAAAACACTTTACAAATGTATTTAATCTGTCTTGAATCAAGGAGTCCAAGGAACCTCATCACTACAGCTATTCCTAAGTGGACATCTGTGGAATTTATGGCTAATTAGAAATTTTTCAGTTTATTTTTAAAAATTTTAATTGAAGATGATACAACAACTTATCCTGCATGCATACAATCACTACTAGCTAGGACTGGAAACTGTGGTTTTGACTAACCACATTTCTAATATTAATTGCCACTTTTCAGTCTTGAAATTTTTATCAAAACCAGAACTTTTGGATGACATTTCCCCCTTACTAATTTGGTATCAAACAAATAATGACTATTTTTGACCATCTCAGCTGGCAAACTATTGAACATGAAAACAGACAACAAATACTTTCACAATTTGGAAACAGTAGGTTTGTGATGAGCTCAGGTCTTACTGTTGTTGAAATTGGTCATTGTGATGCAACTAAAATCCCTCCAGGTTTGTAGTCCATCCTCACTGAACATCTGCAGGGTGAACTGAGTGTGGAGCTGAGGAATCAGACAGCCCAACTCACTGGCCACCACCATGTGCTCCTTGGGGTCTCTGTACACTTAGGCTTTGCCCTAATGGCAGGACAATCTGGCACCATTGCAGCAGAGTATCCACCAGTGAGGATACTGCTGTCTTCTACTTTCGAGTCTTTCTGGTGCCATGTCACTTTCAGCTGAGAGCAGTTGCATTATGCAGATGCTGCATTTTCAGCCCCCGGGCATTCTGCATTCCCATGTGCTAGCACAGGAGCTGCTGTAGCACTGTGCACTGCAATGAGAATATCCCCTTAAGTACTCTACAACTTGTCCCATTTTGCACAGTTTTTAACCTACAAATTATGTTATTCCACCTCCCTGCTGCCAGTGTTTAAAGCCTCATTACCACAGAATTTCAGTTGAAATAGAAATAATGATACTGAGAGACGTTTACCGACAACCTTGGCGACTGATGAGTTCCAGAGCTTATCAAGACATCCCCTCTCACAAATGTGATCAAATGCTGAAAACACTGGCATTTCACAAGCATGTATCACGAGATGAGAAATCTTAAATGTTTTTTTTAGGGAGGGCTCAGGTAGTCAAATGTCATAAATTATATAATCTGGGATTTATAGCACAATTACTAATTCAGATCGACGACCCACCATGTTTTTATCAGAGAAGTAATCTAGGATCTTATAAGGAAAGATGTAGTGCAAAAAGCAAATGGAAAGTAATTATAAAAGGAGAGGTTGGCTGTCATTCTGGTAATAGTGCCTGTTATCAATCTGTCTAATTGTCACATGAGATTGCTGGTGGGAGAGCACATGCACCTGACAAGAAGAGTGGTAGAGCTCCCACAGGCTCTTTTAGCCCCTGGAGTTTCTCTGTGCTTTACTGTCAGTCAGGGACAAGGCTTGCAGGGATGCTGCCCATGCAACCAGCCTTAGTGGCAACCTGCAGAGGAGAAATAGTGATCAAGCTCTACAAATACAGTCTATTTGGGTTGATTTTTTTGTCCTTTGTGGTAATGTCCTAGAATCTGGAAAAAATAAAAAGTGTTTCGGTCCTTTTCTATGTTTTCTGAAAAACTGACTTTTCTCATCAGATATTTGTCATTCACTGGAGTACTAAAAAGGAAGACTTGCTTTGAATGTATCAAAATAATAACAATTACTTTCAAATAATTGTTTGCTTCCATATGTTCAGCCAAAGAAATTCATAATGTGTTGTGTGTTATCTTTACCTCTGTACCTGGGTTTGACTAAATTTTGTAAGATTGTATTTATTCTTATGAAAATAATTTTGTATATAGCTTAGAGAATCTTATAGCTATAGAGAGTCTTATTTACCAGGACAGCCTTCAAAAGCTTCACTAAAAAAGGTTTGAAGTTGTATATTTTACAAATTAGACTGCGGTAAACCATAATAGAAGTATTAATAAGGTTTGAACTTTGTTCTTACCATGTATTTCCAAGATTTTTTTGCCTCTTGATTTATGACAACTTCCACATTTCATTGCCTTTTCCTCAATATTTCATGGCTTCACTTCTACATTTTAATAGAGGTGTCTTCTCGAAGTGAAATTTATTGAAAGAGTTTGATTTCATTTTTCCTGTGACTCTGAAGTGTCTAGGTGTGTTTTTTTTCATTTCTGTCACCTGTCCTGATGAAATGTATAATCTGCTTGAACCATATGTAGCTGTCTGAGTTACCTCAAAAGGTAGAGAGGAAAAGAAAAAGCAGATAAAAAAAATCAAAACATTTAAAACATTATTTTATCTTTAAAAATCTGCAGTCTCTTTCTCCTCAGGATGATCATTAACCCTTAGAAGGATGTTTTCATTTATAAATTTAGAACCAGTGTTCTACATTTTCTACTGTTTCACAGTGTGTGGTTCATAGATTTTCACTCAAAACATTACTTGGAAACAAGAACAAGAGCTGCTGGTTCAGAAAAACTAGTTCCTGAGTTAAGCTATTGAAGGCCTGAAAAATTTATCACATCCTCTTCAAGGTAGTTAAAACAGCTGCTTGGCTTTGCTGTGAGTGCTCCCAAAAATGTAAGCCATTCTCCTCACTGACTTTCATTATGAGAACAGGACTGGTGGCTCCTTTATCTGAGATACTAACAGTAATTTTCTGATGATTGAGAGGTGACCAGGAGATTGCACCTTGACTGCAATCTCAGCTCCAGCCTCCTCAGCTCACCCTGCTGTCCTCTGCTCAAACTGGGATATGCCATAGCTTCTTTCCCATCCAGCTGTCCAAGTTCTTTTTATGGTAGCAGTTTAGGGAGATAGCAAATGAGGGAAAAAAATTGTTCTCTGCTTGGATCACTCCTGTTCCTATTGGTCATGGTGAGTTTAAGGTGTGCATCCCAGTCTGGTTCCTTCTCCAGCTTGCAGGTTTTGTTACAGCATCAGAGAGAATGCCTTCCAAGATAACTGGCTGGGCTGCACTCTCCTTCCTTGGATATATACCAGCTAACATCTGGTGTAGAATTGCTCACTTATAGAGGCCTGTATATTGGTCTGTCTTTGAATATTGGCCTGTCTACACATATATATTTTGAAGTCTGCAGGTAAACAGGAGCTGGTTAACAATCCCTGAGATGTCAGTAGAATAGGAGGAGCTCCACAGCAGTCTCTGCCCCAGCAGCCAGGTTTTGGCAGAGTGAGAAGCTTTGGTTAGATGAGAGAACTGTAGGGTGGCCACACATGTTTATCTAACAGGGCTGATATGACTAGAACTGTCAGAATATAATTATTTTTGCAAGTGGTGTAGTGATGTGGTTCAAGATTATAAAATATGAAGACATTACCTTATTTCCTTTCAATTGTACTCATCTGGAGAGTAACCCCACCAGAGAGCAAGTTAGGGAAATGCGTAAATGCTGTGCTACTTTACACAGAATTAGGTTAACACTGTTTACATGTACATGACCTGGCTGCTCCACTGGCCCTATTAGGTAGGAGGTGGCAGCTGGCAGGGAGTGAAGAACAGCCTGATTAAATGCTGCTGGAAGCTTTAGCAGCCCAAAACAAGCGTCTCCACCCTGTGTAGGTCGTCAGGGTCCTTTACAGATGCCTCAAGAGCGTTGCTCAATCCCCTAAAGATGTTTAACACCCAGAGCTTGGATTTGCCCCCTTGTGTCCTTATCCTTGCTTTTGACAACAGACAGAGCCCAAGCTGGGCATTTGGGCCATATAACTATTGAGAACACCTAAGTAGTGGAGGATTAACCAAACTCAGGTAATGTTGCAGCTGAGTGCTGCAGTGATTTCAGAGCAGAGCTTGGTGGGGAGGATAGCCCATCTCTGCTGGGACCCATGGAGAGAATCCTACATCCAGACACGACATAAATCCTCTACAAATACATGGGGAAGAGGGGGAGGGAAAATACCTTTTCTCTCCTGCTAGCATTAGAGGAACAACAGAAGAATTTGATGCTAATATGTTTTATGAAAACAGAGAAAAGAGCTAATGATGCTTGCAACTAATATATGTGCTTTCTCAGGCAATAGACACATCTCAGATAAAACCAGAAATGTTTCAACGTGATCATAATGTCCATTTTAGGGAATAATTAATCATCTGTCCTCTTATATGGGCAAAAATGTTTATTCAATATTGTTATACTGAATAACTCTGAACTTAATTACTTTCTTCTCTAGCTGAAAAAAAACAGTTTTGCTGAGATAATGTGAACTATATAGTTATTGCCTCAAATCTATAATCAAATTAAATATATCAAAAAGAATTATTGTTCACTCTGCCAGCCTCATTGCAGCCTTGAAATACACTCCAGATACTGAGCACACTGACATAAAAATTAACACTTTTATACTTTTGTTGAATATCTTCTTAGTGAGTAAACTGAGATATTTTCCTTTCCATCAAGCCAGCAGTTAAATTATTTTTTTCAGATAAGATGCAAATATTTCTTGTGAGCTTTTAAACTTTCAGTAAAATTTTAATAATTATTTTTTTATTACAGACAATGCAAAGTTGCCTTTTGGATTAATGTCACGGTGCAAGGTGCATCAGGTTGCTTACAGGGGAAGCAGGATCCTTATGGCAGGATGCAGAAGCAAAGCAATTAGTAGTTAGCAAGTAGAAGTAACTGTGTACAGCCTCAAGCCAAAGCAGTTTACCTCTAAGTCACAGTTTTATATAAAAATCATAAAAAGACACAAATCCTCCATCACCCTTCTGGAGTCTGAGTAGGGATTCCTATGCCATTAAGTGGTCTAAAATTTTAATGTTTTATAAAAAATGAAAATGTCTTTAAGTATTACTGATCTAAGTAAATAGAATATGTTTTTGCTGCTATTATATGGAACTCAGCTCCCAGAGAGGTCCTCTTCCATTTGCACTATTTCAGTCTTAAAAGAATTCATTAAACATTTACAAGTTTTTATATTGTTGACCAAATTTATTTGCTGATATCCATCTGAATGGGAATAAAGTTTTTCAGGGATATCAAACAACTCTTAGGTAGCCCCATGATTGCAATGCTCAAGATCCCCCAGTGGGTTCACTCAAAATATTTCTAAAATTTTGGGGACTAAAATGTTTGATTTTTTTCTTTTTCAAAGATGTCTGAAATTTGGTTTTGCTGAATTAGAAATTCAGTGGAGGCAATCTCTGCCTTCCCATAGTAAACATTTATATTAGCATTAATTAGATAGATTTATGCATATACTGATAGGGAAAAAACAAACACACCATAGAGAAGTTAACAATGACATGAATGATTAATACCTTCAAGTAGAAATTTTATTCAAAGACGTGGGTGGATAGATAATTTAGCTGCTGTGCTTGCCCTTGATTTCTGGCAAGCTTAGTGTCTTTGAAAGATTGTTACTAGAAAGTTTATCTGATTAGCTGTTGATAGCAAAAGAAGTGTTTATCTCTCTTCACTTTGTTGAAGACAAAGTGCTTTCACTCTATCAGGACTACTCCTGGTGTTGCATGTGAGCTGTAACTCTTTATTTCAGTGATCTTATTTCTGAAGGACTGGCTGTTGAAAAAGCATGGCCTGAGAGCAGTCATTTGATTAGTCTGTAAATGCAGTATATGTGGAGAAAGAAGAAATGTCATCAGCATTTGGATGTGAATTTCCTTTATCTATTCATAAAGTGTTTTTGTGAAAAGGATGGCATTTCCAAAGCAAACCAGATTCCCACCAAGCTGCTCTATCATTGCCCTTTCTGAGCTGGGCAGAAGAGAGAAAAATATAATGCAAGGCTCGTGGGTGAAAGGACAGGGAGAGATCCCTCACCAGCTACTGTCATGGACAAAATAGACTTAGAGACCAGCAGGTTGAGGGAATTGATTCTTCGTCTCTACCCCACACTTGTGAGATCCCACTTGGAATTCTGCATCCAGCTCTGGGGTCTTCAATGTAAGAAAGATACTCACCTACCTGTCAGAGCAGGTTCAGGCAAGTGCAACAAAAATGATCAGAGGGCTGGGGCACCCCTCCTAGGAAATGGGCTGAGAGAATTGGGTTATTCAGCCTCAGAAGAGAAGGGTCCAGGGAGACCTAATAGCGGACCTTCAGTACAGAGAGAGGGCTGGAGAGGGACATTCTACAAAGGCATGTAGTGATAGGAAAAGGGGAGATAGCTTTAAACTGAAAGAGGATAGGTTTAGATTAGATATTAGAAATAAACTCCTTACTGAAAGGTTAATGAAACCTCACTGACTGGACCAGGTTACCCAGAGAAGTTTTGGCTGCCCATGACTGGCAGTGTTCAAGGCCATGATGAGCGAGGCTTTGAGCAAACTGGTCTAGTGGGTGCCATCTCTGCCCATGGCATGGAGTTGGATGACCTTTAAAGTCCCTTCCAACCCATAAATCATTTTATGATTCAATGAAATGAATTGATGAACTATTGCAAATCCAGTCAAGGATAGGGTAATAAGGAATAAACCCATACCTTAAAAACACTTTCTTCCACACCTCCCTTCATCATGGGCCTAATTTTAGTCCTATTTCTCTACCGTCTTCCCTCTAGTAGTGGAGGGGTATGGGAATGGGGATTGTGATCTGTTTAGCACAACCTGTCTCTGCTGTTTCTTCCTCTTCAGGTGGAAGACTACTCACACTATTCTGCCCCAGCATGGGGTCTCTCCCATGGGAGACAGTCCTTCATGAGCTTCTCCAACCTGTGTCCTTCCCACAGGCTGCAGATCTAAACAAACTGCTCCAGTGTGGGTGCCTTCTCTGGGCTGCAGTCCCATGGGAGCAGGCTGCTCCAGCATGAGTCCCCTGCATTATCACAAATTCTGTCAGCAAACCTGCTCCAGCATGGGCTCCTCTCTCCAGATGGTCACAGCATCCTTTAGGTATCTCCACCTGCTCTGGCATGGAGTTCTCCAGAGGCTTCAAGGGAATGTCTGCTCTGGCAGCTGGAGCACATCCTTCCTTTTCTTCTACACTGATCTTGCTGTTTGCGGTGTTTTTTCTCTCATGTATTTTCACTCCTCTCTTTTGACAGCTGCTGATATTGTACCGGGTTTAAATTCCCTCTCCTTAAATATGTTATCCCAGAAGCTCTACCACACTGATGGGCTCTGCCTTGACCAGCAGCAGATCAGTCTCAAAGTGTATTGGTATTGACTCTGCTGGGGAAGTTTCCAGCAGCTTCTTACAGATTCTACTCCTGTACCCTCCTCTTCCAAAACCCTGATATGGAAACCCAATGCAAATGTTATCAAAAAGATAATCTGTTTCTCTTAATTGGAAAATGGTGAAATTCATGGGTCCACAGCAAAGCCTGAAGCCCCTGCTGTTGCTGAGAGATGCAGATGTTTTCCCTGGCATGCAGCGGTCATTTGTACACGCTCCCACCGTGGCTCCTGTTCTCACTTCAGAGCAGAAATCAAGGATAGGTGACAGCAATAAGGAAGTTGCCACAGGGTTATATTCAGTGTTACCTTAAAAAAAAAAAAAAAAAAAAAAAAAAAAAGATTAGACACTGTTGTTCACATTGCATTTGTCCTAATTTTTGCAGTTTTACCCAAGCAATTATTGAGTGTTATGGGACCAGCTAAAAGCTGGGATTGTTTTTCTGGATACAGTATTTTAAAGAAAGATATATTGCTAAAGGTAGCAATGTAGTTAGTTAAAAACCATGGAGGTGCTGCTCCAATTTATTGTGATTCCTGTCTGACCCACCTCACCTGTGTGGGTTGTCTTTCATCATCCGAAAATGCCACGTGTATGTTGAGTTATACACCTCTATCAGCGTCCAAGCAACAAGCAGAGCAAATTTTTTATGTGTACATTAACTATACAAGGTTAAAAGCAGTTTTAAAAAAACAGAACTTTGGTTTTGGTTTTTTTTTTGAGGGAGGAAGTTTGAAAAAAAATATAAATCCCTCTTCAATGTAATTTCAGTGTACAGTGGAAATAACCAATATTTTAATCTTCTGACAAGGTTTAGGTGTTCCACTGTGAATCTACACATCTTAATCTCACTCAAGAAAATGAGTTGCACATAATAATTTTGTGACCTCCATCTAAAAGTACCAAATTACTCATTTTACTTACATGTTATAAATTGCAGCTTCTTCTCAGAGACAAGGGTTGCAGTCAGGCTAGGATCTTGGATGGCTGTGCCTTCACCATGCTGTTGTGTCTCACCCACCCAAGCCTTGGACCAGTGGCTCTGCTCAGCCTCCGTCTTAACAAACCTTTACAGAGGTTTTGTTTGTTGTGCTGTGATAAAGCATGACCCTTTGTGGGAGGACTGAAGGTATCTGTCAAGCTTGAACAGGAGGACTGGCAGAAGAGGAGCAACCACAGCTGCTTTGCTCCTCTGTTCCACCTCTACCTACTGGAAAGGCCCCTTTTCTCATTTTGGAGCAGCTTGAGGCTACTCAGTAGTGCATGCATGAATGTACCAGAGAAAAGCAAGGGCTGGCTGCACACCTGCCTGCTCACCTAGGGTTATGGTGAGATGGGTGCTTTCCTCCTACTCCTTGAAGTCTGGGCTGTGGTTACCCAGAATGGGGAGCATGATGCACCTTTTTTCACCCAAATGAGAGAGCTGCCAGTGGCTTCAAGAGCAGATCCCAGCAGACCTCTGCAGCAGCATGGTGTTAGTGCAGGGGTGTGATTTTCTCAGTGCTCTTGGACTGTGCTACTGTTTCATTAGAATAATATCTCTGTAATAACTAAAACTAAGTTCTTGGCACAAGTGCTTATAATTTTTAGAAAATGTGGAAATGTTTTCCTTTTGGTCTGTAATTGCCACTTTTGTCATCCTGTATGCTATAATGTGATTAAATGCTTGTCTGGATGTGCTGTCATAACTTTGAGCTACTGTCAGAACTTACTGTTGTGCTGTCCTAGCTATTACAAAAGTGCCATCTGTATTTAACAGCTGTGAGCAGTGTGCCTTAGTGATTCTTATGTAGCAAACTGCTGTTGTTTTGACCAGATGTTCATATTCTTCAAATATACCAAGGAAATCCAATATCCTACAGAAACAACTTGAAGACACTCTGAGATTAGTAAATCTGATAACAACATTCTATTTCTCAAACATGTCTTACAAAATCTCTTTTTCATTTACATTTTGCTACTTTGCTGTAGCCAGTGCTATCCCACACGTGCAGAATGAGACATACACTTCAGCTTCTTCCTTGAAAACAACCTAGTCTCTTCAACCTTTCTGTCTCCTTTACTCTTCCCCATAAGGACCACCAGACTGCAGTAGCAGGAGTGTTGAAAGAAACTTGGACTAGTCAGTGGTTTCATTCTCTTAGGCACTGAAAATTCAGAAATTTATAGTGTCCAGTTTACAGTGGTAGTTAGGTGCCTAGAAATGCAAAAAGGTCTGGGTAGGATTTGCTAAATCCTAAACGGATTATGTACTTAACTCCTATTGACCTCCTTTCAAATGGTTTTGATTCTTTTGTCTGCAAAACAAGCTGAAAAACCAGAAACAGTCTGCTTCTGAAAACTGAAGAGTAGCTGATTTTGGTAAATATGGAACTAGCACATGAAAAACCCACCCATGAAATGCAACACTCTTCTGTATGTGATGTTACAGAAGCCAGGATTTGCAAAAGAAAGTGAGGAGTGAACAGACCCTTCATTCCAGTTCTCCCTCCTGCTTTTCCCTCTTTCATCCATGTCACTACCAGTTACAAAGACAAGACATCAGCAGAAATGTTGAGTTTCTTTCCAGAGGCTTATTCCTTGTCTGCTCTGGGTGGGAAAGCCAGACAAGATCTTTTTCATTATTCTTCTCAGCCACTGGCATGGAACTTGGTCTCAGACAGGCCAGGTCATAGAAAAATTGCTATCCAAAAATTTCAATAAAGAAGAGAAGGTATTGCACTTGACACCTATCTCCTCTTGTTTTCATTGATTTATTTTAAACTTGAGGTAGCCAAGGCAAGGTGACATAAGTTCAACTTGTGGGATGCCTTCCCACTCCATACTATTGACAGACAGTAATGCCTATATGAAAAAATTCCAGAAAAAGAAAATGGAACTATTAAGCAGATGAAAGTGTGAATCATAAAAAATGGCAGGAAATGGGGGAATGTACTTTCTGTTTTCTGTTCTTGAGACTTTCCTTGAGATGAAGGTGGTATGTGAGGAAGAAAACAAATCTCCTGGGACAGCTGGAGCCTTTATCCAGTACCTTGCCTTAGCCTTTATCTGCTTACCTCCTGTGGTGTGGAGCTTGTTCTGGGGTAGGAGAGAAACAAAGCACACAGGAAAACAGGCAGGAAAAAAGGAATTTTAAAATGGTCTAGTGCATTCAGCTCTTTCAGGCTGAGGACAGCATACACTGGTGAGAAATGCAAATCACACTGAGAAAGTGCCAGAAGCCTGAGGTTTGCTCCTACCTAATAGGCTTGATAAGCTCTTAAAACTGAAAACACCAAGTCCTTGGATATTTCTTGCCTATATATATACTTTTTTTTTTTTTTTTTCCATTCACAGATGTGAAAAGAAATGCTCACACCTAAGATCTAATACAAAACTGGTTTTGCTATGTTTCCCCTCCTGTGTGATAATGTGTCATAAGTCACCATATTCTGTGCTTGTGCAGCACTCAGTGCAGCAAGGTCTTGAGTTGTGCCTGAGGTTTCTGGTAATTAACATCATCACCACCATCACATGTGAAACATCTAAAACATTATGATGTGTGTCTGCTTAGCTTTTCTCCTTGGTGAGCAGCACTTCATTTCTGTGTCCTGTCTGCCAGCTATTTTTAGATTTTGGTAGTACTAACAATGATCTGTGCACAATAGATCTGAGCAATTTAAAGTAAAGAGATAATCTATTATCAATAAATACCCACACTATGTATTGACATAATGCCTTTTTCTCATTCTCTCTGCCTGTCACCTAAAATTGTGTAGAATCTTGGAATAACAGAATACCTTCAACTGCAAAAATGCCACATGATCTTAGAAGTCAGTCTTTGTCAGAGTTATAATCATCCCAAATTCCAAATCACTCTAAGGTCTCCTGTGTATTTGTAGAAATGCCTAATTCTAAATTATGGACCAAAGTTTTGCAATTATTCTCTTTAACTTTAGTTGACATTTATGACTATTTGATTGCTATTGATCTTGTGCTATGGACACCATGTCTCTGACCCAGCTCAGAGGATGAAACCAGTTAATAGCAGCAGGACTTTATGTGAAAGCTAAAATCCAGTTGCTCATATTAAAGTGACTTTCTTTCTCTGTTTTCCAGGGATTTTAATACGAGTATGCTTATTTCCATACTTGAGTCTCTCACTGACTGAAAGCTGCTGTGTGAACCACTTATGATATCTTGAATCAATTTTGTGGTTTCTGTGTAGCTCCATAATCTTGATTTTTTCATGGATTTTGTGCCTTAACAACCACTATTCCCTGTTGTATTAAGGAAAGAAGAATGCCTAATTCTGTAATAAAAATGGGGATACTCAGTGTGTTGTTGTGCATAGGACGGGGTCTCTGAGAATGCTCAAAGAGAGAAAAAAGAGAGAAAATATAGAGCTGGAAAATATTTTTGAGGTGTTATCTTTGTTTTTAAGATTTTTTTTAAGTTAATTTTATTATTAATATTTTAGAAACACATCTTATGGGCTTGTCAAATGATTTATCATCCTCTTTCTGAAGCTGTCCCTGATGCTGTTCTTCGGCATCTGATTTTTATGAGTCTTATTGCTGGTTTCTAGGTCACTGAGCCCAGAGGCAGCTCACAATTGGTTGTTGCCTCAGATGCAAGCAGAGTGGGGGATATTTTCCTCTTTATCTATTAATGTGCAGTTAATGCAAACGAGTGATAAAGAAAATCTGTAGCCTTCTTTTTAATAAGTATATTTAATGTGTGAAGGCAGTTAGACATGAATACAGAACAGGAAATAAAATCAAGCCAAGCCAGAGAGGAACCAATAAGTGATACTGTTTTATAAGCAAAGCAATTGATTATTCCTTGCAGCAATTTGCTGGAGAGGCAGAGTTCTTGTTTTCTCATTAGGAACTGAATTAGCAAGTACAGAACAGCAGTAAATTTCTGACATGCATATTTAAGAATTAACAGTGTATCTTGCAGTCAAATATTGTATTGTTACAATGCCCAAACCAATGTTCAGGAGCCCAAAGATTTCCAGTTTAATGAATGAGAGTTCATTGAGTTTGAGGTGACCTGCAATGTGTGTTTGCAGCACAGAAGGGGAACCACATCCTGGGCTGCATCAAGAGAAACGTGGCCAGCAGCACGAGGGATGTGGTGCTCCCCCTCTGCTCTGCCATCATGACACCACATCAGGAGTGCTGTGTCCAGCTCTGGGGTTCCCAACACAGGAGGGACATGGAGCTGCTGGAGTGAGTCCAGAGGAGGCCATAAAATGCTCAGAGGGCTGGAGCACCTCTCCTATGGAGACAGACTGGGAGAGCTGGGGCTGTTCAGCCTGGATGAGAGAACTGTCTGGGAAAATCTTGCAGCACCTTTTGGTACCTACAGGGAGCATACAGGACAGCTGGAGAGAGACTCTTTAGACAGGCATATGGTGATAAAATGGGGGGGATGCCTTTGAACTCAACCAGGATAGGTTTATGCCAGATATTAAGGAGAAATTCTTTATTGTGAGGTGGGCGAGGCACTGGAACGTGCTGCCCCACCCCTGCCACTGTTCAAGGCCAGAATGGATGTGACTTTGAGCAACCTGGTCTAGTGGAAGGTGTCCCTGCCCACAACAAGGGGATTGGAACTAGGTGATTTTAAGGTTCCTTCCAACTCAATCCATTCTATCTTTACCATACATGTTAATGTTCTTTCAGCTTTGCAAGACATGCTGACAAACTTAGTGCTCACACAAACTCTCATTTTATAGGTTCATGGAAGTATAATATAGAAGGCATACTTATGGTCATAAGGAAATTCAATTAAAATGTGTTCAATTCCAGTAATTTGCATTCATACTATCATGGAAGTTGTAACACAAAGCCTATCTGCCAATATTTGTTTGCAAGTAAATGAGAGTTTGTAGGGCCTTTTTCTCCATTCATTTAGTATTTGCTGCTTTCAAGCATTGTGTGACTGAATTTTATGAGCACGAATGATCATAGAAAGCAAGTTTTATGCTCCTATGATCATAGGGAAAATGTGACTTATGTGACTTGGGGAAAACGAGCTTATTTATTAAATGAGATGTTTCAAAAAAACCTAGAGATAAATACATTTCCTTTGAAACAGAGTACAGCAAGACAATGAAGCAGAGATTTCTACTCTATAGTGTCAGAGATTTCAACTCTATAGTATCAGGTATTGGACACAAAATAAACAATTCAAAGTAACAAATACAGCAGAAAAAAATGGAGATCTGTATGAAAAAGCTATGTGAAAAGAGAAATAAAAGTTGTTAGACATGATTCACTGTGGACCTTGCTGAGCTGTGATGCTGAGTTTCTAAGTGCTTTACCATTCTCAAGTTTACAGTGAATGATGGTGGCTCATTAAGAGATTTTCCTTAATGCTTATTTGTCTAAGCCAATTGTTTACACTGTCCTCACTCCCCTGGCATTTGCCCAACAATCCACCAGAAGGTCCAGGATATACTATTTCCCTAGGGGACTAGTGTCTTGGGGTGTTTTGGCTTGAAAAATACAGAGGGAGACACTTCTCAGGTAACTCAAGTGCCTCTTGTGTAATCTCATGTCAGAAAACTGAGGTTATGCAGCTTCATGTTTAAGCCCACATTGGAAACGTGGATCCCTGCATACAGTCCCAAGAACTCAGGCAGTGGCAGCCAAGACTGTGTCTGTCCTTCAGAGTACCTAATTCATGAAGTTTAATTACTGTAAAAAAATACAAAATTCCCAATTCCTAAATCTCAGACCACCGCCTATGACTACACTGAGCCTATTTGGCTGCAGGCAGGGCATCACCCTCTGAATTTACAGAGCTGTTCTCAAAATAACCTCTTCAGCCCGGCAGAAAAAACCCAGCTCTGTTAAAAGTCAGCTGCTGGATAGTCTTTCTGCAAATCCCTTTAATTAACCAAGCCATGCTGACTGGTGTCACCCTGCTGCTACAAAGTGTAACCAACCCTAGTGCCTGACAGGAGACAAAAATTCAAAGACATTGGGCTTTTCCTGAGAAGGAGCTGGCTGCCTGCTGATGGGAACTGTTACGGATTTTGTATTCCCAGAGGAAAGCTGGGCTAAATTGACATGGAAGTCAGGACTGACTACAGAGTTATATTATTTGGGGCACTAGGGCTTCCTTAGACCTAGATGGACCTGAATGACCAGCTGTTGTCATGGCCATTGCCACATCACAAACGTGGCTCCAGGTTTCTTCAAAGCTTGGCGAGAGGCATTGGGAAGGAAGCAGGGAGGCTGCCCCTGCAGGCTCAGGGGTTTTCTGCTTTTCACACTGCTTTATTTCTTGTGCAGCAGCGCTGGCCAGGGACAGACCAAGCCAGCTCCCTGGGGCTCCGGCACTGGCAGGAATAGCAGCCACTCTTTCACTGCTCCCAGCAGCCTGTTCCATGCCCAAACTTGCCAAGCCCTTAGAGGAGCATTTCCTCTGCTTGCAGGACTAAACCAACTCACTTGCAGCTTTGGTTTTAGCAAAATCATCCTGTTATCAGGAAATTTGCACTTGGGATGGGGTTGCAGTAATAATCTACTAAGCACCATTTCTCTCAACATGTATGATCCTAGAGGCAGTCATAGCTGCCTCTCATAGCTTATCAATGAGAATTAAGTAAATGGAAAGAAACAAAAGGCATAATCTGGCCAAACTCAAAACGTGCTGTGCAAAAAATTTGACCTTAGTGAAAGTTTACATACTAGGCTAAACACTTCAACTGCACATGATTTTACATGGCAACGAAGCAGAAATTCACATCTTGAAATCTCCATCAATCCTTTTTTGCCAGACCTCCCATTCTGTCTGGATTAGACTGGGAAAACAATGGCATCACATGTAAAGAAAGCTTTCCAGGTTTCTCTTCTCAGTAGGCAGCTCCACACATTTACTCACTGCTCATGAATGCGTGGGATGTACCCACTTGTTTCAGTACAGCAAGGCACAGGCCAAAGCCTTTATCCCCTCACCAAATTCATCCTAAGAATATATGTTCAGCTCACTGAATTTGATAGTGTTGTTTTCGTTTTTTTAAAGGCAGCTAGACTGTGGAGGCAGACAATATAAATTTATTCATGGAAGCATTTCAAATCTCAGCACACACATTTGTGAGCTTGATTTACTAGCATACATCATGACAGTTATGAGTGTATTTTAAATAGAGATACAGTCTGTCTCTGAAAGATATGCCTTGTCAATTGTGGCTGCAAACTCTATGTAATTTTAGACTGCTTTCTTTTTTTATATATTGATATTGCAGTGATATCAGTGCTAACAACTTAGATAGATGCAGAATTCTCTGAAATATTAGCTGAAACCAAATATACAGTATTTTTCAATGTGATACCTGTAAAAATCCTCGAATGTTATTTTAACTTTATATTTCACTCAGGTACAGGCACAATGATTAGCTGAAATATGTCAGAGCAAATGCAATCAAAGTAAAGTACACAGACAGAAAGAAGGTGGCTAAAAGAGTTTGGCATTTTTGAACAAGACTTAAACTTTGCTATCTGCACATCAATGTTTTGTGCAGCTGTGGCTTGTAAAGAGCATGTGCTTGTTTATTTGATTAACAGTGTTGATAACACAGAATCTTAAATATGACCAGGCTGGTCATTTTGCAGTATCTCTGCTAACAGTGAGTGCATAAGCAAACCCCAGATGTTTTCACTTTGTGCCCCTGATACTCAGTGGGCCCAGAACCACTGCCCATCCCTGACCACACTGCAGCTGTGTGTAGCTGTGATCATACAAAAAAATTTCTGCCATTCAGCAAGTGTCAATCTCAAATGCTAACACAGTTTACCAAAACTTGTTCAAGTGAAAATAGTACTACAGGCTTGTAAGGATATAGTTTCTCCTGGACTAGGTTTCAGTTGTGAACTGAAGACAATCAGAAGTATATTGTCTATTTTTGGCCCCATCTATTGGTAGAAATTCCTCGCAAATAATTTTTGTCCTTTTTCAGAGAGACCATGCTTGAATAATCAATGGAAATTTTATCACTTTTTCTTAAGATCCTGAACCTTGTAAGTTAGCCAATGATTCTGCAGCTCCATGTACTTATTTGAGTGTTGGCTAGTACAGAGCACCACAATGAGACACAGTAACCCATAAATCATGTTGCTGGAGTTTAGACATGTTTCAGGTTTTCTGAATGAAGTAGAAACTGGGTTTTTTGGGTTGGTTTTTTTTTTTTTTTTTTTTTTTTTTTTTTTTTTTTTTTTTTTTTCCTCACAGAAGGTGGGGAAATTGAGCTGTGAGTTTTGGGTAGTGGGACAAAGGAACTGTGAGGCTGATAGAACATCCAAACTTCCAGAAACCATCTTCTCAGTTTCAAGTGGTTGATGAGCTCTGTACTGAAACTAAGACCTGAGTTTGTGACCCTGAGCTGGTCCACAGATATCCCTACTCACTGTGAGAGTGCACAGCACTTCCTGAACCCCACCAGAGTAATTTCTGACTCTGTAAAGCTTGAGAGGGTTTTTCTGTGAACCTTTGCCCTCTGTTTGTAAGCAAGGTACAAATTTGAAAGGTTGTGCAGCAGGGAAAATTACATTGTTATTTCAGTGTGATAAGAATAGGAGAGAGAAGGGGTGAAATGTGAGGCAAGGTCCTCATTTGTCTGTGCTTTCCTCAAGGGGCATGGAATTTGGACAAAATCAATCTTTGCAAAGACAGAAATATTTGTAGGGTTAGAATAAAATATATAGGGAAAATTTTTCATGTTAACCTATCATCCCATGAAATATAATGAACTGTGTTTTATTGGAGGCATTAAACGTTGTTCAAGTGCATGGGAAATGGACACCACCTTCTGAAACAGAGCTTTGGTACTACAGGATGGAAAAGCAAAATATGTAGGTGAGTAGAAAGGTGTGCAGTTGTGTGACCTCTCCCACTGATGGCTGTGAGAAGCTAAACAACACTTGCAGAATATGGGGACTGTCACTCCATTGCTCACCACAGCAATTATAAATGGAGTGTGGGGATGGCCATGGCTTGGCAGTACACGATGCTTTTGCTTTTTTTAAAAAAAGATATGGACTATTAACAAGTCTTTAAATCCACACAAGGAAAGAGTTAATTTCTTGGAGTGTCCAAGTTAGTTTCAGAAAATTTACTTCCTTTTTCTGAGGACATAGACATTTTTAAAATTATTTTTCCATCACAAAAAGAAAAAAAAGGGGAAAAAAAGAGCAGTGCTTGCTTCACTTTATGTCTCTTTTTAAACAATTTTCCCACAGGAAATATGAGATATATTTTTTTCTACTGTCTTGCAATGGTTTTTAAACAGTTCAGTTTTTTGAATTTCAAAATTTTTCTTTGATGAAAAAAATCTGCTAAAATGAGAAAGCAATTCCTGTTTTAGACTGGAAGGGCTGAAAAAGTTTTAGTAGAAATGGAAGCATTATTGTAGGTACAAGCAAAATATTTCACACAGTCATGTCAGAAAGCAAAAAGAAGGAGGCAAATTACATGTTTGAAGCTGGTTGCATAGTGGAGAGGAAATAGTAGCTGATGGGAAAATGAGTAGGCAGAGAAAGAGTTTTCTTTGTGAGGCATTGAAAGTAAACTGTTGTGGTGAACTGGATAGTTTTTAAGGACTGGAAAGACAGAAGATGTTTTCAGGATTATGACTGGTATGTCACAGAAGACCTAAAGAAAATAGTTCCACCTGAATACAAGGAAGAATTTCTTTACTGTGCAGGTGACTTGTGGAACACGTTGCCCAGAGATGTTATGGAGTCATCCTCATTGGAGATGTTCAAGACTTGCCTGGGAAAAATTCTGTATTTTGTGCTCTGGGATGACCCTGCTGGAACAGGTCTGACCATCTTCTGGTGATCCCTTCCAACCTGACCCATTCTGTGATCCAAACACAGAGGTGAAGGAAATTAAATTCAAAAGTGGATGTCAGAGGGAATTAATGACATTTCCATAACCCAAGATTGATCACTTTCATTATAGAAATTATTAGTCTTTTCAGATAGAGAGAACTTGTGAGAGCTTGCACTGGCATGAATTGATAGAGGGAAAATGAGACTATAATGTAAAGACACATTGGTTTATCCACAAAGCAGCATGCTGTACCAATCTTTGGCTTCAAATCTAGTTAGTTACTGATCTTTTAGATCCTATTCTTTCTACTGATTCACAGAGTTTTTTTCAATTCCCCTGTACAAGTGAGAAACAACCCTGGAAGCACCTGAGGGAAGAGATTTGCTTTCACTACACAATCAAGGCTGGTATGTGAAACTGAGATAGAAAAACCTCTTTTACATGGCAGTGTCTGAGGAACAGCACATAGCAATGACAAACACAGTAAGAAACAGTTAATTTGCAGTAGCACAGCTTTTTATACTGCATTATCAATATGCTGAGGCAGACAGCTTCTAAAGACATTGTTTCTGACACTCAGATGTTAGCCTGTTAGGTGACATTCCAAAAGAGATCATTAGCAAAATGCCTTGTGTTAGTGCATGAGTAGTGAATCCAGCTGCTTTTTATATTCTTCTCAAGTCACTCCAAGTTTTCACAGTCTTCCCTGGCCTCAGTCAGGCTTCTGTTTTTCACTAAAAATGCCTGACCTTCCCATGTAATAACCTAGGTTTGCCTATTGCATTATGCTCTGGCCCCAGAAAATAACCATTCATATTAAGTTGCTACACTACTCATTTACAACAAAGTGGGCATAGGATAGATAGCTTCTGGCCAAAGTAATGTGTTTTCCCTCCTGGATTTTGAAAATTGAGAATATCTTGTATGGAAATGCATACAACCCTCACTACTGTTTGCACAATGTGTGGTAGTTATTTAGATACCTGAAGGCAAGCAACCTCATGAATAAACTGTGCTGGCTGTCTACATGCCAGTCCCCCTGGACTACTGTGTCATGATCTCATTAAAGTATCATTTAGCTTTCATTAAGGCACAAAGAAAATACAAGAGTGGCTGTCAATCTAAGTCTGTTTTGCAATTTTGGGGCCAAATCCTTTTCACCTCACTGGAACAAGTTATTCCATTGAAACCAGTAAAGTATTTCTGTTAAGATTTGCTCTTGATCAAAGTGGAATGACCTGATACTGCTACTAATTGAGCTTCTCTCTCCTGAACCTCAGCTAAGTTCAGCAGATGTGAAGCTGTCTTCTTGCAGAGTGGGAAGTACACCCTCCTCACTGCAGAACTCTTCAGGCCTCAGGTGGCTGAGTCTGAAGTGATGGCTGACCCTATTGATCTAGTTTGCTTTAAAAGGAACAAGGGATGATGTCTGAAATCATGCTTATGATCTCTTGCTCTCCCATCTGTCAGGAATCCATAGCCTGACACTCAAGCCTTGCTGGCAGACAGCTAAGGTGTCCAGTGGAAGCCATAAGTAATGGCAAGTTATTTTACACTGAGGCTTAATATTGCAGAGGAAAACAAATCTATTAAGTGGTCTTCTAGTGGAAAACAAGACTGACAGTTGCAAGATATTACAAGAAGAAGGAAGTAAAGCATTAAGCATTCTCTGATCTAGAGCTGCTTCTTCCTTTTGCATGTTGGTTCTGACAATTAAAGTGGTTAATTGCATCAAAGAAAAATTTTTAATGGAGGAAAGTTATAGTCAGAATCAGACACATAACTGAACGACAGTTAGGCCATCTTTTGTAACAAGCTGGATACTATGCTGCAAAGAGTCTAATTTGTAGGTAATTTGGATAAAATGAAACTCAATGCATCATGCATTATACATCCATGTGCATTTGTGATTTGGACTGGGGAATTGCAATTTTTCCCCAAGAATGAGGAATTCCCAGTAAGTATGTGGCAAAAAACTTGCTTTGATTAAGTCCCTGCTCTTTGAACACACTGCCCATTGCTGTTGTCTACAGGATAGTGAAGTGCATTATGTGTTATGGTACTCATCTATTCAAACCAGCTTTTCTAAATTATTTCTTATGTGGTAACCAAGCCCTGGTGAGGTTTGACAACCTTAGTGCTGGGTGCTGTTCAGGAACAAATAAATGTTTCCTATTCTGGACTGCTTTCAAGTCAAAGACTCATCCTGTAAGTTCATCTGTTCTGGTGTCTCCAGCATTCAAGCACGACTCTAAAAACACTGCTGGCACATGACCCATGTCTAGGTAAAAAGCAGAAAAACAATGCAGTGAGTGACACGAGAAAGGAGTCAACAATAAAAGCATGGACTGATGCATTGGAAATGAGAGAAATGTCGTGGGTGAAATTCTAATTCTGTTGAAGTTGATGAAAGCATTGACACTGATTTAATTAGGTTAGAATTTCATCAATCTCCACAATTCTTACCAAAGAATCTTGTTATTCCTGGCTGGCAATTTCTTATAGGCATTAGCATAAAAGGGAACAGAGTACAGATGTTTTTGAAGAATGTGCTTTGATTATCAAGGGTAATCCAGAAAAATATGTAATATATTTTTTGCTAATATAGATGGGAAAAACATGGAACTCAATCTTTCCAAAATGTATCTCCCTTTGGCTTGAACTTGGTGATTAAATTGGATAAAGTAAGTACTTGAAAAGATTGATTCAAACAAAAAAAAACTTTAAACTAATAATCCCATACTGAAATTTGCTTCCCACTTATTGTTTTTAAATGTGAATTAAAATGAGAAATAAATTTACCAGCAACAAAATATATGTGTGTGTGTGTGTATGTATATGCACATATCTGTATCGATATCTATATCCAATCTATATCTATATCTATATCTAATCTATATATATACCTATATCTATCTATATCATCTATATCTATATCTATATCTATCTATATCTATATCTATATCTATCTCTATCATCTATATCTGTATCTATCTGTATATACATATATGTGTGTACACACACACATATACAAATAAAATCTTGAAAGATATATATTTTGTTTTATTACCATTATGATCACATCCTTATAGGTTTGAAGTAAGGGCCTAAGGGGCTTAGGGCATTACAAGAGCTGCTCACATCATAACACCATTTCTAGATAATTGGAGGAGATTAGACACTACAGAGCCTGGTTCTGGCCTAACTTTTCCTCTGACCTTAAAAGTTGTGCTGGGTAGGATGGGTTTGCCTGCCCTCTGAGCAGCGTTTCTAGTACTAAGCATTTAAAGGATTTGGACTTCACTGTAAAAACCTCTTCTGCTATAGGCCAGGGGTTTTTTGATAGAGTGAGCATGTTGTGGCTGCTCTCATGGCAAGAGAGGGTCACTTTTAGATCTTTTGACTCCCTCACATGCTCTTTTGTACAACAGTGTCTGATATTACTCACAAGGCTCCTCGTGGACATAAAGACCATCTTAGAGTTATCATGGATTAATTCACTGGCATTAGCCCTAGTGCAGGTGACTACACTTTTGGGACAGCAATAGAAATTTGAACATGTAAAGAATCTCCTTCCTGTTCTGTTTTCTCTGCACAATGCTGCTCTGGGACACTGCAAATTTTGTTCAGAAAGGTTTGGCAAATTTACATAACACCTTATAGTGCAATTTCTTGACCACCCACTCCTATTAGTGTGTTGATGCAGTGCAACTTTGTAGATTAAATTTATTCAAAAGAGATTAATCTGCCTTTGATTTATACAGCACACACATCTGATAATAATAAAAGCTGCAGGATAATTTATTCACTAGTGATGCAAATGGGAAACGAACTTTGCCTGTCTTACCCTTCCCTCCACTCTTCTGCCAAACAGGAAATAGTGGTGGGTGGACAGAGCCAAAAGTTGTCACTAATTTGAATAACTGGAATTTGGAGAGCTTGTGAAAGCTTCTTGAGAACTCAGTTTGCTTCTTTTTCTTCTCTGTTCCCTGTGAGAGCAAATTTCTCAACAGTATTTTCATGTGAGTTCTCACAGAAATCCTCCAAAATGGGATTTGCTTGAAGGGCACCATTCTCCTCAGGCCTGAAAAGCCAACATCTGCCTGGGCACTGCAGCTGTATCCCATGGAGCCAGATGTTTGGAATTCATTTTGAGATGCACCAGCAATTTGTGAAATCTCATGCTGTTGCTATGCATGTTACATCTCTGCCCAGACTGCTTATGAGTTCAGTGTTGGTTTCCAGGGCTGTCAGTCAAGCAGCTTTCACCAGAACTAAAGTGATTTAAAAGAATCAAAAGAAAAAGACCCCTAATTTTTTCAAAAGAGATTATTTGCAGTGTGAAAGCTAATAATTTCAAATTCAGACATAAATCCAAACCTGTAACCTTTATCAAGAACATAATTTTCTTTTCTTTATCACCTAAATGAATGCACATATCATTTTTTTCCAGTTCAAACACAGATGAAGTTCAGATGTTTATTTAGAGCTATTAATTTCAAATTTAACCATGAAAAGCAGAAATATAATCTTCTAGTTCAGAGACTGACCTTTTTTTCCTTTAGTACTTGGAAAAACACTCTATAGCAAGCTGTTTTTAAAGTCTGGGTATTAGTTTTATAGGCTTCATCCCTCCCTTTAAGGACTGTTTGATTGCTCAAACATTTATGAAGTTCAGTGAATAGCTGATGAAAATTGATCATGCCTTGAATGGATGTTGGGTGGGTTTCACAATATTGTGGTGTGATCCAGTAATAGGCAGGTAATTCCTTCTCTAGCTTCCTTGCTCCTGGGTGAAAGCCTTACACATTTATGTCCTCAAGTGGAGAAGGCTAAACCTGTCTCACAAAGCCAAATGGGCATGCAGGGCAAAGGCAGTATGGAAAATCTGATGAAGGATTTATTGGCACAGACATCACAAACTGGATCAGTCTGCAGTTTGGGGCAGGTGCCAGGAGGGTTTGTATTGAGAGAGGCAAATCAGCTGAGACAGATGTGGAGCCATTCTTTCTCAACTGAAAAACAAACAAATGAAAAACATTAAAACAATCAAATGAAAAAACAGCAGGCAGTGTTTATCTGTGCTGACCTGGAGTGCCCTGCTGCACAAGGCCCTGGGGAGGAAGGCACAGAAACCCTTTGGAGGATCACACCCAGAGCAGCAGCAGCTGCTGCCACAGCTGGAGTCAGATCCCTGACTGACACATGCCTGTCAGGATGATAAACCCAAGAGGGAGGTTAAATGTCTCCCCCCTACCAGCTTTTCAGAAGATAAAAATGTGCCCAGAGGGACCAGGGCTAGTTTTAGCAATTCTTGGAAGCGAGTGCTGGAGCAGATAAGGGGCTTAAAAGCAGAGATTTGCTATCAGTGGGTGAATCTGGCAGGTGTGACAGGGCACATCCCCTGCTGCTTGTTGCTGTTATTGCACACCCCAGACACAGCAGCAGCTCTGCTTACACAACCACCACCCTTCATGCAGCCCCTTAAACCAGAAAAATCTCTGACTCCATTCGATGCTCCCCCTTCCTTCTGGGCTGCATTCTCCTCTCTCTCCTCATCCTGCAGCAAGGCCCCTTCCTCCAGATTTGTCACTGCTGGCAAACACTGTGGGAAAAGCCCAAAGCAGTGCTGTTCCCAAGAAAAAACATTAACCCTTTGTGCCCTCCCTCAGTTCTTCCTTTTAATGCTACTGGATTATTTATTATTTATTATTTATTAATTTTTATTGATACAAGTATTATATATTATTACATTATTCTGTACTTATTATATATAATTTATTATTTATTATTTTATTATTTTTTATTATTTTTTGTTTATTCTGGATGTTTAAAACATTACATAACCACGAATATTGTTTATTTTCTGGATGAAGCTGTAATTTCCTCCAGGCAAAGATGTATAAGTGATAAAAAAGAAATATTAAACCAGGTTCTATTTTCTATCTTTGCTTCTTAGAAACTGCTGAATTTAAGAGTAAAATGTTTTTGATTTCTTTTCTATTTCTTGTAATATTTTATTAGTTAATTATATACCATGTGGGAAATCCTGTAGAAGAGGGAAAAAAATCTATCTATTTGCTGAGCAGCCTGAAAAGTGAAATGCAAGCATAAGCATATCCTGTACCAGATTTCCTCAGGGAAAATCAAATTCAGGAGAGGAAGTTAGAAATAAAAATATGAATAGATTTACTAAACATCTCTAAATTGCTTAATCTCTTTGGCAGATAAACAACAAAACCAATTTTCCATTAATAGAGGCAAATATGAGCTGGAAATATGTGCTGGAAATTTGAGAATGAGCTTTTGAGCCTTTTCCCCAAAGACTGATGTCTTTTCAAACCATGCTATCAGAGTTGGATCAGTCCCAATTGTCATGTGCAGAAACTACACATCAGACAAAGTAATATAAATAGTACTGAGGAAGGTATAATCTAACACAGATTAAAGATTTAAGAAAGAAAATTTTAAGTGAAGCAACAGTACTTATTTTAAAAGATTATATTTGATTTTGCTATCTAAAATATGGAAAGTGTCCATTTAGGTCAGTGAAGTTTTCACTAATCCTTGTTGAGGGTTTGAAACAAATGGTAAATAAACAAATAAAACAGACAAATTTTACGTAAAGGTAATCTAGTAATGTTTTAAAGAAAAGAACTTTCAAGAATTAGGTGTTCTCCAAGCTTACTACTTTTCAGGGATTCAGTAAAATCCAGAGATTATAGAGGAAATTGTAGAGGTTTATTTTTTCCCCTCACTAGTCTAGGTGTTATCATTCCCTAAGATATCTCTCTAACTCTTTTTATGGTCTTTTTTAATGGAGTGCCTCAGCCACTTCAGCCACCAGTGCTTCATTTGCCTTGCAACCCATAAGGTTTTCCTAGAATGTCCCTGGGCTTTTCCTTGCTCTTAAACAATGGGGCTACCTCTTGTCCTGCCTGCCACAAAAATAGACACAGGAATTTACTCTGTCCCCTATTTGAAGGAGGGAATTTTTGTCCAGCTAACATGGATTGTGGTTATTAGTATTACCAAGTTCAGTTTCCCTAGTCTTGCCTCCCAGGTTGCTTACTTGTGTAGTCCCTAATCATTCTGTGAGTTCTCCTCAATCTTGCCTAAAGGTTCATATTTTCATTATGTTTTTCTCCATCACTAATATCATCAGTAAGTGGACAGTCCACTTCAAATGATTTTCAGGTAACGTCGGTCTTTATACAAAATTACTATTGGTTTGTTTTTTTCTTCACTAAAAAGCCCTTTTTGACTTATGCTCAAATCCTTTTCTTAGAACTAGACACATGTTCATAGTACTTCTGTGCACTGAGAGCAATCCAATTGCCCCTCAAAATGAAGGTGCAGCACAACTGTAAAAGTTTGAGGAAAAATGATCTAAAGTAGCTTCTCTGTGAAAATCAACTAATCCTATTAGGAAACTCATGATAGGATGAGAGTATCTAAGAAGGGCATACAGTTGAGGTTTGTCATATCATACATAAGTATCATAAGTATCATATCTTTTCCAGAGTAACAACTAGTGAAAATCAAATTAAGAATAAGATTCAAAATCACACTGTTTGTAATGTACCATGAAGTAGAGTTTCTAGTATTTCTTGCCACAGTGTTTTAGATGGCAGAAACAAAATATGCTGGTTCAGAAAGGCAGCCAAATAATTCACAAAGAAAAGTATAAAGAGATCATCCTCTAGCTAGAAACTCCTTGAAACATAATCAGTGTTTTTTGTTTGTTTGTTTGTTTGTTTTTTGTTAACCATTCTTTCCTAGGGATCTGTCTTTGACCACTTTTATAGATAAAATGTGGCTGACTGTATTTTATTGTTTTCAGTGCATGGAAGTACTTACTGTCAGAATGTAGCTTTTCAGGTATACTTCCCTGGTCTGATTAAGGAAATAATATATAAAATAGTAAAAATAATACTCAATGTCAAGATACATCACAATATATTGTTTCTCCTTTATTTGCTAGATCTGCTGCCCTGTCAGAGAAAATACTGATATTGGCTTGACAGAATTTGCTCCCCCAAAATCCATATGTATTATTATTCATCACTTTGATTTCATTTATATGCTTGTAATCATTTATTCATTTAGCTGTTCTGGTATTTTTCTTGAAAATGGAATGAAGTAGATGTGTCTGGGGTTCCCTATGCCTTTTTTCCCTCTTCCTTGAAAGTAGATGCCACACCTACCCTCTTCAGACTTTTCTCCTTTTTCCATATCTTTTAAAATGTAACTACTAATGACTTAGTGATTCAACAAACCTGTTCTTTAAAATTACTTATGATGACAGTACGTCAACACTTGTCAATTTGAAAAAAAAATATTTTTGATTTTAGATATGACTTTCATGCGGTCTTTGAGCAATATCTCAATTTTTTCATCTCAGTTGCCTTGTGGATCATTTTCCTCATTGCCTCTTTTCGACAAACATGTTTATAGATTCTGCCATTAGTGGAACATTATCTACATCCCTACCTGCTACACTCGGCAAAACATGTTGCACTTTTAAGCTTGTCCTTAGTAATCTGTTTCTATTTCCCCTGTCTGTGTACTTTGCTGTGATGTTTAAGATACATGGGAACCTCAATTAGCAAAGGTAACTCCTTGCAAAGCTTCATATCTTTCTTTCACGATGGTGTAATTTATATTGGTGCCCTTTTTCAGGAGATGCCTTCTTTTCAACCCTTTTTCTTCATTACCTAATCTCTTACAAGATCCCACAAGACAAGTTTGTGAATTTTTGTTAACTTTGGGGTTATACCATCATTCCACTGCAACACAAATGCTTCTGCATTATCGGTTGCTACAATGGTTGGTCCTTTCTATTGATGGGAACTGTGTCAGAATGATGGTAGAAAACCTTCATTTTTTTCTGAGTAACAACCAGAATAACAATTTTTATTCAAGGGAATATGAGTGTTCTCTTTGAGTCAGGCCAAACTATGCACAGGGCTGGAAGGGGTAAGTGCAGTAGAGCTGGGCAGCTCTGATCCCTGAGAATCATTCATGAGAGAAAAGCTTAAAGCTGGAAAAAAAAAGATTCTCTTTACTTTTGATTTTCCAATTCTCTCTATTTTTACAAACTCTCCTTTGCTCCAGTGTGCATTCCCTCACAACTTTTCTGCTGGGATTGTACTTTTATGCCTATAATATATTCACTGTCTCAGTTACATCAGCATGTGTCAGAACAACAAACCCAGAGAAGCCCATGACAACAGCTACAGGATCTGGGCCTTTGGTGAGCTTTTGTTTAATATTTTTTTCAGTATATTGGAATTGTTTCAAACTACGTTAAATTTCTTCAAAGCTGACTACTTCAGAGGATGCAGAAACCTTTTCAGAACTCTGAGCATTCCATAGCCAGATGTCTCACACAAAATGTTTTCTCAGATGGATGGGAAATCAGTGAAACTGCAGAAAGCAGTGGTGGGAATAAGCAGCCTCAATGATACACTTATATTCTGATTTCACATGGGAGAATGGCACAAAATTCTGAAGTATGAATCCCCATCTTTCTGCTAATTTACCTTAATAAAGTCCAGTTCCAGCAGAGCAAATGTAAGTTGACAAACATGGACTACACAGAGTGGTACAATATTTTATTCAGCATTTATTACGGCTCATCCTGCTTCCAATCATACATTTGTACTACTTCAGGATAATAAATGAATTTTCACTCTATATTTGCAATGATACTTATGAAGGTCAAATTGCTCCTACTGGAAGGAATTTATGAAACTGAGCTGCATCAGGCATGAATAATGACAAAGAGATTTAAAGTAACTGTGATTGGTTGTGAAAAGCTGTTGAAAAGGAAAAAAAATCATTCACTTGAGGTGGCTTCTGAGCTATGACAGTGTGTATCTGCTGCTGAATTTCCTGACTCAAAAGATCATTTGAATTAATATCACTAATCAGTACATTTACATAAAATTGCAAGCAGAAGACCAGAATTCTCAAAAAAAATAGGCAAATGTTGCACAGAAATTTTTCTGATGAATTAGTACAGGTTACTTCTATAACTCATCCCCTGGTCTCTTTTAGAGGAGATGCCTCAGGACTGCAATTTGGGCAGTGGCAAAAAGGCACAAAAGAAGCAGGACTTTCTACCAAGAAACACTTTGCATTTCTGGCTTTTTTGTCACAGTGTGTCATGTTTCCTGCAGAAGCATGATCTCCAAAAGCAGCCTGGTGTTAAAGTGCATGGATGGAAGTGGGGCCAAGGTGAAGAACAGACTGAACAGACTTAAAAGGACAAACACTGTTTGTGGGGTAGTGAGAGAGTGTGATCTGGCTTCTCTACTGGACTTGACCAATCATTTGATACTGATCTTAAATGTACTATGAAAGCATCCCACACAGAGAGGAAAACTCAACTTTCCCCCCAACTTTGAAAAGAGAAAAAGTACTAATGGACTTGTAAACTTGACTTAGCTTTTCCCATTCAAAATCTGCCACATTGAAGCTGACTTCATTTGTCTCAGTAAGACCTCAGAGATTAACATTTTCATGTGTCTTAAATACATGGCTGGAAGTAGAAATCAACATTTCAGTTCCTCTGTCTCCCAGAAAACAAACAAAAAGCAAAGCTAGTCATAGAATCAGCTGTGGAATCAGAAACATTTAGGTTGGAAAGGACTTTTAAGCTCATCAAGTCCAAGTGCAGATTTTTTTTTTTTTTGTTTTTCCAATGTTTTACCTCTAATGTTTCTGCTGGATGTTAAAGGCAGAAATCTTGGCTATAAAATACAGATAATCTATCACAGAAAGCTGTCATGTTCCATAGGAAATAACTCCATTCCTTTGCCTTTCTTGCAACAGAAGAACTTTTCTGGTATATGATCCCTTTTGTCATGGCTACAGCCATTATGAGTAATGCTACATTTATAGTTACGACCTTTTAGCAGCTGGCTGATATTAAAATTTTGTTAGGGGGAATTACCTGATTTTACAAATACTTGTAGTTACTGACCAAAGCCATACTCTGCCATTTAAGAGAAATCTTTTCCTAAAGATCATTTGAGAAAATATGTGCCCATGACTTCTGTTGGCTAACAGGGACTGGAAGAAAGCATTTACCAAAATATTTTTCCTGTAGATCAACACATTCTCTGCACACTGCTCTGATGGAACCCTAAAGGGAAGGCCATAAAAATAGCACCCTTTTGGATGTCAAGTCTCCAAGCCTAGTTTACTTCACCTGAGGGTCTTTCTGCAACTGGGTACAGACTCACTTTTTAATTATTACTGACCAATACAAGGTACTATCTGGTTCTGAGTCCTGGATACCATCTTTTTCTGTATGCACCTTTTTCTGCTTACTGTAGCAATATTTACATAGCTATTTCTAACCTAATTAGTACATTTTGTACTAATCTGAATTCCTGTTCTATGCTTGTCATTGTATAGACCCAATTGTATTCTATTCATTTATGTTCATAGAGGTATTGAGTAAACTACTAATGTCTCCTGTTTCTGTAAGATTACAAAAGTCTCTGGGATTACTGAGGATTTGGACATGATAGATCCATTCAGCTTTCCCAGTTTGGCTTCCTGGCCTTTTGGCCTCTCAACACATAATTTTGTTCTTTTCATTAAATGCTTTCCTTGAGGTTGGAACTCAATATAATTTTGTCATCTCCTTCCTCTTTGTGTCAGTACAAACCCCTTTCTTTACTTCTTCCTCTGGCACCAGTTAAGGTTGCTCTTGGGCTGAAAAGTCAGATCCTGTGCATGCTGTAATCTTTTCCAAAGCCCTTGCCATCTCTCCCTTTCTACCTCCTGTCCTTCAGACACCAGTTCCTGAGCAAGCCTCCTGGGAGCACTGGCTGCTGGTTCAGGGACAGCTGGGAGCAAACTTCAAACAGGCTTGCCTCATCATTTCCAGCTCCAAATTACCCAAGAAGAATTTAGGATCAAAATACCTTGTTCCTAATATTACTTTCCTTCACGCTCATCGGTGCCATTGCCAAAGGGATGTTGTGTGATCCCCTTTGGAAAAGACAGTGATCAGCACTTTTCCAGTTGGAAATTAAATGGGAGGGAGGTGGGAGCAACTGAGAGGATGGGGAAGGGATGGGGAAGAGATGGAGGAGAGGTGGGCCATTTCCTGATAGAGATGGGAAAATGTCCTTTTGGTCTTTCTTCTTCTCTTAAGAGATCTGCCTGGTTTACCTGTCCTGTCCTGGAGTAGTTATGATAGAGGAAAGAAACAAATGAGATGTGAGCCTTCAGTCCAAGTAAAGATGAGGGGCCAGTCCCTCAGTATGGGAGCCTGCAGAGGCTGTGGAGGCACAACTGCTTTAACTGCCCTGCACAGATGAGCCTGGACTGAAACCAGGAGCAGCCAGGATGGGCAAACCTCTGTGCAGTGAGCTGTGTGTCTTCCAAGCTCTAGCACTAGCTATTTCAGCCCTGTTTAGAATTTAGTAGTATAAGATAAGGAATACAAGGAAATGGTTTACACAGAAAGTTGAAACAGAAAAGGCATACTTATTTTCTATAATAAAATTGCTTCTTTTCAAGTTTACATGACTTTCAATAAGATGTATGTATAGAGAAGGTGTTTAATAGGAATTGAACCAATTCAAAATACATATTTTAACCACCTCTTATTTTTCATGTTTTGAAATGGATAAACTTTGTCCCTATTTTCCTCAGCTCTTGACAAGGCCCAGCCCAAACACAGTTCAACTGAAGTACAATGAACAGGGTTTGGTTGGAGAGAATAGTGCATGTAGAGGAAGGGCTATAAAGGTGTTGTCTTGTATGTTTTGTTGTCTTGTTGTGTTCTTGCTCTATTTCTCAAATGCCAGCTGTTGGTTCCTGCAGGGTTGTGATATCAGAAATGATGAGCATTTCCAATTTCTTCCAGTATCTTCCAGTTCTCCCCAGCAAAAAGCCTATTAAAAATGAAGCAAGCAGGAAAACAAAAATTGCCTCATTAAAGGAGATTTTTTGAACAATGTCAGGTTCCTGTCCCTGAGCAGATGGTGGTAATCTGTTCAGTGAGTGTATGTGCTCTAGCTCATGGTAGGGGGAAGTCAGCAGGAGCAGGAGCTGGATGCCAGTTTCCCTGTCACCCTGTGTGGTGGTGGCTGGGAATAAAGGGGTGCATTTCTTGCCCCTTTCTGCCACTGTGTGCAGACATGGTAGAGGTTGCAGGTGGCTTCAGAGCTCTCCATTCTGTACTGCATCATGTGTATCCCCATCCCAGAGGAAAAAGATCTGTCACCCCTGTCACCCCTCTCCTCCCACAGGCCACAGCAGTGGCAGGAGATGCCACTTGAGAAAATGGGCTCCCGTTGGGTGGCCAGACAGGTCCTGTTCCCCAAATCTTGTAAGGAAATACAGGGAGGCAGAGCTGAAATTGCTTGTGTGTTGGTGTGCCTTTAGATAGCTATGGAATAGTAATGTGATGCAATGATGTTAGCAAACCAATTAGAAAAACAAACAAAGTTGTGAATGTAATATTTTTTTTTCTTTTGTTTACATTTATTTTAAGATAATTTTTACCTGAGATGCTGACCAAACAGATTAAATTCAGAGAAAACCTAGGGTTTTTTTATTTGCTTTTCATGAACCTGTAATCTAACTGTTCTGAAGAGTATAAAAAACAGCACTTTGAAGACCAGTGATGTCAAACTATACCTATTCCTTAGACAATAAAATGGCCAAGCTTAGTTGGTTTTCACCCTACCTCAACCAGTGAAATCTCCACAGAGCAAACAGAAAACTGTTGTTAGTCATTCTTGAAGGAGGAAATGCTTCCACAGAAGAATGGGCAAGTCAAGCAAAATATTTCATTTAAGAAGCCAGTGAATAGAGGTGACTATACCTCTGGTTTTATCTCAGCTGGCTCCTATTTTACTTGAGGGTCACTGTGCAAAGCCTTTTTGCTCCATTGAAGAGTCAAGACTTGCTCTTAGAAGCTGAGTAATATGTCCTGAGAATGTGCTTTGAAGTACATAACCCTTCTGCATTAACTAACAGTTTCTGTATCTCCTTCAAAGCTGCAGAGACTGTTATCTCTGTTACCTGGACACCAGATGGAAAGGTACCATGAAGCTTAGTACTCACTGTGGGTAAATTTGTTCATGTCCATATAAGATTGCTAGGTAATATTGATATTTTATAACAAAATTATCATCACAGACCTGTGTTATTTACACTCCCAATACCTGGACTATAGTACAATACCATTAGTTTTGTTGGGTAAAATTGGACTTTATCTCCCCTTTGAAAAGTCTCTGATGTTAAATTATATCTTAATGGGACTCTTACAAGACTTTTAAAAAAAATATCAGCCAATATCTCTTCACTTTTGTGTAGTCTAATAAACCAGCTTTTCAGAAGCCAATAAACTATGTCAGGGTAGATATTCCCTTCTGCTAACAAAGGTAAATGGAGAAATGTCTCATCATGCTGATTTCTGTATTTCAATTTTTTGATCATCCAGCTGGTCTGATCTATATCTTTCAATTCAGTGCTGTATTTGTCTTTGGTTCTTATGCTGACCTGCAAGAAAAGTGGTACTGATTCAATTGTTTCTTTGACATGAAGCTCAAATATTCAGCTGATGCTTGCTGCTGTGTACAGACACACAGCTCTTTATCTGAAAGTGCTTATGGGCTTTAACTGAAACTGAAACACTTCAAGAGTACTCTACAAATGCAGCATCAATGACCTACTTGTTTTTTTCAGCAAAATGAACAAGGAAATCTAGCATCATTATACAGTAGAAAACACTGAGATCTAGTTGCAATTAGAAAGCTATGAGAAGATATTTTATTTCTGTAGCTGTTCCAATTGTAAATCTCATAATTTCCTCATCTGATTGCTGAAAAATGCCTAGGGATGTGGTCTGTGTGCCCTAATCTACCACTACATCACCTCAGGCTCTCATATTGCAGCAAAGCTAATTATCATGTTTCCAGCAACACAGCATGATCTCATATTTGTTTATTGGAGGAAGAGTAAATATGGTTTGTCAAACAAAAGCTTTACATATATATTGTGTCATGAAAAGCCAGGGTTTTGGGGGAAGGGGTAAGAAAGAAAATGAGAATTTCCTCTTTACAAGGCTTATAGTTCCTTAAATTTTGTTAGAAATGTTCAGATAATTTTATCCTGTGCTTTGTGTGATATTTTACACCCAGTGAGAATGTGGCACTGCATGTGCAAAGCCAAGAGGAATCTTCTGCTGTGAGAAAATTACTGCAAAGGGATAGCTCTGTGTGTTATGTGAGTCTGACCAAATTAAATTTGTATAGGGCAAATCTTGCTGCCCTGACTAAACTGCTTTGATTTTTTTACTGCAAACACTCATGTTCATGTGCAGGCACAGTGGTCCTCTCTCAATTCACAGCATCCAGAAATCTTTATTTGATGTTCCCATTTTTATTTGTTTAATTTGTTAGCAGGAAGAGATCCAATCAAGGTGGCAGCTTGCTTGTTTTCTCTAGTGTGTTCCTGAGCAGGCAGAGCCTTGCAAATGCAGCTTGTCACATACTTCCCCTGGAAGCTCCATGATTCACATGAAACCTGTGTTTAATATATCCCACTAGAATTATATCAAACATGCTGTTCTCTGGGAGATAACACACTTATTAAAAAGCATACCAGATTATAAATATCTACTGGCACACAGAGGCTTCTTAGACAATGACAGAACAATAATGACTGTCCCTGCAGCTCCTCCTGCATACAAAGCTGGACTTCTGTCAGCTCTCTGCAAGGAAGCCTTTTCAATGGCAAATCACAGATGATGGGATTGAAAGGATCAAGGTACTACTCAGATTCAGCCCCTAGCATTGGGAAGGAGAGGACTCTGTGGTGCTTGATTCATTGTTTTCCTCTGACCTCTCCTTCAAGCTACTGTGAGCCTGTGTCACAACTCTCATTAGTCAAAATGTTCCACCAACTTTACTGACAATGTTTTCCTAGGATGTGAGTGAAATTTATATCTATTTTTCATTACTGGGCTGCAGTGTGCTACATTTGTGGAATACAGCATGAGAAATTATTTTTCTCCCTGTACAAGTTTTTGTACCTCAGATAATTTGGTGAGATGAGAACAGGGTGAATGACAGATGCTCAAGTTCAGCAGCACTGAACCCTATAGGTGGTCCCCATTTGATCCACTGAAGCACACTGGCTAAATTTATGAGTTTCTCTGCCATTCCTCTTTCCCATTACTACATCAATTTTCCAGCTGAGGACCACAGAGCATTCCCCATGACCAAATAAGCACCACCACTCCTGCTGAGCTGCTGTCTGACGAACAACTACTCAAGCTACTCAGTGCACAGCCCTAGTGTGTCCACGTGCCCCAGTTAGAAACAATCTCTGAATGATTCATGAACTGGGAAGAATCTCAATTCAGTGGATTTTCAGTCCTCCCAGTGTGGGTATCACCCTTCCTTTCATTAATATTTTTAAGGTTAGTGATTTTAGCCTATTCTATTACTAATTTACATTTCCTAAAATAAAACTTACATATGGTTTTAGTATTTCAGTAATGTTTAATCTATCTAGAACCTGGAGTGATTCATCTATCCAGTAGAAACACATACGACAATACTTATATAAAATCAGTGAACCTTTTACATCTTCATTCCCTTCCAACCACTCTTAAAATTACTAAGAAATGCAATGTGTTGCATCTTTAAGTTTGGAAAGCAGGTTCAGGGATAGGACTTTAGTAGACAAAATGAAGAGAGGACAACATCTTGTAACAGCACCGTACCTGCATCTATGAATGTTGGGGTTTAATGTTTTCAGAAAAAGAGTAATTTCTCTTTCTGTACTGCTTATTTTCACTGAAGATTTTTTGGGAGTTGAAGAAAGAGAAATGTTTCAGATGAAATCTTAGTTCTCTATCTACATGAAAATAAGAGCATGAAAATCAGTTGTGTTTAAAAAATTACACTTGCATTTAAGTGTATTTTTTTTGCAAATGGATTGGAGCAACTGTTTTGATGTGAAGTAGCCCTTACTCTCCCCCATCATTTAGGGTACTGAATTTCATGTGCCATGGGAACCTGCAAAGATTAGGGCTCTAATCTTTGACACTAGTTTATCTGTTTGGTTTTACCTTGTTGAAAATATCTGTTTTTATGCATTCAACCTTGCTGCTTACCATATGATAGAAACCCTGACTTTCCAGCCATGGACCATGTATAAGAGAGACTTTATCCAATTACCTAATGTATTTACTGGCTCTATTAAATCAGGATCTGTGAATCAGGTTGTGAATTCCTATTTACCATCAATGGCAATAAAGATTCATTTGGATAGAATCATAGGGGAAAACTCACAGGATCATGCAAACTGGTGCATTCAGCTTTATTGATGGCAAATGTAAGTCTCTCACTCATAATAACTGATATTTCATTTGTCACTATTCTCTCTTTTTCTTTTATAACAAGAGATGTAAATAGTACTGGGCTTTGTTTTTCATCATTGAGCTTGATTAATCAGCAGAGGGAAGGCAATTCAAGCATAATACAAGGTCACATAATTAAATTATTTCTGAGTAATACTCAAACCATTAAAGAAAACAAATATGCCAAAAGAAGCATCAGTATTTCTCTTTAATTTTACAAATACATATAAAGAGTGATGTTTCCAGTCCATCTTAGTCATCAATACTACTCTAAAAAAACCAGTCTGTACACTCTCAACCACAAAAAAAAAAAAAAAATATATATATATAGCTAGGAAAACTAGAAGCCTAAAACATTTGGCAATTAATTCAAAACTCATGCCATCTTTCTCCCATTACCACTATCAAAAGGTAATTTATGTAGGTTTAGACAATACATTCTAAACACAATATGAACTTGAGAAACAACACCAACATCCAGACTCAGTATTTCTTGCAAATTTATCTTCCTTTTTTTAATAGTGCTTCACTTCATCTTGACTGAGCTGCCCATCAACTCTCTGTAACTCCCAAAGTGTTGCCAGACTAAGTAAACGTGTACATATCACCATCCTACTCACAATCATGCAGGTCTAGAACAATGTTAATTTTCTTTGACCCAAGATACTCAGAAGTTCTGTCTTCTCTTGTGCATGTCTCCTTGCACAGCATTGCAGTTTGGCATGCAAAGGTGAGTGAGAGAGAACTGCTGCATATACATGGAGCAATTTCTACTTGTGTGTGCTGGCATTCACAGAAATCCCCTGCAATCCCTCTGAACCCTCTCATCTTGTTGCTTAAATATCCACTAGAAGTACCTGATTCTACCTGTTGTCACCTTAAGACAACTGGGAGCTCTCTACACCCTAAAAACAGAAATAAGGCACACTTGAGAAGACAAGATGGCTTCATGCAATAACAATCTATATTGTAGAACTACCTGTATTCTACAATGCAAGCAATGCATTATTCTGCCCCAAACTTTGTAGGCATGTCCTTTCACCAGAAGTTCAGAGGAAGCTGTTGAGGAGCTAAGAGCCACAGCTTCTATTAAGATGGGGTGAAAAAATGACTGTGGATTCTGGGATGAACCTGTTAAAAAACCTGGGAGCTGCTGAACTAAGGAGAAAGGCACAGGACGAACTTCTGTCAGTTTCCCAAAAATGCCACTGCTGTTCAAGGTGAGAAATTACTTTTAGACTGTCCAGTGTATTGGCTCTTTTTCAGAGCAGGTGTGGAAGACACTTGTTCACAGGAAAATCAAGATATATTCCTTCAAGGAAAAAAGTAAGAATTATATTCAGCATGCTATAGGCCATGTAAAAGCCCTTCATTTTTTTTTCAGCATGGATATTCCGACAAGGAACATACATTTTGTTAGATTTAATGGATATAAATATAGAGGGCATTTAGATTTACTACAAAAAATAATATTCACAATAATACATAAATAACTCATAATTTCAACTAGTTTATAGTTATGGGGTGCCCATACACACATTTTTGGTTGTTTAGGAAAGCAGTCTAAGTTCTCCTGGAATTTTATCTTTTCAAGGACATTTTTTCACTCTGGTCCTGTAGTGAGAACAAAAGTAAATTTTCATTGGTGATATTTAGACAATGATCAAAATACTGTGAAGGCCATAAACATGAATTTGCAAAGTAAGTCATTTAGCTGCAAATCTACTGTGTAAAATAACCTTTGATCTTTCAGAAGGCATGAGACTGTGCTAGAGAAACTGGTTTTTTTAATTTTTGAAAGCATTTCAAACTGGTGGCTGAGAAAACTTGAAGACAGAGAAGAATCCACAGCTAAATCATGTAGTAAGAAACCTGTTACAAGAAACAATAGCATAGAAAAATTTTCTAGATATCTGGATACCCACACACTCTCTCTTGCACCAAAGGAAAAACAAGAGTAAATACATACATGATATCCTCAATCAAAATGTACAAAGAAAAAGGGAAATTAGAGAACAAGATCAAAAAGTTGAATCTGCAGTTATTTAGGTCTCTGATATTGGACCATCAACATGTTCTTGTAGGTTTAGACAGTCAAACAATGTGTGGATCTGAATTTGAGTTTTGCTCACAATCTCTGTGAAATAATATTGAGAGAATGGTTTTATACAGATTCTTGGTATGAGAAGTGACTGTGTCACTGTCATATGTTGATTCCTTTATGATTCTAGACTGTCTTTTGGAAGCTTAATTCTATTAATATTTCCCAGAACGCACTGGAGCAACTGTTCTTTGTCCTTGGAATATTGTTGGCTAAGTGTTTTTTGTTTGATTTTAGCCTATGGGTTTAGAGACCAAAACAGTTCCTTTTTAGCACCTATGTAACTGTGGCTGTAGTTTCTGTCAGTCAGAGCCAGTGCCAGAGCCATGTGTGGTGGTCTACAGGCTGGCACAGCCCCATTCCCACCAGCAAAGTCTCTCCAGTCTGCTGTGTTTCTCCCTGTTGTCATCTCCAGGACAATTGTGACTCAGATATGCTCCTTCAAGAACAGATGGAAACAAAGGTGAAGAGGAGGATGAAGAGTCAAAAGAAATTAAAAATATTTTAATCTGACAGAGAAGGATTGTGCTGCTAAGATTAAGAGACAACATGATCTGAATAACAGAGCCTGAACAACATTCCTGCCTGAAGGGGAATTCACTCCATCTCCTTCCCAGACATGTATAATGCATGTCTGGTGATATTTGAATTTGAATTTGTCATTTTCTCTCCCTTGTATTTCACTGACAGAGCAAGCAATAATTATGAATATTGTGCCATGTAACTTAACCATGTCAACTCTTTAATAGCTTAACATCTGCTAGATGCACCAACATCATGTAGGATGTTCTGTGGGATGTAGTGATGAATTTAAAATTTGTGTGCCAAGGCCTTGGGCAGCCCTATAAGGTTTGATTATGCCCTAATATCATGACTTACAATCTCTGTATTACTATCTTACCTACACCAAGTAGTAATACTAGTACAACTTCCACAATTTCATGCTGCCAATTTTGTGGCAGTCTTTTGCTGATGAAAATGCAACATATGCTATCTCTGACCTAAGTCTCAAACAGAAAGACCTGCTTCTGTAGACCAGTATGTTGCTACCATTCCTGGAATAACCATGATTATTTCAGCAAAGCAGATTTAGTAAGAGCAGATAAGTTCACTTAGAAACTGTTCTTTTGACTACACATGATGCTTAACTTTCTGAAAAGCTGCTCCAATATTTGTGCAAATGCCAGAAGCAGCTTACAAAATCAACGTCTGTGTTTTCAAATCTTGTGGACAGACTGACAAGTCTGTGAAACATACAGCCCAGAAACCAAATAGATTTGCTCTGTGAGCCAAATAACCTCTTGAAGCTTTTCCCTAGTATTTTTTATATCCTGTGTTGTCATAAACTGTTCCATGTTATGTAATGGGAATCTGAGCTTTTGCTCTCCTATAATATGTCCATACAGGATGGTGTTGTGTTTGCTACAGCAGATAAATAGAAGTTTGAATCTGGAATTTTGAATGATAGGTGGATTTAGATGCTTAAATGCCTAGGGTGGTCTATGCTGAATCCTTTGTGTTAAACTATAGACATTACTGTCACAAGGCTGACACATATAAACACAGGATCTAACTCCAAATGTCAACTTGTGATGTTGATTTTTTAAGACTTCACTCTTTGATTATATTTATTTGCCACTGGCCCTGCATTTGCTCAGTCACAGCAACAAATCCAGTGCAGCCTGGAAAAGGGCTGCATAAGGTGAGAGAGTTATCTAGTTGTCACTAGCCATCTTCACAGGACACAAAATAGAGTTTTAATTCCCATTTTCATATTATATGGATTTAACAGTTGCCATGATAGTTAATAACACTTTAACAACCTGCCTATAGCATCAGATTTTTTTGTACTCGTGTTACACAGGTATGTCTTTTCTTAATGGTTTGATGGGCCAGAAGCAGCATGTCACAACTTTCCTTACCCCTGCAATTTTGGCAGCTGGCTAGCACAGCAGTGCCTTTGACCTGCCATCATGCACTGCTTCCCTGTCCTCTCCTCTCTGCCCTCTTGTAGTGACATTAATCTGGATCTCCTGCCATTCATTTGTATTTAGTTCTGCATCATTTGCATAACTGCTAAAAATTAAAGCACATGCTTAAGCACAGTGGGATCACTGAACCCTAATATTGTTTCCTATGAGGTGCAAAAATTCTCCTGTTCCCTTCTTAACAATTTCATTATTTTCATGTCTGTGTTCCTAGAGAAGAATATATATATAGAGATGCAGAACTTTAAATATGACAATGCTTGGCCTCAAGTCCTGATTTGTGGTGTTTTTCTTCTAAGAAAACGTTGTCTTTCAATGGACAAATCTACATATTATTAAAAAAGCAAAACATACTCATACAGATCTGACATGAACCATGTGTACAACCATCCAGTGCAAGACAAAGATAAATTATCTTAATCCAAAATATAAAGTCATTGTTTCTGACAACCACTATGACTCAACTAACAAACCCTGCTTTTCCATGGAGAAAGGCAATTTGGTGTAGAACCACATAGGTATGGCTACAATACTTTGGGAACCAACCACAACTACTGGGATATTTTGTAGGATTGGAATTGGGAATTTTTATTTCCATCCTTTTGTTACAGCACATGAATAAATGAACAATTCCAAAGGGACCCAAAAGGCAGATTGACAGATAAATACTGTGATAATTTTTAAGCAGTCATGTGATGCACGTGATGCCTCAGTCAGTACAGACCACCAAATTTAGCTAGAGGAAATCAATAAAACTTGATGGAAGCTATATGACTGTAGTTCTAGCAGGTTTGTAATTATTTTTAGTTTACTCTGTAGACAATTTTGCTTTGTACATAATTTTTCTGTTCATGAGAAGCAGGTGCTGGGGGGCAGTTAAACAGGGGAAAGGAAGTTTTTCTCATCCCCTCATCTCTTAGGAGTTAGAGGCAATGACTTTATCATCTCCTATAGTCAGGTTAATAACATCTGAAGAGCTTTGGATGGCACCTACTGCAGGCCTTCACTTTATGGTGAGGTGAGGCATCCTTTGATGGTGCCTGCTCTCCACTGGTTGTAAAATAAATCTGGAAAAGTAACTTCTATCTGGATGACTCCCTTTAGAACACCATACACCAGGCAGGAGCCAGGGAACTCAGGGTGTGCTCCAGCCCTGGCTGCACAGGCACAGAGCTCCAGGTGCTCCTGCTGGAAGATCTGGGCTATGGACCCACATTCAGGCTCCTTTCTCAGGGGACTGGCTTTAGACACAGCCCACTGGCTTGCTGATTACAATACAGGTGCAGCAGCGGGTTCACAGGCACACACCCCCCTGATAAAGCTGCAGCAATTGTTTGTGTTAATAGGGTTTTAAATTGCATCAGGATGCACAAAAGGTATCTGAGAACTGAAGACAGAGAGATGAAAGAATAAAGCAATATGATACTGTAATGATTGAATTTTACCCCTTCTCTCAGTGACCTTAACTCTTTGGATGAAATAACAAAGAATGGGAATGATCCTATTTATTATATTCAGTCTGCACAGGCTTTGTGAGGCTCTCACTTTAAGCCATGCCGCTAAATATGTTTTTGTTTTACATTATGGAGCTCTGTAGAGAATGCCTTTCTCATTTTGATCATGCTGGTTCAATCAGATTTAGTTGCTACGCAGCAGATGCTTGTAGTGTTTGTATTTCCCTGCACTGGCACATCTAATTTAAACAAAAGTTACTCCACATGGTGTAAGGGTATTTCTAAAGGGAGACTGTAATGAAGAGAAAAGTATTTCTGCAATTTCCATAGAATAAGGTGTTTGTGCTAGAGACATCTGGAAATGTGTCTCACTCTACATCCAATTTATAGGATCAGAAAGAGATACAGCCTACTGATAAATGGGAAAAGGAGACACTAATTCAATTTTAAAAGATGTTCAGAGATTTTCTTAGATTTCATTACTGTATTCCTCTGTTTCGTGTCCTACAGTAAAAAAGCTTGCCAAATATTTTAGTGTGATGTATTTTGTCTGGGGTGTTATCTCATCTGATATCTTGAAGCTGAAGTCATTTATTTAGGCACTGGGACTTAGAGTCAAGCTAATCTCATTTCCTTAAAACACTGCCCACTGGTGCAGCCATGTTATATGAATCTAAAAGCTCTGCAGGTAATGTATATACAGGACGCATTAATGATGTTCAACAAATTGATGTGAACTATAATTCTACATGTCAAATAGCACTCAACAAATAAACATTTGCAATAAATATGTCAATTTACATAATTCTCTAATTTTAAAGAGTCATTCAAACATATATCCCAGGACAGCACTCGCATGTTTTACCAAGTACACTTGTTCGTGCTTGGAGTGTGATTTTTCATATTTTCCAGAAGAGGTTTTCTTTTATTCTCAAACAGAAATGACAGGGGTATAGATAAGGTAGTAAAACATAATCAGGGGCTGCAATAAAATCCATATGCTTTTTTATAAGTATCGCTGTTTTTCTATCTATCCAAGATTTTATTTTTTATATATTATCTGATAAAATATTTCTGTTGATTTACACAGAAAAGTATAATAAACCAAAATTTTTGCAATTGTCTGCTTTTAGGTTTTCCAGGCAGTTAGGCTTGTCCCCATGTGCTACACTGACAAATAAAATGTGACAACTTTGCTTAAATTAAATTCTTCACTGTGATATAGAAACATGAATCAATCAAAACTGAAGTGATGGGCATCATTATTATGCTAGATGTAGTAAGGAAAAAAAAAAGGCCCTATGTGAAAGAGAAAAGAATTCATTCCACAATGACAAGATTAAAAGCAGGTTTGAGAGCTGAGCCTATGATAAGTGAGAGCTTTCCTGAGGTTTTTTGCAGTCATCTAAGGACATGCAGAATAGTGATTGTTGAGTGTCTGAGCATTGTGTATGACTGCAGGTGTCTTGGTCTCACTCTTTCTTTCCATGTTGTCATTCTTATAGCCAGCAGGAGAATTGCTCTACATGTGTAGCTGCAGTGAAAGTCAATTTCTCCCCGAACTCTGTCACTCTGGTTTGACTGGTGGGTGGAAAGATGGACTAGGGCTCTTATCTGCATGGAATTTTCCTGGGCAGAAGGACAATTAGGTGGTTCCAGGTACAATTCTTATAAAGTTTTGGGAAGCCTGACCCAAACTAGGCTCTGAAAAATTGTGGCAAAGTGTTCACTTTAAAATAAGTTTTAAAAATCAATCACAATTTTTATTCAAACATAGTATTTCTCAGCATAGTGAAAAGAACAGTCTTTCTAATACTATGGTTGTACTGATTTTCATGGGAAAGGCTATCCCATGAACAAAACATGTCTCTGTTAAGTCAAATGAAATAAAAATATTTTTTGGAGCACTGACTAGCTTCATTCTGCTTTCCAGTTTCTGCTAGGATTTCTGGGAGCTCTCTTTAGGGCACCAATACTGTTCTGGAGTCAGGGTGTCTGACTGGGTGACATGGAGAATGTGGAATAACTTGCTTTGCTGAGTTACATATGCCCTGCTTGTTTCATGTGTATCTGGTCACTTCTGGGGATTTCTCTTGCCATACTGAATTGGTTATTCTTGCTTTGTTTTTGGGATCATACATCCAAAACAGAGGATTTCATTCCAGAGAGCTGCTGAGGGAGACAAGAGGGCTGTGTCAGTGTGTGACCAAGGACAGACACTCCACACCAGTGTAAAGGTCTGGAACATTCCCACCCTCTCCCTGCCCTCCTCACCCAGGGTGGGGATAACCATGAGCTCACTGAAGCAAGGCCTGCTGTCAGTGCTTCTTTCTACCATATTTTGTTCGTTTTTAACTTGCCAATCTTACTTTTGCCTGGTGATCTTGCCTGTTGCTTTAGCTTTTGACTCCTTTTGCCTTGGTCATTCTCCTCATGTGGAACAAATAATTCAATAAAGCTCACTGTCTTCCCCACTTTTTGGCAGTGCTTCCTTTTATTTCTTCACTTCCAATAAGGAGTTATGATTAACCATTCAAGTTTCACCACATGATATGGAAGTCCACTTACCAATCAGATCCAAAAGTGCTTTTTGTTGCTGCAGATGTTGACTTGGAAGGATGGGATCTGGAAGATTAACAGGTAATATCCTCTTCATCGTGTACAGTCATTTAAAAGATCTGCTTTGTTAATGACTTTTGTGTCACTCATTCAGTGCTACTAAAATGTAAAGCTTCTTTAGAAAAAACAACTGCAGTGGTCAGAGCCTACACGAGGTGGCAGTACTGGTATCACATAGGTTTTCTGTTTTGGGGGCTTGCTGGTTTCCAGAAAATCTCCTTGTAAATGAATTGATTCATGTCAGAAGTGGGCAAGCTTGCGAACAAGTCCATCTGGTAAGCAGCTTACTACATTTCTATATAAATAAAGAAGATCATCCAACTCTTTCAGGGTCACTCCGCCCCTCAGATCATGAGAAAGTCTGTTTTCAATGCAGAAAAATTCAGATAAAATGCTCCAAATGCATAACTGAGCACATCCTGCCTGGTTAGATGATGACAGGCAACTGAAGTGCCTGACAGCTTGGGGCAGAGTGAATCAAGCCTTGTAGAGAAATGAGCATGGATTTGCTAGGCAATCTTTTCAGCTTCATGGACATGGGGGTGAAATGTACTTCTGTTAGAATGAGCCCCAGAGAGCAGAGCCTTAGGATGGGAATTAAATAGGTTTTAAGCCATCTACCACCAAAAAAAAAGTATTTTCATCTTATGTAGGGCTATATTTTCATGAAATGCTTTAACTTCCTGGATAAAAATCTCTTCATTAGAATCAGATACTCATATTGTAATCAATAAAGTCAATGGACAAAAATGAAATAAGTGTTCTGGTGCATTTTCTTCTTCTGTTTCCTGAGATACTTATGCCAAATTGCTTTTCTCAGATGAGGTTTTTATTTCTGCTTTTTAATCGAATGGCTCAGACAGAGACCGAGGCCTGTCTTTCACCTAAAAATATCTGAAGTGTGTTGTAACAAGCAAGGAGAAGTCCTGTGCATTTTGTATCTCTGTATCTGTGAAAAAAAAAAAATATATATAAATCTGATTCCCAGGTAGATCACTCAAAGGCTTTTTTTCCCTATGCCTCTCACTGTGCTGATAGGATATGGTCTGGAAGACAGAAGGAGCATGTGAGAGTGGAAGCGGGTGGAAGTGAAATGTGTCACCTGATGAGGAGACTTGTGGGGTGGGTCATCCTTAGTAGCTGTGAAAATCAGTGATGCCCTGGCTCTGTGAGCCCCAGCTTCAAAGGGCAGTGGGCAGGGATCACATCCACTCAGGATTGCTGCATGTGTGAGCACAGAGCTACATGCATGGCATGGGGAATGGAACTCATCCATCTAAGTTTTACAAATCTACCCTGGGGCTGAGCCTATCTCATCCACTATCCTTGGGCAGCCTTCCTACTGCTCCATCCTATCTGCTCTTCCCTGGATTTTCCAGGTTGGAGAAGAACATTGCTGTGGAGGACAGATGATATGTATGGACTATTCAACTCAGGTTATTGCTGACAGACTCTTGGCTACCCTGAGAATTAACAACAGGAGAGCCCAACAGCTGGTAACTCACCAAAACCCCTTCCCAGGGCTGAGGCTCTGCAGCTGCAGAGTCAGGCAGCAGGAGGATGGCTCCCAGAGGAGATGCTTGGGAACAGGATTATAAGGAAGGATGTGCAGATGGGTCAGGGACAGTGCTGGTGCTCTGTGATTTGAGGATATGGTGCATTCTCTTGGTTGCTTGTGTTTTACACCTCTTGAAAGCGTTCCTCTTGAAAGGTTTTGTGTTGCTTTTCCTATTTCCAGGGTAGCTTTAGGCCACAGGCAGGCAAATATAAAAGGATTGCAGAGAAAAAGCCCCGAAGTCAGTGAGATATGATCCTTTACAACCCTTTCGTAGTTTGGGCGTGAGAATTTTTACACAGAATTATTATAGGCTAGAAATACAATCCAAACTTTAAAAAAAATATCTTTCATAACTTTTTCTTGAAAGATAGAGAGAAAAACAATAATTTAAAAATAATTAGGTGTAATTTTATATTTTAAAACTTCTCAGTGTGTGCCGAGAAAAGAAATGAAGCAGTGAAAGAGAAGCAAGTTGATGCTCTGCAACTCAGCAGAGGAGGAGAGCTCCAGGCTTGGCAAGGGCAGTTCCCATGCTTTCCCTTCATCACCACCACCTTATCATTTGCCACCTTACCAAAGAGGCTCTTACAAGTCCTGTCAGACTAAAAGACAAGGACCAAATAAAGACCCTTTCCTGTCCCTTTCCCATATTTTCCTTATAAAACAAGGCCTATTTCTTGAGCATAGTCACCAGAATGCTTTAAAATCTCTGGTCTGAATAATGACCTGAATTCACTCGCTCGTAAAGCCATCCTTCATCATAAATGAAAAATGACCAGATAGCTGGACAGGCAGGCAGGGAGCAGATACTATTTTCATACATGAAGCATTTTTACAGGGTCTGTGAGTACAGCATATGTTGTGTTAGATAGTTTGCATTTCCAAAGCCATTTGCTAGCCTGGGTTTCAATCAGTCCTTGGCTGAAGCACTTGCACTGAGGCCCTGGCTGAGTGGTTAAACAAGATTATGTCACCCTCCTTCACATCTGCTGCTCTTCTTGGTGAATATCTAAATTCAGCATGATTCATTTGAAAAATTGTGGTTTTCTGTGGAACTGTGCACTTAGAAAAAATGCTGGAATAACTGATTAAATGGTTTTTAATCACTTTCCCCTTGTGGTTTGGTGGTTACTTGCAAGGGGGAATGGCTTCCATTTGAAAGTGAGTTGGTTTAGTTTAGATAGTACGAAAAAATTCTTTGCTCTGAGTGTTGTGAGGCACTGGGGAAGGTTGTCTAGAGAAGCTGTGGATTCCCCATCCTTGAAGGTGTTGAAGGCCAGGTTGGATGGGGCTTTGAGCAACCCAGTCTAGCAGAAGATGTCCCTGCCCATGGCAGGGTGGTTGGAAACAGATGATGTTCAAGGTCCCCTTCCAAACTAAACCCTTCTATGATTTTCTTATCCTAGGAAAGATGGGCAATAACTTGTTTGTTTTGTTTTTTATTTTATATAACAATTATAAAAAAAGCTGAAATAGCAACCGAGAAAGGGATAATACATTATTCTTGCACTTATTTAATCTTTTCTTTGTTGCTCAGCCATTGAGCATTTTGAGCAAGATATCTGTTTCCAGTCTGCTTTTACAGTGGAAGATTTCCTTGGGTTTGCAGTTACCAGAATACAAAGGAATTCAGCCTGAAGCTAAGAAACAAGACTATTAACCTGATATCATTCCCTCTGAAAAATCTCTCACCCAAGAGCAGGCATTTTACACAGCTGGTATGGGTAAATACTCTCCTCACTCAGATCCTCTCATCCCTCACTCTCATCTCTGTGATGCCAAACTATGGAGATGACAAACAATAAATGAAAACATCCTGCTTTGCTAAATTACTGGCTTGTGTGTTGTTGCATGTATTGCTTTTCCATAGGTGCCACCAACATCATGACTTGTCTCCTGGTGGAAAATTTGGGCAGGTTTCCAGGTGTGACTCTGGTGCTGACATTGGCCTTGCAAAGCTGTCAGCGAGCACACAGCATTTCTCCTCAGTGTGCTACCTTGCACAAGATAGCATGTTAGAACTCCTATTATTTCCCCTGACAATGATTAATTCTTAATCCTGTCTAGGTCCTTAAAAATACATTTTCAAAGAATCAACAGATACAAGTCAGAATCAATATAGGAATTGACAAACTACTTTGTTCTTAGGGTGGTGCAATAGAAACATCTAACAGGTAAACTCGAGCCTGTGAAAATGTTTGGCAAAGTCTTCTAGTAAGTGCAAAATGTACATTACTGTATCATGAAATCAGACTCATCTTAGTCACATGGAGAATTTGTGATTTTTGAAGTTTGTTTTTTTGGATAAAGTAGTGATGGCAACTCGTTTTACACGAAAGTGGGAAAATGACTGTGCACAGAAATTAAAATTCTTATTCCCTGAGCCTGACAATGTGAGCTATTTCAGGGCTACAACAGGGAGATTGTAGCAATAGGAATTCCTGCATCCTGACAGAGGTGTGTTATGCAGCCACTGTGGTCAGTCCAACCCCTGGTGCATTGGGAATTGCTCCCTCCTGGAACAGCTGCCAAAGTGGGCCCTGCATTTCCAGGTTATGTGGGGACAGCACATCTCTGAACTAGGTTAAAGCACAAAGCACAAAAAATTCTAAGTGGTAAATTTGATAAATAGTCTGAATGGACCAATTTCAGCTGAATTTTCCTTGTTTTTAAAGAGAGCTTTCCGAGGTTGAGAAGGAATTTAAATACAATAAAATATTCAATACAAAAATGTCAACAACGTTATAGACTGCCATAAACTAAGTGTTGAGAAAGCACTTCATTTTCTCACAGAAATGAAAATGGTTCTTTTCTCTGAGGCATAGTAGAAGTACTCAGGTGTGAAAGAAATGGTAATCCAGAACAGGGCAATAGGAGGATAAATTTAGCTGTGACAAGATGATTGCCTTTTGCCTGCATGTTGCAATAGGTAAACATAAATCAGTCAAGGTATACAACTGGTCAATCACTGAAAAACATGTAAAAATACCTAAAATAGTTTTCCCACTTACAGTCACTGCAGGCACATATTTTGCAGAGCTGAAATGGTCTGCACTCCACTGTGTGCTTTCAATGCCATGAGCTGGGTAAACAACTACTACTTTTTCCAAGTTAAATTTATGAGAGAATTCATACATCTACAGCAACAGCTGGGATTCTGTGTGAGGTTAGGACTGCTAAACATTGCAGTTTTCATACAGGTGTCAATGTGTGTGCTGGCTGCCTGAGCTTCCTTACCAGTCAATGGGAATTTAGTCAGGACAGTCAATGGAGGCTCGAGAGCTCTTCAGGTGAACAAATGATGCTCACTCTGGGTCAGCTGAGCGTAAGTATAATTGTAGAGATAGATACAGGTGGAGGTGTATGTGTATCCACTAAGGCTTTTCTCTGTATGTAGTTTGATCATATGCATTTATACAAACCTGTAGGTGCTTATATGTGTAGCTATATGGGGCTCTATATAGGTGTACATATACTGTACATCACTGGTTTGCCTCTAAACACACTGGTTAAATTTTGCTTCGTGATCCAAAGCAGATGCTGAACCAGAAATGCTATTTTATTTTGCTTTCATGGAAGCACAGTTTCCCAAATGAAACCAATAGTGCACAGAAAAAATCCCATCCCCCTTGTCTCACTTGGTGGTAGTGGGGCTGCCTAAAGAGTTAGAAGTTGTTGCTTAACAGCAAAAAGATTTTGAGATAAACCCTCTCCTCTCCTCTCCTCTCCTCTCCTCTCCTCTCCTCTCCTCTCCTCTCCTCTCCTCTCCTCTCCTCTCCTCTCCTCTCCTCTCCTCTCCTCTCCTCTCCTCTCCTCTCCTCTCCTCTCCTCTCCTCTCCTCTCCTCTCCTCTCCCTCTCCTCTCCTCTCCTCTCCTCTCCTCTCCTCTCCTCTCCTCTCCTCTCCTCTCCTCTCCTCTCCTCTCCTCTCCTCTCCTCCTCCTCCTCCCTCTCCTCTCCTCTCCTCTCCTCTCCTCTCCTCTCCTCTCCTCTCCTCCTCTCCTCCTCCTCTCCTCTCCTCTCCTCTCCTCTCCTCTCCTCTCCTCCTCCTCTCCTCTCCTCTCCTCTCCTCTCCTCTCCTCTCCTCTCCTCTCCTCTCCTCTCCTCTCCTCTCCTCTCCTCCTCTCCTCTCCTCTCCTCATCCTCTCCTCTCCTCTCCTCTCCTCTCCTCTCCTCTCCTCTCCTCCTGGGAAAACATTCCACTTCCAGTATTATTTTTTAAATTTTTCACAATTTACATATATGAACGTATTAACATCTGTTTTAGCTATTTCCTCATTAAAGTACTCCTCCCTTGTCAGCCCAGAGTTTATCTGTGTCCTAATGATCTCCTCTGGTTCCAGTGTGGATAAATGAGGAATGCCACTTATTCCTTCAGAAGCACTAACTTTGGCAGTTATGTTTACTTTCAGTAATGAGCTTTAATTACTTTAGCAATTACAAGTATTTGACTGAATTTCCACTGACTGCACACAACATCTGCACTGGTGGGACTTTACATGCTCTCTGATCTCTGCCCAAGGCTCCCTAGAACATGGTAGGAGCTGTACTCCATCAGTCTCTAAAGCAGTAAGCAAGCAAAAGCCCTCCAGATTTACACCAGTAGATTTAAACCAGTACCTCTTGCCTTTCATGTCAAGTAGAGATTGAAGCATCCTGGATACTGTCTCATTTCTCCAGTGAGATAATGGTTAAATCACTCAATGTAAACAATCTGTTCACTACATGGCTTCCTCTGGCTTTGTAAGAGACTCTGTCAATGCTGCTTTCTTAGCAGCATTCTGGACTGATGTTTATTGATACTTTTGGGTATAGTGTGTCAAATGGCCTTTCTACAAGTGTTTGCCCCATAAAGTCTGTGCTACAGACAGAACCTCATCAGAGATCTGTTTCCTTACTGAATTACATGTGGTTGTCAATACTTCAGGAATTAGAAAGTTAAAGGTTATTGTAAGATAAGATCTCCTGTGACAGGAGATGCTTAAACACCTCTTCCCTCTGCTGGATTATTTGCAGCCATTTTCTTTTAGTGTTCATGACCTAGATTAAAGGATGGTTATGTTTAAAGGGCATGCACTCAAATTAGGGAATGCCAGAACTGCAGCTGCATGATTAGCTTTGTGCTTCTGGAGATATTTTTCTTACCTTAGTCTTCAGTTGCAAGGTCTGTGACGGGTGATCATTAGTCTTCTACAACCTGAACCACAGCTCTTGGATCATCTCCTTCAGCATTCCAGGGAAGCACTGAAGCTGTGGCTGTGTCAGCAGGGACCCTGCCTGTGCTTGCACGCCGTGCTCCCAGGCAGTCCTTGAGAGACTCAGGAGCAGCTGTAGAGCAGTCCTACCTAGTGATGGGTTGGGAGTGCTGCTAATGAGCTCTGCAGGCTTGCTCTGCTAGGTTATCCTGCCTCTGTGTAATCCCTAAGTGGACAAACTATTTTAGAAGGGACTAGAACTGAGATAAAGTTCTAGGAATGCCAGGAAGATACATGAATAGCTTTCAGGTCGTTGGGCACCATGCTGATTCCTGCAGCACATCACAGTGTTGTGTGCTGTGGGCAGCTGAGCTGCCTCTGCCTGAACTAGTTTGGGCAATGAGAACAGTCTTTATGGAAAGTCAGATAAACTGGGCCTTTTGCAGAGAAGTCTCCTTTTGAAGGCACAGGGACAGGAATGAGCCTGGGAAGGATCAAGGAAAGCAGAATTGTGGTGTGGCATCCATTACTGAATCCAGGGAGCTAATAACTTCTGGCTACCCTGCCATCTCCAACAGCTAAAACATTACCAAATCACAAAAAATCCCTTTGAGGCAATTAAAGATTAAGTGGAAGAATAACCAGACTGAGTAGAACTGTGTCTCTCCTCCCCTTTCCCACTCCCTGCACGTAACCATGCATTTCTAGGTGAATGCCAGAAGGGCCAGGTGTCCTCCCTTTCCCTCCTGCCACTACCCTGAAGTTTCAGGATGCCTTTCACTGGCCTCCTGGAGCTTTGCAGCTGTGCATTATGGCTTGTGAAGGGAATTGGCTACAAAATGCACTTTGGCTCCTCAAACTGTAATTACTTCAATGGAATTATTAGCAAAAAAGAAGATTTCTCAGGTGAATGAGGACAGCACAAACATGAAGGTTATATTTCTGCAGACTATAAATGGAGGCCAATTATTCATGCAATGAGTCCTTCCAGTCTAAGTCTCCTCTCCCCTGCTCTCTGAAGAGAACTTAGGGGAGGGGAGAAGAGTTTCTATTCCTAAATATATTTGCACAGAAAAATTAATGAGCTGTGGAAACTGCTGCAGAGATAGTCAAAGAGAGATTTTTCAGAGAAGGATTCACATGTATTTTTGATACTATAAACAAAGATTTTTGGTGACTAAAGAAAAAATAAAAAATCATCTGCTAAGACTGATCAGAATGTACATAATTTTAAAACAAGAAAAAAATCCCAGCCTGAAATAGCTGATCATGCTTTCTTTTTTTATGATTGCATAGATGAAAGGAATATACTTGGTTTAATTCACAAAGGTGCTGGAGAAAGTCATGTAGTGTGCTCCACACTTCTTGGAAATCTCATCCATGATGGGAGAGAGCTGGATCCTCAATCAGATCTTTCACCCTTGTGCCTGAGGCTGTGCTTTGACATAGCAGTGGATGTGACAGTGGGTTTGCTGACAATACTGCACATGTTCCCACCCCTTTGACTGCTCCAGCAGCTGATCCATGACAATCTGTGCAGTCACACTGTTACTGGAATCAAGGGTGGCTCTTGCAGAAAAATCACTTGGCAAAAAACCCATACCTGATTGTTTTGTACCCTAATACAATTGGGTTATTACAATGGTTCATGGCACACCTGGGTGAGAAGACAACAAGAAAGACTGAACAGATTTATTAGGTAATTAATACTTTATTGCTTCAATTATGATCAAAAGTGCCTCTATGTGTATTGATTTTTTTTTTCCACTCCAAGAGGAGTTTTTGTCAATGGAAGTCATGCACTGCTTGTCAGACAGAGCCTAACACTCACTGCAGGAGTAGTAATTGAAATAATGATTTCCTACTATCTTCATACTTAGAGTTTCAGAAAAAATCTGCAGAAATGTGGGACACCATTACTGCCTAAAATCAGATATATTTATAAAAGGACAAGGAGGCTGAAGTTTTTGAGAGATTTCTCCCAGAAGAGCAAAAATGTATAAGTGTGGCTATGGGATTTAACACGTCTTTAATTCTACAGATGTCCAAACCAGCACAGAAGTGCTTTTGAAATGTTATTTCTGTGTTTCCTCTCTTCTTTTCCAAATGGTCACAGATCACCAGAAGTCTTGAAACCATTTACAATTAATCTCATGACTCCAAATATTTAAATATGAGTTCAAGACTTTCACTGATTGATTTGACATGACTTGGGAGGCCCACTTACATTAAACCAGTGCCTAACTTCTTGCAATTGTACTAACTGAAATCTGGAGAAATAGAACAAAACATGGAGCAGTTAGAACAAAAATAGCTTGTTTTCTATTAGATGTCCAAATATGGGCTTACCCCTGGAATTTGATAATTAAGTAAAAAAAAGTATTAATAATAAAATTTTAAAATAGCTCTGACATTAGATATTTTAATTTGTAAGTTTCAATTACATTTAAAAATTTTATTTTGTTCCAAGAAGTTAAAAATGCACATCCAGGGGAATTCATGCTGTACAGGGTTGTGATTCTTCTGTGGAAGCAAAGGAGGATTTTAACAAGAATTAGTCAAAACCAACAAATTACATGAAATTCTGTAAAATCTTTTAACTCCTAAGGTGTTATTTCATGTTAACTTAGGATTCAGTTGCATGGCTGGTGATCAAAAAGAATATCTAGAGATAACTGATCTTCCATATGCACCCTCTACAATAACAGGATCTGTGTACTGGGATACAGTAAAAGGAGTTCATTCCTTTGTCTTAAGTGGAAGACATCAAAATGAAAGATAACTTTTTCTCTGTCTATTATCTTCCTCCATTTTATTTTTTTATAGAGTAGGGTTTTTTTCTTTTCTTTTTTTCTTTTTTTTTAAAAAAAAAATTAAACTGTATTCTTTGCTCATGGTGATTTCACACCACTTTATCTTCACCCACTTTGGAAGAATTGCATCTGAGTTACATGGGTGTGATTTACTGGGAATGGAGCCCATTATGGATAATTTGCTGTAGTGCATTGTTACAATTCTTTTTATTTAAGAGAATTTTTTCCTCCCTTTCCCCAGGGTGTGTTTCATCTGTTTCAAGACAGGAGGTAGAAAGAGAAGTATTTATTTTTTGTGTTTTTAAAGGAGCTGGGTCCCACTGTTGTGAGACCTTTTTTCCTATACATTTCTTCCTGATACTGTCTGGATTGCTGAGACATAATTATTGTGGCCAAAGTCAAGGTCATCCTGGAGATCAACAAGCCATTAGAAAGAGGCTGAGAAAGCATGAGAACAGATTAGACATTTAACTGGGGCATGGACATCATTCCCCCAAATCCCTTCTGAGACTTCTGCGGGCAGCCTGAATGTGTGTGCAGCCTTTCTGCAGGCAGTGGCCATGAGACACCAGCTCAGAGTCCAGTCTCATCTCTCCCTTTCCTTGGTGTGACAGATGCCCCAAGGCAGCTGCTGGGTTTTCTGGTTTGCTGGGTTTTCCAGGGCAGACCAATGTTCCTCGATGCTGAGCTGCCTGCCTCAGGTAATTTCATGTTCACTCCCTTTATTCACCTGCATCTTGCATTGGTCTAAGAAAACATCTTGAAAAGTATCTCAAAAGCTGGCTTGTGTGACTGGACTTGTGCCTGGCCCTTGGGACTTGGGTGCATTGTGGAAAGTGAGTGTGCTAAAGCAGCTCTCTTGGGAAGGGTGCTTGCTGACTTCAGGGGGCTTACTGAGAAAATTGCAAGGCTTTTGCCTTTGCTTTCGTAACAAACATCAGCTTATTTTAAAGTCTATTGGTCTGAACAGAAAGAAAGGCAAGGCCCTGGAAGACAAAGCCCTGAGAATTAATTTTGATAGACTTTTCATACATTTGAAGCAGATATAAAGCATTCCAAAATTTCTCTCACTTGTTGGTTTCCTGTGGTTGATTTACAGGCTGTGACAGAAAATCCATTTCTGTTCCTGTAGATGCTAAATTCATTACCTTGCCACAGAATTCAGATTCTCTACTTCTCCTTGAACTTCAGCTTGTTACTATGGCAACCAGTGCCAGACAATATATTTTTTTCTATTTTCCACTAGCATGGTTGCATATTGCAGTAAAAATAGTATCCTTTTGCAATATTAATAACAAATTTACAAAAATATCTGTTTTTTTAATTAAACATTTTCCACTACACTGGGATTTTAGGACATACATTATACATGCAGAATAGGTTTGATAAATCACAACAAAAAAAACTTTATAAATTAACAGGGCATATTTTCCTTACAGCTGCACTCAAAAAGCATTTTCCCCCTTTCTCCCTTCAAACCTTTCAACAGATGGACATTTTAGGTTACAGTAAAAATGTTTTTTGAAATGGGTTGCATTTTTCTTCAAAAAATAGCTGGTCACTGTTCCCTGTTTCAGATGTTACCTCCTCCCTACAGTTGTCAGAAGTATTGAAGGATTAACTTGCCAGTAAAAGTCCATGCTGTTTTGAACTTGTCTCCCTCTGAAGTCTTGTTTAAATTCCAAATTGGTTTCTGGGGGGGGAGTCTGTTCTTTGCTTCACAAAATCCAAGGAATGTCAGGAGGATGGAAATTAAATCAGTCAATCAATAGGTTGCCCTTACTCTCCTGAATGAGATGGAAGGCTGATAAACTAAGGCAAGTATTAGATGATTAGACTGATTGGCCAGAAACAGCAGAGTCTGTAAAAATGAATATAAGGAATTCAGGAATTCAAGGTTTCAAGAATAACGAAGTTGGGACTAATTTAGTAGTAATGGCTGGCATACACTAACTGAAAAGATGCTTATCTGTACATATAATGTTTGTTCAGCCTTCCCTTATATATATTATTTATTTGAACCAACAGATTCTTAGTAGATGAGTGCGCTGCATGAGCCTGAGACTCGTACAGGGAGTTGCACTGAAAATACCTCTGCAAGGGAAGTGTTTAAGTGGCAAAAGCTCTCAGTAAACAGGATTCTTTGCTCTTCATGCAAAGCATGGAATTATGTTACTCTGCATCTCCCTTTCCACATGTCTTCCATGAGTGTATAATCTTTCAGCTGGTTTTACTGCACCACTCTTACTACATTGCATAAGGGGGAGACAACTGCTAATGTATGGATTTTCTTGACAGCTCTCTGAGATGAAAGCATGCTGATATCCAGGCTTGTGGATACATCATCTAAGTGACTTAAACACTACAAGACAAACCATCCAATCTGAGAAGCCCATGAACTAATTTACAGAGCTTTTAGATTTTTGTGCTGTACACCCAGAACACAGGCATTCCCTGGCTGCAGCTACAGCTGCAGATTTGCCCTTTAACATAGCTTAATTACCAGCACAGCCCTGATGACTCACAGAACAGGTAGGAACTACTCAGGTAGGAATCCTGTAGGAAAGTGATAATGAGCTAAAAGTTCATACTAAAGTACCTTAAAAAGTAATTAATTGAGGGTATGCTGTTTAGTTCTGCCAGCTCCTAATTTTTGATTACTTATATATGAAGCTGTAATGTTGCTTTAAGGCTTTGTTAATGGTTACTTCCTATTTTTTTTCCTTTCTCCCCCCGCCAAGCACTGTATTTAATTGCTGGTGAGATCAGGATGAACAGTGACAACACAGAACAGACAAGATGGAATATTTCTCACCTACAGATTGACATTCGAAGATTACACCTCTAAATCTGAAGCCTGCATATCCCTTGGCAGTAGATGGGGAGAAATTTTGTCCTTCAAGGTGCCTTCAAGGTGCTTAGATCTGCAATAAGTTGAATCAAGCATAAGGTCTTTGCTTTACATTTCTCCTTTTGAGTTTACCATGAACATTATTTTTATTCCCCCCATGAGGCAGAAGGATGTTCTTCAGGGCAGACTTAGTGCTTCACATATTTGGGCCCAGATTCTTCAACCTTGACTCTCTCTTACTTTTTCATTACTCTATACAGATACAGATATGTGACAGGGTCATTTTTGCACAGTCATTTGTGGGAATGTTTGTGGATGAAATGAAAATTATAAACTTTCCTGGAAAGAGACAACTTCTAGGCCTTTCAAGCACTTACATTTCACTAGTACTTATATTGCTCATTTTTGTTCAATAACTACCCTGAAATTGAATGTTCCAGAGTTTGACACTATACAAATAAATGCCACTGAGAGCAGTACATCTGGTTTCAATAACAACAGCAATAATTTCCAGTATTTGTTTTCATAATGGAGAACCAGAGTCAGAACAGCATTATTGGTGAGAAGAGCACTGAAAGTGAGAAGGGCATATAATTTATTACACATACAAAAACTATGTTAAAAGAACATTATTAAGGTTGTAAAGTCAAACACTTGAGACTTAGGAAATGCCAGAATTAAGGTGGTCTGTGCAACTTTAATTTGACCTCGTCAGTGTTGCCTCCAGATAGTCTTTAGTTACATGAATGCATGTGATTTCTCTCCAAGACACCCACCTCAGTCAGTGCATAGAGAGTGTAAGTTGCCCATTTAAGGAACAGATATGCAATACTTCTTTTCCTTCTCGTGTCTGGCATGTGATACTTTTGCTCTGCACCACGCAAACCTTGCTCTGAAGGAAAAATAATTCATTTCCTCCCATAGTTTTCTCTTGCTCACTACTGCTGCCACTCATTACTTTGCAGCATCATTTTTGTAGAAATCTGTGTCTGTGTTAGTGAGTCTACGTGGCAGAGAGGGGGCTGATGACCTAATGCTCACACTGAGGGGGATTTGCTGCATCTTTTCAGCATATTTTGAATACCTGTGGGCAGTTGGGGGACATTAGGTAGGGACAGAAAAGCAACCTTCCAGTTTAATCTCACCTGAAGAAAACTGACCTGAGTGCTGCAGAAGAGTGCAGGGATGCAAACCAAAGCATGGCAAGTGGGAAACACTGGCAGGTCCTCTTCAAAACACACTGCAGCTCAGACCTAAGAGATGTATTAGGCACATCCAGTGAGAGGACCATCTGTTTTACAGATGGAGGAACCACACACACAGAGGTTAGAGCAAAAAGCATCAACTAATTTTGGGTGTGAACGTGAGATAACAGAAATTTAGCCCCTCCAGATTTACCACTTAGAGCAGTCCCTTCTCTGACATTGCCTTGTTGCAGTTATAGACTCATGAACCTGATATTTTCCTGTCTTAGCATTTCATCCCTTTTTTAATTCAAGCTGACTCCTCACTGCACAATAAAATCCGTAAATAACCTCTTTATTAGAAAACTACACTCAGCCAGGGCAAGGATCATAGCAGAGCTTGCTTCCACATGGCTTTACTTCTACTCTGCCTCTCAGCAGTCCTAGAAAGCCTCATCCATGTTGCTTACACAATACTCTTGCTCACATTCTCCTCAGAGCTGTGACTGGCCAGCTATTCTTGTTGGGACTATTTCCTTGTCTTTAGCATGGATAATCATGCAGTTGCCATAGAACAGAGACTATAACTCTGTTTCTTCCCTTACCAACATCACATTTCCCATATGGGGACTATGAGCTCATACTTTTTTCCATGTCCACAGATCTTGAAATAAATCCAGCTGTATATAGCCAGGAAATTCCAGCACTTGGTATTTCCATTTCCTTAAAACATTCTATTTGTTTTATCTGCATTTAATTTCATCTGGAGGTTGGGGCTGACAAGTTGCTGATCTGTAAACTTTGCTTGGTTTCATCCCCAGAGCACCATGAACTTTCTCAATGAAGGACAGATGCATGCTCATTAATACCCATGCAGCTTGCACATTCCTCATCACACAGTGTGGAAACGTGGATTTTCTTGTCCCTCTTGCACAGATCCCAGTGGTACCAATGAAATAAAAAGAAAATTACTTATTTATAATCTAATCATTGCATTTGCTGCCACATTTCCCCAGAACAGTACACATCTGACACATCTTCGAGTTTGGACTTGACATTGGACAATCACATTTTCCAAATGTCCAGTATGAAGTATACTGATGTTTAACAGGAGGTAAGAATCACCTATCCTAAAACAAACAACAAGTAGCACGTTATTAAATTACATTACTTTAGCTCTACTTTTATCAAATATCATAATGCCAAAATAATGACTAAAAGAAAATTGTTAGAAACACTTACTTATCTTGAACACAATGGAAAGTGTTCAATTAAATGAAAATCTTCCTGTCTACAAACCACAGCAATAAACCACCACCACTATTTTTCATAGTGGATCATCATGCCATATGGGTTTTTAATAAAATATATGACCCAGTCCAAACCTTGGTTATTGCTCTTATCTATCATTTGTTTTAAAGGCAGGAGACATGTTTGATTTTTCTCATTAAACTGAATCCATTCCTGTCTAGGTTATTGCCCTTTCAGAATCACATCTACCACATTCTCAATGGGTTTTAATTATCTTTCTTGCATTCTCTTTCTCAATATGCTTTTTTTTCCAAATGTTTTAAATTGTTTTATGTTGATGGCAAAGCATCTTGCTGGGGCATGCTTATTGAAACATGCTACTTAAGAAGCTAATTATAGGGTAGATTATATTTTTCTTTTAGCAAATCCACTTGACTATTTTAATTTCTTGGCAGAAAGAAATAATTAACAACTATATTGAATGCCATACCATGTATATATGCATGATCTTGGTGAATAGATGCTAAGGTTTATGACCCTGCTTTGGTATCCCGTGGATAAGAAAATACCCTTAATAAGAAAATACCTTTAATCACTTTGGAAGGAAAGCTCACATATGTGGTAACAGTAACAAGGAATTAAAAGATTATTCAGAACTGTTTTGTGAGAAAGATATATCAGGAAGAATCTGTCTAAAAATTTAAAAACTTGGGCTAGTTTCCAATCTGATGTAAAGCTGTGTGGTGTGGTAGACTTAGTCAGAATTTACTAAGATTTACTCTGGGAAATGTGACCCAGATGGCTTTGTTTCCTCATGTTGTTCCATCTTATTTGTCTGTTCATTTTCCAGTAGATTCTACCAGCAGGTCTTTCCAAACAGGCAAACATGAAAGCAACCAGACAGGAAAAAACCAGAATGTTAACACCCCAAATGACAGCAGTTGAAGTTATTCCATGGGTTAAGATGAAGATGTATGGCAAATGCACACCACTAACACAGGAATTGGAGAGGACTTAACATCTTGTGGTTTTCTCTCAGTCCTACTTCTTTACCTTTTTCATTATACATAGGAAAGAATTCCCCCTTTTCTTGCCCAGATCACTTCATAAAGAAGACCTTAACTGCTACTTAGCACATCTTCAGCGGCTGAAGGAGATCTCAATGCCACATAAGCAAAGAGCAGGAAAGCTCTTGCTGAGTACTTTCTGGAGCTTTAAGTGACAGAGTATTTTTACACAAAACAAATGGTAGCTACCTCATGCTGTGGGTTTCATGCTTGCTATTTTCAACTTTCTCCATTTTATTAAAATAAGTGTCCCTAGTATTTTTGGCCTGTCTGGTTTTAATTTCCTCATATATTCAGTTTCAAGAAACACAGAAGCAAGGATGAAACCTGATTTCTTTCACCAGAGGATTTGCCTTTTAGGGCTAGGTTCAGACAACTTACTTTAGGTTCAGATGTCTTGCAGCCTGAAAAGTATCATCCAGCCTTGATGGATGAATACTCAGGGCTGATGTGTGTGCTCACCAGAGGCACAGAACATGGTAGGATCATGGTACCTGCACCTCTCTGGAGCTCATGAGGTTGAATCAGAGCTGTGCATTGCATGATTCCCATCACATGGGGTGAGTTTCATGGAAGGGTAGGTGTTTGCCTGCTGTGCTTATGGTTCTTTGAAGTGGCCATGCAAAAAGCACAAGGTCCTTCCATGCCACATCACTCAGTCATTTGCAGGAGTGGGGCAGACTCAGACAAGGCTGCCTTTGTGCACTTGCAGGTGTCTAGGTTCAGGTGTGTGAGGGATTGCACAGACCAGCCTCAAACTTGGTTTTACATAAAAAAATGTTTGCTGTGCCTACTTAGCACTATCATACCAAAAACTTGCCAAACATGGAAGCAGTGAAAAGCTGAATAGCAGAATAACACCTTTTAAAGCACATTAATAAAGTTTTCAAAAATAAAAGTAAGTGGAATTCATTAGTCTAAAATACAACCTCTAATCTTTTAAAGGGTGGCATAAGCCTATAACCATAGATTTTAGATTACTTAAATGATTCTATAATACCAAAATGTTTATATGGGCATGCATACAACTAAATTTCAGACCTGTTGTGCTTTTCAGTATGATCTAATGGCCACTGCACAGAAGCTGCTGTTAGGACTCATAGGCTCTGTTTCTCTTTTCTGCCAAGATTTGCAGCTAATGAGATGCTATTTTCTGCACTCCTTGGCTAGTGCAAAACTGTATTTGTTAGGCGTTGTTTTTATGATTTAAGATTTACAATTTCTAATGACCATATGCAAAGAAAACCTTTTATTCCCTTAAGCACCATGGGAGACGGCATGTAACAAAATCACCATGTAATTTTCACTGCAGAAACATTGTTGCTTCAAAGCCACTGTGATTTTTTTTAGGCTTACACAAAGAACCAAATCCTGACCCCTTGGCCTGCGCCAGGCAAAAGTTTTGCAAGCATCCCAATAGAGTGGATTTTAATTTTCATGAACGACTTCCTAAGACTTTGGTGAAGCAGAAGTAGTCTGAAAACTGATAAAAGTGGAATGAATATCTCATTTTCCAATGCCAGGAAGCAAAATACTCTATTGCATTCAGGTATGTTGAATTAAGTCTGCTTACCTCAATAGTAATTCTATTCTAAGTAAAAGTAACTGAAAATGTCCCAGAGAAAACAAATTTTTTCATGGCAAAGCCGTAAAAACATTGTACTATGCCTGCATTAATATAATTTACAGTAACTCTGAAGTCAGCTGTAAGAAAGAAAGAGAGAAAGAGAGAAAAAGAAAGAAAGCTGTTTCTGCAGTTAGATGGTAATTGTGAGAATTCACTTTATTTCCTTTTCCATATTGACTTGCTGTTTGGAAGTTTATGCAATGATTCCAGCTCTCACAGATAAAATGCAATGTTTCTTACATTAGTATTTTGAAGAGGTTTGGCATAAGTGAATGGGTAATTTTACAGTAAATTGCTCAGGCTGAAATCAAAATATTGACTTCTTGTGATTTCTAGACATTTTCTAGCTTGTGGTCTCAACTCTAGAGAGAGTTGCTTATACATGCCTACATGTGTTGCATATATTTGAGGAGACTAACCACTAACAAAGGACAAGAAAACCTCTGAGACATTGTTCTTGTGACACCAGATAGACAGTGCTGCACCATACTAATTTCCAAGATAATGATGCAGCATTGACACTGCCATCACCACACAGGCTAACAACTAAGATGTGAATGTTGCAGGGGCTTGAATATTTTTATTCCAAAATTCAACCCTCATAGGCTTTTGTTTCAATAAGTGTACAGACTGACCTAAGTGTATTTAAAGCACTCATGGTTTCATGTTCTTATAAATTTCATATAGCAAGAAAGCAAGGTTTCGGATCTGAATCTTTTACAATTTTTTTCATTTTGGCTATCATACTCTTCTTTGTAATGTAAACAACTATAATGATGATATGCATAAAAATCATAAACCCCCCCATCAAAACATATATAAAACATGTCATACCACGTGCTACTGCTGCTTTTGTGCTTATGAAACCTAATTCAACATTTTTTTCTAACAAAGACAAATGTTGCCTCACTGATTCTGAGAAGATAACTTGTTTGATGAACAAGTTATACAACACTGAATGAAATTTGAAGTCTTGGCTTATAAGGCTGATACAATCAACCAGGTAACCAACCATCCCCCCACCCACCCAAATATAACTAATTCAGACAGCTGTTTCCCCTTTATAATTTATGCACGTGTTGAAAGATGCTCCATTAAATACCTTTACTCATTGATTTAGGGTGTGTTTAATCTACAATCACAGAATTTGCTGGAGCAATGTAGCGATTTCTGAACTAGCTTTAGGTTAGATATGCCATGAATAGATCAACCTCCACAATATAAACCCTAGGTAAGAAGTTAATTAAGAATACCTTGTGTATCTGGACTTCATACAGCTGTCACTTTGATTGTTATGTAGTTCTTGTCTTAATTGTTTGGCCATCATTTATACTAAAATCACTCATATCAATTCATCAGTACAAAAGCACATTAGTGTTGCCTCCATGTTGCCAAGACCTGGCCTCTAGGCTGGGAATTCCTGCTAAGGATATCATGAAGAGATTGAACAACCCTGACAAGTGGGGATTTTGATAGGGACATACTATGAGTAGAATAAATTGGTACAACTGTACCTTGAAAACCTTCAGCCAGATGTAAGGCAGCTCCCTCGGAGAGCTTGCTGAGTAGGAAAGCAGAGTTATTGCTGTATTGCATAGCAAGTTCAAGCAAGAGGACAAATTACCATGCAGAATGAGGACATGAGAATGAGAATGAGGAGTTTTAGTGTAAAGATTCATGATCTCTGTACATGAAAGCACTCATACAGCAGAAGACAAAAGAGAAATTTGCTCAGCAGTGTGGGGAGAGGCAGGATATGTTTTTGTGAGTGTGGGTTAAAATTCAGCAGCTGAGGTCTAAGTCATTGCAGGACACAAGAAAAAGAATGGTAGGACCGTGACTGTCCAGATGGCAAGTGATCCATATGTTAGGATGTCAAGATACCCAAATCCTGGAGAATGTGGCAAATGGAGTCAGGCTCTCTACAGTTTTTGGAAAGAACTGGAGGTTGTATGATAAAGTCAGGGGGCATGTTTTAATCCTGTCAGTTCTCAAAAGAGGGAGACTACTAGATGAGAACAGGAATAAAATAAGCACATAGACAATCTTGAGTTCAGCCCCTTTGGGCTACTGATTTTGTGACATTTCTGGTTATTCAGAGAATTGCTTTTAGATCACCAGTGTTGGTGAACCCAGCAGTAAGGTCCTCACTGAGAACAGTGAAAGGTTCTGCCCCATTTTGACTGGGTCATACTTCGATTTCCTAATGTTTTTAACTTGGTTGATTTGTGGGTTTTCTTTTGTTTTTTGTTTGGTTTTTTTTTGGTGTTCCCACTCCTCAGCTCTGGCAATAACAATGATATTTGCTAGTTAGATGCCAATGTGGTGTGATATTCCAAGGACACATACAAATACAGCAGAGAGCCATTGTACATTTCAGGGAAATATGAACCTGAGCTGGAATTAAGGAAAATTAATGACTAACAAGGTATTTTTGGCTAGCAGGGGAAGTTTAGCAAGCTGGATGAAGAATGATCATTGTATGATTTAATTTCCACCTATCTCTAATGTGAGCAGAAAAATCCTCGTTCAAGGGAGATGAAAAATACCTTCCTCAAAATGTACTTTCACTCTGAAACTGATAGTGGTGCTGCCTGTGATTTTCAGAAGGGTCAGTATAGCCAGTGTAGTGGTTTTCCAAACGAGCTGAGGAGCTGGTGGTGTTACACCTCCCCAGTGCACAGTCACCTTTCACAAACACCACTCTCTCACAGAGCCTTGCCTCCACCCAGCATAAGTCTGGCTGAGCCCACGTTGGCAGCTGTGTCTGAAATGCATCTTTTGTCTTTCTTCCAAGTGTGCTGGGAGGTCCTTGGGGCAATGCCCTTGCTGGCTGTGTGTCCCTGCCACACCCTGTACCCTGCCAGTGAGGAGCAGCAGTTCCTGCATGCAGGGAGGAAGATGGTGATGGCTGGTGCAGGAAAAGCTGCTTTCTGGTGTTGGGACCCCTTTGATGGCTGGTTTTGGTGGGGTGAGATGTAGTCACACGGGAGGGGGTGGGAAGGGAGCCAAAAGAAGAAAAGGCTTATGTGCTACTGCTGTGCCTGCAAGTCTTGGTACCAGAAAATATGCTGCTGCTCTTGAATTTTAAAGGTGCAGGAATGGTATAATCTTCCTGCTTCCTGCTTTCAGTAGCCATCTTTTCTGAGTGAAAATCCTCTCTTACCATACCACAGAAAGTAACCTAGCAAGCTTTGGTGCATCACATCAAGCCGAAAAATCCATGACAACAGCAGACATTTTTCCAAATCAGGCATTGCCAAAAATATTTTCCTTCATGTTTGCAAAAATGAAGCTTTCAAGTGCAACTGAGAATTCTCCCCCTTTCCCTGGCTTCATGGATGCAGGATTTCATTTCCAACGGCAGTTCATTTCTGCATGGGAGCCTCTGTCACATTTTCACTCTGTGCTCATCCATCCCCTGTGGAGCGAGTTTATAGCCACCAACAATAAGTGGAGAGGCTTGAAGCAGATGTAAATAAAAGGCTGGTCAACATTTTTAGCTCAAAACAATAAACTATGTTCACCTGTTTTCTAAGTAGGCTGAATGGCAGAGCTTGTACATCCTCTTGGCCATCACTAACAAAATAAAATGTTGTTAAAGTTATTGAATTGCCAGAATTAAATACCTGGACCCAAATAATGCTGGGTGCTTTTTGCTGCTCCTTATGAGTTGCTTCATATGCTGATTTTCTCAAAGCAATCAGTGTATCAGATATTTTAGACTGATATTACATTTTATAGTTTAAATGTGCACAGATGTATTTAATACATCTGATATAGTGAAGTTGTCCATATGTGATGCATTATATATGATAATGCATGTATTAAAGAGTCTTTTATAGTCTCACATTATATTTCCATTGTCTAGGATGATGTATTATTTATTCACACACTGATTTCCACGTACATGTGTGCAGAAGCAAATTTGCATATGTCGTCTGTCTGACACAGTAACAAGCACACACAGATACATGCTTAGAGTACAAATAGATAGATATTAAATATTTTCTAATGTTCTCTTAGCAATAGCATTTTGTTATTGATCACACCACAAATGTGAAACACTTATTCAGCATAAAATGTCTCTTGCTTTCTGCAGTGGCTACCATTTTTTCCCCCCTTCTTTCTTCAAATCCTCTGACCTCCCTTGGGAAGGCTTTTATGCACGTTCGGTATGCTCACACAACTATTTCTACTAGCACTGTTACCATGGAAACCAAGTGATTTTTTTTTTTTTTTTTTTTCCCTCCCCCAACCTCCTTCCTGTCAGGATTTGGACCCGGTGCCAGACCTTTCCACTGTTAGCAATAATATTTTTTCAATATTTGGACAGATCTTTTAAAGAAAAAAACCCTGTTTATATTTTCAAGATGTGGTACTTTGTTTCAGGATACAAATTCTCAGGTACTAACATCAGCCAATTGATTTACACATTTCAAGGGGCTAAACAGCTCTTTCTTTTGTAACATTTAGACCATGACATTTTGTAAGGAAGATGCCAGAGCTGCTTATTAATTGTAGACTTCAACTCAGAATGTGAATGAAGGGATTTATGTAATAGGTCAGTGGAATGTGTCTCACGCTTTTTTTTTTCTTGGAGCTCGTTTTCAACACATTTCTTTAGTATACACACAAATAGCTTCCTAACCACAAGCAGAGACTTGTAATTAATTACGATATAATTTGCAAGTTATTGATTGGCATAATTTGCAGTCCTCGCATTAGCAGCTTCCTCATATAAATTTTAAAGTATTTTAATTCTCTGACTACATAACATATTGATTTATTTAATGAATCTATGCTTAGTTAGATGCACAACAGCACATAATAATTTTATAGCTGTTCTATTTGGGCTAAATGCATTATTTCAATTAACATGACATAGAGAACATTAGCTTTACACTGAATCAACTGACATATTTTAGGTGTCATTTGACTTAAACCACACATGCACATTAGGTCATATCTACAATTCAACACAGATACATATATCTGATAATTTTTAGTTTATATAAAATTGTACTGAAAAGCAGAATCACAATCACACATTTTTCTGTCTGATTTCGACATCACCTTGTCTTTTGGATGAAAATATGTTACACCAGCAAAATGCAGGAGGAGAAAGATGATTTGGAGGTGCATTTCTCTCCTGTCATCAGGCAAGCACCGGACCCGCAGACCCTGGTCCAAAGCACCCGAATCTCCTGTAACAAAATTGCCAAGTGCACGGCCACCAGAGTGGTTTCTGGTCGTCTTCTTCCCCTGTAACACCTCAGTGGCGTAAGAGGTAATTAAAGCCTCGTAAACATGGAAAACAAATTGCAGCATGTTCCAAGTGCGTTTATCGTGCGGTGACAGAAGAGGGAGCAGTTCTTCCTCCGCACTGCCGGAGATCCCCTCGGCACCCATCCCCCTGCCCGTGCCCCTCTTGCCAAACGAGACCTGCTCGGTCCTAATCCAGGCACGGCGAGTTCTGCTGAGGGGGCAAGCGCCAAGACATTTTGGGGTCGAGGGTGGAGGGGGACAGACCACCCACTTTGTTTCTGGAGGAACAAAGCTGAAATTCTTCTGGGCTGGCACTTTCCCTAAGGATATCGTTAGCTATCAGGGTCTTTTGTGTTTTACTGTATATTTTTATTTGTAACAATGCTTTTTTTTTTTTTTTTTTTTTTTTTTTTTTTTTTTTTTTTTTTTTAACCCGCCTCATCACGCTACAAAGAAGCCATGGTGGTGTGTAGTCAACTGGAGTGAATGTGTGCATTCTCCAGGTCTTGTTTTTGTGAGACTTTGTCCTGCTGTTGTTCCCACTCTGAGCTGAGCAGAAACCACGCATGTCTGAATAACGGGGCCCTTTCTGCCTGTTGTAATCCCGAATTGTTACAGTCTAGGGGCCAGCCATGCTGTCACCGTCACAAATTGATTTAACCATCAATTGCAGTGGTCATTAAAGCTGCTAGAAGTCCCAGCCAAGCTGATGAATTGCAGCTGAATGTGAAATGAGCCTCCAAGCCCCTTTCCCACCATCTCATATCAAAGCCTATTGTGTCTCTCCAAAGTAAAGGGTCGGAGGTTCAGCCTGGAGTTCAACAATGGGCTCAGTCAGAAGATAGAGCCCCCTTCGCCCTGGTATTCCCAATTACAGTTTGCTTTCCATACCTTATTGTGTAGTATTTGCATGCAACTAATACGTGGAATTATTGACATACCCCAGTGTCAATGGAGCTTTTGAAAGGTTTATCCCCCAAATATATGGAATCCCAAGCATCTGGTGGCTCCCCAGTAATGACAATGAAATGATTCCTGGGTTTTCCTCCTCCGGCAGTGTAGTCGACTGTTCTGAGCTGAATGGCTATCTTTACTCAGCAGAGATTAGCTGCTTGCTGGCCTCACACAAAAAAAGCCCCTGGGTCTGCTTCTGGAAGTCCCTTTCCTTCAGATGTATTGTTCCCTGGACCTGTCTTGTTACTCATTTTTATATGGAATTTAAATCTGCTAGTCTTTTGCTTAGTGGCTGTGAATAACAGGACTAAACAAGAATAATGAAAAAAAATCTAGTGTACTCCACTTTGTTTTCTTTTTTCTTTTTCTTTTTCTTTTTTTTTTCTTTTCTTTTCTTCCCCTGCTGTGTCTTGCATTTTTGGTTTGTTATTGAGCTGCACACAGTAGGCACTACCAGAGGAAATCACATCTGATCCGTTTTGGGAGATGGTGTTTGCATGCTGGGCACACAAAAGCTGGTTTAGCCTGCAGGCTCTGTCCTGTCAGAGGGTGCTTTCTCTGTGGGCAAGAGGCACAGGTAACAAGAGGAGTGTGAAGAGAGATGCTGTGGCTGTGCTTGTGAATGTGCAAAGTCCAGAAGGCTCCTGACAAGCACACAGACAGGAAAAAGTTGTGGGAGGGAGGGGGGAAGATCCAGTAAAGAGGTCACAGGTCCAGACTATTCCAATGTATTAATAATGAGTCAGTAGACAGTTCTAGGACTGTTTTTCCCTAGGCTGTATTCCTCATAGACTGGATGTCTCCACTAAATCTGTGTGGAGATGCTGTTAGCAGAGCACTAAACCAGTGTTGGCTGGTGTTCCTCAGTGGCTCCCAGGGAGATCATCAGATGCCTGGTCTTGGACACTTCATTGTCCAAAGACAGGATGAACCAATGGATAAGTAAATAAATACTCTTCTTATTTAATAGATGCTTTAATTCTGATTGTGTCACAGAAGAGCAGTGTTTTTATCAAACTCTGAGCTTTTTCATACCTCTGGACTTTTCCACTGCATGTAGCAATAAACTTTCCTTCATGGAAAGTAATATCATGGGTGATTTAATATATTTTCGCCTTACATGTTCCAAGTGAAGCATCTGAAAAGTCCATCAGTGTATATTAGCACCAAGTTGTCTCCACAGAAAGATGGACTGAATGATTAAGAGATTAAGAAATAGAGTGACATTCTGTTTGTCCAATTAATGGCCCCAGGTAGTAATTTCATGTCTATGAGCCATGAATCTGATAATCTGTGATTTTAAAAAAAGAAAAAAAAAATCCTACTCTTCACTGTGCCAAGCTCAAGATTTTATTTTTTTTCCTTTAAAAACCAGAAAACCAGCCCCAGACAGATAATAACATGGCAATAGGAGTTTCCTCTGAATTGGAGACATACAGGTTCAAAACCTTTCAATTTTTTTTCACAGCACAGATAGCTATACCACCCATTTCATCATGTGAAATTATTCAACAAAAATTTCCAGTTGTTTTATCTCAGTTTCTTTCCTGAATTACTATTTATTCATTGGGCACAAATGATTCAGAGGCACAAACCTGAGACTTTCCCAAACTTGCCTTCTGCTCTAATCAGCAAGCAAAAAAGCAAGGTGTTATTTTGGCCAAATAAATAAAGGGAGAGTCTCAGCCTGCTTGTGCAGCCTGAATGCCAATATTCAGGGAGAGAATGATAGAAAGTGAAAACTGCATCTGACATCTCGTAATCATGCTGTTCTCTATGCATGTTGAAACACTGCAATGCAAAGCCTGGATAATGAATGGAAAAGAATACAGATTACTGTCCAAACTTCAGTAACATTGAGAGGTGCAAAGGAAACAGCTGAAAAGTACAGATACTTATTTACTTTTGAGGTAAATTTGTACACTGCAATTTTCCTCATGTCTCAGCTTAGCTATTGCAAATATCTTTCCATCTGATTTCTACCAAGTAGTGATCAGTGATATTGGACCTCTGCTCACACAACTTTCTCAGTTTATACAAGCCCTGAAATGAGATGTGCAGGGTTCAGATAAACAACCATAGCCCATTTTCATTGTCCAGTTCCAAGGGAACAAGGCTGCATTGGGATAAATCTGTAACAGGAATAAAGTTTCCTTTAGCTCAACTGTTAAAATTGCCTCTGAGTGAACTCCTGCACAAATCAAAATTGAGAACAACACAAATTCCCAGTACTCAGAGCCTGATTACTTTCTCAGGACCTGGAAGGCTTCTGCTGTATGATTACCTAAGGGATGCTGGCCCTGTAACATTTATAATAATTCTTGGAAAAGGGGTTGTTTCCTTGTGAGTCGTTGAGATACGAAAAAATCAAGAGCTTCTGCTCTGGTGAAGAATAAAGGTGTTTATATTACAAATTTGCCTTCCACTGAAAAAATCAACCATGTCCTAGCAAAATTTGTAACATAAATACATACCCACAGATTTTGGTAACATTGGGTTCACTGATAGATGAAGGTAGCTTTTGTCCTTTAGGACTGGTTGTCCAAGTCCACTGAGAACAAAGATTTTATTTGCAACAGTTATCTACTGCAAGGAGCAGAGTTAGCTGTGCACAGAGAGAAATTTTTTTCTAAGACCATTGGACTGGAAGAAATTATATAATCTTGGACCAGATGACCTCCAGAGGTCCCTTCTCTGGAGATCCCCTCTGTCCTAGGATTTTGTAAAAGTTTCAAAAGTTATCAGCAGGATAGACAAAATTTCTCTCAGCCACTCTATTCCTTTTTTTCATATGACAAACAGGGTGGAAACTTAGAAGTCTTTTGTCAGGATGAAAAAGGTAGTTTCATAAGTTTTGAAATCTAGAGATATTGAAATTATTTTTTCAGGGAAAGATATTTTCAATACTATTTGGTTTTAGCTTGATGGAACCAAAGATAAGTTAATTTTTCCTCAAGATGGAAGATTACTCTGCAAGTGCAACTGCAATTAATGCCTACACACATGATTAACTTGATAAGTTTTGTAGTAAAACTTTTCTGAACTATATTCACTGTGCACTCTAGATTCATATTTACTTGTACAAAGTAATGTATTTGTCATTTGTGTTTTTCTGATCAAGAAATGTAGATAAGAGACTAATAACAGTAGTAATGTCATACTAAATAACAGGTGCTTTATATAGAAATATATTTTACATATGCAGTTTTGAGGCAATAAAGATATTGATTTTACTTTACAGATTTTTTATTTATTTTTCATTTTTTCACACACAAAGCATTGAAAAGCAAAAGCACTCTTTGAATCAGCTGCATCTGGAATGTCACAAGAAATCTAGGTCCTTAATACATGTTTTAATTTTAAGATATCAAAATAAGAACTGAAAACCTTTGACATTAACTGTAGGTGAAACCAATCATTGAAGTATTTACAGTTCACTAAGTCAAATAATATGTAATGAGTGGCAATTGCAATGCAGATTTTCCCTGTCTTCTGTGCCTTTCTGAACATGACAATCATTTATGGTACCTGAAATATTTTCAAGGAAATTTTTTGTTTGCTTGTTTGTTTTTGTTTTCATCTGATCCTGAGATCAGCTTGGCTGGTCAGACCATGGTTCTTTTATCAAGTTCATGACTTGCTCCACATATGGGCCATTCATTTAAGAGCTGGACTTGATGATCCTTATGTCACTCCAAACTCAGAATATTCTGTCATTTTGTGTATTGTTAGGTTCATTAACTTCCAACACCTACTTAACAGTGCAAACATGACAATTGGTGTTGCAAAGCTATTGCAGAAAATGCTCACACTCCACAAAACTGTGGGCTTCAGTTTGGTTGCTTACCTATAACACAGATGTGAACAATCTGAACCTAATTGGTCTTCAGGACTTTGTTGGATGTGTCTAAACAAACCACTATGGCCCTTTTTGTTCTCTTACTTTTAAAGTGTTTGTGGCTGTAGAAGTGCATGACATCTCTGACAAACAGGAGATGAACCCAAAAATTTAAGCAGTTTGGACAAAATAGAAGCAACCTAGGTGACTCTTAATTTTTGAGCCTGGGCTAATGCATCACTTTTATGTGTTGGGCCACCACTACATTTCACTGTCCATGTTTTTGATTTTGTTTGTTTATGATTCCTTTTTTTTTCTGTATAGTTTTGCTACAGCAAAGCTGTTTGGTAACATATTTTTATGTGCAATGCTGGGCCTTACATGTTTTTAATTTCTTTTTCTTTCTCTACTTGTAGCTGTACAAGCAGAATAAGAATTACTTCCCTCAGAAGAAGAAATTATTATTTCAGTTTGTAATCGAGGAATAAATGGAACAAAGTTGCTGTCAAACTACTGTAGCAGCACATAAATAAAAGTCAATGTTAGTATGGCTGTGACTGTCCACTTGCTATTAAGAAAACGGCATATTTCTGGGGGCAAGGCAGCAGGCCCTGAAAAACTGCTGCTTCTGTACATGCTCAAGGTAAAACACTTAATAGGCTAGGGTTGTTTCCCAATAGAAATTGCTAAAGGCTTTCATACTGGAGTTCATGAAAAGAAAAAATACACTTTTTCCTATTACTTCCTTTCAAAATATCCAAATGGTTCTGTGCTCTTTCAATCACACTTTCAGGATTTCTGGTTTGGGTACACAGTCAAATTCAGCATCCTGCTCTCTTTGAGGTGAATTCCTGAATTCCCAGGCCACCACACAGAGGGCAGGCACCCAACTCTAATGCTAAACATGCCCTCAGAGACAGGTTTTACTTTCCATTTCTGTTGTGTTTCATGTGGCTCTCAGGTAGCCATGGAGAGGTTTTTCCAAACATATGGTGTGGTTATGGGTGCAAGCCAAAGTGTGGGAAAAGCTGTGCAGACACTCCCACTGGTATTCATGGTCCTGCTCCATCTGCTGCACTTGAGGAGCCATCCATGCTCACCACTTCTGCATTTCCAGGAAATGCTGAAGTAATTTACCATTTATATTAAAATGCATCAAAGGTAAGGGAAATGGGGTTTCTAGGTTGCCAAAAATATATTATGTTGTTGGTTGTAAATGTAGGTGGCAGGCACAGCAAATAGGATTACCATGGTGCCATTTTCCCCTGCCTCTTCAAGGAAAGCAACTTTAAGTTTTAATAAATTGATATGTTTTATAATTAAAATATCAGACCCAATTGGCTCTTGAATATATTACTTGCCCAGGGATAGGTTCAGTGATGTGGTGGCTGACATAATTCTGCCTTTTGAATGTAGATAAATTATATTCTATTTCAGAAACCTGATTTTCTGTAAGACTTCCACTCCTAAGTCACTCAGATATTTCTGAAAAAGGCACTCTCTCTCTCTGTTTTGGAAAGGAAAACACTGTAGGAAAATGCTGTTTTCTAAGAACACACCAAATTAAAAGGCATGACAATGAAAACAAACAAAACTTAATGCAGATTTGGACTAAACTGAAGTGTTGGGATTGAGTTTCTCTCTGGAAGAAAACCCTGCTGGCATCAGTCAGCTTAGAGAGGGAGTGAATCTATCCCACGGTTTCTGCTTAACTTACAAAGGCAGGAGACACTTGTGGAAACACACAAGAGAAACACTCAGAAAAGCCATTGTAGGCTGCTAATGAGATAGATGTCCCTGATGTCTCCTGACAGCCCATGGGGAAAAGAAGACTTCTCCAGAGGGTGATTCAGAGTGAGTGCAGCAGAAGCCAGTGCTTTCTCTGGAGAATCCTCTTTCTTCCCAGGGACCGCAGAATTACTCCACTAGCCCTGAAGTTGCTTTTGGAAATGCCCACTAAAAAGCACAGGAGAGGAACTGACAGAAAAATCACTCAAAGCCAAGAGTTTCAAAACATTAGTTCTGAATAGAAATCAAGCCACAGTACACTTTGCTGAGCTGTGGTGCCATACCCAGGGCAGGCTCTGAGGGTAGGCACAGCTCTATCTCCTCCTTTACTGGTCTCACTCAGAGAGCAGACATTTTCCTAGTGGGAATCCCAGTGTTTTCCACTTGTTAAATCTCAGGTTTAAATTTCCAAAATAGCAGAAATTTCCAAAATCTCTGCTGTAGCCAATTCTTTCAGCTTCTAGGCTCGTCACAGTGAAGCTGGGCAGTCTTTAATCCCACAGTGGCTGCTACTCTCACTTCTCCACAATCACCTCCAGTTCTGAAAAGCTGTTGCCTTCCTTTGAGCATCTGCTCTGCATTTGTCTAATCAGAAGGTTCTTCTGTATTATTTTGGTCTTCAGTAGCAATAGGCCCTTTGGTGAAATGACTAGCATAAATTATATAACCAGGGTTTCCTGGAAATTTGCAGGACTCCGTGGTTTGTCCCCTTCCATCTGTTTTCCAGAGTTCTACCAGGCTTAGAAAACAAGTCATGAGAATAAAACAATGTGGTAATTACCACCAAGGGCCCCTGGCATCTTCTGCTCCATCTCAGCAAGAGGTTAAATGATGCAATACTTTGCTCTATTTTTCCATTTTACTCTATGACCTCAGTATTCTTGCCATCATAAAAACAAATCAAAACCAAGTTTTCCTCTCTTCTCATTAGGACATGCACTACATATTTAAGATTGCCTCTTGAGAAAATTTTGTGGACAAATACTACAGGATATACAGCAGATGTTTATGATCTCTAATTCCAAGCATGTTCTAGCCTGGAAACTTAATTGAGGTACATTTACACTGATTTCAGGGGAGCTTTGCCTAGATGAGTGTTGCCAGTTTCAATCCATATTTGTTTCTGTACTTTTTAACATTTACATTAAGTACAGATGGACTCGAACAGAATCCAAATCTAAATTAAATCAAAGTTTTGATTACCTGTCTCCAAATGGTCAACTTTTTCTTGCACCTGAAAAGGAAGTGGTAGATCATAAAGTGAATGTGTTTCAGAAATGCTCAGAGCTGTCTCCCATTTTACTAGATGTTGCTGGGACTCATTGTTTTTTGTAAGGGTAACATTCCTATAACCCATCTTGCCTAAATGGGGATATACAGTAAAATTTCTCTCTTTGTTCCCAAGAAAGAGAAACCTAAACCCAGAAATTCCTACATTCTGTTTACATATGGTCACTAAAGGAGAAAAGGAACAGCCTATTTTGAAACTTCAGACACACTCAGAGTTAAAACACCTCTCTGACAAGTCTTGTCTTTTAAGAGGAAGATGGTTAGAGTACAAAAGGATGTGGCTTAGATTTCTCTTACCAACATAAGCATTTTTCCATTTACACATAAAAATTTTATAGGTTCTTGCCTGCTTGAAAATATAACAGCACATTTATCTAATAGAAAAGAGTTTTTTTTATACAAACTATACTGTGGAATGATCTTGGCATCAAATGACTTTACAGACTGAAATGAGATGGAAATAATGAAAACAGAAGCAACAGTTTGTTTGTCTTTTCCAGAAATCCTCCACTGGCACCTCCAAAGCAGAGCTTTAAAAAAAAGTCGTATGCAAAAGTAATAACAAGGTCAAGATTTTGATTTCTGTAATTTGGTCAATTGTACAGAATTATTTTCTTTTTTCTCATTAGAATGTAAATATTACTTCTGGAGATTTGTTTTTGCAAGCCTGTTTAAAAATGTATTTTACAACTCATGGTGTCAAATCTGTTCTCTGTTGGTGGGAGTTACAGAAGACTTTGATCTATGGATAGTTAATTCCATTTTTCAACTAGTTCTGTGGGAATATGACATTCATAAATGGCCTACCTCCAGCTGCACAGGCATCTGTAAATGTCTTTAATGCATTGAACAACACATCAGGTCTGGAATAAGAAAACAGACAATCATGGATGGATACAGCTTACAGAGTGCAGTTAATTATGTAGATGAAGAAACCTCCATAGCTTCCACTGCTTTTCTATTTGGTCTATTTTTGCTAAGCTGGTCATACTAGCTCTCTGAAATTCAATTTCTGTTGATAAGTTCCTAAAGAAGCCCATGCTAAAAACAGTAATTCTCTTCAATTTTTTTTCTGGTGAATATATTATTAGCGTGAGAAAAAGCTGTGCTGGGTCACAGCTGAAGTTCATCAAACTCATTACCCTGTGTTAGCAGTTATCAATGAATTACTTAAGGAGTAAGTGTAAAAAATTAGGAACACATAAGCCAAATAAGCTGTTGCTCCTGGAAGCAGACTTGTGCAGAAGGAAGCTGATGGGAATGATGGTGAGAAGAGAGTCATGATCCTGTAATTCAGGAGAGGACACCTTAGGGGGGATTTCAGGAATAATGAAAGAGAAAGAGATGAAGGGGCCCCCAACCCTGCATAGGACCCCATACAACAGGATTGCATAGACAGCTAAAATTCCCTGCAATGTCCCAGTCTCAGCTGACACATGAAACGCAACTTCTCAAGCTTTCCTCCCATCTCAGTCTTTCTCCATTTTCTGAAACATCCCATCTCCAAAGCTCATCCTGTTTCTCCCGTTCTTTCCTTCTTCCTTCCAAAGTATCTTTGCAATTCACTCTGTCACCACAAAATTCAGCTTTTTGCCCCAGGGATGAAGATAAGTAAGTTTCTTTGCTTGTTTACTTTTTTTTCCACTTCTTTCCCCTCTTCCCCACCCCCCAGACTTCAGGACAAGAAAATATAGTGCATATGCTATTGTTAAACATGAACTGATTTCGAGAACAGGGATGTTTGCAGCAAACCTTCCTCTGATTACCTTTCCCTGCTAATGTTTTTCAGTGGTGTCTTGGATACTTGAACTGAAACAGGCTGAAAGGTGATGAAATTGGAAGAGAAGTTGCTTTTTTTCAATCAGACTTCTGCTGTAATTTCCATGCATTTTCCAAGCAAAAAGCTGAGGTCATGACAGACACATGGTTTGGCTTGTTTACATTAGTTGGAGTAGGATTTTAAACTGCTTCACATAAATGAAATAGAGAAGGTTTCTTTCCTTCCTTCTAGTATGTGCAGTAAAATCTGGGAGAATTTGTGAAATAATAATGGATAAGAAATAATTGAGGCATATTGGTGGTGGAAAGGACCATCTGATTCAACCTACCTCTTCAAGCAAGAATGCTTAGTGACAGCAAGACCGTGTTCAGATGAATTTTTAAGATCTTCAGCAATGTAGACTGCACCACCTCTTGAGGCAAGCTACCCTGGGGCTCAGTCATCCTCGTGGTAAAAAAGTTCTTTCAGATATTCAGAGAGAGCCTCCTGTGTTTTAGTTTGTGCCTGCTGTCTCTGGTCCTGTCACTGGGCACTCTGAAAAGAGCCTGGCTCTATGCACCATATTTTCAGGTATTTATATACATGATATGATCTCTCCTAAGCCTTCTTCTCCAGGGTGAACTGTCCCTCCTCTCTCACCCATTCCTCCTAGGAGAGATGCTCCAGTCCCTTCATTATCTTAGTGGTCTTTTGTTAAGGATTCTCTCTGGTGCACTGAGGAGCCCAGAGCTTTACCCAGCACCCCAGGTGTGGCCTCTCCACTACTTAGGAGAGGGGAAGGATCATCTCTCATTCTGCTGGCAGAACTGGGCATGTCTGTGGTTTATCTTAATTTGTTGCTCATCAGGACATCCAGATTTTTTTCTGCAGAAAATTGAGTGGCCCCTAGAATATACTGGTGCATGGGGGTTTTTCCTTCCCAGGTTCAGGGCTGTTCAGTTCTCTGTGATGAACTTCAAGAAATTCCTGTCAGACCACTTTCCCAGCCTGTTGGGTTCTGTATAGCAGCATCCCTCTGGCGTTGGTCATTCCTTCCAGTTGTGCATCCTCAGCAAACTTTCAGAGTGTCCACCAAACTCCATAGTCCAGATACAGCCCACATTAATGAAAATGTTGAACAGGACTGGAGTGAATATTGACCCTTGGGTACACTGCTTGTTGCCAGCATTTTTCTAGGATTTGTGCCACTTAACACCTCACCGTGTTCAGGTGATGAAAGAAATAACCACATTATAAAGAAACTCTTCTCATGGTGGTTTGTACAATAACTAGGTTGTAGGCACCAGAGCAGAACTGGAGAAACCCAAGGACATCTTCTTCATTTGAATGTAAGTATTTGTAAAGCCTCAAACTTCTACTGGTCTTCAATGTGGGTCATTAATGTCTTATTGTTTTCTTTTTACATCGTAAGTCTGTTGATTTTAATCTATCTGTTGGATAAATAGTCTATCTGGAGAACTTTGACAGAAGAAGACATTCCTTGGAAGGCTAACACTAACATTAATTTTGTTGAGAAATATGAGAGGAAACATGACAGAAAAAAAGTCTAAATTTTATTAAAATGTTATGAACACCTAAGTCATCAATAATTGTAGAGTTTTCTCTATACAGGAAAGAGTTAAGATATTCCATAGGTACAATGATAAGCTATACAGTCCCTCCACTTCTTACATCTAGTAAAGTGTGGGGTGTTTTTTTATGGAGAGAATTAAGTTACACTTCTTGTGTGCTTGATTTTGTCTTAATGAAAAGTGTCAAACACAGTAGTTTAACAGAAGCATCTTTGCCTTTCCTTTTTGAAGGTCCTGATCTTTCTTCCAGTTGCTAATGTTTACAAATTATTTTACATGAATAATTGCTTGTGCTATTTCTCTCCATTTTAGAACCACAGAATCATGGAATCATAGAATATGCTGAGTTTGAAAGGACCCACCAGGGCCACTGAGTCCAGCTCCTGGCACTGCACAGCACCAGCCCAAGAATCACAGTTTGTGCCTGAGGGCATTGTCCAAATGGTTCTTAAACTCTGCCAGACTTGGTGACTATAACCCTGGGAAGGCTGTTCCAGTGCCCAGCCACCCTATAGGGGAAGAACCTTTTCCTGATATCCAACCTAACCCTCCCCTGATAAAGCTTCAGACTATTCCCTCAGGTCCTGTCACTGTCACCACAGAGAAGACTTCAGTGCCTTCTCCTCCTCTTCCTCTCAGAAGAGAGTTGCAGGCTGCAATGGGGTGTCCCCTTCAGTCTCCTCTCTTCCAGGATGAACAAAGTGATCTCAGACACTCCTCTTATAGCTTGACCTCCAGACCCTTCACCATCCTCATGGCCCTCCTTCGGATGCTCACCAATAGTTTAATGCCTTTTTTGCATTTTGGTGCCCAAAACTGCATGCAAGTTGGATTTAATTGAATTTAGCCAAAAGTCTTCTGAGATTATGGGGGATTACCAGGTGGATTGATCAAATGATTCCCCAAGCTGACTTTTCTCATTCTAAAAATCAGGCTGGGTTTTGTTTTGTTTTGTTTTGTTTTTTAATTATTATTTGGCTTGTTGATTCTAATTTCTTGGATCAAGGTTATATTATTTGAAATTCTTCAGAACAACAGAATCATTGTACAAATAGGACCTGAGGTTGTTATTAATCCCAGGCACATAACCCGAACATTTGCATGAATAAGTCAGTAGATGCATGCTTGTGCACACACACTCTCTTATTCTCCCTTTCTTTTTAGGATCCATTCTCTTCTACTCAGTTGGCTTATGTTGTTTCAATATTTTAACTGATTGCTGTAGAGAAGGCTGTAAATATACACAACGGGCTTGCCAGGTACAGGAAGCACACGCACACTCATTTTCTAAGGCGGTGCTTTCTGCAAAGTCTCGGTAGCCAGATTACAAATGCCAGCAACACAAACGCAGAGTGATGCACTTTTTGCTGCTGCCTTTTTAAGGGAAATGGGGGTTTTACTTATTTATTTATTTCTCCATTTATTAATACAGTATCTGCAAGGCACCTGCAATGGCAGCCTCCTCGGCAGCCTGACTGGCACCCTGGTTTCTATGGCAACTGGAATAAAAGGGAATTTAGTGAGATGAAAGCGGTGAATGCCTCAGCTTTGCTGGTAGCAGGGGGAAAAAAAGGAGGCCTCATTTACATTCTGGTGCATAAATCAGCTAAGTGATGTTTCCTGAATAATTTCTGGAGGTTTGAAACCGCACATTCATGGGGAGATTATATTTTTTTATTGGGGAAAAACTGAAATGCCCCACAGCATCTTATCAGTAAAGTGCTGGTGGTGGGGGAAAATATAGTTGAGCAACAGGAATATTGAGCTAATTTTACTGTCTGTTCTAAAATTAATAAAATGGATTATTAAATTTTAATTGCTAAAACAAGGGAGTTGGTTGGAAAGTTTTCTTCATCTGTGTCACAAATATGTTGAATAGAGGAAACATCTGCTATGCTAAGTGACCCATTTCTAAACAAACAGCTTAAGAAAAGGAAGAAATCTAAATGCAAACAAAGCTCCTTTTAGTATCTTAGACAATTTCTTGGACAATAATACATTCCAAGGGGATGTGCATATTCTCTGATTGTAAGACTTCTGCCCTTTGGTTTATTGCTTCCCTCCATACAAGCAGGGCCTTAATCCTGAGGCTTTGAAGTGTATTCACACTTACAAGAGTGGCAGCTAAGGGACATCAAAGCTCCATACAAAAAAAAAAAAAGGTATTTTTATATAGAGTTAATGAATGCCTTTGTTCCTATTGTGTTTTAAAGGACAATTATCTTATTTTTGGAGAAGTATCTTAGTTTTATAATTTATCTATCAACTTGTGAAAAATCACCTTAAAACAAAAATTAAAATTATGTAATATCCTCGAAACACCTTCCTGGTTTTAATTTTAGTCTGCCCCTTAAGCACATGCCCAAACCCAGTCAGAAGTACAAAACATCTTATTAGTCCACTACTGCCACCCTTTCAGGATGAGGCTTTGGTCTGGTAGGGTGAATCCAGGATTCTTGTATTATGTGGGAGAAACAGGCACAGATGAAGCTGGGGGTGCAACAGGCCAAAGAGCATCTCAGCTATTCCCAAGTTGAAGGTGGCTGCTCTGAGGCTGCCAGGCTGCAGGCAGGAAAGAGAGTTCATGTGGGCTGCAGAGTTCAGAGTCTTTATCTCCTCTGACCCGAGTACACCTTGCAATAGAAGTGTCCTCCTTAGGACCTCCTTTGTCAAGACATTTTCAGCAGAAGAAATTAAGTTCTGATTTTTTTTGTATGTGTTGGTGGAATTAGATAACATGCCAAGATGTTGTAGCTTTAATGCTAAGCAAGATGATTTCATCTCAATTCTGTGACATTTGATACTTTTATTTAGAGCTAGTTTACTGGAATCATGAGATTGCATTAACATGCCTGCTTTAAATTTTTTTCGAAATAAACTTAAATATCTTGGTTTGAAAACATGAAACCTAAAGACTTTGAAAACATGAGGTAAATAACAAGAAGGAAAAGATTAGAATAAATGCATCTTGCCTTTGAAGATAAAAGCATGAATGTTTTTGAAAGCATTCTGAGTCCATTTTATCATGCATGGCTGCAGAGGATTAACTTATCAAGGAAGAACAACCAGACTGTTTGGGGATTCTTGAGAGAGTTTATAATTTTGTTTTTCTGTGTCAATATAGGTAAAATATGAAAAGTACTCAGAACATACTTGATTACATCACTATTGTACATTAATATGAACCCTGTTGATTTATTTGCAAGGATACCTTTCATTTTGGGTATATAAGTGGCCTGATAGATATCAGCAAAGAGCAGATGGCTTCACAAAAGAGGTTTGAAAGCTGCCTCCCTCCTGCCAGAAGCTTTTCACACTCTCACATTGTCTGGCTTCAGTGGGATTCCTCGGTGGGAGAGCTCTCTGTGTGCCCGTGCTGCTGCTGGTGGAGGAAGGCTCACGTAAGCACTTCTGCAGTGATTGATGCATTTGCTCAATTCCAGTGGCTGCAACCTTTAGGAAGACCACCTACCAGCACCCACCTGTGGAAGGGTGTATTTTCAGAGCATTTGAGCTAGATAGATAACTAGATTAAGTACTGGAAGTTCATGAGCTCTAGGAGATGGCTCTCAGGACACAGCTGGAGCTCAGTGGCTCCAGTGAGACAGCCTCGAGTCATTAATGCAGCACCAGAGCCAGGGCAGAAGGGTCCCACAGAAATGGCTGGAAGATTTTTGATGTGACTGCTGGTGAGAGTGGATTTTTAACAGGTTGACCCAGGTCCAGGCCAAATCCAGTCTGGTCCAGTCCAAGTCCTATCTGGTCCTGCCCACACCAAATGAACTGTGACAGATGGCAGAGATCTCACAATGCCTCTTCCAGTTAGAGGATCTTTCTTCTCATGACAGTAAGCAGAGAGACACTGGAGTCTGGAAAATATAAGCGTGCAAAAAAAATCCAAAGCCTGGAGGACTTTTTGGTCATAGTCACTGTGTGATGAAACAAACTGCCAAAACCAGCCTTAGCCTTGTTAATTAGGCTGTTTTGAGGACAACTAAATAATCTTTTCTGCCTGCTTGTGTTGTAAACATGGACTTTTCAAAGGTTTTTCATTTTTATGTTGCAATGCTCCAAATATTAACAGGCATAATACCTCCATTAATTTTCATGCTGAAGATAGCTTCTACTAAATGTTGCAATTGCAGAACTTTGATTTTAGTGCATGAGCACTACAGATCAACTGTCCTATTTGACAAATAACTGCAATGATATTTAATAAATTAATTATTTACTCAGCTTTTCTGTTGTTACAACAATAGGAAAACAGTATAATAAAATCAGATGGATTTTTTTTCCGGAGAAAGAAGGGTATTTTTTTTGTAAATTATTATTAGTAGAAGGGACTCATTACTCTCTTTCTTGAACATTGTAAAAGATGTATGTCTACTTCTGCTTGAAAAATATTCAAGTGATAGGATTTATGTCCTTGGTTATTTTTGTGATTTTTTTTCTAGTGTGACTCTAGGAACTAGTTCTGCTACAGCTAACATTAAATCCCAGAACAGCTTCAAATAGCTACAAACTATGCTCTAAAAAGGAAGAAAGAAAACCCCTTTTTCTTTCCTCTAAATGGGAAGGATTTTTCCTAAGACTATGGAAGTACCAAGAAGCTAGGGAATGCTTAATGCATTTTTTAAATGAAACATATAATGATACTGTGATCATCTGTGTATTAAATGATGGGCCTTCTCAATAAGTGCAGCCATAGGCACTCTGTTTAACTACCCCTACAAAATGTGTTTGCTTCCTTCTTCCAAGTGGGATAGACAAACTTGTGTTTTTAAACAGGAGGTCCCAGACATTAAAATCACAACACTCCTTTAATGGCTTTTAGATTTCTTTAGTTTTGTCTTTTTTTGGAGAATGCTGAGGCAGTCTATGGTGTTGGAATGGCTGAATTTTCAAAGTGGGAAAGAGTGAAAGCTGTGTCAGTGCAACATAAAATGCAATTATCTGCTGAGAGGGAATGGGTGATTGATATGCACGAACACACAGTGATATGGGAAGGTGTTCTAGGTGATCAGCCTTGCTTTTGAGTGATGTGGCTCTGGCCACTGCAATCTTGTCATGTTCACCTGCTGTAAGTCTTTCCACCTTTCTTTTTAAATATTATTTCCTACTCTATTATAGGCTACAGAATCTCCCTCTCTTCTTGCATCTACAACTTTATAATCGTGCACTGAATTCCCTCAATGCTTTTATTCACCAAATAGCAGTGCATTGTGCTGACTTCCTCACATTTACTCAGCATCTTATTTTAAACATTCTGCTGGGACTGTCTCAATATTCAGGTTACACTATTTGCTATCCTCTTTTGTCACAGCCCCCAAGGAAGGTGATTTTTCCTCCCATCAGAGTGTGGTAAGAGAGAATCACTGTTTGTTTCTATTCTCTGGAGTGTATTTCACAAGGGATATTCTGTGACAGATTGATTTTGCCTCAGCTCACAGTTCAGGCTCTGGAAAAACCTTTTGATGAAAAGGTGGGGTTTGACAAGTTGCTGTGTGAATTGTAGGTACCAGACTCACATTTGTGTTTCAAATTCTACAGCTCAGTGAGTTAATGGGCAAAATAACAGAGCCTTGCAACTCTTCTAACAGATGTACAGGAAGCTATTTACAAATGGGTCCCCTCAAAAAAACTAAACTACTTTTTTTTCCCCACAGAGTTGATAAGTATGTTAGTTTAATGTCCTCTCCTGGATTTCATTCAGTGTTGTGTAACAACAGTTTAGCTTAAATAAATGGTCCCTTTGGGGCAAGAAGAGGGAAGGGAAAATATTTAAATGTTTTGCACTCAAGGTAGTGTGTGATTTACATTATCTGGTTATCTTATTGCAACTGTTGACAAATTCTACTTGACAAAGAAGGAATAATTTGTGGAAGTCGTAGCTGAAGGCAAAAAGTTGGCATAGTCTTAATTATAAGCAGAGATGTTTGTATGCCATATTTAAAATATATAATTTCTTCTGTCATTGGGTGCATGACCTTGTACCTCCTGCCCCTTGATGCTGAAAGAAATGTCTTATTTTTCCTCTCTGCCAAAAATAGTGTCCAAATTTTGTTTTTGGTGAATAATTTCCATTACTTCATCATACATATTCAAGAAAAATCTTATCCCTTTTACAGATTCTTTGATAAATCTTTGCATGTGATTTTTGTGTTCTTAAATTGCAAACAGATTACAAACTTAATAGCTCTAATACAGATATGCATTGGAAACCTGGAGTTGGGATTTCTCTAAGTCTGACCCACAGCCTACAAAACATGTTTCCCTTCAGCTTGTCAACAACATTAGAAAAAAAATCTTGGCATTTGTAATGAACTTTCTATGTCATTAACACTTAGACAATTGACTAGTCAAAGAAACAAAACTAGCAGGAGGCATCAGAATAAATCAATACCTTTGTTTCTTCTACTCAATTACCCTTATTGCAAATGAAAGACCAGTCCAGCTTCAAACAAGACTAAATTTTTTTTGAACTAAACTTGTTTTCTAGAACAGCAGAAAATGTATCTATTTTCTAAGACAACAAACCAGACTTGGTCTCATTTGCAATTACACGTCAGCCTTTGAATCTGAGGCAGTTTTTGGCTGTCTTCTGGGGCACATGGCATGAGGCACCTCAGTTTCCACATGAAAGGCTCCACCTTCATTGCTCAGTCCCAGCAGACTGTGCCCAGCAGGCAGAGGCTGGAGATGATGATTTCATCAATGGAGTTGCTTCGTTGCTTTGCAGCTGGCAGAAAATCAGGAGCTTCTTTCTCTCTGCCTTTGTAAGCAAGGGGTAACACACACACACCTTTACTGGAAAGTCGATTTGTTTGAAGTCTGTGGTGCTTATTTTGCCCCTTCTCCACCTAAGAAAGGTGAGAGCCTCCTAGAAAATGAGTTGCCTTCTGCCATCTACATTTTCAGCTCATTTCTCTCTCCAATCAGGAATCAAATTTTAAAAAATCTGTGAAGCATTCCAAGGATTTGCTGATTTGTTGGGCTGCATGTGTCCTATATTTCTTTCTTATGCTTTTAGTAGAACTGGGGGCATTACCTTGCAATCATATGGCTTGAATGCCTCTGTCAGTAGCTGTACCCAACAAGAACAAAACCCATCAGTTTATATGACCTTATATTTATTTTAATCTTTCTAACACGATACAGCACAGATGAGCACATCAGATCTAGTGGATTTGTCAGGATATTCACCTCCCTCCTGTTTTTCCTGCATGACTGGTCTGATCATGAGCAAAGTAGGTAGCTGCCTAGGGCACCAAGCTGAAGGGAATAAGATTGCTGCTCTTGCCCTCAAGCCTGTGCTGCCTTTTGCAGATATCTGGAAGTCCCCCAGTTTTCTGAGAGTGCTGCCTTTCAGGGAGTATGTGGTGGATCCTGCACGAGTGACAGCAGAATCAGTGAGCTTTGATTCTTACTCTGGCCATAGCCTGCATTGATCAGAAATGAAGCTTATTTTTGCTCAAAGTACTTTGGCATCTTCTTGCCTGGCAGAAAGAAATAGCAGTATTGTATCCTGGAACTGCATTCAAACATCTCTGTGTTGTGTTAAGCAGGTCAGCATTTTGATTATTTTGAAGGTTTTGTTTTCATTTGTTTATTCACTGTATTTCATTATCCCCAAAACAGTGAAGAAAGGTCTCTGAAGCAAAGGCCACAGTGTTTTTTGCAAATAGAGGAACTTGAGATAGAAGCTTAGTTTGAAAACTTCTATATGAATGGTTGTGATTTTGACAATATTACCAACTTTGACAGTGTTGCAAATGATAGGCTACTTCTAATTCTGACATATCTATTACTGCAGTGTTTTTATATAAACATTCATACATGCATGCCTGGACACATATACATATACAGCTATTTAGCCCAAATGGCTAATGGAGAGACAGAATGCTCTCACAGGCAGCTTTATGTGTGGTAATCTGATTCTTGAGGAATAAAACCATTACAGATTCTTGCAGAACTGCAGTCACAGTGGAGCAGAATATCAGAGATTCCCCCTTTCCTTTATGCAAGCATTTGTTATATAAGATTACCATAATCAGGATCAGTTGTTAGTTTCCTAGATTGGCAAGGCAATGTACAATGTACAATGAAGGTGGGGAGCTGAGAAAATACATTCTTTTGATATGTAATTAGAAATACTCTTTCTGCAGTGTTTAGTATCTGGATCAGAGCATTTCCACCCCAACTTTGGGTTGTGTATGACAGTGTGGGACTTTTTTACCCCTGGATTACGTTCTGCTATAAAAATAATTGAATCTCAGTGTAAAGTTAATTTTTAAAAAATCCTATCTGCTCCATTCTTTTATGAGAAAGAAAAATCAAATCATCTAACATATCTCTATTCATACTTCTGGTCAAATTCCAGTATAATGAGTTTGCCTGGTGATGAGCTACATTTAATTTCAGTTTGTATGGACAGAGTTAGTTGTTAAGTTGCTCTGTTAAACCACTGCAATCCAAACCTGTGTGTGCAATTTCAAATACTTTCAGCACCAGATTGGACTTTTATATCTTCTTTTCCACAGAGGGTAACAGAAGAATTTAAAAACAAATGCATTCAGGTGAGTTGCTAATGAGCTGCCAAAACACCTCTGATTTTTTTTCTTCTGTTTTTGTTTATTGTAAAAGGACATTGTACATTTACCAGTCACTTAGTTATACTCCATCCTGATGCTGCATCAGGCTGCAAACATCTACAGAGGCTGTGTGATTATTGGAAATGCACTAAGCACAGTTAACCAGAGACACAATTTGGCTGTTCATTTAATGGCAGACCTGACAGGAAATTTTAATGATGGCTGTGGGTGCAACGTGACAATTATGGCACAGCCTCTACGAGAAGAACTGTGAGCTGTTTTGGATGCATGACCTTTCTGTTGGACTAAATGAAGACTGTGTGTAGCAATAACAGGGCATCTTCCCCACAATTCCATCTTGGAACTGTCCCTAAAGACCACTAAAACACTGCAAAATGCCAGGGACCAGTGTATCAGAAAAGGACAGGCAACATTGCTACGTTCACTCCAAACTTTTATCTGTTTCATCAGCTCAGCCAACAAGAGAGTCTTAAAGGTGGCAATTAGAGGTTTTTAAAACTGAGCAATTCATATTTTTTAAAAGGATAGTTATTTACAGTTTAGGAAAAATGAATTATTATTTTTGAGATAAAACTTTTCATCAGTATTGGACTAGACTCATTAAATTTTTTAGAGTCCTTTTTGAGGCAAGATGAAAGAAATAATTTTCTGCCTTAGAGCGGGCAAGGCTATAGATGTCCCTGATTTCTAATGGTATTTTCTAGTGTGCAGACCTGCAGTTGCCCATCATATGAACTATTCTCATTTCTGAGTGTCACTGCTCTGCCTTTTACCTTATACTAAATTATATCTGAACTTCTTAATACTGGAGGAAAATATTGACTGATAGTGGTACACAGAGCCATAAACAAACTAATCTTTTAGAGCAATTGTACTAAGAAGACATTTCCTTGTCAATTCAGAGTACATGGATGCAGTCATTAAAAAAATGCAAACCCTGCAGTGCAGAATAAGGCAAACCTCCCAAATATGCTACAAAACTATCATTTAAAAACGCCATCTCTCTAACCACTGCAAATATGTGAGCAGTGGGATTCCCCTGCTTCACTGCCAGTTCTCAAGTTGTGAGCAACTAGGACGGGTGGGGAGAATATTTTGCTAATAAGAGTGTTTCCATTGAAATTGCTATCAACAGCACCAGCACAGGGCCAAGAACTCCAACCTTCCCCCACATATCCAGATGCTCATTCCAGCAGTGAATTTGTCATCTTGTCTACTGAATCTTCTGATCTGTAAGTTAGCCAGTCAAAGTACACTTTTTTTTTTTTTTTTTTTTTTTTTTAATGAAGCCATTTTTGGACACCATAAGTCTGTTACCATCTAAAAATACAACAGTTTCCATAATTTAAATGCCAGCTGGATTTTTCTCAAGCAATCCCAGAGATAGTGTAGCTCCAATGTATTTTCTATACCCTTGTGTAGGCTTTTCTAAGGTGGCCTACCTACTCTCTGTGTAAATCCCTCATTTGCATTGTCTTTGCAAATGACAAAGGAAGAACTTTACCAAAATTTTTAATAATATTTTTGAAATAGGAAAACATGAGAATTTCTTTATAGGAGTGTAAGTGTGGAGGGTGGCTTGCACATGCACAGCTGGCTCCCTCTGATACATATTGGTTGAGTTCATGCTATCCTTCAGGTGCACCAGGAACCATAGGGTGGCCATTAATTATTAATAATTGAATGTTTCTCTTTTCTATTCAAAGTCTTCAAAACAAGAAAACACATTGCAATCCACCAAAGTAGTGTGGGTTTGTTTCAGGAAGTGTTCCTCAAGTCCTGAGGTGAAATCATTACAGTGCCCAAATAAGATCTAGAAACTTCATGGGGTAAGTAGCCAGAAAAACAGAAAAATGAGACAAATTGGAGGCCCATGGAGAGTTGGGCCAAGCAACTTGCTTTACTTGGACTGTGGGACCTTTTGTTTCAATGGAAAGGAGGCCTGGGGTATCAAAATTTAATCTTGCCACATTTGTGGTAGTTCAAAAAGTAGGTAGTAGGCTTGGCTTCTTTCAACTAAGTCTGTGATATTCCTTCAAAAAAGAAGAATTGTGCTCCAAAAATGGATTGTCAGGAGTCCACAGATCTCTCTAATCCCCATAAACCAAAAGACAGATGCAAAAGATGCTTTAATGAACCAGTGATCCCCACTGCTGCTAACCTGGTCCTTCCTGCTCACATACACAGCTGTACAGCCATGACATGGCTTTGCCTTCTGAAGGTCTCTCTCCTGTTGAGTAATAATAGTTTGATTGGTGTATTGATTGGAGGCCTGTTATGTGGTGGCCCATCATATACTTATCTGCCCATGTTATGTTAATAGAGAGTGATTTAGCCTATTTCCAGTAATCAATAGCTTGATAATGCAGTAGCTGGTCTTTTTTAAGCACACAGTGTTGAATGGAGTTGTGCTAATAAACTACACTGCTCGAGTCAGTTTTCCAAGTTACTAATCTATACTAAAAATACCAGAGATCAGAAATCACACAGCATGAAATAGGATGTTCCAGTATATTGAATAATTTCTCAGTGCAGCATCAATGACATTTAGAATAGTGAAAGGTTTGTGTGAGTGTGGCAAAAGGAAATATTTTTATACTCCTTTGGCCTGCACACATTGAGTTTGATAGTCTGTTTATATCCCTTTCTGCACTCTATTGAAAAGCAACATATGAAGTATTGATAATTGACAAACAAGCAAAACCAGTTATTTGAGTATTCTGTTTAAAGATACTTAATTTTAAACGAAATCAAATTTGGTTTCATTCATCAGCATATTTGTGTTCATTTCTTCCATTAAAGATTTTAGCTGCTTTATTAGCAACACCTGTGAAGAGCAGGTTCCAAGAATTCATTGAAGCCAGGTGTCAAACTGCCCATTTACTTCCATGTTGTAAATCAACAATCAATATGCTTTGCTGTTTACCTAAGAAAGCCTGGGCCATACAGAATACTTGGTTTTCTGGGAGGATGAGGAGGCTGGAGAAGGTTGTGAAGACCAGAATATGTCACATTAGGTACAACTGTGCATATATAAGTTCACTCCATGGTGCTATGGCTGATCTACAGGAATCCTGACTGCCTGCTAAATGTAAGCCAAGCATACTGGGCTGGGAGACAGGTGAGAAGGGCTTTAGTATTGGCTTGATGATTATCCTGTGCCTGTTTTTCTTAACTCAAGATTAATTTAAATTCACAATTGTCTTTTATTTTAGTTCTATGTTCTACTTTTGGTTTAAAGACATTGATTCATAGCTATAACAAAATCTTATGTGCTTCAGTTCTCCTGCAATGATTGAAGTGTTATGTTAGTAAAAGCAAGTGGCAGCGACTGTAAGAAGAAACTAAACAATCTAACAGCAAATATTTAATTTGGGTTTTTTTCAGACTTTTGAGATTTCAAATAAATACATTATGGAATTGAGAAGCTTGGAAATTGACTCCTTGCTATAAACATAAGGAAGCTTGATAAGCTCTCATTACTGTCAGGATACACAAACAATGTTAGGAGAACACTGATTGAGATCCTTTCAGTGAGCTGTAATGGAGTTATTCTCTTGAAAGTCCTGGACTTAGTAGTTGATAGGTTGAGACCAGTGTCAAATCTGAATTTCAGCTTTTTCACTTAACCTAAGCAAGCACGTTGGTTTTGTCTGATTTCTCGTATATGTCCACCAGGCAGAAAATTTGAGAAATTAATGTAGTTTACCATTTTAATGAATAGCTGTAAAATCACCTACAGTGACTTTTTGCCCACATCTCAGTACCAAAGGCTATCTCCTATTCATATTTTCTTGCAAAGCTGACCCTTGTGCAGAAAACAATTTAACTATCTGACTTGGTGGGAGTAGCAAGGAAGATTCCAAAGCAATCGGTGCTGGAGAAAAGGAAAAGAACATGGGATTATGACAGAGGATGTAGATAGAAAGAAGGAATTAATAGATCTGTGAATATGTGTGTAATTTTTTTACTTGGCACTGCCTTTAATTACTTGTGACAGCACAGAGAACTGGATCTGAGGTTCCTCAGGCAAAGCTGGTTCACCTGGCACACTTGTCATCACCAAGATTAGTCTCTTCAAATAAAAGATAAAAGGTCCTGTGCTTCCTTCCATGTGTCAAGCACACCTCTGGAAAGCTCCAAATTTCAGGCTCCATACAGAGCTGAGCAGGTTCTTGTTGAGTGGAAATGGGGCTCTAGGAGATCCTGCCCTGCACTGTGCCAAGACACTGCCCTGGGCATCCCCAGCTGCCTCCAGGGCAGTGCTGCAGCTCTTCATCCCTGGGTGCTGCAGGAAGGAGTTGCACCATTTCATTTGGTCGACAGTTGAGAGCTGCCTAACACAATCAGGATGAATCTGTTACTCAGGCTCTGTGCCAATCTGCATTGATTTGTCTGATATATTTTAATAGATTACTCATGCCTTCATGCAAAAACCAAAGTACAGGCAATATTTTATTTATTTATTTTTAATATATTTCTTCATTCTTCTAGTTATTATATATTTCCTTTTATAACTTTCTTGGAATAATTTTTTAAAAATAAATAATAAATAAATTTGTTTTCTAAAGAATTCCCTGTGCTGCACTTACTCTATAATACTCCAAACCTCAGTTTTTGTCAGAAAACTCTCTTTTCAAGGTACTTGCAATACTGAAATTTTTACATAAAGAAAGCAGAATCAATATAAGGACGAGAAAAGTAATGTTAGACAAACAAATTCTCACTTGACGAAGTTACTTTTACTGGTCAGGAAGAATGAAGCTTGATTAGGATAGGAAAATACATACAGGTTCCTATTTAATCTGTTTTTACATACACTCTCTTTGTGCTTCCTTTTATAGCTGCATTTCAAAGAGGAACACTTTGATTTGTATCTGATTTCTCTTGCCTTTCCTCCTCTTGACCTCTTGGTGTACATTTCTGCTGTGAGATTTGGAAGGAACCAGCCAAATTCAGCAGTGGCTACTGACTTCCTGAAGTTGCTGCATGTGAAGAGGGGTTTTAATAAAATGGTTGGTTGAAGAAATTTTTTTCCTGCTTCCTGGAAAAGGTGTCTTATGGGCTGGTGTCTGGCAAGGACTCCATCTTGAGTGGCTCCATACAAATTTGATAGGATAAGTCCAATATTATAGATTCTGGATGAGTTGTTATTGCCCAGGACAGAGATTTTTAAGTCCCTGTCTCCACTCAGCTTCTTTCAGAGCTGACTCCTGACACAGCTGAAACCTCCCAGCTTTCACAAGCCCAGCTCCTGAATGTTCACAGAGTAGGATCACAGAACACCCTGTGCTGCATCAATTCTGCCCTTAAGCATATCCTCAAAGGAGGATCATGGAGTCAAGCTCCTGGCTCTGCACAGGGCATGCATTACACTGGAGGAGGAGAGGCTGCCTCTTACATTGCACTTGAACAGGACACAGTGTGTAGTGGCCTGCTGGCACAAAACAAGTACAGTTCAACATTTCTGCAAAGGTAAGAAGCTTCCCAACTTGAAAATCTAATTTTTAATTGCTGTGTTAACATCAAGGAATTATCTCAACAATTGTGCTGCTCTAAGTTAATTATTTGAAATTCTGTGTTTCTTGACGCCCAAATGTTTTCATCTGTGTATGAATTTTTACATGTTTTGTGTGGATATTTCTCACAGCTGCTGGAGTATGGATTTCCAACTTGTGTCCATTATTTATAGTAGAGAAGAAACCTACAAGGCACAGAAAATACAATAATCAACTGGATTGTCTCCAGGGGCTGTCATATCATTGCACTGCCATAGAATGTGCCTGTGTGGAAATTAATTTCCTGCCAAGCATCAAACTCTATTTACTATATCAAGTAATTTACACAGCCTTTTTACACCTGCATGTAGACTAAGTTTTAGTTACTCTTTTCTTCACTAGTTAGTCCTATCAGAACATATCTTTCACTAAAGGAAGGTATTGGTCAATCATGATTTACTAGCTTGCCTTACATTCTAGAAGTGATGATTTTTCAGTTGTCATTTTAAAGTGCTAAGAACAGAATAAATATATTTGCATTACTAAAGCATATTTATGAATTAAAGTACTGATACAAACATCAATCAATCCTATTGATGAATGAAAACTTTGAAGAATGTTTCTCAAAGGAAAGGAGCTGGACTCTATGTCTGCTAGTGCTCCTTAATGACAATGACCATGCAAAGAATCTGCTTCACTTTATAGCACCTCCTTAAAGAAAACAGAAAAATATCAACACAGAAACATTAACAACATCGATTTTTGTGTGGCCCAGTTACTTAATTTGCACTTTTATCTGCAAATAACTGAAAATCTTCTCTGATAGGTTAGATGAGTATATGTGTTGTTACTTCTACTACTAAGCCCCAACGAAAGAGGCCGTGCTCTGCTTCTTTCATCTGCCTTGAGACTCTGTCCCCTCATTTTTTATATCATTTTCAAGCCAGAGTCTCAGACAACAGCTGATATGGCTTATCTGCAATTATTTTTTACTATTTTAGGATCTTGGAAAAAGCAGCTCAGTTCTATCAAGGGATCTCTCTTAATTGTGTTTTCCACAATGAATTAAATTTCCTCTTTCATGGCCTTTATCTCATATTAAGAGGTTTTTGGAATTAACTGCCACCCTGTCCTCCCCATCCCCTTCCCATATACTATGTTTTACATCTGGTGCCCATACCATGGTGAGGCCTAAGTAAAGTGTTTGTGATAGCATTTTGGTTATCTTTAACTCCTCTCAATGTTTGATGCAGTACCTACATTGATGGCACTGAAGACATTCAGTTTCCTGTACCAGTTTAGTTCTCTGTTAGAAACATCAGATCCAGAACTTTACTAAGATGGATGCAGGCCACAATTCTCTTTTGAAAAGCTTGTACCAGCTGAATCCATGGCTTAAATTTGGATAAAAATAAGGATTAAGTTATGAAACAACATGATCTCTTAGAGTAGGAAAACAATGGTGAATTTACCTTAGTGTTTCTTACAAAATTAAACTATTTTTACATGAGATTTCATCTCATTCCAGATTTCATGGCCTGTAGATACAAGACCATGTAGATGCAGATGTTGAAATGCTGTCCATCTGAGAAATTTCTAACAGTGCTTTTCAGGAAAGAGGATATTAAATCTCTCACTATCCATGTGGTCAGCCTGTGCACTTGTGCCTTTACAAACAATACTGTTCAGGGTCTGGGTATCTGAGAAGCAAGCTACTAGCATATCATGAACATGCTGCTTTTAAAAAATATATTTCAAATAATAAAAGAAAACTACCTAGAAATATAAAATGTATTTCTCCTCATCTGGCCACCTTCTTCTCCTTGAGAAAACATCAAAGAAGTTCAAAATATTGCTTTTCAGCCTATATGGCCATGAGGCTTTTCTGTGTTGCTCAAAACTAATATTAATTACAATCACACTGTTTCCTCAAACAAAAAAAGAGAATGATCCTCTTCCTTCATGCATAGAGTGCTTTTTTTTCACTGGTATTTGATTCAAACAGAACTTGTATGAAATTGTTGATGAGATTCATAGGGAAGCAGGGAAAGTGAAAGTAGACAAATTTTTTCTTTTTCATTTCAACTGAACTGAGGGCTGAGCAAAGGCATGAATAATTTTCCTCTGATGTACATGTATGGCTTAGCTTAATATTGCCAGCCTTGCAGCATCACACTTTCACAGAAACCAATAGGGAGTCCTCTGTATTTTTGGGATTGAGCTGTCAAGAGGTGAGGAGCTGTGTCTAAAGACAGAGGAAGGGTTGAGCAGTGGAATGTTGTGGAGCTCATTGCCTAAAGAATACTGCAAGTGCTGAAGTGCTCAAGAAAGAGAAATCTGGTTGGCAAGGTAGCTGTGAAGTGGCCTGAAAGAGTCTGGTTTTAGACAGGCATTTTCAATACAGAAGCAGCTTTGGGTTGAACAGAACATTTCTATTCTCCCAATGAATTCATGTTCTTCAGCTATTAGCAATTACTGAAGAGATTGATGGAAAAAGGGAGTTTACCTGGGTTTACCATGGTGCCACACCTGTAGCTTTTTTTGTTTTCTTTGAGAACCACCTCTGGAAACACTGCCATTAAAAAATGCTTAAATTACATTTATAACCTCCTGTTTGGAGCTGTGATGATTTTTCTCTAGCTGCAAGGTTTAAAGTATCTTACTATTTCTAGCGCATGTTGCATGTAACCAGAGCACATAACATTATTAATGTAAGACTTGAGCAAGTTTTTAAGTGCTTCTGTGGATGGTGGCTGGGACAGTCAGTAATTTACATGCCTAATGACCAAGTTCTTTACAGTGCTGTGAGAGCTTCCTCCTACAATTTAAGAAAAGTAAACCAGAACATAAAATCAATATCTCATGCTAACCTGTTAGTTATTGCTGTGAACTTGAAAGCTAAAGTTCTCAGGAGATGGAAACCTCCTCACTAGGATTTTTTTGGATATGAGTCACACTGAAACAGTTGGTCAGCTCATGGTCTCAGGTCTGGGTACAATGTGTAAGACTTCTCTTTCCAATCTATCTCTTTTGTCTGAGGGGCTGATTTTTCTATATCCAATGCAATATATGCAATAATTTACAATTATTTCTTTCGTCCCCCACCTTATGTAGAAATCACTGAAATTCTAGAGGATTTTTTATTACATACACTTAAACATTAATGGATGATATCGTAAAGTAAATATAAGGGAATGTATATACTAAATTCTTATTCATCTTTATTCCATCAAGATCTGCTGGATTTCCACAGTAATTGAAAATTCATCGAGTTTAAGGGCAGAATCAGTGCAAGAACTTTCAGTCAAATTTTCACAATATTGCTAAGACTAAGTATAAAAGATTTAGTAACTTTCCATTTATTTCTTAGATTGTGGCATCATAAAGTGTTATGCAGGGAGTTTTTTGGGATTATTCTACATTAAAAGATGTATCATGTTGCAGAGCTCTTCAAACTGGTGTCCAGTAGGAGATTTAGGTCATGATGGTGCTAAAATGACTCACTGATGCCAGTGCTGGGACAGTATCTAGTACCTCCATATGGCTCTGTGGTTTGTCATGGGGCCCCACCAAGTTTTTTCAGAGATGACTTTGTGAACACTCACTCTTCCATATCACTGTATGCTTGATGGATCCTTCCTTTCCCTTTCCCTTTCCCTTTCCCTTTCCCTTTCCCTTTCCCTTTCCCTTTCCCTTTCCCTTTCCCTTTCCCTTTCCCTTTCCCTTTCCCTTTCCCTTTCCCTTTCCCTTTCCCTTTCCCTTTCCCTTTCCCTTCCTTTCCTTTCCCCTAAATTTGCTTCTAAATGTTATGCAGAAGTACTGCTTCATAAGATCTGACACTGCAATCATTGTGGCAACCCATTGTGGGTGTTTCAAAAATACAGTCTGATATTTAGGTAGCAGACACCTTCATTGTCAATGCCTGTATTTAGGTGGCTGAATCTGGAGCTGGATCAAGCCCTCGGAATTCCTTTTGTCTCCAGGTACCTCAGCACTGTCATACTTGGAGGTGTAGCAGTAAGAGAAATATATGCCAAAGGATTTCCTGAGTATCCCGAGACCCTGGGTTTGGCAGGCCAAGCCTGATGCCTCTCTTGTGCCTCTTTCAAAGCTAAAGCAGTGTAGGAAGTATATGCATGGTAGAATGTATGTTTTCCAAAATAATTAAGTAGTTTGAAAACAGAGATTAACTGTGTAAATAAAGACAGCACTGTTGAAAGACAAACACTGTGACCCACATTAACTGCAAAATTGAAGCCAGTCAGGCTGACAACAGTGGTTTAAAAAGAAAATAATACTCTTCATTTACCCAGAAAACAAATCATCTTCATTGCCACAATAATTTTCCCCAAAATCATTTAAGGGGAATTGAGTCACACCTAGCAAGAAACAGTTTATAATCACAGAGATTCACTGATTGCTGCTGTTTGATGCTCTTTTCCCAAGTGTTGTACAAAGTTGCCAGGCTAACTACAGCTAATTATCTATGTCTGAGTTTTTCTGTTCTAATAGATGGCTTGAAACATCACTGCACAGTTTTTTAACTGTTGTTAAAACAACAAACCACCCTCACAACCAATTTACAGTAGGACGGCATTTCTGTACTGAAATTGTACATGCCCAGCAAATTAGCATCTCCCATCTTCAGTCTCTGCAACTGAAGTGCAGCTGGAAAGGATGAGCTGCTGAAAAAGCAGGATTTGGGGGGGCTGAATGGTTGTCGCTCACTTTTTATAAAGAAACCAAGTGAAGCACAAACTGAGCAGCACAGGAAATTGCTGCATATACTTCAGAGAAGCTCAAAGGTCTGACTTCCTAGGGGAATGCCTGCCTGGAGGCTACCTCAGCCCTAACTGCTGTTTGCCTTGGCACAGCATCTCCTGCCTCTGCCCTCGTGATGATGCAGTGAATCACATGGGAATCGTGGCAACTTATAGCTCCAGACTGTTGCTAGTCAAAGACGCTGAGTTCCTCACAGAGTGAAGTGGAAGAGGAGAAGGTCTTCAGCCTCTCTGAAAAACCCTCAATAAAAAGGAGATCTAGAGATTTTAATTTCTCTCCTCTTCTAGTCCATCAAGGGAATACCTTGTATTCCTTCTGTGGTTGTCCAGCTGCATTTGGTAGTAGTTTCACTGCTCTGCTTGTTAATATTTGGTGATCCTCCACTGAGGAAGAAAACAGCTATCAGGTGCTGTTTCATACCAGCTCATCTCCTCTGATAGTCACTGGAGGTCAGTTCAAAGATATTTGAGATGCATATCCTGAAGTCCATCTAACACACAAAGAAGGTGTGGGTCTCTGATGAATCATCATTTTTGAAAGTCCCAGATGGATGTTCTGGATACCCTGTGGTGCTTCAGAAGTCGCTACATGCAAATCTGTATGCATCTGAGACCTAAGGGCTTAATGCAACCCTGTCTCTTTAGTTTCATTTTCACCAGGGAGATTGTGGCCAAAATTCCAGCTGGAATTTGAAAAATGAACTGAGAAAAGGTAAGCTTAATACAAATTTGTAAAACTGGCAAGTTAACATTTTGATAAATCACTCACTAATACATGGCTAAAGAACCAGTGAAATTATTTTAAATACTGGCTTTACTCATAGCAAACACCTACTTATGTTTGCAGTCATTCTTGGACCTGGACTGAAACTTTCACTAGATGGATGACCCAGCTGTATTCTGCATTTCCTGTGTTCCCCAGAATATCCTTGTGTCAACACTGTCCATGAGTTCTGATGCAGCTGGGATGGATGGAGACTTCTTTCAGCCCCAATGCTAACCTCATGTGTGTGGGAAACCACTCTTCCATCTTTTATGGGCCAAAGCATATCTTGGAATTGTGTGAAGTGACACAGCCTGCATGGTGGTGAAACAGTTAATATCACAGTAGCAAATTCTTTGCCTCTCTAACTTACACATGTAACCATTTTCCCATCTTCTAGGGGCTCTCCTCATGAAGGACAGTAGCTGTTGCACAGCTGATTCAAATCTCTCAGAATCCCATTATCTGCAGTCTCATTATAACTGCAGAAGTTATTTCCAATAAAGTAATTCTTTTATTAATGAAATCCAGCATAACTGCACTATAAAATTTGAGCATATACCACTATGTCTCATTCACTGCAATAGCAGTCATCCTCTTTAAAAATTACATAGAAGAATGTGAATTTCAATTATAAGGTATCTCAGTAAAAATAAAGCATGTAGCTAAATGCAGCTAGTTAAGTGATAGGAAATAGTGCAATTACAGGGAGAAATGAGCGTGCCCTTTGCAATGTATTTTTTTCTTTGTCATTCAAATTGCACTTCAGATAGCATCTGAAGCAATATCAAGACAACCTTTGTCAATTCTTCTCACACTCTTACAATCACCATTGTGGATACTCAGTCCTTGCACATGACATGGTCTAATGGGGTTCAAAGCCAGTTTTATTCCTTGTTTTTGCTGTTTTCCTCTATACAATGTAAGGAAAAACCTGAAGGAAGTCATGTGAGTTCAAAGTGTTTGTGTAAATGTATCAGTCTTCAGTGTTTATATTGATTTTAACAAATCACTGGCATTACGTAGCCAAATGTGTTATTGTTCCATCAGGAGCTCATAGCCTTATACAACTAAAGCAAGGGAATGTATTGTTTTTAGGGAGTGCTGGGTTTCTTTGGGGATTAAGAAATACCAACACATTTTAACATTTTCTGGAGCAACAAATGCAAATAGATAAAAACCATAGTAGCACCAAACTCCTCAGAGAAGCACAAGGGTCCACACCCACTAAGGAAGGCTGGTGTCTCTTTCTGGGTCTGGAATTTCAATCCTGATTTCAAAGCATCTGGTGGGATGAAATATAGCCATGACTTAGATGCAACTGGGCTCACCAAAGTGGTGAGATCCACCTCTCTTTGAGAGAAAGTGGGGATTGCAGCCAGAAGCCTTTCCCTGATCACAAAAGCTATGCAGGTAGGTATGTGTGATGGACTCCCTGTTTTCATTGAAAATCTAGCAAGTGGCAGTGGTGCTGTGCTTTCCCTAGCACATCATAGTTTGACCATGTGCACCAAGAGTACGACCTCATTTTCAGACAGTAAAGGGGTTTGTCTAAGTTTTGATTTATTTATGAAACACACAAAATAAATAGCCATGGAAGGAAAACTGACACTAACCTCAAACAATTTAGTGCTACAGTTAATAAAAAAAATCCTGGATTTTTTCTAATCCCACACCAGAATAAAAACAGACACTTAAAGACCGTCCTCTGTGGCAAAATGAACCATTCCTAACTATTATTACTGTACTTTACAGAGTGATGAAGATTAAATGCATATGAGGACTGCCACAGCCTAGGCTTCAAAGCCAAACAATCCTATTGTCATACTAAAAATTCATCTGGCAATTATGCTTAATAGAAGACAGAAAATACACTGGTGCCATTACATGAAGACAAATGCATACAAGACTTAAATCAGTGCAGACACCACCCTGCCTGAAACTGGATAGTCTGAATGCAACAGGCTTGGGCTTCCTCCTGGAGAGCTTGGAGCAGAGTGCCAGCAGTGATCTCATGGTGCTCTGAGCAGGTTGGGCAGTCTGTGGGCACAGAGCAATGCTCTCTGGAGAGGTGAGGCTGGGCCAGCAGCAGAAGGGCACTACTGGGCTGATGCTGCAGCCCAGCTGATGAGGCTGCCCTGCCCTGGCAGCACGCCAAGCCCTATGCTGGGCTGTTTTACACCGTGGAGACAAGATTTTATTGGTGCTTTTGAAGCCAATGGGTAAAACTACATCTGAATCAGCTGAGTAGAGACTTTCAGAGCCTTCAGTTATTCAAGAGGTAAAGCATTCAAGCAGCTGTATGAATGAATGAAATGAAATATCAAGGAAGCTGTTGAGTGAGCAGGCCAACTTAGGATATCATCAATACCAGTCCATGTTACCTGCTGGTCCAGCTTCTGCTTCTGAGGTACCCATTTGACCTCTGAAAGTGCAGGTGACTTTGACATACTCTTTACAAAATCAGTAAAATAACTCAGAACTCGATTGGTTCTGACTAGGATGAATCCATGCACATAAATAATCTTTATTTTACAGACCTAATGGAGAAAAGAACTCTCTAAAGGCTTGGGCTTCTCTTTGATTGCAGGAAAAATTATCTAAATCTCATTCATCATCAAGTGTTTGCCAGCCACATAAACCTGGAATAACTACAATGTCTTTTGTTGTATTTCTTCTTATTTGTTTCAGAGTAGCTGAGAACACAGATTTGATTTACATTATTCAAATAATAGAGTTAGACTGTTTTTGCTGTACACAATATATATACATACATATGTATATGTATAGTGAACACTGTGCTGGGCAGCAACTGAAGTTGAGTTCCATGCTGTAAAGGCTAACCTGCTGCCCTGCCAAAATATTTGCAGTGCTACTGCAAATGTTTATTTTTCTAGCCGTGTGTGCTTTCTGCTTCATCCTTCAGCTCTTATAAAATGAACTCTTTCCTCCAGTTCCTGAGGTTAATAGCCTTTTGCTTTTGATTTTCATACCTATTGCAATAAAACTATACAAACTCCAAGCCTCAATATTTCTGGGTGATTTGGTTTGGTTTCTTCCCAACTGCATAAAAATGGCTTTTTGTGTATTTTAGCACCAGGATTCATTTCTTCTGCATCACATTGCCACTGGCTCTGCAATGCAGCTGAAATCCAGGGGGTCACTAATTTAACACAGAGCTGTAGTGATAATCACTTGCTGGGTTCATGTTGAACACCTGTGTGCATAATAAAGTTGTTACACAGGTGTCCTCCCCTTTGGTATAAATCCTTAAACTCTACCACTGAATTCACTAAAATTTGTATTTGTGGTTTTCTTGGTGTTGCCTCTATCCCAAAAACAGACAGATGCACTGGAGCTCATGGGGTTTGAGTGTCCTTGCTCCACAGCCTGGGAATTAGTGACTATTGTGTTTCTGTCATGCTGTGCGGATAATCTCCACTGTGCTCAGTCTCAGAAGCTGCAGTAGCTTTAACCCTTTCTCTGTTATTAGGAGACATTTCTCAAATTATCTGTCTTATCTCTCACAGAAGCTAAACTCACACATCCTACCATCTTAATAGGAACCTCACAAATTTTGAGTTCTGTAGTTTCTAGCCTTGGTGTATAATTATCCCTTTCCTCTTTTTTTTTTTTTTTTTTTTTTTTTTTTTAATAATACTGTGAGAATCTCTTGTTAATAATGAAATGCAGCAAAGTTTAGTGTATCAGCAAGAACTTCACTTTTTTTAATGTGTCCTGGGATTTATTTCATTTGTTGTTCCCCTGGCAAAATTTTCCATGTAATACACTAGCTATGTTCTGGAAAATACATTTTACTCCCTTGGCATTTTTTCCCCTCAATAGGATAGTGAAAACCAGCCAGCAAAAAACCCCCAAACAACAAACCTCTTTGCAAGCCAGTAAAACAGCAAGAAAATAGCTCCATGTTTATTATCTTGTCATTATCTCTCCTGGTCAGCTGTGTATATAGAATTAAGATTTTCTTGCACTTCTTCTATTCTACAAAATATTTTATACACATGTGGATTCTACAGGAATCAGTCTCTGCAGGTTGGTTTGCTCTGGTTCTGCTGTGTTTACACCTTTGAATCCCTTTGGTGAGAGTCACTCTTAACTGTTCACACCACATTTGAGATATTGCAGGTACTTCATGCTGTGCAACAGCAGAGATCATGCTTATAAATATTTTCTCTTTATTAAAAGGTGCTTCAGCAAATGTTGTAGCACTGCTTACAGCCTGACTTCTGGTATCCCTCTCAAAAACAAATCCATGCTGCAAATCGTGTTCTCTCTTGTGTACTACAGATCTTTTAAGATACATCTAGAATTCAGCAAAGTGAAAAGATTTCCAAGAAAGGATACTAATATATAAAAGAGAGAAAGTAAGGACAGCTAAACATAAATGCTTGAGGTTAAAGATCACATTTGCAGAGTTAGGCCACTCAATACTATAAGTTGATTGTAGATTTTATTTTTAGGATTTGATGCATTTGTTTCAGGAAACAATTCTTTTCTCTTGTGTTTGGATAGTCTCGGGACTACTTACAAGTTTCTGTAAGACCAGAGGGGAAATAAAAGAAGCCACAGCCAATGTTTAGTGCATGAATTTCCAAACATCTCTTGTGATTGTAGCTTTGCTCTACAATTTCCTTGAAGAGTCAGTGCTAGGCAATGTTAGGCAATAATTTTTGTTGATGCAGGAAATTCCCTACTCTCTTGTCAAGGAAAGATTTACATGCTATTGTTCCCTGTAACAGCAGGATGAAAAACCACAAGAAATAGAAAATAATAACATGGAAAATACACCTTTTTTCTATCATTCATTTTTCTAGACTATGGTCTGAAATTAAATTTTAAATTGTATCATTACTAAACACTTAGCAAAAATTTGGGAAACTTTGTACTAAAGCATTAACTTTGGAGCTGCTGCAAGTGGAAAACAAGGTCTGACCTATTGCCCTATGACTACTCAGCTTATTCTGTGATTCTGTGTGGCTGTGGTCAAAATTTTAAAAATCATCTCAGTGCAGTGCTTGAATTTATGTCCCAGGTTCAGCCAGAGTGTGAATGTGCTAAGGCCACTGTCTCCTTGCAAAAAATGGAAATTCTTCATGGGCTACAGCTATACCTGAGAAAATATATCAAAGGTGAAACTTTTCCTTTCTTAGTTTCTCTGGAAAATGTCTTACAGGAAGATCAATAGCCTCTAGTTTCTCATTTTCAGGAGGAGATACATCTCTGATGTGTCTTGCTCGCCACAAGTAGACTGGCAGAGACTAAAGCTTTGAAAAATCTCTCAGCTCTATGTGACCTCACTTTTGCAGGTTGCAACCATTTGTTTCTTTCAGTTCAATGTCAAAATGTTTCTCATGACTAACGATTCTTTTCTAAGCTGGGCTGTGCAGATGAGCAGTATAAAGGGAGCTGCTCTAAATGACAGGTCTGTCAGCCTCTGAACTTCCCTATCATCACCATCTCTGCTGGCTCAGAGATGGAGGCAGAGAATTGCTCTGCACTGGCTTCTACAGCCTAATGACACATCAGCTCTGCTCTTCTGAATGTCTCTTACTGCTTTGTGCACAGTGGCTGAAGGTTAATCATGAATCATTTACCATCAGTCCTGGCTAACCAGAGCTCCAGATGACTGATTGCTCACCTACAAGAAGGGTAGGAAGGAGGATCTGGGAGACTACAGACTGTCAGTGCTGGGGAAGGTCATGGAGCAGATATCCTGAGTGCCATCCTGTGTCACATCTACAATGACCAGGGGACCAGGCCCAGCCAGTGTGCACTTGTGAAAGGCAGGTCCTGTTTGCCAAACCTGATTTCCTCCTGTGACAGGGTGACTCAGAGATGAAGGAAATGCTGTGGATTAGAGGGGCCAGCAGGACCAGAGCAATGGTGGTCTCCCCATACTTGGTGCTGGTGAAGCTGTTCCTCAAAATCTTTGTCCAGTTTTGGGCCCCTCACTACAGAAAAGACACTGAGGTGATGGAGTGAGTCCAGAGAAGGGCAGCAAAACTGGAGCACAAGTCTTAAAAGGGATGGAGTCCTTTACCTGGAAGAAAAGAGGCTCAGAGGAGACCTTACTGTTACCTGAAAGTGGGGTCAGTCTTTTCTCCCAAATAGCAAGATATATGACAAAAAGAAATGGCCTTAAACTGTGCTAGGGGAGGTTTAGATTGGATATTAGGAAAAATTTCCTCACCAAAAGTGTTGTCAGGAATAGGCTTCCCAAGGAAGTGGTGCAGTCACCATTCCTGGAGGTGTTTAAAGAATGAGGTGAACCTGGCAGTGCTGGGCTAATTGCTGCATTCCCTGCCCTTATGGACCTTGTCCAATTAAACTACTCTATGCTTCTATAAATCCTGCTCTGGCCTCCAATCCAGATCTCTCTCAGTCATGGACAGGAACCACCAGCAGACCCTTGCCCTCCAGAGGAGTGAGGTGTCCTGCAAACACTTCTTAAAACCCCAGCAGAACTGAGAGCATCGTACTGAGGCACTCCACAGATCAAAACTGGTGGGTTTGGCTTCAGCTGATGCAGTTGGTGGCTTGGACTGGATGGTCTTCAATCACTGTCTTAGCCACCAGTGGAATTTGGCAAATGTCTAATGAAGTGATATCTGCTCCTGAAGTGTTATTAAAATAGCATTGGTAAATAAACCTGAACCTCTCTAAAGCTTTTCTATTTATATATATTTTAGGAAATGCATCTATATCCTTCTCTCGGTATATGTTTATTTCAATTACTAAAATGCTCACTGTGACCATAACTGATAACGATGTCACTACTGTTCCAGATAATAAAATGAAATATATCAGTGATTCTGTGGTTTGCAGATATTGCATGTGGGTGACATCCGTGGTTTGGAATAAATCTCCTGCAGTTACCATAGAAACAGGATTTCCTCAAGTAGCACAGCAGAGTGGCGTGATGTTGAGTGGGGAGTTCTAACATTTAATTTTTAAATTAAACTGTACAGATAACCAGTAGGGAACAGCACAACCTCTCATTTAAAATTAAAATGATGAGGAGCTGTTTTTCTGTGTTGAATGTCACCTCAATGATACCTGACCTAGAAGCTAGCAAGACATTATGAGCTCTCAGTCTGGAAAGATGAAAGCTGACAAATATTTTTCATATGTGCAAAACAACCTATAGATAGATACTTGTGAAAAAGGGATCAGCTTCCCACACAGCAGTGCACTAGCATTGCACATTTTGATATGGGATTATTTCCATAAAAAAATAATGTTTTGTGTGTTAGCAACCAAAGTATTTTCAATGACTAATAAAATACTGCCTGTAGATCAGTATGAAGTATTGTTAGGACCTGATGTTAAGGAATATTTCATGTGAATGACAATGACTTTCAGGGCAAATAGGAGCTGCTTAGTGGATCACCATGGTAACTGTGGTGATAGTATATGCTTGACTAAAGTATTAGTCCTCCACAATCTGATCTATGGCCTGGTTTGAAGAATCATTGCATAATCATTTATTCTTTTAATGAGGAAATAAAATTGATTGGTTTTGCAACTTTCTTCTCCAACACAGCAGCAGGGTTTTGCACTGTCAGAGAAATTACTACAGCCCAGGGTTCTTCCTCTGAATTCAAAACCTCAAGGAATTTAAAAGGAAACATGACAGCAGAGGTTTTCTTTCTCCACAGTTCTTCTAGAGAGTCTCTGCTCCTTTAATCACACTAATATCAGATGTGAATAGCATGAGGAGCAGTCTGAAGAGAATTGCAGCATACAAAACTACCTTTTTTTTTCATCTTTCCCACCCACCCCCCACCCCCCACCTTTTCCCCAGATCTGTTCTTTTTTACCCTGTAGTGAGAGCTCTTGACCATTGAATCTGGGTCTTGATCCTTAAGTTCTTATTCCTTCCAGTAGCTGTAATATGCATTGTCCATGCTTATTTACTTCTAGGACTTTGATACATCCTCAAAATGAAATCTGTATAAGGGGACAGCATGAAATTTTCTGTCCCAGAAGGTATGCAGGTGTTGAGTTATGACCAAATGATATTTTGAGGCTCTTCCTCTATGACACAAATAATGTTAGATGAGAGTGTTCCTCAGTGACACAAATAGAGAAAAAATGGTTTCTCAGGTGTAGACTCACATTTGAATGCAAAATCACCTCTAAACCACCAAAAAACCATCAGGGTGTCAGTAGCCATGAAATGAAAATTCAGTCCTGCTGATGCAGTTTAGTGTTTATAGAAAACACAGTGGGTGGAAGACAAACTGTATGTTAAATAGGAAAATCTAAGCTGCAAACACTGCATTATGTGAATACTGCTCTTCAGCTCCTCTGCTCAAGAAGAGCTTGCTGGTTAGAAGATTAATCCAACCATGAGGAGGCACCCTTTAATTAAAAACTTTCACAAGCCATACTGTTTTTTTCTGTGAACCTTTCTGTGGTAAGGAAAAACCAAGACCCCCCATCTGATTTTTACATAATTGCATATCCCCCTTAAAAGCATATGCTTGCAATCAATCATTCCCCTCATTTGAAATCCCCAAGGAAATAGAGAGTTTCTGTCACTTATGAGCAACTTGGCTTTGAATATATCCCATGACTTAGCTCCCACACAATGCAGATTCCTGCCCCAGGGGAGTCAATAAGCCTGGCAGGCTGTGGGCAGGCAGGGTGGCAGCTCTGTGGGATGTACTGGTGCCCTGGAGTATCACCAGCCATGCAGGCAGCAGGAGCATGGTCCATCCATGTAGGGGTGGGATTATCCCCCTCCACACTGGAGAGACCATGGAGAGATACAGTGCCTGGGTTTGGGCTCCCCTCAGTATAGGATGTGGGCAAACTGGTGTGAGCTCATCAAGGGCTCCAAGCCAGATGGGGCTCAGATGGCTCCAGAGGGGTTGGCAGCAGACAGAAACCTAAATATAGGCAGTGGAGATAAGTAAATTTCCTCAGGTCTCTGAGTGTGAAGCAGATGCAAGGAATCATCCAAAGGGCCCTGTCTGGAGCTCAAGAGTCCTTTCAGTTTGTTCTACTTTTGCCAGAGAATCCTGTTCTTGCATTTCTTCCCATGTGGATCTTAGCTGTGCAATAGTGATTTGAACAGGTCTGAGAATAGCTGTAATTTTGGTAAATGTAAGAAAAACAGTTCCATAAAAGATTTCACATCTTTCTCAGGTATTTGGACAGACCTAAAATTACACAAAATTGTTCCTTCAAGAAACTAATTTCAATTCATTCTCTTACATGGAAAAGGGATAAATTACATAAAATTCAGGTTTCCAAAATAAATAAAATATAGGTAAAAACCATGACGTTTCCTCCTTTTAGTTTTTCAAGAGCATTTCTCTTGAATCAGGATTTTATTTCTAACCAGTGTTATCCTGTAACACTGAAGTACCTACCATCTACTTTAGTAGTAGTTGTTGAAAGAAATTGTACTAGTGCAGCCAGAATGCTGCTCCAGAAATATTTGCTTTTTTGAGCTTTCTCTAACATATCTCCCTCGCATTGTACAGAGGACTGCAAATCCCATTCAGACAGAAGGACAGGTGGCAGCTGTCATTAGAAATTTGGATCAGGTGAAATCAGTGAAAGCCTCTTATTCACACAGTTACTTTCCTGTTGCTATCTCACATATCCCCTGACATGTTTCAGCTGGGCTGTCTGCTGACTTCACTCAATTCACAAATTACACCTGACCCAGCTCCTATTTACCTCTTTTTAATTTATTTATTTATTACATCTGGAGCAGATTTTACAGCTTCCCATATAGCCAGGTAGGAAAAAATATACTATGGTGAATTCAGTCCAGGGAAAACACTTCTTAGTGTAAGTTTTAGTATAGGCCTTTTACAGCTGAGCCTGCTAATCCAGTTGAGACCTCATAGTGAGCTTGTCATCAGTAATGACTCAGAGACAAGAAAGACACAGTGAGGGTAAGCCAGATGTGTGTGTCTTGCAGGGGTCAGCAAAGCCCAGGGTGGATCAGCAGGGGTGGAGGGAAAGATGCCCTGCAAACAGGGAGGGTCTGTTTGCTGCAGGGGCAGCTCTGCCAGTCCCCTTTGAGGGCCATAAAAGAGCCCCAGTAGCCTCTGGAGCACACCCAGTGCAGATGGGGGTGGGAAGGACAAAGGAGAGAGTGACCATCTGAACTACTGACCCTTTGACCACTGTACATATTTTGAGGCATTTCAAGAATTTCTTTGACTGATAATGAATGGAGTTATGAGCAGTGTTCTAGCCAAAGTGGCTGAACAGAGTACTGTGAGTTGTAGGAGATGTGATAACTCATAAACAAAAATGTTGCCAGACTTCTGAGAAATTTAAGGAAAATTGAATTCTAAAAAGAATTAGCCCTGCAATTTTTGTGTGTTTTAATGATATTCTTGGCAGACCAAAATATCTAATAGACTTTGGAGCTCCTAGAAATATTAATTGTGCCTTCTGGTTGTGTCTGAAATAATTCAATTATGTCAATTATATGAAAAAAAAAAAATCCAAGGAATGATAATGCAAATCTCAATTCTTGGGCAAGCAACAAAGAAACTACTCTTATTGATCTATCAATAATCTGTGTTTTGTGCTGCTGCAGTTTAAAATGTCAAATGTGTATGAATGGCTCCATTTATATTGCAGAGCTTATCTATTTTAATCCTTCCAAACAAGTTTAAAACAAGTTTTTGATCATTTTAAATAGTTCTCTATTTCATCATTCCTCTGTGGCATTCAATTATCCTTTCTTTAACCAAAAAAAATTTAGAGCTGTTTTTGCTCACTTCCAGTCTTCTCATGATTCTCTCATACTAATTTCTTTGCTCTAGATAAAGGCAGAGATGTCTGTAATTTCCATTCCATAGGCAAAACTTTTTATGTTGGATATTTGTGAAGGTCTACTTTTCTCTTTGAAGAAATACTATTCATGTATTTTTTAGCTACTAGTATTAAATCATGGGTATTCAATGTTTGAGAAAGGAAAAAATAAATACCTCTTTTACTGCAGCAGTAGATTTATTTTTAAATTATTTATATCATGCAGTATCATGTTGTACCTTATAACTTCTTTGCTTTACTGCATTTTAATAGATTAAAATATCTTTTGGCACTGAATGCTCCTGTAAGATGTGTCTCATCCAGACTAAGATCTTTTCTTCTCATGCCTGAAGATATTTGCTTCCTCAGTTTTCTCCCTCCAGGTAATATATTCAGGGTTCATATATCAGGAGACAACTCTTTAACAAGTTCCTTATTCAAAGAGTGAATTTTAATAAACTACACCTAAGATTACAAGAGAATTTTCATTGCAAGTCTCCCTTTTCCAGACAACTATGGAACTGCAGACAGCTGGAAAAGCAAGATTTGGGAATACTCAGATATGAAACATCTTTTTAATTTCTGACCAAAAATATCCTAGAAAAGGACTCATCCAATAGGAGGCTCTTACAGTTGATAAAGTACTTCCTGAAACTATTGGACTAGGAAAATTTTAAATTAACAATTGAGATTGTCCACCAAGGAAGAAAACCAACAAGATGAGCCATATAGAAAATCAGATAAGATTAAATTCAAAATATGTTTGGGGTCTTTTTGTGATGGACCTTTGACAGCTGAAGCCTCAAACCAATAAAAATATATTTAGTGGAAAATTTCAGAAGGGGGGAATGACTGCATGGTGGTTAGCTCCTAAATTGAAGAGGAGGTGAAAGTCAATAATCAAATGACTATAAATAATTCAATCTACAACTCTTTTGTTAACTTGTGCAAAGAATATAGATTTGGGATTGCTTTCAACACATATTGGTGGTTATGATTTTTTTGTTGGTAGGTGGGTTTGTTTTTTTATTTTTTTTCTAAGAGTTAGAACCAGACCAGCCAACTAACCTTCTTAAAAAATCCCAGACTTCTATTTTTCCTCTCAGCTCTCGAGCAAATCTCTGGGGACATGTTTTTCACATCAAAACCTGTATGAAACTCTGCATAAAAGATGTGATCCAGTATGACAGATGTCCATGTGGACAATGCTAATGAAATGTGAATTTGTCATGAGCAGTAAAAACCTGGACATCAACTGCAGTGCCAGAATAGATGCTGGTGTGCAGTAGATAATGTGAACAGATAAGCAGCTGAAATGCAATATGGTAACAAAGAAGGGCAGCAAAACTTTGGTTTATGTAGGCAGAGGCATCTTATAATGGGTTTGGGAACATTAAATTTTTCCAGGCTGAATATTTTTTCAGTCTAATCATTAAATATCTAAACTAATAAACAATTCCTTTTCTTTCTTTCAAAGAGAGAATATGTGCTTATGACTGACTCAATCCTTCAGTCTCAGATACCTATCAGTATGAAAGAGCCTATTGAAATATCAGTATTTCAAAACCAGAGAAAAGCAGAAAATTAGCCGAGTTCATACCATTATCTGTCTAAAACTCTAAAATTAAAATCAAATCCACGTGTTCCTTTGTGCATCTCCAGCATCAGGCCTGAAATATCTTGCTTTGCACTGTGATTCTGGTTTCACATCCACTTTTTGGAGAAGTCACATGGTTCAGGTGTATAGACATGGCTATAGGCACTCATCTTTGGGAATTTAGCATCTGGCAGTGTGACAATCTGTTATCTGTTCTCTTTTTTAACTAGTCCATTTTAACAAGGGCTGTGAATGTGATCATGAATACATGAGTATCCCTTGCTTCTTCAGTGAGTCTGTTTTCCACAGAGAGCTGTTAAGGAGAACACTGTAGAACTTTGGTTGAGGACAATCTTTTATTTACACAATTGTTCTGTTGCTACTGAGTTTTCTTACAAATATTTTTTCCCAGATAATGTTTTTCATGTAGTTTTAGAGAAAATGAATACCAAGACAGGGATCCTGGATAACACAGAAATTAATCTTGTCCTTTTATTCTAAAGAACATTCCAGACTTTTTTTTCAACCTCCTTTTTTTCCTTAAATTGAGTGAAGTTTTCCAGTTTCTATTCTTCATTGTGTATCAATGGCTGAGTAATAAAAAGAATAATTTCTTTATAAATATATATATCTATTTATATAGGTATATATATAGGACATATTAAATCCTAACAATTTTTTAAAGTCCTCAAAGTACATTTCTGCACTTTGGAAAAATGTTTTTCAGATTCCCAGGCTAATGGGAAGCTAGTAATGATTTTAAGCTGAGATATCGTATCAATAAACATCTTAGTAGGTGTTGGGATTGTGTTGAAAGAGCAAAGTGGAGGTAAGCTGTTGGGTGGAGTCTGTCAACAATCAGTCCTAGGTGTCACCTTATGTGTTATAGCTCAGTGAAAACTGGCACCAGTTCTAAAATGAGAAGAACCCTTAATAAGCAGGAAAATATATCAATATTCCAATTTGTAATACGAACAGTAAATTGTTATTGTGAGAAAGATGCAGGCTCATCCTAATTTACCCTAAAAGCATCACTTTAAAATGTGCATGGTGGATCCCCACATATTTCATCAGAAATACTCAAATTCAGTGACAGTGTCAATCACTGAACTGGTACTTGGTGCTCTTTGCTACCTCTCCATTATTTCAGATGAGCTGGAAACAATACCAGTGAAGGGGATGATGATAATGACTCAACAGAGTGCAGACATAGGGCTGCAGCAATGAACTGTAGCTGACCTGCAGCTAAACACAACTGTTGTACCCAATTTTCTCATGTCAGAAGAAAAATTACTGACTGATTGATTGCTAACTGGCTAAAAATGACTGACTGATTGAAAACATAGCCTGTTATCAGGACTGGATTTTAGCCCTGTGGCACAAAAGGGCCATGACTGGAATTACAACTGCAAGAATGGTTTGGACAAAGCAATACAGCCAGTACAGATATATTTCAGCATTAATTTTTCAGCTGGCCTGGTAAGTTGTCTGATTTTGCACATGTGGCAGTTTGACCAGATGTGACCACATTACTGTACACAATCATGCCTCTGTTATTTTCAAAATTACATGGAGTTATCATGACATCATTCCTTTTGTAAATCCAATGTAGATATGCCTACAGATTGTTTATGACCCGTGTCATTGTATAGATTTTATGTGACAAAACACAGCTTGGACCTACATAGTTTTCTGCAGAATAATTACCAGTTGGCATACCAGAACAAATGGTGGGAGGCCATCAAACAGCTCATCCAAGCCTTCCACCCATCTGTCCACTTGCTGTTTGTGGAATGTGTAGTTTTTATATTTAATGATTAAACAGTTTTCTGTACATCACATTTTCAGTTTTTCCCAGCAATACTTGCATGCAGCACTTAGTGTTCATTTAATGCTCATTTCCCAATGTGGAACTTTGTGTCTAACTTCAACTTGTTAAAATATAAGTAAGGAATACAATGTAAAGTATTTATTAGATACTTCATTTTCTCCTAATTTTCGTCTGCACTGTCCTTCTCTAAAAACATCTATTTTATATATATATATAATATTATGTATATATATAGTTGTTTTTGTTTTTTTTTTTTCAAATAGGGAAAATATTGGACTTAATATTTTTAAGAGAATGTCATTCTGTCTGCATGGATAATAATGTTGCTAAATAAAAATAGGTTTAGTTGTACTTTCACGTACATTTTTTAGATTAATTAGTTACAGGTGACTTAAAAATTGACTACTGAGAGAAAAATGCATTTAAATTGTTAGATGCAGCAACTGAATGTATTGAAATAAAGCAACATGTATCACTGTCTGTATTTTTCTCAGTATATTTGGTATTAAATATTTTAAGGTCTGCAGTTATATTTTCTCTCCTGCAAATAGAGGATGCACAAACCTAGTCGATGCTGCAAATCTTACAAGTTACTTTGAAGTCAAAGTTTTTATTTTTCTTTTTTTTCTGTTAGTTTGGTTTGGCTTTGATAACCTCAGTGAACTAATAGTCCTGTGCTCTCTGATGTAGAGGGTATCACCAAAATACTTGCGAGTTACCTCTGCACTCATTGTGTCTGAAACAGGCATTAAACCTCTCCACTCAGCCGACTTCCCCACTTCCTCATAAAATCTGCTTAACAGCAGTATATATAGGACACTCTCTGCTCCAAAAGTGAAGTTGTACCAGGCAGAGATCTGCCCAGCTGCCCTGTGGGAGGCTGTCACCTCCAGACACTGGCTCTGAGTGCCCAGTCTGCCACCTGAGCCTTACTGCAGGGTGCCATCATTTTCTTTTTTTCATATCTCCCTTGTGCTCAAGGGAAGGTGGAATGTTTCTGGTCCCTCTTTTTTTCTCTGTTTCCTTGAAGTTTCTGATCCTGTGTTTTCAAGCTGCTGAACAGAGATGTTAGACCTGTGGAAAATTAAGCTGGGTGAGGCCATGATAGATCATCCATTCCATTCCCAATTTCAAGGTAAGATCAGCTATATCCAAGTCTTTCCTGATAGATATCTTTCCAACTTGTTTTTAGAAATGTTAATCCATGTGTCTGCCTACTTTTAGAAAGTGAGCTTTTTTTCTTTCCAAAACTAGAACTTTAAATGTACAGGTGCAATAGGTTAGTCTTGCCCTGGTGGCCACAGGAAATTGTTTCTTCCCTTCTGATTCATACCCTGCTTCATAGTCTTTGATACCAGGGCTCCCTCAATCATCTTAGGAAAAACTCTTATCAGTTGTGTATCATAGTAAACTTCCTAGACTTTGGACCAAACCTTTTCTCCGTGGAGTCTCTTCTGCTCACTTATGCCTTCCTTGAGGTATGGTGCCCCACACTGGGTGATATATTTCAGAGAACTTCCTAATTCTGCATAGATTGGAACAAACTTTCTATTACTGATGAACTGTGATTCCAAGACTTTAATGTACTAATTTCCATTTGGTCAGCTTTTACTCATTTTGTGTTTGCAATTGATTAAATTTGTTTTGACAGAATTATTTTTGCTTATATCCATGTAAAAGAAAATATTTAGTAGAGTAGGCCCCAGAAATAGGAACTGCCTGAGAATCCTATTCAAGATTTCAAAGGTTTATTGCAATGATTTGTATTTCTCCATCACCAGCTCTTCCTGGAAAGCCATGTCTTTGTGTTTGCATCTGCATGGTGGCTTATAAAAGCCTGGCTGAACTTAAGCTAAAAGTGAGAGATGAGCAGCTCATATACAGTGGCACCCACAAACCAGCTGTGATGTGAAATACCTACAGACAAACAGCATGAGGGAATCATCTTTATCTGCAGAACTGTGCTGCATTGAAGAAAATCAGGGTCTCTGAACCCAAATGTTTGTCACAGGGGTAAAAAGGGCAGCAAAAATTTAATCTCATTGCTTCTGAGGCCACAGGAATCAAGTATCAGTCCTTTACTTTTTTTATTTATTCCTACATATGCTTACTATAGATTGTGGTGAATTTATACCTTTACTGGAATGGGAAAATATATTTGTGTGCACACATGTGATCACACACTTAAGAGAACAGTTATTAATAGGCAGCATTCCTATGTGGTCTACATAGGATAAAGATGGATTTGACATCATGCAGGCCTGTAAAATTAGCATGAAATGCATAAAATATGGATGCTTTATTTCTAATGATCTCAGTAATTTTAAGCTAATGGGGGACTATGAAAAGGGTGAAAAAAATCCCAAAGTTTTTTACTGGGTGGGAAAACAGGATTACTTGGTGAAGCTTTCTGCTACAGTAAGTCGGAAAGAATTTTCACAGATAATTCTTTGGCTGAGATTTCCTGGCTGACTTACAGATAGAAGGTGACATATGCAGCTAGCATTTGCCTGTTAGTCTTAATATGAAAGCAGAACTCCTCCCAGATTCCACATGGCACTGCTGCAAGCCTCTGGGAATTTTGTCTAGCTCTACTATTTTGGGGAATCATTTTGTCCTGGTAGAAAAAATGATTTTGAAATGATGCACACTGGCTGTGCACTCTTTTTTCTTTACATCTGACCAATTGTTGAAGATTTTGTAATATTCAGTGAAATCAGAATAAAATGCTTAATTTGAGATTTATATTGAAATCTATAACAGACAAGTAACTCATGACTCAGGCATTCTTGATCAAATAAATCAGCAGAACAAAAAGTGGCTTGTCTCATTTTGTGAGCAAGCTCTTCTGGAGTTTAAAGCTTCTTTGTCTTATCTGACACTTCAACAAGGCAAATCATTTAGTGAATTAAAGAACGCGTGCATTTCCCTTGCAGATTACTTTTAAGTAATGAAGTTAGTGTTTGAGCACAACAATCAGCTTTATTTAATGGTGCTTTGAAACGAAGACTCTAAGAAGAGGCTGAGTGATTTCTGCATGACTGCCTTCCATGTCATCATCTGGTATGAAAAATGCATTATACTCTCACTTCCTTCCTCTCTAGGCAAACTCAATTTCCAGCACCTGTGATTTGAATAAACTGTACATGGACTCCTATAAAAGAATTTGACTGTAAAAAGGTTTTGGATTTTTAGAGCTGCATTTTGAAGTCTGATATACACACATTGCCCAAAGGGGGCATGTGAGGCCAGCAAGCTGTAGTAAAGAAGTCTCTCTGTTCATGTAACACAGTGAGTAGAAATGCTGCCTTGTGAAGCAAAGCAATGAACCAGAAAGGCAAAGAAAGTGGTCCTAGGCAGGGCTAGCATCTTTCCCCAGCTGGAAGGAAGTCTGGTTGGGATCTGTGGTGACAGCTTTGCTGTTGTTTTTATCCCAGGCTGGCAGTAGCTAAGCAGTTGTGTACTCCAAGAAGGGGACCTGTGGGTCACTCCTTTCAGTCATGAAGACAAAGCACTTGAAGTGCTTGCTTGGTTTGACCTTGAGCTGCCTGGTCTCTGGGTACTCTGTCACTCTTATACCAACTCACTTTTACTTTCTTGTTTTTCTTGTCTTTCACAAAATCTTTCCTTAATACATATTTTTTGAGTGTGCACTAAACCACATATCATTAAGCTAACTTTTACTAAGCTATCAATATTGTACCTTTCATGATTGGGGTTATTAGTCTTTTCAAGATTGAGCATTTTAGGTATCAGAGTGCCAAATTTTGTGGAATGCCAAGTGTGCTGGTCTTTTTCATCATTGTATTTTGCCCAGCCATCTGATAATTTCTAAGTTCATTTTTTAATTCTTTTTAATTGGTACAGTAATTCATGGTAATGATATGTATGAATCTTGGAGTGTTTTGGAAACTTGAAATCATTATCCTCTATCAGGGAGGAAAGGATTGATGGCTTGGTGTTACAAAATAATAAGCTAAGCCTTTAATTATCAACCAATTAAAATTAACATGTCCTTAACACCAATGAAAGTGCTGATTGAATTTTGTTGAAAATCCAGTTATCTAAGTTGTGTATGAATTATGGGAAGAATGTGAAAGTGGTTTTAGTGATTTTAACAACCATACTGGCTTCTCACACTTATCATTAAAGAGTTTTTCTGCTTTCCAGCAGTCTTCATTTTTCACACGAATATTTTAAACAAGAATCTACAAAGTATGCACAGAAATATTACTCTGTAGAACAGATTGCTTAAGTCAACTAAATTAATTAATAAAATTAAACATGTCTTTTCAAGATATGTTTTCTACATTTTTGCTGCTTTCAGCATCAATACATATTCATAATAGCAATACCTGGTTCAGGAATATAAGTAAGCTAATTCCATAATATATGCTACCTGTACTATAGTAATTCATACTACGAAAATTTGATTTCTGAAATTTTAGACTTTAATGATTAGCTTTTTTTTTTTTTTTTTTTTTTTTTAATTTAAGTAGGTTTTTGTTTGGTTGTTGTTTTTTTTTTGTATCTCATTGCTTGCATTCTGACATTTTGAGACATCGTACATGACTATTTTATCCACTGCACTTTAGGAAGAATGGCACATCTTTCAGATCTCCTTCTGTCCTCACCAACAATTATTTCTGCCTACCTTGCAATTCCTTTGCTGCATAGATCCAGCCAAGTTTCAGAATCCAAGTGTCTTATGACATCAGGGTCTTGTCACGCTCAAAAACAAGCAATATATTGGAAATAATAGCAACAGGATTGCATTCCCTTCAAATTTGAGTGGACATTGCTTGTTTTAAGATAAGAATACCTGTGTGAAATGAAGCAGCTCTCTTCTGTTCATGGACCAACCTTGTATTTGGAATTCATCCTAGAATCAAGTGTTTATACACTATTGCTTTGAAGGGATGCAGTGCATTAAAATGAAGAGGAAGGAGAATTCTGGCAACAATAAACCAGTCAGTCTCGATTTGATAGCCAGCAGGACACCAGAACAAACTGTAATAAATGCACTTATAACTACTTAGCAGATAATGAGGCAATAAATAAACCAATGAACAATTCAACTAACTGGCCAACCAACCAGCAAGGTCTGATTTGTCAAGCATTTCACAAGACAGGATCATGATTAAAAATGATCTTGACAAATGGGAGGAATAATCAGAAACCAACAGTGGGTCAGAGAACAAAAGTAGTTAGTAGTACAAGACTGATGAAGAAAAGCAAAACTTTTTTTTTCATGTTTTGCTGAGAACCTGCTTAAAAAGATGAGGAAATTTATTAGCTAAGATGGTGCTTGGAAAGCTTTGCTTGTATACTGCTTCCTGGATTTGCTACCACTGCAGTTGGAAAGGATCTATAGACTAGAGGTGGGAATATGAGCTTTGGGAAACAAATTGTGAGGAATAATTGAAGGAATTAGGGTTTTTTTGTTTGTTTTTGGTTGGGTTTTTTTGTTTGGTTTTTTTTGGTTTTTTCAATATCTAGGAAATAGGAGACTAAATAAAAAGTGAGAGATGTAGTAACAGTTTTATACTGTGTAGAAGGTCATAATGAATAGAGGAGTAGATGTATCTCTTCTGTGGATAGAACAAAAAGAATTAGCTGTCCTCCAGAAAGATATAGCTAAGGTTACACCTGTAAGAGTTATGAAACTTCTTCAGAAAGTTAGTCTAGAGTTTCCTTCCTAGACAAACATCTGTCAAGGATAGTTAAGGTTTATTTCATATTGTCAGAGTGTGTTGGGATCTCTTCCTGCAAGTTTGGCACATCTTTATTCTGTATGTTGTTGAAAAAGTTGTCAATTCCATGGGGAGAAGAGTACCAGAACTGTAATTCCATCAGACCTTTTAGCTAGTGGGGGTGACTCTGAGAACTGGATGAACATCTGTCTTGTTTATTTCTATTAGAGAGAGAGTAGGCTCAGAGCTTACCTTTATTTTTGTGTGAAATACCATATGAAGTTTTAAAAGGATGTTTATTCATTCTGTTTTGACCTTATCATGTGTGATTACCAGATTCTCTTTTTTTCTTGTTCCTTTCCAAGTTTCTCTGAATTAATCTAATTAAATAGAATAGATTTAGGCTGAAGGATCCTGAACAGAAGGAATAGTCTTATCCATCAGATAAAAAAATTCCTTGTAAACTGTGAACAGTTGAAGTAAGTCTTCAGTTATTTATGGAAAAGCAAATGCAGACTGCCTTTTCAGAAGCAGATACTTCCCTGTTGAGAGGGGAGATCACATCTTGTACATTCAATTCTGGTTCACAAAAGATTATGACTATTTATCTTTAGCTGCCATTTTCAAAATCAATATTATAATTCAATATGGCAGATGAACAAATGCTCACATGTTTTTATCTGAGATTTCCTCACAGAAGTCTATGTGAACTTTCAACATGTGTTGCATGAGGATATGCACACACATGCTATGTATGATACTGTTCTGAGTCTGTTGGATTTTCTGCCCTGACCAGAGGTACAGGATCAGCAAATCCTGCACATCTGCAACTATAGGAACTAATTATGTAAGCACTATGTGGTAGACTAAAAAACGTAACCCAAGTTAACCTAATTTAACCTAACCTGAGACATATCACACTTGTTTCCCTAGGGAGAGCATCAGCACCTTCCATAAGTAATTGAGTTTATCTAATAAGTCATAGACATTTTTTTTTTATATACCCCATGTACTGATATCAGAGACAGAGGCAATGGGTGTACAGACATCTTATAACTATATTAGCATATCTTATTACTGTTTCTTTATGAACTCATAATTTTGCCTTCTTAAACCACTATAAATCCAGGACTGTAGGTTATTTATGAATCACAGCTGGAACTAGTTTTTCCATTATTTAAGAGAAACAGCAAAAGCAATGAACAAACATCATTTGAAATTGGTGTTCAAAATGTGCCAACAACCTGAGGGAGCTCACAGCTCTACAGTAGAGCTGCTGCCTGGGAGCACATGTAAGTTCTTAAACAGAAAACAAAAAAGACTTGGTCTTCAAACACGAGTGGTAGAAACTAACCAAACAGCACCCAGTGATGTTCTTTGCACAAAGAAACCCTAAGCCTGTAAATCAATCTGCATGGAAATGAGGAATGTTTTCTCCTGTAGCCAATATACGAGCTGCACTGTTGAGTGGTTTTCTGCTGAGATATGGGAAGATTATGTTCAGAAGCCTTTGTTTGTGAACAGACCTAGATGGATATTTCTGCCTATTATAATTCCAGCATCCACTGTACTGACTTGTGATCTCTAACTATTTGAAAATATGTGCATATCTTTAGCAAAACTCTTTCAACTTCCCTGCAACTTTGAGATGATTCTTAGTCAGTTCAAATAGTAAATACCAAAAGAGACTTTGTTGTCATTAATTAACATAAATAGGTATACATGGCTCCAGGATGAGAAGAGTTTCCCTTGTTTATTTGTCAAGTAAAAAACAAAGGATTGGAAGTATGAGCAAAAAATAAGGGTTTTAAAAATAATGAGATAGATGTCCTAGATCGGTGAAGTGTGAGAATTTTTTGGATTAAAAAGCTCTTGTCATTTCTACAATCACACATGATAAAACACAGACAGTGCTTTAAATTCCTTTCCTTAGCAGTTGCAAATGTTCCTGAAAAAACTTAATCAAGTAATTTAACAGTGCATAGCTTTCAAATGATGATTTTTGTGTAAAACAGAATTAAATTAAGCTTTCCAGGTTTCATGCTGAAGTGTAGACTCCCTATTTCCAAACAGGAAGGCATGAAGATCCAATTGAAGCATGGACTAAAATCTACTAAAGAGAGAGAGGTTGACCCCCAGCATTGAATTTTGGATGGTTATGGGCAGGGGTGAAGGGCCATCTCCCTGTCTATAAGGGATGAATAAATATTGGCAGTGTAAAATGGTCATATAGTTGCTAAATCTGAGTGTGGGTCATGCCAACATCCCTGAACCTGTGTGTGACTCTTTTATACTAGAAATGTGGTTCTAAAACCAAAGGCAAAATAAAAGTTAATAAATATATCCTCTGCATTCAGCTGGACTGGACTCTGGTACATGAGTCTAAGACAATAATTATGGGTTCTCGACGATTTCTGCCATTAGCTTGAGTAAAAAAACAAATGCTGGGCATACTCCCATAAGTGATGGATAAGAAGAGAAGGAGACCAGATGTGGCAGTTGTAATATCATGGCCTGATAATAGGGTGGCAATATGAAAAATATGGAGGTGTGCTATTGGAAAATGGGACAGGAGAGAATTGAAATAAAACAAGAGATAATTTTCTTAAAAGTTAGAGATATTTATTTAAAGGGTCAGTTTAGGGGAAAATCATATAAAGTATTTTTTCCAAGTCTACATTTCTCCCATTATTTGACTTACAGCTGAATTTTAAAAGCTTCCCTTTCTTCTCCAAAGGCACCTTTCATGCATTTAAATGCATCTTTATGATTGCAATGGAAATTAACACATAATTTGAGGCTTCACTTTAGCACAGATGTCTCTTAATACTGCTTATCATCTGTCCAAATCTTTTTATCCAAAGAAAATGGTTGTTTTAGTTGCTGCAGTTCATTAAGTCTGAATGAGACTGAATAAACTGCATATTTAAAAATATTGCACAAAATAATGTGAACTTTGAAGACAATATGATGCTCTAATAAGACTAATATGGCACACACAGATGTCTTAGAGAATTACTCTATGCAGCAGTTGTACAAAACCAATATATACATATACTTGTTTTTCATATTTCTAATTTTCTACATGTATATTTCATTTGTGTCCCTCTCTAGAAAAAAAATGCTGCAACTGTTAAGGTTATTTGTGCTTTTAGTAGAAATCTACATTAATGTCAAAATTTTGTTTTAATTTAATCATGGCTGGACACATTTTGTTATTACCTTCAGCCTGTTCAGGCTAGATTTTCCATGTACAAGATTGCTTCAGAGAAATTCCTAGCTGAATTGTGAAAAAGAGAAGTAATATTCAGTCATGGACGTCTTCTTAAATTTTGGTCTTTATCACCTTGGGAGAGATAAACATCTTGGAGCAAAATTCAACATTTTCAGATTCTGATGATGAGAAAATATAATATCACCCATATGGCTGAAAGCTTTTCATAAGTGAAGAAAAATTATAAAGAAATTTGTTACACAGATAAGGACCTAACTATGGTATTTTTTCTGTGTTTGATGTATGAAACAGAAAATTAACTGGATGTAAATATTTTTAACCATTTTCTGTTAATTGTAAATGTTACCTCCATGGTAGTGGATAAAATACTTCTCAAAGTCCTTCCCACAGGTTTTCTTCTTCTTGGGTTAACCCTTCATGCTTCAAACAGTACTTGCAAATAAAAGACCTGGAGGGATCTCCATCCATGGCACGAGCCATGGCATTCAACTTAGAAGTGAGATATAAGTATTAAATTGAGCATTGCTTGCACTGGAGCATCTGAAAAGCAGCTGTCCATCCCAGTTGGGAGATCTGACTTCCCACAGGAACATTAGTTATAAGGGATGCCAGGGAAGTTACAGGTCTCCCTTGAAACTCCTGCCACAGCTTAAACTCAAATGAAGCCCAGTTTTTAGATTGTGTTTCATGACTTTGGTGGAGGATTTTGGTCTACTTGAGCATAGGCAAGTGAGGTTAGATGAAAATTGCCAGAGAGGTCTGGGAGATGTCTAGTTAACTTCCAAGGTTGTTGAACAATCTCACATTTTGCCACAACTTAATGCCCTATCCTTTCTTAAAATCTCACCAATCAGCAAAACCAAATCCCAAATCAGTGCATTTTATATAGCAAGATTTATAGTGAAGCTTTTTAGACGTTTTCTTTCTTGGATGCAGTTTTTGAGTGCAAAAACAAACCAGGGGTCAGAACATATTTTAATTGGAGAAGCCTCAAACTGGAAGCCACATTGAGATTTTCATGGCAGGTGTGTAATTTAGAGCAATCTTGGAATAATGCAAAAGGAAACTTTTCTCTTTGAGCTTGACAGGTTTTGCTAAATTATCAGTTTTCTTCAGGCTGAATTCTGCTCTGAAAACTCAATCAAAAATCATGCTGCTTATTACTACCTAGCAAGCATTTTTTTCAATTGTTCCCATCTTTCTTCATTGAAGAAAGTGAAAAACTAATGGAAAAATTACATACTTATAACCTGAATATGAATGATAATTTGTTGTATACAAAGTAAAAAAATAAAGCACAGGCTTTTTAAAATAAAGCAAGACCAGTCAGTTTAGAGGAATAGGATGAGAGGGGAGGCAATACTGCAGGTTTATATAAGTTAAACACTAAATGCTTTATTGCTTTTTTCTAACTCATGCAAGGTTGGATGCAGCTGTTAACATTGAAGGGGGTGTATTGGGGCAGGTAAGGCATCTCACCTCATATGACATAAATTAAATCTTTATTGATCACTAACATTATTTGTTAACTCCAAATTAAAAGCTTTATCAGTTCAATACCAGAGATGACATGTGGCAACAGAGATGGTCATTTAATGTAACTGTTCATTCTTTTGCCTGAATCTAGAATTATTTTAAGACTTTTTTTTTTTCTGAATATCAAGGAAAAAGTCATAAATGTTCCTTCAAAATGTGTATTAAGTATGAACAAACATGAAATTTAAGTTCAAGTATACTTTAGATATTCACAAGCTTAAATGATTTATGCTGGCCTAGTTTGTACTTGGGATGGTTCTTAGGACAGGATGGGATCTTCTCAGGTTCATAACCTTAACTCAGAGAAGACAAAAATGTTTTGAGGATTTATGTAGCATAGAACTATGGATATAACAATGGTCTTATAACTAAGAAGTTTTTTCCTTTAAGCTTTTTTACTTTTGTAAAGTTGCCCCTGGAGATAGATCTCTTCAGCAGATAGAAAAAGAATCTTAAGGTTATTCCAAGAAGGCTTAAACAGGTGAGGATAAAAGTTTATAACAGGTCTTTTTTTACTCAAATCATTAGTGGCATCTCTAAATGGTTAGAAAAAGAGTTGTCAAATCACTTGATGGGGTTTTCTCTTGCAACTACTCCTCCTTCAGCAGGTTATGTGTCAGAGGTTCTAGGCCCCTTATACATTAAAAAAAAAAAGTGAAAATCCCTCGCTTTAGGTGGAACTAACTTGAATGAGAATTGTCACAAACAAAAGCATGTTTCTACAGAGAGTGTCTAACGACCAAAAGAAAATATGAATTTCAAAGATGGGAGTTTTTTGTTTTAATTTCAAGTGGTTTTTTCAGATTGCTTTAATGAAGAATACATTTCTTGAAGGCCTGGGGCACTGCACAAACCCCTTGCTTGCTGAACATTTCCCATGCCTTCCTGATTTGTTACTCTGCTGCATATTACCTTGGAAACCCAAAAGGAGCTTTTACATTGCTATGGAAACAAATCAATATAACTATATTTACATTTTGTTTGTAGACCTCATAGTGTAAAAGCCAAAACACATGCCTGCATGGATAGAATATGATATATAGTTGGGGAGTTTTGTTGTTTTCTTTTTAATTAAGTGAAATATTAGGTGATGCTGAAACAAGTGTCTGTTTTGTTCTGCTGCAGGGGATGAAGAAACCATTCCCACTTTCTGTCATGTGCTATTTTAATTCACAGGTTTTACAGTCAGTCTTTCAAGGATTATGACACTAATCTAAGATTAACACTGACTTTGGTTTTGTAAGTGCTTTAACTGGTATTTTACCAAACCTAAATTATATGCTCCTCTAAATGGCAAGAATGTAATGTTTTCCTATAAACACTGGAGAATTACTGTCTTAATCTGACAGCTAGAAGAGCCTTTCAACTCACATTAAACCACAAACCCATACTGCCACCTTCTTTGCTGCCATATTACCTTTCCAGAATTGTTGACAAAGTATTTTTCACTCTTGTTTGACTTATGAGAGGCTCACTAAACCTCTTCTGAGCTTTTCAAAGACCACATTCAAAGTAGAAAGCTTTAATTTTTTGGTTAAACTATGCATAAAAAGACTACATACTTTTTCTTTTATATTTTACTTTGATAATTTTCTCTGAATGGTCTCTCTATAAAGTACTCAATAAACTGCTTTATTCTTCTCTGTGCCTTTACACACACCTTTGTATAACTACAGAATCTTGCAGTAGGGCCTGCTTTTGGTTTATATCAAATATGCTTTACAATGATGTGACATTTTGCTTTTGCAAAATAGTTTGGGTTTTTTGATTAGTGACCAAGTAGAATTTTGAATGCTTGTAGAAAAATACACGTGTACAATCTTATAATTTCTGTTTGAGGAACCTCACTGATGCAGGAATATCATACTAAACTAGCAATATATGGCTTTATCATGAATGTGTAATTTAGCATATATTTTCATTGGTTTAAAATGTACACCTACTGAAAGGCTTCAAATGTATAAAAAGTTTGATTAGTCATAAGATTTAGTGCTGTGGCTCCATTTCTGCACTTGCATCTATACAGATGGATCCTAGCTGCTCTGTGAAGCTCTACTGACTTGAAGAAACAAAGCAAGCAGTCAGTGGGGCATGACATAAATTTCAGGGTCTTTTCACATGAATTAAATGACATATGCAATACACAGCAATTTTTGCATTTCCTCAAGCTGAAACTTGATTTATACCAGCCTGCTTTAAACAACCTGGTTTAACAGACAATATACAAGGCCAAGCCAGAGGTCAGTGCCCGCCTGAGCTAAGACAAAATATTTTCTAATCAAACATTTTCCCTGTATCAACCTGTTTACATGCAAACTGTCAGGTTTTTGTGGCACTCCTTTCTTCTGATTGTAGAAAAATATTAATTTGAAAGTGTTTTGTCCCCTATGCCATAACTTGTTGAACTGAAGCCAAGATTGAAAGATAAGAAGAATATTGATGGGTATGGACATGAGTATTTAATTACAAGCAGTATTCTACTTTTTCCTGTAATAGCCAGAAGCTACTATGAGTTACATCTGGTGGGAATCTGTACATTCTCAAAACTTTTGAAGAAAGAAACACATATTGGCAGATTTGAGATGTAGGGTCATTTCAGGAGTAAATAAAGTAGCAAGTGGCAAAGCAGATGGTACTTCCTAGCCCATTAGTCCTGCTAGAGCCCACAAGTCATGAAAGAGAAGATACAGACATATCTGTAAAGCATACCTGTCCCAGGAATCACAGAAGGAATTATCCTCAAAACTGGGGAGACAAGGAGCAAAAATCACTGAAAACCCTATAGCAAGGCTGTGAAAATGGAAGTCCATTATTGAAGTCCATAGTAAATTTCTAAACTTCTTCTTCCTCCACTTTGAGCTTCCACCCCCATTTTGCATCATCTAATTGTTCCTTTTAAATTATGTTTTCGGAAGCACCATACTTGATCATCCAGGGAAAGATGCAGTTTTCTGTCTCTGGTATTTTCTGGATAAAGGTTAAAGTGGATGCAATCCAGCTGAGTAAAGAAAGATGAAAATATTCCTAGTCTTCCATTCTATAAGCATGTGCTCCTTTCAGAAAAGTGAGTATCTCTATTGAAGTTGCTGAACTGTTCAACTGGGAACTTTTCCAGGAGTAGGACTTTTGGTATTTATTCTGAACGCATGCTCTTGGAAATGATTTTAAGTTTATGCAACTCAAATCTAATTTAAAATCATACTTTAAGTGATATTAATTTAATATTTATAATTAGATTCTACCATTAGGTTTTCCTGTGTATTTTCTGTTTTCTCAGTGTTTCTTCATCCTTTCAGGTTTATCTTTTCTCTTGTGTTTTTGCTGCTGGCTGTTAGAGGGAATGCAAAACTGTTACTGAAATTATCCCTAACAGAGATCGATGATATCAAATGTCACTTGTTGGTCACAGAAAAGACAGGGGCATTTTATTTCCAGTGATTGTTAAAACTAAACCACAGCACTCCTGGACATAAAAGGCACATCCTCCCAGATACTGAAATTCCTCTAATCAGATGAACTTAATTCAGTAATGGTGAGTTGCTTAATGGTATTGACTATTATCAGATAGACAAAGGAAGAGACGGAAAAAGCCAACCATACCTTTGGAATTTGCCTTTTTATTTTTTCCTGATCTCTTGATTGCATGTAATTTAAAATTCAGTCTTGCTTAGTTTAATTTGTGTTCATTTGCTGTGTAGAGTGGTTTATTATGTCTCCATTTGTCATGTAATACTTCTCTTTCTCTGGGTGGTCTTTATTTATTGGACAGTTTGTTCTGTGATCTTCATCTCATTTAGTTTCCTTGTGAAGTGTGATTTGACAGTAAGGCCTACAAAACCTTTGTTTATTTGTTTATATTTGTTGGCATTTTTTAAGCTCTCATTTCTTCCTGTCTAAGAATTAGGGGATATGAAACATCTTCTGATACTTGCCTTTTCCTAGCAGACTGTGGCAGTGTTAACTTCCCTCCTTTAAATACTTAGGCAGGGTGAAGTTCAATTGCTCAGTCAGCTCATAAAAGGTGTTGATATGAACAAGAGGAAGATGTGATCCTGCCTACTGAGTTTGTCTAAAACGTGCAGGTCTTCCCAGGTGGGGTTTTGGTTTGTTCTGAGCTTGAGCACGGCCACATATGGAAAGTGCACTGATGGATAACTCCTGTGTGTTATGTATGTCAGTAAAAATGACCAAAATGTTAAAATTGCTAAAGGTCCTACTGCCTGGAGGAGGTTAGGGTAGTAATAAATCTTGGCAGTTTTTTTCCTGCAGGCAAGGTACAAATATTTCCACCTAAAAGTGAAGAGCACAAGTCTTTATGATCACTTTGTTTAAGAGAGAACAAAATGTCAAATGACTGAGCAAATCCATGGAGCCTTCTCATTTGATTGCTGTCAAAGGAGGAGTTTGAAATACGGCTTTGACATGCATCCAAAGCAATGACTCCCTTCATGGTTTATGTGGAAGGTGGCAATGTAGTGATAGATGTATCCTTTATAATGGAAAGGAAATTTTTCACCTACTTCCACTCTTTGGCTTTCTGTGCAGTGGAAAGGAATAAACCAAATAAATCAGAACATGAAAACTTGGTGAAAGCCAGATTACCCAGTGCTTAGCCATCAAAATATCTGAAAAGCAATTTTAACAGTTGACAGAGAAAACTGTAAAAATTTGAGCAAATATTTAGAAATTAAAACTGCTTTTGCATTCAAAAGAACAGATGCTTCTTTCTGACAGAGGGCAGTCTTTACAGGGGTTATGTGAAAGCACTGATACAGTGACATGGTATGCAATCCAAAATGAGCTGGAATAACTCACACACACACACACAAAACAAAAATACAAGAAAAGAACTATATAAGAAATAGACATGCTATGAAATGAAAGCCTAAAAGAGTAAAAAAAACCAATGCTTTTTCATTGCATAATGCTAAACTTTGCATTAATTATAGTAGAAGTAAGATTAAAGAAGGATCTGTGATTTTCAAGATGACACTACATCTTTAAATTAAAAAAAAAAAAAAAAAGTCTTTTGCAATTACTTTCCCGTGCCTTGTTTTTACACTGACACTAATTTTTTTTTGCATTTGAACTGTTTCTTCAGGTCAGAAGTGTGTCCTAATTGATGTGGCATGGCAGAGTATGGCTCATTTTCAGCACAGCTTGCAGGAGAATTGAATGACTTTGATCACTATTAATAGGAGTCCTACCCCCTATCTCTGCTCAGTGTGTGCTGAAGATTTGCCCCAGTGTCAGGACATATTTGCAACACTGATAAAAGCCTTTGAGAAACAAGCAATGTTTTATGCAGGCTTGGAGGGCAAAGGTGGGGGTGGGTGGAAGAGGAAAGAAGCAATTTTCTGTTTGTAAAGGTCACATCTGATGTGGTTTTGAACTCTGTGGTGTTGTAGATAATCAGGTGAGACAACTGTCATGTCCACTGGTGATTTAGCCTGACCCTTGTCTGCTTAGGTTATAGAACTGTGGGTCTGGCATAACCTCAATTTGTTGGAGACCATATCAATGTGTGTCAGTATCTGAAAGGAGGGTGCCAAGAGGATGAAGCCAGGCTCTGCTGGGTGGTGTCAAGCAAAAACACAAGAGGCAATGGACAGAAAATGATGCACTGGAAGTTCCACTTGAGCATGAGGAAGAACATTACTGTGGAGTGATTGTGCAATGGAACAGATTTCCCAGAGAGGCTGTGGAGTCTCCCTCATGGGAGATATTCAGGCACTGTCTGAACACAATCCTGTGCCTTGTGCTCTGGGATGACCAGGCTCAAGCAGGGAGGTTGGACCCTCTCTGGTCCTTTCCAACCCGATCCATTCCGTAATTCTTTGAGTTTTTCACTGAAGACCAAGGTAAATGGTATTTTAGAGTAACTCCTCTCCTTTGTATTTTCATGGGGTTCACTGGCTCCCCCTCCATATTCCCTCCTTTATGTTTGTCTCTACAAAAATTATAGTTTGAATGCCATGTTCTTTTCTGATTTGCACTCTGACATGGAGAAGTAAAACAAAGAAATTACCTCATCAGCAAAAATATTGCATGATCACACATGATAGTCCTGGTCATCATTTCTATTCCTGTTACCTACCAGACCCAAGGGCTTTGGAGGAACAACAACATAGAAATTGGATGTTGATCATGACAAGAGAGCTTTGGGCCTTGAAGATGTCTGAGGAAAGATTCAAGCTATTATGTTTTTGTAAGGAAAGGTGCTGAACTGGCATATTTGGTGGAAAATAAAAAAATGGATTGTGGCACAGAAACATTCCTACAGCACATCTACTAGAGAAACTAATAGAAGGCAGCAAGATATTGTTATTTTTAAACTGAATGTATATTTTAATTTGAGAATTTGACCCCAAGTCTGTTTTATCATATATCACTAAGAAATTTGCTGTACCTGAAACATTAATTGTAATTTGTGTTTTGGTTTGGTTTTTTTTCTGAATTACTGAAGCATTATTCTTTTCTTGTTTCTGTCAGAAATGATTACATTTCTCATATATTTAGTTTTGGAAAACTGCCATAATTTTTATTTCATCATGCAAAATCATGTCATATCTGGACATCATTTATTGTCCCTTATGGCCTGAGGGTTGTATCATACACTATTAGTTTAAAGAATGTGACTTAAGCCCACCTAAAATGGGAAAGGTTAAACTCTGTCATTAATCCACTACGTTGGGTGAGTTACACCACACATGAACATCCACGTGATACTGTGAAGTTCTTGATATTTTTCTGTCCTCTTTAAAATTGCAATTATGGAGCCATATTTATTGTAAAAAAATTAGTGTCCAAATGTTAGATTTTCATTTGTTGACTCCAAGCTTTCCCCCCCCCCCCCTCCCTTTTATCTTATTTTGGGGACACCTATAATCTGTGAATGTTTCTTATTTTTCAGTACTTTGTGCATGGACATTTGGTCTTCAAACCTTCACACCATTGTAGCCTTGGAAGTGCCAATGCCTTAAGCTCCTGTGTAAACACCAAGAGCTTGTTGCTGCATCAGCCTTTCTTATGCTGCCTCAGATAAACTATTCAAGTCACAGATTATTCCCCAGCCAGCACACCAAAAAAAAAAAAAGGTGACAGTTTTCTCAACGAGACATTTTTACTGAAGAGATACAGATGTTTATGGATTACTGAAGAGATAGATGTTTATAGGTACAGCAGCTCCAAAAAATAGTAGCTTTTATAAAAGTTAAACTACTTTATACCAGCAGGTGTGTTGCCATACACTAAAAGAAGCTTTTCAACATTTTTTTCAAATTAGTTTAGTTCTGCTCAGCTGTTGACTGAGAAGATAAGCCAATGTAGATCAAGAAAGGTAAATAACCCAAAGCCAAAACACAGCCCTGCTCTCCAGATGTTGCCGTCTGGTCTCCAAGATTCTTTTTACTTATTCATTTCTCTTAAAATCCCTCCTCAAATCCCTTCTCTTTCAATCTGCCTGCTGAGTTCCAAGTGGGACAGAGTAAGCAGAGGGCTTTTATTTTGCTTGGAAAACATTCACACCATCACTTCTTTGAAGAAGTGGCTGTGTTATGACTGACAGTTTTCAGATTTTTTTCCCCTTCATGTTTGATAGCATCCTCCAGCAGCTGCTGCAGCTGGGAGCAGAGGCTTGCTGCAGTCAGAGTCAGCCTGCAGGAACCCAGCAGGACCTTGGAGCACCTGCCTCAGCTGCAGCAGGGGACACCATGGGATGGCTCTCCTCTGCACACTGACAGCCCCAGGCCCAAGAATCTCTGCATGGGGGGTGCAAGCAGCCATGGTGCCCATGGCTGCTCACATTGCTGCTTTGTGCACACCTCCTGCTCTCAGCCATGTGCTGAGTGCAGAGCCTTCTCTTCCACTTCTGGTTTTCTGTCTGGTCCTGACATGAATCATCACTCTAGACTCCCCAGGTCTCACAGGTCTACCTAATCTACAAGCCGAGAGAGGATCTGACACTGCTGTATGCCACAGAGCACCAGAACACTCATACTCATTGACAACTCCATTCCAAGCTTAATATCAACTGTTTTATTTGCTGTATTTTTCCCCTCACATTTCTTTCAATTATTGTGTGGTTACATATGGTAAATGAAAACTGCTGTATGCAAAGAGATCTGTTTTGCTATCAGTTAAACTCACACAGCCTGGCTGGCTTTTGAAATAAGCCAGAAGTGGTGGCAGTGATTAGCCTTATGTTGGAAAAATCTTCCCTTCCCTCAGGGAAGTGTGCTGAGAAATATGTTGGTATGCAGCCATAAGTTCACCATGCAACTCATCATTGCAAGTCTATACTTGCTGCCTCTGACTGCTCACAGTCTTTTACCAAGGTCGTTCAGTATGATCCTCCCTGAATCTGTCTCTGAAACCACTTTGCCTTTAGGAGACAAATACCAGATCAGAGTCAGCCCTGTCTTTAATGGGTCTAGTATCTCCAGATCCTAAACATGAAGGACCTGCAATTCCAGTTTGCAGATGAACATTCTTTTAGTGGGAGCAGTTGTGAAACATGCACAAGCTGAAAATTCTGATGAGAAGCCTGAAAGCCAAGTTTTCCTCAGACGCTTTAGTGAGTCCTTGAGGAGTTGTGGTGTAGTTTGTCAGCTGTCATACTAAAAATGCCCAACCACCAGAATTTTTTGTCAGCAATGTAGACAGTCTTCACCTTTTTTTTTTTTTTTTTTTTAATGAAGGAAGGCAATGTTTTTCTCTTGACTTTCTTTCCCATTCCATTGCAGCAGAGAACAATGATACTGCAGCCAAGTTACTGTTCAATTTGACTAGTACTAGGAGAGAGGCATTAGCAATGCAGAATAAAAATCTGCCTGTTTCCTGACTTTCTGTGCCTACATGTTCCATTAGGGATCCAAATAGTTAAAGATCCATGAAGTAAAACTGGATCTTGTACTGCTTTGGGGCAAAACACGACTAGTGGAGCTGTTTGAAGGTGATGGGATATCTCTCTGCCAGTGAAACGGGAGCAGAAGGATGACTTTAGGGCCCATGTGAAACCCATTGCACTAAGTAGAGATTTTTGTTTCCAGCAAGGGCATTTAATCATGTCTGAAATGCCTGTCTAAAGGGATCTGTAGTCCTGAGATTATCTCTGCAAATTCCTGCAATAATAAAAATGGCTCCTATCCAGAAATGTAGGCGCCTGCGATATAAATCACAAACCACTGCGGAATAGCAGTTAATCTACCAACAAACCTGACTTGTTTCTAAAAGGCAACACAAGCCCATTCTGTCTTCACAGAGCCCCAAACACTTTCAAACTTGGCCCTTTGCATCATTATTCAACAACAGTGAATAAAATTGTGTCTTACACAGTACTAAACTTTTCTATGCTTTGACATAGGAAAAGATTCACCCTAGATTTTGTCTTGTGCTATGCTGAAATTGGTCTCTGTGGAAACAGCACCTCGGTGTTACCATGACATGAGTTATTGCACGAGGGGAGGATCAAATATCGGACCTGAGCAGATGAATTTAATCAAATTTCAGCCTTTCATAAAGTCAAAGGAGTATTTCAGTTTGATCCTCCTAAAGTATAACCTGGCTCCAGACATCCGTCTTGCCCATTGGATTTAAAAAGTGGGGAGTCCTCTGGACCAGTAATTTGGGGCATTTAATCAGACAACAGGATTCAGAAAAAAGCAGGAAGGGCTGAACTCCCACAAGTTTTTCCATCATGATTTGATACAAGCTGCCAAAAATGATTTATTTCAGAATGTGTGAAGTTTGCTTTTGGCCTGAGAGATGTTGGTTTTCATAATGTCACCGTGGAAACTGTTGACAGAACTGGCAGAAAATGATCCACTTATCCCACAAGATTCAGCAAAAAGCAGTGGAACACAGTCCGTGCTCTTCATGCTTGGCATTCAGTAAGACTAATTTCTAGGGGTTATGAATACCAGTTAGCCCTTGTGTTGCAGCTTTTAACAATCAGGGTTGTAACCAATTATACAAATCTCATTAAAAACTCTATGAAATCTATGCAGACAAAATCACTTATAATTGTGAACAAACTAAAAAAACATCTCTAATAGAGATAATAAAGACTGATAAAGGCATTGTGACATTTTATATTAAAACATAATTTATTACACTAAGATTGAAGCGTTGTTACATGTTGTTAAATATTGAACACAGCTATCAGCTGAATTTATAAAAAGTGACTTTCATTTTTTGCTAGGTTAAAGATGGCTGATCTCAGGAAACAGAAGCTGTAATTACAACCTCTTCATTTATTTGTTTAATGACTTTCACAAATAAACGATGAAAACTCATTTTGATGAAACAGTCCTCTCAGCACATCCCTGGAGTGGTAAATATGAAAACCATCAGGAGTACAGCACTTCAGCTGAGCCACCATTCATGCTGTATCAAAATTGTTTCTGAGAGGGTGATAGCAGAACTCTCTCAGCAACAGGAGTAGCTTAAATATAATTGGAGCCAATCATTTTAGGACAACATGATTACCTGGGCGCTCAAATGTGTGGTGAAAGACACCGTAGTATGCAGGAGGAGCAATGCTCTTGCAAGCCCTTCACAATATCCCCTGCCAAGAAGGATTTAAATACACCTTAGACACTGTTTCCTCTCACAGCTCTAGACTTCAGCAAGTCCTTCACACTTCTCTATTTTAGAACATCACTTTTGAAAATTGGTGAATGTTATCTAGTTTAAGTTTTGCTAAATAAGAAGATCATTGAAAACCATGCCTAATTTCTTCATGTATTTTTATTTGCTAATAATACCTGAATCTAAATCAATTAAGTAATATCCTTATTTATTTTTCCTAATCAAAATATGCAATTTTTACTACAGATAACTCACAAACCTTATTTTTGGAAAACGAAACCCAAACTCAAAACAACCCAAAAACATTTTTATTATGTTTTTAGCAATGGACTTTATCTGATGAAGAATCTACCTACTTCAGTTCTTTTTTCCAGGGGAGATTAGCAGTGCTCCATACATATTGGAAATTAATTGGAAGTTCACCTAGACTAGATGTTTCCATGCAGTGTACCACAATAATAAAAGCAACAGGGAAGGGTAGTAGGTCTCATGTTTTCTATTTGTTGGAGCTCAAGTTACAGCAGTGGTTAGGTGCAGGCTTGACAGTCAAAGATCAGTGGTTCCATGGCTACTTAAACTCCACTCTGATAGGAGCCACGTCCTGTTTTGTTGTCTGGAAGGTATTAAAGAAATAAAACCAGATATGAAGACGTCCTTCAACATATGGCAACATTTTTCTGCAAACCACATTCCAGAGTTGACATTCTCAATGCAAAAAGCATTTATATGCTGCTTCTTACCACCAGCTCATCTGTCTTTTAACCCTCTGGGGAATTAAATGAAAAACCCCTGTTACAGGAAGGTTAAGGGTGAGCTTTTGTAGCATAAAAGGCAGGAAATGCAGAGTTAAGAGTCTATTGTAACTTTGCAATAAGTTCCTTTGCTATGACCTGAGGAAGGTTAGTGAGGTACCTAAGCACAAGGTAACCTTTAATCTTAAGCTTGGATGCCTTGCCAAAACACACTGCTGAAACAGTATGATCCTCTAGATCTATGATCATCTTTGGAAAAACACCAGGATAATAGCCTGAAATGTGTTTCACAGGGACTTGCTGAATACAAATTGTGAGTGTATGTTGCTATTTACCACACCTTACAAAAGTCTGTTGGGTGTTGCTAGCTCCTATCTGGTGATATTGATAATTGCTGTCACCTTCTAGACATTTGCTAAGATACAGTCACAAGAATGAAACTGACTGGAAGGTGAGTGGAAAATTGAAATATTTTTGACAGGGGAGATTTAACTTTGAGAGACTTGTGATGGGAAGTGGTCACATTTTATTGCAAGAACATAAATATCTGCAAACAACACCTTTTAACATTGGCACAATTACAGTAAAGAATTGAAAGGCAGAAAAAACTTGCAAGAAATCTAAAAGTTTTTTGTCATCACAATAGTGATGATGACAAAAGTAGTTTCCAAATGACCAATGACCAAAAATGACCAATAAGGCCCTGGAAAAATGTATTAGTAATCTTCACTGATATAGTACACCACTGAAGAATTATAATTTCACAGAAACAAACCATTTTGTTTCAGTGACAGTTCTACATATTTACTGTAAATGTTTAAAAGGGGAAAATTCTTCTTTCATATTCCTTCCCTCTACCTCTTTAGTGAAGTAGGCAAAGCTAGAGAAAAGTACAGTTATTGTTGCTTCCTCAGCACAGTCAATCAATATCCTGGGCACCATGGGCTGTATCCTTTAACAGGTGGCATTGATGAGAAATGTCAGGTATGCCTTGGGTGAAATCCAGGTTATTAACTGGGAACAAGTCCCTATTTCATTCATCATGGAAGAAAAATGTCAACAGCAAAGCAATCTTTTTGTCCAAATACCCAACATTTCTCTAGCAAAGTACTGGATCTTTTAAGACCTCAGATTCTGGTTTCTCCTGGACCTGTTCAACATCAGCAGCCTGCTGTAGTCCTGCCTGATAATTACTTTTGTCTCTTACAGCAATGGAGGCTGCCCCAAACAGCAAATCCCTTGGCTCCCCACAGAAAGCACTTTCACAGATTTCTCTCCAGAAACAAGGGAGATCCCATGCCAAGGACAACAGTTGCCATTTTCTCCAGTGATCCTTCTCTATGAATGGAGAGTATTTGAATCTTCCATTGCTGTGGGCTTTGGTTTTCGACCACATCAAGGTACATTAAGAAAAATTGTCACTGCAACAATGAAAACCTACTAGGAGACTGTCATAATCTTTCACTAAAATAAAATGTAAGAAAAGTTTCTCTTTACATTGCAACATTTATTTCACTGCATCCTTATGAGTGTGGATTTGCAAAAGTAAAAAGGTTTCCCCACAAAAAACCAAAAACAACACCCCCCCCAAAAAAAAACACCCAAAAAAAACCCCCCACCAAAAAAAAACCCCACCAAAAACCAAAAGTAAACTGACCTATTTGTCCTGGAATACTTAGAGAGAAAAGAAATAATTTATCAATATCATTTATAAAACCAAACAATAACAACACAAAAACCCCAAACCAAAACTTTTGAATCTTATCGGAAAGTGTCTCATGTTTAAGTTTTATTCCTTTAGCATTTTAAAAATTCTATTTATATTTTTTCAATGTGTGCTAATTTGAGTGACACTTTAAAATATTCTGCTACTTCTGACATGTATTATACACAAATAGGTGAAATATCGTAATATTACATTTCAAACCCAGTGATCTGGAAAAAATGTTTTTTTATTACTGCTTTTAAAATGTAGGTTAATGCAATGATAAAAAAGATCACAGAAAAACTAAGAGAGAAAATAAATAAATAAACTAAAGAAAAATTTTTCTGGAAGTAGCATAAAAAAAATTCTGGAGACTGTTTTTGTTTCTCCAAATCTAGAAATCTTTTGCTTTTCATTTAGAGAATAATTCAGAAGTGTGCTTTGATTTAGGTATGATAGGTATGATTGAATCTTCAGAGAAAAGACTGTAGGCCTGTGAGCATTCAGCCATCAAACCAAAAAAATATCCTTTTAAGACAAGATTTTCTAATTTAAATATACTTTTCTCCCCAACCAATTCCTTTATATTGTTGTTTTTTTTTTTTTTTTCAGATAGCAAATACAAGTATTTATGTGAACAGGTTCCAAAGAGGGTGGGGGAAGGAAAAACCTTATTTGAGCAATCCTGAAGGATAGATTTTAGATTAATTGCTTGCATTTGACACCTCTGCTGGGCAAGGCCTGGATACAACACTGGGTGTTTTTTTCCATTTGTGTTGGTATTTGCTTATTTCTGAAATTCATGAAAAACCAAACAATTGTTTTCTCTGTCAGAGAGTCTATGGCATTAGAATACAGAGTTGCTCTGTTAGCAGGCCATTAGCAGCTCTCTTGTGCTTAATTTGCACTGTTAGCTTAGAGCTTTGTCTCTAACCTCCAATTTAATTAGTAGATAGAGTCTGTTAGAGGTTATAAAGCAATCACTGGAAAGTTAAGACTGCTGCAATCTCTGAAACAATGAGATGACAGAGGTAGTTGAGAAGTGCAGAAAGGAGTTTCAGCTGTCCCCAAACAAGCCAGCCCCTGGACATGATTGCAAAACAGTGCAAAGTGTTCTCAGATATGTTTCCCTAGCTGTAAACAGAGCAAAGCCCTCATCATGCACTATCCTCTATTTACTCATCTTCACCATGCACAAGAAGTCTCTTAAAACTTCATGGGACCTATAAAAGCAGATAACTCAGAGTCTCCATGGATTATCAAAAGATTACTTTGCTAATTTAAATTTTCCAACAAACTGGGGAGACAGAGTCTCAGGGAACATTAATCTGGACACTGAGTTTAAATGCATAAACCCACAAAGACACAGAGATAATTTCAGTTGAAAGGGACCTATGACTATCATGAAGCCCAAGTGCCTTATCTTTTCACTCTCTTTCCTGCTAAATGTTCAAGTCTTGATTAAAATGAAATCTGACTCTGATGAAGCAGAGCAATTGGTGCACACCTGAGTCATCATCAAACACAAAGCTTTCTTCATTGACCTTGATATTCAGCAGGTTACCAAAGACCTACTAAACACCCTGTAGACTGCTGAGACAATTAACACATTTATACTAGCATTCATATTTTTGGATGCCATGAAGCTCTGGGAGTGAGATGCTGTGTTTGTGTGAGGAATTGAAATCAATTAATCTGAAAGAACACACACACAATTTAATCTTGTTCTATTTCTTCCTTAACATAGCACTTGCTTGATGTTCTTTTCAACGCTGCATTGTCAAAATTATTTTCTGAGAAAGCATTTCTTTTCATGGAATTCCTTCCCTTGGACCAAGCAGAGGAGCTTGTCAAAGGGGCTGCCTCATGTGCTGAGGAAGTGTGGGGTTGATGACTTGGTTATAAGACAGTCTGTGAAATGAACTGGGTCATCTGGAGCAGCAGCCTGATGCAGGGTCCTCTTGCAGTGCCCCCCATGTGATACAGAATGATTTGTGTTGGAAGGGACCTTAAAGATCATCTAGTACCAACCTCCCTGAAGGGACACTTTCCACTAGACCAGATTGCTCAAAGCCTCACCCAGCCTTCAATGCTTCCAGGGATGAAGCATCCTCACCTTCTCTGGGCAACCTGTTACAGTGCCTCACCACTCTCACAGTGAATAATTACTTCCTAATATTTAATCTAAACCTACTCTCTTAGTTTTAAACCTTTTCTTCTTTGTTTTGTCACTTCATGCTTCTGTAAAAAGTCCTTTTCCAACTTCTTGTGGGCTTCCTTCTGGTACAAGATGGTAAACAGGTCACCCCTAAACCATCTGTTTTACAGGTGGAGCAAACACAATTCTCTCAGCCTTTCCTATAAGGAGAGCTGCTCTGTCCCTCCTCTGGACTCGCTCCATCAGATCCAAGTCTTTCCTGTGCTGGGACCCCAGCTCTGGATGCAGCACTGCAGGTGGGTCTCACAGAGCAGAGCAGAGGGGCAGAATCCCCTCCCTCCCCTGCTGCCCACGCTGCTCTGGATGCAGCCCAGGACACGTTTGGCTTTCAGGGCTGGGAGTGCCCATGGCTGGGTCATGCCCAGCCTCTCACCCACCAGCACCCCCAAGTCATTCTGGGAGGACTGCTCTCCATCTGTTCATCCCCCAGCTTGGATTGATACAGGAGCTGACCCAACACAGGCACAGCACTTTACACTTGGCCTTGTTAAACCTCATGACACTTCATGGACCAACATCTCTAGCTTGTCTGAGTCCCTCTGGATTGCATCTCTTTTCTCAGGTGTGTAAGGCCCCAAAAAACCTTACCCATCAAGGCTTTTAGAAGGGCTTATGGCTGTTCTTCTACACTTAGTTAGACAGACAGGAGAAACACTAACAAGATATTCTCAAGAGGTGAAAACAACAAAAAAAGATTTCACTGGCAACTTTAGAAAATCAGAGAACTTTGGCAAAATGTTTAGTGCAACAGTCAATCAGCGTAAAATACTTTCCAAAGATTAATCTTACCCCATTGAATGTAGCAAACTCTAAGTTCATCATTTTAAGTTACACAAAAGTTTTGAGAAGAGATAATAAGAAGAAAACAAAATACCAAAAAAAAAAAAAAAAAAAAAAAAAAAAAAAAAAAAAAAAAAAAAAGGAAAAGAACACATATAGATACCAACTCTGGAGTTCCAGGGTTGTTCAGCTGATAGAAACCCCCAGAGGAGAGAGGGTGAACACAAATGCTTGCTTCATGTTCACGCCTAAGTACCCCTTGGCCTTGCAGGGCCTGTCCCCCAGGTGGGATTTCCAGTCATTTGGCCAGTTAGGAGCTGAGTTAGAGGCTCCAGGGACAGGTGTGGAGCATTGCCCCCAATGTGCCAGTGGCTGGCATTAGTACCAGGCCAGGCTTTGGAGGTGAGGGGTATAGAGAGGGGCGCTCCCTCACCAAGGAAGATCCAACATGCCCCTTCCTCCCCTCATGTACACTCAAAAGGTCTCAGACATCCATCCCTCCAGCCTCTCACACAGGTGAGTCAGCTGCACCACACAGCTTGGTGTCATCAGTGAATGTGAGCAGAGTGCCCTCGATCCCTTCATCCCTGTCATTTACGAAGATATTAGATATCACTGTCCCAGTACAGACCCCTGAAGGGACACCACTTGTCACTGATGCTCATCACGGCTCTGAGCCATTGACCACACCTCTGGATACTGCCATCCAACCACTTTATTTTGTGTGACCCAGGATACAAGGTGGAGCCCTGAGTGTTGCTCTGTCAGTTTAGAGAGTTAGCACTGCTGAAGCATACAGACAGCAGCTAACAGGGGATTGATTCAAAGAGGTGTGTGTTTTATTTAATTCCAAATGGAGGCTTTTCAAGGACTCAGCCTGCTCCCCCCAACTCTTCATCCAAATCTGCATTCTTGTGGGCAGACATTTTCTCTCAATGCCAGTACCTTTCAGTGTTCCCACTGCACACAAAAATGCAAGTTTCCACACCAAATGAGTCTTTAGTTGATGTGACTGCTCCTCCATTCTCTTGTTTCCATGACATATTTCTATGTGCTTAACAGCGAGCTACAGCAGACTCTATATGTGCTGATGTACCCCCAGGTACACATGAACAGTCATTTCTTATCTATTTTATGTGAGAAAAAGAAAGAATTACTTCAAAGGTTTTACCTGGTAGAGAGTTTTTAATAAGATACCAAAATCAGTGCCTGTGTGTCTTAAGCAGAATTCTCTTGACATCAGCAGTTATTCCCTTGATAGAGCTATTATTGTTTTAAAATATACGGAAGTAATTTACTATATGAAAGATTGTTTATGACCAAGGAATTTACTATAATACTGCAGCTGGATGGGGAAAGTTCTGGTTTTGCTTCAGGGACTGAGTTTATTTGTTAAAACAAAAATCAAAAACCTTACATAAGAATATGTCACCTAAGAGGTCCATCACTCCCTGTTCCATCTGTTGTGTTCCCACAAGCACAGGTTAAATTAGTCAAGCTCACAGGTATTTTCTCTTGCACACATTTGTGCAGAGGAAGAGTGAGGAATACACAAGGACCTGACAGCATTTCACCTTCTGCCTACTTTCTTTGTTTCAACTGGAAATACATACAGTCCAGTTTAGCATATACTAGCCACATAACTCCACAAAAAGCTAAAGTGACAATTTGTGTGCAATTTATTGCTCAGTATGCATGTTTTCAATACAGTAAATAACATATTGACTTCAGGGTTTTAAAACTATGATTGCAAATTTGGATGTTCAGTAGTGATATCTTCCAGGTAGCTTGGATGAAGATTGGCTCAAATCATCCCCTAAGGATATTTTGTTTTGAAAATGTTTATACTCTGCTGTTAAATACTGATGCTAAAATATGTCTCATTTTTAGGTGATTTCTTGCTTGTTATCAGAAAAGGCTAGTTGTTATAGATAAAAGTTGTCAATTTTCCATTTTCTGTGTGACTAACATTAGTATTGGGTGCTTAGCAAAAATACTGTTCTCCTTTTTTCTGAATATTTAGAGGAATAATTGATTCTCTACTGTATATTAATGCATCTCTATTAAGTAATATAAAAACTCGCCTTGTTAGAAAAAAAATTCTAGTAGTATTACTCTGCTTTTGTGTTCATTTATTGTGCAGGTACAAATACCTAATGATCCATCCAGCTAAATAATATGCAACTACAGTGAGATATTTTTCAACATTTAAGGGTATATAGTGTTCCAACACCTATGAATGGCAAAAAAATAATTCAACTCCAAATCTTCTTTCTGGCCTCATGACATTGTTCAGGAGCTGTAGATCTTAATTCAAACAGTTTTTATTTGTGGATGGCTCTGATAATGTATCACTTTATTGCATCACATGTGAGATCACACAGAAGATTGCTGTAACACTGTGAGGCATCTCTGGAATCTTGCTCAGTGCTCTGCTAACAAAGCTATTAGCCTTGTTGTCTGGGAGACTTATTTTTACGTGAAATGACTATCTGTTCACTCTTAGAGTTACTATATGAGAAAGCTATCAGTTCATTTAGAATCCATCACTCTCTGTAGGTGATAATTTTTGCCAGTTTATTCTATTTGTGGTGATAGAAGCCATCTGTCTCTCTCTGCTTTGCACATGCTCAAATTAGTTCTTGCCTATTAAGGAAACCTTTTCCCCTTTACTGTTGATGTGCAGTTGCCATTTTGATAGTAATTATAACACTTTCCCTTAAGACACTCTTTTGAACTCCACCCTTTCAAAAATATCTGCTTTGAAGGGCTGTTTATTTCTAGCTAGAAGTATGGTTGAAATGTTTCATATTTCTCCAAGCTGGGAGTATTAAATAATTGATAGTTGGGAACAAATTCCTAAGCTGCAACTTAATCACTAACTTCTCAAGCTGCCATTTGTATTGGACCAAAAGCTGAAGCACAGCTTCTTATTCAATCAGGCCACATAATGTATTTTTTTCAGAACAATTGCAATCTTTCTCCTTCTCATGGGGCCTTTATCCCAGAGGCCATTAACCTTGTTAATGGTTGAAATCCAGTGCCCATGAGTAAAATCTGCCACAGCTTGGCCTTTGGAAAGGAGGAAGCATATACATTTTGTTGGCTGTCCTGGGTAGGATTCTTTGCCTCCCTTTGGCCTCTTGTTGAGGAGAGCCTCACTTCACATACAGCAAACTCACTCCCACCCTTCTGCAGCTCAGACCTGGAGCATCCCAGAGGGGTGGAGTGCTCCAAGCTGTAACAATATGAGGTTGCTGGCACTCTGCAGGTCACTGTTTTCTTTGGAGGCAGATGTTTGTTGTACTTTCCAACAGAGCAATGGAGTCTCTCACTGAACAGCATGACCCTGGCTGCTGGGATATCCAAAATACTGTCAAAAGTATCTTTTGTTGTTGCTGATGCTGCAGAAAGATACAAGTGATAGCTGAGTGAATGCAATGAAATAACATCAAGACAGATATCAATGGTTACTCACAGCTCAAAAATTTCAGAAAACAGGCATAGTTTGGACACCTTATCTGGCACACTTCATGTATTTTTTTTTTTTTTTTATTATTTCTTGCAATGCCCCAAGAGGTTTACTAGGAGATTTCTGATATTTATGACACCAAAATGTAATAAAAACAGTCCTTATACTATTCTGCCTAGAATCCAATTATTTCTAAGAAATACAAATGCGGAAACAACCTTCTAAAGACATTTTCTTTCATTTTGTGTATTTAACTTGTTTTAAGTGCAAGAGCTTCAACCTTTAGTTGAATAAGACATTGTAGTTGTGTATCTAAGCAAAATTAGCATTCTTGTATATCTTGCACATAAGAGGTAATTTATATGCAGAAAATTGGAACAGCCTATATTTGCTTTGGAATAGAACAACCTACATTTGCAACACTGGAATAAACCTTATTGCATTGGGCTGTGGAAATAAGGGAATCATATCCAGCAGTATCCTTGAAAACTCTTGCCAGGAAGCTTCAGGTATGTGGCATGTGTTGTGAGTTAACCAGCTCACATATGGGCCCCTTAATTTGCTGATAGGGAAGTGAGTGTTGTGGGCAATTCACTCTTGAGAGCTGTAGAAGGAGCTTTTGCCTCTGAGAAAGATGTGTGTCCTATTCCTGCTGACACTGGGAAACACTGAGGAGGTACTGAAATAGAAGATCTTGTCAGGAATCCCCATGCACTCACAGAGCTGCAACAAAAATATGATGCCAGCACAGATATTAATCTGAAACATCACAACAAGGTAATAATATAAGGATATGAGCCTGAGAAACACTGAATTAATTTTAATATGATCTCCACAGAATATGACACTCCTGTGTTTTCATCTCTTAAACTCATGTGTCTCTAGGATCAGCACAAAGTCCTTCAAAGCATGTTTCATGTCTGCTAAATAAAGAGTCAGCAGTTGATACACCATAGGAATCTGCTCAGATGTGTATGCACCAAGGTTACCTCAGCAGGCTCAAGCAGTAATCTTTTACCTAATTCAAATAACATGGAGACACAGAGGTATAAATATTCCCTTGTATTGTGTTTTGACCTATTAAAAAAAAAAAAAGAAGGAAAGAGCCCTACATTCCTAATTTTTTATATGACTGTCTGGATGTAACCTGGGAACATGGAATGGATTACCCATTTATTTATTATATTGTCTCTAATTCAGCAGCAATGTTGGCTGTAATCTGTAAATGCCCATTGTGACTGGCATAAATTGGAAAACCTATGAACCCACTCTGACAAAAGAAAAACTGTGGTGGGGTATATACTTATTTTGGAGTGTGGAATGCTGGCTGAACAATATTCCTAAATAGACCAATGGAAAAAAAGAAAAGGCTTTCTTTGCTAGAGGGAAAAAGGAGTCAATGAAGTGTACAATAGATCACCAACTGTTTCTTGATAATTTTAGTCTCTCATGGTAAGGCTATGCCAACAACAATAGTTTCTGATTAACCAATCTTTTGGATCCACACAACTTAAACTCCCAGGGTCTCCAAAAGTTTGTCTTTAGTTCCTGGTACCTAAAAGGAAATACATGGTTTCTTAAAGAAGTAATCCGTGCACTGCTTTAACCAAATATGATTTTTGTAAAAAGAGTATGACAATTTGTGGAAAGGTGAAAGATCTGTTCTCATGACTGTCTAATGCTGAAGTCAGAAATGCAGACTACCCTTGTCTTACTCAGGCGAGCACACACATTCCATAGATTTTCATACATTTTCCAGTGGGGTTTGCAGTTCTCAGATGTTGTCACACGTAGATTTTCCAGTATCCTATATCTGCTACAGCAGAAGGAGGTCATTTGGTGCCTACCTTTTTTCACAGTTTTCTTTGGAATAGAACTGGTCATCATTGGTGAGGAAAGTTTAGAGCACCTGTTGGTGAGAGGAAGCAATTGTGATGTGAATGTGGAAACAGGACACTCTCTTTCTTATTTCCAATTAGGGTGTGGTTGGAGGGAGGTACATCTGCTGACCTTCATCTGTGCAATGTGAGTGGGAAGGAGCAAATTTATTCCATTTATATTCAGCAGTCCGGCAGCCTTCCAAAGGATGTCAGCTCAGATCAACACTTGACATAAGGCAAGGAATTTTCTTTATCCTGAAGTTCAAAACAAGCAGCAGATAAAGGATAGGTTTGGCTGAATCCTCCAGTCTCCTGACATCCCAGGTAGGTTCAGCTCCTGCATGGCTGGGGTTAAACCACAGCACCATGCTAACCCTTTCCAGCCATTCTCAGGCCTGTGTTTTGGCTCTAGGAGAGAAAGATCCTGGCTCTTCAGCAGGTGCTGCTGCTGCCTCTGAGAAAACAAACATCCCACTGTGCACTGCAGATGTTTGCCTCCCCTGCCTCCCCCAGGGCATCCTACCTTGAACATGTTGGGTCAGACCACAGCTTTCTGCAATACTTTGTCAGATGCCTCAGCCTCCTTCATGGGAAAATGCTGTTGACATGCAAGATGATGTGTTATTAATAAGTTTGCCTTTGTCCCACTAATCTAAAAATACTTAGATAATGTTGCAGAGTTTTACATGGTTTGCCAACACATTTGGCTGAAACAAAAGGTGCTAGTGAGAATTAAGTCCTGGGAATGACTTTTCTATTGGGCTCAATCAGCAGAATCCCATAGAATATTTTATAAGAAAACTGTTATAGAAATACAGTATTTGAATTCTAAAAAAGCCTTTGAAATTGGAGTCAGTTTGTGGCATTCTGCTTTTGCCCATGGTGAGCCAAGCATATTATCTTACTGCCTGGGAACAGCCTGGGAGGAAAATTCTTACCTACAAGATACAATTTCCCATTAAAGATCACTTCACTCTCAAGGAAGGTTATGCTGTGGAACATCACTGTATTATCCCCCATAGTCTGCACCTATTCCATTGTGAAGTCTGGTTTCCATGACTGAGAGAAGTCCTGGAGAAAAACAGGAAGGCATGGGAGATACCAGAAGGGAGAAATACCTGGATCCATCCAGAATTCATCAGCCCTTACTGCCCTTTTGTATATTGCACAGCACCATTTGCTCATGTTTTGTTCTAGATTTCCTAGATGTACATGGAAAAGTTTACTTTGCAACTCAAGTCATGTGTTAAGAGACTGTAAGTTTATTCAAAATGCTTCAGAGTTATGATGTGTTGTGCCATGGATCTCAACATGTGTTGTTGCAATTTGTCAGAACTATTGCCAGATGTCCAGAAAGCTCTGTTGGATGTCCAAGTGCGAGGGAAGGGGAGAATGGAGGAGTGGGTTTGTTCATTCTTCGATTCCCAGTGTACTGGCTGTCATGGGAGATTGCAAAATACAAAGAGGAGGGAATGTCATGTCGTTTTGCACTGTAAAGTTTTTTACAGTACTCAAACCACTTTGCATCATCCTCTTACAGGCCTCACCAGGTCTGAAATGATATTACCTGGAAATCTGAGTACACCAATGCTCTTAAAAGCACAGAGCTGATAGCAGCAATATTTTAAAACAAGCAAAACTTGGGCCCTCAGCCCGGTGGCCTTGCCACTGCCACAAACACAGAGCTTTGATAAAATAATGGATGCCATATGTTGTTTCTTAGAAATGTCATGCAGTGTGAGTAGGAGAATAATTTTCTAGTCCAAGAAAGCTCATGGGGAGCAGAAAAGTCAACAAAAACTCCTTAAGAAAACAGTAACAGCTTCTTACCACTAAGCCCTTGACTTATTTTGCATTTTATTGAAAATTGCTTGCAAAAGACATTATCTGGTGACCAAACTCTGCAACTTCCTCAGTTGATTCTGACAGCAAAAATCTCTACCCGTTTCTGCTTTTTATTTGCCCTTTCTGCAAAGTTCATGGATTAGCATATTATCTGGGTCATCACAACTGGTACTGGTTTGCAAAAGATTGGAGTACAGCTTCAGCATTGATTCAAGCTGACAAATATAATTTTCATTATTCAGTTCAAAAATATGAGCTGGATGTAGAAACCATCTATTGTTTTTGTTTTTTTTTTTTATGAAGTGCTGTTTTTTTCATTAAGTGCTTTTCAGGCAAAAATATTTAGTGAAAAGAAAGCCATGAGTGTTATAGTGCCAGTAGATCATGGGATTAAGGCCATTTTCTAATGGCATTTTATGTCATTCTTAACACTGATGTGATCAGTGCTATCTAAATAGTGCAGGAAAGAACAGCCTTGGCTGTTAGACTAAAACCAGGCAGAGGAAAAAAAAATCACTATTCTTTTCCTAGAATCTAGAAAGCATTTCTAAGCTCTATGGAATGAATACAGCCTTGGAATGTTCTTTTTTTTTTTTCCTCCACAAAAGTCTTCATATCTTTTGGGTTTTTTTGCACATCCATGGGAGTTCTTTGTTGTAGGTAAGAGTGCTTGAAAACACTTCAGAAATAAAATGAAGTGCTTCGTTTTTTATGGTTGAGAAACTTGCTCAGGTAGCAACATCCCTGCTAATTTGGGAGATGTAGTGACAAATCCCTAAAAGCTCTCTTCAGCCAACTAGATAACAATTTGGAACAGGATTTCTCAGAAATCCAGGATTAAGAGATGGGTATATAAGACCATTCTTCAGCATGTAGAAGGCAGTGGAGATAAAGAAAGTGATAGTAACAGATAGTAGAAAGCTGTAGGACTTACTTTCATAGCTCTTTTCTCTTTAATGTTGAATTTACTGTTCAGGAATCCGTGTGTGTACTTGTGTGCTAGTATTTATGATATAAATGGGATTTTTTTTTCACTTTGTATTTCTGCAGCTGAACACAAAAAGCCCTGCAAATTACACACAAACAAGATGAAAGATTTCACAGTTCTTTAGTAGAGCATAACAGGAAACAATTGCTTGTTTCTCTATTTCTCTTATCATACAACTTGTACAAAAAAAAAAATCATACACAAAAGAGTGCAGAGAAAGATGCAGAGGAAAACAGCTCCTTTTTTTTGAGTAGGGATGGCAGCAAATGTCATATTAAGGCCATAGCTGGCTTGATTTTCACACATTAGCTTGGCCATTATGTGCATATATAGGAACATATGGGAGAGTTACTGCTTAGGGCAAATGGGTCACGCTCCTCTGGGACACCACTCATGCAGAGTGCTCTCTTTCAGATCATCTAAGACTGCAGCAGAATCATGGATCTCTTTGAAAAGATTTGCCTCCTCTAGTGCATTTGCCCATGTGATTCTGTTGTGTATGAGATTATATCTTCAAGCTGTCTTCAACTGGGCCATTTTTGATAGTATTGGTAATTATGGGCATATGCATTTTTAATATGGGTTTACCATAGTGAGGGCTTATATTTTTTTCACACCAGTTGGGAGTTGTATCTCTACACATCTCTTCCTGAACTGTTTTGAAGTCTGTAGTTCTACATTACTCTTTTCATACTGAAGACAAAGCAGGTACCTTTACAATTAGAAAATTAGTGCATTTTATTCCCTTATGTGTCAGGGAAAACTTTAAATGGTAAGAATTGAGTTACAATAGCTCAAAAGTGTAGTTTTTAAAATGTGTATGTGTCTCAGCTAGGCAGAAAATTTGGAATACATGCCTCTTAGTATATTTCTTTCATTATAGTTTAGAGGAAAGTCTTAGTGCCTAAATAACCATCAGGTGAAATTTGCTTGCCTGTCCTATTTATGTGATGCCTGGGTTACTTGATAGCTTTTGTTATAAAGGGTAGGAGAGTCTAAGGTTAAGGCTCTCAGATAAATGTATACGGGGCCAATAAAATTTTTGATTGAAATATGTTCAAAAGCCATAAACTCTCATATAAATTAGGGAGAACTTCTACATGGTCTAGCTCCTGGAGAATAAAATTGACTTTATATACTCTTATGTGGTGTGGGGCATCATTCTTCAAAAGTCTGTTCTGAAACAGGTGGTGCAAACCACAGGGAAGCATATTGTGTTTTGCTGCTGAATGACCACTGGTTAATGGTTTGCTGCTGCTTCTGCCCCCCTAATATACTTATTAAGTCTTGTGACAAGTTTCTGGCAGAACTTCTGCAAAGTGGTCTTTGGAAAGTATTCCAGATTTATATGAGCACAGCTATGATTGCATTAAATTCCAAACATGCATGCATTTTATAGACCATAGGTGACAAAAGAACATAGTCACAACTGCACGAAAATTCAGGATGGAAGGGATCTCTGGAAGTTTAGCAATTTATATGATGATGCTCAAATTTAGAGTAGGAGGAAAATTATAGAAAAGTAAGGCCAAAGTCTTGGCAGCTAAATGGATTAATGGTTCCTTCACTGAAAAATAAATTTGTTTCTCAGTTGATTAATATTTGATTTGAAAATTATTTAGGCTGCTGATCCCTAGTAGAACTTGACCACCAAGTAGCTTTGTCCAGATGAACAAAATGACTTTTTTGATATCCAGTCTGATTGTCTCGTTTCAGGTCATGCTTGCTGTTCCTCACCCTATGGCCAGCTAAAGAACCTGGCTCCTTCTCAGCTGCCTTCCTGTTGGACTTGTACAGAGCCATCTTTCTCCAGGATGAGCCAGGCTGGATCTTTCAGTCTCTCCTGGCAGGGTGGCTGCTCCAGCCCAAACCAGCCTGGGGGCCCTCACTTAGCTCCTGCCAACTCATGAATGTCTGCTCTATATTGAAGGGCACAAAGCTTCACACTGCATGCTAGATGTGGTTGGAAGAGCTGAGGGGAGGGGATTAATTCCAGTGCTAAATCATTTGTATGCTCATGTTCCTCATCTAGGGGTTGTATTTTATATTTTTATTTTTTGGTTGAAGTAAATGGTTTTGTATCTACTGTGATTTCCAATGTTTCAGCAATAAGCCATGTGTTCTATATATTGACATTCTCATTAAATATGAATAGTTGAAATCACACTGTGTGATTTCTTTGATTGAAACTCGTTAAAGGATTCTAATAATTAGTGTTCCGTGACCTTATCTCTTTTTAAAGAATGGAAAAGATGCATTGCCTCTTTTTGTACTTGCTCCATTCAGTGATTAGCTAGCAAAAATATCTACTGTCTGCATGCACCAGTTATTAGATAAGAATTTGAAGATATTCTGCAGGATTTATTTGTGAAGCTGATTTTGCTTCATATAATTTTAGAGACATACTCTACTTCCATTTAACGATACTCAAAAGCCAAATATATGATTATCTTAATGGATAACTAATTATATATTAATTGAAATCTCATTTCTGGCAGTAGAAGCAAACTGCATTATGAGATAGTTCCTCTTCCATCAAGAATATTATTTTCTAACACTTATTACCATCAGAAGGCATTATCCTTTTGTTTAATTCCATTTTATTACACATTTCTTCTGCTAGGAAACTGAGCAGTGAGGCATGAACTCACTTAGGTAAAATAAGAGCTGATCTGTATTCCAGTTGAAAGTCATAAGCTATTGAACCATGGTTGCTTTAGATCTTGGAAATTTCTATCATCTTAGAGGCTGAAAAAACCCAAAACAAAGAATCAATTAGAATTAAAATAATTTAGTGTCCATTAAAGCTGTTATATTGACAGTTCTGCTAAATTAAATCTTGCTTTTTTACAAAGGGGAGATGGTTATAACATGCACAATGATGATACAAACTTCTACACAGCATCTGCTAATATGCTTCAAACCTCACCTCAAGGAGGAAGAAATAATGTCATCTTGTCCTTATCATACACTATGAAAAACAGCTAATTTTGCTGACAATTTGCATCATCCACTGTGAGATTCATTAAGTAGAAAGGAGGGAATTTTTGTTGTTGTTGTTGTTTTAGTGGTAAAACAGAAGAAAAATATTTAGTTGCAATAGAAATAAAACTATTTTAGTTAGTTTCATCAGGAATTTTCTTTTAACCTCAGAAAAATAAAAAAAAGTATTCTCTTTTGAAACTGGTAGCAAATGACAGAAAAATGAAGATCCACATTCATAATGTCTATAAGTTCCATACTGCTTTTATGATTAGCCAATTCACTTATGGAGAGACATAAGTTCAGATTTTCCTCTGCAAAAAGTGAGTGAGGCCCTCTGTCCAGGAAAGTTTTCCATTTCCTTCTGTGGCTCATGGAGTAAGTGGGTTGGAATTCAATTTCCCATGGTGTTTCACTGATTTTACCCTTTTGAGTCACTGACTAATGAATGTCAGTTGTCCACAGGAGACACAGGGCAACACACCTCAGTGTTCTCTGCACGTGGCACTGGCATTGACAGCATCTAGGAGGAGAAAACAACCTGACCAAAGAGCTCTGCAGCCAGAGTTAAACCCTGAGTTTAGGCTCTGAGGCTCAGGCTGATCAAACTACAATGCTCTTGGCTAAATAAATCTCTACTCCGGCAGTAGGTATGAATGCAGCCCTTCATTTCCTCAGCTCTTAATACAAGTGAGTAGAGATAAAATATTTCTGAATTGCTGAGTCAGTTTATCTAAGGTGGACTGGAGTTTCACCATTTTCCTTTTGGCTGCCACTGTCAGGTTAAACTATATTTTTTTATGTGTGAGAAGCATTTTTTCACACACACACACACACACACACACACACACACACACACACACACACTTTGGGAGAAACTACCTTGCTGTTTCATCTGTGCCATTAATGCAATATAGTATAAATTTGTGGATGTGAGGAGAATATAAGAAATATTTTAAGTCATATGCCTTATATACTTTTGTTTTTTGAGATTTGAAAGCAGAGAGTGCAACCACACACTTTCCAGGCTCCAATTCTCCTTGTCAAAAGAAGTATACACTTTGAATTCATGTATATAAGCACTGCAAGAAAAGGATAAATTCACCTGAATGGAAACTGCCACTCACCTCTGGAATTATATCCTACTTTGAACATTTAGACTCAAATGCCAGAACTTAAAAATTAACAGTATGAGTGAGTCAAGTCAGTATTTGCTTCAGAAATAAAAGTGATTTTGAACCATGGGCTCCTTGCAGCAGAAATACATGACTCTCTAGAGAGTAATATAGCTGCTCCTTTCAGAAAAATCCAGTATATTTGGGGAAACCTATATCAAATATGTTAATAAGTGCTGAAATGGTCCATTTAATTGCAAATTTATGTCATCAAACTATTTTTTCTACATTATGTATATAACCATACTGTTTAATGACAGAGAATCTCTGAATAACACATTTGAAAATCTACTTATTAATATTACTCACATCTTCAGGTTTATATACTATGTTTGTAATGTTTGTGTTTATAAAATTTGGCACTTAAAAGCTAATCAAGGGTCTTGACACAAAGACTTCAGTGGTCTTTGGAGAAGTTTTGATAAATATCTCTTACATGAATCGTACAATGGATATGAATTTGATTCATGCACTTAATTTTTTCAAACATAATTTGGATGACTTTTCTAACAAATTAACCTTTAAAATGGCATGCAAAATGTATAGGTAATAATTTTCTTTATCTTTCTCCAATAATTTTAAAAACTCAGTTTGCAGAGAATTCTTGGTATTTTGTGTTGACATGTGATCTGAATATGAACAGCAAATTAGATTTACATCCTAATTTCTGTGCTTTTCCATTCTTTCCAGCCCTTCATTTTTTAACCTGAAAACCATTCTTAAAATGTGCATTTCTGGAAGGATATGGATAGGTAAGGTCATAGCTTCCATGATGGTTTTAGCTTCTTACAGTGTTCTAGCTGTATTTTCAAATCATGCCTGGTTTTTCAAGTCTTTTCCCATTTGCAAAATTATATCAAGGGAATTTGTCTGTGAGCAGATAGAGCTGTGCATAAGCTTTACTTACTGTCTGACCCAGCTCAGGAGGAGAATCTGTGGGCAATGTCCATAGGGAGCCCGGGTTATGTAGTTAACAACACATCCCCTGTCTTGAGAGTCTTTGAGTTGCATTCCTGGCACAAAACCTTACATAACCACTGTCATCAGATGAAAACAACACAGACACAACCTTGTCCTGTCCCTCAGTGCTGTGGGAATCAGGGATCCCTTGGCTGTTCAGGACTCTTATGCAAAAATCCTGTGGGTTGATGTCTTGTGATAGTTCAGTTGCCCAATCTAAACAGCCTTCAAAATTTGTCTTAGGATTTTTTAAAAAGGGAAAGAAATATGGTGATGTTTGTGTTGTTCATTATTTAGAAATAAAACTATGTTTATATTCTCTAAATAAGAGAAGCTGAGAAGACAGGATGATGTGTGTGGTGTTGCTGAAACCGTATTGTTCCCTTCCCACTTTCCCTCCCTTTTATGCATAAGTATTGGAACTGATGCCAGTTTTGTAATTTCAAAATTTTCACAATTGGAACTAATTTGTATTTCTCAGAATGTTAAGTAGTATTGAAAAAAAACACACTGAAGAGCCAAAAAGTCTTCTCATTGAACATGGGAGGCAGAACATAGTATGAGTCTTAGAAACAAACTGTAGAAATAATTTCTTCCCAGGTGAGAGTGAGCAGATTTCTGGTACTTTTTACGTGGGGGACTTTGAGTGTGTGTCACCTCACCTATTCAGAGTGCCTTGTGCTGTCATTTGGGAGGTGACACGAGTTACACTATTAGCAGAACCTCAAAGTGACTAAGGCATTGTGGTAATGGATATAGATCCCAGCTGCACTCAGGATCAAATGGAAGATAAATGGGCTCCTGTTATGCTCAGCCCATTTTCTAGGAAGCACACTCCACTCAAGTTTGACATGTACTTTGATGAGAGGGAGGTTTTGTTTCTTGTTCACAATATGCTGGTACATACCATATGTCTGTCTCAGACTCCCAGGGAGAAGAAAAGATGCAATACAGTGCTTCCAGGCAGACTGGACCTGGTGTCCCCAGGGGGATTTGCAATGTACTAGCTTTTCTCCTTCTGAAGGGCTAATAACAAAGTAATGTCTCCTATAAAAATGCTTTTGTGGGCACATAGAAAGAGACAAATGCAATGTTAGCATTTAATAACTTGTAAAAATAATCTATTACTTCTTAGGAGCAGAGCTAACTTGTTAATTTTATATGTAAAATTGAGCAAATTATCAAAAACAGTCTCCTCTTTGTTTTTAATAAGAGGCTAATAAATAAAATGAAAAAAAGTTTATTTTGGAACAAGAATTCTGCTTTGCCTTGTTACATTCTCTACCTGTAACAACCCTGTGCCATATTTAAATTTAGTTTTCTGAGTAATAGGCAATCTTTCCAATAGAGAGTACAAGTCAGGAAATCAGGCCTTGATTTTGCCACTTCAAACTCTGTATAATTTAAAGATTATTAAAATCATCTGACTCAAGACTTTCACCTGTAAGAAAAGATGCTTAGTTTGAAAAGAAAATGAACCATTTATAGAAATATTGCAGAATTCCTATCTGCTTCAAAGCATAAACAGAATCCCCATAGGCAGATAGAAAGAAGGTGCCTCTTGCCTGCCATACAAATGGAAGGTTCAGTTTATAAAGCTGTTCTGCATAATTTCCATGGCTGTTCCATAGAGTCTGCTAGGGAGTAACATAGAGGAAAAATTAATTGCCTGCTTTTAATATTCATTAATCGTTTTTTCCCTCTGAGCATGTGTTGCAACTTCAATAGTACATTTCTAAAACTGCATAAACCCAAGAACTTCAATGCCAAACCAGCACAAACAGCTAGGTGGGGATTATGTATCATTGCAGGAGGACAGTAAAAGGATATTGTCCCCAGGTCAGCTCATCTCCTGGCTCTGGGTTTGCATGTGGAGGATAAGAGAGGATAAGGCAGCTGCAACCAGCTCACTCTGCATACATCCTGGTGCCAGCATTCCTTTGCTGCTGCTTTTAAGGAAAGAAATGTGGCCCCTTGTTCCTACAGGTCAAAGGAGCTCCTTACCACCTTTCCAGAAGGTATCATTTCAAGACAGTGGTGCTAAAGATGTTATGCAAAAAGTATGTTTTAATCCAATGACCCCAAAAATATCACTTCTTCTTGATTTCCCTTTACAGAATACATGACTGTTTAGGATGATGAAACAGCCCACCTAGACATGGGGCATATGCTGACCTAAAGTAGTTTACAAACATGGAATTTACAGAAGAGTTTATTTTTAATCCATATACTCTGAACACACAGGAAATACACACCTCATAACCTACTTTCATTACGTAAGCAGAAATACTGAAAATTGTTATATCTCTTTTTTTGGTAGTTTTATTCATATGATTGCTGTCATTGTTTCCAGTTCCTGAAATTAAGAATAAAACACATTTTGGGATGAGAAATCGGAAAGTGGGAAGAGTGTTCAAAAGACTTTTAATGAGATACAAAAGGAACATTTTTGCAAAACTAGATAAGATTGTTGCAAGGACTACTTCAGATTCAATTACTGGGCCTGGCTGAAATCTTCCTGGATAAACTTAGGCATGCCACTCAATCTTTTTGTGCCTTGGTTCCCAATCTGCAATATGAAGATAACACTGTTTTCTTCCCTTCAGACTTTATCTTTTTGAAAGTTCATTGAAGCTTTGGGCATCTCTGTCTCTGGCAATTAATTGGTGATAGATTTATATGCTGTGATGCTGAGAAGAGCAGAAAGAAAAGGTGGGTTACATTTAGAACTGCAAAGACATCTAAATTTTTGCTTTGCAAGCACATAAAAATATTTTTATTCCTGAAACAGGACATATATTTTAAAACTGAAATACTTTTATAGATAAATTGCCATATGTTGAATGATTTCAGCACCTCTCCCAGCAGGTGTGATCTCTCTTACTCAGCAGAGAAACAATTTTGTATCCCAGGATTTGCCCTCCACTGATGGAGTCCATTCCACAGGGCAGAGTGGAGGGAACCTGAATTTGAGTTGTCTCAGTGCAATGTACGTGTCACAGGGTACCACATGGACAAAGGGAAGGCAGAACAACTGAGAAAAGACAAGATCTGGCAGCTCCTTCAGTGAACACTGTTCTGCCCCAAGCACTGACTGAATCAGGCAGATGCTGTAAACGCTTGCAACTCTGTTAACAAAGACTAAAATACAGTGCTGTAGTCAAGGTGTCCAAATTAAGGCTACCTCTGTAATTCCCTGACTTGAGGAAAAGTGTTTACTTACATCAGCAATTTCCAAATAATCTTTTTATGCCAGTTCTTCTTGCCTTTAGAGAGAAGAAAATATTACAAAGATTTGGGGTTTTTTAATCCTTTCCTAGCAAAAGCTAATTTATTTTTTACAAAGTTCATTAAGGGAGTCCTCCTTCAACAACAATAATATTTAAATTCTTCTTTAACCTCTTAGCAAATTTTAAAATGCAATTACTTTTATACTGATACCTAAAAGCATGTAAAAATAATTAATTCACAATTCTCATCTGCTGAGAATAGTAAGACTATTTCCTTGATCCCATTGAGCTAATATACCTATTATTTCTGCAAGTGCTACTATTATAAATATTATGTTTATAATTTCTCTTTTGTGTAATTGTGGTGCTTTTAAGACAAAATGAGCTGAATGAAATAAGAAATCACTCTACATCATCTTGACTCAAAGAGACCAGGTTTATAAAATAAAAAATATAATGAGATTTGTAAAACAGTGATGAGAACTTACAATATTATATAGAATATTTATCTACATGATATTACTAGGCTTGTAGTAGTCATCCTTAACTTTAGGACAGAAGTCAGCCTTTGGAATTTTGCATGATTTGAGTGGAGGTTTAATCTGCTTTGGAAAATAAATGTATTAATAATCACACCTGTGGATGGTGCTGTTCTGTATTTCTTATACAGTATTTTGAAAAATTCAAGAGTTTTCAGAGAGAGCTCTATTTTGTTTTCAGTATATTTTCTATGAAAATTTAAAATCAAAACAAATATGGGGAGATCTTTTTTAAGGCCATCTTTAGTTTCAGTCATGCACAGCTTAATTCTTCAGATAGCCCTGAACCAGCTGGTCTTTCTTTGCTGAAAAACCAGGTGCTTTTACTTCTGTCTGAGTCAAACCTTTCTAAAGAGAAAGTGAGGGCCTAGTGATTTGTTCAGTTTCTTAGAATCTCCCAGCAGCAACACATCTAATTAATTCCACTCCAGCAAATGTGCCCAGCCACTTTCTGGGGCATAGGTAGGAGATCCTTTTTCCTTTTATCTCTGGTTGCTAATCTTTCCTGGTAACAGAAGTGACCTTCACTTCCAAGTGAGGACAGGTGCACAGGAATGTGAAGTATGCATGACTGGTAGGTGCTTATGGAAAGTGTACCAACCTTCCAGAGTCTTCTTCAACTTGACCTTGATGTGCTTCAGACAAGTGCTGAAAGCTCAGTGCCTTCAATTCAAAACAATAAGCAGTATCCTTTTAAGCTTAGAGGAAATATTTGGGTTGTTTGAAATTTTTAGTGGAATATAAAAGACCAGAATGTTCAGAAAAAGGTCCAGTTCTAACAGGTTTGTAAAAATATGAGGAACCATATTTGCTAAGTCAGTGTCCTGGGAAGATGGAAGGAGAATAGAAGTCTTTTATGTTGAGCAGCCTTTTTTTTTTTGTTTTGTTTTGTTTGTTTTTGTTTTGTTTTGTCTTGTTTTGTTTTGTTTTTTTTTTTTTTTTTTTTTTTTTTTTTTTTTTTTTTTGTTCTGTTTGCAGACATTCTAGAGACAAAGAGTTGCAAGCAATCCCATAATTACTTATTTCTGGATATGACAAGAGACAGAAAAAATAGTAATAATGAGAAAGAACCTTTCAGAATGCTTTCAAAGTATGCTGTGCAAATGTCTTGATGTTAAAACAGCACTGTTCCAACAACTGTATTCAGGAACAATGCCTCAGTTATACTTTCAGGTCTTAATTCCTTGTCCTAGAGAGCTAGAATTTAAAGATGTTCTATATTGGATGACATGCTTTTCCTCTCTTGAAGGAATGCAGATCCCCTGTCACAATATATCACCTTACTGTTGAAGAGATTTGAGTCCTAGCATGTGAGTCACATTTTCCCATTCCACTAAAGAGAAAATGCCAACAACTACTCTCTTATTCAACCTTTTCACAGCAGCTAGAAAAAAAAATTACAAAACAAACTAATGGTGTACTTTAACTTGCCTCTGAACTGCAGGTATAGTTTATTTAGTCCTTCTTAGTCTCAGGTGTGTGACATTATCTGGGTCCTAGGAGGAAACTGTTTCTTCCATCTCACCTTATTTTGGAAAACATCTGTGGAAAATGCTGCAGTTCAAATTGTGAAATTCTATCAGAACAGATTATAAGAATCACAGAACCTTTTTGCAGGTTGGAAAGGTTCTTGAAAGATGAACTTATCTAACTTTTTTGGGGAAAGTGAGCCTGAGTGACATTTTTAGGCACTCTGTCCAAATACATCTTAAAAACTTCCAGAGATGAAATCTCTATCATATCTCTAGGAAAGTTACTCTGGTGAGTGATTGTTCTTGCAAAATGTAAAAGATGTCTTTCTTACATGAAGATGAAACTTCTGCCAGTGAAATTTCTACCCATTGTCTCTTCTCCAAGTGGCTCATTGTGAAGGGGTCTTCTGTCCTCTTTGTGTTTGCCCTCCTTGCTGCATAATAATAAAATACCATGAGTCCAAATAAGAAAATATGGAAAAATACACAAAAAGATACTGGGAAGAGCCTTGATTCAATATAATTAAATTAAATATAAAATATATACATCAAAAGATCCATGGGTTTATCCCTAATATTTTATTTATAACAACTAGTTGACATATTGACTATTAACAGGTTAAAGTAGCAAAGTCAATGCATATAGCAAACATTTCACCAAGTCCATAGTGACTGGGGAATAAAATCTAATTTGCCTAACTAATTCTCTTTTTATGAAGGTAGGTGGGTATATCAAGGGAGCTGCTGCCATTTCACCCCTGTAGGCCATCCAGATTTCCTGCTTTAACAATGAGATGCCACTAACCAAGCAAAGTGAGGAAGGGACTGGTTAGGACAAGGAGCCATCTGAAATTTCTGTGGGCAACTTCACAAAAATCCTATGACTTAATTTCTCCTGGTGTGTTTAATGCTGTTGTTTTGGAAGTGCTTTCCAATGAAAACCAAGGCACCACTTCATCTAGTGCAATCCCATTAGTCAGAGATGTTTCTGAGGCTGGAGCTGTCAGAAATATGTTTCAAGTGTGTTTCAGCTTGAGAGGTAAGCACATGAGCCAGTGCATCTGAAGGTGAAGGCACACACTGATTTCAATTTTAGATGATGTACTGCTCCATTAAAAGACTTATTCAGAGGCATCCTGAGCTTTTGGTTTGGAAACTGTAGCCCTGAAACTGGATGAGCAATCCATAGTAGACTTTATGTACACTGCATCCAAGACAAAATATCAGGAGATAAGTACATATGGCAACTCCCAAGAACATGTCAGACAGGCAGATGCTGTGGGACAGGAAGATAAATTCTTCAGCTTGGCAGCTGGGGATCCTGGTTGTTCATCAGATGAAGTACCATGAGGAAGAAGTATAAGAAACATTATGTGATCTTACCTCTTATGCACCCGTTTTGCAAGAGCTCCAGAGAAAAACTCCCATGCAAACACATTTAATAACATTCAAAGCTAGGGAACTAAATATGAATTTACAGACTAAATCTATAGCCTAATCTTCCAAAGTCACCCACAAGCTCAGCTGGATGTCTGTGTTTATTTACCCCCCCACTCCCTCCAACCCATCTGTTTCTGACTAGTCAGCACCTCTCTGTGCAGAAAGGCCCAGGGATATGTGTGTTCTGCGGGGTTGGCTGTTGGCAAAATATTAATTCAGGAAACACCACAATTATTTAACATAGTAATAAGCATGGGAAATGAAGACAGGCTGGAAATGTGATCAATCCAGTCATGAACTGGATGGTAGCCATCAGAGTTAATCACAGTGTGGGGAGCTGGGAAGGAGGAGGCAATGCCTGTGATTGCAACTGGTAAGGAATGAGGAGGAATGCTTTAAAGCTGTGATGAATTAATTCCTAGAACTCACTGATACAAAATATTATATGTGTAGAAATTGTAAGGTAATCAGTCCCAACACTCCATGGCAAAAGCTGAACAGTAGATGATGTCTGTGGACACACTTCCACTCTGATTAGTTCTGAGCTTTGTGTGGAACATTCTGAGCCTTACTCTCAACAAACCAATGATTATCACCTGTGGATACCAGGTTACCTGATCCTTGTGATGTCCTTATGTCTCTCATTTCTGATAGAAATCTGTACTTTCTGGGGCTTATATTTCTGTTTAATATTTTGAATATTATTTTTTTCTTCCCTCCACCTTCATTCCAGACACAAAGCTAGGTTCATTCCCACAGAGAAGAAACAAACCTAAAGGCTTTGCTAGCTTTCTTTGCTGCCTCCTGATAGCTCTTCTCAGGCACAAAGCAGAAATATCCTATGCAAACCTTCTACTGAAGCAGTCTTTGGGGTCTCTTGTGGGCCTCTTACATAAACTTCAGCAGTGTCTTGGCAGTGTATGCTCAGCCAGTGCAGGCATTATTTTCTCTCTCTGGCTCTTCAGGCTTCCTCCTTTTCCATCAGCCAGTCCTTGTGATTTCGTGCTTACAAGCAAAAATTCTAGCAGTTAGTCATCTAGTGGAAGGTGTCCCTGCCCATGGCAGAAGGTCCCCTTCCACCCAAAGCAGTCTGTGATCATTTTATGATATTCACTTTCTGATCTCAGTTAAAGAGGAATCATATATACTTATTTTCCTAGTTATTAGATATGTTGTGAAGCTAAAGTGTTCCATGCATACATAAAATATGGAGCACTGCTGCTGAATAGGGTGTTAACCTTTCAAATCCTGTCTGTGCAAGATGATCTTGTTAAAAATATTCTTTGTGTCCTCAAATTTATTTTGCAGAATAGCTGGAGTCTTCAAACATCAATACTTCAGAATAACAGCCATGCTGGTTCACAGATAACCAGGCAGCTTTAAAGCAGCTGCAGGCTCAGCCTGACATGAAAGTTTTTCAGTTTTTCATCAGGTAGAAGGCAGTGATGTCTCAGCTAATATGCATGTTTCTCTGTTTCACATAATTAGAATGAACAGGGACTGCAGAGGCCACTGGCTTCACCAAGATATTCCCTCCATCAGGGAGCAGCGTTAAATTTTTCTAAGTTTTGGGAAAAATCAAGAATCTTTGCATGGTTTCAGGGATGTTTGCTTGTGCAGATGGACCTTATTCAATTAAAAGTAATGTCATGAGATATTAGCAATCAGTCCCCATTATTGAATCATCCTTGATGCAGAAAAAATGCCTTTCTTGCAGTTATTCTGTAGCTCAAAAAGTTTTTGACTGAAAGAGGTAATAAGACTTGATATATGTTAAAACTGAGTAGAGTTAGTAACCCCCAGGTTCTGTGTCATAAATATGTCACTCACCACAGACTGAGATAGAATCTCACAACAAATCTTTATTTTTTGTGAAAAACAAGTGTCAAGTGCAACTGACTCAAGACAAAATCCTTCACTGGTGTTTTAGGAACTGCACTTGCTAATTAGCAATAAGTCTGTTACAGAACTTTATGGCCTGTCTTTATCTAAACTAATGCTCAAAAAGGATTTGAGTTTATATTTTAGAAACTATAGAAAATCTTCTGCCTCTAATGCTTGAAGACAGATCTTTTAAACAATGAAATACAACTAAATATATCCTTGTGACACTTCTGATGAATGACAATGTACAGACCTAACATGACAGATCAAGAACACAGCAGTTGTGTTTCTCCAATCCATTTTTCCAATTCTTTAATCATATTGCTTCCAGTTATGATTCTGCTTAGGTCAGGATTTCTTCTGCTTTGGCAATGACTTTCTTCAGTGTGAATGTGGATTATATTGTGCTTGACTTTGTCTGGAAAAGCAGCATGTATTTAGGATTTTATTCTCTAATGTAATACATGAGGATCATGGCACCCTTCCTCTTCAGAAATCAATAGGATTGCTTGTGACAAGCAATTTATTTTTACTCTGCCTTCATAGGAAAAAAAGCTTTAAAAATGTTAAGGATGGCTCTACACAAGTAATTGCCAAACAAGTAATTCTCAGAAGATATATCAGTGGCCTCAATTCACAAAGAACGCTTACTGTAAAACAACAAAAACCTCTTCAAACTCCAGGGAATTAACAAATGTCCATTACTAAATCTATTTCAGTAGAAGAGAGGATCATTTGATTGAACATGATGGTGAAGACCAAAGAAAAGTACTCCTTAAAAGTGTTTATTGTTTCCTATCAAACCCTCTGATCCTTTGTATCCAAATTATTCAAGTTCCAGTTTTAGATGTTTCAAGACAGACTCTGATCTTAGTCGCATTGCTGTAAATAGGATGTAACTAGAATGTCCTTCCCCTGTAACAGCTGTGTTATTAAATTCAGACTTCAGATTCACAAAGATTACATTCAGAAAACTGGCAAATGCAAGGGTGATTTCATCCACTATGAATTTCTCTTTGCTGACAGCTTTGTCCCTCACACACTTGAGCAGAGGCATTGTGTAAACAGGGACACTGTTCAGAAACAGGCATGACTTCTCTTTTGGACACCTCCTCAAGCAGCCTGACATATCCTCTCAGCAAACTGTGACAGCAAACAGAAGCCTCCCTCAGATATACTCTGTGCTGTGATTAAATGTCTGACAGTTTCTTTTGATCTTGGCACTAGTGGACTTAATCAGGGATATCCCACCTTGTGTGGCCAAAGAATTACCACTGGTGTCTCTCTAATAGAGCAGTTAGATATTGGGCTCAAATTTATTGGCTTATAATGAAAAGATTTGCTTTACTTCTTGAGGATTTAGGGGATTTTCTTTTTGCTTTATTCCCTGATATTACATTTCTCTTAGCCAGAGTGATATTTTATGCTACTTAAAACGACACACTTCAATTTAACAGCCTAAGTACCATTATTATGTCTTTGCCTACCAACAACTGATACAAAGTGCTTCTTAGAATTTTCTCCCTTTTTTTTGTATTAGCTGGGTTTCTTCTGCATGACCTTGATAGAAAGGAGCTCATTCCCTGCTAGCAGAAAACAGGTTATTGCAATTACCGTGAAATAATATGATAGTGCAGAAGAGTTAGGCAAATTCATTCTTTAAAAAGATGGAATGTTTGTTGTGGCTGTGGAGAAGTAGTATAATTAGCTTTGTGCTACTAATGTGGTATAAATATGTATCCACTTAACCAGAAATACTGTTAAATTTTAATCATAAACAAACAAGACCACTATTTCAACTGTCACTGGGAATTATAGGCTGACTTGCTGTGCTGTACCTCAGGACTGCCTACACAAAAAGGATTTAAGTGTTAAGGCTGCTGGCAGTGTTTGTGGTACCTAAATTGGGTACTGCTGTCTGTGCTGCATGGATACTACTGCACAATGTGGGTTGCCAGCATGATCTCTGGCACTGTTTTATGGAAACTCCTTTGATAGCAATCATTGCCTGGGGGCTGGAAATGGGGGAGCTGACATGAGCTGGTTTGGGCTGGGGGATGGAAGGAAGCTGGACCACAGCTCCCCAGTGCTGTGAAGACTGAGAGAAGTGGAAGGGAAATGTTTGGTATCTAGGGGAAGTTCATATCAAAGGCACATGTCGAGGGTCTGCACCTTAAATACAGCACGAGCCCTTTCGTTGATGTAGCCAAAAACTTCCATGTCAAGTAGAATCATCAAAAGCTGTCAAGAGGAAAATGAGTCATAACCTCTTCCATGCTGATCCAGGACATGATGTTCTGTCCATGACCTAAGACTGCCCCTATTGATATTCAACTTTACTCTCCACTATTCAATTGATCCCTTTAAAATAACACTGACAAAAAGCCTGGTATAGCCCAGAGCAGGACCTGGCCCTCTGTTGCTGGAAAAATAAAAGAGGAGGTTCCCTTAGAAAGAGATAATGAGAAGATACTGCTGTGTTGGTTTTCACTGGCTCTGGATAGTTCTGACATCTCATTGAATGTATGGAGGAAAAGTGGTGTGGCTTGGGAGAGGCAGGATCTGCCTGATGTGTCACTTTGCAGAGACATGTTTAGAGGTGTGCCAGCAAGCTCCAGATGTTACAAGTGTTAGCATCTGTAAATAGTGGAGTGTATTTAGAATGTTTGTGCTAGTAGGTGTTTTTAGTAGGAGTTTGTATTATTGTTTCTTCTTATATTAGTAGTGACTGTCACAGTGCTGGTGAATTCTTAGAACACTTCCTTTCAGAGTGTTACTTCAGGCTAAAATAAAAGCTTGCTTTTTTTTTTTTTTATTTTTTTTTTAACAGCAGAATAGGTACAATGGGCTATTCAACTGAATTCTATTGACTCTGTAGATTCAAGTCTTAATGTTCTTTTTTATTATCTCCTCCTTTTCATTTTTGTATTGTTCTGCTTTTCCTTTTTTTATACCGTGCATATCCTATTGTGTCCCACCGAAATAATTTTGTAAGAAATCCTTCATCAGGGTAATACTGTCTATTCAGTCATCACAGGCAGAGTTTTGTTCTGTGAGCTTTGGCTAGCTTACATCCACACTCCTACACTTCCAGTGATTGCTTCCAGTGCCAGCTGGGATACCTATTGGTGAATTCAGAGCTGATTAACTGAACAAGGCAGTTGCTGCTCCAATTAACCTACTCCATGTTTCAAGAGATTTCATTTTTTTTCATTAAGGAAACAAGAAGTGGAGGTAGAGACTTTCTTTAGCCAAATTGCTCCATCCTTCTCCCCACAGGGGAAAGAAAAGTCAATTTGGTGAACAAAGAGCAATCATTACTGGACATCTGTGGCTAATAACTGGGACATGACAGAAATTTGAGGGCCAGATTCTTAACAGCACATTGTATGTTTTATTTGCATATACAAAACTCTTTGCCAACAGACTGGGAAAAGAAAATTTCTTTAAGCTGGTTCAGCTAAAATTTGCTGATTTTCTACACAGTGAGCAAATGTGTTAAATAGTGAATGCAACCATAAAGTTGCTCTGCTTAAATGCCAGCCTTCAAAATCACTGTGCTTTGCTTCACAGAAGTGTTTTACTTGTGAATTTACAAGGTAGGACTGCTACTGACCTGTGTGGGAATGCAAAGAAAGTAATGTTTCCATGAGTTTCCCCCTTGCACCCTCTCTATAGTAAGAAGAAGCAATTGTCTTCTAGCACAATGCTGACAGACAAGCTCTGGAGAAACTTGGTCAGCAGCACAAGAGGTTAACACACCCAGAGGTTCCCTTCATCCCTTTGTTGGTTATTTCTACTCGCACGGCTTGCTCAGCAGAGGGGCACCTGAACAGGACCCTGAACACGCACAGAGGTGCTGAGTGTGCCTGTGGCCTCCTTCCCAGGACAATTCCAGTGTGCCCTGGTGTTATGGGCTGATGTTTGGACTGGCTCCTCTCCTTGCTTCCCCCGTGCAGCTGCCGGTCCCTCCCTCGGATGGTTTTATCTAGGCTGGTGTTTTCCGGCTCTCTCTCTCTCTTGCTGCGCTTCGGTTGTGGGCTGTGTCTTGCTCTCTGCCGTCTGCTCCGCTGTGACCCCCTCCCCTGGCTGCTTTGGCCGTTTTTTCCCTTTTCCCCCAGCTGTTTTGTCTGTGCCCCCGTGTTGGCTTGTCTTGGGTTTGCTTTTGCTTGTCTTGGGCTCGCTTTAGCTTGTCTTGGGCTTGCTTTGGGCCTGCTCCCGGCTGCCCCTCCCCCTCTCTCCCTTCTCCCTGCTCCAGGGATTTGCACCGACTCCGGAGGACAAGGATCTGGACTTCGGGGGTCGCTGCTGGAGGTCGGCTTGGGAGGCTCTGCCGCTCTCCCCGGCGAGAACCGGCTGGGTTCGTCTCATCTGGGTTTGGGTTGGGGGAGTGTTTCTTTTGTATTTTTGTTAATAAAAAGTTTTTTCCATTTTCACCACAAGAACAATTCTTTCTGAGCTCATTGAAGGAAGGAATTGTAAAAAAGAAAAGGGGGGGGGGGGGCCCTTTGGAGCTCTTTTTTCCCCAAATTTGTCCTAAACTTGGACACCTGGATAGATCAGCTGCAGGAGACTCAGTTCAACCTCACAAATAGTTCCTGAGGTCGTTGGGGATGTTGGTGCCTGAGGCTGCAGGGTGATAACCAGCTGTGTGGCTGGCAGCAAAATAAAACAGGAGCCTCAGCATTTTATGGTGGTTACAACCCCAAACCACTGAGCCCCTTCTTCATTTCAAAACGTTGTTAATGTTTCAGTTAAGTGGTAACAAAGGCTTGCAGGGTTTCATGGTGATGGTAGTGATAAAAATAGCTACTGATGTCACAGTAAGCTCTCAGCCTTTGCTGCATTTATGTTGTCTTCTCTTTAGGGGAAGGCATTGATCTGAAGCAATATTAAATAGAAGCTTTGTTTGCTAAAGAAGTGTGTTAGCATCTATTCATACAGCCGGCCTGGAACAAGCTGTTACTGGATCAAAGGAAATGCTTGATTTCAATATCAGTTTTTGTTCTGATTTCAAATAAAATTTAAAAAACAATCTTATCACTTATTTTGCTTGTTTTGGTGTTAGCTAATGTCTGCTGTGTTCTGGCTTGAGACATGAACCAAAGTGCCATGGGTGTCCAACTCCAGACAACCTTCCTGCAAGGGCTTGCTGCTGGGACAAAAACCTTGTGCCTCCTGGTTACCCTTAAATTCTCTTCCTCCAGAACTCCCCTGCCTGTGTTTTATTGGCTTTTACCAAAACTGAGATGCCTCCATATAACATTTCAGTCTTTTAGCTGAAACTGCTCCATTGAAAACTTCCCAACACCTCTATCTATTGACAAAAGCACTATTTATTAGTATGCTGCTCTTTCACCTCTAACTGTAGTCAATAATTTAAGCCACATCAACTGAAAGTACTTGCACTTGTATGTCCAAAACCCCAACTCCACCAAAATCCCTTCACCTATTATTTAAAGGCAAATAGCTTATGCCTTGCTCTTAATGAGCTAGAGCCTTGTAGTCCATGGATGATCCTTAGACAGTTTGTATATGAGGTCAGTATTCAAAGTCCTCTATTTTTGGTGGCAACTACTTAAATACATGGCCTAGACTGATAGATTGGACCAAAACAAAAACAATAAAGATAACATATAGTATTAATTATATAATTTTTAGCTACTTTTAAAATGCAGTGTTGTGATTGTCAAGCAGACGGGAAAAAGCAATTTCTGTCCTTTCTACAGAGTAGGTAAGGAGTTCCAATTTGAGTTTCAGAAGCTGGATTTCCTCAGATTCAAGTCTTTTGTCTATATGATTCAAAGGTGTTATTGAGATTTTTGGGTTCTAGTTGAAAGCTTTAGCTGTCTATGGGAAAAGCAGAGGAATGCTGGTCAAGCTCTTTTCTATGACCCTGTCACTGTGAAAAGCTATTCAGTGTTAGAATGAGAAGAGGAGGGGAAATGAGGGGAAATTACTTAACAGACAGATGGGTAAGGTAAATGGGGCCTTCTCTTGTAGCTTCTATTAACAAATGAATTTGTGCTTTGGGCTGATGTAGCAACTCTCTCTCTCTCTCTCTTTCTTTTTTTTTTTTTTTTTTTTTTTTTTTTTTTTGTATTAAAGGTATAAGCATCAATGTCTTTTATGACCCCTGCTGCAAATACACTGCCTGTTTTATAACACTAATATTATAATCTGAGATACTCTATTGACTCAGCTTAAGGGTGTGAGTACACACTGAGGTTATGGTCTCTATCTTTCATCCACTGTGTTTGCTTATAATCTGTCCCTTCAGGCACATCCTCATTTCAAGACACCTTCTCTGTCATAATAAAAAAAACTCTTTACACCAGAAATGAAGTCTTCTGTGATTGAGCCTTGTGCCTCTGACAGATCTGTGCACTGCAGTACAATAAATGAACAAAAAGTCTGCGTGCATTATACATATGGAAGGGAAAGACCATTCATGCCATTTTTTGGGACGAAGCATGCACGCTAAAAAATGGAGAAAATAAACCTTGAAACACAATACTGCAAAGTGAATTATGTTAGCAAAGGATCTCAATGCAGACAGAGATCTTACAGCTGTCCAAAGGCTTTATTTAGCTCCCCTATCAGGGCAGCAGCCTGTGGTGATAGCATCAGTCAAAACACTGATGCTTCTCCTTTTCCACTACATCTCCCTGCCATTCACACCACCTCCCTTCTCTGGTCCAAATGGCTCTGAGGAGCAGCATCAATGAATGTGGTCAATGAAGTACTAAAAGGCTTTTTCTGGACACCATAATATTGAAACCTCGGGGGTGTGAGGAAATGGAAGTGGCTGCTGCTGTCAGTGATACAGGCTGGGGGTGCCTGCTGGCCTGTGCCTGTGCTCTGCTGCCAGCCCATCTCTGCCTGTCCCCTGGGCTGGACCAGCAGGGCCATCCATCATTAACAAGCCTCTAACAAAGGCAGAGCACCAGGGAAGAGGCAGTTTAAATTTCACCAAAGCTGGGGTGGTGTCAGGAGGGGTTTAATCACATTGCAGACTCTTCTGATTGCATATTCCAGCGTCAGCTCCCAGGCACAGACAAGCTGATATTCTGGGCTGTCCCTGAGGTTAGTCTGGAGTCAGTCAAAATATAAAATATGAATATGAAAAGCAGTAATCTCTTCCTTGCCAGATCAGAAGCATTTAAAATCGAATGCCCTGCTTGACTGTTCTTTCAATATGGTCCTGTGTTCTGAGAAGTAATTTATTTCTGTATTTTGGTCCTGTAAATATGTAATTAATGCTGCTGCTCTGTTTCGAATTCAGCAGGGTGTGTGAATCTCAGTGATAGGAAGCTAACAAAGGCACAAGAGCTAAATCCTGATTTCAAATAGGTGGTAATACAGTGACCCAACACAAAGCACAGCCTCTTTGGAAACTGAAACCACAGGAGACATCATCTTAACTGAAATGTTAGACTTTGTCTTAAATGAAATGTTAGTGTCTGTGTGAAGCAGACTGTCTCCACTGAGGCATGAAACAGTTCCCTCACAGAAAATCATTCACTGACATCTTTAAGGGACTAGGCTTAAAAATTTCTGTCCCTTTATAACTGAAAGTACCATTCTGCAAAGTATTCACAGAAGGCTGGTAAAAAATTACGTTACAATTGTATTTACACTTATTATAAAATTAAAATTATATTGTTTCTTATCTCTACTTGGCCTCACTGTATATCACTTGCTGCAGGAGTCCCATTGCAGTGAAATGAGAGTCACATTGAGTTTGGTGTCAATATATACAGAACCAAGGTTACTAAACTAGATAACTCCAGAGATAACTTTTCCCACAGTTGCACTACTTCCTGAGATCTGTTCTGTTCCAAAGTGATGTGTCAGAAAGAAATGTGACATTTTTTCCAGGCTGTGTGACAGCCTGAGATAATTTTATTTACTTCTGTGAGAGTCCATGTGTTACACTTCACTGCATAAGCAGAGTGATGACACTGGGACAACCTCATGGTATTTCCAAACTTTATGGGCTTGAAAATAACTCAGTGCACAGGAATGCATTTACAGAGATAATACGTTGTCCAGTTGGAGATACTTAAATACAGGCACAGTGAACATCTGCAAAATGTGGTTGTAACCTTCTGAACAGCTATGGCAGAATAAAATTGCAGAATTTATAGGCTTTGTTTTGGGGGTGAGATATAAACTTTTTATTGAGCCTTGGATATGCTCAACACAGAATGCTCCTATGAACGGGAATTACAAACACTTAGGAATAAAAGAAATATATTATAATGCCTTTACCTTGAGTACATTAGAGTGGATACAGCCAGCATGATCAGAGACTGCAGGGTTCTGTAAAAATGCAGCTATAACCTCCCTTTTGTTCTGCATTGTGCCATGGTGGCACATTCTCTGCACTGAAGAACAGATGCAGTAAAAATGTACATTCATAATGCCTTGTCTGTGTAATTTTTCAGAAAATACCCTGCCAAACTGGCCATCATGGTACAGTGAATCTAATCAAACCAGTGTGGATGATGATTGATGGTATGAGAGTTCAGAGGAAATACCATTGTTCAATAGGAGTTCTTGCAGCTGAATGTTGCATTTGAGAGTTAGTAACTTCCAGGTGAAGCTCTTTCTCTGTTGGGAATGGCCGTTCTGTGAAAACTGTTAGGAATGCTTACCAGAAAGGACTGGCTTAGCTAGCCTTGGAATGAAGTGATCCAAACATTTTACAGTTAGAAATTACTGCTTTTAACTTCCCAGTTTGTGTTTTGGAGCATCAAAAGTGTTCCATATTTACTCTTATTCTAGATTCTAGCCATTGGTGGACAAATTATTGCCTTCCAAAATGTTATGAATCATCTTTCAGTCTGCTCTCAAAGGAAGACTTAGGATAGACTAAACTAAGGCTGAGAAAGTATTGGAGGATGCTTCCATTATCAGGTGCCTGCAAACAAAATGGAGGATGAAAATCATAATGATATAGTCAGAGTTAGGTGAATAGGAATAAAACACTGTAGTTCTGCCTACTTAATGATTGGCTTTTTCCAGCTGGAAGAAGGAATAAGTAGTTACTGTGGACAGCTTTGTGCCAATGCCAGCTCCACACCCAGTGCCAGCCAGAGAGGTTACAGAAGGGTGAAAACAGCTGGAGAAGGAAAAAAGAATCAAGCCAAAACAGAAAATAGTTTTGCATGTTCATAGAAGTTGATAGCTGCTCAGTGCCCCAGAATGTTAGCTCTGCAGTTTTCCCCTCACAGAGAATCAGCAATGGTGTGGGAAAAGGTACATGGAAAGGTGACTGGTAGCTACCATAAGAGGACAGAGAAATACACTAATATTTTTCAGTATGGAAAAAAAATATCAAAGGGAGAGATAAATGGAAAAACCAATATTATAAACTTGAGGTGATATTTATAGCTTTTCATAACAGAGCAACTTATAGAACCAACTTAAATAACAAGATAAAAGGTCTGAGATAGAGAAGAGTACTTTTCTCTGTCAAATTTTCAAGACTGCATAAAATGTACTGTCAGTGGACTAGGTACTATTATTGTAGCTTTTTTAATAGTAGCTGTTATATTTTTTGGAAACTTTGGAATTACAATAAAGTTATGGTATGATGCAACAAGACATTTAATCAATTCAGCAGTTCAACTGGAAATTGAATTTACCCTGTGAAAACATGCTTTCTAAAATGTAGCTGTAGAAATAAAGTTGAAGTAGCCTTTAACCAATTTCAAAGAGTTTAGTTTGAATGTTTAGCTGTAGTGCTCCCTTGGAGTCTTAAACTGTGTTCACAGTGAATAACCTGAAATTGCAAAAATTGATTCAGTTCAATTCACATGCCCAGAAAATTTGCTTTCTGAAGTCAAAACACTTCTCCACGCTATTTCCTATAATGATGGTTTTGTATCTGAAATACAGTTGTTAAAGAACAAAATAAATTTTTATCGAGTTTTTGAACACAAACAAGAAAATTGCTCTTTTTCGCCATAAGCACTTGAATTTATATTGTCTACTTAATGCATTGGACACCCTTGCCCTACCTGGAAGAAATTCAATGCACATCTCCATCTTGTCCTTAAACTTTGCATGAGGTTTTAACAAAGAAAAGTTAGTGTGTAGAGAGATTTGGGTTCCTTTATGAGTTTATCTCACTTCACCTTCCTACATGACTTTTTGTAGCAAATATGAGCTATGTGCAAGATTCTTACTCTGTTGCAAAGTGGAAGTGAAATGCTTCACACTTAGCAGACAGTATTGTATGCTCATGTATCAGCCTGTAAAGGAAACCCGCGTGGACTCCAGATCTTCCCTGAACACTGAATTTCTTAGACATTGCAAACCTTAAAGCAAGGAAAAGAGACACAAGAGGACAGTATATTAAATAAAAATATCTAGTGGAAAATACTGATTAGAGAATGTATGAACTACTGACCTTGAATCAGAGATAAAACTGTTTATAAGTCTTGACACTACATTATGAAGTGAAAAGGAAGTTAAGAAAGTACCAGGAGGTTCATATTTTTTGTTCACCAAAAAGCTTTTGTAACCATGGGTTACTTTTTTCTATTTGAGCCAAGCAGCTCTCTGATTGTCCTGACAATCAATCATAAGAGAAAGACTCTCAAATGGTCTTATAGGACTGATTTATTCAGAGAAAAACCTCCTGTAACAGAGCTGTGTTGTGCATTTCTTTATTCTCCATTGCAGCCTGTGCTGAAAAGAGAAAGGGATAGAGTACTTAGATAGTGCTGGGAATGGAAACCAGAAATCTCATTCCTAGTGGAAGGAATGCTGATTTACACCTAGGGCTGCTGTATCTAACACACTAAAGGTGAAATAGTAAGCTTCAGTACTACTTTGGAGACCTGTTATATGTTGTGTACTGGGTGAAACCCTGTGAAATCAGAACCCAGGATTCCTCTTCTGCTCCATTCTGCATATTAATCTATGGCTAGGTTATGGGTCCAGGATACCTCCTCCTTCCATTCTAATCCTCACATTCCTTTTTGCTCAGTTACACAACTTTTGTGGGAGTGGTGGAGAAACTGCCACATAGCTGAGTATCAAATACTAGCTCTGCAGCGATAGAATATATCTCAAAATTCCTGTAGCCCCTGGAAAGCTTGCATCCCAGTTTCCTCCCAATTTCCAGTCATGTATTTCAGGTTATGACCTCTGTGCAAAATGTGTCTTCTTCTCACCATACTATAAAGTAAAGCCAATGCAAATAAAGTGAATTTCAACAGGTCTTTGTGGAGATCTCTCTTTTAAATTTGGATTGTGGCCAATGCCCCATGAAGAAAAAATCCTGGGCTTTTCTCTAGGTGTTCTGTACCTGAAAAGTGCCTACTTTAAGTAGTCTTTGGGTTAGGATGTGGCTGAGGGAAGGCTTGTGGTCCACAGTGATGTTTTGATTGCAGTGGAAATAGGACCAGGACAAGCATGTTGTTTAAAGTTTCCAGAAATTTTACTTAAAATAAAGCTCTTGATGAAAAAGGAAGTGAACATTTTTTCATCCAGTTTTAAATTTCAGTATAAATATGCATATATTTTCCAAAACCAGAGAGACTTAAATATGCTTATATATACTTATATTATATACTTACATCAGTTATACAGGAGAGAGGGAAGTGATAAGGGGATGTAAAAGCCTTGCAAGCATGCATAAAAGCAATACTTCAATTGCCTGATACTAATAAGTAAAAAATTAGTCAAGAAACAAATTTAAAGGTGTTTTATTGAAGTGCAAAACAATCTTCCTAAAAAACCAAAGAAAGAAAGAAAGAAAGAAAGAAAGAAAGAAACAAACAAACAAAAAAAAACTAGTGGAAGAACCTTTGGAAATTTTAAAAGCACTCTGGAGAAATGGTAGAAATATATTTCATCCACTGCACTTAAAAGGTGGGCAGACTAGGTGACCTAATTAAAAGATAAGACATGACAGGGTGTGCATTATGGTCTTGTAGTGATGTGCTTTGGTGCCCTTAAAATGTAAGACAGAGTACAAAGCTGTTAAAAATTGTGGTGTGTCACCTCTAGATTTTACAACCCTTAGATGCCCTCAAATCTTGTTTTTAAAATATTAATTTCCAAAGGTAAACTATCAATTATTAGAAAGAAAAATATTCCCCACATAAAGCAATGGCTTTTTTTTTCCTTTAATGCACTATAAGATCCTATCAAGGGAAATTGTCTAGACAGGGTTTATTTTACTAATTCTCAATGACAATAATAATTAACGAGTTAACAAAAATGTGGTGAAATGCAAACATTTAATATTTAAGGCTGAAACTGAAATGCATATCGGAGGCAGAGCTGCTTCGGAGAGAGTACTTACAACCCCATCAGGTTTTCCTGCTACCCTTCTCCCTAGCACTGCTGCTCTCTGAAGGCAGGAAACATTGGAGAAATAGTGTTAAAATGATAGGGCCATTTAATGGCTGACATCTTGCAAGCTTAAGGCACAGAATTTTCTTTATGAGTTTCAGGAGTGCTTTTTTTCCCCCATTTTCTAATGTCTCCTCCCTTTCCCACACACTCCCCAGCTTCCCACACAAAATGCAGGTGAATATCAGAGGTTCCCATCAAGAAATTTAATATGAAAATACCTGTGCACCACTACTTCAAGGACAGTGAAAACATTTCCTAGTGGCATCTTCTCTATGCTTGGAGACGTAGTTCAGTGATGCACGTGGTTCAGTGATGCCAGTTTATGGGTGGACTCTATGATCTTACAGGTTTTTCCAAGCTTAACAATTCTATGATTCTAACTACATTTCTAAGAGTTTAATCAAAAATTATTTCCAGAAGTGAGCTTAGTCCTTGATTAAAGAAAACAAAGTGAAAAGCTGACAATAACTCTTGGTATAAATTAAATGCTTATTTTTACTCCTTACCAGACACGACCATCTCCTTTGTAGCCCTTTCACCATTTCCAGTGGTGGGTCCTGAGTCTCCGTGGTTCCGTATGGGCTTTTCCTCCCCCTGAAACCTAATGAAATTTGAACTACACAGCACTTTGATTGCATGGCAATTTGAAAGTCTGTGTCCCAAAGGCCAGCCTCACACAGGCCCAGTTGTATGGACAGACCCAACAAACCGCTTGTGTTTCTGAAAGGTTTGGGACTAATTACATGTTGTTGGCTTTGTTAGTTAAGTAGATTTAATATCCCTGGGACACTTCAGGGCACCTTGTATTATTTTTAAAAGGTGACTTTCAAAACGTTGTTTTACTAATTAATTGAAGAATTTTCATTCCTGACAAAAAGTTTGCAATTACTAGAAAATTTTTTAAAATGTTCTAAAAATATTACTGCACTGAGACGAGAACTATTCTAGGATTTCTGCAGGATTTGAATGCTCTCTGTGCTGAACAGGTAACTATTCAAATTCATTTGGCATTTTACATATAAGAAAGAGAAACTTGGAAGGTAGATAATGTTTTTCAGAAGCAAAATTATTCAGATTCCATTTCTACCTTAATTTATGAAAAACTTGATTCAAAAAGCCACCTAAACCTTATACTGGCTTTTTTTTTTAAAAAATCTTCTGTGAACCTATATGCTCCTTTATCTATGTAGTTTTGCCTAACAGAAGCATATCCATAGAATATCTAAGTAGAATATTGAAATTTCATCATTATTAGTTCAGCGTGCTGGTCAGTCATGCTGCATTTGTATTTCCTTCACACAGAGAGAAAGGGTGGTGTATGCAGTCAATCCCCATCACATTCTGCTGATGTTAATTCTGCATATTCCATTTTCAATGTCAGCACAGTCTTCATTGTGTCAGTCGAAACCCAGGTTTTCTTAAAATCTGTGCTACATTTCCTCCCATGACCTCACCACACATCCACCTATATACTTTACACAAAATTTAATTGAGATTATAATCTGGTGACTTCATTATGAACATGCTTTATCTTTCAACAGGTCTGTTGGATCCAGTGTTGGCAGAAGCTGCATTTCCATCATCCAGTTGACTGGGTGGTGCTGATTTTAATTATTTCCTTCAGCACTCTGGTCTACTGCAAGCCTATACACATATCACACAAGTACAATAGCTGCCATTTCTTTCCAGCTGTCTTCAAAGCATATATTTCTCTCATTACCTAAATGTTTCTCATCATTAGGTAAACAATTATATTTTCTTGTATATTTAAGTACCCTCTGAATGCCCCATGTAAGGTATTTAGAAATATTGGATACTCTAATGAGCAAGATATTTTTGAAGTTGTTTGCATGGGAGTTCTCAGAATTAGAAGGCAAAGAACTACTTTTCTCTCAACAAATATTAGTTTGTAGAAAGGCTATAAACACAGAGGTTGCCCAAGAGAAGGGATAGGAGGAAAATGAAGATTCCCTGTTGCAATATGGAGAAACAAAACATGTCTTAGCATCCCATAACACAATTAGGAATTAGTAAACCTAATATCCATTAATATTCTGAAACAATTAGTTACAATTACATCTACTAAAGAAATCCACTAATGATTTGCTTGTGTTAATTTTGGTAATAGAACTGCCTTAGATATAACAATCAAATTATATATTCGTATGAAAATGTAAGTTTTTGGTAAACGCTCCCCTTTGGCATTTGAGTTCTCTTTGCAGAGCTTAGTCATTAGCACATTCCATTCAGTTTTGGGGCAAATGATGACCTTGTCTGAGCATGCCCAAAGAATATTAGTATTTCCAAAGCAGAAGGAGTCAAGAGTAAGTTGTGGGACAGAATTTTGAAGTTAACTCTTATTAGAAGTTATCTATAAAAAGTCCTGCAAGAGTAGAAGAGGGAGCTGGACTAGCATTTCAACTCACCCTGAAAAAAACATTTTGGGCCATGAAAAGCAAGAGAAGCCAGCAAATCTGGCCTTCTGTGAGATAACATAAGGACATAAGATTTGCATAGAATGATAGTGACAGGGCCGCAAAGCACCACATCAGCTTTCCAGCTGCACACTGCAGAGGAAGAGGAAACTTTGAAGATTGTTAGTAGTAGATATCTACATGCTTCTATCTCTTTCTAAAGATTTTTAGTGGTATTTTTTGCATCTGATAAATACACTCTATTCTTCTGTTATCTTAACCTCACTTGCACTAAAGGTGATCACAATTTGATTAGAAAATTCATAGGACTTTTATCCTTTGAAGAAGAAATTCTTAAAAGTAGCATAATGACCTATGTCATGAATTAGATTGTATCATTTTATGTTGATAGCTTTCAAATGATATTTAATGGAATATCTAAAGTATAACAGGATCTTCCTCTCTTCAGAATGGATTAGGAGTTGTCAATCTAGCTGTTTGCTGACCATAAATGTTTCGAGGACTAATGTTATTTAGGAAATTTTTTTGCAGTACAACATTGGTGACCGTGTCTCAAATATACCAAAGGAACCAAAGGAAACATTCAGCCACATTAATCTAGGAAATCTAATGTCAGTTACAGGGCCAAATCTTCTATATAAGGGAAAGAGATTTACACAAGGCAAAGGAGTATACCAGTTGCAGAGTAGATCACATATACAAATCACCTTTGTGGGTGTCAGTTTCTACTTGCTATGACAAAATTTCTTCAAAATACATAGCATGCCATGGAGACTGAGTTAAAGTCCTTAATCCTTGCTTTGCTGGTGCTGACAAAACAGATCTCTAGACATACATGGGATGTCTACATGCAGGAAACGGGACTGATGTGGACAAAGGGATAAAAACATTGCATGACTGTAGCAGTCCAACTTCTCCTTATAATAATATAACGGGATATTAATTTGCTGAACTGGCTTTAATTCAACTTCAAAAATATGAGCTTTAGGGCATGCTTATCATGAAGAATATAACTTTACAAAAAATACAAAATGAGTGAATGGTTTAATGTCTGGAACAGAAGAAAGTTAGCTTAGAAAAGATTTATAGCCTACAGATTAACTTCACCAATGTAAAGAAGTGTGAGCCTTTTATCTCCAATGCTGAGACTTGTATACTGTGGCAACTCTGAGAATCTTCTTGGACAGGATTCCATTTTGTTTTTCTTGTACTTCTCATTCCATATGCTTCTAGTGCCATATGCTTTTTCTGATGCTCCTACTGTACACAATTTTTTGTTATATCATCAACTTGCACTTGGCTGGTTTTGGATTGTATAGGTCACAGATTACTGGTTCACATCTGGTACAGCAGGAATGCTATGCAGGTGTGTTAGCTAAAGTGTGGTGTTTCATGGGCTGCTGTCAGTACAATCTGGTGTCAGTCCTGCCTGGTGACTCTTGAAATTATGGTATTGTTATATATTATGTGGAAGTACTCTGGGGTCAGACATGTCTCAGTTGCAGAGGGTGTTAACTAGCACATATTGAATCCAGGGGATGAAGGGGTATTTTCCTTTACAAATTTCTCACCTAGCAGAGTTTCTTCTAGACTAATTCCATCCTTGCTGTCTTCCTCTGGGTGTCAGAAGGGCCCTGTTCTGGGGCCAGCCCTGGCAAGAAGAGAGGGTGCTGTTACTGGCAGCCTCAGTAAGGGCTCACCAAGCATTGACAATGTCACATTGCACCAGGTGAGCCAAGCAGACCCAGACTGACTTCTGATGAAGTGTTCGTGACTTCTCTTACTCTCCTCCTTGTAAGTAAGATATTTGAGTTACTCTCTCCAGAGAGATAAATTGATGCTAATGCTGAGAGACAAAATAAAGTAATTATGTTTTCAACACGTTAACTTAGAGATGGTCTCTTAGGGGCTAACACATTGCTTGCAATTTTACTTTAAAATGACTTTGTAATTGACTACTATTAATCTGCTTCACTTGTAGGTTATGTGTGCTAAAGAGATGATACAAATAGTTGTTCCTATTGATAAACATTCAATTGCAAATGAAATTCAGGCTCAAAACTGATGACACTGCCTTTAATACAGCACTCCAATTAATCCAGAAGGAGCTGATTCCCAATGCATCCTCTGCAGCCATTAAATAGTATCTGCTTACTGTGGAATTTACTGATCAGGGCAATTAATCTTTTAGAAACATCTGCTTTGACTCAGAGCACATACCTCTCATATATAAGTTAGAGAAGCATTTCTCTGGCTCTGTGTTATTAGGCCTTAGTTTAAAGTCAACAAAAAGTTACCCACTGATTTATTAAGACTTTGGATTAGGTCTTTGGCTGCAGTGCTAAACAGCAGGGAAAACTATACCTCGTCAGTCCTGTAGTGTATCTGGAATATGATCATGCAAACTGTGCATAGGGCTCACACTGCTTCCAACATCTTGATAATCCAGGGCAAGGGAAGGCTTAGCTGTGCTGTACAATGGAAAACAATGGATAAAACAAGTACATCAGGGTCTGTTGTGGATGATAGAGAAATATTGCCACAAGGATCCCGGCTTCTGTGCTGGGCTGGCATGACTCAGGCTATTCTCTAACACTCTGGGTTGTCAACTTAAGCTTGTACACAGATAAAACTTGGATCCAGCAGAGTCTTTTACTCAAAGCTCTGTGGAAAAGTAGGCATTGTAGTCCTGGGTCTGTTCCAGCCCTGGAAGCAGTAAAGCTGTATTCATGGTGTTGTTCATGTATTAATAAACACACTGCTGGACATAAGGCTTTGTATCTCTGGCATGGATGATCAAAGAGCATATTACCTGCTCAGAGAAAAAGGAGAGTTTGCCAAACACAAATACTTGTATGTAATGGACAGGGCATGTTAACTTGGAGTTGCATACTGGATTTTTATACTGTAAACTCCCTGGGATGCTTATTGACTTCTTTAGTGTTAGCAGAAAAATAAAAAAAAAAAAAGAAAACTGTGATTTCATCACATAAAACCCAGTAATATCTTCAGGATTTTAATAGGTTTTTGCTTTAGTTTCATTGCATATTGAAAATGGTTAGAATTTTTGTGTTTGAGATTATCACTGAATATTTTATTGCATTTCTGTAAGAAGACCTGAACCAAGCTGTTGGAGAATAATGGAAAATGAAAATTAATCAGAGACAGACAGGAAAAACAATGGAGGAGTGTACATTAGAGCTGATGATGTTTTAGGTCAGTTCGAGTTAGGCTGGTGGATAAACAGATCAAGAGCAGCCCTGCTGAGAAAGACTTGGGGGTGCTGGTGGATGAGAGGCTGGACATGATCTGGCAATCCAACTGTGTCCTGGGCTGCATCCAGAGCAGCGTGGGCAGCAGGGGAGGGAGGGGATTCTGCCCCTCTGCTCTGCTCTGCTGAGACCCACCTGCAGTGCTGCATCCAGATCTGCGGTCCCAGCACAGGATGGACTTGGACATGTTGGGAGAAGCCTAAAACAGGGTCACCAGTATGTTTAAAGGAATGGAGGACCTCTCCTATGAAGGGAGGTTGACAGAATTGGGTTTGTTCAGCCTGGCTTTGGTGCTTTTTTTATAATTTTATGATTTAATCATGTTGACCTGCTGAACTACAGACATTTGGATTCAATTAAGATGATTCTGAGATTATTTGTACTGATACTATGCTCATAGTTTATTTTAACAGGCTGACCACAGAAAAATAATTATTGTCTTTAAAATCATTGTACTGTCATTCTGTACTTGTATAAGTATGTTTAAAACAAATGCACAAGTATCAAAGGGCCTAGGAAAGACAGAGTCACAAATTTTCTGTGAGTGTCCTGAATCTGCTTGGAAATCCAAAATTCCAGGAGCCTTCCAGGATTAATCTCACCTTGGATACAATGCAAAGAAACAACATTTGAATATCTTCATAGATTTGATTCAAAGTTGGATAGTGAACCATTCAAGTCTAATAATAAGGACAAAATTTGCCTTCTTGATATAATTGTGTGGTATAGACTGGTGTGGCTCCATTCCTGTTACTAGACCTGCACATCTTTATTTTGGCTCACCAAAAGACACTTGCCCTACATGACTAAACTTTTCACATTAATATCTTCCTGAAGCTCATAGAGTAATATTTAAATAAAGGCATGCTTTTGCATCTGTAGTGTCATGCTCAATTTCCACCATGTTTTTATTTTTAATGTGTTGCCAATCCATAGATTACTGATAAAACTCCTGCACATCACAGTGCTTGTATGCAGGAAAAAGGGTGTCGCAAACTGCTGAGTATCTCAGGGGATTACATCCTTTCTAAGGAAACAGAAAACTGTTGTGAGCAGCAGCCAAGAAGTTGCCTGGTGCAAACTGAAAGCAAAATTGTTTTTCTGAGATGAGGTAAGCAAGAAAGAGCTAAGAAGAAAGATTTGGCTGATCCAAACACACTGGCAGCTAGTTTGGTATTTTTATTTTGGATTGTGGGTCCAAAGCATAATCCTGTTTTCATTGGCAATGAGGATTTTAACAAGCATAGATAATTCTTGGCTGGATTATGCTACACAAATCTCAGCAGTCTGCCAATTAACTCAAGCTGCTGCGCTTGAGAATTACCTGAAAATAGATTGACAACATTGAACTGTCCCAAGTTAATTTTTAATAAAAGAAATTAGATCATTTAGCTCTTGTTTTACTCTGTGGTACTGCATTCTGTTACACTTTATTTACTTCCCCAGAAATATAGCAAATCATGTACAACTTGTAATGAAATGGAAGACCACAAATAGTATTAGAAATCATTCAGAAGGCAGTGAAAAAATAATATTTGTTTGTTTCAAGTTTTGAAAAAGCAAATTCAGACAATATAAATTACAGGTACTTTTCTTACCTGTTTCACTCTAACCTGGAATGGTTCAACACTTCAGAAACTTGTGGGAAAAGACAAGAAATAGCTATTTGGAGCCAGCTTGTGTATAATTATGAAGAGGAATTGCTGGCAACGAATGGTCAAATTACCAGCAAAACACATAAAGATCAATAAACCACATTAAAAAAAAAAAAAAAAAGGTAAAAAGGAAGGACTAGTTTATGTGTGGTTGACTTCACTATCCAAGTATTATCTATTCACACTGTGCTAGTTCAGCCCTGTGTTTTTTGTGTATCCTGTGTAGCTGCAAAGATACAAAGGGGGTCTGCACACCAGGAGACACAACTGCTTACCCTATCCAGCAGCCCCATCTGAGGATGGAAACACAAAGGAGAGATTGATCCTAATGGGAAGCTGCAGCATTTTTCAGGTGACCTGACTCAGGAGGTGAAAGGAGCACTGTTATTTGCATAGGTATGCTGCCAGGGAATTCCCTGAAGAGGTGAGACCTGGAGAACTCCTGGCGAAGGCTGGTGCTCTAAGCTTTGGAGCAGATCTTATCTCCCTTTACTTCTCCCGGTTTCCACCCAGTTTCAAATGAGCTTTGATCTCCACCCCTGCCGTAACTGTAAGCAGGAATTTATTCTTAGTTCCTAGCACAGAGGCAAGAAAAGGGTGTTAATACTAACACCTACAAAGTTTTAATGAGATTAATAAATTCGTTAATTTACCTAGAGGTTTATTCATTAGGTCTTTTCTTTCTTTAAATGAAAAGAAAAAAAAAAAAAGAAAGAAAAAGAAGAAGAAATGATGCTGCTGTGACAAAAGGAAGTAACACTTTTATTTTGTTTGAAAAGAAAGACTCCAACTGGCAATAATAGTACTGGCTTTGCCCAGGCATCCTGAGCAAATGCAGAAATGTAGGAATACAATGTCTAAGTCACCTAGGATCAACTTTCTCATGTCTGTGTCATTCAAAACCCTATGAAGTAATGCTGTTGTTTTGATTCTTTCATGTACAAGTATCATGTTACTGAATTGTGGCGAGGAAGAAGCAGTGCTGTTTTCCTTTATGTGATTTGCAGAGGGAAGGCATGGTTTCAGATTTTTTTGCTGTTTTTGTTTTTGTCTGTATGTGATGTATATTCCTTGCTGATACTTAAACTTGTGTTAGGAGAAATCTTTTAAAGAAGATACATTTGAGTTATTCAAGGAAAAAAAACCAAAACTTGCAGAAATACTGTACTCTGCAAGTTAGTTGTAATTTTCAGGGAGGCTTCAAAATGTTTACACATGAAAATGTTTAGAGGGAAAATTTCCCACCAGTCATTGCAACTACTGCAATATTGTATGAATAAAAAGGTATGTTTACTGATCTTGTTTTTCTCTTTCAGTCTCTGTAATCTGCAGTGAACCATGAACTGCCTCTGGTGGTTTTATGTTCCCTCTTCCATTATAATATGCTCTGCAAAGGGCAGAATACAAATAACATGATAAGAAACAGTTAGTCATAATTTTACTCCATTTTCCTTCCTTCCTATCCGGAATAATAAAACAGAGGCTACCAGCTTGTGTATCTTATTTCTGAGTTGATAATAAAAGATGGTACAGAGACGGGGGACATGGATCTGTCCTTTTAGGTAGGTTAAATTACAGCTTAATGGGTTAACTCCACTCTAACCTAATTTTAAATTCTTTATCCTCAGCTCTCTATTACTGATTCTAGTCCCACATGGATTCTTTTGCCATTCAATATTGAGAAAGTGCTTCTCTGTTTTATCTTTCAGGGACTAAATAACATTCATAACCTCTCCATAAGAAGCTGACCTCACTGGCTGCTGATTCCCCCTCTCCACACAACCACCTGACACTGAGAGACATAAAGGCATGGAAAGTGATACCCCAGCTGCAGTGTGGGAGTGTTTGCTGGGTGGTGTCAGACTTCCAGACAGCCCTGTAAATCCCCTCCACTCTGCACCCTTGAAACAACACTGACTAAAAGTACTAGTGAAGAAACTGAAGAATATCAGGTAAACCTCTCCTGGTATAGGTTTACAAGACTTGCCCCAAGGGATATCCTTAAGGGACCGATGTCTGAGTCAGTATATTATAAATGGCAATCATGATCTAGCCCTGTTTCTAGCTCTTCTTGCTCCACTTCCTTAGAAATGACCCAGGTATGAGTACATCCAATCCCTTATCACCATTGCTAATTGCTATTAAGCACCTTTTCAAATGACCTGAGAAGATTTTATTCCACTAAAATAAATCAAGAAATAAATATATATTTTCAAACCATGGAACAGAGAGAGCATAAAATCCATGCATGATCCTGTGTTACTGGGAGATGCCAAGCAAGGAGAGCAAAATAAACTTAGTGGCATCCTCCCATCCCAGTGTTTACTTTTCCAGAGGATATTGGCTTTGTCATTGCTTGGGTTTGGGCACAGTGTTTCACTCTTGCAAGTTTTAGGAAATGGACAACCAGTTTAGCAGTGCAGGGCTTTGGTGAGGCTTGGGTCTCAGATGGCACCACAGGCAGCACAAACAATGAGTGATTGAACTGTCTTGTAGGTTTCATTTGTTTTGTAGTATTTATTAGGTATAAGTCTAACGCAATACTGAAAATATCAGACTCACTGAAATCAGAGGGATTATATTAGGAGTGCAGTGTCTGCTGAATGGATTTTATATTGGTTATATTGGTTAAGTACAGCCTCATTCATTCACTTTGGAGGATTTTTGAGATTCATTAACCTTTCAGAGTGAGTTTTATGCCAAATGTTCATTTTATCTCAGAGGTTAATTTAATTTGCTGTTCTCTACTGCAAATAAAGCAATAGTTCATTTTGAACTAAACCTTAGGTCATCCTGCAGTGAATCGCTTCCAGGTGGTTAAAGGAAACTGGTGTAAGATAGAAAGGGAATTACAGCACAATGAAAATGCCTTGGAAACTTCAAGAGAGGAGCCAATTAGTAAAGCAAGTCAGCATGAGAGGTAAAAGCACTGGGAGTGATTCATCTAGCTGTTGAGCCAATTTTGCACCAACACAGAGCAAATGTCTCAATGGAGCTATGTTGGAGTAACTGGTACCCAAGCCAGAAGTTTCAGTTCAATGTAGTGATACACCTTAGTCTTCACAAGTGTTTCTAGTTCAGAACTATTATCCATGAAATTTGGAAGTGGTATGTAAATACTTATTTCCACAAAATGTGCACGCATAAAGTCTGAATAAATTTGGGAGTTTCTTGACACAAAGCCAATTAAAAAGCTCTTTGGGTTTTCAGTTTTCATGGGGAACCATTAATTTCACATAACTCATTCTGGGATAATATGGCTTTCCTAAATAATATTTTTGGAGGCTTTCTTTTTTTTTTTTTTTTTTTTTTTTTTTCTACCAGGAAATACTGAAGTAGTTGATTATATATTCAGCTAGCATAAGCCCCATATTAATTAGAAGTTAAACACATATTAGTAATCAAAAGTTTCACTTTTTTGTAGGAATCTTCAAAAAAACTCTCAATAAACACCAAAAATTTAGAGTTAGACTTCAAATTGAAAAATTATTTGGTATGGAAATATGAATTTGAATCAAGTTGTACTCTTGTACCTCCCCCCCAAACTCTACCCTGAAGTCAGAGCACAAATTGACATTTAACCATGAATTCCTAATAACTTCCATCATTTGAACTGGACTCACCTAATCCAATTCCCATTAGGAAGAAGGTATATATAACAACACTGACACTAGGTTTTTCATGCCATTTATTTCTCAATCTGCTGGGCATTCTTAAGTCAAGCTAACTAAAGGACAGACCTATCTGAGTTCCCATCAATTTTATGGAATGAGGAGCTAAAGCAGAGGATGGAAAGCTTGTAAAATCCTCTGTAAATACTGTAGCTGAAGGAAAGGTTATAGCATCAGTTTGTGCACTATTAGACACCAGAAAAATAGCATAGGAGATAGACTTTACTGACAACCCCTGTCCTGAATGCTGCTTCTGCTGAAGATCACAGAATGTCATTGCCCAAATCCCCAAAATCCCACTTACTTCTGGATCCCTCTTTCTTGGTGGTGCCTCTTTGGAATCTACAATGCAGACATATTTCCACATGAAATGCTAAGTAAGTTCATCTTCCCATCTGTTTGCATATTTCTGTACACTGTTATGGAGTAGAATTGTTTAGCAGTCTTCGGCTCCTGGAAGAGGAATGCTATGGCAAGGACAAACTTGGTGTCTTTTCTGGGAAGGAGCATAGAGGGTCTGTGTCCCCACTGAAGCAGCCACCAGGCAGCTGGCCTCATTTGGTACCTTGGCTGGGGACAGCAGCTCCTGGGTTTTGCCTTCTGGGCAATAAAGGCTTTGCAGGCTCTTTAAAGGAAGCAGTTTGTCAGTGGTCCTGTTCTGGGTTTCTTTGCCTCCTTCCTGGTGGAGACATTTCTCCATCCATTTTTCTACTGAGGTCTAGGAAGTGTTTTCCCGCTGAGCTGTGTGCTTCCCCCTTTGCACAAGAATACTTTGCACTATGCAGTAAATTTTTAAAGCACTAGAGAGATTAGACTGTGAGTTCTGGGCCCAAGTATCTATCCCCTTTTCAAGTGAGTAACACCTCACTTGCTGCTTCTACAGCCCTCAGAATACAGCTGGAAAATGCTAATAGCACCACTGGGATCACAGGTCTGAGCATGGAAACTGATGGAGCATAAATGCATGGACCTTCACACATGATATGAAGGCCAAGTGACAATGATTTCAAGTTTACTTAATTTTTCATGCACTATGTGAAACCTATTTACAAAAGCTAATGACCACTCTAAGTATCCTTGTGAAACACCACCACCATTGTTGAGAACTTCCAAATTTTGTCTAACCCTTCTATTTTTGCTTTTTTAAAGTTCATGAAAGGACTTTATCATGAAAGATTCCTTTAGTACTATCTGAAAGTGTTCAGCACTTCTCAGTATAGAAAAAAGTTAAGACATAATTAACTAAATGCCAACTAAACAATTAATTCCAAATATTTGTCCCTGTCAAAATAATCCTGGTTGAGTAATCAGTAGGGGTGTCTTTTTGTTGACATGCAATATATTAGCAAATGCAATACAAAAGGGTTGTTATTCTGCATAAAAGGTTTATAAAATAAATTAAATAGCTCTTTCAAATAAGCATCCATTCATATGTGTTATTTTAACCAAATATCAAATATTTTGCTTGTTGATTACTGGAGAAATAGCAAGCAAAATCCTCATTTTGAGCCTTTTAAAATCCTTCCTTCATGCAAATAGAGTTTGATTTTTATTCCAGAGGGTTTCAAAAAGGATTTTTCACGGGACATGTTACTTCTCTCTTCTCAGTGGTGATTCAAGAGAGAAACGAGTGATTTAAAAATGCACCAGCTCCTTACAACCAACACTGAAATGTTAAAACAATAAGAATTTTATTTTAATTTTCTTTGTTTTATGGCACAATTTATTGGAAGTTCACACAAAATGTCATAAGGAAATTTGGTCTTGGGAGGACAAAAAAAGAAACAGAAATGAAAAATATTCTTGTATTTGACTTACAGCTTTGTGTGAACATTAAGGTTTGGAGGGAGTCTGGAGGCTGAGATCTGAGCTGTAGCTGAATGTTAAATAAGAAATATATTTTTGATTTATTTTGCTTAGTTACAGTGATGGAGAGACGTGCAGTAAGAGCATTCTGTTGTACAATCTGTAACCTCAATGATGAGAAAGAAAATGGGCTTTTGCTGTCAGCTTCTCCTCCTATTACAGATTTGAGTTTTACTCCAACATTACTTCCAGTCTAATTGCATTTGACCTGACATTCTTGCTGTGCTAGTGTCAGGCAACATATCTGGAGGCCTTTGCAACAGCTAGTATTTATAGAGTAAATATAATTATTTGCTAAACCCTGGAAGCATCAACCTTATGAACTTCCTAATTTTCATTAAAATACAGGTTTCTTTCTACTTGCCTGTGGAAGCAATCCAGACAAGGTATTTATTTGTCCTAAGTGGAAGCTGTCTGCACTGAGAAATTAAGGTAGGGAATTAGAAGAAGTTTGCCCTATTTAGTGTAGATTCAAACTAAAAATAGCAGGCTGTGGTCAGGTGTAAAGATTGATGTGTATGTTTACTCATGTGTATGTATATCAAAATATTGATATATGCAAGTTAATGGTGTCTGCATGTTTGTATCTTACAACTGCACAGCTGTTTATATATTTGCACAACTTAGGTGATTTTTGTTGATTCCCTGCTTCTTTCAATGGGGACAAATTCAGCCTTCAACATGAAAAGTTTTGTGTTGCTGCTGTTAGAAACCAAAGATATCTTTATCTGTTTGCTTACCTTTGCATACTTACTAAAGTTTTTCTTCATTTTGGGAAGTCATTTGACATTTCAGAATGGAAACTTCCAATTCACTATTTTCTGATATTTGTTTAACACCTAAAATGAAGCATAGGCTAGACCTGCTCTTCTCCTGTTTGAGGCAGAGTTTTATTGCCCCATTTTCAGCATAATCTATAAACAATAAAATGAACTTTTCATATCTCTAAAGTGATGCCTGGAGCAAGTTGCAGTATTAGTGTTTTCAGGCTCAGCTTTGCATGATTCAAAGTGCACCTTTAAAAATGATTGGCATCCTCAGCTTGGGGCTTGTGTTTTCACCCATGAGAGGTGAAATTGTAGAACACTTTGCAGTAGCAAGCTTTGCATTATGCATATCCATTACCCTCACAACTTAGGAAACAGCAGTGTGTGTGTGTCACAGCACAAGAGGGTGTGTATGCTGACCTCAGTTCTCTCTCTTTCCAGCTGTTTTTGTGTAATAAACCAATACAATCTATTTTCAATATGTAAGCAGATTCATTTTTGTAGTGCAACCTTCCCCTTCCCACTCAAACTACAGTGTAGCAAAAAGCTCTAAGGCAGTAGGGCATCCAAAACTATGCATTGATTCACATACATATTGAAAATCTGAAGGTTCATGCCTCTGTTGAGTGATGATAATTTAAGACCTGTGGAATTTTGCTACTCAGGGTTCTATTTCACAAGACAAAACCTGAGCCAGTGCAAGATCCACCTACTAGGATCCTCTTGTCATAGAGTCCTGTGACTTTCCTGTGATTCACATTCCTACCTTTCCCCTCAAAATAAATTTTCTTTTCTGCATTTTAAGCCTTAGTGTAAGATGCTCCAAATAGTATCCTTCCTTTGCCTGGATGCTCAGATGGATGTTTTTACTTATTAAAGAGTATGAATCAATTATTTCTAGGTTTCTGGTAAGTCTTGCCTTTCTTTGTCATTCAGTTTGTACTTTTTTTCTTTTTCTGTTTTATGTAAGGAGTCTATTTTTGTCTTGGTGTAACACTGAACATTTAACAAGCACACAGTGATACAGACAGGGCTTAGTAAGCCCTGATTCTCAAAGGGAGTGCTAGGTGAACACAGCTGGGGTGTCTCCAATTATATGATAAAGTAGCTTAGGGCTCTGAAATACTAGACAGAAAATGTCTGTGTGCAATGCAGAGCATGTGTGCTGTTAGCCTGTTTATATTCTGGATGTGTCAGACTTCCAACACATGAGCAGATGAGTTTTCCAGCTTATGTGCATTGAATCTCACAAACCCAACTCTGCAGTGCATGGATAGCACAATGGGCAGGCTCAGAGGATTCATTTCCACAAGGAGAAGAGTGCTATGCATGTGGTTTGCTGTGTGTGAGTCCATTTTTCTGCACATCAAGCATTTGGGTCAGATCTACTTCCAGGATTTCTGCAATCCCTTGCAAACCTTGTCAGCAAGAGACTAGACAGTGGCTCTTGCTATGTAGTTGGCACAATCCCTGTGCTCCAGGCTTCAGCATTCTGCTGCTCCTGCAGCATTCTCAGGTCTGGAGGGCCCCATCTCATGGAGATTATACACTTCTGCTCAGCAGAGCTGTGGCAGGTACAGAGGAATCTGGTTTCAGACAATACCTCCAGGATGTTTTGGCACCCAGGGGCATGTAGGACCCTGTGGGCATCCTGAAAGAGAGCATAAAGTAGGAATCCAACATGGAACCCTGACATCAGTGTTCAGTAGCTTTAATAACAGTGCACTTCTCTTGCAGGCAGCATCTGTGCAGTGCTCTGCAGCTTCCTCATGTTTCCCTGGGCTCCAGCCATGTTGTTTAGCACAGGACTGGTCCTGAGGTCTTGCTCCTTACTTTATGAACACAATTCCTCCCCCAACGAAAAAAGTATGATGCCAGCTGAATGTCAAGGCTTTGCTCTTCACCTCTTAAAACATCTATGAATGTTACAAAAGCTTGTAGTGCTACATTTTTAATGTGCATCACATCTGTACACCTCTAGAATGATCTGTCTATATGAACAACAGCTGAAACACCTCGATCTGTATGGCTGCCAAAACGATTTATGTACTTCACATCAGTCAACACAGAAGGAACTGATTATTTTTATAAGGAAAATGACACCATCCTCTTTCAAATATTTGAAATATTTTTGGCAAATCACATTTTAATAATCCTTATACAGCTGTTTCATACTGAAACATTATACTCCACACTCATATCCATTCCAAGACCTCCCCTCTGATTTTATTTGCTCCTTTACACAATCATATAAGAGATGATACTTATCACACACAGAAAGGAAAGCAATGTGGTATAAACCCATATTTCTGTATGCAGTTAGCTTGTTATGCACCACATTGGCAGCATCAGCAGCTTGTGTGGACCATGCCACAAGGACATAACATGGAGGCACCCAAAACACGAGGTGAAAGGGGAAGTGGAAAGATGGATGGTCTTTTATGGACTACTGGGAGTCGACGTCTCCTGGCATGTTTGGCCAGGGGCAAGGGACTGCAGATGCTGCAGTTATCTGACTATCCTGGTACTTGTACTGTAAAAAGACTGCAAGGTGTGATCTCTGCAGTTGATGTGATAGAAAGCAGGAATGGTCAAGTGTGATTAGAGCAGATCGTACTTTGTTCATTTTGCTGAAGTAAAGCATGCACTGCCAGCAAGACTCAAAAAGCTGTTACTTCTTTCTGCCCCAGCAGCCCAGAAACCAGTGATCACTGTGGCAAAGCCCATCTTCTTTCCATTTAATTTTTTTACCTTATTTTCCTCTGTGTCTTGTTATTACCAGTGGACTAAATCACATTGCTTTATACTGCTCCAGAGTACCTGTGAAGACAGTGAGTAGATTTACTCCAGACTTACATTGCTAGGATCAATATCAAGATCTGGCACATTTTGTTTATGAACACTTCTTTCTTTGTCCTCCCAGCTGGGTGGCTTCAGAGCCTGGAAAATGAGAGGCACTATTTTTAATGTCTCATTCAAACAGCAATGTGGTAGAAGTGGCAAATAATAGCTGCTTTCAATACAGGAAACAACACACATTGCAACTGTTCCTATTTTAAAAGATATTTTTAAAAATCTCTTCATGTTGATTGTAATAATTATTTGTGCTACTCTAGCCCATAAGCCTTAATTTATGAGTTTATTGTTAATCAATGCTGTAGTTATAGCTATTTTTTTAATTTGTGTGTGTGTGTGCATAAGTTTGTGAATTTTAAAATGCTAAAGAAGCTACTCAGTAAGGTATAAAAGATGATTTGGAAAATAAGTTTTCAAAGTACTTTAATAAAATAGCACATATAAATAATATACTGAAAACATTACCAATAAGTTTTGAAAATAAAGCACAAAAATGTTATGTTTGAATGGATATCCTTAATCCTTATCCTCAATAAATGCTTTTTTATTTCTCTGAAATTTGGTCTATAATAGATATTTGTCCTTTAACTGGCAAAATGTTTGCATTAATGCTAAGGCTATTATGCCAGAAAATTTCCAGTCCCTGCTAGGACATAGAAAGAAATTGCATACTATAGAAGTATGCAAAGTATAATTCAGAAAACAACATTTTAATATGGAAATAACAAACCTTATTTTCAACTTTGTTCCAAGAAATGGGATTTGGGCTGATTTTGGAAAAAACAACCTCTCAAAAATATAATCAGCCAGAGGAAAGCGCTTTGCGTGAGAACGTGAAAATTTGGCAGAGAAACAAGTAAATAGAAGCACTGTTATACTGATGTGTTGGACAACTTTAATAATGGGAAGTTTCAAATATCATATAAACAAAAGTAATGATACAATTAGATAAATTCTTCTCATATTAAAGAAAAACAAAATTACTGATTGCCCTCTGAGACAGGGGGTGTAATGTGTGGGCAGTTCTGGTCCTTCATATCCAATCTTTAAGCACTGGGTGCTTCACGATGGCCAAGTTGTTGGAAGAGAAAGTAAACTCAGCAAAGGATGTGGAATAGGGTAAGGAGGGAACATGAAGTCTTACTGAGGAGAGGAATATCCAGATAAACCAAACAGCTTTTATTTTTCTGCATAAGCAGGAAAATAGTCACAACTAACTGCTGCTGAATCCCTGTAATCACAGCTTGGGTTACTGAGCACAGTTGCCTTCACAGATCTTTGTGGAGAACCACCTATTTTCTTTCCTGGAGTAAAACTGTTTCTGTGAATCAGATCAGGAGGCTCTGCATTAATCCTTTCTTTTTGCAAATTATGAAAACACTGTGCAGAACGAGTGTTTGCATAGCTGGCACCTTTATCACAAGCAAATGGGGTCTGTGGAAACCTGCTGAGAAAATCCTGAGGAAAGTCTGGTGCTCTAATGTTGGCAGAACTTGTGCCAGGCAGAGCTGTTGTGGGGAGCAGATCAGATCTGCACCCTCTGTATACTTCTGCTTTGCTAGTTGTTTCCCTTTTATATTTGGGGATGTTGAGATGAAGACCTGGACCCATGCAGGAGTAATTAAAAATTCCACAGGGGTCTCTTCTCAGGGCTTCTTATATCCCTATGCAGTTTCTCAAGAGGCAAAGAAACCCCAGGAGCTTCCAGGACAGCTGAAGAGGATGTTAATTATGGTTGCTATAAATACAGAAGAGCTCTGGATTGGTTAGTGCTTTTGTTCTTTTCATTTTTATCTCTGGGATAAGAGGATGAGGAAGTGCATACCCTGTCCCTGACCTGTGTGTTCCTCAACACTCGACTGGAGGAAAAGCTTCAACACAGTGCAGAGTGGTCTGAGAGAAGAGGGAGAAGAGTTGCAGTCAGAAACTGTTATTCATATGGGAGGAAGATCAACTAGTTGTGAAACTGCTCTTTTAGTGCTTTCTTTTTTCACTAAGGCCTTGTTTTCTCGCTATCATCAGGATGTGAGAAATACCCACTTCATTATCTGCTGTTTGGTGCTGAACATTCAATCAAGAGCTTATCTTTTATTTGTGAAAGGATATTCTAAGGAAAAAAATACTAAAACTATTATGCCTTACAGTGGAACCCTTTTACCAAAAAAGGTACATCTTCCTGCCAGAAGTCTCTTCTATTTTTTTTCTTCCAGGCTGAAACTATTATTCTGCTACAGAAAACAAAGGGTTTGTCTCTCTTCCTGAGAAAACTCCACCCATTTTAATAGGTAAAGAGAGACTTTTAACTTCTGGTCCCCATCCAGACCTTCACAATCTTGCAATGTGTTTATCCTGGAAAACAGGGAAATATTCGTATTTTCTCCATGTTGCAGATGGATAATTAAGGCAGAAGAGGGCTAAACACCACACATTGATTGGGGCCCTGCTCAGCAGCCCCAGGATCAACACTGAAGTTCATGAACCCGAGCTAGGAGCTATGCTCAAGCAGCTGGGAAGCAGGGAGGGAGCGATGCTCTAACAGCCAAACATTCACATTTGTGAGTATAGACCCAGAGTTTTTCAGTGGGTCTTGCTGCCACCATCACCCTGTCAGCAACACCCAAACAGGCACAGCTTGAGGCTATTTGGAGAAAGGATCTAGGTGACACGTGTCTGTAAAATGTCTTTAATGCCAGGCATAACATAGTTCTGATCTTTGGTAGGTCAAAAGCAGTCAGGGCAATGTGCTGGGTCATCCCTGGGAGGTGAAGGAAGGAGGGAGGTTTGAGGAGGGCTGCTATGTTTGTGGTGGGGAAATGTGGAGAAGGAGGTGGCTGCCAAGGCAGGCAAAGGGGGATGTGGAGACGTGGCTGTGTGCACAGGGAGCAGTGCCTGTGTGTGGGAGGCTGCACAGCTCCGTGCTGCTTTCCCCTTGGCAGTCCAGGCTGGATACTGCTGTGGGCACTTGCACAATGGTAACAATCTCCTCCCCTGTATGGCTCTGCTGGTGTGGGGTGGCCACACTACCAGTGACCTCCTGACGTGCTTTATCTCTTCTTTCTACCCTTTGCTTCTGATTTGGGATTTTTCTGGATGCAACACTCCTTTCTGATTATTCTGGAAGCTCTTGAGGGATTTGTAACAGCAATAATATATGGTAGGTTTGGCTGGGAAAATTCTGCTTAAGAAAAAATGTTGAGGTTTGGAAACTTATTTGTGTTCTCTGTTGAAATAAAATCAAAGTCTTCCAAAAGTTCTCTTGGAAATGGAGCAGAGCCATCTGTTAGGGACCCACTGGGTGGTAGGAGTTCCTTGTTTGGAGCTGAGCACAATAGGATTATGAGTTTCAGTCTCTGCTCTCCTGAAAGTGGGCCTTATGCAGGGACTATTCAGAGGTGCTGCTTTGTTCTGATTCACACTAGAAATTCCATTCTGGATGTCACTACAGAAAACCAACATATTTTCATTAGAAAAATTTCATCGCAATAAATTTGTATTTTCTTTTGAAGAACTTCAAGTCAACTTGAAGTTGAGGCCATGCCACAGAAATTAAACTCTGCAGGTTCTCAGCATTCATTTCACTTTTTTTCTAAGCATGTGTTAGGCTACATAGCTTAACTTGGTGTTTATTTTTTAAATTTTAAAATGTGCCATTTACAAAATAACAAGATAAATCAAAACCACAGCCACTGAACTTCTGTGGGAAATGGTCTGGCTTGCCTCTCAGCCGCTGCTTGCCAACTTCACTTCGGAAAGTCATCTGGCCCTGGAGCTGCCTTCAGAAATGTGCTGAAGGGATTCCAAGGCATGTACAAGATTAGCAAAATCATTTCAGGAGCAACAACAACACAGCTCTCCACCTCAGGGCCCAGCCAGGCTGGAGGGGTGAGCCAATAGCAATCTTGTGAAATTCAAGGAGGATCAATACAAACCCTGAACCTCTGAAGGAAAAACCCTGCAAGGGGGGAGGCTGGGGATGGCTGGGCTTGGGAGAAGCTCTGTGGGAGTCACTGGTGCCCTAGGGCATCAGGAGCCATTCAGGAGCCTGTAGACACTGGATATGGTTCATCCATGCATCTGGGGATGGGATTAACCCCCTCTGCTCTGCACTCAGGAGACCATGGCCCCAGACAGTGTCTGGTTTTGGGGCTCCCTCAATACAGAGCATGGACAAGCTGGTGTACATTCAATGAGGGGGCCCCAGTTTGGTCAGGGCTGGAGCAATTCCCTGTGAGGAGAGGTTGAGGAATGGGCTGTCTCAGTGTGAGGCAGAGATTGCTCTAGGGGGGCCAGAGAAGAGTGACCCGCTTTCCTCACAGCAACAGAGCAATGCTGATTTTGCTGTTATGTACTCAATTTCTCATAAAACTGCATATTAAAGGTTGTGTGATTTGTCAGAGCTTCATTCTGAAAGTCCTAGAGAGAAGGGGCCACTTTATGTGGATGGAAAGAGAGGATATTTCATCTCCCTCTGGCAAGGGGAAGAATACTGCCTAGAGAGCAACAGGAGCCACAGTCCTTTACCTGGACCCCTGGCTTTTGAAGCTGCCCCATGATGGAAAGCATATATCTATGCTACACTTTTTAGAATGATGGGGAAGGTTTTGCTGTCACATACACTCTGTTGGAGCCCCTGGGAAAATACCCACTGGAAAACGCCAGTATTTTGTTTCAACCCAGAGAGAAATTTCACACCCCCATACCTCTCCATCCACAGCTGCTTCAGTGTGTCTCCTAATAACATAATCTAGCCCAAGAGATGGACCAGATCTACAAGCTAATCTCATCCATCTCTCTTCTAATTCAGAATAGTGCCCTATAATGGGTCATTTCAAATGGCATTGAGAGTCAAATTTGAACAAAGTCCTGTTTTCCAAGTTTCTAAAATACTAATCCCCAATAGATGTCACTGTTTAGTAAATGTCTTATGGACAAAACTACTTTAAGGGATACCAGTGTTAAAAGAGACCAGTTGTGTTGCACTACCTTGCATCTTCAACTGGTAAGAACAAGTAAAGGGTACATAGAAGAATAAAGGGAGCATACTCCTTTCAGAGTGAGGGAGGACATTTCTTCATTGGCTTTACATTTCATTCACTGTATACATTACAGATATCTGTAACTTCATCCCAGTCTTCATGTAATAAAATCAATTTGAATTCAATTTCTTGGTATTTGATTGGCTCAATCTCTTTGCAAATGAATCCATTGTAAATGAATTTACAGAATGAGATTTCCTCCCCATTTGTTGCAAAGGGTGTCATTTTGCTATCAATCATGTATGAATCTAATATAGGTATGATACAGACCTTCATGCAGGTGGGAGACCATTTTGCCAATTAGGGGGCATTAATGACATTTATTCCTCATTTCACAGAAGGCTTTTGTCATAATTTCACCTCTAATTTTATTTTCTTTGTCTAAAAGGAAATATATTAAGAGTTGCTCTTTAAAGAAATGTTGCAGCCTCTTCTTGATGTTGCCTCAGGCTTATCTTCAGCCATGTGTGATTGGGGCTGAGAACAGGCTCAGTGTTTGGAAGAGAGGAGCTGGGGAGTTAGAGTGAGAAACGTTTCCATCTGAGGGGAAGCCAGACTGCAAGACTCTGCTAAAAATTTCAGACCTTGAAAGTTGTGGAGTTTGCTGAACTGGGGTTTTGTTTCAGCCCCGGAAAATGACAGGAATCCTTTGTGCAAATTGTGTGCAGATGTGGGGCTGGGGATCACACATAACCCACATTCTTAGCTGTTTGCATGTCGGATTTCATTTGCAACCATATCCAATTTTCAAATTGCACTCTCTATCTTTTTCAGTTGCAGAAGTTGTGGCAACTGTGGTCAAATCCCAATGCTCCCTGGCTGATAAAGGGGGACCCTGATCAGGAAAGAAGTTTTTTCCTTGCCTTGCTGTGCTCCCACAGAAGGGATGGAAGAAGAGAGGGATAGAGGAGAGCATACAGGAGCACAGCACACCTAGTTGTGTAGTGCACACCATTCCTTTGTGATGGATATCCTTCCCTGCTGCCCCAGGGCTGGATTCCACCTGTGCATGTAGGGCTGGGCAGTGGGCCAGCAGGACTGTGGCCACAGCATGCCCCACCTAAACTCCACACTGTGACATGTCCATCTTAATTCTCCCATGCACGTGTGGCTGCCTGTGCTGCTTAGTAAAGCTGGAAGAGAAGGCAAAACCAGGTACATCAAGGTTAGCTGATTTCTAGTTGTATTCTGAATGCAATTTTGTACATACACAGTGTGCAGAGTATGCTATCCACCAGCAAAGCATTCCACTCACCCCAGGGAGAGCTCAGGCTGTTCCATTTTATCTTCTATAGCGTACATTTTTGTTGTCTGCAATGGATAGAGATGAGCCTTGAGGGAATTGATAAATCTCATGCAGAGAAGTTTTAACTTAGACATGCATAAGGAATAAATTAATTTTTAATACATTTTTCAAGAAGCACTTTTTTGGCTCAAGACCATCATGCCTGGTATGTTTATAAAGGCACACGTAGCATGCTTCAGTTAAGAGTATGTCAGTGTTTCCATTGTAAACCCTATTTTCAAAGGCCTGTATTATAATTCCAATATAAAACTCAATCCAGGCAAAAAACCCCTGGCATCAGTGTTGGCCTGGTAGTGATGTTTTTTTAATGATTTTTAAAATCAGTTTTTCTCTTACTAACATTTGATTAATATTAACTAATAAGAATACTTTCATCTCTCATCATTGTTAAACTTTAAATCATGATGTATCTTGTATCCTAATGAGTTAGTTGGTGTATAAATGAAATTCTGTTTATTTTTAACACTTAGCTCAAAAACCTTTCCAAATACCTACTTTGTATTTTATAAACCGTTAACTAATTTTCTGCAATGTTCTACTATAACATTTAGGAAGAAGTAATTGGAGCCACAAAATCCCACAGAAGCTCTCTAGCTATGCTCCCAGATGTTCTATGAGGTATTTTGCAGTTGGGACTCCCAGCCCTGCTGTGCAGCTGTTGCAGTCCTGCTGGCAGGTGATGGATGGTGAAAGATCACTGGGTGTAGTTCAGCACTCCAGCAGAGAGCAGGCTTAATTGGCATCACTGAGAGGCAGAGACCAGTGCTCAAGCCAATCCTCCCCTTATCCAGCTTTTTCTTTCTCTTAAACATGCACCTACAAGACCTCCACAGGAAACGAGGGCTCAGGGCTGCCTTCACGCAATCCAGCAAAGGCTAATATTAGTTTTAAATGAAAACCTTTTTCATTCAATATCTGCTCATGAAAGGAGAAAAATCTAATGTTAGCCTAATGATGCAGTTTTGTCCTTATCAGCTTCTTTTTGCCCATAGGCTTTATAAAAGTCCCCAAGCACTGGGTAATGTTATATACCATATGCATTGCCTACAGTACTTCAGCACAACAGGGCAGATTAAAGACAGAGTTTCCATCCACCCTTTGAAGATTTATGTCAGACCTTTTAACCTCCTATGAAAACAGTTTGGTGATTTAATTATTTTTATGATACTCAGCAACAGCTTTCATACTTCCACAAACACTATATAGCTCTCTTACCATAAACTAATCCAGGCTTCTCCATATTGGAGCGAGATATGACAGAAAGCAATGTGGGTTCGAGGATTTGTGAATTTTCTTTCCTGACAGTTGGAGTTAACAGAACTTATTGAGTTTGTAAATTTTCCCTCCTCTCTAATCCTCTTTCCACCCCAATCTAAACAAACAAATTTGCTTGGGTGTTTTTTTTTTGGTGTGTTTCACTTTATAACTGGGCTTGAAATTCAAGACGGACACATATGGAGACCATATAGAGTGCAAAGTATCTGTGGTCTGCTAGTCCTTCTCTTCCTTTGTTGGGCTGAGCACTGTGCCTTAGCAGTTCCAAGACAGCCTACCTGAAAGACTTGCCTGTGTTTTGGACAGATACTGAGCTTTCCAGCCTTTATTTATCAAAGAAAGCCTACCTATATGCATTTTGGGCCCCCTTTTGTAGTTTTCATATGCCTTACAACCACAAATGGATGTGTTACACACTGCATACTTTCATGGTGGTAGAGCCATATCAGAGAAAGATTAAATGACTTGGTAAAAGTCGCACAGGAAATTTGTGACAGAGTCAAGAATTTCCTGAAAGCCAACCTACTCTTTTCAATTATTGTTTTTCTAGCTCTTCCTTGGCAGTATTCAAAGTAGAGGTGAATCCTGTATTGAGTATTCATCTCTGTATATGTACTCATTAAGAGAAGATCAGATGACTTTCTTGAAGGACATCTCTAAGGAAAAACAGGAGAGAAAGGGCAGGACAAAGGACTTATTAGTTGCACCCCATGCACGTGTCAGAAGCTAAAACACAGAGCCAGTAATGCAGTCTGCTCCAGGCCACACAGGAAGTTTGTAGCAGAGACAGGGAATCCGATCTACATCCCCTGAATCCCAGTTCAGGCATTCAATGTCTTCCTTAACCAGTCCATATTTCATATGATATGCAGTCTGTACCATATAGTCTTGGAAATTCTTTATTTATTTATTTTTACTCTCCTTTCCTCTCTGAAATAATCTAATCCAGCAACACCCGCCATGAACTTTTGAACCTTTGATGTTTAAGTAGGTTCAAAATTAGGCAAACCGTGTTTTCATGTTGTTAATTGGAATCACTGTGCCTGGATCTTTTAGCAGCCTCCACATGTTTAACTTCAAACTCCCATGTCAGCCTGAAAGAAAAAAAAAAACACCAAACACATCAGGTCCCATTAAATGTGTTAAACATTTTAACTGTACAAAATGTGGAGTGATGTAGATCTTTAGAAAAGTGAATCAAGAGAATGACAGGAGTCTGTGTATATACTTCCTCCTGCCTGGGCTGAAGGTCATTATTTTGAACTAATAGCTGACCCCTTTGGCCCTTAGAAGGCCATTATGCTTAATGGCCTGAGCTAATTTGTTGTGCTACAGGGTTGGTTGATCTTTATTTTAATCTGCACCTTCTCCTGCTCTTGTGGGGAAAGCAACTGCTCTGACATAATCCAGTTGGCACCAAATTGCCTAAAGGAGGGAACAGGCAAGCAGATAGGAGACAGGATTTTACTCAGTAATTTACTGAGGGTTGAATTTCTTGCCAAAAAATAAACAAAAAACCAGAAAAAATCAAGGAAGGAAAGGTGAAATGCATGTGTGTATACACACACACTTAATGTGTGCACAGAGTGTAAGAGAGTGAGAGAGCAGGAGTGAACCAGTGCAGAGGGAATGGAAAAGATGGAACAATGGAAATCATGATAAATACTCACGTAATCGTAAGAAATACTCACTTTCACAACAAAAACCTACCTTTTTAACCCCATTTTCCTTTCAGACACTTGGGAAGAATAACACCCACATGGTTTGCTGCCAGGAAACAGAGATAGTTTTGTTAGTTCTCTTTCACACAAAATAAAATACCTATTTTAAAAGCAAAATCCCTTTACCAGCCACATGTGCCCATGCATCTTCTGGCATTACCAAAACAGGCTGTTGTGATTGACACAATTAAAAATCAGTTAAAATAGAAAGCAAACACATGAAGAGCATCAGCTGTTAGTCACATTCTCAGAGGGGGGGCAAAATCTCATGGGGTGCTGCTCTTAAAACATTTGCAGACAGCACTGTTTTTGTCTCCTTGAAACCTTTCTTCAGCTCCTCAGCCCAGAAAGGAGCAACATTGTTCAGCTGGGGTATGGGGCTGGGTTTGCAGGATTCCTGGGCAAAGAGGAAGACAGGCTCTTGTCCTTTCAGTACCTTCAGTATTTTTCCTCTGCCCCAAACAGCAGTGTGTCACAGAGACTTTCTGTCTTAGCTGATATAAATTTACATTTGCTCCTTCCGTTGCTGATCCTGGTCTTCTGCACACATCCTGTGCCCTGGGTAAGGAGAGGTAACACAATGGAAAACTGTTAAATCAGCAGCAAACTGAAGATTTTACAGCTTACAAGAGCTCGCATGCAGAGGAGCAAAGCTGCTTTACACGTGTGTGCTTTTGTATCTGCAGTCACACATGCATGAAACGCCTTGGAAATGTGCACAGCATGACCAACTATTGCAAATCACAGGTCCTTGTTCCTCCCTTTTCCCATGATTTTCCACGGTCTGCTGGTCTCGCTGATATCTCTTCTAATGTGCCGTGGCTGGCTGCTTGGGGAGGCTTGGACACTGTGCTATCTGTGCTGAGCAGAAAGCTGCAGGCTTTGCAGGGCCTTGGGGCTGTGCAGGGTGCCTTCCCCCACCTGCACCCATTGCAGCTGGCAGCAAGCAGTGCTTCCCTCGAGGCTCCAGCCCTTCCCTCCAGGGCTTCAGCTCTTCCTGTGCTGGAGCCTTCTGGATGCAGGTGGTGAAAGTCACGGACATCCCTGATCCTGTCATTGGGAATGGCTCCCCCCAGGCAGCCCAGCCCTGCCAGCAAAGCCAATGGAAGTGCAGTGTTTGTCTCCACAGCTCAGCCACGGGTCAGGGTCTGTCCCCATTAATGGTGTCTGGGCTGCCATGACTAAATTACCTACAGCTGTAGCCTTGATATTCGGGGGTGGGATGGAAAGCTTGATCTTATATGCTCAGGTGTCTGAGTTCTCAAATATATGAGATTATACCTTTGTACTGAATTTAAAAAAGAAATGCACACAGATGAATTTCTATTACATTTCTGGCACCCACTAATTCCCAGAGGTTCCTTGCATTTGTTATGATGGATGTTAAAAATCACAGCTGCACAGGGGAAGGGTTGCTGGTCCAATGGTCCCAGGGTATTGTGTGCCTCCATCATGTATGGAAAGGAATATCCCCATGGGGCAGCCTGAGGTGTGGCCTGTGCTCAGCCAAGTCCTTGGGCAGCTTTCCTGTGTGTGGGAAATCTTCCCCTGTCCTTCTAGGGCAGGTTCCCCCTGGTTTTGGACTATCAGGAGAGCACAGGTCCCAGGATCTCCATTGTTTGTCAGGGAGTGTGCACTTCAGGTATTAAACACACCTTTAATCTTTTTGTCTGCAAAAGCCTGAAATTTTGCAGTATTGCAGTCAACAATTTAGGCAATTACTTGAAAAAGTAATTTAAAAAGCAATTTATTGGAGTAACTCATTAAAAAAAATTTAAAATCAAGATCTAAAAATTATCAGTCTGAAACAGCATGTCTCAAGTTTCATGGTTTTCTGTTTTTTTCCTTTTTTTTTTTTTTTTGGTTTAACTTCTTTGTAGGACCTTTGGGTTTGTGTTTCTAATGTTTTGGGTTATAATATTCCCACAGATCTCCCATGGTAGACTGAGTACCCTAGCAAAATAAAAGGCCTCCTGCAGGTGGTGCTACAATGCTGCAAGTATTTTTTTTTTAATTAGACTAGGCACAAAAAATGCCTCCATTATCATTTTCTCTCACTTTACAACAAATGAAAATCTCCATGTGGGAAGTAGCTCGTTATAGGCAGCCAAGTTCAAACTGACTGCAAATGAAGATGTACAGGTAAAGCATTTTGGAGACCTGGACCTGACCTACTCTCAGTATGATTCCACTTTCTCAGCACAGCTAGTAGTTGTGACATATTAAGACAATAATTTCTTCTCCTCCTGCAAATTCTAAAGAAAATTGTTGTTGCCTTATTCTCCATGCCCAATGACTTGTGCAGCAAAATATTATAGTGCAAAATGAGGCTGTAAAATGTGCTGTAACAGATGGGTTGGTATCTTACACCCCATATTACTGTAGGAATGTACGATCAACAGATAATCAAGGAAAAAATGATTAAAAAATACTTAAATATCTACTAACAAAGAAAAAAAAGCTTCATATTTTATGCATCTCTGATTTTCTACAGACTGGACAAAATAGCTTGACTTAGCCAGTGTAGCCTGGCGAGCCACCTCTGAATAAACACAGCCAGTATTCATTCCTTTTTGCTTTTAAATGGCATTGGATAGCCCCCCCAAAATGAAGCCATTATGTAGGAAAAATGTTAACCTGTGGAGCAAAATACCTCTATTTTAAACAGCTGTAATTTCAATGATCTTTATAAGAAAATTGTTTTTCTTCAGATTTTCTTGTTTTAAAATGTGTCGTTCATCTTTCTTGACTGCTGAAAATTTGCTTCTCCTTTATTTTTTTGTCTATTTATGGATTAAATGGCTATTGTGAAAGGAAAACATAAAAAGTAAAAATCTGTGGGGGAAAAAAGTCAAAACAACTACTTTCTCTGATTAAACATGAAACAATTTGGTGTTAAATATCCTTTTCTACTGCTTTTGCCTTCCGTTTTAGCTTTTTATCCCAAACACACTCATAAGTAATTGTTTATCTTTTTCTATGAAAATGTGTTTCTAAGTGTGTCTGCTTGCTAGTCACAAATTGTTGCAATCCTTGTAGTTAAGATAACCTAGCCTGGCATCCTGTGACATTACTCCACTTGGATTTGCACAGGGAAAGAAACAATTAACCCATCAACACAAATGCATGTAGGGCTGTCAGATCAGAAAATAAATGGAGGCCAAATGATGATGTAGTAACAAAACTTCTATAAGAAATAGCTGCAATTAAATTAAAAATGCAGTGACTATAATTAAAATATATGAAATATTTCTTTCAGGTAACATTAAATCTTATGCTTCAGTACGATTTGTTTTTTTTTTTCTCTTCCTTATGTTCAGCACCTGAAACTTCCTAGGGAATTTGCAGGGAGAGGCATCTAATTGGAGACAATAACAACTTGCATTTCAGTGCAATTTCAAGAAATGTCAGGACAGGTGTATTTATTCTTCAATTTCAGAGAGGTACAGTGTGTCTGGGTTAGCACGGCTATTAGGACTTCAACAAAAAATTGTTTTTTTTATAATTAGAGAAGATGTTGAGTCTTATAAATGGAAAGCCATTAGTACTCACCAGTTTAACAGGATTTTTTTGTTTGTTTATTTTTTTCATGAGGTGAAACCCTGCATATAGATATGGTTTTAACACATAAAACAATAGCTATCACTAAACATCCATGTTTTCTTGAAAGATCAGCTGCATAGAGAGAACATAGAGGCATTTTCTGAGCTTTCTTTGAAAATGTCTAGTCTTCAGAAAAAATTTCTAATAAAAATAAGTGAATAGAAAGATTCATTGGCTCATATGCACACCTTCTGCCCTCTTGGGAAGAAAGCTTTGCCATGGAGTGTTATTGGTTCATTTTCAGAGACTCTAACCCTAGGGACTGTTCATATAGATGCTATTTATGGCTTTCTTGAAACACATCAGTGTGTCCTTGAGGGTAAAGGAATGACATCAAGTCTGGACTCAGCACTCCAGGGGTTTCTGCATTAGCAGCAGATCTCTCTAGGGGACCCTTCCCCTATGACTGGTCTATTTTATGGCTCTGTGCCCTTCTTTGGATGAGTCCTGAGCTCTGTATGGGTCACACCACACAGGGAAAGTTAGAGGGGGACACCTGGTTAGCTGAGCCCAAGGGGTTTATGTGGCACCTGGTACTTAGCTGCTCAGTGCTCTGGTGATGGAAGTGATTTATGTGCACAGGCACACAGGGGACCTCTCAGACAGGAAGAGAGACTCAGGTCCCACTGAAAAAAAAAGAGTTGGAATGAAGCCCATGTTGGGTTCAGACACTTTATATAACGTTGAGGCCACCATTGGAGGAAATTTGCCTTTTTTTTGTGGATGTATTTTTCTGCATTATTTAAATTGCTTTCCATAGTTATTTTTTTTTAACACTGACATGTAAATATCATCACAGAGCTTAAATGAAGGCCAGCCAGTTGCTGATTGTAAACTTTGTAAAACACTCCTATTATTTATTTATTTATTTATTTATTTATTTATTTATTTATACTAGTAGTGGTGGTAGTAGTAGTAGTAGTAGTAGTGGTACTACAACTACTTTGCAGGAGCACAGTGCTCTTCTAAAACTTAATCTCTGCTTTTGGATTTCGTCATACACTGGAACTACATAGCAAACTTTCAGTGGCTGGAAAACAACCTACTGGATCTTTACCTGTAAAGAAAGTGGTTGTGCTGTCTCCTTGGTGAAGCTGCTTTAAGATACTTCTGGAGCTTATAATTTAAGGGCTGTACCAATTTTAAACAGGAAATGTGTTACTGACATAACAGACATCCACCAGAAACCACCAGAAAAAACCCACAAAATCTGTTGAGACAGAAAGAGCAAGGAAGTACCTATATCAGAGAACCACAGGCTTTTCATATTTGTTGAAGAATTTTCCCTGGCTGGGCAGTCTGTTGACATAAACCTGAAGCAACTGAGAAACCATTTCTATATTAGTACTTCGCTCAATTGCTGATAAAATGCCTAGTTGTAAATCCTTTCTATATTAAAGTAAGCAGAATTTTTTTTCCTTTGAAACCATCATCAGAATAGTTTGATTTAACAAAACGTGAGATTAACATAGGTAAGAAACCTGCAGATTGAATCGAGGGGCTTTTGGCTGTAACAAGATTTGCCTGTAGGAAAGGACTCAAATGGATGCAAAGAACAGAAGGTTTAGCCATTCTCCTCACTTACTGTGCTACTAAACCTGGAAAGTGCTTTTCTCTATTCTTTGTGAAAAGAGGTCACAAACCACCTCATCTTTCACCATAACCTAATAAGATTTCCAAAGAGCACTCTGAGTGTGTAATTTACTATATATGCGAGCCATCTATGTGAAGCTTTCCCATAGACCAGCTCCTTGTTAACTTGGACAGGTCATGGGCAGACTGTGAGACTAAATAACTCTGTTAAAGAGGAGTTTATCTGTTGGTAATTGGAAGGGGCCTAAAGGTGGCGTGCAAAATGTCCACATTCAAGCTGAACTGATTGTAGACCTGAGGAATGTATTAGCTGAGCAAATTGGCCTTTCAACTTGGCACATTTCCTGACATACCTAATAATATTGAGAACAAAGTAGAAAGAGATTAGAAGAAAAAGCAGCACTTGCCATGTGGCTAGAAACTACTCTCAGTTACTCTGGTCATATATCAACATTATATTAATTCTTGTGCAAAGTGGTGGCTGCAATGCCTCACACAAAAGCACAATTATTGTTTGTTCTGGGTGGGCATTTACAGCTACATTGTCTCAAAGAGAAAGATAAACAACATGCATATATGTTTATTTTCCTACAGTGCAGGGAGCCTTTTCCTCTCATTTCTGTACACATTAGATGGCTACCCTCCTACTAGTTTTTGTAAAGAATGGCTTTAGCTTGTAAATTGCAGATAAAGCACTTCAAAGGCATAGCAGCAGGAGTGTAGATTTTGTTTTCTATTTTGTATTGAACATCCCTGAATGTACGGGAACAAATACCTGGTCAGCATGTAACTCAAGGACTGACTGGATTGCCATCCCTGTCTGAGGTAGAGTTCCAAGAGTTTGAAATTTTCATTCTGAATCACCATGAATAGTTACTGCCAGTGTTTGGGATTTTTTAATAATTATTTTTGACTGCAACTATCTTAGATAAAACAGTGCTGACTGGGTTGTTTCAGTAGCTGCAAAATGCTTAATTTATTAAAATATTTCTCTTACAAAAAAGTTTACGTTACACTTTATAATTTTGTTCATAAATAAAAAGATTCAGAACAGAAATGCTATGGAAAGCTGAGGTTTTTAACAATTGAAAATCAAAAACATTGAAATCTTTAGAGCTAAATTCTGTGAAGGTATGAAAGGCTGAGCGTTGATCAAAGAGGATTTTCTAGTGAGAAATATCTGGCTATGCATGTCCAATTAACTATTTACCTTTCCAACAAGGTGAACAGATGGGAGACAGAAAGAAGTGTGCCATTTTGAAGACTGCTATTATAAACCTTCATGGCTGTGTATGAGGAACAATCAGCAGAAGACCAACCCAAAATCAGCCAGTGCAATGCCAGGATTTACTCTGCCTGATGACCACATTTCTTTCTGCTGGAATGGAGGTCATTTGTAAATGTAATTTGCATTATGTCTGCCTTTCTTCTATATATTTTCCTACAGAACAGTAAAAACAATGCACCATGAAAATATTTTTTCTTGAGTAAATAGTCACACAACATCCTAAGAATAGATAAAAATTCATTTTATCTCTCCAATGTTTATTTCTAAGATTTTTTTGAAGTAGTAGAAAAGAAATCAATAGTAGCTAAAGAAATTAGTTTTGACATTTGAAATCTGACACACAAGGTTGGCATATTTTCTGTGTCTTATTTGCCATTTCTTTGCAGCTACTGCTAATGGCTTTGCAGCATTCTGAGCTTTGGATGTGCAGAAATGGTTCCAAATAATATGTCTCAGAGATATGAAGGCAGAAAAATGCTTTTTAAAGGAAACGTCAGTGTTTTTCTTCACTGTGAAATTTTATGTAGGAGTATTGCTTTTTTAAGTTCTCTAACATGTGATGGGAACTGGTGGAGCAGCAGTTACAAACTGTAACATATTTTGGGAGCTGACAAAACTCTTTAATCAGGCATGCATTTTAACTAAAGAAAAAAAAAATTAGCCTATTATTAGTATTTGCTTCCCACAAAGTTACTTTGACCTTTCATAAAACAAAAAGCCAAAGCAACGAAAACATAAAATGAGAATCTGGAATTACGGAATAAATACAGAAACATGAGCATGGTTATGGTCTCCCCTGCTCCATTTCTCTCCACTATCTGGTTGCTGAAAGCAGTATACACACTGTTTTATCGTGGTGATTACAGTGTTTTGCAGTTTTTCAGCAGAATGGGGGTTGAGAATTCATTGGTTGATCTTTCTGGAAGGATGGAAGGAGTAGTGAGCAGTTGTGGCATGATTGTTGCAGGGCATCCCCTTTCCACCTCCACTTGTGCATGTGGCAGGACAGGTACCAGCCTATGGTTTGCATACACCGGGGAAATATGATTTTCAGAGTAACAAACAAGAAGGTGTATCAGAACAACAGGCTGAAATACTGGCATTTTAAATTCCTCGGTGTCAAAAGTGGTTGAACATGTATCATATTTGCCTAGCCTATCTGAAATGCCTATGCCTATGCTCATAGTAACTTTCTGTAAATTGCTGTTAAAGGCAAACACATTAGTTCTTCACTAATGGAAAAAGGGAAATAATGGAAATAATGCTGCTGTTCAAAATGGCAGCCATGAAGAGAAGAAACAAAGCTGAGGAGCCAAAGAGAGAAAAGAAAGATGGATATGCAAACATATTTGTGCAGGTGCCCTTACAAATGCACACAGGCATGTGTGCATATTTTAATTTCAAATGCAAAAATCATCCTTTTTGCATTGATCTTGGTTAACATTGAGCAACAGAAATGTAGACTCCATCTGCAAAGTTATGCTCTGCAGTCATATTAATGTGTAGAGACTAGTAGGGAATTCCCATAGTATGAGCAGATTAATCCTAAAGCAGAAGTATAAAATCAATCCAACTAATTCCTCCTCCCTCTTTTCCCCCCTCAGCCACACAGTAATTTCTGACTTTCTCTTCTACAACCTCTAAGAGTGTCATCATCTTCCCAATTAATTTAGGAAAAACAAATCCTGGAGCTGTGAAGTGCCATAACAATGGAGGGCTGAAGGAATAGCCCAGGGATAGAGTGCTGCTTCTCTCCACTGTGCAGACTGGGACCAAGCCATATTAAGCCTTGTGGAATACATTTTAATATGAAGAGACTTTTTGCATAACGTCTTCTCTTACTGTTCCTAAGAATTGAAATAAATAAATTCTTTAATGGGAAGACTGCAAAACCTGAATGAATTTTTTATTTTCTTAAATGCTTTGCTTGTATCAAAAGTGCTTTCCTGAAGTCCTTAAAATAATCAATTAATATATTTTTTTTCCAGCACAGAGTGTTATTTAGAAATATGCAGAACATAAGTCTGTTCTATGTTCTATTTTCTATATAGGACTACTGGACAGTCTCTAGTAGATCACCAGATAACATTGCTGTTGGGAAAGACTTCAGATAACATAGAAGCTGATCTAAAGCAACACAAAATCTGCTTCAATTTAAGTTAAAATCTTAGATGAATCCCTTTTATTTTAATCAGATTTTTCATTAATATATATTTCTTTGTGTTTTCATTTCCCAATCAAGAAGAGGTGAAAGTTCAGAAAAACATTTTTTTTGTTATTGTTGTTTGGTGAGAGAGGAGATCTCAAAAAGGCTGTGAGAAAATTACTTCTTTTAAGGACTTCCACACTCTAAAGAGAATAACACAATGTTTAAGAAGGGAATTTAATATATAAATCGGGGTAAATAACTGCATTTACAGAAGAAAGTTTTACTTCCTGAATGCATTTCCAGTGAACATCACATGTATGTTAGCAATAATGATACAAACACCAACAGAAGAAATGCACCTTCAGAGTGCATTGCATTTGAAATTTCCTCCTTCTCAGTAAGGAAAAGATCCAGCTGGATACAAGACTTTCTAGTCTACACCTACATTATAAATTCAAAATGCCATGTGACAGCCTTTACACAAATTGCTAGCCCATTTTGCCCTTAACCAGATGGGGCTCTCCCAGAGATGTTCTAGGGAGCTTAAGCCAATCCTGACACACAATCTGGGTGCAGCCACCCTGTTTTGGAAGGTAGGAGGCTTTAAAAATATGGATGTGGGCCAGTCTCCATATAACCAAACCCAGAGAATGGGCCCCAATACAATGGCCTCTAGTGAGGTAGAAGTTGCTTTAGAATTTTTACTGCCTGTGACTATACGAAACTGCAAAGTATGATGAAGTGAAATAAAAAACTGAACCTAAATAATGTATCTTTGGGGCTATAAGAGTAAATTTTTGGTGACAGAAGTGGAGTCAGGGATTGTTACCTTGAATTCGTACTCACCATTCCTCTCCTGCTGTAACTAGAAACAGATGACCTGAAAATCACAATACTTAACCCATGTTGAAGTCTCTGATGGGTTCTGCTTTAACCATACATGGGCCTTTTGGCAAGGTATATTTTGAAAGGAATCAGGAAGCTGAGCCAAAGCCTTATTGGGGGGTATTTCTTCCCTTACTATGTTGTGGTCTCATCATGTCACTCAGGAATGAGGCACTTGCTGTTACATTAAACACAAAAATAACACAGGAAATTGATTTATGTTGGCACAGTTTTCCTATTTTAAATTATTTACCTGAAATCCAAACCAGAACTGCAGTCAAAGTATAGTTCAGAGCTCAGATTTCTTGGGCTTACATGTTAGAGAACTTGACATTTGATCCAGATGGTCCATCTGCCTTTGATTACTGTTTTCTGGTAAATAAAATGAAGAAGGCACATACATTCACTGACACGTTGGAAAAAGCTAAAATAATGTCAAGAGGTTTATAAAATAAGTTAATGAAAGCAGCCAGAAAGTGAGAACAAATATGTCTTCTTTTACTACGGATCTTTAGTATCCCCTTTTATCTAGTGATGCTTGTGTTGGTGTTTGGAGCCAAGAGAAAAATGCACAAAGATGCCCTGCACATTAATGAGAATTTAGCAAATTCCACCAACTGAAATTGCACATCTTCTGCAAATATGGACTGAAGTGAAAAAATATTTTTCATTTTTTAATAAAATGCTTTATCAGCAGAGATAGAACTGGAGGTAAGAGGGCACCTTACTTATAAGGCTGTTGAGATGGGGAATATGTTAAGATACCACATCAGTTTGATACCAATTTTTAACGAGTGCATGCCAGAGTGTAGTGCAAGTATTAGTGTGAGTGTTTTTGAGATAGCAGGCTTTTGGTTAACTTTATGATTATCATTAGGTTTTTTCCTCATTCTTTTGCACTTTGGGTCCTTGCCAGAACTTGAAAAGGAAATACCTCTGTACCCCGAGAGAAACTATTTGTGAAGAATTTCTGGCTTGACCTTAAACAGGAATTGTCTGGAATTACAGGAAAGACTTTTTACAAGACTTCCCCCCTAACTTTGCAAATGCAAGCCATTCAGAAGTATTGGGTGCTTATCAGCAGCTCTGGGAAACATTTAAGGTTTGTCCAGTTTATAGCTAACAGGGAGAGGCCCTTGCTAATGGCAAAGAATAGTGCCATTTTCTCTGAAAGTTGTTAGTTTCCTGAGTATGGGCTGGGTTGGAACAACATAGAAGCAGCAGTAATAACATGCAGTCAAAATAATCTAATTTTCAACCTCAAGGTTTCTAGCATGAACATTCAGTGCTACCATAGCCAAGGAAAAGCAGTAAAGCAGGCAAATATGTGTGTGCTTTATTCTGTTAATATTAGCTCTTTAAATTAGGGTCTCAAAGTGGACCTTTCCCACTGTGCGTGCAGAAGGTATTAATTCTCCATGTCCAAACAATCTAAAAGCAGCTCTATGTCACAAAAAGTTTTATTTTGCAAAGCTTTCTGAAAATATGGGTAAATATCTCTGCAAAAGCAGAGGTTTCCAAATTAATGGGATGAACTGTACCTGCACTGAGAAATTTGGAGAAAATTTAAGATGCTTGTCAGACACTGATGTGATTGAAAATGTTTCTGTGTAAGTGCAGTTTGTAAGGATGCTGACCTTAGAAGAACTGACATGCTGCAATCTGTGTTGCACTCGTAGCTTCATGCCTATTAGGAAGTTTCTGAAGCATTAGCATGCACAGATGGCTGGGGCCTCCTGTTTGCTTTGCCTATGGCCCTGCTCTTTGTTATGGGATATTTACTACAGATTTGTTTTGAGGAGAGTTGCTTGCCTTGTGCATTTACTGGGTGAAGACTTTGATTACTTCACCTGAACTCAAAAGTGAGAAACCAAGAGAAGTGTTCCAGTCGAAATTATTTACCCTATTCATTCCCATGAGTAGAGACTTGTGTTTGCTTGGGGAAATCTCCAAATGTTTTGCTATTGCGTCCCTCAAGAAGTAAAGGAAGCAGTCTCCCACATTCAGTTTTTTGGAGAATGCCTTTATAACATAATTTCAAGAGAAATAAGAGGGCTGCCACCTCATCAGAGCTTTTCTTTACTAATATATATCTGAGCTTTGCAATAATGGGATCACTACCTCCTCCTGAAATCTTGCAACTTGTTGACAACTAATAAAGTACACTTATGCATGTGTTACTAAGTTACACTGAAGAGATGTTAATTTGAATCTCAGATAAATTTAAATTAATTGAGATATTAATGGGAAAACAGTGTGCGATCTAAGAGTCAAACTAAATAAATAAGCAAAAATTTTTCATTGATTTTCTAACTTTCTAATAGTGATTAACTGTAGGCCCTCTTCAGACCTACCTGCAAGTCTGCAAGTTCTTGTTGCTGTTGTTACTATTATATTATTAAACCTTATTACTAATTATTACTATTATTTTTACCCACTTGATTAGGTGTAGACATTGCCCAGAGGAGATGATTTTGCTCTAGGGAACTTAAAATTGAATTAGCTCATGTTCTAAAGAGTCTAGTAACATTTAGTCATAGAATCATTAAATAGCTTGGGCTGGAAGGGATGTTAAAGATATTCTAGTTTCAATCCTCTAGTCATGGTCAGGCACAACTTTCACTAGATCAGGTTGCTCAGAGCTCCAACCAGCCTGGCCCTCAGCACTTCCAGGTGTGGGGCATCCATATCTTCTTAGGGAAAATTGTTCTAGTGTCTCACCACACTCACAATACAGAATTTCTTCAAAGCATTTAATCTGAATTTACTCTCTTTTAGTTTGAAATAATTTCCTTTGTCCTGTCACTACATTCTGTTGCAAATAGTGTAAAGACTCTTCTCCATCTTTCTTGAAGGTTCCCTTCAAGTACCTAAAGGCTTCAATTCGATCACTCAAAGATTATTTTTTTTCCAGCCTGAACAATTGCCTCTCTCGGCCTTTTCATGTAGGACAGGTACTCTATCCCTCTAATCACCTTGGTGTCCCTCCTCTGGACTCGCTCCATCAGATCCAAGTCCTTCCTGTGCTGGGACCCCAGCTCTGGATGCAGCACTGCAGGTGGGTCTCACCAGAGCAGAGCAGAGGGGCAGAATCCCCTCCCTCCCCTGCTGCCCACGCTGCTCTGGATGCAGCCCAGGACACGTTTGGCTTTCAGGGCTGGGAGTGCCCATGGCTGGGTCATGCCCAGTCTCTCATCCACCAGCACCCCCAAGTCATTCTCCACAAGGCTGTTCTCAAGCCCTTCACCCCATATTGTTACCTGGCACAGGTACATTACACTAGACAAAAAAGGCCCCATAATTTAGGGTTTGCCTAAGGTAGCTTCTCAAGCAGTAGTAGGTTAGATCAAACTTTGAATAGTTTTTTTTCTGAAATAAATTGTGTATCAGCATTATACATGAAAGCACAGAATACTTCACTACTAACCATGTCTCTCTCACTGGCATGTCAGCTTTCCTAAAAGTGAAGGAATATCAGACATATATTTACCAGAGAAGAAAGGATTTTTTTTCCACTTTTTCCTGCTAGTTATTGAAGTGAGCTGGTTGTGACACGAGGGAAGAACTAAGCTGAGATATAAGGATTCCTGAAAGCACAATATCCCTCTTTCTTTCACTCTCAATCTGACAGAAATTTGCTATGAAAATAGTCCTATTTTTAATTTCTTACTCAACTTATGTTAATATCATAAATGCATTAACCTACACTACTAAAAGTGGCCAAATAATGTACTATTTCTTTAAGTATTGATCCATCTCATATTATCAGCAAACCATAGCTGACAGCTCAAAATAGAGTGCATGTCTAAATGTTTTCTTGCTTTGTTAGTTAAGCATTCTGTCTCCTACCCACTGAGGAGACATATTTTTAAACACACAACCAGAGCCAAATCCAGAACTTACATACAATAACCAATTGAATACATTTCCATTAATTCACCAGTATTTTTGTCTCTCTATTTTATATTTTAAAACAAAATCCATGAATAGTGGAAACCAGTTGAATTTAGTATCTTGTGCTAGGCAATTAAAAGAATTTTTTTTGTTTTTAATGAAAAAGTTAAGTGTCCTAATTTTTTCATGTGTGGTTGCACACAGATGTCATTGTAATGATGAATGAGTGGTGAAACTACTGGCGAAACTATGAGGTCCCTGGCAGAGCCCCAAGCTGTGAAGGCCAACTTTCCTGTTGGAACAGCTCCTTCCAGCTCCTGCCATTGAATTCTTAAGTAAAAATTGCTCCAGGCTGATAAATATCACACAATACTGACCAACACAGAGCTTCTCCAGGGCTGAAAACCTGGTGGAGGCTGCACATGAAGAGGTGATTTTTTTGTACCCAACTTGCAACCCTGGCAGGGGGTTCCTCTCAAGGACATTGATGATACCCTGTCTGCTTTTAGAAATCGAGCAGTGTTATTTGGGCATGCATACAAGAAATTCTCCATCCAGTATCTTGGTTCTGGAAAGAAACACTTGTCAGGAATTACTCCATTTTTAATTTTATTTACAAGGAAAACAATTCTGCCAAATATTGCCCCTCCCATCTGGACTTTTTCCTATTCAGACAGCAGCCTCTAATTGAACATTTACAGTTTTGATAGCTTCTGAATGGCATCTCTTAAGTACTGGAATAGTTATAATTTATAATAATGATATGTTTATAGTATGCATATTGCATAGTACCTAACAGCAACTTTTAAATACCTCCATCATTGACAACAGTAAATCATATTGTTAGTACCATTGAGAACTTCTAGACCTGTGCTGGTGACTAGAGCTTTGGAGTAGTATATGTTTCACAAATCAAGAATTGTAGTATTCTACTATGTAGTGTATCTAATATTTTTTCATGCTATAATTAAAATTTCTTCACTAGTTGCATTTGAAAGCAGACAAGCTGCAGAAACAGCAGGGCTAATGAAATGTATCATGATTAAATGCTCCACATGATCAAATACACATCCTTATCCATAGACTTCAAGGAGACATGGCTATTCCTGCTTTCTTCACATTCTCCTTAGTGGATTCACAGAATGACAGGATGCTGACACCATTCCGTATCATTCCCTGCACTGTAAAATTTATCCAATATTTTCAGTACAGGAATTATTTTTTTCCCTTACTGGCTGATCCTCTGCTATGAAATTTACCCCACTTGTGAGTGCAGGGAGAACATCTCAATTTTCCAAGTCTAAAATATGTACTTTTGTGCCAGAGTCAACAGGAAAAGAGGACTTACAGGATCCAACTGACTTAGTTTTGTATTTCCCTGATGCCCAAACAACCGGAAAGCAGCAGGACCAAAACATTTCATAAATTTCTTCCTAGGTGGTACAGACACTAAAGCAGGATGTTTGGATCTTTGGCCAGTCCCGGTAGGAATATTGCAATACAGAAAAAATTTGTGCTCACTACACACATTTATGAGGGATGTTTAAGACTTATCTGGACAACACATTAGTGAATATGCTTTAGGGAACAGTCCTGATCTGCCAAGCAGTTGAACCACTTCATGTAGAAGGCTTTTTTACTTTCTAATCTTATTATTGGATCCATTGCTATTGTGTGGTTCAGCAGCCACACAGGTGGTAAATCTCTTCCCTTCACCACCCTTCTCTGTTGCCTTAGGTTATGAATCAGGTAACCCTGATGTCTTTCATTCCTTTCAATGTGAGAATAATAATTTCCACAATAATAAAAGCTAAAAAACCTTCCTAGTAAGAGAGACAGTTTAATAGAGAAAGAAGACACCAATGGATGTTATGCCTAGATGTTCATGTCCATGCCAGGGATTTCAGTTCCACTCCCAGATGAAACTAGCAAAAGACTTGGTTTGGTTTCTTATGCTAGAAGTGTGTGATTAATAGAATGTTCATTGATGCTTCTTTTTGCAATTAGAAGTCAAACAATACTCCATGGCCTGCTTCTGTTTTATGCACTGAATAGATATTTATTTAATAGATATTTATAAAAGTTATTATTAACTTTTATGTTCCTCTAGACACCTCTTTCTGCTAGGCATTACACAATCATCAGGAGAAGGATGTCCTATCCCAAAGATCATATGATCTAAGTGGTCAAGGTAAAACCAGAGATATACTGACTTTTCCTGTATCACTTGGTAAGCAGGAGGCTAGAAACAAAGATTAAACACAGTCTTCTTGACTTTTGGTCACCCTTTTTTCAGAATCACATAATTTTTGTTGGAAATACTCTTTGAAATCTGTTTTCTTTTGATGCAAAAAGAAATGTGGTACATTATGATATTACTTTGTAATTTTGTACTGTTCATTTGTGTGAGTCAAGTTGATACACCCTTCAGCTGGTCAAGATGTTTGTTTTTGAATATCTCTTCACTTTAGAAGCAAAACCAAAAAAGATTTTGCCTGACATCAAAGCCATATTTATTCTGTTTGGGAATAAATGGGAATTTGAACAAAGATTGTGTGAGGAATGATAAATTCCCAACATTTGAAACATATTTGAGGCACATAATCTCTTTTTATACACACAAATCCTGATCAGCTTGAGTATATGAAATATATGATCATAGGTTTTGCAGGAACATTGACTCTTAGGAGATACTAATGGAAAACTAATTTTGGTTTTGTGTAAGGAACCTCTGTGGAGGGAAATCTGGGTTCTAAAAGTTGTGGTCAAAAGCTGGGGAGCAAAAGTAATGTTGCGTGACCATTGTCTTATCTAAAAGATCTAGACTGGCTCAGATTTTCTATATTTGGAAGGATCTGCTAGAGTACAAATGAAAGACAACAAAATTTTGCACAAAATAGGCAGCATTTTTGAATCCCTATTGTGCATGAGAACATTGTAAACTGCTTATAAAAAATCCAGCAGAACATGTCAAATGACATTCATCCAAAGGCTTCAAACCCTTTTTGTTTCACATTTGAATGGTGAGGACTGAAAATATTCCTTTTAAATGGAACACTACACGTAACTTGCAGGATACAGGAAAATTGAAATACATCAATGGCTGCAATCAAAGCTAAAGGATCTACTACTCTATACAAGTAAAACAGGTGAAATCTTGGTTCTCAGAGGACATGCAGTTAACTATGGCTGAGATGTTGGATTCCAGGGTCTCAGTTTAGAATACCATATGGATGATTTTTTAAGAGTTCTCTGCAACGGGATTTAGCTGTACTGCTCTGATGCTGTCGACAGTTAATATGTTAGTATTGCAGTCCACAGGTGATCAAACCCTAAAACTAAGTCCCTAGAAATTAAGTAATTGGTTTAAAGGTCAAGAAATCTTACAGACCAATACTGAATATCGCAAGATTTGTGATAAAATCTCAGAAGCTGGCAACAAGAAGTGTAAGCTACGCTCAGGTTTTTTCCCAGTAAAAGAAACATTTTTACTACTATTTTACTTTTTTTTTTTCCTTCTTTTTTCCCCCTAAAGTTACTCCATGCAGATGAATATGTTCTTTCATTTGACTTAAGTAAAAAATAAAAGTAATTTTCAGTGACTATTGTAGTTAAGCAATGTTTACACTTTTGTAGTGAATTCCTATTGCTTATTTCAGATAGTATTCTCTAAACAAGTTTTTCCCACTATTATATAATCAAAATTACTGTCTCCATGAGCATTTCATTGGTAAGATTTATTTAGTTTCAGATAAGTCCAAATAACTGCAAGCTTTTATTTTCCATATATTACTTTCCTGAACTAAAAAAATATTTTGGAAGCATGGAGAAGGAGAGCAAAACCTGGGCCATGTTTCACACAAATCCTTCCTTGTTTCTCCTGCATTATTTCCCAGACACAATACTGCTGATGGCAGCAACAGGAGACCTCTGTGTCTCTGTGATTTTGTCACTATTGAACAGTCAGCAATGGGGACTAAGGGGAGAAAATGCAAACACAAATGTGCACTCACATTGATCATTAATGCATTTCCTCCTCAGCAGTTGCATACTTTAGAAGCCACTATAGAAAAACAGGAATTTAGTGGCTTTCATAACTTGAAAATACTGTCAGAATCACATTCAGGAGGCAACAATATTATTTCATATAGAGTTATCTTTTTGAAACTGAAGAGATAGCTCCCACTGCTATAGAAACTGCCAGGTCTGGAAGGTGGTGAACATAAGTTACTTCTGCAGCCATAAATGTCTTAAAGAGAATGCAGTGTAAAACCACAAGAACAATTACCCTTTTTTAATTACAAGCAAAACTTCTTATCCAGAAATTACATATATATATATAAACACTGTACACATACTGAACACATTTTTTTTCTCACAGTTTATGACAGAACTGATCTTGACAATAGTAATGGCTTGGTTTTTTTCCAGCTACCAAACCGAAACTAATCATTTTATCAGTTATTGAAAGCTGTATGATTTGCAGGAAAGAGAAATGCATTTTTATTATTTAAATAACACATTTCTTTCCATGTTGATTTGTTATGGTTATCATAAACCTTCAAGAACTACCCACAGGTAATCAGTAAATTACAATTAGCCCATAATTTACAAGAAAAACAATAATTGTGACTTGGATTTTCTCCATCTACTTCTCTACAAGTTCTCTCTGCCTAATTTAGTTTATCATTTGATTATATTTGACCCAGCATCCATCTGATGCCATTGAGAAAATCACTTCAGTTAGGAAGTGCTCAGACAGGGACTTTTCAATTGCAGAAGTCGCTCAATAAAAATCGTTTTATCACATAGTATCACATGGAGAAAAATTGATCTAAACTCTTTATTTTTTTTTTTTTTCTAAAAACTTTCTTCAAATTTCCTATTGAAGAGCCATATTTTCTGTACAACAGATTTGGTGAAACTTTAGAAAAATCTGAAGGTAATAATATCTACCCATCTGTCATGATAGCTGGAAAAGCTGTTAAGTTCCTGTGTGGAATAGACAGCTGAAACAGAAAGAGTCACTGCCCAAAGCACATTTTTTCTCATAAATTGGTTAAGATTCAGATATATAGCATGAGTTATCAGTCATCTGAATGTGCAGCTGGGGAAGTGAGTGTCAGATGACAGGAGTGTTTCTGTGCAGAGTAATGAAATCACTAAAGAAACAGAGAGAAACACAGGAGTGTTTCTGTGCAGAGAAATGAAAACTAAAAATTCACACTTAGATAGCATATTTGCTGTTATAAAAAGTAGTACTAGAGATAAATAAAACAGTTCTGGTCTTAAGGCTCCATAGTGTATAGGAATTGAGATGTTATACATGACATTCATATCCAGGATGCAATAGAGTAATGCAAGAGATTAATAACTCCATGATTAATTTTTTTCTCTAACAGAAAAAAAAAAAAAAAACATAAAAAGCCTGAATATTAACTACCACTATGTGTTGTAGCCTGTATTTACCTTCCTGATATGCTCAGAATTATAAAAGAAAAGATGTAAAGATTCTTCGCTAAGAAGAGGAGGAAGACTAGATTAAGAACAAAGGGAAGGCAGGTGCTTTGTGTTTCCCATATCAAAAGTGAATAATACCAAGTTTTACTCCCTTATCAGTGATTAGCAGGCACTGAACAGAATGGGAGATGAGCTAGGCTGAAACTGCTTTAAGCCCAGGCAGAAATTTCATATTTGGTACCAAAGGAAAACTGTTTTGTGTAGTGTGTCTGACTATGAAACTCAGCCATATGGGAAAAACTAGCATTGCTTTGTCCAAAACAAGATTTTTGCTCCAAAATCTCAATTAAAGCAGTGTTAATATATTTTTTTTTTTTTTTAATTTTTTTTTTTCTCTGAAGGAGTTATAGTTTCAGCAGCTGTAGTTTTTGGGCTTAAAGGGAAGCATAGAGGTGAAGATCAGCCTCAGATCATCTGTTTGTACACTTTTAATACTTAAAACTGGAAAAACCAAACTAAAGGATTTGTACATTGGCATGCACAGTACAACCAATACGTTTGAATTTTGTTAGGTTAAAGATCAGTATACTTAACAGGAAGGGGGAGAAGAAGCCCAAAAGAACTCTATTATTCTTACAGTCCCAACTAATCCAAAAGATTTTCACTGGGTGATATTACTCTGAAATATTTTAAGTCAATTACTCTGAAATACTTGGTTCTTCCAGTAGAATTAATCTATCCAAAACCTACTAACAAGACAGAAATAAAACATGTAAATGTTAACTGTAAAATGTATTTTCTGAAAAAAAACCCCAGAAATTTGAATTAGTCAGTGATGACCAACAGATTTCATAGGGAGCCCCAACAGGTTTACAACCTGACCTAGTGATACCTTTTGTCCTGGCATTGATTCAACTTTTTGTGCAGTGGATCAGAGAAAAATTATGTTATATGAATGTTCCTTTCACCACTGTTTTTATGGGCAGCCAGCAGGTTAAAGGTGCTTTGTCACCACTGTTTTTATGGGCAGCCAGCAGGTTAAAGGTGCTTTGTCCACTGTTAGTTGTTTTGGGGGGAATTCTGTGCATGTTTAAACAACCCCTCATGATCCAGACTATTTTTCTCATGCTTACCAGTTCTTGAACAGTCCTTGAGAGAGAAGATGACAAAAGCTAGCTGTGGAATTCACTCATATATGCTCGTGCATACAAGGTTCCTGCCTGTAGAGATTCTTTAGGGTGATAGCTGTAATAATCATCCACTCCATAGCATCACTGCAATAAGGTTAAGCATTTCAAATTCTTGCTGTAAAATCCCATAGTATTTTGTAAACATGATGAAGTTAAGAAAGATAGATGCTTTGAATGTATATGCACTGAGAGCCATCAGTAATTAATTAACACATAACTAAATCCTGATCTCAGGTTGCTCAACATAAATGCAGGCTTGCTTCACTGATGTCAATAACATTTATTCATGAATATTATTCATATTCACTTCTGTAAACAGAGTCAGTGGTTGGTCATTCCTATTTGCAATTTCTGCTGAGAGATTTAAAAAATACATTTGTTTCATAGCTGCCAGAGTTATAGAAAATTTTCCCAGTACTATGCAAAAGAAAATTAAATAGATGAAATTTCTTTAATACTTTGAAATATTATTTTACCCATAACTTAGTATATAAAATATATGTAATTTTTTACTAGGCATATTTCTTTCAGTTGCAGCATCACTTTATTAAGCATGCTCATAAATATGAAATACTGAATAATAGCTGAACATGATAAGAGTGGTTAATCTTTACTGAAGGATGGACCTTTGCATTGGGAAGGTTGTCTCAGGGATCTGCATTCAAGTTGGCCTTCCTTCCCTGATGGTCTAATTGATTTGAATATGAACAAGGTAATCAAACCAGCACAACCTTCTGAATCAACTTTCCATTTATAAAATTTTGCACTGTGTTTATTAGAATTGAAGCCCGTGTTAAAGGAACACATGACTCATTCCAGGTGTTCAAACACTGGGAGACTGTTAAGTTCAACAGTCATGGGAAAAGGGAAACTAAAATCCCTAAGGTATATGGAATCTAAAATTTTATCAGGACTTTATAAATAAGGTCAGCACCTTGCATGGCCCTCAGATCTTCCTATGAAATCAGCGGAGTTTTTAGAAAACATGTTTGTGTTAGCCAGCAATGCCAAACAAGTTGCTGTTCCTTAGTAACGCATGTGGGTTAATTAAATATATCTGTATTGAGGAGGAAAAAGATACTGTGAAGGGCTATAAAAAAGTGTAGGTATGTGGTCCAGTGTTTCTGCCTTCTGCTCATTATAGTGGGTTGTTTTAGTAATCTAATTGGTCTGGGTCTTTGTTGACAGACCAATTCCTGGGTAGGAAGGTCTGATTTTCTCACTTTTGCTGTTTTATACATCTAAAATATTGGATGATTTATTTAAATTTCCTTTCAGTGTTTCTATTTTCGTTATTATTGTTCTCAATATGAAAAAGAAATAGTGAATATTTTTTTCCCTTTGTATTTGGCATGTATAGGATAAGAATAGAATCACAGAATCATAGAGGCTTTGTGTTGGACCTTAAAGATAATCTAGTTCCATCCCCCTTGCCATGGGCAGGGATGAGATCTACTCAATCAAGTTTCTCAGAGTTCTATCCAACCTGGCCTTGAACACTTCCAGGCAGGGATGAGGCATTAAATGCTTGAAGCACATATTGCACTTGCTTGTGTCACACCCTTAATCCATGAGCTAGCAAACTAACTGTACAGAGTCAGGCCTTTTTAGTGAAAAGAAGGTACAGTCCTATAAAATACCATTATATACCATGGATGTTCCTAAAACCTTTCAATAGCTCTACATGTTTTTTCACATTTCTAATGGCTATCTTTGCCATGATTTCCATGTAATTCGCAGAAGCAGTAATCTACAATGAATGAAAAATGCATGTGACAGATGAAAATTTCCCTCTGGAAAGAAAAGTCCCTAAGGAAACAGTGCAGCCATTTGAAACAATGTGTACACACAGATGAGGAAATATACTGCCAGTCAGATTGCTAATTTCTGATGAGTGACTGGCAAATAGTCAAAGTTACCTACCAAAGAAAACCCTTTTTCAATTTCAACTGCATTTCAAGGCCAACCTCACACTAACTTCACACTGAGCTTGGCTTCAGGAAGAGTTGGAGTGTAAAAAACAATTTCAGAGTATGTTTGAATAGGTGAAAACTGAGAGTGGTAAGGCATTCTCCATTTTGATTCTTGCTGTTTTACTCTGGATACTAGAGTGTGTTTTGATAGTTTCTCTTTCAAGGTAACAGTGTTTTATTTCAATTTTTCTGGAATGTGACATTATGAAGCAAGAGCACTTAGGTGTTTGGTTGACTTTTTGCCCTAGACTGTCCAAAAGAACAGTCATCATTGCCCTTGTCTCTCCCACCCCCACCCACTCCTTTCACTGCCTCCTACTTCTGTCACCATTTGCTATGGACATTCATGCCTAAGCAGCTGCCAGGGGAAAAAAGAAGAGAATGTTTAAGTAGTTTATCTGGAAAAGGAAGGAAGGGTGATACACGGTGGACAAACTTTTAAACTGTCTCTTTACATACTTTGTTTTCTGAATGTAGTACCAGGTGATGCATGGCAGCTGCAAGAGAGATCAGTCTCAATATTTGGGCTTCATCTGAACTCAGAACTCAAAGTAAAGGTCAGGAGCCGTGACCCTAAATAGATTAAACTAAATAGAATAGTATATAGAAACCCTGCCATATGAACTGCTAACCTGAGGGGGAAATCACTTTGCATTCATCTCCAGACAGAGGTTAAACTGAGTTTGGAGACATGATGATTAAGCTCCACTTAAAATTAGTTAATATGTCTGCAACACTGATTAAATGAGAAACAATGATATATTCATCTTAGATGTTCTTATTAGACTTTGAAATTAACCTATCCCTAAAACAGCAGCTTTCACCGTTTGCTATTTTTATTTCCCTATAACCAACTCAGTAAGGTAGCTCAGAGTTATTTCTCACCGGGAAGATTTCTTTGCAAATAAAATGTTAAAATGAGATTACACAAACCATTAGCCTTCACCAAGCTTTGCAACTATTTTTAGGTGGAAAATAAATCTCATAGCTCCAAGGCTTGATAGTTTTTGTTTTCTTAAAGATTAAAAGAAAAAATTCTACACTTTTTTTAGAAGTATAACCCCAGAAGTTTAATTAGCAACCAAAAAAACAAAGACAAAAAGAGAAAGACATTGATAGACGGCCAAAAAATACTGTTATGTTACAGAAAAAGTTTTGTTTCAGACTTATCCCAGTAGTACCTCCTACAAAGCAAAGCACTCCTAAAGGAGTTGCTCTGCTGGGAGCTTAACACTATTAATGAATTAGTGAACACTGATTCTGAGTTAAGACAGCTGGCTTTTAATAAATTACTCCCCATACGCAGTGCAGCCTGTCTTTTTCACGCTGCTTTGTTGCTGATTATATTATCCTAAATGGGAGTGAGAAGCAAATTCAGTGTTTCTGTTTCAGGTACAAAACTTTCTGAAAGAATTGTTGTTGTATTAGTAGGCTTTATGAGTCATTAATCATGGCAAATACAGTTTCAAAATTAATAACTGTGTGTACCTTCTATGAGTGCATTGTGCATCTTTCATTAATATATTAAGATGCAAGAAAGTGCTTTATAGAATATGAAGAAGGTTTTTTTCTTGTTGCACAAATTACATTCAATCACTTAAGTATATTTCTTGGGCTCTGAAAATATGAAAGTCATGTGAAATGATGTGATAATCCTTGTGCATGAGACTTTCAAAATACATTTTTTGAGTTCAGAATTCCTTGTAACATACAGTTGTTCTACTGAGTTTTCACTTGTGCATAAGAATAGCAAAATATAAAGAAAATACCTTTGCTTTCCAAATGTCCATGTATTTGTACCAGTATCCTCACATTATCATAGAAATAACATGAGTTTTGGACCAACAAAATCAGCAACATCTATCTTACGCCACAAAACCGAGAGTCATTCTAAGATGGGGATAACTCTGATTTTGCTCTTATTATGAAGATGCTCTAGCAAATGGAAAAACAACTTACATCTGTGTCTATATCTTCCCAAGTTTTCTTATAAGACAAGATTTCTGCTGAAGGGGGTGTGCTGTGAGCACCTAATTTTTTAAAGGAACACTTATGTCTGAGATTTGCCAGATGATCTTTTCAGGTTTCATGTGACGTAGGGTACTCAAAATCAGAGATGCAAGTATTAATATGAGACACAATCCATTTTAAATATCCTATTAATATATCCTATATTAATATATTAATATGTTAATATACTTCTGAGACACACATGTAAGACTGGAACTGTGTTTATGGAGGATAGAGAAACACTTTTGAATTAACTGCATTTCTTACATCCAATCCTGAGCCCTAACAGACAAGCACTATAGTACACAGTAATGAAAATGATATTCCATAGCTACAATGAATAAAGCAAGATGAGGAACAAAACATTTTCTCAGATCAAGTAGTGGAACTAGGAAAAGCACACATTTTTTTGAACAAGCCCTCCCTGCTTAACAATGTGACATGCGAATGTAATTCTCTCTGAACACAGATACCTTAATTTTCAAACCAAAATGTTACACATATGTTCAGACTTAACATTTTTTGCATTACCATGTGTAAATATTTTTTATCATTTGTTTTTCTGGCTAAAATATGGATCTTTGATTTAGCTAATCCGAGGTTTGAACCTTCCTTTTATATTACCATACTTCTTATTAGAAGACAAGAGAAATATGTACAAGTTACTTATTTTCCCATTAATATTACTTTGCAAATGAAACTCAGAAGGCGATTTCCCCCCTTATTAGAAGTGCCTTGGCTCCAAGGTTAAAATTCCTGGCTGTTTCGAATTTGGAAAGCTTCCCATGGTAATCATATTCTATATCAGAGTGTGGTCTGTGCGCTCAACATTGCCTTATTTAGATCTGTCAGGCAGCACAGACTAGCTGAAACCAGTTTAACTTTCAGCAGGAGCAGAGTAACAGGAGCCCAGTCCTGAATAAAGCAGCGGGAGCTCAGCGAGAAGCTCTTCCCGGACCAGCAAAAGCACTGTCCTAGGGAGAACTTGTCTCTGCCAAAGGCTGGAGATACATTGTTTTAATGAACTTGCCTCATGCTGTTGAAATCATTTGAGGGAACAGATTTGGGTTTATGGATATCCTAAATCTATTTGATTTTAAAAAAAGAAAAAAAAAAAAGAAAAAAAAAAGAAAAAAAAATGGAAAAGTGGAAAGTTTGATTTGTATCAAAAATTTTTTTTTCCATTATCTTTACCACATGCATTTACTCTGCAGGAGTGGCTTTATTATGTCCATGGGCATTCTCTTAGGAAGACAAGACATTTTCAGGATAGGATTTTTTTTTCTGTATATGCTTAGTTGCTGATATAAAACTAGTTTATAATTTAAAAAGAGAGAAAAAGATTGCTTAGTTTTACTAGAAATTGGAGCATACAAATCTGTGCTCTTTCGCTTCAGCTGTGAAGAAAACTTCTCTTTCTTCCCAAAGATTTAAGTAAGCCTTGTGTAAGCATTATTACCTTTCATGTAGCCTCTCCTTCCACTGTCTGCTTACTCTGAAAGTCCTCATGTATCTTTTACTTCCATGCCCACTTTCCCTCAGTGCAAAGTTCAGGACTGAGGACAGCAGAGAGTTCAGGAGGATGATGCTGCCTCCTGGCACACAGCTGTAGTGGATAACAGTTTGGCTAACCACCAAGTCAATATTTTGGATAGTAGTTCATCACTTGATATTGCTAGTACAAAGCGGCTGCCTAGACTAGCTCTTCCTGAGTGCATTTCTTGTTTATTGAATTATTTTGTATTTAATCACATTTTAATGAAATTGGATTACTAAGTTAAGAAGGATTGATTTTTACTTTACACCTACTGATGGAAAACATGCTGCTTTTGGGAGGTGACAATACAGGATGAAGGGCTAGACTTCAGGCTCTCAGCACACTCAAGGCAGCAGTATTGTACCTGTTTATGGTATTCTTTGTCTGACCGCTGCTGCCTGCCTTGAACACATTAGATAGATATTGGATAGGACAGAAGATGATTTAAAATTTGGCTGTTTGATAGCTATTCTTTGAAAAAATGACCTATCCTCGAATTGTTTGGCACAAATGATGAAGCTGAAAAGGTACAAATTTAGTATCAAGAAGTTATGGATATTGCAGGAGGTGGCAACCTGATGGATCACTTTACTAGCTCAGTCATAGCATGACTTACTATCCTGCTTCTTAAAGTAAAGAATGATGAATAATAAAGAAAAAAATGTCCTTTTTCTTTGCCTGTGGACATGGAGTTCAATATGTGAAAAAATAGATTCACCTGTAATTTTATAGCTGTGTCTCTGTCCAATTTTCTCACCATCTCTCCCCTTTTCTCAAGTTGAAAGAAAAGTATGGGATTGCTGGCTGGCCTTATAAACACCTAGAAAAAAAAAAAATACTATGATTTGAGATTTTGTAATTAAAATCCAAGGTACCCCATGTGGTTCAGAGCTGGGACAGAATGCAGGATAGCCCAAGTCTGATTCAACACTGACTTCTCACACTTATAGCAGACTTGCTTTGCACTGGCTGCCAAACCCCAAACTGCACAGTTGCATGAGAAGAGGGTCAGGCTGCAGTCCTGGGTCTGATGCCTCTTCCTGTGTGGCACCCAGCCACAGGTCTCTGTCTGGCTTGGTGCCCACAGGCTGGCACTGGCTTTTGTCTGCTGTTTTCACCTGCAGCTCTTTAGCTCCTCCATGATCCCTGGGATGCTGCAAATCAGGGAGTGTAACTTCACTGATGGGGTGAAAGCAGCACAAGTTTCTCTCTCTCCTACTCTTTTCTACTTGTCTGTTAAGAATAAAAGTGTGAGTGTGGCTTCTGAGCTGTTTCTTTTTTCGAAATTATTTTGTTTTCCAGTGTCATTGAGACAAAGGTGGAATTGTTTTTAAAACCCTTTCTTAGGAAATCCAAGGTAGCAGAGGGGAGAGGGAAGGAGGGAGCATCCCAGTTCCTGACTCATGGACTGTTTCCAACCAAATGAAATTATGAGATCACTCTATCTCTGTTTACTTATAATAATGGCATTTATATCAGCATTATTTAGCAATATTGTTCTAATATGTTATATATCTATGTGATATGTATTTGTGTGTACATATATATATGTGTGTGTGTATATCTATCTATCTATCTATCTATCTATCTATCTATCTATCTATCTATCTATCTATCTATACATATATATATATATGTATATATCACATTGTCTTTTCATAGGGGTCTCTTTGGACATTTTTAACCCAAATTACATAAAACAGAAGACTTCTTAATGACAACTTCCAACAAATTCCATAGAAATAAGTGGCTGAATTGAAAGCAGAGACTCAAATATGTTCCTGACTGATGAAAAAGCAGACAGAAATCAGACTTGTTTTGTTTAAAGCAAGTAGATGGTTCCCTAGCCTGTACACATATAACACATATATTACCTACTGCTTTTTATTGCTTGGTGGGGATGAGAGAAGAAAGGAGCTTTGTGGACCTGGGTGAAAGGTAACAACAGAAATGTGTTTTGTTAATTCTACTGTTCAGAAAATAACTTATAATTTATACTAAAACAGTAATCCTATAAAATACTATCTATTTTTTTTCTATTGTATATCAACCCCTGTCATGTAATTGTCATATACAGTATTGCTATACACAGAGGTGCCCTCACTGCCCAATTCTCTTCACAAGCAATGAACTGAGGTATGCCCAGACCAGCCAGGTTTCCTACAGTTAAAGGAAGAAAAAACTTATTCAAACCAACCAGATCTGTGATGATCTATGGGAGCTTGTGGCAATCAGTTTGATGTCCTTTATAGGGGAGAAGCAATTTACCTCTAAATCCCTTATTGTTATATCTCAAGTTGTGGCCACTTCATCAGTAGATCTCTATTTCAGGTGCTTTCAAAACTTCCTCCGGAGTCTCCTTCCCTCTGACTATGTGAGGAAATTTGGCTCCTAAGCATAGCAGCCCTCAATCCCTACTTTAAGTCTGAGACATATTTAAAGTAATGTGAATAATGCAAAGTTGTAAAATTATATAAATTCTCCGGTCAAATTCTCTGATTGTCCTGATCTTTCTAAGACCAGAAAAAGAAAACCTTTGGCAGCAGGAATCATGGAGTCGTGTAGATTCAATGGCTAGAAGTAAGGATTAGCATCTGACAATGTTCCTGTGTCTGAGAGTTATTGAATAAATGGTTAAAAGTAAAGCCTTGCTGTACTTAACCATCACTACTGTAACATATCCATAACAGCTGAACCATTATAGGGAGTTTTGCCTTCAGTTCTGAAGAATGTCTTTCCTGTTCAAGGATAATGCATGATACTAGGTATACCTAAGGAAGACTGACATCTTTTTCCTATTTCTGTTGTACAGATAAGCCAGGTTTCATTTGCCAGAACTGTCAGTACACAGTCTTTTTATGAGAGCTACAATCACTGTAAAAAGGAAAATAAAATAAAAAATATTGAGGAAAAAAGGGTTGTTGCCAAATACAGTATGCACAGGAAAACCTAGACATGTATTACAGAGTGGAAATGAGCTTCAATATATGGTAGGGATACATGGATATTAGCCCACTTACACTGTGGAAAAATTGAAAGTATCTGATCATGCCCTAAGCAGGAGATCCAAAAACCAGATGGCTCTTAAAACTGGATGGAAATCCACAGCATGTGTAGAAAGGGCAACTAGTGAGCTGTGGAAACAAGTCATTGCAAAGCTTAATTAGCTATTTTATATTTGATCCAGGATAAAACATTCTGGAGATCCTGTGATGAGGAATCTGTCTGTAAAGAGTAATGTCTCCTTAGTTTTACCACAAAGATCTACTCTAGGTACAAAATCATTGGAAACACAAATGTGAATTCAGCTAAGGTGTTGTAGTGAGTCAGGTAAAATAGTAAGGGTAATTCAAATAGGAAAAACCCCTTCAGTCCAGCTGCAACAACACATTTTGCAAATAAATGCAAATAAAACTAACTGATACATTAAAATATAGGCTGTGACAATAGATGAATAGATGAATGAAAGTTTATCAACCCTATACCCACATTTTGTCCTGAACCTATGAGCAGTGACCAGGAAACATTGGTTGGAAAATAATGTCAAACACACATCTGTTACTGCTTGCACTGAAATGAGCAAGAGATCATTGACACTGGGATGAGGATACTGAAAGGACAACTGAAAGATGTTAGTTGAATAGAGAATTCCTGAAATAAACAGAAAACAGCTGAATTTGACTTAATTTACAGCTGAATTAAACTTAATACTCTTTCCTAGTAGCTGTCTCAGCTCACCCAGCAGACAGCTGTAATGATTTTAAAACAGTACTATTTACAATGGTTGATTATTACGCTTTTTCTGGATGGTGCCACCAGAATTAACAGAATTTGCTTTATAATAATTCTTCAGCTTCCACTCACCTTCCTTGTTCTACCAGTCTGACATAGTTGCACAAATCTGCCTTATTTGGCCTAATCTGTCTGGTTTTGCACTATAGAAACAGACTGACAGACTTGTAACTCTGACTTATAAGTTTAGTAACAAAAAAGATATTCTGAAGTGCAGAATAATTATTGGAAAAAAATCCCAGCTTCCCTGCCAATCAGTGCCTGATGTTTGCATTCCACTGTTGATAGCAGGTTTCAAAGAGATTTCCAAGAACTTTACAAAAATGATACATTTCAAATATTTATATATAGTGTTCAGCATCATACCAATAGAGTAAGCATTTTCAGTCACGCAGCAAAGAATTTAAATAGTACACTTAAATTATTTAAATGCTGGCATTGTTCCTTTACTTACATATTTTGCTATACTATTCTTAACAGTGACTCCAGTTACACAGCCTTTGGCTTATTTCAAGTTTGTCAGACAAGTAAGTCAGGATGGCTGCATCCATGCTGTGATTTTGGGGCAGAGAGCTGGATCTAGCTTGGTACCTTGCAACTTCCTTGTATTCCAGCATGACAGGTCCTCTTCTGAATTAACCAACCTATCTGTCCCATGATGACCTGTGATCTATTGCTGGATTAGATACCAATAATTTTCTAGGCTACTCCTCTGAGAATATAGCTTCTACCACCAGAGCATTCTTTACATTTAATAAGGCATATATTAAGTAAACTCTGAGTGCATTAACCTTTACATTCTTCTGCCTTTCCCACCAAAAATTTTGGTTTGTTTGCTGAAGATCTGCTCCTGAGCTGCAGGGAAAATATCTGAGAAATTATATCTTCTCCCTTCCCTCTACAGGCACCACTCTAGGATCAAAACTCACCTCACTCAGTAACCCAGGTAAACCCTGAATACTTACTCTGAGTTTCCTGGTTCTTGAGATTCATGCTCAGCCCACCAGTCAATGTGGGCTTTCACTCTTGCTGTGAGGATTGTTCTCCTCTCCTATTCCTATGGCTTGGAGCATCTGGGGTCACCAGTGTCTGGGATGCTCCTGGGATACTCCTGAGATAATACTTCCCTGCATCAGTGGGAGCTGAAAGAGAAGCAGAGAGTGTTTTAGCCCTTGAGTTTAATCTGTCTTGAGCTTTTAAAACATATTTTGATAATTTCTAAATTTAGATGCAGCTGCTGACTCATATCCAGCTGCTGTTAACCAGCACCCCCAAATCCCTTTCTGCAGAGTAGCTCTCAAGGCACTCTTCCCCCCAGCCTGTAGCTCTGCACAGGGTTGTTGGGGTCTCTTTGTTTTAGTAGGGTGCACACCAGAGCTGTCCTTTCCAACAGGAACAACCAACAACCTTTGTGCTTGTGGCCAAAGCCACAGCAGGACATTGTCCAGTGTGCAGAGCTGGGTCCCAGAGACTTTTCCTGGTAAGAAGAGGCCTTAATGCCTGACATGGTAGCAAAAAAAGGAATGGGCACAGGGATGTTCAAGGCTGATGTGTGTTACAATACCAAAGTACTGGATGGTTTCGGAGGACAGTGTTTTGCAGAACACAATGTTTCTCTGCACTTTTTGTTTATCTTTTCTTCCATAAAAGAAAAGATAATTTATTCTTCCTACAGTATAGGAACAGGAAAATAAAAAAGAGAAAATAGTGGAGCACATTGTCTAGCATAGCTGAAAAAAGATGCTTTTTCAGGCATAAACAATTTTGAGACACCAAAAAATTCACTTTATATCCTTTAACAGCTTATTGGGTATTGTGATCTGCAGAAGTATGTATGTGCAACCTGCCAAGCATTATTTTTATGCTATTATTTGTCCATCATATCACAGATGAACTGTAAGGATGTCATTATAGAGATGATAATTGAGGTTTGCTTATGAAGTGAAATGGAACACTACCCTGCCCTGTGACAACATTGCCCTTTATATCAAGTGACAGTTCCAGTCAGTGCACATAATACTGGAGCCCATGTGCTTATTTAAACCTACTGTGGTGCATATTATGTTTGATATGAGAAGATTTTTCAGCGTAAAAAATGCCACTTTGAGTGTACAATAATTTTACTGTTATACCAAAGGGAAAAAACCTAATAAGATTACATTCACTTTTACACAATCTCCTCCTCAGAAATACTTGCAATGATCTGAGAAAAATCCTAAAACATCAAGGAACTTCCAAAGATGTTTAAAATGCCATCCCCTCAGTTTTAAGAGAACAGACGTAGGAAAAGACAGGAAGGATTATTCTTCTCAGACGGAGGAAGATTTATTGAATCAAAAATAACCTATTGGGTAGTTATTCTTTCAGCAAATGGTAAAAGTGCTGTATAGACATAGGTTAAATGCTTAAAACACTATTCCAAAAAGGTTCAAGAAGACCCCATGTTTTTTGTTAGGGTGATTTCCTTATTCCTCTGTGTCTCATGTCTGTTCCGAAAAATAATGAGTTATGATTATAACTTGCAATTAATCATCTAATTAATAATTAATGTCATATTTGCAAATTGCTTTAGAAATACATAATGAATTCTAAATGTCATCATTTACAACAATATTTCAGTGTTATTTATTTATTCTCAGAGAAGTGAAAAAAATCCATATATCAACTGCTTGCTAGCATTTGTGCATAGCTAAAAAATAACTTAATTTGAGCTCTTACTTTTCTCTCTGTATTATGAGCAGAACTAACTCTCCAGTCAGAGAAACCTCTATCCTTTAAAGAAAGGACAGTCAGTTTTAAAAGCTGTGTCAGAGACGTGAACAGTGCAACTGAGAAGATGAAAAGCTTGAGTACATAAGAGGTAAATTTATATAGATACATATACTATTATGTATCCTATAAAAACATATGTTATTAAGGGAGGGATACTTTTAAAATTTGACATGCAAATCTGAAGCTTGTCATCTTTGCATTTTGACTGGCCTTAGTTATTGGTGTTAAACAGAAAGCTGATGAAATAATTACTCCTCAGGCTAGAATTCTATACATAGTTAGAAAATCTTTAATTGCATCTAGAAATGCCGAATTATTTTATAATTAATAAATATATTCATATATTATTAATAATTAATAAAATAAAAATGGATGGATATGAGTAATTAATGAACTAGTTAAAAACCTGACATATGGTAAATGCCACATCATGTCAGAAATTTGTTTTTTCCAGAAGTGTTGAGTAGTAAAACCAGTGTGTTCATTGTATAAGGTAATATGCATGAAAACCTGGCTTCAGATGTATTTCTCTGCTCCCAAGCTAATTGTATAAAATTATTTTGTTGAAGGATGAAAGAGACTCACTTTTTTAATGCTCAACAAGAAGAGAATTTCCACACCAGAGAGAAGCACATTCTCTACATTCTAGCAGAACGCAGCACCTGGTTTTAAAGACACTCAAAAATACAAATCAATTTATAGAACTACTTTATTCAGAATTGAAGAAAAGCCATACTGTTCAGAGTCAACCTGGTGAGATTGCTGATGCTAAAATTGTTCCTTGGGCAGGGAACCTTGGTGAGACTCTGTCTGGCACCTCCCTGCCCTGCCTGTATCAGCCAGTGCCCCAGTGACACCTTTGTGTCAGGTACAACAGCAGCATTTGTGCTGTGCCTGGAGTTCTAGAGTGTAAGGCTCTATTCGAGCCCAAAATAATTTGCTTTTATTAAACATGGTATTCATTCAACTGTGCCATTTTGGAAGGGATAATAAATGACTGTGGCTACTTCTTCAGCTTGAAAGCCTTCAGCAGTTTGCTTTCATTCTGTGAGCACTGATGATTGCTGTGTATAGAAAATTTTACGTTAAGAAACAACAGAACCAAAACTGAGTGAATGGTAATGAACTTTACACAGCATAGTTGTTAGATGGTAAAATATTTATAAAAAGGCACAGGGAGCTATAGACAGAGGTAGTAGTGATAATTTACATCACTTCAGCTCCAGCTGGCTTCCTCCTTGAGATGAGTGAGACTGCACACAGCCTGGACCCATTTTACTCCTCACAGCCCTGGACTTTGCCCTCGTGTCCCTGTGGCTATCAAGCCCAGTTGGCAGCTGCAGCAGTGTTCTTCCCTCAGGCTTTTTTGAACCAGGAGGCAGCTCAGTGCTGGATATACTGCCTCAGCTTTCCACACTGCCAAAGGAATGGGAAATGTCCCACATGGCATTGCTTACTCGTAAGGCAAAGCAGAAAGTGGCTTTATTCTGAGCTCTTTTGTAAATTATATAGGGCTGAGTTTTTGAAAATTAGCCATTTTTTTTATACTCCTCTCTTTTGAGTGTTTTCCATTGCCAGTTTTCAGCCCTGAGCTCTTTGCTATCTCTCTGACATGTCAAATGGTAGCTCCCTGTGGAGAGATGCAAAGCCATTTTGCCTGACTTGCTTTGAAATCAGTTCCTGTTACCTCAAAACAAGCAGTAGGAAAGACCTTGACATAACCTGGCTCAAAGAGGGAAAAAAATATGGTCCTACAAGGAAAAACTGGAAGAGTAGCCATGCACAGGAGAAACACTAAGCTCTGGTTTATGTTACTTTGAGGTTGCTTATATTAATATTAAAAGGTGAGCTCCAGAAAGGAGATAAGTTTACACAGTATAGAATTTGTGCAGATTCTGGTTGTATGATGAAAGCAACACCTGCTGAAAACTCTAAAACTTGCATATATTTTCCACTTACTTTTCTTCTTCATCCCAAGTATTATATACATCATTTATTCTTCTTTGTATTCTGTAAATAAGGATTAAATGCACAGGTTGCCAATGGAAAATTCAGTCTCTGCATGTCCTATGTAAATATGAACTTTTAGCATTCACCCTGCCTAGATTTTTAAAATAAATACCATAAAATCCAGCATTTTTTATTGTGGCTTGTGTAAGGCTGTAGTTGTTTCATTTAATACACCAACATTATTATCAAAAAGCAATTAGTTCAGAATTATTAGATTAACTGATTACAAAATCTTCTGTGAAAAAGCATCCACCCTCCCTTTCTAGATCCCACCGTGGGGCACATGAAGCTTTCATGTCTCTGAGCATGTTCTGATGTCAGAAGTGATACCTCACTTAGTGAGAATAATTTCCTCATTTCCAGGTGAAGAGAAAATAAATGGGAAATGTGAATTACAACCCAAGAGTATGTGAGCTGGAATTAGCTGGATTGATGCAGAGAGGTGTTAAAATGGAGACTCCCTTGTGCTGCATAATATTACTCACCTCTTCTCTTTATGTGGGCTGTGTGTAGCAGGCTCCAGTGTGAGAGCACAAACAGCCTGCTCCTGCTTTATTTCTAGCAGAAAGGTGAGAACTGGGCAGTGATTTGACAGCAGATCTGATGTGACACTAGAAATAACCTGCACTGGCTCAGCCTGTTTCTGTCTGGCATAAGTGAATAATCTGGATACCGAAATGTGTGTATTCTGCCACCTCTGCAACTATCAGTTTCCCATAGAAACAACATAACTCTTGTCAATAGCATCTTTTACTCTTTATCCCACCCTTAAAACCAGGGCTGGACTGTCTTAAAGCTTAACTTAGCCCTCTTCAGAACTATAAAATGCCATTAAAATCAGGAAAGGCAATGTGGAGAGGAGCAGACACACAGCAGTTGCAGCTCTCAAGAGGGATGGTTGGTCTTTAAAATTAGGCATTGTCTTCAGTTCAGCTTGTCCCCTTCACTTAGCCTCAACCTTGCCCCTTCTTTAGCTGCACTTCACAGACTATAATTAAAGGATGTGTGGAAAGCAAATCTGCTGTCTGCAATGATACTTAAATTGTATAAAACCCCTGACCTGTTGGTAGCCAAAAAAAGCCTCAAAAATATTCCATATTGGAGAAACTTTTAAAATATTTCATCACAGGCAGTTTTCTTCACCCCTGGGAAGTTGCTGTAAATCCATAAGCTCAAATACAACGTGTACTGGTGGTTTTCCTGCACTTACATTAGTTAATAGGATTCATATAAATACATACAAGAGGCAAATTTGACCTGGATTACTGCCTTGCATACCTCTAAAGAGATTTCTTTCTCATGTTAGCATAGACAAAACACCTATTAATTTAGCAATATGAAGACTACATGTAGAATAAAATAGGATTGTGTTTCAGATCTGTGGGGAATGTTCTCAAACTTGCATTTGATACAGAGTCAGACATAGCTGCCAGTTCTGTGCCTATTTCTCTCCTGCAAGAGCAACAAAATGCCTGAGGAACTCATGGGGAATTTATTATTTCACTGAAGGTTACTTAGAAGACAAATAAAGATGCTACTAGAATTCAACTGCAAATAAAAGAATGTCTAGAGATTATATGCTGTGTATAATGTTTATTACAATTAACAACTAAATCTCTGTAATTTAAATATTTTTAAAGGTTTGCTGACCCTTAATTCCCCAAAGAAGAAAGAGAGTGATTGTTTGAATTTAGACTAGTCATGCATCTGATCAAGTATGTTGAAAACAGATGCTGACCAGCTGAAGTTTGTTTAGCTTGTTCTTATTCAGATCTGTCCTGTGGATGGGGTGGTGAGGCCATTAGCATTTTGTGATAAACAGCAGCACATTCACAATGCTGTGGAAAAAAACAAATGCTAGCTGCTCTAGCTCAGTTATATTTATTTGTGTGTTCATGCCTTAAGACTTAGACCTATAAAAATGAATTACTGATTTAAATAAATTTCACTGAGAGATAATAGGTTTAGTTTTTTCAAGAGTTCAGCATAGTATTTCCATGAAATGAGAGGAATTTATTCCTATTGTTTGTTTTAAGAGCCATGAGGTTTATTCTGAATACAGTGTCTGGAAGATATCCAGTCTGTATGTAATGAAAACACAAGGATTTGTGGCACAATTTGACAAAAGATAATGATTTTATCACGGGTGTCTGTAAACACTTTGTAAATATTGGCCATCTTTTTATATATATATACGTGTAAAGGGCACATATGACTTTAAAATGAAAGATGGTTGGTTTTGACTAGGTATTAGGAAGAAAATATTTCCTCTGAGGGTAATGAGGCACTGGCACAGGTTGCCCAGAGAAGCTGTGGATACTCCATCCCTCGAAGCATTCAAGGTTTGATGGGGTTTTGAGTAACTTTCCCATGGCAGGGGCAGTGGACTAGGCTATTTTTAAAGTCCTTACCAGCACAAACCATTCTATGATTCTATGATTCTATGATCCTATGATTCTGTGATTCTATGTTGAATTTTCAAGTGATATAAAGAAAGGAGTAAATGACCTGAACACCCTTGGCTATGGATTACCTAATCTTTCTTTGTTTTGTTTTTGTGTTTTGTGGTTTTGTGGCTTTGTTTGTTTGGTTTTTTTTGTTTTTGTTTTTCCTTTTTTGTTTGTTTGGGTTTTTTTTTGTTTGTTTGTTTTCTGTTTTGTTTGTTTTTTTTAGTCACACAATATTGGGGCACTTCCCTGGGAAGCTGGAAGGGCACAAACAATGAAATATTTTGATGAGTAAAGAGCTCTAAGCCCAAAATACTTATCCAGCTTGGTGTTGTATGCTAATACATTTCCCCGAAACAGAAATGCAAAACAGAAAAACACCAGAAAATACATCCAGCCTTATTTGTCACTCAGACTGCAGATTTGCATTACTGGAACTCGTCACTTATGATTCTGTGCTGGTGGTAATGGTAATGAGAATACCATGTAATGAGTAATGAGAAAGGGTGATGATCTTGGTCACCAACATCTTGCTGTGTCTGTTTGCTTTAGTAAATTTTTCTCTTGAAAATCTGTTCAAAAGCATTAAGAGCAAGGAGACTGAGTGGCTTTCACTGAGAGCGTAATTTGAATACCAGGGATTTATTCAGATGTAGCAGTGGCCTAATTTGTTTGGAGACCCTTTATTGTTAGGGCTGCAAGAAAAGAAAAGAGCTCAGAGAACACATTGAGTTCATTGGTGGCAGCTAGAAAAAGAAAATCTTATTGCTTATAAAGAGAACATATGTGCCATGGAATCACTGAAAGTAAACACTAAATCCTATGGTGTTTTTTAATAAAGGGTTTAATTTCAAAGAGTAATTGTTCTTTAAGCTTGTATTTTCTTTTTTGTTTGTTTGTTTTTTGGTTTTTTTTTTCTCCTAGGAGACAGAAACATCTTAAACACACGTTGACAGATCTGTACACATTTGGACCAAATTCACAAACGTTCATGTAGTTCTAAAGAATTCTAGTATCTTTGAAACAGTATTGCTATGGTATGGGAATCACTTAAATCAGTGGGTGCAAGAACAATTCTGTTTTACCAATAGATGAGGAAAGAATGCAAACAGCAGTTAAGCTGCTTTATAAAACCAGATGACAGAAATAATAGCAACCTCCACACAAAAAATAGACATACACCTTCATCTGGAATCAAAAGAAATGCAAATTTCATGTGGGTGTAAAACTTTGCTGAATTGTATCTAAGGATATGTAAGAGAGGTCATCAGATAGAAGATAGTGTTGTTGAAGAAGAATTTAGAATTGATATTCTATTGATATTGTTTCTCACTTAAACAAAACCAGTTTCCCTCTGCTCTGCATAAAACTTCTGTTCTTCTTGAAGGAAAAGTTTCAATACTTGCAAGAAAAGCAAAAATAATTTTCAGAAATTTAGAAGGAAATGCTTTCTAAGTATAACAATCCCACTTTCTTGGTCTGTATCCTCCCACTCAGTGAACCAGATGGTCAAAATCACCTTTTGCCTTGGAGGCTGGAGCTTCCTGGAGCACAGTGTGCACGTCTGAGTTCCTGCAGGTTTAGGCACGATGGTGCAGTGCAGCAGCAGCACAGGGTGGACTGGGGGTGCTGCCTGGTGTCTGAGTTCTCCCCACAAGCTCAGATGGTGTTGATTCCCTCAGCAGAGAACCAGAGTGTCCAGGTGCTACATCTGCTGAAGGGGATTGACACACTTCCTATTATCAGAGACCTTCTCCAGCTTTAAACTATGCAGTCAGGTTGATCTGAAATCAGGATCTCTTTTCTGGCAGCCAAACACACATTTTCCAACGTTTCCTCAATTTTCAGTGACTTTACCAAAATATTCCTCAGAACAGAGATAGCCTTGACCTTTCTGTCTCTCATCTTCCAAATGGCCTCCAAAGTAGACCAGACAGGGGCCTCTACTCCAGGGCAGTGAACTACAGTTGCCACATTATGTCTTGCAAAAAGAAAGATCATTTAGGTCAAGAGGAGCATTTGTGTCTTTAGGGATCTAAGTGCAATGCAGCAGCCAGAGAGCACAGGGGCTAAACTAAGCCACGTTCCACACCTGTGCTGAGCTGCTGGCTGGCTCCTGAAATCCTGCCCTGAGGGCTGTATGGGCTGGGAGTGATGTAAATACATCCTGTTTCCAGATAAGGGCAGGGAGAAAAGGGATGCCATGCAATGCTTTCATAGAGGATTTTCAACACAGGAAAAATCCCGTAATTTTTTTCCTATGCTTTTCAAATATAATCTGAATTCGAAACCATTACATAAGAGGCATCTTCTGCATCTTAGATGGTGTGTAACTCAAGCTGTTATAGTGGCAAAGCAGCACTATTGCCTTTTTTATTTTGCAAATAAGCTATTTTTTTCCTTCTTTTGCTTATAATTACTTCTAATACTTATTATAAAAAGATCCAATAAAAGAGAATCTCTTTGCAATTATGCAAACAGTAGACTAATTTTCTAATTAACAACAAAAAGTCATGATATCATAATTGCTCCATTTCCATAGCTCATAAGTTATACACAAAAAGAAATCCTGATGGTATAATTGCCTCACATATATTTTATAGCACCATGAATGAATTTCTCTTGCATTCTCAATTAAAAAGAAAGTTGTTCTATATAATTAGAAGTTATTTCCTTCTTCCTTTTTTTATATTCATGTAATTAAAAAGCAGAAAAGAATACATTTTTGAAAGCACAACATAATAAAAATACCTCTGCATTCTCATGATTATATGCAAAAATAGAACAAAATATATTTCAAATTTGAAAATCTTGAAATAAAACACTTGAGTCTTTAAAAAATAATCAAGAATCTAATGCAGTTAGATTTTTATTACATTTTACCAGTATTTTTATTTCACTGAAAATCTTAACAGTAAATATGAATTTGCTATATATGTTATTCATACACAAGAACACATGCATGTATAAATTCACATAAGAGCACAAAGTTCAACTAGCAGCATGAAAAACAGGAAACACATATTGGTTTCTCAATGATTTTTCCTATACTATTAATTTCTAAATTTTTGAAAAATATGTTTAGGACAATAAAACTACAGCATTTTTCATATTGTCTAATGTCTCCCAGGAGAACTGTACCTATTTCCCTGATGAATAAGAATCATATGTTGTATTCTCAAGGACTCAAAAGTGACCTTACTTTGCTTCACATAATTTCTGAGATATAGAAGTCCTAAAGGGCAGCTGCTTTCATAGACAAAGGTCTCTTATGGCCAATCTGTGTGCAACACAGAGCACTGGTTATTTTAAACCCTCTGCAAACAGTGTGTCTGGATTTGAGCTTCTACATAACACCCATTAAATGATAGAGTGCAGAATTTGCTCCCCGTTTTGTTGCTAGGAGTGCTCAGCTGGGACTGGCAGGATGCAGGGGGAAGCCATGGCCCCATCTGGGCAGCTGGGACCCGAGCATCAGTGCTGGCTGCAGCCCCAGTGCTGAGCACAGCCCTTTGTTTGGGGTGCAGAGAGCAGCCCCAGGTGCAGCCCCAGCCTGGAAAGGCAGCCAAGGGAACACTGCTCTCTCAGCTGGCCAGAGCTCTTGAGAGGTCTGCTGGAGCTGGGGAATATGAGGGTAGTGGAGGAAGGGGAGAGAAGGGACCATATTGACTCTCTGACCTGGCAAGTTATTTTGTCCTCACCTTTGAGGCAACAGTATTCAGTTTTGCTTACACAGCTGAAAAGCCTTAAGCTGACTACAGCTCCGTTTTTGTTAACATAGCAGCACCCAGCTTCTCACCGGAGTTGGATTTGAGGCAGCTGGGGTAAATCCTTTGATGCACTGTATTGATGATTTTCAAGCAGAGACAACTTATATTTTCACAGGGCAGAGGAGAGAATGGAGCCTTTCTTTAGCAAGCCTGAACAATAGCCCTAAGGTATAGCAAGCTATCTTTCAAGAAACTGTACTGCAACAGAATAACAGTAGTTTTTCTACTTCCAATGCAAAACACTGTGAGGTATTTGGTTAATATCCCCCCTCATGAAAAAGTTCAGCAAAAAAACTGTAGAGATTTAAGCCATTTTTTCCACGTCCATGTCAGGATTATGTGCTTCACTAGCTCCAAATTTCCTTTTCCTTCAATCTGGAGCCCCATTTGCATCCCAAGTGAACAGGAGAGGTGTCCAGGAAGCCTTTGGGAAGTTGCACTGTATGAGGTGAGGTTTGAGGCTTGCCATATGCAGCCTGCCTTTACTCTGTTATCACCTGCCACAGAGTTTGTAAAGTACAAAACCAGAACCTATGGTAAATTGCAAGATTATTCCTCCATGTTTTTTTGTAGTGAGGGTACTGGACATTTAAGGACTGTCTAATGTTGTAGTGTATATATCTATATCTCTATCTAATCTATATCTATATATCTATATCTAATCTATATCTATATCTATCTATATATATCTAATCATCTATATCATATATGTGTGTGTATACATATATATCTGGGGTACACGGCTGTAATGCTGCCTGGTCACTTCAGAGATGCAGGAGATGGAGCACAGCCATTCAGACATGCTGAGATGGTGACTCTGACTCACAGCCCCTTTGACTTGTGGGACTCCTTGGAAAAATGTAACTCAGTCCACTCACCCCACAACCTCTTGTGGCTGCTCCTCTGCCTTGAAATATAAGTGAGGAATTTTGTCAGGAGAAGTCTGGGGATCTGACTACAGATTTTGCAATTCAGCTGCACTGGTTCTGCAGGGTTAGCACTCTGAAGGCAGAGGCTGGGACAGAAAAGACCAGTTCTTGTATAGCATTGTCTCTCTTTAGCTAGATATGGCCACTCATGACTCTGTCTTCTTGTCTGAGGCAGGTCACAACTCCATATTACTAATTTATGGACAAACCTTTCTAGCATTACCATGTTGAACTTCTGTATGGCAAAACTGCAGCTGTTTTCAGTCTGCTGCATCTGTCTGGGTGCAGAATCAGTTTGATATGTGACCTGCTGGGTTTTGTTGATGTGAGCATGCTGCTCTAACATACTTCCAAAGCAGAAACTCTTCCCGTCATCTATGGGCTGCAGATAAAAGCAGAAAGATGGAGTAGCACAAAAATTTCTTCAGGGCCAAAGTTGGTAGCATATTAAGTAGAAAATCTCATTATTGGTCTTATAGCTGGTAAAAAAATCACGCTGCTCAGAACAACTATAAACCCAAACAAAATTAAAACAACTATTGTGCTTTACAAAGTTTTATTTGCTGTAAGGAAGAAATGATGGCAAAAGATTTCTTGCTGGGAGATCCATTGTGGGTAGATGTAATGAAATAATACTTGTGCACTCTCAGTAGTTCCAAAGGATGGTCTGCCTGCTAATGAAAATGAGATGTTAATTTTGCATCTAAATTTTACATACATGCTGCTGCCTTACGATTCTGGACAAAATGTGTTTGTTTTACCCTCATTTCTCTACCAAAAGGATAGGTTTGTCATCACACCATGCAAAATCAGTTTTTGTTTTCTGGTTATACAGGAAAAGCGAAGAAACCCCTATTTCTTTCCCCAGCAAATTCCTCATCTTCCAAGCATTGCCTGGCTTGCATACTGAGCTGTGAAAAAGAGACAGGTGAGATTTCTGGGCTTCTCAGAAATTCTGAGGTAAAAAAGGGCCAAGAAATACCCTTCCAGGTTCTCATAACATTTCTGTATTGCTCCTCAAAGGGTCATTACAGGAACACTTTCAGGAATGCCATTTGTGCAGTGTTGTTGTTGCTGTCTGTAAGGAAGACACCATTAGAAAGTATGATATTGCTGGCCACATTTTGCACTTGTAATATTAATTACCTACAGCCATTTTTGACAGTTTGGTTCCTGCACTCTTCTAGTGTATATCTACATGGGAGGAAAATAGTTAGGAAAGTTATAATTATGTTGTTAGGTTTAAATACATTTCCCTTGGCTCAATCACTCAGCCCATGAACACCTAGCCTTCCTGCATGAATAGAGGAGATTTGTTTTAACATTTAAATCTCTGTGGCATTCTTTCAACTATTTGCACTTATCAGTAAGTGTTGTTTTAACTTCCCTTTGAAAACCTGTGGTAAGGGTGAGAGGTAGGGGCTTTCCTACATGAGCCAAGGAAACATTTTACATCAGAGGAACAGTTTATGGTCCTGCACTGATTAGTGAACAGGGATTGTTCTGATTTGCACTCTATGCCTGAAATTCCTGTGCAGGCAAATCTTGTGTGGTTTGTGGTTTATTGAAATCCTGTCATTTAACTATGGAGTGTGAGTTTATTCTTATGTACCCAAGAAAGTCAAAGTGTTTATTGAAGCAGTACTGCTTCCAGGGTGGTTGGCTTTGAAGCATTACACATAGTGATTCCCTATTTGCTCTGCTGCCCCTGTAAAAAAATACTTTTTTCTTTTCTTTCTCCAGCACTGATTTTACCAGCATAACTAGAAAGCTATGTGCACTGCTATTTCCACCTCTTCCCCTCAGATGAGTTTTGGTCTGACAAACTTAACATCCTTTCAGTATTGTGTCCACATTTTCATGCATTTCAGAGAAAAGAAAAAAACTTAGTATCTCAGATGAAGTGTGAAGGTTTGCCCAGTGCTTGACAACATGAGTGCTTGCCTTTCTCTCCCAGGAGAAGTCAGCCAGGTGAGATTAAATCACTGGTGGCAGAACTTTACGGTGCTGGTTCTCAACATTGCTCTCCCAGTAACACAGGGGTCTCTGTGGTGTATTTTTTAATTCTGCCCTAAAAAAGGATTCAAATATACTACTAAAGCTGGATTATGCACCTAATCTCAAGTGAATTTATTCCTAACCTTCTGTAGGCTTGCAGCTGCTTCAATTTAACCTGCTGTGGTAGGTTGACCAAGACAACAGCCAGGCACCCACAGCCACTTGCTCCCAGCAAGACAGGGGAGGGAATCAGAAAAGAAAAGACAGGATGGATCAAGATAAAGACAGTTTAATAAGTGAAGTGAAGCTGTGTGTGCAAGGAAAGCAAAACAAGGAATTTATTCACTGTTTCCTGTTGGCAGGCAGATGTCTGGCCTCTTCTCCCTGAAGCAAGGCCTCAGCACATGCAGTGATTACTAGGAAAAGCAAATGCCATGGCCATGAAGATCCCCAATTCCATCTTTTCCCCAAGCTTTTATTGCTGACCACGATGCCATTTGGCATGAAGCATTCCTTTGGTCAGTTGTATGAGCTTCATCCCCTTCCTAGCTTCTTGTGGACCCCCCCACTTTACAGGCAATAGAGGCTGAGTGGGGACAAATCCCCTCAAAGAGCAGGAAAACCTTGATGCTGTGCAAACACTGCTCCTAAACTGACAAGAACTGGTGTGTAATCAGGTCTGTTTTAATCACAAATCCAATCCACATGAAGAAAATTTACTTCATCAGAGCCAGAGCCATCATGCTGCCCCCAAGTTCATCAAGAACATGATTATATTCTGATAGTAGGATGTCTTACAGTTTCAAACTGAGCCAAGAAAAAAAGAAATGTGGGCAATGGGATGCTAGCTTTCTGAATAGTCAATGTTTTCAGGGTAAAACTTGCTCTCTCAGATATGGTTCAAGTAGCTGTATAGCTGTGTCCAGAGGAACCATGCTGGATAAAAGCAGAATTCACATGAAAAATGTTCTATGCCAAGAATAAAAGGCTTGGGAACTGTTCAAATATTCAGCTATAGATTGCTTCCAATTTAGTTTCTGCATGCGTTGAAGGGTTGTTCTTTTTCCATATAAAAGTCTCCCAAAGGAATTTCAATGTATCCTCTTAGCCAATTAGGTATGTGCACTCAGGAACAGAAAAAATTGGATACTTCTGTTTCCATGAAAGTAATAATTTAGATACACAGAAAGATTGAATCACATTGAATACTTAGGATTTCTTCTTTTTCTTGGCAAGGTTAGGAGTTTTGAAAAGAAAACTGTGCTGCTCAGAAAGTATGTCTAAAATATGAACGATACCAAAACTTTAAAATAAAGAGGTTTTTTAAGACATAAAAACCATAAAAAAATTGATCAATAATTTGGCTATATTTGGTTGGTGGTTTTTTATGTTGGTTTATTTCATTATATTGGGATATTTTTGGTGTCTTCCTTTTAATAGAAGTTGCTTGAAACCTGCTTATAACATTTTTTGTGACTAGTCCAGTCTATTGCATGAGACAGGAGGGGTCATAAAACATCTCCTGAGCTGTGTGGAGTTTCTCACATGTTCAACTCACTCCTGTGCTTATGTTCATCCTGTAACTGGCCATCCAGGTCAATTTGAATCCATGAAATTATTTTATATGGGCTGCTCTGCCTGTATTTCACAACATTTAGCTGCTCCAAACCCTTCCCCTTTGAGTATTGCCATGGAGACATGAGATGCCTGAAGAGTTACCATGTCATCATGAGCTGTACAGGTAATCCAGTGCCTTAGGATTTTTGGTCATGGCATTGAGTCCAGGCAATCCAGGGGGAAAAAATGGGTAGTTACATGTCACTATGTTCTTGCCTGAAGTAAAATCTAGTTTCTAGTAGTACACTGAAGGAGACTAAGAGCGGGCACTTGAGATTCCATTTATGTCCTCGCGTTCCCAGCTGTGATGTCAGAAGGTGACATACTTTCAGTGGTGAAGGAGAAGAGAAAAAACTAGGGATTTGTCTTGGGTAAAAGAAGACATTGAGCCTAAATAGTCTTTGTTCCTTTCTAAGGGAAGTATTTGCAGAAAAGTCTCTAGCAGCCATGGGAGAAATTGAGAGTTGCACACATACATGCACACAGTCACTTCAGACTCCTGTCTTTCCTAAACTCAGTGGATAAATCAAGTAACAAAACAGGTGATCAGGGCACAATTCAGATGTTTCTGCTATGCAGTGATCAGAGCATTGTATAATCTGAGTTGTAAGAGTTTTAGTTTATATTTTTTTATTTTTCCTTTTCACTGGTAGTTTAAAATTCATCCAAGTTAGAAGAAAAAATTTATTGCCAATGACATGAGTTTAGTGAAATACTGTTAAGGCCAGTATAACAGATCTCTTATCCTGTAAAGGCCAACTAGATAAAAAGTTGGGTTTTTTTCCCTGTGTTGATTCCCAAAAGAGGTAAAGAAAATGTAATTTCATTAGACAGGTGCCAGTATCTACTAAGAATCACTGAATGGAGATAATTGTAATAGCAGTTAAGTCGAACAGAATCAAGAACTTAAATTCAGTGTGTTTCACAGGGAAGGTTCTAGTTTTACCTGTGTATGCGTGTGGTGGGAACAGGGGGAATGATAAATCAACCCTTACAACTGATAAATAAATCAGACAGTAGAGTTGCAAAGGACATTTTTACAGATACACTGGAGATATTGATCTTCAAATGAGGAAAGAGAACCCACATGAAAATGTAAAATAAATTGAAGTTTTCTTTCTTACATAATCTACATCACTGGGACACATGAATCAAACACTATTCATGCTTGCATCATACTTTGAAGTTCACGGGTGTTTGAAAGGAAAATAAACATTTTTTTAGTTGTCCACATCAATACTACTTCTATTACATCATGTAGGGGATGTACTCACAGAAGTGTATAGGCATAGGCTGGGAAAGTTCTTCAGGCAAAGTTTTGACTTCCTTTGCACTTCAGTCAGTAGAGCTTTAGGAAAAGTTAATCCTGCACTCAGTCCAGCAATAAAAGGGTCTCTCCCTTTTTCCCTAAAGACAGCTGAAGAATTGTCATGCCTCTAAAGTGCACTGCCATTGCTGTAATAGGTGTGTCAGCATCCACAGTAAATGAGCAACAGGTACACGCTGATCTAACCTGATGCTAATTCATACTCCTGCCTATTCATTTTACATGGGATCTGGGGGCTGAATAGCCTAACTCAATGAAACAGATAGAGTCAGGCATTCCATTTGACTGACATTACATTTCCAAATACTTTAAAGGATCTTCTAGTTCTCCCATGAAAGTAAGGAGAAGTGTTTCATTGATATTCAGGGCAGGAATGAATGCAAACTCAGCATCGTGAACCTTGACTATAGAGTTTAAAATGCTTACTTAGGGAATATATAACTAATGTATCATCTAGATGAAACTCATATTGTGCTATGATTGTCATTTGAGGCACAGATGAACCTTTTAAACTCTGATTCAAATAAGTAGTGCAACCTCTCTTAAACAGGAGGTTATTCTTTGCTAGTGATGCTAGCACAGTAACAGGAGAAACTGACAAAGGACCTGTGAAGAATTGGGTTGATGGATCTACACTGGTTTCTGTCATCAGAACTGGAGAATGAGGAGTGTAAACAGGTGCATTGTCAATAACACAAACACTCCAGGATCCTGCTGAGAGATACAGTGATTAGCACAGATGACACAGCCAAAAGCTCTTAAATGCTGTGAAAAATAAAGCCTTGGTGCTGTTATGCTGAGAGGAATATTTAGAAAAATGCCAAATTAGATGAGAGGGCAAATCACTCCAGCCCAAGCACAGCTGAGGATCACCTCTGCTTCTTGTGAGCCAGCAGCTGGTGCTGTGTTGTGGGGTTTTAAGTCCTGTGGCAGCCTTAGCCTGAGGCTGAGAATGTGGTTTGCCTCTCTACTCCCCATGTGATTTATGCTGTGACTTACCCTTTTACCACTTCCCTCTTCCTCCACTGGGCTGTGACCACCCACCTTTAAAATCCATTCTGAACTTTGGGGTTTTAGTGTCTGAAGAAAAAAAAAAAAAAGTTGTAGCAGAAGCAGGAGAAAAAGCTTTCAAAGGGCCTTACCAAAAATGGAGTCAGACTTTCAAAGAAGTTTGAACTCCTAATGATGTAACATACTATTGGAAGGAACAGTCTTATGCCTTTCAACTCACTAGGAATGTTTAAATATCTGCATATTATCATTTAAAGTATTTCCACTCAAATGGGGCCAAAAAATTAGGAACCTCCCAGCTGATATGTGTTTGTAATTATTTATTTCCTTGACTAGTATTAGAGATAAAAAGAGTAGCTAACTTCAAAAATAATTTCAACAAATTTTACATTAATTTGCATAGCTAAAGGTTTCTATATAGCTTGATTTATTGTAAAATAGTGTGTAAACTTTAAAAAAATTGTTTATTTGCACTTTTTTCTTTACCTCATTATCTGTGTACCTGTTAGATTAACTCAATAATTACTGGCTGACATATTATTATTATTTTCCATTTTATGAAAGTTAAGACAAATAAAAGCTTTTTAATTGCTCAGGCTTTTCCTTTTCATTTTTAGCATTGCACACATAAAATACAATCTTCTAAATTCTCTATTTATAGGTGCAATCTAAGGGAAAAGTTGTAGGCTAAAAGCCCTTTTCTCCCTCAGCTGTAAGGCATCTCAGGGTGGGCAATGAATGACCAGGGCTTTAGGATCCTAAGCTGGCTGCAGTATTACTGACACATTGCCATAAAAAGCACAGCAGAAGCAGTACTATAGCTTGAAATGTTCAAATTTACTTCTCTTATTTTCCATGGTTTTTAATGGAACAATTTAAAATGTTGTGGAAGTCTAAAAATTTTTTATGATTTTTATTCATCAGTATTAGAAAAAGTTATTATATTCTGACAAAATCTCAGTAAAAAATTAAAAATAATCACTGAAAAAAGGCTGGTTTTCTTATTGTAGTTAAAAGCCAACCACTGGAGGGAACAATCATAAGGAAAGTACTTGCAAGAAATGATTGAAGAGAAATAGGATGGCTTATATGCTGACAAATAGGGACTGGAGAGTGAGAGAGAACAAAAGGAAATCAAAACAAGCTGAAGAGAAACAGTAATGTGCCAGAACCCTTTGGAAGAAGTGAACTGCTCTGACCTGCAGTCTGAGCAATGACCTGCTCTGCCAAGACGCCTGCAACTTTAGGCTTCTGAAATCCAAAGAAAATAATTATTTTGTCAGCTGCTAAAAGAAGGCATCAACCACAGTTTAGACAGGTGAATCTGCCAGACCCTGGGAATAAAGTGGTATTTTGCCAGTACTGAAAACTTCTGTGTTTGCCAAATATCAGCAGCACAGCTACTGCTGTCCATCTAATCCCTCACTCTAAGCCAAGCCACTGAGACTAGAGCAACACCAGCTCTGTTACCCGTAGAAACCCAACGTGAGCTTAAAGAGGCTGCCATGAACTTGGTGTTGCAATGCAGTCATCTCTTTCAAGGACACACTCCTGATCTCAAGGCCATCAGTAGTTTAAGACATCAGTGACTTGAGCCAAACTGCATCACTGATTGCACATGAACACACAGTGCAGAAAAAATCCCTTGGATCAAACATGGAAGAGTGATGAAGTAAAATCTGTCATAAATGCATTCAGACCAGGCAGAAGTTTCAGAGAAAGAGATATAATGAGGAAAGTAGCAATTTTCAACACATGAGAACTTTCTGCACACTTAGGCAAAAGTTTCCTATTATAAACGTGTCAAAAGGCAGAGACTGAAAACAGGAAAAAGAAAACAACAATAGCAACAAAATCCCAGGCAAAGCCCCAGCCAGCGCAGAGAGCAAATAAAATTTCTGCTGTAAAAAGATCTTTAACTGATTTATATCACCATGGATCTAGACATATCAAGTGAAATTTTTCTGGTTTATGTCAGGCAAAGATTAAGATTTCGAAAACAAAACCTGAGCTATTTTTAGGTACAATATGAACATTGTATGAAAAGGATCTCTGAGATAACCAGATGTAGAGATATAAAAATATACCAGAAAGACATTTGGTCTTGGTCAGATTTGTCAGTCATATCACCAGCCTGAAACAAGGTAAAATTAAAAGAAAAGGGCAAATATGGAAAACTTTATATCACTTTAAGATTTTTTTTAAGTAATTTTTTGCTGTATTTAATTTGTTTCAGTGAATAAGTAGACTTAATTTTACAGTCAGCTAAATGAAATAACTTTTTTTCTGAATTTGTGCATGTTGTTTGCTCTTAATTTTAATCTTCCATGATTTGCCTGTTGCTTTAACTTCAGCATTTGATGTCATGACATGAAAGCAACATTATCAGAGTATATAAAAATGTTCTGGCTCTTTCAGGTGCTTTTTAGTCTCATTACAATAATCTCATGATACATTTGATTAAAATACTTCTCCTCTTGGAGCCTTCAACTTATTTTTTCTGTTTTGGGCTACTAGAGAGCAATGTGCATTTTCTGAAATGCCTTCCTCTCTTGCAGACTCTATTCTACTGCTGGCATTTTAACTAAACTGTTCATCTTCTGAGAGTTACATTTCCTTTTTTATAAAGGCAGTTATACCTTTTTTTTTCCTGCCAACTGAAATTCCTCAGAAAGAAAAAAGGAGTCGTGCAGACTACACATTAAGTTGCACACAGATTTATTTAACTGACTCTTTAGCCAAAGCAAAGTCTTCTGTAGGCAAATGTGGGAGAGAGCAAGAGCCAACATGAAGTCCACTAGGGAACTCCTTTTTCAATACCTTAAAAAGCTCCTAGATACCATGGTAATGAGAGCTTAAAATAGCTCAAAGCTAGAAATACACATTCTAATAACTACCTATTATGCTAGGAGTTTTCTAAAGATCTGTGGGAGACTGTCTTAATGATAAATTATAGTGTATAGATAGAAGGACTTAATTATCATGTTCTATTTTTATTGTTGTATGAATCTAAATAATATAAAATGATAACCTGATTTATGTACTGGATACAATTTCTGCAAATCACATGCTCCTATGGCTAATTCGAGCCCTTTTCAGTGTTGCAACAGATGCTTTGTGGCTATTTTTAAGTGCCTCACAGAGTTATTGTTCATAAGAACATGACAGTACTTTATTTCCTTTAGTGACTTTTTCACTTGAACTTACTATAGGAGTATTTGTGCCTTGTCACTGTTTGGGTTGAAGTGACAGAAGGGCTTGTGTCTTTGAGCTCTCTTCTCCTTGACTGCTCTACAAAAGCAGTTTCTTCAAGCACCAGTAACAGCTACATAAGAGCATCTCATTCCACTAAAATCTGAAGAGGGTTCAAAAGTGTGCTTGGTAATGAGATGCTGATGGAGAATCATTCTACAGTAAATCTTCCATGAAGGACAACTGTATTCCTCTAGGTGTTCTCCTTACTTTAACAGATGCAGTGATCACAGTTGAACAAAGGAAAATGCTTATTGATACCTCACACTTTGGTCTTCATCCTTTTAACACCCTCCTGAAAATTGCTTGTTTGTTTTGTTTTTTTTTCCTGAGAAAGAACTAGCACGGGAGATGCAGGGCCAAGGTCATTCAATAGGGAATATCTACAGAGTATTTGTGTTAATAAATGAGAACTCATTTGAAAATTAGTTAATCTTCTCCCCTTCAAAACAAACAGATAAACAAAAATAAAGCAGGAAACTGCTATGAAATGCCTTTAATGTAAGCCTTCTCTGTCTACACTGCATAATTACTAACATTTCATTCAGGAGGTCACATTCATCAGTCTGTTTAAATCTACAGTGCCAACTGTGTCATGTAAAGCTGTGGGCAGCTGGCACTGATGCCTGTGCTTCAGCTGGCAGCCCAGGCAGTTCCTACCAGCCCCCAGTGCAAAAAAAAACTGCTCTGGAGTCAGCCTTGTTCTACATCCCTTTCTTCTCTCTCCCAGCATCAGTCTCTTCTACCAATTCCACTTGGAACTACAGATCCCATTTCATTTTCTGTTACAGATGAATGAGAGTTTGAAGGCAATTTGGTGAGTGTTCCTGGATGGTCTAAAAGAGGTTTCCTAAATGAACAAAAGGTTTATTTGGAAACAGTTAAATATTATCTAAACAGAAATTATGCACTGAGAGAATGAAGTAGATGTGGAGACCTGCAAGGCTCTCAATTAATTAAATGGATGTGAATGTGTTAAGCAACTAAACTGGGATTTTGACTGAGATAATTTTGGTCATATTACACAAACAAGACAGGTGCAAATATTTGTGTTTAAAGATCTATTGTCAGGGAACTTGATTAGAGAATGATTGTTCATCCAAGGTGATGATTTCACTAGAAAATTCTGGGTGAAAAGTTTAAAAGAAGCTATTAGAACATCAGAACAGGTGTGGGTAATAAGTATCTACACCTTTAATATCTTTTTACCCAGGGTGTTGAGATGCATTCACAGCATTTTTATTTTTATATATATTTATTTTTTTCCTGCATAGATTGATTTGTCTCAACAGAAATGAATAAATCTGGAACCATACCAGCAATTTTATTAAGACAGGCTTTGAATCCTTCATTCATCATTCAAACAACCCTCTTTATTCTCCTAATGTTTCCTTTGACTTCACCAGAAGTGAGTGACCTCACCTCTTCATTGAGTTAAACAGATAAATGGGAACACTTAGAAGAGGACCTAGCTCCTCACACACAGATGACTTTCAGTGATGTTGAAATTGCTTTCCCTTGGCAATGCTCAGGAAAGCTTCCAGGCTTTGTCTCAATATTTTTCTTTCCAGTATGTTTCAAAGGAGATTTTTTTCCTTTAGTTCTGGTTCTCAGTGAGGGGGAGACCAGCATGAAAAGCTGTTTGCTGCAACAGGGGCAAAGGAGACAAGTTTCAAGAATTTTCTTGAAATTCAGAGATTTGATTCCCCTCCTGAGTAATCACAGCAGACTCACAATTGACTGTAGCTTCATGATGGGATTTTCTGTGATGTTTCCCACTGTTGTCATCTGAGTTATCAGATCTGACTCACAGTTTACCATTAAACACTTTACAGCATTGTTGTTTTGTACCACAGAAGAATGTGACCCCCTGGCACTTGAAAATGCTAAAGTAACAGTGGCTCTTTTCTCAAATTCCCTTAAGATAAACATTGCTCTTGCATTAATTGGATGGTTTTGCTGGTCATTATGATTATCTCCAGATATTCTGTTTTACTGAAAACACGTACTTATCTTCTGCTGCAGAGGAATTGCAAACCCAGTTGCAAGAAGAAGAGTTGCATTCAGACAAATGCAACAAATGCTTTACATCACTAGGGCTCTGAGAGGAGGAGAGTCGCAGGGTGCTCCTCTCATGCATTGTAACACAGCACTTTTGGAAAGGAAGACATGCTTTCAAACACTACCTTGTATGTCACAGTATTTTCAAATGTGAAATTTAGGCCAAAATCTGGATTAAATAACTGTTTTAATCTGATTTAAAATACAGGAAAAATTAAATGCATATATTACATTTTGTAGGTATGTTAAATGTGTATAATTATACATGCAGGTTACATATACATGTATACATATTGTATGCATAGGTATTATTCTCTCTATATAGACAAGGTACATTTAATAAATAAATATACATACATAATAATATTTTAAAATCCCTATAGTTGGCTCAGCTTAACAAGACAAGCTGCTAAACTATCACTGCTCCAAACAGCCTCCTCATGACACGTCTGTCTCCTGACAGCCGCCCAGCTGCTGCCAATTTTCCTTTTCTAACTGGGTCCAGCCATTTTGTTTAGAAATCAGCTTTGTTTTTAGTCAATTTAACATGCTTCAAAAGTCCTGTAGCATAATTAGCTAATTGCTTACCAGTTAGGAAATAGTGATTATGATTTTTTCCTTCCACAAATCCCTGCAGCTACAGTCAGGTTTATTTTATATTCAGGGACATGGGTAGGTCTGTTTAAAATGCAAATTGAATATTTAGAGGGGGAATCTGTTTTTGCAACCTTCATTGTCAAAGTCTGCTCAAGAGCACTTCTTTACCAGGAGCGTGTCTTTGTGATGTAAAGTGCAGTGTGGCTCCAACACCCGTGACACAACTGTGCAGCAATAACACAAACCATGAATGCTGTGCCTTCCCAGCTCCTGACAGGTACTGATGCCTGTTTCCATGGCACTGGCTCAGATTCCTGCCAGTCCTGAGCTGAAGATTGTAGTTCTTCCCCGCATCCAGCTGTCACTGTGTTGCAGAACATTTCCCTCTGACATCAGAGTACTCAGCAATTTAACTCACACTCCATGTCTGGAAAAACAGGTGTATTTACCGAAAATAATTTTGCATCTGATCTTTACTTTTAGTCTGCATACAAGTGTGGAGAGTAAGAGAGAGAGAGAAAGAGAGAAATCGATATACTGCTGTAGAAATTATTTGTGTAACGCTGAATGGTAATTATTAGTGAAACTCCAGGAAATCCTCACTGCTTCTTGTCCCACTCAATGTAGGGGGTGTGAGGTCAGCAAAACAGAGCAGAATACATCATCAGTCATTAGGTGCAGAGTCAGAGCTCAGGAACCAGACATTATACACTAAGCAGAAGACATTACTTGGAATTCAATGCCTGTTATCTATGAATTTCAGGATGTTGCTCTGGTCTGATTTCTTGACATAATATAAATCACAAAATAAACTCACATGCTTATTCTTCCGCGCTGGGGATTTCCCTGAGCCCAAAGAAAGAAGATATGGGCTTCTAGCAAGCCTTTGTGCTCATGAGAAAAGAGCAGAACCCTTGAAAGGTCTCAAAGACATTTAGAGAAGGGGCAGAGGACAGCAGTTCTTGGGAACTTGATGTAGTAATTCTTGAAAGAGTACAGGGAGTTTTGACTAAAGCTAAAGTCATGCAGTTCCACATTCCCATCACCTAGGAGCTGAGCCAACCAGTCTGAAGATGGAAAGCTTAGAATTCAGCAAGATGTCTGGATTTTATATGTGATTAATCCATCATGAAGGTATGCCTAAATTAAAAGGTATTTCTTGCAGCAACTGCAATCAGGTAAAATGCTGTTTGCTCTACTATATTTTCAAATGAATACCATCTTAGACTAAGTTAAAATAAAGAGACACAAACAGTGTTGTGATATAATGGTATTCACATCAGTAAACCATGAACAAACTTGGCCCTGTTTCTTTTCCTCTGGGAGTGGCTGGAATGATGCTCCCATTTTAGAGTCAATACTCCAGTAGCAGGGACAGAAGGTGCTAGAAGAGAGGCTCCCTTCTCTCCTCCCCTTGCTCTGCTCCCATCTGTGGGCTTCCTCTGAGCACTGGTGCTGTGCTACAACAGAAGCCTTTCAGTGAAAGTGTAGAGGTGGAGAAAAGGATCCTCACCTTGTGCAGAGGCTTGAAGTCCCAGAGGAGCAGATCTCAGCTGCTCACATAAGGTCACACTGGCTCAGGAGAAGGAGCTAATGAGAATAAAAAGAATTAATCTCCTGCTACCCACAGAATATTTATACATATATATGCATACATTTAAATACATATCTTCTGAGGAAGTAATGTGTCTCTATCTTTTGAGAATTTAACTCTGAGTTAAAGTCTGGGGGCTAGGGGGAGACCAAAGGAGATGAGTACCATGTTCATGTTTTGGAAAGTCTGGACTCTGACCAGTGACAAAAATAAGAAGAATGGTTTTTATAATATCACTTAATGCCCTTCATTAACATTCATCTTTCTTACAGAGCTTTGCTTTCCCATTGTTTTTGAGTATCCTTCCCTTTGTTTTCCCAGTTGTTTTCCTAGTTCAGTTCTTTTCCTGCCTATATGCTACTGCAATAACTTCTCAAACATTTTTTTAGGTCCCAAAGAGTGCCAGAAGAACCAGCAGTACATGGGGTGAGATGAATTATAGTTATACTTTACAAAGTGTAAACTAAGGCATAGAAACTTTCAGACAGGGCATTTTTTGGGAGAGAAGGCTGGCCTCTGGATTACCACTTTCCTACTTTAACCTCAAGACTACAACCACAGAAACACTGCAATCTGGAACTGAGCAATGAATTTTTCTGGTAAATTCTGTAAATCTCTTTCTTTCTATAAATCTCATGCTCTGTGTATTCACTAAAGCCTAAGCTAATGGCTTCCTTGAGCTTTGTGTGCACACTCCTCAGGGGTGTGTGCACAAGCCAAAAAGGAGGGAAAGGAGATGGCTGTAAATACTTGGCTTCAGTATGTGCATTACATCTGTCACAAGGGAATCAGTAAGAAACGTTTGAAAAATGCAAGCCAGTGCAATTTGTGCTGGCCAGAGGTAAAGCAACATTTTCAAAATCTCCTTTGAGCAGTGCTTCTGCGAGAGATCTTTATGTACATGCAAAATATACACATATACTTAGTAGCAGGACAAAAAAAAGAAAACATACTAATAAAGGAACTGTCAGCCAAATATGCCAAGTCAGCCCCTGTATAGCTCAGCTGGAGTTGACCAAGATGTGAATATGACTCTAGAAATCAGCAGTGGCTTCATGGAAAAATGATACAAAGGTATTTTCAAAAGTAATTTTCATAATGACATTATGAAAATCCAGAATGGAATGAATACATAGTGCAAAATAAAAGCTCAAATGGAAGTGAGGGTCCAAGCCATGCGTCTAAAGGGAAGGTAAAAAAAATTAAGGCCAGAAGGACACACTACAAAAAAATATGCTTAGTTCACTTAATTAAGACTTGCTGACTTTCAGAAAAACTACTTGTTGAAGATTCAGAGGTGAAGTCTAAACTTTGCATTGGCTGAATCCAATTCCTTATCTGCCATAAAGGAACAAAGAAAGCAGACAGTGAAGTCCTCAAAAGAATTCACACTGCAGATTTTAGGCGTAATCCCTTACGTATTAGTTTTGTTCTCATTTGGGGACCAACCACCTGATTTGAGAGACATGGATACTAAAACCTTAAAATAACCTGCCATATTTTAAACAGCTGTGTTTGGACAATCCGTGGTCCAGGCCACTTCTGTGGTGCATGTATTATCATAGATCTCAGGTAAGAATTTGTGAAAGAGAATTTTGCTGCCTCCAAAACTGTGTTTCATTTTAAGAGCAGCAGCTGGATGTAGCTACATTTCTTTATGTGATTTAGCTACTGATTTGCATGGGCAACTCATTACTGGAACCTAAATAATGTACTTTCCACTCCCAGCAAAGACCCATCTCCAAGGTATTTGATTGACTGGAGCCATGGGAGCATGATAACCCTAATGCATGAGATTTTCAAGCTAGGAAATCCCATATGGTTGGGCTTTTAACAGTAGCAAAGACTTTTCTGAAACCTTTAAGGAAGTGGGGACAACTTCATGAGGTGTCAGACCAAGATTTGGCTCTCATTTGCAGGAGATATAAAAGCTAGGTAAATACAAGAGGGTTATGCTGAAGCAAAACCAGAGCACTTAAACAGTATTATCCCATCTGTAAAGAACTGAGACTGTTCATGGTCTCACTTACCAGACACTGGTAGTGCTGCCATACACACTCAAAGTGATGCTTTCAGATCTGATGCAGAAGAAGTTGCTCCCCCACCCCTTCATCATTATCTGACTAGAAATGATCAGAGAAGTCTAATAGGCATCTGAAGAAGATGGATGAAATATAACTGAATTGCAGAAATGTAGTAGAAAAATAGTGAGAGAACATTGTTGTGCTCAGAAAAATTAAGTAGAATGCATTCTCCCCCTTCCTTTCACAAGAAGGAATGTCAAATCTTTGATACTCCCATTTCCTGCCTCTTTAGGTTCGGCAAGGAGCCAAAAAAGCAGTCTTATGAAAACAAGAAGCAAAAAATACAATGAGTTTGAGGTCATATCAACAGTATTTCATATGAAAACATGTCTTGCATATGTTCACCATTCAAGCTTCAGACAAAACTCTCAGATGAAAATGTATGAGTAGAAGAATGGGTTAGGGAAATAAATTACTCTCCAAAACATGAATGCTTTCACCTCTTTCTTTGAAGAGACATGACATATAGATTTACTGTAAGTGCACTGACTGAGAGGGGATCTCATTAAAATCTAAAGGGAGGCTGTCAAGGGAATGGAGCCAGGCTTTTCTCAGGCAATAGGACAACAGGCAAAGGGCAGAAACTGTTGCACAGCAAGTCTCACCTGGACATAAAAAAAGAATATTTACCGTGCAAGTTACCACACACTGGAACAGGTTGGGCAGAGAGATCATGGAATCTCCTTCAGTGGAGATATTCAAGAATCATCTGGACACAGCTCTGTGTGATGTGTTCTGGGATGACCTTGCTTGAACAGGGAGATGGGAACAGACTCTGTCATCTGTTCCAGTCTGACCCATTCTGTGATGCTGTAAGTCAGAACATGTTTCTAAATAGAGCATATCTTAAAGTTGTCCATAGAGGAATGATTCATGAGCTGAAGTCACTCTACAATGATTATTTAAAATGCACAGAATCATGCCATACCTGGAATATTTTTTTTAATTTTTTTATTTCCTGATAGAATTAAAAGCAGGTTATTTGGTCAGATACCACGTGAGGCTTGTTAGTAACCATTCTGCTAAAAGTGTTTTTCAGTGTTTGTGAACACTCTTCTACTCTGGGATTATCCACAAAGGACATTATTTCTTATTACAGAATACTGCTATTGTTTTTTCTTGGTGGAACTTCATTTTCTTTAGCTCAAATTGTAGAAATGAAAGGGAAAGAGGATCAAAGTTTTAATTTAAGATATTATTGCTTTTAACAAAAATCATGGATGGGAGTAGAAGTCAGTAAAGAGCTGCTGATGTTTGTGGTCCCCACTGACTTTCTTTGAGCATTACTGTCATAATACAGCCTTGCTTTCACACTCTAAAGGAAAAGATAGGGTTCAAATTTTTTTCTGTTGATGACAAAATTGCAGGTTAAAAATTTGTTGAGTGGTTTTAATAGTGCTGACATCTAGAGAACTGTATACAGTGTATGTGCAGAGAAAACATCTTTGAAAAGACAACTTCTTTTAGATGTGTTTCTTTCCACTACTTTTATAATTTTTCTTTTACGTCACATTCACTTGCTTTTAGGAAGTGCAGTGAAAAGGAGAGTCACCTATATTTACATCAAGACACTGGAAAATACAGTGACACCAAGCACAGTTGTGTGTTTTGGGACGAACTATGATTAGACAGTTTATAAATATTTCATTTCATTTAGCCCCTCAGGAGAAAGTTATTTTCAAAAGCTTCTCTGGAGGTAAAAGACTGATGATGTCTACATCTCCATCTCTCTTGAGGAAATTATTCTTGACCCGCTAATGCCAAAACTGATTTTTGCTTCCAAAGGCTGGCCCCTTACAAATTACCATATTCCTCAAAAGTTTAACATTCCCCTTGTTTCCTCTCTTTGTGCTTATGCATACCAGAGGCCCCTGAGTGCTTGCAAAGAAGGTGACGCCAATCCTTTTCAATACAGAAATGTTCCCAAGGAAATGGACGGCTCCTGGACTCGAGGGAGACAAGGAGCAGAGCAGGATGTGCTGCAACACACAAAGCAAAGTCTCTCTAGTAAAGGTTATGCCACCTGCAAGGGAGAGATGAACAGGATGTGACTGATGCACAGGAAGTGATGCAGGCAGGAAACATGAAAGCCAACTAAAGAGATTTCCAAAGTAAAACAGGAAAATGGTTGAAAGGCATGAAAACTAAATGACGTGGAATTAAATGTCAGGGTTTTGTTGTGTTTTGTTTTCATTCAGACTAATAGTAAAGCTTTGGCAAAACAACTGAGGTGTGCTTCCTAAACTGATGTAGCACGAAGAACTTTGCAGCTTGATGTGAGGTCTCGAAGTGGCCTTCAGAAAGCCTTATAAGTTGGAAATATTTGGTGTGAATTTATATGCAGTGTGGTGACTTTATGTGTGCAAAGCATAATAAAATCTATATGTCCTCCAAAATGATAATTTTAAATATACAGCAATCTTAAATTTCCTTTTCTTATGATAAAATCCCTTCTGTGACAAACGCTGAAGACAAAAAGAAATATTCAGTCTGATACCAGTGAATTCAGCAAATTCTGCATCCAAATTGTACCAATGTCTCTGAGACTGAAATTGGGCTTGCTCTGTTTTTCTGGGACATACTTTAGCTTTGAAGGGATGTAGACTGGATCTTGACATATATTATGCTGTATTTCTGGAGTTTAAAGCAGCTCAGGAGTCTATTTATTGATTTCAGTTTATTTCTGGTGTCACTAGTATATAACCTTAATTAAACAGTTATTCTATCTAAGGGAGACAAACAAAACCAAAAAATTTTTGGAATTATAAGATGCTTTAGTTTTCAGGACCTTTATTACTGCAGAAATACCTCATCATTGTTTGCCTCAATTCCTTCAAACACAGTTTGCAAAAACAAGTTGTATCAATATTATGACATTATTAATGTATCAGAAGTATTATTTAAACAATTTTAATCAGTTATACTAAGCTGCTCTGAAGCTGCACATAACGCTGCAAAGGACTGAAATATTTATTGTCATTGTAATTATTATTTATCCACTGTTATTAAAAAATGTGCTATTAGTGTTCATAAAGGTCCAGGTTAATTTCTTAGGATGAAATAAATCCAAGGGGACTACACTGCTAGACCTTTCTCTGCTCCAATTGTTTTTCATGGCTCTGTGCTGCTTCAAATGGAACTTTCTGATTATTAAAATACCAGCTACAGTGCTGAGACAGCAAAAAGGATGATGGCAATTACAATGTATAGACTCAAATACAAGTGTATCACAAGATGGAGCCAAAGAGACTCAATAGAAGAACTGGAGTGAAAAGTGTAAGTCTCCAAAGAGCTATTTTCCAGGAGTGCAGTAATTCATATGTCCCTTTGACAAAACATTTACTTTTGAGTAAATAAAATAGTGCTGAAGAACAGTGTGGTTTTTAGCATTAGCAAGAAAGTGTATTAAATTTTGGACTCCATCTTGAAAATAAAATTAAATACAATTAAGTCCCATTAAATAAACTGCCAAAAAAGGTGTTTCCTCAGAAGACAACAGGCTAGAATGAGGGAAAGAGCTTTTAACCTAAAATACCTTGGGGCCTCTTCATGTACTTGCTGAGTTCATTTGTGACTCCAACAAGGTATGGGGTAGTATAAATTGTCATTCTCCAGTTGTGATTTATTGATGGTATGGCTTTGTGAGCTCAACCCCTAGTGCACTTCCACAGTGAAACATGGAGTTGCCTCCAGTGTTTACATAGCCTATTTCTGAAGTCACTCTCTTTCACTAACATAACAATTGCATTTGACCTCATTTCTGGACTGGACCCCATTCTGACTTAAAACAACTCTTCCTGGAGTTCATGTGACCTGCATCTTTTGAAAGGACAAGGAGATTTCCAGAAAAAGGGAAATGAGAAGTAGGCATGGCATTTCCAGTGGAAGAGGTCCTATTTGCAAAGCACACATTTTAGGTATTTGTTTGCTTTGGTTTTGTTGGTTATATGATAAGCTTCAGGTGAAGATAGACTTTACATATTACTATCTGATAGCACTGCTAGGGATAAAGAATTAAAGCAATGTGTGTTCCTGAGAAAATGGATATTTTTACAATTCATGAATGATGCCTTTCAGCCCTGGCAGAGGGCACCAGTCTTGGCGATCCTGATGTTAATCCAGAGCCTTTATGGAGAAGATATAGAGTTTCTGAAATATAAGTATTTGGCTTCATATGTACAGTTTCATAAAAATGAAAAGAAATCACCGTTTCATGACTCACCATGCTCTACAAAATTTGACAGATTTGACAGATTAATTTTAATTTCCAGGAGAGATAAAAAATAAAGACCACTGACATGGTTCTTGCCTTGGAAAGGTCTTAAGTGTTGGGGCTGCTTTTTCATGCACTGAGCAGACAATGCCCCAGGCCTGGGAGGGAACTCTAGCTTCTCAGACCACACAAACTCTGAATAAATATGAGCTCTTCTTACCAGAACTGTAGATTCAGATTCTGGAGCAATTCCTAATTCTTCCACGTGTTTCTCACCCTCGTTTCCTGCAGTGATGGATACCTGCATGTTCCAGAGCTGTTGTACAAGAGCCAAAATATAAAGCAAGACTTAGCTCATTTAAGGGAAAGGATATTAAAACCAGAGTAGACTGCAATCTGGTGCTCACAGACTCAGGTTCTAATTTTCTCTGACACTAACTGGTATCCAGTTCATTCAGTGATGGCTCATACTGAGCTGAGGTTAGGTTTTCTTTTCTGAAGGAAAAACAACCAGTGAAACTATATTCAACTACAGATCCATGGAGCAGTATTGAAAGGGCTTCGGGGTGGCTACTTTGGCCTAATGCATCCCTGGCTCTTTTTTCACCTCTGTCATGATTCCCTTATGATTCTTGCTTACAAAAAGCCTATCTGTGGCTCTAGCCTGTGCCATGAAGCAGGTGCTCTGACTGTGAAATTGGGTCAAAGCCGAAAACTAGTCCCTTTCCTGGCACAAGGGACTCACACTTGTCTTCTGTGGAGCTCAGGGTTAGATTTACTTCTCAGAGGTGCTAGGGAGCATTTGCTTCCCAGGTTTGGTTATTACACAATTTCTTCTGAACCCATTCTTAACTCTGTTTAGATGCATGGAAAAAATGCTACCTCTATCTTGGTCTCATAACAAAATGACTCCTGATAGGGTTATATAACTCACACTATTTCAAGGGTGTCCCATGTGGGCAATAGATTGGATGCAAAGTTATTTTTATTTTCACATATCCATCTGCCACGATTCATGTTTTATCAAAGCAGTTTACATGATTTCAGGCGAGGCTGTTAAAGAGCATTGGCTTCTACAGTTGCCATGGATATCAAGCAACACATTTTTGTTTTATGACGTGATAATTTTTTACAGCTCTGTGTTAATTTATTTTTTCATGACAATAGCATCTTCCTCTCCAGTTCCCAACCACAGCTTGTGACAAAACCTTGACAGAAGGGACTTAGTGGCCTAAATGTGAGGATTGCAGTGCTTGTAAGCACAATAAAGAGCCAGGCAAAACTAGACCATTGGCATATCATTTTAGTGAGCTGAAATCAGGGAACACTAGGACATGGTGTTTCCATCAGCCATTCAAGATGAAGGTGTCTTCCTCTTGAACGATTTTTTTCCTTATGCTCATGCCAGGAAATTTCACTTCATTTCACTTCCTTTCAGTGTGATGCAGGACAATTTTTTGTCAACATGCCTCTTTTCTTTACAAACCCAAGCAAGGTCTTTGTTGTTGTCAATTAGTATCTCACTTTTAGAGAGCTAAACTTTCATACATGTCCAGTATCACAGAACCCTTCGTTCCACAATACCAGCTGCATTTTGCCTCAGAGGATAGCTTAGTGCATTTCAGTGATGTTGTACATGTAGTAGCTGAGAGCTCTAAAATGTTTCGGGATCTGTCCTGACAAACACTGCTCTGTAAGTGAGGTCTCTTATAAACTGTTAGGAGAAGTATGTTCCTTCAAAAATTCTGTGTGCTTCTCCCTTAGCCAGCAGTAAAACTTTTTAGTGACCTTTTTCCTTCCTCTTTTTCCTGCCTTTTCAGACCAGATATGTGATTTATCAGCTCTGAGATTTAGCTGTTGTACAGCAATATGTCTTCAAATATGTTCTTCCAAAATGTGCTGCAAGCAGAGTTGTGACAAATTCAGTGAAAGTTGAAGGCAAATAGGTTCCTTTTGCAGAACCTGACTTTAGTATTTGACTAAGCCCTTCTGTTCAGGGACATGAATTCTGGACAGCTAAAAAAATTGAAAGCAGGTATCTGCTTATGTAGTAAAGCTCAATCCCCTTATAGTCCATATAATTTGGTGTGCAGATTTAATGAAAGGCAAGTGAGAAATAGTCACTGAGTCTTTATGGCTGTCATAAGAAGATTTGGCCATGAACATCAGATTGAAGATATAGAATTCAGCAATCCAATACTACAGCTACATGTTCAGAAGTAATTACATATAAGCAGAAATAAATTTGTCTATATTTGGTGGGACTGTAACAGAACAAGGGCAGGGATATAGCAAACAGCTAGGCTCTTCTTGTTGGTCCCAAGCAATAGGACAAGAGGCAATTGGTAGAATGCAACACACAGGAAGTTCCACCTGAACATGAGGAAGAGCTTCTTCACTTTGCAGGTGACCATGCACTGGGACAGGTTGCCCAGAGAAGCTGTGCAGTCTCCCTCAGTCGACATATTCAAGAACCATCTGGATGCAATTCTGAGCAATGTGCTCTGGGATGACCCTGCTTGAGCAGGGAGGCTGAACCAGATGACCCCAGACCAGAAGACTCTCTGGTCCCTTCCAGCCTGACCTCTCCTGTGAACAGCAATGCAAAGAAAATTTTGATTTTCAATCAACATGCAACTCATATCCATCTGCCCTCCCTAGCTCTGCACATAAACTGGTGTTATTTTGATAACGCTGGGCCTGGGATCAGTAATTAACTCATAAAAGCTGTGGCAGGTAGCATGCATCTAGCAACTTCTTCATTAGCATTACCCTGGGTAGCTGCACATAGTATATCCAAAATAATCTGTGAGGTATGCTCCCAAACCCTGAAATGTCTTAGCCTGCTATTCCCAAAGATAAAGAAAAAATTCCCTTCTTTGTTTCCAAGAGAGGGGCAGTATTCTGTGACTAGTTGCTGCTACCAGCTTTAGGTATAAAGAGTTGAAGGGATGGTTGGAGCCTGTGTTTCTTGTGATCCACTTGGCCTGGCTCACCTGAGCTACTCCGCCTTCTGTTGTCTGTGGTTCACCAATTCAGGTTCACCTACTACCTGCCTCTGGGATGGATATTCTCCACAGTCATGCATGAGATACTTTAGCTCTCTTTTAAATTGGAGAGGGCAGCTGGGATTCACAGTGCCTGCATCACTGGATAAAAAGAACACCTGTGTTGGACATGGCTGCACTTTGGAGGCCTTGGGGAGGACAGATTGGAGGAGAAATTAGAAATGGCATAGAAAATAGAAATAATGGAATAATGGCACTCACTTGGTAAGGAAAGAGAGTGAGAGTAGGCAAGAGGAAACTGGGGGAGTTAGGAGGGAAGAGTGCTAAAAAATTCTCCATATTTGGCAGCATATGAGGTTCAGTTTCTGGCTAAAGAAGGTGTGATATAAGGATGAGTGAGGGGACACTGACAGAGATTTAAGACTAGAGTTGAACAATTTCCCTTGTGAAGCATTTTTCTTTTACACTCAATTTGTTAAATTGATTAGAATACAATTACCAGTCCACTAGATAGCAGGATGTTTCTTATGCTTGTCTGTCTCTGCTAGCTCCCAAATGAAGCATGGGCTGGCTGTTTGACAACATAAAATTAACAATAATTTTCTGCCTTTTAAAATAAATATTTGAAGCTGTTAACTGTGGCAGAATATGTTAAAAGCTGCTCAAAACAAACTCAGTTCAACATGAAAGCCTGTCTAAATGAGAGAAACAATTCATCCATGCAGCTCCTCCTTTATGTGATTACATTCTTAATTTTTTTAAGAATACATAGTGTAAATTAGTGAAAAATTGCATTTTAAAGACCTTTAGTTCAACTGAAAACATTTTTCTCCTTAGAGAAAGCTTGTGCTTCAACACAGCTATTTATGTGGTTCAGTGGGAGGTACTTTCATACCCTGTCTCTATTTACAATTTTGACTAGTACAACACACTCGTTTAGAACATGCCTTTGCCTTACCTCTTCTGCTCTGAGACACACAAACCAGTGCAATGAATGACAAGCAACAATGACGAGACAGCCTTGTGTGTGCTGCAGGCTGCTGCTGAAATGGCAGAAGAAAAACAGTCTGGAGCGTCAAATTACTGGTATTTTTACAGTTCCTTTTAACCACAAGTTGACTCTTTCTACTCAGTAAAATTAGCTCCAGAGGAACTACCAGGAACCAGTAAATAATTGGCTGTAGACATAACTGTCAATTACTGATTCAGAGAAGCTCTGGTGCCCTTAATACGTCCTCGTGACAATAACTCTTTGGGCATTTTCCAAGTTGCTTTTCTGAAGTGATTAATGCCACTGCTTTTTCACTGCAACTGAAGCTCTTTGTTCTATCTTTCCTTTTACAACCTGTCTTCTTCTTAGACTGAAATTTTAGCTGCACTATATCACCTCAATTTTATACCCATCAGCTACTCCAGAAGCCCAGGAAAGATAGATGAACAGTAATCTGTGTATTAAATAGCAGAATAAATAATTTTCTTGCAATTTGCTTGAGAAGTTTTAATTAATCTCTTTATTTTTAAAGATGTCTGTTTTGGCAGCTAAAAGCCACTGATCACTGAAACAGTGCCAGCATTTTCACACTTTGCTGCTAGTGCACTTCAAGCCTGACCTGGAGAGATAATTTGTTATGAGCTCCCAAAGGCCCCGAGGCACTGTAGCATTTTGTTTTATTAGGGCTTAAATTTCTAGGAATCCCTATGGATGACAAAGATATTTATATATTTATACAGAATTAGATATTATATTAATCTTTTTTTAAATCATTGATGATGATAAAAAACATACTTCTCCCAGATTATTTGCCAAGAAAAGGTTTCATAGTATGTGGCTGAGAATGTCTTCCTTATTTCTTTTTCACACAATTAGCACTATTTTGGAACATCAGCTGTGTTCCTGATTAACATACAGATTTTGCATTTTATTTGGGAAAAAGTATTACCTGCTCCAGTTGAGGGTGCTTCTATTAGTGTGTTATATACTACTGTGGAATTGATATGACAACAATCACCCTCATGAAGACAATAGTAAAGTCATCTCTACCTTCCAGTACCAGAAGTACTCCTTCCAGATTAATTGTGTATCTCCTGCAAATGGCTACAGCAGAAAGCAGATCATGCCTCAGACCTGGAAACATTTTTCTTGCCTTCCTATATGTTGCTGGCACAATGTGATATTTGTAACACTGCATTATAGGATCATAGAATGTCCTGAGTTGGAAGGGAGCCACAAAGAACATCCAAGTCCAAATTCTGGCCTGCACGGGGCACCTCAAAAGTCACACCATGTGCCTGAGAGCACTGTGCAAACACTTGAACTCTGGCAGGTTTGGAGCTCTGACCACTTCCCTGGGGAGCCTGTGACAAACTTTTATGCTGTAACTGCCTGTTTGTGAACAAAACCTTTCCCTGGTTTACTCAGAGTTCATTTCCACTCTGCAGTTCTATTTATACAACCATCTTCTGCTGATGTGTAAACTGGTTCTCATTGACTTTCTTATCAAATGCCTACCTGCTCAGCATGCTTAAAGGATGGTTCAGTTTTGCCATGCTGATATTTATTCTAAACCAAGTTAAAAAGTTTTGTCTGCATTTCAGAGTGTCTTACTTTTATTTTATATAAACTAGCAGTTGGAAAAATATTCTAGCAAAACATCAGCAGTTGCAATTAGCTATTACTAAACAAGAAAATTATTCTGGTCAGTCCATCTGGATATGTGTCTGTATGCATTTATGGTACAACAAGGAATTGTTCTTGCTTTTTTTGAGTGGTTTTTTTTCATATTCTAGGTCTGTGTTACTTTGTATGATGATGTGCTATGGACTTGGTTGAGCAGAACTAAGTTTTATGCTGTCTTTATATTTCCAAACTGCTCACAAATTCAGTACCTTGAAAGGATAGATTTGAAATTACATATCAGTAAATCACTTAATGGTTTTAGAAAACTGCATTCACTGTGTTCCAAATGCCATATGGATTTAATATAGGTTGAAGGTATTTTTTTTGTTTTAACTAAAAATGAAAAATAATAGACCTCAATGGTTGATACATTGGCAATATTGACTTTTACAACAATAGTTAGACAGCCTGATTCAGAGGAATGTCAACTTTGTAACAGATTATTCTCCTTCTCCTTTTACAAGAATCACACCCTCATTCCTCATGAATGCATTATTTATGATCTCACACTGTCTAATACACTTCCCCTAATAATTATGCAACCTGCAAACACTCATACAGTGAATGACTCTTCACCAATATTGTTAAGTGTCCCTCCTTGCAAGACATATTATTTGTGTCACCAGGAGTTGTTCAGAATTATACCAAGAGACATGGCATGCAGGTTTCAGTCATCTCATGGATGCAGTGTTCCACTGTACCTTTGGCAGCTGGTTAATACACCCTATTTACCTGATAATACAAGTTCATGTCTTTAGGTAAATATGGCCCAAAGCATGAGAATTTTAAAAAAGATTTTTATATATTATACATCTATATAGTTGACAATACAATTTTGATAGTTTTGTTCCTTCCTCTTACTTAATATCTCATGGAAGTGAGTTGCACGCTCAAACCTTTTTTTTCCATTGTAAACTTCTATCTAGCCCAGATTGAGCATGTTTCCAAGTATTGCAGGTATTGGAATTGCATTACCTCTCAGCTTCCAAGCAAAAGGCTGGCCTAGCTACCTGGGTAAAATACACCCAAAACCTGTATGGTAGTTACATCTTTAATAAAAAAAAATGAGTTACCAAATAGAGGATGGACTTTGACAATCAATCAGAGGTGGCTTTAGAATGGTTGTCCCTCCTCTTCTGGGAGTCATTTGGAAGGAAGCCTTGTGTGTTCACAGGGTGGAACAGCCAAATTTTCCAAACTGTTGCTTGAGAACCTCTCTTTTTAATTTTATGTCATATATTTAGCTTTTGTTTTACATTTTCTGTCTATGACACCAGATAAAGAATTCTAGCATTGCTTTTTCCAGCTTTCCAACCTCACACTCACTTACATGCTGATTGCTTTCTCTTGTAACATCTATCTTCCACAGGGATCTCACACTACATTTTTATCTGCTACCATCCCTTTCTCATATTTTAGATCAGGGTATCAGGGTTGAAACTGTCCCAAGTTTGTCAATTTGAGGGAAAAAAGATACATTTTTCTATTCTGAAATGAAAGATTCATGATTAAAGGTATACAGAGATATTAAAGGCAAACTTAATTTGATTTAGCTACAGGAAAGAATCAACTTTATTCTCAAGATTTACAGGTTATTATGAAAGAAAGAAAGAATGAAAGAAAGAATGAATGCAAAAATTTCCTAACTGAGGGTCTATTGCTCTTTGTCCATTGAGAATTCCTAAGGATGACATTTTCTATATTTAGTTGGTTTCTGTTTTGCCTTTTTCTTCCACAGGGTTTTGTGCTATGGCATGAGCTTCAATAAATGCTTTGATTTGTCCCTTTTGCGTTTAGAAGTATAAACACAAAGTTTTTCATCTACAAAAGCTTTTTTTCCCCCTCCAGTTCTTTCTAGCTGTTTTGCACAGTAAAGTCAAATGTATGGGTACAGATTATATATATTCTTTGTCTAGACCATTGACAGCACAGACTAAGAAGGGAGGGACAGTAATGACTCCAAATAATTAAACTAAATCTGTCCTTCAATGTAACTTCTCCAGACAAGTGGATTCTGTCACCATGGCCCATGTACAAATGATTGCAGCCTCCTGTGAAGCTTGTATATTCATTAGAAACCTTCCTGTGCCTAGTCATATTTACACAAATATATTTACATAAATCTCTTCCTTTTCCTTTCTTTTTGGTTTTGTTTTGTTTGTTTTTAAAAGCTTTATAATAACTCTTGAATATATTTCTTCAGCTGGTGTAAATCAACAAAGATAAGACTATTTGTGTCACCTGAAGAAACCCTGATTCCCTCATTTTACTGAAGGAGGGAGAAGAGGTGAGGAGAAAAGAGAACAGAGACCTGAGACCTAAAAAAGCTTCACTATTTGCCTCCTGATTTGTAGGAGTCTCTAGAGGGAACCTGTGGTACCCACAGGACTCTACAACATGAGATTTTAGTGGTACTTTAGAGTAAATTAACACTGACCTCTGAAGTATAGCTGTCTAGCTAAGCTGCAGTCAGCTGATGATGGTGTTAGTATCATGTGGATACATATTGAACATGTGGATGATCCTTGCAAGCTACTGGATGTATGTAGGTACAAAAAAACAGCAGCCACTGCATGCAGCGCAGTGTGCTAATTGAATAGAATTTAAATACAGATTTGATTCCATGCACTTATGCATATTTTTGTAAATACATTTTTCTATCCATCCCTTTGAGTACGTAAATGCTCCTGAAGATGTGACTTGTGTGACTTTTGCTTTTCCAATGTTCAAGAGATAAGGTGGCAAGGAGGAAGTCCTGACCTTGCTGAAGTCAGTGATAAAGGCTGCTCTCTCCGCCAGGGTCAGAATTTCACCTGGGTGTTTATTTTGATTTCTAAAGGTCGCCTTTGACAGCAGTGAGCTGACGCAGTGTGTTTTGAGGCTATCAAAACAGCGACTTGGAGAAAGAGCTACTTAACTCCTGGATAATAACCTTCCCAACTAAAGCCCTACGTGAAACAGCTTTTTGGGAAGATTTAGCTGTAGATATTTCCTGTCAAGCAGTGTTCTTAACATGAAGATTTAAAAAAAGAAAACAAAGACATGAAAAATATTTGATGCCCGCAGCTTTAGAAAAGTGCATTCTCTAATTTTCAAAGCATGCTCATTTTCACAGGCTAGTAAATGATTTTCTCTTTTTCCCTTAAAAAAAAAAAAAAAAAAAAAAAAAAAAGACTGTTGTAAGACTAAGGGTAATCCCCAGTGGGCTTGACATTTTTCCAGAAGAAATTAAGAGCAGAATTCATCAAACATTAATGTTAAGAAGTCAGAAATTCTGGAATGTTTGTCCAAAGTCCCAAGACCCTGAGCAAACACTGTCATCCTGCTGGGCTCCAGCCGAAAATCAGAGCCAAAATAAACAGAGGCAGAAACTCCATCTGACTGATCCTGTGGAAACAGCTGTAACCACTTAGGTGGAAAACCACCTCAAATTCTTCTCCCAGAAAACACTGATGACACGGGAGATGGCAAGCAGGAAAACCCTGTCAGGGTCTCTCTTCAACTGTGGTCAGGAAAATATTTTCTTTCTCCATAACTGTAAATAGAAGGGTTCAACCCTGGTCACAATAAAATGCAATCACATAAAAGTTGAATGCCTTCTTTTTGTTGTCCTTTTCTCTTATGTATTTCTTAGTGCTTGATCTTAAAATCTCTTCTGCAAATGTCCTATCTAAAAAAAAAAAAAAAGCCAAAAACCCTCTTCTTTCATCCTGAACCTCATGCTTCTATCCAAAAGTGAAATGTGAGGTGTCTCTAGTGTTTGCATTCACATTGTGATTTACAAAGTTGTCTGAAACATACTCGGTTGATTTGTTGAAAAGAAGCCAGCATTCAGACTAAACACCTTCTGTTCAGCCTTTTTCTTATTATTCTCTTTAGAGGGCTTTTGTAAGTGCTATTTGGCAGAAAAAATAGGAAACATGTTGGAAGAAATAGCAAACATAAACAAATCTTACGAAGAAAGAACTCTGGTTTGGGTTGTTGAAGCTGCACATGTCTTCCTAAGGAATCTGACAGGTAAAGGAAACAGTAAGAGAGGATGAAATTGAGGGGGGGCTAGCAAGAAAAGGAAACTGGATACATGCCTCCGTGGTTTGTGTGAGATAATGCTTAAGCATATTGGATATTTAAGGTGGAATAGAGAGCATTGCAGGAACACAGTCTGCTTTCAAGTTTTTTTTCACTGCCAAAGGCAATAATTCTGGATTCCCTATTTTCATAGGAAGGCAGTGCTCATTTTCCTGAAATTTTCACTCTAGTCCAGGAATTATGTTTAGTTTCAGCCCATCAGCAGGTTTAGCATAAACACATAGATGGTAACACTTTTAGATGTTGTTAATATGGAAAAATCATTACCATTTTTTGTCCTCTGTGTCTTCTCCCGTTTGTCAAGGCTGTGCTTTACCTGCTTAACTACAATTCATTTTAGCTGTTTTTCCTGGATGTCAATTAAGAGCATTTTATTTTTGTTCTTTATGATTAAGTCAATGTACAACAGTGGCATTGGTTTTCCTGGCAAGCCATAGTTTCAGGGAAGAGTTTTATGTTAAAAATAAATGGCCTCTTATAAGCTTCTGCAAAATTAAATAAGAGCTCTAACAGGCCTAAAAATTGCAACATTTCCTTATTCTTGACAAATCAGTCTACACAGCTTTTCCCATCATTATGGCACAGCATACTGGGAACTAGTTTTCTTCTCCCCAAGTGTTACTCCTGCCTCCTCATCAGTCTTTACATTCACAGATTCTGCTCTTTCTTGCAGTGAATCCCTATACAAAGTAGCTAGGGACTGTTTGCATAACAACTTGAAGTAGCTTTGTGTATATCTTTCAAAAAAGGTGCAATTATATGCAATACAGATACCCTTCAGGGTATTTCCCAAGAAGTAGGGATCCTCCAGGGATGTAGCTTCTTGAGATATATGTAAAGGAATATATTGCTCGAAATCCTCTTTAAGTCTGTGGTAGGGGCAGCTTAATTTTTACTCCTTATAAAAGGCATAAACTAGAGAGGTAGTCTATATAAAAAAGGCTGACACACAAAAAATGCAAAAAAAAAGACATTTGTTGCTTTACAAACAGCACACTGCACTGGGTACACCATTACTAAGAGGATTGAACTTTCTGTGTTTCCAAATGTCACAGTTAGCACATGTAAGAGGTATGAGCTGAGGAAATGCACAGTGGTCAGCAGAAAAGCAACTCTAGGTCTGAAACCATTCCAGTTGGGAAGGAGTGGGAATAAGAGAAAAGGCAGTCTTGCAGGGGAGACAGAAGGGTGGTGGTTTGGAAGAGAACTCCACAGAAACCCCATGACTGACTGACTAATGCTACCTTGACTGCTGGTGCAAAGATGATGTAAGCTAAAACGACAGAAAGAAGATTCCATTATTATTATATGTATCCTTTTTCCACAGCTGCAGCTGGATGAGAGCCCGGGAGCCCAGAGAGGCTCCTGTCCCCAGAATAACAACATAACAAGAACATCTGCTGTAGCTATGAAGGTCAGAAGAGTAAGGTCTGGTGGGATGTAGCACAGATGACACCTCTCTTTGGGCAGACAGGTCCCTGGACTCAGATCCCACAAAGGCATGTGATCTCTCTGTGAGCCTCGGAGGAGGGGAGCAGATGTGATCTCTGAGTTTTGTAACATCTAGGTTGTGTTCAGGCCTCCTCTGCAGGGAAGGGAAGAGTGATGGGGAATGGCTGCCTGCCTCTAGCCCACTCCTGCTTTGTAAATACTCCCAACACTTATGGTAGCAGATCACAGCATTGAACACAGGATTGATACAGAAATGCTTGGGAATCTCTTTATAAGTCAGACTTGGGCAAAGTTGAGCAGCCAAGCTAGCTGCAGCAAATTCAGTGAGCAAGCAAGCAGAGAAAATAATGGAAGTCTGCTTAAGTGTTGGATTTTGTCTCTTCAAGCAAGACTGCATTCAGGAATGCTGGAGGAGAAAACCTAGCTGTAAGGCAGCTCTGTCTGATCAAATTGTCATTTGTGTTACAACTCACTATGTGATGCCTCAGTTCTTCTAGCAGCCTGAAACCAGTTCTCCAAGGATCATGGTCCAGTCTAAGTCAATCTGTTCTCTAATAGTTTCTTTGGCATTCATCACAGCCCAGGAGCATGAAGAGCATCTGTCTAGAGATTAGTATGACTGGAGGAGCAGCTGTGCAGTGCTGCTGCCTATATGCTTAATGACCTCCTATGAGGGTTTGGAGTTCAAAATGGTAAAGATTTTGGAGTGTGGGCTTTAGAAAAGCCTTTAAAAGAGCTACTAGCACTGGATAAACACTGTGGATAGCTATTGGCCTTTTCAGCAAAACACTGTTTCAATCCTTCTGTCTTTTGAAATAGATTAAACTAGATAAATATAAAACCAGATTCCATTACACTGAATCTCACTAACCCTTTCTTGTTACACATTGTGTTCATACAGGAACATGAAAATTTCCAGCAGAAAACTTATGAGCCAGGGTTAATTCCCATTGCCCATGCTCAGAGAAGACTAATCCCCTCTTATCCTTTTCGCTTGTCTAATATTCTGAAAAACACTTCTATTACCACTGCTGATCAGATCATCAAAGTCTACTAGCACCCAGCACCACACACTGACTAACCTGTCTGCTCCAGGTGACAAGGTGATGCAACAAGATGGTTTTTCCTCTCATTTTGCATATCTACAGTAATGGCGGAAAATGTTACCCTTAATTAATCCTGAGCCAGATTGTTGGTTTATATGATATAATTGGAGCTCAAGCCAGCTTGTAGTAGACCATTGCCCACATCATGAAAAACAAACAAATAAATCTATAAACACGTGGTGGTATCATCTTTGTTGGAAACCACAGCGGAGATGCCAAGGGCAAAATAGCTGGGAGTGCTGAAATATTCTCTCATCACTACATAGAAGGATGTAGACAGACAGTGGAGCCAACATAAGGATGGTTATGCTTTTCTCTGAACAGAAGATGGATGAAGAAATATAAGCTTGTCAGCTCAATACTGTTCATCAGCATGAAATTTCCTATTAGAAGAAAACAACAAATTAATCTTTAATTTTTGTAAAGGCAAAAACCTTTTGGTTTTGCCAAGCCATCTGCTCTAGTCGCCTGCTACAAGGGCTGAGCTGGTAACACACAGCCCTGAGGGTGAGATCCTAATCATTAAAAACACAAGATATGCCAGGAGCCTTTTCAAAAACCTGACTCTTGGTATTCTGTGTATTAACCTCCCCAAGCCCTATGGAGATTTGCTGATTGGCTTCTGTGAGGTGCTCACCTAGTATGAGTGGGCCTGATGCCATGGTAGCAGGTGGACCAGGGCATAAATTTACCAGTGGACATGTGGGGTTGTGAAAACTGAGGAAGACTGTCTTTCCATGCAGGGCTGTTGATTTATTTTTTGTGAAAAATCCCCACACAGGGTAAAGTAAAAGGTACATCAACCCTACTCCTTCCTGAAATTGGAATGATTTACATGATTTACATAAAAAATCTAAAATATAAAGATTTTTTTAAATTATTTTTCTCTGAATGAATGTGATTTTTTATTCTTTAATGCTCATGAATGGTTTTTGTTTCTTTTTTCTTTTTACCTGAGGAAATATATATTTTTTGTCTCATTATTATTCATTTTCTCCTAGAACTAAAATAAAGTTTTAAGCTAAAAGGAGATAAAATGTCAGAAGGAAGCAATTTGTGCAGATCATATTATCCTGAAAAGGACAATGTCAATAAAATTTCATTTTTTGTGGAGTCTATTTGGGACAGAATGCAGTGTTAGGCAGCAAAGTGACAAGATCTGTTACAAGAGAGAAAATGGAGGGGGAATTCTAGTGTCCTTGAATAAGGTTCTTAAATTCAAAGGAGGAAGGCAGATCTCAAAGGAAGAGCTAGTACACTAGCCCAGCTGGTACACAACCTTCTGAAGGCTGAGCTTATCAGCTGGGAATGGCAGGCACCCATCTGCATTCTGAAATATAGGCAGCACATAATAGATCAGGCCTGGCTTTATTTTGAAGGAAGAAACAGCATTATCACCTGCTGTTCTCTAGTGACCTTCCAGTTATGTTGTTCAGTCCAGGGCAGGAATCTGCCTTTGAGCTATACCTCAGTCTGTGTGAATCTGCATATATATCTGGGGGAGGAAAGAAGGTGTGTCTTGCATGTGCAGTACAGTTTATGAAGCTTTGGATGCTAGAAATGAAAAGGAATGGTTTTGCTTCAACCTCTCTGGTGAAGTTAGACCCATGAATCTTCATGGACACAAGCCATAGAGGAGCCCATGACCCACGGAGGGTGTGGGCTCCCACCTATGCTCTCTACTCTATACATACTGCCCTACAGAAGAGGGAAAGGAGCCAGAAGCAGCTTTTCCCATGGCTAGCCAAGTCCTCTAACTTTTAAAGCAGATTTGGTTTCCTTCTTTTCTCATTTTCCTTCCACATCCACAATTTCTCCTGTTGCTCATTTCAGGATAACCGAGGAGAGCAAGTGGCCTGGAAGGACTTCCCAGGGCACAGGGTTCTGTTGGCCTTCCTGGTCCATTGACTTGCACTCCTGTGAGTAAAGAGGACTTCAGTGGGATTCCATACTTCCTGGCCCAGTGCTCCCACTCATACATGGTTTTATGAAAGGTTTCCCTCTCTAGTAAGTAGAAATCAGTTTCTGTCTGTTCAAACATACACCTAAAGCTAATGGCTCTGGATGCTTTCTGGTGAGGAGAAGCAGTGTTTAAGGAGTTCAAGCACCTAGAGAGTTAGGGCATCTACAAAGGAACAGAACTTCATGGGTATAAGATGGTAACTGGGCTGAACCCTTCTCCTCTGCTCAGAAACTCAGCAGACCAAACACCCAACAGCTTTATTTTTCTGTGGGGCTGGGGAGATTGCTCTTGTCTTTCCCCTCCATGGAGGACTGCTTGTACCTCCTCTGCCTGTACTTTGAGCTGACTTGACCTTGAAGAAAGGTGCTTGAGGCTCAGCTGGGATGCAAAGTTGTGATGTGTTTGCATGTTTGTGTGTAGGTGGTTTGAATGTGTGGTTAGTGAATATGTGGTTTCAGAAAGGAACTGATGCTGGAACTGTCAGCCTGCTCCATGTGTCCCACTCTTTACAGGATTCCATCACTTGCCAAGCCAGAGGCACTTGTGGCACCACTCTGGGTTTGTTAAATAAGCACACAGGGCAGCAGTGGCTCAGTCAGAGCCATATCACAGAAACTGCTGATGCATGGCCCAGTAATGGCTGGTGTAATAATACCCTGAGACTGGGCAGAAGCCTGGTATTGAGACATTGCTAGTTTTTCAGGTGATTAGATTCTTGTACTAGCAGAAACTTTTCACTGGAATTTGACACAACTAGGTTTTGCAGAAGATCAAGGTGAGAAAAAGAACACTGTTTTTCTGACTTTGGTTTTTCCTTTCAAAGAAATTTTAGAGGATAAGATTTTTTTTTGGCTCAGTTGACAATGTTCCTAAAGAGAACTACTTCTAGCTAGTTATCATCCAGTTATTAGGTACCTGGAAAAGAATGACAGAGGTCCACAAGTTTTGATACCAGTACAAGAAAACTGCCATGCTATGTTTGAATTCAAAGGAGATCTGATAGTATTTTCAAATGGCAGAAAGACAATGTCTGTTAAAACTGCTTTTCAAAGTGGTTAAGGAATATTTTCAGGAGAGACTATTTCCATATAATTAAAGAACATAAACAAAAGACCTTTAAAAATAGCAATTGTCTGCAACATCCTTCACATGTGCATAAGTTGCCTAGTAAACATACAAGATCTTGCAGCAACAAACCATTGAGTTATGTTTTTTCCTTTTTTTTTTTTTTTTCCATAGAACATCAGCAGCATTTTAGCAGGTCTTTTGAATTGTTACCATCTTTTGTCTAAAAACACCTGCATCATAAGAGCACTCATTCTTCACTGTTACAGGAATGCTTTATTTTTATATGAATTACAATAGATTTACACATACTCGTATCCTAAAATCTATGTAGCTATGGCAGAGTTGAAACTAGCTGCAAAATAGAATTTTAAAGACTACTCATGTGGACAAAACCCCATTTCTTGCGAATTGTGTGTATTTATTGGATTGTCTAAATTATACTGAATTTTTATTTTCTCACATTGTATTCAGAGATATGTTATTCCAGTCATGTATGTTAAACAAAGGTCCAAAGATAATTTTTGTTCCAGGCTTTAGAGGCTTTATAAAGCCTCTAAAAATATTGTTTTAGAGTGGAAAGCATGACAGCCCTCATCTATAGCATTGCAATTGTGGTGCTGTAATGTCCTTATCATCTATTCAAAAGGTATATCACATAAATATGTCAGAATACTTGTCATGTTGTGAACACTTGCAAGTAGCAATTGGAGCAAATTTGCATAAACATATTAGAAGCAAAAAAAGCATATGCCTAGAGATCAGAATAGCACAGAAAGGGAAGCAGCCAGTGGTAAGAATAAAATTGCACATGCATTCAGGTTGTTCTCCTTACAGTTTCAGAAACTCTCTGTGAGCCTTGCCTAATTGTGTGCAAATTCTTGGTTGCTCTCGATTATTTTTACAAGCAAAAGGTAAAATAATTTTTCGCCTCCCTCTATTTGCAAATATATGCAAAGAACCTAACTATGGATATTTTTGTTGTGTGAACTGCAAGTTTCATAAAGTATATTGAAATCATCCTATAAAGATCTTTCATAAATACTGCTGTAGAGCCATGTAGGATTTCTGAGCTGCAAAGACCCAGGTAGATGCTGCAGAGCCCTTCAGGTGATCATCTGAAGTACTGTTTTCAGTTCTGGGGCCTCCAGGACAAGAAGGATATGGACCTTTCTGAGGAAGAGCTTAGGGATGAGGATTTTGATTCAGCAAGGCTCAAAACACTGACAATTGGCAGAGAGGTTCCAGAGTGGTTTCTATAAATGGCCTGAACAGCATCACTCCAGGCAGACTGTACAGCAGAGCTTCATGTCACTGAGCACAGCTTGCCCAGAGAAAAGCCATGCTCTAGTCATACAATCATGTGGGAATGCATGTGCCCCTATCACACACAGTCCAATTAAAAATCTGCTCCAGCCACTGAGCTCTCTGAAAAAAGCCTTAAAACTAAGGGGATATGATGGTCCTATTTGAGGAAGTACAGAAATAAAAGGACACAAAAGGCAGTGGAGATAGGGCAGGGTTGCAGATGAATGGAAGAATATGAAGGAAAATTACAGCCAAAATCCAAAATAGTTTGGCATAATTGGGACTGGTGGAGAACCTTATGTCTTCTCTGGCATTAACTGGAACCTTTCGGAATAGGAAAATATAATCCCATGTTTTCTTTTTTGTACAGTCCAAGCTAACATGTAGCAGTTGGAAACTATTTAAAAAGCTATTTCTAATTACTTCTAAGGTAATTCTCTCATAAAGAAAAAAATATATGGAGAAAAGAGTTTGTGTTGTAAAATCCAATAAATAGATTAAGAGATTTTCAATTTGGACAGAGATCACTTGGGCTTTAAAAAGCCTTGTTAGCATCTTCCAGGTTCACTGCCTCTGCTGCTGACCCTGAGGGAAAAGAGATTTCAAAGATTGCCAAGTGACATAATTTGTGATACTCACTCACTGATATTTAAACGTATTTTAAGAGATCTAATTACGTGGAATAAAAGAATGCTGTTACACTGAGCTGCCTACTTATAAGAGAGCAGAGTGCTCTCCCAATTAACCACGTTTGGTATTACTCTGGCTTGTCAACAACAGGCTTTTTCCTCTCCTCTTTTCCTTTCCCCTTCAACCTCCAGTATGAAAGCAGAAAGTCACACATAGTGTGCTTACATTATATACATTTTATATACTCAAAATCTCTAGGAAAGAGATTCCATGAAAGGAAAATACTCTGGGACTGGTGCTGTGACACATGAAACTGCAATCTCTGCAGGAGCACAGGAAGGCAATGAAAAATTAGAAAAAACTTTCAGATTTTAATTTATGTTAAAGTCAGGGATTTCCAGACCCGACTGCTTTACTGAGATCAGATTATACCACTAGCCTGCTCCCTTTTAATAATTTAATCTGTCTTTGGCAGTGCTGAATGGAAAAGCCTCCCAGTCGCCAGTGGTTAGGAATTAACATGATGGCTGAGGAGAGCTCACATACTTCAGTAGTTTTATTTGAATATCCCATTTAAAAATGGAAAAGTTTTACAGGGCAATATAAACTCACATCTCTCTTACTTATAACCCACATTTACCTTTTTGCCTTCATCTACACAGGTGCAACCTAACTCACCTGAACATTTTTGACATAAATTGGGTTAAGACAGTCTGAAAAAAATAAAAGAAAAAAAAAAAAAAAAGAAAAAAATATCAAAAAAAATCATTAAGTCAGAAGGAAATTAATGCTCAATCTCATCTAGTTCATTTTGTCCTTGATTCTTTCTAAGTCTGTATGTTCTAGGTGCAACACTAGAGAACTCACAGGGTCAAGAGAGAAAATATAATGATTATTTCCTTGGTTCTTTTATGCCTTGATTTATATAAACCTGTTTTATGAAATTATGTATATATACACACATTTATGCATACACACATGTACATACACACACATACAAAAAATCTATCTGGTGATGTTTTGAGATTGCTACTTCTTTTCTAAATCACTTTCCCTTGAAATTTGACATCAAACAGGTTTGAAATTGAGACTGCTCTAATAGAGCATAAGTGATAGAAAGAGAATTATGCTACAAACTGCTGCATGCCACTCAAGATAGTTAAACAAAAGTATATGTTTTTGAACAGGGATGTTTTTACCTCAAATTCTCGTATTTCTCTGTTCAGTTATGATGGCCAGTTCATTATTTTCAGATGAAAAGCACTGCTTTAATTACTTCAGGGTAGAAGAATAATTCTAAAAAACTAAAGAAACAGATTAAAACAAAGTTTTAATGGTAGAGGAAAATTTTCATATTTTGATAACCTGTCCTTATCTTAGCCCATGATTTTTCTCATTTTAACTGTTCTCATTCTCTCCCTCACTCCACCAGGAGTGAGTGAGTGAGTGAGCATCTGTGTGGAGCTTAGCTCCCAGCTGGGTTTAAACCATGGCACATTGTACCACATTTTTGCTTGTTTGGTTGTCCCAACATACCAAGTACTGTAAAGGCATATGGTAAAAACAATGCTGTATCAAGAACTTGCTGTCTAAAAGGCAGAGATCAGGTATTTACTCTGATTTTTAGTACCTTTTCTTCTGGCCAGAACCTCACAGCTGGGTGTAAATTTTGCATATTGGCTTCCAGTTTGGACAGGCCTTCACCAAATATGGCACATGGGTACAGCATTCAGAATGACACTAAATGAGACCTGGTAATCAGACCTGGCAACCAGCTTAGGCACAATCCTTTTCAACTGCTAATGGGCATCATTTACCTTCTGTGCCATCTGCAGTATCTATATAATTTATGTCTCATCACCTCAGTACCTTAGTACCTGGGTGATGGCATTAAAGACTGTATAACAAATGTTGCATAACCTTGATTTTACAGTTTGTAATGTTGAGTAGTGTTAGGAAGCCCTTCACCCTGCACTTTTGCAGTGTGTAACAGTTGAGATTCCTTTCTATTCAGTAGTGTTTTCTTCAGTGGAAGAGAGTCTGCTCACACTCTCCCTGTGAGAAGGGTTGTGAGGACATGGGGCAGCTGGCTGTAGTCCATGTTTCTCCCAGAATTTCTGGGAGCTTGTGTTAGAGACCCAAACTAACTGCCAAGGGGAGGCCCAAGCAAGCTGACTACACCTGTGGAAGCGAAACAGCATCCATAGTAAAGGAGAACATAGGTAATGCATGGAATAAAGAGCAACATCACACTTACCTGCTGGAAACAGGATCCAAGACACTGCAAGGTGATCAGCAGCTCAGTCCCTGGGAAGACAATATAACAAGCTCTCCCTGAAGCCATTTCCAGGCACACAAAGGGCTGACTCAGGTGGTGGCTGGGAGAGAGCAGCAGGGATTTACCCAGGGCAAGTCGTGCCTAACCCAGCTGGTGACATGAGTGGCTGTGCAATTGAGGGGATAAAGGAAAAATGGCCACTGTGAGGGTTTCTGAACTAGAGCATGTTTTCCAGAATTGGTGGACTGTCTCCTCTCTGGAGACAAAAGTGAAATGTCCCTGCCTAGAGTATGGGGCCGATCTGGAGATATCCAAGGGTTACATGTTTCTGTAATCCTATGGCAAAGGGAAGTCCACCATCCCACAAAGCTTCTAGTACATTTGGAAAACAATTGGGACTCCATGCTTTAAATGCCAGATGTACAGTGTGCCAAGATGCATAACTAATTGTTCTGCATACCTCCTGTTTGATGGCTTAAATGTACTCAGTGTTTTCCAGTGGTTCCATTGATAATGAGAGAAAAAAATATTTTAAAATATTATTTTATTTTTATATATGTCTGGTTTTCCTGACAAGATGGCTAGATAAATTTGTAAAAAAAAAAAAAAAAAAAAAAAAAACCTGTAAATCAGATACATTTTTCTTGACTGACAATAGTCTTGGAATGTAATCACTGGCCTGCTGATATGTGTCCTGAATATATGGTCAGAAAATTGAAACAGTTAGAATAAGATGTGTTGATCTTGGATCTGAGCCTGATTTTGTATATTTTTATTTAATCAAATCTAGCTAAATGTTGGCCAAATGAGGAAGCAATCTCCCCACCCCTTTTCAGGCAGAATCAACTGTGACATCCTACTCTATGATTTATTTTTTATACTTCAAACTGTATGGACAATGAGATTTTTTTAATTACTTGTTTTATCTTTCAGAAAAATTTCCTTATCTCTTTTCTAACAGCTAATCAGGCATACACAATTGTTTCAAGAACTGCAATATAAAAATGTAAATATAAACCACAAGAACTTGCTAGCACTTCATAACTCTTTGTATGAGAAAGACAAATTTTGAGAAAAGACAACCTAATGCAATTACTTTATTTTAAACTATCTTTTTTACATTTTTTTAATATTTATACACTTACAAACTTTTATCAAATGGCAAGAAAAAAATTATCCAAGAAATAAAAATTGACCTAAACTCATCTTTTCACTGTTACCATTTTTAAAATCCTTGATGACTACAACCCAAATTTGCCAAATCCTTTCAGCTGGGAAAAATGCGGGGATTATTTTATTTTCCTTTTATTCAACTATGTGCCATATTTTCATTCCTGTGTTCATACAATCCTGTTTGAAACCATATTTCAGGACACTCAAACAGTAACTTAAGTGTCACACTTTAGTCCCTTGGTGACATGGAAGTTTTGGGTTGTGTTTTACTAAACTGTTCAGAAAGTGTCCTCGAATGCAGGTGTCTCACTCCAGTTTTAGCTCTTATTCTCTAAGCAGAGGACTCATCCTCAGTCTTGTGCTCAACAATAACTGAAGGGTTTCATATGGACCAGCAGCTGTAGCAGATGATCTCAGAGTTAAATGAACAAGCTGCTGACTTGGAAGCTGAGAGCTATGGACTTGAATTCTTTCAGGTACATGTGGAACAGGAGGGTTTAGTCACTTCCTACAGTATGATAGTTTGCAAATCTAACCCTTCAATTCCTCTTCTTCCTTTACAGTACTTTAAATGTTTAATTCCACTAGAAAACATTTATTCAATCTGAATTTTCAAATTCTTAAAACTCTACTGGTAAGAAAACTCCAATGTCAGAAATGTTTAATCCTGTGGGATCTGATGCAACAAAAATAACTTCTTTGCTAAACATAGCAACCCTTAAAAAGCCATGGAAAACAGATGTGCTAATAGTCTTGAATGGAAAACACTATATACTCACCACCATCCATTTTCTAGCTTTGGATGGAAAATAAATGACACCAGTCTTCAGAAGTTCCTGTTTAAAGATTCATTGTGCTTCTGGCAAATGTCAACAATCAGGATGAGAGAGGAAAGTGTAGGTGATCATAAAGAGAGAATTTGGCTGTCAGTTTGTATTTAGAATTTTCCTCTGGGGAAAAGAGAGGGGAAGGGGAGGTAGAGAAGGTGAGATTTCATCTACTCTCTGTGAAGTTATTATTTTAATTTGATAAGACCTCGAGAAAGGGTTGTGCTTCTGAGATTTCTGAGCTATAGCAAGTGTTTTTTGTTCCACAAAATCCTACAACTAGAGATTAAATCAATGTGCACAGTTGGTAGCGACACTTTTTTTAACAGCAGTGAAATAAAATGACTGGTTCTATGACAAAAATATCCTTTTAATTGTCCAGTCTGGGCAATGACCCAAGGTAAAAACAAGCAGGCTAAATGGCCCATTGCCAGATCTCTCAAGAAACAATTATAATATTGTTCTTCTATTCCTTGTGTTGGCTGCGTTCCCATTTCTTAATTTGTCTGGAAGGGCTGACATTATTATTTCTCTTTTTTTGCTTTTTAAAAAGTGTTTTTAGAGGTTTTCTTTTAATCTATCTCTAAGCCTTTTTCTCACACATTTCTGCTTTGCTACTGAATTTTCTCATCTATTCAATTTCCCTGTGGTTGGTTGGTTTGTTTGTTTGTTTTGTGGTGTGTTTTTTTGTATATTTTTTTCCCTCTGGCATAGCTTGCTAGTGTCTGTTGTGATATTAGCTTACTTCTATCTAGTTTCCATTCATTTCTCAAACTTATTCAAGATGGGATCATATTGTCAAATACTGAAAAATAAGTCAATGGTACCTTTAGAGAGGACCTTTAGAGAAGGAAAGTGTACAGAAGAGTCCCATTCTTCAGGAAAAATGAAGGCATCAAAGGAAGGATTACCACAGATGGCATAAACTGGTGAGGTGGCATGCAGACAGAAAGCTCAAGAGAAGGATCCAAAAATGGAATGCATGCTTAGCAGAGAAATCAGTGCTGGGGGAGCACACAGATATTCACATTACACTGAAGAAGCCATCTGGACCACACAGAATCCATCATTGTGCTTCACTGTGGCCTGTATGAAGCACTTGAATGGAAAAGTCATGTTCTGTCACTGATAAAAACAAGAGTGGATAAACAAAGTTTTCAGGCCAGCTGATGTCAGAGGACCTTGCCACTGCCATTGCTGATGTATTTTGATGTTTCCATTCATAGAGGCATATTAAAACTGAGAAATCTGAGAGCCATTTTAAAAGTATGTACAGTGATACTCTCTGTAATGTGAGCCAGGGTGGTGTTAGAGCAGTCTGGATATGTGGCATCTCTGAAATTGCATTAATAGTAAACTTAATGCACATCTGCCCTTCATGCAGAATCCTGCTGACTGTTCCTTGAAAGGAGAAAGAAATTGACATTAAGAAATTAAGCGTGATAAATGGGTAGGAGAAGGTAATTCTGTTTTGAGATGATAGTTCCATTTTAATAGCTCCAGAAAAATTTGGTCTGTTTCTCTGTGACCCTATTTCATTCTTTTCAGCTGAGATCTTCACTGCTTGTTGTTCCACAGGAAACCAACACATTTTCTCCATTAAGCTGTCTGATACTAAAAATGAACCCAGAAGTAGCTGTCAGTCCAGGGCACATACATCTCTAGTAATAGTGAACCTAATTAAAGTGATGTATTAAAACAATCACAAGGGACACTCATAACACAACACACATTAAGGAGGGCTGGGAGCTGGGTGAGCTTTTAAACACTTTGCATAGCTCCAGAGCTCAGATTAGATTGCCAGGCTCCAACCCATGAAGGAAAAGCCTTTCCTGGACTGCAGCAGCCAGCAAAGAGCAGGCAGCAGACACAGCCTGGGTCATGCCCATGTCAAGCTGTTATGCACACACTCAAAGCCTGACATCACAGAATCACAGCATCACAGAATTGTTTAGGTTGGAAGGAACCCTAAAGATCATTTGGTTCCAGTCCCTCTGCAATGGGCAGTGGCATCTTCTATTAGATCAGGTCACTCGAAGCCCTATCCAGCCTGACCTTGAGCATATTTAGGGATGGGGCAACCACAACTTTTCTGGGCAACCTGTTCCAGTTTCTCGCCACCCTCAGAGTAGAAAATGCCTTCTTATTCACATTTTTAGTTATTGCCAAGCTGTGCATCACAATGCCCAAATTCTTTTGAGATCTGGAACTTTTGGTCCTGAAAAACCAATGTATATAAGCACGTTTTGCAGAACAGTTCAGAAAATATACAGAAGGAATGAATCTCAAACATTGCTCCTACATGGACTGAATGAACAGTGTCTGCTCCCTCATGAAGGGTAACACTGAAGAAAGACATTAGGAGGAACAGTGGGCCAATAAACACACCATCAAAGCTAAACTGAAGAAATTATATGGACCTCTTGCTCATTCTACAATCTCAGTGGTGCTTTTGAATCCCAGGGAAAAAGCAAAGCAAAGCCCAGATCCACTCAGACACAGAGTTCTTCTTCCCATGTGTACTGATCAAAGAGAGAGCTGAATCACCCACAGTCACAGTAAAACATTCCTTTTTATCTGTAGCCATTTGTTGGCAGAAAGTGATCAGAACGATTGCATTTCAGCAGTAACAGAATTAGACTTTATTATTATTATCATTTTTACTGTAAAGCAATTGTCCTTGCAGGGTGAAATTTAAAGATAACAAGCTGGAACCATGCATGGCTTTATTAACAGTGAGCTGAATTCCTCTCTCCCTTCCAAACACAAACCCATGCTGGGCCTGTGAAATGAAAGCTGTCTTTAATGAAACAAGGAAATGACATGACTGAATGAATGGAGCTGCCTAACAGCCCCATGTCTGGTAACTGAAGAAACCCTTGCTGAGAGAAATGGACTGTGAATATTCATCACAAAAACACCGATTAAGAGATGAAGGACAACAATCTGACCCCAAAACAAATGTTGCTTAATATCTGTCCTCTATCATCTTTTTATCCTCACCTAAATATTTCTCTTGAAGTACAGGAGTCATGTCATCTAAAGAGCTTTCTTATAGTCTGCTGGCAATTTCAGTCATCCTTAATTGGGGTTACTGTCTGGAAATTAAAGTTAAGTATACATTTTTGTGTGTTTTAGGAGACCACTTTTAATTATTGCAAGAATACATATCTATCAGAATCTCAGACACAAATGTACTATGTTTTCTTTGCTCACATATGGATTTGCTCTTTATTTTTTTCCATGTCTTCTTCCTTCAGGGCTGTCTTGAAATGTTACTATCAGGATGTGCAGCTATACAAAATCACTGTATCCTATACTCTCTTTTCACAGAATAAGAAGGGCAAAAACCTGGTAGTTATGTGAACCATTGAATCCCTGTATTGCATTCACTCACCAAATTTGGTAAATAATAGTCTTCTTCTTTTTTTTTTTTTTTTTTTTTTAATGGTCAGCTTGGTCTAGTTTATCTTCTTCAATAACTCATCTTGTGATGGTCCTTAGCTTTTTTAGGAAAGATTTTTTCACAGCTTTCCTGATTTTATAGATTTCATTCACTTCTTATTTCTCTCTTTTTACCATCTGCTCATCATTTTCACTTAGTTTTCTTAAGAATATAAGTAAAAATGAGTGCATTAGTTCTGATCAAATATTTGTTTGTCTTATTAACTCTCCTTTGGTAGTCATCAGTAGCAAATATTAAAGAACGCAGCTAAGGAAGAGTTCTTCCCTGTACATGGCTTCCTGGCTTGTAGCAGTTAGCAATTTAAGGACTTCCTTTGCAGTAGATTGTGTCCAGGCCATTGACTTTATTAGCCTGCTCATAGACTCTCTTCCATCTATTATTTTTCTAGTTTATATCTATTTTTAGTCTACACAACATCCCGTGGCACTGCTAGCACAATCTGTGCAAAGAAGTTCTCTCTTTTATTTTGATTGTTAATTTAATTGGATGATTTCATATTTGGTCACTGTGAGAAACACCACAACTTCATTCATGATTTTATGAATCATGTTTTTCTTGACCTGTACTATACCAACTTTTAGATATTCTCCATCAGTTAAGATACTTGCACTTTTTGCTTATTACTTTGTGATTCTTCTTGGATGAAGTCTGTGCAGTACCTCTTGTTTTCAGTGCTGATCCTTTTGCATCATTTTTAGGATTAGGAATTTAGAATTTCTTGCAGTATTCAAGAACACCTGCAAAATATTTTCTGTGTTTTCTTGCTTGAATGTTTTCCTTTTTTGCTTCTTGAATGTATCTGAACTTTGTGTACGGCATTTATTAGCACAAATACTGGAACTTTTTTCTACCTCTTTTAATGGACATTATTATAAGTGCAGATAAGTAGATTAATTTTGTCTATAATATACATTGCTTTGCACTCATGAAGCCTGAATTCAGCTTAGTATTTTAAATGGTCATTTCTAAGTCTGACCACCCTGAAAGATTTTGTATCAAATCTGATATAATGAAAATTAAAATGCTAAACCCATTGGTAGATAAAATTTTGCATTAGAATTTTGTTTGATTTTCTGGGTAAATAATATCTGGTACTTATGATCTGATATCATTAATTCTGTTAATTTTTTTTCCAAAATCCTTTCAATAATTGGAAGGGGATAGTGGTGAGGGAAAGGGTATTTGTTTCAGATAACTTTCAGAGGTCCTTTCCAACCTCAACCATTCTTTGGTTCTGTGATTCTATTACTAATTTTTGACATTTTTCCCTGCACTGCCAGATAATGGTATGGAAACCAATCCCCTATATCCCTTCATGAATAGTGCATATAAAGAGTCCACCTATTTTTTTTGTCTTATTTTCCTTTAGTTCTCCTTTTCAACTGAATTGGCCATACTAGCTCCCAGCAAGCTACCTACTCATGAGAATTTTAAAATGGTTATATTAATAGTTTTTATGCCTTTAGCAAAGTATTTTCTGGTTGGCCTTATTATAATTTACATTTAATCTCTTTTTCATTTTCTTCAGTTAAATATTACTTCTGATTTTGTGTCATGCCCTTTAGTCTTTCAGTGGCTTCCTGGTGAGTATATTTACTGTGAGATTCTAATTCAATAACTTTTACATCTTTTTTCTCCTTCTCTCCTTTCAAGTAAAAATGTCTGTCTTTATATCATAAAAAGCTTCTTGAAGTAGAGATTCTTAAAAATAAATGTCACATAGTAGATTTCAGATTCTTTTTTTTTCTTCATTTATTAAGACTGTTTCATTCACGTGTATGATGGTTACTGCTACAGAATAAATCTTCAAGAATAGGATTTATGGTTTTCCAGTTCTTTTCCTTTATCTCTAAGAATTGCCAAAAATGTTATTTGTGCTTTTTAGTCCTCAGTGGTGTGACTTTAAGTTACTTCTTCCACTAACTCCAAAAAGCAAAACACCACCTCCTTCTATGCACTACAACTGACTCCACAGACAGTCACAGCTTTCCCTTCTGAGGGATTTGCTTCTTTATCATATAATTAGAGTATATAGTAGGTAACTTGTGCTTTTCTGAAAATTCTACCCAAATTGTATCAATAAATGAATTTTTCAATTAAGTCAGCATGGAAAATAGTTCAAATATTTGATTCATGGTGCTTCCTAGCAGCAAACAACTGAGATTCCTTCCCCTCCCCTCATATTATTTTTGGAGAGGGTTTTTTTTGTTTTTTTAATTTATAGGAAAAAAATACACTAATAGAACTTGCAAAGTAAAATGTCCCTTTGGCAGCTATCCCAGAACAGCAACTATAAACACATGTTTAGGTTTTAAGCAGTGTTATATGCTAGATAATTTATTATCTCCCTTCTATATCCATTCCACTTTAAGTCATTAGTCAGACCTGTATAAATAAATCATAACTAACAAAATGTTAATAATCCATACAAAGGAAATGGCATTCTTGTCTTTTCTCTATTTGCAGAGAAAACTCGTAAAGAAAATTTAATAGAGGTGTAAAATGCTTACTTTGCTTTCTACCTTATTAAATTATATTCCTGGATATTTTGTTTCTCTGGGGAACTTGGCCTTTCGATAGCTCTGGTCTTATTTCTGTATTTTCAAGTACACATTCCTTTGTGTTTTACTTGGCTGAGGAATCCTTCCCTCACTCTTCTATCCTGTAGGTTAGTCATCATATTTCCCCAATTACTAGAAGAGTGGAATGTGGTCAGGGTGTATATCATATAAATCCAGCAGGTAGGCTATGAGAAAGAGTTTGACTTCTGGTGACTGAGGGTTTTTTCACCAAGAATCAGTGAAGATTTAGAGCACAATTCATCTCCATTCTGAAGGAAAAATATAGGTATTTAAATGTGACCCACTGCTGATTGCTGTCTGCAGTATTGCATTGGTAGTGTGAGTGCTCCCAGCAATGTTTGAGGTTTGCTTTAATAAAAGCAAAGAACTCAATCAAAAAATTTAAAGGAAAATTTTTAAAAAAGCAAAAACCAAAACCAAACAAAAAACCCCAATAATTGTAAATAAACCTTCCAAACCCATTTTCAACCATGATCCTTAGCCATGGGATAAGTTTTTTTAATTCTTTAAAAAAAGCAAATTGCAAACCAAATTGTTTTACACACACTGTCCACTCATACAGCTGTAATCCTTCCTTTATTCTTCAGGGATGTCTTGGTCTAGAAACAAGCTCTAAGAAAAAGACTGCACGACCTACAGAATCTCAGTTTTAAACACACCAGAAAGTTTTTCAAATAGCTCAGAGAAATGTTTCTATCCATGCATTTCAAATGAGACCAGGGTGGGCCAAGGAAAAGCCTATCAACCTAAACCCATTAAGTGCCATGAATTAAGGAAGGGCAATGGAGAGGACAGGGGGATCCTTTCATGAGCCTTCTGTTTGATTGTGATTATATTTAAATTTGGGACCTTATTATATTTACAGCTGTGACTACGTTGCTATGACAGTGGCAACACTGCCAGCCCTTTCACAGGAAAAGGGCCACTATTTCCATATCCCTTCATACAGCTTGAGTTTCATCCCTTCCTTACAGAGGTTCCATTGTGACTATTAATGAATACACTTTGCCTGTCCCCTCAGCTCTTTCTTTCCCAGAAACTGGGGAAAGTTTGTTAAGATAACTGAGCAAGTAGCTGGGCAGGGAGGGGCAGTTCTTTAAAGCCTTCTGAGGTTAGAGCTCTCAACACTTTGCTTTGATTTTCACCATTTCTTCCCTGGCACCCAAACAGTGCTGCACACCCTGCTCTGAGCCACACATGCTCCTGTCTTCATCATCACAATAACACAGCTCGAGTGAGCAAGACACTCTCTTGTTTCTTGAGAAGAGAGGCCCGTCTGCCTGTCTGTCTGTCTGTCAATGGTGTGAGCTGCTGCTGCTCCCCAGAGTGCCAGCAGAAAGCAAATCCCATTGCCCCTGCCATTTCCTAGCCAACAGCAGCACAATGGAGAGCATGTAAACAGTTGGCTGGGCTGATTGTTGCAATGACTGAAGCAAATCAAGGGCAGCTTTGTCATGAACAATGAAATCTGCACTCTGTATGCAAATTCCCCCTTGCTTTCACTGCTGTTTCTCATATGTGCCAGCATGGTTTTAGCAAACCTCCCATGAACTACATAACAAGCTGCAAAGTCTTGCAGATCACTGGTCTTTTATTATAAGCTTTCAGTTTCACTTTACACAAAACATTCCTGGAAGCAGAACCTGGGCTGCACAGCTGTACTCTTTCAGGCAGCTGTAGTTTCCCCACCTCATTTTTTAAAATACCAGGCTTAGTCTTCTTATTTGCAGAGTTATTAAATTAAGTGATAGAAAAAATGTGACCAAAATTGTGACCAATGGTCTGCATTTGGTGAATCCTATGATTTTCCCTATTTTACTGTTACAGCACAGGCTGGCTATTAGATTTACCAGAGTCATTACGGATCAGAAATGCCTTAGTTATTTTGGAAATAGCACCATTTTTACCTTTCTTGCAGAAATAACCTGATGTGTCAGTACTGAGGTCCCAGCACCTGCTTTACCCTTTGCTATGTGTGAATGGCCACATGCCAGGTGCTGAATTTAAGCATGTGCTCTGCTCACTGATGTGAAGCTTGAGAGGTTCAAGAGGCCAATTTGCTGGCTTTCAATATTGAGCTAAACTGCTCCATGCAAGCTGTTCTTTTGTGCTGCTGGAAACACACTGGTCATTTCAGGGCCCTTATGCTGAAATAGACTTAGATCCTCAATACAGTTATAATTATTTCTGCTTTTTCAGGATATGCATTTTCACTCAGTCCATTCTTATTGTAATTGGGATGGTTTGTTTTGATTGTTAACAGTCATTGCTGAAAGACATTCAATGGAAACTTTGTTATTAGTGTGAGTTTTAAGAAAATGTTGCAATTTTGTTTCTAGGGATTTCACCTTCTGCTGAAAATATTTCAAAACTTTTGCACAAATGAACAACAAGTGAGGGTTGTCCTTACTTGGTGCCACACCTGATGACATATATGTCTGCTCACAGCCTGTGTTTGCTGTATTGCTTGGCTTTTGCTCATAATTCCATAATTTGAAGATACCTGCAATGCAAGTTATTGAATATTACAGAACATGGTATGAATCCAGTATAACATCTAAGAATGCTGAAGAAAGGAGGAAGAAGAGTATGTCACAGGACAATCATTGCTTCCTTGTTTTGGCTCCTGACTAAAGAACAGCGCAGCTTCATGCTATTTAGTTTCATTTGCATGCTGAGATGTCATCCAGACAATCAATTTTTCTCTAATTTTCTGGATATGGCATGATACACCTGAAGAGCTGAATCAGATGTCTCTTAATTAAGACTCTCTAAGGTTTAAAAGGGGAGGTTTTTGTACCAGTCTGAACAGATAAAAGCATGATCTCTCAGGTACCTTCTCTCTTTGGGGGTGAGGCTCGTGAGATGTGGCCAGCACAGCAATGTAAGCAGACCACTGATTTGAACTGAAAAAAAACCCCAAAAAAACAAACAGATAGTAGGCAGAAACACCCATCTACTCCTGGAAGGCAACAGAAGAAATGAATCCAAACTGAAATTGATAAGAGAGAATCTGATATTACTAAAGGGGTTAGCAACAAGTCCACATTGGGTTCATGTTGCTGTAGCTCTGATCTATGGCCCTGGAAAGGTCAGTCAGCCTAATCTCAAAGCAACCCTAAATTAAGCCTAGATGCTTTGGGGTCGACACAGAAGCTTGAATGAAAAATAATTATGGAAGTGTCTTTATTAATAAGGTGACCAAATTCTTTTTCTTTTTCTTTTTCTTATTCCTTTTTCTTTTTTTCTTTTTTCTTATTTTTTAATAATTTTCTTTTTTTCTTTCTATCTGCAAGAAAATCCCTCCTTAAATGATACTCAAGTGTGTCACATTTATGCAGCCGTCAACAGAATACTCATACACCAAATACAACATAATTAAATGGTTTGTCTAAAAGCAGTTTTCCATTGTTAGTGAAAAACTTAGCACAGACTCAGATGTGTAGTAAGGTGACCAGCTTTCACCATCAGGGAAACATTTGGTGAAGGTGTTGTGTACATCTGGCTTGGACACAAACATTAGTTCAGTGACAAGCAATATCCTTTCTAGCGTTTCTGTCCAAACAGAAGAAAAATGAGACTTATCTTGAAGAGCCTCTGAGCTAATCCCCCTTAAAGATATTTTGTTTGGCTTTAAATGTCCCATTTTCTTTCAAAATTTATGAGTATAAGAAATCTTTCAGTCAGTCATGTTTATATCATTAGTGAATTAAGAAATGAGTGACCAATTAGCCTGTTAAAACCTGGTTTCCCAAAAACCTCTACTTAGTACAGAGTTTCAGACTTTATTTAATTTTAAAGAAAATAAATAGAAGGAAGCAAATCAGATGCTTTAGTTAGACCCTTCCTGATGACATTCTGCTTTACTTTGACTTTGTTCTTTTTTGCTTTCTGTCCAGACATTTGATCTTTATAAAATATACTTTCCAACAAAAGAAAATATTGTACATTCTTAGCCGCAAAACATCCAGACTGTTCATTACTTAATCAGTTATGAAAGCAAAGTCTCACAGGTTGGATTGTTTAAAGGAGCTGCATTTAACTTATGGTCAGATATTGTTCTCCCAAGATATTTTTAAAAGACCAGGGAAAGATCTTGTGCTGTGTATTTTTTATATCCAAATAACAACTGAATTGTAAATAAAGTCTTTTTCCAAGGAATTATGGTTAGCACCCTGCAATATGGGTTGGAAAAAGTAAAATTATGAAGGCAATATATCAAGTCTTTATGAGGTAAGGCTTTCAGCATAAATCAATCCATTAACCAGTGTCCTTTGGCTGTAGTTTATGGCAATGCTGACAAAAACACAGAGCTTTACAGAAGAGAGGGTGTGTAGAGCATGCAAATAGATAAATGGCTATTACCTGGAGGAAAGTCTGTGGCAGCAAACAAAGTTTAGATTTTTCTATCAAGTCAGCACTTAAGCAGGGCAATTCAAGTTTGTGACCTCCTGTCACATACCTGAGCTGGAGCCAACACCAATTGGCTGCAAAAGTGTAGAGATCGTTTCTCTTATAATCCATCCTGCTATATTTCTTGGGATGGAATTTTGACATATGTCAGGCATAATTTCCCCTTTTGAAAGAGGCAGAATTTCATTCAATTTCCCCCTTGTCTCCTGGGCTTTTTAGGAATAGGAGTTTTTGCAATTTAGACAAATATAACTGAGTTTTGACTACAATGGCCTATTTTTTTTTTTTTTTTTGGTCTGGTTCTTCAGGAGCAGCTATATTTTTCTGCAAACTTTTTCTTGCTCTTTATTTGGGGGAGTTTTGTGTCCAGCAATATCCTTTGAAGTGAGATAGGTTGGTGCTTGCTTCTTTTTAACTTCTGATTTTAAAGGTGCATTTCAGGACTGAAGAAAAAAACATGCTTGCATCAGAAATTTGTATTAGATTTGACAGCATTTCAAATGTTACAAGTTTGTGTATTAACATGCAGAGCAGTAAATAATGAAATCTGTAATGTCCATTTAAAGTTAAATGGATTAAAATTTGAGAAAATAAAATTACAAAAATTTCATTTAGTTAAAACATATTGACATCTGAATATCTAGACACTAACAGAGGAAATCACCACTAAATTCCAGCTGATCTAGGCATTTTCAACTATTTTCAAACCCAAATAAATATAATTTTTAAAATTTATTTCCTAAGCACATTATTTTTCACTCTTACCCCCTTTTCCCAATTTTTGAAGCTCATTAGCTAGAAACAAGTTTCCTCAACAACTTGTACAGTCTTATTTGCTTTCAGAAACAAAGTTTTTGTTTTATATGATATTACTTTGAGTAGGAAATGATGAAAACTGTGGTGATGAAAGACTTAAAACAGACATTACTGCAGCATTTATAGGTACATTACTAATAGAGCTAATTGAATATTTAGGTTGAAATTCTTGTCTTTAGTTTCTTATTGTTGGTAAAATATCTTTGATAAGATTTCCTGTATTAGGAAAAAATTCTCGAGTGTAAGTCAGTATGTTTTCACTGCATGCAGCACAGGATAAAGATCTAGACAGTGAAAAGTTCATAAATATTCATCTTGCTAGGTGTGCAACTCAGTTTTGACTGGGTGATAAATCACAGGGTTCCTTTTCCTTCATGGAAAGATTGAACGAGAACTTGAAGAACATGTTTTTCTGACTTCAGAAATGCCTGGCAAAATGAGTTTTAACAAAAAATTTCTGAATACAGCCTTGTTGCATTTTTCCCAACTCTTTATATCAATAAAATAAAGAACTTTAAAATGTATAGGATAAAAAATGTGGCATGAGAGCCAAGGAGATTAACAATTATGTGCAAATTTGAATTTTACCTGAAAAGCTTCATCATCTTTCAGTTCTAATAAATAGTCTATGTTTGTAAAATTTTACGGGTATAATCTTTGTGTTATTGAACCTCCTATTTTTTAGACTGGTTAACTAGCTTCTTATAACTTTTTGACTTTGACATTATAGCCAATTATTAATAGAAAACTGTAAGAAAACACTGCAATCTTCAGACTGGAACCCCCTAGCACTGATCAGAACACTGTATGCAGTCTGAGCAAAGATGAGTGTTTAGAGGGAAAGAACTCCACCTTGGTTTACGATCAAAACTTTGTCATTAGGAAAGAGACTTCATCTGAACTTTCGCCGAGTTTTCAAATGCCTTCATTGTTCCTTAAGTTGTGGCTCTAGGAAATAAATTTTCTATCTCTTATTATCCAGAATATGGCTGGGGCATAAAGAGCTGTGCAACTGCTTCATTTTTCCCTTCATAGGGGTAAAATTTCTTCCAATACAAGTGAACAGAGAATCTGAGATTTCTGATTGAAATAGATTAAAGATCACAAATTTCACACTCATAGGAATTATCTATAAAAATTAGTCTTCCATGATGTAAAAAAGTCAAAGAAATTCACAAAACTGGGTAATATTTTGAAAAGGGAATTTTATTAACTACCCATAAAAGAGGGAAGATGATGCTAAGTTATCTGTCTGGCATTCAGTTTGAATCAAAGAATTTTTTCTATAAGAAATGAAGAAAATAAGAAAGCTGTATCTATCTTGCCTTCAATAGAAATGTGATCAGAAACAGCTGTGATTATAGACTAGCTAGATAAGGGCACGGACTAAGTAACAAGTTAAAGCAGTAACACAAGTACAAAAAACTATTCAGGGACTGTAAGACTTTGGAATCACTGAAAAAAATAACTAGGATCATTCACACAATGCCTTTCACACAATAGGGGCATTTTTTCTTCCCTGAAACACAGACACAGAGCCTAACAATGAATTACAAAAAGGATTTCTACTAGTTTACCAGATCTCCTTCTAAACCTGTAAACTTTTGCTACACATTAAAATCTGCATTTCAGTACTCCATGGTGCTGTGGTTGCATCTAAACAGACTCAGGCTGGAATAGTGTTCCCTACTGATTTATTTTTATCCTGACCTGTTCTTATCCTTACCTTTTCTTCAACCCCAGCCTGCATGTAGATAATTTTAGGTTGATTTTACTTTTAGATTGATGGCTTTTTATATGGTTTTTTTTCTCTGTGTGCTTTAGTCATCCAGTACATAATAGAAATGAACCTTGACAATGAATTTTGCTTTCACTTCTGTGTGAAACATGCTTTTTGGGGGACCTGAGCCATTCATTCATGGCATACAGTATCCTACCCTTTCTCAGAAGGACTCACAATGGCAAAGACAGAGGAGCTCTGCTGCTCCCAAGGTGTAACAGATCTCTTATATAAAGTCACAGGATTATCAGTCCTTCTTTGGCATCTCCTATTGATAGTTGAAATTTGTAGTGTCCTTCTCTAGGTAGGGACATCTTAGGGAAGAATAGAACACAAACTAGTCCATATCCAACCAAAGAATGAGTAACATTTATATTAATTCAGTTTAGCCAAGATTACTTACATTCTTAAAAGGGGAAGAGCATGTTGATTTCTATTCCAGATATATTTTGTCTTTTCTCATTGAGAAGTTGCCTGATCTGGAGACTTTTATCAGAATGCCATAAGCCCCTGTGTATTAAGATTAATAATTAAAGTACTAATATATTTTTAACTGTAAAATTGCAAATGCAGCCATAATGCAGTTATGCATTACAGAATCTTCTTAGCATGTCTGCTGCAAGAAGGGATCCATGAAATTTCCATGAATATTTTATATTACAGATAGGCAGAATAATTCAGTTTTTAATGTTGCTTAATAATAGCATTGCAGACAGTTTTCTAAGAAGGCAAGCTGTGCTGCCAAATTTGGGGTGTCACCTGTACCACCAAAAATGACCCTTCTGATGCTCCCAAGATTGTTCTGTATACAGCATACACACACATACACACACACACACACACACATAAATGCACTCACACTGATTCACCTTCACATCTCTTTCTCTCTTCACTTAAATAGTGTAAGCAGCAAAGCCTGATGCTCATCTTTTGAAAGGGTAACCACTTCAGTACCACTGAGTTACCATTTTCCCTCTACAACTGCTTGTACCTATCTGAGTGGATGATAAAAATAAGATAAAAAGTGAAAGCTAGAGCAATCTGACACTTTAATCACTGTTACTGCTCTAATCACATTTCAGTATTTTGCTGAACAGGAGAAACTGAAAAGAATGAGAGGTAATGAAGTAAGGAGAAATACTTGTCATGACGTGTGCCACTCCTTATCAGCATGTTCTCATCTAGGCAGACACAATATATCTCAACACTTTCTGTGTTGTTCTTCATAAAAATATGCTAGAAATGAAGGAATAATTTACAGGAAAAAAATGTACAGTAACTTCAGAGTGTGCTTTTGTAGTTGCTCATTTTTCAAAGTGCTGTTAATGATTGTATATGTCACATGAGATTGCTTCTGCTTCCTCTCTAAAAGAATGACTTTCCAATCAGGAAAGGGGTAAGAGGAAATCACTGAGACTTCAACTTTATGGAGGATTAGACAGGAGGTGATTAGTCAGAAGGTGACCAAAACTTGAGTAACCTGAGAGCATTTAAATATTTTTTCCCCCTAAAAGAGATTTATTTAATCCAAGAAGTCTTTTTAGGCATTCAGACTGTTATGACACTTAGTGGTTTGAATGGGAAATTTCAACAACTTCTCTCATCAGATAAGTATTTGACAACCAGCTGTAAAAAGGACACAATTAGATTCCCATCTAGCCCAGTGTGCCAAGGCTCTGGCCAGAAATGATTTTGCTAAGCCTTATCTTAAAAGCAGACAGTCACATTCCTGACCTATGACAGGAGAAGTAGTCTCCTCCTAATCACTGCCTTGTTTTTTGAGTATTTTGACTTAAGAGAATGCAGAAGGCAACACCAGCTGGTTTGTTTACTTTTCCAGAATGTCTTACATAATTGTTGCACCCATCTATTTTCCACCGACCAAATGAGAGAACAGCTGAGGCATCCAAATGTGAGATCTCACAGAGTCTCCATCCCTCTCTAATCCATGACAGAGCTACAGTCTGTGGGGCTATGCTCCCTAACCCGCTTGGAAGCAGCAGAACCAAATAATTCCTCTGCTTTTTCAAGCTGTTAAAATTTATTGCTTTGTACAAGAGCAGATACCAGTGTCTTTTTTCATAATGAACTTCCCAGAAAGTGTTTGTTCGTTACCATTTTTGATTGTTAAAATTTACTTTTGTGGTTATCCTTTCCTGCCAAAAACTCTTTGGATTTGGGATCCGACAGTGATGTTGTATAAGAATCTTTCTTTCTCTTTTTTTTTTTTTTTTTTTTTTTTTTTGAAACCAGAAAGTGAAATTATTTTGACAAAGACAATGAGGTGTGTGTATTTCCTGAAAGAATCTATATTTAATAGCCCTGGGCATTACAAAATGATGTTAATTAATTCAATGAGTTTCACTGTATTTGTTGCTCATTTATTTATCTTTTAATTTAGTCTGAATTCATCCCAGTGCACTTTATCCTTAAGGTTCAAGAATTGCTTAATATTATCACATTTAAATCTAAATTTTTGTTGAGACTTCTACCAGTGGATATTTACATCCTATTATGTCCTCACAGCTGTGAAGATGCTTTACATTCTCATTGCCAACAATTATCTCACTTTATCCATGCACTATTATGAAGTGGTACTAATATGCTGTACAAGAAAATAACATCATGTCTCACCAATGCATCCAGAAAATACAAACTCATCTTATAAAAATATTTGAGTACTGGCATTTTTAATCTTCTTAGTGTTACCCTGCCTCCCTTGTAGAAAGAAATAGTCAATGTAGAATGATTTAGAACATCTATATCTGGGTAAATTTTGAGAGTTGTATTTCATTGATCAGAACCAAGTGCAATTACAACACAACCATCTTTGAACACTCATGCTAGCAATGTTCCTAGATGAACATTGCTCACAGTTCACTGTTCATAGTGCACATCAGTCAAAATATTAGTTGAAAGTGTTCTTTTCCAAATACATATTTTGTGCCATAATGAAATGAGATAAAGCCCTGCAGGATTCCCTTTCCAGTTAGGATATGTTCTATGCCAAGAATTAGGATCCCTGATGGGTCACAAAATACTTGGATTTGGAGTCACTATTGAACATGAAAGACTCCAAAGAATTTAATAGGCATTATACTAATAGCAGTCTTGGGTTTATTAGATTTACCCCCCATTATCTTCCCTCTAGCAATTCCTACAAAATTGGCTCTTTCACAGCACTTTAGCTCCTCTCTGCTTCCTTCACAGCTAATGAGACTTTATACTGCTTTGCAGCAGCTGGAAGTGTGTCTCTGTCCCATGCATACAGATTTACACCATCCTGTGTTGCAGTTATGTGTGATTTACCATGCAGAGTGGGTCTTCTGCTGTGGGATATTGCCTGAACACAGGTGAAGGAAGAGAGAATAGTTCTGCTCAGCCTGCTTCTGCTGTGGTTGCATGCACCTCTGTCCAGTAGGACTTTAGTCTGTGTTAAATGTGTATTGGAGCACTATAAAATATCCCAAGGTCAAAAGAAACTGTGGAAGATGGAGGACATCAGGCATTATGTCCTGAGAGAAAAACATGTGGGAATAGTGTTTGTACTTTTATTTGTTTTACAATCTTATTCCTAAATAAAGCTCTCAAGTATTTTCAATCCTGTTTTCAAAACTCCAGAAGTAAAATTTTATCTGATTCTGGATGATGAAATGTTTAAAGTGTCTCATGAATTCAGTAGTGTAAGGACTGTACTCGATGCAGCCAAATGGAATTGTTCCCACTGAACTATGAATTGATTATCAAATGATAAATCCATGGCTGTTTATCTACAGGAAGAAAACATTGGACCTCTATTTATTATCTGCAGAATTTTTCAGCAATCCTCAGTAAAAAACAAAAAACCATTGTAGTCCCACAAAGGTGTTAAGTATAGCCATCATAGAATTAAGTAAAATCTCCTTGCTAAAATTAGCCAGCATTATCCTATATTTCATTATCATCTTCACATATCTGAAAAATTTTTGCAAATGGGAATCTGAAACAGAGAGTGAAAGTGCAAATGATTTTTGTCCTGCCTTCCACTAAGTGATCTGGACTAGCCAATAACACAGTAATTGATTTTACATTATATTTCAGTGGCTTAAGGAGCTGTAATTAATCTCCTTACAGTTCTGTTAAATGCAAATCCCATAAAGCTGACTAATATGCTTATGAGACCAAAACACCAGGCCAGTGGCTTAGGATCTGTACCCTGCTGCTGAGCACAGCCCATCGTGCAGCTTTTACTGATGAGCTTACAGGCAGGAGCAGTGGATGGTGAAAGCTGAATTCTATGATCTTATGATCCTGTCTTACACAAATGCCACCAAGTGTAAACACAACAGGGAAACATTTTAATTTTGGCTGGGGTTCAAGACTTTGTGTTTGTTATAGGATGGCCAGATAATGAGTGTTTCTTCTGGCCTAATGTCATCTTGGCAGAAGATTCAAAGGATTTACACTAAAACCCAGAGGCTTCCAGTTGCTATCAATGCTGGAAGCTCTGCAGTCATTTCTGATATATGGAGGCCAATTGCCTTGAATTTGGAGGTGAAAAAATAAAGCATGTTGGTACAAATGCAACCTCTCTCTTGTAATTTCCAGGACAGTACTAAATAAAGAAGATTCACTTGCTAAAATAAACTGAAGACCCAATATACCAATTTAGCAAAAGGAAAAGAAATCCTTAGCTGGAGAAAGAAGACATGCTATGTGGCTAAAGGTTACTGAATCACTTGCTATTTTATCATAGAGATTGCACAGAGAATGTAAAACTGACATGTATATATTTTTACATTCTAAGCTTTCTAGCAGAGAATCTTTAAATAGCATTAGTAAAAAATAAAAGGAAAGATCTGACAGGAACACAGAGCAGTTTCAATGTTGTATATAGATTTGGCTCCTTCAACCAAGGATTAAAGTGAGCTTGAAATGAAATAAACAGAACAGCTTCAGAAGTGTAGAGCTGAAGGGAAGTCATCCATCACAATGGAGGAATGTTTGATGTGATGTACAGTAGTTTAGCTCACAAACTTCACTGCTAAAAACATTTATCTCTGCACTCAGTGCAAATTCCAATTATATAAAGCATGTCCTGAAGAAATTCAATATACCAAATAATTGTGAGCATCAGTCTTATGGAATGTGTAAAAAATAGACACAGTGGACATGCAGATATATTCTGTTTCTGTCTGTGCTTGACAAGAATGAAAAATAAGTCCCATAACAACACTTAGATAAAATATCTAGGTTGTTTAACAAGTTTTATATGATTTTCCATTCTAAAAGAAGGTATTTATATGTTAGTTTCTTAACTGTATGTTGTTTGGTAACTGAATGTTTCATGGGAGCTTTTCTGTCTTTCCTTCACCTTGTTTTAGACACTCCAATCTTATTAGTCAATTAAAGCTTCTTATCATGCTTGTTGAATATTGTGATTTCCACAGTATTCACATGTATTGAGAAATACAGTCTGCCCCAAGGGGCTTGTCTTCCAAAAATATTAAGCAAGTAGCAGTACAGAAATAATCTGAGATAACTGGCTATGTTCAGCCTTGTGATAGATTATTTTTGAATACATAGTTAAAAGTGTCATCCACAAATAGTTCTCAATAACAGATCTGATAATTTTATCAACTTGTCTTTTTCCTCTTCCTTTTCAATCATTTTAATGTATAATGTGTGAACAGAGTGTCTTCCTTCCAGGCAACAAAAAAGAAGCTATTTTGACATTTTCAGGGTAGAAAGAAAAATGCCATTTTCTCTTCGGAGAACATAGTTATCATTTCTGTGATACCTCAAGGGTAATTCCTGCTGTTTGAAGGAGATTACGCTTTGACAATGCTGTGTGTTGACTTCTAATGCACCTGTAAAATGTGATGGCCTACACAGAACACAGAACTTTAATAAATACATAGTTTAATTGCAGTATCAACATTCAATTGATTATAGGGTACAAGTGCTTTTCCTCCAGAATATTTCAATGAGATACTAAAGAATGTGAATGAATAGTTTTGGGGGCTTTCTATAGCACAGACCTATGGACTGGTGAAAATGAGTAGACAGATAGATAATCCTTTTCTACTGGCTGGCAACTTTAACTAAAGGGTACAGTGACAAAGAAGTAAGGTCTCTCACAAAATTAAGTTGAAAGAAGTTGCTGCAACTCCATATATTCAGGTTAGATTAGATTCACATAAGATTTTAAAAAATACTTTGTATTTAAAATAGAGCAAAGCAAATATCATATTGGAAAACATAATTTTAACTTTTGTATGACAGTTGTTTATAGAAAAAAATCATATTTCCCAAAATTTAATGCAGGTGTCTTGTGGTGTGTTTTGTTTTTTGCTAAGTTTTGTTTCTGTGTATATGGGTTTTTTTAAATCTTTGAAGACTTGAAAACATTTTTTGTATGATCATCTTCATTGTAGAGTAAAAATGACAAAAAACACAACCTTTCATTTTTATTGATTTGTTCATGTTTTGACATCTTCAGCTTTCATGGAAGTGGAAAAGGTAAGTATTGTTCCCTTTTATTTTTATGAGTCACTGATTAGCTCTCCTTTTTCAGCTGACCCCCAAAATCCCTGGGGCAGCAGCCATAAATGCAGAGATGGTTGGGGTTTTAGTGTGCATGCAATATGACAGGCATATTATTTAGCCAGATACTAAAGGGATCTGAGTAAAATAACAAAATCTACACAGAGATGGAAGGCCATGTTTATTAAAAATATACACAGTGAATCCATATCCATCATATTTTCAGAAAGTACTTGGAATTCCGAAATCCTTGCAGATTCTCCTTCTTCCAGTTATTTTTTCCCTTTGGGAGTAATTTTTATCAATCTTAGTGTAGATAGTAATTTGTTAATTTATTGCTTTTCTCTGCTGCTAGAGAAGCTTTACAGAAGTTAGAGGGCTTTTCACATACTTTACCCATGAAGTAGGCTTTCAGAATACTTAGACTGCAATTTCCTAGTCCACATTTTTAGCTACATAGGCACATCTTCTTATTGCAAACAACTATCTTTTTTATTCTCTTGTGAAATGTGATTAGTTTCAAAGGTAAATACCAAACCCAGATTTTTTTTTTCTCTTTTATCAAGTACTTTTTAGCTGGAGAACCACTTCTTTTCAGCACAAATCTTCCAACCAGCTATCACCAGTGCACACAAGAACTTTACCACCTTAAAGCTCATCAGTTCAATTTTGCACTTATCTTCTTCACTTGCTATTTTATGAAAGTCTCATTACTCTTCCCACTCTTGTAAGTCAGATCCTAGATCAACAAGAGGAACCAGTGTAGTTTCCAGAAGGTAAAACACTTAAACAATTTTAATTTAAGATTCTATCTAGTGGTGCCATAATGTCATCAGACTATAGAAAACTATTGTATAGGCAGTTTTAAAACATTAGTTTGTTCCTTGGTGTTGCTTAGAATGGAAAAGTAGGTTTTATTAGTGTTCTTTCATCAGCACCAATGAAGGTGTCACTGTTTGACAGTTTGTACTGAAGTTTATGATAAATTCAATAAATCTGCAAATTTTTATATGTATCTACTGCTGTAAAAATGAAAAGAAAGTTAAAGCAAATTCATCAAGTTGGTAAAACGATAAAGGCCTTTCATGAAGACTTACATTGGTAGTACTTTAAATGATCACTCTGATTTCAGTAACAAAAAGCATCCTCGAGCTGCCCTCACTGCAAAATCAGGTACTCTGTCAATAAGAAGCACACAAATGGAAAATTGATCTCACAAACTGGGCTAGCAAATTTGAACACTCAGAAGCAATATAGAAGTATAACCTTTGTCAAATCTGATATTGCTGTCCATGGACTCACACAGGTAATAGGGAAATCCTATCAAACGATGGTAGCAGGTATCTCCTGTCTTGACTGTCTGTAAGCCTCACATAAATAGTTTTGTCTTAATAATAGAGGAAGATTGAACCTTGGTGCTTCCAGCAAAAGCTGTATCAACAGTTGCTAAATTCAAATAATGAAGTATGGTAACTAGCTGAAATGCAGGCAGGTGGCTGGCATCTAAGCTTGTTCTGTAACCCAAATCTTTCAATAGCAGAAAATGGAAATGTGAATACTGATGTATTTTGTGTGAGGCTTAACAGCATCACCACTAATGGACTACACAAAAAAAAAAAAAAAAAAAAATTCCACTTCATTCATCATATTTTTTTTTCAGTTTGCATCAGTCTGTCATTATAAAGCAGCTCTAACACCCCACAGTATTTTTTTCTAGACACATAAATTTTTAACAGATAAGTTGCACAGATCTTAATAAGTAATTTAGTGTTGTGATATGAAATACAAAAATATGGCTAGAAATGCACAGGGTTTTTTTTGTTGCATTGCTTTCAGAGTGCATCTCAATAAACTAGAATACGAATTGTGTGGATGGAGCCATAAAGAAAGCCAGAAAGAGCTCACAAAGATGAAAAAATATAAACAGCTGGCTCAGGTGTATCCTCTTACTGAAGATCTCAGCAGTAATGTTCTTACCAGTTGGTGGAGAACTGGCTTCTCTATTAATTAAGGAATAATGGAAAATATGGCAGAGAGAAATATAGCTATGACTGACAGAAGAGACAGTATAAGCACAAATAATCTTCCTAGTGATCTGAGAGAGGAATAATCCTTCCCTGTCACTGCAGATGAGTTTATTTATCAGCTCTATTAAAGATATAGAATAACACAGAAGCAGTAGGTGACAGAAAAAGCATTGCGAAGAGCCATATACAATGGATGAACTAGCTCTGACAACCAATTCACTTAAGAAAAGCAAAGTAAAAATTGCTCTTGACCACACCTAAGTGGAATTTAGAAATTGTTTGACTGATCTTTTTCATTCTGTATTTATCTTTGAAGTATGCTGACTTTGTTAACAAAAAGTTTTTGATCACTTGAAAGTGCATTTATGTTTTTCTCTGTACCCTAAAGAATTTTTTCTCTCTGTGAACCGTGACCTGTATCATGTAGACATATCATCTCATTCTGAGCTATCTCAGAGTAGCTCTCAATATAACTCTGTCTTAGCAGAGTGAGGTCACCATGAGTGAGTGGTGACAGCTGGATTCAACTATTTGAACGTTCTCATTAGTTTCCAAATTAGCCTATAAGACAGAAGGTTTTCATATCCATCTTGATACAGGACAGGCAACATTTCAGAAGAGTTCTCCCCACAGACAGAATGGCTTTCAGGATGTGACTGCTAGAACAGACACTGCATTGCCTCTTACTGTGATTTCCAAAGGGAAATACAACTGTGACAGAATGCAGACCTACTAAATAGAGTTGGTAGGATCAGGAAGGAGTCTGGTAATGCCCCTTCATACAAAAACTATAGATAACAGCTCCTTAAAATTAATGTCTGCAGAAAGCTTAGCTTTTTATTAAGGCTGTCTGAGAATTTTGCTTATGAGTGCCCTTGTAACAAAAACTTCATCAAAAAGCTAGTGGGGGTAAGAAGTTTGATTAGGAACTTACTGTTCTTTGACTGCGGGAATAAAGAAAAAAAGGGATAAAATCAAAACTTTTGGTAAGAACAAAAGATTTAGAGACTTCTGAGAATGTCAAAAAACCCAGTACAGTACCTGTCCTCCTCCCATGGTGATAAAGGTAACATATCTTAGCATGTGAAATCTGTAGCATTAATATTGATACACACCTAATGTATGGGCACTCATCTAAAGAGATCTTTTAATCTTGACTGACTCAAAATCATTGTTAACAGTGGTGTCAGCTACAGATAGGGTCATCTGTACTTTGTGTCAACTTTATAGAGCTGAGGACTGTTTCAAGAGCTGTTCTGCTCTAGTGGGCTTTCAATAAATCCATCCAGCAACAGTCTCTGACAGAAATCCCATATTATTGATAGTGCTACCACTTTTGTTTGAACAAGTTTCTGTGTTCTAAATTTAGATATTTGTTTTTTTGTTGTGCCTCAGAAACCAATTCCTTATTCAATGTAAGAATATTTTTAAAAACGTTTAAAGTTTGTCTTGTAAAACTCCAGAGTAAATTGTTATCTTGGCCCTAATATTGAAATCCTAATTTCATTTGCAATCCCAAGAAGAAAAAAACCCTTTCTTATGAAGGAATCAGGTGAGATTCCTCATTGCCTGTCATAAAACATACTTTTTCAACCTCAGACACATTGGTTTAATGACCAAAAGACCCACTCAATTACATCAAACCTGCAGGCAAGGTCTGGAATGAGAGGTACAGTTATAGCACTTCCAGTGGATGTTGTAAATAGCCCAAAGTTTCCCCATAACACAGTGCTTAACCACAGCATACTTCATTAAAAAAAATATAATAATTAAAGGGAGGTTGAAGAGTTATTTATTGGAATGCTTTAAAGTAAGACATGTTAATAGCATGAAGGAAATAAGCAGGATGAGGGTTTATGGTCTATATTATGGCAAATGTAATGCAAGATAATTCAAATTATTTTTCTGGCTTTAAAAACCTATGAACCTGTAGGTCACTCTCACATCTGTGTACTTTCATTGGCTACATCATGGGAGTCTGACCCTAAGTTACTGACAAACTTAATTTTTCAGAAAAAGCAGATATGTACTGTCATCTTAATATTGTCATAAAAGCTGAAAATACATTATTTTTTCTTTTATTTAGTCTGCTTTATGGCAAATTGACTGATAAATATAAGATTTTCTGGAACTTTTTTCCCAGAACTAGTGCTTTAGAAATTCAATTAATACTTTATTAATCCATATTAATTACTGTAATCATAGATTCTGTGTATTACCAACCAATACTCAAATGTGAATGTGACAAGTTATCTTCTGATCCTAAGAGATTTAGAAATAAATATTTCAGTGATTTGAATATGAATTCCAGTGTCTGAATAGCTGGTCTTGTGTGGTTTTCCTTTTTTAAAATTTTCAAATTAAGATTCCAAACCTTAAAAATTTAGCTTTTTGAAAGAAAGGTGCCAGAGTCCGCACTTAGATTGGAAAATAACTTTAGTTTCCAATGTTATCTGAAACAACCTGAGATCTGAATTTTACCTTCCAGGTTCTTCTGTAATCAGACAGTGTTTATTGTTTTAATAAGCCAGTACTGCTGCTAAAAAATGTCTTTATAATTAAGATTTCATGGACATGTTTCCTTGAAGTCATCTCAACAGTTTCTTATGCATGGTTCCAACTCTCTATAGCTGTCTGATATCCACTGAAGCAAGTGTTTTAAAGTATGACTTATTTTTTATCCTCCTGTAAGTTACAGTGATATAACAATTGAAGTTCCTAGTGGTATTTTCAGATAATTCAGTGTGGATGTGACTCACATTGGAAATTGAAACTGAAAGGAAAAAAATAAACTGGTCATAGCTAATTATTAGTATAACGTATGAAGCAGCTCCACTGTTATTTTCATTTTGAACTCTAAGATGGAGGAGCCCAATTTAGGTGTGAACATGGACACAGAGATGTGCATAAGACCTAAATATTCATCTTTCACCTGCTCAGGACTCAGATGGTTCCACCTTTCAAAAATTGCCTCTCATGTTTTTTTATAAGAACTTTTACAAAATTATAAAGATGCAGGTACTATTCAGTAGAAATCTTGATTCAATTTCATCACTTTCTTGTTCTTTTAGAGAGCAAGTTTTGGACAAATGTTGGAGAACAGTTTGTAAGGATAGTGCAGAAGGCAATTTTCCTCAATGAATTAAGCTGTACTGATTGCTGAGAGTGGAGACAGCCTTGCCTGTTCAGTGAGAATGGGGTTTATAAAAGAGTGGGTTAGCTGGTCATCTGGGAGTTGGAGATTGAGACCCAGAGTTTTCTGGCTGTGCTGGGAGGAGGAAGGCATATGTGGTCATACAAGGGACAGACAGGGTTAGGTGGCCAGGTAAGGGGCAGGCTGGGGTTTACCCAGCCATGCAGAAAGAAAGAGAGAAGTAGTCAAGCTATGTGGAGCTACCTCAGGGAAGGCATGAGGTGTTTTTAATAAGAGACTGGTGATGATGCCAGTTGTGTCTGTCTTGTCATAGTTACTACAGACAAATATTTTTTGATTTGCTATGGTACATATCTCATATAATCTATTGTGTGGAAGCAGGTCATAATTGACCCTCCATTGATTTTGTTGTTGCAGGCCTTTTTTGCTATCCTTTCTGACTTCAAGACATTGTGTGATAGCTTCCTGGTCCTTACTAGATTTGTCAGGGGCAAAATGAGCTACCAAACCCAATCTCTGCTTTTCTTTATACCTCTTCCTCCCACTCCCTTATAGCAGCACATAAAAAGTAATCCTTGAAAAAACCTTGTTTAGACAGATGTTTTGTTTCTAATATTCTAGAAATGTCTCTGATTTCAGTCCCAAACATTGCTGAGAGTGCAATGCTGACTCTTTAAGATCTCTTACCCATCAATTTGGAATTTGATTGTTAGACCAAAAGTAGTGTATTTGAGCTGTGTTCTCTCCCTGCTGTTTCCTTTGCTGCTGATATTCCAGATGGCTATGATCTGGCTGTGCCTGTTTCCTGATTGTTATTTTGTTGGAGTGGGCTGTTTGGATCACACCAAACTCTGACAAGACATCTGGAGGTGTGTTTTGCAAGGTAACATGAAGCTGGCACTTTCTGCTGAGGCAATTAGCTATTGTACACTGCAGCAAATCATTACACATCAAGGTGTCTTACCTTGGGTAATGCAAAGCAACAGGCAGACTGGATTAGAACACCAATTAAAAGATGGACAACAGAAGCAAATAGGAAAGCAAAGAATTATTGTGCTCTAGGAATTAGGTAGTAACTTCCCTAAGATGCCCTTTCCTTGAGGCAAAGATCTCTTGTTGCCCTTCAGAAAAATAGGTATAGCTCATGGGAAAGTGAGACAGATTTAAATAAAACCAATGGAGGTGTTGGTCCATCGAGCAGTGAGATGAAGAACAGAATTGCATGGGCTTGGAGTGAGCAACTTTTTACCCCCATCCCCACAGGGCTGAACAGAAACTCAGAAAATATGTTTGCAGCTTTGTCCAGGTGCCATCAGAAATAGCAAGCATGGGGTAATATTAAATTGAGAAGGATGCCAAGAGGTCAGGAAGCTCCAGGGGCTCTGACTGAGGCCGTGCCTCCTCTTTCTTCCCTGGAATCCTTTCATCTCTTCCTCAGGGGTAGAGTGTCCACATTCCCATCTTAGTTCCTGTTTCCCACTCCTGTTTCTTCCCTTTGGTGTGATAGACCCCACTAAACTCCAGTGTTTCACATCCAAGTGTCCCTACTCTCTTCTCAGTTTCCTAAGAATTGGCAGTAACTGGAAGTGGTTCAGTTCCCAGTGTGGGGGAATCTCAGGTCCAGGCCAGGGAAAACAGCCAGAGAAGAGTTTCAGAGGAAGAGGTATTGCTATCAGGAAATACCTCCTTCACATTTTTCCAGTCCTCCCTCTTGTCTTTGGCAGCAGCAACAGAAACCCAATTTCAAAGATGAGGTGGGGATTTGCTGATCATCCTGGAAAGACACATTTTTCTTTCCTCAGGCATACTCAGAGCAGGCAGTTTGCCATTCTTTGTTGGCTGCAGCTGCTTTTGCATCCTGCCTTACTCTAAGATTTCATGAAGTTTTATACCTACCTAATATTATTTTATAGAATCATAGAATGGTCTGGGTTGAACCAGTCACCTTGCAGTTCATCGTGGTATATTATTTGCTATAGCCTTTCCCACAGTATTTCAGGTTGATATGAACATAACCACATATCACGTAATGGTATGAATTTGTGTCAGGTGAAGTTTAGTTTGGATATTAAGAAGTGATTTTCACTCAGAGATGGGTTGGACATGGGAACAGGATTCTTAGGGAAGTGATCCCAGCACCACATCTGCCAGAGCAAAGGAAACACTTGGACAGTGCTCTCAGGCACATGCTGTGATTCTTGGGGCCATGCAGAGCCAGGGTCCCTTCCAACACAGGTATTCTATGATTTTGTGTTTATTCACTTTTGAGATCATGCCTTGTCAGTGCCCTTGAACCTCCAGAGATTTCTGTGTGTCCTGTTATTCATGTTAGTAGAATCTTGGTTTAGCATACATGAAGTAAAAAAGGAAGCCGGATGCCAGGAAACTTTTGAATTTCCTAGAAGCCAGCAGGAAAACACATACACATACACATAGCAAGAGTGACAAGCCTGCAAGAATTATCTGTGCATACATTTTGTGGTCTTGATGACAGATTGACATTTGTTCTTGAAGGTGAAGGATAGAATGGGACCAGAAAGGCAAGATTTTGTTTACTGTAACTAATAAATTTTCAATGTTTCTCAACCCTATGGTTACTTTTGGTGACCTCTGGAGGGGCCATGACCCCCTCACTGAAGAGATCCTGGCTTCAAACATGACTTTACAGACTCAAGGAAATATTGTTATTGTTTTTTTTTCATTGCATAGGGATTTCACTATGAACTAGTTCTGAGATTTTTAAATTTCTGATTGATTATCTCTGGCTAATCTTGAAGTATTGTTTTAAAGAGGGTTGCTTAAAATCTGTGACTAAAGCATGAGAATGGCATGGATAAAGAGAATGAGTTTGACTTGGTCTTCTCTGAGGGCCTGGACCCCTCAGCTGTACTGAAGGTGGAGATAGTCTGTGCATAGACTGAGAAGTGGAGATTTCCATGATGATGCTGATGACTTATACTGGGGGAGGTTGGCTCCTGCAAAACCTGCAAATTTTAATAATGATTTGTACAAGACAAAATTTGATTAAACACATTTTAATTCAACCAAAATCATCAGGTCCATCATTATCCTCACAACTGAGCCCAGAGATTAATTCAGATGTGGTTGGAAATGATCACAAAGATACCTCTAGAACAGGAACTGCAGAATACCCAGAGTGAGAGCAATGACAGATTTAAGATTTGGTTGGGGATATGATATGAGAATGCCTCTTGGTGTTCTAGTTGCTGACTTCTACATCTGAACATGACATTTTCTTCATGTGCTCTCATTTATTCCCATTGATTGATTTTAGAATCTGCTTTCAGCTTCCTACACTAAGTGTTTATATCTTTTCTTTTTTTCTTTTTTTTTTTTTTTTTTTTTTTATAAAGTGTATTTCTGAATAACTTTTTTCATCTACTCTGACCCAAAGGTCTTTGACTTCTGCATTTTCCCACTTTCAGTTACTTTTCCCTTGGAAAGATCACAAACTTGTTACTTCAGACCCCACTTGCTTATGTTAATTTTAGGCTGACTAGTTCTCAGCTACTGTGCTTTTTGTTAAATTATTCTAAAAAAACACAGAATAATAATGTACTAAGTATTAACAGACCATTATACTTGTTACATCAGATGGCTTTCATTATTTACACCTTAAAAATGGGATGACTTATGTAGGTAAAGATTATACACAGTTTTCTAGAGTTTAACATTTATATTATTAACCATTTACCACTATAGTCTCACTTCATTTCCTAGCCATTTATCCAAAATTTTCATCTTTCCCACTGAAAGTTTGGACATCTCTATCCTTCTGAAGCTCAACTTTTTTTTTTTTTTTTTTTTTTATTTTATTTTTTTTTTAAGAAATTTAAGCATGATCTCCTTAGTTACTTTTTAAGCTTCATCATATGGCTTACTATTTAGTTTAACATGGATTTTCAGGAACAACTATGTTTTGTTTACATGGCAGACATGGGTCAAAGAACAAAGTAAACATGTAGGACCTGCATCTTTTACTGAGACAGCATGGGATTCTGTCTGTGAGCTTCTAAGTTACCTTAACATAGCCATGGTAGGGCTTAGTGGAATCCTGTCACTTTTTTACTGCTCTCTGGTAGTCATGAAGTCTGGACAAAGCAGCTACTCTTAAGAAGACATATCTCCTAAAAACTTTTCTGGGATTTTTAACATCTAATTAAATATATATATATATCCTCAAAATATTCAGAATGTATCCATTCTGCAAAGAGATGGGGGTATGGATACCATAAGTACTGAAATTTTGGAATTCTAAATTTCTCTCACTGTGTCTCCAAGGAGCCTGGCAGACCTTTGCACAGAATGTTATTGTTGATCCAGAAACAGGCTGATGCAGTAGCTGATGAACAATAATTGATATTTCCACATGGTACCACTTATATCACTGCTAGTCCTGCACTAGGACTAGCATAAAAAGGTAAAAAAAAAAAAACCAACATACTAAGAAAATTTTAACCAAAAAGAGTAATAAAAAAAGAAAGTAGAGTTAGTGGTTTTAGAGTTTCTTCAACAAATTTAGCACAAATGGTGTTACAAACATTCCTATTAATAAAGGAAAGGAAATTGCATCTCTGATGTCTTCTATGAAAAAAATACTGTCTGAAGATTTCCCAGCACTTCTTTCAAGCCTTAGGAAATTTAATGTGATTTTGTCTGTGTTCGAAGCGAAGGTTTCTGGGGAGAAAAAGATCATAATTCACATCTGCATTCTTGCAGTAAGACAACATGGAAATCTAGGCTTCTACAAGAAGGATTGACGTGTTGGTTTTGTTTTTTTTTTTTTTTTGATTTTATTTTTTTTTTTTTTTATTGTCCCTTTTGCTCTGTTGTGTATGTGCCTGCAGCCCTGAAATTTTAAGTTTTATCTTGGCATCATATTGCCTGATGTCACATAGTCCTATATCTAAGATTCATAGAAACTGTCCAGAATACTAAAGACGTGCTTTAAAGGCATTTTGTCATCCATCTTCTTTAGATACTTTTGAAAATCTTAGTTACTGGTAATGACTTTGAACCAAAGTTCAGCATAATTCAAGTAACTAGCAATGATTTTTAAAAAAAGAGAATTATCCTTTCTTACAAATAAATTACGATAACATCTGGGAAGCAAAGCAAACTAATAAATAAATAAAAAACAAACAAGAAGGAAAACAAGAGAGAATTAAGCGTGATTCAATTTTGACTTGTTTTTCTAAAAACAAAATATTTTGGAATTATTCATCAAAATGAGAAATATTTAAAAGGTAGTTTTCAGATGGTGTAGCCATTTATTTATTTTTTCCTTAACAAATTTACTTGTCAATAAACGATTTGTTTCAAGCAAATCTTTGAAATGCACTTTATTTATTCTCTCTCATAACTGAGTTTAAAAGGTCTCCATTCACCTTTTCCCTCCTTCCTTTCCAGCTGGGTCTACTGCTGCTGTGGCAGGGTCTGCAGAGAACTGATGACACCTTCCTTGTGCCTGAAGCCTGTCAAAGCTGCAGTGAGAAATTCAGCCACAGCCTCACACCAGGCAGTCCCACTGGCAGCAGGGGCACTGAAACTGTAGGGCAAAGTGCTCAGAAACTGTGATTGGCATTTTGAGGGAGCACATTTTCAAAAATACTGAAAAATACTTTCGAAAAATGTGCTGATCACTTCTAAGCTTAAGTCTCATCTAAGCAGTTCTTGCCATTTTTTGAAAAGAAAAAATGGTTAGATTTCAGTCTCAGTAAGATTTCCTGTAAGGCCTCACTCCAGCACACCCATATGAATATTTAACTTCCTGAATACTTGGTTCAGCTGAATTCAGATTGGCACTGACTCTCGCAGGTCTAAACAACTGCAGAGTGCAGAGCTCCTTTTTGAATTTGTAGAATAAGTATGAATGAAAGAGTGAGGAGAAGGATAAAAGTTAAAAGAATTTCTTGCTCAAAGGTTTAGTCCACCACAAATGTTTTTATCTTGCCACAATTTCCAATATTTGATTTTTGTTTATATATTCAATCAAAGTTTAAATTGAAATACCAGACTGCAGTATTCTTATCTGTACTGTTTTGTTTTGAAATGTTTCACTAAGATATTTCCCAGTTAAAAATGAAAATTATAAAATAAAAGAAATGGATTTCTCATACAAAAAAGTATTTCTTTTAGTTAGACTTCATTAGACATCATAGTAGTAAATGGCTTGGTATCTCAGATCTTATAAGTCACATCTTATTTAATCATCTAACCAGAGATTTAAAATTTATGTATACAAGATAAGGAAATGAGATAGAGAATAGCTATGAGTGTGGCAGAGGAGAAAGAAAATACCTTCAAATAAATTATTTTTTTCAGACAATTGAATGGTTGGAACCAAAAAATCAGAGTGAAGACTCCCACTGCCTCTGGTGCACTACTTTTCTATTCCTTCTACACTGTCCCCACAATCCAAACTGTCACTGAGGATACATCTGAGGGAATGATTTATGTCCAAATAAAAATGGAAAGGCCAATATTGTCAAAGCAATTGAAATAATTTTCTTTTTTTTCTGAGAAACATTGCAGCTGAATATCTGTAGAACATTTATTTAATGTAAAACACAGAACATGGTTGTTACAGTGAGTCTTAAAGGACAAGAATATTTTCAAGCTGTTCTTGTTGGAGTTGTTGTAAAACTATTACCCATGGGTCAGGCAAACTTCAAAGGAAAATCATCCCTTTAAGGTGATTTTGGAAAGGCATTTCTCTAGGTGCTAGCAGTGTTTTGTTCCTTCCAGTTGCTAATTCAACTTGTTTGCTCAGACATTTCATGTTGTTTCTGCAAAGGTAAAAATACATCTATAAAAGAGATCTCAAAACTATAAAGGCAAAATGTATCTAAAATAGGTATTTTATGTGAGTACTTGCACCAGCAGATTGAGAGTAAGAGAAATGACTTATTGTATATTTATTTTTGTTAAAGATATTGCACAAACAAGACTATCAAAAACTGAAAAAAAAAATTTCTTCCTAGTTACTCAATTGTAATAATTCCATTAAAAAAATTATTTTCAAACTTGATACAGATTTCCTTTTTACAACATTGCTGTATTGTAGTTTATGCTTTGACTATTTTTATTTCTTATTCTTATTTTCTTATTCTTTGACTTTTCTTATGAACTGCAGAGATCCACAAAGCTGCATTACAGAGTACTTATAACCAGCCAGTTAAAGAAAGGTGATTGATACCATTTAACCTGTAAGTCTACCATGGACAGACCACGCCTCACTATTACATATCACAGCCAAAAAACTCCAACAAGATGTCTGGTTCTCATTGCTGTGGTTTATATGTCAGAAAAGCTCTATTTCTTAGCAGGATATTCCCTGGGTCCTTTCCTAGGAGTCGGTGGGTGAGATGCAAACCAGCTTCCCACCTCTAAGCCTTTCCAAAGCTGTAGTTGGGGCTGTCAGAGGAAGCCATCAATCACCCAGGCTGAAGCTGAGAGGATGCATCTTCACAGCTGTGGAATCTTCTTACCTCTCCATATAGGAATCCAAATGATCTTGCTTCAACATTTGCCTATCCAAGGACAATTTCAGCTCTGTTTCCTCTATATAGATAAGTACTTGGCTGGCATTCTGTGCTTGACTGTATCTCAAAGGAAATACTAATCTTTCAACAGTATTATATTAAGCCACTTATGAAGTTAATATTCCCTTTTCTAAATCATGGTATTAGGGCTTTTTTGCCCATTTTTGTCTTTTCAAGATAAATAACTTTAGCTATCTAATGAAATCCTGCAACAAACGTGTGTGATAGGAATTAAAACAAATGTTACATACACTTCCTTGGACTTAGATGGCTCAGCGAGAACAGTTAGCTTGGGAAAATAGCAAAATCAGGTAATATCACAGAATTTTCTTGTCCCATAGACTTTTAGAACTAGTTTTTCTGTTTGCATTTTTTTATTTCTTATCCTAGTGATTATCACAGAGAAGATATTCATAGATGTCTAATTTTTTAAGGCTTAGCTTTGCCTAAGCTAGATGCTGCACTAAAACTACTTTATTTTTTTTTCATGGAAGCAAAATATTTTTTTTTTTAATCTTAAATCTCTTTATCATACAAAAGATTAGCTAAAAGGTAAAACATGAAGGACCTTGTTATTAGCTGAAGTTATATTTATGATTGTAATTTGTGTGCAAAAGAGTCAACTTAAGATAAATGAAACTGTTGCCAAAATTTTGAAAGGGGATCTGCTCTGCTTGAATGATCTGCATGGATGTCAATGTCAAATCTGACTTCACAATGACAAAACTAAGTATTTCAATCCACAGTGTAGAAATCTGGCTGTTTTGAGAAAATCCTACATATCCATCAATATTATTTACTTAAATAAGCTCCTATCACTCCTTCTGGAAGAGAATTCCAGTATTATTTCCCATGTTTGCTGGAAAGACTCACTGCATAAGACAATACTGATTTAAAAATGTCTAGATAATATGAATTGTTTCAAGTTTGGGATGTCAATATTCAATGCCTGTTTTCCAGAAATGCAGATCCTGAGAATAAGCCTTCAAGGAGCATCTGATGTGTGAGCAGAATGAAATGTGAGAGTGAAGAGATGACAATAAAAAGGTAGAGTTGCACTTTCCTAAGTTCTAAAAAGTATTACTTCCTTCCCCTCTTCCTGGCTGTTATTCCCTGTCATATGATTTGGTTTCTGCCAAATAGGGAGTTCCCCAACAAGTACTCATTCCATCAAAACTACTCTCAAATGAAGACAACTGGGAATGTTATCAAAAGTTATTTCACTGCAGCATTTCCCTTTTCAGACAATAATGAGGTTTCTATATAATAAAAAGGCAAAAGGAAAAGAAAAAGCCTTCAAAGACACCAAACGAATTAGGACTCTGCCACTTGGCAGCACAGGCAGCTGATACTGTGAAATCAATCCCCTTCCTATGTGGACAAATTGTTTTTATTTTACTGCATATATGTAGATGTATTTCTGTGACTATTTTGGTATATTTTTGGTACATCAGGGACTTGGATGAAGTTGCATTAGCTATTATTAGATAGTATAATACAATTAGGGCATTTTAATAATGTACCATGGGAGTGATGGTAAAAATAAATGATTTAATATAAATGAACAAATGTTCATTCCTGAATATACATGAAACAAGAAAATAAACTAGGAAAATTAATAAAGTATATTTGGAGGATATTGGGAGAGTAGTTTTTACAACTGATTTCCAAAAGATGAGTCTCACCTATTCTCCAACATTTTAGCTATTCCCACTGAAGTAAGTATGAAAGAAACAAGAGACTGGGGGCTTCTGTTATTATTATTTGTTAGAGATGGGCTCCTATTGTACAGGTGCACAGAGACTGCAGTACTGAAGTAAATATAATTACTTAGAAAACTGAGTTTTGCAAAGGCACTGATGTCTAATCTACCTGTACCTGCCCTTCACTAAGAGCAGAAATTTGTCTACTTTGCAATCAGCTAGAAAAACAATATCCTGCAACAGCAGGATAAATCTCATTCACCTTATACAACTATGGAAACATTCCTACTAGAATCTCAGTTTGAACAAATCTCTTAGTTATTCAGAATTTACTGAACATCCATTCATATCACAGGGCAGCCTTAGAACACACAAATGGACTTTCTTTGCTAAAGCAAAACATTATTCCAAGAATGCCCTAATGTGCAACACCTGCTAATGAGAGATGCTAATGTACATTCTGACAGTGAGATTAGGACCATGCCACATAAAATCCCCCAGACACACAGCAAATATCAATTCCTCAGCATCAGGTGCTTTACTCCATGTATCTTGTCCTACTGTTCCATATTACTTTTTAACATACTACAGTACTACATACCCCTAAATCTGTAGAAATTATCTCAAATTTTCTCTACAGGCAGTGAAAAAAGAACCACAATTTTGGGGTATAATTGAAATTTCTAGTCAATCAATTTCTTTTTTTTTTTTTTTTTTTTTTTTTTTTGAGACTTTTCTGGAAATTATGATTAGCATAATCTTTGCTTTACCTGGGCTAATTATTGTACAAGTAAATTATCTGTTGGCATAATGAGCCTGTTTAATTTCCCCTGTTGGCTGAGATTGTTTGGTCTGGATCAGCTCTACTTCTACATTTCTCAGCAATGACATCTGGACCAGTCCCAGTCAGACCCATCATGCTGCAGATCACTGTGATTTTGTGTCAGCAATAATGGGCTGTTTCTGGAGCTGGAAACAGAGCAGGGGCAGTGATTACTCTGACAGGGGCACTGCACCCAAGAAAGACCAAGGTGCTGAACCCACCACATGCCCAGTTGGAGCCTAAATGGACCTCTGGTACCATGGGCAAGTGGTGCTTTTGTGGGAGTCCAGGCAAGATGGATTGGGCAGGTCCAATTTACTCCAATGAACAAGTGTTAGATTTGTAGCAGAATTTCTTTTTTTGCAGCTATTGTAAAATTAGCCATAGGGGAATATGCTGGAGGAGTAGGAAAACTCAAAGACTCTGAACACACCAGTAGGTGCTGACCTCAGCCTGAACATCCCTACAGCATTCTACATGTTGGTCTGGGGTCTCTGTTTTGGTTGAGGCTGGCACTTCTGCCTTGCCCAAGCTATATTCCAGAATACTTGTGCTTGGTCCTGTCTCTGCTGGACTCACTGGCTGCTCTGCTGGGGCTGGTCCTAGACCTGATGTAGGTACCCTTGACTCTGTTCCTGTTTCCAGGCATCTCCTTTAATTCTTTTCTGAGATTCCTGTCTGGGACCAGGCTTGTCTGTCATCCTTCCTGGGATACCTGGGAGAGGCTGTGGCCATGATTTCCCTGGCTTTGTTCCAGTGGAGAGGTGGAGATGGCACAGCCTGCCCTGGAGCCACATTTGCCTCCCAGATTATCCCCCTCAGCTCAGGAGCACTGACAACAGGGACTGAATGCATGCACGAGTCTGCAGTCAGGCAAGACCTTCTTATTCATGCAAATATGATCTATTTATATACATGCAAATTTGACAAGTTCTAGAGCAACTCTAAAGACTCAAATAAAAATTGGAAGAGTTTATTGAGTTCTACTTTATGTTGGTGTCAGATACACAAACCTAGCATTTTTTGAATTTAGCATTTTCCAGTTTTGATACAATTTTCTCTTTCTCTATTTGGATCAGCTGCTGCCATTTTTTATGTATGTACTCATCCACAAATCCCAAATTTGATCAGAAATGTCGTCCTTAGACTGTCTGTGTCTAGAGAGGATATGGCTTCAGGGCTCAGATCATGCTTTGGTATATGCTTTATGTTAACAGAACATGACTAGTTATAACATTGTTTTTCTAGCAATGGCCAATCATTAATTAGCAACCAAAATTTTATTCAGTGATCTGAAGTGTCTACACAGTGATTTTGTGGATATTGTTTAGTTTCTTTCTTATGCAGATGATATTTCTAAGAGGTTGTAGTTTTTTGTTAGCTGCTGGCTCTTTGGAATTTTCCTCTAAAACAAGGCTTAAGCAAAACCTCTTCTGGTTGATGAATGGGGTTTTGCTGCCTAAAACCAGATGCTTTTCAGATTATCTGGTTTTAACTTTGCAACCAGTCCTTGTCCATAATTTATTTTCCTTAGGACCCTCTCGTGCAACTTGACACAATTCTATAGATAGCCCCACCTCTCCAAGGTCAGAGGAGAATTTCCACCTGATCCACTACACATCTACTATCTGTAAAGTGAATTTATTTTACCTTGGCACGCATGACAGAATTTTACAGTCTTATCTGTTTTGTGCTGGCATGGTGTGTCAGCTACATAACCTACAATGCTCTATCAAGGGCCTCAAAAATTCATGATGGAGTCCTTGATCTGTCATTGATAAGGTCTTTGACAAATGTATTTAAGAGAGTGACCTGCTCAGAAACTATTACATCTGGGACTACTGGTGAGGTGGTTATCTGCTTCATATTTTCTATTATCTCTACCCAAGCATACCACTATGAACCAAGACACACCTATGAGTTTTAAAGCAGGCAAAACACAGGATCAAATCAGCATCTTCCACAGCCATATGCAAATCTAATGAGTGTACAAATAAATATTTCTAAGGAAATCAACACTTGTTAGAAAACACCAACTTTTAACATTGGTGTAAAACCTAATTGCCTCTTAGCAGCATTTTTTACCTGTTTACTTTCACTACATGCCATACCCATTTCAAAACTTGAGTCCTCTATTTTAAGGGTGAGCTCTTCCAGCTGATGTGCTGTAGCACATTCTTCTCATCCTATTCCCTCTCAACACAGCACCTGGACTCCCAGGTGCTCCCCATGAGCAATCCCCCACAGTCTTTGTGTTTCCCAGGAGGCTGGTCACATCTAAAAAGATAGACATCTCCTCATGTCAAATAGTCTATACCCTTGCTGTAGGAAAATTAAACAGTTTTGTTTCACTTATTAAATTATAGTGATGCTACAGTAGCAGCAGTATTTCTCATTTATTGTGATCTGATTAGTGATAATTTGCTTTCATCTTTCCTTTGTAAAATGACCTAATGCTCTGTGCCCCTCTCTGAGTGCAAACCAGAGAATGCTTCAGCTGATTGATTTTCTTTGTTTGCACTGAACACATTGCTCCTTCTGTAATCGTATTTATTTCAGAAAGAATAGGATGACAGAAATGATGTGGTGTTACAACAGAACGGCTTTGGATTTTAATTGTATTTGTTTATTTTGCTGAACCACTACTAAAATGACAAACATATTAAAGACAGAAAATCCAAAGGGTACTTACCATAATTCAGTCACTAAGTAAATGTTTGTCTCCAGAAAACCTCAGAAAGCAGTCATGAAAGTTGTCTACCTCCAGCCATGGACTGGAGGTATATCCTTCATATCCTTCAAAGTATGTATGCTCAAACACGTAAGCACCCCCCACATAAAGCACTAGAACCACTATGGCTTCCCACACGTTTTCAGTCAAAATGTCTTGAAAACAACCAATGCATTTGCTGGAGACAGTAATATGAAGTGGAGTAGGATTTGCCTTTGAGGACTGATTTTACCAAGCCCTTCCCTGTATTTTCCAGCTGAATTTGATCCTGGAAAACAGACATGAAGCCCTAATACATAAAGATCCTGCTGGTGAGGAGCAGCCCTCTGAGCAGTTTCCTAAAAATGTCTTCATATAGAGGAACTGCAATGGAGCCTTTAGGAGAACATGTGAAAAGCACTGGTTAAGATTGCCATCAGTGAATGGCAGCTAAGGAACAGCTGAGAATAAAGCCTCATAGGGGCTAAAACTCATGTACAAGTGCTCCTCAAACCTCCAGGGTTGTTTGGAGCTGGGAGAAATGAGGGGAGGAAGGAAAACTTACAAAAGGATATCTTGTGAAAAGGAAAGATAGATCCAAAGATCTGTGCTTCTCTGTAAAATGGTAAAAAAAGTATAGCTGTCAAGTCATAACTATTGTTGTCAGATGCCACATGGACATTCTTATGGAAGTATATTAAATATGAGCAGTGGATCAACAAAGAAACACCAACTGTGTGTGTTAAACAAATAAAGTTTGAAGAGCTTTTTGAAGTAAGAACTTCAATACAGGCTGCCTAGCACCAGGACTGCAGTAGCTCAGACATTGTAGTCAGGGGTGCCCTTGAAAAATGCAGTTTTAGGAGCTCAGAATTTACCTGTGTAACAACTGGGATTTGTTTGGGGATTTATTATCTCATCTTGAATGGCCACAGTGAAACACAGGAAGTTCCACGTGAACATGAATTTTATTGTGAGAGTGAGAGAGGAGTGACAGATGACTGGAACAGCTCACACAGAGTGGTTGTGAAGTTCTGCTTCTCTGGAGATACTCAAAATCCATCAATCCACAGCAACGTGCTCTAGGGTACCCTCTCTTAGCAGGGAGGTTGGACCAGATCAGAATTATTCTTTCAGACTTTTCCTTGACTTTATGCATGTCTGAGTGCAGGCTAATTTGTTGTCAAAGTTCATATAGTCCTTACAGAAATCTGAGTTTATCTAAACTAATCTGAACTGCCATGAGTGGCTTTATTTAATATCTGTATTGTAGATTAATGAGCAACAGGGATATTTACAGTCTTACATTTTAGAACTCCAAAATTGTTTCCAAAACAAAGAGTAAATCTCTACTCCTTGACATGGTTTCTTCTTTTCTGGTCTGTGGCTGAGACAATAGTATTTATAAGACAGAATTAAAAACAGTGAGAAAAGTGAGTCCTTGTGACTGCACCTACATTCTTCTAAATGATGATTTTAACCCTCCTAGAAATGTTATAGGGGGGTCAAATAGGGATAATCTGAGCACTAATAGAGAATCCAGGTAGCAACTTGGCTTTTCACGTGTAGCTGGGGTTGGACTTTGCATCCCAAAGGTTATCTCTTCTCACAAATATCTGCATTCACCATGAGAAGTCAGTAGTAACTGCTAATAAAGTAGCCATTATTACTACTTTATTAGTAATAATAATTACTAATTATTAGTAATTATTTATTAGTAATTTATTTAAATGCTTTTGTTATGAATTGTTTTGCAATTAATTTGTTAAATAGAACTGTCTTAATTATTCTGCATTCTTGCTGTGAAGCAAGGCAAATTGTCTCCACAAGAAAAGTAGAGGAAAACCTTATTTATGACATCTGGGTTAGCACACTGATTCTATTTTCAGGAATGAGCTGTTGGTTTTTTGAAAAAGGTCATCAAACTTACAAGGTTCCATATACAGGACAGACATTTGTAATGAAGACTTGCCAGGGTGGGAAACAAACCCTGGGAAAATATGAATTTTGGTCAGTGTTGTATGTGTTTCTTGATCCAATTTGCACGAAGCTTTATTCACTCAGTAAACTTTGAAAGATTTTCAGAAAAACTTCTGGTTTTGCCCCCACAGGAAACTTGAATTATTTCAATATTTTTAGCAGATGCATAAACCATATACATGAGATATGTTTTGTATGTTTCATTACATATCTTTCAATGGAAGTTATTTTTAGGCATAGCTATTCTATGGAGGTGATATTTGCCTTTCCTTTCCAAGGAAGCAAGGAAGTCTCATGAGTTTTCCTATAGCCAGTGGAATTCAAAGGGCAACAAAATGCCAAGTCAGAGCCCAGAAATGAGGAACTTATAATCATATTCCTTCCTCAAGAACTTTTTCCAGAAATTGTCTTGTTTTTTAATTTATCCAAGTGTTTACTGATCACTTGGCCTGGAACCATGTGAAGTTGCCTCATTACATTTATTATAGGACACAAGTAATATGTCTACAGAGTTTGCACTGCTGCCTAGTGAATTGCAGTTCTGCTAGAAAAACCATATTTCTTGTGAGGCTAAGGTCAAAAAAAGGATCATATTTCAAACACAGTGGTGAAATTAGTTATATAATGTAAAAATAGGCACTCATACAATCTAATAATGAGAACTCATTCATCACACTTAGTGAACTTTAAAAGATTTGTTTTGTTTGGATACCCACCTGTAGACCTCTTTCATCTGGAAACTGAAATTTCCATAGGGTGCTATGCTTCTTGATTATTTTTTATTATTATTTTATATTTTGCTTCTCAGAACAGAAATGCTGTGGCCACAGTCTATTTCAGAGTACATTTTGATCTTTATTTATTTTCTCTCCCTCTTTTCATAATATTTGAGTGTTTTTCCAAAAGACAGCAGAAAATGCAAAGCCTTACAAAATGAAAAGCAATCAAAGAACACTTTATGTGACTTCAAGTCTTTACTGCCTGCTCAGAACACAGTAAGACAAGGTTTCTTTGCTTTGTAAGAACTTAACCTACCCCTATGACTCTTGCTTACCTTGCTTCTCTATGTTGACAATAAATAAGACAATAAACACAAAATTGGCAGATTTTTCCTGCCAGTTTCATAATAGAATTCTTTTTGTTATTGGATTTTCCTACTGTGCCTCATGTTCTATCTTCTACAGGCAGATTTATTCTCTAGTAGTGAGCACCTGAAGTGTGACTTTGCATTGACTGACATTAAATAGTTCAATATTTATGCCATCATCAACTTTAATTCAATTATTATCACCTAACTGTATCATTAAAATTATTTTAAAAAATCTTTAGAACAGAAAGGGAATACAAGTTTTGTGTAAGTTTAATAAGTTCTACAAATTAAATTCAGGTATTACCATCTTTATATGTCTATCTCATCATTTTCTCAAACCTTCACTACTGTTTTTCTGCTGGTCTTTTATGATAACAAAACACTTTCATAAAAGCAGGATTTTATACTGGTCAAGGTCATTTTGCATTCTGTTTTCTTCAGCTGATCCTTACAGATGTTTCCAAAGAAATAGAGTATAAAGCAAGATTGAGCAAAGCTCAACCAGTTTTAAAATCTTGGTCAACAAAAAAATTTTAGCTGGATTCATCATATTAGACAATGAAGTTAAAATAGTTGTTTTCAGGAAGAAAAACACCATTGTGTACAGGAGACTGTACCAGTAGAAGATTGGCATGAAAGAAAACAAACCCAGCAATCCCTTTTATTTTTTTTAAATCAGTAGATTTAAAAATCAAATACCAAAGTGAGCTTTGTAGCAAGAAATGCATTTTGCCTAAAGAAATCTTTTTATGAACCATTCTGATTTAACACAAGAGTTTGAGTTTTTTTGAGTAACTTCTTTAATAACAATAAAAGTTTGACTACTAAGTAAAACAAACCAACCTACCTACCTCCAGAAAATTAAAAGTCCTTTTCATTGTACCTCACCTCAAAATTACAATTCCAGGTCCTGTTCAAATTCAATCTCCTCTAAATTTGTAAGATCTCCCAATATCAGCACTCTTTAAATGCTGATGGGTCTTTGCTGAAACATCTATATTGCACAGTCTTGTGCATTGTCTGCTTATACATTTTATTGAAGAGTAATCTACATCTCTCACAGAGCATCATGATCCCAAAACTGGGAGCATGTGTGTGACACACAGTGGTGTGGGTAATTTTGTTTGGATGGCCATTACCTCTGTAAACATGGGTGTGGGTGTGTATGGCCCTTGGGGTTAATTTCAGAAATATTTTTAGAAATATAGAGCTGTTTATTAACATTTTCCAAGCATCTACCACTGTGGTTTGCTTGTATTACTCTTACTGAATTTTGAATGTACTGTTTACTGATTGGTAGTAATTTTATGTCATTAGTAAATTAAAAGTCTCTTCACTCTTGATTTGGTAAACTATGAGAATTGAGTATTTCTTCTTTCATACTGACTAATCTCTGTACCTTTAAAAAATATTTAGGGGACTGACAGTAGTGTTTTAGGGCTTATTTCATTCATGACAGAGAGAAAAGCCTAAAAGTTGTTCAAGCCTGCTCAGATAGTCATGGTCTAAGCATCTTGAGAAGTCACCAAAGCATTGCAGGATTATTTAGGATGATTGGAGTTTCTCTGGCAATTTATTTTTCACTTCAGATGGTTTTATGCTGAAGCAACACGATGCTAAGACTGCAATTCATAAATCAAATGAAAAGCATAAAACTGGGACAGAAGGTAAGTAGGCATTAATACCTGACACCAGTGAAGCAAGAATGAATATCATCCCTGGGTATTTACACCTCAGCCTGGTTCTGTGGCTGGCACTCTGTTACAGGCTTTGCCACTGATTAGGACCTGATGTTGTGCTTGGCTTGGTTCCCTGTTTGAGGTTTGCTGCTAGAGATTATCATGAAGGCAGAGAGAGTCACTTTCAGGTGGGGCAGCTGCCAGAGGATTCGAAATTCCTGTCTGTTGCCACTAACCTATAAAGTGTTTCTATGCCATTTTCCACTACTGGTATCACTTTCATTTATATTTCTGATAGATATAATCTTACTAGGATATTGTGAAGAAAGATCTCCTGCAAACTTGATAACTTAAGTATTATTTTGGATCATATTAACACAATCCTTTTCTGCTTTTAGTCGCGATTTTTTACACAACAGATTTGAGAAAGTACCACATACTGAAACAGTCTCCTTATAACACGTTGTACTTGGTTCCTTTTAACTTGCACAGATGAGAAATAATTTTCAAAATGTCACAAATTCATAATTGTTCCTCCTTTTTCCTTTTCTGCATCACCATGTCTGCACCTCAGCACCAAAATTTCTCAAAACTTGCCACATTAAGCAAAGGGGTTTTGTTTGGAAAAAAAAAAAAAATTTCAAAAATTCTCAGCTCAAAATATGTCAATATGATGAATTGACAGCTGTTTAGTTGGCTTAAGGCAGGTGCCTACTTGGGATAGAGCTCAGTGGTCATAGTAGCTTCCCCAACTAAATTGAGTGAGTAAGGACCAGGAAAGGACCTTAGGACACAGGTAGACCTGCAATTCATACACTTAATGCATGATGTACATACCTAGGAATCTGGAGCACAATGCCCAGCCCACACCCTCAGTGTCCCTAGGAAGGACACAGTTTATTCCCACAAATGAGGTTCAGGGATTCCCATCCACCATTTCCTCTTTAATTGCACTGGTAGTGAACATCATGTACATGAATGCATTTGGTGAACTGAAGCAAGCAGAGCCCACATTTCAAGAATCTTTTGTTACCCAGCATCTATTTTGCACAAAAGAGCTGATGTGTCCTCTAGACTTTGATCATTATCTAATTAGAATTTTTATTTGTTTTTTCTGTTCCACAAGGCCACATGGCCCCTTTTTGGGATAAATAACACAGCATTGACAGGATTGCTTTGCTGTTTTCCAAAGCAGTTAAAAGGCAAGCCATCACCAGTCAAACACCACTCAGCAGAAGATCTGAGAGCAGTGCCTGCCCCTCAGTGACACTGCTGCTTCAGAGACTCTGCCAGCAGAGAAAACTGATGAGAATTGGAGCTTGTGTTAATGTGTTTTCCTCCTTGTGAGGCTTATTGCTGTTCAGAAGTGTCCCAGAAAGTTAAAGAAGGTATTTTGGGCTTCCTAATCTTTTGGGGAATGTAGGTCAGCCAAAAGCAGCAGCAGGATCTGTGATTTTCCACACTGGCCTGCAGGAAATTTAGGATCACAGCAGATAAACAGAGCCCAAGAAAATTGACAGAGTCACAGAAAGTGACAGAAAGATGTCAGACATTTATCTGCCTGACAGAAAAATATGTCTGATTGCTGACACACACTGACTCATACATTCTTTTTTGAGGATGGCTGAGATATGATGCATGCTTGCCATGAAGCTAAATTGTAAGATTTTTACAGCAACCTGGCACTTTTCTTTCAAATTATTGTTCTTCAAACTCTCGACAGCATTTTGAAATGATGAGAGAGGTACTTTGCAAAGACCAAGGAGTGGAGAATAATCTCATATGAATGCTGACTAAATTTTCAGGCTTGCCTGACAGGTTTTTGATGGCCTCCTACTATTTCTGATAATCTTTGGAAGTGCAACAATAGCTGGAAGTGTGTAGCAACACAAATCTTTTATTGTGAAGCAATTCCAGAGAGCTGTGGCTGCATGCTCATGGGTGACATCCCCAGAAATGCTTCCCAGTGTTACTGATCCCACTCAAACCTGTCTTTGGTGTGAGAGGAAGGGTATAGAGATGGGAGGAAACTTTATCTATTCAGATTATTAAGAGACATGATGGACATCTATAAAGCAGAGATACTGTAAAGAAAGTCTGCCCTGTAAGTATTTTTGCTCACTCACTACACCAATAATAAATAGCAGTATTAGGAGGATGTATAAACAATGCCAGCAGTTGATACTTGCAAGGCTCCTGAGAAGGATCATGATATTCAAGCCTTCACCACTTTATCAGATGACTCCAGAGGCTGAGGAGAAACAGTTTCTGCTCTTCTGACTCATGCTTTAAGAGTCTTATGAATTTTAAAAGCATAGTGGGAACTGTCAGAACTACCTTATCTGCACTGGCAATTTTTAGTTGCTCTCAATGTTGTGTACTCACAAAAATATATGGAGTCAGAAGTGTTAGAAGGAAAGAGGTTCCCTGTCAGGAATGAACTCCTTAAAAACTTAGCTTTTTCACAGCACCTGGGGTGAAGTAGTTTTGCTGTGTTAATGGTGTTTGGGCAAATAGAGTATGGCATGAAGTGTACTCACTCTCCTGACTTTTTGGAGGGAAGCCAAGCATGCATCAGGGTGATTAATGATATGGACTAAAATTGCTAAGGTATACTATTAATTTATATGCTAATGGCAATACTCTACATGAAAGAGGAAAAAAGAAGGTTTGTTTTATCTCACATTCTTATCAGCTTTTCCAAGAGTTGTTTTGATGGCTCATAATTTTAATAAGTACTCAGCACTACTCTGAAAAGTAAACCATTTAACTCATTCATATTTGTCCTCATATGGACAATAATTGGTCTCTTAAATAGAGTTTGCTGCCTTCTCACATAGAAATACTACTTGCACTTCATAGCATCTTACTCTGATTATTGCATATTTTATGTTCATCCCTAGTGCTGAATTTTAATGATTATGTGAGATATCCCTTTCTGATAGCTACAAGCAATAGGTCAGTGCATGGTGAGTTTCCTTTGTTTGTGTTTTTCATCTTGGCTTGTGTTCATAAAATAGAAGAAAAATATATATTACAGTTGATTTTAAGATCCTTTTGACAATGAATTGAAAGAGGTGAACTTCCATTGGTCCTTCATTTCACAATATTTTTTTAATAATTCTGTGTTACTTTTGAAAGGATGCTGGTATGTTCTAATAATAGGATAGATGCATCTGACTATTGAAATACATTAAAGCTCTTCTCTCTTTTTTCTTTTTTTTTTTTTTTTTTTATGTCTAAATACCTCTTGCAAATATTTTTCACACACACATATATGTATTAAACACAGACACACACACATATATATATACGCACTCTTCCATATCAAAATATATCTCTTTTCTGTGAGAGATTTCAGTCTGTAACAAATTGTTGACCTAATTTTCATTTTAATTTCTTTTAATAGCTGCATTTATTCAGCGTAAGTGTGTCCAAGCATCCTTAGACTCTGCAGACAACATTGTTAAACTAATCTCAATGTTTCAACTAGTTAGCATCAGAGAAACTTGCAAATTAAAAACACTTTTGTGTTCATGAGAAAGTTAGAAAAATGAAAGTCTTATAAAGCTTCCCTGCAAAGTTACCTAGACACAATAAAATAAATGTTTGAACACAGAGGGAAATTTGTCCTTTCCATTTACCTCACACATAATTATTCTTTAAGATAAAATAGAGCTATTAACAGTTCTGTGAATTAAGTTAATTTTTTGGTGTATTAATGTGTTAGGCTGCCAGAGTCAGGCTGTACAGCATGATAAAAATAGTAGCACTGTGTTTTGGTGAATCAAGACAATTTTTGAGTGAAGGCTGATTTGAGTCTCGTGACAAGTTTCAGGCATCTGAAGGCACTCGAGTGAGACTCCACAGTGAGACCTCTCCTCTCCTCTCCTCTCCTCTCCTCTCCTCTCCTCTCCTCTCCTCTCCTCTCCTCTCCTCTCCTCTCCTCTCCTCTCCTCTCCTCCCTCTCCTCTCCTCTCCCCTCCTCTCCTCTCCTCTCCTCTCCTCTCCTCTCCTCTCCTCTCCTCTCCTCTCCTCTCCTCTCCTCTCCTCCTCCTCTCCTCTCCTCTCCTCCTCCTCTCCTCTCCTCTCCTCTCCTCTCCTCTCCTCTCCTCTCCTCTCCTCTCCTCTCCTCTCCTCTCCTCTCCGCTCCTCTCCTCTCCTCTCCTCTCCTCTCCTCTCCTCTCCTCTCCTCTCCTCTCCTCTCCTCTCCTCTCCTCTCCTCTCCTCTCCTCTCCTCTCCCCAACTTTTGTACAATCATATGTTGATGGTATATTTGGATATTCTGAGAAAAAGCAAATTCCACTCTGATAAATAGTGTATCTTGTCTCGTACTTCCAAAGCAGAGAAGAAAAAGACAAAGGAAAAACAAAAGAAAATAGAATTAATTTAAACTGCTGAACTTGAAGAGAGTTTTATAGTCCTGCTATATTAGAAGATTAAACTATGCTAATCCCACTTCTAATGTTGTAGATAAAACTTGAACAAAGTTATAACTCAGAGCAAAGCAAGCTGACGCATTCAAGTACTGGGTGGATGCACTGATGGGATGTTCAGGAGCATTAATACCTTTTTATCTGTACTTTGTGCATTACTATCTCGTTTCAGATGCACATTTACATAGAGCTGTCTACTGTTCTATCCAAATGTAGATAATTTTATAATGGTTCTGGTCCATTTTGTGTAGGAGGGATGCATTTCTTTATTAAATATAATCTTGACTAACTACCAGTAATGTGGAGGAATTAATTTTAATATAAAACCCCTATATAGTTTGAAGGGTGCAAATAATTCCTCAGATGTTGAACCAGATGTTATTCTAATTTTTTTTTTTTTTTTCAGTGGCACATTGCATGATTAATTACAGAGTAGTTTTACAGGAAGGTCTTAAACTTTGAGATTAATTTTAACTCTTATCTAACAAGCCTTAATGTGTATACTCCTGATGCTGTCTGAGATATCACACTGCTGGAAGTTATGGCACAGGACCTAGAGGAGTGCTACCTCCTTCTGAAATGGCAGCTGAAGCCCAAGCAGGCTTTCCTAAAGTGCCTAAAATTCCACTGGACATCTGTGTGTACCATCCCAGATTTCTCCCTGTCATAGCTGGCTAATTCTTCAGTCTGAAGGGTTGCTCACATAAAGCTGGAATAAATTTTGTGAGGGGGCAAAAAGAGGAAAAAGGGCTATAACTTGAAAAGCTGCAAGGATAACTAGTTTTCATAACTTGGTTTAAGTGTTACAGCACATGCTTCCAACTTGTAGTGCACTTTTTTTTTTCTTAAGTTGGAAGGAAAAACACAATGAAGAAATTGTAAAAAGAAATACACCTGAATCAAAGAATTATTATTTTTTTAATCACTGGTTCTAGAGGGGCTGCAGAGTTTTAGGATTGGTTCTCAAAGAAAAAATCTAAACCCAAAATAGGCTGTTTACTTTATCTACTCACGTGTGTTGTTTCATGTGTATTTATTTTTTGCTTGACTTACTGTAAACCTCATTTTTCCTTAGTAAGCACTTTCCACAAAAAAGTTTCCAGATGATTTGCAATTTCTTTCCTATTCATTCCCAGATGTGCACATAGTAATGATTACTATTATGGGCCCGAGTTTCTAGAATAAATCAGTCGTTAATTATAATTTTGTTGTTTTATTGTCTGTTTTTCCTGGTCTAAATTCTTAGCCAATGTCAATTGTAGCTTCTTGATTTCACTAGTGCCATTTGACAGGCTGGACCCTTTGAAGGGGTATCATTTGAGAATCTAATTTTCTCTAAGTGTCATCAACCACACACTGCTATAGAGAGTAGTTATGCATATTCCAAATTAAATAAGGCACTGGTACAGCAAGACAGTTATACTCACATTTATGAGGCTTTAAATGTGGCCATGTAGGTAATGTCACTCAGCCTAAAGTAGGTGATTTAGTGTTCTGAAGAGCATGAGCTAATTGTATTTGTTTAAAAGCCCATAAACTCTCCAGCACCCTCTAACTGGGCAGTAAATACAAATAGTATGCAAAGTACAAGTACAAGCATAAACACAGAGGGTACTATTAAAAATGAAATCTGTTTTAAAGAAGTTCTGCTTTGCTATACTGACAATTCCCTGCTACCAATGAAGTGGTGAGTGCTCAGTGAATAGAAAAACATCTAAACTGCAAGGGAATATCTTAAATTTCTTATGGAAGATCCCAACACAATAGTGAGGTTTGAAATGCATCTTCTGGAAGGGAAACAATCCAAAAAGTGACATAGGGAAGGTCAGTGGTCCTCCAGACCTTAATACCATCCTTAAAAGTGAAGTTATTATGTCATTATCAATGTCTTATTCAGCACTTCCACTGATCTAATAAATGTGGAAGATGTAAGTTTTGAAAAAAGCCTAATAAAGTCCAGTAAAGAGAACACAGGGTGGGTACTGGAATCTGAATGGGAAATGCAAGACCTTGCAGTAACACCAAGCAGAAATATCATCTGGATAACAAGTTCATCTTCTCTTTGTTCCCCGTATTCCCAAAATTTTTGCTTAAGGCTCTAAACTCCATTAATCTTTAAAATACAAAGATTATAAAAGGAAGGATAAAGAGCTATTATCTAAAAGTATCCCATGAAAAAAGTACGCATTTTTTCTGAGGAATTCTGAGTGATTTTGTTTAAGCATTTGGTCATTGTAAGCATTTTGAATTCTGATTACTCCAGCAGTTTTCATGTGAGGCCAAATAATGATTCATTTTTATTTATAATAAAACCTTCTCTTCAAAACAGATAAATCAGAAGTAGTAAAATAAGGATTAATATGGGTTCCATCTAGTACTTCTGTCTCCTAATTAGAAACTTAGAGTGCTATTCATGCAAGTTTTACTACTCACATTGGCAAATATTGGTTTGTCTGTAACAGATGCTCTTTTTTTTATCATTTCTCATAATGTTTATAAGGTGTTTTAATTTTTAAAAGAGATACTTCTTGCAAAAAGCTTGTTCAGCAAATGTTCAGCAATAAGAAATCAGGTTTAAAAGAAGAACCAGAGATATAGAAGAAGTGGCACTTTCCATGTTACTTATCCAGGAACAATATCCTGAGCATTTTGCTCTACCCACTTTTCTATGTTTGTTCACATTTGTGAAAGCACAGATTAACTACTGGCATATTTATAAAAATTTAACTTGTTTGTTTCCTGGAATAATTTTATTACTCAAGCACGTCTTAGCAGATATGACTAAATATTTACTCTTGTTATCTATATTAATTAATTTTTTGTTAAGAAGCTTTTCTAGAATAGGAACAAAACTAGACCAGTGAGCAAGCTGTCTCTCATCAATGTGTTAAATTATAGATGGCATGTTTCATGTGAATTGGACACAAATGACACATAATTTTAATGACATTATCATCTGTGTTTTAAGATTAAAAATTCAGACCAAAAATCTCCAAGTTTCAGTCTTGAAACTAACTTTTAAAGCTAAAGATAATAATCTTAGACAAGCTGGATTAAAGCTGGATAAATGCCACCTAGAAAGTTGTAAAATCCCAACTTAAAAAAACAAACAACCAAAAACAAAACCAACCAACCAACCAACCTACAAAAAAAAAAAAAAAACAGCCGAACCGTAACACCAAATCAACAATTTTTATTTCTTTTTTTTTTTAATTTAGTATAGGCCAGTCTATTTGGCAGAACTTTGTATCTTTTTGCCTGGAAACAGGATATCAGCAAATAAAACAAAAGAGAAAAATGGCCTACTTCTCACAATATGAAAGATTTTATCTTTGTTCTGTGACAGAACTTATTCCCAGAGAAATTGTTTCCATATCTGCAGAAGGAGCTGTTATTTTATCTGTGCTTTACTTTTGTCTCACTAGAATGCAGTGTGATATGAATTGACAGGTCTTTTAACAATTTTTTTTTTATTTGGTGGTTTAATTTGTTACTTAGCATAAACATGTATTTGTGCATGGAGAGAAAGTAAACCAACAGGGTGTTTGTTTGAGAAGAAGATAAGTGGAGGATAAAAAAGTCTAAGCTAGTTAAAATACATAGAAATTTTAGCATCAAAATTGTTCAAGTGCCCAGCTTATGTGATAGCCTATGTCCCAGGAAGTGTTCACTGACTCCTGAAATGTAGCTTTCAGTTTTATTATGCAAATGACATAGAATGAGAAAATTCTCATCCTTATAATGCTAACTGATGAGGTTGAAGTTGTGGAGTCTAATGATTTTGTCTACAACAAAGTAACCCTGTATTCAGGAATTGAACACACCTAAAGCATTTGACAAATCTACCCACAGGTAAACTTTTCTCTGTAGCTTGACATGTCTTGGTTTCAAGTGTTTTACAGTAACAGCAATTCATCTTCTATTAAGCACTTGCATTTTTTTCATTTATGTTTTTAATGATAACATATTTGATACTTTTACCACTTCAACAACAAAAAAAAATTTCTACAGGGATATAAGCACTGTGTAAAGGTCCTGCAGGGCTGACCTAAAGAGACTATGATGGAAGCTTTCTGCATGGCTTCAGACACAAGACTTATGGCACAATGTTGTGAGTGGAACAAACCTTCAATTAAATGTTGCTTTCTTAATTACAAAGCCAAAATTGGGTCAGATTTTGGGTTTAGACCCTTGACTGATAGAATTAAATCCCTTTTTATTCCAAATGATGGATTTTTTCCAACTAACTCCACAGACAAATTAAATCAATGGTATTTTAAAAAGGAGATATCCTGATTTTCTTTTTGACATCTCAGCTGACATCTTGGTTAAAGCTACTAACTTTTTAACTGAAGGGTATGTTCTTCTGCTAGGTTGATAGAATAGTTTATCAAGTTAGCACTGTACTGTATTTGATTGTAGCATAAACACATAAATAAATCATTTTTCCTCACCCTGACAAAATGCCAGAACAGTTAGGTCAAGAATTACATGAAATTGAAACTCTTTCTTATGTGTTACATTTACATGTCCTCCCCAAAAATTTAATTTCCAGGATTAAGAAAATAAGAACAAATCTTGCAGCTTTTAAACCTGAGATTTACCAGAGAAGAGAAATATGAAGTGGCTTGGCTATGGGATGGCCTCATCAGGCTGAAAGTAAGAACCCAACACTTGAAGTGCAGTGAAGCTTTACTGCTTATCAGATGTCAGCCACCAGCAGGGCAGCACACCCTTGGCTAAATCACAATCTCCTTAACAGAATATTATTTAATTCTCTGGTGAACTTCAAAGTGAATGTTTCACAGATGGTTCTGTGAAGGCTGCCATTTGACAGCTTAGGCTGCTTCTTTGTAAACGAATCTGTTTTGATTTAGTTTTCTTACATTCTAATTATTGCCTCTTTATAGCATCCTCTCTAGGAATAAAAATTTCTTTGACAGTCATAGCCTAAAATCCCTTTAGTGATCTTATATGAATGCACACAAAAGGATAAATAAAAATAAAGCAGCAAGAAGCTAAAATTATGCACAAAATTGTCTCCTTTGTGTTTCACATGTGTAACCTGCATCTCCAGTTATTGACACTGCCTTAAAAACACGAGTAGCTGAAGAAAAGCAAGGATGGCCTGCCTTATCACCCTACCTCTACTGGCAGAGATTGAGAATGGGAGGCTGACAGGTTGTCAAAAGATGGCAAAATGTCGTGAGCAAGGACACTCCACACTCAGGTAAATTTTCACTTGTGCTAACAGAGCTGTACTGCTCAGTTATCTATCTTCCTACATATAACTTCATGCTTCACATATAAATCATATACATAATATATGAAGCCCATAATATACTACACATATAGATTATATATATGTGTGTGTATATATATATATATATATATATATATGTATGTGTATATATATCACATAATATGTATTTACTAATGATTATATGTCTAATATATTAAAAAAAATATATATTTCATGCAGCTGTTCAGGTTATGAATTTGTATTTTGCCTAAGAAAAAGTGTTCAATATACAAAAGTCTGTTCATTTTATGTCGTCATAAAAGTTTTCTGGATAAGTATTTTATCTAGTTTTTTTAATAAGACTTTAAATAAAGAGGAAGAAACTATTTGCAGTTTTATTTCTTAAGATAATTAAAGGATTGTCTGGAGGGATCTCATCTAAGCAATCAGTCCAAAAATCCTTCTTCAGCAACTTGTGTGGTGTGGTTGCATCTTAAAACAGGTTGTTGTCATATTCTCTTACTGCTGTCTTTGTAAAACCATTTAGAGCTTTACCCTTTGATGATTATTAGAATTTCACCAATTCCCCACTTTAGTTATTCATGGGCAATTTAAGATTATTTGAGTCACTATTAATTTTCTTCTACTTTGTTCTCATATTGTATATTTGAAGAATAAAGTAATACATGTACTGAATTGCTTGAAATTCTGTACCAGCCAAGACTCAAGACCCCTGAAGAGCATATATCTTTGGCTCTAGAAGATGGAAAAACCCAGAATCTCTTTCCTGGGTTATGCCAAAACACATATCAAAATATTGGCATGAGCTAACACTATATAAAATATTAAATTCATATTAAAATAAACAGGTTCAGTTGACTTTTTCTGTGTTTGTTTAGGTAATGCTTCTAAAAATCTCATATCAGCCAGTCTCATTGTAAATTCATTAATATGTTTTTTGCTAGCCTTGATTTCTGAGTATTATTTCTTCAGCTTTGCACAATATGTAATGCACTGGTTGATTGCTCTTTGGAAGTATTAGCTTATCTAAGATTAGACTCTATTCCTTGTTCAATGATCTCAGATTTTTAAATTAAGATAAGGTTTTCAGAACCACATGTGGTCTAAGGAATGCCTGAAGAATGGTCTGATATTGTAAAGAGAGGGAGTAACAGATCTGCCTTCTTAGCCAATACAAACTCTTAATTCTCAGCACATTAAAATCTCTGAAATAAGCCCTTGATGAGGGATCTTTACAATGTCAAACATTTTACTGTCAAAAACTTTGGCTCTATGTAACAGACTGGGGCATGGGAGCTGTGTTTTCCATGTGTGGTTTTTGGAAAAAAAAAAATTAAGTTTTCCACAAGAGTACAGATTTTTCTTTAGAAGTATTGCTTCTGTGCTTCATGGATGTTACAGATTTGCTGGACTTCAGGATGGGAGATAGTTCTTGAGCTTTCCCAGCTCTGTATTCCAGAGAGTAAAGCCAAAGTTCGTTCTCTACAGGAAAATAGAAACACAGATTTACCATATTTTTCAAGACTGATATCTATTTGTATTTATAGGGATACTTCTCAATATAATATTTCAGATGTCAATCAAAGATATTGCCACTTTCAAAACAATATCTGGTTTTACCATTATTTTAGGCATTTTCTGTTTTGACAATGACAGCACAAATGCTGCAGAAATAAAGCCAATTTGGGGTAAGGTGAAAGCCAAATACCATTATATTAAAAGACAAATTTTGTGTCAAAGTGTTCTCCTGAATACATTTAACCAATCTAGGTAAGATGATGACACAACCAGGTGCTTTTTTCTTGTTTGGAATTTCTGGTTTTGACTAAAATTCACCGAAAAGCTCTATTTCTGCTGTGCTCTGTACTTGATTCTGACTCAAAAATAAGAGCAAAGCTCTTGACAGATATTATTTAAAACTGGCCTCCAGATATCTTTTCATGATAATCAATAAACTTGTGTTATAAAAACATACAAGCTCTTTTGATACCAACATATACTCTTAAAGATCTATAAAGATGGTTCACAAGGACCTAAACTACAGTATCTGAACAGGTAAAATAATTCTTAGTTTTTATTTTTACAAAGAAATACAGAGTTTAAATTTTTGTTATTGGTAGAAATCATTGCGTACACTGTAAAATGAATTATCACATAATGTCAGATACTTTCGTAATCCTCAGTTCTATGTATTTTAAGCAGTTTTATTATTAATTTATATAGAAGTAAAAGCTTATACAAACTCAAAAGTCTCTGAAAAAGACACCTGGAAAATAACACAAAAAAGAATGACCATAAAATATTAGGTTAGGTAAAGGATGGAAGCTCTTGTCTTGTTTGTAAGATGTCACCAACAAGAAATTATCTGCAATGCAGAAGAATCAGTGTCTAATTACAGCCAGGCACATCACCTATTAAAGGCTGTTGTAGCTGTTTCTTAATTATTCCCTCATAGAACTAGGAAGTGAACTTTACTGACCTAGCATCATGGATTATGTCATGTTAAAACCAACAGTTTGCAAAAAATGTTTAGCCTGAATATAGTCCATGAAGTTTTTCAATGGGAACATTAGGACCAGTTCATGAATAGTCTGACACCTAAAATAATGAGAGGCTTTCTGAGTAGATATTTGCAAAAAATTAATCAGTAAATTGTATCTTTAGCAGCATCTTTATTTCTGAATAAGAATCAAATGACATAAAAGATGTTTTGAGAGTTGATCTGCAATGCTGTTCAATACATATCTGAAATCTATATGGTTTTGGAATATGATTTCTTGAAATGATTCTTCTAGTTCTAGCTAATATTGTGCATAAGTTATATAAAAAGGATAGGGCTTTAGTCTTTCTTTGATAATTCTTCCATATTTTATGGATTTCTTTTTTGTAAAGTACATCCTGGGAAACAGGTATTTCTGTGAAATAATCGGGATGGAATGGTGCAAACAATAATCTGTGGAAGTCATGCACGTAGCATTTCCCATGGATTGGTTTGTTTGTTTGTCTCTTTGTCTTACAACATTATGAAATAAAATTAAAAAAAAAATTAAAAATGCTTACTATTAAAATGGCTATCCATGACTGGGTTGTGAAACACTTGCAAGGATTAGGAGATAAAGTCTGTGGAATCAGCTCTTAATTTTTATTTTTTTTTCAGAATAAAAACATTGCTACAGAGTAAGTACCTTGTAATAGATGCCTTATGTTATCTTATGCAATAGATGCATTATAATCTGTTTGAGGATTGGTGTTTATCAAGAATGTAATTATATTTAAGATAGATTTCATTTCAGCATCACTGATTTGTTCTTCATTTGCCAGGCCATCTGCAAGAGCCATGTATGCACCTCATACTGCTCAGCAGAGGAGAAGAATCTATTTCACTCAAATCAACATTTCAACTGTCTGGTGAGGGTTTGATAAATGTAATGGATTTTAGACTAAAAAAGTCTTAATACATTACTACATTTGTTCTAGACGCTTTTTTCTTTGTTTGTTTGCTGTATTTGCATGCTATATAAGCTTAAAGGTAGTATTACAGTGAACAAATTGATCTGACTTTTGCCTGGTAGCACTTAAAAACTTCACTTGAACTCTCTATTGTCTTATCTAAAATAATTTTCATTTAAAGTTGTAAGGAATTTTTAAGACTTTAAACTATACAATTTCCCCTGTAGAATAACACATTGTTAAGTAGGAGGTTTCTTTCCCTACTTCTGTATTAACACATGTATATATGTGAATGTGTATGAATGCCGCATTTTCTATTTTACCATACATTACCAGCCCTGTCTACAATCCAAGCATTGCTCACTCACATCACTTTGTAGGCTCTTACAAAGTCCCTTTCTTACACCAGTACAAGCTTCCCAGACAATTGATGAACAACCAAACTGACAGGGTGGAAGAGCAAATGCCCAGTAGTTTTTTTCGCACAGACACTGCTACAAGTTTTTTTTAACTGATAATATCCCTTCAGCCTTGACTTTCTGCAAAATTAATGATTTTATGTCTTAAAATATTAAAATCTCCCACCAGCCTTGTGCATTCAAAATGCCCATGCCATAAACTGCCATCATGACAGGACAAAGGGTAAACTAAGAATATGACACTCTTAAATTATAGTTGCCTTCATATTATTATTCAGTTTACACAGATTGCATTTTTTGTTTATTTATTTTTGTAATAGCTGAAAGGAAAAATAACATTTACTGTGCTTTTGAAAAGTGAGCCAGAACTGACCTTATGTACATGAAAACATTTTGGGCAAGAGGTTTTCTTATCAGATACAGTTTGCTCTTCTTTATAGAACTTTGCAATAGCCCTATCCAGAACATGTCATTTGAGTTTAATTAGTTCTGGCATGGTGATTACATCAACAGACAACGTGGCTCTGTCGAGCTGTGCAAGGCACTGCTTTGTAGTGTAAGCTCCCACAGAGTTCATAAACTGTGCCTTACTATTATTTGGCAAACAGAAGGACAAAAAACACTGTTATTTGATATCTTTTCTAGTCTCATTAATGTAGCATTGTAAAGTGATGGCATTATTGCTACCTCATCAGACAGTTGGCCTAGTTGTAAAGATGGAGCTACAGCACAGGTGCAGCATGGACAAACCAGCCTTGGACTTTGCTGAACCTACTTTGCTGGCCACAAAACAATCCCAAACAAGAGATGCAGGCCCAGAAAGAAAAGGCCTAAGAGGTGAGAAATAGAAAATGAGCTCCAGAGCATGAAATCGTACTAAAATGTGCTATCAGATCTTACACACATTATGCAAGAGTAAAAATATATTTGCTTTTCAGCAACACCATCCAGAAGGTGATGAACCACACTGGCTTCAAGAGACTTATTATCATTTTTCTTCTCTTTGGTTCATTTATTCTTGGTGTGAGTTGACACACATTGCGGGAATCAAGCATGATTAGAGGTGAAAGAGCAGGCTTGAACAATTGTTTTTTTGAGTTTGTTTTTGGTTTTGTTTGGGTTTTTTTTTCCTGGAAGCAAATATAAAACATGCTCCCCTTAAAGGAAAATGTTAGTGTTTATTAGTTATATTGTTAGGACTTCTTCCATCCTGGAATCTCAGCACATTGAAGTGTTCCCCAGCCTCATAGTAGGAAAAAAAAAAAAAATAACAGCAGAAAATGGGAAAGGAAATAGAGAATAGGAAAAATAATAATAAATCATAGAGTATGTAATTCTGTCTTTTTTAGAAAGCAGCGTTTAAGTTTTTCTCTTCTAAATTTTTTGTGTATTTAGCCTGCTTACTCAATCCAGTCTACACTAGATATCATGGGCACAGCCACAGCAGTAGGCTAAGCTCTTCACTGCTACAGTGTATTTTCACACATTTCTGATGTGAGTGGTGCAGAAATCTTAACTCTCTTTCTAGTTCCATGTGGAGAAAGGTCTGTGAGAAAATCCATAAATGGAAACAAAAGCAAACCCTACCAAACAGTTTTAAATATATGGAAAGTGGCCAATACTGTCTTGTTCCAGTGCATATCATCACATCTTATTGGTAGAAAACACATTGACATCTCATCAGTGAAATGAGCTATGTGCAAACTCTCAAAGATGTAGTGAAATGTTTTCCAGAGATCCTAGTGAAATGAGGCAAATTATGAATGTTTATTGATACTGTCATAATTAGGGTGGACTAGACTTAATTACCATACTGGAAAAAGGTAAAAAAATTGATATAGGTAACTAAAACATGAGTCACACAGGTTTTGAGACAGGTACCAAAACTGCAATTTCTCTAAGCCTTCAATATATATCCTGTCTTAATAGGTTAGGCACTTATTTTCTCCAAAAGTTTTAACAGTGTGCTCCATTCTGTCTTCATGGATGAGAAGTCTTGAACTCGGAGGAATAGATACCTGAAGGCTGGTTTCTGCCTGAGCTCTCTCAGGACCCTTCAAAACCACCACACTGGTGCCTTGATGAGGTCAAAAAAGAGATGCTCACTCCATGGACCCCACATGCATGATGATGAATTCTCTATGGTTCTTAGAACTTTGGCATTTAAATAGCATAATGCAGTTTTTTTCCATTGCATTTTATCGACTTACTGGTTTGTTATTAGAAAAAGATGGATTAATGTAGGCATATAAACACATGGTAAAAATGGTTCTATTTTATTTAATGCAATTTTTACTGTTCATTTAGCATACATCTGCCTGACTTGTGTATATGTGATGTATGATGAGTACTGCCCTTTTGACTTGGAGAGCAAATTTCATACAAATAAAGGAGTCCCAAAAGGTCTACACAACTTGCTGTTGAGGTGAAGAAAAGAATGAATTTATTTAAAAGGAAGTAGAAAAAAAAAAAACTTATAAGCATATGTTAATGAAGAATTCAATCTAGGCAGGGTGAGCTGGAAATATTTACAATGTTGGTGACACATTTTATAGGCATTTAAAATTGATCTAAAAGATTTAAAATGGCTGATTATACTTTTTTCTCAAAAAATCATTTTTACAAAATAGTTTTCATTCCTAGACCAGTTCTAAGGGAACTAAGTGTGGATTTTGAACCAAATTATCTCTTTCATTCTTTCTTTCTTCAGCAACTAAATAACTTGGCTTCTTTTATGTCAGAGGAACTTATATAAAAATATAACCATATCAATATAAATTCTTCCTCACTATGTACAAAATTAAGAATACTTTTAACTTGGGATCTGATTCAATACTGATATATAGAAGAGTTTCCATTATATACAGGTAATATATGAAATCACAGACATTAATTAAATGATAATAGTAAAGTCAGCACAGTTACATCCATAAATTTGTCATCTTCTAAACTTCTCAAAATGAGGAAGGCAAAACAGTTGTTATGAAAATATTTCATGATATTTCAGTCCTGCAATATGAAAATAGTTAAATACACAACAAAAGGATTTTTCTGCTTGGCTAAAACAATGTCTGTAAAGCTGAAACAGTGCATGAAATGCAATCAGGCTGGAAACTCCTGGAGGGTTAGGTCTGTATATACCATACCAGCATGAGCAGAAGCACTTATAAAGATATGAGATTTTTTTTATATTTCATACATGAGGTACATGTAAAATCTGAGTGTGATTCTTAATTTTATCACGAGTGAAAATTTCTTACTATAGATTGATTCTTTTCTCCCCTCTGTCAGTGCTTGTGCCATCAGTGCCTCTTGCAGACAGAGGTGATTGGTAATACCCTCCTAGATCCCTGCACCCACTCAGTTTCCATGACAGGATTGGGCTCTACTTTTTTTCCTCATCCTTCAGCTACTATTTTAAGAGTTCATATGACTGTCATCCAACATTCCAGAAATCTGTCAAAGCTCAAAGGAAGGAGAGTTTAATAGCAGATAGTTTTGAATTGCTATTGCAGTAGTGTTTTAAGTTTCAGGCAGATTAAAAAAAGCTCTCTTCTTCCCTCTTCCTCTTCCTCTTCCTCTTCCTCTTCCTCTTCCTCTTCCTCTTCCTCTTCCTCTTCCTCTTCTCCTCTTCTCCTCTTCTTTCCTCTCTCATTTTTTAATAACAGCAATGAGAGAATTAGCTTCTACACCCACTCCTCATATAAAATATTGTGGTCCTGTGTGATGATTAGGATTAACTGCTCGTGTCTGGATGCTCAATAAAGAGAATGATGTTGCATCCCTGAAATTGAAATGGTTCAATTATTTAATTATTTATAAACATGATCAGTTACTGGTTAGTAATAAATCTACTGGATTTAGGCAATCAGATATCAAATTATCAAGGTTTTAGGCAGCTATCCTGCTTGCTCTCTATTCATATTTGAATAAAATATTTATTAATTGACTTTTAGTAGCAAATCAATTAATAAAAATACACTTTTTGCACTGAAATGTTACCAAAATACAAAGGAATACATTTACTTACTGCTATAAATATCTAGGTTCTTTCTCATTTTGTCTGTTACATGGATAGGAGATATTAGTAAGAGGCATGGTTTAAGTCTTTATCAGTTGAGAATGCTGGAATAATGGCATTAAATGTATACCATACCTTAGCTGTTGTTGCAAGATCTTCTTAATATTTATAACATAGAATCTGAAGAGTTTTTTTCATGAAAAGAGCAGGAAGTTGGATTTAGTGCTGTAATACTTTGAAATATAACAGCATGCCTCTCTTTCTTATTGTTCTCTGGCACACTGTTGCAGGTTATTCAGCTGATCAGAGTGAATTGCTCTATTACCCTTCCCTGGGCTGCAGAGAGACATGTCAAAATCTGCTTCAAGAACCCCTGGCTCTGTCTTTTTAGTGTTCTTCAAGGTGACTGCCCTCCTCACGCCATCCCCCACGGAGCATACGCATTAAGGAATCACCACAGCAGAGCAAGCAGCCAGCAGCAATGAGCACTAACCTGCTCTTGCACTGATTTCAGTCCAAGAAGTGGCTGGTAACAAGATCATAAGCTAATGAAAATAGGCCTTGAGAGCTAAGAGCTCTGGGGAATAGCTCCCTGCATCTGTGGTTCCATCAAAACAAATCAGGTTATACTGTCCAGGAGTAAGTGCAAGATCAAAAAATGCCACACTAGGGACAGAGAAATGATGGTGCAATGGAAATAGTGTAATATAAGCAAAGAAATCCACATAATATATTTAAAAAAAACAAAATTTCAATAGCATTTATCTATTTGAATCACAGATAATGATGTCAGTAAAGGCAGAAAGTCTGACTGGTTAAAATTATGATTAACTAAACCATTTAAATATGAACCATCTAAGATATGGCTTAAGTTTAAACGGATATTTGTTATCAACAATAAGATAGAAAAGAATAAATTCCTAATGCCAGTGAGCAAGAAGAAAATTCCAGCCTAGCAAGGGAAATTCAGGAGGTGGGTGTAGTAAACAACAGAAAAGCATCCAGAGTGCTTCAATGTTTCAATCCTTATCTAAGTATTTTAAAAGTGGTGGTACACCTTGGTGTTGGAATATGACCAATGGGAAAGGCTAGTAAGAGCATGATGCCTTTATTGCTGCTGTGACATTATCAGTGACACTGAGGTTCATGATCTGAACTTTTTCCTCCTGTCCTCAGGAAAAAAAAAAAAAAAAAAGGTTTTATTTTAAAACAGAGAAGTTGGTAGACCAGTCATCCAAAAATGTGGGGCCTGACTGGAGAGCAGCTGAGTCCTCATGGTCTGGTCTAGACAGGGATTATTTCTCAACCTTTTGTTTTGCAGAACAAAATTTGATGCTAATTGGGTTATCAGTAGAAAAATATAAGTAAGCCTTGCTCTGTAGTCTGAGGGTTGTTAATAAAAGGTTCAGTTTCCTTTACTCACACTGGCATTAGATTTTGTGTTAAAGACTCATCAGATAAGGTTCTGGATTCTGGCCCTTTTTGCATTAACAAACTCATTTCAGAAGTCCCAATTATCTGAATAACCGAGAACTGAGAGAAAGAACTTATAGCTGCTTTAAAAGTAGATGTTGCAGCAATCTTGTGTGTTTTCCTGTTCATTTTGGTTTTGTTGGTATCAACAGTTTTTATGTTTTCATTTGACTAAATTTATGGAGATATGGGGTTTCTCCTTTTGGTGTGGTATGCAAGAACAAAAGAGAGTAGAGAAGAGAGGAAGACTGTAAAGAAGAGATAGGAGGTAGCTAAAAGTCCCTGGAGAGCCCCTGTGCTTTTGGAGTACAGGAAATTATGGGACTTAATGTCAGAGAGTTTGAAGGTAATAACAATTTTACTATTATTATGCAGACTAGATATCTTATTTCCTGAATCAAAAAGTATGACATGAATAATACTGCCAAAGAAGGGAGCTGCTACACTTAATGGCAACTGTTTCAGAGAGAACATCTGTGATATGACCTAAGATCATAACTAGAAATAATTTATAAAGTACATTGCACTTCTCACATTATCAACAATTAAAAGTACAAGGAAAAGATCTGAATTTACTGCAGCTCAGTAAAAGGCTCAGTATAAGCAAGGTAATTTCTAAATATGTTCCACAAATATCTATGCAGGAAAGCAATAATTGTAGAATCCAATTGTATAGAGAAGTGCATAATTGGGCAGTAAAAATTTTTAAAAAACTCATCATTCATTGGTCAAACTCTATACTTGCTACTTTATTGCCTGAAGCTGATTTCAAGGAAAATACTTTTTTTTTTTGTTTTAAAGAGCATTGTACAGAAAGATTAATCATTAACATCAGTAAACATATTTTTCATATTTACTTTTTTTAAATATTTTTAGAGACATTTAAAAATTTAACTGTTATTTTACTCGAGATATTGATTTAGCAACAGACCTGAATTTTTGTTAGTTTTGATTTTCACTTGTATTTTCAGCTTGTCATTTTACACTGCTGTTCAATAAGTCATGAACAGAAGTAACATTCTAATAAATGACTAATTGTGAATTTAAAATTCAAAATGAGCAGTTAAAATTCCTTTTTTAGGATGCAAAAATGGAAAGAAATTTTCGATAGGGAATAATTGAGAGAGCCTTGTAATCTTTTGAATATTTCATGCAGGAAAAGAAAAAATAAAAAGAAAAAGGAAAATGGCAGCAAAATCTAGTACATAAATTATTCATTTTGAATTATTCACTCATCTGTATCCTGGTAAAAGCTTAAATATAGTTTCACCATGTTGGACCATGATGTGATGACATCTAGTGTTGCAATATTGAAATAATCTATTCTATCAGAACATGAAAAAAATCCCAGCAATTTGCTGTTTGGAATGAAATCTCCCTTCTGACTCATTTAATATCTAAGCCTGAGCCAAATTTGGTATGTTTTGTAGCTCTTCTTGATGTTACAAATTGCAAAAGTGTAATTGAATTCTTCCAAAGGGTGAAAAACTATAGAGAAAAAAAAAAGAAAAAAAAAAAAAAAAAGAAGAAACATTATTAAAACTGGGAATGCCTCTTGCTTTGTTTGAATCAGTGTTCAGAAATGTTTTATATAGAAGAAGCAAAACTCCACCAAGTTTCTGAAAGGATAAAAGTAGCACTAGGGGTTGGCAAAGATTTTGTGGTACTATACTAGTCCAGAGCAGGTCACAAAGATGATCAGGGGGCTGGAGCACCCCTGTTATGAAAATGGGCTGAGAATTGGACTTGCTCAGCCTGGACAAGAAAAGGCTCCTGGGAGACCCTACAGCACCTTCCAGCACCTAAGGGGGGCTGCAAGAGAGCTGGAGAGGCACTTTTTAAAAGGGCCTGTAGTGACAAGACAAGGGGGGCTGGCTCTAAACTGAGAGAGAATGGAGTTGGATATTGGGAAGAATTCTTTACTGTGAGGGTGGTGAGGCACAGGAACAGGTTGTCCAGAGAGCTTGTGGAAGCTGCATCCCTGTTCAAGGCCAGACTGGATGGAGCATTTGGACAGCACTCTCAGGGACGTGGTGTGACCTTGGGGGTGTCCTGTGCAGGGCCAGGAGTTGGACTCAAGGATCCTGATGGTCATTAAACTCAGCATGTTCCATGATTCTACAGTTCCGTGACTTGAGGAATCTGGTCTAGGAGAAGGTTTTTTTCCCAATGGCAGGGAAGTGGGAGCTAGATGATCTTTAAGATCCCTTCCAAACAAAAAATATCCATGACTCTATAGAATTGTAGTTGTCTTGAATAACCAATGGCACAGAAGATTTATTGAAATAAAACTGTTTGTAAAAGAAGTAACAAAAAATTTAAATCCTTTAAAATTAATTTTCATCCTCCTAACTGTCAATAGCTACTGAAATCAAAATAAAAATTTCCACTGATTTGGCTGGACTCTTACACATTTCAAGTGTACATACTTGGGAAATGTTGAGAATTCATGATTCCTTGTCAGTAAATAGACTTTTCTGTTCTCAGAAATGCTTCAACATATCTTGATTCTGACACCTGTGTTGCATAAACTCAATGTACAATTTCAATATTAAAATCTGAAAATACTTTGTGCTTTGCCATAAGGTTGTATATGGCAGTATAATGGAGATTTAAACCAGTGCAGAATGCAAATATAAAAATCCATAGGCTATTAAGAAAATAATTTCAAGAAACTACTTTCAGATGTATCAGTGAAACCATTTATAAAGGCCAAATTCAGCTGTGATTCTGCTGAATGGAAGCTTGATCATGAAAAATTTGTAACCATTCAGCAAAGCTGAGCAGAAAAAAAAAAATGTTTTAAAGGTTCTTATGCTTCTTTTAGTATCATCAGTGATGCTACCCCGGTGCTTACTGCTAAGTGAACACTTAAGTTCTCTGTTAAATTCAGCTTTAGCTATTAATGAAATTACTACCTACTCACCCAGTCAGACATCAGAAATGTGTGCAAATAAATACTGGAACTTAGACAAAAGCAGCATAATTATAGAAACCTGTATATATACCTGTGTATGTAGAAAGAGCCAAATGACTACCAGACCATTGAATCTATCTGACAATATATTCTCTTTTTTGTTCAACCAGTTTTAGATTTGTTTTGCTTTGTGATAACTCTCTTGAACTCCTGGTCACTTGTTCATGCTTTAAAAATGGAAATTAAAAAAAAAGAATAAAGGAAAACACTATTTTGCCTCTGAAAGTCTTGATTTAAAGAGGATGGAAAAACACTAAACACAAAGTTCAACTTGAAGATACAGAAGAAACCATTGTAAGTATAAGGTTGAATTTGAAATAAATATGCTTTTCCAAAGCTTTTCCAAAGCAGAATAGGTCTCATATGATATGGCTTGACATGACAGGCAGCACTGTTTGTCATAATTTGCAAGTATAACAGGTCCTTGGTGTGGGTACCAAGTGATGCTATGGTTGTGTCTGTCACCTTGCATAACTCAGACATACTGAGTTAGGCTTATCATCCTTATCATCTCTAAAAACCCCTCACAATGGACTTCAAAACCTAGCCTATTCCCACAGAACTTTGGCTTAGACTGGAAGTTCTTCAAACGTGTGGAGGCAGATAAAGACATACATATCCCCCTTGGAACTTGCATTTTGTGCTGGTCCAGTCGAATTCACAAAGGGATGTATTTGTGCAGATCCCCAGTGTGTCAGTCAGTACAATGAGACACCTTGGACTGCCTCTGTAATTCATGGAGCACAGCAAGGCAGCTATGTGAATAGAGGAACTTTTCCATAGGTTGCTTGATGCCCAGCACAGGAAGAGAAGTAAGCCTAAGCCAGCCAAGAAGCGTGTCTTGGGTTGTTCCTCAGACTAAGGCACCAGCTTGTGGCTTTGTCACTCTTTACAACTGAAATTGATAGGCAGAAATTCCTTTACGTGTTTAGGGGCTTGAAGAAAAGCAACATGCTTGTCTTTACAGCCTGGTGGCAGACAGTGTGTTACTGGGGTCCTTGGTCCTACTTTTCTGGGCAGTAATACCACCCAGGATGCACAATGGCATCGCTGAGTTGCATTTTCTTTCTGTTCCTCCTTCTAAAGAATGGACTGATTTTAGGGCCTAATGGAAAGCAAAATCATTGCCTTTGGGTTCTGGAAATGAGCATATTCTCCTGCAATGACAAGTCCTGGATTCAGTTCCTCCTGCCAATGCAGTTTTGCCAAAGACTTTTAAATTGCAAAAATATAAGCATCTCCCAAAGTAGAGAGCACGGCTACCATGATCCTGGTACAATCCAACAGTTTTGTCCTTACTATTCTGTGGAGATCTTGCAATGATTTTTCTTTATATTTTCCATTTTGTATAACAAAATAGTTGCAAAAAGATCTCAGACTAGCTGGAACTTCCTGGTGATAGAAAAAGCATGCATTTCTTATTTTTGTGACATTTCCCCCAATGCTATTAAGAAAGCACATAAATCAGAGAGTCTTTTATGTCAAAAGTGATCAAGGTACTTTTGTTTTTAATTCCACATTTATTTCAGCTTCTCTTCCTCAAGTCAGCATTTACAATGTGCATCAATCATATATGTAGACGGATCTCGCTTGAAAAATTGATTCAGGAATTGTCTTTGAGTTTAAAGCACAAAGTCCACACCTTCTTTTCTAGAAGTGTCTTCAGTGAAAATGCTACAAATGTCAGCAACTAAAAAGAGAGAGTTTTGAGAACTCTTTTGAGAATGTGCAATCTCAAAGACAAGGCTTTCATAAAAGCTAAACAAAACACTTAAGATTTTATTTTGCCAAGTCATGACATATATCAGCACTTAAGTAACATGTCTTAAAAGTTTTTAAATAAAGTCCCAGCCCACTTACTTACATGCACCATTAAAATATTAGGTTTATATTTGTATGGCTTCATTAGTTTGAGCTATGACAAGATGATAATTAATGTCATGCAAAATTAAATAAATCATTAACACTTCTAATTTATTGCATAAATTTACTTTTATTATACCAATTCGCTCACAAGCTGATATAGAAATTGTTGTGTTCTGCATTACCTGGAGAAGCACAATAGCCTTTGAAAGGACTTGCTTGCACTGCACACATGTGAGATGTGGTAATGCTGAGGATACTATTGCTCAAGGTGTCTTTTGCACACACTTCCTGCTTTAAGTTGCCTGTGATACTTGTTCAAGAAAGCAAGCTTTTCTGGTTTGTTGGGTTTTTGTTTGGGGTTTGGTTTTTATTTTTGGTATTTATTTTTTATTTTAGTATGCTTTGTCTCTTGAAGATCTACTCTAGGCATCTGAGTCTGGAAATCACTTCACAAGCTCAGTTTGCCAAAAGTTTAATACTGATTCTCTAGTACTTGCCACCTGCCAGGAATTGTTTGCTATGCAAGTGGTGAAACATAATCTTACTGATTGGGTCAAGCCCAGCTCATTTTCACTCTGATTTTTTACTTGATAACAGTGTATAGAAATGTAAGTAAAACCCTTCAGGGGGTTGACCAGCTTGATGGTCCAGACACTAACACACTGCCAGTTGTTTCCTTATTCTCTTAATTCTATATTTTTTTTCTGCTTTTAATGGCAAGCAGACATCTTAGCCTTGAAAAATAAGAATGCAGGATGAACAGTCATCCATGATGAAGCTGAATGTGCTTAAACTTGCTTAGATAGCAAGAGATTTTTTTCATCTTTAAAGTTTTGCAAATGTGCATACTTTTAGAAATATCTTCTTTAGTGCTTCTATGGCATTAACATTCATGTGATGAAGATGGGAAAAAAACACTGCAATTTGCAAAATTCATTTTCTATGTAATCTTTATTTCTACCAGCAAAAGAAATTCTCAAAAAGGGGGGGAAAAAAGGAAACAGAGCTATCCCCTGCCCACTAGTGCACTCCAAAGAGGGCACTGGTTCATTCTCAGAGTCTTGCTTGGCAAGGATTGAAATTTGAAGCTGTAGTCTAAGAATTTGAAAGTAGATATGAGAAAAGCTTTTCATAACCTAGTTGCTATACAGAAAGTTTCATTACAAGCTAGTTCAAATTATTTTAAATTTTCCTACAGCTGGAATTACTGCCATCAAATGGTGGAAGTTGCAGGATTCCTAATAGTGTCATATCAGGGGAATTTCTGGAAAAAAAGTCAAACTTTTTTCACATGTGATGTGTTGACCGTGCTCAGCAACTAAGCATCCATCAGTCACTTGCTCACCCCCATAGTGAAATGCAGGAGAAAATTGAAAGAAAAAAGTGGGAAAAAGTCATGGGTCAAGACAAACACACTTGAACACATGGAGAAAAAACAGGAAAAAATCCAAGTGATGCAAAGGCAAGCATTCAACACCTCCCACTCTCAGACTGATGCCCAGCCAGTCTCCGAGCAACCACTTTGGAAAGACTAGACAGAGATAGAATCTGCACCCTGAGTCTTAATTGAAAAGCAAGGTTTCACTGGAGAAGCTGGTAGAGCCTTCTGCAAGGTAGACAAGCAGATTGATTTGATAAGGAAGAAGGGCAAGCAAGCAGAGGAATGTATAGAGACGTGATGGCACAGTCATTGCAGAAAATGTCTTTTATTGCAGAATTCAGAATGAATCTGACACGATAATACACATCAGGGAGACAAAGAAAATATGCAAGATGGTTTGAATTTGAAGGGGCTTCATACTTTAGTTGCATTTTTTTAGTTTAATTTAGTTTAGACAGGAATGTTCTTAAGCATATTTGTCTGACAAAGACTAATATTTGGGCAAAGCCTAGGCAGAGAGACCGGCAGGAGGGTCTGAGTTAGAGGGGACTAGCAAGATACAGATCAGAAAAAATAAGCAGTGGAAATATTGTCAAAAGAAGGTGTGGGGAGGGAGATGATGAAAACACTTTAGCTATCTCCTTGAGTGACTCTTGGTCTAGAGAGAAGCAGATCAGTCTAGAATACACATCTGGGAATCAGTAAGAAAATAATTGTATTTGGTTTTGTGATGAGGTTACAGAGAAATGAATCACAAGGGAGAATAAACAGAGAAGCTGGTCAAAGAAGATGCAGCTGAAGTACTGGTTCTGAGATTGGCTAACAGCCATTAATGGCTGTAATAAGAGCAGCTTTATTTTGTGTAAAAGATAAAAGCAGATTTGGGAGGGATATAGTTCATGTCTAACAGAGAGACTGTCAGCAATTATAAACAACATGTTGAGCTGACTTAGAGAGGCAAACAATACAAGAAGAACGACAAATAGCTGAAGTATTAGCAGATTATGAGATTTGGAAATGTACATCAAGTACAAAATATTTCACAATAAACTGTTCATCAGATAAATGACAAAATCTAGTTTTCTCCAACATAAACATACTTAAAACTTATAATACTCTGAAAAATTTTTCAGGCTGTATATACTCCATAACCTGTGCTCCTCTGCATCTTTCCACAGTTGTTCAAGCCCTTGAGTGCTTTCAGATGACCAACACTTTTTACAATGAACCTGTGCAAAAGTAAAATTTTCAGTATGTCCATTGAACACATTCATGCATAGAGCTTTTCATTATTATTTCATTATGTCTCACAACTCAAGTACCACTCTGTAAATTATGAAAACATTAGCTTCATTGCTAGAAAATTGAGTTACTGAGGGAGAAGATTTCTGCTTTTACAATAAAATCTGAACTTCGTAAAACATATTTGTCACTGAAAATGAATAAACAGTGATTTTTTTACAAATTAAGCAAGAAATAAATTATTTGTAAGTATTCCCCTGTAATCACTTAGTCAACCAATAATACACCTATTCTTTTAGTACTGTCTTCCAGGATAATATGGAAAGTGGTAACTTAGGGAATTTCAAAATTTGTAATTACTTTAGAAGATTGGGATTTCTTTTCTAAAATACTTCTATTGTTCCTCATAGAGAAAGTATTTAATTTTTTTTTCTAAACATTTAAAGTATTGTTATTCCAGTTATAGTTTAGTAATATAAAGGTATCACAAGACTGCAGGTTCTAAGACATGTTTGGTACTGAGAGTTTAAGCAACAGCTCTTCACACCCCTTCCCTATTTTTTCTGTTTACATTTGATAGAGATAAGGTTGCAGGAATGATTTTGCCTGTGGATTTCTTTATTTTGGTGCCAATACATGTGCCTCTGACTTTGAGCCAAATGGGACAAGTCTGCTGTACGTCCCCTGTGCTGGGTGAATCTGGGGAATCTGGGACAGTGGTTTTCAGTGGTTGTGCTATGCCACAGTCCTCCTGAAAAAATCTGGAGAAGGAGAGGAATGACAACCAAGCCTGAGAAACCTCAAAACCATTCACAGAAATGAAGTTACCACCCACAAAAACTAGGTTTACATTGAGCCAGTCAACCACACTTCTTGTATGCTCTTTTGAAAAACAAAAATTAACATCTTGGCTCTGTCTTTTGTGGTACCTTCTTTAGATATAGGAACATATCAGGGCCACATCCATTCATCTTATGAACACACGAGTGAGGATGTGCTACTCTAACCCTGATCAAAAGCACATGTGTCTCCATACCTGTCACCTTTCTAGTACACAAGGAACAATAAATTAGGTGTGGTTTGATTTGTTTCTCAACAAACACAGTTAACTGCTAACCCAGCTGCAGCCCCTGCTTCTCCTGGAGCAGACATGAAAGATGCCAATGAAGCTCTGCTTAAGTTAGCATTCTGGTGTTAGCTGGATTGATGGCCTCCTAGAAAACCATCTGCATAAAGAATATATTTTTATTTTTTAAAAATTATCTGAAATTGTTATGAATCTAAAAATGGAGTTAGATCACAACCAGAATAATTCCAAATCTGAAGGGGAAATGGTTGAAAACTAGAAGACGAGTGAATAAAATCATAATTCTGCAGACATACACACCTCTGTGTACTCCAGACAAAATATTTTTGCAAGCAGAGATCTTTTTTCTCATTATATTTTGGTAAGCATATAGGTACAACCTTATTAATGCAACCTTATTTGCATTAATTACAAGAGGACTTTGGTACTGGAAGGAAGGAACAAACCCATTTCTGAGGCTTCATTGAGCAAATAAATTGCAGAAACCTTCTTCCTCTAAAGCAATGCAGTTAAACTGTAATTTATATTACATGCTTTGAACAAATCATATGCTAGAATAATTTCACAAAATTCCAATGTACATTTAACTGTGAGGGAATTTAAAATTGCAACAATTGAAGAGAAATTAAGAGGTACTATTCAAACTTTCAATAAAAAATGCTTAACCGGAATATACTGCATTATAAAACACTATTGATGAGGGTGTTTCCAGGAAGCTTATATAAGCCAAATATATCTGGTATACTACTCTTCAATAGCTTCTGGTGCTATTGGGGCAGTTATACTCCTAAATGGGATTCTTTGGATTCATTTAGAGGCAATCCAAATGTACTATGCATCTTCATTTTCATACAGGATATATCTTCCTCTTAACCCAAGTTCTATTGTCCTGAAGCTGCAAAATGCATTAAATATCACACTAAATGCTTCAGTTACAGAGTGAATAGGATATTATGCCAGGGACTTTTTGACAAAGTGTCTGAAAGTGCTTGTCAAGGTGCAGGTTGAATCACCAAGTACTTCCTTCCAGCCCTGCTTGGATGACTGGTTTAAGAAGTATCTCCCTGACTTGGGGTCACCCTCAGTGCAACAGCTCTTAGCATAACAAAAGGAGATGTGCAGCAGCCAACATGGATTTGTCAAGGACAGGTTTTGTCAAACTAACCTAATTCTATTCCATGGCAGAATAACAGGACAGAGCAGCAGAGCAGTAATATCATATACCCTGACTTCAGTGGGGTTTTGATACTCTCTCAGGTGTCATTCTCACAGCCACACCAGAGAGCTATGGTCTTGGTAAAACCACTGTTGGATACAATCCTGCTGGATCAGTGTTCCCAAAGAGTATCTGGGAATGACTCTTTGCTGGGATGGAGGGATGTAACAGGTGGAGTTCACTAAGGTTTTCCTTGGTCCACAGGCCAGGCCTACTCAATGTATTAAGGGATATAACAAGGCCAAGTCTATTAAATATACAGAATATGAAGCTGAAATGGCATTGTGAAACGATAAATATCGCCAAGCTGGCAACAGTACTCTGGAGAGAAACATGCATTTTTCCACTTAACTACAGCAGTCTTTGTGTGCTTGCTTAATTTGTATTGGTCTCCAAATGTAGTCTGTCATCCCTTGATGTTCTCTAGCAGAGAAGAAAAATGTAGAGATTAAATTATCTGTATTCATGTCTATAGTTGTTGGACATAAAGCAGTAATCTTAAATTGTAGATAGGTGTCAAGAGAACACTCTAAGGTTGGAGATATTAAAGACCTGGAGCAGATTGTCTAGAGCTCACATCTCCTTCATTGGATTCAGATGGCTGAGAGTGGCAGGGTGGAGGTCCCAGCTAATCCCCCTATTCTGGCCCCACAGAGGTGAGGATGCTGCAAGCCCCTTCCCTGATCCCAGCCATCCATCTGGCAGGGTGATTGTTCCTGGTGGGTGCACACACACACACGTACATGCAGAGTACAGAATTGCCTGTCCACACGGATCTGCTGCAGTCAGAACATGCTGCGGGTACAGTGCCTCTGAAGGGCTCAGAAGGTCCCATCCTGCTCCTTCTCTTCTTCCTGGAGAGGACTGAAACTTGCAATAATTGGATATATATGCAAAAAAAGTCCTTAAGAGCCCACTCCAGCCACCCAGATCTCTTATCAATGTAGTTTGCTAACATTCTCACATGTACAGAATAAAGAGTACATCCACATGAAAAATGAGGAAAATTTGATAAATGTCAAGAATGACATCATAATTGCCAGTCTCTGTTCAGGAGTACTAGATGTAATCCTGGAGTCCACTTAAGGCTTCTTTACAGGAAATATTATCAGACAACTTCACTAGGCAAGGAAATACAATTGTATCTTACCTCTAAGTCATGTTTTTCCTTTCAAACTTTATAAAGAAAGCAATACATTATTAAAAGCCCAGTCAATGTGGGGTTTTTTGGTTATTTATCTTTGTGTGTGTGTGTTTACTTGTTTGTCAGTTTTTTCCCCTGGTAGAAAGTATTCCCTAAACTAAGTATAGAGACAAGACATAGATCTGTGACAGTAATATCCTGATTCCCACATACTGAATACACAAATGGCAGACTGGATTAGTGAAAAGTGTCTGAACTAGATGATCTCTAAGATCCCTTCCAAACTAGTCTACAGTTCTATAAAAGGTTGAATGGCTTCTGTCATTGCAGAGATTTTTGTCTTCTGTGTCCTAAGAGTCACAAAAAGTGAGAGTAGAATGAGAACTTACAGCAAGAATCTGAAACTTAATGCGTCAATATTTGGTTTTGTTCTTTAAAATGTCAGTGAACGAAAACATTTTCAATGAATGAAATAATCAGAATTGACTTGGTTGAATAAATACAGGAAAAGCAACTCATCCTAAATTTCAGATATTTACCCTAAGCCATAGCCTTTCCAAATTAAAGGAAAAACAATTATTTAAGTGTTTTTTTTACACAATTTGGGATTTACTTATGCTCTTCAACCAGTGTAACAGTCTCCTATTATTTTATCGACTAGACATTTTGTCTTTCCTTGCTGACATCCTGCTGCACAGAAACAAAGGGTTTATTCCCTTTTTCCATTTTCTAAGAATCTGTGTTTATACACTGTTCAGTTCCTACATCTAGAATTGTTCGTTCTAGGTGTGTAGGATTTTAGGACTGACGTATTTTGCTGAAAGGACAGTGGAGAGAGCTTGAATTAATTCTGCTGTGGCCATATTCTCCCCTATAGTATTTGGGACAGAATTCAGCTAGCCAGGCTCGTTGCTAGCACAAAGTATGTGACAACACACACAAAGCTTGATGGAGTTAGACCAGAGTTCATCTGAAAGATTCCACGTAAAGCTTTTTGCTCCGTATTTAAAAGTAACTTTTAAAAGGGAGTTCCAAACTTGTGTGGTTTAGTTCAGGTAATACTATAATAGGCACTATAATTCATTTCTGGAAAACCCACTAGTACATAAAACACCCTATTTTAGTCCCCACAGAAATAATTATGCTCCTAAGTCACCACCTGCTGCAGACAGTAATGGTTTTCCAGTGAAACCTGGCAGGATTTCAGAGCCCCTCTCAGCTCGTGTCACCTTTCAGACTCTGCTGGGTTACAGACTCAGGCAGTGACAGCTCAGGCTGCCCAGCATGGACATGCTCAGACCACCCTTACACTGATGTGACTTGATCAGAAAAGGCTTTGGCAAAAGCAACCACAGCAATTGCTTGTGGTCAAAAGCCAAGCTGAGGCTCTGCAAAGGAATGTTAGGTACTTGAGCAAGTAATTGCAACTTGTAACACTAATGTGTTACCCCCACCTGCCCTGGTTCCACCCAGGGCTCTCATGGATCTACTGGTAGTTCAACTTCTTACTCTTTGAGCACTCTAAGTACCAACCTGTGCATGAGTAGCTTTTATTTTTTCTCAGAAAACAGTAGAAAATAAAAGTGTTTTCTCATGCACTGATCCTGCAGTTCAGGACATGATCTTTGATAATAAATATGCAACATAAATATGACTTTCACCTCCCTTCAAACAGTAGTTCAGGGACCACCTACCACACAGGCAATGCCCTGGATAAATGAGATTCCTTCTTCATTCCACATTGCAGCCTGAGCTTTACTGGGAGAGCAGCTGAAAGAGCTTCTTGCTCTCTTGCTCCCACCCCTCCTCCACATCTATCAAACAGTCATATGGTTCCTGGTAGAAACCCAAAAGGAAATAAAGTCATATTTTTGATCAGAGCCAAAACATTGTTTTAGAATAACAGCTGTCGAAACCTGGCCAAAAAGCTTGAATTTAATGGTTTATAAAATTTTCTTCAGTGTGTACAGTGATTTGTAAAAGGGTCAGTGGCATTGTCTAGGATTATGAGGAAGCACTGCTGAAAGAATTTAAAAGATCAGGGAAAAAAGGTTCCTTGTCAATTAGCTTTCTAAACATTTGACATTTTTTCCTCATTTCAGTAGTAAACCGCACTCGGCACAAAAGCCTTCAGTGGACGTGCAATTAAGGACAGGGCAAAACTAGGGAAACATGCTGTGCATCAGGCTGAACTGGAAAAAAAAAGATTTCAAACTATGAGTTCTACTAGGGTACATTTCAGATTTGTTTTTGTTAAAAGACAATAAGGGCATTGTCTCCTCCTCCTCCCCCTCTGCAGGTACTCTAGGCTATTCTCTTCTACTTTGTTCAGAAACATTACCAATCCATAGCATACTAAAGGAATCATTGTTAGGTTGTGGACTCTTAATTCTCTTTCCAGACTGATTTTCCCAACCATCACATGTGCCTGGCATTTCTTTCCTGATGTGATCTGTACAAGTCCTTCCAAAGCTCCTAGCCAAATGGCCAGGCTTCACTGGGGAGAGGCCACAGCTGCCTGGCCCTCACTGCAGAGACGTGCACTGGAGCATGGCTGGCACAGCTGTGCTGAGTTTATTCACTGGCAGGCAGAGAAGGGAACCTTTCTGCCAGCAGAAGGGGAGGGAAGGGTCTATCAATGGACAGAGGTTAACGTCCAGAGAAAGCTGGGATCACCTCCATGTTTTGTTGGCTTGGTTAGAGTCAGTGGCTTTTCATTTGTTACTCAAAGACTGAAAGGGACTGGGAGGAGCCAGGGAATGTACCCCAGCTTTGACAAGACCAAATTTTGAACCATTGTTTTCTTAGTTTATACTTATGACAACTTCAGACTTACAAGCAAGTTTTCTGCTGACCCACTTTCCTTGGGCTGTATGTGACACACCATCTAACTTTTATTCACTGTCCAAAGAAAATGGTTTGCCTTAATATTATGTGCTTGTTTTAGCTGGGGTGGAGTTAACTTTCTTCACAAGTCTGTGTTTTGGATTTGTGCTGAGCACAGTACAGGTAATATAGAGATGTTTCTGGTGTAGCTGGAACAGAGAGCTTCCACAGAGCCAAGGCCTTTCCTGCTGTTCATTCTGCCAAGGTGGCAGGGGATGTGTGGGAGGTTGGGAGGAGACACAGATGAGACAGGTGACCCCAGCTGACCATGAACTATCATGCTCAGTATATAAACTGAGAGGAAGAAAGAGGAAGTGGGGGATATTTGGGACTGTGGGTTTTGCCTTCTAAAGCCCCTGATATGTGTGGTAGGACCCAGCTCTCCTGGAGTTAGCTAAACACCTGCCTGCCCATGGAAGCAGTGAATGAATCCCTTGTTTTGCTTTGCTTTCTGCACAGCTTTTGCTTTGCCTGTTAAAGTATCTTTATCTCAACCCACAAGTTTTCCATTTTGATTCTCCCCTGATCTTGATGGGGAAGATTAGAGTGAGTGAGTGGATGTGTGGAGCTTGGTTGGTGGCTGCAGACCACAGCACAGTATCACAAAGCTATATGAACCACCCACGAAAGACCTGTCTTTGGTAAGTTCTTGTGTCTCATCTATATCACTGTAGATTTTCTTCAAAGCTATAATTGGCAAAATACTGCAAAGGTCTTGTTTTTAGATAGCAGTGTTGAGATATTTTCCTAAATTGCCTCAGTTATTTTATGAAACCAACAGTATTTTCACTATGATTTTTTTCTTTAAAAAGTGTTTTGCAGTGCAATTTTTTTCACAATGCAAGTGAAAAATTTATACTGGCAATGCTTTATAATGCAGATCTGTCTATGATAATTTTCCCTGAAATGGGACAAACTGCAAGTTAGTGTAGAAACTGCTAGTCTGCAAACTCAGATTTGAGAACCTGAAAGTGAGATTGAATGCTTCTAATGTTTCTAATGCTTAATCATCCACTTAGAATTGTAAGAAAAAAGCCCCAAATACAAACTACTTCATCTCTTGAACAGTAAAGTAAATGCAGTTGCCTTAAGTGTACTTTCTCAGCACGTAATTGCTCAAAATTTGTAAACAAGCCAGTTGTTGCCCTACGAGATGGAAGAGGCTACAGCTCTTTTAAATTCTTTCTGCTGTGGTAAAAGGTTTTAACAGGGCAGTAAATTTGTTTCAGTCAGCTAACAATCCTAGCCAGATACAAGTTTTAATACACAGTTTTTTTATATGTAAAGGATAGACTTCTTAGATTAGAAGGCGCCACTTTTATAGCCAGTTATTAAAGGCAGTGTGATGTCTTTATTTTTTCGGAAGAGAGCAATTTGATTTGCTGACTGATAATACAATTTTTACTTTTCTCATCTTTTAAAGAAGTTTAGAAAGTAAAACTTTCTCAGGCAGCAACATGCAACAAAATGAAATATGATTAGAAGTTATCACAGAAGACCTAGCTAGGCAGAAAAGCATTTTTTTTCGCAATATAATAACAGGATTAAAAAACTCCTCAACTCTTCCGGTCCTATTTTCCACCCCAGTTCTTCATTAAAGATTATCTCTTGTCCTTTCAAGAAAAAAATACTTCAGAAGCAATGAACATTTTACATATGCATTAATATTGGTGAAAGAAGGGTTTTGTTTAAATTCAGTCTAAATTAAAAAAAAAAATTGATCTGGTAAATCAATAGTTGTTAAATAACAACTACATAAGGCATTTGGTAGATAAATTCTTTTTTGACACATCTAACTTAAATTAAGATTGTGAGGTCTTAGTTTCCATAAAAATAATCTAAAACCACTTTTGTTGTTGTTGTTGTTGTTGTTGTTGTTGGTTTGGTTTTCTTTTCTTTCACTTTGATTGACTTTGCTAAAACAATCATGTTTAAAAAGTGGAGTAATTTTTTAGGCATAGCAAATAATTTCAACAGCCTGCTTGTAAATTGCCTGAGTGAACTAAATCCAAGTTACATTCACAGAAAAAAACCCTTTATGATAAAAGTTTGCCAATAACTTTATTGCCTAAAGGCTGCTTGTACAGTACACAGCCTGTCATTACAAATTCTTCTCTGGAGGTTCAGGTGTAGATTCCAACATCTGTGGCCAAAGTCCTATGGAGTAGACAGGACTGATAGGGAATTAATGAAAACTCTTGGATTTCTCTCTGTTGTAGTCAGTGATTAATTGGGTGACACCATCAGTGTCAAAGCCCAGGAGCTGGGAGGAGAGTTGTGAGACAAGGAGAGCATTGCATGGTCTCAGTACCTACATGGGGTGAAATACTCCCTATCTGTCCAAATATGTACTAATTTTAAGACACCTTGTAATCTAATTTTCTACCTTCTTATGTCAGTAGCATATTTCAAGAGCAGTGTAACAAAACAAAAATAAAGAGAGAGAGGACACATGGACATATCAGCATAAAAACATTAAGGCAAAAGTTAGAAGTAGACATAAGGGCAGTAGCAGAATATCTCCTTCAGATGGGTTTATTGACAGATAAAATTCTACATGGAATGCACTTCTGAGCTCCAGGGCATTTTAGTGGCAATGCAGCCTTAAGGGCTCTCTGCTCCTTAATTTCATTTCCCATAGAGCTATTGTAAGTATTAAGAATAAGTTGAACAGGAAAAAACCTCTTCTTGGTTTATAAAACTTCACTGTATTTATGTCTGCAATGCTGAAAAGGAAGAAAAATGATGATAGGAAACCAGAGAAAAGACAAAAAAGAGTGTATGGAGACCATGCTCAAGGTCTGCGCTTTTTGCCATGGAGTGAAAACCTCTGAGGTCTCTAACAACAGTATTGGCATTTGTACCTGAAACCAGGTAGGCATTTTAAAATGTCAGCTAAATTTAATTTACCTATGTCTTGATGGAACACTTCGATCTGAATCTTGCAGGAAAAATTTAGCATCTTTAAAATATTATTGATTAAATACATTTTAAACTCAGTACACAGAATAAAATATTTTTTATCTTGAGATTAGGTTCCTTAATACAAGTAGATTTAAATCACCTGTAATTCATCAAATAGAATACCTTGTGTGGCTTTCAGAGATCTTGAATGTATTTTCAACTCTTTGGATTAAATTCTACAAAGCAGTGCAAACCAATGGGAAATATTGTTAGTATTTTACCTCTGGGGTATCACAGTTCAATTGTTCATCCTCCCTGAAACAAAGGCAAATAAAACTGTGTTTCCTCATGGTTCTCCCAATGTTTGAAAGACTTGAAACAATTAAAATGAAGTCTCAGAGACACTGTTGCTCCTATGATTATCTTCTCAACAGAGTTCTTCGTAAATCTTAAAATATAGTTCAGTTAAATAAACTTAAATTGACTTCCATATAACCGAAGAGGTATAGCTGATATAGAAAAGGGTGCTTGTGATGATGTATATTCTTTTAGTGAATTTATTTGTTTATTTCCAAACCCACATGATTATATAAAGGCTGTGAACAGATAAACTGGCTACTCACAAAAAAAAACCCCAAAAAAACAACAAACAGATTAATTGCTCTGCAAAACACTCCAGTAAACATTATAAAAGGTAGGATTCCTCAAGTTGCACTCCTAAATCCAGATAAGTGGTCTGGTTTGCAACAGAAGGTTTTGAGTGTTAAATAAACTTTTATTTTCTAATCATGGGCTGAATTTATTTCTGATTTTAAGCATGAAAATTTTAGCTTGATTTTTATCTTTCTTCTTCAAGTTGATCACTTTTTTTTTTTCCATTTGTCTCAAAAGCCCCATAAAAAAGAAAGTGGTCCTTAGAATTGGTCTGCTCTCACAATAATAAATATTCTGTCTGGATTCATTTTAAAGGCCTTGAACTGTAGGAGAAGTAGGGTCTGAAAATCATGAGAAGATTAAATACAACCTCCAAGCCAGATTCCAGTGTCTTGTTGCCACTCACACTGCGCATGGATTTTATTAACAGAGTTTTGTTACAAGTAGGGGAGTTTTGGTAGGTGTAATGGAATTGCAAGGACAGTGAGAGCATCCATTGTTTAATATTATTCATTTTCTCATGCTTGTGAATACTTTGCTTGTTAAATAAAGAGGCTTTTCCACTTTTCTAGAGGGAAATTTTCCCCAAATCAGTTGAGAGAGGGGCTGCTTGAATTTGCTTTCTAGAGAAGACCCCTTTGGAATTTCCTCACTAAATTTGCCCTAAACCAGGACAACACCTTAATGACAATTGAGTCCAACCATTAACCCAACACTACCAAGTCCAACACTAAACCATGTCCCAAGAACCACATCGACATGTCTTTTAAATATCTCCAGGGATGACGACTCCACCACTTCCCTGGGCAACCTGTTCCCATGTTTGACAACCTCTGGGTGAATTATAGAACAGTAGCACACAGCTGTAGAATTCAGGCTCTGGTTTCACAGAACTTTTTGTACATTTTGAATTTTCAGCACTGGAAAATAAAAGATTACCTCTATACCAAATAAACAGGCTTCCTCTGTGCTTTAGATCAAATTTCAGCTAAGGTACTATAATTTCCAAGGCAAATGACCAGAACTAACCATGAAATATACCCACTTTCTGACAAATATCGAGTTCTAGAGAACCCACTCCTCTTTTGTGTGTTTCTAGCCTTCATCCAGAAGCAAGATGAGTATGAGCACCACTGCTTACTGATAAAGGCTGGTCTAGGCTCAAGAGATGTACAAGCATTCTCTTAATTGCTCTAGGTGATTGTGTTCCAAGGAATTCAGATCAATTCAAGGGAAATGAAGAAGACTGAAGAAAAGGGTTATGCAGAGGTAAAATACAAAGAGATAGTCTGATTAAAAAACAAATCAAAATCCTATCTCTCCCTAGAAAATAGCATAAATAGTGAATCAATGTTCACTATTTATGAAAAAAAAAAAAATCTGTTCATTGGACCAATGATATGTTTTGCTTTGTACACAGTGAAATGGAGAGGTCAGAATACAGGGAGTTGGGAAGATGGTGGGAACTCTGCAGTGACTGCAGGAAGAGAACAGAGTGCCCTGGAAGAGAAAATTATTGTTTGCTTCCTTGTCTGTTAAATATGAGCTTCTGAAACAAAACATGAGCTGTCTGAAAACATGAGGTCAACATGATCTAAGTAGAATATCAAAGTCAAGAGACACAGAGGAAAAGTCTCATAAGAAGACATGCCTCAGGTTTTTAATTGGAAATTGTTATAAGAATTGTTATAAGATTTTGGGTTTAGAATTATTATAAGAAGTTTCATAGAATAGTGCAAAGCAAAACAGGTTTCTGAAATGTACTGTATCTTCCTTTGCTTCATATGGAAGACCACTGCCTGTGGGTTTCTAGTCTCTTAAGTAGCTGGGATAAATCTCACTTTAAGGGAGATTTCTTTTCTAATTCCAAGAAAAAGAATCATTAAAAACATTGCCTGGCTACTTGGGCCCCTTAAGAGTAGACCAGGCAGACTGTTGATTTTACAGCTTCAGCTCCAGGTCAGATGCCTGGGTTTGAACAGGATCATTAAAAAGCCACACTGCACCATTTGCAGGATCCAAGAGGAATGTCTCCCAAAAGCAACACCTAAAGGCCACGTGGGGCAAGGCTAGTACAGGTTGGTTTGAGATCCTGTGATGCCTGTACTCCAAGTTCATACCACATTCTGACTGCTTACTTCACCATCTATTTCACAGAATATGGAACAGGTTGAGTGGAAGGGACATTTTAAAAGTCATCTAGTCCTCTCTGCAATGAGTGTGTCTTATGCTTTTTATCCAAAGATTGCTTAATGAAAAATCGATGGGAATAGGGATGAGGATGCAGTCCCAGGAGAGTGCCTTTCACACTAGACAGCAAGAAACAGGCCCCTGCTTACTTTGCTAGCTCAACTTGCTCTGTATCCCCATGAATCTTACATTTCTGACTGCAGAATGGTCTAGGCTTTTTTTTTTTTTTTCTTTTTTTGTAACATCCCTTGTAGGTTTCCAATGTGATCTTAAATGAAGTTGAAAGAGAGAATCATGACTACTTCTTAAATGCCCTGTGAGTTTCTGGTCCATTATGTGGACTACAACTAAGCCAATTTATTGCTACTCAAAGCTAAAGACTTTTTTTTTTTTTTTTTCCCTCTCAGCTGTGCTTTATTTCCAGCTCCAATCATCACATAGTACATACTCAAAATAAATTTAACTGATGCCCTGCATGTACACAGTATCTTCCTCTGAGATGTTGTTGAAGTTGAGCTTTTATCTGTCAGTTTTCATCTATTATTTGGTAGTTAGGAGAGACACATGCAGGATTTCTTGTATAAATTATTGATTTTGTATTGAGTGAGTCTCATAACTGCATGTTGGAGATGTTAATAGGCTAGAGTTACCAGTTCTGGCTTTCCTCAGCAGAGATGCATTCTCACAATAGGTGTATTTAGATTTTTACACTCAGCTTCAGCCAAATTTACTGCTCTTTTGTGGGGTTTAACATGTAATATTTGTTTTGTAAAATGATGAGAAGCTCCCATAGTGTGTTGAAGTTGGGGGCCCTTTCTCTGAAAATAAACAGCCATAAAATCTAAAAGCAGGGAGATTTTTGGGCCTGGAATGAATCGATATTTCACCATGCCTGTTTACAAGGAAGAACAGGAAAAGAAAACTCTTGTTTTTCAATTTTCCTTTTCATCCCAAACCCTCATTACCTACAGAGCAATACTGCTTAAGCTTCTGAGCTCAAAGAGGGTTTCCAGGCTAGTTTGGCAGATCTGGCATTTAATATTCCGTATCTCGCTCCCTGGCCATGCTTGGAAAAGGTAGGTGAATACTTTGTAAACTGAGAAGCCAGGAAGGCTGATATAACAGAATCCATCTGTGATTTCCTGGCACCCTGTGGCAATACTGATGAAAACAGGTTTTGCACCAAAGAAGTTCATTGAAATTGGTGCCATGCACGAAACAACCCCAGTGCCACACATGTCCCTTGTGGGGATGCTTGAACCTCCACAGTGCCATGCAGACTTGGCTGTGTGTCTTCTGGCAGAGCTGCTTTAAGCCAAATCGACTCAGAAAGCTCCTTAAGTGAGATGTGGCATGTCTGCTTCAGTGCAGACATGCCCTAAAGGAAAATGTGCTGAGCTGGAAAGATTATATAAAATGCGGAAGTGGGAGATGACAAGAGTTCTTGGGTTCAGTGCTCTCTGGTCTGCCTTAGCTAAACTCAATTTAACTCAATTAAATGAAGAGAATTTAACTCTTCAAGGGCCAGACATCCTGACAGTTCAATTTCAAAATTCAAATTCAATATTCCTGTCCAATACAACTGTTTCCTTCCCTTGTTATTACTAATGCAGATGTTTTCATGATGTCTACTAGTGTATTAATTTATTTATTTACTATTTATTTATTTGTGTATTTTAGAATGGGACAGTTCAGGTACTACAACTGCACTGTGCCATATGAAAACAAATGACAGACTATTTCTATGAAGTAGAAGAGTTTAACTTGAGGAATTAATAACTGGCAATCAGATAAGTAAGATGATTGCTCCAGTCACAGCAGGACCAGATGTATGTCTTCATCAATACTTCTTTAACACTTATTTCCTTTTATTGAGTATTTTTTGTTTTTTCTTTGCAAATATGGACATGGCTCCTTGTCATCCCACTGAGAACTGAAAATGAATTTTGAAACCTTTAAAATTTGCAGGAAATGAACATCTTGATTTTGGCCTTCTGTTTTCTTCCAGTCTCTGTGGGAAATGTATACCTATTTTTCCTATTAATAATGCCATAAATACCACAAAAAGTCTAGAAAATTGCATTCTAATTCTAGCTGATGTTTTTGCATATATATTCTTCTATTCTGCATATATTTTTTTGTCTCTTCCAAGTCATAGGGAACCAAGATTGGTTCTAGAGAAAAGGTAATGGAAAGCTTATAGACTAAGTGAATAGTCCTTGAACAGAGATGTCAGGAGAGAGAGAAAACACATTTAAACTGTTTTCCTGGATATTGATACAACTACACATAACTGAAAGGAGGAATTTCGTGATGCTAGGGGGATTTCTACATGTTGTAGTCCCAGTGGAGATTAAAAAAAACTAATACTGCTCTAAAGTATATTCTCTTAATTGATGTGCATTTCAAGATAGGTAAAGTTCAATTCTGTTTGATATTGTAGTTACTTCAAACTTTGAGGCCAGACTATGAGGAAAAAAAAGTGCTTACTTGGATTCCAAAGACCTCCTTAAAAAATGCTCCTTCAGGATCCACACTTGAACTAGGGGAGAACACTTCATGAAAATAAGGCAAAACCCCACACTTTCAGCACAAAGAGATAGCTTCTCCTGACCTACTCTGTGTACTCAATCACTTCATGGATCCACTGTTGTCAGGTTTTGCTCACATGCTCATGAAATGAACATGTTTTGTCTTGCATTAATATTTTAAGCTAGGTTTGGCTCTGCTGTGCTGCTTCTTGTAGCCTAACCTTGGGCTGACTATCCAATAATACTATAGATCCCTAATTTTTTTCCTAACTGAAATTCATGGAGTGGGATTTTTGGAGCCATAATAGTCTGTGCAGTAAAGCTCTGGTTTTCTGTTTAGCAGGAATACTATGTAAAATTTTTTATAGCTGGAACCTGTCACTATTGAGAAGGAAAATCTGCTCTTATGCATGAGTAGGGATTTTGAAAAAACCTGATTTTTATGAGATGTATTTTATTTGTGTGTGTGTGTCTAGCACAACTGCAGCATTTTATTCAGGCTCAAAGAAATAATTCTGACTTTTTTTTTCTCAATCTTTGAAATTTTCTTCAGAACATTCAGCTTGGAACAAAAGTTTTATTATAGTTAAGAACCAAGTTTGAAGCTAAAACAGCTTATGCCTGGACCTCATCAACTCTAATAGTAGGGGGAAAAAAAAAGAAAAGGGAATATTCCAGCTGTCTCACAGATTTTTTTGGGTGAAAAGGATAATGAGAGCTACTGTGGCACTGAAAGATAATCCAGAGCATTTTTTTGTCTTTCTATGAAGAACAAGACTTAAATCAAGCCAATAGGATACTTCTGAGATATTTTGACATATAGTTAGCTAAATAATACAAAATAATAATAGTAGCAAATTCATAAATAAAGAGCAAATGCCATCACGGTCTCCAGGAGTTGTATTGTAGCTCCCAATTATCAGTGCATGTACAATAATGATATGTCTGATCTGTGGTTGTTTCTGAGTACTTTGTTACCATCATGGACTGGTGTTCTGTTTTCTTGTATGCACTGTAATCAGACATAAGGGTAGCAATTATTCTTATCAGCTGCAAGACTTGTAAAGGAAACAGTATTAACACCTAGGTAAAGTTCATAGCAAAGATGGGTTTACACATATAATTCCAGGGTAGACTTAACATTTGGGGCTCTTCAAAGAAGAAAATTAGTTTTTCAATCAAAGGAAAAATGACTAAACAGGACTAATATTATAATTTTTACTTTAACAGTGAATAAGAAAAGAGAAAAGGAGCAAAAAAAATAAGCATTCTTCTGAACCACCAGAACTTGTGTACGTGAGCATGTCATGATTCAAAAGACCCTTTCTTTTCACTGTGTTTGGCAGAAATGCTGTGGAAACTTGTGACCTTTTACATACTCATATGGAGAAAGATGAGTTCCTGCAAACAAAACAAAGGCATTCTCAATGAAATTAAAAGGAGAGACTGTCAATTCTGAGAAATCCCAGTCCAATGTTTGCTCATCTGGAAAAAATCTAGACATCAAATTTTTTTGATTAATAGTATTTTTTTAATATATATTTGACAAATTAATATTTTTCATGTTATAGAAGAAGGCAGTTGTTACTTAAAACAAGACTTAGTTTCACTTTATTGAAGAAAGTGAACCAGGCCAAGTGGGACTCTGGAACCACCACACAACATTTTCCATGAAAGTTCATCTGAATTTTTAAATAAAATCCTGTTAGAGATATCAGTTAGCCCTTTTGTTTTTTCTGCCACTTATGTGGTAAAATGCAATCCTGGCATAAGTTCTATTAATTCAAAAGTGTTCCGTTAGGATGGACTGCTTTGCTTTTAACTAATTTGAGGTTTATTAAAGAGGGACTAGACAAGGGACTGACTACTCAGTGTTGAATTTCCTAAATTACAGTCGGGTTCAAGATTTGCTTTGATCACAAAATATTCAGATACACCATTCCTTCTTTCAGATTCAGTGAATTTTCATCTAGTGAATCTTAGAAACTTTTTAATTTAGAAAGAGTAAGTATAGTTTCTTCAATGTCCTCTCATTATTTAGAAAGGATATACCTAACCTTAAGATATTGACTAAGGTGGGCCCCAAAAGGAGTTAATTTCTGTGCTCATGTCTCTGAATCTCTTATCAGAGGACACTGAGTCAACACTTTTACTGGGTCTCTTTATCTCTGAACACATTTACTGCCTGTGAGCTTGGTTTCATTCTGCTTGAATAAATAGGTCCCTTCTCTCTCACACTCAAACACACTAATCTGTAATTGAGCCCCTATAACTGCCACACCAGACTTGAAGGAAGCCTCTGATACAATGGTAAATCTCATATATTACAGTTCTGTGGGTTGTGGGCTCTGTTATTGGAGCTATTAATTCTGAAAAAATGTGTCTTTTTTTCTTAATTTATTTAAAGTTCTTGAAGTTTGGCTGCATCAGTGACATCAAACAACCTCATAGTATTTAACATGGGCAGAAAAGTGGAAAAAAACTTATGTATACATTTGTTGCAGTTTCATCAATGCACAGCAATAATTGCATTTAAGGAAGTTAAGTTTGCATGTTTAAAGTTGTAAAGCAAACATCCCAAAACATAGGCATTGCAAGTGATCATATGAACAGGTTTCTCTCCTAAACTTAGATTTGATGCTCATTCAAAAAAAATTTCACCATCCTTTCAGAAACGTCGAATGAGTTAGCAAGATTCGCTAAAATTCAGTGACAAGGGACCTCCTGTAGAAAAGATGAATGCATCTCTAGTACAGAGGTGTTTTACTAGTCCATGCTGGTTTGGTTACCAGATGGAATTAAGTCTGAGTGACATTATGCCCATTTGTTCAACTTTTAAACTCCCAGGAATCCTATGTTTTATTTAACTTACCTATATAAAAATATAGGACTACAACAGAAACAAGGAAGACAGCCTGTCTCTTGCAGGGCAAGATTTGGTGATACAAAGAGAATGAATGTTAAACACTTACCCAAATGTAAAATATAATGAAGTAAATCTGCATCCTTATCTTCCATTCAGTCAAATTGTTTAGACCCTGGTACACACCTGTATAAAGTTCCTTAAAAAAAATCTAACATGATTTAAAGCTTTGAGCCATATATAGATTTTCCAGACTTTGTTTTAATATTCACTTCTCCCTCTATCCCCTGTTTCTGGGAGAGGAAATCACATGATCCAATTTTACTTTCACTGCACAAAGGAGTGAAGAAAGGCCAAAACTGAGGTTCTTCATTGGCATTCTTATTTGAATCAATTTGGATTTTGAATCTGAAGATTGGAATTCTGTGGCTAGTTTTGATGTTTGCTCATTTCAGTTGCTCTCCCTCAACTGTTAGCTGCTCAAAAACTTGATGAGGGTCTGGAACCACAGCCAAGATTAAACATCTTTGTATCTTGCTGCTACACACGTGTTCTCACGCACACACATGAGCACGTATTGAAAACCAAATGCATTATTTGCAGTGTGCCAAGAGGAATCAGTGCTTGGCAAGTTTCAGTACCTTTTTTTTTTTTTATACCTGATCCTGGCATGCTTAAAACCCTGGAAAGTCACAATTTGCATTCCACCCAGGAGTCCTGGATGACTGAGCAGCCGAGCCGTACAACAGGATATCCAGCTATTGAGTTCTGCTGTCACAGGTGGCCAGCAGTGCAGCTGCAAAGAGCTTCCTGCCAGGAGGGCAGAGTGGGTCCACAGGAAGAAATGTTCCTTTCCTCTTCCAATCTGTTTTCAACTATAAAGGAAGGTCCAGGCTCACAGTCCTACCGTGGATGTGCCTACGCAGCATTTTTCAGCCGGAGCAGAATCTCAGCTAACTTTTCTAACAATAACTGCCCCAAGTGGAGGAGACCATTCACAGGGCTTCAAGCAGTGGGGAGCCCCACCTTTAACACAGAGAGGCCCTTGAGAAACATTTCATCCTGATTCTATTACTGCTGTACATAATTGTACCATCATTTTATAGCTCACTTAGGAGCAGTCAGTGATGTGCAAAACCAGGACAAAAAAAGAAGAAACTACCTTCCTCTGGAGATACCACAAGTAGGCAATTCATATGTTTCCTCTTTCATCCCACAATCAGCCATAAAAACAGTTAAAGGAGCAAAATTGCTTCCAATCAATTGTGGATTTTTACTGTAAAAAAAAGAAAGAGGCAGATTACTTGTGTCTGTGAATTTTACAAGCTAGCACTTCAAATCCTGCACGCTAAAGTCCCGGTTAGGTAAAGGCAATGAAAAAGGAGGAGGGTGTTTGTTCACAACAGTGTTAACAGAAGACTTGCATAAATAAGTTCACTGTGTTCTGAGGAAACCTTAGCTTCTTCCCAAGAAGCTCTTGTGCTGGAGAAACACCAAGAACAGAGACAGTTTAAGGAGCAACAGGTTTCTGAATACTGTTTAGTAAGGTGAAACTTGTATTGAGACTAAAGGAGAACAGACAATTAAACTAATGTCAGACAAGAAGTTGAACATTTTCAGTGAATATATGTAGAGCTCATCCATCTAAAATGAAGAGCAATTGTAAATTTCTTCAGAATTGGGACATTGATGCCAGTCTGAAAGGCCAGTGAGATCACAGAAAAAAAAATTGCCTGGTGTCAGAAGATTTCCTAGCTCCCATCCTACAAGCTCATATGCTGCTGAAGGCATGTACTCTTATCCCTAAGAGGTCCTGTAGTCTCCTGTACTCATAAATGCCTACTCTGTTTTAGACTGAACTTTCATTTTTAGGCTGTAGATCTGGGATTCTTAAACTTATACTGCAAAAAATTTTTGTTCTCCAAAAGGTGAATTATCTATACCCCAGAATAGCTCATATTAATCTGCCAGGGTACTTGGAAAAGTGACACACAGTCATTATTTCTAAAAAGGCTGTAATTGAGACTAGTTATTCCAAAAGACCATCTGGGAACACGAAAAATATCTTAATGGACTTACTGAGCACAATCAATTTCTTTCATGATTAAAGGGTTTCCTTCTCAGCATTTATCACATTCATCATTGGAAAATTCAAAATATGCCTTCTGGTGAGAGCAGATTCCTAAAGCACTCACGTAATTGAAAATGGCACAAACCTGGATGGTCTTACCTTACTACACTAGAAACGGTCTGTTAAAAAAATTATTTAAATAAATAAATTGCCAAATATTTTGACTTGATTGCTCAGAAAATTGTATTTTTTGAAGGTGGATGCCAACACCCCAGGTGTAAGATGAATTATACTATGCAATTTACTGTGTAAACACTATTGATAGCAGAGGAATTACTTTTCAATTGATATTAATGTACCTGAAAGAAAGATCTAAACCTTAGAATTCCAGCATAAGGTAAAAGTGTCCATTGATACAATGAACAGGAATAATTCCTACATTCTTCAGGGCTCTCTTTACTGCAATTTTAGAGTACAATGTTCTCTAATGATGATTATTAACTTGAAACTCCTTTAAAATACAGTCTCCCACTTTCCCTGACAAATAAGTAAAGTTACTGACTTTCCCTTTGACACGATAGCTCAAAGTGCTTTCTAGCTATTTTTGTCTTGTCATATACAAATTGGCACTGTAAGTCTGAGTGTTATCTGTTCCTTTTCTCATCTTCACATCCTAGATGTCAGACAAGTAGATGAGGAAAACATGATAGTATTATAAAATTTCACATCTTAAAAGCAGTTGGGTTCTAGCTGACCTTTTCTAGCACTGGAAGTCTATACAAACTTCAAAATTCAATAAAACTCAGTTCTGCAAATTAGTGTTGAAGTTGTGAGACAGACCTTGCCTACAAAACCGAGGCTTAGGACAGGTCTGAGGCTATTCATTGAGTGACCACTCAGTTCAGCCTAGCCCTAAAGCATGTGTTTCTATTCCACTGACATCAGGTGGTATTGCACTGTGTCTAAAGCACTCCCCAGAGGTGGAAAAGCTTCCTCTGAAGTGAACCACAATTATCAGGTTAGATATTCATTATCCACTTTGATTTAACTGTAGAGTTGTTGAAATTGGTGGGTCCACAGCACCTCACCTGTTTTCCAGATTTGCAACCTTGCAAATCAGTGAAGAGCCAGGCAACACTTGAGTGCCTGGCATGGTCAGTTTTGTCCTCATTGTTGTTTCTTTTTCACTAAGGATAGATTTTAAAAACAGCTAGGTTTAAAATCAGTCTTCAGTCGACATTGGATTATATTTTAATATTGGGAAAAGAAGACATCCACTTTGCAGTGTTCCTTATTATTTTACCTTTTTCTTTTATATTTTTTTTTTTATTATTCTTCTAGAAACCAACAGTATTTTAGTAGGAGAACAGATAATTCTTGCTCAAACAGCAAAATAAAGAAAAATGATAAAGATATTTTCTTTTGTGTGAAAAATTGGTAATGCTCATTAGATAAGTCAGGGTGCACTGAGCACACTAGAGCATGATAAATGCAAACATATGTAACTCAGTTCACCATTCTGTGGCTCTTAGTTGTCACATAAATTATATGGAGAAATAGGTTCCACAGATATCCAATATATTTCATACTAAGACACTGGATCAACAAACACACAAAACATTGTAAGTCTAGTATCTCAAAGCTCCTCAGATTTTGTAAGCCAAATTAATCCTCTCCATAAATACTATTAAATGATTCTACTATATCACCAGGAAAACAATCTTCCTCATCATTTTTTGCAGATTTTATTCACTTGGTGCAAACAAGAAAAACAAACTAGTGTGGTAATTATTCATATTCTCTAGGACATAACCATGAACCTCTTTTGCAAATTTAATTAACCTTCAGTGTCACTTTGGAAAATAGGAGAATATAATGACACCCTGCAATCATCTTCTCAGTAAATCTTCTGGGAATTAACAAAGCCTGCTTGTCTGAAAATATTGAAGTTGGCAGCCTATCAGCATTGCTTGATCTTAGGATTGCTGGACAATTTGCCTTATAAAGCCCTTTGTTTTGTTTCAGGAACACAGAAACAGAAATTTAATTGAAGACATTTTCTTATCTACATACAAGTTATCAGTCCAACATATAGACTGATAATTGAATATTGTCAGTTGACCCCTGTCAACCACAGAAACTGACACATGCAAACTACTAAAAACATATTAATGATGCCCATCAAATATGTGAAAACCTGAAGATTGTTCATTTTTGACAAGCTTCAAAATACACATAAATTAATCAGACAATTTAATTACCATTTTTCTTGTTACTTGTTTCTTGTTAACCCTTATAAATCTGGACATGCTGCACTTAACCAGAATTGCCAGATTATCTCTGACAACATGTTCTGGGCCAGTGGAAGTTGAGTTTTTCCAACTGGCTTTACTGTTAGGATTAATTCCTACCCTCAGTGACATGGTGCATTTTGCACCATGAGTTTAGAAAACTCTGGCTAAAAAGCCTACTTAAGCTGGTAGTCCACATAGACTAGACAATAGCCCAAGATGTTGAAAGATACTGCTTGCTCATGAACTCTATGATTTATTTTCTCTCAGTATGGAAACTGCAATGAAAAGCAACAGGCAGTGAAATATGCCCTGCAGAAACAGAGCTTCTCCAAAGTTTTTTGTGCCTGCATTTCTGAATAGTATTTTATAGTGAACTCACATTGCTCAGTAGTCCTTGGAATGTAAGATGGATATAACTTTCTTATGATGGAAAGAGGAATATTATAATTTACCTAAATAGGTTTCAATTATTTTGATTTTTGTGCATTGCTTTGCCCTAACAACATTACATTGAAAAGTGTCCAGATTTGGCTCTTTCAGTACATATTTAACTATTGTTAACTTTCCATATTTTCTGACATTTTTCATCAAGGGCTGCAAAAACCTGCAGTCAGTATCATTATTCTACTTTTTATTATTTTTATTCAGCAAATTTTAGCAGGGAAACAGACACCATGTATCACTTCCAGTAACTAAATGACAATCAAATGAATGATCAACTTAGTGCTGGAACACAATACGACCAGATCCAATTGAGTTTTTAAATTCCTGAGAACAGTGTAAGGCAATTCTACCCTTGAGGGTCTAAGAAAATAAAACGTGTGTGAGGAAATGCTGTAATAAACTGGTAATATATTTCCATAGGGGATACATAGGAATTTTCCATACATCCTCCTAGGATGGCAGTAAACCAGACTCAAGAGCAGAATGTAAGTAATTTCCATAGTGAAAAAAAAAAGAGGAATAGCTGCAGAGCAAGAAGAGAGGCCCAAGCTCCTGGCTTGATTTTGTGTTGAGAGAATCTGTCAGTTGTGCCCAGGGAGCTGCCCAGGTTGAATGACTGATGTTAGCACAGAAGGAAGTTCAGAGCTGTACCAGGCTGATTGAAGAGCAATTACTCATCTCACTCCCAGAAAATATAATGTAATCTATGTTTACATTGAATACCTATTGGCTCAGTAAGCCACTCCACTTATACTGCTGGTCACCAAAAAAACCTGAATTTTCTTTTCTTTTCTTTTCTTTTCTTTTCTTTTCTTTTCTTTTCTTTTCTTTTCTTTTCTTTTCTTTTCTTTTCTTTTCTTTTCTTTTCTTTTCTTTTCTTTTCTTTTCTTTTCTTTTCTTTTCTTTTCTTTCTTTTCTTTTCTTTTCTTTCTTTTCTTTTCTTTTCTTTTCTTTTCTTTTCTTTTCTTTTCTTTTCTTTTCTTTTCTTTTCTCTTCTCCTCTCTTCTCTTCTCTTCCTTTTCCTTCTTTGTACTTTTGCACATTTATTACTCTTACAGTTTTTGTTGCTATTTTGCTTGGTGTCTTGAGGCAAGTGATTCTCCTACATACAGTATATAAATGCTACTATGATGAAAATGCAGTTATTAGATGAATTTAATGCTAAATAAAAATACAGAGTACAGAGGGAAAAATAAAGAAATTTTATTTCCTCCCGCATATGTTCCTTCAGATTTCCAAACAGTAAGATATAAGACATAGGTAATCACTGCAAAAGTAAGTGGATGCTACTAACAATGACTTGCTCAGATGTGCTTCAAGGATTTTCCAGTGAAGCTGTCACTTGTTCAACCATGTCTGTCTTTGCAGCTGGTTACCAGTGCTATTCAGCTAGTTTAAAAAGCAAAAAAAAAAAAACCCTAACCAAATGCTTTATGCAGGAGGCCAGAGACCAAATTCTAGATATAAGCACAGAGACTGACTGTAAGATTGAAAATGCTGCACAATACGTAACAGAGAAATGGTCTTTTGGCTTGGAGACTCTACTGTTCAAAGGGACAGAGCAGAGGGATGTTTTATTTGTAGTTAACTTTAAAACTATTGAAAAAAAAAACAAACCCATAATATTTATTTTTTGTCAAAATAGTAATTATAACCAACATGAATACAAATTAAAGTCATGCCAGTTGTTGCCAGTTGAGATCCTTTGAATTTGCAATTAACAGATTACTAGATGTGACTGATAGTTGTAATATTTATCAGTATATACAGCTGCAAAAGTCCTTATGAATTAAAAGCTTCTTGACTGTTAAAGTGAAAGACAGAATCACTTACTGATCAAAACCAAATCCTCAGTTGTTATGCTCTTGTGGCTTCTGGTTCTTTTCTACCCTTTAATTATGCCATGATATTGTCCCACATATTAAATAAAAATTTTATTTTCATTATTATATAATTTTAAAAGAGTAGAAAAATGTCACCTCACTTGTGCTTAAACAAGGCACACAGACATTATGTTAATAAGACACTGAGTCTGAAGCTATTAGTACAGCCTTTCTTGAGATTAAAAATTGAATGAAAGAATCAAAGCAAAAAAAATCACTGGAGAATTCATCCAATAGAATTATACAGAATAACTCTATGCAAGCCAGGAATTTCCAAAAGAAATTCTCTACCCATCTATCTCCTGCAATAGCTGAGATGTCAGTTTCATTAAATGGTGTGAGCAGACCAAATGAGCCACCTTTGCATATACCACTTTTAAACACTAAACAAATAATTTTCCGGTACCTCAGCAGCATCCTTCAGTTTGCAATTTCTTGCAAATGACCACCCCAAAGCTTCCTAAAATAGTTGAATTGCTCTGGCTGAGATCCTTGAACTGTGACATGAGGTGGATTAAATCCAGCTAGTGTTATGTAACTGTAGTGGTATCTTTACACATGACCTTTAAACAGGCAACTAACTTACTTGCACTTTTGGTTTTTTTTCTCTAAGGGCTTTATATTAGAATGCCTAAAATTAAATATGTGTGTTATTACCTTTAAAAACACAAATGATTCTTAGGTGACTTTTTTCAAGGAGATATAGAGATATTCCCTTGAGTGTACAGTCACCCTTCCAGTATTTTATTCTTGCTTCTGTGAACAGTTATACACAGCAGACTATGATATCATCATGGATGGAAATTTACATGAGACTTAAAGGAAGAATACAAAAAAAGAGATATATGACTACCTGATAATGTAACTGCCTTTGTAAACAAATTTGTAAACATTAGAGCCCCTTTGAAAGAGAGATGTTTAAACATTTAACCTCATCAACGTAATGCTAAACACACTCTGTGAGAAACTTTGAAGAGGTGGCACATGCCACAAAGACAAAGTATTTTCTCTAAAATATTTTCCATATTTGATATTTGTGTTGTGGAATATTTTTTACAGAAATCATTGTTTTATGATTTTTCATGGTTTATGTCCTTCTACAAGAGGAAAACTGGAGCCAGAATCCACCAGCATGGTCACTAAGAATGTGAATTAATATCTGCAGAGAAAGTAAAGAAATATCACAGAATGTTTTCATTTCTCCATTGCTGGCCTAAAGTGATTTTGCTGACTTCTGGACATACCCTCTGAGGGAGGTATGGAGAGCAATTCTTATGAAGACAACAAATAGAGACTGCTTGAGAAGATACATGATGCTTCACTTGTATTCATATTTGATTATGATAGATTTGGAAAGAAATATCATTCTGATTTCCTACCTCTGTTTGATTCCAATATGGCAGTCTGTGTTGGTTTCTTTTTCTTAAATACTTTTTTCAACCATTCTGTTCATTTTAGAAAGAGTACACACATATGTAAGGAAACTACCATATCTATCTAATAAATTCTCTTGACAAAAGAAAGTTTGGGAAAAAACCCAACCCACATGTAATTAGCCTTTATATGCAAATCAACAATGACAGAGACTGATTTTTTTACATGAAATCATGCAGAAAGATTAATTTTACCTGGAATGTAACCAAAAGCCCTGGGGTGCTTATCAGCAGTCTTCAGTGAAGGAAATGATAATTCCTTTTTATGCAAAACAAGCAAGTATCAGTTGTTTTCACAGCTCTGACCTAAGGTCTCTCCTGCTGTATCTATAGTGTTTTTCATCTGTTTTACTAGACCCAACAGCAGGTGTGAGGCAACTGAAAACAATGTAAAACTGAATTGCCTCTTTCACTTGCATGAGAATTTCTGCAATATGCATTCTTGGAGAGGAATTAGTACAAGGTCAACATTACTGTCATGTTAAGAGGTTGTTTGCAGCAGACGAACATTTGTCAAGGTTGCGCAAAGCCTAAACTGCCAAAGGATGTGCACAACCCTTAGAAAGAAAAAAATGAAACCAGCAGACCTGGGAAAAAAACCCAAAAAACCGATATTATACAGAGCTGATAATTTTGAAGTTAAACTTTTGCATCTCCATTGCTAGGAGGTAGGAAAGTGTTGCTAAAATATTCGGGACAATCTTATGTGTTTTGAAGATGCAATATAATCACTGTGCACTCACAGTGCTGTTGGTGCACGGCTGCAAAAACATGGAAGGTTTCAGGCTGTGCAAGGAGGAGCCCAGCTAAACAGCATTCTGCTTTTTGAAGGGTTCTGAGTGGTTCGAAAACACAGAGGATCTCTTGGGAGGGGAAGCAGGAGCGTGATGGTCTTGACCACAGTGTCCACAGATGGTTGAGGATTTTGGTTTTGTGTTCTGCCCTGTTCCACATTCCATATGTAGCTGCACAAGATGGGTGGGATGTGTAGAGTTAGAAGTATCACACAGATGCCTAGTAAGGTGCCTGGTCTAATCAACATAGATGTGCTTGGGCAGGATCTCAACTCATTCATGTCTAAATTGTGTGTCAGAGATCTAGAAGTGTTGAGCCATGTGGAGATCTACAGGTGAAAAGAGCCACGCTAAGGATGCACAAGCTCAGAAGGAGTGGCAGGAACAAAAAAAGGAAATTAAAGGAAAGAAAAACATCAACCCCCCCCCCTTCCCCCCCGACCAAATAAACAACAAAAAAAACCCCCAAAACAAAAACAACAACAAGAAGAACAAAAACCCACAAAAAACAGGAAACAAACAAACAAAAAAAAAACAAATAAAAGGAACAAAACATCCCCCCATGCTTGCAAGTTGCCATGAAGATCTAACACACTTGCTGGACAAAACAAGTCTTGTTCATGCTACACTACAACTTGTAGATGCATGGCATGTATTACAGGTTTATTGCCTTCTGCCTGAGTCACAGTCTTCTTCTATGCTTCATATGATACCCTCATCCTGTCTTTTTTGTCCAATGGAGTTGCAGGCTAAGTAGATTTTCAGGGCTTTTTTTGACCTCTAGAAACATGTATGAGAAATTTTCCTGTTAGAGGAAGTAGAATGGGAATGAAACATACAGGCACCCACAGATGAAGATGTCAGATGTATCCATCACAGAAATGTTGGAACACAGATGGTTGAAGCAAATATTTCCATTCTTGAGGAACAGGAAATGCATTTTTGGTTTGTTTAGATTTTCAGGCATTATTTAACTAATTTATAAAACAGTCAGTGGGTGCTGAGTGCTCTAACTGCTCTATGACCTGCTCTGAAGCATTTACTTTTTAGCCTGTGGGTTTTCATTTACCTAGGGTTCCATTCAGCTGTATTTCAAATGTAGTCCAGATGACTGTCCACTGCAGACTGTTAACTAAAGAGCCAATAAAACACAGTGTTTAGTCAAGTTGGGCCGTTTCCATTAATCAGACTGCATAATCTTCCAGTAACAAAGTAATGCTGATTTTATAGACTACTTACATGAAGCCTAATAATTCCCCATTCACCTTAAGCTAACATATACTTTAGAATGGATTATGTTCTCATAGTTGTGAAGAGAAAATGGTGGTATTTTCAACATAATTGGTACTGACAAGAATTAACAGTTCCTTTCCATTTGCCTTTATTCCAAAGATTACTGTGTAAAGGAATTGTGTTCACATTATATAGTTGAGTTGGCTCAAAAATTCTGACTTAAAAAACCCACTTGTGCTAGTCTTGAGTCTATTTCTCACACTCAGAAAGACACTGAAGTTTCTATCTGTGTCTGGCTAAAGCAACTCAATACTCTTCATCAGTCATATTTCTCATAAAGTTTTGGCCAAGTTCTTTGTTATCATCTGCTTTTTTTGTGTCTTTCTTTCATTATTTTTCAATAAATTATTTGAGATAAAACAATATTTTGCTCTCCATCTCTCCATCAATTTTTTATTAGATGATATCAAGATATGTTTACAAACTGAATAAAAGAATTTTCCTAGCTATGATCCATATGTATTGCAGTACAGGAATCAAAACAACTAGAAAGTTCAGAAGAACTAAGGTTTGTAAATTCTAAATATTATTGGTAATAGTGATAAGAGTAATATCTGCAAACTTAAGCCCTCTCAGTTACATAATGTCTTATGCTTGCATTTATAGACATATATACTTTGGCCTGAGATCTCATAGGCATGAAATAGAATGTACCAATTGAATTTTCTCACCATTTTCTTTATAAATACAGTTATATCACAAACATATGTATTGTTTGCATGTAATTTTAATTTCTTAACTTTCATTGCAGTGACATTTGCAAATAACCATGGACCAATTGTCTATTTTTCCAGATGTCTTGTGAAGGTGGGATACTTTTTGGTCTTTACAAACTAAATTTCTCATACGTGTCTTCAGGCACATAAACCTATTCTGACATTATGTTAGGCAGCTCCCTGGGGTTGCTGGATTACTTCTCAGGGGTCTGTGAAATGCTGCTAAAGAAAACAGGTTTATTACCAGTACACTTCATCTCTACAGGGAGCCATAACTTAATCGGAAAACTAAAAAATGTTGAAATAAGCAATAGTTCTGCAATGGCTGACAGAATGCCATATACAACATAATTTCTCATTATCTTCCTCAGACTTTAGACATCTCTTTTGTATCCTCAGACTACTTTCTTGTGCAGATTTCCCTGAGAAGTAGAGTGAAATGGTCTGCTTACTATACGCTGCAAAGATGTTGTGCTTGTAAATATAAATTACTTCATCCCTATATAAATTAAATCAACTGATATCACTGCAGTTTTGCATTTTATTGCTACTGAGCCTTACTTTAATTAATTTTAGCTAAAATTATGGTGATTAATGGTGTTCAAGATTTATTAAAGTATTTGCTAACAGATGACTGTAAATAAAATTGAAGACATTTAATGTATGTATTTGTACAAATAATACAACTGAGTAGTGAAGGATGTTCTTATCTAGAAAAAAAAAAAAATTAAAGAAGTAAATATTGCCCTTTGCTTTTTCTTTGCTAGGTGAAGTCCCAGCTTCCTTAATCTCTCAAATACATCCTGGACATGGAGAACCAAAGCTGAGTACTTTAGACATGACTTCACCAGTCTCAGGTATGATTAGTTACAGGGAAAATTATTTCTGAAACTTACTCTTATACTAGAGAAATATTAGCAGTAGTATAAAAGTTGGGAATCTATCATCTTATAAAAGGCTTAATGAGAGACTAAAATACAGTTCTTTCAGCTGGCACCTGCACAAAACTTTCACCTCTGCCCAATAATGGAGGAAATTTAGCCTCTAAATATGTTAATTCACAAGCAATGGCAGAACTACTATAGAAATTGTATGGGACACAAGAAGTTTAGAAAGACAGGGAGGCATTTCCATGTTCTCTCTATCATATTCCAGTCTACTTCAGGTTTCAACTGTGCATTGGCTGAATACACCAGTACACCATTTTTGAGATGTAGGCAGATTATTAGCCTTGCTCTCCAGAGGATGAAAATCTCAAATATATTAGGCTAATCTTTGAGATCTTATGAAAGCTTAAAAGATTGAACCTACTGAATAATTTGAGTGTTATTATAGTGTGTACAGAGCTTCAGACAGTGAGCATTATCTGTGCCATCTTTGTTCATTTTAGAATTGTGGTCACTTGCTGTGTTCTTCCAAAGATTCTTTTTGTGTCATCCAACATGAGAGCTTGTATCTGATGTATTTTTGCTTTGCCAGGCTAGGTTTTGACAGATTTAGAAGCATTTTTTTACTAAATACATTTCTTATGGCTTAACTTTTACTCAGTGGCATCTTTCAGAAGACTTAATCCATCACCTTAGATTGACTGCTATCTTCAGTACGTGCTGTTTTAGTACAGTGTGTTCAAACCTAGTGCTCAGCTGTATGCCATTTAAATAAAAGCTTTGGGGTTCTTTGGATAAAGAATCTACAGTACTGTGTACAAAATAAATCTGTTCTTTACATATTTCAGAATAATCTGAATACATACTTGATTTCAGGAAGGTGAAAAGGAAAACTCCAATATTACACAGACAGTTTAATAGTTATGCAATTGTTGAAATAAGTGTAAAGAAAGCATGTCTTCAAGAAAGTCTTACTAATTACTACAAAATACTAAACTATGACTTATCACTAATATTCTGCTGCTTTGAAACAGTTTATCACTTCTGCTCATGCTCTTCTGAGACTTCATAATTCAGGTTTGTTTGTCTTCAAGTTACTGACATATAGGTAACTTGTTTGGACTGTATTGGTAGGAAGGAGAGGACTTTTTTTTTTTTTTTTTTTTTTTTTTTTTTTTTTTTTTTTAGAAAAGAAATAAAATAAAGAAAAGTAGGAGGGCAGATGTCCTCTTTCTCTCCCTTCTTCCCCTCACCCCTTCCAATCCTTTCTCTCCCTTATGAAAAAAAAAATCTTATTTCTGAAAAAGTTATACAAACAATACTTGTTTTTCAGAGTTCTGAAAGCAAAATGAGAAAGTTATAGGACTGCTAGCTTTTTATAGCAACATGAGATGGTGTGTGCATATGAACTTGTAGCAATGATTTATTGACTTTTAGACTCCACTATTTTTAACTGAGAATAGAGTCATTCTACTGAACATGTGCCTTAAATTGACTTTCTTTTAGGTGATATATTCTCTATAGAAAAATATCTATTACATATACAAATAACTTGGTGGGGTACAAAAGGCTGAATAGAAGTCTGTCATCAGATGAGTTGGATGATTCCAAATGAATTGCTCATAATAGTGAAAACACAGTAAATCAGGAGTGAGATGCTTTGGGTTTTTTCTGTTTTATTATCCTTTTATTTTTCCTTTGTTCTGTTGGGGGCTTTTATTAATTCTTTGTTTGTTGCTCCTTTAGTCTAAAACTTAGACTTGCTTTCTACTGTTTTTTAATAGGGAAAAAATCCAATTTGTGATCTCTTTGTAAAAGATGTGGTAAGGTCCCTTGACACTTATGAAAAAATATCTACTAATGCTGAAAGTGAAAACACTGTAAAGAGAATCTAGAAGACAAAAAAATCATTTAAGATCAATAGCCTTTACAAAGTCCAATCCAGCATGAGAAAAGTATTGAATTATCTTGGAAGAAACTCTATAAAATCCTGTTTTGAACTGTAAGTTCACTTTATTGAACAATAAATTGGTACAATGCTCAGAACTGAGACAAAACAAGCAACTATATCAATCTACTGTATTCATTTGTAAACTAATCTACCAATACTGCTGCTGGCTATCTGTTGACATGAGAAAATGTGAAAACAGAATGCAGATAGAATACTTGGACATGGGTAGTTAAATACATCAAATTTTATACTATAAGTGATCATATATGTGCTATGGATGTGCTTTGGCTGTGCATGATCCAAAGGCTGAACTTAAGAGCCTGTCTCAAGAGTTGTGTTTATTAGTAGTGGCATTAATATTAATATTTTTCATTTTTTACAGTGAAATGAAAGTTGTAACAAGGCTTTTTCTCTCTTTTTTTTTTTTTTCCCCCTAACCTGTATCTATCTCCATTTTCAGCTTGTTTTGAATTAGATCCATTTTGCCCAGAAGAATTAATTACATATAGGAATATTAATATATGTACTGTTGATGCTTTGCTTCCTTACTGAACTTTTGATTGGCCAAAATATATGTAACATCATTTAATCCATCAAAACTGCAGAAAAAAAATTATGATAGTCCAGCCCTAGCTGGATGTTTAATTTCACCCTTTTCTACGCTTCAGCAAGGAGCTCCCACTTTTCTGTCAGGAGACATGTTCAAAACCCGTGGAATCAAAATAAGATCATCTTCCAAAATCCACATTTCCCTTTGGAAATGGCCAGGACATTCTTAACTAGCAATCATTACTTAGGCATGATGTTTTTTAAATGACCATGCCTCAAGTATACAGGGAACACCCTCACACATTACACAGAGTGTAATCTTCCTCTGTCAATGTTACCTAGCCAGAAACTGACTTCTGCCCTGCAGCCAACTCAAACAGTCATCACAGACCTGGTGGTTGTGTTTTCAGCCAAGATTAAATTGACCAAAGTGTTTAAAGAAAGCTGAGCTTGTGTACAAAAGCATTTGGACAGAGTGTCAGCAAAGTCAAATGCTGACATAGGCAGACAGCTGGCTACCCAAAGGCTGTCTCAGAAGTTCAAATCCATCTTATTTTAAATAGCTCCTATTTTGAAATAGAAGCATTCACAGAACAATATTTATTAGATATTCATTTAAATTAATTTAGGGCAAGAGGAAAGCTCTTAGTCTACATGTGTCCCATATTCTTACTTCCTACCTACCAAGTATAGTGGAATTTTCTTTGGTTGACCAACACAACCATAGCTAAAATCAGTATCAGATTTTTAGCCTTAAAAATTTTGCTACTGAACAAGAAACTAGAATAACATTTGTCTCATCCCCTGATAAATTGCTTTTGAATTTTATGCATAGCTTATTTTTAACAGTTTTATTTTAGCAGATAAATAATAGCTGACTTCTATGGCAATTAAATTCTACCCTTCAAATAAAACAAGTTTAATAATAGCTCTCTGCAAGCAGTGTGTTTTGTTGGGGTGAGGGGAGGGAAGGCAGACCTGTATGTGTCCAACACAAAGGCATGCAATCCGTGGTGCAATAGAGTCTAGCATGTGTCTCATGTAAACCCAGACCTAAGGTCATGCCTAAAGCTTCTTCATAGGCACTGTGGCTTTGGTGTGCAAGGGTACAGGTCAGGCTATGCAGGGGATGGTGGTATGGGGTCAGCACAAGAGGTGAGAGAAGGGAAGAAATATTGCCAAGTAGTAGAAAATGCCAGGCTGGGACTGGGATGAACAAGGTCATTTCACAGGGACATTTGAGGAGGAAACTCAACAGCTTTACGAGCACCCTGTGGCTGGTGGAGGGGCAGTTTGTCCAGAAATAAAAATCCCTGAGATCTCAGGGGGATGGAGCTAAGCACATGGAGTTCATACCTACAGAATTCATATTCAGCTGTACTCCTAGAGCTTTAAATTCAGCTGGAGAAAGGCAAATTTCCCCATAGCCTTACCTACATGGCCTGTTACAGCATAAATGAGGCAATAAAGGTTTAACACATTCCATAATTAACTCAGAGGCCAGTAGCAGTCTGAAATGAGTGAACTGAGATGGACACTAAATGATGGGGCTTTATAGTTATTACTAACTTGATTTGTAAGAAATGGCTAAACATGATTCAGGACCATGAAAGTGATCTATAGCTTCATAAAGTGGTCCATTGACACAAGGGAGCAATAAAAGTCTTTCCACATGAAAGACGACACCAAATGAATATGATGTCCAACATTTCTTCTACAAGTCCTGCAGCTTCAGTATACCTACTCTGTTTATAACACAGGTAAATGAAGATACATATTGGTAAATCCAGAAATAAATTTATGTATTTTAAAAAGCTGTAGTGATGTACTTGCAGGTTTATCATTCTGCACAACTCCTGTACAGTGTCAGGGACTGTGGAGAAGAAAGACCCCTCCATACAGTGACCTGCAGCTACTTTTGGGTAGCTTTTATGGTTTTATTGCTCAGATGAAAGAAATAAAAGTTTTCTTTATATCAGAAAGTGCTAAGAGAATACAGAATATCTGGAGCAAATTACCAGAGCAAAAGTCTGTTCTTTATTTAGCAGAAAAAAGAAAGGATGATTGTGTTTATAAGCAGTTCTAGAAGTACACAAATTTAAATTTTCTAGATGTGAGACAGCATTATATTATTGCGACAATATAGACATGATAGGGAAGAATAAGTGTGAAAGAGCACAAAAAATAAGGGTATATAGGCTGTTTCTCTCTTTCAACTCATGAGACATTAAGGCTTTTGAGGAGGGAAAGGAATACCACAGCATTTTTTGACATTTTAGCTATTTAAATAAATACAATTTATTTAAAACATTGAATTTTTTTGTTTTGTTGATATTTACTCTAAAGACTAACATCAGCCACAAAATTTTGTCTGTGGGTGACACTTAAAATATTCTAAAATCAGCAATACCTCAAAATAAGTTATAGAAGACAGTCATACACTGAAGCCATATAATTTGTCCCCTAAATATAACAATACATTAAAAAATCTATAAAATACTGACGCCATGCCTCTGGCATGCTTGAATTCACAGATCAAAAAAGAGGTAACAAGCAAAATCCTATGTTACTTTGACTCACTTTCTCTCCAGAGACTGCAAATCTAGTACAGCCACTATTTCAGCACTTCTAGACTTTTCTTTTTGCTAGGCTTCTGTGCCTGTTTTTTGTAATGTGTGATTACCTCTGTAACACAGGGTGTAAAATTGGATATGAGTGTCCCACTTTTTAGATTGTAATGTCACATGTATGTGTCTGGAATGATTTCCTCTGTCTTATTTTCCGTGTCCCTGTACATGCTTTCTGGCACTTTCCTGTTTGACTGCAGAAATACATTTTGCTGACAGTTTTCTGGCTCTGTTTACTGTGTTTTGATCCCAGGTCCTTTCCCTGCTTTCTGCCAAATATGCCCATTTAATATACACTGTCTCTGACTGCTTTTAATCCCAATGCTCTTAACCTTGCACTTACATATTTTTAAAAAGACAAAAACATTGAGGTCTCCCTCCTTCTGTTGAGCTAAATACACAGTGTGGGTTTTCACATGATAGTAACAATAGTAACTATATTTAGCAATCTTCATCTTCAGAGAGGCTGCAGATCTGATCAAATCAGTGTAACACCACACACAGCAAAGACTTGTTTTGGGGTAAAAAAAATCAAGGCATTGTAATAATATTGATAGAATATATACATCACCAAATGGTGTACACACAACCGTTCAGTGAGTTAAATGACATTGAGCATAAACAGAACAGAGTAGTATCTTTAGATTCTGAGGGGATTAACTATAGGCTGTGACTACCCAAAACTGCAGACCACCTCTCTAAAATTGTACGTTGTTTGGTAATATCTGGAATCAAGTGTCCTGTTGCTCTCACTTTCCTTCTTTCTCCTTACTCCTAAACATCATGATTCTGTTGCAAGATCTCCCCAGCAAAGCAAAGAAGGAAGGGATGCAATCCCAGTGTATCAGGGATGTGAAGCTGAAGAAACAACGTATTCAAGAAGGTGCTTTTGTAGTTTTGAAATAAATGTGGTGTTATTAAATAAAAATAAAAATGATAGCTGATAGGCAAAAAAAGGAGAGTAGACAAGCTGCTTCTCTGGGTTTTGGACAACACCTTTACATCATATCCTCATTCACACAAATTACAAAATCCTATTCTTCTGGCCAGAGGTGGGAAACTTTCCCTAGATAAAGTCTATATGAATATTCTCCATTTTTTTTTTCAGCTATCAACACTGCAAACTGTGCAGCAATTGAACCAATGGTCTCAACAGTAATGCAATGAATGACACTGAGGCGACTCTCCAGTTACAGCTGTCCAGAAGATCTCCATATTTCAATGCAAAATGAACCTCTGCAGAAAAAACCCCTCTGCATTTGACATATGCTCTGCTTTTTGTGTCTCATTACCTCACAGATTTTGTCCAGGACACTGATCATCCTCCTTCACTCCCCTTGAGTCATTTCAGCCTCCAAAACTGTTGGCTGGGTTGGCAGCAAGCTCTGCTAATTTGAAAAGACCATATAGCTGTGATCTGCACCACATTGCTCTGCTCTTTGGACAAGTCACCATTCCTACAGACACTTTGAACTAGATCCAAGCCACTTCTGTGAAGGCTGAGGGATGCCTGTGGACTTGAGGGGCAGGTGTATCTCACTGTGACATCCACAGGGAGTGACATGTGGTGACAGAAAAGCTGTCACAACACTGGCCTCATGCATTCTCAGAAAGAGGAACTCCCCAGCAAGGAGAAAGACGCAAGAGGGGCACTGGAGACCTCTTGGATATCAGGAGAAGCACAGATAAGTTTCAGAAATGAGAGCAAAGCCATCAGAGATGGGGAACATCTTGGCCTGTAAATATGCACATTCACAGGATTTTTAAGTAGAATGACTAGCTGATGCTTAAAGCACAGGGTGCCTCAGGAGATGCTGTATGAATAAAAAACTACAAAACCAACAAAAACCCATGCATGTAATGACATCAGAGAAATTATCAATCCCATCTCAGTCATACAGCTTTTAGCCAATTTTGCAACTGGTAATGCACTGGATAGGGGAAGTTGGCTGCATAATTGCTACTAATTATTGGGGAAAATGGATGGAGGTTCAGCTTAGTTTCACCTCTCCAAACACACTGTTGATTGGAATAAATTAGCACCATTGCTGCTTGTGCCTACAGCTTGTTTTTAAAAATCACTGCCAAGTGGCAGTAGGAAAAAAACTTGTAATGTTTCTGTCAACATTAAAGCAAGGGTATTTTACTCAGAAACAAGGAATACTTGCCTCAGGGCAGCTTCTGGGGTGGGAAGAAATCATGAAAAAGTGTGTAGACCTGATCAAAACTCTTAGCTTCTAAAGTGAGTATCTTACACTTTTTTTTTTTTTCCCTGACAAAAGTCATGTTTGCTGTGCCAAGTCATGGTGAGCCCTTATCCTTCCCCATGTATCTACACAGGTACAATGCATAGATGACCAATATCAAATTCAGGTCCCTTAAAATCCAAGTGCACTGGTGACCATTCAGGCCAAATAAAGGCTTTGAAGAAGTTTAGACAAACACAGCCAGCATGAGTCCCAAATTGTGTGTCTGTTTTAGGCAGGTTCTTCATAAATTTGGCAGGAATTTCAGGCAGTGATGTGACGTGTCTGTATGTCCTCAGGAGAGAAGCTGAATGCTAGGACAGGCCTAGCAAACAGTAACCCATCCCTAAAACAGAGACAGATCAGAAGGTCCCATTGTAGTAGCTTTCCTAATCTAGAGCATGGCAGATGAGTCTTGCATGAAGGCTCAATCATGCAGGATCCCTTCACAGACCAAGCCAATGCCTGTGGAACTGGAGAAGTTCAGTGAAAATCCCCTGTCTGTCCCCTATCCCTCTGACCCTGTGTGGGCTCAGAGGGGCCTCAAGAACGCAGATCCCTGGCATCAACACTTTGTGCTGTACCCAGCCATTTATTTCCAAATCAAAAATTAGACCTGAGGTTGACTTCATGTGTGCTTTCCTATTTAGCAAATGGGACTGTGCATCACTGGCAGAATTCACTTTAGGATCCTGTCATGAACAACCAATGCAGATAAAATCACATCAGATATCTCATCACTTGAGTAATTAGACACAGGATGGATTTTGTTTCTGCTTTCAGTTAGAATTTTCTTTTTCGAAATTTCAGAGATGAGCAGAAAATGGAAAACACATTTTAGAGCCATGTTTTGTCAAAAATGTTTTCTTCATTTTTTAATCAAATTTCATTTTGGTCAAGATTTTCCAAGTAAACATGCGAAATTATTTGGCCAAATTAATCTCCAGTGTATCTTAGCCTCTTGCACTGAAGGATTTAGTGCAGAGCCAAGAAGTTCAGGATGTTGGAAGAAAATGTTTTTGGAGTTACTAAATTACAGTCTCCATAGTGATTTTCTTGCCATATGTTAAACAAGAAAGAAGACAAAACACACTGGGGAAGATTCACCTCTTGCAAAAATAAGCAGAATTATAATGGAACAAACTTTCACTCACTTGTGTGTAGACATTGTTTCAGTGAAGAATAGATTATACCCTGACAAAATAGCTTCAGTTTTCTGTGGTGAGACATCTCACAGTAGTTGTGAGAGGGGATGTAAGGAAAGGTGCCTAAGAAAAGTAGAAGCAGGAGACTGAGGGAGGGAGAACCATGGAAGAGGGAGAGAGAAGGGGGGCTTTTATGATTTTTTTTGCTATGAGGCATAAAGTTGTTTAAAGTTGGAGTTCAAAAGTGCATAAGGTTTCAAATAAAGCCTTGCTTCTGACATTTTAAAAGTCTTTGCTTAAATTATGGCAACTACAAGCACCACTTGCTTCCCGTGTGTAACAGAAATACTAACATTTATGTAGGTTGCTGGCATACTTTGATGGCCAATTATTTGCCATCAGTATAGAAATTTAAATGCCCAAGCAATAATAGAGTTACATATGCTTATATTTATTTCACAAGTCAATAGTAACATTTTATATGGACTACTAGTATAGTCCAAAAGCTTTACAGATACATTTATTACTAACTATATGTTTAAACATAGTTTTTATACTGAAGAAAATAGGATTAGGATGTTTTGAAAAGTTCTTCTTTAGAGATCTGCAGCTGGCAAGAAATAGAGAGGTGAAGCTTTTGTGTGTGCACTTTATGTGATGTATTTTAATTGTATGTGCATTAACTTGTATTGCATTTGTTACAGTGGACTCCAGGGCATCTCACAATACTTTGAGAATTCCTAGAGAAAGCTTGAAATAATTTTCAATCTTTTAGCCATCATACTGAAACTCACACAGAATACTTGAGATGACTACCTGAAGCACTCAGACTCTAGAAAACAGACACCCATTTTTAGAAAAGCCTGGCAGGAAGTTGGTGTTACTTTCTCATTTTCTGTTTTGTATTGTTACAATATGATGAATGAATGATGTGGGTTAGTGAATTGTAGAAAAAAAATTGCTTGACTAGTAAATAATGAGTGAATAACAAAACCAAGAAAAGGAATATAAAATATAATTAATTTGCTGGGAGCATACATTTAGGGATTTCACACTAACACCTGTTAGAGGAAAAAATTGTTTGTGCTCATTCAAGACACAACCTTAAACTCTATTGGGACCCTCAAAATATGAATCAGGATTTTTCTTTTGTTATTATTTTCTTTCTAAGACAGCTTTTTTCCCCCCAGTTCCCCTTTGCCTCATGATACTTGCCTGCATACCTCCTGGAAGGAAGAAAGGGAGGAAGGAAGGGAGGGGGAGCAGAAGGAAGGGTTTGCATTATTTTTCATGAATACTGGTGCAAAGGAGAAGGAACTTCTCAGAAGTCATTGCAACTATGCTGCAATAAGCAGTTTGGAGGTCATGATCACTTTCATGAAATATCTGGCTTGAAGAACATACAAAATGTGTTTGGGTAGATTGGGGAAATAGAGTCTGATTAGGTTTTTGCCTTCGTGCAAGGAACTCTCTGGCTAGAACTGGCTGTGTTATGGCTGAGGCAAGGACATGTGTGTACACAGAAAGCAGATTCAAGAAAAAAGCCTCTCAGGCAGCCTCTCAAGCAGCTGCCTCCCTGGATTTTGAACAGTTTTGCTATTTTGGGGTAGATCTGCTTGTTTTCAATCTGTTCTGTAATTTGAACTATCCATACTGCAAATGAAGGAGCTTAATTATGCAGTTTAATTTTGCATTAGATTAGCACAGTGGATGCTGGGCACACGGATTGGTGGTGTGTGGGGAGGGGAAATCAAGCTTTAGGCTGCACTAACCTCTTCAAACTAACATGAAGAAAGGAGTTTGGAAAGTCAATTATGAAGCCACAGGTTTGGGCCTTAGGATGCAGAATCTTCTTCAAATGATTTGGTTTACACTTTTCAGAGCAAACTCTCTGGAGTTTTACAGCTTCTGGATATGTTGAAAATGCCCCTGTGCAGCTTTGCTTACAGTATAGCCCAACATTTTTTCCTCTCCAAAGTGCAGATACAAAGTAACAATGGGGTGACAGTAAAAGAAATACCTTTGATATGGTATTTAGAGCATCATCTAGGTACAGCTATCAGAAATAATTTAAAATATATATATTTAATGTTATGATACTTAAGCCAAGTAATCAAGATTCAGCCACTCATAGCTCTAGGAATACAAAAGTACAAATGTCCAGAATTACTACATTACAATTCTAATTCGAAGCACATCACACCTTGGGAGTAAGCAGGAGAAATATGATCAACAATGAAATATGATCAGCAATGAAAGAATAACATGTTTAGCCTAAATAAATGTTATATGGGAATAAAGTTTTGTAACACTGGAAGATATTATCCCACTTTCATGTCTTAATAGCTAAATACTGACAGCTGTTGCTGACAAAACCAATATTCTTCAGAAACATTATTTTGTCTTCGTTCACTTATTTTTTAAACAAGTAATTTGCATCCTGAAATAATTATTTTGCAAAGTCCAATTTATGGTTGCATAGGCTTGCTGATGAGAAGCACTCACATGATGATACAGGGCATATGTTTATTTTGAGTTAGACTAGAGAAAGCGTGATCTACTCGGAGCAGAGGATGGTGGGAGTAACAGAGTTACTACAGCCATTAAATTGCTTCTGCCTGTACTAGAAGAGGCAGAGTGCAGACATTCAAGCAGTACTTTTTACAATAGCAATCAGTCTCTGCATCCTCTTTTTCTCCTGCTGTGGTTCATGTAAATGGGATTCCAGCTCCCAGTGCAGGAGGAGGTGGGTGGGAGCATGCAGAGCTCACCCTCTGGATTCTGGATGTCAATCTCTAGCTACATTACAGCAGGTAAGGGAGAAATGTGTTGTTGATTGCAATGACTTGGTAAAAGGAGGAAACTTTCTGCCTCTCACAAGGTCCTGCAGCCATGTCCAGCCCTTATAAGCCATCTAAGCCTGCTCCTTGGGTTAGAAACCCAAGGTTCTAGTGAGAAAATATTCTCTGTGTTATTTGCTGAGTCTGTGCTTATTTTTCCTTTCAATGTTGCTATTTTTTTATATTTGCAATGAAAAGTAAAGATGGAGAGCATAGCCATATCAAATTCCTTTTGGCTGGGCTCCAGAGCGGTTATTTTTCAAAAATGCTGAAAATTTAGTTTAAATGATATTGCCAATAATCTTGTTCTCTTTGAGTTCACAAGTTTCCAAACTGTTTGCCATGTTTCACAGCAATCATGCCTAAAAAATAGCTAAGCCAAGCCCACTAAAACTGACAAGATAAACAGAAAGAAGACTTAAATTATTTTATTCATAAATATTTAATCATATTAATTCACCCATTGGCTCAGATATGTTAATAATATTCTATGTACTCCTAGTTTTAAATACCTTATTCCAGTAAAAATCTCACTGAAAAGCAGTAACAGATTTTGCAGCTTTTAAAATTATAGTATTTTTTTACAAAAACTTTCAATCCCTAAATTAATGGTTGCAATATCTTCAAAATTAATTACCAAAAATTAAAAAAAAAAAAAATCACAGACACATCACAACAAAAACATTACTTGCAGTGTGAATTTACTCATATAATTGAAGCAGTAGAGTAACCAAACTCCAAACTGGTGGTGCTCAAATACAAATGGAACAGACTATGTGATTTTACAAGCATTTTGAAAATAGTTCACCTAATTTTGGTCTAGGTCTCCTCTTCCCTTTAATTCCTATGCAGAAGCTTCAGCTCCAGAATTGTCTATTCTGGTTAATATCTGTAACATTTTTCTAGCAGAGGTCACCTAGGGTTTGGATGAAGTCAGATGGCTGCATACTTCCTACACAGACTGTGAGATGGCTAGATAAGAGCTGGTTCATAGACCAGAGTCCATGCACAAACACATATTGCAAAAAGACCCAGGAAGACTTTTCCCATCATTGTGCTACTCTTTGGTTAACAACACATCTATGAAAACAGCTTAACTTGACTTGTTCAGGCATCACCCTTTTAAAACAACTGCACAGTGCTGATAACCTCCTGTGCAAGTGCAATGTAATCTAAAAGAGGCTTAAAATAAGCTGTGGTCTTCCTCACATCTTCCCATTTGAAAAAGGGTCAGTTTGGAAATCAGTAGCTTTCCTTGCAGTTTCTCCCTTCTCAATATTCTGTTCACAGTTCATACAACTGTTTCCAGGATCCCAGCAAATGTATAGCTGAGCCAGTTCAGACACAATTGCCCCTTGAAAACTGGAATAGTTCTCATGAGCTTTGGATAATTGACTAATTCCTGCTGAGAATAAGACTGCTTACCCTTTCTTTACAGTCTATTTACACTCCCACTTTTTTTTTTTGAGACTTCTACTCCCTAGCAGTCCCAAAGATGGGTGCCCTGCAATATTCAGCACAATATGTTTTTGATTTAACTGTCCCTTCCTTTATTTTCAAAATGAATAGCTTCATCTGCTTTTCACCCATGAGAATATTTTTGCAGTCATTTCTCACTTCATTTTGTTCAGCTAAGGAGCTCATTGCTTTCAGGTTAAAGCAAAGGTGAATGAGACCATTTGAAAGATTGTTTAAATGTTGCTTTCTTGCATCTCACACTCTAAAGTGACCCCTTGCATTGTTTACAAAGATAATTATATGAAAGAAAGTAGAAACAATTTTAATTACCATGCTACAGTAAGATAACTGCAGCTGATTTCTGTGGCTTGTCTATTATAATTTGCCATGTGGTGCCTCTTTGCCACTTGTGTTAAAACATAACAGAAAAAAAAGCTTCCTGATTTGCACTGCTGGAATGATAGAGTGATATCTCTATAGAGATTATTTGTTAAATCCTGTTAGATCTTACATTTGCCATGCAAGGTGAGTGTATCTATTTTCATGTTTGGTCTTGCACTCAAATAGATGTTAGAAGCATTTATCAGAAACAAAATCACTAGATTTATCACCAGTACCTTTTTTCCCCATTGAGCACATATTTCACTATAAGTATTGTTAGAGAGTTGCATTACAATATTTCTTGCTACTGGGAGTCCAAAAGCAGGAACACATTAGTCTGATGAGCTTGGGTATAGTTTCCTGAATCAATAGAACTTCTTTAGTAGAGACCTAGTAACAGACAATTGCATAATGAAGCTGTCTGTCTTTATTTACACAATGTATTACTGTATTCAGCAGGCCAGAAAGAATAGTTCTGTGTAGCAGCTGTCATTGTGTTTTTTTGCTTATCTCTGTCCTGTCTGCCAATGTTATAATTCACCAGCTGACACCCGTCTTGGCAGAGGCTGAGCGCAGTGACTCGGTGCCAGAGTGACAACAGCGCTCTGAACTGTGACACGATTCATCCCCAGCCCAGTCAGCAACAGGGTGCTCTTTTGGCTTTTTCACTTTTTTTCTTTTTTTTTTTTTTCTTTTTTTTTTCTTTTTTTTTTATAAGCTCTGCAGCCATGGAGATGCAAAGCAAGCAAGCTCTGGGGGAGCAGTTATGGTTCTGTCACACACGGTGCTGGTGCACCAGAAAAGAAGGCAGGGTCAGCTGTGAAGAGTGATGGGCACCCAGCAGACACCTGGATGGTCAGGTTTTGAGGATTCAGGAGGGAGGAGTTCAGGCTGCAGAGGCAACATTCAAGGCACTCTGTCACAAGAGTTGTGGTACAGTGTTGGATGTTTCTGAACCTGCCTTTGTTCAGAGGGGCAGAAGCTCATTGACTCCAGTGGGTGTTGGTTGCATCAGGAGTGAATCTGGGGAAGAAGCCATCAAATAAATATTCTTACATACTTTTGAAAATGAAACTTGGAAATCCAATATTTCTTCTTTTCTTTGTTTTTTTTTTTTAAATCAAAATTTCCATGAACACTATTCCTTAACATTCTAGTTCTGTTCCTTGAATATTCATAGGAAATAAAAATATATGATAACACTGATGAAAAAAAATACTTTTTTTCTCATGTTTGGGGTATATAATGCCATTTTTTTTCTGTATCTGTTCCTCAAAGGATATAAAGCTACAACTGTCAATTGTATATTCATAGACTTGTCTGAGTGAGAAAGTTGCACTTCAACCAGTATATAACTGACATGGAATGTTATTTCAGTTTAAGAAGCACATTTGTTAATCAACAGAAGTCAATCAGAAACATAAAGACTTGAAACTGAAATTCCACTTCCATGCAAGTCTGTGATTCACAATTTAAGAAAAGGGAAGGGAAGGGGGAAAGTTCATTAAATTAGAGTGAGCAGGACAGTCACAAGAGTGGTAACCCTAATCCTAGAGGCATCTTTTGTGCTAGGACATGCCTGATCACATTTAGAGCTATGCTAAAAATATATTGAGAGGAGGGAAGTGAATAGAACAGGATGTCACTACGCTGGAGAGCTTCCATTGTATTGCATCCTAATAGGTTTCCACTGCCAAGAGCACACCAACATCCAGGTACCCAAGCATGGTTCAGGGGAAAAAGGTTATAGTGAAAGGAGTGATATCAGGCTGTGCAGGGACAGTGATTGGACTCAGTATCCTTCTGGGGCCCTTCCAACTCAGCTTGTTCTCTGATTCAGTGATGCTGTGAAGAAGTGAATTACTTGCAAAGGAAAAGACTAGAAATGTCAAAGAAAGAGCATTGGTCCACATGAGTGCAAAGCAGTGCATCTTGGAAGATCTATCTTATACCTTTCATGAACATTTCCTACAACTAACTCCTGGGAAAAGAAATGCTCCTTAAATATATGAAAAGGTGTTAGATTGCAGCTTACCTTAAGTGAGAAGAGTTGATTTATTTTAAATGTGAGTTGGCTCTGCATACAAATATACCTGAGGGAGGACAAGGAGCGGCAAGATCACAGCAAACTAACCCTAATCACTGGCAGAGGAATTTAAATGACTGAATTAATCTAAAACTTTAAAGCAAGCTGTGGCTAGTTACCTATTAATATTAATTGAATAAACTTTATATTCTCCAGAACTAACCCTTATTGCATAAATGTTCTGAGATTTCTTCAGTCTTAGTGTTCCTTTCTGAGGATATCTGTTAAACTATTCAGCCTGGACATCAAGGTTGAATGAAATCAGTATCGCCTTATCACCTGGAGAAAACATGGAGATCTGTGAGAACACTAGTTCATTAAGGCAAACTAATAATATCCTTAAATGTGTTGGATGTCCTCGTCCCCCTGCCCAGGATCAAATCACAGTATTTGATTTACTGTGGGCATTTGGTGTTGATTTCTTTTGTCCAGAACAATTTCTGATGTCTCAGTTAAGTGGAAAAGGTGGCTTACAGTTTCTATTCCTTGTCAGAACATTCATTTTTAGAGTCTGATTGAAAGTAATGTTGCTGATTGCTCGTATATGCAGGACAATTTCCACCAAGACCTCTGACCTTATGAGTGTAACAATTATATGAGACATGACACCTGCAGTAAAAAACAACACACACAAAAAAATATAAGACTCAAACTATAATGAATGGGACATTAAAGTGATTGCATTGAAAATTAACATATAGTCTTGTTTGTCATCTTAACAGTCCTGCATTCACATAGTCTATTGTGCTTATCAATGAATTAATAAACTGGAGAAAAGCAACCCAATAATCACATAATTGCATCAGTTGATAACACACCAAAATTACTCTTTTAGTACTGAATTTATGGTTTAAAAGATACCCCCATATAGCTTTTATTTTCAGTATTAGAGATTTTAATGTTAATTTAACCACAGTCTAGATAAAATTAAACTTCGCATTTATTAGATGTCTTTGCTACTCATTTGTAATCAAGTTGAACTGAACCAAAAGGGTTGGAAAATTCTTTCACTTCTCCATTTTCATGATATTTCCTAGAATTAACTGGAAATAAAGCAGTCAAGTGCCAGAAGAGAGACCTGGAAACCATCAAAAGAATCCAGAGGGGGAAAAAATAACACTGGAACAGGAACACTTGAAATAGAGGGTTTCCCTGGCACACACAGCTTCTCAGTGACTCCCAACATTGTTCCACTCTCCCAAAGGCACAGAGCCCAGTGTCTGTGGCAGACCTTTGTAGAAATAGTGACTCCTACCATGCCAAGGAGAAAGAAAGAAAGAGGAAGAGAGAGAGAGAAAAAAAGCCTATGCTGAAGGTTTTTGCATGATAGGTCACTCTGGAAACTTTAATTATTGAAATTAAATATTGAAGGACATATGGAAAGACTTGGGAAAATGAAAATGAAAGGAAACAATCATGAAGAATTAATCATTCTGGCAACATATATACACTACAACTTATTGGTGCCAACAGAAAATGACCAGGGAGTCAGCAACTGAAGTGGAAGATGAAGAATAGAAAGAGAGAAGAAAGGAAAGCTTAAAATGACACTATTGGAATGAATGCAAATATGTGGTTTAAAAGCCTCTTTGGGAGAGCAACCAAAAGACTCCACATAGGATGCTCTCTGTGTGAAAAGAAAGACACTTCCACACTGGAACTGAAAAATGAAATCTTGCAGGAAGTAAGTGAAACAAGTTCAGATGCCAGACTTTTTCTTTCTTCTATTCCTATTCTTTAGGTAAGAGGAAATAGCTAATAATTAGCATGCAAGAGCCATGGCTTATTGGGCTCAGGGAACTGTACAGAGCTGAAACACATACATGGGAGATGGCATGGAAGAAAACAAACCAAAGAATATAGTGAAAAGCAAAATGCATGGTAAAAGGGTTCAGTGAATAAACATCTGGTTTTATTCTAATTACTTTACACTCATAGGGACAGATTGGGACTAAGCAGAGACCTGAACAAGGGCTGATATCCAAGCTACACAATCCCAGATCCAGAGATACTGGGGTTCTATGTTACTGAGATATTGGGACCCCGAGTCATACTTCAGTCCAGCTGAACAAGCCCTTGTTTGGGTGAGCCCTAGGTAAAACATTTCAATTTCACTCTGCAGCAGTCCAGTTATTCGCTCAGGCAACTACACTCAAGCAGCTGAATTGACTAAAATCAAAGTATCAGCCACTTCCTTTTGATCTGCTCTGAAAAGTAACTGCACAAGCAGTTAAATATACAGGGCTAAAAGTGGAATAATATGAATGTGTATTTTCTCTCATGTTCCCTTGCAATGGACCACTGACTTTTTGCCTTCAAAGACTGTTGAAAATGGATTTCAAATCATTCCATATCCAAAGAAGTTTATCTGCATCTCCACTCTGAGACCTCACAAGACAAAAAAAAAGTAATATGAACATTTTCTGATATGTTATGTTTTGTCTGATGAATTCTTAGGCATCCAAATACAAAAATGTCCTTCATGTTAGTCTAACTTCCCCCCTCATGGGCTACAATTTCATAATCTAATACTGCTGCTGATTATGTGGTGCAAATTGATTCCTGAACCTTAGTGAGAGGTGATGAGGCAAAAAGAAGTGTGTCAGATTCTCAGTAGATGAAAAGTAGTGCAATTTGCTTATTTTAGTTAATTATCTGGCTCAGATAAAAGTCACACAGGGACTGAGACCAGAGCTGAGGTCTGAGGCTCAGGTTCAGATGTCCATCTGTATTTAGGTGATTTATTGACCAACACAGTTATATGATTTCCCCAGGCAAGGTGTCTAGGCAATCAGCCAGTACAGCCAAGTACAGACCACTGATTAACTATTCATTTACAGCTGACTAGGTTGAGAGTGATCTTGGACATGAGTGCAGAATGAAGTTTAATTTCAAGCATGCAGAGCTGTAGTGAGATGTCTAACTGTTCTTTTCCCAAACCTTGTAGGTGAGCCAAAAATATACCATTCCCTGTGGATAGATATGCTATTGCTATGCTATTGTACTCTGTTCAACTCCATCTTGTTCTGTGATTATTACCTTAACATTTGAAAGCACCCAGCTGTTCTATATGACAGCCATATCTATAATTTCTCTTGTCTTCCCAAGGGTAGAAGGACAGATAAGGTTATTTTGTTTTTGGGATGTGAGTTTATATAGTAAACACAGAAGACAGAAGGAGGCTATTGAAAGCATTTTTTCAAAGCCTTATGCTCCTTATCTTCTGGTCTCTGAGAAATTTTTTTTGTATTGGAAAAATATATTTTACTATGACTTTTGCTCCTTCAAAGAGTAAAAATCTACATCTTCTAATTTTTTTGGTAATTTTAGTATGTCTTGGACCTCTTGAATGCTTAAAAGACAACAATGTGCATTTTGAACTTGATTCAGTAACTTCTTTGAATCCAGTGTAAACAAGAGAGGATGCAATTGGTACTGCTTCTGGGTAATGAGAAATGCACACTGTGTTCTGTACTACTTAACATTTCTGATAGTGACACAGCTTCCTTCCCAGATCTGTCTTGCTTTTGCTAAGAGAGGAATAATAAAGAAAGCTGGAAATGAAGTCATAATTTATAAAACTGCAGATGATACAAAGTATTAGTTGCATAAAGAAAGTTTTGCTGAACAAAGAAAACACTACAAAATACATGTGAATATGAGTTTTTCACCAAATGAAACTATTATGTGGCTACATATCTCTTCTGCAGGCTTCACATACTCCCCTCTGAAGACCTGAAAGAAGATAAAACATGAATATTGAGATCAAGTGTCTAGAATCCAACATCCTTCACTTGCTCACTGTATCCCTCCAAATCCCACAACTTCCGTGGGCCTGGCTGCAACCTGTGCCAAGGACAAAAATTATGAAAATAGTAAGCACGGTTCAATTCCACTCTACAGGCACTACAGGGCTGCCATGAGTTCAGTCTATGAGCAGAAAGTTCCCTGCACCATGCTGGAAATGCAATATTCACCCTGTTCATGTGAACAATTGTTGTGGCTAAACAAGGTTTTAAGGCTTGCGGACAAAGACATATCTGTCAAAAACCCAGCTCTAGAAAGTGTTAAAAAACTCTCAAAGACTTTCTTGTGAGACCCTATAAGCAAGCTTCCTACAGAAAACTTCCCCAACTTAAATAAATAAAGTATATGAACAAAAAACCCAAACCTAATACCCACAGGTTTAGTTCATGCCACTTAATACTTGGCTAAAAATTTGCTCTTCTTTCTTTCTTTCTTCAACCTCATAATCTGTTTACTGCTTTCTGCTATGCAACTAGCTGACTTTGAAGTATTTACATATAGAAAACTTTCCTATATCAGATGGGTTTAAAAATATAAACTGGAAGTTCTTGATAAATTTCATCAAGCTTAACCCCTAGTATTTGTTGTTTTACTGAAATATTTGAACCATAAATTAAAGCTTTAAAGTTGGAACATCTGCAAAAACAAATTGAACATTGTTTTTAGATGTTCTTCTGAATGATTCTTTGATTAGCTTTCCAGTGAAGAACCTCTCTGGGAGTATAAGTAGGTATCTTTCTCTTCCCATCAAGCTCTTTATGTTTGGTTATTTACTTCTGCAGCTGTTCATGTTAAGAACTGCAAAGATTCACAGGGATCTGTGAGTGTGTGGTAGGTAATAAATCTGCCAAAGATTATCAAGGTTTGTGTATTTTAACATACTGTGATGTGACCTTAATCTCTCTAAGTCTTAAGAAAAAGAAATTCTGTCTCTTTACAAAAGATCAATTATGTACATGAAGATAATGCTGTTTGTGCTTTAATTCGCATGTCAAACCGTATTTTTGTTGATGGATTCTTGGCATGGACTACAGAAAAGTCAAACAGGAGATATGCCTTTGCATTATACAATCAGACAAAACTAGATATGTTCAATGTTGCAGAACTGCCTCATAGCATCTTGAGATTTCTTTTCAGATGAAATTTTAGGACGATAATTAACAATTGTAAAATAACTAGCATATGTAAATTAAAAGTATAATTTGTAAAATTACTAACACTGTTATAAACAAAAATATTTGTGCTTGTTTGCATTATTGAAAGGACACTCAGATGTGCATTATTTTGTTCTGTTCTGATCATAGGCTTAGTGTGATAGTAGAGGCTTTACTGCCTTCATTCTTTACAAAATAGTGATGATAAGCCTTAAATCCCTGCATAGCACTAAAAAACAGGGAAAAGAACCCTTCAGGAGATGAAAAAGAAATAAGACAATTTCTCCATGGCTCCATATAGTGTCTTTACAAGTTTAAAGGCAAGATGATCCAAGTTTAACATTTGCAATGTGGCTTCACATTCTTTCATCTTCACTATAAAATCTGACAATATCATACTTTTCATCATGGTAGTTAATCTGCAGATAAACAGTTAGAAATTCACATTAATTGTACTAGAAAAAAGTTGTTCTGTTGTTTCATATTATGAGATACTGATTCCTCTCCTCGTATAAGCTATCTCTTTTCCAAATGTCTGGTAAAATCTGATCTGGGCCATATCACATGACAGAAACATCGTAGATATCTCATGGGACATGGCAAAATGACTCTGTCTATCGAGGTTTTTTCCCCTCTCTGTGAAGGAAATGAAAATTGGAATTTGCATCTCTGCATCTCCCTTTTTTCCAACCTTTCATTTACATTTCATGATTTTGAGTCAATGACTGTCACTTTCATTTTTAAACATTTGCAAATATGCATTTATTTTGGTGGTATTTTTTGTACAGTATTGAGCAATTTCACACATCTTATTGGAAATATGATAAATACTTATTTTAAAATTACTTCTGTCACTATTAGCTTATTAATAATGTATATCTAATATATCCTGTTCCTGACATCTACTGAATTCATTATGGCATGTCTTTAATTAAGCTAAGAAATTCAAATGCAAACAGATATTTCTCTTTTATTTATGGTTCACTTTTGAAGAAAGGAAAAATATTTCCCAATAGCATACAGGGCAAAAAGGGAAGCTTCTTATTTCTGCTATGGCTTGTCTTTTTCTGGTACTCAGCCACTGTCACTACAAAGACACCATAAGAGTATGATATCAGATTACCTTTGCATTTTTTCATATAATATTTCAATCATGAACTGCATTCATTTCATGGATATAGGATTTGTGCTTAAAATTCACAATTTCACTACAAACAAGTGTTTTTTTCAGTCATAGATTGCACTAGAAAAGTAGTTTTCAGACCCATATCTACATGCTTCCCAACATTGAGTTCAACCATTTTGTTCCCTTTCTTTTTATTTTTTTCCTGCAGGCTTCCCTATTGTTAAAATACCTCTAGTTTCTTACCTCTGATTACTGCTGAGGATGATTCCTAAAGTCAAAATTGACTGCATTTCTTTTTTTTTTCTACTTCTTGCTGAATTAGGCACACCAATCTTGACTCTGATGGCATGCAACTTACATGCAGAAATCAGTAACTAGATGGGATCTTACTGTTCTTCAAGCATATTCCTGAGGTTAATACTTTGACATAAATGGCCTTTATATGTTAATCAAGCACTATTTTTTCTGATTTATTCCCTAAAGATGGATGAAATAAAGATAAAAGGGAAATATTCTCATACCACTGTTTAGATCTCACAAAGCTACCCTCGAAGCAGAACTGTCAATGTATGTGTCTCTTCATATTTCACCTTTGTGTATCTCTGTATTTTTATTCTTGAAATTCAAACACTTTAACACTATTTCTTGCTGTACATCAGGCTGAACATATTTTCTGTTGAACTCTCAGTGAACTTCTTCACTGAAGCTGCCCAAAACTGAGCAGAATTCAGAACTGAGTGCAGCTTTAGTCTACAGATCTTCTGCCTAATGGGATGGACCCAGAAATCAAAGACTATTTCACTGTTTGCAAGAAAGTGAAAGTTCATATAGAGATAGTTCATTTCATCTGCTGCAGGTAGACTGAAAAAGATCTCTCAGGAGAGACTTGAAGAAGACCCAGAGGAATGTTTAATGTCCAGAGTCAAAGGACTTCGATGATGCTCTGCTCCACAGAAATAGAGATAGTGAAGTGGACATGGTTCTCAAGTGGATTTCTGAGTCTTAAATCAGGTGTGTAAATCAATGACACTGTCCATAGCTGAGGCAAATAAGCAATATAAGCAAATGAAGCACCACCAGTGTTCAGAACAGTCAGCCCAAAGGCAGTCAAGGCAGACAAGCAAAAGTTTGAGGGACAAGTCCTACAGGCATTTGTATCAGGACTACTCTGACATACCACTATGAAACTGACATTTAGAATTTTAGTCACTTTCTTATTTCATGTGTCTGCAAGGTATTATTTCATACTAAAATGGCAATACCCATCTTCTGATTCATAAAAGCAGTGAAAGTCCCTTTCCAGTGAGTGGGAGGCCACATTTCCACAACCTCTTTGTCCACCCAAAGACTAAAGGGGCTTTTCAGCATTCTTATCTTGAAGCTGGGCCCTACTTGCCACCAGGGAATTAGGAAATGTGTCTAGTTGATGTTTAAGCAAAGTAAGCTTCAGTTAACTTTTACATTTTGAGAGATCATTTCACTGATTTTGAAAAGCGTGGTTTGATTGTTTTTATTGGTGAATAATAAACAATTCTGCCATTGCTTAGTCTGCAAGGAAATGTGTCAATGGAGTAACATGAAGGCTTCTGCACAACACTGAGCCTCTAAGCTGCTGCTACAGCTACTAATCCTAGTACCTTGGCAGTTTCTTTAGTTAAGAAAAAAAAAAAAAAAAAAGCATTAGAAAACAGAAAAAAATGATACAATTTAAGATCTCCATAAAATAGTTGTTCTTTGCTCACTGGCAAAGTTTTGCATTGCTCATTGGTAAGAAGTGGGGTTTTTTGATGTATAGTACTTTTTTCATGCTAGCTTCAGCACTAGAGGTATCTTCAACTTACTGCTCTAACTCATATTTGTGTGAATATTCAGAAGAAATTGCAAGAACCTCTTGGACAGCCTGCAGCCAATTGGTCCTATTTCAAAACAATTGATGTCTGTAACAGAGACTAGGAGCTTAAATCTTGACTTTTCACAACCTCTTGTAAATCAGAAAGAATGCTGTTGTGATATTTAATGTATCTAGCTACTATGCTATTGTCATATTTTTATTTAGCATTTGTGTGGGGAACTGAATTGCATTAAACTAAACATTCTGCAAATAGAATTATGGTCTCTACTGAAACAGCATGTAGTTGAAATCCTGGTCTCCCAGGAGACACTGAAAAACTAAACTGAATGAACTCAATGTGTGAATTAAACCATTAAAAAAATGTACCAAGCCCTGCAGGTTCCCCCTTAGACAAAAAGTCTGCTTCTGCTCACTATCATTTAAATTACAGAGGAGTTAATTGTAACCATTTTGAGTGTTCCTTATACAGGATCCAGATGAATGCAGGTGAATGCAATTCAGCCAGAATCCCACCAAAAGATAAAACAAGTCACTGTTCAGGTTGTGAGACTGCAAAACCTGAACTTGGAAAGATATGTGGGAAGACTATAACGAGAGGTAAACAATCAAAAACAGAGCCTTCTGCCTTCAGTATGTTGACTCTCCTGCTTATTTTCTGGAGGGGATCTTTGTATGTGTATAACATCTTTAGGATAATCTGGTATGAATTTACTGAGAGACTCAAGATGTGTGAGAGCGCCTTGCTAGCAGCCCCCATCAGGACAATCAGCTCAGAGCTGCAGATTTTTGGTGGGTCCCAGCCAATTATCCTCAGGGCATGCACAGAGCATGAGCCCTCTCCCTGTGGTTAGAACAAGCCAGACATACACAAAGTGCAGGTGATTAATGCTGTGCTCAAAATGCAGTTCACATAAAAAGTCCAGTGCATCCCAAAGGTGCTAGAGCTGCAGAGTCTCATTTTCTTCCCAGATATGAGTGAAGTAGGGGAACCACATTAAAGAGAATGTGGTTATAGCTTGGCATAGACCCCTGGGCTGTATCCAAAGTAGTGTGGTCTGCAGGGGGAGGGGGGGATCCTGCTCTTCTGTCTGCTCTCAGAACACCCCACCTGGAGCACTGCATACTCTTTGCCAGAAATTTACGTGATAGGATAAGGAGTAATGGGTCAAACTTGAAAGTGGGGAAATTTAAGTTAGATATACAGAATAAATTATTTCTGTGAAGGTGGTGAAGCACAGGAACAGGTTGCCCAAAGAGGTTATGGGCACCTCAACCCTGGCAGTGTTCAGACCTTGGGACCAGATGATCTTTAAGGTCCCTCTGATCCCCTAACTTTCTATGAGTCTATAGGTCCCCCATCAGCTGTGTTGTGTCTGTTCCTCCTAAATGTGTTTACAAGAAGGTGTTTACCTTGTTCTAAACTATCAAAACAGTCCTCCAAGTAGACTAATATCCTTACAGAGTCCTATGTTTATTTTCAAATATTCAAAGACTTTGTTCACACAGATGATAGCTGGACTACCAGTTGTCTGGATTTGCATGTCAATTTGTGAGTACATTTGCCATGGATATGATAGATTGATGATAGATAGATAGATAGACTGACTTAGAATTGCAATGGTAGTCAGATGATAAGGTGCTTGAAAATATTAATTTCATGAGAAACTATGATAAGCCTGCATTAAAAGGTGGTCAAGAGTAATAAAAGGCATTAACAGATGTGATACAATGAAGAGAAACAGAGCTTAATGAGGTACTTGAATTCAGTGGAAGTCTTTTGGCTCATTTCAGTGTGATGTGGAACAATCCCAAAATATAGATCACCACAGATAATTATGCCTATATTTTTTTCTTATGGGGAAAAAAATTCCAACAAAAACCAAAAAACCAACCACTAGCAAAAAAAGAGGAAGGACAGGAGAAAGGAAAGCTTCAGAAAATCTCATAAAGGCCTTAGTGATGTGTTCAGAGAGTTTTATCACTAAGTAACCATGTAACACTGCATAAATACATCTCCTGGTATTTGCTGGATCTGGGGATGTATGTACTTCACATATGTACTGCAAAATCTTTTCTGAAATAGCCAAAGTTTCTTCCATCTGCAATCCATAAACTTTTCCCAGCTTTCATATCTCAGTTCATAGAAGATCAATAAATCTTTTTTTTTTTTTTTTTTTTTTTTTTTTTTTGTGTCCGTATTATACTGAAGGTAATATTAGACCAGAGAGTTGCCTTACAGCCTTAAAAACCTAGTCAAATACATTTAAATAAACAAGACAACAAATGACAGTTCCTCAGTGAGATATCACTGTCTTAGATGCTGCTATGGACTGAGGTGAATTTGCCTGGATAACCCAGGATAATCAGGTTGGAATATGATTTTTTTAGGATATTTGTAAAACCTAGGACATAGTCACAGACAGTAAATACTCATGTATGTGTGATATGTATGCCTTGACATGTACAAGGGCTCATTCCCATTTAACTGATCATCAGTAGGATGAGTTTCTCTGATGGTTTAAGTAGTCTTCTCCTATTTTATGTCTAATAAAACATCTTCCTCTTCTTCTTCCTCATCTTCCTCATCCTATGGCTTTTTCTGTTGTACACAATCACCAAGGAGAAAAATTAATTTCTGAATGCCTAGAAAAATAAGAATAGCATGGAAAAGGAGATTTTGTGAAACATGAGAGTAATGTTCTAACTGGAGACACTTTTCAAGAGAAAAGATGTTGACAGCTTTAACATCTATTAATGGAAAGAAATCAATTCCTTGTCAATGCAGTATGAAATCATGTACGTGTTTCTTTTTCAGTGACTGAGATTTTTAAAATCTTATGTTTGTAAGAAGTGAAGGCAGTGAGGAAGATTCTACATATTTCCATGAGACAAAGCTAATATCTAGACATAATATAAACACTCAGCACAAAACATTTCATTTGTTTATTTATCTGACATGTCTCCCTGACAATAACCTGGGGCCTAAATGTATTTTTATAGTCTCAAATCAACTGTTTATTGTATAGATCAAAGATTAAATATACTTTAATATCAGTTTCAGTATTCTGTAATTTTACATCTTATATTACATGCATAATGGAAACCTAGTTTCAAAATAAGGACCAATACTTTACCACTGGAATTAAGTAATTATGGGAAAATATACATGCATTGCTGTGTGAGGCATCTGCCAAAGCAAAGTGGAAAAATCATAGTCCATCTAACTAAGATAAACTTTCAGGAAAGGAAATGAAATCTTGTGATTTTAATGAGGATTATTTGGGCAAACTTTGGTCCATTTCCCTGCCCTTCTTGTCATCCCATTCACATTTAATGTTCTTACTTAGTTTCAGAATTTTCCCTTTGTTATTTTAACATTTCCTTTGCATTTTCTCTATACTCTTTTTGTACCTTTCTTCCTTGATTTCAGTATTTTGCTTGGAGTAATTTTAGCAAGTTTTGGTCTATTTCACTGCCCATAATATTATCTCAGTCCATTTGGTTGTAGTGGCTCCATTTCCAAATTTTCTGGGTTTTTTCCATTGCATTTTATTTCATCATACCTCTTTTCCAGTGGGTTTGTTAGACTTTGACCTCTGATTTCAGGATTCCATTCCCTTTGCTTAAAGGAAAATCATCCATTTTGTCCTGCAAAATTTGAGTTTCTCCTCATGCTACAATACAAGCAAAACAAAGAGAAAAACTTTTCTGGCTTCCTTCTCTTCCAAAGCCTTGAAAGAATGACACTTAAAAAGTAGAATGATATACACCACACAAAGAGCAAAAAAAATTTCCCACTTTTAGTCATTTCAGTTCTTCAAACTTTTCTTTACTCCAATAGGGTGAGTTTTCACCTTGGACTTCCATTTACATAAAGAATCTTTTTAACATACAATATTTTTTCTTGCAAGTGTCTGTGCCTATCCCAGCCTTTAAAAATATGCATTTCATTTGATTTAAGCATTCAGTATATAACTGGTTTACAATTTTGGGGGTAAGTAGTTGCTATTTAGGTACCATTGTTGAATACATGCCTGGAGGACACTTTTTTTCCTCTTGTAACTGCAGATTCTGCAAAAGCCAAAATTTCTCAAAGAATTCCTACTTATATTATATCTTTTCTAGAACACACAAGCAGCATGTATTGCTAGTAGACAATAAAGCATCCTTTGTCTAGTTCATTTGCATGAAATGGAGATTATCTTTCTAAATTACAGTGATTGATGTTTGTTACAATTTCTTTAAACATAGCCAAGATATTGATGGGGTTTTTACAATTTTTTAGTAACTTGACTAAGATGTGTTTTGCATTTAAAAAGTCTTTAAAAGCTGCAATGTTTCCTCATTTAACATTTTTTTCATGTTACGTGGGACTATGAGGATAAATTTCCCATGCTGCAAACAGGGATTTGGCCATGTGTTCCTCATTATCTTCAATGAGATTCAGATGGCTAGCTCACCACCTTGACTTTGAATATTTATATGTTTGTGTACACCTACTGCTGTGTTTCACTGGAGCTGCTGCTCTCTGAGGATCAAGAATACTTATTTCTACCTGGAAATCTGCTAGCACTTCCTGACTTTTTCTGAAGAACATTTGAGGCAAATTTTGATCCACTGTGATCCAGTGATTTCACTGCACTTGTCCTTATTTATTCACTCTTCACGAGTGCTTCTCTAAGGAAGTTTATTTTGAGCGTTTTGGGGATGAACACTCATTTTTCAAGCAAACAACTTGTTAAAATAATTGTCACTCACACGTGTTAATTGTTATGGTCTTTTCAAAAAAAGAGATATACAAACACTGCTATGTGAGCCAGTGAGATTAATCAAGTGCCATGAAAAAGAATGGTGGATTTCACACAAAGTCACTATCAAAGAACTTGTGGAGAAGTTTCTTTGGTACCTGTGAAATTATGCAGCAGAATAATTATGAACATGAAGACTAATTTTGCACAAACTGAAAGCAGAACAAGCTGCCTTCTCCTACCTCTTCCAAGAAAGCTGACAGGTGAAGTGCAGAACGTGCTGAGAGATAATTGTGTTAAATCTTTCTGCATTTGCTCAGCAACATCAGAGTTCTTCATTAAAATGGCTTTGTACTATTCAGTGGATGGAAAGGTGATTTAAGAGTAAAAAACACTGCATTTTGTCATCACTGGTAATCATGATAAATACTGACTTCTCAAATTGATGTTGAGTACACCAAGTCTGCATACCTGGAGATGGGGCCAAAAATCTACCTTGATTACTTTGATGAAAAAAATTTTTTTTAATTGCTTAGGTTTCAAAAACTACAGCAAAGTCAAGATGAATCATATGTACTTGGAATATGTAAACATCAGAAAACTTTCAGTGAGATGTGATGGTATTCTGTAGTGACCGGAGTGGAACTACATACTCCCTGCTTTTCTTTTGAAATGCTTGTACCTGGTGACACTGACAGTGCTTGGTATCTAAAAACATATTTGTTTAAATTGAACAAAACCGAAACTAAAAAATCCCAAGAAACTTGTCATTCCCTAAATTTTAACAGAGAATACAGAAATACAGAAATATATGCAGAAAGTTCTGTGCTTCTAGCACAATGAGTTAAATTATTGAAGAGACACTGTCTCTTACTTTATAACACTATCTTTGTAAGGTAGGCCCTTTTTTTCCTTCTATTTTCAAAGAGTCTAACATCCTTGTTATGAGTAAGGCTTAGTCATGAGCCTGTTTTCTGTTCTCAGAGTATCTTGCACCCCTCCAGGATGCTCTCCCTGACTCTTCCATCAGCAGCCAGGCCAAGGCACACAAGTAGCTCTTCTCTCAGCTGCTGATTTTCATGGCCCCTGAGCTGTGTGTCCCATACAGAGTGTTTTCACTGCACAGTGAAAACAAACACACTAAACCATTTTGCCATCTATGATAAGGTGCTTAAATATTTATTCGGGAGCTGAGTATCCAAACAGAGCCAGCTTTAAGAATAAAAAATCCAAACAAATTCACAAAAAAAAAACAAAAAACAAAAACAAAAAACCAAAACACATATGCTTCTAATTGTTCTTGCTCAAGCAGAATAAGAGAATTGTTAAGGTTGGAAAAAAAAATCTAAGATCATCCAGTCCAACCATAAACCCAGCACCACCCCTTTCACCACCAAACCAGATCACCAAGTGCCACATCCACATGCCTTTTATATACCTCCAGGGATGGTGACTTCACCACTTCCCTGGGTAACCTGTTTTAATGCCTGGACACCATTTCAGGGAAGAAAATTTTCCTAATATGCAAGCTAAACCTCCATTGGTGTAATTTGAACCCGTTTCCAGTCATCTGTCACTTGTCACCTGGGAGAAGAGAATGATTCCTTCCTCACTGCAGCCTCTTTTCAGGCAGCTGTAGAGAGCAATAAGGTGTCCCCTGAGCCTGCTTTTCACCAGGCTAAACACCCCCAGCTCCCTCAGCTGCTCCTCACAGGACCTGTACTCCAGACCCTTCCCCAGCTCCACTGCCCTTCTCTGGGCTCACTCCAGCCCCTCAATTCCTTTCAGAACCAAACACAGGATTAGAAGTGTGGCCTCACCAGTGCCAGGGACAGAGGGACAGTGAAAGGACATGGCACTGTGATGCTGTCAGTAATGTGTTTGCCCCTGAAGTTTCTTTAGCAATGCCTTATGAATTGGCATGCTCACAGGGCATGCTGGGCAGTGATAAATAACATATTTTAGTAGGGGGAAGCTGAGGTAATCCCTTCCCCTCAGGTGAAACCACAACCTTTTCCTGTTTATTTGAGGAATTTGTCCTTACTGGCTGAATTTCTTTCCCTCCTCCTCTCAGATATACAAACTACCATGTGTATCTACAACATAATCCAGACATGGTATTTGGTTTTCATTTGTGTTTTTCCCATCCTGTTTTCTGCAGCAGGACCATCTATGGTGCCATCTACTACACATTGATCACACAAACATTTGCATTATTTATTATACTGACTAAATACGAAGTGAGAAGAGAAATAATCTCCCTGTAATACTGACAGCAGACACCACATTCTTGAGAAAGTCTGTTTTAAAAGGAATTTTTCTTCACACAAACCCAGACATCTCTAATGAAAAAGGAATATTTGCTCCTTCTCTATCCAGTGCAAGAACTGCCATTCACCACAAAGACACCAGTGCTGCAGACAATTTAATTTTAAATGTTCCCAAGGGAGTTTTCTTGAAAACTATTATTTTTATTACTATATCCACATTTTCCTGTAGAGTGTGCTAGGCTTTATCCACAGATACTTGATCAGAGTCCTTACACCTTCAGACACTATTAAACCTCCAACTGGTGGTTTCTGCCAATTTTCCCTTAATGTTCTGACCTAATTTCCCTGTTCTCATATCTGTTCTTGAATCCAAATCCTAAATTTCTTGTTTAATCAAAATCATCTAATTTTTGGATGTTGATGCACCCTTAGCATTTGCAATATTTTATCATGTCTATTCCCATCAGAGCAGTGGATTATTGCCTCAATAAAGTAAGTTTAAGGGAGTATCTCAGGAACTTTGTGCTTCAAGGTACTCAGCATTCAAATAATTTTTTTGTTCAGAGGACAGACAGAGAGAAATTAAAAATGACAACTAAAAAGACTAATCTCTAAGTATGGGTTTATTTATTTGCACATTCCTGTTTACGTGCCATATTTCCCTCACTACAAACACATCATGATGAGTTAAAATTTTAATTTTTCATGCATATTTCTCAAAAATGCTGTCATTTTCTATTTAAAAATGTTCCTAGAAAATAAAATCTCAGCCGAAAAATTTCATCCATATCTAGAAATAAATGTCAAAACTTTAAGAGTTTTTAAAGGGAATTAATAATGTCATTGTATTCAATGCTATTTATTGTCTCTTTCAAGTCAGTGCAATAGCTTTTCTTCTAATTGCTTTGGGGTTTTTGTTTTGTTTTGTTTTGGGGTTTTTTGTTGTTGTTGTTGCTTTTGGTTTGTTTGGGGTTTTTTTGTTTTGTTTTGGGTTTTTGGGGGTTTTTTGTTTGTTTTTGTTGTTGATTTTTGTTGTTGTTTTTTAATCTCTGTAAACAGCCCAATTACAATTTTTTTTTTTTTTTATTTATAGCACAGTTTCAAATTTTAACTAACTACCCAAAATATATATCCTGCAGGATAGGGTAAATAGGTATCATATTCCTCTTCCAGGGCAGATTTCTCTACAGTGACATTTTAAAATTGCATTGGTGATTTTCTTCCATATCATGATGTAAAATCCTACTATACTTTGTTTGCTGTCTAGTACAATCTCAGAACTTCTTTTGGCATTCTTGTTTTCCAATTTCTCTTCTGCAGTTTTGCAGGGTTTCTATATCTCTCAGCTTATACTTTGCTAATGTTGGTCCCTGTGCATTTGCTGACTGCTCTAGGACTTTGTAATCTTCTGTGTTGTCTCTTTTTTTTTTTTTTTTTCTTTGCAAATTGATATTGTATGGAAATTCACTATGAATTTACCAACATATTTGTACTTTTTCTTCTAGATCTTTCAAGAGTTTGAAAGTTAAAACTACAATACACTGATGGAATTTCTCAATATGTAACAAATCCTAGTGGGAATCAGTTTTTAGTGATTGCCATTACATCTTTTGATCACTATGTCAACCTCAGGTTATTTCTCATATCAATGTTCGGGGATTTTGCCCTTAAATTAGTACTGTGAAGATATACAGTGCTCACATACACATGCCTTACTTACAAAATCATAATCATATGCCAAGGAAGCGTGAGAATTACAGTCTAATGGGTTGCAATTTGTGTTTTCTTTCCAACTTTCAAGTATCAACATATAACATAAAATTCCAAATTGTTGAAGGATTGGGGAGTACAAGAATGTCAGGGAAAGAGCATTAAAAGAATCACAGAATATGCTGAGTTGGAAGGGACTCACAAGATGAAACAATAAAATTCCAGATGGGTTTGCAACAGTGAGAAAGGGACTGGGTCAAAGACTGAGCATCAACTTCTGGCAGATACGGAAGAATCTTTGGGCATCTCTAGGGACAGGGTTGATTTTGTTAGCTTACCTAAAAGTTACATTTTCATTTAGTAAGTCAGATTTTCACTTCTGATCTTTGATTTTATCTTTAACTGTTTAGTTGGACTTCTTTCTGTGAGTAGTGATACTTCTCCAGAGTTAGAATGCAATTAACCTTTTTGTAAAATCCATATCAGACCCTTTTTGATGTAATGAAGGTAGAAGCATAATTAACCAATAAAGTAGTGATTTCAAGCCAGTTAATGCTTGCTTACCTTAGGAAGATTGCTTTTTAAATAGACAGAGGAAAATTGTTATTATATATTTTTTAAATCTGTTTCTTGTATTTGAATTGATGAAGGTCTTTTTTATTTTACAAAACAATTAATAAATGCTCAGCAATAAGCTTAGAGTAAACTTATATGCTTCTGTATTCACAGCTTGCAAACTTACTTGAAAATATTCCACAGGTTTTGATAATGAATTCTCTGCATTTTACTAGGATACTTAATGCAAGCCCCGTGTTTACATATTGCATATCAAAATTAAATAAGACAGTTAAACTACTTTTGGCCTTACTAAAAACACACTAACAATTAACCATAAAGGATTAAGTCTTGAACATATTGAAGCAGTTAATCACATATGTAATCTCATGGAATTTATCAATTCAACACATAATTAAGAACTTTACTGGACCAGATCTTCAGATTATAATCGGGAAAAGATGGAGAAGTTTAAATAGCCTTTGTTAGATTGGTTTTGGGGTTTGTTTGCTGGTTTGTTTTTGCTGGGTTTTGTTGTTGTTTCATTACTTTTAGGAGCAGTTCCCAGAGTGGGGTTATTAAGTTGATTTTTTTTGGTTTGGTTTGATTTGATTTGATTCATACTTAGGATGAGTATGACTCACTTGTTAACACTGAATTTAAATGCCTTTCTGTCTTATATCTTGTACTCTTTGTATCCATGTTGTACTCAAAGGCTTACCTAAAAACTACTATAGTAAGCATTCTATAAAAGCAAGTGGGCTGATCAGAGAAATATCATCTACATTGTAGAGCCAATTAAGGTTGATTTCTTCACCACTTGAAAGTCATAGACTTCCTCCATTAAAAATGTATTTCCTGAAATTTGTAAAGAGGAAAATTTGAAAAGCTAAATGTATAATTTTTAAGAAAGACTAATTTTAGTCTTAGTTTCCACTATTGAAGTGAACAAATTCCACATAAATTTTAGTTATGTTTTGAAAACACTCAAAACTGTTAACTGGCTTTCTTCACAGTCAGCATTCTTACATGTATTAAATGGGGTACTCAAACACTGAGGCTGCAAAATCACAAATCACTCAAAAACTCTGAGACTTTCACATCAGTAAAACATCAGTTCTTATTTTCTTATGATAATCACTATTATCTTAATAATACAATATATCATAATAATATTATTTTATATCAACATCAGAGTTCAACTAAAATATTATATCCAAAATATATATCTTCTACTACTTCAATATATTTAAGATATATAGGCACCTTTAACAAAAAAAAAAAAAAAAAAAAAAACAAAAAACAAAAAAAAACCCCTCACAAGCAACATTTTAAAAACTCAGTAAGGGGAAAAGGTTTCTAAGCGTTTTCACTTTCTAGAAATTTAAGTTAATATAAAGCATATTTCCATGCCCATGAATGTCATCACAGCCAAGATTTAAGTACATTCCTTGTAACAGAAGCCAATCTGAATCATTTGAACTTTTATTAGTGGAAAAATTATAGTTGAAGTCAAATGATTGAATGCAAACCCAGATTGCAGACATTCCAACTGCATGTGACTTCCCTCCACATGTTTAAGAAATGCAGTCACAGTTTTCTCTACTAATTTTGTGGTCATAATATCACCAGGACTAAAATTACCATGGTCCTTTTTCATTTCAGAACAGTTGCTTTACTTATTTATTAAAAATAATCTTAAAAAAGTTATCATTACCTTTAAGCAAACAAAAATTTTCAAATCATGGAGATAAACACTTTTTTGTTTTTATCCATTTTCCAGCTCAGGATTTTAGTTGTTCTTCAAAAGCAGGAGAAAGCATCTGTCCTAGCATACTGTAAATTCAATCAGGAATTAACTTGAACAAATTCAAAAATTCAATTTCTGATCTACTACTGAAACGTGTTTTGCAATTAAGTTGCTAAAAGTCAACCCCACGTATTGGCTTTGGATGACATTCAAATCTTCCCAAGAATATTAGAGTCCTTTCCTAATTGGCCAATATTTTATTATTTAATACAACATACAGGCATTTATTTTTATGCATAAATCATTCAGTAGCAACGAAGATTTTAAAGTTCATTTTACCCCGATTTTATCTTCTGAAACCTTTATAATACAGTTGCTTCCACAAGTTGCTACCAATGAAGCACAGGAAAACTCTTCTCTTACAGTAGACAGGCTGTGCAGAGAAATGTCCTTCCTAATGGAGAAACCCTGCTTTGCAGAAATTTCTTCTTTGATTACCAGGAGCTTCAGAATTGGACCTATATGACTGAAAAAACACTGTGTGGCCATTCCTAACATCTTTTGCAACAAGGGGCAATTTTTTGCAACTTTGTTATGTCAGTCATAAACTAATCTTTTCTTCTTTGGGCAATTTTTCTGACTTCACTGCCTTCAAAATGAGGGAGAGAAGACACTTTCATTTAGAGATTGTTCTTTACAGCATGTCAAATATATTTAAGACTCTTCTTTAACAAGTGGAATTGAAGCTGGCATTGAAGCCATGTTAAAGAGAGAGAGTTGTGGATGATAAACATATGTCTTTATTGCTAAACAAATTACAATTACAAAAAGAAGCATAGCTATTATCAGCAATATTGTGGCCAGCAAAACTATGGTAGTGATCATCTGTCTGTGCACACACCTTGATCATGTGTTCAATTCTGAGTCCCTCACTACACTGAGGGGCTGGAGTGAGTCCAGAGAAGGGCAATGAAGCTGGTGAAGGGTCTGGAGCCCAAGTCTTATAAAGGGTGTCTCAGGGAGCTGAGCTTGTTTAGCCTGGAGAAAAGGAGGTTCAGGAGGACCTTACTCCCATCTACAGCTACCTGAGAGGAGATTGCAGCAAGGTGGGTGGCAATTTCTTCTCCCAGGTAAGAAGCAATAGAATGAGATGAAATGGCCTTAGGTTGTGCTAGTGAAAGTTTATATTGGATATTAGGAAAAATTTCTCCCCTGAAAGTGTGGCCAGTCATTGGAATGAGCTGTCCGGGGAAGTGGAGAAATCACCATCCCTGGAGGTATTTGAAAGACATGTAGATATGATGCTTAGGGACAAGGTTTATTGGTGCATTTTCAGCGCTGGGTTCATGGTTGCACTCAGTGATCCTAATTAGAGGTCTTTTCAAAATGGAAAAATCATATTATTCTCTTACTGTGACTGTGGCACAGAAAATATAACACAGTTAATATATGTATTGGCTTGCAGGATGCAGATTGCTTGGTGGAGGTTAGATGCTTCACTTAGCTGTTGAGTAAGCAGCATGTCATAACTTCTTCAGTATTTGAAAAATATTTTATACATAAAATAGAGGTATCTTTTTCAATCTATGCAATAGGTTCTGCAAGAGATGCATAAAGCCAAAAATCAATAAAGGGACTGATGTATCTGCCTGTGGATAAGCAAAGAAAAAGGAATTAACTGGCCAAATGAATACATCTGATGCATAAACGTACAGCAGACCTGGTCACAGCTTTTACTCAGTGGAAAGAGCTAAACACACCTAGGATCTGTTTCACCCTTTTGTAAAACAGATGTCAGAAATAGGCCACATGTTCTGAAAATTTTTTTAAGCCTTGAATAATAATATTGTATATAGAAATGTAAATCTAAATCAATGAAATGGTCATTTGTGGCCAATCATTTTCCTTTAGAGTGCAGCAGTTTGGTTTGTAGACTTGTGCTTTTCCTGGCTCCTGCTGAGATAAGAATTTAAAAGTGCACAAATAGTAGGAGAAATGTCATGTTTACAATTCTTTTCAGCATGGTGAGAAACAGGAAGTGACAGAAATAGTATTCTGGGATAATATTGTAGCAAGGGGTTCTCAGACATTATTCTTCACGCTTCATCACAAATGCCTTATATTACAGATTTGTGAGTTTGCAGAGTGGGTGAAATGAAAATCTGTGGAATCCATCCATTTTGTTTTTTCCAATAAAACAAAAAAGGTTTCCTATGACAGGAACAAGCTCCAGAAAAGGAAGAAACACACTTAGAAAACAAAACTTACCTTAAGAATGTTTTGTTGGAAATATTTACACTTTACTCCTGGAAATTATGTAAAATACAACTTCAGAGTGGTATCACTTGAATCAAAGGGTCTCTGCATGTTAAGATATTGAATGAAGGTCTAAGGTTATCCTTTCTGATGAATTTTGTTTAAAAGTACTTGACACATGTTGAAATCTGTTTCTTCCAAAAGTCAAACAAAACCTGGCCTTTCTAAAAATTGCATGCAGTTCAGAAAAACAGCATTTTATAAGGCTGAAACAATACACAAAGGACAAGAGGAGAATATCTTGCCAAATCTCAAAAAAATGTTTTATCTTTTCATCATGTAGCCTACTCTAATTCTCTCTCTCTTCAATGAGGGTGTGTGAAACATCCTTTCAGTCACTTTAGTGAAGTGCAAACCTCATGTCATGGTAGGAGTATCAGCCAACCTGTAGGCTGGGTTCTTCTAGCAAGATTTGAGATGCTGGATGAGTGTGCTGGGATCACTCAGCTCAAGTGAAGTTTGACTCTGGCTGGATTCCAGGTACCCACCAAAGCCACTCTACAACTTCCCTCCACAAGTCATCAGGGGAGAGAAAATATAGCAGAGTTCATGGGCTGAGGTGAGGACCAGCAGAGATCACTCACCAATTACCACCACGGACTTGAGGATGTTGATTGAATTTATTACTAACATAATCAGAGGAGGTTAATGAGAAGTAAAGTAATTATTAAAAAAACTCCACCTCAACATTTTCTGAGCTCTACATCTTTCACCCCAGAGCACAGGAAGACAGGGAATGGGGGCTATGGTCAGTTCATCACACATTGTTCCTGCTGCCACTCAGGGAGCAGAGTCCTTCCCCTGCTCCATTGTGGGGTCTCTGCTACTGGAGACAGTCTCCCATGAATTATTCCGGCATAAACCCATCCCAAGGCAAATGATTCTCCATAAACTGCTGCAGTGTGGGTCACTCTCTCCTGGGGTGCAGTCCATCAAGGACAGGCTACTTCAACATGGATCCCCATAGGGTCACAAGTCCTACCAGGAAACCTGTTCCAGCATGGACTCCTCTCTCCATGGGTCTGCAGCTCCCTGCCAGGACCCTGCTCTAACATGGGCACCCCATGAGGTCACAGCCTCCTCTCAGACACCCACCTGCTCCAGTATGGGTCTCCTCCAGGGGCTGAGGATGGATCTCTGCAGCCCCATGGTCCTCCCTGGGCTGCAGGGGCACAGCTGCTTCACCATGGGCTGCACAAGGGGCTGTGGGGGAACTCAGCTCTGGTGCCCAGAGCACCTGCTCCCCCACCTTCTCCAATGACATTGGTGTCTGCATTGGTGTCTCACATATTCTCACTCTGCTCTTTCCTGGCTGCAGTTAAAACTGTGCAATAACTTTTTTTAATCTTCTTAAATATGTTTATGTGTGACCCCTATCACAAAGGTGTTACCAGCATTTCTAACTGGCACAACCTCGGGACACCTGTCTTGGAGCGGCCAGGGATTGGCTCTGTTGGACATGGAGGAAACTTCTAGCAACTTCTCACACAAGTCACCCCTGTAGCCCCCCTCCACTACCAAAACCTGGGATTCACTGGGATACATGTATTTCTTGCTTTCATGAATGTTTGGTTTTGATTCTGATGTAGTAAACAAAATTATGTCTTAAGCTGCTATGTCAGAGAAGAAAAACAACCTTCATCTAAAGCTGCTCTTTTGTTGCCTGCTGAGAAAATTGCCTCTTTTCCAACATATCTACTGAACTCCTTCTGGGAAAATGCCTTAATACACTAAAATAAAATTAGTAATTATTTCCTACTTTAACTTTTGGAGTTCACCTGTTGTGGGTTTTTGCCCTCAGAGTGGGTTGGAAAGCTACTGTAGTCAGCCAGAGAGTTTAGGGTGGCAGTAGCCTCAGGGGATGCATGGTGGCAAGTACCTGGAGTGGAAAACTCAGCAAAACTGAGCCTGGAAGAAGACAGCTGCTCTCAACCTACTACAGACAGGGAGCCTGCTGATGGCAGGCAGACAGGCTGAACCTGGGTGAGATTTTTGTCTCTTCAACAACACACATTTTCACCTGTGAATTTCTAAATAAATGGGAGCACCATAAGGCACCCTGCATGAAGAAAAGCCACCTTTATTTAGCCTAAAAGTGCATGGTCCCCTCTTGTTGCCTTCTATCTTCTCTCCCCACTAAAATTTCAATCAAATGGCAGAGTTTGTGCAAATAAAAAGTATTTCAGAAACAGAAATGCTGATTTTTGTGAGTAGATTTTAAATTAAGTGTCTTCAAGTTTTCTATTTTTTTTTTCTCATTTGTATTTTCAGGTTAACAGCTGAAACAGCATTCACACTGGAAGACCTGAATACTGTTAGGGTGGGTTCTGGCCACTTAAATTCATGACGTTCTTTCAGCTCTCTGTGTCTCTCATTGTTTATGAGATGCCCATCAGTAACCCCTGAAGTAGGAATGTATAACCAGACCAACCAAACCAGATAAAGCTTTGACAGCTCTCACAGGTCTTCATTGTCAGGAGGCAAAGCTGGTGTGTTTCAGAACCACAGCAAGGAAAACTTTCTACGCTTGATTTTATAGTGAATCAAGTGACTGAGGGAAGAAAAAGAGTAAGTGTATAAATTCATTTCAATATATTTTCCCCTGTGTCCCTGATTATCCACTCAAATTGCTTTACTGTTGCTTGTTAAAACTCAAAACATACAAAACCAAAGTTATTTTCTGGCTACTTGGCTTCTCTTTCCACATCACTCACAACACAAATACTCTTTAAGTGATTCCTGACTTCAGTTCTTTTATATTTCTTTCTGACAGACTCTTTTTTTTTCATCAAACTTTAGAAAGCTAATGGTCTTTCTCTGAACAACAGACTTCTGGTTTAGCTTTCATGCCCACAGTGAGAACTACCTCATCACTGGAGTTTGTTCACAGAAATTTTATACTCCAGAGTGATGACACTTTTTAGAAGCAATTTTAAGCTGATGGGTCTAGTAATTATGACATGCATGATGTCCCACAAGTCATTATTTTTCTTCTGAACCAGAATCCAAGTAAATTAATGTTACTTTATTTATGTGGCTTTGTGGGCATTGTATGAATGACAGGCATTTGCATCTCCAAAACCACTATATTTAATTAACACATCTGTTGGGAAGTTTGGAAGGATTGGAAGATGAAGGATTACTGTTTTACCAATAAAAATTATTATGATTGATGAAAATTAACAAGTTTTGGCTGCACAGGTTGTCAACAGATTATTCTCCAGTTGAATTGAGAACTTTGAGTTTAAGGTGTAGCATTTACATATTTCACAGGCACAGATCAATTTTTGAAGTTGTTTCACCACTTCCCATGGTCAGACAGGAGTTCAGCCATTCCTAGCAAAGCAAAGATCCATTATACACATCAGCAGCTTGGGAAGACAAATGGTGTCACTCTGTACATCCACCTACCTTCTTTCTTTTTCCGTAGCTTTATATGCTGGCATGATATGGCATATATTTATATATACATATGGTGTGTCTATATACATCTGGCATGATGTCATATGGTATGGAAAATCTCTGTGATCTGTCAGGGTCAGCTGTCCTGACTGTGTCCCCTACCAACACCTTGCTAACACCAAGGCAGAAAAAAACTTGATGCTCAGCAATATCTAAATCACCCCTGCTTGTTAACACTGTTTCCAGCATATATCCAAAGCAAAACTCCATACTCACCACTCTGGAGGAAATTAACTTTTTCCTAAACAAAAGCAGCAAGACATGGCAAATCCAAACTTCTATGATTCGTTTATTTGTCTGTTTGCTTGTTTTCTCTTTGTGGCTCTGTGCTTTGGAAATGATCTTTTATTTAGATGGGCTATGTTTTGCCTTTAACATGAAAATTAGTCTTACCAAAAAAAGCTCCAAACCCAAACCAAATATTTTTCAGGGCTTATTTACCTGTGATAAAGATTCTAAAACTTGAATTAATGTAATCTCAGACCTCTAGAGAAACAAGGAAAACAATCAACAGAAAAAAAAATTAAATAAAATCTTCTTGCTTTGCAGACTTAATATTTCAAGAGTTTGAAGTTCCACTTGATAAAGCTGGAGCATCTCTTTTTCTCCCAAAGCCTTGGGCCACAGTGTTGTTGGTGCTTGGAAATAAAAGCAGGTTTCACATCCACTTCTCTGCACTAAGCCAGCTCAATTACAACTCTGAATGACAGTCACAACTAAGTATCTGACAAGTAGAAAACAAGCAGATTACTTTGAAAATAGCAATTAGACAAACCCCTTTTTATTTTTTTTTGCCAAGCAGTGCTCACAGTTTCTCACAAACATTCTTCTTTTACTTCCCCCAAACATTCATGTTTAGCTACTTAGATCTCTGTAAGGAGAGAGGACAAGGTTTTTTACTTTTTGACATTCTACCATTTTTTCAGCCAGAGACCTATTATCACAGGTACACTAGGAAAACCCTAGAAAGTCAGCAAGTAGAAGGTAAATGGCTGACCTTCAAGATCATAAAGCAAACCAAGAGCTCTTTTTACATCAATTAGATAGCGTTTTCTCAAGAAAATGTTGAAGTTTGTTTATTCTGGGATCGATGAGCTTATGATTAAGCATGAGGAGAGAGGAATTATCATTTGTCCTCATTCAGGGGCTTCTTAGATTATTCTTTAGATTTTTTTCTTGCTGTCTTGATTATAATCTCTGGCAAACTAATACTCTTCCATCTTGTCTTTGTTGCTGTGGTGCTTGTGCAATTGATACCTTTTTCTGTGCATAGCTACAACTAGGCAATAATTGCCCCTTGACAGAAGGTGAGCTGAGGTGCTGAGAGAAGCCTCAGTAATACAGTGCTGTGCACTGGGACAACCAGCAAGGGACTTGCTTCCTAATCCTGGGCATATCTGAGAGGGAAATCCATTGGCACACAGCAGCTTGGCTGTTAAAAAATCCTGGTTATAGGTAGCACCTGAACTCTGCCCCCACTGTGGGGTATGAGCTGTAGTCCACAAAGTAGTCTCATCTCCTGAAGGAGAATATCTGAATTTTTTTTTTTTTTGAGAAAAAACCAGCACATGATACAGGAAAGCAGAAAATGAAAAGAGGACAGAACAAAAGGAATATTTTTTTTTGCTTTTAAAAGGGGAAGTGTTACCCCACAGATTTATGAGAAAATACTCACAATCCACAAGGGTGTTTCCAGGGTTCATTCTGTGACCAAGGGATTTCTGATCTCTATTTCCCAACTTTTTTAAACATTAAGGCATAGATTCAACAATGAGGCCACATGTCCCAGCTGAACAGCTAGATTACAAAATAATTTGTGACAAGAGAGATTCAGGAATGCCTTTCTGAAACTGTCATGAAAAATGGATTAACAATGGCAAAACCCCTTCAAGTGCCTCATTCCATCTTTACAAACAATGCAATTTTGACATGATAAGGAAGTTCATCTGAATGGTCAAACTAAGTATAACAGAATCTATTCAAAACAAGTGGTTGTGTTGGTAGCATACTGAATATCTTATACCTGTACTTTGTGCTACTTATTGGCATAACTAGGATTAATATTAAAGACAGAGGATATTTCTCTCTTAAAAAGGCTTTTCACCACTTTCTCTAACAGTGATAACTGTTATAACAGGCCTAAAATAAAGACACAGAATAAGTTGCAATTATTTCACTCTGCAAAGCCACCCAGAGATGTTTTTGTTTTCTGAGTCTTCATACTTAGACACATTTATGGAAATTATGTTACTTTAAAATGAAATTATATGTGTGTGTGCAGAGGAAGTATTCAGCTGTAACAGCAAAGTGGGTTGTTACTTCATTTTATGATGCTGTTGAAGCAGACAGTTTTAAGTAGTACTTCTTGTACCCTAATAATAAGAAAGTCACAGAATTGCAAATGACTTAGCAAACCACTGTCTCCAGAAAGCCACATAATATTAGTCCCACAGTTATGTGCCTTCTTTAAGTCTTAACTCTAGAAAAAATTTCTTCAAAGATAACACTTCGAGGCTTCTAGGAGAAATGTTAGGAGTACCTAATTTGTTTTCTCAAACTGCCCTTGCCCTTTTCAGGACGTGAAAACTGAGATTGACGATAATTCTTGGCAATTAAATGGGCTAGCAAAAGTGCAGAATAGATTAAGTGGAGAAAAATAGTTTGTCATTTGTTTTCAAAAAGTACCTTCAATTTCTTTTCTGAACACTACAAATCCCCCACAACAATTATGTCATATTGTGGCTGCCACATAAGAATACATGATGCTACCGTGACACCACCCAGTATCACTGCATTTATAGTGGCTTGTATCTTTTTCATTATAAAATCCATTTTAAACTTCTCATATGTTTCCTAATAAAATGCATTCACATCAAGATCTGGAGCTCTGCTCTTTTAAGGAATTCTTTATAACCCAAATAACTCTGATAAAAGCAAAAATGCATGTGTTTGGCAAGCTGGTATATTTTTAATGGTCTTGGTTGTGGCCTTGTCACAAGTTTTGTGAAGGAGCTGGCTATGTAGCCCTAGAAGCCTGGAACCTAAAGGGAAAGGACTCTACGGAGAAAATATAAAAGCACAGCCAGATTCTTAGCTCCTCTTGTCTGAGTTGGGAAAAAAGAAAAAGTGAGACTTTTCCATGTACGAAGCCAGCAGAAAATTGCAGCATTCTTCCCTTGGCTCAACTCCCTCCTGTTTAGTGAGGGAGGAGGCAGAGTCCAGTGCTGATGCCTGGCTGGAAGGCACCCAGTCATCCCTGTGAGGGACCTCTCCTCCTGCTCCAAGACCCCAGGGAGGTCTTCCTATCCAACTTAGGGCAGGAGGAACAGGAAGGGAGGAAGAGATGAAGGAAAAAGAAGAAAGAGTTGAAAGGATGGAAAGACAGAAGGAAGGGAGGAAAAAAGGAAAGGAAAAAGGACCTGCGATTCTAAGCTATCTACTCTGCAAGTAAAACCCAGACATTTCAGAAGCTGAGTGAGGCAAAGATAGAGTAATTATGAATATTGTTTTCTTTAAAACTCCCTCTCTCCTTTTTACTTTGTCAATCACTTTACAAAGTATTAGCTGGATATTGCACCCATAGAGTTTTAATATCAGAATTGTTCTGATAATTACAAATGTTGTCTACTAACTAATCCAGATGTCTCCTGAGGTATCATTTTTAGAATGAGAAGGAAAGAAACATAACAACTGTTAGCTCATTACTATATATACAAGCTGTGACATTCTTCAGCAGATCCAACAAACCAAAAATGAGTGTTAGAAGAAGGAATCCTCTCAACATAAAAGAAATGCACAAGGCAGCATTAGTTTTTGAAGAGATCCTTCTAGAAGGACAGCTGATGTCCTCTGGGCTGCAGAATGGGACAGGTATAATCTGGGCTCTACTCTAAATTTATATCCCTCTGCATTATATTTGGTGAGAATTCTGTCCCTAAGGAATTTTAAAAAAAAAATGTATTCTTTAGATTGAATATGAAACTAATAATGCCAGCTAAAATCCAAGTATTCTATACAGATGATTTAACCTTCTGGGTTTTCTGCCAGTTGTGACAATGCTTCTGTACAGAATATGGCCACTGAAATTTACATCCTGCTGTACAAATTACAGATGATTTCTGGTGATATGGCCATTGATAAGGCTGATATTTTCTCCTTTGTTTTCTAAATCATGTATAAGGAGAGGAGAACCAACTAGATAAAAACATCTCCACAGTTACATCAGATATATTCTGTATGCAAAACCCTCTCTTAGTACTCTTGATTTTAAAAGAGTTCATTATACACTGAACAAGCTGAGTCAACAGAAGCCAAGTCAGCAAATACAGCTTTAGTGTCTGTTTGTAATTAGTTTAGACATTCAGACAACAAAGGATGCTAAGTTATTTCTCTTTGACTGTATCATAAAATAGGGAGAATCAAAAGAAGCCAGAGCAGGTTAGTGTACTGCACTGAATGATTTCCATGGGGAGAAACAGTCATTGTGCAACATGCTACTGAGACATCTGCATGTCAAAAATTCATTACTGAACACATACCCTTTCTCAGTGAAGCCTCTGCTAGCCTTGTCTTCACCTGAGCTGTGACATGTCTCTAAGGTAAAAAAAAAATCTTTTCCTTTGGGGTGCAGAAGCTTGGGTACATCAATAATAACTTTCTAATATAAGATTTACTTATATTAGTTAGAGCTAGCTTGTTCACTTTGCTATTCCCAGGCTGTGTTAGCTGGAGTAGGTGAGAAAGATGTGCAGCTATCTTCATCATCCCTGCAGTATCAGCTTCACAGGTACCTAGTAATTAGGGACCGTAGAGTTTGCTGATTAATATCTAATTTGAAAGCTTCTCATGATGACTCAGCTCACACTCAGCATAATGCAAGTATTCCTGTGCAAATAACAGGGCTTGGCAACGACAAAGTTATGTGAACTGATTTAAAGGATACTGAAGTTTCTGTGTTTGTGCACTTTCACTTACTTAAACAAAGAACAAACATACAAACTGAGGAATAACCATAAGATTTTAGGGCCACACTGGTAGAATTGAGGGGGTTTAGTCTAAAAATCATGATCCCTTTTTCCCTCCCTGACATTTATGTTTCAGATACCTAAGATCAACACATACCATCAGGATTTAACACTTTAAACACTCAAGAGCACATGTTCTGCAGATCTTTAGCAGCTCAATGGTGAGCATACTCTTGGCTAGCTCATGTTTAATCATTACTTTGTATGCACAAATAAGAAATTTCACTGCCAGACTTATCTGAGATGCTTAGTAACTGCTGGGAGTCACTGAGTAAAAGCTGGTGACAGATAGCCCTTATTTTTTTTTAAGTGGAAAGCTGATGGTTTTCTATCAATGTCTGCTTCAGATGTCTGGTTAGCCCTACAGCTCAAGGGTCAGGGATCTGATGTAGGGAAAGGGCTGCCTGCTTATGGCCTGTCCCCAGTGTGCATTTTCTTGCAGGTGCCCTTGTGTGGCTCTACACTCGGTGTACTGGCTGTTAAACATCTTGTTGAGGGGTGTAGAATACCCTTGGGTGTTGTACAAAAAGCCCTCATAATGGTATTTCAGGGACACAGACTCTACTGCACAGATCAAATTCTGAAAGCAAAAACACAAGGACATTATTGGGATTTTTCTAAGATCTGGGACAAAGTTTCTGTTTATTTCAGTGGCAGTGCATAAGATCTCAGGGGAATAAGGCCCAAAGTAATTGCACCCCCACCACCACAGGCCAATGAAAATACACATGCCCCGTGGATCACTGTAAGTAGAGATCTGGTTTCTCTGAGCACAATGTTACTACTGTCATCTGGAGACACATCTGCTATGCAAACACAGATCACCAGGAAAATCACCAAAAGTTAGACAATTCTAAATACTTGAGAAGAAAGTAACAATTTTTTTCGAGATGATTGTTTCAGTGTGCTTACTAGGTCATTTAACATAATCAAGAAGAATGTTTAGTTGATATATAAAACTTATTTCCCATATACCCAAATCTGACTGGATATTTGTGAGCAACAGCCATAGATGTCAGAGACAGAGGGGTTTCAAAATTTCTTTTGCAGTTAATGTAAACAGGACAGGTTAATGTAAGCAGGAAAACAGAAACTAAACTAAAGAGAATAATATAAGAATTAGTAATTAAGAAAAACAAATAAGAAAAAAAAATGCATGCTATTTTTTTTATTACTTGTAAAGAAAAAGGTTTAACAAGAAGTTCTCGCAAGTGTGGCTCAGGGAAAATAAAGAAAGAAAGAAAATAAATTATTATGGTTTGGTATAAATGATCAAAAATTGTGCAAGCAGGAATTAGGCTGTGTAAAATAAAAAGTAACTGAGGGATGTTTGCCTAGTTCAGAGGACTGTGCTGTTTGGAACACAGGAAGCAGGCTTTTCAACTCTGCTATATTTGAATCTGCCACTTAAGGGAGCAGGGATTGTGTCTCCTGTAAAAGAAGGTGTCAACCTGCATGGTATCAGAGAATTCCAAAGGACATTCTTTGAAGATTTCATTGTTGGCATATTCAAGGAACACCCCTCATGTCTGTGTACCATGGTCTGCCCAGACTCTTAGGTGTTACAGCTTTCCATGTACAAAATAGTGAGGATTATATTGGTAAGTCTTGTAATCACCATTGACTCTATTGGTTGCAAACTTATGTTGGAAAAATACTTGTTCTGGCTTTAGGAATTTGCACCTGCTTCCTGAGCAGAATTTGGGGACAGTCATTTTGTCAAGTCTTGGGCAGACTTTTCACACTCCTACCTTGTGATTCGCCCACGCTGAGCAATATTTACAGATGGCTACTAAAGAAACTCAGAGAAGAATATATCTTTCCATGATGGAAAATTTTCCTATTTTCTCATTCGGAGTCTGAATCTAAGAGTCCTTCATATACATGCAAATTTTAAACCTGTTTCTCAGTGCTGCTGGAATTTAACTGTCCTGAATACAGTGCCTGTTCCACATTAAACCTGATCCTACACACTTCATACAAGAAAAACATATAAAATATCACCTCCAGCTGTGTTCTTATCCCTGTCCCTTTATATATTTTTCTCCTTCTATTTTTTCTTTTCATTGATATCTCTCTTTTTCTAATAGTTTACTAGCATAGTAGTGTACTTTATACATGTCTGCTTAAACTTATTGCAGAAATGTGATTTTCCTTAGCTTAACCTGGTCAACAGAATTTCCAGCTATGAAACAATCTTTCATCCACAATGCATCACTCTGCATGTAATTTCTTTATATGATAGAAGCAAACACTAAGACACTTACCAAGGGTGACCCTCTACTGAAGAGTTTTCTATCTGATTGAGGAAAATGAATCTATGGAGTTCAAAGGAGCAACAGATTTCTGCCTCACAGTTCAAACCCATGAATTGTTATATTTCTGCTGGTTTGTGGCTGGGCTTTTTCCTCTAATCCACAGCGCATTTAGGACCAAAGAAAGCAAGAAAGCAAGAAAGCAAGAAAGCAAGAAAGCAAGAAAGCAAGAAAGCAAGAAAGAAAGAAAGAAAGAAAGAAAGAAAGAAAGAAAAAGAAAGAAAGAGATTCTGCATATTAAGTGTTGTTCAAGTTTTTGCTGTTCTATATTTTTTCCCTACTATTATTAGTTTTGTTTTTACTCCTTGCATCACCCTGAGTTCCCAATGGGATGAAGGAATCCTGCCATGGCAGACACCGTGCAAGGCTACAATGAAAAGAGAGTTCCCTGTCCCTGGGACTTAACTACTTAAGCTTTTTGAAGTTAGGTTCAGGTTGCAGTCTTCACAACTTGGAGTATTCTCTTCCTCTCACTTAGTCTTTTCTAAGGTCTTTTTCTAAGAAAGAAAAAATTGTCCTCTTGCTAATAAAAAAACTAAGATTTTTTTCCCATAGTGTTCCTTTTCATTGCATTTTGCATCAGTTATTTATTTTATGGGCTAGCCCTGAATCGTATATATAACTCCTTAAGGAAATGAGAACATATGATACCATACTATGAATTTACCCTTGTCTTTAAAAAACCCAAGCTATTTGAACTGCTTCATTTTTTGTATTTTTTTTCCCAATGACTTGCAAAGCTCATTCATTGAAATTGATCCTGTAAATACATGTGCCCCCATTGCAGGGTGTTCCTATTGCAGCACAGACACCAATGGGTCACTACTAAACTAGATGTGTATGGCATACACCATATACATAGGAAAGGCCCTCAGAGACTGCAAAAATGCTACTTTTCTCATATTAGCAACCTAGGATAGCCTTATTTTAATAATTCAAGCTTCATTCCACTCATAGAAAGTAAGTATTTCACTCCTGATTAGAAAATTGAAAGTCATTACAATTATTTCACGTCTGAAATACATTTCAGTTAAAAATCTGTACATTTGGAAGTAATGTACAAGTTTTGATTTAGTGTTTTAGAGAGTGGCATAGTGTTTTCTCCTGACTTTCAACTAAAAAAAAAAATGAAAAAAATTAAAAGGAAGTTTTCTTTTAGACAAGAAAGAAATTAAGGGCTTTTTTCTTACTAAATACTGTAAAACTGGATTTTGATACTTTAAAGTCATGAGCTGCTCTACCAAACCATTTCTCATCAGAATATGTTATTTGCTGATATTGCAAGTATAAAGACTCTTCATCTGAATGTGAAACTTGCCACAGAGAGCATCCTTTCTTTGACTTAAACAGTATTGTTTTAAAGATCTTCTTTTAAAGCATTTTATTCTCTGCATTTAATTAGAACCAATTTTTCATACATTTCAGTTAGAAGTCTAAAGAGAAAATAAATAAAAATCCCATTTCCAATGCCTAGGCCATTTATTTTTGAAGAGAGTTTTATAGTGAGACACTTCCATTTCAGTAAAGACATCTTGGATTTTAGCACCTGGTTAAGACCAAATTTTTCATTAATAAAAACAACAAGAGCAATGATACCCTGTATAAGCAACACTTTATTTACTTGGCCACTGAAATGCAGTTGCACATGGAATATAAAGCAATATACTTGGAGTAAAGGGCATCAAGCTGTATCAGTGTTAAACAGACTTTTGGGTGCCTGGTTTAGTTAGGAATCTTATCAAGTTACAGAAAAGATGCATCTATGGAAGGATGGGAAAAGCTAAGGAGACAGACAGGCTTTTTTCTTCCCCTGCTTTAACACTGCTGGCTGCACAGAGCAAACTGCAGTCCTGACTGCCAGCCCATTGGAACCAAGCACTGAACAGCTTCTAGGTCTCCAAATGTCTTCTTTTTTTACAGCACATATTGATAAGACAAGGTGTAGAAGTGACAAAGCAGGCTGAACATGCTGCCCACTGGATAGTACTGTCCACTACATCTTTGCTTCTGCTTCCAAGCACTTTTTCCAGAGAAAAAGAGAAATATTTATGCATTTAGCTCAAGATCTATGCTTTTCATTCTTTAAAAACCTAGCATCTACAATATCAAATGACAGCAGTTTTTGTCTTAAGGCAGGCTTCACATTTGGCATGGTCTGGTTTGTTTGTTTGACAGTAGGAATGTCAAGCACAGTGCAATTGCTGCTCCATCCTAACCTAACACCCAGCATACATCACATTTTGCAGCCTCCCAAAGCTATCAGAAGCAAACAATGCAGGAATGAGTAGCTGCATGCCTAATAAATAGCTGTATGGTAAATCCACTCTCCACGAAGAGAGCACTGGGTTGTAATAAGGTGTCTATGGCTGCCAGGAGTTGTTCCAGGACTCCAAGAAACTATAGTCCTTGCTGCTATTCCTCTCAGCTCTTTTCTTTCTTCTCTTCTTAATGTGTTGTTTGCTGCCAGGCTTCACTCTTTCTCCCTCCCAGCAGCCTGCAAGCCATGCCCAGGTGGCAGCAGCCACCAAGGAACAGAAGGGCCAGAAAAAACAGGCAGAGTGGCACTGCAGATGGGCAGTGACCCGGCACAGGTGGTGAGGCAGAAGCTAACCCACTAATTCCTGGTCCAAGAGAGTTGCCTTAAATTGCCCTTTCCCCCCTTGTGCTAGGACTGACATAAAAGGAGTTTGACTACATTGTCTCACAAGCTGTTGCACTATAAGGTTAATAAAACATAGGGATATACAGTCCTCACAGAAAATTTTTTGATGTTTTGGAGATGACAGGCTGGGTGAGGAGTTCCTTTTCCTTTTCCTTCTGATCTTTTTTCTCTTCTTTTGATCTATCTTCTGTGTTAGTGTTTCTTCACACCCTGCACACATGTTCAGAGTATGAGCTGAAAAACAAGCTAATAAATAAATTCTGTATATTTCTCTTTGCCTGAAATAGTCTTCGTCATCCATTAAAGATGATGAATTTCTTATACAATGAAACTATCAAAGTAGCAGCAAGTATGGCAAGCTGAAAATAGGTGTGTTATTCTGTTATTTTTTTCCTCATCTAAAATGGATGGATATTTTAGCCTTAAAGTCAATATGAGTCACTTTTAGAATACACTAGTGACTAGAAAAATGCATACTTGCACTTTCTTCTGCATCACAGTCTTACTATACAAGACATAATACATCCCATAGTTTTTCTCTACTTAGCTTCGTAACAAAGAGCTGTCAAAATTGATAAAACCAAACAGAACGATTACACTATCCTGCACCTATTTATAAGATCAGTTCATCTCATGGCAGTCAATGACATGATGGTACAGGCTGTTATGAACTTTAAATGACTGTGTCAGGCCTGACATCCTTGTGTCCAGAGGGAATGTGAAGAATCAGGAGCAGGATGTTGTTGCTAGACCAAGTCACCCTGGACTTTGGACTAGTTTAGCTTATTTTGCTGCTGAAAGGCTTAGCATTTGAGCTCTCAGCAGGTACTGGGAAAGACAGGAAAACAACTGACACCAGATCAGCAAATCCTTCATAGAAATCTCAGTCAGTTTTTAGTATTCATTTGGATTTGCTGTTGCTGTTGCAGGGGAAAAGACCTGACTTTATTTGATGCTGAAAAGAGGAGGGTCTTGGGGATGTGCCCTTTTCCTGTTTTTTATATTCTTAAAGCATTCATTTTTGGTAGCTGAAGAGCTATCTCTTAGAGAAGAAACTCTGGGCCATATGACCTTTGGTCTTGTGTAGTATTGCTGTGTACTTGGAGGCTAGCAGGAGCTCTACAGTAAGTCACATGTATTCTAGAAAGCAATTATTGTGCAAAACATGGTTTAGAATGATAAAGACTTATTTGTTATAAAAGATGCAACAGTGAAAATTGCTCAGAGAGATGTTTTTAAAATCTATTAGCTCTTCCTTAAGAATAGCCTCATTGTTACCAGATGCCTTTAGGCATTATTAAGGGAAGAAAGCTTATACAGTATGTTGAATGATGCAGGTCAAATAGCACAAGTATAACTAAGTGGGAATTCAGTTGAAGAAATGCATATGTGTGCAGTGATAAAAACAAATAATGGATTGACTCCATGTTGGAGTCAATTAGCTCCATTAACTTGAGTGAGCTAAACTGACAGAAACCAGCCAAAGATCTGTGCCATCAGTTTGTCAGTAGTTTTACCTGATTTATATCAGTGTCTAATGGGAATAGAATTAATTTTATCCCTACTATGACTCTAAAGATTTCAAAGAGGTTTTGTAAAATATCCAGGAGAAAATGAGATGCTCATAAGCATGCATTCCTTTCAGAAATTCACTGGATTATGCTTGAAAAGCACTGCACAGCTCTCAATGTCTTTTTAATGGTGCTGTCCTACAATGAAATATGCCTGATTAAGTGCCCTAAGAAACATTATCATTAAGATACTATGTCTGGTAAATATCACTCTCAAAGCTTTTCTTTCCCTGATTGTGATGAAAGAGACATAATGGTCAGTTTGTGATGAGTTCTAAGTAACTGGACTTGATTTACAGTTGAATTGCTGCATTTAATATGAACACTAAGTCACATTCTATCCTGTTACATATTTTCTAGCAAGAAATATAAACTAAGGCTTCTTGATTTTGTTGGAACTTATATCAAAGGAAAAATACAGGCTAAAATATCTGCATCCTCTAGTACTTTTTAAGTGAAGAGGTTGCTAAAAAATGAAGTTGTAGTATTCCTTGCATACCAATTAACTTAGGCAACTAACAGAAGGAAATAAAGAATATAATTCATTACTGTAGCCCTTGAAAATATCTTTATACTGCCATCATAAGCTATATATAACCTCCAAGGTTTTCAGCTTTTAGGTTTCAGGTATGTGCACTAGATACCTCTTGAATAGATGTTGAACAAGGCCCAAAAATAAGCAGCTTCTCATTTCCATTCATGTTTGTTTCCATTGAAAAGAAAATTAGTCATGCCAATGGGAAGGGAGCAGCAGCCTATATGACAAAACCAGGTTCCCTCACTGGGCTGATCAGCAAAACTTGGTTTGTCAGGAGGCACCACGCTGCTGAACATGATCTGAAACAGCCCCAGCCCTTCCATACTTGTGTAGACTATGAAAATTATCAGGAGAAGGTTTACTAGAAAAATAACTCCAGTAAAAAAAATTTAGGTCTAGGTTTTTAAGTACAAAATTATGTTCTTTTTAGCTCCTTGTTAAGATCTATGTAAATGTAGGTCCAACTTGCAGTTTCCAATCAAATTTTGAACCCAGTGCTTTACTCAAGACCAAGATGCTCAGAGCTTTTAAATTGTACCCAATTAGTAAAACTTCAACTCTTGCTGGAGACATACAGTCTCTTCAGAGGTTTACATGCATACCTGAACATATCCTATAATCTCTTACAGGCTATTGGAGGAGTACTAAGTAGGTAGATAAGCCAACATTAGCCCTCAGATTTCCGGATAACCAAGGTATTAGAAAATCATTATAGACTAATTGGAGGAATTGTTAGGAAAAAAAAAGTAAAATTTAGGGCTTAATTCAACTCATTCTCAAGTAAATTTTTTAATTAGATCAGATAGATTATCTCTGTCCATTGGCTGTAACAGGGAAGCATTGAGGGCTGTGAAATCCTTTCTCCCACACTCCGAAGAGTATAATGAAAGTGTTCATCTGTTCCAGCAGTCTCTGAAGTGGGATGATTTCTAATGAGAAGACACAGCCTTACAGATATGACCAAAGAAAGATGAAGCAGTGTCCCATGATTAGGGATGCACCTTCCCAGACTGACTGTCTCTGTACCAGACAGAAGCACTGCTTGTTTTTCCGCAGACCCTTGGTGTCCACACATGTATGTATGTGTTTATTGTGCTTCCAAAACTTTTCTCAACAGAAGACAGAAGAGAGATAGGAGGATGGTTTTAAAGTTCTCCATACTTTAAACTAAAAAAGCTTCTCAGATTTGCAGGGGAAAACAATAATTTGGCAAGGATTATATATAAGAAAAAAAAACCTCATGGGCTGTTTCTGCCTGACAGAGCAGCTCAAAGAAAATTATGCATCCTGTTGGTATTCCAGCAGTGGTGCAAGTAATTCCATAAAGACAAACTAGCTAAAAAAATGAAAAAAATTAGTCTGAGGAGAGGCTTAAGCCTGATAAGTGAAAATAGGAAACAGCAAGTGTTCATTATTGTGGCAAAACATTGGAGAGTGGGAGTGGGCGTGTGGTGTAATGAGATTTATTTTTTTTAATGTGATTTAAGGTCTGTATTTTCTAAGTTAGAGCTATTACCAACAGCAGAGAATTTTCAGTCAAAATGCATTTTGTTTATTCCAGTCGAAGAGTAGCTTATCAAAAGAGGATCTCCAGGAAAACATTAGTTCCTGAAAAACTGAGAAGTTTAGTTTGCATAGCAAGCAAAGATTGAATGTTTGCTACTGTAAACCATGGGTAAAGCTAAACAAAAGCCTAAAATTTGTGAGAAACTTGGAATGTAGCATATTAATTATAAAGAAATAATGTAATCCTTGAATTGAATAATGTTCACAGCCACTGACGTAATGACTTATGGGAAATAAAAGGTCACCAAGTTCATCTAATAATTAAATCAAGTGGAAGAAATGGAAGCACCTTAAGAACGCAGTTGAAAATACTGTGTGCAGAAATACTTGCAGAAAAATAATATCTGAATGTAAGAAAAAAGGAATTAAAGTAAACATAACACTAGCAATGTGCTGTAGCTTGGAATATTTTTATCAGAGGAAAAGATTGATAATACTATTTGCAGCAGGGCTTCTTCAGAAGTGTTAATGCCTTTCTATAATTCATCAAATCCATACATAAGGCGATTTTCAACTTTTTTTCTAATTTGACAAGCATGTAAAATTTTCCAGCAGATAGACTAAACCTGCTGGAGACAATTTAAGCTTATTGATGTTCCTCTTACTTTCCTTAGTTACCTTATACAAATCCCTTGGAAATAGACCACAAACGTCAAGGTATCCATGGATCCCAGCCTAAAAATTGCTGTTCAGTATTCAAGGTAAGTTGATTTAGTTTAGAAGTGGTGATGGTGAAGGAGGCAATTTCTCTCAATGTTTTAAAAAAGTTATATTTTGCATTCTAAATGGAGGAAACCTGTACAATACCATAATAAAGGTGTGAGCATGTGTCAATTCTATGTGTATCATGTATAAATAAAGGTTGAGATAATTACTTAGATAAGACAATCAATACAGGGAGTTATGACCTGTAATAGGCAGTGAACAGCTCTGATTAGGTATTCTGAATGAAATACAATATTAGATATATGTATGAAGTACAAATAAATCATCACTACATAACCTAAATATGGCGAACATTTTATTTTGGTGCTGTTAGAAGCAAAGTCTCTTTGTTTTCAAGACTTGTACAAACTGCATTTATTTTGATTTTTATGTCAAACTAAATGGAAGTACAGATTATAGTAAGTACAAGTAATGTCTCATGGATACTTTGGTGCTTTTTTGTGCACACAGTTTGTACACAAACAGTGACTTTAAGATCCAAAACCAACTGTTGGCATAAAACTGCTCTAAATATTCATTATGGTAAAAAATTGAAAATAAAAGTAGAAATTAAGTGTCTGTGTTAACAAAAAAATATTGCTAAAAAGAGAACTTATGCATGAGGGTTTTTTTTCTGTTTTCTGAAGTCTTTACACTGAGTATACTTCAAAAAATATTCACAGTCATGTGAGAGAAAATGGAATTAAAACCTTTTCCTCTGTTATTACATGTATTCACAATAAATTATGCCAAATATATAATCATAGGTGTCATGACACCAGGAAATTCCTGACCACAAAAATATCAGCTCAAAATGGATCCTGTTGTAAGATCTACCACAGATAGAGAGTTTGTTGTAAAAGGTTAAGGTTACCATCTGGAACAAAGTTGCCCTGAATCGATCTGAAATAAATTAAAACATGTTCTTCCATGACTCTTCAAATCTCTGTAACCCTATTCTGGTTTGTCAAGAAGGTTAGAAAGTTAGAAAAGTCTTTTTTTTTTTTTTTTTTTTTTTTTTTTTTTTTTTTTTTTTGTGGGTGTGGGGAGGTTAATTCAATTAAAATAAATTTGGATAGAGATAATTCTTTTCATGGATTTTAAATAAAACACATGAGGGCTGAGATGAGTAATATGACCGTATTGACATAATGGAATGGAATGTTGTTTGTTCAAATACTCTAAAAAATAGTAATGTTATTGAAAAATGTAAAAACGTACCTACTTTTTCTTCTTGTTTTTAGCAACACATGACATCCTGTGACTGTCCCAACCATTTTGCAATTGACATTATTCTACCTCATAAAATATGGCTGAGACTATTATATCTGTGAGCATCAGTAAACAAGCCAACCTTTATGCAGCATTTTCATTTCATCAAGAGCAGTTAGACTGCTTTTTTTGTATATGATTGGACCTACTTTCCTCTGTATTTGATAGGACCCACATTCTTTAATAAACAATGAAAATGTGAACTTTCAGACCCTCATGAAATTGTCAGTTTCTTCATTCAGCTTCAATGTTAGAGTTCTGATGATGTATGATTGTCATGGCAGATGATTCCTTAGACCTATATTTTGTAGGTATAGCAATGCTTGGTCAGCTTCTGCTGATCTTCACCAAAGCAGAAATCATAACAAAGGAAGAAAATAACTGGTGTACTGGAAATCAGTTTCAAAAATCCTTCACATCATTCCTAGCAAAGTATGAACTGAACTGTTCAATAATATGAAGATAATATTCACATACCAAATTTAGGTAATGAAAATTTGGAGGCTGATAGCTCCACAGTTCTCTACCAGCAAGGGTGATGTTTGTGGTTTTAAGGATTGTTGTGTTGTTAGGCCAAGCTGGAAATGAAACACCCCACAGCTGCTCACTCAACCCCCTTTCTCTTCCCCACACTCCAGTGCAATGCAGAAGAGAATTGAAGTAAAACTTGTGTGTTGAGATAAGAATAGCTTAATAATTGATTAAAACAAACCACAATCATCACAGTAAGTAAGAAGGTGAAAGAGAAGGAGAAGGAGAAGGAGAAGGAGAAGGAGAAGGAGAAGGAGAAGGAGAAGGAGAAGGAGAAGGAGAAGGAGAAGGAGAAGGAGAAGGAGAAGGAGAAGGAGAAGGAGAAGGAGAAGGAGAAGGAGAAGGAGAAGGAGAAGGAGAAGGAGAAGGAGAAGGAGAAGGAGAAGGAGAAGGAGAAGGAGAAGAGGAAGAGGAAGGAGAAGGAGAAGGAGAAGGAGAAGGAGAAGGAGAAGGAGAAGGAGAAGGAGAAGGAGAAGGAGAAATGTGTAATGCAATTGCACACTCACTCCCACCTGACTGATGGCAGACCTGCTTTCCCCAGCCCAGGTCAGCTGCCCTTCCAGGCAATTTCCCATTGTTTATATATTGGGCTTGGTGTTCTGCGGTGTGGAATACCCCTCTGGTCATCTCCAGTCACCAGACCAGATGAAATCAGGACAGGTGAGATATTCTGGGTCTAGGAGACATAATACCAACACTTTCCCATGTCTTAGAACCATGATGTACATGCAATATAGTTATCAGAGGTAAACAGAAAACATAAACAGAAACATAAACAGAGACCACTTGTGAGTGGAAAAGGACAGGAAGCCATTGCTGTACTTTGCCAGCACTGGCTGCCAGGCCCCTGTGATGGGGATTTAAAGTAACCAGCATTGCCCTGCCAGCCTAGCTCTGATAGTCATGGATGCCTGCTTGATGACCCAAGAGCTGGACATCTCTCTGCTACCCTCAATGAATACTGAAAATGCTGTCCAGAGTGCAAATCGGAGAACTAAGGACATCCTCCTGCCCTGCATTTCCCTCTGGATTATCCTATTTTATTCCATTCCCTACAGAGATATAGTAGTCAGATGAGACCCCTAATCTAGGCATGGAGGTTAGATACTTAATGTTAGCAGCACAAATACATCACAGAATGTGCTCCACCAAAATGATTGCACATATGAGCCACAATAAAAAGCAGTCTGCTAGAACATGCCAGAATTAATGACTGAGATGACTATAAGACAGAAAAAACTGAGAGGGAATGGCAGTCAGCTTTTCAGAATGCAGCAGTTGTACAGTGTTTAAAGGCTTTTAAAAGAAAATACCTCTCTCAATGCCCTCCCTCAGGACTTTTAATTGAAGCCTTATGAACGAGATGACTGCAATAACTCCTTTGGGAGTAATAATTGCTGGGAGTGCCCATGACAATGGAGTAGAAATCCTAATCCCAAAGGTGGTTAAATGAAGCAGTAGGCATGAGCCTGGGTCATAAGCAGAAAAGCGTAATGCCTTTTCCCAAAGGTGCTGCAAAAGGAATGTGGGATAAAAACTTGTGCAATACTAACTGAAATTTAAGCAGCATTTGCAGTATTTCAAAACATCCCACTATTCAGAATGTGAGATTGGTTTATAGCTAGAGAATGGGACAAAACAATTGCTTCCAGAATAAATATAGTTTCAGAATTTCTAAGATGGTGGCTACAGCAGGTTAAGAAAAACATAATTTTTTTTCTGTTTACTACAGGAAGTTTGAAGAAACTGAAAATATTTCCACTCTGATATGTTTTTTTCAGAGGGAACTTCCCAAAATGCCACTAAAACCTCAACCCTGAAAAAGTTATTAAAATGAAAATTTACTTTTCTCTTTTGTTTATTTTTTTAAAATATATAAGGGAAATAAATAAACAAAAACCCCCAACTCTTTACTATGACTTTTTTTTTTTTTTTTTCATTATTTAAAGCTGCCTTAATCTTCTTCTCACATTACAAGAACTTTGTTCTAACTCACAGGACTGAGCTGTTTTCACAGAAGAAAGGATTTATAGGGGCAAAATGTCCCCTTCCAGAGCATTTTTTTCTGTCTTCTAACGATTCCTATACTCATATCCATTTTTCTTTATCTTGTTTTCAAGAACTCCCTTTCCCATAACAGATCTGTTACTGAGAGAAATTTCTACTATTGCTGCCCATTGTCTATTTACTTTGCTTAAGTGGAGGAATGCTGGGCCATCCTTCATGGGCTGACATAGCTCCAGAAATTGAGACATTTACTGCTTGTAGAGATCACAGCTATTTTCAACTCATCCATTGTAATTCTGAGGCTTTCCTGGCACATGGAACCAAGTTGGCATGAGCACACACTGTAAATCCCACTCTGGAACAGCAGCAGATTTATTGTATTGGGATTACATAGTCAATCTTTGCTTGGGCAGTAGATCAGACTCTCCCTAGAAGTTTTGAGCTTGGGGACCATGAGCTAGCTGTGCATGAACATTGTCATCACCTGTGGATAGAGATTCAGAAGATCTGGGGAGTAAAAACAAACAATTTTACTAATGAAGAGAGGAAGGTGTCATCTTTGCATTAAGAGTCAAAAGGGATGAAAACTCCCTTGTGAGTTCTCCATACATTTGCCTTAAAAAATAAAGGCAGGTCTTTTTTATTCCTTGTGACTTTCCTGACCTTCCTGTGGCTGCACCATAAAGGCTGTTACTGATTGCTAGTTAATGATTCCTTGGTGTTTGAAAGATAGACAGCAGCATCTTTAAGAAGTTTTCCTATTAGATTCAGTATTGATATGTCATGGTATTGGATTTAAAAACTAATAATCTTTGGTTGATAGGAACACTTAGACCATCGTAGCTTGCAACAGGCGTTGAATGCAGATTCAAGAAATAAAAAATTAGAAGAGAATTTTTTTTCACCAGAAATAATGGCTTAAAGCACTTTCAGTAACCTACTTCAACACCTTATTTCACTTTTGAGACTCAACTGAACCCTATTTGTAAGCCAAGACACATTTAGCTGAGAAAGCTTGTTGTGAGATTAATGCTATATAAATTCTCTTCTGGATCCTGTTGAGGTATTAAGCAAGGGAGTACTTGCAGGGAGAGCAAAGTTGTTCATTACATGAGCTGATTACCATGCTCTCCAGAACAATAAACTGCTGCTGTTGCTACATTAAACCAGCTGTTGCGGCCTGCCATTGAAATTTCTATCTGCCTCCCTTCTGCATTAATCACAAGGGCAAAAAACCCCAATAAAAACATTCCCATTAATTCAAGATTTCTCATTTTCTGGAAAGAAAATATGAGCTTTGTTGTACCCTAGCTGCTCTTTTTTAATGGAGCGTTGTTCCTGGCCTGCGCCGGTGAACTGCAAAGCTGGAGGGTCTCAATAGATATTCTCGTAAAATGATACTTTGTCACCTTCATTAAAAATAAAAAACACCCAAAAAACCTAACTTAAATAAATAAATAAATATTTTCTGCCAACCATAAAGCTTGTGATACATCTTTTAATGTTAATCTTGTTTCAACTTTAGTCTGCAATACCATTTACTTGATTAGATTCTTATGATGTCTTGAATATGTATGTATGCAGGGACTGCTTGGAAATATGTGAAAGTTCATAATGGCAAGAGAGTAAGACAGACACATATAACTATTCATACAAACAGATAAGACAAATCCATATGTGAGTGTATTTAATATGGATTTGATCTGCTTTGATATATTATTTCTCCTACAGATTAGTTCTTACTATGTTATCCAAACTCTGTGCAATCCAAGAGCAAGAAATGGATTCTTTATATTTATGTAATTGGACTCTGCCTTTTCACTCTGTCATCTCACAATTTAATTAAAAATCTTTTAAAACAGTAGCAAATATTGGGGGAAGCATATAGTATAAGACTAAGAGAAGGAAATTGCTGCACTGAATACTTCAGAAATATATCCATTTTTTCAGACTCTGGCACATCCAAACCTTCAAGAAGGCTCAGTTTTGCAGACAGAGTTATTGCAGTGTCTACAAAATTTTGGCACTGAGTCTGGGAAAATAGCATAAAAAGCAATGGTAAAAAGGCGCAGCAGGTGATGATGCCACTCAAAATTCCAGTCTGGTGCACTGCTCTGTGGCAGATGCTTCTGCCTGAAGCCTTCAAGCCTGGTTGCTACATTTACAACCTTTGCAGACAAGATAGTTGAGCCAAATACAGGATAAGGAAGAGAATATTTGGTCCTGGGAGAAGCACTCCAACTAGACTGTGGCACAAGAGTAAAACCTGAAGGCAAACAACCAAACAAATAACAGATGTGTCTAGAAAACTGGTTAAATAGTCACACATTGTATCTGGGTTGTTAAACAATTTTAAGAAAAAAGAACGTGTAACGTGTAACTGTCTATGGATATGAGGAGGGAGATCTCAGTTACATTACTTCTCTTTGTGTTTCTGTCTCTTTCCTCAAAGAATACAAAATAATACACTGCAGATTAGGAACAAGATTAGTGGATGTACAAAAAATAAAAACCCAGAGATAAATACATCCCCAGTGGAACTCCACTGTGATTACTGGAATTATTCCAAGCCATGAACTTGGGTCATAATTTCATATTTATATTAAAACCTTGGAGATTAGTATAAACTGTTAGACTTGAGCCTTGGAAAATCTGCCAAAATCCTTTCTACTACCCCTTCAAATCCCACACTTGGCATATTGTTTTTGTTTTGGATACTAAAACATGAGTTTAGTAAGCACAAAGCATAGGTGTTTGATGTTAGTGTTGTTACTGTACTTATTACTGGAATGTTCCAAAATATTATTATAGTAAAGGTGATATGTGAGTAAAACAGAATAAAATAGACACTACATTATAGAGGAAAAAAAAACCACCTTGGTTTTATTGCTCTATAACCACAACGTTTGTATAGTTTTAAGAATGGTAAGCCTCTTTTCCTACCCATTTTATTCTTTGTTCAATCTTTTTTTTTCTCCTAAAAATTGTCCAATGATTTGCAGATCCAAAACCAGCATACACAATTTCAAGTAATGTAATATGTGCAATTTTGTAATAAATGTAACTCTGCACTGAAGACAAGCAGGAATAATGTGTTTTCCTAGCTCTAGTTGGTATCACTGTTGAACAAATACAGAAATATCAGGGCTTGCTCATATTTTACTCTTGAAATGGGAACAACGGAGTTATGTCAAAAGTGAAAGATGAGTATTTAATAGCTGTCCAGGGGTGTGCAAATTAAAGCTGCAGACTAAATAGCAATTTATGGGGCATAAAGCCCAAGAGACAATGAGTAGACAATAGGCCCCTGGAATTGTTGGGCAAGACTGAGCTATCAAACACGAGTTCATCTCCCTGCACCATAGCTGCAGCTGCATCAAGGAGTGAGCAGACCAGGGTGCCACACAGGGGTCTGCAGACAGGTTTGATGGCTGCAAGAAAAGGACTGAGCTTAGTTAATGACACTGAAGTCAGGGCCAGAGTTATGATGCTGACTACTAGAAACATTAAGTCACTAGCATCTCTGCTGGAGACTGCTCCAGATTTATTGCAGATGTGAGGAGCTGTGGGGCTGTAGCCCAACAAGCCTCTGACTGACTTCTCAGAGGAGCTGCAGCACTCCTAAACCTTCTCCTTCACAATGCAGGGAGGTTCTTATAGCTGCGGCATATTATCTGTATTAATCATAACAGACTTGCCCTTGCAACGATGTTTAAATAAAAAATTTTTTAAAAAAACGAAAAAGAAAAGAAAAACCTACGAGTGAGACCACAGACATGTATTTCGCTTGGGAACCTACTGAGTTTGAAATCCTGAAAACACCTACCAACTCTTTTTTTACTGACTGGAAATAGAATCATTCCAGTTTCATTTAGGTTAGTGGAGCACCAGTGATTAATTACATTAGTCAGCTATGTACATTCCAGTAGAAATCAAACCTAGCAGCCAGAAATAAAGTTGAGTGGCTTCATAAGATTTGAAGGATTCAATGCATTTTTGTCTCAGCTGAGAATACTATACTCTGGCTTCTCAATTCAGAGGAGATTTTTCACAATCTTCAAAACCCTGGAAAAGATAGCTAAGCTACAATACAATCTGTGTTTACATTTTAATTAATATCACTGTGCATGTACTGATAAGTTTCCTCAAAACTGGTTAATGGGCTTAAACTAGAACTGCTTACAAATTGGAAATGGGAATGTCCGTGATAGCAAGAAGCTAAAGTGTCTTGAGTCCTATTCTGAGCATTTCAGAGTCTTATCTAAGAAAGGCTTTAACCTTGATCTTGTTGGCCTGTTGAAGCACAGATCCAGGGTTAATGATGGTGGTTCTTTGGTGGTACAGCACAGAGACCTGTTCTCCCTTCCTAATACAGTACCCAGCAAGAGACCTTTAGTGGATGGTCCCCTCACCCCTGAGATGAACCCAGTGCTCTGATTTATAGCTGCTGGGCTTTTAGAAGTGCTGGATAATGTGTGCATGACTTAGGATGAAGAGCAGCACCCTCTGCACCAAGGATTCTGCAGTAGGAACTACTGAGGAAATTCATCAGCCACACCTTTTGCTGCATTGACCCACACAGGACCAGCCCAGCTGGAGAGACTTTCAACAAATGTCAGTGCCTGTGATTGCTAATTTCATCCCTAATTTGAGTGGAGGTAATTTGGTAATGATCAAACACCCCAAGCAGCATAGGTGGCATCCCAGCCATCAATTTTCTACTGAAAGAGCAAATCTACCAAATCCCTTTGGCAGACCTCACAAAACTCGATCTCAGGTCGAATGTCTTACTGCCACTTCCATAACAAACACTAAATCATTGAAGGACAATTGTCCCCATAATTTTGCTCTCCTACTCATGTAATTTACTTGCAGCACATAATTTCTCTCAAGACTGCAATGTGTATCATGTTGAATATTTACCCACACTCATAATTAATACGCATCAAAGATACTTGAGTTAGATTTTTTTGATTTTGGTTTTGGTTTTGGTTTGGTTTTATTTTGTTTTGTTTGTTTTGTGGGGTCTGGGGGTTTTTAATGTTTTGGTTTTTTTTTTTTTTTGTGCTTTGAGTTGAGGGATGCAGGTGAATGTCTACTTGCTTCGCTTATGAGCTACACAGGTAAATTCCTCTCAAAGAAGGGAAGAGACTGCAAACATCCAAGAAAGAAAGAGTTTCTGAGTGTATTGCAAATGTTTACATCTGAAAGTTATATCAAGGTAAATGGGAAAAAGACGGCCAAAATAGCAAAAAAGTAAAGAAAGAAAGAAACAAATAGTAACAGAACAGAATGGCTTGGTCTTCAGGGTATGAGATGGTAAGTCAAACTTTCTAAAAGTGAAAGTCACAGAATCACAAGTTCACAGAATATCCTTGCCATTTGAATATCTGCCATTCAAGCTGGCAAGCTTGAACAGTGATCATTATTCTAGAGTCCAGGACATGCTCAGACTTTCCCCTTTTAGGACATGAGTGTTTGTGTCCAGGCCTTTCAAGCTCAGGGGTTCACAACCTTTATTCCGGGGTCTCACTTTTTCAGGGATAGACCAGTGATTTTGGAATTGCTGACAATTACCTCCTTAATTGTTTTGTTAAGGTCCCATGGGTTTCAGTCTGAGCTTGGAGCATAGTGTCTGATCTATTCTTTGTTATGCCAGGAATTTCTAAAAATATTGAAAGATAAAACATTGCCTTAGTGAACCATTGTGTCCTGGAATTTGAGTACTGGGCTGTCATCAGAGTCTTGTGTGTGGTTGTCTTCTGAACAATCTCTGAACCAAAGTTGTGTCAACACAACAAAAACCAAATCAGATTAACTACAAGGAATATCATAATAAGCATGAAATTTTATTGTGGAATGCCTTTTCTCTATGTAAATACAGGACTGAAAAGATATTAAACAAAATTTTATCAGCTGAAAACACTAAAATTCTTCTTGCTCATAATCAAAATTTGTAATCAAATATGTAAGCAAAATGACAGGAAATTTTTAGAACAATCTGTGTTTATTTACTTATTCAGACTGATGCAACTCTGGTATAAGCCTGATTTTTTTAAAATAAACTTCTTTAGCACATATGAAAAACGTTTCCAGTCAAAGAATCATAGAATGGCTTGGGTTGGAAATGACCTAATAGATCATCTCATTTCAATTCCTTACCATGGGCAGGGACACCTTGCTCTAGACAAGTGGCTCAAAGCCCATCTGTCTTTGAACACTTCACAGTAAAGAATTTCTTTCTTGCATGTATTCCCAGCCTTCCTCTTCCAGTGTAAAGCCATATTCCCTTGCCTTATTACTACCTGCCCTTGCAAAAGGTGCCTCTCCCACTCCTGCTGTAATATCTCCATGGAGCCTTCTCTTCTGCAGCCTGAAAAACTCCAGTTCTCTCAGACTGTTTTCATAGAACAGGAGCTCCAGGCTTATGGTCATCTTTGAGCCTCTCCTCACAACTCACTCCAACAGGTTTATGTCCTCTTACTTAGAGAGTCCCAGAGCTGGTCACAAGTGCTCCAGGTGTTTAGTAGAATTGGGTTGAGGAAGGAAACACTAATTTTATACTCTCTATTTCTACCACTCTATGAAGGACTAAAAATGTGAAAGCAACCTAGGTAAAATACATCCTGGACAGTGAAGTTAATAGAATTTGTGAGTGGAACATCAAAGATATTTGAGGGTTTGCCTTTGCAGATTCATAAAATACAGTTTTAACACTTGGCAAGGCTTTGTTTAATGTATTTGATTTGCGATAGGGAAAAAGAAACCAGCCCCAGGAGGTTATGACATAACTGATGACATAGAAAATCATTCATTAAATAATTCCATTGAAACATACATGACCAAACCACTGCAAAACATTTTGAAAGATGTTCCTTATCTGTGTAACCATGTTGGGTGATTTTCCCCAAGGGACCTTGATTTATTAACTTCTCACTTATTCTTTCAGGGTGTGAGTTCAGCTTTTATCAGTTTTAGAATTTAATTAGCAAAAAATGTATAATTCTTATCTGAGCCTGATCCACAAGCAGTTATACACATGAGGTTTCCTAAAAATGTAAGAGGACATTTTTGAACTTACATTCTGTCTTTCCCTTCTTCAGTGTTCAGAAAAACTGAACTTTATTGCACTTATGACTTCTGGTCAGGATATTAATTTTTTTGTATTGGATATTTTTGATTTTTTAACTCTGGGAGAACAAAATAAATCAAGGAAACCAGCTACTTTTCCTGGACTGGCAGTAGTTTTCTAAAGAAAATTTTCGGTCTCCTGTTTCAATTCTGCAAAAATAAGTTAGCTGATGAATAAAAAAAACTCTTCCCCACCTCCTCTGCCTTTTTCTAAGGCTTAATAAAACCAATTTTTACCTTCTTTTCTTTTTCCTTTTTTTTCCCTTCTATGACTTCATTTGTATTAACATGTGAGTCCTCATACTTTTCAAAGTTTATATTTGAATAAATGACACTTGGTAACAAATTTTGTTCACATAAAAATAGCACTTCAGCTGTAATCAATGCTTTAAAAATTATGAGCAGTTTGTGTAAACCTCTCTTTTTTGGCACTCCTAGAAGTCAGCTGTGATTTCAGAGTATAATAAATGCATTTGGTTGAATTCCCCTGTTGTGCTGTGAGGAGAGCTTGTCTTTGGCTCATTTAGATTCTGAAGACTTTGTCCAGTGTCTAGATGCACTTTTAAAATGTAGTTAGGAGAATAATTACTGAATATATTGAAGAGCCATTCGTATTTTTGCAGTTTATGCTTAGTAGATTGCACAATTGGCATAATTACTGCAAACTCAATTGGCAAAGAGCTGTTATCTTCAATGGGAATAATGCCTACTACACTACTCAGTCTTATCCATTATTAATAATGTGCATTTAATAACTTGCAACTACTGGTCTTCAAAGAAGTCCCAAAATTGCTTAAGCTGCTTCTCACTGTGTTTGAAGCAAGTTAACAGATTCTGTACCATGAAAAGTCGGAAATACAAAAATCAGTGCTATAACAATCATGCTGTAGCTATTCAAGGAAAAACCAGGTTGACTAAAGTTGTAGCAAGAAAAAATAAGTTGATCAGATTAGTCCTTCAAGTTGCTGACTATCTGTGACAAAACTCTGTTGGGACACTGAATTGAATATATGAAGGATAGTACAGAAAATCCTTCTCTGCAATAAATTACTTTGCAATAGTTTTGCTAGGGAATTCTAAGTTGGTGGGGGTTGGTAGGTAAGCTGTGAAAGCTTGCTTTAAAGATCATGTTAGATATTTTTCTCAATGCAAAAGTCAATCAGATTGCTTTGGAACACATAAATTTGCATAGAAACTGTCAAAAAATTGTTTGAACTTTAACTTCAGATTGTAGAGTTATTTCCAAATTTGGGTAAAGCTAAGGTGAATTCCAGTTTCATAGCCAATCAAAAACTCAATAAAATGCTCTTTGCCACCTTTTTTTGGTTAAAAACATATTGTAACTCCTCCCATGTTACTCATTAGTCTTTTTGTTAAATTACAGCCATTTCATCTCTCTGACCAGTAACCAATGTGACTTCTTGACTAATATCCTAGTATTTTTTGTGAAAGCAATATGACCAAAACATTTCTATGGAAATACCTTTGGCAGAAAATAAAATGGTTTATTGCATTACTGAAAATAGAAGGAAGTCATTCACCGAGATCAAAGACCTTTTATCCCTGTGAAAATTGCCTGCCAGTACATGAGAATCCATGAAAATTGAAAGCAACATGCCAACTTCTTGTTTGCATGGCAAGCCTGTCTCAAATATATTTCCTTGGGTTTTAACAAACAGCAAGAATTTTCTTCACAATTATATCTTAGCAAGTAAGGGGGGTAGATGATTGCAGCTGAGCATTCTGTATAGGGTGTGCAAATTATGACTCAGTCTATTTTTAATATTTCCAAAGCAAAGCAGGAGAGTTCATGAGGATCTCCAGAATCTCTATTCAAAACTCTGGGCTAAAGCAAAGTTACTCCTGGTCTGTTGCTGCTTATAAAACAGACATATTGTAACAGGATATTGGTAAATTCTGATAGACATAATGGGTGCAGCAAACCTGAGTTTGTAAATAGTCACCTTTTTATTCTTGGATTGTTCCATTTATGTATAGGGTTTTCCTTTTCTGGAGTAAGTGCTGCACCCTCCATCAATGTAGGATAAGAATATGGAAGTCCTGACATTAAGGTTTGCTTGAAAATCAGTAAATTTCTTCTTAAGTACTCAAGAATCTTCACAAAAGATACAAAACTGAGCACAGACAAGTTGTCATCTCCAACAATTTGTAGTCTCTTATTTTAAATGCAGTCCTTAAGGAATGTCTGACAAATAAGATCCAAATTGCTGCCATTCTCATCAGAAAATTGGTCCTCAGGACTTAGAATGAATGCAAATATTAGCTCTTTGCAAAGCATTATAATTTTCAGACAATCATACTAGTGCACTGCACTTTGATGCTGCCACTATTCTAATTTTCTTGGCTGGTGACTACACTGTTAGTTCTATTATGTCCTGCCTGAATCGGCAGTGAAGGTCAGCCAACAATGCCACTAAATGTAAAGTTTCACAACTCCTATTCTAGTGCTAAGGGAGGAACTGTGTGTTCTAGATAATTGGATACTTTTAAGGAGAGAAGTATATCCTCTCCTTGCTCTCTGGTTAGCCCTTCTACCTCCATTACTATTACAAGAACCACTGAACTCTTCATTTGCTCAAAGCCATCATCCTGGACATCCAAGATATAATTTGCCCCCCAGAATGTCAGATTGAATTTTCCCAGCTCTGGGTGGTGGGGCATGATCTGCTCTTCATGGAGTAAACATGATTATGCACCTGGTCCATAGCTACAGAAACATGTACAGACCTGTAAAAGCTTTCTTTCTGAATTTTGAGATCATTCAGTTGGGTTTTTTCACACTTATTCTTCTAGCTTGAACCATATATCTTTTTTCCTGCCACCCACAAGCCTGGTCCAGGTGCCAACCCTACTCAACATCCACCAAGGAGGTTTTCCTTTAACTTGAGACATTAAAAGGGGAAATTCTGCAACATTAAGCTACAGCTGAAGTCTGCAGGGAGCAGCTTCCTCTCATCTGCAGCTGCTTGCATACCTACAGCAGGGCAAGAGTCTGTACTGTCTTTTCACCAGTAGACAGCTTGCAGAGATGCTTAGGAAACCTTCCTTTCTACCCAAGAGCATGCCTTAAACTTCACCACTTCACTCCCACAGACTTAGGAGCATAAATCATGCTGGGGGAAAAAAAAAAAAAAGACAAAAAAAAGACAAGAAAAATGTGGTTCTCTGTGTTTGGTTGGCCATACCAGGCCACTCAACATCACTTCATCGCTTCATAGCTGACGAGATGCAAAAAACAGGAATCATATACTTTCTGTACATTCATTTCCCATAAACTTGCTAATTGATTAATGTGATGCAGAATAGAGATGCCAACATAATAACTCAGGCAGAATACTAGTTATTACAAGTTTTGGGGGTTTTGTGTCCTTCCAGTGTCTTAGTGATTTAAATCTCAGTTCTGAATTTTCTGGGTTTGCTTGGCTTCAGTTTATGATGAAGCCAATTCTGCTGTATTTCAAAGAATACTATGGGACCTCTGTTCTTCCACTTCCTGAAACTCTGTGATTCTTTAAAAAAAATTTAAAGCATTTTAATCAAGGAAAAAAAAAAAAAAAAGATTTCTAATACTTGGCCTTCCGGGAAAACTGAAGTCTCTATGGTTCAAGAACTGAAGACAGAAATAAAAGGAAAGCCAGCTTGTGTCATTGGTCCTTTTTGTTTGCATTTAATTGCCATGATTCTTAACACAATTCATAATTTCTACAGACCAAATTCAAGGGTTTGGGTTCTGTTTCCAGAACTCCAAACGTTGCTCACACATTCAAGACTGTTGGAACAGATTGGGAGGAGCAGGTAACAGTTGACTCATGAATTCCCTGACATCTGCATCTGCAACTGTCTCCATGTGGTGTCTGAATGGGTTTACTTTTTTTCATAAATTATTTCTCCTTTGTCTGTTTCTAGTTTTGTTTTTTTTTTCCCTGTAAAAAATATCTCCTTTCTGTTTTTTCAATTTTTAGACATATAACAGGCTTTTTAGTGGATCATGACGTCAGTTTCCCCAGGCACAGCGATCCCATAAAGCTAAGAGGCACATGATTAAATTAGGAGCTTAACTACACCTCAGTGTCAGGCTCTGAAAAAAAGAACAGTAAATTACATAAAATGGTCAATATAATCTATACCACTCAATGCAGGATGTGACAACCTCAAGCAGCATGCATTAACTTTTTAATGCAATCCACTGATTGCATTATAAATCACAGATTTGTGTATCAGGGATGAGAAAAGCCTATCCAAAAGGTCATCTACCTCAGAATTTTTAAAAGGACTCTCTAATTGGTTTCTGAGAAATTCACAGACCACTTTGCACGGTGTTTCAAGACTTATTTACAAGCTGGTTAAAATTAACCTGCACTTTGCTTATTCTTTATTTTACATTTTGTCTGTTTGTTTGAATAAAAAGAATGCTTCAGTGTACTTTTGATAAGTATTTCATTAATTATGCAGTCATTTTTGCACATCACATAGTGAACACAAACTGTACACAGAAATATATCAACTTAGTGTATTTTTTCCCCATGTAAGATGTTGTTTTCATTTATAGTGTTTTCAGTGTTTAGTTCTTATTTTGTCCATAACGTGGTATAAGTGCCACAAATAGGATTGCAAAACTCTGGGATGTATCTTTCAGTATATACTGCTTTCAGTCCCTCAGACTCAAGGGAGTTATACTCCCTTCTTCCTGCTGGTGGTCTGCAGGAGGTGGAGGGAGAAAACCCTGAAAAGAGATTCAGGGGAAAAGAAATAACCCACATAATTTTAACATAAGCAGTCTCTAGCTTTTTGTCTGACCATAATCCAATATCATATAAGCAGCTGGACTCCTTTCCTTTCTTTTCCCTTTCATTTTTCAGTCCCCTTGCTGAGCCTATCCTTTCACATCAAAACTTGCAAACAGATGGGCAGCTCCTGAGAAAATTTCCCTGGGACCTCCCTAGGTCCCAGAAGTAGCTGCATCTGCCTGACTCTTCCCACAGACAACAGGGTGCAAAATCTCTGTCTCCACAGAAGCTGTCAGGTGCACTTTAAACCTCTCAAAGTCACATCTCCCAAGTTTGCTCAGCGCTTCATCAACCAGCAGGTACTGCCCTTTCTATTCCTCAGTTTGTTTTACCCTTTCACTCTCAGGGACTTTTACTTCATTGTGTCAGCAGATACCCAGTAAACCTTCTAAGGGGCTCTCCAAAGCATTGCCTGTGCCTTTGTACTGCTAAGCCTGTGCAGAGAATTGTAAGCTTGTTATTAGCACAATGGTCCCCAGCAGAACAAAGGCTCCCACCTGCTCCTCCGTGGAAGGCTCCGCAGCAATCGGCATCAATTGCGGCAGACTGGCCGGGAGCGCGCCCGGCCCTCTGCGGCTGCAGGTGCAGGATTATCCCCTGACCTTTCACTCCAGGGCCCCTCTGACCATGGGAGCAGCAGGCAGGCAGGGGAGAGCCACATGCCTTCCAGTGTTTGTGTGGCCATTAGCGATTCATGTCATTTCCAGAGCTACAAGCTTAGCTAGTTTCAGGAAACTAAACAGAGAGCAGGCTCCTTCTCTTTGGCTCCAGTTTGTCCTGCTAAGTGCTCCCGTGCTTGAACATGCCCAACATGCCTTGATGTCCATGCTCCAGGCACAGGAAAAATATATTCATGATAGAAGATGTGAAGGAAAAGAGGATTTAGTAATAGTAATGATGATAATAATCCTAGCAGTGGTAGTAGTAATAAAACCAGAACCCACAGCTGCCTGGCTGAGTGGCAGACAATGGCAGGCATGTAATATGCTTGGATAGACTTCATTTCATTGCCTCAGCCTTTAGGTGCAAATGTGATGCCAGACCCCTCTTTGGTTTCAGTGTGCACTGTTACAGCCACTTAGGTAAGGTAAGCAGTGCAAAATCACTTCATACTTCAGATAATTTAGGTAGCACACTGTCAGGACAGGTCACTTTAGAGGAATGCAAAGCAACTTTTTTTCCTAACAAAGTGGCGAATTTACAAGGTAAACCTGAACACAGAGGTCACAATATTTTCCAAATTGCATAGATAACCTTTTTTAACCTTTAAACATTGCTCATTTTTCATACTCCCTCAAAAGAGTAATGATAGATTTCTCTCCAGAGACAAGAAATGTTCTTTATGCATAGCATTTTCTGTATTTAATGAATGTTTTCCAAATTCAGTATTTTTTCTTTCCATGTACAAAACTATATATATATCACTTGTTGTCTGCTTTAAAATATTCACCAAATAGGGAAAAAGGAGGGAGAAATCAAACAAATCAATCAGAGAGAAAGAGGAAAGCAAAAGCAAGCAAACAAAGAAACAAACACAAAATTACAGAAAGGCTATTCTATTTGGAAGGGACCCACAAGGATCATTGAAATCCAAATTTTGGCTCTGCACAGGACCACCCCAAGAACCACACCATGTGCTTGAGAATATTGTCTAAACATTTCTTGAACTCTGTCAGGCTTGATGCTGTGATTGTTTCTTTGGGGAGTCTATTCCAGTGCCCATCCACCCTCTTGGTGAAGAACTTTTTCCTGATATCAAACCTAACCCTCCCCTGGCATAGCTCTAGGCCATTCCTTGGAACCTGTCACTGGCCACAAGAGAATCACTGAAGAGATCAGTGTCTGCCCCTCCTCTTCCCCTCATGGGCATGCTGAAGATTGCAGTGAGGTCTCCCCTCGGTCTCCTCCAGGCTGAACAGACCAAGTGACCTCAGTCACTCCTCATACAGCTTCCCCTCAAGGCATTTCACCATTTCCACTGCCTTCCTTTGGACACTTTCTAATAACTTTATATCTTTTTTATATTGTGGTGCCCAAAACTGCCCCCCAGGACTGGAGGTGAGGCTGCCCCAGTGCAGAGCAGAGAGGCACAGTCCCCTCCCTTGCCTGGCTGCTCATCTGATCTTGCTAGGTAGTGCTTCAAAAGCCACCAACATTAATTGACCCCATCTCCTTCAAAAGTATTTCCTCAAGGAAAAAGTGAAATAAAAAGAGTTTTTAAGCCATTGCTTTTCCAGAAGAGCAGCATGAAGCAGAGATGGGAATGATTCCAATGCAAAGAGGTCAGCTGCAACTGGGATGGAAGATGCTAACAGAGAAGAAAGCCTTTGACTATCCTAGTAAGTCAAAAATATCCCTCAAACTTGTCTTTTTGATCCAAACATAATGAAATATTAGGAGAATAGTGTGTGGTGTCTGTCTGTTTCTGGCACTCTTTTTCTCCAAAATGTCTCTAACATTCTATACAGGAAAAATAGGTTGTTTTATGAATACTCTGAGCTAATTAGCATTGTGAGATCTGTGATGGTCTTCTACTAAAATTTTGGTGGGGCAGAAGAGCAGAGTATGTATTATAAGGAGGAAAGAGGTGATTTTGTTGTATCCTGTATAAGAACTTTCAACAAGAGAGAAAAGAGGTTTTCTACCACTAGAGAAAATTTTACACATATGCAAGAGTGAGGAAGTAATTTTAACTGACTGGGAATAAATATTAACAAAATAAAAGGGAGGACTCCTTTTTACAATAAATGTTATAGCCTCACTTGTAAAGGCATACTGGTAAGTTGAAAATAACTGTATCCTGGTGCTTCAGCTGTTGGGAAGCAGTAAAAGTGGCTGAAAAATATCCTCCATTGGAGGGGTTGCTCTCCTCTGCTGCAAGGATGCCAAAAACTTCTTCTGTGTGGATCTCATCCCCCCAAGCCAAAACAAACAAATAAATAAATAAATTGGTCACAGAAAAAGGACTGTTGTTGAATTGCCATTCAAAGCACAAAGAAGGAATTGAAGGGAAGGAGAAAGGAGGGGAAATCCCTCCGTGTTCATAAGCACACATCAAAGAAAATCTAGAAATCTGAAGACTTGGGTAGAGGAAAGACTTGGGAGGAAAAGAAACAAAACCTTGATAGGAAACTTGAAACAATTCAATAAAGTCCATTTTGTGCACCCATTCAGTGGGTTCAAGTCACACAGAGCATGGGTTGGTTGTGTGCCTATGCCCTGTACGTGTGAATACGTACAGGTGTGACATTGATCTGTACATGAAAATTGATTTTAATGTTTCCAGTTTTTCCAATGAGGAGTCATAGACTTCATAGACCCATCTTTTCCTTCCCTAGCACTTTGTCTAATTAATTTTAGATAGAAAATAATTTGTATTGATTTTAGGCATTGTGCAAATTGGTTATTATAGGACATTAGCTAATTAACAGCTACAGCAGGTAGTGTGGTGTAAACACTGTGTGTCATGTTAGAATATGTCACATAAACTTATGAATAACCACACTAATGGCAAAAATAAATAATTGACTTAGCATGGCAGTTTGCCCCATGAATATGTATTTATTTACCTGCAGGTATCCATATATATATATGTATATAGCATATTTGTCAACATTTTTCAATGTAACCATTTCTTCCATTGACCTTAATGAATTCAAAATATCTTCTGCATCACAACTCTCCTCTTAGATTGAAAAAGCAGCAGTGACATTTTTGTTATTATACCTAATATACCAAATGAATATCAAGGTAAAGAGTAAACTACAGAAGTTCATGGGACTTAGAGCAAAGACTGCAAATTTATACTGTCTCTTTTTTTGTCTCTAATTAGTAAAACCCATGAATACAGGAGCACCTGGATCATATTATCATCTGCAAATATGTCACTGGAGGATGTGAGTTTTATTCCTGCTCATTTGAGCATTAGTTTTACTCCCACTCATATTCAATTTTATGCTAAACAGAATAATAGAAAAATTACACCGAACATGCAGGTTACCTCCTTTGCTTACAGATCATGATAGTTTAAGATTGAAATAAGACACTCTGGTTCTAGTTACTGAAATCTACACTTTAGCTGAGAGGAAGGAAGGAACAACCTATTCATTAGCATGAAAGAGCTGAATTTAATTGTTTTTCATTGTTCTGGTGTTATTAAACTCTTTACAGGTTTTATTGTTGTTGTTTTTCATCAGATACATCGGAAATAAGTTGCCTAACTTATGAAGTTCAAGAACTTAACAAATACTACTCTTCAATAAAATTAGTGGTTTGTAAATATTTCCAAGATATATTTATTGCACATCCTAAAAAATGTCTAGCTGCCCTTATTCATTCTGTAGAACGAATGAGTAGAGATTCACAGTCACAGTTTATGAAAGTAGTAATGACATTGATACTATTCTTTCTAGTTTTCATGAACATTTCTAAAACTTTTTTACTCTAGGTACTAAATCTAGCCATTGTGAGATTTTAATTGCTGTCAATGGTTCACAAGAACAAATTACTGTCCTCAAGATGGAATTTCTTTCATTAGCAGTGCTTAGAACCTTTACTCTTGATTGAAGGAGACTATAGTGACACTGCTTATACCTAATCCTCAAGTTTTGCTTCAAATTCTAAGAGCAGGACTCTGCCTGAAACTGCTACATTTGCCTGCTTTTATTAGAAATGCATGAATCATCCTCCTGCATTGTGAAAATGGGTTTGAGTTCTTTTGAGAGCTTGTGACTGTTTCAGACCTTTCCTGTAGATGTAGCCTGAGACTCAAGCTTGAAAGCTGAATGGAGATGAGTTCTCTCTCAAATGAGATCTCAACGAATATATTACAATTTGATTCACTGTAGGGTTTCAGTTCAAATGTATCACCTAATATCTGTGCATTATCCAGCCATAAAAAATGTGATCACTGGGCACAAATGCTTTATAGTAAAACACACACACACACACACACGAATGCGCAAATGCACATATGCATTTATATACATATGGTTCTGTGGGGTTTTTTTCACTTGCATGTGTCTGGTTGTTTCCTATATTACAGAAACTGGAGAAATGTTCCTTGCCCCTAGTGCAAAAGATAAAGGTATGGCAGTTGTGTTTGTTTACTTCCTGCCAAAAGTACTTACAAGTTTTGTGACCAATTCTGGGGATGTGTTACACACCATAAGATTAAACCCATTATTAAAAAGAATTTCTCTGTGAGAGTAAATCATTGCTTGATCTTCATTTTATAGTACATTTTCACTTGCTCTTTCACAGTATTTTACCATTTGATCCAAACTCTTTGTCCAAGCTCCTTAAGAGGCACATCAGAGAGACTTACACTGCTTGCATTTCCTACCTGGCTAGAACTCATCACCTGTGAAATCATGCCTCCAAGCAGAGGAATTTCCTTATTCACGGATGTCATCTCCAAACTGATTATGGCTTCGTGTCTGTCCAATTGCAGCTCCTTTGCTGGGGTTATTGCAAGTCAGAATAAACTGTGGTCTGACCCTACAGAATACTTACTTCCTCTGACAGAAATAATGAAAGAAAAGGAAGGAACAAGACCTCCCAGGATAAGAAATGAAAACTAAAATGAGTAGTCACTTTTAAGGAAGGTAAATTCCTGATAATATGAACCAAATATTGCATCAATAGCTATGGCTAAACTGGATGTGTAGAATAATATATTAACTTATTTTTCAACATTCCCAATTTGTTTTTTAGAATGGACCTCAGATCTTTCCACTTAGTATCAAAATATCAACCGAATATTTATGAATAGAATTCTGAAACTGTGACAGCATCCAATTTCCAGGTAATATAGTAATTCCTACTCCTTTAATGATTGTTTATCTTGAGATATTTCCTTTATGAGCATGCTTGAAATCACATTCAGGGCATAGCCGTTCTGTTTATTCTGATAGATAGATTTTGTCTATTCATCAACTTTAGACTAGACATCTGATACTCAAATTACTGCATTTTCATTTCCAAACCCTCTCCAGCTTATCAACTCTCTCTTAAAATTGTGTTGTGCACATCAGAAGTGGAGATAGCAATTTATGAATGGTCTTACTAATCTGCATGTAGCGTATGGGAAAATGGTTGTAAGAAATTTAACTCTGTTCTGTGTTATTCTAGATGGAGCTCTGGCAACTTTTCCATGAATACTCATCCACTCTGGACCATAAATTTAATTCTGATCATGTTCTGATCCTGTCTTTCTAAAATCTGCCAAAAATAAGAGTGTACATTCAGGCGGAAACTTCAATTTATGATTGCATTTTGTAAAGTTATTTGTTTATAATTATATGCTTGTCTGAATTGAAATGCAAATCAATATACTTTCCATTGCATTAAGGTGACAAAGGAGTTCTAACGTTCTCAAGAGGCTTATGTTGGAGACATCTTGTATTTAAATGCAGTGTTCAAAAAGAAATGACAGAGAACACCAACTTTTCACATCTTGAAATATTATTGATGATAAAGGGAAAGAAAAAAAGGAAGGATTAGGAGGTTTGAGAAGATAAGTTATATATTTGATATATATGAAATATGTGGTGGCAACAGATGTCCACTGTAAATATCACTGTGAGAAAGACTTCTTTGATTTAAAATTGATAAACTTACAAGAGAAAAAGAAGTTTTGATTTTAACAGCTTTAAAGAAATACTTGAAACAATGGCAATAAATAAACCTGCATAATATTGTTGGCCATTTAAAGAACCTTGTCAAATAGGTGAGGTCAGAGACTATATCTATTTTGATATGTGATAGAAATATGAAAAACTCAAACAGAACAAAGTAAAACTCCAGGAAGGGTCTTGATGCCACATTCACATCACTGACCTGGATGGAGGTAGCTTACATAAGTATAAGTAAGTGCAGGGAGAGTGGTTTGCCACATTCTCAGTAAAAGGCAATTGGTTCATCTCTTAAAGCGTTGTTTGAGAAATTCGTCCTTAAATATTTACAGTATTGATGGTGATCTCTCTCTCATTTCTCTGTGCAAATATCTGGTGATAAAAGCAGGTTCTTGTTTATCAGCCAGAGCTGTTGTCTTTCTGTGGCACTGCTGCTCATGTTAGGGTTAGATTCATCTCACTGTACAAAGAATGCTGCTATACATTTTAAGACAAGAGATGCTTCAAGCCAACTTTTGTGTTTCTGGTTTGGATATCAAATTCCTACTACATGCTGAACGTGCTGTAATAGGAACGGAATGCCTCACAATGACATATTGCTGCAATTTAGTGCACTACGTTAAAGGTAATAGCAGTGTGTTTATGAAACAGTATGATTTTATTGTCCTTAATCCCTCTCTTCTCCCTGTACCTTACTGCACAACTTTATTTCAGAGTCAGCTGAAATATCTGCATGAACACCACCAGTGCCTCTGTGAGCTATTGCTTGGACAAGTAATAAATAGCAAAGGCTGTTGGGAAGCAGCGATGCCAGGAGAAGGCTGGACTGGTGCCCTGGGCTGATGAGGTTAGGTTGTGTGTGTGTAGCTGGTATGCCCAGGAAAGGGCTGGGATGCCAAAAGGGAACACTCATCGACATGAACCAGAGCAGCCTTCTAAAAAATCTTGGAAGCATTTAAGGCCCAGTAATTGGGAGTATTCTAACTTGGTTTCCTTCCAAGTGGGTTCTTCTCCAAATCTTCCTAGCTTGGAAATATTAATGAATTGTCCTTATTGCTGAGCAACGCATTTTCCACAGAGAGCTGTTCCAGTTGTTTTAATACATTTGCTTCACATTTATCCACACAGGGCTGTTTTGGGGTTTTTTTTTGCCCACTTTTTGTGGCAAACAAGCCACAAGAAACAAGCTTAGTGTCTGAAAGAGAAAAAAAAGAGTGTTAACCTCATACATTTTTTGAAAGCACTATTTAAACTGTAGACTTAATTAAACTTGGACAGACAGCTCAATTGATTTTTTTCATCTGTTTGTACAAGAAAACTATTGTTTGTAGCTACGTAATTTGTTGTTGTTTGTAGCTACATAAACTTTAAAATTAACAGTGGGATAAACATATGATAGTGCTTCTTCTCTGATTCTTGACCTTTGAGAATGAAACTTGAGTGAATAGATTGTTTTCTTCTGTTTTTTTCTGTTTTCAGGATGCCTTTTTCAGATGTTATGCCCATGAAATATCTGACATAAATCAGAAATGTTTCTGTATAGCTAAGGCTAATAAACCATCACAGCTTTTAGATGGTGGGAAGCGAATTAGCTTAGCATGAAAGAAATACAGAACAAAGAGGAATCTCTGAGGAAATACCAAGGCATTTCAAACAGATCAATAGAAGAATTTAACTTTTCTGGAAAGTGTGTCTCATCAAATGACTGTTGACAAATTAGTTACTATGTCTATTCAGTATCTATTGAGTGCTATTTTCTCCTTTAGCCTGCCCCTCAGTGTCCTCTTTGCCACTCCATCCAGAGAGATTGCCCATCAGGGGACACAGAAGTTATCTCACACCATCCTTAACACATTTGTGGTTATTATAGTAAGAGTGAATCCACCAGACAGCTATTTTATCAAATTATGCACCAAATAAATGTCTGAATTTTATTGCTCAGGTTTTCAATATGAAATAATTATTGTCTAGTTTTAGGACTTAGGAACCACATTTTACAGGAGCCCACATTACAAAAAATATGGTCTTGCAAAAGTCTGGTACACAGAATGTTCACAGCATCACTAAAAGTGGGACAACATTTCGCTGCCTAATTGCATACAGTAGTTTTGTTGTGAAGGCCCATGGTACTGAACATTCTTCTGTGGTGCTAGACTGAGCAGTGATGGGCAATAGCCTAGTTATTGGCTTATTTGTAGTAAAAATTAAGCATCTTTTTCCATTTTCCTTCTCACCCTAAAGCATTTGAAACATAGCTTTTTTCCACCAAAGGAGCTGGCCTGGTGACTTGGTTATTTTAGGAGGGATACTCAGCATTGTTAGAGTTGCAGGGACATTTACTAAGACAGTACCAGCATTCTTGGGCTTAAACTTGTGAAATGGGAAAATAAGAACAAGCTGTATTTTACAGAAAGAACAAAACCTGCAGATTGCCATTTAGGAGTTTTAGTTTGTTTGGTTTTTGTTTTTATTTTTTATTTTTTATTTTTTATTTTTTATTTTTTATTTTTTATTTTTTATTTTTTATTTTTTATTTTGTTTTAATTTCAGAATAGGAAAAGGGTTAAAAATAACAGATTCAACATGTTCTTAGCGAAAAAAAAAAAAAAAAAAAAAAAAAAAAAAAAAAAAAAAAAAAAAAAAAAAAAGTGATGTGTGTCAGCATCATGTGGTAGGAAAATTTTAGGCAAAAAAAAGGTGGCAAGTTTTTCCCATCTGGAAAGGAGAAGGAAAAGAAGTACTGTCATATCAGCAATTGCCAGCAGTATTTTTAAAATGCAATTATGGCAACATTTTTCTTCTGCAAACTCATCTGTTGTAATACGGGTTAATTTTTTTCTCCCTCAAAAAGAAAAATGAAAAAAAAAAGAAATAAAGTTGCCAACTAGTCTGAGGGAGAAAGTGGAAGCAGAAAAGCCTGACTGACATGTAGTCATCAAAAGGTCAGAAGTTCAGACCTTCCTCTTGTTTTTATTATTTCTAATCCATCCTTATACAGAATGAATGGCAGATTTCAAAGGGAAAATGAGTGAACTGAAGATTGATATTTCCCAACATATATTCTGAGTTGGAAAGCAAATAATTTCATCAGATAAGTATGATTTCACTATGACAATGTTGTTATTACTTTAAGAGCTCCAGACTCTGTTAACAGGACCTTTTCTCTCCTGTTTTCCTTTTCCTTTGAACTGTTAATTAATCATTTTGAGCTCTCCTGCATTTAATGTCCATCTTTGAAGCATGTGGCCTAACCTAAGTCTCTTTCAATTATGTGAGAGGGGAAGGCAAGCTTGAAATAAAAACATGAAATCAGCTACAAGCAGCACTGTAATTAGCAGTGGAGCTGGACTGCTCACTACAGCCCCTTGCCTCTCCATGTTGAAGCAGTGCCTGATACAAGATATAAAGATTAGAAGTAGGTCATACAACTAACTCATGAATAGTTAATAGCTCTTTAGCTACTGCCTTGAGAAGCTATTGGGAAAAGGGTTGGGGTGAACAAACAAAAGCATTAATCTAAAGCAGCAAATAATCAATTCTCTAAAATGGTAACGAATGGAACACTGGACAGGAGTTGACTTATAAGAGTAATTTTTAAAAGAGTACATTTTTGAAAAATGCAGGATTAAACTCCTTTGGCTGAATAGTTGCTAAGAAAAATAGCTTTTATATGTGCAAAACCCAAGAAAAAAGAGCAGGAGTAAATTTGATTTCTGGAAAAGGCAGTTTACATTGAACATATTAATGCTCCCGACTTGTTATTTAGTGATCTGTTCAATTAATGAGTAACACAGAGAATTAAATGGGAAATATGACAGCCCTACTCTTCTGAAGAGAGAAAGTTAGAAGATAATCTGTCTCGAGCCATAAACATTCATTACAATTTCCTTCACCTACTGAATTTTAAATTGGTCATTAATAGTACTAATACTACTGAACATATGTGAAATACATGCAGTAGGTGACTGCATGAAGGATGGACTAGAAACTAAATGCTCTGATCTTCTACTGCCTCTGCCACAGATTTCTCAGTCCTCTGATAAGGCATACCTTGGGTGTGAAGGAATTTTACTGCTAAATATGCAGAGGAAAAAACAGTAATATGTATAATCATGCACAAGCGAGCTGTGTTAAAATTTTTGAAAGGCCTGACTACATAGCTCTTACTGAAATTACAAATTGGAAAGTGCCTGTAAAACAGAAACAGACAATTTGCTACAGTGAGACTGAAATAACTAATGAATTGTACAGCTAAGTATCTGCAAAGTTTTTGCCTGATGTCCAGAAGATATCAAGTAGTAGGACATGGTACAATTTAAAGCCAAGTTTACTCTGCAGTAATTTCCTTGATTACCTACATCCTGAGCTTCTCCATCTGTAAAGTCAGTATTGCAAAACTTAACTCCCTCCCTCACAAGTTTTCCTGAGGATTACTTAACTGTGAAGACATTAAGTGCTGAATCAGTCCAAGTGGAAACTCTCCCCCTAACATTTGTTAAGAGCTAAAAAAGCATTTGTACTTCCAGTTTTCCAATGCCTAACTCATACATATATCTGTCCTGGATAGGTACACTAAGGGGAAAGATTCTTCTTCATGAAACTATAGGGACACAACAGGCTTAATCTACAGTCCCTACTCAGCTCCAGAGAATGAAGTAGAAAATCTGTAGCTGATTAGAAGTTTGACTTTTTTTTTTTTTTTTCTTACACAAATTCTGGCCAAAGCCAGTATCTTATCCAGTTTTTCCTCTAAGCAGTCTCCCATCTTAAACAAAGGAAAGAAGACTCTGTTGAGAATCAGACTCTGTTGCAACAAATTCCTCTATTTTATTCCAATGAATATCACATTGATTTTATTGTCTTATGTGTCTGTCCTTAGAGAAAGAGAAATTTCCCCCAGGTATTCTTGTTATCATCCTCTATTATGAAGTCTTTGTCAATAATTGCACCATATTTTTCCCAATGTAACATGACAGTATTAACTTTTTAGGAAGAAATGAAGAGAATGCCCGAAGAGATACTGTATGTTTCTAAAAGATATTAAAATTGCTGCTGAATTACAGATATAACTATTTAGTTAATTATCTTGGTGAAAAGAATAGCTCTGAAATTCTATCTTTTAGACAAGACAAAACCAGATGTTGCCATATGAAATCAAGGAAATTACACATTTCTAAAACCACTGTGCAATAAGTGCCACTTAGAACAGGCATAAAAGACTATTGTTTCTGGATTTTATCAGGGAGATGGGTAGGGCTTGGGGTTTGTATTTTTATTTTTGTTTGGGTTTTGTTTTTTTCTGAGTAAACAGGGAATTTTCAAGAAACAGATGAGGGAGGATATGACAGGTTTCAAAACTGAGGGTGGTTGATGAGCCTCACAAGGTAAAACCTGGTAGGTGCTTTCACAGCAGAAAGGAGCTGAGCAAAATAAGAGCAGGGAACCTGCCCTACTGTGGGCAGGGAACCTCCAGGAGTGAGATCTGCCACTGGTGGGTGAGGGAGACAGCAGCACAAGTGCATTCAGAGAGAGGCCTTCAAGCACACACACTAAAGGGGGGATGCAGGGGATATATTCCTTAACACAGCAGACATGGATGCTGAGGGAATAACAGGCAGCAGGGATTGCAGGGAGCAACCAGGTTCCTCTGGAATGCTCAGCAACACTGCTAGAGACAGTACTGTGCTAGAGATATGCAGCTCAGGTGGAGATTTCTTAAGTTATTCTGTTCTTAAAAACATTTCACTTCATTCTTTAGTAAACAAGATTCTGTGAAAAAGGTGAAAATGCAGTTATATTTAGATATGGTGAGATATGACAAACAAGATCAAGGGAATCAGAGTATTAGAAAACATCACGTGCATTTCTGATTTAGCATCCCTCTGTTATAGGTGTCTGGCTTCTGACCACAAAATTGCAGCTCAGCTCTCTGGTATGGTAAGAATTTGTGCTCCTTGTCTGATATTACCTGTTAATATGCAGAAGGTATTAGGTACAGCATACTCTTCATTTTATGTGAGAGGGAAGGACAGAGGCCAGACCACAGAAACAGCTGCTGCAGAAGCAGCCCAAAGCCAGTGTGCTGGGTGGCATTTGTAACATACAGCCAGCCAGGTCACTTTTCTCCCTGTCAGCCTCGCACACAGAGATCCCTGCAATGGTTCTGGAAGCATTCAAACCTCAAGGATGCTTTATTATTCCCAGTCACATTATTTTGATGACCAGCCAGTAAATACATATTCAACAGGCAAATTTATCCAATTCTGGCATTGTTTATTCTGGTACTTAGTATCAATGTTTTGTTTCAGGACACTAGTCCTTTGATTATATACTGCCAAAGCAGCACTGCATAAGATCTATGGCAAATTCTGAATATTAATGAATCTTCCCTTCCCTTCCCTTCCCTTCCCTTCCCTTCCCTTCCCTTCCCTTCCCTTCCCTTCCCTTCCCTTCCCTTCCCTTCCCTTCCCTTCCCTTCCCTTCCCTTCCCTTCCCTTCCCTTCCCTTCCCTTCCCTTCCCTTCCCTTCCCTTCCCTTCCCTTCCCTTCCCTTCCCTTCCCTTCCCTTCCCTTCCCTTCCCTTCCCTTCCCTTCCCTTCCCTCATTTCAAATAGGAAATTTAGCCTGCAAGGATTCAGTCTTTTACTTCCATTCATGCCAGAATATGCTCACGTGTTGAGTTGGAGCTCTGCAAAACTGCCAAGTTCAACCTTGTCAGTGCTAACAAACAAAAATCTTGTACTTGCCAGAATTCAGAGTGAATTTCCATAGTGAATTTTCGTAATTTTAATCAACAAGCTGCTATATAGCCATACAAGTTATTAAATTCACAATAAAGATTTTGGTTGCAATTAGATTTGTCCCATTTCTGCATGTTTTCCTGAAAACAAAAGGATTTTGGAAGGGAAGGCTACAGGATGTTAACAGAGCATGAAAAGACAGGAAAAGAGGACTTCACCAAAATAGATTCTCTCCCTGACCATATTAATACACCTGATGTTTAAAATATTTTATTGCTTAGTTTCAGAGCTGATTACCTTTATGCAATTGATTTGACAAGATATGCAATCTCCAGGTAGATTAATAGATGGAAGAGGGACTCACCTTGTTCTCTGATGGTTTGGAACAGCATAGCAAAACGTACTCTGCCTCCCCAGAACTTTTCCTGATTCATATTCTGCCATATATCCTGACATTTCATTCTTATTGCAAATGGATAGAAGGAGAGGATTGAGAAATCCACTGCCACCAGAGGATTGTCTTGAACTTTTCATATAATGTGGGAAATTCTCCACTCTTGCCTTCTATAGAAAAGAGGAATAAAAAGTAACCTAAGCAAAAAGTGCTGGAACATGTCACATCCTACACAAGAGTGAAATGTGTAATGACCAACTTGCTATTTTCTTCAGGAAAAAAGTCTGGCTAACATCAGTACAGAAGAAATTCACAACAATAAATGAATTTCAGTGCTTAGGTCTGTGGTAAATTTTTTGTTAGAGGTGTCTGCACACCCCAAAGGCTGAAGATGTTCTCAGTAACCTAGGTCTTGTATGTCTGCAGTGGCTCTCCAGTTGGCCAGGTACAATGGAAAGACCAGTCATTTACTAGCTCTGTAGTGTGTTGCTACTGCCATTTCAGAGTTTTAAAATTTATGTTAAAGGATGTCTTACTTTATCAATTTTTCTATATAGTGGTCATATATGAAGAAATTGCAAGCCCTTCACTGGCAATCAGTTATCATCCCACTTTTCTGCCATGGCAGATCATGCTGTTCCAAGAAGCATATGAACCTGAGCTCCCATCTCAATAAAGAGTTCCCCTAGAAGATTGCAAAAACTACTGCTGAAAATGATATCTCTGTTAAGGAAACTTTCCTCCACCCTGCTTGAGCTGTTATTATGTTATTGCATGATCATAAAATTATTTTAAGTACTGAGATGTCTGAGGCTCTGCTAAGGGAAACCAAGGGTTAAACCAGTAAGGGAACCTTGTCTGACTGTGGTGGTGTAGTGAGGGTAGGGAGTCAAACAGGGCCCCTGTAGGCTCCCTGGAGCTGCCTGCTGCAAAGGGCCTGTGGTCCTATCTCAGGTGGTGCACATCTGACTGCAGAGCTGCTCCAGATGGTCGGACAGGAAAGTCTCCTTGACACCTCTGCAAAACAAGAAACAATGGTTCCTTACTTCATTTGAATTTGTAATAGTGGGCTCTTCAGTTCAAAGAAGACAGGTAGCAAGAAGTCTGTAATTTACTAGATAACTGAGGGATCAAACACTTGTATGACAAAAGTGAACCAAGTCAAAATTAACTTAAACTCCTAAATAAACTTAACATATAAGAAAACTATTCTACCATCTTGTCTTCAACACCTTTGCTGAAGGTATGCACTCAATATTTCATACTGCAAAATACTTTCTGAAAGTCATCAACTAGTCTCAACTTCTACAGAATGCCATAAAACATTTTGTCCTTTGCAAACTTCAGCACCTCACAGGGCAGAACTTTTATTCCAACAATAAAAATGGTCCAGAAATTCAGCTTTCTGCTATGGAGATGGAAGTATCACAATTTTAAAATTATGGGCATTATCTCATTAAGAAAGAAATTCTGGGATTTGTTGTGACTGTTGTTTGATTTTTTTAAATCTTAAAAAAAAAAAAAATCTAAGCCCCAGTTTTGAGGCATGTGAGATCCCATGAGTGGAAGCTGTTCATGATGAGAAGTAGAAAGATCCTTAAAAAACTATCTGATAAGCTCTAAAGTAAAATTGAGTTGTGCTCACTAGGAGGTTATCTGCAGAGATTCCACTACTGAACAGCAAGTTCTCAGGAAATTGTAAATATAAAAGCTTGGCATTTGTGATGATTTTAAGAATATGTGCTATCATGAAAGAGAATCATTCCATCTCCATGGAGTCATACACTTTAAAGGCTAGAATTTACTTCCTGAAAGACACAAGCCAGAAAACTTCACCCAATATATTTGCACATGGCATTTCCTTTCTTTAAATGAATTCCCAGCAGTATTAAGTTGATAGGGTGATTGAAATATTTTCCATAGACAGTTTCAGGGAACTTCCTTCTTTGAACGAATACATGCAAAATTGGTCCAACTCTTCAGTGGTGGAACTGCAGTGAATTAGAATTACAGATGCCACACAAGCTGCCCCAATGGTGTGTGCTGGAGAAAAGGACACAAGTACAGCATGATTTTTTGGTACCATCAGCTCATACCAGCAGGAATATGTCTCTTTTGTTAACCTTATCTTCCCCATAACTGTGGAATTACTGGGCTTGGAGAGAAAACGAGGCAATAAATGCAAACAGACCAACACCATGTATTTTTGAGTCAGTGGTCAGCATATGAAATGGTGAACAGGTGAGGAAGACAGCATGTCATCCAGCAGGCAGAACAAGTAGAGTGAAAAGGAAGCAGGTCTGTTTGTCTTAAAATCTTATTGTTTCTCTGTCTCTTATTCTCCAAAGCAGATTTCTTTTTTTCTCTTAGACTATTCTCTGTCATTTTTCTAGTATTTTTTTTCTCCTAGACAGTTTACATTTTTCAAATTGTAACATCTCCAGTACACTGTCACTTGGAATACATCCTCCCTTTGCTCTCTTACTGCTCTGTTTTAATTACCAGTCTCTCCCTAAAATGGGAAGGTCCTTTCCTCAACTGTCAACAGACTGAATTGGTACAGTCTAACACTCAGAATTTCCCAGCTTTTCAGCATACATAGCCTGGGTTACAGCTGAGCAGTTGCCTGCAGAAGGATATAAATCTGCATTTTTTTCAAGACCTGATGTAAATCTCATCTAGATGGGATCCAGGCAGGAAAAAAAACTCACTGTATGATCACAAAAAGGCAGCACAGCATACATGTTATCAATGCACTGCCTGTGGATCTGATGTCGTAACCCCAAAATCCAATGGTTTAATTCCAGGCTAGAGAGAGTAGAGTTGTCTTTGCACAAGCTGGATTTCTTGCTGCCTTGCCAGGTAACTAAAACAGAGCATGATGATGAGTGCCCTGGGTGCAAGCAGAGCCCAGTGATGGGCAGGCAGACAGAGAGGCTGCTCCATCCCTGCCAGTGCCTTTGCACATGCTTGGAGCACACAAGTCATCTCCCCAGACATCTGTGCTCCCTCCTGTAAAAGGCTTATCTACTCTCCACTGTCACAAGAAAAGGAGGAAAAAATGGGAATATAGTGCCCTGATAAGCTAGATGTTTAGGTTAACTACCACATGAGCTGGGATGAAAGGTTTATGACTGTTGTGACTGGCTTTTTGTGTAGAGAAAAGGGAGTCAAAGTGTGCTGTGAGGAGCAGTTGGGAGCATCTCATGGGGAAAGCACAAGAAAGATCATCATGTGTCTTCATTTCCATCTTGTCTCAGAGAAAGATCAAACGTTATTTATTTTGAGTCAAGGAACCTACAGGGAGGTGAATAAATGTTTGCTGCTTTTTCTCTCCTTGTTCTCATTTCCTGTCCAAGAATGGAGGTGGATCAGCTGAGCCATAGCACACCCAGGACAGACACTACAGCATTCATCTTGTTGTGGATGAGATGCTTATGCTAAGGCAAAAAATAAGCTGTTTATTAATTCAAACACAGCCATATGACCTTCAGATGGCAACATCATGATCAGCTTTGGCACAGGAGCAGGATCAAACAGATGTAAATGTCCAGCAATGTTCTTGTAACAGAAATCATTCCTTCAGTAGTCCACAGTTTGCAGCTGCAAAGTGGCTCAGTTTCAAAATGTTCCTGATAACTGCAGGAGGGATGCCTTCCAACCAGTATCTGATTAAATGGCATGACACATTTTAAGGGAACTAAAGTCCACTGTAATGCAGAAAGTATAAAATCTCTGTTCTTTGTAAAAAAAAGTAGTTAATTAAATGGCTGTATTCATTTCTATCTGACCTCCAAGAGTGCTAAGAGGTCTCTTTATGAATCAGAATATTTTCTAAAAAAATAAAAATAAAAAAAAAATTAGCCATCTAAGGAAACAGGGAACTAGTAATGATTATCTTATAGTGCAATGCTTTCATGTAGGATATTCTGAAATGCAGCTCATCGTTCTGAAATGAAACAGGAAAATGCAGCAGCAAATAGCCTAAGCATGTTTAAGTCAGCACCCATCTAGTCATGCATATATATGTGTGTGTATTATATATAACTGTATAGAGAAAGTATAAATACAAATATAGAAAGGTTCAAGTGGAAAAAAAAATCATGGGTGAAAGCTCAGCATCCATTATGTGCCTCATTTATTTTACTTACCTGGAACTGATGAACAGAAATAAGTGTACTTGGCATTGTAATACTTTTTGCAAATAAATTTCCCAGGAACAAGAATGTATATGGAGAATTTCAGAATTCTTACCTTTGCTTCTTACTGGATTGTCACTCATGTTTAAGTGTCATGACTACATGTCAAATTTTCTGCTTTGAAAGTCAGCTAACACTAGGCCTGGAAGCTGTTATAATTTCTTCCTGAAGGGAACTGGTCCTTTCTTGACAGTTCTTGATCATCTTCATTTAAGCTCTCAGTTGCCATGTTTTGAAATTGAAACCCCAGCTTCAAATCATGTCAACTGCACCTTCCCAAACCTTAGTATTTAGCATTAGAATCAGTTTTTTCATTTTTCTTTTTTGTTTTTCCCTTCAGCTTGAATGCAAAGAAAATAACGATTTTTTTTTTTTTTTTTCTGTTATGGCTACATTTTCTCTTTCTTGGTGTACATTCAGAGGTGAAGGACATCTGGAGGAGGTGAGTGAGAACTCACTTCTGATTTCAGGCTCTGTTCAAACAGAGGCAGGACATTGCAATTTTAGCAACAGTTTATAGCTGAAAGCATAAACAAAACTTCCTTTATTAAGTGAAAATTGAGGAAAACAACTGTGAGACCTAATATATCCTCATCTTTTGTATACATATCCTCAGAAACTGCACCTTAAATATAGAGCTATTGAACATAACATATATCATGTGTGTGTGTGTGTGAAAATATATATAGACATGCATACATTTCCCTAGCAGCTGAATGTCAGAAAGGGAGTCTGCAGTCAGCTGAAGTCCCAAGTGACAAGGACGATGGAATTAAGTGAAACCTAAAAGTTATTGGGGCAGAAAGTGCTGCCCACAGTACTCTGAGGGAGCAGTCTCTCCTGAAAGACAGGCTGCCCTCTGTGTGCACCAGGAACTCCTGACAGCTCCTGCCTTAAGGTCTGCAACCAAAGGGAGTGACAAAAGACTTTGCTCAAGGTAACACTTTCACTCATCAGTGAAAACTCACTCAAAACACCTGACTTCCAGGCAAGCTGGATGTTTAAAGCTTTTCTTGCCACTCTTGATATCAATTTTTATTAACTGCCAAAAACCAATGATGTCCTTTCCTTACATGAAATCAGGTGTAGCACAGTCTCAGAAGTGTGAAAGGACCATGCAGGTGGCGGCGCTGGCCACATGTTTTGCTTCATGGTTCTTATTGTCCATTAGCCACAGTGACAATGATGTCTGCCTGTCCCTGTTGGGTACAGCCTGATGACTGCCAGGTGTCAAAGAAAATAGCATGTTTACTTTTCTCTTTGCACTGCTAAAGCAGCCCTACTGCAGCTATCAGCTGTCTCATAGTAAGAGGAAAAATTACAGCACTGATGAGTTAAAATCCAGGAAGCTATTCATGCCTGAGCATTTTAAGTAGTCCATTGCTGTCTTTATAAACTACCAAATAATTTTGCATGGCATAATACAGAGGAAATGTAGTTGTGGTCAGGCTGATTCCATTTCCTTTAAAACTGTAAGTGTCTGATGTGTTTCTTTGGATTGGAGAGCTTCTCTTTATTGAACAAGCAGTGTTCTCAGCTGAGATTCTCCAGCAGCACTACCATCATCCCAAATTATGGACCTGGAGTCCTTGAATTTTTATTAGGTTTGACACTGGCTGCACAATCCCTAACTAGAATCTCTGTTCCTGTCAGAAATTTATGCTTTTCCTCTGCAATAGACAAGTGAGGGCAGAGGCTTCAAATAATTAACTGAAAACAGAACTGTAACTAATCTGTTTGCCTAATTGTTACCAGATGTTCTAAGGTAATCTTGCAGAAGGAATCAAATGAAATCAGCACAAGCACCACTGCTTCAGTGAACTTTGGGGACTGCTGAGCATAGAGGTACATGTTCAGAGACTGGGAAAAAAAAGGTAGTAGATTGCAAACCTTCTTCCCTGTTATGATGAGGGCAGTGAAATGACACTACCTAGTTTTTCCCAAACTGTTGATTTTTCACTTACCTTGCTAGGCAATCTTGCAATATTAGAGATCAGGCTGCATGTTCTATGCTGTGCAGGGAAATTTGCTGGATGCATGAAATACAATTGCACATTTCAGGTTATGAAATTATGTATGCAACAAAGCATCATAATCCACTGTGCTGAGAACTGAGGGAGGGCTGCATGGTCACAGGTAGTGGCACTGACAGATTGAAGAATACAATTCACCTCTTGTACTGAGTTTTTCAGCTCCTATAAATCGTATGGAAAATCTTCCTAAACTAAAATCTCCAGGATATATATATATATATATATATATATATATGTTTTTAAAGCAAAAGAAGCCTAGCAGAGAGAATAGTTAACTGCCATACTTTTATTCTGAAAAAGGTTTCTGCTCCCCAGACCCTTTGCAAAGAATGTTAAACGCCTCACCCTAATGCTGTATTTGAACAACATGTTCCAACTGCATGTTGCTCTTCAATATTAAATCAACACAATAATTTTCAGTTTCTGTGTCCTCTCCTTTACCTTTTAGTCTTCTAGAAGTCTGTTGTCAAATCTCATATTCCCTCACGTCCTGCCATAAACAGGCTGTACCCATTGCTGTAGAACTGGAGCAGAACACAGATTGCAAAATATCTGTTTGATAGACAGGGTGGGTATTCTGGAGTCCAGAGAGTCAGCTCCCACAAACTGGTTATGCCATTTCAGCCATCAAAGCTGAAATATTAATAAGTCCCTGCTAATCAAACAATTCCTATTTTGTTCAAGGTTTTTTCATTATTCTGAAATCACAAAATAAACATGAACCATGAGTTCAGATCCATATTCCAAATCACCTTAAATATATAGATAAAGATTGTTTTTGATTTTTAAAAAGTTTTTGCTTTTGCTTTTCTTGTTCATATCATCACCTGTACGTATTTCTGCCACCTTGCCCACATAAAATATTGCTGACAGAGATGTACCAAAGAAGGGTTATAAATATGTCTAAAGACAGAAGATAATTTCTTTACAAAAGATGCATAATGGGATTCATCTGTAAAAGGTTTCAATTGATCTACCAGTAAATTGATAGAATGCTATTAAAGACTTGTGTCCATTTGATCTGATGCAATAACACCTTTTTTCCTCAACTTCACTCACACAAATTCCAACATTCTATAATTAAGTTGTTTTTTTTCTAGGTGATCAGTAACAGAATATGCACAACTTAAAACACAACTATGTAATTTTTGTTCCAAGAAATTTCCTGTTTTGCATGTGGGAAAACCTAACTTGAAGTGTCATGTTTTATTTACATAGTTGGGCAATTCTGGGGCTAAACAAAAAATATAATTGAAAATAAAATTTTGGTTTTGAATAATATTTGAAAGACAAATTAATAGGTAATTTTTGCAGTAAAAGAAAATAAGGTTATTAAGTGTGTTGAAACTTGACAGGATAACAAGAAGTTTTAGTTAGAAAATGCTGACACCCTTATTTTCAATATATAATTTAACAAGTACAGGATTTTAACTATCTTTCCTTTTCGTTTAAAACCATCCTACATTATGTAGGAGTGGGCCAAAACAAAAGATTCTGTTGTTGGCTGACATGAAATTTCTCAGGTCACATTTTTGTTGAAAACTTGAATTTTCTGTTTAACTAGGGAATTGCTGGTTACCACCCTTAACTGCACAAAATAAATACACAGTACTGTGCATTATATAGTGTTTTCCACAATTCAGTGTCTTTTCAGTAGTTCCATGAATTTCTGGAGGCACTGAAGACTCTTTGGATGTATTCTTTTGGTTTGCTGTGTCTATTATTGTGTCTGTGATATGGATATTACATATGTAGCAAAATGGTGCAATAGAATTAGTGAATGGCCTCTTTTCCCACTGGAAGTGTAGCTAAATTAGAAAGTGTCTGGATTTTGCATCAGATGTAGGCAAATAAATCAGCAGTTTTGTCTCAGAAACAGCAACACAAAAGAAGAACACTGTCATTACAGAGTGGTAATTGTTATATATTTTATTTACAGATAATGTATCTATTTACAGCAGAAGTTTTTGTTTGGGTGGGAGTTACAAAAAGCCTCTTCCACAGCAATTTTAGGCTTTATTTTGGCCTTGGAATTTGTTACCTTCCCTGTAGTTTTTCTGCTTTGTGATATGCATAACAGTGGATCAACTAAAATTCCTAACCCGAAAGGATTAATGCATGATAATTATGATGTAAAAAGGTGATCCAGCACTTTTTTTTTTTTTTTAACCTGCATCATTATACACATGAAAAGACATGATAATTGATCAAATTCATTTTTTTGCCGGTGGATCTGCTGCATACAGCATTTGGGCACCAATTAACTAAACTATAACCTGAGATAAAAGCAATTCTTCTTTAAGTGACTTTTCCCTAGCTGTCATTTTTTTATGTTACTCAAGAATGTTTCTTTTTTATCAGATACAAATAGAGTCAATAAAAAGGAATATTGGACTGTAGGCACCACTTGGTCAGCCTTAACTGCAATAACTTGATTTTTTCAACCGGACTGGCCATTTATTGCATTAGTAACATTAGTGATTATTCATGCTAAGATAAAAGCAATAATAAATCTAATGATCCATGGTGAATGATTAACAAAAAGATCACAAAGGAATTTTCCTCCGCTTACTTATATTTCACATTACATAAATGGGCAGATACACTATAGGATTTTGGAAGCTGTTTCTGAAATGCTGAGTATGATTTATTGCCAGAGGCAAGATGCCAGACTGGATACATCAGGGATCCTGTCTGCTAAGAAATGCTTCAGTTTCTTTCAAGAGACTGTCCATATGTGCCTTCATACCATAAGCATATGTCTGCTTCTCTGAGTTGAAGATTTCTCCATTTTAGCAGTATCCAGACGGTCACTATCATGTCCTGTCCCCTACCTGACATAAACTGACTGAGGCTGCCCCTGCTTGCTCAGGAGTAATTTGTGGATTGGTTCTGAAGAGCCACTTTAGCAATTTAGCCTTCCCTTGCAATCTAATTTCTTCCTTTCGTGATTTGTTTGTCCTGTTTTCTTTTCAGACTGCATTTGGGTTCTTATATATTGAATTTACCTTGCCTCATTTTGCTACCCACCTGCAGGCAGAAGTTTTCTGTAATTTTATTCTTACCAACCTTGTTGCAGCTTGTTCACAGTTATGAGGAGATGTGTCTTCTCTGAAACCAGTTATGGTCCTTTTCCCAGTGGACATACAAACACAGACCAGGCAGATGTCTGTATCTGTGATATCTCCACATCTCTAAAAAGGTGGTTCTAACTGTATGCTCCATTCTCCTTTTAAAATGTCTGCCACATCTAGACAAAACATTCCATAAGAAACATATAAGATACACTTTGCCTGTCGATGGGACTCCCTTTTAAAAAAGCAGCAAACAAGCAAACAGGCTCTGTGTGAGTGTGTGCGTGTGTGTATGGAGGTGCCTGTGATTCTCTGAGCCCATTTCTTCAGGCTGTTCCTATCTATTTCTGGGGTTTCAAACTTTTGTCCTTAAATTGAAAAAATAAAGTATCCAAGGAGTGTGGATCAGATTAAAAGCAGAGAACAAGATCCCAGTTATGCTTCTCAGAGTTCTTCTTCAGCAAGATGAAGGAAGAAGTGGCACTTCAGTCAATGTTACTGCCACTTCTAAAAGCAAGGGACAAGGGTGGCAAGGTTGTGCCTCAGTGTACCATTGAATCCTAATTGCAAACACAGCTACCACCTTTCTGTAACATTTGCATATGCTGTGTATGTGTTCATGTCCAGGAGATGAGTTCCAGCATTTGTGTTCGGTTATGTTCATCTTGAAATTACACAATCCTACTTTTCTTCCCAGATTGGGGTTTTTTGGTGTTAAAAAGGGAGGTGTTAAGAGAAACCTGGATATACAGTAACCTTAGCTCTCAGAGACACTGTATTCCAGTGAGACCAAGATTGGCTTTTGTGCAGATTTTTTTTTTTTTCATTCGTAATGCAAAACCAATATTAGCAACTTAATAATTGTCCAGTTAATAATCTAGAATTTTTGTCCGTAATCCACTCTTATTTCTAGTTTTCTCTTTCTTCTAGTAAGATCCCTAAGCAATTCATTTTGAATAATGCATAAGCTAAATTGCACAAATATCCATGTATATTTATTTAGCTACCATCCCTAGATGCATAAATTGGGTAAGTGTTGTGTTTTGGTTTTTTAAATCACAGCCAATCTCAAAGGTGAAATGACCCCTAATTTGTAACAATTCATTATGTGTGTTAAGGAGGAATGCTTACGTGATTTAATTTAGTTACTTAGTGAGAATTGGAAGTCTCTAGACAATCTTAATTTTCCTTTGGCCTTCCAAAATGCATTATACAAGAATGCTTTCCAAAAATTCATTATGGTTTTAATCCAGTCATCCCAGATCTGCACATTTCTTTGATAAATTCTTGATTTCATTAACTGGCAAAGCAAAGTCATTCTTCATGCAGTTGTCGAAATCCTTTTCACAGTCAGAACACACTGTCAATACACATCAAATGTGAATCTGTAGGAGCAGAATCCTGACCAAATATTACTGTGATGACACTTTCTTTTTAAACCAGGACAGAGAAAAAAACTGTTCACTGCTTCTTCATAAGTTTACATGACAATCTCTCAGTCAGGGCACTTTCCTATGGGTTTGAAAAATCCATGTTAAATTCTCTGCATTTGAGAATTTACATCTTTTATACTCCAAGTGACTGTGCAAGCTACTGGAGCACACTATGGCTTGAGACCAGAATATAAAGATATTTGCAAGATCCTACACTGCACAGAAAATAATTATGAAGTAATTAGGGCAGGAGTAAAGAGCACAAGTTGAAGCAGGACACCCTAATTGAATAATTACAAGAACTTGCTTGGAAGAAAGAGAGATCTCATCTCCCATCTCCAGTAAAGCCAAGGTGAGGTGTCTTAAGGGCTCTTTAATATGAGCTACATAAAGGATTTTGTAGCAAAGACTGGTTTATAGGATACTCCTATCAGAACTTCCAGTCCTTTATAAAAGGAAGTTCTACAGATAGCAAGCATTTTTTTAGAGGAGCTGGCTCCCTGCCATTTTTCCCAGTTCACACAGCATAATCCCAAATGCAGTACAGGAAACCAGCACACAACTGCTGGCTCAGTACTACACTCAGACAAGCCCAAAAAAAGAACCAAGCTTGGCTTATTGCAAGTTATTAATTCAAGGCAACTTCCAAAGGATAGTGAAGGGAGATTTCTGAGTCTCCCTCTGTGACCAATAGCTGGAGACAGGCTCCCTCACAGCTTGCCACCTCAAGACAGACTCCAGTGTTCCTCCCACAAGGAGTCTATCTGCTTATGCAGGCTACAGGGCAACACCAGTTTCTTCAGCTAAAATTTTCTTTTAATACTGTCCCACAACACTTTAGTCCTTTTTTGGGATTTAGTTTCTGCACAGTTTTGCAGGGTTACCAATATAAAAAGACTCTTCCTTACAGAGGAAGATTACTGCAAAGTAAGGAAATAGAAACATTTTGCTCAGACCACTTTCAGATCTCTCACTCAGGTCATTATATCTCTCACCAGGCCAGCTTCTAACATGCCTTTGCTCATGGAACATATTGCAGCTGCATGTGCAGATCTGTCATTTACAAGCTGATTAGAAAGGGGTCTGGGGCAAGCAAAGCATGTCCCAGTGAAAATACAGATATTTTTTCCTACACCACCCACACATTTGGAATGGGGATATAGGCCATTTTCTTATTTCACTCCCGGGCCAAAAAAAGTTCAAATACTTGATTATGAGACACAGTATATAACTGGGGAAATTAATCTAAGCCAGAGAACTCTGATATAGCCAAGAAGAATGGAAACAGTTAAGCTACGTGTATTTCAAGAGTGCACTTATTTCATAGTGATGTTTCTCAAACTGTGAGACGTGGCTTTCTCAGTGAAATGGAAATACAAATGAGGCAAGTGCTGTGATGAGGCACAAAGGAGATGCTAACTGGTTGTGAGTGAAGCACAGGATAAATTAGCTGTGATGTACTGTTTGGCAGTGTTTAAATTCAGGTGGAGCTGAGCTTTTTATCATTCTGCCATGATCCTGCAAAATAGAATTATATTTGGTGACAGCATAAGCATATTATTTTTCATTTACCAAAATATAATAGCTTGTGGAAGGGTTTTGTTGTTTGTTTATTTGTTTTGGGGGTTTTTATTTGTTTATTTTTTTTGTTTTGGTTTGTGGGGTTTTTTTGTTGGTGGTGGGGAGTTTTTTGCTTTTTGTTTGTTTGTTTGTTTTGTTTTGTTTTGTTTTGTTTTTGTCTAGTGTCATTTATTCAGAGTTCAAGAAATGAGCTTCTTGGGGCTGTACAATGATTTCTGATAAGTCTGAACAGATAAGTCTATTGCTAACATACTATGTTAAGTGCATCCCATTTTCTCTAAAGCTGTAAGCTGTGATTACCTCCAGTTCAGTTTAAGATACAGGTAGGAAACTGCTTTGAAACACTGCTGTGTGTTGCAGGCACAAGATAGCTAGTGATGCATGAACCCTCATTTACAGAAATCAAATCATTTTGTCCTTTGTGATAAATAGGGTGAGAAAAGAGACAAAAGTATAAACTCAAAAATAATAATACCAATATAATACCAAGTATAAACTCAAAAAATTTGAATCTAAGCACAGGATTAAGGGTTTGGCTCATGCTGTTCTGTTTGAAATGTTCTTTAATAGATGGCTTGAACCCAAGTAATCACACTAAAAATCTGGACTGCAAACCCAGATTTTGAATTGTTGAGTTTGGAAGCACATAGAGCTTAAATTCTGATTTTGTTCTAAAGTTCATAACTAGATCAAACCACAGAGTTTGGGGCAAGATGGTGATTTTCTGTCCTAAAATTTTCACATGGACTAAAGTAGTAGAAATTTTTCTTAAAAGGTAGTTTATCTACATCCTACACTTCCCAGTTATATTCCTGCTCCAACATAAATAGAAGTTTTGACTCCTTCCAACCTTCATTTAAAGGTACAATTTGCCTTATTGCTCGATCACATTTCAGGGCATCAATGGTAACATTGCTAATAGAGCAGAAAGAGTGTTTCTTTGCACTGATATGTATTAGAAGTTATCTGCAATTTCACCCATGCAAAGTAAGCTTCCTTCTGAACAGCATCCTAACTAGTAGCAGTTCCCAAAAGGAAGAAAAGGTGCAAAAGCCAAGCTAAGGAATATGGACAAATACAGAATAAGAACGTGTCATGTGCATGCTATCCAAGCAATGATAACTCTTTCTTCACCCTTGTTCATGTGCCAATGCAGAGTGTCAAGTATTGTTCTCTATTACTGCTTTGAAATTTCTAGAAAATGCTGCAATATTTGTGTGGCTTTTTAAGTTTGTGTTATGGTGTTTATGAACTGTAGAGATCTCCTTTTTTTTCAGTGATATCACTTAATGGAAGAAAGACAACTCTAAAGCTGCCTTAACAATAGTTAGTGATACTTCTTTCCTAGAGTACAAAAAACATTTGAGATCAAAACAGCTCTCTGAATCTTAGTTCTAGAAAAAAACAGAACTACAGGAGTTTGTATTTCTTCTGTGCCAAATAGCAAGTATTTGAAATTTCCTCAAAAGCAAATCTCTTTGTTTCCCAAAGATGAGTTCTGCCTCCTCACATCACACTGCTGCACTGTTTACCAAGTAGTTCATTCAAGCCAAGGTGAGGTTTCACATTGCAGATGAGTTGACAGGTTGTGGGACCAAACCAGCATCCTCTCCAAACCAAGGCCCTTGGCTGTGTGCCTGCCCTTCCCTCGCACCAGCTTTGCTCCCAGCTGGCCACACGGTGAGCTGATCCATGGAGCACAGTCAGCAGAAAATGATCCCACCCCTTTCCTTCTTTTTGTTTTTTTCTTCCTTAGCTCAGTTGAGTTTAACCCTAGGAAATGGTTCATCTCAATGCCAGAGGGGCACAGGAGAAGGAATGGAGAAGAAGCAGAATGGGGGGAGCCAGGGTAGATACCCCTTAAAAGGGTACAAGTAAAATTCCACTCTGAAAAGCAGAATAAGGAACTGCTCACAGTAATGTAAAACAGGGTCTCTGACTTATTTTGTTAATCTTAATAAAAAAGGCACAGTAGTGAACTCTTCACTGGGTGTAAATGCAGGAATACATGCACTCTGAAAGGATGCACGCATGGGCACAGGGCAGTCACACCATTTGTGCAGAGAGACCCCACATGAAGAACTGAAAAGTGGTTCATTTTTGCAGATACAGTTAGTGAAACTCTCTAGCCATGCTGTGCTTGTGTTGTCAGCTTAAGACAGCCAGACCAAGATTTGGGATACACTGGCTGTGTGCCTGCCCTACACCAAGGCAGGGGGCTGGAGAGGGAGACTGCAATGCCTGGCAATTTCCACTGACAGCAGTTGCCTTATTGGATAGCAAACAGCAGTCTCCTGTTAAAATGCTCATTCACTGAATAACCACTCTCAGTATATCAGAGATATTTTCATTATTTGGTAGCTAAAATATCCCCAGATATAATAACATTCTTATTCTCAGCTATTTGAAGAGTTTATTTCTCCTGCTGGCAGTAGAAAGAAAGAGTGTGCTTCCTTATTTACTGAGCACTGTTGCTTGAAGGAAGAATGAACACTGCTGAATATCACTGCATGGTACTGTTTGATTTAGTATGCCCACATTATATATCTTGTTATTATTTTTATTATTCTCCCCAATGTTGCTTCAGCACTTAAAACTCGCAGTAAAAGTGATATTCAGCTGTTCTGACTGCTGTATAGACAAGACAGTCCCTGTTCATAAGGAATTCTTCTGTAATTTCTTCTGTCTCTGCATGTTACAATTTATTCATATGCCTACCGAGTTTCAAGTCAGTGACACTTCTAGACTTCTATTAATATCTCAAGTCTTGCTTGAATATTTATTCAGACTTGCTTTTAATTCTCTGTGCGAAAGTTTCTTTTCACAAATATTGAAGGTATTTGTGTATTAACATAAATCTTCATAATGTATATTGTCCACATCCTGGTTGGGGAAGTGACCATGGTGAAGAGTTGGAAAGCAGAAATGCTGTAGAATCAGTAAAAAAAGGCTTATTTTGCAACATTTCTGATGTCTGATGCAGACAAATCAGGAAGCACAGAGTTTTCTAAGGAAAGCATGCTGTTGTTAGGCAATCCTCTGCTTTGTTTCTGAAACATGCATCTACTCACTAACCCACAATTCTCACTAGAGAACAGATCAGAAAAGAAAGATGTTGTCCTTAATTGTTTTCTGACTGTGAAAAAGCACAGACAGGCTCATAAAATCAGAGAAAACAGCTGCCAGAGGATGAGAGACAAAGCAATTCAAATATGTTTTCATAAGATGTCCATATATGATAAATATGATATCTTTAATGACCATAACATATATTTTCTAGGCACAGCATTCTCTAGTAATTCCTGCTTTGTTACTGGTTTTGCTGTATCTTGAGAAATTTTCTGCCTGTGACACATAGATGAAAGTCAGTGGGAAACATGTTCCTATAGAGATTTTAGAATACTTTTTACAACAGTGTTTTAAGTTCTACAGAACTCTGTGATTTCCTGTCTATTAACTTTCTCCACAACATCAAAACATTTACAGTATAGATTTTAAAGGGTATAATATCCATCCAATAAACACTAACGTCATTCAAAATATACTTGTAATAATAAACTTTTACTCATTTTCAGAAATGTGTAAGCCAGTCTAAAAGAATTATTGTTTGTACAACTGCTACTCCTCCCCACTATATTCTGCTAAGGTTTTGTCACCAGTGTTAGTAATATTTGTTTTCAGGAATGCCACAGAAACCACAGCTTTCAATTTCATTTGCTTACAGACATGTAAAAGAAACACATGTAAAAGCAATTAATAAAATTATAACATTCACAGTTCCCTGAAAGTAAGTTTCTGCAGTTTCTTGGTTCAAGAGCCTAGGCTGACCAAAACAATGACCACAAACTAAGCTGCTCACATCTCCCTCTGAAGAGAGTCACTAGAAAATGTCATGGAACAAGCAGCACATTTTTACAGAGTAATTATTTTCATCCTCCCTTCCCATTTCTTTCTTATTCAATGTATAATTTCTCTCCAGGCACTTGGATTCAAAGCTTTTTGGTATCAAAAGACCTCTAGTTGACTTAACAGAGCTCTGAATGTGCCTGGGCTGCTCTAAGGTGGGAGCTCATAAAAACTGTGGTTTGTTCTCCCCTAGTGCCCTCTCAATAAAGTTTGCCAAGCTGCATAAAAGCAGCAGCTTTATTTTTCTGTGCAGGGAAACGAGGCTGTGCAGAGTGCCACTACCAGAATTATCTACCAAAGTTCAGGGCAGGCTGGCCAGCACTGAGGCAGGATTTACCTCCTAGTGTGCAATGAGAGATGAGAATTCAATGCTTTGCTTTTTCTGCTTTCCTTGTGTTAAAAAAAAAAAAAAAAAAAAAAAAAAAAAAAAAAGTAAGTTCAAGGCTTTTCACTGAATGAATTGTATTGTGAATGTGTTGGGGGATGAAGGGGGAGGTGAACTACTCATAAGTACATTCAGCTTTACCTCCTTGAAGTAAAAAAGGCGCACTGAGTAGGAACACTGAGCATTAGCTTCTCGCATTAAAATACTAGATTACTTTTCAGTAAAAAGATATTTCAGACAAATTGAAACAAAATTTTAGCATGCATTTTTTTCTTTAAAATCCTACAGAATGCATATTTAACATTGATATTTCTGTCTTTGGAGCATGTTTAAAACAATCTTTTTCCTTGAGATGGTACAACTACTCCCTAAAGAGGAGCACTAATTTATTATACTCAAATGTTCTCACACATGAAGGAGACCAAGAGGACACCCTGGATAGGAATGTGCATTTTAAAATGCTTTTCAAAGGAAAAGAATTTTTTTTTTCATGTTGTATAGAAAATTGTCATTTCCTTGTTATAATTGCAAACGTAGTACCTTTCATTCATGCAGAAAGTCCAAAAATGGGACAATTATTTTATGTGACTCTGAAGAACATCTCTAAATAAAATCTGATATAAGTCTGTGCCTTTTAGCCATTAATAGAACCAGTCACCAAATATCTGTGCATTAGAAGTGTGCAACAGCTCTTGAAACAAGGTGTACACACAACAGATCTGTGCCACCACCACAGGGGGCACGAGAGCCACAGGACTCAGGTGAGCTACAACTCCACAGTGAAGCAGTGATATGTTGCAGATGAGAAGCTGAGGACAACCCACATCTGCCTCTGCCAGGCATTTCCTTCAGTGTTTTGTTGTACCTGTTAATGTGCCCGCTGCTCAGTCACTTTTAATTGAGATGCATTTCCTTGGCACCTCAGGCACCTTGGAGATGCCAGAAATGAATGTGCACACATCCACTGCATGTGCACAGCAAATCTGACATGCCCAGGCAGGACTGGGCCAATCTGACTGAGATAAAAAGGGAACAGCATTGAGGCACTGGCACCTCGTGTGTGTGCTGTGCAGCCAGCCAGGGCATATCTGATCCTTTCCCTGCTCCTCTTGAGGAACCCTGTTCCTTGCTCCCACACTGGCAGCAGGACTGCAGTGAGTGCTTATGGCTTTTCCCACTTGCAGACATCTTCTGCTGACCTTCTGCTACCAAAGTCATGGACAAATGTTCAGGAACATCAAATACCATCCAGGCAATGTTCTGTAAAGGACAGTGAAGACATGGCTGGGGAAACTGATTATGGAAATAACCTCAGAGGAATTCATCAGAGAGAATGCCATCAGCAGGAAGAACCCAAGTTGGGTAGAAGAAAACAGCCTGGAAATCAGGCACATACTGTCAGCAGAAATTCTCACTATGTTTAAAGGTGGGGAAAGAACTTCTGAATTTTTATGCACATTTCCAGACAAAGAATATATAAGTTGGGGTTTTTTCCTTTCCTAACAAAGAATTTATATGTTACAATTCCCCCATGACTATTAAAATATTGGCGTGTCAGGCTTTGAAAAAGGTGTTCCCCTTCCCATGAAGCTTTTTTTTTTTAATTTAAAGAAAAATAAACTCTCCAAAACACATCTGTATGTAATATTCTCTCTGATAAAGAGCAACTGAGAGAAAGCATCTGCTACATTTTTTTGAATCCAGGACAAAAGTTCCTCCAGTTATACTTGCTTGTTTTCTTATCTTTCAGAATAAAAGAATTTTTTCCTTCTGCCCACTATCAGCATACAAAATAATATTTATATTTGAAAGTGTGATCACAGGAAATGTTACTCAAGGATAAACACTGTTTCATGGGTAAGAGAAATTAGGGAGTTCTGTTTCTATCAGACACACATTTCAATCAGCCATCTGTACTTAGGCTGTGCTATCTCTAAGCTAGTGTCACTGTTTTACAGTTCTGGGGCCTATAGTGTTGATTTTTTTTCCTGATAAAGTTTCCATCACATTCTTCTATTTTTCAAGCCAGTGGGGAAATCTTCCATGTGCTTTTGTGCTATTAAAAAAAAAATGAAAAAAAAAATTTTTAAAAAATTGGGATGACAGTGACAGTGGGGGACAAATGCTAGTGCCTTTTCTCAGCCGATTCAAGAAATCTAAGCTCATTTCTGCTACAATTTTCATATCCTCACAGAATGGTTGAGACTGGGAGGGACCAAATCCAGGAAATCCAGAAGAACATATAGTAAAAGTGTAATCCTGCTCCTGCTCTGGCCAAGCACATATTAATAAATTCTCTCCTGCAACAAGACTCATCTCCTGTCTTATTTGATGCCTGAAAATCTTCCTTGGAAAGCAAATTAGTATCAGTTGGCCTTCTTCTGGAGAAATACATTTGATTATTGGTAAGCCACAGAAGAAAGTCAGTCCCTGTTCATGCTTCTTCTTTTCCTTTGTTTACTTGCAGTAAACATCAAATGAGAAAAAGTAAATAGCATTTATTTTAAATTACAAGCTAGTTTATAATTACCTATGAAATTTTCTTAAAATAATAGGAAAATATAGTTATTCTAACCGTTATGACTCATCTCTACTCAATCCCAGGCACTGCAAATATGCATTGTCTAGGTGCACTGTTCAATGGGGGATCACAGACAGGTGGTGACATGGTAGAATTCCCATTTCTGTCCTCTAGACAAAAGTCAAAAAAGAAAGAACCTGTAAATTGTTCCCACCTCAGAGTGTCAGAGCCCACAGTCATTACCACTCTGATGGCATTCCACTCCAAGGAGTGGAAGAGATGGGAATTTGGCAGGATCCTGCAGGGTAACACCATTGCTCTCTCATGGTTAAAGTCCCTACTGTTTTCACAGGGTCTCAAATAAGTCACTCACAGGACTTTTGATGTCCTTGTGTTTATCATTCCTCTGGTTTTGCAGATGAGCTTCAGAATGGAGAAATGGAATGAACTGACCAAAGCAATTAAGGAATTGGTGCCAGACTCCAAAACCAAATCCAGATGAGCCCATGAGGCAATAAATCACAGATGATTTTAGTCTGTAAAAACCTTCCCTTTTTAAATGCTGGGAATGCACTTGCTATGGCCCAAGGAAATAATGGTTCATCTGTAATCAAAACCATAGTATGTAGAACATGCTGGAATCAGAACACTAGGCAAAAAAAAATGTTTAGAAAATGTCAGATTTCCCAGGAATCTGTCTAATAGGTCTGAGGATTTTTTATTTTTGTCATTTATAAACTCCTACTGTTTTATTTTTTACTCATCCTTTTTTACCAGTGTATTCAATCAGATCGAATTTTTAAGATGTTATTTGTGTAAGTAAAAGATAATGGAGTTAAGACAGCACAGCTCACATATTGAAAACAGATTAATTGATTACTCTCAGGTTTTTCCCAGTGCACTGGGTGGCTCTTTCTTTATTTTCTTCCATCCCCCTCCTCCCCTTCCTTCACTGCTGATGTTAATCACAGAGAAAGGAAGTGGCTGTTTTCCATAGACAATGTTGATATTTGGTAAAAAAATAAGGGATGGGGGAGTGAAAGGTGCACAGAAAACAAAACAGAAAGTTTACTGATAAATTCCTTTTTATCTTTGCCAAATGCTGCTCTAGTGTGGGAATGGATGGAGCTGGCAGTCACTTCCATTAAGCCGGAAATACCATCTTTAATAAATCCAGTTACAGGACTGCATGGACACATAAATCTCTTTGTATGTGTGTGACAGAAGTAATGAAATGTCAGAGGACAACTTGGAGAATTTAGCAGAGATCTGAGGTCAGCCTCTTTGTTGTCTTTTTCCTTCTGTCTTTCTGACATTCAATGTAAAGCTGAAACGTCTATATTTAAATGAGTATTCCTAATGCAGGATATTGAGGTCATCAACATGAGAACAGTGACAACAGGCTGTGCAAAAAATTTTACAAGCTTCTTCAAGATTCTATATTTAATTGCACTGAGACTCCCTTTGCCTTCATTCTATCTCCCAAAGCCAATATTTTATTTGTCTGTACATAATCCACCCTTCAAATGCTGAACACCTCAAGGCTCCAATTCTGTTTAAATGTTCTCAGAAAATTATCATTATTATTTATTCTAAGGTTTCTCTGTTTACTAGAAATTTTATCCACTGTTTCAGATTAAATAAAATATTGACTTCTGTTTCTACTAAGTGTATTAAGCCCTTTCTTGGCACAGCACAATAATTTTTGCTGTATTTTCACAGACCATGCACTCTGCAGCTGCTGATTGATCCAATTGACTCTTCATTCTAGCATCATTTGTGCTGCTGAATTGTTACCAAAAGTGCCTTTGCTATTCCTATGATTTTTCCTGGTTAGCATACAGCCTAAAATGATTTTCACTGCTAAATATCTATACATATGGGTTCATCTGAAACCTCTAGATCCTAAGAGTGATTTTTAAAATTCTTACGCCTTTCTTCAGCCACAGTACATCTGCCTTGCTCTGCTAAGCCCTTTGTATGTGTTTTTTGCCTCCTCTGCTAATTCCTTTTCACAAATACAGGGATGTGTGACTGGATCATAGCTACTGCTCTTCTTCCATATATCCCCATATCAGACTTAAAGTCACCTTCTCATTTTAAAAAACTCCTATGAACCCTGAGACACCCTGAAGTATCTCAAAATATTTTTTTCATTAATATTCAAGTCATAATGGCAAAAAACTGCTGGAATTCATAAACAGATTGTCTTTATAGATTCTGTTTCTGGAATAAAATCATGGCACTCCCTCTCAGCAGCTCCTATTCCAACCTTAGTCTTCAGCAAGAGACAAAGTCCCTCCCCACTTTTGTCATGTTTTTCCTTAATTTGTACTTTCTTTTGGATATTTTTGTTTTCTACACAAGATATTTGGGATAGACTTTTAAATTAATTTATTTATTGAGTATGGGAGGATAAAAATAATGGTAAGTGCAAAAACAGTTTGAAGAATATTTTTGATGAAAAAATAAATTCTGCAAATAATCTATCTGCTTTGTCTGAAGTGATTACTTAGTTCATTGGTGTAAGTCACAATTGGCTTTAAGTAAAGAGTAATTTTGAATCTCTTAAGTGATGTTCCAAAGCTCTGTCCCAAAAGAATGGTCACACTATAGAGAGTCTGTGAATGTTACTTTGTAGTCAGTTGGAATCTCACTATGGTTTTCGCAAAATACAGCATTTATGTCACAGATTTTCCAAAAAATGGCCACTCAGTAAGAGTGACAATAGGAAACCCCAAAAACTCTGACAATGAATAATTCAGCTATTATGAAGCAATACTTTTGTATGACTAATAAAAATGAACGTGTTGCTTCCTTTTCTGCAATGTTTTTTTTAGATTTTCTTCATCCTACCTTTTTCTTTTCTGATCAAGATAATGTGGCCAAAACAGTATAACTGTAAGAATCAATTAGCATTTTAAGTAAAAAATAGATCACAGGAAAAAACTCATCCTTAATTTGAATGCTGTGACTAGAGAGAAAATTGAAGTGATAGAGATGGGAAACTAAATTAGTTTTACTGTAAATTATATTCTAAGGCATTACCAGGAGTGACTTCTTGGTTTTGCAGCAAATGCCTCTGATATTTTCCAGTTCAGAGTGCTCCCTTGCTGTGAGCCTGCTTGCTATGAGGCCACCTGGGATCAAAGCTACTTTCCCCCTCCTGTGGTCTCAACTAACTCCATTAACTCTAATTACAAACACTTCTGTTATACCAACCAGATTTTATGGCTTGCAAGGAGTGAGCTACATGGAGAAAGTCCATGTGGTGTTCCCTCTTCACATTATTGCTTGCCATACATTAACCTCATTCATGGGTAGCTCAGAGCTAGAACCACTCAATTTTTACCTTGTGTAATTAAAAAGAAGCTTAAATTGTTTCCTGAAGTTCACCATTCCACAAATTATTGAACTGGGCCAAAACAAAGATTTCATAGGGTCTAACTTTTTGTATTTAGCATGCAATTTTTTGTATAAGCCCCAGAAAGGAGTTACAGTTTATAGCAATGCCACTAACACTTTTCCTTAGTGCAGAAAGAATAAAGCAAATGTGTGTCATTGTATATATATATACATACATATATATACATAGATATATGTAGCACACAGAGTTACATGCATTGCTCTCTCAGCTTCTCAGCTTGTTTCTTGATGTCAACATTTTTCAAACTATTCTTTCAGTCTCCAGTAAACTGGAAGGTGAAAACAACCATCTTGTTATTTTAACAAGGATTGCACATTAAATGATGGTGTGGTTACACATTCTACATGACAGGGGTTATTTATAGAACCCATATAATGTATTTATGTTCCTTTTCCAGGGTAAGTATATGTGGCTTGGTATAGGTAACCTTGGTCAAAATCAGTAGAATTTTGTCCCTCTATGCAATAAGTGACATGTCATGATGATATAATTCCACTGTCATCCCCATGTACCATTCACATGTGGTGTTAACTGGCTTGTGGCCCTATGCCCAAGGTATTCACAGCAACTTTATTGTGAATTAAGAGTAATGAAGTTATGGATTTACACATTAATAGATACAGGTGTAAATTCCCTTCTAGGCAAGGAAAGCCTGACACTTTCCAGAGATGCAGAACCAAACACTCTCTGCAGCAAGAGGAGTTTCTTCAGTCCGTGCTACTCCAAGAAATAAAATAAACTTGTTGGTAGTCAAACATCCTTGATGAACTGTCTGTCCACAGCTACCTATGGAAACTGTCATAGTTTCTCCAGAATGTTAGACTACTGTCTTTTTCTCCTGTCAAGAATCCCATTCTTGCTTATTCCTGACCCCAGTATCTGCCATTCATTTTGCCTAAAAGTCCATGGAATCAGCCAGTGCCTTTTTCTTTAGCTCTGAGCTCAATAAATCCTTGGACACTAATATTGACTTTTGCTGGTCTGCACAGATAGCTGAAGAGAGTCTTAAAAAGAAACTATGCAAGGAAAAGTGAAATGGAACTTTCATTACTTCAGCCACCCTAAAGTTATACATGTAATTTAAATTACCTGTGCTCCACCCCTAGTCAGTACAAAAACACAAACACTTCTGGAACTGATCATCTCAACTACCTTAGACATTTTATATAAAGATAAGCTGTTTAATAAATGTCTCTTTAGCTTCAGATTTTATCACTTTGAAACCTAGGTGATTGTAGAAAGAACTACAACATAATTTCTTGAAAGTACTTTTTTCCAAATTTCACCCAAGAAAATTCCTGGTTTTCCATAATTTTTGGTGAGCTTTTCCTCCTCTGATCCCAGGACTCATTTGCCTCAGAATAATTGAAACTTGCAATAGTCATAGATTCCAAAATTTTGAGATGGAAAATTGTTCTTATTGTGCTAAGATATAATCTACAACATCATGGTTAAGAAGACAAGAAGTCATCACTAATGTAATTTCTCTAATAATTAGGATTTACTTTTTTCATTTGTAAGCAGCTCAAACTGGTACCACAGCAGGAGATGGACTTCAGTAGTTTTTTATGAAAACAGGTGCCTAAATTCAGATTAATCACAATAGACTCTTAACTAGCCAAAGCTGTAGCAAAGCAATTAGAAAGTTCAAGATGTGACCTAACCTTGTTGGCTGTCTCAAACCAGTGACCTATTTGCTAAAGAGAAAGTAACAGAGATTGTTTTATCAATTAAATGCCTCAGGAGAAATAAAATATGTTGTCATTATCCTTTCAGGAAAGCAAAATAGGGAAACTCACTTTTTAAAATTTCATCCTCTATCTGCTTTTAAATCTAAAAATGTGAAATGTTTTATTTACTTTTATTCTTACTCTGACAAATTCTGGCTGCTGAAGTTTGGACTTTATTTGAGAAAAAACAGTGTTAAACTTACATCCAGATCGTAGCCTGGCTTCTAGCCATACAGGAAAATTGAGAGTCATAAACTGTCCCCTTACACTCTAGGCATCTCAGCTTTAAGCTCAAGAGAAATAATTTCCAGAGAATAAATACTTCCCATATCTGTGTTTGTCAGGACTGAAACTGATGGGATAAATAATCCCATCCTCTCTCCCTGTTCTTCCAGAGGAGATCAACCAGTGTGTGTGTGCTGACTCAGCCAAGAGATGCTGTTTGTAACACACCTGATGTCAGATATTTCCCTGTTAATAGTAAAGAGGTCACAAAGAGAACACCAGCCTGTCTCTAGGGTTGCTCTGAGGAAAGTGTGACTGAATGCATTCACCTTATATTTCAGGATTTAAGTTTTAGCACTAGGAGTTTATTGCAGTTGTTCTCTGAGTTCACATGTTTGAGTTATACCTGTTCCCATGCAGAGGATTGACCCTGAAGTCTACTTTCAGCATTTAATACTCATGTTTATATAAGGAAGTTAATTAGTGAAAGATATAGTGTAAGATGTAGGAACAGGGCAGTCAAGTTGAATTTGCAGAAGTTTTTTCATCCTGATGCTCAGTTTTGGCTATGGCCAGGTATAGGTACCAAGGGAAAGAGAAAGGGAAGTTTAGTTTTTTTAGTCCCAAGGTCTAGTAGATGGATTTATGGACTTCCAGAAACGGGGATAGCAGTGTCTCACAAATTGAACTGAAATTCCTTACCATGAGTTTGTCCACTCTACTTTTCAATATATATAATATTCCTGCAACATTTGTGCCTCATGGCAATGAGTTCCAGTTCTCCCCAACAACATGGTAAGGAATTGCCTTTTTACCTGTACTTTGAACTTGCCAGCTGCTATGTGATGGCCACCAACTTATAAAGCAGAGGACAAATAAAAATTGATCCCTATTCACCCTTTCAGTGCCCCTCATGTTTCCATAGGCCTGTGTTGTATTTGTGCCCTAGCTGGTTCTCTCTGTGTTGAAGAGCTGATTTACTCATTCCCTCTAGAGAAAGCATTGCTCACCCTTGGTGACCTTCTCTGTATTTTGTTAAGGGTCTTTCCCAGGGAGTAATTCAGAACACTAAAATTAATCCTTGCTCTGAAGCACTCCCTGGTGGGAGCTTCTCTCTTTGTCCATTGACAACATAAAAGGCTTAAGGGTACCAAGGGCCTTCACTTGCTCACCTGAGTTAAGCACAGGGAAAACTCTGCACCATCCTTTCTTCTTGTTTATGAGAGTGAAACACAACTTGATTTGTTTTAAAGAACAGAATTATTATTCTTGTCCTTTGTAAGAAATAACTTGTCAAGATAAAATTCCAATATGATACGTCTTTCATGAAGAAATAAAATTGCTGCATATAAGGGGAAAGTATTTGCAGAACTTTTTGCTGGTTTTTTCCATTTACTGTTTGTCCACAGGATGGTTGGCTTGTGAATTTCTTCCACAATGAGCTCTATGGTGGTTGCAATTAGTAATAACAGGATTTTTCCTAAGCCCTACTTGCATGAAATATTTGATATCAATAGCTGCAATTAAGCCTATTTATTTGATTGTGTTCTAAATAGGCAAAGTTGTTAATTTTTTTGCTGAATTATTGCCAGCATTAATGTATTGATTTTTAATACACAAAAATACAAAGCAAATATGGCAAACAAACTACTAATTAGACTAATAATGCATGAAAGTTTCTCTTTTCTGACCTATGTCATGCTTCCTGCTCAGTATTCCCAAAAGTAATCTGAAAAGTTGCCTTGACAATTAAAGCATATAAAAAGGTGAAAAATTATATGTGCATGTAATTATACAGGTCTACCACTGATGGTGAGGCTCATATAAACTTTGGCCAAATATCACCTTCATCCTCCTTTTCCCCTGTCATGCAAACTCCCACTATGTTTGCACTGACTTTGTAATTTGAGTATGTCTTGATCTTTCTGCATGTCCTGTGCTGGTGAACATTAATTTTACTCCAAAGAAAGAGCTGCCATCATTTTTCATTTAGATAGGAAAAAAGAATATTCTATTTTGTAGCAATCATCTTGGTATGTTGTGTGTCTGTCTGAAATGTTTCCAGAAAGCACCAGATAAATGGTGTGATATTTGAAAAACAGGGCACCATGTATTTTGGATAGTGTCTGGGAGAGTTTTCAGGATGTCCCAGGCTGGCTCTGTCTGTGAGGTCTGAGACAGCCTTTCTGACAGAGTAGATCCCTTACTTATCCAGCAGGAAGCCACTTGTTTCTCCCTCTCGTTTTTGAAGGAGGAATGGAAGCAGTATGCCAGCAGGAATAGTAACTGCAGACAGACTCCAGATGATAGGAGGCTTGATGCAGGAAGGAGCTGCAATAAGAACTTGGCTTGGAGCTCATGAGCAGCTCCATGGCAAGTGCTCAGGTACCTTGCTGAGTGCCCAAGCATGCTGCTAGCTGATCAGGAAGGATTTATGGCATTAGGAATTTTACCTAATGGAAAGCAGGCTCTCTGGACTAATGGAAATCCACCTGTAGATAACTTGGCTTCTCCTTGTTCTTACTGAAGCACAGAAGATAATTTTTTTCTCCTCATATTTTTCTCTGCAGTTTCTGACTTTGTAATGTGTGAGGCAAGGGTGTGCTTCATGCTGGAGTTTGCCTTACCCATTCATACTCTGGCAGCAGCAGGGGTAGCAAAAGAGCATAATCATGCACTAGAATGCTTTTATAATTTTTTCCATCTTTCTAATGCAGGGTTATATTTTAATTCTGAGTCTGGGAGGAGATTTTTCTCAGAGTCATAATTTATAAACTACATTTGCTTTCCATCCATTTTGTTGTGGAGAAAGGTGGTGCTTAAGTCAGTTTAAAACATTAGTTTAAATGGTAGTTGAAGCTATATGTGAAATCCCTAGAACGATGAAGACCTTTTGAGCACAAGACTAGACAACTCCATTACATGGTAAGAATGGATACCTCTAAGGACCATTCAGTTCAAAACCCTCCTTGTCCTTTAATCTATCCCCTTTTCTGCAGAAAGGAAAGGAAAGAAATGTTCCTAGACAGCAAAATTTTACATGGGAGCTGTTCCATTAGTAGTCTGAGTCTAATTTTTATGTCATTAAGTAGGTTTAATGATTTTGTGGCCTCTGTAAATACACTATGATGAGTCTAACTGAGTCTAGAAATGGGAAAATCTTCACTGACTGTTGAGAGATTCTTTGTACCTCAATGTGATTACACATTTCACTTTCAACTGTCTAAAGACTGTTAGGTTGAATTGATTACATTTTTTTTTTCACTCTAGGTGTACAATTCAAAGTATCTGTTAATGATCAGAAAACATGCAATTTCACTGAAAATAGCTGCTAAATATAATCCAATATGACCATAAATTATATGGTGTTATGATAAATAAAAAAAGAAGTGAGATCATCAAGAAAATTATTGAAACATTAGAAAGTTCCTAGAAATATTTGGAATTGTTTTGCATTTACTCAGTAGAACTTTTATGAAGTAAAAGCTTTGTCCTGTATGAATTTAATATATCAACCATCCAGGATCTATCATCTATCTCATGAGTTTGATCAAATGATCATATTCATTTTTCATAATTAATTTCCCAGAAAAGGCAGGAGTCTTAATCACTGCTATTCCTTGTGTAATTGTTGAAATGGCTGGGAAAGCATTACTCCTGGACTAATTCTGCAATGCAGGTATTTCATCTGGTTCCAATTTCTGCTGTGCAACACCCAAGGTTTATCAAATATGGTCCATTTTGGCCTCACTGAGTGTTTGGCCAATGTCAATGTGGTGATAGCCAGCTCTAGAGAAGCCACTTTGCATTACTTAATTCTACTGTAAATATGAAGTCACTCCTATCTTACTGACTCAATCAAATCAGCAGCTGGATGGAGAGCAGCTGGATAACTGGTCCAAACTGTTCTGCAGTGTTCTCTGCCATGAAGGACCATTGTCCTCAGACTGTTAAACTGATTCTCAGCATCTGTAACTTTGTTTTATTTTGGTTCTACCTTTGGGAGTTCAAATAGCCATACTGGAAAAAAAAGCAAAACAGCAGCACCACACAACCACTCATCACCCTGACACTGTTTCTGTCACATAGCAGAAGCCTCTTAAGAATGCTGGATATTCACAACTGGTTGCCTCAATATTTTTGGATCTGGGAAAATGTTTCATGCCCCAACTTGCACACAGGCAGACACACGCCCGCACATACGTACACACATACACTGAATTATTTGGAACATTTTTGTGATGCCAGTGAAGTCTACACAGGCTTTTCATAGGCTTTGAAATCTCTTGTTCTGTGAGCTACAAGTGCTTACAAATCTTCTTTCTGATTCAAATTAACAACTAGTTTCTTCAACCTTATTGCTCAACAATAAATTGTTTGCAAGAAACAGCAGATACCCAGACTACATACCAATCAAGCTGTTTCTCCTGGGACAAAGTGGCAAATAAAAGAGCAAAAAGCATGTGAAATATTCTACTGTGAGAGTGCTGGAGGCAGCACAAGAAAGTAAAAAGACATAATTTTTAATGTAATTGTGTTTAGCAACATCTACGGTGCCTTGTACCTTCAGATGTCTTCCTGTCATTCCACTTTGAAAATTGTGCTTTAAAAGTTTCTCACATCTATCTAATTTTATGATCTGCATCTAACTGTGTTTTTGTGAATTTAATTAACTTCTTGGCACCTGTTTCTGTAAATAAAATGTCTCAGGAACTGTGTTTCTCAGTACTATACTGAGAGCCTACATTAGGTAAACACCCTTTCCACTGCATTGAATACGGTGTTGAATTCAACACTTTTTGTGTTGGAAAAAGTTTTTTTCCTTAGGAGAAAAATGCCTTTTTAAACCAAAATTCACATCTCCTCATTGAAATACATATTTTCTTGCATGAAAATGTATTTGATTTTGAGGAAAAATTATTAGTTCTATATTTTACATGTTTCCTCTTGGAATTTAGAATTAGTCAGTTTGAGGAATAATTGCAAGTTTAGAGTATCAGCTAAGAACAGCACCCACAAATATTCTCCTTCAGAGTAACTTGTGTCCTTTCTGTGTGAAGGAACCCATCCCATGTGACTGTCAGATATTGCTCCCCTGCTGTGTTTTTTTATCTTGAAGTAAAGTGCTTTTTTGGAAAAAGCAGAGAGAACAATTTTACATTAAGGCAATTCAGGTCCAAAGGGCTTTTCTGGCCCTTCTTTGAGCCCTGCTATCAGCTGGGTAGTTTTGTACCTCTTTTCTTGACTTAGAGGTTTTGGCACATATGTGCTTTGAAGCAATTAGTCCACTCTGATGTAAAAGGACTCATGATGTAATGTTTACTCTTTGGTAGTGAAATTTATTTGGATATTTTAAAAGAGAATAAAAATACTGCAATCCATAAATAACAACAGGATCATAGCAACATCCTAAGGAGAAAGGTGTGGCTTCAAAGTTAGCATGCCTTGAGCCAGATGACTTCCCAGAGTGCCTTTTCTTCATCATCATATTACATAAATTATGTGATCTAATTTGTCTGTTTTTTCAGATATGTAGACTCATGGAATCAGAGAGAGAGAGATTAGAGTATGTAAATTCTGTACTGAGATAACAGAGAAAATCTGTTATATTATTATACTTTTATACTTATATACGGTACTTATATACCATTATGCTTTTCTGCCCCTTCAAGTGTGATGCTAGAGGCAAAGAAGAGAATACTGCATGGATGGATCATATATAAGCTAAATTACATCTTTATAATAAAGTGGAAAGTTCCTTTCTGTCTTTAAGCCAAATTGCACAATTCTGCCAGCATGTACAAATTGAATTCTTCTTGGTCAAAATAATGGGTAGTCCCCTCCAAAATGCCCACTGGGATTATCCCAGGCCCCCTCTGTTGCCCCAGTGGTGCCTGGGTGTGTCTGGGAGAGTGCTAGTTGTGCCAGAACAGGAGGGAGTATGAGTGAGGCCAAAAGCAGAGGTCAGGCCCTTCACCTGCTCCACTTTAATCTAGTACAGGCAAAGGTAATCAACTGTGGGAAGAGAAAAAATACAGCAGGGATGTATGGCAGTATCACTCAGAGGCTTGGCTAGGGAGACAGAGGAAAGCTCTTAAATTTGTGTGGAGTGCAGATCTTACAAACTAGGTAATTTTCTAGCTTATACTTATAAAAGGGGGGAAGTATTTCTCAGTTGTTTTTTTAGTCTGTTTTTGTTTGTTTGTTTTTAAATCTGGGATGTGTTAAAACATCATTTAGATTATGTGAAATGTGAATTTTTTCCCATACAGCTAAATAAAGTGCAAGCTTACTACAAGTATTTCATTTATAGCTTAGAGTAGCATGTTTAGGAATTTGGAAGGGGGAGGTTGGTTAAGAAAGAGAATGCGAATGAGCAAGTTAGTTGACTTTTAATAGTACACATCTTTTCTATGGCTTAATACACACATGGGACAGCTGGATTAGTAAAAAAGGTTGCATTCTATACAAGCAATTAAGTAAATAACTAACTCATATTTTTGTAAATGAACCATATCATGTCCACAGAAACTATCATAAATTGACAAATAATGTGAATACAAAAAGCTTTGACCCTGTACCAAAAGGTATAATTGCCTTTTATACAATAAGGGAGCATAAGAAACAAACCTAGCAAGTAGTGTTTGTATAATAACTGAATTTACTGGGAAGGGGGGTGGGGTTGGAACTGGAAAATTAACATTCTTTTTAAATGACTTAACTTTATATTTGTAAAAGCAGATTTTAAAATTATTTCAGTCTTACAGGCAATGTGAGCACATTTGCTTCAAAATGTCTTCTTTCCCTCAAGTTAAACTACAGTGAAGCTTGTGTTTTAATGACATTAAATTTGTGATTCAAACTGACCAAGAGCCAGAAGACTAGGGCTGATTGATACTGTCTTCAGCTCATGCTTTGGTATCTGTTTCCCCTTCTCTTCACAAACCATGAGCAAAGTATGAGGTGTCAGTGCACTGGTGAATTTTCTGGCTTTTGTCAGTTCATGTCACAATATCAACAGTGTGCTTAAGCAGAGAGTGGGGGGCTGTGTTTAGTAATAATATCAGATTACATCAGAGACACTTTTATTTTTTTCCCCACTTATTGCTGAATAGGCTGTTTTGCAGCTTTTGGAATTCAAATTGCATCTAACTTGACCTGTGTTTGTGTGTTTGGCTTGGAATGTAAATGTCCTGTCCAGTCCCATATTCCCTAAGTCTCAAACAGAAATAATTCTTATATTCTAACTCTCTGTTCTTGTTGATCAAAGGTGTTGCAGAAGCACTGAGGCTAGTACACATTCTCCTAATAGAAATAAAAATTTTAAAAAAAGAAATAAGCAGGACAGCTGTAATGCTCATGTCTAGAATTCAGACAGAATTCTCTGGCTTATAAATGGGGGGTGTGTATACAGAGCACAAAGGAAGTACCTTGTTTATTTTTCTTTTATGTTTCAGAGTGGACTGTTTCTCTGGGAGGATCACAGCATTCTTGTTTATCATATTGACCTATTTCTGTAGATGTTTCTGTGCCAAAGTGAAGATAATACATTGTAAACTTCCCTACCTCACATTCCATGAGGTTGGTAGCATTCAGCTTTAAACCAGGTTTATCATAGCCCTATTTTGTACTTCAAGAAAAAATATCCTTAAATATGTGTCTGTTTTTCTATTTTTATGATTACAGAACAGCTTCAGAGACTGACAGGAATATGGATTAAAGAATTAAGGGATTTAATTACAAAAGTACTTGCTAGTAACTACTTAAACATTGGATATGTTTTTGGGATCAGTCTCCCTTTCAGAAATGTTTGACTCAACAAGAACTTGCTAAGCCTCTAAACTCCAATAATAACTTTACTGTATATGTTTGAAATAATGAGAATAAGTATTCTTGAGACATTTTGTTAAGAAAACAAGTTATTCTGAACAGAAAATTATATTATGTTTTAATAGTAGATGATTTTGTACAAGCTGCCAGATAACTTCCAGTAGCATGTTTTTAAAGTACTTAGGATTATAGTATAAACCTCACTTAAAAATAGAACTAACACAGATCTCTTATAACAAAGATGATATCAAATAAAAACAACCTTAAAATATCCCACATTTATATTGACTTGACAGACTAAGGCAACCTCCCAAAAGACATTTTTTCTTCTGTTTATTGAGGAAATACAGTAACAGGCATTTTATCAATGTAAACAATATGTAAGTAATTGAGTATTAATCCTTGGCAGGCTGAGGTTACTAGGATTGACTGTAATTGAAATAAGTGCAGTAAAGTATAGCCTGGAAATCACTTTGATGAGTAAAATATTAGAACTCTTTGAAGGTTTGAAAGCTGGAAAGGCTGGTTTGTGGTCAATGTTCTAATAAAAGGCTGCCTAATCTTTCTTCATCCTAGACCATGCCCTCAAGTGGATGGTGTGGTAGAAGAATTAAGTATTCAGGAAAAGTTTTTTTTTTTCCCCTATTTCTTGAAAAAAATATTTTTGATAACTTGGTTGCCGTAGGAGTACTTGCACACAGAAAAAACATTTTCTACAACCTGATAGTTTCCTACAGGCTAAAGATCTGCTACTGTTACCACCTTCCACTTTTCACACTGCTATTCCCTTTTTCAGACTTCTTTCTCTCTCTGCCCATGGTTCTCTAATACTCAAATTCTACCTGTAATTCCGCATTTTGTGACATCTACAGTGGTGGGATAGCGTCAGCAAGGAAAGACCATGTGGAGTTCTGCATATTTTTAGTGGATAGAAGTTATACAGAGAAAGATGAAGCATGACAATAGGGAGGGATAGTTTCATATGAGCAGTTTATTATGAGGAAAGGAAACTGCTCAAGGCAGAGGGGAAAGGACAGAACTTCAAGTAGAAGGGGAAGGAGCGCAGTGGGTGTGCAGGAAGGCTTCATGTGGAAATGAGGAGCTTTAAAATTGAGACATGAGAAATACTTTCTCTAAACTTGAAAGAAGGAAAAATAACCTTAAGAAACCCCCAAATACCCCCAAATTCTGCATTTACAGTTAGGTTGCTCAAGTGCTCTTCCCATCAGCACAACCATTTCAAATCAGGGAAACCACTTGTGGAGCCAGCATTAACCAACCTCAAGTTTACACATCTCACCACCTAAACATTACAGTACCCATAGCTATTTTCAGCTCCCTCAACTGGATAATAAAAAGCCTTTAATTTCAGCATATAACCTTGTGCAAGCCTCATATCCATTTCCTTTAAAAAAATGTACACTCTTTGTTCTGACCTCATGTTTATCTTTCTGGTGGCTAAGTTATTAGCTGTCTTCACTTGGCTAGGGCAAACTTCAAAGTGGGTGTCTTTGAATAGCATTTTGAGAAATTTGAGGAACTACATAGGTATTTCTTGTTGGAGATGAAAGGATGTTTTTAAGTAGAACAGATGAGACTGCAAGTGTATATGTACATTGCAAAGTTTATTTAACAGTCTGCTTCTATTTTTTTCAGTATTCCGGTATATTAAGCTTCCTTGATCACCCTGGATATTTCAAAAATAATTTAAATTATGCCAGTACATTTGGCACTATATAATATCATTCATATGCTAAGAAATATGTTGCCCTTACCTATGCTATTTACATGTTTTTGTATTTTCAAAATATTTCCTTTAATCTTCCTTGTTACTCTTTACAAAATCACTATCTATTACTATTTTCCCAATTTTTCTTTACTTTTTTTTTTTTGCTGTATTCAGCTCTTCAGACATTAGCAGATTCAAATTTTCCTTTATGCCTTTGTTGTACTACTTGACCTGGCATTTCTTTTAGTACTTTCTCTTGATTCTGTGCTAGTTAAATATCATGCCAGAATAGTCCACTGGTCAGGGCTTCACAGTGAATTCTGTGAGATGAAGATGGCACTGCTGAACTAGGAGTCCAAGCAGGTCTGGCTAGTGGTGTACACACACATGGAAAAATGTGTGTGGGTATGCGTGTGCACACGGAAATGAATGAGCAGTTAGGAGAAACACTGTTTGCAAAGGGAGAGAAAGAGACGTCGAGACAGAGGAATGCTACATGTGGTGTTTGCATACAGAGATAATTGATATCTGATTCTTAGTGGTCAACACTTTTTCCTGGTTCAGCTAGCACTAGATTACACAGCAGTCACTGCAGAAGTTCATATGACTGAGTAAGTAGTCTGGCTATTTTCCACTGAACCATTCTTTTGTTTGAGGCTGAAATATTCTTTCAAAAACTAGAAAATTAGGATTACTCTTTCTATTTTGAATTTGCAGTAACTTCCCTATATAGAAAAGTCAGCTACTGAGTTCAGTTAGCTTAATTAGTTGTTTATGCAAGCCAGTTAACACAGCTCTCAGTGTAAAAGAGGAAAATATTCTGTATTTAATTTAGCACCTACAGTGCTGGAAGAGAGAGAAGAATTCACAAGACCACTCAGAAGAAGCATAAATCGACACCTACCCCTGCTAGATTAGAGGGGGATATAAACAGCCGTTTTGTACCCTCCTCTTCTAAATCACACCCTGATCCTCTGTCACTTTAACTTTTCTTGTGGGTCTCAGTGGAGCTGCTCACAAGTGTTGAACAGATGCGTAAGTGTTTACAGAAATGAGCCTAAGAGAATGACATACTTAATCCTGCTGCAAGATTGCAGGGAGGAGCTGGAGCAAATTCCACCCAAGCATTCCCCAAAATCCAGATCAAACCAGAGAAGGAGAAGCTGTCTGCTGCAAATAAGAAGTGGGATGCCAGACAGCTTACTTTGCATAAGCTGCCAACCAGGGTTCCCAGCATGTAACCTCAGGAGTTACTGTTAAGCAGAAAGAACTGAGTTTCCACAGACAAAAAAAGAGCAGTCATTAATTACTAAAAATAGCTGCAAATATAACACTTCTATGGTGAGAAACAGAGCAGATAAAATAAAGAAATATCCAATTAAATACATAATCAATGTATTTAATACATCATAGAATAGAGACTGGTGAGTCTGGTTTACCAAAGAGTTTGAATCAGCCACTCTTAAGATAAAACCAGATGTCCTTGTCCTTCTCCTGCTGGTGAAAGATGTTTTGAAGATAGGTTCTGACAATGACGAAGAAAGGTTAGAAAGATTGCATCTAAAATTACTGGATTAAACCTGGTTATCTTAAGTTATGGCTATATCACCCTTTCATAAATAAAGCTTTCCTTGTTTGCATACAGTGCTTGCAAGCTGACATTAAAGAGGGTGCGCCTTCTTTTCTGTCTTGATTAGGTAAATAGAAGGATTAGTCACCTGGACTTTGAAGTATCACAAACCTACCTTTTCTCCAGCCTTTTTCAAAAGAATATAAAGGGTTATTCTGAGCCAACAAGAGCAGTATGATTTTTTCTGTCACTCATCTACCTTTTTGGATTCATCATGAGTTTATGTTTTCTTGTTTCTTTTTTTTTTTTTTTCTTTCTCCTGCTGCCTGTCTTTTCAAGATTAACAATAGCATGCTATTAGTTTTCATGGTAGTTTGTGATTACAATATCTGAAAAGAAATTCAATCCACCCAACCCACCAAAAGCGGGTATCTGGTTTTTCAGACTTATGAAAACTGGCTGAATTGCTATCTAGTCTGTTGTCTCACAGTTCTGTAAATGGAAAGCCTCCACAAAAGCTAGAAACTTGTCCTTTACAGTTGATTACCCTTTAGGTAAATTTACCTACATACACATGCAAAGATGAACTGACTGACCTAGCAGGACTTTGTCCTCTTTAAGTCTCTCTTACTTTCAACTCACAGTCCCAGAATCACAGCATTGCTGATGTAGGAAGGCACTCCTGGAGATCATCTAATCCAGTCATACAAGTTGCTCATAGCCAGCCATGTCCAGATATATTTTTATTATGTCCTAGGGTGAAGGCTCCAGAATATCTTTTGGCAACCTCTTCCAGTATTTGAACAGACTTTCATTTTAAAAATACATAAATATTCCTAAATATTCAGTTTCTAAGCATTGCCTCTTATCTCATCAATGGGGGACACTAAGAGGAGTCTGGTTCTTTGTTCTTTACTCCCCAGCATCACTCCATCACGAGGTGCTTCCTGAGCTGTCTCTTCTCCAGGATGAATAGTCCCTGTTTACTCAGCCTTTCCTCACAGCAGAGGCGTTTTGATCCTTCCAGAGTGTGGTGACCCTTTGCTGGGCTCTCTCCTGCATGTCCATGTCTCTCTTGCACTGGGAAGCCCAGAACTGGGCCCAGTACTCCAGGTGTGTCTCACTAGAGCAGAGCAGAAGGGAATGATTGCCTCCCTGCCCTGCTGGCAATGCTGCACCAAGCACAGCCAGGAGGCTGCTTGCCATGAGACTGCACTGCTGGCAAGTGACCCCCTCAGGGACTGACAGAACCCACAGACCCTTTCTGCAAAGATGCTTTCCAGATGGAAATCTGACACAGCTCCTTTACTGCTCTGTCATTTAGGCAGACTCTTCTGTAAAAGTGTCTTCTTGTCTCCTATACTCATCATTACATGTATAACATTAGCTTGACCAGGGCAGATTGCTTTAGTGCACTTACTTTTGAAAAAAAAATATCCTTATTGATTGTTCACTAGGTGATTAAATACACAAATATTTTAGAAAAGGGGGATATCCAATCTAGGACCAGTAATAAAACTATGGAAAAAACTATCAGTAACTTAAAAGTAGAAGTTACTGATAAATCTGGAAGTTAAGGAGGAAAGTATGTCCCACTCACCACAAATCTTCATAGGAAATGGCACAACACATGTTTAAGTTCTTTGTTGCATTGTGTCCTGTTGTTTTATGTAGTATAACTAAAGCTGTGTTGGTTCATGCTATTACTTCATGCTATTTCTATGAGTCTCCCTGGTAATACAATTTTTATTCTGTTGGTAGATGGAGTTTGTTGAAGTGGGATTTTTTGTTTTGTTGTTCAGCAGGATAGTGTGTAATTTCTTTTCTTAAATTTTCTGCCTAATATTTTAATTTGATTTATGTCTTGTCCAATTATTATATTATATGTAACTATAATTTCATTCTTTCTTGTTTTTCTGAAGTTCCCTAAATTAGCCAAATAAGTTTTTTTATGTTCTTGCATCAGTTTTATTTCCTTTTTAGGGGAAAAATGTATGCTTCCTTTTTCTGCAAATAGAATTTATGAAAAAACATTTAATTTCAGTTGAGTAACTGTTTACAAATTCATGTTAGTAATTTTTGCTCTTGACATTTTAACTCATTCATACTTTTTACTTTCTTATGCTTCCTTCTCTTCTTTTGAAATGATTATTTAAAGCTTTCAGACTTTCTGTGTATGAAATGTACTATAAATGTCCTGGTTTTGATAGGCCTTCCTCAGGTAATTCTTGAAGAAGAGATTAAGGAGCTCATAGAACTAGCTTGCTGTCAGGCCATCTGGGAACACCTGATTTTCTGGAAAGTACTTTTTCTTGCAAAAACAGATTGGCATCTTCATACACTGACCAGTTCTGTCTAAAAGGCAAAATCATTCTACTTCTACCAAGAGGATGCAGGAGCATTTGCTGTTTCTTGAATATTTTGAGGCATAGTCCCATAAGTCAAGACAGGATATTTCTTTCTCTTACAAGTGTGTAAAGCAGTAGCAGCACAGCATCCTACATTATCAATCCAGGCATATCACATTAGACTGATGATCTAACAAACAAAGATAAGTAAAGAAGAGTATAGCATGTTTTGGAAAACTAAGTTGATGTATGCAGTGATTTAAAAAGAATGTCTTAGAGAAGTTCCTGTGCAGGGTGGTACAGAAAAGAGTCTGCTTGCCAGCCATCAGCCCCTTTGGTTCCCAGTGGAGGATTGCAGGGAAATAGGATTCTTTTTTACTGTGCTGCCTACAGTCCTGGCAGATCAGGATGTCTTTTTTCTTGGATATTTAAATCTAGATTAATTATGAGTCTGCTTTTCCCTGTGTTCTCATAGAGAAGAAAGTAATTAATGACTATTAAATGGTTGTAGTACGAGGCCTAAATTAAACAATGTCTTCCCTTCCCATGTTTAGATAAGATAGGTTATGAAAAGTTAAGTACAGATGGAATATGACAAATGCTGTCATCCAATTTCCCATTGCTTTCCTGATGGCATGCCTTCTGAAGTAACTTCTGAGTAGTTTCTACTTTCACTTAAGAAAAAAAACCTCACTGTAACTTTTTGCACAGTAGAAAAGGAGGCAGCATTTTTTCAAATAGCTAAAAATTAAGCATTGGCTTGGAAACTCCTCTCAGTAAAATGAAGAAAAGAGTTTAAAACTTTCAAGTATTTCTTAATTTCAAAATTTCAGTTGGACAGGGCACTTGTTTGAAACAAATTGACTTTTTAATGAGCCTTTTGTGGAGGCTGGCAAATCAGCTGTGTGTGAATTCCAGCCTGTCAGATGTTTGCAAAGGGTTCACTTGGAGTGTTTGCAGATCACTCTTCATTACCTGAAAACAGTTCCAGAAGCCACATGGCACATATCCCAACCACTGCTTTGGCCAACCAGATCACCTAATACACCTCAGTGAGTGATTGAAAGCAATTCCTGCTTTTTGGAAATTGTCCATAAGAAAACAAAGCAAAACAAAAAAAAAAAAAAATCCACAAAACCCAATCTGTGCCCCACTGTGTGTTTGCAGAAGAACAATGATAGAGACAGCAAAATCTTTCCTCTCCCTCTCTAAAATTTATTGCCCAAATTGCAGGCATGCTTTCAGGGCAGACCACTGATAATTCTATCCTATTGGGAAAACTCTGTAAATTAATTTTTTCTCCTTAAGTCACATCACATCTTTTGCCATAAAAGTATTACGAAACCCAGGCATGGTAGAGAACTGTCACTGTACCTGAAATCTGTTTTGCCCTGTCATAGGGATACCCTTTTTTTCTGGAGAAAACCAATGTTTTTTGCTGGCTTTTTTTTTATGTTGTTGTTTTGGGGGGTTTTTTGGGAGGGGGGGAGGTGTAGTGGTATTTTCATTGCTTGCTTTGGGTTTTTTCTAAGTTTTCAAGAGATTATCCACTTTTTTTTTTTATTTTGTGAGCCCTTTAGTCTGACAACAGAACTGAGCAAGTCCTTGAGGACTGTCTCTAATCAGGATGACTGAAGAACAAGATACTTAGGCTAAATTGTACCAGAGGTAAACATAACTAATGAAATTTGAGACCATGTAAACTTAGAGTTTTAATTCTACCTGTGTTACTTTTGCAAATATTTTCATCTTTGAGTGCAGATAAAGACCCAAAACTGCCAATGCCAATGGCTGAAAAAAACAAACAAATGCATTGTGTGCATTTACAAGACTGGATCCAAGATATGTTCACAGGGAATCTTTTTCTTGCTGCTTTTCTTGCAAATGTAGGATTTGCTGAAGTGGCTGTATCTTCAAACCCTTCAGACAAACCCCTTCTGTCAATTTGATGGAACTGTAAGACAACACACACTGCAATGTTTAAACAGCTTTTTGGACTTCTTTTTATGGACTGAGCAGTAACACACCAGTGAAATTCTCTTCCTCCTTCACTTTTTTGCCCACTCCCCTCCCCCAGCTTATTGAATATGCAAGGAAAAGCTAATTGGCAGAGAGCCATGCTGGCAAGCTGCACAATGTGTTCAGCAGTTTGTTTGATTTATACTGTTGGAAGTTGCCAAACTTTTTGTCATTTGGTTTAATATAATGTTGTGCCTTTAACATTTTTTTCTTCCATAAAGGATTTTTATTTTACTCAGTAGGATTATAATTTGAAGGTATAATTAGCATCTTGTTAATTGTCGATAATTACACGTCATTCACAGAGCTCTTGCAAAGGACATGAGATTCGTTTAGCAGAACTTCCTCAAGCTGGTGTTCAGAGGTCTCTAATGAGCAAAGAATAGAGCAGGAGTGGATCTAATAATATAAAGTGAAAATATGAACACATATAGGCAATCTAAATTTAAATTCAAGACAAGACAGTGACATGAATGAGCCTCTCTGCTATCAAGAGATGCACAACAGTGTGAATTAGCAGCATCCATGCTCTGAAAATTACAGAGACAAAGAAAATAGTACTCTGACATTAAGATTCAAATCTACTTTTTCTGGCAATATTTGTGCAAATGTAATGTAATGTATAAAATATTGCAGCCAAGGCAATGATGAAAATTAATAACTACTTACAATGTTTTTTACCACTGCAGTGATATTTTGTGATGTGTAACCACAGCAGAATTTGATGGTTTCTTCTCATATCATAGTAATTGCACGGTTCTCATTTAGGAAAGTGGTCTCCATTGAGAGAAATCAAGAGTATTTCTGTAGTATATTTGGCAGCCTTGCATACTTACAACCTGTTTCATATCAAAACAGCATAATGGTGCAGATTCCAATGAAAGAATAACTGGATTTTCTCATTCCTTGGCAGGTAGAAATCTCAGTGGATCAGTGAGCTAGAGGAAATTTGATCCTCTCCTTCAAGCCCATCAGTCTGGATCCTGTAGAGTGGGAATCAAAACCTCATTTTGGAGAGAAGGAATCTTGTCATTTACAATGCCTGTAAGTTACCCCACCACAGAAACAAGCATGCAGTATCCTCTGTTAGAGGTTCTTGTTTCTGCTGTGGCTCACCCTAGGGGGATAATCTCACAGCTTGGTCCCCTCCCTCCCCTCATGCTGTTGGTTGATAACATCATCAGGTGTCAACATGCCCTTATTTTCCTTCTTGCCCCTGTCATCCCCTTGGACTCAAGAGGGAGAGGACCACTGTGGCAGAGGAATAGGAGGCGAGCCCAAAGGCGCGATTGGGAAGTGTCAGTGCAGCTTTTAGATAAAGCCTTTGTCTGCTTTCAGCTTACCCAGAGCCAATGTGAAAGCCTGTGGGATCCAGGCTCAGAGAGCCCCATGTGTTGAAAGACAGGGTGAGTTCACTGGGTCAGCTGAAGAGCAAAGCAGTGCAGGGCAGAATCTCTTCCCTCTCTGTGTCCCACGCTGAGCTGCACACCTCTCAAACACGGGCTGCATCCTGAGACGCTGTGTCCAGGAGTTGCCATAACCTTCACTTGAACTCCGTGGTTTTACCCCACCTCACCAAGGGATTCATTCCCCTCTCGCCTCGGGAGAGCTCAGCTGACTCCAGCTGTGTCAGCTCCAACAAGGTTTTTTGTTGGAAAATTTCTTGTTCTCTATATTTCCATTTGAATGCAGCTCATTTTCTCCACCCATATGGATGACTTCAGAAATTTTCTTATTAGGTCTCTTCTTTGTTGTTACATGACTATGGTGGAGTTTCTCCCTTAACCATCTGTGTTTTTGAGAAGTACTTTGAATACTGTCAGGTGTTCATGTTAGCACGAGTTTATCCTTGTATTCCTCAGAGCCTTTTCACTCAGTTCCTTTTCTGCTTGACACAGAGCTACAGCAGCTGGTTGCCAAAGCACTCCATCACCTTTGTTAATAATCAGATTTTACTGCCTCAGTAAAAAATGGACAAGAGTGAGGATTTAAAAGAGATTAGCCTTTAACTGAACTAGAGGGGACTACAAATATCTGTTTTATGTGAAAGATCTAAAAGGTTTTTTTGTCTTGAGAGTATTAATGTTTCTTTTTAATGAGTTAAGTGGACAGATACGTTTAATTTCTTGTACCATTATTCTGACAGTTTTTCTTAATCCCTGGGATTCTATTATACAGTATGATTTTCAAAAATTCCGTTTGCTACAACACAACAATGTTTAACTAATGTTTAAACAGTGTTTAAACAATGTTTAACTTTGCATTTTCAAGAGAATTTTCATTTGTTTTACACTTTTTAGACAGATCACAAAATGTGCACAACTAAAAAAAATTCAATAAATTAGCATAAAGTATCTGGATAATTAATGTATTAATAATCTATTTGAGTGGAGTGTCACAAATATCACTGCACTCAGAATGAACATGTCTCCCTAACCTCACTTCAAATTTAAACCATCTTCAATGTGGTAAAAGCCAGATGATGAAGTAGCTCCATCTTCTCCTTCAGAACTGACTTCAAGAGGCACAAGTAATTGACTTATTTATTTGCATGATTTCTTTATTCATTCTCCTGTTAAATGGAAGATGTTGTTTTGAGCCACGCCAGAATAAAGGGGTAATGCACACCCTCCTGTTCCAGGCAGTGCCCAAGGCAGAGAGCCTTAACTAAGGAGCTGCAAAGCTCAGGAGAAATCAGTCTGATTTCATGCTGATGGGGACAGGGCCCAGCTAAGTGCCTGAAGATGCTGCAGCAGGAAGGAAACTCAGTTTCTCCTGGCCAGAGCAGAGACAAGAACTAAGAACACTGCTGTCTGCCACCATCTGCAGTCTGGTAGAGACAGTCCTGCCTGCTCCCACTGCGTGTTCAGGAGGATCCAGCACCAGGCAGGTAACTCAGGGTGTGAGCCAGGAGGTTTGCTTCTCAGGGCCAGCTTGTCTGTGGGGTGAGAGAGGCTGGCTGGAGTGCTCAGGTGCTGGGTTTGCTCAGTGGTGTGGGATGGTGATGTGCTCTTTCTGTGTGCACAGAGCCTGCTCCCAACTTTCTCCCTTGGCTGCTGTGGGGAGCCATGTGTGGAGTGTCTTGTCCTGTTTATTGGGTAATTAAAGTTTGGGGAAAGGAACAAAGGAAAATGCTCTCACAATCCCTCTCCTAACACATATATGGGCTGCCAGAGAGGCCTTGCTTTAGCTTAGCTTCCAGAACCTGCTCCAGTTCAGATCTGTGTTGAATTTCTCTTTTTCCCCACTGAGAGCTTAAACCACTGTACCAGGTAGAGATATGCACTCCCATTTGTGCAATACCCTTCTAACCCATGTGCATCTACTCTGGAAAGCCCTGATTGTGTCTTATGCCCCATTTTTGAAGAATGTTAATAAAGTTTAATGTTAAATATTTCAAGCACTCTCAGTGATCTGGATCCTGTTTTTCATGTGAGGTTGTAATTCCTTGCACATTTAATCCCCCAAAGAAGCACAGGTGATGCTGGAAACAAGCCTAGTCCTGTGCAGGTTGGAAAGTCTAGAAATGCTGCAGACGTCCTTTCTTCAAAGAATTCTCTGTATAGTACTGCTGAAGACTCAAGGTCTAAAAAGAGAGAGGGATCCTGTCTGCAGTGCCCTGAAGGTGCATGTAGAGCAGGAGCCACAGTTGTGAACCCCAGACTCACACTCATGCTCAAGCTATTCACAGCAGTGTGTCCATGGAGACAGCACAGCAGCCTTACAATCCACGTTGAAAGAAAATTAAGGACTAAACAGCAGTAGAGGGTTTAGCTTCCACCATAAGGTGGGATATTTCCTGTTGTATTAACGAGATCTGGGACCATGAGAGAGCAATTTAAAAGACACAGTATTAGGTTTGTTTCAGGCTCTTACCACTTCTTCAAATCCTACCTTTGGGTATCTGATCTCAAGGATACAATTACTTTCAGAGCTCTATCTGTCATTATCACTATTATGAGACATGATGTGCTTCATATTCTCACTAAAATTAAGGAGAAGATGGAAGGCAGATAGTATAATGTAGTTCAATATCACTAAGAGATGAAATGGTATATATATGACTATACAGGGAGAGTTTTAGCTAAATTTGTTTTTTTGTTCATAGCACCCTGTAGGCCAATCAATGAAATTGCATCTTTTACTGGCCCAGCCTAGTGCCAAGTAATTCTCTTCTCTTTTCTGTTAGCTTTATCTCATTTCCTAATGATTCCTCAAGTGCTTTCCTCAAATTAAAGTCTAACAATACATTATTTTGTTAAATCTTTTTACAAAACACATTTGTAATATGCAGAAATGCAAAGAAACTACTGAATAATGTGGGCATAGCATATACATTTAGAGATCTATTTTTAATATCTTCAAACCAAAATAAAGAAGAATGCAAATAAGGCCATGAGTAGTCTTGCCTTTTATGCATGTGTGTCTCACATATTTGGAAAAATAAAGCTCATAATGCTGAGGCTTTGGGTTTGTTTTTTTATAACCCAAATTTAGTACAACACATTGTGTTAAGAACAGGACTATCAGCAGATGATATTTAACTAGATCAGTGAGGATTTCTGAATTTTGCCCTTCTCCTTGAAGAATTGATAGACTTAACCCAGGTTATTTTTATACGTTAAAAGTGGGGTTTTTATATTTTAGCAAAGATTGCTATAAAATATTCAGCAGAAAGTACAACAGAAGACTAAGTTAATCAATTTGTGCAAGAAACTTCAGGCAGAACAAAAAAATAGAGGCAAAAAGAATTCTTAATGAAAATATAGAAAGGAAAGCACCACAGAAAATCTAATGGAAAAAATAAATTAGCAAAGGTATCAGCAGACACTCTATAATCTATCTAGAAAAATAGAAATTCCTTTTAATTGGCTAGTTTGCAGCTGGAGACTTTCAGAAGTAGAATGTAGATAGGTTGTTTATTTGGAGATCAAATAAATTTTGTGTTCATGACACTTATCTTCCTCACATCTATTTTATTTTCAGTGGTTATGGCAAACTCATTGAATTTTGTTACACATCTCATTATAAATAACATTTTTCTTCAGCCTGATCTTCCTTGCCCACCTGAAAAATCTCAAAGAAAAAGAAAAAGAAAAATGTTTCTATCTTAAATGCTTCAAAAGCAGCTGCATTAAAGTTTCCTAATTCAATATTATGGCTTTTGCTGCAATCTTGAGGGTTTTTTCAAAATTATTTTGGAACATGTGACTTTGGCCATGTTGTCCATGCAAAACTTAGATTATGTATCACCAGTGGGGAATATATAAAAGGTTCTGTGGACTTAGATTCTCTGCAGAGAAGCTTCTCTGTACTATGTCAGCTGTTCCAAGCACACCTCAGTCCTACAGAGAGCCTTGTACACCCCAGAGCTGCAAGAGCTGTGTCCCACAGAGACCACATGTACACAGTGCACATGCAGCATCTGGAGTGCCCTCATCTCCCTCTCAATTCACATCCTGATGAAACAGGAAAAAGTTTGTAGCAATAAATTGTTGGTTGTTTTAATCTGCTTTGCTGTCTGAGATGAAGATAAATAATGTTCTTAGACAGAGAAAACTGATTTTTTAATGACTAAAAGTTGCTTTAGTCTGTAAAAGTTTATTTCAGACTGTCTCATGTAGCTTTCTCTCTTTTCCAGTGTTGTTGAATCATCTTTTCTCTGTGATGCTTTATGAATGTGCATCAAGTATACTGTAGCAGTATTCGTGTACACATTCCCACCTCTCTAAAGGAAAAATGAAAATAACTGTGGTTAAAACTGTCATATCAACTCCAGAAAATATGTATTTAGAAAGTGAAAGGGATTTATTTCATAAAGCAGATAAATGTACAAGCCATTGCCTTGCACATATCAGCTGTGACTTCAGTGCAGGGTAATACAGTAATAAGTCTTCCTTGGTGGAGACAAGCTGCCAGGAAGAGCCCAAGTCACCAGACAGCAGCAAGTTTGCCTCAGGCAAACAGCAGCAAAATTTTCCAGGCTAGTGAGAGCACATTTACCACTGGAGAGAGTTAAGACTAACCTGTTAAAAATACTCTCCTCATCAATTAAAGCAGATCTCAGAAAGCCCCTGTGCAAGGTGGGGTCACATTTCTGCTGCATCATCTTCTGTGAGAAGCAAACCCTCCCCAAGCACGATGCTGACCCCCAAATCCCATTGTATCAATCCAGCTGTAAATAACGATGCTGAAAAATTTATTTCTGAAAACAACCTGGTCTAAACTGGAATTTTTCCTATTTTTATTTTTGTATCTTAAAATTACCAAAAGATAAATATAGTAGAAAATGTTTCTTCAGGAAATCCCAAAAGAAAAACATAGTCCAAATCTTTAAAGAATAGCTGGTCAAACCATAAGCTGAATATAATTTCCTCTTTACTAGTGTCAGGTGGACATTAAACTGTTTTGATTCTGATGCATTCTACCCATAACACACACCTTAGTGTCAGTAAAGACTGGTTAAAAAATTAAGCTGTTAAACATTATTAAAAGTCAGAGAGATAAAGATTGGAATATTAGGAAAGCTACTGATTTTGTATTTTCTTCAGCATATTGTGGGCAGGAATATTGTGTACTTTTTATTACTTTTCAACCCCACCAACAGTATTATCCCAATAGCTAGGAACCTCCAGATTAAAGTTAAGTTTTGGCAGGTCTCAGCTGGCCATTATGTTCAGCAAGACACCTGTAGTGAATTTTCATATGCTCCATTTATTTTGAGAAAGTCAAGGGACAAGTTTAAACAAAAGGCATAGCTGAAGTGGGTGAGACATTGTATATTGAAGGACATAATCCTCATCATGACTACTTTCCATAGGAAAAGCCAACACAAATCTCTCAAAAGCAGAGTTGAACTCTATTAAATTCACCTGATGGCAAAGGTTCAACATATCACAAGCCAGCAAAATCTGCGTTCACCACTCCAGTTTCTTAAAAGTTCTTTTGTGCCAGACTGATTCCATATTTTCATTATCTCAGGCTAATGATTGTTACTCTTGGAGTTGTTGCACTTGGTAAATGAAAGTGTAAGGTCATATACCAGCCAAATACAGAATAAAAGAGTGAATATAAAAATAAAATGACATTTTCTCTTTCCCTCTTTTTTTTCCATCACCCCTGTACTGGACTGTATGCTGAGCAAATAAAGTAGTTTGAAAAGACAAAAAGATTACCTGAAGTCACTTAAGGTCATACTTTGATCTTGTCTCCAAACAATGAATAATATTTTTCCTGGAAACTATATCTATAATTTTTTTTTTTAACTAATAGCATTAAAATTATCTTTTTTTTTTTTTTTTGTTTGCTCTACCTATAATAAATAGTTCTTATCACTTGCCTATGTACCTATATAGACGTCATTGTATGTATATGTGGCTTTCTGAAATGCATGTAGATTACTGAGCATTTCTGTGCCTCTCTGAAAATACACATAGTAGAAGCTATGAACAGGCAGATGCTGATAAGCCAAAACAAGACCTGAATTCCTGAAAAACTGGAATGATTGTGTGTAGCAAAACTCGTGCATGGTGGCATAGAAGTGACTCAGATAGGTGTTCAGAGGAAAGTGGCTCTTTTGCATGACAAACAGTTGGACATTTTTATCTAGCTAGCTCACTCTTTAAGGTGAATGCACCAAATAGAATTACATGCATTTTCATATGGTGAAAGTGCTACTTTAATCTGCTCAAACTTCTGACAGGCAATGATTCTGTGAGTCAACAACGGTTTTATTGGCAACACAGGATTAGAATGGACATTCAAAGTCCAACCTCTTCTTAAAACACATATAATATTACATAATCTTGTTCATAAACCTATCAAACTCCATCATTTTATCACTGATAATCTCTTGGAAGGCTGTTTCAAAGGTTGTTTACTACTTTGATGTCTAGAATTATCTTCATTTCACAATTAAATTTATTAACAGGAAGCTGTACTGAATTATTTGTGACTCAGTGCACAAAAATTTTATCACTCAGATATTTCATCACCCTTCTGTTGCATCTATTGAGATGTGAAGCATCCACTGAGCCTGAATTTTCTTAGGAGAATAAAGATGACTTTTTGAGGACTTATATAGTACAAAATGTGTAAGTAGGTCCCTGATGTAGTAATCTACCTGCAGAGCACGCAGGTAGTATTTTATATCTTCATTATGCTTTTTGGGTTGATAACCCTGAAAAAGAAATATGAGACACTCAACACTTCAGCATGCTTGGAAATACCAATGACACTGAAAAAAACTGTGTTATCCATAGAAATTCTTCTCCAGCAGCAGGAAAAGGGCTGGTGGTGCCAATATTTCTCAGTCCTAATCTAGGTGGGCAAGATCTGTAGAAGAAATTGATTTCAATGGATGTAGATGTCCTTGGTATAGATACATAGATAAGGGCTGGTTATTTAAGTTCCCATTACAGACCCTCATGAGAAATAAGCCCTTTAGGCTGTAAGTGATCTAGATGTCTCAAAAGTTTACTCAGGAGGATATGGTTTGCTCCTTAGGACTTATGTTTCCTTACTTACAGTAAAGATAACCTTAGAAAGAAGTCATCTGTTGTTAGCCACATTGGATAAACTTCTTTTACTTAAGGGTGACTTCAAACAAGGGAATTCCATCATTTCCACCTGGTGTTATCCCATAGACCCTCTATGCTCCCAATATAAATAGATAAGCACTTCCAAAGAGCAAAAATCTCACAGATCTGCCTCAAACTCTGCAAGTGGCAGCTATTCACCCTCAGTTGAAGAGCCTATATGTGATGCCTATACATCTCAGCCACCTTAGTTTACTGCCTGAAGTTGCAAGGGATAATGTAACCCTAAATCAGTTTATTTTATCAAGACAACCAAAGAGCAGAGCTCTGTTTTTTCATTAATAACTAGGTTTAGAAATGTCAATCAGCCCATTGGTGTACTGAAATACTACCATAAAATTATTTACTATATGGCGTGGGGTTCACACACTGTAAGTCACAAAATATAGCAACATAAATAACAGTGTTCAAGAGATCCAGCAACTCTTGGAACATATAAAAATACATTGATTTAAACCACTTGCCAAATGCTCACAGAGATGAGGACTGCATTGCAGACAACTCCTGAAAAGGAGGTGGGGCAGTGGGAGGGTAAATTCGTAACACAGATTATTCGCAATGAATAATTCAGCTAGTTCTTTTTACAACACACTTCCACCAGCTGGCTTTTGTGTAAGAATTTCAAAGTATTTCAGTATGAATTGATTAAGGCTCTACACTACATTGGTCTGGGTGTTAGAAAAATTTGCTGCTCTCGAAAAACAGTGACATTTGAGCAATGCAGTTCTGTACTACTTCTTTTGACAAGTTCAAGAGAATATGTCTTTGAAAATTAGGAGATTTTTATTGAACTCAGATGCAGAAATATTTTCATTTTGGCTTTCCCTTACAAGGAAAGTACATGTTGAGTCACAGAATTACTGATATTTCCCATATAATAGTATCACCTTGGATCACTGAAATCTATCAGTTTTGTTTCCAACTGCAGATGTGGACATTTTACAGCTAATGAAAAAAAGTTATGTGTGGGGAAAGTTCAACTAAAGCAGCCTTTTTTCCCCCCTCTCTTATTAAAAGCCCTTGCAAAGAAAAGGAAATCCTTTATTTTTTTCTCCTTGGCAGTAAAATGTTGTAAGCAAGGACTATATTGGTGCTAAATATTAGCAGCTGAGTTCAAGAGTAATGTATAAACAGAGTTCAAAGGCAGAATAAATTTACATACACATTGCTAGCATAGTTTCTTTTACCACTGCAGTATTCTATACATTAATTTGAGTGCTGGAAAGCTCCTCTCTCTGTGGCTTGTATTTTAAAAACAAACTAAAATAGATGAAATAATTTCTGAAGCCACAAATGGGACTTTGTGGAGACAGCACATATTAAGACTGAGGGTCTGGTAATTGTTTCTTATTTCTTCCCATATTTATACTGCTTATTTATCCTGTACTTGGAGGTCTGGCAAACTTTTTTTCTCTTTTGTGAAAGCAGCTGGGGCATTTTGTAATGCATGTCAGTGGGTACCTCACTGTACTCCAAAAGAGAAATATTATCTTACCACTGGGGGAAAATTGTGTCTCATCCTCGCTCATATGAACAAATATCTCACCAGCTTTATCATTATGGTGACAAAGAATGTTATTCATTTATTTGGATAAATGTATCTCATTTCCATGAGTAAAAATAAAAGATGCAAGAGGTAATGATGATAGACTGGGAAATATCAAACTTTTAATTTTGTTTAGAGCAGCACTTGAAATCTTAGATATAGGAGAAATATACAGTTTCAGACATTTCCAAATACAAACAGTAGAGATGTGTGTGAAACCTTTGCACTGTCTTTTACTACTTCCTAGAAAAAGACTTATACATATCAGATTTTCAGCTGCTGATTTCCTTTGAAACCCTGGCTAATTGTGCCACCACCAGATGAGTACCCCTCTGAATTTTAAAATTATGACACCTGCAAGAGGTTGCAGTGGCGGCTCCAAGAGTGTAGAGTAAAATTAAAATGAAAGAGATACTTGGAGAAGATAGATAAATATGATATGCACAAACTGAAAGTAAAAACTTTGAACCTCAAAGGAGTTCCTTTTAGGCCTGAAAAAGCCTGATACATTGCATCCACTCGAGCCTTGTGCCTTTCCTGAAAAAACATGAACAAACCAAACATTTACAGTAGAATCAATCTGCGTAAATTCTATCTGAGAACTGGCCTTACTTCTGTCCACATGGATATAGAAAATACCTACTCAAGTTGGAGTAATTCTTTATCTGATATGTTTAAAATTGTAATTTCCTTAGAAAGCCTTTCAATATTAAGTGCCAATACCTCACTGTCTTTTGCTACAGGGAAGCCTCTTTGGAGCCTTACACGGAGTATACAGATTTTTCTGGTGGCAGAATAATGCCTGGGATGCTGGCTTATAGTCCTGGAGTGGAGGGAATGCTCCTTTTAAATTCAAGTGATAGAGAGGAAGATCACAGCAACCACATTAGGACTGGTCTGTCTCTGCCTCTCTGCAAAGACTGCATGCTCAGATTGTGCACGGGTTTTGAAGTCTAATGTCACTTTCATAAAGATGTTTTAATAAGAAAGCAAGAATACTGCAAACTGCCAGCAAAAGGAAACTCTTCCCTTTTAGAGGAAGGACAGCAAGTAATGATATTAAGTCTGATGCAGGCACCAGGTCGCTGACATTAGTAGAACTTCTCCTCTGTCTGCATGTGATTTCCATGTGCTTCTTTTGTAGGAAGTGTCAGAGATAGCTTTAGAAAAGGACTGAAGACATTGGAAACTTCCCCTTGTCCATACTCCAGAAGATGTTGGAATGGGAGAGCAGCCCTGAGGGAAAGGTTTGAGTTCAATAGAAGGATGATTGCAACTCCTTTCAGATTCCTGTTGCAGATTTAAATACCAGTAGAAAACTCCAGCATACCTTGCACACCAAAGATTCATCCTTTGTAGTGGTGCCAAAAACAATCCTTACATTATGTTAAATGTAGAGGATTTAGTTTTCTTCTGCATTTCTTCTCTTATGAGGTTAGATCAGCTAAAAATAAAGATTCATCCATATATCATTCACTGTCTCTATGAAAATAACTAATTCAAGGTTTCTTCCTTTATATAAAATGTGTCATGCTGTAAAGATTTTCAAGTTTTCAGGGTTTTTATACTCTTTTGGGAGATTAAAAAGTACAGAGGCAGGGAATGGTGGGTGTACACACACAAAAACACAGTCTCTGTGGAGGCTTTACCCACTTATTAGCATGGCATGTTTTAATGACATGCCCTCTTTTCATCTATTGTCCCAGACATTTCCCTCAGTCTGAGTCCCAGGATTTCACATCTCTGAGAAAAGGCACTTACCAGATGCTGTTGTTTTTCTCCAGATCCAGATTACTTTCTGTTTATTACCTTTTCTATAAATGTCTAGTGTCCCTTGATTCAAGATAAACTCTCACACTTCTGAAAGAGTCTCCACATTATGTTTTAAGTTCCTAGTAGTTAGAAGAAACAGAAGATGCATCCTATTGCAAAAGAAGTTTGATAACTTTCTCACAGCACTTTCTTCTCTTAAATCTAAGAGCTTCAAGGTACCTGACTTAAAGCTAGTTGAGGTCATGTCTTGAAACATTCAGGAGTGCAGTAGCACTTCTGAACAGTTGTGTTCACAGGCAGGAGGGAACATGTACTAGGGCCAGTGATCTTCCAGAAACTCTGAAACATTATAAAGATAAAAGAGGGAGCTCTCTGGATATAAAGGTGAAGGAAAAGGGATGCAAAGGTCTACAACATTTGGGAACTGCACAGAACATGTGCTGATAGCTGCTCTGAAATCATCTTTGCTCTGATCCATGGCTTTTTGGCCAGATTTTCCCATTTGAGTCATAATGTATAACATAACCTTTCTATTACCATCTTCATTGTGTCCTATGTTCTTGTGACCCACTCACTACAAGGAGGCATGAAAATGTTCTGGGGCGAGTGCAGAAAAGGGCAGTGAAGCTGGTGTAGGGTCTGAGCACATCTGGTAAGGAGCAGCTGAAGGGTGTTTTGCCTGGAGAAGAAGTAGCTCAAGTGACCTTATCACTCTCTGCAGCCACCTGAAAGGAGGCTGTTCCAGGTGGGGGTCAGCCTCTTCTCCCAGGGCAAGAGTCAAGTTGCACCAGATTTATGTTGGACATTAGGAAGAATTTCTTCACAGAAGGTGATTACATATTCAAATTAAATGCTCACAGAGATGGTGAAGTCACCATCCCTGGAGATGTTTAAGGAAAAACCACTTAGTGCCATGGTCTGGTTGATATTGTTGTGTTTGCTCCTAGGTTGGATCGATGATCTCTGAAGTCTTTTCCAACCTAAACAGTTCTGTGATTCTGTAACAAATGGAAAATAATTTTAAAAACAACACACATCTCATATTTAACACTGAGAATTTAACACCATTTTTAGAGAGCATCTGCTGATAGCTATGATGATTCATTACATTTAATAATTCTGAATTCATATAAAGTAAAGATTTTAAGGCTCTGAGAAAGAGAGAAACTACATATATATTCCTGACTAGAACAGCTGACATGCAGGGGAAATAAGGAATATTCTGATTTTGTTTTGAGGAACTTCCTTCTATAAATAACACTGCTACAAGGGTATAAATCAGAAGTACCATCATTCTGATGAGACCCCAGGGGACTTAAGCTCTGCTCACAAGAAATTAATCTCAATTAGCTCAGATAACTTCTGGATAGGCAGCATGCTCATCATTCACAGAGGTAACCTGACTGCTGAAGGTTTCTGTTCTCTCAGAAATGGGGATAATTAATGAATCAAGTTCTGCTGAAATGCTAGTTGAAAATCAGTTTGTACATCAGAGGGTCTAACGTTATTCACTTATTTTCATCACCAAGCTTCAGCATCAACCATTTTTTTCACCAAATATTTATCTCCCTTTCAATATAATGTTTCACTTTTTGGATCAAATGGTATGCTGGAATAATGGAAAGACACTATATTTTAATTCTTGAGAATTATAAAATTTTATTTGCAATTTAGAATCAATTTTTTTTTTTCTTTCTAAGGGTATGCTTTTGGTGATTTAGGATGGAGTTTTTTGGAGCTATTTCAGATAACAAAATAAAAATATTTCTGTGCCTTTTTTTCATTCCCTGAACTCTTTCACAATGGACTGTGGTTCATGGAAAAGAATGTAATGGTCTTCCCACAGACAGCACTAGACCCAAGCACTAGACGACAACTTTTTCTCTGCATGGGAAAGAGAATGGTGAAGATTCCATTTGCAGACAGGTTCTGTCCCACAGTGGAATCTGAAATGATGGATTCTGCCCCCCCCCCCCCCCGCCTTTACTCTCATCAGAAAAGATAAATTAAAAATAAAAGAAAGTGAAATAAATAAGAGAAGACAGGAAAACATAAGACATATGTTCCAGAAATAAATTGTCAAAGGACAGAAGGCATGTTGTTAAATATCAGAAAATAGTAGAGTGGTCAGTCTTGTATTTAGCACTCTGAACACAGAACTTTACAGGCATAAAGGCTTTTTTGTTTTAAGAAAAAAGACCCAATATTCGATATCTGGTGGAGAGGCCGGGGGTAGGGAATTTACCATTAACTGGAACAACTGTTCAAAGCAAAGAAATAAAAAGGGGAACAGCAGAGGAATGTCTCTCCAAGTTGCCTACTGAAGCAGTTTCGGGTTTAATTTTCATGCTTGTTTTGCAACCCCTCGATAGTCAAAACTGGCTGACACAACACTTGAGATATGCCAGTGCCAGTCTTGGGTATTTTGGGTTCCTGGAAACAACACAAAGATCTGTGTTGACAAAAACTTTACAGATGTGCCAGATTTTTTATTCAGTGGGAAGCAGGGGCCCCTGAAATAGGAATGCAGATGCTGACTGGGCCTGGGGTCACCCAGGCAGGGGACATCTCTGTGGGCATCCAGCATGTCCTGCCTGGCTGCAGCTGGAAAAGAGGGGTCACCAGAACCAGCTCACTTGACTGCAGCGCTGCCTTCAGGAGCATTCAGGAGCACAAATAAGGCTCCCACCTTCCTGAATAACTCTTGAAACTAGTTTTTTGTAATTTAAATAACAAATGGAATGTTCTTTCACCTTTCACTTCATTCTGTTGTAGATAGGTGTGAGATGCCTGCGATCCATATTCTCAATGAGAAGTCTCAAGGGGAATTCAATTTGATTCAATTCTCACTGGGATTCACACCATGAAGCTTCTTTCTGGAAGTATGGAAGGAATTTTTTATTTTTTTTATTTGTTTTATTGTAAACTACTTGACAGCAACTACTGACAACATTGCAGGACCTGGGAACAAAGTTCAAGGAGGGAAGAAGTAGCAGAATTTGGAGGAGAGGAGAGGAGAGGAGAGGAGAGGAGAGGAGAGGAGAGGAGAGGAGAGGAGAGGAGAGGAGGAGGAGGAGAGGAGAGGAGGAGAGGAGAGGAGAGGAGAGGAGAGGAGAGGAGAGGAGGAGGAGGAGAGGAGAGGAGAGGAGAGGAGAGGAGAGGAGAGGAGAGGAGAGGGAGAGTAGAGAGAGGAGAGGAGAGGAGAGGAGAGGAGAGGAGAGGAGAGGAGAGGGAGAGGAGAGGAGAGGAGAGGAGAGGAGAGGAGAGGAGAGGAGAGGAGAGGAGAGGAGAGGAGAGGAGAGGAGAGAGAGGAGAGGAGAGGAGAGGAGAGGGGAGAGGAGGAGGAGAGGAGAGGAAAGAGGGAGGGAGGAGAGGAGAGGAGAGAGGAGAGGAGAGGAGGAGAGGAGGGAGAGGAGAGGAGAGGAGAGGAGAGGAGAGGAGAGGAGAGGAGAGGAGAGGAGAGGAGAGGAGAGGAGAGGAGAGGAGAGGAGAGGAGAGGAGAGGAGAGGAGAGGAGAGGAGAGGAGAGACTTTTAGCTTCACTCCCTAAAATCAGTATGCACAAAGGTAATATTTTAGTTTCTATGTGTTTCAACTTGTCAATATTGGTCAAATTTTAGAGCTATGTAAAGAATGTCCAGATGCAACTGAGTCATTTTTCTCCTACTAATTGTAAACTTATGGTTAATTTAAGATATATATTTTTCGATCTTGACATACATAACCCAGGTGACTTTTGTAAAGCCCTCTGTGCCATATTAACTCTGTAAGGTAAGGAGTATCAGGATGTAGTACAACCGAAGACTTTAAGCCCTTAGATTTAAACAATAAATGCAACTCTGCAGAGAAAAATGCATTGTTTATGCATCAGAAATTTGTGTCAAAACTTATGTAAAAGAAATGTAATCTGAAATACAAAAAAATATAATCTTGAAGTAATTTGTATTGATTTTGTTGAACCATATTTAACAATATGTCCCACAAACACATTAAATTAACCAAGAAACTGTCTCCGTTATAAAAAAAAAAAAAATTAATTTTTTGTTTCTATTCTGAATTCATTTAAAGATGGTCTTGCTCAAAAGAAAGGAAGTAAGCTTAACTTGATGTAAAAGAAACACAAATAAAAGAAAGACTTTTATTTCATTTGGTTCATGAACATTTTCTAAACTTCTGTGAGGAAATCCTCTTACTTTGCTGAGGAATTTTGACACAGAGGCATCACATTTTGCTATATATGATAGCAATATTTAAATAAAGATCATTATGCTGCTTACTATAAATGCATTTTGTTCCCAGAGCATTTTACCTAGCAATTCAGATACTTATATGCCTTTTTTTTTTTTCTATTGAACAAGGTCATCACTAAAAAAAAGTCAGTCTTTCACAAAACATTTTTAAAAGTGCTTCTTTTTTATAGTGTTTATATGAAGATCAATATTTCATGCAACAGTGAAGTCTTCAAATAATACAGTTTCTCCAGATACTGACAGTAAAATGACATCTTAAATACTTAATTTTTATTACACCTTATGTATTGACAACACTGACATTCTCAGGCATCCCATGAGCAAAAGAGCGACACAAGCTAAAAGAAAATTATTTACAGATCAGACCAAAGTTAGTTGTTACCATTAATATTGCAAGATGCTTGTCACCTTTCTCTGTTTCTGGTGTACTTGTGGGACATTGCACAGAGGAACAGCAGTTAAAGACATATTTATGGCAAAAGAGAAGACAAATCCTCAAGTCCTTCTTGAATATGTAGAGAAAGTGTTAGGTGACATCTAACCAGCAGTTCACAGTCCCAAAGGAAAGCTGTGTGTTAAAGTAAATGTCAGCACTCTCAGAGTAAGGCACACTTCAAACCAAGACATTTCTTTCATTCAAATTGAGTGTTTTGAGCAAATTTAGCAATCTTCTGAAGTGTATCTCCAAATCCAAGCGCCAAGGTGTTCACTTTGAAGCTCGTGTTCTTACAGATTAAAGTACTTAAAAAGCTTGTAGAATCAGCTCTCTTATTGCACAGGTGAAGAGATTGCTTTAGATACTAATATACATCTGCAGTGCTGAAAGACAATGAGAAGAAAAGTCTGAGTCTTAGAACTCTCCTACACAGGTCTGACACAGGTAGAAAGCTCCACTATTAAGCACTTCTGACTGAAGAGCAAATAAACCAGATTCAAATACTGTTGGCTTTAGGAGAAATAGTGGAGATCGAGTACCTCAGCTCATGGCAGACAAATATTATTTTAGTGTTTACATAATTCATTTTATTTATTATCTATTTGATCTTATAATTTTTTTTTTTTAATTTTATTTTTTGCATGGAATTGAGTAAACAGCAGATAGAGACACAGAATTTCATTACAGAACCATACTCCATGGGTCATGTCCAGTGTTGACCACACTTTGGTGTTCTAGGGATGCTGCCTCATGCTTTAGAACATAAATTTCTTCTTTTTTTCTGTGAATGCTGCCTGTATGCAGCTCAAACGTCCCCATTCAATCACCATTTACACTACTGTTTTCACCATCTGGATTTGCATTTGGCAGCTCATACTTTCAGTATTGCACCTTGAATGTGTGAATTCCTTGCACACCTTTTCAAAGTTGCATCTTTCCAAATAAATGCCCTTTAAAACAGACTTTGAATCAATCATAAAAATTGCTCTTCTCAGCTGTTTCTCCTCAGGTTGCCTGCCCCAAAGAATTATATTCAAAATTATTTGTTTCATGGCCCTAACAGTTGGAATTTACTTCCTCATTGCAATATCCTACACCCTTGCAAAGTCCACAAAAATGGTGCTGCCCATCATTAAATTACTCTTAAATAGGAATATATGTGAAACTGGACTTATTTCTTTAGGTGACGTAAAAGTGTTAGCTTGAGATACAGTTAAAAGTAAAACCTGGTCTTGGAAGAAACATTTGTTTAAAGATGCATCAGTGAACATAAGTTATTTTCTCAAATTGTCATGCATTAAGAAAGCTTTTAAGACTCATGGTTTCTTTACAAAGCTCTAAATTTAAAACAGATCTTGGAAAGTATATAAGGTGGCATAGAAACAGACGTGGCAGAAGAAACAGGTCTCTCCAATTTCCTTGTGGTGGGATAGTCAGAAAGAACAACAGTCTGAGGCTGTAGTTTCACAACACTGAATCAGGCTGGTAATCATGGGAAGAGAGAAGAAAGAGAAAGAGAAAGAGAAAGAGAAAGAGAAAGAGAAAGAGAAAGAGAAAGAGAAAGAGAAAGAGAAAGAGAAAGAGAAAGAGAAAGAGAAAGAGAAAGAGAAAGAGAAAGAGAAAGAGAAAGAGAAAGAGAAAGAGAAAGAGAAAGAGAAAGAGAAAGAGAAAGAGAGAAAGAGAGAGAAAAAGAGAGAGAGAAAGAGAGAAAGAGAAAGAGAAAAGAGAAAGAAAGAGAGAGAGAAAGAGAGAGAGAAAGAGAGAAAGAGAGAGAAAAAGAGAGAGAGAAAGAAGAGATGAGCAGGATTAAAAGGACATCCAGGTTCCCTGGCACGAAATGGCTATTGAATTTGTGAAGTGAGAAATGCTAAATATGATTTCACTCATTAGCCATCTGCTGTGGGTTTTCTTAGCTTTCTTCAGCTCAGAATCAGAGTCCTTCCAACTGTGCCTCACTTCTTTGCAGGTATTCTCCCAAAAAATTGACTGCATTTCTTAAAATTATGTTCCACCTCTGCAGGGCCACAGAAAGGTTGCCAAGGCATTGAGATGCATATTAATAAAATGGATTTATTAAAATTGGTCTTTAACTGAAGAGGTCAAATTTTAGGCAGCTGGATTTCCCAGTGCATTGTTTGGAAACTCTCTGCATGAAAACCGTGTTTTTAGTTTTTCTTAGTCATTGTGCCTACTGCCACTGTACCACTGTAAATTGCAATTCCTTTCTATAAAATCAAGCTATGTGGACAAGAAGGATTTAAGGTAAAGCCCATGAGTTTTGCTTACTTTTATATAGGCCTAAATTTCCTCTTCAGAATATTGATTAAAACAAGCTTTAAAATTCTTTATGCCTTTTGCAGAAATTTATATTTAAAATACAACATGAATGACTAATGTAATGCAAATAAGCTTCCTCAGTCAGTGACTCATTGAAAATAAAAAACAAAAGTATAAATATCTAACTCTAAAATTGTTGCCGTTGTTGTTTCCAGATAGTTTAGAAAAACACATTTAGCATGACCCAAGATGAATATTTTTGTACCTCTTTTTAACAGTATTTCTGACACAAGGAAACAGAAAACAAATTGCATCATTGATATTTTTATAATTAACTGAAAATCAACAGTTTTAGAAACTAAACTCAGGTATAGTTTTATTTTCCTAATTCAGGTTTGTATTTATATTTACAAGAGTACTGCATCCAGGTGATTAGATTGTTTTTTGTTCATAAAAGACCTCACTAAATACTGTTTGAAAAATTAATGTCATGGACTACAGGTAGTGCAATACAATGAGTAGCATGTTCATAATAAGTTCTGTGATTAAAAGAATGCAAAAGAGCAAGTATTCTCAATACTGGAAAAAATTGAGACATTCCTATTAATGGATACAAAATAGAGAGATATGCCAGTGGTAGTTCTGGCCTGCAATTTAAAGGAAAAAAAAAACCCTTTAGTATAACATAAATAAAGATTAAGTTATGATACTAAGCAGCCAGCAAAATAATTCTAATAATTACTCTAAGTAAAGAGAGAATATTTGACCAGGAGTTGAAAAATATGAGGTCAAGTGCCATCTCCAGCACAGGTCAGTTGAGCTGGTCTCAGAAAAGTCAAGCCATTTCATAGTGAATCTATTTCCTCTTTTCTACCCAATACTATAATTTCAAACTGACAAGAGCTCACTAGGTGAACTCCTACCCAGAACCAGATTATTTTGACTCTTCTCATTGTTTGTGCAGAGAAAATGGTAGCTTTTAGAATATGATTCATCTGAGTAGAGACTATATCTTTCCAGTTGATAAATTTGGAGTTATTATTTCCTTCTAGCTGCTAGCATCAATATATCTAAATTTAGGTGAGAAGAGCTACACTCCATTGGGTCCTACAATAACAAGTGATATGGTCTGGAAAGAGTAGTTCTCGAGACAAAACACTTGTTGCTGAAGGTCCAACATCAGTGCTAAAGATGCTTCAGGGATTTTATTTCAGATGAGAAGCAAAAACACTAGAGGAGCGCATCTTTTGGTTTCACCACCCAGAGGAACTGATTTCGCTGTTTCCAAGGCAGTTCCATGGTGAGAGCTGAAGTGCAATAGGTGAGGACAAGGCGAACATGCTCTTCCAAGGTTCATATGTTCTCTGAACTAAAAATACTGGTACAGATGTGCCTATTGATCTTACTTTCTAACTATACCCAGAAGAATATAGAGTCAAGACTCAGAGCAGTTTGACAGCATTGCAATATCTGAAACTAATAATCATAGTGATCCTGCAAAAATTATTTTCCCAGCTTGGACTCATAATCATGAGGAGTTTAATACTAATAAATCTATCTTCTTCCAACATAAAATATTTTGTCTTTATTTTGCTGAACCTGCACAGAATCTTCCATATTGTATATCCCTCCACAAACTTGCTTAGTTTTTACTAACTGGCTTTCTCGAGGGGAATAAGGGAGAAACATTTGAAGATCACTCTCCAAATAACTCACACTACCCTATGACTTTTTGCACCCTTTGCTGCTTTTGGTCAGATTCATCATCTTAAGTTCTCTGCTTGCAGCAATAAAAAGGACATGAACTTGATCTTTTATCACCTATCACTCAACACTGTTTAATATGCCTGTGTGAACTCAGCTGTCTTACAATCACTGTTTTACTTTGTAATTTTTTACTTACATTTTCCCACCACAGCTCTGTCTCAGAATATTTTCCATAATTTTGAATTCTTATTTGAGGTTTACTTCTCCCTGTATCGTGTTATGGGGCTGGTAAAATTCAGATTTTCTTTTTCTTGTTTTTCCTTAGGGGCATAATTCCAAAAGTACTGAAGTGTTTAAGAGTTGCTTGTGAAGTTAGTGAAGTATTGCATTACAAGGTGTATATATAAAATGTTAAAAAAAAAAAAAAAATCAACCCCCACATCTTCAAAAAAGAGCAATTAAGCTTTTCTTTCCCCCATGTGTGGACCTAGTTGGTGCTAGTTATCTACATGTCTTTGCCACAACTTTTCCCTCATTAGAGGTATGAAGCTGCTGAATTCCTGAAGTTGTTGGGATTGTTTGTGATGCTATCAACATTTTAAGGTTAATCACTGAACTCTGGATTCAAGTTGTGGCAGGAATGGTAAAAGAGGGATTGATTTTCATGTGTGGTGGGATTTTTTCCCAGTTAATTTTTTTTAAGTTCTCTTCAAGTCTACACGTAGCCTGAGCTGCAATAACTGCAGCCCAGGGCAGTGTCAGTGAGGCAATCAACACCTTATCTGGGTAGCTTTCATTTCCTGTTGAAAGAGCTTGCTGAGGTATGCACTGAATCCACATCTCCCCCCACGAGCTGCTTCATCCTCTGCACTATCTGCCCAGAGATCTTCCTTCCCACAGCAGAGGAAGAAGGCTGGGTTGTGCTGTGCTGCAAACACCTTCCTTTCCAATCCCTGCTGTTTAGATTCACTGTAAGTGCGAGCCCGAAGGGATCCCGACCTTCCAAAGGGCTTCAGGAACCAGGATATGGACTCCATGACACAGAACAGCACAGGAATTTCGGATTTTCTTCCACTTTTTCTTAAAACTTTCATTCCCTACTTCTAGGGAACTGACTTGATCTGTATGTTGCAGTCCCTAAAAATCCATGATTTCCATCAGAAAACATTGACATGTGATAAGCAAGTAACTTCATTCTTAATAAAATGAAATAATTTAATTTTATTATATCCAACAAGCTTCAATTTCCCTTCTCCTTGTTTGCTGATGAGATCAAATGCAAGTGATGGGAGCTAGATTATTTTTAAAAGTCTAAATTGTGCTTTTAAATTGATAGAGTTTGACCCAAAATCAGATTCATACACAGCTAGAATAGGTTAATAAATGGTTAAAGATGCCTGAACAGGCTATTAGGCATCCTTGTTTGCTTGGTTTTTTTCTCTTTTGGATACTGCAGACTGGATTTGTCTTGGCCAATGGAAAATTATTTGGTCTATAAAATTCACCCTCCCTGAAGAAATGCAGCAAACTCAGCAAGATTGTTTTCTCTTAAGTCACTTAGAAAGGGTTGGGTGGGTTGGGAAACCAGCTTACTTACTATTCAAGTAAGACTGGAAAGCAGCAGAATAATACATTTAGATAACAATCTGAGACCAAATTCATCTTTAGTGATATCATCAAGGCCTCTGTGCTACATTTCAGTGGGGGTGAGAGACATGAAACTTACATAATATAACAAATTTTCTAACATTCATTAACACTTCAGGGGAAGCAAACATTGGAAAGTTCTCTTTCCCTCTAAACCTCCAACATCTCTTAACAATGCCAAGTAATAAATACTCTGGGGGTGGGGGGAAAGAAAGGAAAAGAAAGAAAAAAACCCTCCAAAATCCATACCATTCAAAAAGTCAAAGATAGCACCAGAAAACACAGAGAAAATCATAAAGACTGCTATGAGTTCTGATTTCTTCAACTGAGTAGATTTAGTAGCTTAGAGTGCTACTGGAAACCAAAACCGAAAATATGAAGCTGAATATTGTAGGGTCTTTTAATTGCAGTGTTGATCCTAACAGGGCACTATTTCATACAGTCATCTGGGAAAAGGTGGAAATTTTCACCCCTCCCATCAATTTTAGCAAAGAACAGGCAAGTCCAGTGTACAATACCCTTGTTTACAGCTCTGTTATGCAAAAATTATTCCTTACTGCTTTTGCCTTTTTGCAAGAATACTTCTACATAAATTATTCACAATTATAATTAATTCAGACTACAGTTGAATAGACTTGGAGGACACAAGGGACCATTTTGGTCATGTATCCTGCTTAATAGACACCACAAGACCTCCCCCAAAAAACAATTTCTGGCTTGAATCCAGCTCTTCTGGTTTACTAAAGGAACTTTGCCAAGAGACACGTTCTTCATTACTGCACTCTTTGTGAGCAGCTCCTTTCCAAAGTGCAGATTTTACAGCTTAAATTGTATATAATCAGAGAAAGTTTTAAGTTGGAAAGGGCCTGTGAAGATCATCTAGTTCGATCTCCTTGCCTGGGACAGGGACACCTTCCTCTAGATCAGGCTGCTCAAACCCCCATCCAACCTGGCCTTGAACATTGCCAGAGATGGAGCATCCATAGCAGTTCTGGGCAACCTGTTTCAGTGTCTCACCACCTCACAGTGAAGAATTTTTACCTTTTATTGAATCTAAACCAACATTCTTTCAGCTTATTTCTTCTGGCTGAATAATTAACTGAGCCCCATGCTATTGTTTCCTTGCCTTGGAATGGAAGTATGAATCAGGTAAGCAACAAATGTGACTTAATATATAGGTAGGATCCTTTGTTGATATCAGACATTGAAATCATACTCAATGAAACAGTTTGCTCACGTAGATCACCAGAGAATCTGTCCCCTAGGGAGTACAAATCATATGATACTGAATTTGTGATGATAATAAGGAAGCACGTGAAGTAATTTGTTCACATCATCACAAATTCATTTTTTAATAAACTCAGCTAAACCATTCTATTAGGATTTGCAGTAGGAGAGCAAGGAACACTGGCTTATTAAAAGAATATGATTATTGAAGACTATTTAAGTGGCTAAAACATGACTGCCTGTGTTGAAGGACTGAGATAACTGAGATGGTGATAAGGAACCACAACCTTCTGGTTTGGTGTCAGTTTTGATTTTTATTAAGGCACAAGTGACAAATGGGGAAGTGTAAATTTTGCAGAGTAGAGGTGTCACAAATAGAATTGGTTTGCTGTCAATCCATCCTATGAAATAGGATTTGCTGGTTACATTGCAGTCTTTTTGCTGACCAGACCAAGAGTAGTCTGATAAGCAAGACGCTGTGAGTCTGACATGAAAAGTGGAAGTTTACCAAAACTTCAACTAAGCTTTGAAGTTTTCTATACAAGTATTTGTTAAATACTTGCTCATGTGAAGCCTTCAATCTGTGGTACTACTATTGACATCATGTGTAACCTCCTACAATTAACATTTCTCTGTCTCAGCTGACACCTTTGCCAGGACTGTACCATATATTATACAGCACCATCGGCCATATACCACGAAACACTGCATATGACAAATCTGGTGAAGGGCCTAGAGGATAAGTCCTGTAAGAAGCTGCTGAGGGAATTGGGGCTATGAGTTCTTCAGGCTGAGGGAGCCTGGAGAAAAGGAGGCTATGGGGTGTCCTTATTAGTGTCTGCAAGTACGCAAAAGGGGGTTCTTTGCCAGTGGGGTTCATTTCAAGCTTCATCAGGAAAGGTTTCATTTGGACATCAGGAGGAATTTCTTCACAGAAAGAGTGATTAGACATTGGAATGGGCTGACCAGGAAGGGGATGGAGTGACCATCTCTGGAGGTGTTTATTGAAAGACTCAACGTGGAACTCAGTGACATGGTCTAGGTGACAAGGTGAAAAGTTGGCAAGATGGTGTTTGGTTAAAGGGTGAACTTGATGATTTCCCAAGCCTTTTCCAAATTTTTTAATTCTGTGATTGTGTGTGATATACATTGACATTAACTGGTCCATGTTGCTCTTGTGCAAGGGCACCACATCCTTATTTCCACACCTTTATTAATGCTCATTTTATCAGAGTGTAGGTCCAGAGAGAAATCTTCACCTTGATTGCAGTTGTCACTTCAGAAAGCATCTATTATGAGAAACAAAGCAATATTTAATCAACTACTTATATGTTTAAGCAATTTACTTAACAACTATAATAAGGCAGAGCTCTTGGTAAAATTCTGTAGATTGTAATAAAGACAATAATACTATAGCATGTTGTGAATAATTACAATCACAGTCATAGCATCAATGTTTTGCTCTTTGCAATATTATGAAAGGTCCCATAATCTCTAAAATACAAATGCTTTGAGTACATTCTACCTTAAAGTCTGATTGTTGAAATAATAGAAGATAACTGCTCAAGCCATAGCAAACCTGTTTACAAATCTGACCGCTATTATCAGGAGATTGGTAATTTCTGATTTGTTTATTTGTTATGCTGCCTTTTTTAAATGTTTGTCTTTTAAACAATTTACTTTTGCTGGAAGCTTAACATTCCTAGAGACTGACATAATGAAAACAACTAAAATAGTCTGACTTCTTCTTCCTTTCTTCCAGGTTTTATCCTAATGGGATTTCTGTAACCTACTTTTGAACCTCTTCCCAATATCCAGGTAACTGCCATCATCCATAATTCATCAGATTACACAAAACCATTTCTCAGTACTTTCACAGACCTGGAAATATTTGATTTCCATAGAGCACAGCAGGCTGCATGAATAGTCCTGTCATTTTTCTGGCTAGATGTACCAAGAGGCCTTCTTTCAGTTTATAAACTTTGCACTAGGCAGCCACATAGATATAAAAAGAAAGAGGTGTCTCACACTTAAGTGAGATTTGCATTTCTTGAGTCTGGTGCAGACCTTTGCCTACTTTCTCAGTTCTGGATGTGTAACCTGCTCACATGCACCTAGGCTATAACTTGACTCAGTTTTGTAAACAATTCTCTCACTCAAGGCAAAATTGTGCTGGATAAAAGCAATTGCTTGTAGGTTTTCACAATACTAATGAGACAGTCCCAGAATGTCAGAAAATAGGGCTGTAAGGGGTGCCACAAAAAAGCTTCATGGCATCTTTTTCACTGAGAGGTGACTGCTGTCCTAAAGGGCCCATTGTGCCCCTGTAAAGCATCCCCCACTTCCTCAGGATAAGCTCACACACTGCTGCATGATCCTGACTGCAAAGAAAATGTAAGGAGTGAGGAATGAGGAGCACTGTGAAAAATCAAGGGTCTGGGAAAATATGCCTGGTTTTGTGACCACCTCAGCTGTGACACCTACCTTAATCCATTTTTTTCAAGTGCCCTACTGACAAGGTAGGGAGCTGACAAAGCTTTTTTAAGATAGCTGGTCCTGGGAGGGAAGTGTTAACTAGGTAAACCCTTTATTGCCTGCACTGACATTTTTAATGAACAAGGATATCAATCCAAGCTGTCTCGGCTGTGTTGCATGAGAAAAAAACAGTACTGGGTATGAGTGAGAGATAAATATATTTTTCTCCAAATGCAAGACTTCTGACCAGAAGATATGATTTGCTGAACAAGAAATGTAATTTTCCATGTGCTTTTAGAAATAAAATTTAATGAAAAATTGAAATAATGAAAATACCCCATAAAAATTAGTTTTATTTTGCTCTCATTGAATTAAAATAAAGGTATAAATACTGTTAGTCTTCTAAAATCGTATTTTTAAAATTTTCTATCTTTCATCTCCCATGTGTGCATCAAATCTGCAAAACCTATATGAACTTGGTAACTATTAAAACAAATGCAACAGTTGGTATTATGTTTTTACTTCAGCAAAAACTTGTTTTCCAAATATTCTGGCCCTAAATATAAAGGGACGACTTCCATTATATGAAAAATTAACAACTGAGAGATTTTAATGGAAAACAGAAGAAACCTTGGAAATTGTCTCACTAATAGTTTTATGTTACAGTGAATGAAAATATTTCCCTCTTTATTCTGCTTTTGGGAATTTCTTCTCACTATCTTGTATAGACTAAGTGCCCTTCCTAAAGTACATTTGCAGAGTGTAAAGAAAATTGATCCATTAAAAATAAATGAGAAGCATTGACTAGATTTTTGTCAATGAAAATGTTTCTGCATATTCCATGGACATTTTGTGAGACATTTTTAGGAGCATGACAAAAATCTTTGGGGCTTACAAATAAATATCTTACTTTACTTTTTGACTAAGAAGAAGTATACAAATATATTTATGACAGTGACAATTAAAAACATGAAGACATTTTTTTTCTACCAAATATTCTATAAGTCATAAAATAGCTAATACTTATCTGTATTTTTCTGAGAAAATATAGTTACACAAGGCCTGTTTTCTTCCCTTAAGTAATGAGACAGAATTTATTAATGCTTTTAGGCTTTAATTTTTTATTCACCTCTGTCCCTTAAAAAAATAAGCTGTTTTCAAAACCCTGAAAAAAGTTAATTTGCTGATTTGCAAAGCTGTGTCTACCCTCCTCCCCACTTCATTCTTTAGGGATGTTCATCCTGGCCCTGGTAGATTGGCAGCTATTTTTTGCCCGCTGATTTTTATTGTGTTATGAGTTATCAAGCTTATCCAGGACTGTGCAGCCAGTGAGATACACAACATCCCAGAGATCTTTTGATCAGGTGTCAGAAAAAAAGTGAACAAAACACAGTGATTTGTAACTGAAGGAGGAATTTCTGCAATGTCTCTGATATCTCACAGAGGTTATGCAATTGTGGCTTAGGGCAGAATTTTAAAAGGTTTTTTTGTGCATGTAAGCCCCCTCTTTCATGGCTGGCTCGAGACACAGCCTCTTCTCCAGTCATTTTTGTGATGCAACAGCTCATAACCTAAAATATCCTGGTTTATTTGTTTATTTATTTCATGGTTGTGTAACAGGATGGTTCCTTGAGATACTGTATCTCCCCATCAGGGCTGTCCTGGGAAGCAGCCAAAGCAGCCAAAGCATCACTGCCCATTCTGCAGTGCCTGCACAGCAGAGCCCCACCCCACAGACCAGCAGCTCAAACAGGGCACATCTGCCACTGTGCTCACACCACTGCCACATCGTGAGTGTCCTGGGAATGGCCCCCTGGGCTGGCCACAGGCAGGAGAGCTTTTTGAGCAGTGCTTGGCTTGGCACACCACAGGCTGCATATGACAGGACCAAGCCGAGAATACTCCTTCTGCTTTGGAAGTGAGTTGTTAGTCACTTTGTAGTGATGAGTAACACACAGTCCATGTTTAGGATGCTCTTACTGTTTTCCTAAAAATCAGTTTTATTGCAAGTCTCAAATAGCCTGAGCCCAGACAGTGCTGCCAGGGTGGAAGTGGGAGTACAGAGCAGGAAAAGCAGAGAGCTGTGCTCACAGTCCTGTCAGTGCTGCACTCCTCCCCTCCTGAAGCATCTCAGCTATGCCAGCCCTGCTTGTCTCTGCACCAGGGCTGCCAACTGGGCTAAATCTCGTGGTGACTTGGTGAGGCAGACAAATGTAGGTTAAAATGCACCGGCCAAGCTCATTTCCATTTGGATTTTACCCAAAGTCTCAGATAAAGGGCCTGAGAAATAATTTGATGCACTAATTAGCCCATTAAAAGAGATTGTTATTTTTAGGTGCCTAAAGTTTTGTGTCAGAGGAGAAAAAGTCTTTGGTATATTTTGAAGAATTTTGTGAAGAAGCCTGCTGGAAGTGAGAATAAACAAACAAGCCCTTTCAAATTCCTGGAAATGGCTGAGAGACGTTGTAAATTCTTTGAATTGGTAAAATGGACTGCAAGTGAACAAGCATGTAAAAGCAAGGTTAACATGTCACAGAGGATTAACATTGGTTGATTACTGCATTTAATTTTTTTTCCTAAACATACTCTAATATTTAATTAATAATGCAGTATGATAAAGGGCCAGGGTGCATTTTATAATAAAAAGCCTACACCGAAATAATACTAAAACTTCAGAATGAAGTGAGGGAAACATAAGAAAACATTAGCTGTCCAGATTTCATTTACTTCCGTTAATACAGATTTAAGAGCATTTAGAATATTTTTATTAATACTATCCTTTGGTACTCATTCCATGTGTGACTACACATCTTGTTTACTACACACCATCCAAATTTGCAATGAATACTTGATTGTTAATTCTGAATAATTAATATTGTTACAGGATCTTGTCCAAAATATTCTGAAATAATTGCCTAGAGTTAGCTTTCCAAACCGTTATCACTTGATTCATAATAGTGAACCACTAGGTCCTGTTGGAATCATTAAAGACATAACACTTTTGAAGAAATAATTGTTTTTTGGGCGTCTGAATTAAGCCTGCAGCTCAGAAAAATGCATGCCCAGGATGAATTGAGGAACCAATCCTTCAAGTTTTCAGGATTCAGTTCAGGTCATGAAACAGTTTTCATTATGTGTGCAGTGCCATCCCCTCTTCACATTCACACTACTCTGAGCTGCAGAAGTATAAAACTGCTAACGTGGGCTTAACACTGCCACAGGGACACTGCACTGGAGAAAAACTCATTTGTCTGACAGCACTGACCATGTGGCCAGTCTCAAACATTTGTAGGGCTCAAAAGAGCAACAAAAAGAAGCAGATTAGGAAGACACTGCTGGTCACTTATAATTGTATCCACAATTATATGGCCTGGTTTGACTTTTCTCCATTCCCATGAGAAGGTGTAACTTGTTTTCAGTCAATGTACTAAAACTGTTGTCAAAGCAGCTTATGTGGAGAACTCAAAACCCTTTTGAGGATGGGTAAATAAAGAAAACAGACAATGTACTGGCTATGCCATAGAAGGACCTTACTGATTATCTGCATAATATTAGCAGTGACTCATAGGTTTGGGGGTGTGTCTAACTTTTCCATACTGGTAGCAGTTTACCCCTTGTGCAGATGTGCACAAGGAACTGCTTGGTCATGTACACCAGGAGTAGCTATAGGAGTTCCAAGACCTACAAAGAAACCAAAACAATCAGTATTTACTGTTTATTACTGATTATTCTTCAGCTGTGTCCCTTGTTTTGATCAACCCCTCTCCTGTCTAGGAGGGAGAAATGACAATACTTACTTCTGTTTTGACTCTGGTGACTGCAAGGACACAGAGTGAGAGTCACAGAAAAAGGCATGGTGTTCCCTGGCTACATCCTAGCTAACCAGAGATTTGTCATTCCCAGCCTTTGAGAGACTCAGAGAAAACACACACACACACACACGAAAAAAAATAAAATTAAAAAAAAGGAACAAAAGGAACGCTTTCATTTGTCATTTACTTCATTCTCATAAACTCAGTGAAACAAGACTTTATTAGACATTATTAATTTTGCTGCTACTGCTTGCATGACTGAAGCACCTGCAGATCCCAAGTGAGATAGGAGTCAGCTGTTTTAGCTGCTGTACAGATAAAAATCTCTTGAAAGTGTTTGCTCCAAGCGTTCACTAGCTGACTAGACACAAGAAACTACATGGGAGGGAAGCAGGCAGCAAAGAGGCAAAGAGGTGCTTGCTCAGAGTCACTCAACAAAGCAGTGGCACAGCTGGGAATAAACTCCAGGTATGCAGATGCTCAGAACTCAGCTCAGGCCAATATACTAAGCAGTTTTGCCAGCTAAAACAAACATATTTTTTCATCTTTGACAAACTGCCAACTACAGTGAAATGTGCTAACAAGATGTACAAAAGCAGGTTTCACTCTTCAAATACTTTTGAAAACAAAGCAAAATACCACACCCTTTTCTTCTAACTGCTTGATGTCACTCTTAACCATCTCAGATTTTTAGGACAAATTCATTTGAAAAACAAAAAGAAGCAATTAATTAACTTTTATTTGCAGGTGAACACTGGAAACAGAATACAATTCTCAAGGATTGTCTCTGCCACATCTTTAAAGTGAAAATAAACTAACTTTGCTGGGTAAATGGTAGATTTAAACAATTAGGGTGGATGTCTTGAAAGAACTCTGTACCAAATAAAGTGTTTGTTTGAGGAGAAAACATCTTGTTCAAATAATATGCCCAACAATGCCTAACTAGTTTATCACAGCAGTTACCTTCTGACATTGGCCACGAAGTTTTATATCAGCTGTAAAGCATATTGCAAAACTTCCTCATATTAAATCCTGTCAGCAAGACTCTGCTTCAGCTCCAAACATGCTATGGAGAAAAAGAAGTCAGCACAGCAGAAAAATACTTCCCTGTGCTTGACCAAAACTGGAAAAAAAAAAAAAAAAAAAAAAAAAAGAAAAGGAAAGTGAAAGAGAAGAAAAACAAAAGAAGAAATCCACAAGATCTTTTTAATAGTATTTCTAATTGTAGCTTCAGGAATGGATTAGAGAACTACCTTAAGACTCTGAGTTGGAGTGTGGTTTTTTGTTTTTTTTTTTTTATGTCACTTCTTCATGGCTTTAAATCATCATGGCCATTGGATGCTGATTCACAGCCATAAACTACTTCCAGTGTTTACATTAAAGTTTCTTAAAGAAATGCATATCTCAGGCCAGCAGATCAAATACATCACTGTCTACAGGAACTGAAGCAAGGCATGTATGCATTGTATCCAAATGAAGCCTGCAGAAATATCAGGCAAGCAAGATTTTGATAAGTTACACCCAAAAAACCTGCACACAAACAAAAGAATGAGGATGGGAAAAGGTTTTGTAGTGAGGTTTTTTGTATGCAGCAATGAATGTGACTGGACTAGGTCCCTCTGTCTTTATGAAAGTAAAGGTCCACTCCTTGGGGGGAAGGAAACACATTTTTCTTTTGGCTCATTAAACTATATAGAGCACAAGTGAGGCTCTGTGGTTTATTTCAGAATTGTATGAGCTAGGGCAGGAGGTGAAGTCAGATTTTCCCAAGAGAAAGGAACTTTGAGATACTCCTAGTTTCAGTGTGATGGTGCTCTGTGTGTTATTGAACTGGAACATCAGCCCTTGTGCCCAGGCTCAGCACTTAGGCTGGCTGCAGGGAAAGGGGGCACAGAGCCAAGAGAAGTGAACTCCCCTCCCAGGATGGCAGCAAGTGCTCTCAAATTGCCTCCTGTATCCCAGCAGCTGAAACAACCTGCGTGCTCTCACAGGTGGAAATCCTTCTGCACCAGTCCTCAGGTCCTGCTCCCCCCTCCTCTTGTCTCATTTATGTCGTGCCTCTTGCTCAAATAGCTTCCTGCTTCCACCACCAAATGACAGTCATTCCACTGCAAATGGCCCCTTTGAAGTTGCAGAGGAGGGGCCTGGATTTTATCCATGGCACAGAATCCTAGCATAACTTTAAGTATCCTTCTTTTTCTTTTTTTTCTTTTATGTTTTTTTCTTTTTTTTTTTTTTTTTTTTGGGGGGGGGGTGGGGGAGAGAAAGGGAGAAGCAGCAGTTACTGAACACAAGAGGAAGAAAAGAATACAAAAAATACAACATTTCAATCTTCAATTATCACATTAATAAAGGGCATCTCAGAAAAAAAATAAATAAAAGGAGCTGCTACTGCATCTGCTCAATCCTGCATGCAATTGTCTCACCAGCTTGAGATTTCCGTATCTATGTCACTGCTTAGTTGAAGGCTCTTGCTTTCAAGGTCAGTTATCCCATGGTCATGTTGCAGAGAGCTCTGAAGGAACTTCTCTGGTCTGACACCTACATTTCATGCCTACCCACGAAGAAAAGGGAAGTGAAACTGTTAATTGGTTGTCAAGCATGATGAAAACATTATTCCTTTGGCTTACTAGATGTTCACACAGAGAAAAGCTTAAATGTTGTTTTTTGGATCCTTTTTTTATCATTAAACAAATAGAAAAGTTCTTGTGAAATCCTGTGAAGTCGAGAAAATCACAGTGTCTTGGTTTGAGTTTGAGGCTTTATTTTTACTCTAATGACAATAAATAAAAATTAAATGCTTTTCTAAAATGTGAAATCATTCCAGTACTCAACTGGCAACATATAATTTTTAAAATGTGTCAAAGGCAGTCACAGGGAATTTTTGGAATGTTTACATTTGTCAAGGAAAGATTTGGCAAAACATGCTCTTGAAATGTTTTGATTTCACTAAATCTGCCACTTTGCCCAAAATTTAAAAAAGAAAATTGGTGAAAGAAACTTTCACTGAGCTCAGAATACAGATGGCTCTTGGGTTATGCAGCTTGCATTAAATGAAAAAAAGTCTTTAAACTTAGTTCAGGCCGTGGATTAGTCTGCATGTCTGTCAGTCTCCTTTTAACTCCTGCCATGTTTCTCAGATTCATAAGAGTGGACTCTTCCATTCAAAGCCCAACACAAATTCTACTGAAGGTACAAGTTTTCAAAGGCAGTTGGGAATCATGTCATATCCACCCCTAACATGTCTCTTTTAATCTATGTGAAGTGGCTTACTGGGACTGTACAAGAAATCTTTACACAGAAAATTGCACACAACCCATAAAGCCATAATTAACAATTAGCACTGCACAGGCACAGGCTGGTAGATCCTAGAAGAGCAGAGATCTTTCTGTTGAAATATTATTAGGAAAAAACCCCAAACAAATAAACAAACAAATAAACTCCAAATGGAAGGATTACAATGCATAGCACTAAAGACCTGATTTTCAATTCATGAGAAAACTAAACAAAATGCAATTTGTTAGAAAAACATATTATGTGTACTTATACTCTAAAAGCTACATAAAACAAGCTCTCTCCAGTGAGTTGCTGCTTGAAAACTCTTACAAATTTTTTATCATTTTATGAAATTTATTTCTTATAAACTAATCTCCTACTTCTTCTTCCAGCATGAAAAAGATGCTATATTGCTAAGCTGTTTGGTTTAGCAATGACAACAAGCTATGGAAAAGATCTAGTAAGTATACAAAGCTAATTTAATATTTTTGCATCCAAAATATGATATTGTGCTGGTGTGCACACTGGTTTTTTTTGCACATGAAATCACCTTCTTGAATCTCACTTTCTCAGTGATATTGTCTCATTGTTGTTAATCAGAAGTACAATAGTTTCTTTTTGTTACACACTCAAGCTCCATGCACAAGCTGGTAGGTTATTTGCTTATCTATATGGCCTAAGTAAACTATTCCAAGCATGTCAAAAGATCATCAAGAAGTTAGTGACAATGTTAACTATTTTTTTTGTTTGCTCCAGCTCTTTGGACTAGATTGGAATGCTAATCTTTTCCTCAGCAGACACTGAACATGGGGGAGGTTGAGCAAAGGTGGAAATGTGGAGTGTAGCAAATGGCAGTGGCACAAACACATAAAAACCCCCCAGGACTGTCAGAAAGAATGCAGCAGAAAGTTTCTACTTCAGAATTTCATATGAGTAGACTGACTGAGGTGTGCACAATTTAGGGTCCAGATTATTTTTGGCACCTATTAGCAAAAAGGCCTAGGGACGCAAAGGTATTTTCGAGGAGTTCCTAAAACACTTAGAATCAACTGCAATATTAAAATTATTCAGTGCATAAGTCTATGAGGCTTGATGAGATGCATCCCAGAGTCCTGAGAGAATTGGCTGATGTAGTTGCCAAGTCAGTCTCCAAAATAAGTCATGGCAGTCAGGGGAAAACCCAGGTGACTAGAATAAGGGAAAGACAGTACCCATAGAAAGGGGGGCCTTGGGAACTACCAACCTGTCAGTCTCCCCTCTGTGTCTGGAAAGATCATGGAACAGATTCTCCTAAAACTGTTTTAAAGCATGAGAAGGGCAGGGAAAAGATTTGAGACAGCACTCACAACCTCACCAAGGGCAAGACCTGCCTGACCAACCTAGAGGCTTTCTGTACTGGAGGGTTTCCATCAGAAAATAAGAATTACAAATGTCATTTATCTGAACACCTGTAAAGGCTTTGACATGGTCACCCACAGCATCCTTCTCGGCACATTGGAGAGAAATGGATTTGGTGAGTGGATGGTTAGATCAATAAGAAAGTTTTATTCTTAAGTACAAATCTGAGAAAATTAAGGCAGAAATTTGAGTCTTTCATTTAAGAACCAGTGACTTGATAATTTCTCAAAATTGCACAGTTACCAGAGAAATTAACCCTCCTGTTTAACACTTTTTAAAACTTTTCCAACATTTAACTGAAAATCAAAGGTTAATTAAATATTTTGACCAATGCTGTGCTAGATAGTAATTTAGTAGTTTCACTGTATATTTAAGATCTCTGGGGCATAAAATCAAAGCATTCGCAAGACTTTGCAGCATCATATTTATTATGATGATGCATAAAAATATTGTAATAACGTTTTTCCACCATGTCCACCATATTGTAATCTTTTTTTCTATTTCCTTTTTGGGAAGGAACTATAATGATGGAAAAAGACAGAGAATTTGCAATCCAGTTTGTGATCATGCATTTTCATAATGTGTTTTTAATTTATTGATTATTGGCATTATGTTATCCTTCTATTGTCTTCTCATCCCTTTGGTTAAATTATATGTCCTGGCACATTGAAATTTTAAGAAATCTTAGTGACTAAGAATATCCAGGTATTACTAAAGAAAAGTTGTTTCAGTTTGTACAAGTAATGATTTCAAAATTTAATAGGAGAGAAAGAAACTTATGGCTAAGTTCTGAATTTATCAGAGCTAGTGATCTATCCCTAGGTATCAGCAGTGATGACCTCTAATATTGCTAACAAAATACTTGTTTGCAGAAAAGCTGTTTGCAGGATTTAGCACAATTGACCTCAGCATTTTTGGCAAGGTGAATGTTTATGTTTAATTTGGAAAACTCATGATAGCTTTTTTGGCAACATAGGTAGCTTAAGCCTTTAATCTCCAATAAGCAACAGACTAACCCCTAAATGGCAGGGCTTAAGAGCCCTTGTGTCTGTTTACATGTCCAGAACTACACTGTTTTTGCCATGAAGCTCATGTGCCCAGGGGAAGTGTCAGAGCCTGGTGTCAGAGGAAGACGAAAGCTGCAAAACAATTTTCCATCAGAGGCAGAAGCAGAACATGTTTCCCCTGGCCTGCCTGCATGCCTTGTTCCTGTCCTGCAGGGATTGATCAGCTCCCTTGCTGCAAGGAGCAATTCAGACTTCCCACCATGTCAGAGTTATGTAGGTATTCCCACAGGTGGTTGGTTTTGAGCAGTATGTTAGCAATTTTCATCTCCCTACTAAGCTAAGACCATTTCAAAATGGTAGCCTACAGAAGCTGGCATCATCTGGGATGTCCTTAGCCCTTTTACACCTCAAATTCTCAGTTGCATTTTTCAGCTGAGGAGTTTGTATGAAAGCTCATACAAAAAAAGTAAGAAAATTTCCAGCCCTCTTATACTCCCTTGTAGGCAGGAGTAACCACACAGAATGTGTCAGGTTCTTGACTAATGAATGGACCCAATGACCTAAGACATTTTCTAATGATTCAATGCCTTTTTAAATTTTTTTCATAGTGATTATTATAACACCATAGAATGGTTTGAGTTGGAAAAGAACCTTAAAGAGCATCTAGTTGCAACCGCCTGCCACAGGCACAGACATCTTGCACTAGACCAGCTTGCTTAAAGCCTCATGCAATCTGGCCTTGAATACTTTTACAGATTTGCTATGAAATTCAGAGCTTGAGTAAGAAGTGGTTTCTGTTTCTTTTGGCCTGTCTGCTTTGTACTAACATTCTTGGTTGCCTGCTAGGCAATGATTACGAAATCCTCACTATGAGTTTGGATCTGCAAGTTGGAATTTAGTTCATGTCCTATGTCCTATCTTCTGTGTGCTAAGAATTAAAACTTGTGACAATTTCGCAATATGTGTAAGGCTGGAGAACAAAAAACAGTGCTTGACTCTTTATTTCTGAACAACACATATCTATGAATAACCATACATACCTAAATTTAATCTTTTGCTACTTATTAATCATATAATAGGCTCTTCAACATTAATTTTGTCAACAGCTAATAAAAAAAATTCATTTTACAAAATTGATCAATTACTCTAAATATGCTTTTACAGAATAAAAGACAAAAACTGTGGCATTCTACAAACCAACTTGAGACTCAAAAGTGAGAAGCCAGTCAGTGTAGGTTATGCAGTTAATTCTGGTAAAAGTATTCTTCTAATTTCTTGGACTCTTAAACTAAAATACTTGGTTGCTCTCTGAGCTGAATCATGAAAAGACTCCTGTAGCCCCAAATTTTATTCTCAACTTTCAAGAACTGCAGCCAGACATCAGCTACAATAAACTCCAATTATAGAGGTGTTGTGACCCAGAAAAATAAGCCTTTTTCAAAAATCTTCAGATTTAGGTCTCAACATGGAATGATTGTTTTCAGGGGAAAGACTGTCAGCTTTTAATTTGTCATTATTCAAACAGGAGGAAAAGATAGTTTATTATCCCTTTCCATTGTTTCCATTACTTCCATTCCAGATAAGAAAAGTTTCTAATAACTACCAGCAAAACAGAAGGCCACTGAATATTATTTTATTGTTGCCTCCTTACTAAAATGTCCACAGAATTTCACCCATTCAGAGATGAAATGTAGTTTTGAAGACCTGCAGCCATGAGCAAGTAGCCTCCAGACCCTAACATATTTAGTATAAAACCTCTGCACAGAGCACAGCCCTGACATGAGATCCTTTCAGAAAGCAGGTGTGAAAGCTCACTGCAACACCTCATCATTTCAAGGTGAGTTAAGCAAACTGCCTTTGTCAGATGGTTTGCTGTAACTCACTGTCACAGGTTTTTTTTTTTTTTTTTGGTTTATTTTCCTGTCTGTGCAGATTGCTAGTTTTTTAACCAGGAAATGGGTATGCAGGCCACAGTAACATTTTTTGAGAGAGAAAGCTGTTTCCAGCTGTTGCCTCAGCCCACTCTCCAATAGAGGAGACCCCACCACTGCACAGAGGTCCACATCTGGTGGGTTAGACAAAGGAATGTCTCCGGCACCATGCCCACCTGGTCCCCAGCCCTGCAAAAACCACCCCTCCCTCAGTGTGAGGGGTGGCACCAAGATTTGGGGGAAATACAAAAAAAACCTGTCTTTCTCAGGTACTGCCATTGCAGGTGGCTACAACAGGACTGGGGAATCCTTGGTGTAATATAGAGAGATGGGAATGATGGAGTGGCCTTGAAACATAAAGGGTTTTAATGCAACAAAAATAACAAATATAGAAACTGCATGACTTGAAGACACACATCCAGAGACCCCGAAATCTGGAAAGTATAGAGGTATATGGATGGGGTGGAGGGCACAGGATCCAATCAATAACGAGGATAAGGAACAAACCATGCATGTAGCTGGCAGCCAGCCAACTATATATCAAAACCAAGAACAACACCTTATTTGTAACAAGTTAGTTAACATGTTAGTTCCCATGAGAGAACTCTCTATTCTGTCTCCATGACGTAAAGGATGTCCTTTCTCCTGCTAGGTATCTCTCAGGGTTGGAAGCTGAAGCTATCAGCATCTGCAGGTGAAGCCAACCTGTCCACCCCAATTTCCACACTCAGGGCCTTGGGTGAAATGCTACAAGCAAGGCCAAGATTCACAGATTTAAATCTGAGTTGGAGAGCCAACACTTGGAACTACTCTGAGAGGAAATAAATTTTATTTCATGTTTGGGGAAATGCAATCTATGTTTCTTCATTGTGAGAGTAATTCATTCTAAAATAAAGAGATCAGAATGATTTGAGAAATAAGGTGAGAACATGCTTTCTCAATAAACAGAGAAGTGGGGATATGATTAGATGTGACTTTTCCTAATGGAATGCAACTGACTGTAAACAGCAAATTGCACTTGTCAGATGATAAAGGTCAGCCTTGCTGTTAAATACTATAATTCTTTTGGCTAATGTTAAATACACCTGCTGCATAAAGCCAACCATATAAGATGGATAAGAAAAAGCATTGAGAATCCTCTCAAGCTATCTTTTGTAGGGACCTGAATACCACCAAGCCCTCCTCTAAAGTGCCAGTCTTTGTAGCAGCACTAGATCCTCATGCAGGTTTGTGAGTTTTGTGAATCTTAAATAAGTTGTTTTATCTGAAAAGAGACAGAACCTTTTCCATGTCAATGCTTTAAGTAATAGTTCTGAGAGTATTGCCAAATACACCTTTCAACAAATGAGTCACTAAGTACACCGGAGGTTGGTTCCTGCAGAACAAAAGGGGAGCTGTGATATTTTAACTAAGTTTTACTTCATCCTTGGGCTAGACCCATTCCTGATCACAAAACACATTCACATCTAGCATGCAAATATTCTTTCTCACCATGATTCCAAGCAATATAAATTATGGTTGTTTACATCAAGTTTCCACTCTTTTGAACACTGAGCTTCTCTTGACTTGGCTAACAGAGAGCCCACAATGTAACCAATAATCTTCATTCCCTAAGCTGTACTGACATCATCCTGGCTAAAAAAACAAGGAAGTAAGCTAATCTGAGATCTTCTGATTTATATTCTGTAATAAATACAAAGGGGCATAAACCAAGGTCTTTTAAATGGAAACTGTCAGCAAAAAAGAAAACAGAAGAGAATTATTTTGGGAGGTAGCCAAGAAAGAGCAAAAGGGTCGTGGAGGAAGAGGGGAGAGGGGATGCTAGATAATGAAGGAATGATCTGAGAGATAACATGTACTGCAATATTGTTCCACCTGGTAATGTTGTGAGCTCAAAATATCATGCCAGTCAGAGTTGAGAAACGAATCATGAAAGAGTATAAATAACTTATAAATTTTGTAACATTTTGTTTTGGCCACAAAGAATATTCACTCAGAGAAAATATTAAACAAGTTTTAAAGAAACACCAAACATTAGTAACTTTAGGTTGAAGAAGACTCTTCCATCTATCAGGCATTATTTTTTCAATGTCTATAAATATATTTATGAACCATTTTAATTTTTGAAGGCAGAATCTTACCTGCTTTAAAAATTTTAGTGGTTTTGGTTTGGTTTAGTTTTGCTTTTTTATTTTTAGAAAAACAATTCAGTTGAATCACTTTGAAAGATCAGCTCAACATACTGGTGCTGTCAAAATTTTTTCCTCCATAAAAGGGCCACATCCATACTTAATAAGGGTAGGATCTACCTAAAGGAAAATTGAGATCCTTTGTTTCTAATGTAGCTTGAAATTCTGAACTCAGGAATAGTCCCACTGTGACTCTGGCACAGAGCTGAATGCAGGTACACAGCCCAGGAATTTTCTCCCACTTGGACACTTCATGGTTCCTCACACCTCTCTGCTGGGCCATTATCTTTTCCTGGTCAAGTGCAAACCTTTATGAGATGGCTGTGGTTGAAGAGGATTCAGCTGTGGCCAAAGCCACTTTCCTCCATTGTGAAGGAGGATATTAATCCTTACGAGATGCATCTCTGCAGCCAGAAGTATATCTGAGGGGGAAGTGGGAGAGATAAACTTGCTTTTGTGACTCACTGACACAGAAATTTTATTGGCAAGAGAATCACCGAATCTCGGAATGGGTCAAGCAGGAAGAGACCACAGTGGAACATTGGGCCCAAGTCCCCTGCTCAAGCAGGGTCATCCCAGAGCACAAGGCACAGGATTGTGTCCAGGCAGTTACTGAATATCTCCAATGAAGGAGACTCCACAGCCACTTTGGCCAGCCTGTTCCAGTGCTCAGTCAACCAAGCAATAAAGAAGTTCTGACCCATGTTCAGGTGAAGCTTGCAGTACATCAGTTTCTATTCATTGCCTCTTGTCCTGTTGCTTGGCAGCACCAAGCAGAGCCTGGCTCTATCCTCTTGACATCCCCCTTCAGATACTGATAGACATTGATGAGGTCCCCTCTCCCAGTCACCTCTTCTCAAGGATGAACAGGCCCAGCTCCTCAGGCCCAGCTCCTCCAGCCTTTCCTGCAGCATCTGTAATCACATGGACCCAGGAGTTAGGATTCTATAGAACTGGTTTAACTCGATAAAATAAAAGAAAACTAGTTCTTCTTGATCTTGATTCCTTCTGCAAGGTTTGTCTCCTGATGCAGATTTTCAGCTGTGCTAGTTGACCTGCTGTGAAGTTATGTCCTATTCCTTTCTGTCATGTCCTTAATAAAGAGGAGAAAAACAGCTCTGCTATTCTTCTGTAAGGATACTGTTTTCACAGCAATACATCCCAAGATGAAAACAGTGGATCAAACACCATAATTTTCTTTGTAGTTCATACAGGTCTCAGCTGGCCCTTTTGTCAGACATTTTCTTTGTTACCTTACCTTTGGCATGACACAAGAGGACCAAAACAAATTAAGCACCTCAACACCCCCTTTGGAGATCAACATATTTTTCAGGAAGGTAAGTTTATCAGAGGTAGAACCAATTCTGCTGAGCCTTCTCATGCCTGTTTTTGGGTTGAACTGCGAGAGGAAGACTGGCATGCCCAAGGGTACAGACTGCTCCACAAGCATTGCTCCTGTGGCCGTAACTACAAGGATTGCCTTCTCTGACAGTATGTGCTGGAAATGAAAGGAAGAATGGGGCATATACATCCTTAAACACATCACACACACTTTTGGCATTGAATCTGAGGATGAGGATCCTGGACAGAACTGCCAGTAGAGGAGTACAAAGAACTCGACTTTCAGAGGGAGAGGAAAAGTCAAGGGAAGAAAAATGTGAGCTAAATTAACTATAGGAAGACACAGCAATATAATTTATTTTTTTTTTTTAAATCACATTTGGGCCAGAAAACTGTGGCACCAACTAGAAGTGTTCAATCCTATTGGAAATAAAGTATTAAAGAAAATCAGCAACAAAATCAACAACAAAAGAGTAAAATGGCCATTGTAGGGGGTTTTAATATATCTTTCTTTGGCCTGAAATCAATATTCATTTGGAAGGGAGGATTATTTCTTACCTGGCTATTAAGGCAGCTCTGCAAAGAGTTGTAACAGCTGAAGGGCTAAACATTTTGCAGCTTGCTATGGAAGACATAAATGTGCACATGATCATAGATGTTCAACAACTGGAAGTACAGTTTCTGCCCAAACCAGCAATGATGGTGCATTGTAGTAGAGAAACTGACTGGACAGGGAAGCTGGATATGTAGTAATGTTACAAAGAGTTAAATAGCTCATTTTGATAGTGGTTCCACCCACGGGAGTTACTGATTTAAGCCTGATAATAACCCTCTTTCACACTTGTGCTGTGTTGCAGTGAGTGCATGGTGCGCTCCAGGAAATTCAGTCATTGCTAAGATACCCATACACTATCTGCCAACAAGATATGTGACCTGACTCCCAAAACTGAAAGAAAATTCAGAGTCCTGATTTGAGAAGAGCTGTAGTAAACTATTGTACATTCATAAGCAACTGCTAATTGCATCATGTTTCTGAAACTGTTTTACCCATTTTACTGATGGAAACATTTGTTTAGGTTTTATAGGCAGTTGGTCTTCAATTCTTGTATCCTGGCATTCTGCAGTTTACCATGTTGCTGCTTATGTCCCTTCAGTGTCATTTAAAAAATCTGAGGCTCAGCTGCTTACAGTGAGTAGGAAAAAAATGAGCCTCATAATACTGCCTTTCATGAAATACGCAGGCCAGTCAAGCAGTGACTGATACCAGTTTAAATATATTATGAGAGTAGTGGCTTCCTGACCTATTCTCTGATGCAAAGACATAAGTAAAACCAGTGATCACTAGGAATTTGAATTATTAGCTTGATATACCCTTTACAGCTCCTACAGATCAGACAAATCACCTAACAAAGCTTTTCTCATTATTCATTTATTTGTCACAAGCAAAACTTCCTTGCAGGCAAGGCCTTTCTGCCTTGCTATAAAGTTGGTTTAATTCATGTGTTAAGGAGAAAGAGAAATCTTATTCAGAAGAAGCCTTTAAATATCTTTCTATTTGCATGACCTCTTTATTGCCTTCAAATTTCTTGAGTACTATAATGTTCAGGTACTGTTATGTTAGACAGCTCCAGACACAGTCATGGAAAATTTTTTTCTGTGCTGTCACTGGCACACTTGCTGTCGCTCCTGGGAGGTTGTGCACAGAGGGATTCTTGCTCAGGTCACATTTACAGACACCCTTCCATATACTGTGTAAACCCTCTGCACTGCCCTGAGTGCAGCTATTCCAGACATCCATGATTTAAAGGCACAGAATTTTTACTTTTTACTTACAGGAAAGATTACAAGACCTACCAAAAAAAAAAATACACAAATGAAGAAAACAATGGTCTATTTCTAATAAATAACATCTGGGCAGAGCTGCATTATAGAATTTTAATATTAAAATTTCAGTACTTGTAGCATGTCTTGAATGACGTCAGTCAGATCTCTCTCATCAATCTTTTGAAAACTAAAACAAAGCTAAGTCATAAAGTAACATCTTGGGCTAGTTATGGCATTGCTGATTTGAAGCTGATGGAGCTTTTCTGTATTACATCAAATCAGACAATGAACTCAGAATGCAAGCTTGCAACATTGTGTTGTGAGTGGAAGTCCTTCATTCTGAATAGTCAGAATGAGATAAGTAGCTTCCAGCAACATTTGCTGCACGCTGAGTGGTCAAAGGAAGAAGTTGGCTGTGATGGGATATATCAAGGCTGAGATCATCTTTGTTTTTCTGATCCTATGCATCAGCCTTATCCAGTATTACTGAATTTGTGTTCTCTAAGCTTCACTTCTTTCTGTCCAGTTTGACATCTTGCTCTTGTCAGCTGGAGATTTCATGCTTCATTGAATGTTGGTATTAGTCTTGTGTATTGCTGACAACCTTCATTCCATATCAATAGATCATAAATGTGATGATCTATCCAGATGAAATCTTCAAGGCCTGAACAGTTGGGTGCTTTGGTACTGCAGTACTTAGAATTTGCAAACATGCAGAATTTTTATTATATTTGTGAAGCTGGACTTGCACCTGCTCTTGCTTTATAAACAAAACTAAAAATGCTGTTGCATAAGTCCTTCTTCCCAAGCTGTTTCTTGGGGGAATTTTTGAATTTACAGCCTCTGTGTATTCCTTTCATGTTTGGTGCAAGAGAGATAATTCTTTTTCCAATCCATTTCATTGGTATCTCAATTGCACCTACAACTCTTTTGTGCCATTCAGAAATGATGCCCATGCAGGAAATACGATCCTATCTGATTTTGTTGCTTTCATGTGGGAATGAATGTCAGCAATCCCCCTTTTTTTGAAAAATATTGTATTGCTTCTGTCCTTCCATGTTTTTTATTTGATACTCAGTCATGTGGCATCATGTTCAGTAGCCTCATCTTCAGATGATCACCTTCAAACTTTGTATTATTAATGCTTATAGTGAACCAGGGATAAGAATCACATAGGTTAAGATAATTTACTTTCTTTGAATCTCATCTGACTCTATCCTGACGCCAAATGCTGATAGAATCCAAATGCTAGAGAGAAACTCTTTGCACTTTCTGCTTTTTCCTTTACATCTCATTTTCCTTGTTTGCTTCTTGTTCACATAGACCTCATAAAAGATGATTCTTTTTAAGAGCAATCTGAGACACTTCAATAGTAGGTTCTCAGCAGGGATCAGTGACATCTGAGTAATTCCTTCCAGCTTTGGCTGACATGACAGGAATACGACTGGCAGAGAATTAATGCAGTTCTAGATAAGTAAATCACTAGATTAGTAAAAGAAGAGAAGATGGTCTCTTTTTGGACTGGAAATTGAAAAATCTGTAATTCTGTCAAGAAAACCCACCAAACAGATAGTCTCTTAAGTTCCATTCCACAAGCAAAAATGTGTGCATATCTTATCCTGAATGATTTAGAAGATCAGCTGATTTGTGTTACTCTTACATCACTGCATTGCAATTCTAATAAATGTTCCCTCATCTTTCTCTCCCATCTTATCACTTTCATCAGTCCTGAGGTACAGGAGCTTCCTGCTAAGTGACTTCTCAATATACAGGTTTTCTGTCCCTATCACAAACTATTTATGGACGATCTCTGTTTTTTTCCCTTATATTTAACTCTCATTAATTTTAATTAGACTCAGACTAAGCCCAAACCCTTTAGCACTATTTATAAGAAAAAGGAAAAGAAACATAGCGTGCTTGCCAGATGAATTTTCCCAGAGCTCTCACAGCTTTAATTTACACTACAGACACTCCAGGATGTGGTTGGAAGAAGCCTTGCGTTTCCTGCTTGTGCATGCTTTGGATGCATGACCTCAAGATGTCAAAAAGTCAGTGGGTCATGGGGACAAGTCCGGCTTTGTGGGTTATGCTTTCTGGCTTGCAGATATGAAGCACGTAAACAACTTTTGAAGATACAAGGTTTAGTTTTAACAGCTCAACAAGCCACTGGATTTACTTTTCTGCTATGAAAAAGCCTTACATTTTTCAGCCTAAAACTTTTTGATTGCTTCAGCTTTTCATTATGCAAATATAAAAACAGGGAAAGTGTGTCATGAAATGACATACTGAAATCCAGAAAAAGAATTTATCAACATTTAATTCTTTTAAGAATATGCCTGGCTGATGAACTCCCCCCATGGCTAGTTTTTTAGCTTTATCCTTCCTTTTTATTATGCACCATGAAAAAGTAAGTTCTGTTCAGTCTCTAAAATGTATTGAGCTATGTGGGGGTAAGGAACCTTGATCAGATTTACCCTTGGTGGCCTGCCATTGGGATTAGAAAGAGCAATCTTAATAGGTTGCAGGTGCAGCTAAACTGCATCATTAATGTGGTGGAAGAGACCCTCAGGGGCTCCTAAAACTTTCCTAGGAAAATCCACCATCACATTAAAGGACTGAGATGATTTCCTTGCTTTGTGGAATCAGGTTCTCAGTGACTAAAGATGTCTCACAGCAGTACTTCTGGAAATCAGGGTCCTTTGTGCTTATCAATGACTTGACAAAATATCTCATATACATTTTCTCTGCAGCTGTTGGAATCAAAGAATTGTTTCAGTTGGAGAAGACCTTCAAGATCATCTAGTCCAATCATTATGCAGAGATATTTCCATAGGGGTATGTCTGCAGTCCAATGAAAAAAATACACACTCTCCTGCATCTCAAGATGTAAGCAATAAGATGGGAGAGAAAGATGAGGGAACATTTATTAGAATTGCAATGCAGTGATGTAAGATTAACAAACACTAGCAAATGAGTTGATCATCTTCACAGTTCAGGATATGATAAGCACATGTTTTTGCTTGCAGAATGGGGCTCATGAGAGTGTCTTATTTTGACAGGACTACAGGCATCTCTCTATGGAAATGTTCCAATGAACCAGGACATTTCTGTCTTTCCCTGGCCTGCCTTAAAAATTATATCATACTGAAATATGACTTAAAGAAAAAAAAAAAAAAAACTCACCCAGCAGGATAAATATATTGCAGGAGAAGAAGCCTCTGAGGAGATCTGATGAACAAAACATTCAGATTTTTGACTACAAATATATTCCAAAAGGTCTCTTTTCTCTTACAGGGAAGCCAAAGTAAATGCCTTTCCTATGTTTTCAGCATTCACAGTGTCACTCTTGTAGTTTGGAGATGAAAATAGAATTGTCAGAGAGATGCAGTTTTTGAAATGGTGATAGTATGTCATACTTAATGCCCCAATCTGAACTAGAAGTGACCTGGCACCTTGTTTTTAGCAAATGAGAAATTACCATATGGAATTTCCAAGAGGTTGAGGTCTGCTGAACCTCACAGCCTGTTACTCTTCTGACTGTTTGCATCAGTTGCCATAATCACTAGCCCTGAAAAGTAGACTGAAGACCTGATCATGTTAATTACTGTCTTTCATACGCAAATTCCTTTTAGCCTTGCCTGACATACACTTGCAGTAGGTAAATATTTACCCTGCTGAATGCTCTCTCACCCAAAGGGGAAGGCCATTGGCTGCATTCACATTCCACAGCACTTGGTCCCTGGTCTCTCCTGGGCCCTCTTTGGTATCCTCAGGCCATTAGACAGTTATGACTTTCTGTATATTTTATTCAGTTCAAAGGGTCTGAAATGCTGTGAGGCCTGTGATGGAGCATATCAGCATCATGATTTTATGCTGTTAAGCCCCTCATGCCCTGATGGGCTGGAGATGACCGAGTGCAAAGTCTCCTGGAAGATTGCAAATGCAGGACTGTGCAGCCACAGCGCTTATTTGTAGCATTGCCAGGAGTGAGATTCCCCCAGAGCTGCACCCCTGGTTTGTTTCAGAAGAGATGCAGCAGATTGGCTCTAAATGGGAGCTCAAGAGTGAGTAAGATTTGTGCAGTGCAGGCGGGCAGTGATCAGGACCAGCAAACAAACTGCAGACCCAAGCACCACCTGGCAGTCAGGCACACACACACATGCATTTGCTGAAGCCCTGATATTGCCTGGGCTTTTCAACACTCATCAAAGATATGTGCTGTTTGTGCTCTCACAGGCTAATCAAAAAATTGCAAAGGAAAGTCTTAGGGACAAAATCCATTCCCTCACAGATTTCAGGGATGCTGGATGGCTGCACTGGGGCAGTTTCTGTGAACAGCACTGTCATTGACTTGAATGCAAAGGATAAGCTTGCACCAATTTTTCAGAGAAGCAATTTTTCTTATAGACAGTCTGTTCAATGAGTAATGCTGGTAATGGACTAAGATGCTTCTTATATTCCTTTTAGATAACACTATGAGTCTCAGCACATGCATGGAGTGGAAAAAAAGACCAAAAACCCCACCTAGAATCAGCAATTTACACCACCTGATCCAGTCTTATGTCGTATCTTTTCTTATACTTTTATTGTTTAAACTCAAAAAAATTAGAGCTGTTTAAATGCTACTGGTGCTTTTTTACTACTGCTTATTTTTTTCTTTCTAAAATGATCACCTTCATTTTCTTTAAAAAAGAACAGTGAGAGCAAATTTGTCATTTATTTATTTTTCCATCTAAGTGGCTCCTGGCAGGAAAAAAGTATGTTTGTTACAGGTATTCTCATAGACAGGGATTTCATTTCCAGCTGCACTCTAGTGCTTAGGTTGCTTGGGTGGGCAGAACTTTTATTACTGCATTTGAATATCAGGAACACAGGCATGGATTTTGACAACAGGAGGACGTCAACACAAGGAAATGGGATTGTTCAGAGTTAGCTCTGCTACCATCAGAGCAAATAAATTCCCTTCATCAGCACTGCTTGTGTTGTCTCACCAGCCAGGGGTCTCCAGGGGTTTTGAGGTCTGCAGGGGTTTAGCCACTGACACCAGCAGCAGAGGCACCCAGTATAAGCTGCCTGCTTTAGAACACCTGTGGATATATTATCCTACAGTGCTGGCAGGGCATTAATAAGTGTGCTATTGCTGCAGAGCCTTTCACATCAATGCTACTCCAAAGCCTTTAACCCATTTGAGTTCTTTATACAATGCCAGAGTTACATATGGTTTCACAAAGAGTCACATACTCTCTATAAGAGAGCCTGGCAGGATCCACAGTGGTCTAGTGTACTCTTTTATTTTTCAACTTTCTTTTGCTCCTGTTAGGGTCTTAAATGTTTCATACTGAAGTGGACTGTCATGTGGTAGTAAACCTGAATGCAAAAATCAGAGCATGAGATTTCAACAAAAACTCCCTCTGGTCAAGGATAAGTTTGGCACTAATTCAGTAGGATTTGGACCAGGCACTCTTGAGTTTCCTCTTTAACACACAAATTTTGCATCCCTGTAATGCCTTTGACTTCTTTGGAAAGCACCCTGATCTGCAGGAGGGAGAAGAGAAAAATGTTTCCTTTTTTATTTGTTTTCTTTAAACATTTTCTCTCACATTGTTTCAAATCCTTTTGATTTATAGATAAGCACACACCCAAAAACAGTCCCTGGAAGCAACAAGGATTCAGAGGCTTGTTTGCACAGCTTTAGACCAAAGTCTGCTTAACTGTGAAAAATAACATTGTTGTAGGCTGTTACTTCTTAAAGAGCTGCTGGTGCCTTCTGGAAATCTTTGAGGAATAGTTTGTTTAGGAGTGAATCTGCTTAGGTCAATATACAATCTTATTTTTCTGGTCTCTATGTGCTAAAAGTCTCAAGCAAAACAAGCAGAAAAGGTACACAAACCCATGAAAAAGCAGAAATAACAGAAATCTGATTTAATTATTAGAATCCATTCATGGAAAAAGAAAAACAAATATGAATACAATTTATGTAGCCTTAACGACCTGTTTTTTGAAAGAGACAAAATTTCTGAGAGTTTTTCAACTGGAGCAGCGAGCAATTCAAATTAGTTTTTCATTGTGAAAAAACAACACTTTTCTGGTGATGTAAAGAGTTTACACAGGCATCAACAAATAGGTGGTGTGTAGACCAGCAGAAAATTTGGCAAAGAGGCCCTATATCTCCTAACACTGTTCTCCTTAGGAAACTCAGATTTCACATTACCCTTAATCAGAATTAAGATGTAAGAAGGGCATAATGTGGGGAACTAATTCTTCAAGCCAGTGAAGCATTTCCATATGTAAGGAGAGTTTTCTTGATGTAGAATCTCACTGTCAATGCTTTTATAGCTGCTCTGACACTTCTACAAGGCTTGGTAGGTAGTACAGCAGAATTCATTGCTGTCAGCAGCCATTTGAAAATGTGCATGAGGAGTAGAGGAGAATATTCTTGAGACTGCCTTACTTTAAACTTCGAAGCAGTTTGACATTCAGATTTGCTTCTCACGTCTCTTACTACAGCTAGTCTTATGCTAAGTCCTTCTCAGTGTAGAAATGGGTCAATAGTTTTAGCAGTGGAGTTCTTCCATTTCACTCACTCCCTATTGAATTTAAAACACAACCCTCTCTAACCTTTTCCTGATTTCCTTCCTCATACTTAATCACTTAATTTCAAGTTGCATCATGATAAAAGGCAAGATCCTGGGGATCATATTGATCAGCCAGTCTCCTGTTCCTCTACCACCTGCCCAGATCAAGACACACAGAACACTGACAGTTTTACAAATTCCATGCCAATAGTTTTTAGCCACTATAGTTTTGCAATTGTAAGTAATGTCCAAATGCTATGCAGGGAAACAGCCTCCTGCTATGCACTGTAGAAACGGAAACAAGTAATCTAATGCGTGTATTTTTGCTCTCCATTTATCATTACTCAATAACACACCAACTTTTAGCATTGCATTTTATGAGAGTTAATGAATTCCAGTATACTGAGCTCTGAGGACGTGGGAGAAGTCAGTATCTTAGCTGGATCCTGATGTTTCTACTTAGTTTAATTCAGCTCTTAGGGAAAATCTCTTGTTGAAGTCAATGAATGTTTAACTCAAAAAACAATTGAATAAGGACAGAGAACTAAATTCAACATTCATTTGGTTAAATGTCTTTTGGCACAAGAACAGCAGAATTGGGCCTTAAGCAACATTTTCAGAAAAAAAAAAAAAAGACCTGAAAAAAGCTCAATAGCAGAATTCACGAATTTCCTATATTAACCAAACAATGTATTACTGATGTCAGTTTCCTATGGGAAAGTTTGCAGTCACTGCTCTGCATGGGATAGAACACAGTACAAAGTCACATCCATGCAATCCAATCTACATGAATGTTTCCATTTTTTGCTTAACCACTAGTAAATAAAACTGTAAAAGACAGAAGACAGCAATTTTATAATAACTTTCTATCAGTTTTATCAGTTTTGAAAATCCCTTCTCAGAACACAGCCCTGCCTGACCTTGTGTCAATCAGGCACATCCACCTCATTTCAACCTTCACATCAATATGTTACTATAGGACAAATCTTTGAGTTGATCACTGCCTTCAGGGTCAACTTAGCCTTCAAATTATAGAAATACTTCCTATTCAAATCCTGTCTTTATTTCCCTTAGAAAAGCTGAAGCTAACAGTAGTGATACCAAATCTGTCCTTTTTACCCAGATGTGAATAACAAAAACAAAATTACTCCACAGCCTGAGGAAACAAAATGGCTTGTTTACTTTAAAATAACTTTGTCATTTTTTTGGTTCCTTTAGATGAACATATTTTGTCTTCTTAGCAGGAAACAGTTAACTGAAACATGGACCCTTCTCACAGAGTTTTTCAGATGAGCAAAGCTCAGACCAAAGACCATATGGTATTCACCCATAAACACAGACACATGACAGGAAAAATGCATTTAAAGTCTATATGCAGTGAGTTTTGGAAAAAGTTTGCCAAACAATTATGAAAAGAACTCAGATTCCTCATGGCACCCTGGGAATGTGCTCAGACACTGGATTGGTTCTCATTTGGCTTCAAAGGAACACTTGAATAAGCCTCATTTTTTATGAAATTATGTTTATAATGTAATTTTATCTCTTATTAGAGATGTCTTTCTTTGCCAATATTACTTTTAAATAGGACAATTAATATTTAAAGTCACTTAATTATCACATGTTAACCCACTTCCAGAACGGGTTACAGCTACCCTTTGATGTATAAAGGAGCTAAACCCACCACTGCAGCATTCTCCTGAAATGAAGATGCTAGGAACATGAAAAGGAAAGTTTCTTGTTTTCTTCTCTTTAATTCTCCCCTTTTGGAATGAGCAACTTAAATTTCTCAGCATTGTTAGATTAATGTCCCAGCATGCACATTTTGAAATACTTCACTTCAGTTTTCCTGAGATACGTTTTTCCAGCAAGGTGTCAGTTATGTTAAACTTTTAAATCAGTCATGCTGGGAATTTCCACATGCAGGGAACAATATTGTGCAGAGGCTGCTTGCCATTTGCCAAGCTAAACTTCCAGTTGTTTGCAAAAGCCATGTTACATAATACTTCCCACTATTAACATTAGGAAAAAATCACTATACAAACAGGTGTATTTCTCCTCTTGGTTTCACACCTAGCTCCCAAAAGCATTAGTGTATAGGTGAGAAGTTGTCAAATGGAAAGGCTTGTTAGGGGAAAGAGGACTTCACAAGGCCCCTCTGGATGAAACAGCAGAATCATCCCATCTCTGTCTGGGTACAAATGGTTGGGGTGGCTGTAGATTGTTAGTTCCACATTTTTCTCTTGCTGCACTGTGTTGGAGGGTTGAGGAAAAAAATTGTGAGTTATGTCCCCCCCCAATATCACTGAAATATAAAATCTGCATCTGATGGGGTGATCATATTGGATTAAAAGCTATTCAAATTGTCTTCAGGCTATATATCTGAAAAATTCAATTAATTTAATGGGCAGGGTTAGCTTCAGATTTCTGAGGCTGTTTCTTCTTCCATTCACACATGTACAAAAGACAATTGCAACAGAACTTTAAAGAGCATGAAATGCTTTAATTGCTGTGAATGGAAACATCAGAAGAAAAACATTCCTAAAGACATTCTTTGCAATACCAAGAGAGATAAGGTTGAAGAGTAAACTAGGACAACCTACCTAAGCTTTCTAAGATAGGCTAAAATTTGCTGGTGTTCACATCCTATACTAAAATGCTTTCATGGGCCAAAGCCATACCACCAAGGAATTTTTCAGATACCAAATGATATCTAAAAATGTGATTTCTATTACACAGAGTGCATGCTGAGTACTGTGACATACTATCCACCCAGACAGAAATTTGGAGGAAGTGAGTCTCAAAGTCTTTCAAACACATGAGCTTTGATGTAAGTGTTAAGGAAGCATTTAAGTGCAATTCTTAACTCTGGCACCAGACCCTCATTGGTCAAATATCCACCTCAGTTGCTGAGATATAAAATTATTTCTATATTTATGATTAAGCACTCAGATAATCTCTACTCTGGAAAATTAAGCAGGGCTTGTCCAGTCCTTCTGGTTTTGACACAGTCTTGACCACTATCCCCAAATTCTGTTTTACTGTCAAACTGGGAAATTAGTATGACACAGAGATGAGCTACAGGTCTTCCAGATAGTGCCCAAGTACAATGCAGGAGGCAGAAGTCCTGTAGAGTGGACCAGCATGGCATACCAGACATCCTGCTCTCCTGCAACCCTAACCCCATGGACCTTCCACCTGCTTGTTTTCCCCTGTACTCCCACATAGCCTCCATATCCTCCCACATGATAGGAAGTGGGTGCACAGCAGTTTCTTGCTACAAAGACATCATTTTCCTGAGATGCAAGACCACACCTTTTATTTCATACACAATAAGGGTTTATAAGGGCCACATGTACAGGGCTGAGTGCTAATTTGTACAAATAGTATTTCATCTGTGTTCAGCAGTAGAAGTTTAAGTCCAGGTCTAGGTGCCCCAAGGACAGAAGGATAGTCCAAGATGATGAGGCCAGACAGTGCAACTCTACTTTTTGTATGACAGTAATCCTTTTCAAGGAACCTAAACCACTTTATCTACAGACCAGGTGGCTTATTCTATAAAATATGTATTGTTTGCCTTCATTCAGGTGCCTAAATTTTACTGAACATGACATTTATTTGCCTATGTGTTATTTCATATTCACCCTGGAGACCTCTTGCACTGAATAAATGATGGTATAGCTGAGAAATACAGAAGAAGGACAATGAATATGAAAACTCATGATAACAAAATGCTTTTATTACAATGGTAAAGTTAAGAAGCAAAGAGTATTTCTACAAAAATGCATCTTAATGCTGCAATATGTTTATAATGAATTATTCTAAATAAAAAGTTCTCACATGCAATTCTTTGGGAAGTTGTCACCCTGAAATACCACAGTTCTCTCCTTTCATGTAAAAGCAGTACAGAGGAGGCATGGAAAGTACTAGTTTTGTTGTGTCTGGATTATTACCTGATTGTCACCCATGAAAAACTAAGTTTGGAGAAAAATAAGACTGTGTCAAATAAAATTTCACAAAAACTAGAGATGGAACATTATTACAGTCCCTTGTTTCTCCTTCTGTCATCTTTTCTGTAAATTAAAAATTACATTTGAAAAAAATCTTGCATTTGTGTCTTACAACTACTAGAAGAAAACATCCATAGCATACCTGAAACTTTATAAACACAAATGTAAGGGAATAGCATATTTTGTTCTTGTTTTGCACTTGCTTAGGCTCAGTTGCATTTGTCTGAAAAACAGCAACAACAACAACAAAAAACAAAAAGATCCAGGAGTACTAGCAAATACCTGCATTCAGTACTTTTGAATGCTGTAGCACCATGAGATGATCAGTCAATTGTGAAAGCATTCAGTGGTTTTTAAAAGCACCTGAAAACCAGCATCAGGGTGAAAATTGTGTGGCTGCATACCACAGAGCATTACACCAGTACAAACACATTGCCACTTCAGCTTGGTTCAGACAATGCCAAAGAGCTAATTTTGTCCAAGCAGACCTGATATTACCTCTGGTACTGTCTGTATGTGCTGTTCTATCTTCATATTGGGTTAGCAATTGTCTACTGTTCTGAAGCCAGTGCAAACCAGCCTAAAGGAGTAAAGTCAGCATGTACATCACTCTACAGCTAACTTTGCAGAATTGAGATCATGCATCCATGCCTGATCTGGATTAAATTTGCACAACCTGGTGACATGTATAAAGCAGCACAGATTGTTCAGCACATTAATTTGACTGAAAGACACTACAGCCTGCTCATGGGGCAGCTCAGACAGCAGGCCTGACAGAGCCAGCTGTGAGGAGCAGAGAGAAAAAGCTGATGGTACCAAGATGTTTCTCATTTCTCTGTACCTGACCTGCTCTAAAAATCCATCTTCTCCTTTGTATTTTGATGTGCTCACAAGAGGCAAGACTCTGACTTATGAGTCACACTCATGGTTTGGGATCACTGTGAAGCCCACTTGTCAGCTTCTCCTTTTCCCCACAGGGTAAAGTGTCCTCCTCCCCACAGGGATGGCTCAGGTCCTTATGAGCAGTGGCAGCACGCAGACGAATGTTTATCATTCACGAGTAAGGGGACACCACAAGATCAGCTAAGCTTGAGGCTGTGGGTCTGGACTCTTAAGTGATTCAAATGGAGAGTCATTTCTGATAAGGATTTCCATCACATGTCCTCCTCCTAAACATACCAAATGGATGTTGCAAACAGACCACAGTTTTTTACAAGCCTCTATATTTTTCTCTCTCTTTGAGTTCCATTCTTTTTCAAGCCCTAAAGAATCATTCATCTATCTCCTAGCATTTACTAACCTTTTTACAGAGATAATGAATAGGGCTCCCAATGAAGAGTGAAAGACTGCAAATAGGAGACCAGTAAGGTCAGTAGCTAAGGCATATGATGCATACCTTAAGGTCAGTAAGAAATTTCTGAAGAATCTCTTTTATGAGTCTCTGATATCCTATCTTTGGTGTTAACATCAGATGGAGCAGGAATGGGAACAGAGGCTAACTCTATGCGACAGTGTGGCTAGTGACCCTTTCTATTCCTCCTTCTTTTGTCTTTCTAACTCGTCAATCTTCTCTTGGATTTGAGCCCTACTATTGTACTTTCTCTCTTCCTGCAGAGACACAATATACTCTTTTTAAATCAAAGTAGCAACTTTACATCTTTGAAAGAGTAAGAAAATAAATTAAGGTGAAGACCATCCAGACCAGGTGAAGACTATGTATGATGGAGGATATGGAGGCTGAATGGTAGGAGAAGGCATGAGAACTAATTTGGTAATCCAGGATCATGTCAAGGCTGAGAATTGGCTTTAGTTTATGAAACAGAAGTAGCCCAAGTCGGATGGTAGTAATATGGGTATAGGGCTCAATGTGAAACACACAAAAGTGTGCAGGGCTCCTGCAGTGGTTTGTGGCATAATTTTAATACCAGATGGGACAGCAAGAATAATTTTTTGTTATATACAGTGATTTAATGGGATGAAAATGGTGCTGAAGAGGAAGCCAGTACCAGGCATGTGCTGTGGAGATGGGAAATTTAAAGGTGTGAATACAGAGTAAAACACTCCCTTTCTCAAAACCATTAAACTACTGTACCCACCACAATATAGTAGTAGATTTGGGACAGAAAATGTCTCTATCTTTTACCAACTCTGTCAATCATCACACAGTTGAACTCCTCTGATGAGGAATCTGAAGCTGTCCTTAACTCATCATGTATAGAACAGGACCTGATGGCTTCATCCTTTATAAACACTTTCTTTCCAGAACAATACAATTAACAATAAAACTGAAAATAACAAAATGTTAAAGTCTTTTCTCTGCCTTCTCTTCTTGCAGTGTTCTGTATGTTCACAACACACATATCTCCACTCTGCCTGCAAACTATACTGAACAGATGGTCCTTATGCCAGCCCAAAAATTAAACCTGCAGCTTAATCCCTAGAAAGAATCTGAGATAGTTCAGTGTTGACTGATGTTGTTCTTAGAAAGGAGAAACCACAGGGACAGAAACACTTTAAAAAAATATCCACAGCAAAAAGAGACAGTATCCAGTGGACTGCAAAACCTTTCTGTTAAAGTTTTTTCTTTTTTCCTCATTCTTCTTTAGTCCTTCTCCATTAGCACATGATGTAATCTCTTGTTGCCATCCTTCCCTTGTCTAGTATTAAACTAGCAGATCACACTCCTCTTTACCTTGCTTCTGAGAGTCCTGACGGAAAAAAAAACCCACAGCACAGCTTTGAATTGAGACTCAGTAGAGAAACATACCTCTCATTGCTTCACAATGCTCAATATATTCATGAAAGCATCAAGATGTCTTCCCCAGATGGCCTCATCTGCAATCAGAGCTTCAGCAGTTTACTACAGCTGAACTGCTCTCTACTGCCAGGGAGAAGACAGGTAATACAGCCAGAGAGCTTGCAAACAGGGCTTTGCTGGATCTGCTGGGAGCAGGCAGGCAAGATTAAGGTTACCTAGAGGGATTCACTACAATGGGATTCTCTTTGCAGTGAATGGTGGATATTGAATAATTTGCCTTTTACCAAATTATTTTCAGAGAGGAACCAAGCTGATTTTCCTTGGTTGAGAGTTTAAAATTAAGTTTTATTAAGATGAGACAAAACACTAAGAAAATCTTGAGAATGTTAAAAGGGTGAAAAAACTGAAGGACTAGCTGAGGTATTTTTAGACTTTAAGCTCTCCAGGGCAGTGCTTGTCTGCTGTTGAGTGTTGCAAAAAGCTGAGCATGCTGCTAGCTCTAAGCAAGCACAACCTCTCTACCACTGGGTATCTTCACATAAGGTGAAAGTAAAAAATACTGATACAAATAAATATGAAGACAGAAATTCTTTACTCAGAGACAACATCTGTAAATCAAAGTACACAAAAGGAATCCCTTTCCAGAATTCAGAATAAGCATGCAGCTTGATCATGCGTTTCCACAACAATCAGTTTGTCAAACTTACTGCAGAGCAAAGGAAGCAAACTTGCAGGAAATAACTGCCCAAGTGTATGAGCTGATAACTGTAATTCCAAAGACAAAGATTTTCTAATGTTTTTGACTCAGGTCAGGCTACACTAAATGGCATCAACTAGAGAATACCATAATTGAAACAAAAAAGAAATTAGCAGTTGAAATTTCTTTTGAAAAGGCAAAGAATTCCTAATCAAGAGTATGATTTTACATTCCTTTGCACCTCAGGACATCATAATTGTGAAAACTGGGCAACATGGAAAAGACTACAATTATATACCATAATTCTCTACTCATCTACATTAAAATTCCATTTTCATGTGCCTACACAAATATAAATAGCTTCACAAGGGGTAATCATGCTCCTGGTGTTTTCCAAGATAATAATAGACCATTCAATAGTAGTTTTAATCTCCAGGCATTGCAAAACCCAAATGGGATAAGAGAATGTATTGTTCAAATGAAAAAAACAAAGGAAGCTAATCAAGATCCTTACTTGACTACAGCTGTCTTCAGACATCAGCCTTGAGAGGTATTTCTTAACCACTGATTAATGAGTAGACACCTGAAGGAAAAAAAAAAAAAAAAAAAAAAGACTGCCAAATTGTAACTTTTTCGCTTAAACAGCACAAAAGTAATTGTAGAAATAGAAGATATTACCATAGAATTTATGCAAAAAGACAACTCTTCAAGAGAGCAAAGTTACTTCTATCTTTTAACACTGCAGACAAGATGGTTTCAAAAATATTGTTCAGAAGAAGAATTCAGGTGTATTACTAGGAAAATAATTACAGGATTTGAGTTCTAAGGGAATCTGAAACACATATTTATACATTCAGTAATTTGTTTAAGACATTTAAAAATAATTGAAATTAAATATATGGGAAAGGAAAAAGCACCATCTATGAGGCATAGGCTTCCCAGGAAAATTGTGGGGATCATCAGACTACAGAATATTCCCTGAAGTAATTAGGAAGGTGTTAGAAGTATCTCAGGGGACTTAATTGTTTCACTGTGTTCATCCCCCATCTTCTTGTGGAGAATAAAGAGAATGACTATTTTCTGAGATCTAGCTCATTTCTTGGTGAAAAAATTGTCGTCCCACTGAGTTAACTCCAAAGATTCTGAGGTTTGCTGTGAGGGGAAAAAGGGGAGAAATGGGTGATTTTGTCACTGTCTTCAGCAGTCTCTCAGTCACCATCTGTAGGTTCAGGCTGTATCAGGTATCACACACACATGGGTGCACAGTCACAAATCTGCTTTGGACAGACACCTGCAGAAGGTCTATCAGCTGCATGAATGCCAGACCAGTTCCATCTGTGCTGTCATGGAGCACAGAGAGGAGCAGAGCCCTGTTCTGTTTCAGAGCCTGAACAGGCTTGTATGTGGTGGCACGAGGTGCAAGCCTGCTCTGCTCTCTAGGAATGTGTTGACAGGCAGCATTGCACAGTGCTCAGTATGGCCAAACAATCACTCCTAGAAACACTGATTATAGGCTATGCTGCCTCCAATAGGAGAAATCAGTATTATGTTTGCTACTGGAAGAGGCAGTTTAAAAACAAACTAACAAACAAAACCAGAAAAAAACCAAAACCCTAAACAAACAAAAAACTACAACAAGAAAAATAACTAACCACAGCAATACCAAAAACAGCACCCAAAAACACCTGTCTTGGGAGCCAGGAGAAAACTGAAGTGATTTGTGTTGCCACAGATGCTTCTTGTGGTATTCATTATCACATGAGTATATGTTACAGTACTCACTAGAAAGGATCTAGCAAGTCTGAGAGAGAAAGAAGAAAATTGGTGTCACTGATCATGCAACAAAAATGACCTTTGTCTGAAATGAGCTAATCCTTTTAGATTGCAGTCTGACAGCTAATTCTTTGGAGGTTACAGTTTAAATACCTTTTCCTTCACACTGTCTGTGTACATATTCCTTGGAGAGGAAGTGAGAAAGGCTGGTAAAAGACAAACTCAGAAGCCTTAACTTAGTGTCATGAGGAGACTCTTCTTCCCTTTTGCATGCCTGGCCCTTCATTAACTGAAAATACTGGGAAGAAAGCCTTAAAACTTGGCCAGTGGTGCAAACCTAGGCCTTTTGGACTGAAGTTGAAAAATCAGGTGATAAATAATGATAGCATGGTTATATTAAAAAAACAGCAACAACAGAAAAAAATTAAAGAAGAAAGAAAGAAGAACTATCTAAACAAATATGAAAAGGTAAAAAAGTGATGTGATGATATGAAAGTGAACTATGAGAAATGGTGGTTGAAACAGATGACTGCAAAAGAGTCTCTGTATCACTATTCTGTGTTACAATATAAATATTTTAAGATATTAGAAATGTGGTAGGCTACAATCAGACAGGACATAGAAATAGATTTATTACTCTCTATTATCCTTTCTTCCCTACTACTTAGGTTTAGATGTGACTGAACAGTTAATTACTTTCATTGCTGCCTTGGCAGATAAACCAAGGAGAACAATAAACTTGAACCTTCTCCAAATTCTTCCATTTAGCATGTGATTATTTGCTAGTGTAAAGAGCCTTTGCCATGAGACTCAGGTACAGTTTCGTTAGGGATGTCACAGTTTGGTTTGTCTGATTTTGTATCTCATGGTGTAAAATTTCTCCTACAGATTTAATTATACTTGGCAGTAATACAATAAATGTATGGGAATTGCACCCAAGCTACAGAATATTTCAAATTCATCCATGAAGCTGAAGATGATTTTGCTTCAACACTTCCTATCAGACATTGTGAATTGATGTAAATGTTGCCTGCTGACAAAAAGGATGGTCCCATATTCTCCCAGCTTGCCTATTCCCTCCATCATCAGCTGTACCAGAATTTGAATTTGTAGGGTGAGTCAGATCACCAAGCAGCTGCACAAATCTCATGCCTACCCAAAAGAGTAAAGAGAACATCCAGTTGGGGGTGGCAGGCTGTACTTAAGTCAGATTAAAGTGACTGGTATCACCACAGGCTAAAAAAATGTGCAGGATATTGCTCTCAGCCTGCAAGCAGAAACCTCAAACAATAGAAAAACTCAGCTGAGAGCACTGTGTGACCTTTCAAGTTAGCATGCTGGCAACAAAGTGTTTTGAAATGTGACCATCTGTTTTTGAATAGATAACTGGAAATTCAATTTATCATGCTCCAAGTTCCTTGACTTATTAAGCACCAGTAAGTCATTATTTGCCTGTCATAAAGCTAGATACAGTCAGGTCCCTTGCTTTTTGCCTGTAGCTAAGCACAACCTCTGAAAGTGGAAGAATGTCTCAGCTGCCACCTGCATTCCTGAACACCCAGCCCAGCACAGGAGGAAGCACAGCAGACCAAAAGCTCCTATACCAACTTCACTCAACTTTGCTTTTCTTTAATTTTTGACCCATAGCAAGATGTGAAGACCACTGACGACCCAAACTGCAATCTATTTCTCTTTTTGAGTTCTTAATTACAGATGTTGATTTTTGTTGATGCTGAAATCTTATTAGTATCACAATTAGTACCAACTTCTCTTTATGAAAACAGAAAATTCCCCTTTCTACATGTATTTTGAAGTGTTGGGGTGTTTTTTTACTACAAATGGAATGGTCATGCCCCATATCCCCTGTAACAATAACACATTGCTCTGGATTAGAAAATAAGCTGAAGCTGAAGGAAAACTGACAATAGAAAAAAGGAGCATCACAGCCCAAAATAGTTTAAAAATTTAGGAAAGAGCAAGATCATTATAAGAATTTCGGCTGAGTGAAACCAAAGGGATTTCTACCATGTATTCAAAGTTGAGTTTTATATATAATGATTAAACTTGTCAACATTGTCAAAATCTGTAGTTAAGACTCTTGCTGTACTTATTATTTTCAAATGGAAACTGGAGATTTTCATGTTTTCTTAATATCACATCTATTGAGCATACACTGTGTATGTAGTTTTGCCAATAAATAGCAAGAGACCTTATAAGGAAAAAAACTGAAGTACAATTTCTTTAATGAAGTTTATTCTGTTCCACATAATGATTTTGTCAAATCAAGCCAATTTTTCTGATATTTATCAGGTAAATATTTGTCTTCTTGTGCCCAAAATAGAAATAATGTCAAATTGTCAGTCCAAGGTCCACTCTGAGCCTTCTAAAATCTATCAGCTTAGGTTTGCCACATGTTCCTTTTTTTGCTAATAACCAGTACTCAGCCAGGGCCTGTTTACAAGCTGGAAGATCCTGTACCAAGTTGAATATTGTTGCCAGAGAGCAGGCAGGGAGTTTTGGGACTAAGTTAGGGTGTGCTGAGGAAATATCCAAACATTATGATTCCACAATAACAAAAAAGTTTGTAAGTCCTGTCCATGTCAGACTGAGTGATGAAGGGGTCATAAGCAGAGCTCACCCTAGTTTTTTTCCCCCGGAGCCTTCCTTCTGGGTTGTTATTAACAGAGCAGGATAAAGAGCTCTTGGATACAAAAGATTCAGGACAGAAAGGAAATATGTTTCAGACTTGAAAGGAGACAGTGCAGGCCTAAGGAACTGGCTTTCTATTTTGATTCCTTCTGCCATCTGAAATAGCCATTCCCACTAATTCCCTTCAAATTCCTTCCAGGAGTCATCTGATCAGTGGGCAGAGCCTCTGCAATTGCCTAAAAAAAAAAGTGTTCATCCCATTGCATGAACTTCCCAGTTTTCTAGCACTCAATCACTCTCCTGCAACTTGGCCATTGTTTCCATCTTCACCCCTGCCCTGCAACACGTACAGATGCTTCCTGCAAAGCTGAGCACTTTACTTGCACCATTCAGGAATGTGTAGATAAACTGGCTTTGAAGAATTTCATTATATGCTTGCATGAAAGATGGTGCATAAAAATAAAGTGTTTCATTGTCTGACCAACTCAATCAGTTCTAGTCTTTTCACTTGTTATCACTGAAGTAGACAAAAAGCCCATATTATGAACAGCTGTTCATAAATAAGTGTATACACACCCACATATATTTATGTGTATCTACGTGTGCATAGGTGTGAGCTGAGAAATATTTTACCTCAATAACTTACTGGTGGCAGTCTTGATACATCAGATAAAGAATCAAGAATTTTATTCCTTCTGTGTTGTTTTTTCTCTGGGGTAGAAACAAAAAAAAAAAAAAAAAAAAGAAAGAAAGAAAGAAAAAAAGGTAAGAAGTGCAACTGCATTGTCATAATTAATGTGTTGAAATTTCAGAATGAGAGATGAACATGGGGAATATTTGGAAAATAGTTTAATTCTGTTCTGCATTACTGCATATTTTCTGGTTTTTCTCACTGATCTTAGGCCTCTGCTCTCATGAATTCACCAAGGAATGATGCAAATATGTTGAATAGCAAATAAGATTTGATGACATTTCAGAAACATGTCAAATAACCATTTATTTTCCCATGTACAATATTTAAAAACTGCTTTTTAATACGAAGTATTGACTGTTCTGTCAGCTCCAGGAGTGCCTCCAACAAACTGAAGAACCATTGTTAAAAAACAATTGAGTGAAACAATGAAGAAATGGATCATCTGAACTCTTACACTGCCCTCATTGCAATAGCAGGTCCCAGGATTGCAGATTTCTTTTTAAACAAACACAGTTCAGCAATGGCTTTTCACTTTTATAGAAGACCACAGTTTTCCACATTTTACTGGAAAAGTAATATCAGGCAAGTCTACATTTCATCAAAACAATAATTTTAAGCAGGAGTATTCTTACATATCTAACACAAAGTGTTTACAAAGAATGATTTTGTGCTGGAAAGAAAAAGAAAAGCACATTTTGTCAGTGCATCAAAGTGAGAATGAAACGAGTTTTCTACTCAGTAAAGTAGCTACTGCACTGTAAAACCACTCATGTTGGGGTTAAATAAGTTTATGGAATGCAGAGTTCTCTCCAGGTTAATACAGGGAAGGTTGGTATCTAAAAATTCCTTGCCACCAGTGATATGATACTATTATGGATACACCCACAGCACCTGCATAAGCTCTAGCACAGCAGGCTACCCTCTCACAGTGACCTTTTCATAATACTGCACTGTATTTGCAGTCATTAACCACGATAGTGTTGTTATGCAGCTGCTGTGCTATCTTGTGTGGGTGGCTCTCTGAGGCTGGCTTTTTTAAGGGTCCTTGAAATCACAACAGGATAAATCTTCTTCAGGGAGAAAGTTCAGCCACATTCTTCCAGCAAAAAGAAAGTCTTTCCTATCATGCAGTCCTTGAACTCACAATTGCCTGTTCTTCTCCCCTCTGCCCTAGCTGACTCACAATAAGCACAAAAAGTGAAATCTCAGGTTTTCAGAATATTTCCGATATGGAACAGGAAGGGTTTTAAACTCCCTTCCACATTCCCTGGTTTCATCACTGCCACAAAAAGAGTAGCTGGTTCAGCACAGTACTGAGCTAACAGACACACTGAGCCAAGCTGAAGACACCCATTTTATCCTGTGTGAACAGCCTGTGTGGCCAACAGGAATTTTACACCTGAAAAAACATCTGTGACACCACTGCTCCCCAGATCTGGACGGGAGGCAGGCCTGTGACTCCTTCACAATAACAGGAAACTTTGCTGTCAACAGAGACCAGGCTGGCCAGAGCAATCTTTTCTATACATGCTCAACAGGGAATGTAAAGAACATTCCCTTGCCATGTTTATTTGGACAGCAAAGGGTGTGGGAGGGCTGTGACAGACTCCCATGAGAAGCAAGGTGCTCTCAGAAATCTCTGTTAAAACCTGAAATTTCTTCTGTCTCTTTTCAAATGCTTGGGTAAAAAGAAGGGGGAAAAAATAAGTGCATTGTGGTTTGTTTAGCATTACATCCAGCTTGTTATGAAGCTGTGCTAGCCCATTATAAAGTCTGTATTAAACTTCCCTTCCCTCCACTTTCCCTTTTTTATGGAACTTTTATTTTCACTTCTTTCCTCATTCATCTGTCTTTGCATGCTGGCTCTGCAAATCAAGGCAAAGTGGCTGTAGATCAGCCTTTCCCCAAATCTCTTCCACGTTGTCCTTCAGGAAAAGAGGTGGTACAAGCCATCTCTCAGCATGCTCCCAGGGCAAAGACAAAATTGCCAGAAGAACTGCTTGCCCTGGGAGCTTGGGCTCTGTGTGGCCACAAAAATCTCAGTAGATGGCTTTTCACGAGCAACATAGTTGAAGGTATTCAAGGCAGTCTTCTCATCATGGAAAAAAAAAAGGAAAGATATTGCTACAAAACGTTGATAGAATTAATGCCTCTCTGCAATGTCTACTTATACACCCTCATTCTTCAGTCTTATTGAAGGAGAAGAAATTTAAGAATATTTCTTCATAAGGATTAGGTACATTTTGCTGTTTCTTGTAGCATTTTTTTCTAATTAAGGGACTTTTTTCAATTATAATTTCTTATTAGTTTTATGTCTTTTTATAGAGAAGGTAGTTTGGCTGTCTTTTCTGCATGTGTTTGGGTATTGGCAGTTATAGGAGAATTATCAATGTGCTATACACATTATTAGTCCCATGAAGTCTGGACTAACATTCTGTACTAACCTTCCATACAGGGTTTGGCCACATAAATTCTCACGAGACAACAATAAAATGAAATAGGAAATAATAAAGTTTCTTTTTCCACAGTCCTTGAAGTCATATGTCATTGGCTTGGCTACAAATCAATATAAAACATTCTTTTGGAGTATTCTGAAATAAGTGACCTCTCTAATTGCTATTCTCTCCACTTCAGACCTCAGTTGTAAACAGCTTTTTCTGTGAAGAGCTTTCTACTGTACACAAAAATTCAGATATGTTTTGGACTTAATTGTAGCCATCTCTGGGTAAAGAAGAGGAGAGGAATTGCTGTAGTGAAATCTCTCCCATGTTATATTTCCTACCAGGATCACCTTAATTGTCACCTGTGTGTGGTGGCATTAGAGGGTTCCTGGACTTTTTCAGGCTGACTGTGGACTTCTCCTTGCTATAGTAATAAACAGGTGAGCCAGTGTGGTCTTTTACTCCAGTCTTACCTGAAAGTCTAAGTGCATCTTCTCTGATTAAAAAAAAAAAAAGAATTAAATCTTTCTCTATAAACTTCTCAGTGAAAACTGGATGTCACCACCCAGACAAACCCACTTACTTTCTGTGAAAAGTACCTGAAAGTCCACTGCCTGCAGGCAGCAGCACAGCAGTGTTTTTTTTTTTACATTTCTCCCTACAGAGGATGACCAAGATGCAGACCTGCTCAGATCTTCAGCCACAACTCCTTTCCCGTAAATATTCTTCACCCATTAACAGAAGCACTGACTGTGCTCCCAAAATCATGCTGTGAAGTCTGACTTTCACACGCCTAGAAACATTCATTGTTCAAAACAAGGCAGTTTAAGGGGTTTTAGGGTTTAGAGCACAATGCTACTTGGTACGTAAAGCTCTATTGGGAAGCAGACTTTTGAAATGTACTGACCTCACTTTTCTCTTTAAATTGTCCCAAGCCCTTCTTAACCTTACAGTGCTGGACATGACAACACCATGACCACAGAAATTACTTCAGGAAAATTCAGAGGCTGCTGGCCAGCTTGGGCATCAGAGGAAACCTAAACACATGAACAAGAAGCTGAGCACTCACTGGTTAACCACCAAATTTAGGCTACACTTGCATACATAAAATTCACTCTACTGTGAACCCACACACCAGGAAGCCATAACAAAGTAATTTTTTTGAAAACTTTGTTTAAAGTAACTTGTTGACATTCGCTTGTCAGTCCAGTCTGAGTGTTGACTCAACAAAATTGGGTAAAAAATGTTATCTATTGGACAATGAAGAGGCCAAATGGGTTATTATTTTTGTGTGCTAGCCAGAAAATGTAAGGCTGATTGCATAATTTCTGTTGGTCAAGCTTAGCCTTATGGAACACCATGCACTTACAGCTGTGGCTCCAAGCCCCAATTTTTGAGACCAGTTTGAAATTCCACTGATACAATCACTTCAGCTCAGGGCCTGCACCAATTTTAAGAAGCATTAACAAGTAATAAATTATACCATTAAATGGTGCAAAATGTATCCTCTGCCATGCTAGGTGAGCCATAGATACCTTTCATAGAGGGGATAAATAGTGGGATATAAAGGGAGAAAAAGAATTTGCTGCTCTTGTCCATCTGTGTTTGAGTGGAGGAGATGTAGATACCATCAGCTGAGGGAAAAACCTTTGTTATGGGAAATGGAAAAGGAAGCAAGGTTTAGCTACTGTCACATAATAGGAAGTCTTATTCAGCTGAGTGGAAATTTTTCTTATGTTACATATATGACAAATATGGCAAATATATATGACACATATAGCTAGCCTAGAAACAAATATTTTAAACTAAGAGATGAAGTTGACCCAAGACCAAATGGGTCTATATTAGCCATGAGCAAAGCTAAACTCAGAATTAGGCCAAAGCAAAAAAAAAAGAGTTGCTACAGGCACCAGAATTGTGGCCCCAGCTGGCCCTTTCCTAACTGTTGATCAAAACATCCTCTCCAACTTCACCTTCATTCTCCACCACAATCTCTCATCTTCATTCACATTTACCAAAACTGAGCAGCAATTAATGGACTAATCTAAAGTCATGTTTTCATTTAAGAACAGTACAGGTTTGTTTAGTTTAAAATTGTTCATGTCAACAGGGCCAAATATATTTTTCTTTTTCTTTTTTTTCTTTTTCCTTACAACGAATATTTCAGTGTTTTCTGCCAAAATTACAATCTGTCCTTGTGGGTGGAGGTATGAAGGATTTTGTTTTCCATAAAATATCTGTTAACCTGGGAAAATTTTTATGCTGTAATGCATGGGGAAGTACAATTCTTTAAAATGTTACAGGACGTATTCAGAAATGTGTATCTCATGTCTGTGTGAGCAAAAACCCCAAAGAATGGTGCAACTTAATGCTAGAGACTAATGCTGAATTCCATCTTCATGGCAGACTAATGAATACTTTTACAGCCTGGCTATCTTGGCCTCTTCATTCTATATCAGCAGCACAAAATGCATATCAAATCAGAGACAGGAAATGCTGTTAAAAAGCTTGGGGATTTACAGATACTAATTCTGTTTGGATTTTACCTTTCAGTTGTGAGGAAAGGTTTGAAATTCCCAATTGGCTGCATCTCAAATGTTTAATACAGAAGTGTAGGTCTTCAGTAAAAATTTTTAGAGGCAGCAAAATATGGGCAACATTCCCATGCCTACTTCTCATATATTTCCTTGTTGGCAACACTGACACATTTTAACTCGTTTCAATTGCTAAGATGTCTCTCAAGTGGATTCATATTCATTAATGATGAATTAATTTCCTCTGTGTGACTCATCCCTGTGGTTGGTGTGTATCTATCACAGACTGTTAGAATACCTAGTCATGTAAGCCACAAGACAGAAAAACCCTCTGGTGTGTAGAATTTTTGCCTTACTCCATGGATTTGGGAAATCATACTAAAAATCTCAAAAAGAGTTTCTAGTGGAATGTCCTATACTTTCAACTTCTATGTAATGAATAAAAACGTCTACAAGACCTGTGTCCTGTGTTTTGTTTTGTTTTTTGTTTGGTTGGTTGGTTGGTTGGTTTGTTTGGGTTTTTTTTTTTTTTTTTTTTGGTGGTCATTTATATAGCTCTGGGGAGTGTAGAGGCTATCCAGCTTGGGGTTTATACCTCTTTGTGTCTTTCTCTACCATATATCCACATTAGAATTAGGAGTACCTATCAAATTTGGGGTTTTTAAACCTAACTAATTTATTTGTGCATACAGAATGACTTTATTAATTTTCAGCTGTCCATGCTGAGAGTTGCAATGTGCAGGCAGACCACCATAAACAAGGATACCTGTTTCAGAAAAGCTTAAATATTGCTTTCACTTTTTCTCACTTGAATTTCACTTTCCTGACAGTATCTACCCAAAGAAAAATGTGAGTATTTATACTGCTGTGTTGGAGCATCTACAAAACAGAATATCTGGATTCCAGGAAGCAGGGATTTTTAACAGCTTGCCTGTTATTCTCTGAAAGTGGCTGCGTATTGTTTTTCCATACACTTTATCCGTTCCTCCAGTTCTCAAAGGAGGCTAAAAAGTTGCTTGACTGTTCTCACACCAGGGTAAAGAAAAGTTTCTGGGACAGAGTGGCAGCATCATGCTTGTTGAAAGTTGGCAAGAAAGCAGAAAATCAAAGCCAAAATTTCTCAGTCTGCTCAGACCCTACCAGTTGCCTTTTAGTCCAACTTCCATCTTTATTTATATCCTGCAGCAGGCCCAGTTAATCAGTGAATGTAGCAGGTTTTCTCAGCTTTTCAGGGCCTGAGATCATTATATCATTTTAACATTGTCAGGATGTAATTTCAGAGGTAGATATTGCAACAACATTGGCTCATAAAACTATCTGTTAGCTGGGGAAGAAGGCCAAATAATTGAAGAAACCCATTCCCAAGAGAGGGGTCCTTAGCACTAGCTGAATCTGACCCCAAGACCCATCAATAACAAGGATTCTAATGCCTATGAACTTCTGACTGAGTTTTATAGATTCTTACTGGCACTGGATATGAAATTCTAGTAGAAACCTTTCCTGGAGACAATCTGTAAACAAAGTTGTTCTTTTGCATCTTCCTTGGTTTTGGAAGCTGCACAAAATATAGAACTAAGAAATAAAACACGACAAAAAGATAGATGGATGCATGCATGGATAGACAGATAAAGTAATTTGTATTTAAAACGATTGGCAAATCAATTATTACAAAGAACATACTGAATTTCTTGGGATTTTACATACTTATGAAATGAGTGACTGCTCCATCATTAGTAGGGAAGAGGAAAGCAATATTTCTGCTATTGAAGTATGAACAAAATGGGATATTAAAATGCTACCTTTTCTATTGTTTATATTTTCACAGAAAGAAACTAAAGCATTCTCATAACCAGGGTGGATAATTAATTTGACTGTTTGTTTGTTTTTTTCTGTTACAATAAAGTTAGATTTTAATTGTATATACCAGGAAATATATGCTTAGCTGATTAGATGCATATGTAATAAAAGTAAACTATGCATATCATACATTCTTTATTTTCTATATGAGCTTTTGTAATCTACTTATAATAAGAGTAGAAACAACTTTTGGATTTATGACCCATGATTTTCCTCAGGAATGTAGACAAGAGCAAAATCATGGACAGTATGAGGAAAAAATAAGTCTTGCATGCTCTAAGACAACTACAGTCCTTAATCTGATCTTTTATTATATATTTAATATGTGAGAGGTAACAGTAAGAATTTTTAAAAATCTGTTACTTAATTGAATAAAAATCAAAATGTGTATGCTTTTTGTTCTGTTTTCTTCTTAAGGGAGTACTAATTTTGGAAAAAAATAATTTTTTCTTCTCTCTGACTGAACTCTTAATGTTATATAAACTATTGTTCCTTGGAAACAGAGGATACAAGGAATAGGGGAGGGAGCAGTAACCATACCCGATGGAATAAATGGTCTTCCAAAGCTGGGAAAAGCTTTGTCTCTGCTTTCTGATTATCCATCTCATTGTTTACAAACACCAGATGTCTTAGAAAGTCCTCACTTTTTTGTCACGTATTTTCTTTCCTGATGAATCATTCCACCATTTCAACACCAAGAAAATGTCAGTTCTTTTTTGCTCTAAGTTACCTTTCAGTAAGCTTCTTTTAATGTTGCTGTAGCTCAGAGGAAAACTGCAAGGATCTTGGGAGTCTACTGAATACCTATATTTTAAATACTAAGGGCAAAAAAGTTTCACTGACTTAATACTAAGAACTTGAGAAATCAATGTCTCTCACCTCTCTTTCCCTTTCCATTGCATAGACTATTTAGCAGAGCAATTTTGGGGATGCTGACAAAAACTCCAAGGTTTACAGCAGCTGGCATGTTTGGAGGCAGCACCCTGGTACCATCTGTGCCTCTCCAGTTTCAGCCAAATTAGTCTCCTGCCCAGTTGCAGAGAGAAGAAGAGGAGCTGAGAGCAGCAGGGAGCCTGGGCAGGTGGGGAGTGGGGCTCCAAGGGCAGCAGTATGGTCAGATCTATGCCAAGGCTTTCAGCTTCACTGCCTCCCAGCTGCTTGGATGGACAAAAGGTAATCTCTTCAAATGACCTGATGGGTAGCTCACACTGAAGTCTGCACCCTCATTTGCTTTGTCTGCAAATATAGTACCAAACAAAGAGACTGGGGGGCTGTTGGCTGGCCATAGGGTTGGTGCCAGGACACTGTACCCCTGGTCTCCCCTGCATCACACTGTGCATTGAAACATCCCTTGATTTATTTCCTGCTCATGCCTGAGCACTGCCTGTGGAGTGCTGCTTGATGCAGATCAAAACTGCAGGGGAGGTTGCTAACAATTAAACAGCACAGCAATCAAACCCTTCTCTTAGCCCTTCATCTTTTATTTGTGCCCACACTAAGTCCACAACTGATTTTATTCAAAGAGAAACAATCTGAGCAATACTTTGGTGAGCAAAAGTATTTTGTGGATGGCAAAAATTGTCAAAGAAGTTCTTGCTTTAACCTAAGTCTTTCAGTGATACTTCAGTAGCAATGTTTGCTACCATTAACACTGAGACACACAAGTGCTTCAGCATGTGGGTAACTTTGGGCATGAAGAGTCCTGAGAGATACCTGGTGCATGTATTTTATTTTCTATTTGATTTTTTTTTCTTTTTGGGCGGAGTGGGGATGGGATTTTGGATTTTTTTTGGGAAGGTTAGGGGTATTTTTTTGTTTTTAGAGGATTCTTTTGGTTGCTTGCTTGCTTGCTTTTGGGGGTTCTTTGGGACTTTTTGGGTTTGTTTTTTTTTTTTTTGTTTATTTTTGAAATAATTGAAATAATTGTGAAATAATTGCTGTAGACCACTTTCAGGTTAACTGGTGATTATAATTTAATTCATTCCTGTTAGCATCATTGCTCTTTGGGTGAATTCTAACTTGTGATGAACTTAGCTGTTACACTGTAGGTACCTAATGAAGTAATGTTGGAGGGCTAATAATGATCTGTGGCAGACATGTAGTGACCTCCTTGCTTACTGGGGACAGCAGCTTAAATCTTTGGGGGACCTAATCTACTTCTCACCACACTTTTTGGTCTAGGATCCTGGCTGAATAGGTCAATAAATCAACACCTTCTGTAGTGAGAACATGGTTCCTTCACTTGGCTAATCCAACAAGACTCAGTAAACTGGACTAGGAATTCAAAAATTAATGTGCATCTATTTGCATTGGAAAAGTACATACATGATCATTCATGTGCTATTTTCAGTATAGTTTTCAAAGCTAAACCTATTTGTTTTCAGAGATGAGAGATTAGTTTTAGAATTGCTCACAGTGCTTTAGAACACTGACAAAACTAACAAAAAAGCACACTAACAAGAAGTCCTACTGAAATAATAGCTATCCTTTGATATTGACGGCTATACATATTTTTCAAAACACAAAAGATCTTGTATCTGTGATAATGGGGACAGATTAGTAGAAGGGGAACTTAGGGCCATAGATACTAGAGATGTGATGGTAAAATAAAATGTCATTGGCATAAAAGAGTGTAAGTGTGAATTATGAAAGTGCCTACAGCTTTTTGGACAGGGTAACTGAGTTTCCTGTAGCTTTTAATTACTTCTGTGATTATCTGCTGGAAGTGTATGTGTGCCTGTGTGCACGTGTGGTTTGTGGGGCCAGTTGAATAATGGATTGACACATGCAGGCATTAATAGAAAAATATTGGAGAACTGCTTGAAATCCTGTAGAAAGAAAGAAGAGTACCAGATTTGTTTATATTCAAGGGATGAGAAAGGGTACAATATTCATGCTAAGAGTGATTAAAGATAAAACAGATGCATACAAAGAGAGAGGAGGCAGTTTTGCTCCTCTTACTGTGCTACTTTGTTTAAGCAAAACTCAAAATGAGTTCCTCCCTGCTGAAGTAAACTCTGAAGACTCCCCACTGAGCCAAAAGAGGGAGTTTTACAGTCCCATTCACTTTTCTTCTGCTTTCCCAGCATTGTGTCAACCTTTGCACTGTGCCACACATCCGCAGTGCAAGGGAAAATACAGCTGCCATGCTCAGATTGGAGACAGGAGAGAAGAATCAATTAGTTTTTCTCTAAAAACTGTGATCTGGGCTTGTGCTGCTGCACATCTCTCATTTGGCTCTGCCATCCAGATGAGCTTTGCTGTTAATGTCTGAATATGGATGTCATTTTGTCTGAAAGCTCTTACATTTTATACAAGAATCTGGTATGGTAATTAACTGTTCCAAAAGTTAATACATTCAGAGAAACACACCAGGCTAAAGGAAAAGAGATCTCAGGCCAGGGATAGAATGAGGTAATTTATGTTTAAAACTAATAGGCGTGTTTTTCATATTTATATTCAATTTCAGTAGTTGTTCTTGAGCCAATGCTGCTATAAAAAACAAAAGGAGGAGGAAGACATTAATAGATATAAAACAAACAAATGAAAAAGAAACTGACTGGAGGTCAGTTTTTTACAGGTGAAATAAATTTGAGAAGAAAAAAGTGACTTTTCATAATATTTTGCTATTTATGAACATCATAGTAATTACTTCATTATACAGGAATTATACATAATTCCTGCATAAGTAGAATAACTCTTAACTGAATATGACTCTAATAATGGATTGATATTGCAAATTATGTAAAAAGACACCATCCTGCATTTCACTTCAGAGAGCGTACATAAATGATACTCTATTACTGGAAATCACTGTAAATGTTAAAAAAAAAAGAAAAAAAAGAAATCCATAAGCCCTTCCACTTTGTGATTTGCAGACACAAATGAGTGAGTGAGACAACATGGGACCTGCTTGCCAGATATTTTTTTTTCAAAAGTAACTGTAATTAAAGCTATCATATAAAGAAAAGAAAAGAATTTTTAATAAAGAACCCAGGAGCAGAGAATATCTTTAAATAGAAACTCTTATGTTTACTGAAATCTGGACATTTTTATTAAAAAAAATTTTAAGAGAACAAATATAATAATTTAGAAACTCAAATTTTTAAGTATTGTTTATAAATAAATATATCTCCCTTATAATTTAGAAAAATATGTTTTCTTGAAATTTGAATATAAAAATAGGCTTACAAACTCAGGATACTCAGTCTTTATCAGAATAGTCAGTAACCATAGTAGCTTGATAAAAAAAAAATATGCTATGTGAAGAACTTCTGTTTCAGAAAGTTTACTGACCGAAAAATCACTGAAGAAAAGTTAATGGAATGAAACAAGCAAAGTTAAAAGGAGTTAATGATCAAAATCAAAGCTGTGTAACGATATTGTTAACGTATGTTTTCAAACATATCTTATGATTCCTGTGATGACAACATGAGGAACAAGTAATGACATCCATGGCAAGGACCAGAAATTCTGCTGCAAGTCTTAGATCCATTGGATTCTTGCCCTCAGTCTTGCAAAGTCCTCTGAGTGGAGCATCCTCGAGGCAGGTGGAGTGCAGGCAGGTTGCATCCGTCAGCACAAGGGAGGAAGAGACCAGGCTGGAGCCATTGGTGCTGCTTGGACACTCCCAGGCTGGGAAGAGTTGTGTTCTCCCTGAGGTGCCCCTTCCTCCCAGCCTCAGCTCTGGGCCCAAGACTTCCAGGTTTCCTTTTCAGGAGAACAGGAATTCTGGCATGAAGTCAGGATGCAACCAGTATTCTCCCTCTTCTCACACTTCAGTTGTAGGCAAAATTTTACATCTGCTGCCTCAAGCTATTAAAATGGACTTGGGTTTGACAACAGGCAGTGAAATATTTTCTCTATCAAGAGTGAAAGGCAGTTTAACATGCAGAACTTCAAGGATTGCAAAGCATAGAAGGGACAAAAACAATGAGAAAAAAACAGATACTGCTGCATTAAGGAAGTGGTGCTGCTTCACTTGGACTTGACTCTGTAACTCCTCACACCAGAAATTATTGCAGCTGTAGAAAAGACATGATCAGTGTTTAGGTATAAAAAAATTAACAAAGACGTGAGGGTCAGGACTCAAGATAAAGCCTCATGGGAGTGAACAGAAGCTGAGGCAGTGGAGACCAGGGAGGCAATCAACATTTTTTTCTCTTTAACTCAGACAGTGAAATGTGCCCTTGCAACAAGTAGTGAAAAATATTCATAACTAATAAGCAGTGAACTAAGTATGGATAATCTTGCTACATTTTTCTCAAATGTTAAAGCAAATATTTTCCAATAAGAAAGAATATTTATTGCATAAATTATTAGAATATCTAAAAATACAGTAGTGAACAATATTATGTAAATTACAGATAAGATTTTTCCAATTACAGAGAAAAAAGAGGAACATTTTTCTGGAAGCAGTTATTCTCTAATTGTTCATGTAAAATTTCTTTTATCTTTATATTTTTGGGGTGCAGATAGTATTAGGCAATCACTGCTGGGGCAGAGTAATTGGGAGACAGAAATATGAGTGTCCCACTTTAGTGTAGTACAGAAATAATTAGCCCTACCTTACCAGACAAAAAAAAAGATAAAATAGAGAAGGAAAAAAAAAAAAAAAAGACAAATGCAGTCCAAAGACTACTGAAGGATTCAATTCTGTACTCTATTCTTAAACAAGAACTACAGGTTATACAGAAATGGATAGGTATCCCCTAGGGAGGAAACAAGGAAAATTTGTTACAGAGGCTGATCACCTGCTCATGTTACTGAACTGACTTCCAGCTACCCTCTCATGAGCACAAACCTCATCCATGAACACACCCAATTGTGGTGTTGCACTTGTGCAGCAATGGCACCAAAACAATTTCTGCTACAGCTCTCAATTTTCAGTACTTTAAAAGTGGCAATTTCATGATATGTTGCTTCATCTTGTCTTATTCCACTGCATCCTGGACGCCCTCTGAACTATGCTTTCTCAAATGACAAAGCCTACTGCTTTCTGCTCTTATCACATGCTTTAAAACAGCCTGTCCTTTCACACTGAAGTCACAGTCTACCATGTTGATGGATATTTCTGTTTTCTTCAGGCAACAGGCAGGAAAGATCATGCCAAAAAATCTGATGCATTTATATTTAGTAGAAAGAAAATAGCCTAGGGGTTTATGGAATTTTTGGTGGGATTTTGGGGGGAAAGATTTACAGAGGGGTGGTGCTAGGTCCATTGTTTCTTTCTTTGATTAGTTTTTCTACTAGTTTTCAGAAACTACTGAAAACACACTGAAGACTGGGATCACAGTGAATGTCCATGGAAGAAAAAAACAATGGGATAAGCATGTGGCAACAACCCCCTGAAACTTTCACAGCTTCTTAGCTCAAGGACATCCTAACTTGTTCCCAACTTGGGCATCTCCTCAGCTGAAACCTGTTTAATAGACCCCCCAAGGACTTTTATCTCTCTTGTATTAATTACATTGATTCCTGAGTTCATGAAAACAGTTTCTTGAGCAGAATATGGGAAGGGCTCCCACAGACCCTTGTTGACTTCTTGTTGTGGAGAGATGCTCCTGTTGTTTGGTTAGAGCTCATTTGGTGTGCAGTACTGCTGGGGTCAGTTCAGCTGCTTCTCCACCACAGTGCAAGGAATTCTTGCAGATTGATACTTATTTGGTCTTGTGCCAGCACTGTCATTTACGTTAAATTGTTCTTTCTTCCCTACATTTTATCCACTTTGACCTGCTGATGGGAAAAAGTCACTTAGTGAAACTATGTAACTTTGGACTTCAATTGCAACATGGGCATGTTGCATGTCTGATAAATTATTTCCTCTTTACACACCTTCCTATTTCAATTTATTGTGTTGGAGTTTGACTGACTAAAATCATGTAGAATATTTACATTATGACTTCCTCAGGGTCCTGCATGGTGCAGTCATACTTTCTTACCTTGACTGGAAAATTTTTATCTAGTTTTGATTCTAGTATTGCCATTGACTTTCCAGGGCATTTTTATAGCCATCCTGCTGCTAATTAATGCACCAATTTTCTCTTTTCCCTTATTTACCACTGCTGACACACCAGTAATTCTTCAGTACAAGACCCTGCTACCATAATGTATATTTCCATCTCACTTGCTATCCAGGTCACCCAAATTTTCCTGCTTGCTATTCCCATCTCCCCATTATTGAGAAAGTTCCCCAGCTTTGAAGCAGCATCTGAACGACCTAATTGCACATCCTTTAGAAAGTGGCTCTTTGACCAGCCCACGCCTGTTACCTAACCCTCCCTGAAGCCTCTCTACTGGAAGGCATTTTGCCACGGCAGCTGTACGGGAAGCAAGGCAGCAGCAGTCAGCATCCTTCAGGGCAGCACATCACACACCCAGGATTACAGAAATGAAAGTGTTTGAGGGAAATGTGGTCTGTTTACCACAGCAAGCCCCATGCCAGGCTTCTATGAGGCTGAGCTATGTTAAGGAAGAAATGTCAAGACATATTGCACTTCTGACAGGTCCAGTGCCTCTCATGGGCAGAAGGAAGAGTGCTGAAACAGCACCTGTGAGTTACGACACCTGTGACAGGTAGGGGAAAATGGTCATCTCAGTTCTCCAGTGAAGAGGATGGGGCTCATGTAAGCTGCCCATGAAGGTTAACACTGGGACCAGGGAGTGCTGAAAACAGCCACGAGGTCTTCTTTGCCAGACTTCTCTCTTTTGGAGGGATGTGAGCACTAGATGTGTGTCTAGAATTCATGGGAACTTCCCTGAACATGCAAATGTTAGTTGAAGTACACAAATACACTCAGACATGCACCAGCAGACATTAATTAGGCTAATACTAACTGAATGAATCCTATCAATAAAATTCTCTAACCTGACATCTTCCATTAAAAACATTCATAATAAAAATCTTTACAAAAATTTGAAGTTGTTTTTATGTATATCCTCACTACCAATATAAAATTATTTAATAGTAACTAGGAAGTGACTAATGGCAAATAATATAAAATTTAACTCAAAACTCTATGTTACAATCAGACAACTAGCAGATTATAGCAACCCTTGATGCCTAGGTAAACCAAAGAAATAGAGTTACTGCTAGATAAGACAAAATATTTTGGAAAAATTTCAAAGATTAATTTACAAGGTATTTCTTAAAGACCTGACCTCCAATTCATGAGATCTAAACAGGCCAAAGAAGCACCTTGTTAAAACAGAGCCAGTGCTATGCTTACATTTTCCATTCATTATTACTTTGCATTTTAGGGAAGACTCCAGGTAATAAAAGACATAGAAATCAATACTTTCTTATCAATGAATAACTTTCCTGAATATTAGAAATGCTCGATAATGGAGTCACTGTAATTTAAGCTAGGCAGATCTCTTAAGGACATATTCAGCATCAAATGCTTTTCATTACATTATTCAGCACAAAACCAGGAATTGTCCACTTTGAGTAACATCTTTATATATTTGTTTAGCATGCAGGTGAAGTGGAACCTGCCAAAAACTTCCTGTTCTATCCAGGCAAACTTTCTGCAAATACTTTGGAGATCAAGTTTTGTTTCTACTCCTGGCCGTCTGGTAACTGTTCCCTTTCTGTCTTCTACACACAGAGTCAACCTAACTGGATATGGCAATTACATACAATCACCTATTACATAACTGGATATCAACTTAATTCACAGTTATATGTGCTTACCTTCTGCCATTCGGTACAAATCTCATTAGAATAAATTTTGAAAATCCCAAAGCTGCTGATGTCAGTGAAGATTGAGTTAGTTATGCCTTGCTCTTACTGTTCTCTCCACTTTCTTTAGAGATTTTTTTTTCTTTCTTTTCACATTCAGTTACTGTATTTTGTTGTGGTTTAACCCCAGCTGGCAGCTAAGCACTCACACCCTCAGCAATAGGATCAGAGAGAGAACTGGAATAGTAAAAGTGAAAAATATTTGTGTGTTGAGATTAGGACAGTTTAACAGGTGAAGCAAAAGCCACACACACACACAAGCAAAATCAAGCAAGGAATTAATTCTTTTCTTCTCATGGGCAGGAAGGTGCCCAGGAAAGGAGGGCTCCAACATGTGTAACCATGGCTTAGGAAGACAAACACCATAACTCTGCACATGGCCCTTTCCTTGTTCTTCCTCCAGCTTTAAATGCTGAGTGTGGTGCCATGCAGAATGAGATGTCCCTGTGGTCAGTCAGGGTCAGCTATCCCAGCTGTGTCCCCTCCCAACTCCTTGTGCACCCTCAGCCCCCTCTCTGATGGGGTGGTGTCTGAAAAGGCCCTGACAGTGTGTAAACCCGGCTCAGCAGCAATGGAAACATCTCTACATTGTTGACATTATTTTCAGAACAAGTCCCAAACATAAACTCATACCAGTTACTACAAAGAAAGTTAACTCTACCTCAGACAAAACTAGCATATATTTGTATTTTTGTTTTGTTTTATATGAATCTCTAACCTTGGTGCTACAAAGCAGTTTTCAGTCTCCATGGAGTCTCCTTGCCCACTGGCAACCAGAATAATGGATCAGATCAAATCTGAAATTTCTCCTGCATTGTCTGCATAGCAATTTCAGTTCCAGGGATTGTGAAAAGAAGTGAATATATGTTAAAAGAGATGATCAGTAAAACCTGGCAACACGTTTCTTCTAACAGGGTGGCCCCCAGACCAATCTATAGAACAAGTTAGAATCATATTTGTACTATATCTTATAATGGCCATCTCCCAAAATCTCTTTCTCCAAAGGGCTGGTCATTAAAAGGTGGTGACGAAATTCAAAGCTTCCATTTCTAAAAGAAGTATGTAATGGATGGTTTGGGTTTTTTCTTTTTTCCAGGTTCCAGAAATAGATATAAGAGATAAAAAAAATAATCCACTGGGAACTTTTCTGTCATAGCATGTGTACTGGGGAGATCAATTACAAGAGCATAAAAATGTGAAATCTTGTCATTAGAACAAGTGTTATTTAGAGCTGTGAAAACTCTGTGAGGAAAAGGGTCTGCAAAGTATTAATTTGAATTTTAAAAACTAATTGGCTTTTATATGCTCATGCCTCTTTTTCCAAACACTTTGCTTGCATGCATTCACAGCAAACAATTTTCTCTCACACACTCTGTGGACAGTGCCAGTGTTACAATATTGCTGTGAGGAGCCTGAGCTACTTCCATAGACTCGCATTTTATTCTTAGCAACATCCACACCACGTTTGTTGGCAAAGGATTTTTTATCCACCAGCACAGCAAGCTCAAGCAGGAACCTGAGACTCAACCAGGGTTGTATTTTCTGATACTTGCTGTTGTCACCTCTAACTACAGCAGACCTGCTGTGGTACCAGTGTGCAAGGTAACAAAATGTTCTGTACACCTTCCACAAACCTCTCCTCGTACTGATGTTAATGTAATGTGATTTTTGTCAAGAGGGTACATCAGATGACCTGACAATTGGTTTTACTTACTGATGGGAAGCCAATGAAAAAGTGGTGAAATTGTGAAACATGCTCAGAGCTTGCAAATATTTACCATGCAAATTCTGTTTCTTTTTGCTATAGAATTAATTTTAATTCACAGGCACAGAGAAATGGGCTAAAACAGAGCTGTGAGATTTCTATTTTCTCTGCTTTGCTTTTCACCTATTCTGTCTTTGAAATATGAAGTGGAAACCTGAAGCATCTAATTTTGTAGAATCAGCTGCTACTTTCAGGAATTCGCTCAGGGATAATAGGCCAGGGATTCAGCATGGGACAGTCACTGCCATTTGGCTGTAGGAGAAAATTTCCCCATTCCTATTCTAGAATAAGGTGTCTAGAACTAAATGTGTGTGAAAAGGTGCTTTCAAGAAAACATCATGATGGACCTCATGCAGCAGAGCATTTAAACACATGCTTAACATTAAATGGCTGAAAATTCCCGCCTGAAGAGAAATATTTTTATTCCTTAAGCACATGGACACATTTTTATTAAATGAAGTATCATGTGAAGACAACATCCAGTTCTGTGAAAACAAATCTGAGTCTGTATCTTTGGGCACAGATTTTTGCCATTAAGCCCTTTTTTTAAACTTTCTTTTTGTTGTTGTTTTTTTTTTTTTTTTTATAACAGACTACAGTTTCACAGAATACAATGCCAAGGAAAGTTATTATACACATAAAATGGACACCAGCACTTTTATTTCAGCCTCTATATCCATCTGAATGCTGGAGGGAAAAAAACAGAAACTCAACAGGTTTATTTACCTGAGCAATAAATCCTCCCAAAACTGTTGCTTTAACTAATGGGGATTTTGAATACTAGTTAAGATGCTTATAGTCATAGCACATTTGATACATTAAATAAAAATACACAGCTTAAGGGGAAAAAGTGAATAATTTTTATTTCTATTAGCCAGAAGATGTAATTATCTAATAGGGTTTTTTTAAGTCTTTCAAAGTAGCATTTCTAGGTCAATAGACAAGTTTTGGCTACAAAACTTTCATTCAGTAATGGATCAGGGATAGCATTTCCAACCACATTGCCTGTAAAAAAGGTCACAATGCATTTTTATGACCTTCTGCCTCTTTGCCCTGGTATCCAAGGTACAGTGATACAGAAGGTCTCAAATGACTCACACAGAAAGGGTCAAAGCCAAAATGTTTTCAACTTTTAACAATCATGCCAGAGCACCACGAGTACCTCTTTCATTCTTTATCTTTCATCTGGTCCGAGAGGCATTGTTTTGCTGTTTTAAAAAGAAAGCATAAAGCATGTTATAATATGCCACATTTATGTACTAGGGGTGTTGTTTTCAACATTTTTTCATTGTTTTTATAGTGGTTGGTTTATGTTGTTTGCACTGTGTTTCATTAAAAAATTACATTTACTTATCATATTATTATTATTTTAATGATTTTTATCATCATGAATGCCTTTGAATCAACTCTTGGCCTTTAAACTTCCTATGTGAGCAGAGTGGTTTTTGTCTTCTGAACAGGGATGTTGCTCTCTTGAAGAGTATCAGGTCCTGTTTCTTTAATGTTAGTGTCTTATCTTCCCCCGCATGACAGAATGCCTGATGGCAATATCTCACATAAAGTAAGCAGAGACTAACCATTATAACACTTGAATAGGGTAGTCTTACTTCTCCTTTTCTCTTCATTACTCTTTTGTCACCTTTTGCTAAATAGAAACACTTCTCAGCTTTGCTATTTCCCTATATGTTGGATTTCCCCCTTCTCTCTCCTCTTCCTAGAATCATAGAATCATTGAGATTGGAAAAGACCCTTAAGAACATTGAGTCCAATAATTAACTCATCACTGACAAGTCTACCATGTCCCTAAGTGCCACAGCTACACATCTTTTAAATATATTGTATTTTAACTTAGCAGTTTAACTAAGCATTTTGGGGAATTTGTCCACATTTGCTGGGTAATCATAGACAGACGATGCACAATATACTCTTTGCTAATAAATGAGCAACAATACTCTTGTCATATCTGAGTCAGAATCCTTCACAAACCCCCACTCATCATTTCTGCTTTTGTATTTCAGAAGGTTATTTGGGGAAATCCAGTATTTGACATCAGAAGAGAGAAAAAAATGGAATTTCCACAAGCTTCTCTTCAATACTTCTTTGAAGAAAAAACCATACAATATTTTACAGCTAGTCATCAGTCCTAATGTTTTTTGCTCCTTCAGTTTCTATCTGGTGCAATCCTTTTATATTGAATTCTTTAACATCTTCAGATCCCCTGTCATCAGGAAGGGTCAGGAAGAGGGAGAGACTTCAGTGTCTGTAGAAGGCCAGTGTGGGGAGAAGATTGAACAACTAGAGCCTTTGCCTAAGTTCAAAGACAGACTGAGAGTGAGCAGCATTTGGCTGCTAAATCTCTTCTGTCTCCCATTTCTGTTGTTCACCCCCTAAGTATGACGAGACCAGCATTAACCAATTATTAACTGCACATCTACCGTTGATATGGTTTTATGTGAGGAAAAAAAAACAACCAAAAAACCCTAAAAAAAACCCCAAAAAACAACCTAGATTAAAAACTGGGGAGTAATGAAATCCTGTCACAAACTGTGGAGTGAGTTAACTGTGCCTGAGTTAAAACAAAGCCGTCCCTTTCAGAGGCTGCCACCAGATACCTTTCTGCAGAGGGAGTCTCTGCCGTTATTCCTGCAGACACAGTGAACATGTTCTGATCCTCTGCTGCTGCAGCTTTTGTTTCCAGGCCTTCGTTTTCAATGGTTGCCATAGAATCTCTCCATTATCATATGAAAAGACACACACACACACACACACACAAAACAACCAAAAGCCTGTTGCTAAAGCCATGAACAGTTTTCAATTTTCATGTAAAAGAAAAAAAAAATGTCTGGAAGTGAAATAGTGGCTGAGGCAGAAGTTCTCTTTAGTTCTCATCCTGTCTTTCTCCTTAGAGATGACTTGATTTCTCTTTCACTTTTAGCTACATAAGCTCCTCACTGAATCTTCTTCCTGACTGCCATAACAATTACAGGCTATTTATCCATGAAAGTGGTTTTAATTGCCTCTTAAGTCAAGGGATAGCCATGTATTTTTCTTGCCTGATTTGTTATGCAGCCTGTCCTGTTTAGCATGTTTGACTTGAAGATTTCAGTGTCCAATTCCCAGAGTCTAGTTCTAAAACAGATGTAAAGAAATACTGAAAATTAGAGAATAAACAAATAGTCCTTGGTATACAAACTTCTTTTTATTACAGGACTGCTAATTTGCTATAAATAGAAGAAATATTTGTAATTGGGGATGAGATGCCCTGGGAAAAGACAAATTTTTCCATACAGGCATTTAAACAATGAGGTCCAGCCCCATTTTTGGAGGCAATATGCTGGAGAAATCACACTCCAATTAATGGAGCTACAAAATAATTGCTGTTATTTCACAGTTTATTTTAGTATAAAAGATAGAAAGAGAAGATTTTTTTTTAATCTTAGGGCTTTGATATGAAACAAAAGCATTGTTTGAAAGACCACTCATGATATATATTTATAAGAATACCTCAGAAAACTGATAAGGCAGCATAATATAAACACCTCACTGCATCATCATGTAAATGAGTGGATTTCCAATTCCTTAAATTCTACTAATTTCAGGAAGATAAGCATTTTTCTTAAGGAAACTGGAATGGCTCCCCATGTCCCTGCAACTTGTTTTGAGCATATATGATACTGTCATGTGTATACAGAATGGATGTAACAATAAGGAAAAATTGTTAAGAAAAGTCACACTTTTCTGACAAAACTACTCTGATGAACAGCTATTTAATAATGTATAAATATAGATATTCCATATATATATTAATCTCCCTGGAATTATCTTTAGAGAGGCACCCAAAATATATAATCTTATTCCCTAAACCTTATTAAATCTCTCTTTCTTCTTTTGAAACCATATTTTATGTCTTTTGTTTCATTCCTTTCACACTAATTCAAATAATTTCACAAGTATACAACAATAAACAAACTTTACTTTCTGTCAAAAAATAGGAAGTTATATTGCATTCTAATTACATACACAACAAGATTTTGTGTTTTCTGATTTTTTTTTCTTCTCTGTTGATAATTTCTATGTCTTGCCTGTTTTTCAGTGTCTGAGCATGGCAGAAAAGAAGGGTAATATCTTGGCTTGTGTGCATCTCCAGCAGACAAAATCAGAAGCTCTTTGCTCTTTGTTATCATCAACTGTGCCTGCTGCAGTAAAGGGATGGAGACAAAGTGTTTCATAAAAAATGTTAGATGACACTGGGAAAACCATGGAACATGAACAGAGAAGTTATTTGAGAAGGAAAACCTATGGAATGGCTGGGGGACAGAGGGCAAGCTCATGTGCTGGGATCAGAGGCAAGGACAACATGTGGATATGAGGGTGAGCATCTGATCAAAATAAAGACAAGTAAAAGGGAAAATACTTCTTTAAATTACTGGAGGAAGACATAAGAATGTATGTCTTGTTTCTCATTGGAGACAGTTGAAGTTAACCCTGCTCTGAACAAGGTCTAGTCCAAATGACTTTCTGAGATCTATTCAAACATAAATTATTCTATGACTTCTTTCCCACAATGTGGTAAAAAAAAAAAAAAATCATCATTTTATATTCTTTTCTGTGCTAAGTAGGGTTTTGAACATAACTCACTGGCAACCAAACATCATTAAACTGCAGTCATCTCTAGAGACCAGACCTCTAGCCTCACAGTAATTACCATAAAGAACAAACCAGAACACTGTGAATGAGACCAGATTATTCAGAGCATGGCACATCTTCACCTTTAGAAGGCATTCCTAGTTTTCTTGGGACTGCAGCCATCAATACTATTATCTGGAACTTGTCTTACATGCCCTGCATGCATGACAGCTTTGTTACACCTACAGTGGAATGGAATTTTCTTATCTGAGCTTTAAGAACTTGACTGACAGAAATTAAACTTCTTTTCCTCATGTGTCATGTGAAACAAATTTTCTAATGCTGAGTAAAACAGGATGAATCTACATAAATATGTTAGTGCATTTTTTAAAGGCATAACTTGTATATCCTGAGCTACAATGAATGGTTTTGCTTGTATCACAGCAGACTCAGAGTATGTGAACTAAATTTGGGGTTGGATGACGCTAAACCAAAAAGTTTTCTTCAGGATTTCCTCTTCTGTGTTTTAAATTGCAATGAAAATTGATCCTCAGTATTAGACATAGCTAATTCTAAGTTACTCCCACTGCAAAAATGTGTGGCACAGACACCTGGTTTTTAGGTCTCTGTTCATTCCACACACCCATTTGGACAGGATTACACACTTGCTAATGTAGGCATAAGCTTTAATAAAACCTACATGTCTACTTATTGTGAACAACTTCATGCACTTTAAGGACCAAAATCATATATTTGCTTGAGTTTAAAAACTCTAAAGATGGTGTGATGGGGAAAAAATCAAAAGTGGTTAAATAATATTGTCACAAAATGTTGGCATCTTTGACTGTAGGCATATGAATATAATTTGCATGTTGATGTTCTTGTATTTCTGTCACATATTAATATTTTATTTTTCTTGAAAATATTTCTGCAACTAGAAAGCATTTGACAGAACTATAACTATGACAATTAATTTTTTTTCACTTTTCAAGTAACACAGCTTCATCTGCTTTACAGGAATGTAATACCTTCAATATTGGTCTTATTTGACTAGACTGTATTATGCTACATGTACAGAACAATTAAAAACTAAAACTATTGCTATTTTTGTTTTTCTCTATAATAATTTGCATACAAGGCTCATATTCCAATATCTGAAAAGCTTTAAATGGTATCATATCCTTCACCTGTAAAATCAGAAGCATTTTTTGACCATAGATAATTTCCTACAACATAAAAGATAAACTTAAAACCCATTATGCTGCTAGTTCATAAACCTATGAATTATATAGCACAACACTGTGAAAACAGGAATCTTCTTCCTAATCAGATGTCAAGACTCATTTTTCACGGGTATTCAGTATTTAGCAGTACACTCAGTGGTGTTGAATCTGGAAAAGATGCATTCCACAAAGAGCTAATCAGTGAGCAGACATTCTTGAACTCTTAAATTCAGGTGCATTTCCTTCATCAATGCCAACTTGACTCCAACAAATACAAAATCCTTGCTTCCTTGTGGAGCACAAAGCTTGGTTCAGTTCTGCCATTTCTCTTTTCACTTCAGTTGTCTTCTGTATCCTCTGTCTCTTGCCTTTCAGAAGCCCAGTCCATCCTTCTTTTAATTCATGTGATGCATCACCCAAAGTGCCCCTCTTGTTGTTGCACATATTACACAGGAATACTCAAAAAAGTGCTACTGAGATTAAATCCAAACATTACTGGGGTGTCTGCATAGACCAAAACCTGCTCAAAAGAGATGTGAACTTCTGTCTTCCAAGCAAAGTAGAGTCAATCTTATTGCCAAGAGCAATCTCCATCTCTCACATCCTCACAGGAGCAGCAACTAAAGCAACCCAGTACTTCAATCTCTCTTTTACAGACTCCCTCATTTTTCCACCACACTCTCTTCTTTAGGTAAGACCATCCAGATCCCAAACACCACTATCTGACTTTAAAATGAAGTGATTTTATATCACCTATTCCAAAGCACTGGCTTTAAAAATTACCTTAATTCTTCCTTTTCTTCTTTTTTTTATTTTTTTTTTTTAGTTCCTGCTGGATTCAAATTAATCAAGGAAACCATTGTTTCTATGTGATTTTAAATGTACCTGTTTATAATCCTACTTGCTATGAAGAGATTTGTTGAAAAGTGAGTGAGCACAAGTAAAAAACCCCAATGAATCTCTAATTAATTAAACAAATACAAAAATACAATAGTTTTTTATTAAAAAGTAGTTTAAATTGTTATTCAAACCCCAAATCTTCCTCTTCATCCTGTGTGACAGCACAGTTTAGGGTGGAATTAAAGGCTTGCTTAGTGCTCTCTCTCTTCCCAACACTGATGTATATCATATGGCCCCAGAGGAAGAGGACATTCCTAAGCAAAGCCAACAGCTGCATAAAAATTGCATCCAAAGCAGAAGCAGCTGCATGTTTTCATAAACACTGGACTCTAGCACTGACTTCCAAATCTGGCTTCACTATTCCCAGCTGAGGAACTTCCTACCCATGCTCTTGAGACCTGTATTTCCATCCCCTCCCAGCTCTCTTGCAAGTTCTCTTGTGCCAGCTTCATTACTTCTGCTTGCTATATTCTCCTTTACGTGCTTCTTCCATCATTCCATAGCTCTCTAGCTTTCTGGTATTTTCTAATTAAATAAACTGTTTCCATTCTGTTTCTAGCTATCATTTACTCATCTGTAGCTATACATTTAGGAATAAAAAAAATAAATAATAAAAAAAAAAAAGAACTGCCTGTATTTCAGCAATATATGACAGCTACATGGAAAACTTTATTTGTATATTCTTGAACCTTTGATAGAACCTTTAGGTACTTTGGCAGCATGAAAAATAGTGAGTTAAACACAATGACTTCTAAAGATGAGTTGGAATAGAGAAGTTTATTTAAAAGACTGTGCCAAATCAAGGGTGATGTGTACTGGAGAATGCAGATTGCAGTTTTTGTCTGTGGTGAGTGAGAACACTAAAATTAGGATCTGTAAAACAGCATCTGCAGTTTGTGATTGTCATGGTTTCACCCAGCCAACAGTCAAGCCCCACACAGGTGATCACTCATTGCCCCACCAGCAGGATTGGAGATGGAATCAGGAGGATAAAAGGTAGAGAACTCATGGGTTGAGATGAAGGCAGTTTAATAGGGACAGCAAAAGTTGCACACACAAAGCAAACTAAGGAATTAATTTACTGATTGCCATGGGCAGGTGTTTAGCCATTATCAGGAGAGCAGGGCCCCATCACATCTAGCAATGACTTGGGAAGACAAATACCATCACTCCAAATATTCCTCTCCTCTTCCTTCTTCCCTCTACTGGATATATGGAACATGAGGTCATATGGTCTGGAATACCCCTTGGTCAGTTGGTAACTGTTTTACATGAGAAATGACAGAAAAGACAACACTTAAGCCTGCAAAAATCCAATTTTTGGCTGTTTTTCAAGGTTCTGTACAGTGACAAAGCCTACAGTGCCCAGGGCCACTGTAATTTTGCTCAGGCTATGTACCATTTATTTTTTTAAATCCCACATTTGGCAAATTGCACCTCTGATAGTTCTTCATCTTGCAAGCAGTCTAATAATCCCCATGATTAGGAACATTAGAGCCTCAGGAAGCAATAAGAAATGATCAGTTCACTAAGGTGAGTCCATCCACAAGACAAGTTAATGACTCCCATGCAGTTTATGAAATAGCTGAAGGCCATATAGCAGTGGATATATGAGAGTGAATATCTCTCTCTTTACACATACAAGTTTTGAAATTCTTCTGGAAGCCCAGAAAATGATGCTCAGTAGGGGTGTTTAGAAGATAGAATTTATCTGGAAAACTATGGGTTTTTTGGTCCCTGAAACGTTTGAAGAAGGGAAATTTTGTCTTTTAAGCTGTCATGCCTTGTGCATTATGATCACTTCCTCGTTGACTTCCACATTCACCATGAAGGTTAGGCCAGCCTGGAGGACAAACAGAATTACAGTATCATGAACACAACAATGACTGCCAACACAGCATCTTTTCCATTTGTATTGAATACCTGCTGCAATTTGACTTCATTAATTTCCCTTAATCAAGGCTAGATTTTGAGAATTTCAAAGTTTTTTCCACTAATAAAGGAAGAGAAATCTTTACTTACCTGAAAGCTAAGCAATACAGTATTGTGGCAAGGCTAGTCACAGTTAGGTCTGTCAAAGGACAGAGTAGAGGGGAAAAGTGTACAGCCAGTCTAGGCATAAAGTGGTGGGAGTGCTGCCCACCAAGAGCAGTCTTCTGCCCCAGCACCTGCCAGACCTGTCTGCACCAAAAGCCAGATCTACAATCTGTGTAGAAGCACTAGCAGATGACTTTCAGTCCCAGTGAACAGAAATAATGTCAAATACCCAGATGCTGAGGTGAGTAAGTAACAACTATAAGAGGGTTTTTCAACTATTTTTTTTTTTTTCTTTTCTTTGGGGACGGGTTGCTAATAAGGAAGAAGGTCTGAGGTTCTTGGATATTTTTGCATGGTTAAAAGACATCAGTGATGTGATTTATTAGAAGTCTTTTGACAAGAAGTCTGATATTTTCTGAATGTAACAGACCTTGATATATTCCACTTTGCCCCTCTCCAGAGGGGTTTGTTCACATACAATCTTACAATTACAATTTGAACCTCTTTGGAAATGCATTGACACAGAATACAGCTTCCATCCCCCACTGAGGATATGGTACAACACATGACTCTGAGGTAAGTCCAATTATGGTGTTACAACTCAATGGCAAGGAGACCTGTATGGGCAGGCCTCACCAACACACAATATCCTTTAGTCTGTGCTGATTTGCTTTTATGACCATGTCTTTGAAGATTTTTCTTACATGTGGATCCCTGGTCACCAGCTCCTTGCAAGATGATGCAGTTCAGGCCATTGGCCATGTACTCTCTCAGGAACTTCCCCACTGTATGAAAACTGAAATGTTTGAAAGAGTGCTCAGCTCAAACAGCTAAATATCTACATACCTGGAGAGAAGGACAATTCTGAAGGAGGAATGTTGAGTGATGTACTTTTCAATTTCATCAGAACCACTTTGGCACCTTGCACTGTTTTATGAGAGCCTTACATAGTGCCACTTTCGTGCCTTGTTTTACTAGTCAGCTGGGAGAGATATGGAGCCTGAGCCTTTTACAATGCTGGTGCTGATTAGCAAAAGATGAAAACACTTGAAAGGTTTTTGAAGCTAAAAATAAATGAGACAACACAACCAGGAGTTATGTGTCTACAGCAGAAAGAAACCTAAATCAAACACTCACCCAGAGCAGAACTGCCAAAAACTATCTCCAAAATTTTGTGATTTGTGAATATCTGTGATTCTCTGTGTGATTTGCAAAACAGATTCCAAAACTATTTTGCAAAATGAAATGTATTTCTGAGGCCTGTCAGCCTGGAAGCCTGACTGTACCATTCCCAGCATCCATGAGGGAAGGAACAGTCATGGATGGGCTTGGGAGGTGTTGAGCAAAGTTCCTTTGGCTGGTTAGTAAAAATGCTTAGGTGCTTCAAGAGCATCTCAGAAATATGTGAAACATGGAGGGGAAAGCCAATTTCTTTCATAGCATTTCTCTCCTTTAAACTTTCTTGTGATTTTGCATATTTTTTGCATATTCTTATATCTATGTGCACATCCCCAAGCTTAGCAAACATAAAGTGTTACCTCAACAATTTTTTAAAAAGGCAAAAACATTTAAAAATCATCTGATTTTCTCAAATCTCACCACAGCTATACATAAAGTTTTGGATTTTCTTTCTCTTTTCTCGGTCATAATCAGAATCACAATTCTGAGTTGGAAGAAACCCACAAGGAACATCAAGTCCAAAGCAGGACACCCCCAAGAGTCACACCATGTGCCTGAAAGTGTTATCCAAATGCTTCCAGAATTCTGTCAGGCTGGTGCTGTGACTATGTCTCTGGGGAGCTTGTTCCAGTGCCCAACCACCTTCTGGGTGAAGAACCTTTTTCTGATATGAAACCCAAACCTGTCCTGGCAAACTTCAAGTCCTGTCACTGGTGACCACAGAGATCAGTGTCTGTCCCTTTCCCCTCATGAAAATGTTGCAGACTGCCTTGAGGTCTCCCCTCAGTCTCCTCCAGGCAGAACAGACCAAGTGACCTCAGCTGCTCCTCATGCAGCTTCCCCTCAAGACCCTTCACCTTTGTAGCCCTGCTTTGGACACCCTTTAATAACTTTATATCTTCTTTTATACTGTGGCACCCAAATCTGCACACAGGACTTGAGGTGAGGCCACCCCAATGCAGAGCAGAGAGGGATAACCCCTTCCTTTGCCCAGCTGGCAGTGCTGAACCTGATGCATCCCAGATTATCACATCTGTAAAAGACTAAATTAATGTCTGACAAGAGCTGCCTTTAAAGCACCCTCTCCTGTTTCTGACACACAGACCCATGCAAACATATGAATGCATGGAAAACAGCTAGGGTCAGTACCAAGTGAGAGCAGCTTTAGTCCTGCACATCTGATTGCACTTACTCTTCTGTTATCAAAAAATCCAAATAGTAGGACAAAATGAAATATACTTATGAAACCAAAAATGGCAGGATATTGGGAGAAAGGGTTGGGGATGAATGAGGGAAAATCAAGAATGAGACATTTGGGGCAAGGGAAACATCTGGTTAATTTTGCCAAGGAAAGCAAAATAAGTCAAAAACATTCATCAGGATAAGCAATGTATTACAAGTACATAAGTAATACCTCGCCTAAATCTTTTCCTGGCTTCCAGTGCTGTTGGAAAGCATTAGTTGTTCTTCGTCATGTCTGCTAAGCACATTCTTTGGGGGGGGGGGGGGGAACGAGGGCAGTGAAGAAAAAAAGAAAAAAGAGCAGGGAGTGAATTTAATCTTGGAATCCTGAAAAAGTCGCCTGTGTGCTTTTTCTAGCCTCTGGTACAGCAAACCAGGTTGCTATGGTAAAATGGGTCAGAGCAGCAAGCAAGTTAGCTTGTGCAACAAAATCAGACTCCTGGTGCAGTGATGGGAGGCAGAGGCCAAAGCACACAGTAATCTAGAGCTGAATCTAGGTCACTGGGGTGCTTTGTGGCTGCAGCTGTCCGTGTGGGACTGTGATCTCCGGCAGGGCTGGCAAAACCATCCTGACGGCTGGGCTCCCGCTCAACGGCTACGGCTGTGCTGGGGAGCTGCTGCTTTGTCTCCTTCAAAAACAAATTATAATTTTAGATTTTAAATTATGGATGCATATGAAGGCAGCATGTGTCTGTGTGTGTATTATGCATGCACATTTATTTCAAAATAAGACACACTCAGCAGGCACATGGCCCATATTTTGGGAGCCCATTACACAAATCAACATTCACACTCCAAATGATCATTATCACGTATTTATGGGAACTGTGCATCCCACTCCATGACGGCTATAAAGATCTGCAAGAAAACATGAGAAATCTCTTCTCCATCATACCTAATGAATTCTGAATTCCACCCCCCACCCCAGACAAACACTCTCCCAAAAACCCTGGGAAAAGAAAAAAGGCTTTGGAGCATGTCAGGGAGGTCGTCCCACGGTTCAGTCTCTCACATCCCCCTAAAGACATATGCTGATACACCCATCCGTGCAACAATCTATTATTATCAGTTACTATTCTCTGACTGTTAAAAACAACTAAAACAAACAAACAAACAAACAAACAAACAGACAACAACAAAAAGCCCCAAAACAAAACTCAACCAAACAAACAAAAAAAAACACCAAACCAACAATCACTTAATAAAAAGCCAGAGAATGGGGCCATATCAGGAGCAGAAGTAAACCATCCTACCCCCTGATGCTGATGGATCTACACAGGCTCAGACTTTAGACTTACATACAGACATGGTCCTTGCCCACAGAGGGATGAAAAATCATGCATAATGGAGATTACCATGGAATATAGGAAAGGCACACTTCTACAAGATGAGTCTGACAGCTCTTTGGTGTATGAAAACTATTGTGACACTGTTTTTTTCTGCATTTTTCTTTCTTATGTTTAGAAATTCTGCCAGGCAGAATTTCTTATATTGGCCTAGGATTCTAGGTTATGCAGAAGAGGTTCTGAATAATCACCTGCACACTGATGTATCATCTTTCAGTGCACACAGAACAAGCCTAGATCTTCACATCACATCCACTGTGTATGCAGTGATTGTCTCCACAGCAAGCACACAGTGGGTCTGAAGCTCTCCAGAATTATATAGTTCTTATATATTACAGAAGTCTGGCACACTGAATGCCAAACACGTCACTCTCATGTGTCACGTTTTGTCTGTCTTGTGTAAAAATCCGGCATAAGCATGAAATAACACTGCATAAAGATGTTAATGAAATGATGGAATATGAACCACTTTTATTTGGATTTGGGACAGTACTGGACAGATGAATCTTCCTTCTCACAACCACAAGAATTCAGACATTTTTGCTTGAGACAACCACAATGGACAAAATATCCCTCAATACAATTTAGTTTTATTCGGGTCACATCTCTCATACTATGCCATGAGATTTTGCCCATTTCCAGCAAGTGTGAGGACAGAGGAAGGACAAACAACAACTTGGAAAACACAGAATCTGTGTCCACCCACATAAATCACATATGACAATTAAGTTCCTGCCCTCCAAATCCCACTTTTTAGCATGGATGACTGAGATTAGAAATGTGTTAAGAATAATTTAAAAATGAGGCCAGGAGTAATCCATAACAAGGTCAGCATCCAAAGACAGATGAGACACTAGTGCTTATTCAATTAACTAAATAGTTAAAATCAATTATGTTTTTCTTGAAAAAAAAAATTAACAATGTATATTTTTCTTAGGGGTGGCACTTCAGAAGGAAGGTATACAGCTGATGTTCGATGCCTTGAACTGCATCTGACAAGAAGCTGGTAGCCAGAGTGAGCTGCCTGGCCCCCCATGTGAGAAACACCCCCAAGGACATGGGCAGAGGAGCTAATCACACAGACTGTGGCACAGACAGTGTGCACTTGCAAGCTGCCAGACATGTCATGAGCATGGCTTTTGTACTCACCTTCTATATGTCAAATGTCAGCTTGTGAGCAAAGTGAAATCTCTCATTTCCTCATACAGAGCTGCTAACATGATGCTAGAGCACTGGGCAGCTGCCCATTCTATTAAGCAGCAGCACACATAAATAGCTTCCAAATGCTGGAGGTAGAGGTACATATCATACACAAGCAATATCATATATTCCTGCAAGAGGAGAATAGCAGAAAGCTAAAGGAAAAGAGAAAAAAAATGGTAAGACAGGTTCAAGGATGATCCTCTCTCTTGATAGTCACTGACAAATTCCCTTCTCTTAGCAGTAATGAAGACTGTCCATTTAAAAGGCCTTGACTCATTCCATCACATACAGTTCATGTCTTCTCTAATTTCCACAGCAACTTGTCTTTAATCCTCCAGCATTCTTATCCTTGGTTTTTCAATGATACTTGAATAGTTCTGATAACTCATCTGATCCAGACAAGAGACAGAAATATTTGTCTATATTTGTTTATCTCTGTAAAGCAAACAAATACCAGTCCATTCAAAGGGGACAGTCAAATTCATCACTGGTGAAACATTCTGTATATAAGGTTTACACATAATGACCCCTAGAACAGACTCTTTTAGAGATACCCCTAGTGATATAAAGATCTGCTGTTGTGCTGATAAAATTCTTCTCGTGCCACTGATACCTTGTTAGCCACAGAATGATAGGCACAGAGAACAGGCAGGCATGGAGACCTACCTGGACAGACATGAAGCAAGAGGATTCTGATTTTGATACTAGAATTGTATAACCCATCACAGAATTTGCCTTTGATTATATATGTTCTGAAAGCATCTTTCCTAGAACAGCATGTCTATGAAAAACTGTACAGAAACCAGAGGAAAACAAAGCAATAGCAACAACAACAAAAAAAAGGTATCTAGGAAAAAAAAAAAGTTAATTTCCTAACTCTGACATGAATATAATTTTGTACTTGAAAATAGTTTTAGTCTTCCTGTTTCCAGAAAAAGTAGTAAATCATAGACTCAGGGGACTAGAGAGACGTACAAGTGGAGGGATGGAAGGGTGTGGGGAAGGAGGAACTGCTTTACAGGCAGAAAAGAAACATTCCATGGAAGTAACACTGCCAGATAAATCCCCTGTTGTAGAGTCTGTCTGCACATTCCACTGCTAGAGGGCCATGAGTTGTCGATAAGGGGTCGTTTTCCTACACCTGGACAAACAAGCAATTCACAGAAAAGGGATAATTAGCTCTGCCACACATTGAAGGATCTGAAGTACCTGACACACTTTTGTCACGGTCCCTTCTCCGGGCAGGGTGGAGTGGGTGTTGATTGACAGAGGGCTGCAAAAAAGGCTATCTGATAAAAATTGCTTTTTTTGATTGCTGCTGTTTTTCTGTTCCTTACTTTTTATATTTTAAAAAATGAAGAAGGGAAGGAAAGGAAGGAAAGGAAGGAAAGGAAGGAAAGGAAGGAAAGGAAGGAAAGGAAGGAAAGGAAGGAAAAGGAAGGAAAGGAAGGAAAGGAAGGAAAGGAAAGGAAGGAAGGAAGGAAGGAAAGGAAGGAAAGGAAGGAAGGAAGGAAAGGAAGGAAAGGAAGGAAAGGAAGGAAAGGAAGGAAGGAAGGAAGGAAGGAAAGGAAGGAAAGGAAGGAAAGGAAGGAAAGGAAGGAAAGGAAGGAAAGGAAGGAAAGGAAGGAAAGGAAGGAAAGGAAGGAAAGGAAGGAAAGGAAGGAAAAAGGAGGAAGGAAAGGAAGGAAAGGAAGGAAAGGAAGGAAAGGAAGGAAAGGAAGGAAGGAAGGAAAGGAGGAAGGAAGGAAAAGGAAGGAAAGGAAGGAAAGGAAGGAGGAAAGGAAGGAAAGGAAAGAAAGGAAGGAAAGGAAGGAAAGGAAGGAAAGGAAGGAAAGGAAGGAAAGGGAAGGAAGGAAGGAAAGGAAAAAGGAAGGAAAGGAAGGAAAGGAGGAAAGGAAGGAAAGGAAGGAAAGGAAGGAAAGGAATGGAAAGGAAGGAAGGAAAAGGAAGGAAAGGAAGGAAAGGAAGGAAGGAAGGAAGGAAAGGAAAGGAAGGAAGGAAAGAAAGGAAGGAAAGGACGGAAGGAAGGAAAGGAAGAAAGGAAGGAAAGGAAGGAAGGAAGGAAAGGAAGAAAGGAAGGAAAAAGGAAAGGAAAAGGAAGGAAAGGAAGGAAAGGGAAGGAAGGAAAGGAAGGAAAGGAAGGAAGGAAGGAAGGAAGGAAAAGGAAGGAAAGGAAAGGAAAGGAAGGAAAGGAAGGAAAGGAAGGAAAGGAAGGAAAGGAAGGAAAGGAAGGAAAGGAAGGAAAGGAAGAAAAGGAAAGGAAGGAAAGGAAAGGAAAGGAAGGAAAGGAAGGAAAGGAAGGAAAGGAAGGAAAGGAAGGAAAGGAAGGAAAGGAAGGAAGAAGGAAAGGAAGGAAAGGAAGGAAGGAAGGAAGGAAGGAAGGAAGGAAAGGAAGGAAGGAAGGAAGGAAGGAAGGAAGGAAGGAAGGAAGAAGGAAGGAAGGAAGGAAGGAAGGAAGGAAGGAAGGAAGGAAGGAAGGAAGAAGGAGGAAGGAAGGAAGGAAGGAAGGAAGGAAGGAAGGAAGGAAGGAAGGAAGGAAGGAAGGAAGGAAGGAAGGAAGGCAGGAAGGAAGGAAGGAAGGAAGGAAGGAAGGAAGGAAGGAAGGAAGGAAGGAAGGAAGGAAGGAAGGAAGGAAGGAAGGAAGGAAGGAAGGAAGGAAGGAAGGAAGGAAGGAAGGAAGGAAGGAAGGAAGGAAGGAAGGGAAGGAAGGAAGGAAGGAAGGAAGGAAGGAAGGAAGGAAGGAAGGAAGGAAGGAAGGAAGGAGGAAGGAAGGAAGGAAGGAAGGAAGGAAGGAAGGAAGGAAGGAAGGAAGGAAGGAAGGAAGGAAGGAAGGAAGGAAGGAAGGAAGGAAGGAAGGAAGGAAGGAAGGAAGGAAGGAAGGAAGGAAGGAAGGAAGGAAGGAAGGAAGGAAGGACAGGAAGGAAGAAGGAAGGAAGGAAGGAAAGGAAGGGAAAGGAAGGAAGGAAGGAAGGAAGGAAGGAAGGAAGGAAGGAAGGAAGGAAGGAAGGAAGGGAAGGGAAGGGAGGAAGGAAGGAAGGAAGGAGGAAGGAAAGGAAGGAAGAGGAAGGAAGGAAGGAAGGAAGGAAGAAGGAAGGAAGGAAGGAAGGAAGGAAGGAAGGAAGAAGGAAAGGAAGGAAGGAAGGAAGGAAGAGAAGGAAGGAAGGAAGGAAGGAAGGAAGAAGGAAATTATCTAGCTGGCTAAATAACTACTGTGGCAAAGGGTTTTTTTTCAGGATTTATTTAAATACAAGTTGGTCTTGCATAAATGTCTATGATAACACTTTCAGCAGTGCTCAAGGACTGATGAAAACACACCTTGTATGCTGAAAGATCATCATCATCACAGCAATATCATATCTGTAGTCTTCTTAAATGGAAGAAAAGAGAAACTCCAAACACTTGTAATGCACAAGGAAACTCAAGAGTTCATGTCCTGGTCATTTAATTAATAAAGTAAATAAAGAATTCCTCTACCCTTGTTGCTCAGAATGAAATAACAAAGAGGTTAATTTTCCTACTTTTTTAATGAGTCCCTCTGTGATGGATACCAGCACATGCATCAATACTCTCCAGATTGAAGCTCATGGCTGCTCATCTGTACAGCACATACTGCCTCAACAATGGTCTTATGAATTTCATCAAACAAGTGTTGGCAGCTTCCCACTTAATCACACAGTGTAACTGTGGACCCTTATTTACTGACATCAGGGAATGCCTTAACAGAGCAACTATTGCCTCATACTTCTTCAAATCCTAATGGGGGTGTAAAAAGCCAAACATCTGATGCAGGCTTGTCTGCCTGGAATGTGATAGGGAAAGAAAAGTCCCTCAGTCAGTAGAAAGGATTAAATTCCTTTTCTAAAAAAAGGAACTCTTCCCAGCTAAGGCAAAAGCCATTTCAAGAGGTTATTTGGGAAATAGTCTAGAGGGTTCATTAAAAGCTAATTCATTTGCTGGGTAAATATGTAAATTATGGGTATGACAAATAAATAATTTTTATGTAGTAAATGAACAGGTCTGATGGAAGCAGATACCTGTTACTTGAGTATGACTTCCAGTGTTCTCAAACACCTTGCTTTAGAACCCTTCACAGGCTATGAACTAAAGCTGTTGTTAAAGCATTTGAAATAAGAAATCACTAAAGCACTAAATCATTGATCCTGGCACTCAGAATTTTAGTTTGCATTGTGCTAGGCAAAATAATGAGCATTTTAAACAGAAATACCTGAGGTAAAACCTAATGTCTGGCAAGGTAACTGGGGAGGAAGTATCTCATAACATCCATGTGGAAGTCTCCAGCTGTAACACAAACTTCCTTAGCCACTCAGTAAGTGACTAAAGTTATAAACATTTATATCACAGTTAATTTAATTTTAACTGTAGTTTGGAAAGCTCTTGCTCTCCTAAATGATGCTGCTAAATGTCAAATTTACAGTTTTGGGAAGTTATTGTCAGCACTTTGCTATATGTGAATATTAATTTTAAATTGCAATGGCTTCCATAAAACTTCAGTGGATGCCAACAGAAAAAAAAATCCTTCATCTTCTATGCTACTATAATAAATAACAAAAGAAAAAGGAATGGTTTTCCACTTACAAAATAAAATGCTGCCAAGAACTACATTCAGCTAGTAGGCATTTGTTTCAAATGGATACTGGCTCCTGTCATATGATGAGGGAATATGACATTTAGTAATCTTATTGGCACAGGTCAGGTTAGCATGGCCAAGAAACACAGAACAGTCTCCTAGCAATACCTCTTTTCACTGTAGCTGTGGTGCCTAAGAAAATTAAATATCTAAAGAGAACAACCATAGCAAAAATTCTGACTGCTTCTATGAGAGAGGAATGTGGTGGAGAGTGATAGAGTTGTCTGTAACACTTCCAGAATTTCCTGGAAACACATTTTATTGATCAGAAGCTGGAGTCAATAAGCTCACTGAAGATCTGAAAGTCCTGAACAAAGTCACTGAAAAAGAATGAAAGTACCACAGTGAGCCCTGTGTATTTATTGATTCAAGAGATAGGACTAACATCTGACTACCAAAAGCCAACAGTGCCTTCAGCCACTCTTTCATAGAAGCAAATAAGAAAGTGCAAGAAAGCAAGAATTGCAGCATGAAAGAACTACACAAAAGAGACATGAGTCAATTATAACATAGGATATCAAAGATAGCCAAAATAAAGGCTGGTAGCAGATTAACAAGCTTGAAACTTTAAAAGATTGTGTTAAAACCAGAGACAACTCCCAGAGATAAGGATTGCTGACGAAGAGCCTATAAATATCATTCTCAACATGATGCGATCAATAGGGTAGGAAAATGACCCTGAGTGAATATGCATCAAAGACCAGACATCTTCAGAATGTCAGATTTCTGTTGAGAGACTTGATAAAATAAAAATAAAAATAAAAATAAAAAAAAAAAAAACAAACCAGAAACAAAATAAAACAAAAACAAAATAAAAAAGAGCCTAACCACTCTTAACAAAGGACAGTATTACATGTGTCTTGGTAGACAAGATAAAAGTTTTAATAATTGAAATTGTTTTTTGAAAGACAACTATGTAGGGAAAAAAGGTATCAGATTGACAGCAAGAAAGGATAAAAATAAAGCTTTTTGTTTCATAGATTATAATTATGGGGTGCTATAATGAGTTAGAAAAGGACAAAACCAAACAAATTAAAGTAGAGTCAATAGACAGTCTTCAGATGGAGGTTTTATCTGTGAAAGACTCAGATAATGACAGCAGATGGAACATAGTCAAAATGGTCAAGTACAACATATCAAGAATTCTTAATGCTCCTCTTAAATGAATTCAAGGAAAAGAAGAAAAGAATGGCCTGACACAAAGAATTGAGAAACTAAATCACAGGAAGGAAAAGAGATCTGGAAAAGCTCCAAGGAGAAGAGGATTGTGAGATACCAGATGATTGTAACCTACAAAAACTGCTCTTTGATAATCTGTTGATTTAACAAAGTTCAGTAACATTGTGCTAAGAAGAATTAAGAAATACAGATTTTGGAAAACGTGTATAAAATCAAATGCACAGATTTATGTGGAATTTGAAGACTTATGAAATATTCATCTTTATTGACAACATAGATATCAATGACAACATATTATGAATGAGACTCTCAATAAATCTTAGATAACACATAACAAATTTTTCAAACCAAGAAATTAAAGCACAGGAAAGAGCAGGAAAGTTCGTCACATTTTGATAGGGAGAGTGCCTAACTTAAAAAAGCTAAGAAAGCTCAGTTTCATGAGCTCATTTCATCCATCCCAAAAATTGTCCACTATTACAAAGGCAGACTAATTAATTTGTCACCATTTTATACCTCCTGCTTTTCCAGCATTCATCTGGTAAATCAGCAAGTCAATTCAAATCATAAAGATGAAAGAATAATAAGCTGGAAAAGTATAATGGTTTAGCTTATTTAAACTGTTGAATTCATTAATTGAGTAAAAAGCTAGAAATAGATGGCACATACTGTCAAGAGAAGGTAAAGAGAAGTTCTAGATTTTGTTGTCAGGACCCATACTCTAAGAGACACCAAGGTACAGAAAATATGAGACAGTAAAAACATATTATTATTCTATGTGGACTTGAGCACTGGTTACAGATTAAAAGAGAAAAACACAAAATAAGATGGAATAAAATTATTGCATTTAAAAGCAAAGTATTATGGGAACACAAAGAACTCAAATAGCATGTGAGATAGCCTAAAAAGAATTTACATTAAATCTATGGGAAATCAAACATAGGGCGTAGCTGAAAGTCTCAGTGTCTTTAGAGTGGGGTTCTGAGTTAAAATGGCAAACACCAAATAGGAATCTCCAAAATATTATACCTGCAGTTTAGTCCTCTTGAATGATTCAAGAGACAATGAAGAAATAATGTGAAGCACAAGCCAATTGGTCTAATCAGGAACTATGAGAAGATTGAAGAAGTATCCCCCTGGCCAGAAAAGATAACAGCAAATTTTGAGAGACAGTTCATTGTCTAGGGTGCCCTGTACCAAGAGAGGGGAGAAATAGTAAATCAAAAATAAAAGACACAAAACTAAAAGCAGAAACAGGAAGCTGCTACTCTTGGTGATTACATTGCAAATATATCCAACTGAACTAAGCAGTGTTAACAAAATGGTTAACAAAGATCTTAATTAGGGACCAAAATTTTGTGAGAGCAGCAGTGTTGAAGAAAAGGTTGACTGACATTTACCTGATATTTTTAAATGATGGGTATATGTTTTCAGTGAAATGGAGCTAGAAATGGCAGTGCTTGCAAAGTGGATGCAAGGTCAGAAAGACTGAATGCAAGGATAAATAAACTGTAGAGACAGCAACAGCAAACACAATAAATGTGGGGGCAGTCACAACTCAAGGGCATCAGGCTGTGGGGTATCATGTCTTGTAAAGAAAACAAATGCAGAGTCTTGCACAGTCCATATGATCTTCTGCAAAAATAATAGACATTAAAATCACAATCTGTCCAAGAACAGAGACTGGAGAATAAGGCTCTGATTGTGAGGCAGACAAACCACTATCTTACTTATCTCTCGTAAATGTTCACAGGAGTCTGTAAAATTCTTTCAACTTTGTTTTTATTTTTTCTTAGTGATGCAACAAATGAAGGAAGAATGAACTTCAAAATAAACAGTGGAACTGAATACAGTGTAAATTCTGGAAGCACATAAAAATATATGGTGACACACAAATAAACAGGGACTTGCCTGGATCAAAATCAAAACAAGTCTTAATTTACATAGTAAGCATAAAATGGACCCATGTGGTGAAGTCATACAAGCACTCCTGTACAAGAATAAATACAATCAAACACCTCAGAATAATGAAATAGGATTTTTCTTGCAAGCTTGTTTTGAAGAGCAGTCTGCAAATATGGAAAATCAAAGCATAATCCAAAAGTAGAAAAGTTCTTTAGGCCCTCAGATGTAGACTCCTTCAGAGGATGACCCAGAGATGATGGAACTTGTTATCCTGAAATACAAGACAGAAAATATACCTCATTCCTTCATTCTCTAGAGAACCTTTTCAAGAGAAAATTGGCCTTGGTGACTAACATTTAAGTCATATTGTTTTTCACTACAGCTTTCTATCAGGTATAAACCTAAAATATGAGAATAAAGAAAACAGAAGTTAATAGTCTTTTCTAAAAATTAAAATAAAATTTTCTTCCTGGAGATTTTAAAAACTTGAGTAGATATATTGACACAGTATAAGACATCACCTCCCTGACATAACTTTTGAAGTTAGTCCTACTTCATGCAAGATATTAGTCTAGATGGCCCCTGATGGTCAATTTTGACCTAAATTATTTTGTGATCAAATGATTTTGTGAGCAATGGGAACTTGCAAAGAAGAGATTTTAAACTCATTGGTCCTAAGAAAATTGAAAGAGGAAATATTGTCGTTTGGAAAGAATAAAGAAAAACAAAAAGTTTGTTTCTGTAATAGGTGTTTTATTCACCTTTCCAAATAAGCAAGTTAATACACCACATTTCAGTTAAAAAAAAAAAAAAAAAAAAAGAAAAAGAAAAAAGAAAAATGAAAATAGAAAAAAGAAAGAGAAAAGAAAGAAAAAAGAAAAAAGCCTCTACTCAGACAGACTGTAGAAGACAGTTTATAGCATCTGGGTCTTATTCATTAACTTTTCTCTTAGGAAAGATTCCTGACCATTAAGCTATAGAGTATTTTGGTCTTTTCTCTTCATTTTCCAATTTCCATAAGTGCATTTTCGATAACAGAAACCCTAGTGTTGCATTAGAAAATAAACTAGCCAGCTATTACTTTGATATTTGCTACTTTTCTGATTAGGTTTTGTAGAATTTTACAAAGTGGAAGAATGCTATCACAGAAGCAGGATAATTACAAGATGAGTTTATCACAGTATCTAAGTTCTAGGGCCTATATTGTGGTGGTTTAGCTGTAGGTAGTCCTGCAAGGATCAGGAACTGCACTCAGTGATCTGTATTAAACCCTTCTAACTTGAGATATTCTTTTATTCTTAGGGTTCTACGATTTGTACATGTGACAATGCCTTGGGTGTTATTCTGAAGAAGATTTCTTTGATGATTTTATTTGAACACAGCATCCTCTTATTTTTGGCTGAAGGAGGGCCACAGTTTGCCACATTCCTTCTTTGATCTTAAATCAATTAGTATGACTGATTGCTCTTTTCCAAACAGCCTTATTTTCCCTTCATTCACTTGGAACCTAATTCAATTTTAGACAACAGCAAAGCACTTACACATTTTTAACACACATACATTTTCTCAGTGTTGCTCCTCTCAGAGGAATGATTTCTGTCATTTCCTCAGATTAATTCCTTTCAATACCACAGGAATGCTGACATTTTAAACCATAGCTTTATGTTGGTGCCTTTGATGCTATGTATACATGATATCTTTCATTCTCAGCATGATTCACAGAGTTAGTTCCTAGGATGTTTAGCCTCAAAAGTGATAGTTGTCATTTTTGTGAAATTTACCACATGTAAAGTAAAAGACTAAGCTTCTTACAGACAATTTATCTCTTCAGAATAAAAGTACACTGGGCCAAACCAATGCTAAAGTTAATTTAATCACAGAAGAGTTTGGGTTGGAAGAGGCCTTAAAGTTTATCTAGTTCCTGTCCTATGGGCAGGGACATCTTCTACTAGAGAAATGTAATTAGATTTAACTGAGTTACTCTGGGACTGGCTCCAGCTCACCCTGTAACACTATGGGGGGGGGGAAAAAAGCTTAGCAAAGATGCATTTTCTGCTTTGTGAAATGTAGTAATAACAGAACTTAACCAAAAAAAGTCATGTCATTTTGGTTAAGTAAAGGATGTAGTGTACCTGGATCACATTTTCCCATGCACAGCTGTAGTGCAGAAGTGAATACATACAAAAAACAGTGAGACAACTAATCATATATGAAGCTTCTAAATATAATCTAACTTCTAAACCATGGATCATGCAATAGATATCTTATTTAGAATTTAGTGCTGCCTTATGAAAAATTACATTGGCAATAATCAAACTAGTAAAATTAAAATCGATCCTTGATTAAAGATGTACATTATGTCTGTCTCTGGCTGTCCTTGATGTTTGAATGAAACAATCATGGGAGAAAACCATTGGAGTATGAAATAGAGCTCCAGACTCTAGTTTTTCTCAACCCAATACATCAATGGGAATAAGATTCCAGTTTTTCTGAGACAAATATATCAATTGGAATAAAATTAGTCTTTTTCCCTTCTGCCTTCTCTTTTCCTCATTGAGTGAGGCCATAAAGCATTTCTATCATTCTGATTACAAGGAAATGACTATGCAGGAAGGTGATCAGTTTGAACATTTTCAACACTGAGCCCTCTAAATCCATTGAGTTCTCCTAGTCCAGAAGTCTCAAGATGACTGTCAGGAAGATTATGGAAGTCAGAGAAAAACAGCAGCACCAAATATTCCATCCTATATTTTGAATTTCTGTCAATACTACTCTGACCATCAAACAGAGAAGGAAGCTTATCTCAGCTTCCCTCTTCCTTGTTGTGTGCTCTAACTATACTGAATTAAAAAAAGGTGTATGAATGTGAAAACATCATTTGAAGCTTGTGATCATCTCCCACTTTTAGAGGATGGTTTCAGTGAATGTTTGCCACAAAAATCTCCAAAGCAAAACTCAGCAGGAGACTGTGGAAGGATGCAAAAGAGGACTCACAAATCTGGGAGAGAGGCAGTTCTCAGTAAGTGCAGCAAATCCACTAGCAGAACAAAATTATGGAGATGCTAAACTTTGAGGCATTCTCATTCACAATTGGTTTTAACCCCAAATACTCAATCCCACCTACCTGTCATTGAAGAACCCCAGTGGACCTTTCATAGGAGAAATGAAAGGATTCTCATTCTTAAGGTCATAGAAATTGCTTTGTCTACATTGTGTCCCCACCACAGTGAAAATCTGTACCAACAGATGTACATTAGGCAATCTAAATATGCTTAGTGAAACTATCAGTGACTAAGCAATACTCTCTGGGGAACTTAAAAATCAGTGTGAGCTACAACCCCAGCATCAGATTCTCCAATAGATTTTCTACTTTATCACACTGTCCTGTGAAGTTCAGGTTATGTCATTAGAAGTAATTAATTGTCTTTAGCCAGCTTTAAGCTCTGATGGTGATAGCACACCTTTGAACTGTCAGTCCACCAAAACCAGCTGTATAAATTCTATAATATTCAGTTAATTATTCCTGTAAACATAATTTCAGTTAATTTATATATTTCCATTAAAAAGCCAAGAATGCTACTTCTATTTGAGTTAATTGCCCCACAATACCTGAGCCTTGCATACCTAAGAGTTTGGTAAAAGAACTGTTCTCAAAAGTGTGAAGGAATAAAAAACCTGGCAAGCAAAAGTGCCAAATGCAAAGGCAGAGACAGCAGCAGTATCTCTGAAGTGAGATATTCCACCTGTGCATCACGAGCAGGGGATTTCCTGCCAGCTCCTACCTCTGACTTGCCTCCCTCTCATCTGCTGCAAGCCATCTCCATGCTGTGTGCAGCCCCTGTTGCAGCCAGGGTGAGGAAAAAGGCAAAACCCAAAAGGAAGAAAAAGGGACTCTTTTGTGACTTTCCCTTTTCAGCTTTGAGCTTTGTCACAGACTAGTGGCCTGTGACAGTGGAGCGGGGAGAGGAGTGCTCTCCAGGCAACAGAGCACAAAGAGGGGGAAAGAGTGGCTGCCACCAAACAGGGAATGGGAGGAAAGATCTCCTTGACTGTATTATAAAAATAACAGGGAAATATGCTTCTTTAGCAGGATGACCATCTGTCTGTGATGAGTGACAAGCCTGTTTTAATGTTTCCTGTAAAAAAGGCTTTGCAGACTTTTGAAGTGAATTTGACCCCCTACCTGGATTCTACCTCTGACACTGCAAAGCCTTCCAGCACACTTTGCCTAAACTGTCTCTACGCATCACCCACTGCAGAAGTTTCTTAGATGGAAACCCTGCCACTGTTTACAGTTCACAGAAACACTGTCTGATAGTTTAGGACAGGAAGTGAAAAATGCCACTAAGCCAAATGAAACTAGAAGGGAGTTTATGTGGGAAGAAACTAATGAGTCAGACAGATATTTTGGAAGAGTTACTCATCTAAGAACTGCTTAATACTGCCATGTTTTGACTTAATACATGTTGACAACAGTGGGTAAACCTGCCGTCCTGTTTAGCAGTATATGTGAGAATCTATTGAAATGCATTTGGGGGAAAAAGGTGGCTAAAATACCCACATGCATTCCCCAAGAAACAGGAATGGCCCAGTGCCCAACAGGAAGACAACATAAGAGCAGATCTTTTGCTGTAATTACTTTTATGTATGTTCAACTGTCTGTGAAATGAAGGGGAAAGGAGTATAAAAGGCAGCCCAGAAGATGGAGTGGAGCTGGGCTGTGGGAATATCCTGAAGGCACCACCTGAATGTGGTCTTACAGGGCTGTGGAAGTGTGTGCCAAGAAGCAGCATGCTGTGATGGCCTGCAGCAGAGAAACAGAGAAACAGAGACATGTGCTTTCAATGCAAATAGAGCTCCACCAGTGGGGTCTAGTCCCCCCATCAATTTTACCTTTTGGGGGAAAAAAGCCTGAAAAAGTGCGACATGTGTTTTACTACTGGAGTCAAAACAGGACAACAGCTCTGCTACAATTTAAAAAGTGCCCTGAGGTATTTTCCTTATTTCCAGTATTCAGTGTTTCTATTACATTTACATAATAGTGTTTATATTATATTTGATCCAAAAGATGACAACATGCAGGTGGTATTGAATCATGTTAAGATGTTACATTATGTATGTGAACACCAAAACATGGATTTTTAAACAGGCTTGAGCATACTCTCATTAAATCCACAAATGAAACTCACTTGACTTCCAGTGTGATTCTAAATCCAAAATCACACTGAAGCTCCTTAGCAAAAACATGAACAGCTATGATTAATGAATTCTATGCAAATTTAATTAAACAAAAATGCCATTTGGCCTGGAGATTCTGATCTTACCTTTATCTGCAACTGAAAGTACAATAAAGGGCAAAAGCTCACACAATTACATTCAGATAATTTTTTTCTTAAAATGTGTGTTGACAATATCAATCATTCTTCACAAAATTATCTGTCTGTGTTCAATCTTAATTATTTTCTTCCAGGTACCCAGTAGTGGCATGTGACAATCCTTAGGGTATCATTGCATCTCACAGTACAATTAAAATGCTCTAGTGAAATGGAAGTGGTTGTTAACTATCTTAACCTGTTTTCTGTTTGAAAATCCTACAATGGCTAGCATATTAACAAAGACCATAACTCTGATTAAAAATTTTTGCTTTCATGCTATGCATATGCCTCACACAATCAAATTATTTTACTCATGGCAGGTATACTAAATCCTAAATGGTTTTTATACACAATGTTACAATGCCAATGCTATAATCCATCTTGGTCATGCTAGTGGAACCCACTAAGAAGTCCCAGCACAGCTGATGCTATTGTTCTCTTGAGTCTGTATGGTGACATGTGTCTTTTGAAGCAAGTCCTTATTTTGCCTTCTTCCAAACCTCTTTTTTGGTGTCTTAGTGGTATCAAACAGTGCAATTTCATGATAACACTATCAAAGAACACAAAATCCAAAGCTAAGTCAAGTCTCATAGCATGCTAAAAAGGCAAAGGATGTGAATGTCTGGGCTGCTTTTCAGGAAGATCATTCTGTGTGCATTTTGCTGTCTAATTTGCACTCCTACACTTGCATCTCCATTCCAGAACCAGCTTTCTGTGGTTGATACTACTGCACTACAGTATTGTGATTTTGCATGAGTATTTAGAGAAGTCTTGATAATTTTAAATGACAGAAGTGTTAGTATTGAAATTCAACGATGACAATAATAATAACAATAATAGAAAAAAAAATTAGAGAAAACTAGAAAATTGCCTTTATAGGTGGTTTTATAGCTAGTGGCAGACAGCCATGTCTTGTGATCATATAAACCCAAATGAGTGCTTATTACCTAAGAGAGGCCATTGGGATGAATGACAGGTAAAAACCTCAAACTCACTCTTCATTTCAAGGCATCTTTGCACAGCAGCCTACAGACACAAAAAGCTGAGAGCCTCGAGGCTGTCAAAAGCACCTTTAAGAGAAAGAAAAGCCAGACAAGGAGGACTAACAATTTTCTTCTATCTTACTCTAAAGAGTTTTGTGTAACCCATGCATTGACCTTCAGAGAGATGGAAACAAAGGCAGAAACAGGTATTAACCACTTTCAGTGAGAAAATTCTCAAAAATCTTTCAAGATGCTTGAATGCCAAGATATTCCCTGAAACATTTTGGGAATGATAAATGACAAGTGAATAAATATTCTGTCAAGAGTTAGTCATGTAATAGTCTGGAGAAATGTGTCTTTAACTGTTCACTGTTGTCACTCTGGGGCTTCACTGGTACCATTCCAGTATAATTTCAGTGTCTATTAATCATCCAGGAAGACTTGGCCTAAGTTGAAGATTGACCTGGCATTTTTCCCTTCATATCTATAATAAAAATTGTCAGCTAGCATTGTCCTAAGATGAAAAAAGATTATTTCAGAGGAAGGTGTCTGTGGAGTTATTCCTCCTGCAGTATAACAAAACTGACTTATAACCATTTAAACTCAAATTATTTAAGGAGTTTTGAAAAATAAGAATTCTTTGGGCCACTTATTTCAGTTAAGGCAATCTCACAGGTCCACATAGGAACAGTTGCTTTACTGTCAATATTATTTATTAATTATCAATATTATTTATATCGTGCAATTCAGCATATTACACAAATTAAATTACAATACAAACTCTGAGGCAGCAGTATTGCTACCTATAAACAGCTGTAAGTCAGTGTGCAGGACTAAGAATAACTTTTGTGAATAGCTCTGAATGATAAGTGCAGACAGAGTGAAAGGCATACAATTTCAACAGCTGGCTTAGAAAACATAGCTGCCAATATCACCTCGAAGCCCACTGTGGCTGTTTCTTAAAAAAAAATTAGAAGTTTTTGTCACACATTTTTTAACAAGGAGTTTATTATATCTGCCCAAAACTAGGGTCTATAAGACCATCACAGCCCCTCAGAAACACTTTTTATAGTAGAAGTTGTTACATAACCAGATCCCAGTTTTCCACAGTGCTCTCCAGAGGCTCTGTCCCCTCAATCCATGAGGTTCCAGTTGCACAGGGCTTGCTCACTGATCATTCAGTCTCTCAGTGCATCTGTAATCCACATTTCACACCTCAGAGTACAGAACACGACTCATGCAAAACTAAGTGTGGAAATGTAACAAACTGCTGCTGAAAATGAGTCTGCAATAGCACTTTCACATTTCTCCATGTCTGCATGCAGCCAATTTTTCTTCTCTGTGATTAAGGACATGTTTTGCCAGGAGTAGATCACATTGTTAAAATGATTAATCTATGGCTATTACGTGACCTTCTCAAACCATCAGACTTATTTTAGCTGATTGTTTTTTTTTTCTGATCCATGTGTTTCTATTCTACTTAATTTAAATAAACCAGCATTTTGAGAAGATACTTAGCATTAAAATGGGAATGAGGAAAGATAAAAATGAAAATATAAAGTAGACACATCTTTAGACAAACATTATTGTTACAAACAGATATTCTTATTAAATTTACATCTAAACGTAAATGTAAAGAAAATGTAAAGAAAAAATCTGTTCTTATTATAAAAGTTGAGAATTTTGTCATTGACCCCTACAAAACCACAATTCTTCTTAGTATTGTGTTTGCTTCTGCCATGGTATTCACCAAAACTGGACAATAAAAACAAGCAAAGCACTGTATTTACTAATTTTTATTAAGTACAGTGTATACATGTCATTAATACTAACTTTGGGCCAATTTATATGAATATAAAATGACAAATTATACTGACGCAGCCACAAATTACTGATTATCAGCAGATTACACTGACAGAGTAGCATACTATAATTCAGCCACACCTGAATTTGAGTATTGTGAGCTCACATATTTGAACTATGATGAATTAAGAAAATCACACTGTATGAAGCTGTAACACACCCAAGCAAATGAAAGGATCAGAATTAGAAAATTCCAAAGCAAATCTCAAAAACACCTCTTTGCTCACTCAAAATCTATACCAGCTTTATTATTATTTATTTGATTCTGAATGTGTGTATGCCATTTGGGTAACACTGGCTCGCAGTGAGGGAAGAGTGAATCCTAAAAAAATATACACAGACTGCATAGTCTTCCTGCTGCATAGAGAAGGACATGGATAGTTCTGAGCATTATAATGTGGCCTCAAGTTAAATAAAAACCAGTGGGAATCCTCCTTGTCCTTTTGTCCTTGAGACAAAACAAGAGCTGCTTCTTAATGTTAAACTCAAGCAAAATTCCCGGGCTTTCAAAGGGAGTTTTGTCTGGCTGGTGTGCACAGCATTGTTCCAAGGAGGGTGGGGAGCACAAAGGCGAAGACTGCAAAGTGATATCACCCTTCTGCAGAGTGTGTGCTCTGCAGAAGACAAAAAGGTTTATATTCTGATCTTAGATTTGTGCTCTGGAGAAGCTGCTCCCATCCTCTTTATGCAGAAAATTTAATAATAGGTTTGAGGAGATAAATGGCATTGAGCTTTCTATTACTGCTGGTGCAATAGGGCATCCCAGTCTGCCAGCTGGTGGAATTCTGGTGTTTGCCTTAGCTTCCCAGTCTGGATAGCCTGTCAGCTTCTTTGCATGCATGCCTCTCTGCATTCCCACCTTCCCCTTGCCTCAGGGTATTTCTGTTTACATTTAAGAGGAGTAGAAAGAAATTGAATACTTCTCTTTTATGCAGCCTTTGATTGTATTTTATGTTTTGTAATTATTATAAAAATACCTCAAAGCTCTGTTTTTCATTTATTATTGCTCATTTGATGAGATAAAGCACTGTGTGCTATGAGCTCTTGACTTTTTTGTCATCTGAGATTGAAAATACAATGATAAATACATTAAATATTCACAAAGGGAGTCAAATAGGGTCATGGAAAGTGCCATACATTAATCATAAATGTGTGGTATTCCCTTGTTAAATGATACAGTTCAGCTCTGCATTTTCTGACAAATGAGGTCAAGATGTTGTTTGCCATTAGAAACTAATTAGAGGAAATTCTTCACGCTTTTTTAATGAAGAAAAGCAAACTTTTGGAAATGATAATGTGAAGAAAATTCTGACTGTAGTGAGCAAAACCAATTTTTTTTTTTCCCCCAGAAGAATGTTTCTAAAGAAAAGGTGTGATTAGTTACAAAGTTCATTTGGCTCAAATTCTCATCATTTCACCAGTCAATAAGATTACATCATGGACAAAAATCAATGTATTATGGCAATGAGAGATAAGACAAAAACAATGGGAAACTGATTACTATGGTCAAATACTGCTGCTATTTCAGCTAATTTTCTTTAGTATTGGATATTAATGGGATCAAATGAAAGAAAGACCTTTCAACACTTTCCTGCCACACCCTTGTGTACAGTCCAGGCCCAGAAGCTGGAGACTGTCTCTCTTTATCACCTGAGAGAAGGTGACAGGTTGAAAATGGGTTGGGGGGCAACACCTATGACCCACACTTGTCCCTACACCATGGAGGAAGTCAGCCCTTCTGGAAAGTATTTTGGTTCACAACCACTTACAGCTGAATTTCACAAAACTCCCATTACAAAGATGCTTCTTTTCACACACACGGGTGGGGGTTTTTTTGTTTTATTTTTTTTGGAAATTTATTTTAGAGACAATCAAAATAACCATCTAAATAACAACCACAGTCCAAAACGGAAGATGAGGAGTGCTTTCACAGGAGCATTACTTGGTTTTTGGTTAGGAATTTTAAATGAAAATAATTGCAAATATTAGGACTTTCTTCGATAAATGAATCTCTTTTCATTTCCTTAAAAAAATACTTAATATGAATGCTTAGAGTAGCCATAAAAATTTCATATCCTTTGAAAAAATTTGGGACACTTTGTAACAGAGTAGGATAGTCCTTAGTTGGATTTACCATGAAGAAAGAGGTTTTTTCAGGCAGACTGAGTATGACATGTATGCTCATGCTTCTTATCAATCAGGGCATCTACAATTAAACAAACTCTATAAAACAATGGCCACAAAAAGAAACTTGTTCTGCTTGCTTTCAAGTTCTGCTGAACGCCAGGGTATTTCTGGCTCTGGGTCTGAGGATACATTTGACTATATATGACTGAGGAAACAAAAACCCTGGGCTGTATGTCTGCTAGATAACCAAGCATGGCCAAGACACAGGCTAACCACTACCACAGGAGATTTTGCATCACTAGTACAACCCCTGAGCACAGTTTTGACCACAGTCAACAACAAAACTCCCAGGTCATTCTATGTAGCAAAGCAAGAGGTGACATAGGCCAGGGTCATTCTCAATAGGCTGTTTGAATGCAAGCACCTGTTTTGGGAAGCTGGGAGTGAATATCTGTGGTTATTTGAAATGTGTCAAGCCAACTGACTTTGAAACTGGACAGTGCCTAACTGGTTTGTATACTAGCATAGAAGTAATGAAACACTCCTATTTACAGGAAAAGAGCTGTATTTTTCATTTTAGTTTATTTCATAAGAGAATTTCCTGGTGTGTTTTTGACAATAAAGTAGCAGCTAAAGCTGGCAGACAGTTTACCATCAGTAAGAGAACAGAATCCTGTCAATAGTAGAAGAGATAGCTAAAATTCTTAGCAAACTCCTCTCAAATGTGTCTTCCTTTAACTTTTATATTATATTATAGATAGTTGGGCAATATCATGTAGCCAAAATCTGTTTCTTTTTCCTTTAAGTACATCTCCTCTTGGATAAGGGTATTTTTCTGCCAAAGTCTGTCCATATGTACGCAACAGTTAATTAAAGCTTTGTCCAGTGAAAAATCTTCCCATGTCCTCGGATACTTATTTCTACTAGTTTCAATGGAAACAAACTGTTCATTGTAGGGTGGACAGAGAATTCTTAGAACCAGCTTCAGTTGATCTAATAGCCTGAGCATGAAAGCATTTGTGAGAGGACCGAATACTAAATAGCAAGGGTGACAAAGACCATCAGCTTTCAGACCTAACTATCCAGAAGAACGCACAGAATGCAAGAGGTGGAAAATTAAAAAAAAAAAAAGAGAAATTCACAGGACATTTTTGTGAAAGTGCCAAGAAACATCTTGACCTTTCCCCGCTCCCTGCATTATTTCCCTGCACTGGACAAAATCTGTGGTGCTGTCATACACTACAAATGGTAATTCTGTAGTTTCTAGTGAAATCCTCCTGTGCTGTTTTTACAGTGTACATTTCAATATTTAATTTGTTTAGAATAAGGTCGGCTCTATTCTATTGGCAAGAACTACTTTTGAGGAAAACCACTGAATGAAAAGAAAAAGCAGATTATTAAAAGCATACATTAATCCATTTCTAAGAATATACCTAATACTTCAACTTTGGCAGAGAAGGTGAGTAGGTCTCTGAAAACCCTGGCACAGCTTTAAAGTAGCAGTAGGTAAAATGGTATGTGCTGTGCATCACACAGTCTGTGGTAAGACAAGAACAGCGTTGCCCATGGGTAACTATGCTCCATGAATCAGGAAGTCAATTCATTCTGTTCCATCAAGCTTAGTATGGTTATTACATAAAAGACAAAAAATAGGTCTAGGGTCTCCTTTTTCCTTATTTTCTTTCCATTTTTGTCAGGGTTTGAGGTTTCTTCCAGGAAAAAAAATGGTTTCAGCAGCCAACTCAGCAGAGCATCATCAGCAGAGATCCCTGTGCCAGCCAAGACACCCCCATGAGTGAAGATGTGTGCCCAAAAACCATGATGACACCATGGCTCCAAACAGAAGCTGAGATTAGCCATCCCTCTGTCACAGGGACATGAGTTTCTGTGCTGGGCATGACTTTTTGCCCAGACAAATGAGACTGATGAGGCTGGCAAATATTCCATCAAAAAATAAAGCAGTGTTTGGTGTTGAAAGGAGATCTGCCCTCTTCCCAGTTGCATGAGCTCTTTATATAGCCAAGAGTTTTATGCACTCTTCCTTGTGGCTAATCCCACTGTACTGCCAAGGGTGGGCTCTATCTCACAACCAGACTTTCCACATATGTTTGGCAAACCAAACATGAGACTAGGAAGCAAAGAAGGGCAGAATTCTGTCCTGGAGAAGAGTAGAAGCAGGTTTCCATCACACAAAATGCCTTTTGATTTTCTGCGGGGAAAAAATGCCTCTTCAATCTCTCTTGAGTTTGAATTTGAACACATGCATATTTAGCAAGATGAAAAATACTGAGGAGGATGGTTTTGAAGTCATGGTTTCAAACGTTCCATATTTTTTCCCCCTTTTTGTACTGTTTTCCAGCCTTCCTCCAAATTGAAAGGGATTTCACACGGACTGCCTGGACCTTGGTCTATGATAGAACTAAGCAGCATTTCAGGACACATGTCCAGGGAGAAAGGAAGTGTCCTCAGATGTTTGTTCAAAGCAGCAGGTTTATGGTTGAACAGCAGTTTGAACAGGCTTGTAAAACATAGATATAAAGAAATTTTAATCTTTGGAAGAAACAGTCTTTTTCACTTGTGACAAAAACAGATGTCTTGGGGTTTTTCTTAAGAGATGTAGTATCAGCCATGGTGTCCTGGCCAGTTTCCAAATAAGGTAATTATAAAATACCTAATTAGACATTTTGTTAGCTTCAGAAGTATTATGGCTAGGATTGTGACATTTAATTTTGTCAGTAGTGTTTTAAGTCCTTTCATGAAGCTGCTGCAGTCTATTTTAGGAATCAGCAATTGTTAGTTCACAATTCAGTTATGCATGATTGATATTTACAAACCATTTTCTGATTTCTTCCAAAAGACACTATAAAAATCCTTTTTTTTTTTTTTTTTTTTTTTTTTTTCTCAATGACTTAACAGTGAGAAAATAAAATATAGTAAGGAAAACAGAGAGAATAATCCTTTAATTCCCTCACATGCCCTCTGGTCAAGGAATATTGCAAAAATTTCTGAAAATTACAGAGAAAGATACATATTAAGAACCTTGATTTCTTTCATTTCTTCTACTATGCTTTATGCATGGACTTAAGTCTGTAGACTTTATGATAACAGAATTAACTTCAAAAGAATTCTTAAAATAAGCACTATAACAATAAACTGTACACAGAATATAATTTTGAGTTCCTCAGAGCCAAATCCAGTCTTTCCTTTTCAAGCTTATTTCTGTCCTTGAATATTGGGACAGTAAAGGCTTTCTTGGTGGTTTCAATCCATCTCAGACTCAGAGGCACCAAAGAGAGTAACTCAAAATCATGGATCTTACTTCCTCAATCCCCCCCCCACACCCTTCAAGTACAATACTAATTATTTTCCAAAGATCTTTACAGAGCCACTGACATTTAACATGAAATTGGGGTCCATGCTCTGAGGAAAATTTTCCAATAGTGACACAAAAGGGCTCAAGAAAGATACTCTGCTTTCTCTTTGGTTGAAGAGATACTTTAAAGAACTAAAAACTGAACAAATATAAGGAAGAGAACCTTAACAGGGAAGCAGGAGAAGATGATGTAGGAAAAAAGAAGGAAGAAATTGTTTTGGATAACACATAAGAACCTTCATGTGCAAAAATATTCAATATCATACATTGGCTCTTTTTAATATCACATCATCCATAACTGCTATGTTTACTCAGTCTTTCTTTGTCTTGTCCTATTCTTTGTACTTCTTTCTATGCATTTTACTGTTCTGAGAAAGCAGATACCTGTAACATAATCAAGGACAAAGAAGATGGTATACTGAGTGGCCATGGCCAGGCTTTTATCCACAATTACACCTTGGCACAGGACACTGTGCCATATCAGAAGGTGCTCACATGGAAGCTCCTTTGCTCTCCCCTTCAGCAGTCAGCCTACAGCTGAATATGGTCCAAGTGTATCAACCAAAAGATCACACACAGTGAGGAAATCTCCCTTGTGGAACACAAGCAAATGCTATGGCAAACAGGGACATACCTTTGCACAAACCTTAGCACTGCAGAGATATACATTCCAAATCTTGTCAGAGATACTACAATTTCTATAACACAACCTTGCATCTCCTATTAGAGAGTGCAACAAGTATTCTTTGTCATATTTTGTGGAAAGGTGTTCTTGAGTCATGACACAATAGTTTCTAGAAAATGCATGAGCAAAACCATTCATGATTTCACATCATTCTCATTCATTGATAAATGCAAAATGAAGACAAGGGGACCATTTTTCTTTTAATTGCAAGTTGTTCATTGATTTATTGTACAGTGCAACAAAAAAGCCTAGCAAATCAGGGAGAGTGGGAAGTAGAGCTTTAGTTCCTGCTAGCCAAAATAAACAGAACAGAACTGAATACTGAGTGCCACTTTCTGGCCAGATCTTCTGGTGTAAAACATATATAAGATTCAGTTGTAGATATTCATATATGGTAAACATCTTTGAAACATATGGTAAACATCTTTGACACATTTGTTGGAGGTGGTTATCTCTTCCACTGATGGTGGATTACAGTTATTTGTTGTACTTTTGATGTGTGTGAGCGTATCCCAACTGAAAAATACCTCAGACCTTGGATAATAATAATTGCTCACATATTTATCACTTTTAGTCCTCTTCTGAAATTACTTACCCCTTCAAGTACCACCTAAGACTCTCAAATGGAATTAAATGCCTAGAAAAGTTGGTTTGACTTTCCATGGCTTGTGTAAGAAGATAGAGGGAATCGAAATGGAAGAGAGTAAAGAATCACTCCAATAACTTGTTGGCACTTTTACATGTTTTTGTGCAAACACAGACATTTCACTGGCAGCAAACAGTTCATGGTTCACTTCTACAAGATGTAGTAAATGGTCCTAACAGATCATTGCCAAAGAAAGTGTAGATCCCACCTCCTCCCACATTTGTGTTCCATGTATGTTCCTGTTTATTTGGTACTGCCACTCTAGTCTTTGCTGACCACAGTGGTTCTTCAGATGCCACAGTCAGTCAACTCACCTCTCTGACCTGGAAGAAAATAACCAGAAAGTGGATAAATTGGTTGAATTGACTCAAGAAAAGAGGCAAAGGGTTAGCCAAAATAGTGGGGACAGGGCTCTGAGAGGGTGGGGCAATAAAGGAAGGCTCAGAGTGGGGAGGAGGGAGTGAGACTTTTTTTGTGACAGCAGCAAGCTGCTAGGATGACTTGCAGCCATAAACTACCTTCAAAGCACCAAATAACCAGTTATGCAAATTGCTGAATGCAAAAGAAAGACAAGGCCGAAATTGCTTTCCCCAGACCCTTAGAAAAGTGTCCCCCTGAGACAGAAAAGACACATACTTAGTTAGCACTTTGAAAAACTGGGGGCTAATTCATTTTTGCTAATGGGGGTGGAGGGGGCAGATTGTTTCTGCTCTTAAGTTAAGTAACTGTTAACAACATTCCTTCTGTTGAGAGGTTAAAATTTAGATGATTTATCACCAGCACATGACATTATTATTTGCAAACATAATAATTTCTAAACTAGAGATTAGCCTGATCCAGTGTAAGACCATAACTCTTATGGAGTTGCACATTCCTAAATATAAGTCTTTCCTTTGCAATTTTATTTTTACTTATCCACAGCAATGATCAAAAGAATTAACTTACTAGAATAATGACAGTAGGAGTAGAATATGGTGTCATTACTCATTGTAGCATTTACTTGATTAACTCATTTGCCAGACAGACCTCTTGATAAAACACTGTTTACTTACCCCTGTGCTGAACGTGTTTGGGTACCAATCACTGCTGGGTTGATTCAGCCATTCAGCCTCCAAGGCAAGATAAATTAGCTCTAAGGTAAATTGGAAAAGACCTCCCAAAATAAGAGCTCTTTGGAATTTCAGAATCAACTTTTATGAAGGTAGAGACTTTTGCACCGTGATTTGTCTGCAATTTGAAGTCACTATCAAAATATTGCAGAGATAGCTTTACAGGGAGGCACTAGGAAAATCCTGGCACTGCCCACTTGTTACTTGTAGAAAAGGTCAAGCATCACTCACTGCTCAGGCACTCATATGTTCAGAGTTAAGGCAATCTAAATTTCTAAAGATATCGTTGCCTTAGCCAGCTCTTAAAACTCAACCATATCTTACCCCTGCACAAGAAATAATCAGATTGGTGTTCATTTTCCTTAGGCCGCTGAAGGAGCAGCCTCCCCAATGAACTCCCACTGGCACCACAGGTGCTGCACAGGTGCAGGATGGTTACTGGGGGCTTGGGCAATGTGGTGATGAGCCAAGCTGCCCACCTGAAGCAACTGGGCTGAGGAACATTGGAAGAGGTAGGAAAGGAGGCAGTACATGCTGGACAACAGCTCAGAGAAAGGGCGTGTTCAGAGTGGAACAGCAGAAGAAAAGGGAAGTACACACAGTTACAGTGTGTTTGACTAATGTAATGGAGATGATTCATTTTCTGCTCATTTAAATATGGTAAAATCATTCACTGCGTGCCTCTGACACACTTCTATTACTGTTTTACTACTATGGTAACTTTTATTGTTATTATTATTATTTCAGTTTTATGATGGTCATAATTTCTATATTCATTGCCATTTATATCCCTATTTTGAGATGAAATCACGGTAACCAGTGATGTGCCAGTCAGGTGTGGAGCAACAACTTACTCCAGTCTAGACAGCTTGAGACACACTGAGGAAACTGCTTTACAGACCTGGAACACAGAAGGGAGGAGAGGTTTCACTCTCATCAGAGAGGAGCAGCACCCATGAAATCTTTGTTAGCAGATGCTGTTAAGATTCCCTCTCCATTCCTGAGACCAGGTGCCTTCAGAATAGGGCCAGAGGGGTCTGCAAGGGCTAAGGCAGCACCAGACATACATGACACTTTTGAAGTTTTAGCTCAGGGGTTTATGCAAAGCTAAAATGAATCATCAGGCCCAATCTTGATCCCCAGGTCAATTTGCAATATTCAAGGTTAAAGACAGTGAGACATGAAAACTCACTGCCAACCAAGAAGTGTGATACAGAGGAGAAAGATAATTGTCAGCTGGGGTTAACTTTTAGCATGATTCCTCTCTGGCCATTGGCTTTTTTTTGGCTCCTCATACTTGCACTTTCTACAAAGAGAGCAAAAAAACAAGCATTCACAGAAACTGTACTGAGATGTTATCACTCTTCTTTTTTGGACTGATAGTGTTGGTGAGATCACATATTTCAGTCCCTCCAGACATCTTTCAGATGACATAAATCAGGATCATTCTGTTACACTGATAATGCCGTGAGGATCCCACTGAACAACAGGTTTCAGTCTCCTGTTGTGAGTGCTGAAGTAGTTATGCCTTCTAAAAACACTTTCTTGCTGCTCAATTCAGTATTTTCCAGGTGACCAGCTCAGGACAAATAAAAGTCTGTGATGTTTTCCAAGACTGCTTGCATATGGATATAGCTGACTTTTTCACATCATGTCAGCTGTTAGGCATTTAATTTGGTAGTTCAGAAGAATTTGGTGTAAAAACAATCTAGCTGTATCACTTTAGCTACCAAATCACACTGAAAGGAGAGAAAGCAAATGTCATGTGGATATTGCAGACTTTAAGTATCAGCCTTCATGACAAAAGGTTTGGCTCATTTCTTCTGACTTAGACTTTAAAGATACTCATGGACACTTTTTTTATCTATGTATTGAAATCTCACTACAGTCTTCTATCCTAATTCCCTCTATTCCCACTAGACTCCTGGCAGTAAGTACACTTTAAATAAAATCAGAAAGAGGAATTATTCATTAATCAGAAAGCTCGTTATGTCTAGAGCAAAGAAATATTCAAGTTCCTGTACTGCAACTAATGAGCAAATGAGCAATTTGCCTAATTTGCCTGTGGCTTCAGACTTGACAAGCATCCTTACCATGACCAGCAAAGAACACTTAGGGGTGCTGACTGACACTATTAAAATAATTACAAATTGACCATTGTTCTACGCAGAGAAGATCTATCCACAAAAGGACCTGGTCTTTCATATGGTAATTAACATTTGTTAAACCACTCCCAGGGAAAAAATTTTTGGAAGAAACTGTTTCATTTCCTTACTTGAATATCCAAATATAAACCTGGCCTCCTTGAGTTGATTTGCAGTAGATAAAACCAAGACATTGCATTCAGAAACAGAATGCATTCTAAAAGGAATTTTGGAGTGACAGAGAAGTGAATAAACAAGGGAAAAAAAGGCACTTTCATCTTGAGCTGATAAACCATACTGTGTAAGATTGGTCTATATTGTCTGCAATTTAATTACTCCTGAAAAAGACACATTTCCACTGTAATAGTCTCTATGGAGTGGTAGACACTACCTATACTTTATTTGAACAAAATCAACCTATGCTTAATTTTCAAACAGATTGTACATAATTTATAATTACAGCACAATTTATTCCAATTACTGAGAATTTTTTTTCAGAGTATTTTAAAAAATAAAGTCATTTTCAGAGAACTTAGTGTCTTTGGTACATCCAGAGTCAAAGTGGAGCTGTAAACTAAGATGCTTTGTCTGAGGCAACTCAGCTACCCATAAAATCATGATGCTTTTACTCTGGGCTAATGGAATTACGTAAGCAGAACTACTTAATATCACTACAGGACAAAGCACATACAGATAAATAGTATTTTCTCATTGGTAATAGCACTTTCTTATTTTTAGCCATCTGATTTTCAAAAGGTAGTATTCCCAAGAATAAGACTTATGTGTTCAGGCCCAGGTGCTTCTGTTTTCTTGTTTATCGAGAAAAGGAAATTTCCTTTGAAGGCAGCTGCTCAGTAAACCTGCAGGGCTTACTTTATAAACTGCTCTAATTTTATCTCCTTTCAGAGATATAAAGATTGGGCAATAGCCCCTTCATTTTCAAAGCATTGCCCAAGGCCCAGGAACACAGGGTCCCACAATAATCACTGGAAATTATGCAGCTGAAACTCCATGTGGTATTTTCAGCCTTCTTTTAGCTAAGTGACCCATCTTAAAAGAACATATAATTTCACTGGGGCCTTCTCAGCTGGGAGAGTACTGTGAAAGCCAATGACAACAGTCAAAAATATCTGGTACTCAGAGTCATTCTGAGATACATTGTGAGAAGAATGTCACTGAATTGCCTCATATTTTTGTCTCAAGTATATGCAACCAATAAGAGCAAACAGAGCAGGATGCTACCACCTCTTTTGTCATGGTGAGGATATAATTTACCCTAAGAGGTAAGATGCTTAGATCAAAGCCCATTAAAATTTCAATTCCCTAAGTATAACGGTAGCTTTATGTTGCTATTCTTCTTCTTTGGGTCTTCTGGCAAAGAGAATGAAAATGAGATTAAAGAATATGATGATAGATTTCCTAGCTTCACAGATAAATAAAGCCAAAAATTATGTGGCCTGACCTCCTAAGCAACACAAGCCAAATGACTTCTCTGAATTAATCCTTTTTTAACTGGAGCATATACTTACAAAAACAACTAGCCTTGATTCACCCCTTACACATTGTGAGTTGTGTCAGTGCTGTTGAAAAGAGGAGCCTTTATCAAGCCTAACTATATTTAATTAATTTTAAAGACTGGAAAAGCCTTCTACTATCAGCTTTTTAATCATTCAAAATTTTAAAAGTATAAGGAAGATACTCATACACTCTTTTGGACATTCTATTTGGGTTAAACACCATAAACAGCTCATGTAAGGCAGTTTTTCCGATCCTTTAATCACACTTATGGCTTCAAGGCATTTCCATACATCTCTCTGTCACTTCAGCATGAAGTTGGGTGCCTCCACACTTCAACTCAAAAACAGCCCTTTTATGCATACAGAATTGGCACATACCTTTGGATGAAAAATTGCACTAGCACCTTCTGTAAGATAGAAATTGCACTTTTTTCTGTACCTCTGCAGCATCACAGAATCTTTCCTGAAGGCACTATATTCCTAGGCACTATATTAAACAGAAGTTATAATCATAATACTAGCAAAACAAAAAATATTATTCTGCTCATCATAACATTTTTGTTAGTTTCAGGTTCTTCTTACAGATATGATGTATCTGCTTTCTTGCTACCATATTTTTTCCTATTTGACCTACCTAAATCACACACTGGCTTGTTTTTCTGTAACTGTGACTGATTGTTTTTTTACTTTATCATTCTTCCCTTGATCTTTGTGCTTTTGTAAGTTCAGTCAGTAATTGTTTTTGCACTTTCAGTTTCTTTATAAAAACATTAAATATTGTAGGAAAAGCAGTGATCTCTTCAGAACCCTGCAGCTGTTCATTGATTGTTCCCTGTATACAGTTATATTTTGAGATTCGATATCCCTCCAAAGTTTAGTTTCTGTGATACTGATTTTATTTTATCTAGTTTTTAAACCCAAAAGCAGTGCAACATCAGTCCATCATTTTACAGAAATCTATTACATGGATGTTATTATCTATTTCAAGTCAAGTATTCTGAGCAGAAACAATAAGCTTTGTTTTTCATATTCCATGTGTTTGTTGGTACCAGTTTAGTTATTCTCCATTACCTCCTTCTTAATGGTGATTGAGACTGTCTATTTAATTTTTCTTCACTAGACTGACAAACACCTAGAACAGCATAAATTTACTTTTTTTAAGACTTTTGCACTTCTTTCTCTGAAGGTGCCTAGGCCTTTTCCAAAATCACACCAAATATGAGCAGCTATTGAAAGGAATAAATTCCTAGCTCCATAAGGGAAAAAAAAAAAAAAAAAAAAAAAAAGTGCCCAGACATGTTTATTTAAAAGGTCCTGGGTTTCTAACAGCTACTCCTTAGCACCTTCTGGTTACTCAAATGTAAACCATCGTATTCATTTGCCTGGAAGCCACCCAGGGGATACAACATTTGCTTATGAGCATTGCAGAGATATCTGTGCTGCAGTTCAGTCTTGGATTTGGTACCACCATCCCTGGGTTCCTCCTGACACTGCATTCCACAGGTTGCCATATCACTGACCTTAAGCCATGCATTTCAGCAGTACAACTGAAGAAGAGGTCTGAACTGATGAGTGCTTCCACTGACCAGGTAATTCTGACAGGTCAGAAGCAATAAGCTACAATCAATTGGACTTAATTGGAAACATCTCAGGTCAGTGAAAAGACTAGCAAGATAAAATTTCCTGCTGCCAAGACATGACCTGGTACATATACTGGAGATGTTAAACTACAGGAAACTGTTGAAATAATAAAGAAAAACAGGAAATTCAGGTTTTTTGCTAGTTGTAAAATCACAGATGTTTAAGTGTAGTATTATTTGATAATCTGTCTTTATGAAAAATGGCACTGATGGAAATGCTCAAGGTCACTCCAGTCACTATTGGTGTTGGCCATGGAACTCTACTCTGGTTATCAGGCATGTAATTACCCACAGGGACTGGATTCTGCAAAATGCACCACATTCCTTTAATTGCTGTGAAGTCATTGTAAGAGCTCCATGTGAGCAATTAGCATCTCTATTCCCCAAAAGCACAGCTTGCCAAAAGCATCTTACAACTTGCAATGTAGTGTCTTTTGCACAGGAAGAATCTTTATTACACAGAGTCGCTGCTCTGAATGAGGGTGAAGGGTGTATTTTAAGACGGTAGAGGAGTTCACATTTGTTGCATTTGCAAGCATTTACAAGAGGAAATCACAGAAATTAGTCTCATTTCTCTCAGCAGAGTAGCCTGGCCCACATGTTCCTATGAATCCTTTTGCAAAGAACACGGAAAAGGAGGGCTGGTTTCCCTTCCACCATAAAAGTGCAAAGTATTCAAAATTATGCTTTGTTTCCCTCTGCTCCCTATTTATTTCCATTTTTTTTCCTTATTTTTCTCCTCTCTCCCACTCTCCCTTCCTTTCTTTCTTTCCCATTTCCTTGCTTGTGCTCTCTCCTCCCAGTAATGACCCAGTGCTTAGCTGGGGAAAGGCAGGAGGTGTGGGGGCAGGACTGTGTTAATGCCCTAATTAAGTCTGTAGTTAGCTGATGGGAAAATCGTTGTCAGGAAAGCTGATAACAAGCATAAACATGACAAGCTTGTTTTGAAAAGCCATCCTGTCACTCTGTTTACTTAGGCTACTGCATGCAGCTCCAAGCTACTGTCATATATGTTTATATTGATCTATCTGCATCACTTCCCTCTTCTTTTTTTTTTCCCCTTTAAGGAATATAGATAAAAACTTCACACATCTTGCACATCAAGACACACATCAAGATGTCCCCACATTAGACACATATATTCACTGATTTAAGTGATAATAGAAAATATGGATGAGAAGGATTGAAGAGGTGAAGAATTTCATGCATCAGTTTCAGTTTAGTGTATGACCTACAGATGCCCTTGTCCTTGATGAGTTTTGCTGTGATATTAAAGTAATGAATTAGATTATCATTAAATATGAGAGGCTTTTTTAGCGTATATTTTCACTAGAGATTTGAAAATGTTACAAAATAAAAGGAAGAGTAGCAGTGTGTACAAAATATGTCCCAATCTTTCTGCCACAGCAGACACTGTAAGTGCAGTATCACCCCCAAAATTAGAATTGCAGTGTTGGATATGCTTCATTCCAGAGACAGACAATAAGCCTCCATGAACTGTTAAAATTATAGTCTGTACAAAAGTGTCCTCCAGGTCATCCAAGCTGCTACATGCAGTTTAAGATCTTAGTTTTGGAAAAACCTGTCTTGGTTTTCCAGAGTAGAAGCTTTGCTACAGTGTGAAAATTGATACAAATGATCAAGCCTTGTGTTCCTGAGGAGTCCAGCATCAGCACATGCCTTTCTTGCTTCAGGTGTTAGCAGAAGTGACAAGGTGAGGCTGTATGCATGGCTCTGGAACTGGAGAGTGGCTTGCTTTGCAGAGGCTTCACTTGATTTTCCTTTGGCTTAGGTAAAAGGAGGCAAGTTTCCAATTAAACCATGCATTACCTTCTTGTTGCTGATGTTTGCCCTCTTAACCAGAGATGACTCATTTCAGGTAACATTTCAATCAAACTTTAATTATTTAGCTGACACAGGAGGCATATGATTTATCACTGTCCATGGACATGAAGAATGTTCAGCCACATTAGCCCCTCTTTCCTAGAGACTGGGATTTTAACAGAATTCATTCTATTTATGGAATGTAAAGAAACAATTCCAAGAACTAAGGAGGAAAGATTCACAAATTACCTAGTAACAACGTTTTACAAGAATGAATGTTACTGTGGAACTAGATTTTTATTATCATTGTATTCTGTGAATTGGGAGGAAAGATTAAATACTTGAACTTTCTCAAGGGTCTTCTGTCATCTGGAGGGAGTCCATGGTGTGACTCATTTAATTTTATGTAGCCATCAAACAGGTAAATATCCAGAGATCCTCCTTCTTGGCTTGTGAAAAGAGACAGACTCCTCAAAAGGGCTGGTCCTCAGCCCCCTCTGGTTTAAACAACCATTTTCAGATGGTATTGAGCTGACTCCTGGGGGAGCTTGCCCCCTTCCCTGGCTGCACACAGAATCTGCAGTTTAGAAAGGACAACTTGCATTGTCAGCTGAGTCAAACAAGACAGATGTCATCCTGTTTTCTGCAAGCAGGACTAGGCTTCCATCCTGTGTATGGATCAGCTACCAGAAAGTACAAAACATGTTTGTTGTTAAGGAATGTCCACAGCACTAAACAGATTTTCTCTTTGAATCATTGTCTTTATCCAAAGTATTTGTACAAGTAGCTCTGGCCTGTGGCACTTGCTCTCACCACAGTTCCTTGGTGGGGAGGGACTGCTTAGTTCTGCAAGGAGCAGACACTAAGGAACAGAGATTGATGTTCAAGTGTGCCTGAGTGCTGCAATAGCTCCATGGCACAGCAAATCTCTTTTAGGTGTCTGGCTCCTGTCCAAAATCCACATCTTCAAGTTTTAATGTGCTTTGACTACAATTGCACAGGGAACTTCTGGTGCAAGACAGAATTTAGGTCTTCTAAATCTAACTTCTAAAAACATCCTAACACCTAAGTTTCCAGTGTTTCCTTTTTCAAAGGAAGCATGCTAGCATGAAGTGGTGCTGATTTCACCTCTGAATTCATGTTACACTTAGCTGTGTGCAGATAAATGGCTAAGCCCTGTCACCCCAGAGCAAACTCATCCATACATGAAGCAGCTATACTTGATCTGACAGTTCTTTTCTTCATCACAGCTGCAGCTCTTATTTCAGTAATCTTTCCTTTCTTACCTTTAACTGTAGCCCATCCACATTTTAAACTTCTTCAATCAGTGATTAAAAAAAAAAAACCCAGAGTGACCCATCTCCTCCCTAGCAATGTAGAAATACAGACAAAGCTATATTGCATCATAAGGGAAATGTCAGATGTGCAGTCACCTGCAGCAGTCACTACTGAAACAGCAACTTCTTTATAACAATGAAAGGAAATAAAGGAACATCACTAACATATTTTTCAAGTTCCATATTGTTAACTCTCACATCCTGGCCAAATGCCAGCCCAGGCATTCTGAATGACCTAAATTCTTTCTCTCTATACTTCCAACTAGATAAGTTATTCTAATGAGAGTAAGCAGAAAAAATTATGTACAGTAGCTGGGGCTGCTGGTGGTGAACAGCTTTCATGCAGAAGGCTCCCAAAACATTTTGGCAAACACAAAATCAATTCAGCTCTGTGTTATTCCAGCCCTTACAGGCACAGCAGAGGATATGAGGTGCAACAGACAAGTCTGCATCATTCTGTGGTGGAACAAGTACCTCTGAAATCCCTTCTTTACTAGGAAGCCACAGTGAGTCAAGGCACCTCAAGTGCTGATTAACCAGGAAAGCTGCCTAATGGAGTCATTCAAGAAGTAAAATTCCTCAGCAGTCCTGAGTAAATATTAAAGTCCTCCTCTTCTGGTGAGAGGACTCCATGAAAGGTTTTCATGAAGTCTAATTGTCATGATGAGAACAGAGGGTACAGTTGTTATAGTGGTAGAATCTGTACCCAGAGAACAGATCGTGTTTTTAATAAAAATAAATCTAGGTGAAGAGAAGGATTTTTTTTTTTTTTTTCAATTTTTATTCACCAGGAGTACCAATACAGTTTTTCTTGACAAAACATATCACAGGTGTTTCAGTATATTTTGGTTGAGGCCCTTCAGGTTCTTTTCCTTCAGAAGTCTTGAGTAATACAGGAAGAAAAAAAAGTTCTGCCTTGCTCATAACTCCTATTGCTTAGTGCTACAGGAAACAGGCACATAGGGCTAAATGAGCAAGACAGTTTTTAATTTTTTCACTTTTGTGTCTGCAAGCTGCACAGAATTATGATACAGAAAAGATGTTCATGAAACTCCTCTGGAGAATGGCCTGTAGATGGCTAAAGTGGCTCACATACCATCTGTACTGCAAAAGGGAAATTTGATGATGAAAAACACCTTCATATAAGCATGGAACTACCCATGTTATTGAAATTTCTGAGGAGACCACATCTACCACAGAAAATGTTTACAACTTCACAGGCTGGCAAAGGTCAAAAACCCCTGGTCAAATAATACATAGATTTAATTGTACATCTTCCTTCAGTGGAACCCATCATGTGACCGAATTCCCATCCACCTCTTTGAAGGGCTGTCTAGAGATGAAAAAGCTCTCTCTGTTATCTGAATGGTCTCCAGCGACTCATGTTGAAAAGCAAGACTTCAGAAAAACAAACAACCTCTCAGAAATATTTCTCAACACTAAATAGTCTTGTATTTAAAGATCCTTCCCTGCAGACAGACTTACAGACATTACCTCTGGGCAGCTGTCTAATGTCTTGTCTAACACTGGGCCTCTGAGAAAACCAGGCAGGTCTTCTCTGAACAGTTAGGTGGGATGAAGAACTTTGGTAATGAATCAACAGAAATATCAAATATTTTGATGAATTGTTGAAACTCTTTCACAAGTCAGTTCTACTTGTTTCCTTCAACTTTTAATAATAATTCACACTTATATGGGATAATCCAGAGGAGATCAAAATCATTTGTGTATACACTCTAAGAAATGTTTAAACAGAAAAAAAGAAATCCCAGAAATCTCTGTGACTTCTACTAATTTGCTCAGTGAACTTACATCAACAAAAAGAAAATCCTCAATACCTGTCTTTGAACACATATATAATAACTGCAGCACAAGTTAAAACGATCTGACTGGGAACAGTTTTGAACTAATATACCAAAAGAGAAGTCTTTCCAAGAACATACTTCAAGTGCAAATGAGTCAATAAATGAAACACAGAGTGCAAGAGTCATGCCCAAGGTGTTTATGTTGGAAAAATAACCTAAAAACTGAGACTGAGACTAAAGTACAGTGTGTTTGCAGGCGAAGCAAATACTTGCTGACAATACAGGCAACTGAAAGAAACCATGGGGTAGGAATAAAAATTTGTTTCTTTTCCCAGGAGAGAAGGACAGCAGATACAAAGATTATATCAGTTAAATGGTGCTCCCTTACAACTTAAAGAAGTAATGTGTTTTTTTACTCATTTTTAACAGTCTCTGTTTGACTTCAGGCAAGCTTTCAGAATACTGCAGACTTTAAACAATTAAGAGCCCATGGAAGGATATGGATAATACATCTAAAATAATCAGGTGCCCTTTCACATCACACTGTTAGAACAATACAATCAGTGTCTGTTAGCATCTGCTTTGAATTACTGTTCCTCTGGTTAGTACCCAGTAAAATCATTAGATTCAGGTGCTGTATATGTGACTGCAATCTTACATTACTAGGCTGGAGAGTAAGATACATTTAAGATAAATAAAGAAGTTAGCACATATTTGCTACTGGAAGACAGGAGTTAGTCCTGTTTTCTTATCATGTGTTTGTTTGTGTGTGTGTGTGTATACAGTCAGAAAAAAGTATTTTGAAAATATTCAGAGCAAGCAACCATTGAATTCAGTGCTATTTCAGCACTGGCAGTGGAATTGGGGAAAATTATGAAATACTGTAACTACCATAATTTCTCACTATTGTGTACTTTTTTACAAAGTTGTATCTGTGAGCATTTTTGTTTATTGTATCTCCTCTCTAAGTTGTCCAAAGGGTGAAGCTGTTACTCCATGACCAGCACCAGAGGACCTTTCCCCAAGAGTTGGGGCTAAAGACCTGGTGCCCATGAGGATGGGAGGGAGTTTCTGGTTTTGTTTAGGTCCAGTAACTTATGTCAGCTGACTGTTCTTCCATGGTTGCAGTGCATTGGGAGTGCAACATCAATTTCATTTAACCCAAATATGGTTTGGACAGGAAGACTTTTCTGCGATGCAAACCAAAGCACAGCACATGAGGACAAGGCAAAGGAAATCCTAATCCAAGCTACTCTCTTACCCTGAGCACACCCTGAGCCATGAGAGGTAAAGGTTGCAGTTCTCTGGCTATGTAAACCCATCTAAACCAGAGCTGCTGTACTCCCACCCCACAAGGATTTTCTCCATCATCCACTTTTTCCTCCTTTAGGATGTCAAGTTTCTTACCTGGGAAAATGTTAAAATAGATTAAATTAAAAAAAAAATTAAAAGAACCCCACCATTCTGTTTTTCTGCTCACTGCAGTGCTTTTCCCTCTTCTTCCCAAACCCAGTGCAACATGGAGCCAGATGAGCTTCAGTGCTCAAGGTGGAAATCCTCAGCTGTTTAGAGAACTGGAGATCAGTTGAGAGAGCTCAAGGACAGGACCATGAAAGACCTGACTGTGTTACAATCAACAGAGAGGACTCTATTCTTTAGACTGGAGTTAAATTCACTACAAAAGCAGAAACAGGACACACTCAGAAAACATCTGTGGCTGTTATCTCCATGGTGCAAAACAGCAAAATTTAGACATCAGTCCAGGTCCAAAAGCAGACTATATAACTGAGGTGCACACTAGTTTAACCTTCTCTATGAAGTCTCCACTGCACACTAGCTGAATCCCATTTCTCCTCCTGTATTTAGGTTTTCTCCTCCATGAGTTGTTGCCCTAAACTCCATTTTGCCCTGTCCCAGGTGCAGATTCTGACATTTGCCCTTGTTAAACTCCGTACAGCTGCTGATTGCCCATCTCTGACTTGTCAAGATCTCTGCAGAGCCTCTGTGTCCTTGTTTGCCTGTTTACTTCTCAGTATGTTTTTCCCCAGTCAGTATGGATCTTCACTCGTTTGGGTGAATGAGGAAAGCCGAGATTTTAACTCTTGTGATGTTTCTCCCGAATGTCATGAGTTGTTTACCAGTGTCAGTGGCTGAAGATAAATCACATTTCTGAAGAATGTCATGTGGCCAGGAGGGTGTGGGAGTCCTTGTGGTCAGCTGCTGCCTTCTCTCCATCACATCCAGAGCCCTGATGAAGTCAAACAGCAGTGCAGTGCTTCTTCTGCTGCCCTCATTTTCAGAAGCTTGAAACCTTCAATTTGAATTTTTGACTAGCACCAGGTCTTGAGCTGATGTTCTTATAATGTTTCTTGTTTTGGCCTAGGATTTAATTCTTTAGCAATACTTAGTTTAGAGACCATCAGTTTGCAATAGAGCAGGATTTTTATTTTTCCCATGAGCACACCCCCTCTTTCTCTAACCATTTTTTTTCCTTGAACAACACAGGCCTAAGCAGAGATCTCTGTGGAACTTCAGTGGTGATCTCATTCCACTTAAAAATCAAAAATATATTTCTATTCTGAATTTCCTTTATTTAACCATTTTAATCCATATGGAAAATCTTCTGTTTTCCCATTACCACTTCTTTATTGAATTTTGGTGAGCCACTGTTTTAAACATTTATCTAAACTGACATATAACTCCTTTACTAAAGTAATTTTAGGTTTTCTTCATACCAATTCAGGATATAGACATACTTGGAAATGCCATAATTCTCATAAGATTTAGAGGAATTTTGACCAGCTCTTGTTTCTCCCATTTTCTATAATTTATGTCACCCATCACTGGAAAGATGGCGATCTGGATAACAGTGTCCTTTACTGTTGCAGTCTCCTTCCTTCCTTCAGACAAGTCAAAGTGAGTATGACACCCAGCAATAAGACACATGATTTATTATGCTGTATGTTAATTACAGTATATTAATAGCTTTACAGTACAAAACTAAATTATGTTGGTGGGCTAAGCATGGCAGAAAATATACTCAGAAAACCAAATAAATAGTCCACACCACAGGAGTTAATCCAATTTCAGAATTCCATTTGAAAATGGGAAAGCAGAACTATGTTCATTCATCTTTATTATATATTTATTGTAAATTACATCTGCTGCTTGCAAAGATACTCATATTAAAGGTCACTTATTCCTCCTTTAATAGTATTCTGTTTACATCTATATTGGTGGAATAAATGTGAGCTTTACTTGAAGTAAATATAAATATATTTTGCCTTTTTGTGGGTGGATGGGATTAAAGCTGTTATAACACCAAGATCTCAACACAAGAAAAAAAAAATAGCAACAGTATACTTTTGTTCATTTCTTAATGCTCTCCCCTGAAATCTTAGTTAAATGGTTTTGCACCTGGACTTTCTAAGCGCCAAGTCCTTTTCAGAAAACTATTGCAAAACTGCTTCTGAAGATGGTCTTAAAAGATAAGGCTGAAAATTGTTAGTGCTGACTGAACAGATGGAGAGGATACCACTTGAGAGATAAGAGGAAGAATGGAAGAATAGGCATTCAGAATGACCAGAGCTAAGTAAACAACTAGACTACCAGCCCTCAGGGCCTAAAAGAATCGAAAGCGGAGGTGTAAAAACAAAAAGAAAAAAATCCAAAATGCAAAATCCCCCTTATAATGTCAGAAAGTAAATCAACCTTCTTGGTAAAGAACTTCCTAAACCCTGTCTGAAAATAAATGCAAACTGTTCAGATCACAGATTTTTAAACACATTTTAACCAAGCATAGGTAGTAACCAGCTCACTGAGCCTTCACAAACACACAAGATCAGTATTAGAGCACATCAAACCATCTGAGACTAATTTGAGATCTGCAGGGTGTAGGACTTGAAAGGCTTGGACTTTATATCATCAGATCAGAAAAACTTCTGCCAGCATCATGGCCCCATTTCTTTAATTGTGTGCACAAAAATGTATACATACTAAAGGTGGGAGAGCTGTCACATTAACATTTCAGTGTTATGTGAAGTGGTACAATGAATTTGATGACAGAGGGTTTTTTCCAGCACAGCTTTTGTGGAAAATTTATATAGATGTGGGGTTAATGGTTTTTTTGTTGTTTGGTTGGTTCTATTTTTGTTTGGTTTTTGTTTGTTTTGTTGGGTTTTTAAAGAGTTATTTTTTGTTTGGTTTTGGTTTGGTTTCAGTTTGGAGGATTTGGGTTTTATTTTGATTTTTTGTTTTATTGTTTTTGTTTTTATTTTTTTACATTTGTACAGCTTTTCCTCTGTATATCTATAATTTGGGGCAATTTGGAGAAATTCATAGAATTATACAGAGAACCTTCCCAAGAAGACAGCGCTTTCTCACTATCACTTCTCTGGAAATTGATACTCTGAAGGCAGATAAAGACATGCTCCTAGGTGGATCTTATATGGTATTCAAGAGGGTGATCCTCACTGCATGACCCCACCTAAGATACACTTTGAAAATAGACATCGCAACCCTATGGGCTGGTGTAAATCCTGGAAGTGCTCCTCAGATGGGAGGAATAAAGGAGCCTAAACTTTTCAAGGATGTTTAGTCAATTAATTTGGAAAAGTCCAGTAATACAGGGGACTGTCTCAAATACACCTTTAGAATTCCCCATGGCTTCTCTTTGAATCACCAGAAGAATGGCACCTTGAAGTTTTATTCTGCAGGTTTTGCATGTGAAGATACAACCTTGGTGAGGAAAAGAGGAAATGAGGAACTTGAACTCTCATTTTCCTTCCTATCTCCTGCACTGAGTCAATTTACGGAGGAGATTCTTCCCCTCTACTCTGCTGTTGTGAGACCCCACCTAGAGTACTGAATCCAGCTCTGGTGCCCCCAACATAAAAATAATATGGAGCTGTTGCAGCAAATTCAGGCTGGGTTGGATGGATCTTTGAGCAACCTGATCTAGTGGAAGGTGTCCCTGTCCACAGCAAAGGGTTTGGAACTAGAAGATGGTCAAAGGTCTCTTCCAACCCAAATCATTCTGATTCCATGATCTATTCAGTGTATTTTGTAGATCCACTGGAGAATGAGAAAAAATAGGATTGTATCTTGAGTCAGACATTCAGACCTGGAAATGTGTCCAAGGCCATGAGCACAAGAGAGTAACAGGATTCCACTTGTGCTGATTCCTATAACTGGATACTGAAAATATCCTTTTAGGCCATCTTAGTTTCATGCTTTACTCTGCAAAGTCATGTGTATTATGCTTAAGAGGGAACAACGAAATTCAGAATTTTTGTATATGTTGCTGATTAATACCACAAATTGACATGTTCATGGGAAATGATGCTAGTGCTACAGCCAGCTAGGTTGATTTGACATATTGCTGGCCGTGGCAATGCCTAGGAGAGACTAAGCAAGTCTTCCCTGGAAGGAACTAGGGCTGAGCTAGATGAATCCTACACCCTCTCTCCATTTGCCAGCTCAGCTGTTACCTATGCCTTGGCCTGGGGACAGAAATCAGTTACCATCCTGGACAGACATTGCTTTCCTAGAGCCTTTGAGTGTCCCATACCAGTCTGAGCTTAATTCACACTCTGGGCAGGCCAAAATTCATACCTAGAAGTAGATGTCATGAGCCAGACTGCTCACTCTCTTTCTAAGTGCTAATCAATCAGGAATATATCCTTTGTCACTGAGAAAAATCTGGATGTGGAATGCAAGATTTAATGCAAGCCAGCAGTTGTAAAATGATAGAATGATTTAGTCTGGAGGGTGCCTCTGGGGATTGAAGGGTCCACCCCCTTTTTCAGAGGAAGACTGTCTTCAAAATGAGATCATGTTGCTTTATGCCTTGACCAGCTGAATTTTGAGTATCTCCAGTGACATTCAAGGTACCAGACAAGCTTGTGCTGAGGAAGACACTGAGTTGAAAGAATTTATTTTGATAACCAAAAGTGATTCTGGGCACCCCGTGACATCAAACTTTAACTTTTCAAGGAGTTGCTATTAAAAAAAAAAAAAAAAAAAAAAAAAAAAAAAAAAAAAAAAAAGTTGGTTTTATGTTCCTACAGCTCAGTAGAAGCTGAGTTGGAGAGTGAAAGATCTAAAATATCATGCATTTATGTGCCCCTTAGCATATTTCAGTACTTTTAAAATGCTTTTTCTGGTTTATTTTTACGTGTCTTTAAAGGTAAAAATCTTGCTAGCCAGAATTCCCCTGGATGCATACACCTAGCACCATGTAAATACATTTCAGATAGGCTTTCATGGGATGGTGATAGAAAGGTCAAATGTTGTTTGCACAATATTTGAACCAAGGTAGAAGGCTTACAAGGTAGGAAAAAAAGTCCCCCAGGAGCTGGAGAGGACTTCATTAAATGAACGTTTACATACTTTCCCATTATTTTCAGTGCAGAATTTAATAGGGTGGTTCCTTAAGCATCAGACAGGGAGGGATGGATTAAAAAAAATAGGTGGCAACAATGCACTCCTTGAATGTAATTTGAAGTAGTAAATTATTTAATTTGGTCTACATTTAAAGTCAAAGCAAAATTGCTCTGGATTTCAAATGTCAAATCTACAATAAGATTCTAATTTTTCTAAAGACTAAAAAGTTAGATCAAAGCTGTTAAATTTGGTTATTATTTCAGTGGGCAAAACTGAAATGAGCTTAAGGTATTAACTGGATATGGTATCTGTGCATTATAAACAGCAATTTTCATATATCTAAACATATATTTTTCTATCTGATCACATCCCCGATGAAGTTTTAGCAATTAACTGAAATTTGTTACAGAAACAGATTAAGCTGTGTTCTGAACTTGGTTTTGTTTGTGGATTTGTACAGCTCTAATTAGTATGGACTTCTGATCTACATTTTTTTTTCAGGTATTCTAATGTCCATATATCAGAGAACTGACTTCAGACATTTGGGGTGCAATTCTCACCATTTATCAGTGAGAATAATTCACTCATTATAACTTCCTCACGGTTAAAAAATAATTTTACTAAGAAAAGTCACATGTAATGTGTGAAGTTCATAGGCTTAGACTCAAAAATAGTTTACACTAGATGTATTTTCACAATGAAGAAACAGGTACATAAATGTCATGTGAAGATCAAAATGCAAGTCCAGGACAGAATTTGAAACTAGGCAATAAGATTCTCCAATCCTAGAATAGTTTGATGCTGATTGCCTTCTCTATGGTTGTTATTATTTCTAAGACAATTTCTCTATTTGGTTGGAGGAGGCCATATTATTTTTATTTCTGTGGATTAAAATGTGAAGCACAAAGAATCAAAACAGTAAAATTCACCATAAATTTTAAAGACTTCTTCAATTATGTCGATGTTACAGAAGGAAAACTTCATTTATTATTTATTTTTTTCTAAGACACACAGTGATAACTCTTGGACATTTAAGCAACAGAAGAAACATAGTAAGGATCTTTTCATTTCTGCCAAAAGTTAAGAGCAGTAATTAATAGTAGCTTTAATTATTTAGATAATTGTACATTATAAATACAATTAGAACTTTAAATTTATTATGGAAAAAAGAGCACGAACAAGATATCCCAAATTATTGGAACATTCTGGGGCATCTCTGAGGCATGATTTGATGCAAGGAGTCTTACTGTCTCATTTTAGGCACTGGGGTCACTCGGAAGAAGCTTTAGATTGTCCAAAACAGTAGCTCATACTTTTCTTTGTAAACTACAATAAGAAAAGTATCTGAGCAAACACCTCTCTGTTACTAAAATATCAAGGACAGTAGAGCTAAACATAGTGTGAGATGACAGATGCTTAGGAACTGTGATCAAATTCTATAAAATGCAACAGTTTGAATTAAGATTTTTGTTGAACCCTAAAACAAAGGCAATGTGTTCAGACATTGATCTTGCCTAGTCTCCTGGAAAAGTTTTGCTCCAAGAGTAGTAGACTGGATTAAATCAGAAATGGGCTCCTGATAGAGGACCATCAAAGAGTGAGCTGTGCAGAGCACACTGGAGGCAAGAGGACAGTGGAGTAATAGGAGAGATGCACTTTCTGCTTTGTAGCATCAGTAGGAATATCTTAATTTTGGCTTGGTCCCTGAAATGGGAAACAAATTTCTTGTCATAGAAATTGGACTTGAAAAAGCACCAAGTCAATTTATTCCTATTGCAAGACCCTTTTCACAGGCAGTCTCTCATTGTAGCTCAGAACAAAGAAAACATTTTGCAGGAACATCCAAACTAATTGTGGGTGGAACACAGATTAGACACTGTTCCAATTTAAAATGATTACTGCTGCAGAGAAGCAGTCTTTCCTAGGGCAGAAGCCCTCATGTCTTTGGCTTTCTTCTATTTCTCTTCTGAAAAAAACTTTTCATTTTACTTACCCTTCCTTCTTAGGTGTCACAGTTACCAATTCCACAGACATTGCCCCAGAATCACCCTTTCACATTGTTCATGTCCTCAGACTTTCTTCTCATTTTATCAAACTCATTCCTGATTAGCCCTTCCCCTTCACCTCAATAACTCACTCCCTCCCTTTTTCACCCCAGAGCTGGACTTATTCATAGAAGCCAGTTAAACTTAAAAGTGATTGTAATTCTTCTCATTTAAAGGTAGGACTTAACATCCTCAAAAGCACACTGCTATGAGTAACGTACTGTCTCTTACCTGTCCCAGAAAGCTTTCTGTGCAAATACCCAACTCCTCCAGATGCTCCCACTTCACCCATTCCTCTCTACTCCTATGGCTGCTCAGCCAGAAATTCCCCCAGTACAAGCTGCTCTTGCAGATCCCTTCTCCCTTCCAAACAGCATCAGCATTGAGTTTGAAGGTCTGTGAACCAGCTGCACAAGCTGACAGCCCCTCAGTCCCAGCAGCCACCAGCACCCCCTGCCCTTTTATTCACAGCCTGCCCACCTGCCTTCCTCCTCCTGCAGCAGCCAAGCTTCAGCTCCTGCGTCTGGCTGGGTCCCTGCCACCCCAGGCACATCCAACAACAATCTGTCCAAACAGGGCTCTGACAGCAGAAACAAGAGAGCATGTTAGAGAGAAAAAAAAAAAAAAAAAAAAAAGGGAAAGAAAAGGTATTGTAATCCTATATCCTCAGCTTGCCACTCTTTATTCCGTACCAAATAAGCTTGTTACAACTGGTGTATGCATCTTGTGCTCTCCTGGCAACACTGAATTAAATTCAGACAACTCAAGGAGACCATTCAGCAGGGAATTTAAAGAAGGGGATTGCATTAGCTGAGTGGAGAACTGGGTAAGGTATAAACAAGTATTTCATCAAAGACAAGGTCGGGGTGAGGGCAAATTCTGGCAAGAGTCCAACCATAGTAATAAACCTGAGGGAGATGCTGGTGCAAGAAAAAGTTCAGGGTCAGTGATGACAATGAGATTTCTCGCCTGGGGAGAAAAGTAAAGGTCTAGAGACATGAGAAAATGGTAGCCTAATTAACAGCTCTCCTTGTGGAAAAATTGATACCAAAATAACATAGCTTAATTGTTATCACCACCATCACAGGAACACATATATCTTTAACTTCCTATCTAGTTAGTGGCATGGCTAGGTCACAGCATTTCCCTGGGATTGTCCCCCATGGTCCAGCAATGTTCCTCACAATTGGCAGCCTGGAGACCTTCCACATGCAAAAAGCAGAGGTGGGGGTAGGCCTTTGATCTTTGCCTTGGAGGTGCTGTCTGGACATCACTAAGCCAAGTCATGAAATGCTGAGGTGAACGAGTGGAGCAGGTTTGTTTGTTTGTTTGTTTAAGGTCATGCCTGAAATGTTTAAAGCAATGCATTGTCAGCTTGTTTTGAGGTCCCTGCATGCTCTGTGACAGAGATTCATAATGTCTCTGTACTTCCTAAGTCTTTTTAGGGAGAGAAAAGCAGTTAATAACAAAACAGAGTTTAAAGAGCTCTGCATTCGGGAGTTAATTTGAACAGGGACCCATTTGACTGTCTTTACCTAACAGTTAAATGAGCATTTGCAACTCAAAAGAGAAACGTGTCAGGATTGCTGGATCCCAATTAGGTTACCCAAGGAGTAGGTAACTCACTTGCTGTAAAATATGGAAATCTGACCCAAAGAATTTTTTAGCAGAGATTGGGCTACAGAGGAGTGCAGTTCGAAAAGTAGAGAAATGCTAACATAAAGTGAAAAATGAGTTTAGAGAAAATGTGTGCCTTCCCCTCATCTTTCTCAAGTCAATCCAATTTTTCAGCATTTTGGCAGTATTGATAAGGATTGCCACTGTAACTTTGATTCCCATGTTCTGGTGACTAAGGAGAATGAAAACCAGAAAGCTTTGGGTAATAGCTCTTCTGGTGAAATTGAGGCTTGAATCCAGCCACATATAGCAGCCTGGTGATGTCTGATACAAGCCATTAAAAATGCCCTGGGTAGTCTATAAATTACAGCTGTGAAAATGGAACCAAATCCTTTTAATGTGCTTTCCTCAAGAACATATTTTTATGTACATCTGTGTGTTTGCCTAAGCCCAGATGTTATTACTTAACCTCTGAATCTATCAGGTATATGGACAATAAAATCCACAAAAGCTAAAGCCTAATTTAGTAAAGGTTGGTCTGGTTTTTCTGAATTTCCTGTACTTTTTAAGCATTAGCTTTGTTACCTAGTGTGCCTGCAATTGCTAATGTACCTGAGCAGCTTGCAGTGCTGGTAATTAAATGTGTTACAGAATGTGAGTATAAAAATCTTTTTCAATTAAGAACTACCAGGGGGCATGGGGGGTGGTATTTATGTGATGTGTGAGATAGCTGAGTGTGCAGATCAGTGACAATCAGGTGCACAGCACGGTACCTTTAGCACCTTACTCCTGGTCAGAACATGCTCAGCTGAGACAGGCCAGGCCCTGGGCAGGGATGCTGAGCAACGAGGGGCAGAGAGAGTTTGTGTATTATCATTTAAGAAAAAAAAAAAAACCTTCCCTTTAACAAATATGAAAAGAGGAAAGCTTTGACAATCTACAAGTTGTATGTTTGATTTTGCAACTTTTTCCATGGTCTTATAGACAGTGTACTTTAAAGGTCGAATATTTTACCTTTTAAACCATTGGTGACAAGAAAATGTCCAGAAAATTATTGTAGCTACTGCTGGAGAGGGTTATAGGAAACTGACAAGAGAATAGGATGAACTTGAACCAATTTTTTAAAATAATTTTTGAAAAAGAATTACTGCTGTACACAGTACTACTTGATGATTTAAGAAGACAAAATAAATGATATAATTGCTTTAATTGTGCATATTCAAGTAGGGTGATTAGTTATTGATTTCAATATGTTAAAAAAATTAAATGCTTACCAAAGCCATTTCTCCTCATTCTCCTCAAGAGTTTCTATGGGCACTGGAATTTTTAGAGGAGAAAAACAAGAAAACAGGACTTCTTCCTTATTTTTGTTTTGCTTTCAATCTTTTTGCTGCATTATAGTTTTCAATATTGCTGAGGAATCATGAGGTCAAATTCAGAAGAGAATCAGACTTTATATAAGGTGCTTGACCCCAAAACTTCATTTAGCTGTCATGGAAGGAACTATATAAGCTTCTTAAACTCACAGAAAGGAAGGACTGAAATTTTCATACACATGCTGAGGACAAATCTGACACTGGTGCATAGCCAGTGTATTTAAAGATGATTTAAAGATTTACATTCTGAGAAGGCAGAGAGAAGATGTAAAAGTCTGTGTTCTTGACACTTCTCAAATGCAGACCTACCTATGAGTTACATAACTTGATCCTAAAACTCAGGAATTGATTTGCACTTTAAAAAAGATCAGTTTACAGAATACTACATTACATGTTGAAGTGAGGGACTGCTGTCTCAATAATTTCCTAAAGTTCTGGCTCACTAATGCCTATCTCTAAATTTAATGCCTTACCAATGCTTGGGAAACAAGCATATAAGGAAGAACTCAGGAGTTACCTGCTCAGGTGAGTAATGAATGGCAGATACTACCACCATCACATGCCCAAAAAGGGGTTTATTTCACTCATGTAAATAAAGTTCATCTGCAGAAGAAAATCAAGGACGCTAAAACCTAGAACAAGCTCTAATAACTGCTTGTTTTTCAAGTTTTATTAATTTCATCCACCGTGACCCTTATTTCCATCTCTTATTTTTTACCACAATTGGTTTTTAAAAGATTATTTTAGAGGGTTTTTTATTAGATTATAACATTTTCAGAAGCATTTTCTTCCTTGGAAGTGGACTAAAAGTCAGTTGTGTGAATACATGGGGGAAATTAGAGCTAAGGGTTCCATGCATTTTGTTCCTAATCGAAATAAGTTTGAAATCCTACTGTGAATTGAGAAGGGTCTGCCATTATAAAAAAATAAATTAATATTATTACCTCTTAAAGAGCGATCAAATATTAAACTATATAAATAAGTATGCAAGTGCCACATTAGTCTGTTTCCTTAGTATTCAAAATTATATCAAATTTCCCAAAGAAAGTTGATCTTTCATTAAAGTTTTCAGTATCCACATTTGTCACCCAAGAGCCAGAGCTTTAAGGATGCATTAGAGCTCATCCCTTAATTAGAGCATTCATGTCTATCCATGCTGCTGTGCTCTGTGAACAGCTTCAGAACAGACCAGCCACAAAGTCCAGAACCACTATAAAACCCTTTAAAAATTGTCCACATCTTTCCCTCCTACCACAAGCCTGAGCCAAGGAATGGGAGCAGAATTGTTCCACTCAGGGTTTGCCCTGCACCATCAAGAGGTATGCCCTTATCTGTATAAAAACTCTGTGAGAAAAATACAGCACATCAAAAATTACCAAAGGAAACAATCAGTATAATGTAAACTTGTGCCTTAATATTTCGGTGCTATGTCAACACATGAAAAGAGATCTTTCAAATTAGATCTTAAAATTCTAGTCTGAAATAGTTTAAAGTTACCTCATAAAATTAACAGTCCTACCAAGTGTTTATGACATCAATCCCAGATTTAATAACACCGTGGTTAAAGGAGGCTGTGTACTTAAGATATTATTTACAGAAAGAAAAGACCAGATTTATTTTTATAGGAAAGGTGTTTTTCTTGTTCAGGGCAGACACCAATTATCTTCCCACAACTTTTGGGTTGTGTCAGACACTAAGAGGGGCCTGATGCTAAACTTTGTAAAACCCTGAAATCATTTGCATTTGTTTTGTAACTGCATTTCTATGCAAATGTATAGCATTCGACTTAACACCAGCGCTTTTAAATCCACTAAGTAGAGACACTTTCTGAGATTTTTGTCAGAGGGAAAGGATTAGAAGATTTAAGTTTGACTGAAATGCTGGTGGTGTATAACTCATCTGAAGAAGTTTCAGAAGCTTAAAAAATCACTGTTTTAAAATTTTTCTCAAATTTTCCATTTTAAAATATAAAAAAAACCAAACTCTCCTGTCGTTTCTATACCTTGTGAGATGCAAAAATGTTTTATTCTTTTCTTCCTGAATTCTTTCCAGCTAATTACCTATTTTGCATTAGAATAACTTACCATTATTCTGTGCACACCTATACCCCTCCCACTTAGATTCACTTCACAAATTTGCTTGCTCCATGACACTGCTCAAACTCATTGTTTACTCATCACTTTTTTTAGCTTTCAGAACGTCTCTGGCTGCTGATGGCTTGCTTAGCAAGGGTCAAACACAAAACAATTTTGTGCTGTAGGGAACACAATGACTGAGTGTGGGAGAGGAGTCCAGGACAGCCAGGGTAGCAGTAGGAGAAGAGCACACACACACACACACACACGCACACACACTCATACACACTGAATTGTCTGTGTAAATATGGGGAGTGGGCATCATTTCTTGCTCTTCTCTTCTTCCTAGAAAAAAAATTGAAATTAATCCCAACAGCCACAAAAATACAGCAGGTGCAGGTCTTCCTTAACCTGGAACAGTGCTAACTAACTCCTAGTTGTGGGAATAAAGGACAAAAGTCATCACAGCCATAGGTGACACAGGACACGGAATATCACTTGGCAATTCTTGCATTAAACTTTTTTTTTTGAGCTGTAGATTTTGAAACCTAAGTTATAAAGAATCCTTAAAATTACTAGGAAAATCTCTGCACTACTAAAATCTGAACTTCATTTTTAGGTTGAATAAATTTAATTTTGTACTGCAGCTTTAGATGTTTTCACCAGAGAATGGTAACATCACCTTCATTGTTCTCCAAATACCAATTCCAAATCTGCTCTGACTTTTTTCCCAGCGGCAAAATGCTCGATGTAAGTCCCTTTTCCTGATGTCAAATCTCAATATCTACTTCAGTAACCAACAGAGGAAGCAAAGTTCCACTTCATTAACTTAATGAATAGAATAGAATAGAATAGAATAGAATAGAATAGAATAGAATAGAATAGAATAGAATAGAATAAACATGAATTGCTAGAAAGTCCAGCTGCTCCTCAAAAAGAAGACAAATTTGAGAATTTAGGATAACAGAAACCACTCTTCTGTCTGAAATATTTTATATGTTGTTGGCAGCTAATAGCTCTTATAAGTGGTGTGAGTTGCCAACAAAGATATAGCTGGAGTTATTTAAATTTTCACTCAGAATTATTAGCTTTGTAGGCTTTCTGGGAACTCCTGAGCCACACTACAGGTTTCGCAAGTACAGTGGTATGTCTACAGAGTTATGATCAGATAGAGCTCAGTAATTGAGGATGGGTTTATCAAACGCCTTTGGCAGTGTCATAAAGAACTAGACTGTGCACCTTAAGCATTGCAGGCCTCTATTTAATTTTGTCCTCTGTGGGAAGATGCATTGTGCTTGAAGTCTTTTGATTAAAACACACCTACGAACTGCAAAAGTGGCATTATCCCAGGATTCACTCCCCAGAGAAGAGAGGATGCAAAGCTGGCTTTTCTCTTCTTCAGAACTGATGCCACAGTTGAAAAGACAAGAATTTACAGAAAAGACACAAGGTATTTAATATTTTTGGCATTTGCACTACCCTTTCATTTAGCCATTACGTTTATTGTAAATTAACCACTGTTTAAAATTAAATAGGACATTGCATTGCTGTGATGAATATTGCAGCACTGTATTGTAGCTAGAAACACACAAGGAAAGTAAAAACATTCCAGATGAATTTTAGTTTGAAATTTAGAACATGGATTTGCTTCTCTCTCACTTGACAATTAAAAATTGCCTCATTTAGAGACATAAGGGCTAACATGTCAAGAAGAAAACATTCTATTTTTTTTTTTCCCTCAGCTGAATCCTTTTCCTCACATCCAGCAGTCTGGATGCCCTCACAAATACTAGTGGCAGCACAAAGAATACAGCACAAACCTAAGTCTAGGGCCTTGGGAAACCAAGAAGGAAGAAGAGATGGGAAAGATCATTCTTTTTAACTACAGTCTGTAGTGTCTGCTTTAAACCACAGCCTCATACACAGAGGTTCTTCTCCCTGCTTGGGGTGTTATTCTGTTCTGTCCCTTATGCTTGCTCTGCACATTCACTTCTTGTCTTCAGGAATTTTTGGCAGCTATAAGCTGTGGTTTATGTTGGGTAATTACTGAAGCTGAGTCATTTAAATGTCCACAAGGAGATGAAAGTGGGGGCGGGGAATTTACTCACCTAACCCAGATCTGTTTTCTGACAGGGAGAGGAGCTGAACTCTCAAGTGCTGCAGTCAAAACCGGTCTGCACGTTATTGTGATGGCTGGAGCAGGATTTCCAGCAGAAGCACTCCATCCCCCGCAGGGAGAACATCCAGCTGGCACAAGGGTTTGGTTGTGAGAGGTGCTTCAAAACAGTTTGAGATCCAATTATGAAACTATGAAAACACTTAGGGGACGCACAGGATGTTTGATTTAGAGAAATTATCTCCTCACAGGTGAAATGACCTGCGCTTGTTAGCAGAATGAATAATATCATCTGCGGACTTTAATTAAATTCCAATTTCTCCACACACTCACAGAAAGAATACGTATTGATGGATTTCCTCACACACCAAGGGCAGAGCACGTTCCTGGAGAGCAGGTGGCTGGCACTCAGCTGTCCCTGGGAACCCACCCCACCAAAAAGCCCCCTCCAGCTCCCATGGAAGAAATCCCTCATGGCAGCGGCTGCATCAGTGAACTGCAGGATGAACTTTGGATGACCGAAAAGCAAAACATGTTGGTCTTTTAATCCAGCTGCTAGATTTGGACTGCTGCCTCTTGCCTAACCATACTACTTTCAGCCTCATCCCTGTTCAGCTCAGCTCCTAGCCTGGATGCATTTAAAGCATGTAAATTATTTGCTCTATGTGACACCACTGCAAGCATGCTACTGTTAACCAGGACTTAGCTGAGCTTTCTCCAGGCTTTGAACTTTAATGACTCATTCTGATATATGTGACATGATGAGTGCTATCTACATTTAATTATGAAAAAGATTTTTCTGATATTCTGGTTGTAATTTTAGTTTTGGCAGTTGATAATCTTCCCAGGCTGATCCGAGTGCTTTTGGAAGAGAAAATAAAGTACATTCATACCTTAAACTACTTTATGGAAAGTGTTAAAAGTTGCATCCCAAAGTAGCTTTCCCATCAAAATTCAGACAGTAAGAATGATGTAAGCAGTGGTACCCCTCTATAGACCACCAAATCTCAGCCTCAGATATTAGTTTTTTGAAAAAGCATGAGAGACATGGTTTGTCTCTTTTTCACTGCAGGAGAGACAGTGAAGATCCCCAGGGACCATAAATTGCCCCATGTGGAAGAAATTATAAGAACAGTGTCCTCACCACCACCTCAGACAGCAAATCTAAATCAGCCCAGGAACATTTCAAAGTGTAATAGAGCTACTGCTCCCACACTTGTTTCCTCAAGGCTTATGAACAAAATCCCTGTAGAGCCCAATTCATACTAACCTTTATTGCCATCTCTATCAGAATTCAGGTCATGAGTCAAAACCACAGTCAGGATCTTTATCTCAAAGGTTATGCATTTTTTGTTAGAAATATAATGTTTGGAGATTAATCTATGCTTTATGTTTTCTATGTTTTCTGACATTTGTATTTTTAGCCTGAAGAAAAGGAGACTCAGGGGAAACCTTATCCCTCTCCAGAGCTACCTGAAAAGAGGTTGTGTCAGGGTGGGGGGCAGCCTCTTCTCCCAGGCATCTGATGACAGGAGGAAATAGCCTCAAGCTGTGCCAGGGGAAGTTCAGGTTGGACATTTAGGAGCATTTTTTCACTAAAAGGAGGGTTGAGCATTGGAAATTACTGGATGTGGCACTCAGTGTTATGGTTTGGTTGGCATAGTGGTATTTGCTCAAAGGTAGTACTCAATGATCCTGGAGGTCTTTTCCAACCTGAAAGATTCTGTGATTTTATGTGGTCAAAACCATGGTCCAACTTCTTTCAACAGCATTGCAACTTTTCCTCTACTTTTCATTCAGTCAATATGTTGTGTACTCATTCAGGCGTGTCCTCTGCAGACAACATTTAGCTATGATTGCTGAATTAATAATTTACAGCTCTCCGAGGTAGGCTTTGAAGAAAGAGTTGCTTGGGTCTCAAAGGTCAACATGAGACAAGGTTACAAATCCAAGGTAAAAGCTCTAAACACTGTTAACACACCACCCAGTGTGCCTAAATCAGGCTATTCTCCCAATAATTAGGTAGTCATGTAAATTAATTTCTGTTTTACTGGGTGAAGTAGTTCCTAAGACAGCAATCAGAAAACTTTGTGTGTTTGGTAGAAAAATGAAGACCTAAAGACTAGGCTGTTGCATCCAATGCCACCAGTCCAGCAGAGGAAGTGGAGAGCCAGGCACAATGCTGCACTGGAATATGGCTTCTGAAAAACAGAAATAGAAAATCAGACCCAGGCCATTTACTGTGAAGGTTGTTTTATATCTTTCTGTCCTCACAGATGAAGAGTCAGAAGGATTAGATCAACGAATAAAGACACTGCTTGCTGCTTAGTGGAATAAAACTAATCATAGCCTGGAAACACAGCAGCTCTGTGTCATCATTATTCATCTTGGAGAATACCTGATCAGCAAATGGGATTATTCAAATGAATGAGTTGCAATGAATTTTGCAAATACAGGAAATAGATTTTGTATCTGTGAGTGCTGATTGATTAAGCTCTTTCATGCTAATATGACCCATTTACAGCAGTATCACTGGGCAAAATAAGAATCCCTCAGAAGCCACTAGGAAAGAGCTCTGGGTGAAGAGCAAGAAGTCTGCAGCACTGCACAGGTCTGCAGGCCCATGCAGGCAGTGTGCCACCTCTTCTCTAACCCAGAGGTCTGATCTTAGTTGGGCTCAGGACAAGCCCGAAGGGTTTCAGGCTTTCCAAAATGCCTGCTCTTCTTTCTTAGAGCCATGCAGCAGTCCATATTCATCTTCAGGAAAACCACCACCAACAGAAAACAGTCCCAGAGATGCTGTGTGGCCTTTTGTCACCTCCATCTGACAATGATAACTGGGAAATGGCATGTGCAACATAATTATAATCTGTCATTGCTGTCCAGAAAGAGAAACTCCGCAGGAAGGAAGCTTGTGCTGTACCTCAGGAGAATTTTGGCTACAAAAAGGTGACTAAATGGAAAACCCACCTAACACCTTGTGCAGCATGTTTGCTTTGTCTGTTTGTACTTGGGGAGCTGCACAGCCAACTTTCAGCAACTACTCCTTCCTCACAGACATTTCCCAAAAAGCCTTGCAGAATTCAACACCATATAATATGAATTGAGTTTTTAACACCATTTAAGAATTCTGCTGAGTTTACAATGTCATCTGTTACACACCACTAGAAATCAGTATTGTTTGACTATGGCAAGCTGCATATATTGCAAATTATTTTTCAACCTTGGAAATTAGTAACTTTGATAAGATCTTTAGAAAAGATTCAAATGTGACCTATTTTTGGCTCATGTAACATTCTGCTCACAGCTTGATTTTATCTTTATACAAGTTATGTACAGCTAAATGTACATTGAACAGTTGCAACTGCTCATTGAAACTCATTCATTCAAGCCCATATGGAAAGATAGCCATTATTCATCTTTTCTACTAAGCTCTGCAGATCTTCATAACTCTTCTCATTATCTGATTATATTTCAGCAAAGTAGCATTTTCCCTTTCTTGAAAAAAATGCCCTGTAAGAACCAGAAAACTCCATCAGATGACCTACATATTATATGTTAGAGCTATATGTAGATGGCAACCATCATTCAAATAAATGTAAGCCGTACACTTTCACCTGTGAAAGATAAGTGAATTATTATTTTGGATGAGAAGACTGAAACTGATAATTGCTGGCTGTATTTTGTCCTGTTTCCAGAAGGTTAGTTCCAATACTGATAAAATTTTTAATTTTACTTTAGATATTCAATTATTTGTGCTAGAATTGCTTTACACTGTCATTCAGAGAGTTCAAAGTGCAACAGTGCATGCATTTGTTTTGCTGAATCATAGCTAACCACTGTAGCTTGAAGGAGGAATAACCATCTCTTTGTAACCAATCCCCTGAAGGTAGCAAATACTTGTAAATATACTATATATATACAACCTACATATATATATGTATATATGCCTATATGTACACACATATATGAGGTAACTAGCATGCAAAACAAAAGCAAACACAAAGAGAGGAAATTTTAAAATTTTGCCTCCTTAGAAATAATCACTTTTGTCTATGCTTACTGTCATAGACTCTCTTGATAATCAGTTTTAAAAACCCATTTACATGTGGTCATCATTATCATATTGCCTAGACCCCTGTTCTAGAATGAGATTGCACACTGAGAGAAATAGGTTGTATTGCTGTCTTTTACACCTTTGATTTAGCTGAGATAAATCCTACCTCTAGTCAGCACACTGCATATGAAGAGGAGGAAGAGAGATTTTTCTCACACAAAATGAAACACATTAATTGCTTCTGAATGCAAGTACTGTTTTTAAAACTTTTTAAAAGAACCTTTCTACCATCAAAAATTCTGTGTAATTCTGTGCAGCACATTGCCAAGTTTTATTAAATAGTCATTGCCTCTCACTTTTAAATCAGTTTTGTATTAAAAGGGTGACATATAGCATAATAAAGAATATGTGAGAATGAGATTTCTGCAAGATGTATGAAGGGAAGCTCCACAAGAAATCTGTCCCAACGAATGTTAATACCTTGATAAATAACATTTACTGACTAAGGCAATATGGAGGGAGGACCCAGCTCTTTCAAGACCCACATGAAGTGGGCTTGAAAGTAGATTAGAAACAGTAGTTAACTCCTCTCACATTTGGAAATAAAGCTTTCAAAATCTAACAAAGTGGTAGAGTACAATGATTCTGCTGTCAATTTGATACATTAATCTTTCTACTCCTTTTTCTAAAGAAGAAGAAATAAATTATGTAATGGACAAACTGATAAAACTAAGATTTCTGACATTCTTGACATCCTTATAACATTAAGAAAGGACAAAGCCAGATAAGAATGAATGCAGAACTATTTCCCTTCATTCTTCTGACACTTTGAGTCATTCATTGAAGTCACAAGTAGCCTCTTTTTGCACTATATGTCCATATTTGAAAAGCTTCTGAATGAAACATGACAATGTTCTTAACTTGTCTCTATGCACCATGTTTTTTCTGAGTACATTCCTTAATTTACTTCCTCTATCAAGTGAAAAGCCTGAGTCATGGAAGCAATATTAGAATATATTCATTCATGATTTCAGGTATAATAACTTTGCTAAACACTACAGTCAATCCAGTTACTAATTTCAGGTACACTGAGGCTTAGCCTGTCCACTTTGACATCATCTCCAACTTTAAAATATGCTCTTTTACAGGTGGATTGAAGAACTAGAAACTGTGATGCCAGCATGTCTTTTGTCTATAGATTACACATATGTATATTTTAGCTGTTCCCCTTCAAACATCGAATATTGAATCTGAACTAATACTGGCACAAATACTCATAGAGCAATAATCATATTTATCTGAGGCAGATTCCCACAGCCGAAGTGAGCAGGGTAAAATCAGCACAGAATCAATGAAGGAAAACAAACAAACAAGCACACAACCTCCCAAACATAGCAACTAATGACAAAAGAGGAAAAGAGATGAAACCAGTCAACCAGCTAAACGAGCATTGCAAATAACCCTGAAAAAAGTAGTATCAAAGCCTCTGTTGTTGCCCACACCACAGAGTGATTGTCTCAGAACTTTGGGCTGTTTGGAGTTCACTGGGGGATTTCTTGGAGTCTCTTTTTCCCTCTGGTTCTGAAATTTAAACCTAAATAAAATTTAAGCAACAAGCAACTTTAAATAAACCTGAAAACCTCTTCTTTTAGTACAAGTTGCTAAATAAGGAAAAGCAGGAGAGTAACTTTGTGAATGTGGCCATTTGTACATGATCATGATGTGGCTTACAGCTCCCTCCCAATTTGCAGTGCCATGTGCTTTAGCAAGCACAAAACCTTTATTCAAGCTTTGTTCAAATTTCCATTATGAGGGTCATAAAGACAGTGTCCCTCTGAAACTAGATGTGGCTTCAGATTGATACTAAGCCTGACTCTTCAGATTATTCAAACTTTTTTTTTTTTTTTTTTTAAGGTGCAAATCCTTTGAGAAGTCCAAGCGTAACCACAATGAAAATGTTTGCTTTGTCTGCTAACTAATTTGAGATAAGAAAGTCTTACTGAACACAACAGAGGAAAATTAGTTGTTAAGTACTATTATTTGGTTTTGTTTGTTTGTTTGTTTGTTTGTCTGCTTGTTGTGATTTGCACCATCACGGAGACACTTTTCATCAGTCAGACCCATTCTTATGCTTTGTTATGGAGAGTCACTTGGTTATGAAGAATCATGGACCCAAGTGTATTAGTGTTAAATTTTGCTCCAAGCTCCTTTCTCAGAGGTCATTTAGTCATTTATTCTCAGCTTTTCACTTTTATTAGTGATGTATTTATTCTAACCACCTAAATGAAGCTGGGCAATTTTTTCTGAACATTTTATAACACTAATGCATCCTTCTTTGCTTATTATTTTTCATATTCCTGAAAAAATTAAGTATTTCATTTCAAGTGGAATAGAACAGCCCATACAACACAAAATGACATTTTTGGGTGTTTTGCTTTGTCAGGTTGTTTTTTTGTTTTTTTTTTAAATTCCCTTTGATCTGTTCTACTTTTATTTTTATTTATAAATTCTACTGCTGAACCAATAAAATCAATTACTCATGTTGGCCTAGTTTCAGCTACAAAGATTTTGCTGCCTCCTTCTAGCAAAGAAGGGGTTCCCAAAGCACAGGAGCACAATCACTGTTATCAGAATCTCAGAGACCATCAACTTTTAACCTTATAGTTGGCATTGCTGTAAAGTTGGTATGATTTTATAGTCAGTACAGTCTCATTAGGGCACAGTTTTGGAATTACCACTTCAAAAGTAGATAGCAACATTTCTGAACATAGCTCCTAAAGCAGATGACACACCCACTATTTGAGTAGGAAAAGCAGGAGCTTTGTGGTTATTGAATATTCTCTGCCAGATTGAAACACAGGGTAAATGAGAACAGTTTAATTTCGTACAAAAAAGAGAGGTTTTAGAGAATTCTAGTCCTAATGTATGAAGTTATGCTAAAGAAGGGTAAAAGGCTTGAAATTACCTTTAATCTTTATGAGGTAATCAAACTTAGGAATTCTACATTTCTTTGTTTTGAAAATGAGATATTCAAGCCTACTTAACTTGGAACAACTCTCTGCAGCTGATGGCTTATATCACCACAGCCAAGGTCTAATAAAGCCAGTATTTTGTCCAGTCCTCAAAATTTTCTCAGATATTTATGCTTAATCATAGCAGGGGGTGCACAGTGCATTTTACTACCCAACATCTACCTAATGGTCTCATGCTTGAGAGAAATCACTGCAGAGTCAAGGCAGGATAGTGTTGTACTGACAGGCAAAAGACTGAGGTGCAGAGAGTATTTGAGGGTCCTTTCTCTAATCTAATGGACAACAGATGTGCCTAAGTGAGGATTAATCTTCAAACATCTCATACCTCCTTGCTATAAGACACAATGGGAGTTGTTCACACAAGAATAGCTCCTGCCCCAAGCTGAATTTTCCAGGAATTGGATGGGATCCTTCTTCTGTCTGAGTGCAGAGGAGGGCATTGTAACTGCTTTTGAAGTGATGAATGGTATATCTAACCAGCTGGAGAAGGCCACCTGCATGCCATACACAGGGAGACGTGGAAGTACTTGGGCAGTAGTTAATAACTCCTTGAATTGGCAGGGAACAGATTTTGCAGCCTTTTGGCAAATGGTGGCTTCAAAAACTAGATTTGCATTTCCCCTCAAACCAAGACAACAGCAGCTCCAGCTTATGCATGCATGTTTGTGTGCATCTGTGCACGTGTAGACGTCCCATTTATAAACCCTCTTGTTGGCTCCTTCCAGAAGTGAGGCAGGAGTTTCTTCATTGTGCAGCTTGTGCCGTGTGCCAGCAGGACAGGATGAATTGAAGACAGTATTCCAAGCAGCCTAATACATTCTTGCTGTTGTAGCTAATTTTCAGCACAAAGCAGGAGGAAAACAAAGGGCTAAAGAAAGGAAAATTCAGAAAGATCTACAGTCCAGGGAACCTGAAAGGGATTAACTTGGTCTCCCAGGCATGATTCGTTATGCTGATCTGAGAATAAGACAACATGGGGCTGTGGTAGCTGCCGACCTGCTAAGCCCCTTGGAAGTCTGAATTGTCAAATATCACATCCCTTCCTGAATGACTCGCTCCATCTGTGTTTGCTAGTGTCCACATTGACAGCTGCCTGCCATCTTGGCAACAAAGTCAATGCAATTTGAGAATCTGTGCTGGATGTCTAGCACACACATACACAAAAGCCCACAGCCTTTAGACTTAGCAAAGCCTGTTAGCTAGCCACTCCAGTAAATAAAGCAGTCCAGGTATCACACTATATAAACCAATTCCAAAATCATTAGGAGTGCTTGAATCCATTAACATAGTGGTGGCTGAACATGTATTTACTCAGACAAGGTAGTGTTAAGAACTGAAGGCCCCTGTATGCATTAACTCCCAGCCAGTGATTCTCCTCTGGAAGGTATGTGCTTCTTTAAAAAAAAATGCAAGATGCATCAATCTATCACACTTGTGATCTACATACAGCTGCTATTCAATAGGGTCAATAATTAGCTTTCATTTTAGTAACTTTATCAAAACACAGAGGATGTCTTGCTATGAATGCGTATCACTGAATACAGAATGAGAGAATTTTAATCAAAAAAGAGGTAAAGAATAATTCAGTGAACTTGGAAAGAATAAAGAATTGAGAATTCCACCCACTGTTACACATCCATTTGAATAAGAGATGAGCTGTCAGTGAGGAGTACAACAGCTAGTATCACTGCTATATTTATATAGGTCCTTCAGAAAGACAGAAAAATATTAACATAATTTATAATGTGCTGCTTAATTGAATCACGCTACAAATCCCTGACTATTTGTGATTATTCCAGCACTCCTTAATCAGAAATAAGGATACCATCAGAGGTTTCATATGGAGATTATATACTGGTAACTGGGTATGTATATATATCTTCCTTTGTGATACTTTAGCTTTTCATGGTTACAGAATCATCCATTAGGCCTGATTTTTCTGATGGGATTTTAAAGAAGTGGAAATACCTCATGAAACAACAAGAAATATGATAGTTTCATTTTGCCTTTAGGTTCATGCATTGAAACCAACTAAAGCCTCAGGTTGAAGAAATTTAGGTCACATTTGTGCAAAACAGTTCTGCTGCCACAGTAACTAGTTATTCTTGCTTGCATAACTGATATTTTCAAGAAAGCAAAGTAGTCCATTTCTTAAAGAATATTTGTTCAAGAGACTCAACAGAAAGAATTTTAAAAAGTAAAGTTGAGCTCTAACAAGCAGATTGTCCCTGGAGGATGCATTACAAACCAGCAAAGATGTCCAGGCGAATGCCTGCAGCATTACTCATCAGCCCTGGCACCCTTAACTACTCTGGGGATGAAGAACTGACCTTGTTGTGTCCTGTGTGACTGAATGGCAAACAGGAAACTTCTTCTGGAGCAGCTGAGGACCATGGAAGTAGGAGAGAGAGAGAGAGAGAAAGTCCATGAGCAAAATGTATACAACTATGCCCAGCTTTGGGGCTATGGAGTTCCAGAGAAGTTGCTAACTCTGCCCCCCAATCTGGACTGTAGCTCAGGAGGATGGTGGAAACAAAAGTGGAGAGTAGAGAAACCAAAACGCTGCACCCAAGCTGACCAAGTTAATTCATTTCACAAGCACCAGCTTCAGGCTCTGATGGTTACTGGGCGAGACTCACCAGCAAGCAGACTTCCCCCTCCGGCATCTTCGGAGTCCCTTCCCCATTGCAGGAGTAGCTTTTTCTGGCACATCCGGGAAAAAGAGCAGTCTGCTGGTTTGAGAAGGGTCATAGCTCAGTGCTGAGCCATCAGAAACATCAGTTTCTGGCAGCTTTTTCTGCTGCTTCCTGCACCAGGAGAGTGAATTCGGCCCACTACAAATACAGTGGGATAGGATAGGATAATGCAACTTCAGTAGTTCAGTTTGAGGGGCTACCTATTGATGGGCTACCTATTAATAAAATATACTGTTTCCATGGTTTCCTAACAATTCAGCAGGAGTTCACCAACTTTATCATTGGAACATACAGCTTTACTTATTTATTTATTTGTTTGTTTGGGGAGTTGCACAATCAACCCCACACATTTCCTCTACTCATGAGGAAGTTTCAGACAATTTCCGTAGTTAATTGACAAGGTGTCAGCTTAGACAGTGTCTCATCCTTGAGCGCTGCTATTTAATGTGCTTCTAATTCCTACAATTACCTCCCTTAGGCACAAGGTTGAGTAACTAGACTGGCATTTCACTGTATCTTAAAGGTCAACCAATTCAGGGTCTGTCCAGCCACCTGGGAATGTGGGTGCTAAAGGCAAGGATCTTGCATCAGTATAGTCTTGGTTTGTGTCCCCAGACATTCTTTATGCCTCCATAAGAGCCAGCTCTCAGGAGCTAGGCGTAGAGAGGTTAATCCTTATTACTAGTGACACTAGAAAAAGCTTATGACAGATGCACAGTGGGTCCCCTTTGGAAGACTGCATAACTGAGGGCATGGGAAGGATGTTTTGCACAGAACTGCCAGGAGGCTTAGAAACTGTATTAGAAAAAGTCTGGTTCTTTCACTGCATAGCTCATTTAATGAACCTCTGTGCCTCAGGGTAAGGGAATGTACAGTATTTGAGCAGATAATCTATGTGACGTAACAAATTAACCTCTGAAAAGAACTTCAATAGTTATGCAAAACTGTATCTTGCTTTCTTTTGAATAGCTAAGCCCCATATCCTGAAAAAAAAAGCAAGTTCTTGCTAAAAGATAGATGGCTCGTGCTCTTCTATTACACTTGGTAGCAAAAAATAGCAATGAGAAGAAAAATAATGTTTCCATCTTAGTAGGACACCATTGTGTAAGCAGCATGAACAAATGGCAAGGTTGCCCCTTCAACCATCCTGCTTTCAAAAGGAAATTTTTTGGAACAAATTCTGCTTTTAGCATAGATTGGCATTATTGGTAGGGAGGGAATAAAACCACACAGTAGCACAGAATCCTAATTAGCAAGAGTCACTTAGTCGCAGGTTTGTGCTGTGATCTAACTAAAGCACTTGCAAAGATTGTTCTCTGTCCCACTGGGGCTGGGCTGATGCCCTGAAGATTAAATGACTGCATAATTCCCTAGTGTGTGCCTGAGCTGATGGTGGGCTCTGTATCTTTCCTCAGCAGCAGCTCACAAGGTGCCTGGAAAGTCTTTGAGGCTTCTGTCCCCAAGTAGTGTCCTCTGTTTCACCTGCTGCATATCATTGCATGGCAGGGAACAGCAGAGAATCCTTCCTGAAACAGAGCCACTGTGGTCATGCCATAACTTCTATAACAAAAACACAATAAATAAATTTTGCCTTCGCTCTAAATGAATTTCTGCCTTCCAAAAAGCCAAAATAATTTAAATGTCAAAATAGGGTGCTCAGATTTCGTAAATAACCAGTGCTCAGGATTTCTAACAAAAGTGAATGCAAAATGAACTGGAGCTGGTTCATTACACATGAACGTTTGCAGGGAAGCAGTCACATTCTTTGTTTGCCAGCTGTTAGGACTACATTAAGATTTTCTTACATCCTAGGTAAGTGGTTTCATGACGACAGTTTTTTGAGAGTAAGAACAGTCTCACTATTGCTTTTAGTTCAGGGCAGCCATGCCAAAAACAGGCAAGAAGGAAAAACAATGCTGATATCTGAGTGAAAGTTTATTGTTAAGTACAGAGCTGCTCTCACTCAGCCCCTTTCTGTATTATTTAGAGTTTCCAAAGGGAAAATTTTTGGGCTTACTGAAGAGCTCTCATTTTGATGTAACTGAGATAAAGGTATTCTATTATTTTTCAGACCCACAAGAGTCTTCAGGAATTTAATTTTGTTTGATATATAAAAAAACCTGACCATGAAATGGGTTTGTTGACATTCTGAAAGTATCTCTGGGATAATTTCCTCATGAGGACACAAAATAAAATGGTAATTTAATACTAAAATAAACCAAATCATGCAAAATAATAAAATAAAGGCAAACTGATTGCACATTGCATCTTTCTCACCATGCTGTACTTGTTTGCTGCAAAATAGCAACTTCAGAACAATGTACCTTTTAGGGAATGATGCAGAGCACAGTGCTTATACTAGGAATCAAAACCTTGAAAAATGCAACATGCTTTAGATTTGTGTTTCAAAATATTACCTAATCCTTATTCATTCCAAAGCTAAGGAGTGGTCTAAGTTGCAGAAGGTCTAAAACATACAACAAAAATATGAAATTACTTAAAGTGAAGTCAGAAAGAGACAGTTTCCAGTAATTAACCACTTAGCTTCCAATTTTAGGCATGTCTTTGTCTTTAGCACATTTCTCAGGTTACAATGTAAGATATAACCAAAAATATGTATTCTATCTGTTAAAACTAAGTAAGGCAGTGTTCTTTCTCTCTTCCATGACCCATGCCTTGAAACCCCTGCAGAATATGTTCTGTTAATGGACCAGCTGCTAAAACCAGGTGGGGCAATGTTTTTTATCTCTTCCATGACCCATCCTAACTCCTCTCTGGAGGAGCCATTGAGTCTATGTGACTGATAAAATTACATCATCCCATTGTAAAATGCTCCACCCATGGGGAGGAGCCAAACATTCCTACTTAGATATAATCTGAGGTTTAGACCACAGTCAGCGTTTTTCCACTAGATTCCCAAAAGAAAACCAAGCCCTTCTACATCACCACCAGACCTTCAAAAAAACTCCTTCTACAGGATCACTGCTTCAACAGAACCACATCTGTCACTCCAAGACTGCAGCCACCATTTTATCAGAGTGCTGCCAGCACTCTGACAAATAAGGTATAGGGTTGCAGTCCAGCTGTGCCAGTGTTTTTATACTACTGCATTTTATTTTAATTTTCCTATTAAATTATAGTTCTGACTTAAGATCTCCCACTAGTTTACTTTCAAACCAGCACAGCACATGAGCAACCCTGTGGAATGCAAGTCTTTGGAGTGCAGGTTATTAAAAGTCACACAGCAGTAGTAAATAACAGCTGTGGGGGACCTGAGGAGTGGGAGAGAACTTGGACTTTAACCTTGTCACTCCTTCAAGAATGATTGTTCCCTATCCTGACCTTGAAGTAATGGGATTTTCTGAAGGGAGAAATTCCAAGTTTGTGGAGGAAAAGGAAACATTCTCTGGCAGATTATTTTGTTAATAGCAGCTGTCTGAAACTGCTGGGATACTTGGAATGTCCCAGTAAGTCTCATCAGAGAAGGCATAAAGGGCAAAGGACAGGTGAGGTTGTGCCCGTCTTCTTCTTTGCACATTTACTCGCTCTGATCTCTAATTAGACCTGGGCTCAAAACTCCAAAAGAAAACATGCCTCTGCCAAGAGCTGGAGTCTATATTTGGCCAGGAGAAAATGTTGCCTCTCAGTCTTACCTCAAGCATGAGCATATGCATGCGAGTGCAATTGCAATGTAGAACAAATCTCATTGGAAGGAGAACTTCTTAATTTGTGCTGCAGCCTAAGCAATCACTGAGAAAACACACTAAGGTTTTTTCAGCTTAGCTGGAATCAACTTAGAGGGCAAGTAATGAATCTAATTGTTACGCCAGTTTCCATGTCAGCAAAATAACAGATGTACAGTATAGCAGAGGAGGGGAAACTTGGGTTTTGTTTGTTGAGCAGGTGCTACATTAACTATCACATGGATGTTTCTCAAGTACGTTTGGAGCCAGTTGGAAAGGAGCCAAGACTACAGCTTCCATTTCATCCCCTGGACATCCAGCTGTGCAGCTGCATAAGCCCCCAGAAGCAGCTGAGGGAGTGAAAACAGTGACACCTTGTCACTTCTTCAACCATTTCTAATGCCCCACCACAAATATGAAATAAATAAAACACCCAGGAACCACAGTTACGTCTACCATGCCAGGCAGATGGGGGACAGCAAGTTATCCCTCAACTCCAGCAATTATTGCAGCCAGCATATCAGGGAATGGACTTGAATCTGCACATGTGGTAGAGGGACTTTTGGGAAAGATCAGTGGGGCTGTATAGGTGCCACAATGATAAGCTCTGTTGTAAAGAAATGATTTGACATGCCAGGCAACTGCAGAGAAACCAGTGCCTGTTTAATAGCAGTGCATAGAAAACGTAGCCAGCAATTAGGCTGAAGCTGTCATCAACAGACAGAGAGAAGCTTAGCACTATTATAAGAGCTGAGGTGGCTATTAAGTGCAGTCTGTCTTCACTGAACAATTCTTCCATGGGCAAATGACTAGGAAACTACTGCTGATACTCTTCACCTAAACAGTGTTAAAGCTGCACACAAGGATGAAGTCCTACAAATGGGAAGGCACCCATTAATATTTAAATATTAAATGATTGCAAAACAATCTGCAACCACAGTTCCCAAATTGTGGGAAAATTTCAAGAAATGTGAAATGCTCAGGGTAGGTTTTAAGCTATAGAAGAAGTGAAGATGATAAGACAGCAGCATTATTCATGCATGACCTTGCAGAAGTTAACTGATTGTCAGCAACAGCTGAAAAAAATGCTAGGTGAGTGTTTTTAAGCAAATGCAAAGTAAAATAAACTCAAACACCTGTTTTGATGCAATTGGCATTCAGAAGTCAAATGAAAGCTAGACAACCTGTGCAACACTGATAATAAAGATAGCAAATGGTAAAATATTGTGCAGTTGTTCAAAACACTGTATTGTAAGGGATGAAAGTCAATAAATTTAATGCATCAAGAACTATAAGGAATAACCTATACATTAAAGTTCTATGCTGACATTGGAATATGTACATCAGAGTTACGCCAGTGACTGAGCAGGATGAGAGATAACAAGGGTAGACTTCAGATCCTATGACAGGATGTGATGAAGCAATAAAATATTTGGATTCTGTAATCAATTGCTTTTTGAAGTAACTAGCTAGTGAAGTTATAAAAAAAGAAAATACCCATATTATACTGGTGAATTGTGCCCAGGCTCTGTTCTGTACAACAATTCACTCTGTTCAGATTCAGCATTTGTGCTAGAACACAAAAACCCCAAACCAAACAACCCCTCAAAAAAACCTAAAAACCCCCTAACAAACCACAAAAATTCCACCAACTTTCAACCCTGTGACTGTAGTAGCTCACTTCTGAGAGAAAAAAAAAAAAAAAAAAAAAAAAAAAAAAGTTTTCGCTAAAAATTAGGAAGATTGTTAAATTAAAAGAAGAAGCTAAAAAGATAAAAATGCTTACAGTTGCCTTGGAGACAGTTTATAAAATAAAAATGAGATGTTCAGAAGAAATGCATACCACAATCAAAAGACTTTAAAAACCTTAAGAAAAGTTAGCATAGTTAAGAAGGAGAGTACAAGAAACTATGAACGGCATCATGACATCTTCAAAAATAGAAGTCTGTGAAAGAAACAGAAAACTGAGAACAAAAAGACTGGTAAAAGTGTAACACAGTGTCAAAAATTATTCTTAGAAAGAGCTTCTTATTCACACAGAAGCTGTATATTTTCTGAAAACACCAACCAGGCAAGATCAGAATCTTCAGCACTCAGATCTGAAGTACAGGGCCACTCTATGGAGTTGTATAATAAAAGATAAACCATTGATTCAAATAAATATTCACAAATATTCACATCAGTACTTGCCACTGAGCTCTTTGCAAGGGTTCTGCTAGAGGGAAGCTTGAGGAGGTGTTTAAAATATCAACAGCTTTAGAAAAAAAAAATTAAGAAAACGTAATCACAGATAACAGCTGTCCTAAAACAACCTCGGCTGTGAATACCCTGACTATTAACTGCAGGCATATCTTTGTCACTCAACTTGGTCCTAGAGCTTAAGAGGTTTGTTTTAAGAGATTTAAGAGTTTTGTTTTAAGATTGAATGAGGTTTTAGAGAAAAAAACCTGACAAATGAGACTGATTTCCATACCAGCTAAATTGGTCATTTACAATAAGAATAGCATTTGTAGATAATTACATAATACAGTAAGAACAGTCAATCCAGCCTCTGGAAAAGGAAGTTATACGGGGCAGTTTTGAGAAGTGACAAGTGCTATTGTCAGGGCAGAGCAGTGTGGGGAGCCCAGTGGGCAGGGGTCTATACCACTGCCTCAGCCAGGACCAGGGAAACTGGAGGGGCTCCAACCCTGGGGAGCCATGGACTGCCTTGGGGGAGATGGACCAGCTGAGGGTGGGGCCAGGCTGGGGCACAGCCTTGTGTGTGGACAGGATGGGCATGGTCTGAGGCAGGGCCAGACAGGGCTGTGGCTCCCGGACATCAGGCCCTCTGTGGCATCAGTGGAGCAGGGGCTGAGGTTCCCAAAAGCTGACATGGGGTCCTACATGGAATGGGCAGCCCCAGGGGCCAGGCAGAGTCCCAGGGGTGACCTCAGGGCCTGGGCAACTCTGTTGAAGTTTCCCTGTAGAATTCCCTTTACAGCATCCTATGCCACACATAAAAAAAAAAAAAAAAAAAAAAAAAGAGAGATGAAGATAACTCACTGAGCAAGGGAAACAGGGATCATCAATGTCAGGGGGTTTCATAGCAGATGGGGTCTGCCAGGGATGCAGATTGCACACAGGGACTGTGCTGGAATCTGTGCTTACATATGTTCACATAGTTCATAAACTACATGGAAATGGTGAGAGCAGATGTGGAAAAGCTCATTAATGATAATGTTATCCGTGGCATTAAGAATAAAGCTGCATTTTTGTAGCTGTACCTCACCACTGCACAGCTGCAGTACAGAACTGCTGCATGACAAGGCAGCGAGACAGCAAAGGAAATTCAGGGCTGGCAAGTGCACAGTGACCGGCAGGGGACAAAAGCACACTGCCTGGACACAGCACCCAATCCATGCTTGCTGTCCCTGCCCTGCCCCAAAAGGCCCCACTGAAAGCTCTTCACAACCCCACTTTGGTGATGGCAGAAGTCAGAATGGCAGCCAGAGTCTGTTCAGTGTAGGTCAGGTAGAGAAACTGGCAGTGGGAAAACAAGACACAGAAGTGGCATGTGGCTTCTGTCTGAGGAAAAGTTACACAGGCTGAAAATCCTCAGCATAACGAAGAGATGATTGAAGGCAGAACTGTCAGAGCTTCGTGAAGGTACAAATAGTCTGATGAAAATAAATTCAGAATGATTACTCAGAACTTTTCATAAAATATCAACTCTGAGAAACCTAGGGTATTAGGACAGCAAGTTTGAATACGCAAAAGCGCTTTATTTTTACATATTAGAAGTTTACATAACAGAAACTGTTGCTATGGTGTGTTTAGATGTCAGTAATCTAAGAAAAGCTTTGAATGCTATTAAACAAATTAATGGAAAAGTAGTTTATTTAACTTGAAGATACAATGCTTAGATCAGACGAAGAGAGGAGAGTTTCATGAGGCGCAGTGTGCAACAAATAATCTGTATATAATTATACATTACTAAATTATTTATCTGAGATTACCTTAAAGACAACCACGAGGGTATGAAACCAGATAGAACTTCAGCATGATTTGCAATAATATTAATATTTCCTAAATTGTAGTCAGTACTGTAGTGACTGATTCTACCTATTGCACCTTCTCATTCACTAGTGTTGAAATGAGCTTCCTTCCTCCTCAGACCCTGATGTATTTCATCCACACAAGGAGGGTCCACCCTTATGCTGGAGGCACTCTCAACATATTTTTTAATTAAGCCACTGCTAGTATCACTTTGCATACCTGGAACTTAATAAATGCCTAGCAGTGAAAGGGAAAAGGCAATCATCCTTACTGTGAAATTGCACATTCCTGAATCCAATAAGGTGAGAGGTGTCAATTCATAGCTCCTGAGGCTGCAGCTTCAAAAACACTTCCTTTTTCTAAAACAGATTAATTTCTGCTGGGGTCAGTTCCTTGACCCAGATCATGGCCCAGCCACATGTTCATTAGCATTGCTGTGACTTTGTTTGCAGAAATGCGCAGCCAGGTCTGGAAGTAGAGGAAGGGCCATCATTTAAACAGCAGCCTCCACTTAATGGTGTTTGAAAAAGTTTTGATAGAAAAACAGGAAAGTATAAGCAAAGTGGCTTTTTCCCTATGCCAAGCAGTAGAGAACCTGCACCTTTCTAATCATGTCATCATACAACAGTATTGAAAAGGCAGACATAAAGGCAAGGCTTCCTGCTGCAGGAACAAAGAGGGAAACAGCTGCTTTTTGAAAGGCAGAGTGTCATCTTCCTGCACAGCACAATGCTACAAGATAACAGGCTGTGTCATATGTATTCTCCAAAGAACACAGCCGGATGAACTCGGACAAGAACAGCTCATCTGGTTAGATGGTTTACTGCCCCAGCCAGCCATAAGCCATGCTTCTCCTAATGCACCTTACTTGAAAGCACACTTGACATTTTACCACTCAAATTATTCAGACAAGCACCTTTTAACCCAGTGCTTGGAAAGTTTAAATGAACAGTAATGGAAAACTGTTAGCTAATGAAAAAGGCTACTTTGTCCCTCTCTGTTAATTAAGCATTCCTAAAGATCCAGTTCCAGCTTTCATTATGCCCCACTGACATTTAATGCTTTGGGATACGTTGAAGAAAATTCTCTTATTTCAAAACCCCCACTGAAGCAAGAAGGGAAATTACCATACTTCCACCTACTCTTCCAATCTGCCAAGTTAGGCTATAAAATATTAAATATGATGTAAAAAGATGCAAGTGTCTTTGATTTCATGTAGACAAATCAGTGAAATAGCTGCAAAGCAAAGCAGGTGGGTAGCCGTACTGTTGGTTCTGAAACCACAAAAATACTGTAGTTACTGCCCCTTGACACACTGACATACTTATCTGCCAAGATGCTTGGCATTCATCACTGAGAAATATGCAACTGGTGCCTCTGTGGCAGAGTGGACTTTGCCTTTCACCTGGAGCTCACAGAGTATCACAGAACCCTGCCAGAACAATTCTTCTAGAAATATATTACAGAAGCAAAGACAGGCTTCCAGTGGCCAGCAATAATATCCTTTCAACATCGGTGTATGGAAGTGCCTGCATTTACAGTGTACAGTCTAAGTGGGTCTATCAAAGCTGCAATAACTTCTGTCACCATGTTGGCTCTGTTTTTTGTCCTTCCTCACAGCCTTAAAGCAGGCACACACACTCTTCTGTACCTTATCAATAAAAAATGCATGCTTACATTCCTCACACTAAGGTAGGCATTGGGGTTTACCTTTATATCTGTTTCTGTGCCAATCAAATATGAAACTTTCCCTCCTGATGAAACTTTTCACAGCCCAGAGTAGGATTGCCTTCTGATAAAAAAGCAGTTGGTAAACAATCCCCCAGCTTTGCATAATCATCTCACTGAAAGTGGCACTTTGCTGAATCAATCCTTCTCCCAGTTCAGACCTTGATACAGGATGTGTCTCAAAGAAAAGGTCTTAAGATGATGCAGGTCTGAGCAAGGTCTGGTGAAAGGTGCTCTGTTTGAACACCCATTGGTACAGACTGTCACAGATTAAAATTCACATGCATGTCTCACTCTGTGATGGTGAAGAGCTGCACGCTCCACTCACTGGAGGAAACTTCAGGCACAACGCAGCAGCTCACTGAAGATTTGGACTGATGAAATCTGGAGGATGCATTTGCCCTCCTATCAAAAGCATCAGGAGATAACGTGATCAAAGGAAGAATGCTCTTTAAGCTATTTATCTTTGCAAAGAATGACCTGATGATGTTTAATGGGATGATTAGGCATAGCTATGGTTTAACGCATATTTAAAAGATTATTTCCGTGATTAACTGGTTGTCAGAAGGAAAGTATCTAATGACAATGGAAAAGTAATTTCATCAGTGCATTCAAAAAGATGGCTTGCACTCGTGGTCTTGAAATGCAGCTCTTTAATTGGGTCATCTCTTAGCAGTGTTTCAGAAGCAGAATTGTGTGTTACTTTAAAATTGGGTTTCATAGGAATCTCTTCTGATGTAGACTAATAGAATGAGCAGTCAAAATATTGGAATCTAGATAATAGAGATGCTATTGCTTCACACATTGTTTTAAATATGCCTTTTTGGGATGGAGAGAGATGGAAGGATGTAGACAGCAAAAATATACTTCTTCTGAAATTAAATACAGTATATGGAGCCTTGAAATTTTAAGCCATGGCTTCAATGTTTGAACCCAGATTGCTGAAATTATGAGCTGTTACAGTTTATCTTATAAGAGGTCAGAGGACCCAAAGGACTAACCAATGTGTGCTGGCTATTATGCAAAACAGCATGTCCTGGTACAAAATGCATGATGAAGCCTTCAAGCACAAGTATATTTAGAGACTGAAATTGAATTACTCATATAGGATAAGGTAGAAACTTTGCAGGAACATGTAAATAATTCTGATTGCTCTATATTCCTAAAATTTTATCCTTTCCCCCTCACCTCTTACATCTGAAATACTGAGGTATCTTTGATCAAGTGGAAGAAAATTGAAGGGGTCAGCTTCCCTCTCAGATCAAATTCACAGGCTTTGCCATTATTCAGGATTTACATAGCATAAATGACCAGACTCACTGTACAGGAAAAACTGAGCTGAGTAGCTCTAACAGAGACACTTTCTTGAGTTTCAGGAAATAGAGAACTTAAGATGTGCAAGTCCTTTAATAGTATTGCTTAGTTGGAGAAGTTGAATTCTCTGACATATTGAAAGGAAAGCAGGGAAATTGTGCCCTTCCAGAGTAAACACCTCCTTTGTCCCTCTGTGTAGATTTTCACACAAGACAAAGAAAATCAAGCCAGAATTTGGCTTCTGTTTTCCTATTTGAATTGGGCAACCCAAATAAATGAGCTCATAATGAACGCTCTGCCAGCAAGCACTGCAAACATATGATTTACACAGAACCACACACCAGAATACCTGCATAATGAAAAGTACACCTGCAGCTTTAATTATGTGAAAATCATGTTAACAAAGAGCAATGAAAGCACCGTGTTTCTACCTTTTTATTTTAAACCTAGTGTTTCATTTCAGTCTTTCAGAGCCTTCCAGACCTAGAGGTCAATTCTAAATCTGGCTCTAGAGGTTGGACTGATTCTAGGTTCTAGGCTGACTGAGAAAGCAAAAAAAAAAAAAAATTCCTAGCTGATGGCTTATCATACTAGAAAGAAGCAAATTTCTGCAAGTGTTTCTGACTTTTGAATTCTCTGAGATTTTTTTGCTGATCTTTGTTTTAGATGTTTAGCCCAAATATTGTGTCAAAAGTGATACCACCTGTTGCCTCAAGGGATAATGATTTTTCAAAAGTCACTTTGCTATCCAACAAAGCTAGAAGAACAGAGGCAGAGTCAGTACCATTACAGAACTGCATTAAAACTGCAAATGGTTTTATGTTTAAAACCATATTTTCTAATTGTTTTTAGCTTCCCGTTTTCTTAGCCCTGATAAACTTTTTGTGCCTTTTGGTGTTTAGATATAGGTTATTGAAGCTTATTCAACAGCCTCCCTTGAAAATATATCTTCACTAGTAATTAAATTCCAATAAAATGCTTTCCTTCTTTCCTACTTTCCTTCTCTCCCTTCTTTCCAACGCTCCTTCCTTCAAAGTAAGAAGAAAAATAAATTTTGGAGGTTTTCTTTCTTTCTCCCCTTTAACCTTGTGGAAAACAAATCTCTGGAGTCAGTGTACTTGTCCCCTGTCTTGGCAGAGGACAGACACAGGTCACTGTCAGAGGGGAAGAGTGGGCTGCTCCCTTACCTGCACACCCTGTCACAGTCAGCCCTAGATTTTGTGTCAGTTCACAGAGGCACAAGCTGGTGGTCCCAGAGCTTTATATGGTTTATGCTTCCATAAGGCAGCTCTCAAAACAGGCATACCACTGGCCTTGGGTTTCCTATGGCTCTGTCATTCTGGACAGAACTACTTATTGGCCTCAGAAATTTTCAGGATCACTTGTATTGGGACAAGAATGACAGTCTAGGGAGCTGAAGGTATTTTAACATCCTCTTAATATCAATCACTTTATTAAGCTGGGGTCAGTATATCATCTGTGCTCATTGTCATAGTTTACCTTTACACTTTACATGAGATTCAAGTTCAAAAGCTATCAACAAAGGAAGCCTTCTGCCCTTCTAAAATTTTTCTATGAAAATTTTTCTAGAAACTTTGTCCATGTGCTCTTCCTCAGATAAAACCAGGATGTGCTTATTTGGCTAAAATTCCAGTAAGTAAGGGTGCAAGAGACCATGACCAAGCTATCTGCTAAGATGGTGACTTCCTCTGTGAATGTTTATTGTTGCATTGCTAAAACACTTTCAACTACAGCTTCTGACAGACTCGTGGTGGCATTTCAAAGTTGGACAGCTGAGCTGTTCACTCCCTGAGCTGCCCACCCCACTCTGGCATCTTCAAGGACAGCATCATCTAAGCAGCTTACAACTCACCTCCTGTTTTCAGCTGGTCATGCAAGGTAAACCAGCTCTGATTTCCATTTATCTTACTGTGTTGCAGAAATCACTGGGGCAATTCAAATGCTCCTTTACAGGAGATTGTGGGCAATACTGTCTACAAGACAGGCAAGGCACACAGCTAGAGGCTGTCTTCTGACATCTGATTTTTATTTGCTGAAGTGAGTTAGGCAGAGTTTTTATTTCAGTGTACTTGCATTTGGGAGTAGGTTAGATTTCCAAAAACACTAAGTGGTTCTGGAGCATACTACTGTGAAAAATTAATCAGACTAGTAAGCCCAAGTCACTTTGGGACAGCTAAGAATTTCTCTGATCACAGTTAGAGCACTTTTAATATCCTCCTCTGTTTGCCTTCTAGCATAAGGACAGCGTTTTATTTATGCTTCATTTATGATGAAAAAAACCCCAACATTTCAAGCTGGCAAGATAGGGCTTGCATCTAGTGGGAAGTAACACAATGAAATCACTATTAAAGCAACATTTTTTACTTTTCTGGAGAGGAAAGGCAGGATATCCCAAAAAAGTGACACAAATTTATTCAGCCTCCTCCTCATGATGAAAACTATCAGCTGACTTTCAAACAGAGGGAAACTCAGGCCTCATATAGCCTTAGAGAAATCAGTGAAAACATTATCAGGGTTGAGTATGGTTCTGTGTATCTTAATGCAAATATTTTTAAAGATTATGCCCACACTGTATAACTGTAGCCCTGCACTTTAGTCTGTGACAAATAAGGTTAGCATATCAAAAAATAAATGAACAAACAAGCAACCCTCCCAAAAACAAACCAAAACAAGCAAAAAAAAAAAAAAAAAAAAAAAAAAAAAAAGAAAACCAAAAAACCACACCTACCCCCACACTACCACAAAAAAGCTGTCTGAAAATTCTCCCTGTACTGACTGAAAATCCTGAAATCCATGACCCTGTCAACTAGAGAAATAAAAAGCAACCCACTTAAGGAGGGTACCTAATGAATTGATTTCACCCACCTCTGAGCAAAGAGCATTTAGAGAAAGACTAAAAAATCATCAAAACACAGACACCAGGCACCAAAGCAGTAAGGAATAATTTAATTCTTTACTAGTGTGCATTAGTTCTAAGCTCCAAGTCTTGCTGTGTTCCACAGCAACAGAGAACTCTTCTAAATGCCCCAGCAACTGCCTTAAAATCTAAGGGCTGAGTAGAGGAAAAGACACACTGTGCATGGTCCTTAGCATTAGTGCTTGTGCCATTCCTTCTCTTTTTCCACTGCTTGCCTTGTTTCAAGTGTGTGGTCCATGACAGAAATTCACTTCATTGTTAGATCAAAGGAGGCGTTTTAGCTTACACCCCACAGGCATGTAGTTCACAGACAAATTATTCCCAGTTTCCACTTCTATACTTCAAATGTGTTAAGAATACAACAAGAAAGCTAATAATAGTTAAGTGTGTATGCTATATAAATACAAATAATGAGGGCTCCCTTGATTAAGTCCTCTCCAAATCTCAAACTTTTAATACCAGACGTAAATATCTTGGTCTTCTCATGAAGTTTATCAGCCTTTATGAGATTGAAGAGAAATTCACTCTGACTTAATGTCCATAAGTGATCCTTAGTAAAGTAAATCCAGTGGCATTACACTCATTTCCTACTGAACTGTAGCTGACCTTTGCAATGTGAAAAACTGGCAAACTTAAAAAAAAACAAAAAACCTACCAAACAGTTCCCCCAAGTCAAAGCTGATATATGTTAAACAAACAGACTGATCTAGAGAACAGATTTTAATCTCAGGTCCTCTGACACTCTCACAGGGAGATTGAGCATCATGTTGAATGGAATTCCTCACCTTGCTTAGCAAACAGGAGAGACATCCTCCAATTCAAACACAACTCTTTTAATTCAATTGTCACTGTGACCTTCATAGAAGACATCTGAGAGCTGCATTGACCTTAAAAACTCCTCATGCTTCCCAAATTGCAGAATAACTTAAACATTTTGAGTCACATTGTAATATAGAAGAGGGTTTCAGTGTTACCATCAGTAATCATAGTGAATCCCCTTTGGCTTCCATCACAGTCAATGGAGAGAGCAGGGTTCTTCAAGTTCTGTATTTGTCTCATGTTAACAGAGAGGAGTGAAATAAATCATGTGGATCATGAGTGAAATGTATCTTTTCTTCTTCACACAGCTACAAAAACCAGCAAAGGGTGATGACTTAGCACCTAGACATCTACGTGTAAATATCCAAACTTAATATTTTCAGCTCAAAACTGGGACTGGATTTCATTCTGGGCCAGCAATAGACTTCATGTCTATGTTTTTTATCACCAAAGTACAAGTGCCAGCAATGAATGGAAACATTCCAGTTCTTAGGTGAAAAGATCATCCCTGGAGGTAAGGGGGTTTTGCAATTCCATTTCCAAGGCCTATCCACAAAGGCTCTGTGGTGTTTGATTTCCATTACCACACCTACCAATGCCACCATTTCTTACAGTCAGTCAACAGTTTAATGAAAAACATCTGCCTTAGAGGCTAGATTACTTTCCCATTATCAATCTTTTAGGGATTTCTGATGTGCTGGTTTGTTCCATCATTTTTCAGATCACTCTCAGGCAAGGATATAGCCTGGAGGATGGAATAGAGAGCCACTCAAAAACTTACACAGAGAATTCAGGGTCACATTAGGAAAGTCATAGCATTTCCTTCTTCTTTTGTATCCTCAGTGTAATTTATTCAAGGAAGTGTTGTCCACAAAAGAGACAGGGTGTGATCAGTCTCTTCGCGTCTTTGCGAGGTTTGCTTTATACTGTATGTGGTGTAGTTTACATCCAGCTCTCAGTACAGATGCAGTGCATTCCCTCGGGATTTCTTCTTGTGAACAGATCATAAAAACTCAGTTGGGTCCACCAGAGTGAATAGGAATATTGCAGGAGTAGGACTATAAAATCACTGCAATGACAGTAAGCAAGCTTGCCCTTTGTATGCCAGCTTGATTGTTGTGCCTTGCCAGTCAGTCAAGAGGGATTTATGCCTTGCTGATGAAAAGCAGCCTTAGCTAGTAAATCTGGTGTAATATGAATAAGCATCTGTTTATAGCTAGAAAGAAAAGTCAAAATGTTTCCTAATAGCAATCCCTTTTAAAACATACATATTTCATTTTAAACCAGACAGAACCACAAATTTCTTCTTTATACCTCAAACTCTACTCCTAGATGATAATTGTCCTAAGGACTTCCATTAGTTGGTACTACTTAAGGATTACAGTTATATGGTTTCTTGAAAGTTTGCTAAAACATTTGTTTTATACTTGTAAGACCACAAAGCAATGTAGGTCTCAAGCCTTGCCAGCAACAATATATGTGAAATGACAAACTGCTACTCCTATGTGGTCTCTCCTGCTTGTGCCTCCCTTCCACAAAATCATTATGTAAAAGAAATGTGCTACAAAAATCCACATGCAGTTTATTGACAAGAATATCTGCAAGTCCCTCCCCTGACTGCAGTAACACAATAATTTTCACATAATTGCCCTTGTATGGTGCACCTTTTTCCATGCTTTACAGATGAGAAAGCACAGCAAAGTGAATCAAAATGATCGGCCCAAGGTCAAACAGGAAATTTGTGACAAAGCCAGGAACTGATCTGAAGGTTCCTCTCTCCCAAGGTAGCACCTGCCTTCCAATCTAATTCTGATTTCTCACAGTGCTGACAATACAATATTTAAGCCTTGATCATTTAAATCCCTAGTGGACGAAAATCAATACATATTATTATTTCTATTTCTAAAATACAAGACTAGAAAAGGAAACCTTGTGCAGATGGTAAGTAGTTCAAAGGTTTTATCATCGTGCCTCTCCATCACTGAAGAAATTATGAAGCTGGAACTTGGCACTATCTGCTCTTCTGACAATGAAGGGAAGAAAACAGCTCCAGGAAGACAGTAATTCGAAGTCCAGTGATGCACATCTATCTGGCTTGTGTCGCTCAGCTAGCTGACAAATATAAACAGTGTTCATCTGTTAACACTTAGCTCTGTCTAGACATAGTGTGCTCTTCATTAGCCAGTTGTTCACACCTCTCCCCATAGGCTGCAAGACAGCAACAGAAATAGAGGTGGAATGTGTGTCTATGCAGCAAAATCAACTCAGAAAGTGAAAGTCAACCTTTTGCACTGCACTCTAAACCTGACAGGTAACTCAGCAGTTGGGTGGCCTCCCAAGTCATAATTTCAAAGCCTACACAACTGTCTGTGTCATACACTTAATTTATGAGGAATTTTCTGTGCATAGACACCTTAGCAGCCCTTTGTGGTGCAGGACTTGTCTGCTTTTGTGGGTGAGGGTGGGGAAGAGACTAATAACATTGTGAAGACATTGTAGGACTTAATAGCTTAAGCCAAGTGTGATATGACATTGGCTTCACAGTTTTATAATTATCAAAATGCTGCATGTATATCCTAATTCAGGATTGCAGTTCTTTCTCCTAGAAATTAAAGAAATACTGTGTAAATCTAGCTCCTCTGAAGCATTACAGATTTAGGAACACAGTCTACAAAATTATTCCTCTTTATATAGGAATTTAGTTGTATTGAATGGATAATGACTAGAGTTAGAAATTTCTCAGTGGAACAGTTCATTTTGTTAGAACAAAAGAATTTCATGGGAACATTTATAAATGAAACAAGGAACTTAAATCTCCTAGAATCTAAGAGGTACTGCTTACTCTGGAGAAGGATTGTGTTAAAGCTGCTTGGTGCACTAGGAGTAGCTCAGCTGGTTAGAGCAGGACATAAATAATTCCAGGGTTGTGGGTTCTGTCCTTGTATAGGCCATCCACTTAAGATTTGGGCTCCACGATCATTGTGGATCCATTACAAATCAGAATATTCTGTGATTCTGGTAATTGAAAAACATTCTGTTAAGATAATAAATTTTTAAAAAGCACTTTGACTGTAGATAATTAAGTGTGGGCAGAACTCATTGCCTACCTATCATAAGATTGATGACCCTGACTTTCAGCCTGCATTGGGTCTAACTGGTGAGTGTGGACACAAGAATTCCTGCTGCACATCTCACTTCTGACCACACCAGATTTCTGTCCTTCTCACAGGAGCAGTAAGTGCATGCTGACTGCTCAGCCACCCTCATGTGCAGCCACATCTACCCACAAAAACCTGCCAACTTGAATTTCATCAGCCACCTTGGGAAACAGCACCAAGACAAGGAAAGAGACAACACCCACAGTCTGACAGCAACACAAGGTCAGCAGCTGAAGGCAGCAGTTTGTCATTAAAAACTCAAAATGGCCATAGGGGATGAGAAACAGAAGAGGGATGGAAAATTCCTTCAAAATGTGTTTTACATATTCTGTCTGCATTGCCACTATAGTTGTTTCCTGTCCGATATGAACAGCTTTTAATCTCAGAATTTCATGTGGGAAAATTTTTATGTCTCCAGGTTCCAGTTTTGTTTGTTCATCATTAATGCCACCAAAACCTGAAATAGATACACAGTTTTTAAATATTCTCCTGAAAAAATAAGGAAAAGGCTCAATTACAGCAAATGATTTTACAATGTTACCAGGGAGATAAGAAATTCCATTTGCATTGGTTGTGTCAGGTTTGGATAGGTACAGACCCTTTGAAAGGAAAACAACAGCAGTAACTGTAACTGGAAAAATACATTAGTAAAATAGAGTAGGAGTCTTCACCAAACCATGAAAAGCCCCAGAAAACTAGGACCAGATGCCTTTTGGCTGGGTCACACACTGTCACAAGAACTGGCTGGCTCCTGGCACTTTTACACCCATATGACTGGGTAGGCAGTACAGTCCTGTAGCACACCTCACAACAAATGTGTCTCAGAAATGCCTGTTTCAACACTCCTGCTCTTCACAAGACCATAATTTTGAAGAACAGTTAACTGATTCTCAGCTATGCTAAAGCCACTTCAAAGCTCTGTACAAATGTGTCATTGCTGTTTCTGCACTCACCATAAATGTGTCTTGAAACACATCCTCCACCAAAAATGCAGCAAAAGCATGGGGGCTTTTATAAAAATGAAATACTCTGTGAGTTTTAGACCTTGTCTAGAATAAATTATGCATGCCAAAGCTACCTTGGCCCTAACCTTCTGCTTTACCACCTAGGCTGCCCTTTTGCTCATCTGTGGCTTCTGCACATTCTGCTTGCTGAGATGAACTTTCTGTATGTGTGTATACACAGCAGGCTGCAGGTGCATTGTATACACACGACAGGAGCTGTGTGGTTTAGATAGACACAGGGAAATGTGCATTAATTCTGATCAGGAAAGCATCACAGAGCAAGGCTATGATTATTATCTGCACTAACATCCCTATAATTACGCCAAGTGATTCATTGTACGGGAACCAAGAAACTTAAATTGTACATTATTTTCAGCTCTTCAAGAGAGTGTGAATTTTGCAGGCTAAATATTTTAAAGGTTATGCTCATTTTGTAATAATTTCCATTTAATTTGGTTTTTCTTTTAGAGTGCTTCCTCCTAAAAAGGAAACATATTAAAAAAAAAAAAAAAAAAAAAAAAGGTAAAGCCAATTATTTTTAAATAGTGCAAGGCAATGAGGCTTAAATAATACATAATGACATTAAAACTTATCTGACTTAGCAGAACTATATTTGTTCAATATTTACAATGGGAAAGTGCTTTTGGCATTCACACAAAGGCATATGAGAAGCAGGTATTTTGTTATAGAGAAGGTAACTCCACTACATACAATCTTACACTGTCAATATAAAAACCTCCAACTTTTTAGAGATGTAGCTTTGCTCCAGCCAAACTGTGCACAAAGGAAATCCTTCATATGAAATTTTATTGAAGAGGCTGTGGTCACAGTTCCTCATAGCATATGGTTTGCTACAGCCCTAAAATACCTGGTAACAGAGGGAATTATTAAAATAGTTAGATGTAACAGAACACACCTGGAATACTGTTCCAACCTGCACAGTTCAAATTGATTTCAAGAAACCCTGTAATCATGGAAGATAGCACTCTCCAAAAAGTCAGAAGGTTATTTTTTTAGCTGCTTTAATATTTTCTCTCTAGCTATTTGCTGAAGGAGGCATAACCTTTGTTTAAACATTGGTCTTCTTCCAGAGCTGAAGTAAAATATTTCAAATACAGACTCTATATGGACAATTTCTTGAACATGTCAGGGACATCACTCAATAACAAACTTTTCCTTCATTATTTGACTGCTTCTAAATCATCACCTGCCTTGAAACCAACTACTGAAATGTATAACCACAAGTCCATATATTTCTGTCCTGATTTGGCTTGTCTCTGAAAAAGAACAGCCTCTATCCCTCATTATACTAATTCTCAATTTCAGAAGAGAAGCCAAATATCAGGATAAACATAATTTATGTTTTAATAATGCAAATCCCCTTTTTGACAGCTGGGGCACTGTCTGTGTTTGATTTTTAATAAATTTAACAAAGATAAGCACAAAATTAATATAATTTGTATGGCTGGCCTAAAACTGGCTGATTCAAGTGCCTGAAGTGAAACAAGAAACAGAGTTTCTGATTAAGGGCTGATGGTCTGTGGCTTATACTGAAGTCAGACTGATCCTTATTCTTACAAGGAAATATTTCCCAGAAATATATGCATTGTCCCTGGAGCTTCCAGCATTGCACACCATTCTCTCACAATGCAGTTGCAGCATCCCTTTCCCACACTTCTTGTATCTTGTACTTTTTAAAGCTGAGAAGACTAGTTCATGCAAGGCAGATTTAAAACCCAAACCTCCTACCTGGTAATTTTAAATTCAGTGACAATCGTCTATTACCAGACAAGTGCACCTTTCACACTGGAAAATTCTGCTTTTTTTCAGCCCTTAGACATCTGTGAAAAATGCCTCAGGCTCCACTGAGTATTTGTCTTAATAGTGTAAATTCTTCCTGCTGTATTTACCATTCTATGGCAAATTCATTCTTTTATAATCCTTTATAATTAGGATTTGGTTTTTAACTTGAATGCAAAAAATGTAGTTACTTTATCTTGAGAGATTATATTATGCAGCTCACTCTTTGCCAATAATAACAGAGGAACATACCCTCTATTTCAACAATTGACCAAATAGCAGCCTACACCTTATTTATTCACCGGGGGTTTAAGCAGATTTAATGACTGCACTATAGGACCTGGTTCAGTTAAATGACTGCATATTATTCAAATAAATCTACATTCTTTAAAAAAAAAAAAAAAAAAAAAAAAAAAAAAGTGGTCACACCAGCTTATTATATGTTCATAAACTCATAAAAATAAAATCATTTACAAACAATATGTGGACTACGCTTAAATAGCAGAAGGCAAAAAGATGTCTAAAATCTGTTCCCTATAAAGGTTTCAATTTTATCTGGACTAAAGTGCAGATTCCCATTCCCAATTCATATATTACAAACTCCATGCTCAGCAAATTATGTACTCAGCTTGCCAAGTACTTCTAATCATCACGTTTTGGAATGTGCTTCTCTGTTTATTAATGGTCTTTAAAAAACAATCCCTGCCCTCAGCACCTTTCCATGAAGCCATTAACAAATTCACTCTGATTTCAATAAGGTACCAGCCTTCTTATTTTTGTGCTGTATATGTATTTTCTAGAACTGCTGAATTATAAAATGTCTGGTGTGGAAAATTATATTTAAGTTCAATAAATTAGTTCCATATTAGTCTTAGCTATCTTTATGCATTGTCATTTTTATTGCATCCACCATTTTTATAGCACTTTAGTAACCATTTTGCCATGTGAGAGCAAGTCCTGGGAAATATTTGATTCAGAAATAAGACAGAGCTTGTACCAAAACTCAAAGCATGTATGGCACAAAACCTCAGCACCTCAAAATGCTATGTTAAGAAAGTACAAGGTCCTTTGCAGCAGCTCTTGCTAACAAGACTTTTCTTTACGTTGACAGGAAATTTTAAGCAGCAAACATATTTGTGGGAGCTTGTCAGTTAAGGGATGGGAAAAAAGGGTTACGTATGACAAATTCCTCATTTCAAATCATGCAAATAATTGGCTCCATGGGGTGCTTATTCTAGACAGAACTTTCACAACCTTCAAGAGAGTACTTATAGATTAAAATTGTGAGGTAAAACAGTGAGAAGGAATGAGAAATTAAGCCTTATTGAAAACTGGAAAAATGTTAGGCCTGTGTATTTTGGAGTAGAAACTATTGAAATTGCAATCAAACCGAAGAAAATATTCAGAGGGTTTTTCCTCATGACTTCTGTAATACATGATGCTCCCATAGGCAAAAATCTTTTTAGAGTTGCCATCCTGCAAACCTCCCCAGATTACTGCTGTCTCACTGAGGTGGCTTGTAAAATCAATTTAGCTGAACAATTATTAAATAAATCCATAATTTTACAAGGAATGTGCTGGGACATATTCATTTGCTACTCTGTGTTGCTGGAATAATGCAGAGCAGTCCAATGAGCAGTTGAATGTAGCAGAACCTGAGTTTCTAACCCGAATTAAAGAGTCTTTCATTGACAGTTTAATCCATGTTAGCTATTTATGCCAAAGTTTGATTGTGTTCACGATGTACTGTATTGGGGTTCAGTCACATCTTGAGAATACCATTCCACATGGAGAAAGAATTTATATTTTGTTGAGCTTCTAGAAGTGAGCACATGATCACTCTGGTGCCTTCTGTTACAGCATTATTCCATGGTCTGCAAACACAGAGGATGAAAATACTGCTCCTCTCTAAGATGCAAACCTTTGGTTCTCTGGTCACTATTGACTAGAACCAAGAAGGAGAACAGTTGCAGGACAGGGAGAGTAAACTCTAGTTTTCCCACCTGAACCTAGAAAATCTCTTCTTTAAAAAAAGCAGCATGCAAAAAACCTGAGATTCCTGTGTTTGAAAAGAGGTATGGGAAGAACTAAGTGCATCAGTGTATCCTCAGATACTGCAAAGAGGAGACCCTGTGTCAGAAGGGGATTGCACTCTTCCTCCTTAGGCCAGGTCTCCTTTCAAGAAGAACTAAGCAGAAATTCCCTGAGTGTTGTAGGGCTTGTGTAACAGTGTCAGCATTTACCCTTTCCATTTTATCCTTCAAAAGAAAACCAGGACATAAGTGTGTATTGATTCTTTGGGGAACTGATGTCCCCAAAAGAATAACATTGACAGAGGGCATCCGGGAGGCACAGACAGCTGATCTACCTTCTTGCCATGGTCTTCAATTTTAACTTAGTTAACATTTTGCCAGACCTCCAAAGTCCTTTAGGAAGAGATTTTTACAAAGGAAAGATGGCCTCCTAATTGTGTTCTGAGGACCAATGAATTGTGTTCTGATGACCATTAGATCATCTTGTCTGATTCACAGCCTGTCTTATTTTCATACAAATTAGGCAAATCCCTACCTAATGTGTGTAAAATTTTTAATATAGACAAAACAAGCTGAATTTTTAAAGAGCCATAACTGATAAAAGTTTTCCTGTTGCTTTATTTCACTCCATATTAAGAATGATCTGGTTTTGCTTTGCTTTTGTTGTTTTTTTGCTCTAGGACTGTGAATATGTATGAGCTCAAAAACATTATCTTTTTTCTTCTCCTAGTGCAGACATGGCACAAATATGAAATGCTCCCTAGAGAAGGTGCTTGAATACTGTGATCACAACTCTGTCCCAGTTTGTAATACTACCCTCCTAAACTGATCAGCTTCTGGCAATCTGAGGTCAGATGGGCTTAATTGATCAACAAGCGCCACTAATTGATTTAGTCCTTTTGTAAGAATACTTCACCATGTGTTTTTTGAAGTCAATTGGAAATTGTCAATAGCCATGTATAGCTCAGACAATGTTCCCCACAATGTTCAATGTGTATCTTTAAACTACTGCCATACCATGGGGTGACAAAGTATTGAAAACTCTGGGAAGGTAAAGTGAGGTAAGGTCAAGAAAACACCAAGATAAAGCTGAGACAAAGGATTGCCCTCTCAGATTCACTCACAGATTCCTTATTTACCCACTCCTTGTATTTCACACTCAAGGATGTAAGAGATGTGATGATGATAATTCATCACCTGATCCAATGATTGAGAATTCCTCTGCTCCTGCAGGAAGAATTGGACTTAATGATCTTTTAAGGTCCCTTCCAACTCAAATGATTCTATGATTCTATCTTTAGCTACAAATGGCATCCAATCTGTGTCACATCCCAGGACCCCTTAAAGGACTTTATGAACGGGGCTGATCAAACATCTTTGGCAGTCCATAGTAATTGTTTGTCCTTTTGACTAGGTTACCTTCCAGGGAAACTGCCCAGTAATTCATGCAGAATTCCTCTTTTATTTGCCCAGTGCTCATTCTTGTCATTTTCCTACCACATGGGTTCTTTAAGAGTATGGCATAATTTACTGCCCAAATTATTCTCACTTTGCTAGAGACTTTTGACATATATGAGAGAAAAACAAAGGCCAGTATAAGTTATCTTCCTAATACAAGTAAAGCCAGAAAAACAAAAAAGGTACTTATCTTACCTAAGATACATCTGCAAAGGCACGTTCTGAAAGATGCTCATAATTTACCACTACTGCAACTTAACAAAATGAGCAGATCAAGCCTGCTGAATGTCAGCACCTTTAAGGTAATATAAATGTTCACATCAATCAGTAGTATTTATTTTCTCCTTCCACAAAGAGAAAAGATGAAAGAGAGAAAATGAATAAATATACTGTGAAGCCTAGATTTAAAATGAATGAGAGCTGAAGGACTGTTCTTTAAAGTAACCCACAAATTCTTAGAGAACATTCCACTCTGTGAGTAGAGGAATTTCAAAGAAAAACAAAATAAATCTTTTTTTATCATTTTCAGAAGTAGAAAATGTAGTATCTGACCACATTCACAAGAGTTACATTCTTTTATATTTTATGTTTCCATTATTGTGCATTATTCCTCTAATAATCAATTTTAGCAGCACTGATGGTTTAAATTCAGCATAAAAATAAAATTCAGCAAAAATCATGGCAGCATTCTAACAATTTAATGTCAGGTTCCCTTACGTTCAGCACTTTGTTGAAGTTCCCCATCCATCAATAAGACAATTGTGGAAAATTTTATTTGTAATTAAAAATAAATCTCTTGTGATAGGTATTGTTCTGTTGGAAGGATTGCCCCTTCATATACCAGTATGTGCATTTGTATGTGCATTTTTTCAGTTTTCTGGTATTACTCACTATCTTCATAATTAAGCAGTTTCTTACTATGAAGACCTTGCATTTAATGCACAGTTATGCATGTGGTCCCATGCAGAGGGACAATCTATTTCCCAGCAAGTCTACAGAACTCTCTAGAGTCAGCCTGCAAAGACTCTAATCACAGGAGCAAAACCTTAAATAAGTGTGAGGAGGCCACATCAATTAAGACAGGAAGCAGAGTGTTTAACATCACCCAGGGGCTCAGGAGGAAAAGCTGGGTGGTGTGAAAAATTGAAGGAATAGGAATGCATGTGTGGACTGAGCTGAAGAAGACATTGCTGCCATTACAGGCAGTGAGAAAACTGAAAGATGGAAAATACCTGGGCCCCATGATGACCTTTAATTCTTGCCTGCACTGAAACTCCTTATCACCCTGATGAGAATCAGCCAGTGTTATGCAAGGGACCCTCAGGACAGACTTCCTGAAATCAGTACAGCTGTGATTTTGAACTGTACTCACACAATCTATAGAAACACAGCTTCATACAGGCACATCAATGCTGCTGTGTAGCCACAAATATCTATTAGAGGTATCACATTTATCTTCAGCTCACTGTAATTAAATATACAATATCTATACACTGACAGCTGGCATCCAGGGCAAATAATTACACACTGCTCTCATTAGACTAGCTCTTGCCAACATTAGCTGCAGCGCATTACCTTCATAAAAATATTCACTCTTGAAAATCACACTCTTAACTGTTGCATTCCTTGGAGTTTGTTTGATGTCGTGACAATTTAATTTGAATAGTAATTAATTCATGGAGAAACAGCAGCAAAAAAACCTTCTAATCTTTTAGACCTAAAATACACACAGCCACAGTAATTTGTTTCAATATAAATTTGTTTGTTTTAAGGCTTCAACACAAAAGTTTTCCATAAAGTCCAATTGCTTCATCAAAGCAGCACGATTTTGAGCTATCTGCCATTCTACACATTCTTGAAATTGCAGAATAATTAATGGTATCACTAGACTAAGGCAAGTATAATCTGTAAAACATTTTTTTGGGGTGAAATATATTTATGACTCGTTAATGTTTACTGCCATACACTGTATACTTCAAAGCACAGAGCTGGTCCTGGAAAGTTTTACAGCATGAGGTGTGAAATCTGAAATACCACAAGGACAAACAGCTCAGCCCAGACTTGTCTGAATCCACACAACTCACTGTAAACAGAAAGGATTGTCCATATGAAAGCAAGCAATAGCAAAAATATTGTCATGTTCTATTACTTTTGTTTAAACTGTTATGCAGTGAATGCAATCTTCAATAATGTAGTAAGCAGACAGCCCTCTGATTTTGTCATTTAATTCCATCTTGCTTTAGTTGAGGTGTCCTGGTCTGTGTATAAACAAGCACAAGCTTTTTTTTCTAGAATCATAAGGCAAGGGTGCATTAAGCAGGGGCTAGGAATCAGTGCTGTTCAGCTTTTCCTGAGTGCAGCAAGACTGCCAGTCATTGAAGTCATATCATCACTGAATCAGGGTCACTATATTCCTAATTTGTAGAATCACATTTGCAGCAGGTATAATTCTGGACTGCTTAAATCATTTGTGTATAGTGACAGCTTCTGCTTGCACACTGATTTTTCATTATCTCCTTACTTTAAAACTGTATCACAGTTTCACTGGACTTCCTAAGTGCTTGAGCTATAAAATTTAGGTGAGGATTTATCTTCTCCAGCTTCAGCATTTTTCACTAATAACATTGATGCTTGGCAATCTCTTCCAGCCAGTGCAGTGAAAACAGTCTGGATGTACAGCATACAAAGTATTCTTGTACAGAAACATCCTCCCAGTGCTCATCAGGCCAAAAGCTATTTCCTTTCTGTTTACTCACATCCATGGAAATGAATGAACACTTCAATGAAAGGAAGGCCTTAGTCTTAAAGGGCAGCCTGTCATTAAATTTTATTTTATGCTCTTTTTTTCCCTCAATCCTCTATCCTAACTCTAAAATACAATTCTCCAAGCATAGAAAATTTCAGGAATGCCTGCAGATATGCTCTAAAGAAATGCTATTGTCTAAAGCACTTTGGGAGTGTTGCTATATGTGTGAACTGAAAATTAAACCAAGGGCAATATAGCCTATGCTGCTCATACTGCTCATACTTGCTGATAAGAAAGTGTTAACATATAATACTCTGCATTCATTCTCATTCTGAGACTGGAAATGCAAAATAATTAGGCCAAAAAATTTGTCTAAAAAGAGGCTTCAATTTCCTTTTTGCTCCAAACAGAGTATGTTTTTCCAAAATAAAAACTCACTGTAATGTTCTCTCCTGTCATGTTTCTCGTTTTTTAGGGTTGATTGTTGAAATAAAAACAGGATCCGGACTTTTGCATGTGAAAAGTATATGAAAAAGTGGCACCCATAGTGGAATTTCTCAGCTTCTCTAGTTAAAGTCAGATGCTTAAGGCTATTTAATGCAATTAGAGCCAGATGCTCTCAATCACATACAAAATTCCTTTGATATCCATGAGGACTAAAAAGGAATCTTGTTTTCTTTTTATAAGGAGTTTCAAAAGGTCTGCTTTTTAAGGCTGACTTCTAACTTTCTAAGGGGTCTCACAAATAAAAATACATTTTCCTTCAGGGTCCATTAACATTTAGCACATTTCTTGGGTTTTTTTTTGTTTTTGTTTTTGTTTTGTTTTTTGTTTGGTTTGGTTTGGTTTGGTTTTCTGTTTGTTTTTGGTTTTTGTTTTGGTTTTGTTTTTTTGGAAACAGTGTAGAGCACAAATTAGCAAGGACAAGTGAAAAGGACTTTTCAACTTATTTATGCAGTCACAGGGAAAATACTAATAGGTCATTGTCTTGTGACACCTTCATGAAAAGTATAGTTTCATATTAAAAAGGTGACTGATGTAGGATGCTGCTATTTTTATTGTTATATAGAGAATCTTGTCTTACTTAAGAAAATATCTCCTGCAATTAAAACTACCAGGATAAAAATAAAAGTGGAAACCATACAGTTTCCAGGCTCTTTGCTTTAACTTTCAAGAGTCCATAATAACATGAACTCAGTAGAATCACATCTGTGCAACTCTATGTAAGAGAAAGAACAGGTTTAATATGCCTGTTGCAAATAAGGGGGAAATGATTAATAGAAAAATATTTAACATAAAAATTCATAAACAAGTATAAAGCAATACCAGGTAATTAAGGGGTCAGCTCTGGAAAATTTATAGATTTTAATCAGTTATCATCTCCCCAGAAATTTACTGTGTTCCAGTGTCCAAGACCTCTTCCCCCAGACAACAAAACCTGACTATGTGATTGTGTCACAGCCTTTTTTTTCTTCTTTTTTTTTTTTTTTTTTTTGAAAAGTTTGGCCCAATTTGATGGATGGTTAGGGCAGCTTTATCTAACCTGTGAGACTGGCACTGCAGTGCCTGGTGTTCCCAGCTGCTGGTGGGGAAATGATCCAGCACAGGGGCCAGTCAAACAGCTTGGGGTAAAAATGCCCAAAACTGCCATTGGAGACCAGGCAAGTTCAGAGTTCTGTGAAGCAGAGATGCATATGGACATGCAAAGCCCTCTATTAAAAGGTGCTGTGCTTGGAGATGGGCTTGAGCTCTGTGGCTCACAACCTGCCCACCTTTGTGCCTGCTGGTTTAACCCCAGACAGAATTCCTGTGCAGCTGCTAGCTAGAATCACTTCTCATACTCAGTACTGAGGCAGCAGTCACACTATGGCAGATGTTATAAAACTGTGTTAGAATCACAATAGATTTAATTAAGAGTATTGTTTATGCTTAATTAGGTTCATGCTGATCTTGGAGGGTTTTTTGATGGAGTAGATTCTGAAAGATGTCTAATGTGATTATCTCCAAATAACTGCATCTATTACTCACCCATACTGAAAACTACAGCAATATTTATTTACTAAATCCAGAAGCCATTAACATGGTAGGGCAATTATCATATTTATTCACTTTAACATGTAGCTCAGAGATTGAGGAATTTGGGGGCTGGTGGGGGAATGTACATTTAAAATCCCACTGGTTGTTTTGAAATAGACAGTTTATAAAATGCTTGTAATAGAATAAAATGTTACCAAACTCCTTAGAAGGGTAAAGCATCAGGCTGAAATATCTGTCTATCACCTCCAAATATATCATTGTAGAAGAGGTATACTATGTCTTCTATGAGATTTTATAATTAGATTAAATTCCATAGTCATATTGCTTATAAGAGTTGGAACTTACCAAGAACAGGAAAATGTGTTTCAGAAAAAATAAACTCAGAATTTAAAAGAAATTTCACTTAAAAGAGGGATGTGTTATTGTTTTTTTTTCTGATCTTTCAACTTCATTTTCATTTTAGAATTCCTTCCTGAATTTTCCTATTTTATTTCTAGCTGTTCTGTGGGAAACCCCAAACCAGCCCTGCCACATGGCACCCTGTAAATGTCCTGCCCTGGGTGCTCATCCACTGTGTGAGGTCCCATTGCTTTAGACTGATTCACAGAAGCCACAATGTGACCTGCTGCAGAAACACTGTTTATTTGACTCAAGGCCTCAAACAGATGCCTTCATCCTTTGACAGAAGGAAAAAACATAGCACACACATGTTTCCAGCACACCTCACATACGCCACCATTAGGTGCACTGCCCTTTCTGGGTAAAGTAATAACCTCAGAAAAATATCTCTACCCCCTCTTACAAAATTAAGAAATGCTTAAGTGAAGTACAAAAGGAGATGTTCTTATATTTCTGCTGGGAGAGGAGGAAGAAAAGTCTTATGCTCTGTCTTGTACAGCCACATGCCCTGTCAAAGAGAGGAACAAATGATGCCATGAAATTACCTAAAAACTGCAGTTTCCCATGAAACAAGTCAAGGTTGGTTAATTTCTATTTTCTTTTCTGTAAAGAAATAAGAAAAGTGGTTACTGTTTGCTCAGCAGAGAAACAAAAATGAACATTGCCACCTTTTTCATTTTTTTTTAAATCTTTTGTGCTGAGAAATTACTGGGAAATTCTGCTATTTTAACATGCAGCACCTACAGAGAGAGGAAGGAAGGTCTCACAAGAAACTAGAGTGAACTCAGCCCACTTCAACAACAGGAGAGAATATTTGCTCACAAGTTTCAGGAGGTGGCATTTGCATGTCTCCAAGCAATAATTCTCAGGAAAGCACAATTTATCATTAAGGTGATTGCTCATCACAGCTCCCAGAAAGACAAAAGTTGCCCATTACTTTCACACACCTTTACTCTACTGCTGCCACCTTGAAAAGGAGCAGTTGGTCAGCTGCCTTACATACCAAAGTGCCAAAGGTGATTTAGGGCAGGGAATCCATTTTCACAGAGACACCTGTATTAGCACTGAGTTAAACTTCTGAGGCACAGACTTTCAGAGGCAGAACTGTCTCCAGCATTTCCTTCATACAGTGTCCTTCCTTTGCAAATCCTCCTTACAAACCACTGGCACTCCTGCATTCAAAGCACAGGGAATCCATCAGCATAAACCCCATCTTTGGAGCCAGACATTCAACTTATAAGTTTAATCATCATTCATTTGCTCAAGTCCCGTTCTAAATCTGGCCCATTACACTTCAATGCAAAAGCATTTCATAACTTTTTTCATCAGAATGGTAACATATTTTTTCCCTTTGAAATGTATGCAACAAAATATTTTAGTATTTCAAGAATGAGAACAACACACATAACTGTGGGAAAGAAATTGAATAATGTTCTTGACACAACCCTCTGAGCATCTAAGGCACTCCCTATGCCTGATTTGGAGTCAAGATGAGTGCTTTATGCAGAACATTGTCTTGCACTTGAATATGTGTAATTTCATCAACATTCTCTTCTATACTCTTTTTTTTCTCTCTTTGCCAGAATGTGAGTGACTACATACAGTGGAAGCAGTGAAGAATCAAAGGCTGCTATCCTGCAGAAGCATTTGTAGTAAGAGAGACTAAAATGCATGGAAAGGTCCAGGGGAGTTAAAGGATTTCTTGACATGAGGATCTAACAACACACTTCAATTCAAACCTTTCAGAGGAGGAGACTGGCCCTTTCCTGAGAATGGCATTGAAACAATTCACACCTTGAGACTTTTTAAGACACTTAAGCAAGAATTGAATATATCAAAGTTGACCATCCTTATGGGATAACCTATCAGAGACCTTGCCTGTAACCCCCTCTGCTTCAGAAGCAAAATGCCCCATCAGCCCATCAGACCACAAGGCTGAACTTATGTCAACATAAATCCTATAAAGTTGAGGGCACTACACCTCCTCACACACCCACAGCTCTTGGGGGACTAGTCTCAAATATTTAAATCAGATGATCATGGAATTTCAGCAATAAACCCTAACTACATGTATGTGCGATTAGGTCTTTGGTACTCTTGTAGCTCATATGATCTAATTTCATTTGTATAGAAATTATGATCTTCAAATTGGCTGATAATAACTGGTAAAAGTAGTTTTAGGATGCTGGAGATGCAGTTCTGGAAATGTTTTATGCTTGAAGCTTACTCGCTTCTGCCTCTATTAAATGTTAAGCTCTCCTAAAATCCTCTTACTTCATCACTCCATGGGGTTCTCACAGACTGCATGTCTCTGAGGCTGAATCAACACACTCAGCTCAGAGAACTTTCCTGTAAAATTTTGACACAGATGAGAGTGAAATAATTACATCCTGTGGTTTATGTAGAAACTCAAATCCACCAGGCACTGTAGTCAGCAGAGGACAAGGGTAAGGTCCCACACTTTCTAAACTTGGGGGAAATATATGATTATTCAAAATTCAAATTCATACCTGAGTTCTACTGAACATGTCTCAGGTGAACAAATAAAGATTATTTGTTTGTTGCTTGGATTTTTTTTTTTTTTTTTTTTTGGAAGAGTGAAAACATTGCAGTGCTCTTTGTTAGACTTCAAACAACAATAGTAATATTTAAATCTCCAATGACCTTATAGTCTTTCAGGTTTCTCCTGGTCTATTGGCTCAATCATGATTTAAGAGAGGACTTACCCAAAATAGATTTGGTTCAGTGTACCTTGAAGAATAAAACTCAGCTTGCTGTGTGTAATTTAAATAACATAGGCCCAGACTGCACTCTGGAATTTGTGCTGGGGAACACTGACACTGTTGAGACAAAATTCCTAGAAACAGTCACTAAGCTTATAGGAGCTAAGGGGCATTTTTGAGGTTTTTGGTTCTATATCACCTGCAAATGTAGAGCTGAGTAGCACAGACCCAAACACTAACCTTAATAGGTTTAGAAACAGGTACAGAAATCTGAATCAGAAGCTGGAGTTAATCATAACAGCAGCAAAGATTCTGAATAATGGGGGGGGGGGGGGGGGGGGTTGTTACATATTTTGAATTTGAACTCTTAAAATTTTCCCTGTTGTCCTAAGTTGCAAAATACTACAGATGTAGGATAACCTTATGAGTCACACAAAAAGTGACTCAGTTAAGGAAAGCACTGCTACAATGAGAGTGACAGGTGTCCTGGAATGTAATATGAGATTCCCTGGCTAGGTGACCATATTCCCACTGTGATCAAACACTCTCAGCTGTCAGGTGTACCCATGCTCACCACTGCAGCTGAAGTCTTATGGTGCAGAATGCCAGCATTCAGTGACACTGCTGCAGCAGAGACAGTCTCTGTATGATATCTCTGTGGTAATTAATTTGTTTAAAATACTGAAAAACAGTATAAAAATAACTGGGCTTTTCTGACTTTCAAAGGGACTTTTAGTTGCTATGGCTTACAGCACTGCAATAGCAGATAACACACATAAATGCTACATAGGAATATTTGCAGTAGATTTTGGCCCTGGAAAAGGCAACAGAAAATCATAAAAAATTCTATCCTTAACTGAGAGTGTTTTCCTCCGTTTCTTGTGGAAACTATTTTGCAGCTGCTGACCATTTGTCTGAATTAACAACAGACCTTTATTTCTTCTTAGTCTGACAGATTGTGTATGCTGGATTGCTCCATAAGTTTTTTTCCTATGCATCGTGGCAGTGCATGTGCACATTAAATTTTTGGAAGGGGGAGGGGAAAAACCAGTCAGATATCATTTTCTGAATATTATATTCAAGGAATTTTGAAGATTTCCAGCATTACAGAAACTATAAACCAGCTCAAATGACTGCAAATTTATTTTGCATTTAAATGCTCTGTGAACATCCCAAGGAAATAACTGGCTGCCTGCAGAGTGTCAGATTAAATGACTGGTATTTAAGCTTTAAAAATGGTCATTAGACTTTCCCATTAGCCTTTTCTATTAGTTCAGCTGCACCAGGCCTAGCAGCAAAGGGAATCCTGGGGCAGGCATGTTGCCATAGTATCATATTTAGCAAGATAACAATTAAATTTGCTGAAAGTAAGAGATTCATTGACACAGTACCAAGAGTGAAGAATGGAGCAGGGTTCCCAATATTGGTAACTGTGAGTCAGAAGAAATGGACATTTTTATGTGTATGTGGAGCAGATAAAGAATTTGTCACACCATCACCCTGACTCATCCCCAGGATATATCAGTGGCAGCTCCTTATCTGTACTGGTCAGAACAAAAAACTGTATTCAGTATTGAATTCATGTGCTGGAGTAAAACAAGCAGTCCATTTCACACATCTCACAATGACACAGATACTACAGTGCACAAATGCTCCTACCAAAGCTCTAACTTCTGCAAAATAGCACAAAACATTACTCACAGCCTTTGCTCAGATCTACATTGCAGCGTTCATGAGCACAGAATCCTCGTCTCCTTGGTCTTCCTATCCTTCCCATTGTTTTGCATGGATTCATTGGCGTTAGAAAATGTTGTAGCAAAGAGACTCATACAGTGCACGTTTTACTGTGCCTTTTTTAATAGACCAGCCTAGGTCCCAGTCTGTGTTCCACTCCATTTTGTTCAGCTCACGAAAATTGCAAGGAGTGGAGACTTGGCCTTAGGCTTCAGACCCTAAATGAGAATAGGACAATAGACCATCCCTCAAGACAAAATATTTAGTTAGCTTCTGTTGTCAGAGGATGAATTCTGCTTACACTCCTTCAGAGCTGGAAAAAATGAATCCATTTTTCCTACAAATACTTTTGTCTAGGTTAAAAAGTAGCAACCTTTAGTGGGGCCTCACCTGGCCAGAGGATGAGGAATGTGGAACAAGTTTACACCTACATGCAGCAGACCTCATGGCTACAGTTTCACCTCTGATTTACATTTGCTGTCTTCATTTTACCCTTTTTTTTTCATTCCCTGCTCTTTTATGTTGCTCTCTAGATTCATTCTCTCATGGTTCTAGTTTCCCATTTCACTGCACCATTTTCCCTTCCAAGATACCAGAAGTTCTACAAGTGACAATTTATTTGGTACAATAAAAATTTGTGCCTTTTGGTATAAAGCTAAGTGACCCTGTGGAACATCTAAGGGTTCTCACTCCCATGTGGCAGAGGATTAAATTCACATGGCTGAAAGATGCACGATGTTTTGTCATCTGTCTAACCCTTGCTCAGAGGAGTGGGGGTGCTGCCCTCACAGGGATAGTTGGGCAACTCTTGGAACAGACCTGGAGATGCAGCTTTTATGACCAATTTATTAAAGCAAACTAATTTCAAGGCCTGCTTCACAAGTGCTTCAGAGAACTCTACAAAGGCAACCAACTTTCACCATACACACTGGATAGATGAGGTCTTTGTTTGTCCATCCCATTTATAATCTCTCACTGTAAGCTAAAATCCCAGCAAAGTACTTTGGAAAAGATGTACCCCAGCAGCACATGCAGGTTAAAATCAACAGAATAACCCTACTCTGTATGCTTGATGATATTGCACAGGTAGTACCAACTGTGACATGAGGGGCATGTACATACTGCAAAATGAGGGGATGATGGTATTTCCAGACCATAAATCATGTCTGACATAAAAGCATGCAAGAACCCTATGTTGGTGTGGAATATTTAATTACACAAACAAACAACTAGGAGGAGACAGGACATGGAGAGCCACATCCTTCCCATATGGGAAAACATTCTGGAAGCCAGAAGAGAGGTGTGGTTGCCTCATGCCGGCTCCATGAACCATTCTGCTGGGGCAGCAAAATGTTTCAAAGCAGGAAATTCAGATCCAGACTCAGAGGTCTCAGCAGGCAACTGTAAAGCATGTTCCATGGAGCCATTTCTCTCAGCTCCTTTGATGAAAAGTGAGCAGCTTGTGCCCCTGGCTGGGACATATTTCTGGAAGGAGCATATGCATTTGATAAAAACAGCTTTACCCTTCAAGTACGGAGAAAGAGGCTTTTTCCACATCAGGAAAACCAGCACAATGTTTGTTTCTCTCCCTTCTGGGATGAACACAGAACTTTTTTAGATCTTTAAGGGAGGAAATAAAAAGATCTTCTCCTCTCCTGAAACATGCAAAAGTTAATAGCTGGGACACTCGTGGAATTCTACCTTAGTTGTCATGGCACCCAGTACACACAGCACTTAAATTCTAGATGAGAGTCACCTTATCAATCAGTCAATTAATCAACATAAAGAAAGTAGGTATTCTATGGGGCCTGTTTCATTATGGACACCCCACGTGAGACACATCAGAAGACATAACTTGACCAAAGCAGAGTGTGGAGGACATGAGAGAAGAAAGATTTTACGCTTAAAGTTCCCAAAAAGAGACATATGAAAAAGATGAAAAGCATGTCAGCATGGCCCTTTCTAGCTCCCTCCCATCATGTTTTGTCTCCTTCCCTCAGGACAGTCTGGCACAGGGACTCTGAATGCCTGACAGTGTGTTCTGCAGGAGCACAGCTAATTGCTTAGACATGAGCAGCCTCATTTTTGAGGCTGAGCAGGGAACACTTCTGAGTCCACGTGCACTAAACTGCTGCACGTATTTCTGCAAGACAGGAAGCCAAGGTGGCTGAGCTCGTCACATTCCTGAGCACCAAAAAATTCTGAGCAGAATCCCAGTGGGCCTGCCAGGCTATCTCCTTTCAGACTGAAAGAGTTGTCAAAGCAAACCAGTTCCTGTGTCACCAGTGACTGCAACAACCCATCAGTAAACTAAATGACAAAACCAAGACATGACTTTAAGGCTGCAAACACCGTTTCAGAAGCCTGTGCCAGGGAGCCAGATGTTGCAGGAAAAACATCTGGAATTTTTGATTTCCTTTAAGAATGAGTAGGAGGAAAATTGTGATGTGGTATAAAAAATGGCCTGCTGCATAGTTTTTGGAATAATGACAAAATTATCTCCTTTAAAATATTGCAAAATGTAAGAATTTTAACTCATATAGGATGGCTTAGTAGTAAAAAAAAATATACATGGTACAGAAATATGAAAATTTTCCATATATGACATACCTCAAACACAGAACCTGAAAGACTATCAAAAGGTTATTTTAAAAAGAAAACTTTCCCTTCCATCCATAAGCAAAGAACATGCTTTCGTAGGGAGGAATTGAAAAGGGGAGGAAGGGAAAATGGGGACAATTCAGCAGCCCATTGCAGTTAGAAGCAAACTTTAACACATACATTGGGTGTCCCTTTGTTGCTAGTACTGAAGGTGTAAATCAGAACTAGGCCTGTTTTTTACTGCTAGGTTTTTACTTACTAGGAGCATTTTACTGGTCAAAGAAATGTTTTCCAGGTCTGCAAAACACCCTATTATGAGCACACCAATACCAAACAGAGACCTCTGAGGAGAGAGGCAGTAAACATTTCCTCTCCACCCTTGCATAAAGCTGGTACTAATGAAAGCATGTGTGCTGTGGGGAAAGGCAGCAACAAACCAGTCCAGGGTTTCCTGTGGTCCTCCCATCACCCTGGGCTCTTCTGAGGGAAAGGGGCTGCCCCTCTGACAGCTAGAGGGTCGACTGTCCACAACAACTACTAGGGATCAGATTTCAAAAAAATGCCATGACTTGTGAATTAAGTTAGTGGGAGCTGCATTTTGAACACAGAAACTTTTGTAAGACACTCTCAAGAACCACTTCCTTCAGAATTCCATTTGTGTACCAAAATTCAGTGGATATTTTCAGCACAATTTTTCTGTGCTTTAGCAAAAGCAAAACATACAGATCCACAAGCCTGTGCTGAAAAGCAGTCACACAGAGCAGTGAGGGAAGCCCAGATGGAAACAAGTAATTCATCCTTTAGAGGAGGGTTATAAGGCATGCAGCCACACACAGAACAGCCAGCAGAAAACAAGCCACGGGCTCCCTGCCTGCGCCGTGAGCGCTGCCCATCCTGCTCCAGGAGTGCTGAAGAAGCCCTTTGGAAAAAACAGAGCCTTTAAGCCATAATTACTCTGCAATAGTGTTTCTACCTAAGGGAACTGGCTAGAGTAACAAAGCAGTCACAGTGGTAGCACGACCTAACTTTTGAATTTTAATAATATTCTTCCACCGTGGCCTGTTATATGATCCACGTGTTCTCTATGCTGACTTCAAAGAATTACATGGAATAGAAAATAGTAGCTTCAAGTAACCTTTTCAACTGCACGAAAAATGCCTTCCTTCAAGATATGAACTATAGTATATTTTATGTTTCTGAACAGTTTCTACTTCTTCCACCTACTTGGTGCAGTGAGCTTTCTGTGAAACATGTCTTACCCGCCACACTGAAACTCAAACCACCTTTTTAATTAGAATCACATTTCTTCAGCAATGAGTATCTACTGTATTTTTCTAGTGTTCTGGGAGCAGCTCTCCTTGTTGTGGCCAAATTCCTTTTTTCTCTACAAATCTTTTTCTCAGAAATTTAACTAAATAGATTTTCTGCTTTAATTGGGGGGCTCAGTTCTTGGTTACAGTATCTGCCCCAGGTTTCCCTATCTAGCATTTATATGGGAGAACTTGTTCCCTTTCAAGATTTTCAAACTCATCTCTGTATCTAAAGATACAATCAAGAATCTGGACAGATTTGCTATGTCCTATATCCTAAGAAAGATGATGGTGATGAAATTTGTTAGAAACACAAAAGCAGGGACAAGCACAAAACAGAAGAGGATGAACTAATAACATTGCAGTTTTGAGAATTACACTAATAAAACATATAAACATCACTAGATGCAAAGCCATGGATTGAAGAGCAAGCAACAGAAACATGCTGTAAATTGAATTACCTTTTGAAAGTACTAAAAGACGTGAAGAATGCAAGAACACTCACTAAACACAAGGTGTATCAAGAGTTGCCATTGTCCAGGCTGTGAGCAAGAAAATTATGAATCCTATTATGTATGCCAACAGGCAAAAAATTCCTTATGTCAGTGTACAGATGGTCCCCTGGCATGTTTACACAGCTCAGGTTAGATTTGTTCTTGGGAAAAGTATGATAGTGAGACCTGAGTGCATGGACAAACAGAAGACAAGAAAGCTCATCTGCCAAGAGGCCCTGAAAGGCTTAATTTTCTTAGTCCAGTAAAGAAAGGCTGAGAGGGATGGTGCCTGATATCTGTAAATACAGGAAAATTGAAGAGACAAATTGTTATGCAATTTAAAAACAGTGTTGTCATAAAAGCAAATGCATAGGCAGCATCTGATAACAAATTCAAGCAAAAAGTTGCGTTTCTAACCTCAGCCAGCCTGAGCCTCCTAAACAGTCTCACCCAAAGGGTATCAAATGCAAAAAAATCCTAACAATTTTGAAATCAAATTAGAATAGTTTATGGAAAGATTCACATGATGCCATTTGTGACTTATTGCAACTACAGAAGAACAATTCACTACATGGACCTTTGGAGCTTCTTTCATGCTATATTTCAGTATCCAAAAAATGAATATGATCCAGATTCTACTTGCTGTTAGAGAATTATTTTAATTCCACTAAATCTGAGCCTTTCTATGACCATCGAGATTTTAACCTTTTCTGTCAATTGTCTCCATCTGTATTTTAACAACAAATATACTTGCAAAAGAAGCAATTGTTCTTAGTTTAAATCCTTCTGTAAGTCCTGCCTGTTACATTGCAGTTTGGATTAAATTGTTTTAGTAGCTTAAAGCAGAGCAAGATTTAGCAGCCCATTTCAAATACTGTTTTATTACATCCAGAAAGATGGGGTTGGCTAATGTGTAAACACAAAACAGTCACATCCCACCTGAAGGAAAGAAAAAAAAAAGCTACATTTAGTCGCTTATACAGTGCAGACAGGACCTAGCTGTCTCCTCAGATAGTGTCTGTGCTCAAAGAGTAGAAATCTACATGACTTACTCTTAGCAAATAAAATTCAATGTCAAAAAAAAAGTATTCTCGAAGCAGCCCCCGTCCTGCCCAGGCTGGAACACAGACACTGGCAGCACAGCACCTTCCAGCAGACCTGCTGCAGGGTTACAGCCTCGTGTGTGCCCCTGCCTGCTGTCAATGAGCTGTCCAGCTTGCAACAGTGAGGTGTGAGAGCCTCCCCTCAGCTCATTCGTGTTTACTTGTGGAAGCACAGATGTGGTAACAAAGCAAACCTTCCTCTCCCCCATGGCAGAGGAGGTACAACCTAAGCAGCTGCTCGATAAGAATTACCCCTCCCTTTACACCTAATGTGAAGGAGGAGTGTGTTTGTATTTTCACCTACAGTTACATTATAGAGGGTGAGCAAACACTGTCACCTAACAACAGGTGAAAAAGGGAGGGGCTGTCCCAACTTTACAGCCAGGCACAGATTCTTGTCCTTTTTCTTGTGCTGGCTTTGCTGTCCACTGGTCCTTACTGATGACTTAACTGTGCTGAGAAACTAACCTATCAAATATATACAGTATGATATGGCAGGGATTAAGAGAGGCAGAAAGAAAAAGGATGGAGTTGAGAGGAAGAATAACAAGCATGATTTGTGTTTCAGCAGGAGTGAGCAACACTCTACAGACCTCAGCTGAAAGTAGAGCTATGTCCTTCAAGAGACTGCCTGCACCTTGAGTTATAAGCAGGTGCCAAAGTCCTGGTAAGTTTTGTTACTCTGATAACTGTTCCTCAGGAAAGCCCCAAAAGAGTTGGCCAATTGGTAACCACAAGCTTAGTGACCAATCTGTTGCAACAGCACAGATCCAAAACACATCTGTAAAATAAATGCTCTGTCTAGATTCAGGTCACCATTTCCATAGGTTTGATGCTACTGCTGCTACTTTGATCCAAGGGTCTATGTATTTGTGGGTGTTACCAGCTGGGAAGACAAACTTGGTAAATTGTTGTTTTCTTTGATGCAACCTTGTTAAGAAGAAATTCACAGTGTTCCATTTCTGTCAGTGTGGAAATGTGCCAGATCAGAACATGATGGTACTCCCATGCTTTTAGCCAGAGCCTTACCTTAGGTGCTCACATTTGCCCCATTCCCCCTCATCTTACCTGTCTTTCATGCCTTACAGCCTTTTTCTTCCCCATGCAAGCTGTTATTCTCACAGACAACCCAGCAAAGGCTCCCCAGAGTCTCCCCTAGTCATTTGAGCTCCTAAGCAGCTTTTCATTTCCTTTCATTTGGAACAGAAATTATGGGCTTAGCTGTCTCTTGGAGATCCTTTAAGCAATGATTAGATCTCCTGACACTTCAGGATATATTTCTGAAAACAACAGTGTGATCTCAGATTAAAATGTTCTTTTGCCATTTGCATGGAGGGGAAGTGATGACTGATTTTTAATTTTCTGTGAAAGTGAGGGCAAGCCTGTTGACATCCTGAGACTTCCTGGTTCATGTTCAGTAGCATATCTGTGGCAAAGTGCTCCTGTAACACTTTGGACACCTGGGTGCTTGTTAAAGGGAAAGTCTCTAAGAAACTCTAAAGGTTGTTATGCTCTCAGAAAACAGAACTAAAGTAAATCTGTTATTTATTAATATTTATGCCAGTAATGACATGAGCACTGAAAGTTTTGACATTTCCAGTTTAAATTCCTTACTATTTTCCCACATCATTATTTCTATTAACACTAAACATCTGGAAAGCTCTCCTTAACCAAACCTGAGAAATTAATTCAATTTTTCAACCTTCTGCCAATCCTGTTTACCTGCAAACTCGACTCAAGTTGTGTTATAGTTTCTATCCTGCTTTCTCCTGCCCAAAGCTTATATTCGTCTATACCTTTAATAACTCCATCTCTCTGACTCAGAATCCTGGTCTATCCAATCATGCTGAAGTCAATAAGGTCTCTAAAATAATCATAATAGAAGTTCTTCTGCAGCAGTTATCTTTGCAGAAAGCTTCAGCCAGCAAGAAAAAGCAAATGACAACTTTTGGGAGGAGGTAGGACATAAGGCCATAGAAAAGTCCTTGCGTCTTCTCTCTGCACTTAGGACATAAAAGACCCTAAGCAGCAGGATGTTAGCAGGAAAAAGTAAATTTTTTAAACCTGAGGGTTTTTATAGTTTCTTGGAAAGCCCCATGATCAGTGGTTGCTGCCCTGTGCTCACTCAAGTCAGGTGTGGCAGCATGAGATCCTCTCACACCAGTCCTGGGGGCTGGTTCCCCAAAGAGGTGGCATACACTGACCCTTATCAGAGGGAGATCTCCATGTCAGTTCCTAGGACAATTAGGCTCTGAATACAGGACTAATAAAGTTAGTCTAGGAGAAAATCTACTGCCTGATAAGAAGATTCAGGTTCACTGGTTAGCACAGCAAGAAACTTCCAAATCTACTTAAGAGGAACTCACACATGGGATGAATTTATCCCAAATCCCATCTTTCTGAGTGTTTTATAGATTCTTAGCCTTGAGCATCATCCAGGGCACATGAAAGACTGGAATTAACAACCCTGCAGTCTCCTTTTTAAAATATGATGTGTATTAAAATGGGGCATACTGTTTATCTTAGCCCAGGAGACATAGGAGTGTAAAAGAAACTTATGTCCCTTTTCATAGTAGCTCCCTAAATATGGGGCTGAGCAGATGAGATGGGGAAGTGTTTCTAACTCCTGTTAAAACTGTAGCCATAAAAAGGGGAGAGAGGAGAGGAGAGGAGAGGAGAGGAGAGGAGAGGAGAGGAGAGGAGAGGAGAGGAGAGGAGAGGAGAGGAGAGGAGAGGAGGGAGAGGAGAGGAGAGGAGAGGAGAGGAGAGGAGAGGAGGAGGAGAGGAGAGGAGAGGAGAGGAGAGGAGAGGAGAGAGAGGAAGGAGAGGAGAGGAGAGGAGAGGAGAGGAGAGGAGAGGAGAGGAGAGGAGAGGAGAGGAGAGGAGAGGAGAGGAGAGGAGAGGAGAGGAGAGGAGAGGAGAGGAGAGGAGAGGAGAGGAGAGGAGAGGAGAGGAGAGGAGAGGAGAGGAGAGGAGAGGAGAGGAGAGGAGAGGAGAGGAGAGGAGAGGAGAGGAGAGGAGAGGAGAGGAGAGGAGAGGAGAGGAGAGGAGAGGAGAGCTTTCTGTGCAAGTGATTAGGGCATTTACTGAAGGCATGAGGCATCAGATAATTTCTACCCCAAAAGGCATTAAGCAGTGGGTGTATAAATTGCATAAGTAACTTACTGAACCCACAGTATGCTTAAAACCCTTTGCTGTGTAGAAAGCTGAACTCTGAACATGCTTGCTACTGTTGAGCAACCAACTTTCCTTTGCTACAGGCAATAATCACAGCCACCTGGATCCACTAGTGTCTCATCACCCCCACAGTAATGTCTTCATGGGACTTTTTCTTCACCCACGGTTTTGAAAACAGCTCTCCTAATGGCACATAAAAATCAATCTTTATGCAGGGCCAAATTCTGTCCGTGGCCAAAGCAGTAATCCACATACTTAGGTTCACAAGTACTGTTTATACACATGGTATCCAGCCCATAAAGTACTGGTGTTAGTACTTAAGCACTGAAATGCAGTCACTGCAACAGCCTTGCTTAGTTATCTAAAGCAAATAAAAAGTGAATATTACTTACAGCAAAGGAGAGAATGTGTTTGCAACAGTTATACTCGTGCACTGTTAATATGAGAGGTCTAAAAAGCACATTTGATGAATAAGAACTCTATTTAAGAAATAGTGTATTCCAGTTTACTAATCTGTGTGAGAGTGAAGTTGTGGGAACAAAAATATTATGCTAATGTGAAACCACTTCAAGAAAGAAATCAGAAAATATGTGTAGTTAATCTTCCACCCAGGAAAATGAAAGCATGAGAACAAGCACTAACTTTTTGCAGAGACAGCTGATGTTGGTGTAAATCACTCACACATTAGTATGTTATTTTCATTTAGAGTTATGTACTGAGCTGTTTTTGTAGCCTGTGATTCCTGCTCAAATCTATTTAACAGTAATAGCCATGAGCTTTTCTACTCTTCAGAAATACAGTACAATGGAATTATTCTAGTGCTGCAAAATGGCTCATTCTTACTGCACAAATGACTTCTACGTGCACTAAATCACGCTGCATTAAAAAGAGCTGATGAAAAGAGCAACATCTCTTCCTCTTCTCTGTTTCTGCTCTGAAAGGAAGAGAAGGAGAGAGGAAGGGAAGGGGAGGAGATGTGAAGTAAAGCTGTGGTTTCCAAGACTTGCACTTGCCTTTCAGAATTTATATTCTACCCACCTGATCTTAGTCAGAAGTAATTATACCTGTTTGAGTGTGAAAAAAGAAGTGAGAAATTTTTAAGGGGGATTTAAGTGCTGAGTGGAAGAGTTTATTCCATTCCTTTGGCTGACTACAATAAAGTTCCAAGGGAGTTAGGAAGACAATTCTGGATTAGAAAAAAAAAAAAAAAAATTAGCCTTTGAGTTTGTACAATTTTGTTGAGATAACAAACTGTACCCAGATTTATAGCATTGATAGCTACATCAATCTGGGTCAAAATACTTGCTACAAATAAAGGTATTTTACACTTTGACATGGATTTTTAAGTTGATGTTAAATTTAACAAGGTGCTGCAGATATCAGATATTAGTTTTAATTTTCTTTAATCATCTTCATCTAGTTTATTAATCTTCATGAAAAGTTTTCAGGTGTATGCATTACCTCTGAAAAAAAAAAAAAAAAAAAAAAAAACCCTAAAAGGGGGTGGGAAGGACATAAAACTCACATCATACTGTCTTATCTCTTGGAGAGAGAAGTCCCCACAGCGCTGGAAAGCAGGGAAGAGACCAGGCAGAGAGAGGGGCCTCACTACAGATTCCTATTCCCCCCATCATCTGGATGAAATCAGTCTGTGCTCTCTCTCCCAGCTGTGCCCTGTGCATGATATCATGAAGAGGAAAGGAGATTGCATGACTCAAAGAATGATTACATCTTCAGCCCACAGTGGCAGCCCTTGCCCTCTGTATGCCCTGGGCATAGATAGCAGCATCCCTGACTGTGTCTCAGCCTGTCACTGTCACTCAGACCAGAGGCAGCTACTTCAGAGCTGGAAAGGGGAGGGCTGATGGATGATTTAAGTATAGACACATCCATCTCAGCTTCTGTGGCTGCTTCTGGGAAAAAAATACAAGACAAGTGTTGTTCTCTTTGTTGGTGTTAGGATGCACAAAGCAGAGTTAAGCAGAGTGGTTTGATGGTGATCAGGGTATTCAGCTGCTGGGCATAGCAGCCTGACAGCTCCCAGCTTGTGCAGGACAGCACAAAGCATAACAAAGTTTTCCCAAAGTTTTAAAATGGGTCAAGCTAGATGCATAGGGAAGGTACATGAAGGATTCTGAGCTATGAATTAGTTATTTCTATGATGTTATCCATGTAACTAATCTTAAATATGTACCACAAGATGGGAAAATTGTGCTCAAAACCAGCTCATTTTTCTCAGTTGATAAGTAATACCACAAAAGGATCATTTAACATTAAGCCCAGCCACAAAATGTCATTGTAAATAACTTTCTGGAGCTGGGAAATGCAAGTAACTGATATGAAATTCCAAAGCCTCAGAAGCAATTGTTTAACCCTATGTCATGTCCACTCTCTTTGGAAATGTGATCCCTTTGGTCCATTTGGAAGTACCATGCCTCAGCAATCCCATTTGTCACCTTGAGGAGATGCTCTGAAATGAAGGATGTGTTGAGGGCATGCACCAACATGTAGGAAACCCTGAGGGACCACAGCAAAGGACAACAGAAACCAAGATACTCCTCCATGCTGGGGAGCTCCAGGATGCCAGACATGGGTCCAGAGGATTCCCCAGAAAAGGAGGAATAAAGCATAAGGGTTGCCTTAGGGAAGTGATCCCCAAGCACCATGCTGAGGAAAATTGTTCCAAATTTATCATCTGAAGACCAAACATATCCCCTCTTGCAGAAGCACACCACAAAGAAAGACCTTTGAACAAAATAGGCAGTGAGAAATTTCTTCAAGAATCATGTTCAAAGGAGGAAAAATATTGTAACATTTCCACTTGATTCAGGCTTCATGACCCAAAACAGAAAAACCCATATATGTGTAAGTTTCTCTGTGCTTCTGTGTATATATTAAAGCAGACAAAGGTACTGATAATGTGTTGTTTAGGTTATAAGGAAATTTATCAGGAGCAGCAAAAAAGTAGGTAAGAAAGGCAGGGGCTTGCCCTTGAACAAGTAAGATGAATCTATTTAGGCGCTTAGACTCATTGAATGGTTTTGGTTGGAAGGAATCCTAAAGGTCATCCAACTACAGCCCCCTCACCATGGGTAGGAACACTTTCCACTAGACCAGTCTGCTCAAAGCCCCATCCAATATGGGCATCCACTTCCAGGGATGGGTCATCCACAACTTCTCTGGGCAACCTTTTCCAGTGCCTCACCACTCTCACAATAAACAACTTCTTTCTAATATGTAATCCAAGATTAGATTATCTCCTCCTATAAAGAACTCATCTTTTCCTACCCCCACTTACCATCTTGGAGAAATATCAGTCAGAACATTTGCTACTCTGTAATCTAGCCTTTTCCAAGGAAACTTGCTGGGTACTTTGAGAAGAAAGTCTCAGCTTATTACTGAAATTGATTCTACCACCTGCCTCAAATTTTAGTATAATTAAGATATAATTTTCTAGCATATGAATAAGTTTCTCATGCACAGTAAAAGTTCCTTGGAAAAAAATAAAAAGTTTTACAGACTTTACTGACTACTTAGTTTTGAACCTATTTCTGATCCTTTACATAAGGTGTTATTACATATTATTGTCTCTCAAATAAAGAAAGTGTTTCCTGCCCTCCTTTAGTTCTCACTTTCCTGTCAAATTGATTTCTATCCCCATAGAATATTTTACTGTCCCTTCTTCTATAGTAGCATGTTCCATGGCTACACTGATAGAACATCCTCGGAAATAGTCAGTTGCATTTATTTTTTTAAGCATCCAGAGAGGTTAGTTTTGTTGCTGTAGTTGTTCTGTTCTGTCCTTGTGTTAATTAAATTGTTTCATTGACACTTTCTCCTGTTCTTCAACAGAGCAGTTGCCTGTTTGCTTCTGCATTAATGGGATCATTTCACTAATGTGGTTTATTGCATAGCCCTACAAACAGAACCATAACAGCAAGAAACTGAGAGTACAAATAGGCAGCTAGGGCTGGGGAGTTCTTATAACTGGGAATTTCTCATATTAGCTGTATTGCCTGAGAGAATGTTGCATGGAACAACTTCCTCACTTTTTATATTCTTGGCGGCTGAGATGATCATAAAAGTAAACTTCAGCTCTGAATGTGTCTGAACTTTGTGAAAAGTTGGACTGAAATCTGTATTTCCAGCAAGTTTAACTGGAATGGTGCTTCAGATTCTAGGAGTCTTGTTCTGTTAGTAGTTTCAAGATATTACCTTGGCATCTGCTCTGTTTATATCACTGAAGGTTGAATTTTCAAAACCAAAGTGCAATTGACTTACCGTTAAGACTGAAATTCCATAAACAAGTTGGAACCGGTGGCTGCAATCACCAAAACTGGATTTCCACAGCTTGGCTGAGCTGATCCAAGTGCTGGGGTTGAGCAGTGGTCACACACATGTGACTCCTGGCTTGGAGACATAGCCCTGCTCCTTCACGTGCTCTGGCTCTGGTGTGCACCTGACCCTGCAAGCCCCCACGTCAGGGGCTGAAGTGGAGAGCAACCTCTTTGTTCTCCCACTGAGGTCAACATCCTTCAATATTAGATTTCTAAATTACTCCCTGAGTGAATATTTTTTCCAGAAAGGCCTCAAGGCTTGACTGTGAGATGTCACCAAGCAGAAAGTCATCTTCTCTCTGTGTCTTCTGTCAGTGGACCTACCTGATGAATTGCATCCTATTTAAGCTTCCCCTCTCCAGCCTGCCTCATGGCCACTGATTTATACTGTGATAGTGTCAGAAAACATTCTGAATAATGTTATCCTACTTTTTATCAAAAGAAATGCTGTGACTAAGATTACGAAGACAACTTTTACCTCTGTGCTCAGTATTCAAGACAGTCGTAATTTATTCAAGCTTCATAGGTATTATTAATATTGGAAAAGACCCTGAAAATAAAAACAAAAATTTTTGAGGACTGTAGGAAATGTTTTTCACTGAGAAACGTCAGAACTCCAATCTATTTAGTTCAATAAAGATAGAAATACAGTAAGTTCCTTTGTAAAATGATACTAAAAAAAGAGGTTTATTCTGTTGGAGAGAAGTGTTCCAAGAATCAGTGGCTGAAAGCTGAAGTAAAAAGAAAATCAACCTGTAAAGAAAGGACTTTTTTTTTTTTTTTTAATCACTGTGAAAGTAATTAATTAATGATGTGGGGGAAAACTGCCAAAGAAACAGTGGATTTTGTTTTCTTGGTGTCTCCAAATTAAGATTGACTAACTTTCTGAGGAAGTGCTTTTACCAAGTGCCAATTAAAGAGCACAATACAGGGGTAACTGGGTGGAATTTACCACTCTGAAATGCACTGGAGGTCAGAGTAGATCATCTAACTATCCCTTCTGGCCTTAACCTCAACACTTCTATGAATTATCCTAGATTTGTTGGCATGCAGTAGGATTTTAAAGCAAGCTTTTGAGGTAAAAACTCTTCAAGATTTACCTCAGGAAAACAGTCTTCTGGTTCACGCAAAGGAGAACCAGATTGATCTGTATTAATGGTGTCTGGCAGAACATTTTCTTATTTGCTTGCCAAAATTTTGGTGAGGGCTTTATTGCCAACTGAGGAAGTGACATGGGTTGATATAAAATATACAAACAACTCGGTAACCTTCTCATGAGAGTGAAGTGTATACAGTGAACATAATTTCTTTATTTTTTTCTCCTTCAGAGAATTCAGGAATTTGGCTCCTTCCAAAGTGCAGCAATCATGCCTAAGCATTTTATAGACTTCTAGTGAGAAACTGCCAAGCCTTAGAGACTTGTCAAAGGCAGAGGTTGAATATTAATCTCCACCACTGTCTTTTCAACTACATCTGAGCTCCCTCTTCTGACATTTAAATTTCTTTTTAACCCTTTAGAGGGACTGTAAAATAACTGAACCAGGTATGCTTCCCAGAGCAGATACTGCAAATAAGCCTTATCAGGGTGCTTGTGGCCAGTAACACCTGAATAGCAATTCCATTGACTGTAAGTCCATATAATTTCAAGCATGGATGTATGTTATCTTTTCTCAGTTATGTAAATACTTGACTTTTTTCTTTTTAAACTACAACATTTTGCTGCCACTATCTTCTGTGCAAAGCATTTCAGGGTAAGGTTTTTCAAATACAATTATACTCGGAATAAAAGTCCCCAGGCACTTCAGCCACTTCTTCCTGATTTACTGTATCTGGATATCTTCCTAGGATGCTGACCAAGACACTGATTTTAAAGCTTGCACAATGTTTAAGGGAATCAGTTCTTTATTATCCTCAGAGGTATGCACTCTTCTTTAATCACGTCACAAGTCCTATTGCAGTTTATGTCTAAGCTGTCATCCTTGGAGGGCAACATTTTATGTTTTTTAAATGCATAGACCCACATGAATGAACATTTTATTATTTCTTTCTGGCTGCCAAGATCTTGACAGCATTCTTGTACTTCTTTTCCTTTTTTTTTTTTTTTTTTTTCTTAAATCTTGTGGTAATATTTATTTCTTTGGTTACAATTGTTTTTTAACATGTAAAGATTGCCTGCATAGTCACACATTTCTTCAGATATCTCCACCCACGGCCATATTTCAGCATCCCCTCCCAGTCCCTTCAGTGTATCCAAAGTTTCATTTTTTTCAGACTTTTTTGGCAAGAAAAGAACTCCATGGCAGCTACTAGTGCAGCTTTAGCAACAGAATAGAAAAGGGAAGGCTGGGGTCACTTATCAACATTTTTAATTGACTTTGCATGATGCTGCAGTTCAGAATTTTTGTCAAACTTCTTTTGGTCCAGGCCACTGTTTTTTAAGCATGACAAAAAATTGTCACTTAGAAAGTCTTTATTTTACCCATTATGCCTTGGATATGTCTCTCACACTCCAAAGTATCCCTCTCCATTAAGGAAGACAAAGAGACAATAAAGCCTAATTGTTTGTGATGTTTTAGGATGCATCTTCTAAAAAATACAGTGATGATGGACTAGGCTGTGTGGTGATGGCTTCATTTCTGCCAGTACAATTCAGTATTAAAATCCCACGTGACCCCTATGTTGACAATGAAGACCTCATGAAGAAGCAGGGATTTATTTACCCATTCCCTCAAGGCTTCTCCTACCAGACTAAAGTCCTCTGGACACCTCATCTTCTCTCAGCAGATTTGCTTGATAATGCTCTCTTCCTAAAATGGGTTCCTGCAAAGGACCAGCAATAAACTAGTGACAGAACAGTAAAAACCACATGAGAAAATACTAAAAAACCAGGGAAGAACAGCATATTGAGGAACAGCCTCTACAATGGAAAGGAAGATTTTAGAGGAGGATTTTAGAAGTGTATTTAAATTCAGTGCACATTAAACTCAGTTTGACAAATGCTGACCTTTCCCAGAGCACTAACAGGCAATTGTGTGCATATTTTAATAAAACTAAGCACTAAGTTATTGTTACCATTCAAATTGATGAAAGTTTTACCATCAGTTAAAGGTATTTTAAAATTTCAATTTCTTGTCTTTTTCTACCTATAAATATAAAATTCATTATAGAGTGGAATATATACAAATGGAAAGATTGAGAGAAATGAAAAGGCACCCCACAATAGCTTGGCATGCAGAAATTTGATCTTTCAGTGCTACACATCTAAGTTATGATGCTTCAAGCTACAGAGGGTAAGGTTTTCCTCTGACAAAAATATCTGTCTTGGTTGGCACCACAGAGTCATCCTAATCAATATGAAATTCCATCTTCATCCTCTCTCTCACTTTCATTCTGAAGATAAATTTCATCCTGAGCTGGAAAGTTTCCCTGTTTGAAGTCAAGACAAGTATATGAATGGGAAAAAATTTGATTTCAAAATTTCATTTTCAAATGAAAAATAACTCTTACGAAAATCTGCAACCATCTCTCTTCAAATGTAGTAGCTGTTAATGACAGCTGTGCTGTGACATTGTACTGCATATATCCATAAGGATTGGTGATTTGTATTTCTTGGTTTTCTTGGACACATTAGTCTTGTCTCCCTTACAACTCTCTGTATTTCAGCTCCACTGGGCACAAAGAGGCAGAAGATGAATTTTGGACAAGACTTATACAGGCTTGCCATTCTACTGCTGTGTTTTCTAACCCCAAGGTTAGCAGGGTTAGGCAGTCAGTGCTGAGAACAAGGACTTAATTGAAAACAATTCCCTAATCTGTAAAGCAGCTTCTGTGTGAATGCTGTCACAACTAGAGACTCAAAACTCTGAGTGTGGACACTGACTCTGCCCTGCTTATTTGCCTTGCAGCTGGTATATTCAAGCACCAGCACAACTGCTTTATGCCTGTACATTTATATACTGGAGTGTAGCAGCAAAATGCATTACCCTGTATTACTTTCTGTGGCAACAACACTGATTACACTTGAGCATACTACATCAGTTATAATGGCAGGAAAGTTATTAATAGGTGCTGTTTGAAGGAAGCTACGGTTGTGAGAGGAGAAGATGGTTGTGATTAGATGCTCTCAGTTCTATGTATGAGTATGTGACCCTGAAAAGTAAATATTACCAAAGCCTGGCTCCTATGATGATGGAAGCAAATATCTGAGAACTTACCATGCTTATTTCCTTTGCAAGGGATCATCAGGTCATCAGACTAATGACATGAGAAAAAAAAATATTATGACATGGTGGATCATGCTTTATGGAACAAAGAATCACAGAAATGTGACTGATAATTAGGGTCTTTAGAAACTAAAAAACTAAGCAAAAATTAAAAATTCAAGAGTTTTGATAGAGTATCCTAGAAAAAGAAAAATTCTGCATGTGAGACCTAAATACTACATCCAGATGGGAGTTTCAAGTCCTTCCAGGTTATGTTGACTATTTATGTACAGGCATATGTCTAAAAAAATGCATTGTGAAAAATGTCAACAATCCTTGTGTCAACCAGCTGCAGGAGTGTATTCATTATGTTGAACACTCAAGCCTAGCATTACAAAAACAAAGCTGCCCTTGTGATGCCAGCTAACAGGACACAACATGATCCTGCAGATAAGACAGATAGAATTTGCAAGGTTTAGCACGATGGATACTCTTTCAAATTTGGCAATAAACACAATGTAGACTTGGCTACGTGTGCAACTGATGATTGACATTCAGAACTGCTCAAAGTATTAGAAAGAAAATACAAATAACTATTTACCATCCATACACTATCCTGTCTTTTTCTCCAGATTGTCACAGATTTCTGCTGGTGTTTAAGCCTGCAGGGCTCAAATGAGTATCAGCTGCAGGCTGTCTTACAGATCTATCAGATGTAAACTAGGTATAAGCATAGACATAGAAGAGACTAACACGAATTTCTTTCAGGCTAATGCAGGATGCATCAGTAACCACCTAGAATCTATCTGTGATTCTGAGCCCTGGTTTGGGTAATGCAGGTCTGAGCCTTGAAATGCTGCACTGGCTGAGGCCTCAGGAAAACTGCATTTATAAGAAGCAGGACCCATATACAGGGATTTGCTTTGTTCTTCAGTCAGGGAGGGGAAGATGGACAGGGGGAAAATTGGGTAACTCTTCAATATATGAAGAACTCGACTGAAGTTCCACTCAGTATGAGTGGAAAGGACAATAATAAACAAGATTTCAAAAGCATGTAACAATCATTACATTCAAACACAGAAAATGCATCCTAAATTCTTTCTTGGGACAAATCACAACAAGGCTTGATTTTCCTCCCAAATGAGCTGTGAGAGGACTGTGGAAAAGATTCCAGGATCCTAACCTTTACATCAGTTGCTTGATTCAAGGGATCCCAAAAACAATTGCTAGAACCAAAGAGAGTATGTCATGGTGATGTCCAAGGCACTGCTCAGGAGACAGGGGAGACAGGGATGTCATTGGGAGCAATCATATTCACTTCTCATCAGATCCATTGCTCAGAATGAAAAGTTTAAGAAGCTGCATCTTGAATCTTCCCCTCCTAATACCCATTCCTTCAGGATCAAATGTGCATTCCTCCACCTCCTCACAGCTCTCCAAGGTTACTCATAAGGCCAAATACTCCTGAGACTGGTGAGCAAATGAAATTCTTCTTTCCATTTCAGTGTCCTCAGACTCTCTACCCCTGTAGCAGGCCCACACCTTTCCTCATGATTCTATTGAAAAGGCTCCCAACAAACTCCCCAAGGAAGACCCATCACAGGTATAAAGCCACATTGCTCTCTCAGAGAGTGATATAAGCATAGACTGTGCAGTAGACTTCAGATTCATAAAAAGCTAATTTAGAAAAGCTTATTTAATGGGTTTAGGAATATAGATTGAAACTTATAAAGATTTAGGTCTATAGCTGAAACCAGCCTCAGTTTTTCTGGAGGACTCAAAATAATATATTTTTTCAGTTGTCTGCCTTCCCAATACAGACAGAAAACTTTTATTGCTCTCTATGATTTTGTGAGAATAAAATCTGCTGACAATCACAAGGCTCTCAGATAAAGTGATACAGACCCTAAAAAGAGAACATAAACTATAGTCCCAGACTACACTTCTGCCAGTATTTTCATTTCAGATTTGAATTCCACAACATTTGCAGTGCTTCTGTGTAAAGGCTTAACTTCAGTTAAGGCAGTGCATACGAGCAGTCATGAGCCAGTATGCCCTGTCTTCTCTCCTCCTTTTTCCTGTCTCTTTGCCTTCCCTTTCACCTCTATCAGAGCCACAGGGGTTTCAGATTTGAAGTGTAGTGCTGGGCTCAGGGAAAGTAAGATTTGTTCGCCCTTTTCTGCAGTCATTTTGTGTGGTGTCAGGGAAATCATTTGACCCTTTTGTCTCTCATGCACAAAGAGAGTGTGAGGATGTTTTCTTTGTCCCATCTGCCAGCAGGATACAGCCAGCTCCCGTAGCTGCTCTCGACTACATTGTCAGACAGTGAACCTTGTGTGCACCTTGTCTGAGCCATTGCCCACCACTGTGGCCACCGCAGAGAGAGCAGCAGCTAACAGATGGTGGCTATAATGCCAGGCCCCAGGCCATCCCGAGGAGATCCTCCGGCTTTGAGGTTATGAGGAGAAAGGTGGCACTTTCCACCCACCTTAATCCTGCTTCCATATGGCTTTGAGGAAGAGTTGCAAAGAAAGGGGAAGGTGGATAACAGGAATAACAGGATCCCAGCCAGGAAGCACTGGACATTTGCACCTTTGGATGTTTTCCTTTTCTTATGCTGTGTGGATCAGAGGCTTGCTCTGCTCCTGGCTGATCTCACCAGCTTCACCTCATCCTCCTCCCAGCCTTCCCCACAATGCTCTTCCATCCTCAAGTGTCCTTCTCCCTGTCAAGTAGCCCTGTCCTTACCCATTGAGAAGGGGAATGCTTTTTTTGATTGTTTCTGCTTCTGCTGCTATGCCTTCTTCCCCATTTCCTGTCTATCTGTAAACCTTGGGCTCAGGGGGAGCCACCTATTACTCAACATTTGACAAGCACCCTGAAAAACCTTACTTTGTTGGCCCTGCTACTTTAATCAACATGATTATTCCCTTTCTTAATATTTGTAACCAGGTAAGGAGAGTAGCACAGAGGATGACAGGTTTTCCACAGTGCTGTTGGACATGGTTACAAAACAATTTTCAGAAAAGCAGATCTATACCATTTCCATGCATTCTTTGCCATTAATCATCACTAAGACTAGGCAGAAAACAAAGCACTTTAGTTACTAACCCTGTGAAAGCTGCTTAAAAGAGAACAATGTGTCTCTCTAACATCATTAATAGAGCTAATAAAAGCACAGTGCAAACTGAAAATGCAGCTTTCGAGGTTTTCCATAAATTCTTTGGAAATCAGAGCAGATTTCACTTTCTGTTTTAGAAAAACCCGAATATAGTGGAGATTTAAGTACTTCAACACCTTACCTTTCACATTTTCTCCTAATCTTACACATCTGCTGCTTCAGTGGCTAAGAACTAGTAAATACCAAATTATGACTTCGTTAATGAAGTGTAAGAGTGACTTAAAATGTGTACTGATTTTGCCCAGGATGTCTCCCAGAAATCCCAGATACAGTTGACATATGTAATCGCACATGCTGAGTAAAGCAGAATTAAAATTAGAATAATAGAATTAAAAGAACTTGAGTTGCTCTTATCTCTGTTTGACTTCAGCAAGTTTGTGATACTTGTAAAGGTTTTTGTATGATGAATGGAATAGAGTCAGTGCATAACAGATATATTTGTGCATAGATGTACTTGTGCTACATACAGATTTTTGTTTTGAAATATAAAGGGAAAAACATTGTGTTTGGAAGACTTCCTCCAAACCTAATTGAGCCTGCAGTCTATCATCAGTTACTAAAAAAAAAAATCAGAAATACCAGTCTGAATGCTTCTCTTGATTTATATTTTGTTACCTTTTCTGAAAACTCTGATAACTGCTCAAAAACAACTGTGAGAGCACCACATTTGTACAGCATTTCTGCAGAGCTGGAGATGAATTTCACCCAAGGAAGCAAATTACATTTGAAAGTATTTTTATATAGAGAGGCTTCCAAGTAACCCAAACCAAAAAGAAAGTAAATACAGATATAAAAATAAAACCACCACATTTTCTTCATTCCCTCATCAAACTTGGTGATATTGCAGTGGGGCCCCCCATGAAGATTTGAGGAAAAGAAAGATGGATGATTTGTCCCAGACCTCGAGGCACAGGAAGGGAAGAAACTCACTACATTCTGATAGTATAGAGACAGGACTCGTGAAAAGCCCACTTTTTGTTCTGGGGCTCAGGCCCTTGTGCTCAGTTAATCACTTAATTGGCAACCCCTGCTGTCCCACCCATGGGCACAGGGCCACACTCCCGGGCAATGGGCTGGAGTTCCTCCAGCCAGAGTTTCAGAACAGCACTGCTAGAAACACTGCAGGAGGTACCCAACCCCTCCATGATGTGCACTTCCTACAGAGTGAGTGCAGTGTCCTGTCCCAAGCACTTCTCCAATCCTAGAAACTGCTGGAAACTACAGCCTTGTGTGACCAGTCTTCACTGAAACCCTGACAAGCACACACTGCATTTCCTGCCTTGTCTTGGCAGAAAAAGATATGGGAACCCATGGCTTGGAGAAAGGTGTGGTCAGCCTTCCTCCTCTTTCAGTCCTTTTGCTGGCTAGGCAGTAGATGCACTGTGTGTATCTGATGACAAGCAGGTAGATAACATAATCATGTGTCAGTCTTGTCTGCTGTGGTGCCAAAACCTCCCCCCCAAACCTTTCAGACAGACTGGCTTTTTCTAATCTTACACAATGTCTTTTCAAGATACAATCATCTGCTTAGAAGCACAACCTGACAGCACAGAACAGAGAAAACTTCTTTTCCTGGGACAATGACCAGCAGGGTGAGGGGCAGCAGAGCTGTGCTTGCTGATGGCAGTGTCAAAGGACAGTGACATTGCAGCTTGCTGACACAACAGCAAAGCTGAGCATCTGGAACATGAATCCTGCCCCTATGCTTCACTGGCCAAGCCCAAACTCACCTCAGTTCCTGAGCCTTTCTTCACCCCCAGCAGCCATGCTCCTCTTTCTCCTCAAGCAAGTGCCAAGGAAGGGTAGAGTTTCTCTGTGTGTAACATCACTTTTGGATCTTTAGGTGACAGGAAATGGGGTCCTGCACTCGGAGTGGAGGAGAGCAGGAATCACCCTAAGGTCTGCCCTCTATAAAGGGGTTATAAATGGGGTATGGAGTATGGGAGATGAGATAGAAATGCCTTTCAAAGACTGGTGTCTGCTTTATATGGGGATTGATGAGCTCATAAAGAAAGAAACTATCCTCATCTGAATCTTCTGAGAAACCCTCTGGCACTTTGCTCAAAGACTTTGGTATCACTATAACATGTGTTCATAGCTCTTGACATCTTTTGTGTTAATAACCATTGAAGACTCAAATCATACTCTCCATCAAGAATGAACTTTGCAGTCTGAATGGTCTCAGTCTGCCTGCTAAAGCCAAGCTCAGCTGCATTTTGAACCTCCCTGAATGTGAGTTTCTGTTCATTGCCACCACAGAAGCCTCAGCCTGTACTAGAACTGCATTACTGTTTGCTGCAAATGTGCAGAGAAGGAAAGATGATCTCAAAAATATCCGTGTTACCTGTTTTCTCTGGACACTGGAAGTCTGACTGCACATTCAGTGATAATTATGTCTTTCCCATTTCTCTTTTGTCTTGAATTTTTGCTTCTTTTGCTAGTGTGGAGGTGCTTCATACTTGCTGCTCACAGATTTCCAGACCACCCATGAATGTATTACAAATGTTATTGTACATGCAAACTTCAAAATGCTTAAGAATACAAAAAATTCCTTTGATTATGCTTTAGAAAATTTAGATTTAAAGGAAAGCATTTCTTTATTTTTTTCAGTAATATGAATGCAGTATTAGGCTCATAAGCATTTAAATGAGTCAGATGCTTTATTTGTTAATTTCAGAAATTTTTCTTTCTACATGAATGAAAAATTGAAACTGAATTGATTCTGAAAGAAATAGTGCTGAACACAGCCATATGAAAAGCAATCTGAAAATCCTGACGGGGTAAAGAAAAAGAAATTAAAGTGTCCATGATACATGTGGGGCTAAGAATGAAAGATAAATTGTTCCTTGCACGTGCTGTGTCAAGCCAGTTGTTGCTCCAAAGCTCTTTACAGGCTTTATGCCCACACACTGACTGAGCTGCACATCCTCCCTAGCAAATCTCAGTAAGAAGCAGAAAGGGGAACTCTGCTCAGGGACTGCCAAGATTAAAGCACCTCAGAGGCTTAAATTTGCACTTTTTCTGTCCTTATGCTAACCGATAAGGCAACGACAGTCCACAAAGATAGGCCTGATCCCACAGAGATTTCAAACTCAAAATAACTACCAATAAATCCAAGGGGAAAAAAATAGAAATCAATGGATTAACCAGTCATTTCTTTGCACTGGTAGGTGTAAAAGCAAAGAAGGGGTTTAAGGAAGCATACAAAAGAAGATAATAATACATTTTGCAGAGTTCCTCATAAGCATGAAAGGCAGTGTGGCAAAAAGAACAGAATTGCCACATTGAAGACAAAAAAAGGAATAATAGAGGCCAGCATCATAAGATAATTTGAGGAAGACACAAAATTTCACCCCTCAAATGGATGTTTTGCTTAGCATGGTATGCCCAGGAAATGAAAAGGGACTAACTTAAATAAAAATGGGGAACTGGGAATGAGAAGCTTTAAGAAAAGAGAACCATAAATTCTGTAAGAATAGCTACTATAAAAAGGACATTTACATGCTGAGAAGGAAGAAATAAAGGATACAGCTGAAGATTGTCAAAATAGCTCTAAGCCAAATGTGAAATAGTTTCCAGTAATTCAGATGCCTGATGGGCAGCCAGGTCCTGGGCTCTCCCCTGCGAGGGGAGCACTCTGAGGCTGGCCTGGTATGACAGCATGGCCTCCAGTATGCTCTCTGTGTTTCACATGCCAGCCAGGGAAAGGAAACGGATTGCAGGGGAAATCGCCATCTGCTTTTGTCAGTAAAAGACCGCATGCGTGCCTGGAGCCCAAACAGGCTGAAGGCAGCCTTTTATAGCTGCATGGGGGGAAATGGGAGACCTTACAAAAGTGTGAGAGAGTATAATTTAAAAGGAATAAACAAAAATTACTGTGACACTACTTCATCTGCTCTGTATAGACTCCAACACAGTATCACAGAAGGCATGGGAACTTGTAAAGGCAGGGGTTCGCATTAAACCTGTGATTTACTCAGTTTCTGAGTTCCTAGCTTCAAGAACATTATTACAGATATTGTTTTCTCACACTTTAATGTAATTTGTATTGTACAGAGGGAAAAGATTGTAAAGTTTCTCTTTGCTATAAATGTGTACAAAAGGCATTTGTATGCCTCGTTCACTGAAAGCACGGCACAATCTTTGGTGCATTTATACTTCCAAGGCACATAGGCAGGTGCATTAATTTCCACGTTCCATAAACTATTTAATGGAGGCACAAGATCTCAGAAATACAGCTTGAAACTAAATTGAGTGTAGGCATAGCTAAGGCAGTACTGAAAACAATATCACAGTCTGAATCACATAGAATCACAGTGTGTCTGTGACAGGAAGGCATTTCTGGAGATCATTTGGTCCAATCCCCCTGCTCAAGCAGGGGTGCCAGTAGCCCAGGACTGTGATCAGATGACTTTTGAGGATAGAGGTTTCACAGTCTCTCTCTTTGGCAACCAAGAGAATACTGGCTAGTCTATAGTTCACCAGATTCTTCTTCTTAGCCTTCTCACGGATAGGATTGATATTATTTTCCTTCCAGTCCTTGTGAGTCTGCTCTAATCACCACAACTTTTTCAAAGATAATAACAGTATTCTTGCAGTGACATTAGACAGTTCCCCTAAGACTTGTGGGTGCTTCCCAGGGGACCCCAGGGGCTTGTATATATTCAGCTTATTTAAATGTTCCTTTCTATGGGCTTCTCCTCCACCAAGGGTAAGTTTTCCTTTTTCCAGACTTTCCTTTTTATCACACAGTCTTGCTGTTCCTGAAGGCTGGTCTGACCAGCAAACACTGAGGTAAAGAAGGTATTCACTGTCTTGATCTTTTCTGTATCTCTTGGCACCAGGGTCCCTGCCCTCATTCAATAGCAGGCCCACATTATCCCTGATTTTCCTTTTGCTGCTGGTAAGCTTGTAGAAGCCCTTCTCCCACATCAGATTTGACTGTAGGTGGGCTTTGGCTAATTACCTCATGGCACACTGTGTCTGTATCGTTCCTGGCTCACCTGCTTCTGCCTCTTGCATTCTTCCTTTTTCAGTCTGAGCTTAGTCAGGAGCTACCTGTTTATCCACAGCCTCCTGCTGCCTTTGCTTGACAGTGGCCTTATAGCAGCTTGGGTCCAGGGGATGTGTGTTTGGCAACATAGACACAAAGAGTTCAAGGTAGAAAAATATTCTTTACCAAGACTTGGAGCCAGTTCATCTATGCTTACATCCATGTCTGCTTCTAAAATCCACAACAAGCTGTACTACACCTGTGCCCCAACCCAGCACCCTGGTCTGCAGGGCAAATATACCTACAGAGACTTACCTCAATCACAGAGGCAGTCTGCCACAGGGCAGAAATATGGACTAAAATGCCCCCATCTTAAACTAGCTATTTCACCACTAACTCCTGGCAGGAATACGGATAAATGCCCCAGTCTTCAACCAGTTATTTCACCAATAACCCCTCCTGTCTCTTGCATTACACATATGTGCCTTTCTAAATTAAACAGCTGAATCTGTAATCATTAACCCATTTGTTTCAACAATCCTTAATTTACTGCCCTGAAGCCTGCAGCCTAGACTGTGGCTTCTTGCAACACTGGTGACAAAAAATGACCTTTCAATCACTACATCTTCAAAAATCAGTACATGACTTAAGGAATATTTCTACAACAAAATCTTAAAGCCACTGAAAAAAACCCACCTTTATTACCCATTTCTTAACACAAGGAGGCTGAATCAACACCTTTAACGAGCAGATAGTAGTTTCTGTTACCTATTACACTTAAAATGGTGGCTCTAAACCAAAGTATCTGTACTCTTAAAGACAAATGAACTCACTGTATAAGGAAGGTGAACTCTTCTAAGGGTTTATAGAAGTGGGTATGAACTTAATCCTTGGCACAGGTTACAGAGAACCATAGAAGATCCTGAGTTGGAAGGGACTTCCCAGGATTATAGGATTCAAGTCCCTGCACAGGACACCCTAAGAATCACACTGCTGCAGTGCCCAACTACCTATAAGGTGATTTCCTACTGTCCAACTTAAAAGTGCCCTGACATAATTTCATTCCCTTGGGTCATTTTCATGGTCACCACAGAGAAAAGATCAGTGTCTGCCCTTGCCTTCCCCTTATGAGGAAGTTGTAGACAGCAATGAAGTCTCTCATCAGTCTCCTCTTCTCCAGGCTGAACAAGCCAAGTGATCTCAGCCACTCCTTGTATGGTTTCCCCTCAAGGCCCTTCACCATCTTCATGGTTCTCCTTTGGATGTTCTTTAATAGTTTTATAGCCTTTTTATAGTCTGGCTCACAGAACTACACACAATTACAATGAAAAGCAAGGTACATAAAACAAGCACTTTCTAATATAAAATGTTTAGTCATAATAAAAACCAAAATAAATTTGGTGGGTCTGTATTATCAGAATGATATTCTGAATAGTCTAAATAACTCACTGGAAAGAAGAAAAAAAGAAGATGAAAAATCTGAAAGTCTAATATGAGATGTCAGTTCTTTCTCTGTTGGTGGGTTACAAACTGCAGCCAGATCTACAAAAGGACATAGATGCATTTTGGTTATCCCAACTCAAACTGGAAATTTAAAGCTATCAGTAAGTTGCTGAATTCATCAGACTGGACCTAGAAACTGTAGCTTTAAAGTATGATCTGCCATGCTTTTCAAAATGCCAGGAGACACAAGAGGCAAGATGTGTCCCCAGAGGTGTCCAACCAATGCACCATGTCTCACCTCAGTTGTCCTTTCTCCAAAGCACTTCAGAAACAGCTGCTCAAAGGCCCTCCCTGGGAAAACACAAAGACATCTCTCTGCCTGTGTGAAGTCCAGAGCAATTGAAGTTTGTGTGAACATTGATCTACCTGCATGTGAAGGAAGTCTTGTCACATGTGAGGGAAGAGGCTATGACAGCAGATCACTCTAAGCTGTGCAATTAACCTGTCCAGCTGGAAACATGACAGTGCCAGAGCATACCAGCTCTCTGCTCAGTGCTCCACTATGAAAAAAAAAAAAAATTATATATATATATAAATAATTTGAAGGCTGAACAATGAGACAAAACAGAATCAAGACTGTATATTGAAGTCATTGGGACAAACCACTAACTTTGGTCCATGAAGGCCAGTCCTTGCTTTCTCTAAGAGCTAGAAACTAGAAAACTTATAACACCTTCAGAAGAGTAAGGACCAGAGGCAAGCTGTTTCCCACTCCCAGGCAAGCCTGCTAAGTAATTAGACTGCAGAATCATGTTCAGGTTTTGGAGCAATTACTATGTAATTCTCCATGCCAAAGAGTAACTCTTAACTCCTTTTCTGAACAGCTTCAGTGAGAGAAAATGGAAACATTTGTGCTCACATTTCCCCATCCTAGAACTTCATGGGAAAAGCAGAGGGAGGTAAATGAAGGGATTCAGATTTTCTTAGGTGGGAATTAAAGCCATGCTTCCTGGATGAAAAGGGACTGGCTCTTAAGCTTTCAAAGGGGCAAAAGCACCTCACGGCAGGGAAGAGGTCAGAGTTCTGGCTTCCAAGTAAAGGAATATACTCCTCTACAACCAAATATAAGGAATCCAAGTCTCTGAGACAGGCACAAATGCTTTGTATTTCCTATTTGTGATGTATTTCTGGGGATTACATGACCACTGATATAAAATCTGTGCCCTACTAGCAGCCAGACAGTACATGTCACATACATTTCTGCCAAGCTGACTGGGATGCACTCTATATCGTTTATTCCAGCCACCAGAAACAAACAGCCTTTCTGAGCTGAATGTAACAACAAAAAACAACAACTCAACAACAGCAACTCGTGCTGGCTTAGCCTTTTGTATCTTGTGGCTGCAGTGTATTTTTTCAGGCAGTGAGAATCATAAAACCAGACTTAGGGTACCAGCCTCTACCTGCCAGCTGGGCAAATTACAGACTTTGGCACTTGGCTTTCTCCCCATAGCATGAGCCCTACAGAGAGCCAAGGCACTTGGTGCAGAGGCTGTTAATTCCAAAACCCCAAGCTCTTGTTTGATTTAACCCTAAATCAGTTTCAATTCACAACAACTAAATGTCAGGAATGCAAATCTCTGAGTCAAGCTCAAATGCTTCCTATTTCCTATTTCAGACACTTCTGTTTAGCTGGGTCCATCGGTTTCATTTCACACTCTGTTACACTTTTCAGCATAAGTTTACATGATTCAACTCTTACACAACTCCTGTCCCCTCCAAATCTGGCTGGAATTCATAAAAGCCAGGTTAGCTGTAGCCACATGACACAAAGTAGTCATCATTAAAGCACGTGTGGTCTTTCAGTAAAACATCATGAGACATCACCTATCAATGCCATTCTAAAAGATACCTGCTCATCAGACATTTTTCACTTAGATCACTTCCCAAAAGAACTGAAGGAGAACCAGGAAACTGGAAGCAAGCACGAGTTTCAGGGAAGGGGGGGATTGTGTGAGGCAGTGGCTCTGTTGAAGCAAATGTCAATGGAACTGAAGCTTAACTTTATGCTCAATCAGGTTATCACCTGCTTGTCATCACTGCAACTTGTCTGGCCACACCAAGGGTTACAGAAGCTAAACCAGCAGGAAACTATCCTTCCCTGCTCAAAAAGCTGGGGAGGGGAGGATGGGGTGGGAAGGGGTTGTGGGGGGAGGAGAATGGAGGAAGGGTATTGGGCAAAAGAGAAAGAATAGTTTTCTGCTGGTTTAACTCTCTAAAATGGCTTATCAGGAGGTCAGAGGAAAGCCAGGGCACACACAATGGAGGGAGTGGAACTGTAGGGCCGGAGCACGGGAATGGAGGGAGTACAGAACTACTGCTGCGTTGCCTTATCCTGGGTAAAGCTGTGGGGGAACTACAGTGGAGCAGTATTTGTCCTTAGAACTGAAGATTGTAAAGTGTTTACAGCTCTCCACTATCTCGATTTCTTTCTGTCCACACCCTGCTTAATGCAATGGAGGTCTGATGCCCTTTCTTTGCAGCTGAAATGGTGTTCTTTAAAGAAGAATCAGCATAGAGTATGGACCAATCTTTTAGTGATACACTCACACCATCCCTATTGTTAGTTATTGTGCCTTGCTGTGATTGCCCTTAAGGGAGGGGCTCGGGCTTTACATAGAGTGTCTTTGTATCATCTAAGAAATTTATGGTTGGGTTGTGTTGGGTTTATTGTTGTTTTTTTTTTTTTATTCTTGATTTTACTTTGAGGATTTTTTTCTTCCCAGAAGTAACCAGCCTCATTACTGGATGCCAGTTATCCAGTTGATTGGCATTTTTTTATTAGGTATGATAGATACCAGCTGTATGATACTTTTAAAATTATTATAAACACTGTTAAGTTTTCAGTTTCCCAGTACACTGGACATTCAAACAGTCTGTATCCTATTTAACAAACATTGGTGAATGTATTCAGTTAATAAAAGCTTGGCAAATATTAGTAAAGGGCTTGTAATGGTTGTGAGTGACATAAAGGTTAAAAGCTTTTGATAGCATTGCACCAAACTGAAGTAAAGCTTGAAGAAACTGAAGTGATGTGTCAGTAGGAAATCTCAGCACTAATTCAGACATCATGAAATACTCATTTTGAAGAAACTGGAAAAGATGTAAATTCTGCAAATCTGATTTAGTTTTGAAACTTTTAACATTATTGATCTCATATCATCCTGTTCCCCCATTCCTGTCCCAGTTTGACAGTTCTTGTGCAAGCAAGATGTTTTCTGTCCTATGCTTGTCTTACACTGTTTCTACATAAGGACCTTCTAAATAAGAGAATAAAGGACTTGTGGTAGGTCAGCATATAGGAAATATTATCTCTCAGTGTAAACTTTGATTATAATTTTTTAAGTTTGCCTGCTGCAGTCTCTGCACATAGGAAAGGTCTCTGTGCACTCCAGGACCTCCTAAGAGCTCAGATCACCCAGGGGAGAGTCACAATGTGAACACTAGACAGCACACACTGTTTCAGGAATTCTGTAAACATTGGATTCCAGCTCCCAAAACCGCTCATAGATTCACTTTCTTTAAAGGCTTGTCTGGACGAGGATAAAGGTGCATTACAAAAAATAAGAAGTGTCAGTGAAAACTTTTAATTAACATGCTTTCAGATTCTCAGTGTTGACAGGGTGTGTTGCATTTTAGTGCATTTGCCAACAAACAAGTTAAAATACATTTGAGTCCCAACTACGAGTGGCAAGTTAGGACATGTTTTTAAAACTTCCAAATTTTAACAGGAGTTAGAACATGATTGTGCTTTTACCTTAGCAGACTATAAGTGTCACTGATAGGTTTTCCTGGGACTCCAGTGAGAAGCTGCCATACCAGTAAGGAGCTGTTATATGAGCAGCTTTCTCCTTTTCCTGAACTGTCAAATGAAAATACCATTTCATTCACTTGTATTCCAGGAATGGATGAAAATCAATTTTTTTGGTAGTACTGGGAAGCTGGGTGCTAGTGAGTTGGGAGGCTTGGCAGTAGCGGCAGGAGTCAGAAGCCATAGGAGTAAATTGCAGTTTCAGAGTACCTGATGTAAGGTCAGCATTTCCACAGCCACATAACCCAGAGTGTGACACCACATTCAGCTTTTGTTCCAATTGTGACCAAACACTTTGCAGCAGCAACTTTGCCTCAGCTGCTCTTGGGCCAAAAGCTATCAGCTTTTTTCCTGGCCTCCCACAGAATGTTGGTGCCAAGTTGACATAAGCACTACATACCATGCTTATACCTGGCTAGCTTGACAGGAAGGTTTGTTTATGCCCAATCAAAGTTGTGGCTGCAAGGCACAGATTTATTATTAATGATCATGAAGTCACAGCCAAGAATCAGTAACACTGTCAGCTGCGAGGCTGATTTGCTGGGCAGCACTGTACAAAGCATTTTATCATTCCACACCTCAGTCTTCCACCTTCCCAAAAGGTTGAGGATGAAAATACCTCAGGAAAAACGTGGTGATAGGAGTCACCTTTTAGACGCACTGCAAAAAGACAACTTCATCTAGGGGGAGCAACACACTTAGAAATTAGGAGACTGGAGTGACAGAGCCCTTAAATCTTTGGAAGAGCAATGGGAGGCAAATCCTGCTGCCTCCCTGAGATCATCACAATGGCCTTGTCTCTTCTTCATTTTGGGGCTCCACAGAGCTGTGTCTCAGTTATGGTTGTCATGTTTTTAGAAGCATGACTACACATGACACAGGGGGATATATGTTTTTTTGCTGACACAGCTAGTGTCAGCCTTAACACAAATTCCAACTGAGAATATTCTATTCTGTGCAAATACACTTGACAACAGTATCACTATTTTTTCAGACACTAAGTCTCCAACACCTTATACACAGGCAACTTTACACTGGTACATCCTTGCTCCTACCACAGAAATTCTAGGACAACTTTTTATGTGGAAGGCACAGTAGAAAAGAGGCATTCTCATCTTTGTAACTGATTAGTCCTGTTACAAAACACTACAGAGATCTTTCTGTCTTTCAGTCTGTCTTTTTGTCTTTCTCTTTTCCCTCTCCCTGCCTCTTGGAAGGATATTAAAACACCAGGAACTTGAGTGAAGTACAAGTTGAAGAAAGAAGAATCTCCCCTCCAGCATATCTCTTTGCTGGGTGCATAAAGGTGTGGTGAGACAAGGAGCAGCCTGGTAGCTGAAGGGCTCAAGGGGTTAAATCTTGTATTTGCACCTCACAGTCAAGGGTTTGGGTTAGAGATAGCTGTCCGAGGTTTAATTGCACTGAAACTGACAGAGGGACCATACATATATTCCACATTTCCTGCTTGTCCCGAGACTCTACAGAAGAACCTGTGGAACTAAGTACCTAGAGTAAGATCAGTCAAGGCTTAGTCTTTTTTACTTTCTTTTCAAGTTGGAAAACACTGAAATGGTTGAAAAACATATCAAAAGCATAATGTAAAGCACATCATCTAAACTCCAAGTCACTACGTGAAATTTTTCAGTGACGTTACTCTGAAATTCAGACGTAGCTACGGTGGAAAGCAGAAATGCATAAGCCCGTGCCGGTGAAATTGTCTATACCCGTTCAGGATGCCTTTTGATACTGACTGCGGAGTCCTGTCATGGTCTTCCAGCAGGTCTTCTTAGGTGATCTGTTACATCAACCAGTGTAAAGAGATAAAACCCCAAACCACCGCCAACAAAATCACGATTTCCTTAAAATCCAGATTAAAAGGAGCACACGAAACCCAACGCGTGCAGTTGAGAAGCGGGGGAGGATCCCGAAGAAGGAGCCGTCCGGCTGGCCGTGCCCCACGGTCGCGGTGCCGTCACGCCACAAGGTGAGCCCTCCGCAGCTCTCTCCATCCCTCTGCCGCCGTGCCCGCTGCCGCGCACCGCTCCACCAGCGCGCCCGGGAGAGGCGGCAGCCGGCGGATCCCCGGAGAGCGGCTCCCGCCGCCGCGGCGCCCCCGGCCACGACCCCGGCCCCACCCGGCCCCGCCGAGCCCAGCCCAGCCCAGCCCCGCAGGTGACGCCGGGGCGGGCAGAGCCGCTCCCGCCCCGCTCCGCTCCCGATCCCACCGCGGAGGCCCCGCCGCCCCCGCCGTCGCCAGGGAAACCGCCCGGCGGCGCGGCCCCGCCGAGGCTGGTCGGGGCGCGGCGGCGGCACCCCCGGACCCCCGGCCCCCCGCCCTGCCGTGGGCGGTCACCCCGGCAGGGCCCCGGGGCTGGGGCGCACGGGTGGGCGTGGGGGCTGCCCCGGGGGAGCGGGACGCTGCTGCGCCAGGCTCGGCGGGGCGGGCGGCGGCGGCCGAGACAAAGGGAGCGGCGGCGGCGGCTGCGGAGGGGCTGTGCGTGAAATGCGGCGGGAGGGAGGGAGAGGATCTATTTCCCCCGTAAAAAATGCCAGCCAAATGCCCTTTCTTGCCCCCCGAGAAACGAAATATTCCCCTCGAGCGGTTGAAAGCAATCGGCTGCCCTCGCCGGGGTTACCGAGAGGCGGCTCTCCGCACGGAGCCCACCGACCCCGCCAGCCCCGGCAATCCGCGGGGAGAGGGAGGTGGGCGGCTGAGCCGACCCTCCCCGCTCCGCAGCCCTTCATTATCGGAATCATTTTAACATCCTTGTTTATAAACAAGAGGCGTTCGGAGGAGATTACCCGACTATGGGAAACGATCGTTCTGACGCTCGTTTGTGCTCCTTAAAAGGGGATGGGGGTGCCGGGCGTGGGGGGTCTAGGCCAGCCTTCCCCGCATCGCAGCACGGAGGGAGGGAGCCGGCCGGCTCCCCGCACACGCCACCCCCTGCTCCGAAAAAGGAAATCACTCGGGTCCGTGATATTTCGCCCACCCCAGCGCTGATAAGCGCTCCAGATCACCGTTAATTCGCGTGCATTAGTTTCGGGTTACATCTTATTCGAGGGTTTAAATTCAACGTAAATACACACTCGGGGCTGAGGTTTGGGAAAGCGAGAATGTTTCCCTGATAACGTCGCTTCGCCCACTACTTGAATGCATGGAAATGTAATCGTGAAGTGGGTCATCGCCTTACAAAATACTTTAAAAACACAAATCAGGAATAATCAGACAGCAGAATTTAATTAGAGCCGCAGGCTAATCACAAAATATTTTATTCCAAGCCAATATCTCTATGGGGGAGGGGTCCGTTTCTGCTCCAGCAGCGGCTCCTGCTGCCACTGCTTTAGCGTTTGCAACATCTGGCCTACAGACCTACTAATTTCGACTCGTAATCTCGTTCGGCGAAACTCGATCTACGTGGTCCAAATACCTTCCAAATTGGGGGCGATTTAACAATCGCGACCAATTAAACCCGGGGAAGAAAAGAAGAAAAGGAGAAAAGGAAAACAATAAAAAAAAACAAAGGGGGGGGGGGGGGGGAAGCAAGCAGCAAATCCCCTCCTTCCCTCTCTCCCCGCCCGGGGCTCGCACACACTATCTGTTGCTCTCTCACGGCGGCGGCGGGCGGGGGCGTGCGGCGGGGCCGGGACGCTCTCGCTCACTCACACTCACACTCGCACTCACCGCACGCCCCTCGCACCATTGTCCCTGCCCGCCCGCCCCGCTCGCTCGCTCGCTCGGGGTGTTTTGTTGGCGGCCCGGCGCGGGGCCCGGCGCGCCCGCCCGCGCCGCGGCTGGGCTGAGCGGAGCGGAGCGGAGCGGCACATTCATTATCGGCCGGGGGCCGATTTCAAACCGCTGCCATCGCGGCTCCATTGTTCGCCGGGCGGGCGGCCCCGCCCCCCTTTGTGCGCGGCGGCCGCGATTGGCCGGCGCCGGGCGGAGCGCTGCCGTCACCGCTCGGGAAGCCCATTCATCTGTGCACTTGGGCGTTGGACTCCGCATCTTATTAGCAACCAGGGAGATTTCTCCATTTTCTCCTTGTCTACAGTACGGCTACAAATCTGGGATTTTTTATTACTTCTTTTTTACTAAACTTGGGCTCCTTTTTTTTTTTTTTTTTTTTTTTTGCTCGACTTTTTCCTCCCTTTTTTTCCCCTCCCTCCTGTGCTGCTGCTTTTTGATCTCTTCAACTTTAAAATTTTTAAAAGGAGTGCATTATAATCGGTTCTGTTCTCTCTTCTCTTTTTTTTTCCCCTCTGGTGTGTGTGTGTGTTGCTGCTGCTGCTGGTCGCCCAGTATTTATACCAACCCAACGCTCTTTGTTTCCCCTCCTTTTGGATCTGTTGAGTTTCTTTGTTGAATAAGACAGCATGGGTGCCCAGTTCTCCAAGACCGCTGCAAAGGGCGAAGCCGCCGCCGAGAAACCTGGGGAAGCAGTGGCTGCATCTCCATCCAAGGCGAATGGACAGGTAAAAAACGAAAAGAAATTTTCAAAAAATATTAAATATCCTCCTTTTTCTAAGCCAACTTCGACGGACTCTCTTTCGCATCCTGTTTAATTCTTCTTCCTTTGATGCCCCAGTGGCACATTCAATGGAGAATACGGTCGATCCTTTTATCTTTGCAACTCGAGGCAAAGGAATAATTTCTTTATTTTGGTTGAACGGGCTCGGCTTTGAACGATTCGTTCCTTTATCTTTCCTGCGTGGGGGGCGGGGGGGAAGGGGCACGGTTCTTTTTGTTTTTTTTTTTTTTTTTAAATCCCTCGTGTATTATGGAGAGCGTCCCAATGGCTCGTAAACGGAAGGATCTTACACCGCTTGGCTTTTCTGCCCGCTTAACCTCCCCCCGAAGACGCTCGGTGCCTTCCGCGGAACGGCTCCCGCGGCAGAGGCGGATGGCCGCGCGGAGCGGGGCCCGGAGCCGCCGGGCAGGGCGCTCCGCGGGCAGCCCCTCGAGCGGGACCGCGGACCGGGGGCTGCGCGCCCGCCCCGTCCGCGGCAGCCCCGCCGGGGGCCCGCCAGCCGCGGGGCACGGCTTTCTGCCACCCACCCGCGCCCCCTCCCCAGCCTGAGCCGGGCCGGCCGTGCCCCCGCTGCCCCGCGCAGCGGCGGAGCGTTGCGGGCAGCCACCCCCCGCCGCCCCCGCAGCTGCCGCCCGGGGCAGCCAGCCGCGCTCCGGGCGCCTGGGAGATGCAAATGCGGCGTGAGTGGGGAGGGGGGGGCAAGGCGGGGGCGCCTCGCCGCACCGCCCGGGCGCGGAGGGGCCGCGGCGGGCGGGGGGCCGGGGCCGGGCCGGGCGAGCTTTGTTCGCCTTCCCCGCCCCGCGCCGCCGCCGCGGCTTGGACGGGGCGCGCCGAGGGCGGGGGTGCGCGGCGCGGCCGCCGCTGCGTGGAGCCGGGGCGCCCTCTGGCGGCCGCCGCCGGGAGCGCCCGGGCCGGCGAGAGCGTGGGGCTGCGAAGCGCGGGGAGCGGCGGGGCCAGGGCGGGGAGCGCGCCCCGCGACCCCCCCCGGGCACCGCCGGTAACGCCGGTCCTTGTGTTGCAGGAGAACGGCCACTTGAAGGTGAACGGCGACGCCTCCCCCGCGGCGGCAGAGGCGGGCAAGGAGGAGGTGCAGGCGAACGGCAGCGCGCCCGCCGAGGAGACGGGCAAGGAGGAGGCGGCCTCGTCGGAGCCCGCCTCCGAGAAGGAGGCGGGAGAGGCGGAGAGCACCGAACCGGCCTCCCCGGCGGAGGGCGAGTCCTCCCCCAAGACTGAGGAGGGCGCGACCCCCTCGTCCAGCAGCGAGACCCCGAAAAAAAAAAAGAAGCGCTTTTCCTTCAAGAAGTCCTTTAAGCTGAGCGGCTTCTCCTTCAAGAAGAACAAGAAGGAGGCCGGCGAGGGGGCCGAGGGCGAGGGCGGCGCCTCCGCCGCGGCGGCGGAGGGCGGGAAGGAGGAGGCGGCGGCCCCCGAGGCGGCGGGCAGCGAGGAGGGCAAGGCCGCCGAGGAGGCGTGCGCGGCCGGCAGCGCCGAGGCGAAGGAGGAGGCGGCGGACTCGCAGGAGGCCAAATCGGACGAGGCCGCCCCCGAGAAGGCGGCGGGAGAAGAGGCCCCGGCATCGTCGGCGGCCGAGGAGCAGCAGCCGGGCCAGCAGGCGGCCGAGGGGAAGGCGAAGGCGGCGGAGGAGGCGGCGGGCGCCGGCGCCGGCACGAGCGAGGCGGGCAGCGGCGAGCAGGAGGCGGCGGCCGCGGAGGAGCCGGCGCGGCAGGAGCCCCCCGCCGAGAGCAGTCCCGAGGGACCCGCCGCCGAGTCGGCGGAGTAGTCAGCGCCGCCGCCGCCCCTCGCCGACGGACTTTTCTTACCCCCTGTTTGTTTTTGGAGTGGTGCCAGGTACTGGTCTCGGAGAACTTGTCTACAACCAGGGATTGATTTAAAAGATGTCTCGTTTCTTTTTTTTCTCTCCCCCCGCAGCTCCCATCTCAAATCGTTATGTGTTGCCGCCATTCCAACGGGCGGAGGGGGGCTCCCCTCCGCCTTCCTCTCCCATCCTCTATATTTTGGTTTTTCGGGGTTTTTTTTTTCATCAGTATTAATGTTTTGTTTTGGTTGGTTCGGATTTTTTTTTTCCGTTGGTTTTTATTTTTCTTTGTTCGTTTATTTTTTTTTTAATTTCATACTTTGCAACTCTCTTCATATTATAAAACTTTTGCCGATCGGTCTATGGACATGCCCATATATGAAGGAGATGGGTGGGTCAATAAGGGATATCAAATGAAGTGACAGGGGCCGCAGTGGGGAACCCGGGGCGCGCAGCCCTTGCCGGGAGCGCGCCCCGCCAGAAATGATGTAAGGGGTTAGTCTTTTTTTTAAAAGAAAGTTATTACGATGTATTTTGTGAGGCAGATGTTCTATAAGGTTTACAACACTACAAGTCTTGATTAAGAAGGAAAGGAAAAAGGAAAAAAAAAAAAAAAATAAAAATCAATACCCAGATAAAGAGATCATAGTCTTAGGAATTCATTTAAACCATAGGAACTTTTCACTTATCTCATGTTAGCTGTATCAGTCAGTGATTAAGTAGAAATACAAGTTGTATAGGCTTTATTGTTTATTGCTGGTTTATGACCTTAATAAAGTGTAATTATGTATTACCAGCAGGGTGTTTTTAACTGTGACTATTGTATAAAAAAAAAAAAAAAACAAATCTTGATATCCAGAAGCACATGAAGTTTGCAACTCTTTCCACCCTGCCCATTTTTGTAAAACTGCAGTCATCTTGGACCTTTTAAACACAAATTTTAAACTCAACCAAGCTGTGATAAGTGGAATGGTTACTGTTTATACTGTGGTATGTTTTTGATTACAGCAGACAATGCTTTCTTTTCCAGTCGTCTTTGAAAATAAAAGAAAACTCTTCAGATGCAATGGTTTTTTTTTGTTGTTTTTTTTTTTTTGTGTAGCATCTTGTCTATCATGTTTTTGTAAATACTGGAGAAGCTTTGACCAATTTGACTTAGAGATGGAATGTAACTTTGCTTACAAAAATTGCTATTAAACTCCTGCTTAAGGTGTTCTAATTTTCTGTGAGCACACTAAAAGCGAAAAATAAATGTGAATAAAATGTATAATTTGGTTGTCTTTCTTTTATGGATACTCTGGTAGCTTAAAGGGACTAGCCAGTATTGCCTAAATTTGTACAGAGACAGTCATGTGTGCTATTAGCACTAGCTTTGAAAAGTACCTTCCTGGATCTTAGACTCTGTAATACTGTGCATTTTACAGAGCAAGTGTGCAGTGCACCAGGTAATTTGTAGGCTTTTCTGGCTTTAAAAAGAGGACTGGAAGGCAGTCTGAGCATGTAGAGTGTATGATTCTCCTGTCCAGGCTCCATCTTTCTTTTAAGACCAGAGATATCCAGTGTATGATGGTCTTGCCTCTTGAGGAAAATAATGTTTAATTTGAATTGCTTAGAGTGAGGCACTGAAATTTTTATGCTCGGTTGCCTAAAAATTAAGCTTTTGAACAGATGTCCTACTTAGGTCTTGGTGTTCTGGTCCTGCTTTGGTACCTCAATTATTATCTTGAAAACTTTAGCCTGGAAGGAGAAGGAGGAAACTTACACTGCCATTCTACTTAAAGTAATTAAAAGCAATATTTTCTTTTCTTCCTCAAGTGCTACTCCCAAGTACAGGTGAGTTTCAAAATGGATTTCGGAATTTGTCTATTAAAAAAATTACTTGGTGCTTGCCTCTAATTGTTAGGCTTTTTGGCTAATTTCCAGCATATTGCTCAGGGCAATTATGCCTTAAAACAGTGAGTTAATGTAAGAAAAGCAGCAGTGGTGTTTGGAGGGTGGAAATTGATTCAAGAAAGTGTTGCTTCTAAGTTTATAGGAGAAAGTTTAGTGTTACACTTATTTGCTTCCACCATTTTCAGCAGAAACTCTTTGGAAGCAATTATGATTCATTTTATGAGAAAATGGCACGTTAGCACCTTGTTCCCTAAAGAACAAAGCCTAAACTGAATGAAGTATAGTAGATTTCCTGCTGAATGCATACTTCTTTTTGTTTTGTTTGGGTTTTTTGTTTTTTGTTTTTTTGTTTGTTTTTTAATTCAGCTGTCTACCATTTTAACTTTGGCTTGTATGTACTCTAGTTGCCCTGGTATTTCTCTATAACTTTAGAAATGTATTGAAACTATGCTATAATTGCTGAGGGACAAAAATAAATGGATGTAAAACAAGATCCTCCACACCAGTGTCATTCTTGGAGTACATGTCTTTGAAGTCTAGTGCATAACTGCTTTGCTAAGGGGTTTTTATAACATGGCTGTAAAAACCTGTTCTGAGACGCATGATGTCTTGGCCATAGAGTCAATGTCTCTTTTTAATAAATATATATATTTAAATCCAAGGATTCTTAAAGAGAAGTCTGATTTTTTTTCTTTTTCTTTTTCTTTTTTTTTTTTTTTTGTCAAACTGCATATGTACATGTGAAGAAAATATTTGCTAGTAAAGTTCTTTTTGAGATTTTTCCTAACCTCTCAAGCTTTCATGTTTTTTTCCGCTCAGCTGGTGGTTTCTGAAGCACTTCCCATTCTTGAGAGTGCAGAATTGCTCCCTGGCAGATGGACTTTGGGCTTGGGGCTTTGTCATTCTGTGGTTTGACTTGACTTGAAATATATTTCCAAGTCCCAACACTGGTGGAGTTTCAAAAGTGCATCATAAGAACACCAGTTCCATGGTCTGCTCTTCCTGTTCCAGCAGTTGGGTGAGATTTGATGGTGCCAGTTTTCCACTGTGTGGTTTCTTTAAGAAGAGAACAGAAGTCAAGAAAGGGCTTGGAATCATGGAAATGCAGGAGTTGTGAATTGTTGCCTTCTGCCAGAGAATTGTGCAGGAGCATCTTTTCTCCCTGGGTTCCCAAGGGACTGAGTAGTCATTTCTGTGGAATTGTGGAATATCCTTTTTTATGTACAAAGAAAATTAAGAGGCTGGGTGTTAGTGACTGATCAGGTGTTTCATCTTCTTACTGAGAAAGCTTTATACTTTTTTTTAATTACATTGGTTGCCTCAATGAAAATGCCAATTATAATAAGTATTTTAATTTCAACAAATTCTTTCAGAGAGTATGTGAATTTAAAATGTGTGATTTCAATCCAATTTTCCTATATTGTGATTCTTTTTAAGCAGAATTTTATTGCTATGAGCAAGGTAATTTCAGATGTGCTGAAACAATGTCATATTTTTAGATAAAGCTTAACTGGAATCTAATTTTGCCTGACTAGGGGCTCTAGAGATTTACTTACTTTGTTTATTTACTTACACTGAGACAACCATTTACCTTGTCCAAGAATGTAACCTGGTTGTACAAAAGTGCTTTAGATCTCATGCCTATCTTGGTAGTATCTAAACTGCACTTCAGACTTTCTAAACCAAGGCATCTGACCTCAAGTATTTGAGTTTTGTATCTGATCCTGATACTTATTACTGTGAAACTGTAGAGACTTTACCTTCAGGCAAGGAAGCAAGGCAAGAAAAGGGAAAGGTGAGATGGGTGAGGGAAGTGGAGTACAGGCTTTTTTGTTTTCTGCTGGAATGCCATCACCTTCTTGCTTGGATCTACAATCCTTGGATACAAATCAAGTCTTGTATCGACTTCTGCCATATCTAAAAACTCCTGTCAGTTGTATTAGATGCAAGTGTTGCACATGTATTTTGCTTCTTTATTATGATGCTGTTTATGTTTGAAAAATGGTTTTTGTTCTACAATACTGTTTGAAATAGCTAACTCTTGAACTTCACTTGCAAATGATCAGATAAAGCTTGAAGGTTTTCGTCTGTTTTGATTGTTTGAGTTTTTCTAAGTTACAAGTCCTTTGATATTGCCTTTTAAAAAATCCAGAATAATGCACATTCTAGTCTGAAACTGTAAGGCTGGTTAATGGTTTCCTGCAAAATTAGTCCTGTGAATCTAGTCTTTATGCTGCTTTGTGTAGTGAAAGAGTGGTAAAAGGTCATAGCTAGTGGTATTGGACTAGTGATATTGAAACTTGGGTTTCAGTGTTTGTTTTGAGAAATTGAGATGAAATGTGTTTTTATAATGATGTACCTTAGTTTGAAAGCATCCTGATTCTAGCTAAGGATATTTCATTTTTTTTTTTACCATTCTCAGCTCATCGATATAGAATAAAGCAGGTCCTTTTTTTTCCTGAAGTAAGAAGCAAGTGAAAATGGTATCTTGTTTATAACATGGTGTAGACAGTGGGATTAATTTGTTCTCCCTACAAATCCAAGATCCTCAGGTGACTGTGGGTGAGTGGGAGCCACTGGCATGGCCGTGGGTGTGGCAGGGTAGGGGCAGCAGGGCAGGCTCCTGTCACTCCAGTGAGGGAGAATAAGGTGGTGCTGCAAAGAAGTGCAGGTTACTGAAAGCCTGAGCACTGGCTTGCCCTAGGAAGAGCCAGCCTGGTGGTGAGCTTTTAGGGCCTGTTCCTTGTTTGAGAGTTCAGAAAGGGAAGGTGTAGCAACATGTTTCGTGATGTGTTTACTGGGACAACTGTTGAGATTGCTCTGAAGTAGAAACGTTGCCCTTTGGGAAGATCAGAGGAGGGTTAGCAATGGGATCAAAGTGGCAATTATGCTTGAAGAGAAAGGTGGCCAAAGTATTGCCCTGTGAATTAAGTACAGAGTTAGAAATATGTAAATTATGGCTGTATTGTTCGCTTACAGTACACTTTTTCTATAAAAGCAAGAGGTATTATTTATACGAAAGAATTCAGATTCAGAATGCCCCGTTTTTAGAATAATGTTACCTGGTGGAGGTGACATAAAGGTTAAGTTAATGTTTCTAGAATGTTTTGAAGTCTTGAGGATGGTTGCAAGTATTATTTACACATCTTTGCCCTCAGTCTTTGCTGCAGGAAGACGTGTTTTTCCAAAACAGGACTATCAAGGTACTAGGTGAAACAAGACAATATTTGCAGTTAGAAAGACACAAACAAGATATATGGAATATTAGCTCTCAAAGATATGATTAATTTAGATATAATATCAAAGAGATTATTCTATTAAAAAGCGGGGGAGGGTTTTTTTTTTGTTGTTGTTTTTGATTTGTTTGTTTGGTTGGTTTTTTTGCACCTAACACAGCTCTGATTTTGGAACTGCAAGTACAGGGAAATATTACTGGTGATGTATATATTTTTATCACCAAGTAGCAAGTAATCCAGGTGTTAGGATTCTTAGGATAGTTCCTGTGGCCATGTGTGTGATAACCTGCACTAGAAGAGTGCTGGAGAGGGAATGATTTGAGCCAAGCAATGCCACCTTCTAGGGGCTTTTCCAACACCACAACTGATACTGTTGGCAATAAAGTATTTGATAGTTGCTCTTTGCAGAGACCATAATGACTGGAGGGAGATTTATTTTTAGATATAGTACAAACTAGACTCTTTCTCCTGAAGTTCACACCTTAGTTTCCTAAAAAAGAGAAAAATACCTATGGATCTGTTGTTTAGGTAAGTTGTTCTTGCTGAGTAGCTCTAACAGGTGCAAAAAATTCTTTTCTGTCCTATACTAGAGTAGCTATTTCTCTGAAGTTTGACATGGAGAACCACCTGAGTATTTAAAATTAATTTGATGACACAATAAGCCATGCTTGCAAGGATAACCTGCTGTTCAAAGGAAGCAAACCCCATTCATTCTTGCTGGAAAAGAATGTTAAGACCTGCACAAGCAGGGCCTTTACACAGGGGACTAAGACAAAAAGAGAAACCAATCTCCAAGCTTTAGGAACCAAAGGAAGAAACTGCTTTTGCTAGCCCCCTGAAGCAAGGCTGTCATGTTTTAGAGTACCCCCTTTCTGTTTTTTAAAAATATATAATTTACTTATGAGAGACACTGGAGTGCACATCTATGTTCTAATCAAACACCACCAATGAAACCAAGCTCAAAATTGGTTGGTGAAGGTAACATTTTTCAGGAATGAATCATTAGGACACTCACAAGTCCCACATTGCAGCTTAGGAGTCTGTTGAACCAAACTTAGCAGAGATAGCTCAGAGCACTTACCTCCTCTGAGGAGACTGGGCAGCAAATGTATCCCACTTTGATAATTAAACAAAATGGCAGAAATCATAGACTGATACTCAGAACACCGAAAGGAACATGACTTTTTCATTTTTCCCTCAGCACTGTTTTTGCATATCCTACATACATTTTTGCTTTCTAATAAATATCCAGGAAGATAATTCAAAGCAGTGGAATGAGAATAATTCCAAAAATTCCCTGAATTCTTTTTTCCTGGATATTTTGAAGCAGGTATATTTGAAAATTGTTATGATTACTTTATTCTGCTGTTTAGCAACTTTACATGTTAATGTTCACGTGGTGAAATAATGTCATGTGTATGATAAATTTTATAACTTCCTTTTATGGATCCTGGTGACACTAGAATGAGGTCGAAATCAGTGCTTCCCAAAGTTTGTTAAGCTATGCAATGCACTTATGAAATTCCCCCATGCATGTTAATCATAAGAGAAATACATTTGATTCTTCTATGCAGCATCCACCTGGAATCCACAAGAAATGGTGTGCTATAAAGGTACCAGAAAGTACTCTGTTTGCTAGAATTAAGAGGCTGAAGACCCACAGGACCATACTGGCAAAATGGACAGGAGCACTTTTACGTGTTGCTGTTGCAAATCACAAAAATGAAGTGCTGCTGGAAATTTATCCTTGTTGTTACATATGGGGAAGTTTATACTCTGGAGGTTCATCAATCCTGGCTTTTCCTCTGCCTCCATCACATGGAGTCTTTCTAATGCTTAACAAGCTTATACATCGAAGTGATGATGCAGAAATATATTTACAAGCGCCTCTGGATAAGTCATCAGAAAAATTTGCTGTTTTCAATGTAAAAATGATACTTTGTGGTTGTCATTGCTATCCGCTGAATGCTGTGTTAATCTGGTGATTTTTTTTTGCTTTTGTGTTGCTTGCACAGAAAATTGTAATTTCAAGATCATGAAGCATCAGTGCTGTTATTATAAATTGGGCCAAAGAGAAGAAAGAAGGGGAAAATACCTTTCAAGTGATATTATAATAGTACAATCAAATTTAAAAAACAGAGAGATTTAAAGCCAACTGTTCTCTATTTAAATCCCAGTGCTAATCTAATCTAATCTAATCTAATCTAATCTAATCTAATCTAATCTAATCTAAAGAGGCTTTAGGGCCTTGACTTGCATCTTGTTGTTGTTATTGCATGCATGTTATGATAGCCATTAGTTTAGTAATCTGTGGATATATAGAAGTAGAAACAAACTAGTACTTCTGAAGTTTCACTGCTCCTAAATTCTTCATGGCAGGTGTGCTAGGTTTAACTACAAAAGCAATTGCTGGATAAACATTCTGTGTGGCTTTGACACAGAGATACAGAAGATGGAAACGCTGAGTTGTTCCTGGGGATTTTAGCAGAAATAATACACTCTTCATCTTTTGTGACAAAGACAGAATGAGGCCACTTGTAGTGTAACTCTTCAGAGGAGCCGCACAAATTTACAGTGAGACCATAAAAGGGTGCTGAGCATCAGAACCTTCCCTGCAGCACTTGAGGGAAGCAACACACGTGTAAGAAATGCACCATTTGCAAGGTTTAAAAACCTTCCATGCTGCAGGCTTCCTTACACGTGAACCTGCCTTATTAAAGGCAATGAAATTGCAGGTGACAGTGACGTGGGCAGCCGGGAAGGAATCCCGCAGGAGGAGCGCGGCTGAGGATGGCTTCTGAGCAGCAGTGTAAACAAAGGTTCATTTCACTACTAGGAAATATTTATACTGTGATACGGGCTCTAATGGCCAAGATTAAATATGAGTCTTGTTTGTGGCAGGCACTGTGTGTAAACAACTGTGAGAGACAGTCTCTACTCTGAAAACGCTTCCAGGCTAAATGCAGAAAGGTTAGGCTGCTTCACTTCCTACCATTGTTAGAGTCACATTGCTATTTGTCTTGGTCAAGATTATGAAGGGAGAGGGAATAAATTACCAACTTCCTTTTTTTTCCTACCCCCACGCTACCCACCCAAAGACCTGTTATTTGCAAGTTTCTTTTTTCACTTCATGCTCTTTGACTGCATAAAAGTGGAACTGTGATACTGCAAGCCCTGCCATCCGTGTACAAGGGGCCAGGGCATCTTCATGGCCACATATATTGATGGGCAATGCAAGAAATAACAAAGATTAGGCTAGAAGTGGCTCTTGAGTGAAAAGATCAAGCAGCCCCAAAACCTTGAAATGTATCTTGAAACAGATTATCAATAGCTCTCTAGTGACACTTCGAGGCCGTTTTCATGTACTGAAACTAAAACACTTTTTACTCTGTCAAGTGGCTGTTTTGAGCACTGGCAGCAATTTCCAGCATGACAGTAAGTGTGGGTTTTTGGAAAGGAGGGAAGGTGTCCATTTGAAGGAGAGTATTTGCATTTAGAGATATTATTTTTCTTTCAGGGGCTATTAATTCTTTATTAAAAGCTATCCTCCAGCTTGATTAAATATTGGTATGTTAAAGTACAGAAACAAAGATTCTTCATAGACTTTCTATTAAGAAAATATCTTAATCTGAACTTTCCCAATATAACCTGTGATTCCCAAGAGTTGTAATAAGAAGTTCTCTATCCAAATTGTGTTTCAAAACTACTGATATAGGAAGAAAATGTATGTATTCCAGTTGATTTATAATGGAACTACTGGAAAATTGGTTCAGATCTGTCATCTGGAATGCTGTGAGTCCTCATGGACCAGCAGATGAAATGAATGTGTATATTGTGCATTAAATGGAAGAAAAAACATGTTTATTATTTCATGTTTATTTTCACATGGTATTGGAAAAAGTGGCCGCACTAGTTTGTAAAATTTATTGTGTTCACTGTGATTTTCTAGACAATTATGTCAAAGTTATCAGAGGCACTTACCTGAAAATCACAAGCTTAAAAACTTCATCAACTTTTCCTCTAACACAGACAGGAATGGTAGTGCAGGGATTGCCTGATGGCATTTTCACCATCACATTGCATAAATCAGCTAAAGTGGTAAAAATGCTTGTGGTTTGGCTATATTTATAGTCTCTGTATTGCTAGCCACATGGGAGAGCTATGGGAGGGAATTTCCCTAAAATTGTTTTAGCCAACATAACCACTGGGACATTGAGCATTTGTTGCTACTGAGAGTGTTAAGCTTGGAAAACTCCTTCTAAAACATGCCAAGATGAGGGAAATAGTTAAGAGAATAACATTAAAAAGTAGTAGTCAAAGGATTTCACACAACTTTAGGAAATTAGCTGAACAATTTCTGAGTCATTAGTAAGGGCTTTTGACAGTAAAAAGAAATAGGATAATCTGGAAAACTAGAGAAAGATAAATCCAATACCTATTTTAGGTATGGTTTCACAAAAGATTTGGGTAAAAAAAGGAATGAGGAAAAAAAAGGTTGAGGAGCATAAAAACAAAAGGAGAGGGACTGGTAGAAGGACAGAGAGATGTGTGTTGAGCAGAACAACACAATGAAACAAGGACTAGGGAAGTTACAGATGATGCAGCTAACAAAGATAACTGAAAATACACTAGAGAAAATGTATTTTTAGGTGAATAAAATTATTAGAAATAGTGAAGATCAGCTTCATAAGGAAAAACCATGTCAATTTCATGTTGCCATCTCTTCTGACTGTATACCCAGTTTAGTAGTGCATTGGGAGTTAGGAGCTGTAATAGATGTTGACTTCTGCAATATTTTTGATGCTGTCCTGTGCAACATTCTCATAAACACACCAATGGAAAAAAGAACTAGGAAAATAGATGTTGAGAAAAATCAGCTAAAAAATAACCTCAATGTATAGCAGTCACTGGGAGGACTGGAAGTGCATGTAAAAGGGAACTCAGAATACTCATAATACACTTGAGAGAGAAAGTCCAAAAATCAAGCAGAACTTCAGCAAAGGACTGTGCTTCAGGAAAAGAAATTTAATTCAGAAAAAGAAAATGAGGACTACACAGGCAACAGGAATCCCAGGGTCAAAGTGGTTCACAGGAAATATCACTCAAGCACTGGTCCTCTTTTGAGTGCAATGGCAAGGGCCCAGCAGGGTTGTTTTGAGCATATTTGGAGAAAGATACACTTTAAGAACTGTTCTAATTTTTCCTGTGAGTTTATAACACCTACCTCAACAGTCTACATCTTAGACTGAATAGTTAACAGGTAATAAAATATCATATTATTAATATTAAAAACTATTGATTAAATTTCAAAATCTCTTTTTGCTTAGAGACTTACTAGTAACTGCATTAAGAATAATATGTGGCTCTCTTAGTGCATGTGTATTTCTATTTAGTTGGATGTTTATACATACGTATCTCATGAGATAAATTCTGGACAACTATTATTGTACCCTCCCTTTCCTGTACTACTTTTACTGAAGCACAAGACAAAGTTTTCCTTGATTTCTCAAGACCTTTTGGAAATCATTACCTTGAATTGAAATTATAAAGCAAAGATATATAGATAGGGAAAGGAGTTTAAGCTAAACATTTTGACCCCCACTGGCATTAAGACAGGATAAAGACAATTGTACCTTTCAGATTATCTGTTCTAACCTCAAACCTCCACAGGGTTTTCCACAACTTTCCTACTGTGTAACCTGCTGTCCCATTGAATTAGACTTGTAGTCAGAAATCCTTTCCTTAAACCTAAGTAAAATCCTCCTTCTCACAAACTATGCTAATTATTTTTGATACTCCCTTCAACTGGCACAGAGAACTGATTTCTCTTCATTATAAACTTTCATGTGATGAAAAAGCAAACTAAATTCCTAGCCTCCAAACCTCTCCTTTTTTGTAGTGCACAAACCCAACTCTTTTCTATTAAATCCTGTGTACTGCCTTCCTTAAAATCTATAGCCCACAAAGAAAACAAACTGAAACCAAAACAGCACTGAAGTGTTGCCATGCTGGTTTCATAAGAAGGAACTAGTTTTCCAAGAGGAGTGTCCCTATCCTTTAGCATCTGCCATTAAACCACATGAATTTTTTTATGGTGACCAAAGGCACAAAGACAGTCTGATAAACTGAGCAGTTTATAAATCTGCAAGTAGTGATATATATTATAATTTATGGTGGACCTGCAGAAAACATGTTAAGTACCTAAAGAGTGTTGTAGAGTGTTACTGTGCACAATGGCAAACATGTCCCTAGCATGCGGCCCCATAGCACAGGTTAATAACACAAAGAGAAATGCTCATCAATCTTTGCTGAGTGCTCCTTTTAGGTCTGATCTTCAGGTGCTAAAATCAGATCCACGTTTTCATAGTCTATAGCCACTGTTCCATATAGACAGCATGTAATATAGTGTGTATATATATAAAATACATATACATATAAACAGCCTGTAACCAAATTTCTTACCCCACTGTGCTAAGCAGATTTGAAAAGACTGTGGGTTTCAGGCTACATTTTGTTATGTGTCTCATCACTATTTTATTTTCTTTATTATGTCTACCCTGGACACACACTATTTTATGTTTTGTCCTAGTACGTACACTTTAGCACTCACCTTCAAGTGTGGCCGGACTTAATTTCAAGAGAAATTTAGGCACCTTCTCCTATGCATGTATTTTCATTAATCACTGAAATGTCAGCAAGGAGTATGATATATTTCCATCACTATAATAATCACTATGGTCTGATCTAGGTAGAGACTGTGATTCCCTCATCTCAGACTCCTATTAGTCTCAGCATTTCAGAACAAACTTGTTTTTTCCATTTTTTCCTCTTTAAAGTATCAAAAATTCTGATTTATTCACTAAAATAACAAGCAGGAATTGACTTAAGGATGTTTGTTATGAGCCCAGTTTCTTCTTAAAACAAGGAAATATGAACTACAAAGCTAAGGCTGAGAAACTGCCAAAAATAAAGTTGCACATGAAAACTTAATTTTAGTTCTTTTACCAAAAGATAGTTTTCGTGGAAACTTTAAGAATTTCATCCTAAACATGAAGGCCTCTATGTAAATGTACCTGTCACAGCCAGCATGTGGGTTTCAGTAGTACCTGCCCCTCCTGAGCCTGTAATCAGAAACATGGTTATTTATGAAGTAGAATCAGCAAAGAAAAGAGTAATGCAGTGTTCCTCAGAAAAAAGCAGAATGAGGTTGATGTCTCTTGCATCCCTATAATTCAGGTAACAAAGTAGGAATGAAGAAGAGACAGGATTCTTGTGTGCTCAGAGCACTGGAGTCCCAGGGAAATGTGTTCTTCCATTGTCACTGACGCTGGTTTGCCATGCAACCTCGGGCAAATGGTTAGTCCAATGATTTAGAATGTTCTGTGAGGGATGTTTTTCAGATTTACCACTCTAGCCAAACCAAATGGGAACAGTCAGTCCTTCAGTGTTTAAGATTTTTACACAAGAATGAGGAATACAGCAGCAAATATTTAGAATTTTTGGTGTTTCATCTCTCTGCACTGTAGTTCTCCCTGTAGTAGGGGGAATAACAGGATTCGTTGACCTCACACATGGATTTGATGTCTAGGGTCCCTTTATAATGTCTAAAGTTAACTACCTGGGAAAGGCATTCCAGTGCCCTGCTCCTAGCTGCCCTGTTTAGCCAGCGGCAAACACAGCAAGGGGAGAAAAGGAAGGATGTGAGGGATTTTCAACATATGTTTTTATGTACTTATTTTTACAATAGCTGAGAGCTAGCATACTCTTGGGAACTGCTGGCAAGCTTCCATGCCTGGCTGAAGAGATTTGAATACCTATCTCATAGAAAAGTCCTTCCTCTGCTCTGCAGCACATTCATTCTTGCTGGACGGAAGGAGCAGGAAAGAGAGAGTTTAGGTTTTCTCTCACTGAGAACATCCCATTGCACTCAAAATTATTAGATACTTAGTGGACCAGAGAATGAACTATCCTGAGTCTCACTTTTTCCTAGATTTAAGTAGTTGAGTTTAAAGGCTTAATCTTTTTCTAAACACGGGGTTTTGTTAAAGTGTGTTGTAACCTTTATAAGAACATAAAGAGAGTGTGAAGTCTTAGTACTGTTGTAGCAACCTCAACCTCTGTGGTTTCCTGACTTTTAAGTGGATACTTGTCAGCTACTCTTTTTAGCCTAGGTTTTGTATGTTATTTATCTTTTTAGGATTAAAAAAGGGCAAGAAACTGTTTGACCATACACAAACAAAAATTGTCATTTTACTGACCTAAGTAAGATCATCAGGTCTGATGCTTAAACTGGTAAGAACTGGGAAAGAAAGTCGGCAACACACAGATATACTGAAGCAATGATGCATGTTTTGTCTTTTTCAGCTCCATTGGTCTTAGCAGCTGGGGTTCTTGACAAATGTATCCATAACGGAGATGTCATTAAAGATATTCTTAGTAAATGAATCCCTGGCAAAGTCATTTTAAACAAGGGTTCAAAAACTAAATTAAGAAAAAGGGAGAGGGGAAAATGAAATAGGTTTACAGAGTATGCAGAAAAAATGACAAGTTGATTTAAATCTGCTTAACCAATTTTCTTCAACGTAAGAGTGTTTTCTTGAAGAGGCTCTATTGCAAGCCAACATAAAGATTTCTGGCTTGCCATTTTTGACTTAAACAGCTACAGAAGATTTCGATAACAACATATGGAATATATTTTTTTCACATTCATTTAGCTGAAAGAATTTTGTTCAAACTTGTCTGATATAATCCAAGAGTAAAACCAAATATGGAAATCCCAAGTCCCAGAAGAATGTGAGAAATTAATGAGAGCTGCTAAGTTGAAGCTAAAACGAAAGTTGGCACTGAACTTTACCTAAACAGTCATGTGGAGGGATTTTTAATAGCAGCCATCTTGAGTACTTTGTTAAGGAAGAATAAAACACCAAAACCAAACAAACCCACAAAAATCCTCCCTAGTCACTCATGGATCTTTTAAAGGGCAGAATCAGCAAGTTTGCTACTTGAATTTGAGATGTTCCACCAGGCCTTTAAAAAAATACCACTTCTACTATATAGTTAAGACCCAGCTATTAAAACTACTAGAGAGTTCTCTGCCCAAATTAAGGTGCATACAAGACCATGCCGAATTCAATAACTGAATTCAGTAAATGAGATGTAGAGAGGGAGAGAGAAAGAAGTAGGGAAAAGGGTCTGGGGTGGGGAAAGAAAGAGAGTGACAGAGAGACAGATTAAGTAGAGAAAAATATCACCACTCCATGGATTCTAACAGCATTCATTTGGTCCTCTTGTTCTGGTCTTCTTTGCTGTGGGAGTTCCATCTTTATCAAAGTGATAGTTGCAGTCTAGATCTAGTGAAAGAAGTCCACAAAGCACAGGGTCCACTGGGTTTATATTTGCTCAGGTTCAGGTGGAAATGCCCAGGTACCTCCTTGGTGGTCTATTGTTTGAGTCATTAACCATTAGCAGTCCAGTCTGTGACAGATACAGATATAAAACCCCATATGTCTTGCAGGAGATGACAATTGGCATGTAAATGAACATCAGCCACAACTTTGAAAACCAGTATTAAGCATGGCTGCATTTTGGTGAAGGATGGTAATGGTAAATGGTAGCTGTCAGAACAGAAATTGGTAAAGGCATTCACCACACCACTGGTGCATTAAAGCCCATTAAAATCATGTCCTTATGTAATAACAGAGTCTCCTCATTTGTACACAGTAAAGGTTTTATTTATAAATATGCCCTGTATGCTGTATATCTGGGTTGCTGGTTTTACCATGTGAGTTACACAGTCCATGGCAAGAGCATGTGTGAAGCAAATTTTCCTCCCTGCTGAAGAATGTGGGATGGGGATGCAGCCTTTCATCAATCCCAGTGCTTTCAGGAAGGGCTGGGGGGGATGCAAGTGCCCAGGGTCCTGCACCCTGAGCAGGCCAGTGCCTCTGGTGTTGGGCAACCATGAGAACAATGCTGTAGCAGCATCTGTGACAAACATTCCCCCAGCCATGGGGACAATTGCAAGCAGACAGGCAAGGATGTGAAGACACCCACAGCCACACAAGACTGAGATGCCCTGCAGGAGCTGCACTGGTGGCTGGAGGAGGGGAGGCTCCAGCTGCCCTGGAAGGGTATTCTGTGGGCCATCACCCAGCCATGAGTTACAGCACGAGGTTCCCCCAGCTGCAGACCATACCCTGCAGCCCTGGGTGGTGACTGCTCTTGGACTCTGCTCAGAAAAACCTCCTCAGGGATGCTGAGTGCTGCCAGCAGGGTAATGCAGTCTGGCTCCTTGCAGTTGAGGAGCAAAGTCAGCTGGATTTTGGCCAAGCCTTTCATAGGAGCCCAGTAGGGGAGTAAGGGTTCCCTCTGCAGAAACATTCTCTGTGGCTTGCTTGTAATTTGATCTACAGCTGTCAAGAGTGAATGTTGCCTATACTTACCAAGTTTCATGAAATAGCATGTATAAGGATGTCTCTTGTTAAGGAACATCCATTAAGTGCACTAAATAATGGAATGAATCTCAATTTTTATACAGACAGCATTACACTAAATACCTAACATTAAAAAAAATTGTGCACTAATTGATTTTATCTTGCTGTGCTTTATTTGCTGAAATACACAGCAAGGCTTCAATTTTGACCACTGTCAAACCCAAATTCTGCATGTTTGTTTCATGGGACCCATGGAAGTGACTTCAGTGCCAGTGCACGGAGCTACTTCATGTGACAGGAGCAAGAACTAGTTCTCATCTACTGCACTGTGGTGCTAAATACTGGCTTAAATGCAGCTAATGATATAATTAATGGACAGACTGGTTGCTCTTCATTAACTTGTTCAGATAATAAAACACATTTCCAAGCTTTAAAGGAGTCAGTGAGTATTCAGGAAAGTTGATTTATCAGTAACAGGCAGCCAAAGCCTTCTCTATCCCTTTCAAACAAACATTCCTTTTACAAAATTAAATAAGTATATGAACTGCTATGGAATATATCTGTACAAAGAAAACCATAAGTCATAAGATAGCTTCTGCTGATTTTTCTCCTTTACTCCTTCAGGTTTTCTATGTTGTCAGCAATTTTCAATTTTAAAAAACCCCATCAGATTATAAATGATCCAGAAAACCTCACTAAAGCTTCTAATTTTTACCAAAGTGACCATACAAATCGTCTAGCATGGAAGTGAAATAGCTGCATTGGAAATGTCATGTCATGCTATAGTACAAATTAGCAAGTATCATCAGAAACAGATTTTAGTTCTCTTTCAACTAAAATTGTAATTTCTTCTCCAAAATTTGTGCTCTTCTGTTTAAAAATTCAATGAAGCACCTTTTGCAGTCAGTTATATGTTCAAACCAAAAGGCAAAAGCCCATTAGAATAGCATTACCCTAGTGTGGTATGTCAGCCCTTTATATGGGAAAAGCTAGCTCTGTTTCCTTGAGATGTTTCCATTTTGACTTTCAACCACCAAACACTATTATTTTAAACAATAAAGCACTTCAGACTTCTTTCAAGCAGGGAAATAATTAAATTAAAGTTCTCAGAATCACAGGTCATTTTCTTGAAGAGTAGATCATTAAATTTAATTGTCCCTTACAAGAACTGAGCAAATCAAGCTCCTAGGATTAAAAAAAAAAAAAAAAAAAAGAGAAAAAAAAAAAAAGATCCAGCTGCTATGCTTGAGGAAGATATAACTATTCACATTATTTATTTTTTATTGCACAGCAATAAAGTATTCTGTGTAGTATTTTAGACAACTGTATTAAATATAACACTCTCTAACCATTTTTGAAATAGAGGTACTGTCATTTTCTTTCAAAATAATTTAAGCAATGTAGATCTGACTTAATAGAAATTTTTTTCTGGATCATAACGCCTGTAATAATTATCTTTCTCAGAGCCAGTATTTTATTTCATAAGGGCTTTGTAGCAGACGTGCTCAGCACAGCAAAAGGAGCTGGTGAGAGGTTTCAAAGATATTGTGAGCAAAAGAAGAGCAACCCACTGTCAGCAACCCATCAGATGAGCAGTCCCTGGCTACTGCAGGGTTTGTCTCCTGCTCACAGTGGGGTCTGCCCAGCTGCTCATTGGATTGCTGTGCCAGCAAGGGTGTCACATCTCCATCAATGAGCTTTTCTCACAAGTTCATACAGCATCTGAGATTGCCACACACAAGACCCCCCTGCACAGTATTTGGGTTGCCCTAGGAAAAACAGCTGCCCACAGCTCATTACATCACTCCTAAGAAAGGCTCTGTCTCTTTGTGTTTGCAGTAGGCTAGCACTCCCATGCACAATCCCTGATCTACTATGACTTTTTTAGCACCCACACATCTCATAAGACTGGAGAGGAGGAAAAAAAAAAAAAAGGATCTCAAAGTTTCCCTGTTATCCACAGGGAAGGAGAGAAAAAATCTTTTGCAATGCTTAGTGCCTGACCCCACTCAGTAGGGTCACTGGCCTGGTGAAAAAGCCTTTGCTGTACTAAAGGACAGGGCAGTCTCCACCTAGGTCAGTGCTTGGAAGCAACTCCACCCATTTTGTAAGCCCATACCAATGTTTATAGCTAGTGACCATGTTCTAGAGGCAGGGCATCAAAGGGTGGTGTCTTCATTCTGCATGGGATAAAAGGGAGGGATAGACCTAAGGGCCTTCCCAAACAGCAGTCAGTCCTGAGGAGACACTGAAATGCAAAAATACTCTATTGTTGTCAAGTGCAAACAAATTTTATTGGCCTCACACAGAGAGGCTGCTGGCAAGGAGTAAGCTCTGAAAGCTAGTCCATGCTTCATAGCCTTTCAGGGATTGTCTTCCCCACTGGGACACTAAAAAAAGAGAAAATATGTATGCACAAGCCAGGCTTTCTAACTGCCTGCATTGCAGTGTTCACAACCAGGAAATATTTTCAGATAGGCCACCCTTGTTTATTGGGGCCATTTGGATAGCCTTGGAGTCCATTTGGATTAAAGGCGTGTGGAGGTCCTTCTCAGGCCATGGCATAGCTGGGTTACTCTGAGAAGAGCAAACATAACACAAACAGGCTGTGTTCTGGCCCTGAAACACCTGAAAGACAGCAAACCCCCATCCTTCTAAGGACCACACATCCTTAGAAACAGAATAAACAAAGGCAAGTGCCAATAGCCCTTCCCACCACGCAGTTCTGAGGCACAAACCCAGACAATAGGCTGTCTGTCCATGCACTCATTAAAAAGCATCTGTTATTACAGGCTATAAAAACAGGGCACTCTGCTCCTAGAGATGAAAGCAGGCAGAACCCAGGAAGGGAAGAACTTTGTATCCACAGTGATCCTCTAGCAGCCTTCTTTTGACCTCCATACTCATGAACTCCTTTGCTCCTTAGGGCTGCTGGTTCATCTGCTTGAAGTAGGGGCACACAGTGCCAGCGTTGAGGCAGCTGCAGCCTCTCCCAGCAGTGCCTGCAGCACTACAGCCACTCCCACCACTTGCCAGCTGCAAAGGGAACATGCTGGGAATCTCTGACAGGGTGAGCCCTCCTCGTAGCAAAGCTAGAGCACTCTGCCCTCAAAACACCCCTCTTACCAGCCCCATCCTTCCCCCTAGATACCGAGGGGTCACAATCTTCCCACTTAACCCAGCCCTCCCAGTGGCCTGGAGAAAGTGATTGTAGACACATGTAACACCTACAAGAGCTCTGCAGGCAACATGTGAATTGCTCAGCGGGAAAGAGCGAGCAAGGCAATCTTGTTGCTTATCTGAGCTGCTCCTACCCTCACTCTGTTCATTCAACTGATATGGGAATAGCTAGAAAGGAGAGCACAGAAATATGTTTTTGAGGGACAGTATAAAGACAACCCATCCGTCTCTTCATATTGTGTGACCTAGAAAGGAAAGAGAAGTGAATCTTTTCTTTGGCTGTTGCAATTAGACAGCTTGAAGCAGTCAGGCTGTCTACCTTCCTGCAGGAGGTGTGACAGCTCCCAGCGCCAGAAGGCTGCGTTCCTCTGCTTTGAAGAGCAGATTTATAATCCATGAGCTGCAGAATCTAAAGGGAGCTATAAAGGTTTTCTCAAATAATAGCAAAAAAAAAGAGAAACAACTGCTACAGCCTCAATTATGGAAGCTTTGGATCTGTTTTTAGTATTTTCACATGAAAAAAAAAACCAGCAGCTGAACCAGAAAAAGATGACACGAGCCAGATGTTACCATGCATTATAGAAGATTTCTGTCACTGCCCAGCATCAAGCTGTCTTGGCCTTCAGCAGATCCATCCTCTGGTCAGGGAGGATTCCTCTTTTTCCTTCCTCACCACACCCTCACAGAGCCAGTGTGGCAAAGGCAGGCAGGAGCTGCAGCCAGCCACTTCAAAGCAGCCAGCCTCACTCAGAACTTGCCTCTGGTGGCCCAAAACAAGGAAGAGCCCAAGGACATCCGTTTTACCTTTTTTCCTTAACTGCTCAGTTTTCTGCAAGTCACATTGATGGGTGTCTTTGAGCTCAGCCTACAGGAAGTAGAAAATCTCCAATGATTTTAAGACAAGACCACTCCAATAGCTTTCAACACTCCATGCAGTTTTTCTTCATACAAATTGCAGATTTAATTTTTTTCCTTCCAAAGCAGTGTTGAAAATCCATCAGGCAGTCATAAAATCTTCTCTCTCTCTGTTTTCCTTGTAAGGGCGAAAGGCTTTTTAAAAATGAGAGCTGAAATGTAACAACTGGAAACATTCTGGCTGAAGCTAGCATCTCATTATTAGCATATATGTGCAGTTTGAGGGCCTCCCAAAGCTCGTTTCTTTTAGTGTCTAGCCTACCTTTTAAATTAATGACATGACAGACTTTAAGCTTGATCTTTTGTTAATGACCAGGCAAGAGTTTTATATCTTGTTTTTCCTAAAAAAAAGATGCCTGTAGGGAAGTTCTTCCTGCCTCACTGTATGCATAATGCACAAATTAAACATTGCCCTTCATCCTGCTCCACCATCTCATGGCATCAAGCTCTTCTTTGGTCCCCAAACATTTATCTCCTCCTTCTGCCCAGAACTTGCATGGAGAGAATGGACAGTGGAAAAGGACAGGTCCTTCCACTTGCTTGGCTCCCTCCTGCTCCTTCCTCAAAGCATGTAAAATGCAGAAGATTCCAGTAACATCACCATCCCCTCTGACTGCCCACAACCAGAAAGGAGAATTGCAATCAGTCCCTGTCAGGTAGGCACTGCTGTATTGATAGCTAGAGTTTTGCACACAAAACCACATGTGCTTTCTCCAAACAGCACATGAAGAGAGTCCACAGAGACAGCCCATATACAAGTTTCTCACCTGAATCATGCATGTCAGGAACACTGTTCCTCATAACTGTGATTTGCCCAGGAAAAATGGATAGAAATATTCATAAACCTCAAACAGTAAACTAGACATCTTAAATTGTACCTAAACAAACTACAAACTTTCCTTTTTCTTTTTCTTTTTTTTTTTTTTTTCTCTCTTTCTCCCCCTGGAAGTACTGTAGTTCCAGTACAGATTCCTTAATCGGGAGTTCAATCAAAAGAAGATAAAGGACCATATATTTCTATTTTCTGATTTCTCAGCTTGTTAGCTGTTTCCTTTTTATTAGTTTAGACAATTTTGCTTGACCTGAAAAATTACTCCCTGCAGCATGCTATCACAGGACTACCTCCATTGCAGCTGGTTTTAGGTAGTCGTTTGGTTAGAGAAGGGGGAAATAATTAAATCTTTAAGTATTTATTCCCAGCTGCTACCAAGATCCTGTTTTTGTCATTACACTAAAAGGAAGCAGCCACAAATTAAATCTGCATTTCCAGAGGAAGAAGACTAGACTTTCATGACAACTGCTTGCAGTCTTCATAAGAAAACCTAAAAAATAATGTACCATCTGGGTGTTCATCTATAATGTAAGAACTAGTAAGTCTGTAGTGCAGTGGGGATAAAGTATGTGTGTGGTCCTTGGGCAAGCCTTCTTACACGGAGATGTGTCTGAGAAAGATCTGAAAGATGAAGGGTAATACCCTAAAATTTTTATGGCTAAAGAAGAAAACATAGATGTAGCTGCCTTGTAGAGATTTTTCCAGGCTCAAGGGGACCTGAAATTGTTTTTTGGATGTTTCTACAGAACCCACTGCTGCATGCAGGTATGACACAACCTGTCTGTTGCCTGTTCCCTCCTTGGAAGCTGGAAGTGGTCTCTTTTCCCCACGGTGGAGCGTTTGCTGGGCTGGTTTCCAGTTGGTAGCTGTAGGAATGCAGCATGTTGGCTGGCATGAGCTTCTGTCTGCAGCGATGGCTTGAGGCTGTCCTTCGTGTGTGTCCCCTGCAGCTGTTAAACTGATGGCTCTTACACAAAGGGGGGCCTCAGAAGTGTTTGTCGTGCAGTCCTACTATGATGGAAATGAGGTTCTCTGATTTCTCCTGCCTAGCGGCCCAAGAGGGAATGGATCCTGTCTTTGCAGTTGTTCTGTGCACAAGGAAAGCTTGTGTCTCCATAAAACCCTGTGAGCACTCCACCCTTCCTTGATCCAATGAGAGCAATTTTCTACCTTTTGTTACATTTCATTGCTGTGGATGTCTCTCGGGGGAAGTGCTAAGGAACATCTTAATTCCTTTGGTGTCTGTGACTGTCCCACACCTCTCAGGCAGTCCTGCACAGGATCAAATCAATACATGAATAAAAGAGAAAGTGTAACAGAGACTCTCACATATTCAGGCAACTTTACCTGCTCATAATCTCTTCTCATCCCTTCAGATGTTATTTTCATCCTTGCATGCACTTCTGCTGTGAGTTTCTGTGCTGAAATAAATCGTCTCAAACTTGGGAGCTCAAGGCATAAATTTGCTGATGTTTGCTAAAGTTGTGAGGCTGACACTGGTGCTGCATTGTCTCCGTGCTGCCAAGCCACTGCATTCCCCACCTGGCAGCCAGAAGAGCCACAACCCTGCATCCCAGGGAAGATTACCACACTCTCATTCCATTGGGAGCATAATATGGTTGGTACGTAGCCATAAAGGAGAACCTGAGCCCTAACAGCATGAGAGGGACTGAACTATTCCCTTCTTAACCTCAGCTGTACTATCTAATTAGCATTTCATTCACATAATGCTGTTTATTAGACTGGGGCTGAATAGATGCAACTAAAATCAAAATTTGGTTCTTATTAAATTCTTTTTGCAGTCAAGAGAGAGGGCTTGTGTCCCAGAGGATTGAGAAGGGATGATCATGGAAACAAAAGAGCAAAGCTGGGTCATAAAATAGCCCAAAAAACTTTTGCAATTTTTCTTGGGTTGTTCAAGGACAGGAGGATAATGTGCATAAAGAAAATTGATAGAGACCTAGATAAAAGAAAGAGGGAATTTAGTCCAACTCGCGTCTCAAACTTGTTGTCCCAGGAACCATTTTTATTACAAATGTATCTATTCTAAACCTCTGTATTTTTCATTGAAATATTTGCACGACTTACTATGACAAAATCTATCTCTGTGTAACTCTGAAAACATTTTCTCCAGGTAGGCTAAATTTCTTCTCCGTTGCTGCTTTAACCTCATTACTTCTGTCCTGTTCTCATTAACTAATGATAGGAATTTGTTTGTAGCCTGTTTTTTTCAGTCTCTCTTAAACAAATTCAACAATCATGTTCACTTCTGCCTCAGCCATCAAGATAAACTTTTATTAAGAGGCAGTTAAGGTTGCTCAAGCAATATGCCACCATAACAACTGAAAGAAGGGACCTTTCCAGGTCACCCTGTCCCTGTAGGTATTGCCTTGTTTTCTCTGGAGCACCTCACCTGCATCCACTGCTCTGACCTTCAAGGCTTTCTGCAAGACCTTTAAAACTTCAGCAAGTGTCACCGTCTCTGGTGACAAACTGGTGAAGTTTTGGATAGGAATAATTTCCAGTTTCACTGAACAGCTGTTGCTAAAGCCTGTCTCACTGGCACCAGAGAGTTGCCATTGCTGGTGGACCTGAGTGGCTGTGTTGGTTAGTGCCACTAAAATCCCATGGGTTAAGATGAGTAGAGGAACCACTTCTTGTAGAACATATTTGTGCATTGAGGTGTTGGTCAGTGCAGCACTCTGGCTGCTTCAGGCTGACAGAGAAATGGGCTTGCTGCTTCCAAAACTGAGGTGGCCAAATGCCTCCTTCAGCAAAAGTTTTGTAGAACATTTGTACATTTAAAAATTTACCTTGCCTCTGGCGGTTTAGCAAATTCCGTGGTGGAAAGTAGAAGACTGTGCAAAAGAGAATTTTACAGCAAAAACCCCACATATATTAGTCAGGTCTTTTTTATTTTATATATATATATATATATCTAAGAGATTTATTACTTCTTCTGGGAACATTTGGTGCCTACAGCAAGTTTTATTTCTCAAATTATCTACCCCCGCCCAATTTATCTGGGTAATTAATATTGGAGGGCTATAATGCCCCTCAGGGAGCCTATGCTTTTGCTGTTTGGCACACGAATAATGATATCTTGTCTTCAGCTTTGGACTAAGGTGCCTAAAGAAGTACTTCCCATAGAATAGAAGCACTAAACTCCTGTTCTGGAGCTGCTGCTAAAGATGACCAAGTCCTCTTTCCCAGTTCCAGTTATTTTACAGGACTGCATCCCAGTCTCTGACTTGCTTTTGTGGGTCTGATTCTCTGGGCTCCCAAGGGCCATATACAGACATCTGAAATTTCACCTAAAGCCATATTTTCTCATGGCAGTGCTAAGCTCTCAGAGGCCTCTTGTTGGCAAGAAACAGCGAGCTCAGGTCAAGGCTGGAATTGAGGTCCCTGAACAGGCTCTGATGCTCTCTGCACCAGGCTCTTACTACCTTAAGAGAAAGGGAAGGGGAGAGCCTAGAAGTTAGGCACTACATCACCCTTGTCAATATGTTACCTTCTTTTTTTGCCAGATGTCTAATAAAACAGTCTGTGGAATTATATCCTCATAGATCAGTTTTAAAATTAAATGAAAATCTCATGTTCTAAAGAACAAAAATGCTGATCTATTACCTACTACTGCAGAAATAAGAACCACACAGTGTTATAGCCAGGGCATATATATGAGTCTCGTATCAGAAGAATTCTGGATTCAGCAAAATACCCATAAATGGATATTGCTGGAAACACTTTCAGTGTTCCCAAAGAGAAATACATTAATTGTTGTGCTTTATCTAAATCCTATCAGTCAGAGGTAGGGTAAAAACACTGATCTGAATGAGCTGTTTTTGATTCCTTCTTGTGTCCAGAGAAGCACAGGTAATGCACAATTACAGGTACTCTTCCATGCTGAAAATTCAGTCTTAGATTACTGGTGGAGAAAATGGGGGAAAAAACCAAACAGGCTTTGGCAGGACTCACATGATGAAACTCAAGGCAACTGAAATACTTCCAGTCTTTATAGACGTTTTCCTTCTGGAGCACTATTGTTACAAGCAGTATATTTTAATTTACCAAAATGCAGATTGTTTGCATTTCCTTTCAAAAATATGCTCAGACTTTGTTTCTTCCATTTGTAATTCCTAGCTGCATTTTTTTTTCCTGTGTTCTTTTTTAGCTGATACTTTATTGCTAAGCCTAAAAGACTAAAAATCACCAACCACAAGATAAAATTGTGTTAATATTAATCAGATCACCCTATGTATTTAAAACAGACCAAATGTGCTGTAAGGGACATCTCTGTCACTCTGATAATCAGAAGCTTCTGTAAACAAAATTCCTTTTGCTATAACTATCAAAACATTAATTCAGGAAAGCTGGAACTGAATAAGTGGAGTTAACCTGTATTTGCCCTCCTCTTTACACATACATATATTTACAGAAAGTTTCTGTTTCTTCTGGTTGTGAAGATAACCTTTCAAGTATAAACTGAGAGGAATGCTGGCTTAAGTCTGGAGCCAAACACATGGAAACAATAACACTAGACATAAGCTGCCTTCATTCATCTCAGTGGGATGCTAGCAATGAAGTCTCCTTATGACAATGTAAAAGCCAGACCTGTTAACTCTTCCTGTGCTACATTTTGGTAGCAGAAAGTTTCATGTAGCTGATGTATGCATCTCAGCCTGACTGTATTTTCCTTTGAAAGGAGATGCCTTGTAATAAGACTATGTATTTGAAATAAGTAAATGACCCATCCTTACTTTTGTCTTGACCAAACAATATTTTATCTGACTTTTAATAGCTGATGTTCTGCATATAAGATTCTCCTCTGTACTAAATGAGAAATAAAAACCTTTCTTGAATAAGTTTATTTTTCAAGTAATTTTTTTCCCAAGGTTTTTTTTTTTTTTCCTTCCCTCTTGCCCAAAAGGCAGTTGAGGCTGAGCAATCCAAAGACTAAATTTAAACCACCTAAAAGGCATTTGAACAGGTCATCTGTCTGTCTGCCCCCTGTTTTTATGCAGAAAGCAGGGTGTCAGCTCCTACAGAGAGTGAACATGGAGTGCTCATTCTATCAGCAAGTGGGCTTGGTCAAAGGAAGACTTACAGAATTCACTAACAAGATCTGCAGGGTCTGATATCAGTCTGCCTTAAACCTCTGCTGACTAGGGTCTTTGGCTGCAGTTACCAAGCTGGGAAAAGTGAAGTGTGACAAACCTCAAGGCTGAGCAGGAAGCTCCTATGTCAGAAGAAAAATGTAGGTCAATGTGCTTTGCAAAAGAAAACCTCTGTTTTCAATTAAGTGCATCCTAAGAAGAAGCAAATGTCAATTGTCCCATCTCTGCTCTTCCCAAGCAGGCAGCTGCTCTTTCCCTCTGTCTCACAACTGGAAGCATGGGCACTGGTAGGAGTCAGGAGTAGTTCTTATCACCTTGCTCCAGTTTGTATTGAGATTGACAGGAAAGAAATATATTTACTAATATAATCATTTAATGTTATTTACTCTCCGTCACTATCTCTGTCCTCCTTCCTCTGTCCCTTGCAGGGGAAACAAAGCTAAAAGAGAACCAGATAGCATCACTCCAAGGACTGGGCTGGGTAATAACATCAGAGTGATATAAAAATTTGGAGTAGCTAATGTTACAGCAAGTTAAAAATATTCACCCTGGATTTCTAAACTATGCTGACTCCTCAGTGGTGAAAAATCAATCCTGTATGGTGTCTTGCTGTTTATTCCAATTGCATAAAATGTTCCATCCAACTCAGTCCCACTGGAAAATGAGGAGAGGTTTGGGGCTTTTTTATTTCAGTGGATTTGTGATCAAGCTTATAACTGAGATAAGAAAAGACTATATGAAAATTGTCTGAGCAAAAATATTGACTTTTGCTAAACCCCATGAAGCTGAACAAGTTGTAGTAATAGAAAGAAACTTGAAATTTCTTGGTCTTATCAGAGACATTTGGTACAGTAGGTCTTGTTTCCAAAATCTGTGAGTGAGTTTTTAAAAAACTTTTCTTCAGGAAAACTGCATTTTCTCCTCATCAAACTGTTTAACATAATTCCTAAATGATTACACATAAATGTTGTGGCATTCTCTTTCTCCAGCTGCAAGCCGCTGTTATTTCGGAAAGTGTTTAGCTCTGTAGCAAGCATTTATAGAAGAAGTTTACTTTCTTAGAAGTATCACTTATCTAATTGTTTTCTCAAGCATGAAACATAATAGTGCTCATTGTTTAGTTCTGGGTTTGTGTTTTTGTGAAGGCTTCTGTTGGTGGGCCTGAAGGAGGTTCTTCATACTGGGAGATTTAGAAGACTTCTCTTCTTTTGGCTTTTAGTCGTGATGCATTACCCTGTGATGATACACCCCCAAATCCAGTTCAGCATACTGCTTCAGACACATTGAAAAGAGATGTCTGGATGATTGGGGAATACCAGGGAGGTTGGAATGGGATGTGATGCCTTCCTACACTCAGGCTAGTAAAATCCTAATGCTCCAGCAAGTCACTCAGAGCTCTTATCTACATGAGGGCTCTTCAGTACCTTATGTGAAATATGTAGGATGTGCTCAGCCCAGCTCTCAGGGGAAATATGTTTCTCTGAGAAACACAAACTCCTTCTCACTCCCTCACTCAAGACAGATGGGCAGCTCTCTGGGATGGGGGGATGTAAGGCTTTACTTCCAGCTGTGATTTCTGTTTGGGAATCTGATGGGTGGGTCGTCCTGTTCTTGGGCTGCCAGGGAGCTGGTTGCTCCCATGCAAACCTACACAGAGGAGCAGCACCTTTATGAAATGAGCTGAAGCACCTCAAGGTAACTAGTGTTGAGCACAGCCTTACATCTGCTGTTTTCTTTCAAATACCTCCTGGATGGAGAACAGAAATTATAATTTCATAAACATTAAAACCGTATCGTTCATTCAAATAGGTAAGTGCAGGCACAAATATCAATTCTAGTGGCACAGACTTACTAGCTTCACACCATATATAAATACAGTTTCCTACATTTGCAAGTAATATTGAATCCCCTGAGTTCCAGTTCCATTACTATATTTACTGGTACATACCTGGGTAGAATGCCAGTGCTGACACCATTGGTTAGGCTGTCAATCAGTAAATGATTTTCTCATCAACCCTAGGTGCTGCTGAAAAGAGCCAGATCAACAGGTGATCAATTTTCCTTTGTCTGTTTTTTACTTCCTCTCTCAGATCTTTTACTGGGCCTATAGGAAGTTAAACTGTAAACTTGTTGATCTAAAAGGCTTGTTATAACAATGCAATCCTGGCTGAAATAACTATTTTCAATTTGATTGTGTTGGGAGAGCAGCACATGTGTACACACACATGACCAAAATCTCATCCATAGTACTGGTTTTACTATTGCTGTGATGGGAATAACAAAAAACTCCAACTTCCCTCTAGACCATTAAAGGAGGTGAATGCAACAATGTGGTGTTTTCCTTCTCTCCACCCTTGCCTGCAAATAAATTTGATCTCAGCAGTGAAACACCACTTTCTGTTGGGGTGGAAGAAATGTAAAGCTCTGGAAGTTTCAGGGTTGTTTTCTTTCAGGGGGATGAACATCTGAGGGAAGTACCTTACCTTCCACTTAACTAAGTTTGTCTAAATTAATTCCTTCTTCCTCTCTCCAACTTAGCTGTTTTGATTTTTGTCCTTTCTCCAGCACTGATGTGGATATTTTTACCCAGAAACTCAAGCTCTTGTGGTTGAATGATACCCTTTTTGTTTGTATATGTATTAATTTGTGATTCTCTGGAGCATTTTTTCATGCTCATAATTTTGGTCTCTCTCACTATGGGGTTTTTCAACTTACGCATTGCAAAGAAACATATTACCTCAGACTAAAAGAGCTGGGTTTTACAAATCCACCAGGCCACTAAGATGCTTCCATTGCCAAACTGAATTAAGCAAAATTGTATTTCATAGGGTCAATGCTTGTTAGCTCAAGGCCTGGTAATTACACAGTATAGGAACAGCCACTAATTCTTACAGCTCTGAGCAGACAAGAGGATCTGTTAACTGAACCACTTTGGAAAAGGAGATAGTGGCTGTGTTTCTGTACACTTTCTTCACTGCAGTATCCATGCCCTGGTGCTTCCCACCAGGTGAATCTGATTATCTCTCATCAAAACTGTCCTACAGCACAGAGCAGTTCCTGAGAGTGCTGCACATGGGTGTGGTGATGCACAAGCAGCAGCTTTGGGCAACTGCAGAAAGTGCTCTGATCAGGACATGGTGATAGTCCTGGAGCAGCCTTGGGATCACTTGGGTCCTGTCCTGTGAGCTCACAAGCTGATGGCAATGCTTGTGGGGTTTTATTCTCCTCTAGCTACTGTGTAGGTCCTGTGGGTGAGTCTCTTCAATTTACAGGGCAGGCCTTGGCTGTGTGGATATGGCTGGGATCAAGGAAAAAGTGTTGGCACTTTAGAGGTTGGTCAGCTACAATACACAGATCCTGGGGCTCCAAAGTAGCTGGGCTTTGATCCAGAAGCTTATATCTATGTCCCCATGAAAAACAGAAGGAGGACTCTTTAATGGAGGAAACTTCAGTCTGCCTCAGACTTCTTCATTTTTTGCTAAATCAGAGGCACACACAGTTTGAAATGCCAAAGTACATAAAACTTCATAGTTACTGCTATCTTTAAAAATTCTCTTCTCATATTTTTGCAGAGATAGGGAACGTTTCCTGTCACCTATGTGTGGACAGCTTTTATGTAGGGGAAAATAGTTAAAGAAGCAGTAAAAATAATCCTCTGTTGGGATCTGCATACAACAGGGTTTGTGGCTACAATTTAAGGCTTTTTTTTTTTCTGTTTATATAAATAAAAGGAGATCTGTGACAAGCTCTTTAAAGCATGAATATTGTACACTCCTGGGATGCTGTAAAGACCTATTGAAGTTGTAAGCCTTTTCTCCAAGCTCAGTATTATTCCATAAACACTAAGGATGACATTCTTGTCCCTGAGGGGAGAACTTGTGATAATCTATTATATTTTCTGATTTTGAAAGGAAAATAATGAATCAATTCTGTTACATCTTTGGATCACTTTGAAAGCTGGTCAACAGTAATGGTTGTTTCCTTGCAGTTATGTGCCCTAGCACATTTTAATGTCAAATAATAGGCACTGGATTTCAAAGCTGTTCTTTTAGATTTTAGACTGTACAAGAAGTGGATTTGGTTTATTAAATTTAATACAAATAGATCAGTAACTCCCCATCCAGTGTCATACGTACAACCTTGGTTATTGCTTAAAGATCTCTATACATAATTTGATCACTGCCTTTATGAGATGTGAAAGTCTACTTTTGAATTCAACCCATGTAGACATTAAATGTTCAGCCTTGTCAATGCACATGGCTCACCATTACAGTCTCTGTTTAGCAGATGAGATAATCACAGACAAAGGAAAACTTCAAGAACTCAGTGAGAGCCTGGTGGCTTCTGAACTCACCAGAACAGCTTGGATTTCAACCTTACCCCCAGAGAAACCCTACTGCATTTAGCACAGTAGTATAAAAGCATAAAATAAATATATTCCAACTCCAATGAGGGAGCCGAGATCAACATCTTTGGTGCCCAATTTAAAGGCTTGAAACATCTAAATATTGTCATGGTGCACGCAAGTTTCTGCTTGTTACTCCCTCTTTTTTTTGGATATAACTTTACTCTGAACATCCCTAGAAACTGGAAGCCAGATAGGGTAATGGCTTTTACAAGGTATAAGTTTATGTTTATCATTAAACTACTCAGCAGTGCTGAATGCTGGGCAAATCTGCCACAGCAGAAATGGGGTAGTTAGGATTTTTTTTTTTTTCTGGAATAAATTTAGGAATTGAGACTTAAACCAACTATTTATATTCAAAGAAGCAGAATGGTAATTTTTGCAAATGCTCATCTCAATTTCCCATCTTGCAGAAATACATGCAGCAGTTTAGTGCATGTGGACTCAGAAGTGTTCCCTGCTCAGCCTCAAAAATGTCTAGGCAATTAGCTGTGCTCCTGCAGAACACACTGTCAGGCATTCAGAGTCACTGTGCCAGACTGTCCTGAGGGAAGGAGACAAAACTTGATGGGAGAGAGCTAGAAAGGGCCATGCTGCCATGCTTTTCATCTTTTTCATACGGTGATTTTCAGGGCATTCACCCATCATAGGTGCCTGAGTTAATAGACCTGCAACCCTTCAGGGGTTAAATCCTCAGAAAAGATTGCTAAAGCATGTTTTTCATTTGGCCTTAATTACCCAGGAAGGTCAATGTAATCATAGTTATTATTTACACATCTCCTGGCATCTACTCAAATCCATCTTTTTTGCTACTTCCTGGAAGAAGTTAAAGTATTTTCATTTCTTGGTAGAGTGATGTTGTGTTAGTACATTTAGTAAGAATGGATGTTCAGGTTGCTGCCAGTCCTGTTTTGGGTACTTGTATTACTGAAGCATCCCTTACTCTAAATACCATTTACTCCCAACCCAAAAAGGTAGGCTACTTCCAGAAGTGCCACTCTACTATTACAGTACTACGAAAAGTATGATAATGAACCAAATACTTTTTTTGCAGTTACTGTTTTCCAGCCTCTAAGAGGAGGATGAGATTTACATTTGACCTCTTCCCCTTTCTTTGGCTAGAAAAACTGCATGATCTATTTCAGAGTTATAAACCCCAAAGTCCCATTGCACTAAGAAATATTAAATCCATCCAATAAATTATCATTAGGATAAATGAACACACTTGGAAGACTATTCAGGATTCTCCCAGAGCTAATTCCAATGAGTCTCGCCCTTCCAGTGACATTCATATGTATTTCTACAAGGTGGTTAATTTCAAGTGTAGCAGTAAAAGTATGTACCTATCCATAAAAACATTCCTTTTCCTCTTCAAAGAAAGATCCTATACTGGCACAGATTTTCAGCTCTCCAGTACCTAGATTACATAACATCTAGACATCATGTCATATTTATGCATATGCCTCCCTTCCACTCAAGAGGCAGGCCAGGTCAACAGCATCTGGAGGGCTGGTGGATTTGCATGCAGCTAATAAAGACGGCAAGACAGCAACCTGGAGATGAGCTGCAGCTGCACAGATATTCCCATTTAACTGCTGCCCATGCACCCAGAGCTTGCATATAATACTGCCTTATATATACCCTTGCATAGATCCTCATACGACAAATGTGTCCAACTCTTGAGTGAGAGAACAGAATAAGGAGTGATCCCAGAACTATAGGGAAATGGGAGACAAGTGTACAGTCTCCAGCACCAGAACTAGATGGTTCAGAGGTTTTCTTAGGGTTTTGTTTGCTGGTCTTTTTAAAACACCCAAAGCATATTTTTCCTTGACAATAGAAAACTATAAAGGCAGTACTCACCACTAATTCAAGTTTACTTCTAGATTCAATATTTTTTGAAAGGCAGTTATGTTGTTGGAAAGGTTTTTTAAAAAGAAAAGAAACGATTTTTCAAATTATATATTTGATTATTTTGCATAGTTTTAGCTTTTGGAAGTGCTCAAAATGGTTTCAGTTGATACTAAGTGACATATTTTGGGAATAAGATCTGAAAAACTTAATCTTATTCTAACTCTGACCTACTTAACAGCTGGAACCAGAATTAAAAAAAAAAAAAAACTTAAAGAAAAGAAAAGCTTTAAAATCTGGAAGCAGTTGACAAGTTTAAGAGCTTAAGCAAGGACTATGAGGGTGGATAAGTTGAGCATGTCATGGTATCAGCAATGAGAAACAAGGACCAGCTTTGCTGTGTGCAGAGGACTGAAATGTCGAAACAGTCCACTTGAAAAAGCAAGTGAAAGGTTTGCTGAGATAGCAGAAAGCCTGAAAAAAAATGGCTCCAAAGCAGGAAGGGACTGTAAGCATTTTTGATTTTACATAGCAAAATGAAAGAGAACAGAAAACTTTTCAAAACACAGAATCCTGGGCTCTGTTCTTTAACTGAGAATTATCAACAGAGATGCTGGAAAACTGCATTTGCAACATGAGGTATGTTCTGCAAATTATTATCAGGAAGAAATCATCACAAAAAGAACACATGCATTCATATGTTAAACAGTTTCACAGCAGTAATATTTTTCCTCTCAAGAACAAACACTGTAACAACAAGAAGAAACAAAATTGTGATGATCATCAGTTGTCCTAATAAGCAAAGCTCCCATTTTATGGCTACCATTTTATTATATAAAAGCAAACTTCCTCCTGTATAAAGATGAATTGGTAGAGAATTGTGTAACTTCTCCACTAAGTCTCTTATTCCAAGCTCAATAAATGAACTTGATCAAGGATGTGCTGCAGAAAGTAATGTACACCATGTGCTAAGTTACCAGGTTATTAAAAAGGATATTTTAGGCTTTTGGTACAGAACAACAGAAAGCCTCAGGTAGATTGGTAAAGCACTGAATGTCAAAGGTTTGGAAAACCACAACCTCCAGCCAATGGAGGAAAAAAAAATTAGGAAGGAAAGGGGTGTTTCTCAGGATTGTGCCAGGACCTTAGGATTTGCCAACATAAATTGGTTTTGAAGAGGGAAACATGTTTTCCAAATAGAGGGAAAAGTCAGATGTAGGACTTTGGTGTTCTGAAAGCCTTGAGTTATTTGCATAGCCTGGAATGGGAAGGGATCCCACCAGTAATGGAAAGAATGATGTTGTCCTTAGATATGGTGATTTCCATGTGAAGCACTAGCATAAAATCATACATGGATCATTCTCTCTCAAAGCAGAGAGTATATTTTTTCTCTAGGCTGAAGAGCATTTCTTCAGTACCTACTTAGATCAAGCTTGAATGTAAAGCAGACCAAAGATGAGCCCGAGGTGTTCTTTATTAAACAGCACACATTTGCACCCTTACAGCCTTGTTTCAGTGCAACAAGAAAATATTATCTGTACATACAAGCTGTTGCAGGCACTGAGTGTTTCTTGGAAAAAACATGGTCCCATGAGAGCATCTCAAAAGATATTTGCATCCAAATACAGTCTTGTGTTAAGAAAAATATTTCACACTAGGAAAAAAATGCAGGTTATTGCATATTCTGCTAAACAAGACCATTGATGATGGATTGATAACTAAATCTTTTATCCAGGCCTTTAAAACCCTGACCTACTGTAGCCTACAAAAAACCACCGAGCACAAAAATTCTCACTGAATTCAAAATCAAGCAGTCACAGACACCACCCAATTTTCACATGGAAGAAAAAGTCCTTATAAAATAATCCTGAGCTAATACACAAAGAGCAGAACTGACACCTAGAACAAAATGCATCTGCTGCCTGAAGGAGCTGAACTAATGCATGGGGGGAGGGAACCAAAGACACTTAACCCATGCATGTGGCAGAGGATCCTTTGCCCCTTGGCAGTTCTGAACAATGCAGCTTCTCTGTCTGCTGTGGGAAACAACACACCCACACTCTGCTACCAAAGGGAAGACCTGTGTGTGCACCCTCTTGAGGGTAGGAAATTGCTATTTAGTCAGCAAACATATCAATATATGTTTTTGTTTTCTGAACACTCTGTAGCAAAAGCAAGGTTTCAACAGGCCTGATGTCAGTATGGCTGGGTTTATAGGAATCAGCTGAGAATTTTCCACAATGACAGTCATTCAATGCACTTTTACCACAGCATCCCAAATGAGGTATTTCCTCATCATCTCCATTTGATCTTTAAAAAGATGTTTCTCTGTAGTTTCTGTATTACATAGACATTTAGTTTTGAATTATTTGTCCCTTTTTATGGATAGTTACTTAGAAAGAGCATGATCAGTTAATGCAGAGCATCCTGTATGTTAAAATAATACATATGCCCTTAGGGTGAATTCAACCTGAGCTTCAGATTGGTAAGATAATTGGCAGATGATTTAATTGGATTGCTCCTCTGTCTTAATCCTACATGAGGTTTATAATTTCTCTTTTTTTTTTTTTTTTTTTCTCCAAGATGGTGTTTTCTCCAGCATGGTAATTCCTGGGATGAAAAGGGGATTGTTGAGTTTATCAACAGAGTTACTACTGATTTTCAGAAACTGATTTTTGAAAGTGTCTGTTTAAAATTGTTAAGACTTATCTTTGTTTTCAAACATGAACATAAAGATCCTGCCAGCTGTGCAATGGAGAGCCAACATAGACATGCAGCTGCAGCACTGCATGGGGACACTGTTTCTCCAGCTAAATACAGGTCAGCCAGGATCACACTGTTCTGCATCAAACAAGTCCTGTCCTTCAGCAGAACTTAACCCAGGGGAACATTATCCAACATGATTATGCTGCACCTAGCTCCAAAGACAGCTCAGGAATGCCTCATCTTTACTCTAAGATGAGATGCTGACATGCCCTAAATTTTTTTTCCTGAACTTGAGACACTTCAAGAATTCCAGGTTTCCAGTCCTAACCCTTCTCAACATCTAGTTTTTCGCTTTTTAAAAATTCAAAACTTGAGTACCTACTTTCAGAAGTTCCAAAGTAAAGAAATTGAAGGAAAATGAAGCATCTCTCTGTGTCTCCCAAGGGGAGCTTGAGACATATTTCAAAAACAAACATCAGCTTTTATTAAGGCCTCCTTTAAGAAGCTACGTGTTCAGTAGGCTTCCAGTGGAATTGCCTCACTTGTACCACAGAAAAGAGAGGAGCAACACTTCAGAGTCTGCATTCCTCTGAGCAATCAAAATTGAGATACAGTCAGGCTAAAATTCTCAACACTCAGATCCAGTTTACCCATGTAAGCCTCAGCTATCCCATGCAGGGCACAGTTTCTTTGCTGCTGAGCAGAAAGGAAAAGTTTACCTGAAAGCAATATACATAGCTTAAAAAGGAAAGTCTTAATGGTTTGGGGGTTTTTGTATATTTTCATAGGGAATTTTTTCACTAGAGCAATCCAAAGGATGGATCCAAACCACACAAATAGATTGCCATTCCACTTTAGCTTATTTGCTCTGCTATTTCAATGTGAGTTTTCCAGAAGTCTTTGGGTCACAGAGAGAAAGGCTCAGTTTGCCTGTACCAGGCCTTTTAAAATAAATGCATTCCTACTCATATATACAGTTTGTTTCCATTTCAAGACAATGACAGTGGGACAGTGGGCTAGAAGTGAGGGGAGGGGGGTTGTTTGTTTGGAGTTTTTTGGTTTTGGGGTTTTTTTTTTAAGATGAGGTTAACAAGAACTGATTTATTTTTCAGTATGCTTTCTCAGTTTTTTAACATCCTGGTATTAAAAGAAAAGGCCAACACGAATGTATGTGTTGCAAATATTTTTTACCCCGTGCTATGCATGCTTTTTCAATGTCTGTCATGTCATGTCTGCAGCTATTTTCACTGGATCTTTATCTACTTCTTCAGTTCATAAAAAGGACACTCAGTGATAGTATGAAAACTCAAGAGCTGGGATGGAAGGGAAAATAAAACAGTGAAAGAATGCCTTTAATTTGCACTGGCTTAGTGCTTGTTAACTGCTGCCTCTGATTTTATCAATAAGAGGAAGCAATAGAGGCCAGCTCAGAAGGGCTCATTCAGAAGTACACAAAGTGCCAGCTCATCCCATAAAGTTCTACAAAGCAAGATTTAAGAAGGGACTTTACATTGGTAAGTAAATAATTCTGCATAGTCTCCATGACTATTAAATTCGGATTTTTATGATGAATCAGGAAAAACTGAGTAATAAAAGTAGGGATAGAAAAAAAAAGGCATAAGAGCAGCTGCAAGAAGCCTAAGACAACAAAGATTTGAAGGACTGTCCAAGTATCTTTGGCAATCACACACAGAGCACCCCACCCCTTAAGGAACTCACCAAGCTGAGAAACTCCAAAAGAATTTACAAACAAACCCTCCATCCACAACAAAACTTAAGGCAGAAGCGAAACAATAAATAGGACTACACATAGTAGCAGGACCACAATAGTTTGTGTTTGTAACAGCTCTTCAGTTCTTCACAGGTAACATGCAGCAGCATTTTCCTGACTTAACACTTGGGACTGGAGAGCTGACAAAAGGAAAAAGAGCTGAAATAGTGAAAAAATCAAACAAAGCAAATTATTTTGCAGTTAGACCTCTTTTTTGATGAAGTAGGTAAGGTTTTACCCTGATAAAGTAGCCATGTTTTCATCACAGATTTGACAAGATTTCCTTGCTAGAGCAGCAGCCTAAGAGCTCAATGGGAGTTAAACAACAAATGTTCAAGTCTGCTCTAAGATGGAAATTATAAATTGGAAAGGAGATAATATTTTTAAAAATCAGATAGTATTTTCCAGTAGTATTATTGAGAAGGACTAATTTACTCCCTTTTTGAACATTAACACTGAAAAGACTGGCCACTTTCAGTATGGAATACTTCTGTAACACTCCTTTTTAAACTGGTATAATTTGTACCCTGGGAAGTGAGCCCTATGTGTAACAAGGAGAAGAAAAACTGTTAAGCTTTTCTTTCTGTACTGGTGCCACATTAGGTAGCCTCTGCCTCTTCCCATTTACCATCCACACTACAGTGATGGCAGCCTTTAAGAGGAGGAGTGAACAGAACCTTTTTGCTGGGCCATTCCAAGTCCCAGAACAATTCTCCAAAGCAGCTTATTATGTCACCATTGACTGTATTATTGGCACAGGCTGAGGAAATGTAAGGGCAAGAAAAGAGCAGAAATAAAGGAAACAGTACTTGAGCTGACACCATGGAGACAAATGCTCATCCAGTGCTCTCAGTCTCTGGGACTGGGGTCTTATTCCTGCAGGGTGAGATGGGGATACTCAGAGCACGTTTTAGCCTTGAGAAACGCACTTCAAATTCCTTAAATAGGGCAACAGTAATTTTAATGACCATTCAGGAGTTCAGGAAAAAGGCTGCAGGATTTTACCACATGTTTTCTGAGCTTCTTTTCAAAGAAATCAGAAGCATGTTAGTTAAGTGCTTGGTAATGAGGTTTTCGGCTCTGTTGTTTGGTTGAAAGTTTCTCTAGGGCCTTGCACATCTTTTATATTAGCTGTGTTTAGATTAACAAAGAACTATCACATGCAGGCAGCCCTTGTTTACAGCATTTCATTGCAAAGGAGCAGAGCTGACTGAGGTCATACCTCCTCTGTTTGTCCTGCAGGGCAATGTCCCCACCAGGGTGAGAGCTTCCCATACAACTTCCTGCACAGGGAGGAGGGAAGAGGTGGAGCCCCTTATTCCTCTTTTGCTGGCTCCCACCCCCTCAGAGGCAATGGTTCATGCTTCCCAGAAATGACTCCAGGTTCTGGTTGGGCACAGAAAGCTGCTCATGTCCACGGGCTCAACCAGAACAAGGACTACACACACAGCTAAGCTGCTCTCTGCCCCATAAAGAGAAGTGATCCACCAGAAGAAAGGGAACAGAGGAGTGCGCCCTCACAGACCTGCAACATCTGAAACTCCATAAGCATCTTTACCCAAGGCCCTCCTTGCAGGGTTCTGTACTCCTGGTAGCCAGGAAATCCCATGGCTGGGCCTGCACAGGCAGGACCTGCTTGATTTTAAGCAAGCAAGAGGTGAGATTGCTGCAGGGGAGAAGGAGGCTACCCTGGTGAAGCGAGGTCTCCAGGACTAAAAGTGAAAGTCCCATCCTTGCACCCTCTGATAAGACCAGCAACAGCAAGATTTCCTTTCTATTTCCTTTCTATCACGTATAACCCAGCCTCAACTGAATTAACTGTCTCAGTTTTAACACCAGAGTTCAATGCCCTGCTGCTGGAATGCATTCAGCCAGCACTGTTTCCCTTAAACACAAGCTCAGCCTACCTGAGACCTAATTTTAAATTAAACCTGAGCTGAACTCTGTTCTGGCAAGACTGCTGCTGAAAGCTGAGCGAGGTTGTTTCAAGCCCAGCCTGTTAGAAGAGACGCGCCTTTATTTGCGGTCTGTCTCAGCACTTGTCCCTGCAGGAGCTGCCCCAGCCATTCATCAAGGTTTGTATCACTCTGGGCTTCAAAGAGCCAAACCAGCCGTGGTATCATGCCCTGCTGCTCCTTTGCAGCGTGCCCAGGCACGCTCAGCACACACTGACAATGAGCCCAGTGGGGACATGCCAAGGCTTGCGGTGCGATTCTCCCCACCTGCCTCCAGGAGACAATTCAGCAACCTGAGGAAAGGGAAACAAACTCCTACACCAGTGGATTTGTAACAGCACTGGAAACACTTCTAATATTAAAAATATACTTTTGTAAAAAGGAATTTTTCATGTCATCGTGTAAAGGAACCTTGATAGGCATGTATGTAGTAAGTAATCATTGTTGCTGTGACAAAAAGACTTTACTCATGCTGCAAAATTTCAGTTCATCAATTTAGAGACTACAAGATGTCAGGCTCTCCAGAGTGACTTTCATTTGGAGGTATTGATTGGCAGAAATGTCGTTTATCTGCCTCTTAACATCAAATCCTTTCCCTTTAGGAACTCAAAATAACTTATAACTTGAATTTACCTCATGTTTCAAGCCTTAAGGCACCATCCATCTGAGAACTGGAAATACTAGTAAGGTAAACAGAACAGAAAACACTTTTGTCAGACTTTACAGATACCAGGGGAAGGATTTCTTTCCTTTCTGCCAGCCTACTTCCCTCTAATACAACAAACATAGCTTTAGGCAGAGGCATGTAGAATGGTTTCCAAACTAAATAAGTTTCAGAGGTTATGTGAGCCTTAGTAATGTCTCTCAAATGCCGTCCAGGCTAAGCAACACCTGCCTGTGAAAAGTAAACAGGAGAAAGTCTAAACCAGGCTGAACAGAGACCTGGATTATCCCTCCCCTTGAACTGCTTCTGAAAGCTGAGCAAGTGCTTTTAAAGGCACTACACACACTTCCCTCGGGGCTGCAGAGCAGCACAGCCTTGCTGGGTGCTTCTTCTTCATCCCATAAGTCAAGCACAAGTCCTTACTTCTGCAAAACACCAATCTCTGACTGTTTTGGTTTTGCTCTGTGTGTGCATGGTGTCATGGACTCCTGCTGGTTGTGGATAGAGAGATGGAGCATTTATGTATTATTCCCATGTTGCCAATGGTTTAAATCAACATCCGGCTTGAGGAAAAGATATCATCTTTACTGGTTTTAATGTTTCTCTCTAGGTGCAAGAAGTATGTCAAATTCTGCAGGGCAATTCTAGAAACATTCTGCTTTTTCCTTTAGAAAAAAAAAAAAAAAAAAAAAAAAAAAAAAAAAAGAAAAAAAAAAAGAAGAAAGAAAAAAGGAGAGTGTCTAGCTTTTCGATGTTCAGGTGCATAGCACAATTTTGTGGACTGGTAACATATGCTATCTGCAGTTACAGAAGCACTGGCTATGCATGGATTCCTTTTGTATTACCATTCACTGAACAGCGAATGAAAAAACACTGCCAAAAATAGTTGGGGAAGGGCAGGAAGGAGGGAAGGGAAACAACACGAAAACCCTGCACAGTAAGTAGGGAGGCACGGCCTTTTCACTCAAATAATGAGAAGGTTAACATGAAGACTGTTAGCACAGAAAGGTTCAATTTAAAAATCCATGGTGTTTAAGTATTGCTCTTCCAATTTGATCTGTCAGAAATCTCCCTCATAATTTCATTCTCCATAGAAAGATACTAAGTAGAAACTTTCTCCATAGAAAGATACTAAGTAGAAACTTTAGAAGTATGTTGCCATTGTGTTTGAAAACCTTCCCGACCAAATGAGATCCCAGTCAGACACACAACAGCATGTCTCTCTGACTCATAACCCTTCTCTGATCATAACTAACTCTGATCTTCCCTCCAGTTCCAGCCCAAATGTCGATTTGTCTGTCTTCAATTGCTCACTAGCCTGAAAAAAGGCTGCTTTATAAATACTGAATCAGTTTTGTTCTAGGCTTAATACAGCAGCACGATACAATCTGGAATGATATAGATTTTTTTTCCTCCTCCAGCTAAGTCCTGGAGCATTTTAAGGAATTAAATATTGCCAAAAGACCATCACACAAAGAAAGTTTTAAAAACAGATTTAAAAAACAAAGAGCAATTCAGCATACGCATCACCCATGTGGAGATGGTGGAGATGATTTGGCAAATACAACATGGAATTACTTAAAGCTTGCCCACAGATTTTTTCTTTTCTTTCTTTGGGGGCCTTTTTGTTTGTTTTGTTTTTGTTGGTTGATTGGTTAGGTTTATTGGTTATTTCTACTTATGGCAACACAACCATGAAAAACCTAAGGCCTAGGCTGTAATTAATACAAATTTATAATCTAGGAAATTATTCTTTATTTCTACCTGCTGGTGTCCAACTTAAATAGCTTGTTTTGCCAGAATGAAATGAACACCATTTCAAAGATATGGCATTTTCTAAGGTAAAATGGAAAGAATTGAACACTTCACAAATTTACAGTTGAGTGTGGTATATAAACTTTCTAAAAATAATTTCCTGTATTTCCTTGTTGTGTATAGTCTTACAAAGACGATATGACTAAACAAAATGACACAAGTGAGGCAGAAAAAGATAAAGACTTTGAAGGATTCATTTTTCTAGCAAAAAGTAGCAAACCTGTCACTTAGAAGACAACATTTTCAAATGGCTGCATCCATTCATATTTTCAGTTAGCTAAAGAAACATTTTCAAATGTGTAAAATTACCTCACTTAAAAAATTATTAACAGAGAGATGGTTAAATCAAGACACAGCCATGGAGTGGGAAGAGAGTGCAGCTACCCTCTTACCATAGGATGGAGAACAAAGAACAAATTTGGTGGTGCTGAGGAAACAAGAGTGATGTCTGCAGTTCACCAAACCCCCACTCCCTGCAAATACATCATTCAAGCCAGTGCTTTAACCATACCCATAACAGAGCAGATGTTTACATTTGCATTTACAGTTCTATTTGTTGAAGTCAACTTTTGAACATTTGGAGTGAATTATGATATGACCAAATACGGTCACACATTAGTCTCCATGTTCTATGTCCTCACCTCACAAATAGATAATTATTACAAATTACTTTTTAAGAAAACCCCCAAAATCCCCTAAACCAATAAAACATCCTATGGTTGGTAGCTATATTGATAAAGGTACTATTTCTGCTGCTGCCTTCTGGATATTATTTTACAGGCTGTATGTTTGCAACATCTCTTAACCATAAATAATACTCCTTTCTAATACTGCTCTATTTACAGATTTCTAAATCACACTGAATTTGGCTAAGTGCAGCCACATCAGCCATCTTCAACCACTAGCATACATATGTACAGAAGTAAGCAATTCTATGCTCTGAGCAAAAGAAATTCTGTATTCCTTTTCAGATTTTTTTTTCCTCCCCACACAGATACTCATGTTCCCAAAATGCAATGGAAATGGAATGGAAAACTGCAAGCACATTAGAAGTATTTTCTGTGGGGCTTGCAAATACAGAAAAGCAATCCATGCTATAAATTCAACTTTTTTGGCCACAATTCCAAGCTGATTTTGAAGAAGATTTGCTATAAGGAAAGGACTTGTCTCTGAATCCATGGTTCAACCATGAAAAAAAAAACGCAGCAATTTGTCCTTGAGACTGTTAAGATCACAAAAAGCATCTCTGAAGTTCTAGGTGCTCTAAAGGGGCATATACGATTCACTAAAATATTAAATAAACTAATTTTCACAGCAACCATCCAATCCCCTGCCCAAACATTCTTCCCCAATCTTCACAGAGGTCAGGCATAGACCATGACTGTTTTACAGCACACAAAGGTTGCACCTTTCTTCTTGGAGTGGGTTGGATTTTTTTGGTTGGTTGTATTTGGGGGTTTTTTTGAGGGGGAGCGGTGCATTTGGTTTTGTTTAGTTTGTGTGTTTTGGGTTGTCTGCTTCTTTGGTTTCTTTTTCAGAAAAATTGTGCTGACAAATAACATAAGACAAGAGGAAGGCAAACAAACCATTTGGACAGAGCATGGTCCTACAGCACTTGCACCTCACCTATCTCCATTCAAATGAAACAAAGAAGCAATGCTTCCTCACACAGGTGTCACTGAAGAGGTTCTCAGTGTAGCAAAAACAGGTCATAGTCCATGGCCAGCAACAGTCTAATTCATATAAACCCCCCCACTATTTTGTCCTCTTAAATACTGTACTTCAGTCCACTAATTCTACTCTCATACTTAGTCTTCATTTCCAACAGAACCAGCAATTAATTCACAAATTATTTAAAACTAACAGTGTCTTAAATGACAGAGAATTGCCATCCATTCTAAATTTCAGACAAAAAGGTAACAAACACTTGAAGCAGGCAATTAAGAATTCATGCTACTCTGAATTTGCAACTGAGTTGCAAATATTTGCTCTAGTCATATATAGAAACAAGTTAGCATAATACTTAAATCTCAGGGCAAATGTACTTTTAAAATATCATCCAAATAGCAGGGAGTCACCTGTCAGCTACACCAAACTGCAGTAAAAAATTAAATGTGTGATTTTCCAATACAGAGTCAGATAAACCCTACTGGAGTCTCATGAGTACTTTCCTGGAAGAAAGAGCATAGCAGTACAAGTACATGGGTGTTGAAAAAAAAACTCTTACATCTCTCCTCTCTCTACCTATTTAAGAATTCTATCCTTATTAAGTTTTCCCAGGCATTGAAATTAAGTATTCAGAAAGAGTAAAGACTAAAAAAAAAAGCAGAAACCAAAGCATATATTAAAAAAGCATTAAGAAAATTAAACTTTTCTCCTCCCACAATATTGAAAAACATCTGAAAGACAACTCAATCATTGGTCACAGCCAGTATGGCTTCACAGCAAGAAAGTGCTGCTTATCAAACCTGATTCCTTTTCATAACAAGGTAACCCATCTGGCTGATCAAGGGAATCCAGTTGATGTAATCTTTTTTAATTTCAGTAAAGCTTTCAGTACTTTCTTTCACAGTATCCTTCTGGCCAAAATGTCAGGCACACAGCTGGATAAACACATCATGCCATGGGTCAGGCACAAGGGGTTATAGGGAATGGGGTGACATTGGACTGGTGACCTGTCACTGATGGGTTCCCCCAGGGCTCCATCCTCAGCCCTGTGCTCTTCAATATCTTCATAAATGACTTACAGGACTGGAAGGGACACTGAGCAAGGTCACAGATGACACAAAACTGGAAGGAGCTGTTGACTCTCTCGAGGGCAGGAAGGCCCAGCAGACAGACCTTGGCAAATTAGAGGACTGGGCAATCACCAACCCTATGAAGTTAAATGAGGGAAAGTGCTGGAATCTGCATTTGGGATGGGGCAGCCCTGGATGTATGGACAGGGGAATGAGATGCTGGAAAGCAGCACCTTGGAAAGGGACCTGGGGATGCTGGTCGATGGCAAGTGGAACATGAGCCAGCAGTGCCTTGGCAGCCACGAGGGCCAGTGCTGCCCTGGGGTGCATCAGGCACAATATCAACATATACCACAACCATAGAGAGAAAATAGGTTAAAAATGTAGCAAGAAAACCTTATATTTGAAAAAAAGAAAAAAGACTGAGTAGCAGTGCAGTTCTGCTAACTTCTGTGTTCACTGCTCTGAAACCTTGATTTCAAAGCTTTGTAAGACAATTGTAGATTGAGAAAAAAAAAAGGGGAATGGGGTCACTGAGGTCTCTGCTTAATTCAAGCACCAGAACTAACTCATGAATCAATAAAGGGGGTAGGGTAGTAAAATCCTCTGTAAGAGAGTGAGAAAATTTTACATTACTCATAGTTGTAAAACAACTAGAATGGGGTTCAAGTTAAATCCCACGTTTCACTTACTATCTTGCAAGCTTTTCAAGATGACCATATACTGATTTCATGAACAGCAAATGAGTCACTTTTTTAGGTAGATTCTGGTGGTGGGAAAGGTTCTTGGACAGTACAAGGCATGTGACTGCAGAGTTTTAAAACATTCACACTAAAATGCGAGTTCATACAATGAAGTTATTCCAGCATCACTTTAACCATTTAAATCTCACTTGTATACCCAAACATGTGTTTGCACCTCGTATAGGAACCACTGGAATGTGTGGAGTCAATGAAAACAGCACAGTTCAATTTGCCTGTTTGCCAGCTGTCTATTTAAACTTGCTAGGTATTCAAAGATAAGTCTGCCTAATTTAAACAGTTTTTCCTCTTTGTAGTTCAATGATGGACAAAAGACAACCATGTACTTTTTTTTTTTTTAATAAAGATAAAATTACAAAAAAGGTAAAATCAGCTCAGGAAAGGCAAATTACTTTAATAGATCAGTTTAGACATTTAACATAATAACTCACATCCATTTTTAAATACTATTACATAAAGCATGGTGAAGAAAGGAATTTCTGCCTCATAATTAGAAAACTCACAATACAACTTGCCAAAAAACAGAACAAAGCCATTTGAAAATAAATACAGTCCATGCCAAATAGTACAAAATGAAATCAGCAGTCTCTCTCCATACGAAAACGTTTCTCCTTTTAGGTATTCTCAGACTCTAGTATTATGTTCTGCAACTGATGAGAGGCTATCTTTTGTTCAAGGGTTGCTGAGCTGTTCTGATTTTGCTCTGTACAAAGGCAAAGAAAAGTGTTGTTTAATTTTTTCAATTAACTGATTTAGAAATGTAATTTTGAATTACTAGTCTTGATTCTAAAATATTTAGTATTATGAGAAACTGAAATTGATCTCCACAAAACTGAAAAATATTATACAGTACTGACTTAAACACTATCCAAAAAATAACATTATTAATAAATTAGTGTTTACCCTTTGGCGTCTGTCTTTTCACCACTGCTGTCCTTGGTTTTATCCTCCTCCTTAACATCTGAAAAATCACAAGATTTTAAATATACCAAAAGATGCAAGAGAGCCTTAAAATACTTAAGAAGTAAAGAGCATGACCAAGTTTATTTTTTTTTTGGTATATATTTCTAGCCAGAGGAAACTGGCTTTTAAGAGAAGTCACTAGTTACATATTAAAGCACAGCACTAAATGCATTCATCCAAAGGAGAGTCTGGGCACAATGCCAAGTGATTCAGAATGCCTGAAGGCAAGTTCTCTCTTGACTGGCCATAATGATGGCATGCAGTAATGAGACCTGGAGTTCCCCTGAGCTCAAGATGTATCCAGTTCTTAGAAAAATCAAGAGTCCTTGGAATTACACTGTCCCCAGAACCCTGTCTGGTTTCTATTTCAGAGAAAACTGGTTGGCTCACCCCACAAAAGCAAACAGGAACAAATGTTTTGCCCAACATTTATTTTTTTCATCTCTATTTTCATTAAGTCATACAAATCCATGGCTTTAAGACTTCAAGCTGAAAATATTGTACTAATCTGAATACTGTATCTTGAAACTCCTAAGTTTAAAATAGATGATTTAAGAATGATGGAAAAGAATATATCATCTCAACAGCTAATTAACAGATAAAACATCAGTCTCCTGGCAGGACTGACATTTGCAGTTCTAAAATATACAATGAAATCACACAGCAGTCCTACCTGCTTTTTTGTCTTCAGTCTCTTTTTTGTCTTCTTCTATTCTGGCTTTCTTCGCTCCCTTCTTATGATCGGCAACATTTCGTCGTCCACCTTCCCCTTCATCTTCAGAATCTGAAAACTCTTCATCACAGGCTATGCGCTTATCAGATGCTCGAACTAGGATTCAGATTTATGACATTAATTAATCTAAAAGTCAAACTACAACATGCCTACTAAAAAAGAACTATCAACTTCAGAATGAGTAGTAATATATTATAATCATTTCATACTGATAAACTAAATTACAGTCAAAACCACTTATTTTTCAAGATACTCTAAGACTCACACAACAACTTTCAAAAAGTAGCTTTGCAGAAACACAGGGAGAGAGTGGGAATACTTTAACCATGTATCAAATAAAACTTCAAATAGTGAAAACTAAATGCCAGGATAAAAAAAAAAAAAAAATTCAACAGTTCAGAAGATGGATGGTACACTAATAAGAGGTTATAGAATTATTCTAATCGCCATCAAAAAAAACTAAAGATAGCAGGAAATTTTTGGCTATAGCTCAAAAACAACTCAAAGTTCATAGAAGAGTTATGGCAATAAAGTTGAGGGTAATATCACAAATATGGAAAATCTGTCTCACAACAAAGCAAATAAAAGCTTTTTTTTTCCCTTAAACATTGTATCTCATGTTACCTCAAAGGGAAACATAGCTTCTGTCTTTTGTTAGTCACAAAAAAGTAAAGTGCTATTTCTTGAGTTAAAATTCAGTTAGTCTTCTGAAGTATCTACTATAGATTTGAAACAGCCAAGTTGCTCCATAAGATGAAAAACACAAGTTTCTTCCAGCACTTCATTAGACCATTTAAGTTCAAATGTGCACATGAATGCCACCTTAAAAATATCAAAAGTGTCAGACTGGAGGTATATTTTTCTATTCAGGAAACATAAGTGCCAGTCTTCCAATACTGCACACTACGACAACTTAGGTTCTGAGCAATTAAATCCAAAACAACCATGGACATGTTCTATCATGAAAAGATATTTCTTACTAGAAATGCGTTTGTCTGGATCTTCTCCATCCTCATCTCCACTGTCTTCATGAACAGCATCTTCAGGAATGGCCTGCATCTGTACACCAGGTGCGTGAGGTAACATGCGCAAGTTCTCAAATAAGCGTTGCCTGCAAGTAACAGACAAGAGTAGTTATCACAACACATAAGTAGCATTTAGCATTTCCTTGGATTTCTATAAAGTTCTGAACTCTGCATTCAAAGTTAACCTGGCTATGCTTTACAGTCAGTTTCATTTTTCAACTAAAAAAACCAGCATGCCAAGTTCAGGAAGTTTTCCATCCCAATGAGATCATTAATATCCACAGTGTATTTGAACATAATTTTCTTTGTACTTTACAAATACTAATTTCAAACAACTTTAATTGTTAATTCCCCACAGGGTCAGCACAAGTACTGCCCATGTGGGCTAAACTGGTGTCAGTACTACTCTTTTATAATAAGCTAGAATATTAAGTTGGATAATACACTATTGTCTAGTTTCTTAGAAAGAAAGTCAGACACTTAAAAGCATGAAGACTTCCCAACTATAAGCAGCAATGACAAAATTAATTCATTTGGATACACTTCTTTATTGGCTGTTTCAGGAGAACGAAGACAAGTTCTATCCTAAGCAACCTGATGTGATAGATGGTATACTCCAAAGTACCATGTACAGGAAAAAGAAGGATTCTTTTGGGACTCGAGACTATTATTCCAAAGTAGAAAGGCAGGCTTGGCAAGTACCAAATATCAGCATTTGCAACAATTACCTTAGCATGCTTCTGCACAACTTGAAGGACTAAAGGGCAACTGGGTGCTTTTTTTGAATCTTTAGAGTCTCTGCCTCTGTTTAAATCATTTGACCTAGCAAAGTAGTTTTGCCCTGCATGGGAACTCCCTAAAGCCAGGTGTCTGTGAAAGTACAAGATGAACTGAAGGAGGATTCTCCAAAATGACGGGTCATTGATCTTGCGGGTGCTCGTATAAGAATGGGTTTTCTACTGATGAAGAGCAATCTCTGCCTGGAATTGCAGCAGCAAGTTTTGCAGCCTACTTGTACCACAAAAGCTCAATAGTATATAACATACAGTAAGCAGCCTGGCAGATCACCAGCTGAAGAACTATATTACTGCTGAGAAATTTTGTACAATTACATTAACAAAAAATAAGTGGGCTTTTTCCTTTCATCACACACTATAAACTTATTTCATTTGATTGTGATTGATATAGTCATGCTATGAACACCCATCACAGTCTACATACTAATCACTCAAAAATTAGTATTTTAACAGTTTTGGTGAATTTTGCAATTTGACAGTTTTAAAGGTTATAGCAGTATTGGCAAACTTATGCATGCAATTTTACATCTTTATTTAGGTATTCTTAGTAACTGAAAGAATTTGTACCATTAACAGCCTGTTAGAATTCGGGGCAGGGGTGGGAGTTTATTCTTTTAAACCCAGAGCAAGGACAGATCCCAGTAAGCCAAGAGTACTTCTGGCTAATTAATTGCCTCCTACCAGCTCAGCACAGAACTGATTCTGAACAGTATATATGCATTACTTCACTCCTGAAGTAAAATATTTGTTTCCAATAAAAATGTCAAGATGCAAGGAGGAATAAACTAAGTATCAAAAGTGGCACAGCCTAAAAACACACAATCACCACAGCTTGTCAATGAGCACTGCTCAAACCTTGTGGATTTGTTAAATCACAGCCACTCAATTGCCTGCACATGTATCACCGTCTTTCCAGAGCTCTGGATGTTCGAGCTCACATATGACTTTTTAATTTTGCATCTGACAGCTAAAAGAATAATATTCTCAGTCCATGTTTAGACATGGAGCTGAGAATTAGAAATTCTAGTCATCATAGCTCACCAGCTTCTTTTCTGGCAGGACAAACTTTCTACAAAATTAGAATGGGAATCCAAGTAAAACAGTCATCTTTTCAGATGCTGGAAAAAGGAAAAATCCAAGCTGGGTCATAAATTTTCATATTTATAGTCGTTAGACTTTATAAGCATGCACTCTGCTGGAGGAAGAGACTTCCAAAAAAACCCTGACAGAAATGAAAAACATTTCATATCTATTCTAGTACTTGTTTTTAGTGAACAAAGAAAGGTATACAGTCTTCCAAACTGCCTAACAATTAAACCTCTGGAGAAACATGATCCACATGACCTACTTGATAGATGAGGTAAACATTACTTACTTGATCTTCTCCATATATTCTGGTGTATTCTGATTAGTCATATTTGAAGGACTAATATGAAGCTTGAAGTCTGGTCCAAAATACTCGAAGTAGTCATTGTATGGCAACTCTATAAACCAAACACCAAAATAACTTTGTTACTGGAAAAGGATTTTACAAATTTTAAATACAACAGTAGATTTGACAGGATTTTACTTAGAGAACAATCAAACCTTAAGCATTCAAACAAGTAATGCTTGTTATCTGGACTCCTCAGTGATTTTCCTCTAAATTATTCAATAAATGAACTTAAATTTGCTGGTAAAGTACAACGAGAAAGACTTACAGCAATTACACACTGAATAACTCAATAACAAATTTGAGAAATAATTAAAAAATATACTTCTGCAGGAAAGAGAAGATCAACTGATGATTTTTTGTAGGTGTTCTCAAAATTAGTCCAGTTTGAAAAGTTTCAGTGAGCCATTCAAAATATTCCTTCAGGACAAGTTTTAATACTTGTTACTAGACTGAAGATCACAGCTAGTTCAATATCCTTGCCAAGTGCTAGAAACTGGTTCAGTGGTATGACTGGCTCAGTCTGATTCCCTCCTTACCCTACTTTTTGCATTTTCATAGAAAATAGTGTCCCTGACTAGAATACTGAACCAACAAAATGAACTTGATGAAGAATACATGGCCAGGACAACAGCTATTTTACATTGTTGTATTTCAATATTTTATATTTAATAGGACTGTATCTTTCCAGATAAAGCAGAGAAATATAAAAAAAATTCATAGAACCTCTGAGAAGTAAGACACTGAAATTTATTTTTAGTTGTGACCATTGTCTTTCTTCATTTATGAATATTACAGGATAAGCAATTTTGGTAAGGCAGATAGAAAACAGACAGGAAGATTAAGTTGCTACTAAATTACTATTGCAACATTTAGAAATGCACTGTTATTTCTCAGAACAGATTGAAGATGACAAGGACCCAAAAAGAAGAGAGAACTGTTAAAAAAAATCTAAAAAACTTATTATATATGTATATATACACACATACATATATATATATAAAATCCATTGGAAGGGAGATGCTAATAGGAAAAAAAATGACCTAAGATAAGGAACTGCTACCGCGTCTTCAAAAGCTTTGGCTGACAAAGAATATATTTTGTCATGAAAAATGGAAAATACGTATCTTGAAAAGCACATTCCAAATAGTTTTTTCTCACTGACACCAGCATTCTGCTGAAGTCAGATGGAAACACTGAATCCACCAAGAGATACATGAATAGCAAAAGGTTATCAGCAAAAGTTGCAGTTCAACATGCAAACTGCCAGTGACTCATTTGCAACAAATCAGTCCAAACAGCAATTTTATATAAATGGCATTCCAAAAGCATATCCAAGAGCATATTTGGCCAGAAATAAAAAGAGTCCAGGATCTTTAGGGATTTTCCTCAGAGAAATTACTTCAGCATTCAACTATTCTAAAGCAGTCTACTATTGTTTTTTGTGGTTTTAAATTTTAAGATAGCTTGTATAGCCAAAATTGAGGGAAATGGAAGAATGGAAGTCAATATACCTCTACAGCTACTTTTGTCAGATAAAATGAAGACACAGTATTTTTGCTATGTAAAGTCAATAATATCTTTATGTACACCACATCCATGTTGTACAGCTTACAGGTTGACACTGGTACAATTAAAATGCAGTATACATTCTTTCATAATGGTATTCATATTAGAAATACTTACAAGTAAGTTCCATAAGTTTTACATTTTGTATTTTCAAAACGAGATTCAGTCATTTAAAATTTTTGCTGAGGCATAAGAAGAGCCATAAATACTTACATTAATTTAGTACATAAAATACTGAAAATTTATGGGCTAAATTCTAGCAATAATTTTCTACCTATTTTATTCTAAACTGATACATTACAGCTAGCTGCACAAGTATCTGCTGTTTACTCAAGATCTCCCATGATTATTTCTTAATAAAATATTAATTTGAATATCAATATTTACCATTAGGAATTTCACAATCTAAGGCAACAGCAGTTTCATATGTCCAGCACCGAGCAACATTACGAATTGTGTAGCCTCCTCCTCCTAACATCAGCAAGGGCAAGTTAAATGTCTTTACAACTTCCACACATTTAGCATGACCTGCAAAACAAAAAGAGTTGACAATACATGCAAGATATCTATTAAACAAAAATATATAACAAACTATTTAATCAGACATATGCAGTCACATTTAACAAGAACTGAATTGATTTAAATAGAACTGTCTCCCCCTAGAGCTAAGCACAATCTCACAAGAAGACAAGACCTACAGACTAGAAATGTACAAAACACAATGAACATCATCCATCCCAGTCTTCAGAGATTTTGCATGATGGTCTGTTGATGTTGTTCTGAAATGCTCTTACTGTTTTTGTCTTTTCATAAATGATGCCATACACCGTGACAAATTTAGGGACAATTTCTCAGTCAAATACAATGGGGGGGAAGAAGGGAAAACATAACCAGTACTCGGTCCTTTCTACTTCTAAACTTGAACCTGTATTAGAGGTTGCTAAGTCTTGCTTACAGAATGAACTGGTGCCAAGACAGTACACACTCCAGGGAGATACAGCATACTGAAAGGCATCTGCAGGAGGCAGCAGCTCTCTTGGTTTCCAAGATATGTAAGATGGAAAAAAATCTGAGCTGTATGGGCAACTGAAGTAGTTTTGCCACCTGGTGCAAATCAAGAAAAGAACCCTGAAACACTGCAGACCCAACAGATACTATACTGCATTTTGTTGCCTACAAAACTCTAATTGTCGCATAACAAAAAAAAAAAAAAAAAAAAAAAAAAAAAAAAAAAATCACAAAACCAAAAAAACCCATTAGTTAAAAAAGGATGGATTGAAGGCTTAGCAAAAGTTTGCTATACATTTAATATTCTATCATTTAAATAAATAATAATTAAATAATAATAACAATAACGTAACAATAATGCTACTTGCTAAATTAACAACCTGATTTAGAGAATCACAATTGCAGGTAGCAACTTAAGTAACACTAAAGAAAATTAATTCTATGATAATTAATTAAAATGATTGTTAAGATATGGCTCAGTATAACATCACTATAAATTTAACAATGTAGTGAGTATTCTCATTCCAGTAATACCTATTTTACATGCAACAGGGTGTTTGACGTTTAGCATCTGTAGTCCTACTCAGCTGACTACTAACTAGTTGTATTTGCCCATCAGTGTAAGTGTTGCAGATGCCTGCTGTCCTGTCATTCCAGGACGCTGTTTTAGAGCTACAGAAAGCCTGTACATAGAAGAAAGGGAATCACTTGAGTGGCTAGGAAGCATATGGAAAGCTAAGCTTCTTAACTTTTTTAGATGGACAGAAAGAAAGAGGCAACTTCTGGGTTTCTTTTGGCCATCCCTGTATAGCAAAGAAAGAGGTGATTAATCATAGTAATGAACAAAATCTTTGTGACTCCAGTCCTCATCATGCAAGTGTCTTGAAAAACAGTGTGAAAGGTGGAGGTTTCTAATAACTAAAAAGTTACAGACAAAAAACAGACAGATTTCTGTTTACCTTTAACAGTAAGATTAAAGCATCCCAGCCTGTCTCCAGACAGTGAATCTGCTCCACACTGCAATACCACAGCACTGGGCTGGTACATCTCCATTACTTTAGATATAATCTATAATCAACACAAAACAGTGAGTCATTAATTGATATAATGAAAATACAAAACTAAGAGTTTTCAGAGAGCTTAAGAACAAAAAACAAAGCACTCACTGGTTTGAATATCTGTCCATATGATTCATCATCTATACCATCCCTCATTGGAAAGTTGACAGCATAGTATTTGCCTTTTCCAGCACCAATGTCCTACAAGCAAAGATGACAAATGTTTTAATACAAACACAGGAGCACATAGAATGGAATCACGAAAAAGAGTCTACACAAGTCTGCTGAAGTGTTCTGTACCATTATCTGTGAGAGAGAAGAGGCAGAGTTTACTTGATTCCTATTCCATAAAATCATTTCAGAGTGTAGGAGTTGAACACCAAGATTAAAATAGCAATAAATACACTCGATTTTTTAATTTGAAGATTTAAGACAAAAAGACAAATCATAACTAATCAGTTTAGTCTGGTAATAACAGTGAACCAAACAAAAGTAGGAAAACCTAGGTGATATGCATCTTTTCAGTGTCACGTAGAAGATTTGGACTTCAGGAGGCTTTTAAAACCACATTATTGCCCTAAACATAGGATCAGGAAGTAGTTGCAGCAAAAGAGAGAGAAGAAAAATCCAACAGATACCACTTATAGGTGCTCTAGAAGAAACTGAAACTTCTTAAATGAACAACAACAACAAAAAAAAAAAAACCAAACTTGCAAATTATTCTCAGTTCCATCATCTAATAAGACAGGAACGGTAATAGTCTATCTAATCAACTTTCCTAGACAACCTATGTATTAAGAGAAAAGGTTTGTTGCAAAAAAAAAAAAAAAACAACAATCAAAAAAAAAAACAAAACCCCACATATATCAAGTGAATACACCTTGAATTCAACCACTTCAATTTTGACGATCACCTTAAAAGCTAAAGATCTCTGCTTCCTCTCCTTGTCTTGCTTCACAGATTTTTTAAAAAATCATTAAATTGATCTTATCCTAAAACACAGCAAAGTCAAATGTTGACACAATTTCCACCTAAACAGAGTAATTGTTTGAGCTACTCAATGGACCTTTGTTTTAACTGACGCTCACATTAATTTTAAAGCCTAAAGAAAGAATTTAGCATTCTGGTAGCCTCCCATTCACCAACAGATCAAACTGCCTCACAGAAGCTGGGCCACTGTGGAGAACTATGGAACTTAGCTGATCTATTTGTGTGTATAAATGGCAAATCGTGTGCTATCATCTAAGATATGCAGAAGGTCAAATAACTTACTGACGACACTGGAAGTTTAGACTGAACAATACATTCAGGTAGAAAATGGATGAATGCTGCAAAAAAAACGGAACCCCAAAGAGATTTGGCTGGTAAAGGTGATAAAAATAATCATCAATGGCAGATCAAGTTAGGCAGAAAGAAGTAACACACTATGGGCCTCCAGAAGGAACACTGACTTTTCAGAGAATTAGCTCTTCCGTCCGTTCAATTGGCTTTGTATTCTCTGGAGCTACAAAAAAGCTCTATGGGGATGTAATAATTGCAATAAAGCCTGCTAAAGCCTCCATGCAGACAATGCTCATTTCAAAATCCTAACTAGCACCTCAGAAAAAAAGCTGCCATGCCCGAGATACTGTTTTTCACTGATACTGCTAAAAAAATAAATCCCCAAACCTGTAAAATATTCTTTTATTTATTTAAACTATGCTATCTTTTCATTCTTTAATCTGGGTGTGGTGAGGTGAAGAGTCCACAAACTTCTCTGTCAATGGGAAGTGCTGCTTCTAAAAAGCCAAGATATCTAACCCTCCCAAAAGCAAAAAAAAAAAAAAAAAAAAAAAAAAAAAAAAAAAAAAAAGCCAAATTCAGCAACAGCAGCTTGTTATGATAAACATCCTGGTCTGAGCTGCTTTTAGTTTGAAGCACCACTACCACCTTGTGGCCAGTCAAGTTAAACCACACAGATAAAAACTAATCTGATTTCCTCCTAAATCAATTTAGAACAGTTTAACAGAATCTAACAACCATAATAACATTCAGCTGCAACAACCACACTGAATTGAATGCTTTGCAACCCACTGCTTAACTTTCACTTACTCCTGTGCCTTCTGGGTATCACCAATAGGCTGGGAAACACTTTTCAGGAGTATAGCTGAAACATGAATATTTCTATCTCATGAATCAGTTTAAATGTATTAGGAAAACAGTGAATTATTTCCCAGCACAGCATTTTTGTAGGGTAACTTTTTAGAAGTGTTTACAATTTTTTAAAGTTTCTAACTATACGCACAAACTAATATGCAAAGTTGCTAACACCAGTGGAATGGCATATCCCAGGAATGTCTCTGATAAAAGAGGTTTAATTTATGAGTTTGAAGTTGGAATATATTAATCCTAATATTTGTAATCCTCTTTCAAGCTGTGAAACGGAACAAATTCCTGTTCTAACAGACAAGAGTCTAACATGAGCAATGACTAACTTAAAATTAATATGAAGGGCCAGGAAAATTTGTTTCCAATTCTCAGCTTTGCCAGAGATGCTACAACAGCTTTAATGATAATTCTTTGTGGGCAAATGCTCCCTCCCTCAGGCTAGCCAAGATGCTCAGTACATAATTCCATATGGGGAATGCTGAAGTTCTTAGGCAGTGAGTATCACAAGAACTTAAAACACACTTCATAACATAAGAAATATTCCAAAAATGAGTCAATTGTATTACTAGGCAAAAAAAACATAGCAAATTCAAACTTTAACTTAAGCTTTGTGACTGTTAAAGGGTGAACTGCAAACAAGTACTTTGCACTGTAACTGCAGAACTGAAATGTAAAGATAATCATAAATATGCCATACTGTCTTCTTAGAGATATCTCCAAAATTTGTGTGAGTTAAATGAATTATATTTGAAAAAAGATTTCAGCCTATTTATCTATAAGTGAATGTGTTAATTTCATGTAGAAGTGAATAGTTTAGTTTGCTACTATCCCGTGTTATTTTTCCTAAGATTCCTCAACTAATCTATCACTCTAGGCTAACATTTTTTCTGAAAACTTACTGTTGTACACCACTATTGGACATAGTTATTGTAACTGCAAAAAAAGTATCTACAAGGAAGACGGTAAGAGAGAATTTATCACCTAATGAAACTTGATGTTCAACCTTACCCTAAGGTCTCCCGTGCCTGGAAAATATTCACCATATTTATGGAATGATACTGTCATGACACGATCTGTGGTATAAAATGCTTCTTCAACACCATCACCGTGATGGATATCAATATCAATATACAACACTCTTTGGTGATATCTAGAAAGAACATATAAATAAAACAGATTATGATTTCTTATAATATACTAAGAGTTAACAAGAAAAACACCAAAAAAAACCCCCAACCAAACATTAAAATCCAAGATTATAATCACTGTGATGATTTTGGTTATGTGACCATAAGCTCTTAGAATTCTCAGTACAGTTGGAATAACATTAATAAGTTTATATTCATCAAAATAAGAAATTTGTTTAGTAATTACCCCAAACTGTCTCACTCCATAGAAGCTAAACCTTATGCTTCTGCTGACATCACATCTGCTGAATTCACCCTTTTCATTAACCCCAAGACCTTTCTTTCTGCCTTCTCAGTAATTACCAACACAGTCTGTGTTTCATAAGCTCACAAGAAAGAAATACTTATTTTCCATTGACTTTTCTTCTTCATCTCTCCAGCTTGTAAAGAAAGGCACATTCTCACTTAAAGTGTATTGAACTTTATATTTGCATAGATTTATTATACTACTGTTTATTATTTTCTTAAATACTGCAAATTTCAGGACAGTTTGAGATGACCAAAGAAACTTGTGATTTATCTGAAGCCTTAGAGCACCAGAAACAGCAAGTATCCCTTAAATTTTATATTTTCCAGAAGATCAGAAGATGCTTTTTCATCATGCTTTGCACAGTACTGAGAGTGTGAGCACCCATAATTTCAGGGACTGTTCCACAGTTCCACAACCCTTAACTATTCACAAGATTCCTTCTGCCACATGCACATTAAACTAAGAAATTCATGATTGGACCACAGAAAATCGTATTTTGTAGACTGTAGACAGCTCCAGAATATATGCTGCACATTAAAATGAATGTCTTAATGTGCTAGTATTAACTATTCTTAGTGTCTTCAGAAATATTTTCCATCTCTAGATTTCCAGATTACAGCTACTTGCCTCATTCCTTACCAGAAAAATCAGCTGCTCCCCTCACAAGACTCAAATATCAAATACCTAAAATATTTTTTCCAATAGATGGGATTTATGTTATTAATAGGGATACAGTCCTCTGAAGAAGTAAAAGCAGCACTTAGGTCTTGAAATTTTAGTGAAGCATTACTGTTTGAAGTCAATTATACGATCACTTTTCATTACTCCTCATTTCTTATTTTGCAGTCACAGCAACACAGCTGTTATTTAATTATTTATTAAAACCAGCTACAATAGTTCATGAAATAATCCAATGCTCAGTGCATGATATTCCCTGAATATTCCTGTTGATTCAGTAACAAATCAAATGACAGGAAACAAGAAGACATATTGTGAAACCAAATGGGTGTAAGATTATGAGTAAAATGATCACCCTAAGGGGTCAGGGCAGTGATCCATATAGCCCACTATTCTGTCCTCATGCGTAGCAGAGGGAGACTTTACAGAAATATTAATAAAAAGAAAATAAACCTGTCCACTTTCTGAAATCTGCTACTCTAGTTCTTTCCCACCACCTAGACACCTAGAATTACAGCATATGGTGTTTTACAGGGTTCATTGTTGCTTGGATTTATCTCCTATTAGTTATCTTTTCAGTTTGCCTGTACTTTATTTTTAATATCTTGCTGAAGCCAAACTAGGCAGAGCTTGGAGGTTTCTTAATTGAAACAATAAAAGTTCAACATGGGCTATGAAAACTCACTTAAATAATAACTACAATCCATATTTATTTATTAATTTATATTTTTTATATTTATATATTTATAAAAAACATTTAAATACCTAAATTTAACAGTTTTTAATTTTAACTTGTGCTTATTACCAACTTACTTCAGTAACTCAAGGATGGCAAGCACAATATCATTGACATAACAGAAACCAGATGCCTCCGATTTCTTGGCATGGTGAAGTCCCCCAGCCCAATTGACAGCCATGTCTGTTTGTTGTCTGTTCAATTTTACTGCCCCAGCTGTAAAAGAGACACAGAAGAATGAAAGCAAATGGAGTCAGAAATTTCTGATTGCCTTTAAATTTGCTACATGTAATAATATTTTATTTTTAAAATAAGTTGATTTAGAACAAATTTCTTACCGATACTTAGATACTTGATAAATCTCATATTTTAGTCTGTAACTGATGTGATTATTTTTAAAATATTATTTATATAAAATCCCTATGTATTTACTTCATTTTATAATGCACAATCAAAATTTTAAGTTGCTGACATCAACCTAGTAAACCTATAAAACAGTTGGCAAACAACCTATACTTACCAACAGAGCCTCCAGTTGACAGCTGACAAAACTCAAACAAGCCATCAAATACAGGACAATCTTCTCCAACATTAACTGTATAAGAAATGTAGTATTATGTCAAAATACCATTCCAACAGCACCAATATACACATGAATAACAGAGATGCACAGTTCATTCAGCATTTTAATTACTTATATCCCATCTCATTTGTTAGGCTAATTTAAACACTGAAAACAATGCAGAGTCCTAATAGTATACCTCCAAACTAATATTTATTTTTTTAATTATTTTTGGTTTCTATTGGAAGATTTTTCTCCTCATTGAAGAAGTTTGATAATTTTTAGATTTTTGAAGAAATACTGATTAACACGGGTCATGTCAAAAAATGTACAACTGGAAAAATAATTTGCTGACAATAAGGCATCACAAAGAGGTTACAATACTGCCTTTAAAATTGATATAGTAGCTGTCAAACTGTATTCCTAACAGTATTTCCTGTAATTAAAGGAATTAATGAATACAGAAAGGGTGAACAGTGAATGATGTTCAATTTTTAATTTCTCTCTCCAAGTGGAATAAGCAAGTTCTTTTCTTGACTTAAACACATTTTCACACATTCATTTTTACTTCTCCAATATTCTAAATGCCATTTGTTTAAGCAAGATTACAAGACACTTTCACAAACAGTTCACAATCTGTACATCAAGCCTTAGTATCAACAGACGTATTTCACATCTAGAATACATCCTGTGAAAGGAGGGGCAAAATCCTTACATACTCTTAAAAAACATTTTTGTCAAGACAATGCTTTTCATGAAAAAGTGTAGCTAAAGGCAGGCATATGCTACTTACTCTTGTTACAGTATTTCTCTAACCCCTGTACTGGTGAATACTGAGCTTCAAACAATGCTAACCATAAAAACATGTACATACAGACTTATCCTGATGCTGGCACTTACATCTCTGCATTTGCTTGCTGTACTCAGACATATTGTCAGGCCTTATTGATCGGAGAAATTTGATGTATTCATCACTATGGTACTTGGTCATTTCCTCAGCAGTTGCTTTGTGGGGTCGCTGAAAACAAGAACAAGTTAAAGAAATAAATCAGAGTGCTCTGCAAAATGAGCTAAGTGTGCTAAAACAGGCAACTAGAAAGAAATCCCACCTACTTTGAAGGGAAAACAGTGAAAGGAAAATGTAGTGGCAAGGGCTACTCTGTTACAATATACGACTGCATTAAATACTGCTTCACCTCTAAGTAAAAGAGTTCTGAATAAACTCAGTATTCTCTATTTTCACTTCCACCTCTATTTATGTGTGTGACAATATTTGAAGCCCTTTAAAAATAACTTAAAATGCTTCAGCATTTTAATGCTTCAGCAAGTATACTTACATAAATTTCCATTTTCCTGTATAAGCCATAGTTTAGCAGCAAGTTGTGAGTCATTCGGATCCTATGAGGCTTCATTGGATGTCCTTGTCCATAGTAATAGTTTCCAATATCACCTGCCAATAATACACAAAAGAATAGCTATTCATATTACAAAACAAGTTTCAATGCCTCTTAATCATTCTCACAAGGTAAGTAAACAGGTATGATTCCAGAAAACAAACCCCACAAAGGGAATACTGTCTACTTGAAAAAGAACACAAGGGAAACAAACTGTTGTATGTCAGAGCCAGAGGGAAAAAAAGAAGCCAAATCTAACACTTTGACTACAAGCAGACAGTAGCGGGAGAGATAAGTATAAGACATGGCTTCAAATCAAGAGTGAAGTTCTGGCCCAACAGTGAATGAAAAATAAAATGGGAAACTGAAGTGGAATTAAGAGGAGAGGTGACACTACTGATGACATGGCCACACAGTATCACAACAGAGGCTGTAGTAAAACCTACCATTTTGCATGAGCTGATTTCATTATATCATCCTCAGCCTGTCCTTAACTACTAACCCTGTTACACCTAGAAGTCAGCTCCAGATCCATTGTGGCAACTACATGTACAAAGAGTCCCCAGACACCTGCTGCTGGAGTTCCACAGTACTTTAACAAGAATTTTATAATCCAGATTAACCTCTGCTATATTGGAGACCAACTAGGCACACAATTAAGTTAACAAACTTGACACTCATTTCCAAGGAAGGAATAGCTGCTATCATGGGCTAGTAGTTAAATTTTCTTCTGAGCTCAGGTATTGTTAAAAAATACACAATCCTGTTTTGAGCACTGGCATTCTCAACACATGAACCATTTTAAGCAGAACTGTCTCTGGAAACATAAACAAGCCTGTAAATTATGTTCAGTTGTCAATGGCTTTCAGCTGGAGATTTCTAAAACATCTCTTCACGACAGCACCTCTGTTCTTTTTCACCCAATTTCCCGATAGTATTACTGAACTTTACCTTCTTGAACTTTTTACTTTTCTTTCACATCCTTCAACATGCTCTGCCTTGTCCACTGGGAACAAAAGAAACACTATTTTCACAATTTCATACTAGTTTGCAAATTTTATCAGTCAGAGGTAAGAAGCAGCACCACTACAAAACAGCTTTAGTTTCACCTCTTCAATATGAGCTTCATGGAAGAAGGATAAATCTCAGCTTTCTGTAGCATCACCAACTACCAAGAAAAACAAGTATTACAGTAAGATTAAAAGTTTCAAAGCATTCTAAAATCCTTCAACCTTTCAGTTTTCAAAGAGACAAGGAAAGTAAGGACACTTAAGAAAATAGATATAACCTAATGTAACATAAGAAGATGACGTTTAGAAAAACTTTAGAAAACCCTTCAATATCTAGCTCTTAGCTATCCCATAACAATAGAAATAGAGTTTTAGAACAATAGAAACCAAGTTTTAAAATTAAGTTAAGAACTTTGAAGAGTTTGGACCTTCTAACCTGGATAATTAAGTAGAAGAACAGTATTTTTGGTCAGCTACTTATTGCAAGCCTACAGGTTTGGCCACATGCAGGTCAAGAGCAAAAGTATTAAGAGTATAAACTCCTTCCTTCCAGCAAAAACATTTTCAAGCACTTTACAAAAGAATATCTTATATATTTGATGTTTAGGAAAAAATCTATCACAGATCTTTGAAACTAATGCCTAGAAGATGAAAACCAACAATTTACTAGCCCTACTTTATGTTTTGAAGTTACTATTAAGTGCCAGATTAAAAAAAAAAAAGTCTTCAAGCTAGTAAGAGTTATAAATTTTGAGATTTTTAAGAAAGTAATGCATATGAATAATATGATATTATTGAGGAAACTTCATTACAAATACATTTGTGGATGAAAAATAGGAGGTTTTAAGGAGGTCATTTGTATTTTAACTACTTCAGCTTTTACAGTCATCACTGGCATTTTATTCTGAATGCTGATGGATGGGGAAACATACAATTAAGAAGCATTTTATATCTTATGTATGATATAAGGTCTGTTATTTTTTCCATATGAAATAGAGAAAAAGTTAACAAATTTCCCAAATACACTTGCAACATATCCTTCAATAAACCACAAATAATCAACTAAATAAATTTTAGCTTATGCATATTCTTTATATCATACACTGCAACATACAGTTATAAATAAATCAAGCACACTTTTTAGCCTTCCTTAATTTTATTTTTTTTTACCACAAAAGAGAATTTTAAAAGAATTGGCACACTGGTAGATTTAATGAGAGTTTATTTATCAAATAGAAGATAGGTAGGTGAATATCTGGCAGAAGAATACTGATCCTTCTGTATTAGAGGCCAGCAGTAGTGACTTACAATAGATATTAACATAATACACTTCAGCAACAGGCAAGACAATACCATTCCTATTTTTCAGGCTTTCGTATCACCAACAAAAAAGGGTTTTGGCATTAGCCTCATAAAAAAAATTCTTTAAGCATATGTACAAAAAGCACATCAAGTTCCAAGGGATTAGCGATGCCTATTAGGCAGGGGTGAGGAAGGAAAAGAGGAAAGATCCTTCTTCATTAGCACCTTGATTTCCAACTACATCATAAAGGGGACCCATCATAGAGACATCTTACTGTGATGAAGGTAAAGTTGTCAAAAGTCTGTCTACCTAGTGAAGAGGGTGGTGCACTTCCTGGCACAAACACTTAATCCACTGATCCTGAAATTTATGTATGGCTTTTTCATATGCCACAGCCTTACTAGAGCACTTTGGGAAGAAAAGCAAGGTGTACCACGAGCTAGTATACGTGAGGATGGGACACCTCACTCACTGATGGAGCTAAAAAGCTCTGTGCAAACCTCTACCAGACTGACTAAAACTGTATATGAGGAATGGGTACAGTTAGGCCAAGCTCACAAGATTATTACTGCAGATAGTATGAGTACTTGACTTTATACTTACTAATATAAAGTAATATATTAGTAAGAATTTACTAATATAGAAGTAAAAATCATACAGAAGAGTTATGAGCACAGTATATCACTTACCAGTATGGAAACACAAGGAAAGCAAAAAGAAAAAAAAGTAACTGAATGAGGAAGAGGAGAGGAAAATGCAAAGTAGCATGAATAAAAAGTTTGCAAATCTATTAATCTTTCACAGCAAGGCTTCTAAAACTGAAATTTACTGTTTTATACCAGTAAAAATGCCAGCTAAATGGCTCTCATCGAGAAGTAGCAACATATAATCTATGAAAAGTTGAGTCCTGAATTAAAAAGAGACAAACCAAGTGCCCACTTAATGCTGTAGGAGATTACTGCCCCACACTGTTCACTATGTGATAGAGAAGATCTACCTGACAATTGTTACATGCACTGTCATGTTCTGGGTTCAAATATATATATACATATACATACACATTTTCGTCCCAATTCATGCAAGCTACAGGCCAAAATGATGAGAGCTATCTAAAAAAATACCCATGATTCCTTAGATGAGCATAAATTTAAGACACCTACTGCTCTGAGACTTTACAAGGTCTACAGAAAATATTCTAACATATGGGAAAATACAAGAGGCTATATGCCCTAAAGGAATTTTAATTCTACCCAAAACCACACAACTAACAAAAGCTATGCCCCCAAAAAAGTATTAGTTTCTGCAGTTACTATGACATACAGAAAAATACACCAATAAATTTACCCATTACAAAGCAATCTTACATGACAGAACAAAGAGACAAGAGATGGCATCTACACTTGTTTTTTAATACTTTGTAACTTCCATGTTACATTACTTTATAACTTTTAACAGCTAAACTGTTATGTACAGGGACCACATCCCAGCTTACTTTAGCTAAAGTTACCATGAAACAGTGAGGTACTCCAGAACTGCACTACACGAAGAAACCAAATTGCTACAATGGAAACCACAAGGAAAAAAGAAATCTTAAGAGCAGCAGTTACATTGAATTCAGTGACACTAAGGAATGAATTCACAAAAAGCTGAAATGTAAAAGAAAAGATCACCAATGCCTGATGAGTCTAACATACAGCTATCCAAACAGGCCTAAAATTACTGCACTAGTTTCTGAAGGATTGGGTATTTTGTTCTGGTTTTAAAATTAGGCAGACAGAAGAAAAGTAGCAAAGATCCGACTTTTGATCCCTGAGCAGAGGCTGGATACCATCATGTTTGGAATGCACTGTACAAAGGACTGATGAATTTCCAGAAAACACTTCAGTTTAAGTTCATTTTATCTGCAGATGTAAGCTTTAACTAGAAGTACTACTCAAACAATGCCCAACTATAGTAACACACTGCCCTACTAAAACAGGTTTAGTCTTGTCTTTATGGGTGGAACCAACCGCACTGTGATGCAGATCTCCCAAATTTTTCACGAATGTAGAGCCTTTTGAACACCCACACTAAATTATGCACAAGAACCAATCTAAACAATACTGCCAGTGCACTGGCATGGAATAAACACATGAATTCACTGTAACCACACCGACTGCTGCACAATTCTCTAGAACTGTGTTTGTCTGTGCAGGAGCACAGAGCTGCAAAGACCATCTTGGACCTCTTCTCATTGCTGTGGGCAACTCTACAACACCTTGGAAGAGCAAAACTACCTGAGCCGCAATGTTGCAAAACCATAACAACCTGAAAATACATGGTAAGAGACTAAAATAAAAGATATGATAGCCTTCCATCTAGTATGGTTCTGAGTAGTGTGAGGTGCACACTTTGCTAAGCTAAGGCCATGTATCAAGATTAGAAGCATTTATGAAAAATATTTCAAGTAAGACCACTAAAGCATTTTAATTCGTATTTCCCATAGTATACTATGCATATAGTATATATAATATATAGTATGTACATGAACATAGTATATAGTATGTATATATAGTATACAAGTGTACTGGTTTAAATTTAAGCAAAAATCCTGACCTGAGCATGATCACAAGCAATGAAGATTCTGGATGTGGTTGATTTTCTATTACAAGCAAACTCAAGGTAATGAAATCAAACTTTGTCTACTTAAAGTTTATTGGTTCAAAGTACAGTATGAAGGCTATTGAAACTATTGATTTTTAAAAAACCCAAAAACCCCCAAAATCTTAACAGTAATACACTCTGAGAAAGTGATAGGCTAATTTTAAAAAACAGCCTGAAATGACAACCACACCAAGTTCCACAAAAAGCACGGGGAAGTTTATTGCATCTCAGCATAATCACATACAGTTCTAGAGCTTTTCAAGACTAAAAAGTCTGTAACTTTAAAGAAACTGAGTAAAAGTGGGTGTGGAGAGCCAATTATGACCCCAAAAACGGGTAGTTTTCTTCAGACATGACATTCTTTTAGAGATATACTAGAACCTCAGTATTTTGTTCTTTTTTGTTTTGGGTTATTTAAGGCTTCAAACACTCCCTTCACTGTGATTCAATGGCTTTGTGGGTACAACAGTTACAAATATTCAGAATTGCCAGATGAACCACACAGCAGCATCAGCATATTTATTTTAGATATTAACTCTAAAATTTCTTCTAATAACTCTATTTCCAAAAGACATTTAAAATAACTGTTGGATTTGGCAATACAAATAAATGAGACATCAAAAGTATTCCAAAACTGTTTCTGTCACATATGAAACATTTATTTTAAGGCACGACAGATACTATTGTCTCAACATTATTAGCTACATTTATCCTAGTCTACATAAGAGCTACAACTGCTTTAAGTCGCCATTATCCTGCCATCTCCAAACTTGTTCCTCTTCCACTTTCTCCCCTCTCTTCACAAGGACAGCTTTTTTGGCTGTTTATAGAATCTAATGCTAGCATCGAGTACCAAAATCCAGTAATCACAGAAAAACAATATATCAGCATCTACTTAACTACAGCTACCTGACTTTATCAAAGAAAAAAAAAAAAAAAAAGAAAAAAAAAAAAGAAAAAAAAGGCAAAACAATTAAAAAAAAAAAAAAAGGCAAATATTTTCAGAGAGAAAGCTTTTAAATTATCACTACTGTCTTTCTTTCAACAAGGAGAAAAGTGATTCCTCTTCCCTAGGAAAAGTAGGATCTTAGCCTCACCAGAAGTATCCCTAACAGGGGCCTCCTTTCCCCTTTACGCTGAACAAAGAACCAGTGCTAGCAACAAAGAGAAGGGGGCGGCAACCACCACTCTGCCTCCTTTAGTGTGGTTAAAAAAAAAAAAAAAAAAAAAAAAAAAAGCCAAGACAGGCCCCACAAGATCAGCCATTTCCAAAGAATGGCAGGTTTGCTGCGGCAACACACCCTTTGATATCTTGAGTGGGTTTAGCCACTCATCTTCACTTCCAAAATGGTGAAAAGGCCAAAGCACTACGGCTGAACATCCTCAACCTGTTTCCTGGCTACTGCCAAGCCCAGCCTCAGATGCGACCGTACAAATTGTTACAACAGGAGGCAATTTAATAAAATCTCTTATAATCTGTCCATCGAGCTCACCTCCCAGTACAAAAAGGGCTAAATAAATTCAAGCTCAAGAAGAAACCTAAAAGTTCTTGTTGCTGGGGCCAGAGAAAACTGAAAACAAGTTGCTGAAAATATCTCAAACCAAGCACTTTTTTGCCATGACTGACAATGCAGATCGCAAGCCCCTGTGTCCCCACCACATAAGCGTGGAAACTCAGAGGGCCTACATGCAACTCAAATTTCACGATTAAACACCCACGCACTCAACTTTCCGCGTTCTGCAGGAAGGGAGGCTCGTGGGAGCCAGACCTCTCTCTGATCCGAGTTCGGTTCGGGGAATGGCGGAGGAGGGGGCAGAGCGCCCCTGTCCCTCCGCACCCCAGCCCTCGGTACGAAAGCCCGAGGCAGGGAAAGGCCTCAGCTCAACAATCACCAGGTGCCGGAGCTACACATGGCCTGGACTTTCTTTGCAGGGGAGGAGCCAGACACGGCAGCGACTCCAACGCCTCCGTGCTCAGCGGATGGAGGGGAGTGTCTCAACTTTTCTTCTTCTTTTTTTTTTTTTTTTTTTTGGGAGGGGGGGAAGATGGGAGGCGATGGAGCGGTGACTATTTTGGGGGAAAACAATAGACACAGCACCGACCACCGGGCCCGGCAGAGCAGGCAGCTCCCCGACCTGCACCTCGCCCGACTCCACCGCCCCCGGCCCCCACCCCGCCGCCCCACGCCCGCCGGCCCGCGGGGCTCAGCAGAGCAGAACCGACGGCGGGAGCGGGGCGCGGCGGCGCAGGTGGAGGCGGCGGGGACCCCCGCCCGCCGCGGGGCCGGGCCGGAGGGGGCTCGTCCCTCACCGCGGGGCAGGGGCGGCCGCGCCGGCGGGGCCGGGGACACAGCCCGCCCCGGGCGGCCATTAGAGGGGCGCCCCCCCGCTCCTGCACGCGCGCTCCCGCGCCGGCCCTGCTCACCGTCGTAATAGTAGCAGACTTTCTTCTTGCCGCCGCCCTGACTGTACGCCATAGGGCTGCCGCGCCGGGGCCGTGGGCAGGGAGCGGGAGGCCGAGGAGAGCGCGGAGCCGGCTCGGAGGGTGGGAAGGAGGGGGCGGGAGAGCGGGAACTCGCGACGCCGGGACCGCCAGCAGCGGGAACGGGCCGGACCCTCGGCAGCGGGAGGGGCAGCTAGCGGGACACGCCCAATTTGCCACCGACGGAGGGAGGAGAGGGAACGAAGGAAGAAGGAAGCACGCACGCGAGGGGATGTGGGCTCACGCCTGCCTCTCCGTGCTAGCTTCCCTTATTTACACACACAAGTCAGCGAAGAAACCAGCAAGGATTCTTCATTAGCGAATTCTTGGAGAAGGCTCTTTTCTGGCTCACCCCCATGGCGCGCGGTGGTACGATCCGCCGCGGGCGTCGGGGCTGTATCCCCGCCCCTCAGCGAAGCCGTTTAGCGCATGCGCGCAGTGGGCGCCCTGTCTCCCTCAGTGGCACCGGCGGCAGCGGGAGTGAGGAGTCCCGCGCTCGGGGCCGCAGCGGGCCGGGCCCTGCTCGGCGCCAGGGCCGCGGCGAAGCCCCTCAGCCGCCCCCCAGCACCGGCCGCGGGTCCTCGTCCCCAACCGCGCAGCGCTTTCCGTCACGCTGCGGCCCGAACCTCACCCTCTACGGGGCGGCTGCAGCTGCTCGGCCGGCCCTCCCCAAGTGAAAGAGTCTTTTCCACAACAAAAACAGTTTCTGTTTTGTTTGGTTTTTGTTTTGTGGGTGTTTCTGTCAGTCAGTACTCTGTCCTAGTTGCAAGTGTTGCACCTCAGTATCCCTGTCCTGGAGGAAGTCAAGGCATGTTTCACAGTAACACGTAGCAATTCCCCCAAAATACCCAGGCATGCCCATGCAAGAACCATTTAACATCTGAATCATTTCTCTTCGAGATCTACCGCTTTCTCTCCTTGCCTCAGCTCAGGTATAAACACAGGAAGGAGAAACATGATCCCATTCGTACTTAGCCAGCTTACTTGTATTTGCATTTGTACAGGGGTTCTCAATGTGATAAGCGAGTCTGTGGATACACATCAGTTACACTGAAGTTTGCTGTTGCTGCAGCTGACAGGAAAGGCCTAAGTCTTGTTTGTCTCTCAAGGTTTGTTGATTTACTGGAGTCTCTAAAAGTACATAAATCCCATGTTTTTTTTGCCGTTTGTGGTTCTCTATTCGATGATAATAAGGGATTTGTATAAACCTATGTCACACAACAAAGCCATACATGCCCAAACACGGGTTTGATCTTTGTTCCCAGGATTAGGTTGCTTTCACTCTTAGAGGTACCTCACAGGAGTCTGGGTCCTTGTAGCTGATTAAAAAAAAAAAAAAAAAAAAAAAAATTAAAAAAAAATGTATTGTTAGAGAAAGACAACTGCAAACATTATTTTGTTAAGCACATGCACATGTATGCACAAACACCCAGAGGATAACCCTATGGAATCCTGGATTTCTTCTCACCCTTCACCTTTTAACAAAAGGATATGATGTTATGATGTAGTCAGGTGGTATAGCGTTTTTAAACAGCTTCTTTCATGTTCCATTTGGAAATTTCTCTTAGAAATAACACAAAATTGATTCCTACACCTTTATAGTACAGCTGATGTTTGCTTCTTGGTGCAAAGTGCAGCAAAATATTTGCATAACACTGTGAGAGGCATGATATGCACTTAGCAATAAATTCCTTTTTATCTCAAGCCTGCTTAGTGCTGCCACTACTTGAAGAGACCTAGATTGGATGCTAGAAGCTCCAGACACTATTTTGTACAGTTAATCACTGTATTATATGCTTCTTTGACCACTGAAATTCAATGTGTTTGTGAAATTACTCAACATTTTGTAGTTGCCTGATAAATATGTCTATCAAAAGAGTACAATAACATATCAGCTGGCTGAATATCAGGAATACTTTTATTGCACTACATAGAGAATTCAATAAAAGCAGTGATGCACTGTCAAAGTTCTTATTAGTGACTTCACGTGAAAAAAAGAAGTTCATAATTTCAATTAGTTTCATATGGATACTCAACCTTATATAGGAATAGCTTATTTTGATTTAAATGGCCTAAATCAAGAGAAGCTATGTTACTTTCAGGGTAAAAATGACTATTCAAGTTCTTCTAACATCTAAATCCAGGCAAGTGCAGCTCTTGTTTAGACAAGCTCCTTGAATAGTAACTCACACCTGAATCGAGCAAGCATCAATAAGCATACAAAGTTATCCTTTAGTCAAAGGAGTAAGAATTCATTCACTGAATTCACAGCAACTCAGTATGACAGCAAGGACACTATTTCAAGGTCTGTAAAGCTTAAATATCAAGTTTCACAGGTTGTATATACAAGGGGGATTTCCTAGACCAGCCCAGCTTCTCAAAGTGCAGGTATCTTCAAAAGTGCTTGTTGAGGGAACAGCACAGCTATGCTACACAAAAGCTAATGATATAGAAGAAACTGGAACATCACTTGCCAGGGTAAACAGGCATGAACACCAGTCAGTTGAGGCCTAGATCCACTGGAAAACAGAATAGACTATAAAACAAAGTATCACTTGGAAAAGCTGCCATTCCTTTTATTATGTTGCAACATGCAGACACTTTATAGCATAATGATGATATTTTTTTAAAACTTCCAGTAATTGCTTGTTTCTGTTACTGGGTAAAAGCTAGCTTTTTTTTTCACCCTTTTCCTGCAGCATTATATTAACGTTAGCTTATTCTTTTACACAGAATTTATGTTGTGCCTTAGATAGTTTTGTTGTTTTGTTTTGGGAAGGGACATAAAAAAAAATAGTAATAAGGATCTTTTAAACAGAAGAGTAACTTCCATCTTCAACATACACAGCCAGCATTATAATAGAAGGCATTACTGTTTCTTACGTATTTATCCTAAATTTCATCTACTGTGAAAAGTCACTAAATGATTATACAAACAATAATCAAGAAATTCGCTATAGGTAAAAGTTTATCCCTTTATTTTTCTTATTAAAAAAGCAATCTATAATTCTCAAATCCAGAGGGTCCTCTCCTTCACTGTCCCCACCCCCACTCCCTCAAAGATATTTTTAAAACAGAGCTTAAATGGAAGATCTAGAGCACCTATTTTTTCACTTAACTGCTGTTGAAGAAAAGTGGCATTGCCTTGCACACCACAGAAATGATGAGCAATTCACCTTCCTTCTCACTCCTGGCATAGTCTAAGAGCAGAAAGACACAGATAGAAAGCTTGCTATCACCTAGCTTATTTCTTATCCAAGCTGTTCAAGCCCACACACACATATAAGTATATATATAAAAAAAATCCAAACTAACTTAACTTAGAGAAACATATAAAATACATTCACAAAATCAACTTTTTAAATAAGAGTTATCTCTAATATCATTAAGCCCAACTCATCACACCTCTCTTACCCCTAACCATACTAATTTCTTCTCCCATCCTCTTTTTATCTGTGAAGCTGAGCATTTTCAAGTGGTACCTATTAGCAGCATTCACAGCTGCAATCTTGTAATCATACACATGTAAATATAAGGAGAAAAATCACAGACAATGCTACTGACTTGTTCTGTTCATGCTGTTGATAGACCTTACAAAATTCTGGAAAGCATGAGTAAACATGGTTTTGGAGTCACTTTCCTGAGAAAAAAACATAGCTTTCATCATCCAGATACATTGCTAATGAAATTACTTTATACAAAATGTCAAAATCATTAAAGAAAACATAAATAAAGAAAACTAAATAGAAAATTAACTGTGGGGTTCATATTTGATCAGATTAAGATTTCTTATTTATGCAATAAGCACTGACAGTATTGCTATCTACTAGCTGCTTTTGAATTTCAAGGGGGTAAACTGCTGAATATTTTTCCTTGATTGCTACTGAAAAGTGCTAAGACTAAGAGTAGTTTTGTTTTAGTGCTATGCAAAAGTCTGGGAGCTGAGAGGGGAACTTGCCCTGTTCCTGAGTGGCAATGACTTCATTTTAAGTAGTATTAGGCCAGTATATTCTCTTACATACCTGTCATTTTTCTGTGCAGTGTCTTCATGTCTATGTCATGTGTGTAAATATAATTCATCTGTATCCTGTTGTGCCTGGGACAGATGTACTCACCCACTGAATGTCTCCTGCAATTGCCTGAAACTGGTTCCCTCTGCAGTTGTGTGCCTGGCATTCAATAGCCAGGAAAACTCTGTCTTCAGTGCACTGCATGTAAATGCAGATGCAGGTTTTACTGAAAGGGGCATAATTCAATTGTTCTAATGCTTGCCTTTAGATAAATGGATTGAAACATCAATATTCAAATATTTTGGTTTAGAATCCTTCTTTTTAAAGAGTAGGAACGTGGATTAGAAGAAACTGCAATGGTAGTTATAGTATAATGGGAGCAAAGTGATTAACTTTTCCTATTGGTATTGAAGTTTACTGAATAAATGATACGCATTCACCATTCAAAGAACTTAGGTGTTTCACACTACCTTTTTTAGTTTAAACACAATTTATTGGTGACTGCTAGAGTGTCTGGTATGCAGAGTTTTTCAGTGCTCATTGTTTGCAAAGACAGATCAGTTTAAATTACATTTGCTTTCAGTGAGACAATTGAATGATATTCTCTGTTTCTGGTAATGTCTGAAGAAAGACGTTTTTATTTTAGAAAATCTGACATATATCTATCATTTGACATTATATTTATGACATTCAAATGACATTTGAAAAGATAGATTATAAAATAACCATTCATCACAATGTATTTTGCAGAGACAGAGACCTCCATATGAAGCACAGTACTTGTAACTTACTCATGTCTGCTTTACTTAGTTTTATCCTGTCTGCTTCTAAGCTAAATACTGAAGTTGAGTGGAAGGCAAATTTGTAAAAAGTAGGAGATGGGCCTTCTGAACCTATAAATGGTGCTTTAATAACTCTGCGTTAGTATGCTTGCAAATTGCTAGGGTTGAATGTTTTTGTTCTAATTCACAGAAAGCTGGTATGGACATAGAGAGGTAAGGGTTTATTTTCAGTATGTAGTGCCATGCTAGTGGAAAACAGTCTGACAATAGGAGCATTGCAGGACATGGATGAGCATGGTGAAGAGTATCATAGATCTCCAGCAAATCCTGAAGAGTGAGTCTTGAACTGCTATAACCTATAAATCACTTCCTTGTTTCTTCCCTGTCTCAGTAGCTCAGCAGGTCACAGCTGATAAGACATTCTAGTCCCTGCATGATTCACTCTTCCTCCTGTTTCCTTGATTAACCCTTGATCTCTCAAGCAAGCAAAACCAGTGAGCACTGGTCATCTATGCAAATATCTCATCAGTGCTTTTTTACCTATCTGGTGTACCATGTGTATTGTTATTAAATAAAGATATGTCTGCAAAAGGAAAATGCACCAATTTTTCTTAAATCCAATTTAAATCTAATTTATACTGTCATGAGGCACTGTATAAACACTATTGCAATTTGACAGTGGTGGGTTAGTTTCAGTATAAACTGACTCTAATCTTCAGAGACTAATTGATATAAAGCCACAATCCACATAGTTATTGTATCAATTAGAAAACAATTAAGGATAAACGGAAAAATTTCATTTAGAATTGGTACTTATCAGTTTGAATTTCCTGTCTGACTGAGTCTTGGCAATAAAAACATTGTCAATGAATAAAATCAGACAAAATAAATGGAGTTATGGAGTCTATGGATAGTTCACTGCTAAGAGGACAAGAGTACTTGCAACTACTTCAGCCATAAGAATAAAAGTATTAATAAGAGAAAGAGTGATCTGAGGATGGATGCGTACGGGAAGATGTGCAGTTATCAGCATGGAGATGAGGTCCTTGGCAATTCTACTTGACTTCATTTCCCCTGCACAGAAATTGCCAGCAGGTTGTGGATCAGCAATCTCATTATTGCAAAGTCATGAATGTTCCTTCTCTTCTCATCCGTTGTTAGGGTGGATATATCACAGGTGCAATGTACCACAACATTTCTTTGCAGCACAATAAACCTGGGTATCAAAGAACAGAAACAAAGGTGAGCAAAGGTTTCATGTTAGTCCTCTTAAATCTAGTAAAAAAGGTCATCATTTAGCACTTCTTATGCATCAATGATTTTTTTTCCCCAGGAATACCACTTAAAAAAAAATTTAAAAAAAAATTAGTCGTTATCTCTTCCAAATACAAAAATACCCATTCTGCAGCACTGATTCAATATTATGTTCTAGAAACCACATAAATTTACCATTTTGGGGACTGTGCTTTATTGGTAGTTTGTAAGAATTTGTCATATTTTATCCAGGTGAAAATACTGCATTTATATATACTGTGTATATTTTGTTCTTTTATATACAACACTGCCTTTGGTAAAGGAAGCAAATTCTTCTCTACACCTTCCTGCCATCATTTTTCCTGGAGCCATCAGTGTTGATGTGCTGGCTGAACACTCACGTCTCTGTTAATATTCCTCTTCCCTTGCCTCACCCCACTCTGTTAGCAGATTTCTTCAGGAATATCATATTCATGCAGGTAGTGTCTGGTAGAGTAAAACACTTGAAGGGCAGGATGAAACATGTTTCTTGTCACTGGAGTGATTAAAGAGCAAGCAAAAATAAATAAAGGAGAAAGTAGCTGTTCCATATTTATTCCCCATTAAATTGCCTGTGGCATTTTTTTGACTTTTTAATCAGTTTTAGAGCATGATATATTCAATATCAGGGTTAAATAACAGACATCTTGGAAGGCTGTGTGACAACTGGCATGGTCACAATCTATCTTACTTGGCCTTACAACCCTTTTCTATTTCCAGGTTTGACTGTACACCCCAAAAGCAGCCTACCTGGATCAAGAAAAGGGTCTACTTATTGCACCATCCTCATCTCTTCAGTCCTTTTCTGGGTTTCTGTGCAGGTCCATGTGTTCTCAGACACATCAATCAAAAGGCCATTGTGGACAAAGATCAGACAGACAGGTGTGTGGGAAGTGCCTCAGTGCTTCACCAGCGAGGAGACCATTGGGACCCATGTTGTCCAAAGAGAACAGCTGTGGGGTGAGTCAGATCTGCTGAGTACTCACAGGATATTACAGTAATAGTCAATGCCCATTAGGCTACAGCTAAGAACAAGAGAAAGAGTACATGTAGTGGTGTAAGACTAGTAGAAGTGTTGCCCTCTGAAATGATCAGGAGTGACGAAGAGTCAGTGTGCTTTAGCAAGATCATAGCTGAGAGGTTGTGACTAACTGTGCTTTACATGTAGCCAGACTCTAAATCACACCTGATTCTTTAATATCTCCAACCCCAAGTGTGGTCTCTCACTCTTCCAGCATCACAAATTCCAAAATCTCCTGCAGCCATGTCTGTATTTTAGGTTTTTCATGATACTTCCTGCCTGAGGAGGGAAGGCAAGTAAAAAAAAATGCATTGAGCTGATGAGAGAGGCAGAGGGAGAAAGCTGGTTCAGGGGCTAAGTATGACTTCTTTAATTCTAAGCTTTAGGTGGCTTCAAACAGCTTTTTTTCTTCTTTTCTTCAAATGGTGGTTGACTGAAGCCTAACTGTGTACACAAACAGCTGGTTTAGCACCTCAGCTAATTATTCCAGCTGAAGATCTGGTCAAGCTACATTCCAAATGATTCCCAAACAACTTAATTTCACAGCAGTTTACTTAAATAGTCAAACCTATTTAGAGAGCAATGAGTAGTTATTTCTGCTACTGTGTTTATGTCAAAAGTTTTAACAGTTTCAAATATATCTTGAGTTTCCCAAGAGACCTAAACTTTAATAGCAAAATATAGTAGAAACCAAAGACTTTAGTTCCAACATGAAGAGCAAATAACAGAACTAAATCTCATATCTTTTTTCAGCTCAAGCATTTAATGCTCTGTCATGAACAAGATGAAAACTAGAGGTTATTCTGTCATACATAGCTTGATAGCCTAATTCTCCACTAATTTCTTCTTCATGGAGTCCTGAATTAAAGCAGGATTTGAGTCTGGTTATGAAGTGTCCCTTGACTCAGATTTTTAGGTGGCAATGATTAAGCATACTAAGATGTTAGTAAGCAGCTTTCACAATGTTGTGAACTGCATAATTGAGCCATAAGATGGACACATGAAGCTACATCTGCCCACCTTCTGTTCCAGGTGTGGGAAAGAAGTAGCTACAGGCTTCTTTACCAAAAAACTGAGAAGACAAATGTTTCTATATTGGGCACTTGAGAAGGAGGAGAATCCACCCAATGAAGCTGCTGCATTTTGGATAACTGACAGATTCTCTACACTGTCTTAAGTTCAAGGAGTTTCCAAAGACTGATAAAGACTTATCCCAAAATCTGACATTTTTCAAGAGAAGATAAACGTATTGAGTCATGTTTCTTGGTGCTTTTTTAGAGAAAAAAATAGTGAATTCCATTGCATATGAAGACAAGGCCAATATAATTTTAAGGTGTCGTGTGTTTTTAGCCTTTTTGAAGTCTGTTTCAGTGTTCAGTGTGCATACAGGAAGAACTGACAGTACATCTGTCCTTAATGACTCTTGAGGCAGTACAAATAACAAGCTGACAATAATTTTTCAGAAAAGAACATTGGGATGGGTTTCCTAGGGAGGTGGTAGAGTTATCATCTCTAGAAGTGTTTAAGAAATGACTGGACATGGCACTTAGTGCTTTGGTTTAGGGGGCATGGTGGTGTTTGGTCAAAGGTTGGACTCAATGATCTTGGAGGTCTTTTCCAATATTAGTGATTATATTGTTCTATGATTTCCAGGCATGATGATTTCACCACTTCTCTGAGCAGACCATTCTGATGCTTCACCATCTTTCCAGTGAATAAATTTTTCTAATATCCTATCTAAACATCCCCTAATGCAACTGAAAACCATTTCCTCTAGTTATGTCACTTGTTATCTGACAGAAGAGACCTGCCTTGCTTCAACTTCCTTTCAGGAGGATGATCACTGCCCTGGTTTCCTTCTACTTAATACCATAGTACCATGACAGATAAAATGCTGACACATTTGAACTACTTTGCTGGATTGCTCCTGGGATGTGTTCAAATGCAAGGATTACAGGCCATAAAAACTCATTTGTGTTCATGATATAGCACCAAGGGATGATTCTAAAAATTTCATTTAGGAGTAAGGAACAACCTATGGAGTATCCTGAGACAGGAATTTTATCAGCGTGTCTGCAAACTCCTCAGCCCTATTTTCTTTTATCATATATGTTCAGTGGCTCCTTATTATTTTCAGTGTCTCCATATTATTCAATGCCACCCCATCATGGCAGCACTCCATCACCCAATCTCAATGCATCCACCAATATCTTCTAGCATGCACACTGATATGATATATGATGCCCCCAGATTGTTTTCTAAAAGTTAGGTATTTTGTCCAGAAAACATCTGAAGAGAACCTTCCAAAGAGCTGTATTCATCACAACTCTCCTGTCTAACACAGTTCCTTGATTTATCTAATGTCCTTGGAAAGGGAAGGAAGGGCTGTGAAAGAAGCAGTTGCAAGAGAATCTTTGAAGTGCATTTCTAGGACTACTTTTCCTATTAACAGTTGTGTAGAATAGAAACAAAGGACTTTTATTTGTGTTTAATACAAATTACAGTGTTGCAAAATAATTGGATTCCTAGTTCTTCTGAGAGACAGAGAAAAGAGGAGGAATAAAGGAAGGTAAGTAGAAAATACTCCTAAAAAAAAAACCAAAAAAACATCAAAACAAAAAAAAAAAAAAAAAAAACAAGCAAGAAAGCACTAAAGCAAAAAAACCCCAACTTTGGTGGTTTTTCTTCCATCCATAACAATAGTTGCAAAACACATGCTTCCACAGATCTGCTTGAGGGAATTTGTCCTTGTGAGAAGTAACTATGTTAGAAATTAAGAGCATTTTCTATTTATAATATAAAAACCTCCTTTCATAAAAAAAAAAAAAATATTTATCCAGACCCAGTGCTGTCATATGGTCAATTGAATGATAACATATGCATGATCTCATGAATATGTACCCAACCCTACAAATTAACATTGATGTTCCTGAACCCAGTCCTCCTTCTGACCTCAAGGTGTCCTTCACTCAACCTCAGCTTGCAAAGGCAGAATATCATTGGTAAGTATTTTAAAGCTTTGGAGAAATTTGTTGGTATATTGCAGTCATTCCTCTTCTGTCTCTGATAAGCAGTGATAGAAGGATGTTGACATTTAAAACATTATCAATGGGTAGCTAAGTTGATGCTCACTGAGAAGGATGAGGAAAATTCTTCCTCAGAACATTTTTAGTTAAGGTTCCAAAAGTGCAAGCAGATGCCACTACATCTGTTACATCCTCTCCCCATGTTTGAGAGCATGTCTCCCACCACATTAGCAAGAAATTTCATTCTGAGGCAAATAGCAACAAACATAGATATTTTCCCTCACCTCCCGGGTCTTTATGATCTGGAGAACAAAGAAATCATATTTAAAATATACCACTGTATTTTTCAGCTTACTTGCCAAAGCTAAACTGTGCATGTATTTACTATTAATATTCATGCATATGATACAGAAGAAACTTTTTATAAATTTTGGGTAAAAAGCTAAAAATATGTGTGCTAAAAACAATGTGAGACTAGAATCTAATGAAATATACTTCTCCAATGTGAGAAACATATAGGACAAAATGCATTACGTGGTCTCTATGGCCATTTTTGCAAAGGAAACAAGCTGTAAGTGATTAAGTAGGAAGCAGCATATTTTCATTATACTGCTTGCAATTAGGGAGTACTTATAGGTTATTCATGACCAGGAAATGTCGTGTATGCTTTGTTAGTCCTTTTGTAAAAGTAATTCAATCATTTGCATATATGTATTTTTTAGCATGTTGAATTAGTTTTCCTGGCTTTGAAATATTTTTATATATCTATTAATAGCATTGTTCTCAGCATCTCATGCTTAGAACATATAGAATTAGGGTCTAAGGGCTGTGAATCATAATTTGAAATAATATTTAAGTCCTGTTGCTGATTTTGGTTCATCAAGGCAATAATTTTCAATGGCTGCACAAGTCACAATTTTTTTAATTTTGTAGCATTCATGCTACAGTAAATCCCAATAGAATTAACTATGTGTTGAAGTCAATGGAGTAAAATGAGCACAATGTTTACAGACAGTTATTTAAGGGTCAAATATCATGAAATCTGTTATGTAAGTCCCCAAGAACCTCTCTTAGGCGTCAGTAGGACAATCACACTTTAAGGGAGAGCCTGAGGAAAGGAACACCTAGTTCATAGTTACACACTGAAAAATTTACCTGTAAAACTACCATACAGATGGAAAAAGGCAGCTCCAGACATGCCTTAAAGGAAAGGTTCAGGAGAAACTTCAGTCAGCACCAGCTTACAGGAGCACCTATCTTGGAGATCCTTCTGAGCTGTTTTATTAACTGCCTGTAGGTGGATTGCCATCAAATTGGATTCCTACACATCCCTCATTTATCATGCAAACCTGATATATATCAAAAAGTCACTGAAGAAGGTGGCTATCTCAAATTCTGAGACATAAATGTTTTGAGTATGATTAAAAGGCCATTTGGCTGTGGCCATCCAGTTTGAAAGGCTAAGGTAATTTTAAGTTATGAACATGTGCTGTACTCTTCTAATTGACTTCAATTCTACAGAGCTGTTCTGAGCTTGATTAAATTACTAGCAGAGATAGAAAAAGAATATATTGTATTTAGGGCTTACTGAGTTAATGCACAAGGTTTAGTATTGGTTCTTATTTTAGACAGAATCAAGTGTAAATAAAAAGTCCCTTGTCTATAAAGTCTCTCTTTGCAGGTTTTACTTCAGAAAAGTCATACTAAGAGTTCATTAAGTTGCTTCCCCATCCATTACAAAGGACATTTTTAATTGGTTTAGCAACACAATTAAGCAAAACTTTTAATGCTAGTGGGGCACACAGTGATGTGTTTTGTTTGGCTGGGGTATTTTTTAAAGCAATTCAAACAGAAAGTTCTAAAATTCTCCTTTATTTCTCATTAGGAGGAACAAACTATGTTTTCTTATTTTAAATTCTCTTTGTTGTCATTAGTGAGAATTCTGACCTTGAAGTCAATGTCTTCCATAAGGTTCTGCTAGTGATTTCTTTTCCCTAGACCAGGCAACCACTTCTTTAGACTGTACTTCTTTTTAAATGACCTGCTAAGATTTTCTCCAAAAGCTTTTTTCCCCCTTTTCTTCTCCATTTCTTTTGAAATTTAGAGAAGGCAATTTCAGCTTATTTTAGTCTGCTATAGATTCTGGAAATATTCCAGAGTCAAAGATAGGACTAAAGCAAACTGGCAAAATCAATTATTTTAAAGTTTTAGCTTTTAGTTTAGACAATTTTGACAATAATGCTGAAAGGATGCTGCAAAATGTCACAGTCTGGTCAGGAAACTGCAGTATAATATGTGGTGAATAAATAACAGACCAAGTGACACTGATAAAAGAGTTCTGGGGAAAATAACACCCTCAAATGTTTTCAAATTATTATACCCCGATTTCTGGTCCCACTTACATCAAACTAAATCTACAGCAATTTCACTGACAACATCAAGACTGGATCCTTTATTCCCATAAACAATTTTTTTCATGAAAGGTGAGCCTCATTAGAGCTATTTCAGCAAGAAATAGAGCTAGCTCAAGCTTTTAGTATAGGAAAGAAGCACAGGGATCATTATGGCTGCATTTCACCTAAACAGTGGATACATGGCACAGACTGCTGGCCCATTTTCCCTTGCAGCAAACAGCAGCATTCCTGACCTGGGTGTTTGGTCTTCTTCCCTGAGAGAACCATATAAAGAGGAATGGGGCTGAGGAAATGGGCTGGGATATTTTGACATCTTCTGATACTGATATATACATTGATACATATATTCATTTGTCCTTTAAAATACATAAAATAAATTCGTTAGCTCAGACTAAACACTTTTTGTACATCATGCATGAAAAGAAAAGGACAAAAAGGGCTGGTGGATGAGGAGCTCAATGCATCCCAACAATGTGCACTTGCAGCCCAGTAAATCAACTCTGTCCTGGGCTGCATCAAAAGAAATGTGGCCAACAGGGTGAGGGAGGTGATTCTCCCCCTCTATTCTGCTGTCCTGGAGTGATACATCCAGCTCTGGAGCCTCCAGGACAAGGATATGGAACAGCTGGAGCAGGTGCAAAAGGCCCAGAAATGATCAGAGGGCTGGAACACCTCTTTTATGAATGCAGGCTGCGAGTGCTGGGGTGTTCAGCCTGGAAAACACAAACTTCAGGGAGACCTTATAACATCATTCCAATACCTGAAGGAAGCCTACAAGAGAGCTGGAGAGGGACTTTTTACCAGGGCATGTAGTGATAAGACAAGACTTCACCTGAAAGACATTACATTTAATATAGATTAGACATTGCAAAGAAATTCTTTACTACAAAGGTGTTGAGGCACTATAACAGATTGTCCAGAGAACTGTGGGTGCCCCATCCCTGGAAGTGCTCAGAGCCAGGTTGGATGGTGGGGCTTCGTGCAGTCCAGTCTAGTGGAAACTGTTACTGCCCATGCAGAGAGTTTGGAACTAGATGATCTTTAATATCCCTTCCAACCCAATTTTTTCTGTGATTCTATGACTCTGAGATTCAAGTACAATTCTTAATTCTTAAGCACTGAAGACTACATTTTCTGCAACTTACATCATTGCAGTTCTCTGCCAGTGTAATACCTTTCAGCTTCTTGAGCTGATGTTTTGCAGCTGCAAAGCAGGTGCAATGCTGTCCATCATCCAGCTGTTCACTGACACAACAGGTGTGTATAGATAGTCCCATGTCTGTCCTCCCAGAAGGCAGACCAACTACCCTTCAAAGATGATGTTCCAAGACCATCCTATTGAGTAGAATTTGGGGTAATTACATTGCAAGATGATGTTTCAACAGAAGGAAGTCAGGGTAGCATTCCAGTTTACCTGCATGTTTCCTTTCCTGAAAGATATTTTTCTCCTTACTTGTGACTTTTCTGTGAATTTCTTCAAGCACCACCTTTCAATGAAACAAAACCCTATGCTTCTTAAGAATTCTCTGCTCCTTAATGCATGAATGTGCTCATATATACCTGGACATTTGTAAAGCCAGTAAAATAGAAATAAACTGATTTGTGTTAATCCCGGGTGGAATGTTATTTGTCATAAGAACAGAGTTTTGTCAAAGGCAAACCTTGAACTCAACAGGTAAATTACTGAATATCCTTAACCAGTCAATTCCATATCAGAACTATGCCATTAATTTGTAATGAACATAATGTGATCATATTTTAATCCCTTTTTTAAAGTGCACATAAAATACCCAGTCTGAGCTGGTGATTGCTTACTCATGTTTCACAATAATAATAAATGCATCTTCTTTTTTTTTGTGTGTTTGCCTCCTAATAGGTTGCCTATAAATACACACTACTACTTTCCTTTATTCTCAGAAGATGAAGCAAGCGTTTGATTTATATTAGCTGAGGAAACAATCCTAAGCCTAATACTTTCCCAAATATAGGATAAACCTGACTTTATATTACTAAGAAACAAAAATCTCCAATAGCATAAAGTGCAGAAGGCAAAAAAATAGTAAAGGTGACAATTTCTGACTTTGAGAAAGACAGCAAATGCTGTTTTCTTGCATTGTCTCCTCATTGTTCACAATCTCCGAGTTTGTTGTCTGTTGTCTTTCACAGGGCATGAGCTTGGCAAAGCCCAAATGCCACACATCCTATTTTTGCCAGCAGTAGAACTCTTGGGTCTCTGGGTGGATCTCTAGAAAAATTGCCTTTTATTATATTTTGATTCGTCTGGCTCTGTGATGGAGTTCAGCTGCAATTGTTTGAACAGTTTTCAATGAAGATGGCATAAGGAATAAATGTTCACTGATTCCCTTGAGAATGAAAAGAATGCATCTGCCTGCTAAATGTCTCAGGGTTTAATTCAAAAGAGTCAAATGATCTGCCCAAGAGTATGCACTTTATCCTCAGAATTTAAAATACATTAGGTTGCTCAGGTTATGGATTTATTTTTGTTTGTTCATTCTTGACTCTCCACCATCCAAATAAATTCCTGAAGTAGGTGGAATATAATAGCTCATTTTCTCTTCCTGGTAAGTGGTTTGGACAGCCCATGCACAGATTGGCCTTCCAACAACATTGGGATTCAGCTTGAGATGACTGAGCTCACAGGGCTGAGAGAGCCTGTTGGATTATTTTGGGTGACTTCAGCCTTCATGTGGCCATTTGATTAGCTCAAGCAGCACCAATACTTCCCTATTTGATTTGTGGTTAGGCATTTTAATAGAACAATGAGGCAAATACTTGACTTATCCTTAACTGGCACAGCCCCTTTAATTTTAGCAAAATAATTGTAAAGTGAAAACTTTTGCAACATTTACCCTACTTTGAAGCTGTTTGTGTAGTTCCAAATTGCATTTTCTGGGTCTAACAGTTTTCCAGTCGAATGAATTTGAAAAAAGTAAGGACTATTCTAGTGCCAAGCATGGAACTAATTTTTCAAGGTATTGTTTTTGCTTTTGGTTGTGTCGTGGGGTTTTCTTTTGTTTGTTTTTTTTTTTGTTTTTTTGAGAATGACAATTTAGTTGGTAATGTTACAACTACATCTCTTCAACTTCTTGCTGGAACAGGCACAATTAATGGGCTCACCAGACATTTAGACCTAGAAAAGATTACCATTCTGTACTCAAAATAAAACCCTGTTACTAGTGGCAACCTCATTGGCTGTTTTAGTAGAGACAGATCAAGTGCTGAAGGGGCACTGGGACAAATCCACTCTCCTCAACAGGGAGAGGACTCGTCTTTGTCAGGACAATATAGGAAGGAAACTCAAGCTATACTTGCTTTGTGTAAAATTTCAGAGCTACAGCTTCTAACACAGGTTATTCTATAGTAAATTACTTTTAGAGCAAGCCAGAAATAATCAGAACAAAGCCAGATAATAGCTGCTGTCATCTGCTTTCATGTCTCCAATGGGAACTAAATTCACTAAAATGAACTGTAAGAAATAGAAGAAATAGCGGGGGTGGCTCTGTTCCTTTACACCTGAGCCTGAATATCTGGCTTCATCCTTCAGCTGGGTTCAGGCAAATTAGCTTGTTGAGGGCAACAGACATCTTGTCTCAGATGACTGAGATGAGATGAGATGAGAAAAATTAAATCTTTTTGTTTAGTGAAAATTGCAGAGGCCATTCACTGCCAAAACAATTCTGTGGGGACTTAAAGAACTGGGAAACAGCTAAGCATCACTAAGAGGTAGGCATTGTCCAGTAGAAATCTTTTTATCCCCAAGGTGACTCTGACATCAATTGGGAAGAAGGAAATGCAAGGTATCCTGAGTACAGCCCTCTGGGTCCACCCAGATGTTAGCACAGGGGATGAAACGTGCTGGATGGAGGTTCCTGTGTTCATCTCATGTGTGTTAGTACAAGCAACAGAAACATGGATATAACAGCCAGACTGTGAGCAGAGAGCCAGACTGAGAGCCAAAGGGGTGGGACAGCAACACTAGGCTGGGGGTCCACAGCACCAGCAGCACCCTCTGAACTGGCCAATAGCCAAACACTTGAGCAGGAGGCTTTAGGTGTCAGGTAGTGAGCATCTCCTGAAACCAAGGAGAAGCCAGGCACTGCAGCTGCAGCAGGAATCATAGGGACAGGAGCTGGAACAGCAGAGCAATGAGCCCTGGGAAAGTCAGAAAGCCACCAGAGTTATGAGACATCTGCCCAACCCCGTCTGTCAGGGACTTTGGACTTTGCTGCCAGCACAGACTGTGGTGGGAAATTGTGCTTGGGCTCAAGAGGCCAATGGCTCCTGGAGACCTGAAACTGCTGGAGCTTCTTCTCCCTAAACACCCAGCACAGGCACTGTAATCCTGAGAAGCCCCTGGTGTGCACAGGATTTCAGCACCCGCTTGTGCTACATGCATCCAGGCAGAACTGCTTGATGATTACTGCCATTATGCTCCTTCCATCTTGGTTTGACAGGTGAGCCAAAATCTAGGCACACTTCCTGCAGCACATCAATCCATATATATTTTTCCTTTTGTTCTTTGCCACTGGAAAGAATGGCAAGTTTCTCCTCAAAAAGAATTTTGCATTATTGTTGCACTCTACTTACAATTGTCTGTATTTATTGTTTGTGTTTAATCTTTCCTCAGCTGTGTCTTAGAAACACATGCCTGAGAGGTGATCATTTACTCAAGACAATGACAAAATATTTTATTATGTTTTATTTTAGAATTGTAGTGAGAAAATGTGCCTCAGAACACAGGGTTTAGAAGCTCATAAACCAAGGATTATTTAGAGCAGTGGTTGACATGGCAAATTATTTACATCTGAAGACTCCAGAATGGATGAGTGATTGTTTTTATCAGTTTATAGTAGAATGGCATAAATCAATGGGAAAAACTCTCTTCATTGATGAACAATTACTTACCAAGTCTTTTACTAAAAGACAGAAAGTTACAGAGTGAGCGAGAAAAACAAATAGGGAATTTCTTCTCGGAGAGAAGCTTAATCATATAGTAAATATTTCAAGCAAAATAAAGCTTAGAAAGGATGCTGATGTAGTCTCACTTGTCATGGGAATAGCTACCCTTGTCTGAGACAGCTGACCAACAAATACTGAGTCATTTGATAGCCAGAAAAATATTTTTAAAGTGTTTTGTGCTTTGCCCAACCACAAAAGAAGGATATTCACACAAAGGGTTGGCTAGTGTTACGCATTCCTGTGCTTGCAGACATTGCTCAATCTGCAATCAAACTTGATTTTGAATAAATTATTTTGAAGTAGTCAGTTGCATCCAATCAAGGATAAACATATTTAATTTAATTTATGTATTTCCTGTCATAGTTCATCTTGGATTATAGATAATCCAATGATTGAGATACAGTCACATTTCTGCCTCAACAGAAGAAAAGACCACTTTGCTGCATTTAACACAAGGGAGAAAAATTCTCTTGCTTGTGTGGAAATTTCACTTATAGTGTGAAAAAAGATTCATGACAATTCTCACATTGTGCTTCCACTACGAGGGAAAATTTTTGATTCTAGGAGGAGATTATTTTAAAACAAATAAAATAAGTTTTTATGCAGTGCATAGAAAAAAGTATAGGAGAAAGATTGACAAAATTAAATAAGGAAATGGAAGCAAGAGAAATTCCAACTAGGAAAATATTTTTTTGCAAAAATCATGATTAAATACAGGAACACATTACCCAGAGGTGATGTAGGATCTCCATCCTTGGAGATTTCCAAAGCTGAGGTGGACAAGGGCCCAAGAAACCTGGTCTAACAATTAAGTTAACCACAAAATGCACAGGAAGTTGGGCAAGGTGGCCTCTAGAGATCCAACCAACCTGGAATAATTGATGACACTACTGGATGTTCTTGCTGAAAGGGGCTGAGGACCATATCAGGAAATTCAAACAGGAATTAGACAAATCCATTGACAATGTATCTATAAACATATAGCAAAGAAAGAGGATGTATCCTACAACATCCCCAATGATAATGGATGCTAGAGATTAACAAAGCAGTGGGTAACACTATGCTCATGATTCTCTAAGCACCATCTCCTGTTGACATAGCCAAGGGGCAAATGAACAGTTGGTCTAATCCACAGGATATATAATTTTATCATTAATTCTTCTTACTTATTGGTTGAATACAGCACTACTGCTTCTGTGTCTCTGTTACATTTTCTGGATCCAGGATTTGAATTATAAATGGTGTTCAGTGCAGAAGATGTGAGCAAGGAGGTACAGACCTTGGCATTCAAGAATTTATTGGGGGACAACCGATCTCTGTATTTTGGGATTAAGGTAGTTTCTAATTTGCTAAGAGAATAGTTTTTGATCACACTTCAGAAAAAATCTGGGCTATACCTCAGAAAACATGATTAAACCTAATGTATGCTTTAAACTTTAAAAATTATTTTTTGTTCTTTTATAAGTTGAGAAAAAAAATCAAATTAAAATTTTAGGTAGCAAAGCAATACCTAAAAGCATATCTCAGCATACATTTACTGAGAGAAGCTTGTAATCAAGTGCTTGTATTTAAACTGGTAGTAGAGACAAGCTAACTGAACTATTCAGCAGGCCTGAAATCATCTCCCTAAGAAGTATTGTTACTTGAGCTGGGATCTAAAGCCTTCACTCTGTAAAAGAGTTTGTTTATACCCAGGTTCCTCCTGCCCTGCTGGAGACATTGTGGAGACATCCAAGCTTTGAATGCTTCCTGAAACTTCTGCTAGGCTATGCAATCTCAGTCTCTCTGGAGTAGTCCCATCTGTCTACATCATAATGATTCACACATTACTGCTTAGTAAAGGGTAGAGAAAGTCAACACTCTGGGAATCTGCAATCCCCTCTGGTCATCCACTATGCCAGAACCTTGACAACAGCTTTCATTATTGTGCTTTAGTTTTAATGGATTATCCTTTTTATTGCTGGCTGCAGTAGCAGTTCACAGAAATAAACCAAAATTATTCATTATATTAAAAAATTCTCTAATCTTCATAAATGTTGATCTCTTTAGTGTTATTTAATTGAATGATAAAATTGCCATTAGCAGATGGCAACTGAAGTATATAAAATGCAAATGCCTACAATATCGAGCAAGAATATTTTACAGGCAAAATTTAATATAAGTGCACATCATGATTGGTCTTTTTTTTTTGTGAAGAGAATGGTAGATATTGGGGATGCCTCTCTTAGATTAATTAATCCATTTATTCAAGAAAACAAGCTGATGCCACTATGGAAAGATTAGTGATATTGGAGCATATGGACTGCTGTTAAAATGAACTTTGGTGCTCTATTAATGGCAGATTTTCCTTGTGATTCTAAATTTTAATGGTACAACTTCCAAAGCATAAGGTATATGAGAGAATAAGGTTGTAAATTTTTTCTCAGTCTTACTCAGAAGCCTCAATAATCCTCTTTTACAGATGAGACTCAGAGCACTGATATACAGACTCTAAATACCTGAATCATATAGAAAATGTTCTTTTCCTGGTCGCCAGGGTCCTCCACATTCCCCATGCAGTTTGTTTGAGCTTGTATACCAAATTCCCATTGATTTCAGTTGAACTTAGACAAGCATCAAATATTCAGAGCTGTAGCCTTTACAGACTGTAATATACAGTTAATGGGAATCATGCAGAGTTTCCCCATTGTCTCATTTCCTGATTCAGCAGAATTAGTTCTTCATTTATGCATCTAATTCAGCAGAAGCCATTTGAAAAATCCTGAAAACATCAGGGTAACTGCACAGTAGGGGCCCCCCTGTGCACACGTTCTTTCTTAATGTACCTGTGAGTGGAAAGGTACAGTGGAATTGTCTCATTATGGAGACAAATGGAAAATGCCTTCCTTGGTGGGAGTAGCAGTAGCAAAACCAATTGCATCTGCTGCATTCTGCATTTCCTTTCTAATCAGCCCATGATACTACAGCCTTTGCAAACCACAAAGCCAGCTGACACAGGACACAGAATTATTCCTTCTTGCAGGAATAGAAATTTCTGATGCAGCCTGGATGTTACAAGCTTGCATTTGCTTAGCTGCACATTGTTTGTGATAAATCAGAGACCAGCAGTAATAAGAGGATGAGGTATAAATGTAATGATAGAGTAACTGAACTCTGCAATATCTGCATGTTTCATGTCCATGGAAGTGAAGGTTTAGGTGAGGAAGGAAAGGGTTTAGTCAGCTAACAGTACAGTAAAAAGAATCAAAACAAATGTTCTCTAGAAAAAAAAAAAAATAGAGCATTGCTGGGGGGGTGAGATTTCTACAGTTTTAATGTCAGAGGGTTTTAAGATCAGACATGGATCCCTTTACTTAAGGGATTTAATTGACATTTAAAAATAAAAAATCCTACTGCAATTGAACTGTTTTCAAAGTATAAACTGTGGCTTCGTGTGGCTGTGAGTAGAGATATGCCTGGTTGCTGACCATTTCCCTCCATGTCTCCTTGTATGGATAAAAACATTTGGAGCTCAGGTCACAGCTCAGAGACCATAGCATATAGAAAAGACAGGCAACATTGATTTTTTTTTTCTCAGTACATGTGTATGGAAAGGAAAGGACTATCAACTGTGGAGCAGTATAGTTTCTGCTTTCCCCTCAAAGTCATAAATTTGTGACTTGAGCTGCTGGAGAACCAGGGAATAAGAGGTTTTTGTGCTACGTGGTTATAGAAAAGACATACTACTACAGCTGCAAACTAGACTGAGACTTGTTTCTGATGGAGAATCATATTAACATTAAGGTAATTATTGAGAGAGTAAGGAATTATAAGTATTTACTTACAGCTCTGCAGATTTTGTTGTATAGCATAGAAGAGTAGCTTTGTTTGCACCAGCTGAACAATAATTAACTAAATTTGACATAATTAAGTCAATTAAATCTCTTCTGTCCATTTTGCTGCAACTTATTTCACTTTCAAATAGTTACTACTCATTTTTTTTTAAATTGAGCCAAAACCACTCTTTTCTCTCAGCAGATTCTACAGCTGTACCATACTTACAGGTAGGCAGGTACAGTAGGTTCCAGGAAGCACTCAGGTTTCACTGGATGTGTCTGCCTTGCAGTTTCTGTTGAATAAATATGTATAATTTACAAAGATTTGCTATTAGATCTCTGGCAACCAGGCTCCTGAACAACTGAGCATTCACACCAGCTGCTTTGAAGGAATAAAGGGCAGCACCCGACTCCAAAGTTTCAGAATTGACCAACCAGCAGGGCAAGGCTGTATGTGCACACTCTACTGCAAAACTGCAAGGGCTTACAAATTACAAAATCTAAGTACTGTGCCAAGAAAAATAGCATGAAACTGCAGCTTTTAAGGGCTTTGGTAGAGTGACAATATTGGGGCCAATAATGTATGTCATTTTTCTCTCTATATACTGTGCCACATTAGAAAGAAAACCAAGTGATAGGTACTGTGTCAGGTAAAGTTTTATGAGTTCATTCCTGAAGAAAGTGAAATTAAAACCAGGTTCTAACAGCTAATCATAGTGTGCTGAACTGTACCATGGAGTACTAAAAGTGGGACCAGGTCTCTGAAGAACCTTAAAACTGGTATTTCTGAAGTTGCTGTCATAGATCTAAGGTACTATAATAATGCACATGTCAGGCATAAGCTTTATTAACTATGATCATAGTCAGCAAACATTCAGCCAGCATCTCTGCCTCTGTTCCCCTCTTCTCTGCAAAGTGATTGCAGAGAACCAGTTTACGTACTGTTTAAGAAAAAATAAAAAACTATAAATTTAAAAAAAAAGAAAAAAAAGCAAAGAAAAGCAAAAACTTCAATATTAACAAAGTGGGTAACCAGCCCTGGGAGAGTTGGACTCATTAAATATCTTACTAATTGCCACAAATCAAAGAGGAAATCAAAGAGTAAATAATGTGAAAATATGGAGAGTGGAGCCTATAGGAGTGGCAAAGCCACTATTGTCTTTACTCAATGTGAGAAGGTGGAAATTATCATAAACTGCTAGTATTTAGTCAACAGGGAGGTTCTTTTATTTAGGATAATCTTCTTAGCCAGATGAAATTTTTATTTAATAATAATAGTTATACATCTCAGTGTGACTGAATGTGGACAGAAAAAGCTCTAATGCCACTGAAACTATTGCAGAGGGCATCTTGGTCAAATCCTAAGAGTCACATGCATTTTTTTCTGTTTAGTATAATTTTATAGCTATGTGACTTGTCCTGTGACAAGTCAAGGTGAAGGGGCATTGGGGATACTGGAGACACTGAGGAGAGAACAAAGGCAAGTCCCATTCCTGATGATGGTGTTCTCACTCATGCTCACCTACTTAGTGACAACTGTTTGGTACTGAGCATTCATTCCCTTCCCTCAGCCCTCCCTGTCTGGATATCATCATACTATTAATGATGCTGCAAAATGAATCCAGGCAGGTGACTGACATTTGCCATATATGACTCATTCTTCTCCACACCAAAATAGTGATGTGCTGTTTTTTGTGTGGTATACATACTGCTGTTTTAATTGGATTTTGGCTTCCTTATTTATACTAAAAAATGTCTATATCAGAGAAGTAAGGTTGAAGAAATGCAAAATTTAAAGTTAAGGGTTGTCATGTCTTGGAACAGTTCCTTCCATGGATTTTGGACACCATGGCCTAGACCTCCATGACAGAGTATGGACAACTTGTCCTCCTGTGTCCCCTTGTTTTGGCACTGGGTATTTGCTGGCCCTTCATCTCTTCTGGATGTGGTGCTTGGCTGCAGTGGGCAGTGGGGCTGCTGCAGAGATGCTCTAGCAGGTCTCATTTATGTTGTGATGAAGGGTGAGGGACAGAGCTGAAACAAAACACAGGCTTTTTGTACCACTGCAGAGTGTGGGTATCAGGTATTTAATGGTACAAGAATTAGAGACTGAATAAAATCATACTTAAATCCCCAAAGTCACTCAAATAAAATTTCTAGTCTTTTTCAGGCCTATGTTTCTTTATTTAAGGACAGTCTCACTTCTACATGAAATTACTTTGCAAAATATGTATCAGCAGTAAGTGAGGGAATAGTCTGAATAAAATATCTAAGATTTTGAGGACTAGGATATAGCAATTCTTCTAGTCAAAATGAGAAATCTGTATCTTGTACTGCAAAAGTAGTTTCCCATTTTATTCCTTGAGGGGGAGCTCCAGTTAATGAAAACGACACAAGGTGAAATCCACTGAAAAAAACCCCTCAGCCTTACAGAGTAAAGGAATATTTTCTAAAGATGCTAACAAGCCAATTGTAGGAATGAATGTCTCCCTCATTTGTAACAGGTTTAATTTTCTAGCTGATACACTGCTTTTCCAGCTGTCCCACTTCAATTAGTACACAGTAAAGATTTGTAACCAAATTTTCTGTGCCATCTTCAGGGGAACACAACATTCTTCTGTACTTGCAGCTCCTGCTCATGTGCATGGAATATCTCAGCCTCCCCCAGCCCAAAGTGAATGTACTAGTTTTCAGTGAGTTCCCAACTACTCTCTGGGGAATAAAAGTTTTCAGTAAGATAAATAATAAAAAAATATTTTTTTATGACATACAAAGAGAAATGAATTAAATATTTTATAATTTAGGATAAGTTCTTCATCCCAACCTTTGAAAAAAATGGTAAAAAAGTGCTACAAATTCTGTATGGGGTATAGCCTCAGTCATTTTGAATGTAGAAAGAACTGCATTTTGAACTGCAGGTTCATAGGTTCTCATAGTAAGGTAGAATCTTCCAGCTGTAATTTTTCTTCCTGGAATACATTTCTCTTTTACTGAAACAGTGCCTGCCCCCCTCCCCCACCTTGGGTTTGTTTTGTTTTTCTACTTAGAGATTCGTTTTAACATGGAATTATAATTGCACTCTGTGAGTGAACAGCTGCATGATTAAAACCTTACTGCCTTTGAAATGGAAATAGATTGCCCTTGCAAGTGGACCTGGACATCAATTTTGGCTATTATGCTTAGGAACAGGATAAACTACTAAACACTGAGACCGAAAGGATCCCTGTTCTTGTTATCCTGTATTCCAAAATACCAAAAAATCCTAGTATTTTGAAAATAAAGCAATGAATCAACATACCATTGACTTGCCTCTGTATTCTCTGCAATACAACAAAACCAGAAACTACTTAAATAATTTTATGGTCTTTTTTAGTCACGTGGTTTCTATAATGTTGTTTTAGGCAGGCTTTAGACTTCAATGACCTTCAGTATGGCTGGAAAGAAAGGAATCTTTTTTTATGTAAGATATAATTATTTCTACATTAATAAAAGCAAGAAAATTGACTTACTTTATTATAATCTCAATATGCTGTATTTTATCCATTTTTATTTGCTTGGCAGTTTCTAGTTCCTACTGGGTTAACAAAGTCCATGGCTGAGCAAGCTGCTCCCTGGTACAACAAGAATTTCATCTCTGGGCATGGCTGCAACCCACTCCAAGGAATCACCTCCTGCCAGCCACTGCTCAGCAGGTGCAGAAGCTGCTGCCTGAGGAAGAGTTTATCATCTGCAATGATGGTGGCAGTGGTCGATGTTGAGGTCCTGCAAGTGCTTTGAATAGAGCCATTTCCTTTCAGAAAGTGACTCCTGGTAGGAGTCAGTGCTGCTAGCTGTACCTCTGCAGCTAAGGCTCAGCATACACTCTGAGTATGGTGGATATTGGCAGTGCTAACAAGAACAGAGGCAACACAACATTAAGTGAAATTAAGATATTGGAGACAGATTTCCATAGAAATTTTATAGCTCCATCCTGTTTCTAAGTTTCTTAGCTTGGTGTTTGTGTTAAGTAATAAACAGAAGAAGGTTTCTACACCTTTTTTTTGTGACTCAGTAAAGCGTTGATACTCATGATCCAGTACAAATATGAATATGCCTTGTGCTGAATGAAGGTAGTCTTATTGCTGCTTATCCCAGTTTTTCAGCACAGGATGGCTCCCCCAAGGGATTCTTTTTTTTTTTTTTATCTCCAAAGCATCTCCCTTCATTAGCTCTGCCATCTGTTTTATATTAAGCTTCTCTTAATTATGATGATGTTTCTGGTGTTACCTGTGATCATGGCCAATAGACACTCTCATTCTTGGAATGTGGGAGAAGACTGAAACCTCGCTACTTCATCTCTTAGGGAACATAAAGTGGCCAAGTTACAGCTAGCAATAGTGAAAGGGGAATATATTTGGCTTAGACCTGAAAAGAAAAGGCTGAGTGTTTTTATTTTTGTATGTGACATACATATTATCTTTAGCATATTGTAGCTTTTCTGTATGCTTCATACCCTGTATTATACATGTATTTATGTATACCAATAGATACCAGTACATACCAATATATACCAGTAAAGAAAACTGGAGACTGCTTGTTGCAACAAATCACTTCCTTGCCATAAGGAGTTCTAGCAGCATGGTCTAAAAGGTACTTAGTCTGTATTGGCTGCTTTCACCTTTTACTCATATGACTTTTTTTCTGTTTTCTGCCCTTTGTGCTGCTCCTCCTCATTCATCACTACTTCCTGGCATCAGTTGTTTCCCTGACAAACAACTCAGAAATGATGAATTGCATGGCCACCTTCTTCTGTAACTTATGTCTTAAGTAGATGTGTGATGCATCTTCTGAAGACTTCATTGTCAGTAGCCTAAACTTTTTTTGTGCTCCTCATCCATGAACCAATGAGATTCTTCATTTGACTACTGGGCTCTAAAAAATGCCAAGTTAGTCTTCTCCACCTTCAAAATCCTGAATGTGTCTTGTGCAGATTATTGGAAAATTAATATGAGCTCCATTGGAAGCATTCAGCTTTAATGAAAGATCTTGGCAGCCATGCCCTTGGGAGCAGTTATACTGAGTCTGCTTAGGACATTTCTTTTCACATCTGTTTCAGAATGAAAAAGTTTCCTGATAACTCTCCCTAAGTAAAAACATGAAATGATTCCGTGATGACAGCATCACATACAGTTCTTGCAATGCAAAGCTGTGTCTAGTCTGGTCCTGGTGGTCTGCAGTGAAGGCTGGAGCATAGAATAATATCTTAATGCTAAGTGCTCACACTGGTAGGGCTGGCTTCAGCATTCAGAAATCTGTGAGCTTTTGTCCTACAGCACATGTGTAGCATGAACAAGATTTTGACTTAATTTCCTTGGTTCTGTGTAATTATACCTTTATAACCCCACCAGTGAGAACTTTAGAGCACCTTCAGTCCCAAAGTGGCCCTGGCTCCTTGCATTTCACCAGCTTGGATGCAAAATGTCCCTGTGAACAGTTTCCACTTCAGTTAGTAAAAATCTCTGGACCATGAATTCCTGTGTGTATATATAATGCAATAATAGTAAAAACTGATAAAGAATAAACCTGGAAACTGGGAATCTAGAATAATTTGCAGACAAACATAAATTAAACAGAAAGAAAAGGCAACAAACACAGCTGATTTTTTCTTTATCTCTGTAGATGTATGGTTCATTAGGTACACTGTCCAAATACATTTAAATGTGTAAATATGAAAAAGTTAAACATATATTTTTATTGTGAATATAAATTTATATTTTTTCTGTAGATTAGTAGTTTCTTCATGCAAATATGCACTGGTCACATCACAGAAGGTTTCTAAAAATATTTGAGCTCTTTTTCCTTGTCTTATAACTACTGCCAATCTTCAGAATTAGCTATTAGCATGATGCTCAAAGATCAGAGAATCACATAATCACTTAGATTGGAAAACACCTCTGAGATAATCAAGTCCAATTTGTGACGAAACATCACTATGTCAACTAGACCATGGTCCCAAATGCCACATCCAGTCTTTCCTTAAACACTTCCAGGAACAGGGACTCCACCACCTTCCTGGCAGCCCATTCCAATGTCTACTCATCTTTTCTATGAAGAAAATCTTCCGAATGTCCAGCCTAAACCTTTCCTGATGCAGCTTGAGGCAGTGTCCTCTTGCCCTGACACTTGATACCTGTGAGAAGATATCCACCTCCAACTGGCTACAGCCTCCTTTCAGACAGTTTTGGGGAGTAATAAGTTCACCCCTGAGCCTCCTTTTCTCCAAGCTAAACAGCCCCAACTCCCTCAGCTTCTCCTCACAGGACTTGTGCTCCACACCCTTCACCAGTCCCATTGCTCTTGTCTGGACTTGCTAGAGCATCTTGATGTCCTTCTACTGAGTGGCTCAGAACTGAACATAAGATTCATGTGGCCTCACCAGTGTTGAGTAGAGAGGGAAAATCACTTCTCTGGCCCTTCTGAATACATTATTTTTGACACAGGCCTAGATGCTATTGGCTTTCTTGGCCATCTGGAAACACTGATGGCATATATTTGGCCAGATGTTGACCAACACTCCCAGTCCTTGCCACAGGGCAGCTTTCCAGCCACTCTTCTCTCAGCCTGTAGAACTGGGATTAAGTATGAAATTTGAAATTATGAAATTTCTCTTGTTGAACCTCATGTTGTTTGTCTCAAACTCACCAATCCAGCCTGTCCATGTCTCTCTGCACAGCCTTCCTACCATCCAGCATCCCAACCTAAGTTGGCATCATCTGCCAATTTCCTAATGGTAGGCTAAATCCCCTCTTCCAGATCATTGGTATTGAAGGGGACTGGGCTGATCCCTGGGAGACACTACTGGGATAGATGTGACTGGATGCCAACTGCATGCAGCACCATTCATCATCCACATCAGTGATGGATCACTACCTCTTTCCTAGCCCTTTTGTAAAGTATAAATTCTCCAGTTTGTTTCTTTTTGTAGTGACACTTTCTGACCCAATGTGACATTTTGGCATTCCAACCATATGTCTGTTTGACCTTATGAACTTTCCAGTTTATATTTCACCAGCTGGCTCCAATTAATTTACACAAATGAGTTTTCTGTTACTGCTTTATCAACCAGTTTCTTGAAGAAAAAAAAGTTATCTATAGATTCACACAGGAATGAAGGCACACACTCTTGTAGAAATACACACTCACACAGTTTCATTGAGGAGGCAAGGCATACTTCACTGTGAATTCATTCAACACACTCTCACTGCTTCTATGATAGCTCAAGATTTTGATAGAGGCAATAGTTTGAATTTCAGAGATTGCACATCTGAGTTGTTTTGCACATAATTACCTAATGCAGCAAGGGTGTAGAAGAGGTGCCTTCTCTCATTTGGCATCCACTACCTTATCAGACTGAAGCTGGAAGTAATTTTGGATTTTGGTAAAAGTCCAGCAACTCTAAATGTCAAGGAAAAAAACAAAAGGTATTTATGAAATTGTTCTTCTGTAACACTAACACGGATTTTTGTAGCCACCAGCTTCTCTGATTATGTCTAATTTATTTTCTCCATACTGCTGTACATTGTGAGGATCAGATATTAATGAATTTACCTGGTATAACCTCTACACAGCACAGAAACTTGATTCCCACTTTGTTGAGAAGAAACTGAGACATAAGTGACCTGCCAAAGGTCATACAGGGAGATAGAGGCAGAGCCAGACATTCAATCCATAGCGTCTGAATTTTCAGAGAGAGCTTTAATAGTAAAATGAGCTTTTCTTTTTTTTTCAGATGATGTATGTTTTTCAAAAGTCAGTAATTTCTAGCTGGAATGCCTAAGGTTTGAAACATAAATCTGTATTTGTGAGTTCTTTCATAAATATTTGCTTTTCAGCTACTGCTGACTTGCTGCTTCTTTAGAGATTTTTGTTGGTGTTTTCTCTACATTGTAAAATACATTCTTGAAAGTGGTGGCACCACTTGTAAAAATAATCTTCCTATGTTTTACTTTGCAATTTATAGACTGACATGAATATCAGTTTCTTGGAACAGTTAGTTTTTTAACCTTAAATAGGCAAACACATATGGATATTCATAGAAGTATTATTGTTGCTAAAATCTTATAGTATATAAATACCAGAAAATTTTCTTTTCTTACAACTCATTACTCTTTATAACCATTATGAAAAACTTTGTTTTGCAGTCACTGAAGTTTTATTATGCTATCTAGATCCTTTTGATCTACTGAAGATTAGTGGAAGTCAAATGCCTTATTACCTTTCTAAGTGAGACATGATTGTGCTTCATTCAGGGAAGTTGGCTACCTTTACATCAAGACATTTTTCTTCATTTTAAAGTGCTACCATCTGATGTCTGAAAAAAAGGGTATCTAATGCTTTACTGAAAAAGGAGTTTTTCTAATTGTTCTATAATCTCTGTAGTATTCATGGGATTTTGTCATAATTATGGCATTAAACTGCTCCATTCTCAGTCCCTGTTGAATGTTGATCTCTTTTATAAAACTATCAGTAAAATTTTCACCAGTTACTACTGTTACCTCGGCTGTGACAGAACATGCCCTTATTCCTGGCTCATTTTACTGTAATAGGAGTTTGAGGTTCTAAAGTGTTATTCTCAATGAACAGCAGACCCTATCACATGAATCAGCTGAAAAGCAAAGGATTTAAAAGTGGCATGAAGACTAGATCAGCCTTTCTCCTCTTGTCCTGCTTTGTCCTGCAGCTATTGTAACTTATTGTAGCGAAATTCACTCTACTCTCAGCTATTTGGTGCTATTCACAGCAGTCAACAGTGCTGTCAAACAAATCACTGTGTTGTGCTCTGTGGGATAGGTTCTGAGATTTTTCATGAAATAGGTGATCTGGGAGTTCCAGATATTCAGCATCCCAAGTGAAGCTGTTGAGCTTAAGCCAGCTGAACTGCCAGAAGTTTGGAAATCCTAACCTTGTCAGCCTAACTGTTGTGCATAATGGAATAGCTCATATGCTGAAGACATTTGCAAAAGAACAGAAATATAGTAACCCCCAGACAGCTATGAAAACTACCCTGCATCCTCATAACTCATCCTGCAGATAATACAGAAGGGACTTGCTCAGTATCATATAACAAAGTTGGAAGGAGGTATGGTGAAACTGAAGGTGACATAATCTAAATGGTTTTGACACTGATGGAGCAATTCTGCATAGAAGCTGATCTTGATCTTTTTTTTTGTGTCAAGTTCAATAAACCAGTGATGTATTTTCGGTCAAAATGACAATAAAATACAATCATTGGGCAGCAGTAGCTGACTTTCTGATTATTTCTTTTCTCACCAATTTTTATGTTATCTAGAAATGGCTGGGGAAAGACTTTTATGATCATCAGTGTTGATAAAATATTAAATATCTTTGAGCCATTAAACTTTCTGTATTTAAAAATGAAATTAATTATTAAATAATTGTGTATTTAAGATATATTAAAAAGATGCACTACAGAAGTTATGTTTAATTTTATGAGCTTTACAGCAGAAATGCTCTTGGACAAAATAATGAGCTGCAGTGCTACTCATATCTGTATAGATTGCCATTTTAGTTATGACTCCGGCCTTTGAATAGAAAACTGACACCTCTACTTCTGACTAATGAGCAGAGAAGTCTCTCCACAAGCTCTGTTGGATAATCCAGCTCTTACATTCTCATTATTATCATTATTATTGTTTTTGTTGTTTTTATTCTTAGAATTGCAGCAATAGTTATTCAGAATAGGGACTGCACCTTTTTAACAGCCCATAACCAAGTTATGAACCCACCTTAGCAGCACTTTGAAAGCAGAGAAGCAAGAGGCAAAGGCTATTCCAGAGAGACTTGGCCACCTTTACCTTTTCCATGAAACCCTGATCATGAGCTCTGCAGGTACATTCCAGATTCCAAAAGATGAGGAAATTCAAACCTAAGTATCCAGTTGCTGTGGAGAGTGCTTTTTTTTCTCTATTGTAGATAGGCTGAGGACAGGATTGCTTGGAAATTTCTGAGAACAGGGTAGAAAGCCCAGCTCTCATGTCAGCACTCAGCTGATGTGGAGCAGATCCTTTGAAATGATCCTCTATGACTTATAGAGGGAAAATTAAAAAAAAAAAATCCAGTATTAAACTGAACAAGTCCACTTCAGGTAAGTCATTCTTATTTACTTATGTTATTTTCTCTGTTGTTTCATTTCTCCCATATATCTCTAAAAAGCCTTTCTGATTCCACTTAAATACTTTGTCTGACCTTTATTAGTTTTGCTAATATCCAGTTCATACACTGTACTCTCACATATGTAAATTGATTTATTTTATTGTCTCTTCCTATATTAAATATATTTTTTTCATATTAACAGCTATAGGCTTTTATTCCTATTTCTTGCCAAATTTCATCCGCGCTTGCATCTATGTATTCTTCCCTCTCAAAAAAATAGTACCTTTTTCCTACTACTTATATTTTTTTTCCAGGTTTCCTCTTTCTTCTTTTTTTTTTTTTTTTAATATTTTTAAATTTTTTTTTATTTTTTTAGTTTGAAGTGTCTTTTATTCTGAGAGACAGAAGTTGTTTTTCCTTCCAAAATACAAGCTACAGGATTATAGCAATGATACATTTGGACAATTCAAGTTGGTTAGCTCCATACATAAAATTTCTCATCCACAACTTTTGCAGCCTCCATTGCCTCTTGCAGTCTGACAACTTCCCTGTGTTGGAAAAATAACATAATCCTTGCCTGAGAGATATACATTAACCATACCTGAGTAAAATCCATGTAGGTCAGGAATCACAGCTTGGCCATCCCTGCTTTATAATAGCTCAAAATGTGTGGGGACATCTTCCTTCACTTGAAACCTTGAGCTAACAACTGGAACAAGCTCCTTTTTAAGTAGTTAATTTCTTCTATGCTTTGATTAGGAGGGTGATAAACTTAGTCATGCTCATAGCACCTTTGGCTTGATATACAGAACTGCCTTTCCTTCTTCCCTGGAAATTTGGTAACTCATCCAGCAAGAAACTGAGCAAAAGGGCAAGGTTTTTCTCATGTGAGAAGTCTTAGCAAGTCCATAACTACTGCTTTGCCCAGCACACAAAAGTCACAAAGTCCCTTCTGTACTGCAAAGCCACAACAATATATGTGAACAAACAAACTCCTATCAAAGCAAGAGATTTTTTTAAACAGCCTTGAGGTGAGACAGAAAAGACTATATGAAAGACTTAGGATAAGGCTTGCTCTGCATGTACATATACAGAAAGGTTATGTAGCAAGGGAGAGACTTTCCTTATATCCCTAGGAAGAAGATGAGAGCAGTGCCCCCATGAATCACAGTTCTTTACTGAGTGATGGGCCAAAGCAAACAAGCCTGCTTTGCCCTTGATCCCACCTCGGCATGTTTTGGTTCCTGAAGGGAAATCAAGCCTCTCTGCTAGCTGGGGAGTGCAGACCAACCCCAGAGCTGCATTGAGGCTGCTTCTTGGCTCAGGAGCTTCCCTGCTTTCATCTGTTTGGTACAAGTCAGCACCATCTACAATCATCCACACAGAGACATCAGGTTAGTCATTATTCTGGTTTTGTGTTTCCTTTCTGTAGAGATTATGGGGAGTCTAATGGTGTGGGAGCCAGAGTGGGAAGGTGATGGGATAGATTAGGCAGAGGAGGAGGAGAATGGCTGCACACCTGCTCCCACAGGTGCTGTGTCAGTCCCTCAGGGGGGTTTCTATTAATTACCTGTCAATACTCAGGGCATGGCAGCTCAACACCAAAGGACTTTTCCCAAGGAGAAAATTTGCTGGATACCCTGGATATCCCAGCTAGGACCCAAATCAGTACAGAAAAAGTATATTTACTACACAGCCTTGGCCTGCTTTTCAGGATATGTTATTTTGAGAAGTGGCTCCAGACGCTGTCATGGTCCCCTCTTTTCCACACCTGAAACTTTCCTCAGGATACAGGATCATAAAATTTACTTTAGCAGAGCTATTTCCCACTGATTTGACTATACGTGTGGCAGATGTGATCTCTTAAATTAAGGGCAGTGAAAGTTTATTTTTGTGAGATCTGATTCTGTTCTGGGCTTGATTTTCATTTATGTGGGAGAAAATTAGCTCCTTCTAGGTTCTCAGAATGCACTTACAAAAAGCTGCAGCTGGAAAACTGGAATTAATTGAATACCAAGTGCTACTAAACCTTCAGCTTGATTACACAGAGGGCTGTACAAGTTAAAAGGATATCAGAGGTGTTGAATTGTAACTATTAAAACAACATAAGGGAAATAAAATGAGATCCCCAGTGTTACTCAAAAGAAATCTAATGCTATTTTCACAATGCATTATTAGGTTTGATGATTGCTTGGTGGCTAATAGAGCAATTCCAGCACCCAAGCCCTTGACCAAACTAGTTAGAGTGCTTAGGTTTCCCTATGCCATGTAAACACCTACAGTGTAATTCCACCCTGTAATTATTCAGAGATGAAATATTGCAGAGGGCCTGGTCTCATCTCTGTGCAGGAAACAGTGGCAGTGCTGTTTTCCCTGTGATGGTTTTAAATTGGCTGCTAACTTGCAGACCTAGAGCATGGTTTCACTTGTGAAATTTGCAAGTTCTGGGGTGTCACTCCAAGACATCTGGGGTAAGCGGGGTGAGTTTGTGCAATGTCTAAACTTTTAAACCATCTCACAGATTTTGTAACACAGGAATAGCTGCTAGGTTGTTTCTATCATGGGTAAGTATAGTGCCTTCTAAGAGCCTTCAGCAGCCAATACAGCCAATCATTCATGGCAGATATATAAGTATAGCCTCTTACCTCTCCAAGACTTTGTGGCATCCATCCACTAGGCTTCCTGAGTAGTACAAGATCAGCTGGTGTTAAGCAAGCCTTCCAAAGAGTAATAGCATACAATCTTGATTTGCCACTGTTCTGTCTTTGTTTTGCAAAATGCTTACCTTACATTTGAGTTTCCTCAGCTTGGGGAAACTTGAATGCTTGTCTCCTGTGTTCAAAGAATATCCTAATTATGGTGCAAGCAGCAACAGCCTTTAGGTGTAACTCAGTGCACTTTTGGGCTTACCACTTAGGAACATCCAGGAAAAGAAGGTACCTGCCATTTTAATCTGCTCCTGTGATTATTTTTACTCTTTGCTATGGCAACATAAGAACACATTGCCACTACTTTTATTTATCAAGTAACTTAGTATTTTATGCAATTGTTATTCTAATCCACTAAAATTGATTAAAAATAGAAATCTGAATTTTTTAGGTAGCTCCAAGCCTTGAGAAGGTGTCTGCATAGTTATATTCTGGATTTCTTTTAATATCTAAGTGTCAAAAGTGAAAACAAACATGACAGCTATGAAATACTCAACTTCAATCTTCAATTGTCAACATTTTAAAAAAAAGCCTGTGTGGCTTTACAAAGGAAATTCTGTTGGATGTTGAATATAAATGAACCTGCATAACACCTCTGCTTGTTCCCCTTTTGTTATCAGTGGACAGAACAGCAGGACACTGTGCCAGAGCAGACCACTTGCATAAAGGTTCCAACTTTAGAGCCCAGGACAGAAATGTAGTCAGACTTCTTACCTAATTAGCACTGAGTAGATGCTCCTTCTCCAGTTAATTCTTGGGGCACTTCAGAGCAAATTGGTTCAAATGAGCCTGAAGGTGTGACAGTAGTTGCCCATTGTATGGGATACCCATTGCTAATTACTACTGATGGAAATGATGATTACTTGTGGCTATGTCTTGGAAGACCAGCCTTACCATCCACTTAAAAAGAAAAGAAAAGAATTGTTATTTCCTTCATCTCCTTGGTGCAGGCTGGCTGTTTCAATGCATACCAAATGCAGAGTTTTTAAGATAAATGATGGTTTCACTTCACCAGCCTTATAGATTTGGGCTGCATCTTTGCACTGTGCTGTTACACAGTCATCCAAAGTAAAAACGATTTTTTTTCTGTTCTTATAAAGCTGTATTGGTAGTGGAGCTTTACTGAGGAGCTTGCAACAACTGGAGTAATTTTCTGAAGATGAAGTTAGTAATAGTGCTGCTTTTAGTTCCACCTCTTATGAAATGTGTATAACACTTTTTTTTCATATAGTAGGGAATTGTAAATTAATTCTTATGTCTCCATGGGTTTGAAATGGAAACGAAGCCTTCACAGTTCAATGAAGTGGAAAGTCTTTCATCAGAAGAAAATCAGCCAAGGAATTGGATGGCAAAGACCTCATACATTACAAAACAGTTGTTTGCAATTAAGACGAGGAGTAAGATGTGCATGATTCTGTCATGTTTCCTTTTGTCTATTTAATCAGCCTGAGGCATAACATCAGAAGGCTCGAAGTAGCATTGTTTCCTTGCCATAACCTATGTTTTGCTGTATGTGTACTGTATATGCACTGTATCAAAGGACTGCAATCTGTTCAAAATATAGATGTTTCATATCCTGATCAATAACCAGGACACTTCCACAGAAGCATTGATATTCCAAAGTAGTCAACACTACTGCTGAGGGAAAATTATTTTGGAAGTTGTTAGGAAAGCATGTAACAATCATAAAGACGTCAATAGAATCAAATTCCTTGTACCACACCCCTTCTCTGTGGTCACAGTGGCAAAGACAATGATAGCCTGTGCTGGTATTTCTTTCTGTCTCACAAGACATACATTTCAGGGAGAGTTGTGAATCACTGTGCACCATGAAAAAAAGCTTTGAAACTAATAAGAAGTTGAATGGAGTCAAAGCTGAACTTAAAGTAAGCTAGACATAAACTAAAAAGAGTCCAGTAGCTTGGTCACCATTAGCTCCTAAAGTCATTCCCTGCTACTGCCATTTTTAATAAGAATCTCAGAACAGCAGGTAATCTTATTTACCATATGCTAAGCACGGTGCAGCAGATGGACCATGGCATTCTAGTCTTTTCTGTGCTTTCCTTGCACTTGTCAGTTCAAGCCCTGGGAAAAAGGCTGGTATCCAGATTGATAACACATGGATGTTCTCTAAGGGCTTGACTCTTTCATCAGTGCACTATTGCTGAAAGGACTGAAAATCCTTTCTCTTGAAATGTAAACTCAGTTAGGGATAGTTGGTGGTTCAGAAGATGGTTTATTATGTCTGTCTTGAAGTTGTCAGAAGGTAAGCCAGTCTTTAAAGAACAGATTTGCCAGAGCTGATCAGCTGGTAGAAGAGTGCTATGAAATATCACGTGTAAAGTATCTCCTCAAAGAAACACACAAACAAAGGAAAAATCAACTTATAGGTACTCATGATGGTTAGTCTAGGCACATCCCTGTTTCACTAATGCATGAGCCTTCAGTAACAAAATTTATAATGCAATCTGAGACTCATTGGATCTATATTACTGAATTCTAAACTGAAATTTAACATTATTTATTCTGCTTCTACAGTTTTACAAATCTGAGGACCAAGCCTGCCCAAGGATCTTCAATAAGTATGAAGTAATGTGGCAAGTATTTTTTCAAGAAACTAATTAGACAATCCATAGCATTTTCAGAGTGAGTTAGAAAGGAAGATAAAACTTCTGTTACCATATCTTTGTACTTACTATCAGATTTCAAAAGTACTACCCAAATTGTATGAGGACAGAGACTGAGACCCTGGCTGGCATGAAATGGGTTGACTTATTCTGTCATGGGATTGTAGACTCCTACACACCTGGTTTCTAAAGTAATTTTTACACAGGAAAGAAACAGCATTTTACCCCATTTTAAATGAAAGCAAAGACACCACTCCCTGTAACATTCAACTCCTGACCTCCACTTCATGAAGAAGGGTCCTTTGTGAGCTTCCTGGTCTCTGTAGTTTTCTCAGTCTGTGCTAAAACCAGCAGCAGTGATCCGTAGGACTGTCATTAATGAAAGATCTCTGCTGTTACAGGGTTTCAGTAAGCTGAACAGGCTACCAGCATGAATTAGATCAGCTATCCAGGGAATAAATATGTGCCTGGTAGTGCTTCCATACCCTGGGTTTGAACAGTGGCTGGACTGGCTTGTGTCACTGGGGTTCTGCTTTCTCTGTGGTGTGTGCTACACTGAACCAATGGGCAGTACTTAATAAGAACTAAATAGTATGGAGAGATTTTTCATTAGAGTCACAGCATAGTTGAAGTTGGAAGGGAGATCCAACCCCTGCTGCTCAAGCAGAGATACCCAAAACCAGCAGCCCAGGACAATGTGCAAATGGCTTTTAAACATTTCCAATGATGGAAAATCTGCAGCTTCTCTGGGCAGCACATGCCAGTGCATTACCTGCACAGCAAAAAAGTGTTTCTTGATGTTCAGATGGTAGTCTTGTGCTTTTAGCTTGTGGCCATTGCCTTTTAAAAATCTTGGACTATTATAATGGAACATGTTGCAAAAAATGGCGTCTCTCTTATTCTCAGAGATTGTGGCAAAAAAGGGAAAAATCCATTAACAAAGGGTATATGCATTTCCATCATATCTATTCCACTTTCCTGAAGAAAATGCAGTATAGTGGGTTAATGATAAGTGAATCTCTAATCTCCAAATATCAATCCTTTATTTACATATATATTAATTTCTGAATTTACAATTTTAAATTCTTCTCTAATAATCCTTTATAATGCAAATTGTTGTCCTATGTATTTTAAATAAGAGCTGGGAAAATATGGTAAGAAATACACAGAAATATTAGCTGTTTTAATCCAAACATTTATGAGAGCTGTGAGTCTGTAATTTTAGAGTACAGAAAATAGGTGACATACAATGTCTCTAGAGAACTTAAATGCCACAAGTTAACAGCTACAACTTCATCTAGCTGTGCATCACTCTGAAATCATAATCTCAAGCTAAGAATGCTCTTCCCAGTCTGAGCACTCATGATCAATTTGAATAGAAGTGATTCACTCAGGATTTAGGAAGCAAAGCAAAGAGGTTGAAGTGAATTATTCAGAAATTTCTCCTGAAGAGGAAAATACCATAAGGTCAGGACTTCACAAATTGGTTATGAACACTGAGGCAAAATCCCCATTAACCTAGGAGAATGCTTTGGATGATGTCTTGCATCTACTTATTATTAATCAGTTTTGAATTTTTCTCTTCACAGGGTTGTTTCAAATAGACTTGAAGACATAGCATTGAAAGCTTAGTGAAAGTGAATCAGTCTCCTGCTCTTTTAATCTTCTTTATATACATTATAATGCCTTTGAACCCTTTTTCCTCCCTTGCTGTTCCTGACTATCCTATGCATTTTTGAACCAGATTTGTCTAAGATATAGCCTAAATTTATCCACGTTTCTCCAAAATTGCAAATGATAAGCTGGAGTTAAGCCAGCTGACTTTAACAGGAATGTGCATAGATGTGCCTGGTAGATCACAGTCTCTGTGGCTCTTCTGATCAAATGCAGAGAGATATTATTTCCAAATGCATATCTTGTGCTTGGAGGTAACTTTGACCTAACTAATTTGTCACTTTCATTGAAAATACATCTTAGCCCTCAGTCAGTTTGTAGTAAGGACTATGAAGTATCACCCAAAGTATCATCCAAAGCTGCCTGAAATCTGTCTGCCCACCTGAAGACCATGGAAAGGTTAAATTGGATAAAAACTCCCTGTTGAACACTATTAGGTAAGTTAAATATCTGTCTTTTTGTCTGGAAGTAGGCAAGATAAATGGCTGTTACACAGGAAAACAGTGAGTTATATTGTAGCTGCTGCAGAGAATTTCACATATGCTCGGCCGTGTTGTGCTGGCACGGCTCCGGTGCAGCATGAAGAAAGGGCACATTGCTCACAGTGTTAGCACATATGATTAAAGATACAGCAAGACAAGAAGCAGTCTCTCAGAAGAGTTTTAAAAACCACTTATTTAGAAAAACCAATGCTTTCAAATCACTGAACAAAATAAACAGCCCATGGGGAACACTTGGTCTTATTATACTCTGAACTACCAGCCACTCTTCTTCCATAGCCCAGGATATTCAGATGTTCTGGACACCCTCCAAAATTTCTGTCTCCATCAGTCTTTAGATGGTGGTTTTAAAGTGGTTGGGCTTGTTTTTTTCTTCACTTCTTTCTTGTTTTTTTTCTTGTCTTAAAATACTTTTTCATTTGCTTTCATTGTTTTTTCTTATGAATCTTTAAGAGACATGCAACATATAATGCATGAAAATATTAATTACCTGAACTAATTTCTTGTCACTTATTGAATGGAAACATGAGCTATATGTTTATCCCAGTAATAACAATACTGTGGTTGTTTTCTTCAGAGCAGATGCATGCATTACCAGATGAAGAGAAGGTATCACAACTGTTTTCTATGACTTCTGAAGAATCACCATCTTTTGGTGATGAAATCACCAAAACTTTTCTTCTAATTTTGTTCATCTGTCTGATTTTTTTTTTGTTTTAATGAGCACTCTGTTTTTTGATATACCTGGTTGCAGTAGACTTTTACAGTCATGCTTTAGCCTGATGGGCAACTGCATTGATTCTAGCAAAGTGCCAGAACAGAACAGCAACAATGTTCTTTGAGGTGAGCATTACACCAAATTCCTAGAAAGATGAGTGCTTTGATAAACCCTGCTTCCCGACATGTGTCAGTTTTCACAAGTGTCTATAAACCAAGCTTACCTGAGCAAATCTCTCTCACACATACATATGATATGTCTAAGCTAAGGGACCACACTGACACACATCAAGCAAAGGTGAAAAGCCATTGCACATATAGGTAATTTTAATCCATTCCATTTTTAAATACCACAATAAATTTAATTTTCACAATAAATTAAATAGCCATATTCAGTTTACAAAATAGAATTACTTAGTGTGAAACCAGTATTTACAAACATTGTACACTATGTACACCATGTTTAGCTTTGTCAACACACAAGTATAGAAGAAAAAATTATTTGACCTTTTCTTGACACATGATTGACATGCTACAAGTGACACTATGGTCCATACAATAAAACAATAGTGCAAACTCACCACAGGAACTCTAAAACAATGCAGTTTGTATGAGATAAGATATTCATTTAAAATAATAAGAAAATAGTACTATTCACTCTCATTGTAAAAATTCAGCACTGTGTTTAAAGTGTCAGTATTCCTTTAGCAATACACATACCAAATATAGCCTCAAGATTATGCTTTCTCACAGCTTTACAGACTTTTGACAAGGATTTTTATGGCATAAATTAATGTTCTGCTTAGATCAATAAGTATGTCACATAAACACTTCACTAAGCAAGAGGAACACTGACCCTTTTAACGGTGTCTGACTTTGTTTCCCTAAATACCTCCTTTCCCTTTATTATTATATCTTAAAAGATGCAACTATATTGACAGTAAATTTATGTTAGTTACTACTCTGTAGAAAAAATCCATCCCACCATATATTTGGTCACACACTGCATTATGTACACATATGCATGAAAAAAGTTACTTTGCTAGCCGTATCTATGAAAAGTGCATATTTCAGCAGAGACATCCTATTGCATGCCTCAGGTGCAACAGAAAGTGTTGTATGAAGTTTAGTTTAGGGCCAGTTAAATGTCCTCCCCGTGATCTGGTAAAATTTTTGATTAAAAGGATGGAAGAACTTGCGCAATTTGGTAATGACAGAGGTATCCACCTCTGGATGGATGCGTCCCTTGCTACCCGCCAGGCACTTGTTAAAGACAATGTTAAATCGCAAGCAGTAAAACCCTCTGGTGGCATTGAAGTATAAATTGTACTGACTTATCCTCGGAGGAAGATTTAGGAACTTCTCAACCAGCTGGAGCTCTGGCAGTGGTTCTGTGATGAGCCGGTCTCCGTCCACGATGTGAAACTGCTCAATTGGAAAATATTTCAACCACCTCTCCAGATGTTTTGTGTAGATGCTGGTTCTCACTGCCTTATACTTAGTGTTCACTTCGCAGGTATTAGGATCAATAGCCAGCTTCTCAAATTTGTAGTAAGTTTTGTTCTTTCTTTCCTTGCCTTCCAGCACCTGAGTGTAATCAGAAATAGCTCTTGTGGTAGGTTCCCTGACAATGATCAATAATTTGATAGATGAGTTCATTTTGTAAATCCTTTCAGGTACTTCCTCGGTGATAAAATACGCAGGGCTTTTCTCAATTGTTATTTGATGAGGGTAAGAAAAAGGCATTTTTTTCCGGTACCACTCAATTCCCTTGGCATAGTTTTCATCATTATCAAAGAAGTGAATCTCTTGAGAAGCTTTGACCACTGCAGGGTGAAGGTTCAGCATCTCCAGTAGTGCTCGGGTGCCTCCTTTCCGCACCCCAATAATAATGGCCTTGGGAAGCTGCTGAACCAGATTGTGCAGGCGGATTTGTTCCTTGGTGGCATTGCCCTTTCGAAATTCATGGAGCAGACCTCGCTTGAACTGCAGGGCTCGCAGAGGGATTTCCTCCTGGCCACGGGGTCCAAAACGACCATCGATGGGGCAGAGGGGCTGCAGTCTGCAAGCAAAGTAAGAGGAACTTGTGAAAAGAGGGTATCTCTCAAGGCAAGTTCTATGTATAAGGAAATTCTGCTCTTGGGAATGTTTTTGAATGTAAAGTGATGTGCCCGTCTTTCAGCTTTTATGTTATTCTTCCAGTGGTTCAATAATTTGTAGGTTTTTTATTTTTAACCTGTTTTTTTGCTCTGATTAAGCTGGGAAATTCCTAACTTGACCTGTCTGGCAGCGTAGGAACTATGATTACTTTTCTGGGGTCTCCTTGAGCCTCGCCTAAACTTCCACATTCCTCATCATTTTGTGATGGGTTTGGCATATTTTAAAGCATTCTGAGATTAATTGTATTTGGACATTTTGATCTGAAAATCCAGTTCATTTAAATGGTCTCTTTCACACACTTTTCTTATTCTAGCCTGAAGTCTTTCCTGTGCTCTCCATTATGTTTATCCTGAGATGACTTTTTTAGTGAAGAGGAGTAAAAGGGATGAAAACCGGCTTTCTAAGCATCACCTTTCAATATTTCTCCTGCTCTTTCCAATATGTGTTTCTCTGCCAGTCAGAACCAAGAAAGTCCAAGCTTGTGATTCAGATAAGATCATCAAGATATTAAAAGAATAGCAAGAAAAGTTTTTTAAAAATGCATTTATTAGATTGTTGCATCAATGATTTTCTTATAATCACTCTTGTATCCTCCCACTGAACTTTATTTTGTGTTTTATTATTTCTTATATTGCAATTGCATTTTTGTACTATTCTTTTGTATTCAGCTACAATTATATCCCCTCTTTTCCACTTTCTAATTCTTTGTTCTTGTATCTGATACCACTGGATCCAAGAAGTGGTTCAGTAAGAAAAATGTGAAAACTTTACTTCTACAGAATGTTGAATAAACTCTTATCTCCACTCTCAAATAAGCACGTTAGACATTACAAAGCCCAATATTTCACTGAAGATTAAATTGGTATGTACAGAGAGCTTCCAAGGTCCTACAAAAATATTATTACTAATTTTGTGGAACCACACTCTCCAAAATTAAGGATATGTAAGAACAAAGGTTGTCTAGGCAATTTTAGTGTGAGCTTGCTGTGCTCATATATTATGATACAGTTCTTAAATTACATAGCCCCATGCTATTATTTTTCACAGGACCCCTGCCTTAGCCAGTATACCAGATGGGCAATGCTCATTAATAGCTGTTTAGGTATTCAGTATTTATTCTAGTTTCTCAGCATGTGGTCCCTCACTCATTTACTATATGTTATTCAAACCCTGTTTTCAGGACATAATTATTTATTTCTTTGCAGGTTTTCCATCCATCACTGCTTGTTGGGGTCTCTAATTTGACACTGATTCTTGGACAATGGATGATTGGGACAAAGTAAGTTTGATCCCCCTGGCTGACCTGTTAGCTGTTTCCTTAATTATCCAGATGCTGAGAGATATAACCTGTCCAGGCAGAGATGAAGAAACAATCCATGTGACATTGCTGGGTTTGCATGAGCTCTAGCTAAATCCTGCAGACTAATTAGAAAATGTGATGAAAAGTGAGTCCCTGTTATTTCTTTTCTCAAGTTTCTAGCTTCTTCCATCTCTTTGCTCTCTGCCGTCTACTGAAAAAGCCTGACTTGGTGACAAAGATTGAATCATTGAAATGCTGATGCAAACCTGCACTATTAGGAAAAAAAAAAGGAAGAAATGTCTTAACAATGCTACAATTTGGTCAGAGTGTGGTGTGGCTGGTGAAAGTCTTAATGCATTAACAAGGTGGTAGTAAAAAGCATAAGAAACAGAAGCTGCAATTGCAGTTTCTGTTCTCTTCCCTCTCCTCTCCTCTCCTTCTGTGTATTTGTTATTTGTTTTCAAGCAAAGAGGATTCCACAACAGCAGTTCCAGACCCATCTCAACTAATTTTATCTCTTGCTCAAAAAGACAGTTAGCACTGCCTTCAGTGTAACACAACAGCTTGTCAAACAGGGTGGTTTCTTTCAAAAATAAATAAATACTCAAGATATCCTCTAGCCTAAGGGAAAAGATTGGATGTTGTTAGAAGTCCCTCTTCAGCTTTATAATTCAGGGTTTTTTTTACTTTTTCCACCTGATTCTACTGTCTCTAAACAATAAAAAACTAACTTTCAAAAGATCTTGGCAGCAGTGAATAAATGGCAGATACTCATAGAGTTTAATCCAAGATGTAACTATTTACTGTTTTGTTGCAACATACTAATATTCTTGATTGTCTGAGTATTTTTTTCCATTAAATAACAGTGCTTTGCTAAGAGTATATGGCACTTATTATATCACTGAGTTGCTCTTCCAAAACAGGCAATTTCTCAAGCTGCTACACTAAAACTCTACAATTACTCTTCTTGAGAAAACCCACTATAAAACAATTTGTCTCGGGGAGCTGAATTTCTGAAAAGTCTCAAAACAGCTGAAGTAGGTCTGGGCAATCTTAATCAGCTGTCTCACCTGATCCAGAATACTTGCTAATTTTCTTCCAATGGAGGTGTCACAGCAGCAAAAGATTATAAGCCTGGCTGTAGCAGGAGTAGTTTGGAGCATGGAAATCAGGTATGGAGGCTGCCAGTACTGCCAGTCAGGGAGTCAGGTAACTCAAAGGCTAATCCAGATAGTCTCAAAATTACCACAGAATCTATTTGAGCTTTTGCATATGAGGCAGATCCATGTGCTCAGGAGCTGAAGGAAGGTGGCTTCCCCTGGAGGAAAGTGCTTATCTTATCAGATTTTATGACTCAATGAATCAGATAAACTAGTGGTAATTTCCCTTTGGGCCTAAGGAAACTCAAGACACTGCCATTGGAGAGCCCAGTCTGAGGCTATTAAACATGAGCCATCTCCAGCTCTCTTGTTCAAATTAGATCAGCATAAATGAAGCATAAATGAATCTGGATTTCTTCCTGAACAATTAGTTATTCCAAATCTGTTGAAGCTACTCAGCATCCTTTCACTGAGAGATTCAACAGTGATGAGGCAGAAGAATATTTCTAGTTAATTAATCTGTGTCTTGTCCTTTCCAGTACTTCCTTCTCTATTTCATAACAAGTCCATACACAGGACTGCTTTTTAGCAGTGTGGTGTGCTTCACACTGGATAAAGCAAAAGAACAAAACTGAATTTTACTGCCATTGGCAAGACTGTGTATGAAACCAGTGGAATTCATTGCCACAGGAGGTCAGCAAGTCAAATGCTGTGGCAAGATAATTTTATAGCTATCAGTAAATTCTGTAGATGTGCAAGCATAGATAATAGGAGAAGGTTAATTAGATTTCATGCCTCCGAGGATAAAATATACTTTTGCAGGGACCAGTTAGGATTTCTGCCTCCATTTGCAGCATCACATTAGTCTCAGTGAGGTTTTTACTTCTGAAGCATGAGATGGTTTGACCACCAGGGGAAAGAAGATATAAGTTCCAGGGCTTAATTTGCAATGCATTTGGTCCTAGCTGAGTACAAGGTCTCCTTCTTCTGGTGTGGATTTGAGGGGTAGAGGAAGGCACCAATGTGACCACCAATGGAGCCCAGTGTTACCTAGTAATGGACAGTAGGTAGCTATGTTTTAATTTTCCAAGCACTGCATAGTCATGCAGCATCGTGTAGCAATTTTGAAACCAACTGATATGTTGCATCATTTAAAAGAAGGACAAGAAGGACTAGAACATAGCTTTAACACCTGCAAACTGTCTACCAGCTTTTGGAAATTTGTAGGGTTTTTTCGTTCATTCTTTTGAAACAGCTTTTTTTTTTTAATGTTGTTTTTTTTCTCCCAAATGTGTTGTGCCTTTGTGTAGCACCTACCACGGCAATCCCAGGCCATTTCAAAGCTGACAGGAACAGCAGGGTCGGTGCAGGTAGCAGTACTGTTGCACTGTCAGAAACCAGTCAAAACTTAGTCTGGTCAGAAGTGCAAAACACTCTTTGATTTTCTCTGCTGTGTTTTCTACTACTCTCCAGGAAATCATTTGCAGAGAAAACCCACTTATTTAGCACATTCAGCTACAGAAAATACCAGCTAATTAACATAGTTAAAATTCTCAAACCCTGAAGCAATCTTTCAAATGAAATAGTATTCAAAACTTGACGAGCTGCTCTGCAGGCTCATACTTAATTTTAACTACCACTGTAGCACATTAATTGCTTGCTCACAAATTTAGAAAAGGAGATGTATAAATACATCATAACTGTTTGGCTGAAACTAGAGGTCAACACACAGATGTACACAGGCAAAATGAGCTACTGTAATGATATTTTTACTGGATGCTGGTTTATGTCTTCTCCGAAAACAAGTGTCAGTATGCTCAGAATACAAATGGACAGACAGAAAAACTTTGGCAGGGATGGCTGTGACTATTTTTCCTACTCTCTTCTCCAAAGGGTGGGAATAAATAATGAAAACCAGTATTAAAATAGCCAGTCTTTCTGTCTTCCTATACAAGTAGACTCTAAATAAATAAAAAAAAAACCTAAAAAACAAAGAATGAAAGAAATCAAACCCTTGAAGCAAAAACTCAGACAATCTTAGCCCATTCTAAATAAGAGAACAGCTACTTAATGACTTACCTATCCAAACTCCCAACTCTGGCAACTAGATATAGGAGACTTCCAATAGCAAGGCTGCCTAGCACAAAGAGCTTCTGTCTCAGCAACGCCTGCTGTTTGAATAGCATGGCCCTCCATCAATCTTCAGGGCTTCTTCAGTCTGCAGAGACAAGAACACATAAAACACTCATCAGAAAGCGATATAAGGGCAATGTTTAATCAGGTGTTGGAGTGATTAACCCGCACTTGCAAAATCTTTGCAAAACTGCAAAATAAATAATTTATTTTTCCTTCTTCTACTGTTTTTAAGTCCCACATGGCAATGTATCTGGGGTAGGATGATAATTCTGGAAGTGACAGTTCAGTTGCATCCACCATTACTAGGGTGGTTGGATAGTCACAATGTAGGTCTTGACTGTAGAAGCTCATATTGTAATAGGATAACTTTTTAGGTAAATATGTTTGGATTTTAAGCCTTTCAGAGTCAGACAGATTTAGATTTCAACAGAAATTTAAACACCCTGATGTCAAGTAAAACTGCATTAACCAGGAGTTAGGCTTGCAGATCCTGCATCTCTGTCTCTATGATTATTAGTGTGTATGCTAGAAGAAATCTAAAAAGATGTCCTGATCCGTGCCAGCAAGTGAATTGTGAGAGACCTGAGAAAGAGGTAGCTGGGATGGGCACAATAATGATTTTTCAGCATCAGTGTATTCTATCATCTGTGTCTGTGCTGAGCATCAGTCTGGTCTGGTCTGTGGAGAACCACTTAGGCTCCTCACCTGCATGACACCAGCTGTGACTGTCACCTCAAGACCTGGTGAGACACAGACTGTCACTCTTGAAACAAGCATGAACATCCCCAGATTTTAGCAGTACCAAAGCACATATTTAAATTTCTTTTTCTGATGTACATCTAAATCCCATGCTTGAGCATTGTTTCAAATGTTATAGTTATGAGGCAGTCAGGAGTAAAAAGACATAGCATTATGCCAAGAGGTTTTAACCAGGAGGCTCCTAGCCAAGGCAGAAAGAAGAGCTGAGTAAATGTCTTTAGTTTGACTCTTCCTCAAATGTTACATTTGTGTTCTGGACTGCAGATCTCTTTAGGAGATTTGTAATATGATCTTACATGAACTGAGGTGGAAGATCAGCTCCTCCTTTCAGAGAACAGTCAAAGATGACATGGTTTTTCACTCTGTACTAGTTCTGAGCTTTCTTGTAGATATGCAGGAGAATTAAGTTCCAATCCTTTTACTGGCTCAGGAAGGGTAAAGCCATATCATCTACATATCTACCTACCTACCTACCTACCTACCTACCTACCTACCTACCTACCTACCTACCTACCTACCTACCTACCTAAAAGAATGCTTTCAACACCAAATGGATCCTCTTGATAAAAAAATAATAAATTTAAACTGTAATCACCTGCAATACTTATCCAAATTCTCACTCCCTCTCTCAGGAAATGTTTACAATATTATGAAGCAGTTTGAAGGGAAACTTTTTTTCCCAAATTTTTGCTGGACTTATTTTGAACAATTTTGGATGTCAAGTTTCTTAAGTTTTACTACAGCAAAGCTTCTTTTGCAGCATGTTTTCTTCTTTTTTGCCCTCAGGATTTACATAAAGCAAGACTGGGATAGATCATTATAAGCATGAAACTATATACAGAGGCAGAATTGCTGGTGAGAGTGCAAGGTTTGACTGGCCACTGCTAAACACAGCCTGAAACATTTCTTTGTCCTGCCCATGTTGTTAAATTTTTGGCCCAGAAAGCTCTCCTAAGAATCCAAGATACATCCAGGGAGATAATACAAGCTGGAAACCATTCCCAGGAAGTAGCACTCATGTAGCCTGCCTGCCCCAGAGCTGGCTGTGTTTAAAGGTGCAGAGGCAGGTCATTCCAAACTGGTTTTCTTCCAGTGTGGTAGAATAGCCATTCTGAAGAACATTTATTTTGCTGCTGTAGTGAAAGTTTTCTAATTTCAGCCCACCATCTCTTGATAAAAGAGCCATGCAATGCTGAAGGTCTCTGTCTGACCTGGTCTCTAAAACACTTCCAGTGCAATAATAATAACTTCTTATACAGCCAGGTCACACCTCAGGATAACCTATTGTGCAGGATAACTAATCATACACAATATATTGCTTTTTAAGTAGATAAAAGCAATTCTATAATAAGTATTCTTAGATAACATCTTTATTGCAACAAGAATAATGCAAAACAGAGTAAAAAGAGTTTGCAATGTAAATACAGAGACAGAAGTATTACCCTCCTTTTAAAAATAGATGAGGAGCAGATGTACAGAGAGATTAAGTGATTGCTCAAGGTCACAGAGAAAACTTTTAGTACCAGTGAGATTCTGTCTGAACCCCTTTCTAGTGCTTTAACTACATGGTAAACCTTTGTCTTTTTGTAATATACTTTTGTTTTTCCCCCAGAAAAATAATTTATAAATGAGGAATCCTATGCATTGAGCAAGCCAGAAAATATGTAGCCAAAGTTGAACTATTAAGGAAAATGTACTGATGCTACACCTCTGTGTCAACAGTTACTGCTAATTACTCTTTTAACTACTTAATTTAAAAAGATAAAAGAGAAGGACATGAAGAAGGGGATAAATTTTCATGGGTACCAGTTTTAAATCTTTCAGTGCTGCTCCCTCTAAATGAAAATTTCACTTCAGTGCTACAACAATTGCATCTGAACTTTGTCTCTCAGAAAACATGCACATATGCAGCTCTCTATACATTAAACTAAAGTGCTTTCCATGAGTTCTCCTTTATACAGGCTCTTGGACCCCTCTTCAGTCCTGCCTGCAAGCCTTAGTGAGGCTGTGAATGTCATCAGGCTGCAACAAAATCAAATTAATGACTAGTTCCAGAAACAGACTCCACAAGGCCTCATATCCTCAATATCAATGTTCAAAATAAGAGTCAATACAAAAAATGCAACCAATTAAACAAACCATAAAACAAACACAAACAAAACAAATCAAGCAAATCAACTAACCAAAAAAGCCCAAACCCAAACTCATTCCACTTTTATGTTTGCATGTGCCTAAGTGCAGAAAATTTTTCCATAGAATGGCAAGTATCAAGCACACACTAGAAATGTAAAAATTACACTATTTATTTGTTAGTTTATTTTTTTTTTTTCACTTTTAGCATCTAATTTAAAGGCCAAGGAAAGAGTTTTATTCCAGATATGTGGTCTCAATAAACCTTTCCATAATTGCTAATTTTTTACTGAGAAAAACCATAGAAAAATATTATCTTGACTCAGGAAAGGCTACACCTTGCAATGGATGTACTGAGACAGCTCTGTGTGCCAGAGGAGACAACTGAAAAAACATTTCTGTTTAAGACACAGAGTTAGTACAACCAGAATGTGATTAAGGTGAAGGTCCCTAAGGCAAAAATGTTGCTGGAGACTAACATGGCAACACTTAAATGAAATGGAAAGAAGAAATGAAAAGGAAGAAATTAAAATTCTGGGATGCATTATCAGGTGCACAAAGTTTTCTGTAAGGAACACATACTTTTAAACTTTACAAGAAGCTGGAAGGCATGATAAAATATAATCCAAAGTGACAAGATTTTTAGCAGTTATTTGAGGCAAATAAGGGTATTTAAAAAAAAAATTTTGCTCTCTCTTAGAGGCAAGAGCTGAACTGTCACAAAAGCTGCTGACCAGTGGTAGGAGAGTTGGGAGAAAGCTGCAGGCAGAACTTGTCCAGTAGCTGAATGCAGGATGTGGAACCTCCCACCTAAAGAAATGACAGCACACTGTTGCACAGCTCAGTGAGCTTACATTAGAAATACTTGTCTTGGACAATTTAGTTAAATATACATACAATAAAGTTCATTCGTGGCCATCTGAGAGAGTCATAATGCAAAAAGAGCAACACAAAGTACTGAATGCATGATTTCTAGAAATGTGCACAACATCACATATATTTTAAAAGGTGATTTGTAAATTATCTAAATTAAAAATAAAATGTGCTTTGTGATTTCAGATGTACATCTGATCTGAATTGTTAGACTGACATGGTACAGTTCAATAAAAAAAATGAGAAAGTAGCCTTACCAGTGTATTGATGTGAATGTTTCATTTAACCCCTTTCCCTACATTCCCATTTTGCTGGTGAGAGGATTAGGGTTACTGAGTGAATTGCCAAGAAAAGATAGTACAACTGTGTAGAACTCTGATGACAATGCCAACTGAAAAATAGATGGACTGTTCCTGACAAGATGAAGGGATCATGGATAAAAGCAGATAGTGGATATGCCAGACAAATAATGTAAATTTTTTTGTGAACTGTTGTAAAAGTTAGTTTTTGGTTCAAGTTAGGTCAAAGTCAACTCACTAGGAGAAGACAGGAAAAGAAGGGTACTAGTAATGATGGCATTACTGATAAAAATCTAAATTGTGCAGAAGCACAGAGAAGAGAATCTGCTGCTATAATTACTTATTCCAAATAAACAGATAACGAAGCAAGAAGTTCACCAGGAACTTGTTTGCAAATGATCAAAGGGAAATTTTTGGACACATGGAGTAGAGAAGAGAAGCTGCTACAGATAAATGAATAACATGTGGTTGGTTATGGATGGAAGTATAAGAAATAACAACAACATCCTTTCTTTTGGCAAACAGACTGAAGAGATACAGTCTTGGTAGAGTTATGTGATTAATCAAAATGACATACAAATTAAAGGCAAATATGCACAAAAGAGGCTGAGAAAATAATAAATAGGAGGTGATTTTTGTTAGAAACATTGCTCTATGTGTTTCTTTTTTTATTTTTCACACCAGCAGGGGTCATCTGTTGACCAACAAATACTTGTTGTTATACACTGCAGAAAGATCTTTGAGTTTATATGGGATTTAAATACAGCAATAGGAAACCAGTTAGAGAACTTATCACTGGGCATGTTTACATTATGTCTCTTGAATATTAATAACAGATTCTTCCATTTTTCACTGTCATTAAAATTCATACAAATCAAACAACTCTAGACTTTTTCTGGGGTATAAAATCACATCGTGTTTGGGAAAGGAGGGAATTTATGCCTCAAATTGTGTGCATTATCATCAGCTCATGATTTTAGTCATGGTCTGCCTGGAATAGCTGTCATGTTACTGTTCCTGCTTCTCCTCCAGGTCCTCCAGGTCCTCTCCACTCCCTTTTTTTCTGTCTCACTGCTGAGGAAGGTCTGGGCTAGTGGCAAGGAAAAGATAGAGTGCTGCTGCACTTTTACACCGTAGCCTGTGCTTCGCTGGCTTCCTTAATTGCAGCAGAACTATTGCACCACATGAACAGCATTAAAGAACTAGAATGCTCATGATAAAGCAGAACATGATCTTTCATTAGAAAGAGGATTTTTCATTCCTAATAACATTGAATAGTCTGAGACAAAATTCTTTTCTTTTTTTACACAGCAAAATTAAATGGATAATGGGAATGGAAAGATTTGAAAATACCATATTTTTAGGGAATGATAAATGCTGACCCTGCAGAAAATTAACTCGGATTTTAAATTATTTTTTTCCTTAATGTTTCATATTTCAATATAAAAAAGAAATTGAATTCTCATGAGTAATTACAGTTTTCATTTTTTTCTCTGTAGCATAAGACTGAGATAGGATAAAGTAAGATTAGTGCACACTTGCTCAATTCAGGCTTCAAAGGAAGTAAAGAAGGAAATAGAACATGGAATAAGTTCACAGATTCATGCAAGTGTCCCTGTGTACCAGACCTGTCCTTTTCTCCTCGTGACTCATATTGACTGAAAGAGCAGAGAAGAAAATGTCAGCAAGTCTGATGGGAAACAATAAATAATGCAGATAAACTCCAACATAAAGATTTCCTATATTGTTATGCTACAGATGTGACAATAACCTAAAAATACCCTTTTTTTTTTTTGTCTGCTATTGTAGAGTTTTGAGATTTAGGACTGTCTTTAAGCTGCCCTTGAAGTCAGTTTTTTGTATAAGGTAAAAGCCTTTCTCCAGAAAAACTGCTAGACTTTGAAACCACCCACAAAATCAGCCTCTGTATGTGGATACTAGATAAGAAAACATATGTTCATTTATCAGAATTTAGCACACTATCAGTTCTGAAAGAATATTTGTGACTCATAATCCCCCATTGGGGCTGTCTTGGGTGGTATAGCCAGATATCTGTGTTCTCTCGAGTCTATAGAGTGATAATGACTATTTATTTACTCCACTGCCCACAGGACATTTCACTCCAGACACACTGAAGACTCACCTACCCATAATTGTGCTATCTCTAGGAAGCTGCTGTGTCAAGTGACAACAGTACAGAAGGCCATAACCAGCTCTTTATCACATTCCATTCTCAGCCCGACCCTTCCTTTTTAGGTGGTTTTTTTTTTTGGGTTTTTTTTGGGTTTTTTTTTCATCTCACTGAAAGATATTGAGCAATATGGTGTTGGGAAGAGAGAAACAACTCAAAAGCCTGCTATTGACTTTGTGGTGCCCTGTGCCAAGCAGACCTGCTGCCAGATTGTCAGGGTAGTTAGGAATCTCAGGCGCTTTGATGCCCCCGAGGTCTCAGGCACATCTGCTTAGGAAAACTGCCTTATTGCATCTGAGCCCCCGAGGCAGGCATTCTGCTGAGTGATGACTGGGCTGCCCTGATCCACACTTAGCTACACTGCTCCAGGAACATTTCCAAGCACATAGATCTTAATAGGATTTCATTAGTCCAAAATACAGATGCCTGTCGCCTTGCCAGAATCCTGAGTATATTACCCTACACTGTTCTTCATACAGCATGAGATTAACCTGATGGGATTGGCCCTTTTCTGTGGGTTAATGGTACTTCCCCAGCTACTTTCCTCCTTTTCTTCTGAAATGATCAGCTTCCTTGTCTACTCCATTTCTCAGGAATGGTGGAGCTGATGGCACTAAGAAAGAAAACCTGTGGAAATGCATTTATGGTTATAGAGAGATTATAACAGATACTAATTTAACAGTCTTTAAAAGACAATACCAGCCTTGTTTCTTCAAGCTGTCACTAGAACTAAAACTCCAACCAAAAATAACAATAATGCAGGAAAAAGGAAGTTGAGGAAAAAAAATCAGTGACATGGAAGAGGGAAACAATGACTGCAAAAGTTAAAAGAGAAATCATAAAGGAAGGCCAATAGTAACACCACGTTAGGAATAAGCAGTTTACTTTTCAGCTCTGGGAAAGACTTAAAGAAGATTATGAGTCTTCTGAGAAAAAGATAAGCAGGTAGATATCCAAAGCTTCCTTATTTTGTCCTTCATTTAGGGTGCAGTCTTTGTCATGAACAGTTTCACTGCATTGAGCAGGATAAGAAGGCAGAGAGGATTGCTTAATATGATCTAGTGTGAAATAAAGTTGCCTTTTGTCACACACTAATACATTTGAAATGTTCTTTTCTGCTACTTAGAATCATGTCCACAGACTGTTGCTCCTTTTTCTTTTTCTTGGAAAAACTACCATTTCCCAATAATATCACATCTGAAATAAGACATATGAAAGGCTGTTTGAATGTTCCTTAATGAATTGAAGCTGGCAGATAATTTAAATTAAATTACTCTTAGATATAAGGCAAAATCTATGTGGCCTTCTGCAGCTTCTTACAGCTCTGTTTTCTGGTGGCTTCCCTTCAGAAAAATAGCAAAACTGAATTAAATTCAGGATATTACTAGGAGTCAAAAGCATTAATGGGAAAACTATCAACAAAAACTTACCTGATTTGTGAATATATTTTGACAGCACACTGCAATTACAGTAAATCCATCTCAGTAGATTTTTGCTCCTGACTTTTACTACCCACTGAGAAAAAATACCATTGTATGAGAACACCCCCATGCCTCTGTGCAGCTCATATTTTTATGTAGTGTACTTACTGATCTCTTTTCCCTTATCCAAACTCATATTCTGAACTACCTCACTGCTGATGAATAGACATCACACTAACACAGAGCACCTACATTTGTTTTGATTGCTAGCATCTCTGTCTTTTACTCAGACCCTTAATCTGAAACATGATCAGCTCAGGCTGCTCTCTGTAATCTCATATGCAGGCTAAATTTCACAACTTCTTTATCATAATTGTCCCAAAGATTCAGTCCATTACACACATGTCCATTAGACAATAGTCTAAGTTTTTCCCATGTGCTCCCTTCACCACTTTATCCCAACTACTGCAGTGGTCTTTCCTCTGCCCTTGAGCAATGTGACTGTGCTTCATTCATATCCATTCTGAACAATGCTGCAAAAGGCCTTCTTCCACTTCAGCTCTCTGAATACACCACTTCTCTCTGGACACAATTTTACCACATTCCCACCATTTTCTCTGTCATACCTTTCAGTATATTTCTGTGTCTGGATATCCCAGGGGGCTTGTGCTGGCAGAACAGGGAGAAATGGAATTTAAAAGTTTGACCCCGGAGATCATTAAGTTATTTTTCAGAATACAAAGTCTCAGTGCTTCTCCTCTAAGTCCTGACCACAACACTTCCCTTAGAAATGCTGCCAATTTTAATGTGGAAATCTAAGTGAAAACATTAATGACAGTTTAGACAAGAACTTGTTAGTGTGCCTCAGTGGGAGAGGCAGACCTATTAACAGCTTTCTCTGAGAATGAAAGAGCTGTGATTTTCTGTTGTGCACGTGTTCTAAGGGCCAAGATTACACTGCAGTATTGACCTGAGTGACTGATCACAGCCCTCATTTGGGAGGAAAAGAAAGGAGAAACATGAGGACACAGCTGTTACAGTGTTGAGGTGTTACAGAGCTGCCCAGTGGTGGAGAGCTCCCCATAAATGAGCTCTCTGGTCCCTGCACAGCTCTCTCGTTCTGGCACAGCCCATTCATTCATCTCCCTCCTCTTGGGCAGCCTGAGCTGGAGCTTGGGTCTCTGTTGATCTCTCACATGTACTCAGCCTGGCAAATATGCGTGCTTCATGGTTTTAAATTCTAAAAAAACAGAATATAAAAAGTCAGCTGAAACATCTTCTCACATACTTACTGGTGGGTCTCAGAGTCAACTAAATGCCAGCAGAGGTGTGTGCTTCTGATTGTCACTGGCACTCACACCTGGAAAATTATTGAAGGGCTGCTCCCCTGTTGGCATGAGATGCCTTCTCTCTCTGTCTCTTTCTGAGCAACTTCTTAGAGAATACTTTTCAGTGTAACTATTCCTGATCCTTACACTGGTTTCATGCTAATGCATCTTGATTATCTTGGTGAACTTAATCCAGCTTGGGCTTCATGGAATAGAGAAGATCCAAACCTTTCTTTGTGGGTGCTTGTGACTTACTATCACTTTCCTAGAATGTATTTTTAAAAAATTAATTTAATTTTTTTTTACCCAACCCATCATAACCACATGGACTGTCCATATTTTTGGATGTAGACATATTTTGCCTGCATAGTAAAATATGCTAGAAATGTTGCAACTAGAAGAGGCTGTCACTTGTTTGCCACATAGTTACTGGCAAATCAGTAAAAAAGACAGAAGGCATGAATCTAACTAGATGAAAAACTCATGTAGTTTATCCAGAACCTTGAAATAACTGGCCTATGCAATTCACATTTGTAATGGTAATTAGTTAAGGTATCTCTGGTTTGGCTTTGCTCCTGATGCTCATTCACAGAACCTACAACTTAATACCTTTCAGGATCAAGGGATGGCTGCAGATTCAACCCTGACTATTAAGTCCAAATATGTTAAACAGTAAAATAAACTGCACATTCAAAAATATCTTGCTTGGCTGAGAATTAATCCCAGAATATCTCAGCAGTTTGATTACTTGGCTGTGAAACATAGAAAACACTTCCTCATATAGGAATATATAGGATCTTATATTTAAAGAAACTGCCATATAATTGTATACTATAAGCTAGTTCTGTTTGCCATGAAAACATAGTTCCTAAAGAGTCCTGCTTACAAATTGTATAGCTATCAGAGTGACTGACATATGAATGTCTCAACAGATGGAAGAGTTGATCTAATAATGAAGAAAACAATACTCACAAATAATTTATTTGTCATTTGTTGGGGCAAAAGTAGAGTGAATAATTTATTTGGTCAATATTATTCAATCATCAATAGAACTGGTAGAATAATTTATAAATTTACTGATGAATAATTTATTCATCAATTGATGGCAGGAGGAAATTAATGAAGTAAACAATATTCACATAACACTCAACTGGCTCTCAGAGGCAGGGAGGAACTGGGAGAGTGGATCCCTTTGGCTGGGCTCAGAGCACAGGGGATCACCAAAGGGCAGCTGTTCCTCAGTCACTTCTGAAGCTTGCTGATAGTAGTGACCTTCTTTCTCCTTTACCCACCCATGAGAACAGATCTGCAGAGGTGCCCTGAGAGTGCTGTGAGGTTTCTTTATGTGTTTGGAATGGTGGGAAGCTGCATGGAAAGTCCTGCTTGGGTGTTCCATCAGCTTCTGGTGCGATGGCTCAGGCCAGGCACTGCTTGTTCTGACAGAGGAGCAGAGGCTGGGCTCCTCTCAGCTCCCAGCAGCTTGAATGCACCTGAGAAATGTGCTGGGCTCTGCTTGTGTGCTCACAGTAGGACACTGAGGGTTTCCCTCAGGAAGCCACAAGGAACTGTCCTCTGTTTTTCATTAAAAATTAAAACTCCGAGGAAACTTTTAGAAAAAAAAATATTGGTTGTGTAACTGAATTGTGCTGTGCCAGAAAAATGCTACAAATTGCTGACAGGCAAAGTTGAAAATAACCCTCTTGTCCACCATGCCTCTTCAGAATGCAACTTCACATGGCTGTGACCATCAAAATAATTTAAAGGAAAATCTTATCTGAATGTATTTTTTACATTTCTTCAACTTAGAAACATCTTTTCAATGTGGCTGTGGATGGGGGAGGTTTCATTTTATGAAATTCATCCTGTAACACCCCACTGCCTTCTGATAGCATTCACTAGTTTGCTCTGAGTTTGGTCTGCTGCCATTGAATGAATCCCTAAGAAATCCAGTTTGAACATTAACCAACAGCCACAACAGAATAATTTTAATACAAATCACCTGGAAATGGCTTTTTGTGTCATAATCTCACACTGCAATAGCAGTCATAAAAATATAAATATAAAGTAGACATAAGGATGTGAGTAGAAGGCTTTTTTTTCCTGTTCTCAATGTACTAAGTTTAATGGCAAATATATGTGCAGTTTGGGATGAGAACAGATGCCCTTTATGAATAGACTAAGTGGAGGAATCAGCTGGTTTATGTTCTCCTCTCAACTCTCACCAGGATTTTTCCACTCTGTTCCTTTGTTAGCTATAAACTGTAAGCACTGAAATTCAAAAAATGAGGGAAAGTTTATGAATTATACACAGTCACAGAGTTTATTACTGCTCCATACTCATTCTCCTGGGAGACACTGGAGGAAAAGCTTTGAGCAATTTTCAAATTTTCACATGTGTTCTCTATGTCTTTATCTCATTCAGTTTTTGATATGGTGCATAAATTATTTATCTGGACTACCATTATTTTGTTAGCTTGTGTTGTCCTCTGGCACCATATCTGCAGAATGATATTAATTTTGCATTTGCAATAACTAAACTTAAAAGAAATCAGTTTGTTCTTCCTCTACTCAGTTCCCAATCTGCAAAAGGATGTGGGAAGGACTGAGATGTGTACAGAATTTCATTTCACCTTGAATCCTAATTACTCTTTTCATTCTGCCATTTCAAAAAAGGATGTAAATAAAGTTAATTTAAGAAATATTTATATTTTCTTCTCTGTCTCTCTGTCTTTCTATTTCAGGAGAAAGCAATACAAAATAAATTCTTCAACACCATAAATTCACCATTAGAACTTTGTGAATTATGTGCTTTGCTGGTTAAATTCAGAGAAGGATTTTTTTTTAATGTATTTTAAGTCTGTTATGTTCAAGTTAATTTTTGAGGCTGTCTCATAACTTCCCAGTTGCAATAACATATGAATGGAACACCTTCTCAATTACTTCCCCTTCCCATGTGTAAAACAGACTAGTCCTTTTCCACACCCAAATGTACAATATATTCTTAAGCAAATGTTTGTTATGATTGACTTCTTCCCGTGTTATTCTCATAGCACACTTACATTCTTTCCTGCCATCTCTCACTCTGCTCTGCTGATATAATTACCAGGTAGCAGGCTACCAGGAAGATTTCCATTTAGCAATTTATATAGGTAGCTTCACACGTAAAAGAATGTGATAATGCACTGGAGCCTGATCATAGCTTAGCCTGGTGGAAAACTTTATGCTCACTGTTTGATGCAAGAGCAGACTCAATTACACCAGTCCAAAATAATTTTACCTCTGCTGGAAATCACCACTGCAGTGCATCCCTTTCCTGCCCCTCCTCAGGGCTCCTTGACTGAAGCCCTCTTGCAGAAAGGAGGATGTCAGTGGGACTGGGCTCGTGATCATTTCTGTCCAGCTGTGGCTCACCCTCTGCAAAGAAGACCTGGTGATATCAGGTCAATATTCCCAGTCTGTGAGGTGGTAACCATGCTGAACAGCTGGCTGGGAGACACTGTGATGGAGCTGCCTGTGCTTCAGGAAGTGGCACATTGCCACCTGAGTCCCCTGTCAGGATGGAGCATGGATGGCAGTGCCACAGCTCTGTGTGACAGCCACTCAGGCAAACCATTTGCCTCCTGGGATCTCTGCAACAGGCCCCATTTTCTGCAAATACAAGATCACAGCCTAGAACAAAGAAACAATATTGCACTTATTTTATTATGCTAATGTCAGCCATGGATTAATTGATATCTTTGAAACTTCTGTCCTATCTGTAGGTTCACTTTAATCCTTCAGTCTTGAAAATGCTTCTCTCATGACTCTATGAACATTCCTGCTGCTAACTAACCACCTTATTTGTTTCTAATTATATTTGTGGGGTTTATGTACATTAAAATACTAATGTTCTGTATTACTTTTTTGAGCAATTCTCATTTTTGAGAATGGCAGGCACTTTTACTTTCTGTGTTTGATTAAATTTATTGTATTTAGTAGTTCTGGGGCACAGATCACAACTAAGAATCCAGGCAGGTGCAATGATGTCAGTGTCCATGTTGTTATTATCAACAAAACCAGACTTCTGGAGAGTGCACAATGAGATAAAGCACCTCTTACCTCCAAGTTAATGGTCCTAATGCTGTCTATTTCATTGCTGCCTAACAGACTGCCTTTGTATTGGGTGAGGTAAGGAAGTCACTGCATTCTGTTCCATAAAACACATGTATGTAGTAGGTGAAAAAGGCACCATGAAGTTGAAGTTTAATCTGTGCAGAGAACCTTGTTTTCCATTTTGTCCTTCCCCTTTGTGTTTGTAGGAGTGTATTTTTTTGTCTCTGACAGGTATCTGTTCAGTGCTATCACCACCTAAACCTACCTGCAGAAAACAGGCCAAAATACTATCAGCAACAGCAGGCTTATCCAACACCCCACATCAGAGGAACCATCCCCATAGTCCTGCTGTGACTCCTGGAGCAAGGTGCTTAGGCAAGTGCAGGTGTCCTGCTGATTCCCTGCTATGGGGTGACTGCTCCCTGCTGCTCTCTGCTTCTCCCCAGTTTCTTGTTGGTAGGAAGCCTGTGCTATGGAGGTGTGAGACTCCTGCCCAATCCAGCCACACTCCTGGGCCACCAGGGACAAGCCATACAGCTGGAAAGACCCAGTGAGAGGCTGTTTCCCTGCGCCTGCCCACCTTGAGATCCCTAGGAGCTCCCTGTGCTAATGATATCTGCAGGTCATGGACTTCTGCATGGACCCTAATACTATGTTAAAACTGGCACTAAGCCTCATTCTGCCTAACTTACCCCTAAAGGTGCCATTCCACATCAGTTTGCACAGTGCCCAGCTTCAGGCTTTATTCACACAGCTGTGTGAAGAACAGGTTTGACTAAAAAGTTACCAGCACTCCATGTACATTCACACTCCTTATCCCAAATACTCGCAGCTCTAGCAAGGTCTGTTGGAGAAACCAGATATATGAATGTGTTTGAAGCCTTTGATGCACCAGTCAAAACAAAAACAAAAACAAACCAAAGCAACAACAAAAAAACCTCTTTTATCTCTAGGAATGCTAACAGTTTTGTCCATCTATGAAAATAACAAATTCTTGCTTTGAAATTAAGTCTGTAAGCTGAATATTAATGAAATACTGAAAAATGTCTAACAGTTAGTCTGCAGTGTAAATGTAAAAGAAAGAAAAATTAAGCCAACCCTCCAGCTGTCTCTGGTCAGTGAGAGATAGCTCTGCACAGGACTGAGCATCCTGCTCCTTCCAAGGTCACTGAAGGGGCCAGCCCTAGCACATGGAGCCTCTGCAAATGTTATATCTGTTATTGCATCCTCTGTAAAGATATAAATGTTACACAACAAGAGCAGCAGCTGGGCTTATCCCTTAATCAAACAGAAGATAATGCAATTGAGTTTGCTTTTGGCCAAGGAAGATCTGGCTTAATACTTTAGATAGAAATGTGGATCAGACATTTGACACCATTTTAACATCTGGAATTCTAGAGCAGGCACTAGCCACTCTCTTGCTGCATTCCTACAGATTTCCCTACAGTGATATCCAAGCCTTGATAGCTGCAATGCTGTGAGAATGCTGCAGCCTCTCTGCTTGTAAATATCTCTTGGTTGCAACTTTAAAAAGACAAACTTGTTCCACTGAAAACTTCTTCCTTTGTTCAGGATAACCATTTTCTTCCACCAAAGCCTTCCCTTGCCAGATAACAGGAGAAATGGAGCTGAGATCTCTGCTGTGACTCAGTGCTTTGAGCTGTACCGACCATCTGCCTTATAGGAAGGCAGATCTGTTTCAAATTCCCATAGAAGAACAATACCATTATTACTGCTAATTAATAGTAGGCAAGGACACAAACCCATTACAGACCAAATTAAGTTCCAATCAAATAAGTCAGCTGTGATTTCTAATTGATTGCATTTTTAAATCAATCAGTTAGGTTGTGTATGTTTTTTTCACAAGGTTCAACAGCTTACTGATGCTTGTCTTTTAGGGGGCTGAGATTCAAGTGGAACTGAGAAGGTTTCGTTTTTTTTTTTTTAAGTGGAATTGACTTTTTAAATAGAAGATCTATTTTAATTAAAATCTTACAGTGAGGTTTGTCAAGCTCATGTTCCTCTGGAAGTTTATTATGAAGTTTTTATTATGTGGAAAGAAAGATGCTCTATGTATTTATTCTCTCCCAAAAGGCCAGATGAAGTTAAAATGAACCTCTGTGCTTGCTAGCACATACAGACCCCATGGGCCTCCTAAATTCCTGCTCAGCCAAGGCTGCTTCACACTGAGGAAAGAAGATATCATCACTTCTCTCTGTAATGGCAGATTAAGTTTTCCCTGGTTCCCTCTCTTTGAGAATCAGGCTCCAACATAACATTTATGGGTGCTAAAGAGCTGAGAGGGTTGGTGAAGTTTTAAACCAATAACATCAACACTACAACCAAATGGGGCATGATACAGTTGAGTCCCTTCTGTGTGTTATATTAATAATTTAATTTAGTACTTCTGGATTTCCTGTCACCCAGCTTTCAGGGAATTGTTGACTAGCAGTTACCTGCAAATGGCCATGAACATTCAGAATTAGAAGGAGGGGTATTCTATGGAGCACCTTGATTCAGACTGTGACATTTAAACTCTTGGGAAGTTACAATATTATAACTATTATTATTGGACTTAAATCTTTAATGCTACAGGGGGAAACTATTACAAAAGCTTAAGTCTTCAAATTCCTGGACTCTGGGTAAATTATGATAGTATTTCAAAAAGAGGTTAGTAAGGAAAGGATGTAATGTAAACTAAGCACTCTGTATTATGAAGGATGAATGAAGGAATCCCAAATGATAATGATCATAAATCAGAGGAAGTCAATATAATAAGACATACAACAGCAATGCAGGTAAACATGTCCCTGAGTGAGCCTTTGGAAAAACAGGTCAATTTTGAGCCAATCATTCATCAATGTGAAATAACCATAAAAATGATGGGACTCAGTACCAGAACACAAAGATTTTGGTTAAAGACACATTACATTAGTAAAGAAGCCTCAACAAACAAGTCTACATTTCGTTGAGACTGAAAAAATCAAATTTATGTCTTGGGAAGAACCAATATCACACCCTTTGGGACTTAGCTAATGGAAAGAGTGTCTTACATTGGTATGTACAATAACAGAGAGGTCACATTACCTGAGATCCTGGACAGGTGTCCCTGTCTACAATGCACATTATATTTTTCTATCATTATTCTTCACGTTGCAAAGTACAGATAAAGTTGCTGGAGAATCAATGTGTATCTCCTTCTTGCTATTTCCTTCTAAATAGGAGGAAGGACAGAAACTGGCTTTGGTGTGTTATGTTCCAGTGTTCCTACTTGGTGACCTCTCTCTGCTGTGGGTTGACACCCATGCTCCTGAAGGACACTGCAGTGCAGACATCCTGTAACTTCAGTGCAGCACCAAGGCCCACCCTTCAGAATGTGATTTTCCTCTCTGAAGAACATACCTGTCAGTCAATAACTGCTCTTCTCCATCCTTGCTTTTAGAAGAAGTGGAAAACTCATTATATTCATCTTGCACTCTCTCTGTTTTCTTTAACTAAATCATATTTGCCACTGTAAAAGACCTATTGATTAATTTAATAGATCTTTTGCTCTTTCTACAGATTAACTTCTTACTTTTTATCTTACTTTCTTGGTGCAATCTTCACTTCAGTCTATTTAAGCACTCTGAAAGCTTTATAGTATTTTTAAACTCTTCATTCTTTTGTCCCTTAGGTATCACCCTGGACAGGGGTGAAATCACACAAGCACTCAGCAGCTACAAGCCACAAACAGGGCCTTTCCCCCCTAGAGTGGTGTCTAGTACAAAGATGACAAGAGCCAAAAGCACTTGACACTCAGAAAGCTGACATCAGGATTCCTGGGCTAAAAGTTGTCTCCAAACTCCAAAGAGGGTGAATAGGAATACATAATTTTTTTTTTTTTTTTTTTTTTTTTTTTTTTTTTTTTTTTTTCTTTTAGAGCATAAAAACTTCTGACTCCTCAACTCTCATCTCTGCTTTGGCTAGAGCCTTGGGAAGTCAGTCTGGGTGTGAAGCTGCAATAAAACCTAAGGACTTCAGCAGAAGCAAGAGGAAGACAACTCATATAGCAGTGTGATAATGTGGTGAGCACAGTGTCGGGGTTGGAAAAGCAGGATGCAATGCTTAATGAGTGTCTCCTCAGTCATTGCCCTAAATGTCAAAAGACTCACCAAATTATTTCATAGAGACTAAAAGCTTGCTTCAGAGCCACATTCTGGAAAGTCACTTTCCTCCAGATATTAGTCTTAAACCATGACCTCGCAGTGTGCACTGTTCCCACTGAACTGAATATTTAAGCTTTCTCAGAAATTTCCCATCTGCATAGAGCAATTTGTTTGTTGATGTTTAGACATGATTGACATAATTCGACAATCTGGCTTATTAGCTTGCTTTGTAACTATGTAAAACTCGACAATGATTATCCCAGTTGACTGAGGACATGCTTCCTGTGACACAGTAAACAAATGTAGCAAAGGAGGCTTTTTTCCAAATGATTGCTCCAACCCCCTAATGAGACTGCTAACTTATTTCATCAGGGTTGCACTGTATCAAGAGTCTTAATGAATTCTCAAGTCACAAAGCTCAGTTTCCTGAGCCTGAGGTACAGCAGCTAGAATTGTATGCCTATGGACTTTTCTCCTGTCTATAGCTGCATGCTGCATTATAATGAACCTATTTATCATACTGCCTGCAAAAAGACATTTCTTTGAAAAAAAAAGTATTTCGGAGACTTAGTTTCAAAACCCACCAAACTCCTTAGAGGAGTGCTTCCTCCTATAAATCAGTGCCTCTTAATGGAAAGAACATGATGAAAGAATGAGTAATGGCAGGTAAAAAAAAAAAGGATAAATCAACCTGATCATTAACCAGCTTGCACAGTAAATTCTCTTTGCTCTGAAGGCCAGGATTTAAGACAGTTCCTCTAAATCAAAGGATTCTTATGAATCCTGTTCTGCAGCTTCCTTTTATAAGTTATGTTTGGGTAGTCAATGACCATTTGTAGGGGATGTTTCTCAGGTGTTCATAAATATCAGCACTGATTTATTTGGAAAAAATAACACATGGTGTTCCCAGGGGAAAAAATCATTACTTTAGTTTTGGTTCATCTAATTACAATAAGTCTATCATCCTCACCATCTCCCCTAACTATCCAGGGAATTGGCAGAGTTTAACAATGAAGAAGAGAGTACTCCAGTGTCCAATTAAGGTTTTCTTTGAGGATTAATAAATCATGTCTCATCAGCCCCACTGACCCAGAGGTGTTAATCTTCACCTTATCACTCTAATCTTAAAGCAAAATTCTGCAGCTCAAGAGCAGCAGAATGGTTGAGTTAATTGTTCCATTAGGCTGATGAAGTCTTTATATCCTCATCCAATAATGCACTATTCCCTAAACATGTTTATATGCTCTGTTACAGAATAGAAAACAAAAAACAGAAATAACTGCCACAGCTATTTGGAATGGGTGACCAGTAGCTTGAGCTTCATACTCAGCTCTTCTGCTATAACTGAGTATTATATAACTGAGCTATAACCACATATTGGAACAAGGCACTGAGAAGATGAGAAACAGTCAAGAGGTTTCAGCACATCTAAATGCAGTTGCAAAAGGAAACAAATCATGTAGTCAATAATGGAAAGAAGACTTAACAGTTATCTGCCCTGTAAACAATATTCTTGATTAGAAGACATAAAAAACACTGTTTTATCTAAGGGCAAAGATCCAGATATTTCACTGCAGAGTTTTTCTCACTGACAAGTCAACAGTAATCATGGAGAGTGTGACAAATTGAATTAAAATATGCTCCTAAGCACTACAATAAATTAGAAATCACATTTTAACTTGTTCCCAGCCTACATTTATTTGCTCTTGTTTCTAAGTAATCAGGCAGGTTAAATTCTTTTGTCATGAACACTCACAAAAAGTACTGAGCTTACATTAAAAATCCATTTCATAACCATTACTTTTCGAACTGCTCATTCTCCTGATCTGAGTTAGGCAGGAAAGGAAATGCCAGTTGATACCTTTCAGGGTCACACACTCTGTACCACTGAACAAAGAGGGAGAGAGATAGGAGCAAAACCAGAATAATTTCATGGGATGGGAAGAGGGAAAAGGAAGGAAAGTTGGATTTCTAAAGGAATGTGTGATGTATAATCTTATTCACACAATATTTGCTTCCATGTGTCTATCTCCTGTTCTAAACAAGACAAAAGATTTCCTTTCCCTCTCCCAACTCTGTCACACTCCTGAAGCAATGAGACTCAGACTCTTCCCTCTTCCAGGTACATGACTAAGGAGTTTGTGTTGAATTTGAGAGTACAGAAGCATCTCCTTGAAAGTGTTAAAGAAGGTTAAAATGTTGGGTTAGAGAGATGAAAATGGGTGATGTTTTTACCCCTCTTTCTTTTTTCTCCAAAACATGAGTCATATATTATGTTATTTTCTGAAACTCATGCAAAGACTCTTCTTTTACCCTCTAAATTTACCTCTGAATGTATCATCTGAAGAAACAAAGAAAACATTAAACAGCAGATTTATTTATATTGTTTGTACAGAGATTTCTCAGAGAAAATGGACAGCTACTATTTAATCCATAATATTATTTCTTCTTTTTTTTATGTATATTTAAAATATTTTGAAAAAACATCCAAAAATAAAAACAACAGATAAGGTATTATCATGTCTACCCTCTTTGTCCTGTGCTAAGAAGTGGAACATGTCCTTATACTGACTTCAAAGCATTTAATCTGTGAAAAAAGACATGCGTCTTACATATAAATGTGTTCATTTTATAAAGCCCATAGATGGGATAATTTAAATGATTAATTTAACCAATACAGTTTTGAGATAAATTGATTTGCCTCTTTCCCTCTACTTATCATCCTCTCTCCTGTTAAACAATTTAGCATTTAGCAAAATATTACCAGACACAGACATTCTCAAGGTCACTCTAGTAACTCTCCTTCAAGACCCCAATTGAAATCCTCCTCTAGTATAAGGCCATGAACAAAACAAAATTAATCCTCCCTTGCCCTCCAGCCTAAGAGGATTCAAACTCACATATCTCACCTCCCAAGAGAATTGCAACCTCTTCCTCTGTGTGCTGGAGTCTTTATGTATTCACATGCATATGCCAGAGACAGAGAGATGGACAGAGCACTTTGTGCTGCTCCGGAGAAAGATCTTTTGTTTTATATTAAATAATTAAGGATTCCTTGGACCAGAAAGCAGGACAGAGCACAACCATAGGGCAGAAATTAGGGCACTCAGCTGGGAAAGAAGACTGTTTTCTGCTCTTTGCTTCAAAGACTACTTGTTGTTTAAGCCAGCTACTGCTCACAGTTCCTCCCTCTGCCCTGCCTGGTGAAGCATGTGAGCACTCACCTTCCAGGTGACTGGTTAGGTGAACCAGCAGGACCTCCTGGAAAAGAGATCTTCCCTTGTCTGCTGCAGCTTGTGTTTGCATTGGGGCAGATTCTGGTACTGAGTGTCTGTTGGGTCATCATGTGGTCACTATCTTGACAAATACCCCAAAAAGCCAAATAGCATCTCAGAAAGTTCAGGCAGAACTCAGCTACAACTTTTGCTTTTAGGCTGTACTGGTGTTAGACTGGCTTCTCTTCCCATGGGCTGGAGAAGATAGCAGAACTGTGACAGAGCTTGTCTTTGGGCAGGCTTAAATAAAAGTGATGGCAGCTAGGTGAGTCCTAGCACAAATCAAATATTCCCAGTTCCTAAAGATGAATTCTCAAACAAGGCAACTCTCTACCCATTTTTCTAGTCATGCTGGTTCAAAGAGGTGTCCTCAGAACATGTCTAAGGCTGTGGTTAATTACTGCCAACAAGTAGGCCACTCAGAGGTTATCAAGATTCAAGCCCTTGCTCCAGGACAAACAATCAATTACAAGCTTCTATTCATACTGGGTAAATGAATGAACGAAATAAATATCAAGGAAAAATGTGAAATAATGTTGTGTCTGATTCTTTCATAAAAACAGAAAGAAGGCTTGGCACCAATTTTTAAGGCAGGATTTGCAGTCAAGGATGTCAAGAGAAAGAAGGTGTTTGCCTGGCCAGAGCATTTTTTCATTCCTTATTAGTTGAGGTGGTTCCTGCAAAATTCCAATCTGGAGCACTACACCAGGGTCCAGGAGATGATATCTAAATCCTCTGCATGTCAGTTCCTATCTTCCAAATGCCAGAGCACCTAAGAGGGTCTAACTTACAGTCCCCCATCCTGTTTAACTCTTCAGATTTACAGAAGTAGGTGTTTCCAAATTTGGCTGAAGACACTTGTATTCAGTTGTTGTGCCCAGAATAGAAAAGTGTGAGGCAGCACTGGAACTTGTGGTGTCAACAAATAAAAAACATTTTCACAGAGAACATTATTGTGACACAAGTACAATGTTTAGAAAGGAGTTAACACCAGATCACTCTCATTTGTACATTTTTAAAACAGATTGATAAAATGCATCAATTTTGTAAGTATTTTGCTTTTCATATTTCTTGTTAGTTTCCTCTTTTATGGAATTCCACTGAGTGACTATCTCTGCACGTTATGCACAAAACATAGCAGAGCAGTGGAATAGTTTTATGTCTTCTTCTATCTCCCTCTGCCTGAACTTTAATAATAATAAATTTGAATGGTTACAACACAAAATTGAAAGCAAGCTGTCTGACAAAGCAGACAGAATTCATGGACAACATCAGTATTGCCTTATTTCCACATTTGTGACAGATTACATCTAGTTTATACAGAGGATGTTATTACCCTTGTGTTTCTTAAAAAAACAAAGAAAAAATTACTGCATTATGTTTCTCTTTGACAACAAAATGTTAAAAAAAAAAAAGAAAAAAGCAAATAAAAGGATCAAAAACCTGTCTGAGATGATGAAAAATAAAGTGTGAGCCATGTGTACATCTCTCACTGAACAACTTTCAGTTCATCAGCCCAGCCATCCATTTATAACATTTATAACAGTTGCAGCCTTTAATAGAAACCCAAATTCAATTTGCAGGAGTCTTAAAAATGAACTTCTATTTTAATCATCTGATCCTCAGCAACATGAAATTGATAGGAACGTTTCCACACACTTAATGAGTTTGGAGTTGCACTTTTGATTTGCCACCAGTTAGTTTGGGGCACCTTTTTCTGCCAGTAGCTGGAAGGCTGCCATTTTGCCACTGTGATAGTTAGTCTAGTTTCTTCTCCAAGTTAGAATTTAATTTCTCTGTTTATTTATTTTTAGTTTGAAATAGCTCTTTTGTCACCCCAGGAAGACTATAGTTGAGTTGGTGATTTCCTGTGTTTAGATATAGAGATAGGAGAAATGTTTATCTTTCATGGAAAGAGGAAAGCAGAGACAGATGAATAAAGAGAAGAGAGACACAGCCATCAAGGAAACATGTTTCCTCTGTCCAGGAAGAAAAGCTAGGAGCTGTGGAAATATTCAAAACCCTTAAAAGTGCCAGTAAAGTAAAAAAAATCTCACAAGCCTGACTCCACACTAAATATGACCCTCCCTTGAGGATAGCTGTTCATTCTTAGAAGATCAGAGCTGCAATGGGCTCTCTGCCACATCCTCTTGTCACCTCTAATTGAGGTGTAAGCAATTAGTTGCCAGATTCTGTGGCACAGATTGAAAAAAGATTATCTTGGCTACAGAGAAGGAGCTTTTGTCAAAGACCTGGAAGAATATTACTTGCTAAGAGTTAACAAGGTAGAAATTTTACTTAAAAGAGCCTGGTTGCAGTTTCTAATCTAATAAAAAAAGCTGTAGCATTGATTTTGAGCACAGCAGTTATTACAGTTTACATCTGATTCTTCAGGGAAGAAAACAGGCAACTGTTGGCTGTATTTTTTTAAACTGCTAAACACGGTGTGAAGTCAACAAATAATGAATTTGGATTACCCTTCAGGGATCACCCATTACTCTTCTGCAAGCCTTTGCTTGAAAGAGAGACTCTTGTCCATCTTCTATCTGCAAACACCCTCCTTCTGAAAGGAAACCCCTGCCAGGTTTCCACCAGCTGAATCCACACCCCTCTAGGGACAACAGGATTCCCTTTCTACCCTTTCCTTGTCCTTGGATCTTGCTGAATATATTTTATATTGCTACACAAATCTATTGCAAGAAAAGATTCAAAACAAAAAATTTGGTCTACTGTGTAAGTATTAGACTGCAAACTCAGCCCTGTAAATTTATCTTCTATAAGATTTGATTTCTTCTTTGTCATTTCCTTTTCTTCACCTAACAATTTTCTCAAAAACCCCAAGTTTTGTCAACGTAGCATGCTCTCAGCATGGTGTCCATATTACCTCAGTAAAAGAAGTAAATTTGATGTCTGGACATATGTAGTCTTGTGGAAAAGGATCTTACTTCACTTACTGACAAGCCTAGAGGTATAGCTAACAGCATTTCCCAAGTGGGGTGGCCTTGCTTTAAAAAAAAGAGAAGAAGAAAAAGAAAAAAAAAATCAATATTGACTCTTGACACATTTTCATTTACATCACTGCATGGCTTTCAGAGTGGGCACAAATCAATAAGCAGCTTTTAACACTGCTCAACTAGTTTGTTCTATGTAAAAGAAGAGAGATTTGCCTCAAGTGGCTTGTTTTTCCCCTTTGGGCTCCAAGCAGACTCTCCACCATTAACAGTGTGTGATTCTCTGAAATGAAGTTGAGTTTATTTGACTGCTCTTTCTGTGACTGATCAGAGGAGCTTGAACTGTAATATTAATCACACAACATTTTCTTCATCACTACTTACAGTCAATTGACTTTGTACTTAGTGAAAGCATCTCAAGCAGCCAACTCAATGTACCAGAGGGCAAGAAGTCAATAGGAGGAAGAAAGATTTAGTTTCCAAACACACAGAACACAGCCTGTGGAGCCACTGACACACACATATTGGACACTTCATCACACCTCAGGTGCAATGCTGTCGTGTGTTTTTATTTGTGGGATGAAGGCACCCTCCGCACCTTTTGTTCCCCTCAGGTAACTGCAGATTTTCCTTCAGTCTCAGGGTTATGTGGAAAGTGAAGGGATCAAGTAGTTTCTCCCAATTGCTGTGGGTTCAAAAATTACTTAGTTTCAGTTCAACTCTCTATATATTTCACCAGAGAACTGACCCATGGAGTAGGCACCTTCTGCCTCAGAGATGCTGATGACTATACTTAGATGACAGGCATATGTCATGCTAATAATACTATCCATATGCTTAGCAAGTATCAATTTGCCTAAGGCACCATTAATGTCATTTTAATAGCCACTTGCCTACAGTGGGCCTTCTAAAACCATAACATCACATATTGATTTTTGAATATAGAAGAGACGGGGTACAGATGCCCAGGAGATACAACATTATCAGTATTTTGCCTAGAGTCTCAGCACACCACCTCAGAGAATTTTTAGCTCATCAAACCTCCACAGAAGTTTTCACACCAAAGAAATGCACACAGCATTGAAAACAAGAGCCTGGAGGATTCATTTATTGGATGTGATTCCTTAGAAATGTTCTTTGCCAGAAGCAGACTCTGTGTGAAGTCCAACATGCCATAAAATGGACAATCGTGTCTTTTCTATGGCACATTTTAGACACACTTGATCAGAGTCTTCCCACTTGGGCAAAGCATCTCATTGACTGCCTTCATTGCTTTCATGGGGATTCTCCCTAAATAAAATGGATTCTTCAGTAGTGTGGAACTGATGCAATACCAAGCAAAATGTTGTCTCCTCTTCTCTGGGCTTTTCTGGTATAGAGCTCTAATTTTCTACACACATAGGTACATGTAATATTAAAATAATATATAGAAAATTAGTACATGCTCATACTACACATAACTTTTACTATCATTTTCCAATTTCCACTAAGTGATTTTACCATCACTGAACTAAAGTTTATTCCAGAGTGTTTTCAGAGGATAAGATTAATATAATGTGGATGAAGCACACTGAGAATATTTTAGAATATTAATAATTATATTATTAATTTTTCAAAATTTCCATAGGCTAGCCCACACCTGTATGAAATAGCTGTTATCTTAGCTGTGCAAATCAATTTTGATTTAAGCATCCAATTTTTCTTGACACTTGTCTCTTACTAGTTTAGAGTTACAGGACAATATGCATTTCCCAGTGGAAAAGAGTATGAAGTGAAAATAAAGAAGGACTTTCAAGGACACTCAGAGAGATCAGTAAAAAAGACAAGACTTTAAATCTGTGTTCTAATTCTGTTGGGAGAGGGTTCAAATTGAATCAGTAAATGAAAAAGTAAAATTAACTTTCTATTCAAATCCATCTAAACATTAATCTGAAAATCAATTCTGTATACTACCAGTTTTGCACAACTCTTTAGCCCTCAGTTCCTGATGCAAGTACAGCAACCACTTGTTCTCAACTTTATCCCCTGACATTTGTGAAATAGTAGACAATACTAAATTAATTACTCAATTAGGAAGCATAAAATTGTATTTCTTGTGGAACAGATCCATTTCATTGCGGTTTGTACTCCATGTACCAGCACCAGACACACAAGGCTTGTATCACTACTCACCAGAAAGCCCATTAGGTGCCAAGCTCAGCAGCATGCTCCAGCTGATCTATACTGCTCCACCAGTGGGAAGGGAGGCAATGGCCCTGTGTGGTGTGATGGGCTGTCCCCCAGGAGCTGTGAATGCACAGCCACTGCAGCCAGCTCCACGGAGCAGCAGGAGGGTGAAGGATGAGGGCAGGACTGCTGGGAAGGCAGCTCGTGCCTATCAGATGACAAACAGTGTGCACACCAGAAAAGCTGCAGCCAGGCTGCCCAGCTGCCCCTACATCACGCCTAAAATTCAGTGGCTACTTAGCTGCAAAATGTGAGTGGCACCTTCACCCCCAAACTTGTAGCAGATACAAAATTTCACACCCACCATAATGACACTTGCAGCTCCTGATTTCTTTTGTAGGTGTCTGATACTATGTACTTTCCAGATTTATTCTGAATACCTACTATGCCAAGTAAAAATGGATTCCCATTTTTATATATAGCAGTTGATCTAACCACAAGAAAATCTGAGGTCTAAGAGGAAAGGTAACTTGAATAACCTTAAATCTGATTTTCCTGTCAATTAAATAGGTTCATCCTAATTGCTGAACTACCATGGAAGATCTTTCACCAGGATAGAGGACCTCACCTTTATGATTTCCCCGTTGTGTAGAGGAACACGTGGAAGGGAGATGGAGCTGAAATACCTTCTCTGAATTTATCCATCTGTCCAATGACCAAGAGACCACAGAGTCAACCATACCTCATTTTCCACTAGATCTGTGGGAAAATCCGTCACTCTGGGGCTGAAAAATCACTGGGGAGAGCTGAAGCAAGTGATGGAAACATGGAGCCGGGTGTAGAGGATAGAGAGAAACTAGACTTGCCTTTGTGCATCTCACATCTCTGTTGGATTAAGAACAGCATGACAGACTGTGACTCAGCTCTGACTGTTCCAGTTTAGGGTATAGTCTAGCAGAGATAATGCTAGGCAGGGTTTCTGTGGCCTTGGGGTGAAAATAAATTGTTCTAACCCTCCTAATAACAGAGCCTAGCACTCCCTCCCAGAGACCACACCACTGAAGTGCAGCATACGTTTAAGTGGACAGTCAGAGTTCAAACATATGCAATCACACTGGTATTTCACAAAGGACTCCATTTGGAAAGAAAAAGAACATGAGGATAAGGCCATGGGAATTTTTCACCATCTGTGATAATAACTCAGAAAAAGCTTGGCATGCAATCTGCAAAAGATAATTCTCTTTTGGGGATGCAATTGTAGGATTTACTTCCAGGATTTAAGTATTAAATTTTTTTAACACCTTATGATCATTCATGGAGGCAAGTGATTTCTGTGCATGGCACAACTCTTTGAATGGGTTGCTAATTAATGCTAATGTAAAACATTTGGCTCGAAGTATTTGGTCCAATATTTGCAAAAGACCCTACCCAATACCATACTTAGACTGATTTCCAATACAATACTCCATTATACATTGCCCTGTTTTTTCATATAACTTTTTCTGAAATTAGAGAAAGGCTGATATGACCAAAAAAAAAATAAAAATCAAACAGTTGTTTTTCTAAGTATTATTTTTTTACACCTGTTTACATGCAGAAAAGTTTCAGAACTGTTAAGCAACAAATCAGGTGCACCTGAATTAGGATTATCAAAATTACACTGTTAAAAATCCCAGAAATTGCCATTAGGAACTAATGAATAAGCCAAGCTCACAGCTTGCCTAAGTAGTGGCTTTCTTTCTGTGGTCAGGTTAGAGCTATCCTCTGGGCAGGTTGGAAATTCAGCCCAAGTTTGGACCAATATCTAAAGTGCTCAATAAAATCTGTCCTTGGTTCATCCTTCTCCCTGATGCCATTGTCCCTTTATAAGGTGTGCCTGACCCACTGCTAACTCTGCTGCCTCTGAGCACATAGGGTCAGGCCCCTTTTCTCAGGACTGTTTTTCCCTTTATACTGAGAGAATCTGAGAAATTTTTTCCTAGCAGTTTCCATGGGAGACCAAAGTCTGCTGGCTCCTTCCTTCTCCCTACTTCTCCCTCTCCTTGGAACTGAATGGCACAAAATGAGTAAGAAACAACATGGTGAAACATAATCATCATTTGTTGATGAACTTGCTTAATGGGGAAATTTGTTCCTGACTCTCTCAGTCAGTGATTGGGTTGTTCTCAGGATATAGTACTTTTCTGCTTTCATTATTTAAAATTCTGGTGTCAAATTTAATCCTATTCAGTTTGTGTCCTCAATCATTTCTGTTGACAGCAAGATCCATTGGCTAATCATTTATTCCTAAGTCGATTGGGGCTTGCAACACACCAGTTATTAATCAGATCGGGTTTTGTATTCATTAGTGGTGAAATGCAACTGAAAAAGCATTCCCCTGCTTCAACAAGACTAATTCCAGCACAAATGTGGATGTGGATTGAAATGAAACCCCCACAGAGCTGAGAAATTCTAGCCTCAGCAGGAACATCAGAGAACCCAGGACAAAATCCTGCTCATGTCTCATTCTCTGCTTTGGCTTTGTCTGAAGTTCAGAATTGCAACAACCCTAAACCTGAGACCATAGAATGCAAAGGCAATCAAGATACAGCTAGAAGAAAAGTATTTGGGGAATGTCCCCTTTTCTATTCTTTACCTTCACTAAACAAATCTCACCTTTCAAATTTTGTGTTATTTTGGTGTTAGAAACTGGAAGGCTTTGTGTGAGGCCACGGGCACTTTAGGCAGCATTGGACATTTGACAGTTTTGTTGGCCTGGGTGTCCAGTTCCCATCCCTGGTGTTTGCCACTTGTTCCTCCGCAGCCAGGCTGGCACAGGATCAGTGTGCAAGTGCCTGCCTATTTATATTTATAATCCTGGCCCAGGAGCACAGTGGCAAGCAGGGCTACACAAGTGTTAGAGGCAGGGACATAAATAGGTAAGGACATTCAAAGGTACCAGTGGATGTTGCACAACCTGTGTCTGCTGTGATATCTAAGTCCTTTCATCTCAAGTAAAACTTACAATGTGCAATAAGGATGACAAACATCCCAGCAAACATACCCAGCAATGTAAACATCTGTAAGGGAAACATATTGGGGTAATATTTAAACCTACTTTTATGCAGAAAGAGAGGTTTTAAAAGTTGCAATTAACTGAATTCTGTATTGGTTTGCAACAATTAAAAGTCTACAAGTCTCTGTAGTATAGTGACAAAATTGCAATGGCATTTCTTCAGAGTCCAGGAACTAATATCAATAACTTTATTTCCTTTATGCTTCTCAGGAGTATGAGATTAGGAGAACAATTTTCCTACCACAAAGAGTACTAAGAATTACTGAGAACAATTTTGCATCTTTATGCTGCTAAAACCCATTTTAAATAGCCCTCTGGAGATACAATTTAAGGGAGATGGATTTTCCACTAAAAGGTGCACACGCTTGCTTGTTTTACATAAGCATTTCTCCCAGTACATACCCATTGCAGTCACACACACAGCCACATGTGTCACTGGAGGCACAATTTCTTCATGCTAAAGACTGATATTCTGCCATGTGTTAACACTAAAAGGCAGAATGCACATGGTACCAAGAGGTGATAAAGTCATGAAGTGTCATTGCTATTGCAGTATCCAACACTTCATTGTGACTGGTGAATTAAGAAGCCCATAGCCTGCTCTCTGGCCTTAAAAGAAGTTTGCAACCAGAAGGCTAAATACCCTTTAAAACAGGGTGATCACAGCTATTTTACTTGCAACCTCCTGAACAGTGCTGGAACATTGACTTAGGGAGTTCTAGGTGGCATAAGCCCAAGTGCAGGTCAGGGAGAATGCCCTCTCTTAGTGAGCAACCACAGGAGAATGTTTGAGCCTCTATCCTGGCATGGTCTTACTGGTGTGGATGCAGCCCTTGGTGTTTGTGATCCTGAGAGAGGGTATTAAATGAGCTAAACACCTTGGACCTGTACTGAGATCAGATTGTCTAGAGGATGGGACAGGTGGAAGTACGAAAAAGAAATGGGCTCTGCATCAAAATCTCCACTCATTTCTTACCTAGAGAGGTTACAAAATGATTACCAGGTACTACAACTCTTTTATAACTTTTTGGAATTGATTTAATGAAAGAATCATATTTTAGTGCCTGACACTAACTTTTACACAGATGGTTGCTTAGTGTATGGACATCATATATTTATATTCATCATATAAGCATAAATATACATAAAACACTTCCTTTTGAAAAACCAAGGCTATATTTTGCAGTACTACTGCAAAACCAAAATAAAATTAATCCTGTTTTACCTGGCCTAGGAACAAGCTTGTTGAGGACCATCAAATATATTCCTTTAAGAAATAGATTTGTGAAACACCAGGATAATTTTAATTTAATTGAGTCATATTCTAGGAAGGAAAGGTTAAAGTGATATGTTATCTTGTGCTTTTTCCACGTAGGCTTTCTCCTATCACTTTTTGATGAAGTGTCCAATTTAGTTTCAAAAATCTCTAATCAGGAGATTTTCCCAGCTGTTCCAGTGGAAGGTGCATTTGTGCAAGAATTACTTATTGTTGTTCAGTTCTTGCTGCTGTCTCAATCCAGAGACAAATAATTTTTAAAAGCAGGATGCATGTAAAACAGTTGCTTTACTAGGTACACTGTAGTTCTTATACAATTTCTGTTGTATCTGCCATTGTCACTGTTCATGCAGCTACTGATAATTTCAGACAAAGATTTTTTTGTCATCAATACTATGATTAACTATTTACAGAGTTGTGTAAATTTAGCCTTGTTGTAGAAAATATAGAATCAAGGAATCTCAGAGTTATTGAACAACTTATGTTGCAAGACACTCAAGATTATGGAGTCCAGCTGTCAGTACAGCACTGCCAAGTCCACCACTAAGCCATGTCCCTAAGTGCCATCTCTACACATCTTTTAGATGACTCTGCCAGTTCTTTGGGAAGCCTGTTCCAATGCTTGACAGCCTTTTCCACAAAGGATTTTCCATTATATCAATCTAAACCTCTCTTGGCACAACTTAAGGTCATTTTCTCTTGTCCTAACAAGATATGATCCTTGTCTGTGGAATGGTGTAAAGTGAGGGATCATTCCCTCCACACTGACAATAAACCTTGCAAACTGATCTGATCATGCTGAAGTTACCAGAGGTATGTAGAAGGGACTGGGGGGTGTGGAGCTGCCAGGACAAGCTGCAGCAGAGGCTGCTGGGTGAAGGATGTTGCCTGGGTGCCAGATGTGCTCCAGCTGCATGGCCAGGGCATTGCCAGCACTGCCATAGCAGGAATCCCCCTTTCTCTCAAGCAGAGTGTGGGTACTGGAGGCAGCAAAAGCAGCTCCACCAGCAGCACATTGTGCTCTGTACTTTCCCACTTTGTTTTGCCCTTGGTGCACAAAGGTGCTCCTTTCTTTTACCTGTCACAAGGGCAACAACTCCTCCAAGCAGGCTTACCATGCTATTTTTCTACAACAGAGCCTGAAACTCCTGTTTTCCCATCAAGCTCCTGTAACAGGGGTCAGAATTTGGAAATTTCCTCTGAACAAATCAGGCATTTAGTTTCTACTGTGCTTTCTTTGAGGTTCTGTCACTCTCCATGAAAGCAAGTGATCCCCCCATCCTGCTATTGCTAGGATCTGAGTGAGTCTCAGGCTGTGCTTGCCTTGCAGTCCACCTTAAAGGAAACTGAAATACAGAATGTAGCCCATAGCTTCGAATTTTTGGAAGATAGCCATTTTCTAGGAAAAATGTTGTGATAAATTAGTGTGTGGTGGGTGGATGTCATTAGGATTTGTAATGCATCAAATTCCCAGATTTTTTTCTGTGAAAAGTAGTGAGGTCACAGAGGACATCATATATGTACATATATACAAACATATATAAAGAAAAGTCTGTATATATCTTAAAAATATTTGCTTGAAAAATTATATCTGCTTCTATTAAATTTTGGAGATGTTCTACTACAATTACATATTCATGCTTAAATATTTCAATGTGTACTGTTTTCCCCTCAATCTCTCATGTAATTTAAAATGGTAAACCATTAAAAAAAAAAATTATCATAAAAGAAAGTCACAGAGTTACCTTCTGCTAACACAATTAAAAGACAGGTATTTTTTATTCTTCTATCAGTCATGACATACTCACTGCTTACCTTTACTCTTCTGCTCTCCCCCAAGAATTGTTTTGCCCTGTACTTCCTAATACATGTGCTTATACTAATTCAATATCTCAATCACAGTAAAAAATTTACATGCTGTAGGCTCTACCTTCCAAAAATGCCAAATGTCACTACTTGAAATGACAATTGATGTGCAGACAAGAGAGAAAAAAGAGGTGTTTTAATTACAGGACATGGAAACCTTGTTCTGATCTTGTAGAACTGTGACTATTTGTCTGGAACAGAGTATTTGGATAAAACATAGATAGGAAATAAGGTTCTTATCACCAAAATTAAGCATTAAAAATATTCTTCAAGTTTCAGCCCCATTTCAATTGCACCTGCTGCCCATACAAGCATAAAATTGCTGTTTGTCTCAGTAAGAGCTGATTTTTCTCTCTCTATCCCACCTTCATCTTTTTACAATGCATATTCAGTGACTAATTTATTTTATAAATCCCAATTTCCTTGATCCAAGTGATTAAGGAGGAGAAATAGAATGAAAAAACCATCCTAGTCAATATATCAGCAGCCAATTGACCAGCTTTAATGACCATGGAGCACAGCTTGCAAACAGTATTGATGTGTTGTTCAAAAGATAAGCTCAAAACTGATAGAAAGCCAATTTTTTTTCCAAGACTTTTCAGAAAATCGTGGTTTTTGTGACCTAACTAGATATTCTGGCTGACCATGCTGAGTCCTAGCAAAACCAGTGTCAGAAGGATGCTATTGAGCTGTGCAGGACTGTGAAAGGCTTGTGGTGGTACTTTAAATCTTCTTCCTTGGTGCTGGTGCCCAAGGTTACCTTTCCAGTGCATGTCTGAGAGTCTGCAGGATGGGAGATAGAGCAGATCATTACAAGACATCCCACAAAATACAAACCTGCAGAGCACTGGGGTCATGACAATGCTGAGCAAGAGCATTTCAGCCTCCATGCAACATGAGTCAGATTGATGCTATGGGTTTGTTGTTACATCTTTTGAGGGTGACTCAGGGAGATATAAGCTCCCTCTTAGTTTTCTGTTGCTAGATCTGCAATTTTAAGCAAATGAATTGGTAATAGCACCTGATATCATCAGCTTGCCAGTGCAAATTCTATCCTCTTGCACCTCTGATTTGACCATTATTATTAATCTTTGACCATTATATACTCTGTCTGGAAAAAAAAAAAAAAAAAAAAAAAAAAAAAAAGAAGAAGAAGAAGTACGGGGCAGGATAAAATAAGATAAAAGGGGATAACAAAATAGGATGGACATTAGCAGAGAAGGATGGTCACTGAATTTAAGATACTTCATTAGGACTCAGAATGTCCAAGCAAGTTTCTCTTTCACTTAACCACTATTTGCTGACAGCAAAGTGTTTAAGAATATCCATGTCCCAGTTCCATGTCTTAAAATATGTTCTTTCTTCATTTCAATTAGATTCAAACTGTTCTAGTTAGGTCCTTTCTCTATCTGTGCACGTTGATTAACATGAAAAGATGTGTTTAACTGAGTGCATTGGTGACATGCATACTAAATTAAATAGAGACATCTATATTTTTAACAATATTGTCTTCACAGAATCGCTGGGTTGGAAAAGACCTCCAAGATCATCAAGTCCAACCCATGCCCTGTCACCTCAACTAGACCATGGCACTGAGTGTCACATCCAGTCTTTTTTTAAACACATCCAGGGATATGTTAGCACTCCACCACTTAGCAGTCCACCACCTCCACGAAAAACTTTTTCCCAATATCCAACTTGTATTTCCCTGGGTGCAGCTTGAGACAGTGTCCTCTGGTTCTTTCAGTTGCTGCAGAGAATGAGACCAACCCCACCTGACCACAAACACCTTTCAGAATGCTGTAAACAGTGATGAGGTCATCCCTGAGTGTCCTTTTCTCCAGGCTGAACAACCCCAGCTCCCTCAGCCGTTCCTCAGCCATAGGAATCGTGTTCTTCTAATAGTGGTCACATGTGCATTTATTTAAGCCTTTAAATAATGCTTAACATAAAGCTATATTGTCACAATCTACAGAAATCATATATAAGATGAAGTATTCTCATAAAACCATACAATATACTTATTTTGTTCACTTTTTAATGCCTTTTTAAACTTTTGTTATAATTTTTACATATTTTTAATATATATATGTATAGAATGGTATATTAAATTAAGAATATTAAAAATACACCTTAGATACAACCTCTGTTTTTCTGTCTCAAGATGCAAAACTAGCTGCTTAGCCCTTATGCTTTTAAGATTTATAGGAGAGTGCCAGTTAATCTTACTCTAAACTGTAAAGCATAATACTTAGCTGCCAGTTATAACTTCGACATGTGGTACTTTCATAAGTATAGTTTGATTGGAATTGTGTTTTGCTGTTTAATATTTATTAATGTAGAGAAAAATTTTCTATCAATAAGATAGTGCTGAACATAAAAGGAGTATATTTCTCCTTTTTGTTACATAAGTCTTTGACACACAACAACACATTGTTTTACACATAATTACAAGAATTTTCTGATGCAAATAAACCCAGAGTGGTTTAAAGGAAGATATTGTAAGAACTCCACATCAAACTTTGTGCAGTCTTTTGGGGAAAGAGTTGAAATGATTTTCTGCCCCCTAAAAGCAGTTTCTGGTACTTCTATCTGCTTCTGGAAAAAGATTGTGCAGTAGTATGGAATTGATTAGCTCATCTCTTTTCTTTTGAGTCAGGGACAGGAGAAATAATAAATGACTAATCACTTCAGGTTACTGTTTTTTACACTGAGGCTATTACAGAACCAATTTAAAAAGTCATACAGAAAACTATAGAGATGTGATTAGGTTATAATGCTAATGCAGGGAATTGTGTATAGATAATTATTCTTCAGCACAGATAATTCCAACAAAGGCTAATCAGAAGATGTATCAAACACCTAACAATCACAATTTTGTCTGAATTCCTTTTAAATGTTCATTTTAAATCTGCGGATATATTGTGACTTTTAAAACAAATATGTCGGGCTCTTTCTTTCCTTTTCTTGTGCAACCTTGGCATGCAGTTTTCACAGAAGCTCAGTTCCCACTACATTCCTACATTAATCACAGCTGGGGTGTAATTCAAAGCAGCTTTTGGACCTTCTTTAAATTCCACCAGCTGGTAATAGTTTTCTAGGGACTAACTCAGAACTGCAGGCAGCAGAGCACGGGCTATAGCTCAGCTGCTGAAGGGGATCACACCTCTGCATCTGGGGCTGCTGAGTGAGAGCCCAGCAGTCATAACACACTTGCAACTGCCCAGGTGCAAAAGGGAAAATGTCAGACTGTAAATCGAGGTACTGCAATGCCACCCTCTGTGTTTGATTTCTAGGAATGGAGAGAGGACTGGAATAAACGTGTTTATACTGTTATTATCAAATATAGCTACTGTGCTAACGTCATATTTTGAAATGCAGAAGACAAATGCTTGTCATGTGTGTGTGACTCCTCCTGACCTCCTGCACTGTATCTCCTTCTCTCTTCCCTTGTCACCTCTCTCTTCTGAGTCCTCTCATCTGCAGCTGTGCTCAGAATAGGTCCTGCATGTCCCTGCCAGCAACTCATATCTTATCTCAAAACATATGACTCAGTAGGATGCCTCCTTCTCTTTTTCATTATTTATACTGTGTGCCCTACACGAAGTTATGCTACTCAGTTCCAAAAACCTCAGTGCAATTCAATTCACATCAAATCAGCCAGTTTGTCAGCTTCTCCATCACCTAAAAGCTCTATATTTACTGACTGACCTCCCTGAGCATATCTGCTACCTTCCTGCCTTCTGTCACATAAAAAATCCCAACACTGCTGCTGTGGTACTTTCAAGGAAATGACTGATTTGATATATAAATTGTCTGTTGTTTTCTCTTTCTTCAGTGTCTGCTGACTATTTCGCTGTTTGTTCTTAACATGCTCATTCCTCAGGGCAGAAACACTGCTCAGAAATCATTTAGTATGCATGGAGAAATGCTTAAAATTCATGATTACTGCATTGTTTTGTCCCTGTTTTATTTCAAAATGTGTTTTTAGACCAGTCCTTGAAAGGTTTCAAATGACATTTCACCAGCAAACAATGCTCTGTGAAATAAAATCTTTCAAATAAAGCCTTTTGAGATCTGCTTGTTAGGAACCATTAATCAGCAGACATGTCCTGTTTAAAGACAAGTTGAAAAACTTCTTAGCACCAGCCAAGCCCCTGTGAGCTCAACAAGGCTGTCACATTCTGCTTCTTGAAGTGTCCAACTGGAAATCCTTTTCTGACTGAGCACGAGCTGTAGTCTGAAAGGCTTTGGAGGATGATATGAGTTGCAGCACAAAGTACAGTAACAACTTAATAAACACATAAAAAATTACAGTCTTCTATCTTTCTGAGGTAATCTAAAAAGATAAATTCTAAATATAACTAAGCCTTGATTTGACCTATTTCATAGACTTTATCTTTCAGTAATTTTTTCAATCTTAATTAGTATTTAGCATTTATGCAAGTCTGTGTGATTTAAGATGCTGTGTGATATATGAGTTCAACAGAGTCCTCAGCTGAAGGACAAGTATTTTAGTGAATGTGAGACCTGACCCAAAGGCTATTTGCAGCAGTTTGTCATTTAGTACAGGGAAGGTTAGGTAGGTTACAGTGATATATGATCTCTCATGCTCTGGACCTAACAGCACAGTTGAGCTGCTCCTGTGACTTTCATTAACCGTGTGCAGATCTTTTCATATACAGAGTTTACTTGGAAGATGTGACAACCCTTCTCCCCATGGCTGAAAGAAAAGTGAAAACTTTTGATAAGTTTGGTCAGCCCATCAAAACTCCCTGCTCAGTCCATGTAAGCCTGAATGTGAATTTCTGCTGAGTTTATTTTGCACTCATTCATACACCAAGGGGGAGAGAGGGGAAGTCTTGGCGACTGCTCCACGTGGAGCTCTGCCAACACACTGCATTGAACAGTCACCCAGTGCAGGAGAGCCCAGGGAATGCCAGGGAAAAACAGCACCTGCAAGTGTTCTGCAAATGGCATGGGGCTGTGGAAGGGGTGGAGAAAGGATGTAAATAGGCAAAATGTGATGAAAAATAGCTAGCAGCCATGGGCAGGCAAGACATATGGGCAACATTTCAGCTTAAGGGGACAAGTTAGTGGAACAATTCTTCTTTTTCTTTTATGTATACATAAGAATTAGAGCTGTTAAGATTTCAAGGAGTGAGAAATGGACATTTTTTTTTCTAAACAAACAGTATTTTGAAAAATGCTGCTTTGTTTTGCTTGTTGCCATTTTCCCCCTCAATATTTTCCATCAGAAAACTGACTAAAAAATGTAGAAAGAAAACCTGGAAGACAATTATTTTTCTCTAGCCAGCTGGATAGGTACCAACAAAACCAAATAAACAATCATATCAAGAGGCAGTTCATAATGTAATTTGTAATCACATTTTCATCAATAATGCTCCTGGTTTATATTGGAAATCTTTTCAGTTGAAAAATTTCCAGCAAACTCTAAATATGTTGAGTGCCTGATTTTCCCTGTAGGATGGTGAAATTGTTCTGTGGAACCCAAGTTGCCTTGCATAAAACTAAGCTGAATGTCTGTTGTATGCTACTACATCAGCTGGGGAGTTAATATATGAAATTCCTCATTAGTAGCAGGCCTTTTAAAACTTCTTTCGATGAATGGCAGCAAGAGAAATAAATGTTCAGGTATGGATACGACCAAAAAAGAAAGCAAATGCATAGTAATCTTCCTTTGATGGCAATTTTATAATTCATCCTCACCCCAAACCCATCAGGTAGTAGCTGAAGAGGGAGAGCAGTTTTCAAGAAAAAGTAGATTAGGCACAAAGGCAGAAAAATTCTAAGAGCTATTAAAAAATTAAGAAAATAAACAACTGGTTTACAGAAAATCAAGATATGTGCTAACAAAATTTGTGTCCTTGCTTTCCATTCCGTCTGTAGTGGGAACGGGCTGCCCCTATCTGACCCTTGCCCAGCTAATGTCCACTTCCATGAGAGGGTTGGGAGGAATTAAGGAGGAAAGCCATAAGACTGCTCCCATCCACTCCACAACATCCTCACCAAGCCAAGACTGAGAGTGGCATGCTGGCAACAAAGAGTGAGAGATCCCTTTCTCTCCTACATTAACACAGCTGACACCATCTGATATTAGCCCCAATATGGACTGTCTGGTGAAGACCAGGATGGCATCCACAGACAGCACTGATTGTTTCATTCAAGCAAGTCATGCCAGTGAGAACATGAGTCAGGCACACTGTGGAGGGGCACACACCAGCTTCCAGCCTCTTCCTGCTGCATGACATCAGCTTGGTTATGGATCAGAGTTTAGAATCCCTTTAGTCCTGGGTAACCATTTTCTATAATGATTTTACTAAAGTGACTGAAATAAGCTGCTCCTGCTTCTTATGCCTGTAAGGCTGATTGTCACTGGTTGTGTGTGACCTTGCAGCATGCAATCCCTCCTCTGCTCTAAGATGCTGACTCAATGCCAAGTACAGGATGAGTCAAATGCATTATTGCAGTTGCCTTAACTTCTATAGCTTTGGAAAGCAGCTATTCCACAGTGCCTTCCACCCCCTCACAAGAGACATCTGCATTTCCTCTGCATATGGACCAGAAAGAAAGCCTTAGAAGAAAGAAAGAGCACTGGCACAGTGAGCAGCAGCAGGGGCTCATGTTGGGAAGCTCCCCTTTACATCACTGGCTACTCCTGATCTCTGCAGGGAGTCCTTGGCTGTGCTTCTCTGTGTCAGAGGGGATTGTAGGTTGCACCTCTGTTTTTCCAAGATGATGACACTTGTGGCCAGCAGTGGCCTGAGGAGTAGTGCCTTTCACTTGTCTTGCATCAAGGTGAAGATTTTGTGCATTTTTATTGTCTTTAATTTAATTTTTTTTACCCCGAGGCTGAAGTACTTTAGGCAGCATGATTTCTGGATGCCTTCATTGGCTCTGGTAATTCTTTAATTGTTACTCAGGGTATATGATGCCCTGCTTATAAAGGGAGGATGTATTATTTTCATTCACACAAGGCAATCTCCTATAAAGACTACAGTATGAGACTTTCCATGAAACAAATTCCCTGTTTACTGGACCAAAATCTCAGACAAAAAACAACACTGGGCAGAGCAACCTGTGGTTATCTGCATCATTTCATGCAATGTGCCACTTATCATGGTCAGGACTGCCCTGGTGCAGCAGAGATGTGCCAGAGTCCTTCCACAGAGTGCTGTGCTGCAAGGCCAAGGGAAACCTCCTCCCCTTCCACAGTATTGTTCTGGGGGATCTAAGATTCTTCATTAACAGAGAAGCAATTGCAGTCATGGAAATCTGGGCTGTAACTGTGATGTTTCTTATTTGATTATTTACAGAAAGAGGCTGTGTAGAGAATTTTAGGACCATTTTACTGGTATACCTAAGGAAAATTTAAAAAATAGCACTTGATAGACAAGGCACTCATTTAAGGATGTTACCTGTAACCCAAACCAGTGAAAACCATTTTTGAATTCTCTGAAAATTAAAATATCTTTTCTTTACTGCACCAGTCCTCCATATTGCTTTTAACATTCAAAAATTCTCTGAGTTTCCTTTACTGATTTGTGACATTTTTACTATTTTCATGATATATTTATTATTTTTAACCTAAATCTTTTAGACAGCTTTGCTGAGAAAATTCTAGTACACAGAATCACTTCATGAAATTAGAATGGCCGTCAGGAAATAACAAATCTACAAGGCTTTAAATAATATATGAAACTCTGTTTCAAACTGTCTTTTACAGTGGAGTGATAAAACAGATCATTTGGGGATTTAAGCCTCAAAATATTTTTCAAAATTTCAACTTATGGAAAACACACAAATCTAAAATAAGTCATCTGAGGGTTTTTGTTTTTTTTTTTTTTTTTTTTTTTTTCTCCAAAAGAAAGATATTTGATGTTTGCCAGAACAAAAATTACCTTAACTTCAGACAGTTATCGGGAAAAAAAAATAAATCTGACATAATCAGAGAAATTAATCCAGCAAATTTGATTGGCACAAAATGTCACAGCAGTGAAACTGCTCTCTCTGATGACACCCAGGAGTGGAGCCTGGCGTGTCTGTACCAAGCCAGGTCACACAAACCTGCAGAGCACTGCCCCAGGTGTCACCAGGAGGTCTGTGGCAGGTGGCTGTGCTGTGTGCTGTGGAAGGGGATGAGGTGATGGTGCTCTAGCACCGACCAGGGATGTCTTCTGAGGAAACACACTGCCCAGCTCAGGACAAGGGACCTGCTCTGTGCCCCACCTGCTGCTGCTGTGGGTTTTCACAGTAAGTGGTCCAAGGTGGTGCTGGGGATAAGAGGCTGGATTGTTTTTGTCCTTTCTTCTGTTTTGTGAACTGGAGTCCTGTGCATCAGGACCCAAAGCACCTGAAGGCAGCCCTCAGCAGCTGGGACAACTGCTGGTGAAGGTGAATTTACCTCACGATGCACAGCCAGCCTGTTGGCAAATGTGCTGACAAAGGAGTTTTCAGCTTTCCCTAACAGCTGTTTTCCAGGCTGCCAACCCTGAGATAAACCCTTTTATCTCCAGAGAGCCAGACCTCTTGTCCATAAGGATTTCTCCCTTTGGTCCTGTCTCTGCCTGGCCATCTTGTTTGTTAATGTTCACTTGTAGAAGGGGCTGAGTCATTAGCTCCCTTTGAACTCACTATGAATAAAAATAATTTAGCATCACAAGCCTGAGATGATTTTGAGTGAAATCCTGGCATATTTTAGGCAATTAAATGAATGGGTTGTTATTGGGTCTTTCATCCAATTGATGCATAATTTTACCACCTGAGCAGGATCCTCTGTTCTTGCCTCTTTAGGCACATCCCCTGCTCCACCAAAAAGGAAGGACTTAGAGGTGAGGTAGAAATTGCTGATCTGACTAAAAATTTCCTGGTGTCTTCTAACAGCAGAGGATGCTTTTTGTGGCTTCAAGCTCTCCTAGATTTTAAATAGGCAGGCTTGAGATTTCTTTCTGGTGCCTTTCTCAGCCTCACTTTCATGCATGGATATTTCTTAATCAAAATAATTCAACTGTTTCAGAAAATGAGAACCGGCATTGAACTGAGCCTCAAAATAGAATAAAATTGGAAAAGGCATGGAGAAGTTATGATGCAAAGAAATGCGCTGAAGTATAGGAAGATAGTAAGTGGAAAAGTGAGTATGAAAGAAATATGTATGCCCAGACACAGAGCAGAGGATCTGAATTGAGTGCTAGCATGCCCATAAAATGAAAATAAACTGTGTTGCCAGTTTCCTAGTATATGTCTGGGAGTTATTTCATGCAGTCTTTTATCAAACTGATGCAAGGTGACTTGCAAACACAAAGGGGTAGGCAATAAAGGACCATTGTCTCATCATCATCATCTCTTCCTGATTGCATTTGAGGGAATATGAAATGATTGTTTCTTTTGCTAGCAAAACACATCTCTGCTCTAAACATATTAAATTTTTAAGTCGGTTTAAGTGACAATGGCTACCTGCTTTTTGAAAATAAAAATCATTATAGGTGTGCAAACTATTAATTTGGTTGTTAGCATGACTTCAGACATCCTGGGGACAGCTCTAATATGCAGATCCCCGACAAGATTTGAAAATGAGGGACAATCACATGAAAGATTGAAAAATTCTGTTGAAAACACCTTGACAAGAGATTGATTTCTTTTCCCTGACTGGAAAAAAACCACTTATGTTAGTTTTTTATTGTTTGCCATTTTCTCAATTATGAAGCTCAAAATTTTAATCTGAAAGCTCTTCCCAAATTTTATGCCACAATATTATCTTGACAGATGTCAATAGCAGTTTTTAGATTAGTATTTTCTCTTGAAATCTCTTCCCCCCTCCACCCTTACTGCTATATTTTGTGTTTGCTCTACATATTAATAAGTCTTTGTACTTGTATGGAGAGTGAAAGCTGAGTCCCTTCCCTCATTACAAAGAAAATTGCTTTTGTTTATGTGCATCATATTTTACTTACATTGGAGTATTTTCATTGCTTCACCCCTTAGCACAAAGTCCTTTCTCTTAGCATGAATCAGACTATTTTTTTTTTTTTTGATCCCTCATGGCATTGAGCAAAGTCATTTCACTCAATGTAGGATTTCTGAGAAAGAAAATTATCCAAATATTTGCTTTCAAGAAAAAGCTTTTATAAGGAGGAAGGTTATCTGAAAGGATATCTGGAAGGATTGCTGTGAAAGCACCTGCAAAAACACCTGTGAAGGCAGAGTAATTAAGTGACGATTTTTAACTATGCTGTTAATGTGTTCTCGTTGTGGGCAGCACATCAACAACTCATCTAAAATAAGAAACACTTTTCCTTCACCTTTCATTGTTCCTATGTTAGCTAGATATCCTACAAATACAAATTTGCTTTTCTTGACACCACTCTCAGGGTTTCTGTTGATATGAAGGTACATTGAACAGATTAGAAGAAACACAGGGTCATAGAAATTGCCAAGGCAGATTAAATCAGAGGTCTATGTAATTCATTGCCAGCAAAAGGTATTAGATAAGCTACAGTCTTTAGGTAACTTTTCTTCCATGGAAAGTTGATGTCTGAGACCTAGACTGTAAAACAAACTGGATAACAACTGTGACCTTGTTTTTTTTGAAATGAGAGTCAACAAGTAAGCAACCAATATTTTTGGGAGGATATCTTAATGTACACATCTTTAAATACAAAAACATTTGAAAGAAAATATTATTTTTTTAAAACACAAACTCACACATATCATGGTTCATACTATCAAGAAAATGACAACTCTTTTCATTGGCATCTAATGTTAGTTGTGTTTCATATTTTAAATGAAAAATTGAATAAAAAATACAGTTTCCAACTCTTAGCAAATTAAGTATTTCTAACAGGAAAAAATATGTGTAAGCCTTTAATGAACGCTGTTCCTAAATGTAAGGTCCATTACAGTTTCAACAGCTTGAATCATTTTTCCTTTCATTATTTTTGCAGATGTTGCTTCTTGCACCTACAAGGAAGGCATAAGAGCCTGACAGACAAATATGGACAGCATATTTAAGAAAATCACCTTGTCTTCAAAGAAGAAGAGATTGTAAAGCAGATTTCATTAAATCTTAAGAAGTAAATCACACAGCCTGTTGTGTTTGGTATCAGCTCTTATTCAGGAGATATACTCACATACAGTACAGCTTTTTGCTGAAGAAGTGTACCTCCCAAATTTCACATGCCAAATAAGCTAAAAAATGCCTCACAAGTTTTTGACTTTGGTGGATCCTGAGAAAGAGGTGTTTCTCATCTGCTGGCAAGGCATATTTTTCACATTTCAGGCAGGAGTATCTGGCCATGTTGAGTTATCTGTTTACTTGCCAGAAAGAACAGATTATGTTAATCACAGCAATGATGGAAGAGAGCATCCAAAAAGTCCACATGGCTTTTGATTAAAGAGTGCTAGATAGTGTTTTAACTCCAGATCCCCACAGGGATGCCCTTAATACAGCCGTGCTTTTTCACCAAGAATTGCATAGGGTGCATTAACTCTCTTGCTGTTTTTTTGTTTTTTTTTTTTGTTTTTTTTTTTTCATGTATCTTTTCTTACTTTTGTTCAAGTGTGTTACTAGAAACAGTTTTGCACAATCCTCAAAATGTGCCACCCTGTCCAGAATGTGTCAAATGCCTTGCTCAGACAAGCTTTGCTGGCAGTACTGATAGGGCTCTCAGAGGCTCTAAAATTTTCATGGTGAGTGCAGTGAACAGAGTCCAGCTTCAGTAGATAGTCAGACTGTGGCCACTTGGAAGGATTGGCACAAGGCTGGCTGCAGTGACTGAAGGGCACTGAATGCCCACACCCTCAATGCCCACAATTGCCACTGAAAGAAATTAACACTGGTTTAACCCCGAATTAATAATGTGGAGGATATCACCTGCCTGTGGTGAGGGAACAGGTGAGGATGTGTCAGAGAAAGGAAACTTTGAGGATTTGGAATTCACACAGAAACCCACCACAGATAGGTGGGAAGATAGAACACTAAAACTACAGCTCCATTGCTACATCAAGATTCCTGTTCTTTCTAAATAAAAGGTTTTCTAAACTATCAGTCTCTCTGAGTAGTCTTTATTCTTATTTGTCATTACACACAGACAAAACCAGCTTAAAAACTGTGTTACATTGTGAGATTGAGAAGTGAAACTGTTGGTATCACAAAAATGTCACGCTAATCCAACAAACCCCCTGCAGAAGGAATTTTTGATCAAGTTATTCTAGCAGAAGATGTAGATGCCCATGGCAGGGGTGCTGGAGCCAGGTGATCTTTAAGGCCCCTTTCAAACCATTCTATGATTCGATGATTCTATGATTCTATGAATTTCATTGTACCAAATGACAGGAAAATGAGGTGGCAGACAAAATTCAGTAGTTAAAAAGGCAAACTAATGCATTTGTATTATGTGTGTAATTTACACTAAATCATAGTCATGAAAATCAGCTCTTGCTCAACAAAAGAAATGGATGCCTACAGCTGTGTGCCAAGTATCAGCATTATCTTAGTGCTCAGGGCAGTTGAAATAGCAAATAAATGGTAGGAAAAATGGGATAATAACAGAGGAAACTGTGTGCCACTGTGTGTATTCCTAGTGTATCTACTTCTTAAATTCTGCAAATAGTTCTTGTGTCACTTCAAATGAGACCAAGTAGAATTACAGGTGTTTCAAATAAGCTGGGCAATGCCCTTCCTGTGAGAGGCAATTACATAAACTGGAACTCTTCAGGTTGAAAAAAGAATATTGGTAGAAGGAAAATATGATTTAAGTCTATAAAATTGTAAATTGCATATAGATGCTGAACATGAGACTGATTATTCATTATTTTTCATGATATAAGATCTAGGAAGAACCAAATTAGATTATTATTAGGTGCTTTAAAATAAACAAAAGGAAGTACTTTTTCAAATAAGGCATAATTCAGTTGTGGAACTCTTTGTGAATGTCAAAAGTATAAGTGGATTCAAAAGCAGATTGAAGACTTTCAATGAAAGATCCATTAAAGGCTATTAAACACAGTGAAGTGATTGCAACATACAACTCACAAAGTCTCTGAAATGCAAATTGCTGGGAGTAGCAAGGGTACAAGTTAAAGTATCATTCTGTATTTGCCCTGTTTCTATGACTTCTTCCATAAGCACACTTTATGTATTCTTGTCAGAAATGGGATGCTGGAGAAAATGCACTTTTGAGCTGATCCTGCACAGCTGTTCTATGTGTAGCATATAACTCAGATTTCACTTAAGCCAAGAGGGTAATCTCATTGATTTTATTGGGAGCTGAATTAGGCCATCTTAGAGAATGAGCATCCCACATTTTGCTAAGGATGTGAAAACTGAACTTGTTAGATTGGTAAATGCAAATTCAAAGGAAACAGTTGCCCAAACCATGGAGCATGTGGAATTCAGCTGCAAAGAGAGACCACAGTAGGGATTTATTTTAAAACTGTATGCAAAAAACTCTAAGTTTATGATTGATCTATTCTTGGATTTAGGTGACTGGTGAGCTGACTGCTTTTGCTCTCTTGAGTGGTAGCTGGTCTGTTTGCATAACTGCTCATCTGAGCTCGTAAAATGCATGGTCAGTTCAAGGTCAGCCTACTGTTTTATGACATTAAGATGTTAAAAGATAGGGCCAAACTACAAACTTGTCATCTCATTTTTCCCGAATGATTTGCTTTCCTGTGACACTCATTAGTAAGTGCACAATTAGATCAATATTATGTGGTTTTCTTTACTTTTAGAGAAAGAACTCTTTTAACTCTTTTAGAAAGCAAGTAATGTATCTGCAGACAGAATATGTCCTTAAAAAAGAAAGAAAATAAAACCAGACCAGAATAATCATTTTAAGAATGCAACCCACAGTTATTGCTTCAGTCATACTACCATTAATAAGTTTGTTACTTAAGAGAAATTAAATATCAGTGATGTACTAGCATACATAAACTTATAAGTGTTGATAAAAATATTTATTATTTGAAAGAACAATATTTTCAATTTCTAAGAAGTGTTCCTTTGCATATGCAAACATGTTCTCAAGACATCTCTCATCCAAAGGCTGTAGCATTTCAGTTCTGCATGTGATCCAGTGTGTAGTGCATGGGGAGGAGGAAAAACTTCCTTCCACTGCAGTGCCATAAAATGTGAAAGCAATATGGGTACCTAGCACAGGCATTTAGTACCAGTTGAGATGCTCTGTGGTAATTCAAGATACATACATGGTGCTAACAGCTTTGACACAGGACAGATGCATGACTCCCACCTTCCAGAGCTGCAATTCTCTGGGGCACCACAAAATGCACTAAGGACATGTACTTAGGTGTTGGATTACTTTCCTAGGTTTCAAGTGTAAGTAAGCTGTAAGGGCTCTCTCAATGGAGAATAACAGGTATGCTCCAAAGGCAGTTCACCTCAGCCTGTGGCATCATTTTCTCACAGGTCACACTTCCCACTTGTGGAAGGTTTCCTTTCTCTGTAGAGAGAAGACTTTAATGGGTGACTGACTAATTCAGGCTTGACTCCCAGTTCCAGGAGATGTCAGTCCTGTGGGGGGCCATAACATTATTACAAAGCAAATACTAGTGGTGTCATGGGGTTTTGTTCCCTGAGCTCACAATAAGGTCTGAGCACTCAATGTGAAATGTTTCTCTTTTTTGATGTGGGGATGGAGTAAGGGGACTGAAGTGACTTAACCCAGCCCACTTGATAGGCTTTTAGCAGAGCTAGCAATGTAGCTAGCTCTCTTTTTGCTTGAGAACAGCTAAATAATAGCTAAAAGCTCCTTTATCCTAATATAGAATGGCTAGAAACCTGGCTCAAAGCACAAACAAAGCTAATTAGATTTGTTCATGTTTCATGGTTAGTCAAATATTAACTATAACAGATACAGGTGAATGAATTAAGATTCAAAAAAATGTTAATTATAAATAAATGCAGGAAATTGAATGAGAAATAAGAGCACTGAGTTTTAACTTTATTGTCTGGACTTATTGGGGAAGTGTGAATACAAGTCACATCAACCACATATCACAATGAAGACAGAAAATTCATTACTGTCAGAAGGGATTTTATTAACTTTACTGCAGTCTTCCACCACTCAGTAGAATATTTTTATAAGGAGGTATGGCAGGATTTCTTCACTCTGAGATCACCTTGATGGTCCAAGAACAGAGGAAACTTTTTTTTTTTTTAATTACATCCAATTAAAATAAGTAAGATAAGTGTAAGTGAGAAGAGTATTTCTACATTTCTCTGAATAAGAAAAATATATTCTTCAGTTTTACATTAATTAATGATGTCTTTGCTTTGAACTTTTGTATTTTAATACATAGTAAGAAAGATGGTTTCAAAAAAATCTCCTTATTTTTTAGAAGAAAAGAAAGAGACGGATGCATTGGAAAATGGAATTTTTTAAACAGTGGATGCACATAGAAACACTTACTGTGCCTGTAACAGAAAAAAAATATTTACTATGCATAGAAGTTTCAATATGAATATGCATGGAGGTGATATGTACATGACAAAAGTGTTAATACTTCCATCTGAAGTTCCAAGAGGTGTCAATATGATATCTAAATGCAGTATGTGCCATATTTTACCAATTGGGGGTTCACTAAATGTATTCTTTGAATAGATTCATACACTTCTAAAAAAAGGACAGTATAATCTTATTTTTCATAAGCCTATGTATGTTTTTATTTACCTTTTATGTACTCAGATGTACAAACATATCATAAAAAAATTATGTAGCAAAATTAAAACTCATGAAAAGGAAAACATATGACTTTTATTTTCCTATTTCTTTTTCTCTTCTGAAAAAAAAAGAAAGAAAAGGAAATCCTGTCTATAAGCTTAAAAAAATTGAATTAAATAGCCAGTCAATACAAAATACTTTAGATAAAAAATTTTGAAAAACTTCTTCAGAAACCAAACTATTTCCTATATTCTGTGAATTTAATTAAAACTAAAACCAACAACAATTTCTCCAGTCCTAAAAGCTGAGTTGAAATATGATTTGACACAGTCCTTTCATATTTAAAACCTGAAGGCTAGAATCACTCCAGAGTTCCCAATAGGCTGGGAGAATCTGAACAGCAAAATTGTTGGCTGTCCTTTACTTGAGTTTTCCAGCTGTTGAGTTCTGGATCCATCTGTCCTTCCTGGCAAAGGTTTGGCATTTAGATGCCTCCCTGGGTGATACATCAGACATGGTTTCTTGTGCATCTGGAGTCTCCCTGAGATGGTGATGAAATATCTCTATATTTTTAAAATAATTTTGTGTTTATACATTCACATTTGTACAAACACAGTGTTTTTAAATTCAGTTTTTCTGCAAACCCAGAGGCCCATATGGCTGCACACCAGTAATGGGCTTTCCCAGCTCTGAAGACAGTGGAGCTCCTGTGCTGTTCTGATGCATCAATATATAAGTACTCAATTGACAGCTGGATTAGTGCACAGCATGCATTTTCTTCTTTCTGAGTATTTTTATTTTTTTAATTCAAGGGTAAATGTCAAAACAATGCTGTAAAACCAATTAAGGAGAAAGAAAACAAGATTAGAGGTGCTACTTGAATTATTTATTGTTGTTCACTGTTGCCAAGTCTTTAAATAAGTACTTAATAGACCTTACTGTAACTCTCTGAGCAATACAGTAATTTATTTAATGCACAGTTCAGCAGTTTCTTAACATTCAACTGAAATAGTCCATATAGTATGTTGTGAGCCTTTGTGAAGCCTCCTAGACTTAGACTGCTCTCCATTTATGAGGGTCTTCATGCAGAGCTACATTTATTAATCTCATTCAATAATCTGATATATTAAACAGGTATTGATCTCTGTGGAGGGAAATATCAAGATTTATTGACCAGAAAGATTACTTCTGACCAATTTAAAGCTATCTTCAATATTTATTGTGATGGGAGATAAATCTCATTATTCAGGAAAACAAGAAGCTGCTATGTATATAATGTTATTTATTATTGGTGTTTTAACCAGAAATATCTGGACATCACTCCTCCATGGATTTTAATTTCAGGTATATGACCTTCTCATTGATATTAATATGATAAAGTGGGAAAAATATTGATAGGACTGGGGAAAAACATCTTTCCTAACCCTTAACCACCAACATTTCTAGGGAATCTAGCCAGAAAGCATTTACTTTTAAAAATGAACTGACTAGTCAACATAACTGCAGATTTACTGGTTTGTGGTCTGCTAAAACCAGGAACCTTGAAGTGCAGACACAGCTCAGCAGTGCTCAGCAGCCTTTCTGGGAGTGTTCACAAAGGCTGCATGTGAACCTTGTGGCAGCACATCCCTGAGATCCCGGACAAAGCTGGGGCACACACCTCCTTACGGGCACACGGGATCCACAGTGTCACACAAACAGTGCCACCAACCTGTCCCAGCTGCAACAGGAGCCATGCTTGTTCTCCTGCTGTAGAACCTATTTCTTAACCATGAAAACATTCCATCTATAAACTAGTGCTTATATAGGACCTATGACAAAGATGTGATGCAGCAATCCAAACATTGCATACTACAGACTTAATTTCTCCACATCACACAGAAGATAAATTCATCAGGGCTTTACCCTCCACACTGTCATGGAAATCAGCCTGTGGACATGGAGAATGCAGTATCTATGAGATGCTCAGGTTTCCCTACTCACAGCCAACAGAAATTTATGGTCATGAAGGGAAAGAAGTTCTGGATTTGAGGGAAGATTATTTCTGATGCCATTATCTGACTATTTGAGCTGTAGGTGTCTTACTCTCTAAACATTTGGGCTGAGATCCAAATCTTTATCTGTACATGTGCCTGCTTAAAAAATAGTGTCAGACACTCATTAGCAGTAACCTACTACTTTTGAAATTGACACCATTTACCTACAGGAAATTGTCTTTTTGAAATAGTACTTTGTACTGAACCATTCTGAGATAATTGTTCCAATTAAAAAATACATGGGGCATTGCTGTGCACCTCAGGATGGAAACTTTATTGTGCTGTGAAAGAAGTCAATAGGAGTTCAAAGTATTCAGCCACCTGCAGAACTGATGATAGAGAGCCAAAAAATTTGTAATTCATGCTGGAAAAAGAAAGTGTTCTACAAGCAGATACAGTGTCGAAAAGGATGAGGATTTTAGCTTTGTATCTTCTCCTCCCCCACTACATCTCTTCCTCTCCCAGCTTCCAAAACAAAACAAAACAAATAAAACCAAAAATGAAAAAAAAACCCGATGAATTTCTTATGTCTTTGAGTATTGCTGAGCTCTACATAAATAGAAATGTGCTCACTGTAGGGAAACAGTGAGATTCAACTATTCCCATTAAAATGCTAATTACAATCCTTTTATAGATCCGTTGGAGAGGATTTGGGGAAAAAAATAGCACCCAGAGATTATCACTGAAAGAAAAAAAAATCAAAGTAGAAAACATAACATTAAAAAAATTTGCTTCTAAATTTAGAAGCCCACTAAAGTGAGCCTAACCATTTATTCTCCCTGGAGCTGCTCTATATATTAAACTGATACTGAGAATTCATGAATTCTTACACTTAAAACACAGTTCACAATTTGGATTATTGTTCTTCCATAGATTTTGTGTCCTGTCCAAGCTGTCACTGACAACTGGAGAGAAAGTCCTCCAGTCCTTACTACATAGAATAAATATTATGGGGAAACAGCATTAAGCAATACAATAATAAAATTACCTGTAATTAAAAACAGAGCAAAAATTTTTTAGAGGGAATATATTACTCAGCAGTAAAATAATATGTTTGCCATTCATTCTTATGTTTCAACATTATGATTCAATCTTCTAAAAAGCTGACATTGAAAATAACGCTGTAATAAACCAATTTATCATAATGTGTAAAAGAAACTACTGGAATAAATTGGAATAACCTTTCAAAAACTAGCAGCTTTTAAAAGTATTAATTTCTACTCCAGATAATTGGAAAAGACACCTGGGTGGCCAAGCAATATTTTTTATGGGATTGCCCTGTCAGGGACTCAGATTGTCTTCAGAGTCAGGAGTGATCGTTTAGCACTAAGTGACAGTGAATCTTGCAAATGGGTCTTCCTGGATGCTGTTTGCCATAAATTACCAAACTGAACTCCCCTTCAAGGTCAACCATAAAGAAGGCAGATATCAAATGGCCTTCACAAAAACCCAAAACAGTCTTCAGGCTTCAAGTATGCAGGTTCTGGTTATGTTGGATCCTATAAAAGCGACTCAATAGACACACAACATAAATTATTATCAAACTTTGAAGATATTCTTGGGAACTAAATAGCAGAAGAACATAATTGGAAGTTGTAGTTCATAGGGGTAAGGGCTGACACAAGTTTCTCCCCATTACTGAGCAGTATGTGCAATGAAACTAAATTAATAATATGAGAATTGAAGATATCAGTATGTTTCAAGGCACACATGCAAAACAACTTCTTAAAGGAAAGTGAGACATCCTAAGTCTTTACCTTTTGCCATTCACAAAATCTGTTGTCATTTTTCCTCAAGACCATCTGTGTTTACATAAGCATTGTTAGTTCCAGTGGTTCTGCTTTGATGTCATAGTTTTGGATTAATTAAAGTTTAGTCAGTAAGGTTTATAAAAGCAGCCACTTGTGGCATAATACTGTGCTACAACAATGATTTTATTGCTTTTGTTCTCTGAGAGAGAAGGAATGGTTATAAACAATCTGATGTCTTCAAATGACAGGAAGTTCTTTATTACCTTTATTGTCATCCCTTTGGATGACAATATGGAAGCTGTAACAAACATTAATTCACATTAAAAAAAGTGTAGGCAAGATTTATGACCTGGACTTTTTTGTGGTATCTGCAGTTAAGCAGAGCTCCCTGTCACTTCCCACTGGAAAGTCTGGACTGGTGGTGTGTTACAGAGCACTGTCTTCAGTGCTGCTTACCTGAACTTGTATTGCCATAAAGGCAGAGAAATCATGCTCAGTCTGTGTTTCTGGAAAGTCAGGGGAAGAGGGGGAGTGTGAGGAGGCTCGATGAGTGGCACAGTGCAGACAGCACCTGCTGCATGGACACCAGCAAGCCCATGGATGCCATGGTGCCAGAGAGCACCAAGGATCATAGAATTGTGAAAGTGTTTAGGTCTGAGGAGAGAACACACCCCTAGGATTGCTGAGTCCAACCATCACCCCAGCACTGCCAGGTTTACCACCCAACCACATGTCCAAGTGCCACACCCATACAACATTTGAACATTTCCAGGGGTGGTAATTCCACCACTTCCCTAGAAAGCGTGTTCCAATGACTGACCACCCTTTTGGTGAAGTAATGGTTCCAAATATCCAACCTAAACCTTCCCTGGTGCAACCTGAGGTCATGTCCTGTTCCTAGCTACTCGGCAGCAGAGGCTGATCCCACCTCTCTACAACTTCTTTTCAGGAAGGGAGGTCTCCCCTGAGCCTCCTTTCTCCAGGCTGAACAATCCTCATTCCCTCAGCTGCCCCTCATAAGACTTGTGCTCCTGACCCTTCCAGCTTCACTGCCCTTCTGCAGACATGCTCAGCACATGAAGGATGCTTCAACCCTTGATGTGTTTTGGTTCATGTCATGCATGGTGACAACTGGGATGTTACAATCCCATTATATCCTTTGCATTGTCCCCTTCCTACTTCACTGAAATGTATTGTCACACTAATATGCTTTTAAACAACTCTGTATTGGTGTGCCCAGATTATCAAAAATCTTTCAGGAGCTGCTGCAGTGCACAGAGCAAAGCTTCACCTAATGCAAACTGCTGACATGTTTTTTTCAGAAGCCACTCAAAATGAGAAATTTCTCTTTGCATACGTTACACTCTTTAACTTTAAAGCAGCAACAGAACTTATGTTAAAAATAATTAGAAATAAAGGTTTTAGGATTTATGGAGTGAACTCCAGCTTAACTATGCCACCTCAGGCAAATATTCCCTACAGCTTTCCTGTGGTAACTGTGTAACATTGTGTAGAATGAACACAGCGCTTCTTTAAATTGAACTTTTGATAGTTTTACAATAGTTCTGTAAGAGCCCATGAAAGTATAGAAACTTTACTGGACAAAGCAAAGGGTTTTGAGCTCCTGTGGTTACCCATATGAATTAGATGACTTAGAATGTTCCATACTGTGTACATACCTTTCTTTACTCTGCAGTGCTGCTTCCTCCTTCCCTCCCTGTACAGTGAGCCTGTCCTCCTTGTGCTATGATAATACTTCTGTGTCTGCTATGACCTCTGGAACTGAATAGCTGTTCCATATAATTGCAAAGCTACCCCACTCTTTCCCACTAGCTTCACTGCAATCCTGAGAAATGAAACAAAGAGAGATTCTCCTCACAGCCGCTCTTCACTCAGCTCAGATGTCTGAGCCACAGCCAAAACTAGGTCAAACAGCCCGTTTCCACATCACATACTGACCTCTTAACAAATTTGCTCTGTGATATTCCTAGTGGGTCTTAGCACAGACATTTACAAGAAATGAGAGGAATAAAATCCTCTCCAACACTTTCTCTAATTTTAAAATAAATTGGTGACATAGATTGAAGTTCAGTCTAAAGATGTGCTAATTATACAGGGAAAAACCTAATTAACCGAATCAGGAAACCCATAGCAACTATTGTCACATTCTTATATGACAGAAGCATCAATCTGGCAGTCACTGGAGCATACGCTCAATAACTGCCTGAACTCAGATCCTTTTTCATCAAGACCTGCAAAGTTAAAATGAGATACCAGCTATGACAACAGTTCAGCTTCACAGGCCATATTGCATGAAGCAGCATTTCCTTCTCTCCTCTTTTTTTTTTAATCAAAAAAATAAATATATATATAAGAAGCCTCCCAAACAAAATGCACTTAGCATACTTGTAGGTTGAAAGTGTTGAAATGTTATGAAAATGACATTCCCTGAGATTGAAAGGGGGTGAATTTGTAATGTAATGGAATATATATTTTTCTTTCTGCAGCACTTAATATACTACACTGAAAAAATATGGAATTCCCAGTGGAAGATAATGGGACATTAAAAGAGTGAGAAAATGCCAGGAAAACAAAATCCAATGTATGTAGGAGAGATGAAATTGCACCACTGATAAAAATGATCACTTCTTCTGTAATTTGTCTCTCTCAGCACTCATTACTCTGACCACAGGAAGAAGTTAGAATATCATGGATATTTTAAAGGTTCTCCCTTCTTCAAAAGTATCACTAAAAATAGGAGAAAAAATGCTAGTCGCAGAGGGAGGGAAAGACACACAACTTGTAAACTGTAATAATGTATTTAAATAAGATTGGTACATATGTCTTCCCAAAGCTTTTAAATTTAAAAGGTTAATAAAAAAAATCCCTGGCATAGTTAGCATTGCTGATTAAAGACTATAGGAGGCTTCTAGGTAATGTAAGATTTGTTTTGTTTTTTTTCAACCAGCTGATATAGCTAGAAGGAGCTTTCAGGCTTAAAAGAAACTCAATGCACTTAATGGTGTGAGAAGAATGATAAAGTGCAACAGAATGTTTGGGAGAACACAAAACTTCTTGCAAGGCTGATGAATGTATTTCTGATATCCCTGAATTAGTGAGCTAATGTGCAAGGTGCATGTAAACAAAAGACTGTTGATGAAGCAGTAAATTTTCAGCATTGTTTTACACAAGAACTAACAAAAATCTGAGTCTGGAACACTGTAGCATCCCCAGTGGAAAGGCAAGATCTGAAATAAAGGTCAGTCTGTGGCAAGGAGCACACAAGGTGTTAGGTAGGATATAATTTGCAAATGAAGACTGGGCAGAATTCTGAAATAAAAGTCAGTGAAAATGAGACTGGCTAGACAAGATTTTTCAGGACTGATAAAATGGTAAAGGAAAAACCTGTTGCAAAAGGAGGTGAACTGTGTTAAGTTTTGAATGAGCAGCCACATCCTTCCACAGAAAATGGCATGTATAACATACATTTGGTCATCACCACTGCACTTGCTGCTACTCTTCAGTAATAGCAGCTCTTCTAGTAGTAGTACTCTTCTACACCCACACTTTCTATGGTGAAGCTGAAGTGATATACCCTGGTTACTCACCCAAGAGGCTACACTTAGGGAAAATAAGGATTGTAAAACCATTTTTGGGTGTGTCTAATCATAAACTCATTAAGCAGGTAATGTCAGAGATTGATTTATGTGTTCTATTTCTACTACAACATAGTAAGCAAAACAGCATAGTAAAAGAACACAAGTACACATTTCATAGATCAGGGCAATTTTTTGGGTAGTGTATTATAGAATACACTATCACAGACTGGGTAGAAGACACTACCATTGTCACATACTATCACTACAGATTCAGTAGTACTTGCTGCACTTTAAATAAGTTATGTATTACTCACTCAGCTAAAAATTTTTTAACTGAGGAGATAGTAACTTACATGTGCTAGCAGAAAATGCAGTTGCTAGTCTGCCATGAAAAGAACTTTGTTTTCCACTGCAATGGGGTCTGAGTTATTTTTAAGGAGCAAATATATATATAACTTAATTTTATAAGTGAAATATATGGTACCATGACCACTGGAATTAAAAATCATTGTCATCCTTTCCTTCACTATCTTGGCTTGGTCTGTATGAAAAAAAAATAAATAAAAAGAAAGAAAAGAACATGTAGGTTTTCTTTGATCACAGCATTCTCTTTGTCATTTTGTCAAGCCTACACTTTTATGTAAGAAAAGACAGCATCAGTTTCTTTGGGTTTATATTGCAGATGAACAACCCTCTTTGGATTGCATTGGATTATCAGTTATTCTCTAGAACCTGGGTTCTGAGTAGCATTAAACCCTCTTTCAGTAATTTTTAAGACAAATGATAACTTTGCTGCCAAATTCCTGGTGCACAGAGTAGCTGACACTCAGTACCTGAGACGTGGCTTTCAGGAGACACCTTTTACTATGAACTCCAGGACAGCAGTTCCTCTTATTTACAACCCAATGAGTAAATAAATGGATATAAATGAAATGTTTGCTTTAAAACAGTGACTTCTGTAAAAACCTAGAAAGAAAAGAAACCCATTTTAATTGGATAAAAGAAACCTGATCCTTGCTGTAGGGATTTGAGCACAACTCCTTTGAGGACAGGACCAAGTAATTTATTTGTACCCTACTCCCTGATTTCAGGGCAGGTTCTTGCCAGTCATCAACAAACCTATATGTTACCATTTGAGTCATCAGCTAGAGAAAGTTTATGTCCAAGCAAGTCCATTCCCCCTCCTGCAGTGATTATAGTGATTTTTTTTTCAAGATAACAAGAATATTTTTCAATATAGGCAAGATTCCTCAGTCCTTCATGAAGACTTAACTCTTAATCTCTTGTGTAAAAGCTGTTAGGTTTCTCCAGTAAGGCTTACTGTTGTATTACATCTCTCAGGATTGTTTTCCTTGCAGGGGAATCTCCCAGGAGATTATTTTTGTAGTGCTTTGCATTATACAATGCATTAAATACATCCAGCATTTATCATATTTACTTGTGATTTTTTTTTTTTAAATAGGAAGATATAATTATGAATTCCCACATAATATTGGAACATATGCAGCAGGTGCCTTTCAAAGGAACTGAAAGCTCGTTAGAAGACTGGAAGCAAAGACCAGCTGCAGTAATGCTTGTTTTTTTTCTAACCCATGCAGGGGAAGAGAGGGGAAGGTGAGAGACAACCTCTTTGGTTGACTAGCAAGTGGTAATGGAAGGTGGTGTTGAGGGTCTTAGCAATACACAGAGTTGGATGCTTGCAGCAATTCCTATTATCTGAGATTGTAAGGACTTCAGCATTTAAGCAGTTAAGTTGTCCTTTTAAAGGTGTCATCACATGTATGCTCTGCCTGACTGTGTTTTGCAAGGCATCTTCTCTTATTGCCCTGGCATGTTTTGTGAACAAATTTTAGAACGTGTCCTGTAGAGAAAGGTCTCATGTTTGTGACACTTCTCAGTGCCTTGGCATTTTTATTTTGGTTAGAACTTTTGTTCCCTGTACTGATGAAATGGAAGGTAATGCATTGCAGGAAGACAAGAGCTGTGGGGTTTTAAAAGAAATATGCATGTCTGTGTAGAGAAAAGCTGGTGACAGCAGAAATACAAAGCCAGTTCCATATCTTCCCCATATTGCCAGTGAACAGGCAACAAGGACCAGCCACCTTCTTTCATCCTGTTGTCAGATCCAGCACATCCTCACACATGAGGTGGAAGAGACAGCACAGCCCCATACCTCAAGAGAAGCACACATTTCCATGCATAACATCCTTAAATGTCCATAAGTATCTCAGAGACTGTGATGTGTATTTTCTTTTCAATCATCATTTTCCAGGATGTGAAGACAGGGTGGGTGTCGTCCTTCAGTGGTTCTCATTAAAAAATGTAATATTTTAAGTCTGAAGGAACTAAATGACAGTCATGAAGGAAGAAGTTTTGGACAAGATGTGGACACATCAGCTCTGGAGTCACTCCCAGGGCACACTGAAACTCAACAGAAGTTAGAAATTGATATAAAGGGCCACTGAGAGAAATAGCTATAGTTTTCTGTGAACCATTATGAGAAATCCCCACAGATCTTCCAGAGCATCACAGAGTTATGGAGGTGCATCTCCACAACACCAAACACTTCCACAATGGAAAAGTCTTCAGACCTTCACAGAGAAAAATTTGTCACATCCCAATAAGACAACATTTTTGTTTCTGTTCTGATTTTTGTTGGAAAATACTGAGATTAAATTTGGGTTTGTAGAAAATATTTCTGTTGAACTGTCCTTCCATTCAGAATTGGCATTACTATTGCAAGTATTTTGCTAATAAATGTGTAATCAATTTAAAGCAGCTGCAGCCTACAGGGCTGGTTTTAGACACTACTCTCAGAGTGATGACAAGAAAATTTTCAGAACTTTTCTGCCCCCAAGGGAACAGCCTGAGGTCAATCAAAACGTTTTTGCTTTGTTGTTGTAATGAACATTGGAAATTAAATCCCTCTTTTCTGTAGCTGGTCTGCTAGAGATTTTTCTCTGGTACCTGTAATAGTCTGGGTACTATCTGAGCAATACCTGACCTGCTTTGTGGAGCATTCAGGAAGGTGCTGAGAAAGCAGGAGACAAATGCCTCCAAGCAGTGGTGGGGTGCTCAGGCAGACATTTGGTGCACCTTTTACCTGTGCTTCATTGAGCCAGGTTTCAGCAAATGTCTGCGTAGTGTAGTTTTAGATTTAGGTAGCTGAAGTGCTCAGTGTGAGTTTATGTGACTATTCCCTAACACCACCCTGTGAGAAACTGGGATGTGATCTACACCCAAAGGTAATTTTATTTGGCAAAGACCTGACATAAAGCAGCAAGGACATATTTAATGAAGAGATAAAATTACACAGTGCAAACAATGAGCAGAGCACCAGGGTTCTTTCTCTTTTCTGCAAGGAAATAACAAGCATAAGCATTTTCAGGGGTTGAATTTGAATGGAACGATGCAGACATCGTACTGTCAGTGATAGGTAACTTACAGTATCCTAAGAAAGGAAACAACCGGGAAAGGAATAAGAGTTTCAACCATAAAAATAAAAAAGAAAATTGTAGACAATTTTAAAATAACACTTAAACTAATTTTCTTAAGCAGCCTAAAGTTTACACAGGTAAGCTGTTCCTTAATTTCTCAAATTTTATATATATATATATATATATATATATATATATATATATATATATAAAGTAATTGACACTGTCATTGAACTGAAGCCATTAGATCAATATTAGCTTGAGAGGTCCCATAATTCTTGCAGTTTTAACATTTAAATGACATTGCTGAATATAAAGTGTATCAAATGTAGATGATTTGAGTATAAATTTCTCATTATTGTGGAAAGAATTATTAACTTCAATGAACCTTCATGTGAATTTGTTTGGCAGGGTATTAAAAATTGATCTCTATTTTCTTAGTTTTCTTTAAAAGTCCAGGTACAGATAATGAGTATTCAAACCTTGATGCTTTTTATTTATTTACAGAGACAAAGATGCCTATTTTGTGATAATGTGAAATAATAAGGAATTTTATATATTCTAATTTGAACTGCTGGTATCATTGCTGCTAATGAAGTCTCTTCAGTTCTCAGAAGATGGTATGCTATTTCAACAAGACTAGCAAAATATGTAAATCAGCATGTGTGAAACAAAAATGGAAAAATAAATCCTGGTGCTGTCATATTTCCTTCTGAAGTTCTGCAACAAATTAGAAATAATTCCAAAGAAAGGGTTATCTGTTACTAGATGACACTTTTATGAAATTGTTTTAGCTTTTCTCTTTAGTGCAGCAAAGAAATCATTACAAATAGGATACATGTGACCTACAGATGATAAATCTCCTTCTATATATTTCTTTGTGTTTCGCTCATTGGGCATTATATATAATAAATACTATTATTTAATTCTAAATATGCTTACTTATATTTAATTTTGAAATAATTATGACAACAATATGTAAGCCTTCATCTCATTGCCACAACTATTTCACATTCATAATTTATGAAAGAGCTTATAAAGCATATTAAAGCTTTGATGATCAAAAGACCTCGATGTAATCTGGCCTCTTTGTTGTTTTTGGCTGGTGATTGTCTACAGTAACCTGTTTATAGTTGATACTATCACAGTCCTCTATGATAGTAACACACAGCAATATTAGACAACTACAATGACTGTGGGATGGAAATTTCCATTTGCTCCAGAAAATGTTCATCAACTCTGCCAATGACAAAAACCATAATCACTGTAATTAGATTGTTCAATATACAACAAATTTTGATTAATAATTCTTCACTGTATTTTCTCCAGTTCCCTCTACTCTAACCCAAATACCTTTTTTTTTTTGTCTTCTCCAGACGCCTTTGTTGTTTCAGTGATTCTGTGAGATGCTTCGGAAGTAACTGTAGTCAGACTGAATCAGCTAAATATTTTAATATCAAAAGCTCTCCAATTCTTAATATCATTACAACCACTTCGCTGTTTTGACTTGAATATCTGTATAGCTTCACGGATTTGGTCATTTAGGTTGCCTCATATACCATTCAGAGTTTTCTCTAGAAGAACTTTCCTTCATGTTAAAATAACCTTCAGATCAGGAATTGCGAAGTGCTGGTTGATTGTCTTTATGAATAGCATGAGGATATCTGGACTGATCTGTTGATAACATGTACATTTGGGAAATCTACTTATGGGACAGTGAAAGGCAGAAATGGAGAATTTTCTGCTGGATTTATTTGAAAAAATTAGTTCTCAAATGACACAGTTAGGCCATGGTAATGGCAGTGGCACAAGGAGTCAGGCGGAACAGAAATTTTACTTTCAGGGAAGCAAAGAGTGCCCAGAAGAGGCCAGGAGGCATGCCCTGGGCAGCAGGATCTCCTGGCTCTGCAATCATCACCTGCACCTGGGCTGGCTGGCATATTTTCAAATGCATAGAATTGAAAAAAAAAAAACCTCAACAAAACAAACAAAACAATCCACCACAAACCCAATAGGAAAACAACCTCCCTTGGATTAAATGACCCAACAACCTCAGCATAAGTTTAAAGTCTCAATTTCTTCCTTAGCACATTGAAATGCAGTTAACAGCAGCAAGTGTTCATATTAGATAAGGGGAATCATTGCTACTCATATAATTATGCTGCTTCTGTAGCTGAGTCTGGCAGTGACAGAGAGCAAGACATCACATTGCACTGTCAGGACAGTTGTGCCTTTGACTACAACCCATTTTCCAGTGATCAGAGATGCAGTTTTTATAACTACTTCTGTGCAAACTCAAACATCAGTGGAACAAGCATCTTTCAGAAGACAAGCTCCTTTTAAACCTTTTTTGCAATGCGGATATTTTTAATGCGTTTTTTAAAAATTGCAACAAAGACTAGTGTGCAGATCAAAAAGTGCATACAAATAGAATCCTTAATCTGTATCTGTAATAGGAACTGAGCTTTCTGAGAACTGCAGAGATATATTTTTTTAATGACTCAGACAAATCCTTTCGTAAATATATTCATTAGTTTGGGGTTCTTTTACTTTTTCCTTACCTAGCATAACCTCTTCAGAAGTCTTGATATTTAGAGTCATGTTCAAAAGCAGTTCACAGTAAGTCATCTGGGACACTCAAGGAAGTTTTGTTGTTTCAAACTCTCCCCTCCACCGCCCCCCATGCAAACCCCACTGCAGAGGACTCGTGCATGCCATCTGCTGGCACTTTCCAAACCTCTTATCTGCACATTCCTGCTCCGTGGCCTCTCCCTTGCTCCTCCCAGAGACACAAAGCTCCCCCAGCACTGCTGAGATCAGGCACAAGCCACCGGTGTCTGTCTCTAAAGGCAGCATCTGCCCAGTGAGAGCCCAAACTTCGAACTAACCACACTTACTAGGCACTTACAAAAAGATTTTCTGATTTTTTTTTTCTCTTTGAAGCATGTTTTTTAAGAATGCTGGAATAACTACTTCTTGTTTAACTAGGAAAAGAATGTTAAGAAATATTAATTAGCATTTATGAGAAATATTTTATTTCCATGTGATTCAGCATCAGACTTACATAACTGTGTGGGGTTTTGATATGAAAATGTTTAGGATTCATGCCAGTGTCCCTGCTCATGGCAGGGCACTTGGAAGTAGTGGGTATTTAAGGGCTCCTCCAACCTAACCCAAAACATTCTATGATTTTATAATTTATAAAATCTTTTGACAGTAAAGAAATATTGAAAAAGGCATGCCCATATAATGTAAAACTGCATGTAATTCCTTTCAAGATTACATTTTAGGTCTTTTCAATCACTTTATTAATATGGCAGATATTTGCAATTTTAACTATATGCACTTGCAGTTACATTTTTTTGTGAATATGTTAAAAAATACATGTCTGTGCATGAATATGGAAATGCCTGCAATTACATAAGGGTAGATGTGTATGTCTGTGTGTCCATGTGTTTCTGCAAGGCATATAAACCAGCTATGACTGAAAAATTTTGAGCACCTCTAGAATTTCCTTGTCTTTAAAGGGATGGTCATACATACATGTATGCATACACAGTCATATAATATCCCTCCATGTGGGTCCTGTAGAAGAGCAAGTAAACTGAACTGCTTTCTTCTGTTTCACATCACCCAACCAGTATTCTTCAGGAAAAGATTGAATCCCACCAGAGTTCTGTAATGTAGTAATCACTGGCAAGGAAATTGTAAAGTGGCTGAAGTAGTGATTTAAGAGAAGCACTTCATGGCAAACTTTCATTTGAATGAGGAAAATGTAATGTGATAAGATGAACAAAACAAACAGGGTCTTCCATCCTGTTTGCACAAAATGACTGCTGTGTCCCAGGAGTGGAGATGAGGACTTGTGCTCTCAGATCCTACACAATCTTACATGAACCACTTATCACATATTAATGTCTGGCTCATCAGCAATGCTATCAAAACAGAGATGAAGAAAAGCCATGGCTAACTTGAGGTGAATTAAAACAGTAAAACCTCTGAATATCCTCACTGACTATTGAACCAGTCCTTCTTTGTGTCTCTTTGAAGGAGAAAATATGCTTATTTGCTTTTTTGCAAGCTGTTGATGAAGCAGCTAGTTCTGAGGAAGGAGAGAATAAAAAGGCAAAGAAACATATAAGAGTAATGTTGTGTAAAGAAAACATTGCAACACTCAGACTGATGCAAGGAAGACTGAGTCACATTTCCTGAAACATAAAACATGACTTCCCTGAGTCAGCCAGTCAATCTATCTCTAAGGATGTCAGTCTGTGGAAATTCAAAGCCTAAATGACAAGCATTCCAGTCTAAAAAATGTAATAGTGTTTAAAAAGAGAGAAAAAATAAAACCCCAAAAAACCCCAAAAACAAAGCCCTTAAAACGCTAGCATATGAGAAATAAATGATAAATCCTATAACACACACACACAGCACAAATCTTCTAATCTCTGCCCCTCTCTCTTCCTCCCACACTATTGCAACAATGAAAGTCTTAATTTTGGATTTTCTTGCTTTATTTAGGTTAACTCTGAAATGGAAAAACAACACACATTGAATTTACACTGGTTTCTGAAAATGAACGTATTACATGTTTTTAGGAATTGGTTGGATAATCTTGTGAAACATTAAAGTTAAGCCTCTTATTAAGATCATATTTAGGAAAATGTCACAGTGACACATTTTTAGGAATCCTAATTATGAGAAAAGATACTGATGGAAGACATTATTCTTCTCAGAGGAATAGAAGAAGTAACATAAAATAATTTTTATCTTATTATATAAATCATTTGGTACAATTATAACGGTGTTCAAGGATTAATATTAGAATGTTAGAATAATAACATTTAAAATAATTGCTTTTGTTCCTTTAATCTCCTAGTTTCATTGTTCTTTCATCTTCTGCTTAAATTCAAATGGCTGCATTTGAAAACTTTTAAAAACATTTCACCAGAAAAGCTCATAGAGATATATTATCTCACTTTCATTTCTGTCCTGAGGCTATCATGTTTGACAGTGACAGAAAATAGTTTCAAGGACAATATAATGACAGAGATGGAATAAATTAAAGGAGACTATAAACTACTTAGTTGCAGAAATAATTTTTTTTTTTTTTTTTGTTCTAAAACTGAAATCTGGAATAAATATTTTAGACTGAAAAAAAAAATCCTTTCAAAAGGAGCAAACTTTGAAAAAGGCTGCTACTATTTAATTCATGATAGCAGGGTTTTGAAGGAACATTCTTAACATTATCCAATTATCGCTTTCTCTGCAAACTATAAAATTCGGGTGAAAAGTTGATTGCATATATATTCTGAAAGTATTTAATCATCAGCAATGTCTTGCTAATCAGGCATAAATCTGAGGGTTAGTTAAAATGTGATGGTTGTTTTCTCACTGCTGAAATACAGCAGGTGATCCTCCAGTCCCTGATTTTACAGTGGTCAAAGCTTCTTCTGCATGTTTGAGGGCATGAGCTGAGGACAGCAGACTTTTGCCTTGATGCCTGCAGTTTTTTTTCACACCCTTTTGCTCCCCCCTTCATACCACACACTTCTGCCTGAGCAAAACAGAAGGAAGCACCAAGCATACAGGGCAGGTGATAACCACAGCCACCACCCTGGGTTAGGGTCTGGCTCATGGGATGGAGAGTCCCACGACCCTGGGACTGAGAAACCAAAGCTGAGAAAATGACCCAGAGCCAATGAGGCCCATACCAGTAACCAGTGTGCATCCATTAGGCCTGATCCTACTCATAAGCTTGAAAGATGCTGGTTTATTTCAGATCTAATAATTGACTTTTTTAACTTTAATGTTTTTAAGAGTCTGCTGACTGTATTGTGGCGGTAGCAAAGTAATAGTGTGGTTTGGTGGTTCTTCTGGATTAGAGGAAATTTTTAAATTCCCTTAGGCCAAAATCCTTTGGTGCCTCTGCAGAAACATAAAATATGGATAAAAAAAATTTAAAACCTGAAATAAATGACAAGTGATTTAAGGCTTTCAGCACCTCAGGAGTGGCAGTATGAATGTGGACTTCTGTTTTAAATAAAGCATTTTTGTGGAAGTCCCCATGGCTACCTTCTGAAATCCATTCAAAATCCTTTATTGTTTCTAGCTTTCATAACTAGGCTGATTTAACTCAAGGTGTCCATTTTCCTTCAGTAATTTTGAGAATCTCTACCGTAATTAATATTTTATATAGTAACAGCAAATGTGGATGTTCAATACTTTAAAAAGAAATGTAAATATTTATGACCTAATATACCAAATTTAATTAATGATGCCAGGTACCTAACTTTACACACTTAAGGAAATCTGATATTAAATGCTGATTTAATACTTTGTGTTTTCTTTCTATGCATATCAAATGGACCACTAAGAGTGAATTACTGACTGCTTTCTAAAGTGTAAAGCTATATATCTTTCAATTTTGATTAATATACGTAAAGGTAGCAGTATGCAGCTCTGTTCACAGTGGTTATGCTTACAATGCCTAGATTAAATAATTCTGAAGATGTTATGAATTAAAAAAAAAAAAAAAAAAAAGAAAGAAGGCAATAAAGACAACAAACTCAAGACAAAACAAATCCAGAACATTGTTACAGCATTTTAGAAATAGTTATTAATTTCTTTATATGTTTAGATTTATTGTGGTTTCAATAAAAACACCAAGTAGAAAAGTTAAAGACTTGTCTTCAAGAAGAGAGGTTTATTTTGGGGAATCATGGCATAATTTTTAACTACTGTATGACTAAAGTGTCTCTGTAATAATTACATGAATGAATCCTGCTTTATAGCACACTGTATTCCCACAATGCCTTGCCTTTTCCTCCAGTGCCATATCCTTTCTAGTTTTCTTAATACTTTCCCAGTCACAGTGTACTAAAAAGCTTTTAAATAACTTATGCAAACCTTTTTTCCTTTTGTCTTTTTTTTTTTTTTAATTAATCACCTATAGAACTGCATATTCTCTAGATACTATGAGATGAAGATTGCCCCCATTTTGCATAAATTGCTTTTTTGTTACTATTACAAGTCTTACAGGCTTGGCTCGTTGTTAACATGGCTCACAATAAAACTGAGTTTGCTCAGGTCACACTAGAGACTAACACTTGCCCAAGGATATTTCCATGCTTATTGCCTTTTTTCCCAGAGAAATCCTCCTTGTTGAGCCATAATAACATTGTTAAATTTGCATCCAGTTCACCTGGGTTTGCAGTTGCTTTTCTAGTGGACTGCCTTCTCTTGGCTTCACACAGGCCATAACTTTCACTTTCTAATTTGTTTTAGCAGACTGACAGCTCAGCAGTGGAGGAAAAAGAGGAAGCCTTTCTCCATTCAACCATCCATTAATTCATCGCTAACTTCAAACTTACTTCCTTCTATGTCCTTCTGTAATTTTGGTTATGATTGTCCTCCTGAGCAGTGACAAAGGTTGAAAATAAGTCACTGGGGTGATGCCAGGTCAGCCACTGCTCTGGGGGTACCTGCCTCCTTGGCTGCTTGTTGGAAGATTGCAGCAGGATCTGGGAGGTGAAAGCCTGAGGTATCTCTGTGATTTTCCCACCAACATCAGAAGAAAAGATACAGAATGTCACCAAAAATAGAGTATAGTCATTCCTTTACATGTGACTGCATACAGAAGCATGTTTCCTAGTTTGTTCCTTGTTTCTGTTCACACAAAAGGGGCTGAAATTCTTGTAGAAATCAGGCGTTTTTATTTTATTGACTGTTTTCTAACCAGTGTCCTGATGTTTCTAAGTGGTATCCTTCAATTCTGGAACAATTCCATTACAGTGACAACTCAGTGGTGCTTAGTATGGAGTGTATGATTTCTCCAACTTCTCCCTTATTTGCAAAATGGATTACAGATAAAAAATATAAATTCCTAATTTTAATACACATAACACTGAAATTCCCACCTCTCACCTTCCTTGATACATGAGGTAACTTCTAATCTCTTTCTGAACCAATATGTACCACAAGTAGAAAATACGGTCAAGTGAGAAAAAAAGCCCAAAACTCTCCTTGCTCAAATAAGCAAGATATGTATATTCATATATTCACAAAGAAATTCAGCAATGTTTTTCAAATGAGAGAGTTTTGGAGATTTTCCAGCTTTCTTCTGGCACTATCAGTAGGGATATTTCAAACTGCTGCTTCTTCATCACAAATGCAGTGTCACTATTAAGCAGCACCCAAGTAGAAAACTGAGCTGGTGAGTCTTGCTTTCCTTCTTGTTTGATGATTGCATCATAGGAATGCAAATAATTCTTATATCTAGTAATAATGTAAGGCAAATATCCAAAAAAATGAATCAACCGTGCATTTTATAACACTAACAACTTAAATAGTACCGAGAAAACTTGTCTTGTCGACTGAAATCAACACATTAGATACAGCTTGTTAACAACCATACCAGGTTCCTAATCAACACTGCTTTGAGTTGACAGAGTAAAGCTAACCAGTGCAGACAACAGGGCGCACACAGAAAGGCACTGGGTAATATTGGGAAAGGAGGCATTACATGCTCGAATGAAGAAAAAGAAAAGGAAAGAAAAGGCAGACAAGTCTCTTCATACATACTTTCACTCACACATTGAAAGTGTGAAAAGGATATCCAAGAATCATTTGCCACATGCTCTGAAGAGCAACTTTAAAAAAATTGTCATATTTTTTGTCACATTCAAGAATTTTACAAGTATGAGAGAAAAAGCTGAAATCGGACAGCGGTACACAACAGATGGGCTGAATTTCACTTTCTACCTCTAATAGGAATGACAGCTTCCTCAAATGAAGACTTTCTCTAGTGACATTCTTTTTAAAGCTCAAAAATGTATCTTAACAATGCCTGTGTGAGATGAGAGTATCACTAGTGTCTCCCCACAAGGCAGGGAACTGACCACAGGTGTTCAAGATGAATTGTCGAACACAACAGTGAACTTGAAAGTCAGTCTGAGAAGCCTTTAACCTGACCCCTTTCCAATGGCATGCTTGGGGGAGGCTGCCCAGGGCCTTCAACTACAGCTGGGAGTTGTTCACTTTTTCTGCCAATAGACACCAAATATTTCCTTTTGCTTGGCCAAATTGAATGAATTGAGAGTAAAATGCATTTAGGGGACGACTGTGAAAAAATTTTAATCATCTTCCCACCATTACCAGGAAGTCTGTGGCAGAGGCCAAGAGAGTTTTCTCTCTATGTATGTCTTCTTTGGGACAGAGTTGAAGCAATTTAAGAAGCCGCCCTCCCTTGCTGTTACAACATCCACAGACACCTTGTTTTAATGCCCTCACCAAGAGATTGAGTCAGCTTCAGCACAAAGCCACTGGGCTTGATTTAAGCTGTTAACCATGAATGCAACTCAGTTGTGAAGGCAGAAACCTCCTGCTAAAGCATAGTAATGAACAGCTGGTGGGCAGTAAGTGCTATAAAATTGCTGCATCTACTTTAGCAGTCTCAGGTGTTTTAATTTTTTCTGTCTGCACTTTTCTGCCTTAACTGACATAACTTCCATTTTTTTACTACACAAAATAGGCCTCTTACAGGCATTTGCATATTTCTTCTGTGTTTTGCTTCTCAGTGCACAGTCCTTCCTTGTGCAGTGAATGAAGCAGAGGTCTGAAAAAACCTATGTGTAATCATGAATTAAATTCTATGACATAACACATGCAAATAAGAGAAGTGAATGCTTGAATGGGCTACCCTAGTCCCTAGGTGCTTACCTTGGCCACATTTCAGGACAAAAACCTGTCATTTCTTTATGCACCCTTGCTTTTCATGGCAGAGAGCTCAGCCTGTAGGTAAAAAGGGTGCTGTAGTGCTCTCCCCTCTGTGTGGGAGTGCTGAGAGGTGAAGGGGAGCACACAGCAGCACCTCCAGGCCACTGCAGACAAGAACCAGGTCTCCATGTGCCTTTTCCCCTTCTTATGTCCATGCAGTTGAAACCAGACTGTGCACCAAACCACACCAGACCTTCCCACCAGAGAAGAAGAAGCAAATATTTCAGTAGGTGGAATGAATGATTCAAGTACAAAGAAATGCTGAAATAAAAAAAAAAAGCCAGTTTTAATTCTTGCTGATTCTCCTTCTGCTACTGACCCATTCACCTGCCTCCAGCAAGCCCTTGCCTCACTCTGACAATTCTCATGGGCCTTACAACTTTTTCAATTTTTCAAATCTACCCCTTTCACTCCCCCCAGCCCATCATGCCACAGATTTTATTCCTTGTAAAAGCTTGTTTGTGTGCTCTCCAAATGTTCATCTTTGTTCAAAAAAGTTTGTCAACATCTGCAGTAAACAATAGGAAGAATTATCTGCAAGCAGATGCCCACTGTATTTTTTCATATAATTTAATCACAGTCCTTTTGTGCCTTGAAAAAATCCATATTAATAACACATCTGTAGAGTCACAGAAGTACATTTGAAAGTTCCAATTCACTTTTATTTGCCCACTATAGTGGAAAAACAAAAAAGACCAGAGGCAATAGAATGAGAAATACTGAAATGTTGTTTGCAATGAAATGTTGTTGTCTGTCCTTGCCTTTCCAAAAGGATAAAAATATTATTATTATTATTATTATTATTATTATTCTCTCAAACAGTAACCCTATGGATTTGTTTGTATCTTGAATTGTGAGCTTCCTATTTATGGCTTTTCCCAAGTTCTGTCATTTGCTTTGCTTGCAGTGTTTGACTACTTTCTAGTGTTTGACTGTGGAAGCTGAAACAAGCTTCCTCTGTAGAGCAATTGCAAGAGTTGCTAAATATTATGAACATGATCCCACAACACATCTGCCATTAAATAAAATAGCATTAAATAAGCTTGTTACCTCTTTATATGGGGTAAGGTCCTGAGGAAATAATCTTAAAAGTGCCAAAAGAATATCTGCTGATGGTGTCTGGAAACAAAATATCCTCTAATGAAACTGGGAGAACTGAGAAATGGTGAATGGAGGAACAGTTCTTCATGCACTAAGGGATTCCAGCAGCTGAGGTGTTAAGAAACCCATCAAGTATCATGGGACTGAAGATAACATTGTAGGGATGGCAGAAGTGAGCAATGAGTGGGAATGACTTGTGTTTGCAAGCCTTGCTGCCTGTTAGTGGTGTACTTACTCATACAGAGCTTGTCTTAGATATTCTTTGTTACTTTCATTCATTTTAACCTGCAGGCTGTAAACACATTTATTATGAAAGGCATAAGCAAAACAAAACAAAACAAAACAAAATTCACACAAACCCTGTGTGAAGCTTCTGAAATCTGACTACTGGACTATTCATCACCTTCTTATCCTCATCACAAAGGCATTGCACTATTTGTTATTAGTAGAGAACAGGAGAATGAGAGGGAAAAAAGAATAGAGAGAGAAAGAGGCAGCACAGAAAGAAGGTGGGAAAATGAACAAAGGCAGAGGAGACATGCTGGTGGAGTTGGAGGGAAAAGAGAGGACACATGGTCATGACAGAGAAATGAGATTAAATTCAAAACCAGACTCCTTTATGAAGAAAGATATTTATGTTTTCTCTTGCCTCACTACTTTTCCTATTGTGATAAGGTGAGGCTTTTGAGTAAGTTTGAATAGTGTCATAGCACTGATTATCAGAACAGTCTCATGTGTACTTTTAGCCAAATAGTCTTCAGAAATTCTTAAGTCCATTTTGTCAATTCAATGAGAATTTTAATTGACTATTAAAATACAACATTACACAACAAAGACATTACTGAACTGCTGCAGAAATACCAGCAAATGTGCTGTCAACAGAAAAGTGATTCTCTTCTGTAGGTTTATCAGAACTGCTACAACAGCAGAAATAGCCTGGAGCAGCAGTAATTGAGGATACATAAGAGCTTTCCACACATCTTTTTCCCCCAAAACATAAGCAAAGTAAAGTGAAAGTCCAATCACTAAAACATTAATTTTACATTAGTCTCCCTTCTCATTACTTCATATGCACTAGGTTCCATTTCACTGTGTGTTATAGAGTGATGGGAGGCATATGTGTACAACAAAGGCTAAAAATTACATTATTAAGTGAAATTGCCTTGAAGACAATGCACACAACCCAACTCTGAGCATATTTGCCTTCTTTTTGTTTTCCACAGCAAAACTGCTGGTAACTGCACTGATTTGACCTGAGGAATTTGACCTGGCTTCCTGAGTTCACAGGGGTGGGATGAACCCAAATTTCACCAGAGTCCTGTCCCAGCTGATGGTTCCATGCATAGCAAGTTCTTGTGAGCAGCACTGCAGGTGGAAATGTGCCTCACTACTGCCCGTGAGCTCTCCCACCTGCACGGCTCAGGTGATGTGACAGTGCACCAGGCACAGGGTGTACCAAAGCCAGCTCCTGGCTGGGGCCAGTGAAGCTTGTCACAGCTCTGCTGTCCTCAGGGAGGGGTGAATGCCACAGTGAGAACCAGTGTAAGTGCAAACAGACAACTTGTGTTCTGAAGAAATGGTGCATTCACGGGAATGGTAATGTCACCACATCACAGCAATCATCTGAAATTGCATTTCTGGAAAGAAAATAAATGAAACTGAGCTTGTACTGAATCTGTGTAAAAAGTGGGGGACCTTCTATCTAATCCTGTGTTCCTCATTAAACAGCAAACCTTGAGAAGAAAGTGTGGTAGATTGATAAGGAGCACCACGAAGACCATACACAGACCAAAAGCAGTATGAATATTACACCACTGCTGGTCTCAAAGGGCTTTATTAAAAACAAAGGCATATAAAGTAGTTCCTGAACAGGATGATTTTTAATTGTGTCCTCCTGGGAAATCTGTACAATACAGACTTGCTTGCTTCCCTTGTAATCTAGAGGGACCTGGCAAGCTCTCAACAGCTTTCCTTTGGTTTAAAATGAGTTACTGCTGAGTTTCTAGACTGTAGTTAGTCTTAGTGGTGAATTATATTTACCTGGCTCTAAAAGAAATGAAATTTTATTGATAGCTTTTTTTATGCTAAAAGAAAAAGTAACCAAATAGATAAATGTGATATCTTCTAGTTCCACTTTTTTATTAGCACAATCTCTGAAAACACACAAACAGCAGTGTAAAAGTAACAGATAACAGCCATTAAGACAATACCTGCAACATGACCAAATGCCATAGATGACCAGCCTGCATTGCCTTATACTTCTTAGAAAGGCAGATTGCCTGTTTTCTTTGGCCTTTAGGCAGTGCAAGGCTTCTTGAGCTGGATCTAGAGCAGACAGCTGGGCAGAGCACTACAGAGCACAATTTACACCCCTCCATCACTACACACTGTGTTCTGTATGTAACATAGGCAATGCATCAGGAGGGCTGGGAAGAGAAAAATTTGTAGCAACGACAGTGGCAGAATAACATAGGGGAAAAAAACTCACACCCTGAAAGAGAAACCCTCTGCAGTTAACCAAGCTAAATATTAGGAAGCACCAATGGAAAGGATGTGACTTAAATTTTGATCCTGTCCCTGTGTCATTTCAGAATTTTTTCCTGGGCTAGCAGGGGTGCTTCCTTCCTGTTGGGATTTTCCAGCTAATGTCTCTAGCGAGATCAATTATTTATCACAAAAGATAACTAGAGGAGAAAGAGCAGAGCCCTATTCTAGGATCCCTGGCTTATTTCACAGCTTTATAGCTAGTGCCAGACAAAAACCATGCACCAGACAGGCAGGACTCTTTCTCTGATGATGAGGCACCCACTTGGAGAGAGACAAACCAGGCTCCAGTGTCTACTTGGCAGAAAAGGGGACAAAGCACTCCAGCAGGGAAGCCTGGCACTCTACACTTTATGTTACTAAAACCTCTATGCCAAGAGGTCTCTGCATGACAGCCTGTAACTGGACAGCTTCTACCAAAATTGGGTCAGCTCTGTTCCCAGGCACCAGCTGAGGATCTGTCCTCCCAATTATTTATGTTTGCTGTGATATGGTAACGATATGGTACATTCCCCAACCATCCCATTGCCTTACATTGATCTCTCAGATGTTTTGAAAGATGATGAAAGTAGCAAGATGAAAGAAAAAGGAAAAGCACAAAACAAGCTCACATTAAATATTCATAACTGGTAGTAATTACAAACAGAAAGTAGGAAATAAAGCAGTAGTGATTATGCAGTGTCCAAATTATCTATCTACAACTCCCTCCAGCAATTTTTCTACATAGATTTCTGTTGCTGGAGTTGAAAATTGACCAAATATTTTTGGTCAAATTTTGCTACCTTTATCTGATACATAAACATAGACCAGGGTTAGTTGAGAGCAAAATTAAGGCTCTAAACCTTATTTGTGCACTCCAGTAAAACCTATGACGAACCTCTGTCTTCAGTAAAAAAAAAAAAAAAAAAAAAAAAGGCATTTCTACTGTGCAAAACTTTAGATTTGAACAGCTAAACTGTTGTGTTGTCACACAACAATTGTTAAATATTGTGGTTTCATAAAAGGAACTGACCTCTAATTCTTAAAAGTTCTTACTTTTTCATTCTTTTTAATGTGACTTCTTATTTCTGTAATTCAGGAAATTATGATTGGCCATTACTAAGTCTGTTAGCCAAAATCTTTTAAAAACTACATGTACAAGAGGCTCCTTCTTAAATGTAAGATGTGAAAAAAACTAGGAACTTTATCTGAAGGATAAAGCTTTTATTTTTCACATAAAAGTTGATGACCATGCTGACTTTCTTTGATTGTTTTCAACTGCACAAAATCCTAAGTTTATTCTGTCTATATTTCTGTGGTTTAAAAGCTGATTTTGCTTAATCAGTGTTAAATACCAACACATGTAGAAGAACCATGAAATATGTTCTAGGATGTTCTTATGGGTGGATTGCAATTTGAATGCTGGATTTGAATCTTATGTCAGTGTTAGTGAGCAAGATGTTCTGTCAGATCAAAGGTGAAAAAGTTTGTTGAACTGCAGTATTAGTTTCCTGAGCCATATTAGCTATCTCAAACCACAGAAGTCACAGATAATTCTATATGTTCCTACTTTGCTTAATTTTAATGTTTCCATTAAGTCCATGAAGTAGCCTTTCCCTGTGATAAAGAACTTAAGTTCATAGAAAAAAGCAAAAATTCTGCTTCTACAGTGAACTTATCAGTTTTTGCCATCTGAGAATTCTGCTCAGCTTTGGAGACCACAGTAGCCCTGTTAGATTTCTAAGCACCCTAATTACACACATCTGAGATTGCAGAATGCCTCAGTTTAAGCCAGCATACAATCAAGTGCTGTGCTTTCACAAGTATTCAGAAGCATCATCTGCCAGGATCAAGAGAAATTGAACAGATATCTACTGGGTTTTATCTGCACTTTTGATGCATAATTTTTCATTTTCTTTAGACAGGTTTAGTATGAAGAGAGAACATGCCTAGAGTCCCACAGAGGTGTTTTGACATTAGGCTTAATAAAGCATGAAGAAGTCATTAATAAATAATGTTTTGATGGTTAACAAGTAAAGCTGAGTGCATTCATGAGACCCAGAAGTAGATCATATCATGCATGCAGCCAAATAACTTGTTAAATTACTGCAATGGTTCCATTTTTTCCATTGTGTTTGGCACAGCCCAACACAACACTGCACAAATAAACAAGCACTGCAGCATATACTCATGCACCTTCAATTACAGTGTTACCTGTCAATTTTTATTTGCACTCAGTGGGATTGAGGGGTTTGTAAACAAGAATTCATGAAAGTGACAAAGAGTTATTTATATGTTGTTAAGCTTTGCAGAGATCGAGCATTGCTGTCTGGAGTTTCAAAGGAAAAGACCTCTTGTATTCATTGAGTTATGCATCATCCCATTCTTGTGTCAAAGCTACAAGCATAATACATTTTACTGCAGACACGTTTGAGCTACATCTTTCAAGGCTGTGTCAATATTTCCATATGTCCTTATATTTCCAAGGTTAAACATTCTGGCAAGTTTTGAATTAGGGTCTGAGGAGAGTATCTGTGTGCTTGTGGTCAAATGCACAGCTCCCATCTCCTCTGGCTACAACCTGGTTTTGTGTGGAATCTGGATTGGGAATGTGGCAGCATTAGGTTCTGGATTCACACTCCATCACAATGACTCTCTCAGCTAAATGCCTAAGTTGGGAGCTGAAGTCACCTTAAACTCTCCCTGTAATCAGTGCCAAGAGACAAATGGTTCCAGAATGTGATTCAGATCTGGGCTTCTGATTACAGAATCAGCTTAAAATGAGCAAGTTCTCAATTTAGAGGCTTCTGCTACATGCTTATGCTTGTAGGCAGGAAAACTCCTCAGTCCCTCCAATGGGGCCAAGGAACAGATTGTACAATTTAAGTTTGGGCCTGTGAGATCTACGCAATTTGTGAGGGGGAAAAAAAAGAGATAGGAAAATGTTTCCTTATTTTATTTTTAGTTTGAGATATAGTCATATTCTAAATAAAGAGTCATGATATTCAGAAACAGGGACAAAGATTCCAAATGCATGTCTTCAAGTCTCCAGCACAGCTTGCATAAGCACAAAAATGCTCCAGTTCTCTGTTACTTCACTTCCATTTGTTGGTAGTGCAACTATCTCGGAATGAATATTGATTAAAAAAAAAATAGAATATTTGATGTCATTTGTTTAATGAAAATCCAACTTCCAACATATTTCGTGTGCTTATGAAAATTAGATTATTTTTTACACCTGATTGAGCTGCCAGGTTCCAAGAGTTACTGAGAATGAGAAGATTGTAGGAAGCTATAATAACTTCTGAAAATGACGTAAAATCTCTGATATATGTTAGGAAAGAAATAGCTATTTAAGTCAGGCAATTTTTCCAGTTGTTTGGAGGGTTTTTTAGAGAAGATATGAAGAAAATAAACTTCAGATCCATGCCATTTTTAGAACATGAAATTGAAAAGCGCCAAATCTTTTAATCTGAGTAACAAATGGGATGATTTTCCTGTGACATTTTGAATTTTGCAAAAGTAGAAAAGCTTTTTTTCTAAACATCTACAGATTTAAGATGTTCAGAGATCCGAAATATTAAACATTTTTGATATGGAACAGTAAGTAGGAGTGGATAAAGTGCATGGCCCATTTATTTTCCATGTTTTTCTTCCCTTTGCCACTGAACATAAGAATGCAAATGCATGAGCACAATTCAGTGCAAACTGGAGTATTTTAGTGAATATACTCTCTGTATATTATCCATTGGATTCACAATCTCTGCTGACTTGGTGTTGGGAAGGAAACTTGGGTGTGGATTGAAAATGAGACATAGATTTTAGAATTCAGTCTCTGTTCAACTTTTTTTCCTAATTAAAGCTTAAGTACTCAAACCAAGAAAAACTTGCCCATGCTCTCAGGTGAGAATCTAAAGATGACTAGAAAATTCTCACTGTCCAAACAAAGCAGAATACAAGTTTTTAAAGATGCCCATTTTATGATATCTGACTGCCTGTAGAATGCAAGATTTAGTTGGATACAAAACACAGCAAATATAGCAATGCTTCTGAGTTGGTCATGACAGGATTTGAAGTGATAAGCTTTCTTGCAAGCTAAGATGCTTGTGAATCTTCAAATGGTGGGTTTTTCTATTCAGATTCTGCTTGTATTATATTTCAGGTATTTGAATCCTTCTAGGACCACGCCAATAAAGCTGAAGCATGTGTGAGAACATTGACTTTTGTTCTTAAGGAGATAATTTAGGAATAACTTAGTGTTAAAACCATTGGACAACAAAATCACATCAGAAAGTTCTATCCATTGTATGAATGTGCAATTTTAGAATGCTACATCTGCAAGATATTAAAATAGCAAACATCCAAGTTTGGTTTATGGCAGACATTTTGATTTCATGAGGGTATAACTGACATTTTCAAAGAAATTCCAACAGATAGTCACATAGAAATATGTCTATATCACCATATGATGGAATCACACAGTTCATACAGCTGTAAAAAGAAAGGTTTTGTGGAAAGAAAATACCATTACTACCTCATTTTGATGCACATTAATCTGCAAGGAGGAAAAATCAGAGAATAGTATTTGTGCTACAGAACATAAAAGTTAGCTAGAACTGTAAATCATAAACAATAAGAAAAAAAAATACTTAGTTTTTTTTCCCTTTGCATTAGTAAGTTAAAAGAAACATGATTAAATTTTTGTAAACAATGTGTACATAGTTGTGGTATATTTGAAATATTAAGAGGTATTTGAAGTAAAAGATCTTGAAGCAGCAACCACTTTTTCAAGCCCGTTAAGACAGTAGTTTTCTTGATTTTCATCAAGTTACCAGCAGACAAATAAAGGAGAGAAAATTCCATAATCTATCAGAACAATGAAGAAGGAAACAGAAAGCATTTGGCAAACCTTAGTATAGACATCTTGCAATTGGGTTGGTAACTCTCTTTTAGGGAAGGAAGAAGGATTTAAGCTTTCAAATAACTGTTTGAAATATAGAAGAAAGCACCAACCAAATCAACAAGCATAAAGTCCCCAGGGAACCCAGTATTTTTATGGCAGGATTTCCTATGAGTCTCCTAGCAGATCAAAGCATGTCAGCTTTCATTATATCCCCTCAAGAGCAAAATGTTCACACTGCAGCTTCTGATTTACAAGGGCTCCAGGAGGCAGAGGCTGATCAGGAAAGTGTTTTGGAGTGTTCACTGCCCTGTCTCTGCTGGGACTTCTTGCAGACAGGGCATTTTGGGAGGGACAGCATCACTAGACTGTGACATGGATTGGCTGGCTGTTCATTCCTTAGAGGAGCTGGGTTATACATATGGTCATGGAAAAGCAATTCCCAGATTTCTAGTGGAGTCCCATGTGCCCTTTCAGTTGGTCAGACTGCAGTCAGGATTTATGATTATACCTTATGATTTGAACACTGAAATAGGAGAAATTCTGCATTTCCATGCCTTCTCTAACAAGCTCTGTCTTTGAGTACCCCCCAAGGAGTATAAATACAATTTAGCAAAACAAATGCTTTATTCATGATGGCAATAAGTACAGAATGGTTGTGCACATACCCATTGAATAGTAGCTTTGCATTTTTTATTTTATTCCTCCCAATAATACATGTTCCTAGACGTGTCTCATAGGCATGCACTGAGTTTTCTACACAGTTTTTAATGGAGAACATTTTAAAGAGTTTTCATAAAGTGAATGAAGCTGTGATAAGCAGCACAGCTGGTGAGCCAGCTAGAGACTACAAGCAAGGCATTAACAGGAGGAAAATGTTCTAGGACAGTACTTTCCTTATGAGGCCCAAAGATTAATCAATCAAGATAATGCTCCAGCTCATATGCACCAAACATACATGGAAAATTAACAGAATTACTTGAATAATCTCTGAATTGACTTGAATACATCTTTTCTTTTGAGACAGAAATTTCTGACAGACATCCTCAAAACCCCAAACTATGCAATCACCAGTAAGAAAGGCAAAAAGCTGAAAAGCTGTATTGTTATTTTACTCTTTCTTACTCTTGAATATGAACTGGAAGAAATACAGGGGAATTATTTAGAGGAGCACATCTTACTTGGTCATGATGTGACATCAAAAATCTGGAGGATAAAATGTAGTGACAGTTTATACCAACAAAGTTGGTATAAGTGCTTCTGTTTTCTCAGGAAAAAGACCCTATGATGCCTTTTTCTGCTCCCTGTTGAAAATGAATAAAAGAATATAATCCTTCCAGGTAGAAGGTTCAAGGGTTTTAGAGTCAATACCAAGAGTTTTACAGTTACTTTTCCTCCATAAAGATACTAATACCTTTTCATCAATGTTTGGGACTAAATTCAAAGATCTGTTCCATCCTGAAATTGGATTCCAGCTTCCCCAAAAGTATTGTGTGTGGTTTCTCCAATTGTGTGTTTTCATGGGACATTACTTGTTTACAATTTTCACATGTTTTTGCCTCTACTTGCCAGTTATTTGCTACTGTAGGAGCTGTTGTATCCTGAAACATCCCTCATGAAGGATGTTTGTATGACTTCCCAGAGTTTAAATCACTTGTCTTTAACCTTTTTCCCATCAAGAGTAGAAGTCTTAATTTTATCAGACTTATAGAACCTCTGGAAGTCAAATTCTTTGCTGAAAGGACTCTTCAGTATGTGCTGACCCTCAAAGCTCACTGCATAACCAGAAGAGAATCATTAAGCCTCTCTGGAACCCTCTTTGCTCATAAGGTTTCAGAGTGTTTCATGTAGAAGCTATCCATTTGCAGAAAATGGAAAAGCAATTGTGGATATCAAGAGATCCAAAATGGTTGTACCTTTGAGAACAAGACTAGTGTTTTCTATCCTGGAGCAAATAGGAGCCTTGGGGACATGGCACTGTGGGAACAATGTTCTCTTACTGCGAAGAGTCAAACAGCCCTGGATGCACTGAGGTGATACAACCCCTGAGAAATGAAACAGAGATTTTTGTGGCTAGGCCTTTTTCTTGGAGGCATGTGAGCATTTTCTAGATTTTATTGCTCTTGCTGCCTCATATTGTAAGCAAAGTGAAAACTAACACAGACTGAAAAAACCTGTGTTGCAGATGCTTTTAACTGGACTGTGAAAAGTTCTTGGTTCATTCTCTGGGGCCACAGTTGAGCAATGTGCTTATCCTTGCTTTTTCCAAGGATATAAATAGCTGCATTGCAAACTAATGCTTAAGGCATGAACATAGGAATCTTGCTCAACTAACTGTCTGGATCATTTCTGTCTTTCAACCAGTATTGTCTGGATCTCACCCAAATTCATTCTCAGCCAGCTGCTCTTCTCCAGGAGCCATTTTCCTCTAGGCAACGCAACATCTTTGTGATGGCTCTGGTTACATCTGTAGAAAGTGAGATATACACTTGGGTGTCATCTGCAAAGCCTGTAGCAGCTTAGCCCCTCTCTGGAGTTTCCTGAAGTATTGGAAAGGGATATAGGGAAAGGATTTATAGTCTTATGGCCAGACTGCAGGTGCAAGATATTGGGGAAAAAAGAAAATTATGTTGCCAGTTTTCCTGGGGTTCTATTGAAACCAGATTTTGTACCTGCAAAGTATGTAAGATTGGGGTATATTCACTTAGCATATAAAGGTGGAAGAGAGAAGAGTAATTCCTCAACCCTGCCTGAAAGTCCTTGCAAATTTGTACAGCCACACCAAGCTCAGTGTTGCTGTAATACTAGCTAATGGAAACATGGTCCACAATATAAAACTCCCTGCATAAAATAGATAGAATGAAAAATATTGTTTCTTACTGCAATACATTTTGGGCACTGTGTATTTTACATATAATTTTACAGTGCAAAAATATTACAGAAAGAAAGCTTCAGTTGATAATTTTCTTGTTTGATAGAGGTGATATATTAAAAAGGTTAATGTGCTAAATATACATTTTTCTAGACTGATTATTCTTTACTCCAATCTGTCTTTCCTCGTTCTTAACCTCTTTAAAAAGAAATTATATCAAATAGGACTCCTTTTTGACAATTTTAGCCAGAAAACCTTACTTTCCCTGCCGATTTTCATGCTCTACAAGCTTTGCCATCATAAACCACTTTGCATGTATTAAGGAGTATTATATTAGATGAGGCAATTTAAGTGTATCCCATTTCACTTGGTGAAACTAAGCAGCTTTGCATTATAACTAAGTTGAGCTAATGAGAATACATTTAAAGCATGTGTTACCTGAAACTGAAGTTAGCTACTCATTCAATACTGCAACCTGTGGGTTTGCAAAACGATGGCAGGAGTCCTGCTGTGAGGGAGATAGGAAAATTATTATAATCTGCATTCCTAAATTGAATGAATATTTTGCTCAGCAGAGGCCTCTTGACTGCAAATAGTCTGAAATTACATCCTGCTGTTTAAAATGCCTTTTTTTCCAAGTAAGTAAAAATGCTCACATTTTCTTAAATCAAATATTTTTTAAATCTTACATGAATTAAATTATCAATAGTGGGAAAATCATAAATCCTTTCCTACCTCTTATAAAAACTGTTTGATATTCATATTTTTAATAGAAGGGACAAAGTGCCTAGAATTTATGGGTTTAGGCCTTAATTATTTATTTATTATATCATCAAAGCTTGTCATCATATCTCTCTCACCATTTTTGAATTGAAAAAAATCCATGTATACAAGTTTCTTAATTTGTATGGTATAAAATTATATGACAGATATCAGAATCAGCTAATAGATGTGAGGTCTACCATTACTAAGGTAAATTCATATTGAAAGCTTCCAGAAAAGGCTATATAAAAGATAGCAAAACACCATGATTTACAAGAAGACACAGGGGATAAACTTCTGCCACAAGAGTAGCATGGTAAACATAACTTCATTCATGTGAGTTCTTTATCTCATTAAAGCTAGAAATGACACAAAAGAAAGGAAAAAAAAAAGGCCCTGGGGATAAGGATTAGAGGCCACTGTAGTGGTTTGAGCAGTTGTTCTGTACTGTGTGAAAGCATTACATACTGTAAATACTTTTCATTACATCCTCTCTAAGAGTTCAAAAGGGAAGAGGAGGTGTCTCAGCTTACCCTCCTCAAATCCTCTGTCCTTTAAGTGCTGGCCAGTGAAAATATTTAATTAAAAGGTGTCTGTGCTCCCACTGGAGTCAGTGGGGGCCTTGGCTTTGTGACACTTGGCAGTGTGTTTCCAAGCTGAACAAACCAGGATTAATTATCTTGCCCAGAGTGTGGGTGACCCTGCCTCTCTATACCCTAAAATGTGTCTGTATTCTTACCTGCTTTTTGAAAATCCCTACCTGTTCCCTGAAATCTACTGTGCATTGAATGGGACTGTGGGGCAAAACCAAGCAAATATGTGAATAGATGGGATGGATGAGCAGGAGCCAGGGATCAAATCCATGCCTAAGCTTTGTTTTGCTGCTGTAAATAGATGTATGTAGTTTTATGTTTTCTGATAAGAAGTAGGGTTGAGAGGAAGAGGAGGTCTCTCTCTTGTGAAAGGTTGTTCTCAGGAGGACCAAGGAGACAGGCAAAGGTGATGACAAGGGTATGGACATATCTTAAACACAGCCTGTTTTTCTGGATCTTAAGGGACCTTATGCTGAGTTTGTCTTGTTGCTTTAGATTAAGATTCACAGCTCTGACCTACTTCTGAAATGGTGGATAGGTCACTTCTGTTTCTTTTTTTTTTTTTTTTTTTTTTGCAAATATATTTGACATAAGACATTTTTGTTTCCACACATTAATTCAATCTTCTAGGATATGGAAGGGCAGAATTCAGACCTTCCTGTCTCAGGTACTCTCCTCCCAGTCTCTGGGAGTAAGTTGTAACCTTCAAGATATAGTCTGTATGCTGTAGATTTAGCACAAAAATCTCCAGGATGAGTTTTAAATCTCAGGTTATGCCAAATGTTTCCAGTTCACAAGCCTTTTGTTTGTTTGTTTGTTTGTTTTTGTTTTTGTTTTTGTTTGATTTGGGGGTTTTGTTTTGGTTTTGAGATTTTTGTTTTTGTTTTGTTTTCCTTCATTAAACTCACAATATAGGTACTCAATTCAGTATAACCATCATTTATTCACTTACATCAGGGTAATTTCTTACTTTTGCTGCCTAATCTTTTGCAGGCCTTGCATATAAATCTAGCTGCACATTTGATAAAATTCAGCCAGCAACAAAAATTAACCATGGAAAATTTGGACAGGTGGAACTCCACTGGTTTTGCAGCCAGTCAGATAATTTAGCTTATTCATTTTGATTTGCACTGTTTAAATGAACATGTCTATTACCTGTCAAAGACAGTTTGTACTCCAATCTATCAAATAATGTTTGAGCCATTTTTTTTAAGCATTAACCATAAAATAAAAAATAAAAAAGAACATTATTGACATTTTTTTTTTTACATCATTTTACATCCAAATTTATATATTGGTATTAATGAATGCTTGCTTTAGTAGCAATACTGTAAACAAAGTGAAAGGTATGGAGGACTTCACGAAGCACAAGTCCAAGAGCAAGTTGCACCTAAGTTGGGGCAATTCTGGATATGAATACTGGGAGACAAACTCATTGAAGCAGCCCTGTGGAGAAGGACTTGGGGGTTGTCATGGAGGAAAAACTGGACATGAGCCAGCAGTGTGTTCTCAGTGCTCAGAATTCCAAACACATCCCTAGACTGCTTCAAAAGAGAAATGTCCTGCAGGTCAGGGGAGCTGGTTTTCCTCCTCAGCTCTGCCCTTGTGAAGCCCCACCTGAAGCTGCATCCAGGCCCAGAGTCCTCAGCACAAGAAAAATATGGACCTGTTGGAGCAGGTCCAGAGGAGAGCCACAAAGGTGATTGGAGGGGTGGAGCACCTGCCCTGTGAAGACAGACTAAGAGAACTGGTGCTGCTCATCCTGGAGAAGAGAAGGCTTCTGGGAGACCTTATAGCAGCTTTCCAGTGCCTTAAGAGGGTTTATAAAGAGGATGAAGAGGGACTTCTTATTCTTTCAGATAATGGCATGAAAAGGGGCAATGGCTTTAACCCAAAGAAGAGTAGGTTTAGATTAGATGTTGGGTAGAAATTCTGTTTACAGAGACTGGTGAAGTAGTGGCAGAGGTTGCCCAGAGAAGTTGTGGATGCCCTGGCAATGTTCAAGGCCAGGCTGGAAAAGGCTTTGGCAACCTGGTCTGGAGGGAGATGTCCCTCCCCATGTCAGGGAGGTTGTAAAAAGTTGATGTATAAGATCCCTTCCAACCTAAACCATTCTATGATCCTATCTTCCAGAATTAGCTGTTCTAAACCAGCAAGATTCTATCAACAAGTATGCTGAGCTAGCCAAACCCATAATCCTATTCTTTATGTTTATTTATCAGTCCACACACAGACATATTACACAAACCTCCCACACAGTGCAGGAGGATGGAGTTTATAACACATTTGACATTTTAGCCCTGCAATTGAGTTGTTCATTCACCTCATAGAATACACACACACACACACAGAGGTATAAAAGATGCAGTATTATTTTAAAAATCCACATATTAAAGCTACAATGTATGCTCTTATATGAATTTTACCTTCTTGGAAAATATTTAGGTATCACATTGAAGGCGCCTCACAGAACTAACACAGTTCTCCTCCACTTATAAAATTTTGCACAATCTTGCCACCCCTCTAACCTTCTGCTTTTAAATGGAGTCTGTATTTTTATATTCATGTTCTTGTTCCTACTGAAGTCTGTTACAAAGATTCTCTGTAACTTCAATAGAATTTAGATAAAACAAAACTGTATACATTTTTGTTTGTTTGTTCTTTTTTTCTCCTCCTATCTGGAGTAGATATTTGGTGGCAATAGGCAAATGATTATTTTTGATGAAGGATGATATTTTAATATTTTGTTTATTTTATACAGGGAGTTGGTGTTCAGAATACAAACTCAGATGCCAGCTAGAGTAGCAGACAGAAGATTGTTTAGAAAGCTATTATTCAGATGATAGCACTAGAATTTCTCCACCAAGAAAAAAAAAATAGTAGAACTCAATTCATATTGTTCTAATTACATCATGTTTGAACTCCATCTGCTTTAGCCAATAGATCTCCTGAAATTATTTTAGCAGATTTTAATAGATTTGATAGGAGAGGCTTAATAGGAAAAAATAGTTGCAAAACTATTTTTAAAAAAATGTCTATATGAAATAAGATGTTGACAGAATAAAACTGAAAATAACTTTTCTCCCCTCTTCCCCCAAACACAGATAGAGCATTATTCTTGAAGAATATTCTGCAAAAGATGAAAAACAGATGGCAATCATAGAATAAAATCAAGGTTACATGATTGTTCACTTTTCTTCTCTACTGCTCATAGCATTATCCACATCATTATAAACATAGTGTTTTTTTATAATGTTATGATTAGTGCTGAAAATCCTGATGTATCCTTATGATCTTGCTACTTTCCTTGTCAGTTATGTGTCTGAGACATGACTTGATGAGCACATATGCCCACACACATTCTACCACCTTTCTGAGCACATATCTGCTTACAAAATTATTTCTTCTATGTTTTCAATCATACCATAGAAAAATTATGGCAGTGAATTGTTCTGGTCAAGGTTGATTTTCTGAGGTGGAAAAGTAGTGTCAGGATAACATCAGATGATTATATAATATTTTAAGAGAAACCAAAGGGAAGAAAAAGCAATTTATTAAAATCTCTCTCTTTTAAGAAAATGAATCACTGCCATTAGTTTTTTCCATGCTGTGGATGTCATTGGCATTCCCCTAGAGCCTACGTGCCATCTAGAACAATCAACACAGTTGAACAAACACTGATCCCCACTGACGGTAAACAAGAACCATCTCATGAACAAAGTAGAATTTTTTCTGGTTGTAGATTGAATGAGAGAGATTGAAATGCACTAAACACAAGTCAAGAGGAAATACCACAAAAATGCCTAATGGCAATCAAGCTCAGAGCATGGCAAGAGCTTTCTCTTGGTGGCCAGCTAGTCTTTTAGGAGGCTTCAGGTTGCCTGAGATCACTAAGCACATTTATTATGAGGCAGTGAAAATCATGATCTGAGCTATATATATGTCATGGTAATCACCCTTTTGTTCATCTGTGTCCCTGTTCAAGCAACAAATTGAAATATAGTCCCTGGTGCTAAAGATTAAATGAAACACTCCTGAAACCTGAGGCTTTTAAGACACTAACCTTTGTGTCCTTAGGCACATCCAGAAAGTCCAGGATATCCACGTTTGATGAAGAACATTCCAAAAGGATTTAACTCATCTGTTCCAGTCCTCAGTCCCAACAATTCTTTAGTGGTTACTGAAAAGACCATTCAGGGAATAAAGCATCTCCAGGTATGCAGATGGAAAGATCAGACATCTCCGCTGAAATGGTGTACAATTCGCTGAGCCTGTACAAAAAGAGAAGACACTTGCTGCTTTTAATTGTAAAAAAAACCCAAACAAACAATCCAACAAACCAAACCAAAGAATAGAAAGAAGCCAAAAACTCAGTTTCCCTGTTTAATAATGAAAACAAATTTTTTGCAATAGGACCCCAGAAAGTAATACATGTCAGCTCATGTTTCTGGAAGTTTTGTGTCAGTATCTTGTAAACATTGGCAGCCTGGAATCTGGAGCATAGGCTAGAGAGGAAGGGGAAGAGGTAAAGAAAATTACAACAAACACATTTCGCAATACTAAGCTCCAAACAAAAGTCATTCCTAATGACAGAAAATGCCTAAATACACGTATTTCAAGTGGGCTACAGAGAAAGGAATGTTAGATATTTATTGGAAAGAGGTTATATATTACACATGCTACTGCTACTCTGCTACATTTCAACCTTGATGTTGGCCAGAAATGTATTTTACAGTCATTTTTTAAATCACTGGAAAAACTGCTTTTATACTGAGAACAATGCCAGACACATCTGGAGAAAATGGTAACAGCATTTACTGAGAATTGTTTAGCTGATCTTGTCTTTTTTCTATTTTCTGGGGGTTTTTTTAGGTTTGGGTTTTTTTTAAATAATCTAACTATGCCTCCATAGAAGTGGGTCACAGAGACAAACATGAATCTGGTATTTAATTGCAAACCCCGTACTACAATTTCTAGCTTCAGGCATGAACTTTCATTCAAAGTAAATCAAGTCCCAAGGAATTTGGAATATAGTTAAGCCCTCAAAATCATCAATGCCAATGTGACCTGCCAAAAGACATTAACTCTGCAATTATTCTGTTAGCTGGGAAAAAGTACTTGTGAGTAAAGAATCAACATTAAATCAAAAGTTTTCTACGAAAGTATTGCAAAGAATGACCAGTTTGAGCACCTTGGCAGCATGGTTGAAGTCTAAAAAGTGCAGATGTCTTTGCACTCTTGAAACTAAATTTTGCACCAATGAAAGAACGTAGAAATGTACAAAAACCTTGTAAATGTCTAGGAGAATAGAAGCCATCCTTTCCTTGCAATTAAGTGTTTATTTCAACACATAATTTCCATCTACATTACATAAACCACTTACTTGACTCAAGAGCAGTTTACTTCTGACTGCTGTTGCCTGTAGGATACATGATTTGCAACGCTAAGTATTTTATTTTTTTTCCATCACAAACATTTATTCATTAATAATTTATCAGATAAATGGCTTCTGATTGAGCAATTTAAAAAAGGTAGGCAAATCAATGGCAAAAGTCACCAAGCAGCATATTATAATGATACAATAATTTGAGCTCATACATTAGACTGAATTGATAGTGTCCCAAAAGCCCTCTTTTGATAGCTCAGTTTCAGAGAGTAAATGTTCAGCTGAAATAACTAATAAAGCATCTCAACTGCTGCTCTGAGAAATCATGCCAGTATCATGTACAGTATCTTTGAGAGCTAATAGGCTGGCTCTGGAAAGCAAACAAGCAAACAAACCCTAGAAAATGGCTCTGTGAACCTACAGGCTCTCCCTGGGGGGAGATTAATAGTCACATGGAAAAGACAATGAACTTGTCTCTCAGTTGTGTGAATGAGACTTTGAAAATCACAATGGTCTGATTCTTTGATGCCAGTGAGACTTAGAGATACAGATTGTAGCATTAAACCCAAAGAGTGTTTGTTATCTCTTGTATGTGTGACACAGACAGTAAGGGAAGCAAAAATGATAAATCCCTTAAAAGAGAGCTCTCAAGGGCTCCTAATGTATCACAAATAAGCCATGTTCTGAGTTACAGGATTTTCAGCTGAGCTGTTCACAAGGAAAATAAAATGTATTTTTAAGGCTGTGCTATGGCAATTATCAATACCTTTGATGCTTCAGAGAAAAGAAGGGAGATTTGAAAACATTTGGAGAAAAGCTGCATTAAATATTTTCCCTCTTTCTTAGATGTATTGCATTCATTAAATGACTTAAATTTTTCCAGAGCAGTAGTCAAGCTCCCTAAGAATAATGTTGTTAAAAGTCCTATCATTTTACAGGTATTCTGTACTTGCAGAAAGGACTGGTTTCCCATCATGCTTGAGGAGACTAGTCAATAATATGCTGACAGTATGTAGACTTATTTATAAAATGGATACTGTTCAGTTTAAATGAACACATATGGTCTACAAAGAATAGATTGTTTTCAAACTTAGATGGAATTTATCTTCCATTATCTGATGAAGACTCCTTAATTATATACAATAAATTTCAGGAATGACAGATCTACCAATAAAAGCCACAATTCAATGTGGAATATGTGCTAGCATCAATATATGTAATTATATATAAATGATCACAAATATCATCAATTTATTTCTGGTAAACAGTTTAAGAGAATACATATGAATTGAAAAATCAAATTAAATGGGGTAACATAATAATTTTTTTCTGATTTGATTTCTAATTTAAATGCTTCTGTTTGTGGTAATGAGAACACTAGAGTGTCTCATTTAGTGACTATCCATTTTCAGTGTGTGTTTATCCACTCTACCTAAGACTAGAGTCTTTATCCACACCAAAAATATGAGTTGCTGAAGAGTATGTTTGTTTATTTTAAGTAAAGGACTTGAGTTGGTTTACAGGTTCCTTTGCTGAATCTGTTAGCTGCAGAGAATTTTTGCAAAAGGAAACATCCTGAAAGAAATATTATAAAAACAGATAACAAGAGTCTCCTGATACTGGAAGGGAAGAACTTAAAAAATAAATTTTAAAATTATTTTGGATTTTTTTAATGTTTTTTTTTTTCTAGTTTAGAAAGTAGCAAACAGCTAAAAAATTGGATATTGTAAGTGACTTTCTCTTTATACACATGAAATAATACACAAAATCTGGCCATACCATCTCCATTTCAATGAAAAATAAAATGGAGTTAGATTAAACTGTGAGAGCTGAATCGTACTTAACATTTCTACAGAGCTGGACAGAAGGCATTAGCTCTCAAAGTGTCAAGGCTACTCTGGAAGGTTCAATTCACCATCAGAGTAGGTCCCTACAAGAATAATAAATTTGCCATAATGTAATGAAAATAGGTACAGAGAGCCATAATTGTGTGACTGGGGACAAAAAAAAAAGAAAATAAAACCAATTATCAGTCACTTATACATATTTCCATTTTCAGGCTTCCTCTGACTTCCCTTGCTCCATAGAAATAATTTTCAGAAAATCCCCAAATTTCTGAGCCTATGGCACCAGTTCAACTCTGATAATCAGACTGCCCCAATTTCTAAGAAGCCAGAGCTTCTAGTGTTGTGTCCCTGGGATAAATCTTTCTGACAGCCAGCCTTGGGCCAGTAGTGTTGGGAAGCCCTCCAGCACAGTCTTTCAGAGATGACCACGCATAGTCCAGGAGCTCTTGATGGAATCTGGGAGGAATTTCTAGACCTGCTGCATAAATATGAAATGTACTTACCCTCAGGGAAACAACCCTCCATTCTTGCAAGTTTTGACATGCCACATATTACCTTTTCAGCTGTTATTCAAAATGTTTTAGGGATGTGTGAAGCCATGGCAAGTCGCAGTGGCCAACACACCACTGCATTCATCATCTGCTTTTCAGTTCCAAACTAGTTCCAGTTTTGGTTGCCTGATAGAATGAATTTCAAGCAGCTGATTTGCCACTTAAAAGCTGAGTACTAGCAACCCACATTTTAAAAAATATTTATTTTTTCCTTTTGAACCCAGATTTCAGTGTGATAAAACATGGCTGAGAATATTTGCATCAAGGTAATAAAAGTTGGTAAACACTGTGCTAGTGTGTCCACATTTCAAAATAAGCCCAAATCTCCTCTTTTTCCTCTATTTAACTGTCAGGCAGAAGGTGAGATCAGCATTCTACACTGAGTAATGTGTTACTATGGTGTAAACCTAGTGCAGTGTCTACACTAAGAAATTTATAACAAGTCAAAAAATTATCGGACTAAAATTACATTAAAAAAAGGTGTGAAATGTGCAGCAAGTCTCTTGAGGCAGTAGTCTTAAATAACAAGGCTGTGTTGCAATAAATATTTGATAAGAAATACAAGAATAAAATAATCTTGAACAAATATTGTTGAAGTACCCTAGAACAGGGGTATGTACAGTACACAAAATCTCATTTATACCTGAGTACAGTTCAAAGTGCCTCAAAAGGGCATGTATTTTCTTATAACTCACCATATTTCATATATATAATAAATATGTATAATATACACTTTACATGGGTTCTTTTGCATGAGCTCTGCAACAATTATTCAGTACAAATTGCTACCTGTGACAAGAGTAGCTGCTTTACTGATGTAAATCCAGCACATTAGCACAACTGTACAGACAGCTACGGCAGCAGAAACTGTTGCATGATCTGCAGAAATAGGTCAGCTTTGTGAGGAAATCACTTGTTCTTGGAGGAAATAAATAATGAATTTCCACTTGGGGAGAGACCCCCTTGCAGACATGAGACCAATGTGAATTTTCTTAGCAGGAAACCTATTTTTTTCTGTGAGTCAGAAGAAGGAACAGCCAATGGCCCAGCATCCCTGCCTGGGTGCAGAGAGATGCCTTTCATCACACTTGCATGAGGCACGGTGCAAAAGGGCACAAGGAGAGGATGGAGCTATGACAGCACTCATATCACAGCCCTGGCAGCAGGGGTATACTGTGCTCACTGGGAAGGGAAGGCTACAACACATAGTGACCCTCAACAGCTTTGTGTGACAGTGAGAAAATGACAGGGGCCAGTGGGACTCACACATGCTCATCAGCACGTTGCAAACTGACAACCCTGTCCAAAGATTTCATGAATGTAGTTAAGGTACCCATATCTAAAAAGAAGACATTTGTTATGAATTTATTTCTTACAATATATGTTTTTTAATGTTCAAATATATTTAAATACATGTATTCATAACACAAATTACTTTTGTGCAAAAGGAAGTGGGTAAAATCAGCATATATTATGATTACTTCTATGGATTTTTTTACATTCCAAATCTGTGTATTTATTAGTATCAGCTGTTTCATCTCTTCACAACTACTTACTACACCTCACCATCCAATACCTAATACAATGTGTAAGTGAAATCTGATAAACCATCTTAAGGGATTCTTCTCTCCTGGGTACTGTCTTTCCTAATCCATGAGTTCACAGGCAAGCTCTTCTTTATTTTGGTGTTAGGCAGTGGAAGAACAGCTATATTTTTGGTCATGTTTCCTGCCCTTTCAACTGCAGCTTCCAAATTTTCCAGTTATCCATATTTTTAAACAGAGAAGGAAATCCACAGGAATACCCATTACTGCAGCCTATGAGATGCAAAGAGAAGATGAGGGAACTGGGTTTGTTCAGCTTAAGAAAGGAAGGCTAATGAGAAACTTGGCTGTGGTCTGCAGCCACCTGAGAGGAGGGTGTGAAGATGGAGAAACTTCCTGAAAGGCTCTCCTCAGAGGTGCACAGTGGAAGGATGAGAAGCATTGTGATGACATTGAGGTACCTGCTGTGTGACTGGCCCTGTTTTCAGTGAGAGTTTGGACCTGAGGCACCCTGAAGCCTCTTGCCCCCAGGTGACCCTGCTGAGCAGAAGTCCTGGCTCTCCTGACAGATCAAATGCTGCTTCCCACAAAAATGATAGGCATTGCTCAGAGGAAAGATCTTAGAATCCCAAATCAGATTTTATGCACAAGACCCAAAGAGTCTCAGCCTCATCAGCTTTCCAGAGGAAGTACAATCCCATGCAAACATTACTTCAGACCTGAGCTGACTTACAAAAATGCACAGATTGAAGAGAGCAGTAAACATAATCTGAATGCAAATATCACTATGACTTATCTTTTTCGGTACATTTGCCCATTAAAGTAAGTTCTTTGGGGATGAAATACAGGCCAGCTGTAAAATCAGTTAAATGTCTCCCCTTGATCAGTTTCACTCCCAAAGCTGATGAGCATATAAATTAGATTAATTAATACTTTTCAGTTCTAATTTCTCTGACTGGACATCTTATTTATTTAATCTGTGTTTATAGGAGCTTCACTTCTTCTCAATGTGAAGGGTTTTAGTATGTTTCCAGGCAGGCAGTGAAAACAATGTAATGGTGCACTGAACATCGTGGTATCTGATTCAACCCTCTCCTCAGAGGCAGCATCCCTTGATCTCAGTACCTTGGATCCCTTCTCTCTGCTGGCTGCAGCATCAGCAGCCTCATGTGACACCTGCAGCTGGTGGGGAAATGGGAGTTTTCCAGAGGCAAGCAGAGGGACAGCTGCCAGGTGCACGAGGCAGCAGGCTGGGTATGGATGCATTGTGTATCTGCCTACACAGACTCAAGGCAGCCGATCACTACCCAGTCACTTGTGTAAGCAGTGCAAATGGCCACTACTTCAGAAATTGGTTCTGTACTTTGAGTGAAGACACTGTCAGCCACGAAGAACCCAAAAACCTGCCTGTGCTAACAAAATTATCTTGCTCTTTCATGGTTTCTGTCATACACACAGAGAAAGAGCTGCTCTGCACCATGTAACAGCCACATTTGACATAGAGCAGCAGTCTTTATTTCTAGTCTGCTTTTATGTCAGTCCCCATCCTGCCCAAATTCTGTCAACCATTATCATATTAACAACAGATTTGAAATATGTTTTTCCTTTACAGAGGAGAGATATTCAGTCCAGTCTCAGATGACACAGTTAAAGTTTCACAGTGCTCTCCTGTCACATGTCAGATTAATTAACTCAGCCCTGATTAATTTAAACTAGAAGTTTCTTTTATTCAACCTTCTAAAATACCAAATTCCACTGATTTCCTGCAGAGATACACAGGCACAACAATTCCCATTGCAATTTTTCATTATTCTTTACAGAGATACTGTGCCATATTCCATATTCCCACTAGAATTGTACTGATGTGGCTGTACTGACATTGGTAAAATTATTCTTGATTTACTTTGGCACAAAAGAGATCGGCATCATGTCTACTGGGATAAGATAGTTCCTCCCCATGGTCATATTTACTTTACTTAAGACTACCAAAAAAAAAGTACTGCTCAGACAGTTTCAATATACCATCCTTTCTCATAGGAAAAAAGGAAAGGAAAAATATAATTACAGCCTGCTTTAAGGTGAACTGCTGCTTTTTTGTGATTACCTGGAAGAATTAGAGCAGTCAGTCAATCCAGCAATATACCTTTGATATTCAGTTTTACATGTACACACAATATTCATTATCCAATGTTGCTTAAAAAATAATCAGGCCTGAAGAAAAATCTTTCCTCAAAAAAAGGGAGGCAGTTTCATTAAAAATTGAGAAAGAAACTGAAATGAAAATAGTATAAACTCATGTTATTTCTATGCACAAGTGCTTGCCAGTTTTAGCAAAAACCAGAGGATGCTCTAGAATGGACCATCAAGAATTGCTGTCTTTGGCTTGTGGAGTTTCATCAGCTAAGCAAATAGGAAGGCTGGGGAAAACAAGTGAAAAAGAGGCATTTGATAAATGAAAACTGGCAAGGATAGGCAAGCAAGTGACAGAAGCTGCTTTATTGAGAAACGAAGATGAATGCTTCAAAAGACTTTCTTTTCAAATTGGTGAATATCTTCCACTATTTATATTTAACACATCAAGATTAGTGCTATCTGAAAAATTTATTGGCTTTTTAGAAGCCGATTAGCATTAGTGAATAACCACTTTGCTTCTCATGCATATCAGCTTTGGAAATTAAGTGTACATCCTTAGGGTACTCAGGCACCAGAGTGGTAAGAGTAACACAAGACCTTGAAATGAGTAGAAACTGCTCAATATGTAAACATATTGAAATAATGCTACTTGTGATAATGTTTCAACAGGCTGTGGAGAGGAGTGATAGGGGTTCTGTGAATGCACAGAAAGTTTGTTTAGCCACAAGTCTTGGCCAGTACATCTTCTCTTTCAGCACTAGGTTACAGCCCTAGCATCTCCTAATTAATCTTAAGCTATGAGTTACATGATGCAGCCAAGCAGACTTAGAGTCCTCTTAGGCTTTTCTCAGTCAGGACTTCCACTAACATTAATATGAATACTTTGCATAGAGAGCTTGCAAATGGGGTTCAAAAAGTTAAGCAAAGGCTCTGTTAGCTTTTCCTCCTGTCATAACAAGCTGGACATGAAGAGCATTGATTTAGCTCCACCTGTGTATTACTCAACCCATGAACTTTAAAGATTTGCAGAAAAAAAAATTTCTTAGGAGTTCTCACAATGTTGTAGTACAAAAATCTTTTGCACCTGAAAAACCTCTTTTGAATTAAAATATAAGTAGAAGATTTGCCCCCTTGTCTGATAACAGAGCCATTATTTTCTATTCTTTTATGGTGATCTTCCCTGTCCAATTAGGGCATGCATTCTAGGTTTTACTTTTCCTATAACTTGAGGTCTATTTCAATTAATTCCTCAATGAAAACTGAGGTTCTTATGGGCTCCCTTGTCTCTGGACTTTACAAAACTCCAACAAAATATCACTGTGCTTAAAGTAGACTGGCAACACTGAAAAAAAAATACAAATCAAAATACTCATCAGCAAAACAACTCAAAGCAGGTGTTTATGAACATGGAGCTCTCTTGCTGTCTTACAATTCCCACTTAATTTTGCATAACAGCTGTGGTTAAGTGGCAGATTGGGTGGATCTGGAGCAACATGTGACCCAAAAAGATCATCAATGGTCATTCTCTGCATACAGCAGCAGAGACTGAAATGGATGTCAGAGGCAGTTGGATGCCAGAAAATGGAAACAATGGTGTGGGTTTACCAAAATGCTGATGTCAGCTCAGCACCTTGCACCTCCTTGCTCTCAGGCTGAAGTGACTTCTGATGTTCATAAATCTTCTACTTCTGCCTCTGGTTTTCTTAAGAAGTCAACATCAAGGAAAGGAAAAAGGCACCAGGCAGAGTTGAACTAAGCATACAGACATATTTTCAGCCATGTTCTCTACACTCTGCCTAAATGGGTATGATATCATTACAGATAGGGATTGATGCATGTCTGCAGAAGGGGTTTTATCTACCAAGTTTGTTCCATTTAGAGGACTACTTTCAGGGCTACAAAGAGAGAATCGTCCTTAAATCAATAGCTGAGAAGATCTGTGTCCAGTTAGTGCTTATTCCTTTTTTCATAATCTTCTCTGGAGACCTGTGAGACAGATGGTTCAAAGGACCTAACCCTCATTTCTCCAGAACAGAAGGCTTTGCCCTTGGGCTTATTGCTGTCACAGCATGCATACAACCTTCACTTCTCTTTCTCAAGCTGAGCTTGCCCACCAGTTCTAGGTCCTGTGGTGATTAATTTCGTCATAAAATAAGCTTAAAATTATACATAGTCAAAACAAACAAACAATGTATGCAAAATTTTATCTTACTATTTTGGGAAAAAAATTTTAAACTTTTCAAACTAGCTTTGCTGCAAGTCAAAAGAGTAATCTTATTTGCAAATATGTATATGCAAATGAACTATATCTCTCAAATGAGAACTTGTGTAGACAAAGTTTCAGGTTCAAGAACGCAGGTGTAGCAGCTGTGGTCATTTAATTTCTACAGACAAATTTCTGATGAAACAGATTAATTTTAAAAATGTGCAATATGGGCAGAGATGCAGCAATTCACACTGCATTTCAAACAATTCCTGCTCAGCATTGCTAATTAGGAAATCCCAGAAAAACAAGAAATATGATACCCTGTAGCACAAAGTTTGAAAACCAGAAATTTCCAAAGAGAAAGTCTTAAGAACTCTCAGCGCAACTAATCTGTTCCATATGAAAGCTTTATAGATCTCAACTTCAACAGAAAGCTTCAACAAATGCAAATATGTTCACTTCATGTAGGCTCTGAGCTGATGTCATTTGCCATACCTCCATAGAAGTCAATGATGATACATTGATTTCCACTAATGAGGGCTGACCACAAAAAATTCTGCATTCATTCACCTAAGAAATGCTTTCCCACCCCCCACTTTCAAACTTTATTTAGCTTTTTTCCAAAGGAGCAAAAGTGCTGAATTAGCATTAAATACATTCAGCATCCTCATCCAGAGCCAACCACACTGCAAGCAAAAGGAGGGCATAAGAAATTCACCACTGTGTCTCAGTCTTAGTATAGACTGAGATAATTACTGTCATACAGATGAAGAAAGGGCAACACAGAAGGTGCTATGAAAAGTTTTCAGTTGTCTAAAAACTGGGAAACAAGTTAGGTAGTTTTAGGACTGCACATACAAATAAAGATATAGCATTTAAGAAGAAAGAGAAATAGAGAAGGGTTTAGTTGGATAATCCCTCAAAAATTTTGAAGAAAACTTCTGAGAAACAAGATAGATTGCAATAATAAAAATAATTTTAAATATATATTACTGTTTTAGCAGTATTTTTTAGTCCTATCAAAGTAGTATTTTTTTTTCTGATAAAATGCAAGAATGGAAGTATAACTTTTCTTAAGATGAGTGATGAGTGACCCAGTTTTAGAGGTAGCATTCATACTGTTATCCTCTGGGTTTTATGTTTCAAAGATTATCTTGACATTAGTAAAGAAGCTTTGCTATATTTTTCGCAGTTAAGTTTTAGACTCTACATTTACAGGGAAAACTAAGCTGATAAGAGAGAATAAAAAAGGTTTCAAATAAGAGTTCCATTTACAAAAAAAGAAAAAAAAAAAAACCAAGCAAAAATCCAAACCCTTTTAAAGATAAACATTTCTGAAATTTCCTTTTGGTTTCCATTTCCTACCCTTCCCTGCCAAAAGCACTTGTTGGATGATTTGATACTGTCCCCATCCAGAATTCAAAAGTTATGCACTGTAAGGCTCCTTAGGTTGCAGCATTTTTAAGTAGGACACTTATTCTCCCCACAGAAGAGAGCAAAGCCCCAGGCACCCAGTGTACTTTCCTGCCACTTGTCAGAAGTACTTGCTTTGTTTGGTTTAGAAGATGGGAATATACCAAAGATGAGAGTCAGGACTATGCCTATTTAAAGAAACCATTTTATTCTTGCACCTCAATAAAACTGGAACCCACATCTTGGTCAGGTCATCGAGTTCTTTCATTAAAAATATTCCTTGACCAGTGTCAGATACAAAACTCTTGTTATCCAAGAAAGTAACCTATAAAAGTAATCTATGCAAGAAAAAAAAATAATTTACCTATCCAGACACCAGTTAAAAACATACCCATTTTGCTCACATGGTTTTCTTTCTTTATCAATAGCACAAAGAAGGTGCTTGTTTGAATTTTTCAGTGTTCAAAGTCTAGCTGGGAATGAGATTTGAATGCGATGTTGGTTGCCAGGCCAGATAAACAGATTCACCCTCATTTCAATGTTTCCAAGGTTGTTTGCAAATTGAATACCTTTTATTCTGGGATGACATATTCCAAAGCTGTTCTGGGGGCCTAACTGCAGTGGTTACACCCTCCACAAGGTGACCTGAAATATACCACAAACACCTTGATTTAAGGCCAGAAGGAAACTTGTACCTTTCACTTTCCTATGAGAGCAACTCAGACAAGTAATGTTGTTATAATATCTTTATAGTTTTGAAATGGAAAAAGCCAACCATATAATCATCACGTTCTATTCTACATAATTACAGTAATTTTGTAACATATCCAGAAAGTAAACACAAAGGAAATGTAATTGCAGTTTTCCCCAAAAGCTGGTAAAACCACTGTTTTAAACTTAAATCTACAAAATAACTGTCATTCCTTATGCTAGTGATGCCTGGTACAGCAGAAAACGATCTTTAAACTTTGTTGTTTTATAAAATATATTGATTAAACAGTTGACTGAAGTTAGGAATTTCAAATAGTGGAACATTCAAAGTGATATTAGAAGGGCTTTTGCATATTGTCAGTGGAACAAAGGAGCAGAGAGCACTTGCACAAAGTGGTTTTGATATCAATAGGCTGAATTGTCACAGCTATGAATCATCATAAAAAACTGCTGTAACAAGTAATACAAGACTTTGTAAGACATTCTTCAGTGAATCATAGGTTTAAAAATCCCCAAACTAAACCCCAGACCATTTAACTTATTTTATCTTTTTTTTCCCCTATCAGAATAGTATTACACAACACAGAAAAATAATTTTCATATTTTAGTGTACTATTGTGCATTCCCTCAAAAGAAATATAATCGTTCTCTTTTTCTTTAAAGTAGCTATGAATATTTGAAAAAATATCAAAATGAAAAGCAGCCCAACATTTTGATTGATTGAAAGATTAGCATTAACTGTATTGTTTATATATATATGTGTGCGTGTGTGTATATATATATATTTTTTTTTTTGTGGTATCTTCATAGTATCTCTTTTACTTTATCTACCTTTTTGTTATTTTCTCAGAGCATGCTTTCATATCTCCAGAAAGGGAATAAAAGTAGAGAAACAATATTCTAGTTATTTCAGCTTTTTTCATCAGGAAGAAAACAGACATTTTGTGTGGGATAGGTGAGCTGCAGGGATACAGCACATTAAGCTTCCCATGGTGAAGGGAAATGCAACTGGTGCAGATAAACCAGACAAATGGTATGACCTGTACCCATATGCAATCTTCTGCTTTGTCCTGCACTCAGGCTGCACCAAACACCCAACTGATTTATTCATATTTTAAAGAGGAGATGAGGTTCCAAAGAGGCTGTGTGGCATGGAGCAGAGCAGCATGGAACAGACAAACTGTTGTTGGAGCAGGGCAGCACAGCTGATTTAGCAGGTGCATCTAGAGCTGCGTGCAGGACACTGAGGATTTCTTCCCCACTGTCCCAAGGGAACCTCAGTTCAAAGACCAGCTGCTAGAAACATTCAGCTTTGCAAGCTTGGCTTTTCTAATATGACAATCACAGAGCTGGATGATGAAACTAAGCAATGATATTTTTACCACTATTGAATTTTTATTCTTTGAATAAACTGGGATCTATTTTGTCATAAAAAGTATAGAAGCTTTGCAGAAGTAAATACTGTATTAGACAAAACTATTTCTTATTCATGGATCTGCTGGGAATTTTTGCATGATAATGGTTAGCTCTACAAAGCCAGCATTTAAATAGTCAATACAAATTTCATGAGATTAGTTGACAAATAACTACTTATTTTCCTTGTTCTGGGCCACTTTATCAAAAATTCATAGAAAACAATCCATAAACCAATGGCTTTTAAAGACACAAGACAACATTATAGATTTTCAATGCAATCTGAAGGCATATTAAGATGAATTCTTCAAAGAATTTCTATGGAGCTTGGATTATGATAAGTGTAAGACCTCAAAATCTATGACGACAGCTAATCATCTAACACAAGGGAGTCCATTTCCTAAATAAGGCACCTCCTTGAACTGAGATGCCTTACCAAGCTTTAAGCTTAGAGCTTTAAGATTAATTTAAAAAATACCTCAGTGAAAAATTTTTTGACATATCTTTAGCAACCCTCATGTCTTCTTTTGCAATACTTGGCAAGTGTTATTGCACATTTAGAAAACAATTAATACAGTATAGAAAGCCAGCTCTGAAGGGATACAAGTATACTTTTTGGGTGTTTTACATCTCTGACCTAACCCTAGGAAAAGATATCACTTACTAAAAATATATACTTTTTCCGTATATGTGTGTAATTGTAAATTAATTTCAGTACAAAAAATACTGTTTAACTGTTGACTAGCAGCTGTGGGTTCTCTCAATAACACTGAAATCTGTGACATCTGTTTTAAGAATATGTGAAATAATTCTTATGCAAAGCTCCAACGAGTAAACAGAGAAAAAGATCTAGATCTTTAGATCTTTAGCACTCCCCACTGATGAAAAATTGTTTAGAGTCAAAGATTTAACTCTGTGAATACAGTCTTTGGCCAACAACCACACCAAGAAGCTCCTGCACTGTGCACAGATGTGTGCAAAGCTCAGTCATATGAAAAAGAGCTACAATGAACCCACAAGGGAGTGAGCACTGAGGAAGAAGGGGCAAAAATCTCATCAAGGTGTGATCAAACACAAAAGAGTCTAGGAAAAAGCATTGAGATTAGAAAACTGAAAATGAAACCAATATCTGCATAGGCTGGGGAGTAAAAATGGATTCTACAAAAATTTCTGTCCCAAATTTTATATCACTATAGTATATTTTTGAACTGAAATTAACTCTCTATTTTATCAGCTTTTACAAACAGCTTTCTTGGTTCTCCTATCCAAAGAATGAGTTTCCTATATCTGTGAGACACATTTTCCGACCATGTCCAGCTAGACCTTTCTGATTTCTCAGCAATGTGACTGCTCTTGTTGAAGAGGGAAGGCTGAACCTCAGCTGAGGTTTCACATCACATTCAGAGAATGCATACAGAAATGAATGCTGATGGTGAACATGTGCTCTGGGAGGTGGGTGAAGGCCTTCTGTGAAATCTGTCAGACTTTCTGCCTTGCAGAACAGTTGGGTCAGCAGAAAGCACTCAGTTCTCTTGGCTTACATAGGCAGTGCTGATAATGGTTAGACTTTATTAGTCTTTCATCATCATGCTGTGATGTTCTAAGGATTTTTAACTGATTGATAACTGCTGTCATATCTCTTGAAGAGCAACCAGCAAGACCCTGATGTGACTTCCAGGAAGGAAAACCTGCAGGAAATCTGCAGAAAGGGACTGGTCTAAGCAGATGGTGCAGTTAGAATTCTCCTTTGCTTTATTTTCCAGCTGAAGAGAATTTTGGAGCTGTATGTGTTGGGCAACACAATGGAGAAACATTTGAACTGAAGGAACAGCATAATCCTGGCCATGCTCTCAGGCTTTCTCAACAGAACCTTTTTGTTTAGGCACAAAGGTGCTGTTCTGCCTCATGTCCTCCAAATTATCTCAAATCAAGGGGATCACCATCACATACAAATTCCACAGCTTTTTTCTCCTTTACTGTCCTTCATCATGGTCTTAAGCACTTGAGATCAGAATTCATCCAAAGAGAAGGATAGACTCTCATTTTTCAGCTGTCTTTCCTATTGTGGCTCTCCTTTCCTCCCTCTACTTCCCTCCAGGAATATAGACACCAGGATCACTTTTTCCTCCGAACACTTGCTGCTCAAGTCCTGGATGAAATGTCATCCAACTTCTTTGAAGGTGAAGAACTGAAGATTTGCAGGTCAGAGAGCAGTGAAACATCACAAAATGCGACAAAACCATATGGAGAGTTAGGAAATATTTAATATAGACTTTTTTTTTTTTTTGTACAAGCTTATTTAGAAGAAAACATTATTTTCCTTATGTTTAATGGAGTTCTTTCCACCACCAGTGTATCTCAGTAACATAGCACTTCTCAGAAATTAGCATGTAATAACTTCTGTTTAAGAAGGAGTTTTATTAATAATTTCTTTTGGCTCTGGTAAAAAAAAAAAACACTCCATGAGCCCTAAGAGACAAGGACTATTTCCTTTTGGCTTTGATACCGTGTGAAATCTTGCAAGAAATTTTCAAAAAGCAACATTAGAACTGGCCAAGCAACAATGGAGAGTTTTGGGGTTTTTTTTCACCACTGGTGATGCTTTTGACTCCTGTAAACTCCTACTAGTAGGTCTCTAGGACATCTCAACCTGTGATGTTTGCCTCTTGTGCTTCCAGCTAGGGGGAGCAGGGAGGAACAAGCAGAAGTGTGGTTTTAGCAGAAGCATTAAATTGGAGAATGCTATTCCTAAACCATGGCAGCTATTGATTTCACTCTTTTCAATTATGTGTATTTGTTCAACAACAATCATTTTTAGAAAGTCATAGAATGATTTAAGATGGGAGGGACATTAAAAATTATCTAGCTCCAAACCACCTGCCATGGGCAGGGACAAACCCTACTTGACCAGGTTGTTAAATACCCTATCCAGCCTGGCCTTGAATGCTGCCAGGGATGGGTCATTTACAGCTTCTCTGGACAAACTATTTCAGTGCCTCCCCCACCTTATAATTCTGCATACCTACCTAAATTTTTCCTTTTTCAGTGTGAATTCTTTATTCCTTGTCCTAATGCTATGGTTTCTGATGAAGAATTAAAAAAAAATATTAATGGATCCTATACTAGCAAGTCCTGTGCTCTTGTGCAGTAGGGAACTTGACATTTTCCTGTATCTATTACTCAAGGTATTAAACTCACTAGGAAACTGGAGTTGCTCTTAGAGATACTGCAACAGGTATTGCCCTCTAAAGCCTTGAGAAATAAAATTATCCCCAGGTAAGGGACAATATTATTCTAGCTGTTCTGCTGACTGCTATACTTTCACTGCCATACAGAAAAACAGACCAAATCTGTAAAAAAGTGTACACTCTGATACCAGCCCCACATCTCCTGTTGCCCCATCAAAATTGCCTGATACCAATATTAACACTTTAAACTGGTGCTACACACAACCCTTTTCTCTGTGGATCACTGGCTGATACCCACTCACATGGACAAGACAGGTAACATTTTTCCTAGCACTGCAGAACTGTCTGTGTAGCTTTATCAGTGATAATGCTGACTCAGCAGTTCCACTTGTAGATCTGCTCAGACTGCCAGAGCCCAGATGAGGGATATGTACATTTCAAATGCTCTAACTCACAGTAAAATCTCTTTCTTCATAAATAACACTGATTTCTACTCTGCACCTTTCCTTGGTGCTGCTCCTATAGACAGTACAGGACAAGCTCTGTGACAGTGATTGTAGATGCTGACATAAGAAGCAGGATTGTTATCTGTCCTTCAACAGATAGGAGCACTGCCAGCAGGAGCATATTTAAGCTTAATAAAAAAACAAGGTCATTTCACTCCTGTCAAAGTTTTGTTTTTTAATTTCTCTGTGGAAAGAAGCTTTCTTAATTTCTATTATCATTCTCCTGATGTTTTCATTCACTGATGAAACTTCTCCAAAGAAAGGAGGAAATGTGGCAATAAGTAAATAACAAGTAAATAACTTTAGTGTTGCTCACTACTGTAGGACTTAACTTTCTGATCCTATTGTGTAGGGTGATTGTATTTTATTTATCCAACTTTTCAAGATTAAACAGACTTAGAAAACAACTATGATTTATTCTAAATCTTAAAAAAGTAAACTGTTTTTCTATATCATACCTGTTATGTCAGTAGACTGTATTTGTGTATGTGTATGTATTTTTGCATGTGTATTCTATGCTAGAAAAAAATCAACCATTCACAATCATTTATTGAAAAACTGTTTGAATCCAATTATTTGTTGTTATTATTATTAAATAATAATAAACATTTAGTTCTTGAAGTGTGTATTTTTATCTTACAGTTAGAGTCCCATGAACAAACATCTAATTATCTTCTAAAGGTTATTTGGAAATAATTCTGAATCATGCAATTTCCTGGACAAAGAACTACCTTCACTCTTCTTCCCCCGTTCTGTTTATCTCTTGTGACTTTTCCTGTTTTGTTTTTCTATTCAACAGCTCCTTTTAATAACACCAAGCAAAAAAGCTGATTTTTCAAACATTAGAAGAGCATTTTGTTGAGGAAATCAGCTCTTTGCAGGGTTCTAGAGGTGGATTTTGCTCATTAGAAGGTAGCAGACAGATTGCTGACGAAGGTTCTAATAAGCAAATTAAAGCATTAATACCGTGAGCTCAGGGTTTTGTACAACATAGCAAACCGTATGCTGCAGAACTTGGGATCTCTTTCCAGCTGTCAACTGACAGTAGCCCTGGGTTCCTGCTAATTGGAGACACACCAAGGCAAACAAGTCAGCTAATTCCAGAACAGTGAGCTGATTAACTTCGGGGGTATATACATATTTATAAAGAGAGTGCTGCTTTTGTCTCCGTAATCAAAACTAGGTCTACTATTCAATTTTGAAAGCTGTGGACTGCAAAAGTACTAATGGCACAAAAAACCCAATCCAGGACTATTTCAAGTAAATGTTTGAAAACTGTATTGATGTCAAAAATAGAGAATGTCTATATATGTAGAAAACTGGGATTAATCAGTCATTGTGTCATTCCTGTCTACTCATAAAAACATCACAATTACCTTTCTACTATAAGATAAAGACATTTTACAATAATATAACATTTTGGCTACTTTAATCCCGAATAGTTAGGTTGAAATAGACTAGTTTTCATTTTTTACCTCTTTAAATTCATACACTATTGTCAGAAAGACATAAAATGAGAAAATAATGTCTTTTTAGATCTATAAAATCATGAAGTATTTCCTTTGATTCTTTCCAGTGTAAATATGAATGTTTGGGTCAGCAGCTGCCACTATGCACTGTCATGTACTTTGGGCAGTCTCTGGGCTCCACAACCAAACCTAATGTTTTCAGGACCCTATAGAGCAGTCAGAAAAGTTCTATTCTATGACCAGAATTTTGTGATTTGGTAAAGGAAGAAAGCCAAAGAAACCAAAGAGCTGGAAAAGGAAAGCACATTGATAGGTATGCTGCAGAGTGATGGCATTAGAAGCTGTAGATGGTGGAGACAATCATAAAGCAGCTTCTGATTATATTTGTCTCCCATGCAGGCCTGATCTCCTTCCAAATCAGAAAGTGCATCTAAGGATAGGCCCATGTCAGGGCTGCTCTTTTTTATGACCATGCTGGAAGATACTCTGGTCTCTTTCAATATAACAGAAGAACAAAGAATTCTGAAAGAATAAGATGAAAGCCCATGTCTGGTTAATAGTAAGAGTGTCTTCCATTTTAAAGCAGAAATTGGTGTCTTGTGTTTGTGTTTCTGGTCCCATCACTTCTGCATTCCTGGTTTTAGTGTGGCCCAATTGGAAGAGAGAGCTGGAAAATGTTCCAATAGTCTGCCTTGCTCTCCTGATGAAGAGAACTGTGATTTAAACTCCCTGAAGATGGGAATGGCCTTGAGATTTGGCTTCCCAATTTGTAGCACAAATCAGTAGAAAAAGTCCATGGTCAAAAGTATAATTACTGTGCTGATACATGGTCAACTGGTTTTCTTTATTTTTGAGAAAAAAAAAAAAATCAGACTCTATTTCCCCTCAAAGATGGTCAATAGTGTTTGAATCTATAGTCTGCTCTGTGTTTTTTGTTCAGTTTCTATATATATTTATTATTGTGACTTATCAATTTAAAATTAACTACCTTGACCACAACTAAGTTTAAAGAGCCTAAAAGATCAAGTGAACAGTTTAGTTATAGAACTGAAGATCTTATTCTAGTACTACCTCTCTATGATCTCTTTTATAATTTTGAGCAACTCCACACTAGCAAACAAACCTGCATTAAATCCTTCCTATTGTGAGTTTCTGAGCATCATTTTTTTTTTTTTAAACAGGTTTTCTTACTGGTAAAAAGTTATACCTAGCAATTATTTTTAAGTGCTCTGTTTTTCTTATTTTGCCCACCAAACTAGCCTTAATTTTATATAAAATTCTCTTCCTGGAGGGCATTGTGTCCCTTCTGAACACTGTCCACACTCATTAAATTAAACCATTGTAGAGCACACAATGCTGCAGGCAGGAGCAGGAATCCTAAAAAAATGTATTCAAAGATTAAAAATTATATGCAATATTTTCTGTTTCCTGAATAAGCAAATCAACAGAGGAAAGGGTTATGCTTATATAAAGTATCTCAGCTTGAGTGTGACAACATTAATTATCCACTGTAACATGCTGATTTATAATTATGAAATCAGTAATTTAATTGGCATCTAATGCAGTAAAAACATTCCTGCCAGTGTCATTATTTGAGTGCCAGTACTTGATGCTTTCAAACTTAGTTAAGCTGTCAGAAAATATTATTCTAGTAAATGCTTATACCTGCAAAACAGGACAATTTAACAAAAAAATTTTTAAAAGGTGCTACTACATGACCAATGAAGATGTTATCTACACATTTCACACAAACCAGCTAAGCTCACTGCTGGTCACCAACACAAGCAACTCGCTGTTGATAGAAATTGCATCTATATTCTTTGGGAAGAGAAGCTGCTGCTGAATCCCACAATTGATATTTGGATCACTGATTATGTCAGTCTGAGAGTCAGAGCTTAACTCCTGGGTGCAACTGCATGTGTGTGTTTGTAAGTTTGTGCTGGGTGCTATAAACTACAGATTAATGGACCCATCAAAAGATGAGAGTGGCCACTTTGAATGAGGCCCAGATGAGCAGTACAAGGGCTGGGATCAGGTAAGCCAGCTCACTACACTTGAGGGACTATATGTTAAAGAGACCAGGGAGAGTTTTGCTCCTACTAGTCCTTTCACTCCTGAAGTAGAGATCATAGCCAGAACAGCAGGCAGTTCTTCAACCTTGTAGACTTGGGTGAAGAGCCTGATCTTCACAGAGGGAGTCACACAAAGGAAATATATCAAAATAACCTTAACAGGACAGTGATCTGCATGAACGATGCTCTGTCAAAAAAAGAATCTAGCTTAAAAACTGGATACAGCAGGTGGTAGAAAGCAGAAAAGAGAATAAAAAAAACAGTGCTGTAGTCAGTAAATCATTGTACAATGGTTTCTTAGCCTTGCTCTACATGACGTATTGTGCCTGTGTAACTATTTCTGTGATGGAAGGGATTCCTTCTACTGACATTGTTCTACATCTCCAGCTGCTAATGGGTCTGAAGTACTACCACTCTATGCAGTTCATTAAACCCTATGGGAATAGGCCTGGATAAGCTAGATATAACTGATGACATAACAACATGAGCTGCTGAAATATTTAGACATAATTTTCAGTTATTGCATACTGGACTTTTTTAGCTTCCTGGCACGGTTGAAGTGCTGCAACTGCTGAGTGTGAACAAGACCATTTTCTCAGATCATTTTAGAAGAGTGTCAGTTCCTTAAAGAATATGTCATTTTTATATAAATAAAAGTATTCTACTAAAAGCTGTTAAGCTAAAGATAGATATAAGTATAACCAAGAAAAAGATAGTTTTACCAAGAGCACGGCCTATGAGGATTCCTGAAGGCAAATAAGGAACTTCATATTAAAAGTATCATGCTGTCAATGTGTGTATATGGAGTAGGATTCAACTCATATTAACAAAAAGCCAAATAACAAACTTCAATAGGAATCCCTCTGCAGGCAGTGGAGAGATGCATTTCCCTGGTGTGATCAATCCATTCCCAAGGTAGTGTTACACAATGCCTTCATGTTTTCTATCACAAAGGGCTTTCTACTTGCAATTCTACAGCCTGACTTACACTTGAAGTCCAATTGTGTAGTCACAAGTGCTTCTGCATTTTCTTATGACAATATTTTCTTGTTCTTGTGGGAATGACCACCACCATTGTGAGAGTCATCCTTCTTCCATCCCTTCCCAACATTTTGGTTACTCAGTGGACCAAATGGAATGCATACAGACAGCTTAATTGGTTGCAGCACCTGCTCCCAATTAACAGCATTGTGCCCATAAAAGCTGACAGCTTGAGCATGTCTTGAAGACATCTGTACAGCTACTACTGAAGTTTGTGTGCATGTAAAACACCTGATGCTGATTGGAAGCAGGACCTGAGGGTGCTCAGCTGTGGATCTTGTCACTTCTCCCCCCTGATGGCCACCAGGGGAACTTTTCATTTTTCCTTTTCTCTCTCTCCTGTTTTTATCTTTGCCCAAAAGCTACTTTGACTGCCCATACATGTCACCAGCTGTGGAGTCTGCTGACAAATCTCTGTGCACGTAAATCTGTCTCCTTTGTGCCAGAATTGGTGACTGATATCTTTTAAACACCTAATTTTCTGGCAGCTGGAGTTAGGTCAAACAAATCCCACCCTCAGGCAGTGCTACAATGGAGGGAGCTGGCAGAAGCCCTTTCCTTAACATCTGACTTTTAAATTCTTTGCTTATGTGTAGAGTCCTGAAGACTGTGAGCAATACACAGTAGCAACAGGATTACAGCTGATGCTGGTAGAATAACTTAATTGTTCATGCTCATTCTTTCCAATATTTCGTACAGCTTCTGTTCAAAAGTAAACCTCTACCTCACAAGCACTTCAAAGTATGTGGTAGCATTAATAGACCATAATCACAGAAGAATTGGAACTATGAGAAGTAAACTTTCTAGTTTAGTACTTGTAACTCAAGACTCACAAGCTGCTTTGATCAATATGAAGGCAATTAAATGGAATATGAAAAAAAAAAAAGAAGATATTATTTATACAATTTAAAAAAGGTATGAAAAAGAAAGTGGAATACTTAATTCAATTTTTTGTGTATTTTTGCTATCAATTGTCATCACAATGAGAGCATCATCCCAATTTTTAATCACTTTAAATACAGATTTGTGAAACATCACACAATTACCTTTTATTCTCCCTTTTCTCCCATAAGAATGATAGAATAAAAGCTGCTTTTAAAACAGCACGCTGCAATACATAATGGCCAAGTATTTATAAAATATTAACTGTTAGTGAGACTCCTCAGAATAGTGAATTGTCTAATGAAAATGAAGCTTATTCAAAGCAGTCACTACTGCAAAGATACCCTCCACAGCAGAGTGTGCAGTTTGTAATGAAAAACATGACATCTTTAAAAGAATAAGAAAGAAATCTGAAATGCAAAAAGGTTCCAGTTTAAGTACACAAAACACAAAAGTCTTCTGTTAAGGCATTCTGACCCACCAGCCTTCCAAACCAGGCAGACAGTAAGTGAGACACAGCAGGGCAAATTAGGAACACACAGACATAGTTATGTAGTTTCTGGAGCAGAGCTGATTCATATTCAGCCTAAGAGAAGCCTAGGGAAAAAGCTAGTCTGGCAGAAGTAGTCTGTTAAAGCATTTGCTTACTCATTTTGCTATTAGATGTAATCCATAATTGAGCATTAAGTAGTTTATTCGAGACAACTCGATGTTGAGAGTGCTCATAATTTTTGTGAGTGTCCTAATGTGCTTTTCTTAAAGAACTAGCTTCTAGGAGTTATTTTTACTTAATTGTTGAGCTATAATTGTTAGGCATACTTCTGGCCTCAATAGCTTGCTAGATTTTGAAAATATTATCATACAATATAAAACCAGAAGGCAAATAAAAACAAGTGCAAGACCTGTTGGCTTGTTTTGACTTATTTTTAGATTGTGATTTTTGAACAGCAAAGATTAAGCACATCCTTGTAGTTTTGCTAAATTTGATATCTGGTGTAAAGCAGAGAAGAGAACAAGAGTGAATAGGAAGCAAGTAGGACTTAAGGCTTGAAAAATAAGGGCTTTATGGAATTGGGACTTGGTCTGTTTTTGTATGGACTAATTTAGATTCTACTTAGCTAAAACACAATTCAGCCACGTATTAATTTATTCAAATGATTCAAAAGTAATTAGTGAACAATCAAGAACTAAAATTAATCAATGTTAAATATAGCATGTGTCTGGGAAAAAAAGCTACAAAGTGTATAAGGAAAATGTATCCTTCATTATATTAAAGAAAACTCACTTCACATAAATAGTAAATGTCAGTTAAAGCCAAGGGAAATATGTACCGTGTTCAACAGTATTAAAACTGACATAACATGAATGATTGTCAAAAACATTGCCATGGTATCTGGCAATGTTAAGAAATATTAAATAGGCAAGAGATTTTTATATACTGTTTTACCATTTTTGACAGTTTATATACCTAGAAAGAAGGTTCATTTATAGTTGTAAAAATGCAATCTATTCAGTTTTGTTTCCTATTCTCTGAGACACTTGAGCAGCTATGAAAAGATAATTTGGACTCAAATAAAGGCTTTTGTAATTGCTGTCAGCTTGACCAAATACTGTTTTGAGCAATCTGGACAAAAAATTTGACAGTATACTTAGTTCAACACAGAATTAATAAAGGTGACTGAAAGCAAAAGCTGCTTCTTACAAGGGGATGGAAAGTGAAGGAAACTGCTATTGCCACACATTTTTTTTATCTTTCTCCCCTGTTAAGGACTAAAATCCATTTATTTTGATCTACAAGTTTTGTTAGCATGAATGGGTGCCTTCAGGATTTTTCCTATGTCTGAAATACCAGTTTTTAAAATGAAAAACAGTCTTTGACATTGAGTCATTCATTGACTTGGGGTTATGTGAGCACAGCATTTGCAAGCTGTTATCTTCCATGTATATGTAATAAAATATGGTTGATTGTCACTTCCAGTTTTAGCCAAGTGACACAGAGATTTTGTTTTCCAAAACCAAGCCTGCTTCTTTGTTCCACCATCCCCATCTTCCCCTTATGTGCTAATTTCTATTCCACAAAAAAATGGCACTCAGGAGGGAAACAGTGGCACCAAAATTCCAAAGCTGTGTCTTAAATTAGTTGGCATATATATATATATATATATATATATATATATATATATATTTTTTTTTTTTTTTTTTTTTTTTTTTTTTTTTGTCTGTTAGGACCAACATTGCCTTAGTATTTACAGAAGATAAGGATATAAGTATTTGCAAAAAGAACCTGTACCTAATAAATGGAGTGGAACCAAAGAGCCCAAAAATCCTACACTTTGCCTCCCTTATGGAAAATAGAAATTTTTGAATATTATAAACAATTAAAATAATATTTTAACCAAACAAACTTTCAGCAAGAGAGAGATGTTTGGGGGATGTTGCTGTATTGTATGAAGATGCACATGAACTTCAGAAATTCTCAAGAATATGCACTATAAATATACACATTGGAATGAGAAAAAGAAATTGAAATCCATAAGGCCATTCAGAGCCACTGTTTCTGCTGTCAGAATTAATGATTTTTCCTTTCTTCCCTGAGGGTTGATTGCAAACACTGTACAGCACCAGAGGCTCTTCCATCAATGTGATGAAAAAAGAAGCAATTCCAAGACCCAAAACTTACTTTGCCCCATTCAGTGTTGTATCTGCAAGATCACATTCTTCAAATTAAATGTTTTCTGATAACTTTTAACTTGTAATATTTTTATTTTTTTCCAAAGCACTACAGTCTGAACACCAACTACCCTTGAAAGGAAATCAACCATAATCAGACCATTTTGAAACATTGAAGAGGTAAACAAAAAGCTAAAGTCAAAGGTGCAAGAGTTGTAAGAATGTGAACAGAGCATCTCACAACAAAGGAATATTTGTGCAGTGTTCCTCTGCTCCTCTCATATACATCAGTTAAGACCTATGGGTCACATCCTCTGGGAGAGAGATGTGGCTGAGTCACTAAGGCAGGATGCAGAGGGCAACTGGCCCCACATCTCCCTGTGCCATTCCAGGGCAGCTGTACCACTCCTGCTGCACAGCCCTGAACAGAGCCATAGAGACATCTCAGCTCACCTGGTGCTGATGAATCTCAGCAGTTTTTGCTGAAAGAGCAGCTCAGTCTGCACTTTCCTATGTGGCTTTTTCCATTCGTTTTTATTTGTCTGGAACCTAAAATGCTATCCAGTGAAACATCCAGTTTTACTGATGTTTAAGCCTTTGCTATCTGGGTGACGAAATAGGACCACCTAAAACCTAGAAAATTCTATTTGGAACTACACCTCTCTCATTTTGCAGCAAGGACACAGCACTGAAAGAAAGCACCTTTTGTAATTCGAATTTCCACCAAATTCCTTCCAGGAGGCCAGAAAAAGGAAATGCCATAACAAATCACCACAGCACCTTGCATTTACATCACAAGAAGAAATAAAAATATTCCTCCAGAAAACATACCAGTGCATGCAATAATGTATAAATAAATAAACAGATAAACAAATATAAATAAAAAACATTATAAATAAACATTAGGAATAAACTTTATAAATAAACAATGTTAACATTGTTTATTTCTTACTCAGGAAAATGACCTCTCTTACTCTAAAGAAGGTACCCAGAGACTGCAGTAAATTTGCAGGCAGTTGTGAGAAGAGGTTGCATATTTGGGGTCTCCAAACTAAATTAATTTTGCCCCAGGTTTGATTATTCAATGCAATTTGTATGGGAAGACAAGAGGCAAAAAAAGTGCTTTCAACATCATCTGTCTTAGAGAGGTAAGAATTTTGAGGCAATGTGCTCTAATGGGATAATGGGGTCTGGTTTACATGCATCTCTGCAGTTATATAATGACAGCCTTTAGTTATCTGACTCACATCCTACCTCTCAGTGTTAGGTATGAATCAAAGCCATCCCTAGTCAGAACGAATTATCCTTTGTCACTGGAACACCATCTGATGGAACAAGTGTTATATAAACTCTCAGAGCTTTCATTTTAGGCAGCTCCATTTTTTCTCTCGGTGGCAAAAAAAAAAAAAAAAAAAAAAAAATTTAAAAGTTGAAAGCAGAATTAATTATGAATTTACTTGTTCATGTAGAATAATCTGTCTTTAAAATAGCTCAGCATTGAAATTGCCTCAAAGGCAGAAACATCTGCTGTACAGCAGAGGCACATACACCCTGACTAAAAACAGAAACCTGAGATTTTACTGTTGATTAGCTTTGCCATTGCTTGTACTTAACATTGGTGTCCAATTGCATTGCAAGCACTATAGAAGTTTAATGATTACTCTCTGAGTGGCACCTAAAAGACAATATGCAGGTAGGATGAGTACGTGAAAGCAGAAAACCAATGTCAAAATGCATTCACGTAAAATGATACAGTCCTAAGAAACCTGCCTCTTCAGCACAAAAAGCTCATGCATACATAGATCTCAGAAGGATTGTATTCAAGAAAAAGATGGAAGTTTGCATATTTTTCAAAATGAAAAGTGAAGCAAAAGGAAATGGCCTGCAGAGAACCAGACAGTCCAGATCGCTCACCAGTAGCTTACCATTCAGGGGCTAGGAGGACAGGGGAGGAAAAAAACCAAAAACAACAGTGAGCAAAATTTGCTCACCACAATAGACTGCAATATTTGATGCTGGGATCATTCAATTTCCTTTACAAGAAGGAAAGAAAGTTTGTTGTGCTGGGGTGAGAGACACTAGCTGTGCAACTGAATAGTGCTTGCAGTAATGACTAATCAGCTGAAAGGAGCCTGCAGCAGGGAGTGAGTGTGTTATGCAGCTTCTTGCCTTGAAACAGCAGCTGGGCTTTTTCTGAGAGAGTAAAACTTCAGCAGAGCCTTTCACACCAATAGGAAAATGCACAGGAGCAGGTAAACCCACAAAGGCACCACCTATGACAATTCCTTACTGCTTGGGGGTCAGTGGGTGACTGCAAATCTCCAGGATTCTAGTATGTCCTATGTACTGCTCCGAGCCTGTAGCTCCTAGTTTTGTTTTCACCATGAATAGAGCAGTGGGGACATGTTCTCCTCACAGAGGTGTCTGTTCTTCCTGCTTTCCAGCCCTGCTCACAGCAACACAGGGTGAAGGGAGCTTCACCAGGCTCATGTGTTGGGCATGCTGTAATTCATTGCTGTTTGCTGTTCTAACCTCCTGCACAGCCATACCTGTTAGGAACACTGTTATTATAGCCTTCATCATGCATGCACAGGTGTGTTATAAACAGCTCCTGATGTTCTGGGATAATTTCTGGAGGGCTCCAGAAAATGGAAAAAAACATGGAGAACACAGAAGATGTGTATTGTAAGTATATGTATTTTAAAAGTAGATGAAAAAACAGCAACACGGTAAACTTAAGGGAAACATAAAAACACAGTTTTGACTGTGCACCACAGATGTCCTAAGTGATGTGAAAATAGCTAGTGATGTTAACTGTACCACAGGTGACATGATGCTCTGTATTGTAGTACAAAGCATCATGTCACCTGTGTACAGTTAATTCTCAAGCCACATAAATTCCCTATTCAAAAGCAAATTTATAGACTTCCTTAAATTGTTGGCTTACAATCAGGGCATCATAACATGTCTTTTCTTATATCTGTAAAGTATTGTAACTATCCTTCTTTCTCTCTGTACACAATATAGGAAAGAGGAGAAAAGAAAATTAAAAAAAAACCCCACTTATATACCTGAATATCAGAGTCTTATTTTGCCTCTGATAACAAACAGAAAAATCCATATAAATTAGTCTTTTTGTGATGTGCACCTGAGAAGCAGACAGCAGAATTTTTTAGCATAATAACTCACTGTTAGATTTCCACTTTCCACGCACCAGTGACAGGGAAGAGAAGAAACAACATCTGTGCTTTTTAAATAGCTGCAAACTTAGAAAAACCCTTCTAGAAATAGGGAAAGCCAAGGTCCCAGAAGGACAGAGAAGAAAAGAGCTTGTCTGTAGCATTTAAACCACTGATTTAGGTCTGGCTGTATTAACAGCTGCCTCTATTAAATCAGATGAAACGACCACCAGTATGGTCCTAGCCCATCACTGGTGTAGAGACTTGGATGTCCCTGGCTCTTCAGCCTGCAGAAGAACTCCACTACCTTTAAAACAGGATTAATGCAGTTCATGCAAGTGGAAATGAGTAGAGAATGGTCATATTTAGCAGTGGATTTATACAACCCACTGCTTGATGAATTGGAAATCAAGTTCAATTCAAGTGCAACCATTTTGGAATTCAGAAAACCATCCTCAAGAAAAATCTCTCATAAAGGATTTAAGCAGCAATCAGATAACAGGCTGTGGTACTGAGCCCATAACTGGCAAAACAAACAACACAAAGAAAACTGAATACTGAAAAGCTACAATAACTGATAAGATGGAATCACTGCTTGGTTTTTTTCCCCTCTCCTGTTTTTCCATTGCATCTTTGGGACAAAGAAAGCAGAAAGCCCTAGCCAAGGAGTTCCCCTGTGTCATAGTTAGCTCAAGTGCTTTCCCCAAGTCCCACTGGTGTAAAGCAACATATTGGCAGGGATGGGACATGGTTATACTGTTCTGGCAAACTCCATCTGGCATATACGTCCCAGGGGTGTTGCAGACAGCTGGCATTAGTTTTAATAGTCGGATTCAAATCTTTCTCTGGATCAATGTGTACAAATCAGACCTGTAACTCTTTGTTGCTGTGCTCCTGCATGAGGCAGGCTTTGCCACAACTGGAAAACAGTGAGCTCACTTATTTGTTAATTTTTAAACCTAAAATGTTATCCACTGAAACATCAGTCACTCAGTATCATTTTTCCATTTTTGTTGCTTTTCTAGGAGAGAAAACTGAGTTTCAAGCCCTTTAAAGGGAATCTATCTCAATCTGTCTTAATCTGCTGAAAAAGAAAACTATTCTAACCCCAGTTCAATCCCCACATATTCATGATATCAAACTCTCCTAACAAAAAGATCGAGGCAGCCAAAATTAACCTCTTCTTCCACTGGAGATATTGAATACTGACAACAGACTGGATCAAATGTCCTTACACAATTCTCCATGAACAAAATCTACCTGAAATTATACCTGAAGAATCTGTGTGCTACCTGAAAAATTTAAATTAAGAAAAAAATTTTAAAAAGCTAAGGCTGTTACTTCCTTATTTTTCACCTGGAAACATATTCTGAATAAATATCCTAAATGAGTATTTTAAAAATTAATTAAATTAAATTACTTTAATAAATTTGAAATTTAAATGCTTATTGATACCAGCAAGGAGTCCAATAATACCTATGAAAATAGGTGTTCATTGTAGACTGCATCATAATACGAGACTGTGGTGCAATACCAGAGAAATATGGGCAACACAAATGGCTAAAAATGTTAATAATGATAAAGAAGATGCTTATTATCTATTGTTGTGGAATTTTACTAGCAGGAACAAGTATAGCAGCCAAAAGACTTCTTTCACAGCCCTACATCAGGGACTAATAAACTGTCACCCCAATACTGCAGACATTAGTCCTTTAGAATAGTCCCATTTTAATTTAAAACCTCAAATGTTCTTTTTGAATTATGATTAAAAAAGTCTTTCTTAGAAAAAAACACTTTTGAAGTTTAAAAAATGCCTTCATTTATGTAAGATTTGCACGAATAATGACAGAGAACTGAGTAGCAAAAAATACTTTTTAAAACAAGTGTTGGGTTCCCCTTCATGCTGTTTTAAGTGACTATTATTCTCTTAACAGTTACGTATGAGCACAGCACAGCAATTGAGCATTAATTCTAACTCTTTCACGACTCAGATACTTAATCTAAAATTAATGTCAAATGTTTGTATTTTAGTAACTAATAAGGGTCTGTGTGAGCAGCTTCTATGTGGCATCATATCCAAATGTGGCAGTTCTATTACTTAACATTTTAAAATATGATCAAAAGGGTAATTGGTCTTGAAAAAAACCAAACCCCAAAATACTCCTTCTTCTCCAATCCGCTTCTTTATGTCATGTCTGTGTGGGAAGCTGTTCAAGTTTGACTGTCTAGGGAAACAAATAAAAAAATGAGATAGGTTTTTAGATCTGTCTGCTGTGGCAAGACGAAGGAGATACAGATTTTTGATGGTGTGTTTCTCCCATTATCCATATACAAATTTTTCTGGTTTATGTAACAGAACATTTTATCGCTCTCTGCTTTGAATGAGACACTTAAACTGCCTCTCAGTCACCAGTGTAGCACTTTTCTGGGTTATCCATCAGAATTGCTTTATTGGACAAACTGAGATGAAGCGTGTGTGTGTGTGTGTGTGTGTAAACGTTAAAAACAGAGTGAGGGGAGAGAGAAAGAATGAGAGATTGGCATAAAGTAGCCAAAAGTGGAAAAAGAGGTATCTTTCATAAAACTGGAGTCCAGAAGTTATCAAACTTGGCTAACAACATTTCTTTCTTTGGATTGCAAAGGCATTTGAAGCAACCTTAATGTTAGTTTGTTTCATTAATATATATTCAAATAATCTCTCTGGATATCCCAGAGTTTATCAGGTTTTTTCCCCACAGATAAATAAAGTCATTTTGACAGGACTAAGGTAGACATTGCAACACAAACAACTTAAATTGTAATAGTTGTAATCAAAATTCCCTTGACTTTTCTGGCAACATTTTCATTGACCTTGGTGAGCTTCATCTGAGCTCTAAAGGAGATTATTAAAGTCTTTTGCTTCAAAATCTAACTAGATTGTGGAATATTAAGACTTGTAAAGGACAGGTTTGTAGCTGCTATAAAGTTTCATAGCTCTATTGACTTTGAGAATGTTTAAATAATTTATACTAGCAGATGATTTGCCTTCAAAATTCACAAACAACTTTCATTCCCCTTTTATTAATCTTCCACACTGTACATGCCACATTTTGGAGAGTAAATATGAATGTATGGTCAGTAGTTTGATTTTTTTTTTTTTTTTTTTTTTTTTTTGTTATTATCAGCTCTTGTAAGATGAAAAGATGAATAAGTTGTGTGCCCATTGATTTCCTGCTGTATGTGGAGCAGATAATAAATCCATATCACATCAAGTGTGCTTTAGAAAAAAATGCACTCTGGATTTTAGAGCACATAATTAGGTCAAAAAGGCAGCCTGGGTAGCTGGTTTGTCTGGAATCAAAGAGAGTATCTGGAAACAAATTGAATATAGCTTGTTTACACTTTCATTGACACGGTGACCGAGAATTCCAAATTTGTATGCATTTTAGTAAATCCATAGGTAGTAAAGAAAGTAATTTGTGGATTTTTTTTTTTTCGACGAACAAAATTCAAAACTTTTGATTGCTGTGAGTTATTGGCGTAGGAAACAAAGAGCTCTTTTGTAACTCAACAGAGAAGAAAGATTTGAGTGTGCTGGTAGGGAAAGATTATGAAGTTGGGAAGCATGCAGGTTTTTGCTGGAATCATAAAAAAACTTAGATTTAAAAAGACCTATGAGGTCACCTGGTTCGACTCCCTGCTCAAAGCAGGGCTACTGTTAGATTTAGATCTTACTTTAAATTTAGATCATGTTACTGAGGGCAATATGATGTCAAGTTTTAAATATCATCAGAGAAGAATCCTCTCCCAGCTTCCCTGGGCAGTCTCTCAATGGGTTTGACCCTTTTTACTGTGAAAGGATCAAAAAACTATTCTCACAGTATTTAACTGAAATATCAATTATTATAACTCATGCCCTTTTGCTTTGCATCTTTCAGAGGAGCCTGGCTCCACCTTTCCTTCTATCAGCCTTTCCATACACTTCACGTGCTTCATCCCCTTTATCATTCTTGTGGCCATCCTCTGGACTTGCACTACCATGTCAACAACTTTCATGTATTGGGGGCCTAAAAGTGGACACCTTCCTCCAGATGAAATGTCACAAGTACCAACATGAGGGACGCAGTCACTTTACTTGAATGACTGGAAATAACTTGGCAATAGAGTTTATCCTTCATTGCTGGAACAGCACAGGGCTGACTCAAACAGCACACTACTGACCATCCTCAAAAATAACCCAGAGCCAATCTTTTAAGTGCCAGGGACTGAATTTTAGGATGTCCCTTCCGGGTTCATTAGATATGGCTGAGTAAATATCTTCCCACATTCCAGCTTGCCCACTAGTCAGATTTTTGGTTATGGAGGGGATGTTGCTTCAAAGGAAGGGTTAAAAAGATGTCTATACCGAATTTGCTTAGCTGCTTTTTTAGCTTTGTTGTGAAAGTTAAAAAAAGGGTGGGTGTTGAAATGCCTTTGAGATATACCTATGTTTTAAAGAATGTGGAAGGCTAGACATTGAAACAACTGAGGATTATTAATTGTACAATAAATTGCTTTCTTTTCCACCATATGGGTCATGAGGTTTCTCAAAGGGATAGGGAAAAGAAAATGTATTGTCAGTAACATGTTCAGGATACTCATATGGCACTGGAACTTGGATGAGCATTGATATTAATAAAGAATCAAACTGTAAATACAGATTGCACCACACCTGCACGTGCTGCATAAGGCTAAGTAAATTAAAAGATTTCTTCATTTCTCTTAGATGTTCTAAAGTGTAACATCTAAGTAACATTGAGTTCTTCCACCTCTATATAGTGATATAAAAACATTTCTTTCAGATGGGAATACTGCTCTGTTATGTGTCTTTGTCACCTTGAGACAAGGCTGCCAAAACAGAGCCTGTGTGAAATCACGTATTTGTGAGATCATTTTGAAGCTAAAACAAGTTATGAATGCCATTTCCTGAATATTATGGGGCAAATCCTAAAGTGAACACAAAATAATAACAGTTAAAAGATACACTGGCTGTTAATTTAAGAGATGCATTTGAGCTTCTAAGTCTTTATTATTTAGATCTAGAAAAACTCTCTTTTTCTCTATAAATTGTGGGTAGATCTAGGGCAGTGTGAGTCAGTTAAAACTGAGCTATATGTCAGCAGCATTTGTATTTAGAAATGCTCAGTCTTGGACTTACTATTCAGTTTTGGTTTTTCACCCCACAAAATTATGCAGTCTTTTAAATTGTGGAAATATAATCAGAGACACAACTTATGGCAGACACAGAAAATTTTTTACCAAGCCAATCTGTTCAATGTGGAGATGGCCTGTGCAATCTCATTCTCAATTTTTAAAATATACTTAATTACTTAAAAATATATATTTCTTTATAAATCTTTTAACTCTGTCAAATTCACAATGAGAGTGATCTAGTCAAGTCAGAAATGCCTCTGCTTCACACACAAATGTTTACAAACCTATGACTTATAGACCTGCAGGTAGACCACATGCTAGTCAACAGTGGAAAGCAGGGTGAAATTCATAACCTGATCAGAAGCTCATTGAACTTCTCATTTCAAGTCTTTGAAGTTGTCTAGTTCAAGAGGATTTAGATTGACTTTATAGAGCTGGTTGTTTCTAAAAAACAAACTCTTGCACTAAGACATCTGTAATGTGAAAAACATATTTAAGAAATGCATTGTGTGCATCATATTTTGAATGTTTCACAGCCATCTGAGGTACGATAAATATCATCATAAGACTATTTATAATATTATTTCCTTTGTTGGAGTATTTTAGCATTACTAGAATCACTCTGGGCTCTCCATGCATAAAGGTCACTGCTACAGAAGAGTGTCAGGGAACAAGCACCCCTCCTGACATCTCCCAGCAGGCAGCTGCTCAAAGGACAGGGAAAAGAATGGAAAGTAAAGTACTTTGACTCCAACAGGCTACTCTTTACACTGATATAAATTATTAAAGCTGGAGGTGGCCCTTGAGAATTGGAAGACTGAACTGGGTTTTTGAAAGCTCCCACTGGTTCACTTCCCACAGAAGAAAAAGGAGATATCAATGAATCTCATTACCATTGCCAGTGAAAATTTTTACTGCATTAGTCTTTACCAGTACACCTTTAGAAATACAACTACATTGCAGAAAATTGCATAAAAATTAGTCACTGCAGTAGCTAAAAGAAAGCTTTCATAAAATAGCACAAATCTAGCCTATTTTGCAAACTTTCTAATCTTGAGACAATGTTGCTATATTATACAACAATTTTAAAAGAATTACTTACCTTGTAAGCCTTTGTTCCTGGTTTTACTGTGCCATCCCTCTCAATGCAAGTACACAGCAATTAAGCATCAGCATTTTCCATTCTGCTTATCTGACAACAACACACCTGGTCTAAAATCTGTAAACCCAGTCACCCACCCACCCCACTGTCTCGCCTGAGCTGAGTCACAAGAATTCAAACTTGTTGTTTTTTTTTTTTTCATCAGCAACAGAAGGACTATATCGATGGAAACACACAGCTGTTGATTTGTCACTGACCCAAGGGAGAATACATAGAAATTTGATTCAGTATCTATAGTCTCCTGACTCTGAAACCTTGTTAAGGGTTTGCACAGATGCATATTACATAATCACTAGGGTAGGGCATGGGTTTGTAAGATCATTTTTGAGATGCTGCAAGCTTTGGCCAGAGATAAATTATACTGGGGAGATTTATTTTTAACTTCAAATCAGTAATTAATGTTGTTGTATATAAACACTCTGTGCATGATCTTCTTTAAAACAGCAGAAGGGAAAGATAGGAAAACAGAAACTGGCTGGGCTGAACACACTATTTAATAACTTCATAAGCTTTATAACACTGGGGATCTTTAAGCCCTCAGTAAAATGCGTGGAAATTCGAGATTCTCTGGTGCAAGGTCCAGGACTTTGGTGTTTTTGTTGACTATGTCTCCCCGCCCCACCCTCCTCTTTGGCTTTTGTTTGTTCGTTTGTGTTTCTGGTTGGTTGATTTCATTTGGTAATTCTATTTTACAGTGTTGGATCTTTTAGTAGTAAGCACATGTTCTATTAATACGTGAAGTATTTCCAACAGCATTTCAGAATACAGCACTTCTCTTTTTAATAATTTCCAAGCTGCTTTAAGCATAATTTCAAATGAAAAAAGGAGCTACTTCCTCCTTTTAGAGACTGATATGCAGACCACCAGCAGTAACATTTGAACCCCTTAATTTACACCTTATTCAGTATTCTCTGGTTTGATGCCTAAGATGTGAGGTTTTCACTTACTCAACAGATCTCACAAAACCTAAAACTCAATATAAAAAAAATAAACATACTAGCAAATAGAGCTCTTGGAATGTAGACTCCAACAAAATTTATTTTTAGTGTCACATTCTGATATGACTGAAACCTGGTAATTATTTAATGTGGAAAACTTTGAACATTGTTTTCCCACTAAATGTGACTGGATAATCTATCTGCATTAAAACACCAATAGGGTATAACTCATTTTCTATGATTTGGGGTGGTCAGATGGCTAGAGGTAATTACAATTACAAAACTTTACAAAAAAAAACAGAATACCTAAAATCTTTGGATTTCCATTCCCTCAATGCTTAGTAAAAAAAAAAAACAAATTGATCAGAGTAATAGAGATCACTGTTCATAGAGAGCACCAAGAGTTGTTCATGGTTTTAGTAGAAATCAAGGACACACAACAATCTCTGCAATGAATTGTTCTCTATAGTCGCTTTCACTGGAAGAAAAATGCAATATACTTCAAAATTAGTGATTCCTTATTACAATTATTTTATTGCTTTATATTCCAAATAAAAGTAAAACCTGCCCAAGTAATTTCTATGAGTATGCTTTGAATCCAGAAAGAGTTACAGAAAAGACTTTGTTTGTGTAATTGTAGGTATCTTGTAGAAACTAAATTGCCAAATAAATCAGTGGGTAATTTTCCAGATACAACCAGAAAATTGAAAGGTATACTCTGCCCCATAAACTGCATTTTGACCATGCAGTGGACTTTAAATAAAATATTAAAAGTTTAATATTCTTTTATCTGTATTCCTGTCAGAAGAGAAGAATGTTGTAGAAGAATGGAAGAAGACAGAATTCTTCCTTTAGTCAATACTTGCCAAAAAATGAGATAATGCAGTACTAATCAGACAGCAAAATATGGTTTACCCTTTTACAAACTAATATAAATGCTTATTGCTGTAGGCTATAGATAATATAATTTAAATCTCATTTGTATATAGGAAATTAAATAAGTTTGTAACAAGTGTACAGACTGAACAGGAAAGTCAGATATTTCCTCATGGGATTTACCTTACTTTTCTGCTCCATTTTCCCCTCTTAGTCCTTGTGATATAACCACAACCAGAGCAATCTGTGTTTCACATGCCACTGTGAATTTTTACTTTTTCATTTAATTTCATGATTATTTTAATGTTTGCTATGAGTTTGATAAAGAGGTAGTGGTAGAGTAAATACAGATTGCTAATGAGTATACAACTGACAAATACATAAAAAAGACATTCCACTTTTGTTTCCTTGCCTATTTTTCCTAATGATTGCTATAATCATTCCTACAATGATTCTAAAGGTAAAGTCATTTTTTAAAAAAGTATACCTTCAATGAGTCATCCCAAACAGAGTTGTCTTTCAGACAATGAAAGAAATTTTCTGCTGCCACCAATGCATTCTCTCAACTTATTATTCTGACTTGCATTTCATGTCATCAGAGACACCAAGATATTATAAAAATTACTTTAGAGATCAAGCTGAAAAAAGGAGTGGGAGAACTTTTTAAGATTTTGATGTCACTGGACTTTGACTGCATCTACAACAAATTAATTACATGGTCCAAAAGGGATCTGAAGTCTGAAAAACCTTGATTTAAATTACTTGCATCTAATCTCTGGAGAATGGGATGTGAATCTGATTCACAAAAAAAAAAAAAGGAGATGAGTGATTTTCCTGCGAAATCTATTACAAGCCACCTGAGTTTGGAGCTATATTCTTTTAGACAAGACCCACATGGAAGCAGGTATCTTTGATACTAGACAGGAAAAGTGGTGTTGCAGCTATTCCTAAGAAAAAGGAATTCCATATTTTGCATTACTCTGTTCCAGTAATGCTTAGCAATATACACAAGCACCACAAAATTTCACACCAATGCATCCAATCCTCTCTAGCTTGTTTGATGGGATCAGCTTGATTAAAGGAGACAGAAGTTTCCAGTTCCATTTCAGGTGTATTGGAGTAGCATATGTAACTTGAGTTACATATTCACAGACATCCATATATGTATGACAAAGCAAATGAACATTTATTCTATTCCCTCAATTTAAAACAGACAACTTCTAAAATTATGTAAATGATATTAAACTGATTTTATCTAGATTTTTAAAAAATCTGACATGAATTTAATTATTTTTTTTAATATTGTACTTGCAAAGTATTTGTTTTATATCCTTCAATCAAAGCAAGCTGAAATATCTCAATGTGCTTATATATTTATTGTAACTTCATTATGATTTTTAAGGAAAAAAATTCATTTTTTAAAACATCATGTGATGGACTTCACTAAAGCATTTCTGTTTTTTATAGGCCCCACCGTCCATAAGGACAAAATCAATTAAATAATTTTTCTGTTATCAGACTGGTATCCTATTAGTCAATATATTTGTGACAATATTGTACTCTTTGGACTTCCAAGAACTATCTACTAGTAAATTTTTTCTCCTTTATAAGTTCAGCTTTTGCTTGTCAATTTTATTACAAATGCATTTACTAACATTTTTTTTTTTCTGAGAGAAAGTGGCTTTTGTGTTGCTCCTAGCTCTGTGTGCAGAGTCTCTGTGGTCTTTGCTTTGCTCCTACATTTTGTTAATTTCAATCCAATTTGTTTGTCTCCTTCCTTAATTTTTCTGCTTATCTGGCAGTCATTAAACAGCCTTTGATTTAGCCATACTGGTCCCTTGCTCTGTTTCTATAAGAGTGGAACAATTTGAACCTATACTTTTTAGATTACTTGTTGAAAGCTACCTGTTACACTTACCTCCTTTCCCCTTAAGCTTCCTTCTCAAATCTCAGTGTTTGCTCACTGCCTGCTCATTTGTTGTTTGTTATTCTGCTCTCTGGGCTCCTTTCTGAAAAGCTGTGAACTCTGTCAGTTTGCTGTCAGTCTCATTCATGTTGCCTTCAGCCCTCATAGTACCAGTGAATGTCTTTCTCTTGGCTGGAATCTGTATGAAAAGACGTCTCCCTCAAATATTTTCTTGAAGTTTTGTACTGAAGTCTTCACATAGGCACATTCTTAGAATCTGCTGGACATCATATCCCTGCAGCACTCTCTACCCACAGTCAAAATACTCAACTGCCAGTGGGTGATTCTGCCACATATTATAAAAAATACTCTCCAAAAGTTTTATCCGTCTGGTCTGCGTTGAGTCTACAGTTTACTAGGGATCTAAACCTGAAATCAAAATGTGATACACGATACAAAAAATATATCCCTTGTTCCACTGTCTGTACTTGCACAAGCAAATTATTTATTGCAATATTTATGCAATTAGAATTTTAAAATGTAATTGATATGTCTCTCTTGCATAAATGACATCATATTTTGTTCCTTTAATGTGACTTCTAGCTATTTTTATTTATTTTATATATATATATTATATTATATTATATTATATTATATTATATTATATTATATTATATTATATTATATTATATTATATTATATTATATTATATTATATTATATTATATTATATTATATTATATTATATTATATTATATTATATTATATTATATTATATTATATTATATTATATTATATTATATTATATTATATTATATTATATTATATTATATTATATTATATATAGTGTTATTTGCCCTGGTGTATTTTTATGTATCTTTGATTTTCAGTAGACTGAACTATTATCATCCTTTATGCTCCTCTTATGAATGCATTCTTTCCTGTTTCGTTTTTATCTTAAGCTTCCATTCCTCAGGCCTCTCTGTCTTTTAACCTGTAAACCTCTTTCACAAGCTTTGTAAAAATGTTCTTTTATTCTTTTTCTTCCTTGCCCCACTACTCTTGGGACTTGGGAAACTCAAACAAGGCAAAATCAAGTCCCCTGAGCAGCACCCTCTGTGCTGCCACACACTTCTTTCCAGGACACATCCAGTCTGCAAGTGCTTACATATTGTTGGATTATCTGTTGACTTTCACATATTTTTGACAGATCTAAGTTTTTATTCCTCTTAATATGGAAGCTCATGACTTTCCCTTGCAGGTTATTTCCATTAGTCAACTTCTCTCAGAAAACATTTTAGTTTTCTGCCCTGCTGCACTGTTTGATTTCTGAGACAAGATAAAATGCAATCCCTGGCAGTTTGTTTTTAATATACTCTGTAGTTAGAATACTCTCATATTTTTACACACTAGACAACCATTTCAGCACTTTTACATCATTTTATGACCTTTAAAATTGATTATATTTGTGGTTTTTTGGCATTCTCACAGTCTTCTGAACTCTGAGATAATTCCAACAATACATTTCATTGGAAGATCCAAAATCAACTGAGTAGTCATCAGATTATCAATAAAAAAAAAATTAGTGTTACTAGGTTAAGTATTGATTATTTGAAATGCCAAAGTATATGCACATTCTAAAACTAACACATGCAGTATAGTCATCATAAATTATGATGAGAATTTCCAGGAAAAGTTGCAAAGTTTTGGTGTTTTTAATGTGATTTATCCATCCCCTAATAAAATGTCTAACAAAATAATTATCACTTCAAATACGCTATTTTTTTAATAGAACATAGACTAAATTCTAAAGTCTTGTATTGGCTTAAAGGAGAAATACTGAGTTCAGAAGCCGGTTCATCAGTACATTTGTGATGTTAGATATAGTATACTTAAAATTTTAAGACAATTAAATAATACGTTATTTGTGAAACTCTGGAGTGGGCATTACTAATGACCAGAACGAGAAAAGACTCTAAGATTTCTTAATTCTGTAGATATTCTTACTTGTACTCCTAATTTTCAGATTACTGTGAGGTTGTTGTTTTATTCTTTTGTTTGTCTGTTTTTGTGTTCTTTTGTTTGTTCAATTTCATCTATATTGTGAAATATTTGTAAAGACCAAGGACATCAGCCAGTTTCAATGAGTAAATTCAAGCATGCACTTGATCCAAATTGAATTCTTTGCCTTTAAAACTTGTATCTTTCTCCACATGGGTCTTTATCTTGAACCAACTCTGAAAATTCGGATACCAGAGAGAGTATCTGACAAGTTACAGGGTACTTTTCATCACAATCTTATCCCAGCCCCACTGCAGGTAAAGTAGACTCTGCTATGACTTTCTCAACAACAGTGTGCAATGCAGTGATTGACATCAGGAAACTTCCCTGAGTTAAATTCAGAAGAAACAGACCAAGAACTTCTTGAAGATGGATCTTAACCACAGAAAGGTCTTCCTCTCTCATCTAGCACAGCAGAGTCTTGTGACAGATCTTGCAATGGGTAATGAGAAATGGATTCCTTTGTAAGTAGCAACTTTTGTCTGTGCTATTACAAGGAGTATTCAACTAAAATGGAATAAATAGCACAGAATTGACTGTTATTTTCTCCAGTTTCCAATCCTGTTTCAAGGTCTTCTGCTTTGTTACTTTATTTTTTCCATTCAGAACTCCTTTTGGCTTTCAGTTTAATATTTCAGTTTAAAATAGCAAGGATCAACCTGTGTTTAAAGTATAAGCAGCACACCTTTTGTCAGTTTTCATGAATACCTAAATTATTGAAGACTCTCTGTGGTGGTGCAGCTTTCTATTTTATTTAGTTTTCTAGTCTTATTTCTTACTAAAATTCAGTAGGTAATTACAAGCCATGCTTCTCTTTAACCTTCATTCTCTTCTCTCTTTCATACATGTGCAATGACATGTTGACATAAGATATAAATAATACACGTAAATCCTTTCTTATACTTAGCTATTGCTGTTAAATTTTCTAGTTCAATCTAACTGACATTCAAAGGAGCAGTCTAAAAAGATATGCTAAACACTGCATGAATCAGCTTTTAAAAATGTTCACTGTACCCAAAACAATAACTGCTGTATATCATGCTGGGGGCTGAAAATGACAAATACTTTGTTATTGTTCTTTTTGCAGGCTCAGAATAATTAGCAGTAGATTAGACTTAAAAAGGAAGGTTTAAAGATTTCTTTCAGATACATATTAAAAAAAGTATTAAAGGAGTAGAATTTGATTCTAAAGTCCCTCTACAAACTATAGTTTCTACCTCAAACTTTGGATAAAGCCAGTCCTGCATTAAGAAGAACCCAGTCAGATTAGACAGCAAAATAAAAAAAAAAAAAAATATTTTAGCCAGCCTTTTGTATACTGATAAATACTCAGACTCCAGAAAAATGACTTAACTAAGAAAAGGCATGTGCTGCATATCTGTTCAATATCTAAGGAAATTCATACTGTCACATGATTAGTATTTTACAATAGATAAGAGAAAATATATCAATACTCTTTGGTGGTGCAGTTTAACTAGGAATACACTTTTATTAACAAGCAATCACAATGACTGCAGTTGACTTCTGTGCTTGTTCCAACAGCCCCACTGCAGCAACTAAGAAGGGATCTTACTATTCTGCAACACTGAAAGTAACACTTCTCATCAAATATACCATGAAGGATAGTTTGAAAAAGTGACAGGGACATACACTTGCATTGAGGTACAAACCTTCAAAATTTATGGACAGTCATTAAAACCAAGAACATTTCTCAGTAATATTCTTGCATTGATTAATGCTTTAAGACATATAATAATAATCAAGTCATTGGAGCAATTTGTTGCTTTAAAGGTAAATTTCAAACTTTGAATTTAGTCAGAACAATATAATAATCCTAGGCAGAAGTGGACTTTTCCCCTGAAAGTTATAAGCTGACAGAGGGATATTAAATGAGCAATTCTTCACTACAGAAAAATTGTGATTGTTTCAGTATATATCTACTAGAAATAATGTTACAGAATATTCAACTGGATTTTAAACTGATTTTTTTCTTACTACGTAATACAATACTACCATAGAAAAAGACAATGTAAGTACAGATTCCTTTTTTGTAAATTCAGCAAAAATGTCTACACAATCAATATTTCAACAATCTATACTTTTTAAAAAAATCTTATTGTATATAAGATTAGTCTTATAGTCTTATAAGTCTCTAATTAGTCCTACAAAACACAATAACTCTATAGGATAAGCAAACCATAATACCAATCTAATTTTAGCATAAATTCAAAGGGAAGAAATAGTAAATCAGTAACTATGGCCAGCTATTGTTTTTCAAATGTACAATCCACTTTTCCCAAGCTTGAAAACAAATATGAAATATCAGCCACATAAATAATGACCATAATCTTTTGCTGTTGAGGCTGCCAACACAGAGCTAAATAATAATAAGAAAAGAGCACTTCAGTAATCATTCATGCAAGATTATATCTGACATAAAATTATATGTATCCTCTAGTATATGCATTTGTTTTGTTTTGGTTAAAATTAAGTGACCAAAACACCTGGACAAAGGCTATGGTTGGAGATATTTAGGAATATATGAAAAAATCTTTAGAGCACTAGTGAAGAAAAGAACAGTTAAAAATTGAATTCAGGGGAAAGGAGGATTAACAATGTTGGTGTCTGCAAATTACTTCTATTTTTAGCACAACAAACTGTATAAAAGTTCCAGCATCAAAGCCCAGGTCTAGCTTGCTAAGGCATTCATACAGTAAGATGCTTTAGTGACCCTCTGATTGAGGTTTTCCTCTCGGCACTTGTCCTTTCCTGATGACTTGTGTGGGTTCTCCTCTCTCTAACAGGATGAGGGAGGCTGCCCATCTACCAAGACCCCGAGTGGAGACTGAGGGTATGCCGACCTTTATCTCAGGGACAGACTCGGGATCAAACTCAAATCTGTCACTGCCTTCAGGGAAAGACACACAGCAAGGTTTGCCCATATTTTTTCCAAACACTGCTGCATATTTCGTATGTTCTGATTTTTCTTGGACTCTATTTTGTTTTTGCCTGTTTGGCTGCCAGTTTGTTTCTGTTAGACTTAAGGAAAATGAAGTTCCTTCTATTGATTAAAATAATGACCCTTTTGAGAGTCTTTTTTTCCAGTGTGAATACTTATTAACTGTGCTGAGTTTACTTGAATTCAATGGGTTCTAGTCAAACAAATGAGAATGGAGCATGACTGAACTGCACTGCAACCCCAGCAGCCACAGCTTTCCAAATCCTGGTTTTGCTTGTGGGAAGCCATGCAGACAGGACACCATTCTTGGCACATGCTTTGTTTAGCACAAGGAATGAATAGCACCTTGTTATTTCCTCTGGTGTAAGGGACTTTAAAGCCCCTCTGATGGTACAGCCACACCCAGTGACATTGCAGTTTCCTTCTGCCCCCACCTATGGAACAGATTCAGCTGTTGCTGCTCATCTGACAGTTTGCTGAACCAGGGCAGCCCATCGTCCCAGAAAAAGGGGCAACTACATTTTTACCAGGTTATTGGGAGGCTGGAGGCAAAACAGAATTCATCCAAGGGAGTGGGCAAGATAAGTGAGAAAAGGAGAAAGCAGTAAATGAGGCTGGAAAAAAGAGAGGGAAAATAGAGCAAGCAGATTGTCTGGGAACCACACCTTTTGTGATATCTATGTGGTTATACAGGCTGAGCTCCATCATCTTCTTGCCATCTTTAATCCATCATAATATGACCTTCTGACTCTTTTCTATTTTAGATTCTACTACTGATCAGGAACCCACTGGGAACAGGAAAGCAGGTAAGGAGTTGATCCTGTGATGATGGGCTGCAGACTGTGGTTTAACATTAACTATGCCATTTTTAACAGCCCAAACATGATTCATCTTCTCTACATTTAGCCATTCATTCTAGTTCCCCCTAGGAGATTTGTCTCCTCTCAGTTATGCTGATTTAGCTCTTCACATGGCTGACCTCTAAACTGGACTTACAAAATGAAGCACTCAAAAAAAAAAAAAAAAGTCTAGTCTTTAAATAAAAACATGCCATTTCATCAGCCTGATTTATAGTCAGAGCAAAAAACTGCAGAATTGGCATAAATAAATGTCAGGACTCAAAGGGAGGCAAAAATGTATGGCCACTTGTGGGGAGGGAGGGAGAGAGACATCTCACACATAATGTGCTCCTGACAGAATAGGAGCATGAAGAAACTAGAGACTTAATTCAGGCATTAGTTTAGACTTGTGAATGGTGTAGACAGGCAGCAGATTAGACCACTTAGGGAGGTTGTGTAGTCTTCTTTGGTGAAGGTTTCTAAAGACAGAGTAGACATGAGCCTGTCAGGATGTGCATGGTTTATCCAAGTTTGGGAGGTCAGGTACTATAGCTTTGTTTTCCACCAGTTGGTGGATTGTTCTGAAATGCTGTAAATGTCTGGTTATATCTATATTCACAGTATATCTTCAAAATTTAAAAAATTATTTTATTTTAATGTAGTTTTGTTGAAAGCAGCAAAAATGTGCTAGAATGTTGCATCTTTTCATGGATCCTGTATCTCCATGAAGATTCCTTTTAGCAAAGGGATAATAAAGCCATTAAACAAGAGCTACTTAATCTTAAAGTAAAAGAATCCAAAATGTTTCAAACTTGAATATCCACATTTATGTGCACTTGGCTTGTCAACATCAGCAGTATTGAATTGTAGAAACTCACAGTAATTAAGCAGGCAATTCGCTATAGACTGTCAAACAGCATCTTTACAGAGCTGAGTGCACTGCAATTGTTAGGTGTGATACTGGATGCTCATTCCAGATGGCTTGGAGCTGAATTACAGGCTCAAAGTGGAGACAGGCAGTTCTTGAAAAATCAAGGCACTTTGGAGACTCAAAGATATCTGTACTTGAAATAATCAAAATGAACACCATAGGATAGGACAGTCAGACATTTCAATGTTTCATCTAGAGCGATTTGAGCTAATTTGGATGTACACTCCACCTTTCACAGCTGTCATGTAGGAGATTAGGAAGCAGAGGAGAATGACTTGTTTGAGAAGTTAAAACTTTTCCAGTTAGATTTTTTCCCTAGAGACCAAATTTTTAGGTACTCAAATATATATTTTTGTAAACAGAAGTTATTTAGCCATTTGGAAATGGAATGAGGGTGCATTAGAGGATGTTAAGTTTGGACACGAGAAAAAGACTGGTCAGTCACGAGCAGGCTCCCCAGAAAAGTCACAGCTCAAGCTAGTTGGAGTTCAAGGAACATCTTTAGGATTCTGCTATTAATATGGTTTAGTTTTAGGTAGTCCTTTGAGGAACAGTTAGTTGGATCCTTTCCTACTTGAGATACTCTATGATTCTATGGTTATTATACAAGTAAAACCAGTCTGGTCACTTTAGGCTGCTTTGAATTGTTAAAACACTGTTTCAGGAATGCTAGGTGTTTAAGAGTCGTATATGAATGTCAAATCAGCCAACTTTTTAAGTTTGGACTTTTTCCCACATAAAGAGAGAAAGAAAATAAAAAAAAATTATAAGTGGAACAGGATTATTTCTCCAGTCTTCTCTTGTGTGTACAGCATTTTAAAAAGCAACAGCATAATATAAATTTGTGCCAAAGCTACTAAGCCGTTCAAAAGATTCCACAGAGAGCTGATCGATTCTTTTTATGTCTTCTGCATACTTATTAACTCTACAGCTATTAATCAGGTCATAGTCAGAAACTTGCTTCAATACCAGAAAATGTAAAGTTGCCTTTAACTTCTGTTGTTTATAACCTCCACAGATTTGAATAATAAGGGCTTAGAGTGTTCATCCTAAGTATTTGTCTCAGAATGAAACATTTCAGTAAATTCCAGTCCTTTCAAAGAAAGAGGCTTGGGAAACACCAGTGTTATAATAAACACTAAACAAACAAATAGAAAATAAATAATGAATGCCTGTGGGGAAAAATAAGTATTTGTATTTTAGAGTCCCCAGGGCTTTGGGAGCAACGTCCCCAGATATACTACAGATATGAACTTAGTTCCAAAGATGTTTCTTTTACTTTTTCCCACATGAAAACAAATATTTTCATGGGAAAAAAAGAAATCAATGTACTTAGCAGGTTAGATTTTGCTATGGAGGATGGAAGATGCCTAGGGATAAGGTAAATTATTCCAGAACTGGAATAGAACATATTTTAATGGCAAAGCCATGCTGGAGATATGACTAAGTCAAAGAATTTGTATGTGAATGTCTGAGAGTTGTTTTAATCAGATTAATCTTTGCTCATTTTTTCCTTGCTCACATTATCCCGGTGTCAGATTTGTAGAAATTCCAACAGTAGCAGGTGCAAAAAATGTTGAGTTTTGATTAATCAAACTGCTTTATAATGCTGCAAAAGTTCTATTTTTTGAACATCTCAAACAGGACTTCCTAAATCAGTGGACAATTTTAATCCCCCTACATATAATTAAAATTGGAACTAATTCTTCATATTTTAGAGGTGTTCGTGAAGAAGAACTATTAATATTTGCAAATCACTCAGGCAAAATGGTAATGAATATCTAAGTAGGGAAAAACACAAGAAAAAACACACTGTTATATTCAAAATAAAAATAGTTTGTACAGAGTTCTGGGTAAAGGCATACTGGACCATGAGGAAAAAGAACTACACCATGAGCTGTGTATGGTGGACTTCTGTGCTTTGCATAGAAATTAGGCTGAACTGTGTGATCCCTGTGTCCTGATACACACCTTGGGGAACTGCAAGAAGAAGTTATAAACACCTTAGTTATGGAATTTTCTGGAATACCACTCCCACAATAATGGTGTTTTGGGTGTGTCTATTTGTGTGTCCTTTACACTGTGATTGTTGATGCCAATGCCAGAGTTGAGAGTTTTGTAAAAGTGCAGTAACTGACATATCTGACATAAATATGCTTCTACTCTCTCCTTCAGACTTTAATGATAGGACAAATTGCATGTCAAAATCATATCTCAAAAAAGACTGCTTCTATATCCTGATTAAATCCCTCTCCTTCTTTCAAAAAAACACATTTCCAATATTGGGTGTTTTCCAATGACTGCACAAATAATCATCTTCATTCTAAAAAGTATTTTTAAGCAAAGAGAAAAGCCAACTAACAGACTAGACCTTAAATATTGAAGTTATTTTAGGATATGATAATAGAAATGGAGATTCCTTGTGTGCAGTGGCCATTGTGCAAAGTGATATCATCAAAATCTTAAGTATTAATTAAAGATTGACTCACTGAAGAACTACAGGAATCTTTGACTGGCGTACATCAGAAATAAAGTAGCCACCAAATCAAACCAATTTATTGATGGGACACTATCCTGTGGTTTGTGAGAAGTTCAAGCGAGGCTGCCCTGCCAAGTGCATTGTGTGTGACAGCAGCAGCACTGCCAGTGTAGTGACAGGTCCTCATTAGAGGAAGAAACAAGCAGGGCTTGCTCAGGCTCCGAACACGAGGGTGTACTTGAACTCATCTACAAGTTAATTTCTGTGCTTCATGCTGCAGAGTGGTTGTACCCATGAGGAAGCACTCTCTTCTTTAGCCTATTAACCATTTGGTTTGCCCCCTAGTGTCTTCCTTGAACTCACTGAACAAGGTGAACTTTACAGTAGAGTAGGGAGATATAAAAACCGCCTGCAGTGTCAGAAACAATTTGCATTGGCTAGTTTATTCAAATAATATGCAGCTCACAATAACTAGAATGCTTTAAAAAGGGATTCCTTTACATGAAGCATACCTTAATGATGACTGCAATATGCATACAGTTTTTGCCACAAATCTAGTTATCTGATAATTGATCTTCATGCAATATGTTCAGTTTTACAGTTCACAGAAAGCTTTCCTTGTTTTGAACAAGCTGCACTGTCACTACATTGTCAGACTTTTCTTCAGTCACAACTGGGAGATGTTGGCCTAAGAGGACCCCAAAGGCTGATCTTATAAATGGTGTCTTCAGATAAAATCAGGGTTTTTCTTAGCTAATGTAGTCTGCCAACATTCTTTCTATTAGTGGCATCTTGGCTTTGTACAATACTGTTGTCATAGAGCCCTATAATTACAGGGCATTTTTGTCTCTATACTGCCATTAGTATAAAATTTACTTGTATGGCCAAAAACAAGTTAATCATTCGTTGAACCAAAATAGCTGAGGGAAACTGATACCATTAATCTGTCTGGACTGTTAAAAACATTTCTAAGAGATAAGAGATTATTCTTTACACTTAACTGTGTTCATATAACATATGCTGCTGTTAATTCTATGGAATCTGAATTAAAAAGGACACAACTTAATTCTCATATAAGTTTTAAGCATGCTATTTTTTTTCCTCCTTGAACTAAAGGATTCTGGACAGCTGTCAGTGAACTAATTTTTCCATATTTTCATACTTCTCTCCAGGAGAAAAACTGCCTACTCAATAGAAAACTCATATGAAGACTAGCTGTTCAAAAGATACTACTGTCTATGAAAAGTTCTTAAGAACATCAAAGTTCAAGTAGTTACTGCATCTATAAAAATATTAAATTTATTTCTCTTGTGATCCCGCTAGCATCATGTGAATGCTGCCTATGTGTATCAACAAATATTCAAACAAATGTGGCTGCCAAGTCACAGCATCTTCATACATCTGGATTTATAGTAGGAAAATATGACTGCTACTGAGTTCTGCCTCTTTCTGAAAAGTATCCCTGCTACACTTCTAATTTTTTACAAGTTATGCAAAGGTAAGCATCAAATTGCCCATGCTTTTATTGGTGTGCAAGCTTTCTGAGATATGTGATGTATGTGAGAATACAGTAACTCTTCAGTGTTATGTAGTTGATTATAAATGCATTTCAGGGATGTATTAGCAATGCCAAGATGAGGGAATCTGTATTGGAGGTTCATTTTCACCATGATACGGTAACTATGGGGTCCTGACTCTTTGTTCCATTTTGAAGACAGACAATGTCTCTCTTTTGATAAATGTGAGATAAAGTAGTCTATCTTTCAGAAAAACTGAGTAAAATTATGTGTAATAACATCACTGTTAGCTTAGTCTGAGACACCTCAGCTAAAGCAAAAACAGTGAAGGACAAGATTCCTGAGGATACTGAAAGCAATAGCTGATAAATTCTGGATAGAAATGAAGATGAAATACACAGTGTAGCTAAGGGAATTGCTAAAACCCCAAAACAACCATGTCTGAAGATATAAGTTTGCTTTGAACATTTTCTTCAACTGTCGTAATTAAATTAAGCCTGTAGAATTTGCTGCTAAAAAAAAATCCCACAAACCAAACCAAGCCAAACCAAACCAAACCAAACCAAACCAAACCAAACCAAACCAAACCAAACCAAACCAAACGTAAAAAAACCCAACTAATTTTTGACTTTTATCTGTATGATAACTCTATCTGTCAATATAGCTATGTGAAACTTATGTTGCAGAGAATTTGAATATAAATTTGGGATTCTCAGGATGCAGCACAGGGTTATGACCGCAGGCAAAGGGAACAGAGGTGCAGTCAAAATAAAACCTTTATTTATTCCAGTTAAAAAGAAAGCAGCAAAGTAAACCTACATGGCATCACAAATTAACCACATCTGAAAGCTAAGTGCTTATGTAAAAAAAAACCCAAAAAATAAACCAAGCAACCAGTTACAACTTCCAAAGAAAAAAGTTTTGGAGTCGAAATATTGGCCTAGACAGATTTATTTTTTAATAGAACATTATTTTAGAACTTTTTTTAATAGAACTTTACACAGACACTGCAGTTATTACTTGAACTTTTTTAGTGAAAGTGATATATCTGTATAAGACCTTATAAGACTTTTTACACTGCAAAAAGTTTTTTAAGGTCAGGACCAATATAAGAGTTGTTTGTGGTAGAATATGACAAGCAAAATACTTCTCTTGACAAGGAAATTTAAATCAGGAAAACTGTATTACAGAAAGTATACTTTACTCCAGAACACATTTCCTCTTCCTATGATAAATAAGTTATCTTGAGAGCCTGGCTGCACTTAGCAGGTTTGGTGATAAGAGCTGCACTGATAGAATTACACCAGCCACTCATTTGTAGTACAGAAATAGACCACTCTGATAAAATAGCTTTCTTTGCAGGTACAACTTAAGCCAGCTCCTTGAACAGAATAACATAGACTGTCAAAATTTTGTTGACTTTTTAACGAAAACTTCTGCCTTGTTTGCTGTTTTGATCAAAGGTGTTATATCTAGAATGACCAGAGGAGCAACAACTTCAAGTGTAGATTACTGCTGAAAAAATCTTTGCATTCTTAACTTAATGCCTTTTTTACATACTTTCAGGTACCTTCCCTATTGCAATTGTGTCTACCAGAGTGTGCACAGTCAGGATTTTGGCTAATAAAGATATGACAGTACAGCCTGCAATGTAAATCTGGCTTTAGACTGGTGTGACTTACTCCCTTTCCAGGTAGATAGAGCTAATATATGGCCATGTACACTTACCACTGGGTGACTGTTTAAATCATAGATTGCACCAATACAGATTTTAGTGTGCACTAATGCAGTAATCTTAATGTTCCACCTGCAGGGCAGAACTGCACTGGTTTAACTTAAATTGGATTTAAATCTCACATAAATCTTTAACACAAAAATGCAGTCCTGGGAATGAGCTGCTCCGATGTTCCTGTGCATTATCTTACTCTGCAGCAGCAGCAGCATCCTCGGCACATGTCAAGAAGCTTACTCTCCTTAAGGAGGGCTACCCATATCAAACACCTCCCATTTATCATGAGGAAATGGAGCATGCACAATGCTCTGTTATCATGGAGCCACTGATGCCTGGTAACATATTGTCACCCGGTCACTTGCTAATATGTCAAAGCTGAGAGTTATGTTGAGATAGGCACCGGCACGGACATTAAAACAGAGTATGCCTAAATGCTTCACACAACTAGGGTAAATTGCCCTCTCCCAAGGTTTATGTTGCCATTACCTACAATTTAGTAGTAGTCTATAAAGTTTAACCCTAGATCTGTACCCACATGGTGCACTGAAATTGTCTCTGTGGCTGCACTGTAGATATGTCCTTTATGCTTCAAGCATATGAATATATTAATTCCTGACAAGGGATGACATCCTTTCCCTGAAGAGCTTTAAATTCTTTAGAGTTATAAAGCAGCTTCATGAAGAGGTGGGCACCCACACTGCCTGAAATGAGGGTTAATATAAGAATTTTTTTTTAAATGAAGTTAAAGTGAAGTGATTAAGTTTATGCCTTGACCTCTGTCTGTGCTCATATGTCCATCATTTTATATCAGTGAAAGGGTGATTTCATTCATAAATCTGGCCCCTGCTGTATCATAAAATACACAGCTGAGATGAAAACAGTATCTACAATATTTTCACTTATTTACCAAGGTAATTTTAATTTGTGTTTCTGATTTGTACCTATGTAAGTTTACTGTGTGGCCAAGGACACAGAAGGAAATGCAAGTCGTAGAAAGAATTTTTTTTTTTTTTTTTTTTTTTTTACTGTGTTCTCTTTTTGAAGAGATAAGTGGGAAGAAGGAATTTGCATTTTTATTTAAGGCAACAAAAGTGGATTTGCATTTTTCTAAGAACTGCGGTTTCTTTTCTCAATGTCTAATAAAATATTGATATTAAAATAAACAATGAAGGCACTTGAACAAATAAAAAACTTTAATTAGTGCAACTAAATGATGAATTCAATTTTCTTTTCATATTTAGAACCCTTTTGGATGCTTCCCACTGCTCATTTTGGATGCAGGGAAATGTAGGTTTTTAACTACTGCATCTAAAACAGAGACAGAGCTTAAAGAACAGGAAATTAAAAATAAATAAATTAGCCCTCTGCTGTCGTGAGCTAGAGCTTCAAAGGTCACATTTGAGCTTCAAAGAGTGACTAGAAAGACTATCAGCATGGGATAGTCACTGAGGAGAGCAAAAGGTACAAGTGGCTCCAGGAAGCACTTGTGAAGTTTTCAGAAAGGGTTCTGGCTGACAGAAGTAGATACTTTCTTATTGTTCTCTTTCTTTTCTTCTAAAATGAAAGATTGGTCTTGGTTGAAGGTGGCTGTTTTTTCTTGGAATACCACTGTTTTTGTTTTTTTTATAGTGACAAAAGGACTAAATTAAGCCTTTCTGCTCCTCCAGTTTTTGTAGAGATTGACTTCTGCCAACTGTTTCACCATAATTTCTTGGCTCATATTAAAACTGGAATCTCCTGTTTCCCTTCTTGGTGCTAAATGGGTCCAGCCATGCTTTACATAGGAGAGCAAATAGCAGTGTACAGTCAATACAGTGAGGTAAAGTGCCTTGATTTTAATTGAGCTTTTTGAATTTGCACTACTGATTCCTCATTTCCAGATCAGTAAGAGCAAATGGATGAGTCTCCTCCAGAAAAGAAAGTGAATACAACAGATGGTAGACAGGGAAGGAATTCATGGAAGACAACAAAGAGCCCAAAGCAAAAGTAGAGCAGGTTTAAATAATGGAGTATGCAGCAGCCTCTGCTGTGATTTCAAGAGGACCCTTGCAATGCATACATGGAAGCACTTCTATTTAAATTAATAAACACTGTTATAAAAATAATGCATTTTCATCAATAAATAAAGCAAGTATTTCAAAGGCATACTGTATGCATTTGATGTCCCCTTGGAGTGTGGACTACACCCTTCATGTGATTCACTTACTGTACGTGGGCAAGAACAAAGACTGCATCAGCATTTCTGTTAGTGCTGTTCCTCTTTATAAAATTATTCAAGATTGTGTTAGTGGTGTTCCTCCTTATAATGTTGTAACATACATTATGTAGCAGAAACATCTACATGAAGATTTTTGATCCCTTGAAGTTCATATACCTAAATTTATCTTTATCCAAAGTGGCACATATTAAGATATTTTAAAAGGCCTATGTTCTGGACTGCACAAAATTTGGACTTTTAGGGCTGTGTCAAGCTGGGAATACAGAAAAAATCAAAGTCATTATTCAGGTTGTGCTCTTCCAGCTGCTGTGCAATTTTAACATTTTCAATGTCAGAAAAAATTATGGATTCTTGATACAATTTGTTTGGACAAATATTCTTTTGAACTTTTAGTGGATTTTCAGTTTGTATTGACCTATGTCTCAGTCTGTGGCCTTTCTCTATTGGCTGTATCCTGTGTTTTTAAAAAGAATACCTGCAAAATTGCTTAAGAGAAACTAAATAACACAGACAGTGATGTCTCTATTTCTATTGCAAACCTTATATGCTTAGTAGTGATTTGTTATCCAATAAATAATATACTGACTACCAAGCCTCCTGTTTTTGATGTCTTTATAAGCATAAATATTTTCCCCAGTAAGACTAGCACATGACCCCTTAACAGGCAATCAGTCCTTTGTCTTTCACTCATTGCTAGATAAGGAAACATATATTTCTGAAAAATTGCAGATAAACCCCTTGCTTTCCTGGAATGTTATACTCACCTAAAATTGATACCTGGTAATCTCAAACTTGGATAAAGTTTTGATAGTTGAACAGCTTACCAAGTTGAACAGTCAAACATGAAAGGATTATGTTACACATTATTTCAAAATATCCCCAAAAGCTGAGGAGTAGGAAGATTAAAAATAAAGAAGCAAAACATAAGATGTGAAGAGTAATGGAAACAAAAAGAAATCAGTAACAAGGTAGGCTAAGATGAAAAAACTCTTTATCCTTGTGAAAATTAGCTTTAAATAAAAGGTATATACATATTTGGTGATTGCTGTTGATGAGGATACTCTTCAGCTTCTGTGTTTTCACTGCCTCTTTCTTTTTTTGGCTTTCCCTCTCCTCTTTTGTGTTGCCAATTCTGCATACCTTACAATTCTTGTAACTTATTCATTGCCTTGATTCATGCAATGCAAGGTCAACTATTGTAATAGCATGCTCCTGATCCTCCCACTCTGTAGTTCACCAAACTACAGAGTACACCATATAAATAGGATATTCTGAGTATTTTTGCCAAACAGGTCATTATGCAGAGAGCCAAGTAAGCTGTACAGAGCTCTGAACTCCAGCAATATGCTGAGAGGGCAGGTGCATTATGGCTTTAAATTCCAAACTTCTGTGGACATAGAGTAAGCTAAACACTGAAGAAAGGCCAAATATAAGAGCTTTAAGAACAGATTTTGTAAATTTGAGTAGTAACAGAATTCAATTTTAAAAAGAGACATAAAAATATTGTTTGTTCCTTTAGCTTCCTTTTTTTCTGAAATGATGTTGTGGAATAAAGAACCCTTCATTGAATGCCATTTTAGTGTAAAGAGGTCTGAATGGCAATAGGTACAGTAGAAGATGGCAACTCAATTTCAAGATTATCAGAAATTAAGGGCAGATTGCAAGGCAGATGTGTCTACTCCTATTACCATTATTGTTGTTAATCCAAGTAGCTTTATATATATATTTATGGCTCTATTTATGGATCTATGCATGTATGCACTCATTTTTAAGGAGCAACCAGTACATGATGCCTGACCTCTCTACTCTCTTTAGATGCTCGTATGACCTCAGAACTGGAGGAAGCCTGGAATTTTCAGTTCTCTGGGTTTGCTAAGAAATTTGTGCAGGAAATAACTTCTTCCATGCTATTCCCTGAAAGTCTCACAAGAGAGCTGTCTGGGGAACAGTATTCCCCTCAGTAGCATAAAAGCTTGTGCTTTGAACTGTCATTTCAGGGAAGGGAAAATGCACTAAGTGTGTAACACTGGAAATCAGGAATGACCAGATAGGTCCCTTGGATATTAAAAAGAAAAAAAATCCAACCTAAAAAATGATCTGATAATTATCTAATTGCAGATATTTGTTGAAATCTTTAACATACAGGATCCCTCCTTGAATAACACTCCATAAATCAATTAGTTTTACTAAAAGCTCATCACCACCCTACTAAAACCTTTGTCAGTAGTAAGAGAAGAGGAATTATTCACTGCCCCAGCCCAGGTGGGAGCCACAGCTGACTTGGTAAAGCAAATGAGATTTGAGCTTCAGCTGACACAGCAATTTTTTTCCCTTCCATACAGCTTTCCAGTACCCCTCACAAAGAAACTGTGATGAGACCAAGAAAAATAAAACCAACATTATATCAAGCTGCAGTGAGACAGCATTTGTCTTTGTCTCTTCCAAAATCTTATATTGAAAAGTTCTGAACCCAAATAATTCCTCTGAGTTTCCAAGAGAACAGTGGTTTCTAAGGTCCCCAGAAAAAGTCCATGCTTCCCCAGTCAATGATCTACCCAACTCAATTATCAAGGGAAAGAACTTGACACCTTGAGGAATTCATTTTGGCATTTACAGATGGATGTGTGCTGTGAGGATTATTTTTTCTGCAAAGAGAAACATGTAAGTGACATAAGAGTCAGGAAAATGCAGAAGAGCAGAAGATGTAATTTTTTACTCCAAACATAAGTCATCAAGACCCTCTTTTTTCTTTAAAACTGCTAAAGTGAAGGCTGGATTGGACAGAAAGGAGGTGACAATATTGTTTGTAGTTCAGGAAACTTCTTACAATGGTGTTGCTAGAACAGACAAAAAGAGAACTTCATTGTCAGCTGGGCACAATAATCAGGACTACAACACTTGCCCCTGAAACACTGTTATGTTTGAAGCATGGACTGGAACTTTCAGCTCCCACAGTATGGGCTCACCTCTTCTGGATACTCACCTGTAAAGCAGCATACATCCCGGGAAGAAAAGGATCCAATGAAGTGAATTTTAATACTGAGTATATTTCTAAGCACTGTAGCTGAAATCGGTACTGTAGCTGAAATCAGTGGAAATTTATTAGAGATTAAGCCAAACTCTTTATCAGTAGGTAAATAACCATTAATTTATGAGGACACTGCTAACTGATTTAAAGCTTTTTTCTTTCCCATTCTCTGAAATACTCGTTGGTATTATCAAAAATTTGGGGTATGCAACAATGTAGGATTGGGTCAGGAATACTCAGGCATAATTGAATTATTAAAAGGTTATTCCTGATATGTAGTGCTCTTGACTGCAAAATTCTACAGCTAGAAGTACTTGGAAAGCATTTAGATTGTAGCAAATTTACTACTTGCAGCCAGTGATTTATTTCATGCCCTAATGCACTAAAAGGTCAGTAGCCTAAATTTATCTCAGTGATTTTCAACAGATTATGGCTTCTACAGTGTGTTCATACATCAGCTACCTTTGGATGTTAATGTTCATTCTAATCTCCAAATTCTTCAAGTTAATGGGAATTCCTTTAGATCTGAACTTTGCCTTTTTTCTTCCTCCCCCTTTAATCTGAGCATGAAATCACCTTCCAGCAAGATGTTATATTCTGACTTTTTGCCTTGTTTTGAGCTGCTGGTAACAGCTTTTAATTTGGAAAGACTGTCTCCGAGTTTACTGCGCCTGACTGGTTTCAGCTCAATTGTTTCCTCAGCTAACAGAGCATTTCATTTCTCCTGAAGGTCACTGCAAGCTGCCAAGGCATTGAAACCCATCAGCTTTTCATTCATGCTGCAATCTAATGTCGCAGTACCATTAAGATAAATAGTAATAGGCATGTATGTATTACTTTTTTCTATCAAAAATTACCAAATTTATTATAACAAAAAGCAAATTAGTCCATCAGTGAATGAGCAAATGGTAACAACCTCCCCTCTTTGACTCCAACACTTTATTCAAATCACTAGAAATTAATCCTTTCATTACTTTCATCAGTGGTTTGACTGCATGCTGATATTTGTATAAACTATACCATCATGTCATCTGCTTGTGGAAGTGACTCCTCCAACTAGTAGCAATAAGATGGTGATGCAGAAAGCTGCATGGACCCAGACCATCCCATAAAACAAACACAGTGGCCATCTGTTGGAGAAGGGCAGCCATTAACTGTTTTAAGGGCCTGGACGTGGTCCAGTATTGTTCATTCTACCACCAAAATGAAATTACTATTCTAATCAACAATATGCATTTTAAAACCGGGTCATCATATGTCTCCATTGCCTGTGTTGCTTGGAATCAATACCTGAAGTGCTGCTGACTCACACTATCAAAAGGCAAACTAGTTTGTTTTCAAGCCGGACAATTTTTGTGTCTTAAGTCTGTGGAATTCCTTTAATATGAGATATTGTTAAAAATTTTTGTTATGACTCAAATTCAAATTGGAAAACTGAGACTAGAGAGTCTGCCAAAAGAAGCTTAATTTCTTAACATCTCAGCCAGACATTTCACTATGGTAGCAAAATGCAGTTGCCAATAATGATTACAAGAATAAAAAATATATAAGAGACCACAATAATATTATGAGCAAAAAAACCCCCAAAAATGCAAACTTGGAAAAAAAATGTACTGGAGTCTGTACATAAGTTCCTCTAGTTTATTTTAATTTGTTACTCTATAGTCTATTTAAAAGAAAAAAAAAAGCTTATTTCCTTGACCTTCCATATTTCTAGTTAAACATTCTGTATAATATCTCATATTGTTAAAATTTTTGTTATAACTCAAATTCAAATTGGAAAACTGAGACTAGAGGGTCTGCCACAAGAAGTTTAATTTCTTAACATCTCTGCCAGACATTTCACTATGGTAGCAAAATGCAGTTGTCAATAATGATGAAAAAATAAAAAATATATAAGAAAGAACAATAATATTAAGAGCAAAAAGGAAAACAAACAAATATGCAAACTTGTAAAAAAAAAGTACTGGAGTCTGTACATAAGTTCCTCTATTTTATTTTAATTTGTTACTCTATAGTTCATTTAAAAGACAAAAAAAAAAAAAAGAGTTTATTTTCTTGATTTCCATATTTCCAGTTAAAGCTTACATTTTGGACTTCTGAGTGATTTTGGAGATTTTTAAGGAGTTCTTAGGTCTCCTGTTGCAATGGTAGGAAACCCATTAACTGGATGTGAGAACAACATAATGCAGACACAACATGGCAAGTTTCCTCACAAAAGCCTGCCAAAAGGCATAAAATGGGTCTATCAACACCTTTGTTGTTTTACAAGTGCTACCTTGGGAAATGTTGTAAATTATGCCTAGGCCTTTGATAGGCTTGTCATACAGATAAATACTTACTACAATCAAAATAAATTAAGTTAATTTTATTCATGGTTTCAGTCCGAACTAAGCTCAAATCTCAAACATTGAATAACTAGCACACTGCATGCCATCCAGACTGGAAACATTCTCAGCTCATAATTACAGATACAAGGGCAAGAAGGCTGCCCTGTTTCAGACAAATACTTTTCTTGCATTTGCTACTTATGTAAAAATCTAATTAATGAAATGTTAGACAAATACTAGCATAACTATTGTTTGCACTTGAAATTCAGGCACAGAATGGTGGATCAAATTTCCATGTCTGAACATTGATACTAATATGTTTATCATGTAAATATTTAAGAGATGAGTAGCCTTTTATGGGAATTTGTTCCATAAAAACAACCATATTACAGACGTACTGCTTTCTGTAAAGATCTTATTAAGTAATTTATCAGTGTAACTGGTCTAGTCCTTCTCTAACAGTAAGGCTACTTTTCTTTTCTGGCTAAAGTTTTGAAATGGAAAAATAAGCCAAACTGTATCTAATGACTTGGGGTCAAATAATTCTCAAGGCTTAAGGAAAACTTACTCAGGTACACCACGTCCAGAAGCACAACTCCAGATCAAACTTTTAGCTTTTTTCACAGAGAATGTATTTTTTTAGTTAAGCGTGTTGAGGGAACAATAGCATTTTTTTGTCTCCAAAGAAGTGAGCTAAGTCTGAAGTTCTTGAACTTGCAGAGGAGCTGAATGATTTCTGATGCTCCAAGAAGGAAACTTCTTGGCCATCAGCACTAAAATCCTATTTTAAAGTTCAAAGTTATACAAAGACAGATTTTGAAGTCATGCTGACTTGGACTCAGAGGTCTTTTGTAAAACGGATTTGCAGGTATGTATTGGAGAAGAAATTATCCAAAATGCACTTTTTAACCTAACTGATGTGTCTAGGATGTACACAGTAGATGTGCAACTAGAGTACCTGTAGGTTTTTCTACACACTGTTGGACTCATAGTATGTGCTTACTCATTATTTCATAGAATTATTTATGCTGGGACAGTAGCTGAAAAATGTATAGTTGTTATTACATCAGTATTTTGCAAGCTATTTTGTTCTTCTTTTTTGCAATTTTAACTGCTGTCCAAATAAGAAGTGAATTCAGAAAGGGGAACAAATGTGCAATTTTTTCCAAATAATTTAGTGTTTTATGACAGGAAATGAATAGAGAAACAGCAGCCTCACCAACTATTTCATTTCTGTGTGTACAACAGCTGTAAAGAGCAATCATTCAGTGATACATTTGGATCTTTTCAGAAAATAAATGTGTCAATTGTAAGTAATTTAATAGTGGACGTGTTAATATCAGTGTGAACATTTGATTGCCATCAAAGAGAAGAAGAGCACTTACAGCAGACAGAACAAGCTCAGAACCAACATAGTCCTAAATCCAGTGTCTGATCTCAGCTGCCAAGACATTTCAGCCCCACTCCTTCTATAATCTTCTCCCACAGTAATAATGATTGTCAGATTCACTGGGATTCCTAGGTAGGTGATTGCCTGTGTTGGTGACTCAGGTTAGAAATCCAACTCAGAGGAGCTGTGGGAGTCTGCTCTACCTCTTCCTCTGGCTGACAATCAGTTTGCTCATGCCTTAAATTAGCCCTTATTTAATACTTCCCAAAACAACTGGCTGCCTGTCACACTCACTCTTCTGCTAATGTATATTTTGGATCTGTCATGTTTGATAAGCACTAGCCAAAGGATACTGAACTAGTTCACAACTCAGTTTTGAAGCATTCTTGGGAAAAAATGACCTGATGGGCTCTGTAGAGCCATCCAAACATCCTGCTCCTTTTTGCTGATCTTTCAGCTTTGGTGAAAATCTGATCCCACTGCAGAGCAAACAGCACAGTTTATAGAATCGCTTCCTAATCCAATGACAATAAAATCAGCTTAGTTCAGACTAGCAGTTTAAACTGTTTCAATAGCCTGTTTCACTCTGTGCTGGAAGCTGGTGAGGGACTTTCACACCCACGCCACTCAGCAGGGCAGTGACAAGTGTGGAGCAGTGAGTGCTGCAAAGTGTTCACCCCTGCATGAGGAAGAACCCAGCTGTCATCTCATTTCCTTCTGGTCCAAAGGTTTCAGCACAGAGACAGAAGAAAAAGAAAGAAAGAAAGCAAAAAAAACCACATATTCCTATTCTTATGGAGAAATCATGAGCTCTTATCTGAACTTTTACCTCATTTAACTTTTCACTTTATCCTTGCTCAGAAAGAAACAAGAAAAATGTCTCCTCTAGTGATTTGTTCTCATTAGAGTTCAGTCTCTGGCTAATTAAATAGCCCCAGGTGCCAGACAGAACCTTGTTTGCAATAACTTATCTTGTTTTGGTCAGTTCCTCAGCTCTGCTAGACAACAGCAAAGCAACAGATACTTCTTTCCATTGCTGCACTGCAGTATAACAATATTGGAGGTAATTAAACCTTCCATTTGAATCAGCATAAGTAGCATGGCATATCTCTAGGCCCTGCCACTTTCACTGCCTAAAGAAACCTTCAATAAATGCAGGAACTTCACTCTTCAGACCATGGCTTGTACCACTTAAGAGTGTGGATTACACTGTTTGACCTAAATGGCACAGCACTTGACAGCCATCAATAACCTAGCATCATAACAGTGTCATAAATTTGTTTCTCCTCATACCTTCCTATCTATTGAAAGAGTTAACTCCGAGATAACACATAAGGTAAAAGAACAGGGCTGGCAAGTTATGAGGAATCTCCAGGATAATATGTGTGATTTTATGTCAGTTATGTATTAGAAACCTCCCAGAGGAATTTTGCAATATTTAGTAGTGAGAGCAAACGCCATTAGGGGTTGGCAGAAGATGAGATTTTCTCACACCTCTCATAAAATTATCTATTAGATACAACTGAAGGAGATCTTATTTGTCTTTTACTAGGTGGCAGTCTCATCACACTGGGTTTGTGGTCCTGAACCCTAGGAAAATCTCAGTTCAGATGGAATAGTATCATGTTTCTGTCACACAAAACTGTCCCTTGCTCTGATTTTAGCTTGGATCATTTTTATAGGTGTAAAGAATAATAAAATGGTCACACTGGAGTAACTGGGGAGAGTGTAATCTGGTGGAAGAGAGTGTCCAAGCAGCAGGAAGCAGGCTTTCTCTTTTTCACAGGCAGCCTATAAATGAGTTAGAAGCAGGGAGATTGCTTTACTGTCCAAGATATTTGTTGATTTATAGACTAAAGGTAGTTATTGGGACAGCTTCATGCACAGGAAACTCTGGTGTAACCACATCTCCAATGGACATTATGCTAACACAGGATATAAATCAGGATCCCCCCCCAAGCACAGCAGCACAGCTTTGACACACTCAGAAGAGGAGAGATGGCTTGGTAAACTATTTTTCTGTGTCTTAAGGGGCTTGTCTGGACTCAGATGCTTTAATTTATAAGTCATATAGGTATAGTGCCTCATTTGAATGTTCTCATTAACAGTGGTTCTGGGTATTTTTCTTGTAGTTTCATGTTTTCTGTTTAAACTGAACAATTACAATAATCATTTACAAATTGAATTTAGAGATGTAGATTTAGATAATTCAAAACTCTGTCTTTGCTTATAGTAGTTTACTTTCCCTAAACTGGCAAGACCATATTGTTTAGCAGCCCAGCTGTCCTCTGACTCCAGCAAAAGATGATGTACTCAAAATTATGCAGGAGAGGTGCTGCTGTGAGGGTTGTTGACCTGCTGTTTTCCAGTGCACAAAGCAGTGAGCACCTTCCTCTCTCAATGCTAGGAATAATTTCTGTGAACTTTTCAGAAGATTATGGAAACAGGTATTGCCTGGATAGCAGGAAAAGAATGTCTTGAATATGCAAATTCTTCTATCTTTTCTAACTAAATACCCTCAAGAATTAAACATAGCAGTTTCTTGATAAGTAATTGACTTTCTCCCACCCACTAAAAAGGAAGAGATAAAGGCTCTGTATAACATATGTCTGGATACTTCCAGGTTGTACATAGTGACAAAACACAATATGCCAAAGATTACTCAGTAATCTTCATACTGTTTGGCAGAAATGAAGAGAGGAAGTCGTAACATTTTGGCACACATTCAGCTATAGAGCACATCTTTATTGAATGAATATACAAATCTGATAAGTGACCACTCAAGAGACCAGTATAAATTGGCTGTACAGCAGAAAAGGTCCTCAACAAAAGGTCAAGCTAACTTGTTCCAAATATGACATGCAGATATTTTAATGTGGTCAATTAAGAAAAAGGTTTTTTATTGGAGCTGATTCATAAGGATATCAAAAGCAAGAATTTGAGGACTGATGGATCTGAAAGGCAGAAGATATTCACTAGATTTGCAAGGGTTTGCTGGAAAAGCATTACAACGTGTTGTGAGGACCTAAAGAGCCTAAAGAACAGAGTTGAATGTCTCAAAACACTCTCCCCACAAGATAAGCCACCATAACAGAACTTCAGACAAAGTGCAGATGGCATAGCAGGAAGGAGCCAATTACAGGCCTAATGGAGGTAAAGATTTGATTTGCATCTGGACAAAAATTTCCACTGTGAGGAGCTGTGAGAAAAGAAATTACTGCTTCCACCCATGCCAGCCCAAGTTATGGGAACTTCAGTGAACATCCCTTGGATACCTGAGTATTGAACTGTATACAGCAGCACCTCCAGAAGAATAATCAGGACTCCACCACCAAGAAGACCAGAAGAAGAGCGCCAGTGGGACACCATCGGAATCCGGGTGGTGGTGACATCTCTGCTAATCTCTCTCTCTCTCTCAGTCTTTTTCTCTCTCCCCTCCACATCTCCTTCCTATTTTGATCTCTCTCTCTATCTCACATTTACTGTCAAATAAAATCTGTACTATTGATTTTGGTATATGTTCTCCTTTGCACCTTAATTCAGGCAGAGGTATCTCTTAATAATCATATCCTAACATGTGTTTGTATTGGTAAATCCTGACCATGGAAATAGAGCAACAGCAAAAGCATTTTCATTCCAGGAACAGAATATGCTGTACTTGCAAACTGGCTTTTTTTGCTCTTTAAGAAACATATCTATGTCCAGGAAGTTGCTATCATACTTATGTCATTCAGCATGGTAAAAACATCTCACTTCTTCCTAGCCCAGCTATGTCAGCAAATTGTTTTAAGGGCAAACATGGACTAAGTAAAGAAACTGTCAAAGACAATTTTTTTAAAAGTTCTGCTAGTTTTAGTAAGATATACTGGAAATTATTTTGGATTTATTGTATTGGATTTTATTTATAAGGTATCATTATAAATCATATTTTGGATTTTGGAGGATTCCTACTACTTCATCCTTCATTCTTTTTCTAACATTTTCCCCCTTTACAATAATACGCTTTCACTGAAAGTAGAGTTCATTTGTGGGAAAAGACACAAAGAATAATGTTCAGTATTGTACAAGAAAGCTAACTGGGGTGCATATGAAGTGTAACCAGCCAGCTGAGGGAAGTGATTCTCCTCCTCTAATTTGCTCTCATGAAATCCCATCAGGAGTGCTGTGTCCAGCTCTGGATCCCCCAATATAGGAAGGATGTGAACCTGCTGGAGTGAGTCTAGAGGAGGCCATGAAGATGATCAGAGGGCTGGAGAACTTCTAGGAAGACAAAAGTGAGAGAGCTGGAGTTCAGCCTGGAGAAGAGAAAGCTCTGGGGAGACCTTATAATAGCCTTTCAATATTTAAAGGTAGCTTATAAGAAAGAGAAAACTTTTAACTAAGGCCTGGCATGACAGCACACAATGATTTTAAATTGAAAGAGTATAGATTATATAGAGTGTAAGGAAGAAATTTCTCTACAATGAGAGTGATGAGACACTGAAACGTTCTGTTCAGAGAAACTGGATGTTTCATCCCTGAAAGGATCAAGTCAGATTGGATGAGGAGTTGATCAATCTAATCTAGTGAAAGATGCCCCTGCCCATGGCAGGGGTATTGGACTAGACATGTTTGAAGGGTTAGATGATAGAGATTACTTGCATAATATCTCCATATAGAAGTGGATTTCATTATTCCATTCTAATCACTAAGTTGAAATTCCTAATTTATGTAAGTGCAAAGACAACAATGAGAGTTTCATATTTGACCTAGTTCCTCTGGGTTTGTAGTGGAGGAACTTCTTTAAGATACTTCATCCATTCCTGAAGTAAACATCTAAAAAGGTTCAAATGAATCATACCCTAAAAATGCCTCTTTATTTTCTGCAACTCTAAAGACTATCTAACTGAAATATTGTAGATGTTGAGAGTTATGCTAAATAAATTTCAATCTTACTATTTATAACCATGAAAAGATAAAAAAAAAAAAAAAAAAAAAAAAAAAAAAAAAAGAGAAAAAAAAAAAGAGACCTGGTCATGGAAAGCAAGAAAATAATCTGAGCATGCTTCATAAACCCATTGGTGAGAACTAAGCCTCAGTGGATAACCATAATTACCTTTAAGAACTAAGTAAAGGGACATCCTATTTCTTTACTCTCTTGCTTACTCATGAATGGAGGAAGGCAGACAGGAACATTTACTTTTGTTTACTGACCAACTATGGTTATAAGAAATCTGATTGAACTTCATGCATTTCTTTGTCCATGCACTTTTGCATATCCCATGTGATCCCTGTTTCAAATTCCAGAATCAGTGGACAAAAAATTTAATGATTCTTCAGAAGAAAAAAATAAAACCCATAAAAAACTTCAAGTCTTTGCTATCTTTTTATCTAAGCAGCTAGAAGCCCCTTTCCAACTCCCTGCAGCTCCAAGAGTAGAACTGATAACAAGTTAATACCTTGCAGCAAAACTACTTCCACCTTGGGTCTAACCATCACCCCAGTAGATTTTTGTTGGCTGATGCTCTAAATGATACATCTCTCAGAGGCAAAAATAAATTTTAAAAGAAAAGGAAACGCAAGTCAGTAAGGGGCAAAACATGAAGAAGTCACAAGTGTAATGCTTTACACACCAACAGGGTTTGAAGTGGACACTTATTTTTCTGCCCTGGCTCAGGGTTTCCTTAGGACAAATCTACTGTTAAATCTTTAGAGCAATATCAAGCGGAAAGTTTAGCTTAAGCATATTTATCTTTACAAATGTTAATTAGACTGCGCAGTTAAGACATTTCTTCAAAGTCTGGTGGCAATCCAAACTATTTGGCATTTCATTTTCAAGACAGTAGACCAACTTTTTAGTTACTTTTTAAGAGGATTTATGAGGGTCTAATTATACCACACCCATCATCACTATCAACTGCAGTGTCCTCTCAGTAATTAAGAAGTTTATTTAAGTGCATATAAAATGCACTGGTCCAACCTAAGTAGAGTAAATCTTCAGCTTTATTTTAAGGATTTTTATTTCTTAAGAAAATTATTTCATCTTTTGTTAAAAAAAAAAAAAGTCTGTCACCAATCATTCATTGTGGATTCAGTTCTTGGAAAAGATCTTACTGCTGAATTCAGTGAGGAACAATGGAATACTTGGAACATGTTCCTTTGTTTAATATGATCTTGCTCTTTGTAGCCATAAACTTTTTTAGCTTAAGGCGCGTAAATAAATATTTTAGAGTCACTTCACAACACAAACTCTTCAGTACCTACAAGTTAAAGCAGAGTTAGATTCTAAAATGTATTAAATATATTTTATTGTTTTCTAGGGATTTGCACATTGTCTGTGACCAGCTTATAAAGGCTTTGCATGCTATTGTTCCTAAGTGGCATCCAAACAAACTTACCCCAGCTTCTTAAAACCAAGCTGTGCTCTTCCCTTTTCACACATCATCACTGATAATAGAGATTCCAAAGGGAAAATTTAGCCCCAAGATAATTCTAGGCAACCCTGCTGTCTTTTAAAGCCTGCAAAGACATTGCAAAGTTGTAATTGACTGGAACTAAAGTAAATAATTCTGCTAGGGAAGAAAATGGAGACCAACTCACTCAATATTCCCTAAATTAGTCTACAGTAGTACCAGAAAAAAGATAATTCTAGATTTTAACTATTCACATGTGCTTTTGCTTAAATATTAAAGCTTTTTTATTGGACTACCACTGTTAAATTTCATTTTACACAACTGCACTGAAATAATTTTTATAAGAATTTTATTTTCCAGAAGTAACAAACGCATCCATTCATCCATATATCCTTGGTCTATAATGAGCTTGAAGATGCAATGTGAAATTTTCATTCTTTTGAGTAATTACTGTGATAAAGAGAAATTAACAATCGGTTTTAAGCACCAAGTTAAAATGAGTCTCAACTATTAATTATTGCAGAAATGCCTTTGATTAAACCAATAAATGAAAAGAAAAAGTACCTTTCCCAACAATTCTATGCTAGAAATAATGTAATTTAGCATTTTGTTTCTTACATAGGAAGATAAGGAAAAACTGCAACCTTCTAGGATTCTACAAGAAATTGCACTACATTGAATAACACTATAACAACCTCAGTGCTGAACAGAACATGCTATAGTTCACAGTCCTGCCACTCTTCTCCCCCAAAAGATGTATTTGTTTCTGTCTAAATGTAGCTGTATAATCAACACAGTGCACGAAGAATCCAGTCCAAGGCAATGGGTGAACTCCAGATTTCAAGATAAGAAAGGGTGGAAGACACAAAGCATTAGGAGAAAACTATAATCTCTTTGACACATGTGACTTCTGCTTGGCACTGGGGATGAGAGCACAAACAAAAGCAAGGACCCCTGCAGAGATTATATAACCTCATTTTCAAACTCACTGAACCTATACGTCTCCCATTCATCTTAGTGGAGCAATTGCAAGCAAACCCATAGGTTCAGGATTTCTTCTAAATCTTTGCTTTCAAAAAACTGTCCATGATCCAGTTCCCATGCCCCTATATCTATGGATGTCTAGGCTATTTCCTTCTAAATTAGAATCTGTCTGTCCTCTAGGAAATCCAAAGGAATGATGATGCTAAAGTATAATTTAAAAAAATAAATAAATTAAGGCCTATTGCTAAAACAGTTGTGCGCTTCTCTGTATTAATACTTTGCTGTTGAAGATTTCACTAGGTAAACAGAGGTATTATTTAAAGATTACAGAGTAAAAGAAGGAGGATTATACACAGAGATGATAAATTCCTAAGGGCCATGCAAGGCAGAATAAATTGAGAGACATTTTTGCTTCTCCCAAGGCTGTTCAGCTTTGCATTTCACATCCTCTTGCAGCTCCTCTGTCATGCTTTAACCCCAATCATCAGCTAAGTACCACAGTCATTCATGCCTTGCCACAAGGTGGGATGTAGAAGAGAGTCAGAAAAAAAATGGTAAAACTTGTGGGTTGAGGTAAAAACAGTTTAATAACTGAAACAAAATAAAATATAATAACACTAATACCAATAATTTCTCACCACCCACTGACTAAGGCTGACTAAGGCTCAACTGGAGCAGTGATCACTGGCTCCTGGACAACTCCCTCCAGTTTATACACTGATCAGGATGCTCTGTGGTGTGAAATATCCCTTTGTCTTGTTCAACTCAATTGTCATGTCCATGTCTTCCTGTACCTGCTCACTGAGAGAGCATGAGGAAAGTCCTTGACCTAGGATAAGCACTACTAGGCAACAAGCAAAGCATCAGTGTTTTATCAACATTATTCTCATGCTGAATCCAAAACTCAGCTACTAAGAAGAAAATTATCTCTATCCCAAGCAAAACCAGGATATCCTCCTAATAAAGTATTATGTCTGTTGGCTCTTCAAAGTCATTGGAAAAAAATCAATGATCATATTACAATGTGCACTTTACAGGATAAACCACTGAGCCACATACAAATTATTCTGTAATGTCAAAGGAAAATACTTTTCTTTTATTCTTCTTATAACTAGGACTGATAAAACAGTGAAAACATAGTTCACATAATTTTTTTTAAATAATGACCACTAAAAATAAAGCTCTAAGGGTTAAAAATCAGAGAAATGAAGTGTAATTGTAGATGTGAAGACGTGTTTGGCCATAACACGTCAAGTAATATTTGTGTCAGCATCAAGAAGTTGTCACATACATGTGATCACTGCCTCCAGGTACAAAAAGCAGACATTGAAGAGACATGTCAAAAGATATTGAAAGCTTTGTATTTATTACTTTTCTTGTTTGTTTTATTTTGTGGTCAAAATTCAGACTTCCTTGGTTCAATAATGAACATAATCCCCTTTGACTTTTGGACTGGCACCTTGTAATGAACCAGCCTTCTGGGCCTCTACACTATACACCTTTGTCACAAAAATGTTCTCTTCCTTAATATTTTAGTTATCTGTCATCAGATTTGCATTGAAGTGTCAAAAAACTACTTAATGCATTCATAAAAGCCAGAAAACACTCTCTCCACTTATAAAAATCCATATTTGACTGGAGACACTCATGTATAGAAGCTTTTTTTGTATTTCTTTTGTGCTGTTTCAAGATGCTGCCTGGTATTGAAATAAAAAACAATCAAGCAGGAACAAAACAGGAATTGAGGGGGGATATTCCTTTGGAGAGGGTTTGGATGTTCATGAGTTTCCATAGGCATACAAGCTGCTGCCTCACAGTGGAGTGACCTGAGAGAGGCAGCAGCTCCCAGCCCCTGCTGAGTTCCCCTGGAGCAGGCAGACCCACACTGAGACAAATTATCACTCTATGAATAACATCATTAAGTAAACTCAGAGGGAAAAAATAAATTGCCATTCAGAAATTAGTTATTTGCTAAAAGAAGCTGTAGCTTAATGTACCACCTCATGACAGTTACTGAATTCACTGGCAAAACTTTTCTTACTAAAAAAAATCCAGCAATTTTTAAAAAGAACCCTCAATGCATTTTCTTAAAAAATCCCCACCACTACTTAAAATTAGAATGAACTAAGGCAATATATTCAATTTTGTCTAATATCTTAAAATGTTTTGTAAGATACTCTGTTATACCTAAATCTAAAAGAGTACATAATAAAAGCATATACAATTGTGTTTGCCTCAGATTGAGTACTTTCATAATGCATTTGTGGACTGCACAAATGTCTCTTCCAACTTTCAGTTATTCAGACTAATACAAAATTCCACTACTGTTTCTGAATACATAATGGAATACAATGATCACAATTATCATTCAAGTAACTTGCAAAATTCTTAGAGTTAGCATCTTATAAAAAAGGATGTGAATTACTTTATGAAACTTTCAAAATTGTAGACACATTTTATTTATTTTTACTGCATTTTCATAAGACAGTAGCCCATAATACTTTCACTATGATAAAAAAATACTTTTATATAGGGCATTATGGCTTGAAAACCTGTTTTTTTTCTCTACTTTAAGATAATTTTTTCTCATTGACAATGAGTGCGTCTGTTTTCTCTTAATGAACATACCTACATGTATTTTAAAAACTGGGGCAATGGTATCAGATGTCACAGGAATGAAGTTAGACCATAAAGGTTCTAGAGAATGATACCCTTTTTGGTGTTTATTTACAAGCATTTCTGTTACTGTAACTTTAAAAGGCTATTTGAAATGAATTCGTGCTACAGTTATAAATTAATAGCTATGGCACATAAAAAATATTGATTGTCTGTCCTTTTCTGTTCTTACCTGGGAAAGATAACCTGACCCACAGCACTACCATTCACCTACCATAACCTCTAGAACAAGAGAAAAGAACTAAAAATGAAAGGGAAAACAGTCAAAACTCTAAACAGGGTCAGATAAATAAGGTATACAACAGAAAAAATCTAACTGTCACAGCACATTTCCTCTACATGATGGTAATGTGTGACCCAGATAATTATACTCTCCCAAACAAAAAAAGGAGAGGAGTGAGTTGTGTCGGAGCACTGGAACCAGTCCTTTTGAACCTTATACCTTGTGACAGCCATCCTTAAATTGTGCATCTGTCTCCAGACCCACCAGAGACTCTGGCACAGTCTGATTCCACTGGCAGAGCCCTGCTGGGGTAGATTATTTCTGATGTCAGTTGCACAGGGTCTGTGACCCAAAAGATGGGCTCCCATGCAGCCACCACTCTGGCAATATTCCAGCTGCCCTGTGCATCACGTTCCACAGCAGGGCTCCAGCACCCACCCACACCAGACTGTTCCCAGTAATAGCCAGTGCCAAGAGGCTGGAGTTTTCAAGACTCAGTAACAGTATGGGGACTTGATGACACAAGGTAATTATGCCTTCACTGGAAGAATATATTGTTCTCTCTCTTGCTATCCTGGAAGAGTGAGTGTAGAGAGAGTAGAAGTCTGTGGCACTTGCACTGAATAAATAACCCTTCCAAAGGATAACATGTTGTAGTAATATACTTTGGGTTTTTTTATTTCTGAGCCTGTATATTGTTTTGATGACTTCCAGAAGTCATCCCTTCGATGACGTCCAAACAGTTATTACCAATGGGCAGTAACTACAGGGTAACGCACCTGGATGACTCAAAACCCTGATATTAAAAAAGGCACAGTATCATCAGGAATCATGATGCTCTTAAAACTTTCTGACAAGTCATTGGGGTTTGGGGAGATAATGTGTAGGAGCAGTGATCACTCCCTTCCTCACTGATCCTGCTAATAATCCTGCCTTGCTGCAGGCTAGGACAGGAGCCAGTTATAGTATAATGTGGTATCAGGATCTTTGCTTTTCCTCCACCATCAAGTTTTTATACCTACTCAAAAGACCACTATAAGCCCAGAAAAAAACTATTTTACCCATGTATTTTTATTTTCTGCTTTATTTCATTCTCCATCTAGAGAAGCAATTAGCTCATGGCAAGCCCAGATGTATAATGACCTCCTTCCTTTCTTATCTTAGCCTTTTTTTCTTACAAGGCTGTCTTCAAACTCTTTCTTCCAGTGAGATTCACTCCTTAATTCGGTGTCTTCTCAACGTTCTTTAAACTGGAGGTGACAGACAAGGACCAAGCCATGTCGTTGTGCTAAAGCAGGTGAGGCACGCAGTTTCCCCAGGGTTATGTGATTTTGATTTAAGACTAGCCCTTGCCATTTGGAGACTGGCTCAGATAAAATGAGTGTATCAAAAGCTCTGAAAATTCAGGTGTCAGTGGGTTGGCAGCCCAAGTTAACATCAATATTTTTTACATAAATGTGGGATGATTGATGGTTTGGGCTCAAGTTTATACAGTATAACCTTTGACAAGGTTATACAGTTACCTCTCTGAAGCATGGAACATAATAAGGTGGAATAACCAGATGTCCTAAAGAGATCATCTGAAATCTTCCAGCCAAAGCTCATCCCGAATTCAGAAGCCAGTAGTCTTCAGCATCTGATTTCAACTTGATCCTAGTTATCTTGATGTGGGTTACTGTGTAATTCAGAAATGCATGGGATGTCCTCAGGTTAGCATTTTACAACCCTAAGATATATCAGAAACACCTTTAAAAATCATATCACAAGACTTCTTTGGATAAAAATCCTTGAGTCCTTCCACTACTTCCTTCATCTTACTTATACCAGTGGAAAAAACTCAACAACTTTGGATATTAATCAAATACAACATTGATCTTCTACATCTTTTATGGTGGGATTGCTGAGTACTTATAGCTGAAAGATAAAAGAGAGAGGGAAAAGAGAGAGTTCTGGTTCATTAAGGGCAGACTCATCCTTTGTTGTCTCCTAAAACACAAGATGAAACACAGCTGCATTACTGTATTTTTAGATCCATCTCCATTTATACAATTATATGGTTGGATCTTGAAACTGTAAATTTGCTGTTACGGATTGCATAATTTAGTTTCTGTACTGCACTGGGGTCATTCTCAGTTCTATTATGCAAGTGACAGGTGTGGGAATCAAGCAGAACACAGAGCTTGTGGTAAGGGGACTGTAGAGCAGCGTTTCAGGGGGAGCACCAGATGCTCTGATCTGCCCAGGCCAGCTGTGACATTCAATAGAAAGGCAAGTGTGTGCATCACCCCATCTCCCCCCAAGTCAAGAGCACCACTTAACAACCCTGGGCACATCTGTTCCCAAGGACTCTGATTACTTCTGTCCTCCTAGGGGTCACTAAGGTCACAGGAATCTTCAAATCCATTTTGGTTCATCTTCATGCAATAACACTGTCATGTTACTGTACCATATGTACCACACATGACGCATTTAAAACTTGGTTTTTTTTACATGAATTAGAATTTACAATCAAAGACCTGATATCCTGCAACAGGTAAGGACTGCTCTGAATAAACAAACTTAGTTTCTTGGAGCATACTAACATTCCCACAACTATTTTTCCTCAGAGTTGATGATGGTTCATGATACTAAATTGCAGTAAGAAATGCAGCCTTTTCTGCAGAGCAATATGCATATGATACTCTATTTGCTACTAGTCTAAATTAAAAACCAATCTTTTAATTTGAAATTTTAGAGACACTATGCAGAATATTAATTAGCCAAACTGGAACATAGCCAAGACACCAGAGTTTAACATCCCTGTTCTTGTAAAAAATAGCAAAGCATATTTTTCCTAAGACACTAGCAGCTGAGGATCTTGTAAAAGAGTGCCCATATGAATACAAAACAAAGTGCCACACAGGGACTTAGTTTCTTTAGTTCCTTTTGGGGGTGGTGGTGGGGAACCATACCAAACCAAACCATACCAAACCACACCAAACCACAGAGATGAACTACCAGAAACGATTGTACTCAAAGATACTGGATATTTTTGAAAATTCTTTAATCACATTTTAAATGCAAATTTAGTAATAATTGGAATTTGATATTGTACTTAATAAAACAAAAGGCTCTTTTCAAACAAAGAACTTCTGGTAAGAAAAAAACTCTATACAGTAGTTATTTCTAACACGAGATATGTGGAAACAAGGAAAACACAAATAATCATTGCAAACATCCATTACATACATGTAGCTTATCGATGAAATACACCATTCAAATGCAGAGAAAAAAGGGCCTGTCATTTGAATCTCAAGCATTTTGAAGTGATAACATACCTCCAATATAAATCTTAGATAGACCTCTATATCTGTTATTTGTTACCATTTTTATGGACGTTTATAGAAGTGCACTAAAAAGTGAAAAACCAAAAAATCCCACAAATAAATGAGCCAATCTATATTAAAAAAGTTAGGCCACTCTAGTGTTAGCATATCACTCAATCATAGTCTCATCTGCTCTCATTTTCTGGGTTTTTTGCTCCCTCAGAGATTGGAGAGGTACCATTGCACTCTACTCACATACACATGTACACAAACTCCTCCCTATCCCAGAATCCCATATTTCATAAAGTGGAGCTCTCAATATTTTTTTGTTTTGTTTTGGTTTTTTTGATTGTTTGGTTGGTTTTTGTTTTGTTGTTGGATTTCTTGCTTGTTTTTTTAAAAAGAAAATTAGTTCTTTGGCTCTGGCTTTAAAAGTGAAAAATTTGCTTGAATGAGTCATATTCTGGAAATGAACATTTGCACAGCTGGACTGTTCCTTCAGGAGTTTTTTTAATACATATGAAAGAAACCAGGCATCTTCTCCAATTTGTTCCTTCATTTTCTCTTTGAGGCCTTCATACCTTTATAGTAGAACTTCAAGCTGAATAGAAAAAATTAATTAATGTCCTAACTTTTAGTTGAACTTCAATTCTGAGCTGCAGAAAGTATACTAATGATAACATGTTTACTCTTCACGATATATGAAAATTAATAATTACATTAGTAACTTTTGCAAATCTCAAAAATGAACACTGAAAAAAGCTAGTGAGAAAGTCAGGATTTCTATCTTCAAAACAAGACCATTAAAGCATGAAGTGAACAAGGCATGGGCTGACTTGGTAAGCAATACACAGAAAAAAAAAATAAAATTGTAGCACTACTCACTAGAGAGCCCATTCTAATCATCATCCCAGATGAGTCAAGATTCCTTCAGAAAAACTAGTGCACACTCATGTTATTGAAGTCTGAATCATAATGCATCCTTATAAGAGGACTGAAAACAAAGTGCTCTGGTTGTGACGTTTCCTAACATTTGGTCTCTTGGTTTCAAAACCTTCCTAGTAATTTCAAGAATTTTTCATTTGTTATATGGCTGCTTACTTACTTTACAGCCCGATAAAAAGGTAAGTTGTTGGTTTGACATCATAATCCTTGATTTTAATTTCTTCTTGTTTTGGATGACTAAATAAGGTTTCTCAAACTGCACATCTGAAAGCAGTGGTTATTTTTAAAATTGTTCTTCTTTTATATAGACAAGCTGTTATTGCACCCAACAATTATATACATTCCCCATCATTGTAAGATTGTGTAAGAATATACAATACAAAAAGGATTATTAAGAGAGCCAAAATTAGTATACTAATGATTCCATTTGACAGTTTCATTATGTATAATGTGGATAAAACTGAGAAATTTTTTAAATTGCTCCTGCCATGTTCTGAACAAGACCACTAAACCGGCTTAGAACAAACTAGTTTTTGGATTTTTTGTAATAAATTTATCATAATGGTGCATATGTGCACAGCCATATATTTTTCTTTTTATACCAAATGTTCTGGACATTATTTTGATCTAATTATATTTCATATAATTATAGTTCATCATGGTTAAAATATCACATTTAATGGTATGTCACGGATTAACAGAATAATTTGATTTTTACACTGTTAATTAGAACTTACATTTACATGATTATGGAAAGTTACATGTGAATTACAAAATTAATACTTAATGTCTAAAAAATCCTTCTGCCTGTTTCTAAGAGAATCTATACAAAAATGAAATTGCTAAAGAGCATATTTAGGAATTTAAAGTCAACTAATGGGTTTATTGGGGAACTATGTTCAACTATAGACATCATAAAATTAAACAAGTTAAGAAATCAGCCACTCCTGGCTAAAAAACTCTAACATAAACTTGGAACATCCTAGGGATTCTCTGGCTAAATGGCTCCCTTGCTTTTCTTGTCTGGTTTATAGTGCAAAGCCACACATTTCTCATCACACCATCATCTTACAGGTGAGAAGGATGTGACAGCTGAAGAGAAAAGAGGTGTTTGGGATTTCCTAGAGCAGACAAGCAAAGACACCCATCCATCCCCACCCAGAAGATGCTAACAATTCCAAGGAAATGGGCTATTCTGGGTTGCTACAGACCCACAGAGGTGAGTTTCTGCAGTCACTCTCTGAAGATGTGCTGCTGGTAGCTGCGGAGATAAGTTATTCCCTGCTGTAGGGCTGGGTGCCCTGTGCTGCCCTGCAGTTATATCTGCCCTCAGTATTTGGCCAGGAGGAGATTCTTCACCACTATCTTCTGAGATTAAACAATTTCCAGCTTCCCTGCCTTGAAGGCAGCTAGAGCACACTTGCCATGGCAGAAAGGGTGAGCATGCCAACAACATACTGGTGGCAGTCCCTTTGCAGGCTGCAGTCCATCAGAGGGGCAGGGGCATAGGACATTATGAACTGTGCAGGAGTGTGCCAAATACTGAAGAGATCCAGCATTCTTCTGGAGGGACAAGCAGGGATTTAGTTCCTTCCAGTGACATAACCATCAGCCCTGTGTGCAGACCCAGTACACAAAACAATGAAGTCCAGCATTATTGTAGAGGGTGACGAAAATCAGAAAAGGGAAGAAAGTATGTTTTATGGATTTTTATTAGTTAATGCCTGACAGAATGCACTTCTGTGGTAAATTACAGCCCACTGACATGTCAAGTGACATTGTGTGTAGCTGTAAGAAAGCTCCACATTGTGGGGATGGTTTGGTTTTGGATTATTTTAAAGTACTTTAACATATCACAAAAGCAATTTCCTGTCCTTTCCTGCTTCTTATTTTTCCTTCACAAACTCAAGTACCAACTCACTATGCAAATTTATCTTCTGCCAAGATTTAGCAGAAATATCAGTTACTTATGTACAATAGCAGAAGGGTTATAAATATGCAAAGGAAATTCAAGTACAAAAGTTTGCAAAGCAAGGAAGGATGAAACTGGGCTCTTGGCTGTCATGACTTTTTTCTGATGTTACAATCAGATTAACAATCTAGTATAAATGACACTGAAAGAATAAGAAACATATTAAGTTTCCTAGTTGTTTTATTTCCTTTATTTTTTTTTTTTTTAACAAAGACAGGATATCTCATTCAATATCAATTGAAAGAAAAAAAAAAAAAAAACTTCCATTAGGATGATGTGCTTTTATTTCTTCTGCTATTGCACTGGACTTCTCTGAATTCCTCCCAGGAAAGAAAACTCATGAAAAAGCAAGAAGAAAATGTAATAGAGTTAAAAAATTAGAAATTTGAAGTCATCTGGTTTGGGTCTTAGTAGTATAAAATTGGAGTCCCTTAAATAGTACTGGTTCAAACACACTATTACTCCAGGAAACCTTGGCACTATATTACACTTTCAGAAACCCTAGGATGATAGAAAAACAGGCAACAGGTGGAAAATATGTAAATAAGTCTTTTCATCATGTACTGACTGAACCAAATATCAAAGCCTGGATAGGGCTAATTAGCTACCAAGGCAGCTGTTAAAAATTTGTCCAACCTGAGCATCTCAAAGGGATTCCTACACTGCAGTCATGCTGGGAGCCCTGCCCGTGTCACACACTGCATCACATACAGGAGAGCTGTCACCGCCAAGAGCTCAATGTCTCCCCATGTTTTCACCCCAGGTGGGATCTACCTCAGATCACAGGCAGCAGGGACAGTGGTCAGAGAGAGGCCCCATCCTCACTTAGCCTACTTACTGGTGAAGGAGATATTACCCTCTCGAGCTGGGCTGTCTTGTTGGTTACACATTAAACTCCCTCCCTGTTCTGCCACAGGTTCTCTTAAGAAAGTAGCAAAAATGGTGCAGCTATCGCTAGCAGATTGCAGATCTTCTTTCTTTTCCTCTGCCTCTCTCTCAATCCAGACCCAAACTCTGCTTGGTAAATTATGTTTAGTTGGCACCTACAGGTCCAGCCAGCCACACAAGATCTTTTGAGTGAAAAAAATCTTTTCCTTTGAATTGACACTCTGACCTTTTTCTGGGATCCTAAGAGCCCTTCCACACTTTTCTTTGACTATGCATGTTCACGTTTATGCCACAGAGGCAGGTGTCCACATTAATACCACAGAGGAAGGTGTCCACCACAGGTAGTCCACCTGACCACAAATGTTCAGATTGTTCCAAAATCTTACAAAGTAGCTTATACATCTCTCCTTAGACTTCATATTTACTTCTATATGGAATTACTGTCATGGATGCTGCAGAAGCTGCATTTAGCTGTTTATATGATAGATCAAATCTTTAGATCTCAAGGTCTTCCAAAAGCATCGCAGAGGTTTAGGGAGAGCAATAGACTGATGATGGGACCATGCCCCTCTTACCACACTGGGAATGGGATCTGCAGCATTCTCTTTTTTGTCCACAATGCAACAAGCAAATACTGTGGAATACTCACTATAATAGAAAAGATAAACAACTTATTCTTATTTTAAATCCAGGAAATACCTTAAGAGTTCTTAGGGTGGATAGCGCAAAACTTGAGAAGGTTTCCTCTTGTTTTCTTTTAAACTATTTTTAAAGCTCATGTTGTGAAAGAATATCCTGAAAAGCAAGTTCCTTATTTTGAAAATCATAACAACTTAATTTTATTATGGATAATCTCCAATAAAATTCAGTTATTGGTCACATATTCATCTGTCAAGTGCGTGAACTAAAGATGAGAAAGTTCTATGAAATGGTGTATGTCTTATGAGAGAGAAGCCTGTGGTTTCAATCACAGTAAAAAATTACAGGAATTGTTGGCTGTTTCTAATACAGACATCTCTGTCCTACTAGTAGAGTAGTGATCTTTTTTACTGAATATTTGAACACTTTCACTACCATTTGGTATCTTTTTCTCCTTATAAATAGTTGCAAACATGGTATTTTGAAAAATGAAAATTCTCAGATATACAAAAGGAAGGTAAATCCAATAACTCAGATAGATGAAAACCTGATTTGCTCAAATTCACAATCTACAGGAATGTAAAACATAATGAGTTTTATTGATAGATGAGTGTAAAAAAATTTATTCCAATTTATAAACTGGAAATGCCTAAAGAGAAATAAATGAATAAATAAATACACATATATATATATGTGTATGTGCAAACTAATATTAAATGTTAAATTAGCAATAGTTCAATATATTTTGAAAATTCTATGTCTGTTTAAATAGAATATATACCTGTGCATGATCTGGTTTATATATGTAAAGAAATTAAAAGGCTGAAATATGAGTCTAATAATTTAATCTCATGTAAGAATATTCATACTGGCTCAGCCAACGGATACACTCCTATGAAACTCACAGACCTGATAGCTTTCTGCATGACCAATTAAAAAAAAAAAAAAAAAAAAAAAGAGGAGGTATTTTTATAAGTTCACAGTGAAAAGCACCTTGTGCTCATGCAGTTTGGAGAGCTTTGCCCTTCACCCTGTTCACATCCTACATTGAACACTGTGACAGGATTTGGTAATTTGTAGCATAATTAAATTAAAATATAAAATTTATGAAAAAACAGGAGGTTCTGCAATATGGCAGATAAATCAACTGTAATGGTTTCTGCAATAACTTTTTGATATATTTTATTTATCAATAACATACTAATTTCTCTGAAATGAATGCAGCAAAGATTATTTTTCTAGTATTAGTTTCTGAACTCATATACTATGGAGTCATAGATATATTTTTGCAAAATTAAATTATTTTACAAGGGAAATATCATTGGTGTGAAAGAAATTCAGAGATGATACTGAAAGTCATGCCATGATTTTATGAATTTCTATCACTAGGGAAAGTGTTCCAATGATGGGATATTGATTAGTTTTGGCATCTCTCCTTATTTAAATTATCTTCAAGTCATATTTTTTCAGAAAGTCTCCTACAGCATAAAAGTTTTTTCTTAATTAACTGGAAAAAAATGGGGTGGCTTAGTTTTGTGGTGGCATTCAGGAAGTAAGAAATGGACTGAGAATTCTTGCACATCACAAAGGCAGACTCAGGCCCTGTGTATATATAAAGAGCTTTGCAATATACAATTCACACCTAAAATTAGATTATATCAAATAGCAAAATTCAAGTGCCGGTCACTTTCTCTTTAAAAAAAATTAAAAAAAAAAAAAAAAGGCAAAATCTAAACTCTTTGAATGTATTTTTAAGTTTTCTTTTTCATGGTCACAGCCAGAGATTTATGCTTCTCCCTTCCACCTGGCCCTCACCCCCACCTTGATTTTCTGCTTTTATTTTAAAATAAAAGATAGAACCTTCAGAAAATCACCAGAGAAATGCTGTGCCAGGTTCCAATAAAAAATAAAACGTGCTGACACAGATTTTAAGGTCAGGAGGAAAAATATGATAATTCAGTCTGACCTTTTTCAAAACACAGAACACAGAAAATTGGGAGGCAATACTTGCAATAAGTTATTTTTATTAAGTTTACAATTTTGCACAATAACAGTTTAAGGCTTCTCTCACTAGTTGTACTTTTAGTAGGATTTTTCCACAGTTATTTGGCAATGTTTCCAAGGAAAACTTGAAGGTTACAAAAGAAAAAAGGATTTCTTAGTTTGAAATATGCTGACTGTGTACTACACAATGTCATTTGACTGCCTGTACCAGATATAGCCTCTCCCATTTTCTGTAAGCAATCCACAGGATAGCATTCTTCTACAATGAAAAGCTGAAATGAGCATTAAGACACCCTTCATGCCAAATACAGAGGATAAGTGATCTCTTTCATTTCTTTGAATGCCCAGGATATTCCAAACAATTACAAAAGTATAGAGAGAGCTACATTTATAAATAATTTCAGGAAAAAAAATCTTTTCACTATATACTTTTTGAAAAGCTGGAGCTCAGTCAGGCATCACTGGAATGAACAAACGCATTTTAAGGAAAATACATTTGTGTGACAATTTTGGATGCATCTTTTTCAGTTTTTCAGCTTTTAAATTTCAGTTTTCATAGGCATTATAATATTCAAGCACTTTGCTTTTCGATTATTTCCATTATTGTGGAGTTTTAAGATAAACTGTTTTCCTTGACCTTCCCAGGTAGGCTGATCCTGGAAATTTCTGTTCAGGGACTTATAACCCCTTGAAAGCCATGTTTCTACTCCCCAGGGTTATTAAACATACCTCAGGAAGTTAGAACTTGCCCAGTGGTGTTTTCTGTATGGCAGGTGACACCCAGTGGTGCTGTCACAAGCAGTGTTCCTGCTCTCTGTGTACGTACAAGCCTTTAGCTTTGGCTGTGTCAGGCCCTGTGCAAAAAGGATTCATCTTCCTCCAGCAGCTTTTCCCTACAATAACTGAAGAGTTTGTTAACTACAAACAAAGCTGCCACCTAATAATGAGGTAGGAGCTCAGAGCTATGTCTCTCAGAGACAGTGCTGTATGTTTTTTGGCCAGGAGAGATATCTCTTCATTCAGGAACAAGTTACACCAGGGACAGATCTGGATTATCTGTCACTTGGTTACTTTCAGCTAGGGATGCAGCTGTACCTCTCCAAATAGTTATAAGTCTTCATAAGCAACCATCACATCAGTGTGCATTCCTCCTGTCTGCTTACATGTGCAAGAGATTTATACTTTATACCCCTTGACATGTTATATAAAGTTTGAGAGGACTTGAGTTAATTAAAAAAGGTAGTCATGATCTGTTAGGTCTAATATGAAACCTTTAGAGTGTCAATGCAAAATCATTCTGCAGAGATCCCAAGACCTCCACACAAATGAACTCAGTTGATAATATTTATTGACAGAACACTGGTATAATCTCATTAATATTTGCAAATTTCAATTACAGGGAGGGCATGAGCCTGTTTAAGTAGTCACAGTTTTCCATTATCATTGGAACAAACACCAATTTATTAATTCATCTTCTAATTTTGAAAAAGGTGAAAGTGCGATGCTGCTAAGAATGATATATGATGAAGTGAATTATTTTTGCATAGAAGTAATGTTATTTTCTTCCTGTGACATTGAAATTCTGTGTCAAATTCTGGGAGAGAGGAAAGGATAAGAAAGCATGGGTCATTCCTCATATAAATGAAAAATTGATGTGGTTCACTAGCACTATGAAAGCAAGTAATACAGTATTTTGTTATTCAAGACCTGAATCTGTTGGATAAAAATCACAATTGCAGTTCACAAAAAGAGGGGTAGCTGTAATTCCCAACGGAAGAGAAGGGTGATGAAATTACATTTTGATGTTATGGGGTTTTTTATTTTTCAGCAAAAATTTTCCTAAAATGAGAAAATGAACTGCTAAACAGGCAGAATATTTTGACAGAACTCTCTCCACCTAAGGACCCCAACTAAAACTTTTGAAAGAGAAGTCTTGAAAAGCATCAAAAGACAGGGATTTTGTGATATATCTTTCTATCTTCTATACATCTGTATGCCTATAGGCATTAACAGAAGAATTTATTTACTAAAGAAATGGTTTATTTCCTCCTGATTTTTTTTTTGTAAATAATATGGAGCATTATCATTATTTTCTTACTTGTATTATTTGGGATATATTTGTACCTAAAGGCTCCAGTGCAGACTCAGAACCATTGTCTACCTCAACTAACAATCAGAGTCACCCAGTTCATATGGAAGCAATGATGTTAGACCAGGACAAGGATAAAATAAACCCTCTGAAGCAAACTGTGCCCTCCTTCTACTCAAAGAGCAGAACTGGTATGTTTATGCATCACACATTTAACACAAAAGCCACCATTCAGCCCCAGAAAGAATAGCTTGCAGATGTCACTGCCAGGCACAGTTTGCTGTCAATCTAAAAATAAGATACACAATCTTAAAAGGAGCTGAAGTAGCATTCTAGAAACTCTTTGCTAGCTAGCAAAAGGCTGGACACATGGCAGAGTGAACAAGGCTTTTCCAAAACTGTAGATGAGAAGTTGTTAAAACTTCTTCCTAGAGTTTGCTGGAGCCCTCAGAAAAGACTGTGACTTATTGGAGCAGCCAAAGAATTACTTTTCCTCACAGTCCAGGTGTACAGCATGCTGCAAGAGTTCACTGTAGCTGCCATCCTAGGCTTTTAATTTCACTCTGCTCCTGAAAGTACAACAGTGAAACACATCTGCTTTGGCATTCTTCATTAGATGTGACCAAAAAAAAAATAAAAAAAAAACAAAAAACAACAACAAAAAAAAAAAAAACCCCTGAGGTTGGAACCACAGCCTCATCACCTATCATGGAAGATGTCACTCTGTCTCATCAGGGTGCACAGTGTGAATGGATCTGGACTCACAGTTCCTCGGAGGGAAGATGAATATGTTTGGTGGCAGCTGGTAGAACAAGGAATATATTGAGCTCATCCTTCCTTTCCCTCTGGCTCAGAAAGACCTCTTCCCAAAGGAGAACAGCTCCAGTCAAGCTGAGTAAAAAGATACGCTGTGAAATGGGAAATGTTTACAGCTTTTCAAAATCTGATTTCAGTACTGAGAGTATAGAATACTTAGCATGTCTTTGAGGCTGCAAGCAAGAGAGGGTTCAGATAAATCAGAAAGGTACACCTGCTCAAGGCCTTGCTAAAATCTACCTCTGGGTAGCCCTTATCCCTAACAATCAGGCAGAACAGATGGCTAGCGGGTTTCAGTCCCTGCCTGGAAGCAGTGGGGTTCATTTTGTGCCCAAAATCTGGTCCCATTCCATGGCTAGATGCCCACTGCAATCTGCACTCTGGAAAGAGTCTGAGGGCAGGGTCAGAGCAGAGGAGATGGGTGGTAGAGGACCAGAAGAAGAGCCCAATGGGTTGAGCTGGACAAACTCAACTAATCAATTTTGCAATAGAAGAGGGCACAGCAGAAGAAGAAGCTGTAAAACATAGGCTGGGGGGTATGATGAGAGTCAGTAACAATCCAAGCAGATCACTGGGAGAAGCAACAAACACTGAATAAGAAAAATATTAAATGCTAGCATAAATATTTCCAAAGGCAAAGAGGTGGTAATCTAATTTTTTCTGTATATACATGTAAGGAAATGGATTAATAAGAGCCATTGGTTGGAAAAATAGATCTGCATCTTTTGCCTTGCCTATTTCCAGACTATAAAAGAATCAGTTCCTATGTAGGCTTCAAAATAATCCCACATATTTGAATAGGCAGTCAGCAACAAAACCAGCAATGCAGAACAGTTAATTCAGATGCAAATATTAACAATTACTGTTACATATAACTAGCACTGTAGGAACAGATATTCTGATAATGAAAACTAAAATTACTGCTGGTATCCATAAATTCAGAGATTCTTACCCTGCATTTTTATAAAATTCAGTCTGCACATCAGTGTGGTAACTGAATTTAGCTTAAAATTCTGTGTGCAGTCTTTAAGATAATTTTTGAAAAGGGTAGCCTTCTGAGGATAGTTATTTAAAATTCAGAAGGCTGCCCAGAATATCAGAGTAAGTTCAGCATTAGTGTAATTTTTCAACCTGACCCCAGAGGCCTACGAACTAAAATGCCAGCAGATTAAAATGCTTTTTAAGAGCCATTCTGCACTAAGTGTCTGTGTGACAGAGTTATACTTTGAGTTATAAGCGGGCAGCATCACTTTGGAGGCAGCAGCTGCCACAGTCAGGCAAGGACAATTCTGCTGTAGCATGTGTCAAACAGTTGCAGGATCAGGCTAATTGAGAGGTCTCCATCACTGTAACAGCAGCTTCAAGGTTAGCTCAGGGAGTGGGGGTCACAGTCAGGCCTGCACCCTGCTGAAAGCAGTCAAGAGGAAGGTACAATTTTGGCCAGAGTAACATCTGTTTTTTTCACAGCTTATAGGAAGCTGTTGGCACTGGTACTGCATTGTCACCAAATGTGTCATGATCTTTCTCCCTGAATGTTTCAGCCGAACATCTGCTCAAAGTACCTTTGTCAAATGGACTGAAATATTTAATAGACAATTTATTGTTGAAAAATACAATATTTTGTTTTGATATCAAAGCAATCTGCAAAGTGATTTCCAAAGCTGGACCTTAATTTGGAGATTTTTCCAAGAAACAGGCTGGAGGAAAAAGCCTCATCTTTGCAAGAAAAGTACCTCAAGAAATCTCAAAGTTATGGTAAATTCTTTGTCTGGCTCAGATTTGAGGCTGGCTACAAGTTCACTATCCATTAGCAACTGCTTGGTATGAATCCCTCTTTTTCTGGACTGCATGAGTTGTATTCGTCAACTGAGAGCCATCATCCCTGCAGACCAAACTGAAGGGAAGGAAGAGATAAAGGCAGAGGCACCAGAGGCATTACAGCAGGATGCAAGGAGCAGGATGCTCTTTAGATCATGAATTACAGTTGTAGTTAGTAGACATGTTTCAGACACACACCAAAGAAGCTCCAGGCTGGCTTTAGATCTACTTACTTAACTATTCCTTTTTAAGTATCAGTGATAAATAACTTAAACTTTTTAGACACTCTCAGATCTCCTTAACCACTATATGCCATAATAACTGGGAGAAAAAAATCCTTTCTATTTAGGTGAGAGTATGTACAATATATATTAAAGTATAAATTAGAAATAAATATGCAGACATATATCATGAATAAACATACAGTACCTCTCTCAATTTTTTCCAAGGGATCTTCCAATATCTGCTCCTACACTACTGTTTCTAAATATATTTATGGAGTTGCAAGCTACACAGAATTTTCCAAGCATGAAGAATTTTAGGGAACTTAGTGATTTCACTAAACAAAGTAAGTGACTTATATATCATCTCAGCTTCCAAACTAAGCTAAGCTAAAAATCCTGGTATGCTTCGTTAAGTTTCAATTTTCTGGAAGTCTTCACTTCTTTGTTGGTCAAGCCTAATAGCTCCTACTGAATAATGAAACAGATATTTGACTATTGTCTATTTATCAGATTCAGATGCAGGGTTGTTTTTTTTTTTTTCAAAGTTGGCTACATCAAGTTTATTATATATGCGCTTGTGCAAAAATTAAATCAGACTCCTTGAAATTGCACTAAAAGCATCACTTAGAGAAAGAAATGGCTAAAATATTAAAATTTGTTCTTTCTCCTAATTTGAAACCTCCAGAGATATTAAATGCAGCTTACTGGAACCCTAACTGGAAATAATGTCCAGAGAAGGCAATGGGACCTCATGACCTTGCCCCTGAGATTCAGTCTTATCACACACCTGGGGTCGCAGCATTTGGAGGCAATTATTTTACCATTGATAGCAAATTATTATCTCTCTGATAGGTAACTTTCCCACAAGAGCACTGCAATTTACATATGCAACTCATGAACCACAAAATTGATATTGCAGGACTATGCCAAGAAGTAGAGTCTCTTCTAGGCAGCATTTCAATGTATCCACACCCAGACTAATATTCACTGCTTTTGAAGTTGTGCTATCCTGCATCCATGAAAGAATAATAAAACCTCACAAAAGCTCACCAAGAAAAGATGAAGAAAGATCAGAAAAGATGACTTTTGGAGGTTGCAAAAGGTGCACAGTGATGGCAAATATCAAGAAATAAAAATTTTTTACAAGAGTCACTATAAATTAAATGTATTTCCCCCCACAACTAAATTAAATATTATTTTAATGTAATTTGCTCACTGTCATTCAACTACATATTAAAAATGCATCCAAATATCCTGTGTAAGCATAATTTCCAGCTAGCTAAAAGGTGTATTCTTTAAAGCCTAAAGGAGTTTGATTTCTGAGACCTCACCCTTCAAGATTTGTCATTATTTTTTTTTTTTGAGACAGAGAATACTGATACTCACCAAATAAGAATTTTTGAGTCTGTTCGCCTTCTTGGCAAAAATTAGTAATGCATCTTTTAAAAGAAGTGCTAGTACTCTCACTTTTTTGTACCTTAAAAGACCAGATTTTTCAATACTATAAAAATTTCTGCAAACAAATGCACTGTAAATAGATAATATCTTTCCTATAACAACAATTTCTGGATTAAATGACTCCAGCATTTGATAAGAAATGTAAGTATTAGTAATGCAGAAAAGGATACAGAAGAGTAGCCACCATTTTCTAAAACATTTTACCACATTGAAATCTTCCTCTGCTTTCAGAATGTTATTACGTATTCCACAGCTAATGACTGGTTACAAATATTAAGCCCCTCTTATGCAATTTGTAAAAATATCATGCTGCAGTGTAGTAGCACCATTTAAATCAACTGAGTTAATTCCCAACAAATAAAGTGAATAAACATCAATGTGTTTGGAGTCACACTGACCTAAATAATACTAAGATTACATTTATGGAAGAGAGTTAAATGATAGTAGGGCATGTTTTTTTCCTAGAACATAAAATGTCAGGGCAGACCCTGACACTCTTTTGATCTTGGCTGCTTGACCAGCTGTCTCCCAAGGGTTTCCTAGACACAGCTAGGGCACTAGCCCTGCTTTGGGGCTTTTCCCAAGAGGCAGCTGGATGCAGCCTGTGCTTAGGAGGCTAAGGGAGCTTAACCATATGGAAGTAGCTGTGCTTAGCTGGCCTCCAGGCTAGAGGGAGGCCTTGCATCATTCAATTTATTCATAAAAATTACAGGCAAGGAGCAGAAACGCAGCTGTAATAGAAAAAACAAACAAACAAACAAACATGTAAACAACAAACATTCCCAATTAGTCTCCCAACAGTAAACATTCCCAATTAATCTCTTCTAATTACTGGAATAAAGGAGACAAACCCTGACAAATCTGTTCTGTTGTGTCCCTGGGGGATACCAGACGTGAGTGGCCAGCTCCTGCCGAGCAGTGTGCTGGGGATTTGCGCTGCCTGTCCGTGCTGTGCTTTCCATATTGACCCAGTGCTCTGCTCTGACACACAGCCCAGTCTGGAGCAGCTGTCCCTCCACTTACTGACACGAGTCAGCTCACACAAACAGCACACGTGCAACCCCAGGTACTCAAACACTACACTGAGTAAAGCAGATTTCTTCCCAGCTCTGCACTAAGCTTTTACCCACATTTTAAACGCACATCCTGAGCCTGGATGCTGTTCAGCTGTAGGGCATTGTCCTCTTAAAAGTTTTAAAAATGACACATTTAATCTCCCCTCACTGCTGTCTTTAGTTATGGCAAAGAGACAACTCCTTTCCTTTTTCTCTTCTCACCTAAAGTCTTCCTCAATGTATTAGCTGTATTCAAGAATAAAATAATCAACCTTCACTAAGCAAATACCTTTCAAAGAAATCACCTGGTTACTTTCCTAATACTTCTGCTTTATCCATTAGCCTAAAACCATGATCTACACAATGTTGTCTCTGCTTGGAAATGAGCCAGGTAGTATTCTCCTCATCAGGAAAAAATGTTTGGACCTTTTCAAATGATTTTTTTTCTGAAGTTGAAAACATAAGTTTGAAATCTTCACAGTCTCAGAAGAAAAAAAAAATTATTAGGGACAGTCCATGGACCTTGTGTAAATATTTTGGAGACTTCTTTCTGTTTTTTATTTTTTTCTCATTTTCACAAGAAAATCACCTTACAGATTAAAAAAAATGAAAAATATACCTTTTAATTATTATGTTATCACAGTTCACAGAAAATGTATGAAAATATATATTTTCTACAGACAGCTTAAATTAACTTATATGTGAGAAGAACCTAAATTTCTAATAAACTTGAACCAGCTTCAAATTTTACTTGATACCTGACTGAATATCTTCAAAGATAAAACTTTTGTGATAAAAAGTTTTGATCCATTCTGAAGTGACATTTGAAAAATTGATTTTTTAAATTTAATTCTTTCAAGATTCTTTCAATATGATAAATGTCAAAGAGGCATTATTCAGATATATTTGCTTTGTGTTAAAGAGAAATTCTTAGAAAGTTTAGAAAATACTTTTATCCCTTTCTTATCTTTCTCTTCTTTTTCCCATTGAAATACTTTCTTGCTTCCACAAAAAAAGAATAGTGGAAAATAAAAGAAAAATTATACACTACCATTAAAAAAAATTATATAATCTGTTTCTGAAACAAACAAAGCAAAATTGCCTAGTTTGCTTTGTTACAGAAGAAGAAAGATGACAAATCCTAATGACAGATAAATCTTTTCAATCTATTTTTGTTAAAGAAAATAATTTCTGTTCAATGGTAATGCTCACAAATAAAGCTTCTGTCTTGAAATTCATCCTTTGTTGTTTCTTGCTATTAAGTTGTGTAAGGTGGAGATGTATGAAAACCTCTCTGCACCATAAATAGCCCCTTTGTTTGCCACCAGGAGGGAAGCAAGGGCAGCAACAACACTGTAGGTCCAATATATAAGGGAGGAAAGAGCTGCTGCTCCACGGTCACCTAAATCTATTCCACCAGCAGACAAGGAGCAGTCCTGAAGGAACTGCTGGGAAAGCAAGCAGAGAAATGAAATGTGTTTTTAGGCACACTGGAATGAAGGCCTGAGTTCCATTTTCTGAAGTTGCACAGTTTGACTTTTTGAAATCCATGTTTTTTCTCATACCTGAAGGAAAATAACTTCATTTTTAGCTCAGAAATCACCAAATATAGCATGCTGAAAGAGTAGCTAGCAATGTCAGTGGTAACGAGAATTTTTTCATATGCAAACTGAGAACTTGTAATGCCAAGACAAATTTTTCACTAGTTCTCCTCAAATCTTTTCTGTCTCTGAGTTAAACTCTGTGGTTGGTAAAAAGCTTATCAGTCATATTTCCTTTTCAGAAATATTTGCCAAAAAGATTATAATAGATTATTTTATAGAGATTATGCATCATCACTCAGGAATGTAATTTTCCACCAGAAGACAAATAAAGACATGTTGTTTGACTATACTGATAAATTCTACCTCAGCAGACTTTTCCCTGCTGCAAATCTGGTTTACTTTAGATTTGAGATTAATCCTTTTACAAGAGGCAGGAATGTGAAATTATAAAGAGGAAGGATTTGCTGCCACTTCTGACATTATTTATACTTACATGACAATTACAAAGGTGAGGACATGCAGCAGCAAATTATCTAAAATATTTTTCCTCAGATCTTCCTTCTGACATCATGCCAAAGTTAGCTCCACTCAATCCATTCAACAGTCTTTTTAGCATCAAAATTTTATAATAAAAAATGATATATCTATTTACTATATTAAATAAAATGTTGTATTAAATACTCCTCTGCTCCACTGTCATCTTCAGTTTCCCTAAAAGCTCCACAATACATTCAGAGAAAATATTTTTTATTTCTCCAGTGTAAGACTGTAGCTGATTTTTCAAGTCTAAACAGGAAGATCTTGACTGTGATTGTTGGTGACATTAGCATGTAGTTGGCAAAATATCATTCAGTTTCATGTTTTTCAAGACAAAACACAACATTGGCTTCAGACACTGAAGTAAAGATTAATTTTGTTTTCTCTTTTTCCAGGATTTGATTACTTTTTTGGGTTTTTTTGTTTGCTTGGTTGCTTGCTTGGTTGTTTGCTGTCCAGCTTGATTTTTTTGTTGTTGTTGTTGTTTGTTTTTGTGGGGTTTTTTTTTTGTTGTTTTGGGGGGTTTTGGGTTTGTTTTTTTTTTTTTTTTTGTTCTGCTTTGACAGCACTGCTTCTTATTCATAGCCTTGGGTTTAAAACATTCAAACATTCTGCAGGGAGCCCATTGGACCTGACTGTTTTACCTTCAGGAAACAATTTAACTACTCTCAGCTCTTTACTGTGTTATCAAATCTTTCTCTGTAACTTCATGGTCAGACAAAAAGAAGAACCAGCAAATCCCTGCTGAGATGAAGAAATCAGCCAGCATCAAAGTAGGGCATTACACAGATTTGGATATTTAAAAAAGTATGTATGTATGCACATGTATACACACAGATAAATGCGTATACAAATGCACACAAAATCTGTTAGGGCCATCTGGATTGCCAACATGGGAAATGGTTATTTTCTGGCTTTAGTCTTCTTTTGAGGCTCCCATCCTGTCGTTATGTCAGCTTTAGTTACTTCTCCCATGGCCAGAATATGTTAGGTAACTCAACTTTCATAATTTTATTTTTAACCTCAATTGCACTTTTTTTATGTCTTACTTCTGTCTTAAGGATCTTTCACAAAAGAGTGCACTTTTCCTTCTCTTGAAAAAAAAAACAAACCACCAACACAGCACTACTTATATATATTTTTACTTCGTTTTGATATGTCTCTGCCACTTCCAAATTTGTTTCTAAGTTCATTCAGGGTTTTGCCAAACTCATTTTTGCCTTCATACCTGGGAAAAGTCATGCCTCCTATAACAGCAAGAGGAAAAATAGGAACAAACCTGTCTGCTAAGATTCCAGGATGCAGTGTAAATCCATTTCCACTGATGTGAACTGACTTATCTCTCATGAGATGCCAGCTTTCTAAGGCTGTCATCACAGCAGCAAAGCCAGGTTGCAAAGGGAGGTTTTGATGTAGGTTGAATGTCCATCAGTTACTGCAGAAAGTTTACATGCTGCTGAGCAAGCTCGAACACTTGTTGTAGAGGACAAATCCCTTATTTGTCATCTCATTTTTCACTTAATTCTACATAGGATTAATTAATTCATATTAATGTTTCATTTGCATACTTTAAAAGAAAAATAGCACATATATATGTATTATTAAATCAGTTTATTAAGTCCTTTTGCCAATAAGTTTTGGTAAATCACAGACATTTTTTTACCATTTTCTGCTGTAATGTAAAATCCTGTCATCCCTTGGTAGACTCTGAATATGTGTCTGCTATAATACAGTCTAATAGCTTTATTTATGACAGTCCTTTGGAGACTCCAGCGACTGTGTGCAGTCAAGATTGTTCAAGCCATTATAATACAAGATTGTATTACAGTGATTTGAATGGATAAAAATTCTTTCATTTCCAAAAGAGAAATAAATTGTTAGACACTGTTCTGTAATGTATGAGGACAAATGTGTTCCTTTGGTCCCCCAGACACAAAGCTGTATTTTTTCAAGCAACACTGTTGCAAAAAATAAAATGCATAAGGACTGAGACGGTTGGTGAACAAAAACTACAGGAATTATCTATTTATTTATTTGCTAATTTTGTAGCGTGAAACATTGTATATCAACTCAGGTATCTTAAAAATCCTTTGTTTGAGGATATTCAACAGTTTAACCATGGAGACATTCCTTCAATTTGTCTCCTTAAAAAATATCTGAATCTTACAGAACTGGCTCTTAAAGTCTACCTTGTGCAATGTTGGTTCATAATTATATGTAAAGTTCACTTTGCAGTAGTCCTTCATTATGAACTTCATCCTTCATATCTTATCTACAAAAGTTCATTTTGACTAGAAATTTGAAGGAGTATAGCTGTGCAACTCATTTTAAAACAGTTGATTGCTTCTAGTACTTCTAAAGTATACAAAACATTAAAAGAAAAAGTAGAAATATTTAAAGATTTTTTCCCTGAAAGTTAAATTTAAAGTTGTCTGGTGCTGACAAAATTTTATAACCACAGATTTACACTTTTGAATAAACTTGAGAAAATTATTACCTTTCATGGTCATTGATCATGAAAGCATCTTTGTTCAACAAAATGTGATTAGGTCCCCTTGAGGTCAGCACATGCTTAAAGAATAATATTTATTTAAGGGTTTTGCTGATGTGAATCTTTCTGCAATTACCATTTCATCTGATTGTGTTAATGCTCAATAATGCTTGTTTGTTCAGGAAAAAAACTGTGCTTACAAACTTGTAATACTTGAGAGAGAGAGAGAGTGTGGAACTAACACAGTATTTATGCAACAGGATAGAAGTACTGTGAAGTGATATTGCTGTGTTGGGCAAACCAAGAGCATAAATAAAAGAGAAAAACAGTCTTGGTAGTAAGTGATGTCTGACCACTTGCCTCAAAAGATTGAAATTTCTGTTCTTGATTTTTAAAATTTATTTTAAAATTCTATGCATTTGTATTCTGTGCCCAAACTGAACTAAGGTAGTTTTTCTTCTATATCCATCTTTTATTTCATTTAGCCAGTAGTATATCATTTCAGTCTGCATGCTTTTCTAAGGAAGATCATATTATCAAGGAACTGTCCTGGCTGCAGTAAGAGAAAATTGAAGACACACACACACACACACACACACACACACACACACACACACACAAATACACAAGAAAGCAAAGCACAGTTGAGACTAGACATAGTCCAGTGATTGATATTTTAAGTTGCACGTGACACTATTTCCTTGTTCTGTTGCACTGCATTTAGATATTGTATGGCTCTCCAGACATGCTATGCATAATTTTACATACCATCTGCTTTACATGCCAGGTTCCATATGTACAATGTATAACCTAAAACCAATATTTTGAATGATTTGAGCTACAGTGGAATCTTTTGTTCTTAAATTGTTGGATAGAAGAATACAGTCCTAAATAAATTATCTGGTGAATGTGCTCTGAGATTAACAAATAATAAAATTTATTTTGAAAATATTCTTAGAAGTGTAGTAATGACAAAATTCAGGTGACTTTCAAGAGTCCCAGTAATGTTGCTTCCCAGATTCAAATACCAAGAGACCTGTAAATGCTTGCTACCATTCACTTAACAACAATAGCAATACAAGGGCATAAACATGTTTCAGAGTCAGGCCAGGGACAGCAAAAATAGTCTTGAAATATTCATCTGAATAAAAATGAACAGCGCTTACTCCTCAAAACAGGATGAGGTTTACAAAACTGCTAAAAGTGAGTAATGGTTGCTCAGAATCATGTTCTGGAGTTCTCTGGTACTTCATTATCTGGCTTCATTCAACTCTGCCTTAAATACTCAGATCTTATACACTCTTCAGTTACAGGTAAGCCTAAAAAAACCTAAATTTCTGTTTTGGAGATGTTGTACACAATATCTGTCTGAATCTTCATACACATCTTTGAAGGAGAAGTACTAAAAGATCAAAATGAAAAAAACCCCATAGAATTCCAAACAATGGCTCTCAGACAATCACAAATATTTTTTTTCAAATAATATCTTCATTTTTAGAACTGCTGACTCTCTTAATTTAAGAAAGAAAAGAACATTGCTTTGGATCTTAAAAGAAGCATCATCACCACACCCTGCCATACCTCCCAATAAAAAAAATATTCAAACCTCTTAATATTAATCACCATATTTTTCACATTTAACTTGAAATAGAAACATTGTCAAGAAAAATAGGTTGTGGGATTACAATCTGTTAGCAAACAGAAGATAGAGTGGACAATAGAGGAAGCAACAAAGTACCTCAAATAAAATTTTACTCCATGTAAAGTCCCATAAAATATGTACCCTTTACTTCCATATATGGCACATGACAAAAGAAACATTTGAATTCACAGGAAAATTAGAAAGAAACCTACGATATGCCATTTTAAGAAGGAGGTGTCTCTCTTGCTTACAGATTTGCAAGGAGAGAAGAGATAATCAGTGAAGCATTTGTCCATTTTGCAGGTTTTTTTCTCTGCTGTAACATGAACATCTTAATCTTTTCATAGTTAAGTATTAGTGACACATTCAGTTCACTTCAATGACATTTCTACCAGATGCCTGCAAAAAGCTGAACAAGAGATGCAGCACTTCAAACTTTCTTTTCACATTTGCCTATTAGCACAAAATTGTGTTTAAAAGGGAAACATCATTATAGGACCATAACTGAGAAAGGTTTATTTCTTCTTGTATTGTGTTTGGTTAATGGTGGGGGTTACAAGGATGTGAGAAGCTGCCAGAAGCTTCCCCTGTGTCCAACAGAGGCGATGCCATCCAGCTCCTGACAGACCTGCTCCTGACCAAGGCTGAGCACCCTCAGCAATGGCAGCAGCACCTCTAGCACAACAGATTTAAGAAGGGAGGAAAAGACCCCGAACAACAGAAAGTGCAGCCAGAGAGGGGAGTGAGGAATAGAAAGTGCAGTCACAGAGTGAACTCAGAAGAAACTGAGAGTATGTGAGAGCAGCAGCCCTGCAGACACCAAGAGCAGTGCAGAAGGAAGGGAGGAGGTGCTCCAGGTGCCAGAGCAGACATCCCCCTTCGGCCCATGGTGCAGACCATGGTGAAGCAGGATAGCCCCCTGCAGCCCATGAAGGTCCATGGTAGGGTAGAGATCCACCTGTAGCCCACGGAGGAGCCTTTGCCACAGCAGGAGGATGTTCAGAGGAGGCTGTGACCCCTTGGGAACTCATGCTGGAGTAGCTTCTGACAGGACCTGTGACCCTGCAGAGGGAGGACCCACAATGGAGTACTGTCACTGTGAGAAAACCACACTGGAACAGTCTGCACCTGAAGGAGTGCACCTTGTGGAAGGTGCCCCATGGAGCAGCTCATGAACTGCAGCCCATGGGAGGACTTGTTGGAAAAGTTCATGGCAGACCATATCCCATGGGATGAACAACACCAAAGCAGGGAAAGAGTGTGAGGAGTCTTCCTCATCAGGAGGAAGGAGCAGCAGAGATACCATGGGATGAACTGGTCACAATCCTCATTCCCTATCTCCTAGAACCACTGTCAGGAAGGAGGTAGATAATTAGGGTGTCAAGTGGAGCCTGGGAAGAAGAATGGATGGGGGAGAGAGGAGGTTGAGAGGGGAAGGCTTAAGATTGAGCTTTTATTTATTGTTTTCTTACTCTGGTAAAAAATTAAACAAATTTCTCCAATATAAGTCTGTTTCACATGTGACAGTAACTGCTGAGTGATTCTTCTGTCCTTATCTCAACCCATAAGCTTTTTGCTACATTTTCTCTTTCCTGTTTAGCTGAGGAGGAGAGTGATAACACAGTTTTGGTGAGATCCTGGCATCTAGCCAGTGCCACCCCAACACACCTAGCAATGTAATAGTCACATCATTCATGACTATAGGCATATTTCTGATACTTGGTAAGCTTTTCACCAAATTGAGCATGGGGGGGGGGAGGGGAGGGGGCTTGGGGGTTCATTCAACACTCAGATTTGGAAAAAAAAAAAACCAAAAATAAAAATCACACTTTCCTTTTTAAGGCATTCCAAGCAGTTGAAAGTAGTTAGTCAGGTTACAGGAATAAGTCTAGTTTTTGCCATTTGAATATCAATATTTGTATTTGGTGCTTCATTATATATCTGACTGCTCCCAATCTAAATACTGCACTGAACAGAGGACGTTCTGTGAACTAGAACTTCCATTTGCTAATGGAATTTTTTTTTGCATAAAATCTTCACTGTAATCCATATGAATATGGGCATTTTAATTATTAATCAGAAGCATTCTTTCTTATTTGTATCTGTGCTGTGAAAGAGTTGGATAAAATGGGATAAAAAATTAATGTACATTTAGATTTTTCTCCTCTCTAGAGGGAGGGTGTTCATGAGTTAAATGCTTATGCAACACCTTTCCTTATAAACAGTACTACAATTATCTTGTTACTTCTCTATTGAGCCTTTCTGGGCCTGATCCACAGGCTACTGAAGTCAATGAGAGCCCGTCTAATTGTGTCCAACTGTTTCCAACTTCTTAGTGAGAAAAAAAGATATGCTGGAAAAAGTATCAGTTACTAAGAAATATGTTGCAATGTCTGTGGATAAAACGATGGTCCCCACTTGATTTCCAACACATCAAGAAATCATTCCAGTATTCTCCAGTTCAAAGTGGCAAAGAAAATCTAGAAGACATTTCGGACACTGTGCTGCTAAAACTCTTCGGTTAGAGAGCTAGCTCTTAAGACAAAGTTTCTTTTATACATCTCTTTCACTTTACCATCTATCTTGTGCCCAGTGCCTTTCAATCTGTATTGACCATAATTGCCTTCCTCTGAAGTCAGTTGGGAGTTTTGCCATTGACTTCAATGGCAAAGTTATCATACCCAGGATGAAAAGCACAGTGAAAATAGATCATTGCCGAAGTACACAAGTAAAAGTAAGAAAGACTTCAATGATTTACCAAAGTCCACTTTAAAATCGCCAGCAATTGTGAGCTTTCATATGTGTTTCTCACAAATCGCATCAGGCAGTCAGAGAGAACAAAACCCCCTTGCACGATGCTCCTGGTATTTGGTAGCCGGAGCTGAGCCCCTGCCTAAGCGGAGTTAGCCCAACGCAGACCCGAGCTGAGCGGAGCCACCCGCTAATTGATAGCAAACATTTTACAAACATTACGCTTCCCTAAGGGACAAGCGCTTTCCCGGCGGAGCCCTCTGCAGCGCAGGAGGGCAGAGCCTGCAGGACGGGGAGCGGGCAGGGAGCCGCGGGCACCCTCTCGCTGCGGTGCGGGGCTCCGCTCTGCTCCCGTGTCCCGGTGCGCAGCACCTGGCTGCTCCTCTCCGCAGGTGAGGCGCCCCGTCCCCTTGTCCGATCGGTGACACCGCGGCGCCCGAAACACCGGACCGCGCTGGCAGCCCCGAGGGACGTGGCCAAAACCGAGGAGTAGCAGCGGACAGTACCCGGGGCGTACGGGGGGCACCGTGCCCTCCGTGCCCGGGTCCCAGCACGGCGCGGAGCAGAGCCGCCAAGAAGGGAGCCCGAGCGCGGCAGGGCACCCTCCACACCTCACCCGCCCCCGGGGGACCCCGGCGAGGCGCGGAGCCCCGTACTCACCGCGGTGCTGCAGGCAGCAGCCCGCAGCGCAGGCGAAGCGCCCCCGCCCCGGCCGGTGCCCGCTGCGGTGCACAGACCCCGTCCCTCGGCGCCCACATCCAAGCCCCGGCCGCGCAGCCAAAAGTCCTTCTGAGGAGCACACGGCGAGCCCCGCCGCCTCCTGCCTCGGATCGCTGTCACCTCCCCTCCCCTCGCCCCCCGCCCTGGCCCCCCCGGCGGGCGGCAGCGGTGTAGGCAGTCCCTCACCCCTCACATCACGCACCGGCAGAGGTGCCGGTCCTCGTCTCTACTTACCGGGCATCCTTCAGAGCGGCGGGCGGGAGCGAGGGAGGAGGAGGAGAGAGGGAGGGAGGGATTGAAGGAGGGATGGAGAAGGGAGGGAGGGGGCTCCAGGCGGGCTGCGCGACGCTGCGCTGTGCTGTTCGGCAGCCTGGGCAGCTCGGCAGAGTCAGTGAGTGAGTGCCTCCGTGCGTGCCGGCGTGTGCGTGTGTGCGCGATGCTGGACACGGGCGAAGGGAGACTCGGGCACGGAAGGGCGGCGGGAAGCGGCGAGGGAGATCAGGGGGCGCAGCCCGCGCATGGCAGCGCCGCCAGGTGCGGCCCAGCGCGCCCCCGGCCCCGCGGCCCCCAGCGCCCCGCAGCCGCGGCGGGAGCTGCCGCGGATCGGCCCGGGGGAGGCGCGCATCCTCCCCGCCGCCACACGCACCGCCGGGCGAATCGGGGGAGCGGAGGGAGGGATTAAAAATAATGGTAATAAAAAAAGCCCAGTCACTAGGAAAGAGAAGAAAAAACCGCAAAACTCTGTCTCTACTTCCCGGCCGAGGTTTAGCCACCCGCCCGGGATCTGCGGTCCCGCGGCAGCGGCGCGCTCCCGCCGCGCCGGGAGCCGTCACCGCCCGCGGTGCAGCACGGCAGGAGCTGCCGCTGCCGGTAGCGCCCAGCTGAGAGCCGGAGCCGCTCCCCGCGCACGGAGGAGCCTCCCTCTTTCCTTCCCTCCCTCCCTCCTTCCCTCCCTTTTTCCCTCCCTCTCTCTCTCTCCCAGTCCGCTAAGGCGGGCAACGCGGGCAGGTGCTGCCGGCTCGCCCTGCGTCCGAGGGAAGAGCCGCGCAGGGCCCTCCGCCGGCGCCGGCTGCTCCGCGGGAAGCGGCCCGGCTCCCCCAGGCATTGGGGTGGCGCTGGGACGCGGCTGGAGGGGAGAAGCGAGGGCGCAGAGGGGAAGCCGGCTGCCCCCGAGAGCTGCCGGCGGGGCCCAGGAGCGGCGGAGGAGGAGGAATGAAGCACAGCGGTGCGGACTCGCCTCTGCTGGGCAGCGGTGCGGTGCCCCAGAGCATCCTCCCTCGCTCGGCTGCTCCCCTCCTGCCCGAGCGGAGAGCACCGAGGACTGCATCATGACTGCTGGATGTTCTGGGGAGGACAAGGGAGCAAGCGGAGAAGAGATGGAGGGCAGGATTATAAGACCCAAAAGGAAAGGGCGGGGGGAAGCAACATGCACACTAAAAAAAGCCCGTTCGAGGGAGAGAAATCAAAAATAGCCTCAAAAGCATTGAAAGTTGCTCGCTTAGTGATTTGCATTATAACGCTGCCGCTGCTGCCTGGCTCCTCCAACAGTGTGCCCGAGGAACATGCAATATGGGAGAGGTGGAGCTATATACTTTTTTCTGTGGTCTCTCTTTCTTTTTTAAAAAAAAAAAAAATCCACGGAACCAAATCAATCACACTCCGTCCACTCCTTTGATGGAGGCGTGGCTGCAAGTGGTGGTTTCGGAGTTCCAAATGGGATTTCCTGGGGAAAAGGGTGTGTGTAGAGGACCCATGGGAGTGCTCCTCTGAGGTTTTGGGCCCTAGAGTTTGGCAGTCCGGGAGAATTGGGGGGAGCAGGCGCTGATGCCCTGCCGGAGAGATGCTGCTAAGGGGCAGCGCCTATCCCGGGAGCAAGGGGAGTCCCGCCTGCTTCTCCTCCCTTCTCCTGCCATCCGAGATCAGTCTAAGTGACTCTGTCTTCGGGAGAAAAAAAAACCAAAAAAAAAAAAAAAAAAAAAAAAAAGACTGGATAAAATCTAACTTTTATTTATCAACGGTTCATGCCCTGATTTAAAAAATAGCACCAAATCTTAACCCAGATTATGCAGTTAAATGTATCGAGCCGGAGGCAGAGTGGCTGTTTGCCAGACCTATGATCCATTAACCTCTTTAGCTCATTGTTGGCAGGCAACAATAGCAAACGATTAAATTCTTACATTTTAAAGACGAGCCATTTTCTTTTCATAGTAAACTCCCCTCTCCTACGTTGCAATTAAAAACAGAGTATTAACAATAAAAATTATGAGGAAGAAATAATGTTGTGAGTTTTTAGCTACTTTATGTTCATTTTATGGGCAAAAGCATTGTACTATGCTTCAGGCAATATGTATAAAGGTGGGCAGAGGCATATTAAAAATTCTTATTTTATAAGAAGGATTTTGCACAATTTTCCCTTTACCACTGGCTTAAATACTACTTAGACTGTCTAGAATTCAAAGTTTTAGTTCCAGTTCTTTTTATAGAGAGAAGCCAAGCAAAATCCTATGTAATCAAAGGAAAGGTATAAAAAGAGGATATATAGGGCCTTTTTCTCCCTTTCATGTGTTATAAATGTGTATACAAATATATGCCCTTTATCAAAAACATTCTGTGTGAAGCTATATATTCATACATAAATGTTTGTGCATGTATACATACTCTCTATATAACTATTATATAAATAACATTTTTTTAAATAATTTGAAAATTAGAATAAAAATGAGGCAAAGCTAAAAACACAGCTCTCAACCTCCTGCCAAGTGCTATAAAAAAGTGCTACCACTTGGAGGAGAAGTCATAGAATCACTGATACAGAAAGAATATGAAAGCTGTGCCTTGTGCCTTATTTTTTACACAAACAGCTTAGGAAGTAGAAATACATCTGTGGGGGGCAAAAAAATTAAAGGAAACATACAATGTTTTCTGTGTCTTTCTTTGTTGTGCAGGATATTAGTCTGTGGTCCAAAATATTTGTCTTGGAAAGTCTACATTCAGAGAGGTTGAATCTGTCACTGTTAGGTCAAGCTATGTCTCAGGGAGTGGAGCATAGATAGTATGTGCAAAAGGGATGACTGATCACATGAGGATCTGGGGAAAAAGAATGGGAAATGTTCTGGGGATGGGGAGAAGGGCTAACTGGGTGACAACAGAGAATTCAAGAAGCTTGTATGTTACAGAGGTAGCTGGGCCTGTAAACAAATGCAGTCTTGTGTGGAGGAAGCAACAGGAAAGAGGATCTGGAATAATCCTCTTGCTGTGGTCAGGCTGTGCTGTAAAAGACATCCTACTGCTCATTAGAAAAGAAGAGTGTAAGATAACACCTACACCCTCTCAAGACCTCCACACATTGTTTCTAAATCTTTTGTGGTTTAGGAAAAGTCCTCTCAAAAACACCAAACATGAGAGTCTGGGAAATGATAAAGGATCTGAGTTCATAGCACTGACCCTATGAGTTTTAGTGGAGGAAAAGTTTTAGTGCTGTATTTTTTGTCACCCTAACAAGCTCCTCAGACTTAGTCAGCTGGCACCATTCTATCCGAGCCCAAGAAGAGAAAGGCCCAAAACTCTTTCTTTACTGGCTATTTAATCCAAGAAAATGTAGTCTTGATCCCATTTTCATTAAGATCAGTAATGAAATTAATAAGTGACATTAGCATAAAATTTTGAGTGTATGAGACTTCCTGGCTTCAAGAGCAGATGTTAGAGATGGAAAAAAATGTAAACTACACTGTAGGGTTAAATTTAGACTATATTTCCACCTGTTGCAGAAAGCTAAATAGTCCAAAAATTAATGAAATATTATTGCTACTTTAGATAATATGTCAAATGATTGAAAGCAAATATATTTTAGCTGTTTGCTCTTTTTCTCTGTTCTCTTCACTAAATCCAGTGTTTTCTCCTTACTTAAGGGCTACCCTAGCAGGGGAGAGATATAAGGTGTCACACACACTGATCTATCTTTGCATATGTTGTGTAGGACAATCACATTGACATTAGCTGATGTAAAACTGTGAAGTTTATGTCTATCCAAAATTCCCACCTTTCATATGGTATAAAAGTAACTGGTATTTGGTAGCCATCATTTTAAGGAAATAGAAAATTGAGACCTCTATTCCTTAATAATGTTCTGTTTGTTTCTCTTGTATATTTTTTTACTACAGAGCCTATTATCCCACAGCTTTATTGTATTCATTTTCAGTACTCTAACTTGAAGAAGTATGCACCATTTATTACAAGCAGGCATTGATAATAAATAACAATCAAGACTTGTTCTCTGAAAATTAGATAAAAATGGTAAGATTAAAATGCCCAGCCTTTATTCCACTTGGTGTATGACTGCATTGGTTTGCAATCTCATTAACAACTTGAAACCAAGTGAGGTTTTGACACTCAAGAGTATTTTCTAAGAAAGTCAAAATGTCAAACAAAATGTCGCAGATTGGTACAGGATGTCTGCTCTTCTATATATAACACTATGGAACCAAGATCTTTAGTTTAAAATTCAAGTTTCGCTAATAGTTCTGGAAATTGAACTAGAATGTTTCTTTACTTTTTAAACATCTGGTCTGTTATAAATGTGTGTTTTACATAATTGTCTCCCAAATTTGAAAACTTGCATTCTGTTCCATGTTCTCATATGTCAAGTCTTTTTTTTTTTTTTTTTTTTTTTTAAACTTACAGCAGGCTGACTTACTTTTTGGAAAAAATGTGCTTTTTAAGAACTTTTTAAATACTTAAGGTGTTTAAGAATCTTATAGGATTATGTAAATTTGTGCATTAAAATAATAGATTTCATAAAAATTATAACCAATGTACATCTATTAGGTTGGAATTTGCCTTCATAACCCATTAAAAACATGCTTCACTGAATTAGTAAATACTATATGTTTGAGCTGTCTGCATATTATTGACTTTTCTGGTTTCTGCAAAGCATTACATCAGAAGTCCCTTCCCCCCTTTGTTTTCATACCAGAAAAATCAATTTGACTCTTAGAAATACAAAGCAACAAAGGTAATCTAACCTTGATACATTTCAGAATTTATACAATCTCCTTCTTTATTTTGTTGAAGCTCTGCTTTGCAGGCTTATCTTCAGCACCTGAGAGTTTTGAAAATTTTTCTGAATATATAGGAAAACATACTAAACAATAATAGGCTGACAGGCAGCATATTTAAAATAGTAGGGGAATGTGACCAGCATGTTAAGAAGAGACTTTCATTTTGGGGGAAAAACATTCAAAGATACTACTAGGCTTAGAATCAAATTCTTCCTTCAAATGTCCATGCATGATCCCTTTAGGGAGAAAAAAAGATTGTATACAAAGACATAACATTAATTTTAATGGAAGATCTATGGATATGTGCAGAGTATTTGGTCATTGGGCAGCCACACTAGTTTTTGCCATTTTCACACAGATTTATGATGTTTCTCTATTTTGTTCAGTTAAAAACTAATGTACAAGCCCTACTTACTCCTCTTTTCCATTCAGATAAGTATTGAGAAAATAGCTGAGGTTTGCACATAAGAGGAATAATTCTCAACTATTTTGTTTCTTCTTGACATTTTTTTCAGCTTACTATAAGTTCGATAAACTTCAGTGATTCAGCCTGAAATTCTCTGTGCTAAAGTTCTGTCTCAGGCTGCAAGTTTTATCATACCCAACCAAAATGGCTCAGCTTTACCTGAGAATGAGATTGAAGGGCAATATTTTGTTATATTTCTTGCTAATATATTGATTTTAAGGCCTATTTTTTAAAGAACTCTAGCACCTTTAGGTAACAGAGAAGACACTTACAGTTGATAGGGTTTAGTTGAGGATGACTTGGTATCTCCATGAAAATTCATGTACATTTTTCCAGTTCATGAACATTTGGAAGCTTAGTTGACACACGTGAAATAGCAGTTTGCTAGGATTATGCAATTTAATGTGTATATTTAGCTGTTCTCCACCCAGGTAGGTTCAGAAGTGGCCTGGAATTGTCTCTCCTAATGCTGTTGCTCTTAGGCAAGAGGGTCTGTTCTTCCTCTGCTCTTCATTTTGTTTAGAGCCCAAGATGCACTGAAAAGTAGGCTGTTCCAGTGTTGCCAGAATGCAAGAAGTCTTCCCTGGATTTCTTGGAAAGCTGGCAAGGATGAAGTGACAGAGATTTCAATGGTAAAGGTATAGGAGAAAGTTCTTACACCTGTGAGGAAGTGGTAAGGAAGAGACTGAATTCAGACGTCTAACTGCTAGGTGCAGAAAAAGAGTATGAGAAGAGACAAGGGATCTGGCTGTGTGGCAGTCAGATGGGAAAACTATGTGAGAAGCTTATAATTTTGGATATGCTGATAAGGGAAAAAGAAGAAATCAAAATACTGAAGACCATAGCTGGCTAAGTGAAAAGTCAGGTGGAAAAAAGCCAGTGAAGATGTGAAGATGTGAATGAAGTCACAGAAGTGGGGGAAGAGAGAGAACTGGAATAAGACATAAAAGCAGAAAAAGAGACAGAAAAGTCTGTAGTACTGGAGCATACTGCCATGCAGATCTTGGAAATGAACCAATCATCCCAAACCTCAGCATTTCACTGCTATCAATAAATATCTGTGAAACCTGTTGGCAAAGTGTGCTCCTCACTCTCCTCTGGTGCTGCTCCACACAAGGTGTGACCATCTGTTGCCATTGTCAGTAGCTCTACAGGCAGAAACATACCTGCAGGTCCAACTTTCCAATCTCAATGGTGAATCTTGTTGGTATCAGACCACTTTTTGAGATACTTGGGTTGATTCTTCTTTGGAGAATAGAAAAGACACAAAAAATGGAAAGGAAGAGAAAGAGAAGAAGGAAAATGAAATGGAAGAAGGAAATCCCTTAATTCTTATTCTAGTAAAATGCTGCTGTCATATGTTAGGCAGCATTAGAACTAAGATTGTCTTTACTAACTCTACTCAATTTCTTCCCTATTTATGGATATACATTATAACAAGTTTAAAATTGCAAAAACATATGCTGTTTATTCTTTCATCAACACCAGATATCACTGAAAAGCTGAGTCCTGCTTAATGGCTAAACAGGTGTATAATGCTTTATTTTATTTTCATTGGCTTTTGGGCAAATCAGACACTTTTTATCAATTTGTTTAAACTCTATTGGGAAAAAGTATTAATTGCCTTTTCAGAAGATTTTTTCTGAAACCAGTCAATATGACATCTACATACCTCACAAATTAATTTACTTTACTGTGCTGCCACCATTCCCATTGCAGAGATGAAACTGAGACAAAACCAATTAAAGAATGAATATCCACCACTTTAGTGTAAATGTAAATTATCTAAGAATTTTCATTTTACTCTTTGAAAGGTTATTGTGTGCTTGCTTCAGCTGAGAGGGGAGTATGTCTACAAATGAGACACAGGCTTTGAAGTAGGGCATTTAAAACCAAAATACTCATAACTTTTGAGAAGCAGATGACCAGATCATTTCTGGTGAATTTTCCAGCTTATGACTAGAGTTTTCTAGCACTGCAAGGGGATAATATCCCACATTTTATGTTGCCATTCAAATGGTTAAAGAATGAAACATTAATTGAGATGCATACTGAAACTTCTTTCACTGTATATGTGCTAAAAATAGCAATGGTAATAAAAGGCATCAAGAACAAAGATGACAGCATTGTTTTTAAACTCATCCCACTTTGTTCCCAGAGGTGATGATGAGAGGCCCCACATATAAAAAAAAAAGATATTTTCACAATTTATGTGCCAGCTACCCTGGAACCCACTTATGCATTAGACTGAGGTAATAAGTGAGTGTAGGTTCTTCAACCACAGTGAAACCCTAAATCCCAGAATAACCTGCTACTGAAAAGTTCGCTGAACATTTATTTTTGAGCCAAACCGGGAAAGTTTGTCTACTGTCTAGAGTGTCTGTAAATTTCCCAGCTTTGAAACTGACAGCCTACTTCACTTTTGGTTCTGTCATCTCATTTTTTTGAACACTTAAGATATTGCACTTTTAGGAGGAGAAAAGATCCAAGCTGAACTAGAGGAGAGGGAAATTGCTCAGAATTGATGGGGGCTGGAAGCATTTCCTTCTCTTTCAATGTTTTCTAACAGCAGCAATGCCAGGATAACCTTTCTTGTTTTCTGGTTTGGAACAAGCATTGAAGAAAAAGTAAAATTGTCTATTTCTTTCTTTATTGTCCACAATAAGAAAATTCTCTTGTTAAATTATGTCTTCAGGGAATTTAAATGGGACATAAAATGTTACAGTTCTTTTCACACCCATTTTTGAAGGAACCTGGAAACCAAATCCCTTTACCTTAACAAGGATTGATTGATTGATATTCAATAGGAAGGATGGGGGTGGGGGAGGGTGGTTGGCCCAGGGTGTGTGTGTCTTTGCTAAAACCCACATGTGAGAACTTCTATTTGTGTGAGTTTTTGTAACAATCACCCAGTGACTATTTCCTCTGAATTGATATCTTTTTGGCTATGATCTTTGTGGCAAGGAATTGCTTTGCTAGATAAAAACCCATCTGATTAGTCTGTAATCCAAAACCAGGTTAGTTAAGGTCAGACTTGTGGAGAATAAAGTTGAAAGCCCTGTTTTTTTCACCATGTCTGCAATCATCAGCAGTTTTCTAAATCAACCATTCTTTTGAAGCCAAACTACAGACTGCTACTCTGAACTTGGACTGATCCAGGTGCCTACATGAATCCACACATCTCATTCACAGTGGAGAGGTGCTGCAGAGATGAAGCCTCTGCTCTTCTCCACAGAATTCAGGAAATCCATCATGCACATCTCTGCATTCTCTTCTTGCTGATGTGTTTTCCTCCTTGAATTGTTGATCCATAACAAACTTTGGACAATGGAAACAGCTGAATTTCTTTAAAGCAGACTCTAAGTTTTTGGAAAAAAAACACAGTAAATATATACAAGTATGTGTTGAATAATGTATTTCAAGTGCTGCCTGTGAGCGTGACTGTTTACATTTGCTGACATATTTAACAGATTTTTTTGGGAACAAATCCAAACACTTATAATCACATGCTTAGTAAATTTACATTTCATGACACACGTAGCTGGCTAAACTAGAGAAAGGGCAGTGGCAACTGTACTGCAGGTGACATCATCTAAAGTGGAAAAAGTCCTTCTAGATTCCATATTTAGAAGCTGATGTACAAATTAATTTTAATCTTCCAGGTCCAGCTTTGGTAATCTGATCTTCCATTTTATTCAATATTTCATGAGGCACACATCAATAAATACATGAGTTCAGTCTCAGAATATTTAGGTATTATGAAACCATATATTACACTTTGAGAGTCACTTAGAAGCACTGATGCACCTGAAGTCTTACTGGTGAGAGTGGAAGGGACATGTGTCATGTATCCTGTTTCCCTCCTTGCTCGAGCATATGCCAAATAATCCCATTCATAAGAGGCTACAAATATCTCTTTCAAAAATTTCATTCCTATGTAATATAATTGAAAAAACTACTTTAAAATTTGCTTGGTGTAATGGCTAGGAACTTTTTCAAATTCCACTTCATCACATTTATGTTCACCTAGAATGTTCTCTGTTTCAGTATTATGGTTTAATGAGCTCTTTCTTCTTTATTCACTGGCATATTTATGGATCTCCATCACCTCTCTATCTGCTTCATTTTTCCCATGCATTTTCCTACCAGAAAACCAGTTTCAGGGTCATCCTTAAAACTGATCCTTTTCTCTTGTATTCTTCATAATCTTCTCTCTACATTTTCTCTCTCAAGGTTACCTTGCTGACTGGAAGTCTCAATGTAATATTGCAGTAAAGGTTTAACCAGGACCTAGTGCAATGATACCAGTGCTTGCCTGTCTCCCACAGATTCACCTTTTGCTGTTTTCTGTTTCTGTTTGAGATTTTTATGCTGCATCACACTGTCAGTTCATTGATTAAGAAACTGACTGTCACGTCCCATTTCTACAAAACATTTCTATCTGATAAGACTTCAGCATACCAGAGAACTTTTTATTATTAGCTGCATGTGCATGACTTTGCATTTCAATCTACTCCTGTTTCTGCTCGTCCACATCTTTTGGTATTTATTTCTGATCTCCTCTGTCCTACCTTCCACATGCATGGTTTATCATTATGGATCTGAACCTGTGTCTGATTGAAAGCAATAAACCAGATGAGTTCCTGAAGTGCATTCTGCAGAACTCAACTAGGATCCACCTTGATAATATTTTCTGAAACCTTTGTATGCTGCTATCCCTGGAAAATTAATCTTTGCAAATTTTACAATTTATATATTAATTTGAATTCTTTTTCCAGATACATTAATAGTATGCCACAGGGTACAATATCAAATTTATCTAGCCAATGACTTAATAGAAAAATCCAGTACAATGTCTGGGGGAAAAAAATGTTATCTTGTCAAATAAATATGTGGATAAGGAAAAAAAACCTCATAATAGTTCCTTAGGAGAGAAGGAATGGTTGTTAAATTATTTTTTTTTATTGCCATGAGAATGCTTTTTCAGCTTCTTGAAAAAAATCCCCAACAGATAAATCACCAAACCTATTTGTGGTTGTTTAAATATTCATATAATACTCTACTATTTTGATGCTAGAATACGTAAATACTTAACAATATGTGGTATTTTATTAAATCAAGGTGATCCTTTCTAGTTTCCTGTCTGTGAATGACTGTAGCTTTCTCAAAAACTTTACATTTGAACTGAACTCTTCAATGAGTTAGGTGACCCCAAGTTCTTTCACTGGAACCCCTGGGTGATTTTCTCTCTGGTTGCATTAGAATCAAAAAAAATTAACAGTAATAGATAAGGCACTTTCTAAAAAAGTGACCAAATCCAAATATGTCTCATCATAAGATAGGGATGGTAGACCAGGAAAGAGTTAATTTCCACAGACATTTAATAAAAGACCAGTTGACCCTTCTTTCATTTTGAAGAGCTCTAAAGGAATGGTGACACAAAGAATAAGAAAAAAAGTAAGAAAATTATGTCCGAGAATTGGTCTACAATATGCAGAAACATAATAAATATTCTCTGAAGTCCTATGAATGGGATTACTATGGTGGACAGTGATTATACAATGTTCCCATAAGATCTTTTTCACAGTTAACTATGCATCTCAGAAAACACTTTTCATATAATAAAGAGTATATGTTGTTTCCTACCCATTTCCATTATGTTTTCTGACAACATAATTAATAAATCTCTATTTCATTTGTGACTGTTCATATATGCTGCATAGTTTGACATGGATTATTAAAACATTCATGTACTTTTTATAATTTCTTTTATACCAGCTGTGAGAACAGCCAGTATTACCAAATCTTCAAGTGTTGTCTTTATTCCACAGCCCAAGCTCTCTTTTTCAGCTTTATATATAGATATATAAATTTCCCACAGAGAAACAAATGTTCTCATATTCAGCCTAAATAAGCCTTTTAGCAGGCATAAGTTTTGCTTATTCTTGTCAGAACAAAATTAGATATTAATCCAGTGCCAAACAGAGTTTACAAGAAAGAAATTCAGACACCAGATTGCAAAGTGCTTTTTTAGTAGTCCTGCACTATTTCCATACAGAGATTGGTCTCAATGCTCTGAAGGGGAAGAGATATAGAATGCACCATGGCAATAGGGAGAATTTCTTCCCTGTTAATTTATTATGGTGAATTGACATAATAACGGATGACAAATAGGTCTTTTCTTTTTCATCCACACAGTGCTTCCCATTAAAATGTGAATATTTTCTGTATGAGCAACAAGAGTAACACATTTAATTACACAAAAGCCATGCGTCATATGCTGAGAGTGTAATATGAAGAGCAACAGAAAATGCACTTTGGAATAAAGTGTTAAAGGAGCCTACATTTAAAAAGGAGATTCTCTGATGTTTGAAAACATTGAGAAAAATTTTTTTTTTTTTCTTCTAAAAAGTGAAGAAATTATACAAAGACTTTGTCTTGATCTTTTCTTCTATCCTGTAGGATTGGACTTTTTGCTGTCATTACAAATTAGAGATTGGTATGCTGAGATATCCATGCCTAAAATATATTTAACTATAATATATTCTGTGTAATATAATAGTATATAATGATACTTTGTTGATAATATATCTAGACTGTTCACTGTTCTCAATTTGCATATAAAATATTCACACATATTTGTAAACACATAGTAAAATACATCAAGTCTTCACTGAATTTGATGAAAAAAAATGGACATGAGTTTAGCCTTGCTTACTTTAATTCCTATCTGGAAGCTCACTATGAAACTCCATAATTTGCCATGTTAGCTGTTGAAAAGAAAAGTGATAGCCATTAGCATTGCTCTTCCAGTAAAAAAAAAAAAAAAAAAAAAAAGAGCAGGTTCATATTAATAAAGCAGAGACAAAGAAAGCACAATTTTTCCATGCCATATGCAGTTACATATATTTAATATCTATCTTTTATCAGCAAGCCAAGTAGAAATAAAGTTAAAATATAGGGAAGATTCCAATTGTTAAAGCCCAGTTAGTAGTATTAAATATAACATTTTCATATTTGATTTTATAAAATATAGCACAATTTTTATTGTGGTTATGTCCACCTGGAAGTGAAAATTGCCATACACAGTGCAATAAAGCTAAATCTCTATAAACTTTGAAATAAATGCAATATTAAAAAAAAAACAAACCAGCAAATAAATTAAATGTCCTGCTCCTCTGCAGTTTATATACCTCAGCATGTTAGCATTTCCATATGTTGCAATCTTTTTCCTTGTTTTTCTTTGCATGTCAAGAAATAAGAAAACAAACTTGGTTCTTTCATGGTTGGTTAATTTTCTTCTTTACCTAAGCAAAGGTTTTTGTAAAGGGCTTCAGGAAACACTCCTACCTATGGCTTAGTGAGCTCACAGAAGAGACACTGAATCTACAATCCTCTTAGGCCATTTTGTTGTGGAGAGAAATTTTGGTAGGATGCATGGAGCATTATTAATGTATTGCTTTTATGGAGAATTTTTGCTCCAGATTCAGGAGTTTTATTCTTTCAGTTTATTTCTAGCTATGTTTTTCATCACTGACAAGGGAGAAGCAGCTGTATTGCAGTGACAACATTACAAGCATAAGAGCCCAACTTTCATTGCTGCCTTAATCTAAACAGATGTGTTCACAGGTCTTGCTAACAGCCTGAAAGATCCTTTCTGAAAATCTGAAAGCATTTTCTTTTCCACCATGTTTCTTCCCTCTGCTTTATTGTATTTAAAGACTCCCATAATTGTAAGGTTTATAGGGCACTACTACTTCACAGACTAGTTAGCTTAAATGAAATTGAAGCTAACATAACAACACTTGCAAACCAAATGTCATTTAAATACTTTTTTTTTTTTTTTTACTCCCTGCATGCACAAACTTACATAGGATTTAAACAACTACCTGGACTCCTGTCTTGCAAAGTACACAAACACCTGAAATGCTTTATTTTATGGAATAAAATTACCTCTTTTCAAAGAATCAAGCTGTTAGAAAGCTTTACTATCCATCAAGACCCACTGGCACGGAAGTTTATCAGAGTGTGGAAGGTTTGGTTTAGCAAAAATAAAGTAATTTAATAGGTCTAGAACCCCTGTTTTCTTCTGGCAGTTATTTAGCTTTCTTTGCAAAAAACAGTCTTTTTCTATTTTACTGTTCAGGGTCCTATATTTAGAGTGCTTTGTCATTCATGTCTGCTATAAGAACTGTGTGCTGACCCTCTGTAGTTCATAAATCTTTTGGATTTATGTTATAACTTTATTTGAAGTCATCACACAAATTGATATATTTTGGCTTAATGCAATTTAATAACACAAATCCCTTAGATCACTTGTTCTTATTCACTTCTTTTGTGTGTCCACGTCATATTTTAGTGCTTACATTTAATGATTTTTACTGGATCTGAGTATATTAAAGTGAATGTACTGCTACATAACAGCAGGAGTGTGTCTGAATGGCTTCAGCAATCTCTAAAATGCAAGTATCATATTCATGCCATGAAACCACAGACAGCATTTGAGGTCCAGCCAGTGTTTGAAGGTCAGGACAATGGAGGTTACAAACCCAAGGAGACTGGGATGACCCAGCCTACCTGCCCATATGGAGGCACATGGCCAGGGAGATGTGAGTGCTGAGGGAAGTAGTTGGTTATGGATGGCTGTGAACCAAGGCAGCTCATTTTGAAGGGCTGCTGATGGCACCTCACAAGTAGGATTCCTTCATTGAATGGAAAACCCCCGTTGTTAGAGAGGGTTGTGTGTTCTGTCCAGTGCTTGTGAGGCTGAGAGGAAGCCCTGCCTGTCAGCCCTGGGTGAGGGCTGAGGTGGTGAGCTGAGGCACTTGAGCAGGCAGATGTGAGGATGGTTATGCAGCCTGACAAGGCACTGCTAAACTGAGAGGCTGCCAGAGGGCACCTGGGACCAAAATTCTGCATTTACCATCTATATGGCAGAAGGTTGGTTTTTTTGACAAGTTTACAACTAATAGTGAAGGGGTTTATTCTGTGTAATTAGCACAAAGGGTATTAATTCAGCAGTGTGTACTGCTGCTGCTGTTGGGACCCTGACCACGGAGAATTTTAAACTTTCTGTACTGACAGGCACTGACCCCCAGGAGAACACTGCATTTGACCTGAGACCATGGGAAAGGCTTCCAAAAGTGAATGACAGAACTAGAATCATGGGTACGTAGCTGAATAGAATTGTGTAATATCACATGGTGGAAAATTTAGAGTTTAAGGTTTTAGAATATAGTAATATATATAAACCAAGATGAAAGTTTCAGGGTGGAGGTTTCTCCTTCTTCACCTTCTTCTTCATGGATCTAGGTGATATTGTGTGGTTGGGTAGAAAAGTCCACATTGCAAGCATGGGTGATTGATTATTGGGCTGAAAATAAAAATAATTTAAGTAGCATTTCATAATTGGGCAGTTTACCCTTTAAAGACCCTGCAGAGAGAGATAGAGGTCCATTTTTAGTTTGTTAGCTTGAAGTGCTGAAGAACTCAAAATTTTTGAGATTGTAATATAAATAAGAACTAATGAACATCTGAGTCCAAACAAAAAATACCAACTCACTCATTTAAATCTGTCCCTGGGAAAAGAAAATAAGTTTCAATATCTACAACATATATGAAACTGAGGCAGAAACAAGCAGTGTGGAAAGCCACTGATACCCTTGAACACACAGCAGATACCTAACCCCACCTATTGATAAGGTCAGGTAGCTGCTACTGCTACATCAAACAAATCAGAGCTATCTATTGCAACCTGAATTCAGTAAAATTTCAAGGGTGCTTACTTTCACTCTAAATAATAATATTTCTTCATGACTGTTAGAAATGGTTAATCTATTATGTTTATTTTGTGTCATATAGTGTCCTTTTGTGTGCATCTCAGTATATACCTGTTCATTCCTTTAATATTTAGTACCATAATATGAAAGTATTTTAGTAACACAAGAATCAAGGCAGAAAGCAGCTTTTGAAACACAGTGACAGGCACAATAAATTCTTACATTTCATATTATGGCATATATGTCTTCTTGAAATAATTGTATACAGTTTTCACCAAGGAAGTGATATGCTGCTTAAATAAGTCCACTTGAGCTTATTGTAAATGGTATTTTTGTGGCTTACTTCCTTATGCTTTTGTCATTCTCCACTTGATTTATAAAGAGATTCATGGAAAGTCATAATTATTTTAAGAAGGCAGCAGGGAAAGTGTTCTTTCAGCATGTCTATAAATCTTTACTTATGCTCTACAGAGAACTCTGCTCTCTGTGTCTGCTTTAAGAGTGTAAGAAGAGTATATCATAATGCCTTGAGTTGTCAGAGATTCGAGAATCTTTATAATATGAGATCAAAAGTGGAGACAATTTCATTGTAATAGTCCTGGCAACAAAGTAAAAAAGGATACCAATTCAGCTGGTACACTGACATGATAGCAAAAGTATGTTCTTCAATAGAGTTAGAATATGTGTGGGATTGGAATGTGTGTGTGTGTGTGTGTGTATGTATATACAGACACATATATGCACATATGTACTTATAGCTAGGAACCTAGTACATTTGAGATGTAGAAAAGGAGATGACTACCAGAAATATGGTCTATTTTAAGGATAATATTTCAGGGAGAATGCAGAATATAATTTTTTTCCCTCAATAAATGGTAAATCTCTGCCTTTCAGAAGAAGAAAACACTTTTCTTCCTGATGCAATCCATAGCAGATAACACTTAGGCTATTGCTTTTCATTCTCCTAAATACACATTTTCAAAAGACAATTTTCCCTTTCTTTTTCTCTTCTGCAAGGAACTGTCCCTTTTGTAAAGCTTACAGCCTGCAAGAGAAAAGGTATAGTTATGGTGGCTACATATGGACACAGGTTTCTTAGGCAATTTCTTTCACTGAAATTTGGAGATGTGTCTAGAGAAATATTTTTAGGTGCAGGTAATTCTTCTTTAGGTAGTAGTTAAACTGAATAATTTGTTATAGTCCTTCTCCCTTTTTTAAAAAGCTCCCTATGAGATCATGCTGCTTATCAAAAACACCTGAAAACTGTTCATCTAAACCACTTTGTTTTAAGAGTAATACAATATTTATGTCTCTGTTTATGTAAAGTCATCTTATAGTCATTTGTAAAGAATAAGTTTTTGAGAATGGATGTCTCAGGGACTGTCTATACTTTTTGTGTCTACTCTGCAAGACAGATGCATTAATGTAAAGATGTACACAGTAAATACTGTGTAATAAATACAGTAAATACACAGTATTCTGAGTATTCTAAGTATTCTGAGTGCATATTATAGAATCACAGAATGGATAGGGCTGTGAGGGACCTTAAGGATTATCTACTTCCATGCCTCTTGCTGTGGGAATTCACTAGATGAGAGTGCTCAGGGCCTCCAAACTGCCTCAAACACTGCCAGAGATGGGGCATCCCCAGCTTCTCTAGATGGGGCACCCCCAAAATATTCCAATGTCTCACCATGCTCACACTAAAGAATTTCCTCCTAACACCTGATATTCCATTTTAAAACTATTGCCCCTTGTCCTCTCACTATCTGCCTATATAAAAGTCTCTCTTCATCCTTTTTATAAGCCCCCTTAAGGTACTGGAGGTGTCCCCAGCACCTTCTCTTCTCCAGAGCTGAACAAGCCCAGCTCTCTTAGCCTGTCTTTACAGGAGAGGTGTTCCAGCCCTCTGAGCATCCTTGTGGCCACCTCTGGATTCTACCAGGTTCATTTTCTTGTGCTAGGGACTCCAGAGCTGGATGCAGCATTCCAGGTGGGGTTTCAAGAGGGTAGGGTAGGTGTGGAGAATCCCTCACACCTATGAATGTCCCTCCACCTGCTGCCACTCCTCTTTTGATGCAGTCTGGGATGTACTTGGCTTTCTGAGCTGCGACCACACTGTTGGCTCATGTCCAGCTTTTTATCCACAAAAACCCATGTCATATTAATGATATGAGTTGAGAATTAAATAAAAAGGAGTTGAAATACTTTATTTGTTGGATTCTGGCATAGAGGTATTTAATTTTCATGATTATTTTAAAAAAATATTTAAATAATAAAAAGGCTGTCTAGAGAAAGCTGGGAAAGCTAAAATTAGGATTGTCAGAAAAAAGACAGGTGGAATGCCAATACACTTTTGATAAACTCTAATCTACAGTTTTCAGAAATGCAAAAAAATTCAAATATTTTAGTGGTTAAAAGCTTAATCCATTATGGCATACGTTTTATGTATGGCTCTCTATCTTACTTTTCCTTAATTTTTTTCCATTACCAGTATGACTCAGAAAAACTAGGTTCTGTCAGTCTCCTGCATTATCTTTTTATTTCGTAAATATAAAAAAATATGTAGATTAAGGATTTCTTTTTCCTGAATGAAAAGTTTGCAGTAAAATCTATTTTATTTTCACTGGGGCAAAATTCAAGTGAATTCTTAATGCCAGTCTTTCAAAATGGTTCTGCAACTGAAAAAAGCCACCAACTTACATGTAGGAGATTTATTCTTCATATTAAATCACTTTTCTTTTTCCTAAATAAAATATAGCAAATAATAATTTTGGTCACTATTTAACTTGACAGTTTATAAAAATTTGAAATCTTCTGGTTATTGCAATACAATACATTTATAATATTTAGTACTACAGCATGAAATGTTCCTCTTTTTAAACTGAATAATAACCTTTCTTTATAAAAGGTCCACATACCAAAATTAAATTTAATAGCAGATCTTTAATTTAAAAATACCATTAATGATTTTCTGGTGCCAAGTATAAATATGCTGCATATAGATTATGTACACCTAAATTAAGAAACTGTTATTATGGCTATCAAAAATAATAAATATGTATCTAAAGCCATTGAACAAAAAAAAATCTTTTGCTATGTTTCCTCTTCTAATTTTCAGAAGCTTTTCAAAACCTCAGTAGAAAAAGGCACAGCTGTTGCAGTCCTCCTTCATGACTGTGCAGCTTTGAAGCATCACAGATGAGTTCTATCATATAAAGTACTTTTGCCCAATTCATACCTAACTCAGCTACTGCCAAGATAGGGAATTTGTCTCTAAAGACACTGCTTGACTGATAGAACAAGTAGAGAAAGAAAGAAGCACTTGACATCACAGTGGAGCAGAAACTTCTTTATTTAGAGCCTTTTTTTCTGTGATAGGGCTTTGTTAAACAATATCATTAAGAGCTTTTTTTTCCAGCAATGTACAAGTAGAGGTGTTGGTGTCACTGATTACAGAGACTAGAATTCCTGATGTCTACCCAACCTCATTGCCATAAACTTGGGACAACATGGTTTTTTAAGACTGTTGCTACTTCTTACTAGCCTTATTTGCATCCCTGTAATCCCTGGCCCTGTAATCCCTCTCCTATTATTGCCAATGATTTAGTCAGACCTGGTCACTTCTGAGATTATGAAAATGTCCTGAGGTGTTAATTAGTGATTGTTGTGATTAGCAATGTTCTACACAAATCTGGTTATTTTTCCATGTTCCTTAAAGAAAGATCGTGATGTGTTTCACTGTTTCAAAACATTTCTCATATCCAAATTAGTTAGGTTGAGACATAAATGTTGAGGTTTTATTTCCTAAATACCGTCCTCACATAGAACACAGGGAACACGGATATCCCATAGACCTGAGTCTGTGTATTGATCCCAAAGCTTCAAACTGCAATAACATCTTGTATCCACCTTGGCTCTGCTGAAGACAACAGGTAGAATCAAATCTGTGCACATAAGGATTATAGTGTAGCTGCCATTCAGGTTGGGACACAGCCCTTCTCAAACTCCAGGCAGATGTGCCAAAGAAGTATTTGTTTCTTACGGTACAAAATCATTACTGAAACATATCACTCACCAAAGTTAATGGGAATTGCATTTTTTTCTGAGGATTACTTACATAAAACATATGTAGGATGAAGATATTTCCATCTGCTCTCAACCCTAAGTACTCAGCTTTAAAAAAATTATCAAACTTTGCAATATATTTTCCTTAATATCTATCTAAGTGATGCTTTTCTTAATTAAAAAAGTACAACCTTATTATATTTTGCATGTGTGGGTAGTTGGATACATAAACAGAAGAGAAAAACCTTGTATTCAACCAAAACAGACTTTCAAAGCAAACTCAAAAAACAAACATCATATGTCATGATTTTTATTTTTTTTTTAATGACATGCCAAGCTGTTCAAGTTTGGCTTTTCATTCCTGTGGTGGTAAGATAGATGCTAAGATCTAGAGTTCTCCCACATTAGTGATTTGGGCAAGATTATGGTGTGGTGCATTCAAAATGAAATCAACAACCAATTCAGAGAGAGGAAGAGGGGATTTCTAATATGAAAAATTGTCTTCTTCCTCAAATTTTACCAGTCACGTCATATTACATTAGACAGAGTAATAGAACATTAGCTGTGTAATGAGACATGACTGCTAAAATGCAAAGGAGAATGCACTTTCAGATTGGCTAGTCCTGTTGAAAGTGATAGCTTGCATCTAATCTGCAATGCTTGTAGATATTATGCAAACCAGCTGTTTGTGAATTCCAGATCATTTGGAAATTGGAAGAAGTGGCAGATATATTATCAGCTTCTCAAAATGTTTCTGCATCTTACTTTCTGTTTCTAGATAACAAGAGGATTTTGAGCAATACAATTTTAAATTATCTTCATTTAACACTTGACAGTTTTCTTACATCCTTTGGGTTAGAATTTCAGTTGAATCAATCATAAGATGGTTTGTTTTACTCATGTCAACAGAGCTTCAGACATTTGAACAACTTTAAATATTCTCTGATTTTGAGGTGCAGTGGCATAAAGTTTCACAGTATTTAGCAATGTATTAGCTAACAATTTTTATCCAAATGTATTTTTACCCTGTTATGAGATGATGTTTAGTTGCAACTAAATTATTTCATAGAAAGACTTCAGAGAAATTTTATCAGGAAAGAAGAATGTAGAGATTTTAATTTCAGATTATTTTGAGTAATGAACTGAATACAAATTGGTCTCTTGAACTTCAGAGTCTGAGACATGCTAGTTATGAGTTGCCACATATTCTGAGGCATGCTAGATATTCTCCTCTATTCCATGACAAATAACAAAAGGCATTCTTTCCTTTCCCCACTCAATCACTAGTAAACAAGAACTAATTTCAGACTAATGATGATTTTGTGTGCTATAATTCTGGGTTTCAGCCATATCACACAGCATGCCAAAACACCTGTTTCAAAATCTCAAAAGCTTTGATATTTTACATTTGTATTACTACTTCTTGCCACCCAAATACTCTGCATCATGCAAGATACCCTTAGGACTTGACCACATCCTTAAGTTTTGTGTCTGGAGAGAAAGAACAAAATAATTGGCAATGAATCCTTAAGAACTAGGCACTAGATTTATGTTTTGGCCGTTTTGATTAATACTGACACAATAAATGATGAAAATAACCCCAGTAGCTGGAACATGACATTCATTTGGTTGGAAGAAAGAACACTTTAAAATGGAAATATTATATACATGGAAACATATACCTAAAAAATCAAGACATGGAAATGTCTAATGCTACAAAGTCAATCCACTCATTATGTCCCGTGCATTTAATATTTCAAAAAGTAACACTAATTTCAAATACTTCCATTCATTCAGAGTGCTGCCATTTTATTTAGATATGTGTTAGGCAAACTTAGCATCCTCTGAAATTACTAGGAATAGTCTCATAAACAGCACCTCGGAAAAGGAAAAATAAAAAAATAAAAGAAAGAGAGATTGATTTTTGCAATGCTGATTGAAGATGAACATTTAGATGGAAAGCTGAGCTGACTGACTCTATGAACTGCTATGTATGTAGTTTTGGTGAAAGTTTCTCATTTATTATTACTATGCAATTACAGTCTTATATATCTATACCAACCATAATTTAGCACCAGTGCAGATGAATTACCAATACTTGGCTTCCTCTGAGCAAAAAATATGCAACTCCAGAGCTGAATTATGTTGTCAAGCAATGTAAAATTTTTTAGCTGTTCTGTCTTTATTTGCATCTCAAGAATCACATCGCTAAATCTTCACAGAGTATCTTGAAAGAGCACCCCTTTATGACTATATTTTTCCTACATATACTTTTTATTTAAATTGAAGTTGTCTCAACTTACATTTTTAATAGCAGTGAAATCCTTTGGGTTCTTATTAGATGGAATCTAAGCAAAAAATTCTCTCGTCTGCTCTGCTGTACAGATCTTTGAAGGGTAAAGAAATCCCTTTTATATTTGCAGTTGTGGTTACAGATTTATATGCTTATGTCTTTACATTGCCAAAATGACAGAGTTTTATATATGCAGTTGCACTCACACTCAGACCAGCAAGGAAATGAAAGGAGAAACTAATGCATGAATTTTCCAGCTCCTGGTTTACATTTCTGCACATATAGACCTCTTAGAATTTGCTTTAATAGAATGAGTCTTTGTCCAAGTTCTGATACCCTTTTTTTTTGGGTTTTTTTTTTTTGGTTGGTTGGTTTGTTTTGAAGGATTTGCCTTGATCTTAGTAGAAGCCTTGCACTGCAAACAGATCCAGAAGTAGGACTAACAACTGGTGTTTAGGATCTAGGTAATATACTTCTAAAGACAAATTTTATTGTAAAAACGTGGCTCCAAAAGGCTGCATGTTTGGCTTTAACTTATCAAAGACAAGAAGAAAACTCATTATAGAACCTGTATGACTTATGATACTGACCAGAAATTGGCTATACTGTCCAGAGTAAGTGAGAGTCAGAGACAGCTTTCATTTATAAAAAAGAAAGAAGAAAAATTAAGTAATTTGTGAGAAAAAGAGTAAGAATCTTCAAGTTATTAAGCTATTTCAGCATCTCTTTTCCATCTAAAATCTCATTATAATGACGATGATGACTGTTATTATTATTGTTATTTACACAGGTAGATGTACACACATTTCAGTTGCAGGAGATTCCATTGTAGGATTACTGATGAAATATGCAGTGATTTTTGTGGGAGTGTAACATCTTACAAATCACCATGCAATACAGAGACAGACTTTCTCACTGCAAGCAATAAAAGAAAACAAAAACAAATAAAAAAATCTGGGCTACATAATGGAAGTTCCTCTTCATTATTCTGACATTAGCTAGCCTCAGGCTTTAGAATCTGCTCAATTGTAATGAATCATTAAGATTTCACTTGGACCAAGAAGAAGATAACACCTCATTGTACTTTGTTGTTAGCAAGATTTTAACAAAATAACATCTGCTCTCTTATATTGTGGATGATTTAATTTTTAAACACTTGTTCCCAACCTTTAATTTTCTGCAAAACAACCACATAAATTATTAATTCATCTGTATTTCCTCAAGGCTAGTTAGACTTAAGGTCCTTCATAAATATTTAAGAATTCTATTGCAAAATAAACAAAAACTTCCACTTAACTTTTAATTGCAAGTCCCCAAAACCAGCAGCAGCATCAACAGTAAAGAGAAAGATTTTAGATAAAAATGCTTTTTTGGTGAAAGGATCCAGCATTATAAACTTGTGGAAATTCAATGTGTTTTTGCATCAAGTTTGCAAAACACTGTACATTTGTATTGTATGAATACATTTGTATTTCATTAGCAAAAAAAGTCAGACAAAAAAAAGTGGAAAGACCAGTGTTCAAATACAATCTAAAAACCTCCATATATATGAACCAAAAACCTCCCTAGTGGCTCCCAGGAACACGAAGTGTTCACACATGTGAATACACACTTTCCAGGAGCATATCTGCCTGTATTCATATCGAGTGTTATCCAGGCCCAAATCTGAGTTGCTGTTTAATTCTGGCCCTGGATCTGAGAAGTGAAGGCAGGCTCAAGCTTCAGGGCCAGCCTAATGTAATTTCAGCTGCCAACTCCTCCCTTCCTCCTCCCAAAGGAATTGTACTAATAACTATGGATCACTGCATTTGCTGTTTCTCACCCTCTCCCCAGAACAGCTCTCACCTCTAGGAAAAACAGAGCTCTCTGAACCCTTTGGAGTGGTGCAGAGATCACAGTAAATTTAAGATCCAAGTTCTCTGAATGTAACAGATTTACTTACTTATACATATATACAGACTTTTATATACCATTTCCTTTTTGCAAAAAAGTGTGCTTTTTCATATCTCTTGAGATTTTTACCCATATCATACATGAGAAAAATACCATAAAACTATATTTCAATGTTTTCATTTTTTAGCATTTCTTTGAGATAAATCTAATATTTTGAAAATATTTGCTAGTTGAATTTATGTATTTACAAATAAAAATTATCTTAAGAAACTTTTTTTACTTCCTAAGATTAAAAAAATTAATTAGATATTATTTCAGGTAAGAAATAATTTTACAGAAATGTAAATATGTTCAAGCTTCAATCATTCAGTCATGCAGAAAAGAAAATATTCTGCCATAAAATGCAAAAACAAAATGTCAGCATTTTCAGTTTCCTTTAGAACTATAGTACTCCCCTAAAAGATAAAACTTGATTAAAAATCCAAGTGTATGTGTAAAAGTGGAGAAGTCTAAATAATCTGCATAATATGGAAGAGCTGAGATCTGACCACTTTTACTGTTTCTCCTCTGTTCCAGACTCATTTTGGCTGTGGTTTCCCACAGATATGGGCTCATGGATTCCAACTGTGCTCTCACCTTTTCCAGTGCTGTCCAGAATTAATTCCAAGAAAGTAAACAAAATACAGGGACATAAGAGAGGGGTAAGGGAGATTTAAAAGAGGCTCATGAAAGTATTCCTCTTGCCTTGCCATATGGATATTGATTTCTCCCCCTCAGGCTGAATATAATTGCCTGCTCTAATTTGGCATTGATCTACCCACCCAAGTTTCTTAAAGCACTGTGCAGGCATCAATTAAATTGTTCCTAATACCACCTTTGTGAAGTAGGATAGCTATAATTATTCACACTTAGATGATGGTGAGGGGTAAAAAGTGATTCGTCCTGAGCTATTCAGTGAAACAAGCCAGGAAAAAAACGTGAGACAATTATACCCTGCCATGTGCCCGTTATCAGATCATCCAGAGTTTTTCAAAAGGCAAAATATTTGCACATCTAATGACTTGGGATTCCAGAAACATACCTGGTTAGATAATGAGTGCACTGTGCTGCTGATCATATCAGATGTGCCTCTTGCCTTGACTTCTCTCTTTTGTGGGATTTTTCCAGTCTTATTTTTCATCTTTTTTTATTCCATCCACACTGCTTAAAATATAAGAGGCTTTTATTTCTTATGGTTCAGCTCTTGGCACTTGATTGCTGATTTGTTCTCTCATAAGAACTTTCATGTTTTACTACCTGCAAGAGATAACACCTCTTGCTGTTGAGGATGACAAACATGGTTTGGCTGCTCTGCTTTTTAGTGTCATTTTATTTAGTAGTTCAAGAGAAATCAACTAGGGTGCTGATGAGGAGAAACAAGTACAAAGTATTTCATATACACATTCAAGAGTTCAGAAAAATTAAAAGTTCTGGCATATTTACTATGAAAGCCCAACACTAAAGCAACACATGGGTTAGAAATTCTTTGAATCAGAAAGCTGTAATAACCAAAGTTATACTGGATATCAGATTTAGTTTAGGCAGCTTCTCTATGAAGTATGTGACTTGTAGACAATGAAGAGAAAAACACAAACAACCCCCCCCACACACAATGGCACACTATTACAAGGCTTTTAACCTGCACATGGACAAACATTGACAGACTTTGTTTAAAAGTAAGTTGGACACAACCTTTACCCTTCTGATCCAAGCTTTATCTGAAAGAAAATCATATTGATATTGGAAAGCTCTACAATATGTACAAACTTTGATTAACAGCTAGGCTATGCTACCCAATGCTTTCGCAGAGAAACCACAGGAATGTCAATAACTCAGCACATATTATTTGACCTCATTTTGCTACACTGCTTGGCTTGAACAATGCAAGTCTGCATTTTTGGCCAAGAATTTCTGACTTCAAAGAATCCCCTCTGGGTGGCACTTAGGGCCCTGGGTTAACTTTAAACATGTTCATAATATGATCCAAGTTGCTTTAGGCTTCACTGTTAATATTCTAGAAAATTAGGGGCATAGAATACAAATTCCTTAGGCTATTTCTTCTGAAGCATACGTTTTTTTCAGAATAGGAGATGCAAGAGATAGCAATGAACTCATTCTTGACTCCTGATGAAGTTATGAAATTAGGCAGAGTTCCCTTGCTCTGACCCTTACAAATATGAAATGTACGATAAAAGTTTGATTGCTGTGGATTTTGTTTTAATTTTGTTCCATTTTTGTTTGTTGGTTTAATTTGGTTTAAATAGGACCTAGACTCATAATCTTCTTCCAACAGACTGTAGTTTGAGAATGTATTTTTCCCTGTGTGAGGCCTTTCCATTAAGGTAATGATTTACAAAGGATCAAAGAGCTGCAGGCCTGGTTTTTACTTTCTCCACTATATTCACAGCTATGTAGCCTCTGCACATCTTACATATATGATGAAATATTCTCGTCATCTTATGTATATGATGATATATTGTACTGTACGAAGTTTGGACTCTAAACCTTTCAAGTAGTGGGCCTTGGGACACGCTGTCCCATTTGCCTACCATTAGTCAACATGTAGAGCCTGAAAAAACTGCATTGTGGAGGAAATATCATTTTTATAAGCTTACCCACCTTACAACACAGTGAATCGTGTCTGACACAAAACAGAGAAAATATAAGATTATCACAATCTGTTGGTATTTATTGCATTTTGAGATCTCCTTGAAATATAGCTGAGTCCCAAATTGCAAAATTACCGTGTAGGTCCAGTATGGACGAGAGGAGAGGAGAGGAGAGGAGAGGAGAGGAGAGGAGAGGAGAGGAGAGGAGAGGAGAGGAGAGGAGAGGAGAGGAGAGGAGAGGAGAGGAGAGTGAGAGGAGAGGAGAGGAGAGGGAGGAGAGGGAGAGGAGAGGAGAGGAGGGAGAGGAGAGGAGAGGAGAGGAGAGGAGAGGAGAGGAGAGGAGAGAGAGGAGAGGAGAGGAGGAGGAGAGGAGAGGAGAGGAGAGGAGGGAGAGGAGCGGAGAGGAGAGGAGAGGAGAGGAGAGGGAGGAGAGGAGAGGAGAGGAGAGGCGAGGAGAGGAGAGGAGAGGAGAGGAGAGGAGAGGAGAGGAGAGGAGAGGAGAGGAGAGGAGAGGAGAGGAGAGGAGAGGAGAGGAGAGGAGAGGAGAGGAGAGGAGAGGAGAGGAGAGGAGAGGAGAGGAGAGGAGAGGAGAGGAGAGGAGAGGAGAGGAGAGGAGAGGAGAGGAGAGGAGAGGAGTTTTTCCATCATATGTTGACTTTCTTACCTTGACAGACATTGCCTTTTTCCTTTCTCAAGACATGCAAAAGTTAGTGACCTTACACAGACATTGCTGTCCCACCTACCATTGAAGTCTAGGGAACAGGTTGCCTCCAAACTATCTGGACTAGAAAAGTGAATATTGCATGTGAATTTGTTGCTTGGAAATAGTACTTCTGTTATCATTTTTCCCCCTCAAGTAACAGTGAGGTCTGGGGATATACATTATCAGTATTTAAATAGCACATTTTGTTTATATGCTATTTAAAAGGGGATCTGGGCCTATAAGGAAAATTAAGTAAGAAATGGGGGTAATTTTGTTAATTTTCCTCTTGCAGAATGAATGGGGGAACTTAATGTATATCTATATCTATCCATGTACACAAAGGGAAGAGCAAGTAAATAAAATGTTGCAATACTTTTGTAAAAATAGCAGCAAAGAATCTTGTGCTTCATGGTGTTGTCTGGGAGGTAAGGCAGATAAAAGCTTTCCCTGATAGAAATTTCCCAGTCAAAGAAAACATTTAACACAGCAAAAACTGAAACCCATACTGTGCAGCTTTAAGCATCACCTCAGCCATGGAACAGTTGGACACATTTGTAGGGGCTTTTTGATAACCCCAGGACATAATGTGCTCTGATCACCTACAAGAAATAGAAATGCTTTTCATATGCATGACCCACCATGCATTTTAACTGGGAGAGGAAAGGTACTTAGCAAGATAACACTGACAGGTGGCAGAGCAACTTGAACAGTACAAGACAGAAATTCCCAGCCAGAGGGTAGGAAGAGAAAATGAAGTAATGCTGACTGGTGTAAGCTGATATGTCTCCAGTTACAGCCCCCTGATTGTGTGAAATAGGACATTGGGAGAGAATTGGATTGCTAATGTTGATAATTCTTATTTTCTCCCTGTAGGAGTTCCTTTATTTTCCGTACATTATTCTTTCACACTGAATACAATCATGCTTTGTGCAGGAACATTTGGGATAACTTTAGCACTAAGCAACTGAAAATAGCAAGTTTTTCCTTATCTGCTTGCAAAAGAACAATCATTAGATTCTGAATCATGTGGTTCCAACTAATCTGCTTAAAGGAAGAAGGTGTTTTTCAGGCATCCTGAGTCATGGTTCCCTTTTATATAATTTTCTCTTTGTCACAATTTCTTTTTACCTTTTCCATGACCTGAATAAGCTAAAAATAACTCAGGGGTGGTGCATTATCCTTAGTTTGTTAGCTGTTAATCTTTAAATAAGTTCTCTATCTTACACTTTTTCACCACCAAATAAAATCAAAACCCCAGTAAGACCTAGATCTGAGCTTTTATTACAGTCTCATGGGTGGTTTTGATTTGGTTTGTGTCTTTCTCTTATATTTTTTGAGACAAGTCAAGTATTTGATAGATTTAAAGAGATGACTTTTCCTAAAGATTCTCCTCTTCAATCTTACTGCTCTGCAATGAAAGTGTTTCACTAAAGTTACTTGCGAACACCATCAGCACTTTTTAATTGCTTTAGACTATTTTTCTAAGTCAAAATAGTCAGAAACTCAACATCACCACCACCACCACCATCACCACCCCTTTACAAGCTATTTCAGATTTACAGTTCTTTTGTTTTGGCATGAGCTATACAGCACCCCATAGACATCTGAGAAAACAGGTGAATTTGACCCTGTGTATTTTTGGCTAAAATAACCAACTTCAGTATTCAGAATTAGTAGAAAAAAAAAAAAAAAGGAAATAGGATTTTGTGTTGCTTTTAACTTCATTTTAGCTTCATACACGCATATGTACACACACATGTGATCTATTAATACACAGCATCTCTTGACAGATATATATGATTGCTAGCTTTAATCATCTCTCAACAAACTAAAATTGTTTACAAATGCCTCTGCCATATCTGATAATGTATGGTGTTTGTTACATCCTATATTAAGTGTGAGTTAATCTCTCACAAAGCAATGTTTTACCAAGTCTCAAGGTTGGCTGTAGGACACACTTTTAGCTAATATCACACAGGAGATCAGTTGTTTCCCATTGTGATTCCCAATTGGCATCTTGCAGTGAGCTTGTTTACTGCTCCACAGCAGAATGGATTGTCTGTCGCTAAGTACAAAAAAGCTGCATAGAAATAGTGTTAAGTCTCTAGTTTAAGCTGAAAAATTCTAGGGTAGTCTAAATTAAAGATGAAGTATCAGAACAGCACTTGTTTTTTGAAGCAATATTATCTTCGAATGGGAAAGGAAGGCAGCATAAGCAGTAGCTTTTCTCTGGCCCTTACCATGTCAGTCTTTTGCTTAGATTCAGAAAAGTAAGAGGTTTTACAAGGTCCTTGTTTTTCCTTTTCAGATATGAACAAAGAAGTGTAAGTGGGCCAGTACTTATAGGCCAGCTTTTGGTACAATTGTAATTTAAAATGATTGGGATATAAGAATAGTATTTCTAATGGAGATGTTGACTGAACAACCAGGCAGTGCATTTATAACACTGACAAGATGATAAAATCAGTTCTTCAGGAGCACAGTAAACCTACTTGACTCGAGGGGTATTGGATTAACTGATTTAAAAGGTCTGACATAAGTAGTCTGAAAGTAGTATTAGAAACCTGGTATAAGGAAACTTGTGCTTTCTCTGTGTCAACTGAACCTTTAAAGACAGAAAGTGAGAAAAACAGCACTTTTTAGATATAAAACTAAAAAGCAAGCATGCCAAAGCAAACACAAATAAAGGGACATATTCTGGTTGCTGAGATAAGAATTAATGAATGGCACAGGGAAATGTGCTCTTCAAGACAGGTGACCAGAGAGCAGAAGACATCAAAGGAAGGTGGGCATGCATATGAATCAAAATAGGAAACAAGACTCCAAGAGGGCTAATTAAGAGGGAGAACAAAGAAAAGTAGTGTTTTTTAGATAAATTGCATGTCTAGGAGAAGAAGGAAAAATAAAATTTTCTTTCAAGACAGTATTATGCATTTTGTTACTATTGCGCAGAAGAAACATAAAATGAAGAATAAAAACAAGACAATTCAGATCCCTCCAATCTCTTGTGTTCACAACAGGGCTAGACTATCAAAATTATCCCTATGCTACCCTAAAACTATCCCTATGCCACCAGCTATATCACTTCCTAGTACTGTTTCCAGGCATAGAGAAACCTGTGTTCATCTGAAGACAAACTCCTGAGCAGCCTGAATGAGGGAAAGAATAATCATTCATTCAGATGAAATATAAGCAAAGGAGTACCTTATTCTATCACCCAGCACACATGGGTGGAAAAAATGAAAGATTTGCAGAAATTATATTTCTACCAGTTACTATTCTAAGCTCTGATTGAAACACCTAACATAGACCTCTTAATCACTTAGACTTTTTGTATGGACAGCAGACAGAAAACAGCACCTCGAGGCCAGTAGTGTTCTAATTTACTGTGGAAATATCTCTGTTGGCAACTGTGGTTCTAAAATAGACATAATCGGCAATGTAATGTGAAGAGATTTGAATCTGTGCTCTAAATTTAGCTAATTGTCCTTGCTCTTTGTCACCATGTTTATTCAGAACCTCAGTAATAGTAGGGTTTTTATCTATGCAGTGACTTTTCTCAATAAAAATCTATCCTTGTGAAGCTGCACAACTTCTGCACAGGTTCTGCATGCAGTAGTTGCTCTTTTCCAGCCAGGAAGTGGGTTGCAGCTACAGAGAACAAAGTCTGGCTTCTATTTTCGAAGCCCAAGGCTCTGGTCTGCAGTTGAAGCCAAACTCTCACTGCTTGAGTTGTGCAGTGTTTAAATAAAAGTAATCTCTGTGTTAAATTCAAGTTCTCCATGCCATAGCAGTGAAAATAACATACTGTGCCTGGAAGTGCCTGTAGGGATGGAGCCATGCTGCTGGAAGCAGGTGTGTGCATACAAATGGAAAGCAGGGAGGGAGGATCTCTCAGAAAGCATTGGACTTTTTGTAGGTCCTAGAGACTGTGTGGCTCAGTAATTCAGTCTTTATTGTGCATGGCTGGAGAAACCCTTGACCCTCTGTAGAGGAAGCCATTTAGAGAATTTTTCCTTCTTATTTTCCAGCTAATTTTGCTTAGGAAGGTTTGAAGCACAAATAAACTGCTGTCACTGAACTAATATGACCCAATTTCATATTTATTTATGAATAGGTATTGCATATTGCTCTTTTTGAAATGAAAAACCCCATGTTAATAAGAATTTTAAGTACTTGAAGAGCACAGCTGTACATGTCTGTCAAAATATAAGAAAAGTAATTATAAGTACATGCCAGAAGCAGCTTATTTAGCATTAAAAAAAAAAAAAAAAAAAAAGAAAAAAGAAAAGAGGATCTCTGTGTCAATGCCCTGAGGGCACCAGTTGTGCATGGTGTTTCTCACTAGCCTCACCTGGGACCCTCTGAGATGCTCTTCCACCGTGCACACTTGGTCCTGGACAGTTCCTTTCAGCTCTGTCTGCAGTTGCTGAGCTAAATGTGTCTGTGCCTAGCCCCCAGCTGATGCTGGCTGAATTTCCTTCACTGACTTGACCTTGGACCTGACTTGTCACCTCCTGTTTGTCTCTCTGCCACTGGGCTGTTGATAGGATGCACTGCAGTGACAGCCCTGCCCTGCTGGCCTGCTCAGCTAGTTCCAGGATGATGCAGTCAATGAACTCGGTCTGTCCTGGAGTCCCCCTCAGATCCTGCTCATCCTCCTTTCACAGAGCAGCTCCTGCTGCTCCCTGACACCAACACTCCTTAAAAACTCTTTATTGACATGAATAGTATTCAAGGCAGTTCATTCATAAGGATGAATATATGGATGTTATCTCACTAGAAGAGGAATGTAGAAGCAAATGTCTGTTCTGAAGCGCTGTAATTGCTGAAGAAAGTAGCAGTTGTTGATAGTGTTCATGATTTATCTGCACTTCTTTTATTTTGAGACACACTTCTATAGAGTAACATGGGTTTTACCATAAAATTTAACTAAGTAGTTCCATTAAAAAAAATTCAAAGCTTTACTTGTCATTTTAAAATTTTGTAGATTCATGATTCTCTTTATTGTTAGTAATGAAAAAAACTTATTAAGCAAGATGCTATTTTCTGCTCATAGATATCTGCTCTATGAGGAATGATTAAGAATATCAAACAAAAATGGTTTCAGATCCCTTTTAAACTCCTTTTCATCAAACAGCAGATAGGGAATTATCTTGGCTTTCTAGGTCTTGCATTTAATTTGTCCTCTACAGCTACCTCAATGAAAAATCCAAACAATGTTTTTGCCAGCAGTTGACACTGTCAATAGTTTTGCACTAGACCTTCTCCAGTCATAAGAGGAAGGGTTTGTCATTGTCTGGTTTTAGCTGCCTGATTCTGAAGGCCACACTCAGTGGCCACTTAGGCATCCCCAAGTCTCAGATGTCCTTTACTGGGTGATGCTGTGTTGCCATGTGTCCCCCTGTGAGAAGATGTTCTTGGAGGAACCTGGGGATCAGTGGAAGCTCAGATGTGTTGACCTTAATGATCTTCTGATGTAAGGGTATCTCAGGTTTGTCATCCATTTGAAGCAGAAGCCTGGCCTAGATATCTAGTCTTCTGCTTCTCAGTAATTCCTTTGTCACCATTTATTGTAATTCTGCTAAGACTTCCACCCACGTAAAAAGTCCTGTGCTTTGATGTAGGTTTTTAAACATGAGAGGGGAGAACAAGTGCATCAGCATATCTGGTTTCATGATACAGATGATGCAGAGGAAATCTATCTAGCACTTATTACTGACATTTATGCAACCTTTAAAGAGGTTTTCAGTCAGCTCTTTTTTGCTTAATAGTCTTCCTGATAAACGAGGAAATATATATATATATACATATATATATATATATATTTTTTTTTTTTTTTTCCTGAAGCCAGCACCAGTGATGAAGTATTAGTAACAGGAATAAAAACAAACAAAATGGAGATGGGGTTGAAAAAAACTCTTGGCCTTTAATATGTGCACTCTGAAGTCAGATTTACATAACATCATTTCATTAATGTCCTAAAACTACAGTTGCACTGTTAGTAACAGTCTTAATTGAAGGGACTAGAACAGTGCTATCTTAATTTGGAATCTTTGACAATTAATGTTATGATGGGAGAAAAAATATGACAACATGCTTGCTCCTTCATATTCTCTGGTACTCTTTGACTTCTAGCATTGTAATGCCACAATTTCTCTTCATATTAAAATATTTATTGTCTCCTTCTTCCAATACTTCTTTTAAGAAGTTTCTAATTGGTTTATAATCTTACTTAACATGCATGGAGAACATCCTTCCAATCACCGATTCTGAATCCCAAAATAAATGCAGGGATCCTTATACTTAGAGTTGGGTTTATAAAGACTTAATTTTAGAAGTTTGAAGTTTTGGTGCACTGAAATATACATCATTAAAGCTCTTACATGCAACATCTGCTTACATCCTATAATGTCATCCTATTGTAAGTGAACATTTAATCCTATCTCATTATGCCTCTCCAAGCAAGCTGCAACCCTGAAACTTAGGAAGGAGATTTGCTGCTGTTCACAGAGATTGATGCAATCTGTAATTAGAACCCCATACTCTTCCCAGCTGCTGTTTCTGGCACAGTTGCATTTGAGAATGATGTAATATATCTTCTATTGCAGCACTTCCTACTCTTTTCACTCAAATGTACAGGCTTACTAGCTTGGAACTCACCCATGCCAGTCACTAGTCCTTATATTCCATTTAACTTTGTGCAAAGTGAAAAGGAGCTAGTGTTAGGTGCTAGTGTAAGGTGCTAGTATTAGATACTAGTGCCTTACTAGCACCCTGTGCAGGAGTTCCTTACTAAATGAAGGAGAGAGACAGCTGAAGATTGGTAGAAAAAAGCTTGAAATGCATAGCAGTGCCATTAGTTAGAATCACATTTGCATAGGTTTAAATCACCTATGTAAAACTGAAGTATGTTACTATGAGTACAGAATGAGGGGCTGCAGCTCTGGAAAGTAACAATTCCAAGAGGTGATTATAGCAGACAAGAAACTATCCTTTGTGGTGGCATATTAAAAGGGCAAAATTAATTTTAGATTTATAGATTAGAAAAGACTGACTCATATTTAGGATACATTTATGCAATTCTACATCTGTATGCAACTGTGAGCTGAAATTCGCTCTTTTTGCTGTGGTTTCTAAATCTATGTTAAAAACTGTGGAAGAAAAAGAATTAAATATTTTGTGTCTTTTACAGACATGATTCTAAACCAGAGAAACTAGTTCAAGGTAGCTGCTAATTGACTAGAATTAGCTGGAGATTAATGAAGACAGAGAAAGATGTTTTGTTTGTTAAAAGGAGAACTGAGAAATTGCCTGTTTTCACAAATAAATTTCTGAGGAAGATAATGGATGCTAAAAGGGTAAAACTTATTCATGATAAGAAAAAAATTAGCCAGTTTCTAGAAATATAAATCAAGGGAATTTATGCTTGAAAAGCCTAAATTTGCAAATGTCATTTTCTCACAGATTTTAATCTCTGAAACAACACATGTATCGATGTGACTAGTCCTTCAACTTCTAAGGTTATAAAATCAAGGTTGGATGCCTTTTTGAAAGATAAGCTTTAGCCAAAACAGGTTAGTGAACACACTGGAAAGCTAATTGGATGAAATGTAATGTGAAGGCATTCAGAGTAGAAGCTTTAATGATTCATTTTAGCCATAAAAGTCTGTGAAGCCAACTAAAATACTCCAGTTGACCTAAGTAGATTTTTTTTTCTGTAAGAATAATGAAGAGCATTAACCTTCTTAGGCCACACACCAATTATTTAATTACTTTCCATTCTCAGTAAACTTTCTACAAGAAACACATTCTACCAGGATTAAACACATCTATCTTTTAGTGAAGAGATAAGAGACTTCACACAGAGGAATCAAAGAGATATTGAACTGTATATACACAAGTGAATTACGTATCTGTATCCAATCAATGGACAATCTCTAGCATACACAGGAGGAAATGACTTGGTGGCCTTCAAGTTAGTTATACAGTAAGTTAGAACAAGTCTAAATTCTACTGGAAAAACACATTGTGCTTCAGTATCTGTTAGCTAAACAGAGTGATTGAACTTAGTTGCTAGTCTAGCATATCTTCTTTAAACTTGTTTTGAAAGCAACTCTGCACGATGGCACATCTGTGAGGGAGGTATAATATTTTGTCCATCAAAAGAGCTGAGAAAGCAAAACCTTGAATATTTTCCTTGTTGGTTGATACGAGGAACATAATTAAATAGGTTTTGAGATTGTTTCAGTAAATGGCTTGCTAAAATAGGTTTCCTCCCATATAAAATGTGGAAAATTGAAACAGAATTAAGATTCTGTAAAGCTTCTGTGAGGCTCAATTTAGGTTGTTGGTTTGGGGTTTTTGTTTGGTTTTTTTTTAACTAGATTCCATATCTGCATATAAAAGTTTTCTTTTTTGTTATAGTAACTGCAGAATATAGACCTGGAAATTATCTATAGACCTTTAGTCATAATAAATTAAAAAAAAAAAGAAAAAAAGGGGGGGGACAACATAAAATGAGCTTTCAATTGCTCTTCCTTTTCTTTTTTCTCTCTCTCCAAAAACATTCTTGTATGGTATTGCATCAAGGAGAATAAATTGGATGGACTCTGTTCCCTGTTACATTCATATAGAGCCCTTGCCATCTGTGAGATGGGTATCACAGAATTTATTTCCACATATCTTACAATTAATATCAAGTGCTTCTTTAAACATGTGGTTCATACTCTGTGGGGAATTCTGTAACAAGATTTTAGTTTCCTGACAGCACTTCAAACTAAAATAGTTTCAAATATGCAGTAAAAGGGAAAATAGTTGCTGTGGGACAAACTTAAGGGTCATTTTTTGAAAGGACACATTCAGATACAAGAGTAATGTTCTCTTCTGAGCTAAGAGACCTATTCTCCAGTCTGTGAGCCTGTATTTCCTGATAAGGTTAATCAGAGTAATGTATGCATGCTGAGTGGAGGATAAGTCCTTAATTGTCCTAATGATACTGTTTGTAGTGAGGTGCTTTGGGTTCTTGTTTTTTTGTTTGGTTTGGTTTTTTTTTTTTATTTTTCTGAGTTTTTTACTTTCAAAAGCCTAAGTGTTTCTTCCATTCTTACTGGATTTAGACAAATGCATAAAAAGGAAAGGCAAAGATGCCCTATGGGACTTTCATTTACTGAAAAGGATGCTGACAGCAAGAGTCAAGACAACAAGAATACAACCCTCATTCTTACTATGAATCAACAAAATTTAATGCAAATATAAAATCAGTTGTGCTTCCCTTAACGTAGTAAATTTCAGAGGAAATTTGAAGCAAGTGAATACAAATATTTTATTACACAAATAATGGTGTCATTTAACTACTTTTAAAAAAACTCAACACAGAATCATTCCAAAATTCTTCCTACAATCTGCAGAAAAGCATCTAAATGAACATAAATATATAATATAGATAAAATCACATTCTTTGTATTGACCCATGAGCAACCTTGAAGAATTACTGAATCTTTTTCCTGTCACTCGTCCTGATGCATAGAAGGCATTTTCCCTAAAGAAAAAGCCTGTAAACTTCTGTCATACTATGGCTCTATTTATTTTCTCTGCAGTACTAACAGCAAGAAAGAGTGAAGTCAGAGCAGGTATGTGCACATGGAACAGTCACACCTTGGGATCCTGTCTAGATCCATGTGCAAACAAGGACCAAAAGGAACCAAAATTTGGTTTCTCACCAAGGGACATTTCCAGCAGCTGCTTCCTACTAAATAAATGGAACTTGGAGCACAGACTATCTACTTTGATTTGCATAGATAGCAGGACTGATATACTAGGATGCTATTTCAGTTTTATGGTGATACAAGCGAGAGAATCGCTGAATCTATCTCGGCAGTTTATTTTCTCTTGGTCGACAGAGGACAGATTGCATGATTCTATCTATATCTGTATAGGATACAGATTATCTTCTTCCTCCTTTATAGATTATTTAAAAGCAATTAAAAATTTATTTAAAAACTGATTGACTCAAGCGTTCAAGGCGTCCAGATTTGTGAAAGGTCAATACAATAGAGAAACTGCTGTGTTTGACCCAAAAGCTCTGTCACTGTTTTTAATTTTCTAAGTTAGATTTTAACTTTCTTTGAGATTGTGCAGTTACAGTATATGTGCTACTCAAGACAACCACCAAGCAGAATACAGTTCATGTATGCAGAAGGATAAGGCTGCTATTGTAACCTCCTTTTCCCCCAAAAAGTTATCGAGACAGAGAACAGAAGATTTATTGGAATAGCCATTGTTTATTAAGTTTTTCTTATTAAAATAATCTTACTGTTGTTATGGATAGCTATTTGCATGTACATTTACTTGTTCCATCACCCAGTTCACAGTCACTCATAGTTACCCAGTGGAAGCCACAATGAGGAGGTCAAATGAAAATTGAAGCCAACAGAAGTGTAAGGTCACACTGGAGCACCAGTGGGCTCTTGGTACAAGCTCAGAAAGTCCCTAAGAGGAGGGGAGCATGTTGTCTTTGTCCATAGCAACCACCACAATCTTCCATGTGGTCTGTCATCACACAACCTGCTTCTGTGTGTGCTGGCCTTCTACAAATTTGGATAACTCTTGGTGTCCTGAATTTGTCAGGTCTCAGAATCATCAGGGGCACTAAACTCCAGAGCTTATACATGTCCTTTTAAGCACCTCCCACCCACTTCCTCTCTTCCTGCCCTCACATCCTTTTATTCTAAGATTAATAGGAAATAAAAGCTAAGATGTATTACTGGGGTATTATTTTCCTTCCTGAAGAAGATCACTCTTCCCTTCTGCTAGCAGTTATTTATATTGCATTACCTCAGAATTTGTTGCTTTTCAGAAATTCCAGTATAGCATCTGTATATGGAGTTAATAAAATGTGATCTGGTAATTTGCAAGTATTCTTTTATAGCTGACAAAAAATGTCAGTCATCCAGCCTTTTTGCACTCAGGAATCATGGCAAAGTTTCTCCACCCAGGGAGCTACTTGTGTCTCCTGCTTCCCTATTCTGCAAATTAGCAAACACTCTTTTTCTGTTTGTAAATGTGAGAGAAAACAGAAACAGCCCAAAAAAATTACCCAACTAAAAAAAGGGCCATTGCTCTGAATCGTAAATCTGCCAAAAAGGTAAATTGCAGGTCTGAAAATGAATTTATTAAAAGAAGATGGAAGACCTGTTTTTTTCAAACCTTCCAATAGAGGCACTAAATCAAATCCCAAATCTTCAGTAGCAGATATTAGACGTCAAGCTTGCAGCTCCCACATTTATCTCCCCATCTTCTGGGTGTAGCTTGGTTCAGTGCTGGAAAGAATAGGACTGCTATAATTAAGATGCAAAGACACTGTCTCTGTGTTCTTCCTTGCACTGTCTATATCGATAGCCCTTGAAACCTAGGCATCTGAGACTTAAAATAAACTTCATGTGAGGAAAAAAAAAGTTTATTAAAATGAAAGCTGTTGACAATTTGCAACTCATTCAGGAAATTAGAGCATTATGCTTTCACCATTTCTCAAAAAAATCTTTATTAAGTTGTTCTTAAAAAATAATTTGAAGCGATTAATCATTTCTTCTACTAACTCTTATAGTATCCTTCTGAAAATGATTCCTTTTAACATTGAAATGCAAAGCTCTCTCCTTTTAGATACTGCTGTGGATATTTCTGAAGAGTGATTTATAAGCTGTAGATTCTTTTGCAGACAAAAGGATTCAAAATGAAAAAAGATCTGAGCAAGTAGCAAAGCTGATCTGAAAAAAGGTACAGTCCAGGCCTAAAACTTTGATTTGGTAGCTTGCCCCTTATGCAGCTTACAAATTGGTAAAACACAATTTGGCTGCTCTTCAAAGGAAAAGAAATAGTCTCAGAGGAAAAGTCTTGATAAAGGATCCAGGAAGTAGTTTATTGGGATGAGGCAGGAAAATTAAAGTTCCTCCTATGGTATTCTGCCAAAACCAAGCAAACCAACTGAGAAGTGACACAGTGATGGCAGCCTTGTAAATTCTTGGACAAATGACATTGACCTTAAATCAAATGATTACATCTATACAAAAAGAAGACAAAGCTTTACAGAATGATGATTATCAGTAATGCAAAAGAGCCATTTGGAGATAGAAGCAGAAAAATTTCAGCAATCTATATACTGCTGCAGAATAAAGAAATATTTCATAAATCGGTTGTATCTGAAAGTGCAACCTTTTTGCAAAAAAGCCTCAATATTTTTTTCTGGATATTTGCTATGAGAATTAAAGATGGATGGCTCTTAGTTAATTTTGCCTTACTATTCTCTCCTGATTCTACCTCCCAAATGGTGCATTCACAGTTTGTGATTTTAGGTAGCAGACCTGACAAGCTCCTCACCAAGAGATGTTCTGGATGCATGGCTTCAAGGAACACTGGAAAATGTGAAGAAATATCCATTGTAGGCTGCTAAAAAGACAAACTCCATGATTCAGAAAATGTCTTGAGCTAAAAACTGTTGAAGTCTGGGGGACTAGTTAGGAGAAACAATGATTACTAGTTCTTAATTCCCCTCTGCCCCTCTGGTTTGGATTGCTGCTGGAGACAGCCTACTCAGCTGGTGCTGCCAAAGCAAGGCATTCTTGAGAAGATACTTCTGCTCCAGCAAAATACATGTTTGATTTATAAACTACTTGCAGACATTGTAGCATATTTCTCTTGATATTTCTCTCTGAATTGAGGTTGTTATCAAGGACAGTACCTTCCAGTGTAATTTTGATAGAAATTATGGGGTGGAAATTACGAATTAATATACTTCTAGCAAAATGTGGTACCCTTAGACTAGTAGTCTTTTCTTTTTTCTCCTTTATTCTTTTCTTTATAAAAGTATATAAAAAGAAATACATATTGAAACAGATTGGAGGAATGACTCCTTTAGGAGACTTAGTTGCTGTACACATTGTGTTTTAATGAACAGATGTGCTCTTCCATCTCAATTAGTGTCCATAGAGCAAGTGGAACTGAAAACAGGAGAGAAGACAAAGGGCTGCATCAGCAGTATCAGGGAGTTCCTACATTTGAGTCAAAGAAAAAGGTCAATTTATCATTTTTATCCATTTCTGTGAGGAATGAAAGAGGAAGAAGATTGAGAGAAGTATGTGAAAAACAATTTAAAAACCAGGCTGAGTAGTATCCTCTTGAACGCAGAGTTCATACAATAATATGAGAAGTGTAGTTAATACCTATAGAGATATGGTGGCTAGTGAAGGCTCAGGGCACCCATAGAAGGATCATATATGTCAGCCTTGTGATGATTTCTGCTCAGAGTACAAAAGAGAAGGTCTGTGATTTATAAAAGTCACCAAAATTATTTATAATTTTTCACCTTACACTGTAATTTCCTGTTATTTGCTATGGACTGAGCTGAAGCATTTTCTGAGTGTTTTAGATGTGATTTTATTTTTTTACTGAATTCCCTTTTCTGTTTTTCCTGAAGATTTTACCTTGTAGTTTTTCTTATTCTTCCATACTGGAAATTATGTACCATTATCCAGTCAGTAAGTGCTCTTCCCATATGGACTCGTTGAGTCTCACAGAAATTGCCTGACAGCAGAGTCTGGGGCAGCTACAGTACCCATGGGCTCAGGCTGGACATCAGAGAGATTTTTGTGCACAGCTGCTCAAGAATACAGAGCTGGATTACCAGCAGGGTAAGAAGGCATTGCAAGCATCTGCAGATCTGCTCAGCCATTCATCTGAGGTGGTAGCTAGGATGGGATTCTTATCACAGAAATGTCAAAAAGTACAGCGTGGACATCTGCATAAACTCTGGGAGAGAGCAGCACAGTGGAGAGAGATAGGCATTTTTATTGCATGATTCATCTGACCAAATGTAGCTGTTAGTTCAAAAAGATAGGATTTTCAGCACAGAAATGACTATTTTTTTGTGTGTGACTAAAAGTCTTTTTGTTCAGCTGAATCCCATGCAGAGTGTCTGCTATGACAGAGCATTGAATGGTATCTTCACCCTGATTTGATGCAGAGCTTCCTCTGAGCAGTAGCTGGTGCTTGGATTTTCTGCAAAAAAAAAAAAAGGAATAATCTTCAAGGGCTTCACTTGCTAATTTTTTTCCTGCTAATATTCATTATATTTTATCCTTTATTCCTGCTGTGAATATATATCACGTGTCAGCCATCCTAAACTAAATCAGAGCTTAACCATGAATATATTTTAGCACTCATTCATTAATTTTTCCCCCTTGAAAACTTCTATAAAGCAGGTTACTGTTTTTCATTAGTGGAAACAAATTTGTGAGGGTTTTTGTTGTTTGGCTGTGGATTTTTTTTTTTGTATTCTGAAGCCAATAAAATGCTGTAAAGCAATTTACATCTGCTCAAACATGTTTGCTAATGGAAAGTTCCCAATATACATTACTACACTGTAAATGGAGCAGCCTCTGGAGAGCATGATTTTTTGCAAAATACAGACAAAGTGTTAAACATATAACCCTACTCCAGTGTGATTAATTACATATCAAGTTACACAAGGCAGGCATTCTGAACTTGCAAAAATGTTCAAGTTCAGGGCACCTAGAGCAAATACACTCAGAAATATGTATGAAAAATGAATAAGCATCTCTTGAAATTTCATAGGTTGGAGAGATAAATGAAACTGTTTAAATGTACTTCCAAGAACTAACGTATTTGAAAAAAACAGGACAGAGGGAAACAATGTCTGTTTGTTCTTGCATTTTATAGAGGATGCTGCCTCACTGTGTGACCTGAAACAGCTTTTGCAGCTGCTTTTTGCAGCTTTTTACAGAAAGAACACCAATACAGCAAGGAATGCCTCATTTCCTCTGTAGACCCTTTAAGTGTTAATATAAGTGTCAATTGGCATTGCTATACTCAACAATACCTCCCCTACCCAGACTCTAATCCTTCCATGTCAGTAAGCATAACAGGTTTGGTTCTACTAGAAAAATAAGAGACTATTTTACCTGTTAACTTAGTAAAAATATTACTGCAAAGGGAGAATTGAAATATACCTTTTTTTCAAATAACCTGCGCTTGTCATTAAATGGGAAAGAATTTTTTAAAACGAGGCATTCATTTTTTCACGCTTTTAAATATGTGGGAAATCTGTTATTTTGAATGCTTTTACTGGTATCAACAGAGAATTAATTCTTTCAAAGTACCTGAAAGAATAGGGTCTAGGGATAGGGTGCCTCTCAGCCATTTCCCTATGATTTTATAATTCCCATTTACTGAAGAAAATCTGCTCCCTAGTTTAAGATTATTTTTAGGATACTCTAACTTGCAATTTTGGACACACTTCTCATGGGCAAGAATCAAATGGGTCACTGCACATGGCATTTTACCTTTTCCAATCCCCATTTTGCTCCTATGCTTCTCCCCTCAAGAATATTTTCTAGAAAGGCTGAAGACTGGGAACTAAAGCAAGTGGATCAGCTTTGTGCCACATCAGCAACATAAAAACTCTGGAATAAAAGCCAAAAGTTCTACCCTGACTCTCTAACTGGCATTCTCTATCAGGAAGATATTCATAATTTCAGGTAATTAAATGGCTGGGGAAGCTCATTTTGTGCTTGGCAGCCAAAATTAAACATGTCAAATTAACAAAGCCTGCTTAAATAACTGAAATACTAAGGAATGCTCTTAATTTCAATTGGTTAATTAGTTTTAGGGAATATTTTGATCAGTTTTTGACTGCTGAAAATGATGTTGCAAATGAAAAGCCAACATTTTCTCATTTTTTCTCTTGTTAGCATTGTTGGGACTGGAAGAGAGATTAGTTTGCATTTTTCTACTATAAGAATAAAGCTACAGAATGTTGGGTTTGGGTGTTTCCACTTGTGACAAAATATCTATGACAAATTTTGAAAAAAATAATAGAAAAAGAAAAGAATAATTGTTTGGTAGACACTTCTCAGAAAATGTATGCATCCTTCAGTTAAAGTATTACTTCAAAATCTGTATGTACAATTCTTTTAGCTGTTCTTAGAACATACTTTAGATAGCTATATCTGACTTAGCAAGCACTTTGGACTCCTGCATTATTCAATGAAAGAAAAGGTTATTTGCAAAGAGATTCTTCTATTCTTTAAGTTCATGAAAAAAAGCTCTTCAGAAATTTAGTATGTACAATTGCCAGATCTGTTTCTAGAATGGTAAATTCAAAAGAAATGTTATAGATTCCATTATGCCTAAATGTTATGTTATGCTGTGTTACAATGTCTACTTCTATTAGATATTCCTTTTATTGTGTAATGAAAAATATCTTATGAGCATCTTTGAAGGTTAATATACCTCAAATGGCTTATATACATATTAATATGTCTATATGTAATAATACTCATTGGTTATAAATACATTCATTCATACTTAGAACAGTATTCATAATTTTGGCCCTTTATTTTTCAGAAATAAGTGTTTTACTTCACTGTAATCCAAAGGGTTTGGGTTCTAAGCACCCACCAATTTTCTTTTTTAAAGCTTTGCTGGAAGTAAATGTGCACAAAATAGGTTGCCAGAATTGCCAAAGAATTAATTTTCATTTTTTAAATTTTTATTACTTGAAGTAGTCTCATAAGTAGAACTTAAAAGTGGAGGAAATTGAGACTAGAATTGCTAAGCTGCCACAATTGTAACTTCAGGTAAAGCAGTGTGTTGCAGGAAAACCCAGACTCTGGTTTTAAAGTATTTCTGAGATTGGAATGCCTGGATGTGCTAGAAATTTTTGTAGACTTGATTCCTAAAGGTGCAGCTAAATGTGAGCAAAGGAAGTGAGCACAGTCTCTGTTTGCTTTTGAGTGCTACATCTGTTCTTCCAAACCTTTCATGTCAGTTGGCCTTTGATTACCATCCAGCAAGTCTTATGACAGTGGCCTGCTTTTCAAACTTTATTCCTTTGAAGTGCTAGAGATGACTTTTACACAGAACATGTAAGCAGAAAGCTCCTTGTACAGCTATTGCACACAATTGCAAACAGTCTAGAGAAATCTTGGCCCTTAATGTTTATACCCTCTGATCTTGAAGGCCCTCAAATGTTATGTTGCAAATAATTTTTTCATTCACTGAACACAGTGAGTTCCACACACGTGTAAGAGCTTAAGGAGCTTGGAACAGAGGGCTTTTAAATACACTCACCATCTGATTTCACACATTCACAAATGTGCTTTGCTGAAAGCATGATGAAGTTCACATGAATCCCTTTGACACAATGATGGAGAGAAGTTGAGCTTCACCCTGATATGGATGTGCACAGACAAGAGATTTTTTAAATCAACTCAGCTCAATGAATATACAGTGTGTCCCCTGCAGAGCTGCCAAGGTCAGTAAGAGTGCTGGTAATCTGCTGTATAAATGCCAGATGCACAAGGTATAGTGCCTCCAGGCATTTTTAGTTCACATTGTTTATAATGGAAGTCAAACGCCAAGGTTCATTACAGTAAAAAGTTTAGTGTTTCATCCTGTCTTGCTTTGACATAAATCCAAGTGCAAATAAATAAATAATGGTCTAAAGGTTCAGGCAGCATCCTTTTCCATGCTGGCACAACTCTCTAATACAGTTTAAAGGAGTCACGTAAAACTACATTGTTGGGGATTTTTTATACAGGTAACACAGCAGGATTTGCCCTTCTGCACAATCTCTCTAATTAAGAGGGAACTTAATAAAGCATTTTGCAGCTGGACATCTTTGCCTTTTAGCAAAAATTTGTTTTTTATTTAGTTCCTCCACTTCACATTTTGACCCATAGACCAGCAAATACAGAGATTCAACGTATTTTGGTTTGTAGTGTGACATTTCATGTGCAGCAGGTATTCTTTATTTAGTAAGAAGAGAATGGGCATTTAACCTAGTATGGAAACTCCTGGATCTTTGGGCTCCAATCTCTGCTGGTACAAATATTTGTTCTTTGCAATCCCTTCTACAAACTTATGGAGTGGGGAGGCAAAAAGTCTTCTGGGAATATATTAAATGGAATATCTTTCTCCTAATAACTAGAAGCCTTCTTCTGATTTCCACACTAGAATTATTTATGGCCAGTTTCTATCCATTTGGTTTTGTGCCAATGCTGCCCTTTAGTCTAAACAGATCCTTGTCCTGGTGTTTCCCTATCTGTGTATTTATAGATAGTAATTCAATATCATTTAGCCTCTGCTTCATGAGATTACCCAAAACCAACTCAGTTGTATTCATCACCTAAGATTCATGGTTCTCTGATACTCCAAGAGCCGTTTTCTTCCCCTGGTCTTTTCCGAGTGGTCCTAAATATTGTATAGTTTTCCAAAAGCAACCAGAAGTACACAGAATAGAAGACACAGAAGACACAAATATGAACTACCTTTGCCTTTTCAAGAGTATTACTATGGTTCACAGGCTTTACTGGTGAACACACATTCTCTTCTAATCTTTTCAGCTAATAACAGAAGTTCTTAATGATAGCCCTTAAGTGTATGGCATTGCCCTTTGCTTGATTGAATTTTTATCTCATTACTCTTATGCCAGTCTCTAAGGTCATCAGGTCTTCCAAACCTCTTTTGTACTGGGGGTGTTTTCCCAATGTTATGACATCAGTAAATTACATTAAAACAAGCTATCTTTTTGCAACAAGGTCACAGAAAGAGGTATTAGCTACTTTCCAGAACTGTTTTGTTACAGTAAGCTTCCCTCAGTATCTTCAACTGTTTTCTCCCTTTCCTTTACTCTTTCTTTAACTTCTATACTAATTCTAAACTTCTCCATGCTAACCAATTTGTTCTTCCAAAACACCATATGAAATGCTTAAAAGAACATCTCAGAGAAATTCCTTTCATTTCCAAGGTAAATTACCAAATCAGTTTTTCATAATCTCTTTGGTAAGGTTCTGCCTTGTTTTGTGACATTTTATACCATAGTTTATTTTGCACCCCCACTAAGAATTACTTTAAAACCTTTAATTTCATTCTTGCAATAATACTTGCATATTACTGGGAATTCATGAGTAGGTCATTATTTGCCTGACAAAAAATATCCTCTCCACTATACTTCATTATTTTTACTCCATGCCCCAAAATGATGAATAAGTGAAACAGAATGCCTGCGATTAAGTTCCCAGTTTATGGTTTAGTACTTGTCTCACAGCATGAACTGCAGTAACTCAAAATAACCACTGGCAAAGGAAGCCACTGAAGAACAACCAAGATTCTTGAAATGAGCTTAAAATGAAAACAAGTAATATGCACTTCACTTTCTTAAATATTATTTGTACATTCAAATTGCTAAAATTTGTTTATATTTTCTTTAGTGGGTTTTCTTAATTATTAGCATGTTCATATTTTAAAGTGCACCATCTCATTGCCACTCATTTCTTTGAATTCACAAAGAAAAAGCTAAAGGACTGTCTAGAATTAGGATCCAGCTTTCATTGTGACTCAGATAAAATATACATTAAAAAAAAAAAAAAAGGAGGGGAAATAAGTTGAATTTGTGAAATGCATTTCTCAGCATCTCAATTTTCCATAAAATACTGACTTTCCAATGAAAATAATGACTTGGGCCTTTCCTTTCTAGCGCAAATATTTGATTTTGCGGTTTGGGAAATCTGGAGCACATTGGATATATGTTGTGTTCTCTTGGATTTTGATGCTGGTTTAAATGACAAGATTAGATTAAAAAACCCAAACAATGCAAAACAATTTCATTATGCCATTTGAGGAAAAGAATATGCATAGCATCTTTCTACCTTGACAAAGAGACAGATTCAATACTATAATTTACAGGGAGAAACATAATTTAAATGAGGCAGAGAATTAAAAAAATATTTTGATTCATTAAAGGGAAATATCAGACTCTAGTAGGCCATACAGCAACGACACTAATATTTTTAGACTTAATATTTCCATCTTGCAATAATTCAGGCATAGACTTTGCCATTTTCCACACTGTGAGCTCTGCTTTTGGAGTTTACGAATTCTTCAATTATTTAATCATCCAACATACATAATTTTATATGATCTATAAATGAGTACTTGAGTACTTGATAGAATTTCAGAAACACTTAAGATTTGCATCCCTTCCTTATAAAATACTGTCATTTCTTTGGCTCAAGAGATTCCTTGCTCATACAGTGAGATGGAAAGGCACAAATCACTTTACTGCAGTATTTTCTCCATGGCTGAGTTAAAAATCTGATGTTTACCAATGTAGAATGGTCTTGTGGAAAAACAGAGCGTGGGAGTGAGGAAGTTCATATTCTAATCCTGGCTGTGCCCCAGGCTTCTGTATGAATCCATGGGCAAGTAGTTTAACCTCTTTGATCCTCAATTTATTTTGCAGGAAACTGGGGGGAAAATGATACAGTCTGTCTTGAGAAGGTGTCAGGAGGGTACCTTCTGGCACTTTTAGATGGAATTGAGGGCTCCAGAAAATCAAATCTTATTACCTTTTAGCCCACTTCTATCTGTTAACCATCAGTGGAGATGGGATCAGGGGCCTTACCACTTGCCAAGGGAGATGCATGAAAAATTCAGTTGAAGATTTACCTAAATGTTCAACTATTAAAGCCTTCATTCATGAATTCCAAGTAGAAAAAGCTTCTTTTAATGCCGCAATTCATTTGTACTTTTAATCATGATACCTGTGATCACCCAAAATAAATTTCAAATGGGAGGTTAATTGTTGATGCTCAGCATCTTTTCTCTGAAAATTGTCATTTGGAACATATTTTCTAGGCACAATCCACACTTCAAATCACTTTAGATTTATAAACTAATGCCAATAGTGGAAAGATAAACTTGGCATCTGAACATTTGAAGCTGCCAGGTGTGTTGTGACCACTGCTTCACTATGGAAACTGCAGGGGAAAAAACACAAGAAAAATAGAGATAGCCATTAAGAACTGCCAAGAGTCAGCACTAGGTTATTATTTTAATTACAAGGGAATGCTGATTTGCTCTGTAATTCCGAAGTGAAGCTTCTGTTGAATGTCCAATATGTGTCTGAAATTAGGCTTTCATGCCATTTTTCAATAAAAATAGAGGCTGCTATTAGGAAGGTTGTGTAAGCATATAAACAGAAAAGTAGAATTGCATCTTTTTGCTAGAGGAGGACCCAGGTCCATGTCTGTGTCAAGGAAGCCATAAGATTAGTACAACACAGGAAAGAGGGCATAAATCTGTAAAATCACTGTTATAGTCTACCACATAACAGAAAACTATCACAGATCTCTGTCATAAAGGTAATACATTAATGTAAGGGCTCTTACGTGTAATTATTTAACTTTGAGGTATTTTTTCCCAGCATACTGTAGAGCAATACCTCATGCTGAAATGTGTTCATTAGCCCAGCTTGAGACTCCTACCCCTCCTACCCCTATAGAAATAATAAATTTCCCATTCCTGGGCAGAGCCTCAGGTAAGTTGTCCATCTGGGACCTAACCAAGAAGCTCTTGGGTCTTGTTGAGCAGCAGAGCAAGAGAACATCCCGCAAGGTTGCTACAGTGGCTCTTTGGTGACTGCATTGAATGGGTTCTTTTCCAGCACTTCCTTTTTTAGATCTAGGTAGGGATGTGACTTCAGCTATGGAAGTGCTGAATTAAAAGAAAATGTGCATTTTTTGAATGCAAATTTTGTTTGCAGAAGAGGATTTGTACTACTGAGGTTAGGAAGGATAGCCTTATGACTGAAATTTCAAAGATAAATATTCAAGTCCTAGGTCTGCAATTTCACATCTTGTCCTTGAGCAAGTCATCTGATTTCTATGATTCAGATAGTCATTTGTATTCTTTGTTCTGTCTGACAAAGGAAACTTATTCCTATGTGTTCGTACAGTGCTTATCAGGCAGGACTCCCAGTCATTCAACAGGTTAATGAGGTGTAAGGTATAGTTTGAATTTATGATATCAGATACTCCGCAATAACTGCCTTTACTTATGCCGTGGTAAATGTAGGTAGTTTTCTTCTTCAGTGAGGAATAAGCTGTCTCACTTTTACTGCAGAGTGAGAGCAAGCATTCAGCCTGTTGTTAGGGAATAGCAAAAATGCTATAAATCTATATCCCACATTACCATGTTAAAACTTATGCATGTAGCTGTCTTTCTGTGCAGGGATTTTTTGAATTCACCTATTACCAGTACATGTAGATAACACAACTCTAAAATTATCAAATCTGAAACAATAGACTTTTAAATGTAAAGTATAGAAGGTTAAGGAATATTTTTTTGGGAAATATGGCATCTTAAAATTCTCATCTTATTTGCCTAGTAAATTTGTATCTCCTGTCTTTTTTTCCTTTTACTTTGATTGTTATCAAAAGACGTGGTAAATTTTCTTCATTATCATCCTCCTCATCAGCCTCCAAACTTCTGAATGACAAACACACCAGAAGGTGAAGATTAAAGGTAACCTGTGTTTGCTAACAAAGTTTGGTTATTGATGATAGATAAAAGCATTTAAATATTTCAAAAGTTAAGAACACTTAATGTCAATTGACACTGAACTTTTATGGAGTTTAACAATTAGTCTTTGTCCTTAGGCTGAGTTAAAAACAAATCTACATTCCCATCATAACAATACAGAACATTAGAAAAAGATTTATTGTCCTTGTATCATGTCCATGGAACAGGCAATATCCTTATTCAGTTTGCATCACACTTCATTTCCATTTAACCTTATTTGGACCTGGGTTTTGCTACTTTTTTATTTTTAATTTATTTTGTTTTTTATCTTCAGACGTTTGAAATCCAAAATAAATTAAACTGGTTATTGCTATCAGCTGGATGCTTGGGTGCTCTTCTACTGTGTCTGGCTTGTCACTTTCCTGATCAGGCTATTTCTTTCAGTCTCCATATTGACTGCTATTATGCTTTGTCACTCTTTCGATTCCCTTGGTCTCTGAATCTGCAACAGTTTCATTAATATAATTTCATCAATTTGCATTTCTTTGCAACTTTACCTAAGGGAACTTCACCTTGATTGCTGTGTTTGACAAAGTTCCCAAAATGGTCTTCCTTCCAACATAATCTCTGTTTCCCTTTTAAAATGAAAGCAAAACTGAAGAATGTACCCATGGAAATTGTTACTTTAAAGTTCAAACCATTTGTTTTTCTAATAGGATCATTATTAAAATTTTTCCTCCTCAATGTTCACTTCCCCTTAATGTTCCTGTTATCCCAAATTAAAAGAGACAAGGGAAATTTGTTCCAAATGTGTTAGAAATCAGAACACCATGAAAAGCTCTGAGTAGTTCAAAGTCAAGAAAGGAAATTATATTTCCATGTAATTTTTAAATATTACCAACACATTACATACAGCAACATCTTCCAAAGGCTGCTCAACTGAGTCTTTGGAAACAAGATATGGTGACTGGCTAAGATCTGATTCACTATTACCCCACAGCAGTGGAAGCTACTGAAGATAATCAGGGATGTTATCAGCTCTGGCTTTTATTGTTTCTGCATAGCAAACTAGGCAATAAAGAAAACTGTAAATGCAGGATTTATTCTTTGCAGGGTTATACCTCATGCTTGGAAGATTAATGAAGAATTCCTGGTTCACTGTTTACTAAAGATACCTCTATTCTATATTATTTTAATTGTAAATCCCTTATTTGACATACTAACTAATAGCTCCTGCTGAATTAATAAAAGCGACACATTAACTTTAAATCCCAGATAAAGTAAAGATTGCTGTTTTAATATCCCATCCATATCCTTTATCTTTCTACAGGGGCTTTCAGGCCAGTAGTTTTAATAACATGCATGAATGAAGATGCTCTTTTTTAACACAAATGGTGGCAAAGAGTTTTTCCTTTATATTAGCAGGCAATCAATTCCAATAGCTTTTTAATGCTTTTTTAAAGAATCAATTTTAAAGCAGAAGCTCTTCAGGGGACCCTCTTAAACTTCTTCACAGCCAGTCTCCTAATTTTCTATTACAATACAATCTAAAGCAGCTACAAAAAATAATACAGATAATGTTTGCTGGGTAATGATTTCCAATTTCCCCATTCCATGTACCCTGTTATTAGGAGGATCATCTTCACTGTGTAAATTAATTTTCAATTCACTGCAGGGGAACATTACAATGATTTATTCAACACTGATGCCGAAGAAAATGTTGGGAGGTTCTTAGCAATCTGAAAAACAAAATCAATTTGTTTTGATCATTACCATGTTAAAAAATGTTAAGACAAAGTGTCCACAGGAATATTTTAGAGGTTAACCTACACCTTACAGAAGCAGTTTGATGCCAGATGTAGTTGCCTGACCAGAAAGGGCAAAAAAAATGTTGGAGACGTGCTGGTTTCTCCCCATATTTCAACATTATGCATTGGGAATATTCTTGGGGTTTCTGTGTAGCAAGACAACAAAACAGATCAACCTTTCAATCACTAAAACTGTCTCTGGTCACTGAGGAAAATGCTTGCTGCAATTTAGACAAGGAACAGATTGTTTCACACTCAACTGTGTTATTGGTAATGATACTCAATATTTGGGAGAGTTCCAGGCTAGGAAGAAGGACTAGAAGAATTTTCACTTTCACAAATAAAGGATTTGCTGTAGAGCAAGCATCTGTTAACTAGTGCTCAGGGGGCTTACACCAAAATGCTTACTCACTGTAGTGTTCATACTAGGTAAAACAGCACCTGTTTGGTTATTTTGATTTAGCTGTTGCATTTCAAAAATGAGATTTGTGTCCCAGACTTTCAATAAGCCCAGAAGAAAAATCTGATCCATGTGAGAGTCTCTTTGGAGAAAAGAGAAATAGAGAATCTTTGGAGTCAATACTTCTGATTTGTTCAGATGTCAGTTAGCCAGTCTCAGGCATGACTACTTCCCTCAAGTGACAGTAAAGAGGATCTGGAGTGATTGTTTCAGACCAAGCTGTAGATTTTGATACAGAAGATATTTTATTTATTGTATTTACTGTTGCCTGTGATATTCCAGCATTTTCCAATAGTTTAAAGATCAATGCAAATATTCTTTTCATGGGAAAATCTTTGAGGGCACTGTTGAAATGCCCCCAGTCCATCAGCATCAAAATGGAAGAAAAATTTAAAACTACAGCAAGTTAAAAATTCAAGTGCCATCCTCATAAAATTGAAGTTTGAGAAATTGGTTGAAGGCTTTAGGGATGAACACAAGAGAAAAACCTTAGTAATTTCTGAATTGCTGAACTGAAAATTGCCCTTTTCTGTGGTAAGTAGAATACCCCAAACATAACAAGTAGCATAAAATCCATTGGTAAAGTCCTAAAGGAATGTTTTGAAAGATAATTTTGAACTGTTGCTATTGCTAGTGTTTCCACATATCATGCAATATTAAAAAAAATAAATAAAAATTAAAAATTGAATTACAGATGCATAGTTTGAAGCTGAAAGAAGCTTGATTTCAATGGGACCAGTAAAAGATTAAGACAAAAGCTGTGCAATTTCATTGCAGTAATATCTTCCAGGCTTTTTCTTCCATATCGATACTATATTGGAAAACTGAAAAATAATTGTCCTTTTTCTGTCATACATCCATAATCAGGCATTAAATATATCCCAGTTATCATGCTTCCAGCATGCTAGTAGCACAGTTGTCACATTGAGTTTTTAACAGCATGTTGGCAGGGAGCCGAACTGACAATATTTATTAAAAATAAAACAGTAAGGAAGAGCAAATACTCGTGACAAAACTGCAAGTGAAGGTACTCATAGGACGTTTATCTAGGTTACCTGATTTGAAAGAAAATGAAGACTTTTCTAAATATATGATTTTGAAAATAAACAAAATTAAAGAGAAATCAATGATATTTTTTTTCACCCCTTGCCATGATGAAATGCCTTATACTAGAGGAGTGAGACTTGTCTTCAAAATATTTTATCAGCTTCAGTAAATTAACCCAGTAGTCTAAGTTTGTAATTATAACACACTCAAAGTGTTATGTACCTGTTCCATTGACAATCTAGAATTCTTTATGAATATTTTATGTAGAGAATCTTAGGAAAGTGCACATACATGTTTCCTGAAATATCATGAAAGTATTTGACAATGAGCTATTTGTGGGTTATTGAAGAAACTATATCTGATAAACTTTGATAAAACTAAATGCTTTCTAGGTCTGCATAAACTACTGTCACCAGCAACATCTGACTGCAAAAGAAGTCTTCTGTTTCAAAGAAGATTATATTAAATGGCATTCCCTTTTTCAGTTTCAAACTTTTCTCCTAATGATAATTTCATTCCTCTAAGTAATCTCAAAACAAATTTCAATGTGCAATTTCTCTTTTCCTACTTTTCCATACTTGTAATTATTTTATTCTCTCTCAGGTTGAAGAGTACTGGTCATCCTTATATCCCATAGTATATAAGCTATTCCAAATACTTGGTCATCCCTATTGCTCTTTTTGATATAATTTCTGCTAAAAATTTTATGCTTCATAAATGGGACCTTAGACAAAGAGAAATAAAGTGACTTATTTTACCTCTCATGAAACCCAGATCAGTACAAACCCCTGTTGTATTTTAAACTATGTTTTTCTTACCTTACAGTTATTATCATTGTGTTTTTAGTAGGCAACTTTATAGTCCAGGTTCTCACTTTAATAGTAGCTTTGAAAATAATGTTTCTTCTGTGCCTGTAAATTAAAGTAATATATTAATTTAATTTCATTACCCTAGCTTGTGAGTGTCAGTAATATGAGAAAATTAGAAGGAAATCCATTTTACATGAATCTGTCTAGGTATCTAGTAACTCTCATCAGTGCTAGGTGTCTACTGCTTCCTTTACAGTCAGTGGAGAGAAATAAGGGCATCTCTGGAGACTTATTCATCTCATTTTAAGAGAGATGTTTGTGTTATGTGGCCTGAATTGGTCTCCAGGGGATGGGGATAATTGCACTATGGAGGTCCTCTCTTCTATTCCTCTAGGCTTTTTCAATCATGGATAGCAAGTAACAACTTTGATTAAAATGTGAACTTTCAGACAACTAATTAGATGAAATTATCCCTATTCTCAGTGTCTAGGTTTGTAGGGGAGAGACAATAAGACAAATATTATGATTTGGTGTTTTTATGGACAGCAAGATATAGTTAAAGGGATACAGGGAAGGTCCCCTTCTCCCTCAGTTTCCACACCCACTTCAGAGGATAAGGGGAGCCTTTCCTCTCTGTGCAGAATGCTCCTCCTCCACTGTGCAGTCAGTCTTTCTAGGCTACTTTAGAAACTTATTTTAGTGATACATCCAGATCAGACTGTTCCCCATCTCCTTACAGGGCACACATTGCAGTGCAATGCAAATAAAACTGGTAGAAGATAACTGAAACATGTCCTGCCTCACCAGACTCCACCGTTCCTTCCCCAGACTCTTGGAACTTCCTCTTTTTTCCTTTCATGTCAGCAAAACAAAAAAAATCATTTTTAGCTAAGCTCAACCACAAATTGGCAAGGATAACATTCTTAAATATCACTGTGCTATTATGATAAACACAGTATATTCCAGGCAGGAAAAATGCAAATTGCGGCAACCTTCAGTAAGTACAGATAGTATTAAAAGTTTGAATTTTCTTTTTTTTTTAGCTATTAGGATTTAAAAAAAAATAAAAAATCCATCTATGAATACCTATCTACCAGATCCTTTGTGCATCTTAAGCAGGAAATGATATTTACACTTACTTCAGAAATACAGTTACCATATTTGAACATCTGAGCTACAGGAAAGTACCAAAAATATATATTCTTAAGTTTTCCTCCAGCTTTCTTTGAGACTGTGAAGGTGTGAAAAGAAAAAAGATGCATTAAAAATCTGTGTGATGATATGTCCTCCTTTCAGAAGAAGAAATATGACCCCTTCACTACTACAGTAAAGTCCTTTCTTGTCATGTGCAAAAAGCATTCATCCCATGCTCACTGCAAATAGAGAGATTTGTATAAAAGAGTCTAGTACAGTATTTATGAAAGAATTTTGAGAAAGAAAATAGCCACTTCGAGATTCTTTCTGAAGCTAACTGAAATCCTGTTACAGTTTAAATTCTTGAGTCCCTTAAATTTTTTTAGCTCTTCCATTATTGCCGCCAAAAACAATTAGGTTAAACAATTATTAACAGACAATTTAATTGCTCAGTAATGAAAGTTGAGCTAATGCTTTATGAATAATATTTTTATGTCTTTAGAGCAGCTTGTGTATCAGTAGATACTGAAACCTTATCAAGTGTAGACTACTTCATCTTAGTACCCAAGGCAATGGAAGATGAGTCAAGATTGGTCCCTTCTCTACAATTCCCCTAATACTCTTCTAAGATTTCTCTGGAACTTAAGGGTCTGCAGGACTCTATTCATAGAATTGCATTGGTTTGGATGAACTCTGGGAAACTGATCTGCCCAGTACAGAGTGAGCTTTGAAATTGCATGAGGCTGCTCAGGGCCTTGGCCAAGAATTTTAGGAATTTCCAAGGATGGAAATTCCCTTCCTCCTTATGCAGTCGCTCCAGTTTTTCACCACTATCACTGTGAAGAACTTTTTACTGGATTTACTAGCAAATCTGAGCTCGGCTAAGTTCTGATGACCCAAAAACCCACCCGTATTGTGTGGTACTAGGGTATCTCCAGGCCAAGACCTTCAGGAAGCACCAGAACAACTCTGCCTTCCCTTTTCAGGTTACAGGGCACTGGGCCACCCATCCTGAATCACAATTCTGAAGGCCATTAAAACATTAAGTGAAGCACAAATCCCAGACTAGCTCCATGTGTTCTTTATCCTCTTGGCAGAACTGGTTATCTTCCTCAAGATGGTGGGACAGATAGAAGTTTCAATAAAGATTGATATCAGGTTTCTATGTTTCTATTTTCCTTAAAGCATCTAAAGTTGTCCTTGAAAACTTTCTCCTCCACAAATTACGTGAGGGATCTTGTACAGAGAAACTCATCCAGCTGAGTACTGTAAAGAGTATTAATGGTATAAGGTAAAAAGTCTGTCAGTGTGAGGATGTATTAAGACATTAGTTAAATATGTTTCTAGGCCAGTTCTAGGGCAACAAGGGGAAATGATTTAAGATTCATGATGATTTAGGATTCATCCTAATTTTTTCTAAATATCATTCTATTTAAGAAACTATATTCAATGAATGAAAAATTAATCTAGATATAAAGGCACTGGTGATCCTAAAATCAATTTATTACCAGTGAGACAAATAATATTTGCATTCCTTTTCGGTCAGTAACCAGTCCAATGGGATTGCCTTCAGAAGCCACTATCTGTGAGATAAAAATGACAAAAATGACAAGAACAGGATGTCAAGTTTTCCTCAAAGCAAGGTACATTTCAGTCAGAGGAGGAAGAGAAGCATACAGGAAAAATGAGGAACAAAATTAAACACTGCATCTAAAAATGTATTTTTATTTTTATCTGATTGGTAGGGAAATCTGCTGTTGAGTAGGATTTAGGCTTCCTTGTGTGTTTATTTTCTCACCCAGAACTGTTTCCTCTTTTGATAACACTTCTATCTCTTCCACAGTTAAGTTATATAGACAACGAGTTCTATTTTACTTATAGCAAAACAAATCATAACAAAATAAAATCTATTTTAACAACACTGTAGCATTTTTAATTCTTTCACTGAAATTTTGACATAACTCAGTAAGATAAATCCATATGAAGATTGTCTTTGTATAAAACTTGGAACTGAACCTACATGATTTCAACAAAAGTAAAAAAAGAAATCCTAAATAAATATGATTGTTTTAAAATTGAAGGTCTCAGCAAAATCCACCTACTTACTCTATCCTCATTAGAATTTTGCTAAATTAAAAGGACAGTATAGTCTGCAATTATGTTTCTTTTTAAAAATGAAAATAAGTAGATTTTAGTTCTTGATTAAAAAACAAACCCAACAAAACTATTTGTAAGCACAACTCAAAATGACACTATTTTCATTAACACTCCCATTAAATCTAGTTATTTTTCTTTTAGGAAACCAGTTTGGCACAGGTATTTTGGAAAAGACCTGGAAATCTAATCTAAAAGGATAGATAGGCTGACTTTATTTTCCTATTCTTTGTGCAATCTGAGAGCACAGCATGCCCCCCTAAAGATGGTGGCCATGCATCCCTGTTTAAGGAAATGTCAGAGCAGCAGCAGTGGCGTGTGTCCTCTCTACACTGAGCTTTTTATTTGTAATGAAACGCTTTTCACTCCAGGGCTTTTGCTAGTCCAATGTGTGGATTTTTTTTTTTTTTTCCTTCTTGTATCAGAATCTGCTCCAAATAAATATGTGGCTATATTTTTGCAGTGTTCAATGAACTAAGAGATGTGCAACTACTGTGCAAATAGATTAGATTTAATAATAGAAGCATATGCCCAGGGTCCACTGGCAGTTTTCTCCAGTTTGATGAGATCAAAATACTAAACACAACCATGTTTTTGTGCAAACTTTACACAACAGAAGCATTTTGTCATTAAAATTACAGTTTGTTTTTGGCTCAAATTACTGCAATATCACAGCTGTGTTTTATGAGAACATGCATAAATTCTTTGCAACGATTTTGGGCTGGATTGACAAATGTCATATTTCCATTTGTCTTCAGAATGATGCCATTACAGTTGATTGTTGATTTTAAATTTTGATGTGAATGAGATAAAAGAAAAAAAGCAACCAACCATAAAAAAACAAACAAAAAAAACCCCATGAGAAGAGCTACTCAGTATTAAAATGAAACACTAAGAAGAAAAGTTTTGGTTTATTAGTCTTGTGTCTTATTGATTTTGTTTTCCATGGACCTTATCCAGTTATGTCCCCTTTCCAAAAGTAATTTCTGGTGCAGAGAAGATGGAAGCTATTCTGCAGCACAGAGACTATTAATTTGTATACATACATTATAAGTACTTTGTCAAGCTTTTCCTCTGTTTGTTGCTATTGTAACTACGATTTTTTAGAAAAAACACCAACAAACCAAAACAAAACTCAGAACCCTACACATAAGTCTTTTTTTTTTTTTCCTGTACTGGAGACTTTGTGATAGTGTTTAGTGGCTAGAATACTGCACATTGAGAATGGTAGTGGTGAATTACCTTGACCTTTACGATGTTCTTAATTTTGGTTGGCTACTCATTCCACTCATCAACGTTTATAGCCACACTGATTTCTGGGGAAGGCAGAATTAGGTACTAAACCAGAAAATGTCAAATGCTCCTGTACTCCAAGGACATGCTAGACATTCAAATTCTCATACTTTATTATCACAGCAAAAGACTCCAACAAGAGTAGGAAATAACTTTGCATTAATCTACACACATGACAGAAGGTAACAAAGAGGAGAAATGGCACAAGACAGCCTATTACAACTTTAAGATGTTCATTTGGTGGTTGCCTTCAGATGCTGCTCATCCTTCCTTGGATGAGTCATAGACAATGGAGTCACTGGACATGATTGCTGGTCTGTACGTGCTCTGCTGGTTCTCCTGCAGTCAAGCCTGGAGACCACAGCGCTGTTTCCTCTAGAGGCTGCATCTGCTGGTTACTCTGGCCCTTCTGGGTCTGCTTTTCATTATAATCCATTTAAAATTCACTTTTCTATTCACTTGTCTATCCAATTCTAGGTTCTTGTTTTCTTAACTTCACTCCTATGGTTTAAAGCTTGTTTATTTTATTTGCCTTCTTTCCTCACTTATATGCACTAAAATGTACTATTTGTACTTAAATGCACTAAAATTCTAGCAAAAAAAATTACCTTCAATGATATCGTGACTGTATCACAAGTTAGAGGGCAAAAAAGTGATGCAGAAATAATGAATGACAGAAAACTTTATGCTAAATTATTTGAATTATGCATTTGATTTTAATATCCTGATCAGTGAAACATCTAGGAAGATAGTAATAATGAGATAGTAACACAAATTTTTTCATAGACAGTAAAAGCTCTTCCTGCTTTCAAGACACAGCAGAAAGTTTTTTAATTATGCTGGGTTCAAAAATCTTGTATATATTACAAGTGAAACATTTTTGTGTACCTTCTTCCTTCTCCTCAAATGTAAAATAAACACACTGAACTGTTACATAGCCAGCACAGAAAGGCAAAGATACAAAAATGTCTTTAATCCAGCCAAAACAGAGTACAGTTTGTCAATACCAGTTTGATCTAATTGTTTATTTATTTTCGATGGTCACCTTGTTTGTGCTACCATGAAAAAGTATTAGAGTGGAAATAAACCTTAGTAATTTATCTCACTGCATCAGAGAATTCAAACTCTATATCAAGGTACTCAGTCTCTGTCAGACCAGTACATTATTTCCCAGTCATCTTGATATTATTCCTTGGAGATAAAACTGGATGAATATACTGGCCCTGTTATGAATTCATAAGATTTTCAGGAGACAAAACCCCTCAAAGAGCAATGAAAAAATGTCAATAAACGCCCACCTCAAATAATGCAGTCTGTATTGTCACAGTAAGTGTTACTACATTAAATTATGAGTTAAAATGTCTTTGCAGTTCATTATCATGCATTTTCTGAAAAATGCTGTGGGTTCATCAATAAATATACAGAAATACAAATGTCCTTTGTACAGACACAGAGAGTGTATATATATATGTAACTTCATGTAACCTTATGTCTGCACTGACAAAATCCCAGAGCAGATGAGACTGCAAGGGGCCTCTGGAGGCCATCTAGTTCAACATTCTAGTCAAGCAGGACCATTTCCAGTTGTGTTTGAATATTGCCACGGATGGCGACTCCACAACTTCTCTGGGCAACCTGTGTCAGGGTTTGGTTGCCCTTTCTATAAAAAAGTGTATTCTGATGTTCAGAGGGAACATGCTTTGTTACAGTTTGTGCTCATTTGCTCTAGTCTTGTCACTGGCACCACTTCAATGACCCTGGTTCCACCCTCACTGTGCCATCGCATTCTCCTTTTAAGTATTTCTATACATTGACAAGGTCTTTTTGAGTTTTCTGTTCTCCAGGCTGAACAGTCCCAGCTTCCTCAGCCTTTTGTCAAAAGACAAGATAGCCTAACACCTTCAGCATCTTCATGGCCCTTTGCTGGGGTGTCTCCAATATGTCCACTTCTCTCTAATACTGTGGAACCCAAAACTGGACCCAGAATCCCAGATATAACATTGCTGTGCTGAGTAAAGGGGAAAGATCATGTGCTTTGACCTTATGGCAATATTTTGCCTCATGAACCCCAGGGCAATATTGGTCTTTTTTTCTCCAAAGTGCTGTTTCATGTTCAACTTGATGACCACTAGGACCCCAGGTCCTTTTCTGGTGAGATCCTTTCCAGCTGGGTGTTCTTCAGCATATATTTGTGAGTAGGGCTGTTCATCCCTGAGTGCAGAATTATGCCCCTCCTCTTGCTGTACTTCCTGAAGTACTTTACATTGTCTGACTTGTTTATTGTAGCAATTACACATGCAAGTAATAAAAAAAATTGACATGTAAATTTTATACAAACTAGATTGCTAAGTACCAGAATAATATCTATGAAAGTGATGTCAAATGTCATGAAGGCCTGATCACCATAGATTATATTCTTAATAATGTAAAAAACTAAGCAAAGTTATCCTCTTGTTTTCATATTAAAAAAATCTAGAGAGCCATTTTATTTTAGCAGGGGATCTGAACTAAATAAAACTTGGCAAGCAATATCTTAGGCAATATGTTTCCCTTGAGTAAATGTTAATTTTTTTTTTTTAATAATACTTTCCTTGTGCATCAGTTTTACCCATCTAGATAACCATTGATTCAATAGAACGTTTGCATAAAAGCAGGAGTAACCACTGGGAAATAAGGGCTTATGTGCAATTCTGTTAGAAGAGTTTTTTCTTACTTGTTACAGGGAAGTCACTTGCATAAAAAAATAGTTTTGCTACCATTAGACACTCAATAAAGACTTTTACAACAGCACAGCATTAGTCAAATAGTCTTAACCCTGTCAGGTGTTTACATTAGATTTAGGAAATCTTTTCTTTCATTCTGAATATTTTGTTATTCTTAATTTCATCTTGGAACCATTGTGTGCATGGTCAGATACCTGCAGTGTTATTTCCCAGGAGGGAAATCAAGTCTTGAAAAATCCCAAGGGCAAGGGTGTTAGGATGTTCAAAATTTATGTCTTTTTCTTTTCTACAATTTGCTCAGTGGGTATTCTAGTTTTGAACAATTGTTTGTAGTATAGAATATGGTAAGTTGCTCAGTTCAGGTTTTCTCATTTAAACACAGGTCGTATCTGCATTATATTATATCTCTATCTAGTTCTGTAATATAATGAGAAAATCTCAGGTAGAGAAAATCTTAAAGTGCCCAAATATTATTACACTTTTATAGCCATGTTTCCTCTGAGAATCAGCCATAAGCATTGCTTATTGAACAAGTGTTCTTTTCAGATGGCAAAGATGTAGATATTCAAGTAATGAAATATGTTTCCTGCTTCCCCATAACTTTTCTAAATAGTAAAATAAGCAACTTTTAAAATTCCATCCTTGGATTAATATTGAAAGTAGAGAAGCAAAAATGAACATAGGTTTGAAATGAGTTTTACACAGGAAGCAAAACAGACATCTGGCATACAGCATACAACTGGAAAAACTATCAGATGGCTACTTCAGAAAGAGTGAACAGTATTGCTAAGCTGTCAGGGAGTAAGGCTGAGTCCTATGTGAAATCATGGTTCTAACTACAGAGCACTGGTTGAAGTATCTACTATGTCACACTTCCTTTAATACCACTTCCTTTCAGACTTCCCCATAGAGGGAATAAAGTCTAATTTATTTCCTTGATAATTATCTGTAAGAATAATTATTTGAAGGAGTAGGTGAGTAGCTACAGTATTAATTTGGCAAACTATCCTTTGTTGGAAGTTGTGTCCTAATGACAAAAAACTACGTGTCTCTAATAACTTTCAGTTCTATTAAAGAATTTTTTTTTTGTTTTTTGCTTGTATTCTGAGGAAAGACATTTATTCCTAGTCTTTTTGTAAGCTCAGTTTCTCTACTGCAAATCTCCTCTGGGGTATATAGGAATAGAAAATGAGCTGCAACAAGAGATCTATTCTTTCATTATGTCTTATCTGAAAAACCTTGGACAAGAATGAAAAATTTCCACATCCATAGAAAGGGAAGTAGGGTATTGAGAGAAAAGTGAAGATCTCCTAAGGTGAAAGAGGATGTTCAATAGATGGTGTGGGAAAAAACAAGGTCTGTGTTTTCTGGTTTGATTTTTTTTTTTTTTAAGAAAGTAAAAGTATTAGTAAGTATTAGTAAGTCACAAATTGTCTGTGACAAGGGCAATCTGAGGATGATTTTCAGTTACAAACCTTCATCTCTCAAACAAACCCTTATCTCCTTGCATCTTTGAATGTATCTTCCTAAATTTTGCCCTTTGTCTCTTTCCACGCAGAAACCAGGACTTCAACCATTAAGCTTCACATTCATGTGTTACAACTTTCCTTGGGTCCTCTGCTGCCCAGTCCCTAACCCAGACTTCACCCGTGTGTTGAGAGGGAAGAGACCACACGACATCATACTGGGATGGAAGCAAAGTGGCTAAAAATTCAAAGTCAAAGCAAGATATAATTTCTAATTTTCTGTAAAGATTACTTTTGTCCATTTTCACACTACCTGTGTCCTGAGTCAAGCTTTTTTTTATTATTATTACTGAAATTTGGCAGTAAAGCTAAAGGTCACGACTTAGCTGTAAGTTATTCATCTGATCAGTCCTCTAAGGATATCAGGACCCAAGATGGAATTGTCTTTATGAGAAGACATGTTTCTATTCATAAATTAAGTCCAAATCAGGTTAGTTGACAGTTGTTTTATTCTCTTTTTACTTTATTATTTACTTAACGATGAATTAAAGAAAATTTCAGTAGATGTATTTAATATTCTTCTTTATATCACTAAAATATATTAACTTTCAAAAAATTTATTGTGTTCATTTATGTCACCATGAACAATATTTCTTGCTTTATTTGACTTAGCTATGTCATTCAATTATTATAAATTTTGTATTTTAAATGAGTGAATCAGCCTGACTTACTCTTTCGCCATCTGGATTTAATGTAATTGTTGATTGTTTTCCCCTCTTTGTTGTAAAATAGTAAGTAAAGAGACTTGCAGTAGGTCATGCTCAGGAATACCTCATATTTTCCTGAAAGAAGCCAACTACAAAATCAATTTTGGATCTCAGGTTCTATTTATTGGTATTTGTATTTTATATAGGAACACCATAGCAAGATCAAACATAATATGTTCTTTCTTGTTTAAAAGGCTTTGTAAACTCCTTCTTGAACTGTAATACAGCTGTTACACAGCTGAACTACAGACTTAACTGTAGGGAGTGTTGTAGTCAATTTGGTGTGCAGTATTACACAATTGAATTCAATATTGTTTTTCCTCAAGCAAAGCAATTTTCATCCTTTCATTTAGGGATGATCAGACTTGTTTAACTAACAGCATTAGGTGTGGACAGGGACTAGTCCTCATTTTCTCCCTGAGTGAGCTCACTGAAACTTGTCTTGAGGTACAGGAGCAAAACAGCCCTCCTTTGATGCATCCCCTGGTGTTAGCACTGATGTGTCCCACAGTTTCTGCTGAGGACTAGGAATTAAGATAGGATGACTGCTGAAATTGTGGCTGGTGAGCCTTAGAACAAGACTTCCCACCAGCATGTGACCTGTCAGGTCTAATGGTCTCTTGTTTCCCTTGGCCTGTGAAAGCAGATATCTCAAACAAGAATAGCCCAGGCAATGTCAATAAGGACACACACTTTCCTCCATGAGAAATTTGGAAAATCATTAAAAACCTGATACAGGAAAGTACCAAGGAAGTACTTCTTCCTGTAGAAGCAAGAGTATTTTCACTTCCTTCTATTCACTAAATTCTTGGGAATCAAGTGATATCATGGGAATAGCAATGTTGTATTATGCTGGCCTTTTACAACTAAAAATGACTTTAAAAATCATCTGTCATTTATCTGGAGCTAAACTAGGCTGCTCCATTCAGTGAAAGGATCTAAGGCCCAGAGAGATCACCTTGGTCCACTGGTCTACTTCCTCTTCATTCCCTGCAATGGATGAATAACATAGTCCTATATTTGGCAGAGAAAGAGTGTCCCTATCCACAGTTTAGTTCTTTGGAAACCTGAGACTCCCAACCAAAAAGTCTCTGGAGATCCCTGAGACCAAGTATGGGAATGTTGCTCCTATAAAAAACCTTGTGGTTTAAAAAATAGACTGAATTCCCTTTAGGCATTGAAGGAAGTAACTGGAAAAGTCTCTAGGGTTATCTTGATACCAAAAACTAACACCACCAACAAAAATCTATTCATTGAATAGGCAAGAATCTGTCACAAAAACGGATATTAGAGATTCTGCAACTAAAATAAAATCAATAGCACACAAGGTGCAAATTTCTAGGAACCGGCAAAAAATGAGAAAGGCAGAAGCACTTGATAAACTAACTGAAGCTGGAAACAGCCTAAAGAAACTCTCAGATACATTGACAGTGATGCTCCCCTCACCTGTACAGGCCACATGTACAGGCCCCGGGTCTACTTCTCAGAGCTCTGCAGAAACTGACAAAGGGAAAAAAAATTACAAACCAAGGAGGAAACTGAAAAACCTCTAAAAGAGCCACAGTTTCATGAGAATTAAAGAAAAAAAATATATCTAATCCAAAGGTAGAAATCACCAGCATTAGGCAATTAGACCAGATGGAAATAGAAATATTATTTCTTATTAAAAAGCAATATGTGGATCACAGTAGGAAAATCCCAATTTAATTCTAAAGGGAATCCCAATTAAAATAAGTAAGGAATTCTCAGAAAGTGAATATTCGAGATAAAAAACCCCAAAACACACTGCAACACAGCGGAAAGAACTAATTTTTGATATAAAATCACCTAGCATTTCCTTAAAGGAATATTACCTGTCTCCACAGCTCTGAAAACATGGATGATATTTTAATGAATCATTAGGGTATGAAAAACTATATTGTAAATTCAAGGAGCAGTTATTTTTCAACATTTTTCCTCTACCACACTAAAAAGCAGTCAATGAAATACTCAGCTAATTTAATAAAATCCATTGCTGATGTTCCCATACAAGTGATATAGTAAAACCTGCAGCCTTATGATAAAGTTATAGCCCTGTGATACAAAGAAAACTATAGCACACAGCTTTGTTCATAGGTAAAAATTCTTGCTAGCCTGAAATTACACTTTGATGTAAAAGGTCCTAAAGAGATAAATGAACCCAGAATAGGATCTCTCCTGACTTGGCAATAGGTCATACTTCAGAAGAATCACAACCTGAAAACTCTAAATGTTGTCTTATACAAGGAGCAACAGGCACAGGCTGCAATGAGAACTAGCAACCAAATTGAAAGGAGAAAAGATAATTAAAGGGAAACATTAAAGGTCTTCTGGGATGTTTAAAATGCTAAAACTTTTCTTTTTTTTTTTATATATCAGGCAGTTCTAGTGCATGAGTCTGCAATAGCAGTTTTATATAGCATAAGTAAAAAAAGTGGTCTAAGAATTTATCACATCTGACAACAAGGCAGATTCAGATTCAAGAGATATTTGTGGGTAATGTTACTTAATAGTATAATAGGAAGGGATATACCAGGACAGCTTTTCTTTTCCTTATTCATTAACCCACAGTGTTTTTCTCCTGCTAAGCTGACTGAATACATAAATGAGAAATTGATTCCTATTTTAGAGTGCTATTTAAACAGATCATGAGTAAAAATATTTATTTACTATCTTTAGTATAGTACAAAAATCTTATAATCTTACTTCAATCTAGGGATAATGATTGTATTTTAAAAAGACATTCACAAATGTAACTATTAAATTTGTTAATTAAAAACTCTTCGTATCTTTGGAAAACTAAAATTCCATGAAGGGTTTTTGGTAGGAAATGATGATGAATTTACTATCTGACACCCATTTTTCTCTAAAGATGTATTAGACTAAGAAAGTTAAATGCAAAGGGAATGCTCAGCTAGCATACAATCACTAAAAATATGGTTGGTCTGAATGTGAGAATGCTTTAATTGGGTTAGCACTAAGGGGAAAAACACACAGTGAACACAAAACCTTTGTGCTTGATAAAGAAGCATTGCAGCATCTGAACAAGAATCCCTGAGATTAATGGCAGCCTATACTCCTGTATTTCAGTGTATCAGTTCAAGCAGCAAGAGCCCATTTTAAGAAACAGCTATCAAAAATTAATTAAAAAAACCCCAAACAATTCCATAAGAAAATAAAAGATATAGGAGATGATGGGTGGCATAAGAAGAAAGTGTGTGTTGCAAACTAAAAAAAACCCCACAAAACGTTCAATTATATTGTTTCCTATAGTCTACATTTGAGGAAAAAAAAGCAACTTTACACTCTTAAGAGAAAATGATGTTAAGATTTATATAGATGAGTGCAAAGGTAATAAAAAAGAACCATTATCTTGGGAGAAATGTATATATTTGCATTGGAAGACATAATTTTTACTGATGAGAAATATTAAACTCTTAAAATAGTCTTATACACACTGCTGACAATAGAAGATAGAATAAAGTGTGGGATCAAAAAATTCTGCAGCCTGGAGTGAGAAATTAATCCTGTTTTAAACAATTTCTCTTTATTTTTCTACCCTGTTGCAAAACAAAACAAAAAATAACAAAAAAAAAAAACAACAACAAAAAGAAAAAGTTTCATGAAGCAATATGCACACTCTTTTATGCCCATGAAAATGCCAATATAAATAGAAGAAAAAATTAATGCTCTTCTAAATGATACACTACAACAACTATTGAATAGACTACAATAAAATCTAACTCTTTGATGAATACTTATGTATGTGACAGAGTCGCATCTTCAGAATGCTTGAAAGACAGTTTCCAGAAGATGTTTATACACTTAAATGTTTCAATGCATTTTGGGAGTTTTCTTTTGCGGAGCTTTCTCTTTAGCATTTTTCTGGTTTGGAAATCTAAGCTGATGCAAAAATGTGTATCTCCACCTTGATAGCAAAACTGTATGATGTATCTCAGATAAAACTCAGAGAAAGTGCCTTGGGTAAGCTAACTGTGTAAATCCATGAAACTTGCCAAATAATTCCATATACATTAAAGGGAAAAAACCTGCATGCCCAAAACACAGGAAGAAGAATTTATTTTAAAACTGATTTGATTTCTGGAATTCTAATGCACCAGGTAAGTCACCACATGACACTAAAATAGAAAAATTTAAAAGTAATAGCATATTAATGGGGGAGAAAAAATTTGGCAAACAAAATCCATACACGAGATCTTTTCATGCTTTTAATGTTTTTTTTTCATGCTTTTCATGTTTTTAATTCCCATTCATATCTAAAGGGGAAATTACCTAAAGAGCACAATTTACTGTGGGCAAATACCTTATGATGTGTAAGATCATGTGTACCAAGTGAAACTGAAAAGGATCTCTGTGTAAATGGTTTGACATCTATTGTCTAGGCTGTCACCATATGGGTTATAAAAAGGTTCCCAAAATTGCCCATTTGTTTAATAGTTTCCTAGAAACCTCTCAAATTCCAAAATCAATGAACAATTCACTGAAGTTGAAATCCAACAAAGACAAAATTGATTGCACCTCTCATGCATCTGTGTCTGTAATAAATACTAATGCTCAGCTATTTGCCAAGGGCTTGCTAATAGCTTCAAATCTCAGTTGCAGCAATTAATTGAGACTCAAATAATTTATTCCAGGAAATCCTGAGTGAGGGATAATAATAAAATAATACAAAGAGAGAGATATTGTCAGGGAAAATTTGAGAACTTCAGTGGCCCATCTACACACCTTTTTAATAAGCCATCTTGGGGACAATAATTCTTGTTGGACATGCAGCAGGAAGATATTGGCTGTCGAGAGCAGATCATATCAGTCTGCCTCAAAATGTATGTGGAAATTACTTCAATCCCTCCAGCATAAGCAGTAGCTTGGTACTATCTGTCCTTCTGTTGGATAACAATAAAGGCACATAATGAACTCTGAAGATAATTAGGCAGCAGAAAATATGTAACCCTGGATATTAAAAAACTTTAAATGTAATTGTTGTTCCAATATAATAGATGCTTATTTAAAGGTAATTAAAACAGTGTGTATTGAGGAATCTGAGAGTGTAAGAAGACATTAATAGATTAAAAAAAAAAAAAGGGTAATGAATTCTCACCATATTTTGCTGCTTCTGTTTAATGTAAAATTAATGGGTGTTATTTTACGCTCCTCTTCCATATTTCTATATGTTTTTATATGTTCTATATTTTTTTTATGTTCCATCTATTCAAATAAGTTTGGATAGATGCAAGTTATGACAGGATAGCCACCTCACCTAAGACATAAGAGGTGAAATATAAAGATTTATAGAAGTATAATTATGACATTGTGCCAGCCAAGACAATGACTGCCAAAACCGCTTAGGTAGAAAGTTTCTTAATCAGTTTTTTGAAATAATAAAAAGAGGGCAATTGCCTGCCCTCCTGAAAAGGGGAAGGAAAAGAACATCTGCTATACTTTACTAAATACATTATAAATGCTGTTCCTCTTAAAGCAAATGTTTTGTATCTAAAAGGATATGTCTCTTTAATGCATTTGCTTCTGGAAAATTAGTAGTAGCAGCAGTTGAAGTTGTAGTAGTAATAGTGTTACTACTGCTGCTACTACTACTAGTAGTAGTAGTAGTAGTAGTACTGACAACAACAGCAATTAATAATAATATGAGAATCAGAGAATGGGGGTTGGGTTGTGTTGAAAGGCACCCCCAAAAAATCTATTTCCAATCCCCTCATCCACAGCAGGGACGCCTCTCATTAGATCATGCTGTCCAGCACTCCATCCAACCAGCCTTGAACCCTGCCAGGGATGGGACATACAGAGCTCCTCTGGACAGCCTGTTCCTGTGCTTCACCACCCTAACATCTAATCTAACCCTACTATGGCTCAGTTTGAAGTTCTTCCCTCTTGCCCTATCACTACAGTTCCTATGAAAAGTCCCTCTCCAGATTCCTTGTAGCCCCCTTCAGATATTGGAAGGTTGCTATAAGGTTTCCATCCATCCTTCTCTTCTCCAAGATAAACAGTCTCAACTTGTTCAACCTGTCAATATCATCATCATCATCATCACCACAACAACAACAGCATAATAACTGGTTTAGAAGCCTTTTAACTCTGCTCATGTGGGCCTAGAACCTGAACCCAACACCCTTAACAGGCTATCCATTCTTTCAGATCCTCTCTTGCCCCAGAGTCTGTCAGAAGTTCTATCAGTGATTTATTTTGCATTGGTTGATTTCACATGCTTCATCTGACCTTCCTACCTTCCCATGGGCTCCAGAGAAGGTCCAACACAAAATACTGCGTTTGGTATATTTATGTTAACTCTTGTAACAACTACTATTTGTCTTTCCTAAAAGCCTAATCAAAAGCAGATAAATATTATAATAAAAATGCATGGGTATCCTAAAAAAATTATTTTAACTACTACTAAGAAAATATCTGTCAATGTCTTCATATGGTAAAGGTGAATTGGGTCATTAAAGCTTTTTATCATATGATTGTTTTAATATTACTATTAGTATTGCTATTCTTGTCTTCTATTTAGTGGAAAAACTGCTACATCTAAGGGAAATTATGAATAAAATATCCATTTACCATAAAAACCTCTGTATTAACTACAAAAGTCTATGCTTTGAAATACTTTCAAATTGTACTGCTTCTGAACTGCAAGTCTAGAATAATTCCATTTATTTAAGTAGGTCTAGTACACTACTGCAAGTGCCACCAAAATCTAGTTCCTGATGATTGCCTTTGTTTCAGTCATTAACTAGATGATTTTTACAGAGCTAGAAATTTTATGTAGACTATGTTTTCAGTTAAATAATTGAAAAGCCCTCCTGTTTTTAAAAGGTGTGATAAAATATAAATGTTAATCTAGAATTAATTTAGAGTTCCTAAAATGTTAATGCTTCCTAGAATCAGTGTCCTTTTGTCTATTTTTAAATACTTAACATTGAAAAGTTTAATGGGGAAGAAAAACTTTGGGAAAGTAGTATAGATTTTTACATTTGATTTCTTGAAATAAAAAACAGTCACTTCAAAAAGAATATTGATTGCACGTGAGAGACCAAAACTTGATTCTATTGTACTGTAAAACTGCTAGAGCGGCTTTGACTGTATCATGCTTTAGTAAATACATCTTGGAGAAATGGTTGTTAGTTTCCTGATGTAATTAGTGCCAATTGCCATTTCCAATGCCAAGAAGTTTGTGTAAAAGAAAAATATAAATGAAAGAACCACCCTCCACCCTCCTGCCCCCTTCTGCCCCTTCCCCCAGTCTGATTTCAGTGCCAGACCTTTTCCCTTTATTTGGTTGGAATATCAGCAATTCCTAGCATCATTTATCTCCCCACAGCTGACAGATGCTGTGGATGCTTGCGAGGTTTGGGAAGAAGATGAACTTCCCAGCTGTGTCAAAAAGAACTTAATGCAAACCTCAAGCAGTGAAGCACCTAGTAGATGCAAAAACAAAGGTTGCAAATGATTGATGTTCATGGAGGCATTTACTGTTTGAGGGCTGGTGGCACAGCAAGTCAGGCACACTGCTCACATGTGAAGACCCATGTTCAGGTTGCACCGTTCTGGCCTGATTTGAAAATCAGAATGCTGACAAGAGAGTGCCTGCCATCCCAGAATTTGCATACAAAAGATGTAACTGGGCTCAGCTAATCAGCTGGTGCCTGTCATAACAACAGAAAAGGAACATATACATGCTGTTAAAGTGTCTCAGCTGAGCAACATAAATCTCCAACTGTAGGAGGTATTTTCATTAAACAAACTAGCTCACTCATCTGACATCACATAAACATACCCTCAGAAAGAAGTACAAAGGATTTGACTCAGACTCTAAAGAATTTCCCAAAGCTCTGATACTCGGTGTGGTAATTAAGATGAACAGACTAACAGTGACTGGGAGTCTGGAATCAGAGAATCTAAGCAACTATAGAAGGACAATTAAAGAGAATGGGATGGGGAGGGACAAGAAATGCACAGCAGAGGTTAATAATGGAAAACAATGCTCTCCCTTCCACAGGCCTAAAAATTTCATATTAAAATTTCTAAGAAAAATACAACCCCTTCCACAAGTGCTGATATTTTAAACTAGGAAATTCCTAGGTTTACCTAGATAATCCAAAAGCTGATTGTTCTAAAGCAACCTGTATCTAAGCAAGCAGAAGATTCACCATGGATATGAAAAATACAAATAAAATTATATTAAAATTTTCTTTTAGGAAAATTTACATTACACAATGTGGAAGAAAAACAGACCTGAAAGCAACTTACAATTAGAGGAAGACCAGTGAATTCTAGAATATTCAACTGCTAAATGTAGACAAGTTGCTAGAGAGGTCAAAGGGAGTTTATAAGTCAAGATTTTGAGAACATATCCCTAAAGCAGTGCATTGCTTACTGTGGAAGTTTATTATTAATGTATCATGTATGCTTGCAGCTAAACTACACCTAATGAAGAAAGAGCTAATTTTGCAACAAAATCTATTTATAAGGAAAAATACTGGGCACCTGAAAGTGCCTACTCCTGATATCCAGGGTATTAGGTAAAATATATTTTCCCACATATCAATCTAGCTTTCTATTTTGAGACATAGTAGCAGATTAAAACTACTTTTTAGAAATTTCTGAGTTCACCAGATTCACCTTCAAAATATAGACAGTCTGGCATGGAAGGAAAAATGCCAATAAAAAAAGAGGTAAAAAAACCCAAAGGTGTGGATTTTTATGAGAAGTTATAAGTAGAATTAGCATTTATTACTTCTTTTCCTCTCTACAACTAATCCCAATTCAACAGGCATTCTAGAAAGTACCAATGCAAAGAAAGGTAGGAGCCAATCACAAAATCACAGAATGGATGGGTTGGAAGGGACCTCTGGAGATCATCTTGTTCAACCTTCTGCTAAAGGAAATTCACCCAGATGGGGTGACACAGGGTCACAATCAGGCAGTTTCCAAAATCTCCAGAGAAGGAGAGGCAAGGAGACTCCTTCTGGAGAGATAATTTCTCTGGGTAGCCTATTCCAGTTCTCTGTCACCCTCAAAGAAAAGCAAAGAATTTTGTCCTCATATTCACATGGAACTTCCTGTGTTTCAGTTTGTGTCCATTGGCCCTAATCCTGTTGCTGGTCCCAGAAGTTCATTTTCATCACATTTGTCCCAGAAACTGACTCCACCAAAAACTATTACTATTATTATTATTATTATTAACAACAACAACAACAATAATAATAATTTTTAATTATTTTCCTTAATTCCATATCAACATGTGCTGCTTTTAATGAGGGGACAACACCCAGCCTTGTTTTCGTGTATTCATTGGACTGATAAATTTAACAAGTAATTTCATGAAAATCCTCATTTAGGAAGTTGAACTTTTAACTCACAGAGCACATTAATCTCCTAAATGCTGTTGCAGTCTATTGACTTCTACTCTAGGCACAAATCTGGTTGCTTTGTATTGTAATTAAATTTAATCTGGAGAGCTGGTAAGAAGAAAAAAAAAAATAGTAAGAAGAGTATCCAGTGTAAAATAGATGCAAATAATCACAGTCAAAAATATGTTTTCTACAACAGCTTAGGCAACAAGAAATTCCTTGGAGCCTGTCTGTGATTGTCTGCTGCTAACCATCATCAGTTTATGCTTGCTCTCTTCCCCTTTGAAAATAATGAAATGCAGCAAATTATTTTCATGTTATAAGTCTGTCAGTATCATACCTTTTCCCCCTGAGCTAAGACAATGTTTGTTTTTCTCTGACTCTTGAATAAAGTGTTCCAAGGTCATTATTTGTACAGAAAGGTTTATATAAATCCAAGTTTTTTATTATGTGCTTTTTTTATTGTCCATTTTTTTGTCATTATCAAAGCAGCAGTGCTATGGATTAACTCACTATCACAAAGCAAAGGAATCTGTGCTCTAGTCTCTGAAAATCCAGGGCTTATGAGTTCCTTTTTGCCACTAAATTGATAACCACTTGTAAAGAAAATAATCAGTTTGTGGGGTTTTGCTGGTGATCTTGAAATGGAGTAGAAATCAGAGGCCACACTCAGATACTTGAGCAGCATGTGCATGTATTTGCAGGAATTAAACAACAATCCTGTGATTCCCAGCACATAGTCAGACTCAAGCACTCCAGGAATCCATCTTCTTCATGGAAATCTGCCCTCCAAAATTTTGTCTATTCAAACAACTTCAGGAATATCCAACTCTTCTTTTTTTTTTTCTTTTTTTTTTTTTTTTTTTTAAATCTCTCCCTGTATCATTTTCTTTACCTCTTTTTCTCATTTCAATACACAAGTTCTATTTCCTGGTGCTTGAAGTCAAGCACAAGGGAAAGCCTAGTCAACTGCATGGGCCAGATTCTGCTCCTGCTTGCAATAATTCTAATGATTTTAGCAACCATCTTCATGAAGAAATATAACCACTTTTTTATGCTGATCCTGCAAAAAGATGTGTCCCATGGGGAGTGTTAAAGTGGGAACAAGAGACATAGAGATGATGCTCCTTGCTTTCAGCTAGTAGTGCAGCAGAAAATAAAATGCTGAGGAAACTCACTTCCAAAACAAATATTGAAGATGGTATATGCTCTTTAACCTATATTCAACTTGGTTTTGCTGTGGCTTCAACAAATTTCATTCAGTATTGCATACAGCAGGAAACAAAGCATTCCTGCATTTTAATATCCTACTACATAGCAGAAACCTATGCCTGTAAGTAGATGGATCTACAAATTCACAGGAAAGACTGTATATGTGTAAATGAGCCCTGAAATGCACTGAAAGAATTAGTAAAAAACAAGCCAAACCCACCTTCCCACCTCCAAGTTTTAAAAGAAAGAAGGTGCAAAGTTGTTTGTAAGATTTCAGCTTTGTGGAAACCACACATGCAGATCTAATGCATGTGACTGTAAAAATCTATTTACAGAGAAACTACTGCATTATAAATGCACCTCTGTTCCAAGATGCATTAAGAAAGATAACCTAACTAAATCACTGAAGAGGTTTTGTCACTGATTTAAACAGCACTGATATTGCAACCATTTTCAGTGACTTTGAACTGCAATTGACCACAGAAAAGAAACTATCTCTGTTCTCACCATGTATTTCAAAAACAAAAATGTGTTTTTTAAAAATGCATAAGTTTTACTATCAGAATATAAAAGCCCAATTTACAAAGATATTTTTGTCATTTATTTGGTTGTTCTCATACATTTGTTTCTAGTTTGATTTTATCCTTTTCTTTTATATTTAATTACATAATCTTTTGAGTAGATGGGAAAAAAAATCTAACTAATATGTTCTACTTCAGCCCATACTGTTTCCCAAAAGGTGTTATGGTGCAATTGTGTTTTAAAAACAAAAATTATATTATGATGTAGTTAACTATTAAGATTAAATAAAACTGCAAACCTGATAGAACTTTAAAATGTACAAGATTGGTGATATCTTTTTTACAAAAGACATGGTGATAGAATTTAACATATTCTCAGCATATCATCTGGACAGGAATTTTAACTGAAAGGCACTGGTGTTGCAAAAACTAAATACGAGTTTCAAGGTGAACTGAACACAACACTGAATACTCGGGTGACATCTTGTTTAGAAACCAGTCTCAAACTCCAAAACCTTTTACAAATGGGGCCAGCTAGCTCAAACTAGGTGTGGCTGCCTTTGTCAGATCTTTTTTCTCTCTTTTGGCAACAATAATGCTTCCTACAAAAATTAGTCCTAGAAACACAAGGATGTTTCTATGCCCAAAAAAATGTGAATGCTGGAGAAGAGTCAGGCTTCTGTTTCCATCAGAATTTGATTTTAAAGCTAACTTTTCTTACATCTGGGATCTGCAGGCACAGTGCCTGTCAGAAGAAAAAAAAGCAAAAGAAACAGTTAGAATATGAGCTATTTTGTAGTGCTCACACTTAAAGAATATGGAATGGGGACTTTCTATGGATTCATCCAGAAGTCAGGTAACCTATGTTGTAAAAGGAAAGAGAACATTACCTACTTCCAGTGGAAAGAAGAGGGCATAGGATTTCTTTCTCTTTTGCTTTTCTGGTTGGTTGGTTTGGGTGGGGTTTTTGTTTGCTTGATTTGGTTTGTTGGGGTTTTTTTACAGGTAGGAGATTGCATTGAGTTATAGAACCAAAGTAGATTCCCACTTCTTTTTGAAAACATAAATTTGAGGTATTTTCATACAAATGCAGATCTCGAGAAAATACCTCGAGAGGCATTTCAACACAACACATCAATAAGAATTTCTTTAAGACCCACAATTTCTTACGAACTTTTCATGTGCTTAAAGAATCCTATTTTTTCCACTCTGTCTGCAATAGATGTGTTTTACTTCTGCCACCAGCTTTCTAGCTCTAGCTCACATATTTACAGAACAGCATATTCCCCTTGGAGGTAGCCCAGGAGATGCAGTCCCACTCCCTCATTCTTCTCTGGCAAGTAAATCAACCACCCAAGGAAAGATCACCAGATGCCAAACACACATGCATTACTGTACTCTACACCCACTCATGTAATGATTGGTGCAGGGAATCTTAAATGCCAGAACTAAGGAAAACTTAATCTTATTCATCAACACAATTAGCGAAAGTTAGCCCAGCTTGTCCAGAACCTCTACTTTCTTCAGTTGCATTGATATTTGACAGCACCTGGAAAATCAATTTCTACTTGTAACAAAATTAAAACCATAGGAGAAAAACTAATTAAAAAAAAAAAAAAAAAAAAAAAAAAAGCAGTCTGTCTGCAACAAATTTCACATCATGTTAGTAAAACTCAGGAATATGCACATAAAGGAAAGAAGGTATTCAGAGAAATGAGTGGAATCTCAGAAAAAGCATCTTAAGGTTTAATCAAAGTACTGTATATAGTAAATTTCCCTCAGAGACAACATACTTTAAAAACATCTGTGGAAATAATTGCTTGCTTGACTCATTTTATAGAAAGAAATAATGGCTTTCAGCATTTTTTTAGGCAGGTATAATGATTGTGAAAATATTTCCAGTAATGACTAAGTGACCTTTAAAGGTCCCTTGCAATCCAAAGTATTCTATGATTCTATGAAAAACCATAGTGACAGATATTGCTATTTCATAATTTCTTCCGGGTTTTGCCTTTCTTTAAATCATGGAACCCGAAACAGTAGGAAAAATGTGCACACAGCATACATTTGCAATAGTAACCACGTTCTGACTCAGCACTGTTGCAGAACATAAAACTTTAAAGAGAGTCTTGGTTGTAACACTTTTCATTTGTGCAGACACAGCACAAGGTCATGAGTCAAGCAAAATGGCTGTCAGGGTTATTCCCACCAAGATAATTAATTATTCAGGCTGTGATGGCTGCAGAAGAGCTGTGCTTTGTCTTGCTTACCACAGCAAGGAATAAGGAAACTTCCTGCAACTTCATAGCATGTACAAAAGGGTCAGGCACTGTTCTAGGTACCAATTATAAGAAGGTGAGAAAAGATGTTATAGAAGAAATTTTGTGACTATGTGGTGTCACTGCCTAGTGAGGTATTCAGTTACATATCTAACCTAAATTGTGAACAGAAATCAGACCAAGATAATAAGTAAATGAGCAATAATAGAGGAAGTAATAGTTTAGTCAGTTTCCATTAGTGAAAAATATATTAATTTTCATTTAGAACTGACAAATGCAACAATAAAAGCTTTTGTGAAAACTTAATCTTGTAATCTTATTGGCATTTCATCAGTAGTTTTATGAAAGAGAAAACCTGACCTTTCTCCAGTGCCATAATTTATTAACAGTTTCAAAATTAAAATTTTTAATGAGAAATGATTTTTTCATAAAAACGTTATTGGAGATAATGACCATTTTGTCAAGTAGAAGTACAGTGCAGGATTTCTATTTTCAGAATTGGAGCTTAAAACTGATTACTAAAATGCAAAGGTGAGATATGACTTTCTGGGGATGTGCTAGGAGAGTCTGTGTTGTGCGTCAGTAGGCGCAGATGGTCAGTCACTTTTTTGCACTCTTACATAAGTTACCAATAGCTTGGATTGAACACAGACTGTAGGTCAGAGATGGCTGTACCTTTGCCTCTGTCTTAAACTGCCACCCACAGATGTGGCTCAGAGTGTACAGCCAACAGGAGCTGCTCTGCTGGTGTGTCAAGTGACAGGATTCCCACAGCTGGGATCTGATCCGGTCAATCTGACCATGCTGACTAAAACACAGCATCTGCTCACTCCTTATGAATTTTTAACACACTGAATCTACATTAACATTTAATTAGAGCTTGATTATATTTACTAGACTTTAGGGTAAAGCTTTCAAGCTATGAAAAGTTAATGTTTAATAACAGGAACATGGAAAAATAAATCTGTTTTTTAATACAGTTTTTTTCTTTTTGCTTCATTGTCTTTTTCCAGATGTAATTTTTCACCAAAGAGAGAGGAGGAGTCATTGGCTTGCACCCTATAAGGTTACATACATCAACCCCAAATTATCACAGGTAAATACAGAGTGGAGGAATGCATAGAGAAGATAGATCATTGAGTCCTTCTAGAAATGACTTGTGAGAGTCATGTGTCTCAGCAGTGAAACAATTATTCACATCTCATCTGGTCTCAGAACTTCATGTAGAAACTCTGGTCTCTCCCTAGCAGCCTTCTTGTTCTGTTCATATTTTTTTATTTCTTAGGATCTCTTTTTAATTTATTCAAAAAGTCAATGAAAAGTTATGATTTCTTGTCTCAGTCTACCGGCTATGATCCTTGTATTAAAATCCAGGATGATGTTAGCCTTCTCTGCTGCCAGGGGCAAGAAATTTTACATGGCTGGGACAGCTGCTTCACAGCTTATTGGGATGAAGGGCCATTGACACCATTCCTTTCTAGGCAGACTGCAGAAATAACTTAAATAAGTGGGCAACTTCCTCATTTAATTTCTTGAAAATTCTATTATTTTCGATGTACTGAAAATAGCTGATATCATCACCTGCATTCTTTCATTTCTCAAAACTCAGGCTGTTATTTTGCTTCTGGTCAGAAATGCATTCTGACAGAATATGAACTTGCTGTGTTTGGATGCTGGCATGCAGCCACAAGACTTATCAGGTACTTCACTGTCTATCACACCAGGAGGAGCACTGGGGGATGTGCTGATGCTGCTGCTCCCGGGCCGGGAGCTCCGAGCTCTGTGCTCATTAATAGGAGATGCGACAGGCAGCTTCCCAAAGCAGTAGTACTGCTTGGCAGGTACAGAGGCTAAACATGATTTACCCTCTCCTTTTAGCTACTGGAGGGAGGCAGAGATGAACAATAACTCAAGTAACACAATGTTTTCTGTTGGAAGCTACTCTGGAGTACCTGGGCAAATGTTCTGTTCAATGCTTTGGATGGGGCCAAGGGAGGGTTCTGTACAATTCATCTGCAGGTCGGTACTGCTCTGCTGCCCTGTAGCTTCATTAAGGATTTAAATTGCACTACATGTTACAGTTTTTATCTATGTGACAGATTTCTGTTACTGGTTATCCACCACAAGAAATCCCAATGAAGACTGAGATTGTTTGTGTGGGAGTCCAACAACTGTCTCTTACTCCCCCAGCTGCAGAATAAGCCTGTCTTTTTTACTCCTATTTTGTTTTTTTCCCACTCCCATTGTGTCTGACACTGAGGTGCTTCTCAGCACTACCTATTCATCTTTGACACTCAATTGAAAACAGGCAACAAAGTTGATCAGCTAAGTACAGATGCAGAATTCTGTACTTCCATCAGAAAAACAAGTTGTTGTGTTAATCATAAGAACAAGGACCAGTGTAAAAATGTTAACAGTATGAAAATGGGAATCCCATGGACAACAACCAGATAGACAGGGTGAGAAAGGTCACTTCCTATTGACTGTGATGTCTGGTTTGCACTCAAACTGATCTGTAAACCTGAACATTGTACAGGTAGAGTGATGACACCCATTAACCTTCACATTATTGTGAGGTAATGAACCACTCTTGTATTTCATCATCTCCTATGGAAACATTCAAGTCACTGCAGATTGAGTCTGAGCATAAGGGTGTGCAAGGTCTCCATCTGTATTGCACAGTCTGGAGAGACTGAGTGTGACAACACAAGAAGAGGGGCACTAATTTATATAAATATGAGACATCTTACTCTAGTTTTCTGGTCAAATCTGACCAGTTTTAAAAATGGCATTTCCTCTACTGCAGCAAGTTATTCTTTCATATTGCAGCAATGTTAAATTATCAAAAAGGCATTTTTCATGCTTCTATAAGGTTTTTTGAAAGTTACATATGAAGAACTACTGCAAACATAGAATATTTATTTTTTCACAAGTTCAAAGAAACCTAATTTTATAAAATATCAAAATTACAATTTTTTATTATGAGAATGTATAGAAATGACAGCCAGTAATCAGGAGTCCACAAGAAATATCTGAGGATAGGCACTGTAAGTTAGATAGGGTCTCTAGGCTTACATACCCAGATGAATGGTATTACCAGCTGGATTAAGAACTAGTGCAGCCTAGTTTATACAGTAAGCAAGCTGTGAATACCTTAGCTTATTCAGCCTTCTTTCTGAATTACACTTTTTATCTCCTGATCTCCGCTTTCTTTCACTTCTTAAACCTTAAAAACAAGTACCCCAAATCACTCAACTGCCGTATTTTCCAGTTAATCCCTGTAAATATTAAAGTATTAACTACATACTACTTAAAAATTAGATTCAATGGGGTGATATGGTTAATATTTTTAGTGGTCTTGTTAAGTTATGGGACATATGGAAACCCAGTGAATCTCTGTTCATAAGGTTAATAAAAAATGCCCTGTCTTCACTTCTAACAGCCTGATGTCTGGTCTGAACACTCACTAAACTTTGTATCTTCTGCTTCTCTGTGTGATAAAGAGGTGAGTAGCTGAACAGATGGTGAATAAATGACTCTCACTTTTGCTGCTTTCACACTTCCCAGAAGCAAAGCTGACAAATTGTATTTGGAGCCTGGAATGTGATTTCTTTATTTAAACTATATGCTTAGCACTAACAAGGGAGCACTCAGGAACATTAATTCAAACATGCAGTGTCTCACTCTGGGAACTGTTGTTCAGCCTTTTTGAGAATTTATTATTTCCAGAAAATAATCTTCATTGTATCTATGTGCTAAAAACATAGTCACATTCTCTTCATTCTGATGTCAAAAATTACTAGTCATTGTTTGTATCTATACATATGTGCATAAATAAATAAACATATTTATGTAGTCTTTACATAGCAGATAACTCTTGAAATAAATGGCATTTATATGCTTGAAAATGTAGTCCCAAAACCTGCAATACATTCATCCAAACAAATAACTTAATCCTTCAGGGAAATGCATTCCAACCTCTTCCTTTTACTTTATCATAATGTCCTTTTTCATACTGTGCATATTTGTACTGCCTCCATCCACAGTGAATTCAGTATTCTAATGCTTCAAACCATTAGCTTAATAATGTTATGTTCTGCCTCACTTCTCTTTACAGTGCTGTTGTTTTTACATTTTTTCATTCCTCTTTGCTCCCAGATCACATTCCTCACTGCACATTGCCCTGTCACCAAACCCTACTGCATCCATCACTTCTCTGTTTTCTATTTCCTATTTGCTACAGATAACATTTTCCTCACCTTTGTTAACTTTGTTACCAGCTGAGCTAATTCTTTAGATTCCAAAAGTGCTTGGCTTCATGTAAGGCAGACGACTGAATTAGGAATGGAATTTCTGCCACATTTCTCTTTGTGAAACACCTCTCAGCATTGAATTATTCCTGCTGGAAAGGCATTGGGCCACATGGAAAAGAAACAAAACAAAACTTGGGCTGTAGATAATTACTGAGTTTGCCAGCCCTCTGAGGAGGTAAGTACTGTAGGTGCAGTAATTCTGGTTGTAATCTATTCTCCTCTCTTCTTCTCAAACACAGATACTCCTGGATGCAACTTCAGAAGCCCATGTGTAGTTATTCTCTGCTAGAACATCTTTGGCATCAAGGCTTGGGTTAAACAGAGTTGGAAAAGGAGAATGATACATTAATTAATGTATTAATTAGTGTATTAATAATTAATCAAAACAATCTCTGTGACTATGCTTTTTTTTTTAGTGAGGGAAAAATGTATTAGTTTACAAAGGAAAGTTCCTTGTTCCCTTTTTTTACAATACAATCACATAAATTGACTGAAGTTCAGACTTTTCAAACCAGATTATATTCAGGTTTCTTTGTAATAGCCATCATTCAAAGTAAGCTGGTTTTGATATATTATCTTTTGCTTTCTTTATTCTGTTCTGGTTTACTCAATCATTTAAAATTCCTGTAAGTGTAGCATTTTGAAAGCCATTCACTAAAAGCATATGTTGAAAATGATACATGCTTTACTTGACCATGTGGTAATTTAGCCTGATTTTTGCTATCTTGTAATGGTCAAAATCATCAAGGGATTATTCAGAGGTCAAAACAAGGCATAAGTAAAGCAAATTCCTGCAACTGGCCATTACAGGAAGTAAATAAAGCATTTGAAGCTGCTGCATGTATATAACTGGGAAATACAATAATACCAGACATAGGGAACAAGTTTCATGTACTCTGTCCTGAGCAAGAAAACATAAAAAAAATCGTCATCAGTGACTTGGTTACAGGGATAATCAGTTACAGTCTATTAAATCTTCTGCTAGGCTGGACAAAGATGGACCTTCAAAGACAAAGGAGGAGGAAAACAATGACCTCCACAGTCCAGCTATTTCCAGAGAATTGCTACCCTTTCTGCTGTTTCACTCACCTTCCTTAAGGTCACCACGAGAGTATTTTCCTCTGTCTTTTAAAGGCTGTCAGGGTGATGATGCAGAGTGCAGTAAAATACTCAACTATTGCTTTAAATCAATTTTTTTTATTGCTATCAGTGCCACATAATTAGAGATAAACAATAATTTATTTACCTTCCCTGCATACCCTTCTCAGCCCCCCTCCCCACCAGTTCACTTGTTGAGGCATTAGATCAGAATTTTGGATGATGTAAATCAATGTAAATATTCTCCTTTTTAACTATTACATAATAAACTCTCCCATGTGACTTCTCATTAATTAGATCTGGGTGGCATATGTAGTTACATGAGAGATACAGTGTAGGGCTGTTCATTACAGTGACTGGTGGTTATATACAGTCTGCAGCTCAAAAAATGGTATCTGTTAAGAGCAAATTAAGAGCTGATGTGAAAAATCTCTTGAATGGAAAACCTGGAAAATGGCTGAAATCTCTGAATCAACACAGTAAATTCACTTTATTAAACAGGTTTCCAACTGCCATGTGCAAGTGTTATCTAAAACTCTGCATTTTTAAAGTACAACAGGAGGAGAGCTGAATATTCTATTTATAAAATGTCCATAAATGAAGAGAAGCAGGCTATTAAAGACAGATTTCTGTGCTTTTTTGGCCTTTGATGTTCTACATATGTTGCACTCTATGATCAATGCTGATATTCTCAATTTTGAAAAAAGAGTTTTTGCTCTAATACACCTTGCAAAGAATCATCCTGGAAAAGTGAAAAAAAAACCATAGCTATTAGTTTTCACTACCTGTTAGCCATTATTGATTCTGGCAACTGGGAATGCTGTAGTTTATTAATGGAATCAATTTTTTTATTTGGTTGGTGGCTTTATGTATTTGTTTTGAGTATTTTTTGGCTTTGGCTTTTTTTTTTTTTTTTTTTTCGGATTTTTGGCTTCCCATCTTGTACTGGCATTTTGCACAGGACCTTTTCCAGCTAATAATGAGATGTCATCTCTTTCAGGCACGGTGGCATCTGGAAGAAGACCAGCATGTTTCTCCTCATCTCTCTTGCCTTCCCTCCTTCTCCTTGGCTGTCTTCTCATAAACACTGCCAGGATAAGGGCTCAAAGCCCTTCAAGTCACATCACCCCAGGACACTGCCCAGAATGCTTTAGGAAAGATAAAAGCTCTTCTTCTCTTATCCTGCTTCCAATAATCATCCTGGACAATAAAATTCCTCTGGATGTTTCATTTTGATTGCATTTGTGTAAGCAGCCCTAATGATACCATGGATAAGAAGTGTAAAGGGTTCTTCTAAACTAGAGTATAAGGCTCTTTCTTCATTGCTTTTTGTGAATCAGAGTTAGGTTATTTTAGGTTAGAGATTTTAAAGATATGAGGAAATATCTCCTAAAAGATACAAGTGGAGAGAAGGACAATAAAACTTGCAGATATTTAAGGGCAGCGACATTGTAGTGATGATTATAGAAAAGTTTACCAATATATTGCCTATGTGGATAAGGTGATTCTGTTGCTTAGTATGCATATTTCTAAATAGTGAAGCAGAAGTTCACTCAGTACATGTAGGGCAGTTTTCTCCCTTGATGTAGGTTTCATGCATTAAATGCACAGGTTTACAAATATGTCTTGGATGATGCATATGGAAATAATGCTGCATAGAAGATATCCCTACCATTAGAAACATGTAAGGACATAATAACATTTGATGAATTTAGTAGATGGTAAATTAAGTTTGACCTTCAAGTGCAACACTGTGTAAAAGCCTGTGATTTTGCATGCAAGGCAGGGTTATTCCACAGCCTGAATAGCCAAGAAAAATGATCACACTGGTGTAGCGTGTCTAACTCAGCAAGCATCTGAGAAGTACAAGTAAAAGGAAAAATAAAAAGAAGACTGTGTAAGTTGTTGTAAAGTATGCTATTACAGAAACAAAATTAAATGAAGCACAATAAAATCCAAGCTACAGTATAAAATAACCCAGTATGTCTAAGGATATCATGGAAACAGTAACAGGTCAGATGAATAATTTAGGGTTGCACTGGACATCACACTTAAAAACACAGTATATCATAGACAAGCAATCTTGCTTTGGCAGAGGACGGGACAAATGACTTTGTAGGTCTCTGCCATTACTAATTCTTTTCATTCAATGCTCTTTGTAGACCAATGTTAAGTACCTCTAAAAGGCACTAGAAAGATTAGACCTCCATTTATTTCTTGTCCTAAAAGCTGGTCTTCGATCACACAGCAGTGAGATACCACGTCTATAAGCTGCCGTTGTTTACTCTGAAATGAAAAAATATCTAAGTACAGTGGATAAAATAAGAGTTTTTAATCAATCAAGGTGAATTACTCCAGGAGTGTTTGCCAACACAATAACACTCCGTCTTTTAAGATCAGTAATGCTTTAGAAATGGTTATGGTTGCTAAGTTATAATTTCATTACAGAGCATCAATTGAAAAAATAAATAATTTGTCTTCGCTTCAGGAAGAGTTAAAGAAGCAAGAATAGGGGTTAATCCATTAATCTTCCAGCAAAATTGTAGTAATCTCAAAATAACTATAAATATACATGTATATTTTGCATACTTTGTATTCAAAGTATACATTTTTACTGGTCTTTCAGGCAGCATACAAAATTACCAAAGGGGAACTCCATAAAAGTGTGCATTTGGAACATTTCACGAGGCTTTTTCCAGGAGACAAGGTAGTTAGGTACCTCTGACATCCTAAAATTCAGGTTAGGAGAATATATTTACCAATGTTCTGCAATCTCTCAAAATTTACTCTCTTGATCTTTTATAACCCAACTATATGATTTATGTAAAATCTGTGAACTTTGCAAAGTTTTGCATTTATTTTGCTGAAGGTTAGTAGTTAGTTAGTAGGGTTAGGGTATTGTATTTTGTTTTTAATGTAGCAGATTTTGTTCTGGTTAAACTATTAACTAATGGGTTAAATGCTTTGTTATTTAATGTATTTGGTGTATTTTTTTCCTTCTTTAAACACAGAAATCTGAAAACATTATGGAATCTTTTTAATGCAGTTTTAAATATCTGTTCCTTTTTGTCTTCATAATAAAGCCTTGTTTTCTAGTGTGAAGACAAACATAAGTGATAGTTTCACTTTTTTTTCATTTCATGAGAATTAATTATATCCCTACTCCCTGGGGCAGGAGTCAAGTTAGTACAGAGTTCACAACTGGAATGAAGCAGAGGTACCTTCTCTGTCCAGGTGCCTCCTCAAAACTTAAGAGAGATCATAATTTTGGTTTGAAAAAGAAGATACTGAATTCCACAACCCATCTGAGGACCAAGTGTTTAAATAAACAAATTATATTCTCTTGATGTGCAGCCTGCAGCTGAAATACACATTTTTTCCTCACATTAGAGGAAGAACCCCCTGTTTCAGGATTCCTTCCAGTGCTAAGGTTTGTCTTATTTGTTGCCTTAAAAAGTTTTGCTCCTTGAGGTAGGTGAAAAGGCTCTTAAGGACTCTCTATCAAGAATTTGTTTATAGCATCCCAGGGGAATTTGCTGCTTAGGGTAATTATGAGATGAAATTCAAGATGCTATCTCTGTCTGTTTGGTTTGATAGGAACAGTAAGGCAGAGAATATTTAGCACCAGTAGTTATGGTAAAAAAAAATGCAAGTTTTGAACAGAATTGTGTCTTTAGAGCTAAAAAAACCAAGAGCCTAAGACTGGAAGTATTTTATTTACATGTAGGTTACATAATGTAGAAGGTCAATTAATGTCAAGTAATATGACTGCTGACTGGATTTTCATCTCTGCTCTGTAGGCCATGGTATTAAACTAAAAAAAAACAAAGAAAAAATTCCTTTGGAGAGCATTTTAAATCTTCAGTATGTTTTTGTGTCAGGGTAGTTATGCTTCCATAAAATTTTATAGATCTAATTTTATATACCTAATATTTTTATGTTTTATTTTATCAAACCAAATGTAATCTTTTTTTCAATCCCTAATAGATTCTCTTTGAAAGTTATCTAAAATCTGGACGTCAAGGGCTTTATATCAGTTCTTAAAAATTCCTCTGTGAGTGTCCAAAAATCCCTGAGTTTAAATGTGTATGAAAAACTCATACACACACAGATGCACAGACATTTGTACAACCAAAAGTTTTCTTAGTAGAAGATTACAACAATACAGACTTGAAAGTATAATGGACTTTTATAATCAATAGGTAAAATAGGCAAACACCAGCATTTTTTGTAAATTTCAAGTTGTTTTTTTCCTATTATTTTTTAGGGAATCTCAATTTCAAAGACTGAATTAATTATATGAATAATTCCTATTAGTGAACAGCTACTTCAGGACATCTCCTGGCATGAGATGACCTACTGCAATGTCAGGCCAATAAAGAAATCTGATGTATATATAGAGACCAACTTGAAGAATATTAAAAAAGACAAAAAAAAAAAAAAAAAAAAGAAAGAAAAGCTTTTGCCTCATTTCCTTGGAAGGTGGGAATAAGAAATAATTTCCTTTCAGATATGACCAATATTATTGCATGAAAAACAGTGTTACTTGCAGTCACTGACAAAAAAAAATGCAAGAATTTGACAACAGACTATTGCTTACAAATAGAGCAAATTTAGATGAAAGGAAGGACAATCTCTATGCACAAAACAGAATATTTGCCTTTTCCAGGAAAGAAAAGGTTTGATCTTCTAAGAAGTTATAAAAAGAGCACCCATCCTTCAAAAAGAGAAGGAAACCCAGGGAGGAATATAAACTTTTTAAGATTCTTGAGAAAATCAGTTGCTGTCCCTGAGGAGCAAGAACAAAAATAGTAGCCATTGCCAAAGGGTTTAAATTATTATCTTTTAATCTTGCTAAAGAATGTGAAGGAAAGAAACCCTTGAAATCAGAATAATTCTTTCTGGCAAAATTCAGATTTGAACTGGGCTCAGCAAGCAGAGTAAAACATTGTTAGGCTTTGGAGAAAGTTGAGAGAATAGCCATCACTGTTCCTGTGATACTCTGTGCTCTGCCATTTGGGAAACTTCCCCCATGCTCCTTTAGCTGTGATAAAATGGTATTTCAGGTATTTTGAGACCTGTTTTTGCTCCTTTCTTCATCCTGTATAAATGTAGATGTTAGCAGGACCCTTACCCTTCATGAATGAAATATTGCTGGTATTTAGCTAACACTCAGCTCAGCTGCAAGCTGAAATTTGATCATATGGTATTTACTAATGTATTATTAATGGGCAGCTGAATGGCTTCAATAATATTTCTTGGAATTTATCATTCCCTACAAGGGTAAAAAAGACAGGTCCCCATTAATCTGGATTATTTTAAATGAGCTACACAAAAGAGCTAAGTGGGTCCCTTATTTCCCCCACATCATCACACAGCAAGAAAATATGATGTGACAGGGATTTGTCTTGACTTATATCATATGAAGAATGGGCCCAAAGAAGACATAAAGCTGCCTTTCTTTAATGTCTTCTGATTGTTTCACTGAATTTATACGTCTTTGGTGCATTAATAATCAGTCTTTGAGAATTCCCTGATATATCAGCTAGTTATCTCCAAGGGGACTTCTGTTTGCCTGTAGTAACAATAGTGTGCATGGCTTAGAACACCAGTCCTTTTTTTTGATATATTTACTATGTGTGTGTCTAGACTATATCATAATCCTCCATATAAAATAAATTTGAAGTGTTATTTTCATTATTACATAACCAGAGCAGGGTAGAATAATCAGACTTTCCAGACTGACTATAAGTTTGGATGTCTGAAAGATAAAATCCATTGATTACCTGACCACAAAACTTTAGCTCCTTTATAATAAACTTCAGTGTAAAGTGCTTGATTATGCCATAGATACACTCATCGATTTTAAAGTAATACAGATGATGGAATAAACTACAGAAACTTCTTAGGCTGGATTCTGTTTGTGCTGAATAGAAGCTTGACTAGGAGCTGCCCAAGACACCAGAATCCCAGATTGGAATCCTCTGCCCACCAAATCTTGTTGACTCTACAATGACCCATTCAAGTGAATTTCTAGAAGGGTTAGAATGATTTAGGATCACACAATGTCTTGATGGGTCACTATGCATCTGCATAGGTTTCCAAATACCACTTTAGTCCATCTTTGGCTTTATCTACACTAGCTTTTGATCATATGGCTATCAAATAAGAATGAGCAAAAAGAAATTTAGACTAGTCTCCAGAAAAAGACTTTGATGTTAAAATTTCACAGGCTTATGAGAAGATTTTCAAAGATGCTTAACCTCTTTGAAGATCTGTCCTTAAAGTAAAGAAGCAAACTGGAAACCTGAGTACAAAGCACAAAGAGAAAAGGCACACTTAGAGAATCACACAGAAAAGTCAGAACTCACTTCTGAGTCATAAAATGTTAAGAACAAGGCAGGTTGCTCTGCCCCCTACACACACTTTCCAGTTCAATGAGATTAATAAAAGTCTAGCATGTACTCAGAGGGTGTAAGAGGAGTTCAACTTGTCGTATATAATTGTGGTGTTCTGTAAGCGATAGCTAACTTCAGACTACAAAGGATGGCTAAGATGAAACAGGATGAAGTATTGAATTTCACCATTTAAAACCCAGAAAGAGGCTTTGCATGGATTTCTGAAGTCAGCCCACATTTATCAATACTTGTATGCATAACCATTTCATTCCTCTGAATGATCCTGTGAAGGACACTTCATTCCTGGTGAGTCTGACTTGATTCTACAAAATTACAAGATCCATGGCAACAGGGCAGATGAGAATGAAGTACCTGATTGCAGGGACCCTGAGAGTGTCTTAAGGCCATTCTGTGATGTGCCATCACTGGTATTGACCAAAAGCCTACCACATGCCAGTGTGTCTGAGGACACTTTGGATTGACAGCTTCTGTTTGCTGAGAAGTTGTTTTTTTGTTTTGTTTTGTTTTTTTTTAATATTTAAAAATAAAGTAAGTTTCCTACAGGACAGTTAGCTTTCTGTTTTCCCCACTCTAGTTATTAACTATACATGGTTCCAAAATTCGATAAAATCTCATTTTGGAAAAGTGACAATGAGGTGGATGGAAGGATCTACAAAGAACAGTATGTAAATCTCTAAGTACATTTTTTGTGCCTGAAAACAAACAGACAAACAAACAAACACATAAACGAAATAAGGAGACTGTTACCAGTTTTGCTAGCAAAAGGTCAAAGTCTTCCAAATGAAAAGCACTGATGCATCAAGGACAAAGAAACAGACTGCCTTGCAAACTATGTGGATTTCTATGGGAGTTTATTTGTGTATATCCTGGGGGATCTACAACACATTAAAAGAACTCATTTGATCTTTGTATCCCAAATAGATGTTTCTGTTGCTAGGTGATGTAATATCCTTGTAACCCTAAGAACCCCAAGGACAATTACATTCAGTGACATTTCCGTTGCCATCAGTAAGCTGCTGGAAAAGTGAAATGAAAAATTTTTTTAGTTGATGTTTCTTCTAGAAAACTTTTCAGTTCAATACACTTGAACTAATGCAGTAGATTTTCAACAGTATTTTTCTTGTAAAAGCATAGCTGTACTGTTTTCACTCTTGAATTGCTAGTCTTATCAGATGGCCTTTGGAAAGATTCAGCATTTATTTTTAAACCAAACTCTCTATTTAATACCACATTGGAGGGAAAACAGTCTCTTGAGTTACAGAAATTACACAGGGAGGAGTTATTAAATTCTTAACTGTGCAGTGAGCCATCCACTACAGTACATCTAAAGTCCTGATTATTCTCCAATGCCTGTGCTGGGAGGAGAAGAAAGTAGAAGGAAGAAGAAAATGTTACAGATGGAATGATAAAAACAGAAAATAAATGTTGGCAGGAGAGTCGAACTTAGTTTAAACTTGTCTAACCATGGAATTAAATAAAAGTATATTGATTGGTTTTGAACTTAATGCTTCACAGGAAGAAAGACCTCATATCTTCAAAATTGCAGTATGCTATTGAAGATATCAAGATCCATATTATAGTATCACAAGTGGGCAGAGTGCTGGGTGAAGAACACTAAAATTAGTCTAGTGAGTGGGTCATGCCACATCAAAAACCTCACAAGAAAAAAAGTGTACAGAATCATTTCAAAAATTGCAATCAAGCAACTGCTCCAAAATGTTCCTGCAATCTACCAGAATTCCACTGATGTTACAGTTCTGAAATCAAAAGGTCTTGTTGAATATGACGGGAAAATGTAATAACGTTAACGGTTGGATACAACTTATTTTACCTGTTTTATGTTATAGGAATATTAAAATACAAAGGTACTATCAGTTAGTGACAAGAGAAATGTGTGCAATTCAAACAGAAGGAACACCATTTCTAGGATGCTTACTTAACATTTTTCTGAGTTGTGGTGGTTAAAAAAACTCCAAAAGTCCTTGGTAGAAGTCTCTGACATTTCTGTGTGTTTTTCTGAGTCTGAGTTCATTCCAAGTGAAAAGCAGAACAAAAAGGTAAGGGAGGAAGTTTTTACTTCTAAATATTTAAAAATTTTCTGTTGACTTTGATCAATCTTACAAGACTTTTTTATCTTACTAAGCTAGTTGATTGATTTACTGAAGAAAAAATCCACACCAAGATATTGTCTTTCATGTCACAGAGCCCCCAAGAGAAACATTTTAGATTTTTAAGCAAATGGATTGTTCATGATCAGATTAGGAAAGGGTTTGTTCATGACCAAATTATCAGATCTACAGTAGATTATAGAGATTGATGAAAAAATATCAAATGGCACTCAAAGCTCTATTGTCAGGGCTGCTGACTCATTTTTATAATGGTACTGTAACATATGGTTTATTTCAACAGTTTATGACTACTACCAATAGCTGTTTATTTTATGATATTCATTAGCTGTTTTCTTCTTTCTTGCAAAGCACATTTCGCAATGTATTTAAATGTTTGTCTCTTTGGATCAATAATGATTTGTTCACAACAAATAAAAAATGTGAAAATCTGAAGTTTTCTTATACAACTACAGGTTCAACTATCTGTCCTGTTTTATTTATGTAATAATTGTAGAAGATTTCCTTAGTTTGCTTTCTATATTGTTTCTGAAAAAACTGTTATCACATGATTCAGTAGATGTCTGACTGTGTAGGACTGTACTCGGGATTGTTTAGAAGGGAAAAGTATGGTTTAAAAAAAGTCCAGATTTCATACAGATGTTAGAACATGACTTGAAACATGAGCATGATGTCCATCTGTCCAATCTTGATATTTGGCATGGCAAACCCTGATGTTTCAGACCCATGACTCTCTGGTTAAATGGTAGTGAAAATCCAAACAACAATGCTAATACTAAGTAAAATATTGCATAAAATTCAATGATTACATAAGATTTGTCAGTACACTGGAAGCCAATCTGTGATGAGGAGCATGATTATTTAATGGATTTGTTTACAGTTTATCGTGGCTTCCTGCACTGCTTTGGAACTGCATTCTGGTGCAATTACATCCACTTGGGATAATTGCTCTTTCTCTGAGAATTGCTCCTCCATTTTGGAAAAATGTCCAGGTTTTAGGAGGTCAGGCAGAGCAAGATTGACATGGAAAGCAGAAAACTGCAGCACAGGAAATAGAGAAGTAGTGTGAGGTAAAACAGATGTATTAGCTCCAGAGACTGTCTCTGAAACAGCCTTAGGGGGTGGTGGAAATAATGAAACTTTCCTGGAAAATCAGCACAGCCTTTCCGTGGGACACAGTGTAAAGCTTACTTCTGATGACAACAGAATACTGCTTGCCTGAAAAGTGAGTCCAAACAACAGAAATACCTCTGCAGAGAAATCTATCTGTAATTAGAAAGATTTGATTTACATTTTTTTGCATTTTTTTAAATTAATGCACATCGTATCTTGTTGCTTAACAATATCTTTAGATTAAAAGTTGACTTGCTTCAATTAATAATAAACACAAGTTTTAGAGACTTCTAGAAAGAAAATACCAGAAGACTCCAGAAAATGCCTGAGCAAATTGCACCTTATATCTGTCACACAGTCCAGTGACTTACCACACCATGAAATCAGCCTGATAAAGAAGCATCCCAGACTCTGAAGTCTGCTAATAAACCTGTAGGCAGAACCAACTACAGGTTTTTTGAGCAAACATTCCTTTTGTTAACTTTTTGTTGTGCGAAAATCCATGTTTATCTATCCTTCTTCCCAGGTGAATCTGACATTGAAGAAATCTGCTGGATAATAAAAAATGGCTTTTCATATTTACACAGCTCATAGGCAGCACTCCTACCTGCTCTAATAGCAGCTGTGCAATATCTCAGATAATCACTGTCTTCATGCAGTTCTGCCTTCAGCAGCTCTTTTCTCTGTGCCAAGCTTTTTCTTAGCACTGCTTTTGAAAAAGCAATGCTGGAGGTACATGGATCCATTTATCCTGCTCCACCTAATGCTGTATAATCTTTGCACATGGGCACAGGAGCCTTGCTATCTGAGTTCAGCAGTTTTCAAATGAGAATTGCTCTCACTGGCAGTAAACTGTAGAGGCAGATGTGCCAGAACCTGTGTTGCACAGCTCACAGAGAAGGCTGTGCACACCCATGGGAATCTTTCAAGGAGGATGGATGCAGGCATCAGACAGACACAAAAAGGTGCCCTTGGTAGAACATAAACAAATGGATTCAGCAGTAGTAGTTCATCAATTGCACTGTACAGCCACGTTTGCATATCACATAATGAGAAAGCTCCTCCATTTTCCTTTGGTTCCTAAGTTTGTATTTCTACTAAGTCAAATACCCTCTGAAGCAGGTGTTTTGTGTAGAACTAAATTGTCATTATATGAAGAAACGTTTTCTGTCCTCCAGTTTAATAATGTTTTATTCAAATATGCAGAGCAAATTCTTAATTTCATCACCACTTAAAAGCCATAGAGTTCTATTATTCCATTTCTTGTTCCTATAAAATTTTAGACTAGAGTCTGGAGAAAAGTGATGTCACAGAAATAGCTTTCTTTAATATTATGATTTTTCAATTATTGCAATTAAGTTGAAAGAAATGATTGCCTGAAATGGAATTTGAGACATTATTACAACACAAAGTTTAGGATTTTGAGATCTGCAAAAAAGCAAGTTTATAAAAGCCTTGAGAAAGATGCTTTCTAAATGCCACTAAATAACCAACAATAATCTTAATTTTGCTTATTTCTCTGTGATTCTTATTTCTCCTTGACATATTCATAGAGAAATCATTTTACTAAGAGAAATCAGAACTGCTTTGCTTGAAAATTTTTCTGAACTAACTTCTTTCTTAATACAAAACTATTTCCATCTTGTTGGTGCCTTCAACCTGTGTCAAGATTGTACTTCTCACGTGTGTGGCCACAAACAGATTTGGGAATTGTAGCTTCACTTACTTGCTGGTGAACATTGTTCATCTTTGTTCCCAAGGCAAGGCAGAATAGTCTCTCACATCTATTTTCACTAATTCTTCCTTACTTTGAAATGAGAAGTCTCTTAGAATTTTTGAAAATCTAGCAATTGATTTTTTTGCGGTTTATCATTTGAGACAGAAGCACAGAAAACTTTATAAGCTCAAACTTCCTTCTTTTGACAGATACCTGAATTCTCTTATTTTAGACTGTGACATGTTTCACTTGAAGCTTAGGATAATAATCAAGTTTATCAGGCATTGATCTTGGCTTCCACATATGAGTTATTGTGCATTAGTATGATAATTCTGTGCTTTTGATATAATCTCTCTCATACCTCTGTTTCATTTTGCCTCCCAGAGAATCATAAGATGACAGCATTTAAGTATATTAAATATTTACAGGATAAGTTGAAATACCTTGTTATATTTTCTGGAGAATAACACAGACACAATGATATGCTTCCATGCTGCCTTCTCAAACTCTACAATCCATGTTTACGTTACAAAAAAAGTATATTGCATTATGTACACAGTGAGAATGATAGACACAATTCACCTTCTTTTACACATTTTGCTAACCAGTTAGTTAAAAGGGGCACTTCAGGTTTCTACTCATGAGTTTCTGAATAAAATAAATATTGAAACATCACCACTGTTTTGGATTCATAGCTTTGTATTTGGAACATTTAGCAAGTTCAAAAATAATTATTATAAATTACGTTCAGTACAATTCAACTTGAATAACAAACCACCACGAACATCTTCAACTGTCTGTTTTGAAGGAAAAGTCCAGGAAATCCTGTCCATAAGAAACATGAACATTTTACTGTTTAATATCTTTATCAGTTATCTGAATGAGGATGACAAATGTACTGAAAGGATTGTCAAGCATTGAAATGGGCTACCTAGGGAAATTCTGGAGTCACCATCCCTGGAAGTGCCCAATAAATGACTGGACCTGGCACTTAGTGCTATGCTGAAGTTGATACAGTGATGTTCAATTAAGGGCTGAACTTGGTGATGTGGAAGGTCTTTCCCAGCCTTAATGATTTTGTGATTCTAAGTCCAAATAGCCTAGATGAAATCTACAGGGCAGCCAAAAGTAAAAATCCTGAGATACAGGAAAAAAATCCACCTGTTCTGACTGTAAGTACCAGACCTGTAGCTCAGGAATTGTGTTTTGAATTTTTCAGTGTTTAATGAATAGTTTCCTATGAGCAGTCCAAGGGAACATTATCACCCTTTATTATCAGCGGGTTTCTTCCCAGAGTGTTCACACTCTAGGATGAAATAATATTTAGTGATTAAACACATACTCCAAGAGTTGAATAAATCTTTTCTTAGATAAGAAGAAATGCAATGCAATTTTATTACCTTATATGTAAATAACACCTGACCCTCTCATGAATACTTTATAAATTTCCAATGTATTGATCATGTATTCCTGATAAATAAATGATCTAAACAATACCTAACTTTTCTCCAGTCATCCCTTACTTAAGTAATAACAAGTCAATATTGGTTGCTCTCTAACTTCTTAGACTTCTGCTGGTTAGGATTCACACTTTACTAGGACAATAATGGACTGATACCGTTATCTGTCATCAGCCCCCAATGCCAGAAATTGCTGTTTATGCCATGGAATGCTATGAGGGGAAGATTTTTTAATTATTTTTCAATTTTTTAGCAGCTAGTATTCTGAGTAAATGAATTGAGGTCAGTTCTCATGTTCTCATGAAGCAATTTTGTTTAACAGAAACTACAGTCTTTGGCAGCAGGAAATACTTGGATGGACTAGAAAGAAAAATGAATGTCCCTCTCTACTAAAATCCTGGGACAAAGGCCAGACTCCCTCTGACTGGAAAGACAGCAGGTGCTTGGGATTTTGTCCTAGTGCAGAATTCTGTCTTTTTGGTTTACGAAGCCCTGATAGATTCCAGGCATCACCTTTAATTTCAGGTGCATCATCAAGGTTGCAAAGAGTGCCTGACTTCACAGCACAGCTATCACTGGCTGAAATAAATTCAATAATCCTTAGGTTCTCATCTGGTTTTTTTGTTTTTAAAATGCCACCAAAAATACAAAACCTCTTCACAGGTTCAGTACTATGGATATTTTGGTAGTCAGTCATTCAGATATATATATATATGATAGATTTTCCATAGCATTTTAAACACAATTATTGCTTATTCAGCAAAACAGAAATGACACAATAGAAACTCTATCTGTAGAAAGCTCTGCTCTAGAGATCAACACCAAACAGATTGGCTGTTTGTTTGGGGTTTGTTTTGGTGGTTTTTTTTTTGGTGGTTTGGTTTTTTTTGTTTTTGTTTGTTTGTTTGTTTTGTTTTTTGCTTTTGTTTGTTTGTTTTGGTTTTTCTTTGGTTTGTTTTTTGGTTTTTAGGGTTTTGTTTCTTTTGAGGGGAGGGGGGGTTTGTTTTGCTTTTTTGTTTTGTTTTGTTGGGTTTTTTTTTGAAGGAGAGCTTGTATATGTTTTATTTCAGCATTTGGATGCCACTTTGGATTTTCACTCCAGTTGTTCAGGCTCATCTTCTGAACCATCAACCCATCCTTGAGACAACACCCCATGTCCCACAACCCTCATTATTCATTTTTCTGTCAGTCCCAACAGTTTACTTTAACCCACAGTTTGTCTTTTCGGTCTCTTGTCCTCCTCTTGAAGTACATCAATATTTCTCCAGCCTTAAGTATGGGAACCAGCAGTGCTCCTGTGGAAGCTATTTTACTCCAGATTCCTGCAGGAAAAATAAATATTTCCTCAGTATTTCAGCCACTCTATTCTCTTAAGACACTTTCAGATGGGAGACAGGCATTTATTTTGATGACTTCAAAGACTGCTTTGTCCCCAAGGAACACAATCCCAGCCACGCTGGCTGGTTGCTGACTCTGTACTCTGAGACATTAGGTGGCCTCACAAAACCCAGCTGCAATTCCAAAGCTGTTTGCATGCAGCTACATGTCCTCAGGTTTCCAGGCTGGACACAACCATCACAATTCATGTCAAGCTGTTACATAATCCTGGACATATCCCAGCTCTTCTTTAGTGAAAACAAATGGAAAGAAATGCTCTCCTCTTCTTTTTTTTTTTTTTTTTTTCCAAAACAATGTGCCCTTTTGTTTCAAGTTCAGCTTGCAGAATGATTGTCAGTGCTTTTGCTATGTCCATGTTGGGACTTTGGCTTTGATAGACTTCCACCAGTAGTTCAACACAAAATATAGTGAAAACTTATTCTCCAGAGGCTTGGAAAATAAGGCAGCATAATAATTGATCTCCAGTGGGTTTTATTAGGTCTCAATTAGTGATAACCTGTTCTTGTTATCTTACAAGTATACGTCCTTCAGTGTCTTTTCACAGCATCTAGAACCACTGGACTACCTTTTGAAACTCCTACAAGTTCAAGTATTATTCCCATTTCCATGTTCTGGCCTTTGTCCCTAGCACTGTATTTCGTAAATGTTTGTGAAGCTCTGTGTTTACAAGAGATTCAGCTTTTATCTTTCCAACACAAAGGACTATCTTCCTTTGTTTTAAACAGTCTTTGAATGCATTATGACCTTTTAGAATATTTTTTCCTTACTCTTCATAAAGATAAGTGCTCTGATTCTTTTTTTCCTGACAATGAGATTGATTATTTTTGGTTTTCCCTGGGTCATTAATAATGGAATTATGAAATATGCTATGTGGGAAACAATAAATATAAAGGTAATACTCACTTGAAAAAACCATCAGATGTAACCCTAGGCTATTCAATATACATCAGCTACATTGTGAGTGGAAGCACAGAAGGCACGCTTTGGTGCATAACATATCATCTCTTTCCTTCCTAATGTGTTCTACAGCTCTGGTGTTAGCAGAAAGAGAATATGCAGTCTTTGATGCTGCTGAGCCAGCTGGCTGCATGAGTTTTCCATCTTTTTTCTTCTGATGTTTGTATTAAGCATGTGTTGCAGCACCAACGAGAGTTTTAAATACCCTTGCCTGCCCAAATTTATTAGATTTATCAGATATTTGTGTCTGGAATTGAAACCTAAAGTGATCTTATACAGCTAAGACATTGAACTTTCAAAATTAAGATTACAAATGCAAAGTCAAAAAGTAATGTGGTAATATACTTCGTGAAATATTATTCTAAACAGAGGATAGAACACATGATCAAAAACAATTTTTAAAATCTTAAATACCATATTGAAATAATTTCTGAATTGAAACATTCCAAAGCTGCTCAGTAAGAACCTATTAGCCAGAAACTGTGTTTACATATCAGCTGAATGTTTCCTTTATGATGAGTGGAAGGCAATGTATTTTCTAAAAGTATCAATCTACACTACCAACTCTTGAAAATATGGATTGACCAGGAAAGCTGACAGACATTTTGACTCAGGACAGCCAAGTGCTGCTGTACATCTCTATAAAATCACTAAAGCATCATTTAAAGAACATTAAGAAAGGGAACCAGGATACTGCTAAATGGTGTTTTATCCTGAACAAATCACCATTTTAATTATGTTAACTGTAAAAATGGTCAGTCTTAATTCAAGTCCAAACCAGTTAGTGTAAAAGTAAGTGCCTAAACACAGTTATTTTTAGAATGGAGACTGCAAGATCTTTTGTCCAGCCACAGAAAGACTAAACATGTCCTAAAGCAAGCCAGATACTTGCCTCCATCTAGGTTTATTTCATTGTTTAGAGGGAACACTGGGTTACCATTTGTGCTTGACATCTTGTGGAGACCATACAGCAACTGCTCCAAGATCATTTGTTCTTAATGAAAGCAATTTGTTACTAGCTGAAGCAAAGTGTTCTTTGTCCTTGTGCCAAAAACGCCTTGTCTGTCCTTCGTGTTTGCTGCACTTACACACAATAATGGAAATATTATGAGATATGCTTACAACAGCAGCATAACAAGCAGGACACACTTCATTGTTCTAAAACAATAGGCATGAGTGTGTTGTTCTTTGTCACACTTTTTTATCTACCATGGAAGCTCATTGGCACGGTGGAGGTTCAGCATTTCTTAATTGCCTTTTTAATTTAGTCCACTCTTCTTCCCCCCAGGGCTGATGCACTGATTCCTCTCATTCCTCCTTCATCCCTCTCTCAATAGACCCGCTTTTATGAGATACATATTAAAACATCTGCTTTTTTTATTATGCTTGCATGATTTTATGTAACTATATTTTCTTTCCTCTAGGAATTTAATAAGCTCTTATAGGCAAGTGTTAAGACTGTTAAAGAGAAATACAGATATTTTTGAGTATGATGTTTTTAAAAGGAGGTAGGACTAAAACATAAGAAAAAAAAGAAAACTTAGGGAAAAAAAGGTAGGTGAATCAAAAAATACAGATAGCAAAATGGTTCTCAGCTTATACCCCAGACAGCTGCAAGAGAACAAATTCACATTATTTCATATACATGGCCTGTGCTCATACAGAGATAGCACTTTGCAGTGGCAGCCCAGAAAGGAACAGCATTTGTGGACATAAGAATGCTTAAAGAACAGATGAAGTACCTCATTTTCTTCACTAAGTTGTTATGTGCTCTAACACAGTTCCTTAAAATTACAGAAAACTTCAGAAATCATTAAGCACCCATAGGACACATGAAATTATATATGAGGGAGCTCAGCATAGTAGAATTATACTGATGTCTTCCCACTAAAAAGGGGGGAAAAGGGAAAAAAGACATCATATGTTGTGGAAAAGAAACTGCACAAGAATATGAAATATTCATGACTGGTTCTTTGAACAAGTGTGGTTGAACTAGTGAGTAAAATCACACACAAAATGTCATGCACTACTGAAACGTTAAAATATATGTTTCAGTATGTATCAGTCATACCAAAACACACAGCTTGTTGTTGCAGTAGAGTATCCTTTTTTCTGCCTACAGTATGATTGAGTCATAGAACCGTAGAATTATTTAGGTTGGAAAAAACCTCCAAGATCAGAGTCCAGCCTTTGACCAATCACCACTTTGTCACCACTTTGTCACCTCTAACACCCCAGCACTAAGGACCACCTCCAGTCATTACTTGACCATCCTGGGCAGTCCATTCTAGTGCTTGGCAATCCTTTCCACAAAGAAATTCTTCCTTACGTCTGACCTGAACGTTCCATGGTGCAGTTTGAGGCTGTGTCCTCTTGTCCTATTTCTTGCTGCCCAGGAGATGTGGCCAACCCCCTCCTCTCTCCTGCCTCCTTTCAGGTAGTTATAGAGAGAGGTAAGATAGTTAGAGAGCAGTAACTCCTCCCTGGAGACTCCTTTTCTCCAAGCAAAACAACCCCTTAGCTGCTGCTCATCATAGGACTTGCTCTCCAGACCCTTCAGCAGCTTTGTTGCCCTTCTCTGGACACAATGCTCTTCTTGTAGTGAGGGACCAGAAATGGACACAGGATTTGTGGTGTGTCCACACCAGTACATGGAGACAATCACTGCCCTGGTCCTGCTAGCCATGCTATTTTTTATACAAACCAGGCTGCCACTGACCTTCTTGGCCACCTGGGCACACTCCAGCTCAATTTCAGCTGGATGCCAGCACCCCCAAGTCCTTTTCCTCTGCAGCACTTTCCAGTTGCTTTGACCCCAGCCTGTAGCACTGCCTGGGGCTGTTGTGACTGGAGAGCAGGACCTGGCACTTGGCCTTATTGAACTGCATAAAACTGGTGTTGGCCCATTAATGCAGCCTGTCCAGGTCCTTCTGCAGACCCTTCCTGCCTGCCAGCAGACCAAGACTCCTGCCCAACTTGGTGTCATCTGTGACCCTTCTGACAGTGCACTTAATCCCCTTATTCAGACCATCTGTAAAGATATTAAACAGAACTGGCCCCAAAAGTGAACCTCAGGGAACCCCAGTAGTGACTGGAGGCATATTTACCAGGAATTGAAGAAATTCATCTAGATGGAGCAAGAGTAGTACTGTAAATGTCTCATTAAAATGATCCTCAGTGAATCAGTTCTTTCCTTCTATGCTAACCATCTCACAATCTTCAACACATTATGTGAGTAACCTTGTTTAGAAATGTATTTCTGAGTTTGTAATGATTTTAAAATATCTATAAAATATGGAGTAAAAATATGGTTATAAAATGAACTGTTAAATTACATTTTAAGGTATGATGAAGTGCTCTGCATGTTCATAATTGAACAAGTAGAAGAACCACTGTTTTCCCTTATTATTGTACACCATGTGCTACATGTGATTAGTCATCCCTCCTTCTTCTTCAACAGTCATTTCCTCAAATATCTACACAGTCATCTTTCATTTCCTTGACCCTAGCTGGCAACTTATTTAGAAAGTATAAATCTCCAAGGCAGTACTGGAGCAAAGGCTTGGTGCCTTTTTAATGCTGCAGTTCTGGTCCTTACAGCTTTAGGTGAATATGGCATAACTGAGGAAGGAACAGAGCAGTGTGAGTGGAGGTACAAACATCTTACACAAAAAAAAAAAAAAAAAAACCAACGAAAAAAAAAAGATAGCACTACTTCAGTTCAGAAAAGAGGCAGTTGAGGAGGAATATGAGAAAGTTAATGAAATTCTTTGCTGCTTGGAGAAGGAGATAATAAATACATTGTAAAACAGGCTGCCCTGGGATGTTGAGAGGGCCAAAGGGATAATTAATTTTGAAAAGAGATTTCAGAGCTACATGGAAGATATACACATAATTTACATCATTATATATACTGTTGGATATTAGACATCATGATAAAGATATACTGGTGGTAAAATGCTGATTGCTGGAAACAGGCAAGGTGCACCAGCTGTGAGATTGTTCTTTTTTTGTCCTCATTATTGTATTGTTTTCTGAGATCATATTATGGCCAGTCAAGCCAGAATGTTAGGTGGACCTTTGGCTTAATATAGTTAGGTCACTCTTGTACTGCTGCAAATTATGTACCTTTTTCTTCCACAGAGTCTCCGTTTTCCTTAATGTCTGTGCCAGGCTGTGCTTACTCCTTTCCAAACTATTTGGCTTAATTCTAGCAGTCTTTGTCTTTGGACCTTTAGAAATATTGTTTCTACCATTTTCTTGGTTTTCTTGGTCTTTTCCATTTTTTTTTTCTTTTTTTTTTTTTTTTCTTTTTTTTTTTTTTTTTCTTTTTTTTTTTTTTTTTTTTTTTTTTATTTCTTTTTTCTTTTTTTTTTTTTTTTTTTTTTGTTTTTTTTTGGTGGGGTTGGGTTTTTGTTTGGGTTTTGGTTTTTGTTTGTTTTTGGCTTGGGAGGGTGGGGGTGTTCTTGTTTTTTTCCTCATCCATGCTAAAGTTAGTCTGTGCTCACTAAAATAATACCAGCATTCAAAAAATATATGAACCATGTTATGCAAACATGTGGATATGGCCCTGTTTATGGTCCCCTGATGCCTGGCCTGCTTGTAACAGAAAAACAGGCAGAATGAAATTTGCATCCTGCTTCTTTTGTGCTTTTTATAAACTTGGATTTGTTTTTGGAATTTTAATTTATTTTGCTTTAGTCCACAGTAAGAACTGTATTTTTTGTAGCCTTGCAAAAAAAAGACACTACTTTCATATATAGGTTTGGATGTTTACAAGAGAATGACCATGTTGCTAAAGGTTTATACCAGTCCTTGTTATACTCACCAAAATAAAAAAAGAAGAATTGCCTACATGATACTACTTGCAAGGTATTAGAATAAAAATAGAGATAGGAAGGACTTCTGGTTTTCACTTTGTAAAAAAAAAAAATATTTACAGTACTCTATTTGCTTAGTCCGGGCAGAAATAGGCAGAAATGTTAGTACTTATGCAAAGGTTTCCTGTGGTTTCAAAAGTGGAATTCAATATACTCTAATGCACATCTCTATTGGAGCTTCTGTCATAATAAGGTTGATTCACTTATTCAAACCAGTCTTATTCCCAACAGTGCCTTCACAAGAAATAGATCCTAATCACTGTCAGCTCCCTCGGGACTTAAAAAGCTGAAGCAATACAAAAGTGTGTATAAGTTTTAGATAATGTAGTCACATTTTTCTAATCATACTTCTAATTTCACTGGCTTGTTACACAAAAGCACTGATTGGGGAACAAGATCATAAAAGCCTAAGAGATAATACCAAATCTCTCACACACCAGAATGTAATAATTGTAGAGTTGCTTAAAGAGCTGCCATAAAAATACGATGAATCCCCAAAGCTGCATTTGCAGGGTACTTTTAAAGAAGAACAAATAATGCCCAGGGGTGGGGCATGGAGAAGCTTGTACAAACACAATGATTTCTATAATAATTAAAATTTTAATCAAGCCATCGATTCCCTTTCCCATCCTCCAATACACACAACCTTTCTCTTCAAACATGGAAAAGGCCACTTGTCAGGAAGCAGCACACAAACGTTTTCTCACATATATTTGAAATAAAAAAACACCAGTGTAACCTAGCTGGAAACCATATGCTTTATGTTGAAGACAATATCTTTATAGCTCTTCTTTTAGCATGTGTCTTATAAGAATTGGAGTCACTTTGAAGTTTAAAAATATCATTGCATTTAGATGTTAGAAGACTGCCTAAAAGATAGAATAAAATGCCATCTTTGATAGTTCCGTATGTATTTTTTCACACCAGTAGTGAAGGGCACTCTTACATGTTGAGAAGGGTGTTGGAGACTGCTTTTGTGTCTCACTGTCAGCCTAAGCCTGTGAAATATTTACCAGCCCTTGATTTTCCTCACTTTCTGAGGATGTGGCTGTGTGACGAGGCGTGCATTAAAGGACGTGATGGATCTGGCATGCCAAGTTATATGAGAGTAAGGATGCACGGAATTATGTGGCATCTGGAGGATGTCCCTTGGGCTCTTCTAGTGAGAAATCCCTGAACAAGTAGAGAGGCTCAGGAACAACACAGAGCAATGAATGCTCTCCTCTTTCACCAGCCCTCTTCTTCCAGGGAGATTCAATCATCAGATTGTGAAGTTTAATGCCATTTGAACATGCTAGAGAGAGAGGTATAACCACTGCAGCACTATACTGAAAATGTGCAGACAAGACCCTGCTTCTGGGAGAGTCTGAGGAAGGACCATGTGCATGAGGGCACAAAGCTTGTGTTAAGTGCACAAGTTCATGGAGATCCATCCTTAGAGCCAGATTCCTGAGGCCAAGCTCTCACAGCAGCAGGATAGGATTGGAGTGTCAGCAGCCTTTTGCTACAGAAAGAAAATTCTTCTGCTTTTCTGTGCAGCAAAGCAAAGCCTGAAAATACAACCTGAGCATGTCTGTCTGGAGCTGCTGATACCATTAATGTAATTATTAAATTCTCAGAGCCTGGGCAGATTACTTACAGCAGTTGAAGGTGTTATCACTTAGGACAGACTCGTAGCAGTTCAGCCTGATGGACACAGGTGAGAACTCTGAGGTTAATGTAGAAACTCTAGTAATGCCTTTTTGTGGAGCTGGTACATTTCCAACAACTAAATCTTCTGAGACTTATCCGCCAAAACTCTTTACTTCAATTAATCAGTGCAGCTACATCAGAGGAGAGAGAGACTATAGCTGAGTTAAGTAGCTCCTAAAAACTCATGGTGTAAAGTCAAGCATTTGTAGGAGGTAGTTTGAACCAAGCAGCTAATCTGAATCAGGGGGCTTGAGGAGGTGTCACGCTTCTCTTGTGATGTGGGGCTGCTCCCATGGAAGAGCAGTAAAAAAAAAAGGAACCGGAGACAGAAACATAAGGTGTTGTATCTTCACATAGTGTCTGTCTACAAATTAAATATCCCTTTTCTTAAAATTCAGGCCATTATTTCTATGGCTAGTGGATAAGGGAATTATTAATTTCCATATTTTTATTTGAAAACAGCTGTTGTGCTCAATTTCAATGGATAAGGGGACACGTTTTCACCAGCTCTGAACCGCTTGGCTGGGTTCTACAGTTAGCTGCCACTCCATGAACAGCAAATATTTCCAAGAATAATGAAGTCATGAGATGTACATGTCATACGCTGCTACATCCTATTACAGTCACGACATGACTCTGATAGTGAACTTTTGCCTATGCAAATGTTACATGGACTGCCTGGTGTATACAAACCTTGCTTTTGTGAAGTGAATAATAAAATAATGTGAGGACATTTTGTTGGTGATTTGGTGGTGGTGTTGGTGATTTGGGTTTTTTTCCAAATATGATTTGTCCTTTGAATCATAGTGCTTAAAGGCAGACCTACTGGCAAGTTTGGAATCTTTTCTTTGAATGAGTATTTGCTGCTCTAAAATGAGATTAAATGAGATTGACTGCTCAGACTTTTTGCTACAGTCTGGTGAGCTAAAAGACATATGTTTCAAAATCAAACCAGAGATTCACATATAATTATTAGACTGTAGGAGTTGGTTTAAAAAATAGATGACAAATACAACAATGCTTCTGATAGAATTGCAGGAGGCAACCAACCTTGAAACTCAATTCATGGTGTGTAATTGCCTTGGCAAGGCACAAAGTAGTAAGAATGTACATTTTCTTGTACCATATGGGAATGTCTTGAATTCTTGATTTGCCTCCTCTACACAAGCTGCACGCTGTATGGAATTGTTAGGTGAAGTTCCTTTGAAAAAGCAAAAAGAAGCCCTTTCAATGTGCTTTTGTCTCCACATATAACCTTTACAAACTACTTGCATGTCGCAAATGTCATAAAATCAAAATCTTCACAGATAAAGTAGTGGCCTGTCTCTTTCATAGTGCAATAAAAGAAATAATCAGTAATTTTACTGTGAACCTTCATTACACTATGTGTATGGATCTCTCCTAGGTAGCTGTCAGACTAATTGCCATACATTTTTCAGACAATAGGTTCACATCACCTTCTGTACAATGTAAACAATGTAAAGGGTACAAACTGCAATGTAAAGGGAACAAACAGATTGCATCTATACAGATGGAATAAAGGCTATTATTTCTGTAGCTTCAACAAGATTTGGAAAATGTATGATGCCTCTCATAGATAGATAAGGTGAGCAGCTGAACTCAAACCCAAGGTCTGTTTCTCTAAGTGGGCTTGTATGCAGAATTTTCACCAGCTGGGCTGAAGAGTGTCCCTAAGATCTGTTCACATACCTCTAGATTCTCTAGGTGCAGTGAATTGTCAGGGCTGAAGGAGTCTCGTTGTTTCATGCCAAAATTGATAGATGCACTCACAACCCCACACCCCTTTCCTGACATTGCTGCTTCTCATTTGTGACTATGCATTTGCATAGATACTGTTAGGGGTTGTCAAATCCAGGACTCTGATAGGGTTTGAGCAGCTGCAATTCCAAATATTCAGCTCCACATATCCAGTTCCAACCAGTAGCATGGCTAAAGTTGCATTGCCCTTAGGTACAGACACTTAAACACACATACAACATATACACACAGTGTGGGTCCTCCAGCAACTGGGCTGACATTTTCTGTCCAGTAGCTGTCCATGGATCCCACTATTCCCAGCTGCTGATATCTGGACAGGCCAGCCCCTGAGTTCACAGGCTGCAGCCACCAGGGCAGACCTGCACATGAACTGTGTCCAATCAGTCTTAAACACACTGACCATCCAACAGCTGCCCTGGATCCTCAGCCATGGGCTCCCATAGAGACACGCATGTACACATGTACACACACAGAGACACAGACGTATGCAAAAGTGTTTCTAAATCAACATCCCAGACCCCATGGTCTGCTTGTCAGCCAGACAGGATGCCCTGGTCCCTCTGAACCTCCTCCAATTGACTCTCTCCCAGAGACAGCATCATACACAGCCACAGGCTTGCCCACTAAGTGTACAAAGTGAAGGCCCCCAGTCACTCCTTGTGCTGATGCACTGTTGGAATGAGCCTGGTCCTGCTCCAGTGGCTGCACTTAGTCCCCCATGCACATACCCAGCCCCACAAATCAAATATGCACACAGAACCCCTCACATAGGAAGAGAGGTAAGAATGGATTTCAGAGAGAATTCAGCAGACACCAGGCACAAGGCAGGGCCAGACGTATTGACCTGCCAGCCCTTCACAGTCAACCTTCTATTTTTCCACACTCAGTTCTTCCCATCCTTTCATTTTTTTCTGTTGATTCTTCCCTAAAAATCCCACAATGAGTCTTAGGACATCTTCTTAAACATCCCTGAATGAATCTACTGAGTCTTAATGAGTGACTCCTAGTCTGTAGGTGCTCAGGAAACCCTTCCCAAGGACTCTCAGTGGTGGGTCTCACCCCCCAGTACATGATGGCCTCTAAACATAGCCTGGAGTGGCCAGGGCAGGAGCTTGTGCCCCTGACTGAGTTATTGGGTTTCCCCCAACTGGTGCTGTGCCTCTGCCCCTTCACACCTGGGCACATGAGCCTTTAATCACACATCCTAAAAGGTTCATCATCAGCCATCAGTGACTGTGTCATGAAGGAAACTCCCACGTCTCCTGTGGGTGCTCTAGGAGAGTTTGAGGTGGAATGTGGACACACACTGTCTCTTTCAGCACACAAAGAGCAGGTATTCCTAACCCATGCTGAACCTCTCACTGATCCAGGCTTTCTGCTTTATTTGGCCTGAACCCTAATCAACTTTAGAGAAAGTGAAAACCCCTTCTAAAACCTCTACAGCTGTCAACTGCCTCAAGAAATTGTTAGTGCCAGTCACAAATCTCTAGGAAACAGGTACACATGACACTTGAAAAGAAATTGAGTATTTTTCCCTCACTTTATTCTGTTAACACTTCAGTTACACTTCAGTCCCTCTCCTAGAGACTCTCACCAGACTCTGTGCAATCAGTTATTGAGAAAAGTTCTTTCATCCCATGAGTTGAAAAGATCTTTGCAAATCACATAATATCTCCCTACCTATTGCATCAGATGAAAAATACAAAGAAGATTTGGCCTGCTGTCATAGCAGATACTGGAGTGTCTTGTGAGGGGCCTGCCAGAAAATCCATCAAGCTGAAGAATCACAAAATGGTTTGGGTTGGGTCATCTACTCTTAATATTCCTGGCATGGGCAGGGACACCTTCCACCAGACTGGGTTGCTCAAAGCTCCATTCAATCTGGCCTTGAACACTTTCAGGAATGGGGTATCTACATCTTCCCTGGGCAATCTGTTTCAGTGTCTCATCACCCATATCTTAGGTAAAAGGTATTTCAGCCTCATGTCTAATCTGAATCTACCCTCTTTTGGTTTGAAATCTTTATTCCATTATGCCCTTGTAAAAAGTCACAGGAGGGAACATCATTAGGGATGATGTTCATTAATAGGAAGAGTGTAGATCAAATCATGATGATGAAAATAGTGGCTGTTTTCATGAGCAAGGATTGAGCTGTAGTCATGCTATAAGCTTTACCAAGATAGGACTAGTAGTTTCACTTGCTGCTTTACATGCACTTTAAGCTTTATGATGATAGAGTCCCTGCATGGAAAATTGAATTGGGTCTCTCCCCTGGAGGCAGGTTTCTTCAAACAAACTTCCATTTGTTTGAATATAAACATGTCTGTAAAACTATGTGATCGTTTTTTGTGGTCCCAGTGCAGCTAAAGCATGTCTGATACACATTTTTAGGCTTCTCCTCTCTCTTGATATGTTAGGACCACTAAACCCACTCCAGATATTCTTCAGGTAATGCTGACAAAATGACAGGCAGTAACTAACAGGAGAGAAACAATAAAAGCCTGGTTCTTGGGTCTTTTCTCTGTTGTCACTGGCTTTTTAAAAATTCCCAAACAATTCAGACCAAAATTTAATAACTAAGAAAATCTTAAGGGTAATTATAGTAATCAAATTTATGCTTGTGATGTGAAGTGATGCTGAATACTGTTCAGTAAGTGCTTTGCCTCCAAGAGTTACTAACATCCACAGCAGGTCTGGACACAGAAGTCATGGACCATTTGTTAAATCATGAGATAACAAGGCATCCACCACAGTAGTCAAAAATCTTTTATTAGTCACAATTGAATTAAAATATGCATTTTTTTTGTTTGGGAAACATTTTTAAAAATTTCAGAAGGATGTTATCAGTAAAAACCTGGCAGTTTGCACAGAGAATAAATATTCTAGTTCTCCAACAACAAAAAAAACTAAATATCCTAAGACTGTCATTAGGAAATAATTGACAGAAATATATGAGTATCATATATGAATCCATATAAAAATCCTCCAATGTTGCTTTAAATATTTGGGGGTTGGACAATTTTTTTCACAAGTGTGATATAAAAACCACAGGCAACTATAAAGTCTTGACCAATGTAAACTGGCCTGTTTTGATCAGCATTTGAACAGGAGTGTTCACACGGAATTTAACAAACCTGATTCACTCTCTCAGGACAGAATGCAAATTTAATTCATTAATTGCTTTTCGCTTTATTTACAGGTTAAAACGCCACTGAGACACATCATTTCACATTTAGGAGATCCTGGTTGCATGGCTATCAATCAGTGTTACAAATTAGTTAAGCATATAAGCATTACTCTGACATTGTTTTTCCCAGCTTGCTGAAAATATTCAGCCACAATAAATAAATCAAAGCATTCATGTTCTGCTCAGCACAGTGTGACTCACAGATGTCAGTGGCCTCCAAACAACCAGGACACCCAGTTAAAGATAAATTAGTCTTCCATCAAGTGCCAATGAATGTCTGGCACTTTGCAGTAGCTGTGTGTGCTCTGTAGAGGGGTGGACCTGAGTGAGAATGTTGAGAAGTCATCCTGATTTTCCCTGCAGAAACATACTTTTGTTTTCCTTAGGAGTGAGCTTTTTTGCAATTGACATGCAGTTTTGTTTGGACTTCAACAGGACAAATTCTGCCTCCACCCATATTGAACCATGGTATTGATTTTATGATCCACAAAAATATGAATGAAAAATTAATTTTGGCTTTGTTAGGTTTTAACCAACCAAAGTTCAAAAGTTCATAGGGTTGCAACAGAGTAGTAGTAACAGAAATGTAGGAGTAATGAAAAGATAACAATCTCTTAGCGGAAGGGTATATTTGCAGATGTAGTCTGTAGCCTTTTGGAAGTAATGATACTTGAGATTTAGTCTGCAGGCCACTTAGATCTTTTTATAACTCACACTGACCAGAAACAGGACCAGGGACATATCAGTGAGAGAAACACTTTGGACAAAATAAATAAGATTGAGGGGAATGCAAGAAGAAAGGGGAATAGAAACTCAGTTTTCTAATATTCACATATGGAAACTGCACAGCTGCTGATCTTTTCAGTCTTATTTTAAAACAGTGCATGTGCATGTGTGATACACAAACAGGTACAAAGGGGACAGTTGCTGTTAGTGCAATCATGCAGAAGGCCACAGGCAGTCAGAGCTATGAAAAAGCACACATAGAATAGATGTGAACACAAAAAAACCTCAGGAAGTAGTTCAGGAAGGAAAGATTAGACAAGAGGTTCTGCAGGAAAGAACACAGGAACCATCAGGTGTGTATGCTTATCTTGTGTGCAGTGATGAGGAATGGGTGTAACCTAGAAACCAATGAAATTCTGAATGGTCTTAAGAGAACAAATATGACATCTTCATTCAATGGTTTGTAATAGAAGACTGGAAAAAAAAACAGAAGAAATTAAGATGCAAGAGGATTAAAATAACTGAAATGTAGGTCTTTTACCCACATGTAACTGCACTTTGGATTTCATTACCAGAAAAAAAAAGTTATGAAGGCCAAAACACAAATTATTCAGAGAACAACTAGGCAAATTTATGAAAAATATTTCCATAGGAAATACGAAGACCAAAGTTCCAAATGCAGCATCCAGTTCTTGAAAACTCTTTGCTGTATCATTTTTTTCATATCCTGTTTAAAAATTTCATGTTATGTACAGAGAAAGATGGAGTTTTTGTTCAGCCCTAAGATGCAGGGTAGTATATATCTTATACAGTAGGAGTGCAGCAAGTAATTTGAATATATCATTCAAGATCCTGTAAAAAAATAGTTTTATTATCAGTAAGAATACTACTACAGCATTTTAAAAATTATCTCATCATTCAGTGCTATTGTGCCAAAGAATTGAAGAAGACTCCACTTAAACCACAGATCTTCAGGATTTTTCTAACAATGGGCTGTATATTTTATTTAACCATGTACAAATAAGACAGGGACAGTTATCCAAAAATTTAATCACAAATAATTTGTCATTCTAGATTTGTAATTTCACACTTCCAGTGTGAGAACAGAGCCGTAGGGATGAGAAAATAGCCAGCATAATTTCAGTGTTACAGGCATCTAAAATGGGAGTAACAAGTCATACAACTGCTGAGGACACCAAAATTAGGTGCTTGAATTTATTTCAGTTTTAATAAATCAAAGTTCTTGCTAGCAGCTCTGAGACAGAATTTTAAAAAGTGCATTACTCCTTTCTCAACATAGACTCCCTCCCTTTCGGAAATAAGAATGAATAAATTACAAGTAGAGGTCTTCTGGGGCAACACTGACTGTTATACTAAAAGCACATTTTAACCAGACTTGTCAACAGGTTAAGATCAGCATTTTTTACATTTTTAGGCATATCACTTCTCTTGCTATAAAGCTAGCATAATAATTTCCTTCACAGTTGGAAAAGTATTTAATATTTATTTCCCTGAACTAAACTATACCTATTTGAAATGAAACTCTAGGTGTCCTTAATAATATGAACTCTAAATTACAGTTCCTTTTTGGCTATGCAGGTAGTCTTAAATAGAAGATGAATTCTACTACACTTCAGGAGATGAGTAAAGTGATGCTAATTGTAAGCTTTTACCCTATTGTAAAAGTTATGTAGTAGAAAATATTATCTCTCCTTACTCTCCAGCTAAGATTAGCATTCTTTTCAGTATCAGACCAGATACTTGCATAAATTTCACATTACTCCATTACACCAAGGTGTCTGAATACCAGATGACTGACTCCAGAGGAAATGCAAGCTTGCTTAAGGGCTGTATATATTTCAGATGTGGAAACAGTACCAGTAGATGGTGCTCAAGAACATATTGCATAAACATATGCCTTGATGGAAAAGAGGGAGAGGGAGTAATGGATTGCGCCATTTTTAGCAACCTTCCAAGAGAGTTGTAGCAGCAAACACCCTTACACACTCCAAAATGTAAGTGGATAACAATAAGGAGGGTACTGCATGACAAAGGAGGGGAGATCCTGCATGAACAATTTTGTGGCACAAGGCTTCAGCTATAAAATTTTCCTAATTTTCTTATTTTAACCACAGTGTTTGGGTAAGAGCTTTTTGTCCAAACTGCCTTTTTACACAATGGAGAAAAATAAGCAATACTAGAAAAATTTAGGTTAGTAGGTTCCATCAAGCTATATTGTATGTCACATCAAATACTTGAGAAAAAGACCACATACAGAACTGAATTGTCTTATTCTGGCTAAATCTTGGTTTCTCTAACATCTTTTATGTTTGATAGGCAACCATTGCTGCAGCAATGCTGAAACCTCTATGAACACAAAAGAAAAAATACAACACAAAGATGCCTAAGGATCCAGGAAGCTCAAAAGACTGTATTATCATCTTTCTGACTCCAGACTCCCCTGATTCCAGCTGTTATTTGGACATGTATGAGCTCTGATGTCCACATTCTTTTGAAACAATTAAAAAAAAAAAAAAAAAAACAAACAAAAAACCCCAACAACAACAACAAAAAAACAGTTGAACAGTAGATGGAAACTTCAGATATTTACTCATATCTTCAGTTTTAAACAAATAAAATGAACCTCTAAGTGGGTATTTGCTTTTTAAAAAAATTTATATATTTCTATATATGTACATAAAATAGAAACATACAAATATATATATATATATATATATGTATACATATAAAATTCTTTCATGTTATGAATTATACCATTTAAAATAAATAAAAAATTGCAACTCAAATATTTCTAATAAAAAAATAGAATGCAATTTTTTTACTTGATTAGTCTCTTTTGCTTGGCATTGCCACGGGAGATTTGACACCTGGAGCAAGATGTTGGCTTCACATTCTTCCCCATTGTTATAAAGAGTAGGGAGCAGCCTTGTGCTCCAAAGAAAAACGCATTGGGAATCATTCATAGCTGGCCTCTTGTTGAATAGAAATTAAATTGAAATTCTGTGTCTGTCAGTATATTTGTCTCCTTTTTCAGAGTTATTTCACTTGAGCCTTGTTGCAGCCTGATGAGATTCATGAAGGAAATCCCTAGAACAATGTTTACAGTGACCTATTTATGGGTTCTTTCTATACCTCTGAATTGAATGTTACAAGGTGTTTCTCCTGCCTTCCATTGACTTGAAACACAGAGGTGATTCTTGCCCCCATAATATTAGATATGTTTCATAAGGAATATCAAAACTGTGGAGATTTCATTAAATGCACAGGCCTGTGTATTTATTGTGTATTGTTCTGAATCATTATCTGGTGGTCCCCATAGTAAATATGCAAACAGTATTGTAACCTTTGCAACTGAAAATCTCCCTCTTGATAGGTGCACCCTGTCAGAGTCTTCCAACAAAGCATTACTGATGGGAATTTAAAGATAGAAATTAATTACAAGCTTCAATTGTTTTACCACAGTGTGCTGCCATGTTTGTCACATCACTTTAAGCTTCAGTGCTTGCTTCCAGTTGTCTCTCAAGAAGTATTAGATTGTAGTAAATTTTAAAATATATAAAAAAGGGATGCATTTGGAGATGCATTTTTGGAAACTAGAATTCCCCTGGCGGGTCATCTGATGGGCCAGGGAACATCTATTCAGTTTTCCAAGTGTTTGAATTAAAATAATTCCTTTGAAATGTGACACTATCAACAGACAATGAGAGAGAAGCAGGAAAGGGAGACACAAAGGCCAGCTGGCTTGTTGCAATGCGTGCTGATATCACCATGTTATTCTTCTTTTAGAACATTCTGTGAAATTTAGGTCTTTTATTTTCTAAATACATGGCCATCAGAGACTTCAAATGTCCAAGTCCAAAACGTAGTGAAGCTTTGTGTGAACATATGGTTTGCTTAGCCTAGGCTCATCAGGTGAACTTCAGCATTGCCATTTATTCTGACATAGTTCCTTTTTTGTGTCATTCCTAGTAAGAGCACTTGAATTCTTATCCCAAACTATTTTTTTTTTTTTTCATCCTCACAGTTGAATATAATGCAGCAAAACAAAATTTAGATTAGTTTAAAACATTTTTGGGTTTGGTTTGTGAATCAGTGATTACTTCTGGCATTTTAAATTCATATTTTTTTCATCTTTGGATGAACTTTTAATTTCAGGATCCTTTCATTGTGATTATTATTTTTGATAGCAAGTTGCAGTGGTTTTGACACTGCTTCAGAATCTCATGTCTAACATGGACTTAAGCACAGTAATAAATTATTCTATGACAAATTATTATCCTTTGAGTTCATGAGGCCTCATCTGGAGCAGTACGTCCAGCTTTGGTCCCTGCAGTGCAAGTGAGATAATGCAAATAAATTGAAATAATCCTGAGAGGGTTAAAAGACTTGATCACATGCTATTAGTGGAGAGGAAAGGGGCTAAATGTCCTCTGCCTACAAGGGATTTAGATAGGGAAAAAAGACACACCCATTTCAGAGGTCCTTTATCCATGCAAGGACAAGAAGCAAAAGGAATTCCACAAAGGAAATTCTTGCTGGATATAAAGAAAAAAATATTTTTTTACTGAGCATGGTTATGTCTAGAAAAAGGCTCCTAGAGAGATTTTGGGTCCCTGTTGCTGGAGATTTAAAAACCTTAACTAGACACAGCACTGAGCAACCTGCTATAACTTCAAAGCTGTCCTTGCTTTCAGCAGAAGTAATCTTCAAAATTCCTTTCCAACCTAAATAATTTTGTCACTCTTATGACTATTCTTTCCATTTCTTCCTCCTCAGATTTCCCATTTCAATCCTTCTTTGTCTTCCTCTCTCCTTTTCCTTCCTTTGTTTGCTGCCTTCTTTTTTCAATTCTTTCAATTTTTCTTCTATAGAGTTACTTCACCTATTATTTTTCTGTTGCTTTTGTAATCTTTCTGCAACACTCCAATTACCTGTAAAACCTCTATAATGCAGGCAGGAAAGAAAACCACTGAGAGAAAAACACATAACAAAAATACAGGGAGATAAATTAAAAGGATGTATAGATCTCTTATTCCCTTCAGTTATTTTTAGGTAACTTCTGCAATAGCCTGTGGGTCTGGTTACTTCTCTTCCAATTTTTCTTCTCTACCTAACAGGTTTTCTCCTCCTACCTTTGGTATCCTGAACCTCTCTGTCCCAATACTGTTATATCTTCCTCTCACTCAGCTTTTGTCTTTCTCACCCTTTCAACTCATTGTATTTGCCCTTTCACATCCTTATTATAAAGGCTTTCATTTTAAGTTTTCTGGCTCATCAAGTCTTATTCAATTTTAGATACTTCTTTTCACTCAGTAGTCAGAAATTCCAGTCATGATTTAAAGTTTTTAAACTATATTTGCTGTACCAGATTTCCCTTATGAGTCATTGTTTTTATGACTATTCCAGAAATTTATGGCAAGTCCAAATGTGATCCTTTTTTTCACAGCACAAAAAGAAAGTGACCATATCTCTTGCAGAAAAACATTTTTGCAAAATTTCAGTGCATAGCATGGAAGATAAGAGCATGAAAAAGTGAAGCTTTTTTAATAAATAACTGTAAGAATTTGTTATCAAGAGTAAATCAACATATTTTCTTACCCTCAGAATTAATCAGAGAGTATTTTTGGAAACCTCATGAAGTAAAATTGCCTCAAGGCCGACACCTGGCAGGAGAAATTGGAGCAAGGATAGTTAACCTCTGTAGAGCCTACAAATAATTGAAAAATGCATGTAGGATATGAAGAAATTTATACAGGAGACACATTTCTAATTTTTCTTATAATACATTATTGCACAATTTTATTTTTGTTCAAACATAATGTGTTTTGAGACCCTATTCCTTCTCCCACTTCCAACCAATCTCATATTGGACTCCTGCTAATATTGAGTCTTCATCAATGTAGAAATATACACACTTGATTTCCTTTTTCTTAGTATTCTGACAACATTTCAAAGTCTATTTTTTTTTCCTTTTTATCTCATATGATAACCACATTTTTTTTTTTTATCCCATTGACTTAATCCCATCACCTGTCTTTTTTCAAATTAATTTGTGCAGTGACCTCAATTTTCCATTCATGGAATAAAACCATAGCATTATTAAGGTTGAAAAAGACCTCCAAGATAGATGCCAGCCTTTGACTGAACACCACAATGTCAATTAACTTGTAGCACCAAGTGCCATGTCCAGTCATTTCTTGAACACTTTCACTCCTTGAACACTCCACCACCACCTGGAGCAGTCTGTTCTAATACTCAGATGCCTCTTCAGTGAAAAAATTCTTTCTGATGTCCAGTTCAAACCTCCTGTGGCACAGCTTCTCAATATTTCTGCAGATATTTCTCTTTTAGATAAAGTCCAACTGCTAACTTTTACTTTTTAAATGGCTTAAACTTTACTGTTCAAGCTCTTATTAGTAACTTTATTATCTTCTTGAAATTAGTGTCCTGCCAAAATAATACACAAATATGTGCTACTGTATTTCTTATGAGCTCTCATCTTTCTCTTCGCAGCTCTGAGGATTTCTCTTTTCAACACACTACCAAGTTCTTTAAAGCATTTCCTGGGAATTTGTTGTTCTGGCCTCAACCTGAGCTTTGTCTCTAAATTGAATTAAACCATAAATTCAAGACAAGGCATCTACATTTCTGCATTTTGCTAGATTTACCAAATTCAGGTCCTCTTCTTCTAAATCTACCCAAATATTGCCTGTATCTTACTATTTGCAAGACATCTAAAGGACAAAAATCAGGAAGATGTTCCAAATGAGAAAAAAAAATTGGTGAGTGATAATAATGATAACTTCACAGTAGTTAAGAGTGTGGGTGAAGAAATATCTCAACTATGGGTAGTTTTATAGAGAGTTAGTGAAGCAAAATAAACACTGAAGTCAATTGGACAAACTCTGCAAATAGCTTAGTCACAGAATTTTTGTTCTAGACTATTTTATTTATAGTAAATAAACATAATAAAAAGAAATATATTGCATTATTTAACTAGGAATAAAAAACTATGTATAATCCTGACTGAAAACAATATGTTCAGATAAAAATGCAGACAAACATACAGGCCTTATATGTAAATAAGCAGGTATACTAAATGGTTATTTTAAGTCCCAACTAAAATATTCTATTCTATTCTATTCTATTCTATTCTATTCTATTCTATTCTATTCTATTCTATTCTATTCTATTCTATTCTATTCTATTCTATTCTATTCTATTCTATTCTATTCTATTCTATAAAATCCATGTATTAAAAAAATAATTCTTATTTTTATATTTAAATATCACTTATGAAAACACATAAAAGAGTAGAGACTGTTTTAATCACTCTTAAAGACGTAAAATATAAATATGGAACAAAGAGTGGCCATTTGAAATAATCTTGTCTTAGGAAGTATTCAAGAAAACCTTCAAAATCAGAAAATCAGGGACTCATGTAATTTTGTGCTTTTTTCAGGGCTCAGGTTTTAGGTGGGCCTTGAGTGATGACCATTGAAATACAGTGACCCTCCAGTGGGAATTGATAATTGTGCACATTTAAGAAACTTTCTTTTTTTGTGTGTAATTTCACATCTACAGGATTAGAACTGATAAGTCAATCTATATCTTGCTGGCACATTGAAGATCTCAAATCCATGTGAAAGCAGATTTCTGGGAGTGGTAAGGCCCAGAGGAGAAGGGTAGAGTAAATAATGCCACTAATCCCAAAGATAAGAAATATTTCCCATGTTCAAAAGGTGTACTTTGTGTAAAGTTGATCAGCTGGAATGTGACTAGTGAAAGGTAGAAAAATTATTCAGTTTTCAGTGTTTCAGTGTTTCAGTTTCAGTGTAAAATCCTATTAAAATATTCAGAGTAAAATTTGAGCAAGGCTTCATAATTATTTTCCTCCAAATAGTCCTTCGTACAAGATACCTGCACAATGACAACTGATTTGCAGCACCTTTTCCCTCTGATATTTAAAAAAATATCTTAAAAAGATGGGCCCATGAGGTACAACTAGAAAAGAATTCATGCCAGATGACACCTTTTGAATAAAAGAATGGAAGCATAAATACATATCAAGTAAAGTATAGCTAAAATCTCTGAAAACCTTAACAAGATACCAGTGTCTCTAATGAACACCCAGTCTGCTCAATATACAGGAACAGAGGAACAATAAGTAAGAAAAAACAATAGAGTTTCTGATTCCAAAGCAGTTGAAAATATTAACTTAACAATGTCTCTTGGGGGCAATTGTCTGCATGATGTATCTTTTGCAGGTCAACGAAAAAACATGATTATTGGAGAGAGCCCTGGAAAATGCATCAACAGTTCCATCCTACAATGGGGACTACAATGGGTTTTTAATGTGTTCATTCAAAGCAATGGTAAACTCTAATTTTACCATTTACATACAGCAATTTTTCAAGCTCTATATTTCCAACTACTAATCTTTCATATTCTAAAAAATATGGTAAATTCCAGGGTTACAAAAATATGCTTAATATCACTATATTTGTTATAACCTTTGTTTCCAGTTGATGCAGAACCCCTCAAAGCAATGAAGTCTGTTGTGACTTCTGAAAGAATAAAAGAAATACAAACCATCCAGACAAAATACCGACTGACTTGAAATCATAAAACAGTGCAACAGAAGTAGGGGTTTGGAATGGAAGAAAAAATCGTGAGTATGGAATAATACTGTGATCTAAAATTCTGGTAGCTTTTTGGTGGCTTTCTTTATGCACTTGCTAAATTTCATGATGCATACCCTCACAGATACTAAGGCTTACTCTCTTCAGTTATATAATTGTCCACATTCCCAAAGTGAAGGACATTCCTGTTTGAAGGGATAGGACTGGAAGGGGATCAGAGACTAATGCTGCTGGATCTCAGAAGTCAGTACAGACGCATGCAAACTGACTGTTGTATGCTGGGCCAAAACCTACATTAAATTCCAGGATGAGTAGATATTTTCTATATTTCATGCATTTTCAAAAGATTTTTTTATATTTATACATGATGATTTTTATTCTCTATGCTTCCAAAGTTTAAACACTTCATATCCATTTCAATTGGTCAGTCTTTTTTGTTTTATTTTAAATGGTAACTGATTAAGCAATGAACACCTTAAAGGACTAAAGGAAATGTCATGTATAGTAGTCAAATCTGAGTCTCCAATGTGTGGTTAACTACACGTGTGACAGCTTCTGCTAGACTGTAGATTTTCCACAAGAAAACAATAGCATTAGCAGAGGTCATCTATGCAAATCTGGTCCATGACATGCTTGCTCTTACAAGTCAGTGTACTCCTTACATACATAATCCCCTAAGTAAATGTCCTCTCAGTCACCACTTACCTGTTGTCTAGACAAGAGAAAAATCTACTTCATTTGTGAGTCAGCTGTGTTTTCCCATTTACTCTGTGGGTTGAGATATTTTTTTGTATTGCCTTTGTAAGATACGGGACCAGTTTAATTTCATGCAACACTGTATGCCAAACAGCTCCAGACTGCTACAGAATTGCAATTCTGTATTTATTTTAAGATTTTTATTCCCTTTGAATGTCATGCAATATTTTGTTAGCATAAATTTTATTAGGTGAATGATTTTTATGTCCTACCATGACAATCTAATGTATAAAAGCTATAATAGAATATTTAAAATTGCAATATTCTGAGCATATTGCATAGCAGAACCAGTTGTATTAGTGAAGAAATAGGTACTGGTATGTTTTTCTGAAAAGAAGAACTGTATATTGCAAGAAGCAAAGTAGTCCCTATTGGAGTATTAGGGAGTCTGGGATTTTATGTTTGGTTCTTATGACTAAAGCATTTATGGTATCATAAGAGCTGTTTAATGAATGTACTGCCTAGTAATACTCCACAGGGTATACTATATTCTCTTCCTATTACTGCTTTTGTCTCTGCAGATAATTCTACAAGCTCACAGCAAAGAAAACAGGACAGTTCCTGATCATGTTTGTTTATTAAGAATGGTTGATCATGGACAATATCAGTGAGATATCAAATGAGAATTAGTGACTGCTGGGGCTTTCTGCATTTTTAAAATTATTCTTGATGATATATTGGTGTGGATTGAAACAGCATTATACCTAATCCTATAGTGTTTCTGGATGACCTGGAGATGCTGTTCACTGAAGATGCTTGCTGTGGACAACACGTTGGGAGCTGGAAACTAGAAATCTCTACTGGGGCAAGGCATTCTGCAGACAATTCTAGAATGTGGTAATTACAGGAATATGACTTAAAAGCATACTTGTAAAATGTCAGATGAGACACTGGAAGATTTCTTTTTTAAAAATTTGAAAAACCTATTATGTGATTTGTTTAATAAATGTGTCTCTTGTGAAAAGGCTTTAGATAACAGATATTATACCTAGAATATGGAGGGAACTTTTCTAAATCTTCTTTTTTATTGAGATTTTTTTATTCTTCGCTAAGGCAGTAGAAACCTCTACCATTTTTCATGGCTATATACAGCATGGTCTCTTGATTTAAAAATCTATGTGCACAGAATAAATTTAAAGATAGTCTGTAAATAGGACTCCCACCCTTTTTTAATTATCATTTTCCTGTCTGAAATTCCTCTAGACTTTCTCATCATTCTCTGTCTCCTACAATTTATGTTAAATATAATTTCTTATTTTTCACACTGTGTTATAGACAATAGTGCTGGCTCCCGAGTGTAAAACTTCTACCAGCAGTAATGTGGAAAATTCTTCTTTTCTTGTGTAAGAGAAGTGAATATGAAGTGTCAACAGAGTCTCAGCTGAGGTCATATCTATGGCAGGCCACAGGGCACACAGTGTAATTGGGAAAACGGCAGTAGCAGTGTTTCTGTTACTTTGTAGATAGGAAGAACATTTCTTTTTTTGTAATAACAACAGTTCATTTCGCAGCTTTGCTGTAACAAAATAAATAATACCTTCCTGCTCCAAAATTTGATCATTTAAAAAATGTATTTTGGAATAGGTGATTACAGATATGTTCTATAAAATTTACTAATTGAAAGACACTAACAGCAAGCTTCTCCCATTGCCAAGGAAGAGCCAGCATTTCCAGGTGTTGACTTGTCAACACAGCACAGCTGAGTTTAGTTAGCTGCTAAAATAGTCAGTTGTGTGGTACTCTGGCCAGGTTTGCAAGAAAAGCACTGAGGAGTTCTTATATATGTATATATGTGATGTGATCATTACACATATGCAGTTTGTGATCCTTTCATTGATATTTTTTTGTCCTTCTCTTTTTGGATGCCTTTTAAGAGCACATAATTTATACAAAACACACACATATATAAACATGCGTGTTGATATGTAAGTATTTGATTGTATACCTCTAATTTAAAGGACTTGAAAATCTATGTTGAAAAGTACTGTAATAGTATCTCTAGGACTCTGGCTATCATTCAATTAGGGAGACAATGCAATGTTCCCACTTATAAAAGCATAACCACTAGAAAGAGTTACTGTGTGAACAATTTGCCAACAATGCAAAGATTGAAATATATCCTATTAAACAGTTTCTTCATAAGCCTGTGTAAGTTATAGCCTCTTTGAGTACAGATTGATGAGAGTCAATGTCTAAATTTGCTGTATAAACTATCAGTTGCCCACTCCTTTTTCCTGAGTCAGTGTTTCACAGGCTGTTGAACTATTTTCTTCCATGGTCCTCTTGTGACTCTTTGGTGCCTGAGGTAGTGAATTATACCTGCTTGTCCTTCTCTATAATAATATAACTTTTTGGAAGACTGCATTCCCCTAGCCATCCCTCCACATTTTTTCTTTCTCTTACGCACCTCAGAGGAGACTGTATTTAAGTGAAATGCTCTCAAGTTTTTGGATTACAGTCACCTCAAAGGAAACAGAGAATATTTGTCAAGTTTTAGAGATTTCTTCCTGCATTTCTCATTGCTGTTTTTTCAGTGAGTGTTTTTCATGTTTTTAGGAGTTGACTGTCATGAAGATGCTGATTGGGGGTATTAGGCACAGAGCTACTGATTCCTGCTCTCTGCTGACCTCTCCTCCTGGGAGGCTGATGAACAACACCAGCAGCTGTAGAAGCACAGGATGAAAGTGGAGTTTGTGAAGGTCATATTGCCTTAGCAAAGGAAAGCTCTTTTGTGTGTAATGACACCCAAGGAGCATGTGTATGAGCTGGGATAAATTACAGCAGACTTTATTAATGAGGACACAGTGACAGAGAAACATATCCTGCATTGGGAGGATCCTCATGCCTAATGTTCTCTACAGGAGGCTTGAAGCAATACTGCCACACTATCAGTCAATTGTTCTTTGACTGTGAGGCACAGAATGTTGATGTTAAAGCTTGAGCAACCTGTGCACCAGAACTTCATTGATTTGAACAAGTGAATTAACAACCATCTCCAGCATGTAGTAACTTTACAACAGAAAAAACCCCACAAAACCTAAACAACAACAACAACAACAAACAAATAAAAACCCAAAATAAACAAAAAAACAAACCAAAACCAAAAAAAAAAAAAAAAAAAAAAACCCAAACAAACAAACAGAACCCCAAAAAACCTAAACAAACAAAAAACCTCCAAAGAAATAGAACCCCTGCAGTCCCCCCAAGGGGGGAGGGAACCAAAGAAAAAAAAACAAAACAAAAGAAAATCACTGAACACCAGCATAAATTTGGAGCAAAAGTTTATAATGCTTCAATTCTGGAAGGGTTTTTTCTCTGAGTCTGGACTTGGGTTCATATCCTGACATGCTCTGTGCATGATCCCACTAATAAGGTGGGTGCAATGTGTTCAGAGATAAACAGAGAAAGACCTTAGTATTTAAGCTAAAACATACATTAAAAATTAGAGATTTTTTTTTTTTTTAACATTTAAAAACTTTTTATTTTTAAATCAGCAGGTCAACAGGGCAACATTTTCTTGTTGATCAATGTGGGACATTCTATAAAACCCAGATGTACAATAACAAAGTTTGCATTTTGTGTTTAAGCATTCCTGTAGTTGTTGATCAAGGACCAGATCTCTTTGGATGCCTGACAGGTAAGACCTTTTCCAACAGAAGTCAGCAGTTTAGACCTGGCCATAATTACCTAATGGTATCCCTATTAAGCAGAATTACCATCCCTATTAAACAGCAGTTATTGCTATTAGGTATCATTAGTCTTAAATTGCTTTCTTGGGACACATCTCAATTAAGCAAATTTCCATGTTAAGTGCATCCTGATTAACTGAACTGCACTGTGCTGCTTTGTTTCTTCATGTGCCCACTTCATTCAGTAGCCTTCACCCCTCATTTGCACCTCTCTCAAAGTCTGGCCTTTCCAAGACTTATTTAAAAAGTACACCTAACTGAAGCAAGGACTGCAAAAGAACCTAATATTTTGGTGTCTTGCCACATTTCATTAGTTGTATTTGAAATTCAAGTTCTACTCTTGCAAGATTTTATTTTTTTCTTTTACTTGGAATAATGTATTAATTCTACTTAGTGTGTAATTTCCCTGTTACAGGGAATTTTCTGGCTTCTGGAAAAGGTTGTGAATTACACATGCAAAAGGGAGATGTGATTTTACTACCTAAGAAATTTTTAGAGAAAGGTATAAAAATAATTCTATTGCTAGAATGATGTCATTTTTCTTTCCCTGGAATGTTTGTGCATCAGAGGTCAGAGGCAGTGGTTTTAAAAACAACAGAGAAATTAATCTCACCACTTTAATTTGTTGAAAGAGCAGTTTTATTACAAGCAGGTTAGAGGTGAAAATAAAGCCAGATGTACTTAATGTGGTTGTTTATTCAGATTTCAGATTATAATAGTTAGGATAGTCCTGAGTGATGCAGGGGTGGGGAACCCAAAACAAACCCAAACAAACCCTTAAATCACATCAAGCCTTTCAGTCAAAGCTAAACCATGAATATTAATTTGTCTTCAAGACAAATTAAAACCAAAACAGCATTATTTTAAGAAGTTATTACATGTTTTTTAAGTTGAAAGTGTTTTCTTATATAGAAACTTTTTATAAAAACAAATTACACTGAAATAATATTAATAAAAAAATAAAGCACAATATTGAAGATAGACCCATTTTCCTTCTATTTATAAGAATAGCCTTCCAAACTAGCTGAAATTATTTTCTAACACTAAATAAAATTTTTATCACAGTTTCTGGTAGTCTGTCCTGTCAGTAAATACAATTCAAAGGTACCATACCTAAACAATTTCTCAGATGTAGTCATGCAGAAGAAAAAAATTCATTAATTCTTTCAGTGATTCTTTGGGTTTCTGGATGTCAACTCAGAAATACTAAGTAATTTTATCTTGCCTTCTGAAGTTTTTCAGTGGTAAGTGCACACAAAAGCACATATTTATTTCTGAGGATATTTGGAAGTGCTATCTATTCCCTTCATCTTTGCTGAGAGGATGACAAGGCAGTAAATCAATATCTTCCATGAGAAGACTTTTCAGAAGAGTGGTTTCCATATTTTTGTTACTGTACTCTATTTTATCTGGATATTTTCATTAATCTTCCTAGACATGCTTAATACCATCTAATATGATTTCAAAATGTTTTTCACCCTGAAAGTCAAGAGGTACCACTACAGTCATCTCTTTTCCTTCTCAATAAAACAGATGTTAGGACGTCCATAAAAGTAAATTCCTTTGTTAAGGGAAATGGAATTCAAAGTAAAACAGACACTTCTGGTCTTAAAATTTCAAGTGATGGAGAACCCATTGCAAAACTAACTAAAATGTGCAGATGGTCTTGTGCTTCTGGGAGAGGGAAAAGACATGAATGCATTTTTGCTTGGAATTTATTTCCCTTCCATTTCATGTCCCTGTGTTTTCTTTAATAAACAGAAGAAGATGCTATTAACTATATTAAAATACTGTACAAACACTCACAGATTTCTGTCATATAAAGTAATTTGTTTGACCTGTTTTAGTCTTAAAAGTGACATGGAACTCCAAGGAGTTAAGCTTTGGTTTTCAGCTACTACCTCAGCCACCCATCACTTATCTCTCTAGATCTGGCCAGGACCTTGTATGAAAATCCTGCATTGCCTCTGATCCTTGAACTTTCACCTCATGTGCTCCCCTTGTCCAAAACTGCTGCATTTAAGGCAAAACATTCAACCAAGCCATAACTAACCTCCTACTGGTGTCATGACACTATTTTCAGCATGAGTTAGCTAAAAAATAGCCTCTAGATGTGGTCAACCAAAGTATGTTATTTGCTTGCCTTCAGTTCATGTTCCCATTAAACCATATGTTGCAAATTTGGGCAGTATTTTTTTCTTTTTTTTTTTTTTTCTTTTTTTAATTTTTATTTTTTTGAGGTTACTGAAAAAAAAACAAACATGGTGCATAGCAAATGAATATACTGGACTATAGTAGACCTTTCTCCAAAAAAATCATGTAATGATAAATGACTTGGAATTGCTTGCAAAGGACCATACAGATAGGATCCACTGTGCCATGGTGAAGACGTGCATCTTTATACTTTATTTATCAAAATGACATTTAGTAATTTCCATTTAGCTACTACCTGTGTGAGAAAAAAAAAAATTAATCAAGACATTGGCTTAGCTTTTTTCCAAAACATATTTATTATATTTCAATTTTTAATTCTTTATTAACGATTTTCAGATTGACCACTCTGCTAATTCTGACAGATGGACAACAGATGAATATTTATGCAGTTTTCTTCTTTCATTTTTAGTTATTAAATTTTGTTGTATACTATTTTGGGAGTTCATGTATGCTTTGATGGTGGCAGTCTTAAATGCCTAATACATAATCACAGAATGGGTCACCATGGGCCATCTGCTCCAATCTCCCTGCTCAAGCAGGGTTGCCCCAGAGCACATGGCACAGGACTGTGTCCAGATGATTCTCGAAGATCTTCAGAAAGGGAGACTCCACAACATCTCTGAGCAACCAGGCCTCAGTCACTGCACAGTGAAGTTCTTCCTTAAAATCAGATGGAGCTTCCTGTGCATCCGTTTCTGCCCATTGCCTCTTGTCGAGGTGTTTGACATCACCCAGCAGAGCCTGGATCACAATCCTCAACACCCTCCCATTAGAAATACCAGGACTAACATTTCCTTTGGGAGGTAACTTCTTTCCAAACATAATTTTCTGCTCTGAGCTGGCAGTTTCATGGATATTTTATTTATTAAGATGTGGAGTTGTAAACATTAATTGTCCCATTTTCCTGAGTTAGCCAATGTGTAGAAAACAATACCTTTTATTGACAGAATTTTATTTTTCTTAAATAAAACTTAGCAATTCCCAGTAGTGTCAGTTATATTGAATGCTGCAAAGTGATTCTATATTTTGTCTAATAAGAGAATGGGTTTTTTCCTTGTTTCTTCGACATATTGAGGCTTAGTGGATTTTATGTCTAATTTGTACCTCTCAGATTTTATTCTTTTTCTTACTACTCTTTTTATTGTGCTGTTTTTTAAAGCCTCCAATTAAGGCAACAACATTGTGATTGTGAAGTCAATCCCCAAGGAAGAAAGATATGTTCTGCATAAAAATGACATGTGTAAATCAAACTGTTTTGATTGCCTGTCTTCTACTGCCATGGAAGAGAAACCCAGAAGAATTCTCGGGCGTTTACTTCTTTGCAATATCTTTGAATATTTTAAATTTTTATGAAACTTGTAAGCCATGCCATTGTGTGTATATATATCTCTCTGTGGATTTTTGACAAAATTCTTCTTAGAATTATTTTTTGCAAATTCTGCTTTGGTTCAGTCATGGTTCAGTGGGGTCGTGTTTTGCTGCATGTTGTGCTGCGCTGTTACTTATCACAATGCACTCAATTTTATTTTTTTAAAAGCTGAAGTTAGGACTTGGAATTTAATTACATTGTACAAATACAAGAATTTTTATTTGGCACTTCCTGGACAACTAGCCTCACACTAATACCCAATGATTTTTTTGGCTCAGACTCCTATTAAGTCTGCAGTTACATGACTTATTTGGAAAAATTCTATAATCAGAAAAAACATATTCTGTAAAAGAGGAAAAATGGAACACAGTTAAATAACCTTTAGTGGTAGCTGGCAATCTTGTTTTTGTATGCCAGAAAAGGGATAGGAGCTGAGCAATGCTGAAACATCAAGCTCCAAGGCAAAGGAAGAAAGACTCCTCCTGTAGCTTACACCTTTAGTCCTTCTATTTTTGTGCACAGTACACACATTTTCTTGGGTAAAAGCTTTTCTGCTAGAATAAAAGAGAAGAATGGATATACTATGTAAAGAGTTGTGAAAGTTATTGTAATGGGTACAAAAAAAAAGCCCATGCTTCACCCTTCCCCCAGAAAAATGAAAATCCAGAGATTTCCTATAAATAGCGACATAATTCCATTGATTGTTAGGAGAGTACACAGTTATCGTGAGTTGGCATGGAAAATTTTGTACGAATATGAGCACCATTACTCTTAGAGAAAACAGTAGAAAAGCTGATAGCATTTGAAACAAATTTTGGAACCATTTATATATGTATTATCAAGAATAGAGTCTAGATAAAAACAGAAACTTGTATCTCCACACTGAAGTTCTTGTGTCATTTTAGGACTGGATAAACCTTAAATGTTTTTTACAAAAATATATAAGACATTACAGAAATCAGCCTCTTCATGAAGAAAATAGCAGAGAAAGCTTCTTTGATCATTGAAAAAGTGAGTTAGACAGACAATGGCTTTCTGCTCTGCCCTCAAACATCCATGTCCTGTAATGAACATCATGCTGTTTATCATGTCTAATATGTATTTGCATTCTGGTGCCAGTGTCACACAGATGCCTGGGGGGGTCTCTATCCACTGCACAGGGACATATGCCTGATGTTCATGTGTATTACCTTCTTTTACAAGTACTAGGAAAGATTGCTTTCTCTTTATTCACATTTCAGTCTGATATATTTAGGCAATGATGTGGTATACCCAAAAAAATCGAAAAGGTAGGGGCAAGTTTGAGAAGCAAAGGTGCTGATGAAAATTGAGTGTATCCTTGCATGTGTTAGACTACAAATGCAATTTTAAAGTTGAATTTGTTGCTGTGTCCCCAGAGAGAGGGAAAAATTATACCTTTCCTCATTTTTAGGATGATACCTGGATTTGTGGATTATTTCACCCCCTGAAAATTAGCTCTAATTTCTAACCAGGCTGTTGGTAACAGCAAAATCACTTTTTTATTTTGTTTCTTTTTGTCAATTTTAGTTTCTTTGACTGACCTTTATAAATAAGTATAAATATAAACTCTATATAAATTTATAAATATATATTTTAAATATTAAAATATTAATTTTATAGAAATGTATAAATATTTATTTGAGTCTTGACAATGTGAAGAGCAATTTTAAAAAATATCTGTATGCTTCATTTTTTGTGGAACAAGTCAATACTTTCTCTTGCAAGTTTTGTTTGGAAAGTGTAGAAGACACATTTTTGCTTAATAATATTTTCCTTAATGGGTGCTGTACTTGTGGCCACTGTAGTAGTCACACTCACACAGATTAAATTCTACTTAAACCATCACATCTAAACGTTTACTATTTGGCTGGCTCAAATCTATCTCCATGGCCATTGGTGGTATCTTTTGGGAGAGAAAAAATAAGTTTCATTAATGAAAAGCCTGACAAGGTCTGAAGAACAGCTCACTGCAGGATCCACTCTGAATCAACTACATGGATGCAGAGCATCAAAGAGATGAGTGATTTCCCCAAAGAATAAAATTAACTGCATAGGTGCTGGGATGTAAGCAAAATTTAAGCAATCTGAATCTGGCATTATTTGTTCAGTTAATAGACATGGCAAATGATGTTTTTCATATAGTTCCAGAAAAAAACCCTAAGATACTTGAGAAAATGTCACTTAGCAATGTGGTATTTTTCATCTAACCTTGCACAATTTTGTTTAGATGGAAATATGTCTTATGACTGGAAAATACAAAAGAATATAAATGAGTGTTGTCCAACAGACTGGCATTTCAAGAAGGTAACATTAACATTTTGTATGTGCTATTGCATTTCTCCATAGATTTCTTAACTTTGGTTAGCTGCCAACAAGTGGGACTTAATTCTGGACCCAGCTCCTTTTTACACTTGCAGAAGTGGCAGAGAGATCAGAGAACAGACTTTCACATATTTTCTGTTCCTGATTTCCCGATGAAAGAAATGGAAAAATTGAACCTGATCAGTATTTGGAAGAAATGAATTTGCAGAAGGAAAAGCATTTCACTTTTTCACTATTGTTGTGCTCTTTTTTACTCAAGTACTTTAAAGTGATCATAATGTTTTTCAATGCATAGGACATAAATGCAATTTTTTCCTTCGCATAAACTTTCTTCAGTGTATAGGCATATTTTTATTTATTTATTAACTTATTATATTTTTACATATTGGCTTGTCAAATGAGAGAAATTACAGATGGAATATTAAGTTTTCTACTTTCCTCTCACAAACTGCCCTCTACAAAAATAACCTTAAAACCAGATAGATGTGATAGAAAAGTTGGGGTTCTGAATTTGAAACTGTTAATCTGCTGCCCTACAGTAAAATGACCATGGTCATGTGTCTGGTATATATGTGAGATGTATTTTGCTCTCCTTACTTGTTTTGAATATTAAACTTGCTTTGCAGCTGATCTCATATAAGTTAATGGGGCTTGTTGTACAATTAGACACTGCTTAACGGAATGTGATCCACATTTCATGGTTATTGATGTGAATGAAAAATTCATTAGTCATGGAATAGAAACTAAAATACTGGCACAGATTAAAAACTTGGTAAGACAGAAAACTAAGATTGGAAAAGAAAAACAAATAAACAACACAACAACAACAGCAATAGCACATCTAAGCACAATCTGGAAAATGTTGGTAAAAGAATTTCCTGGTGAAACAGCCTAGAAGGCAGAACTTGTACATAAGAAAACTCTTCCAAATTTTGTGTGTCATAAAAAATATATCTCATTGCTTGGGCAGATACCTCAGCAATAGTGTAGATCACACAGGCAAAATATTAGCTCACTGTGGGGCAATAGTTCGACACATCAGCAAAAACTGTGAAACATTAATAGTGTGCATGAAAATTACTGAGAAGAGCAATCTTATAAATCTATTACATTATTATTTGTAATTGTGCATTCAGTACTCTTCACTTAAACTTAGATTACAAGAAGTATTTCATCATTGTCCAAAATACCTTTTAAGAATCCAGGATAATATCTCCATAGAGATAATACAATAGTAGAAATCACTGTTTGGGGATAACATAAAAAGCAGAAGCCATAATAGAGAAATTGGCATAATCTCTCACCTGATGAGTTTAAACCAAGGGAGGTGAAAGGCAAAGGCTGTGGCTAATTAGTAGCTATGTGAGCTCACTCTCTCTAACACTGAGGTAGCTTACACTGGGGTTGTATCCCCCAACTCAAGAATCTTGATTCAGAGGCTGCTTGAGCAACCTGGTCTAGCATAAAGTATCCCTGAAACTAGGTAATCATCAAGATCCCTTCCAACCACAACCACTCTATGTTTCTATGATTCTATAAATACAGACAGAGCCACTGCTGTCACTCCAGGACACCTGAGACCAGCAGAGGTCAGGTAGGTCTGTGAGAAGCAGGAGCCCCTGGAGCTGCAGCTGGAAGGTAAGCAAGGTGTCTCACAGCATCCAAATTTACAATAAATGGTCATGGGTCCATACTCTATGTAACTGAGTGCAGTAATTTCTCATTAGGAAATTGTCCCTTCTGGTTTGAAAATCAAGTGGAACCTCATCTGTACTAAGACATTTAAGTGAAAAACACACCCCAACATATGGTTTACAGTTAAAATGTGACTGTATCTTTACTAAGGGTATAGAGTTTTTCTTCTAATGAAATTAAACTTAGACAACAGGCCAATTAACTTTTTAAATTTAGTCCACAACTTGAGAAAGAAATTGCTTGCTTTATGTGTTAATCAGGAGAAAAATAAACAAGACATGAATAACATTTTTAGAATTTTGGCATGAGTGAAACATTATGTTAATCTAGACTTGACCTTTATTTCAAAACTCAAGGAAATACTTTGAGATCACAACTTTCTAGGTGATAGTGAAATGTGCATAAATATTAGCCCAGTCATCTGGAGTCTGACATTTACTTGTTGACAAATAAGAAATAATTTTAAACAAGCATGCTAGGATGCCCATTTTCTTCCTACTTATTTAATTTTTCATTCCAGACACATGGAGACATGGGAAATTAAAAAGCAGGAAGGAGTAGGATTTGCAAAAAGTAGTTCCAGCTAAATAGTGCTCACGTATGAAGTACATATTTTAAAGACTTAACAGATGTAGTTTTGGGCTTTCTTTCCCACGTAAACTTATGTTGCAAGTTGAAACATTGAAGAGTCAAGGGACAATAATTATTCCAAAAGTGGAATTTTCATATGTAACTAATTGTATCATGAAAGTTGTCACACTTAGAAAGTGATTCTCAACCTTTTCATCTAAAATGTATCCCAAAAGTGCTGAAGAAGAGACAGCTCTCCCTTGAGCACTCTTTTCTAGTTATATTTCTGAAGGTATAATGTTTCTTAAAAGCCAGCAAAATAACCTCTGGTTTCTGGTGACAGAAGAGGAAACTCCTTTCCCTGCTTTGTTACCTTACTGTTATTCAAACTTCAAGCCAGCATTTTTATTGACATACTTGTTTTTGAGATAAATGTGCATTTCTTGAGCCTATTGGACTAAATTTATGGTATCCCTTCAGCTGAAAAAATGAATATTCATGTTTTGTTATTGGGTACTATACCCCAGATTGTTACAAAATAAGGAAAATATTGGACTTTTTTTTCTTTATTAGATGAGACAGTACAATACTGATAGGACATGTAATGTGTTTCACATTTTAAATACTGTGTGAGTAGGTCCTCTGGGAAATCTCTACTTATTTACAGCTGAAAATATTTATCTGCAAATAAACTCACCAGGACACTTCAATACATTAAAGGGAGAGAGAACATTGAAATAGCAGCCTCAGAACAATGAAGATTTTTTAAATTTAATCTCTCAGGTTTGTAAAACAATTAGAAAAACAGTGATGTGTGTCTTACTTTATACTAATGGGAGCAGCTACACTACCATCACTGAGATATTTTGGGTTTACAGGAGCTGTGGTTCTGGTTATTTATTTACTTGTATTGCAAGTCTGAGCTAGCTGCATCTAAGGGAAAATACCCCACCCCCTAAATTCTTGAATGGGTGATAAGAGAAATGGGATATGAGTTAATATGCACTAAAGGCAGGGTTTTCTATGTTTAAGATTGCTTAAGAAGACTTAGTATTCAAGATCAGACTGCTAATAATTTTGCAAGAATTTAATTTCCTGAGTTAGGTATTCCCTGATAAATTTTTATTTGAATTCAAGGAAACACACTAACAAAACAAACAACCCCATCATTGCAGTTTGGGGGACAGGAGGGGGAAAGAACACATATTTGGGGAATAGGCAATGGATAGAAATAGTAATTGGAACAATTAGAGTGTGAAAGTAATAGATACAGACCTTAAGATCAGCATCAAGATGGTGTTATGCAGAAATCAAATGACTACTCTAAAAAACAGTAAGAAAACAGAATCATTTGACTCTGAAAACTGACTAAAACACCGATTTTTTAATGAAGTAAACATTCCTTCGTATTTGTATCTGCATCAGAAAGTAAACTACAATGCAGGTGAGGAGCTGTGTTGAGCTAAAGTTGACGTGATTCTCAGTGGCTCTCCACCCTGTGAACTAGCTCAAGATGTTTCAGTGATGATGGTTTTGCCAGTGTAGACAAAAACAGACAGTTATTGGCAGCAGAGCAATAGGGAATCTTGGCAGCCTCCATTTCCAGAGGCAAAGAAACTCTGCTGAACTCGCTTGCTTTCATGTATGGAATTTCTTTAACTTAGCAAGGTGCAAGTAGTTACAGTTGTTCTCCATTCCACTCAGAATGAAACTTTGGGTATCAGTTAATCCATCACAATTTATCAGCATAAAGTGCACAGCAGGTCCTCTGTGCAAACTGCACCATCCCCTTCAAGTTTTGCAGGTGCCACCAGCACTAAGCCATCCCTAAGTGTAATTTTGGGACATAGGGCAGACTGTAAGTCAAGAGCAAGACAGGAGGAAGGACTAATGCCCTGTTTTGAGAACCAGGAGGAGGTGAAGTGGGAATATAACAAACAGAAGAGGGATGTGGTATTGAAGGCCTGATTTGTATGGAGATAACAATATTGAAAATGGGATTTAAAAAATTTTAGGGTAAGAAATGGAAAAGTAAGGTTTTCTATAAAATAAAAATAGATTGCCATATCACCAAAGTTTGTTTGAAGTCACATATTGATGTATAAAGATATAGGTCTTTAGACAGTACCCTAGTTACAACATGACTGAAGGAAAGTTTGAGGAGATCTTAGAAACAAGAGACTTCAGAAGACAAAAATCTTCAGCTAATAGTTCCTAAACTTTATTCCCAGAAAGTGGGAAGTTATGTGAGCACTAAAATTGTCTATGCTCAGTTCTTATGTTCTTTCCCTCAATGTGTTTTGTTGCTCCTTGTGGGAGGAAATGTGTTAAGGTATGTGCCACTGCAGTTTTTCTTAAGCTTTGCAGCATTTCTGGAGCTTCTTCAACATCATTTGTGACTTGTTGATGCTGAACTTCCTGTGCCAATTTTAAACTCCTTTTCTCTCCACATTTTGGTATTTGAGATTTCATAGCTGGGTAGGTTAGGTAAGTCCTCCTTAATCAAGAGTAATCTTTTTCTCACCTTGAGGGAAAATCCTGATGTCTTGTTGCAGAGCAGTCCTGACTGATCCTCTACATGTAGAAGTGATATGTGAGGTGCCCTCTATTCATTTTGCTCAAGGTTAGCTTAGACTTTTTCAGAAATGTCTTCCAAATAAAAAAAAATAAATTAAAAAGACATCTGCTTTTCGGTTTTGCATAATAATAATAATTATGTAATTATAGTTCATTAACATGCACATGATGTTTTGTTCTGTTTTTTTGGTCTGACATACATAGACCTCACTACTATTTGAAAGATCATTTAAAAATAAACCATCATTGAACAAAAATCCAGAAATGTGTGACAGCCTGTATTCAGAGCAGAATACTCAAAATTTGTCTTGGCTGGGGTTTAGCTGCTGTTTAATAGACTATTAGCTCCAATTTGCTACTGCTTTATTTGTGTCAATGCACTCTGATCTGAGCATTTTTGTGAACTGTTTTGCTCTGAATATCACTAGGAAAATATTCCAAAAATGCCATTCAGCAGTGGGATGCAAGTTGAACTCATGTGTGCCTAACAAGACTTGCTTGTCATTAATTACAAGATAATCTTTACCTTAAATGAAAACTTTTATTTAAATCACTTTAAGTGACAAAAAGAAAATTTTCTAGCACTATTGTAAGACAGTGCTGATTCTGAGTGTTTTCATCACAAATTTCAAAATTATTCAGAATTGTGCTAATATTTTCTTCTCATCTTGATAAATTTTTTTTGTAGCTTTTGTATGTTTAAATGTTTGATCTTCGATATACAATATGTAATAGTTTTCCAGTTTTATCAAAATTAGCCTTTGCAAATTGTTTTAATCATTCTTTACCAATCTTCCCCAAATGAAGCTGACACCCTCCTCCCCCTCTCCCCCTTCTCCTCCCTCCTTTCCCCTTCTCCCTCTCCTGCTTTTTGTCTGCTTTTCCAGTGCTTCTACCTTATTTATTACCTGATTTTTAAATTTGCCTGGGGCATAGGTGAGTCAGAGTAGGGTTTAATTCTGTAAGCTCCTAGATTGAGAAGAAAAAAAAAAGAATCATTCTTTTCTCTCAAGATTGCTTTCACTCAGGGTGTACCATTATGATGAACAAAGCAGATTACTGAAAAATCTGGGTTGCAAAAAGTAGTCTAACATTTCCTCAGGAAGAACAAAACCTAAATTTTAGGCCTCAGCTTCCTAGGAAAGTTCTTTAACGAAAACCATTCTGAGACAGTGGACAAAAAAGACCCAAGTCAACTCACTCCTTCATCTACTTGAGATAGATATCTGTAGATGTTTCTTTACAGTCTCAAAGGAGTGTGTGATAACTCACTATCTCCTAGAGGTCCACTAAATACATAACTGCAGTACCTAAATTAGCTGCCCTGGATTATCCATTTGGGCTTTGTGTGAAATACAGGTGTAGTAGTGAATCTGTCATGTTGAGATTTTCTTATAATTTGCTTCCTTTATAGCCTCTTACAACTCATAAAATCATAGGCAAAATTATTTGTAGAAATTTGGCATCTAAATAAGATACTGTCTCTAATTACGGGTTTGAAATTTGCTGGCAGACACAGCTATTTTTGTTAAGTGACAGTGTCTGAATCATAGACACAGAATCATTTAGGCTGGAAAGGAGCTGAGAAAGCAACCCAGTCCATTCCCTCCTCCAAATGGAGATGATAATTTCAGATGATTTCAAGGATGACTTGCCTGTGAGCTGCCCCAGTTGAGATCTCTGTTTCAGAAGACTGGAAATACATTTTGTGCTAGGGAAGCACCCACCATTCTGAAGAGCCAGGAGACCCTGTCTCCCTGCCTTTCAGACTTCCACACCAAACTCTCAAAAGAAAGTATGGGAATTTTCTGTCCTACCAAGAAATGCTGGTGATTTTACCACAAAGAGGTCTAAGAAAAATGAAAGTATCTCATGATCTCTTTTATTAAATGTTATCTGAAGAGGGAAATAAAAGATCCAAAGATAAACAATGCTCCTTTGTGAACAATTGATTAAATTTAAATTGCTTGATGCCTGTCTGACAAACTTAGAAGTCTTTGAGATTGGAAAGGGAATTTCTAAAAGAATCTCCCTACTCAATGCTATTTTAGCTGTGTGTAAGTATTATGAAAAGAAAAAGAAAAATTGGAAGAGCAAGGCAAGGTATGCATTCTATTTTTTGACTGTTCTGTACCAAATAATAGATGTAATAAAGGCTGCAGGTAGCTTTAGGCAAAAGAAGTTTTGCTAGGATTTTGAAACATTTTTTTCTTTTTCTGAATATAAAAGCTTGGAGACTCTAGTCTTTATAAAGACCTTTACAAAAGCGTGGACTTCAGCCAGCTAGAGTAAAAATTTTATAGTATGTAAAATGAGAGGGAAAAAATAACATTGATATTCCTGTGTTACTCAGTAAGAAACCTTCACACACCATTTCTATATTCATCCTAGAAATACATCTCTAGCTATCAGTAAGATATTACATCAGTGATCACATCATTATATGAATTTACATTGCAATTTTTAGTTAGTTTAGTAATTAACTTTTTAGAAAGACATCTTCTGAATAAGTTGAGAAATGTCTTATATATGTTTGGACATCTCCATTGTCCACTTTTCTCTGAAATACTCCATTATTGGTGTTATCCTTCAGCATTAACACTGGTGAGTATTGCTGCAACAAGGCATTCAACTTTTTATTACCTGAGGCACAAGATTATATCAGTACTAACTTTAATCCACTGATCTATTTCAAGGTGAAATGTTATCTGTCTTTTCCAGCATATCTCTGATGGTCTCCATACCCATAGACTTACTTAATCAAGTCACTTCTGTGCTTTCATGCTCAGAACCTGTTTTGACCGATTTAATTTAGTCCACTGAAATTGGTGTCCTGTGTTATCTGATGATCAGTACAAATTAGACTTCCCTACCTTCCATTCTATCAAAATAATTAAATAATTATTTTAATTCAGATGGTATAGGGAGTGTTATTGCAAGCCACTTTTACTCGAAGAACCAACAAGTTGCATATTATTCCCCTTAAATTTTCTTTTCTGAATATATAATTTTTTTAACTTCACAAAGAACTAATAAGTATTAAACTTTAAAGACAACATCATTATCTACTAAATGAGCAGATATATACTTCTGTTTGCCTAAAGTTCTGCTATTTGAACATATTGAAGCAGGTACATCCATGATACTTCACTCCAATAATTTATGACTGATATATTCTATCATTTAGAACATTGGTGAATATTTCTTGCTTTAACTAACACATTAAATGCAGAAAGCAGAAATCTGCATAGTTGGAATAGGTCATTCTGCTGTAATGTATCTCAGAATTCAATGCTTCTATTTCCAGATTGATTATGAAGAAATATGAAAGACAATATACCTGTTTCCCTTTCCTCTGGAATCTTTTAGAAAGTCACCTACAGAATTTAAATAACTTACATTATTTTTTCAAGCAGCATAGAGGAAAAAAACCCAACAAACCAAACAATTTCCTAAGGGTTGTTTTGCTGGCTGGCTTTTTCAAAAGAGCATGTGTTGATTTTTTTTGGATGGTCATAGAGAAAAGTTACTCCCCTCTTTCTTTCTCTTGACTCCTGCTTGATTAAGGCAGCTTCCTCAGGAAGTAATCATCTAGGAGACAAGAATGAAAAGGAAAATCTGAAAAACTCTCACAGGATTAGGTGGAGGTAAAAACATGTAGGAAAAAGCATAGTTCTTTCACTGTTAAGCTGAACAGTGGATTTCCCTGCTCATTACTGCACCAAAAAAAAAAAAAAAAAAAAAAAAAAAGAAAAAAAAAATCACAGAGCCAAAAGTCTTAAATGCTTAAATGAAAGGCACAGAAAGCTTTTCATTATTGCTCCATCAAAATAGCCCTTCTACATAATGCTTGCAAAAGTACATCAAGTGGTGTCAAACTGTAACAGATCTGTACAAAGTAATGCAACACTTTACCTGTGTGCTGCCTGACTGGACCAATACAGATTACAAAGGTTCTCATGGAAGTACACTCTGGGATACTCTGTGGGGTCCACAGCCTCAGGTGGGTTTAACTCCTTCCTGTGCTTCTAAGCAGTATCAATGTGCAAAGAATACTTTTCTATTTCCTTCAGAACATATTAATAAAACATCCAGGGCTTGTCCCTATCTTTACCCTCTAGTGCCAGCTAGTGCAGAAAATATCCCAAAAATGGTTTATTCACACTCTCATGACTGGGAAAAAATTCAGCTCCAGACAGAGTCTCGCCTGGAAATCTCTCTTTACTGCGAAATGGGATACAGTAAGATGAGTCAGAAATGAGGGGCTAAAAGGAGTTGGCTATCACACAAGGAGTAGAGAGATGTGGGATTCAACAGTTCTTGGGTAAGAGAGGTTGTCATTGTGATTCTCTCAACCATTATATGTAACAAAATCCAAGAATTTGAAGAGATTTTGAAAGACGGTGATGTATGGGTTTATTTTGGTTGCTTTTTCTCTTGGATTTTGGGTAGGTTTGTTTGGGTTTTTTGTTTGTTTTCAAGGGTAGCTGTCAGAAATTGTTTTACAAGCATTTGTTGCCAGATTAGTACAAGGTTGTCACAAGCCCCTCAAGATATGAAATTTAATAATTTAAGTTTGACATCAGAAACTCTTCAAAGTAAAGAGATATTACATTTGTAATGCCACCAGTTAGCTTTTTCTGCTCATCTACACCTTCATTCTACTATTTTGGTACTGAATGAATATGTAATTCCTTACTGTGAAAGGATCTTGTTGGGTTAATTTGGTGTTTGGCCCAGTGAGTAAATTTAGAGACCATATCAGAATCTTTCAGGAGGTATATTAGAACTCTTACCATCTTTTTGCAACCTAAGTTTCCAAAACACTGCAAATATTCTCACTTTTGAATATTAGTTTAGTGAGTAAGAAGGAAGAACATGATAACCATCAAACTGTCAGTTTGAAGGTAGAGGGAGAAAAATGATATAGCCAAAACTTAGGCTACTGCAATTCCACCCAGCATACTGTTAGAAATAATTCTGAAGTAGTAAAAGGTTGCCAACTATTTAAGACTATAACGACTTCAGAAGTTGATGCTGTGCTGTGTTGGATGTATTTATAGTGTGGTTTTGTGCAGAAATAGAAGTATTACTAGATCAAAGAGATAACCAGAAAAGTAAGTTTAAGTTTACACAGAATAACCTGTAGTGACATAAAACTTTTCTATAATAATAATATGCAGATCCATCTTTATACAGTATTTGCAAGTGAACTAATAATAGCACTTCCATGATTTATTTTGGATAAATCCATATATATCTCAAAAACACTCTCAGCAGAGCATCGTTATTACTTTATTAAATACTACTTTTGCCTACTTGAGCTTAACAAACAAATCTAATGGTATGAAAGAATTTAATTTCAGAGCTGAATGATAATTTTTCAGGCATGGTTAATTCACATAATTCAAAGTTAATTATGTTTGCAATATTAGAGAGTGTGGTAATTTTGTTCTGTTCAGCTGCAGCTCTTATTAAATCTTATGTTTTGATTAGGAAAGCCAGGCTTTAAGACTGTACAGCAAATTAGAAAAAATGGCAAGGTATGGGGAAATGTTTTTAGGCACATGCTTTTGTTCATATTCACATCCTCTCATGTGTTGCATCACTTTGCCAATCCAAAGCTGAATGAGATATTTATTTATTTTCTATATGTGATTTCTTTCATTTTTTTTAAGCATTTGGGAATGCTAAACTAGATGTCCCCGAGCCACTTGATGAACTAATATATAGTGGGTTCTTCATCTGTGCTTCTTGTACCAAGCAGTATTTCCTCTGTTTATTCCTCAGTGGAAAAATAAAAAAGCTTGACACAAGAGAGATTTACTAAATCAATTAGGAAGTGTCAGAGACTTACTGACAGGAGATCCATTTATTTCACTCTTAGATTTGTGGCATTGATTAGACATTGCTAGATTTGTTTTCAATGAATAGAATTAAATAGCAATTAAAGGTGTGATACTCTGTACAAGCTGTATTTCTAGGAGAAGAAAGGCAGTCGAATGTGTGAAGTTGATGGGGCATTCACAATCCAAGGACATGTGAGAACTGCCTGGTTTTGAAGGCATTCAAGCTCTCTCCTGAGTTTCTGCTTCTTGTGTAATTTTGGTGATTTTTTTAGATTGACATGATTAGGTTAAGGTTACCAATCCAAATATGCTATCTTCATTTGAGTCTATATAGTCTTGCTTTAGATACATGCTATAGAACGGGAGCAAAAACATTGTCTTCTCTCACAGCAATACAGCAATTGTAAATACAGCACATTGCTGCTCTCCACTCATGCTACAAGGTTTGGGCAGCAGATACATGGCTACTTCATGAAAGTGCAACAAAAGTAGGCCTGGTGTCACATTGTACTGGTGGCAATGCAAATTTTTAACTCTTCAATACAGGTACAGATCTGGTTCTACTATCATTGGGCTTTATGGAGGCACCCAAAAAACACTAGATACAAACTTCTACCTCCAACACAAACTTCTTAATGTGGCTTTGAACTTCCTTTTAATGAGGCAGTTTTTTGTTTGTTTTTCCTAAATGAAGGATTTCCAGTATAGTCTCTAGTTTTGACTTTCTTATTTAAAAAGCTAGAGATGTTTCTATACTTGCTCACATGACAAACAAAACTATAGCAAACTGTATGTTCTCAGACTTGAGCACTGGAAAGGGAGAGACAAAGAGCTACATATGCCAGGAACTAAAAGAAAATAGTCTTCATTGAGCAGTCTTAATTATTCACAGAATCCCTTTCTACATGCATAAGACAGGGTCCTATGAAAGAGCAAAATGGAGCCCCATTATTCATTAACTCAGAGTTCATCACATACTGAGGGAGTTTTAACTGCACCAGTATTCCTTGTGTAAGAGAAGAACAGAACTCTATGTAAAATCTTGAATGCGTAGTCTTAATTCTTGTACTTTTTTATCTTTTACTGTTCTTTTAGTAAAGCATTTCTGTGACATTGTAAACTCATATTTGGCCTTGGAGTTCATTGCATGGAGTGTGTCATCACTGCTGTCAGGCTCCAGGAAGCTGAGAAATAAACTTTGAAGCTAGCAATTTTAATAAAGTGTTAACAGCCAGTGAATATCTGTGGACAGTAAGGATGTAAGCCACTTAATGACTGTTAAAATTCCTGGCTAAAAGATTTCCACAGACCTGAGAATCCCTGCTGCAAGAAGGATTGTTATTGGGATGAAAGCCATTTTCTTTCCTTGTGCCAAATTTAATCACATAGAATCTTGTTCTCTTCTGTTATTTTTTTTTCTCATGCTTTTGACAAAGTTAGTGTAATATTTGATTATACTTGGAAAGAACATTAGCAGGAAGAACAGAAACTTCTGAGGAATGGTGAGATCATTTATGTGTAATTACAGCACAGTGTCAGGCCCTGGGTTGGCTCTGAATGGATTTACTAATGCAGTCATCAGCTTGTTGTTCACAGTCAGCAGCCACACTGCTGCAGTGTAACTAGAGTAATAATAAAGCCACATATATTTTTGCAAAGGGAGGATAGTTTGCTAGAATGTCTGACATTCACTGCTGGTGACTGGAGTAAAATTCCAATGCACTTAACTCAGGTGGAATTCTGAATATTAATACCTACAAATAGGGCCTATTAATTTTCCTTGACTTTATATGCATATGTACATACATAGGTATGTATGTATGTATGTATGTGTGTATGTGTGTATGTATGTGTTACTGGTAATAAATATGAAGGAATAATTACTGGAAAAAGAATTTTCTGCTTAAAGCAAATGATATTATCTTCTCACTTAATGTGTTTTCACAAAGGATTTGTGGAATAGACCTTGCTCTTTAAAAGCTTTCTCAGAAATATAATGTCTGTCTTTCAGAAAAGTATTTCCTTTCCAAGTCCTATATGTTTTGGAATTTTGAATGTTTTCAAATTTTGAGTGTTTTTGAAGATCCACAAATAAGAAGTGATATTTCAAAGACAGTCTATGTGCACTGCAGTGAGGGAATTCTCATAGAGGTGGAAACAAGATTCAAGGAATTCATCACCTTCTCAGAACTGCTGCATTTGTCAAATGTACATAGAAAAAACTAGAAATATAAATAAATAATAATTAGATAGTAGATAATACTTGCAACGAGGGTACTTTCTGAGAAGCTGGAAGAGGAGTTAACTGGGAAAGGGGAAATCTGGAGTCCAGAGATTGGGTGCTGCAAGGAATTATTTTTAGTAAGAAAACCTAGCATTTTAATAGCATTTGTGTGCTTCTCAGTTCTGATCCACCAATGCAGGGGATTATTGATTCCCCCATCACCAAGCTAGACACAATGTATTGCTCAAATTAATGAAGTTCATATCTACTTGGGAAGTCTGGTGAAGAAAGTTATGAAAGTCCTCTATCCCTATAATATATCCTATTATGTTTTTCCTTTAAAATAAGTAAATAAGCAAAGAAGCAAGAAAAACAAGAGTATCAGCTTTCTGTTTTCACCATTCATGCTTGGATATAAAAGCAAAATTATAACTTCTGGCACCAGGAGTTGACTTCAAATCTGCAAAACTGAAATGTTTCTCCAGTAGCATGCAGTGGTGGTTGATAAAAAGTGTCTCATGCACAGCTGGGGCTCTGCCTTCCAGCTGCACTGCTGGCTTTTCAATGACAGGGTTCATGCCACCACTTCCCTGGCAGCATCAGCAGAGGCAACTTGGACTGTGCTCATGAGCCCATGTTATTACAGTACTAAAGAAACTTTAAAATCTTTTTTTCTGCTCCTGCACTCCTCATGCAGCTACTCCAGGATGCCCAGAAAATCCATTCTGTTGAGAAAGCTGGTTGCTCCAAGAGGTTTTGTGGTTTGGATTGCTGAGTTGCCCAGTGACTTAAGGACACTGTGAGCTTAAGGACATTGCTCCATTTCACATATGTCCCTGGTGGTTATCTGATTGATATGGTTGATAACCTAAAGTTTGGATGAATTCTGCCAGCTGAGGTTCAGCTCAAAAACTCTGTTTTGCTTCTTGTCCTCCAAACCCTCGGAAGCTTCAGTTTATCATCTAGTGACATGTAATAACTGAAACAAGTGGGAACATACTCGGCAAGATAATTTCTGCCAAGTGAACTGCTTTTCACATTACACACTGTAAGAAAAATAAAGATCCAAGTAGAAATAGTAAATGTCAAATGATTCCCTATTGCAATTTTCTGGCCACTATTGAGTACTCCTTAGGATTTAGTCAAAATGTGTTATGATGTCTAATACACCACAGCACACAGGGCCTGGGACTGGAGCCACTCTGTGAGTTGATGAATCCACTGTTCTGCTGATGAAGACAAGTGGCATCTCAGTCTAAAATCACTCAAATATTGTCCTGAAATCTACTAAAAATATGCTCTGGAACATGATTCTTATCACTGCTATAAATGTATGAAACTGAGAAGCATTTTACACAGTTTTTTTTAATCCAATTTGGTATTTTGTATCCAATGTGCATCCTCCAGAGAATATATTTTTTTCTCTGTAGTGACTAGATGCCACAACTAAAATAAAGCATCTGTCATATTAGAGACATATATACACAGAGAGAGAGTGAGAGAGAAAACAGGTCTAATGAAAGAATATATCAAAATGAACAAAATCTATGAAAAAGGGAAACTGATTATTTCCTATTTTACAGATGGCTTTGCAGCTCAGTTAAATAGTGAGCCAGATTTTCAAGCATTTAGCAACCTAAAATGCAGATGGTGCCTTTGTGTTTTCAAAAGCACCTGTCTTTGCATCAGTACAGCTGTGTGTTAACTGGCTTTAAAAATCAGAGTTGGAACTGGTTGTCCAGCTTATACAGGAAATCTGCAGTAAAACTAGGAATCAAGCTCTCGGAATCAGGTATTTCAACAATTATCTTATCTTTCTATAAAAGTATGTGAAATGACTCTGCAGATGACACACAGCCTATGAATGTGAGTTTCTTAAATTAAAGCTAATATTCCAACATGCTGGAGAGCTGAATCATTTTCTCAGTTCTTTCCTCCTGCAATCCTGAACCACTTTCTCAAAGTTTCCTTCAGGCTGCACACTTTTCCCTGCCTTGACTAACCTTTTTAAAGTTTGCCTTCTTCGACTCAGAAAATGGAAAGTGGAGGTACATTTTGATAAACTCTGGAGGGCTAGTTTTGTTGTAAGTAATTTTTAAAATGGCTAATTGTGCTTGTTTACTAAAAACACATAATGCATAATTATAATTCCAAGTGTACATTTAAAAAAATAAACAAGGCACAGTGCTTATAAATGGATTGCCTTGAAGACAGGGAAACACTGCCTTGGAAAAGGGTAGACAAAGCTCTATCACACATGTTTTTTTGATTTTGTCTGCTTTCAATTCTTGAACACAAATGCTTTCACACGTTCTCTTCCTTTCCCACCATTACATAAGTACACGCAAGGTCATTCTATTGTACCTGCTTTCCTTTTGGCTGATTTTTTCTAATTTTCTGTAATGGAAGAGATCAGCAAAAGTGCTCAGAAGAGCAGGCCAACCTCTCAAGTGTTCACTAACTCAGCTCTGATTGCTAGCACTGAAAACTGCAGATGAGATGGATACACTGAAGGTACATGCAGTGCAATTACTATAAATGTTTTATTGCTGGACAAATTTTTAGATAGCCAGTCTGAGAAATGTGTGTTAGAAGGATGAGGCATGATTTTAAGGCAGGAATAAAAACACCACTAATTTATCTCAAATGCAGAGGAATAATTATAGAAGCAATCCTCTGGAGACCTCACAACATTTGTTATAGACAAAGTGCCTTTCCACTGAAACACCATATTGTGTCCTGACTCTGCATTCAGCTGTGTCAGCAGGTTATGTTTAAAATCCACTTAAAAGTGAACTTGGGGTCAGGGTATGTTTTCCTCTTAATTAACCTGCATAATCTGTTTTTGTACATAATTCATTCCTTCATTTGCATTTTAATTAAGGAGTGTGCAAAATGTCAAGTCTAATTGGCTCAGGAAGATGTGGTACAACAAAGCCCTGGACTAAATGTAGCTGTGGGCAGTGCACTGAACAGCTGGCTTGCAGGTCAGGTTAGGACTTAGTACAGGTGAGGGGGTTCGTTCAGACAGATTTCTGTGGCTAATTGTATCAATACTTATTTCACAAGAAGTAAAACTGGAAGATCTGCAGATGCCTTCTTCCTGCATTTTAATAATGTGTAGCCTATTTCCTCTTGCCTCTATGCAGTCCAGGTGCTGTCCTCTTATCCTGATTGACTGAAATCCCAGTCTCTTCTTGGTTTCTGAATCTTCTCTTTCTCTCTAGTAATCTTACGGCAGCTGTAGAAGGAGACAAAAAACTCAGGCTGGGTTCCCTGAAATATTTTAATATTTTAATATTTTAATAATGTAATATTTTCACTTTAACAGCTGGCTGAGAGGTGGCATTTTGGAGTCTTCACAGGGACTCTGAGCTTCATTGACCCATTCAAACTTGCCACTTCTCATTCTCCCAAGAAAGCTGTCCCCAGTAAGACGTGATATCCTTGCCTTAATTGGAGATACCCACAAGAAGAGTCACAGGCTGTCCCCTCCTGGGGCTTGGGAGTAAGTAATGTGCAGACATGAATGCTGCTGTGGAGCAGGGAGGAACCATCATGCTGTCAGTGCTCTGGGCTCTGTGTCTGGGACACATCTACTGGCCACAGAACTGTATGTGGATTCCACCTTGGGAAATATATTTTATTGTGAAAGATCTTCAGAGAAAATTTAGTTCCAGGTACCTCCTGTTGTAACTTACTAAGGAGGATGACTTTTGTTCATATGAATCTATGACATTATCTGGTTTCTGTTTTTTTTTTTTTTTTTTAATTTTTCTTCTCAGTTCACTCTCTTGTCTTCATATTTATTCCCCACAGCAGTTTTCTTTTTTTTTTACAAGTATATACCATCTGAAAGAATTGTTTATCGGTTTGAGGATTGGTTGAAGTATTTTCATTTCCAGGCATGGGAAGAGAAGGGGACTGGGTACGTAGATGAGAAGCCTTTGAAAGTAGGAATGGAAAATATGTTATAGATTTGTTTCTGCTAGAATTCTTTTCAGATGTCTGGAACAAAACATTCTGAGTGTAGCTGGAAAAAAGAATAACACTCAGAGACAGCCGTTCTGTAGTTAAAACATTTCATTGAAGGTTTCTCAGACAGAAAACCCAGCATGGTGCTCTTACAGTTTTGTTTTACACTGTTTTTTCTTCAGTGCATGTCATTATGTGATGGCACAAAATTAGCAATGAAACTAGAACATCCCCATTATTTATAAAAAATTAATATTCTGCCTCATGATATATAAGAAATATTTCATATTTTACTTATTTTCTTTGTTGTTGTTGTTGGTTTGGATTAAGGGACATACTTAAATCACATTAGTTATCTTTTTTCTTATTTCTGGAATTACTTAACCAGAGTGAATAAAAAAAGATGAAATTGATTTCTTCTTATAACTCATTCATGCTTAATACATTCTTACCAAATTCCCGAGCATGTCCATATAGTGCAGCTGGCACTTTTGACAATTTTTTTATGATTTCCATGTTAATATATTAGACATGAATAAAAGTGTAATAAATATAAGATTTCATTAAAAAATATCAGATCTAAGAGAAAGGTTTCGGGGTAGTTTTTTAAGCAGCCTGGTGACATGCACAGGTGTGAAAGGAGTTAATTTATAGTTGAGCAGCACCATAGAAAACTATATTGGGCAACAAATATGCTTTACAATTTTAAGCAACTCATATTAACATAGATAGGTATGTCTGAGAGATGATTTGTTGGAGGAAGAGATGGTACCTATGTGACTGCTAACAGCTATCTCGTTCAGATAAGACTGAGATTTAACATTCAACATATTCAATATACTTCTTTCTAACAAAATAAACCAAAACACAAACCTTAAGTCTGTAAAGGATTTTAGGGAGAATGTGTCACTTGCAGAAATCATTAAAGAAGCATGTTTATTGTCAAAGGCTCTGAAAGTCTGGAGACTGTCTGAAATTGCTGCTTTGCTGCTGCACCAAAATCCATTAGGATGGAGAAAAACAGGCCAAAACCAAACAAAAGTGTCAACGAGAAGAAAATCCTTTATATGAAATGTCAAAGAAAGCTCCTGAAACTGCCTTGTGTATGTCCTCTGAGGAATACTGATCAATATTTTGCACAAAATGCAACTTAATTGTGTTTGTCTATAGTTCTGCTTACTTAGCAGTTATAATAAAAATAAAAATAAATAAATAAATAAATAAATAAATAAGAGCCAGAACCCTTCTGCCAACAAAAATTTCTGTCCAGAGCCTAAACTAGATACTTTGGCTGTGTTTTCAGACACTGGAGATAGACACAGTTCTTGCTGTCAGAAGCTGACACTGCCAGTAGACAGACTGGAATAAAGCTGTAATTATTATTTTTTTTATACCATATTGGATGTCACTTAAATAGACTACAGTTAATTTTTATAAACTCATGTTTTGTTTTAATTAAAATCAATCTTTTCTTTTTTGGCTATTTAAGATTTTGGGCCTGCAAGCATTTTCTGGAGCTGGAGACTCAAGGTATGCCAATGTATGCATATTGAAAAAAGTTATTTTTAATGAAAGAAAATGTAGTCATGTATGTTTTTGACGAAACGTTCTTGCAGTTCCAAAGCACTATAGGTCAGTAGGCTGGCAAAATCTAGACATACAGTTGAGCTAGAATAAAGTATTTATTTCAATATCAGACAGGAGTATTAATAGAACTTGAACAGGATTTAATTTAAGATATGCTCTTTCAGTTCCTGTATTTAGAGGATTCCAGCTGAGAACTGGCAGACAGCTCTATACTGTACTGAGAAAATACTAAAATCTCCAGTCACAGTTCCATCCATGCTAATCCATACCAACTGTTCTAAAATATATTCTGTTTAACCTGGGCCCTTTGCCCTTTCATGGTCACTTAGACCATTATTCAATGGGAAATTATAAATTATTGAGATAAACACTGATCTTTGCTGTGGCAATCCAAATCTAGTGTTGTTCCAATGAAGGAGATAGCTTAGAGGAATTATTTTGGGCTTAACCTTGGCCAGTATCTTTAGGGATTTGTATGTAGATTGCCAAGAAATTAAATTCTACAATCCAGAATAGAATTTAAATTGGTAAATTTCACAATAGACTGAAATACCTTTTTACGTCAGAGGTTTTAGGGGGCAGGGTTTTTTATTGATGTAAGCCCATGTGCTGCGTTAAATGGGAATAACTGCAGAACAAACTCGGTCTTTTCCTGAAGAAATTGGGATGCACAAAGTCTCATCATTGGCTTAAAGCAAATTCGTTTAAAGCCAAGAAGCTATTGATACTTTAATTAAAATCTTACCACTGGCATGAAAATTAGTCATAATTATTAATATTGGTATTATTATTACAGGGGAAGAAGAGAAAAGAAATAGCTCTATTACATGGAGGAAATTGTTGGAATGACAGTACAGTTAAAACTTGTGCCTCTGGTTACCTCCCATTTTTCTGCTCCAAGATGTGCATTTCTGTACTAGTGATGAGTTTTTACAGTCCTGGGCCTTCACTGTCAGCTCCTGTCCTTTGTCTTATCACCTTTTGTCTTTTCTACATTGCACCTTGTGCCCCATTTTTAAGGTCTCTGTTGGAATGCCAGGCCTTTGCCCCTCTGCACAAATCCAAATCCCCACATTGATAAGATAAGGGCATAAATATTTCAACATGTATAAAATAACTTCTTGTTACTGCATTCTACAGAGAAAATGCATACTCTACAAAGATAAACATTGGTAAGTCAAATTAGGAATAACCACTTGGTCTTTAAAAGAAAATAAACAGCCTGTATTTGCAGACAAATAAGCTAAGAGAAGGCTTCTGACCAGCCAGTATGAGGTCAGACCAAGCAAGACTGGAAGCTCTCAACCCTGAGACAGTGTAAGGCCAATACAAATGCAGGAGCTACAGAAATAGTCATGCACTGGGCTACAAGTCTACAAGCTCAAGGGAAATTACAGCAGATCTTCAGGTTTAATAAGTCCAAGAGCATTAGCAGTAGTTGACTGTTTTGTATTATTTTTTCCCATTAGAGACCACCTAACAGTATATTATACATTTCAACCTCTTTTAAATAAACTCTTTGTCAAAGTCCATGTGCTATAAAATTTCATAAGCATGTGCAATTCACAGTGTATATAAAAGTATGTTTTCCCATGACAAATTACTGGAAATAATGTAACAGAATTGCTTGGTAGTAGTCAGGGCATTTTAAAAGTGTGGAAAGTTTTATATTAAGATTTCCTATGCTGTCTTGACTAGAGGAGGTTGCCTTTGAAACCCACTTGGTAACCAGTCTTTTCTTTGAGGTTCACTATAAAAATATGCTTCTATTTTTATGCAATTTTCAGCTGCCAGAGCACATATCACGTCTCTTTATTTTAGTTACTGTATTGACATCTGCTTTGCAGTGGTATTAGCATAATAAAGCTCAGTGCAAGATCTTATGGATTGGAAAAATATGTTTATTTTCAAGGTTTTAAAGCAAGTCAATTTTATGTGTTCACAGTCTCTTGCTCACATACTGGTGAGAAGCAGCCTGTGTGTGTCCACATGGCCTGACCATGGTCATTTGTGCATAATACAGAAGACAAGCACCAGCTGTCAAGTCCTCTGCATCTCCAGAGCTCCCCTCTCAACTGACAATGACACGCCTTTCTTCTCCTTCAGGAGCCATCATCTGTTTTGGGGCAGATCTCCACTTCAGATCTTGCTTATTTCAGCCACCACAAGTCTTAAGGCGCTTCACTGCCCACTGTCTGTTCCTCCAATTTTGGCATATGTGTGGAACACATGTCTCCTGTCTCCTTCTCTTGGCAGGCAAACGGGAAGGACTGGTGTGCATCGTGTGCTGCAGCCTTGCTGCCACCCTGCTAGAGCCAGGGTGCTGGCTCCTTTGCTGATGAGTTGTCTGCTTTTCAGGCTGCAGCCTTTTTGTTTTGACATCAAGAACATGTTCCTCAGTTTAGCTGATGAAAACAGTGTCCTGGGAATAGTGTCCTTATTATATGGCCATTCTTTAAATAGTAGTTTTGTTTCCTTCCCACTCTTTTACACACTGATTTCCATTCAGACTTTCCTCTTTCTTCTTTCTTCAATATTAGTATTTCTTATCTCTGCTGTATAAGTAAAACAGAACTCCAATTTTCCTGGGCAAACACTTTTTTTCCCTAAAAATATCTTAGATTCATGAATCAGTTACAACTCTTTTTTTGTTGCTGGGTGGCAGCTTCTCAAAGGCCATCACAGGAAAGTAAAACCAGAAGATAACACAAAGCAAATGCATGCTATAGCCAGCACAGGCAACTTGCACATAATTGAATATCATCATAAAACCACATAAATTAATGTCCTACAAAAACGTAACCTTGCCTACAGGAAAAATGTTAAACCAAATATTGAATGGCTGTTCAGTAGCATTCCTATTGTCACTTTCTTCTCCTTTTCTCAATGATTACATCCATTTGTAGGGTCTTGACTTAGATTGTGAAAGGTCTTAGGGCAATGTCTGACACATTGTCACCTCACTTTTGACAGGTTTCCCAGGAACTGCTGTAATAGCAATAATAACAAATAACATCAATAATAACGTTTGACCTAATACTTACCATATTTACTAAATTTAATACATATTTTGTGTTTTAATTCCTTGAAGCCTGGTTAATATGGGTTTCTTTACTTTTTAAGACCTTGAAATTTTAATCAATTTTGCCAACAATAGTAAATATTTTTCCTAATATTGTTCACTCTGACATCACCCTTTAATTGCCATATTTAACCATTCTGAAAAGCATGTCTATCGAGGGCCACACTTTTATTTTCTGTAGTTATTTACTTTTTTAGTGGATTACTCAGGCCAGGAGACTAGTGGTAAACTTGTTTCACCTTGCTAGACAAGAGAACTTCTCTATGATAGTCTTCTGTTCAGTTTTTCATGGTTTGGTACATTCCTATGTATGACACAGTTCAGATTCCCAAGTGGGGAAATACACATTTCAAGTTTATCCATGTTAGGCACTCCTGTGTGACTCTTGAGCAGTGGGATTTAAATGTAACTGTGCCTAAAGCCTTTTATGTGAAAACTCTGTTAGAGTTCAGGCCATATGAAGACACAGTTTAGAGGCTATTACACTGAGAAAACAGCCTGAAAGATTTCATAAAAATCCAGAGCATGAAAGAAAGAAAATAACAGGTCCATTTTCATCCCATTGAGAATAAAAGACCACTATTGAATGCTTTCAGACAGCTAATATTGCCTCGGTTTTCTGCAGATATGTAATCAGCAAATACAAGAATGGCTTCATATGGGCTCTTTGGTCACCCTTCGCTTTCTTTAGGAAAAGCTAAATACGAACTAGTGTAATCTGTAGCTGTGCCTTTGCAGCATACAATTGACTTTCATAAATCCTTCAAATTTTTTATCTATTTCTAAAGGACTTTTCTATTAATCCTTTAGGTTCTTAGATTGCTGTTCAGCTGAAAGCTTTTTCATTCTGTATTAATTAAACTCAGTAGGATGGAAGAGAGACACTTCTGCTGAGAAAAAGTGATCTAAAACAGCTGTGCATGTGTAAAACACTGCAGATCCTGAGATAGTTTAAATCATTTGAACACGTCGGGGGCAAACAAGGGTGACTATCATCAAAGTACAGGAATAAAGAGAAAAAAATTAATTAAATAAGTAAAGCTATTTGAAACTCCTGTTTGCAGTAGACTAGTGTAACAAATGTTCAGTAAATGGCAAGTTTAAATCAAAAACATAAGAATAAAAGTGCTGAAATCCCTTCCAGGTGTTCTCTGCTGCTCAGCCAGCACACAACAGCTGGAAAACACTCTGAACAAAACACCTCCCAAACCCCCACCAGCTTTAGCCCCCTAGCTGTTTTCCTACTTTGAATTGGACTCAGCATTTACAGATATTACTCAAAGAAATACACATTTTCTCCCACTGTTTGCCACCTCTTTCCCCCTACTGTAATACTTCAAAGTAGTTTTTCTAAAAGTGTCCCATGTGCTTTCACCTGCCTAGTACATTTTTCTGTCTCCAAGTAACAGTTCTGTGTATTTTGGGACCATTCACTGCTTTGTTAGTTTGTTTGTTTGTTTGTCTGTTTGTTTGTTTGGGGGGGGGGTTGTTTAGTTTTGTTTTTTCTTTTCCCCAGAATGACAGAAAAGATCTCTGATCTTTTCATATCCCCTGAAATTCCAGCCTTCTGGTAGGTATAACAGATGTTTTTATGGTTTTTGTCACTCAGATTTGCTTCAGACAACTTCAAGTCCACACAAGCTTGAGGGAATACATACAGCTTCTATATCCCACTTAGAATAACAGGAAAATGTTAGATCAAATTTGCATACATTTTTTATAATAGAAATATTTTCAAATTTAAGGAATATTAAATTAAAATGCAGTTAATCTATAGTTCTTCTGATCTAATGGAAATGTGATCATTGCTATCTGACATATTTTTTTTTCTCTGAAGTTACCCAGATATTATAGAAATATTTGAAGTATTTGCTTAATTATGGTACCTTTGGACTTCTGCTATTGAAGCAGAGAGTCCTAAAATTCTTCAGGATATTGTTCTTATGCTATTATAATCTTTTTTAGGATCAACTCTAAACATGTAAGTCCCAAAGTCATATAGAATTTACTGCAGACTTAATATATTTTAAGGAGTTTATTAAATCAGTGGGATATTGAAATACTGAACTGTTAAAACATGTATATTCCATGTGTGAGGCCTCAATTAACCTCTGACCATGTTTTCAAAGCAAAAGTCCTCAGTTTGCTTTTCTGAGTACTCTTCAAGTACACCTCAGGTTCTGTTTTTTTCTGTCCAGTCCTGGAAATACTGAAAGATATGATTGGGCAGAGCTTTTGGCCTGAAGGTTCTTTTTATGTTCATCTACTTCAGTTTTAGACTTCTGTAACAAATAGGATTTCTCCAGTTCCTCTGAGGAATGGATTATGTTACAATCTTTCCTAGGCACATTTTCCTTATGTTAAAGGAAATGTTTCCTCCATTTATTTTGGGGTTTTTTTTGCTACAGTAAACACAATTATCTTATGAACCATAGAGAAGTGACTGCAGAGTTTTTCCTGGTGAAATTCCATGTAATGTGTACTGAGACTGAGTTCAGCTGCACTGGGAAACACTGTGCTGCAGCAACTTTTGTTTTGTTTTCTTGTTCTTGCTTTAAGATATATTTTTCTTTCTCCTTTGTTTGTGAACAATGCACTTCACAACCAGTGTTGACAAGCAAATTTTCAGCAACTCTACAGGAAGGATAAATAGGAAAAAAAACGAACAAACAGCTACCTTCCTGCTGCTGTCAGTTATGAGTTATCGATTTCCAAGAAAATAATTAAATGATGACAGAAATATGTGCAAACAGAAAAAGAGCTGCTCCCCCCTTCCTCACCCACAAAATATATTCCATAGCATTTCTCCAGCACACAAGCTCAGCATTTATGGCCTGAAAGAAAATCACATGCTTCTCCAAAGAAAATCTAGGTTTTACTAGAGCACAGTCAAACTAAAATGTCTGGACAATTACACTTTTTCACAGGAAAGCATGAACCATTTAATAGACAGACTTCTTTGTACTCAATACCCTGGGGCACTCTGATCCTCTGCTGAAGTCCCTGGTCTCATCTGCTGTAATTGCATGTGTCACAGCCTTCTTTTAGCCTATTTTGTATATTACTTGCATTGATAGGAAGAATTTGTGCTGTAGGAGTTGAGATTGGGCATCTCTTTGTGTTTTTGTTTGTATCAATGCTGCCAGAGCAGCAGAAAATGGAAGAGGCAACTGGACCTCTTTTCCTAAATGTGCATCTGGATATATGCAGAGAACTCTGCAAAATTAGGCTGTGTGTCTGCTAGGTAAATTTTGAATTTTATTATATAGTCATTCCAGCCTTTCCTAGGCCCAGAAGAGTTTTAGATCTTTGGTCATTGACTAAAAATATCAGTGCTGAAGGTGACTAAGATTCAGTATCTAAAAGTGTATTTTCATCTTAAGGGGTCATCTTCACTTGTATTTATTTCATCTCTCTCAAAAGCCATACCATGCCAGAACCTTGTATATTCATAATGAATACAATAAAAACATATTTCCCCCATGCCTGAGTGCATTCATTCATTCTGACAGAAAGCATTTACTGATAAAGGAAAGAGAAGGGGAATGATTACTTTGAGCAGAAGAGGTACCTTGCTTCAGTTTCTTTATGTGGCTTATGCTCTGTGTTATGTTACTCTTCAAGCATTCTGAGGGAGACAGCTCCTGGTAGTTCAAAGGTGCCTGTGATCTTTATTTAGTCAAATCTGTAATCACACAGAATTCAGGTACTTTCAAACTGTTAAAGTTTCCCAACTCTGTAAGAGAGCAATGTTTTAAAAATTGTAGATTTCTAAAATTGTATCATAAAATAGTCAAAATCATACTGTCCACTCCACAGGCTTCATAGATAACCCTTGAAGTGGGAAAAGAACCCCAAAAACATTTTCTGTCATCCAAAAGTATTTTTTTTCTTAACAGAGTAGATAAAAATTACCTTCTTAAAAGCCAATTCAGTCATGTAATATCTAATGCTTACATACATTCAATTTGAGACTTTTAAAGCCTGAGAGAAAGACTCCACATCATTGCCTAGCATGTTTGGTGACTAAGCTCTTACAAAAAATTGTCTCTGACTACATAAAGCAGTACTTTTGCAAAGGCCCATCTGCTGTCTTTAAAAGGCAGAGCATCTGGGTTCCCATCTTTTGCTACTTACCACCCCCGAGCTGGATGTTCCTCCACATAGGTCCCCTGAGAAGGTCCCAATCTGGTAGTTTGCTTCCACATGCCTAATACACACAGATAGCTACAAACTTCACATTAGCCACATCAGTCTTGGCCATATTTAATTAGAAATGGTGCTAGAAGGAAAGACAGAAGAAGGGAGTGCTGCTGCTTTTCGTCTATTCTAATTGGATTTTAATTAGGCAAATTACATGACTTCAAAAGAGCAAAGTACTGGAGCAGCTCATGAGTATCATTATTATTAGTGGTGTATGTTGGGGTTTTTTTGGGGTTTTTTTGTTGGTTTTTTTTTTGTAGTGGTAATCATTTTTCTCTGTTAGTAATGTTGCCTCTTCAATGTAAGTCTGTTCTTCAGTTAATATATATTTCAATCTCTCTTTTGTTAATCTTGATTAGTCATATTCACACTGAGCACTGTAAGTGATAAATCCATAATAAAGCTCTTACACCAGCTTGGGTTCTAAAATGTATGAGGATACACACAACATTTTATCCTAGCCTGGATACCAGTGGCAACAGAAGATTTGGAAAGACTTTTGCATTCTACCAGACCATAAAACAAAATGGGCACAGCCTGACACATGAATGAACCTGTGCCCTTTCAAGTGCTTTCGAATCCAAATTATGATTGTTATATTGATAATGGCAAGCAAGTATTGAGAGCTGATCTGATGTGCAGAGGGTTCAGGTGATTTGGAACCACCAGATAAACTGTGCTATAAATTCTGTGCCACATTACTAACAAAATGGAGTTGATTCCACTTACAAAAATTCTGTGCTGCTCTGATCAAAATATTAAATGCTATGATAATAATGAAATTTTATTTGAAAAATAAAATTTTAATGGTAGTTATGACTTAATGCTAACATCATTCTGCTCAGGGTCCCCAAAAGATTCTGTCTGTCCCCATTGTGTCAAGTGGCTCACCTGTCTTCTGCATGGTTATAAGAAGTAACTTAAGATTCTGAAATGTTTTAAGCATATATACTTTCCAAAATGCTCCTGTTGTTCCAACACTGTATTTTCGAATAGACAAGGAGGTGCATTGATAATTGTTATGTGTTTGGTACTCTGAAAAACAATATTAAATAAAAAGGAAATAAAATCAACAGCAAAATCAAACCCTTTGACTTTATCAGATTTAATTTCATGCTTTCCTTCATCATTAAAAAAATAGCCTTTTCCTTCTGGCTGCCTTCTAAGCAGAATTCCAGAATCTGTCTTCCTGTCGCTATTTTTGTAACAAAAGACTTTCTGAATTGTATAATTCCTGAGTTCCATGTCAATCACTGCCTGCATTTCAATTCTAAACATAAATGTTAATGAGGTAATTGCACTGTTCAAAAGATCTTCTATTGAAAATAAATGTTTAGTAGTAGGTGTGCAATTTTCTGTGTTTTTTAAATAGGCTTTATAAATTAATCTAGACAACTCTAGTTGCTATTTGCATGTATAAATCTACCTGTTGTCTAGTATATTATTGCTTAATAGTTCTTTTATTGCAAGTATGTGTTGCCAGTTAAAATACTAATTAAGACATTAGCACTTAAACATTCTTTGCATAAATCAATAGCTAAAATTTCCAATATATTATGTATATATTATGTATAATTTTTAGAGGATAATAAAAATATGCTCTGACAGAAATTTATCCTTAATCTTATAGAATTTGTGGAATTTGGGCTAAATGTTATTGATGTATCTGTTTTATTAATATTAGGATAGACTTCCTTCTGTTAATCTTGCAGATTATCAGGTTAAAACAAGCTCATTGTGCCAAATATCCAGCACACAGATCTAGCTTTCCAAGTGCAATCAGAGCAAGTGCCTGCAAAAGAACTTGCAGATGTAGTTATTATTTATCAAAAATATGAGTTTTGCTTACCATCATTTGCAGAAACTGCCATACAAACAGTGGCCCCCAGCACAAAGCTGCTTTGCTGCATTGCACAAGTAAGCTTTTGTTTCGGGGAGTCTGTGCAGGAACTAAAGTTTGTTGTAAAGAAATAAAGTCAGGTCTCAGGTTCAAGATGGATGAAAATCTGCATTGCCAGTGAGCACACCTGTCCTCAAAAGCTCTTGTGAAATGCTATGTACTTTTTGAAAACTGATTTCTGTGAGGTAACCCGCACACAGTGGATTTAGGGGGCAGTGGAAGCAGAAGGGGAAATCACATACAGGCAACAGGGTTGACCTCATGAATACTTTTGGGTTCTCAGTACTGGAGGAACAGCATCTAATTCTCTTTTTTGAGCTTCTGCTATGACAAGTTTTCTGGGTTACCAGGAGATTTTCCCAAATTCTCTATTTTCCCAGACATTGCCATCCACATTGCTTTGGTTCTATCACTGCCATTCTGTCAGCCACTGGTGCAGTGCAGCATTGCAAGACACATACATTGGAAAATGTTGTTAAATGTGAAACAATGGCCCACACAGTTATCAACTTTAGTGTGTTCAATGGAAATACAAAATGTTCTTTCCAGTTCACCCATTAATCCCAGCTCTTTCAAGCCAAGCATTGGCGTACTTACCAGTCATACAAACATAATAGTTTTTGGGTTTTTTTTCCCCAAGTCTTTGTTTTAATCTTTGCTGTTCTATGAGGGAACTTAGTGATGCAACAGTGATAAACTATCTCTGCAAGATGATCATGCATATGATCAATCAGACTCAGCATGCTTTTACCATGCTGTAGACATGGCTCATTAACATGCTACTCTCAATGTCTAGTGAAGGAGTTACCAGATCCTCTGCTACTATGTATCATTATCATTCCTTTTTAATTTACTAGCAATGCCTAATTGCTCTTTCATAGAAGAAATATTTCTAAATCACACTATTTTAGACTTGGTAATATTTTATCTTTTCCAGTATTTCATTTAAGTGTCCACTTATTCCCCCCTCTATACCTCTTCTCCCCCTGCCTTCTCTCTCTCTCTCTCTCTCACACACAGAGGAAAAAAAAAAAAAAAAGAGGAAAAGAAAAAGAAAGAAGTGTGAACTATGTTTTAAAGCACAGTAGGGGCAGAATCCTTGAGGGAAGGATATGTCTGCAGGTGTTGTACACAGACTTAGCAGGGTGTAGATAATCTGTCTGTACATAATTGGCAGATACAACTTGAACTGGATTGTGGTTCTGGCTAAACAACCTGCAGCCTTAGAAGTGTACTGCAGATTTTAGTGACCCACTAGTGTTTAGGAGTTGGACAGGGGTAGACCTGTCTCTTTTTTATCACCATATTTGCTACTTCTAGTCTATTTTTGCCTTGCAAAAACAGTCACAGATTGTTAGCAGCGAGGTTGTGACAAATAGATTATATTATACAGATGCTGGGATGCCCTTTCTGCTCCAGAACATGCTTTCACAGACTTCAGGCAACAAGAGTCAGAGTGGCTGTTCCCTTGTTCACTTGCTATGGGCCTACACCATTCCCTCTATCAAAGTGCAAAAGTTCCCTAATTTGTCATTTCCCACTTAACAGTATCTTCAAGCACAACACTAGCTACCAGAGAAAAAACTGAGACCATATCAGTCTCTGTGAACTCATGAGGGAAGTGCCACACTGCTGAGATTTAGTTGCTGTTCAATCACCAACACATTTTTACCCTTGGGCCTTTTTTCCAACATGTTGTTTGAAGCCTTTTGCCTTGTAATCAATAATCACAGAGCTCAAATAAGGAATACATGTGTCACAGAACTTTTGTGGGTTTTTGGGCTTCTCTTACGTGACCAAGAGCATAAAACACATAGTTTTTACACTAGAGTGGTAGCAAGTTAGGAGAATTTTTTTTATTTGAAGAACAAAAGTTGCGACATCTTTTAGTTTCAGGTTGTGCTGCAGTTTGGCGTCAATATAGTTATTATGCTACTTGAATGCCATGATATTGATACACTGGTTTAGTTATACACTGAAACATTGCTATGCTTACCAATTTTATTCTTCTAAATTTTGGCAGTTTTCTCATCTATGAAGCAGAAATGAATGAGATGATCCCAGCAGAAGCAAAACTACTGTGTAGAACATAAAACCAGATTCATTGAAGAGCTTTGTCACTAATGTTCATCTGAGATCCTTGATGAAATTTTGTTTAGCAATTTTAGCAATATGTGTATTACTATTATTAATTTTAATAACCTGGTTATTGCTATGGCTTGTACTATGAATATTACTGCTATCCTTGATAATGATTGTTTTTTCATCCTTGCTTAAGCTTAGCAAACTTCATCCTAGGAGCCTTTATTGGTATGTTGTGATGTCAAAGAAAGGAAAGAAAAAAACCTACTGATTAAACAAGACATTTGCAGTGACCAGTAATTCCTCTAGGTTCTTTTATCTTATGTTAATATTGCATTAAATATGTGCTTTCTTTGTTGTATATGTTTTGCACTTAATTTTTAGAAGCCCAAGGATTTTCAGGCCATGTCTTCCTTAATCTGTGAGTCTCTGATTTTTGTCTTCTACTCCAATGGATTTAAAAATTTGTCCTGACGTTTCACTGTTTTCAACAGATGAACTTACCCACAACAACTCTGCTGACCTTTTTTTAATGAACGTCTAAAACAATGGTACATTGTACCCAGCTGTTAGTAACAGGAACTTAGTGCTGTGTTCTTCTGGGGGTTTTTCCTGATATTTTATGACCATGAATTTTAGCTAATTACTAGCATTAGCAGATTTAATGGAAGGAATAAAAGCACAGACAAAATGCAGGTGTAAAACAGTTTATTTCATGGTGCAAATCTCGGATGGGTTGTGTAAGATCACTAGGCTTTATGCAAGGTGCAGTATGTTGTACTAATAATTGTGGATAACATAGTTGTGTTTACAACTAAAATACCCTGGAAATTTTTCCTTTCTTTATTATGAATCAGAGTCTGAAATTGTCTCAAACCACCATGAGGATGACCTAACAAATACTCAAATTCAGCATACCCAACCATAGAATATATGTAGGCATAAAGGTTTTTTTAGAAGGATAATACACTTATAATTGATTCAAATTGTTTTTCCACAGGATTCGGTATACACTTTTTTCCTACTCTGTTTTTAACCTGCTGATTATTCTCATCTCTATTACAGTGATATGAATTAATCAGCTGTTACATTTACTGTTTATCTGCCATGTCAAGCACCAATAATTAAAGCTGGCAAATATTGTATTCTCTATACATGTTTTCTTCATTCCTTTTGCCAACACAAAGTCTTGATCTTATGCTCAGACAAAATTTTTTAGTCAGCCAGTCCATAAAGATATCTATGCTTTGAAGCATATAGGCATTTTCACTTGACATTAATGCCACCCCAGTTCTCCAGTGTTGTCTGTTGCTGCTGTGGCAGATATGGCAGAAGTTGAACAAGAGCTGTGAAATGCAGTCACTGAACCATGGTGGACTTACTGGCTCAAGTCAAACCCCATCTGTGATCAAAATAAAGATGCTGGATGTTGAGCTGCAGGAGCACGTTTGCTTTTGTGGCTTTCACAGAGTGGTAACTTGCATAGGATTAAGTTGCTGCATAGAAAATACCAGCACAAGATTAGCCAAAGGTCATCTGTGAGCAGCTGGGTACCTGTGTATCCTGGCCTTAAACAGAAAGGCAAAATGGAAGCACTATCACACAAGGGTCTTAACTACTCTGATGGAAAGTTCAGATATTGTGTGCTGAGAAAGGGAACCAAAGCTCTGTGCTGAATTACTGTACCTTTAAATATTTAACCAGGCTCTTTTACAGAAGAATGAAGACATTAATTGCAAAAATGATATTGACTCCTCCGTAATCATAGAATAATAATTTGAAATATTTTTTGTGAGAAGATGAAGGCACTGAATGCACTTTTTTCCCTTTCCTACCAAAGCTTCAAGATCTGTATGAGTCTGTAGACACCTCCTCATATTCTTCTAATTTGTTTTGACCAGTCTTTACATAAGTAAAGTAATTATCTGCATAAATTGAAGTTCTCAGGCTCATTACAAATAAGAGAAACCTAAGAACAGACAAAGATCATTAGTAAAACTGAAGAAATAGAAGGTATGTTTTCAGGTTTTAAAGAAAAAGAGGAACTGAGCTGTGTTTTCAGGTTTTAAAGAAAAAGAGGAACTGAGCTGTGTTTTCATATAAGTTATTTAATATAAATTTGTTTGTAATAATTGTGAAGAATTTAGTAAATACTCACTATAATATATGAATAGTGATATTTACCTACATAAAGCCCATCAGTCCTGAAAAACAGCAAATTATTTTCTCTCTGGTAATCAATTACCATGGTCAAGGATAAGTAATCTCAGAGTGTTTTGAAGCCTGCAAATATATTTAAAGCATTTTTTTAATACTGGTAGCCTTATCTATCTGTCTTTGGCCTCAAGCAATTATTTTTGCTGACAGTGGAAGGTTAAGATCTTAGGTAGAGAAGCAAAAGTCTGATTTCAGCTCATAAAGTTTTGGTAAAAGCAACATCTTCTGTGATGTATAGAGTATTATAATGCTATATACCAAAGTAAAATTGAAGCCACTCTGTAAATATCTTTGCCTATAGCCTGTAAAAGTGCCTTTTCTGTTATTGAAGATTGAAAATGATTTGAGGAAATGCTTGAATATTCTGATAAATATACTTATCCTTCAGAACTCAGAATTACCACCAAAAAGAAAAAAAAACAAAGGTGGTCTTTAACTTTGGATAAGCTTGCCACTATAATTTAAATCATATTATTAGAAATGTTGAATGTATTTTTGCAACATTTCCCACCACAATGAAAATGTTTTCATTAGTAAAGCAGGCATGGTAGATATAATTTCTGTTGTGCAAGTGTAAAAGAAAATACTGCTACATCTTTATTCATGGAGTTGTTTTTTGATAACTCAGTAATATGAGCTCCAGATGGGAATTAAGGGAGTACTGTTACAAATGTAAAGCTGCCTCCAGCTTTCTTGTCATCAGTGGACCACTCAGATAGCCTTTGAACACAGTCCTTGAGTAGCCCATCTGCAAAGTGAAATTGTCAAAATGTTCACCTTGGCAAGTTCAGAGATCTGGGAGTGAGAAAACACTATCTAAATGAACTATAAATTCTGCTGGGTTTTTGTTATATATTCCCATTAAACTAACCTCCATGACTCCAGGGAGGCTCCACCTGAGAATATGTCTATTCTAAATAAAGAAATATATAATATTTTAGGCAATGGCACATTTTAATGCATTTGTGAAATTCTTTTACAAGGAAGGTATTTGGCTACATAAAAAACAGAGAACTGCGTTTGAGATTTTGATTTTGACGTAGACTTGATAGAAGAAGGTTTTTCTTCTGTGTGGCAGTATCTCCTGAGATCTCTGAAAAGTGTCATGATGCAGCTTCTGGGTGAGGTTTTTTATCAGATTGAAGACTAGAGTATGAAGCAGCTATGTTGTGATGGTTCTGTGTTTTCAGAACATTATTATGAAGGTTTCTTTATTCTCTCCATAAGATTTCTGCCACATGTTCACAAAATTCCTTTTACTTTCTAGTCAGGGTTTTCTCTAGTGATTGCTTTTACTATGACTCTATATTATAACTAGAGTTCAAGCATTTTTTAATTTGGAGGCTTATTGAGTTTGTACCTGACACATTCCAGTGAAATCCTAAGTGTTCAGCAGAATAACATTCACTTGAAGCTTTGAAGGTGTCCAGTTATCCATGATGTCTAACTGGCATTTTATCTCTAGTTTGCTAAGGATAAAACAAAAATTTCCTTTCTTCAGCAGACAAAAAGTCCAAAACCTTCATGTAAATGCCATTTTGAAAGTCATTTTCAGTAAAACATACGGAAGAAGGGACTGAATCACCTCCTCCAGGTTTACATTGCTCCAACTCTCTTTATTTAAATTGTGATTCATTAGAATTATATGGAAGTTCTCCAGCAGTGATTTTGATTATGAATTTATTCTGGCTCATATAAACACCTGAAAATTCATAATTGCACTGAAATGCTCTGAAAGAACTGAAGAGAATTAAATATAATGCATAATATTAAAGCAATCCTGGGTTAACAGCATTTACATGATGAAATGTTGGGTGTAGCATTTTGATATGATGACCAGAAGCAGAGATGTTGGACACAATGACTAAGTACACAGAAAATAACCCAAACATTATTTTAAGCTGAGATAATGTGAGGATTTTTGTGGTCCAACTGGCTAAAAACCAAAGTTCTGAATTAACCCAAGAAAAGTATCAAAATAAGATTTGATGTAAATTAAGGGGAAATTTGGTGGGCAGGTACGAAATGCATATTATTCCTGTAAAAGATTTCTGGGCTGAGCTTCAATAAATGGTCATAAATTTGTATCTCAAAACGCCTTGGTAGAAAATAAAGCAAATTTTTTAGATTGCCAAAATATCATTTGCAGACATATGTCTAATCTCACAAAATAAATTATTGTAACATTTCTCACTATATCATGTTTCAAATAGCTTAGATAGTCTTGGGCGACCCTTCATTTTCTGACACAAAACCACAATGATTTAACTAATAAAAGCATTTATGTTAGCATTGTCATGAATCTTACTGCAAGATATTTTCTAATATCTCAGCACAAAATGCTTTTGTCAGACAGAAAAAACAGAATGTTTCGCAAGAAGTCTCCACAAGTGACTTCTGAAATAAACAGTGTGTTAAATACCAGCTTCTTCTGTTCAAATGTTATGTGTTCTTCCACCTGACAAAGCACTCATGGTGCTTTATAATATTTTAAGGGACATTTAAACTAGGTAATGACCATAATGGAGCCATGATCTAGCACAAGATCTCTCTCACAGGATTATTTAAGCATGTTGGTGTTAAAGCTAAGATGAAGCACACTGTACTTCAGGTTCACCAGCCAGGAACAAGCCAGAGATTTGAGCTGCCTGGTAAGAGGTATTGACATGGACTGCAAATATCTCTTCTTCCCTTGGGCATTTTTTTCTTCCCAGAAGTCAAGAGCTCGGTCAGTTACAATCAAGCCAATGCAGTGCTTTTCATCTGATAAATGAATGAAGAGGTAACAGGCTCTTTCAGAAGCCAGTGAAAGGTTACTTGATAATTTCTGTTCTTCTGCAGAAGCCTAGCTTTTTACATCAGTTCCCACACTTGTTTGATCACCTTCACAATCTGTCCGTGAGGAGATTCATGTCTGCATGCCATATTCTGCTTCATCCTAGTAGAAACAGCATACATTTAACCAAACTTGATTACAATTAAAAGCCTTATTTTCAAAAATAACTTCTTAGTTTTGACAAAACAAAAAGTCTGTTCCTAAATTCTAGGGGGAAATCCTGTGAGTATCCAGCATTACACTATCTCTCCATAGTCTGAATAGGGCAGGGGCACAGGGATGGGACAGGGAATTTTTAGAGCCTCTGTATGCCCAGCTTTTATGTAATGGAAACCAGGGCATTTCAGGAAGACAACAATAGAAGGAGAATAGTCATCCACATCAATTTGTAGCACTGATCAGTTTTTTAATCAGATCCAGAAGGTAGGAAGTGCTTTTAAATCCAGATATTTATTAGTAGTTCTAGAGATTAAAATGTAACTGGACTGCTGGCCTATATAACCATTTGCATTTGAATGCATGCAACTCTGGGGTTCCCACCTGTATTGTTATTATATATTTGGGTTGGGAGGAGGTATTGAGAAGCAGGAGGCAATAGCTTGGACACAGCCTGATGTTTCCCCAGCTCCATGGTTTCCCAAGACATAATATTTAACCAGGAAGCTTTTTTATTTTCTAGTGTGCACCTGTTAAAAAAGAAGTGACCCTAGACTCCTGGTGAAGATATAGAGAGGCTCTTAGCCTGAAACTACTTGCACTGGTAATGCCTTGGGAAAAGGCAGTCTTATCTAAAGTAGAAAATATAGAATTTGCCATGCAAGTTTGAGACAGGAGACTGATTTTCATAGAGGCTGGAAAGGACAGGGAAATAATTCTATTTTCAGAACACACAAAAAGCAAGAACATGAAATTTAGCCTTGTGCATAACGTAAAATTAGAAGCAGGTCAACTTATTGACTAAAATAATCTTGTCATTTTATTTCTCTTTTTTGAAATCTTGAAGCCTACTAATTTCTTGACTCCCAAAGCCTTCATTATCCCTGTCATGCTACCAGACATTCATTAGCCTAAAAATGCAAGAGTATTTTGTTTAAAGGATGCTACAAACAGTGCCTGGAATTTTATACATTCATTAATATGCTTAAATGTGCTTTGGAATAATCCTATTTGTTGTAGAAAGCTCTACATTATATTTTCGTAAGTTTTTCTATTGTAGCAGCTTGGTCATCATGTGTTAAATATTGTTATTTAGCTGTCATAATGTTTTTGCTTCACATAAGAAGTGAGAAAAAGCTCATTCACAGTTCTTCTGTGTATGAAGTATCATCATAAAGAACAGGGTTATCTTTAATATGTGATGTTACTGTCAGACTTCAAATACGGTACATCTCATGTTGTTGGCTCTAACATCAGCCCTGGAAAGGTACTTTTTATTCTCATTACATGAATTTACATGCTTATAATTTCTCATAAGGCTTTTTAAATTTCTCTTCAACATAGATTAGATTTTTTACAAGTTTTATGCTATTTATGAATCTCTGGGGTAACAGTTCATATTCAGTAGTGTAACAAAACATTTAAAAAAAATTTATATGTAGATAAGCATAATTTTTGTTACCTACATCTCGTATTAGTAATAGGTCTACTCTCTTCTGCAAGATCAAAAATTACTATTAATGGAAATATAGCAGTGGAATTATAAAAAAAAAAAAAAAAATTACAATGCAAACATTTGAATAAGTGCCCAAAAGGAAGAGCAGGATTTTTTGCAACATCACTGAATTTCAGAGCAGTACATTTTAACTCTTTGTCAATTTTCATATTGGCATCAACTCATAAAACAAGCTGAGGAATTGCCCTACATCTAAGCAAAAATCATGGAAGCTAGAACACAGCAAAGATGTGCAAATGCCTGGGCAGGCTCCTGCTTGCTTTTGGCTGGGTCTACCTTTCCTAGCCCAATGCAGACAGAGACCCTGCAGAGTCAGAGTTCTGCTGCACTGTCAGCCCTAAGTACCTGTATCACCCAAGGTTTTAAGTTACAGCTCTCAGTAATCAAGCCCTGCCTGTACCTGAATTGTGGTGGTACAAGATCTGACTCTAAGGCTGAGCAGTGAGGAGCTTAAACTCTGAGGATGAAGAAGGAAAAACAACAAAAAATTATACCTGAGCCAATGAATGGAATTACAAATAAGGCTGAGAGTTAAAATGGATCTGAGTGGGATGCAAGCTAAATCATTTGAGGTTTGGATGGGAATTGATTTTTTCATGAGTCAGGAAAGCACAAACACATTCCTGACAAAATAGAATCTGGACCTGACATCTGAGCCAACAGGGAGTGAATGGATGATAAGCAGAGCAGGTTAGCCCAAGGCAACCATGTGGAAGTTGTGAATGTTGGAGTATATATCACAGAAATTAGTAATCCTGTAGCCTGGCCATCCTGTAAATACAACATAAAGCCACAATACAGTTTTTTGTGTAGATTTGGTGATTTAAAGGCATGTGAACCTTGCACCAATCATAACTTCAAAACTATTTTGAAGTTAAAATGTATATGTAAAGAACAAATATTAACTGAAATAATTTTTTCTGCCCCCAACACAGTGTAACTCTGTATGTTCTATAATAAGCTGAGGAGGCAGCAAAGTCTATAATCACATTTGCCTTCAGCTTTAACACTGTTTAATATTTTCTATCCAAATCTTGCAAAATTTATCCAGATGTTTATGTTTTGCCACATTTTGTAGACATTTTATTTAGGGACTTTCAGCAGATACAGATGTTGGCCAGAAACTTAACACCTGAAAGATGAATTTTATTGAAATAACTGGGATTTTCAAATCTTTTAAATTTTTGGCTCAGGTGTTAAAGTTAGTGTTAAGCAAGTGAGCTGCCCTTATTAATTAAACTACTTCCATCTCATGTTAGCATTAATGTTCCTGTTCCATCAGCTACACTTGGTTAAGTACCCCTGCCTACTAAAAGGAAAGAATTACCATCCATATGCTTCTTACTGATAAACTGGAGAAAGCAGAAGCTGCCTACTGCAAATACAAAGGAAAAATTGGGTCAAGGACACAGGGGAGGGAGCAGCCAGCCACACTTTTGTCCATGCTGAAGATACAAGCTCCAGATTTCCTATGTGTGATATGCTTTCCTTCCTAGTGGGAACTTATTTGTGACTCGCTAATGTATTGCAGTTATAGAATAAGTAGAAAATTGTGTAAGTACTGACATTACTGCAATTTTAAAATGCACATAATGATCACTTGGGAACAAAATATGGGTCTTGGATCTTTTTGATTATAAATATGCACTTTGGAGTATTTTTGGGGATGGGGGTAGATACTTTAGAGGAAATCAAGTGCAACTCAAGAGAGTAGTTACAATGCACTGATTAAAACAGAAGAGCTTCAAGAAAACATGTTTTAGTCAAAAGGGAATAAGTCAGCTTTATTTGTATTTTCAAAGTTTCCGGACTGTAAAGTGAGTATCAATCTGTACTTCACCAAATGTTTGTTCCCAAGTTATTTTTATGATTTCATTAATATGACCAATGATATTTCAAATTGTATGTAAATGTGTTATAAAATTAATTAGAATGACTTTTTTAATGAGCCCAGTGGTTCCAGACTACAATGGGAAGATAGGAGATATGTCCTGCAAAATAACAGGCACCATTATTTAATATGGTTGTGCATATTGAAGGTGTTCATCACTGCTGTGATGGTTTGATTACCAGCTTTATTGCTTTCAGCAAACACAAATATAATGTCACAAATCATCAAGAGATTGGATAAAAATGACACAGCTGTGTTATGTGCAGCATTTAGGTAGAGCTCATTGATTAAGAGAATATAAAATATTAGGGTGGCTGTGTGGAATCATGTGGGGAAAAAAAGCCACTGAGGGATTTGTGGAAATAAAAGGAGTCTGCTTTTGACCTGGATTCTGCAATATCATGGAAAATCAGTATTAGCAAAGTTGAATTAATGACTATGTGGCTGCCACAGCCTGGCTGTCTGTCTTCCATGCTGCTTTTTCCCACCTTCTGTTCAACCATTTCCCCGGGCCATGTCCTAAAATTCACATTCCATTTCATCACAGCTCTCCTTGGAACCTTCTTTGGACGACGAGAGACTCTGAAACTAGGAAACATTCTTATAGTTATTCAAATGGTTTTGTGCTGCCAATACAGACTTTAAGATAAATCCTTCTCAGGCACTGCATTACTTGAGTTCCTTAAATAGTGGCCTACATCATAAACTCATGAAAATCAGACAAGACATACAGAGATTCTGACTAAGGCTTTTTGGGTAGATCTTTGTTTCAGTTTTTGATGGATCACCAAGATTTTCCTCTCTAGCTCTCCCAAAAAAATCTCTGTTGTTCAGTTGGTTGCACCTCCTGAAACATTTGGACTAACTGATTATTTTCATTCTCTTTCCTTCTGTTTTTTTCAGTTCTTTGGTTTCTTTATGATAGGGAAAATGGAGGTCTTATTTCACATAAGTTTTGCGGTGAGAGAAAACAGATTATCATCATTCCCACTGACACAACTTCTTTCTTTTCCATTCATGATGCATTCCCCACTGTCACAATTGAATTAGTTTCACTGATTTATCTTGTTTACCATGCCTTCTGTAACTGGTTGACTATAATTCTGTCCACCATTGTACCAATTGCACTAATTGTTTGTACTGCTACAGAAAATATCATGAGAACAGAATAAATTAATTAGTCTATGATGCCATTACAACTGCAATATTGTATCAGTCTTATGAAATATGAATAGACTTTTATGTGACAAGGAGGGCTGGAGCCAGTAAAAACCTCCAGCACATGAAAATTTGGATAATTATGGCCATATGGAATTCTACTGCCTTATCCTTGTAGCAATGCCACAGTCATGGCTACTCTCAGTTTTTAACATTTGCAATGAACTTTTTAATTAGCAGTAACAAAGGAATCCTCTAGTTCATTTGTTAGTTAGAAGCACAGCTTCTGGCTAATACTACATTGAAAATAATTTATTCATATTTCAAAGTGGTACATTGAATACATTATTGCACAAAGATGATCTAGTCAAATAATCTCATTACAAGGATGATATTGCAAAATTTTTCCTTAATAGGTTGCACAAAACATAAATGTAAAAGTTAAGGGGTTATTTTCACATTATGAAATTACCTGCCATATTTTTATTCAAACTTGTTTGCTGACAAATTTTTTTAGTATAAATGGTGTTCTGTAGACTTTTCAAAGCTGAATGTTCCAAGAGACATGGTTTTGAAAGAATGGCATACTTGTGCTTTTATACTTGCAAAAGCAAGTCTGTAGCTAGTAAAGCTTTCACCATCATTCAAATTGGTTTTGTCATGACTTATTTTTTAATAGACCATTTTTGCAATTATTATCCCCCAGACTTACAGTGATCTCGTTTAACAGCTCTTCAGGCTTGCACAGTTTGGGCAACCAAAGATTTCACACATTCTGTGCTTTAATTAAAATATATCTCCCCCAGACTTCAGGGATCTGACCTCGTCTTTCATAAAAGTTGTGTTGTTCTCTTCTCACAGCTTCCCCAGCACATCGAGTGCCCACTCAAAGGTCACAGCTACTACAGCAGCACTAACAGTGTTCAGAGTTTAGGCTTAGCCAGACCTTTTCCTGAACATCTCTTGGATCTTAATGCCTGAGAGTTAGTAGGGCTCTCAGTTCTGGGGAGAGTAGCTGACAACAACATTGGCAGTGAGGTGTCCTTTTTTTGCCTACTTAAGTTCTGCAACCTAGCAGAGCAAAGGCATGGATTCTTCCCTAGAGGGCAGGTTGCAAGGTCCAAGTATGAATATTCATTGTGTGCCTGTCAGGTACAAGAGGTGAAGATTTGCTGGTGAAACTAAGAGGGTTTTAAACTCTTAGGAGGTTGAAATTAGGCCTGATTGGATAATAGTCTGTTCTGGTTTTTATCATGAAGCTTGATTTAGTCAATTACTATTTTATTAGATTGTTTGGCCGAAATAATGATGATTTTATTATGTTGTATCATAGGAAACTTGTGCAGTCAAGATTTTCTCTCTAAAGGAAGATTGAAATGCCAAGTGTGATTTTATATCAATCTACGAGAATCATTTAAACTCTACTTATAAACACAAAAACAGCTGAGTTTAAAAAAGTTGTGTATGTTACTCCTTACCTTACAGAGAGTATGGGCATAACTAGCAAAGCAATTAATTGTACTTAAGGACTACTTCCAAGCACTTCTTTTTTTCTAAGGTAAATTTAGAAATACCCAGAGGCTGTAGCATAATCAGTGCAGCAGTGCTGTAAACTTTATGTGATAAGGAAGGGACTTCAGCATACACAACTCCATGATTAACACTGAAATAAGATTAGCAGCCCTGCCAGCTAAGGAGCCGGCTGTCACTAATCGACAACACTTAGCACCTCTTTAGACCTTTGCTCTCTTCCAATGAAGACTTACTGACGAATGGGAAGTTGAAACAGCCCTTCAATCACTTGTTTTGCAGTTCTGTGTAGCTGGCATTAAATATAAGTTTAGGTTTGTTATTTTTTTCTTTTGGGGGGAGGTTGTTTTTTTTTTTTGTTTGTTTGTTTGTTGTTGATTTGGGGTTTTTTTGTGAGAGTTTGGATCATAGAAATCGAGAAAAGTGAAGAAAACCTTACATTGGAACAGCCACTCCAGACTCTGGATTCTGGATACATGAAACAGCATTATCAGAGTTTAGTGAAATTTCAGAAGTCAGGTATATCAAACATCTTGTCTAAAGCTCATTGCAGTGACAAATTGTTGCATTCACTCACTTTTCACTCACTTTTTCAGGCAAACTCAGATTTAAGGTTATTTCATGTGATTCACATGCCTTTTTCTGTGCACAAAGTTCAATTCAGGTTTAATTGTACCACTCACATGAGGCTTGTTATGGATGTATGTAAATGTTTGTACAGGGGAAGAAAAACAAAACTGTGCTATCCAATCAGTGGTTTGAACTTTTAAAGTTGTTGAATGTTTTCTATTTTTACTGAAGCTATGCCAAGACTGAGTTTGTTTACTCTCATTTTGGACAAGATCCTTCCTTTAGCTAAGTTTAATTATTTTATTTTATTTTTATTCTTCATGTCTGACCACACACCCCATTTATTTTTAGTTTATTGCTCTCTTGAATTGAAAACTTATAAAAGTGCTGGTCTGAGTTGCTAGGAATACAGATTTCCTCCTCTATTTGCAAAACAAGCAGAATAGGTGCTCTTCTTCTCATTACCTGTCAACAGCACTTACAGACTTTATTTTTTTTCTCCAGAGAATACCCACGCACAGATCGATGTTTCTTCCTTATTTTTTCTTTTTGTTAATTTTGTTCTATTTCAAATTTTTTGACCAAGAGAATAATTAGCAACATACCATCCTCAGTGATTGTTGGCACATTTAAATGCTTGTTAACTGGTGAAAAATTTTGCTTCCTCTTGTCTGAGCAAGAGAAATTGTATTTCAAGGACCCTCATTCCCCTCACATTTGGGTCATTCATTCTGAATTCTTGGTTTAATTTTTTTTTGCTTGACTTTGTGCACAATTATTCTGATTTATATACAATTTATAGATTAGTATAAAAATATTGTATAATTTATATTTTGCAACAATAAGAAAACTTCAAAAAGAAGCAATTTTTTATCTTTATGCTTCCTCCACATAGGTTGTTCTGTTTTTACAGGTATTACATATCTGAAATTCTTGGACTTTTAAAATGACTACAGAATTTACTGTAGTGATACAGTAGAAAGTTATCTCCATGGTCACTGAACCCAATCATGTCAAATGCAATCTTCATAAGTTTATTAAATTATTTAAGAATTTCTTACTTCTCCAATGCTACCTCAAGCATGGCTATAGGGCCTCATACTTCAGATGATTAGAAATCTTTTTATGTGAATCTACTTGAATATATCTATAGTCAACTTGCTCCTATTAGCATTGCTTTTTAGATGCTCTTTTCTTGGGAGCTTAGCTTTTATTGTCTTTAAGGTGTATAACCTTATACTGACAGTTTGCATTTTTCTGTGCTAAGATGAGCAACTCTTGCAGGGTCCTTAATATAGTTCTTTTATCTCGCTCAACTTGCTCTTTTACTTCACCCAGAAATCTTTTATTGCAGATAAAAGATACGTGTTTTTTTTCAAGAGCACATAACCAAAACTTTGCACAGTATTCTATCCAAAGTATCTGAGTTTCCTGTTGTCATTTGTCATCACTGTGTCATCAGTGGCACATGGATTTCTAAAATATAACTAGCAGATAATTTTCTTTTATCATCATTTCCAACTGATAGATTTCCTACTTAACCACACTGCTTTTCATATTTCTAGTGCTCACTGTTTTCTTGCTCTTCCTGTCTGTTGTTCTGAGTCTACTGAGTTCTGACATTACCTCTTAGCAGTGTGTCAACAGCAATTTCTCTGAGCCAAACTAATTTATGAAAGCACCATATAAAGTGGTCTGAAAGAGAGTCTCAGAGCAATATCACCATTGATATTACTCCAACCCACCTCCAGAATCTAACTCCCTTTCAAACTCCCAAATATTAAGTCTTACTCTAATAAGAAACTTACTCTGATTTGTTGGTTGGCTTTATTTTTGGTTTGTTGTTTGGGTTTTTTTTCTGCCTAGATGTGTTCTCAGCTCTCCATTTAGCTGTTATTTTCCTCCTCCCTTTCCTTTTCCAGCAAGATTAATGGACACTCCCGGCTGCTGTGCAGCTCTGCAGCTGTTCCAGTTTCTCTTCCTCCTTTGAGCACACCAGTCTCTGTGTCTCTGCATGGCTACATGACCTGCAGTTCCAGGGGGCTAACACTGACTAACCTGTTATCTTCAGGGTTGTATAACCCCTGCTGAATCCAAGGCTTTAATGTGGCCCTTGTTCATAAAAGACCTTTTACCAGTAAATAGGTGAGTTACTCAAAGCACCAGAAAGTGAGAATAAATTCTGCATAAAAGCTTCTACTTGAAAGCAGCTGTCCCACTCTGGAATAAGCTCATAGATACAGCAGCAGAGTATCCAAGCTTTTGGATTTTATATTAATGGGGACATCCTTTGTTTAATTTTACCACCATCTCCAAGTCTGTTCTATATTTAATACGCAGTAAACCAGATCTCAGTTACTCTGCTTGTCTATATTTAAGCCAGTGTTGAAAAGTCTAGGAAGTTAAAATATGCTCATATTGGGAGTAAAGTGCCTTAAGTCTGTGAGGGACTCAAAAAGATCTAATAACATCAGTTGTGCTTTGATGAGTTTGGAAATTTAATCTTAGCCAGAGAAAATTAAGTTAAAGGATCAATAGAGATGGATTCTTTTTGTCAGAAAACATGGATTTATATTGTTTCTCATGCTATTTACAGAAATGTTTATTATCTTGTTTGGGTCTTTTTTTCTAGTAACCAGCTTTTTTAGCATCAGCTTATACTCTGATGGGTAGAATTAAAGCAGTGCATCACCATATCTGAAAACTCTGTCTCTGTCTTCCACTGACAGTCTGGTACATACAACTTCTCATCTGCACAGTTTAAGAGCAAGAAAAAAAGTAAATTCTTTATCAGGCCTGTTTTCTGAAGCTGTTTATGATAGGCAGTGGAAAGTGGAAAAGGAGGAGACAAAAGGAGGTCCTGCACTTTCCATGCACTCTGGTTCTTCTGCAAAACGTACTTGAGACTGAAACTCAATAGTTCGTGGAGGCAGTTGGGTGGGTGAGTGTGGTTGGGAGGAAGAAGATGGACTTCTTCCATAAACATGAAGTGAGTCACAAATGGATTTTTATTTAACTTCTCCTGAGTTCCTCCTACATGTTGTGAAAGAAGGAAAACACAGACTTATCTTACTGGTTGTTTCTAAATAAAAAATTGTCCTTTCTCTTGAGGGCAGATGACCAGACTGCTTAGTGTAATACCTCTCTTTCTAGAGATGGGAAGCAGGAGATTGACTTTTTTAAGAGTCACAAGATAGCCATTAGAGAAGGAATTCACCAATTTTTACAGGTGGAGTTTATCCCACAAATCAGCAAAACTAGATTAAAATTCTCATGTCTATATATGGAGACTTTTATCCCTGAACTGATGGAAAATCTAGCATCTCTATTTATTCCATAGAGGTTAGAGTAAAAATTTGCTCCTATAATGTAATAGATGTTTTAAAAACCTTTAACAAAATTGGAAATAAAGATTTTTTGCTTTAGGTCCATTTAAAAATACAGCAAATGAAAGAAGTATATGAACTTCATTTGATATTTGACACCTGATTTCTTGATGATTTACTTGTTAAGATAATCAAGTGCTTTTTTTCCTGTAACTTCCGCGGTGCTTCTCTTTGAGAATTATGAAAAAAGATAATTTACCTTTATGGATTGTATTTTATAGCTTTACATAGAATTTTTTTGCAGTACTTTCATCACTTGAGTTACTCATCAAATGCAGTAATTATTACTCGGTACCTCAAATCCTGTATTCAGTTTTGGGCCACTCACTACAGAAAAAACTTTGAGGTGCTGGAGTGAGTCCAGAGAAGGGTAATGAAGCTGGTGAAGGGTCTGGAGCACAAGTCCTGTGAGGAGCAGCTGAGGGAGCTGGGGGTGTTTAGCCTGAAGAAAACGAGGCTCAGGAGGGAGCTTATCACTCTCCACAACTGCCTGAAAAGGAATTGTGGACAGGTGGGTGTTGGTCTCTTCTCTAAGGTAACAAGTGACAACACAAGAATAAATGGCCTCAAGCTGTGCCAGGAGAGATTTAGATAGTACACTAGGAAAAACTTTTTCATGGAAAGTTGTCAAGCACTGAAACAGGCTGCTAAAACAAGTGGTGGAATCACCATCCCCGAGGTATTTAAAAGACAGTTGGGGATACTGTTTAATGGTGGACTTCACAGTGCTGAGTTAATGGCTGGCCTCAACGATCTTAAAAGTCTTTTCCAACCTATATGATTCTATGAATCTCTAATTTCCTTTTCAAGATAAGGTATCCAGGGATAATTTGGATTACTGGCTGAGAGAAGAGGCGTCCAGATGACTGCTTGGCTTCTTCATGATCTGCATACAATTTTAACTCTTTTCATGCCTGGATAAGATTCTTGATCTTCTGAGCTTCCCTGAATGAGAAAGAATAAAGCATGGAGTCTACAGAAGTCAGCAGAATGAAGATAAAGTTCCTGATGGGAAGAGATTGAAAAGATGCAACTGATGAGTAGCTGAAAACCCTTTTTTGCGCGGGCTATAAGGGGACTGTGACTACACTAAAATTCCTTTAAACTGTGAAATATACCTGGGGAAGTTTGGGGTGCTTGAGTAGAAGACTTTTTGCCTAGGGGAATGGAGCTCTCTGTCCTGGGACTGAAATATGGACAGAGACATTTGATAGAGAAGGAGATGAAGAAAATTTTGTTTTTCAGCAGCCTGCTTTTAAAAGTGTGTATCCCATGTGTGCATCGTAACCCATAACATGGCTCTGGAAGGACTGTGGGAATGGGAGGAAATCATAGTTTGCAGGTCCGGGAGGATGCAAATTGTGAGAGTGGAAACATCCCCTAAGCCTAAAGCCAAAAAGGGACTTTTCTCTCTAGAGTGAACTGAAATAATTATTTAAGTAGATAACTGACTAAAGTGTTTTTTGTATGTTGCTGTTAAGAAATGTGGAATGAAGGGAGGAGGGATTAATCTAGAAATCTTATTCTGAATTCTTTTTGTGCTATTAATAAATTTCTTCTTATACCCTTTTAAGTTTCAAGCCTGCCTTGTCTCTACTCCTAAATCCTATCTCTAAAGGAAACTAAAAATATTAAAATTGGTAAACCCAAGTGACACTGTGTAATTTTTTTTATTTGTGTTATGGATAGAATACAATTTCCTCTGTAAGACAAAGTGAAAATCCAGTATTCCCTAAAACGCTAACAATGTGTAACCAGTGTTCTAACACTGTAGTTTATATTTTTTAAAGTTGCTATATGTTCATTCATGGAAACACAATCGAGAATGAGAATATATGCTAAATCACACACTGCTGAATATTTGTGCAAGTACTGAAATGCCAGCTTTCTGCTTGTCACTTTCCACAATTCCAAAGATTTCTTTTCACACTGTAACATCAGATCCAGAGCACTATCTGAAGGGCATGAGCTTTCTTAAAGGTTTGTTGATTTGTCACCCTTGCAGATAACTGAGCTGCAAGCAAAGCTCAAGCTTTGCAGAAATACCTTGGATATTTGCTGCCCAGTGAGATTTAAGGATTTGTCTCAGCAAGGTACGTCTCTAAGCTCCTTGGAAAAATATATCCAACTCTCCCTTTAGCTTCTCCCCCTGTCTTTTCTTATGTCTCAGCAGAAGTGGCAGTTTGTGAAAGTAACTTTTAGAGATTTTGGGTTTTTTTTCCTTATACATCAAACCCATTATTTTCTGTTTGAACACTGCTTAGACTGCCACTAATAAAAGCCCATCTACCTGGGAAAGCATGTCCTTAATACATGCAATTTGTATTTGAAATGAAAACTTTTGTAAAATAAAATTCTATCACTGGGGCAAATTCTTCTGGGTGTCATTATTAACAGGACTTTACCTATGTCTGTCTAAAGAGAAGGAAAAAAATTATATCAAGGTTAGTTGTGAGATTACACTGGTTTGATGATGACAGCAGCGTGAAGTTGATGGCCAGAGGTAAAGCTGCACTTTATGAATCCTAATGGTTTTGATTGCTACTGCATTAAGAGGGAGAAACAATTTTTTTTTCTAATACAAAACAATCACAAGTCTCCCTGGACTCACTGGGATGTTGGTGTGATGGTCTTTTCAAGAGCTCTCAGCCTAACATAAAATTTGTGTCTTGATCACAAATCCTCTTCAGTTCACTAGTATTTCATTGTAATCTGGTGTTTAATTTAGACCAGCAGGCAAGAAAAAGACAATACTCATATTAAGCAAAGAGCTAGGAGATGGAATAAATGCTAGAAAAACTTCACCACCAAAAGAGTAGGAGGAACAAAGCTTTCAGTCAAGACAATGGAAAATGAAAGTAATGGTGCTTTCAAAGTCTTCAAAAAGATGTGTTAAAGTATCTTGTGATAACCTAGGCTGGAAAGATGTAATACTTACTGAGTCAAACAGCTTTTAGAATTCACAGAAATTACTGGCCTCACAAGGAAAGAAGGGTTGTTTTGTTAGTAGTTGATATTAAAGACATAGAAATGGCTTAGAATTTCAACTGCAACTGAAAAGTCCTTGAGTTTTCATTCTCCAGAAAAGGGAAAATGTGCACCCCTCCCTTTTTTTTAACTATCTTTTCCTGCTTGCCTCCTCTCTTTTCACGCCTATAAGCTGCCTCTCTTGCTGTACACAATAGGCACATGCTGGCTGTGTACATGTAACCACTTGTCTTAGATGTATGCTGTGCTTTCAGTGCCCAATTGTGGGACAAATGTGTGCAGAGTTTAGAGATTTTTCCACTTTCCTAAAATACTAGAGACAAGATCACTCAACAACCACTTTCAAAATTATTAAATCCACTTACCCTCTTTGATTGAAACACATCCTTTTTGTCACAGCAGCTGTGGTAACCTTTTCTTTTTTTTCTCCACATGCCTACATCCTTTGGCATAGTTTAATGCAGAAAGGCTGCTGTTAACAAAAAAAAAAAAAAACCAAAAACAAAAAACAAAATAATAAAACAACAACAAAAACAACAACAAAAAGGGAAGAAAAAATAGGAAAAAAATCCTTCTGCTGTGGAGAAAAAAAATTCTTTGAATCTTGGAATTTAGAATAAGTAGTCATGGGTAAATGATGCACTGAACAGAATTTGGAGTCAGCAAAACACATTTGCTATTCCCTAGAAAGGACTACAAAAGCACTATGTGCTGTTAACCTCTGGACATTTAAATTTAATCTTCAGAGAAATAAAATTGTTCCTTCTTGTAGAGGAACAATTCTCTCATCTGTTTCTCTCTAAAAATCAGATTTTTAAACTCTGTTAATCAATTTAAAATGCAGTGCTTTTTACTACTTTATATAGGGGATGATGAAAAGACTGGAGCACATCTTCACTGTGCATAGAGTCAGGGAACCTCACCGAGTACTGAAGCACTGTAGAAACCTTGGCTCCTTAGCTCCACAGTATTTGCAGCAGTCCAGGAACAAAAGAATAAACAGTCACCTGAAAAAAATGAGCAAATAAATACTATTAAATAAATATTCTGTTTTTTCAAAACACCAGTTTACTGTGTATTTTGGCCTTTGGATAGATTTTCTGTACCTTCTTATAAAAAGACAGTGCGATTTCCCATGTTTTCCTTCTTTTCTTTTGTAGCTGAAAGGCTAAATGAAGCTCTTACAGAAAGCATTCAGGATTTTGAGCAGCCATTGAATTTTTGAAGGCAGAGAGGCTATTCAGCATTTCAATTGGCATTCTTTAACTTTAGGGTTGGGTGGCTGTGCAGGGCATTGCTGGGAAATGTATTGATCTGCTAACATATTTGCTAGAACAGGTTTTGTTTTTCCTGCTTGCCTGAAACACTTTGTCACTGCTTTGGTATTTTGTCTCTGCTGTCAAAGACTTCCCTCCACACCACTGACACATAAGAAAATGGTATTTCACCCATGCAAGGTGAACATGAATGTGCACTTGATCAAATGAGTGAGGACGCTTGGAAGTTGGATTTTTGTTCCCCTGTATTGCTACTTCTTTCACCTTGTGTTCATGCTTTCTCTGTGGACTGTTTAATGCTATGCAGCAATGAAAAGTATTTTAGCCTTTTGCCTTTGAATCTAATATGATTTATTGGGGTCTAATATAGCACACCAGCAAATCTCAGGCTGGAGTTCAACCTTGGTTTGAGTAATTCAGTTCATATGAAAGAACAGAATACTGGAAAGGAAAACCCATATATAGGCAGCATTTTCCATGTCAAATTAAGTAAAACAACAAAATTCAGCTTGCTTTGGCAATCTCATTCATCAGTATTTGTGACCATCACTTTAGCTGGGTTCTGCGAATTCACAATAATTCACAGAATCTGAGTAAAGCGATGGTCACAAAACAAGAGCTTTGCTTTAGTGGGTTTAATTTATTTTTTAATAAATGGGCAAGATTTTGAAATGTTTAGGGTATTTTTCTTGGAGACAATAGTAACTGGACTTCATTATGAGCTAGGGAATTCTACTGTTGATGTAAACAGACCCCAAGTGGACATGTGTTTTGAACTTTAACTTCTTTCAAATTGGTGAATATCAAGTACAGATAGTATTCTTAAGTGCTTCAGGTTAGTGTTTTGAAGCTTTTGGATTTTAATGTGCTTAAGGTCATTATAAAATAGAGGGTTAAGAGAAATGGAGTTTGTGATTTAAGCTTATTTACATAAACTAATGACTAGTTTTGGAGACTGGGGACACAACGGAGATGAAAAGTCTTGGATAAAAGCACACAGTTTCTTAATTCCACCATCCCATCATGATAAAATGGGTGCTCATGGTTTCAGCTCTTGGACTAGTATTTGCTTGCTGTAGAAATATATTTACAGCAACTAGGTGTAGAGGCATTTTATAGCCTGGTGGAACTAAACATGAGCTGAACCTCTTCCATAGCCTGAGTACAGATTAAATATTATTTGGACTTCAGCATTCAGTCTTTATGATAAATCTTCCTGCAGAGTGAGGGAGCTTGCATCAATGGCTCCAATATAGTTGTTTCTGGCACCTTATCCCTACAGAAAACATACAAACACTGAGGAAAAAATCACATTTCTGTGTTATGAATGATTGAAACATTTTTCATCTTGTTCTGTACTTGCCCTTAAGTTACTTACTGATGTTGTTTTGTATTGTTTGTAACAGCAATTACAGAATCTAAAAATCTCTGGATTTTACAGACTTTTAAAATATTTGTCCTAATAAAAACAGCTAACAGATTGTCTTCATGTCACAAAGGTGTTTTGAAAATTAATTAACAGCTATGAAATGATAATAAAAATGGAATCGTGTAGAGCAGTGCATTATGGTCATTAAGTGCACATCTCCATACAGTGTATGAAACAGAGAGCCATGCTACTGAGAAGAAATGCATCAAGAACAATATAACAGAAGACAGCATAATAATATAAGTAATTTATAATTTATATAATATAAGTAATATAGAGGTTTGATATATATAATATATAATATATAATATATAATATATAATATATAATATATAATATATAATATATAATATATAATATATAATATATAATATATAATATATACATAGTATAATATATATACTATATATCATAATATATAATATATAATATTTAAATATTATATATATAATATATATAATGTATTATATATATTATATATAATCTAATATATATAGAGGCTTGAATTCTACCTGAACTCAGACCAAAATTTAGTTTAAATTATTTCCTTATAAATTAATTTTTACCATAGCATTATAGAAATATATTTTTAAACTTCTTTTCTCTAGGGAATGAATCTTCATAGAGCAAAAAAAAAAGTTTTTGTGTAATACTGTTAATAACATACTAAGTTATGGTAGTGCTGTCCATGCAGGACAAGTCAACTTGAGCTCTTTCCAGCTTTACTGATAAATCAATATTCTAAAAATTGCTAAAACTATACATAAACTAGGAAGTGAGATGTACTGGACAATGATCAGGGAATGAAAAGCTAACTCTGCTTTACCCAAATGAGCATCTTAATCTCTTCATCCTCAGGTTCAGGGATATTACAAGCTAGCAAAAAACTTCTAGAGATTTTTTAAAAATAAGTTGAGCTTCTGCCTAAAACTGTGACTCAAGAGAGGAGGTGGAGTTTGTGCTATGATCTTAGTATTTCCAAAGAAATACTTTACCTGAAAACTGATACTTAATTAATAAATATAAAATTCTTATTGTCTTTTAACATAATCCCTCTTAGTCTAAACAGATGTGTTTTATTTGTACAAACAATCAAATTGTATGATATGAGCAGTATAGATATTTCAGTTGATGCTGGTACTACACAATTTTAAAGAAATGGATAAATAAGCAATAAAGGATATTTCACATTGACTTCTCCAGCAGGTTTGCAAAACATGAAAAAGTTATTTAAATAATCACACTCGTATAATGAGCATAAAAATGAAAATACTTATATTTCATTCTAACACCCTGAAGTTGGAATTGGCATGCCATCTCACAGACACTTCCTCTGATCTACCATATAAATAAACATCATTTGGGCAGGGCTTTTTCTCTTTTTTATTTTTTCTTTTTCTTTTCTTTTCTTTTCTTTTCTTTTCTTTTCTTTTCTTTTCTTTTCTTTTCTTTTCTTTTCTTTTCTTTTCTTTTCTTTTCTTTTCTTTTCTTTTCTTTTCTTTTCTTTTCTTTTCTTTTCTTTTCTTTTCTTTTCTTTTCTTTTTTCTTCTACTATTTTTCTTTTTTCTCTTCTTTGTCTGTTGTCCTTTTTTCTTTATTATTCTTCCCCCTCTTTTATTTTTTTCCTTCTTTTTCTTTTTCTTATGTTTTTTAAGGGCACTTACTAATAATATTTTGTTTTAAATTAAAGCTCTAAAAATTATCTTTTCAATCCCCGGACTGTGCATCTTCCCATGGCTCATTTACCCTGCAGTGCTATTCCCATTCTTGATGCCGTACTCCAGGCTGAGACTGTCAGTTGTGCTTTACTTTCACTGACAGAGAGAGAAATCCCATGGTTGCCACTGTCAAGAACGTTTCTCTGCCTTCATTCCACAGGGACATCAACAAGATGTCTGTTCCCTCTCTGCGTGCTCCTCTGTCATAGGGGTGAGCACCTAAGCTTGGGCTGCCTTTACTTCTTCCTTCCACTGACAGCCACTGCTTGACATGTTATCATCATGCATGCAGAATCCTGCTCTTCTCATGTGCAAAGGTCTAACTGAACAATGAAAACCTTCAGTCAGTCCTTCCACCTCTCAGGCACTGGGAAAAAAATAAATAACCATTGCAATAACCATTGTCTCAGAATCATTTTTTGAAATGGTTTCTAGTCCCAGGGAAGGAAATACAGTTTTAGAAAGAAAAACCTTGAAGAAACCACGACATATAATACAACTCCTTTTGTTTATATATGGTGAATATTTACTATTTCAAGGATAATGTTGTTTTAGTTTACATACAGATCCTATAAAACACTGTATGAAACTGCCACAAAATTGAAAAATAATCTGACAAGTTCAAATTCATCAGATGCAAAATGATTCTCTGCCTCCAGTTTACATTCAAGATATTCTTTTATTTTCAGTATGGAACAGGACCCACCACTGTGTATACTTTTCAAATTCTAGTATCAGCTAATTCTCCTTTATTTTTCATGCCAGTACTTCTGCCCTTTTATTTCCTCTTCTGACTAGTAATGTCCCAACAGTCTATTCTTAGCCTAACTGATCTCTCGTGTCTCCCTTTATTTTCCTAGACATTTAATATTTCTGGATATGATCAGATCTAGTTTTTGAGATATCCCAGCAAAAAAATAATAAAACTTGGTTCAAAGTCAAGGACTTCACACTGACAACACTTTGCCATCAGCATCCTCCTGTTCATTTATTACCAAGAGGGGGCTTTTAGCTGAAGTACCTCAGATGACTTCAGCTGTGCAGGAGACATGAAAAGAGACAGACTGTTTCTTGCCTAGATGAGTACCAAATCACTTAAAAAGTAATTTAAAAGGTCAGAACAAACTACTCTCTGCATGAAATGCTACTAAAGAAGTGGGCTAGAATGTTCTATTCTATCTACAAATTGTAAGTGGTTTGAAGGAGTGCCCCATGTAGAAAGCATTTCTGTAATCACCATTTGAGGCAACAAAGGTGTAGGGAAAATCAGAATTGTCTTCTTGCCAAATATTCAAGTAAGCCCACTTGACAGCCACTGTTGCAGAACCCAGTATGACCAGGCAATGGAGTGCTGCCCCCTGAGTACTTCACAACAGTGACTGAAAAAGCACCAGGCTTTATGGTTATCAGCACTCAAATCAACAAAGCTGTAAAAATAAATCTGTTCTGTTTCATTTTGTATACTTGCATCGTGAGTATGTAAGTAGAATATAATCCTATAATTGTTTTCATGTTAGTATCTTTCCATTAATCATACATTAGTTTATATTTGGACTTTCATTTCACCTGAATCTGGTTAACTTTCTCTTTGGTGCTTTTCAAGTGCCTCTAATGAAGCCTAGCTTATTCTTTCTTTTCATGTTCTACTTTATCTTGCAGGTTTTTGCTTACTACCTTATTTCCCTTTGTTCCCCGAAATAATTTCCCTTCTCTTACTTGGTGCTTTTATTTCATTTTTTGGAATTTAATTTATTCTACCTTGCATTCCCAGTCTAGGAATTTCTCCTTTACTATCCATTCAGTCCACCAGGACTATTCCCTTCTAGTAGTTCAGCCTATAGTATTCATTTCCTTTTCCCATTTTAGTTCATTAATAATGGATAAGGCATTCCTTTGCAATTTCAAAACTTAGCCATTTTAGTTTACTCTCAAGTAGTTGAGGTTGAGCAAGAAAAGAAGTTAATTGCATTCCACTGAAATCAGAATACAAATAACTGAGCAAAACTTGGAACGGGAAAAGCAGAAAAATGAAAGGAAATTAAATGAGGCGAGAGATGGACTAAAAAGTAGCAATGGGTAAAAGTGAGCACAGAAATATGAAAGGCCTACACAAATACCTGGAAAAGTGACTGAACTAGAAATAAACTAGGGAGTCAAGTTGAATGATCTAGAAAGGGAATGGAGTGAATACAGTCCAAATTCAAAGTGAGAGAAGAAAAAGACATCTACAGAAAAGGGGAATAAACCTGATAAGATGAGGGGAAAAAAAAATGTTTTGATATCTTCAATCACCACTGTGGGCAGTGTTTCTGTTTACTAGTTGTGAGTGACAACTGCAGCTCAGTAGAGGGAAAATGTTTTATTACAAATATAGTCAGTGTACAATTAGAAATGTGGCACAAATAATGGCAGCATAAACATCAACCTATCTGAGGAGCAGTCATATTCTGTAGAACAGGCATATGAAAATGCCTAATATTTCAGCTCAGTGAGGAAACACTCTTGAAAAGCTGATTATTCTTTGATCTTGTTCTTATCAGCTATATTGTGAAATCTGGCTTTTCTTCAAACTGCAGATAATTTGGCTGTCATAAACTGGCAGCATAGTTTTGATTACATTGTTGCAATAAAAATATACCAAAATTGGTTTCAATGGAATTCTGGCACCTGTTTGCTAAATATTATTAAATACCTGCATTGAGCCAAAAGCCCCAGAAATATTTCAGTTGAAGCTGCCACGCAAATCTGAAAAAAGTGAAACTAGTTATTACCGTTGTAATATCATCTCCAGATTTTCCTTCCTTGTTTTACATGGATATTTACTATCAATAAATAATATTTTTATACATAATTGAAGATTTCTGTATGTATATATATTGATATCTTTATGTCTATATGGACACACTTAGTTGTCACTTCGTTACCAGTCCTCCTGGCTTACCACGGTTTAACTTCTCAACTAATCATAGAGTAGGAAAGATTGGAAAAGGAGAGGGAAAAACCTGAAATTAGCACTCATAATGGCTATAAAGCATTATATCTGGAAAAAAAAATTAGTAATGAAGCAATTCTTTTAGGTGTGACACATTCACCACGACTCTGTTACACAAAATACTGTTTAGACACCATGTTTTCTATGGAGAGACAGTGTTAAATACTTTCCTAAAGGGAGCAGAAGCCTGGCACAGATTTGCCAGGATTTTCAAACAGAATGGTTTGAAAGTGTGGGCAAACTTTGGAAAGATTCAAGCTAAAACTTAGGCTTCAGTTTATATAAAGTAAGAAGTTCTGTATGTGTAGTTGTCTTGGATCAAAATTTTATTTTAAATTGGCTGAGATGAAGAAAGATTCATCATTTGTTTTGGTGTTTTGGTTTTTTTCTGTTTGCAGAGGTTTTTTTCCTTAGACAAAAGCTTAATCTAAATTTTACTCATCCATTTCTACAGTAGTTTGGAAAAAAAGGAGAGGCTGAATAATCTCAAGACTTGTCAAAACCTTCCTTCTCACTCCCACTTACAGAAAAAACAATGCTGGTTAAATTTGAGTATATTGTTAAAATTATAAATAAGCCACCTATTGTCACTATGTCTTTTCCAGAGAAATCCCCAAAGTGTATTGGCAAACTTTCCTGGAGAAGGAGAATTCCTGGACAGAGAGCCTACTCATAAGATGCTGCAGAGCAGGGACACCAAGCAGACCTCGCTGTGATTTCTAACCAGCGGTGGGATTTTATGAGCTGCACTTGCAGAAGAACACTCTTCCTGATTCTGAAGATGATACTGAGATGTAGAATAGTGGGAGGACAGCTGCTGCAATGTGATGATTTTGGGGGTATGGGCTTGGGCCTATTTTAGGAATAGAACTGCCTGAATTGGAACTTGTTTGGCTACCGTCTAAGATGTTTAATCATCTCAGATCAGCTCCACTTTTGGGAATAGAACCACCGTAGAAGCCAGAAAACTCATATGGAATGAATATAGTTTAAATTAGTCTGTAGGCATGTTGTGTAGCCACCAGAATGGCATGTGAAAGCAAGGCCCACAAAGAATGGAACAACTAAAAAAACAACATATGATAAATAAAATAAAATGCTTCCTTTGGACCTCCAAAAAGTGCTTTTGGAGTCCAGAACTTTATCTAATGGTACTATGGGAGCATAGGGAGATATCCTTTGTGCCCAAAACCAACCAGATCTCCTTGGCTTCTGTGTCAGGGAAATCCCATCAACCTCAGCAGAGTTGCTTGGCAACAGCTGGTCTTAAAATTGTGGATAGGGTTTTTTTCCCAATTTTCTTCCCTCACTTTTGCACAGGTGAAATACTATATTTTTTTAGAGTGAGATTATAGCTTCAAGATTCAGTTATTTTCAGCTATGCTGTTGAAATAACCGTGAAATAAGCTTAAAGGAGGTGAAAATATACTTTGATATGTAAGCACTGAAGAATATAACTTCATATTAATTTTTTTTTTTTCTTACGGTGTGTTCCTAAATCAGTAACATTTGTAAGAAGCAAGAGGACTAGGGTGCAGCTATTTTGAAATCTGGCTTTCTTCTTCCAAGATTTAATGGTCAATAGAGTCTCTTCAAAAGGAAACAGACTTTTAATCATTTTAGACACCTTCAGAGTTCCTGTGATGCTCATTTACTAGGGCTTTGACCCTCACAAGATCGCTTAAGGTCTCAGAAGTGCAAATCTGAGTTTTGTTCAGGTGAGGAAGTGCAGTCCCCAACCTCCACACTTGAATTTACAGTCATGGTCCCCTTATCCTCCCACCAGATCTTAGGATACAGGGTAGGTAGCTGCCCTATGGCTCTCATATGAGCACTGAGGAGTTTATCTGTAATCAACCAGCCTTCAGAAAATTTAATGCTGTTTATTTAAGGGTGAAAAAAGATGCCACAGCAATGTGTATCACAGAGCAATCTCTCTGCAGTTATTGCACATCAGCAGCACAGTACAGGAAAAAGAAATCATCTGTCTCTCTAGTCTGTGTTGCCAGCATTCCCTACATTGCCTCAGATACAGCCTGACCTGCTTTTAGACCTTTCTCAAGTTCTATGTGATGCTTTTCAAAACAGCAAACTGTTTCCCCAGTCTGCAGGAAAAACTGCTTTGTCTCCTCCACCTTTCTGCAGTAACCCAGGATATTAAAACTTTATATTGCATTTGTAGCAGTGATACATTTTGGCAAAATCATACATATAATGGAAGATTCAGGCCAATAATCTTCAGTGCCCATATTTGTGAAGCCTCATCTGTCAAAACCACAAAAAATGGCTTTTAAAGATAAAATTACTGTCAAAAGTTGGGATTTTCAGTACTGAAAGAATGAATTGGTTTAACAATTTACACCAGTTCAGAAAAATTGCAACACCTCTTTAGCCTACCTACAGGGTAGGCTAAAAGTACTGAAGAGAATATTGTCCCCATTTGATTTTAGGCAGCAGAAATCGTAGGTAACTACCAGCATGTTCAGGTTTAGGTACCATTAATCCCCATGCAAAATGTTCTACATTATTAAGTATGTTTCTGTCTTTCCTAAGCCCCTTAGAACTCTTCCAGAGGTGCTGACCTACAAGTCAGTAAGCTGAATTTAGACCTTAAGTGCATACGTAATTCATTCACGGAAAGTATTTTGGTCAAGGTTGTGAGCTAGTCATCATCTGGGTTACAATGTGGCCCCAAAATATCACTTGCTATGACAGATGGTAGAAGGGTAGCTTCCACATATAGCACTGTTTAAAACTGTGACAGAAATCTTCTCTAGTGAAACTGAAAAGTTTAACTTCACCTTTCAGAAAAAAATGACATTTATATCTTGCCTGCTGTAACAGCTAATAATAGTTACTTGTCTGCTACTAGCTGACAAATCTGATTTGCAGCACAGCTCTTTTCACATGAGTTTCCCTAAATCAGCTGCTTACCCTAAAGAGAAATGAGTTTATTACTGTGGGGCAGCAGAGGGGAAATGACATGATAACTTTCCACTGCATGAGGCTAAAATTCAAGAAAGTGTCACAGTATTTTTTTATGCCAAGGTCAAATGGAAAACATTTTTATCTTACCTGTACCAGGTAGCATTTTTTGTGGGTTTGGTCCATATTATGCACACCACAGTCAGTCTTTAATCAGCTCATTCCTTTTGGGTTACTTGACTTATTCAAATATTAATATTTTTACATATGATGCTACAGTATTCATATGTATACTACCTTCCTTTCAATCTCTTTAAGGACACTAGAGACTGGGAGTGGAATTCATTACTGTCTCTGGGTCCATTTGTGTTGAGTTTTCAACTGATTTTACCTATGTCAACAAGTAAGGATTCTAATGGGTTATTTTAATTTATAATGTGTTTCCCTGGAATATTTTATTTTGGTTTGGTTTTGTTTTGTTTTGTTTTGTAGCAAGATTAACAAGGATAGTTTGTTGCAGCACAATACTAAAGAAAAGAAGGAAGTAAAATGAACTTCCACAGCTCTTCAACATACCTGTTTACTGTTAAATTAAAAACAAATTTAAAAGTAAGCACTTGTTAATGCCTGACAAACTGATAGCACAGAAATATATCAATTTTAAAGTAAAAGGAAGGTTGTAATGTTTGACTGTCATAATCTCACCACTGATATGTTAATTACAGATGTTTTTACATTGCATTATAATAATAAATCAATTCTAAGATAGCTGTTATTCTATCAAGTGTCTGTAGTATGTATGAGAAAATGCTTCTTGTCTTTACACTGCACTGCTGAAGTGCAGCTGCTGAAAAAACAGAATTATCCTACCTCCCCTGCCACTTTTACAGACTGCTGTACTCTCAATGGATTCAAGCTAACTTGCATAATTGTTATTATTCTTTCACAATAACTACATAACATGTGCTACAGTTGGGTTCTAGGAATAAGTGGCTTAAGCATGAGGCATGGCAACAGAAGTGCAAAGCAATATTTCAGTAGCTGCTATGTGACAGAATAACTGTCTCAAAGCTGATTTGTTCTTGAATCCCAACTCTCCAATCTGGATGCTTTAATAAGAGTTCAACTTATTATTTTTATTTCTCCACAGCAACTGCTTCAGCTTCACTCTCTGGTGAAAAAAGGGGAAAAAAAACCAGCCACCAGACAAATACATAGCAATATCCAGACCCCTTAATATTCAAGAAAGTGAATTTAAAGAAGATGATACCCTTATTTCAACATCCTAATGAATGAGTCCTAAGAAAGAGCTGTGTTCTCAATTGTCTTTGTTCTGCTGGACACTTGGAAATGCTAATTGCCTCTCTCTTCCTCTCCTTGTACCTCCCTCTTTTCCTAAACCCCTGCAAAACAGTGCTCTGCAAAACAGTGTCAGAGTTCTGTTGTCATTCTTCATTGCACTCCCATAAAATACCATAAAGCTTCTTAGGAATTTTGAGATACTGAAGATATTAAGTTTCATGGCAATACTCAAACCTGTACAACAAAACAGTTGTTTTGATTTATATTTCTGAAAAAGTTGCATCTTGTCAGTATTTTCACTCCAAACTGAACCAAACCACTACAATTAATAGAAAGAAGATGCAAAAATAAGGATAAAGGCTTCATGATATGTTGCCAGTACCCTGTCTGTAATAACTTCTGAAAATTTCACCTATTTTTGCAAAATAACCTCTAATGTAGGACTTGAAGTATGTTCTGTCTGTGTAATAGGTAAAACCTTTTTTTATCTAAACTAAGGCTGACATATAATTCCCTCAGAATTTTAATGCATACTGAAATACCATTGTCTCCTTGGAGTAACCACAGTCACCCATAGACATTTCTGAAAGTGTTATTGGAATTGCTTCTGTTATCATTCTTTGTGAAACGTGACTTTCCTCTATAGGTCACCAAGAGTTCTTTAAGGTATTCTGGTTTTCAGTGTGGCTTCATTGGCAGTTGCTGGAGGACTATGTACAAAAAATACAATGCAGAAGTAGTTTTCCTTTTATGAACTTGTACTGAATAGCAGCAAAGAAAAAATTCCAGGGCAATTTTAGCAGGATTTTTTTTTTTATTTTCTCTAATGTTGTTTTATAATCAATCTTTTCCATGGTTCATCACCTCACAGTCTCTCCTCAATTTACCTCTCTTCCTCCATTTCTACAACTCTCATTTTTTTTGCTACCAGTGAAACTGGATGTGTTTATGCTCCCCTATGCCATATGTCTTTTTTTTTTCCAGTTTTCCCCCAGCAGGTGTAATCTATTGCTAAATGATATGAACTTCATTATTTCACTGTGTTAACTTAAAAAGTCTTATGCAGACTATGTATCATAGGACTAAAATAGTTGGAGTTTTAGAATATACAAATGTGTTTTTATGTTAGTAATGTATTAATATAATAGTTATATATATATATATATATATATATATACATTTATTTATTTATTTATTTATTTCCAGGAAATTTTGAAAGTTGCTGAGCAATACCAAAAATCCCCTAGGAAAAATTTCTTAAATTGATGAAAAAATTAGTTTACAAAGGAGTTGTAACATCATTTTATACAATTTTGTGACTTCATTAGTTCGTCATTTACTTTTTTTTTAAATCCTTATAACTTCTCTGACTGATTAGCAAATAATGATGCATTTTCAGAATATCAAGAATATTACTATAGTAGATGCAAGATCATTATTTCTAAATGTGTTTTGGTTTACAAAAACATTACTGATGATAATGAACTTCTGAATATCATGTTTTTATACTGTATCTGAAATAAATTGCAAAACCAAATTAGTAATGGGGCTGTCATTAGAATCTATGTTAAAAGAAATTAGTACCTTTTTTGCATCTAGAAACAGTTTGAATAGTTGTAAAATAGGAAAATGGACAGATTGGTGTTCTTACAAGTCACGATTCATTAAAAAAAAATAATCCTAAGAAATCTTGCAGCCAGAAAATAAAGGTAAATAACATGCACTGCCTGAGATGGGAGGGGAAGGTCCAACCCCAGGTGCTGCTGTTGTGGCAGGTGGGTGCTGTGCTGACCTAGAAATGTCAGCTCCTGGTGGGACCCATTCTGTTGGGCCAGGGATTTGTGTTCCTGGGGAGTCCTCAAGCTATACAGCACTAGCATGAGAGTTTAATTCCATCTATTTCTGAGCTGTATATAGCTAGAATTGCAGGCTGCACTTCAAGTTATAGTAGATAACACAGTGTCTAGAAAGACTCAATTTATAGCTAAGAACACTAAACTAAAGAGAACACTAAGGAAACACTGATATTGGGAAATTAGATAATCAAACAAAATATTTGATTTTTTTTGTTGGCTTTTTTATTGCAGTTCTCTCTGTAAACCTATTAAAGCCTTCTTGAACTTCAATAGTTATGTTGCTGTATGAATTTACCTGTAATACTTTGGCTGAACAAAGGATATTGTTAGCAAATATTCAGGATTTGACTTATTCTGAACAGACACAGGTAATGTATTTATTGGATTAATACAACTGCCAAAACAGGCTTTTAGGACCAACAGAGCTTCATCACTGACTTTCCCTGAATATTTTTACAAGATTTCTGTTGCTACAAATTTGGTCCTCACCTTGAAAATGAACACAAAGCAAATCAGTATATTAAGTTTAAATTATGTTCCTGACAAGTATTGATCTTCTATCTGAATTGGACACCTGTTTTTCTAGGATTATAATGTTGAATTCAAATACATTTATAGTAGAAGTAGATTATGATTCGTTTTTCAAGTGTGACAAATGAAACAAGTCATGTTTGAGGCAAAAGAGCAACTCTCTTATGTCTGAAGATATGAGATTTCCTTCAATTTTTAAATTTGTTTTGTACTAGAATATCCAGGATAGATGATAGAATGTAGAAATTGACAATGCCTGAGTGTTGGTCAAGAAATTCATCACCTAAATTTTTTCTCATGTTTATATTGCTGTTTTCCAGATGAAGAACAGCAATACAAACAAGAGACATGACTATTTAAAGGTCAAAAAGACAAGAATAAAAAGTTTCCTTTGCATTCTTTCAACTATTATAGCCCTCCTTTCAAATATTAATATCCTCCATCCCTGTCTTTCTCAGTTTTTTGAATTTTCAGCACCATTAAGTTTCTCAGCAGTGTCAGGGACACAAAGAGATGACAAGAATTTGGGATCTCATTCATGTACACAATATTCTGGAAGTGCACAGATTTTACAGAATTCCCAGAGCTGCTAGGCAAAGTAAGCACAAGCATAGTTTTGTCACGTGCTGAGAATAGACCTATCTTTTTTCCTGTCTCTAATTTTCTCATAGAACAGTTTGGAAATAGCTACAAGACTCATGCAGTTTCCTTTATATTGAATAGCTCGTTATGTTTCCTGTTTTTCAGATGGACAGTCTGGTGTACTGGTATTAGAAATTGTTACTGGCCTCAATTAGTACAATAAGGACTGAAGTTCTATTCAGTGTATCTTCCATTAAGTAAAAAGGTGCCACTCTTTCTCAGTAGATTCCAGGGCTTTCCAGCTGCTTCAGAGCTTGCATGATTACAGATAAGACATGTACTCATCTATCCCTTAAGAGGACAGGTCTAGGGATTTTATTTTCTTTTTAATATTTGAGCTAATGAGGAAAATATTGCTAAATTAAAATTTCCCATTCTGTGTCCCAGACTAATATTACACTAACATCCACTTAGAACTGGCTTCATGCAGAAACTAACAAATAAACCTGTGAGGAAACAAGTGTTCTATTAGTTTTGCTTCTGCTGTGTTCAAAATCAATTTCAAAAGAACACAAGACATCCACTGCAATGCCATGTGCAATATGCCAAGGCTAATAAACCTCCCAAACAGGATTACATTTGCTATTCGTTCCATGAAAGGTGTGGATCATATGCTCAGTTTCTTTAAAAATAGGGTATTTTAAATATCCTTTGTTATATTTTTGTTACATTTACGAGCTACCTTGTGCAGGCAAGGCCCTTACTGATTTTTCTGTGTGCTCTGTACATCCTCAAAAAGGTAGAGTGTCACTTTTTGTCTTTTTTGCTGTTTGTTTGTTTGCTTATTTGTTTGGTTTGGGTTTTTTTGTTAGTTCAAGGCTAATTGAGTGATCTCTGGGGTGCTTCTACATTCAATCCTTGAATCCTTCTGCTTCAAATTCTAACTATATTTTGGAAAGGAAATGTTCATGCACTGTGCTTATTAATTCCCCTTGCCACCTCCAACTATCAAACACACAGACTTCTTGGGAACTCAGACCCAAGGCCACTTGAAATATTTGCTTAAGATCAACTTGTTTGCTTAGACTTTTACCTGATTACTTTCACATATTTGACTAATGCTTTATGAAGCACTTGATGGCATATATATAGACTTTTAGGGTGGGTTGCGTTCATGTGCAAAGATCCCCTGTGACACAGAAGGAAAGCACTTCTTGAAATGGACAAACGTAATTTTGCACAACTTCCAGGCAATCCATATTCTTTCTCCCCATACTCTAAACAAATATAATTAGTTCCCATCCCCTAGCTGGGAGTGGTCCTGGTAGAGTTTTAAACTGTGGGTTACATAAGTTTAAAATCTTTTCCAGTCATATATTTATTGCTGTACTGATTTCCACTGAAAATTAATTATATTTATCAAATCTATAGGCAGCAAGTTTTTTGTATTTCTGGTAACTCCAGGTAATTACTAAATGTGAAAAATCCACTGACATTGAAGATATTATATCACAGAATATAAATACTCTATTTTCAATCTTTAACTGTCACCTAAGAATGCGGAACTCTTAAGACAGGAAATAGAGATGCAGCAGAGGTATATATCTGTACTTTCTTTTCCATGTTGCCAATAGATTACTGTTGAATGCCAGTATTCTATTTCACTCAGAAATCTGCATTAAGAAAAAAAAGTTAATGCAATGTTTTTAAATTGTTTTAAGCTTCATTTAAAATTAACATTCAACATTTACCAAATATATTATTCTGGAAACTCTCAGTGTAAGTCATCCTCTATGTTTTAAAATAGTGATGGAATATTAAATTACTTTTCAAGAAGTTTTGTTCTGCAAGTAAACTTGAAAACTATTCTGATGAGAAGTGATTGATACAAAGCAGTTGTGGAAGAATTTGCAATTATTTCGGCAAATTTTGATGTTTTGAGCCATGTTTGTCATTAACAAGCATGACTACACTTGAGAAAAAACTTATGCATTGTTGAAAAAGCAGTTATTCCTGTACAGCTGTAATTCTTTAATAATTGAATCAAATTCAGTTATTTATCGATGTTGGTTTTTTTTCTTCAAAGTGTACATCTAAGTATTTTTTGGAAAACACAAAATTTGGTAGAATAGAGAAAGACATTTGTCCTTATGAGCTTTGGGCAGCTGTTTTTGTTTGTTGTTTTCCCTTAGAACTGGTGAAGCAACGAGTGAATTATGTAACTCATAAAAAGAGGTTATAAACCTTTTATACTACACCAGTGTGTATTCTGCTTAAGCAACATTCTGAACAGAAGTGTATTTTAGAAATGGTTTGGGATTTCACTATAACTGCTTTTTATATCCCCCTGGCTGTATTCATTTCTCTAAGAAACACTTATGGAATAGTGGGAGAAAAGTAATACATTAGAAGGGAAAAAAATCTGAAAATTACCTACTTTGTTTCTATTGCAGCCCCTTCTCTCAAAAAAAAAAAAAGTCAAAACTTTTTAGGTGGTATTTATGGTTAGTTAAACTATAAGAAAAAATGTTATTTCTTATAAAAATAGGATTTCATGTTCTTTCAATTTCATGTGGAGGACTGCAATACTGAACTTTACTGGGCCACTGCTTCTGGAGCAAATATACTCAGCTTACATAACAGCCTACAGTAACTCTGGAAGACAATTGTTCTTTGAAGAAACAAATATTTCTTTGGAGTATTCTTTGTCACTTTGTTTGGATTTTTTTCTTCCATTCCTTGTCTCCCAATAAAACAGTACTCTGGAAATGATCCAGTGTTTTGAATGACAACAGAAATTTAGGAGAATGTGTGTAATGCATGAATAGGGTCAACTTTACTGTAGCAAACATGATTAAGATTGTTGTAAGCAATTGTCACAATGCCCACTTTTGAACATTTTTAATTGAAAACTTTATCATAGATGTTATTTCAGAAGGGAAGTATCTGACCATGGGAAAAGTACGACAGAAGACCATAATGTGATTTATGTAAAGGAGGATTTGAAACCAATAACAAAATTCCATTTTATAGGAATCAGTCCAGGGGAGGTTTATTATTATTTTTTTATATATCTGGATGCACTGAATTTGGAAAGGGAAAAAAAGAAAGGAAAAAATCTGTAGATAAGGAGTTAGAATTTTATCAATGTTTTAAAATATAAATTTGCAGAGGTATGCCTGGCAAAGCCAATAACTGATCATCTCTCTAGGTTTCACAGCAGTGTAATTGGTTAATATAGTCCTAAGATGTGCAGCAAGGAAAAAAAGTTGATGCAGAGCTTTCAAAACATTTCTGTGAACTCAGCAACAACAGTCAGTGTACTCAAAGGTAATAGAATTTTAAATGGAAAGTAAATACTAATATACTTGCTTACCATGAAAGACAGTGACAGCACAACCTCTGACTTATTCATGTCTATAAAAATAAGGCCAAAGATTAAAAAGAAATGGTGTTTCCTCAAATATACTCAAGCATAATCAAAATCCATTCCATGTTTGAAGCTGAATATGGAGAAATATCTTCTTCTTTAGAGGAAAGTGAGAAACAAATTCAGAATCTTCACACCACAATAGCACAGTGCAGGTGAAAAGGATGATGTTCAGCTTTCTCTGAAGGGAGAAAGGACACCCTTGAATAGTTCTCCCCAGGTAGGAGAAGAAGTTAAAGAAAACACATGCTGTGTTTTGCATGCTCCATTCCTTTCAGTAGTTAAAACTGTACCTTAACAAGCAGCAGAATTTGGGGACAGGGTTAAAAAAATATCAAGACAATACTTCTCTACTGCATACAATAGAATAGCTGTAAAATGTTTCCAAGCATCTCTTAATAAAAGTGAGGCTTATAGAAATAGATGAAATGTTACTAAGAAACAGTAAAATGTGTTTAGACAATGTTAGACAGACTGATCTAATCTGTTTCTGTATCTAAATTTACTTAAAAATTTTGTCTTCTCCTCATTACTTCCATTGCCAAGGACTATATGCAAATTGGTAATCCAAGTAGTGTTTGTAAATTCTGCATATCTCAGCACCCTGGTCCTACATCAGGCTCATACCTATCTATGAATCAGTTGCATTCACCCCTTTCAAGCTTTTATTATGAAGGAGGGAAAGAAATTTAGATATTTGCAGTACAAGGAAGGCTCAGTGTGCTCTGTCCATGTCTCTGACTTTCACAAATGGAAGACTGAGGTCCAGGAACCCTCAGGGAGATTCAAGTGTGTGTATGAATATGACACTGCTTGTTTTAGGGCTGCCATGGTGAGATCAACATTCCCTGAGTTTGTCCTTACCAGAAGTAGCAATGATACGAATATTAGGAAATTAATTCTTGAACAAATTCCACAAAAGTATCAACAATCTTGATCAGTGAATTTTTGGTTTCACATGCTCCAGTTATCCTTACTGAAAAACTTAATTGAGCTAGAGGCAAAATTGAGGGGGAAATACATCTGATTGATCCACCACATAGCATGGCTCTTCTCTGCTTCCACCCTCCCATTGTCCATATCCCTCCATAAGTCAGCCAGCTGCCAATCTCTGTGTGTGCATCAATATGTTCAGTCATTTGTGAACCAGTTCAAATCCACTGCAGCACAATGGAGTGCAACACAGAGTTGTCAGCTGCTGTACAACAGCAACACTGCTTTGTAATTGGGGTATTATAACACTGCCTTCATGTTTGACAAGCAGCTTAAGATTGCACATGAAAGGTAAATATCTTCCAGAAAAATATATATTTAAAAATAGGTAAAAACATTTATACTGTTGTCAGTTTTGGTATCTGTTAATATTCTAAGTACTTCTAATTATCTCTATAAATCCTTTAACAAATTTTGAAATAGGACAGAGAAGACTTTAAGTGTTTGGTTAACAGTAGTTTTAATAACGAGGATAATGCTTGCATATATTGTTCAGTTTTTATTAAACCTGGATTTTCCTACAATAAGATAACCCCATAACAATCTTCCTTAAAAACAAAGAAAGAAGTGAATTCTTTTATCAGTCTTTACACTTTTATTCCCTCAGTTCTTTCTCCCTTAGCTACACACTGCACTCATACACAAGTGCTTCATTCAAGGGCATGATGGTGCACTACTCAACAATACTTATTCCATTATTTGTTCGCTAAGTGCTAACTTGGAAAATGAAATGTGAAGGACTATAGCTTTCAACCTTTAACAGCTTCCTTTAAGCTATTTTAACTTAGTTTTTTGTTATTATTTTCAATATTTTCAGTACAAACCTATTTTTCTTTCACATAAAATTACTTAGGATGAGATTTTTTCATGGCATAAAAATTCAAATTTACCCCCTGTATGCCTGTTCCATTCACTGTCCTGAAGACTCTCTGGTGCACCTCTTAAGGATTGTTCTCCTAATGTCTCTCTTCCTCATGTCAGCCCCAGGGGCCACTGGGCAGGGCCAGTGCCCAGGGAGATGTGGCACACCCGGGGCTGGGACTGCCTGGTGCCTCCTGGCTGCCCTGCTGCTGGCTGGGATGGTGGGACCACTTTGCTCTGGAGGGTCCCACTGCTCCTGGCTCAGGGGAGCCCCTGGCTCCACTGTGTCCTGAGAGCTGCTGCTTTTTCTGATGGGTTCTCCCCTTCTATGCTTTGAATGCAATTACATTACTTCTTCTTTTTGTTTCTTGTTTTTTTTAATTGTTGCTCTTTTTTTTTGTTTTTTTGTTTTGTTTTGTTTGTTTTTTGGTTTTTTTTGGGTTTTTTTTGTTTTTGTTTTTTCTACCTTATAGAAACAGATAATACCACAACTCTGAGCAGAGCATGGGAATTTGTTTTCCCCATGGTGGAAGAGTTCTGTGGTCACCTCTGCTTTGCACTGTTACCAGGCTGTCAATTAAAAAATAGTACTGCCAATATATATGACCTTGGGATTCATCCTAAAAGATCACAATAGTTCCCTGCAAATTGCAGGCTGCTGGGCTTTCCCATAAACCCTTTAATTTAATGGCTGCTCAGTACCAAGCATGAAACAGCCTTTTATTTATCTATACATTCAGTCTACACTAAGCTGTGATTCTCCAAACAACCCTGAATAGATTTGGATTGCATTCCCTGTTAGATGAGAGAGTCTGTACCTATTTCAAGAAATGTAGTCATAAGTTATTGTGTGGGTAGTCCACTAGGGAAGAACAAGGCTGTTGCACAGCATCAGGATGTTTCACATGGAGCTGAGTTAGACAGAGCTATTCCTGCTCTTAAACCCAAAATACACAGTGTCTTCAAAGCATTAATTAAAAGCAGCTGAAGGAACAGATAAAGACACAAAGGCCCATCGGAAGAGAGTTTTATACTAACTGAACATGAACAGCCTATTTTCTTTTCTGCTTAAACAGGCTCTCATATCTGAACAGCCAGATCAAAAGCCAACTGACTGAGTGCCAGTTCAACAGCTTTGGAGGGTTCTGCCATCTGCGGATGAGAGGCTGTCAGCGTTTTTAATCTCAGCACACGGGCTGGGAAGGCAATACATCCCCTAATGGCAGCTCCCCTGGAATGACTTGCGGCTTCCTCCTCCCACAGCAAAGTGGAATTATGAATCTGAACAACAGGCTATAAAGTATTTTATTATGTGGTCATAAGTGTCACTTTCTATGAGGAACAGAGTGGTAATTTAGTGTGTTAAATTATCACTTAGTGAAATCACATGTAACAATGAGCTCTGAACTAACCTTAATTGAAATGATCTCAAACTATTCAGTGCTTTAGTGCAAGTCTGTTTGTGTATGTGCATGCACTTGTGAAATATTGATGCTTAAACTCCATTCATGTCTGGACAGCAAAGAAACCTTGGTCCTGTTGATGACTATGGTGCCAGAAGTCCAACTCTTCCTGGTAAATAGGAAAAAAAAAAAAAAAGGAAATCCAACTATTAAGAACTACTTAAGGCAGTAAGAAATTTATAAAATCTAAAATTAACAAAGAATACCCCTTCACTGAAAACCTTAGAATTTTAGGCAGAAAGGTACACATAAATCCCAATGGATTCTTACATACAGCAGAATCAGTCCTAACAGTGAGTATATTTGAGAGCATATTTGAGTTCTGAGGACAAGATAAAAAAAATCAAAGCCAAACACTCATTTCATAAGAGTTATCTTATCACCTTTCTATCTATTAAAAAAAATTGCCATAAAATAAATTCTTGATCATATAAGTTAAAAATTTTTCTAAGGATGTATTAATAAAAGAAAACATTAGAAGAAAAGCAAGCCATTAACTATACACTTGAAATACCAATGATCACTTCAAATGCTATTATTGAAGAAATTATGATTTTATGTATTATCTTTTTTTTCTTTTCCTTCTTTTTGCCATCAGTAAATATCCAGCTGGTCATTTAGCTGATGGAAGTCTAATTTTGAAGAGTCTTATAATTTACACTTTATTTTCTAATTACATCTGATTTTTACTAAGATGATATGAAAAATCACTACCAAAAAAAAAAAAAAAAAAAAAAAAAGCACCTTAAAATTTTGAATAAAAAAGAGAAGAAAATATAGCTTTTTAACAGGAATGGTTAAATGGTGAAGAATGAGCATGTGTCTATCATAAGTGAGCTCAACTCCTTTAATAAGACGGATGTTGAGAAATAAAGTAGAAATTGGAAGTAATATTAGGACAAAAATGGAGAGTCAAAAAATGCTGACAGAAAAATAAAATTGTGCACACCTTTCTAACAAAAGTGACGAGAAATCATTTCTGTTCCTGTGTGTATCATCAAAATGCTTTGTAAATCATAACCTTTGTACAGCAGGTTTTCCATCTGCAAAAGGCCAGCACATCCTTTGAACGTTTATTTTTGTGCTTTGAGACATGTGGATGCTGCATAAATGGGAAGTATTAGTATGGCTAGACCTGCAGTAGGAGCTGAGATTTTTCAAATCATATCCTAAGTGTCACAGGCATAGGATAACTGTGCCACCTATGCCCAGTATTGCTTTCTCCCTCTGTGGTTTAGTGAACCAGTCAGTCCAAGGATAACATTTAGAAATCACAATATAACACTAGCTGAATTTCCCCATCAAAACCTAAAATATCTCTAATATGTACATATATTTAAAAAAATAAATCCATTGATTTTTATTACAATGTATTGTGTAACTTCCCAGATCCTGTCAAGATATAAAAATTATTCTTTTAAATTACTTTGAAAACCTATTTTATTTATTTTAGAGATTATATTTGTATATTTTCACACATAAATATAAAAATATTATTTTAATATAGTTTTAATTTTTCTCACACATATACATTAAATCCTGAAAAGAGAAATTCTACTTATCTCTTTGCAAACAGTCATAACAGTAATACAGAGACATAAATGTTTTGAGGTTAGCTTTCCTTGGCAATAATACCGAATCTGAATGTTGTTGTAGCTGTAAAAAACCAAAAAATAAAAACCAAACAACAAAAAATCCCAAACCAATACAAGAAACCTCTATGTGCTGAGACATCCTTCTAATCTTCCAAACTCAGAAAAACTAAAAAGTTGAAAAGGTGATGGAAGTATGAGCAGATATAAGAATAACATGGATATCAACAAGCTCTTCTGTTCCTTTATCTTTGTTTTCCCTTCTCAGTGGCTCTCATTCTTTCCTCTTTTTAACTGTGACTTAATCCTTTCCCTTAAAAAAATTACTCTTCCTATTTCTCTTTGTCTAGGTCTTCTGTATCTCTATTACCCCTTCTTTCAAATGTAAGGACAGGTGTTTTCTTTTTATTCTTAGGTTTTACTAAAACTACAATCTCTATGGCTCCCTAATTTCTTCCCTTCTCACAGCAAATTTTATCTTTTATCCCCATACACCAGTGTTGGTATTCCAGCATTAGTGTTAGTATGAAATATTTTATTTAATACCTATAATTCAGACTGGCCCTGTCCATTTCTGGTTTTAACCAATGAAACTTTTATGGTAGCTGTCATAGAAAGCTGCTTAGGAAAGAAAATGCATGAGCCAGATGTGGTCTCCTGACTTTGGTGTTCCTGCATGCATCATTTGAAACCAGTCAGAAAAATTCTTGAGGGCTCAGATTTTTATCATTATGTTAGAAAACTGCTACCAATCAATCACTAAAATCTAGTCTCTACTTTAAAAGACAGGTTGAGGATTTAACTTAGACATGACCTATTCTGCAGCTGCTGCAGCCAGGAATATCTACTAAATGGATCAGACAAAATAAAACAAAACCACAGAAAATGAGAACACCATTTAATTGATATTACAAACTCATAGTAGAGTAAATATATTTTTCTTTATTTTGGACAGACATTGGATAAACTGCCTAGTGATATTTAAACACTTTAAATCACCTTGTCCTGAAAAATAGTCTAGGATAGAACGAGTTGTTCTAAGGCCACTCTAGAAAACACATGGTAAGTAGCTCCTAATCAGCTTACATTGTTTCCTGGCTACATGTCTTCACAGAGGTTGCTTCTACAAACACAAAAATCTACTGTTTCCAGGAATAGATAGCATGTTAGTACTCAATCAACAAAAAGACCAACCAAACAAGTAAATCCTGATAAGGTTCATGGCCTGATGGATTAATAGAACCTAGCCCAGAGTCATAGTATATATCTTATGAAAAGGCAGAAATATCAAGCTTTTGGCTTTCTCTGTGTGTTGCTAAGGTACCTGCGTAGCATATATAGACATTTTGACCATGGCCAAATATTGCAGCAACACCACAGATTTTCACTGAAATCAGTCTTTGGAAGATGCCCAACCTCAATAATTCACACTGGGCAGGTTCCCACATCATCAGCTCAAGCACATCCTTGCTCACAGTCCTGGTGAAAGAGCTCTGTGCAGTCAGTTTGATTTGCTCTCCCTCTGCCAGAGATTCCCCTCCTAAATCTGACTCTGGGCTGTGAGACTCCAACAGCTGAAGAGCAGCACCATGTGGCTGCTGTCCCAGGCTCACTTAGAAATTTGTTTCATTAGAAGAGCTAATAATAAGAGGAATTGAGCATTGTTGGTATTCAGCACTGCCCCATTTAAGAACATAAATCCCATGGGGCAGAGAAGCACATTGCCTATGTCAAACAAACCAACTGTATTGTACACCCAGCAGGGAAAAAATGGGATTGAATACTATCCCATCCCAATGAAGCTGTGTAGTAATGAAACACAGATCCACAAAAACTCATTCTTCTGTTAGGAGTGAGCTGGAACTGAGAGCAGGCACATGGAAGAAGAAAAAGGATTTCAAGAACTGAAAACAAAATTGAAAAACAGAAATAAAGAAGAAAACAAACCTCAGTACTGTCTACAGTACACTGATAACTATTTGAGAACACGTAGCTACTGAACTTTGGTGACCATTTATTTTGTCAAGGAAAAGAGAGCAACCAATGTAAGTAAATTAAACTGAAGGAAATGGATGCATGCTACAAATGGTGCAATTTGTCTAAAAGACTTTTCAAAAACATTAATGAAGATTTTCTGCTGGGTAAGCTGGTATAATTGTGCTGCACTGTATATTGATTACACAAGAGAAGAAATCTAAGCTAAGACTTCATGCTGTTAATACCTTGTCAAGCTGGGCTAAATGTTGTTTCTTGGACTATTTATATTGGAAATTGAAGTACTGATGCCATTTTTTATGCTTAGTTTCTTATTTTGTATTATTAATTTAGAACAGCAGTTAGATATCATCTGTAAACATCATCTGTGTGGCTGGTTGTTTTTACAAACAAAATTATATATCACTGTCAAGATATAGCCTTCATATTTAGAGAGAGAAACGTGTGAAATCATTAGAACTTCCATGGTAAATTTAAAAGATACTTCTCCACTTAATAAAAAACATATTCAAAGCAAGTAAAAAGAAACCAAACTCAAGTATTTGGAGTGATTAGGTTGCAAAACAGAGGTTAGCATTTATCTATTTGAAATTTTATTATCTTTTGTTTGTTTGAAGGTGGTTAGTTCTGTTGGAATACAGTGCTTTTATACTATATAAACAGGAAAAGTGAAATAACTGAGTGTGTTTGGAATGAAGAGGTTTGTGCTCAGTGGGTGAATTGCAGTCTTCAAGCTGGTTAACAACCACTGCATCTGTTCTCATTCAAGGTGCAAGACATGTATGTTTATTCCACCTAGATATTTAAGTGACAGAACACAAAATCTGGTGTAAGACTTCCTACACTTAGACATGCCAGTGAGTCAATACAATTCTGGATGATAGCCATTTCTCCCTAGTCAAGTGCCAGATATGTTGGTTTAACAAGAGGATATTGTGTCATTATAATGAAGGTATATGGTCAGACTATAATTTCAACAAGGAGAAACAGTATTATCCTGAGAAAAATTAAGATCTATATGTCTTTCTGGGGAAAGATTTTCACTTTCAAGTGGAAATCAGTTTTGAAATTAAGACATTCCACTAATATGAAATATTATGCTAATGAGGGCTCTCTGACAGGAAGGACCTAAGACATCTACTTGTCTGGGCAGAAGAGCATCTGGATCTGAATGAAATATTTCCTGATCCAACAGTAAGAATGTGCAGATTAAGAAATTTTTCTCTTTCACTTTCTGACTCATTTACAAAGATGTCAATAATGTAAAAAATTGATAATAGTGCTACTGCAATAAGAGTTACATGCATATATTTTAACCTAAGGTAAGGATTAACTGACATTTTTAATAGTAAATATTTCCTTATCAAAAACAGTGGAAAATCCAGAAACTGAGTATAAACATCTTAAATACTTGGGTCTCCAGCATACTGCTTCATTCATTTGAAATGCTACAGTGTAACCTTAGCTCAGTTACAGGGTCCAGAGGAGAAATTAATACTAAAATTGTCAAGTAGGTATGTTTCTTCTGATAAAAAATAACATCCAGAACATACAATGGGAGAACCAAAGTGCAAACCTGAGCTGTAAGGACTGCCAAGATACAGGCAAACTGTGTCTCCGGACTCCTTCAGTTCATGTGCTGACATAAAAATGAAATTAAAAAAACAACAGCAAAATTCTACTGCTTCCCCCAATGCATTGCAGGCATTTTGCACACAAACATCAATTTTTTTTTGCAAACTATTGTTTGGTCCAAGTTGATGAGAGGGCTCTATATATGGCATGAATAACAGCCTATCAAGCATGATATTGCAGTCCTATCACAAATCAAACTGCTTCATTTCTGCTGGCTCACATCAGATGGAATAGATCTCTCAGTGAAATAATGAGAAAAGTTTACCTGTGACTACTCCAGTCAGCTACTTGTTAGGTGCATTGTATATGAAGTTTTTAGCTTAAAAGCTCTTAAGCTGATCTGTATATTACAGAATTACATAATAACAATATTCTCAGTTGGAAGGGACCCAGAAGGATCAAGTCCAACTCATGACTGTGAACAGGACTACCCCAAGAGTCATACCATGTGCCTGAGAGCATTGTCCAAATATTGAGGAGTCTATTCCAATTCCTAAACCCCCTCTGGGTGAAGAACTTTTTACTAATATCCAACCTAAACCTCCCCTGACACAACTTCAGGACATATTCTTCCTATAAAAAAATAGTCCAGGAGCAGGGAAGAGGTGTGGAGGAAGCCGAAGAGAATGAAAATGCAACTATAAATAATCATGCAGCACATAACGACAGAGAAGCAATACCGAGGAAGGAAGGATGACAGAATGTAATTTTCTTAAGTTACAACACAATTGAACAGACTTGGTGTAAACCAAATATGTAGGAACCAATGAAACACAATAATGGCTGTAGAGTACAATACATACAATACTAATTACATGTGAGTTTTGCAGGTGAATATACCCTAAATTGATCAGTGCTGAAGCATAGGAATGCAGAACTCAGTTTTCCATACCAAAAATAAACCCTTTTACTTTCCTTCTCTTGGTGCACTAAATTAGATTATGTAGAATATTATTAGCTATGACTTTCTTGACAATTCTTTAAGTATAGACTAGAGAATGCATATGTACTGAATGATGGTACCAAAGAGGGTATAATTCACTACAAAGAGAGTTATTTTGAATCTTCATTATATAAATAAATAATAATTTGTTTGCTATTTTACTTAGTTTGTACTTTTAAAAGGAATGGATCATGAGTCCTTCTCAGATTCTGGTCCAAAAAGACAGGAAGTAAAACAGTAGCTTGTGGAAGGGGAGAAGGCTTAAAAAGACATGAAGGAAAATATTTGGAAACTTAAAACTTACAAGGAGCAATCAATAACATAACTTCATTCCATACTGCTAAGAAGGTTTTGTACTCTACTTTTGTTCTGAACATTACTCATCTAGACAAAACTGAAATACCAGTCTTCTTGCACAAGCTGTGTCCTGATTACTGAAAGGCAATCCCACATCAAGGGATGCAGCAAGCTAGGACACAGTGATTCCTCTCCCTGCAGGAGATGAAGTCCATTGCCAAGACACTTCAGAGCAGCATGCTGAGGCCTGTGAATGCAATAGGACATGCAGAGGAAGCAGATGACTGAGATGAGAGAAAAGAGACACATTATGCTGATGAAGGCTCTCTGGCAGAAAGGCTCTATGAGATTCAAAATAATGCATAGGGTTACTCACAAAGAGGAAGCTTTGACTGCCAGCTTGTCAGAGGAGAACAGCATACCTCTGAATGAGGTTTTCTAATGCAACAGGGAGCCAGTGTTGAATTGGTCTGGCAGGGTAAGGATATGACAGAACAGAGATGCAGTGATAGGGTAGACTGGACAAAAAATTAGTAGTAAGAAAGTAGATCTGAACAAAACTGAAAAAATAAAAAAAATTGGAAAGTATAATGTTTCTAACATTACTATAAAAACCCATCTACAGTTTGCAAGGTCTATAGAAAAGCCTGCTGATAGTCATCCATTGGAAAATAATACCAAGATTAAACAACCCCAGCTGTGGCAGAGGAAACCTTAAAAAAAAAGAAAAAAAAAAAAAAAAAAAAAAAAAGGTAAAAGGCAGAAAAAAGGGGTTTCAGAATCCTTTGTTAACAAAACTTCCCTGTCTGACCATTCCAGAGCCAGTCTGGCAGTGACACTCTGATCATCAAGGGTGTCACTCTTAGCAACAGGCAGCCCCTGTGGGCTCCTCAGAAATCTCTGCATATCCCATTCTCACTCAGTCAGACCAGGTTGCCCAGAGCAGAATCTAAGACCTCTGGCTCCTTAAATTCAGTCACAGCATTACAACAGCAGAACAGCTCAAGCTAGTGCCTCCAAGGAGGGACCCTGAGCAAAGGAATCCCTGGGCATTTGCACCCTGACAGTCTGTGCACTTGGTGGTCTGGGGTCTCCTGTCTGAGCCAGCAGCTCCTGCTGTGTCTCTGGACACAGGTCCCTTGTCTTTCATCATGCAAAATATCCTCTGCCCCTTGCCTGGGGCTCTCTCCACTTCCCATCACCCTCTCAGCCTGCAGCTCTCACTGCAGCTGCATGCCCAGTTATCACTCCAAATGCATTCCTCAGCACTTGCTTCAGCTTTACCAAGAGCTTCAAACACCCAGCTGAGGTTTTATGTTTCAAATCCTACAGCTATCCCACAGCAATGCTGCCTGCAGCACTCTGACACACACTTATGGCAGCAGAGGCAGCTCTGATTGATCAGTCACACCTAAGAGCACAGCAGGTTTCAGACCCACAAATAAAAACAAACAGGTATTATAGCCTTGCCCATTCCTGTGGCATCAGTGTAGTGCACTAGATAATGCTCACCAAGGTGTTCATACAAGGTAACACATAATGAAAACTCTGATTCATAACTAGTTTTTAAATATTCACATGAAAGAAAGGTGTTTGACACAGAGATTTACCAGTCCAAGGCTCATTGAAGTCAATGGCAGCTTGAAGTGGACTGTATACAAGAAAAAAAGATATACAGAATTTTGATTTTCTTCCATGATTAATTTTATGAATAAGTAAGTTCATTTTAAGATAAAATATGTTTGTTAAGTGCCAATTTAGTTGCATGCCCAGAAATAAGAAAATTTGGATAAGACTTACTCATGGCTAGATTTTCAGGCTGGGCACAAATATGTAGATAAACCTGCAAATTACAGCAAACAGACACCATGATTAAGCAGACACCATGATTCAGGGCCACCAGTAATTACATCAAGATTGTAGAAGTAAATCTTTCTTAGTGTACTATACTGAGAAATTAGTGGGTTTGGGTTGTTTTGGGTTTTTTTCCTTCATGAACAAGACATATAAATTGATGGTTGATCAATGGTACACAACAGAGTGATGCTGTGGCTGTTCAAGGCATAAATGTTCTCCCCAAATGTCATACAGTTTTATTTATTGTCATATTATTTTGTCCAGAGCTCATAAATGAAATGTATAAAACTTTCTATCAACACTGTCAAATACCAGCAGGTATTGAATAAATTTCATGTTAGAGTATTTCCATTCGTGTGTCCAATGTTTAACTAATTTCGATACTTGGGATTATATTTCTAAAGGATTAATAAAGCCAAGTGCTTGCTCGATTGCTTTTTAAAAATAGATTAGGCAAAGAAAGAACCAAAGAAAACTTTACAGAGATGATAACTTTGCTACTGTATCGTTAGCAAGACGTGTTAGGAATTTACAAAACATATGCGTTTAAGAATATGGAATGATTACTACAGAGAAAGTTATTTGATAAATCAAGTGGGGAAAATAAAAAACAAACCTGCACTCACACAGCAGCAGTGTGAGAGGCAATCTGGAAATGTGCCAAGATAGATACTGCTTTTTTCATTTTAGAACTCAAATTTATTATTATAGCCTCAGTTTGGACACATGACTCAGTTCCAAGAAAAATCATAAAGCCAAATCCCTTATAGAAGGTTTTAATATGATCACTAAAGAAAGATCTCTGGCAAGCTGATATTATTTAGCTGAACTTTTCCCAAACACCGTTCACGAAAACCACTCTCAGACTTGTAATCTTCCAGACTCCAAGGTTAACTACCTCAATAAAATGCAGCTGCTTTCTTCCATCAGCTGCAAAACACCTTCATACCATCCTCTCCACTAATATCTCACAGCTTTCTACAACATATCCTGCCCTAGGTACTTCAGATAGCAAGAGTAATATTTATAGAATATACTCAGGGATATAATTCATTCTCTTCTACCAACAACTTTACTTTCAATAATCACAATGACCTCTAGATAACAGGCCCAAAACCATGTCAATTTTTTTAATATGCCATCCTGGAGAGATTTCAAATAGTTCTCACACTGCTGCCTACCTGAGACACACACCTGCACTGGAAAATTAATACTTCCAACAACCTTGTCACTAAATTTGTCATTTCAAACAACCTCTCCAGAGTCTGATGTGCACTGAATGAATCCAGGTTGTGCCTCAAGTCATAATTTAAGCTTGCCAAAGACCTCCTCAACGACCACAAAAATATTCCCTGCAGCAGATCCATCAAAATCTTCAGATTTTTTATCTCAGTTTCTTGAAGAATATTACTATATTTCATTCTGTATACTCAGTACTATTACTGAAATTATGCGTGTAGAAGCAAACAATCGTTATGCACCAAATTAAACTCATACAGACAATTAATAAATGAAGGAATGACCCAGCTACCAGTAAGTGAAAAATGTTTCTGAGAAAATAATTTCTTGATCATCTCAGTCTACATCTTCACAAAATGAACTTTGGAAGTATGTTGATAATTTTACAGCAAAAATCATCAATTCTATAGGAATACTGGTTCATAACTGGACATAAGTAACCACAAACTCCACTCACAAACAGACACATAAATACATTCATGAGCAATATGCAATGCACCTAAATTTCAGCATATTTGTTGTCCTTGTCTTTGGCAGACAGCTACATTACCGTCCCTTCCATCTTAAGATCCCCTTTTCTCTCAAATTGTTTTGCTGATATAATATCTAATTAAAACTGGATCTAAATCTAAAACTGTTCTCAAATTGTATTTAATATTTAAGTTTGCTCTTTAGACTTCAGTCCTGAAGGATCTACATGCCCAAGTGATTTGCTTCATATATTGTACCATCCACTTAAAAATTTTGGCTGGTCAGAATAACTTATGTCCTCTCTAAAGCTCTACTGTTTTAAATGATCCTTATCAAAACTGAAGATAGAATCTCTTATAACTGTCATATTTTAGGAGTCTGAGCATGTTGTTACCCGTGTTTTATCTGATCTGTGTCAGTATCTCATTTCCTTTTTGCTGTAGAAGCATACTGAGCAGTATTGTGCATGAAATAGATGGTTGATTAACCATCCTGACAAAGCCCTTGAAATAAAAAAGGGGTTATTGTCACTATCCAAAATGAATTCCTATTAACAGATGGCATAGTGCATTCTATCCGCATTTCTACAAATCAAGATGCTTTTGTTTGAGTTATAGTATATTTCAGGTGCCTGTCTCATGATGTGTTTAGTCTACATCATATAACTATGATATTTTAAAATTGGGCACATAATCTAAATTAGTCAGGTAATCTCCACCCTGACTTCTGTGGGCTCTAAATTCCCTGGTTTTACAGACTCCTCCAGAAGGTTATTCATCCCATTCTGAAATAAGTGTCTAAGGCAGGTAGGACAGATTGCTCCCACAAGACAGAGTTAACCACCTCCCTTGATCACTTGTTTGAGTCATTGGCTACAGCCTCACATTACAAATACTTTACTGTATTACTGATCTGAATATTCTAGCACCAGACTTCATGACCTTTACCAACTGATTTTCTAAAAAATTAATTGGGAAGATATTTCTATGCAATATGTTAATAATACAATTGTTTTTCTTCTGTTTGGCTCTAAACCTTTGTTATACTTGGGTATGAATACTCTCATTTTGATGTCTGGAAACTCAAAGTTTTACAGTCACTTTCAAGTTGAGTTCACAGATTCAATAAAGCATTTCATTTTCTTCATTAAGAACACAGACCAGATGTATATATTCATGAATTAATCCTTCTAAAATCTTTAGAAATCTTTGTACAATCCCCATCAAAGTGCAGCTTTAAAAAGAAAAATAAAATAATTGCTAGTCCCTTTATAAGGTAACAGTTTTATCCTGGCTGTTTTCCAGTCTTTGCAGACCAGGCTTTATTCAATCAGTGGAAGTTTGTCCAAATGTTTTAATTGTATTTCATCCTGGCTGGAAGTATGTTGTGGAGTCCTTATCAATTTACTTCTTCTAAGACTTTGAACAATAATTTCTGGTCTGCTTTACTATGTATACTTGCTACTTGCTCATGCTGTAAAAATCATATTGGCAAGCATCCATTTTACTAATTTGTTGGAATAGATGGATAATAATTGTTTAACCCCTGATATGGGTCACATTTTTTATTATCCCTCAATAAAAGAGCTGTGTAAGGTATTGAATAAAGTACTTTCCTACTGTAAGAAAAAATGTGTCTTTTATTAAAGTTATTGACTTAAATTAATCCATCGTAATAATGAATGGCCTACTAAACATAGTAGAACAAGAAATAGTCTCAGTTATACAATAAAGACATCTGCACAGAATTGTTTGTGTACAGAAGGGTTAAACAGAAAAGATTACATTTCTGCAGTAGAACCCTTGGCTGATATCCATTCAAAACTTTACACTGGAAATTCAAGACAAATGGTACAGAGAATGCTGCAAGAAATCTCAAGAGACGTTGTATATCTGTTATCAGTTTGTGATTTTTTTTTTCTTTAGATTTTATACTAATTTCACCTCTTTTGTTGTTTCGTTTCTTTAAAGATTCTGTAGAGAGCTAATGGAGCCATGAGACATCTGCCACAGGCTGGCAGAAATCTCAGAGATCAGGATTTTGACACACACACCTTGGCAGATCAAAGTGTTCTTTCTATGCCTCCTTGTGTTTTGTACAAAAATTAATTTACTACAACTGTGTAATGAATGTTACCAAAATATGCAGTAAGGATCTACATATGTTTCTGTACAGAACTTTTTCTAAAAGTTGATGGAATTAGAGGGTCGCAACTAATGGAAATGTTGCATGCTGAGCTGTTTATCTGGATGCCATATATACCTCTCTTTTTATGAGTAAAATAAACCACAGATTTTTTTTTTTTTTTTGGCTCATTACATTCCAGCTAAAAGCTTTAGCTAAACAGCAGCTGCCAAGCCCACAGGTTTACACAGCTTTATCTCTGTTGTTTCCTGTGGCTCACTCTTGGGCACAGGTTTAATTCATCTAAATTGAGGGCATTGCCCCTACTCCTTTATAAGATCAAGCTCAAATATACGGGTTTTTCTTTCTTTTCTTTCATTGTAGCATAGTTACAACATTTTGAGGAGGTACAGAATAATTTCGAAAAGTTGTGGAAATTAAAAGCAGAGGAAATTTTTCCTTGTATAACCTTTAAGAAAGGTACATAGATTTTTTCTTTTCATTTTCCCTCTACATTTGATCTATTAGATGGAAAAAATGCACATGGGACCAGTGAGAAGAGCAGTGTCTTGGTTTCACCTGCTTTCAGCTGGACTAGAGTTCATATTTTTCTTAAGTAGCTGGTACAATGCTGTGTTTCTAGGATTTAGTATGAGAATATTGACAACACACTGATGCTTTGGCTATTACTGTGTACACTAAATTAAGATTTTCGGTATCTTATGCCCTTCAAGTCAGGAGATACACCAGAAGCTGGGAGGAAGCATGGCTGGAGCAGCTGACCTGGTCTGTCCAAAGGAATACACCATACCACAGGGTGTCATGCTCAGTGTATAAACTGGGGGAGTTAGAAATGAGTGACTGGCTGTTGGGTACCAGTCAGTGGGTGGTAACTGCAGCCTTCTCTGGATCCTGTTCATCCCACCTCTCAGGGTGGAGAAGATGGGGGGCAGGGGAGGACAGGGGATAAAGCAACACAGAATTGTAGCATTGTATGTGTTGGAAGGGACTTAATTCCAAGCTTCATCCAGCCTGGTAATGAACACTGTGAGGAGTGGGACATCCACACCTGCTCTGGTAACCTGTGGCAGTGCCTTACCCTAATCACAGTAAAGAACTTCTTCCTAATATCTATTCTAATCCCACACTCTTACAGCATAAAGCCATTTCCCCTTGTTCTATTACTACTTGCCTGGCCAAAATGGCCCTCTCCAGCAGTCTTGAAGGCTCCTCTGCTTGCAGGATGAGGGTGTGCAAGGCTCTGGGGCAGGCAGCAGTGCCCAGCTCCCAGGGGTGAGCTTACAGCTCTCAGGAAAACTCCTTGCATGACATCACTGCCTCTTTGGAAAGTTAGTTCACTGCCACCCTGCTCTGCACAGCCATTTGACACCAGCTGCTTCTCAAAACCAGGATTTACAAGTCTGAAGCATAGAGCAAAGAAGTTTCTCTGGCATTCTGGCTCCATATCCTCCATATCCTACCTTTTTATCTTCCTTACTACTTGTTTTTTTCCATTTTGGGGGGGGGGGGGGGGGTTCTGCAAGAACCCTCGCACCCAAGAAAAGAATTGTAGCAACCATGTTGAGACAGACACAACTGGCATCATCACCAGTTCTTTATGAAAAACTTTTCATCCCTTCTCTCAGGCAACTCCACACAGTATTGACGCCTTTCCTCACAGGCAGCTCCACCCAGCACTGACTCCTTTTCTCTTTGCAAGTTTCTCTCTTCCTTCCACATGACTGCTAACCCCAAGCTATCACTTACCTGGCCACCTAACCATATCTGTCCCTTCTTCCTCACAGCCTGCAGACTCTACCCTGAACCTCAGCAGGATCTAGTTCTCAAGCTCACTAATGAGCAGCAAACCCACTCTTTTACACCCATTCTCATTCGACAGGCAAGACTGTCTCCACTTCCTGGCAATCAGTACAGTTGTAATTCATTGAGGAAAATTGCCTTCTGCATTTTTCTTACAAACTATCTTCCACAAAGAATGTCACCAGCTTCTGGAGTGGAAATAGGCAGGAGCTAAACTTCCCTGATAGTGCTAGTATTAGCCTTGGCATCTGAGGGGGTTTGAGGCAGGTATAAAATGTCTCCATGCCATAGGCAGAGACACCTTGCACTAGAGCACCTTGCAGCAGACACTATCAGCATGATGGCCAACTCTGTCCTCAGGAGCATCTGGCATAGCATTGCCCCCCATGACATTTTCTTGCCAGAAAATTGAGCCCATTTGAAACAGCAGCTGTATAACCTAGTGCTCACTTCCTACTTGCTGTCCCTCATATAAGATTCAGTATGTCAGTGTGACTGGCCAATTCAAGATACAGCATAGCAAATCTAATGGTCTTTATGCTCACCTGTTAGATTTTGTCCCAAAATGGATAAGAAGTGTTTTCAAGCTCAGGTTTAGCAGAGAGATTTCATTAAAAAATTCATTTTGTGCCTTTCAACTACTGTTTCCCAGATCACCAATAATTGAGTTCACTGATAAATCTAAATTTTCTTGTCCTGTCACTGACTTGTTTTTTTTCACTACATCATCTTTTCTATTTTTGAAAATCAGAGTAATAACCTAGGTAGTGACAGTTAAACTGTATAACCTTGTATTATTTCATGCTATTTATAATGAATGGACAGTTGTAACTTTTCACATCTCACCAGCTGTGTCCTGACTCAGTTACATTACAGTGAGCCTTTGAGCCAGGGCCAGTCAACACTCACTGGGATCTATTAGATACTTTCACTCACGTTAGCTGCTAGAGAGCTCTGCTGGGTATTTGTGCCTTGATCTGCCCAGACAGATAGATTTTTCATGGCTGGGAACCATGTGTTGTCTTTATGTGCCACAGCTGCTCTCTGAGTTGTTTATTTATCTATTTCCCCTGATTAAAAAGAAAGGTCATCTGAGTCCTTGTTCAAGCCTTCCTTTTCAATCATGCGAACAGAACCATAGAATCGTTTAGGTTGGAAAAGTCCTCCAAGATCATTGAGCCCAACTGTTAATACTGCCAAGTCTACCACTGAACCATGTCCCTAAGTGCCATATCCATGATTTTGGAGCACGTTTTGGAGCACTTCCAGGGATTGTGACTCCACTGCTTCCCTGAGCAGCTTGTTACAATGATTGATTACACTTTCTGTGAAGAAAAGCTTCTGTGATGAATTTTTTTGTAAAAGTCAGTCTGAAACTTCCCTGGCACAGCTTGAGGCCATTCCCTCTTGTCCTATCTCCTGTTACTTGGGAGTAGAGACTGACACCCACTCACTACAAGCTTCTTTAACGGAGTTGTAGAGAGTGATTGTGTTCTCCTCCAAGCCTCCTTTTCCCTGACACCAAGGTTCAGGCTGACAAGAACTCTATTGCTCCTCCTTCTAGACTTTCCTGCAGTTTCCATTTCCTAACTTGCAGTCAAATGGAACCTTTCTGGTAAGCAAGAACTAAATCATTGCAAGAGGCTCAGTGAGCTCTTCTTCCAGTTCCCTCAGTACTCCTGTGATCCCATCTGGCTTCATAGTGTCTAAGTGGTGCAGCAAGTCTGCTGGGATTATTGGGACCTTCTTTCAGCTCTCTGTGTCTGTCTTTCATCTTAGAGGCCTGGATACCAGGAGAACAACCAGTCTTACTATTGAAGACCAAGGAAAAGAAGGCATTAAGTACCTTAGCCTTTTTCTTTCTATCACCATGTCTCCTCTCACATACAATAAAGGACAGAAATTCTCCTTAGTTCTTCTTTTCTTTTCTGGATTCAAAGAAAATTTTTATTGTCTTTTACACAATTAGCCAGATTAAGTTTTGAAATTTGAACAACCAAGTCTCATCTCTGCATCCACAGGCAGTGTTCTGTTTCCTTTCTACTGTCTACTTTTATCCTTTCTTTTTCTTTCTTTTTCCTTATATATTTTCCTAAGAGATGTCTTTATATTTTTACTGTTATATTACTATAGAAGATAACAACCAAAATGGCAACAAAATTGCACTAAAATAGACCCTACATGCACACAAACACAGAGATAGATAGATAGATAGATAGATAGATAGATAGATAGATAGATAGATAGATAGATAGATAGATAGATACATACATACATACATACATACATACATACATACATACACAGACACAGGTCATTCAGTGTCATTTCACTCTAGTCCACCCAAAAGGATCTATTAACAAGAACCTCAATGGTCCTCATCTTCAGAGGTGGGTTGTAACATCTTCTTTCTTACTTCTACAAGAACTGACAGCTCTATCATTTTGTGACTGTTGTGCCCAAGGCCTCCAGCCATCATATCACCCTTCAGTCCTTCTCTGTTTACCAACATCCCTAGTTGGATCATGTATCAGCTGTGCCAGGAACTTCTTTCCCACACACTTCAGGAACCTCTTAGACCATTTTTTCTCTCCTGTGTTGCATTTTCAGCAGATATCTTGTCAACTGAAGTCCTTCATGAGAACAAGGGCTGGAAATTGTGGGACTTCTCTCCCAGCTGCTTATAGAGTACTTTATATTCTCTTTATCCTGGCTAGCATCCAGTTGTAAAAGTCATCCCACCATGTCTCCTTTATGGTAACTATCATAGTTTTCCTGCTGCACAGTGTCCTCCAGCTCCTCTTGTTTTTAACCCACTTGTTGCCTGAGTCTATGTGTTTAGATGACTCGGCCTATTGATCTTGCTCCCTTTTTGAGGAAGAGGCCCTAATGTCACCATTTTCAGGAGTTTCTATGATTTCTAAGACATGAATAGCCCTCTGTCTTTGCTGTTGCATGGATCTTCATCCCCTACCTCCACTGAGAGAGCAGACCAAAGGATCTCATGTGCACACAGTCCCTCAAATATTGACATGATGCTCTCCAAATCTTTAGCAAGCCTGATTTTATCACTTTTCCCCTTCAAATCCAGTTTAGATTTCTTTACAGGAGCCCTGTTGAGTCCTGAATGAAGACAATTTTCTACCTTTGAGACAGGTGTACATAATCTGTCACCAGCAGATGAGGTCACGTGAAGTAATTCATTATCAAAAATCCCAAAATTCTGCTGGTGATCTGCTGGACCTTCTTGTTCCTTTCCTCATCATTACCCACAACTGGAAGGAAGGACAAGAGTACTAATTGTGCTCCTGATCTCTTAACTGGTCAGGCCAAGGCCCAGCAGTCTCTCTTAAATGACCTTGAGCTTTTTGTTGCAACTTCAATATTGCCTGCCTAAAAAATCAATAATGGATGATAACCTGAGGGTCCTATTAGGGCAGGAAGCTTTCTCTTCAAATCATTGACCCAGCCCCCAGCAAGGCAGCAGGCTTTCCAAAGAAGTGGATCTATTCTGAATATTCTGCTCCCTTCAGAAGGGAGTCTCCTGAGACAATATCATGTCTTTTTTGCTTTATGGCACCAGCTCAGACACAGGGCATGGACTGACTCAGCCTCAGCAGCACTTCCATGATAAAAGAGCCATTGTCATCGCTCTTTGGTCACTCTTGGAGAGCCTTGTACTCAGGTGATGCCACCTGAACACATGGGACATTCACACAGAAGATGTATCTGCTGTGCCAGGTAGGGACTTGTCACCCATGACCCTTAAGTCACTGCACTCAGCCAGGCAGGGAGAGAAAAAAGAATTCTCTGTGATAGCCATCCTGCCCATCTCTTGGCTTTTGGGTATCCCAAATGAAGTGGGAGCTTTTCTGTCAGGGGAAAAGAGCAATGCACGAGTGGTCATTTAGTGCTAATTTAGGTCTTACTTCATACTATTCATATTTCTGGCATTTGTACAAACATATTCCTGGGGGTTTTTTTGCAATTTTCCTGACTTTGTATGAGGTCTGACTATCTTTTTCATTGCTCTAATGGTTAAATATTTGAACACTTAAACTTTAAACTAGTTTGGGTTGCACACTCCTGTATAACAGTTCGTACTTATCTAAGAATGCCCACATAAGCCTGCCTTCTTTTCCCCATCCATCCTGAGGAAAACCTGAAGAAGGAGGTGTAATAAGATTTGAGGGTGATAAGTAATAGATGTGTAGGTGTTTTTATGTGTAATATATTCAACTGAAATATCTTCAAAAGAAACACAGATGTGAAAAAAAAAAAGAAACAAAACAAAACAAAGAAAACAACATAAAAACAGTAAATAAACACAAAATCATCAGTAGATCTCACCATGCAAAAGGAGCTCTTGCTTTATTTAATCCATGAGTATAAATACTGTTCAAAGCAAGAACACAGTGTTGTGGATCAAAGTGCATACTTTAATTATCAGCCAAGAGCCTATTCCTCTAATTAGGCTTTCCTCCACATTCTGTTTATATACGAGCTTTGTTGATGCCAGAGAAAAGTTATGTTTGGGAAGGGGGGGGAAAGGGGGCAGGGGGTGGGGGAAGAAAAAGGAAAGAAAGAAAGAAAAGAGGAAAAACAGGGAATGAGATAATCAGGCACTAAGGAAGAACCTTGCCACTCTCTCATCTGGGAAATGTCTGAAGGGTCCTTTTCTTCATGCAATGTGGGAAGAGCATCTAAGGATGCTCAACACCTGCTTCAGGATAACATGTCCTGAGACATGAGAGAGATCTTCTACTGAAGCCACCCTCTTGTAATAGAGTCTTTATCTGTGCAAGTACTTCAAAAGTGATTGAGGAATATGGGCAAAGAATGGATTTCACTAATGAATGCTGTATTAACAGAGACATTAATCAGAATTTTAGTCCTTTCCTGATCAGGGATAAGAAAGCAAAGATTTGAGATAAACTTCATGTATGAATAAAAATATCTGACATTTTTGTCTAATAATATGATCAATGAAAAAATTAACAGAGGTGAGCAAAACTAAAAGGTTTTGTAGAGCCTACTTACATTTAAAAGTAGTTTCCTGCCCCCCTGCTTTCTAATGAAAAGCAGGTGGAAGAGCAATAATTGATAAGTTTGTTTTTGAAGGATTTACCAGTGATCAACAGTTCAAATTTAATTAAACACATGTAAAGTAAAGGAAGCAGTAAAAGACACTTGAATTTTTAGGTTGCAGTTCCTACCAAAATCCACTGAAGTCATATTTTGGCATTAAAGATAAAATTCAATAATGTAATTGAAACAATATTAGAATAGAAATTGTTTAACTTTTAAGAAAATAAGAGGATTTTTTTTTTTAATTCTTAAGAACAGGAGGTAGAGAAGGAGTAATAACTTTTGCTCCTTAGGATGTTCACAGTGACATGCTGCTTGTTATTAACAGACACAATGAACATAGCAACAAGATAAATTTCCAAGATTGTTTTAGAAGTTAGTATTGCTGAGAGATTTACTAGAGTTCACCTGTCTGCAGTCAGATGGATTTTTAGACTGATTAATCATATTACCCTTAATAAAACTTACTACCTTTAATTATGTCATCTACATAGACTAAGACCTGCTGAGTTTTTTTCCTTTATTCCTAAATATTTTAATTAATATCTTAGTAAAAAAGAATAAAGATATTCTGGTAACTTAAAGCAATCTCTCATGTACCAAGCTTGAAAATGATGAATTGTAGGTGGAACCTCAACCAAATTTTACAGTGGCAAAGGCAAAAAAAGCTGAAAATGAAGCTGTTTAAGCAACTGCTAAACCCAAAAGAAACTTGCATTCCACTCTAGAGGGGACTAAAGTGGATACTAATGAACCTAGTTCTTGTTAAGTATACTGCAGTTTGTCTTTTGAGGTTTTAGAGGTTTTGTTCGCTTTGGTTTGGTTAGTTGGTTTGGTTTTTTTTATTAAATCTATCTCTGGTCTTTGAGCTACTGAAAAGTAACTGTCTTTTGAAATGTCAAGATAACTAGAGAGACAAGAATTCCAAAAAGACAACAGACAAGAATTCACTCTATAACTTCCTACTGCTAAGGTGCTACTAGTCCAATTACATGCAGATATATTTGTGCTCAGTGAATCATTAGTCTTCATCAGCAGACAAAGGGAAAATCATCACTTGATTCTCAGCTGCCACAAACAAGACACATGGTATTTGCATCCTGAGCCAGTACTTCAGCACCCGAACTTTACTTTTTTCATTTTTTATTTTTAAAACATAAACACTATAGGGTAGTGGATGACTCTTCAGTAAAAAAAAGAAAGGGAAGCTTGCTTTGCATCATGAATCTCAATTTCTTATATACTAGCTGATACAATTTTAGGAAATGTTTAGAAATCTTCAGTTTAGAAAGGTAAATCTAGTATACACAGAAAAAACCCCAAACACACTGGAAGACTGTCCTCTCTGCATAATTGCCAAATTTCATTTCTTTGTTGCACATACTTTAGGTTGCTAACTTTCTCATTCTACCCCCGGCAATAAGTTTGATGTCTTATTTCCTGATGTCTTTATGTCTTCTATAAAGGCAAATCCTTCTACAGGGCAAACTACAGCTTACTAATCAACTTAATTTTGTCTGCTTTCACCTGCTGCTGATCCAAGCTTCTGTGACTGAAAATATGGCCTCATTATTGTTTTCTACTCAGATATAATATTTCTTTCTGGTTTAGGTTTCTTGAGTGGGAAAAGATAGTAAAGTTGTCGTAACAAGCCTCTATGTTTGCCCTGATTTGAGGGTATAGAATCTGTAAAACACATGGGTTGTTTCACAGTTAATGCACAGTTAATTTACTAACAGGAAATAATTCGTTGGAATGTATGAATGCTATTAATTAATTGATATTATTAATATTTTTAAGTAATTAAGTTCTTTGAGAGGGAATAGCTTTGCTTAAAATTTTAAGGTGATATATTAGAGGAGCGTGTCCCACTCCAGGTTATGAGGTCTGTTGACCTTAACATCTTCCTAGATGGTATCCTGTCTCTATTTAACTATGGTTTTTGTCCTGGAGAAAAGAGATATTATATATGCCACTGCGTGTGTTGAATGTTTCCTTGGTGCCATTCTGTGGTATTTGCAGCCCTCTTTGACATTATCAAATGGATTGACATTTCAAATATTTGCAGTGCTCAGCGGGTACTAATTCAGTGAAGGTGAACCATGAGTTGTTCACAGAGTGGCACAGCAAGTGATGTGTGTCTATTTAATCACAGCTGCTGAAATGAGATCAAAAGGCACTGTGTTGTTAAACCCTTAAAGCTGCTGTCACAGTGGAGAGATCAGGAGGGGCCCACCACAGGAAGCAGAGTAAAAAACAAACTTGGACTTGTAACTAATGCAATTTGGCTCTTGGCTGTATCCTGGTGGAGATGACTAAAGGGAGACATTCAAAGGAGTGACTGTACAGGTGATGTGCACCTGGCCAAAACTCTCTCTCACACAGATATGCCCAGTGTCAGGAACACCAAGAGACATTTCTTTAAATGAATTTGTGCTATCATTCTTCCCTAGGTAAATTATGGTTTATTTTCACTTCCAGCATTATCCAATTTTACTAGTTTTCTCTCTGAAAGAGAATTTGTTCAGCTTTTAGCTGGCATTATGAACCAAGACAAGGCTTCCTGTAACCTCAGAGTTCAACCACATAAGATACTTGTTTGCCCTGGACCAAGATCTCTCTGACAGTTTTTCATTTACCTGCTGAGAGCATGTAATAATTGCGCAGCTACACTGCACAGTTTCTAGCCAGGAGAGGGCAACAGCACCTACCAGCAGCTGTACAGGAGCAGGAGAAGGCTTGGAATATGTGGGGTAGATGATGGCACAGAGGGTGAGGAAATAGATGATAAAGCAGCAAGTGGTTGCAGATGATGCACAGTGTGACGGCTCTTAGTTCCACTTAAATATTTGGTCAGGACTCTGTTACTGCTTCAAGCTCTATCTTGGCTCTTTTTTATTTAATATACTACCACATGCTAACAGTGGTGTTAGCACCAGCAAACAGAAGCTCCACTAGATAATTCAAAACAGAACCCTCCACTGAATTACATTACTTTAAATGATCACGTTCTTTACGTTTGCTGAAACAAGTAGGGATAATTATACAGAAAATGAGGTAAGGTTTTCTACTTAACTAAAGCCAAATCACCTGGCTTTTAAGATCAAATATTGAAAAAAAAAAAATCCTCACAATGAAGCACCTGTGACTTATGACTCCACACTGGTTATTTGGCTCAGTATAAAAATCTCTCCACAATATTTTATGATCTGTGTCATACAGAAGGTCAGAAGACATAATCTAATAGTCCCTTCTGGCTTTAAAATATTGGAATCAGAGTCTAAACTAGACTGCAATGGAACTCTTTCTCTGTGTGTAAAATCTAAATGCACAGAATGTTATCAGATTCAGGGCCTGTAAATGTCCAGAAACTCTCATTTCATTCCTCACACCCTTTATCTCCCTGAGAAGTGATTCCCAAATTGTAGTCCTGAAAGGGTTTTTTAAACTTCCCTTCTCCCTACTCATCCCATGTAATGCCTTCCCTTCATTCAAGTATTCTCTGCCCTCAGCTGTGAAACAGCAGACATTGCCAGTCTGAGTGGTTTACTTGAGAGCCATTCTGGTCAGGGGTTTTCTGCTTCTATGATGACTGAACACTTAGAAGAATTTTCTTCTAAGAATTTTCTTCCTTTTTTCAGTTAATTCTAAACTATTTCTTCATCACCTACCCTCATTAGGAATGCCTGGAGTTAAGCAAAGTAAAAATAATGTTTCTGATTATTTTGGCAAACATTCCAGTTGTCAGCTACCTCAAGGCAAACTCCATTGGAGGTCAGATCATACCATGAAAAATCCAGCACTGTTCTGGAGGGGAAGATGGAACTACTCTCAGAGAATTAAAACCTGTGAGTTCACCTATCCCAGTGATGCTCAAGAATTTTACAGGGCTTTTAATATTGTTTATTATTTTTCATGGAAAATTGTCTCATTGAGAACCTATCTACTTGAAGTCTCTAGTGCTTTCTGTCCTCATGTTGGAAAACATAGCTGCAAAAGTAACTAAGGACTTTATTATTTTTTATCCTCTCCTGTGAGATATTTCTGCATCTTTTTAGTCTCCAGTGGCAAACACCACCACACTGCATGGAGTATTCACTGTAAAATTAAATTAAGTGTGTGCTGGAGCACCTGAGAGCAACTGAAAATAATTGAAATGAGTTGTAAACTCTCATTATTCCCATTAAGATTTATTTCTCATAAGAAACATTATGGGGGAATTTGATGCCAACCCTTTTGATTCCTCTGGATGTGGACTGACACAGGAGTGGCCTACAAGACACTAGAACAGAACAAAACAAAAATGTACACTGCTGGTGTTGACACATAACTGAGGATGAGCTAGTAAAGGAATCAGAGGGAAGCTGAGGAAGAGACATTTCTGATGTCTTTATGTGGGAGGAGACTGAGCCCTCCACTCTCTGCCTTTGCAGCAGCTGCATTATGAATTAATAAAGAGACACTTCACGTATATGCACATGAGGTCTCCCATTAATAATTCATGAGGCCATCAGTCAAGCAGCTGTACATTCAACGCCGGAAATTGAGGTTAGGCCTGTTCTGCCCTGCTTTTTGAATTACAACCGAAGGCACAAGATGGAAGGGTAGGGGACGAGAGGATAAAACGTTTCTCAGGAAAGGGGTGGATGGGAATGAGGCATTATGACACCTTCTTCAAAAAGTAGCTGAGAAAGAGTGTTTGAAATAAAGGCATCTTGACAAGTGTGGGGGAAGGGGAATGGGAAGGCAGGACAAAATGCAAGTGATGTTTTATAGAGTTTGTCATACAGTACATCTTTGAGGTGATGTAACAATCAGTGGCAGAAAGCTACTCTGATCCTCAGATGGTAGAAATGGTGTGTACTAGCTGCACCCTGAGGAACTGTTGAGAATGTGGAAGATCATTTCTTTTTAGTAAAGGCTACATCAGGCATTTTCCTTTCTAATTATTTTTCCTGTTTACTGGAAGACAACTTTGAAAAAAATAAATAAAGGGAGAGTGTGGAAAAAAGTCTAACCCAGTCCAAACACATTTTATTTCTTCTCCAAATACTTTATTTCTGTGAGTAAATTTATAGATAAAATAATCCACAGGTTTAAGAGACAGAAATCAAAGGTGATTAAGGTTATGAATCTTCCTGTGAAATAATGGTCTATTGAAATATGAAAGCTGATTGGAATTAATATATTGTACAACTCATACATATAATAAATGCCCACAATATTGTGATCTGGTTTCTCACATTTCTCAGTTCTCAGACAATCTAATAAAGAATTTAGACAAGTTCAATATAATATCATCTTTATCTACCTTTGAAAATCTGGTCCTTCTTTTTCATGTCATTGCTTTCTGTATTTCCTCTGTTTGTAGTGCTTAATTTGCAGGATGCAATGCCACATATCATAAAATATTGTGTTGTGTTACTGCATTGAACATACCATGGTTAGGTGCTAAGTGGCAGTGCATATAATGGTACAGGGGTTGACATTCTGGTAAGATCAGTTAAGGCAGCACCTCATGTGAAGCACTGAAAGTTTTCTCAGGTCTATTTCAATGTTTGGTCTGTAATAATGCACTGCATACAATTCTGTATCTGCGCTTGAAACTTCTACTCAGCACAGCTTTCTAACTTTAGAGGTAATTAACTATTTAAACAATCTGTCTACTGAAACAGGAATCTTTTGTGGTTTAAAATAATTTAGAGACTCTAAACACAAACTTTCTGAAAGCTGTGTGCTTTGGGCTCAGTATATTCTGTTCAATATAAATGCAACAGTTTGAAATTCAGAGCTAGAACTGAAAACAAGTCTTCGTGTTCTTCCCTGGCCTTCAAAAGCTGAGTTTTCAACAAGAAAAATTTCTGGCAGAGTATACTAGTTGGGATTGCTTGCCTACCCTTATTGTTACAATAATGGAAGAGATTCTATGGTATCTACCATATGGAGATTCCATACCTACAAAGGATGGTAGATATCCTGTGATTTTTTCTGACAAATAATTACGTGTCTATTTTGGACAAGTAAGTTTTTTGATGACATGAAGAACTGCATATCAGAAAGAAAACTGCAGCCCACTAAGTAGTAATGAAACTAGCTCTATATTTGCCCTTTCTAGCAACTGTGTTTTTTCAAAATATCCATTGGGGTGAGGTGATGAGAACATATAAGAAGACAGTGAAATTTTCAACTGCAAAAAACCCTGCAGTTTTAAAATGGAATATGAATTTATTTTAAACACTAATGAGAGATATTATATATAGTTCCCTTATTTAAGAGAAATATCGTATTTCAAAAGTTACTATTATATCTCTTTTCTAATTGTGATATATATATGTCCTGTTTTTTTGATGGCCACACTATTTGCTATGCTTCCACTTTGAAGTAAGCAACTAAAACAGAAAAGTAAGAGTGTGAGCTCTGCTACTGCATCAGTTTCTGCTCCTATGGACATAGCTTTGGAAGTCAGAGAAAGGAAACCAAACATCTTGTTGGTTTTAAAATCCTACTTTGATTTCTTCAATATTGTTTTTAAGCAAAGGCAAGGAACTGGAATTAGCACACAATACCCAGTAAGGGTGAAGAGGGGAAAGTGATATTTCCTTTTTAAAACATTAAAATAAATAAGTAAATGAAATAAACTCTAAATAAAAAATAAAACTGCAGGGAAAAATATGCTCCCATAACATTTCATTTGATGTTATATAGATGTGATATGGGGAAAGGGGAGATACAAGCTCATTCGAGACCAGTTCTGCGGTCTCTTGTGGCAGTTCTAATGCCCACTTAGTAAAAAGGGTTTTTTCACTTTGTAGAAGGTTTTGAATGAACACTGTGTCTTTCCCCTTTTCCTCACATTTCAAACATGAACACGCTTCAACCTTTCTGGCTGTTGCATTCAGTTTCCCTGCAAAGCTTCAGGCCAGATTTCTGTGTCATGGCCCGGGCAGCTCCATGGACTTGGGCATCTTGTTCCTTTTCATCCTGACTTTTTTCTGCTAGCTTGTTCTAATCAACACAGCCAGAATGCTCACTGCATTGATGGATTATAGCATTTCCAGAGAGAGACTGACTCCATATGCCCACATCGCTGTTGACAACTTTCCAATTAAATTAGCACCAAAGCTTTCAAACTGTCTTTGGTCTATGGCTATTTCTGAATGCTTCCCAGGTTTTCCTTGTATTTTGGATAGTCACACAAGAAAGTTTTCATTCTTTATGCATAGAGTGGCATTGACTTAGAAGGTGTATTAGCTACAGAAACGTAAGATATGCACCACTGATCTGTTTGCAAAGCTGAGGGCAATTGGCTGTACTGGTGCACTTTTCATCTACAGCTGACTGGTAAAGTCAGCAATTTTTTTTCTGTTTATTCTCACCTTTTACAAAAATATCTGTGGAAGGTAAGCTTTTCTTTCCACAGGACACCTTTCCTGAAAAAACCTATAGAATCATCACAGAATTTCCAAGGAGAAGAGCTGGGGCAGAGTACTACTACAACATCTCTGACATGTGAAGCTGCTGGGAGCTAATTTTACCCACTAAACGACCTTACATGGTTCAGTAACAATCTGCTGCAGGAATCACTGACATGGATGATTGTTCTTTGACTTTTAACCTCCAGGTAATAGAGATTAAGTGCCACTTGGATGGAGACAATATTTTCTAACACTGAGTTTCTAATAACTACACCATTCTACAACACACACACACAAAAAAAGGAGTTTTACAATAGGAAGTTACTGATTCTTTTCTTCCTATGTTATAAGCACCATTTGCCTCTGGGAGAAATTTATTCAAATGCATTGTCCACTGAGCCTGCAAGTTTTTCTGTGTTTCGAAGTAACAATACTCAGGAAGAAATACTGTTATTATCAAACCCCATTTAAATTTCAGTTCAGAAATTTTAGTAAGGCTAGATGGTGAAAGAATATATATTCTTTCTTCCTTTAAGGAATACATAAAACCACACCTGCCAATTTAGTCATTATATGCATTCCGAGTTTGGGTTTTTTTATCAGCTAAGTAATAGCTTATTTATACTTTAAACATTTCTTATTAATTTTATTTTCTACTAAAGCATATATTGTTTTTCCTTTGGAAACAGTAATTTTTCTCTCTTTTTATTAATGTATTGTTCTCTGAAATCCTGGATAGTCTTTACTTTGTCACACAATAGAACTCAGAATTGGTCTCTTTGCATGAGTCCTGTTGTCCCCAGAGCTTCAGTGAAAGATTTCACTGTATGAGGGAAGAATGAATTTGATTTTCAGGCTGATCAGTCTCTCCCTCTCAGATGAGAAAGACAGACAAATACTTTTCCTCATCTTGTGTGGGCTGAAATTTGTGCAGTCCATCCTGAACTGATACAGCTTTCCTATACTACCCCAGAACAGCCTTCAGGAGCAAAGTTCATTTAAGACCCATGATACACATTTATTTTACTTACACTTTATTGATCTCATGTGCAATCTGCTGGACAGAAGATTACTGTATAGCTCATGCTGTGGTGAAGTACATGCAGTAACCTCATGCAGATGTTTTACAGCACATGAGATGTCTGCTGGGATGTGTCACCAATGAAGGGCCAGGGCCAGACAGCTGCTGTCATTCATACAGTGAAAGTTCCACCCAGATCACCTCTGGCAGAAAACCTCACCTGCACAGGAAAAGTCAGCTGGAGACCCAAATACATTTTTTTTCCAAGATATAGGTGCACTTATCCTCTTTAACACTTACAGTAACGATACCTATAGGCCACTGTCTGCTGTAGGGAGCAGAAAAACTTTTCCTGTTAGCGAGGTGCTTGCTAGCTCTAATTAATGTGAACTCAGACTACCTACCTGAGTTACAATTATCTGGACAATCAATAAACAGAACCAACAAGAAAGCTGTTACTTCTGCATGGGCCGAAAAATAACATCATCGATCAATACAACTGGGGAGTCTGGGTGAAGAAATAACAAAAAGTATTAATGAATAATATAAACTAGGTGGGATTTGCCTATGAAGCAATTACAGCTCTGGCTGTGGTTCAGAGTAGAAAAGTGCTCTTTTTCAGCAAGGAAGTTTATTCTCTTTTATCTGCTTAAGTGGAAGGAAAAAGTATGCTACTATCAAACTTGAATACTTAGTAGCAGTCGATGCCTTCTAAACAGCAGCTTCTGACTATAGGTTAATGCATGAAGTAAACACAAACTATAAGCAGCATCAGATTTCCTGAATTTATCCAAGTTCCTGCACTGATGACTGATCAACTCAATCTTGCATTCAGGATAGAGGGATCTTCATGTGAAGTGCAAGTATCAGTAATTACATTAACATTTAACCCCAGTAATGTTATGTTGTCATCACATCAACAAGTCTGTACAGGAAAGATGAAATTTAATGGAAAATATAGGAATTGCAAAGAAGGACAAAATGAAATTAAGTGCCTTAAAAATGCACAAAATATACCAAATAAGGAGAAAAACATGCCTTTCCTTCTCTTTCTTTGTCTTTTTTAACACATTTGCACATTCGTAGTTATAAAAATTTAATATTCATGTTTAAAACCAAAATAACACCTGACAGTAATAAGAATACATTTGTGGATCAGACACTAAGGCAATGAAGACAACCATTTATGGCCAAATTGAAAAAAAAAATTGACACCCACTTCCAACAAGATTTCAGATTTATCTCATATTAGTGAGATAAAGATGATTTTAGAGTTTGCAGTACATGGTAGAGTGATATGATTCTACTTAGTACTTGTTATTTAACATACTCACTGTATCTTACTGGTAAAAGAACCCTTTTTTTCCAATTCTATCCTGACATCCATAGGTTTATGTAGAGCAAAATAATATGAAAAGCTAGTCCTTTAACTTACATTGTAACGATTTGAGAAGCTCATGAGGGTATGAGGCTTGAGAAGTAAGCTAAAATTTTCAAAATGATTTCAATGACATTGAAAGTGACTTCAAGGTCAAGTGTCATTTTCAGAAATAGCTGAGATAATTACCATGAGTTTTAAAAAGAAGTCAATGGGAGATAAATGTCAAGTGCTTAAGTCTTACCTGCCAATGGGCCTTAAGTATTAAACTAATTTTTCAGCTTTGTCATTTCTCTCATGCTTTTCCAGAAGACTACTTTAAATATAAAGTTCCTATCAATGTATACACATCTTGATATTTCAACATATAAATACAAATTTCACTCTTTACATCACAAGATGATGTTTTCTAATATTCATCTCTATAATTTATTATTTTCGGGGGGGGGGGGAAACAGTGCTTAATAATGTTCAGCAAACTCATAGCATAGAATAAAATTTATTCAAAAGAAAGAAAAGATAATTCTTATTAATAAGTATTGTAATCTTCAAGGAGCAGGATATATGGTTTTAAGGTCAGAGAAGAGTGGAAACGACAAATAGATGTACGAACCGTCACTTTAATTTTTTTAACTCTCTGATTAGTCTCTCTCAGGAGAAATGAAGATGTCTTCTCTTCTGAAGAGAAGAAAAACATTCAGAATAAGCTCATTATCTTCTCTTTATATCACCCTTCTCCCTCCCCCGCCAATATACTGCAATATCTCGTTGACTAGAGAACGTAAAATTTACCCTTGACTTTTCTATAATTTTTAATGATTTAAGTCCATATTCATTAATTATTTTGTACATGTGATATTTTCCCCAAATCCCAGCAGTAAAAAAGTTAATTGTTTTTCCCACTTTTCCTCTGTCATTTCACCTTTTCCTTTTCTTTGGCTGCTAGGGACAGCCTATTGTTTCAGTCCTGTAAATGGATAACCAATATGTGTAAAAAAAAATCCTTGGAAAGCTAATATATCATGAAAAAATAAATGAAGCTGCTGCGTATTCCCTAGGGGATAACAGACTTCTCTTATATTTCATAGAAAATTATGGTACCTACATTCAATAGTAAAGCAATAATATTTTACTTTATCAAGTGGAGTGGTTAAATTAGGCTGGTAAGATTTCATGTTGTCTATATAAGATTTAAACTTTTGCTTTAGAATTCACATCAAAAGGACAAAGAACATGTAGATATACACTGTTTATAGGAAATTATTTTCACCTTTTTTTCACTTTTGGTATGTCTGGAGATGGAGGCTATAAAGAGGACATAATTTCTGCCCTATGACTCAAATGAGGCAGGTGTAAGATACCATAAAGTACCTGATAAAACTACTTTTTCACATTAGAAATATATAGAATTTGAAAGCAATCTGACAGATAAGAAGACATGAATCTTCAATTTATACATGAAATATCGCCATCTCACACTCTTAAATCCTTTCTGTTTAATAGTGAGTATTTCTCCTTGCCGTGAAGAAAAATGTCTTATGAAAGCATCTTTCATTTTACTCACACTGACTATTCCAAATCGCTGCATATTTTCTATAAACAATTAATATCAAGTTCACATAGTGTCTCTAAAAAGGAAAAAAAATCTTAAAATTATGAAACATAAGTGTTTGTGTGTTGGAGCACTATGGAATTATAATTTTAAGCATGACCACTTTATTTTATTATTCTGCTAATTTGTTCACTCATTCCATTTCACAGTTCTCTCTAAATCGTTTCCTTAAATTCAGGACAGTTAAGTCAGAGAGAGAGAGAAATCATTATCCTCATTGTTTCTAATATACATTGTCCAACTAATTTTCAGAACCAGCTAGTCAGTAGCCATTGATTTTCCATCTGTGCTGGAGAAGGAAATATTCCATGCTAGAGCCAGAAGTTCCAGTTTGAGTCCTTGTCTGGGCTAAAGCCCCCGAAGGAACTGGAGGTCAATCTGGACAAAGATCAAGTACTTCAAACCACAGCTGTTCTCCATGGCTTTTCTCACTTAGTTGATTTTCCAACACTGCCTTTTTCAGGAAAGAACAGTGTTAGTACAGCATGTCAATGAAGCTCATGAAAGGCTGTGCTGCATGTACTATTCAGTGTCCCTGGGTAGGTCTGGTCTCTTTGAAGAGTCTTCGCAGGATGGGAGGGAACAGTCTACAAATCAAGATTCAGCATGGATTAATAGTGCCTCTTTCTGGCCTAGTGCTCCCCTGCCAAAGGGAACTGTCAGAGACAACACAAGAGCAACACCAGGAGGGCAAGATTCAATTCCAGATTGCTCTGCAGCGTGACATACTTTATATAGTCTCACTCAGAAGAAAGTATTCTAAGGCAAAGGGAATTGGACTTCTCTGGTTAACCCCTTGTTTCTTCCACAGAAGAGTTTTCTTGCCCACCAGTACTAGTGTTTGATGAGTCTGACTCATCAGTGTTTGCTGTATAGAGAACCTCATAAATATCTTAATTTATGGTGAATTTACAGAAAAATACAGTTTTATTAGGATTTGCTGCTGGGGTTAATTTCATTGTAATTTCTATTATTTATTGAATAATTAGAGAGTTCTGTTACCCATATGATTGTTTGCAATAGTTTATAGGAGTTGTAATTGTACCTAGAATAATTGGCAATGCATTTACCTTTTTTGAGGCATCTTTTTTAAGAAGTGTACGTTTTGTTATATAATGTTTACTAAGCAGAAAAACTCACCCATTTGGAAGCAAATGTGAAAAGCTGTTGTAATATGAAATGTATTTGTGGAGGATCTTACTAATGCATAAATGTGAACAGCGATTTTGTCAGAAAGGTGAAAAAATCAGATCCTTCACTGGATGTATACCCAAAATGTTGGTTTTTTTAGAAAACAACAGATAGCTTTCATTATGCCTTTTCCTTTTTTATTTCCCTTTATTCTTCATAGATCATAAAATAAGACAATGAGCCAAATAACTCTAATATTAAAAGAAAAAAGTTCTCAATGTTTTTACTTGAAAAAAGCTGAAAACGTGAGAAATCATCTTTGAACTCTCAAATTAATCTTTTTTCTTTCACCAAATGCCTGATTAAAACAGCCAATATTTTTAATTTTGACCTAAAACCCTAAAACTGCTTTCTTTGTAGAACTGACAACACTTTCTTTAATTCTGTTGATTCTCTTCACCAACTGTGAAATAATTGTTAAGACTTTTATTGATATTCTTTCCTTGATAATATTTTACTGTAAGACTACTTGAAATTGTTGTTTGAACAAAAAAGTATTGTTAAAACTGTTTGCTGTGAAGTGCCTTTGTAAGTGTATCTAAGAATGCATTATCCATTTCATACTTCTTTTCATAAATCCATGCAATATCACATAAAATGTTTGTCCTTTAGTTTAGATTCATTCTTGTTTCTAAGGTGATCATTATATTTTTTTCTAAGAAAAAAAATATTGAATACCAGTGAAAACATTTTTAAATGTTGCAAGAAAATATTTAAAAAATTAATTAAATAATGAAACATGTTTAGAAATATCAGCATTAGGCATTGTGTTTTAAGTATCTGAACTCTAAAGCCAGATATTTATTTTAAAAAAATACATCAAAGTTGTTTAGAAGATAATTTTTTTTCTCTGCATTTTAGTATGTTGAAAATAAGAATAGGAACAAATGTTCTCCTAAACTTGAGAAAGTAAGAAAAATATTTAGCATGAAGACAAAAAACAAGGTTATAGATAATAGGATAAAATAAGTTCATTTAGAAAAAGTTTAATAAAAAGTCCTTAATTGCACTGATTTACTGATATCTAGATATTTTCACAATAAAAGTAGCCAATCACACTCTGAAGAATTCTGTAACTTAAAAGTGGGAATTTTCTGACAACTCTTAATAAGTAGTTAGTCTGCTTAAAAGCTGTAACACTGAAGTCTCAGTGGCTTAACTCCATTTGAAAATAACATGCAAGAGAATGAAAAGATTTTGGTGTCTGGGATAAGCTTATTAGTATAGTTAATGGAAATGTGAAGCAAGAACAGAAAAGATTTGTGATGCTTTCCTTGAGCCATGACATTTTTTCAGAAGAAAATGGAATAAAGAAAATAGAAAATAACACAACCTTTAAAAGCATGAAAAATCCTAAGAGATGCTTTCTATAAGCCTAAGCTAAATCTAGTGAGGATCCTTTGTGACTAAAAATTGTGGGTTTAAATGTCCAAGCATGCATGAGTAACAAAGGAAAATAATGTAGGAATGGAACACGAGAATGTTTTAATAGTTAGACAGCTATGCAGACTATAGATGTGTGTGATTGAGGGTACATGTATTTAGGTTCACCTACTAAAGCTAAAAGTTGACTTGACTCAGTGTCCTATTTTTTTGCGTAGCCCTGAAAGTTAATGTGACATTGACCATGGGTTTGCTGCCCATAACTGTGATCTGTAGTGTTCCTGCCATTTCAGCCATGTGCATAAAAATTCTTTGTCTCTAGAGCTGGGACTCTAAAAACATCAGTATTATGATTTTATGCCTCTCTATGTTTGAAGAAATTCGATTTTGTTTAAATTATATTGCTCACCAAGCACTGGGGAATCACAGAGCCTGTATACAACTGAATGTGGGAAATATGCAAGGTGTACTATCACACAAAACCTAGCACTTCACATCCAAAAGTAGTTTAGAGAAACCCACGCAATACTTAAGGAAATTAATAAGCCTTTGTCAAGCAAACTTTCCTATCTGACCATTCTGGAGCTACTCTAGTGACACCCACCACCCGAGACAGTCAGGGTTGGGACCAAAGCCCCTCCTCAGAGGGTGGGTCCAGGGAGTCCCTCGGGACTCCTTTCACACCCTGCTCCATTCAGTCATGCCAGGTCTCCTGAAACAGCAGCACAACAATTTAAGTGAGTGCCTCCAAAGTACCTGGAACAAAGGAATCCCTGGGCTTTAGACCCTCACAGTCTCTGCACAGGGTAGTCTGGGGTCTCCCATCTAAGCCATCAGCTCCTGCTCTGTCTCTGAGTGTCCAGTCACCTGGACAGGTCACAGGTCCCATGTCTTCAGTGTCACACAAAAGGTCAGTGTTCTTGCCAGGGGTTCTCACCATTTCCCACCTTGCTAAACCTACAGCTCACACTGCAACTGCATACCCAGCTACGAGTACATTCCTCAGCATCTCTAATATCTCTGCACCATCCCAAACCAATCTGAATGTCTTAATAGTATTCTTTCTACTGGTTTGGATACAAAATTTGTGTACTGCTATGCCCTGAACTAGTTAGAATTGAGGAAACTAACCAGGCTTTTTAAGGGTAGCTGAAAGAGGTTGCGCCTATTTAGTGTCACAGTTGTTTGATTCACTAAGGAAATAATTCAAATATTTCTTCAATAGGCTCAAACTTTAGATTATTTTCCTGATGGGATACAACCAGGAATCAGAGGAAGCTGAGAGATGTAATTTGCAAAGAAAATCTCAATTATCTTTGAAAGGTCATTGTGAATGGGAAAGGATCCTGAGACTTGAGAGAAGCAAATATCACTCCCATCAACATGAAGAAGAGGAAGATTCAAGAAACTAAAAGCCTTTCAGCATCACCTTGGTCTCAGGAGGTGGAGGAAATAATCCTAGAAACCATTTTCAAACACAGGAAAGACAAGGTGATTTTGAGTAGTCAGCAAAGGAAAAAACATGCTTTACTCACCTATTGATAGATATCTACAATGAGTTGAATAACTTGGTGAATGAGCTGGAATCTCTGCTGGGGGCACTACTGTTTACTGCCTTTATTAATGACATGGATAATGGGACAAAGGACATTCTCAGAATATTTCAAATTATATACATCTGGAAAGAGTGGTTGGTACAAAATATGTTCAGGGCTGGAATGACCACAACCTCTCTGAGCAATGTGTTTCAATATTTTGTTTTCCTCACAGGAAAAAAGTATAATTGCTGTACCTCAGAGGTTGATACTGCAGGCAGTACTGCTTTGGTTGTGGTGCTATTCACAGGGACCCCCACAGCTTGAAGAAATGGGCTGACAGGAGCCTCATGAAATTCAACAAGGGGAAGGACAAATTTCTGCTCCCAGTGTGTAAAACTCCATACATCAGACGGGCTGGAAACAGGCTGGAAATCAGCCTTTCGAAAAGGCCCTGTGGATCCTGTTGGACTCCAAGTTAAATATAAACTGTCAAGTGTGCCACTCTAGGGAAGAAAGCCAACAGTCTCCTGAGCTGTCTTAGATGCACTGCCAGCAGACCAAGGAAGGTGATCCTTCCCAGGGAACAGGCTGCCCAACAAAGTTTTGGAGTTTTTATCCTTGGAGATATTCAAAATCTACTTGGAAAGCTCCCTGGGCAACCTGCTGCAGCTGACCCTGTTTGAGCAGGGTACTCAGAGTAGGTGATACCTTTCAGCACCTCTCCACCTCAACTGTGGTTCTGGAATTCCTAGCTGCCAAGAGATTCTATTAAAAGCATAGATGGAAGAAAGCACAAAAAGGGACAGGGTGAAGGTCAAAATGGGTCACCCTCTGTCCTTCATCTTAGAACTGTTTCATTGTGCTAAAGGTATGCACACTGATAGACCATTGAAGTAATAAATAAAGGGAATCAGGATAGTGCAAAACCACTGTACATTAAGTCTGAAAATTGATAAAGCACAAATTGTATACAGACTGCTTGAGTTTAAGGTTATACATGATGTCATTGTTAGGCAGGAAACAGAAGAAAATGTTTGAATTTCCCTTAGGTATGGAATTCAAAGTTTTAAGAGGTAAAAAAGTCTGTATACTCCCAAGAGCACATGACAGTTATATTTAGAAAGCTTTGTGTGTATTGTATGATCTCTGTTTCTAAGACAGCAAAGTCCTGTATGCAGAACTAAGTACAGGATAATAAAACAAAATCAGACTAGAAAAATATTTCCAGTAGCTAACACTTGATCAATAGATAAAAAAAACGCCAGGAGGGGAAATGGCAAGTGTGCATTTTCAATGTTCAAATTTACTACTGTTCCTCTTCATGGCAGTGAATGTAGCTCATCTAAGACATAGTATTCATAGGCCTCAATATTCTTTCAGCTACAATTAATTTTTGTGCTACTGACCTGATTTATTTTCCACCTCTCATTTTCACTCCTGGTTTATGTTTTGAAACTAGTGAGTGTCAATAGGTAAAATTAGCACTCTTTCTCTGGCTTTTCTCTGCCTGTGTTATAGTTCTCTAATGCTATAAAAAAAGAACACATCTTGGTGATTTATATGTATTTATAAACTAATCTTGGGAAAACTATAATGTGCCAATGTTACTAACTCCTACTATTAACAAAGGCTTTCAATAGGAAACTTCAGCATTATGAAGAGAATGTGTAAATTTCAAAGACTGCCTGAGTCTGCTGGGGAATATCACATGGAGTAACTCAGCACCAGATACAGAAAAAACAGCCTTAATAAGCATCCCTACACGCAGGAGAATGGAAAGAAAAAGCTGAAAACAGTATTGCTGGATTTCTGAGAGTGTTTCAGAAAACAATACTGCTTTGTGTGATTATGTAGTCTGGCTTTTCCAGGAGTGTGGTCCAGGGAGAAGGTTCAGCCTATTCAATTTGCTTAGATTCTTTCCTCTTGTTATATTACCTGTGGACAAGGCACTAGGACTGTAATGGGATTTTTGAAGCACTGATATTTTCATTTTTAGTATTATTTTTTTTCTCTGGGTTTTGGGGGGCTTTTTTGTTTTGTGTTGGTTTTTTTGGTTGCTGTTTTTGGGGTTTTGTTTTTGGTTTTGGTTTTTGTGTTTGTTTGGTTGGTTGGTTGGTTGGATTTTTTTCTCCTGTTTCTCACTTTTGTTTTGTTGTGTTCTAAATTACTCTTCCAAAGCCCACATGTATACAGAATGCATGCTTAGCTGGAAGCAATTCCAGCTAAAAATTAGTTCCTTCTGTCTCATTATCCTACTATTTCATGCATCTCTGAAACTCTGCATTATACTCTAAAAAGCTTCCTAGAGGAGATTTGTTGCCATAAGGCATCAATCAACATAACTTGTGATTAACCTCAAACTACAGAATAAAAGTATGTCAAAACCTTCTCATGTAAATGGCTTGATGTGTAGAGCTCAGACATTTACCATGCCAGATTCCATTTATATTTATATTGATCTATTAGCTGTCCTGGCATTCCGAGTGGAGATAAAACCCTACAAAAAAGATTTTGCTGAACTCAATACGACAGATTGTGGTAAGTGAGAAAAACCAAACTAAAATCTCTTATGGAGGCAATTTCACATTGCCTGGAGTTGCTACTTCTGCAGCATTATATTGTTGTGTTGGGACACGTCTGGGCAGGTGGCTTTCAGAGAAAAGACAAAGCCACGGAAAAAGAAAGAGAGGACTCAAACTGTAGGCAGGCAGATGCTACATGAAGAAATGTCATTCTTATCAAGCAGTCAATAGAAAATGGAAAAGAATTTCAAAGACCTGAAGAAATCATGCATGGAAGAGAAAATGAAGAAGTAGATTAGTACAATGCTGTAAATCATTTCCCAGAGCCTCAGGATAAATGAACTAATCCTTCTCATCTCAATGCCAAATATGCATAATTTGAAAAGAAGAATAACTTGCTTAAAGCATTTTTCAACATTTATTGAGTAACAGATGAAAAGTATGGCAGCTATAACTAGGTGCTCTTTAAATTGTACATTTCTACAAAGTATTTAATTTACTTAACAGCTTTGATAAGGTCTTACAGGAGACTGATCCTTAACAGATCTGGGGTGAAAGGTAAATGCTAATATAATTTAAAATTAGTAAAGTGAAAGATAGACAAAGAAGCCAAGACTAGGTATTACTAAGAGTAGGTAACACTTAACTAGTGTTAAGTTAAGCAAGGAAGGAATCAAACAATTAATTGCTGAAGATTATAGCCACAGTCACTTCTGCTTACAACATATATTGATGGTGGGAAAGACTCACCAACAGTCAGTCAGACAGAGATATTTCTGATTCCTACTGGATTTTTCTTTTGTGAAAGACCTTTTTTGGTGTTTCCCTCCAGAAATGCTTATGCTTTTTCTGTTCCCTGTCACAGCCCAAGGTGTCTCCTTAGCCTTGAGATCACCTCAGGAGGACATAAAGATGGTCTGGAACCCAGCTCTTTCCGATGCCTGCTGATGAGAGACTGCAGGAGGCTGTTCTTAGAGGTTTTCATGGTTGTTTATTGTATCTTATCTCAGGAATGCTTTGTCCAGCTAACAGCGATCTGTCTAGCTAGACTTCCAGGGCAGAATCTGCCTGGTAGAGGCACCCACATTCCCTGTTTCTGCTCTTTGGTCTTCCTTTATCAAATAGCATTCCAATTCACCTTTGATTTCATTAATATTTTAGTTTTACATCTGAAAAACCTCCTTCTACTGAACAACTGAACAAATTTCCTCTTCTGATATCAAAAGAAACAAGTACTGCTGAAGTGACGGACATCTTTTTAATCAGTGATATATTACATGGGGGAGGAATGAATTTGGGTTCCTGTATTTGTTCACCATAAGTCCCACTAATCACTAAGAAACACAAATGCGTGTAAAAATAGAATTTGTTATAAAAGAAATGTCAGACTTCCTAAGAAATTTACAATTTCAAACAGATTTAATTTCATGATTTTGGAGAGCACTTTAAAGACAGCACCAAAATTTGATATCAGGTGATAATCATCTGGTTCCTCACTTTTTTCCTATGCTTTGGGCCTTTCTTTTCCTTTTTCTTGCTGGGCATTCTTAATAGATAGTTGAATTTTATCAAGGAATGTAAGCATATTTTGCTTACGTAAGTAAGACATGCATTCTAAGACTATATGTATACAAAACCAAAATCAACCAACAAACCTACTAAGCAAACAGATTCTCAAGCATTTCCAGCCTGAAAAATATTTGCATTCAGTGCTTTCAGATGCTTTTGAACTATGTGCAAATTCTTGATCAACATCCAGACAAATCATTAATACTGGAAACAATTTAATCCAGTAATCCAATTGTTTGCTACAGATACCTCCTTCAGCCCTAGGCACAGGAATAACTGACAAATTAGACAACATGCATAATGCAGACATAAAGATGAACAGTAATTCAGCTGCTGCTCAATTCTATATTATATATTACAAACTGTAGGGAATTAAATTAAATTTCAAAGCAACATGGCTTTAATGGTTGCATGTCTGCTATGTTACTCCTGCTAATGCATTATTATTCCACACAGTTTTATCTTCTAGCATGGTTTTTTTCATTTGGTGATAATTTCTCTTAAAATCATAGTCCTTGCTACAAATTTTGCTTCTGCTGCTCAAAATCCTAGGTGAACACCTCACATAAAGGCATTCAGTCCTTGATTTTGAGAGCTCTAGTCTGAAGATACCATATTATTTAAAATCTGCTCCATAAAAATCAGCAATATTTTAACTGAATTTAGTGGGGAAACACAGTGATGGAAATCCAATGTAATCTGCATTAATTTTTAATTAATTTTAATTAATTTTTTCATTTTTATAATTCACCTTTTAAATATGTGCCAATTCTAAATTCCTTGTTTAAAGGTACATTTATTGCTTCAACATTTAGAATTTTGAGATTTTTTTTTTTTACTATTTATTAATTGTGAACTATCTTCTATGTCAGCATATATCTGGTCCTCTACTGTGTGGTTGATTTTTTTTTTTAATAGCAGGAAAATTAACTAGAACTAGTTTGCAGTCATTATGGATGTAAAAATTTGAGTAGGTTAGGGTTCAACAATCAGGGATTTGTAAAAATATTATATATCACGCAACATTTAAGAGATTTAAATTCAGTCTCTGACTCTTCAGGAAATGTAAACAAAAAATGTATGAATTTAAAATGCAGTTATTAGGAAGATTTTTGTGGACTATCCAGGTATATATGTTGCTGTTCTTTGATAGGTCAAACTTGTACTCTCTGAGATGTGTTTAGTTATTCCTGATTCTGGTTTCAATTCAGGCACTACAGGGTACTGCTCCACTTTACTCTCCATGCTCTTTTTTCCTCTCAGAAGAAGGAAAAGGGAGCTGTGGAAAAGGAACTGGTGGGAAAGGGATGCTGATGTCCTTGCCTGATGAGGAAACTGCAACAAAAACATGAGCTTGAGCTATAGGAATGGGGAGCTAAACCCTACTTCATGCTTAGTGTCTCTAAAATCATGATAACTCTTGTGTGTTTTCTGCAAGCAAATGAAGCTGAAATTCCCACTAACTCATACACAGAGAACTACTGTACCCCTTTGAAAATGCTGTATTCCTTTTAGCTTTGTTGTTGCTGTGTATCTGGCCTCTTTGATCTTTTTTTTTTTTTTATTTTCCTTCACTGTAAAGCTTCCTCTCTTGGCTTCACAAAAGTAAAAGAAACCAACAGAAGGCTTTCAGATTTAATTTGAAACATTTCTAATTTTGAGTTTCATCGGTCAAATCCTCTGATCTGATTTTCTCATCCCTTCAGACTCTTCATCATCTCAAAGGAAAACAGTTCTCAGGCCACAGGACTACATCTATAAATCTTCAAAATCCTGTATCTAGGGCTGTCTCATCCCTTGTAAAACTGGAGCTTTGCATAGGTGAGTGATCATCTCTGCCCTAATAAAGTTGGTAATGTAGTTTGAAATGGAATTTGTTTCCTCCTTTTTTGGAAGAAGCTATGCTGTTTGAAAAGGAAGTACAGGCCATTTGTTTGACAGCTACTCCATTATATTATAGCTCAGCCTTCTTGTATTCATACAAAAAGTAAAATGTGAAATAGTAATAATAAAAAATAAAAAAAAAAAAGCCAAAAGAACCAAAAATATACAGTAATTACACAAGAAAATGGGAAGACTAATATTTTTATCTGATTTTGCCAAGCAAAGTCTTCCTGAGAAATAATTTTCTAGACAAAATCAAATTCTACTGTTGCATTTCATATGGGTCTTAAGGCGCTGTTACATAAGCTGAAGGCCAACTACATATTTAATACCTCACTTCAAGCTGCTATTGTACAATAGAAACCCTTATAAATAAACTATTATTCATGGAACAGTATTTGACTGTATAATGAAGTCATGGATAGACTTACATCTACTCAAAATGCCTTTAATGCATTTGGTAACTAGCATGGTTTCATTGTCTTGCCATTAAACAACTTCCAGACATAAGGATTAGAAAAAACAATCTTTTTTCTACTGCATGTAGAGATATTGAAGTGCAGCAGGAATTAAACCCACTATTCTACATCTTGGTTGAGGCAAAACATTGGTAAGCTGCAGTCCACAAGTGTCTATTTGACTTATCTTGGTTGAGTATTCTCCAGCCATGCTGTGTTTCCCTACAAAAACTCCTGTGAGAACATGTTCTGACTCTCTTTGTTTCTGGTTTTGTTAATGAAATTTATTTATAATGTGCTTCAGGGAAGATTACCATTCAGTATAAATTTAATAAACTCCATTGACATAGATGGAGTTTTGCTGTTTATACAAACTGACACTCTGGGTCCATATATATGCAAAGGTTGAACTTCATGACCTTAGGGGTCTTTTCTAACCTTAATGATTCTATGATGCTACACTAAATTGTTTTCCATTTGCACATGATTGACATGCACTATTTGATTTTCTGAGCTAAAAGACAATAGTCAAGTCTCTTGAAAGTATTCTGCAAGTCCTTTTTTACTTTATTATGTGTTTTCTGTATTTTCTTTCAACGGTTTCTACAATGGACTTTGAAAAGTATTTATTTAAGATAGACTGCTGCCTGAAACATCCAAGCAATAGATTTTCCCTCTTCCCTGTGTTTCCATCCTAGCAGAAAAGCTATTAAAGCAGGCAGAAATCTGATTGCAGTCTCTGTTTTCAAGTATTCTAGAAATTGGTAAATTTTTCTTTCTGTGATGCTGAGAAAAAATATTAGGGTGTATCTAAAATATTAAAGTTTTAATAAAATTGATTAAGTTTTAGAGTTTTTTTATTTCAAGATATATATTCATGCAAGCGGTTTGCATGGGAAAAATAGATCATTTATTGTGCTTTTGGTTGCTTCCTCCTGCTTTTTCATTTTCTTTAGTCTGTTTACTTATTTTCACCATCCTTCTCCCAAATACTTAAAGATTTGGCTGCCTTTTCCAGCTGCCTTTTAGGTTATTTCTGCTTAGATGAGCCAAGTTGAATGTTGAAACAGTACCCTACAGCTGTTGGTACCCAAATGCAGACAATTAACATGATTCAAATATCTGACAAGGAGTGAAATACAAATACCAAGTTTGATAAATAATCAACCTGAATAAATATTTAAGTTAATCATGGACAGCCTGTGATTTTGGAAAATAACCTGAATGGCCTGAGTATATTATTTTTTCACTGAATTACTTTCTCAGCATCAGTTAGAAAGGCAGGTAGATGGTGTCTCTTCCTGTAGCCTGAATGCTTGTTTGTGAGATACATGGCTATTCAAACAACACTGGATGCACAGTTTTGCTTCAAGAAATATATAACATATTCAATATGAACTCTTAAAATGTATTAATATTAATCATACTTACAGGTGCATTACCAGAAAAGGAGATTCAACTCATTTTTAATGCTCCTTCAATATATTTTGGAATATGTATTCAGAGTTGGTCCACTTATATGATAAAGATGCCTGAAGACATGCAGGAAGGCTTTTGAATACTGTATCATCTGATGAATATTTAAGATCTAAAGAAAATTGATAAGTCAGCTGCAAAAAAAGTGACATCAAATATAGGGAAACATTTCTTTCCCTGGAGGGATTTTGACCAATGGAGCCCTGCACAATTTCTTACCAAATGTGAATATTTCAGATTCTTTTAAGGTAGTTTTGCAGCAAACATTCAACAGTGTGTGTGCAGCTGTTGGGGATATTAGGATTTCATCATATTTTGCTTACCATTTATGAATACTTTTATAGTTTTCCTAATTTATAGAAGCTTCCCATGATCCTGTATGTGATATCATTTGTGGTAGTGTCTGAAAATCATGGTCATGTCAGTATTGAACAGCTGTTCACCCAAAGGGGACTACAATGAGAAGCTGTGTGGTTCAGAGACAATAAAGACAAACTGTAGTTCAATCACCTTGAAATCCAGCCCATGTATTCAACTCCATGGTGCAGATTTTAGGACAGGCTAAGAAATGTAAGAAACTAGTTACTCAAATAGACTTATATAAAGATAAAGATAAAGACTTATCTAAAATGTTTTACAATGATCTTGTGTTGAGAAATTTAAAGTCATGTATGTAAACATCTACAATTATTTCTAAGAGTTCAGTATCTGTACTGTTTTTAATCCATGTTGGTAGAAAAGAATATTTAATACATTCATATAGTATTGTAGTCTTGCAAAATCCTCTACAGAAGTGAAATTGATTTTGTAAATCTTCTAATACATTTTTGTCTTTCCTGCACAAACACGTGGAATGATAAGAGTAATAGTAGTTTAGTAATAGTAATAGTGATTATATGTCTAAACTTTTTCTTAATCTGTTTGGCATTTCATACTATTAAAATTTCTTCCTTTGAAAGAAATTAGCAGAGATATTTAGAAACCTTAAAGAATGCTATGGAAAGAATAAATAAGGTCTTCTGTAATTTCCTCATTTTTCTGATTATTGACTTTCTAGAAGTGTCTTCCAGTGTTCCTTGGGTAGATCCTTTATTCACATTTATACTGTATTTTAAGGAGCTTTTATTTTTCCCTGTATGAAGAGTTTGTAAGTGCTGGAGATCCCTACCTTTTGGATGCAGAGTAGCCTAGAGAGTATGTGAACATGGCACTCTCTTTGGGTTAAAGTCTGTCTCTGAGTTTCTGTAGTAGTTTTGCCATAATAAGGCTGCAAGCTGAAGGAACTGCAGTAATCAATCATCCTCACCACTACTGGAACCTCTCTTCATTCAGTGAGGGCTAAGGGAGAGGTGACAGCATGGACCAGACAGCTTACTCTCAGAATGTCAACACTAAATGAAAAAAAAATTAAAAATTACATAAGCGCTTTTTTATTTTGTCTTGGATAACTAGAGAATATTATTTCTTCCAACAGTGTTCATTTATGACATAGAAAGTATTTGTCATTAGTCCAGAATTTTTCACCCCCAAATGTAAAAAAAATAGATATGGCTGTCAGAATCTTTTAGTTGATATCAATGTGTGAAATATTTACATATGAAATCATAATTTATCTGACCTGAAGTCAGCATTTCACCAGTAGTCAAATGGAAGAGAAAGACACCTAACAGAAAGTTCATCCCAGTGCAAGCTCAATGAAGATATCCCACACATGATATCTGAATGATTTGAAAGTCAGTGTTCCAAGTCCTGCCTTCCATCACAGTAAATTAGATCTCTCTCTCTTATTTGTAGATTATAAAAGGAACCTGAAATATATAAGATTCTTAAAACAATAATTTTAAACTAAATACTTAAAACACTGGTGTAGTTTACACTTTTAATGGTCTGTTTGTCAAATGTGAAACCCAGAGTGAAAACTTTTGGACAGACAGAGAGCTACACAAGTGTTTCTGGGGAGATACCCATCTTCCTGTAGGTACATTTCCTTGTGTTTGGTACTGTGATGCTTGCATGTCAGCTTCTTTTTCTGGGAACTTCTCTTTTGAGTAGTTGTTTTTCAGGATGCCATTCTTCACACAGATTATTAGTAGGAGATATCATGTCTTAGTCTCTGGAAACCCACAGGAAAATAGCTGAGTGTAAACACTGATCTAAGAACCATCAAATACTCATAGAGTGACATACATATTTCTATGTTGTTGCCTGGGCAATAATTTTGCACATACAGAAAGCATGTGATAAAATAATCAGTCTGCAAAAGATGACCACATGAATTATCAGAGAGAAATGCAGAAAATATAAACATAAACACATCCTGAACTTCTTTACCTGATTTTTTCTTCTTTCCTGCCTTGTCATTCCCTGTGACAAGGGATGGAGTGTAAAATTGGGAAAAAGTAGAACCCGTGTGTTGAGATAAGAACAGTTTAAGAATGAGATAAAGTTAATAATAATAAAAATTATTATAATAACAAAGAAAAAAATTACAATTAAATGGAGGGGGAAAAGGAACTGAATCCCAGAAAAGCAAGTGGCTCACAATCCAAAGGTTCACTGACTGTTGGCCTACCTGCTGGACTGAGAGAAATCTTTTCCTCATGCAAACACTTGTTGAATCAGACTTGCACACTGAGCAGAGAGATGCACTTGAAGAGTGATTCAGGTGAATGCAATATCAAACCCTCAATATAACATAACAATATAAATACTCTTTCTGTTACCTGCATAGTCAACTCGTTAAAGCAGATATGTCCCAAAATTTTGTAGGATTGAATATATTCCCTTTATAAATACTAACAGGATATGAGCCTATGCAGGTATAAATTAGTGTTCAACTTGCATGAATTTTAACACTTGAAACACTAAAACCATCAGAAAAGGGACTTACAAATTAGTAGAGTACCACTGAAGACAATGGAAAAATTATGACATACAGAAAACCAGGTTTTGGGGTTGTCTGCTGAAAAGATTATTGTTCTTGTAATCCATACATAATGGTAATTTGACTCAGATGTTAAGTACGGTGTTGAAAATTAAAAACATCTAGCCTAAGTAAATGCATGATTTCTCTTAGTGTTTTTAGAGAAAGGAAGCAAAAGTATGTCTATGAAATCAGGAAAGAAGCTGTCTAGAGAGCTCACTTAGGGTACAAAACTCAGTGCTGATCATGTATTTCAGCAACTAAATGCACTTCTTTTATGGATATGATTGTTCCAAATACAACCTTTTTTAAGCTAATTCTCCAAGATTTAAATTATAAAAGTGCAAAATCTGACCAATTTAAGGAATGTTAAATTCGTAAATGGATGCATTTTATGCTTCTTCAACAGTTTTAAACCATTCATTTATAGATAAAAAGATTCTATAATGGGAAAAGAAGAATATAAAGTAAACCCATGTCCACTAACCCAGTTTTTTTTATGAGTAGCACTTTCTTTTAATGGTGCATTTAGCTAGTACTGAATTACAGAGGAGTTCTCCTAGAAGAACATATGATGTATTATTAGCAAATTAATTATTATCAATGTTATTTTCATGAAAACAAGATGATTTAATTAAACAAGTCACATAAATAAAGTGCAGTTTTTAATCCTGGTTGAGTATTAATTACTCATTTTCTTGAAACCAGAAGATCCATTTGTTTCCATTCATCTTCATCCCTTGAAAAAGAACTTGAACTGCAGTGTTTTTTGATGATGGGGAATACATTGTATGGCTGTGAGCAAAAATGAGCATTTATCAATTATTAGATACTATTACAGGTAGTGAAACATTCTTCACTTCTCAAAATCAATGCCTAATACCCAAATAAAATGAATAATTAACAATCCAGTATTTTTATTGATGTTATTGGCTTGTTCTGAGATCTTGGAGCAGATGTAAAGACTACTTTACTATGCTAGATATATCACTTCTCTACTTGTTCATATCTTGGGGCATGGGGCATGCATCAGAGAGAAGAGGTAATCTTTAAAGAGCTTTGAAGCTGGCCATCTCTCTGAGAGTGCCTAGCACGTTTTTCCATTGCAACCTCACAGAAATCAGATAATACAAATCACCAAAGTACAGTGAACAATGATAGCAATGTCAGGTACTGGCTCAAGTTGTAGATCCACCACAGAGTTAAAAAAAGATCCTGCAGAGCTGATTAAGAGAGCAAGAAATGTCCATTGATCTAAAAATCACACCGTTCTGTAAAACTCACTGAACATTATAGTTTCTTACTTTGGAGAGATTAAGCTAACTAATATGACTTGCAGCTTGAGCAATTTTGTTGTTCCTAATTGTTGTGATTGTTATTACAGAAGGCCAGAGAACAAGTACTGCACTCCATGGTCAGCCATCAAGGTATAAGAATGTGATTTTGTATTGGAATGAAAAAATGAAAATATTTTTTGCTGTTGCCGGGCCTTTGTTTTCTGCTTATCTTTTTTCCCCTTTTTATAAAAAGAATCATGTCTGAATTAGTAACTTCAAAAGTAAATTTACATGTATTCATAGGAGAAAGCTTTCAGAACACAGCTTCTCTTATCACAAGACTTTTGTGGCTTCCTCAGTGGAAGTACCAGCTTGGGCCTTGGCACATCTCTGTCAAAGTTGATATTAAGTTTCAAGAATCATCCCTGATTCTACATATATTGCAAGAGTTCAAGATAATACAAGTGTGTATAAAATCTGACAGTGAGAAATAGGTAATGAGTAAATCCCTATAATAGACATGAAGTCTTTGATAAATAGATCCTATTGTTTTAATGAAGTTATGACATTCTACCCTTTAGGCTAGCCTGAAATGGCTTTACTTTTACCTCACTGCTAATGACACACAAGTGCCTAAGGATTCCCCTAGTGATAAAATATTGTTATAAATGACAATGAATGTAAAAAAAGCTCTGTGAAGTTCAGCATAGCTAAACTATCTATTCTATTCAATTGTTTTACAGATACCTTTAAACCTGTGTTATATGAGTTAGAATGGTGAGCATCATTCCAGACTTTCTTAAGTCCACCTAATTAAACTACTTTGGTGGGAGAAAAATTATATTTGCTGGGTTAATTCCTCTAGTGGATGTTTCTTGGACACCTCTATTACTTTAGAAGTTCAGGAATACTGAAATCCCCCAAAGGTTCCTGATGTTGCCCGTTACTGTGTCTTTCTTTGGAGGAATAGTGACCTCATCATAGATTATAGCTTAAACTCAGTTTTACGAAATATGATAGTTTATAAAATTATAGCATGGGCTATAGCATTTGTTGTTGATTCATGCTCAGCCTGAGGCAGAAATTCTGCTGCCTTTCAGGAGAAAATTATGTTTCCTTGAATGAGAAGGGTATATGACAACAGTAAAGGCAGGCACTAGCAGTTTGATATAAAAAAAAAATAAATTGTTTGCTGTTATCTGAATATTCTGCAGATCATGAAGCTAGAGGACTATTTTTAATATTTAGTTTAATATTCTGTGGTGCCTTTATACAGGGCAGTAAATCACCATCCCATTTGCTGCAGTATGCACAGACAGCAAATACTGGATTACATGCTGATCTCATCTACACCAGTGTCATTCCAGAATAACAGTTCAAATCAGTGAAGCAATTTCCCTGGAATTAATCAGGTTGAATCCATTTGTGAGGGCAGAGAATTTAGCTCTATCATGTCCTTTCTACACATCCTTTCAGCTCCAGAGTCCTGTTACTGGTTCTGTACATGGAAAGGGGACATATAAGGAAAATATGAACATAGAATTAAGCCTTAAATTATGTTAAAGTGTGGCTAAGGTTACATTAGCTTTAACACCTTCACAGACCCCAAAAGTTTTTAGGAAGTTATCACTGCTGTTTTTATGCATGCTGCTGTGTGAGAAATAATGTGGCATAAAAGTGTTTAAGCTTCTTTCAATCATCTTGTCTCTTTTACAGTCTGAGAAGTTGAGGGTCTAAGATACACATCAGACAACTTCTAAAATGACTATGGATCTCATCCTAAGATTTAAGCTAAAATATAAATGTTTGAAAAAACTAAGGCTGCCTGTAGGAATTTTCCTAAGTTTTACAAGCAGAAAAGGATTCATCTAGTGCAAGTCTTAAGAAATCTCTGCAGATGCTACAGGGTATCAGAGACATGTCAAAGGGCTGACAGATAGGACCTGGGATATATGAAAGACTAATGCTGCTGAGAAGAATCAGCAGAGACTGAAGGAAAATATTCCAGAGTATCTAAACTGCCATTAATTGCCTATAGATAGGCAACTGAAACCCTACCTCTGTTAAACAAGTTTTAGACATTTGATATCTCTTAAGAGGAGACAATTTTGGTTTTTGACATGGTAATGTTCAAAGTTTTGGCTTTACTGAAATCACTTTATTTCGATGACAAGATAATATTCTTGGATAATTACTTATAAGGCATAAAAGGTGATAATAGAATGTTAAAGGCTACATTTCACTTTGCATACTAGACTCAAAGCTTTTTCAGAAAGTTCAGGTTATTTAAAATACCCCACTTTCTTTGCTTTCAAATTTTTCATAGTATCTTCATAAATATGAGCACTCTGACAGCTTGTACAGAAATCTCCTAGATGTGATCCAGACATCTTAGTGTCATAAACTGTAATATCTACAGTGATTCTAAAATCCATCCCCTAGTCTGAATTTAACCTTTGGATTTGAGCACTGCCTTTTTAGATCTCTTCTAGACTGTGAAACAAAATTACTCTCTCTCCTTAGTCTATTTGAAAAATTGTGGTTTACATTGTTCTCATCTTTAAGTAGGAATTTGAATAATGCATGACATAATATTACAGGATGGACAATTTAAATTGACTTAGCACTGCATACCATCATATTTTGAATCTCCTGGCTTGTGTATGATTGATTACTGAGACTCAATGCTACATTAATGTTTCTTTATTTCTATTTAATATTAGAGAGTATGTCCTCTGAATCTTGTAACAGTGCCTTTATAGCCAAAGTAAAGGTGGAAATTTTTATAGTATATTAATGCAAATATAAATAAATTCATTGAAATTGTATACTGGCCAAATTCCAGATGTTGAGGGTAACTATCAGAGTAGTAGGTACATCTCTGCTTGCTCAAATAACATCTTTGTTGACAGTTTGATGTAGAAAGCTTAGATGGAAAAAAATATGGTATTTATAATGATCAAATGAAATCAACATTAAGAAGCAGCTCTATCTTAACATTTCTTATTTTTCCACATGTGCATGTGAGGCACATATTTCTTGTACTCAAATAATGATTTCTTGCAACCTCTTGGGGAAAGCTGAGAACATTCTTTGTAGCTCTTTAAGCCTTTATAGTTTAGATTCAGGGTCTATTTCAGGAATCTTTCAGAACTTTTCAGGGCTGCAAATAAGAAGTATAGATTTTCTTTTAACTTCTCCTCTCTTTTTGCATTTGGTAGAGTCTCTCCTTGCAGTAAGAAGCTGTGATGCAAAACCTCCTCCAAAGAATGAAGGAAATAATAAAGCAATAGATGAGTTTTGCTAGCCATGAAGATAGAAAAATAGGTGGCTGAACACATTCTAATTGTTGTCTTGTAAATTGAATCTATCAGCTAAAGGAGTTAGGTTTTTTCTCCCTGGAGAAAACAAGGATCATCACAGGAGAGACCACATCACAGTTTTCAGTAGTTAAAGATGGCTGCAAAGAGAATGGAAACTCTCTCTTCATGAGGAGCTGCATGGAGAAGACAAGAAGCAAAAGGTAAAAGCTCCACTGAGAGAGTTTTCACCTAGATATAAGAAAGAGATTTTTTTCACAGCAAGAATAATCATTCTTTAGCAACCTACTCAGGGTCACGGTGGTGTCCCTGCCCACAAGAAGCCTTCAAGATACAACTGGACCCTATGCTAGATGACTTCTTCTGGCTCCTGTTCCCATGAAAGATGGGACAAAGTGAACTTTTGAGATCCCTTCACACTTGGGCTGTTTCATGGTTCTGTGAATAAATCTATTCATAAAGGATTTTGAAGCAAGAAAAACTAACTTTGATGGGAAAACTAGTAAGAAAACAAAGTCATGTGGATAAGAAGATTGTGTCTTCTGAGGAGATTAAAATATATTGGTTTATCTAGCCTAGAAAGGGGCTTAAATTAAATATAACTGTTGTTTTTAAACTGAGTGTAAATACTGGAGGAGTGATATTTAAGCAAGCAGATAACTGTGGTACAAAAGTAAATAAACATAGACAACACTGGATACATTTAAGCTAAAAGCTTTAAGAGGGTTTTTAGCTGTAGAATGAATGATGCTCTTTACATTCCAACAGCAACTAGGAAAGTAGATGCATTCTCAGGTGAACAGTAACAGCAGCAAAAGGAAATTAAGGGAATAGTGAGTATAGCTATTTTTAGAGATCAGGTAAATACAGGTGTTATAACTTGATCCTTGTAAATATGCAAATAAATAAGACAACCAAACCACCAAAATTCCAACATAAAATTTGATTCTCCCTCTTCTTCCATTTTACAGTTTCTGAAAAAAAGAGCAATTTCCAGGAGGCAGCATGTTCTTACACTTGTTATTTTTAGTCCCTGAAGTTCATCATGATGCAGAACTTGGTGCCAGGTTGGCTTGCAAAGGGATGCATTTCCATACTTGCAGCACTACTACATGACCATTTATTTTCTGGGTGGAGAAATGAATGGTGTGGCTGTAAACATCCCAAGGGCTAGAACTTCACAGAGCCATCTGGGGAGTGGATGATGTAGCCCAGGATATATGATAGAGCTGCTATAGAGAGGAAGTCTGGGAGGAGCTGACACTTCTTTCCTCAGGAATTGCCCTAATCTGTTCCACCAGCATGAAATTTGTTCTTTAATGAGAGCTGGTGACATTATGTTATTAAAGCCTGGTGTAACCTTGCAAGTGTCTTTGTACCCTGGGAGTCAAGAAAAGAAAAAGCCTTCAAGCATAGAAAGGTCTCGGTGCCAGAAAAATTCATTAAAAAAACTCTCAGGATACCATGAAGCTCCCATTTTAAAATGCCAAAAAACAATGCAGGCATTGTGAATGTTAACCTGCAGATAAAATATGCTTTCTTTATATTCCCAATGATACAAGTTTTGACCTTCCACTCATCATTCTATGTTTGCAGATAGTGGAGAACAACCTCCAGGGCTAAGAGGGTGAGAGAATAGGAGCATTCAAGGGAAAGCACATCTTTCATTGTGTGTGACAGTCAAAGAAAATGCTCCCTTTTTCTGAAGTTACATTTCCATAGATCACAGTCTTTGTTTATTCAATACAATATTTTTGTATTTCTTTTACAAACTAGAGTTCAGGCTTCCTTTCTGCAGAAACGACAGCTCTGAATATTATCAAGGAAAAAAGAAGGCAATTTTAATCTAAATTCTGTCTACACAAAGCTCTTTTCATTACAAGCCCAAGCCCACAAGCCAAGCACAACATAGCTACAACATTTGATTAAGATCCTCTGAGAATTAAGTATAAACTTACACACATAAGTTTATTCCTGCAGTGCTGCTGGTAGGATATTGACTGTTGTTTTTCCCTTTGTCTCTTTTCCCAGAGACACTTCTGTCTCTCAAGTATCCTGTGCTGAAAAGTGAGGTTTTTTTCATGTAAAAAACCTAAATCTGCCATAAGGAACTCTGCTGAATCCACTTGCTGTAATACATTAGCAAGAAAAATCCACTGGGAGAGAAATGATATAAAGGTAATCTAGAGGATTAGGAGTTTCACAGAGTCAGTCAACATTTAAAGGCTTTGCAGATAGAAAATTAGCAGAGGTCTGAATAAGGCTGGTGAGATTATAAGGTTCACAGAGAAGAAAATATGAGCATTGGAAGACATGTGAATTCTGAATCACTAGGAATCTCTATTTTTCTTTTGAAAGACTTTTTGTTATTTCACAGTTCAGAAAAAAAATTTCAAATTATATTGACAATTAATAAGAGGTGAAATTGCCTGCTTTTCATAGGGAAATTAAAAATATAGAGAACATATTACAAGTAGGTTATTTAATAGGTAGAGGTGGGGGCAGCTAGAGAGATTGTTTTGGTTTTTTTCAGCTCATTCTAGATCTGGCCTGTGAAGCCAGTAGGACATACTGCAGCATGATATGATAACAGCTATTTTTCATCAATATCTAAGGATCTACTTCATCATTTCTGTTGTATACTGAGCCACCAACATATGTGCAATAGGCAGCTTTAACAGAAGTGGAATTAGGCTACCTAATCTTTACCATAAGCATATATGTACATGCCATATGCATATTTAAAGTCCATTCACAACCTGTTTCAGGTTTTTGCCTTCAAATTTGTAGTCATAAATTAAGATGAAGTCATTATTGATATCCATTCTAAACAACCATTAATCTTTCCATAGTATCAGTCAATATGAATGAAATGTGACAAATACAATCAAATAGCCATTGCTTGTGGTAATTTTAGATTCAAATTACAAAGGGCTGAATTCTGAACACAAAAATTGAAGAAGAGGTCATTTTATGCATAATACTAGTAATAGAAGTGTGGGGGTTATTTTTGCAGGACAAAGGGTAGTGATTTCATACCAGAAGAAGAGAGGTTTAGACTAGATGTAAAGAGGAAATTTTTTACAATGAGGTAAAACTGTAAAACAAGCTGCCCAGAAAGATGGTGGGTGCCTGACACTGGAAAAGTTTAAAGTCAGGATGGAAAGGTCTCTGAGCAACCTGGTCTATCTGAAGATGTTCCTGTTTATTGCATGGGCATTGGGCTAAGGTAAAAATATCTTCCAGCCCAAAACCTTCCATAATTCTATGATTGTTCCTTGTTCCAGCTTCACTTATTTATAAATTCATAAGATGCATTATTTTGGAAAAAAACAGTTCTGTGTGGATTTTTGGCTTCATCATAGGCACTAACAGTGTTTACATTTTACATGATAATATTAGTTTAAAGATTTGTAAATTATTCAGGGAAGATTTTTATCTCTGGTTTTGTTTTGTTGGGTTTTTTTTTTTGGTAATGAGACAAATAGCAGCTTTAGTTAGAGGTGTTATTATAGTTTGCCAAAATTCTATCTAATATTTTTCGTAAAGGTTAAATGAACAAAATGCTTAGTCAGAGATGTAGAAAGTAATTTTCAGATATCATGTTTAAGAAAAGATTAATTTCCATCACAACAACTGGGGTAAACTAGCTCCGTTCTCTTACTGATACTTTAAAAAATCTTCTCTAGATATGGAATAAAACAGTGAAGAATAAAATAAAAAGTTCTATGAGCCTCCCCTAGTTTCTGTTGCCCTACATTAAAGCAGTCATCTGTCTCTACCTGATTGAAGCAGCTGCTTCTGCGCTGTAGGTGACGTTTGGCTGGGAAACACCTGTAAACAAATCTGTCAGGCACCAACTCAGAGAGGCTGCAGAGCTTCCCACTTTTAATCTAACAGGGCTTAAGTGGTCCTATCTGCATCCACAAAAGTCCATCTTAAAGTTCACTTGCAAGGATGAAGAGCAGACAGGATTTGACTGCTTGGTTCAGCATGAGGGTGTGATCCTCCTTGCAAACCTGTCCTTCTGTTTCTGATCCAGCATGGAAGAGTCTTGAAGGACTCTTTGCACATGGTGGTATTTCTCTGTGCAAAAGTACTTGATATATTGACTCATTATAAATTTAATCTTATAACTTAATTGTCTGACAAGGCTGTGCTGTCTGTGTCCATATGATAAAATTCAACATGGCTGTGTGGGTGTTTTTCTCTAGGCTTGACAGGAATGTGCACCATATGAGCAACTCTACCTGATGGAAAATAAATTTAATACCTGTGAACCTCCTCACTTCACTGGTCAAAGACAAGCCCAAAACTCACTAATAAACCCCTCCAAAAAACCCCAACTCAACCAAAAAATACAATAAAGGATACTTCATACTTTAAATCTGGTCTGCTGTTTAGATATATTTTTTATTCTTGCAGTGCCCTTTAAAACTTTTCTAACCATTCCTGTGGCTGTAGATATACTAGAAATCTCCAGGGTTAATTAAGCCAAGTTCTTATCAGGAATTACAGTAATGGCCAGCTAGCCAAAATACTAATCTCACAATGTGCAGCTTAAGCTTTGTATCTGAAATCAATCATATTTGCAAGCAGCCTGCAATGTTATACATACTGCAGCCTAGTGTTAAATACCCTCCTATATCTAGCTTTTGAATTGAATCCCAGGACTCACTGTCATGTTCAGTAGAATTTCACCCTGCAAAGAGCCCTGTAGATTTCTACAGAATTTGGATGCTATAATATCACTCATAACACAAATACTACAGTATTTTTCATATTAACCATATGGCCTATTCATTGCATCCTTAAAGACTGTGTAACTTGTTATTGTTCCATCAAAGATGATTTGAACATAGATTTCAGGCAAAGGAGGGCCAGTCAATCTAGTGTTAATGCTTGTGTTCAAACTCTATACCTTACATTAACACTATATTGCTCCTTTTCTCTTTATTTTTTCATTAACAACTGTGTTCCTAGCTGTATAAGTATAAGGCTACTCTTATTTCCACAATAGGATTTAGCTTCTTCAGAGTAAGATAAAAGCTATTGGACTTGATTGGTTGGGAAATGGTGAGTTATGTTTTATGTGTTTCATTTTGCTTTTCTTTTTGTCAGCAAAACAAAACAAACAAACAAACAAACAAAAAAAAAAAAAAAAAAAAGAGGCAATGATTGTTTGCTAGTGAAATCTGTTCTAGTTTGCTCTAATTTCCTTTCTAAATAGTTATGTTAATAGGAGAAATCTCCACTTGGAAGAGTGGAAAAATCCCAGAGGTACATTTTGGATTCTACACGGAATCAAAAAACTGCAAGTACTGTAAGCATTGCTTCTAAAGCCCCAGTGTGGAAAGAAATCATGGGGCTTGCTGAATCTCGCAGCAAAACCTGCTGTCTCAGCAACAATTACTGTAGATGTGCTTACAAACTGACACTGGTGATAATGTCAGTGTGCAGCTGGGATGTTAAATGGAACCTGCTGCTCCACACCAGCTTATTCCAGCAGATTCATGGGCAGGGAAAAAGCAGGCAGAGGGGCAGAGAAGATGCCAGTATGTGTGTGTATGTGTGTGGTATAGATATATGAAAATGCAGTCATGCATTTAGAAATAAAATGTATAAAAAGGTGAAGACAATTAAAGAATACCAACTGCCACTCAGCAGGGGATTCAGGACATCAGGAAAGCAGCATGATGCCAGCAGGTGAGCAGGGCAGCAGGAGCCTGGTAACTGGCAGCCAACATGTGGCCAGGCCAGCAGGCAGCAAACACCTGGAAGCTTCTTTGTGAGGCAGCCAGCAGGAGCCTGGTACAGAGCAGAGAGCAGGTGGATGGGGTAGCGGCCAGGCTGGATACCTGGCAGCTGCTCGGGGTCAGCTTGTCAGAGAGCTCACTGCACAGAGCCGTAGAAGGGACTGTTTGCTTTTTCTCTGCTACCTTATGATTTTTCATGTATTTTAACGGGGAAGAAGAAACACTTCTCCAAAGTGCATTTTGTGGGAAAAGGGAACCCTGCATCATTGCTTAAGAGTATTTTCAGCATTTTTAAAGAGCTGCCTCAGTTTCAACATCCCTTGAACAACACTGTAATGAAATTCCTTTACATTGGTCAGTCTTTGAACAGTTCTGGTTTTAAGTACCACGGTACATATTTAGATCTCCAAGCAAAGTTAACATATTAACCAGTGTAAAACTAGCTACAGCAGCAATATCATTACAAATCTCTCCCAGTGACTATTGCAGCAAGGAAATAATTTTTCTAATCTCCAGAGGTAAAAATAAAGATTACTGAAGAGCTGATGGCATTCACAGCTCTACATTCTTAAAGGCACTACACTGACTCTCACTACCTAGAAACTGGCTTTGTGTGGCCATCCTGCCCGTGATGATCCCTGCAGAGCTTGGCAGCCAGAGAATAACAAGTGCTATTGCTGCAATGTCAACCCCCTGGCTGTGAAGGAGACTAGCTGGAACCAGGGTGCAAATCAAAGAGCTTTTAAAATTTGAGGTTGCACAGCTCATTAAGCTCTTTTAATGAAAATTATATTTTTCCTATGCATTTTACAGACTTCGGTCTTTCCCCAAAGAATTAACCATACAGTTGACCTATTCAATTAAAAAATCTTTCACCAATTTGAGTCATCTGGGATGAAACTTGATATATATGAGATTAAATCAGAATCTTTCCTTTGAAGAGAACACAAAACCTCTATACTGCTCAGAATGTGGTTTTGCGGTTTGTCTCTTTCTTCCTCTTTTCTTTGCTGATACATCACTCTCTGTAGAGTGTATTTGCAGCAGGAGGGTAACCTCTTCACTCCCTGGCAATGACATGCTGCAGGGTATATAGCACGTTCCTTGGGTGTATAAGCAGATGGATATTATGGAGGAAAAAACAGGTGGCATTACCTCTGACCACAACATTGATTGAATCACACAATTAAATCCACTGTTTGCATTTTAAATATAAGTTTTGTGAATAAACAGTTTATAAAAAAAAAAGAAAAGATTTGTGGATATAACCTAGGCCAGTGCTTTAATGGAAATATATCAAGTTTTAAGAAGAGGAAAACAGAGCAAATCACAGGCACATCATCAAAATACCTACATTGAAAGAAAATTGCTAACAGTTGCATTGCTAATGGTATTTGTTCCAGAAACACTGCAGAAATGTTAAAATAATGCATTCCTTTCAGAGTTATATTGCTTAAATAACTAAATAAAAGTAGCTTGTTCAATGGATAGTCCATTATGAGAAAACTTAAATATACAACTTAGAAGAACGTGATATATTCTAAGAAGCAATCTGGAGGTAAAGGGCCATAATATATATTCATAAAGGGCAAGAGTTAAAACTGTGCAAGCAACCTTGGCTGTTAATTTCTTGACTGCAGTGCTTACCTTAGCAACCTCTACATTTTCTTCATTAAGACACCCTAAGTAATTGATCATTTTTATAGTGTTCAGAGGTTCAGATACCATGGAAACACCCTGAAACTAGGGAAGTGGTTGTAGTATTACAATAATTAGCAGAGAGTTGTGGAACAAAGTTGCTGCTCAATGCTTATCCTTCCCAGCTCATCCTCAGACAGTGACTTGGCATTATTTGTGATTTTTCTTTGTGCTATTATGTAAATCTGTACATGTTCACATCTGCCAGTATGCCTGCATATTTTTCCCATACAGTGTAAGAAGGACTTACTCTCAAAAAGCATGCTCTGTAAATGTATTATACTACTTACTGAAATCACATTGCCAATGAACTGTTACTCATTAGAGTGGTTTGCTCTGTTCCAGTGGAAATCCAAGAATTATGTGCACTCATTTATCCACAAAACACCTCCCTTTTGATATTGTGGTTATTTGCATGACATGATCTAATGTTGCAGATCTGCAGCTCACAATATATTATTACATAGTTAATATATTGTTAATAAGATACCTTCCTTGCTTTGAAATTCTCTGTGAAACTGAGAATCAATATTTGTTAGAACTTTTGGAAGAGGATGGAGGAGAGTTTCAGTGTGAACTTGCAGGAGTTTGTTGTCCTGGAAATCCTCAGGTTTTAGTTCAAACAAGAAAATAATTTCAAGTAACTGTATTTGCACCAGGAGCAATATACAAATGCTCTGTGGTGCAGTAATGCTCAAAGTGAATTGCATAAATCATAAACTTGGAGAATCATTTAGGTTGGAAAAGACCTTTAAGACCTTCAAGTCCAACCATTAACCCAGCACTGCCTAGACCAGCACAGAACCATGTCCTTAAGTGCCCCATCTACATATCTTTCAAATACCCCCAGGGGAGTATCAACCACTTGCTTGGACATCCTGTTCCAATGCTCCTGATGCAGAAAGCACCATTTTATTTATATTTTTGAAGTGGTAAGGGTATGAGAATTTCTTCATAGAATCTGGGAGATAAGAAAATACCTAAATTCATAATTTTAGCATTCAAAAATTCTGTAATTTACAGATCTGAAATCTATATAACAATGCAACACAAATTTATCTGAAAATGGTTTTACAGCTAAAGTTTCTAATTGAATTTTTGCTGTAAGTACAGAACAGGTGGCAGGTGTTATTTTGATTTATTTTGATTTTGTCCAGAGTGTTTTGGTCAACAAAATTATTGTTGTCAAGCAGGTAAAGACATTTTTTTTTGCAATAGCGAGCACTATTAACAATAGATACTTGTTTTCAAATTGAGTCTTTTATAATTCATCAATCTTGCACTATAAAGTGTGTTCTTACTGAGGCTGTTCCACAAAATTTTATCTGAATAAATTTATCTGACCCTAAAACCTTCTCTTAGCTTGTCATGTAACGAAAAGTGAGAAAATTTTGGAAAATTTAAGTGACTTATGTATTATAGGAATCTGGGGAAGAAACTGAGGCTTATTTTCTTTTCTTCTAACATAAAACTCAGAAGACTGCAATGCATTAAAATAAAATGAGAGAGGGGATACTTTTTATTCAGACCTGTCTCATACACACATGTATATGTGAGACACACCTTCCATGACAGACAGGCACTCTGTTTTTGTTCATGACATCCCAGTCAGCTTAGCCAAAATGAAACAAAACCAAACAAAAACCAAACAACACAAACTGCTAAATAATAACCACTGTGCATTCATAATGTGTATTCAGAATGTTATGTGGCATCTCTGATGACAGAATGATTTCCTTCTACCATGGGATATATTCCAGGAAACATGGTATAAGCCAAAGGCCAGCTGGATAATACTGATTTCATTTGAAAATTCAAGGCAAACATCTAAGTAGTTATTTGTTTTGTGAGACAAAAAGGTGTTTGAGGGTTTTTGGTAGGTTTGCTTTGTCTTGTTAAAAAAACCACAAAACAAATATTTGGCCTCCAGAATTCTTTCTGAAATAAAAACCAAAATTCTTCTATTTATTTAAAAAAATATATACCATAGCTGGCCACAATCATACCAAAGTATTGTGAATGCAAAGCTAATCTATTTGAAAGCATCAGGAAGATATTTGTGCAGTCCCTATTAGCATTTAAGCTCAGCTCATAGTAATGCACATTAGCAGTGTTTTCAAACAGGGTGAGACACCATTTGGAGATGAAAAACATAATTTTAAGGTATTCTAGGTATCTTAATGAGAGTTGTTTCTTAACACTGAATATTCATGATGCATCATAAAACTAATGATAAACATAAAAACTGATGTGAACGTTTGACTAATCTGTTCTTATTTGTTTGGAAGAGCTGTAGTAATTGCCTGGTTTGTAAATTAAACATCTGCTATGGGAATAAACAAAAACATAACTGAGCATATTCAAATAAATCGAATTCACCTTAGTTCCATAAATTTTATTATATGGACTCATCAATTTTATTATACCTGAGTGCTGCGATGCTATAGAAATCAGTACATAATTTTTTCTTAGATACCCTATTTGTAGCAATAAATATTTTCAGGTTCTAATAAACTATTGTTCTTACTAAAGGTTTTGGTTTGATAGTTCCTTTTTTTTCTCTAAAAGATGGTTGATAAAATGGATGACTTAAGTAAATTTGGCTATTACATTTGTTTATTGCTAAATTGTCATCCAGGTTCAACAGAATGTCAAAAATAGTTTCTAGTTGCATACCAGCCCGTTTCAGAAATGACACAATTTTTTTACATATACATAAGTAATTCACTTTGTATTTATAGTAGCACTGTTTTACTACCTCCAAGTTTCAAATAGTGAAAGATTTGGATAAAAAACAAACACAAAGACATTTTAAAAAAGACAAAGGATTTTGTTTTGCTTTCTTTTAAGCAAAAAGGGAAGAAAAATACGTTTTTCAACATTAAGCTGTTAAAAGTACTTTACAATAAGTAGTTAGTTTTGGATTGCATCATTATTCAGTGCATGGGCAGCAGAATTAGAAGACTTGCTTCCTTGATTCTTAGTCTTATTAACATTTCCAGAGTAGAATTCATTGTGGCTTCATGTTGCATGACTCCACTGATCAAGTATGATATCCTGCTGCTCTAACACTAAGGACTGAAGAGCAAAAGTTCAGAGCATTCCTATGCAAACACTGAAAATTCAGTGTTTACTGCTCCATTGAGGCCAGGATTACATCCCCATAGAAACATAGTATAAGAGTAAATAGCTGGTGATGTCTGGATTTTTACCCTCCATAAGATTATTAAACTCCATAAATATGAACTTATGAATTCTGATCTTCTGCTTCAGAAAGGTTTTTCCACCTTGCTTTCTACTGTGCTTGAGTGCCTTACCCCTTTGATGTAATGTAATTCTGGATCATTGCTACTTCAGCTTTTGCTTCCCAGAGAGAAAATGTTTTACCAAGCTTGATTTACAACAAGTAGATGCCAAAATTCACCAAAATTGCCTTCGGAAAGGACAACTAGGAACACATCACGGAAGTTGCTAATCAGAGACTGAAATCTGAAAAGCAGTTCCACTCAAGAAATGAGTTGGGATTGTCAGCATTCCAGGTAATCTTAATCAGGGGCACCATATTCTGGAGGCAAGTATATTAATTTGCCAATGAAAGACAGTTCAGTCTTTCCTCCTATCAAGTTTTTCAGTCTTGGAGGAGCAAGTGGGACATACAGGTGGACTTCTGCCCAACACCCCATGCTGTAACATGCTATGAAACTATGTCATGGTGTTCACGGAGGCATTCAACACTAACAAGAGTAGCAATAAAACTTGTGCTTAGGAATTTATGGAAAAACTGCCGTTGGCTTCAGAAGCCAAAGTGTTCCTAGCATTTTGTTAATGAACATTAATTGTGCGTCATATGAAATAAGTATTTGAGATTACTGATTCTAAATTAGTTGTAATGGAGGAAATAAAATGGTTGGTTTAGCTTTTCACTTGCATCAGACAGGAGTTCATTGGGCATTTTGTGAAAATTTAGGAAAGACACAAAGCTCCAGAAGAAGAATAATTCCTTATGAAGCCTGACAAATTACTCAAAACACTGTTGTACATCAGAAATTTCATAAATATGCAGTTGCCTTTAAAACCCTCTTTGTCAAGCATGAACCTTAAATATCAGAAATTCAAATCACAATGTTCCTTTTGAAGAGTTTCAGTCAGTAGCTTACAGATGATCAGTACTCCTGTATATCTGCACTTCAGAAGGCAAGTCCTCTCCATAAGCAGTATATAAAATCTTGCACTGTGATTTTACAGATGCATTTAAACATTAAGTGAGCTTTGGGAATAAGGGGAGGAGTGGACTGGCAAGATAAATCTGTGTAACACTTAGTCACTCACAAATAGACACCTGTATCTAACTTGAGGCACTTAACTCCCACTCACGGGTAGCAAGAAGCATAAATTACAAGTCAGAGGCTTGGACAGTAAGCTATGCAGTTGTCTAAAGCATAATAATGTGGCAGATATTGGAAAAAAAATCAGAGCTTTTTGAAAATATAAAAGTCGGTCCTAACTCATTCAGAGAGGCAAAGTGATCACATTACATTATCATCCTAGACCTTTACATTGCTCTGGGGTTTTAGGTTTAATAGCCACCATTACCATCAGAGAGGGAATATTTCTTGTTTTCATTCCACTATCCAGAATAGCTATTCCTTAATAGCGTAGCCTGAGACAGTAGCAGCAAAAATTAGAAATAAATTATTCTCATCATTTCTGGGGGGAGGCAAAAATCCATTCTGTCTCTCGCAACAATTTTTAGACTGAATACACCAAGAAAATAAGAGACTTGTTTATTGACTTGAAGGATAAAAACATGCTATATAATTTTCTAATGAAATCTGCCACACACAAAGTAGCAAAGGACAAAACCAAAGGCTAATCCAAACTCTGAATAGTTTTCTAGTGCTATGTATCTATCACTGTGTAGTACCTTAGTCTTCACTCTCCCACTTTCTGGACTTCTGGTTTTTTACTTCATAGAAAAATACTCTGCATCAGAGTAATAATCTGCTTCGCTCTTTAGATACACTCTCAAATGACCTCTGCTGGATGAAATAATAAGTTTTGATGCATAAAAGTATTAGATAAAAGAACCCTTTTTTTCCAGCCATCCCCAGGTTTTTAACTGGCAAGCCAAAATAGTTTTCTGTTTAATATCCAAAGCTTCCTTTCCCTTCAATCCTCTGGGGCTCATTTGTGTGTTCAGAAATACATAGATACAGCTGCGGACTTCATCTTCTATGTATCCATTGCCCCAAAGCTGCACATTTTTAGGGGGTCTTCATTCTCTTCCACAAAATTCAGCACATGCAAAGAAACGCAGGAAGTATTTTTCATACCAACAGCACTGAAAAGTCACAGCCAGTTACTGTCCTGAGTTTTCCCCTCAAAAGAATAAGTCTTCTCTCACTTCAGTCTTGTAAAAACACTCAAAAGCTGTTGGCTGCACTTCACCCACCCCAACAAAGAAAAAGAGAGTATGATTGGGTTGGTATCTGATGTAAAAGTTTCCAGCTCCAGGCTGATGGCTGCCTTCCTTGGCCATGCAGCTTTGGAATGCCAAGTGAGCCCATGTGCACCTGTGCTTGCACCCTCAGGTGTGCTGCACTGCTGTCTTCTCTTCATTCTTAGCAGGCTGGGGCTGCACAGCATGTAAGTATAGGCTTGGATTTTATAATAGCTTGGAAGTAGAATATTATATGCTATAATTCTCTGCAGTTTTTCCACATTGTTGATTGCCTACTTTGATTTCTCTTGTTATCCTCACAAAGATAGTGTCCTGAATGCTGATGGCAGAAAACTTGGCACTCCCTGAGGCTGTAATTCTGTGGTAGAAAATATTGGAGATGGTCTGTAATTTGTGATATACAATAACTGCAATAATGGTACAATGCCTGTGGGTAAAGCAGTGGAGGGAACATAATACAGCTAATAACTATTCATTTGATGGGTTTTTAATTTGTTTTTATTTTTTTCTAAATGTATCTTGTGTGCAATATTTTAACCATTTCACAACATTTTTCTAGCAAGAGTTTTTTATAATTATGTATTTATATCATCTGCCACACTCAGCTTCCTAAAAGAGGCACATAATTTTCCAAAGTTTTTTTCTCTATCCTCAATTTTTTTTTCTATTGATTTAAATTTTCTATTTCAAGGCACTAATGCTATATTAAAAAGAGAGAGAAGTTATGTAAATATTCATTTGGCGAGATTAGTTCTTTGATATTTTAAAATTAGTTGTTTATGAACAATGTGGTTTATTTCTACATTTCTTTTTTAGAAATACTGATAGTTTATGTGAGGAATTCTATAGCTTTTGTCTGTACAATAAAAAAATCTCTTATGTTCTATTCGAGGGCAGTCATAGGTTGGAGAATACTAACCAGAAAGAAGGAGAGAGTTCCTTAAAGTGCTTGCTGGAAGTCTAATCTGCAACTAATAGTTCAGGACAGCTGTAACTCCCTTAGCAGTACAGTGCTTCTGGTACTGAAACAGTTGCCTGACACAGATTGATAATTTATGCCTGTGAACGGCCACTGGGATGTTTCTAGCACATAAATGATGGACAGTAATAACTGAGGATTTGTATCTGGAGCATTAGGAGATCTCCATGGTTTGAAGGCTTTCAAGTGCTTTATACAGCCCATCAGGGTAAAGTGATGTAAAGTAGGTCAGGTGCTGGGAGGAGGGAAGTGAGATGGGAAATCATCAGTTGTGCAGACATTAGCACGTTGTGATCTCATCTGCTGCTGTGAGGCTGTGACACAGACTTGATAAAGTCTGCCAAAAATATTTTTCTTCATGTACCTGTCAGTGACTCTCTCTCTTCCCTGCAGTTGTTATGTCTGACTGCAGCATGTTCTAAATAATAATATGCCATTTGGGAAAGTGCTAATGCAATTTGTATATGAATACTAAGTAACACATTTTGTTGTTTTCACCATGCTGTGATCTCCCTGTGCTTTTTTATGATCTCTGAGCTTTGATCTTCTCTGTCCCAAAACAGGAAGTTCAATTATGTCCAGGAGACTGCCTTCGAGTCTCTAAAAATACCTATGTATCTCTATACAGAAATTCTACTCCTCAAAACAGAGGAGAAACATCAGTAGGTATAATATAGGGGATTTCCCACCCTGTTATTCTCCAGGCCTTGGCATTTTCAGCTACACGGTCACTTGAGTGAACCTACCATCCTCATCACCATTCTTTCCCTTTAACTCTTTCCTCCCAACAGTTGATAAATGCAGATCAACAGGGAACTTCTCCACAATTAATTCCAAATACACTTTGCATGTTTCTACTTATATTTCCCTATGTATACATGTTGGACAAAACAAGATTCTCAACGGGAAAAAAAAAAAATTTATTTACCTGACAATTTCTGGCGGAGGGCTGACATATATTTAGAGAGTCTTGTCATTTAAAAATGTATTGCCATTCTCACAGTGATCCTTTTGGGCTGTTCCATGAGTTGTACAGAGGAAGATGTTGCGTGTAATAGATGAAAACACCTTTTTACACCGAATTAGTGGTTTTAGTGTTTGTTCCTGACTGAGCAGGATTTTATGTGTTTAATGTGCAGAAGTCAACATGCTGAAGCATGAGGCATCCTGCTACCCAGATATAGCCCTGAGATGAATTCATCCAAAGCAAGAAGCTGTGTGAGATGATAAATTAGAAATGCAAAAACAACTGTGCCAATAATTGTCTATAGCCAAAATCACCTTTAAATACAATTTATAAAAGTTGCTTTAGTATGAAGTGTAAAATATCATTGGCTCTGCTAGTCTGAGTATCCCACTGTTCTGACAATTTCATTAAACCCTTAATAATCCTTTAAAATGAGCAATGATTAATCTCTTCATTTGCAAGCCTTGTTGTTGAATGCTGTGATAGACATCATGTTCTTTCACTGTTAACAAGTGCCAATTCTTGGGCATTGTGACAAGTTTCATTTGTCAGTGTTCCTGCAATTTTTCACAGAGTTACTACTCTTTCCATCAGGGCATCCACATTTGGTCTAAACATTTTTGCCAAAGAAATTCCACACAATTTTCTACAACTTCTTAATAAAAACTGCCTGTGTAAATACTCAGTATTATCAAGGTGTATAAAAATGACTCAGTATTATGCTTGAAAGGAAAAGAAAGATAAGCAAGTTTACAGATGAATTTGGACATCTACCTAATAGTATATGTCTCAACTGTTTAGAAACCCATTAGAATTGTTAGTGAAACAAAAATAATGGTTTACTGAAACAAAGAAGAAAATTGCTTGCTAGAGAAGCAAATAAATGTTATTATTTTTGCATGAATAAATTCTGCAAAGTAGCGAAATTAGACAAAAGATTTAAAGAAAGATTGTTAATTTCCCCTCTCACATCTCCTAAAAACTAATACTTAGAGGTGCAGTCTCACCTAAAAAAAGCTTTACTATTGGTTGTGTCTTTTCAGATTTCATTTATACAAAAGAGAAGAAAATAATAGGACAATTTTCTGGAGGAAAAACTCCAGATCTCCAGAAAGGTCTCCCCATGCCTTGGCTTGACTTCTAACAATTCTGCTGGCTGCTTCAGTTCTTGCAGATCAGTTACAGATTGCTGCTCCTCTGTATCATCATCTACTTTTTTAGCTTTCAGAGGAAATGAAGAGGCCTAAAGAAGATCTGAGAAGGTTGCTACAGACATGTAGACATGATATGTCTACATCAGTCACTCCCCTCAGAAGTGGAGATAAGGCCCCTAGTGCCTCTTCATCAACAGCTTCAAGTGTATTTGTAAAACAGAAGCAGAAGAGTGACATACCAGACATCAGTAGAATAGAGCAGAAGAGCAATGCAGTGCATGACTGGACAATATACCAAAAACCTGATATAGAAAATCTTAAGCAATGGTGCCACTGTGAAGGCCCTTTTGGATCTTGCTCCCAGTGAGTTTCTGGTATCAAAATGTACAGAAGAAACAATAAAGTGAGGTGAATGGTCTTGCATATCCCACTGTATATTTTTGTGCAGCTGGAAGAGTTGCAACTCATTGATGAGGTACGAAATACCTGGTGCCAAATAATGTGTACTTCTGGTTCTGGTTTTCTCTTGAGTTCATCTCTTGATAATGAGTTGCTCCTCTGCTTAGTTCTGTAAATTTGGTAGGGCCGTGATAATTTCTCAGGCTTGGTGAACCCAGAAGTGTCTTAGTCTTAGATTCATAACATTTCTTTCCTTTGCCTGACTAGTTATTTTCATGAAATATTTAATTTCCTCAGAGATCTCTACTCCAGACTGATATTGGTCACGATATCTCAATGTTAAGGGAGAAAAAAAGATCTATATAAATACAGATATTGATCACAGGTATGACTGTGTGAGACTGACTTTCCTGAGGAGTCAGGCTAAAAGTCATATAATGACAAGGTTTCTGAGCTTATGGATTGTTTTTTAACAGTAATGATGTCGAAAATATCTTTAACTTCAGACTTGCCTTGTCCCATCTGGGCTGTTCAATTCCCTGACACATTGATGTTCTTCTCACAAGCTACATAAAAATAATTGTCCTGAAGCCCTAGAGTTTGTTATTGTGCTTCTACACGAGCAGGCTCAACATCTGACTCACAGATGTTCAACATGAATTTTTTTCCTGTAACTTTTTATAGCTTTTCAAAATTTTTAAATCCCTTTGTTGATGCTAGTTAAGCCATAACAGCCTTATGAATTAAGCATTACATTTGCAGTTTTAAAATCTGAAAAAAATAAATAAAAGGAAAAGCAAAGCCATCATCAAAAATTCTGATGGCAAGCAATTGCTTGTTGCCTGTCCAAGATTATTCAGGCTTCAGATCTGCAAAAATACCTGCACAAGTAGCACCTAGCCTAGTTCTGTCCAAGTAATCACAATACCTTACACACTGATATTAATAGGGCTTCCTAAGCTGCATTATTTTGATGGGACTGGATTTATGGCATAATTACATGGACAGTTATTCCAGAATAGCTGAGGGGAAAGTAACCTCTGAAAGGGAGTCAATGTTAAAGTCTTGTAGTTAGAAATGGAATCTTGTCTTAAATTGCCTGAGTTGCAATGGCCCAGTGTGCCTGACTACAGCCTCACTCCCCAAAAGCTATAATCCAAAAGGCCATGATTTAGGCACATTGATAGATTAATTTGGTGTGCTGTTCATTTGATATACATACATATAGAACAGTATCATAAGTACACAGAATTGTAAGGATTGAAAAAGGCTCCTGAGATCACTGAATCCAACTTTTAATTGAATACCACCATGTCAAATAAACCATGCACCAAGTACTACATCCTGGGATGTCCTGGGATGAAGTATTACTGTTTCCTGGGATGATGACTCAACCATTTCCCTGATCAGCCCATTGTAATGCTTAACTCTTTCAGTAAATAAATTTTTCCTGATGTCCAACCCAAACCTCCTCAGGCACAACATTCCTCTTTTCTTCTCACTAATTATCTATGGGAAGCAAGGTTGATCCCCATGTCTTTACAAACTCTTTTTGGGTAATTGTAGAGAGTGATAAGGTCACTCCTGAGCTTCTTTTCTACAGACTAGACAACCTGAGCTCACTCAGACACTCCTCATAAGTGGCTCAGAATATCACTGACTACTTCACCCTGGGTGCTCCTCATTCCTGTCTCCCAGCTCAGTTGTAGTTGTCCTGAGGATAACTGGTCTTTCTGTTAAGGACTGAGGCAAAAGTGATAATAAGTACACAGCCTTTTCCTCCTCCCTGCTGACAATGTTCCCCTCCACATTCAATGAAGAGTGAAGATCCTCCTTATTCTTTCTTTTGTTGTTAATGTATTTATAAAAACACTCTTTAGTAGCATTTGCAGGGTTTGCCAGATTGAGTTTTAGCTGAGTTTTCACCTTTCTAATTTTCTCTTCACATGACATAATAACATGCTTGTACTCTTCTTAAGGTTCCTGCCCCTTCTTCCAAATGTGTTTTTTTCTCCCTGAGTGCCAACGAAAGTTCACCATTCATCCAGTACACACAAGTTGAATGGACATGCTTGAACAGACAATTGCTTTTTTATTTGAAGCTGTATCTGGAAAGAAAGGAAAGATTCTGGAGGGCCTACTAGCATCTCTAGCACTACTAAAATCCCACTCCCCTAAAGATGAAGAATAGTGTGGAATGAAAAAGGAAGCCATGACTACTAGTAGTTTAAAAAATTGTTTCACAAAATAACAATTCCAAAATCTAAGTTATCATAAGATACTCCAAAATCTTTTTGTATAACAGATAGCATAGCACACAAATAGACATAGTAATTGCTATAGCTCTAAGTTGCTAACCAAAATTAATTCACAGAGTAAGAAAATTTGAAGTTGTCATGACATGAAACTGGTAAAGACAATCAGGCATTTATAAGAAAAACTGTTTAATTATCTTTGAGTTTCACTGTAAAGCCTGCCCAATTTAGACCACATTATGATCCAGTTAGTCATGCTGACTATTATCATCCTGTGCCCCTAATTAACTAGAATGACTCACTGAATAAAGTCCTACTCAGTATAAGCAACAAAGCAGAATCTGACCCCTTTGGAAAACAGCCTTCGATTTATACAGCTCATAAGGACATCCTCTTTGGGGCTGATATCACCAAGTACCTGCTGGACTACCATACACATATACTGTAAAAAAGGAATATAAAATTGTTTAATTATTTTTACAGTTTAATATCTGAACCTTAGACAAAGAAAAACTGCATCTAAAGGAGGGATATTTAGCATTTCAATAAAATAAGCATACAAGCAACACATGGAACAATAAGAATACTGTTATACCAATAGACCAACCAAAAATCAGTAAAAGACAGAAAACTAAGAGTTAACATCTCCTCTAAGGACTTTTTAAAAGAAAATATGTTCGCAAAAGAATTGGCTTAAAATAAATAATTGCCTAAAGGAACATAGTGGGGAAAATCCCTATTTTCAAAAATCTGACTTTATTTACAGATTTTGTGAAACAGTATGAATATTCACTGAGGCCTAAAATGCTACACTTCAGGAAACTGCTTATTTCTTTTCCTGTTGGCTTCTGAATGAAAACCTGACACACATAGTGAATTATTTGTTTAAAACTTCAATTTATTTGCTCCACAGGCTTCCTTGTGCTTATCTATCTCCAATTATTCTTCTGCTGAAGTTGCTGCATTATCATAATAGAAAACCCATTAGTTACTTGTGTAGTATTATCCGCCTGTAATCTGTCTCCTCCTGAGTTTCCATATACCTTGGTTTTTATTTCTCTGCAGCACTCACAATAGGATTTTCCTGCGGTACTCCACATGCTGAAGATACAGAATATTATTATTTTGTTGAACACTGTCATACTTCAGCAATGAACAACAAGGCAGTCTCTGGCTCTTCAATGCATGTCAGCTTGAGATTTTTTTCCAAATGTTGTCACAACAGCAGTGTGCTGAGATTAGAGCTAACCATACAGTTGTACCCTCCATCCTCTAACACTGATGCACAGCTTGTCAATGATTTCTTCAGTGGTGGGTCCTTGTATGTGTGAGTGTACATGCCAGCATTCCCCAGACAGCTGCCCTAAGCACCAGAGCTGCAGTCATTCCCTATTTTGTGGTGCTCACTCACCACAAAACCTCCATCAGTAAGAAACAGTAGGTATAATGTTAGAATTATCTTCTAATACTTTTTTTCATATCAGCCTAAATCAAGTTCTGCTTAGCCACTGCCCTGCCATGTGAGGTGTACACTCGCACCTGAGCTGCTGTACATGCAGCCTTCTCTCATGTACATGGAACTGCAGTATTCCCACCAGGATGGCAGCCCTGCTGTTTGTGACTATTGCGCTGTAGACCAGAGAACATCTAAACTTTGGGCATGCTGCACACATGTAATGGATTACTCAAAGTTTGTTTCCTGGACAGCTGTGTAATCTCTGAAACTGCCAGCAGGCTGCCACTGTCATTCATAAGGGCAGTTTTTCACATGCCTTTGGCTAAACAAGTTGCAGGACTTTTCCTGGAGCAAGGTCTTGGCAGTCCCAGGGTGCACTGAAGCAGAGCTTCACTGCTGTGCTTTCTGCTCCAATGCAGAGCTTTTGTTTTGCTGTCAGATTTCTACCAGCATCAGGAGCTTTTGGATCATGACTTTGCAAATTGTTCACCAATTCTGACTCTCTTGTGGTATCCAGGTAAAACTTGGAAACAGACAAAAGAAATATTAGTGTGTTTAAACAACTGTCAAAGATTAAAAATATGCACTTCCAGTGAGCCTCACAAGACCTGCAGATTGATATTTAATAGCAGGAGTCCTATGTTGCTCATACAAGAAATATAAGTTAAAAAGATAGCCTTTCTATCGTATTTAGATTACAATCTGTTCCACTAAAACACGGGGACTAAAATAGGGGCTTGACTCAGCTCTGAGTTCCAGGTCCCCTTGCTGCAGGTGGGCAGTGGTGCCTGTCCTTTACATGGGAGCTGGGAGGTTGGAACTCTTACTCAGGCAAATGTATCCCCACTGCTGCAGAAGAGCATGGACATAAACTAGCTCATTAGACTAGAGGGAAGATATCTGCAGGATTTCAAAGTTGTCTTAAAGGTGTTTATCGTAAAGGCATTTTGTGGATTTAGAAGAGAAGATTGAAAGAAAACACAGAGTTTGTCAGTAACTTTTCTTCTATTGTGCTTTTTTCAGCAGAATAGGTACATAATATGTTTCTCCAATTTTATCTAGGTGACAGAGGGAGCTAGTAACTGAGTCAAAGCTAATTCTGCATTATTTGGCTAAGATTTCTGTCTCTTCACAGACTAATGTTAGAGTACCAAATTACAATCAGAGAATATGAAAGACTCATTCTGTCTTGAATTCATTCATTATATAGCAAACATTTCTTGTAGTGATAATGATTAGCCTTCAAGATGTAAAGCGTGTGCATTTCAAAGACAATTAATTTTGATTCAATCTGCTCAACTAGGTAAAGTGAAGGATGTGTACTGCAAAGTGGGTTTTTTATGTTATGGAAAAGTTAAACTCCAAAGGGTTTTATTTAGCTTCAGTAGTCTAAGCTCATCAATGTCACTTCAAGGAGACTAAACATGCATCTGACTTTGAGACTTCCAAATAGAATTAGGAAATGTTTAGCTACTTTGCTGACTAGTAAAGGCAGATCTCTTCTCTTCTCTTCTCTTCTCTTCTCTTCTCTTCTCTTCTCTTCTCTTCTCTTCTCTTCTCTTCTCTTCTCTTCTCTTCTCTTCTCTTCTCTTCTCTTCTCTTCTCTTCTCTTCTCTTCTCTTCTCTTCTCTTCTCTTCTCTTCTCTTCTCTTCTCTTCTCTTCTCTTCTCTTTTCTCTTCTCTTCTCATGTGTCCAAACTGTGAATATGAAAAATAAAATAAAATAATTATATGAAAACATCAAAACATTGCTTAATTTTAAAACTATATATAGGACCATCTTCTTAATTAAATATATTATATTTTAAGAAGGAGAATTATCCTGTATTCTAGACAAAGACAACATAACATTCTAGACAACTGCAAATATATGCTTCCCTCAGACTATAGGTCTTAAAAGAGCTACTTTACTCCATGATGTTTTCAGAAATTTTAACTAGGAATAACTATGCCATTTTTTCTTCAAAGTCTTCTAAAAACTTTATTTACTGAAAACAATTACTGAACTTTGAGTGTATTTAGTTTGAGTGTATTGTCTGTTTGAAAACCTTGATCCAGATTAATATTATTTTTGTTTACTAATGCAGAGAATACAAAATGCATTAAAATAAGTCACACATTTATTTCTTTACACGTTTTTCTATGGCTGAAACTAATGTCTCTACTTGAAGGAGTGTTATTGTACAGATTGATGATATGAAAAAACTTAGCTAGAAAGAAATGCTAATCAAAAGGAAAAGGATTGCCTTTAATGTTAAGTCTGTATGGCCTCTCAATACACGCACAGAAACTTATAGGAAAAAAAGTTCTTTCCAGATTTATGTAGCTTAACTTTTGAAAGAATTTATAGTTGATTATGTTTCTGAAAAAAAAACTAAGATATTTCTGTGTATGTGCTTAAATATAATCTGAAGAATTTAACTTTTCTAAGTCAGAATTAAAATATTTCAATCTAAAACTGTGGGGTTTAATTCATATTTCATTTTTTTAGCTACAACTCTAGCTCCTTAGTTTTAAATCCTACCAAAACATTCCCAAATAGTGCTGGGATATGCTGTTAGGAGGTAGTCTCAGTGACAGAAAAGAAGAAACTGGACAGCAAAAGAAAGTATAAGGATGCTCTGCAAACTGCAAGAGAGAAATAGGGGCTCTTGTTGAGCATCCCCATAGCTACAGAAAAACAGACTAAACTGAAGTTTAAATTCAATGGCAGTACTAGGAATTTACTCTCAAAAAAAAAAAAAAAGAGAAAGAAACAGATAACCCCACCTCCACACACACACACACACACACACAAACCCCTCCCCCCAAGAAAAACAAAACAAAAACAAAAACAAAAAACCAAAACCCAAACAAAACCCCAAGAAATAACAAAACCAAAATCCAGACTACTCCAACAAAAAAAAATTCAAACACAACCAAATTAAACAGGTCCATTTCTAGCTTTTGCAGCACTGCATGCTGATGGTAGATTGCTAAAGTACCTAGGTATCAAAAATATCAAACATTTTGAAAATTCATGGCTGTGATTGACACTCTTCCTGGAACCTCTGGCAAAAGTTTGTGTTTAACCTTGCCTATTACATACAGTTTGTAAATGTTTTATACTTTGCAAGTTGTGAGAAAGTAATTACTTGACTGAAGATTATTTCCCAGTTCCAGCAGAGGACTTGCAGTAGCATCATTGGATAAGATCAAATTGCTCATTGAGTAATCTAAATTCAGTAGTGCCTGAGCAGTATGATCAAGCTCGCTTTAATTAATTAACCCCTAAAAAATTGCAGCATTGAACATCCAGTTGAGAGAGCAATTAATGTCTACAACAAATTATGTCAACATTCTCTTATGTTTTATTCATATACAACTTCACCTAATGTAATTAGAGACTAAGGGCTTCTAATTCTGCCGTTATTTACACCCTGCGCATTGCACACTTCATTGACTAATTTGAACCAAAAAAATGAAGATATAAGACTTTCTGATTTCAATTACCTTGAGCTGATGTTCTGCTGCCTACAGCTTATCTGTACATATGCGAAGAAGTGTCAGACACCCTGCAGCATGCTATGGCATGTTGAATAAAAATCAGAGAAAACACAAGAGAGGTTAACTTGCAGTGAAATAGAAACACACCAGTTTTTATAAGCTGTAAATTTTCAAAAAAAAACATGAGAGAAAATTAAGAGCTTCATATTTTTATATTGAAATTATGACATGTTCTCCATATTTCTTAAGCTTATGATCTTTGACATTTGGACCCAACCAGTAAAATGAATTTTGCATACACAAGGAACCAAAACAGAAATTTCAGCTGAAAGTTTGACAGGTTTTGCCATTCCTTTAACTAGTTTTGACAATTTCTTATTGATAAAAATCATTATTATTATGAATAATACAGCATCTCCTATGAACTTAATCCAAAATTTCCATTATACAAAGAACTCTTAACAATAGTTAAATGTCAAATCCAACTCTTTTCTCCAGTGATTGGAGGAAAACAGGTGAAGATCTTTTGAGAAAATAAGTAGTATTTCTGTAATGAAGAATGCTCTTATTAGATGTTTTAAATGTTTTGCCAAAGATCATACTGTGAACTCACACATTTTTCCTGATCACTCTGGTGAGAACAAGCATGTTTAACAATGTTCTCAAGTGCAAGTCACCTTGGTGAAACACCCTATCAACATGAAAAACCATGACTTTGTTTACATTTACATTTCTATTTAATTTTTTTTGGCAGTCTTTGAGGCGGTGTACTTTCTTTTAAATGTGATTGATCTTAGCTAAAGGATTTATCTCTTGGATTCAGGAGATGGGTAGACAAGATGGACAAATGTTCATAAGCACATATTCAGACTGATTACAGAAAATGTGTTACCTTTAAAAACTGGCGTAAGACCCAGAAAAAGTAAATGTAGTTAAATGCTGCTTTAATTCAAATCTGCGTTGTAGTATCCATAGACTTTGTTAAGTTACAGGTTTGGACAATTTATTCTATGCAACATTCTTGTACTATCCTAGTATTGAAAATAGAAATAACAAATGCAGAATGCTTATGAATATCTTTGTAGCATTCAGGCCAGTTTTTCGTAATATTACACAAAGCTGGTCCTCAACAAACATCTCAACCCTAAAACTGAGCTATATTACTTTAATGGCCAGGGGATTCCTACCCTCTCCCATTAAGATTGTATGTGGTTCTATGATGAATATACAAAATTATTTTATCAAAAGCTATAACAGCTTTTTAATGGGTGTTTTCCCATTAAGATTATGCCATGTACATTTCAAATATAGAATAATTTGAATGCAAAAAGGTAAAAATCTAGATAAGAATACTGAGAAAAACTTTTTATCCTGTAAGTAGTCACATGAAAAATAATCCAACTTAATGGTAGATTTTCTTTACTCTGTTTTGTCTCAGTGTGTTCAACTCTTTCATATTTTTTTTCAAGATGATTAGTAATTTGATTTTTGTCCCAAATTCAAATTAAATTCCCTCCCTACCTTCTGTTTAACAGAACTTCATCATTGTAGTGACTTTCAAAGCCAAAAGATAGTTCTAAAGTGATTGAATTTTTTGGTTCTGCTATTAAAATTAGAGAATAAAAAAATCTGGTCTGCTTTGAACTCTAACTTGGACTTTACGTTCTTTATGCTCCGTAAATCAACAACCTGGACTTCTCTGATTTGATCTATATTTCAAAATGTCACCGACTATCCTACATTATGTAAATTACTTTATAAAGTACAAGATCTACTACATGGAAAAAAAAATAAAAAGCAAACAAAAAACAAATACACAAAACAAAACCAAGCAAAACTCTCCACAAACCAAACACAACAACAAGAACAACATCAATTCCAACCAAACAGAAAACCAAAACCAAAAGAAATGTAACTCTTTTGCTGACTGCAGTTTCTCCAAGAGAGTTTGATAGGAGTTTCTGAGAGATTACAAATCATACTTAAAATTGAACACACCCCTCTATCCTTTGGGTGCATTAGCACAGAAAATCCATTTCCCTTATTTACTCCAAATTCAGTTATTTATCCTTTCAAGATTTTCCTAGTTTCAGCTGGGAAGGAGTTAATTTTCTTCCTAGCAGCTGGTACTGCACTCTGTTTTGGATTTATGATGAGAATAATGAGATAAAACTCTTATGTTTTAGTTGATGCTCAGTAGAGCTCTCCCAAGGCAATGACTTTTCAGTTTCCTTTTTCACCTTCCTTCTTGATGCCCAAGAAGCTGAGCAGGAGCATAGCCAGGAGAGGTGACCTGAACGGGCCAAAGGGATGTTCCATACAAGAGGAACTCAAGCTCAGTATATAAACTAGGGGGATTTGGCCAGGAGGGATGGATGATGTAGTTCAGTGGGTTACAGTGCTGTGTTGACAGATGGACTTTATGACCTTAAAAGTTTCTTCCAAACTTGATGTTTTTATGATTCTATGAGTTAAGGAAATAAGGGAAATATGAAATATTTTGGGGGATTTTTGGCACAAGTATAGTCACAACCTATCAGTTACTTGCCTTATTTATAGATATCATAGGAGAGAAGATTTTTTACTTTATATCTGAAGATGATTAATGCACTGATAAAGCAGAGTCTTAAGAGCAGTTGCTCTGGAATATAAGTTGTAGCATGGAAAAAAGCACACAGAAGTAAAATTGGCTTGATGGGTGATGCAGGCTGACATTTCCCAGCACATTCAACTTGATGACTCAGTGACAAATATAAGATGGGAGATTGAGTGTGTTTATAATTAAGGGCTTTAGGAGAGAAGACCAGTAGTTTATAATTACATTTGACTCTACTATTTACTTCCTCTGAATAGTAATTGAACTTTAAAATTTGCTTTCTACAAACAAGCTGGTGCAATTTCATTCCCAAAATATCTGTATGATGCTGGCAAATGAGCATTGCAAGTATGCCCAAAGCAAATTTATTGAAATATGTTTTACATAGAAAATTGTACTACACTTTCAGGTCTTCATTTGAAGTAGTACATTAATCTCCTGCTAGTTTATAACTATTTTCTGGCTCCACTGACTTCTATTCTAAAAAAGTGAAGTAAAAAAATAGTAGATTCTGGATCATATCATATTTTGTCACCTTCTTCCTGCAGCCCTTAGGCATTCAGAGTTTATGATCTATTCTTTTTAAGATGTTTCAGAAGATATATCTCCTTTGTGTCATATCCACTGTTGCCCAGTCCAGCACAGAGGCAATTAAAATGGAGTAAGAATCCTTAATAGATTCATGGATCCCTGATAAATACTTTGTGAACCTAGGAAAAACAAAAGCAGCATTTTCAACTTGTTTAGCATTCCTTGAGGAGATTGATAATCTGATTTAAAAATAAAAGTCAGAATTAAATCTCCCACCTTCTGTCTAATGGAACTTAATCTTTATAGTGACTTTCAAAGCTGTGGGACAGTCTTTGTAAATGAATTTTCTTGTTACATGATAAAAATTACACTGCAGTTCTAAAACCTAATTTAGGGTGTATGGACTTTAGGCTCCATTAATCATCAGCAAGTCCTTCATCTGAAATGTGCTCACCACCTCTAACAGGCTGTAATATATTATGTAACCACATAAAATATAAACTGCAGTAATAGACTCTTTTAAAAAGATAAAATGCAAGACAAAGCTTATGTATAAATATCAAAATCCATTTTATTGGGATACTACCCTGATACAACCCTTGAAATTGAATTAAAATTGCCTATGCTTTCAGATCCTCTTCAGAGGTAGAGTTCAATTAACAGGAGAGGGACTTATTAACCTGCATGAATCCTCATGTTATGTGAATGCAAACCTTGGAAAATGCTTTATTTCAAGTCTTGCTGAAAACAAAGATTCATTATCTCTGGTCTGCATCACTATTCTATTTCAAAACTGGGGAGCAATAGAACCAAAAGTACTGATCATTTTTCATGATTTATAAATATTAACATCCTTGTACAGGATTGCCCTCACAAAGAGCAAATGTTATGTTTGAAGAAGTACTTTTCCTCAGTGCATTACCACTGAGGCATTAGCACACTGATGTTCAGTTTCAGGAATGTGTATCTGAATAAAGAATATGTACTCTGTAAGAAGCACAGTAGTGAGATGCCTGCAACTCATTATCTATCTACCAAGCAAAATAACATTCTTCTTCTAAACTATGTGCTTCTTTCTTAGCTTCTCATTCGTTTGCACAATGTAACTTCTAGAAAAAATTGTAAGTCCTGGCTTGAAATCTGAAAATAAAGTCCAATATCTGCTTTTTCAATATCTAACCCTTCCTTACAGTTTCTTTGGTTTTGTGTTTTCCCTCCTGTGCTACAGAGTCAATATTTCATTGCTTCTTCTACTCTGTTCTACTCTGCTATTTTCAGCTTGGGGCTTTTATTTTGTTTTATTTTGTTGGTTTGTTTTTTTTGTTTTTTTTTTTTTCCTGTTAGACTGTTGGAATTCCTCAGATTAATTTGTAAGGTTTTTTAAGGTATTTATGCCCAAAAGGTAACTAAAAGTTATTTTTTGCAGGTACACAACTTGCAGTTCTATGATGCAAAGAGTTCATTTGCTTAGGACCCTGTATTATCCCAGATGAAGATTATCTCTGCTGTTATTTGGAGCCATGCCTGAGTGCATTTGGAATATGCTCAAATGAGATCATGTATCTTGAAATTGGATAAAAACTAGCCAGCAAGCTTCTAGATGCATGCCAGATGGAGGAATCACAATGGTTGGGGGGCAATATCTATTTAATGTAGCAATAAAAAGAGATAAGAAAATTTGTACACCTGCAAAATGCAGATACCACCAAGCTAATGCCAATTGAGTCTTGGCACACCAGGCCAAGGATCATCCTGGAGTGATAAGCCCCATGGAGATCAGTTTTAACTCACCAAATACTGTCATCTCAAATCCAGAGGCAAATTAGAGTCTCTGCATGCCACTATGATGTGTGCAAGTGCCAGGATCTTTGGAGTCCAGCATAGTATAGACATGCCCAATGCATTTTTAGACTGGTTTTGTTGGTTTGACTTTCTCTAGCAGTATTATTTTATTAAGAAACCATTACTACTCTTTTTTGTTGTTTTTGTTGCACTTAATGGCTTGTCACAGCTCCAAGAACAAAATCTACTGACAGATTCAAATATGAGCATATATTTTGGGAAAATATAGTCTATGAAATGCATCTAAAAATGAGACAAACTTAAAACTGTTGCACCCATAAAAGATAAACCCTTTTATTTTATTAAGTACTTGTAGGGAGACTAAAAGGATGCTCTCTAGAGCTATATGTTGTACAGTCTAACTGAAAAATCATTATGCTTAGAGTAGATGTCTTGTTCCATCAATATATTTAATTTCCAACAATATTGCAGACTATTGCAATAGCCTGCAAGCAAAAATTTTCCTATATACAATATTCTCTTTCTATCCCTGTCTTTTGTTACTTCTATCTGCTAAGACATAAGTGTAATGTAATTTAGGAATTCAAATTTTCTTTGTAGTCAATGGAGAGAGACAAGCACTTTAGAAGGACTTTTCATCCCGTTTTCAAAATCAGGATCCCACTCTGCAATTCAGAGAGATAGGACAGAGTTCCTTTGACCAGCAGCTGGAATCTATGTTATAGATAGAATCATAGGATCACACAGCACCCCTGATCTAGTTGTCTGAATTCTCTGCATTATTTGTAGTAAAAACATAGAGACTTCCATTCATGTCAAATTGAATTCCAAATAGGATAGAAGAGTTCACTGTTAAAGATATCCTTCCTCTAATTTAACTGTTAAGGGAGATGCTGGGCATCTGCCTTAGGTGTAGAAGTCAAAGCTAACAATAATATCTTCTATCTCAATTACTAAGACTGCTTTTTTTCTTAATTGAGCCTAAGTTTCTACCCTTGACATTTCAACTAAGTCCAAAATGAAGATAAGATGAACCTTGTGTGCTTCCCCATCCGTGCCCCGTATTTGCAGATGTTTATCTATTTAATTACATCCCCCTAATTCCTTCTGAGCATCTATTTGATTCTTATGTTGAAATTATGTGCTTATTTAAAAGTACTGAAAAATAAAGGTCTTTCCAATAATTTAAATAAAAGTTATTTTTCCAGCTACGAATGTGCATTATAAAATATGGGGACCTCTTTTCTTAAAAATACAAGTCCTAGCACCTGGTTGTGGTATATCATCCCTCTGAAAGGAAGTTTTCATAACTTTTTTCAAACCATAACAGGTTTCAGCTTCTCAATTTCTTTCCTTGACTTTCATAAATATTTGTGTGACATATGTATTCCTTCTGAACTCTGTAGTGTTGGAGAGAAAAAAAAAAGAAAAGAGTTCTCTTTGTTCTTCCTTAGATAGTATTAATTAATGACTCTCACATGGCTTACTCATCACCATCTATTTTGGTTCCCTTGTAATATTTGTAGAGTGTATAAACAATGAACTCAAATGCAGAACATCCAGTTTTGATTTCTGGATCACCTAATGTAAGAAGGGAGGGTACTGGGGGCAGGGGCAGAAGACATGTTTTATAGCAGCAGCTCTTGTTTTATATTACAGCCCCATCTGCCTGTGCTGGACCTTTGGATGGCATCCGACAGTACAAGCTAAAACAATGATCACTCGGAAAACACTTCAGTAGATCAGCCAAATAATCAGACTCAAACCAGATGGTGATGCAAAAATAAGTGTCTTTTTCTCCACAAGTTTATGGATAAAACTCTAAGAGTAGCTATTCTTATAACGATGACAAAAAAACTCATAAAAATCTTTTGTAATATTGGAAGCAAACTCTCCTGCTTCCAAATGAAGGAATAAGCTATCTTGCCTTTTTTTATTTTATAATTAAACATGGTTTGTTCAGACTGCCTTTGTTAGATCACTTTTCCATGTGGTAACATTTTCAGTATAGATTAATAATGTCAATATTAAGAAAGATTTCTTTTTTATTTAAGATCACCCTCTTAGAACATACACATACACATGCATCCACACATTTGCTATGGTGATAATTAACAAAGATCTTTTTTTACTTGCTGTATACGCATGGTACTAGAGTGTTTATATTCTGAGATAGAAATATTTTGAATTATTTGTATACAGGGCTTAATTTACCTTCCAGTTTAAACTAGCAAGGTCAGTGATTTCCCCCAAGTATATATCAACTGCAGAATAGTCTGCACTAAGTAACTGTGGGTTGATTTACTGAGCTATCATTTTTCTCTTCTATTTCTTGTACTTCATAAATTTTAGATTCTGCTACTTTCCCTATCTTCATTGTCAATCTCTCATTTATATATAAAGGTGGTGATTATTTTGCACCAAATATGCTTAGCCCGTTTTATGTGATAATCAGATATAAAGTTAGTATATTCTCTTTGATCTAAAAATAGACAATTTTCCCCAAATTTTTCTTGATAGATCAGTCCACTAAATATATAAATAAATAGCTCTTCATGGTTGTTTACTATCAAGAAACAGAACTGCTCAAAGTTGAGTTATAAGATACTATTTGATCATTTTGGACTATTATTACTTTTTTATTCAGCAATTTGGCAGTGTTAAAATATGATTATAATTTCCTGCCTTCTTGCCAGGAGCTCAAGACAGGTATGAAATTTAAGGCCTAATTTTGTTCCCTCCCTAAATGGACATAAATCAGGAAAAATGCCATTTCATTCAGTTGAGATACATCAATGTAAAATTAGATGTTGGTCCTGATGTCAATTATCACTTCAAAAATACTACCAATAATGCAGCTTTATTATTATTGTTGCACTTGATATTGGTATTCTGCTGTTTCCCAAAAAAGCAATGACAGGATTGATGTACTAGTGCACAAACATGGTGCTGTTAACATACCATTATCCTCACGTTTTGGAAAATGTACCATCTCCTGTCAGCAATGCTTTGGTTATCTGTCTCTCCAGCATGCAATTCCAGTTCTGAAGGATAGTTCAGAGGCAGTACATTACTAGAATAGACAGCTCTCTAGCAAGATCTAAACTCTTATTTATGGTCAGTTACCACATGAGAAACAAACGGGGAGGAGGGAAAAAAACAAGCAAATATAGCAGTAATGTGATCTTGTACATTTTAGTAGTCAGAATTATTTTGTCATTCTGAATAATTGAAGCTTTCTGATGTAAATAAAAAATTATCAGCAGTCTCCATCTGCCTTTTACTTGCTTTACTAACTACTACAAGGGAAAGTGTGTGTGACAAGGTGGGGTTTTTTCCCAGTGGAAAAGGAAACTTTTTTCTGCCTCCTCCTTTGACCAGTTGTAGAGATTTGCTACTCCTTGCTAAAATTTGACAAGAGTAATGTGTTTTTGGTTTACTCTCAGATTTTATTTTCTTTCTTCAATCTTCTCTCCTTCAGCAGGCTGAAAGATCTTTAATATTATTCTGTCTTTTGCATGCAATACTGTGAACAGATTGGTGTTGTCAGGGAATTACATCCAATCTGTGTTGAGCTTTGAAGAGGAATTGTTTATGATTAGGCGATTTACAGTTGAAGTGGGCAGAAGATGGCAAGGCCTATAATTAGAAGGAGGGAAATTTATCTCCCAACAGCATGTTCCTCCCTCTGAGCAGAGCCCTAGAGTGAGAAAAGGGCAGATGTAAACACACTTCTCCTCCAAGCTGGCTGATTCAGCACCTGGATTTGATTGAGTCTGGGTTGTTGCTGCCAGAAACAACAGTTGGACTTCATCCTTGTTAGGAAAGGAAAATTCTGTCACCACTGTCTTCTTTGCTTAGCTTATCTGTTGTGTTTTCTAAAGCGTTTTGTTGAAACACATCTGCCTCTTCTGACCCAGTTGGCCAAATGTGCATATACAAGCTGTGGCACATTACCTACTCTTGGGTTTGAGCAGTCACAGGTCACTCGAACAGTTGAAAAGGAATCAAAATGCCCCAGAGCAGCCATGCTGAATAGCATCTGTGTGAATATGAAATATTTTCAATGTCCCAACTCTCTTGCTTATATCTGTGTGCTGTATCCTTCCTCTGTCCTCCTGCCTGTAACTGTGCATCAGGGATATGGCTCTGCAGACTGTGTGTGTCCCTAGCAGGGGACAGTGGCTACTTCATGGGTATTACACCCATGTTTACCAGTCCAGAGAATGGTTGAGTACCATGACAAATAGCTCATGATTCTCACTTCCCACATCGGTCTTAAAGGCATTTTTGTTTATCTTTGGTTATCTTATGGTTTTCTTTGAAGCAAAGCTCCTGGGTTTCTGAAGTTGGCTTCTTCTGTACACAAACATAACTCACCCAGCTCCTACACTCTACTCTGCCATTCCCAAGAGTTTCCTAGAGAGAAAATGTGAGAAGAGCTTCTAATTAGGAGTATATCCAATAATTCAACTCTACATTTCTTTCAGAGAAGTCCAACTACTCCACAATTGTCCATTTTAAAAGTCTGTGTAGCAATTTGTAAAATCCAGAATTTAATTTGGTGAAAGTTTTGAAGTGATAAAGTTACCTTTTAACTGTAAATCACCTCCAGCTAAATGTTTTTTTCTGTTAAACAGGAGAGTAAATAGTAAAATCATAGAATATGCTGAGTTTAAAGGTATACATCAGGATGGCTGAATTCAACTCCTGGTCCTGTACAGAAATCCATAATGTGCCTGGAAGTGCTGTCCAAACACTCCTTGAACTCAGGCAGGTTTGGTGTAATAAAATCATGGAATAATAATGGCAATATAGAATAATAAATGGCATCCTAGGTTTTCCAAAGTTTGTTTTGGTTTTCCCATGCAGGACCCTGTTTCTTCTTCAGCTTTTCTCCTTCTCCCTCACTAAACTTGAGAAGAGTAAATTTTTTAAAATGTATTAAGAGATATTTGAATTTAACAGAATGATATATGCTTCGAGACTAAAATATACCAGACAATCTTGAATACTTCTAGTCTATATGAATTTCCAGCCAAGACAAGCTACTGTCATCCATGAAGCTGTTAAGGAAATAGAGAAAAGTTACATGGTTATTTGTTTTTTAATTCATCATTTTATGTACATCTGGAAAACAGATTTTTAAGCAGCAATGTTTTGGGGGTTTTTATGCAGCCCCCTTTAAAGCAATTGTTTTATTGTTCACTCTCCCCCAGTTTCTCACAGAAGAGAGATATTGTAATTAGCTGATATAGCTCATAAAGGATTTTCTGCAGGATGCATTATAGCCATAAAATGAGATTATTATATTCCACTGTGAGCTCTTAGAGTACACAGCACAATTATTTACAGTGTCTTCAATCTCCCTGTGCTCTGCAGTAGGAAAGAGGACTCAGGAGTTAGGTGACCTCTGTATGTGACCAGTAGTTCAAGTTGGGGAGTGCTGCTAGAGCTCACTGAGTCTGAAGAAACAAAGGAAATGGCTTTACAGGTGCTACCATCTTCAATAAGGCAAGACAAAAACAGGCTATTTATTAAATATGTAATGGGAAAGACTGTGGTTACTCTTTCTATGTAGTGGACAGACGGTGGCTGAAAAAGGAAAAAAATACAGTGAATACAGTGATAAGTCAACAAGAATTGAACAAAAAAATATATATACTCAGTAACAGAGGTGAGGAGAAAATATGGGAAGTAACAGAGCTGTTTCAGCAAATATTGGACTAAGGATTTTATTCTCTAAATTCCTTCACTGATAAATAAAAAGCAGCAAAAAACAACTAAACACTAAGAAATGAAAAATCCAGAGACTTCTGAGTATGAGATTGTGCAGCATAAAAGTCACAGACAAGTATATTGTACTAGAAATCACTGTAATGATAAAGTACCTAGAAGTTTGGAAAATCAATCTTTCATAAAATCTTCCAAAAATGATCAGTTTTTTAAAGCATCTCTGGCATCTGGAACTTTAAGACAGGTTTGTAATCCATTTCATGTTCAATATCTAAAGTGGGTTTCAAGATAACGGACATACTTGTTCAGTTGATAGGAATTTAGGTGTTATATTGCTTTTCATACTCAGTAAAGTTATCAAAATCTGTTTGGAAGGGCTTAGTTTCATAAGTCTTAAAATTAGACTTCTGCTAACAGCAAAATTGGTTCAAGTATCCTGGTTTCCATAGCTTCCTGCTATTGGATCAAGAGACACAGCAGGGCCAGAAATTTTCAAGGTATGTAAGAAAAGAGATTTCAGAAGTAGGACATGTCTAGCTTCTACTAAATGCCCATCTTCCTCTTTAGATTACTATATTTCGCTGAGCTCTAAGGGAGCTCTTGGAAGAGTGACAAACAATAGAGCTGCAGGTCAAATCTGACAGATTATAGAGCAAAAAGTCCTGGATGTCACCAGTGTTTTAATTTTTTTATGGTTGCTATTTGATGCTTATGAGTACCATGGGTCCAGCTAATTTGTGCTGCGCTGCAGAAAACTGTACACAAGTTCCTAATCACTCTCTACTCTAGTGTGAAAATTACTTCTCTGATACTAAATTCAATTATTTAGAAGTTAATTTCGTAATTTGAAGGATGAATGCAACCATGGCATAAATGGTGACTAGAGCCCCACTGCAGTTACAGTGACCTGCTCTCTCATCCTTCATGGGAGTCCAGGCTATGTCCCTTAGCTCCAGTAACAATGGGATATTGCTACAGGGGAGTTAACCTGCAGCAGGCAAAAACACAATACCTACAGCCCTTCTGGCTTTCAGGCTGCTCTGTCCCCCTCTTCTCTCCTGTCACAATGTTGGCACCATTTTGACTCCCAGCACAGCTCCAGAGATTCTCTGCAGAGCCAGAAAATGCAGGGATGTGCTGAGTGGACTGAACAATGCCAGCACCACAGCAGGGGAGATTGGACTAGCATGAAAGCAGAAACCTTTATGGCTTGCCCTGCAAATCTGTGCTTGGCATTACGTATTCAGCATCCAAATGCCTGGTGAATCACAGGTCACATTCATTAATTTAGGCTTCACTTCAGCTTGCTGATTAAATACATAAAACAAATGAATATTCCCCTTGATTTCAATTAGTTTGTTCAATTTAAACCTAGGCAAATGCTAATCTTTTCTGAACTAGGGCCACTGCTGTTCCGTAATAAAATCTGGTACTTGATTTGAAGGGACAAAAATGCACAGAGAAGGCTGTCTGCTATAACAAAGGAGAAAAGACATGCTCAAATCCAGCATTGATCCCTTGTGTTTATTCTCTGTAGGCTGCAAACACAACCTGAGCTGCAAAAATGACAAAATCAAAGGTAGCATTTGTGGGGTAAGACTCGTCTGTCATCTGATTTATTGTAGCTCTTTCCCTGGGACCTGAGACAAGACCACACTGGCCAAAATAAAAAACAAATAGTCACTCTGGATGTGTCATCCACCTGTGGATGAATGTACTTGATTTGGCATTTGCCAGGATCCTCAGCTGTGGGCCACTCACAGCTGCCAACGACTTACAGTGGGATGCTGAATATTTCACTATTCTGAATTTCAACAGCACATTTCAAACTGACCAACCAAAGCTTGGTGCCTCCTGACTTCAGTGACTTCTTGGACTCCAATGCCCAGTGAATTGTGAATTTAGTTGTTTTGTATGGTTGCAAGAAAACAGATTAATCAGTGCTTTTGGAGTACATGCTGTAATGCTGAGGACTACAGAAATGCCTGCTGATAATTTTTTTACAAAAAGTTATTGTCATTATTCTCTTCACATATGTTCTTAAAGCTCTTAAAGGTCCTTTCTGACCCTTTCATGTTCGGCCATTTGTCTTGTAAAGTCATTTGCAAAAATCATCTTGCAAACAGACTCCATAATAAGGGCTATTTCTCCCAAAGAAGAGTGAATTCTTGAGTACAGATGAGAAATACAGAGTACATTTAAACAATAATTAAATCTACTTTTTAGTGGAATGCTCTTTGCATCAACAAATTAATCTGTGCATAGAGGACATCAGGCTTCTCAGAGTCATGTCCAGTGCAGATCTGAACATCTCTCAAAGTGGAAACTCCATAATTTCTTTGAGCAACCTGCTCCAGAATTTTACTGTCCTTGCTATTAAAAACAATTAATTATTTATTTAAAAGGAATTTTGTTTCCTTTTGTGCCTATTATTTCCATTCCTTTCACTGGATACCACCAAGAATAGCCTGACTCAATCCTTGTTACTTTCTGCAATGTGGTATTTATAAACATCTGCCAGATGTCTGCGTGTTTCATCTCCAGGCTCAATGGTCCCAGCTCTCACAGCCTCGTGCAAGATGATCCAATGCCTTAACCATCTTTGTGGGTCTTTGCAGGGCTCACTCCAGCTTGTCCATGGCACTCTTGCAATGGAAGTCCAGGACTGGGCACAGCAGACAAAGTGTGTGTCATCAGTGCTGAGTAGAGAGCATCACCTCTCCTAGCATGCTAACAATGCTTTCCCTAATGCATCCCAGGGTGGTGTTGACCTTCCAAATATGTTTTAATAGAAGGAGTATATGGCATGGGAAAGAAAGAGACTGGGTTAAAACAGATCTCAGTTTGCTGTGCTTGTACAAGGGAAACATGACCCCCAGAGATGTCATCATTCTAGCCATGGCTGCTAAGACTTCACACCACCAAACCTCAAGCTGCTTCTTATATCATCTCTAATATTTGGTGCTTATTACATCCACTTACAAACCTTGTCTTGAGAATTCAACAAGCACATGCATGGAATGTGAGAAGCAAGTATTCAAAATCTCTCTCTGATGGACGTTTTGTGTCTCTCTTCTTAGGGTAATGTCCAATAAATTATTTTGAGTCACTCTTAGTGTGCTTTGTTTCATTGGTCATTGTTTCATTGTGTTCATTGGTCTAGAAATCAAGTAAGGGCCAGTAATTAGAGAGGCTGTATCTCACTCATTTCCACAGTTATCAGCTGAGTATCTTACTTTAAACAGAAAAACTTTAAAAAGTGTTATGGAAAAGAATGTGCTTTCTCCAAACCTCCATTCTTTAATAGTCCACTAACATTTTGTTTACAATATTTTCCAGCAAGTATTCTCAGAGGATGTAGATGAACACTGAATGTCAACTTTGACATGATTCTCCAGTGTTCTGACCTTTCTAAGTAAAGGTTCTTAGCTACAGTTCATTACTTCATTGTATGAATCAAGTTCTTAAGATGAGATGTTTAGACTATGAATCCTCGCTTGAATATATGTATGAAATGTGCCTCAGTGGATGTAGGAAAGATTTGAATTTGACTAAATTGTAGACTGAGACATTAAAAGTATCATTGTACACTTCCTATGATGCTTAGTACTCCAAATTAACACTTTTGGGATAGGAACAAAGACCAGAGGGAACATAAATATTCTTCTTTTTTCATTATTATTTTGTGTCTAGTGAGGATAAAATTCACTCTGTGAATAACTTCTGAATTTAGTTCTGTGTTTCCCATAGGAGAAGATCACAGTACAGTTATGTATGTTAATTATTCTGAATCCAAATATTTATATAACCTTAGAGGGTAATGAGAGGGATTTCAGTGGGACTACAGAAAAGACTAGATTCTTTGTTGTGTTAACTTGTTAGTTTCACATCAGAAAAGTTTACCCTATAATATTTTTCAATAAATAAAGGGGGAAGAGCACTCTGATATTATAAGTTACCGTGAAAGTATGATTGGAATAGGGAACAAATAGACTTTAAGATTCTTCAGTGTGCAGCCTTTCCCCTTCAGATACCAAAGCAAAAAATTATGTCTTCTAAAAACTAAGTTAAATCGATCAGTCTCATGTAGATGTCTCAGATCCTCGGTGACTTCTCAATTGGCACCAGATGTCCACGTTTGGTGAAGTGAGTTGTGCATAAGACCTGAGATTCAGTAAGAGAGTAAAATGTGTATATTAGATGTGCATTTGTTTAGTATCACATTATAGTATATGGAAACTACAGAAATGTTCATTTAACCAAAATTGTCTTCTGATAGGTATTGAAGTGATTAGGGATGTAGACTAAATGAACCTGATTAAACTTCCATTTGGCTGCAGGGTTCAACCCCATTTAGACTCTCACAGGAGAGGGGAACTTGGATTGATGAAAGTAAATTTTCACTAGTCTGGACTGAGGCATTATTTTCAAATGAAAGTGATAATTTTCAACAAGCTTCATCAAAGCACTTTTTCAGAGCAGAGATCATTGCAACCATGACCAGAATTAAGAGCCTGAAGGGGTAACTAGAAGAGACCTCCAGAACTACAACTTTGGTTCTAGGGGGCTAGGAAGTGACTGCACTGCTTGGAGTACATCTCAAATTTGATATGCAAAGGAGTAAAAAACTCCAAACTAAAAGACAGCTATTGGAATAGAACAGGGGTGTTAACCTCAATTCCTCTTTTCCACTTGTAATATCTCTTTCAATACTACCTTTTGGGAAGGAAAAGAACATAAACAGTCCTGTCCTGTTTCTGTTTTTCAGGATGTTAAACTAAAAGTACAGTAATCCTTCCCTAGTTAATTGCAATTACTTGTACACTCAATGCAGGAGGATCTTTCATAATATCCTGGAATTTCCTGTGCTATTTGTCTGTGGTGTAGCAAACCACAATGTAATAAATTTCACTGAAAAGTTCTTAACTTGAGATAAAGCTAGAGGAAGAAAAGAAAAGAAATACTTCTATTTTAAAATGGAAGCAAAGAGGTAGAGAATGTTTGATTGTTTCCTCCCAACTAAAATTCTTAAAACTCTAGGTTTGGGAAACTTTTGTAAGCATTTTCTATCTATTATCTGAAGAGCAATAAATACACACTAGATTTATGAGAATTTGGCAGTTTATGGTGATATAGTCCTGCATTTTCATCTTCCAGCTCTTTGATTATTTGGAAATAGTGTTGAAATGAGTATCTGAAATGAATGATGCTTTTTCCAAAGACAAAATTGCCACATGATTGAAATAAATCAGATTCAGCATCAACAAACTGAAATTTGTTATGGAAAAGCATCTATATTTTAGCTAATCCCTGCCATTCCTATAAACAAAGTTCTGTAGTTTTAATCACCCAGAAACTGAATGAATCATTACTAAAGTTTACTTTACAGAATAAGTAACAGAAAGAAAAATTAATAGAGTACACTAAATATAATAATAGAAAAGTCAATATTTTGAATCAGTAAGAATACAAGATCATACTCTTAGAACATTCATTTCTTCCAAATTAGGCAAAGAGTCTGTTCAGTCTTTACAGCACACAAAGCCCTTAATAATGCACTATACAGGATGGAGTGACTCATACTCCCTTCCCTCTAAACTGGAGAGACATGCATTTTGTTGATGGACCATTCAATAGGTAAGGAATTAGATCAGATGTTATGAAGTCTTTACTGGGAGTGTGATGAGCCACTGGAACAGGTTATCCAGAGAAACAGTGGATGTCCCTTCTCTGGCAGTGTTGGAAGGGGCATTGAGCAACCTGGTCTAGTGGAAGGTGCCCATTGCCTTTGCAGGGGACTTGGGACAAGATGATCTTTAAAATCTCTTCCAATCCAAACTGTTCTGTGATTCTACAATTATCTCTGACAAAACGGACAAAAAAATTAATTTAGTTGGAAACATATTTTCTCCCTACCACACTGTTTATGGGTTTTCATAGTACTGTTCAAGAGTTACATTTGTCTTTAATTGAATAAGAACATGTTTTTAAATGTTAAGCTAGGATTTCAGCATGTTTTACGCCCACTGCCTGCTCTGAAAACATGCGTCTACTTTTAAAATCAAGGAAAATTTGAAATAGGTATTCTTTTCAGGAACGATGAAAATAGTTCAGGTTTTAACATTTTTTTTAATCTTTTATATAATCTGATTAATCCCTTGCATAGAATATAAAATAATGAAGGTAACAACATTTGGGGCTCTTTAACCAAAAACACTGGGCTCTAGACTTTTTTTCATCTCTTATCACTGAGCAAAGGATTTTAAGCAAAGGTCAGACAGGTGTATGTTTGACAAAATTCAAGATTTCTAGAGATCACTTATTGTTCAGATCATATCTATAGTCTAACTAGTATAGTTTAAAGGATTTTACTTGCAGCCATTTCCTATAAATCCTCAGTCCTGGATTTCCTTTATTTTTTCTCTACACAGACACTGAGACCTCAGAAGTGCATTATTCTGCTTACTTATCACAGGAACTGAGAAACAGGTGGGTGTTAATGGGCAGTGGAGCTGTATACCTCTAGTTTTTTTTTTTTTCACTTCTTGTACATATATGTTGTATCCAAATTCAATATAATATTTGAGTTAAAGTATTCCTATTAGAATAATAATCAAGCATTCTTGTTCACATGGGGACAAATGAAGAAGGTAAGCTGCCACTTTCTGAAGAGGATTTGATTCTAAGGAGACCTTGTGAAGATCCCAATTAAAGACAATCTTTCAAGGCTTGATCTCTGTACTGAAATTATGTATGCAATCTCTTTTAATCTTCTCCCAGCCTTGAATATACAATGAAGATTGCACAGGTCAGAGCCATTGAAAAACACTCCACACTATGATTCCTGTGTACATAAAATTAGTCAGCATATTTTGACCAGTGCAATGGTATATACAGATAGAGCAGAAAGAATAATCAAAGTTATGATCTCTATGACCTAAAATGGTAAGAGAAGACAAACAAAAAAATATTGTTTTGAACCTCCCTTACTATCTTGTTCTTTTCTTCACCAATAATTTTTGGTGCTCCAGAGGCTGGGAGAGAGTTTCCTTCTCATAAAGATAAAAAAATTCAAGCAGTATTTTTTATAAATGCAAAGATTTTAAACTTTTGGAAAACATTACATTGCACCATGGTAATGCAAAATAAGATCCAACATTCATCTGAATGGTAAGCATTCAGTTTTTTATTTTGCTGGATACAAAGAGTGAGTAGAAACTCCAATAAATGGATGTTGAACAGATTTCAAAATTATAAAGATTGGATTTATGACATTTTTACAGGAAAATACCCAAATTATATTTCTTCTAATCAATACATATAATAAATATGTTAAAAATAGACAAGGTAAAATAATAAATTAATGTATTTCAACTTTTTAATATCAGTTAAAGACTCTTTTTGAAGAAGGTTTGGTTTGGGTTAGATTGGATTGGATAAGGTTTTTTAACCACAACAAGTAAGGAAGTTTGGAATATTCTTCAAATTCCTCGTAAATTTGTTTAGGGATGGGGCTTGTAGGAGGAACTTTTGGTATGTTAATTGGTTCCATGTCTTTCCAGGTTTTGAAGATAGGTTTTTTTGTTTCGGTTTGATTTGGTTTTTTGTGTTTTTTGTTTGTTTGTTTGTTTATTAGTTTGTTTGTTGTTGGTTTTTGGGGTTTTTTTTTGTGAAGCTGTCAAGTCTACATAGCAGACATTTCTTTTGGAAGTTAAAAGGAGTAGTATTTTCTCCAGTAAATTTCATACTGGAAATTCTTAACTTAGAGTGTATACTGATTTCTTTAGATTCACCCTTTGTGAAGTCTCATGAAAACTAATTTATTACTTATTTTTCCTGCTCTTACCTACAAGTCCTCCTGTTTTTCAATTAACTCAGTTCTCGCTGCTTCTTTACAATCATGCCTATGATTGGTTTTCCCTCAGGACTAATGGCAGCTGCTTTCTGTTGAATGTTAAATATTGCAATTATATCTTCAAATACCGTAAATGTCTACTTAATTCCCTAAATTGTCAATACTGTTTGTAAAGGATAAGTGAAAAGAAAAATATTTGCCCTCATGGTTTATTTAGAATGCAAACTGCTACTGTTGGCTGTCTGCATGTATGAGGGACTGGCACAAAATTCTCATTAAATGCTATGTAATTCTTGGTGTTATGAACTTCTTAATTTTAAAAATCTAGAATATTTTTGACTGCACAGGGTGCATTGAATGATACCTTTCAAGTCTTAATTTTGGAAAATTGCAGTTTGATGCATGGGAAGAGAAAGTCAGAAATCTTGTACAGAAAGCTTGTATTTCAAAAGGAATTATGTTTGGTTTTGTTTTAATTACCAATAAAATTTAATACTTTTTAAAATTAAGATTTTTTTCTAGAATTCCACCTGGATATGTTCAACGTGTATGTTTTTATTGGTTGAATTGTGGTTGAATTGGTGGTTGAATTGTTCTATTTTCACTGATTCCATCAATTGTAATAAGATTTTAGTTTCTCCGAGTTCATGACAGGTTTGTGATATACTACTTGAGAACAATGAAAGATATTTTAAAAGTGTTTTCAAAAGTTATGGAAAATATTTGCTATATCCTGAAATGTTTCAAATGTAAGAGATTATAAACATTTGAACAGAATTTTCGATAGGAATAATGAAAGATGTGTAAAAACAACAGGAATTAAAAAATTCAGAATTAAAATCAAATCCTTACACTGAAAGAAATCACCTAGTAAGAAGTGAGCAGAGAAACTTGAAAGAGATATTCTGAAATTTTGGAATATATGTCAACCTAACATTTGTGAAAATATTCCCCCTTTTTAAGAGAAGTATTAAATTTAGCTTTTAGCAGGAACAGCTTCTTAGACAAAAGGAGAACTCTAATTAAATACTTAAAACTTGATGATTCTGTAAAGGTCAAATGGGTAATATAAAATGTATTGCAAAGTGATCCATGTCAAAAGTAATTTCTGAGAGGCTTGGGTGAGAACAGAAAAGTCCATTGCAAAATCACTCACTGTTAACAAAGTGGGAAAAACCCTGCTAAGTCTTTGAATGCATCAGCTCTTGGATCTCATGACAGCAATGTGAAAATTAACATTCAAACCATTTTTAACACACTAGAAAATATTTGCTGGTTAAGAAATGCAAGCAAAGGTATTTCCTAAAATAAAGAATTAGTGGACTAATATGGATCAAGTATATCTTTATTTATTTATCTCATCTATAATGTAAAACCAATTCTAAGCAGAAATTTCATTCCATTTTGCCATCAATAGTCATTCTACAGGCTTTTTCTTCAATGGAAGTGTGTATTGTCTTTTTTCACTATGAACTTTATTGTTGCGTTAGTGTCTAAACTTCTGGGTTTTCCTGTGAATGTATCTAGGATCAATTTAATAAGACATCACCTTATTTATAAGTCAGAATTGTAAGGAAAAACCTTGTTGTACAGATCTGTAGGGAAAACAATTCTAAAGTTAGAACACTAAAGAGAATCATGGAGAAACTGGGATTTCAACTTTCTATTTCTTTTGGAGAACACTGTTTCAGTGCAAGTTTCCCCACCTGCTATTTTACTTTTCAAAGCATTCCCTTTTTTTTACAAGAAATTATTGTTATTTGATATTAAACCAAAATTAAAGTACTGAAAAGAAAAATATACTAGTACAATGTGTTTCTCATGGTTTTAATCAGCAAATGTTCTAAATATTTTTTTAGTTATGCATAAAAGCAGAGATTAGTATGTCTTAATATTAAATTGTGGCTATGGTTTATTGATAATTTAACTCAAAAATTTTCTACTACGTAAATTAAAAGTCTAAGGGATTTTTTTAAAAATAGATTTTAAAAAATTCATTTTCTTTTGTTCAAATGCTTTTTAAAAGAATGTGTATTAATTTTGAAATGTTATTACCATTGTCACATTTTATGAACATTTCATATTTGATTAGCATTTTACAACTGATTCTTTACAAAATATATGAATGGTTCTGCATAAAAGATTTGTTTCTGATGCCTGCAGGACAAGAAATAGTTGTACAGCAACAGCAGTACCTTTCACACAGTACCTTTGAAAACAACAAATTGTATTATACAGGTTTCTGTAATTCTAAAGAAGCAATAAATAATAGATAAGTTGATGCCCTTGTTACCTCTACATGCACAGCAAGTGAAGTCAATTACAATCTCTGTCTTGGATTATTTTTTGGATGGTGTTGTTTGTTGTTGTTGCTCTTTTGTTACTTGAGAAGTGTCTCTTTTGCTCATACCAGAAGAGTTCAACATAATTTCAGTCAGATAAGCAATGATATTATTGAAATTTCCAAGATTTTTTGAAAATTATTTACCTATTTGCAATATAATCCTTAATATATGAAGCCAAAAAGATAATAAAACCAAAGATTTCTTAAGTATTGATTTGCCAGCACAGGAAAATGGTTTTTTTAATTTCTTAATGAAAACTAACTCTATTCTCAGAGTTGATGACACAAGGTGCAATGGGATTGAATGAATGCAATGTCTGTATTTTTTATAGAATTTATTTTAAAAAATATGAATAAGCAGCTATATAGTCAAGCAAGCATTTTACTGAAGTAATTTATGACTTTACAAAGATAATTAAGGGTAGAATGATACAATGATTCAATCAAGGATGTGATTAAGACTGATTCAATAAATCAATATGTGAAATTATCAAATCATCAAATGAATAGAGCAAGTAATCAAGTAAAATTACACCGTTAACATGAAGAATCTGAGAAAATCACATTTAGTCCAGGATACTGAGTTTTTCAGGCAATCAGAGCATTGATCTAGTTTCTGAAGTTCCTAGACTATTGCCAGGAAACTTACCTATCTTGGTTTCCCTCAGAAAAGGAGCCAGGCTTTTTTTTTAGTTTTTTGGCAATTCCACTTAGTAAGTTTAGTATGCTGTTAATGCTTCGTTTTTATTTTTCCCTTTTTTGAGACAGTATTGTACCATAGATTCTAAATATACATGTAGAGGTGAATAAACAATGTTCAACATCAGATTTTCTATAAAGTTGTGTTTTTGTGATCCAAGAGAAGAATTAATAAAAGACCAGAAGGAGGAAGTGTTGGTATCCATATCTAGAAACATTTTTTGTTGGAGTTCCCACTTCTACCTTAGAAATACAAATGCACTAGTGGAAGAATATGAATGAAACTTTCTTGGTCAAAAACCCTCACAAAATTCAAGGAACCTTTGTTTCCATGGAACAGAGAAGTGCATGAAGTTTACAAAAGAGGAAACTTTCCATCATTAGCAGAATGCCTCCAGTGTTTGTGTTAATCTAGCTCTTATAACATGAACAAATTTTCCTTATGGATTGCCCTAATCTTTATTTTACCCTTTCTTTGCTTTAGAAATATTAATTCATTCAGATCCATTTATATGGATCTAAGTATTGATCTCATGCTTTCACATCAGTTCTCTTAAGATTTACACAAGAGTGCAAAGTATTGTCATTAGTGACCTTTAACTTGAAATCTGCTGATATTATTACCCACAAATATTCATCTTGAATGGAAGAACCTGGGTCTAGAGATATATCATCAGTCTAGCTGAACCAGAAGAGAGGAGACCCACAGTGAGAGCAAATTTTATGTTATTGCATGAAAAGAGGGTCGTAGTCAACATAGTTGCCAAAGCACATTCCTTTCCTTGTGCTTACCTCAGCAATCATTACATTTGTTTAAATAGTTGGGTATTCACATGAGAAGAATTAGAGATGCATGGAAATTCAGAACTCATCTTTATAATTCCAAAGCATATCAAATATTTTCTGGTGAATAAATGCTTAAACAAAGGTTTTCTTGTCAAGTAATACTTGGAATTGCATTTACAATAATTTAAAATCCTCAGAGTAAGGCCAGAAGAGTACCACAGCAGTTTCCCAAGTTAAGACAATTGTCCATTTGACCAAAGGCCCAAAGGCGTATCTTTAACTCTCACCAGCAGCAAATGCTTAATGCAGAGTATAAATCCCAGGAAGTTACCAGTGATGTACATACCAGTGGCTTTGTGTTGAGAGGAAATATCTTTAGGTCAACTCTTTTCTGAAGGTATATTTAAGCACCTGTGGTTGCCTATAGTGAAGAGTTTCACAGTTTAACTAATGTAGATGCGTAAATTTAGTGTAGATGTGCCCATATTGTTGGGGGGATTTCACCCTGACACCTGACACATATGAACATTCATTGTTTCCCTAGTTCTTGTTGACTTCCTCAATAGATTTCTCTCATTTGATGAGTCTTTCTTGTATTCCCCACCATCTTTACCAGACTGAAGATCTTCAGTCTGGTCTGTCTTCCTTTACGTAAATGTTCTTCACAGTTTGAAACATCCTTAACCCACACCTACACAAGGGTAAAATCTTGGAATTGTATTTTTGGTTTGGTTTGGTTTTTTTTGTTGTTGTTGTTGTTTGGTTGTTTTTCTTTACTATTAGAAAATATTCTGTTGCTGATGGATTCAACCAATGCTAAAGCAAACTGTATAAAATTGACACTACACATTCTAGTCATGGCAGAAAGAGATTTGAGATTTAGGTCAGGGAGGAGACTGAGAGTAGGAGTGAGAGGGCAAAGATGGATATTCATTTATGAGAGGACAGCCTGACAACTGTGTTTAGGTTATAATATCAATGGAAATATCAGAAAGAGAAAAAAAAATATTTTTTTTGCCTGTATTTGACATTTAATTCCTGGATGAAGTCCAGAACAGAACAGAAAAATGCAGGTAGACTCTAAATCGAGCAATACACTTTTTAAAGAAATTCATTTAAAAACAAATAGACAAGCACACTTAAAAGCAAACAAGCACAACTTTAAATCTTAATTTTGAGCCCACAGAGTGGATTGAAAAAGATTCCAATAGGATTGAGGTGGGAGAAATTAGATTTCTTTTTGATTACATCTGGATACAAATTGAGTTTAAATTAGATTTGTGCTGGAAAACAAATCTTGCAGAGGGAACTGATGTATGTGTAGTTTTCAAGTTCACATTGGAGGTCCATTTTTTTGGCAGTTGAGGCAGTGATTTAGTGAAGGACTTAATTATGTGCCAAATTATATGGGGTTTATCTCTATCTTGCAAAAGAAATGAAGCTCAAACTCTTCTAATGTATTTATACATATAAAGTGAAGAAATTCAGTGAACTTTTTTTTGACAGGGCTGGAGATGAAGAATATGCATTTAAATTACCTGCAAGTAGTGTGGGATGACTAATTAAATATGACTGAAATGTGTATGCATTTTTCATAGTTTTAATAAATGAAATTTTATGTGATGAGAAATGAGAATACAGCAAGCAATTCTTTGCAGTGCTTAGCTAATATAGCTGAGCTTCACTATTCCAACAAACAGAACTGTATTTCATATTTTAATATTATTTAGAAATATCTTATATTTTTTTAATGAGCAATGCACAGAGTTTTATTATCAAAAAAAGAAGGAACTTTAATCTCTTAGAAGAAATTTTTAGTTTAAGAATTTCAAAAATATCAGATGATTTATGAGAAAAAATATTGGCCTGTGTTATGCAATATACTGATGGCACATTATAGATGTATGATTACACATAGTATTCTGATATACATGATGGTAATCTCACATAATTCTCTTATCTATCTTAAAAAGCCATTTTCATTCTGTAGCTCTTGTAACACTCATATCTTGACCATACAAAGCTTCATTAGCATTAATATTAAAAGGCTTCAGTACATTTTCTGTGAAATCTTTTCTATGCCTCATAAACAGATTGCAGGTTGCTAAAAACACTTACACAGTATTTCAAGGAACAAAACACAAAATATCTTTGAAATAAATAGGTCACCACTGCATTTCCATTACTAGTGAAAGTGAAGAATCACACATGAAAGTACCCAGAGATCACATGCAAATATTGATTCTGGAACTGTAGAATGTACTTAGTATTGTTTTACTTTATTTTGAGTCAATAAACTCTTATAAATTAATTTTTTTTTCATATTAAACAAAGAACTAGTGGAAAATAGAGGTATATGAGGAGGGGAAAAAAGCCATGACCACTTTTATATAAACTCTCTTTTCAAAACTACTTTTATTAGCAAGTTTTATTTAATTAATTTGAGTCAATAGTAAAAGTTAAAGATCAGTTAGCAGAATTAAAATTTTTAATCACACAAACATGTTATTTTTGCATTTAAACAAGTGAAAAATGCATATAAAAAACCCAATTACTTTCTTCCTCATGAAAATTTTAAAAATATTAATATTTTAGTGGAACTTCATATATACACTTGCACATGTATACACTCATATTCATACATATACACACATCTTCATGGTTTTGAACAGTCTTGAATTCAACCTTGTTGCTTCATAAGGTGAAAGTAAAGTTCGTTATTTTACATACTAGAAGTGCACAAAAGTGCAAAATCTTAAATTTTTTCTCATCTAGAACAATTAATAGAAGTATTCACCCATTCTAGTGAATTTGTTAAAGAAATTTCATATTCAGAACTATTTCCACAAGGAAAAAGAGGTTGAATTCAATTATAACTTTCTTGAAAAGTAAATTAATCAGACTATATGAAATATCATCCATTCGTCAAGGGATGCAATCAAATTTCTTTAAACTTAGCAGTGATTTAAAAAACCTAAAAAGAAGAGAGTGAATTGTAATTTTTGTGTTTATTGTAAAAAATTCCAAATTCCCCTGAGTGTATGAAAATATATGCCATGCTCTGAATTCACAGTTCTTCTTTGCAGACGTAACCAAATATTTTGCCAGATATTAAAATATGTCCACAGTCTTTTTGAACTTGTTTACATTTTCATGCATTCTCTCATCATAAAGAAGGTGGTTTAATGGTTTTAAATATCAATAATTTGTTCATTACTTATAATAAAAATTTTTTTTAAAAATTTTTAAAAAGTCACATTTTGTTCTGTAAACACTTTTGATTTCCCCTGTTATGGCTATGGTTTCTGACATATTCATGCAACCCAAGAATGCAGATGATGGATTTGTGGAATGTCAGGTTTCCTTGCAAAGCATTCAAAACTGCAACACTGACTGCAGGACAAATGTATACTATTTAGCAGGAATACATCAGTCATGGAAATGATCATACTGTCAGTCCTGTTCAATACCTTACAGACTATTAAACAGAAGAAAGTGAAGTAAGTTTGTGTAGGATATTATGACAGATTGTGAACATGAATAATAGTAATGCTTTTCTGTAGTCTTAGACTGCCAATATTAACATGAAAAATTATCAGTCATTAATACATCAAACAATGCTGAGTTTCCAAGTCACAGTTATTATTGAATCCCTGTGCCTGAAGGAATAGGGAATATAATGAAACAGGTTTAGTGATTGAGTTTAGTGGAGCATCTTACTGGATTGTTATACCAAAAGGCTATCTCAATCACCAACAAATCTGAAGATTTAAAAGAGGTATTTCATACCAGATCACAAGGATAATGAAAGATACCAGAAGGTCTCAATATAATGTATCTCCAGGAATTTGAATACAGTAATGTAACCTTTTTTGTTTGTTTATTTTTGGGTTTATTTGGCCTTTAAATAAAATAAATCATCTTGGTACATGTAAAGTTCCTGAGCTGAAGAACTGTCCATTATGAAGTACCATAAATCATATATGGCAAATGATACAAATGAAAACACTATTCATTTAGGATCTTTGCTCTAAATATACGGAAAACTCTCCTTGAATTCCCCTTAACACCAGTAGGAGTTGGGTCATTCCTTCTGTTGAGAAGAAAGTGGAGAAGTAAAAGTGTGAAATTAATGACCTGAATGATATATTCTACAACATGAATAAAGCTTCAGTGCTGTGAATAGGGAGACAGACTGATATGCTGAAAATGCCAGCATTTATTAAAGCTCACATATCTATTCCATTGCTTGCATCTTTCTTGTTTCTCTTCTAGAGTCAACAGGGGGAGTGGAGGGGTGTTGTAATTTCTGTGTGTCTAAGGGTTGCATTTCACTCTTCCATGGGAGCAAAAACAAACCTCTGGCACTGAACTGCTAGAATCAGATTATTCTCTTCTAACTTTATTATCTGTTGGCTACAAGATGCTGAAATACAGCTGTCCTGGAAAAGCATATATGCATTTATATATAACAATGGTAGCTGCACAAAAATATTTCCAATCTTGATCTAACAAAAGAACTATGCCTATAATGCTGAGCACAGGGAGAGTCCTACTGGCTGTCACAACGTCACACTTTTACTGGGACAAGAGCTACCTGGCTTCAGCCTTCTTTATGACTCCCTTTCCATTCCATTTTTAATAGTTCATGTGGTATATTGCATTTAAACAGTTAAGGTTTTACAAAATCAAAGAAACAAACAAAACCCCTCAGAGATATTTAATTATGAAAATAAAGAGGAAAATGATAACTGCAAAATTATTTGAATTAAAAATGGTAAAAGGCCTGTTTTCCAGTATCCCTGTTATAACAGGAGTTTAAATACAGTATCTGATTCTCTAACTGGAGATTTCAAAATAGATCTAAAAATGTTGATGTTTTTCTTACATTCTCCTCCTCCCATCTTCATCTCTAGGAAGTTCTTACCTGGAACCAGGCTAAGTATTTTCAACAGGATCCTGTTGAAAACGTACAGACTCATTTATTTCACAGTGAATATGACAAAATATAAGTTTTAATTTGCATTGGCTTTCCTATTAATGCTAATTGAACCTTCAGTTTATATTTCTGCTTACTAACATTCTTTTTTAACAGCAGCATCACATTTGAAGATTTGATCGGAGTAGTTCTTTGTTTGAATAAGAAAATAGAATTGTTTTCTCTTTCACCAAAACATATCAAAGAAAATTGATATGTATTTCTTGGAATGCAACAATATAACAATGAAGTGACAAGCAATGTCTTCAAAGTGTCTTCAAGGTTGAAAGCATATTAGAGTAATAGCCATTAGTCCGCATGCATGTTCTTTGCTAGGAGTTCTGCAGCACAGTATTATATTTGATTACTCAACTAAAAACAGCCATCCATTAACCCCCAGAGAGATACAGCTCCCTCAGCATGCCTGAGGCCACACCACCTAGTGTGTCCCCATTATTTTAAATGTTGTAGAAGGAACACTAGGAAACACAGAATCACCTTAAGGTCACTCTTTGTCATTTCAATAAAAGTTATGGAAGGAAATGCATCCCCTTTCCAATGTTACCACAGTCAGGAGCACAGTAACATAAGGGAGGAGTCTGGCATGAATATTCAAGGACATTAATGGGCTAAGCATCAGTGGGACTAAAAGAAAAATTATAGAGAAAAAAAGAGTGCTTGTCAGAACAAGGCTAGTATTTCCATTTTTCTGGCAGTATGAGGGGATTTTACTGCTTCCTTCCACTAAAAAAAATGCAGAATTACAAATGATTCCCCAGTGGTTAGTTTGCATTTCTAGTCCTACTATTTAATGTTTTTATTGTATTAGAACTCAGATTTTCTAGTAATGTTTGAATGTTGTTTATGTGATTAAGAAGGATAAATTTTGGCATTTTTCTTTGTTTTGAAGAAATCATAATAAAAAGGCATTTGCAACATGTAGAGGAAACACTGAGTCAAGCATACATACAAAATGTGGTTTTAAAACTTTAAAATGTTCAATAAGCATATAACTTTATTTCATAACTAACTTTCTCAGGATTTTTTAATGTTCCCCTCCTAGCAGAGAAATGTCTTAAAGAAATCATCAATAAGCTTGGTAAGAGTGTACTCCAGCATAATGCTACACACAGTACACAGTCAGAAGCAGGGTTCTGCTGTGGAAGATATTCTGTAATCAAAAAGGAGGTCACAACCTCAGCTACAAAATTATTTTTGTGTAGTAGAACAATCCTATCCTGACAATTTTCAAAAAACATATGTAACTAATGGAAATGCATATGTAAAACTACCACCAAACATTTCAATATTTTCCTAAATTTAAAATTTATTTGCTTTATTTATTGGTGCTCCACTTTTGACTATTTTCTTAAAATTTTCTGGAAGCAGATATACTTAAATTCCTGATTAGAATAAGAACTTCATCCATTGACAGAAGTTAAATTCTGGTTCCACATCATCACAAGTGAAGGAATTTGAGAGCTTAAAAATGCTGGATCCCTCAAACTGCATTATGTATTCTTTGTTTTATTTATATTAACAATACCAAACAAAAAGGGAAGTTGCACAAATACATCTCTAGGGAAACTGAACTGGCTATCACAATGATGTTAAAATAGTTTTTGAAACCTATGGATATAAATTCAATCTTCATTACACCGCTTTATCTATGTAACAGGAAGTACTGAATGGCTTAATTAATTCTTGATTCTAAAACACTTAAGGAGCCTCTGAAAAAATGACATGCAATTTCAAAACATCATTTTTACTGTGGTGACTCACATGGATCTTAATATTCTACTTGATAGAAGAACTATTCATTTCTCTGCTTAATATTTTTGAGACTGTTTTGTTCTTCCTCTGTATTAGGTTCAAATTCAAATAGTAAGCTTTCTTGGGCAAATCAGGGCAGCTGGACATAAAAGCCTGTATGCATGCTGTCTTTCCACTCAACCATGTAATGCAACACTTTGCTATCTCCATTAAAAGACTTACTTTCTACCATATCATGCATTTCATAATATTTCCATCTAAATGCAGATTTTTCTGTTCCATGTGTAGCATCTAGTCAGGTTTTCCATAAAAATACCAGCGGGACAGAACATTGAAATTCATTTTGCATATTAAAGAAATCTCTCCAAGATTCCTTTTATTTGTTTTATCAACTCAAGCAATAAACAAGAAAATTAGAGTTTCAGCAATGATGGAGAAAACATTTATGATTTTATCAGACTCGATTTCTTTTTTCCTTGCTTAGAGAATTTCCAGACTCTTAAGAAAAGGTAATTTTAAAATGTTGTACTGATGAATGGCATAAATCCATCTATATCTTTTAACCCAAGTGCAATACATTTGGCATTTCCCAATGAGAGCTCCACTTTGAGCAGCACACATATTGAATGCTTTTGTTATCTATATTTACAACACACTTAATATCTCTCCCGTAAGAATTAGTTTTCTTTGAAAACATTTTTGCAAATGCCATAATATTTTCTGATATCACTCTCTGGTGTGCACAGGTATAAAAAAAGCCAAAATAAAAAAGCAAACAGCACAAACAGAATAGATCAGATAGCAGAGGTGTCATTGTAAACATTCTTTTCTAATTCTGAAAAGAGAACCCAGTCAAAACATTAATTTTCAAGCTGCATAAATATAGCCAGACTAGATTTATATTGTAATAAGTTGTTTATTAGAAATTTTTATACTGCATATTAATCAGAAACTGAAAAATCCTGCAATTTTAAGAAAAATGAACAACACTTTAGACAACAGTTACTACAACCTCCCATGTGTGGGTTTATATATAAATAATGTTAAAAATTTAAAAAATAGAGAATATATTTGACTTTTATGTAATGATTTTCTCTATTTTCTGGTATCTTGTAAGCATAAAATTTGTGGTTTGGAGTCTTTTATTTTGATTTGTATAAAAAAATATGAAAATGAATGACTGTCTGTGCTTGATTTTATTTTTATGAAGTCCTCCTAAACCACTCAAAATTTTTCCAGATCAACAATACATCACCATCTTAGTACAGCTGTAGCTCAGCCTTACACTGATATGTGTGATAGATGCAGGAAGCCTGCAAGTTTTCTTTCTATTATTTCAGTGCAGTTTCTGGAATGTCCCAGAGTAATGGAAGAACTTTGCACTTTGTTTGCTGCTGACCTCCTCATTATAAAACCTTTGTTTTTATTTTATCTTGGGACAGAATGGGAAGTGCTTTTCCACCCTGAACCAGCAAAGCAGAGAGCACATGGGCAGGTAACCCAGAGTGCTTTTAGCCTGGAGATCTTGTTCAGGGAAGGCTTCTTGGCCCCTGCCATCACCAGCCTTATGCTTCCTGCCACCAGCTAACCAGAGACCCTCAGCTCCTCAGTTGCTTTTTCACACCTGCCTCTGCCCTGGCCCTTCATTTTCAGAATTCTTCCTTGTAAAGTTCATAAGTTTGTTCCTAGTGGGAGAGCTTTTTCTTCTCCAATTTTTCAGACTGTACAGCCCAAGAGGTGGTATACAGCTAAGTAAAACCTTTCAGCATAGACATGGTCAGACTGAATTCTCAGCCATGAAAAAGCAGGGAAGTTGTTTGATGCTTTTACAATGATTGGTGTCATTTCCAATAATGGTATATTTATTAATAAAATTACATAAAGAAAAATAAGCAAAATTAACACTTCTCCAAGACCTAATAGTATTTTGCAAAACTTAAGTGAATTAATCTCATAGTTCACTGCCTGTACAGTATTTATCTCTCCATAACTGTACTGATATATGTGGTGTTTTATCTTGGAATGAATATTATTTACATGGCTTAATCTTCATCTTGTTTTGCTAAAATATTCTTATTCAAATTTGTCATGAATGCAAAGTAATATGCAATTATATGCAATAGAGGGAAAGAGGAATTTCTGGATCAAAGCACATTTAGGTTGCAAAGATATAATGTAAAATATCAAAATAAATACTGACTTCATTAGCATTTGCAAATACTTCAAGGTTGTTCCAAAAATCATCAGAAAAAATGTATATAATTAACCTTAGAAATATTGGTTTTTTATTCAGACACAGAAGAGAAAAAATTCCCTCTCCATTTTACAAGAGAGTTGTGTTGTCAAAATTTTATTGTGGCATCACAGTTGTTTGAAATTAAATTGGTAAGTTGCAGAGTGGTGGTGCTGGTAGCAGGAATCCTTGGTGGGCAGAAAACACGATGGTTTCAGACACACAGACAAACTGGAGTGAGTTCAATGAGGGGCCCCCAAACTGGTTGGGCTGAAGTGCTTGTTCCCTCAAGGAAAGGCTGATGGATAGGGCTGGCTTAACCTGGGGATTGATGGTTTCAGGAGGTAATGCTGGCAGTGGCCCCCTGTACCAGTATGAGAGTGAGCAGGTTCTGAAATGTTCTGGTTAAAATATTTCATGGACTTTGGTTTATCAACCAAGGTTATTCCTGAGGAGTTAATTCTGTCATGTAATTTTCTCAAATAATTTGTGTCTAAAAATAATGAAAGACTTTTCATCTGGAAAAATGTATTAAATAGGAAACATGAAGAAAAGGAATAAATTCAACACTTGACTGTGAAGGAGCTACTGTTTACATTTGACTCCGTTGCTGCAGTTTCTCAGGGCAACAGTCTGGCTGCATTGCATCAAATACAGGTGACATCAAATAACAGGAAGGGCTCACTGACTGCACTGGAAGTTGGAGTACTGACATGAAGTGCAGCCTCCCCTTCTCTTATTCCCAGAGAAAAAGGGTTTTGCTTTTGTGTTAACAACACTTTCAGGGCAAATGACTTGTGCTGCTCTCCCAGGAAGAGCAGCTCACAGTGCAGTGCACACTGCAGCCCTGGGAAGTGCACACTGACTTGAGAACAGGGCAGGTTCTCCAATATACAGCAGTAATTTCAGTGAGATAGGAATTTTTGAGTTGGGAAGGCAGGTGATTCACTAAGAATGACCCTGGAGGAACTACAGATCTGTGGCATAATATATCTTGGGCTATAATGGCTTTCCATTATTGCCTTCAATGTTTTTTGCTTTACTGGTCAGTTATGTGCAATATAAAAATAAATACAAAGGAAGAACAAAGATTTTCTATTAATTCTTTACTTTTCCAAATTTCCCAAATTAAAAATCAATTAACTTCTTCACACTTCTTTTTGTTTGCGTCTTCATCCTCTCCCCTGCCTACCACTGTTCTCTTTAGGAAAAATAAAAAGGAAAAAAAAAAGAAAAAAAAAAAAGAGCAACATTGAAAAAAAATAACAATTATGATTTTGCTTACATATTATGAAGCTATTTCTCTATGTGTGTTCATATACATACTACAGCAGATCATTGTCTGTAATGATCACCAATAGTTTCATTTTCAAATAATTTTTTTTCCTGTTTTAATGTCAAAGCAATTCTTTCCTGTGCAGAAGACTACAGAACACTTTACTGTACACAGTTTTGGAGTTCTTCACCAGTCTCAAGAGTTATTTTAAATTTAAGCAGAGCATTATAAAGCATTATTTTCAGTTGTAATATCAATGCATGTTCCAATTTTTTCTTCAAATGAATCCTTGGACAGTTCTTTATACTGGCAATTACAGAAGTCATTGAAAATCTTCACTATTCTACAAACTTCTTTCTTACTTTGACACAAGTCTTATGTGGGACTGCCACATGCAAAGAGGTGTTCACCATATCACATTACTCTGGTGTTATCACTTTCTTGTTTATTATTTGCATTTTATCAAAGGTGTCTTGTCACATCTCTTCTGAATTGCCTTTAGACATGGGGTATTATGATCTGCTAACTATAGTGGTGGTGTGGAATTAAAGTCAATTTACACATTCACTTTTTACAGTGAAGGCAGGATTATCATCTAAAAAAATCTTTCAAAGTAAGTGGAAATCCATTTGATAAAATATTCTGAAAATAATCTATTATGAAAAGATGTACTCATGCTTACTAAGCAATTCAGCTACTGGTGCTGATTGGATAAAGACACTGTATTGCTATTAATTGATTGCATTACTGGACAGCAAGATTTTAAACAAATGCAACATCCCCAAAATATTTTTTCTCTACAACCTGATTAACTTTGTCTTATCTTGCCAAAATTTTCATTCATAAGAGAGAAAAAAAAGCTCTGGATTGTTTTCAAGCACTGTTTCATCCTGTGACACAAAGATTTCAGCTAATTCGTGTACTTATGATTAAAAAAATGATAAAAATCTGTGGTTTACTTATGGAGTAATATATTTTGAACAAAAATAAGATCCAGGAATAGGCAATTAAAGGCATAAATATTGTGTCATTTTACTAGTTTCAGTACTGATGAAAGCTTCAATGAAAGACACTGATATTTGCTGGGTTTTAACAATTACATTTTTCCTTGTTCTTCTTTCACCCCAGTCAGCCATTATATTAATATTTTGGCAGCACCAGTGATAAATAAGGCCATCAAACAGCTAATGATTGAATGGCTAATCACCTGTGCATGCTTTGCCTTTCACTGACAATCTCAGATTGATATTATAGTTTTCACAGACACATATCCCCTTTTTTTAAAGAAAGGAAAACGTTATTTTCCTTTGCATAAAAGAATTCTATTAACAATTTTATTACCATAGTTTGGGGCATTTGTGTTTTGGATCAAAGGCTTGCCATCTGTTGTTTGGAAGAGATGCATCTGCATCTTTTTTCTTCTGATGAGCAAAATGGAAAAGAAGAAAAAGAAGAAAGGTCATTTCCAAGAAGAGTTGTTTAAATGGTCCTTGAACAATATCTCTGACTTGTAAGTATTCCACTGTGTTTGGATTTGCCTTGTTCTGAATTACAAGTTCTCACATGTATGTCCTGTCTCAGCTGCCAAGTGATTTCCATCAGTTAAAAGTTAACTGCCTGTTCCCAGGCACTGTGTTAAAATAGTCACAATAGTGACTTGACCATACAGAGACATGCTTTTATTCCTTTTTTTCCAGCACCAGACTGGAAAAAAAAAAAAAACAACATGGTAACTGCCCCAGTCTGAGGTTTCTCCTTTGCCCCAAGATCACTCCAGAGGGACACGAAGGTAGTTCAAACCCTGGTTTTCTCTGAAGCAGTCGAAGAGAGATTGCTGGAGACAGTTTTCTTTTTTTCCAAGGATTGTTTATTATTTCTTTTCTCAGGGACCTTTTGCCTGGCCAGCAGCGGTCTGCTCAGCCTGGCATTCATGGTGGAATCTGCCTGGTGAAGGCAGGGCTTATCTTATATAGTTTGTACTACATATTGCATGTTTACAAAATTTTCCCAATACAATACAATTTTATTAAATGGTCTAGCCCTGACCCCATCCAATCCAAGAGTGCCAACGTGTCACCCAACATGGATGACAGGGAGAAGAAGGAGGAAAAGGTGTCCACCCCCCAAATTCTCCATCTTGGCCACATGTCCCTTATCATAAACATTCAAAAAAACCTATTTATCTACGTTCTAACAATCTAATTTACACTTCACTAACTTTGGTAGCTTGTTTCCATTCCCTTTGTGCTGACAGCTTCCCCCAGGGGTTAGAATTCAGCACCTGTGACACCAGGGTCTCACTCAGAGGTCTTTGAGACCCTCGCCAGGGGAGTTTTGAGACCCCCAAGGAGGCCAGGGATACGCCCTGGGCTCCCACAGTAACTAACATCCTTGCTTCAAAAAGGGGATTTAAGAATTGCACTGAAGTAGCAAGAGGAATAACTGAGATTCAGAAGCCTAGGAAGGCAGCTGGATTCTCTTGTATGGACTTGTCTGTAGCAGGTTGGCTAAAGAAAATAGGGCAACTCTGAATGGAGCTCAAAGGAAAAGAATGAAACCCAGAGAATCTGAGGTGACAACAGCATTTGTGACAATATACAGAAGTTGAAGCTGTAGTCACTATTATACTGATAGCCATTTTAAAACCCGTTTTAAAGATAGGTTAAATGTATTTGCATACAAACATCCATTTCTGGCCTTGTGTAAACCAGGAAACTGGTATTATGACCTCATAATGAATTAATGGTAAAAGCTCTGAATATTCTAAGCCAGGTAATGGTTCATGGAGATACTATCAGTTTTATAAATCTTGTTCACCTTTGTCAAAAATCTAAAAAATACAAAAACCACTTTCTCTCCCTTCTCTTTTTTCCTTCTCTTTAACATACTCAAGTTACAGTTCATGAAGATTTTAAATACTAAAAACGAAGAATTTAAAAGTTAGGAAACAGTTTATGAGTTACTCTTCACTTCTTCATCATGAAACAGGATCTTGTGGAAAATCTCAGACACAGACTGGCTATTTGGTCTTTCTGAAATCACTTTGCTCTGCTGAACTCCAGTCAACAAAAGATATTTTCAGATATGAGGCTGTAAATTCCCTACATTTATTTTAATTGTTGGTTTGTTTTGATTTCCCCCAGCACGATCTCTGCCTTGTGTGGGTTCACTCTTCTTCATTCAGACAGTGCTAGTCTTCACCCAGTAGCTGTTCTTGGCTGATGTTTGACCCCATCTTGCTCTCTCTGGTGAAGATGCACATGATGAAAGCTATGTCGCTGCACTAAATTCACAGTAATTCAACCATTTTAGGATCTATTTGTAGATATTCAATAGGTTCAAAAAAAGAAATTATAGTTGTGAAGTCAGAAGACAAACTTGACATTTCTTGTCACCTTATTAAAGTTGTGTTCACCCAGAGAGATATTGGATCATTTTGATATATTCATTATGCAGCCTTGCCATTTCCTTCAGTAATCTCTCATGGTCACTGTCACTATCAAATGTTGCATAGAGGTCAATAAAAATGAGAAATTATATTTATCCATCACTTTTGTGATGCTATTTGTATCTTGAGATCTAGGTTCTGGTTTGCATCCAGATTGTGTTGAGGCTTGGACACTTGCTACAGCCTGGTTGCTTCTTCCCCCAACAGTCTGTCATTGCTATGAGAATACCACAAAAAATATCAGTAATGTTGTGCCCCTTGTGCTGGGGCTGCTGTCACCGAGTCTCAAGGATCAACATGAGTGACAGTGGCCAGCTTCTGGTTTCTCTCTATGCACTTGCTTCAATTTAAGAGGCATGGCAGAACTCTGCCCTGTACTGTGAAAAAAAGAGGAGGGACTTCAGTGAGAAGCAGAAATAGCAACTTGCACCAGAAAATGGCCAGTCATAAAGCTGTACTTTCTACAGCTTTGTACTTTACTACATCTCCAGGATGTAGTAAAATTAAAATCTGTCCACTGGGCAGCAGATCAATAAACAAAAAATATGGCTTTGATTTGTGAGCTATGTCAATAGTTGTAGACATAGCACCACGTAGAATTCAGCTTCAGTGTTATAAGAAAAACTCTAGGAGAAGCACATTTCCAATAAAGGTCTTCATTTCAGGATATCATAGAAATGATGGTCAGTAAAAAGATTATGCCAAAATTTTGGATACAGCAACTAGAAGTATTAGGACTAAATTACCTATTCCATTGCTAAAAAACCCTGAAGATACTTGGAAATTTTATAGCTGAGTTTAAAACTCTTTCTGGAATTTTACTGAGAAAATTGTGCCATCAGTATGAAGAAACAAGCTTTTCATTTGCTTTAGAAAAAGAAAATGAGGATTGAAGAGAATATATATAAATGTATCAGCTGAAAAATAGGCTTAGTAAAGCATGTTAATGTGAAATATGACCAAAATTTTAAAGTTGTTAAAATGTAGCTGTTAATCATATGTGTCAAGGAAAAAGCAGTTTAGGAAAATGCTCCATAACTGTTGAAGTTCATTTTGTTACCTTGGAAAAGCTGGAATGTAAAATAACATTCCATTCTTGTTTGCACACTTTATTAACTCTTGGTCAATATGAGGCCATGATGCCCTCATGTTAAAGAAGAGCCCTCAAAATCCTTCAAGAAAAATATGTGCTGCTAAGAAACATTCCAAAATGTAGAAAGCATGTAGCTTCCAATAGCACTGCAGAATTTTTCATCTATGACTCAGGGACCTAGTAAGACAATGCATCACATAGTTCAACATGAATTTTAAGACACACAGCTTTTAGATGGAAATGTAAAAGTATATCTGGGCATCCAAGCTCACTTTAAAGTCCAGAGGGCCAGCCAGGGGTCAGGAAATACTATTCACAGCTATGGCCATGTTGAGACAGACAGCAGGGTGTACAGAGGTTATTGGGACAATCAACACAGCCACACAAGGTTCTCATACAGAACACCTTTATGAAGATTGTTACTGTTTAGGTACTTGAAAACAGTGGCTGATAAATGTTTAATCCAAAGAACACTTCAAGCCACGTTATTTTCTCTTTCTGAAGCTTAATCCTAATTTTACTCAGGTCTGAGATTGTCATGAAATTTAATCAGAGACTGACTTCTTAGATGTCCCGAGCAGAAACCATGTGTGGCTGTGCACAAGCAACCTGAACAAATAGGCTATTACTCAGATTATTTTAATTCCCAATCTGAGAAGAGATTGTGAGGTGGCTGTTTTACCCCCTGAAATTTTATTGGCCTTTTTTCAAGAGGAAGGAAGAATTTTCTTAAAAGAATTACATTCATTAAATCTGTGATTAAAACTGATAAAAGATGAGTGCCAAATCATATCACAGATATAAAGGAGATTATTTTTTACCATAAAGGGCAAATAGCAGCCAAATGAAGGAATAGAAACAGCTGAATTGTGGATATTAATATAATCCCTTGGAAAGCAAAGTGGATAGATATTTGCACTACGTGAACTGTTGAATATAAGGGTTTTTCTACTATCTAGGGAATTATTTTTTCTACATTCACATTCAAATGAAGTTTGCAAGTATAAAAAGACAGAAGAAACATGTGATTCCCAGGATTAAGGAATTTGAGATTCCTCTTCTAAAATTTTACCCCACAAAATGGTGATGACTAATGAAATTGACGCTCTACATCTATCCCATGTCATATGCAGATTTCCATCAGCAATCTAGAGGTTAGCCTGTCATCATAAACCCTAATATAAAATTTATTTATCGTTTTACCTCACAGCTGACATTGCTAGATGTACATATGTGTAGTCATTGCATCTCACCTGTTAGTCAGCAACTTATGCTTTAGTTATGCTCAAAAGCCTAGCCATGATTTCATTTAAAATGAAAAAAATTATGCACATCCATATTTTACTTCAAACTACATGATTTCATCTTTTAGCTCCAAATAGCAAAAGCAGAAAAGTGACTTTTCAAATATCTTTTCAACTGGTCAAGTTCTCCAATACTCAGTTTTTAACTAACCCATGTTTCTGGTTTTCTGCTTTATTTTTACTTTGCAGGATTTTATTTCCAGGGTAAAAAGAATTTGGGTGTCAAAATAAGGGTTAAGCTCACTGATGTGAAAATTGAAGCTTAAAAGAACATCTAAATCTTTTTCTGTTTTTCCATTTTACTAGGAAACCTTATGAGAATGCATAATACAAAGTAGGGAAATTTCCATCTCAAATGTATGGATTGAGGATATTTAAATAACAATACTACCATTTAGGCATTGTCTGAGTGAAAAGAATTTTCAGGCTTTTGCGGTTCACCTTTCACTAGTCAAAATGTAGCTCCTGGCGGTTTGCATGCTGCGTCGCTAGATTAAATGATAATGTTCCTTCAGGTAAGTGCTACAGAGGAGAGAAAAATTAAAGCCTTGGAAAGAGATTCCTGTTCCTCCTAGGGTCTTTTTATGACCAATAAAATGTGCTAGAAAAAAGTCACCAAATCATAAAGATGCAGGAAACAAATCTTTTAAAGACTTTTCCACAATCTCTGGCTCAGCAGCCCTGGAGATAGGAGGATATATCAGGAGAGGGTCACAGTTTATCTCAACTCAAGTCTCATTTGGGGTGAGCACCAGACAGCTATTGCAGCATTCTAGATTGTAGCAGCCAAGGACATTAGCCTGCATGTCTGCAAATTAATTGTCGTACTCTTAGATCTCTGCTGTTTATGGGTCTGGTCATGGGGGATAGTTGATTAGAAAGGTGTCTGCTGCTAGGATTCAAAGAGCTAATTCCACCAGAACTTCTAAGCTTCAAGCCCAGACTTTTTTTATTTCTCTCTTTTTGAGCTGAATCAATGACTTTGGTCTTTTATCACCCATTCATCAGCAGGTGTTTCTAGTCAAGACATGCAGATACAGCCTGGATACATGAACAGGATTCAGGTCTCTTAGAGCACACAACTTCTTTACCCTGATGGGTTCCAATATCTCACAAGAGCAAGATTCCAATATATCAAAAGAGCAGGCTCTTTTGGGCAAGCCTGAATTCTGTCTGCAACGTAGCCATGGTACAAATGACTGTTCCAGGCACAAAACACAGTCTGAAAGCAGGAGAATATCTCCTCCTATCTCCAACTCTTGCATCGTGGCATTGGCTTTTTTTTTTCTTTTGCAGCAGAGGTGCTAGGAATGTTTGTTCCAGGAGTGCAGAGAGCAGGGGGAAAAAGCTAGTGAAGGAAAATATGGGACAAGGCAAAGCAGTCCCAAAAGTTTACTGAAAGTCTTTGTCTGAAATGGAAAATCTAAGTAGTAATTGTTCTCTAGATAATGGGAGCTTTAACAGCGCTTCCGTCACTTTTCATTTCATGACAGCAATTCCTGGTGATAATATTGTTAGTGAAGGATACCACTCAGAATACTAAGAATGTGACAGCTTCCACCTATGAAAATTGTACCCAAAGTGTATGTAACAAATATAGGACATTCAACTGATTTGAACAACTACAAACTTCAGGATGAACTTTCGCAAGATGAAGTTCAAAAATTAAGATAAGGAAGCAAAGTGACTACGTTAAGCATGGAACATTCAAAATATTCTTCATTCCCCTCTAACATTTTTATCACATTTAAATTGAGGACAAGGTCTATTTTCAGCAGCCACACAGAGATATGCCTATCTCAGTTTACATAGAGGTGAAAGGGAAAGCAGAATTCTACTTTCCTGAGAATGCCTGAGGGCATAAAAAAATTCTGGATTACAAAGTTCTAAACTCTCTGCACTGGATCAGTGATATACTACTATTTTCATTTATCAAGCAAATACAAAGTAGTCAGCTTGACAAATTATGCTTGCTCCAGCTAGTGCAGATGGGTTGTATCTCATAACATGTTTTAAATTATTAACTACAGAAAAACAGAGACATTATATAACAATTTAAAAGCAAGAAAACAAAAATATAAAACCACCATTATTTTTCATACATTGCTATAATAATGTTCAACACCTGCCAGTATAACAGCTTCAGATAAATTTAAATATACGTGCATATTTCCTGGTTTAAACTATATTGTATAAATTTTCAAAACAGGCCAGACCAGAAGTAAGCAAAAATTAGTTATTTATCACTCTTTCCAGTTTAATCTGGTTAGGCTACCATGCTTTAAAACTTAATATGTGATGTACACTTGCTATAGGAGAAAGGACATTGAGAAGAAAGAGAAAAATGTCATTACAATTTTATATTTCAGCTTGGATCTACTTTACTTACTGTTTGAAAGAAAGAAAAAGCCATTGCTTTTGTGAATACTGGGATACTACCAAGATTAGTTTTCCATTCAAATAAGAAACAGTGTTTTGCTAATGTGAAGAAAGAAACTGCATGCTGCAATGCATAAAATGAAAGTACCTATTAAGCCAAATTAAATTGCCTGCCTGAATGGGTTGATGCTGCTGCTTTTATACAGGACTGAAAGATATATTAGAAATCTCCCAGATGGAAAATACAAGAGATTTGAATTTTCTCTTTTCAAAACAACACATATTACCTTCCACTGTAAATTCATTGCTAAGACTTTGATTTTGTTCTCAAATATAGGTGTACAAATGTGCTTGTGGTACTGCTACTAAAATAACATGATGATGCTCTACAGGACAATATATGGTGCATGATAATCAGTTTGAAAAGTCTGGGGCTAGATACCATCACCCATCTTTATGCTTGATATGGGCAACAGAATGTTTTTTCTAACTATGGCTGTATTTAGTGATCTAATAAAAAGCTTTTGAGCTGGTAGCCCTTGAGATGACAAGCATGAATTCAAGTATTTCCTATTAGTTTCATAATTTCTTACATAGTTGTGCACAGCTGGTGACAAAACAGGTTATTATGAGTTATTGCTTACAAAAATGGTCGCAATCAGTACAGAAATAAGGTTTATTTAGCTTCTCTGAGCAGATAGAAGCATTTCAGTTTACATTCCTAGTCATTGACAATAATAACTTTGTATTAGATCCTGGTTTTTTTTACCTTGATGCACTCTGTAACTGCTTAAGTAGATCTATTAAATGTAGTATTCCATGTTTTCACCACTATCACCACTCTTCTCTATTAGGCTTCAGAAACCACACTCCTTTTATTTTCAATCAGATTTCCATACAGTTAATCATCTAAATAAATACATATTGCTATTCATTTGACATCAAAATGGGTATTTTGTAATTCTACATCATATACTGCTACAATCACTTTTACTTAGCAGTAACATTCTTCTAAATGAAGCATGCCCCACACTTATTCTGTGGTTTACCTGCAGTTTACAGCAAAGATAATCTCTGTTCCTGTTCTTTTTGGTCTCATGTGGACATAGCAGCTGAAATGAACAGTGCAATTTCCACAATCAATCACCTTCACACTAAGTGGCAGTCCAGAAAGTCTAGATGCTCTAGATTGAATGATAAAATTTGTTGTTAATACATACCTTATGCTGCCTGGAACTCAAAATATACAGGCATTTATAGAGTTTCAGGATCATGGAAAGTGCTGGTGATTGATTCATGTTACATATCACAGTGTGTGAAAATTTTGTACATGTGTTAGAAATGTGTTACACTTTAAATGCTTTTTATTCTATAGAATTATCATTGTGTTTTATAGCACAATTAATAAACATTTACTTCTCCTACAAACTTTATATAGCAACTCTGAGATAGCTTTCCTGCTTGCCATGCATTATTTTAGTATTTACTTTTTTGCAGAACTCTTTGTATGTGGCAATTTTATAACAAATAAAATTTCCACATCTGGTTGGGAATTTTTTGTTGAGCTAGTTTGTGCTTTGAGTTTCTTGGGTTTTTTTCTTTTGGGGTTATCCAGGTCCATTGTGCATTGTGTTTAATTTCCTTTTTAAAAATTTTATTCTGTTTGTTTTTCAAAAAACAGAAAGATGAGACAAAAATTCCCCTTCTTTTGATTTAAGCAAAAATTATGTAATTATTTTTCCCTAAGTAAATTTCATTAAATATGCTCTTTTCACAACAAACTACAGCATTTTATAGGCTTTCTTAGATTTAGCCTGTTACCTGTATGGTTCTGAAATGTGTCAAAGTTTAATGGGCTGATAGTGCTTTGGGGAATTTGTATGTGTGCATGCATGTGTGTGTGTTTGCAGCTTGGAATTTGATTTAATGAAGACCTCTTTTCTTTATTAGAAGCTACATATAAGCAGCCACATCCCAGAGGTCTCATAATCTTAGAGGTCTTTTCACCTAATTGATTCTGTGATTCTGTGATTTTACGAGTAAAAATTCCACCACAATTTGCAATTTTTATAAGCTAAAACTGAATTTAATTATAAATAAATTAAACAAACCATTTAATTAAATTTTCTACCTGAAAGCAAAACTAAGAACCTAAACTCCTTTCGAAAAATACTGCTTATGGAGTTATTTTCCCAGTAATATCTTAAAAGTGCAAACTAATCACAGCTGGTCAACTACATCTGGTTCATGTGTATCATGTTTACAAATTTATATGTTAACTGTTGATATTTATCTGCATACGTTCACATAACTCCACGTAAGTGAAGTTGTGTATTCTATGCACACACACACACAACACTCAGTATAGAAAAGAATCATGTTTCTTTGCAGAAAAATGAGGCCTATCTGAAGTAAAAAAAGTAAGAAACATTTTCTATTATCATAAGTCTTTATTTGCCTTTACAACAGATGTTTTCTACCTTTCTCTGAATAAATATAGAGAAGCTCCATTGAAACAACATAAATAAACAAAAAATTGAGCTTTGAGATATGTCTTTAGAAATAATCTGAAGCCCAGTTGAAGTATAATTACCATATTGCTCCTGAATTTTTTTGTACTTCTCGCACTATATTTTTTATTCTTTCCGGACAGACAGCTACCAACAGCTTCTGCAGACAGACTATTGCTTGGATTTTGTTTGATGCAGTGCATCCACACTTGCTATTACCTCAGTAGGATCAGAGGAGATACAATCGCAGCATATCCAGAAATACCTTGGATAGCTCCAAGTACTGAAGTACTAGAAATAACAGCTGCAGCACATCCCCAGGACAAAGACTGCTCATTCTTTGGGACATTGCCCTGGATCAAAGGTACTGAACAGAATCTAGTGGTTATTGTCTACATCATGCACTATAGATCATTTTGCTTCCCAAGCCAATCTATCTGTACTGTTTCCTGCTTCAAGTGGGGACAACACAGTACCCTACTCTATAGGGTTTAGACTTTTTTCACATGGGGCTAGTGTGGAATTTCCTTTCAAGATGATATGAAATGCTTGTAAACTGTTGTTACGTGAGTTTAGATTCTTGGATTTCAAAAGGACCCACAGGAATTACCTCGGCCAAAAATCTGTTATCCCTTACTCCAGTTGCCTTTAAGAACACACTTGGCTTGAAAGGAAAAGTCTTTTTCACACAATCTTTATCAAAAACAGAAAAATAAATTGCAAAGAAGACAGTGAGACTCTAGTTCCAGCAGGACTCAGACTAAGTTCCCAGTCTTTAGTTTTGTTTCCAGCTACTCATTCGTGCTTGTGACAGTAAACACAAACCCTGCCTGAAGGCTCTGAAAGATTTGTTCATGGTCTGTTTTTCACTTTAATGGGCTGCTTAGAGGAAGAGGCAAATAGACTGACTCAAACAAGATCTGGATTTTGGATTTTGAGTAAATACTTATTTCACTATCAAAGCAGAACTTGCAAGTAGCACATTAAGCAAGATCATAACAATCTTTAGAGTTACTCTTCATTTGACACAAGCGACCTTAAATCATCTACCCATATTTTACTTTTGAAAGCTAAGTATGAAAATAGAAGGTTTCATAAGTGCATTCTGTTGCTACTTCTTTGTCTCATCATTAAAAAATGAAGTTGTAAATCAAATAGTGCATGGATTTCCCTTTTGGAGCATTTATCCCCTACAGGTCATTACTATGTGTGGGCAGAAAGTGTTGTTGTACTTCAAAATGTTGTTCTGGTAGTGAAATTACAATTTTATCTCTGAATTGACCCATATTTGATTAAACATCTATCATTTATAAATGTTTTTCCACCATAAAAATATAAATGAGTTGACAGTGAAAAAGTCTGTTCTTTTAAGCTAAGAATGATAAGGATTCTTTTGGTATAGTTTCTCAAGAAAAATACACAGTGCACCCTTCCCTAATATTAACATAGTGTTATTTTTATATGAGCCTTGGTTATTTTGATCCATAAATTTCTTAAAATGAAAGAAACATCACAAATAATCTTAAAAAAATTAAGAAATGCAAACTTGTGGAGTTACTGTATGAAAACAGACCACTGAACCATATGGTTGCTTAAAAAAAAAAAAAAAAAAAAAAAAAAAAAGACAATATGATGCATTTCACAGAGTATGAAATACCACTCGGAGAAAGACAGTGAAATGAACAAATTCCTGTTTTCCTCTATAGTGGTTGTCTTATTCCCTGAAGCATAACATTAGACTGCCCTCCTCTTTACATGGATAACTATGAAAGTTATTAGTTATAAAATTATCCAGCCATTCTGAAAAATTCATCTGTAGCTTCTGCCTTTCCCATTTCATTGTGGCCATGCATATCAAAGGCTGAAAACACATCATGTAAAGGAAGAAAACCTTGCTTCTGCATATTTCCATGCACGTTTTCTCTGATGTTTGTCTGGTCTTCAGAAAAGCACTAGAAAAATAAATTCTTCTGGGCAGGATTCAATCTGTCATCACTAGATTTTTAGCACGTATTCTTAATATATCCCCTCCTTGCCTCCTTATGTCACAAAACTATGTCCAGTCTGGATGCTTTGGATGATGAAGGGGAACCAAAATTGCACTGGAAATTGTGTGGTTAAACAATTGAATTCCACATTTGGTTGCCTGAAGAATGTAACTCTCAAAAAATTAAAAAATATTCTGCTTGTGTTTAGCCATCTAATTTCTACCATCATAGTCCAAAATAGCATAGAACAAAAAGGAAATATGGATTTTTATCCAGAATATTCAGTCTGTATTCAGGAAATTTTACATTCAGTTAGGATGGAGAATTTGCACTAAATTATGTGGTGTCTACATACTTCATTTGTCTTATTATGAACTTCCCCTTCTTTTGTCATCACGTCAGAAAGAAAATGTGTAACAAGGAACATTTGAAAGGTACTGTGGGGAGGTTATCTCCCCATGGAGGAACAGTGCCAGATGGAGGCATGCAATGGCAGCAGCCTTGCCACTCTCAGAGTTCCACCAATCCCTAACCAAAAAAATATGAGTACCAATAATATTTCTGCAAGAGAAAGGACAAGGGCAAAATAGGTTGCAGAGTTTGTCTTGGTCACAGTAGCACTGATGCATACCCTGCAGCAAAAAATTTTATGCCACCTACCTAAAGTGATGTTACTCCGGTTTAAAGCATTGCTCCCCAAGAACCACCTATCCTACTACACCTACTCTTTTAAAACTAAAAAAAAAAAAAAATCTGTGTCTCCATACCTGTTGCTCTATTTACTATGTGTAAACTAAAAAATTAGCAGACTGACAGGAAGCATTTTGGTGTGTAAATTAGAAGTGGTATTACACTGTGCAGAGTTTGATTTGCTACTCAATGTGAAATATATAAATCTATACATTGGCCCTCTGTCTTTCTTCAGGAAATTCTGGTTCCTGAAATATATTATTTTTAATACATCCATTTTAATAGACCAATACTTTAAATGAATGTAAAATACCAGAAAGTATGGAAAATCATAAAGCCTCTTGAGATCAAAAGTGTTAAAAGTATAGCCAACTTTAATTTTTGTTGAACTGCAAATGTCTGACATTGATGAAGTAAAAATATTCGCCAAAGAATTTCCATTAATGCTTCGGCTATTCCTTGTAAGCAGCTGATACTTCATCTTCAGTTGCCTAGGATATCTTGTTTTACCTTTGACAAGAATTATTTTCCTAGATACTCAACAAGTAAGGAAGAAGCAAATTTCTGACAGCATAATAAAAACTACTATTCAGAAGGCTGTTCAATATTTGTTAGTTTTGACCTGTTTTGAAACACAAAGATAACCTTTAAGAATGTTTTTTCTACGTCTAAAAAAAAGATTTAAAAATTCATCCTTCCTTAGCATAGAAGTAAAAAGAGTACTTAGAGCTAAGTATTTACTTCAGTTCACTGAAATAAACAAATTCAGTAAATACTCAAGCACTATGAAAATTGATGGCTTTTCATTGTCTGATGAGTTTAATAAGGGAAAAGACACATGAAGCTCTGTGTTATTTTAATGGAATACAGTGCATATATCAACGTGTAATGAAAAACAAATGACATTACACGCTTGCTAATGCACCACTGCAGTAGGAGGCAATGCAGTACAGCTGCGTTCCAGCAAAGCAGTGTTTGATGCTATTCAGGCAGCACTTGCTCAGACATGCAGCTTATTGACCAGACAACAACCAGTGTCCAGCTGACCTTGCTTGGCTAGTTTAGGTAGCTGGAAATAACACCAGTGTAAGCAGCAAAAAGTAGCTTTAAATACCAGCAAAAAGTAGGTTTAAAAGGTATGTTGTTCAGTAAGTGGTCTTCTTGTATTTCTCTTATGTTTTAGAAAGAATTCCCAGTCACAGATGCTCTTTGGGAATACTTCATTAAACTGATGAAAGAGATTAACTACATTAGCACATCGTTCTTCAATAGGTTAATTTAAGGCACTGTAATCACCAGAGAGAAAATAACATGATATGTACTTGAATATGACCTGTATTCAATAGTGCGTGTTTAACACAACCTTCAGAAAGCCTCAGAAACCTTCAGGAGAATGTTCCAGCTCTGCTTCAGCACTTCTATGTCACAAGTTTCTGCAGACAGTTCTGGTTTTTTTTTAGAGTCTTACCTCTTAGCATGCTTATGGGACAAATCTCTGACAGATGGGTGAAATCTGCTCATTAGATTATGGATCCTGGTTCTCCCAGGAGTAGTTTCATATTCACATGGTCTTCTTAATATTCTTTCATCTGGATGTGGACCCATGATTTACTTCTGATTATTACTAGTGATTTTCATGATTTGCTGTACCAACCAGGGACTTTCATGGGTATTGTTTATTTCACCAGCATAAAAAAAAAATTGCATTCTAAAAAACATGCTGCTCATTCATTCATTGGAAATTGTGAGATATGAATAATAGTAATTTTTAGGAATATGTAATTCTTTATACAAATTTTACCACAGGAGAAAGAATCTGAACCCCAAGTAGAGGTACAGAATTTGCTTGTAAACAGCAATTTCAGCAAATATTTTCATTTTTGGACTCACAAGATGAAGAGCACTCTTCAACCAACTACCCAAGATATGCTCAACTCTAAGGACACGAATAATAGCACATATTTAAGAGAGGAGATGAGGCCAACCCATTCATTAAAAATATCAACATATCTGAGAAATCTGAGGGAAGTGTTAGGACTTACAGATCTCAAAGAGAAAAATAACAAAAATATTTGAGAGGAAAAAGTCTAAAAAATTCCTTTTTCTTTTGATGGCTTTGGTTTTTTCCACAGACCTGATCCATTACTGATTGAAAATTAATGGATGGGAAACAAAAATTGATGTTTTCATTGTTTCCTAATATTATTCTACCTGCTAAAGTCAAAATTCTCAAAAAAGTAGGATTAAAAAAGGTTTTAAGGTCTGCAAGAATGCATGTTTTCATTCTTCACAAAAATGCTGAGATCTGCTAAATCTCAGATTGCACGGAATGCTGGAGATGCTATCAGTAAAATTGCATTTAGCATTTGTGTTAGTCCAGAGGCAGAAGCAGAAATTAAAGCATGTCATTAAGGACAGTTAAATTTGCATGAACTAACCATTAAAGCAAAGAATGCATTCAAAGGGAATTATTTTTATGTGTCTTTCAGAAGGATGCCAGTGCACAGCAGTTTTTTTATTTAATTGCAAAAGTCATTCTGAAGATATTTTGCAACAGTTAAATCTAGAAATTAAGACTTTAAGACTTAGTTGGTTAAGTTGTGCTAGGAAAAAAGACTCAGGAATTTTATATTAGAAAAGTATTTTGATATCAGAAATTGGATTGCATCAAAAATGGAATAAGTATCTGTGTTTGCATGACCAAATTTTCTGGCACTTATGGAAATCTCAAATGTGTAATCAAAAAGGTAGTAAAGTCCCTTTGTAAGAAAAGTAATCTCTAAATAAGTATTGAGGCTATCTTTCTAGTAAATACCTTTAGAATGTTATAGCTATACTTTTGCTGTTTGATCTGATAGCAAAATCAACAGGAGACCATACATGACAATATCTGTGAAATAGGTAATTTTCCATATTCACTTCTGAAATAATTCCAAAGCCTTATTTTATTTTAGCTAAACATTAGCATCTCCACCATCCCTTTATAAAAAAATATTTCTGATTTGAGAAACTGATCATAAAATGCATGTTACATACAACTTGAGCCTTCAGTACTGAGTCTGCAAAACATTTTGTTTGAATGTTTAAAGTTTCAGTTCCCAGAGCCCTGCTGTCCCTAAACTGATTTCAGCAAACCAAAATGGGTTAACTTATTGTTTATTTAAGCATAACACAGCAGAGAAACTGATTTGAAAGCTGTTCCAGAATTCTCAAGGTCATTCACAAAAGGAGCACAATTTAATCTCTTGTTTGGTACTAAGAAGTATTTGAACAAGTTAGATTTTATCACTGTAGAAGGAGAATTTGTCAATGAGTTACTGGAAGTGCATTTTGGTTTTTAATTTACTGCATTAAATTATTAGTAAATACAATAAAAATAGTTTTATTACTTGCCTGATGTCCAAGGTACTTTCCATCTGGTCTGTTTTCCATCCAGTCTCCTCTTCCCCAGCAGTTCAAGGTACAGCCAACCCTTCTGACAGCTGAGTGGGAGCAGGAGAGCTGTCAATTCCAGTTCAAGAGCCATTGAAAACTTCAGTACCACAGGAGTGGTTGTTTGAAAAAAAAACAAAAACAAAAACAAAAACAGGTGGGTATGAACCTTTCTTTACAGAAGGAAAAAGTAGGTAGACCTTACTCCCTGGTTTTGATGTAAGTTTTCCAGCTTTGTTTCTCTCCCTCCATCTCAGAAAGTCTCAGGAGTTGATTCTGTTAACCCTGGAAAGCATCAGGGGTAAGAAAGGCATTTAAAATGTGATTATTTAGTACAGTTTGCACAGCTTGTGTACCTGGCCTGACTCTGGCAAAGCTTGGTAAGTTTATATATTCTCTGATAGAGTCTTCTATCGTTGAGGCTTTCAGGGATGTGCAAAACCACAAGGGCTATTCATGGCAATTTCCTGCAGTTATTTCTTTCTGATTTTTCAAAAAATCAAATACATACCTGCAGACACACATGGTAAAAGGTCATTACCATTTTTCATGCTCTGCATTTATAGGGAATAGCCATCTTCAGTAATAATGAAAACATACACCAAATGCATGGCTGGTCAACAGCAGCATGCAAGTTTTCTTGGGCAGTGTCCTGTGACCACAGTAAGAACTTCTACTCTGAGAGATAGTCAGCAGCATCTTTTACTAAACGCACTATTTGACAATGCAAATTTTATTTATTTTATTATTTTTTAATTTTATTTATTAAATAAAATTAGCCAGTGTTGGTGCTCAATAATTTATTATTGGATTCATGAATTTCAAAGGTGAAGAAATTGTTTTTATATTTTAAGAAATGGAATATTCAATTTAACTTTTGCTTCTAAATACTAAAATGCTTTTACTACTAAAATATTGAATTTCTTCAAATTAAAATGTAAAATTGTACTATAAATTATTAAGCAACTTTTTAAAATTTATTTTATAAGAATTTGGTTTCCCTTTGATACCAGTGAACTCTTTAAAGAAGTCCAATGTTATTCATCAATGGCATGATGAAAACATAACCAGGCATGCAATTTTATTAATGTGGGAAAGATGATGAAATTAAAGATATTCTGCAATTCATTTGTCTTTAACATATGATGAAACACTGAATGAAGTTTTAATCACTTTCCAGGGGCATCCTCAAAGAAGCTGTCAATGGTTACACTATTGGTGATCAAATTAGGCAAAAAATTTTGACAGAACTTGAAAAATAATTACATTTAATTTGAAAATTGCTTGAAACTTACCTGTGAAATATAAGGTTTTTTAAATTATATTCTGTTATTTTTTTTATGTCTTCTCCAATTAATTTGGTATAAATTAAAGGAAAGCAATAGAAGAATGACATTTCAAATGTTTGCATGTGTGCATAGGATTTATGCACTCATAGTAATGTATGGGAAATTGTTTCTGAAAAGACAAAAGATGAAAAAATATATTGCAGACAGGTTTTTAGTATTAATTGTCCTAGCTATTGTCCTTCACATAGATGTGAGTTACTTGCAAGAAAGAAAGTTATTTTTTGTTTTCACATGGCTGCTAAATTATTGGGCAAGAAAGAAACTGGGATTGCAGTTCAGACAGGTATTAGCTGGAAACAGAAGTTTCCTGGAAAATCAAAGGATAGTGCAAAAAGAAAACAATCAGGGAGACAAAGCAGCAAATATATAACGGCTTAAAAGAGGTATAAAAGGCCATGCCTGAGAGACAAAAAGGAGTGAGACTTTTGCTAGGAACTCATAAGCGATGATCTGGGGTTCACTTCATCATGGAATTGTTGAAATAAGAACAACCCTGACAGACAAAATTCAGCAGTCAGGGAGAAGTAGAAGACAGTTGTTTCATTACTTTTCTTTCATTCACTCTCTACTTTCTCCAGATTATTGACTATCTAGCTCTCCTCAGGTAAAACTTGCTTGAGCCTTTGATATGCATTTTTCAGAAAAAGACACAGTTGAAGGCTCTGGCAGTCCTGTGGCCTTAGGAATACATTAGCACTGTTCAAAACTTGTGTACTAGAATCGGCTAAATGTGCAGGGTTGTGTGTGTCTCTGAACATAAACACACCCATATTCATAGAAGATGTAGCAATCAAATTGTATGGAAGAAGATACCTGTCTTTGAATGTAAAATATTTTTGGGGTTTTATTATGCTTTCTTTCCACATTCTTTTCAAATTTGCGGGGCTTTTTTCATTATATCTTTTGGAAAGAGATTTTTTTAAATTTAAATATATGGTCATAGTGTAATTCAAAATAGGTGTTTATGGATCTAAGAATAAATGGTCCATGTCCAAGTTCTACCTCACTCAGACATGACTGAGAAGTCCTGTTCTGTACTGATCCACTAATCTTTGAACATGCATTAGGACTCTCATGGTTTTGCCCCAGCCAGCACCATCATCACATAGCTCCTTGCTTACTCCCTGTCCCAGCAGGATTGGATGAAGAGAATTCAAATGGTAGAAGTCATGATTTTAAGAATTAAAATACAATAAAATAATCACCATCATCAACAACAATAACAAATTATGATGAAAAGAAAAATAAGAGTGAAAGAAATACAACCCAAGAAAGACAAGCAATGAAAATGAAGTTTCTCAGTAACTGATTCATATCCAGATAGTCTTTGAGCAGAGGACTCACCCCCAACCCTCCCTCATTTTACTTCTAAGCATGAATTCATAATGTATGAAATATCCCATTGTTCGGATAGGGGCAGCTATCCTGGCTGTGTTCCCTCTCATTTTTTGTGTAGATCCACACTACTCACTGGTGGAGTGGTATGAGGAGTGGAAAGGGCTCTGTGTAAGCACTGCTCAGCAATGACAAAAATATTTCCTGAACTATCAAAACTCCTTCCACCATAAACCTGAAACATAGCCCCATGCTACCTACTATAAAGAAAATTGACTCTGCCTCAGCCAAAACTAGTAGAATTGCTATTTTTTTCCCCTAAAACTGAGTGCAGACTCAGTTTATCTAGGAAGTGAGTGGCCCAGATTTTATTTCTTTTTCTGCCTTTTTAAGAGCAGAAATCATCAAGAAGCTGGATAAGTCTGCTTGGCTATCCTGGTACACAATTTATTCTATGACCAAAATAAGCCTGATAAACTTCTGGTTTCCATTTTTCTTTATATTTTATTTTATTGCAGCAGCAACATTTTGTAGTTTTTTTTTCCCCTAAGGAAACAAAACTCCAGCCATCATGCTATTGTCTTGTATAGCTGTATACTCTGCTGCCTGTATGTATCTGGTTTTAAACATGTTGGCAGATTTAACAGAGAAATGCCAATTGAAATATTGCCCTCTAAAGACTACTTGAGCACTGCTGTCTCGATAGAGCAGTGGCTCTGCATCTTCTAGTGAGAGTGCAGAGTGAGGAATCGAGCCTGGAACGGGAGATGGAGAGCATGAGGGTGAAATGGGGGGCTCTGTCCGTGGTGCTGATTGAACTCAGAGCAACTCACTGAAGCCAGTGTCGAAGGAAGAGGAAAACTCAACAGTAATGTGATCTGTCATTTTGGGACAATAACATAAGCAGATTGAAAATATAAAAAATAATTAATGACAGACACTAGACAGAAAGATAGTTAATTAACAAGAAGTATTTGCAGAAGATGTATGTTCTTCTTTATTGATATATTTTTCAATTCCCATCTGTGTACAAGCAAAAGCAGGACTATGAGAGAGATTTTTTATCCTTTAAGTATATTCACTTATTCTGAATGCACCAAGTTCTTCTCAAGAAGAATGCAGAAGCACATAAAACATCTTTTTTAAAGAATTTTTTATTGCAGAATAACTGGAATCCTCTCAGAAATTGGATGGCCCAAAAGTAGACAAGCCCAAATTTTATTTGATGATAAGAAGCATGGGAGGAGGGAAGCTGCATTTTCTACGAGCAAAGAAAAAAACAACACAACAAAACCTGGCAACAGTAAAGAAACAAAACCCCCAAACAAACAAAAAAGCATCACTACCAACAAAATCTTTAAGCATATTTTTCAGACTCTTCCACATACTACACCAATATCTTTTGAAGAGATCTTTCAGCTTCTCAGGGAATCTCAGAAGGGTTTTGAATTTCCTTAGACTTAAAGAACTTGTCATAAATTTCACTGAAAGGCTGAAGAGTCTTGAAAACAAATACTCATGGTGAATGCATAAAAGCTTGGCCGTTCTGTTATTTCTCACACCTACTGTAAACTCAAAACTTAGAAACAGCACGGAAATATGAAGTCTTTACCTTTTGCATGTGTATTTTACTTTTCTTCCTTCCTTTCTTCATTTCTCTCTTGGTTTTAATTTCCTTTCCCTTTTTACAAAGAAAGGATAAAACTGACTTTTTTATACTTTCTGTATGAATAAACTATGCAAAGTGTGTCTTTAGAAAAAAGACTCTTTTGTTGAGATGTATGTTAGTAGATTTTAAAATTTGGCCAGGTATTATGCAGCTAGAAATATACAACCTGATTTTTTAAGAACTTTAAAGAAGTTGAAACCAATTCTATAAGTGTAGACAGAATCAAAGCCATTTATTAATACCTGAAGATGCTTTGTCAAGCAATAAAGCAAACAACCACATAATTTTGAAACATATAAATCAGGTCTTGAAGACAGATTAGTAGAGACTAAGGAAAAGGAATGATGGCTTTGTATCTGGTGAGGGTTTGGTTTGGGTTCTTTGTTGGATTATTTTTGTTTTAGTTTTTTCTCCTGTATTGTTTTGTAGGTCAGTCCACGGAGAAATCCACTGAATAGTGCAGTTCCACACAGTGAAGCTCAGTAGTTTCAGGCTTTTTCATTTTTAGATTTATAAATATTTAGATGGTTCTCCACTGATACAAACATGAGTTTGCTGATATTGGACTCCCTTCTCTGAGTTAGTTACCCCTCACGTTATCTTTGTGGTACTCCAGAATGCCACATAGAGAAGGCTGAAGAGATAATTAGGAAGAATTTGTGTTTCTTTTCTCAGGAATGTCTGTCTTTATGTGGTAGTTATCTGCTACAGTGTCATTTCCTCTGACTCACTGGCATATTATTGATCACATTTTGACACAGGAAGGCTGTGGCTTAAAGCACAGAGACATTTACTCTTCAATTCCAGCTTTCTTACCCAAATATTTGGGTAAAAGTGAATCTTGAGTTTGCATTAACAAAATGTGGTGAATGGCAAACCAAGAAGCAGAGTTATGCAATATATAAGTGTGAACCCAAGAGATAAATAATGGCATTAGTTAGGGCTGACATCCTTAACCAGGGGAGAAAAGGAAGAGCAATTTGTCTCTGTCTGTTTTCTCTTTGTTACCATTCTTGTAGAGGCTGTAGCTGTCTTTTATACGTCTTGTTAACTCCTTTGTGTTTTCACATCATAAAAGAAGATTTTTATATGCTGAATAAATTTTCTTTTTATTCTTTCTTATTCCCTAAAGCCAAGTGTAATCTGTTCACCAGGTTGCATTCCTTCATTATTCCAATAATGAGCCTTTTCTAATTTGTGTTTATAACCCTGGTGCTAATACAACCCTAATATACCTCTATATGTATGTTTTCAAGGTGTATGTTTTCAAAGAACAATATGAAGTACATAATAAACAACTGGGGTGGTTGGAAGGTGTGGGGTATGGAGAGGTAACCAGACCACAGGTTTTCAACCTGTTTTTGTTTCTGCTTTTGTTATATTTGAACTCCATTGATTCTTACCTTCTAGGCTACACCATGGCCTCAAGAATGTTCATAACAGAATAAATATAGCAATCTTCTTGATCTGCAAGTTGTGGATTCAGGCTTCTTCAGGCTCTGAACTTCAGGCTCTTCTCACAGAACTTTTGAGAAAAGCAAATGTCATTGCTATACTTTATATGATGCATAAAAAAGACAACAAGACACATTTCCAAAATGAGTAATACGAGCCTATTATAAATGTAATAGCTTTCAAAATACAGGAAAATAGTCTTTCATTAATATTCTGAAAAACCTTCCCCTGAAATGTCAAATTTAGGAGGTAACAGAAAGTTTTTTAAAGTTTATATGATTGGATGTGAAAATAATACCCCTTCATGTCACAGACTAAGTTTTGAATGTTAAAATCATATGTTTGGTGGGCTCTTTTTTTTCTTTTCCCTAAATGACAGCAATGAAGTGGAATAATACACCAAACTTACTAAACTAAAATAGGGAATTTAATAACAAGGATGACCATCTATGGATAGGGTTCATTAGGCTTGCTACACGCAGAAGATAATGACTCACCTGCATATTACATGATGATTCAGGTTTCTGAAGCTAAAATTTAATCTTTTAAACATTGGTTAATATTATCAGCCACAAGTCTTCTGGGACTTTTAATTGTCTGATTTAAATTAAATTCTTTTTTCCAGCTTTTGTTACCATCCAATTAATTTTCAAAATCAATTAAGATAAAAATCACCCATAATAGTATGGTACATATTATTAAATGTATAGTTTTGTCAATCTCATTTACCTTTTTTGACCTATCCTTAATGGCTCATGATTAGAAGGGGCATAGACTCCAGGAGTTGAGCCTGTGAACTATTCATGCATTTGGAGAAACATGTTCTCTTGAACTGGGTATTGGTTTTGCTGACTGAAGAGGTAAATGAGTAGTTTACAATGAATAATTCATTTGACAGGTGTAACCCATTTTTAGGCTAACATGATATCTGCAAGTAGATCCCATTTTGTTAATATTAATTAAATGTGTGCAAGAAAATTCCTTTTGTGTTTTCAGTTCTACCAAAGGAAATGCACAGAGGTAAATGTAAAGATATTTACTGTTCAAGTTTTTTTCTTCTTTCTTGTCTGATAGATTGAACAAGGATATTTGTTGTTAATATTTTTAATCCCAGCATTGCAAAGGTTTTTTGCAAGTGTATAATGCTCTCATGTCAAGTCCTAATGGAAACAATACAATTCGTATTTCTTTTCTGAAATTCTGCTTTTTGTGAGGTCTTGTAAGACTTCATAGAATTGTAGAATGATTTGGGTTGGAAGGGACATCAAAGATCATCTAATTCCCAAACCCCTGTCACGTGCAGCATATCATGCACTAGGTCAGGTTCCTCAGAACTCCACTCATTTGCCCTAGAACTGCCAGGGACTGCGTATCCACAGCTTCCTTGTAAACCTGTTTCAATGCCCCACAGCTCTCAATGTAGAGAATTTGTTCCTAATACCTAATTTAAACCTATCCTCCCTCATTTTAAAGCTATTCCCCCTTCTCCTGTCATGGCCTTGTGAAAATTCCCTCTCCAGCTCTCTTGCAGGTCTCTTTTAGATACTGAAGGGCGTCTATAACATCTCCCTGGAACCTTCTCCAGGGTGAGCAAGCCTAACTCTCAGCCTCTATAGGAGAGCTGCTATCGCCCCCTGATCATCTTTGTGACCCTCCTCTGGACTCACTCCAGCAGGTCCATATCCTTCTTATTTTAGGGATCCCAGAGATGGACACAGCACTCTCATGGGGTCTCACCAGAGCAGAGTAGATGGACAGAATGCTCTCCCTCACCCTGCTGTCCACACTGCTTCTGATGCATTCCTGGACACAGCTGGCCTTCTGGGCTGCAAGTGCACATGGCTGGGTCATGTTCTGCATGTTATTCACCAACATCCCCAAGTCCTTCTACCCAGGGCTGCTTTCAATCCATTCTCTGATAAGCTGGTGCTTGTGCTTGGGATTGCCACAACCCAGGTGCAAGACCTTGCTCTTGGACTTGTTGAATTTTAGATTTGCACCACCCAAACCACCACCCGAGGTAGGACCTGAAAGGACACCCCTCTCAAATCAGCCCAGGTCCCTCTGGATGACATCCTTCCTCTGCAGCCTGTCAACTATTTCTTGCAGCTTGGTGTTGCAGACAAACTTGCTCAAGCCCACCATCCATGTCACTGCAAAGAGGTTAAACATTGCTGATCCCAAAATCAAGCCCTTAGGAATGCCACTTGTCATTTCTGGTGTACAGTTGGGTATTGAGCCATTTACCACAACACTATGAATGAGACCATCTAGTCAATTCCTTAGTGAACAAGTGGTCTGTCTATCAAAGCAATGTCTCTGCAGTTTATAGAGAAAGATTGGGACAGTGTCAAATGCCTTGCACAAGTCCAGATAGATGGTACCAGTTACTCTTCCTTCATCCACCTCTACTACCCCATTACAAATATGTCAGGCACAGTTGGCCCATAGTGAAGCCATATTCTGTCACCCAATCACTTCCTTATCTTCCACATATCTGACCACAATTTCCAAGAGGATCTTTCCAGGCACAAGGTGAGACTGACTGGCCTGTATTTACCCATAACTCACTGATTTTATCTTTTTAAGAACAGGGGTTATATTTCCCTTATCCAAGTCAGTTGGAGCTTCACTGGACTGCCATGATCTCTGAAATATAATGGATAGTGGCTTAACTACTTACTCCAGCAGTTCCCTCTTGACCCACAAATACATTTGATCCGTTCCATGGACTTGTGCACCTTCAGGATCCTTGGATAGTCTCACACCCGAACTTCTCCTAAAGCAGGTGGGAGCCCCTGCTTTTGCATCCTGTAACTTGGTCATTGTGGCTGAAGCACTTTCTGGTGAAGACCAAAGCAAAAAAGTCATTTAATTGCTCAGCCTTCTCTATATCGCAGATAACCAGGTTTTCCATTTTCTTCCATAGAAGGCCCACATTTTCCCTTGTCTATCTTTCATCATTAATGTACCTAGAGAAGGTTTCCTTGTTGCCCTTGGAATCCTCAGCCAGATTTAATTTTACCAGGGCTTTAGCCTTCCTAATGTGATCCCTGGGTGCTCAGACAATCTCTCAGTGTTTCTCCTTTTGAATGCTTGTAACCAGTGAACTGAAGTGAGACTGCATGTATGGATAAAAGGGAAAAATTTAAAATATGAACAAATACCATGTGGAAATAGCCCATATGTTTTCTCCAAGCCTAACTAGCTCCACTGTTTTAGTGCATTCTGAGTTTTCTTGTGAGCGCTCTCTTGTTGCTTTCTTTCATGATTAGACTGTCACATTTGTTTATGATATGACATGACATTAAAAAACAGAGTAAAAAAGATGATGACTTGTTGTCTACATAGTTCATGTAAATATAGTTGAAAAGCTCTGTGTTTCAGAAAATGAAACCTTTTCTTCTCAAAGGTCTGAAAGTCAGAATGCAAATAATTTATCATATGCTTTTCCATAACCTTTTTTTTTTTTTTTTTCTGTTAGCTGGGGACCAGATAATTTCTTTCCTTTCTCTTATGTGTCTTCTTTCTCTGTAGTCACAGCTAGTTGGAGTTATTTACCTATACCTGAAAAGAGAATGTACCTGAATATATGTATTTAAGAAAATAATTTCTGTAAGCCGGCAATCAATCCTTTACAGCAATCAGCAGCAAATCTGCATCTCAATTTATTTATATGTACCAATATGTAAATAAGCCCAAGAAATGAATGTATCATTTATAAAGCTAGTAGCTTTTCAATAGTGAATGTAGAAACTGTATAGAGAACTTTTATTACTCTTGCTGCAAACATTTTATATTACAAATGGAATAATTTCTCAAAAATATTTGTTTCTGACCAATCCACTGACATCCAGTAAGGATGTTTATTGGGATAAGTGTAAAAATAAGCAAGTGGTAAAGCATGAATAAATATTAAACTCGAAGGATGTTGAAAGAAAATAGGAGACATAGAAACAACTGAGCCATTGCAAGAACCATTTGACTGTTTATTTCATATTGTTTTCTCCACATAAAATATCTTCTTTCTCCCTCTAAAATTGCCCTCACTAAATCACAAGGTTTTCACCTTATGGCATCAGATAAAAAAAGTTAGCAGCTTCCTAACTGGATCTATCTTGACTATGATCCATTTCTTCATTAAACTTAAAAATCTGCAGCCGGGGAGAATTAAGCCTTAAGAACTACAGAGGGCTCATCATTCAAGTAAATGAATGTTCTGCATGAGTGTTGGAAGGAGTAAGAGTGAAAAGAGTGAGCCATCTGTTTTAGAACTGACACAGGATTTAGAAGTCTATATCGCAGGTAGAGATCATAATTCAGACCTGGCACTTACATTTTTCTGTGAATATTGCAGGGCCTTTCTGAAATTAAACTCAGCCAAAGGCTATGCAATCCAAGCTGCCCAGAGATTAAATTAGACTAGTTAGAGAATGTGGTGAAATATCCTGGTTTATTTCCAGGAAATTCCGTTAATCTACTCTTCAAGTAGAGTATAACATAAATTAAGCAGCAAGGCAAGTCCATATTCTCTATCACACCAGCTGTTTATATGCAGGGAAAGACAAAGTGAGAGAGATAAATTTGTAACATTCTTCCAACATTTTAGGGAATGAGGAAGGGAATTTTACATATCACGACTTTAGAAAGGAGATCCAAGAAAGTACATGGTAATAAGATTGTATGGGCCTATCCTGAGATAAATTCAGCCAAAGTTTTGGAATATTAAAAAAAAAATCAAACCTCTATTTACTTGCTCAGTTGACATTGTTCTTAGATGTTTTGATCCAAATGGAAATAAAATGCTGTTATTCTTCAATGATGATACAGAACATGAGATTTTAAACCCAGTTGCCCCATATTGTATTTATGTCTCATCTTTCAGTATGAAATATTTGTACAGTTAGGCTCACTGATAGAAAGTAGTGGTACAGTAAGAGGTTGTGCCCAAAATGAAACCTCTCGGAGTTTGTCCTAAGAAGCTCAATGACTTGACTAAGCTAATATCCATAGAAGCTACTATTTATTTATAGAATTATGGATTTTACTTCAATTTATTAACTTTTGGTATTTATCTTCTCTACAAAGAAGCTAATACATCTTTCTTGAGTTTTCACAACTTATTTACTTTCAGTGTGAACTATAGGCACATCAGCCACCTTAACAAAACATTTCCAGCAGAGTATCCAAAATCCCTTTCCACTTAAATGAGCTCAAAGACTGTGACTTTACCTTTCCTTAAATGGTCTGTACCAAAAGCCAAGTCACTGGAAATTAAACTTAAAAGGCACTACACCAAGGTGTAGGAGAACTGTAGTGACACCTCTAAGGCATCCTCAGGAACTAAACTGCTCAGTACAGATAGGTGATATGCACTTCATACCACTGACACTTACAAAAAATTAAAGCTTATATACAAAATATTATGCTGTGTGTTGAAAAATCTGCTGCCTGACAAAAAAAAATCTACTGTGTGACAGGAAATCTTTATGCCTCATTTCCTTCAACTTCAGAGCAGAAAGTTTTCTATTCCTCTTCCTTTTCCCATCACACCTACTTTCACTGTATGTGGTGCATTTTCCACAATATTAAACTGTCAAATTGGTCTCTCAGTTTGTACTCCTGATACATTTACTGCTGTTAGGAAGTATTTTTTCCACATCAAAAGATAAAGATACCTTACCTTCCCTGCTAATACAACCTTTTTGTGCAAGATATTTCATCAAGTGTTGGAACAATATTCTGACAAAATGCTGAAAGTTCAATCTGACTTACAGTACTTATTATTTCAGTCCCACAGCATACTACATGGAGAATCAACTGATGTAAATTAGGACCTCTCTGGCCATTTTTACTTCATAAATTGGCCTATTCCTTTTCAGAAAGACAAGGTACAGAGTGGTGTGGGTGTCATCAGAATATGTAAGGACAATGCTTTGCGTTTATATCTAAAAATATGTTGAATTTTCATTTGGGTATATGCAAATACTCAGTAAATTGCAGGAAGGACAATCAAAAAAGAAAGCAAACACATATTTGGTGAAAGAGCTGATATTTCATTTAGAAGTTCTTAATAACCAAGCAATAATTGCTCTATATTCCTTCATTTGTTGACTCCTTATTTTAAACATTACATGCTTTAAAAAGTCCTAAATATGTTGCTGTAGCACTTTATTTTCAAAACTAACCTTTTTTTTTTTTTTTTTTTTTACTTAATAAAAGATGGGCTTTTTTAAATTTTGTGTATGCAAGTGGACTTGTTCCTGGTAGCTCTCTACTGATCCCTTCTATTCATAATGAAGTCAGTGAGTCTACATGGATAAAAAGGAGAAAACATGCAAAAGATTTGCAAAACTAGACCCTCTAATTCTAAAACAGTGAAATTAAATAGAAAACCCTTAACTGCTAATATTCCACAGAGTTAACTGTGTCTGCAATGTGTAAGAGGCTTCAATCTTTTCCATTAAAATTTTTGTTGCTTTTTCTCTGTATGAATAACTGAAGAAAATTTTAAAGGATATTCAGCAGGGAAGATGATATTTTTTTTATTTTTAACAGTGAGCTAGAGTAAAAGGAGTCAGTTTTTTTAACACTGTAAGCTGTCCCCCAAAAGAAATTCATAGCTTGATATTAAGAAATATAAGACACTATGAGAAATTCATGTACTATCCTTTAGATAAAGGCTATTGTAAATATAAAACTATTTGTCTAAATTACTGGACCAGAAAGGAGAATCATAAGTCAGTCAAATGAAAGTAAGTTAAATAAGTCAATTAAATGAAGAGCACAACAGGAATTTTATAACATGAGTAACCAAAGATTTGAATCACTGCCAATAATACTACTGACAGACTCGTATCAGACTGCTTCATCTGATTTAACCTTTTTATGTAAATGTGCCTCCAGTAGACAGGGCATGAAATCCCAAAGTCACAAGCTGCAGCACCAATTATGTGTTTTTCTTCTTCATTCTTATAGGATGAAAATTTAGTGTGAAAGAGCAATAATTGTTGTCATACACCTTTTACCTGGTAAACAGGTACAGTCTACATATGTTTTTGAATTATGAGATGGGATTTTAGCCTTATTCTGATACTAAAACAAAAATGGCTCCTTGCTGTGTATTTCTTTGTTCATTATTTTTGAATGTGTTTTTCAATGTCTATACAACTACATGGACGAACAGAAAAAAGCTGGTGTTACCAAAACTGCCAAATTGTCTTAGCTTGATTTTAATTCCTTTCTTTTCCTTCCTTTTTTTTTTTCATTTTGTTTTTTTATCTTTTGTAGTCTACTAATTCAATGCTTTTGAAGCTTTTTTTTCCATTATTTTTTCTATTCACATGGAAAAACTAATCATGATTTTCTGTGTTCAGCCTGTCATGGATGAGACTGAGGAAAACTAATGAAGACTCCTTGGTGCAAGGAGTAAGAAGTGGTTTACTTCACTAGTTTCAGGTATTTTCACAAGAAATTGTCAAAATTTTTGATTTTCCTACTCTTGGGTGGCCAAGGTTCTCTTCCATCTTGCTAGTTATTAGCATTCTTCTGTTTCAGTGTACCTTAATTACTACCATTCCCAAAACACCCTTTCAATAATATGTAATGCTTGTGTTAAGACAGTGAACAAGTTTTATCTCATGGCCTGAACTCTGAGCTGTTTTGGAAAAAGGAACCGCAAGATATAAGTCTTTAATTCTGGAAGATCTTAACATTTAAACTAAAAGCAAAAGTACACAAGTTGAAACTAAACATTAATGAGGTCAGAAATTGACAGTTTCTCCAGAAATACTAGAATTAGAGATTTTTAGAAATTAGAGCTTAAAAAAAAAATGACATTGTGAACTTTATACTATAAATGTAGATCAATTGCTTGGAGAAATTGCCAATAAAAGGCAAGTAATCCTTCTCAAGAATTTATCTAAACAAAAAAAATTCACCCAAACTCATCCCTGAACCCTGTTTCCTTGATGATAAAGGTCATCACACAATTTACACATATATGAATTATTTGAATTCTGGTAATATTTCTGGGAAGAGGGAAATTGATTTTATTTAATATAATAATGACCCCATGTTTACACAGGGATTTCAATCCCTGCATATTTTACAAGCTGAATATTTCAAGACACTAAGCCTTGAATTTGAATTTACTCACACCAACATTTTCCCATTACCTTCTTATTGTGCTGCATGTAGTGTATTTTGAGATGAATTACAAAATTTTACAATGAGAAAGAGCACTGTGTGACTGGTTATATGAGGAATACAAAAACAAATAGCAAACCCCTGAGGTATTCTTATTAAAGTGGGGGAAGGGCATTGATATAGACAGAATGGAGCTCCATGAAGAGGAATTTGACCAAGCTAAAAGGATTAGCAGTCTTCCTTGACCAGAAAGGTACCAAGGGAACTTTAACGAGGAGACACATCTGGCAAACAGGCAGCTTGGAGGCCAAATAATACCATCCTTCATCAGCTCTTAAAATTCCACAGACCTGAAGAGTGTGCTTAGAAGAGTTTCTAGGAGTGATATTTCACTCTGCAGCAATAGAATGACTGGAGTTATGAGGCCAGGGATAAATCACATTGATGGTCTTATTGAAACAGCCGTGCCTGGAAGGGAGGTGTAGTCTCTTCCCCAGACACAAAGAAAGCAAGCTGATGCAAGAAGCAAAAGCACTTGTGCTCTGGGGACACTTAAACCTGCCTGTGAATGATTATTCTTTTCATAAGGGGAGCATGCTTTAATTATGAAAAAAGGCATTTCAGGGCAGTTGATATGAAACAAATTTCCATTAGCATTTATCTGCATGGACATGTATCTTCAGTTAAGAAAATCTCAGTGTTAAATTTGGATTTATAAAAATGATCATAAATACAGTGAAATTATAATTTTCATAAATTTTCCCACTTCCAAGGGAATCAAAGTTTTTTTGCTCTAAAGGTCAGTTAGTTTCTGCTTCATCTCTCTAATTGAATTATGATTTATTTCTACAATAGAAAAAGAAAAAAAAAAAAGAAAAAGAAAAAAGGATTAAGATTTAATTTTTTAGAAAAAGAAAAAGAGCTTAAGCCTCCTTTAAGCCTCATGTAAATTTTTGGTTAAAATTCACTAAAGGCTCTTTTTTTTTTAATATGTCTTAGATTTCTGTGAAAGGTTGTCATATGGAAATACAAGAGCAGATGAAAGAAAAAGAAATAAGACAGAACAATAAAACTGTCATTGTTTTCTTGACCTTTCTCAAATGCATTCATCATAGGGTATGTGGTAAATTTAGTTAGAGCTTTGAAACTACTTCTTGTTCTGAGTGGAATGATCTCCAGCATCCACTTACCAATGGCCCTTTCTGGCAGGGTCAGGTAATAAGAGACCTCTCTCTGAACTGAAACTCTAAGGTAACCAGTGACTCAAGACAGGGTTTGTTTACTCTTTATTTTTCACTCTGTGGCAGAGGTAGCAGAGGCTAAGCCAATTTCTGTGCTATTGTTAGCTTTGTGTGAAGTTCACATGACAACATGTAAAAAGAAACCGTGTTGCGTTTCTCAGCTGTGTGGCAGGAAAGAGCAGAAAACAAGAAAGATTCTGCCTTTCTGAGCAAGACACCCTTTCATTATCTTCATAAATATAGCAAAAGAAAAAGTTGCTGTGTTTTACAAGATGATATATTTAAGGTAAACAAGATGATATAATTAAGGTAAACATGTGCCCAAATCTTTGTGATGCTCACTGTAGTTTCTAAGCTGAAATGTATGCCTCTCTGTCCTTTAGGAAAGAGATACAAGAAGCATATGTGTTTTTTTCCTGTTGTTTTCCCAGAACTGACTAATCCCAGTAATCCTTCTTTGATCAAATATTAATTTTATTCTCATATATCTTCCAATGTTGATTTTATTAGCATTTCTATTTCATGTAGCTTGTCATTTAAATATTAAACATATTTACTTGGTAATGGATATATAAGCTATATCTTTCAATGCGTCAAATCTGATGCTAGGTGTGAATTCAGAATAATTAACTGCTTTCTTCATACAGAGGAGCTTTTGAGGGCAATTAGGGGAAAGAGGTGCTATTTTATTGTATGTGCAGAGCTGCAAAACCATGTTTGAGACATGATAACAGTATCCTTATTTGCAAATGAAATACCGCAAAACTCATGTAGCCAAAATATTTTTTTTTTTTATTTTTGACAGATTCTAGCTACTTTCTAGCCAAGTTGGGAAGAAGCCTTTTGTCTTTTTATGCTTTAATGTTTTAATTTCATGGTGTTCCTTTTTCTGTGGAAAAATTACTCTAAAATGTGAAAATTTCAAAGGGGTACATTTCGATTCCAGCTCCTACCTTTGATCAGTGCTGAACATTTCTAAGGTTGGAAGTGGAAGCTAGAAATTTGCCAGGGGTTGCAGAGAAAGGAAGGCTGTTGGTAAGAGCATTTTGGCACTCTGGGATTCTTTACAAAATTCTGTTCTTAGTTAAACTCACATAATTCTTCTTCTTGTATTTCATTCATTTGCACCTTATGAGTTCACTCAGGCACTTTAAATTTATCACACATCGACAAAGACTCTTAAGAATATGCCCATTAATTCAAATTACACTCACATACTGCATGCCTGTTGCAATATTTAGTAAGGTAGAAAATCCAAATTTTTCACTCATAATTCCTTTTGCTATTCATAGAGATTTTTCTTATTAGCCCTGTCTTGTCTGCTTTCTAACTGACCCTTCCAATAGGACTAAGCATTTCAGGGTCTGGCAGCTGCAGGACATTGTGGTCTGGACTTCATTGATGATTATCATAGATAATTACATTTAATAGAAGCGCTTGAGGAAATACATCCCATTGTTCTGTCTGCTGCAATTTGTGTTTTTAAAGCGGTGAAAAGGAGGTAGAAATGCCGGAGAAACAGGGCACTGAACTTGGGATTTAGCACACAGTCTGCACTGCCACAGCACCAAGCTGGCTCACCTATCAGCAAGCTCTATCTGATCATGGGTCTGTGTGCTTCCCATAGCAAAGGGGAGCTGGAATGAATCAAGGTGTATTCTCACTGCATAGATAATTTGTAACAATAAAGTAATGGTGGCTGACCTTTCTGATTTTGGGTTCAAAAGTGCCTCTTGGCTGGCAATCATTAGAAGAAACCTGCAGTATGTTATATCCACCTCTCCCTGAATACAAATTCATAGCTGCCCCAAAAAAATCAATGCAGGTTCTTTGATTGTAACATTCTCTGCATTTATTTTACCCTTTTATGGAGTGAAAAGAATCACCAGGGATAAATAGTGCTTCATGAATTAACTATGGATCAGAGTGCTCTGACAGATAATTAAATAAATTACAGGTTTATATTCCGTATTGCAAAGAGTCTGTGATGTGATTTCAGCTAAGGAAACCCTACCTGCATTTTTCATTATTTCCTGTATTTCTAGTTGTCATGCTGGAAGATGAAGGATGGATTGTTCATTCAAGCAAGCTTCTCCCATAGCACTTCCCTATAAGTTACAGGAACTTTTTATAAATCTGTCTGCTCCTGCTCTTACACAACTCTGTGATAAATCATCCTTTGACTTTAGTTGCACAAGTGAAGATTTGATACTTTTAGAATTTTCAGATTCTTTTTATTCCTTGAGGATGTCACAGAGGCCTGCATTAGTGCAGAATCACTGTTCTTATCAATAAATAAGTTATTTAAAATAAATTTGTGTGCTTTGGAACAAGACTTGCCACAAAGTTGTGATTTGAAACACGTTTATTCTCTCTACTGCCATGAGCCACAGAATTCTAGATTAATAAGCTATTTATCTGATTACCTTCAAATGTGAAAAAATCACTTTTTCCAGGTAATGATTCACTGAGTTTTGTGTGATTTATATAAGGCTTAGAAATGGAGTAAATTGGTCCTGGAGTATCAATGGAGTATTAAACTGTCCAATGGTCCTGGTGTAAATGAGCTATAAGTAATTACTCAGTACAAAATGATTACACTTTTTGCTCTTTTGTTGTGTGATTAGTCCCCATTAATATTTGCAATAATTCATAATGGGAACATACAGAATCATATGACTGAAACAAAAGTCCCTGGAAAACTGTTTTCCCTCCAATTTTTCTCCTCAGTCTTTCTTCTAGTTTATTCTTTCTCAGCTATACCAGGTCTATGAACTCAAATGCAGACTCTCTTAAAAGATTTGCTATAGTTTTTACGGTATGCTGTGCAATACCTGGTCACACTTCCTAATTTTGATATTTAGAATGGGAGGAAGAGTTATCACATCTTTCCCCACTGCCCTGCCTGAGCTGCAGTGTTTAACAACCTGCTTTATCTTGCTGTAAGAAATTGAAAATGGCTCTTCAGACAGGAAATGACTCACTGTAATGACCTTTGCATAAATACATAATGCGGCAGCTAAAACACAGCCTGGCATTTATTTGTTTTCTTACCTTATGTGACAACTGAATTTGTGACTTCCCAGTTTTTTACCTGCTATATTTTCTTTTAAAAAAACCCAGGCTTTTCTCTGCACTTCTTCCAACCAACAGTGCCAAGATGCAAAGCCTCCCTTCGAAAATGCATGACCTCTATGTGCTCTCTGCTGAAATTTTATTAGCACCACTCAAACCCTTAACTTTAGAAATTAAAGCTCCTGTTTACAGGTCAGAGGATTGCATAGCTAAGAAGACCCTCAGTATTCACTAGTAGGATATTACTGTCAGTAGGAAAATGCTGAGGACATTGTGTAAATGGCCTGTGCCAATGAAAAACATTGGCTGGTAAGAGTAGCAGAACTGAAATGTTTTTGTCACTGATAAAAATAATGATATATTATAAAGAAGTGGTTTTATTATAAAATTCATTTCATTCACGTGTCAGGAGGCAAGATAAAGGCTCTGTGATAAGGAGGCATATTCCTCTTCTGTTGGAGTAGGAAGAATGAGGTTTTCATGATGTGTTCAGAAGTCAGGTACTTGACTGTAGGGTCTAATAGTCATAGTGTGACAATCATCAAATAACAAAGGTCTGTGTCTGCAGAACAATGACCCTGGGATTATGTGCACATATTTATCTCATTTTCATTTGAATTGCCAAGAAAAAGCCACATCAGTCTTTGCAGAGTCGGGTAGATAAAAAAAGGCAAACATCTATTTTCATGACAGCCTGAGTAGTTATTCAGTGAAATCAGATTCTGGATATATGAACTATCGAGGCAGTCAGATCTACCAATAAAGACCTTATAACAGATTTAACAACAAATAAGTAAGCCTAAATGTCTTGCAAGACTTATTATAATGGTATAGAGGAGGTGCACAGAGGAAATCAGACTTTTACACAAATGTTTGTGAGATCATTGTACAAAAGGATATATGTATTGTTTTTCAGGTTTAAAGTTCCTGCAGGAGTCATTTTCCTTAGGAGATTAAATCTGTAAATTCAAACAGGCAGAGTCAATGGCCAGTTATTGAAGAACCAGATTAAAATGATCAATAACAGTAAAATTCTTGGCAATATGTGCAGAAAGCTAAAACACAACAAGACATGTGTTCTTCACATGTTTTAATTTTGACTAGCTTGATGGATTTTATTTGATTGAGCTACCACAACAACAAAGAGAGGAAGTTTTAGTAAACTGTCACGGCCACAGAGGTGCTGGCCCTACTTTTCACCAGTACATCTTTTAGTACTAAGGGACTTATTCTGCACACACAACAGAAAAACCTAATTGTCTGACATTTTGTTGTAGTCTCAGAACTAGCACCTTCCAGAGCCTATTTTTTGAGATATGATATCAAATCACACAATTTTCTATATCCCATGGGCTGGACAATACAATATTTGGAAGCACCCAGAGGTCAGAGACATTTGCCAGCTGCCTCAATGCCACCGGCAAAATCCTAACAAAATCATTCTTTAATTGAAGAAGTGGTGAGATTGAGCAGCATCAAACTGTTACATGCAAAGAGAGTTTATCCCCAGCTGAATTCCCTCTTTGGGCTTTGCAACAGGAATGTCCCTCTATTCCATTAAACACTGAGTCAGGGCACCATGCAGTATCTCCAATCAGGCTGCCAAACCTTACACTGCAGACATGGAAAGAGGAAAGTTGTATGCAAGTGACAGCAGATTATGAAACCTGATTTTACATGAAGTATTTTATCACAGCAATTTCCAGAATGATGAGGGTTTCTTCCAAGTGTTAAGCACATAATTACTTTCCAGAAACTAATTCAAGCAATAATCTGGTGTAAAGAAGATATTGACTTGTATTTTGCTAATGGCTGCCAGTAGTTGCAAAAGAAAAGTGATACCCCTAACTGTACAACATTGCTAAAATATTTGGATTGATTAACTTCAGGAAAATATTAAATGAAACTAAAGTGGTTCCTTTGTTTTTAGTTTAAAGTCCTTTAGCTAAGTCCCTGCACTTAAAATCTTTTCCATAACCTCAGAAGTCTCTTAGTTACCTAATATAATAATTTATCAAAATAAAAACAAATTACTGGGCTCAGTGAGCCTTTTAATTTTCATCTTTTCTTAAATGCTTGTATTTTTGAGAAATTGAAAATTAGTTATTTTTGATTGTGACACAGTGGCAAGTCTTAGAGATCTTAAATAATTGTAATGCAAGAGAAATGATGTCATTAAACACCAGAAGTTATGCCTTTTTGCAGTGGTGACCAAAAAACAGCTGATAAAAGCTTAACATCACATTTATGTGAAAAAGCAAGCAGATATAAACAAGGAATAATACCTTGTTGAGAATGAACAGACCATCTGCAATATGATAATCCAGTTACAAATATTCACCCAAGCTAAAATATGTATTAGCTTAGCACAGTGGAGAAGCCTTGATTTTTGGAGGTCAGCAGTAAGTGAAAGATGCTGCATCCAACCTTGGCTTTGTTATCTTCACTTATATAGATTCAAACAGGCCACAGCCTGTCAGTCAGCTCTAATTGGGGCTTTATTTCATTGATTATACAGGCCATGAGTGTTTACTTATTTTGACAACTTTGGCAGGCAGGATATTAAAGAAGTGAGCTGTTTTGTGAAATATCCATTATTTTAGTTGGCTGTTACAAACATGGTAAATGTGATATAGATACCTCTCCCCAAATCAAAATCGAAGCTAAAAATACAGAAAAAATAAAAGAGAAGGAAACATGTAAAAAAAGGTGAGCTGCTAAGATATTAGTAATTATATAAACACAGAATAGAACAATCTGTGTTGAAAGAGACATTCAACACACCAGAGCTCTCTGATGCAAACTGTTGCTCAAAGCACAGTCAGATTAGATGGGCCTTTTCAGATCTTGTTCAACTGAGTTTTAAGTTCTTCCAAGGGTGGAGATTCTAGAATCTTTCTTGGTACATTTTCCAATGTTTGACTTCCCATATGTGAAAAGTGTTATCTGAGGCTTCCCCACCCCTTACATTAATATGTCTCTCATTGCAGCTTATGACTTTTGCCTCCTTTTCAATTGTTCCTTATTTCTGAGCGTGTGGCTCCAACTTATTCATATTGTAGGTATATGAGGTAGCTGAGGAGCAATAAAACCTTTCTTTAGCACACACTTTTTCAGGCTGAACCACCATGATGTTCAGCCTGCTATTACCTGTCTAGTGCTCTAACCCCCAACCAGTTTTTTTGGCCTTTCACAAGATGTATCTCAGTATAGTATTTCACATGTATAAAACCAGGATTTTATGTGCCGCTAATGTAGAATTAAAGTAGAATTAAAACTTACTTTCATACTCATGTTCATACTCATTTGGCTGATTTCCAAGTAGACACAAATGCAAAAACATGTATACACATATACATATAGTTTTACACACAGTGTAGCACAGATATTTTCATACTGAAGCTCCTCTTCCCACTGAGTTACAGTGCCAGGTGCAGCCACTACTACCAGTGCACCACACTGTGTTCTAGGCAATCAAGAACATTTTGTGTAAGATTCCATCCAAGGAGATATTCGGGTCCTTTCTATTTACTTGTCTTTATCATACACAATAACAGAAAACTATTTTTAAAACAACTATTTTCAAGACTAGGTTGGTTTGTCATGGATAAGAATCTACAAATGTTTGGCAGTGCGCAATTGGGAAACTGTAAAAATCAAATTACACATTTCTCCAGCTAGATGAAGTTTGTGAAGTGCTTTGCTTGTGACTTAATAACTAAATTCTGAAAAATTTGTTTTGTGCTCAGAAGATACTATCCAAATAGCAGAACAGTGGGACAGAAAAGCAGAAGATTGCATACAATTGTGGCAGTGCTGTTATATTTTCCAGTATGACTGTTTATATTTTCCTAATTTCCAATATAACCCTCTTTTCTTTGAGTTTTTACTGAAACTGTTTCTAACGTTATCAAGGCTCCTTTTCCCATGAATGGTTGGACAAGATGATCTGTCAAAGTCCCTTCTAATGTGATCTGTTATATGGTTCTATGATATGTTCTCAGATGTATACTTTAATAAAGAGATGATATTAGTTTTAACTTAGTTTCTTTAAAGCTTTCTTTGTTAATTCAGTAAAGTTTTTAACACTAAAAGTAGATCTTTCTTTAGTTGGGGGAAAATTTGTCATTGTTTGATTTCAATGTAGTCCACAGAGAATCAGAAATTTGATGAGGTTTTTATTTGTTGGGTTTGTCTTTGACTTTTACTTTTTTTAAATGAAAGGTGCAATATCTGCATAACTGATTATTGTGGATTAAATTTTGGATCTTCAATGTCTTGAAAAAAATGAATTTGAGTTTATACTAGTTTGTTGTAAATGAAAATCCTTCCAGTTGCCAGACTGCTTTGTGTCAGTTGAAGAGTAATCTTCACTTCCAAAATATCTATGTTTGGAGCTGGAACTCAAGATTTTCACTCCAGTCCTTTTTTAAAAGTCAGGTTTCACTGTTTATGTGAGTATTCTAGACTCAATTTCATGGCAAGAAAAAGCAAAAACACATGTTGTCATAGATTTAGAAACTAAAATATTTTTATTCACAGACGCCAACATATTTTAATTTTGGCAAATGTAAATAATATTCTCAAGAGGGTTATTTTTATTCTGTAGACAGTAGATTAAACATTTGCCTAAAATAGATCAATGCAATATTAGTTATTTATAATTTTAACGTATTCAAATAATTTTTGAAAACAAATATTAAAATATTAAAGCATAACATTTAAATATACGGAACTGGAAGTGGAAAAAATAATTTGATGTTTTCATGCAAGCATAGAAATGCTATTTGGAAAAAAAAACCCTAATATTGTTTAGTCCAGGCTCTCACTCGAGGCAAGACTATCACCAACCAGCTTTTGTGTTTGTAGCTAAGGCCAAAAAACCTTCAAGAAAAGAGAGGCAACCAGTTCCAGTGCTGCAGCACCCTCCCAGGTATTGTTGAGGCCATAAACAGTGCCTTAATAGACATCGTTGGAAATCTCTGTAATTTCTCCCCATCCAACTCCAAATTCAAGCCTGGACTTGGTGTTCCCTATGCAGCTCAGCAGGTTGGTGTAGCTGAGTGCACTCTACCAACAACAGACTCCCAGGACCCAGCTGCAGGAGTGGCTCGTGTTCCCCATTGCACTGAGTCTTTTTCAGCATGCCTGACAATTAAACTCCTGATCTCCCAGTCTCTAATAGAAAAACCAAAAACTTTCTTGGAAGGTAACAGTAATGTTTAAGGATTTTAAAGTCTTTGTCCATGTATAAATTTCAGTAAGTCATTTTACAGTGGGGTTTTTTTTGTTCATTTCTTTGTGGGTTTTTTTCACAGGATTTTTATAGTGGCTCTTAGGTTTTTTTCCTTTATGTCACTGAATGCCTTATTGGTATAAGAAACTGCAGTTTTCTCCCTTTCTTTTTTTACATTTCACTGAAAGTCATATTTAGCGTTTAACATGCTTAGCTTTTAACGTGCTTAATCTAGCCTTGGTGACTACCGTGAGTGAAGCATATTTCAGCGGTCTGTGGCTGCCAGGAATTGACTTCTTACACCATCAGAAGTGAGAAAAGTCATAACACCTAAACTGAGCAGCACAGCTGAACAGAACAGATTTTAGATATCAAAATAATATTCTCTATTGCAGTTCTATGTAATTGAGCCTGGATCTTTAGCATTATTAGTTTTGTGACAGATAAGTTAGATGCTCACACATGTCAGTCAAAATGGATAATGAGTGCTTGTGAGTGAGAGCTGCTTGTTTACTGAAATGGCTAATAAATTCTTGATTTATCCCACCTAGTTGAATACTTCACTAGTAAGAAATAGAAAATCGAAATTCAAACTATGTTTTTTCCCAGTTTTTGCTTATTGTGTTTATAATGATCACATACACTGGAGAACCTGCCTATGAGGTTTTTGTGAAGAATTAGTGAAGAGGGTATTTTACTGGGAATTTTCCTACACCAAATTCCAGTTAAGAGCCGCATGAATTGGTCCAACTTTTTAAAACTCAAGAATATATAAAATGGTAAAGTGTGGAAAATATTATTTCTCCAAAATAAAAATAATTTCAATTAAAAAGATCTGTTTAGATCCTGAATGGTGGCTTAAAAATACATAAAATACACGAAAGAAGAGAAGACATACTGTAAAACATTGAATTTTCTTTTCAGTTTGGGCAAGAAATGCATAATGACATTGATCTCAGTGAAAGGCCTAAATTCAGTTCAGGATTATCCCTTAAATTTAAGTGTCTAAATGTCAGTGTCTGCATGAGCACTGAGTTGTAGGGTCCCTGTACAATCTACAGAGATCTTGTCACAGCTGTCCATGGAGCTTGTTCATCTTATTACAATAAAGATACATGGGCCAGGTTTCAGTTGCATAAGCATGGGTTTCTATTACTGTGTAAGTTATTTAAAATTTCTATTACTGTTATTTTGGGTTGTCCATCATAGCACAGATCCTGTGGAACATCTGCCCACTTTGGGAGAAGCTGGAATCTAAGATGTCCCTATGGTGCCTAAGGCATAGAAAAGCTCAGACACTAATTTTAGCAGTAGTATTTGTCCTTACCTATGTATCCTTTCCAACTTGAGACATTCCATTAAACAGTTGGTTAGTTAAATTCCACTGACTTCATTGATAATGGGTGTAAGACAAGGTTCTCTGATGTTTAATGCTGTTTAAAATTGTAAGTCCCTAGAAAGTTGTAGAAATCCTGTAGTGCCTGCTCATAGTTGCCACTTGCATCTGCAAACATCTCAAACAAAAATGGTTAACTCTGTAGAGGAAATGTCAATTTGAAGATCTCTCGTTCTATAGTAACCTATATATGCATGCATTTGCATTTCTTAATAAAAAATGGAATCTCATTCTTTGGCCTTTTTTTTTTTTTGCATTTTATCTCTGCTTTAATCCATCATTCAGCTTCAGGGTATGCACTGAACCAGTGGGGAGAGAGCAGCTGTGTAGACAGTACTTTATCTAGGTGAAGTGACTTGCTATATGAAGACATTAGTTAGCACAAAATATTAGTGTAGTAGATTTAAATAATACTAATAATTTTGATTAATTTAATAATAATTTAATTTCCCACTTGCTCCTCCCAGTAGTAAATTAATGTGCTAATTAAAATCACATATTTTAAGCAAGTCAAATTCTTAAAAGTTTAATGACTTCATTTTTCTCACATTACACATTGTGAGAATCAAAAAGAGGGAGAGTTTAGGGGGAGCCAACTTTTGTGAAGTATTTCCAACAGAGCCCTTGAATTTTCTTCTGATACTACTTTTTATATTTTACTAATTGCTTTGGAATAGCTTTGTGTTTAAGGTAAACAATCATCGAGAACTTCTTTTAATCTAAAGCAGTTTCCTTCCTCCTGAAAATGAATTTAAACAGCAAAGTTGTAAAGGATGCAGGGTTGCAGGTTTTAATGCTTTTTAGTACTGTCACTTTTCACACAATTCTGTTCTCCATTCTTTAGTAATAAATGGGAAAGGGTGGGCCTTAGCAGTTCTGTGGTTGCAGACGAAATCTTAAAAAAAACAATAGAGAAAACAGAAAGACAATTATAGAAGCCTATTACAATTTTAATATGACAATAGAACAGAATTTCAATTAGCTCTGACCACCTACTTTTGGCTTAGATGTTCTTGTACAAAAAAAATCTGAATATGTTTACGCTGGGGTAAAATGAGCTAGAACTGAATGATTTGGGTTGTAGCTCTGCTACAAGATGATTACATCTGGAGGTTGTCTACCAGAAAGAAATACAGGTTGGTAATATAAGCATTCAGTATTATTGGACAATAGATGTTAAATTATTCTAGGCTTGTGTGATAATAGAAATTAACAATCTGAAACTGTATCTACCACACAGACTCCAGTTTTGCAAACTACAGCTAGCATAAGCAGGTAAATAATTCATTATAATAATTCATAATAATAATTCATTATAATAATTCATGTCAGTTTCCTAGCTTGATTTTTCATTAGAAGCAGGGACCAGTAACATTTTTGTGAGGTTTTTGTTTTCTAATGCATTGTGCAAAACTGGAAGCAAGTTCACCGTACATGAACAGATCTAAATAGATTTAAAATAAACAGATAAATAATGTAAAATCCTCTGTTTTTAAGAGATGAACATCCTAAAGACTATACAAACAAAAGTGTTTGTGAAATTAAAGAGCATCATAACATGTGGTATAGAATCTGCAATAACATTTTCTTGTTTTTTGGGTGGGGTAGCTGGAACTGGAACCCTTGACCCATTATCAAGAAGTTTTAAGTGGGACCAAAAAAAAAAAAAAAATGAAAGAAAAAAGAAGAAAAGGCTTTGCAAGACTGAAAAATCACTCTCTTCTCTGTATGGAATGGCCACTTCTAACCTGCCCAGTGACTCTTGTCTGTATATGCAATAAGTTTGCACCTCTGAGTCACACAGTTAAAGCTTCAGAACATGATAGTGAATAGGATAGAGTCTTGATCTAAATGCCTCAAAGGGATAGATGCCACAGCATATTGCACTGTGATGACTGACTGGTGTGGCAGACTTTTGGTACAGGACTGCAGAGGTGGCTTCTGTGAGAAGGGGCTGAGCACTTCCCCATGGCCCCACAGCCAGTTCCACCCAGCTCTGAAGATGAGAACACCAGTGGTCCTGCAGGCCTCTCTGATAGAACATATTTAACAAGGGTGTAAAACGCTGTGCAGCAGCTGTTAGAGAGAGGAGTGATAAAAAATTGATAGAAACAGCCTTGTAGATACCAAGGAAAATAAAGGAGATGGAGGAGGCATCCCAGGTTCCAGAGCAGATTCCCCTGCAGCCCATGCTGAAGACCATGATGAAGGGGGTTGTTGTGCTGCAGCCCAAGGAGAATCATGGTGCAGCAGGTACTGACCTGCAATCCCTGGAGACCTCCATGTCAGAGCAGGCAGACAAACCTTCAAAGAAGCTGCAGTGCATAGACAGCCCTTGCAGGAGCAGACAAAGTTTTCTTTTGATTTTTCTTCCTTGTTTTACACCTTGTAATAATAGCCAAGCTACCTCAAAAGCTATAAAAGCACCAGTAAAATACCTTTATCTTGTTTTTCAAGTTCAGGTGTACTTGCCACCATCTTACTCTATTTTATATTATTAAACTGGCCTTTCAGGAATTAAAGACCCTTCTTTCAAATGCCTATATTCTTCTTTCATCCCCTTGGTTATGATGTTTTACACATATAATCTTTCATCTCTTGTCCTTTATATCACACTCTATTGGAGCCATATAGTTAATCTATGAGTCTGGATTTTTTTACTAACTTCAGTAGAAGCAGAATATACTCCTCATATTCTCCATGGACAGAAATGGACAATAAAGAATACAGAGAAAATGGTAACAGTAAATTTTTGAAATTTGATCACCACAAAATAAAAACTGAACTGTTAGGCATTATTTAAAGAGCTATATTTATGCATTGTAATCATGTTATTCTTTATATTTCATTTAGACAGTGAGCAAAATGTCATGTTATTTCTGGCAGCAAACAAAAACTGAATGTACAGGTAATATCATTCACAGCATATATTTATTTTTACACATTCAAGAGAATTTTGCTAAGTCATAAAAAAGTGATGAACATGTGTATCAATACCCTTATGTGTGTGTGCAATAACAGCTGTATGGTACAAAATTTTTTAATATTTTCATTTAAATAGAGAGGGACAAGGGAGATGACATTTTCTATGTGTTACATTAGTAAAACAACAATCAAGGTCAGATGTTTTCTGTGGATTCATTATTAAAAGAACAATCACTACCTGTTATTAAGTCAAATCTGGCTTACAGTGAGTTTTCTATAGCTCCCTCTTTGTTACAATATTTTGCAATGCTTAATGTGAAGATAAATATTAGTGACAGTAGGATCTGTACTCTTTTTTTGGTGTGAAAGCTGTACAAAGACAATTTTTTCCTATTCATAAATATCATTGAGTTCTAATAGTCTTTTCTACTTGTTTTTATAACACACATTTTCTTTCTTCATTGAATTGTAGTAGCAAACTACTTTTTCCTTACTCCTTAGAAGCAAATACAGATATATGTCTAATTGCTATCTATTATGTGCTCTTACCTAAGTTAAGCAGGTTATTATGAAATTATGTGTGTTCCCACTGTATTATAATATCATTTACAGACTTGCTGATTTCTCAAGACACAGAGAGCTCATCCAGAAATTATAAAGGAGGCTTATGCTATGATTTCCCATTAGTAATCAAAGTTATTGATGTTTACTGTATTATAGCATGACACACATAATAAATATAATCAGTCCAAGATACATTTTTGGCATGAAAATGTTACCTTGTGAAAGAATATTTGTTTCAAAAGCAAACGTTCAGATGCTATTCAGTATTTTTCTCCATAAACTATGTTAAACACTATTTTTTTACATAGAATGGAATTTTTAAAATATGCATATTTGAGAGCATAAAAGCTCTGCTAAGTTTGAGTAATCAAACAGATGAAAAATGAGTTTGTTAATCACACTGGCCCTTGTTATCAGAGCAATGATTTGCAGAATAAGACTAGCTCATGATATCCCTGAATATGTGATGGAGTTTATATAGAAGGAAATGCTTCGTATCCTGTCATATACTTGCTGTTTTCAGCTTGAGTCATCCAAATGCTGTATAAAAATGACATGCTTTACAAAGAAAATGTCTGATTAAAAAATCACAAAAATTTGAAACAGCAATGCGGTAATTTATTTACATCCATAAACATGGAATAATGTGATTTCCATTTAAACTCAGAAGACACTAAGAGACCATATAAACAGCAGTCTATAATGATAACCTTTCACAGAGTAATTTTAAAGTGTAATGATGTACAGGTAGTCAGGATCTTGCTTTTTCTTTACATTTAAAGAAAAACCTCTTAGACGGTCAAGTATTTCAGTGATTAAAAGTTTAATTGCAAATGAGTGAATGTAATTGCTAAATTTCTTATTTCACAGCAAGACTTTTGGGGTTCCCCTTGTAGTGCACAGGTGTCAAAGAGCTTCAGAGGTACTCAAAGGAATCTGCACCTTATAAAATGAGCTCTTCCGAAGTATCAGGTGCTCCACCTAGGGATACTGAATGAAGGTGTAGAAGAGATTACAGGCAACCCTGCCCCTGATAAGTCACAGCTGCACTAATTACCAAAGAATAGCTTTGCCCTTAATGGGCTGCAACTGTGACTTATAAAGATAAGCTCGATAAAAGGGGTGGCTTGGCTCCTTAAAGGGAGCTTGATGGCAGAGGAGCCTTGAGGGGGTAGGAACTGAAGGAATGCATCAAAGGGGCTGGAGGACTGATGGATTGGGAGAGAAACTTGCTGCAGTGAGGAATCTGCTGGGTGGTCAGTCTGGGTCTGTGATTAGACCCTGCAGTGGGTGCTTGGAGTCAGAGGTGGCAAGAAAAATACTTGTGGTCGTATTCCTGCAAGAAACAATCTTCAATCAGTCTGCAAAGGAAGCCTACAGTGGGAGTTTGCTACAGTCAAAGTCTGTGATTAGTTGGAGTCAGAATAGATAATCTGTAAAAAGAATAAATTGGGACCCTTTTCATGTTAAACAAACTTCTGTGTCTTGGTACATTTCTACTCCTAATAAGAGATGTGGTACAAAATACTGTTTTCAACAGCACCCATCTCAAAATGATGTGGGATCACTCCCACATCAGCCACTAGGAAAAAACATGATCTGGTGACAAGCACCATATTTCACAAACTGTGTGTTTTCCTTGGATGACTTTGCTTCAAATAATCATGAAATGTTGCTCTTGGTCTATAGTAGCATATGAGGTCGAGGTGGTTTTCAAGCAAGGACGACATGCCCACACATGTAATGGATACATTAAATTTCACTTTTGTAGTTGTTTTATTTGTTGATTCTGCACAGTTTGATGCTGGTCTGTTTCTGTGTCAACTTGAGTTGTTTTAATCTGTTGACACTACTCTCCAGTACAAATAGAATTGGTGGGATAGTCCATTCTGAAACCACTCTAAAAAATCAACAAGTAATTCATCAGATAAATATCTGCCTGCGCATCTCTATTTGTCTATGTCAGTGAACAGCTGTCTTTTAGAAAATTTTATAGCATACAGATTCACAGGACAATGTGATACACAAGGACACCAAAATTTGTCAGTTTCTTATTATATTTCTTAATGAAACAGAGACTTCTAGTTCTGTTTGTTTTGGAGTTAGAATTGCATTTGAAAACATTTCTTCCAATAAGAATTTATCGGGGTATTAGAGACAGATATGCTTTATGATTTGTAAAGGGTCACTTATTTCAAGACAAATGGCTAAAATACTCAAATATTCACCAAGGCTTCCAGTGAAGTTGTGTTGCTCTGTTTTGTTTGTGGTATCTACATTATGTGGTCTGTTTTCTCACTACTGGAGAGTTACTTTGCTAGAAATCCTTTGTATGTTGAAAGTTTTTGATGAAGAAGAGCAGCAATAAAATTTGGACTTTCATGTAAATTTAGGTCTTGTTCTTTCTCACCCCATTAAGTAATCCTTCCAGTGAATGGAATGAAAAAAACTAGAAATCTGCAAACACAACAAATGAACTGTTTTTTCTTCTCAGGACTGTTCCTAGGAATGACAGACAATGGAAGAAATTATATATGTTGATTAATAGAATAAGGACTCATCAAGTGATCTTAAAATCTTCAATCATGTGAAGGCATTAACACTGTTTAGCAAATGCATATAATGCCTTTTATAAAATGAGAAATTAATTTATTACACACACTAGAGATAATTGAAAAGCTCCAGAGACTTTAATGAGATTGAAATAAAGTCCTCTGTGAAACTTTTACACATGTATGCACAATTCTGCAGATCTTCATCTTCCTTTCAACTTTCAACATTTTCAACTAAATATTTAAATGGTTTCTTTTTTCTATGAATAGTTATCTCTATCTGAATTTGTTTTGGGCTTTAGTAGAACACACAGAACATGATAGTCTAACCTGAAGGAAGAGAAAATTTTTATAGAGTTTACTTCAGTTGCAACAGTAGCATTTATGTAGGAATTTGTGCTGCAATCATGCTGGAAATATCCCACTGGATATAATTTGAGAACTCACTGTATATCTATAATCATGATCTTCAGAACACTTTCTATAAAGCATCTTAGAAAATTTCTCCCCCTCAAATCCTGCCATGCATTACCCCATGGACTTTTTCCCTATTCATTTCTTCAATAGTCCATAAAATTATGACAGTAACTCTAATTCTTTTTGCAATTCAATTCTTGTTTGTGTTTATTAAAGTTTAATATATTCTAGCAAGAAAAAAAGGGAAAAGACCCTTATTTGTGTAAATGATGAAGTGTCATAAAAGAGATCTGTTCTGGTAGGAGTTCAGGTATGTATTTTTACTTCTGTAAAATTCTTGTATGCTGGAAAATACTTTCCCAGTTTACACATAAAAGAGAAGCAAAAGCTGTCTTGGAAATGGCAAGTGATTCCATATTTCTAAGAGCTACAGACACCAGGTCTGCTCTCAGATATGCAGGCACTGGGTCTGTCTTCTAAGATTAGTGACTGTGCATGCATATGCAAGTATGACATAGGTTTTTCAGTCAGGGTTTGGTTTCATTTTATGCCTTTTTGTATATTGAGTAGACAAAAGGCAATTTATAGAGCAAGAAATTAAACATCAGCAATGCAGTAAGTCGTAGGTTAGAAAAATCACTGAATGAGAACATTTTCCCTGCAGTACCAACAGAGCTGTGTCCAGCAGTTAGAGGATTCCAAATTGAAGTAAAAATGTAAGTGCATGTAAAGCACATAATCTCATTTGAACTGAGGTCAAAAATGAGTTCTGAATGGAGTTATAGAGAAAATGCATTTTATAATGTAATATCTGAAAAAGAAATTAATTGTATTACAGAACCAAGAAAAGCAAACATATGTAGCCTTACAGGCATGACTAGTCTCATCTGATTTTTTCAGAACTGCAGGACAGTCTACTTGTTGGTGATGAAGGTAAACACTCACTGCTCATGTCAAGAGTACCCATCCAAGAAAATACTTGTGTACAACCTTACACTGCCAAGATGGAAATGAATGAAAGTAAAACTTTAGTTCAAAATACTGTAGTGGTCTAGTGTTTTGCCTAAAGAGCTTTAGATGAATTCTAAAACTGCTCACGTGTCATAAAATAAATGACCAGAAGGATAGGGGTGAGGATTTTTTAATTTCTTCTGGGTTTTTTTTAAGTTAATATGTAAAAAACTACACACACACAATATAAAAATCCTAAGAAGTATTACAGAATCTGGACCAGATTCTCTTTCTTGGTAGTGTTGTTTGGTAATCACAATTCTGTCTTACAGTTGCCAGGGCTTTATAACTAAACCAAATTCTTTACAGAAGGAGAGGGTGTTCTTTTTGGGCTGCCCTCTGCATCCAGTACAAGGATTAGAAAGGGCTGGTACAGCCTCCTCAACTCAGTTTTTGTGGCCTTTAGAGTCCTATCATGAAACCCTTGTAGTGATTTCACCTCTCTGGCCAAGTTACAAAAGACACAGAGAGTACCTGTGGCTACTGCTGTCACCTCTTGGATATTCAGATATTGGGAATATAACATCTAGCTCAAGGCTAGCTCAAAATATGCAAATTATTGCGGTCTAGGTGGGGCTGGTTTTGATTGGTTTTCAAGTTTGTTTTTTGGGGGGTTTTTTGTATTGTTATACAGGCAGTAATTTTGTAGTTTCCTTGGTAGAGAAGATACATGATTTCAACAGTTTACAGTCAGAGTGTTTTCTTCAGTTTGGTAGCTTTCAGGTAGCCATTTTCCACCATTTCTTCCCACAAAATTTTTAGTGATTCAATTTGTGAAATCAAGACTGTTCTGAAAAAACATTTCTATCAGCATGTTCTATAGATAGAACAGAATGTTGCATTTCCTGTCCTGTTCTAGATGTCTTCAAGTTTTTTGTCTTGTCTCCAATCTCATTTCAGCCAAGTGACAGTCTGAAACAAAACTGTATGGGAAGAAACACATGGTTCTTTGTAGCTCTTTTCTTCTCTGACACTCGTCACACAGTGTCAAGGTGCAGGGTTGTCAGCATGCTTTAGTTCTGGTGCTGATTTCCTGGAAATTGTCTTAGTTCTGTCACTGTAAGCAGAGCCTTTGTCTAACAGGAACTTTAATTGACAAGGCAAAGTTGAAGATGAAAACGTCAAAGAAAATGGGTGAAAATTGAAAATTATTTCTGCCATGTAATTTTTCTACATTTCCTACATTCTGACTGCAATTGCAATTGTCAGAATTTTCTTTAACCTATTTCATTTACAGTCAGGACTTAATAAGCTGGGAGAAAGCAGAAAAGTGGGTAGTGTCTGACAGAAATTCTCCATGAAGCACATGCACCAAGATGAATGCTATCTAATAATCAGCTCACACAAAACTGTTGTTTGCTGTCTTATGTAATTAATGAGGCAGTCTATTAAAAAAGCAGAAGAGCAATTCATGTAGTGCTCAAAATTTTCAAGACTCTGGACTGCTTTGTTTGAAGGCAAGGTCTGTAGAATATTTCTTTATGAATAGGTCAAAATTATATATTTATAAATGCTGAGAGGTTTGTTTTTTGCATTATATGTTTTCTCATTGTATCAATTGTTACTAGAAGAAGTTAAAGCATTGTTCCTGAGTTACTTCTGTTTATACTCTTCCCAATGCTATCTTGATTCAGTGTGCATCTGCTCAGCTGATATATGCACCTTAACATTGCCAGGATTGACCTCATCTTTGTTCATAGTATATAGAAGGCTGTTAAGCATGTTCACGAGCTGAAACATGAAATAAAGATGAATCTATGTTTTAAAAGTTCCTTGCATCAAGTGCAGCAACATTAGAAGAATGAATAACCCAGTGCAGGAGTGAAATCAGAGAGCACACAAGGCCTCACTGGCTTCACTTATGGCAATGAGGAAGATAAAGAGCAGTTAAAAGTTGCCACCTCTGATAAGAGCTTCAATGTAACATATGCCAATTCTTCATTAGATTTGCAATGGGATTTTGTAATATTTAGGCATCTTTTGAAAGGATAAGCAGAAGCCATGGACAGAAATGTACTTTTGTACTTTCATTTTCCTCTAAGGAGAACTTTACGAGGTTTTTTTCTGATCCCAAACATATTACCATCCTAGATGCTGTTACTACCTTGGTATTTTTTTATTTCTTCTCCACATGAGCTGTACATTGGTTCTATTCATAAGCTTAAGGAAACTAATTATCCATGTTTTAAGAGATGTATGTTGAAGAAGACATGGGACATCACTAAGGTTTGGGAACGTGTGCAGGGGTATGGAGAAAGCTAGATCATGGATGATTCAGGCACAGAAGAAGTTATGAAAGCTCTGAGATTGAAAAGCTGGAGATTTTACAGGTTTGAACAAGCAAGGAAGAATGTGATAGTCAGAGAATTCATCCTTTATTTAAGTCTTTAATCCAGTGGCCACTCAGCAATGCTGAAACACCTCAAAATGATAAAATTGGTTATGTTTTTACAGAAACTCACACCTCTGGGTAATGTCAGTATCAGGAATTTTGTAATGTAGAAGCAGAGATCACAGATGTGTGTAGATAACCTACACTTTTGTCATCAGGTGGTAAAAAGCATTCAAGAAACCAAAGTTACACTTAGCTGTGCTTAGGGAGTTAAGCTGTCCATTATCAGCTGTGGACCCAATAATAAAATCCTTCTCTACAGATTTTTACTCTGCTTGAGCTCAACTCATGGGTGAGGTCCCACAGTCACTGGGTTCAGTGGCAAGAATTAACATTCAATGACTTCAGCATCTGGGTTTTCTATTGATATATTAAATAAAATGGAATGGGTTTAAATTCAACAAATCTTTCTACTCTCGTCTCTTGGGGCAGCACAGTCAGTCCTGCCTAAATTCAGGGAACATTGATTAGATCAAATCAGTGTATGTGGGGAAAAGATGGAAGAAAAGGAGCACAAGTATAATCTGGAGAACTGAGAAGTTGATACTATTTTTAAATCTTAATAAAAAAATTTAAGGTATATGCAAATTTGAGATAACACTTGTCCCTTGTACTAATGCCTCGAAGGAATTTACTTCAGTAATTCATATCTAATTCCATAATTATTAAGCTGGATAATGTATTTTCAATATTTAATACCACAAATGCTTTGGTGTTTTCAAGATAATCTTTAATTTTCACCATCAAAACTAAAGCCTTGATAAAAATCTCTTTGTATTTCCTATTCTGTTTAGTGATAACTGAATCAGGTTTTCTTTTTTCCTTTCAGTGTTTGAGTACTTTTGGCCACCTGTCAGCCAACCAAAATTAAAAACAGGGGCTGATTAAATGGCTCTCTATGGTGCTGTTCAGGCAGCTTCATTACAGTTTCAGCTTATGGCCACTGAGTGAGCCCCACTGCTGTAACTTCTGACAGTTTGTGGAAGCCGATTTGAAGGCACAGGATGTGGGGTAAGCAATTTTGCACAGTTGCAAAGTTTTGATTGCATGAATTATACATGAAGTCCATTACTGGCGATGCTCACTGGTGGTAACAGCACTCTGAAGGTGTAAAACAGCTTTTTCTTTGAAATGAGTAAAACCCAACCAACCAAATACAAGCCACATAAAGGAAGAAAATACAAGAATAAAAAAAAAAAAAATCCCAAACATTATTTATTTGTCTATCCAATCACTAGATTGGATGAAAAATAGCTGAGAGCCTTCCAGCTCATTTTGCTGGTGTTCAGGTATGTTGAGAACTAAGGTGTCAGGAAGCAGAAAGGTGATGGAGAAATAAACCTTCCAGGCTATGGCTGTAGATTATTGCACACATAAAGGATTTCTCCAGCATGAACACAGCAGTATCTCTGAAAGCTCTCATTTTGCCAAAGACATCTCCTCTTTTCACTAGTTGTCTTTCTGCTCTGTCAAATGTAACGCTTTATTAAAGCTTTGGGGCTTCTTTTATTTTTATTTATTTATTTTCTTCTTCCTTCTCTCTTTGTGACTTTTCAGGAGACAGGAAAGTAGATTTAAAAAGCAAAAATATGAGAGAGTAAAACTAGCTCTAATTTCCAGTGGTCTTGCTTTACTCAAATGACTTACCTCCTTGCTATTTTTCATTTTGTTGTAAAAAGAAGATCCTTATTTTAGTGAAGATTTGATGTTAGTTGTTACAAAAACACTCCTTGGTGCAGTTCTATATACCTTTCATCCTTCCCTTCCCACCACTTGAATTAATTTATCTATGTCAGAGTGTTCAGTAATGTACCAAAACATGTGTACACCAACACTTACACAGATACTCCCATTGACATCAGTGGGAAAATTTTAGCCAGGCAGACTGAGGAAGAGTAGAACCTGTAAGTGTAAATTCAGGAAACAAGCCAAACTCATCAGGCAGGGCAAGCTCTTTCAGTTTCACCCAAACAGGATGCATGTTTCCTCTTCCTCTAGCACTGGCTAGAATAAGTAAAGCTGCACATGTCATACCATGGCTTGTACTTATACTTGCTTCCACTGTAGATTAAGGCAGTTTCCTCTATCAAGGATTCTTAGTACTCATTCCACATGCTTAACATGCCCTTTCTGTCTGAGGCTAGATGTAGAGCACTGCTCATGACTATTCATTGCAATGTCTTGGCAAGACATTCACAGCCTTAATATGTCAAAAAAACAAATGTTCATGGGGTAATACTTGTACCTTGAAGTAGTTATGTTAAGAAAAAAACATTGGGAAATTAGTGTAAGGCAAACTGCCTAACTCCTCAAACCCTTTTTTTTTTTTTCTCGATTCTTAAAAACAGAGAGAATTGCCTTTATCAGCATGTTCAAAATTACTTTTCATGTGCCATGTGAGATCAAGTTTCACATCTTTTCAGCTAAAAGTTCTTCTGTAGTGTAATCCTGGTACATAATTTCAGTTATGAAACCTCTGAATTAATTTAGCCATGGATTTTTGTGGGGAAGCATATTAATCTCTGTTGCAATTGCTTTCCACAGGTAACTGAGAAGCCATGTACTCCTCAGTACACCATGATGTGCTGTTCCACAGTCACCAATACAAGACTTTTGCATTATCAGGCAGTACTAAACTGATCTATATCAGGCATAGGCACATAATCAGATTTCTCAGCCAGAACACAAGATATGGACTATCCCCCAGAGTATTTTGTCTCCCTGATTTTGTACATACTTTACATCACCTGCACTTGGCAGAAAACCCACAAATATTTTTTTTAAGAAAGCTGAAGAAGAAATGCAAGCTTGTCTCACTCTGCAACAGAATGTCTCCTCAGTGTTTCTGAACCCATGCTAAGAGACTTACATGAATATTTGCCGTTTACTATACTACTGAACCAAGGTCTGCAGAAACTTATACACCAAAATTTGCAGAAGTTGTGCCAAGAAAAAACTTTCTTTTTAAGAAAAACAAATCTACAAATGGAATTAGATCATTCTACCCCTATGTTTTCTCTAGCTATTCAACACTAAACCTATCAATATTTTTTTATCTGCTTCTATATCAAAGTTCTATAGGAAACTGGATGCAACCATGAACAAACTGGCTGTATCTGAAGCAACAATTTCTCCTTAACTACAAGCTACAATTTTGAATAGACAATGACAAAAATACCAAAGCAAAGTCCTGTTTCTGCAGTGAGCATGCATGTTTGGAGAATAACAGCTTAGTTCATGCAGCAACAACCCACCTTGCTACACTTCTGTAAAATAATTCTGCAATTTTCATTCATAGTAGAGTAGATTGGAATATTGTGAGATCAGTCACAAGTAACCTATTCAATATGACTGGTTTTGTACACAAGCGTATTCCTTCTGGAAATCTGATGGGAATCAGCTGCTCACTTCCAGTGGGCATTGATATTGATCTCTGTTTTCCCTCTCTTTCCTTCCTCCCCTCTTCTCTTTTACTCTTTACTTGACCAAATTCTCTTTTAAACCCTCCAGGGAAAACAATCTCTGTCAAAACTTGTCTCTGCTACAAACACACAGTGAAGCAGGGTGCTGCATGATATCCCTCTGCCTTGGGTTTTCACAGCAAGCTTTTGCAGCATTGGGAGGGGCCTCTGTGAGGAGCTGGAGAAGCTTCCCCCATGTCCAACAGAACTAATTCCAGCCAGCTCCAAGATGGACCTACTGCAGGACAAGGCCAAGCCCATCAGTGACAGTGGTAGTGCCTCTGGATTAAAAGGTTTAAGCATACAGGGGAAGATGAATCTGGGCCATAGAATCTGCAGCCAGAGAAAAGAAAGGGTATTTACTGCAGGTTTGGTTTTAAATATATTTGATACACAAGCGTGAAATCTGCAATTCCTCACCCTCTCTGATAGCGAGAATATGCTCTCCTCAGAAGACCAGGTTCACAAGAGACTTTGACACCAAATGACCTGGAGAACTGAGACATAAATCTTCCTCTGTTTTTTAGAGATGCAAGACATCCATACCTTTACCTGGATCATGCTGACTTGGACTGTGCTGCACCATCTAATAGGTCACCTTGTGAACCTCTGAGTGTTTAGGGGTTTTTTGCAATATGTAGAAACACTTATAAAAAAATTAGATCACTGACCTAAGACTGCAGGCAGTTAATATTTTCAGTAAAAATGGGTGTAAATATAAAGGATGATGTAAGGCTAGGAGAAGGAGGCCAGAAAAAGGGATGAATCAGAGAATCAAACCAATGTCTTCAGTCTATTAATCTTACCAAACAGAAAATCTGTAATTATTGCAAGGGTGACCTTAACTCAGGGAAATAGGAGCATCTCTAGTGAGCACAAAGCAAAGACATGACCATTTCATGGAATTATAAAGAGGCAGATATATATTTTTCAGCATATTTTGTTTTGAAATAGGGAAGGAAAATATATATATATATATATATTTTTTTTTTATTTCAGGGGGGGTTAATGTCCATTTCCAAATGAGAACCTCTCATTTATCTGTTTTCTCTATGTTTTTCTAATTACATCTATTATATAAATGTAATATTTAAAAGGTTTATTTTAGAGTAACTGTGAGGAAAGAAATGCTACTTTTCCACTGCCAGGAGTCAGAGTCTTAGCACCTGCTGTGACTTTCATGGAACTCTATTTAATCAGTGGCTGTTCACCAGGACTCCTAAGTCCTTGCCTCAGAGATCCCCAGCCAGTGAGAGTAATTTACCCACACTGTACTTTGTAGAGCTTGGTCCATTCATGGTGGAAGACTGATGAATTCAATAAGGTCCCTGTTAGACCTTGCCATCAGTCTAAATCTCTGAACAGCAGACCTGCCTTCAAAAATACAGATTGGTCTTTCAACACTGGTCTTCTAACTTGACAAAAGAGTGCACTTCTTTACCTCTTCTAGGTCACTGGCAAAGATGTTAAACAAGACTAACAGGTCCCAGGAAAGAATTCTGAGGAATTTCTCTTGTAACTTGCTGCCAGAGAGATTGCAAACTATTAACTTCTACCCCGTGAGTCGTGCAATCCAGAATTTTATCCAGTAATTTTATCCTGCAAAGTAACTATAAGACTCAACCAATATGTAAGTCCAGGTTAGTTTTTCAAGTCAGTTTTTTTCATGCATGCCAAAATTGCTTCCAAGAAGCGTTGCTCTGTAATTTTCACAGCAACTGAAGTGAGGCTGACAAACTCTTAGTTATTTCAATTTTCCTCAGGCTGCTTGAAGATGGTTAAAGTATTTGTCTCCTACTGCTGTTCTTTCCGTACACTTGTGTATAGCACACTTAATCCTATGAATCAGTGTGAATCAAACTCAAAAAAATCTGTGACGCCAACTCTCACATGCTGCTGGTTAGTTCTCTCCTTCTGCAAACTTGCCTCCAGAGAGGCCCAGGAGACCTTGTTGGAGAAATTCAATGAAGGCATTGTGTATCTCATCTTCATCTGGTATTCACTGTCACTAGATCACTCACCTCCTTCAGCAATGGGTCATCTTTTTCATTGCTGCTTTCTTTATTGTTGCTGCAGTCACAAAAGTCGTTTTTTACCCAGGACATCCCTTGCCAATTTCAAGTCCACTCAAGCTTTTACTTTTCCATCAGCACTCCTGCATGACCAGGAAATGTTTCTATATTCCTCCATTAAACCCTAGCCTTGCTTCTGCTTGCTGAATATATATTTTTTGTTTGATTTGGGTATTTTTTTTTTGTTTGGTTAGTCATGAGTATGCCTGTCTATTCATGGTAAATCTGCTTGTTTTCTGGAACACATCATTTCTGTGCTTGGAGGACGTTTGTTCACAAAGATTTGACAGTATTTTTAAGCTTTTCTGCCCTTCAGAGCTGCATCTCACAGGATCTTTTCTGCCACTTTTGAATAAGTCAAAGTTTATTCTAGTGAAGTTCATGGTCTGTACTCTTCTTCTTGCCTTCCTCACTTCCCTCAGGATTTGGAGCTTCCCTGAGTCAATATATATGATGTTTCCAGAAACAAGGAGAGGATGTCAGAGCAGAGCACTATATGCAGAATTACTGTAAAACACTGTTTTATTCTTATTTTGCAAAAATGTTAGACAAAGATTAGTAAAGTAGGTGAAGAAATGAAACCATTAATTTTAGTATAAGGAAATTTGTGTTACTGGGCTTCTTTTGTTCAGAGTAGCTGAAGCAAGTATTCAAGGATCATTATGTAAGCCTAAAGTGTTGAAAAGATGACACAATTGTGAAATCACACCATGTTCTCTTCTTCATAATGTTCTTTTAATCATTGCTCACATCTTGTGCTTAAATGTCATCTTGTCTGTTAATCTCAAATTTATTAAGACTATTCAGGTCCTCTAATCATCTTTTCTTATGAAGATTATTGAACTTAACCTTAGAGGATGTTCCTCCCTGGGAAGCATGGATCACAGATACATAATAGTATCAACAAATTATATATGAAAGGTGCATATGAGATCATTGGGAGTGTCAATATTGACTTTTCTCCAGGCTGTAATGGATGAGTCATACCTGATCTAATGATTTTTTCATTGCAATTCTAACCACCACATAAGTAAGAGGTGGAAAAATTAAAATGCTAGACAGATGTAACCTTTACTGATAAAATATATGTATTATTAACTTCATTACATGCAGTTTTCTTCAAAGGTCTTTGGAAGCTGCTAATAATGTTGAAAAAAGTGATGGATAACAACCCATAGCATTTTCTCACTGAATTTTCTCAAAATGATAGAAAAAATTCCATAGGATTAATTCAAACTGCTAACAGATATTATTTTACTATTAGCTTTTTTCTTCCTTAGCTGTTTTTCCTTTTCTACAGGAAATGTCTATATCTTCTCAGCTGCATGTCTTTTTAATTTTCTGGATGCCTTTTATTGATTAATAGCTATTAATCTGGGGGGCTAGTCTTGCCTGTAATTTTTTCAGAATGGTTTCTTTCAATCTGTATTACTTCTTCCAGTTTTACTTCTTCACCACACAGTCATCACATTGGTTGAAATAACATATAATAGTCCTTTTTCTATCCCTAACCCAGAAACTGATCATTTTCAGCTAGATTGTTTTGGCTACATGAAGCTCTATTAACTCTGATAGTGTTCTACAGAGACCCAGCAATCTAGCCATAATCTATCAGCTCCTGAAGTTTCTTTCAGTTTCTTTCACTTTCTAACTAACCTCTATTTCAGTTTTCTTTTGCTGAAAATCAGGAATGAAAACTTTTCTTTTTTCTCTGCTTTCTTCCACAGTTCCTATTGTAAAGTTAGACCCCTACCTCAAAACATTTAAGTACTGTTGTTTATACATGTACAACTGTTTCACCCAATAGCCTTTTTTCTCACTTCACTCATTTACGTCAACATTTTGTTTAATGAATTGCCCAAGTGTATTGTTCTTTGACAGAGTCCAAGTTCCTAAGTGGGACAAATTTAAAATTACTGTAAGGGATAAAACCAGTATATGAGTAAAACATTAATGATATAATACAGTCTTTCTGGAAAGCATCAATAAATAACTTCAATTAAATTTTAAATTTTTATTCTCACAAGCAAGAAAAAAAATCCAGCATCTAGGGTAGGCACTTGAATGTCATCTGAGTTCTTAGACTTCTATTAAAGGCAGTGGAACTAACATGCAAAGTCTGAAGGTCTCTACAGGGCAATTCAGTTGTACCACAATAAATCCAGCCAGATTTGGATATGCTTCTGCCAAAGGGAAGCAAATGTCTCTAACAGCAAACACTTAGAACATTTCCTGCTATTAATTTGACTTAACCTTGAACAACTCACAGGATGGTCTAGCCATTAAAATGGTACAGATACTGTTACAGTAGACAATTTGTAGTTTAAAGCATAAATGTCATAAATGTATGACAGTCTCTTCCAGGTGACCTCAGTGCCTAGAATCTGCCTAGACAGGTTTAATTAACTAGTATAAGTGGAGTATTAGTGGAGTATTAGTATCAACTTCTTGTCAGAGTTGAGCTTTGAATGTATTGGCAAATCCTTTAGTGGTTATAATACAATCTTATATGTTTACTTCATGCACAGTTACTTCCAAGTAGACACTTCAATATATGTATTTTACATCTGAGAAGCTTCAGTCCTCCTTTATTCTTAAGTCTGGATAACATTCTGTGATGTACATGGACAAAGAGTGCCAGCTGACCCAAACTTTCTCTTTGATACCTTATGAAGAATGTAATGTGCAGGTATACTTCTTTTCATGGACAGCCATGATAGGTAATTATGTACAGAAGAGTCTTACATGCTTTAAAAGTGAATTCTTAAATGAGCCACATTATGTTGATTTATTCTTGGAAACTTCAATGACAGACTGCTCTACTTCTGAATAGCTATGAATTTTTTGCTTCACATACATTTACAAGCCAGCTGTTAAATGACAGAATTCAACATTCATTACTGACCTGTTATCTTTCATTGGTAAAGTAGGGTACCCATATCCTAGTTAAATCTTGTTTATCTTCCGAATAAATGTCCAGCCTGTCTCTCTCTTCCCCTTTTTTTCTCTAGTAAGAAAATACAAACAAGATATAGGTCCACAAGACCAAGCTTTACTTTCCATTAAAAACTGCAATAGCATTTTGATCAGCTCGTCAAACCTTTTGAAACTTAGCAAACAAAGCTTCATTGCACCCATGAAGATTTTAGCTGTGTTCAAGACTTCCAGATTGCAAAAGCTGAACATTATTAATCATCCTGAAATTCAGCAATAAGGTGGTAGTGTACCATTCTTATCATCAGTTATGAGCAGTGTTTATGTGCTATCTAATTATGAGACATAATAACATTACTATGTAAATCAAAAGTCCATAATACTAATGAAAAATCCCAAAACTTATGAATAATAATTAGGAATTCAATTAATAACAGAATGTACCTATTAATATTATTCACATTTATATGTGTAATAATTTAAAAGCTTTAGAGCTTATATATATATATATATCGTAGCTGTAGTGGATGACAAACATTTGGTTAACAAACACAGCCATTCAAAAAGCTGTATGGTCTCCAGGGAATTTTGACACTTTATTTATTTTATTTATTATTTGTATTAAAGCTAGTTCTGAAATAAAATATTTACAAGTTAATTTCAATTGCCTCAAGACTAAATGTAATTTGATTGTCTAAAATTTATTTTAACATGCAATAGGAAAAAAAATAACCCAAGACATCTAATGCACAGAAGGCATATGGATATCAGATTTTAGTTCTACATGACATCTACTTAAAGTAAAACTTTATATATTAAAACAGAATAATCTTGAATTTAACATGAGGAAATCTTGCTTTCAATTAAGCTGAAACACATTTATAATCAATTCTAATTAGTCCTGTTCTTCTAAATATCATCTGCAATTATAAAATAAACTTAACCATGGAGATTCATTAAATCTTGAAATTTTTGAACCTCAGCTTCAATGATCTTCATTTAAGTGGCCTCCCACCATCTGACATACTTCTCTGCCCTGTTTCTTGACTTTACTTGGCACACAAAACCCTGGAGGGAAAATTTCAACCATTTCTCTATCTTTTCTCAACTTCTGTTAAAAACACACATGAACTATTTGTGCAGTTTCTAAATTACATTGGAAAGAGATGGGGCAAAAGGGTCGCACAACCCTTCCATCTACCACCCTCCTTATGTAGAAAGACTAATTTTTGCAAGTGTTTTTTTATCTTATTTCAGATAGTTGTGTCTATGTATGTCCAATGGCATTCCTGGATAGCAGAGAGGCATCCAAGTGAAGGTTGAGGTGTACCTTTAAAGGTGCCATGGTTCAAGCCTTTGTGCAAATACACTTTCTGAGCAGCACTCATATCTTTCCTGCTCTCTTACTACAAGGCTTTGCTAGACATCTGTATGTCAGAAGAAGCTGGAGCAGGCCCTGTGTATGAGGGAGAACAATTTGGAAGCCAAGGGTGTCTCTGGTTCAGTCTTGCCCCTCATGAGATGAGTTGGCATCTTCTCACAGGGTCTGAACATAGTGGATGGATTGAGTTGCTGCTAAGAGGGTTTATTTTCATCTTTCAATGCAGTAATGAGTCAGCTCCAGGGTACATCCTGGAGACATGGCCAAATACATGGCTTGAAACCAAGCTGCTGGTTAGGTCTGAGGGCATTGTGGGAAAACAAGGTCAGAAAAAGGCATGAAGATAGCTACACCTAAAGCAAAGAGTACCAGTCCCAGTGTTCAAGATTGAAGAACAGCACAAGTAACTAGGAAGTACTTGCATCTGCCCCTCTTTGCAACATTTTTAGCCCACCAACTCAGCCCATTGTCTGTTGTAATCCGATACCAGAGGTATAAGGAATGTCTTACCTCTTCCCTCCTGTCCCTATCCTATTGGCAGACGGCCAGAAATCCCCTCCCTGACCCTTTCCTAGAAAAAGCCAAGACCTGAGATCCTCTTCCTCTTTTGCCCTGCTACCACCATGCAATAAAGAAAGGCAAAGAGCCTCTTTTGAACCTCGTGCTTGTCTCATATGCTAGACCTAGCTCCTTCTTATGGATACAATAGGAAGAAGTTACAGTTTGTAGCAATTGTCCACTCACCTTATTCTTCTCTTATCCATATCACACCACATGGCTACCAAGAAATTAGAGATACTCTTTCAAAGGTCTTCCTAGACTTAATGCACAGAATCCACTAATCTCCCCTGGTTAAGAGAGATTATTCTAATTTTAAAAGTTAATTTGGTTGGCAATGTAAAACTTGTCCTTGGTGAAGTTATGTAATTTCTTTCCAGATATGTCCTTTTCCTTCTTATTTTCAGAAGGAGGTCACCTCAGTATCACTGATTTTTGGAACACAAAGTAAAACATTTGATAAAAAAAACCCCTAAAAACTCTGACTTCTCCTTATGAGAACATTTCTGGTTCTTTCTGAGATAAAATGGAAATACCTCACTCCACAAAATGTGACTTTTCCTAAGAGGTCCTTGAGAGTTCCATTCTGGTCACAGATTTGAAATTATTTGAAGAACATAAAGACCTGGTGGCATTAATGAAAGATTTCTTTAAAAATAAATTAGAACTCATTCATCTGATCTAAAAACAATAAGCTTTCCTCTCTGGGGCAATGAGTGTGGATGTTATTATCCAGCAACTATGCACATCTAAAGTCTGTTAACTCTTCCCTCATATACTTTTAAGTGTTTGCCATATGCATTTTCAGGTACAGTTAGGGAAAGGAGATGATCACTGCTGGATTGGTCTATATTCCTGTTGTCCTAAACAGTCCTAGTACAGTTAAACACTGAGTGCCTGGCTATGTAGTAGGACAAAGAGATGAAGACTCTGAATTTGTGGGGCCATAGAGTCTGAATTTGTGGGAAGAATAATTTAAAAAATAGTCAAAAGGGAAAATAAAAAAGGAAAAAGTGGTTCTGCATCTCAGAGTGACCTTGTTTTAATGTTCTCCACACCATTCACCCTCCATAGCTGATCAGCCAATTCCATTTATCATTATAATTAGGCAGCATCTTGCCAGTTCAATCAGGCTCAATTACTTAGGCCTCATTAGTGACTGACATAGTATAACAAGTGCATCTTTGAATGAGCAAGGTCAGATAAAGAAAGTACAGTATGCAGCCAGCAAACACATTTATAGACCATGACAATACAATGCTTTCAATGTTGAATAACTTTGCATTCCCCATTTTTAAGAAGGCATGAAGATAATGAAGCTAAAAGTAACCTTGCTTAGCTTGCATTATTGCAGCTCCTCCCAGTTCCTTTCAACTCTGCAGCTGAACAGTAGTGATAAGGGGTAAATCTTCCAATGGCTCTGGAAAATCTTTGGGGCTGTTAGCAAATTTAAGTTACAGATTCTGGAGAATAGTGGCTTATCTGATGCTTCAGAGCAGCATAAGAACTTCAAAAGTATGCAGTGGAAGAAACTGGACATTGGGTTTCCAGTGCTACAAATCTTTCTGTATTAGTAACAGCAGCAAAAGGTTCTGCTTGTAAAATATGGTGGAATGTAAAAGGAGCTGACTGGTTTCTGCATAAATTATTATTCTAGACATTAAAATGGCAATTAAAGGGTGTTTGAAGATGTTATTGCTCTTTATAAATATATTGAGAAATAGCCTCCAGAGATTAAATGTATCTTAACTCAAATATACATTTTTTAGACACACCTACACACGTATAATATTAAAGACATTACATTAGAAAGAAAATGGACTGCTCATTAACAACAAATTAGAGTTTCTTCACACAAAGTGGTAGTCTTCAACTATTTCCCAGTATGAATGGTAGAGAAATACATCCACATTACTTAAAGATGATGTCTAAAATGTTCATAAATTTTTTCTGTCCTTTGGATCTTATGGAGCAGGGAACAGAAATTATGGATCTATTGGTGTGTCTCAGTTAATCACCTTTTTGGGTATGACCAAAGCCCTTATTTCTAATAGAGGTGGTGGAATCACACCTGTTGCTATTCCACAATTTGGCACAAATGAAAATGTAGTTTTATATGGCAGTATGTAGTTCCTTTTTTATCTAACTTGCTTCATTGCAAAAGTCTATTGTTTGACCATTTGGTCATGCTCATTCCTTAGCAGACAGTGATAATCCTATTTTTTTTCCCTACTTCAAAGCACATAAATAGGGCTCACTTTAATGTTGTTTTATCTCCAGTCATGATACTTGGAGATGCAATTCACCTTTCATTTTGCTGAGAAGATAGTACCTTGAAACCAGATACAAGTGATGATCACTATTGTGCCTGTGTTTAATTTTATTCTGAATTATTTTCTAAAAATTTTGTACCTTCGACTGGGTGATCACAAAAGTACCCAAAAAGATCCACCAGTTTTCTGGGATATCCTTTTATTCTCTTTTAAGTTCTGGTAAACTTCATTTCAAATATCACCTTTATCTCAGGATACTTTTTTGTATTTTGCAATAGTGTATCTAGTCCTCCTTCAGTCATAATATTTAAAAGGTATATGAAAAATGTCCCAAGTCCCCACAGAAAATTCTGTAATATATTATGCATTAGAAAAATAAAATAATGTCTCCAGTGAAGCGATCAGTATGCATCCAAAAGTACAGGATTTGATTATCCTAACCGATATATTCTGAGTCATTATGATCAGGCTCCCTTTTATTCTTCTACACAATATTTGAGTACATTATACCTGGAGGTATTTAATTGCATAAACTGGCACTGTGCTATATGAAGTGTTTCTTTCATTTATTCTTATCTAATCTTGTATTTATTTATTTTCTTAGGCAACTATTAACTATAATAGCTAAATATTAAAAATAGAAATAACAACTTTCCACTTTTACTTTACTCCCTACTTGAAGATGAATCAGCTGAAACATTTTGTATGTTCCTGAAAACTTCACTGAGTAAAAGTGAATCAAAGATGAGAATTTTGCAAATGAGTGAAAAGTGGTTCAGAATGTGGTTATTCTCAACTTTTGCAGCAGTGAAGTCTCCAGCTTGGCTAGGCTCTTAAAAAAATTCTTTAGATATTCATGAGATAAAGAGACTAGAGAATGATCTCACACCTCCAGACAGTGTTATTGCATTTGTCCTTTAACAGGCTTTGATCAAAGAAAAAACGTGACATATGCATACACATGTATGAGACATATACATATGTGCTATTCTGCATAATATTCTGGACCAATAGGTTGTTTCTGCAATGACTGCTGGAACAGGCATTACAAATCACAACAGTTTATATTCCCAACACGAAATTTGCCACCTTCTTGAAAAGAAATGCTGCTATATTTACATGAACAGTAGAAAAACCCAACCAAAATATTTAGGAAGTGAAGTATTCTACTACATTTTCTACTGAGAAATGAGAAAGAGAATAAGAGAGAAATTTGTGGCAAGCGTTAGATGTGTCATTAAAGAAACTCAGGAGAAATGTTCAGTTCAATAGTTCAAATAGAAGTGAACTCAATGGGGACATAAAAAAATATCTTGGAGAAGAAGTGGAACTATGAAGGCAAAGTTTTGGTGGGTGTAGAAGCACAGTAACTCATAACAGCTCCCATGGATCCATGCAAACCATTTTTGGGGATCTTTGTGTAAAGTCAGTCATATTCTGAGTTGCACAAAAAAAATAGTGTGGCCAGCAGCTCAAGGGAGGTGATTGTCCCCCTCTACTCCCTTCTCATGAGACCCCACCTGCAGGGCTGTGTCCAGCTCTGGGGCACAGCACAGGAAAGACATCGACCTGTTGGACCAGAGGAGACCACAAGGATGACCAGAGGGGTGCAGCACCCCTCATACAAAGACAGGATCAGCAGTCTGAAATTGTTCAGCCTGGAGAAGAGAAAGCTCCTGGAAGAACTTATTGTGGTCTTTCAGTACACAAAAGGAGCTTTACCAAGGCCTGCAGTGACATGACAAGGGATAATATAAAGGACAATATTTTTAAGCTGAAAGAAGGTAGATTTAGACATTGAAACAAGTTGTTCAGAGAAGCCTTGCATGTTCCATCACAGGAAGTATTCAAGATGGTTAGGGATTTGAGCAACCTGATATAGTAAAAGATGTCACAGCTTATGCAGAGGTGTTGGACTAGATGATACCTAAAGCTCCCTTTCAACGCACACCTTTCTATGATTCCAAGATTCCTTGCTCACTGCAACATCTTCCAAGAAAGGTGCATGAGTTAGGTGGTCATGTGCTGCTTCACTGTTTTGCAAATGGCTTTCTGTACCATGTTTTGGTCAACAACTCACTAAAAAGTACTCAGGAATTTGGTAAGGGATGTATCATAATTACTGCTTTCTTTATGCTTTTTCTCAAATATTCTTGAGTGTCTTGCATGAAAACAGGGAAAGCATCACCTATGGCTAGCAATAAAATTGATAGAAGTTTAGGCAAAGTTCTTATAAACTGATAGTGCAAATTTTTTACCAATCTATGAGCATGTGAATGGAAAAGTAAGATTGCAATAACCCTGGAGCCGAACACAGCAGCAGCTGAAAACAAACGAGCTCAACATTTATTTTAAATTGTGAAAAAATTGTTATAGAAATATATATAGAAATATTTTATATAGAAAGATCAACACTTAAAAGTGACAAACATGCCCCCCTTTTATCCATTTCACATTGTCTCTTTAGGGATGGAGCTAACTGGCTTTTTTCAAATGTGCAGTATTCACAGCTTTCTGAAACTGTGACACACTGATTTACAGGGATTAACATGCTCATGTCTCCAAACCCTTACAGACCATTAAATTTTCCTTATCAAAGGAAGCATCAAGATTTTATTTTTGGGAAGTTTCTGTATGCCCTTTATTATCTCTAATTGCTCTGATAAAAAAAGAGGACAAATTCATAGGCTCTGAACTGTTGCCATCAATGATTATATTCATCTGGTGTAAATGAGATAGGTACCTAGAACTGGGGCATTTGATACACACGGAATTTTATGAAAAGAAAGGTAATAGGTGAGTACTGGTGAATAGCTTTATGAAAAAAAATTTTTAGAAAAGAGATTCTTTGTTCTTGAAATGGCAGTCCTGGTTTGCAAAGCAATAAATAGTTCAGTAAAATGGGAGGGATGAAATTTATCTGCCATTTTTTGCATTGTGCTTTTCTTCCCTATCAAAGCCCACTCACAGTTATATTTTACATCAGTTCTTTCCATACCTGCCTGGGTCTCTTTATTTTATAATTGCTCACCAATGCTATTATTTCCTTCTCCTATACACTGCATGCTATGCACATAGCAGATAAAATTTGAGATTCTAAGTGAAGTGAATTTAGTAGTTTTAGCTCAATCCCTAGCCAACAGCAGATAAAAACATATGCAACACTGCTCAGTTGACACAATTTATTTCATCTGTGCTGAGGAAATGCACTGGAACATATCCAACACTGACAGTAAATTGATTTGCACCCTTGAGATGCTGGCTACTCCTGTCAGAATTGAGTTTGCTGACAGATGGCAGGCAGCGTGGAGAAACTTTTGGTGGAATTGCTTTTTATGTTACACAGAAATGGGTAAAAAATCAAATAGGGGTACAGTGGTGGGAGAAAAGCTGAATAACTGGATTTATTACAACCTCAGATTTCTTCACTTTCTGATTAAGTTTCTGGTTGTCTAAATTGAATGATATTCCAACACTTTTTAAAATTATTTATTATTTTTCTTTTTTAGAGTGTCGCTCTGGAACTTTTTTTAAATGCAGAAATTAGAAAGCATGACTGACATACAGATATTAGAGTGTGTATTTGTCTGAAAAAGAGCACTGTGTATACTTAAACAATTTAAACTTTTTTAAAAATGGAAATATTACTGTAGGAATATTATTGTATCTGAGATAACATCTAAACAATAGACATTGATCTTTCTACTTAAATTTTAAAATTAGGTCCCAGATTTTGTGCAAAATTTTTTCTCTCAGAGTAACTAGATGTAATTTATTTTACCTACATTCTAATCAGAATCTGAAGACTAATGTCCCAAATTTCTTTATTACCTATGACATAGCAACTGTTTCATGCTCACACACAGAGTCCATAATTGAAGAGTTATTCTTATAGGTGTCAAGGGCAAAATTATGACAAAACAGTCTCACCTACCTAGTTTTTCATCTTAAAAATATAAGAAAAGTTATCAGACCATTTCCACATAGTTCTACCAACACCAAATTAAATTCTGAAACCACTTATTAAGGTTATTTTATATTTCAACTAGAGAAAAACTGCATAGTAAAAACATGATGTTAAATGACAAGCAAATTTGACAATTGTGAGAGGCTATGAAATATTCTGCCAACACTTGGGAGGAATAACATTAATTTTCAGTTTACTTTATTTTACTTACATTGATGGTTAATAGTGATATGAAAAGAAATATCCATACCTGACCTCCTTGCCTTCCAAATAAATTTTGTGGTTTTAAAATTGTTGAACCAAGCTTGGACACTTCAAGAGGGGAACAGCTAGCTGCCTAAGAAAAAGTATTGACAAGAGATAAATAAGGGACAAAGAGGATAAAAGAAAAGAAAGAAGGATAAGAATGAAGGAATAATGAGATATGACAGCTGTGAGAGGCTTGTCCTTCCTCTTAGCTGTAATAGTGTTGACAAAAATTCATGTATTCAAATAATGGCCTTGTTAAGTACTGAGTTCTAGGGACAAATGGAACAGAAGGGCAAGGCAGAAACCTATGAATTGGAGATCATATAATGCATGAATATGTATAATATATATTTACACACACATATATATACACACATATATTTATACACTTATATAAAAGCATATTCTGATGAACTACTGTACAACTCTCCCCCCCCCCCTTTTTTTTTTCTTTAAATGTAGATGGAAATCATGCAAGGAAATAGGTTGGCAAGACCAACTACTCTGCCTCCTGGGCAGTTCTCCTGACAGCTAGCTGCCTGAAGAGTAGACTGCCAATCTTTCCAGGACATCTGATTTCCCAGCTGTTCACCTGGTGAGCTGCTGGCCTCCCAGCTCTCCAACTGGCTCTCCACAAGCTCTCCAGCTGGGGTGGGGGTTACCTGATGTCACAGAAACCAAGCTCTCTTGCTGGAGTCTGCACTGGCTGGGGTCTGCAAGAAGATTTGTTTTGTAAGCTCTAAAATGTTCCCAGTGTTTTGGCAGCCTGGACAACATCTACATTTCATTGCTCTCAAAAGAGTATCAATCAAAATTTGCAGTGTCACAGTGAGAATCCTTGTTTTGTTGTTTTTTGTCATGATGATTTTCCTTTAAAAATTGCTAAACTTTGTTCCAAGTCAGGATGAAGAAAAAATGAAAAGTAGCTTGGATTTCTTGTCAGAAAGTAATATCATTTCCTTACTGTGTCAGTGGTAAAAAGACACATTAATTTCAGACAATGGAGACAATCATAAGAATATTGAGAAAATTATTCACTAGGACTTTTAAATTTTTATTCTGAACTGATTTAATTCCAGGCGACATTTTACAAAATTTTTAAAAAATGAAAAATGGATTTTTAGAAAACATTAAAATCATAGTCTCCTTATGTGAAATTAGCAAAAAGTAGCCCTTAAAATCGCATATCTATAAGAAAGAGGTATAAAAATGCCCATGCAGATTATCTTTTGGGCCTTTTCTTGGGGATACAATAAGGAAAGATGTTTTCTAAGATGTATCTCTGAGTGTTTTGGGTCATTTGATGGTTTAGATCAGTGTCTGACTCTGCCTGGGAGTCACATTGCGCACCTCTCCTGCTGCCAAAACAATTCAGAACATACTTGGAGGAGGTGAGATCACTAAATGCTGAATTAGGTCATACTTTCTCCAGAACTTTAAGTTTTTGCATAGACATGTTCATCAGAGTGATAGTTCACATTGATTTCTGACTAGAAAGGGCAGCTGCATATGAAGAAAATACTGAAATTTTTAAGTGTTACTTTACCGGCATAAACACAAATTAATGTGCTATTTTCTCACAATTTCTCTCTTCTCATTGTTCCAGTAGAAACTGAGGAGAAGAAATTTCCATTTCCAAGTGATTTCAATACTTGGTATTCCAAAACAACAAAAGTGGGTTGGGAGCTACTTGGACATGTCAAATTGCATATTTAAACATATTAATATTTATGTCATTATTTATGTCATTACCAATTATTTGGATGATAAGTCAGTTTGGAGATGACACCAAGTTGAGTAGGAGCATTGATCTGCTGAAGAGCCAAAAGGCTCTGGAGAGGATCTGGACAGGCTGGATGGGCTGAGGGCACAGGGTTCAGCAAGGCAAAGTGCTGGGTCCTGCTCTTGGATTACAACAACCCCAAGAAGTCCTATAGACTTGGAGAAGAGTGGCTGGAAAACTTCTCAGAGGAAGAGGACCTGGGAGTGCTGGTCAACAGCCAGCTGGGTGTGTCTGCCCAGGTAGCCAAGAAGGACAATGGCATCCTGACCTGTATCAAAATTCCTGGTGACAGTAGGGCCAGGGAAATAATTCTTCCCATGCTGGGCTCCAAACTCCTAATCCTGTGTGCAGTTCTGGTACCCTCAATGCAGGAAAGACACTGAGGTTCTGCAGCAAGTCCAGAGAAGGGCAATGGAGCTGGTGAAGGGTTTGGAGCACAAGTCTTATAAAGAACCACAGAGGGAGCTGGGGTGGCTTAGTCTGGAGAAAAGGAGGTTCAGAGGAGAGCTTCTCTCTCTCTACAACTATCTGACAACTGTATGTATGCTCCTTCATCTTTCAGAAGGAGCAGAAAGGCAGTAAGGGCTTCCTTGCAAAGAATAACAGATGCCTGTCTCTGGCTAGGCAACAGAATTCTGCTAAAACACTTTTTATTACATTTTTGTATCATTTGTTTCCTCCTACCTCCTATTCTATCTGAATGCTTAAAACAGTATGTCCAGGCTGTTCAGATCACAAGCATATTCTTGCAAAATTGTGCTTTCTCATTCAAGACCATGGTATGATATGTTATGGTCCTATATGTCCTAAAATTTATCTACAGAAATTAAACTGAAAATTTCTATATGACCTCACAAATCAATAAGTGTAAAAGTGATAATTAATGAGATATGAGGAAGGGATGGAAATCCTCCTAATCGCTACAATTGAATTTATCCTTCACTGTGGGAAGGACTTTTCCCAAGTATGTTTTGATTTTTGTAGTTCTCTGCCCTCATAAAAGAGAGATGTTTCCCAAAAGAAAATTATGCACTCAGCTTGACTAGTACTGATATGAATATATTTTGTTTGGGTTTTGGAATTTATAACATTTACAAAAATGCTAAAGCCAACAAGCAAGGCATGGAATCCTTGGTGTTAAAGAAAGACTGAATAGACAAAAGCTGTGATATGTATTTACAGTCAGTACATTTTAACAACATCAAGTAAGCATTGATCACTAAACAGGTGGTTCATCTACTCAGATTTTGGAACTCATTGAAAAAAGTGATCCAAGCTTCAGCAGCTTTGGGAAGCCCAACTTGATGGGAAGCTTCAATCACCTCAGCATTATGTTTATTAATGGGCTAATAAGCAGAATATCAGTTTGTACTGTGCTGTGTTTCAGAATGCTAGAAAAGGCACTTGCTTTCATGGAAGGAGAAAGGCTGTCCTTGCAATTAAAGCACAGTGTTTTCATCCTTCACTACAATGCAGCTCCCTACAGAAAGGTCTGGAGTGCCTTGTGTGAGCACAAACAGATGTTCTACAGCAGCAGTTACAGGTGAGTGAATATCTGAGATGACAACTTTCTGTAAAATGCAGTTCCCTTAAGGTTTTGTGTACACACACACACACACACACATTATACACATATATATATATATATGAAAATGTTTTAAATGATTGAATTGATAGCTTGAAAAATGCTGCATACAACACTTGACTGTACCATTTTCCTAAATGAAATGTATTTTGTTATCTAGAAGGACAGAAAAGGGTTTGAACTTAGCTGACATAGACTCCAAGATATAGAAATTGTGATTTTAGGTGAGTTGTTGAGGTATCTGTAAATGGGTACTTTGGAAAGAGTTCTTTGCAGAAAATTGTCCTGGACTTCTTTTCTGATAAAAAAATAGCTTTTCTCATTTTCTTCATGAATATACATGTATGCTTCATTTTAATAGCATGGTTCTTTGAGTACTTGGGGAACCATTTTTTTTTAATTTATTGCAACTCCTGAGTATTCCAGTCCTGAGTTGAAAAAGTAGCAGGCAGAGAAACAATTTACTCTGTAACAATTTACATTTAAATCCATTTACAACAAATGCCCTTTGTAAGCAAGAGGTTTCTATAACTGATGACATTCTATTGTACAAAACCACACAGCAAGTAGCTGCCTCATGCTATCCAAGCTGAATTGTAGGCAGTGGCTATGAATATTCATTAATTCCTCTGCCTATCTGAAATACCATTTTCTGGGGTACCAAGTAACTGCAGTATCTACCTGAGTCCCAGGAAGCTGACAAGAGTAAGCACTTAGCTGAACTGGGAAGCATGACATCAATATTAAAATCAGTGCAATATATGGCACCATATTATATTTCTTTAATTGAACAGTGAGGAAAAAGAATTTTCATTAAAGCAAATAAGTGTTTTGGATACTAAGAATGCTGAACTACCTTCAGGTATTCCAATTTAACTTTCCTTTTTTTTTTTTTTTTACCAGTTGCATAGTGTGAAGACATGCAATGATTACTTTTCCTATTATTTTCCTTAATATTTTAGAAAGTGTGATAGTTAATTTTTTAAATAGCAAATATTTTCAACAGGGGCATTTCCATTTCCCATTTCATTTAGTTTGTGATGTGTGTGTATGTGTGTGTGTGTGTTTATTTTTCCTCCTATCTAACAGTACATCATTTTTAATCACAGAACACAGAGGGGAAGGGGAAGCTGTGGAATTGATTTTGTGGGAGGAAGAAGAAAATCTGAAGGAACAACTGAGGAATAAATGAAAACATAATGAGACTACAGAAAACATGGCTGTGGTTGGAGGTTCTGGGTTAGAAAAAAGTGAGCTCATGTAGATTGATTCAGTGTAATGGACTGTGGAGTGTTCTGGAGAAAGTAAGAGTGTGAAGGAATGGGAGATGAAAGTCAGAAACTAATAGACAAGGACAGAAAACTGAAAGAAAATGAAAAAAAGGGCTGGGAGAAAGCCAATATAACCTTGATGAATGGGAGGAGACTCATTGCATGGTTTTGGCTGTGAGGAACATTGCTCAGAGGTCAAGAATGACTTCAAAAATAAGAGCTATCTTAAAAATTCATCCAGCTTAAAAAAAAAATAAAAAAAAAAAAAAAAAGGACTTTCACAAAAACTTAAAGCAAGAACATATATAGTACTTTTTTCTTTACTCATTGGGCAGTCAATGAATTTTTTGAGAATTAATTTAGACTAAATTTCTGTTAATGCAGAGAACTATCAATCCATATGGTTTTTATCTTGGAGAAGGCAAATTCCTCATCTTTCAAACTGGTTATATGACATTTTGAAGACACAGAGTACTGTATGAGCAGTGATAGGCTTCTAGCAGTAGATTCATCATGGTGCTGAAAGATCTCCATACATTCTCTTAGAGGGTACCTTGTTTCTGCCTCAGGTTTTCCATGAAGGGAGAAAATTGCAAGCAGAGCCTCAGGATATTTTTCACAGAGAGCTGTGCCCAACCATAGTGCTAGTATGACAAGTGGGCAACTGTCCCCTCTTCTAGGCAGATTCAGAAGAGCTTTCTCTTATGGACTTCCCCTCCTTGACATCACTCAGAGCAAAATCAAGACAGTCTGATCTGGGATCACAGTAGGACTCTGCTTCCTGAGCGACCACCCATCAGGGCTTGAAGCCCAGGTTAAAGACATACTGAAGATGTGTTTGGTTCATGGGATGCCATGTGACTTTCTAAGTGAATGAGTGCTTATGTCTTTTGTCTGGGCTACATGTCCTAATGAGTGGCCACTCAAAAGGCAGGGTTGTACTGTGATCCCAGAGGAGAGAGGCCCAGGTGCTCAGAAGGTGGTTCACACTATATGGTCTGTTACCCATTACAGAGTAACCCACTGGCACAGTTCTTTGAGAACTGCTTGATTTTTTTTACTTAGATCATAGATTTTATTCTCTCAAAAGCCTGCACCACTGGGATGAAGTACTAAGGTACCAAGGGCCTGTCTGACAGAAAGCCACACCTGTGAAAATACCCCTTAAAATGCACATTAAATTATTTTCTGTATTTTTACATAAAACAATATTATACTTGACTCTCAAATGCCATCTAAGGACAACTTGGAACTCAACTCAGACAAATTGCAATTATTTACCCTTAAGTCAGCCATTAATGGCATAAGCTAAGATCATCATGTTCACTTTCCATTCATAGCTGTCATTTGTACCTTTCTTCCTTTCCCTAAGTCACAGTCATAATTATTTTTCTTATGGATACTGTGTAATTCATCAGATTCTATTCCCACCCCTTCTGACTCTCCCTCCTGTAAGGAAGTTCAGCAGGACTTGTTGCAAGGATTGACTATGAATGATTATATTAATTACTATGTTTAAATGTAGATTATAAACTGATTGCTCAAGCTACATGTCATTCCAAAATTAATATCTTTATATTTTTATTTTCCTTTAAACTGACAGTGTCCTCAGTCTTCCTCTCAACATTTTTTTCTTTTGGATTTGAAAGATATGTGATCCTCAGGTTACTGAGTGTGGTGATTTCAACTTGGATTGGATAATTTTCTTCAAAATAGCTAGTAGGGCACTGTTTTAGGGTTTATGTTGAAAATAGTATTGGCAATACAAGCATGATTTTGCTGTTGCTGGGCAGTGTTTACACTGAGTCAAGTTTATTTCTCCTTCACATCCCAGCCCACCAGAAAGGAGAAGGCTGGGGATGCTCAAGAATCTGGGAAGGACATTCCATACCATATGGCATCATGCCCAGGATGTAAAGCTGGGGGAAGAGGAAGGAAGAGGTGGACCTTTGGAGTGATGGCACTTGTCTTCCCAAGCAGCCATTAAGCTTGAAGGAGCCCTGCTCTCCTGGGGATGGCTGAACCCCTTCCTGCCCATGCAAAGTGAATGAATTTCTTATTTTGTTTTGCTTGTGGCTGTGGCTTTTGCTCTAAGTATTAAACTGTCTCAACCCACGAGTATTGTCATTATTACTCTTCCATCCTATCCAGGGGTTGAGTTAGCAGCTGTGAGGTCAACTTTTTTATCAGCTGGGGTTAAACCACAACACTGACAGATATAGAGAGAAATAAAGTTATGGGGTGTTAGGCCTACCTAATTTTACTCATAGTGCAGCATTATCAGAGGTTACAAACATACCAAGAAAGAAAAGAGGTTACACACATTTTTCTTACTTAGGTACTGCTTAACTTTAGCCTCTCCTCCTTTGTGCATGGGCCTGCCCAAGCTACTGGCTAGAAATGGTGATTATGTCAACATGCTACCACAATTTGATTGACTGTGGGGTTAATTATTACTGCACTGCTAGACAGAGCCATTCAGGGGCCCAAATGGACCAGGCTCTTGTCACCTATAGAAAAGCATTGAGCAAGCAGTAGCTCAATACCTTTAAAAATAATCACATTTTTTATCTGTTGCTCCATGAGGAATATGTAAGATCAGTATAAAATCTGAACTATCAAATGTCAAGAGTTCTTCAGGAATCTCTAAATAAAGCAGTATGAGAAGAATGCATACTTGCAGATGCTGAAAAATTCTATAGTTAACAGTCTATCCCACCTTAACATGCTTGTGGTCTCATAAGACAGGAAAAATACATTTAGACAAAGCAAATAGGTAAACAGGTCTGTAGTTGTAAACAGAAATTATACAGCACTGGTCACCATAAGAAGCTAGGGTCTCAGTTAATGCACCTGGCCATTGTGTTTCCATTGTTTAGAAAATGAATGTCAGAAAAAAGGACAGTAATGGAAAAGTTTCTATCAATATAAGGAAGGAATCTTCCAAATTTGAGAGAGGGAGCCTTTGAGACAGCACAAAAATGTTTATCTGAAAACATAACATGAAGGCAAAGATGTCAGTGTCATTGACCAACCAAAGAGAGAGCTGTCTTAGTTTTGAAATTGATAATGAAGGCTACTTATATAGGCTTAGGATTAAATTTTAGCAAATGATAGTATGATTAGGTGATGTGTTAAGTAGTCCACAAAGGGCATGAATATAATGAAAGTAAAGGACTTTGTGGATACAGAGAATTAACAAGAGAAAGACAAGATAAAAGATACAATTACTTATTACAAAGGATATAATTGCATATGCATACAGTTACCAGGAATAGATACAATCACATTCACTGCATAAAAACATCAGCACATTTTCATTTTCACTTTGGTGTATTTTACATATATACACAGATTTAATACAAATAAATATATCCATATACATATAAAAATATAAATACCCATACAACATAATATGTAAGGCACAGCCAGATAGATGTATGTAGAGACATTAAATCCTAAAAATGGATCCCAGTCTTGTACCTGGTGACCTATAAACAGGTACCCTAGATTTTGGTAAAAGCCATGCACATGAGGATAGAACTCAGCTGCGATTTTCATAGCACCTCACAAGACCATATTTTCTAGAAATTGAATTGTTCTAAACATGCATTCTAAAAAGATTTTTTCCTTACTCTGTGCATAAAATTATTCAAAAGGTAGTTAGTGCCTGAAACACATTTAATTGGGAATGGTTTAATGCTACAGTTTTCACAAGGTTCTGATTATATATTCTCACTACATTTCTATGCTGTTTGTCTTTCCTAGTTCCTTACAAGTACACTTCATACTGCACTGAACACTAAACAGAATTGTGCTAGAAAAATCATAGCTTTTGATCCATTGGAATGACTTGGGATCCTTTTCTCGAAGGTTTGATTGTTATGAAAAAGTTTTACATATGACAGCTGGAGATGCCCCTGCAGAATGTTTTTTGGTTAGAGAATGGAAAGTGAAAAGGGCATGGAGGACCAAAACCCTAATTCTTGACGTTTTTGGCTATAAAGAATAACACATACTGCTGTACAGGAAATATAATTTCGTAGGAATATATACCCAGTTCATTTTCATTTGATGACTTTTCTTTCTTGCTATTATTCATTCTATTTTAAGCAACATTAGCTTAAATTTCTTTTGATGATGTGCCCCAAAGAACAAATATTCCAAGGTGAGTATTAAAATATACAATCTGTATATGAAAGTGTAACAAGGCATTTTTGTCCTATTTTTATATGACAGCAAGCTACAGATTTTAACATGAAAATCAGAAGTGAAGCAAGATTGCATGTAGGCATTGGGCCAAAACAGAACTGTGAAAATTTAAACTCTTGTGTAGGCTGCAAGATTACTTTCTTGTCTTGATGGTGTGATTTTTGGACTTGATGTTTCTGCTCACTGTAACCACAATCTTTATTTCAAGAGACAATAAATTTATTAAGATGGTGTTTTCTCTAACATTTTTATCGTTGTAAAAGATTTATTGTGTTAATAGAATACCACACAGAAGTATTGATTTGCTGAAAGTTCAGATTTACCTTTGCCCTTTCATGATTTTTTCATGTTCTGTTTTAACATTCTCTTCCCTTCTGTTCTGGGAAATACTTTTTCAGGTCAACTGTCAGTCACATGTAGGTCATCACCAGAAAATAGAAACAGAAATTCAAACACAATGAACACAATGATTTTGGCTAGAAACCTGAAAAGTTATAAAAGTTTCTTAACATTACCTGGCAGTAATTGCATCTTGCACTGTGAGATCTTTGCATAAAAATTAGTGTTCTAGTGACTATTTATTGACTTACTATTTAGAATTCCATTGCAGTTTTAAGAAAGAGCAGTGATTAAGGGAGTAAATGCACAGTTTTACAATCCTTATTTATCTTTTCTAATACAATGAAGTCTGCATCTGTCAGTGCATGTATAAGCTTTCTCATTTGACTGAATATGTAGATAAGACCCTAAGTCAAAAGCTGTCACAAATCCAAAAATTAGCCTCTCTTTTGAAGACATTGCTTAAACAAACAAAATTGACACAAAACTATTATTTAAGTGCAGCACAAATTTACAAGCTCAGTAATTGCTAAAATTTTAAACTTTTAGAGAAAAAAAATCACATTCAGTACTATATTGTATAAACCAGTTACATGACTTAGTGTGTGTGAAACAGAAGCAGAAGCTACTAGCCAAAATTCCTACTAGTAAAAAAAAATGTACAGAATTCATCACAGTCTCACATGGATTACCAGCAAGTAATGCCTATGGCCATGTAGATTTACTTTTTTTATCTGTCATCAAAAGAACAAGATCTGGCTTTGAGGTGATCTTTTGACTGCCTCTTACATCTCAAGATCCAAATCTTGACCTGTGCCCCATGCTGTATCATCACCTTTTATGAGAGCCAGAATCCCTGGGTTTGCAGAAAAACTGCTTTAAACAGAAAAATAAACAAAAATGTGGCGTTTTGGTGTTCTTGGACATGACTACATTGGGCACTGTGTTTATTTTCTTTATTTTATTGCTATAAGCTTAACTGTTGCACAGTGGGGCAGGACTCTGTGCAAACTAAAGACAATGTTGTTTCTGCACTGCAGTTGTGCATACAAAGGTTTTCAAGGCAAATAGCAGAAACCTGTATTCATTCATTCCTGCACAGCAGAATGTGAGTATTCATGGCAGGTGCAGACATTTTTTAATATATGATTGAAGAGAAACCCCACAGGCAAAGAATATATTCCTAGCTAGCTGAGTACAGAGATCTTAGAGTGATAGGTGCTACAAAAGGTGTTACGAGTGATAAACAGAACAAGCCAGGACTCCTAGAGAGAAAATAATTACAAAATGTTCATGAGTAGTTATTTCCTACTATGCTGCCCAGCTGTAGTGTAGGCACTTAAGGGTATACATTATTTATTGAATATCTTCAGAATGCAGGAACCTTCACTGACTTGCAGGCTTTTTCTGATTACCTGGGAGGGCTTACACTCTTGGTTCTTGCAGTCAATCTCCTTAATTTAGGAACTGTGCAATTACATGCCCATGCTTCCAAAAGCATATATTTATTTAGCAGCTATCAAGAAAAAAACCTATGGGACAGTTTTCTGCTTTCCTTCTCCTTGAGAGTTTGAGATTGATAAACTGACTAACATACATAAACAGGTCTAGCAGAAAAATGCCTGAATGATAATACAGGGGCTAATTAAGAGCAAAACATAAGGAGACAGAGACAATATCTTTCAGTAAAGTCTTCAGAAAAAAAAAAAAAAAACCAAAAAAAAAAAAAAAAAACCAAAAACAAAAAAACAAACAAAAAAACAAAAAAAAAAAAACCCCCCCCCAAAAAAAGCAGAAAACCTTATCCTGCCAGAGGAATCAGCTGTATCAGAGTTACACCTATTTTACAACACAGAGTACACAGTACCTTCCTGTGAAGTCATGAATGGAAGGCATCAACCAGTTAAACAAAGAAAAATAGAATCAATGCAGGCTGTTATGATGATGAATACCTTTAGAAAACTTTACCTTGAAGTTCAATTCAACAAAGACATCCTGCCAAGACCCTCTGTATTGACAAGGTCTGTTGTGGTGTAAGATTCAGCAAAAATATGTTCAGACATTTAAAACATCCTACTTCTCCTAGAAGAGAATGCCAGTTTCCTGCAGATGCCCTGAGGATGTTGGTTTAGTTTTTGTTACACTGATGAACTTAATTGAGCAGACTCACACCTACACTTCTGTACCCACTCCCATATGCAATCACCCAATACGGTCAATAAAGATATAAACAGCAGGGAAGAGAGATGCGCCTCCACCTTAATCTATAAATATGGCAGGAGGAGGAGAGAGGAGTGTGCAAGCAAATCTGGAATGTGACTGCTCTCCAGCTCTTATGGCATGGTCTACAGTTTGCTATGGGATGGATTTTTGTCAATGATAGAATTTTTCAGTCATACCTGATGTGACTTATAAGCTATGCCATGGCTCCAGTCCTGTTATCTCTGCCAGCAGACTCCCCATGGTGCAGCTCAGGAGACTCCCCAGTACAACACTACAAAATGGGCAGCTGGTAGAGGTTTTATCTCAGGCAGAGAGGCATGATGCTTCTTGGGAACAGAAGTAGCTCACATTAAGTGATACATGAGAAAATAATTCTTCCTATAACTGGGAGTGTGGAAGCATCAAGAAACAAATTCAGGTTAACTACAAAATTAGTTTCATCTGCTCAGTAAAAAACTTTATATCACCTAAGGTAGTACAATTCTTACTAGAAAAGAGAATTGACTTCAATAAATATTGTGCTAATAAAACACTAATAGGTGTGTTACTTTACAGATGTGTTTCAATGACACCCTTGACCCCTTCAAGATAAACTCTAGCACACCCACAAAAACAGTGTTTGACTGGTCTAAAAAATATATCATTTTGCACCTAATCAACTCTAGTATTTCATGCTTACTCTGGTATGAAGCAGCTGGAAGACTTGCACCTCAGAAATAAGGGAAAGAGATGAGGATATTTCAATGTGAATGAAACAAAACAGGATTATCAAGTGGTTTTTTTTTTACCTATGATTACTGATTCACTGGAGTTTTCATACTGTCATCCATGATGGATACAGTTAATTTTTGCTGTTTTGTATTTATATTGCAGGTTGTCATTTCTGTCATTAATCATAAACATAATTGTAATAGAGACAGAAATGTCTTTTCCCAGACATTTAATTCTGAAATACAATTATCCAGACTTCCTGCTGTTAATGGCATAGAATTCTAATTACTTCAAAATGAAGCCATTATTCATAAACTTCAGGCTTGTAACACACATGTTTACAGTAGATGGAAAATACTATAGAATTCATCATTGTGGAGTTCTTATTTGCCACAGGCTTATTTAACTTTGTCCTATCCCATTAAGGGATGATAAAGTACTCAACTCCCTGTTTACATAGAAAGCTATGAGCAGAAGACTTCCTTCACAGACAATGGGCATTCAAATTTTCTGCCTGTAAATAAAGTACAGCTGTGCTTTTCTTTCTGTGTTATAGGAAGTCACTTGAAGTTGGAAATAGCAGCAATTTAATTGGCAGTCACTCTTTCAGAATCAGATCATTCTAATAGTGGCTAATGTATAATGAAATGGAAAATGTATTGGGCAATGCAAACTTAGATTCATGAGGTTAGAAGAGAAAAATGTTGAATTGAGTGATTTCCCCAAATTTTCAAACATAAATTGTAAAAGAAGAGTGTTTGGTTTGGGGGATTTAGATCTATTATGTTAATATCAATTTTCATTTGATTTCCATTACTGACAGCTTGAAAAAGAAGTGTTTGCTTTCAAAAACAATGCTCAAATTTGGAGAGCAAATACCATTATTAGCATGCAAAGAGGTAAAGAAGATGCAGAAAGTATAAAACATGGAAGATGCCTCAAATATAAACTCATTTGGGCTATGAAGTTGAGCATGAGAGCATGAAATGGTTATTCAAGTGGCATGAAAATTAAAAGTATAAATAAATAAACAAATAAGAAAGACACCATCCCCAAACACATTCGAGAAAACAGTGGAAAATGCTCAAGACTTCAACTTTTATGTCACTGGGATAGATAGGTCACCAATGCCTTTGCAGAGTTTCAACAGACCTGAAAAGAAGAGGGAAACAAGGTAAGGCAGGTAGGTACTTCCAGGGAATGGCTGAACCCGTTTTAACAAAGTTAGCTAAGGCAGAAAGGAAAAATCACCTTCTAAAAGTGTCAATCTAAGTAACCATTGAGAAAGCCCAGTTGAATTGACCAGAAACTTAGTTTAAAATGCCAAGATGACCCTTATATTCTTTGTCAATATGGACTACAAACCACCCATAGCTACCAATGTACCAGAACATCTCAATTTATGCCAGACATGTGAGCTGGCTCCCAAAGACCCAGCTGTGAATGATTTCTTCTACCATTCCACAGCAGAAGGTGGCAGTGATCTCAGAAGCTATATTCAGTTCTCAAAATTTGAAAACAAAATTTTGATTTTTGTTGAGTGTTCTATGTTTGAAAAATGTCTAATTGTACAGCTGGAATATGAGCTTATTCATTGTGTTAAATCTTTTCCCCTGCTGTGTCCTAGTCGTACCTGACATACCATAAATGATAGGCACATTATTAGTGCTGAGTTTACCTTATTTCCCCTTCTATTTTCACATTCCTATTTTATAATTCTGAAAGAGCACTATTTCAATTGAATAGTAACAAATGATTGAAAGCTGTTGACTACTCACACACTGACATAAATGAGGAACAATGGCTAAATAAGTAACAGGCAGTAAAGGTAGATATAGGATCTTCATTTTGTACCTTATTTTCATGCCTCCCTTGTATATTCTGCAAAACTTAAAAGGCTGTTAATCAATAAATTGTGAGGGATTTATTGTTCCCCTACATTTGTGTTTGTTTTCCATTTTCACGTCTAACCAGGAGTTCCAGTGCTACACATAGTGACAGGCATTCACACAACATGGCAAAGGAAGCTGAGAACTGTGATTAAATCAGCCTCCACCTTCCCTGAAATTCAGTGCAGTTTGATTTGGGGGATTTAGATCTATTATGTTAATGTCAATTTTCATTTGATTTCCATTACTGACAGCTTGAAAAATTATGGGTTAAGATTAAAATTAAGGAAAAATATGTTTGTGTAATATACTACTGTTGAACCTTACTAAAATATGTAATCCCACAGCTATACACTATCATAACATCTCTTTCCCAAAATCACTGTTATGGAAAAACCTAGTGTATTTAAAAGTAACGTTAAAAGCAATTTATAGAATTTGGAGAGCAAAATCTCCTTTTGAATGAGCTCTATCTACAACATTTTTCTGACACATTGCTATAGTAGATCACATGTCCTTTTAAAGCTTTGATTGTAAAATATGAGACTTCTAAAAACACAGCAGCATTTAGAGAGATGACATGTCACTGAGATGTTTGCTCTAAGTGGTTTTATATTAAAGGTTTGAGTAGCTGTGCAAAATGCATCAGCTTTAAAGAAGCTTAGATAAATGGTACAGATCAAAAAATACCAAATGGAACAGATAAGGAGTCACTTTAAAGGTTTATGTTTGGACTAAGCACATATAGCTTGGCATACACTTGTGCTATATTTGAATTCAGGTTAGTTTATCTTAATTATCCTTTGGGTTTGGCTGGGATGGAGTTAACTTTCCCATAACAGCCCTTACAGCTCTGTGCCTTTATTTGTAGCTAGAATGGTATTGATAACACATCTGGCAGCCACCCAAGGTCAACCCACCACAATGTAAAAAGCTATTTGGAAAGGTACTTAACTTTTTATTTCCTCACCTATATTTTTCAATAATTCTTTTGTTCACAGCTCTGACTTTAAAGCTGAGTTAGTAGCAGACAGGGGCATCTATGGTTTTTGGTTGTTTTTTTTTCTCTAAAGACTTGTATATTCAGAACTCAGAAATGTAACATAGCTTTTGTTAAAATTATGAAACAATGACAAGTTGATCATAAATGTATTTGAGTTAGCTTCTTACTTGGATATTTAAATATGTTTATTAGGTAGGTTTATAAAAGGAAGCTTATCTGTAAGGAGTAGCCAGATGGGGATTGGTCATTTTTCCTAAGTAACAAGATGGAGAGAAAATGGTCTCAGTATGTGCTAGGGAATGTTTAGATTGAATATCTAGAAAAAAAATTTCATACAGAGAGGTGCCAAGAATTGGAACTAGGGGAGTAGGGGAGTCCGAAAACATTTCTGAAAATATTTACAGGATATTTCAGTGTGGTGCAGTTTAGTGGCAGACTTTGCAGTGCTGGGTTAACAGTTGGGTTTAAGGATCATAAAGGTCTTTTGTACCCTGAATAATTCCATAGTGATTCTATAATTTACAGCACCTGAAATAGGTAGTATGTCTCCACTGTGCCCATTGTAGGCACTATGTCATAACATTTCCACTCAGGAGTCATAATACCTTGGACATATTTAAAAGACTCCAGTAAATGTGGTATTTAGGCACACAGCTTAGTGATGGACTTGGCAGTTCCAAGTTTATGTTTGGATTTAATGATCTTAAAGATTTTTTCCAGCCTAAATGGTTTCATGATTCTTCTCTAGTGACCAGTTCAAAAAAATCTCTGCTTTTTCTTCAAAAGGAATAAATTTTTAAAACTCTGTTCCATACTCTCTCTGGAAGTGCACAGTCAAATAAGGATATTTTTAATCTTTACCTATATCTTTAATCAGAAAATAGATTCAATCCTTCAGAGCTACTGCATAATTGCTAAATAAGATTTCATTTCATTCTTTGCAACTGATTTATAGCTTCCATTTAAATCTTTAAGACAGATTTTGGGTTTATGTAAACATTCTGAACCTGACTTGTCATTCATTTGTACAAATTTTAGTAAATCCTCCTAGGATTCCTTCATTGTTTTTTCACTGCTACAATACTCCCCATCTCCAAGTTCTTGCTGCAACAATCAAACCCCCTAAAACAGGTTGCCACAAACTGCTTTCTGAATGATATTTATTACTATTATCACCAAAACGGTGATCTGGAAATGTGATTGATAAATTGCAATTTAAACTTATAATTGAAATAAAATATTTCATACTACTTCAAATGAAATTATTTGATTTTAGATTCTTGAAATAATTTTCAAGTTAGTGAATAGTTAGACTAAGAAATGGAGTAATAATGAATAAGAATAAGAATAGTCAATCTATTGCACATTATGACCTAGTGTGTACATAACCAGGGTGTCCAAAATCCATGCTTAGTTTTGACTGTATTTCAAACCCTTCTGGAGCGACTGGAACTTGAACTCACTGACAGTGTAAATGACATAACAGCTATGCTACAAATTCATTTCTCAGAGTCTGGATCTCTGTTTTATTGAATATTTCAGCAGCCTGTGCTGAGTGAACTGGAAAATCAGTAGATTGATAGCCCTCTCCCTCCCCTCAGAACAAAGCCTGGCACAAGCAGGAGCTGAGAGATGCGTTGGAAGTCTGCTGCTGAGTGAAAGGAAATTTCTCCTTTAGACAATGCTCTTTCTGAGTCTTTCCCACACAAAATTACTCATTGAAAGAATTCGTACTTCATGAACAATTTTAGGGTTATAGCAATTGCACTGCTGGATAAGAACATTTTCACCAAGTGTTCCTAAAGAAGTTATTGCACTCTGCACAGTTGTTATATACGTGACTCTAGACTTTTTACTTTTTTTGTATGCAGCTTTCACTTAGCAGATTTATGATACTCTATCATTTTATTTTGTATTATAAGCAATTGATACCCTTTACACAAGTAATTGACTTTATTAGTAATTCTTATTTTTTCCTTTTCAGCAAACAAATAGCTGATTAGGCAGTTCACAAAGTTTGTGGTTTGTTAATTTGTTGGGTTTTTTCCTTCAATCTATTTTAAGTACTTAAGAAGCACCTTAACAAAAATTTGGCAGCTTCATTATCAAGACTTGGAAAACTGAGTTTTAATTCTGCTCCTCTCAATATTTGTCAGATTTCTTAAATACTATATAAGAGGAAATTCTTATTAATGCCTTTTATACTCCCAAGCAGGGATGCTTTATCTAATTTTCTACAGTGCTTCTATCCTCACATTTCATGGAAACAACATCAATTTTCATGAGTTTGTGTCTTTTGCTGCCTCTTTATAAAGCATTTCCTCTTGAAAAGGATGCCACCTCTGTCTGTATAAAAGGCCAAGATCATTTTCTCTACTCTACTGGAGCTTTGCCATTTCATCCCACTTGGGGGTCAGTTGTCAGATTTGTAACCTGAATTGAATATTACCTGATATGTGTTCCCATTAACTTTTTGATCTTTTCCACTCTAAGAAAAAACACAAGTTCACTTAAAAAATCCAAATATAGTGTCCACTTGGAGGATAAGAGACACAAATTAGTGCCTCCACTTGATTTTTGTCAAGACAAAAATATTTTTTAACTTTTGCAAAAATTTGAAGTATAAGCAATGTTATACATGTGGATAGGTACATACATACAGAAACATACATGAACAAATATATGCAAAATAATTTCTGAAACATTTATATTCTTCCTAGAATAAAAAGACTTCAGAGAACACTAATGCTTCTCACATGAATATGGAGCTTAGATATTAAAATTCATGAGGACCTGTCAACTGAACTGATGCAAGCTCTATTTGCCAGAAACACATGATGACATTGCAAGCTGGCAAAGATGAAAGCAGCTCGAGAAAGCTCTTCTTGGTGCTATTTCATCCCCTTGAATGTCAAACAAGCTGTCTTTCACCAATCTGGAGCTAAACACAGAGCACAATTCTGTGCTGTTTGGTGAAGGTGTTCTCCTGAGCACACGGGATGTGCCTCTTTCTCTGCTTCCCAGACACCAGACGGCCTAGGTTTTGGAATGACAGTAGACTGCCAACCAAATTCTGTATTTACTCAAACATACGTTGTCTTCTCTTCCAGATGACTTGTAGTGAAATTTAACAGGCGTCATCCATATGTTCACATTCATATCCCATACAATACTTGCACGGAATATCAGCAGGTCTCTTTCAGAAAGCTCTAAATGTCTCCCCTAACAAGGAAGGCACTATGCAATACACAAATTACCTGATAGAGTCATTATCATCCTCCTAACAGGACTTTGTTAGTCAATATAAGGATTCAATGTAAGGAGCTACTCAAATATGTTTATCATTATGAGCAATTCAAATTGTGGATCATTTAGAGTTAATGCCTTACTGGGAAGTTTATTCAAAAGTAGTTTAAAGTCTACATCTTTGTTTCTAAGAAAGTTCTTACAAAAATCGATAAATTGTTGTTCTCTGCTACAGCAAATACTGAGCATAACATGATACATTATGTGCAAACATCTGGAATATCTGAATTCACAGATGGTAAAGATGCTGGACTAGAAAACCTGGAGTATTTTTAATATAAGTTTCATTAAGTTAAAGTATTACTTCTCTCATCTAGAGATTTTACTGTTTTATTTTCATGCAGTGAACCACGCTGAAATTACTTTTTCTAAGGCCTCAAGTTATTTCAAAAATTTCTGGGTAATGTTTTTCACTGAATACTAAGTAGGTAGTTGAGTGAATCATTGTCTGAACAAGTCATTCTGAGGCAGAAATAAGAACTATATATTTTCCCTCTTTCTGTCTCTTCTAAGCATTCAGTTACACTGATAATTTCAGATAGCTCATCTGATTGCATCACAGCCTGGGAGAGTAGCTTTTCTTTTCCCCTATAGTCAGTGATCATAGGTAAATTTTATGGCTAGTGGAATACACTTGTAGAGAACCTCTCCATGCTGAGAAAGTCACTGAAACCTTTAATAAAACTTCACGCCCTCTCAATGCAGGAGAAAATTCTGAATACAAAAGACCTATTTTTAATGGCCATAATAATGAAAAAAACAAGGAATGAATATCTGATAAGACAAATGGCTGGGGCTGAGGTCATGAGTTGCCTTCTTTGTCATCTGGAAAAATGGTTAGTCATATTACATAATTTTTAGTGTTTTCAGCTCCTTTTGGACATGAATCTACACCTCAGAAAAATAAGTCACTGAATTTGCCCACATTATATGTGAAAAGTTTAAAATTCCTTTTGAAACAAATTATTCCTGACCTTTAAAAACGAGTAGTGGAAAATGAGTTTTACTAGACAAAGTTAAGTCTCTTATTCCCCAGCATGTCAATTATCATTCACATATATGGAATAAGAGAGGAGGCTGATGTTCTCAGACTATTCTTATTCTTAACAGTTTAAACTCCAGCATCTGTAACTCTGTTTTGGAAGTGTATGCATCCCAGTTTTAAACAAAAATAGCATGGGTAAGCAGAAGTCCTCTTCTCGGAGCAAATTTCCATGTAGCAATGTTTGGCAATGTCAATGACTTTTCATAAAAGAATTATCTTTCAGATTGTGCTGTGAGTGAGGTAGTTCATATTTTCACATGAAACAATAAACCTTTGAAAGGATTGATTTGCCCTTGCCTAAAAGGATGTAGATAAAAAAATAAGCATGGCCAGTATTGCAAAAAATTGCTTTGGTTTGTATCCTGTGGCATTTGCAGAGGTAGGGAAGACTGAGATCCCTTGGCCAAAGAGAAATATATGAATATAGTAGTGGAATTGAAGTGTTTGCAGTTTTTATTGCAGACAACAAGAAATTATCAGCAAAGACTGATGGGAAGAACAGGCAAGGAAGGTAAATGGAGTGGCATTTCACTACTCACACACTGTTTTGCCACCTCCAGATCATTTGAATAAACACAGATACACAGATGTGACACCACTCCCATGAAAATATTTAGTTTATATATTTCCTGTTCTTATGTTCAGAGCTCAGTTTTTCTGCCATTAGCTATATTTTCTATCTACAAATGTCAAATACCACAAGAGCACACCAATAGTATCAGTGTTCCCCTGTGCATAAGTTATGCAATGTAGGTGCTCAACAATTTCAAGCATTTTTTTGTAAAATCTGCTGAAGTTAGAATATTTCTTTATTCAAATCTGTCTTGATGCTTACTGGGATAGTCATTTGGCTGTGAACTTCTATTGTCCCAACTACCAGATACACCTTTGCCTGCCAGTAGGTAGAAAGGAAGCCTTGAATCTTCTTCATCAGAAGCAGGAATATCATAATCAAGCTTTCAAACTACCTTTTTTATTCCATTTTTCTTTTTTCTTTTTTCTTTTTTCTTTTTTCTTTTTTCTTTTTTCTTTTTTCTTTTTTTCTTTAAACACAAGAGAAAGCATTGTAGGAAAAAAAAATCCAATAAGATGGTTGTTTTTCTAGCCAAAAGTTTAGTCTACTTATTAGATTTCTTCTACAAATAGGAGAAAGAAATAGACAAAGGCAGCTCTGTAGAGCAATTCAATGCAGAGAAAGTGTGAGAAGGAAAAAAGAAGAGCACAGTCTGACTAACCACAGGTTACTCTGCTGTTCTGATATAGTCAGGCTAAAATTATACAAGACAATATATGTTTATAAATGCAGATATGTAAGTTTAATTATGCATACATACAGGTATACATTTGATTCAGTGATACAAATAATATAGTCTGTATTTTCAAAATAAATCCAGGAAAATTTGGAACACAAGTAGTTATCTGCATGGCTTTTTCATACAGTAGTACCTGCGAGCTCAATGTACAACCCTGGGATCTTGTGTCCAGCTTTTAACCATTTGAAAATTAAGTTTGACAGTTTCATTTAAAATGTTCACAAACAAACACGGAAGCTTTGTCTAGAGCAGCAGAACTCATGGTTAGTATTTTACAGATGAATAAAGAAACAGCAGAAGGTGTTCTCTTTCAGGTCAATTTCTTTCAAATAAGTGTTTCTGCCCCAGTAGTTTTTCTTATAAAATCAACTGACATGGCATCTTGAAAACATGCTACCTCTGCAAATTCACCTGGATTATTTAGCTGCTTAATATTTCACTCTTTAATGGGTTTTTTGAGCAGAGAACAATCTGCTCAGAAGTTCCAAGCAATATGCTTCTGTGTCTTTCTTATGATATATAAAGTCACCCAGACTTCCTTTCATGAAGAAGTAGCCTTTTAGGGTCATGTTACTGAAACTCATCACTGCAGAGAAAAGTCGTGCACTTTACACATGTGCAACTACCATGGTTTAAACAGAGCTGCAAATAAGCCCCATCCAGCTGCTCACTGATTCTCCTCATGGTGGGATGCAGAGAGAACCAGAAAAGTGAGAAGAAAACAGGTAGGTTGAGGCAAAGACCAGTTAATAGGTAAAGTAAAACCTCACACACAAGCAAAACAAAACAAGACTTTCATTCACCATTTCCCATGGTGAATGCCCATGGATAGGCAGGTGTTTGACCATGCCCAGGAAAGCAGGGCTCCATCACTCGTAATGGTGACTTGGGAAAACAAAAGACATAATTCTAAACGTCCTTTCTCCTTATTTCCCCAGCTGTATATGCTGAACATGACACCCTATGGTATGGAATATCCCTGTGGTCAGCTGGGGTCACCTGTTCCAGCTGTGTCCTCTCCCAGCTCCATGTGCACCCCCACCTCTCTGGGAGATGAATAGGGTTAAAAGTAGAACTCTAAGGAAGCGCTGCTCAGCAAGAATAAAAACATCCCTGATGTTTCCAGCACAAATCCAAACATAGCCCCATACCAGACAGTATAGACAGTAGGAAAAAGAATTAGCTCTATCCCAACAAAAACTAGCAACCAAGTTTGCCAGCTACTAATTGTGTTTTTCTATAAGTTGTGCAGTTTGGAAATATGCTTCAGAGCATGTGTTCATGCAGATATATGCAATCCATCACTCAGGCTTTCCAGGATCAGAGAAATGTGCTACTGTGTTCCTGTACTGCAGGGAAGAAAAAAAAAAAGGAAAGAATAGGAAAAAAAAAAAAAAGTCATATCCTTCTGCAAGAGAACCAGCTATTAATGTTTAATTAAGCAAGCATTATTATTATTATTAAATTTAATTTCATTAATAACATGACATTTCTCATGGATTTAACCCAGTTTGGCTTCTGTTATACTTACTAAGTGTCATAGATTTCAAATTATAAATCAGAAGATATGTTTCCCTTCTTGCCATGGGAACTGTGACTCAGCAGGCACATCTGGCTGCACATGCCATGACTTGGCTGGCTAAGACCCACTTTCTGCTGAATGACTGGACACTGATCCTTCCCCAGTGAATTCTACAGTGATCAGGACAGGCTGGGACCTTGAAGAGGGGAAGATTGGCTCTGCAGCTTTTGGTAGGTTGAGAACAAAATCACTAAAATTTCTCAGGATTGAGAAATGGCAGAGAGCCCCCATTTATAGATATCTTGGCTTGGGAAACGTGAACTGTGAGGCTTCCTTGTTAATTCCATCTTGCAAAGCCAGTGTGAAGATACTTGAATAGCAGAATTTCATATTTTGTCTTTGAATTGCATTGAGGGAAAGTATTTAATATAATAATAATTTCTATTTAAATGATGGTAGCCTTAAGTTCTCCTTATCTTGAATGGTTTTCAACTGCCCATATGCAAGAGCTTGTGTGCTGGATAGTACAGAACTTCATAGGTCCTTCAGATCATCCTAGCTGTCTAAATATTTTCTATTCCATGTAAGAAACTTGTGCATTCTGCTTTATATTGTCAAAAATTGATAAATTATATCCATAATGATCTACATATGACTGTAGATTTCAACATTTGTCAGCCTTGGTCTGTTAATTACCATCGTTTGCTTCCGTTTTGTAATAAATAGCTGTTGAATGAATTTTTGGCAAGCATGTTAACCATTTAAATAATTATTGTATCTTATAATTATTTTTACTGCATCCCCAGTATTCACATCACTATTTCTTGTTACTAAAATGTCAATCGCTCTTCTTTTGTCATGAAAAATATCTCTCAGTTAAAACAGAACTATGATTTTCCTTCAGAAATCTTATGTTACAAAAACAATTATTTATCACATGCTGGTTTAGGAAAAAAGGCATTATAGCAGAACCCCTGGAAAAGAGAGATTTTTTTTAAAGGAAGAACAAAAGACAAGTCGCAATTCAAAATTGTTTGAATTTTGATAGAAACATTCTTCCTTATAAAGCAAAATCTAATACTGTGTATTTGAATATGGAAGCTTACAGCTTTGGTTATCAGTCCCTTCAAATTACCCACATTTTTTGTGTCATAACATTCAGGAAACAATTCTCTCAAATCACTATCATAAACACAATCTTAAACTAAATTAAACTAACTTGCTTTACTTTCACAGAAGACTAATTCAGCACTGAGAGGATTTTTGTAAGTAATTGTGACTAATGTTGTTGTCCCTTTAAGTCTCCTGCAAAGAAGTAGTAGAAATTCATTCTTAGTTTTAACCAGTTTTCACTATGACAAAATGCATGTTCAATTTAAATACATTCTCCAACAAATTCCTTACCAATATCTATGCTGAGCATGGATCTGCTAGTTACATTGTTTTCATACAGTAATGCAATGTGATAAAACATATTTGATGACTAGGTTACCCTTTTTGGTTATTAGTCAAAATTAATCCCAAAAGTTTAAACATAATCCTAGAAATATTTTAATTTTGTTATGAGTAAAAAGAATTAATGCTTCCCAAGCAAAAATATAGGCATCAGAGAAAGCATTTTTTATATGCTTAAATATTTGACAAAATTCAGAAACTCTTAGATAATGCTTCCATCAATAATTTCCCTCTTTGCCTGATTAGGAAATGTTAGGGTCAAGAAGAGGCATAGGAAAAAGGAATAAGGACATGGCATACCAAAGGTATGGGTATCTGAAAATTCTGTACTATCTTCCAGCTCTTTTACAGTGAAATAGGAAATCACAGCTATAGTAAATTCAATGTTCTTAGAAGATCTTAGTATGCTTTAGGTGCATACAGAAAACATGAGGTGTTAGGATGGTACTAAAAGACAGCTTGTTTCAGACATAATAAAACAGACACTGGGTGCAGACACCAAGCATTCAGAAGGTAATACCAGCAGCAATTCACATTAAGGGGAAAGCAATTCCATGGCATTATGAGCACAATAAAATAAAATTGTGTAAAGAATGTTTATCAACATATTGAGTTTAAACACAGAAAGCAGCAGTAATTAGGCTAATAGATGTGCAGAGGTGTTTGTCTCAGTTTATTCTTCTGAGCCTTTTCCTCTTTATAATGCATGTTCTCATTACTAATTAGAATCAAACATTATCACAGAATTTGCAAATAATGGTTCATATGTTCTTAGGTAAAGAAAGATATAATAAAACTTACAGCATGAAATCTTCAGAAAACTCTAAGCCAGGCCAAGAAGGTGAAGGTGGTGAGGTACTGAGGGCTAAGATACCTACCTGCAGCTGACATCCAGTTTTTCAGAGCTATATCATATAACAATAACAATAAGAACTACATGAAAGTAGGCCAGCAATGAGATCAATTAAAAAACAAGTTATTTTAAACAGAAGACAAATTTTCTAAAGGCTTTTATGTGGGTATCTAAACACAGTCAGTTTTCTGATGTCCTCAGGAACAAAGATTTTACAATCATCAACATCCACATAGGATCTCCATTTAAAAAAACCCAACTATTCTTGCTGCCTAAAAAGTTGCAAAACCTAGTAAGAACCTGCAAATGCAGTATGAAGAGTATAATTGTTGAATTTTCTAGTACATCAAATATTCTACTAGCAGACACTAGCAATGTCTTGACCTTGCATTATTAAAGTTAAGAATCATTTCACCACTGGATTCATAAGGGTTCACTGTGTTCACAGAGCAGTGAAATGTAGGAGAACTGACAATTAAATGCAGAGAAAGTAATTAAAAATAATCAAATGGGACAAAATTAAAAAGGAGTCAAAAGATACTAGGATAAAACAAGATGCTACACGCAAATCCAGTCTGTCATTCTCTTCTGCAGGAAGAGCAAACATCCAACTATTGCCTTATAATGTATAGTGGGACATAAGCATGCTCAAGAAAATAAAATAGTAAAAGGGAAGTTAGCCATCTCTTTCTATTAAGTAGGAAAGGACTGGCTTTCAAACAGCATAGAGTTATAGATCAGCCTCTTCTTTCCTACTCCTCTCCCTCCTATAAAATTCTTGCATATAAAAGCATTACAAACTGAGATATTTTCACACAAGCAGCAAGCAAAAAGTGCACATCATAATGGAAATTGTGGGTAAAATAAAGAGGAGAATGTAAATGTAGAATAAAAAATTATCTTATTAAAATTCCTAGACCGAGCTTTTGTCTCAGACTAGACACCATGTAAGAATAAGTCATGGCTTGGAGACGCCCAGCCAGCACTAAGACAGTCTACACAATAGTCATAATTGGAATTTGAGTGTGCAGAAAGATAGGAGAGAAATGTGAGGCTAATATTTAATTTCAGAGACTTCAGAGCAAAATCTGCATCAGCATGTTTGTCAAAATCTCCTTCAACAAAGAAAAATCTCCAAATTGATAAAGTAGTTAGTGATTCTTGCTCATACAATATTTACTACAGACAGACCTACAATCTGGATACTTCTGAAGTCTGGGAGTTCAATAAATTTTAACTAGAAAAAAAATCTTTCTTCTTCTTGGGAAGAGAAGAATAGCAGCTTGTATTTATGCCATAAATGTATTCTTTGGAATAGGAAATATAAACTTTTTTTACATTTTGAAGTAGAAAATATTAAATACAGTCTTGTCCTCTCCTCCTGAATGTGGTCCTTAACCCTGAGTCTAGGAAGTTTTATTGTAAAACTGGGAATAAAATTGAAGGCTAGGAGAAGAGGGGAACTAAACCTGACAATTGCACTGTTTCCACAGTTGTTTTCTATTGTAATATCTGTGAACAAGACCAGAATCAATTATTCTGAACTTGTTATCATAATACAAACACGTTGTCCTGGAGCACATTTACAGTTTGGGCTTTACCAACCAAAAGCATCGGGGAGGTCAGTGGAAGGACTCCAAAGCTGCTTCTCTGAAACATTTTCTAGTGCCATCTCAGCAGGTCTTTTTAATGTGTACATAAAGCCACAAGCAAAATGAGTAATTTTTTTATAGCTGCTAGCAACCAGAACAACAAAGATGCAATAGTCCCACTTTTACAGTCAGGAAAGAGCAGGTTTGTTTCCTTTTTGGCTGCTTTTTAATAGTCACTATCCTATGGAGCTGGGTAAGAGGAAAGAGCAAACACAGAGAGGAGGAAGAGGATGGCAGATTAAGCTAAAGTGGCAGGGATGTCTGCAGAGGACTGTAATAGACTGCCAGGATTCATAATCTGAAAGATAATGGGATGGGAGCTAAAGGACATTTTTCCATGTGCCAGGGGAGGTGTATGTTGGACATTAGGAAGAAGTTCTTCACAGATAGGGTGATTGGGCATAGAATGGGCCGCCCAGGGAGATGGTGGAGTCACTGTCCCTGGAGGTGCTTGAGAAAAGCCTGGATGTGGCACTTAGTGCCATGGTCTAGTTGACATAGTGATGTTTGGTCATATTTTGGATTCAATGATCTCAAAAGTCCTTTCCAACTTAATTGATTTTTTGATTCTGTGCATCACTGTGTACTTTAGATCTCTGTATTCAGATTCACCACCCAGGAGAAGTTCTGCTGTCCTCACTAAAAAACCTCTGTAAGCAAGACTCAATAAAAACCTAGCTGCTCTGTATACCACACTGGAGACTCGGTTCACTGTCTGTGATAATTTCACAATTGACAGAGTTTTAGCACAGACAATTTCCAAACATATCTACATATTAGGAAATCTTGCACTGCATTTATTTTTTGCTAAATAAGTCTGTACAGTTACCATTTTTTGTTAGTGAGAAACCCCACTGGTAAAATATATAGGCCCCTCTCTCATGCATGCTAGTTTAAGTAGTTTCTGGGCACACACTTTCTTTATTTCAATAATGACAGATAGAAACTTGAATTTTAGATCTCAATGGTATGTTCAGTAGAAGTAGCAATTAGGAAAAAGAGAACAGATCTCCTGTGAAATAAATGAGAGACTGTGAACATGGGATCCCTACGGTTTTCTTTTCGCTGTCACTTTCCAATCTGAACTTCAGTTTAATGAGACCAAGTCTAATTTTCAGACATGAAATCTGAATCAGCTAACTGATAAAGGAGTCTATGTCATATATTTCCAGTGTCCCATTTGGGAAGCCAATCAATCAACTGTTATTACATTACAAAGGCACTGATATACTTCTTTAATCTTATAAACTTTTTGCAGCAGCAGCTAGGGATGCATCATGTACTAAACAGATTTTTTCTGATCTGGGTCTTGATCATATGTTTGTCTCAGGCACATTTGAGAACTCCACATTTTTCATAAGCCTTCAAAATGAAAATCAATTAATGTGAACAGAAAAGAGAGTTATATTCATATCTGTAACATCATTTAAAGATTATGATGCTGAAGAAGATTTGCTAGCTAAACAGATGGGAAAATGTTGATCTTTTTCATGATATATCTCTTGCTAAATTTGCAAAATTTTTTAGGCAGTCAAAGCTCTTTTATTTAAGAAGGGAAGTAACTTTCTGAAGTCCTTCTCAATATTTTGTATTGCAGCTGTTTTAGTTATATCTAAATATGACACAAGTGTGGTCCTCATGATCTACAAGAGTAAGAAGAGTTGAATGGTTTTGCTACTCAAAAGATTTTTTTATCACATGTCTTTCACAAAGTCCTGTAAAGAAAAGGGTCATATTCAAAACAAAACAAAACCCAGGTAATTTATTTTTCAAAATGAGACATAGTTATCTTCTCTGGATTTCTCTTTCTGTGAAATTCCGTGTCCACGTGGGCAGGAATGCACTTAAACTGAACAGCAGGGCGCGTGAGGATAGCCTTGGTTATAAACTGAAACTGTTCCTGCTACACAGTGGTGTGCTGTGATTGGTGTCTGCCAGCAGCTCTCCACAAAGTCAATCTTGCAGCCTCTAACTGGCAATTTAAGTTCTGCTGAGAAGATCACAGAATCTTCTGGGAGGGACCACAGTGGGATTATCTGGTCCAGCCTCCTTGGAGATTATGGTACTGACATGCTGAAACCCTGATATGGGAACAGGTAAGGAGATACATCTTCCTGATACAATTTTTTTCTTCAATTTAAATTCATAAATATAATTTCAGAGAAAGTCAGGTTACAAGATGAACAACAAAGGCAGGTTTTTAAACTTCCACAAATTTTCAGAACACAAATCACGCTTCTCTTGAGCCTTTTGTCTCAATATCTCCACAACTTCTCTTATTAATTCTAAGAAATTTGTTAGAATGCTTAAATTTGCCCTCCAGCACCTACATTTATAACATCAGGCTTTCTAAACCTGCAACAGATGGTGGTCACACACAAACTCCTTATGGATAATAGTCTCTGGCCTGCACCCATTCCCTACTATTGTCCAGAAGAGGCTGGTGCAAGTGTTAGTTGGCAATGGCAAAAATGTGCCATAGATCACCCTAACAATTTAACTGTATAGAAGATAATTTCCAGTGGCCAAAAGCATTCCCAGGCACTATTTCTTTTCCTAGTACAGACACACTCTATGTCAAATATCAGGTTTGCCTACAGACCATGCTGTTAAATCAATGAGAGTAATATCAAAATCTGATTTTCTGAATTAACATCATGTGCTACATGTACATAGACATTAAATACAGCTGGGAGGTTTATGCATGCCAAAGGATTTGTTACTCTGTGACCCCTTGACCTGCCCTGTTTTCCTTATATTTGGGTCTTGGCAAATGTAGATCTAGGGTCTCTGCAAAGTCAGGATTTTGCTGTTTCAATTTTTCCTTCAAACTCAACAAATTGTATCTTACATAATTTCTTCTATCACTGCTCACTTTCTTCTAATGATAGCAAGATTTTCTCCTCAGTGTTAGCTCTTCTCCATGGTTTAAACTATCACAGGCCAAGCCTTTGTTTAGATGTACTTCTCCTGCTAGGGAAGCAGCAGCTAAGAATTTTAGGACAAACACATACAAACATGAGTGCACCCAAGGACTTACAGGGAGCTCAGTAGTTGCATAGTGACTGTGCATGTTTCTATCACACTGTAAATTATTCAGGGATCCACAGAAACAAGATTACCCAAAGGATTATTAAAAATAATTAAATTTTTAAGTTAATTCATTAATTTTTAATTTAAATTTTTAAAAAAATGAAGACACTTGTTTCTGGATATGACACAAATGCCCTAAGATACTTTAAATAAAGCTAGCAATGTAAGGAACCAGGTGTGATAGGAAAATGGCCATTAATAGTAATATATTTGTATTTCACACTTCAAGGGAATGTCACAATACTTCCATACCAACTCTTCTTTCTGTCTCCACAGAACATACATTCACAGCAAAAAAAAAAAAAAAAGACAATGTATTCCAAGTGAGCCTGAACTTGAACACTGAGATACAATGCAAGAATTGAAGAAATTACTTATGTGGTTCTCCATCCCATTACACTGTAGAGGTTTTCACATTACTTTGTAATAGCCTAAGTTCACCAACACTGTTTTTTACTCAGAAGGAGAATGCCCACAGTTTTACAAACCTTATGTGTGAAAGAAAGGGAGTGAAAGATAGCTAACATCCAGTAGCTACAGTGTCTGTATTAAGTCTTGACATTATCATAGCTGCTACCACTAAATCTGTCATGGACACTGCATGTAAAAGCAATCTTTCCTCAAGAAGTAAGCCTTTAGAAAGCCTTTTGCAAAATCACTCTGTTGTAGGGAAAATAAAAGAAAAAGGAGATGAAACAATTATGCTGAAGGTGGAGTCAGAGCAAGATATTTGTACAAGATCCAAACTGATGGGCAAATCTCTGTGAGTCAGGAAGCTTAGTAGTTTCAAACTATTTCAATGTCAATAAGAAATTAATGTAAAAATTGTTGTTGATCCATTGCGCAGCAGCAAGACAGCTGGAATGTAATAAAAAACAAAGACAATTGGAATCAGTTAGAATTTAGAAATATCTTTAATTTTTTCTGTATTTGCCCTCCCCATGCCAAGTGAAAACAATCAATTCACCCAATGCAAAGCATAGTTATTACCAGAAGTATAAAAAAGAAAGTTTTATAAATTTTAAGTAGGTGCACAGTGGAATTTTAATTGGAATGGCAATACTTTATGTACTATCTGTGGCACACCAAGAATGAATGCCACACAACAGTGATTTTTCATGCTGGGAGTTGTAATTAATCCTCAGAAGAAATTAAAAGTTCATTATCCCCTCCTCAAACAGCATATAGTACAGAGGCATCAGCATTTCATTGCAGCTGGATCAGTTGATTTGGAAACCATAAAATTCTTTTGTATGGAAACAAAGCAAAATGTTCTCTTTCAATGATTATTTTATAGCAGGCAATAACAAAGATAAACTAGTGCTCCCTTTACAACACTCTGATTTTAGTCATTCATTACTTTGACAAACTTTAATTGATTAGGTGTAATTTTCCAAGCCGTGTATCTTCCAATGTTCCTTTTGTCCTGCTTTTGTTTTTATTTCCCTTTCTGGGTGATCTAGTGTTGTGCATTTTTTACTGTAAGTAGAGCTCATTTTGGTTTAATTTTGTAATTTAAAGGGGGTTTACCATTTAAAAAATATAATAGAAATATAACCTTATTTTACTTTTCTAATGTAGGGACTTTTTCTTTGTACAATCCATCATGATTGTGCATTGTCTTGTATTTGCCCAGAACTTTAGCAAGTTCTGTGCAACAGCTCCCCCAAAGTCTGACATTTTAAGCTAGCTTATGTTTTTCAAAATATTTCACATGGCACTTTCTGAGCAGAATTTCTATCCTTCCCATTTTCTGTCAGCAGGAGATAATAGTCACAAAATTCTCTCAGTATGAGCTAATATCCAAATGTTCTGGAGAGTGGTGACTCAGATGTTTCAAATAGGGCATATGAAATATGTGGGTATCTTGTCCTGTGCCACATCTGCCTAGGCCCCTTCATAGAATCAATACTGATTGATCTTATTATACTGTCATGAAAATATATTCTTTAATGCCCAAGAAAGATCGAAATATTTTGTATTCTGATGAAACCACAATTAGTACATTTGGGGATAAATTAATAACTCTATATTGGATGGATTTGAATCATAAATAACTTTATGCTACATAAATAAAAACTTATTGATTTCACTCAATTGATTCAGAGTCTTATTAAAAATAGCAGCAGCAGTGTAAAACTCTTTTGTAACACGTGTGCACAAGACAATGTACTAACATTTTGAAAGAGAAGTGTAAGTTTACCATCTTCTAACTTTTGAGTGGTTAACTTTGCAGATTTAACAAACATCATGCTTATTTATATCCAGACAGCGATACACAAGAGTGATTCTCCAGATGTCAAACAGAACAGCCTGAGTAAAGATGAATGGAGCTATTAGTATTGAATTCTGCAGAACAGAGAGTAAAAAAAGAACAAATTTATTGGACTCTTCTGCAAGAACAAACGAAAAGGTTCAGTGAGGCTTGAGAAGAAGAAACCAGGCAGAGTAAAAGGAAATGTTATTGCATTAGAGACAGACGACAAAAAAATAAACAAACAAGCAAGCAAATATGCTGCAAAAAAAATTATACCAAAGGTTTTTCCAGACTATACAGTAAGCCACGATTTTCACCTCTTTTATGGATCATCAAGAATTCCTCCCTGCTTTTGGAGATAAGGGAGAAAGAAAGTTTTCAGAAATAGCACCCCTCAAAACAGACAAAGCAGACCCATGACACCTGTGCATTCCTGTATTTTGGGCTGTATTTTATATTCCTGTATTCTCTGTATTTTGGGCTCTCTTGAATCTTTTCAGTGCAGTAGCCAGTCCTTTTTGTTCCAGTCTAATGGGTTTTGACAGCTTTGTGCATGGAAAACGGGAAATCCACATTGGCATATCTAAGCACATTTTTAAATTTTCAATAGAGTTTTTAAGCTTTAAGCTATGATTGATTAGTATTATTGACTTTTGACATTCAGAGTTAGTTTACAACTTTAAAAATAAACAAGAAAAACCCCTGAAAGGACACACACACAAATAAAACCAAACAGGCAAACCAAAAAAAATCCCCTATTTCTTTATTTTACTTTTTATTTCTTCACTTTTTCTTTCTACTTTTCCCACAGGTGCCATAGTCAACCTGAAATTTGTCAGCCTAAGTCAATCCTGCAGAGCTGGCACAACCCCACCAGTACTCTGGAGGCTGCCAGATGCAGATTCCATGGGCAATTGCACCTGCAGTTCTTAATTGTCCTTAGAGTTGGTTACGCATCTATAATGTCTTTAAAGAGTTTGCAAGGTGAATTTAACAACTTTGGGTGAGCACCACAGTCCTTGCAATACAAAATTAGAGAAGCACATCACTTTCCTCAGTCATGAGCCATGAACTGTGGAATCTCAACTTCCAAAGTTTTTCCAATTCACAAAAATTGAAAGTCAAATTTCAGTTGCTGGTTGCTGACAGACTGACGCAAAGATTAACAGGCAGGATACCTGGAAATCACAACCTCTGCTCTGCCTGAGTTTCCAGCACATGATTTCACTAAACAGCAGTGATTCTTTTTTCCTAAGTGTAACTGAGTGATCTTTTGTTCTTTTGATATCACAGATTGCTCCTGGAGAACTTCCTTTCTTACAGTTCTACCAACTTGCTCCATGGTGAAAGAATCCCCTATATCAGAAGAAATAAAATACAAATATGTAAGAGCTTTTCTAGAAAAAGTTTTTGAAAGGCAAAAGGAATGTTGTGAAATGCTTAAAGCTTCCTCTTTTTCCAATTTTTATTTGGTATTCTCAAGCAATGGGTGAATATTTCCTTGGTCGTTTATGTGACCCAAATTTACAACCATGTGGAAACAATCATAATAGACAGGTTTTCTGGTGGCAGAGGTGAGGATATAGTATGTGCTGTCAATACCTCAGTGTCAGGTCAATTGAAGATGAAAAACAACAAGATCAGAGTAAGTATTTTTTTTTTCTTTTGGCACATATGCACTGGCATATTATTATTTAAAGCTTTTCTTATATTTGGAGACATCTGATAAAAGAAAATTCTTGCATCTTGTGTTATAAATAAGATACAGTATTTTCTTAGTGTATCACATTTACACATCTCAAACAATGGGAAAAATTGGAAAAGAATGGTGGAATATAAAATACTTTTATTATATAATGATTATATATATATAATTTATATACATACATATACATTATATATATAATATACTCCTATACAATATAAAAATACTATGAAAAAAACCCTGTAAACCTGGTATTTCAGCTGAAATGATGATTTTAGATACTAAAAGGAATCTTCTGCTTTTGAACTGATATTATATAAACATACTGATTCACGCTGCTGATTAAAGAAAAAAAATATATTTCACCAAGTAAAATATTACACATGTTTTAAAGCTGGTATTTCTTCCAGAAATATACAAGTATTATATATACTTGTAACATACAACTGAATATTTCTTCTTATCTCACTACAGCACATTTTGAAGGAAGGCACTTAGCTATTAATTTCCCAAACAGTAAATGCCAAATACTACCAAATAACTGCAAAATGCAATGAGTTTAGATATAGAACAACCAGACAATTTCTCAGCCAAACTGACCATAATCCATTAGGAATTTATAGCAAAAGGCTACCAATAATCTGACAGCATTTCCTCCATCCTTGAATGGTACTGACAGAACTTGCCATGTTTGTACTGTGGGAGAAAAAGTTCCTTGATGGACATGGTGTACATTTAGCACATATTTAAAAATTTTTAAAAGAGCCATGAAGTGAGTGGGAGACTCCTGATTTGGGGTTTTACGTTTTTTTGTGCAAATAATATCACTTGATGCGGGTGGAAGCAAGCAGTAGAGGAACATGATGGCCACAATTGCCTCCAAACAAACACTCATAGATAATTATAGGGCAACTGAAGAAACCAGCAATCAAAAAATATGTTAAGAGTGAGTTGAACCTGGGAGAGATTATGATCTAGAGTGAGGAGCTTCTAAATGAGATATTTCCTGAGAATGTAAAGGGGGTTGTAAGCTAAGTGATAGTGAAGACTGAACAAATTTTGAAGAAAAATTAATAAATATTTGCTAAATAACTGGCTGAGAGTGGGGATGTGTAAGTTTCTTAGCAAATTGTTTTACTTCTAAATACAGTAGGATTCTGGTTTGGAAGTATCAGGTTAAATAGTAATAGCCACCTCTCTCTCTCTCTCTGGAGAAGTACAGTGCCAAGTGGTACAAAAACTATAAATGTACAGACTCTCATGATCTATTTCAAGAGAATCACATCAATCTATGTAGATCCTGCTCATGGCATGTGGTTTAGATAACAATAACTGAAGTTGAGGGACTTAGAAAAGAACTGTAACTGACCCACTAACTTTGACACCAGCATCAGAAAGAGCTCTTTTAGCATGGACTGGATTTGACCTAATAAGCTAGAGGTGAATGCAATACATCCCATTACCAATCTCTGGAGATCCAGTATATCTTTTATATCTTTTATTGGAAGTTAATGGCCCTGCAGGACACTGCTAACAGATTTATAAAACCTCCAGGAATTCTTTATTCAGGCTTCTAAGGTACTCCAGCATGAACTTTTGGCCTCCAAATTTTGGTTTTCTCACTTTGTGTGACTTTCAAAGGTGTTTCTTAACAAGAAAAGACTCATGAACATTTCTAGATGAAGTTTTAACCCATTCTGTAGTCTCTGTAACAGTGAATTAAACTCCTCTTTGAAATACCTTTTAGCAGTGGAAAATTTCAAGAAACTTCACTGCCACTCCATTTCAACTCCACTTTTAAAATTCTCTCTCCCACTGTGACGAGTTTTGTAATGAGCATCAAATTTAATTTCAGATCAGAGACTTTACATAAGTTTATGCTAAATTAATCTTTCTCTATTTGCCTCCTTATTGTAACACCATAACATTCTGGAAAACAATCTGTCTTGTTACAAAATATTCATGTTTACTGAAGCTGCAAGAATTCCTGATTATTTCAGGTGAATGCTTCTGAGTATCTCTTCACTGGTCTGACTTGGACTCTAGTTTCTTTGGTCATCTATTGTCCAGGAGGCCTTGCACTCTATTGATACTCACCCTAAAGTAGCAAGCTTGCCTTTCATTTTAGCATAAAATGTGTTGGGTTTTTCATTATGGTTTTTAAAATGCTTCTGGCTCCCCTTGTAAAGATCCTTTACCATAAGAATGGGTGAAAAGGGAGAAAACCACTGCACACTAGAGATACAAGAGTGAAGAGACAGGGGAGGTCTCCTTACCTGCCAGCAGCTAGTATAGATCTCTTTCTTCTACCCTTTTTGCACTGGCAAAATCCTTGAGCAAGATAATCTGCCCTGGTAAAAGACTGAAAACAGAACTAGAATAGCTGAATAGTGAAAAGTGAAATGAGACAACCATTCTGTTGCAAGTATCCCACTAAATTTGGGAAGAGTCCTGCTCCATCACAGCATTATCATTACAGGAATTAGAAAAGGAAGATGACCTTTCTTCTCACTTCATAGCTTTCTTCGTGCCTGCTCTACAGAGAGGGTAAAAGTCAATGTAATAAAAATTCATTCTTCAATGTAGGTGATCAAGTTATGATTTGTTTGTTCAGTACCTGCTGTTAATCTATGATAAAGATGCTCATACAGCCCTCATTGCTCCTTTCTCTGTTCTGAGTAAAGTACATCTGCTCCTGCCAGGCAGAAAGCTCCTATTCACTGAATTTGTCTGGCTTACTCTGTATTTCTAAAGGATATATTTTTCCATGGTCCTACTCCCTTACAGCAAAGGAAAGTACTCTGGGAAAAACCAAAACATAATGAGTAGATTTAATATTTTTTAGGCCTGGCCATTTCAAAAACTGCCTTTTAGGACTTTCTGGGAGATTTATCTACTTGTTTATTTTTCCACAGTGTTTGGAAGCTCTAGTTTTGCAAAATGTTATTATACAATTTTTCGGAGTAAAAGTTGACAAGTTCCTGCGACCTCATTCATTAAAAGGATCTAAATAAAGAAAAATACAATATAAACAGGAACTCACCATATAAATAATAAAATATTTATGTGAAAGTATTGTTAAAATACCCTTGGAATCATTTCCTAGAATTATTTTGGCCTCTGGAATCTTCTAGGATGTATCAGGAGCAGTAGCAGCATTGCAAATACTCTCATATTATACATTGACTTGAATGCAGTATTATCAGTATTAATTCACAATCATAGCCCATAATACAGTTCCAGATCTACAAAATAAGTAATATCCTAGTTTACACACAACAGCATATTTCTTAAGATTAAAGTTTGGCCAATAGTTTATATGTTAAATTTTTTGCTAAAAATCTCATTATTCAAATCAATTCCTGATGCTGTTTCCGACATTGTTGCTACAATTGTCATACCAATGTACTTAATTATAAATTGTTTCCCTTTTCCCAGTAACTGCATTGATTTCTAGGCAACAAAAATCTTATGGGTGTATATTTACAAATTTCAGAATTAAAAGTGTAACGAGGGAGCTAAAATTTAGGACTGAGTTTTCAACTGAGATCTCATTAAAACCAGGATAAATGTCCCCCAATAAAATATGAATGTGAAGTAGGGGATATATTCCTGACAGGTTATAGAGATCAGCTTTTAAGAAGGGGAAAACATTATATGTGTGTGCACATGTTCAGGATGGCACTTGGAATTTTTTTCCAAGTGTGCCTTATTTTTCCTTACTATTCTGTTTGCAGACAATAAAAAATGAACATGAGATGCCAACAAATTAGTGACAACTTTTAAAACCTCTTAGTCTGCTTTGGCTTACTCCTCTAAAATAGAGTAGGAAATAGAATGACAGTGCCCATAATGGCATTTAATGAAAGCAACATTTTTCTTCCTGATTGGTACCTGAGAGATAATATATGGGTCAAATTGAACAGTAATAGGCACAAGTTAAATTATTCACGGTATTCACTGAGGAGTGACTAACCTACTATTTATATTCTTTCTGAATATATCATTATGTCTCAGGCTCAATTTGCAAGGTTCTATTTGAAGTCAATGGACTCCAGAGTATACATTTTGTTCATCTAAAAGGTCTGATAACTCCAATTATTGGGTTATTACGTAGACTGGGGAATAACCAAGATAGTTTTAACTACTATCAAAGTTATGTTGCAAGAAAATGTATTTATATTACATGTTTGCATTCAACAGGTATACACAAAACATTTAGACATGTCTACATTCAACAAGTGGAGGAAAGCTGCTTGCATTGATAAATTTTCTCTAATGAACATTTAGAAAATGGATAGTAAGGGACCAGACTTGAAAAATAAGTCATGGTTTACCCATTTCATTATTTTAAATATAATTCCTGCAGAGAAAACAAGTCAACAAAACATACATTTAATTGTTTCCATTTTTATGCCTTTGCAGACACAGAAATAGGATTTGAAAACTGCTGACATACCAGATTTGGAAAAGTTCCTTCCATGTAACTGATATTAAAATATTAAAAAAATAAATATTTAGCCAATTCTGCCCTTATTTTTTATTCAATTGAGAGTGTTTCCTGAAATAAAAAAAAATGCCAATTTTACAATTTAAATATTTACTTTAAGTATTTTGATATTTGAAAATTATTTAATAATAGACCATACTGCAGTGATAGCTTAGGCCTTGCTACCAATTACATTAATATTTAGCTTGGATGCAACAGAAATGCTTTTGTGTGATGCTGAATTACAATATGAAGTGTTTGCCACTTAAAAAATCTGTGTGAAAATCTGGTATTCAAGATGAAATTTATTTCCTAAGGATTGTGCTCTTTGCTTCTCAGTGTCCCTCTTTCTGAATAATGTTTAGCTAAAGGAGAACAATATTTTTAATTAAATACACAAAAAGGGCTTAAACTAATTTTAGAACGTAATCTTAGAACAGGGACATATAATACAAAGATTATTTAAAGATACTAGTTAACATCTGGAGTGTCTTTTACTTTAATCTGGAGTAGGGATTAAAGTGATTTTATAAGGCAGGTGTGGTATCACAACTTCTCATTTAAAATGTGCATTAAGCTGAGTTAATTGGGAATCTTCAATCACCTTAACCATAGCTAAATCTGGCACATAACATGAGGAGCATCTTTCCTCACATCCTGGATCAGTCATTCTGAGCAAAGCACTGCTATCATATTCTACCCCACAATTTTGTTCTCTGAAGGTGGTTGAGGCTTGTGAGCCAGCACCTTTTGAGGAGTTCATTGCTGAGAACATAAGTGCCCTGTACCTGTACTAAGGGCTTGGTAGCCAACACCTTTTCAGTTTAATTTGTGGGCTGATTGCTGGAGTTATGGTGACTGTAAAATAAAAACACAAGTGTGCTGACATGTGGTCCAGTGTCTTTGTTCAGCCTGAGAATTTACAAGGAACATCACAACCCTACTGACTGGTGGTGACACTCATTCCTGAAGTCCATAGCTCTGGACACTGAGGGTGAGGCCAAGAAGTGAGTCAAACATCCAGAGGCACAGGCTAGTGTACAGTAGTTCATCTTGTCTTTTGATCTTGCCTGATGTCTCCAAACCAGAGGGAAATAAATAACGTGCTTTTAAAACAAAAGGTCTTAGGCAGCATCAGACAGCATGTATTTCTAACCACACAACCAGAGAAAAGCAGTGTTTCATTCAGCACATCTTTTAGGAAAGTATAATCACTTAACATCAGTGTGGGCTGTGGCATTAGGAAAATACATCGGGATGTTTTCAGTAAAAGTGTGCCATAAAACACATGCTCTTTGGTACAGTCATTTTTACATTTGCTTCATTTTTATCTTAAAAACAAGTTATGCTGCAAGTGAAGGTGTAACATTCTATAAATAATGCAGTTGATGAACAAGTCCCTCTTTTATCTGATTACATCTCTTCTAATCTCATTTAAATACATCAGCTGCTCATTTATGATGAACTAGAAACCACCCTCTGGTACTGCTTTGCTCATCTTAAGTTTCCGAATTGTCCCATTCAAGATCCTAATTCTTTTGCATTAATTGTTCTTAAAATTACACTTGACTTCCTAAAAAACAGCTGGTTCTAATCTTATTGTAAGTGACAACTGGTTTGCAAGGGAGACTACATAGTCCTTAGTCCTTCCTTTGTCCTTCCTCACCCAGCATTGGTAAGTGCTATGTGTGCTGTAGGACCACAAAATGCAGCTGAAGCTTCCTGGGGTGTTCATCTCTCCCTGGCTTGGTTTATATACATTCTAATTTGTGGGCAAACCTTGACTACCTGTCTATAGTTTCTGTATCTGGCAATAGTCACTTCTTCCTTACAAACGTATGGATGAACCCATTTTTAATTGATATTTAATTCCTGATTAAGTTTTCCTGCTTCTCTATTTAAACTGGTCACAGATGATCTGTTCCTTACAGTATAATCCTACAACTTGTACAACTGAAAATTTTGCCTGAAAACCTACCATAGATATAAGAGAATTATCCAAATAATCTTGACACACACAACTGTTTTCAGCACAAAAATGGTACATACAAATCACAAGTTACTTACTTATATTTTAAGGTCATGGAGGTGCAAAAAGACCTTTTTTTCTGATTCTACAGCATATAGACCTATATATTCAGGTGTTTGGGTAGACCTATTTTATGTCATTATTGCAGAGTAATAAATGTAAATATTTTCTAGGCATTACTTAAGTGCTCTAGCATTCTTTCAAAATGTCTTTCTGCATGTCGCTGTGTGTGCACACGTATACACCAAGAGAGAAAAAATGAGGAGGGGAGAGAAAGATAATGCAAGTCATATTAGGAAAATAAAAATAATGGTAATGAAAACATCTCATCTAATAAAATTAATAATTAGAAGCTAAAACGTAGTAGCACCTGGTTTAAGTGTCTGGAAGTTAGTTTCCAGCAGAAATTTTTCATTTCAGTTCCTATTTCAGCTGCAGTATGGAGTTGCTCTCTTTAGCTCTGTTCTCCATTAAAGATTACAACTAAATTCCCATAAAGGAGGCAACTCTGTAAAGGTGGACTATTCACTTATTTATACCTATTCTTTTTGCCATCTTTTCTTGTTTGTGCTTCATATTGAAAAAATAGACTCAGGCTAAAAAACACACAAACAGACCAAGAGAATTGGACAGAATGAAATAGTAGGTAGTTTTACTGTAAAGCAGAGAGCAGAAAGATATCATTTTTTTCTGCCTCCTCTGTTCCTTTGAAATGGTTCTCCAAAATGGCTTTCCTGAAGTAATTTTTTACTTTAGAGCTATAACTGTGGGTATTCTGTCAGCTTCCCCTTTCTTTTGTACAGGTTTATAGTTCTCTATAAGCAGAATGCTAAAAGCAAGTACAGTAAAATGTCAGGGCTGGAGTCATTTCATAGCTACAGCAAGCTGCCAGGTTATTTACACATAACTCTGAGTATTTGCTAACATGGAAAAATTAGTCTCTCTATACCTTTAAAAACATGATTAGTTGCAATATATAGATACAAATGGATGAAAATAATATTATTCAGTGATTATGCTTCATCTAAATTTGATATGATAAGGATTTTTTTTCAGATTATATTTTTAGGAAGACTTTCTATATGTGTTCATAATATAACATTAACATTCCATAACTTAGTTTAGTTCTTTTCAAGATAACAAATTAAATATTATCCCTTCATATTAGAATACTCTAAAATAGGAAAACATTCTCTGAATTGATGAAAAGGATGTTATGAACCTGAGTTTTATAGAGTATACTCTCTAAAAACATCACTTGTCTGAGACACCAGATAAATATCACATAACCTTCCCCAGCCAGTATGGGAGCACAGGTCTGTCTTGTTCAGAAATAGAGACTTCTTAGCTCAGGTGAGTGACAGCAAACACAGAGTTCTGAATTATTTTCATCTTCATGTGATAGCTCAAAAATGGTGATTCATATTGTGTGGACAATAATTACTTGATTAATATTGTGCTCAGGTCAAAATTACTAAAGTCATAAATCTAGATATATTGGGGTGTAGATCAGCAAAAGCCATTAACTGGAAACTATTTTCAGCAGAGAAATAAAGCAGTTGTATTTCAAGCAAATAAAAAATATTCCAAGTTTATCTGATACCATTATAATAAATGGTTAAAAGCTCAAGTTAACAATAATAGTTAAATTTCTCTCCCTGTCTGAAGAGCTAGAAAATTAATCCAAGACCGTCTCTCTGAAAATACCTCATTCCCAGTATATAAAATTCAATGTGGAGGTTTTAGACACAAATATTTCATGTAGTAAAAGCATAGAATAAATATTTTGAAAATTCTAGAATGAAATCAGTGGTTAAAAGCCATTAAAAAATGATGCTATTATACTTATGTAAATGTATTCTTCTAATGTCATAGTCACATCATAAACTCCAAGATAAGCTGATGTTTCATTGTACAAGCACAGCACAAAATAGTGTTGAGCTATGATTACCTCAGTTCTGCCACAGCACAGGCAGACCTGTGTTTAAGCAATCTTTATCTCAAAACATTTTCTCCTATTTATGCCCCCTAGTAATACCTACCTGAGAATTCAGTCATTGCATTCATGTTTGAGGGAATATGGTGATATACCAGTGTATACCTGACAACCAGGCTGAAAATTCATTCAAGCACTGGGCTGTGTAATTGGAAAGAAGAAGGAAGGCAAATGGATAAAATAGATACTCATTTTTTAGAAATTGTTCCATTCGAGCCAACTTGCACCAGAGTTCCCGGGGCAGTGCTGCAGCTCTGGTGAGGAGAGGGTCACACAGGCAGCTGGCAGGAGCTGTAGGTATCCCAGCCCCAGCCAGAAGGCTTGGCTCCAAATGCTGGGTCTGGTGCTTGCCCCTCCTCAGTTCACGTGTTCAATCCCCTTCCTGCAACTAAGACTCTCCGGTCAGAACTTTCCACCCTGAAGCTTAAATTTAGTTCCCAAGTCATCTTTAGGCTTTTACATGATTAACAAAAGTGCTGAAGCCTGAGAGTTGCTGCTATAATCAGGTCAATTCCTACTTCCTGATGCTGCTAAATCACAGTAAACATCCCTTTTGCCAAAACTTTTCTGCTGACAGCAGGTGATGGGAAGAAGGAATATGCTTATTTATGTTCCACCTTCTCCCCTCATATGTACATAATGCACTTACCCATAAGCAGCACTCCATTATTTCTCTGCTGATCCTTCACTGGGAGCTTCACAGAGCAGACCTACATGCAGCTAGATGCCTCTGAGATGGACAATAGCACCTCGTGCTTGGACGGCAATTTTTTATTTCTCTTGTGTTACATCACCTTTCACGAATGCAGCTAATGCATATTGACAAAGTATAAGGTTCTGTGTCTATTGCTTTTCTTTGTTACCCATTCATTGCCTCAATCTGTCCTCTCAGACAGGTGTAACTACAGGAATACATCTGCACTGTAACACTGTAATTATTGTAGAATTTGCTTCTTGATTAGTAAAGTAAATAATTAAATCCATGTACACATTTTCCAGAATAACTTTGACTTCTTAAAAATATGGGGTTTTTTTAGCTCAAAATGTACAATAAAGAGTGCAATTATTATTAAACAAATAAAATCAGTACCGGCAACATATCATTTTAAGTAGATCAACACTCTTTAGAAAAATAATCTTTAGAAAAGTTCTTCATTATGTTAAACAATTGTATGAGAGAGACTGTAACGAAAATGTGAAAGTTCATCTATTCCTGCAATGTTTAGGTTTTCTCAAAACCTGTTAGGCAGTCAAATAGTTCCCTCAGCACTTGTCAAGGAAACAAATATTATATTTTGCAAGTGTAATTTCTATAAGAGTGAAAATAAAAATGAGAAAAGCATATTGACATCTTTGCAATGAATGAGATCCTGTTCTCTCTCCTTTTTTTCCCTAACAATTTGAGAAATTACAATATTTATCTTAGAGGCTTGGAAGAAAATTACTTCTTGCAAGTTCAAAAATTTAACAAGATTTCAGCTGTTGCAATTTCAATGATATTTCTTTAGTTCTGCACATGTAAGATAACAGACCAAGGAAAATTCCTGTCTTTCCTTTTATATATTAAAGTTTCAGATCAAGGTATGAGCTCAGATATTTCCAGTATTCCAGATATTTCCAGGGGGGAAAAAAAAGAAAAAAAGAGGAGAAATAAAATTTTTAAAGTATCAATACTTCACAAGAACAAATTTTACTGTCAATATCAGTAATCACACCTTATTTGGTTCACTCGTGTCTAATTCAAGCTGAGAGGAATGGGATACATCTCATTTGGGAACGCTGATGCTGTCAAGGTCGACAACACCAGAAGGTTTTCCTTACCTAATGGAAATCAACATTTATTTTCTTTATCAAATGGCATTTAGTGCTGACAAATGGGGTGAACATATCATGCTGGAGATGAAAGGTTTGATTTAAAGACTGTCCGGGGCTTTTTTATCAAGCTTGGTGTGCTTTGCTTGGATCAGGCCCCAGGTCTTTCCTTTGCCTCTGGTCAAACAGGCTTTTACCTACAGACACACTCCCCCTAGGGAGGGGAAGTTGTGTTCTGCCTTTGGGCTGACCTTGACACTAATATGCTCTTTTCAGGGGCAAAGCACAAATGCACAGGACATTCAGTACTCCTTGGAAGCCCCCAGTACCAAGCTGAATAATACATCTGAGATGCCTACACTCAAAAGGGTTGATCACATCTCCCTTATTCTGAACAGTTTTTTTCAGAACAAGGCAAAATATATTAGTTGGTTAGCTTGAGGTGGTCTTAAACAAGAAGAAGGAAAATTAAGTCTACCTTTATATTTTTTTACTCTTTTGTTGGTGCATCTCTCACCTTCCAATGTTATGTTCCTCCACAGGAACATTTCTCATTACCCACAACAAAAACGTTTAATGTCAGGTTTTGTTACATTTTATTTTCACTATTGTCCAGTACTACAAAAAAAAAAATTTTCTGCTTAGTACCATTCGTATGTGCAAGAAAACTCATTTCAGACATTGAAAATATCTCTATCTGTACTGAACGAGTCATATAAACTTTTTCTGCCCCAAAATATCATAAAAGTTCCATATCCATGGGATAAAAGCACAGTTAATGAAATTGAATATAGTTTCAAGTAAACAACAGAGAAATTTACAACATGGTTTATAGGAACTGATAGTCCCTAAATTGAAGATTTATACTTAGATTTCCAAATGGGTAAGATGTGGGGCAGTAAGGTATCCAGGGTTAAGTTACTGACAGATCTGTTCCACTGTCCCAGAGACACTAACATCACACAGTCGTTGATCCAGCAGGCACTTCATTGCTGGGAATGCAGTCCCATCACATCTATTTGATGCAATTCAAGAGGGAGAAAAAAGTACCTTGTAGTGACAGCACTGGGTGCTCTTTTAGCCTGAAATATCATGAAATACATCAGGAGTTGGACATGCCACATAAAAAGAGTCATTTGAACCAGAGCAGGTACAGCTAGAGCTTTATTAAACAATCTCACTTTTTTTTGGACTGATGATCTTTCTGCTATATATCAACCTCAAAAAATAAAATATTACTACTTAAAACAGAAGCAGTAGCAGCATATGCCATGTACAATAGAAATTTCAGGACTTGAATATATATAATCATGAGTAAGAAAAAAAATGTGTATCAGCATATCTGCTGGGATTTTCCACTATTGCATTTTAAATCTAAAATAGCTCTGAAAATATCATATGCACATAACAATGCATAAGTAAAATAAAATTTAAGATATTAGCAGCTACATCCTCACCAAAAAAGTAATTCTAATTCTATTTACATTGTTTGAATAGGTCTTTGATCAACCTGGTCTGGTGGAAGGTGTTCCTGCCCATGGCAGGTGGCCAGACCTAGATGGCCTTTATGGTCCCTTTCAATAAAATACATTCTGTGATTCTGTGTTTCTGTGGTTCTGTGATAATTTTACAGAGCTCATTTGTTATGTATTTCCACAAGAAAATGCTTGCTTTATTATTTACTTCACTTTGCATTTTCTTAAACCTTGGGCAACATTTGACTAACACCATAATTACCAGTGATGTTTAACCAAAAATTTTTCTGATGATGTAGATCACTCTGAACAGCTCATCTGTTATTCCTCATGTATAGCCAATGCAGTCACCCCATGGAATATTTAGCCACATACCATGGCTCCTATTCTATGAGTCTTCCCTGCAGAGTGTGCCCACTACTGAGAAAAGAAATAAGAGGAGAATAGAAAAACTTAGTGATGAATATGTGAACTCCTTCTTGTGAGAATGTCATGGTTTAGGAATGGTTTCCCCAATGTAGCTCCCACTTAAAAGAGTGGGAGTTATATTGGGGAAACCATTCTTAAAAGAAAGCCTTTTCTTCCAGGAGATGAGAGAGAGGGAGTCCCTTTCTCTCATCTCTGGCAATGAGGTAAAATTAAGGTCTTGGCTACATCAACATGGCTCCAGGCCCTGACCCCTCTCATGGTTACTGCAAAAAAATTAACCCTGTTTTTTGCCTATGTATTTTTCTGTGGACATACCATACATAGGGACAGCCAACAACACCTTTAGAGGTTCAAGAAATATTTCAGCTGTGGAGGGAAATGAAAGCAATAGAAGAAGAGCTACATCAAACTGCTGGGGCATTCAGTGAAGTTTGACAAGCAGAGCCCACAAAAATCCCCAGCCTTAGTTTGTAAGCTTATTGCTGATCACTCAACAGGGGCACTCGTTGCAGCAGTGGCAGCCCTGTGAACAATGTGGTACATTAGAGTTAAATTATACACCAGCACCCTGATTTATGGCTAAGAACTGTACTAAATTAAGTAGGAATTCTAAATTAAGGAGAAAATTGGAAATTAAAAGGCAAGGCTAATTTATTAGGAAATCATTTGCTAACCACCAGTATATGGAAATAGATCTAAAAATAAAGCCCCAGTGGAAAAATATATAACTTAATGTCCAGGATTTTTGAAATGCAAGAACTCTTGGAAAGTTTAAGGATTCCCTAGGGCAGATGTGCTTCCCCATCTCCAAATACTGGATAATTAACTTAAACTTTTACAACTAAGATTTTGACAGAGCTGAATGTTAAGATCTTTGGAAACTAATGCAAAATCATAATAAATCTTAGAATACTGAGGAAATTCCAGAGTAGTTGAAGTAAGCTAATTTTCTTCCAATATTTTAAAAGGCTACATAGTGACTCAAGTAATTATAATCCTGTCATCATAGCATCATTTATAGGCAGAAGGATAGAACAATTGGTATAAAGCTCAATTAATTTAAAAACTAAAGTAGGATAATAACTTAATTTATATCAATCAGATATTGTCAAAATAACATAATATGGGGGGTGGGGGTTAGATTTCTAAAGAGACTTATAAAAGCACTAGTTCTAATTTAATATGCTGCAGCAACTGTGTAATTTAACTTGGTACCCAAAATTAATATAATATAAAAGTAATGGAGCATAGATGAAATAGTAAATGCAATAAAATCAGGGCAGCATGTCTCTAAATATAAATGTAAAGGATGGAAAGTTTAAAAATTTTATAGAAAGATTGATTCTTAATTCTACTTTTTTTATATTTTTTTAGCCATCTGAGAGAAACTATACATTTCTGTGTGGTCAAGTTGGCAAACAATAATATTTATGATTGTAAATAATAAAGCCAGGCCGCTGATATTGAACAACAGAGGTTTCTTAAATAAAAAAAATTCAGGGTCATATAATTAGGAATAAGATTGCTAACTGTATTTTACGTTTTCTGAGAAATTTCAGTGTTTCTCATCAATAGACAAACTTTTAAAAGTAAAATATAAATTACTAATTCAGCACCTGAAAACATATGCAGAATCATAAACCAGAGAAATTAAGTTATGCAACTTCCATTTCTGACATTATGTCTTGTCTTTTGGTTACCTTCAGATTAGATGTAGATAACTAAAGACGTGTGTTCATAAACTGGAATTTTAAAGAAAAATCACAGAAAAACCAGAATAACTGGAAACAAGTAATGATTATTTCATTTTTCAAATACTAATTTAGCATCTGGTTTTATTATTGTTTATATATCGATGGGGGCCACAATAATTACAGTAATTACTGTCTACTTATTTTCCTGCCTACCATACCAGTTATATAAAAATCTCATGTCAACAATTTGGAACAAAAGAAATTCAAAAAGAGGAATATTTTCATGAATGATTTTTTTTTTTTAAATTCAGACTATTTTTTTAATAAAGTATTTGAAGTACTTCAGAGATTAATTTAAGGAACTTCAGTGTTCTGGGTGATATTGATGAAATCATGTTCAAGGAACTTAATGGCTCACCATTAAAATCTATTAAGTTAAATTAAATTAAATATTATAAAATCTAAAGGAAGATGGCTTCATATTGATCTTTCATTTTCTTGCACTTTCCATTTGCTTGTGTGATTTAGTAGGCTTCGTATGCATAAGAAGTTCTAACATACGAAAAAACTTCACTAGACCTAAGATTCTCCTTTATAGTAAATAGCATTTTCTAAGAGTAGGCTCGTTTTCTAGAAAGAAACGAGGATATGATTTAACCATCTGGAAAAAGTACATTGCATTCCTATGATCTACACAGCCTTTCTTCTGTTTTTCTAGGGCTATTTAGCTCTCATTTTTGTAATGGGAATTCTTAATAAACTTCCCATTTGCAAGGAGTAGTTATACCTTTCCAGTCTAATTACAGTAATTTAGCTCACTTTATTTTCTTTTTTTCTTTTTTTTTTTTCCTGAATTTTTTCCTGTTTTTAGAATAGCTCAAAACATAGTGAAGACAACAAGCTCTCAGGAATGGAAAGCTGCAATACACAGAAAATAAGATCACAGCTATTAGATTCTCACATCAATCATTGTCACCATGTGACTTGGGTTTGCCAATTTTAATATATTTAATTTCTTTTAGAGATAGGATTTAAAAACAGAGACAAGGCAGGCTTAAAACTGAAAAGTGTATAAGAAGAAATTTATTAATAACACAAAAAAAGGAAATTCAGAATAAGTTTTCCAGATTATTCCCCCCTCCCCCTCCTTTCATTCCATATTTCTTGTCAACAACATACAGAAAACACTTCAGTCAGTTATCTACTTAAATAATCATTTCAGTTCACTCTAGAGAGAAAAGTCCCTTTTTTGGTTTAGGCTTAGGGGGTGTCTTCACCTTCACAATCTACATCCACCTGGGAAATACTGCAGATTATGACTCTCCTCCCATTTCCACAGTCCTTCCAGAGCTGTGCTATGGGTTATGTTACACACTTGGGGTACCACTTTTAAAGGCAGGCTGCTGAAAAACAAAATTCTCTTCATCTCTTTTTCTATTATGTCTCTGTCCATATTTCCAGCTCTAAAACAGAAAGCCCCCATTTTCTCAAAGCAAAAAGGTCTTCTTTTCAAGCACTTAATCTCCCCAAGTATATTTCACAGTTTAAACGAATTTTAGTGTAGTCACTGTCCTCTTATAGCTCACAAAAAGGGTTTTAGCTACTTAACAGTGGCATCTTTTCAATCCCTTCTCATCTGGAAAACTTAGCTTTCATTTCATTGACTTCAGTACACTTCTGCTTCATTCTTATTTCGGGGAGCTCGGGAGATCTAGAGTCTTATCCAGGCATTAAAAGAGTTAAAGTTGCATCCAGGACGTGAAGAAGCTGGGCCAGGCCATTGCTCGAAAAACTCTTTAGCCACATGGATCATCTGGAGTTTCTCTTCTCAGAACAGGATGGGGGGGAGGGAGAGCCTTTGGTGGATCCTCCATCCCCCCTCTTGGCCATTCCACATGGAGAGGAGAGCCAAGCCAAGTTAAGCCAAGCCAAGCAGAACCGTGAGCCACGCAGGGCTGGGGGCCACCAGGGCCAGGGCCGGGGCCGGGGTTAAGGCTGAGCCCAGAGCCAGGGAGCCACAGCTGGGCCAGGGGCTCCCCTCAGAGCCGGGCCAGGCTGGGTTGCTGGGCCGGGGTGCCAGATCAAGGTCCACAAGCTGCTGCTTGCCTCCCTGCCGGAAGACAAAAGAGAGCTAGTTAACTTTATCCTAGTGATTTATGAAAGCGAAATAACTTTGTAATTGGTTTCTCGAGCTGTCCATCACCAAATCATCTCTCTGATTGGTCCCTGCAGCTCACAGGGGAAGCCCCCAGAGGGGGGACAGCCCGTCCTGTTCCCCGGCCTCACGCTGCTTTCCCTCAGGCAACTCCACCCGTCCCCTCTTCCATGTGAAACCAGCACAATCATGTTTCTTAGTCTAGATAAAGGTGGATAAATAACAAGCTAAATGCATGCTCCATAGCACAATTCATTAAAATTATAGAATATTGCATGACATAATCATGCATAACCTAACTTACAAACAAAACCATGATGCAGTTGTGTGCAACTCTGGAAACACCACCCAGCCAATCAATACTGGCTGGATAGTCAGAATAATGGTAGTGTCATGAATATCGTCACAAATTAGAGGATCTCTCCACTTATTGCAGCACCTGATGTCTCTGTGCTTGTTCACTCTGTTTAGAGGAAAACTCTGAGAGGATCTTTGGGACAGACATATAAGCCCAAAGATTCTTGCACTGAGCAGGGATCCTGTTACCTTCAGAAGGAAAACTGTCGTGGAACAGCAGATTGCAGAACTGGACAATTCCAGAAGGAAGTTAACATAGAAGACCTGCATACAAGTGAATAACAACATTTTTCTTGTACAGGAGTGTATCACTGAGGTAGAAATATGGCTGTATTGGCAGGTAGGCTGCATCTTAAAGATCTTAAAGAAAAGAAAGTTTGGGACTTTTCAGGTCCCAAACCTGGAACCTATATGGGGCAGAAGGAGGGTGTTCATGGGATTTAGGAAAAATTAAGTGCACAAAAAACACACTAAGGACCTGTGCTGTACAGGTCACCTACAATAATCTACAGAGAAGTCCTGAGTAATTTCAGGGCAGAATTTCTAAACCAGAGGCATACTTGGACATATTTGTAGAGCTACTCACGTTTTGTAGAGATAACAAGATCAGGTAGACCAAGGTGACATGTAAACCGTGTGCATTTTTTTTTTTCATTTCCATTTTATCTGTACTTTTGTTTGACTGGAGTAGTCCATTCTCCTACGGTGAAAAATTAAACATATTATAACATTTATGTTATGCACAAAGTCAAGTTACACAAAAACTGACCCCTTAGAAGATGACCTTTCTTGGGCTAATATGTCAACAAAGAAAAATTTATACACTAGAAATAGAATAACTAGAAACACATTTGTCATTTTGATATATTTCTTAGAAATAAGAATCACAAAGTTCACTAGGAATTGAGAAAAATTGCTAGCACGCCAGAAAATTATTAATTCATATGTATTTGTGTTGGGAAGAAGAAAGTGGTTTCTCAGTGGCTGAATATTATCTTTGCTATCACAGAGGGAAATAAAGCTTTAAGTTTTTAGGTGTGAAGTTTAACATGTTACAAGAGTGGAAATGAAGCTTACATTGGCAGCACTGCAAATCAGAGTGAAAGTGATATGCTGGATGAGGTTTTATTTTCTGGGGAATAAATCCATATTGGTTCATAGATTTGCAAATACAAATCTGTTCTTCAAGAACAGATCTGTTCCTTTTTAAAGAACAGATCTACAAAAATACCCTAAGCATTAGCAAAGCTCTTTAAACTCCAGTGTCTAGGTCATCTAAGAAATTATCAGAATGCCTTTAGCATTTTCTAGTAGTGAATGGGAGACCTTGTTTGAGCAGTGATTCAGCTTTGAACAAGGGGTCAAGCTCAGCCACAAGACATTAAATCAATTTGTAATAAATTTCCTAGAGAAATGGGCAATTTACTAAAGAGCACAAAACACCGACTTGTTAAGAAAAGCATTTTAAATATCCAAGGAAGGATCAATCCTGCCCATTCTGTGGGAAATTACATGTAGTACAGGGATACTGGGAAAAAGAAGATGAGAAGGTAACCAATATTTTGAAGTAGTTTGGCAGTTCTGAATATAAGGAACGACGATGTAAATCTGAAAAAAATGGACAAGATTATGCATTTTCCAAGGTGTCTGCCATGATATGTCTTTTTCCTCTGTGAAGGCTGGCTGCTGGTCTGGTCTTCAGGTGGTCAATTAAATTAGAGGACAGACTATTTAACAACACTGTTACTGCTTGCATGTTTCTTCCCCATGTTTCTTGATGTAGAGACCACATAATCCATTGCTTGCAGTAGTGGAATTATTAATTGTCTAAATATATTATTTTACTGTAATGTGAAACATTAACATTACACTTACTTTTCTTTTAAATGTGGCCTATATTTATTTAGAGAATATTTTAAATTCTAAAGTAAGTGTTTGCTAAATTCTGAAACTGATTGCAACAGCCAATCCACTTGTACGTCTCACCTTTATTCCTACTAAATTATATTTCAGAGAAAAGATGTAGAAAATTACATCTCTATTATTTGTATCAAGAATTGTAATTGTAGTTCAGGAAAGCCTTTAATATTCCTCCTAATAATAATGAAGAGTATTACTCTTTAATCATTGCTTGATGGATTACAATCAGCACATCTAGACAAAGTTCATGTTTATCTCCTAGTAAACAAGCAAGCAACAATTATTCAGCTTGTCCATTTTTAATAAAGAAAAATTTATTTCTTTATTTATTTAGGAAGGTATGCTTTGGGAAAACAGAAGGTCAAAAAAAAAACATTCCCAGATGACAAAGATCAATAGTGGTATGCATTAAATTGCTTGAAGGTATCAGGGAGATAAAGAAATTAAGCAATGAGGTAATTAATAGGAAATTTTACTGGTTTGATTGCCTTTGATTGTCTTATCCTGTGTAGAGAAGATTTAAATAATTCCCTTCTATATGCAGAGAATAGAAATATTTTTGTATTTCATGTACTCATGTATTAAATTTATTATCACTGATATTTACACTTTTTTGTAGAGGCATAGGGCGAGACCTAGCATAAATTCCAGTTATATGTTATTGATTCCTCTCCACACAACAGATTTGCACAGAGAAATAGAATGATTCCAATCTAATATAATGTAATAGAAAGTTTATTTCTAAAGGCAAATGGCTTCTTTTACTGGTTATGACAACGAATCAGAAATAAAACCTCTTGCAGTTACTCATATCCTGAGAGTTTACTAACGGCCCTATTTTGTTAATCTGGGATCGTTTACTCCTTATTGAACTTCATTAATTTTACAGTGTTGAGAAAAAATTCAAAATATATTTATAGATATCTATAGCTAAGACTTTGTACTTGATTTTTAATTTTGTTTAAATCAGTGGGATTTTTTTTATTTTTCTTTTATTTTTGTGGTATTTTTGGGGAAATATGCAATGGATGAATAGACAGAAATTAAAAAAAAAAAAAGTCAAGGAGCAAGACCATAGTTTGAGAGTATGTCTGAAGTTTAGTTCAAGAGTACTTGACAAGTTTCTGTCTCCTGAGAAATGTCTTTCTATCTATTTCAGCAGAGATATTATAGAGAGAACACTGAAGAACAGCAAAAGGTATGCCCTTGCTGTAGCAGTGATATAATCATCAATTTGCTGATAATCCCCTCTTCCTTGCTCATTTAATTATAAACATTTCTATATCCATGCTCTGCTGGTGTAGTGTTTAACAGCTGGCATGTATTGACCCTACATTAATCTGTGTTTTGATTTGCTTGTATGTGAATGGATTGCATAAATCACAGAATGATTGAGGTTGGAGGTTTTCTGGTCCAACTCTCCCTGCCCAGGGATGGTCAGCTTGGCAAGGCTGTACAGGAATATGTTCTGCAAGTTTAAATCTGAGTATCAATATGATTGGAAACTCCTTGATGTCTCTGGAGAGCCTGCTCCAGCACTTGATCACACTCACAGTAAAGAAATGTTTTTCTGTTCTCCGGTGACATTTCCTGTTTTTTGTTGCTGTTGTTATTTCTGCCCAATGCCCAATCCTGTCAGTGGCAAGAAGCCACTGGCTTCTACCAAGTGTCTAGCTCCCTCTTCTTCATTCCCTTCCATCAGGGATTTATCTACTTTTGCCCAAGCCATTTCTTTTCTAGTCTGAACAGTCCCAGCTGTGTCAGCCTCTCTTCACATGAAAGATGTTTGAGTACTTCAGGAAGAGGTGAGGGAGAAAGATGACATCTCAATATTAGTGGTAGAAGAGCTGGATGCTGTATTTGATTACTTGTTTTGAAAGATTGCTTGAAAAGTCTTTTTCTTTCCAGTACTATGGTTTGAAGAAGCCAAATGAAGTTCAAATTTGCTGTTTGTGCCTGCTGCTCTACTTACTGTATTCTAACCAACATTTTTCCACTGCCCATGTTTATGTTCCTAGTAAGTGATTAAATGTTTTCAATAGAATATAAAGAGTGTATTTATGTGTGCATTTTTTTAGTAGATCTGAACCACTTTAGCTGCATTTTTGGCAAACTCCATTCACTTCATCTTCTTGGCATTTCATTATATTTTGTGTGATCACAAAATCAACTCTCCAGCAACAAAGCGAAACACGACTCTTTGAAATAAATGTTGTCATTAACAAACCATGCCAGGCGCAGTGACAGATTTGCAGCTGTAATGAATAACATTTCCCGCAAAGTTCTCCTGTCTGACAGAAAAGCTGTGACATTACTGCAGGCAACAGTGTTGGAAACTAAAAGACTGACTGATGCAAGCAGATAATTGAAACCTCAGCACTGTCACATGGATGTTAACGTAACAATCAAGCTACCACTCTACAATAAAATTTATCATAGAACGGCCTCTCCATGAGCAACACACACACACAGAGACAACATGGAATATTTCTTCATGATCATGAGTTACTTACTGCTAATTTATCCTGACTGATTAATTAAGTTTTGATCTCCAAAACAAAAATCGGTTCGGTTACTTCTGGTATCTCAAGTTACCGAATTAACTTCAGAGCTGTTGTCAAAAGCCAAGAATACTTAGTAGAAATTAGGTGAGTAGAACTTTACCTTTGAGATGGTAAGCAATAACTTTGTTGCCATGTCTGAATTCCTGAAGTTAGATGAGATAATCCATATTTACTCTTCCCAGGGACTGTCAGAAGTTCTGGATTTGAGAAGTTATGACTAGTTCTTATGAAAAAATGTTTCATGAAAGGAATCCAAATAATTGGTGATAGTTTTGTTATTTGTTTGAATGGATTTCAGAACACCCTCAAATCTTGTACCATAACCATAGTTAATTTAGATTCTAAAATAATTTTTTAACATGTCTGTAAGGATCCTCAGGATATTTGCACTTTTTTTTTTTCATAATCCCATTAAAACTCTCAATAGACATTTGCTCATTTAAGATAATTTTTCCTCTTTCACAGCTACAGTTAAAAAATGTTTTTATTATATGGCTTTCTTACAAAAATCTTACAAATCAAGTAATATCTTAACATATATCATCCTTGGAATAGCTGGTGTACAATGGATCTATGTGAAGCCCTTGGATCTAGTAGGATCACACTGATTTGCAAAATTAAACAGTAATTTACAAGACCACATAATCTTAGCAAGTAACTGATGAAAAATATAAGGAGGTTTACAAAAAGACCACTGGTGTTAGCAAATTATCACATAGCAAGAGATATGATGTGGCAAATGTTCTTGACAGAACTACCAGGTAAAGAGGACAGAAACTGTACCTGTAAATCAGAAATAAATTAAAAATAAACAATATTTAATATTTTTTCATATTTTTACAGCAAATATTTTAATTAATACTAATTAAAATTAATACTAAGGAAAAAACCCTAACAATATCAGCCTGTTATTGCTTTATACCAGAAAAGATATGTAATTCCCCTAATAAAATACGTCTTGAAATAATACTCCAGAGAAGTTATATAGTTTTTAGCCTTCTACTGATATTAAATGCAATAAATTTTACCATTTGCTATGATTCTATGATTTATTTACCACTATTCAACATGCATGTCTGACAGGAACAGTCCATGAGATGGGTTAAATTGTCAGTCTCTGCTTAGAATCTGGCCTGTCTCTTTCTGTTTTTGTCTTTTACTGATTGTCTCTCTAGACATATCTTTTCTCACATTCCCCTTGGGCTTCTTTCAATCTCCTTAAGATTTTTTTCCTTTCTCTTCCCTCCATGAGGTTTGTTTCAAGTGTTCCAACAATCTGTTGACTGATTCCTGCAGTTCTTAAGCATTGATCATGTTCTTAGAAGCAGCTTTGGTTGACTTCACCAAGGGCAGCACAATTTTGCCTGTGATTATTCACTTTTCCTTACATCTCATTTCCATTTCATTTCTTTGACTGGATATTTGGTTCAATTTTTTTTCTGCTCTGGCCTGGCTTCCTTCATTCCTACAACACTTAGCTGCTGTCTTTATCCTTTGTTGTCTGTCTGTCTCTATTCTTTCTTACTGGCAGAGTAAGAGAAGAGTAATGAAATAGGAAGCAGACTTTTGTTTGGGTAGGACCTCTAAAAGGCTAAGACAAATACTGTCTGGGCTTAGGAAAGAATGAAGAGTCATAAAGAAATTTATTTCAATGAAATCCCTTACTTCTTAACTTTGAAAGCAGTTAAGCCATTAAAATGCTCAATAAAATATTCAGTGACCTTGTTTAAGAACTTTTTAATTCTTATGCTTGTTTTGGCTCACTATCTTTTATTACAAGCAGGGAGCTACATCACTATTCTCTTTGACCACTCAGATTTTATTTCATTCAGTATACTTTAGCTCATACTCCACTACAGACCTTTCTAAATTTAATACAGATTTTAATATTACTAAACTAAATTTAAGGATGTTAAATGTTTTTTTTAAAAACTACAAACTTCCTTTTCTGATCAAATATTCATTTAGCTATTTTATAATCTGATTAATTTATCTGAAGTTTCTATATGTCAGAAAACTGTCAGAAATTTGTTTTATGATAAATATATGTGAATTAATTCAGAAAAAAACCTAATAACCAGATCAAGGTGCAGTTGCAAGGCTCAATCTCAGTTGCCTTTGATGCATCCCTGGACACAGCTCCAGGCTCCCTGTCTGGTCTCATTCTGCAGCTGCAAATCTGCAGGTGGAGCAGGAGCCATCCTCCTGGGGTCACCAGCTCCCAGCCTTGACCGTCATGGGAGTCTCCATTTTCCAACCTGATAAGCACAGACTGTGCTCTTCTCCTTCACTGTGGTTGGGGGTTCAGACTCTCGACACTGCAGAGTCTCAGAGGAGATCCATCTGCTCTTTCTCCTTACCTCTGATACAGCACAGTGTGCTGACTGACCTCCTGCCACAGTTGCTTTACCTGGTGGCAGAGACCCCTCACCAGCAGTCACACAAATCTGCTGGGAAGGTAAATTAGATAGCAGCAGCTGAGGAAAACCAGGAAATGCTACGTATTTTTCTCAGAGAGGGTAAAAATCTCGCCTTGAATTCTCCTCTCCTCTATTAATTAGACTCACAGGATGTGCTGTGAAATATCCAGTCTCTGAGTGCAATTTAATTTCTCCATTTCTATGCAAAAAAGTCGTCAAATGGCAACAATGCGTGAAACTAAGAGTATGATTAGTAGTTCATATTTTTAAATAGGAGACTGCAAGTACAAAAATAGAATTCTACACAATTGCAATGAAATAATATGCATGCTGTATTTATAAATAACTAATTGTTTATATGGTGGAATAATCATTAGAAAAGGCCAATTCATGATGTGTTGCTATAAAAGAGGCAAACTATGAAAAGGTGAGAGTAGGAATCTCTTCTCTTTGCCTTCCTGTGAAGAGGTTGTCTTGACGTCAGTCTTTGTATTTTCCTTTCACTTCAAGTGACTACCCAAATCTCTCACCATCTGCTCATGGGCAGCCCTCAAACTGGCAAAAAGCAGACAGCTTTCCTAGACCTAAACTAAATGCCATATGAGACATAAAGCTCCTTTTCAGAAAAATGCAATGTTATGTACCAAAAAGACTAATACAATAAATAGATAAATAAATAAATAAATAAATAAATAAACTATTCCATAAGAAATTAACTCTTAATACTATTAAAGTAATGAGGCATAAGGTCAAAGGAAAGGAAACGAGATTTTAAATTAGTATTTTCACTGTGGTGATGGAACCACTGCTGAGACCCCTAATCCATTCATGCTGGCAGACCCATTATCTGCAATTATTCTTTATTCAAGTGTAAACCACCATTATGCATGGAGCTGTTGCTGCTGCAATAAAAATTTTTAAAAGCCCTGTACTATAAGTAGCAGCTGACTTCACCAAACTGCAGGGGCCTAATGTAAAAGAATATCCTTCCGTTTTCAGTCATAACTTGAGTCTTACTGTGTCCTTTTGAGTAAATTAAAATAAAATATTTGAAGATTCTGCTTAAAAGATTTGCATCAGGGGCTAGGGTCAAATTTTATTTACTTATCTGTATCTCTATTCATGTGTATTCTGAAATGTGTGGCCTCATGAGAGGCTCATTTTTGAAAAGCAGTAAACAAAGATGGGTGTTGTGTTCTGTAGTAAGCACAATGTTTTTAAGAGTTTTCTTTTGAGGAGAGCTGGTCCTTTCAGCTTTCATCTTCCTCAAATAATTGCAGGTTGTTCCTCAGAATGAAAGTAGCACTTCTTCAAATTTTCATTAATCTTATTCCTTTCCAGTCTTGACCCTGAAAAGATTAGCTAAAAATAGAGGGAAATCAAGAATATTTTGCAAACCTAGGATAGATTGAAGAAACTTGCTTTCAAAAAATCATTAGCACAAGTATCTAGAGCTATTGCCAAGGACTAGAAAATATACACAACTAAAAATAAAAATATACATTCTTGTAAAAAAAAGGCAGTCTTTGCTATGCCATTGTTCAAGATGTATTCTAACTTCTGGTCGTGCCAGAAAAAAATTCTTCAGCTAGACTGGAAAAATTAATAAGTTTATGTCACCTTTCTCATTTCTGACTTCAGTCCTGTGAAACAAATAACAATACAAAAGTTAAGTATGTAGAGAATATGGAAGTGTAGAATTGGGGCTAAATAAACAGAGAAACAATTATTGAAAATTAATAAAAGACATATGTGCTTGAAGGTATAAAGTAGAATAGAGAGGGAAATGTAAAATATGTCAGAAAAAACTCTCATATATAGCTGATATAGTTTCTGATCTCATGATGAGTGTTCTGCCCTGTATTAAAATCTGCCACAGCATCATTATTGCATTTCTAAATCTGAGCCCAAATCCTCTAATAATCTATTAGATATAGACTTCCTGATACCAGAGAGGTCCTGTCTGAGCAAAACTATTCATATCATGGCCATTGTGCAAAGACATATTGAATCAAAATTAATATATGGGAAAAAGAATTACAAGCAACACTGAAAAAGTAATAAATGGAAGAAATAGCATTCGCTTTTCAAAATTCCAGCTTTATGACACAAAGTTCTTAACTATACAATCTGAAGACATAGATTTTGTCTGATTTTTATCTCATTGAGTCTGCTTGAAGGGTAAGGATGCCAACAGTAAGACTATCTTCTAATCTTTGTGTCTTTTGCTCAGTGGTTGCTTCCACAGGAAAGACACATTTCAGTAGCAGAAAGGCACCAAGGCACCTCTGTAAGGAAGATGGAAGCCACAATGTGCATGTAGAGCTTGTCCCTTGGGTAGATATGGTGGAAAAATGATGTGGGCTTCATACAAATGGTGTCTCCAAAGATCTTGATTTACTCACTTTGAGAAGTCTGATCTGAGCAGCTTAGTCATATGGAAAGACATTTTCATCTGCTCAGTGGAAACCCCATCCAAGTGTGCAAGACATTCAATTTCCTGTGTCACATCCAGATTACATTGGAGCCACTAAAGATTTTCAATGAAAGAACAATTTAGCCAACAAAGCAACATACACTTTTCTAATTATATATTTTTTTTAAAACCTGTGGTTTTTTGGAACTGATTCTAAAGCACTCTGTTTTGAACTGAAGATAATAATGGAAGTTTTCATCCTTGATTTAAATCTAAGTTTAGCAGAGCTAAGTAAAGTAAATGGAGGAGTCTGCACTGTAAAGCAACAGGCAGTCTGGACAGGCTGAATCTGCATTTCCCCTGCCAAAAACATACTGTCAAACTAAGAGACCAGAAGGAAAAAAACAAGGGGAATTAGGCATCTTCCTATGTTAGCACTTCTCAGACTTTCTTATATGGCCCTGAGCATGACAGAGGCATTTGGAATTTAATATACATCTTAAAATTTTTAATGCCTCCTAATTAAACTTCTTCATCACACAAGAGTAATGGACAGTGGAAATAGGTAGGCTATTCTTATGGCATTAACTATGATGGCTTTAAAATATCTACAAGCACTATGTTAAGCATGATTTCTGTTTAATTGGTGTGGGTCTGAATCTATCACACCCATCTCCCAAGCATCTTTGCTGCTGAGCAAATTTATTTTACAGTCCTCTCACTGAAAAAAAAAAAAAAAAAAAAAAAAAAAAGTAGCCACACTGATGTGAGATACTTTAAAGAGAAATTTCCTGTAGAGGAGGTGCAGTTTGAATTTTTCATTTTCATTTTTTCTTGATTTTTCATGTGATAAAAGCATTTCTGGGTGTGTTAAATGTAAACCGCTCAATAAAGGAATTTGAAATTCAATTCCTGTGGGGATAATATGATATGATTTCACAATTACTTAAGCAATGTGAAAAGGTCAAACAAGAAGTAAATTGTAAAGGTATAATATCAGAAATAGGAATAATGGCCAAATGTAAAAACAGTAAAAAGAGATAAAAAAATGGGTAATTTATACAATAGATGTAATATCTGTTAGATTTACTGAGTAATTTATACATGCAGTTCTGTGAAAATCCAGAATAACCATTCTGCGAGCTTAAAAAATTCTTAGACTTTTACCTTCTGTGCCTTGCATCTTTCCCTTCCTATATTGAACATAAATAGTATTGGGCAATACAGAAGTACACTTTGATACTATGGAAATATAATGTAACATTTCAGAATATTCATTTCTAACGGGAATTTTTTCTGGTAAAAGTGCTACACCCTGTCCCTTGCAGGATCCATGGTCAAGTTTTGGGCCTTACAAGGTGTGGCTTCACCCAAGAAATGCTTGTGATGATGTCTGGGAGGCATTCCAGTGAGACCCTGATGAAGTCATCAAAGTAGTGTTTGTAACGCACATAATGTAGAATAAACGGACCAAAACTAAGGTAATGACAGTTTTGGTGACAAATAATTATGTAGCTCTCATATTTATTTTTCTTAGAGTCTTTTCTCTCTTCCATCATTTCTTTCATTCACTGTCACCACTTGGCTATTTCCCTACCAATAAAAACCTCTTTGTATTGTCTTTGGTTTAGTGGTTTTCCTTTTTTATTTTTTCCTTGTAGTTTGGTTTGATCTTCCATCCCAAGAAATAGTCATGTTAAAATTCATGTCATCTGCTGTTAGATTTGTCTCAATATATTGTAGGAAAGAAGAAAACAGAAACTCATATTTCAAGGACTTAATATTTTTGAGATTTTATTCTCACTGTGTAAACTGGGAATATTATGTTCTTAGGGAGCTGATTGCTCAGTATAGTAATTTATTACTCGCACACCTATGATTTATGGTACCTTCTTCTATCCACTGCACTTTTATTACCCATCATTCTCAGGCAACAACTTTTTCAAAGTGCTTTAAAGAAGCAGGTTGTTTTCTGAAACAGATTCAGCTGCAGGAGTTAGACAATCAAACCAGGCCAAGATATTTTCCAGATTTACCAGTGCTGAAGTATATGCAATTCCAAAGCAAATTAGAGGTTACTGCAGATGATACTTGCATTAAAAAGGGTGTGATTAGTCAGTGACAAGAGGTGAGTGAGCTGAGTGGTACCCCAGGTGATGTTTTGGTGCACAGTTAAGAAAATGTAGTATTTGGCCTTACCAGTGCAAAGGTTTAATTCCAGGCTCTGGAAGCCTTTAGGAACAGCTCTCCCAGCAGTCACTGCTACACTCCCAGATTCTGCTGGGGCTGCCAATTTCAGCTTTGCCTTCAGCTGCTTTTCACCTCATTCATGTGCCCTGCTGTAGCACAAAGCTCTGGAAGAGCACCAGCATGCTCTAAGCATCCTTCTAACTTCCCATTCAGCCCATCTACAAGGCTACTTGGATTTTCCATAGCCTCTGGTGCTGTATCAGGGGAGTGGGCCTAGAGTGAACAATTCCCCCCCTTTCTTGGCAAGAGACCAGAACTGCTGAAATTTAACTTCTTTCCACCTCAATGGCCCAGACTGTCTGACAGCAAGAGAAAAGGAGTAGCAACTGTCTACCAATAACCTAAAAGAGCTGTTCCTAAACAACTGAAAAAGTTTATTTTCCATGTTTATTTTTCAAACATTGCAGACAGAAAGAGAAAACTATTTCAAAACTATCACTGTGATAACTCAGGGGATTCCTCTGATAACAACCATCCTGATAACCTTCATATATTGGTTGCTCATCCAACTTACCATAAATACACATTTTCTCTATGCAGCTTATAGAGAGGTGACTAAAAGTTACAAATCTTGTAGAGCAAAATGAAAGCATATGGTTAAGTGAGATAAATGCTGCTTGGCAAGTATTTGACTGACTCATCCTGTAGCTGGGATCTGATTGCTTCTTTGAAGAAAAACACAGTCAATCAATTTGCTTGGCACCCAGCTTCATTCCTTTTCTCAACTTCTGTCTCAGTTGTTTCCATTAGTTGAAGGAATAGAATTTGCAACACAGTTGCTTAATGCCCCCAACAAAAACGGCAGCAGGGGAGGGGGGTGGATATTTAAAACTTTTTTTCATTCCTTTTTTTCCCATAGGAAATGAGGAAGCCCTACAGGTAACTTCTATTTGAACCAATAGTAGCAGATACACAAAGTCAACTCATAGAGAGAAAATTACTCTCTCCTCTTAGAAAGCATGGAAATCCTACTACATCTTCTTAAACAGCACACCTTGGAACATCCTCTCTTTTATGAGAGTACTATCTCAGGAGCATTTACTTTCTGAAATTCTCTATTAACCTGGCTCTCTCTCCCTTGCTGCAGCTCATGCAACAATTGCTATCTAATACTGAATAATTTTTCCAGTTACACATTTTCTCATTTGGAGTTATGTTCTGCTTTAACCTGTGTTAGTTTCTGCAAGACACTACTGTACTAAATTGCAGCTGTGACACAGTCCCTTTCTTGCTACATGAAGGTCAAGAACAGACTCATTTGTTTTTTCCTAAATGACTCTACCTAATTGCTCTTCCTTTCTTCATTGATTCTGTGAGGGTTTGCAATTACATCCTCTTATTGTGGATAAATGCAGGGGGTGACAGAGCCCAGCTTTGCAGGTATCCTCTGGATTGGGGGTGCTCATCAGTCTACCTGGGACATAGCTTTCTGTGGTATAGTTCAGATTCACTGGTCCATCTTTATATAAAGAGAAGTCATTCTTACATCCTTACAATTCATTTCTTATGTTCTCTAATTCCTTTTCCCCTTTTTTAAAACTGTCCTTGGAACAGAAAGAATGCATGGCAAAGAGGCAAAAGTGCTATTTCTTAATCATTGAAAACCTAGTGAAACAATGAGAGAAAGAACATGGATCGAGGCTCTGGTCTCATAAATTTAGGGTATTTTAAACAAAACACATTTCAGACTTCATAATAGTATAGGGTTTTCTGATAAATAGAAACAAATTTAATTTTCAGCAAGCTGGCAGACCAGGGATTCAGTTTTTGAGGCATTTTTTTCAATCATCTCCTCGCAAATTCATTTACTTTTCTGATGAGACAAACCAGGAAGTTGACACTTAGGATTGCAGTTAATAATGGATACTCAGTTCAGAATCTTGGATTAGGGAAAAATCTGCAGTAAAGCTCCCAAGTAATGTGGATGTCAGATTCTCAACAAAGCCTTCAGATCCTTCTCCATTGCACCACCCATTTTACTAATCCAGTCATAGTTTTTCTGTGCTGCAGTCCAATAACACAACTGTTAAAAACAGAAGAACTACCTGAACCAAGTTTCTATATTGTTTCCATCGTGCTTTAAAATGTACATATCAGCATCTGACAAGAAAAACAGAAGAACTATAAGAGTGGAGCTAGAAAGTAAGAAATTGCAATGTATTTCCACCTTTATGGTCCAGGCAATTGTTTCTCCTTGTGCAGAGATCTGTAAGACTTTTATTTGTGAAATAAAATTAGATCTAAAATGTCTAATAGTCTGTGTGAATGGGAAAGTAACCTTATCTCAACCTTTACAAGTAAAGGAGACCAGAGGACAAAATGGCACATTTGAACATGTACAGGACTGTGTTGTAAGGAAAAAAGTAAATGCTAACAAAATGCTTTATATCTTTCATGAACTATCCAGTCCAAAATCAAAACCCTTGCAGTGCCTCAATTTTAAAATGCCATATTATTTTCTAGATCAGTACTTCTCATTTACATTTGACAGAAACACAGGAAAGAAAAGTTGAAAACAGAGATGTACAGGAAAGGTAGTTGGTAGTCCATTTTCAGCTGGAAAGTGAGTTTAAGTTCCTACAACAATCAACCGTTCAATCAAGTGAAGCCTCTTTCATGTGGTAAAATCCTTATAAATGCAAATCTTAATCATAAAATCAGGCAGCAGGAGTGACTGTCCCACAGGGAACTTTAAATACAGCTTTTAATAAATGCTATATCCAAATTGCTAAAACCATAAGTCATTATAGTGTCCCCACTGGTCTGACTATAATAAATGGTCAACATCATGAATATTTCAACAGAGATTTATTTCTAAATCTTGCTCACTTTCTCTCTCCAGAGACTGATAAACAACACAACAAACAATTTTAGTGCAGAAATATTTTTGTGAGTAAATAAAACACAAAAGACTAAGGATTCATAGCAGCTCTGAAGTAAAGGTGAAATTTCTTAAGGCTAAAGGATTAATACAAAACATCCAAAGATAAAGTCATGCAAAGATTTGAAAAGGAGAGGACTGCCATTTTCACTGCCTGGTACTGAGACCAGGTCTGTGCACGCTGGTCCAGTCTCTAGGTATTCTCTTTTGGCTATTCTGACAGCTAATCTATGGACAGGTTTTAAAAGCTGTGAAAACGATCTGAAAATTTCCTTATGGGTGAAGTCCCAAAGAGGGTTTACATCTTGAAAGGATTCCCTTCAAGCTATAAAGATTATTTCTGTGATAGATTGGCTCTACTGCCTTGAAACTAGAAACCACCACAAGGCAAACAGTGAAATTATTGTTATAATACAGAACTAGTATGCATTTTAAAAAAAAATTTGTTGTACTCATTTTAAAATAAATCCACTTAAAGCTACTTTTTTGTATGAAATCTTGTTTATTTTTCTTTAAACAGCAGTTAAGGAGTGCACCTAGAATTCATGTGCCTATGAAGTAGACAGAATTCAGGGCCTGAAGATCAACTGCCCAGACGCCAGCCCCTCTTCTCAGCCCAAAGGTCATTGCCTCTGTTAACCCATGCCTACCAGGTTTGTGCCACTGTACATTTTTTTGTTTATTATTTGCCTCCTTAATTATTATGCCCTTCACAATTAATTTGTTTTCCTCTACTAGATAATCATAGGGAATCAGATGAATTTACCTTCCACTTCCCCTTACAGGAAACCTCAGCAACTCATCCCCAGGCATGAGTTCTCAGGTGGAGAACAGCCCAACAGAACTCAGCAGAACCTCCTCCCCCACGTCTCCTCTTTTTCTTTGGTTAGACAGAGCTCTGGTCATGATAAAGCCTCCTTGGATAGGTTTAATATTTGACCCTTGAGACCAGTAATGACTACTGCACCAAAAGACACAGGGCATGATCCCTTAGGCATGCTCACCAGTTTTCCTATCTCCTCTTCCTGCTCCCTGCTGCTCTCTGATTGCTCTGCCTGCAATTAGAAACCTGGATGTTTGAAGCCACATAAAAAGGCTAAGCATATAACACTGAAACCTGGCAAGAAGCTCTCACAGTGGGGTCTGGACAGGGAAAGAATTTTCAGTTCATCAGCAAATAAGACAATTAGGATCAGTAGTTAACAGCATAATTACTGTTATGATTAAAAGAAAATCATCACAATTTTTTACTTTTAATTTACATTTTTTAATAATTATACTAGATTTTAAAATAGGCTGTTATGCAACAGAGCCTAAGAAGATTAGCATAGTAATATAAAGAAGCTTGCAGATCCTGTTTTGTTTCAGCTTTTCAACAAGGATAAATTAAAATGGTTTATAAGTGGGGGCACTAGCTCTTCTTGTGAAGTACCATTTCATTAATAAAGGCTAGTATTTCAGGCTAGTATTACAATAAGAAATTCTGAAGACAAAGTTCAGCTCTATCACAGCCATTACTGTTGCATTGGGCAACCCTCTGAGATGGCTTTTAATGAAATCTGTAGATGACACTACAGACTTTTAGGATTCCTCATAGCTGCCAATTTTCAAGGTTAAAGAAACTTCATTTTAATATTAAGGGGGTTTGACAAAGACTTAATTTTTACACAGTGCTTCAATTTAAAACAGCAGTCCTCATTTATCACTAATTACAGATGATTCTGTTAATATTTTATGGCACTTAACAGAAGAATGATGCAGATACTGATTTTTTTTTTTTTAAGTGTAGTTATATTCATCTGTCACATTGCACTTTGATACTGATTTTTTAAGCACTTTTAAAAATCTAGCTTGGCCATCATCTTTCTTTTGCATAAATTTTCTGTGTTTGTTTGCTTTTTCTGAAAATGAGCACATGCCTCCAGCTGTTGTCACAAAAGACAGAGGAATTGCAAACCATATTCTACTTTGTTAGCACTGTATGTCAAAGCCATTTTTACTGCTCTTGTTAAGCTATTAAAGTTATGATATAAAATCTAAAAATTGTTACATGCATATTATATTATCTTGTTCTGTTTTGCTCTATGTTTCCTTTTCTGTTTGGTTGGTTGATTTGCATGTGAGTTTTTTATATAATTTCTTGCTTCTCAAGTTAAAAAAATTTGAGAGAGATCAGGAGCCTTGCAGATTGCCTGTAGTTCTCAGGTCATTTTCACAAAGGCTTCAAAGCTACTGTGGATATCTGGAATAGTAAATCTTGGTTGTTCTTGCAGAGTGTTTGCTATCTTTCAAAGTAACCTTTCAAAGTCATGATAGGATTATGTTTGAAGCTTCCTTCTAAATTCTCATCAAAGTGTTTTATAGTTTCATTGGGGAACCCAATATTAAGTCAATAAGCAGCACATATATGTTATCAGGGTGTAAGAATTACTAAGTTTAAAAACCACAAAACTTTTAAAAAGCTCAGCATTCTCCAGAATTTTTAGGTTAACTTAGAATAGAGACAGCAACTATTCTCTTCCTTTGTGTTAAGGATTACCACATCCAGTAGCCTGACAGAGGTAAGGTTGCTACAGCTCTATATCCTCAGGCCAAGGCAGTATTAAGACTGAACATGTGTTCCCAAGAGGCACTGACACACACATACAGGAATATACACAGGAGCAGCCAGCCTCAAACAAAATGAAATATTCAGTGCTACCACAAACAGAGACATAACCAATGTCTTCATCCCCAATGGTTTCATCCCATTTCCCTCTCTGGTCAAAACCAGTACAAAGCCAGACTCCCTTACACAGACACACACACACAGGTATGCATAATGAATAATAAATAAATAAATAATACATAATAAAGTGAGTCTAGCAAAGAGCCACAAAGATGATTAAGAGGCTGTAATGTCTCTTATAGAAGAGGTTGAGTGCAAAAGGAAATGGGCACAGTCTCCATCTGCACAAAGGAGAGTACTTTTTTTACTGTGAGGATGGTCAAACACTGGAACAGGTTTCTCAGAGAGATTATGAATTCTCTCTCCATCAATATATTCAAAATCCAACTGGAAACTCTCAGACACAATCTTGTCTAGTTAGCTCAACCTGCAAGTCCCTTTCAACCTGATTCTGTGATTCTGTGGGATGAGTCTTTATCCACAAAAATCTAACACTTTTAAATTAAAATGTCCAAGTTGTTAATGGAGAAAAGTTCCACACATCTCAAAATTCCATTTTCATTATCCAGGGAACACTCTAGTAATTCTAAATATCACAATACATTCACAATGCAGGCACGTTTACAGTACTACTGAGATATACCAAATTTTTGACTTTCAGTCACTACAGATTTTTCTGTGTGGATTCAGAGTTGTATATTTGTACAACTTTAAGGGAAAGAATATATGGTTGAACTGAAACTAAAAATAAGAAAAGGTGACAGATTACTTTGGAGAATTATAAATTTGCCTGACATCTGTCCAGACCCACCAAAGCCAGAAAGAAAAGGAAAGCAGGCACACAAAAGACTGAAGAAGGGAAATGCTTACTTAGCTGCCTCATGCCATCATAAATATTAAAAAAAAAATACTCCAAGTTGCTACTCTTGATTAAAAAATCTGAAATTATTACAGCTTTCATTATAAAATTAGCTAATTTCAACTGATTTGTAAGGAAACTTTTTTCTTTTGTAATCAGTCTGATTCAGTGTGAACCCTGTGCCATATTCTGCTTGGTGAAGTCATGATGAATGGATGACCACAATATATTAGTAGAAATGTTTTAGCCTAATGGATGTATAATCCATGAACCAAATATCTTTGAGATATCATGATCTTAGAAGAGTTAGATATTAATGGCACCAAGGGAGCTATTATGATCTAGTTTGCTAAAAAGAGCATTCAGATTAATCAGATTCAGGGCCATTGTACTGCAGAGAGTGACTTATACTTGAGCTAATGTGACAGTTGAACTCCCTTCACATAAAGTTGACTTGAAATGCTGTGGAGGTGTATTAAAGGAGACTTCAGATATAAAGGCACAGTGAGGATGGTTGCATGCTTTGTATTTTTTAGTTAAAATCACATTTGACTAGAAGATAAAATCTGAGTATGAGACATTATAATTCAATTACTATTTTGGCTTCTTTTATTCCTTTACTTACTGCTTTAAGCCATGGTTTGGGAAGTACTTAATTTTTTTTCAGTGAAGATTACATTTTATAAAAAAAACTATAGATTAAAAAACCATATAATGCATTTAATACCTGATTTGCAAACAGTCTAAGACATGCTTTTTATAAAACTCCTTGCATTACATCAACAAAGGACTGATTTCTGGAAAAGGGTTATAAAACCCTGCAATTATAATCAGGTTAAGAATGATGTTCCTATGTAATTACAAATCTTCATTAGAGTCTTCTATTCTAAGTTCTCTTTAATATTAAGATTAAATAATGAGCTCCATAAAAGATATCCAGTTTGCCTGACCTTTATAGAACACTGGGTCAGATATCAGTGTACTGTAAAAGTGCCTTTTATGAGTCTGTTAGTTCAATCTATGTATCAACTGTATTTGAATTCCATTAATGCATCTGCTGCTGGAATGAAATGGTAAGAACTCGATTTTCTCAGTCTTCTGACCTAGAAAAGTATCCTAGGGGAAGGCCACTAAGTAAACTAGGGAATTTTCAGTCATATGTCTGTACCTAGTCAGAGATGCTTGAATTTGACACAAAGTATGGAGGTAATGCAGAGAAGTATAATTATTCATCTATAACAGTCCTCTTTATTATTAAAGGCTGATTTTAATCTTCTTAAGTTCATTGGTTTAATTTTAAGATTTATAAATTTATACATTTTATGGAACCAAAAGAGTTAATTCAGTAATTTGTCTACTGGACAAAAAAAGATAACTGAGTGTTTTATGAGCATTCATAAATAAGGGGGAAAAAAAACATTGGGAAAAGTCATGCTCAAGTTGTGATGATTTTCATAACCTTTCAATGACAAAGTTTAGTTTGAAAAACTGAATTTCAAGGTCACAGGCAGGTAAATTCTGGCAAGAAAATTTAAAACAATTTCAGATGAGATCTGTATTAAAAAAAAAAAAAAAAAAAAGTTTTTCCCTAATAACTGTAATTATTTTTAAAAAAATTTTAAAAAAAAGAAAATTACCTCAGTTGGTTAACAGATTTGCTAGCCATAGCAGTATAAACTTGACATTAAACAAATGGGATCCATGAAGCCACATTGTAGAAATTGCTTTCTTGAAATTCCTTTACTATAGAAGACTGAAAAGGGCCCAAAACACAAACTGCCAAATAAAGACTTCTAGAAAAGCAGATCTGTCTTGGAAATATTTTCCAATCTATTTAAAATTGGTTGAAAAAGACTGAAATATGAAAATTTGAAGTTTTTCATGATGACAATCTGTGCCAGACCCTTACTTAGGCACAGAATATTCACTATAACTAAACCTTTTATATCAAAGCGTATTTGTGGTTGTAAAAGTTTGCAGTGCTTATTACAATTTTAGCCTGTAGTTTTCAAGATTTATGGTCAGATTTTACGTCTTAGTAAAAAGGCATGATCTGGAAATCTGATCCTGCTATAAAATTAAAGGGGAAAAAAAGTGTAAATAGATCTCTTACTTATTTGAATAGTAATGCTGTTAGTGAGTCAACTTCTGGCATCTTTACTTCCTTTTGAGCAGTCCTATTACAAACTATTCTCTCCCATATTCCCTCAGTGGAAATTTTTCTTCACTAAAACTTTCAAATTTGTCTTGGACAATATTATACCTGGGCATGTATAATTTGACCTCTTCTGTTGGCAATTGTGAGGCTCCTTTCAGATCTTTGAATATGTTTGTATCACTGAAACCTCTGGGACTGATCAAAGCAATAAAAGATCTCACTGTGGAACATATGTCAAGCTGAATATTCTGTGGGAATTCTATAGCTGGGTGCCATTTTGAAGAATCAGCTGTTGCACATTATACTCAACTTGAGACAAACCTGACTCTGGAGCTTGTTTTCATCTCCATAGAGTGCAGTCTGAAAAACCAGAGTAGGAGCCGATCTTCTAACATCTCTCATTAGCTGATATGACTACTTGTTCTAAACAATGAACTGATTCTCTCCAACCCTTTTTCTCTTAAGCCAAGTGATGTCTTCTCCACTGAAGGTGCTGACTCCAGTGGCTTTCATTTAGCTCTCCCTGAATGCTTCACACCTGTCTGGGTACTGGCCAGGACAGGGTTAGTTTTTGCAGCAGCCATAGAGGAGCTCAGAACCCAGAGATTATTCTGTACCACCTGAGGTTGTGTATGAGCCTCTTCTCAAAAGGGAGGGGAAGCAGGGAGAGACACCCCCATTCAGGTGACAGCCTTAAAGCCATCTCTCTCCGTATGACAAGTGAAGATGACAATGAATAAGACCTCCTGTGAATCACAATATTAGCATAACATCTTACTAGATGACTGAAAGTACAAAGAGATCCTTGAAACTCGAAAGGGGTCAGTATTCTCTGTGATTGAATTGATGAAGTGGGTACCTTACCGTGACAAAAACACGGGGTGAGCCTTGAGCACAAACTGAAGTAGACATCTAGATAATCTGGGAAAAGCTAAATGCTATGATGTTGAAACTCTTACATGTTTTCAAGATTGCAAATAAGATGCAACAGAGTCTTTATAATTAGTAATCACAGTGGCACCAGAATCAAGTACAAAATCTGAACAATGACTATTTGTTTTAAAACAACCTTGCTTAATCATCCCGTGATCACTCAAAGAATGATGAGACCTTTTAGAAAATCATTAGCGGTGCTGTCTTGGCCAGCACCTTAATTAGACTTTCTATGAACTTGGGAATTTCAGTAAAGGTGACATTTGCATCAGAGAATTTTCTCTTTTGTTTTTCAATGTATGATCATTTAAGAGAATACAGATCATTTATGCTGGCATTAAGAGCTTTTCATTCTTCTCCAGGTTCCAGGTATCATTCATGCAAATTAATTCATACAGCCATTAAAAAGCCTATTAATCTCTTTAATATCCAAGAGCCTACTGACTTAATCATTTTTACCTTTTGTTATGTTAGAAGAACTTGCCAGTTTTCTTGCTATTAACCTACAAATTTCATTATTTCATCAAGTTAAAGCCAGTTCTTCCAGTGAGAAAGGCAGGGGTGACACAGGTAAGTTAAATGATTTCCTTCTTAAGCATTGATCTTTATTTGGAGGTCTACTTAAGTTTTGACATTCTTTTTTCCTTCTTACTGTAAATGACATTTCTGTCACTGCAATTCTAATGTATGATCTTCAGTTAAAATGAAAGTCTTACATAAAAGTTTATATTTAAAAACAATTTCAGGTAATAGCATAGAATTGAAAGAGATCTCCTTTATGTTTTGATGAAAATAAATTATTTTGATAAGAATGATCAGGATGAAAATATTAAAAATACATATACTATGCACATCCAGAAAAAAAAACAGATGCAGAAAACATCAAGAAAAAAAAATTCAAAGATCTTTGTAATCACAGATTTTTTTCTCTGCCTTGGCTTTGTCTGTTGTTTTAATACATATGTGAGCAGCACAGCTCCAATGAATAGGTTATCAGTGTCTCTGTAAATAAGATCTTATTTATTTAATGCTTAAATACAGATTCAGGGACATTTCTTTAGGCATAATGTTTTAAAAATATTTGTTCAAGTAAAATATTGCTCTGTCATAGTAGATGACTGGTTACATCCTCTGAGATATTTTGGAGACTTTCTGATCATGAGTTCCTAATATTGATAAAGTTTTGTTCGGCACAGAGGAAAGCACTACCTGAAATACATAAATAAAGGTATAATGGGTCATACCTATATTAACAAGTGACATACTGCTTCAATATAATGTAATAGGAGCTTGAAGTAACTACCTTTATTGTCACAGGAAGAATCATTTACAACTCCATCCCCTGCCTTTTGGTAGGTTTTGACAGATGAAGATTGCTTCTCAAGTGTCTATATAAAAAATATCGAAAATAAATTTTATATAATGATAAACCTCCAGTCAGTGGCCTATAATGCAGTACACCTTTTTTGTCTTTAGCACTGCTTAACAAGGCTATTGAACCCCTGTGGTTTCCAGGAAAAGGTTCATTCTATATATCCAGACATACCAGTTTAACATAGATATTATGAGTGATTCATATAAGTACAGGACATTCCACTCAATTCAAATTTCAGGGAAGCATGGACAGGATAAAGCCAAAGGTTTTAATGAGGCTCACCCTAAAGTCCTGAAGTTACGGTATCTAAAACAGACTAAGAATTAATATCTGAGTTGCTATATTCCTTTCAAATTCCCATATGAATGGAGTGATGGCATTTTTTTTCAGTTACATTAACAACACGAACAGTACAAGGCAGACAACACTGGAGCATAAGTCTGAGAAAATAGAACCCCAGGAATTTTTACTTTGATTATTTTTTTCTTTTTTTATGCCTTTGTTTTGTTTGGGGTTTTGGGGGGGGCTTTTTTGGAGGACAGGGGCATGAGAGTCTTATATTTCCATTATTGCTGTTTGAAGGTTTATCCTCAAAATCTTCCTCCTTGCTTCTATTCTTTACCTACCCTGTCCCCTCCCAAGAGAGATAAATACACATCCTCAATCATTTGGCAGCTTGAAGAATGGAGATACAGAGGCACAGCAATTTGCCAAGGGTCAAATAAAATACCTGTGGTGGAGCAAAGAATCATATCCAGGTCTCCTTGGAGCCAGATTAATGAGATAAACATCGAGCTAGACACACTCCCTACACGTTATCCATTTTTCCATAGAGAAGTTTCAAGCAACTTATTTTCAGAGCCATAATAGTTCTAAAATAAAAATACAAAATCATTTAGCACCATTCTCACTAGGATGCCTAATAATAACCACTGCTTTAGAGACCATAATGCAAATAAAAGTGCAAATAAAATAAGATTTAGCTCCTCAACCTGAGGTCAAGAAATATTAAGAAATTCCAGGTATGATGATTTAAATCTGTATGTAACTTGAAAAAAAATGCTTGGGTATTGGGGGTTTTTTGTGTTTTTATTTACTAATTGATTCATTTATTCATGTGAGTGAAGTCTCTCCAAATCCAATAGAATAAAAAAATTAATTTGAATTCTTAAGTCGAGAGTTTATCAAGCTTTCAATAGGCAATTGTTTTCTCACCTTCCAGCAACTATCAAAAGTTTTATGACATATGCAATGTAAGTGAATGTGGCAAACACAAACATTTTGATTTACAGTGTTTCCAGTGCTGTTATCCTGTTCAGAAAAACAAAATAGACAAGGGAACAAAAAAAATAAAAAAAATAAAAAAAAGAGGCAATAAGTCAGAAAAGACAATAAAAAAGAGGCAAAATGGTAACATTCTATATGTAGTAGAAGTCTTTCATTAAATGCTGCCCAAGCCACTAAAGCAATTGTTTTGATTGATTAAATAAATAGATAATATTTCTTAGACTTTCTTTTTCAAATGACCCCAACATTGCAGTTAGATCATTACCTAACTGAGTCCTCTAGGTTTCTTTAATCAAAGCCTAAAAAACTGATCTTGACTCCCTTGAAACTGATAAAAAAAAGATAGATTGTTTCTTTGAGCTATAGTGCTCATTCAGTATCTTAATAATGGTGATTCCAGCCCACTGTTTTTGATTGTTTGCTATTGGTTATTTCTGCATATGTTGACACACACATTCTCATGTTTCATAACCCACAGAAATAGCTGTGTCAAGATACATATCCCTCTGAAGAAATTAGGGGCAAAAGTTAACTTTTTGGTTGTCACCATGGCACTAACATTAAGCCCTTAAGACACACAGTGAAACAAAAGGAAAGTCGAACTTTCTCATCAGCTTTTTTCCTGGAACAATTCAAGAGAGAAAAATGTCACCCCGGTTAATAGTGTAGAGCCTCTGAGTGGCCTGAAGCAAAAGCACCTGTCAAAACTGCAGCCACAAAAAGAAAGGGTCACCAGAAGGACAAATGCTGTATGGATACAGTCATATAGCATTTATCTGAAAATTAAGCTTAAATATGCTTTGTTTCCACTATTATACAAACAAATCCAAGTTTGTTTTCATTGTTGTTGTTTTTTTGTAAATAGGCAACTAAAGAATTTCAAAAAGGATATGAAGTCAGTGGGACTTGAAAATTACTACACAGTAGGCAAGCTATATTGCTGAATGCCCAGTTACATTATTGAATTTGTGACTAAACTTGACTTAAACCAGAGAAAATATGCTTGTTGAATTTTAAACTCTCATGGCAAGGCATTAGATTGTTTTCCTACATTTAAATGCCAGCCTACCTAATGGATTTACTGTCTTCTATCATGAAATTAGAAAGAACAAGGAGGCAATGGGCTTTCAGCAATAAGAAAAAAATATAGAACAAAAAGCATCCCCTTTATAAAAATTACAACTTCTGCTATGACTGGTTGTGAATAAAGCAATTTTCTAAATGGAAAATGTTGGTTTATCATAGCACTGGAAAAAAAACTACACAATTTTTGTTTCCTTCCAGCAGCCAGGACTCAGCGCTCACTTGAACTGCACAAACTGCCTCATCCAATCCCCCTCTCTGATTGATCAGGATTAGTATGATATATACATCTTATCTAGAGAGAGATGAAGAACTGAAAAAGGAAGCAATTGTGTCACCTAAGTAATTTTGGTGCTTTGTTTTTCTCTTCCAGGAAAATTTTAAAGATCTATTTGGTTGAAGTGGTGGGTCAGTCAGAAGCCAACTGCTGTGACAATATCTTTGAAAGATATCACAGGACCTGAGTGGATAAAGACTGGCGTGAAGTTTCTTTGCCTCTGGGTTTCACAGACATAAATTGGAGAAGTTTTCACAAGCACTTAGTCCAAACATCCATCTAGCTTTGAGGTATTGAAATATAACCTTCAGTTACTGTTCTAAAATAAATTCCTTTTATGGTAAATACTATTTCATGTAAATGAAATCAATAACTGGACTAGTTCAATACAAGATAAACAGAAGAAAAATAAAATAAAATAAAATAAAATAAAATAAAATAAAATAAAATAAAATAAAATAAAATAAAATAAAATAAAATAAAATAAAATAAAATAAAATGTAAGAAAGTTGTGTGACATCAAGGGTTTACACATAAAATAAACTCTATAGATAATTTTTTTAGTAAAGACTAAATCTGCTTTGCTGTGTGAGGCCACTTAACCCCGGGCCCCAAATCATTCTTTAAAGACTGCTCCACCTCCCTGGGCTCTGGCTACCACACCCACAGGCAGCTCTGCTGCTGTCAGTGCAAGGTCCAGGCACTGCAGCAGAGTTGGGTGGGGAGAAGTCTACCTGCCTGGCTGCTGGGCTTTCCCATCACTCCCAGGAGCTGGGATTTAGCCCTGCTCCTGCTCCTGCTCCTGCTCCTTGCCTGAGCTCACCACAGGCACCCTGGTGCTTGGCCCTTGGGTGATTGTTCAGGACCCTGAGCCAGCAATGTCACTTCCCCAGCCTGACCTGGAGCACCTTGAACTTGGCACCATGAACTGGTCTCATGACCCAGACTCCTGGGTGGCCCTGGTCAATGTTTGCCAACCTGTCCTGCTGTCCTCTCCAGGACCCCCAGCTCAGGCCACCACTGACCTGCTGACCCTGTAAGCCAAACCTTTCTATAGCCCTGAGCCTTGTGCCCATGGCACAAAACCAAACTAGGTTGTCTCAGATTTTTTTTTTTCACTTAGAATTTTTGTGCAACCTTAATGATAACAGCCTTTTTATGTAATAATATCTGATTACATTATATTCACAACCTGCAATTTCTTCTTGTCATCACATTCTTTTTTACCTAGCTCCTGTACTAAATTATTATTCTTCCCTATAATAGGAGATAAAATAATTTTATCCTTGCATTGTGCAAAATCTCTGCATACTTTGTTTGAGATAGTCTTGCTACTAGAAAGTCTTAAAAGCTTTATTTTCATAATTAATCTTTTTCTTTCTTGTCAAACTTCCTTCTTGCATAGATGATGCATGGAATAAATTTCTGTGCCCAAATGTTGCCAAGCTGAAATAGCTGACTGTTCTCTGTTTTAATCTGAAATTCCATCTGAGAATCTATTACTAGAGTATTCAGTAGAAGGCATATGAAAGAGCAAAGATTGATCCATAAGTTCAATTTTGGTCTCTGGAAGTCAACAGAACTGTTCTCAGTTTCCAAATTTAAAAATACGCTGAAATTTTGTGTCAAAATCAAATTCATATATATGTATATTTAAATTTAAGCACACGGATATGTCTTTTCATGATTGATTGGTTGATGGCTAATACATAGCCGACCATCACAATGGAAGGGAAAGAGCAAGTTGTAAGAAATAAAAATTACTTCTGCCAAAATTTTCATCTATATATTTCAATCATAACGTGGCATGTTATTTGTATTACAAGCACTTTATGATATTAAAATTAATATATTTAGTTTCACAATTCATTTACCCTCAGTCATACCATGATAAACTTCACCATTTCCACGATTAACAAATCAGTGCTAATAAGAACAGAGATCTCAATCCAGCTCATTGATCTCAAACTCAGCATCTGCAGGAAGTTACCACATTTGATTTAAGAGGAAAATACTTCCCAACAGGGAGACAAGACATAGGTTACATGACACCATGTAGTGGTTTAATGCTGGCTGGATTCCAGGCACTCACCAAAGCCTCTCTATCACTCCACTCCACAGCTGGATGGGGAAGAATAAATGTAACAAAGTGTTCATGAATTGAGATTAGGGAGAGATCACTCATCAAATACTCTCACAGGCAAAAGAGGCCAGAGTTAGTGATATTGACTGACTTTATTACTAACAAAATCAGAGCAGGACAATGAGTAGTAAAATAAGACCTTAAAAACACATTCCCCCACCCCTCACTCTTTCCCAGCTCTGCCTCCTACCCCAGCAGTGCAGGGAGACAGGGAATGAGTGTTGTAGTCAGGTCATTAGTCATGGTTTCTTCCACTGCTCAGGGAGAGGAGTCGTTCCTCTGCTCCAGTGTGGGTGTCTGCAGGTGGATCCCTCTATCCCTGCGGTCCTCCATGGGTTGCAGGGAAACAACCTTCTTCACTATGGTCTGCACCACAGGCTGCAGGGGAATCTCAGATCTGATGCCTGGAGCATCTCCTCCTCCTCTTCCTCCTCCTCCTCCACTGACCTTGGTGCCTGCAGGGCTGTTCCTCTCATGTGTTCCCACCCCTCTCCTCCAGCCACAATTACAGCTGCACAGTAACCTTTTATTTTTTCCTCCTTAAATCCATTATTCCAGAGGTGTTACCATAATTTCTGATGGGCACATCTGGCTAGTGGCACATCTATCTTGGAGCCAGCTGGCATTGGCTCTGCTGGACATGGAGAAAGCTTCTGACAGCTTCTCACAGAAGCCACCCCTGTAGCCCTCCTGCCACCAAAGCTTGGCCATGCAAACTCAATATGCATCACTCCTAAATACTCTAAATTACAGATGTGCTAATACTGTGAAAAAGCAGTTGTGAAGATTTAGCTTCTTTAGAAACAATCTGATTAGGCAACCCCAAGAGAAGAAATGTGAATAACCTAACAATAAAATTCGCTGATTGCAGTGAATGTAAGAGGGATTCCAAACACAAGAGGAATCATCAACCTCTTCTAACCAAATGTACCAGACACTTCTGGCCATAGTTGTTACCACCAGCTCCAGGAAGCCTGTGATCTAATAATGTCCAATTATTGCATTTTGTCACATTTGACAATCACATTGTTCAGTTACTGTGATTGTTTTGTCCATTCTCTGGCTTCAAAATAAGATTAACTCTATTTTTTTTGCATTGCAGAGAAATTAAATACTTCAGTGTAAAGAAGGCAAAGAAACACTCTATAACAATCAGAAATCTCCTTGTCAAATAAATATTGAATAACAGGTGATTATAAATCAATCAAAAAAATATCAGATCAAAAAAATAAATGAATGCAGTTTATCAACACCCCAAATAGAAGGCCAATGGAAACAATGGGTTTTCTGTTCCATGTGTAGATATAAAAACTGAAAGGACAGAGTCCAAAAATTAAAGAGATTGCATAAACCATCACAATTTAGTAGTCCTCTGTTGATATTTGAGATCCAAATACATATTGTATTTCCATCTGATACCGGGGGAAATTCAGAAAGAAGACTCCTACCTCTGCATAGTGAGGCAATAAGTGCATCCAGTGCTATTTCCAGTCTATTCCCATTTCTCTCCTGTCAGTAGGGGTCGAGAGAATATATTTTTAATTACAGCATATAGACAGTTCCCATGCTTAGAGTGTGCCAGACATATTCTCTCAGAGTTACGGGTGAAAAAGGCAGTTCAGTTCCTCTCAGTCCAAAGGAGTGAGAGCCCTGACCTTTAGCACTTCTTTTGAAGTTGAACACCATGGATGGATGCACAAGGACTACATCCCCAGGTGGCAGCTCCCTGGTGTCTGTAAAACTGACCCCTTTCCTCTCTTGCCACTGTGATCACTGCTTGACTGAAAGTGACCAAAAGTAATCACTTCAGAGCAAAGTGCTTTGTATCAATTTGCCTAAGAGTGTGTAGAATCCACAGAAAACCAGGTACAACATAGGCTATTTGTATCTTTTCCTCCTCCTGAAGCTCACTCTTGCCTTGCATGGTCAGTAAGTTTTATTCAGCCCACTTACTACCAACTTTGGACTGAGACTGCTTTGCTCCTTCTTCCAAACACTTCCTTCCAGAGGCTCCTGTTATTCATTTCATTGTCTCCTCCCATCTACTGGGAACTTTCTGAAGCAAATGCTGGCCTTCTCTGTAAATCCAGCCTTGGCTAAGTAAATGTGTAATTCTTCCCTGCACCTGGAATATAGCATTTTCCAAGTTAACTGTGAAGCTGTTAGAGTCTGCCTGTACCTTGGTTTCTCCTCTCATTATAATTTCATTTTCTGCTTTTTAGCTCTTTAACAATTCCCTTCTGAATCCAATGTCAGTAGGAAGAATAGTATTAAACATGCAAACCACTTTGCCACTTACAATAATTCAAAAGAAAATATCTTGATTTTTAAATTATTGTCTACATGCTTCTATCTAGATTGTTTTCTTTTTGTGCAAGGTTGTTTTTCAATTATGGAAGTCTTCCTTAAGAAGATAATTTTTTATTGAATGATGTTAAGGAATAACAGCAAACTAAAACTAAAACATATATGATTGCCCTTTTTCAGTTGTCAGGGACTGTTTATGTCCAGCAGGTCACACTGTCAATGAGCCTGATCCTAATTTGGAACAAGATGTTCTTCAGAGATTGAATCAGTCTTATCCTATGGATTTTTCTTGAATTAATCTTTGTGTTATGTTTTCTCGTTTCTGTTTCAGAACTCAAGGGAACATTTTTTCTTGTTAGGTATTTTTTTTTCCTTTGGCAGCCTGCTGGGTTATCAGCAAGGTACTCTTCTATTGATTCTGATTCCTCCATTCAACTGTTTTCATTACTGAATTTCATCCAGTCTCTAATCTTCAGCCTATGTTGAGCTACTGCATTTCTAACAGGAAAGAGGGCATATGCAGGGACTGGGCAGTTCTTGACATGCTTAACCTGGAATTAAATATTCCACATTCCCATTTCTCCTGCCTCAAATCTGCCATTTTTCCCAGTCAGAGCAGGCATCTCTGGCCTACCATAAAACTCCTATTCATTTCACCCAGTGAACTGCATCTCTCTTTTCACATCATGTCCCCAGATTCATTACATCTCCAGTGTATTAATAAGCCCCTAACCCATACCTTTCCTTTAAAAGTACCCTAAAGTTTATGACTCAAAATATCAAAATATGAGAGGAGAGTGATATATTTTAAATTGTATTTTAAAAATATATGAAAAATACATTAATTTCCTCCTTCTTCCTCCTGTTTGTTCAGGTTCAGCTCCCCAGTAACTCCCTCCTACCCTCCCACTTACAATATTCCCCAGGATCCTGGTGCTTGATGCCAAGGATTGGTGACAGCTGAAGCCAAGCCAAAAGTGTTCCATGGCCCTTCTTGCAGAACACAAATGTTTCTGGCAGGAATATCAAGTAGATACTTCTTACAAGGAATGCAAAGTGCATTCCAGGAGCTGAATAATATAATGTGTCCAAAAAACCCCACAAACCAATCTATAATAATCTTAAATTCATAAAAATTTGAAACAGCCTAAAGGCCTCCAGGTGCAATTGTACTTCATCTTGCATTAAAAACTCATATCATATTCTTTAAAACATACTTCTTTGCAAATGATCTGTATTTTTTAGCAAAACCTTAGGTTTAGTTGCTGTTTCTTTGAGGTATTTTGTGTCAGCACTAGAAGATATGTATGAGCAATATTACTGGCTACATCTATGTGGCTATACATTCCTCAGGGATCTTTGTCAATAACAGCTAACCCAGTTAGCTCAGTAAATTTTTTCCACACCCCAAACTAAACCTATTATTTTCCTCCTCTGGTATTTTTGATTAGAAAACTCCATTTCTTTTTAACAGACAATATTAGGTCAGGAAGATTAGTTGGGAAAAAAAAAAAAAAAAAGAAGCCAACAAATATTTTGTTCAAATCCATGGGTTTTTTTAAGTAATTATACCCGGAGCGGATTAGCGACTTGTAAATATAGTGACTCAGCTACCTTTCCTATTTCTTCACTACCCTGCATTGTGGTCACACTTCACTGTGACTGAGTCTTATCAGGCACATTGGGCTTAGCAAGTGATCTGTCAAGTAAGCTTCAGTCATGCCTAAGGCTCAGAATCTTGTTGCAGTCAAGTTGGGATGCTCTGTCAGCAGAAAGTGGAAGTAAAGCTCTCACTTAGGTTTTGAATCTGAGGATCTGACTACCTCAAAATACCCACTTGTTGCTCAAATGCTGTGCATTCAGAAAGTGTTAGTTTTGCTAGTTTGGCTTTTACCTTACAGATATTGCTTTTGCTGTGACACCTCTCCTCAGAGGCACTTGAAAGGGAGAGAACGATCACCAGGATATATCTAATTCCCTGAAGTGTTGAAGTAAGTAAACAAAAAGAATAGTACCTCTTTCATTGTGCAAATTACTTGCAGATCGACTTCAAAACAGAGCTGCTTACTCAGCATTGACTCGTTATTTCAGTAGAGGGATTATGCAATTCTTTTGAAGTGAATGTACAGCTAACTGTGATTTTGGCAGTTAAATAAATGCAAAAACTGCTTGAAGAGTTTGAAAAATATTTTTTAAATAGTTAAACATAAAGAATATTTGTGAACCCTATTCTCTAATTGTAGTTGCATCTTTTATATCACTCTCAGTAGTCAGGAGTACCTTCTGGACCACATCTCTCACTTCTGAAATGACAGAAGTTGCATTGCACATGTTGAGGTAAGGGAGGAGTACCAGAACACAGAGGATTTATTCCTTTCATTTCTGCCTGTTCTCCAGTGGTTTATATGCCTCAAAGCAAGCAGCAAAGAAACCTGATCCTAAATAAAAATAGTTCCCTGAAAATTTCAATTGCATTTCTTTGTATAGAGCTATGACACTAAACAGAGAATACCTCTTGATATTTACTTTTTTGTTTCTTGTGCTTTTATGTAAACAAAATAATTTACATAACAATTTGAACTTTCCTTATAACTGCACCCTACTGCATGTTCCCTGCTGACGTGTTCTTCTTCAAATGCGAAAATTGTATGATAATATAAACAGAAGACCATCTTTTTGACAGATAGACAAAGATCAATGATAGAAAAAAACCCACTTGGCAATAAGATTCTGTGCTGCAATTCTACTGCTCTAATCCACGTCTGCACCCCAGCTGGCTGAATTAGCACCAAACTTCAAGAGGTGCACAAGGTACCACAAGGAGAAATACAAGAGGCAGTTAAACTCTGAAATTCTTTTTAAAGCTTCCAAATAAAATTTTTGTAAGACAACCTTATTTCTGAATAACACAGAGTTGTTACATAAAGTAAATTATAAATTAATAATCACAAGTATTCACAGTGAAAACTCAATTCCCTCTGAGATTCACGTGAACAGAAAGAGCAACATGACCTACTTTGCTTGTCAAAATAGTTTTTAATAGCAAATAGTCCCATGGAACTTGTATGGATGCCATACAATGTAAGTGTATTGCTAGTTACAATTTGAAAAATTAATAATTATTTGCCTTTTTGAAAGCAAAAAATACAATACATACATGCTCACATACACATTGCATACGTAGTTGAATATGTGTGCATTTAAATATATATTAATAACTTATTGAATTGTAATTTAGTAATGGGAAAAACTAGACTTCTTCACCGTCTGCTTCTCTGTTTTATGAAAACTGATGTGAACTGGACTGGCAGAGTGTGGGTGAGGACATTCAAGTACAAGATAATTTAATTCACTCCTTACAAACAGTCCCAGTGTGCTAGGAGACTTTGGGCTGATTCAACTCAAACCATGGCAGGTGTCCAAATGACATAACATAAATTTTAGTCAACTCTCTCATACACCTACCCATGCTGTCCCTTCTCCTTGGAAGCCAAAGTGATCATGGGTGCCTTTTCCTTCACTGTCTTCTCTGTTGACCTCAGCCATTTCGTCCTTGAAGAACTTAGCAGGCAACCTTCCCCATTCATTCTTTTCTTCATTGTTTAGGTTTGCATGAAGAAAGCCCTGCCCTCTTCCTTTCAGTGACCCTGATGTGTTTTCATCGGCCTGGGTTGTGCCCTCAGAATGGGGGCTATAAAGGCATAGAAATTCTCTGAGACACCAGAAATTAATTCAGGATTTCTAAGAAAGCAACACCAAAAGGCTGGCAAATATTTTCCTGAAGAACTGGCTTAGCCACACAGGAAAACAAGCTTCTGGAAAACAGTTAAAATTATTTCATTAACACATACAATTATATTAAGCTCTAGTAGTGACACTTCTGATCATGTAAGGAAATATTTATGTTTTTTTTTTAAATAAGGATTCAAGGTTTGCACTTTCCCAGGAGGTGCGAGCATTTGAATTTGAACACACTGAAAAATCAATTTGTGATTGAAAGGGATTTTTAGTCTAGGAAAAGTATATCATTATATTAATGATATTAAGTTAATATAATGATATTTAGAATTGCTTTCTCATTTTTTCCCAGTATTTGGAATGACTAGTACGTGGGAAAACAAGAATGCTGTGTACAGAATCCTTTTTAGATGTTGCAGTATACTGCTCAAATGAGAAAAAATACAATATTTCATTTGTTTTGGAAATAGCACCAGCATATGAATATAATGTCATTCACTGGTGTTTAAGCCTCATGCCTTAGAGATGACCAAGATAAATAGCCAGAACCATGTTAATCTTCAAAAATAACTTGTTCTTCATGTCATGAAAAATCCTTTTGTTCAAGTGATGGAGTTTACCCTGTAAATTAAATCTCTAAAGTAATGGAAGAAGTAACCCATGACACTGGTGGGGGAAATTAAATTAGAGTCACTAATAGCAGGTCAACACAGTACGACCAGAGGTAATAGAAGTGACCACATGAATGATAAGCAGGCCTTCCCCAGGCTGTGACATCTGTGTCCCAGTGACTGTGACAAACATTCATCCATGTGGCAAGAAATTCACAAGTCAGGAACTAGCATGTTTATTGTGCAATCTGACACTGGTGGAGCCAAAGCATGCCAGTGTTTCTCAATAGGATGCTCTGATTCCCTAATGAAGACCATTAAGACAAGTAAAAATCTTTGACCCCAGTCACTCTGCTAAATCAATCTGCCAGTGCTCCAAATAATCTTTTTACTTTATTTATTTATTTATCTATTTATTCATAAGCATGGAAGATATTTTCTGAACTAATAAAATTCCTATTCCTCCCAACATTGCAAAGTTAATGTAATTCTACCCTGGAGCAGTAAAATAGAAGGAAAAAAAGAGGTGGGAAAAATACAAAGAACAGATTCTGGTTTGAATTGTAAAAATACAGTCTTTGCTTTTTCTAAAGATTTTAACATCACTGCAATAGCCATTGGCAAAGTAGCAGGGTGAGATTTTGAGGTAAAATGGAATCTTGAATGTCATACAAAGCACCTTTGAAGTTCACAGCCTTATTTATTTACTAATACTTGGGCACAATCACTGATCTTCTGATGTAAACCTCACAATGTAGCAAATAACATATGTCCAGAGAAAATACAGGTTTCTATAAAATACAGAGGTAAAGGGTAAAATTCTACCACCTCTTTTCTCTGCAATAAAACAACTTATTAATAAACAACATTAGCAAATATTTTCAGCAGGAATTAAGAATATAGACAGTAGAAGGAGGGACAGTAGAATGACAAATATCAAAGTACTTAGCAAAGTAAGCGTGTAAGTAAGTAAATAAATAAACCAACCTTACAGCCTATGAGCCTCTGTTCAGAAAAAAAAAAAAAAAGAGGTTGAAATAAATGCTTGTTTACAATATCCACAGGATATATATGATCTTAACCTCTTAGTCATTATGTTGAAACAAACAACATACTAAAATGGAAATTTCCCCTGAGTCAGAGATTTGCTAAGTGAAATAATGAATTTCATATCTCTCATTTTCTCATACTACTTGTTCCCATTTAAGTGGTGTTTATGTTTACTCAGATCAGGCTTACTAATGATCATTTGGCAGCAATATTATGTGGCTTAAAAATCCAGAGGTACAACAAGGACAAAGTGCTGCTAAAAATACCAGTCAGTGTTTTCTGGTGCTGCTGTAGACTTTGAAATTTCCAGATAACATCCTAGTACAAATGTTCCCCTTGTTCCAAGGTTCATGCAATCTTCAGAGGCAGTGTCAATCTCTCAGGCTCTGCAGCACCTTTTCTTACTGCTGAAAACTTCCTCCTGTGGACACCCTGCAGCCTCCTGTGCACACTCACGTCTGTTCATCATAAAGTGGTGTAAGGTCAGACCTCACCAAAGACAACAGGAGTCCTGAAGAAATGCCAGCTGAAGATTCATGATCAAAACTAAAATAAGATATCGTGTGGATTTCAGGAAATGCCCCACAATAAATTCCACTAATTAGTTAATTAATTAAAGCCCACCCAAAGCCCAACTTTTATATAACCATAGACTGGATTTCAGAGCTTGCTAGCACACAGATTCTCTTAATTTAACTTCAAAGTGTTTTAACAACTAGTTCTAGAATCCATAAAATTCACATGTAGAAATATTCTTTTTCTCAAATAAATATTTTGAGGAAAGTATTGGACTTGTCTTCCAAGAAGGCTAAAGAAAAGGTGTCTACCATAGATCTCCTCAGAACTCTCTCTTCAAGAAGAACAGAACTAAAAAGAAAGCCCTCTTGTACTTCCAGAGGAAAAAAAAAAAAAGAAAAAGAAAAAAGAAAAAAACACCAGCTACACAACTGTTTGAAAAAGAAATTTGATAAGGCAGTTTTTCAAACTTCTACTGACCTACTATAACAGCAATGGAAAATTTCAGAGATGACCATCTGCAGAGTAAGGAGACAAATAAACAGGTTCTTCTGAAAAGTTCTGGACATCAGAAGAAAAACAGCATCAGTATAAGAGGAAAAGCTGAGGACTCCACATCTTCTCAATTATTTTAGGACTGAATTTTCTAAAGGCAATATTTACGCTTTATGGGTTTTAATCATAAGAATTGTCCTTGTCAGACAGCTCTTTCCTAGGTCTGAGAAGCACTGGTCTACTGCTTCCCAGCATTTCCAAATTTACTTCACACTTTATCTTCTTCGTAGAAACTCAGTCCAACTCCTTTGTGAGTTAAAAAGGGGGAAATGGACATCAGTCCTTCATCCTTTCCCCTGGGAAGCCTGTATTAGAAAGCAGAAAGAACTTTGAATGCAGAGAGATTTCTTTACCAAAAAAAAAATTATTTTTTGTTATTGTTATTTTACTGGATGCAACATTCAACGCTTGAAGTTGTCCTGGAGCTGACTCATGTCAGAAGGCTTTGGGACTCTAGGAGCCCATCAAAAACAGGTATGGTGGTGGCCATGAGCCAGAAAAAAAGGACAAGTACCAGCTTGTTTAAACCTTTTACCTGTTTCAACATGAATTATAGTTATCTGGGAGGACAGACTATGTACTCAGACTCCCACACACTTAGCTGGACAGAAATAATTGAAGGAGACAAATATTTAATCTCATTAAATTCTTACATTCTAATGTTAGTATGATAACAAGTAAAGGTAAGAAGATAAACAAAAGCTCTTCTGAGCTCCTGGTTCACTTGGGGCATGGAGTCAAAGCAGACGTGGTTCTGGTCCATGGCTAGAGAGGCACTTGGCATACAGATGTCAAATTACCCCAAAATACCAAGTCCTGTTCATTTTTGGAAAATAAAAGCTTTGATCACAAATTGATCTTCTGGGAGTTGGTAAAGAAAAAAAAATAAAAACTTGTTGAAAATATCTTTCTCATGTCTCCTTTTTCCCCTACGTTCAAACTTAAATCTAAAAATTGAGCAATAATGGAAAAGATTCTGGCGTCATGTCTACCTACTTGTGTGTACTTACACTGGCTTAAGATCAGAATCATTTTTAGTGAAACTTACCTAATAATGTAATTTAAAAGCCAACCTAATTCAGTTCCCTATTCCTACAATTGTGAGCAAGCAACATGTAAAAGGCAAGTTTTGAGGAAAGAAATGATGTTTTAGTTCATTAAGGTTTAAATGATACACCAGGGGAAAGGACAAAGTGAATGGGCATTGGGATAACAAAGTCTTCAAAGAGAACTCTCACACTTAAGTGGTGTGGTAAATACAAAGATGATACCCATGGTTTGAACTTTAAGATTTTACAGTTTTACCTGGTCTAACTGTGAGTTGAGAGCAAAGAAATTATTTGGTTTATTTGCCCACCCTCAGGCACACCTTCCCACTCCTTCTGGGCTGCCTCTGGATAGTACCTTTGGGATGCTTCCAGGGAATTTAGTCTAATTTTAGAGGATTTTTTGGTGGTCGTTTGCAAGCCACATGATGACAAGCTGTGTTGGGTTGATGTGGCCAGAAATGTGTATTCTGTCACCACCTGTTGAAGCTGGGTGGAGTAGCAATTCCTTGTCTCTGTGGCACATACCATCTGCTAATGATCCATCTTTAAGACAAGATGGGGCAATCATGTTTATCTTTTCCACAACCCATCCTCCCTCCAGGAAGATATCAACTGCTGCTGGGCCATTCAGTCCCACTGTATGACTGATAAAATTACACCATCCCACTGGGAGATGCTCTAGCCAGGGGGAGGAACCAAGCCTTTCCTACCTAGATAAAAAACTGAGCTGCTGGACAGCAAGGTACCATCTTTCCACCGGTTTCCAGAGGAGAAGCTGGACCTGTCTACATCATCCCTGGATCTTCAGAGGAAAATTGCACCCTTCTACAGGAGCACTGCTTCAGCTGAACCACATCTGCCACTGCAGGGGAACTGTAGCCACAATTTAATGGGACTGCTACCAACACCCTGACTGACAGGGTGTCAGGTTGGATTCTGACTGTCAGGATTGAGATTGGTTTGTTTTTTGGGTTTTTTTTCTTTTTTTGTAATACTGTATTTCTTTTTTCCCCAGTAAAGAACAATTATTCCTAATTCCCCTATCTTTGCCTGAGAGCCTCTTAATTTTAAATTTATAATAATTTGAAGAGAGGTGGTTTACATTCTCCATTTCAAATAAGAGATTCTGTCTTTATTGGCAGATACCTGTCCTTCAAACCAGGATACAAGCACTGTGAAGAGAAGACTTGGGTGAGGCATAATTCCCTTTTTCATATGGAAATAGCCTCAACTGAGTGTGTCCCAGAACTTGAGATTACACTCTGAATGGTGTGCTCTTTGTACCTGTCTGATGGATTAATGGAATTTCCTTATAGTTTCTCATCCCAGAGTAGAAGGTTATAGTGTTGGGGGCTTACACTAGCCTAGAACCATAGCCATATGCAAGGCCTTGTCAAGGTATGTGTGCATATTTCTGTAGATGTTCACAGTGTGACACCCAAGTTTGTTTGTGTATGTTTATAAATATGTGCCTATTCAAATATGTACAGAACCCATACAAGATACATGGATATTAAACTTTCTTAAAAGCCTGTTCTCCTGCACCAACAGCAGACTGTTTTCAATATTACTTTGATTTGCAACACTTCTCTCACCTTCTAAAGACAATAAAGGAGGAAAAAGTTGAACATTAAGTAGCATCATTATGAATTAATTTCTTATGTTTATTTTTCATATCAGCATAGAGAATGATGAATTAATTTTGTATTCAAGTAAAGCCCATTTCAGCCACCAGTAAGAGTTCCCTCATAACACACCATTAGTTAAATACACCATTACAATAAAAAACTAACAAAAAAGGCATTTATGTTGCTTTAAATAATGACCTAAAAAAAATTTCCAGACTTTATGTTACTTTAAATAATGAGCCCTAAGAGAAGCTGAATTAGCACTATAAATTAAGAAATGTTGCAGTATGGTAAGAATATATTCTTTAGGCAATGTCAGTTCACAACAGCAACAGCCAAGGTCAGTAGCTCCATCTCTCAGTTTAACTGCACAAAAAGTGAGGAGGAAAAAAAAAAAGGAATAAAAGAAAATCCTTCTCTAGGGCCCACATATACTCCCCCACGTGCCCAGAGGGATAAAACGAAAATCATATATTCTAGCTTCAGTATTAAAAGAATAAATGCCAGCCACCTACCCACATGTCATTATCAAATTTCATTAGTACACACCTACTTGTGTGCCAAAGCCTTTAATAGAAATATTACATAAGATAATATTGAAGAATACATGCAGCCTATCCAAGCACGAGTTCCCTTTTCAGTAACATCAACTGGACAACTGTTCTTCATTTTGTTTCCTAATCACCTGTGTACAAATTCACAGAGATTAATTTTACAACATAAACCTCCTCCAGTATGTCAGAAATGTCATCCATAGTTCTTATTGTTTGTGCTAGTGGCATATGCAAAATGCTGTAGAAATTCAGATATGTTTATCCTATGTATTAGTCAAACTCTAAAATATCATGAAGGATATTTTTACTATTCTTCTTGATCCTTCACTGTTTTTCCTAAAATTTTTGCTCAAATTTCAGACTCCACTAGTCCACAGGTTGCACAGACAGCAACAGTGAATACTTGCCCAGATTTACAGAGATTTTGACTGATTTTTTTTCAACAAAAAGAAATCCAGTTTAGCTAAGGGATTCAATGAGTCTATGAATTTTTAATTTGATGCACACCTGCTCACCCACACACTGATGTAGACATTCAGCCCAATAACTAGCACTGGCAGCACTAAGCACAGAACAAGACCCAGGCTGTAAACACAGGCTACATCTATGCTAGTGAATTAAAAATACAAGTCAATTCCACACTGTAGTTTTCCATACTGTTAAATGAACAGTGCAGTTTTGGCCTGAGCCAACTACTAATATCTTTGGGAATGCCCAGGGTATTTCTAGAGTTCATCAGGCTGGAAACTATCAGGCTAACAAACCTGTTCACTGCAGAAAGGGACAAGAGAGCTTGGCCATGTGAATTCAAACTCTGCTATGGCAGACAGCCTCAGGGCCAGAGAACAATTTCTGCTTTATTTACTGTGTAAATGCAACTACAGATTTGCACCAGTAGAATGAATACACCTCCTAATAGAGTTCAGGAATTTCCAGTGAAATTATTATGAAGTTTTTTTCCTTTAGAAAGTTCTGGTTCATTAAAACTCAGACCCTTTGCAGGAATGATCATATCAGTTTCAGCAAAGATAGAATAACTGATTAAAATTAGAGACAAGGATGACATTAGCAACCAGAAAGGTCAAGGCTGATAGGATATTTACTTGGCATGAGGGGTAATGGAGTTCAAGTCCCTGTTTTGAATCAGCTAAAACAAAGACTTACTCTATCTACACAAATATTTTAAACTAACAGCTAATCTGAAATGAAAGACAGATATTTTTTCATTCCTTATTTTTTACCTGATAAAGTTTAGCTTTCAGTTCACATGGAAAAGATTTTTAAACCATTTCCCACAAAGTTCTAACCATAAATTATATATCCATCTTTACCCATTCTCTTCTTTGACTGCCACCAAACACCAAGTCAAAAATCTGTAAGTTTTTCTATGTATAGCAGGGGCTTAGCACATAATTTTGATCTTTGATTTCATCCTGCAATAAGATTTAAGTATAGGTCATAATCAGAAGTGATTGACAAGAATGGCAGAATGACATATAGAAAACTTCTACTAAAGAAAATGTGAGCTGTTCCTGGTTTCTTAGGGAGATCAGTCAATACTTAATAGCTTAGATGAGATGCACAACAAAGGATAAAGTTCTGATCACAGGACTTACTCAATAGGAGATCAGTGGAAAAATTTATGAGGTATGGATATGGATACTTTCCTCCAAAAACAAAGACAATTTCTCTTGTCTTGGGAGTCAGGAAACAGGATGACTTCAGCAGTTCAGGCATAGCCAATACTATAACACTGAGCAGAAACAAAAATAGACAGAATTGAAATGATGCACATGATTCAGTGAGTCTGTATAATGATTTGTATTACAATGTAGCTACCTTTCCTAAATTTATGGTATAGCAAACTGTGCTGAAAATGTGAAACACACAAGACAGGTTATTTTGTAATGTTATTATTAAAGTGATAGTTTGCTTATTCTGCTTTGTTAGGCTCTGTTTACTACCAGAATTTATAGTCACCTAATTTTTTCTTGATTAGATATAGGCATTTATATTTATACTGGATAAATTGAATTGCAATGTCAGCAGAGTTCATGCTCTATCCTTGTCCCAAAAAACTAATGTCTTCAAACTCATTCTGAACTGATGACATAATGTTGATAATCACAACATTTCTCAGTCATACATGTACAATTGCCTCATCGTGGTAAACAGGAGATTTAAGCTGTTTCTTCAAAATAGGTCATAGGTTTACAACACCTCAACCACCTCCAGTTTTCCAGCACAAAGTGTCAGAAGGTTCCTGTTCCACTTGCCTGTATATGAAGCCATGAGATGTGAATAAAAGTAATCCTCTTTACTCCTTTGCACGTGCATGTGTCTTTATTATATGTGCAGTTTTTTCCTTTCTTATGTTTTTTATAACTTTTCCTTTTTTCTTTTTTTGGCACAAAAGAAGAAGAAGCTTATGTCTGTTCTTTTTGTTCTCATGGTTTCATGCTCTCAAAAAAAAAAAAAAAAGACTGAATTTAATGCTTCTGTATTAGAAGATTCAGCATGCTTTTCAGCCTGTCACTGAACTGATGAAAGGCAGCACAACTACACACTTTTCCCCACTGAGCTCAGATGGGTTTGTTCACTAGAGTTCAAGTCTCCTGCCAACAACTCACTGCAGTTCCAAAGTATTCTCTTTACATATTTAATCTGTATGTTCCAGCAATGATGTGATGTGGTAGAACAACCTTCTGGTCCTGACCATGCCCCCTCCTAGCTTCCACAAAAATAAACCTTGTCTTGCCAGCCTTAAATATCCTGTTCATGCCAAGAAGCAAGCATGTCTGTCCATTAATTTCAAGCCAGCTCATAATAGCTCCCATTTTGAAACTCAAAATTATTGACCTTCTCTCCCAGTCTTGGTGTATGTCTGCTATTTCAGAAAACACAAGTGGGAACAGAAAGGAGGTACTTCAATCTTGTAGAGAAGTGGATTTCTTTCTCAAGACGAAAAGAAGTTATCTGGCTTAACCAATATAGATTTCCTTTCTCCCTATATTAGTTCAGGCAGGACATATTTAATTTAACTTGCTAGGTGAGGCTGCCTGGGACCTATTTTGAAATAACTTCCTGAATAAATGAATTTCCAGAGTCAGAGACTGGTAAAAAAAATGAAAACACTCAGTATCCTAAAAAGGAGGAAAGAGACAGGCAAGCACAAGCTGCAAAACTCTCATCTCCTTCATCATAAAGACTGTACTGAACTGTTTAGAAAAGGAAGCAAACTTGCCTTCCATAGTTTCTACTTTTCAGACCTGCCAACCACTGAACAGTTACAACTGCTAAGGAATACGTGGCCATCTATCATAACAAAGGACATTACAGAACTGTCAGTGTTAGGAAAACAACACTCACAAACCAAGCTGTAGACAGGAGAAACACAGAATGTCAATCAAAACATACTGCTTTGCAGTTCTACCTATATTTGCATCTTTCAAAATCCTTATTGTCAAAATCCTTTTAATCAAGAGTACGTCACTCTAGTTTTAAGGGTAGAAAAATTACATATTTTGCATTTAAAATTACTGAGAAGAAGCAGAAAACCAGAGAAGAAAACTAGAATATTAAGCAAACCAGAGAATAAAACCAAAATATTCAGTGCCACTTCCAGTCTTTCCTTAAGGATATCCAGGGAAAGTGACTCCACCATGAGTATTTCCATATCTAATTACCCCTTCTGTGAAGAAATTATTCCTAATGTTCATTCTAGCCAAATTCAGCTAATTAACCTCTGCATCTTGTCCATGTCACATTCTTGCTTAACCTACCTTGTAACATTTGCAACCTTTGGTCAAATTCCTGTACACTGTCATTCACTCTTCTCCAAACCAATCAAAAGGTTAAAAATCTTTCTTGAATATCATTAATCAAACAACACATTTTTAGAAAAAAATCTAGATTCCTGTTTTTTTTAATAAATATACACTTTGGAAACAAAAAGGGGCAGAATTTCAGATCTTCAGAAATTCAGACTGCTTTCAAAGTGTGAAACATAAAATAATAGAAGAGTGGCAAAAGTTAAAGGCAGTCCAGACACAAGAGAAAGAGTGTAATTTCAAAATAAGAATCTAGAGAATATAGATGAAACATTCAAAACTGCATTTGAGGGCAGTTATGTTATACATTGGCCATTTGCTGAACAGCCCAAATAATTTGAGTCCTCACAAATTCAGGTCCTGCTTCAAAACAGGTCACTCATTTCTCAAATATTTGAACCAAGCTTTGTGTTCCAGCAGTAGGGTGTCTCCATTGTCCAGTGAGAAATAGAGAACTGGCCTTGAACAGTAAAGTTTAGAACATGAAAAACTAAAGATCCCAGACACAGCAAGACACCAAGGAGAAATCCTTGGCATATCTTGTTCAGTAAGTCAGGTATGTTGATGAATCCTTCTTTCTGAGAATATCAGCCCAAAAATCTCATAAATTTGGACTCAGCAGTGGTTATTTTATATGTATGCATTCAAATTGTGTTATGCAATAAAAGACAGGTGACTTCTGTCTCCTGTGCACATCAGTGTAAACATTCACAGAACTGTGGGACTGTGGTGCAGAAAGATGCATGACCCACTAATAATATTAGTTTCACCTTGTTCCTCGAGAGAATTAACACTTCTTCATTCCACTCTTGTTATCTCAGTCACAAGTCCAAGCCACATATCTAAAACTTCAAATCTAGTTTGCTTTTCAAAATGTGTGAGAGAAAAATACGTCATTTAATGGGAGAATGATGAAACAGCAATTTTTTTATAGGAAGAAATATTTAGTGAAGTTTTTTCCCAATAGTTAGTGTCAATTCATTAATTACAAAATCACAGAATCTATTAGGTTGGAAAAACCTCTGAGGCCATGGAGTTCAACCTGTGATTTAACACCACCATGACAACCAGACCATGGCACTCAGTCCCACTTCTAGTCTTTCCTTAAAGATATCCAGGGACAGTGACTCTACCACCACAATGAGCATTTAAATACCTACATATCCTTTCTGTGAAGAAATTCTTCCTAATGTTCAGCCTAAATATCCCCTCTTCTCCTACTTTTAATTTCCTGGGAGAAGAGGCCTTTTTGAATAGCAGGTCACTAGGAATGTCCCATCAACCAGTGTTCCCCTTATTGTCATGTATTTTGGTTAATGAACTGTTACGTCCTGCATCAGTTTGGAGATACTAATTGTGTTAATAATCAATGGCTGAAAGTCCATCATGTGTAGTTCTCCTTGATACACACAGACACCAATCTTGTTTCCCTGCCTCCATGAATTATTTTTGGCAGCAGTCCTCAGATTTCAACCAAGTGACATGGCTACTTGAGATGATGAACAAAATGGAAAAGAAATGCTAGGAAGAAATTGAGACAAATTGAGAATGACCACACTGAAGGATCTGGGGTTTATGAAAAGGAATGAAAATTCAAAATAAAACAGTCGTTCTAGCTACTTTTACAACAAAAGAATTCTGCACAGAGACTCAGTTCTTTCTGGTAGGATCACAGAAGAGAAACAAGTTTCTGGAAGAAAAAGTGCATTCCACAAAGCTCAAAGCATCTTTTCATGAACCCAGGAGCAATAGTTCTTTCAAACTATTTATATTTCTTTCACACAGTGACCCTCATTTCTTTTATTGTCATACTTCACTCTATTTTGAATCAATCATGTTGTATGTGTCGATATTGTAAAACCTATTTTCATGTATTTCACCTCCCTTCAATTTCACAGTCTTTGTTATAGAATAGAAACACACAAAACAAATCTCCCTTGAGCAGGAGTCTTTGACTTGGTTTTTAGAAATGCTAAATACTCAGTTCACATCTCTGAATATCATGTCATTTATTACATTTCATGTCCTCGCACAGCAAGGTACTCATTTTCCCTGTTTTTCTCCATCACATCTTTTCCTCTGGGTTTGGTTTATTTTCAGCATTTTTGTACTCTTTCAAAGAGCCTTCTATCTTCTTGTTGTATTCTCTTACTTTTTTCCAGAAGAGTTGTGTAACTTTTTTATTGCATGTTCCACTTTGAACCTGGGAAACTTTTCCAGGAGAATGTCTACAAGTGGGTAAAACTGACATTCACTGTGGGCAAATTCAAGTGGGCAAAAATATATGTCACTATAACTGGCATTTTCTTTGAGCACTGGTTAAGTTCCCTCCTGTCATCCAAGAAGACAATTATTACATACAAGCCTTCACAAGGGCTATAAACTGGAGCAGGAAAAACAGCCTCAACTGAGAGAATTTTTTGTAGTTTAGTTTATTCCAAATAAACACAAACATTTATTCATTGATTCCTGTATTAATAATAATCAAAAAAATCATTGTTTTGGCCACACTTTACAGACTGTCCATCCAAATTGCTTCAATAAGGTGACAGGCAGCACAGAAGTTTGTAGTGGAATGTATAGTTTTCTATCTGCTGCTTTTAATGCCCTAATGACTTTTCCCTGCTCCTTTGTGCACCTCACTGGGTTTTCTCCTCTCCTCCACAGGTAACAGTGTTCTCGGGTGTACTTGCCCCAGTTTGGGTCTACCTGAAGGCCAAAGCCCCTTCAGAGTGTGCACCCTGGTCTGCACATTTCCACTGCAGTGCCCTTCTCTCTATGTGCCTCTTTGCATTTCTCCCGGTGTAACTCACCACATATCTCCTCATGTGCCTCCTCCCCTGTGGCTGCTGCCCCTTCTTACACAGGTTTGAGCAGATGTGCTTTCCGCTTTCCTGGTTTACTGAATTTCTGCACCTGATGGATTTGGGCATGTGATTGATTTATTTCTTAAATAGATAATATTGTCACATTTTGTATCCCTTTTTCAAAATTTGCTAAGATTAAGAAAAGCAGAAAGACTTCAAAAATATTTAAATAATTATATGGGTTAAGCATCAGAGTTTGCTGAAAGAATTATGCTGACCATATTCTTTTGTTTCCAAACTATACACCATAACATTAATTTCAGGGATGTCTTAACTCCCTTCCTGTCCATGAAGCCTACATTTAGGTCACTCCCATGCATCAAGTTTTCCTGTGATGAAAACATAATATCTTGGTGTAAATGTTTCTTTAGTTTTGTGCATGTTTACCTACTCTCATTTTAAACTTATAGCATGCAAAAAAAATTATAGCAATCCCCCCCCACCCCGCCCCCCTGAGCCGCCTCAGATAAAAGTTCTAATTAAAACCAAATAAAATATTCATGGGGAAAAAAAATCAGGTATAGTTGAAGTTCCTGTTCCAAACTCTGTCTCTAATAGCCACTGTCAGCTGTTTTCATAAAGACTTCTCAGATTTAAGCCCAAATCCCATCACATGGCACTGACTCTTAGCAAGTCTGCTATCCATCACTGCAGCATCCAGAATTGTAAACCCTGGAATGGGCATCAGCTTGTCAAATTCTCACAAAATATGTTCAGCATGTCTCATCAATCACAAACAGTGAAGGACAAATGCAACAACAACCACCTGGTCATAGTGGTTGAGAAGGAGCAGTAAAATCAGTTCAGTTTCCTACTTTTCACCTTCCCAGCTAGAAGAGATTTGCATGTTTGCAAGATAAGCTCTCTGCATGTTGTATTGACTTTCAGAATTAAGGATCAAAGGCATCTTCATCTTCAAACACCCTTTAGTCTTTTACTTATAATGTCTTAAAAGGAAAGGAGGGAAGAGGCAAACCAGTGCTTTCTTCTAATCTCTCTAACTGGGTGGAAATCCAGAGAAAACCCGTGGACAAATACTATTTTACATGAGTAAAAATACTATTAATCTGTCATTCTTTATCATACTTGGATGATCATTAAGCAAGCAATCTGTTAATGTTTACAATATCTGATATTCCCCAAAAATATACACAAACTAATAGGGGGAAAACAATTCTAATCCTGCCCTACTGTCAGTGGGGATTAATTTCATTCAAATAAACATGTTTATGAAAATAAATAAAAACTCTTTCTGCAAACAGCTGGTTAAGTTTGACTGGTTTCTTGAATTCATTAAAATAGACCATTTAGGCTGGGTGCAGTAATTGTTCCTCTCCCCCTGCTGTTGCTTTGCTAATTGCTAATGTTGGTGTGTGTAAATACCAATTAAATCTGTTCCGATTTACTCTTTTTAACTGGTGCTTAGATTTTAAGGGGAAAAATGTCTTTTTAAATTTATATAGACAGTGTGTGTCCTTTGTGATTTTCACAGCCTGTTTCAGTTAACAACAAATGAAGATAAATATGAAGCAAAATCTGTTTGGTTCTTCTATAGAATAAATAGCCCCATTTACAAGGTGTTACCAAATACCTGGCATTTTCTTATCCTTTACTTATTTATATTTTGACCATTAAATTCTAGCCTTTTAACCCATTTGGTCACTTGCTTGGGATTTCCTATGTATCAACTACAAAATAATGACAATGCCAAGGTAAATGTTATCTCACCAATTTACCTCAGTGTTAATTGCCAGTGCTTTGTTGGTGAAGGGTGACAGTAATGACAAAGGAGATGACAAAGAGAAGTGAAATTTAAGTGGAGCTAAAGAAAGTATGAAAATGCCTCCTTGGGTTTTATGTGTTTTACTTGACCCAAGTAAGCATCATTCCTTTAAATCATCATTTCAGGCTGCTTTCTTCTGACATTCAGAGGATAATTTAGCAAGCTGGTCTGGTAAGGATGATTGACTATAGATGTAATACTGAGTAGACCAAACCAAAGGTGAAATGAAAGGAATAAGAAGGAGAGGGGAAAAGACCCCCAAACCTAAACATTATTCATTAAATTCACAGAGATTCAAGAAAAGATTACAAATAAAATTATGTGACACATTTTTACTTAGCTATGATTAAATGGTGAAAACATAAAGGAAGCTGAAAATTAAGTTTGCTCTGCAGCAATTGTTTTATTAGATTTGGAGCCGTGAAGATCCATCACAGGGTTTTTGTATTCGACAGTCCCATCAGTGCACCTTATTCCTGATCTGTGGGGTTCAGCCTACAGCAGACTGCTGGGCTGGGAGCCACACAGAGATTGTAGATTCAGCCAGCTCTGAGATAATCTGCTGCTGAGGGCAACACTGGGAATTGATGGGCAGCAACAGAGTGGAGTAATGAAAGCAAAGGAACTTGTTTCACACTGGATTCCTCACAGCTGTCTGACTTTTTTTTTTTTTTTTTTTCCTTCTTGAGTCAGGGCCTGTTTTCAGCCTCCAGTCATTCACTGGAGTTTTAACTCTGCAGACTGGGTCTGTGCATTAGAGTTGTGCTCACTGCACTGGCTTCAACCAGAAGGGAAGGTCGAGACAGCAGAAAGAGACATTGACAACTTCTGCTCACAGAAAGAAGAGCAGAACTCTGGTTTCCATCAGGGACTAAGATGAAAAAAAATCTCAAACATCCAACAGCTCTACAGCTGGTTATACAGTTGTGAGCAGCTTCTGATGAGCAGAACATTTACTCTTAGTTTCAATGTACTTCAAATGCAACCCTCTTGGTTCACCTTTTTCTAACATTATAAATCAAGATTTACACCATTGAGGTGCTCATTTTCAGACTGACTACCCCTGCTAAATGTGTTAATGGAAGTGGAGGTATTTGATAGGTTTTTACAGATACAAATTCTATGGACAGAAGAATTACTTTTGTTATGTTCAATGAACATTTTGGAAGGATTTAAAGGATTTTAAAACAGAACCTGAGGTTTCTTCTTTATTGTTTGGATAAAATTTTTTAAAGTTGTTAATATCCAAACAAAGATCTTCATATATAATAAAATCTCTACAGTATCACAAGTTACGTAGTAATTTACAGCCAAAATAGACACTGATTTCTCTGGTGGGAATTTCCAAGGCTTTTCCTCAGGGGCTGGGCTATATTATGCTGCAGATTTTCCTGATATTTGATCAACTCCAAGGTTAGCAGCACATAAGATCACAGAATCACCTGGGTTGAAAGCGACCTGCCAAAGCAGGCTCACTGGGAGCAGGTTGTACAGGATCACATCCCAACGGGTCTTCTACATCTCCAGGAAGGGACACCCCACAACCTCTCTGGAAAGCCTATTCCAGTGCTCAGTCAGCCTCAAAGTAAATAAATTTTTCCTTACATTTGGATGAAGCTTCCTGTGTTTCAGTTTGTGCCATTGCCCCTCTCCTGTTGCTGGGCACAGCTGAAAAAAGCCCCCTGTCCTGACACTTGTCCTTGGGGTGATAACGGCACCTGGCCAGGATCAGCAATAGTGGCCAGCAGGACCAGGGCAGGGATTGGGCCCTCTGTACTCAGCACTGGTGAGGCCACACCTCAAATCCCATGGGCTGTTCTGGGCCCCTCAATCCAGGAAGAACACTGAGGTGCTGAAGTGGGTCCAGAGAAGGACAGTGGAGTTGGGGAAGGTTCTGGAGCACAGCTCTGATGAGGAGTAGCTGAGGGAGCTGGGATTGCTTAGCCTGGAGAAAAGGAGGCTCAGGAGGGCTTCACTCTCCACAACTACCGAAGTGGAGGCTAGAGCAAGGAACTGCTTGGTCTTTTCTCCAATTTGACAAGTGATTAGATGAGGAAACAGCATCAAGATGCACCAGGAGAGGCTTAAATTGATATTAAGAAAAATTGCTTTACCAAAACTATAGTGAAGCACTGGACCCAGGGAAGTGGTTGTCCCTGGAGAAATTTTAAAAATGTGTGCATGTGGCATTTAGGGACATGGTTTAGTGGTAGAATTGGCAGATTAATGGTTGCATTCAATGATCTTAAAGGTCTTTTCTAACCAGTATTCTATGATTTGCTAACCAAATAATTTGCTTATGAATTTAATCCCAGTTGGTAGAAAAGGTTCTATTTGTATCTCACTCATCCCTCTAAGCAAACCTGCAGTCTGTGTCTACCTGTTGATAACTTGTAGAAACTCTATATGAAATACAATTTTAAATAAGGAAAATCAACTTCACATCATATATCCCTGTTTTCCATTTTCACCATCTTCTTCACTCACTTATGAGGAAAGTTAGTACTAAACATTCTGTTAATGGTTGTCAAATCAATCATGGTTTTCACTACTAGAGTTATTCTAGAAAGAAGCAACACACTTTAGAAGAAATCAGAGAAGGGCTGAATGAGATAATGTAAAATCACTTACACAGACACTCTGGAGATGGAACCCCGTTTAATATTTAATATAGTCATTAACCTGAGAGTGGAATGAAGAGAGTAATGGATGGCCTATTGCTTTTACCTACAGGACAATTTTCTGAAGCAACTGTCTCTCCTGGGGCAAGGATCACACATGCCGAAAATCTATAAAGAGGGTCACAGATGAAAGGAGATGGAGCAGATTCAAAATTCCCATGTGAGCATGGGAAAACTACAGACAGAGCAGGTGGTGAAACTTGTCATACTACACACAGCCATGGGCCATTGCCATCCAAATGCTCAATTAGTTTATTATGGCAACAGACACACCATGCTGGTCAAATAACCAGCGCATCTGCAGAAACTACAGAAAATAATCAATTATTGAAGAGAGCTCTCCACAAGTAACATTACTCTTACCCTTTCTTGTTCTTCTCTTTCTTTCTTTTTTTTTTTTCCTTCTGTCTAGATGTCCAGCTGTTAGAGATTACCCCAGAGAGTCAGAAATCCATGAACTATATTTAGATATGAGAAACATGGAGGGAAGGGGAGGAGAGGAGGAGAACTGGGGAGGGGGAAAGCATTAAGTTTCATTGATTGGCTGATTTCGTTTGGATTTTTTAAGAAGACTAAAAAGCACATTAAACATTTCCAGGTGACTTTCAAAATACTATAAATATATATATGTGTGTATATATATGTGTGTATATGTATATGTGTAGGTCACAACAGACAATTTCTGACCTGGAGGAAAGTGAAATTTTTCAGTAACAGGAGTGTCAAATCTTAAAAAAATTGAAGAAATAGAGGTTTGAGGTGCTAAGATTTTATTGGCTTTTGCCACAATATTTTATAATGTAGTAACTCTGTGTAATAGAGCTGGTTTCTTCCCCTGAGGACTTCCTGCTGTAGGGAGCAAATTCACAAAAGTCAAGGTCATTCTTGGTCAGTTCTTATCCATTATTTTTCAATGAATGGATTAGCTTGGTAAACATTTTGAAAAAGGTAAATTTTTCTCTACAAGAGAAAGACTAGTTTTCTAAGAATTATGTCTTCCTAAAGAAGTTTCTCTTCCACAGAATCAAAGACCAAGGTCCTGTATATTGAAACCTTATTATTTATGAAGTATAATTTGTTAAAAAAACATTTCCAGAAATGAGAAGAATGTTAATGTAAGCTTTCAGAAGAAGCAGCAAAACAATTTCTGATATGCCTGAGAATCTACACAAAGGAAAATGCGAAGATGGATCTGATCTACCTGTGCTTTCACATCTGAAATCTAGCCTGTAGGCAACTCGGAGATGTTCCTATGACTTTGTTCTTAAAGATTCTGGTACAGTCATTCATCTACAATTCACAGTTCTTTCAGCTTTTGTGGTTTCCAGACTACACTGTTTACTGTTTTACGTAAAAAGAACAGCATGTTGAGCCACAGCAATAGAAAAACTATAAATCATTTGATAACCTTAAGAAATTATGGTTGAACTCAGACATTTTTCTAATGGTTTAGTGAATGTAAAGTGGAAAATAGCTATATTTCTGTACCTGTAATTTCTGTCCACATATGAAAAATGCTAAAAAAGGCAGAGTTCAGAGCCAGAGGGAAAGTGGCCTTTACTATGAAAGAATTTTGTATAGTAATAATTAAAACTAAATTTAATCACTAAAGCAGGCTGTAAGGTCAACTGTGTTGTCCATAATTATGGTAAGCAATGGGGATGTTAAGATGAAATACTGAACTCTTAGTACCTGGAGGAGGGATAAGAAGGGTATTTTAAAGCTTTGGGATGTTTGAGCCTACAATATAGTGCCAGGAAGCTTTTGTGGTTTTGGGATAGACACAACATAGATGTTTCAAATTAAAAGGTAAAACAGCATGATTAATAATAAATTTGACTTTAAAACTAGAAGGAGATGATATACAGACAGACAGGTAGAAAATAATTGTAGGTTTTTTTTAAAACCCTGCATGCCATGAAACCTGACAGGGTGCATGCAAGTGTCCTGAGGCTGTCTCATGTCACTGTGACACCACTTTCTGATTGATCATGGCAATTGAGACAAGTACACCTGCACGCCAGGTCTCACTACTGGGTTTGGTACCATTCAACATCTTTATCCATGATCTGGATAGCAGGGCAGTTTGATGATGATACAAAGCTCAGAGGAGCAGTAATATGCCAGAGGGTCAAGCTGCCATCCAGAAGGACCTCAACAGTCTGAAGAAATGGATTGACAGAAATCTCAGGCAGTTTAACAAGGAGAAGCACAAAGTCCTGTACCTGGAGACAAACAGCCCCAGACATTAGTTTATGCTGAAGATAACCCTGCTGGAAAGCAACTTGTGGCAAAATTACCTGGGGATCCTGGCTGACACCAAGCTGGCTATGAGCAGGCAAAGTGTCCTTGCTGCAAAAAATCATAATGGTATCCTGGTTTGCATTAGCCAAAGTATTACCAACAGCTCAAGAGAGGTGATCCTTCCTCTCTGTTCTGTGCTGTTGAGTCCACACCTGGAATGTTGGGTCCATTTCTGGGGTCCTTAGCTCAGGAGTGATACAAAGAGAGATACTCTGGAGAGAGTCCAGAGAAAGGTCATTAAGATGATGAAAGACCTTCCCATAGGAGAAAAGGCTGAAAGAACCAGGACTGTTCAGCCTGGAGAAGAGGAGGCTCAGAGAGGACCTTATCAATGGCTGTAAATACCTGCAGAGAGGGTGGCAAGAGGGTGGAGCCAGGGTCATTCAGTGGTGCCCAGGGACAGAACCAGAGCCAGGGCACACACACTGCAACACAGGAGGTTCCATCTGAACATCGGGATACACTTTTTTATTATGAGTGTGACTGAGCATTGGCCTAGTTTTCCTATAGATATGGCCCTACTTGGATATATTTAAAAGCTATCTGGACACAGTCCTGGGCACCCAGCAATAAGTAGCCATACTTGGGCAGGGGGTTGGACAAACCAGCTTCCTGAGCTGTCTCCCAACCTCAACCATTCTGCAATTCCAAGAATAACTACTTCTGTTCAGAAAGGGATGCAGGACTTCTGCTTTGATTTCTCTAAAATCACGTTTATGTCCTTCAAATGGCCAGCATATTACCCAGTTAGGTAAAATACATGATGGAACTGGTTCTTTACCATGAATGTAAATAATAAAAAGAACTGTAGGAAGTTTATATTCTTATTTACCTCTTATATTATCAGCACGGAGGACACACAGGCTAGCATTGCCCATATGTCAGCAAAGGAGCCCAGTCACTTCAGATAGGAGGACTAGAGATGCACAAATTATGAAAATCATGTGTGCAGTGAGTCACCTATGTCAGTGACATGATAGCAGCCATTGTTTCAGTGTTCAGTCACCAGTGCTAGGCTAAGAATGTGCTCTGTCAAACGGCCTTTATAATTTTTCCAGTCCAAGGACATTTGAGTATAGGTACCTTTAAAAACCTTAAGTATAATCAGTAGTTCATTTTCCAAGAAATCTATATGGTTTTCTTACCATATTTTTCAAGACTACCAGTCCTGGCCGTTAATATTCAACACTACAAATATATTTCCTTTTCTCTTACAATAAAAGTCATTACATGGTGTCCACAAAATTTTCATTATTGGCATTTATTTACAACATTGTCAGAGATGTTGGAATGTCTTGATGTCATGAATTGCATATCCCAAGGAAAAAAACAGAGGTAATTAAAAAGAAAAAAGTAAGGATTATGCTACTAATAACTCTTTTATTTTGTTTATAATTAGGACAATATAATCCAAACAATATTTTCTGAAGAGGAAAAGTCAAATGATTTAATTAAAATAAATATTTATTTTATTGCAAAAAAATTAATAACAATTGACCATTATTAATAACAGCACAAGTTCACATATTAATTTTATTGACAGCAAGATATGTCATTTTTACTCTTACATGCTAGCAAAGTATTAGTCTGGTGATCATAAGATAGTATAGTATATGAATATTAACAGTTTAAATTGCTTGCTACAACAATAAGTTTTCTATGGATAATTCAGGTAAGTAACTACACACTCTTCTTCCCAAATAAAACTTGACATTCAGATAAAAAATATTGGAACCTTCTTTTGGCCAGTACCATTATTAATCTAAGATGTGATGCATTGAATGTAGAAAATGAAAGTATTAGTAGAGAGAATGTTAAATTACCTGTAGGTGCAATGATAAAAATTATGAAAAAAGCATATAAGTTTTCCACTATTATCTAAACTTTGTTTTTCCAAGAGACATTATGCTTAAAACGTAAATAAGTATGGCATACATAAAAGCATGTCAAAACTAGAGTAAATACTTATTATTTTGCTTTTCAATAAAGCCACCTCTAAACAGGCAGTTTAAATAAATTTTGATTAAGCACAAGAAAACCATAATTAAAGTATTCTCACTGGTGCTCAAAAAATGATCCTATGGAGCAATGAAAGGACACAAGGAAAAAGGATATTAACCACCGAGCTAAGGATAATCTTAGTAAACTCACATTATGGGATTTGCATACAGAGGTATAGGGTTTTAGGGATAATACTAGATCCCCAAGCCTGGTTATATGCCAGACATGTAACTAAGCCTTTATGGTAATTACATACATCTGGGTTCCTCTATATCGTGCTTTACTCTGCAACTTCCTTCATTGCAATAACAAGCCCAGTGCACCCTGCTGTCCATCCCTGACCCTGCTGCACCAGCAGGCTCGTCCTAGCAATATTAGCAACACAGGGGAAAGATATGAGATAGAGAGCAAGAAGCTAGTTCCCACACAACTGCACCGTGTTGTGCAGATAACCTTGTAATTATCTGATTACTTCAGATAAGTGTGAGCACCAGCCTTGCACCTCATCCCAGGCACACTAAACTGTGTTCCTGCACAATGGACCCTTGGGAGACCACTACATTTGACCTTGTGTATCTCAACAATTCCAGGCTCACAGCTGCAGGAAGCTACAAATGTCCAAGAACCAAAAAGCCAATTTGTCTGCGTTCTGAAACAAAGGGAGACATTGCATCTGTCCTATTTCTGCATCTAAACTCAATCCTAAATTGGTTGGGTGTGAGCTTTTGGAAGACATCTATACTAGACACGAACAAAATCTGCACAGCAACGATTGTATCAGAAAGTCCATTGCTGTGGGGTGTAAAAACTGTGTACAAAGTCTTTCTCTTGCTCATCTGTGACATCCTAAACATCAGCACATCCCTAAAGAAGGGAAGTCAATTGCACAAGAAGGCTGATAAGAGACTAATCCAGTATCTGCTAGGGAGGTTTGAAAGCATTCTTTGATTCTATTCTAACTCTAAAAAAAAAAATCAAATTACAAATCTTTTATATACAGTTAGACCAGCTTTGGAGGGCAAGGGCAAAGGCAAAACATCTGCATATATCAGAGTTCAGATATACCTTTCCCTGTGCAACTCTTGCAATGTACTGCATGGATACTGATAAGGTGAGGCAGACTGCCTGCTTTGTTTTGTTTTCTAGAGGGAAGGCTTGGTCCACCTGGGAAGATAATTGCTTTCTCCTGGTAACCACACAGTAAACACTTGTAACCACAACACACAGAGCACTCTAATGCATGCAAAGAAGTTGGGGATCCAAAAACAGTGCCAAACAAAAGGCATTTTTTTATTTGCATTCCGTCTTCACCTTTCTGCCTCAGCCCGAGGGAAGCTGATTCTGTTCATAACAGGAAGGAGGATAGACATTTCCAAGGTCTTACTAATATTCTGCCATCTGTTTGCCATTCTAGTCTTACATCATACCACACAAAATTATTGGACCATGACCAATGCCTGCCTAGAGATTTTTCAGATTTTATCATTTACCATCCTATTCCCCTGATGAGTCAAGTGTAGCTGCCCTATCTAATATCCTTCTTCCATTCTTACATCTTTTGCCCATTCTCCTCCAGCATGTGAACCTTACCACCTACTCCCACAAACAGATGCAGCTAGGTCTATCTAGGTGCTGTAGGGGGAAATTTCATTTCTGCAGGTTTTCACAGGTATCGATTTAAGCTAACAGATACATATTATCCACTGTAAAAGAAAATTACTGTTTTCATTGCTAAGAAAACACTTTCCTGTTGTCAAAAGAAAGCAGAAATTATGTCCTTGTATTAAAAGGCTTTTAGGAAGAAAACAGGCATTGAAATAGGCATTGAACTCCTGCTTGCAGTCTATTTCTTAGAAGACTTTTGTTCTCTCGAGAATGAAAAGGCCATACTTCCTTCATGCCTACTGAGATTAAATGGAGCCTGTATCTGGGGAATATATTCACATTGGACACCTTATTTCAACAGGGCAAACTCAATTTAGCCACAATACTTTTAAAGGCATGGGATGGACCTCCATTCCTGGAACTGTCTAAAATCATACACAGGCTTTCAGGCATTCTGGCATCTTTCTTTCTTTCTTGCTTTCTTATGGCCTCTCCAGAAAGGCAAGACAAGAAATACGAAAACACAGATTATTGTCACTTAGACCTTAAAATAGAAGAAAGTTATGATTATACCAACATAGTAAAAGAAGAATCTGCCATCTTATTGCATCCTTTTTTTTATGTTCGGGGTGTTGGCAAACCAATTCTACCATCTTCATGTTCAAGGTAAGTAATAACATCTATGTCTTGTCCCTGAAGTATGTACTTACATTCAAGCCTGAGGGAAGATGGATAGGATATGAAGATGGCTTTAGGGATGGGACTTGGCCCTAAGAGTGTGCCATATTTCTCCTGTTTCTTCTGTTTCCCCTCTCCCAGGCAGTGCTTAAGAGCTGCCTTTGTGAGCCCTTCCAAGCTTTCGTTCTACCATCTGCAGAATGGGATAGCCATGCTTCTCAGGAGGGGATGAACAGGCTCCAACAAGAATACATGATGTTTTCTTGCAGATTGACAGGTGATAAATATTCCTTGGGTTCCACCCTTTTAGGAGAAGTGCCTGTAAGTCAACACAGTCTACTTCAGAAAGTGTCTCAGTGGAAGTCTGCTGGTTCATGAGAGGGGCTGGCAGCCTCCCTGAGGGGCCACCATGAGGGAGGGAAGCCTGGTTGCTCTGTGGCATGGATGGGGATGGAGGCTGCCATGTAGGTGCAATTAGTGTCTGATGGTCTGTGGTCTATTTTCTGGTCAACTTGTCTGGACTAGCAAACTGATTTATAACTGGTAGAGTCCAGTGAATGAAAAGCCTAATGATACTTTGAGGTTTCACTTTGTCATTTGCACACTTCCCAATTGAAAGAGTCTGCCATTCAGTAGCTGAAAGTTCTCTTCAGCCTTTTTCATCCTCTTTCAATCTTCCTTCCAGATCCATAGATGATTCTGCTGACCTTGCAGTGCAGCCCTAGAGATGTAAGGTGTGCCTATGATAAGAAAACAGAAAAATAAAGTAAGCAAAGCAAATAAACAGCATGACCACCACAATCCCCCATCCCACAACTCTATCCATAGCAATATTTATGTGAAAGAAAAGCTCTGTGTTCTCCTGTACCAGATAATTTTGCACAGCTGAAGCACAGCTACAAGTTTGCTCTTAATCGTTATGCTATGAGAGGTGGAAAGAGTGACATCAGGCTAAGATTACCTATTAGTATCCTGACCCCTGGATTTATCTCATTCAACTTAGGTGACTTTACACTACAAGCCAAACCTAAGTTAGTTGTCCAGGCTGCCTCAAAAATCAGCATTCAGAGAAATAACTCCTTTCTCTAGATTATTAATCTCTGGCACCAAACTTGGTATAGACCTGTAGGTACTGAAAGTTAAAGATTAAGAAAGTCCTCAATTTTCTGACAAAATTTTTATTAGCTGAAACAGAGGTCTGGAGAATTTTACTGCTTTATTATTATACAAAATACTCTGGAGCATTGGATTGATTTACCAAAACTAGAGTAAAACCCACAGTCAAATAAAAGGACAAGGGATCCTTCCAACCCAACTCAATTTGAATTGAACTTTCATTCCTTCTGGGGTTCGATCTGAATTGTCCCAGTTCTGCCATCTACACCAACAACTCCTGGGATTTTATTACTCATTGACAGCACTGTATCTGCTGAGACATGTAGTTTAAGGATACCACAAAGTATGTAGTAATATTCCTTACAACCTTGCAGAACAGTGATGTGTTAGAACCAATTCTAACAAATTCTAATCTCCAGACAAAGGCTCCTCTACAGTGTAAAATACAGAATGCAGAACACATTCAGATGCATAACAGAAACTGAGCGATAGAATATATTAATAAAAACACCTTGGACGATAAAAATTCTGCCATTTCAACAATGTTTTGTCATTACACCAAAAGGAGTCAATCTGGTTATTAAGAGCTTGAAAAAGATACATGCTCTTTAATTAAATCTTTTGTTAGACAGGTTCATCAAGATAAAGAAGTGCAGTCTATCAATTGTATTCTTCACTTCCTAAACAGAATAACAGAATAACTGCTGATCTTTTGTAAATCATATTCTTTTCAGCCAAGCACGCACTGGAAGACTAAAGCTAAGCCTATTTTGACAAATTCCACATCATGTGGAAGTTAACAAAAATAACTAGGAAGAAGATTGCAAGCACACCACTAATGCTATCCAGAATGGATATGCAGACCATGCTATATAGCCAATCAATCTAACATGTAAGAACAGTAGGATAATTAACTTCAAATTAATGGCTGGTAAAGAATTAGGCACACAATAAGCCAACTTCTCAGCTATGCAAATTGGCACAAGTGTAGGACCTGGTCTGCACCATGTCTCATAAATCATTGCAATTATAGACAGTAAGACTAGAAAACAACATCCAAAGGTTGTTTCATTTACCCCCTGCCCTAAGGTGATCATTTGTACTGACGTCATTCCTTACAAAATCTTTTCCAGTCTATTTCAGAAACACCCAGGAATGTGAAATTTATAACTTCTCAGCAGCCTATTCTTAACTGTGAGAATATTTTTTCTTAATGTCTGATTTAAGTCTTACCTTCTGCAATGAAACCCTCCTTGTCCTGCAAACATCAAGGGAGAGATTATTGCCTTCTGTATCACAGCTGTATTTTACATATATTTCTCCTTTTCCCCCTTTTTCTCTAAACCACCTGAGATACTTCTGTCCATCTGAATCAGCCATGGTTTATCTATTCTTTTTTCTTTACCCTCTGATCTGTCTCACTAAATTCTTAATCACAGAGAAGAATTACTGCAATTACAGAATACCCAGTAATGACAGCACAGCCAAGTCTGTGTTCTGTAAAGGTACAGGCCTTTGAATTGTCAGAAGGTTCTCACATTTTTTGAACAGAAATACATGGATAAATAAATCTCAGAATCTGGACTTCAGCATCTCCTGATAGCAAGTATCCATGAATCTCATCCTTCTGTTTTTGAAGATTGAAATTCATCCAATAGTGCCAGTCTCTCTATGAGAGTGAGCTTATACACTGGAATGTGCATAAAAGAATATAACTCTATTTTTACTCTACATAGGATAGAAATGCTTTTTGTGCTTATATATTTTGATCTACTTTGATACTCTTCTTATAGTGAAGGGGCTAGTTTCCTTATTATAGACCTTAGAATTCTTTCAAATAACACATCATTGCCTACTGATTCTGATGATGAATTTTAACAGGGTGAATTTAATCCTGGAAAAACAGATATTTGAATTCTGATACTTGCTATGCATTAAGAATGTATAATCCCTCATAATCTCAGTCTGTCATAGTGAAATAGCAAGGAAATTAAAAGAACCTGTTAATTATACTTATTCAATAGTGCAATGCTAAACCATTGCCTTTGCAGAATCACCTCAATCACTACTTTCCCTCAAAAATTGAATTTGTAAATTGATCATCTGAATTATTTTATTACTAGACATAACCATCTTTTCTTTATGGTTTGGGATTTTTTTTTTATTTGTTTCTTTTTGTGTGTGTTGTTGGGGTTTTTTTGTGTTGGATTCTGCTGCAGCTCTACCAATGTTTTAAACAAGTGATCAAATTAACTACTGCATTCACATCACTGATCTCATAAACACATTGGTATTAAAGTTCTGCTTTGATAACTGGGCCACTCTGGGTTTTTTTGGGGGGTGAGGCGAAGGAATGTTGCAATCAGTGACTCCCTGAAATCTTTTCTTCACAAACTCCATTTCTTGACAAAGTTTATCAGGCCTAATCCTTTTGTTTTACCTGCTGGTTATTGTTCATTGTATTGCTAACTTCTCACCTCTACAGTATCACAAGTTACGTAGTAATTTACAACCAAAACAGATGCTGATTTCTCTGGTGGGAATTTCCAAGGCTTTTCCTCAAAGGCAGGGCTATATTATGCTTCAGCTTTTCCTGGTATTTGTCCAACTCCTAGTTTAGCAGCACATAAGATCACAGAATCACAGAATGGTCAGGGTTGAAAGGGATCAAGGAATATCACATATTGTACATATTTTAAGATGCCTTTAATAACTGAAATCAATCTCCCTGCATTGACTCAAGTAATTTCATATATCATCCTAACATCCAGCAATTAAATTCAGGGTGAATACTTCAAATGCAGCATATTTTTCCTGGTTCTTTGAGTTAGGTCGGTCTATGTTGATCTTTTAACAGAGCACATGTGATAGAGTGATATTAGCTCAGACCCTGAAAACAGTGAACATTTACTCAGATGTAATGCTGTGCTTATTCAATTCACAGTTCAGAGTGGACCTGTGCAATACCAGCTCTGTGTGGAGCATCATTCTGAGATGTAGATATTCTGTGGTGTATTTCACTTTATCCAGAGCAGTATCCTCCATTCAACTTCAGATTCTTTTAATGTACCACTATGCATCTAAACTGCCTTTTTGCAGTTCTGAAGGAACAAGATACCATCACAATCCTTCCTGTATTCATGCCCTGATTTTCTTGGGAAACTGGGAGGGTTCCAACTGGGGAAGCAAGTGCAAAGGTTAGAGGTTATGTATTACATTCTTCTAGGTTTCCCAGACTAAACAGTGAAGTAGTGGGACTGCAGGAGAAATTCTCCCATAAGTATAATTTATTCCTGTGTTCTTTTGAGTTGTTGTCTTTTCCATGTGATTCTTCATTAAGAATGTTTCTCACTGGAAACCCCTCAGCCCTATTTTTATATGTCAGTGCATTTCTTTGCTATCTTTGCTTGAAACATTTTTTTTACATTCATCTTACCAAGAATAGCACAAACACACCTCACCCCTCCTCCCCCCCACCACACACACACAAAAAAAATAAGAGAAAACCATATTTTCCCTAAGATTCTGGACTTCTGCATTTGCTGCTTTTGTTTGGTTGGGTTTTTTTGGGCTGGTGGAGGGGGTGTTCTTTATTTCCTTACTTTTGAGGCAGAAGGAACCATAGCAAAAGACTTGTCTCATCCCCCATATAAGGTTCCACTGGCTAGATATCCTTGGTATCTGACCCACAGCTTTATTTAAACTTCAATGTTTAGTTCCAAATGCATGTCCTTAACTTGAAGATTACAAGTAAGAGAGTCATTGTCTTCCTAAATAATTCAAAATAGTTTTGAAACTTCTAATTCTGTGGAGATGAAGGCTGCAGGACTGAAATTAATTTACTTTACTGTTAGAGTATACTATGCCCCTGTGATAAAAGTGGGCTAATAGGGCAACAGAAATAAAAGAAACTAGTTCACTTTCTCTGAAGCATCTTGCACCTGTGAATACATTATGGGAGGGAAAAAAAGAGATTTTTTTTTTTTTTTTTTTACTGTGGAAATTCAGAATTTCTTCTGAATATACCCAGAAAGACCTTGAACACTAATAGGTATTTCAACAGACACTTCAAAGATGCAGTGATATTTAACTTGTCCAATCAAGATTCAAGTTTAAAACTGAAACCTCCTCAAAAGGATGATGCAATTCTAAAGATAATAGATGAAAAAATATGTTAAGAAAAGTTTTTATTGTTTCTGCCAGCTCAGAAGTATTCTCTGGACACCACTGCTGGCTAGTGTCCAATGTACTTTCCAAACAAGTTGATTGAATTTTCACAACTTAGTGGATTGGAGGTGAAGGAAAAAGGGAGAATGGAAGTTTTATTCTACAGCTCACCACGGGACATTGTAAATATATTTCAATTTTTCTTTTGGTCATTTAATGGTAAATGCAGAATCATTTTCTGGGTTCACTGAAGTGTAAACTCAAAAGAAAAGTTTATACCAAACTTTCTGAAAAGGTGAGAGAACTGACCCAGGCAAACACAGCAGTGTTTAACCACTGGTCTTGATTGTAATCTCATACCTTACCCATAAGCATGAGGGGAGTAGAGGCAAGGGTTAAACATCTCTTTCAGTCCTCAAGTGGTTTGTTTCTGTCAGCCATTCATCTTGTTTCGATTATCTCACCAAGCCCAAGGACCAAGAAGGAGAGGAGAAGTCTCTCAGCTTCTCTAAGGTGTTCTTATTACTACAGACTCAAAATAAATCCCAACTTTTTTTCCTCCCTTGACAAACCCGAGTTTACCCAGTATCACTATATCATGTTCAAGTCCTTCTCATGAAGAATGTACTTCAAAGCTTAAGAACAAACACCTAAGACAAACCTATAATTTAGGGATATAGGCTCAAATCCACCTTTCTTGAAGTTGGGTCTTCCCATGGTGGGAAAAAATGGAAGAACTGGGGAAGAGCTGGGATTTTACAAGGCAAGACCTTGTGGGCCAATATCGTAACAATTCAGCCACCTTCCCCAGCACAGGTATTTTTGCCAAACAAATGTTCTGAAACATTAGACTCTGCCTGATATTCTAAAATTGTTTTTGTTTGCTGTGTGAGCTTGTGGAGATTCATTAATGGCGCTGGTGATGAAGCACCTTGACACCTCTGTTCCTGGACACATTTCAGAGAAGCCAGCATACATAATCATGGTTTGGCTGCAGATCCTCTGCAGAAAGATTTGTGAACTTACTGGCTCCATCATGCGTCCTCCAGAGAGCACTACAAGGGGGAAATACTCCTTGGATTGTTCATGTTTCTGAGCTTATAAATGAAAACATTCAGGTTTTAAAACAAATCCTTTGAGTTACAAAAGACTCTGCAATGCCTCTGATGACTACAGCTGCCTGGCTGGGAATGAATAGTCACACCTGCTCTTCATGATACGAAAATCAATAGAAGTAGACAAAGTATCTTTTGTGTGTGTGTCCTACTGTTGAAGCTGAATTAGATTTTTTTAAATTTGTCAGTATTTTAGAATAATGATGATTTTAGTTACCAGATTGAAACATGCGTGCTACAGTCAGTATCAAGACTGATTCTTGTCCTTTTTAATTAGCTTGCTGTGTTTTTGTGCAAGTGACACAATTTTCTGCTTCAGTTAATCTGCTGTCAGAACTTTGTTACAGGAGAATCAAGTTTGATGGGACTTTTGTGTGAGTCATGACAGAGATTTAGAAGATCTTGAAGGAAATCTGAATGTCACAATGTGCCCCAATAAATATATAGTATTATTTAAATATCGTGTACCCTATTAAACATTATTTAATTAATATTTCTTGAGGATTTTTATGCAAGAGAGGTAGAGTCACTGGCTCTTTTTGTGAGACATCCTTCAAGTGCTGTGTACTTTGCTAAAAGAGAAAGTACAGAAGGTCATAATGTTACTTAGGACTATGTTGTTCAGAATTGGACATTTCTGCTTGGTGCAATATGATTTATTAACTACTGTGTGAATGTGATTAATTAAATGCAGGAGTCACCTGAATAAATTCATAATGTCTACAAATGTGTATCTATATGTCCGAGTTAGTCCCCCTAGACTCTCTGTAGTCACAGAAAAGAAAGCATCTTTAGGAAGTGGTTTGTCTTGATCTGAGACAACCAACCAAGCTATATCACATAAAGTACCATCTAAAACTTCCTTCCCATGTCTCTCCAGTAACTATAAAAGGAGCTGCATTCATTAGTCAAACTGCTAACATTGAGACTGTTGTTATCTAAAGATGGGTGAAGGGAAATCTACATCAAAAGTTGGGGTAAATGTACATGGGAACTTGATTCACAGTTCTACCAGCAAAGTAACAGGTGGCCTTTAATAATTTGCTCCATTTCTTCATTTCAATTCAGGTGATAATGAGATTTAATCATTAAGAAGACTTTTGCAGAACACAGTTGAGGGGAAATGTTTCATCTCATATGATGACAAGGAAAGGCTGTTTTCACTTCTCTTCTGAAAATGTCTGTTTTGGTTTCAACCATGTGTCAAAGATGAAATATTCATTGGAGTGACTTCTTATCAGGTCAACTCTTCTCACCGAACATTTCCAGTTTAATCATATTAAATAAACTACCTCCTAAAATATTAAAAATTGTGACCCATATAATATCATCAAAATTACTTACTTCCTTTGTGTCAACCTGTAAGTATTGCTTTTTCATAGCATGGCTCCTTTCAGCATAACACAGGCATAACAAATAAAAGGCTGGATCTAAAGGCAGCATATAAATTCTAATGGAGGTGTAGCATCATTTTTATCCCCTTCCAACAAGACTGTCCTAAATTTATATTCACTGAGAAGCACAATGAAGTACAGCAGGAATGAGAGAAGGGAAACATAGAACTTCTTACATGACATTGAGCCAGGCCTAGAGGTATCCTGTTATCTGAGTGTGAAAATCAAAGCATGAAGTTTAGAATGTGAACTAATTGGAGTACTAGTGGAAATGTTTGTCACTGCTGAACTTAGGTACAAGAAATACTGAAATAAGTATAACAGAATTTTACTCCAGACACACTTTATTTATCTCCCTCAAAAGCCATTTTACCAGCGAAATGTATTAATGATTCTGATAGTTCCCATGGCTGTCTCACAGTAAACAGCATTGCTTATTTTGGGTGGCATATTAAGCTGCCATCCAAAATCTAGAACTCACTGTATGTGAGAGGTGTGAGATTTCAAAATATTGTCTGTTTTGGCCATGGGAGTGGCTCAGAAAACACATTATACAAGCATTGCACTAAAAAACAACATTGTTATTCTTAAGCCACCACAAAGATTTGGTTGCTAATAAACTACATAACACAGGTATCACTCTTGAACTCAAATAGAATACTGGCTGCTTTTCATTGAAGGGAAGTTGCAGTAACTTGAGGAGATGCATTAGTATACAAGGAAGGAAAGAAATTGCGTTGAGCTGAGAGTTGATCCAACTGCAGCCTACAACAAGTTGAAAATTCCAAGCTGAGTGGATAGTAAATCTCCAATTGTGTGCATTTTGTTTGCTTGAATTGTTTTGTCTTGGTTTTAGTTGGAGAATATCTACATTGGAAATAAAAACTTCTAATAAAAATACACCACTTTTAATTTAGTTCTTGTTGGGACAGATTTTTGCATGGTGTAATTCTTGTAAAAAATAGAACAGAAGGAAGAAGAAAATTACCATCAATTAGGTAGACACCATGTAACTAAGATACTCCTCTTAAATGTGGAAGACTCAAGTCTCCCATTGTACTCTTTTTGAAGATAACTGAATCTTCTTCAAGATGAGATGATTGCTTGAGTTTTGGTTACACTCTGAGGTGAAGATAGCTAGGAAAAACAGCAAAAATCTCAGTAATCTTTAGGAAAAACATTACTGAGGTTTTCAAGGGCAACAATAATCCTGTCAGGATAAAACAGCAGGATTAAGTTTTAACTGAATCTATAGTGCATGCAAATTTTCCTGAATAAGTCAAAAACCTCTCCTCTCTCACTGGCAGGACTACCAGCACAGTTGCTTGTTTGAGCTAAAAGATATTAATCCTGATAAATGCTGGGACATGGAGGCATTGCATTGCAGTGAGGAATGTGTATGTGTGTCCCTTGCAGAATCAGATCATCCCACCAGAATTATTTTCTGTCATTAATTGTCATGTTTGTGTTCACATGTGCTAGTTTCCATTTGATATTTCTGGAAACATATGACACTTAAAATCCATACCTAAAAGACCATTAAAGCATTAAGAGCAATTAGGGGCTCACCAAGCAGTTGGAGAACACAAATATCACAGCTTGTGTATCAGAGAAATGAAAAGGTGAGCATGGTCAAAATATACACATTGGGAATTCCGAAACTGTTTTTCTGCCTTTTATGAATTTTGTGACTTCTAAATAGTAAGACCAGACTAAATAGTTCACGTGGTAATCAGAGTTGATCAGAGTTGTGCAGCGGCTCTAGAGGAATTTGCAGGAGTTCACAGATCTTCCAAAAAGCAGCTCTGAGCCTCAGGGTCAAAGATGTATTAAGAGATAAGACAGTCCCCAAAGGTGGCAATGACATTTTTCCTACGGCTTTTAAGGCAATTTGGGCAGATTTCAACATATACACAGTAGAAAGATTGCCCCTGACTTCAGCCTGGACAGGATGATCCTTTGGAAAGGGAAGAGGGCAGGGAAGCCTCTTCACCTCTGGCATCTTTACCACCTTCTTTTACAAGCCTTGTCCTTGGCAGGACATCTTGAACTGGTGAAATGTGTTCACCATGTGTGCAGCCTGAATCAGACCCCAACCAAATTGCAAAAGCTGGCCAAACCTCAGCTCCTTTACACTCTCCCCAAAGGGACCAAGAGATGAGAAGGCCTAGGAAAGATTTGAAAAAAGTAAGGAAGAAGTTATCTAACGTTTAAATCAGGGTTTAAGCCCAGAGGTGACATGCAGTGTAAATGCATCTGTAATATTGTGAATCCCAAGATTCTGGATTGTTTAGTGCTAGTCCTGCTATAGCAGATTTTGATGCCAATAGTGTTTGATGCCAATAATGTTTATTGATGGAATAATTACAATTACTATAGCTGTAGAAAAGTAAAGAAAGTACTAAAGCCTTTTTGCAAGACATTATAAGGTCACTAATTTTGTCTGTCATAATAAAAGGCAATGTCTGCTTCCACAGACTTCATTCCACTTTGCACATGCACTTTAATCTACCTCTAATAGCAAAATCCTAAAATAAACTGCTGATGAACCTTTATATCCTTGTAAAACTACATTGAAATGCCCTCAAGGTACTTCCAAGACAAAGAGTTAAAGAGGTACCAAATTCAGTGTTTTGAGTCCATTGTTGCCAAAAAATTCACAGAGGGTGGACATAAAATTTTTCATCCATGATGAATTCATAATGTGACTACAAACAGCCCAGATGTTGAAGTCTTCTTCCAAAAAGATGTGATTAAGTCCAAAGGATATCTCAGTTTGTTCATAAATATTCATGGTTAAAAAGTAAGGAGCAAAATATAAATACATGATCAGCAACATATTTTTAAATGTATGCCCATTTCATTTAATTATTTCATTTTGTGTTGATTTTCTTTTAATAAAAAACAAATTATGGTAGAGAGTCAGTACATTTCACACTTTCTGACAAAAAAAGATTACATCTTTCCCTTTTTATGTTGCACAGTACTTAATTCATCATTGATTTAGGTATTTTTCTATTACAGTCTTTAAAAGTTAACAAAGGAGAGATATTATGTTTAGGGGAAAATGCAACACTACACTCCATTTCTTTTTTGTTTTATTTAAAATTTCACTGGGTTTCCACTATATGTTAATGTCGAATTTGTTATTGTTGCTGTATTTTCATGTTAAACTATCCAAGTTTGTTGGGCAATTTCTAAATCTTTCATAGTAGTTCTAATGGCATCACTTTTTACAAATTAGAAAAAAATAAATTGGAATGACATCTTAAATTACATAAACCCATAGTTAATTCATGGTTCTAAAGCAATATAAGACTTGATAGTTCAGATAGATGGAGATAAATCATTTGACCAAAATTTTAAACAGTCTTGGGATTCCAATAACAAAAAAATTGTGATTTTTTTAGGTGTCTAAACATTCACTTCATTGTTTTAATTTCTTTAGGGGAATTGGACAATCTCTTAGAGATTATCTGTCTGAAACAAGTTGTTTAAAGGAAAATGTCATTCTATTTCTATAGAGATTTTAAGATTTTCCACTTGGCTTATAATTAAAGTAAAAAGCAGAAGTGCTGTCTTTGTTCAGAGCAAATTTCAAAACTATTAGCATAAAAAGAACTGAGGATGTTTCTGTTTCTAGAGAAATAAAACATTTTAACATCTGAAGTTAATTTAGTATTTCACAATATTGTTAAAAATTATATTGACTTTGGAAGACAAACTATTTTTTATTTGGATACACATTTTGAAAGTCCTCTAATCAGATTGATAAAAAATTGGAAAAATAACAAAACTGGTGTCTTTTTTAATATTAATATATGTCCTTCAGATTTGTGTATGTGTGAAGAATTTCTGAGTAGTTCTGTTGCCTTTGAGGAGCAAACAGTATCTAAGGTCATTTTTTTACACTGGACAAACAGTGCTTTGCATAAACAGACTTTTCAGTGGTGATAGCTCTTCTACCTTAACCATCTGGAGCAGGAGGAAGATAAGAATTCCTCTTTACCCTAATAAATCTGATAAAAATCACACAAGTATCTTCTTCAGATTATACAGAAAATGTGTTTAAAGTGTGACACAGAGTAGTTAAAATATTTTAAATCCTATTGGTGTTTTGCAAAACCATCAGCTGCAGGTGAAGGAAGGAAGAAGTCACTTGAGAGGTTCTCAGCTTGAGAAACCTACTAAACTCTTCAGGTTTACAACATGCTTGGCAAACTTGTGCTCACCAGCAATGAGAAAGTGTCATTTTCAAGGGCACCATGAAGGACAGAATACTGAAGAGCATTGTGAAAAATGTCATTCTTTCAGCAATTTGCTTGTAAGCTACAAATTTTAATAAGCCCTAAACCACACTGAAAAAAAAAAAAGCAACAAAACCCACCTTTGGCTAAAATAACCAAACCCAGGTGTTAATATAAAAGCTACTATAGTCTGGTCTCTCATCCCTAGTGCTTTGGATATGAAGATTTGTTTCTCTGAATAGACATGAAAGACTTTTCTGCCCAGAACTACAGCAGAAATTCAGCACATAGACAAATTTTAAGACTAAAGGTGCCATGCTCTGGGCAAGTCTCCTTTGATTTTCTTCTCTATTATTATTTGGAATCACTTCAGCATAGATAGAGAGCTGTAGAAATTGAATGTTGTTTATCAAGTACCATGTGACATATTCACCCCAGACATCACACCTCAGTTGTGATTCTCCATGGGATATCCCTTTTCATTGTACCATATTGCACAATTTATGTCTACATTTCCTTTTCTCCTGGATTCTCTTGAACTTGATGTGTTTTCCTGGGCCACCAAAATTGAAGCAAGTTATTAATATTATGCCTTCTTTAGGTATCCAATGATGACTATTGCTGAAAGAATTCCATGTTTAAGCAGCAGCACTTGTCCATTTACCTTACACAATGCTTTGCAATGGCTTATCTCTTTCAGAACCTTATGATAGGTCTCAGGCACAAGAGGACACTGGGCTCAAGGAGAAATGGGAGTCTGTAATTTAAGCCCTGACAGCTGGCACCACCTTTCATGCTAAATTAAAGTATTTTGCAGTAATGCATCAAGAAGATCCAAGGGCAGAATCTGGCCCTTTAAAAACAATCATTTTTAGAGCTAGGAGATGACATCTGCAATTGTTTCCTCATCTTAAAGACAGAGAGACATTCTGCTTTCCCAGCAGTTTGTGTTTTTATGAAAGCCGTCAGCATTAGATACATCAAATTGCATTCACTACAAGCACCCCTGGATAACTTGCTTATTTCCACAGCTTCCAGTCTGATTTTCTGGAGAAGGTCTGCCAGCCCAGCCTGTTAAATAGTGATCCCCGTGAGTCATAACACAGCAGCTCCAGATGGAAGACAGGCAAACATCTCCCTCCAGAGTTATCACCAACTCAGCTCCCATCAATCAACCAGCAGCTGGGACTGAAGAAACATTCACTGCTTTGACTGGCTTGCTCATGCCAAAGACTCAGCACATTAAAGCTGTGCTTCCTCTCACATTCAGTCCTTGGGGTGAAAAAGCCTGAATACTATCACAGATTTCCCATGTGGCTACTCAGCCTACCACCTTCAAGCATCATGTCAAACTTAGTGAGCAAAAGAGATTTTGTCTTAGCACTTTGATTTGGTGTTTTTAATTCAGGGAATGAAGCTTCCTGGCTTACAGGTGAGATCTTGTCAGTTTCACCTCCATCCAAGAGACAGAGGAGCATTACATTTATTATTCTTAAGGCGCAGGAGCAAGTGATTGGCGAGCCAAAGGCACGTCTGGGTTAACATGTGGCAAGCATGCACACTGAGTAAATGTGACTGCTCACACCCATTCTGCAGTTGGTACAATAGCAGGAGTTGGCTGGTGAACTGCAGTAATGGTGGGAATCCAGTTTTTGCTCTGCAGTAGAAGACGTGGCAGGAGGTGGCTGTTCCTTGAGCCAAGACAAAAATGGAGTGAGCAGTTGGAGCACTCCAGTAGCAGAGTTTTGGCACAAAGCTTCACACAACAGCTGCCTCTTGCCAGGGTGACCTGCTGTGCAGGGCTCTCAGCCATCACCTGCGTGGGGGAAGGCTGCAGAAGCTGATACCTTGGGGGATACCAAAGAAACAAAACTGAGGGGTGAAGAAACAAATACACAGGTGATTAGTATTTTCTGATCTGTTACAAGCACAAACTTGGGCTGCAAACACCAGAGAGGACTCCTCTGAACAGGGCTGGCCTAGATTTCCTGTGAGTTAATAGCCCCTCATTCCCAAGCAAGGATGTTTGCTTTTACAGGAGATGATGGGCCTGCCTAAGTGGGAACAGGGATCTGATCTGCAGGTCTGACTTGCTGTTTTCAGAAAGGATATTCAGTGCCCCAGATTTGCCGCTCCATGCTGTAAGCAAGCCTTAAAGTCTGAAGTCTCTTTTTGAGGCATTTAAAAAAAATAACCCAGTATTTTCTGGCCATGCACTCAATAACAAGAGGAAGTTAAAGCAGATCTACACTACAAAATTTATGGTCCATTTTAGGGGAGTCTATTTAATAAAAATTTCATCAAAGACGTAGTTCTGAATCTTACCTTTGACTAACTATGCAAAGTTGTTGTTTTCCTGTGCTGCCTGGACAAAGCAGGAAGGATAACTTTGCATTATTTTAAATGTATTCATCTCTTTAAAAATTGACTGAAATAGTATTGGCATTGTATATCTCAGGCAAAAAGGAATGGTGAGCAGATAAAAAGAAAATCATACACTGCAGGACAAAGAGACAAAATGTCAGCCCAAGAGGGACACAAACAGTAAAGAAAGAAATCACCTGGGAAATGAAATTGTACTATATACAAATTATATATGGAAAGAGAGAGAGAAGGAAATCTACTTCTGTAGGCTGGCCTTTTGTGAGTATCACTTTTATGTCTAGTTTCTATATAGGCAGCACACTTTGCTTTTGCAGAAAACCTGCATTAGGAACAGAAAGCTTGAATCACCTATAGGGAAAAAGAGAAAGGCCATAGGGCTAAATCATAGGATTCAAAGATTTGAAATATTGAGCTAAAGGTACAAAGCCAAAAAATACAGTGACAAATTCATGAATTCTTCAGAGCTGCTCCATTCAACATAAGGCATTGTTCACTGTCTCTAGTCCTGAGAGATATTTTATTCACCTGGAAAATTGCCTTCAGCCTGTCCAAAATAGTATTTTAGTTCTAAGATATAGGGATGTCATTAAATAGAGGGCATTTGACATTGCTGTAGGGCTTCCCAGTTGAAAAAATGGTCTATCAGATAAGGGAATTTGGCACCATTTTATTGTTACTATCTACTGAAGCTAAATAAAAATTACAACTTCTTTGCACCTCTTATGCTTTGGAGTCTCCAGGGAAATCAGGCAGATCACAACCAAGTTAAGATTCCAAATTGTCTATCAGAAGAAAAAGCAGTTTTCAACATTTTAAGCTGGGCAAGTGGATCAATCCCCAGTTTTAGCCAAAGGAGTGAAATGGCAATGAAGCCCAGTTGGACTCTCTTTCTCATTTCTCATGCTGGTACTCTTGTACTGAACAGAGCTTTTCTAGCCTATTGAAAAAAATTTGTAAGATTTTAATATGTCCTGTTCCACCCTCATATTCCTTTTTCCCAGACTCATAATCACTGGAAAATTGTGTGCAACTCAGTCATAAAGCAGATTTGTTTGTAGTTTAAAACAATGTGTCTGTTTCCTTAGAGAAGTGTTCTGCTCATTCTTAAGCTTTCTTCTCTCAACCCACCTATCACAATTCAAAAATGTCATGTTAATATTTCATAGGCAGAGTCCTTCTGGATTCTTCTTAGAAACAGCAGCATCCTTGAATAATTTATACCACTCTGTTTCTGCTCTACTTTTTTTCCTGCACTTCAGTAAGCTTCTATGAAGGAGGAGGAGAAGGAACCAAGTAAGCAACTGCTAGCAAGGGTCTGCCTCTACATCCAGCATTTGTCATCTATTATCCCCATCCCCTCACCACATCAGGAAAGACAGGAAAGGAAATTCTTCTCTCAGAAATGTTAAAGGTTGAATTCAAGTTCAAGGCTAGCAAGGCTTTCTGCAGCTACAAGGATCGCAGCAGGTAAAGTCAAGTTGAGCAAATACCTGCATGTCAATAGTGGCATCATAACTGAAAGATGATTTAGTGAAATTTGGGTCTAAGAGGCATTTTGACCATGCCAGGTTCTCCACACAGGGTTTTACATTGCCTCCCAAACTGTTCTATTATTTCAATTGTGTATGTCTTTGCTGGAGAAAATTTAAAAACAAAGCAAAGCAAAATCAAACCATACACATTAAAAAATCACAATCACATACTTGCCACCTCAAAAAAAAAAAAAAAAAAAAAAAAAAAAAAAAAAAAAAAAACAACCCCAAACAATTCAAATGTAACCTGCAAAGACTGTGGGACTGCTGGAGGGTTCCTTTTTAATCTGAAACACAGAGCAAGAGAAAAAGCAGAGTAAGCACCAGGGTGAGGGTCAGGCTGGAAAACCCCTACTCTGAAGGAATGGCCTTCTTGGTCACGTTTTACACAAATATGGAAACTAGAACCACACTGTTATTTCGTAGCTTCCTATTCTTCACAGTAGAAACCAAGTGGATAATGTAAGCTGCTAGATGCTGTGAAATGTGGGCTTGGCCCAGCTCTGCCCTGTGCCAAAGAGCCTGAAGATAGAAGAGACTGATCTACAACCACATTTCAGCAGTGCACTCACTACAGAGACTGTGCTGAAGGCTTGCTGGTATCATAAAAGCTTTGAAAGAGCCTTTTGTAAATTTTATCCCAGCACTACTACGTCCCATGCACAAGGAAAGAACACAAGGAAAGACAGTCAAACTGCCAAAGGAATTTGTGTCTGAAAAAACTTGATGACTTTCTTTAAATTAATTTTTCGTAGCCAAAATGAACAAAGGACATCTAAATCCTACTGGATTCACATAGTGTCACAAGGAGACCCAGCCTTTTAGCCTCATTATCTTGAAAATATCCAAAGGAGGACCCCAGGTATTTACCTGTCACATTCTTGACTGCAGTGCTGGTCTTTAGACAGGACCATTTTGTCCCCATAGGTATTCTCACTCTTTGCTCATCTTTTTAATCCTGCTTTCATCCACTTAAGGCACACAAATTATTATCAATAGCTTCCACTGTAAATCAAAAGTAAGTCTATGTTTTGTGCAGGCCATTCCTCACCCATTAACTGAATCCAGTAGCAGCATCTGCAGTAGCAGAGTAAAAACAGCATCCAGCTGAACACCTGCAGGGTACTAAGCTCCAAGTCACCTGTGATGGGTAAGAAATAATGACATTTTGAGAGCTAGCTCAAAATGCCATTTAGGAGACTCTTAAACTTTCATCTTCCACTTTTGAAACCAAAACATTGAACATGGATGTCCAGTTTCTCAAAAGTACAGAGAATATATATCTTCATTGCAGTTACTGAAGCTTATGCTGACCTACTTGACACAACTTCACCAGATAGTGCAGGTTAGCAGGGAAGCCAAATCATCACAAAATTGCAGAGACTAACTTGGTGATACATTTCCCAGCTTTCTCAGTAAGGCTGGTAATAGGCTGTAATTTTCTACAGCTATTTGGTAATGGTACCAAGTTACTTGTGATGTAAAGCTTTCTCTATTCCATCCACAGAGAATGAAGTTACACCTTTGCCTGCAGCATGGAAACACCATAGAGAAAACTGTTATTTCTTAATTTCAAAAGGCCTTTTTGAAGTGCCAGAAGGTTTCTAAGCTGCTTTCATAGCCACAGAAATGTGTTCACGTAGAGAGTATGCAATTGTAAATTCTAATTTTCGAAGGACAGAAGTTTAATTTTGCTAATAAAAGATTATAAAGTAAGAGGTCAGATGTTTGTAACCTTAAGAAACAGCACCATTATGATTTAAATATCAGTCATAAGTCAACACCAGATCAATATTTGACACTTGCACTATATTTAAATTATATTGCTCTAAAGTACATTAAGAATTCACTGTTGAAAATATAATTATTCCAGAGATCAGGCTAAAGAAGGACCAATATAATAAACAACTTATAATTGTAAGCATGTTTCCATCAATGATGTTCCAAAACACATCCTCAATAAATCTTTTGCTATATCTTATTATAACTCATAATTTAGTTATATGAAGAATTAAAGAAATAAAATGTGGTTCTTCTCCAATACTCCAGATGTTTTATCTCTGCCTTAAGAATCATTTCACATGATAACTGATGGCTGGAGCCACACTTCTTATACCAAGGATGATTAAGAAAAATAAAATTATTTTAGACTTTTGGGACCTATGTGATATGCACTTATCAGACCTCCAGAAGCTACAAGTATATGAAACCTCTTATCACTGTATGAGGCAGGGATTAGCAAATACCCTTCCTTTAATAGCATGACAATTGATTAGACAAATCACAGCTACATTGCATAGTCCTGAAATGGAGAGGGTAAGTCTTTACAGGAGGCAGACCTGCAGAGATACAACCATATACCACTGCAGTGCCAGGATGGGGAGAGCTCTTGGATCACCCTGAAGTTGTTTCATCTTACCAGTGACCCTGAGCAGGGATCTGTGGCATTAATGGGCTATACAGGGCTAAAGCTTCAAATTGGATGGGGAATGACCTTGCCATGGGAGTGCTTCCAACCTTTATCTAATTTGGTCAGTTAGCCACTAAAAAGTTTCACTTGCCAAACTAAACGAAAATTAGCTAGAAATTCCAGACAATAGTAATGGGTTTGGCTAGGAGTTTCATTTCTTGAGAGTGGGAAAAAAAAAAAACAAAAAAAAAAACCAAACAACCAGCAACAAACTTTAGAAACTTTGAAGTTTAAAGGGTAAAATAAAATAACCATACAAACCTGAAGATTTAAATGGATAACTGATTCAAAATCCAATTCATTTATTGCTCTGAACTCTCTGTTTCCTTTTTTATCTCTTATTTATTTTCTCCTGAGAAATTATGCTAACTTACATAGGTCATTATCTACTTCTGCTTATACAGAAAGCCACTGGCAGTAGTATGAAACTGGTACTGCAACCTGAAGGCTTGTAAAATCTCTCAGAGATCATGGAAAAGCAGCTGAGCAGGGTAAAGAGGACTTTTCAAAACAAAACCTTTCCCTGCAGAATTTCTGAGACAAGAACACAGTCTTAGGTAAGTGTGAGCTCCAACATGAACCAGTTATTTCAGAAATCAGATGTCTCATCCACATCACAAGTCAGAATGATCCCAATCAGGAACAGCTGATTTCACATGCCATAGCCAGATGACAGCAGCTACCGAAGGCAGACAGCTGAAGCTAGTTGTCTATCCAGAGTGTGCAAACAAATACTTAAACTTTGTCACCAGTGTCACCAGTGTTTGCCTTACAGGATTTTAAGGCAGAAGTTTTCTTAAAGGTAATTGAGAGTGGTGAAATTTCCTCTCAGTTTGGGTCTCCAGTGTGTGTGTTTGCTTTTTGAGGCAAATAGCTTAGCAGTCAGACCATCCTGTAGCCACAGTACAGATAGAAAATTATCTTTCCAGTCTTTTCTCCCACCAGCCATGTTTGCAGTTTACTAATTCCTTAAAGTCATACACTACTTTTTCCTACACCAAAAGTCAAGTCCATTTTCTGATTCTAGTTGCACAGGAAAATGCCAGATCAATAATAAGACCCTGATGTCAGGAATTTAGAGAACCATCACAATCTCTGTGTCCAACCATCAATGAATTTCTCTTTCCATCACACCTTTCCTAAAGAAACAGGACTGTGTTTCTCTTTCAGGGAAGGCTGTTGTGAAGTTTGTAAAGTAGCACCTCTCATACCTCATCTCTTCCAAATTTCAGTACATTATTAATCTGATTATAATAATGTTATTCATTCATAGTCGAGGGTTCCCAAAGATTTTCCTTGAGTCATTTTCTCATCACATATATTTGAATTCTCTAGTATATTAAAACATGTAAGTCCAATCAGTATGTTCAGACAGTTATATCAAAGTAATTAAAGAAAAAGAAAGCAATGCAATATGCTTTCCTTTAATAGTGTAAATAGCATAATCAGCTTATACAGAGCATTAGTTACACATTCAGTTGCAGCTTTCTGAAATGTTCAATTTCTGGGCTATGAAATGTTCCCCATTGTCCTTTCCAAAGACATGAGCAAATGTGGAAGTATGAAAAACCATTCCTACCTCTCTCTCTCTTTCTTTTTTTTTTTTTTTTTTTTTTTTTGTTTCTTTGGTTTTTTTGGTGGTTTGTTTTTGGTTTTTTTTGTTTTTATTTTTTTGTTAAGGTAGCTTTAGAAATAATCTTTAAGGCTTAACTTTTTCTTTTTTTCACTTTAGGAAAAGAGCAGAAGAAGCCTCTTTATCTCTCAACATAACTAAAGAGTCTTTTTACACCGTGGCAATTCTAATCTTCCTGTAATTATATTGGTAAATAAATGGGGGCAGGAGAAAGAAACCATGACGTTGCATCTGTCTTCTCTGTATCTGCTTAATTTTGGAGAATTTATTTTGTTGGAAACAGTGGTGGCATCCAAGCTACAAGTTCTATCTCTGTTTTCAATTCTAGCAATGCTGAGATCCAGAACTTGGCTAAAATTCATTTCTGAGCTACTGAATACTTCAAACATATATTTTAATTTTCACTATACCAAACTAAGGCCAGACTGAATTCTTCAGCCCAATATTGCTGTGAAGATTAAAATGCCCAAGTACTTTTCAGTGATTTCCCCAGCTTGCTCATACACACCATTGATTTTTTTTCTTTTGCATTAGCCTTTCCAGAGAAGCCTGAGACTAAAACAAAATAAATTACATGGACCTGCTAATAGTAAGTATGAATAGAATAAAGTCTTTTTTCATAGACCACAGTTCAAGCATAGACAGCTCTTCTGAGCAAACTTTTGAAGCAGTGGCTGAGGCACACGCTGGCCCAGATCTTGTTGGAACAGAATGAAAGCCACACAACTTTCCATAAAAATATGCCACTCACTTATATCCCTCTGAGCACAGTGGAGCAGCCCCTACCTCCAGCTGTTTTTATTTGCTCTAAGATCCATACACTAAGAGTAGCTGACCCGTCACAATGGCTGGGTGGCACTGAATGGATGTGTTGCTACAGCAATTTTTAAAGTCAATTAACAGAAGCATGTAGGAGAGAGAGCAGGAGGAGCAATCACTTGAATAAGTCATAAGCTCCATTTCTATGTGCTGATAATTCATTGAGTCTGAACCAGCACAAAATAATGCACTCAACTGGTTCAGTTTCTTGTTTGCTGTAAGTTACAAAATACACAAAGAAGATTTCTGCTCAGAGTCAAGTAATTTGGAGAGTATGGGATACAATGGACAGTAAAAGACATGTATGAGATTCAGAAGGTTGCCTGTTACCCTATCATGTTTAATACCCCTACATACTTTCTTGAGTGTAGATTAAATGAGAAATGTTCTCCAATAGAAGTGAAAAAATAAACACCAGGGACTCTCTAATACTTACTTCTCAATTGTGTTGTTCCATAATTTTCTGGGGAACGGAGAGGTTAAAAAAAATAGAGGCTTTTTCTTTATGGCTGGACATTTTTAAGTTATCATTTGTAAAACCACATAAAATGATTTAGTTGTCAAAGAATAACTGAATTACATAAATAAAACATTGCATAAAAGACATCTCAGTGCAATTTATGTGAAGCGAATTTCACAAGGACCAGTCTATTGTAGAAAATTCAACTTATCTCTTCCTGATTCTTTCATTCTATCTAAACATAGAAATTTATGTCAGTTCAAAAAAATCTATTACTGTTTCTCATAACTGAATCCATTATTTTCCCTCCATGATCCATCAGGTAAAAACAAGTGCAATAGACAGTTCTAGCAGAGCCTTGAACATAAAAGGCCTCAAGAATAGAATGAGATCTGTTAAACCTATCTTGCTGTGCACTATAACTGGAAATGATAACCTTGAGGTTTAATTTAAAACAAGTCATAGAAAAGACTCCTGACTGTAATTGTTATCTGCCACATAAATAAAATTATTATAAAATGGAAATGGGTTTGAAAAGGTACAGTTTTGCTTGCTGCATTGCCTGTAAGCAAATTGAACTCTGTGAAGGTTTATCACTCTTTGCCACCTTCCTCCTCCAGTCTTTCTTAATAATGGATCCATTTGACAGCAAAAATATGGAAAGAAACAGCTGAAAATAAATTATCAATTTTCCATATTCCTTTTTATTTCCAGAGCTTTACTGGGTCTGTTGCATTTAGTGATTTTTGTCTCCTTTGTTCTCTTGCTAGCCCAAGGAAAAATAAAAATCAAAAATTAGACCTCATATTAGAGTGGCAGCATTTCCCTTGTATGGCAGCAGTTTCCAGACAGGCAAAATGAGGGAATGAGGGCAAGTGCAGGGATTTAAGCCAGAAAGAGGAACCAATGGATCTCAGATCAGCACCTCTGGTTTCTAAGCTTGGCTCCACTGGAATGTTCACAGTGGCAAAGGGACTCTACCAGGCACCAGATTTGGTGCAATTAGAGCAAGAGAAAAATGAACAATGTGCTTTCCTGTTTTTCCTTGATTTTCAATTTGCTATGAAAAGAAAGTGCACTGGTCTCAGGACACATAGCAGAGAGGTAGAAATGGAGCTCAGGCTCGGAAGACAAAGATTCACTGCACCTTTTCACCTACAGTACATTTTGGGAAGGCCAGACATGCACGGGCTGCCTCAAAGATGAACACAAAATTAATTTACTTGTAGTGCCTATAATAAGACACAGCAAAATGAACCTACCTTCTGCCTTTCAGACAGCACTGCAGGTCTCCCACCCTGGGCCAGCACATAGCAGGGACAGCTGGCAGACCCAAACTCCATTAAGCAGCTGGGGCTGTGCAAGCACGCAAGAGAAAGGCGAGATGGAGCGGCAGGATGCAACAGCAGGGAAAGGTGCCTGCCAGCAGCAGCCCAGTGTGCATCACCTGGGGGACATCACATGCAGGTGCCTGCTCCTCACACAGCTCAGCAGGCTGCAGCTCACTTGCTGCTTCCGCTCCTTTGAGCCCAAAGTGGCTCCTGAGGCCACACTTGGTAGAGGGAGCTTGAAACAGCTGATTGTAGTTTCAGCATGTGGGTTATTACACACCCTCCTCAGCAAAGGGTATCATCTCTGCCAGATTCCTTCACAGCAGCCAGCACAGAGAACCTTGACAAGGGTGCTTCAGAGGAGAAATGAAGTCAACTTAGCTGGACAAATAGACTTTTCTACTCTATAAATGTTGATTTAGGAATATATTCATTGGGCAGGTGGGACTTCTTCAGAATTACTGGTGTCACTTCACTGGAGTTCTGCAATATCCTGTTGACCTCCACCCGAAGGCAGAGGCCAGCACAAAGCAGCTTGGACCAGTTGGTGTAATTAGGAATTCTGAAAATTTTTCTATTTCCCTGCTGTCAATTCTTTTTTTTTTTTTTTTTTTTTTTTTTTTTTTTTTTTTAATTGGCAGCTTGTCTCCTGTGAAATGCACACATCTGTGCTGATGTTTTATCAGCAGTTTTGGGTTTTGGTTTTTTTTTTTTTTTCCAATGGGCAAATCCAACCTTTATTTGCAACATTCTTAATGTCATAAGTCTGAAAATCATGTTAGAAATACTGCTTGAACAGGAAGATCACAAGTTTGACGCAGAGATCTTTCCACATAACAGCATTTCTATTATTATTACATAAATCCACTCTGAGGGATTTGTTAACCTCATACTTTAATAGTGAAAACACAGCTCCTAGCCAGACAAAAGATGCATGGATTGATGGAAGCTTGATAATCATAAATAACATCTTGTTGAGGCCATGAACCAGAAGCTAGCACAAGTCTCAAAACAAGCATGGACAGAGGACAACAGGACAGCAGGAGACTTTGCCTGGATATCTCCCAGGTCCTTCCATGCCAATTCTTATCAGATGGGTTTGGCAAAGCCATTTAACCTCTTCTTCTTTCAGAGTGGATGATTACTTTCCAAAATAACATGGATGCTATGACAGCTAATTAATTATAGCTGTATTAGGCCTTACAAATTTAATTAGTATAAAGAGGGTTAGTAGAGAGAAACACTGCACAGAAAATTAAGTTGAACATAGAAACAGTGCTGGAAAGCCACTGTAGCGAGATAGAAGGAGAAGAAAAATGATAAATTAGGAAAGGCTTTTGAACAATGAGTGCTTTAGAGGTGAGTATGAAAGAAATAAGCAGCATGCTGCCTTCCAAAGGCAGAGGAGGAGGAAAGGAAATTAAAAATTAGAAGCAAGGCAAGCAAACAACATTAATAGATTTTAAATACAAAGTGAAGATAATCATATGGAAAATATGTAATAAAAAACATCCAGATCCAGTAATGGATCTTTCTGATATTAGAGGAAAGTGGTAGCACAATTGCATTGACCTCACACTACTAACACAACACAGCTCTTAATTCCTGAATTATGTTGTTAAATAATTAACTAATTAATCATAAGTAAATAATTAAAATTTGGTTGTGTGAGTCTCACAACTGAGAATATAAAATGGTCAGATCAAATCTTTGATACCAGATTTTAGCAGAACCAGTATTGTAGTTAGGGAAAGGGCAAAAAAATAATTGACATCTAGAGCAACATGGACTGCTAGAAGAAGCACCTGGGCTCCATTTCTCATGGAACAAAATAAAATGAATCATAATCTCCTGTATTAAAGTTGAATCTGAAGAAGGTAGAAGAAAGGTCTGCTAGTTACTCTGCAAAATACCTAGACCTGCCCTGTTGAAGTGGGTTTGTGATTTGAGGAAGCAGGATTGAAAAGCTGTCACTCTAAAACACTGAGATAGACTCGAGTTCATGTTAAAATATATTTTCCTCCAGTATCCCTAAAATTAAGAACCATAAAATAAACCCTTACAGTTCAATGGACAATAACTCAATGGACAAGAACTCATAGATATTTAACAATGTTAAGAACAAATAACTTCAGGAACCTAATAATAATTTTGTTTATTCTTGTAAAAGAAGTACAGTAGACAAAATATAAAAAAATCAGCCTATGCATCCAAAATAATAAACAATTCCTTTCCTCCCATGAATATCTGTTTATTTTCAGATATAGCAAAAGATCATGTGCTTCAGTTCTAAGCAAGGCAATTAATTTGGATTCTGCCAAATCAGAGCCATCACAGTTACAGGATTCCTTCTATTATTTTTATCATTAAAGGACTCTGGGAGCACAGATCCTGCTGTGTAGAGCCATCACATTCCTTCACAAGAACAAACTGGTAGGAAGGAAAAATCTAAAAGTAAATAATTATTCCAATAAAGAAATCACAAAAAGCTACAATAGTTACTTAGCTAGACTCATTTAATTTGTTTGTTCTTGCATTGCATCATTTTAAAATAAATAGGAGACTCTTTCTTTTTTTGAAACATCCATCCTCCATCCACTTGATGCTTTGTCTTGCAAAACACTTGCCAGCGGCAAAAACTTTAAGAGTCATTGAGGATCACAGGAGCGGATGAAGTGTACCAGGGTTCTTCAGCTGGGGTCAGGCTGACTCCACAGCCTCCATTAGCCATGTTGGCTAGGACATGCCCTTTAGGAGCATCCTGAGGGTCCATGTCCCAAGGCCTGGGCCTTAGCAATTGCATGGAGATGGATGTCATGGTACTGTCCAGCTGCTCGCTGAGCGCCTCGAAGGTGGGTCGCGCATCGGCCTCGGCGCTCCAGCACTGCAGCATCATCTCGTAGAGTGGCCCTGGGCACCCCTCCGGCTGGGGAAGTCTGTACCCATTTTCCAGCAGCTGGATCACCTGGTATCCTGGCATTCCTGCAGGACAAAATGGGTCCATCAGGCTACTCAGGATCTGCCTACTGATGCAATGTGTTCCTCTCTCTTCAGCACAGAATCACCATAGAATGGTTTGGGTGTTGGAAAGGACCTTCAAGATCACTGAATTCAAAACCCCTGCTATGAGCAGGAACACCTTCCACTGGACCAGGTTGCTCAAAGCCCCTTCCAGCCTGCCCTTGAACAATTCCAGGGACAGGGCCTCATCTCTTACTGTTTACCAGCAATTAAAAACGACCTCTGACATTTCCCAACCACCTCATCCTGACTGTGCCAGCTGCAAGGCATCCCAAATAGGTTTTTCTGGGTGTGAAGCTTTTCCCCCACCATTTGGGTTTGTCAAAACTTTTCTGATATCTATTTAGCTTAAATAGTTCCTAAACACCTCTAGTCTCATTGGCTACAAAATCTCCTAAGAAAACCTGACCTGCTGCTGAATTTTCCTCACATTTAGAAACTTTTTCCTAAAGTCAGCACTAGGTTTCCTCAAGAGCAGCTTGGACAGTGGTATCTTACTTGCTCTATCACCACCAGTCATGGAGAGGAAACCATTCCCCTATCTTTGCTATACTTTTATACACTAAGACTGTTGTCCTGTACCCTTCCAATTTTTTACTCTTTAAATTAAATCTTGTATTGTGTTAACTTCTTTTCCCTAGATCTATGAATGGTGTTTCCTCTGCACATTATCCACTGTCACCACAAATCAACACAACCTCTTCTAACTGATTACTGAGAACAAACCCCTGAAAGTAATGCCAAGTAAGCAAATAGCCATGGCAAAATGGCATTTTCTACTTTCAAGATACAGACAAAGTATGCTTTTAAAAAGGGACAATACTGAATGGATTTTCAGATAATATCCAGAGCTATGGTGTTACTTATTTTTTATACTAAAATTATTTATTTAAGTGCATGTGTGTACATATGCACTCACCTATAGTTTATATAAGACTTCAGGACATTTTGGTTTTGCTTTTTTTTCCTTCAGAACAATTTCGCAGGAGGTGAGGATGGAATCAAAAAGCAAAATCAATTTTTCCTTTTACAGAAAATATCAGTTTGGGACACTGTGAAATGTAGTTTATGGTGAATGCACCACCCCTCAGGCCTGTACAGATACAACATAAGATTTTTTTCTTTACTCCTTCCCTTGTGTTCTACTCACCAGCACAAAATGAGTCACAGTCAATCACCTCACTGATATCTCATGTTATTAGAGCCACAGATCCTTGAGCATTTCTCACAGTACTAGAAATAGTAGCTGCACTCAGACTACTGTATCTACTTTTGAGGTTGGTGACATTTTATATTTTAATTATTTAATTCTTGTAATCTTTTCCTTTATGAAGGCTTTTCACTGCAATGATCAAATATGAGGGAAGGGGGTAAAACCACCCTGATTTATTTTTCAGACACCTTCTTCCTTAAGTGCTTGTGCAGAATTTCATACATAATCTATTCTTCCATATGACATACTAAAAAAAAAATATTAAAAGGAAAGGTTGGGGAATAAAAGAAAAATACTTCCTTTATTTATTCCCTTTCTTCACATTCCAAGAATTGGCATTTTTGATCTGATGATGGAGAAAAATAGCCAGCTGGCTTAGGTGCCTGGCAGTGCAGGTTGATTTCAGCAGGAGGAAGCTTGAGTGTGTGCTAACCACAGCCTTTGCAAAGCTGCCAGGGGGGCCTGGGGAAACCAAAAGGTCTGACTCACTAAATGGACCTCATCTGAACAATCTTCTTCCTCTCTTTAAACTTTTAACCCTTTAACATACCCGTAGTACAGGCATTCAACCTTTTTTTTTGTGTCATTCTGAAATCAAGAAAAAAGTTAGACATCATTCTTTAGGTAAAAAGTACTTACCCTGATAAGGCATCTGCCCATAGGTGACTATTTCAAACAGAAGAATCCCAAATGACCAGACATCTGATTTAATGCTGAATCTCTTGGAGAGGATTGCCTCCGGGGCTGTCCATTTCACTGGGAGTTTTGTTTCAGCCCTAGCTTCATATACTTCTTCATTTTCTACCTATCACGGGTAAAACAAAGCAAGCCTAGTTTCAGATCTGCTTCAGGGAAGCACTTAAGCATCTCACCAAACTCAGCATGTGCTTAATCTGATAATCTTTTAACCAAATTCTTGTTTTTTATGTAAGTACCCATTTTCTGAAGTCTATCTATCACTAGAATCAGTTTTGCAGTTGAAAAATGTTGAGGCTTCATCGGAGGCTTTTCTATAGCATTTATTATTTCAAGCAAGTACATAGCATGGGAGTGGCTCCTGATTAATTATGACTTACTACTGTGAATTCTGAATCTGGCATGCAAAATTTCAAAAGTCTGTCAGGAGTGGCAGTGTAAGCATCCTGCTGACACTAGAGACCAAATGTCTCCACGTCTGGTCTACAGGAAAGAGAGAATGCAAGAGCAAGAGCTAATGAATTTTGGAAGCTTTCTTCTGTGATTTATTGTGGTGTTGAAGGGCCATTGGCTGATAGCAGTCATTTAAGCAGGTTTTTGGGGAGGAAAGAATAAACTCTGACTGATTCAAATTAACATATTAGTTTCCAGTGAGCTAATTAATGTAAAGTGTAAGTGAAAGACACAAAGAATCTGTTCAGTTGCAAATTTGTAGAATCATGTCCTTAAAGGTTTATTGCACAGACATCTTAATTTTGTGAACATTTCTTCTCTCTTTAATGCCTACATGTAATGTAGTGTACATAAGTCACATCTAAGCCTTGGTCAAGTTTTTCACATGCAAATCCAGACATACATGTACCAGATTTTGCTTTTTTGATTGTTTAAATACAGAATTTATGTTTCCCAGATGCAATGCTCAATAGTTTTGAAAATACTGGTAGTTATTGATTTGTATCTCTGTAGTCTTACATGTTGGCATCTTGACCATAACATATCTTTAGAGACAAGAAATTGTTTTATTGCACTAAATAACACATGTAAAAATAGAGATTTCATTTCTCACACTTAATTCTTTGTATATGACCATGTTAGTGTTTTGGCTTAGGAGGCAAAATATTCCTAAGATAGTCTGCCCAAATAATTCTGTGACTGAGTATTTAAGTAAAGTTCAGTTTTAACAAAATGCCAATGGCTGTAAATTATTACCTTTCCTAGTGAGGACAGAAGACAAATATCCATTATGAACAATGTTCAATTAAAAGCATGTATATTTTATATCAAAGAACTTGTAATATGAACTTATACATATTTAGAAGAATCAAAATTCAATTAAAAGAATTTTCAAACTCCCTTGATGCCTTTGTTAAATCATTATTCTGTACTTCAGTATGCAATAAAGCCAATTCTGTTATGAACTTCAATTTCTGCTGCTTGAATGGAAAAACTAAATGAGAAGCATAAGACTTTTTGTCTGTTTTTCCTTCTCAGTGCAAGAACATAAATAAATAATAAAATCCAAACAAACACAGACTCAGAAAATATGGATTTCATATTGAAATCCATAAAATATGGCAAAATAAATCTTTCCAGATTTTCAGAGGTAAGAAATCTCATTTTTAAACCACAGCTCTTTCATAGGGAGACTTTGGTCAGTGATCCTTGACATTCTCTGCCTTCAAGCACTAGAGAAAAAAACAAAATGGTGCAGTGGCAAAGAATTTGCAACTGCAACAGATTTAAAGCTTACTTTATGAACTTTTCTCTTAGCTAGGGAGAGAAATGATTATGATTTACTACTACTTTTATGATTACTACCTGTGATCACAAGTATCATGGAGGCAGTGGGGAAGTGAACAAGGAGAGAATATATGTCAATACATTTTTGTATGCCTTCCCTTATTGGCCCAGGTGTATAATCTTTCCATCATTCCTCTCCATGTTTCAGACACTAAAGCTTGTCCAGCAAAGGGTATTGATTGCCAGGATTCTTCCTGGGTGGCTGAGTGGGAAGCAGACACCAGGATTCTTCAGACTGACACAAAGGCACAGGGCGACTTCTAAACTTGCAAGGGATAATGCAGGTAGAAGACACAATATGTGAATATGTCATAGATCCTTTCCTTCCTGGGCTTGCCTTTGTCTGAATCCATCAATTCAGGGCTACAATTCGTTCTTTCACCTCTTTCACCTTGCTCTCCAGAGTTAAAAACAGGGACAATTAACTCACTCACAACCTACCTTAAAAACTCTTGCAAGTCCAAAGTCTGCCACTTTGTAAACATTGTGTTCACCAACAAGAACATTCCTGGCAGCCAGATCCCGATGGATATAGTTCTGAGATTCAAGATACGCCATCCCAGAAGCCACCTGAGCAGCCATGTCTACCTGATGTGTCAGGGAGATTTTAGAGCCTCCGTCTTCTGTTTAAAAAGGAGATGACAAGAGCAACATAAGAACAAGAACATGATGCTGATTTCAGACATAAATAACTTAAAATCTGACTGGTTCAAAAAGCCAACACAGAGAAACCAGACCATGCAATACAATGAAGTAACAGCAAAATGACAGGGATTAGTGAACGACATTATTTATTTCCCAATAACTGAGTAACAATGCTTGTTCCATCTTCTCTAAAAGAGTGGATACTAAATGCAGGAGTTAATCTTGGCCAGGAAAGAGCTTCTGACACAGTCCAAAGAGAAAATCATTTATCTACTGATAGTAACATAATATGCACCTTTCTGACAGGTTCATAAAACTGTTCCAAACTGTGAATAAGATGTGAGTACCCAGTGGCTGTAGCTAGAGCTGACTAAAGATGGAAAAGGACAGAATTATCCTTATTGCCTGTTCTATGATGATTCTGACTAGGAAAAAAGCCCATCTGCTGTCAAGTATAACTCATTTTCACTTTCCAGTCCACTTGACTGCTTCATGCTGTTATCTCTGGTGTCACTACTCAATGGTAGGATTCCTTGAGATGCTTTCAAGCTATCCTGCTTCTCCAGTAGAACTTTTTGAAGCAATGTGCATGTCATTCTCACCACACTAAGATAAGCAAATTCCAGAAATTAAGATTTAGCAATCAAAGCAATCAAACAATGCAGTAGAAGAACTTTGAGTTGAGCAACTTGCCTCCACAAATGAAGGAAACTCCTAGGCCACTAAAAACTGCAGCTAAAACTGTAAGACAATTAACAAAAAAAAAAAAAAAATCACTGGGGTATAACACATTAGAGTACAAATTCAGGGCCTTTGCAGCATTCTGGGGACAATCAGGCATTCTGAGTAACCAACTTCCTCAATGCAAAGAATTCAAACTAGGAGGTAATTGATGGTAAACCAAATCAGTGGACCATTCAAGGATCACTGTCACCCAATCCCAAATGCTGCAGCACTGAAACATGACTTTCTACCTCTGTAGCCTCTAACACACAAAGCTGTTTCAACTTTGTGTTTCAGAACCTTAATATCAAAAAGCTGAATACTTGCTGCTAGGCTTATTGGCAGTTCTTTGCCATTAGGTTGGTGACTCTTACTAACTGCCCCTGTGTTAGAGAAATAAAAATTTTGTAGCTGGCAGTCTTCTCTCATTTATTTTTAATAGATTTTCAGTGATAATGCATTAGTATTGTTTTAAGTAGCCTACTCCAGTTCTGGCATTTTATTTGATGTAACCTTGTGATTTCACCTTAAGAAGAGTGTGAAATGCCATTGTTTACTAATCTAATCTGCAATCACCAGGCTCTGAAATTCCTGGTCATCTGGATGCTTTGACATAATTAGGCAAAAATAAAATAAAAGAAGAAAAACAAAATTTTTCCTGCTGTATGTGTCTTAATCTATATCCTTTTTTAGGCTAAACTCATTGTCATGATAAACCAGCATTAAGATTATTTACTTCTATTGTTGACTCAGAATGTTTTTTCCTCTCCTACACATTTCATACTGCCTGGACTTTTAAAAGAAAGAGGGACAAAAATTGGACTGTGTGAAAATCCACTCAGTCCACAGAATAATAAGATTTTCTGTTCTGATAGCTGGCAGGCATCAACATTTATTATTCATGCTGCTAGACAAAAATATAAACCCACAAATTATGCTTATGTTGTATTTAATCAAAAAATAACTAAATGTTTTCAAGCACCTTGCATTAGTACTTGGATTTTGAAAGTTAGCCTATGTCAGTCAGCCTTAAATATTCCCTTTCACATGACTTAATCTGCACGTGTTGTGAGCTACCTGGTGAGAGCAGACAAGGATACCAACAAAGCTGAGCACAGCTTTGTCACTGGTCAGCTGATGTTCCAGGACAGCCTGATTTAAACTTGCTTCAAGAGGCAAAATAAGGCAATGCCTCAGGAAAAAGGGGTGACTCATCAGCCTCGTATTTAATGAGCTACTTCAGTGCCAAATGGGAGTTAGAACTGCTGAACCCTCCCTGTTTTATTTCCTGCAGGACACTCAGGAGCACCATGCTAAAGGGCAAAGGTGAGATCCACATCTTACACTAGAGTAGCAGCTAAAAGATCACTTCTATCATTAGGGCCTGTTTGGAATATCAGACTGGGCTGACCTACTGCCTTTAGCCTGGGCTGAGGGAGGGGAAGAAGCCACTCTTGCCCTGGCTGCTGCAGTATTTCTTGGATGCTCTCTCTCTGCCAGCTGGCTCTGCACTGCAGCTGTTCTGGAGTCTAAAGAAGGGAAAGCTTTAATGAGAAGCCACAGCTCACCCAGAGCTACAACTTGTGTACAAAGACAGAGGATGAAATTACAGGTATCTTTGGGATCTGAAGTGTAAATAATCTATGTCTGTCTCCTAAAGATTTCTGACTACACCTCCAAAACTCCAGGTTGGGCCAGACAGGACCTCACCACCCTCATAGTGAAGAATTTCTAAGAATTACCTGATGATAAGCCACCATCTTTCAGATTAAAGCCATTCCCCCTTGTCCTGTCACTATCTGGCCTTGTAAAAGGTCCCTCTCCAGCTCTATTGTAGGCTCCCTTTAGGTACTGGAAGGCTGCTCTAAGTATATTTATAGATAGCTAGACAGATAGATAGATAGATAGATAGATAGATAGATAGATAGATAGATAGATAGATAGACAGACAGACAGATAGATAGATAGATAGATAGATAGATAGATAGATAGATAGACAGACAGACAGACAGACAGATAGATAGATAGATAGATAGATAGATAGATAATGTTAATATGACTTCCACACTCATAATCAGGCACTACTGCTCAATTTATAAAATCTTCTCTTGTATTATTCTTTAACTGATAAAGAAAATGCAGCACCTCCATGTCCTTTTTTACTAATATTTTTTGACAAAACCCTCAACCTCTTATGAAAAATTTATTAGAGAAAATATTAAAGAATTCTTGGGGTCTGCACCCTGTTCTAAGCAATCCATCACAACTGCTCATATAGAAAAGACAGGAAAATATTCTCATTGACAGATATCTGACAATAAAATAAGAGAAAAATAAATAAGCAGTACTTTCTCCAGTGAGGGCATTGCCTCCACAATAATTCACTGAATTTCAAGAATGCATACCTGCCAGAACAAGCCCCAGGTCCATCAGAATTCATAAAAGCACTCATACATTTATGACAATTTCATTCACTTCCAATAACAAAGAAAAGTTTTCAGGTGCATTTTTCTCATACAGCTCAATAACTCTGCATAGCAGTGTTCATCAAGAACTCTCCCAAAGTACATTTGAAGTGTGCACAGGGAATTCCCATGTCCATCATTATTAAGTAGCTGTCATTATAGGGAAATGTGAATAAAATTTTTAAAATTTAAAGCTGGAAAAGCATACCATACAGTTCTGGGAGGGGAATAGGAACAACGAATATCTCTGGACTTTCCTCTGCTCTAGTTTGCCCTATTTACCCATAGTGTACCCAGAGACAGAAGCCTTCTGGAAATATTTTCCTGTTTCCTGCAGAGGCTGAATCTCAAGAAAACTTATCAGGAGCTGTTGCACTCCAGCTGATATAAATCACTTCCAGTCACAAAGCTTCAAATACAAGCTTGAAATATTTTTCCTTATTAGTCTCACTAACAGCAATGACTTTTCTCTGACCACAATACCCATCAAAACACTTGGATCTCTACCTTCACCTCTTAGTTCTGTGCACCTCCCTGTGCATTGGCCATCAGACAAGGAGGGATACTCCTAGGCTGGGTTTCAACTGAACATTTTTATGGATATCTTGATGGCTGCCTGGAAACCAACTGACTTCCCACAGCCTCTGATGAAGAGCTACAGAAGTGAGCAAGGAGCAGGGTGCTGTGCATATGCTGGGAACTGATCCATGCACAGGCTGCAGCACTGATGTGCTCTGGACACGTTTCCTCTATGCACACTAACAGGCCAATTTTCACCTCTGCAATAGCTGTGACTCATTCTGGCTTTCTCAGAGCTATTTCTCCAGCGTAATAAATGTTTCCATGTACAGCAATCATTTTCTGATGTGCCAGGCTCTTTCAATCAGATAAACTGCAATCTGCACACAAAGGCACCAAAGATGAGAATTTAAAGAAAATTTGTGCCTTGCTACCTCTAGCCAGCAAATGCCTACAAAACTGTGGATGATCTGGCCCAAGGTCATGGCAGACCCACTCTGGGCAGTTCCTGGTAGGGCTCTCTCCATGTCAAAGTTTTCTTTAGCTGTAATTGTGGGTAGACAGACCCTCATTTAAAAATGGTTCTGCAGAGAAGATGGGGGAATGTGTCATGGTAAGTGCTGCCTGTGGTATTGCACAGGACTTGGTTTTATGGGCTGGAAACAGAAGAAATTCAGCCTGACAACCGTGGCAAACATTTTGTCTTCAAGAAATCATTACAGCTTTAAAGACATTTAGCATCTCACAGACATCTGCTAAACTGAAAAATGGGTAACAACTCTAGAATCAAGCATTTCTCAACAACAGGAGTGAACTTAAAAGTGCAATCATTATGCTAGTCTGTTCCAGGCTGTACGATTTTATTTTTAATTATTATTTGCCTTCAAAAAAGCACTTTGAAGTGCTGCTGAGATAAAAGCCTTGATGAGATAGGCAAGAGACAAATTTGTAGTGGAAAGCTATCCCTGACTAGTAATAGTTTTCAAAGCTGGTAAGTACATTTTGTGGAAGTGCCTCTATTTCATCTCAAATACAATGACCTATCCTGGATACTTGTGTTTTTATTCCTTTGTGTATGTTCCCATCTAAGCATAGAACTGAATGAAAAAATATGGTCCATTATAAGGCAAGAATCAGACTGTGAATGTGATTCTTTCCTACTTCTCAAATATTTTGGCATGTCAAAAATTCATAAACCCTTCTTTCCACTTTTTTCACCCCCACACATGACAAATAATGCAGCTTTTATATTAAACCAGGGTATTGTGCTTCTATCTTTTATGTTAGTGTATTTACTAAACTGCAGCACCCTTAACATGAGTTTAGAGTAACTTGCTTACTTTTAAGGTATTCTAGAAGACTTCCATGTCTCATCAGCTCAGTAATAATATAAATTGGGTCCTCTAAAGTGCAGACAGCATAAAGCTGTATAAGCTTTGGATGTCTCAAGTTCTTCATCATTTGTGCTTCCCTCAGAAAGTCATTTCGATCCATTGAACCTGAAACAACAGCATATAACAAAACATAAGCTAAGGTTATTAAAGGGCTTTCTACTAGCCTGGCAATCTTAAGGGAGTAACTGATACTGTTTTCTGTCTTTGAAAGTACATTAGCATCTCAAATCTTCACAGTTCCCACAGAAAACAGACAGTGCAGCTGAAACAAACAGTTAATGAGTGAAACATGCCAGTTGCGTAGGGACAGAGAACATATGTGTCCCAGCCCCCAGAAATATAAAGCCTAAAATCAACCACCCTCAGGCCGCCCCCAAACAGGAAAAAAAAATGTGAGGCTAGAATATTAAGGGATACATTTTAGACAAAAACCAGGTTAACAAAAGGACCAGAAACTGAGGTGAGAGTGTCTAGCTAATGAATATAAAATTTCTGAGAGAAAACTAGTGTTGCAATAACAATCTGTTGCACTATATTTTCAGCTTCACCAATCAAAGCCTGAAAGCACTGGAAATCAGTTTAGCATATGCAGAGAAGATGTGTGCATTTTATATATACAGAAACAAATAGCTATTTATAATGATCATGCAATGGCAACCTTATCAGAAATACCAATGTATGCACAGATGTAACATTAATTTTACAATCCTTTAAATACCAAGTGTCTTAACAGCAAATGATGCCAACTTTTTAAGTGTTACATAAGATCATAACATCTCTAGTTCTATTCATATACATAGGGAACCAATGCAGAAACTATGTCAAAGAAGCAACCAGAAATGGCACAGGAAGCTAAAGTCATGCAAATGTAGGATTAAAGCTCATATGTCCTGAACAGGGGATTGATAAGGAAAACATGCACAAATAAAGAAGCAAAGCTTTCTAGATCAATGATCCAGTAGTGATCAGATATTGTCAGATGTTTGAGGAAGTTGGTGAATAATCTCCTTCAAAACACTTGTACAAACAAATGGGAAACTATTCAACTACTGACATGTCTCCTTCCTCCCAAATGAAGAAAATATCACAGTTAAGATTAGAGAGTAAAATATCTAGTTATCCAAGTTATTCTGCTTTATGTCATGTTTCAAAACAAACTCCTCTTACTCAGTAAGCAGACTAAGTAATTTGAGAAGCCAAGAGTCTTTATGAGGTTTTTTTTTTTTTTAATATTAGGTAATCTATAAGGCTCCTTTGGGAGTTTGACTCTGTTCCAAACATGGATTTTTAAATTAAGTTAAATTCTTGGAGGATGTTAAATGGCTCAGCAATAAAATTCCAACAGAAAATCTGTTCTACAATAAGGATTATAAAATCAACCTGCTCACCCAATACCTACCTTAAATGCCGCCTCCTGAAAAATGCCCCAGCCTATTTCCCAAAACATAGTAATGATGTGTGATTTCATATTCTCACATCAATACAAGAGGAATGATGCAGAAATGCTCCTAACATAGACTTTATGAAAAAAGAGCCTCTTGACGTTGCTACTTGGGAGAGCAAAGATTACATTGCAAGGAACTTCCATTTCCTCACACTTCCCCTGGCAATCCCACATTGCCCAATTTGATAAGACTCTATAGGATGGCATAAGGAGGAATGCTCACAGTTTATGGATTTCTATGCCATCAATAAATGGCAGCCAATAATACATATCCTTAACAGGTACAAGCTATACACATTTTCTTTAGTCACTCTCAGAGGAAAGTGGGGGCCTACACAAAGAGTAAATGACACCTGGTCTGAGTAAAGCAAAGATTATGACAGAGAGATAACCCAAAATATATTTCATGCTTATTTTTCTTGTTTAGAACAACAGAATCTTTATAGATTTACTCGAACTTTGCCCAATTCTAGATTTTTTTTTTAATTAAACTCTAGGGTTGTCTTTTTAAGTTTTAGACTCACTTTGATATTGATTTAAAATTCTGCCCCATTTGTTTACTTGTTTCAAAATATGTGTATTGTCATAAAAACGAAGCTAAAATCTAGAAGCTTCATGGTGTGAAGCATTCTGCCTCCAAAAGCAAATGCCTCACCATGACTAATGATTTAGTATCAGTGCCAAAATTTGACAAGTTGATCCTAAAAAGGATAAACCACTCGCTCTCTTAGGGTCTACCAAATCATGGACCCTCTATGGATCATTATACAAGATTTCTTCACACCATAGAATTTGACAGTCTGATTTGTTCCCACCATCTAAGTTTGCCTACAAGGAATTTCTCAGTTTAATCATGCTATAAACTTCTTCCAACAAACTGAAACTGGTAAACATGTATGACAACTTCCAATAAATTGATCAAGAAGGAAGTATTCCATTAACTGAATAGCTGCAAATCCTTTTCTACACTGTAAAAGCAAATAACAGTGACAATAATGATAACCAACCAGAAAAAAATCAGTAAGTATTTCTTGCATATTTTAAAGAGCATATGTAACCTTCAGTTTTACTTAGTTTGTATCTTTAAATAGTACAAGTAGCAGACAGCACCCCAACCCCCCACAGCCTTGTAGATCTTATATTGTACTTAATAAAATTGGATGCTAACTGAAAAAAATTTAAAAGTGTATTTATGACTGTTCTGCCTAAGATTAGGTTTCAGCAACTGAATAAGCAAATTAAAAACTGCCTCTAAAAGCAATCAAACACGCTTGTTACAAATTAGTTGGATAAAGCCTATCACAATACTGGCAAAGAATTTACAGTAGATCCCTTTGAGGAAGGAAACACATGCCACATGGAGTTTCAAATAACTGAGGAGGGTTTAGCTTGTAGTTGAATATGTGTGTTTATAATGAAATATGCATTTCATCTGTAAGTGGAAAACACAGAATAAAGAGCAGGTGGAAATAGAAACCACTTGGTCATTAAATGATTAGTTTACACAAGCCTTTATTGAGACAAGTAGAGGCTTCTTTTGTGTAAGATACCAGTTTGGGAGTAGATTTATCAGGACATGAAAAAATACAGTCTTGATAATCTATTTTTTTGAGTGAGAGATGTTTTTCTAAATTTCAAAGTCATTCCTAAGAACAAAATGTTGGAATCTCTTTCTTTGAGCTGTTCTATGTTGTGCTGCTTTAGCAGAAATCACCTCTAACTTATCTTAGAACAGATATACCAGTTCTGAATAACTTCTCTTTGAAAATATTCTGTTACAGATCTGAAGAAATTTCATATTCTAAGATAAACACTGATAATCTGGAAATGAGTTGGAGAGGAAGGCCAGTTATTTTCCAGATTCCACTAAATGTAAATGGCTCTAAAATATTTAATAAACCCATCACAAGACCCTTTGCTTGCAACTTTTCAATAAACTTTCCCAAATTGCTTCAAAGTACCCTTGTACTTCAGAGGAATTGAGTCCTCTAAGTAAAGTTTATAGAAAGTTAATTTATGTGGAGACTGCATTAAACATATAACTATGATCTTCTGAATAAGTTTATGAGTAATAAAGAAATAACTTAGAAACTAAATATATGGCAACACAAGAAACTAAAATAGCCTATTCACATTAACAAATGAATAATATATGTTTTTGGATATTCTCAAGCAGCTTTGTCACCACACAGAAGTAAACTTATAAGTCAGTGCAAGGCCACATACTGAATTAAATGGAATAAAAATTTTTCTTTTTCTTGGGGAAATTGGGGTACTTCCCTGAATGCAAAGCTTTTTACACTGCATATATATTAAAGAGATGAAAAATTAAAGAACTGAACATATTATTAAAAACTCCACTGACAGTGCCAACCCAGACAATATACTGGAAAATCCTCCTGGAAGAAAAAAGTCATGCTTGGACAGTTTCCATGCAGAGAGAAGGTTGGGAGATACTCTACACCGTGATAATGACAAATGTATCCGTCAGCTTCAACAGGCATAAGGAACTTTATCAGATACAATTAATTGGTGATGATAGATGTCTGCTTCACATGCTGGCAGCTGGAGAAGCAAGCTAGCCCAGACAATAGCTTCTAGAAAATCCATCACACTCAACACAGGACAAAGTACAAACCCCTGATGCAATGATTTCCACTTAAATAGAAAAAAAACAGTGTCTCAATGAGGAAATAAAAACAGAAATGTGAAATGACATGTTCAGGGACCTGCATCAAGGCAGTGCTCTGCAGGGCCAAAACCAGAAATAGCAACTTCTGGTTTCTAGACGGTTTTCCTATCTGCTGATTCCTGCACCTCTTTGAAAACTGTGGGTCAACAGCTCAAAAGTCAAAGATGTTCCTTAAGGCAAATATGTCCTTATGTTTTGTTTTTTCATTCACACATTCATGGCTATAGTTGGGGCTGGTAAAATGCCACAGATGTCTCCAAAGCAGAGACAAGTGGACCGGTGAACAGATAAAAGAATTATTTGAACAAAAGCATTACATTACTACTGCTTTTTGTTTATAGTCACACTGAACAACAAATTGCAAAAGGAATTAAGAGAAATAATGTGCAAGACATTGACAATGATATTTAAGAGCAAAGAGTGGAATGATCTCAGGGAATTTCAGTTGTAATTATGCTGGAGGGACAAGGGGTGTGTGCAAATTGTCAACTTTGAGTTTGTGATTATGATGTTTTGCTTTTGGTGTGGAGAATTATTTTTCTTGATGTTAGTAAAGTTTATGAATGAGGAATATGCCACCCAAACTGGAGCAGTCTGCTCCTGAAGGACTGCATCCCATGGAAGAGAGCTCCACTGGAGCAGTTTGTGAAGTACTGCAGCCTGGAGGAGGAACTCAAGCTGGGGACAGTTGTGGAGGACTCTCCTGTGGGAGAGACTCCTTGTTGGAGCAGAGGAAGAATGTGAGGAGCTCTTCCTCTGAGGCAGAAGGAACATCAGAGACAATATGTGATGCACTAACCACAACTCTCATTCTCATGTCTAGCTGCCTCCTCCCACAGTGGAGGATTTTGGATTCCAGGAATCCAATTTTACAATCAATATAAAGAAATGTGCTCTAATAGCATGTTATTTTCCCATTGTAATGTGCATTTTCAATCTAGAGTCTGACATATGAGTGCATATATTTTCCTGCAAATTATTACAAAATCTTGTTCTATCTGAAAGGCCAGACACCTAAAAAGAGGAAAAGCATTGCTAGTATGCTGCACATGAATGTTTCTGAAAGAAACAGTTGTGAAATTTTGAGTTTGTATAAAATATTTCAAAAATTGGCTCTTGCTCACAATTGGAATGGAAACAGACTTCTGAATACCCTAATCACTCATGAGTCAAAAATCACACATTGGCATCAAGGGAGCCAATGACTTTGGGGAAAACCCATTACTGCCACTTTACCAGGAAAAGTTTATTTGGGAAATGAGAAGGATACTATCTAACAAACTGCATTTAGCCTTTCTAAAGACAGCTGAAAATTGGTTTAACCCACTCTGTGTTTACTTCCAGAATGGAAAGAAAAATTAATACATTAAATAGGCTTATTACAAGAAAGGGTTAAAGAGAAGACCTCAGGCAAATTCAAAGGTGAAATTAGGTGCACATTCTTACAGTGCCTTTATCTTAGGACATGAGGACTTCTCATTATTGTGTACTCGAGAACAAGCTGTGTTTTGATTAATATAAATGCTAATCTCAGCAGAGGGATGATGTGTAATGGCACATAACAGCAAAGTATTCTGACTATATATGGTCTAGAACAGATGTACACTGCAAAATAAAGCTCAGCTGGAAAACCCAAAGTAACAGAAATCTTTTCTGGCTTTCAGGCCTATAAATCTGTGACATTCTGATTGCATTATGCTCTTTGCTATTGTTCACAATGTGATTACCCTTGCTCAACCTGCTCCTGTGTGGTAATAAGCACTGTTCCATTTCACAGTTTCTCTGGTGGTAAAGCCTTTCTAGCTTTCCATCTCAGGCCTTTATATTTCCAGTCAGATCACTTTGAGTTTAACACACTCCTCTGTTTTTCTGATAACTTGCTTGTCTACACCGTAAAACAGCTTAATGAAAAGTTTGTAGTTTAAAATACAGCCCCTCCTGCCCCAGGGTAAAGACAAGTGATTCAGATCTTTGAGCCAAGCAATAGGCGAGGTTCATTTTACAATGTGTTACACTGAAGCCTGAAACGCTGCTTATGTGAACATTGGAAGCTTCAATCATCAACACAATATATTTCTTGATTACCCATTAACTACTATGTTTTCCATTCATTTATCAACTTTATGTTATGGGGAGTGAAATTACCAAGCCTACCCTTTGCTGAAATTTTATTTGTACCAAGGTAAACATTTATTACTCAGATTAGGGTGAGAGTATTGTGGTTTGTCCTTAATTAGTGAAGTGTTATTCCTCATGAGTAATAATGAACAAAAGTTATGGAAAACCAATGTGCTGGTTACTGTAAGGCACTCCAAATGCCTTCCACTATACAGTGAAAAACACTGTATAGAAGAGGATAATTCACTGGAGAAGTAATACTAGAAGGTTAAATGCTTACATTTGTGACTGTTTGAACGAGATAGTTCACAAACTACAGTGATAAGAGATTCAGCATTAACTACATAATTTAGCAAGGACAAATCAAAGTCTTCATTCTGAGCAACACCATGAGCAATACCTGGCTTTCTTATCACAGTGTGAGGTCACAAACTCTTCTATCCATGCACTGCATCCAGGTGGGGCTTCTAACAGCCCTAACTCAACACAACCCACCATGCAATCAGTAAAACTGCTGCTGTTGACCTTAGCAAGAGTCAGACTAGAGTGGGAAAATCTGAGATAGAAGTATTGATTAATCAAGCCTTTTTTCCCAGGTGAACTATGATACTACAGAAAGAACCACAGTTGAAGGAGTTTCTTCTATTATACTGTGCTAGTCTATACGTGATAAGAAGTTTGTAGTGTCTTATGTTTATTCTGGTAAAAAGACCTGGTTTCTGTTTGCTGAGTCACTAGGGAGATGAACCTGTTCACTGAAAAAAGTATTGTCTTTTATATGAATTATAGAAGGTCTTTAGTTTGAGCAGTATTTATATTTTCAGTTAAGCAGAGAGAAAAGAAAGGGTACTTATTTTATTTCAGTTTGCATGTCCCAAAACCCAAAAGATATCCTGATACAAGAGAGCCTTAAAACATATGTTTATATTCCTCCCTGTTCAGGAGACCATTCAAGCAGTGCTCAAGCATATTGATGTTATTCTGAATCAAAGGTCTGAATCTGTTCTGCTTCCTGAATCAGGTTCATTAGTGCCCAACACCAGCTTTTTCAATTAACCACAGCTCATGCTGTTATCTCTTTTTAAAAAACATATATATAATCCAGACTACCTCTCTTATCTATGTGGTTCTTGCCATCTGCTGGCAGATATTTTATGTTGTCAATTGAAAATGCACAAATTTCTTGAAGTTAATGAAACATAATTAAGAAAAATGCTAAAAGCTGTAATAGTCACAATCTTATATTACATGCAAATAGTGGATATAAATGTTGTGTGTCAAAAACTTTGAAAAATTGTATTCAAGCAGTACTAGGATTAAAGCACTCCTTAAGCACAAATTTAGCATAGTGGATACTCTGTATTACCAAAGAAATCACTGTAATATAGCACCTAATCACTAGAAAACTCCTACAGATGACAAACTGCTACTAAATCAATTACCTCACCTACAGATTATTCACTACAGTTACTCATTTCCATATAAACAATACGGAAAAAAATAGGAACAACCCTTATTGTGGTTGCCTTCTTATGTGACACAGATGTTGAATTAATTCAGCTCATCTAGAAACAGAAAACAGTATAAAATTCTAATTCAAAATACCCAAGGCTATCTGGACCTAGAGCTTTACTAATCTCCATGTCTAGGTGTGTGGATTTTAAGAATGTGTGCATATAGAGATAGGCTGTCTTTGCTGTAGCATTTAAAAAGTAAAGAAGCACTCTTGCTCATATTTCATATTATTAAAATTTAAAAATAATTCACATACCTGGTTTTAATGTTTTGATTGCCACAGGGGTGGTATCATTCCACCGTCCTTCCCATACTTCACCAAACTGACCAGATCCTAATTTTTGCACCAATTTCAGAGATCGTCGGTCTATCTCCCAATGATCAACAGTTTTATAAGACAAATCAAAAGTAGCAGGACTTTGTATCTGGTAAAAGAAAATAAATAATACAATAATTGAGACTTGTAGTATTTTTTCAACAACATACACAAATCATTGCTAACCATGTCATTTAAAGCTGGAACAGATATAAATAATGTTTCCTTAGAGTACACCCATGAGATAAAGTGAATCGAGAACATAAAATACAACCCTCATACTGGGTGCTCTTTGTTAGAAATAAGAAATATACTAAGGAAAATATCCTGCCATTAAAAGCAAAAATTAGAAAACATCCCTCTAGCAACCTTTTTGAAAAGTGACATATTGTTTGCCAGAACCTTGTGGTTTTATCTCAGTAATTACTTATGGACAGCTAGAGTTATGAAGCTGGAGATTTCATCTCCATATACATTTACAAAAAGGTATTCATAAATCATGATTTGGCATATTCCCCCCCTCCAAACACTTAATGATTTTTTCAAAATGGCATGGTACTCTATTATTAATTTATCAACCTCAAGAACGAAACTGTAACACTACCCAGAACTTTCTGAAAACAAGCAGATCATTAACATCTGAAATGGTAGAAGCAGATATGGGGACAACACTTTCTGAAGTGATATCTGATGAGTCAACTCACAAAAATTACTTTGCACAGTGTAGCATCCACTCCTTACCTTTAGGCATGGCTTTCTGAGTGACATGCAGAGGCCATCTCTGTTCTTGCTATAATAGTCAACCAGCTCATTCAGAGTTTTGAAAGTTATTCTTTCAGTTAGGAAAATTCTTCCATCCACCTTTCTGATCCTGTAGTGCTTCACAGATATGCCATCAAAAACTAAAGATTTAAATATATTAAATGTCCAGGAATTATTGCAGTGGTACAATATAATTTATAACCAAACCATCACAATGTTCCTAAATATATTTATGAGGACCTTAAAATAAATTATTTTAGTTCCAAATATGTCAGCTATTCAAACCAAAACCCGTTGTTCAGATAGCTTCATGTATCTTGTCTATTAGTCTTCAGCTATTCAGATTTGGAGATTCTCCAGCATAAGAACTGATATAGAAGTACATAAAAACATCTTCTGTGAGGCAGTTCATGTTTCCCATCTTTGAAGACACCAAAACCAGCCAAAACCATCAAATTGACTGCAATCATTTAGTCAGTTTTTAATATTTCCTTTATCCTCCTTTATTTTAGTGTTAACATACCAAATAGCAGCTGTTAGGCTGGCAGGCATTTTAGAGGAAACAGATATACCCTCCACATAGCCATGGTTCTTGGAAAGGCACTCACATTTCCAAGGGAGTTTTTAATTTTTTGCATGTTTGGAATATGCAAAAATCAGGTGAATAATGCTTCAGGCAGTTGATTCCTTTTCAGTGGAATCTTTTTATTCTAATCTGCTTTGTCTTAATCAATAAGTTACTTATCTACATATGATGGCAGCCAAAGTGTCCCTACCTGTGTCCATTGGAGCACCCTTTTACATGTGTCAGAAAAAAGGCTGGGCCACTGCATGCTGGGGCTATACATGGGCCAGATCAGAGAGACAAAAAATGAACATAAATCTCACACACACACACACACACACACACACACACAGAGAGAAGAGTTTGGAGACCCATTAGTTTAAAGATCTTTACAAAGAAATATCAGTAGAAGCAATAGCAGGCTCATCACAGAGGGCAGTTGAGAACAGCTGAAAAGATATTTATTCACTTATGTGGGTGTCATTTACAAGACACTCCATTATTTAGACATCACTGTTCATGTTCAATGGGCAGTAGACAGTTTATATTACATACAGAAGAGTAGCTGATTTAGCTCCAAAGAAGTCCAAAGCTTTTAGCTCTAACATTAACAGTGTTCCACTGTTAAACCTGGAAGACAGATTTTTTTATACTGTTTTACTGCATGCATCTTGGCAATAGCTTTGTTTATAATAACAGAGGAATGCATGGCTACATATTGTATGTAGAAAAAATATAGAATAGGTTGCATGAAATTAGCAAAGCTGATGGAAGAATAATTTCTCTCACCATCTAAGTGATGAAATAAAGAGGAAATCTTCCTTAGCTACTATTGTGAATGATCAAATATCTTTGCACTGTACTGTGTGATTGTCATCCAAGACCACCAGAGAGCAGACAGGAGCTTTTCAAAATACTCCAACTCAGGTAGTAGTTTTAAGAATCTAGCAACTTACAATTCTGCATGAGGACAGGAATGAGAATATTTGTAAACAAAATACATATTACACTGCACTTTTCAAATTATATTTCTTTCTGAATTAATACCCATAATTTTTAACTGTAAAATTTATGAATGTTTTTGTGATGTGTCATTTGGAGTTGAAGCAAAATGAAGAAAAGAGTAATTCAGTAAGAACAGACTGAAAATGTAATGACTTTTTCAAAGTTCACGGGAAAATTAATCCAGACAAATTAGTTAGTCTTTATGATGCATTGAACAAAAGGCCAACAGGATGACTGTGTTAATCCAGTTTCAGTTGTATATCACAAGCAATAGTAGTTTGACTACCTGATTTATTTATTAGCAGTATTATAGCTATTACTTGTGAAGTAGCTTACATTAATAATGTAAGAGCTGGTTTGAAGGATGTGCTCTAATTTCTTAAATGAGCCTTTTACAAAGCCTTATCATTGACAGCATCCAGGTCAGATGGTGATTTGCTGGAGAAAATTTATGTACTGATAACATCTCATCTTGCAATAAGTAGATTATACTAGTGCAGTATTTGACAGGGGGTTGTTTACTTCTATTTTAGGGCTGAATTTGGGTGTACAAATCCTGCAGCACACACTTGGCATTCCACAGCATCGTGTGGCTCCTCTGCCAAAATTATACAGAGCACATACGGAAAGGACTATCCATAACTCCTTTCAGTCATCTCTACATCCATGCCAGACTACTAACCAGGACAGGGTTGCAATTTCAGTTTCACATAGCTAGGCAGTAGCTGGGTTTGAAGACTGAAGAGGTTTTATCCTCAACTCACCCTTTCCAAAAGAATTACAGCTCCCCATTAGATTTCTAAATGGTTTCAGTCTAGCAGAAGGATTATCCTCTCTATCTATCTTCACATGATGGGTCAAGCAGAAGTGGGTTTTGCCACCTGAAGAATGTGAATAAAATAATTTACTAGTTCTTCTCCAGGGCACAAAAATTTATGGTGGTATCAGCAGAGTACACACCTTCACCAAATGAGTAATGAGACACTAATGTTCCATTACTGCCAAAAACAATGTGTCCCAACACGGCTCCTGTGCAGAGTCCTCCCCCAGCACCTGCCATGCATCACTGCCACCAGCACCTCTGCTCTGCCTCCATGCCCAGAGTGGATGTGGGAGGAGGGTGACTCATGAGATCACTCTCACCAGCACAGAAAGGGTACAGGGACAGATCCAAAATCATCCTCTCAGCATGGCCATGATTTTGCCAGTTCTATAAGTCTGCTGCCTTTAACAACTCCCTGTTTTTCCTGTGCTGGAACCCAAGAGGAAAGCACACAATATTCTTTCAGGAGCATGGAAATAATAGCTGAAGAAAACACAAACCATTTACATTGTTACTTAATGCAATAAGTCTTTCAGATACCATTATTCAAGGATGGGCTAAGTACAGAGCCTCCTGCTATCATTGGCAATGACACTCAATTAAGCTGAGCACATCTGAATTATGGCTTTTAATTAAAAAGAGGCAACATCTAAGATGGCACTAACATGTTTAAAATTTAATGCATTTCACACCAGATGCTGGAGTCATCAGCATAAAAATCTGTCGACAACATGTGCATTTTTAAAATGGGAAAACCTATTTTTAAAATGTCAAACACTCAAAATTTATAGTAACACATGTCAGTGGCCTATCTGGCTTGATGAGCTTTCCATTTCACTATTCACAGATGATAAAAATCTTTCTGAACATGTATTTTTGTTTTCAATTTAAATAATTATTTATTATCCAAATCTTACAAATTGAGAGGTTTCCCAACAAAACAATTTAGAAGCAAAAAGTGTAGTTTTATGAGATTGAATTTTTTTTTTTTTCTTACTATGAAGATCATTTGTCTCCTCAATCAACATTAAATCTCTTATATATCCCATTGCCCATATGAGTAGAAATCACCCATGAAAATTATAAAATCAGTTTATAGGTTATTGGGTAAAAATCTTTCTTCAACTTCTTTTTTACCTAAATGCCATGCTGGACAGAGAATTAAAATATTTTCTTGAAGACCTTAATTCTGAAAGCCAAGTTTTCACTCTTCAAGCCATTATCATCTACACTGCAATGAAACCAAATCAGTAATAGAAGCTAGAGCTAAACCAATCAGACCTAGAGAATGTGGGACTTCTGAGGTCTAATGTTTCTGGACTGAAAAAAATTGGAAACAGAAATTAGGGATTTATTTCAAAATACCAGATTGTGACTTCTCCCCTGTCAGTGTATCAGCTACCATGGAGATAAAAGCCAAAAAGCCATCCTTTTGCCTCAGCTTTCATGTTTCAGAATTCCTGCTGATGGCACAAACAGGAAAGATGCAGGAAAAGTCTTTTCTCTGTAGAACCTGGTGAACTGAACAACCTCCTTTCCTACTAATGCTTCCCACAATACAAATAATTTCATTGCTTGCTTTAGAATGCACTAGCTTTCCAAGAAGTAGACAGTAAGCAGTGAGATTAAGGACATAAAATATCTAGACCCTGATGTATAGTATTAGGTTGAAAGCAAAGGAGTTTGCACAATACAAACAGATGCCATTCAGCTAAGCCCATTCAGCACGCAGCAAATAATACTTAGCTCTTTGGGAAGAAGTACCATGTTAAGGATAAATTATGTTCAACTCTGAGAAGAAGCAAAAAGATCAACACCAGGAAATTATGTCACCAATAGTGCCTACAGATTGTTTCAGAATTTATCCTCTTTCTTTGCCCAAAAGAGCACAAACATTCAGTAAATCTGAGAGGGTACATATATTCACACATACATGCTCAGAGTATTCTTGCACATACTTGTGCAAGAAAGACAGCTGGCTCCTCCAGCTGGAGCCTTGCCTCTGTGTAAGTTTTCTTCAACGCCACTCTTATCTTCCTTAATCAAACAAACCAGCATGAAACAAGCCAACACTCTTGGTTTCATACCTTGCTCTTATCAGTCATCATCAAAGCTCCTCTCCCAAATATGCTTATAGAAAAATGTAAAAAAATTTCTACCACAAGCTTTCATAATTGAATCAAATATACTGGATCAGATGGAATAAATTTTCTATCCAAAATTTATAATGAAAAAACGAAACATTTTTTTTTTTATATCGAAGAGTATAAGTAGTATAAGAGATCTTATACTACTATAAATGCTGAATTAATATTTATTTTAATTCTCTTGGATTTTTCTCTGAAGTATCTCATGGTTTATCTAAGATACTTCCACGTTCCTTTAGAGAAGTGGTTAGGATGTGGGATAAAATATTAATATTTTAAATCTTTCCTAAAAGTCCATAGTTGGAGAATAATAAAAAGAAGTTGCATTTCTACCCCCAGGTGCACAAGGAAAACATTTTTCATTGATTTTTAATAATGTGCCATATATTCAAGGGCTATCATTAAGAAGATAGTACAGGCTTGTCTTTCTTTCCCTAGATAACATCACCATGTCAGCAGTCTAGCCCAGCACTTTGATGAAACCAGTTTGCTCATGAACAGCACTTGAAGGAAGCTGAAACCATGTAACAACAGCAATAAATTGGCACATGTAGAAAAAGCATTTTGAAAGGTCTGTGGCTGTAATACAGTCCTAGGATGAAAGTGTACACACACAAAGGGGTCAGTTCTGTCACAGCTCAGGAGCAGTCTGATTCCTCATTAAAGGTAGTTTCCCTTTAAGCATTTCATGGCAACTTCCTTGAGGGCAAACTGAAAACTGTGGAGTAAACTCTCCCAGTACTGCATATTTACTTACACATTTATTTCAATAAACTTCCCCATATTCCACATTTCTTTGTCTTGGCAATACAAAGCCAAATTACCACAAGACATTGCAGGTACATGCACTTTAGTTATAACTGGGAAAGTGAAACCAAGAATGTGACAAAATTTCCTTAAGCTGTGTTTCTGTGTAGTATTCAGAAGGTGAATGACTCATAATCATCCAGGCAAAAGAGGAGTCAAAATGAATTTGGTTACAGCCAAGGTGCCTCTCATTTTACTAACATAATTCTGCACATGACTACTCATAATTTATTCACTAACATAAAAAGCCTTTCCTGGCTCTGGGATTAATATAGGTAGAGCACATTAGGAAGTTTGGGTGTATAGCCCTGTTGCCTCAAGGACAGCACTATACTGCTGACTCACAGCTGTATGACAAGTTTGATGGGAAATGTTCATGGAAAACAACCAATGAACAATCTCATTTATTATCTAAGATGGCAAATATCTAGAGCATAAAAAATATGATGTACTTATATGACAGTAAAATTATTAACAAATAAGTGTCTTAATTTGATAATCATTCAGATTTAAATAAAGGACTTAAATAAATTTCAAATTGCACCATCATCATCAATCCAATTTTTTACTGAAGTTTACAGTGAAATTTTCAATGAAACATCACTGATTCTGAAGTACAGCTGTGAAGACCTTCCTATGATTTTATCCCTAAAAACAAATAAGTATAAACACAAGTGTGAGTTCTAACAGAAATCTCCTTTCCTTAAATTTCAGATACCTGTCAACATGCTTTTTTTTAAATTTTTGTAATCAGAGCTCTAGTGTACAATTGTAATGTAATTTTTAATGCTTCGATCATGAAAATACTATAGGTATTAAGGCAGCTAGAACACTGGAAGTACTAAGCATAAATAGGTTAATTTCAGTTCTGAGTATATTGTTGAACAAAATCTATAAAATATAAACTCAAATTACTTTCACCAAGTTTTCTTTATATGTCTCCTGGGAAAAAAAAAAATTAACTTTATGAACATTATTATGACCTTAATTTCATTTTCATGCCCTCAGTTTATTGTCCTCAAAGATGAAAAAGCCCAGATCACCTGAGAAATTTTTAGAACATTGCTTCAGATGAAAAACTAGAATATACCTGAGAGGGAGTATTCGCCTTTTAGACTTTCGCTGTCTCGGACTAGGAAGGCTCCTTCCGGGTTTTCAGGGTACAATAGTTGTCTCTCGGCATCTGCTCGTTTGATTGGGCCAAAGAACCATCTGAACAAATAAAAACCATTAATTTTACCATTCAGTGAAACATACCAGGAAGTCAGTTTAGCTTTTATAAACATGCTGCATATTTACTAAGAGATAATCTGCATTATGTCAATAGTATGGGGTGGTGGGGGAAGCCAACAAGAACTACAGAACAAATTTATTGCTAGAAAACATCACTTATATATTTGAGTGAAATCTGCTTTTTTTTTTTTTTTTTTTTTTTTTTTTTTTTTTTTTTTTTTCTGATGAAATGTCTTACTGCTTTCAAGGCAACAAGCATACAGAAGTGACAGACTGGTCTTGTCCCAGAAGAAAAGCACCAAGAAAATTTGCCAAGGCTACAAGGGCAGAAATTGATGCCACGACCATTGGTGCCACTTGAACTATGTAGAGGTGCAGGTATGTGCTAACAACCCAACATCTTAAAAAAGATTCCAAGGTGTAAATCACCCTCCTTCCCCATTCCACTGCCATGTCAATACCTCAAGTGAGTTACTGGCAGTTTTTCAGCTTTGCTGCTTTTTGACAAACAAAACCAGCAGATCCCTCAAGTCACAACAAATATCTCCGTACCTTTGTTCTGTGAAAATCTACTCTGATCTATGGCTTTTAAAATATTTTTCCTCACTAAACCCTGTAGTTCACAAAGGCTTGTTCAAGCAAAAATTTTAATTTGCTCCTCTGAAGGTAAGATTTAACTCTCTTTCTGCTTTGTGCTGAGTTTAAATTAAAGAGCAAGAAGACAGAGATGAGTCAGCGTTTTCAACAAGGGTGGTGGCCAGTTTCCTTCCAGCAAATATGCAAAGCTCTTTCCAAGCTTAGCTCCACTTCTTATTTGAAGGAAATTATGATAAATAGGTATCAGAAAGATGCCATAAGCTCATAGAAGAATTCCTTTTAAATTAATAATACTAAAACTATTATACAAACTTCAAATATAAATCAGTGCACCACAAGTTGCCTACTTGATTTGTCAATAACTAGTGAGAAGTACAGACAGAGTCATCAACAAACTATTTTAGTATCTGCAAGGCTTGTAGTCATCAAGAGGAATGGAGGAAATAATGAGAATACTGGGTGATACCTTAGCTGATCAAGCATGAGGACTGATAAATGGGTTTGTATTAACAAAGAGGAAATGAAAAGAGGTAAATATAGACAGCTCTAACCCACACTGAATATGCTTTTTTAACAAAAGAAAATTAAAGGCAGATTTTCCAGACCATATTTCTATCTGCTGAGTTGAAGATGATTTGTATAAAATAGGTCTTGATACATATTTGGCAAGCAAAGTAATCTCACTAGAAAGCTGGAATGGGTTAGTAGTAATTTTAATTAGTTAAATGTGTTCATTAATTCAAGTAATTAATTTAATTAATTCATTCATTAGACTGTAGAAAACTAAGTAATCAATAATTGTTCAAATTCTTGACTAAGGTTCTTGTCAAAGGAAGGAAAGTACAAGTTCAACTGCATTCAAGTCCCAACTGTATTTAAAGTCCTAATTCTAAAATCTGAATTGCCTAAATATTACATCTCTGAAAATAACATCTGAAAACTAACAAACTATATGAGCCAAAAAAAGAAAAAAATCCCCTTGAAGTATATCACTCAATGGTGTTCAAAGCAAGTGATCCTCGTAAGTGTGTATAAGAAGGGTTGTTTAATTTTTTGTCTCCTTTCTTCTGGGGTTAGAAAGCACCTTTCAAAATAATTTAATTTTGTACCAAACCCAAAGTTTCCAATGTATTTTTGGCAAGACTAGATTTATGGTCAGGATAGTCAAAACACAGTCTTTATGTGACTCAGCATTTGACTATACACTATTAATAAGTCAAATTTCTAAAGCTGAAAACTTGAGCCGTAATACAATCTATGCAACTAGAGCAAACTGTTGGTTTATTTTGGAAATATAAACTAATATACTATTACTATGTGTATGTAAAACCATTTCTACAATATAAACCATGATTTGGGAAAATAATATGCACATAAGTGCATCACATTTAGGCATAAGTATCTGCTTCTTTGATTTCTAAACATTTTAACTTATACACTTATTTTTATTAGACTGGAAAATCTTCACTTAAATCGATATGAAATTGCAATTAAAGGTTATAAAAATATGTAGGTTCTGACTCCAGATAAGCTTAGCAGTTAAAAAGATCCTAACTTGAAAACAAGATAATTAGAGCAACAATATTAGAGGAGGTAAGTGTAACTGAAGCAATTATTATAGAGGGTGAAACGTGGACACATATTGTGTATTACCTCATTTGCCTGGCTTTATATGATCTGATTAAAATGTTTCAGAAAAATACAGGGAAAATTACTTTTAATAGCACTTGAATATTTGAATCTTAGTTCAAAGCCATTGGGTTTGCAATAATAATTATAGAGTACCAAAAGTAATACTGAATGTGAACAAAAACCTCTTAACTTCAAAGCAAATAATTTAATTTGTTGTTCCTTTTTTTTTTTTTTTTTTTTTTTACTAAAGCACTTCTGAATTTAAAGTACTATTTTCAGTATAATGGAAGTTTAAATTCTTTTTATAAAGCATGAAGAGCTTATTTCGATTTCTAGCAATTGAACTTATGCTTCAAAAGGCTTAATATTTTACTTCATCCAAAAGTGTGTATCTTAGAGGGAAAAGCACTCTAAAAAGTAATAATGAATCAAAGTAATTGCTCACCACAAGATATTGCTCTGCAGGATAGGAAGGTCAGACCAAAGCAACACCCAATCCTTAGTAAATCTATTCATGTTTTATAGCTCAAAGACAGATGAAAGTTTTAAAACAGAACACTTGGAAAACAGGAACTGAACATGAAGCACTATCCATTGAGCAAGTTAAGAAACTTCTCTGACTTCAGTGCAGTGTATTGGCACCAGACAGTCCAGGAGAAGTTTGAATTAGCAATTCTTACACAGTATCAATCTTAACTTCAGCTCACAGCCAGGTCACTTTGGGTCATGACCGTCGGTGCTGGATCAGTAGATTACCAGGTATGGCACAAATGAGTGCATTCAGAATGGGGCACAGTTTTCCATTTCTAGCAGGAGCTGTGTGGTTAGCACAGCAATATTGCTCTTCTGCCAGCAAGACCCAGGAACATGCTTTCTTGGCCAACACTGCACATAACCCTCCACCAACTCCCTTTTAAGTGTAGGATGCCACATCTGGTTTTGGGGGATTCTTTTCTAGCAGCTTCCTCTGAATTCCTTGCTTTCACCACCATTCATAGCTGTTGGGAATACATTCATTAAAAATTCCAGAGTACTTCCAGGTCATTTTGGCCACCACATACAGGATGATTTTGAAGACAGAAAATTTGACCTTCGTATAGGTCCATAACAAACATAGTCCTCATCTGTTTTAGATGATGCTCAATACTGGAATATCAGTGAGATTTGTTGTGGTTATTGACAGCCTAGTAATCACATATGTTTTGGCCATCGGTTCCACTAGCATGTTTATCATCACCATTTCACATCATGGATCACAGGAGGTTTTGTCATGGCATGCTCCCTTACTGTGACAGTATCCCTGCTGAGACCTCTGATGAGCATCTTCCAGCAAAGGAAATCATCTAGCTGAATGCTGGTGGTTATGCTTGAAAGGCAATTTATTTTAAGGAACAGAGATCACCCCACCTTACACTCACTCCTGCCTACCTATTCATCCCAGTTTGAGTTAAAATAGTCATGAGTTCAAGGGAAGTTGGTAGTGCTACCTGGCTCCATCACTGCCTTTTCTGAGAAGCTTTCTGTCCTCCATGGTGCAATACACTGCTGATCTCCCTCTAAATGTCAAAATCTTTTTAACCTGGTTTTGTTTTCTGTCGCCCTGTGCTTTGCTAGATAAAAACCCGCTAAAATAAAAGTAGTCACTCCTACTTCTGCATTTCTTATAGCAGGAAGATATGGCAGGAACTTTCAAGCTAGAAGGTAGAAGAGTAACATGGGTCAAGAGCTAAATCAAAGAAAAATGTGGAGGCAGAGTTCTCCAATGCTATATCACTGGCAATGTTTCCAGTGCCTGATAACATGCCTGGAAATGGACAAAAGCCCCAGTGGAAAAAATAAACCAACAAATATCCCCATAACAAAAAGGAAGAGTATGCAAATGAGTTTTCTTCCCTCTCACTAATGCAAAATCCTCTTCTGATCAGATCTGTTCAAAGCACTCACCTGAGATAGAGACTGAAGATTTTACAGATCTCAACTAATCTGGGAACTGTGGGGTTTTTCTGTTCTGAAATTAATTCTATCTAACACTCAGAACTAACACTTTCCTGAAAAAAAGTATTCCCAGCCATGCTCCAAATGAAAATGCTCTCAGGGAAAATATTTTTTGTCAGTCCACCATTCCTTGGATACCCCTTTCACAGACCCCACACCTCCCTACATTCAACTTCTCTTCTTGTTCTCTCCTAAATCCCTAACATGCTAAATCCTGACTCTAACACAAAGTGTGTGCTGAGCCTTATCCAAAGTACCCCACTCATTGGCCAGACAAAATATTTTTTTGGACATGTCACTCCTTCGGCAGCTCCTTCGCAATTATGTTCCAACAGAAACTCCATGATTAAGGACTCTGTGAGCATCCCCCTTTGGGACTTGGGGAAGATGCTCACTACCAAGCTAAACATTAACCCTGAAATAACATCTGCAATCTTTAGCTTTCTTGGAAATCTCGGCAGATTCCTCAATGATCTTTTGTTATTCCCAATGAAAACCAGCAGAGAAAATGATGTGGAGTTTTTTCACCCATTTCCTTTAAGGCTCACCAGTTTCCCACTTTTATCCCCTACCATTATTTAGATTTAATATGTACAGGAGAAAAGTCAGAATTAACTCCACAATGTCATATCCGAAGTCACTGAATTTCCTTTAATAAGTAGTTGGAACTGGGATATAGGGGGATTATATCAGTTGTTCATTCAAGTTTCAGGACACTGGAGATAAGATTAGAAGCAGAAGTCTGTGACATACTGTTAATTTTGTTATTGTTCACTTAAAAGTAAAAATCCTGAGGGCTGAGTCAGCAGTAAGGTACAACCACATACAGAAGCTGTGATCATTACAACAGGCATGAAGAGGGAGGAAAGGGGACCAAAATGCTGAAAAATAACATGAAGAAATAACAGAATGAATAATAGCAAATAAGTCACATAACATTTATTTCAAAAATTATTGAAGATGTTGTAATGAACAGCACAAACCTATCCTGGATCAGCACTTTGTGGCACAAGGGCATCTTGAATCTCACTTTCCATAAGTGCTTACAACTGGGATTTAGTTTCTCATGTTAGGGTAAGTCTCATGAGGCTAAGTGTCAGCAGCTGAGAGGGTTTGTTGAGATTCCAGTAGTTCTCCAGAAGTCTCCATTAGGGAACAAATGGTGCTGACAAAAAGGTTATCTGGCCCTCCAGAAGATAAACTCAAGTGTGTTAACTGAGTCTGTAGTACTAGGCTGAGGAGAATATGTTTCTTTGACTGAGAAAAGCAAAGAATTACTGCAATTAGAGCAAAATTCTTGGGTGAGGACAAAAAAAAAAAAAAAAAAAAAAAAAAAAAAAAAAAAAAAAAAAAAACTAGATACTATCTATACCAAAACCACACATATTCCAGTTTCTGGAATGAAGAAAGCTTGTGTAAGAGCTAAAAACAAATACAGAAAAGTTCCAACAGCATACAAAGTTTACATTTTAAATGCCTCAACATCTATTGTCATAGAAAGCTGTAATTGCACTCTCAAGTACTTCAAAGTTAGGAGATGACAATATTAATATTGCTTTCATGGCATCCACTCAGCCATTTTCAGAAGATCCACTGTGATACTATCTTTAATTACATGGTCATATCCAGTGCTCCCTACAGTGTTAATATGAATGCTGTTCACTGAATTGTTGCCTTCTATTTTATTTTGTCACTGCATAGATAGAGTTCATTTTTCACTGTTTTAAACAATTTACATTGTTTAGCCTCTGCTCTCAGTGCCAGTTACAAAATTACATGAACAGCTTCTTTCCTCAAATCTTTTATTACAGTGCTCATTCAATGACTGCAATATCCAAATGCATTGCAAACATTCATTAAATATTTTTGTGGTGCTTTTCCTTGTAATATACTTTCTACAGTGAAGAAACAGACAGAAAAGGACTAAAGCAATATGAAAACACTATGAGTCAATATGAAAATACTATGAGTATTTTCTACTAACTTTGGATATCCAACTTGAAAAGTCCAGGACCCATCTTTCAGGAAATTTAACATCCTGCAGTATGTAGTGATTTGGACAGCAATAGGTGCTAACTTCTGTGCCACAGAAGACAAGGAGAGATGCATGGAAAGCTAGAGAGACAGAGACAGGGAGATCCTCCAGGGTCTTATTCAATTACTTTCATCATATGACCACCCTGTGACCACTGCCCTTACTCAGCACATGGAAACCTGAACAGGCTTGTGTACACCACTCTTCACTGCTGTCATCCATGCGGGACAAAGAGGGATGCTGAACCAGCTTTTAATCCATGCCAGGTCTGCAGTCTGTTGTGGGTAAAGAACAGTGCAGAAACAGGGCCAGAAACTTACCAAGGGAGCCACCAGCAAGTCCTCTCTATGCTGACAGGGAGGCTCCAAGCACTTTTGGGTTTTCCCAAAATATCAAAGTTAGAAAATGCAACTCTCAAGTGTAAATGAATATGTTCAATTACTACATATAAAGTCTAATTGTATTTTCAAAGCCTTGGTTATTTTGAAGCAAAGTATTATTAGATAGCAAAAACACACACACTTTGGTGCAGAAATCTTTCCTAGTAAACATCAAGCCTTTTCTCCTACATACATGAACAAAAGATTTATTTTATTGTTCTGAGTCATGTTTTTTACTTTTAGGCAAAGAGGCAGGCTGTGCTTCCCCTGTGCCTGGTATCAATCCCAGAAAATTCACAGCCAATCAGGTAAAGTCTGGAAAAATTAAAAGCAACTAAACAAGCTCTTCTGATGCAAATATTAGGTTGTTTTAATTATAAGACTAATGAAGTAATAGCATTGCTTCAAGAGCTGATTTTCAAAAAATTAGGAAATATCACTGCCTGGATGAAAGCCTTCAAGATAACATAATTAAGAAAAAAAGGTGCTTTGCAAATGATGAGGTGTGTGCATGAAGGTAAGAGTGGGAGATGAGCACTGGCTGCTTCAATTTTTCCCTGTACAGGATACAGTGAACCTTATGACAGTTACCAGGGGGGAAAGAAGCCAAACCAAAGAAACAAAAAAAAAAAAAAAAAAAAAAAAAAAAAAAAAAAAAAAAAAAAACCAAAACCAAAAACCAAACCAAAAATGAAAGGCAAAAACCCCATAAAACAAAGCAATAACAAAACAACAAAAAATAAAATAAAAAAAAACCCCAAAACATATGAGATAAAACCACTGAAAACCAGAAAAAAATCTTTACTCTGGCTAAACCATGAAGATGAACACTTGCCAGCAAGATTCCTTTCAAGAGCATTTTCAAAAACACAAACATTACCATAAATGGCATAAGAATCTACACAGTGAAAAGTCAAGGATTTTTCTGGTACTTGCAGATTTTAATTGGACAGAATCCAGAAAACCAAAGATTGGGTTTCAGGCAGAGCCTTTCCTCCTTACTTCTTTCTACAAGCATGCCTGGGATAATTTTTAATTGTCTGTCTCTCACTGTCATTTATTATCAGATACTGAAAGGTACACGGAAAGACAAAATTTAAGAGGAAGGAATTTAAATCTAATGGTAAAGGATGTCATAGGACATTGAAGGAGGAACGGACAAAACTGGGCAGTAAAAATTCAAAGCTGAGAGGACCATAGAATATTAGCAAGTGGATGGATTGAGAGAAGAAAATCAGTTAGTAAGCAATTATGAGAAAAGAAAAAAGACAAAGCTGAGGACTGCATTTAGGAGCCTGGCCTATGGCAGCCATTTCAGTTCTACTTGGGAAAACAATTCTACAGAATGTCTCTTGAAACAATTTCACAGACTAACTTTCACTGTGAGGATTTCTCTATACAGATCTTTCCTCTGTCACTTTCTTAGTTCATCACAGCACTCATTTTTGTACTACCAAAAGAATACTTTAACATTACCTTTTGTCACATATATTTATTGCCTAGAAGTCATTGCTTTAAACCTCAGTGACCAAAGTACCATCAGCAAAAAGCGAGCAGTTAAAAACATTCATGTGACAACACCCTTCTCTGTCTGCATAAGTAAATCATCTCTTAACAGACTGCAGAGAGTACCTGACTTGGAATTGAAATAAAAAGACATTTAAACTGTTTATCTGTAGTGACTCAGCACAGTTCTGACTACTTATTTACCACATTGAGAATCTAATTCCCTCCAAGTGAAACCAGAAATTCAGGTTCTCAGGAGCAGTTATGTCACTTATCACACTGAACCTTCAGCAACTATAATGGATTTGCATCATACGGAAAGAACTGAGTCCTGTATATTGCTCAGAGCCCTGTTGTTGAATAACTTATCACAAGCTAAAATGAAGACTGTGCAATGTGTGTGGGACTTGGAGCTTCTGAGTCTTTCCACAGTGGGTGGAATAAGTTTGGTTTTCTTTCCACAGAGAAAAACATAGAACATGTGAATAGATCTGTATAAAATAGATATATTTTTAAAAAGGCTCATTTCTACACTATGCAGGCATCAGATATCTATCAAAACAACAGAGCAACACTAGTTTATGTTTTTAAAAGTCTGTCTGTGTGTTTGAAAGTGACTGTCTGTAGCAATATGCTGTAAGTTTTGTTGAATTTTCCACACTTTGAGATCAACATTGTGATTTTTCTTTGAATAACCATTACAGTGCGAAATACAGTTTTGGAAAACAACAGATCCTATTTTGCTTTTGGCTTTTGGATAGTTTTCCTAGTGTTCTTGTCAGCAGATATAGCTGACTGGTTGGTGTTTTTCCAGAAACACTAAATATAGGTTTGACTTGAGAGAGTTTTATTGGTGAGATGGCAGAATATAAGAGGAGATATGAGAAGAGGCATAGAAGCAAAAAGGGAAAGATAATTAAATTATACTTCTCCATCTATTTTCTAAACAAAATGTTATAGTTTAATTTGGGAAAGTACTCAATTTGAATAATTTTAAAAATTAAAGGTTTTATGTTTCTGTTTTCAAATGGAAGTTCCCACACAATATCATCTTTTTTCAAAATTTTGTTCAGAAATTATTACATTATTTGAACACAAGGTAAAAACAAACAATACTCTTCACAATATTTCAGTACATATTTTGATTTCATACAAAGCTAAAACTAAGGACTCTTGAGAAACCTCTCTGCTTCTTTCTTCCAGGAGAAAGGAGACATTTTTCCTTTCTCTCATTCCATACTTATTTGCTAATGAATATGTGCACTAGAACACAAGTGATACATTCATCCACATAAAAAGGGACGTTTAGGTAAAACAAGGCAATTTAAACCTATGTTTCTAATATATTATAGTCACTGTCTTGCTAGAATTTACAATGTGCATAGATACTTAAATACCATAATATGGTAAACATAGCACTTGAATAAACAGAGGAAATATTTTAGGGACTGAATGTCTATGAGCCTACCACCAAAATTAGGCATTTCTTTTGCTACCATTTCTTTGTAGCAAGATGGGATTTTGCAGACATTGCCAGAAAATAAGTCTTTATACTTCTAGACTGAAGGAGCAGATTCAACACACTTTCATTGTGTAGTGTCTTTAAAAACAGATGGTTTCAATTTTCTAATCACTGAAAAGTGGAGTGTAACACTGAAGAGTAGCTTACTCCACATCATCTCAATGGCTGCAAATGTAACACTCCCACCTACCCTGACAGACTGACTTTATGTGCATCTACGACCCAAAAGGAATGCCAGGTTCCACAAACAAATCACTGGGGCAGAGATGAAGAAACTGCAGGACACTGCTTTCTCATGTGAAGAGGACAACAGAAGTGTCAAAAAAGACTCTGAGCACCTAAAGTCTCTTTTGGTCTAAGAAATATCTTTGTTTTGTGTTCATTGTTTCTGCATAATAAATAATGAGCTGTGCCCTAAATAAAGGACTCTAAAGGGTCTTAAAGAGCCTGTCAGAGCTTCACAGGCTTTTATAGTAAAGTAACTGTGTGGGATAGATAAGGGAAAATTCAACAGTGAGTAAATTGGCTTAAGCCCACCACAATGGCAGGCATTTCCTCTTCCAAACAAATTTTTTTCCCTCTAAAACAAATTTCCTATCTTGTAAACATAAACATCAAGATTACTTGTGCATTTGGCTAAAAATCTGTGACACATTGTGTGCAAGCCTTCCCCAAGGTGGGCCATGACCATCCTGACACCTGATTGTGCTGTAAGGGATTACAAATAATACTGCATTCATTCCTCACTAGTTGATAATGACAGTTGAGCGTGCTGCAAACATGGAAATTGATTTGCTCTGAGTCTGCAGCAGGATGACAAACCATTGCATCTTTGGCTACCCTTGCTCTCAGTAATGACTGGAAATGACTCTTTATCTTGTAGAAATAATATTATGAGGCCAAGTGCATGAGCTGTGTAATTTAGCATAGCTCACCCAACACTGGGTTCATTGTACAATAGGAACAAAATCATAATCTCATAGGATTAATTTGTGGAAATATCCATTATTTTGTGCTACTTTGCTATTGGGTAATTAATTTTAACATTTGTATTAATTCTCCACAATATTAGTCATCTGCATGCTGTATTATTTAATCTGCTCTGAAGTTCTTCTATATGAGAAAACCAATAGCAGGTGAAAGTGATATCATACTGCTTTTTGTAATGTTTTAGTTAAAAAGCTCCATTTAGAGATTAAAGTTAATTGTCAACATTTGTTCTCTGTTGGATTTTGCACCTGAATAAGGCTTCCAGTGCATTTAAAGCTTCTTCTCAAAAAACATCTTGCATTTGGAATCAATGGAAAGCTACCACTGTCTTTAACAGCATTAGCTTTAGGATTTGGGGTGTGAAATACAGCCATATAATCACCTCTTTTAAAAACATCCAAACTTAAAATACATTCTTGAGACCCTATTTCTGCTGCATGGAGTCTTTCAAATAGCATTGTAAAAATCTTGCATCAATGTTAGTATACCTGTATACATTTGTACTTCTATACTGACATAATATACTGTAAAAGTAGCAATAACTTGCTGTTCATAACCAAGGAACAAGTGGAAATCTTGAGGTTGCCTTAATGTTAACATGGTACAGAGAAATAACATGAATTGATGGGAAAATCAAATAGACAAGAAAATTTTCAATCATACATTCACTTAAACCATTACAGCTTCCAGAAGCACTCAATTGATTTTCTTGAGAAAATCATTCAGAGAAATTATTTTCTTTTCTCACAGAGAAACTCAGTGCAGAAATAATACAGAAAACTTAAGAAGCAAAAATTCCCTGTGCCTGCCCAAGACACTGGTGGCAGAGCACTATCCTCATCCATTTTGTGCAGAGCTCTCTCTTGGACATTCACTTGGGTTCACACCTCAGACTACTGCAGCACTCTGGTGGAGTTGTGTCCTCTGCCAGGTCAGTTTTCAGTGGAGGACAACCAGAATACTCTGTCCCCAGAGGGACACATAAAAAACTGCACAGTCTGGCATCCTCAGGTGTCTCCAAGCCAAAGGACAGAATGGTTCTTCCATGGGGGCACAAATTTCTTTAAAAGAGGGTCTCCCAGCTTTCAGATGAACCTTTTCAGGGTGGCAGATGGGAAGAGTGACACAATAAAGATACCTTTGACTTCCAGAAGTAAAGCTGGAGCACATCAAACTCCATTTCAGTGTGTGCATTATCAGATCAAGACCCTCACACAGATTTCTTTTGTAAGAGATCACCATGTAAGACTTATGTCACGATCACAAGAAGTTTCTGGGTGATTTTTCAAGCATTTTAGCTCTGTAATAAGAACAAGACTTCACTTTCTTTTTTTCTTTCCTTGCACATATTCAGAAAACCAATAATTATCTTTTTATTTGAATCAAGATGTTGTCCTGGAATAACATAATGAATCCCCAGGTTTACATTCTTATCAGCTGCATAGTCTGAGTTTGCCTGTCATTTCCTAATAGCTCATCAGCTGGTGTGACTCAATTTATTTCTGGTTATGGTTTTTCTTAACATTAACTTGTCAGATTTGGTGTCTGTGTGTTTTTTCTCTCCCTTTCCTTGTTGGCAAGGTCCAGATAATCCTGAAAAGAAGTGTTTCCAAACTCCACATACCCTTCTCTGTCAGTGCAACTGAGCAGATCCTCCTCATCACCACCACCCTCCTTGGGTGCCCCTCAGGTTTGTCTGTGTGTTCTTGGGTATGGCTCCCTCCATTACACCACCTCAGAGCAGCAAAGATTCCTCCCATATTTCCCTACAGAGATTTCCACTAACTGTAGAGATCAGTAACTCCCAAAGGAAAACTAGTTTTGTTGAGTTCTCAACATTTCTGAAATTCATGGTACATATTCATTCCCATATGTGAGTCTTAGATTTCTTTTTTTCTCTCTTTTGCAGAGTGGTTTTAAAAGCTGTGATGCAAAATTTTTATGTTCTAAATACAGGAAAAAGATTGTTAAGTAAGCTAGAAATATATCTATTTTAGTGAGTGAAATCTAAGGAAAAATTCTTACTGACATTACTGCAGACAAATTTATAATGTAAAGTATTATAGAGTACTCTGCACAGAAGTAGTGGAATATCAATCCTTTATGGAGCTATCACTTATCACTTAAGTCACTGCTTTGTTTTTTCAGCTGTTATTGATTATGATAAGTGTACTAGCATAAAAAAAAATATGCATTTCTATGTGGTGGAAGTGATAGAGAAAAGGAATATTTTTTCATGATCAGTATGTTGTTTGATCTTCTGAAAAGCTATTTCCAGATGACTTCTAAACCTGCCTGGAGAACTGAAAACTGAAAAGATGCCAATTTCCATTCTAATTTCTTATAACGTGGTTTTCTTTACACAGATATGTGTTGAAAACCTGAATGTCAACATTTAAGAAAATTTTGATGAAGGATCAACTTCTTATGTAAAAACATTTAATCTCTTATTTTTGAAGTTTTAACACAAGAAGGGCCTTCAAATATAACCTACAATCCTATAGTATTGTTTAAAAATAACTGGAAATGGACTTTTCCTCTTACATAGTATAGTAAATATGTAATAATATTTAGTCCTTTTCCTTAAATATCCTCCAATAAATTTTTTTTTTTTTTCTACTATGCTTGCCTGACTTGAGAAAGAAAAAACTATTTTACTACAGAAATGCATCTGATTCTGATGAATCATATTTTCTCTACTAACCTCTTTTAAAATTAAAGTCCAGGTAAATTTTCTGTCATCTAAATTCTGCCGCTGGAAGGCTGCTCAGTACCAAAATTTCTGCAATGTCTGCTATAGCCTGAGTATACATATATATATATATATATATATATATATATATATATATATACAAATCCTGATTTTAGTGTCAAATCTTATTTGATGGATGTGAAGGTAAAGTCATTGATGCCTGCAGCCTGGGTTGACTTAGAGGCACTAGTGTAGATGAGGCAATAGGTGAGATCTGTAAAGGACCAGTCCCTTAATGTCACAGAGACCTGGGCAGCCTACCATTTCCTTGTATGCCTATTTATTTTCAGTATGTCTTTTTTTTTTTTTTTTTTTTTTTTTTTAATATCACTCATGATTAAGCACTCAACAATCTAGGGGGGGGAAAAAGATAAACACTTGTTTAGAAATATAGAAGTCTCTGCAGAGAAGACTGGGGATTTTGTAGGGCTGTTTTTTGTCCTAATAGCTTGGTCTTTGCCCACCAACAGAAATAAAGAATTGTGCAGTGTCAACACCTATGGTTTTGTTAAGCAGACTTGACAATAGGTCTGTAATTAGACATGGCAGTGATGTACCCTTGACTTTGCTTATACAACAGTTCCAGCCTGTGGTGAAATAGAAAGGTAAGAGACCAAAGAAAGCAATGGGGCTAGAGGGAGCCATTGGCTTGACCTTGTAGGGTATCTCTTATGTTTCTATATCTTAATCTCTTCAGTGCAGCTAGAATCTTACACAAAGAAAGTCTTCTATAACCAACAGTGCTTTTCACTTGTGACAAAATAATTCTTCACAGAGATACCTGACCTAGTTTGTTTAAAATGAGCCCAGCTTTAGGACTTCTTAGCCTGGCTGAACTCTTGGTTGCTATTTCTTAGTTCTAAACCTGCTCAGAGATCACTCAGCTCTGCACAGCTCTGTATTATCCTGGGCAGAGAGCCATCAAAGCCAGGTATTGAGGAAACATTGTAAAATACCTGGAATGTTTTTGCAACAACATTACTCAAACACAACTAATCTGTGCAAGCATGCACAATGCTTATTCCTACTGAGTAGGGGAAAACCCACCAAACAGGACTATTGAGTTGCTAGGACAAGCATGTGGCCTTTTTGTTTTGCTTTTTTTTTTCCCCTAAAAGGCACTGTAAAGGCCACCAAGCCTTAGAGAAAGCTAACTGGCTGTGTTTGCAGGATGTACTTTTTTTTTGGTCTTCACATGATTCATTGCCATATTCTTCGTAATAGGGTAATGAAAACCAATAGCAGATGATTATAATATATAGTACTCACACTAATTTCAAATAAAGACAAGGTAGGATAAAATTTCCAAATTTCTCAGAATTTGAATAGACAAAGTCATATATGTTGAAACCACATTGCCAGAAAATAGGTGACCTTAACATGGAAAGTTTTCATGAGCAGCTCATCTACAATGTCGTAACTCCTTTCTCTTTTCTGAGCAGAGGCACATTTTCTCGACATGGATATGCATATGGATGTATAAATAATTTTGGCACTTGAAAAAATTTGTCATTTTACAGCTTGGTAAATAATTTCCTTTTGTGTTCAGTATAGTCTTTGAATATTTAAGAAATAAGTAGAAATTAAGTCAAAGTTTGATATGTGCTTGAATACAGCAATGGAATACTTAACCAACATTAAAAAAGTTAAATTATTAATTTAATGATCTTTTTGCAGTATTTCATTATTTAAATTTGAGAAAGGCACTCCCAAGTCAAAAAACATCAAAAACATGATTTAGCTTTACAATACAGACCTCATCTCACAGGGCTGTATTGCATGATCTTGAAAATATCAGTCTTACAAACTTTCTTTATGTTGTGTGTGTGTACACATGTATGCACATACAAAAAAAAACCCCATAGATAAAGTATATCAATTGAAAGAAAATATGGAATTTCACATATAGGCTTTTATACTAAATACAGATTTTGGTGATAGAGACCTTTTCTACCAAAAAGATAAAGAAAAAAATATTACTTTTGTACTTAACAGGTTCCAAGAATGCAAAAAAAAACCCTACTAGTACTTTGTGTACTAGTGACTACATGACTTTGTGTAATCATGTTAGCAATGAAAAATTTTTACAAGTTCATTTCAGTACAAGGGTTAGTGGTGATTCTGGTGTGTCCTCAGGAATCTGTACTGTGACAAAATAAGGAACTATGAGAGCAAGAGAGAGGGAGCACAGAGAAACCACAGTGGAATTCATTCCGTTTTCTGCAGTATTAGGTAGAATCTAAGGCTTCACTTTCAAAAAAGCCTCTAGACATTTTGACTGTAAATACCACTTTGAAAAATGACCCACATGATCCAATGAAACCCTAAAAGCCTCATTTTGCAGGAAGTCTAAAACAAGTCAGCAAAGTGAAAGCTTCTTCACATATAGTAACTGAGATTCAGTCAATGTATGAAATAGTTAAAGCTAAGCCAGGTAACAGAAGGTGAAGGAATTATGGAGATTGACAAAAATAACCTACAAGACACTTCTGCTTTCAGAAGGTTGTTTAAAAAGCTCACTGTGGAATTGACTGGTTAGATTTCATTGATTAGGTCTGGAGCTCCAGACCAGGTATTTTCCACCTATGTAAGATATAAAAGATAAGAAATATTTTTGAAACTGACAAAAGTTAAAAGTAATTGCTATGATCTTTTCTGACTTAATCCACTAGGAATTTGTACAGATTTGCTTCCCTCAGCACAGCTGTCTTGTGTCAACAATACTGGCATGAAGACATGGAGTGAAGATGGCCAATGGCACCCTGGCCTGTATCAGCAGTAGTGTGACCAGCAAGACCAGGGCAGTGATGGTCCCTCTGTGCTCAGCACTGGTGAGCTCTGTGCTCAGTTTTGGACTCACTCATTATAGGAAGGACACTGAGGTACAGAGCATGTCCAGAGAATGGAGCTGGGGAAGGGTCTGGAGGACAAAGAAGAGGAGCAGATGAGGGAGCTGAGGTTGTTGAGAAAAAAGGGCTCAGGGGTAATCTCACTGCTCTCTGTAACTACCTGGAAGGAGGTTGTTGTGAGGTAAGGGTCAGTCTCTTCCAGGTAACAAGAGACAGGAAGAGAAGTTGTGCCAATGGAGGGGATTGGTTATTTTAAAAAATTTCTTCATGAAAAAAATTGTCAAGCACTGCAACAAGCTTCCTGGGGAACTGTGGAATCACCATGCCTGAAATCTTGAAAAGGCATGTGGATGTGACTCCTGGGGCCAGTGGCAAACACAGTGGTGCTGGGTTAATGGCTGGACTTGATCATCTTAGATGTCTTTTTCAACCTCAGTTATTCTATGATTTTGTGATTGTAAGTTGTCTTTCAATAAATAGCCAACAAGTCCATCAGGATGGCAGGCAAGAGCCCCCTCTAAGTACTATCTATCTTTCCTCTATCAAAACCAGAATTCACATCACTCCAGCAGTGAGGTGTTTTATTTTTGCTTCATTAAAATTAACTGTAGAGCTGGGCTATATTTTTCATCCAGAACAATTTTCACTATGTCATTTTCTTGTTTAGTTTAAACAACCGGCAGTAATAGAACAAGAGCAGGTGAACATGTTACTATGGTTCCTGTTTGTAGTGCAGAATAACAGACACAGAAGAGGAGCACAGAGACAGGAAGGTCACACCTTTTTGCCAAGAAGATCTATCTGTTAATTCAGATTTTGGTATTTGTCAGGCTTTTCTTTCTCATCATCCTTTGTTGGATGTGCAAATTAAATTATGTGATTCATAAGGTTTTCTGTTTTCTTTTTCTAAGTGTTTAATGTTTAAACACTGAAAGAAGAGCATTCCAAATTCATGGGATGCAGCAGATACAACCTCATTCAAACTAGAAATTAATTCAAATTAGAAATGAAAAATTTGTCTGGCTCTTGGTTTTGACTGCTACCTGTGATGCAGAGAGAAGAAAAGCACCAATGCTCTTACAGTTGCTAATTTATCATTAGCATAGTTTGTGTCTGCTTTGGTCAGATATTATTTCAAATAATGTTTTCACGGTACCAGATTTATTTCCTTATGAAGAGAAAGTTCACTATGTGACTATGGTTTGCCAGATTAATGCTTCCACTCCCCAGCTGCCTTATCCCACCTATCCCAGGTGAGGCCAGGAGAACACACTCTCTCCAGAGATACTAAACACAATTCCTTCACAATCTCTCCACCTGACAGGTTGTTTTTGGTGCAAGAAGTCCTGCAGGTGCTAGAAGAGATTAGCAATGAGATGTTTTACTGGTAAATATAAAAATGAAGGGCCTTGTTTCCTCAGTCTGTCCAAAATAGATTTCATTGTAGCAGGTGTGCACTTCTTGGATGCATTTCATCTTCTGCAGCACATGTTTGGACTGAAATGTTGCAGCTGACAGAACTCAAGCCATGGATTTATCCTTTTTTCTCTTTTCACACAGATTGTTACCAATTTCATCCAAGTTATCCACCTACAAAGAGATCACTCAAGCCAAAGGAAGGAAGCAAAATTATCTTTTAACAAGAAGTCATGAACAAATAAGAAGTGTTTGACTTTGGATATAATTTAGTTCTACTATATAATATAAATATATTAGCAAAATATAATATTAAAAAATGCCCCCTTCAATTGTAGCATCCAAATTCTACCAATAACCTTTGGTCTGAGGAGAGCAACACAGTAAAGAAATTTCATCCTTTCTCAGTTCTGATAGCCAAGGATACATGATAATTGCCTTTGTTATGAATAGTGCTTATTTTTTTGTTTTCCCCAGATGAGACATTGCAAGTTCTTTCTGCCCTTTCCCCCATATATTGATCCACCTTATCAGCTCTACCTCATTCATATCACACAGTCAGAGACATCCAGGAAGAAAAATTATCGAAAGAAGTTTCTCACTTTCCTTGCTTTACTTTTTCTCTTTCTTACCAAGGAAAAGCAAAAAGAAAAAGTATGCCTTTCTCCTTGATAAAAATTCACAGACACTTCAGCAAGGAGACAAACTGGTCTGCTGCAGCACTTGCTGAGAACAAGCAATGACCCAGCATTATTCTATGCCAGAACTGAAGACACAGCTCCAGATGGACTATGTGATCTCTAATTGTCTCCATAATAAAGACCACGCCAATAAGTTGATAAAAGAGGACCAGATATATTTGCTTGTTAATGCTCTTGAAGGTCACAGGCAAAACTGAAATGATAAGCAAAAAGAAATTTGACTACTCTACAAGCAGCTCTCAAGCATCTATTGGCTAAACTTATAGAGTGGCCCTGTCATCTCATTTTAGAGCCTTCCATGTCCTTCTATTCCTTCGTTTCAGTGACTCCATGGAGTAGCCATGCATGCATATGAATGCAATTTTTTAAATAGTTTCTACACAAACATGCTGAAATCAGATGCTAAAGAATGTGATCAGTCTGGTTTTCTTTCCAAGCTCCCTAAGAGTCACACCACAATTAAGTCTGTTTCTTGGAACAGAATAGCCAGCGTTTCTTTGCTTGTAAGATGAAGATGCAATTCAGAAACAAAATTCCTGTTGTCTCTGCAGATGTACAGAAGCTGGTTAGTGTATAAAATGTGCATTCAGTTAAGTCTAAGACTGTTGATCAACTGTGCCTGGAAAATACTGGAAGCATAAAAAAACCACACTGCAAATATATGGTGAATGTACATTTTGGCAGGTGAACATGAGATTGTGAGTTTTCCATTCTTTGTCAGTTCTGTGCTGGGACCATAAAGAACAGCCATACAGGATGCAAGGGTGCATTAGAAACTCCATGTATTCTATATCATGGCTATGAAAAATTGGCCAACACCAAAGAGAATTAAAACCAAAATACAGAGATAAACTGAGGTTAGGGTAGAAAGAATTATTTAATCTTTGAATTTTAATTAAAAAGACGCTAGAATAGCCATTTTTCTAATTGCAATCTTTAGGGAAAACAAAGGGTAGTTCTTTAAACCATCATTACTCTTGTTCTTACTGTTTCACTAGGGCAATAGAGGTATAAACTACACAGGGTGGGTGAAAGGGGATTCTTGGAGGAAATTGTAGCAAGGTATCTTCCAATGTGATACAAGGCAATAAAAATCGTCACCATGAAGATGAACAGCTCAACTGGAAATGCTCAACAAAGCAAAGACGTCTAGCCTTATTTTGGCCATGTTTGAGTTAGGATGACTCTTCAAATGTCCTGCAGAGGTCCTTTCTAACCTCAGTTAGTCTATTGTTATATTTGTATGGGGTGACAGCAGACAAGCTTATATATATATATATATATATACATATATATATATATATATATATATATATATATATATATATGAAGATCACTAAAGCCAAGTAATTTAGAAAGAAATGTCAGAAAAGACAACATGTTTAAGCCACATTAATCTTGCTGTGAAATAAAAAGCTCATTTTGGAGAAATTACTTCATCTGAGAACTGGAAAAAAACTCCATATTTTCCTCTCCAGTGTTCTAACAATCTATAGAGAAAAATGTTTTCTTGTAACTTAGTCTTTACTATAAAGGGAGAAATGTATATTAAACAAGTAAAAAAACCAATTAAATTGATTCAGTAACAAGTAAAAAATCAAAGGTTACACAACAATACACTTTGGCAAACTTCACTTTGTATTTGAAGTTCTAGATATAGAAAGATAAGGACATTAGGAGCTGAGATGTTGTATAACTGAGAAAAATTACTTTCAAAGTATTAACAGCATGAAGAAATCAGATGACTTCTAAAAAAACTAGCTCTTGAAAGAGAGCAAAGGCCAAGCTGAGCTAAATTAGAGCCTACCACCATTTATCTAGTGATTCAGAAAATGCCCTCCCTGCAGATTAATTTCTCCAGTTGGAAGAATTTTTTTTTAACATGACCATTGAAAATGTTGTCTGCAAGAATACAGAAATAGAAACAGCTGGTGACACTCTGGAAATTAAGGTCTTCAGGTTAGAGATTAATCTTAGAGTTGGCCTAAAATGCCTGTAGCAAAAATCCTACAACTGATAAAAGACTGGCATAATCATATCTGAGCCAATTTTGCCAGCCTGTGGCAGTAGAGTGGGCAGATCAGGTCAAAGATGATGTTTCAGGTCCAAATGAGATTTCACTGAAAGGCTACATCGCCATCCTTCTGAAGTCAACATTCATTCTGAGACTAATAATGAATGTCACTTATGGCATTTCTTCACACAGTGATGATTTTTGCCAAAACATACCTCTGGAACAACAGTCAGACCTATTTCAGTAAATACTGCCTTTGACTTCAACACACAGAAGTAACTCTACAGCCCAGGCTGATTCAGACCTTACTCATCATCACTAGGGAGCCAAGTAACTGATTCTGTGTGATTCCTGATCTATTTCAGAATATTTAATAAGATCTGGTATGCTTTGAAGGGGCAGAAGAAGATGGGATGGATAATTAAGCTCTGTGAAAGTTTAACAACTTCATCTGCACTCTGTTGTCATATCCACTTTTGCTCTTTGCAGTACTTGCTACAGTTAATTTTGCCCTGAGAGCTGAGATTGTCTCCAGAGAAGATGCACATAGTCTAGAAGAAACCATTAGGAACTTATCTGTTATGGACTCACCCATCATTTGGAAGATGAAAAGGTGTAAAGGTAGCTTGCTTTAACTGATTAACTCTGGTAACTTAGCAGATGGCTAAGCTGAACACCACTCAGGGCAGCAGTCTGCCCTATATTTCTACTCTCTGGGTATCATCTCATATACACTTACTCTTATACAAATAAAAATAATGAGCCATCACAGCAGTAACCAACTTGATGGTCCCAGATGATTTTTAAACAACTGATTAGTGTGTATCAGAGAAGGAAATTATTTAAAACAAAATAAAACCCCTCCACACTCTGCCTTTGGTAATTTATTTTCCTGTGACCACAGAGTCTTTTCCTTGCACACGCCAAATACTGCTGCCACCTCTAGGACCAGCTGGAGGCTGAGTGTGGCATGGTACTACCCACCAAGAGAAAAGGCTGTGGGCTCCTGTCCCAAAGCCATTTAACACAACAGAAAGGAGTCTCATTCCACATAAGGTGGGTTACTCACGGCTCAGCTTCGATGCTCTGGTCAGCAGCGATGTAGTTGGCAGGGACGTAGCCCGCGAGCTTGCGGCCAGGACAGACTGACCCCTCTGGCAGGAGCAGCTTGGCGTACCACCACCCCTCGTGGGATGCATTCAGCACTTCCAGCTTCTCCCCTGCTCGGAAGCTCAAGTCGTCCTCAGTGCGAGCCTCATAGTCGAACAGTGCCACAAAGCTGCAAATGTTTGCTAGATCCTGGCCAGGCAGTGGAGGTAAAGGTTTCTCTTTTATCTTACTCTCTAAGGCATTCTGTTCTACTAAATCCTTCTGTCCTGCTAAGTCCTTCTGTCCTTCTTGGAGGTCAGATTTTACCGCAGCAAGGTTGGCAAAGACCTGGCCTCCTTTGTCTTCCTGCTCATCATTTCTCCCAAAGAATAAGCAGGGAAGGTAATGCTCCAACCAGGGACAGTGCTTCCGGAAGAAATTTCCCATCCTGACTCTTTGTTGCTTCCTCTGCTTCTGCTTTTCCTTTGCTTTTCCTGGTTGAAAGACCCTTAGACCAATTTTTGCACCATCCACATCTTAACTTTTTGTGGATTTCTTCTTCCCCATCTCCTTTAGCACAAAATGAAACAACTCTTGGCACAGCTGGAAGCTCCTATCTGCGTCCCACGGAGAGCTCATTAGAGACGGCTCCTAGTTAGGGAGTGAAACCTGAGCATTCAAATGCCAGCACACTTATGGAGGGAATTTTTCACTTCCTCTTCACAACAGGAAAGCAACACAACAGCCGAGCTGGGCTGAGCTCTGAGAACAACAGCAAAGTGTGGAGACTCTTCTATTACAGCAAAACAATAAAGCCAGAACATGTAAATAAGGGAAGCTTTTCAATTCCTTCTGCTCGGAATGGGTGTTTTCTTATCTTAGACGTGGTCTGGTCATACGATCAGTGGTGAATGTCTGTCTTGGCAATGATTAACCAAACTGACCTGCCTGCCTCCTCAGCAGTCTGACGTGGACAGCTTGAATGAATATTTCTTTTTGTTTCCTGGTTTGTACTGGTTTCGATTCACAGTGGGAAGCCTTTTCTTGCCTGAGACTGGCAGACACCCTCACCGGGAGTGCACCTGTGTCTCCTGCCTTCACTCACACCCAGGCACATTCCCTGCCAAGAACCCGCCCCTCAGACCAACCCTATGACTTTTTTTATTTTTTTATTCAGCTGGGATGGGCACTTTTTACAAGGAAAACCAAATATCTATGGCTTACAGTGATAAAGCATTACATTTTAAGGCATTCCTTATTCTGAATGTTAAGGAAACCAAGGCACTAGCCAAAAGCATTTCTCTAGGTGGCTGGCTAATTAAATCAACCTTATATAAAAATAAAGGCTGTTTTCCAGTCAGCATGTAAGCAATGACACTGCATTGACCATTTCTAAAGTATCTCTAACCCAGCACACAGACCAAGCATGGGTGCCTGGATACTGCTGTGGCAAAGCAGGCTGAAGGGTTTGGTGCCATATCACAGTGGTGCAATCCAAGGTTTGTAACTACTGGAAATCTCCACTGCCTGGGGGACACGGAATGGTTGGAACAGGAGCAGGAAGCACAGAAGATACAGTGACAGCTTATCTGCACACAGTGGTGATATTTCAGTAAGAGACAAACTCTCACAGATCAGAGTATATTTATTGAGATTAACCAAAACTAACACAGAGACCTATAACTTCCTGGTGAATAAAAAACCTGAGTCACATATTTTTCTTTTTTTTCCTCCTCAGGAATTTGGTGCTGTTTTCCCAAATCTGTTGCACATTTCTCAGTTCCATTTGGAGTTGCTGACTTCTGTGATTTTACTTTACTACAATGAAAACAACTAAATAACAGAAACCAAAATCATTTGCTTTCATTGTGTCTCTCATTCACTGAATGAGGAGACCAGTGGCAGAGGCAGAAGGCTCCAATGAACTAGGGATAGTGGCATGGCTAAAAGATATCTCCACTGAAAGTGCTAATGTAAATATCAGGTGCATCTCCACTGAAGAGGAATGGGGAACTGCTTGCACACGGTTCTGCAATGTTGCAGAAGAAATTAAATAAAGAAGAAAGCACCATACACATCAAACCATCACTAAACTTCATCGTCTTTAGGGTCTATAAAAAAAGGTAAATTGATTTTGTAGATTATCATAATCTTATTTAGTTTCTGAAGCAGCACTGGAAATGATTTTTCAACAGCAATTATTAACCACATAATAGTAAGAACACAGATATCAAGATACCAAGAGATATTTACTTTTCCTTGGTGTGAATAACACTATCCAAAGGAAAGAAAAGCCTGTATTGATAAAGAAACTACCATAATTAGTCTTGCTTATAGAATCGTCTACATTTACTGAAAGTAGAGAATATTAGAAACTACTACTAAGTAATCTGGCAATGTTCAATTTGCCTATTTGATTGACTTTTCATGTAATGGTTTTTGGTTCTGGAAACTTGGACACTAATTTAGCAAAGCTTTGCAAACTCATTTACTGCCTAGAATAGTTTCATCATGACAACAAAGCCATTTGCATCATACAGAATCAAGCTGTACAAGGCACAACTGTTTTCAGGATCAAGTTCCACCTTTACACTCAGGAATCAAAATACAAACACATTAGAAATCACATGAGACCATCAGATTAGCATTTGTAACTGTAACTACAACAAGGCTTAAGCCTTCAAATAGTTGTGTATAAGGTATATGTGTACACCTTATCTCAAAGAGCTCCAGGCACTAAATTCATCTTCTCCCTCAATTTGTGTCCCTGTGTGGCTTTAGAACAGAAAGACCTTTTCTGGAAGTGGTCAATAACTCTAAATCAGAGTTTTTTCATCCTGATCTTCAGTTCTGTGTATTAACCAAGCAGAATTTAATAAATAGCACTAAATTAACTAATCAGACTTAAAAGACTTCTCAAAAAGAGAGAAGATTGGAGTTGCTGAGAACCACTGAGCAGATTTCCTATCCCAGGTGGGACAAGACAGTAAGTGAGCTGTGGTGGCCACACTGCAGCAACTTCTGCAAGGGTCTTTTTTCCCATCCTGGTGACTTTATAGAGAATCGACTGCATTTATGAAAATTAAGAAGTACTCCTAATGGTTTAGAGACTATATAATTTTATCACAGGCAAGAAAAGAAAATTAGCATGCAATAAAAATGTTCTTGCTGATTTTACAGAAAAAAATAAAATCTGATAAATCCCATAATCCTGATTTTCATATTCACAGTTTGGAACAAATGAGAATAATAATGTATATTCAGGAGCTTTTCAATATAAACTGTTTTCCAAGTCTTCTGCATTTGTATTACATATAATTTAATAGAATAATGTTTGCATTACTTATGCCTTGGCTTAACTTATTTCTTTGTCTTGAATCCCATTATATTTCCCTTTTTTTGCAAAAGAAGGCCAAACAGTTCTGCATTGCTCTTTAGCCTTCTGTATCTGTACTTAATTTGTTTTAGAGTCTGAATATCAGAGCAGAAATTGTTCAAAAAATAAGCTACTGGAGTGACTGTAAAAGAATTAAACAGAGATATTGATTAATTTTATTGGCAAAAGTGCTTTAAGAAGGATACAAGGGTCTCACCTCATTCTTGCAGCCAGCACTAGCTAGCAAAAAGATGAATTTATTATAACCAGAATGGCACATTTACATTATGAACACTGAGATATAGTATTCTGGTCCTATATTATAATAAAAAACTCCAATCACTAATATTGCAAGTAATTTCTTAAAATACGCAACACCTTGAAACAAAGATTGATAATTTAAAAGCTGTGTCTGACAGGACTATATAAACTAAGGCTTTAGAAAAGAGAGCAAATCTATTCAATCAAGCAGTACTTTCCCCCTTCAAACAAGGTAATTGCCCACTGCTTTTAACGTATATTTCCTTGTTATTTCCTTGTTCCATAAAGAACATGATGCTATAGATATCTGAAGTTACTTTTTATATTCTATATGTTGCCTATAAAGTCCAGTACAAGTAAGACTCTTGCCAGGAGCCTTACGCCTTGCACCTTATGCTTGCTTAAAGGATTAATTTGAAGTCCTCTGAATGCATTAAATCAAATTCTAATTAACTTAGAGCCAATATCCCTTATACATTATTCTACAAAACAATCATGTTTAAACATGGTGGTGAAACATATTTTTCTTATCTGACTGAATGGACAGAAGAATAATGTGTTAACAGTAGTGGCTTAGTACAAAACTAATCTGCAACACTGACATTAATTGATCTTAGAATCAGGTCCTGATTGCATGAATTAAGGCATCAGACTAAGTTGTATAAAATAAGTACAGATAAGATTTAAAACCACAATATTTCAAAAGGCTTGTTTTGATATAAGTTCTATTTATGTTCCATGCCTTCAGAAATTATTTTGTAAGAGTTTGCATTACAGATATTTCCTACAATGGTTGGTTTGTATGTGCTCTATGTGGAACTATTGGCATAAATACATAAAAATTTGGGAGTTTCAGAAAAATGAACCCTCCTTCAACACATAAATATGCTGGTTCATATTTCAGAGACAAGGAGTGAACATCACTGAGACTTAGTCTTCAGTACTGATGATACACAGTGTTTGAAACCATTCCCCTAGGTCATGCAGAGAAGAATTGCAGTCTGAACAGAGCTCTGCTGGGGGAAAAAGAATATTCCAAGGCAATATCCATCAACAGTTTTGTTATGAAATATGAGTCAATTGAAATTGGAAATTGAAAAAGAGAGTGTTTTTTCTTAATGAGACCACAACTGAAACAAACATTTTTGTTCATAATTGTGTTGAATTCCGTAAAAGGAAAACACTCCATGTAAGGAAATGAGAAAGTAAGAATTGTAATTAAATAATCTACAATGCCTGTAGCACCACTTTCAATACTATATAATCTTTTTCAAGCCAGAAGCTGTAATGCTGCATTTAATGCATGCTGGTTTAAATATTTTACATTTTTTCCTTGCTTAGAAAACTTCATAATGATTATGATAAAGCAAGTCAAACCATTCAGCAAAGTAAAATATTCAAATAAAGCGATCTTTAAAGAAGTTGGCAGAAAACAAAAAACATATTGCTTTGAATCTGTTCTTGGGAAATAATTAAAATTACTAACCATTTTAAAGTTGTCTATTTTTTAAAGGCAACAAACTGAAATAAAGCACAGTGATTTTTTTTTTTTTTTTACTACAGCCATCTTTTCAGCTATATTTCTTTCCATTTGCACATTAAAATGGAACACATTACTACAACTTTGTAGCTTTTCTTTATTCCTTTTAATCAACTTCCATTTTGTTTCTCTAATTTGCAAACTGCCTTTTTTTTCAGTGAAAATAAATTATGTGTGCAATTTTGTCCTTGACAAAATTGTTTACTCTTAACACTTACTCACTTTCTTGGTTTTGTCTCTTATCTTGAACCATAAATCCATGAAGATTGTTACAGATTTATATTTGATTCTGCATTTTCCAACTTGAAATATTTTTGCATTTGCAATGAGAAAACTCTAGCTATTTATTTCCATAAGGCTGATCCAGTAATCCATCTCTACCCTAGAAAACATTAAAAGTATACTTTCAAGTGCTGTGACTATGAGAGTTGGTTGTTTATTATCCGAATTCGGGCCTGAAACACACTACATCTGACAACAAATTAACAGAGAGAATAAGGTTCTGTCAAGGATTGACATAATAGAGACTTCCTCCATTTGTTCAAACAAACAGATCCCACTTTGCTCAAATTTAATGTGAGTTTTGCCATTATCTGCAATGGGAACAGACCTCAACCATTATTTTTCATTTCACTGTATGTTATTCTAAATTATATGCAGCTCACAGTGTTAAAAATTGTAACTTAATTTGCTTTCTATGAAGCAGCCTCTCAGAATAAAACGAAAGAGCTGTAGCTCTCTAAGACATGAAAAATACTTCTAATCATATTTATCTCTGTGTAGGAAAAAATATGGCAAGTGGATGACAAAGAATTATCAGCAAACATGAATTTGCCATTCTTTTAATAAAATGAATTCAAAACCTGACCCTGTTATGAATAGTTTTTTAATTTAGAATGTGTATATGTTTATGAAGATTTTATGATGGGTCAAGATCATTTCCCACATAACTCTATCAAAGTCTGCACGCTCTGATATATATGACTTGTGAACATGATTTACCATTTTTATCTTAAGTTGGAATTGAATCAAAAGAAGCAGAGAAGTCCAAAGAGAGATGGATGCAAAGGAGCAGTTTATCAAAGTACTGCACTCATTGTTTCACCTGAGAGTGAAAGAGCTTGGGGTTTTTTCCAAAAATAAAACCAGCAGTCTCACCTGACTTTCACTGTACCTCAAAAAGGTAACATCTCACAGAGAGCTGAAATTTACTATCAGAATATATTGATATCCCATATAAAGGAACATGTCTTATTAGTTAATTTAGATTACTGAAATATGACAAGCAAAACCAGTAGAAAAACTAGAGGTTAATTTTACAATAGAATAGAACAGAGCAGAACAAAACAGTTCAGCTGGAGGTGACCTGTAATGATCATCTGCCTGACCACTTCAGGACTGGCCAAAAGTTAAACCATGTTTTAAAGGACATTGCCCAAACACTTCTCAAACACTGACAGGCTTGGGGTACCAACTACTTCTCCAGGAAGACCATTCCAGTGTTTGACCACCCTCTCAGTAAAGAAATACTTTCAGTATGGACTTCTGACACAGAATTCTGTTGTTGTAGATTAAATAATTCACCTTCTTTCTCTGAAAATTTTTCCCCATATCCATATTCATTGGTATTGACTTTCACAGCTTTAAACCTTATCAGAATTGCCTCTCCCCCTGTCAAGAACATGAAGGTAGCTAAATGCAGACACATGCTTTTCCTAAAAACAGAAGAGTTGCTCTGACCTGCTTCACATACACAGAAACAAAGTACAGATATTTAAACAGTTGTATCAGCATGATGGGCTCTTCTTGATGGTTAGTATACATTCCTCTACATCACCACCTTCTTATCAAAATGCAGCATACTTTCTTTTTTATGCTTCCATCAGACCACTACTAGACACCCTCTAGAGGCAGAAGCAGAACAGTAAATATCAAATGTAATTTATATTGAAAATAAGCTCTTATATTTTAGATTTATAAGCATTAATATTAGCTTTTTGTTATTGCAGCCCAGGAAATATCACTGTCATTATAATCAGCAATGAACACATACAGAAGAAACATGTATTGAATAGAAGATCAAATTTAAAAAGAGGCTTTGTAGTTAGAGAAGAAAAAATTTGATCTCTCTACTCATCATAGTGATAGCATAAAATCTGATCTTGAAAATTCTAACATGGTAAGAATTGTAATTAATTAAGTAACTGGTATGTTAGTTTGAAAGCACAAATTTCTGTGTTATGTTACAGTGGGTTAAATTTTTCTGTATTCAGTCATAGCAAGACCAAAACTAGAGCAACGTGCCCAGTTTTTCTGTATTCCAGAAAATTTGTTAATGACCAAGTGATGAATGAATATCATCCAGACTGAAAATCAAAGATAAGCAGGCTTGAAACCCCTTGGCCTTCAAGGAAGGAACTTAATTAAACAAAAGGAGTCTGTGGGAAAACATAGTAGCAGCCTTCAAATAGATGGAAGTCTGGTGCATAATGATGAGTTTCTCACATCTGCCAGAAACAGGACACAACAAAAGAGAAGAAGATGCATTAGAGCACCAGAGACTTTATTTTGAAATGGAGGGAGAAAACTCTGTGTACTGCATATAAGGACTATTAAACACTGGAAGAAATTGCCTCAGTGGCTCTTTCAGAGGCATACTTTTAAAGAAGTAGACAATTGACTTTTAAGGAATGTTTGTAGTCAGATTGATTGTACCCCAGGGCAGAAGATGGCTGTTGTTAGGTCTTTCCTAGTGCTGTTATCTGCAAGTCTGCAGTGTTATAGTTGTGCCATTTCCCACTGGCTGTTCAATAGCTCTGTTCTTTTGTGCAGACTGTGGATTGGAATGCGTTAGATTTTTTTTATGCAATGATCAGCCAACGTCAAGCTTGAAATGCAAGCCTGTAACCTACTTGGACAACTCAGAAATCTTAAGAATGTCTGGTTTACTCATGAAGAAATTTAAGCTATAAGCAATTTATATTACCTGTCCATGAACACACCACAGATGAATGGGAAATGGGGACTGAAAACTGAGCAGTCCTCTGGATTTTATGCTTCACGTTGTAAACATAAAATAACAGTAGGCCCAAAAGAATGAGAAAAAACCCCAATATAGGAAAAATAAGGCAGTGTCCCTTAGATCATAGAAACTGCACTGTTTTCCCACTATTAAATACAAAAAGGTGTCTTTTGGAAGTCTGTAACTCTAGTGCAATTTCTTTTGACTAAATGCAACATTCATCTAATTCAAAAAGAAAAATCTTTCAAAATACCTTTAAACCACTATGCAGAGTTTTTAAATATATACTCACTAAGGCTCCAGCAATCAGTCTTGGCTATTAATCATTTTGACAAAAAAATTGATTTTCATTTCCTTCTTTCATGTTGTGTGGGAACAGTCTGAGCTAGATTACAAGATCTGAGAGAGATGATAAGGACAGTAAGAAGGCTTCTGAGAGACTCTGAGCACCTAGTGGATTACTGTCTGTTTAACCTTTTGATGAACTATTGGGTTTAGTTTTGGGAATTTTGTCTCTTTAGCATCCTGATTTTCATTTCTATGCTGGTGAGATACAATGTAGTGAATATAGCACTGAGGTGCCAGATGTAATCAAATGTTCTAATCCCAGCAAGACACTAGAAATTTTACATGTATAATTCCATGAGAAAGTTGATGTATCCATACTTTGTAGTGTATAAAAAGGCTCCTAAACATCTCAATAAACAGTAAAACTTCTGAAATCACTGGAATTTAATCGAATCTTAAATCCTGATTAATACTTCAGTATATTCACCAAGCTTCTCTACCTAGCAACAAGGCATCCTGTGTGCCACAGAGGGATGCTGTGAAGATTATATAGTATTTCGTTCAACTTTTAAAAGTCTGCTAAAGAAATAACAAGTGCTAGAGATTGTTTCACAAATAAAAGACATTATTGTCAGATTTGACTGTCTTGCAGAGACAAAGGTTATCCTTAAAATAAATTAATGTTGACAGACCTATGTCTCCCAAAGTATTACTCTGCATAGCTGTACTTCTGCATATCCTGAGCTTATTCCTGTGAAAATCCAACAATCCTGTTTGAATGCACAAAGAATCCCATTGAAGCATCATAGGGCTGTGAGTGTTCTTATATCTGTGCACTGAACAACTTCATGGGTTAAAAGCTCAACCAAGTGCAAACCTGAAGTTCACCTCTTAACAGTGTGCTAAAATAAAATATATTTTTTAAAAACCAAAACCCAGCACCTTTTTGTTCGACTAATGTTAATCCAAATGTATTTTCATTTGTTTTTAAAAACAGGTGAAAATCTAGAATGTCCTGACCTTATTTCTGCATAAGAAGATGTTCCTTGTCTGAATGAAAATCATCCATATTTTTTTCAAATTTTTATTTTCACATACCACTGTTGCATACTCTTCTGTAAAAATACGAGTGTGTCTACCTTTTTTTTTTTTTTTTTGACTAAAAAGTTTTACAGCCCTAGCCAAAATAGACAAGCGGCTACAGCTGCATAGTTGGGACAAAGCCAAGGTACACAGTCTTAGGACAATACACACGGAGTTCAGGGAAAGTGAAATAGGCTGAGGAGCAGAGGATTCCCAGCTAACTCAGAGGGATGCTGCAATGTATTGTACTGCTGCCCCCTTAAGGACAAAGAAAGAGAGGAGCTGCAGTACTTGTCCTGCTCCGAGGCCTGCAACTTCTGTGTGACAGCTGGGATTTTGACATGGTTCTCATGCCATGTACATATGCACATGTCGTGTACATCAATGTACACTCAGTTTTGTCCCTTTTGCTCTCCAGGGCATGTTTGTGCACACCTGTACTCTAAAGCTGGCTGGTGCTAGGAGCCTGTTCTGCATGGAAAGCAGGCAGGGTGAGGCATGATGGAAACCAAAATGCTCCTTTTCCATATTTCTAAAAGGCTTTGATATATCAGATCTCCCACTCCACATGTTTCCTGCAGGTTGCTAAACATTAGGGTGATGAGAATGTGCAGAAGCCACTGCCCTGTCCTGCTGGCTCCGTAGGTGTCTGCACCAGGGGTTGAGGGCTGGAGAGGGAATGTTCCTCCAGCAGCCTTGCAGCCCTAGCCTGAGGAAGGCTGGTCTTCAGATGTGCCACACCACAAGCAATTCTATATCCTACAGAGTGAATAGTTAGAAATTTCCCCTACTACATAGGATTTGTGATTTTACCCAGTTTGCCAATTACCACCCATTCACAACATAAAATAAATTATTATGAGCCATAGATTAACCATAAGGAAACCTGAAATAAGTTCAGGTACAACCTGATAGCCCAGTTCAACTTCAGTTATGTGGACATCTCTGGGTCTCGTGGTGCCATCAGACCTGAAGAACAGAGCTGAAAGAGGGCTGTTAACACATTAAGGTACTCCAGTTTTTGCAGAGGATTTTCATTAAAGGCAGCTCCTTTCTGAGAAAGGCCCTAAAATGCGATGTCAGCATATTTAAAGAATTCATCTGAAAGGAAGAAACTGTGAGAAAAAATACTTTTAAGACAAAAGAAAAAGAAATAGAATGTGGTGCATATGTGCTGATAGCAGACTTCTAAGGCTTTCCTATTACCAGACTACTACTGCAAATACTGAATGTAAAGTATAATTCTCTCATTTATCTTCTCTTTTCCCAAAACTGAAAACCAATTATCTTCATCAGTATTTCCTCTATTTCTTGTTGTCAAACTTCTGATTTAATCTTCAGCTCCATATACCTGAAATTTAACTTTTTGAATCCCTCCATGGATGAATATTGTTCTCTACACAAAACAGTTTGAGATAAGTATGATTAGTATTTTTGTGTTGTAAATTCTATGATAGCTTGTCATTGCTATCAATATAATTGTGCAGCATTCATAAAATCTGGATGTTCAAGATTACATTTAGTTGACAGTGAATACAATGACCAGAGGGTTGGACTACATGATCTTCTAACCCAAACCATCCTATGATTCTATCTATTAATACCCAATTTTCAATATCTGTTCAGATGTTTCAATACTTCAGTGTGTTAAGTTGCTTTTCCAGTGAGTTTTTTGCATAAAATGCTTTACTGGCATAGCAAGAAAATTATACCTTTTAAATGCCGTAACCTATACACTATTTTGGAAGCCACCTGAATCCTCTTCAGTGAAAAAAAACCCAAAAAAGTAACTGTAATGAGATAGCTGTACTGATATAGTCTGCAAGGCAGACAAACTTTATATGAGAATAACATGAAACACTAACTGTGGGTGATCTTTTGGACCTTCTGAAGTCAATCAAAATTGTGGCCATCAGCTTAAGTTGGACAGGAATTTGTTTTGTATTTTCTGAAGTGAGCAGCTTTAGCAAGGTAAATTGTCTTGCTGCCCCATCTAGATAGTTATTATTCCCATTTTGTGTGAGGTCCTGGATGTACCTTTTTTGTATGCTCAAGTTTCACACATATTAATTTCTATGTATTTAGGCATAGATGTATTTCTTGAATATATGTCTAAAACAGATACACATGTATGTATCATTATTTATACATAAATTATGGAGTGTATACATATACAATGTATGGTGTGAGTATACAATATATGATATTCATATATATATATACACACATATACATACACAGCAGCATTAGAAAGTATATTAATGTCTGTGAGAGATTCAGAGAACCTTTAAAAGAAGCTACTGTACAATGGGCTTTGGTAAAATTACATAATCCATTCCTATCTTGCTCTGACACCTTAAATGTTCATCCTGTCCTACTACCAGCATTTTTTGAATTTTATTCCTAGTTTCTATATATTTTCCTGTCTATTTCCTAAATTGACACTGAACTTCTCTGTGCAATTTTTAAATGTGTCTGAGAGGTCATGCTATTAAATTTCTCTCATCTGCGTCTACCTGAACATAGCAAACTGAACTTTAATATATAAGTACATTGTATCTCTTAATATATAAGAAAATTGTATCTGTTTACTACTTGAGTGTATTTCAGAAGGGTTTTTCTCTGTAATATTAAAGTATAATTGAGTCATCCTCCAAAAATCAAATCATAATTTAATATAATCAAAATTTCTGCTGCACAGTTCTATGGTTATGAAGTCCAGCTTATCCACCTACAAAGCACAGTACTTAGTTGTGCACAGGTAGGCAACACTGGAAAAGATTACTTGTATTAAGTATTTTTTAACAACTGCTCTCAATTCAAATATGTTTTATACTATTCTATTTATAGCCATACAAGAAGTTTTAAAGAAAATGTATTTATTTACTAAATACTGAACTAGAATTTTTTTATTTTTTGTGAATCAAAAAGTTTGATGGTGTTATTGGTCTACTGAGAGAAAAGAATTGAAGCATAAGGAGGTACTTCAAACAAGGCTGTCAAGCCCAGCTGGTTTAGCATCTTGAGTCCTTAGCTATATTCAAGCTCAAAAACTGAGAACAAGACTACATTAATGCAACTTTCATCTGTTTGCTTTTCTCCAAATACAGCACTTCCTTTCAGACAGCACTTTATTTCTAATTGCACTGCAGCATTATTTATTCAGATACCTATCAAAAGCTAATTTGTTTATGTGCTCTGGACACAGACTGCACTGTTCTTAATTTTTTTTTCCTTTTTTTTTGATTACCAAAACTGTCAATAAATTAAAAGGTAGCAATGGAATTACCTATGGAATTTTGGCTTTTCCACGGCCTAATGCACAGGATAGTGTAGTTTACTGTATACAGTATACCCTGCAAGGTGTACATAGAATCATAAAATGATAACATAGAATCATAAATGGTTTGCCTTGGAAGTGACCTTTAAGATCATCCAGTTCCAACCCTCCTGCTTCAACTATTCATGGGATGGGGTATCCACAAGTTCTTTGGGCAACCTGTTTCAGTGCCTCACCAGCCACATAAGAAAGAATTTCTTCCTTGTATTGATCCAAATCTACCCTCAGCTTAAAGCCCTTGTCCTATCATTACACATCTTTGTAGAAAACCTCCATCCAGATTTCCTGTAAGCTCCTTTAGGTACTGGGAGGTCTCTCTGAAGCCTTTTCTTCTCCAGGCTTTGTAAGAGAGGCACTCCAGCCCTCTCATTATCTTCATGACCCTCCTCAGGAGTATGTCCAGCAGGTTGCACCACTTTCTCACTTTGGGGGCCCCAGAGATGGGCATAACAGGAGTGGACTAGATGGGCAGAATCCCATTCCTTGCCCTGCTGCCCACATTTCTCTTGATGCATCCCAGGACACAGTTGCCTTTCTGGGCTGGAAGTGAACATTGCTGGGTCATGTTGAATTTCTCCTCCACCAATACCCCCCAGATCCTTCTGTTCAGAGCTGCTCTCTGTTCATTCTCTGCTCAGCCTGCATTTGTGCTTGGGATTGCCCTGACTCAGGTGCAGGACCTTGCTCTTGACCTTGTTGAACGCCACGAGGTTCGCAGAGTGCCACCTCTCAAGCCTGGATGGCATCCCTTCCTTCCAGCGAGTCGACTGTCCCACACAGCTTGGTGTCATCGTAAACGTGCTGAGGATGTGTAATGAAATACTAACTAGTGTTTTCCTACTTACATGAGCTAATTCTCCCCGGTAGGGCCCTTGCGATGTGTCACCGGCTGCCCTGTCACTAACCAAGGCTGACTCCTGTGCCCCCCCTGCTGCCTGCCCACCAGGTCCTCCCAGCAAACACCCGCCGGTGACTCTCGTTCTCGGTCTGCCAGACGAGCGGGAAGCCCCCGTTCCCACGCCTGCTCCCAAGCGCACAGAGCCGCGGCGGGAAGCGTGTTTTTCGAATCCGAGCGCTTCGGCACGCCTCCGGCCATCACCCTGCCGTGCCCGCCCTCCCGCCCGGGCTCGCCGCGGGGCTGTGCCGCAGGTGAGGGCGGCCCCGCCGGGGCTGGGCGGGCCGGGGCGGGCCGGGGATTCCCGCGGGCCGCGCTCCGCTCTGCCCGGCACGGCTCCGCAGGAAGCGCCGCCCGCGCTCCTTCCTCCTCCCGCCTCTTTCTCCTCCTCCTCCTCCGCCCGCCTGCGGCGGCGGCGGCTCGGCGATGCAGCAGCACTTTTCCCTGGCCGAGTGCGACGTGGTGGGCTTCGACCTGGACCACACGCTCTGCCGGTACCACCTCCCGCAGAGCGCACGGGTGAGTGCGGGCCGAGGGGAGCCGCGGGAGGGGCCCCGCTCCGCCCCGCTCCCGCCGCATGCCCCGCCGGAGGCACGGGGGCCGGGACCCTCCGCCGGGGCAGCGAGCCCGGGGCCGGCTGGCTCCGGCATCCACGGAAGAGAGGAGAAACGCGAGTGCATCTCTCGCCGGGCGCTTCCTCAGCAGGCCTATCTGCCCGAGCAGGGGGGACAGCCATGTCTCTCTCCTTCCTTGAAAATGGTTCTTTCCTGGCCGTAGCGGCGCTGAGGAAAAGGTAGAGCCCGCCTGCTAAATCCAGAGATGCTGCAGAGTGAGGAGCCCGCAGCACTTTGGACAGGAGACCTTTGTGAACTTTCTGGTGCTTATAATAAAACGCCGAGTTTAGAGACACCTCTGACTTAGCCCTGTGCTGTGCCTTCCCGCTCTTGTCACTTTCGTTTTTAAACTCCCTGGTTATCTTACATTGACTCGTTCTTCTCTCTTGACTCTGTTCTGAAGCTGTCTTGTGTCACGGATGCTCACGGTGTCTCACTCTCCCCCTTTCTTTGCCTCTATTCACTTACAGTACATTTTGCACTGCACAGGACTCCCACGCTAATTGCTAGATAATTTCAGAATTTGGTATAGAAACAAATGTTTATGAGCTGTCCCATTTATTAATAGGCAGTGCATCCTGTGCTGAAAAAGTGAATTGCTTCCCTTAGCTGTGTGTGAACTTAAGTGGAGAGGCATCTTGCTTACAGAAGAAGATTCAACAGTAACAATAAAATGTACAAGCTCTTAAATTTCTAGATGGAAACTGTGTAACATTAGGTTTACCTTCCATATTCTTACCATACACAAGCATGTTCTTTCTGATACAAATTCTGTCTGATGAAGGCAAACATTAGAAAATTGATAACTATAAGGGTTTTTCAAAAATGCTAACCAAGCAATGAACAAAATGAAGAAAAAAATCCCAAAACTTTTACTAAACTTGGTACACTCTTCATCTTCTTACAGGAGACAGAGGCAGACTGACATATGCCCATTGCCCATTGCATGCCTCCTTATCTCTTGGAAATAAGAAACACTAAAAGATTGACAGGCTCAGCTGAGGATGTAGTTAGTTCTTACTGTTCAGCACTGGCTTTCATATTTGTCTTTCTCAGATGTTATTCATACTGATTCCAAGAGCATCTGTTATAATTAAAGAAAAAAGGCCAGGGAACAGCTTTAATGAATGAACCATGAGAAAAAGGGAGCAATTACTATTTTTGGATGGTCTTTAAGGGCATGGCAGCATCTCCATAGAGCTTCTTGTAAAACTTTACCAGCACAATACATTAATAAATTGCTGAGTGTCATGCTAGGCCATCTGAACTTAGAAATAAAACCGTTTATTCAGTAATTGCATATTTTCTTCAAAATAAATTCCTTCAAATACTTTTAAAATGCCCCTAAGGGTAAATGTTTATTGGTTTGGAAGCTGCTTGTTGATTTTCAGTAACCATGACATTTAAAATTAAGAAAAAAAAAAAAAAAAGCCAAAAGGACTGGCAAGGGGGAAATAATGACTTGTCTTGAAGTACTTACCATCTTGATTTCCCAACAGTCTTGAAGCACAGGGACTGTAAAGTAGAATGTTGTAATCTGGGTTATGGTGGGCACATTGCACCAGAACTCTTGTGTGTTTTCCAGATATGACAGAAATAACCTCAGGCACTATTTCTCAGTGGGGGCTGTGGGACAGGGCCCCTAGCTCCATGGTTTGATTTTGCTTAGGAGGCACTAGCACTTGCATCTTGCCACTTTTCAAGGAAGCAGTGATTTGGATTTCACTTAATATAATGAATACATGTATTTTTTTCATTTGTAGCTAATATATGATAGTTTTGCCCAGTATCTGGTAACGGAGAAGGGATATGACGAAGACTTGCTGACTCTAGCTCCAGACAGCTTAGACTTCTGGTGAGTACATTGAAAATAATGTCATTCCTTCATGCTGTAACTTTTACAAAGCTCAGAAAACAGCACCATTTATTAGGCAGTTGGTGTTATAATTGTCAAGCCCAATGGCTAAATCCAAAATTACAGTTTTAAATAGTTGTTTTAAAAAGTATTTGTTATGAGACGCTTCTAACATGGTAGTTTGAAGAGAGAACTGAGCATCCAGGCTTGCTTTGTCTGTGCTTCCAACTGTGTGAACACAAGCCTTTTAGTCTGTCTCTCTTATTTTATGTATAGTCTTTGTCTTCTACATTCTATTCAACAGTAACCATCAGATTTTTATCTCAACAGATGTTTTTTTTGTTTGTGTAAGGCAGATTAATCCCAGCAGCCTTCTGAGAAACTGCAGAAAGGAAGCATACCAGGAGGTAGCATTTGGGTGGCAAATCAGGCAAATGCAAAAGACATAAACCCAAAAAGATGCAAACCCAAGTTCCTGCTCTGAACTTAGTGGTTTCTGAGCAGGAACTTGAACTTGAATCTTGAGCTTTTAACTTCATAAGGTTATTATCTAGGCCACGGAGGTGGGGACTTGAAGACCAGGTAATAATTAGATATTTTTAAAAATAATATGTACATTCTTGTGTAATGGTTTTTACAATTCAATATTTGACTGGAAAATTTCCAGTTAGATTGATTTCAACTTCCATGAGACAAGCAGTATATCTGTTTATCATAATTTGAGGCCTATGATGCAAGAAATCATTTGTTCAGCTCTAAATATCTTGGATTTGGTCTCTTATTGAAGCAGGAGGCTCCTTACCATGGACCTGCAAGTCCACAGTGCTAGTAACACTTGTGTCATTGCTTCTTGCCCAGGAGTCATTCATGAAAGGTTGGCATCTGCTTACTGCCTTCATGGCATATGTTCTTTCCTTTGGGTGTCTCCTAGAGGATGAAGGTGTCATTGCTTCCTGTCTCGTTTATTCGTTTGTATTCTAACCACTGAACTCTGAATTAATTTTTCAAAGAACCTAAGCAAATGTAGATTCAGTTATCTGAAAGATAAAGATTTGTTAGGGACAATCAGAAACTCTTGCTAAGTGTCTCCAATGTTGTCAAGTCTTCCCCTTGTTAGTTTTATATGTTTGGACTTTAAACCTCCAATCTATATAATTGTCCCTAAATTTACTGGACATAGAACTGGGTTTATTTAGTAGGATTTTGCTGCATAAGGAAAATCCAATCCTCATTGTAATAATATGCACTTTCTTATAGAGAGGATTGTTCAGACATGGAAGTATTTGAAGGGTTATGACTTGTTTGGTTTTCTGTAGCATCATAGCTACAGAAGCACTATAATTTCTGTAACTGCATATCATTGATAAATGAGAAGACAGTCCTCTGAAAGCCTTAATTTTTTGTTTCTTCCTTAAAATTAATTTACTCTTAGTTGCAAAGGCTTGGTGTTGGACATTGAAGAAGGAAACTTTCTGAAACTTGCAGAAGATGGAACAGTTTTAAGGTAATATGGACAATAACTCTATATTGTTAAATGTGAGTTGTATTGTTAAATATACTAACATCCCCTAACTATCCCCTTCCTAAATGCCATCTCTCAGTTTTATAAAAATTTAAAACACTTATTTCAGCATGCATTCCTTTATTAGATGTAAAAGTTTAAATTACTCTTTGGTATTGTGGTGCTCAGTTTCTCTTTATGTTACGTATGGAATATTTTAGTAATGTTTTGATGTTAGCTAGTAGTAAATAGTATCTCATTTTTAATGAGATGTGAGACTCTGAAGACACATTGATCTTGAAAGTGAATTCTTATTTTTGGTGGCTACCAATGTATTCTTTGTCCAGCTCTGCTAAAATACAGGGTAAGGGTTTTTTTTGATTGAGAGTAACCTGGCTTGGGAGGCAGTACTAATGACTAATACTAATGACTATTATCTTTGTGCCATAGACATTCTAAGTTCTGCAAGTTTGCAACATATAATTTAAACATCCTGAGATAGATTAAACACAGAAACTGATGCATTCAGTTTTGGAATTCTGGGGGGTTTCCACTTAAAAGCTGTTTGGCTTTAAGTCATCACTTTGAGTGAATCCTTAGTTCTTCTTTCTTTCCTTTTTTTTTTTTTTTTTTTTTCCCTGATAGCATGTGGGAAAAGGAGCTTGAAGATGCTAAGGAAGATCAAATCTCATTAAAAAAAGACAAAAATACTCTTGACTCATTGCTGTGTATCCCAAAATTCATTAAATAGCATGAATTTTGGAGTACTAAATGCAGAATTCAAGATTAGAGGTATACCTCATTAAAGGGAAGAGTGGTACAGGGTTACCTCTGTGGGCACTGCCTGCATTTGCTTCAAAATGGGACCCAGTTTGATGGTCCAAGTAGTTAATTTTTAATGCCTAAAAAGGCTTGTGTGTACTTATGTATTAAAAAGCTGCTTTCAGGGCTCAAACTAGCACTTTTCCATGGTTCTGCCCTGCATTCTGTAGGCTTCAGAATGATGTATAGGCTTTCTGCACTGTGCTTTATTGTGCAGTGTATATTGATAGCTCAAGTGTAGCGAGTGTCCTCACACAATTGAAAACATTCGAGCAATACAGAGTGATTGTGTTAGCAGGTGAGGCACAGTGGCTGTGCCCCCAGCCAACCAAACCTTTGTGTAGTAATGCCTTTATCGAGAACTGGAATGTATATGAGAAAAGCTTAGTAGGTCCTGGGAAACTTCTAAGCTATAAAGAGAGTCAGTTTTGATCAGCTTGCATGCACTGTAATTCAGTTGCAGTGTGTTACTTTGCACAAGTAGTAGTTTGGATGTTTTCAACTCTTTTCTCTTTTGCTTTTTTGTTTATAAACAACTGAATGCATCGAATAGGGCAAGCCATGGTACAAAGAGCATGACATTCGAAGAGATCCTGGAGATCTATGGAAGAAAGGAGTGGAAGCATTTCAATACAGTCAGTGGAATGGTTTCACGTACAGGTAGCTATGCTTTAGCATCTCCTCTTCTTTGAAATTGCTCTGGTCCCTTCAGTGCCTCTCACTATTTGTCCTTAACACAGATTTGTAAAAATACTTGAACTGAGAATTACTGGAACAGGTAAATGTATTGGGGAAGACTTGGTTTATATGTGTTTTTAACTTCTAGTATTGGAATTCACCTTAATATTTATTTCATGATATTTATTTTATGGTAAGTCAAATGAGCTGACATTATAGGCATGTTTTGGTCATAGTGGTGGGCACAGTGTCTCTTGATGAAATAGACTGATACTTGCAGTATCAGATCATGATTAAACCCCAGCCAGCAACTGAAGACCATACAGCTGCTCACTCACTCCCACCCTGCCCAGGCTCAGTGGTGAGGAGAATCAGAAAGAATGGTAAATCTCATGGGTTGGGAACAATTTATAATTGCAACAAAATGTTGTAATAATAAATATATACTAATAATTATTATTGTAATGGCAAGGAAACAGAGCCTCAGAACCCAATACAATTGAACAATACCTGCTGCCTGACAGCCTATCTCATTTAGGACAAATCTGAAATTTTTCTTAATTGTTGATTTACTGCCACCATTTCTGTTACCAGAGGTCTGGGTGCAGCTGCAAAGAACAAAGTGGGTCTAGAAACAAAACTTCTCTCCTTGCATTTGCAGTTTCTGTGGTTAAGATGGGAGTCACTTTGAAGGAGCTATGGCTAGGTTTGCTGTCTTGCTCTGTGTTTCTGTTTTACTTTGATCTTGGCTGTTGAGAGTAACACACAGGAAGTGCTCACTTAAGGTGTGTTTTGTTATGTAATGGAGATACTTTCCTTGAGATTTTGTTGACTGCAAATGCAATGCTTATTGTAAAACTGCTGGTAATCTTTTGCAAAGCGGAGGAAGAGAAAGATTTCCTTTGGTCATACAGGAAATGTGCTTTTCTTTTTCACTGAAACATACTCTTGGTCTCTGTTGTGAATGTTAATCCCCACTTTGCTGACTTGTTTTTGAATATACCTAAGAGAAAGCACAAACAAGATAATGAAAAATAATCACTGGTTAAGTAATTTCACTCCTTGAAGAGAGTTGTTGAGCATGATCGTAGTCTGGGGGAACATTTACACCTTCCTGGTGCAGTTGTGTTTTGTGGACTGATGTAATAATGTGAGCACACTTCCCTTTGGGCTGAGGCACTGTCCACAGCAGTGTGTTCAAAGGACATGACTGTGTCAGACCTGTCCAAACGTCTTTGAACTTGTTAAACACTTTTCTTTTGTTTTCACTCTAGGGAAATAGATGTTTTGGAAGAGTTGAAAGATACTGTCCTGAATTAAAACTCATGGTTCTCTTCTTTTTCTTTTACTTGGGCTTTTAGAATCTTAAAATGTCTTATTAAAATCTCGCTGCTTTCATATAGGTAAACAACTTTTAGTTGCCAGTTATGACGATCAGAAGTTTGCCTTTGTTAACAAAGGTTGGGAAACAGATGATGCTTATTACCAGTAAAATCCGAAGAGGAGCTTATATTATCATTATTAGTTAAATGCAATTTTTATTTATGATTATGCATACAATACAGGGATGTTTAAAGTATATTTTTAATTTTTTTTTCAGCTAAATACTATTTGTATGATAATTATTTTGACCTGCCGGGAGCCCTCTTATGTGCAAGGGTTGTGGACAGCTTAGACCAGGTAAGAACTGGATTGTTTGAAAATTATGTATTGCATTATCTTTTTCTTCCACCCCCATATCTCTTGCATGCATTATTAAATGCATGCAAATTGAGTATTGAACAGCATCAAAGTATTTTTCTTATTTGGACCCTTCCATGTTGCACTTACTGTATTAAAGTCATCTCTGAAGATAATTGTGAGCTACATGGCATGTTCAAAATAAAAGTACTTCCACCAGAGGGCACAAATAACTAGGACACTAATGGAAACGTGCTGTTTCCTCAAGTTTACCCTGTGGTATGCACAGTGCAGTTCTTTAAGTCTCCTGTAATTATGCTTGATTATACTTGAAATAATATAGTGTAAGTTTGCTGAATTACACGATTTGTTAATTTGCAAGCTGTTAAAGAGTATATAAAGTTTAATTTTATCCTTTTAAACCTTGTTTTTGTCCTAAATATATTGATCTGTATACACATATATAAATATACCTCTGGCATAGTATCTTTTAATTTTTTTTTTCCTCTGCTAAACAGTAAAATAAATTCTTAAGGTGGAAAATACAGTTCCTTGAACCTATTTCAGTGCTTTTTAGATAGATATAATGTCCTAAATGCTACCTTTGAAATTTGGTGATAATTGCGTAGAGGAAGGTTTGAATGTTTAACTTGCGTTTAGCTGGAGGTAGGAGAGGGTTCTTCTCACAGAATAACTGTGTTGATGTCTAAAAAGTACTGGGGTAGTCTTCTGGCAGAAGTACCAAAGTGCTTCAGGCCTGAAAATTGTCAATACTTAACCTTGTCTGCAGAGTGGAAGTCTGACCTGTAAGATGAGTATCTGGGGTCTCTTTGCATATTAGATGAATTGGTGCTTTAGCCTTCACTCCAAAATAGCATGCTGAGTAGATTGCTGCCTGAGTCCAAGTGCTGCATGAAGAGTTAGCTGAAACTAGCTTATCAGGGAAGCAGGGAGGACAGGTGCTCGCTAAGACTCTTAATTTTCTGCCTGATTAATCTCCTTCCCCTAAGCTGTTCACAGCTTAGAAACCTGTTGCAGTTGTGACACCTGTATTGTGTTTACTTTATATTTAATTTAGACTCAGCACAAATCACCTACTTACTAAGGGAGAAAGCACATAATGGCTTTCACATCCAGTTACTAGTCTGCAGGCTGGAGCACTGACCCAGGGTCAGTGCCATTTTCAGCCAGAGGGAATTAAGCCTGTGCCATTTCTCCAGTGAGCCATGAGAAGTGGGTCATGCACCCTCTTTATCTCCTAGCAGTTCTCAAGTATTTTACTGGATGTCAGCCCTGTTTCAACAGGAGGGCTGCAGTAATTCCCTGAAAGGTTAGCATCAGCCACTTGAGAAAGATGCAAGGCAGGAGGTGGTCAGCCTCTCCAGCCCAAAGCTCATGCCTGCAAAATGCTGCATCCTAAGGATAGAAACCATCACATTTTCTTCCACATTCCTAAAAGAAAGTAGAGCCTCCTGTGTCCTGTTCTGTGTGCCTGCTTACGAAGTGCTATTTTCTTACCATTTCCAGACAACATTCTAGCTTCAGGAAAGCTTTCTACTGGAAGCAGATGTGAGAATTACTAAGTTGGATTCAAAATGGGTTTAGACATGAGCTGGGTGCTAGACTACCCTGCACTGTTAAAAATGTATCTGTTTTTGCTGTTTCCAGAGCCAGAACTCCTACGTGTTTTCAAAGCATGGGAGCTTCTTAATGTTTTTGATCTTCACACTGATGAGTTAAACAAAACATTGCTTTGTCTTGATAGTTCAGCTAATAAAATCACATTTTGTAAACACACCAAAATAATGATGGACTGGATGGCCATGCATACAGTATTCTCTCTGCTTTTTGGAATCGGTCAGTTTTCCTTTACAGCTTGTATGAAATGGCTGAAGATTTGCAAGAAATTAGTTTAAGTTATTTTAGTCTCCTCTGAGTTCAAATGTTGCAAAGGAAGTGTACCCAGTTCTAAACTACCATCTATCTGTCATCAAAAGGGCACTCTGAGGAACTTCTGGTTCAGTTCAGTGATTAATTATTTTTTAAGATAAACAAGCAAAAAAACCCAAGACTCCAAATGAAGGACTAAGTCAGCCACATGGAAGACAGTTGAATCTGTCTGTCTTGAGAAGAGTGCTAGCTTAGGCTACTTGCATTGCTGCTAGACAGATGTATCTCCTGTACATAACTTTGAATAGTCAACCTTGGTTAGCATCATTGGCTAGCTGAAGCTGACCTATGAAATATTTTCTTTGTATGAGCTTTTTTATGTATTTCTGTGGCTGTTTGCTATAGGAAGGGATTAAAAAATAAAAACTTGTGAAAGCCACATTGCCATCTTTCCTGCTGTTAACCTGGAGAGCTGATGACTGATAAGCAGACTGTACTTGTCAGTTATGCACAAAAGACCTTGTTTGTGTGACTTGCTGATTGTGAAAGTAAAGGCAGGCTGTTCTCTGGAAGCCTCCATGGCAGGTTTGGCCTGAAATAGCAGTTTACTTCAGTATATATAAGCTACATGTTTTAGGTTTTTGTTTCTCAATGATAAGTATTTGAGTTTGGAGGGGTTTTTTAGTTTTTGAATGTTTCCCTCTCTACAATATGCTTTATGCTTATAAAATGGCTCATTTCTCAGGTATCAGTGCAGATATCAATACACAGAGGGCAGCAGTGCCTTGAAACTGCAAACAGTTGCCTTGAAATTTATCCTGATGTGGATATGGAAGGCCTGTAACAGCATTACAGAAATACTTTCCATGACACATAAACTCAAAGACTGTACCACCTGCTTGATGCTGCCAAGTTACTGTGTAACTGAGCACCTCTTAGGGGCTCTGTAGCTAATCCTCTGCTCTGTAATACTGGCTAGCTGTGTAATTGCATCTGTTTCATTCATCATCACTACAAAATTTGTGGTGCTTGAGAGTGCTGTGGGGCTCAGCTGGTTGAGGTTTTCCTCTGCCATGTGAGAGGCTGAAGGGGAAGCTGAGGTCAACTGGAGCTCTGCTCTGCCTGGGAAGCTTTCTAGGAATAGTGAGAGACTGTTCACAATCGAGGATCACCTTCCTCTGTCCTGCCAGAGCTGGGGTTTGGCAGTCTTCAGAGCACAATGCCACAAAATGCTGTTCAGCCAGGCTTCTTGATGAGCATTTTGTACCATGTTTGGGGTAGAGTTCTTGGCAGAAGGGCATTACCTCTAAATTATAGCAAAGGGATTTGCCAATTCTTAAGGTGGAAGGTGATATGAATGCCAGGCTGTGGATAATGTCAGCATGCTAATTAAGTTCAGTATCTGCAGCCCTAGGCACTTCTTTTTCCCAAATGTCAGTGGATGGGATGGGATGGGATGGGATGCTTATGCTGTAAGTTGCTGTTCTATCTGATAACCCTTTTTGCTGTAATATGTTACAGTTCCTCACAAACACCAAGCATTTCTCCATTTCCTTTCTTTCTCCCATCATAACACTCTAAGAGGGACATAACTTGTCTGCAGTTATCCAGAGTTAATCTGCATGCTACTGAATCCTGATGTCCTGAATCCTACTGCCTTAAGATTGTCTTACTCTGTATGATTTTGTTAATTCATGGCATTTCTGTCATTGTTTCAATATGAAAATTTGTAACAGCTGATACTTGATATAATGACTAGGTTCCTTTTGACACTTACAGCATGATGGTCAGAAAAAGTATGACTTCTGGAAGGACATGGTGGCTGCTATCCAACATAATTATAAAATATCAGCTTTTAAAGGTAAGTGGATTCACTGAAGACTCACCATAACAGCTGAAAATATTACATGTGCTTGCCATAGCAAGTGTGTTTGCAAGTACACTGTAGACTACTCACCACAGCTTTTATTTTTAAATTTTATAAATCGTTGTATAGTAAACACGTTTTTCCTGGAATAAAATATTTTTATCCTAACTTTTTTTTTTCATTTCACTGCTTTGACATCTTTAATAACATTTCTGATGTGCTATTTCACTCAGTATTTCAATTTTATTGCTATTTAAAATAACTTAGAAGGAAAATTTGTTTCTTATCGTGATTGATGTGGTAATGTGGACATCCTTGAACTGTGATTTGAATCTATTCCTTATGATCTTGTAATGATATATAAAACCAGAAATTAATTGGGGAAAGAAATTCAAGTACTGACTAATATTTCATGATTTTCTTAAGCACTCTAGTTTTGATTAGAATTCCTCATGTAGTATTTACACAGTATAGAGGTTTTGAACTTCGTAACATTTGCAGAGGGCCATTTTTTAATAACATTGTTTCTCCACCCAAACCCAACATTATAATACTGTAATATAAATTATAATTGAGAAACATCTTGGATACTGTTCTGCAAGAATTTTCCTTTCCTTCACAGATGTAATTTCAGAGTTACTATCAGGCATATAAAATAATAAGTTGATAATAAAGTCTAACCATTGTGTGTGCATGCAGTTAATTGAAATTGTTTTTAACAATATTTATTGTAAAACATTTATATGCAGCTCAGTTTTGAATTCTGAACAATTCTGAACAATTAGAATTGCCTTAGTTGATGCAACACTCACTAGACACAGGTGTAGATTGCAATACAGATTATATGCACTGCCTAAACATTGTAATACAAGAAAGGGATATGCTCTGTCATGCATCACTTTGGAAGGCTTCAGAGTAGTTTTACTTTCCATTTATTAACGTGGTCCAGTAGCTAAAGCACTGGAGTCAGAAGAACCTGAGCTAATTTCTTCCTGTATCACTTACCAGTGATGTTCCCATGGAGCATCTCTTTTTGCTTCAGGTCCCTCTGTGATACAAGAAGAAGGGTACTAGTCTTCTATCACTGCTGACAAAGTGATTTATTTTTCTCAATTTGACATCTCATATAACTTCTTAAGGAAACTCTCAGACCTGGATCCCACCATCTACATACCAGGAAGCCCCAGTGTCTTTCATAGCCCAGAATCTGCCCTGAAAACCACTTAACTTTTGACATAACTCCATGTCTTTTAGAGGATTTAACCCTTCAGAGAAAAGCAGTGCTCATTAACAGTTAGTCAAGGTAAAATTTCAAAAGCAAACTTATTAAGTGGTCAGTTGGGGCGACGCAAAGTTCCCAAGTTGAAATGCCGTCTTAGCTTTGCCATTGTCAGTGGTGGAGCAGAACGACTGACCACTTTACTTTTTGAAATCCACTGAGTGTTTGCAGTTCACTTTGATTTGTTGTCAGTATGCCCTTGTGTCTCTATGTCCCTTCTCTTTTTCACAGGATTTTTTTGATCATAATCAGGTGTCTGATGGATTTTGCTTTTCATTGTCTTAGCTATGGTAATTGCCTTAGATAATTGCCCTATGATATTTTTTTTGGATGGCCCTTTCAGATAGGCATGATTGTCTTGACTTAGCTTGATGAAGGGTATTAACCCACTCTTCTCCTTGTAAAGAAGTGAAGAATTGAGGCTTGCAAAAGGAAAATAAAGGGGTTCCCAATAAAATTGTGTTATTTTAGACATTTTGTTGTGAAAAATAACTAAAAAAAAAAAATCTATAAAATACTATCAGAAAAGCATGGTGTCTGATAGCAGTGAACACAGATATTTGCATGTAGTAATTTCTTGCCTAATACCTGCAATAGAGTTCTCTGCAATCAGTATCCCAGCTGAGCATTATATTACTTGAGAAATTTTATTTTATTCTCAATACTTTATTCTTATTGCTGGAATATTTTGTGACTATAAGGTGATTAACACTGGACTATGTTAGATTTAGGGGATGTTTTATAGGTAGTAGTAAAGAGCAATTTTAAAGAAAACATCATGGGGCAATGTATTTTACACTTTTAAGCTATGTAGACATATTATGGAAACAAAATGTGCTCTTCAGAGGGCTAATAAGAGCTTGAAGTATTTATTATAATATATATACACATATAACATATATGTATAATTATTTCCTTGTGGAAAATTTCAGATTCGATGATTTTTTTGGACAGAAAAATCAATAGCTCTTTTAGGGAAATGTTGCCAAATATAACTTCTTAAAGCAGAATTTGTTAAATTTCTTATCTTAAAGGCTACTTTCTGTCTCCTGAAGGCTTACCTTTCTCTGTAACTTTACTGACACTTCTGGAAACTGTAGCATCTGTGGTTATATAGTTAAAATTATATATCTGTAATATTTTCAATCAGTTTGTAAGTTTAAATTTCATTTTGGAAGTGAAAAATCATGGCTGATATGGCAGCAGACTTCATAAATTGCCCATAACAAGGCTTGTTAGGATACATGTTTTTGAACACAATTTATTGTCTTGGCAGAAGATGATGAATTTAGACATCTGTGATATGTATGTTTTATCTTTAATACACAACTTTAGACATAAGGGAGAAAAAAGCAAAATGCTTTTCTGGCCAAAAGAGAAACAATCTTGTGCAAAATGTTAGTAGTTCCTAATGTTGATATAGCAATGATGAGATATCTGTCTTAATTGTGAAAACTGCACCGAAGAAGCAAGTGAAAAGTAAATTTGTTACATTTCTTTGTTGTGCCTTCCAATTAAATATAGAAGGGATTTTTTGAGTGCTTCATGTTTTTGATCACATCAGGCTTCAGAAATTTCAGTACTTCTTTGGAAGTGACTTTGTACTACTACAGGCTCTTAAGTTTTCATTTGAATCTCATGTTGGATTTTCTTTCCTTTAATATCCAAGATCCAGAAGAAGTAGTGTTTTTGGAAGGGCTTTGTCATTAGAGAGGTTGATGATTTTCTTGTGGAAAAAACATTAAAAAACAAACTTAAAAAATCTTACAGACCTTCTAAAGGTCCCCTCTAAACTTAAAATCCAGAGCTAAAATCAAACTTGTGCTTTTGTCACAATTTGCTGTATCATCTCTAGCTTTTCAGTTTTAAGAATTTAGTGACTTAATATCTGAGTAATCATGGAAAGACTTTAAAAACCAGCATGAAGTTCCAAGCTGTAGACTTATTTGAAGTTCCATATGTTTGAGGAACAAAGACATAAAGGACAAATCCTGATTTAAAGTGGATGGAATGGATGGGGTGGGTGGATGGGATGGACGGATGGATGGATGGATGGATGGATGGATGGATGGATGGATGGATGGATGGATGGATGGATGGATGGATGAATGGATGGATGGATGGATAAGGGTTAGTGAACTGTGTTTTTAAGAATGCTGCCAGGCCCAGTTTCTTCTAAGTTCATTAGAATCACAGGGCAATGTGGTCCTGAGCTGCTGAGCACCAAGCCTCTCCAACAATTTAGAACATGTGCTTTAGCATACATTTCATATGTAAAGTAATTAACTTGAAGTCTACTACTTGGTAATATTTTCCTGCTCCCATATCCAGTCTCTCTATTATTTTCTGAAACATAAATTCCAAGTTGGTAGAGTGGATGGGCAGCAGGACATACTATGTCCTGGGAAGTACTGTTGAACTAAGTTCATTTATTATTTTACTGAACTATAGCCTGAACCACAGGTTTCCTTATCCAGCAGCACTTAAAAAGACGAAGAAAAAAAAATTCTTCAGGTTGCTTTTAAGGTAGGTCTTTACAGATTCCAAAGTGTTATATTGTTTTGCTAATGGTGGGTGAGCCATCAAGCAAAAAGTGTCCTAGCTTTTTTATTAATCCTGGTGTATTATCAAGTATTTAGGATACTTTTGATTTCAAATGTACACAACATAACAAGCCTCATGTCTGCTTTCATGAAGAAATAGTAATATCATTAAAAACTGAAGTTAGGCCTACATACTTTAGGTGCAAGTGATTAAAAGCTTCTGTTTAAATAACAAAAAAAGGTAACTACAGTAGTTTGAAGGGTTCTTAAGGTTTTGATATGTATATGATACTTTTAAAGCACATGAATGGCAACTGCCACTGGAAGAAGTGTGTGATCAAACTATTAAGGTTTTGTAATTCATAAGCTAACTTTTCATAGTGGCATAACAAATTAATGAGATTATTAATTTTTGTGAGACATGGTTGTGTCACAATTACTGACTAATTACTGTCATCCTCTGATAAATTTACCAAATAAATAAAATGTATTCCTCACACTATTGTGCTTTAAAGGAGTGAACTGTTCAGGAAAAATCAGGGCAAGGATTGTGGGGTGGTAAAGCTGATCAGTTTTTATAAGTGTCTGCTTGCTTGTGAAGATATGTTTTTAAGGTTTGGATTTGGTCAATGTTGTTTTATAGTACTCTGAGTGTTACAGAATGTTAGATTTAAAAATGTTGAACTAGTTTGTAACATCAATGTGCATTAAAGAAAAACAAGTGGATTTTGAGGCTTCAAATCTGGTTGCTTTTTCATATTGTGAAAATTTAGATCTTCAGTAACATATATAATGTATAAATGTTATCTTTCTCCAAGGTAGTTAGTAATTAATAAGAACAGCACAACTAAATGAAAACTGTGATTATGATGTGCATTCTGTTTGAGTTGTCGTTCTTGTCTCCTGTTGGATAGCTTAAAGATGAAGCTGGATGTAGAATGTTCCTGAAGTGTATTGACCAGCTGTTCAGGAGACTGTGGTATATTTGAGACCATTTACTTGGACTAAAATGCCTTCAGTTAATGAAGTATGATCTATCATCCTTTATTGTGTTATGAGGTGTGATAGTTAGAAATTCTCATTTTCCTTGCAAATGAAAAAGAAAAAAGGACAGAGACTGGTGCATTATATTAATTCATAAATTTTTTATGTTGAATTCAGTCAAACAATCATCATTCAAAACAATTTTTAATGACAATTTTCTAAAAACATACAATATTATTCTATGAGGTTTTAACCACTCTCTTCCACTTTCTCACTCCCTCCTCCATTCCTGTTGCAACACTGAAGTTGCATGACCAGCTAGGGACAAATCAGATCAGTGCCTGGTTAAAACAGTCTGAAGGAGAGTGTGTCAGGACAGGATAAGTGGGGTATTAGATGTGAGCAAAGAGGAAACCTGAGAAAGAAGAGTGAACATACTCAGAGGAATAGAGACCATTAGATTCTGAATTGGGCAGTTGGAGCCATACTTGGTCATTCTCCATGAGATCAATGACAGCACTGCCAGAAGCCTGGTCGAGGTATCCTTTCTTGTACTCATCATAGGTATACATGATTGGGGAACCATTTTTGTAGAGTGCAACCCAAACATTTGTTCCTTTTGCATGCACGTGGTAGGAGAAATAGTACAGTCCAGGTGTCCTGCAGGTGAAGATTCCTGTTCTGGGGTCATAGTGTTGCTGCCTATTGTACAAGATTTTATCAAATTTGATGGGGACTGTTGCTGCAGGGTAGGCTTTTGAGAGGATGACGCTGAAAGCAGACACTGGCATCCCTGTCAGAGCTTGGTTTACTCCTCCTTTTATGAAAGATATCCCTGATAGCTCCCGAGATTCTCCTGCTTTAACATAGCCTTCGGGCATTACAGCTTGGCCAGGGGGACCAGGAGGACCTGGGGGGCCGGGCAAGCCAGGCTCACCATTGCTGCCTTTAGGCCCGGGGGGTCCAGGTGGTCCCATGGGTCCACTTAAGCCTTTTGTGGAAATGCCTGCTGGGCCCGGCAGTCCTGGTGCTCCTGGCTCACCCTTGGCACCAGGGGCTCCCGGCAGGCCAGGGGGGCCAATGGGACCTCTGATCCCAGGTATTCCTGAAGGGCCTCTGGGGCCCGGCTCACCGTTGGTCCCTGGCACTCCCTTGGCTCCCTGTGGACCCATTGGGCCAGGCAGCCCAGGTAGCCCAGCAGGGCCCGTATCGCCTTTTGCACCTGGGACACCCGGGTGTCCCTTAGGACCAGCTAGACCCTGCTCACCTGGGTATCCCGGTTTTCCCTCTAATCCTGGTAGGCCTCGTTCCCCCTTGGCCCCTGGGAATCCTGGGTGGCCTGCAGGGCCCATGTCACCTTTGGGCCCAGGTAGGCCATTCTCACCAGGCACACCTTTGAGTCCGTGAGGGCCCATGTTTCCTGGTGGCCCGACCGGCCCTGGTTCTCCTGGCACACCAGCTGGACCTTGGTCTCCTTTAGGTCCTGGAAGGCCAGGAGGACCTTCAGGTCCTCTGTGTCCCTTCATCCCTGGCAATCCTGGCTTTCCAAAACCTGGGAGTCCCGGGGATCCAGGCAGCCCTGCAGGTCCAGGATGTCCCTTGGCCCCAGGGATACCTGCTGCTCCTGGTGGTCCCATTGGCCCAGGCTTGCCAATGCCAACTTCTCCAGGTTCGCCTGGGAGACCCTGAGGACCTGGGAGACCAACTGCTCCAGGTGCACCTGGAAAACCTCGGTCACCTTTCAGACCTGGCTGGCCTGGCAGGCCATTTTCACCAGGCTTCCCTATCCCAGCAGGGCCAGGGGGGCCCCGGGGTCCCTGTGGACCTGGAAGACCCCTGCCACCCGGGCGGCCTGGGATTCCGAATCCGTTTTCTCCCTTTTGTCCGTTTATACCTGGGATCCCTGGCTCTCCCTTCTCACCAGGGAGTCCCCTTGGTCCCTGAGCTCCTGGAGGGCCCTGTGGTCCTGGCTTGCCAGGGACAGTCAGTCCTGCGGGGCCGGGGCTGCCGGGGGGCCCCTGTGGCCCTCTTGCTCCTGGGAGTCCAGCAGGTCCGGGTTCTCCTTTCTCACCGTTTAGTCCTCTTGCTCCTGGCTTTCCTGGTAGACCTGGTGCTCCTGGCTTTCCAACTGCAGAGAATCCAGGTGGTCCTGGGGGGCCAGGGGGGCCTTGGGGACCTGGACTTCCAAAGCCTGGCTTTCCTGCAGGACCTGGTTGTCCTCTTGGTCCAGCGGGGCCTGGGGGACCAGGGGGTCCTTGTTCCCCCCTGACCTGCACACCTGTGAGAGAGAGGAAACCTCATCAACCTGGGCACCTACAACATTTACAGGCAATGTAGCGTGGTGATAAAATGCAAGCTCATAGAAGTCAAGTTTCAGCTGCTGTGTTGCTCACTGAGAACCTGACATTCAGGGTAAAAGTGTTTCACAGCCCTTACAAGTAACAAGTGCAAATTTGTTGGAAATGTGAGATATAAGGCCTCTAGAAATCATTTTTCTTCAATACATTCAGGGTCATCAGAGAGCTTAAAATTGCTGTGCAAGTAGATGCAGACTATTAAGCAAGGAAAAAAAAAAAAACCAGACAAATAACAGATTTTGCAGCTTTTCAGACTTGATGAATGAAATCACAGAAAGCTATCTGTGCAGGTGCAGCAGCTTTTCAGAAATAACTTGGTACTACATTTAAGTTGTTCTTCCCTGCCCCCTCCTTTCAAAAGTGTCCCATGGCACTGGCGCTCTTTTGTAAATACATGAATGTTATGTTTTCAGATATTGTCTGAAAGACTTTTGTCTGTCATAAAAATTTCACACAGTGGCAAGTTTGCAACTGATAATTCATTTTACTGCTGTCAGAATTCTGATACTGTTATAGGATTTTTTAATACTATTTCATTTTCTTAGTTACCAAAACAGCAGGTGGAGCCACTTAACCAAATGTCACAAACAGAGGATTAAACAAGCTCACTGTTTAGTTTTCTGTGTGCTTTGGAGGAGCCTGCGCTTTTTGTTGGAATTAGCGTGCTGATTCATTGCACATTGCATGAAAGTTTAACACAGATACTGTGAGACTACTTCAGCAGTTTGCAACAACTGGCAGCATTATAGAACAAAATGGCATGTCTGTGATGGATGACAATTTAAGAAGTCATTTTAAAAATAAAAAGTGAAGGATGCAAAAAGAGCCTGGATTCTGTTTTTTTATAACAGCAACACACTCTACTGAATGCTCATTTAGAAAATATTATTGATCAACAGTTGCATCAGCTACATTTTTTCCTTTCAGTCTCTCACTAAAACACCAGTGTATGAATTACAGATACATATACACATGAAAGTTTTTACAATGACTATTTGTCTGTCTCTGATAATAAACTGCTTTTTCCAATGTGGCTAGTCTTGTTGAACCAAATGTGAGGTGAAGGAGGAAACTATTCTTCTACATATTGATTTGGGTTTTTGGTTTTTTGGTTGTTTTTTTTTCATAATAGAGGTATGCTTATGAAATACATTTGATTTTGGTTTGTTATTGGATCTGCAAGGTTGCCTACTTCCTATATTGACAGGGAAATTGTTCTTTTCTAGAAAGTGCAGAGAGTTCATTTTCTTTTCTGCTGATGCATAAAATCAGCACAAATGCATATCAAGTTATTTTGCACATCTTCCTATCTCATCCTTCTTAAGGCCATGAAAAGAAAGATAGCTTTTAAAATCCTACACACAGAAAGCAAGCATGGTCTAGGATTTATGATATATTGACAAACTTTTTTTGTGGCAAATTGCATCCGACTTTAGATTGTGTATCTCCTTATTTTACCATATTTTAGATGCAAATATTAGTCCTAGGTTCATAGAGTGGTGAGTTCTGCCAATTTTGCTTAAGATGTTAAAGGCATTGTCAGCACTCATGTTGTTTTAGAGATTTTCTGTGAGCTGTGTCGTTCCAAAGTTGTGCTGCTTTTAGATTCAAATTGTAATTTTGATTGTGCTGTCTAAAAGCAGTGGTTATTCTTCTGAGGAGAGGACTGCTAAATTCGTAAATGAATCAGAATTTATACCAAGAGCAGAATTTATACCAAGAGCATTGATTGGCTGCTCTTTTCCATGTCTTAGCACATGGAAAATTGATGCACCTTGATGCAAAATTGGTTTACATTCTCTAGTGCAATCAAACCCCATATATATGTATTGAATTAAATATATGGACTTTAATATAACCTGCATTATTGGCTTATTTAAACATTGCTGAACAGTGAGACCTTCTTCAATTATTGTTTTCAACTTGGGCTTTTAAAATATTTCAAGCCAAAGAGATACTGGTTAAAAAATTGTGTTCTGGAGAGCTGTCAAGACCAGTATTTTTTAAACAATTTCACCAAACTAAACTTTCATTGCCAACAGAAATTGTGTGATCTGTTTTAGGTTGTCCCGAGTCACCAGTTCGGGTACAGACTGAAATTTCAGTTCAAGGCTGCTTTTTGACAAAGCAAAAAGATACTTATTGGTAGCTCTATCTGTAGAAGTCAGTGTTTGGTGATCAAATTGGAAAAGTAAGCTATGATGAAAAGCTTGCCATTGCTACTTGGGCTTCTTTCAAATGGAATGACTCACTAGACAAAATATGTGGATTCATTTGGTTCTGTACGCTCCTGTTTTATTCTTCTGAGATCATCTCAGATTACAAATTACAATCTCCAGCAGTCTTCTCTCTTTAAACTCTCCTAAAAACTCTATAGGATGCTTGTTTTCTGGACTCGGGAATAACAGTCCTCTCTTTCAATGCTTGGTCACCAAATCAAAATTTATCAAGCACTTTTGAATGACTGGACTTTCATGTCTGTAAAACTGCATGTTATTCCTGCTATTGAGGTCTAGTATATAGTCTTCTGTTATGTTTTCTAAATCGAGAACATCTTATACTTCTCAGGTTTTGATATAATCATTCTCATCCTAAGGATGAATTTTCACTCACATTAGGTTCTGTGTTTGTATATAAAGTGAAAACTTAGTTCAGGGCAATTCATTTCCCCCTTTCACACCATTTTCTGTCTAGCCTGATTCTTGATTAATTTGTTGCTGGTTTCCCCCTTCCCAAATGTTTTCTATAGAGGGGGAAAGAAGAACCACTATGAGAAGTATGTGAAGTATGGTAGAGGATAGCCAAGTAAATATTATACTTCACTTAACAATAGTATAAATACATAAATTATTCTGAGTAAAGTAATGGAAAAGCATAATGAAAAGTTAATGAGGAAGGAGGAAGGAAATGCAGCATTTAACTCAATGAAAATTCTAGTTAGCAAGTCCTCAGCGTAGCTGTTTATGAGCATGTACCTAAATTTGATCCAGGAGTGCTAGGATTCCAGGAAGTCCTTGTGCTGAAGACAAGGGATGAAACTATGACAGTATTTTGGTACAGCCCAGGAGAATATTTTGGGGGTAAGGTTCTCAGCCATGCTGCTCTCACTTGTTTCTTACTGCTGAGATTCTTGGAGCATGTGGGTTGGAGCTGGTTGGTATGGAGCCAGTGGGACACAGCTGATATGAGACCAGAGTCCTGTGTGTGCTGCTCATCATCAGACAGTCCATAGGATCTGTCTCCAGAGCTATTCTGAATCAAAACCCCCTGAATGAAGATAATGTGGATGCAATACCCTGAGCACCAATTCTGCTCTCCAGATTTGCCCATGTCCTTTTTCTGGTGAAGAGAAGCTTATTTGCTAATGCTGTTTTCTGAGCCTCTCATTCAGTTTCCTCATTTCCTCCCAAGTGTGATTATTACAACTAAAAGTGGATGGAATACAGCAAAAAAAGGAAATCGAAAATACTTTTAATATCCTGATGATATCTGGAAGAAAATAATGCTATTCTCAGGGACTAAGGTAAGGTTTTCTTAATTTTAGTAATGACAATTTTAAATAGTCATTATGGACAAGAAGCTTTGAGTTTAGGTTTTTTTAAAAGATGTTGGCCTAAAGATGGAAAAATAGAAAAGAACTCAAATAATTTCAAACATTAGGTATAGTCACCTATTCAACTTAAAGGGACAGAGAGGATAACCAGAAATAATATGAAACAATGTAGCATTGCAGTTATGTATTGCCTATCCAAGCTGCCATAAGACTGCTTTATGCAATGAAGAAGGGTTTATTAAATGTACTAAAGCTAAAATTGTTATATTACTATGTGCTTATCTTGATAATTAAAGCATAAGCTTAAATCACTCATGAAAAGCTATGTAGAAGTTTATGGCACATTTTTACAACTATATATCATTTTATTTTGTCGTTCTAGGCTTTAAGTGGGTCTTCATTTGCCCATGTGTATCATTTATATATTTAAATTTGCACCTAAGGTCTGTTTTGAGTGCAGATAACATGACAAAGTATGTAAAAGTTCTTCCTGAATGTAGGTAGGTTCTACATGACAGGTCTGTTGCTAGAAACCCCAGTGCTGAATTAAGAAATTTGAAGATAATTAGCATGTTGTACATCATTGTGTATGCAATCATGTTGTGTTACTTCCACTACTGAACTGGAGATCTGGAGCTGTTACTTTGTTTCTGCTGTATATGCCTTTGGTGTTTATTGCATAAAACATTTGTCTGACAAGTGAGCCAACTCCAGAGCCATTGTAAATTCTTTCTGAAGTGATAAAATTAATTCAATAAAACTAAACTGTTAGTGAAATTTGAATACCAGCAGTATAAGCAAAGAGCTTTTGCTCATATACTGAACCTCTAGGGATAGCTGTGTTAGTTTATTATGAAAATATATTAAACTTACCTTGACTCTTTACATTGTATGGTAGAAAATGTGGTCCCTTGATGCTGGATTGCTTCTGATATCGTTCAGAAAAGTATCCATCACCACCATGGACAATGTTCAGACCAAACAGCAGCAGTAAAGATATTTGTAAATGCATGTTTCCAAATCAGTTCTGTGTTGGAAAAGGTAGAGAAAGATTGTTGTAAAGAAAAGCTGTTTAGTTCTGGTTTTGGAGCATAAATAGATGAGTTTACCTAAATTATTGGTATTATTAGTAAATTATTTTGTGCTTACTTCCATCTGCTTTCATTAGTTTTGAAAAATGCTCTAAGAAAAAGTGAATCAGCACTGCTATACTTTGAATGATGGAGCTGTTGTATAGATAGATTAGAGGCAATAGCTCACTCTTAGGAAAAGAATAATTTTGATTGGATGGCAGCCTATTCATGACAACAGTATTCAGAAACAATGGTTGTTTTAACTAGACCTCTAAAGTTGAGGAGTTCCATATACCAAAACTCCTGAAAAGAGGAGAAGTTTTTAGTGAAAATAAATGAACACTTCCATGATCTTACTGCCTCTGTCTAATGCTATAGCAAATGAAGGATTAAGTCCTGGTTCCTTCAGCATAAGTGGCAAAAATCTCACCAAGGTTGAAACCTGTTTTTAACCTGTAGCCTTACAAAGAACCCCAGTGGCAGTGAGAATGCTGTCACTGGCCCTTAAATATTAATCTTCTTCCCTCCCCCCAGACAGAAAAGAGGCAACCTGAAGAAGTTTACCTTCAAAACCAAAGAGAATAAAATGAAATCGTGACATACCAAAATGTTGTGGAGCTCCAATGCAGAGTGGTAAAGGAGTGAATCCTCCTCTACTGAGGAGTTCTTCTGCCACTGGTGAGTGAGCAGAAGCTGATGATTTCAAGTGCCACCCTTGAGTATTTATCTGGTTTTCTCCTTAGTTGGGTGACTGCTGGACATAAGCTCCTCCCCCAAAATCAGTAAGCAGTAATTACCTGTGTGTGTATAAGTGTGTTTTTTAGGGGTGGGGGAGAGCTATTTTGGGCAGTCATCCTAGACTCTCTTAAGGGGTGTTTTTTATTATGTTTTTTCTTATTGTTTATGAGATTGTATTTCTCATAGCTTGATTTTTCTAAAATTTTTTGGCCCCTCTGTTTTTAGAATTGATACAGGTAACATTGGGAAAAATCATGAACTAGGAAGTAAGGTTAGTAATTCCAAGTATTCATTTAAATTTCTCTGTAAATGTTTTAAGGAAAGACCTATACATTTTGAATTTTGATGAGCTGTTACTTTCAGGAATGACCCCGCTAAAGTTTGTAAGGACCATTTATGTGAGTAACTAGAGGCTATTTATGTGAGTGTTCACTGGGATAAAAGTGAAGAAGTTAAAATCAATTAAGATGTTAATAAGGGAATTGTCAGAAAACCTGATTACTTTTAGGCATTTATTTTAGGAGATTATCTTCATGTTATATCTCTAGACTTCTGTTTTGATGTTGGAGGTATACTACTACACATATAATGCAAGTAATGTTTCTGTATTATGAAATCTTAAAATGTGAGTTCACCTTTCAAAATGAGAACTTCATTGTGTCTGGTTGTAACAAATGTACTGAAATCCACACTGCTTAATTTTGCAAGTGTTAACACATGGGTAATGTTTGGGGGTTTCAGTTTAGAAAATTTAATCTAATGCTGGTTTTAGTGTTGGTGGATCAAATCTGGTTATGGTTTTAGCTCTTAAGAGATTTTGTTAAACCAGTGTTACTTAATGGATTGTACCCACAGTTTGCAACTACTTTTTTTTTAAATAAATCTTATAGTGATTCAGCATCACTTCATTGAAGTTCAGTACTAAGTAGGCAGTAATTCTTAGTCCTTGAATTGTTTGTTACTCTGAATAATCTTTTAAAACTGAAGGTCAGAGACAAGAAACAACTCTTCTGATTAAGGATACAACTGTAGAATTAAATATATAGTGCACTTTGCTTTAAGAAAAAATACCTACATATGCATTATCTGTGTATTAAAACTCTTTCACCAATTGTAGACTTCTTCAATACTCATATATGGTATTCAATTTTGTAGGAGTTATAGGAATACTAATAAATAATGTGTACTTCTGTCAGTTCTCATGCATGGTAGGTACAGAATGAACATCTGTTGCAGTTTCAGCCAAAAGACTGAGCTGGTGGCCCTGAGCCCTGTGGCTGTCCTGTGGAATGACAGGTTAACGTGGGCTGAATTTTACCTCCTCCATGTCTTTGTTTAATTCCATAGTCTTCAGCTTTTTTGGCTTTTATGTATTATGGCAAATATCCTAGAACACAAGTTACTGTACTGAAAGGGACCAGTGGACCATCAAGTCTGTTCTGCTTCCAATTGTGTTAATATCTTTGCTTACTAGAGGACTGGATTAATGTTTTAACTTAAACTGGTGCAATAATTTATTCAATGTATTGTTGAACAGTTCTTTTCTTCTTCTTCCTAGCCATCCTCTAAACAACACTATTTTTGTATTATTTTCATAAATTACCCTTTTTGCTGCAAAGGTCTTCAGATTAATGCCTGCTTTCTCCATTAAGCTTTCATGCCTGACCTGGTCAGTGATTTTCAGAGAGTTTGCATATCTGAGATGATATTTTTACTCCCCATATATGTATTCAGTTTCTTTTAGACTTTCAGAGAAAAACTCTGTCCTCAGGTTTTTTGTGTAACTTCTCAAGGTGCTTTATTTTAAAAATTATCTCTTTGAACTCAAATGAGAATCCAGACATCCCGTTTTGACAGAGGCAGTAAATATATGGGCATAAAGTTTATTTCCTCCTTGAAAAAACACAGCTCCAGCCCCTTTTTTGGTTCATATAAATGTAAAAATAGCTTTTGATTTTTTTAAAGCATTTAAATATGTAGCCCTCAGTGGGAAGTGTGGTTGTTGCTAATTTGACAATATTTGGTTAAGAACAGCAGGCGACAGTTTCGTGCACACACAGTTTTGTGCTAATTTCTTGCCTAATTCATAAATACCCCCAAAGCAGGCACACTTATGTTACAAAAGCACTGATAATTTACACTGATATTTGCTCAGCAGCCTCGCTTCCTGCCTTGGCTCCCTCTGGGCAGGAAGGTGAATAATCTCTATGTGTGTCTGCATAAATAAGGATGATTGTGGGGTAAAAAGGTATATACAGGCAAACCCGTTGTCCTTGTGATTGACCTGAGCTCCACCCTATTGTGCTATCTTATGCCACTTCTTGGGCTTGAGGTTTTGTTTTTTGTGGGTGTGGAAAGCTGAGGGAGAATTGGAATTCACTGCTTTTGTATGTTTTCCCTGTTGCTGTGGCTCTTTCATATTGGCAGAGCACTAACATACATTTAGTACTAAGCATGCCTGTGAAAGGTGTGCTGTAGTATGTATTTGCCCTTGCAAAAATACATGTAACAGACACACTTACTATATCTATTTAGAGTAACAGCACACTGTAAACTAGAAAGGTTATTTGCATAGCTGTTTTCAAAATATAAACTTTCTGATGCTTTTGTTTTATGGTTACACATTTAGAAAATTGTTGTTTCTTACAATAAAGGTGTCTTTACTCCCTCCTCCCTATTACATATTGTAATATTGCATATTACAAATATAATAGTCAGGAATAAAATTGATCCATTCTACTGCTTCAGAACTTGCTTTTTAGTAGTGTACTGGCTGCATCTTCCCATTTAAAGGTAGTCAATGCAATAGCTTAAGTCCTAAGTTTAACTGCAGTAGAAGGACTCCAAACAGTCTTTATTGTCCACTGAATGGTACTGAAGTCAAAGCCTCCAGTGCCATTTGCAGCAGTCTGCAGTATTTCATCAGATTTGCTGACTAGGTGTTCTAATTGTTGTTGAATGTTGCTGGAAAGCGTGCACTTACACATGCTTTCCAAAACCCCTTTTTGCTTCAGTCTCTTACTCCACAGAGTCAGTGGAAACATGTGTAACACGGCAGTGTCACCATGATTTGGAAAATAGCAAGTGACTTTCACCACAACCCTGCAGGTTACTCACAAAGTGACTTTAACCCACTCCCTGTCATACACCCTTCAAAAAAAAAATAAAAAAAGTGCTATTATGTTCTTGATGTTGAAGATACTCAGTGTGAATATATTTATTGTTTTTACTTGGAGTATATGTTCTTAGTTTTTGCACCATCTAAGCACAAGCTATGAACTTAGTTTCAAATAACAGAGTTCTCTGAAAGTAATAACTCATGGCTTTAATTTGAAATTTGTCTTATTTTTAATAATTGGCTTTTAGTCTTAATCCTGACTTTTTTCCTTAAAATTGCTGCTATGGATTATAATTACTGTTTATGGTTAAAAATGGTACTCAGGGAAATTGGTCTGTGGAAGGCTGTTTACTCCCTTTATTTGGATAAGTAATCTCAGTTATGAAGAAAGTCAACAATGTGCTGGTGGGAGATTTTTCCTTTAATTTAAAAAAGACTGAAAAATGGGGAGCAATTTGTTATTGATCATATAAAATCAAAACACTGTCAGCAACAGGACACAGTGCTTTTGCTGCTTCTGGCTGAGGTCCAATTTTCTTACCTGCTTGAAGTAACCTTGAGGAATGTCCTAGTCTGTGACAAGTTTTGTTCTATTAAAATGCTTGTACACAAAACGTGGTAGTTTTGGAAAGGACTCTAACAGCAAGGACTCTTAAGAGCTTCTAGCACCCTCCCTGGTAAATGAATTCTCCAGCCTCCAATTTTAAGTTTTCAAAGAAAGGTGTTTAAGAGTTTCCACAAGAAGTTTGAAAGCCTGCCATGAAATTAAAGGAATAATTGGTTTTCCTAGTTTGTAGAATGCTTTATGGCACTTTGGAAACTCCTAAGTCATGTTGATTGCATGGTTTAGAGCTGTCCTCCTGTCCCTTTCTGTCACACAGTGGTGAAGAGTATTCTCATCTTCCCTCGATAGCAGCCAGGTAAGCTCTTAATGGGAGTGCAGAGCAACAAAGTGTTCCACTGAACCTGACAGGCCACACTAATACAGAGGGGTTTTAGCTTTTTATTGCCCACAGCCAAATGGACACAAAGGAATGGTAAATTGGAAAATTTGTTAACTCAATAGATGTGGGAAATCTGAGTGATTGGTTGTTTTTTTTTTTTATTTTGTTTGGTTTGTTATGTATTTATTGTAGCATTCTATTTACATGGAGGGCATTTTCTATTCCAACACTAGCTGCTTGGACTGCACAGGATTAGAAAACATCTTGGAGAAGGAAATATTTACCTTGCTAATTGAAAAATAAATAAGATTTATTTTGAGTTTCAGAATGCACACTGTCTTTTTTAATTAACAGGCTTGTTGAGGTAATGTGCAGGGCTGTCCAGCCCTATCTATATCCATGTTTTGAGATATAATAAAGAATTCTCTTTAAACAAACAAAACAAAACAAACTGTTACTCCTACAGTCCTGTTGTACTCTTTTTATAGACTTCAAGTCCTTATAGTCTTTTAACACTTGTAATTGTGGTTGAGTAAATGTCCTCCTTTGAAGCAGTAATGGAAAGATGGTCTGTATTTTTTCTGGCACTGCAAAATTGACTGCTGACCAGTTTGTTCTGTTCAGCTCAAGTAACTGTTGATCCTAAGCACTCTATTTAGTATAGAAGTATATTTAAATAGATGACACCCAGTTAAATATTTATAGTTGTATTCTGGCTGAGTTAACTTGCAGGGAGACTGAATAACCATGTTGAAACCTCAAGAGAAGATGTTTTCCAAATAGCTTATAGAGAAAGCTTTGAGATCAACATGAATTTTTGATGAAACACTCCTCTGAAACAGGTAGTATTATTGATTATTGCTTTCTAACAGCACTACATTGTTTATCACCATGTTCACTGGGCTTGTATAAAGACAAGACAATCTTTACCCACCAAAGAGAATTTCTGGTAACTAGGAAAAAGATATCAAACAGAAGTACTGGTGTTAGAAAACATGCTTTCCTTTGGTATCCTGTTGGCCTGACCTTATTTCACCCTCATTTTTATATCTCCATCCCCTGCTCCTGAAAGTGAAAACAGTAAATATTGTTTAAATTAATGTATTAATTTGAAACTCCTATCAGATATATATGTTTAATTGAAAACCAATCAGATTCAAGATACTGAAAACACAAAACTGGGTTTGTGTATTAGATAGTCATCCTTTCTTTTACAAATGCCTTTCTAATCAAGTAGCATAAATGTTTAATTATATAAAGTTTTGTGTTTTCACTAGCTCTATTTAAAAGTGCAGACTTGCAGCTGATGGCACGACTTGCTTGGAGAGGAAGAGTGGGATTTTGTTAACTAGTTGCAAAGTTCAGGAAAATAAGATTTCCAGGAGCCTGGTCACTGAATAGACTGAGGAAATGCAAGCATTTTGCTCTGGATTTTAAGGAGGGGGTTCCACAAAACTCTTTTCTGGAGCTACTTAAACATAACCAGATACAGCCAGATAAAGAGGCTTCTAGTTCATTCTAGCTGAAGATGCTCATTTTCAGCCTTCTGGTTGATATTGGTTGCACTCCCAGTTGTTTCAATGCAATGGTTTATGAAGCTTTTCTTTAAGAATTTCATTTGGATTAAAATCAGTTAGGCTTTCCTGGGAGTGATGGTAATAGAGACTTGTTTTCTGTAGGTCCATGTCATTTCACAGTATATTTTAAATTATTTTTGAACATGTTAAATAGATCATTAGTCTTTTAAAATTACTGCAAGTCTTCTTTCTATTTTAGTAAGTACTTGATGTTCTTTTTTTAAAAAGAGCATTCACATAGAAATGTAAATATGCTAAGTAGTCATATTTTCCCACTGAGGAGTATTTTTATTCATTTTTTTAATTCATGCTCTATTTTTTCAATGATTTTTATTAGATTATTTAATATCTTTCTCTACCTCAGTGCTTGCTAGACTCCAGGTTTCTGTCAGAGTGCCCTGAACCACAGAGAATAAAGTAGAAACCATGGAAAAAAAGAGTGAGAACCACTTCTACTTTCCCAAAGGTGAAAAAGTTCATGCAGCTTCCTCTGGTATCCCGTAATTAGGAGAATCTGCCAAATAGTTGGTCAAAAATAGGTGTAACTGAGCTGCTTTTTCAAGTGTATCCACTGGAACATGTAGTCAGCCTGCTGAATAGTCTCATTCATTGACTATACTACCTGCTGTGGTTTGGACAATTGGCACAAAGTTGTTTTTAAACTTGCATGTTTAAAAACAGGTGCCAAAGGGGGAAATCCAGACTTTTACAAGCAGAACAAATAAAAAGTTGTCTGAGTCCATTTTAAAAATAAGATATTTGTTTGTTTTATTAAGTCTGGCATTTTAAATATTGTTGATTTGTTTTAATTTATTTAAATTGAAACTTTGAAAAATTATTTAGTGGATGCCTGTGCATATGGTGGGTGCGAGTCCTATGAAGAGTAGTTGAGGAAGCTGAAGTTGTTCAGTCTAGAGAAAAGAGCCTCAAGTGGGACCTTATTTCTCTCTACAACTACCTGAAAAGAAGTTAGAGAGAGTTGCAGTGTCTTTTCCTAAGTAGAGAGTGATACAACAAGAGGAAACAGCCTCATGTTGTACCAGGAGAGGGTTAGATTGGATACTAGGACAATTTTGTTTTTTAACAAAAAGGGTTGTCAAGCATTGGAACAGGCTGCCCAGGTAAGGGGTGGAGTCACCATTCCTGGAGGTGTCTAAAAGCCTTTTAGAAATGGTGTTTAGGGACATGGTTGGACTTGGCAGTGCTGAGTTAATGGTTAGACTTGCTGACCCTACAGTTTTTTGAAATCTAAATGATTCTATGATTCTGTATAATTTTTTTGTACACTCACACTTATGCAAAATAAGCTTAAGTCTATGAAACCTAAGTGTTCCTGATGATTATTAATAGACTGGTTTTCATTTCAATTAGCCGAAATTGAATTTTTACAAGCATTATCTTGTCACAAAGGAGAGTTAGAATTACTTGCTTTTAATAAAGTGCTAATGAATTGTCAGCTTTTATTATTATAGAAAACCAGGGCTACAAATTATTGCAGGTTTTATAGTTTTATTTGCTGTATTACCTAACTCAAATCACAAGTTTCAATGTCTCCTGTAGGACATCTTCTTCCATAGGAAGAAAATCACATGAATATGAGGGATGATCTTTTTTTATGGAATTTACTAGTAGACTTTTGCATTCAAAGCTTTGAGGACTAAAAGAGAGACTCATGTGAAGCAGATAGACACTTTCCACACTACTGATACAAAAACATTGGGACACCAGGAAAGACAGCGACTCTTAAATTCATGACAGACAACCTGACCAAACTTCATCCTGTTTCCCATGGTGATATTTGCTGCCCCTGCTGCTGCTGTTCTAAATGGTGAAAAAACAAATTGAAAATTGGTCTTCTGCAAGAGGTGGTGTGAAATGACTTCTGCACCCACTGATGGTGATCTCCAGAGATCACAGATACTCCACCAGTGTAATTCTACTGCATACAAAAGTAAAAGTGGGGATAGGAGATGGGCTAAGGATGAAAAGACTCATTTATCCATGTCACATAGTCCAAATTGTGATGTGGACTCTGAATTATATGGTTATCTCATGCAACATCTCCCTTAAAAAATTCCTGTAGAACGTTTGGATTTGTCCCTCAAAAAGCTGTAGATTCCAGTTTGAGAGCTACTGTAAGCATTTGCCTGCAGTGGGGAAAAGTATCATATGATGATTAGGGGAAGGACTTTTTAACAGTAGAAAATAAGGGTTGCTCTAAATTAGTTTTCAATCAAAAATAACTGTGGAATCTGGGAAGCCAGGGCTAAAATGAATTCTGTTACTTGATATGGTATCTGTGTTGGTGTCATCACATCACTTAACATTAAATCTGGTACATTCAATTCAGTGGTTCTATTGCCATTGCATGCCTTGTCCAATTAGTATCCCTTTCTGCACTAGAAATAAGGCAAAGTTCTATCTTTATATTTGCATATTTGCAATCTTATTCTGCATGCTAGCTTTACCTTTTTTATTTTTTTTTTAAGGTACTTCACATTTTTCCAACAAGAGACTTGAGTATTAGATTTAGATGTAGTTGATTCAAAAAGAAACCTTATGTACAGGACATCTATCTGCAAATTCAGTAGAAGTTACTAGAATGAGATTTAGAATTTTATTTTTTCATTGAAACCCTTTTATTTACCAGCTTGAAATATTTCTAAATAAAGCTGAGAATCTTGAAACCATCTCTTTATTTCAGGACATGAACATAACACTATTTGTCTGTTGAAGTATTAGGTCACAAGAATGCATGTTAGGTCATTCAGAGAGAGCTTATTGTTTCAGAAAATAGACCTTCTGTGTCTGTAGAGCTGTGGTGGGATGTATTTGCTTACCTACGTATTAGTAGGTAAAAGTAAAATTAAAATACTAGAATATTTTTTCTCCTGCTTCATTTTTATACCGGTCTAAATCCAGATCTTTTCTGGTATGTCCTGTGTACATAAATTGTATTGGGTTTCAGAGTTGGATTCCACCTTTGGCTGTGCTGATGACCACAGGATGTTTACATGAACTATGGCAGACTTTTCCCTCTGAGGCTTTCCTGCAGTGCTGTATCCCTGAGACACTCCAGTTGTTTAGAACAGGGGGGTTTGTGCACCAATAGCTTGCAGGTACTTTAAGGGGAGATATATTTAGGGTAGTCTCATAGGGAGTGCCAACACTGTTGGAAAACTGAGCTGGCAAGAGCATGAGCAGAATTTATTTGATATGTGGAATAATCTCTGGTCAACCTTACAAAGTATTTAAGTATAATTTTACTACCTTTACCAGTTTCTAGAGATTAAAAATGCCAAATAAAGATAAGAGGAACTTTTACATTGACAAAGCAAGATCTATTTTACAAACTTAATTGGAATAGTGGACAATTTTGTCACATTATTACTAAAATTGACTGAGAATGTTTAAACTTCTACTGGATCATCTTTTAGAAGAAGAGAAAGATCTCAGTGTAAAAGTTTGTGTTCTCTAAGAAAACAATGTGAAATTTCTACAGAATTTGATTAGAAGTTCTCAGAGTGATGCTACCTATGAATCTCACAATTAGGGCTAAATGGTCTCTTGGGAATGCAGGATCTTGGTCTTTTGACAAGGAAAATGCAAAAGTAGTCATAGATGTAAAGGACCTATTTCTGTTGAGACTTGGCAGATTCAAGAATAGAAAACAAGTTAAAATTCCAGTATCTTTAAACTGTTTTTCTATGGAATGATAATGCAGGATGCACTGCCATCCAGCTGTTCTGATGGTGCATTTTTGTGTCTAGTAGTTAGGAGAAGTTGGTTTGCATACTTGCATACAGCTGCAGAAAAGAGATGATGAGCAAGACTACATTTTGTGTTTGGAGTTATTTTATGGAGTTATGTATACGTCTAAAATGTCTGCTTGAAATAAAGCATGTTTTTTCCAAGTTATACTAATGTTCAGGAAAGGACTTTAGGCTGTCCAAGTCTCAACTATCAGCTTACAATCAAGACCTGATGTCACCTACTTAGATTTCAGGTGACTGCACAGTGGCCTGTGAAGTAAAATATTCAATTTTAGGCACTGGTTTATGCAAATGTGGATGAGGTCTCTGATGTTTTTTCAAGGACATATATGCCCTAAGTCTGTATTTAACAGAAAATGAATCTATAAACAGTCTAACAACAGGTTCTGGGTTTCTGCAGTCAAGCTTATGGCCCATCAAAGCTTAATCAGCTCCCTATACCCCTACAACACAGCATTTTTCCTTGACTTCTGTATTCATGCCACATGCTTGGAAGGCACATAGGAAGCATTTCAAGTTTCTGTTCTTGTGCTAGGAGGGCAAAGTAGATGTGATTATATTCTTCCACTGCCTCTTCCAAAAGAAACACTCTCTTTTGGAGAGTGGTCCATTAAGCAACTAAGTAGGTGTGAGAACTTGACACTGAAGGTGTAGATAAGCTCTTTGGGGCATTTAGCTGCCAAACTCTAACAAGCCTTTATTGTGCAAATACAGTCAGGAATTTGTAATAATTGCATAAAATTTCATGGTAATGGCAGATTGGATACTTTGCACGTTGTACCACTATGTCCCAAATTCCAAACCTGTGAAAAGAATTAGTGCCTTGGAGCTATTTGGCAAGATGTGTATACATGACTAGGGTAGAGACTTTTTTCATGATGTTTTTATTAAAGGATAAACAATCAGTTTTAAACAAATATTTTTGAAAAAGTAAAAGCATGAGGTACAAGAAGTTGCACTTATTGCATGTATGAGGTATTGCAGTTGGGCTGGTGAAAATTTGGCAGCTTTCTATCTGAAAACCTAATCCTGATGAAACTTCACAATTCACACTAAAGATTAATTGTATATGTGTCCTGTTACAATATGAGGTGATTATTTTAATGTTTAAACTCTTCTCTTATGCTTTTACAATTCAGGGCATCAGGGTTCTTTCTAAGGAAAACTATTTTCATAGTCTTTGCTTTTTATTTTTGAAGGCATGGTATTTCATACTGTTATTAAAAGCTCTTTGATCTACAAAAACAGGTATTGAAAGTTGTGTACTAACACTCAGTAGCCATAAATTCTAATGAAATCTTCCCAAGGAAAAAGAAACCAACCCAAAAATGCAAGTGTTTCATATGTCATTTATAGTACTGTAGTTTAAAGCATGGTCACTTCTTATATCTGTGTTGTCTCTCTCCTTATTGGTAACTGTATCCCTCTGAGATCCTCTTGCCAAACAGGTGCTAGGAGTAACAAACTAGTGCTTTGGAAAAGTTGAAACTCACAACTAAACTAACTTCAGGCTTGTCAAAACTTTTCCCAAAGGCATTTATTTCCTTCTTCATCCCAAATATTTATTAAGTTTTCAAATGGAGAACCTTTTAAAGATGAGTATTACAATGTTCCTGGCTTTTTTTGAAGAACAGTAGATTTTTTTTTTTTTTAAAGTATGAAAATCAATGGCAAAGTCCATAATAACTGGTTTTTAAATTCTATTTTCCCAAGGTCTTTCATTTGTTTTTCTTAGTCTAGAACAGAACGGTGCTCTGAATTTCAGTTATTGTCATTTAAAATTACAAAAAATTTAGACAAATTTTCTGCATTCTCTGTGGTTTGGAGCTGATTGGACTGTTACTGTTACCCTCCTGTGTATATCAGAATAAAAACAACTATAAACATGTTTAAGAATATGAATATATCTTTTGGGGTATATCCCATGGGGATGCTTTCTAAAACTGGTTGCTCATTACAACATGGAAGTACAGGGAGAGGATTAGAATTTTAAAATGCTGCATATGTGTTCATATTTGATTATTTTTAGGGCTCTTTTAGGGTTCCCCCCCCCCCCCCCCCCCGCTTTTGTTTCATTCTAAATGTTGTGGTTAGGCAGGTATTAAGGATTGTTATGATTACACAGACCTCCTGCTTTTCTCAGTGTCCTCTTGACAGGAACTTTGTATGCCAAAGGCATATATGTATAATGGAAAAGATAACGCTGAAAGGGATTTGAGTAGTTGTGGCTATTGCAATGATTGCTGTCTCACATCAGTAAAACTGATTCCTGTAGAAATTGCTGCCTGGCTAGCCATCCACATTTTGGCTTATGTTTTGAAGGCGTTTGAATTGCTCACAAAATTACCTCTGTTTAGACATTGAAGTCCATGTCCCAGGTGAGGCATCCTCTGAATGCCTCTTTTATAGGGGCAGCTAACTGCTGTCCTCAGATGAGGCTGGAGATAAGAATTCCTGATTTTCTCCAGTGACTGACTGATGTATTCTGGTACTCAATATATTGTCAGTTAGAAATCCATTTTTGAGTATCTGATTGTCCATTATTTATGAACTTATTATATGTATTATTATTTAATACTGAATGCTCTGTATTGCCTGCATCTCTCTGCATCTGGCCCTTAGTGTCTGTTGATAATGAATGGAACTCAGGCTGGTGATGAAATCCCCTGCTGTGGTGACAGCCCAAGAATGCTGTCCACTCCATCAGATCAGGTTTGGAATTCAGGGCATTTCTCTTTTGTTTGTGTCTGTGAACTTGAAAGGAGCATTTTCCAGCAGGAAACAAATATGGATGTTTTTATGATACGCCACTCATTTCAAGTAGTTGCTCAGGACTTGTTTTCTTCAGATTTATTTAAACTCTTTGGGACTGAAGAGATTTCTTGCTATCTGAGAAATCACTACCAGGTTTCCCAGTAATTCTCTGGAGTCTTGACGTGTGTCTACAGCTTATTCTCCCTTGAACAAAATGTAATTTTAAATATTTTCAATGTCTAAAGCCAAACTGGATCATTACAATAATTCATTCCTACTGACATAACACAAGCCAAAGAAGCTTGCCCAGCAGCTTCTGTTTCTATCCAAAGTTTGTCTTCAAGGACATAACATTTTATCCTATCTATTATGTAGCTGTGGGTTACTCTGGTTACTTCACAAACTGCTCCTGATCCTATTTCACACCACAGAAGAGAACTCCCTTTGTTATCACAGCTTTCAGTTGTCTGTCAGGAGTTTCTTTTTAATCTCTTTTTTTATTTCTTTTTCTTGTTTGTTTTTTTTTTTTTTTCCCTGCATTGGAGTGTTGTGTAATGCTGTTTTAGTATGCAAGGAGCTATATTAACTTGTTTTGATGTAGGAGAATCTAAGCATCAGGATCTGTGATTGATGGCTACTACAGACACAATCTCTTCTACCCCTCCAAAAGAACCTGATTTCTTCATATTTTGAAGCATCTTTCTCTCAGTTCAGTGGTTTTATTTTCATATCTTACTTTTGCTTTTGATCAGTTTCTTATCCTGTCATCTTCCTGCTTGTTTGGATATGTTATATATTCTGTCTTTTGCTCCTATAAAAATATTAATGCATATATATGTATAAACTGTATTATATGTACACTAATTGGATAACAGATTTAAACAAGTGAAGTTTAAAAGTATTCTTTTTCAATAAGACATTTTTGTATATATGGACATGACAAATTATCTCATATCAGCTAATTTTAAGAATTTAATTCTAACACAGTTTTCAGGACATACACAAAAATCATACAGTTTCATTAAAAATTAGTTTTTGAAAAATAATGTAAAAATTAATCTAGATAAAATTATGAAATTGCATAGAAAATGTGTAACCGTTTTTTTTTCTAATTTCTGGTTGCAACTAGTTCCTGACTTTAAAATTCAGTTTTTAATTCAACGTTTTAATCAGCATCCAAGAGATCAGAATTAGATAAGCTGTAGAAAAGCTTTGTAAAAATTCTATTTCATATATTTGTCTGCAAATTCAAAAGAAAGAGAAGCATTATTTCCTTATCAGAGGAGGAATATTCCTTGAACTGTTCTCAAGACTTTACCCTTAGGTGCAGGAAAATCTTTACTTTTTCAAGTGCCTTTAATTTCCTAGTTTCCAAAGTAGTTTTAAACACTGTAATTATATTTTGAGAAATGCAATTGATGCTTTTGCATATAGAGCTCAATTAACCCGTATATTATGCATCAGAACAGCATTCATCTCTTGGAAATTATGGGGAACAGAATGACAGACTGTGCTGTTCACCAAAGCAAATGTCTGGACTGGTCCCCTGTATCTGTAAGTAGAGTCTAGTGGATCCTAACTTCATCCATATTGACAAAAGTCCTGCCCTTGTCAAAGGTTTGCTGTTGGAGTGGTCTGCTAAATTAGTCTGAAGTGTATCTTTCAAGCCAGAAATTTACTTCAAACAGGAAAGACTACAGTAGAAATAAGGCTGTGACTGCAAATATGAATCAACAAAGGAAATCTGGCCGGCCCAAAGCCTACATGACCTACGTGAAGCCCTTCAGAATGTTTCTGTTGACAGATGCATGACTGGACTTGCATCTGGCGAGTCTTGCTAAGAGACAGCAAAGCAGCTCCTTTCTTGTTGAGCAGAAGAGTGGTCAACCCTTCATAAAACCCTTTCTGTGACTTGCCAAATGTACACAAGTAAATTTGAGATGCCAATTTCTATTTGTGTCTGTGGTAGCAGGTTGTACTTTTCCTCTGGCTGTCATTTATTAACTCTTTACAAGTCCTGCATTACATCTTCCATTGCTAATGTCTAGTTGACCCCATGAAGATTTGTTGTACTTGTGTTTGGGTTCTTGAGAGCTTGTCTTTTCTCTAGAAGCTGCAGCTTTACAGAAAGTTACTCCTCAGCATATTTCATGCCTCTGGCCAGCTACACAAAGCAAATTCTGCTATTTTATATTTGAGTCTCTGAGCGCATTGGATGTGTTTATACAGCTGGCACCAGACTTTCGCAATCCTGCAGAAGCCAAGTGGATGTGAAGCAGACCTTTACTGGAACCTGTGTGACTATCTAGAGTGGTACAGCACAATACATGTGTTAACAAGGGGACATCCATGCTAATGCAGCTTTGTGTGCAGTCATACCAGGGTATAAACAGAGTCTGGTTGCACCTGCCTGCATAGATACCATTGCTGTGTCAAACAAATTGTGTAGAACTGCCAGTTCTGGTCACCTAAAAGTGAATTATCAAGTTACAGCAAAAAGAAATAGTTGTACTGTTGCAAAATACAAGGAGAGTGGAAAAAGAACATGATTGGAAAAGGAAAAAAAATTTTTTTTTTACACCAAACTATTTCCATCAAAATGCCAGAGCACACAAAACTAGATTTGGCAGGAGCCTCTTCCACGCAGTTCTCTGTTGGATGCTGTGGGGAAAGTGGCTTTGGAACTGGATGAGTGAGGAGGCTGGAAATCCTATTGTGTGTGCTTATGAGTTTGAACAGAACTTCTTTCTTCTGAAGTGCAAAATATGGCAGTTGGTATGTGGCAAATGGTCAGGTTTGCAACAGATATGAATAACCAATTATGGAGTATTCCATGAAGCAGTGAATCCAGAGAGAATAGCTTTGGTGTCTGTAACAGTGTGTTCCTAGAACTTCACTCAGTGATTGAGCGATTTTAAAGAAAGTGAAAGATAAATCCTTCCACACCCATTGGAAAAGCAGATATTTTCCTTTTAGCAGAGAACATCTGTTGTAGTTAAACTTATATGTGGAATACTTTTTTTCTGGGAAATTGGAGCAACTGCTGTTTTTACAAACAGTAAAGACTGAAGAGATAATGAGAACTTATGTATTAAAGGTCTCCTTTGATATAGAATATAAACACTTCTATCAAAACAAATTTTACCTTAACCTTATATCTCAAGGTAATTTATGAAATGACCATACCCATAATCTGAGATTCACATAAATTTACGGAAAACAAGAAAGACAGCAAAAACATAACAACAGAAAAGACTACACAGCCTCATTCCCACAAATCACTCCAGAGCTGTTGTCTTTCCTCATTTTAAACAGATGTAGTTTGTATTAGTATTCTGGAAATGTAGGTGTATCAAAAGACCTGCTTTAAACAGCAGACAATGCAAAAAGCTAAATATTTGTGTAAATGACATTAGGTACTATTAGTCTTTGTCTGCTAAAAAGGCTAGTGCAGATAATAGTGTAAGAGCCACCTTCTTTAGCTCGAAAGCTGACTCATGCTTTCATTACTGATTCATCTGAGCAGGTTCTGCTTACAGCACACAAACAACCCCATAGAATCGCACAGACTGCTCACATGATTCAACAAATGATTATCTCTTTTGGTTAATGTGGTGGTACTTTTTTTCCCTCCATAAAGAAGATCACGAGTCACAAAAGACAATTTAACTTATCGTTGAAAATGTTTGGTGATCTACTCATAGAAGCATTATTTGAGGCTGATTTATGGCAGGAGGAACCTCCAAACATGAGTTAGAAGAAGCAGTGGCATCTACTAGAGATATTTTAAGAGACAAATTTTGGTACTTAAAAGTGAATTTGATGAGAATTACTTTCAAAAGAGAAATCCAAGCTGATGGTTCCTGAAGACTTTTAAAATTTTTCTAGCTATAGCAGTTAGATAAATAGGTGTGGTTATTCATCAAAAAAATGTGGAGGATCAGAAAACACTATAGGAGTGCCTTGTTTGAGGACCAATCACATCTTTGATACTCGTGATATTGACTACAGCTTGGTGCTTTAGTCTAGCCGGACTTAATTCAGTGGATTTGCCCAAAGTAGGTATTGATCGAAAAAGGGAAAAAAAGGGGGGGAAAAAAAGTGTCCAAATTGTTTAGTGCTGCTACAACTAAATACTTAGTTCAATCTATTGATTTCCAGTTAATCTATGTGTAGTTTTTACCTTGTCATGGGTTAGTTAAATCTTCCAAATTAGCCTGAGAGAAATGTAAAATAGTGATTTACAGTGCTGCTAATGCAATATGAGAAATGGGTTGTTGAACCTTGAAAGTGCAACAGGTTCAGTTATATGCAAGATTTGGTTGCTTTTATGTGGGTGGAGATAAAGTTGATGAGGTTGATGAAGTGAGCTGTTGAGAAATGTCATTATATTCCTCTGTAACTAAATTCCCTCTGTCCCTCACAAATGAAAAGTAATCTAAATAATGTTTTAAAATCTGGGGTTCTTTTTAAAAATCACTTTTTACACTGAAATCCTTTTGTTGGAAAAACTTTAATATGTTTGTTCCTGAAAACCTTTTATTTCCTAAATGTTACTTTGAAAGACGGCAAATTTTGTAGCTAAATTTAATATATTCTTCATTTTCTTCTACTAAAAACAGATTAAATTTTGCCTATATATTTGTGTGTGTGTGTTTATAGTAAGAAAGAGACAGGAGGGCAACCCTCAACCTGGAAAAGGTGATAGAGGACTAAGAAATATTTTATCATCTCTGATTTAGCCATTCCAAGTTATGGTCAACTAGTAAATTTCTCTTTCCAAGCTAGCCTGTGCTGGTTAAACACAAGATGTTTACTTTGGCTACAGGACCTTTAGGCAGACGTGGTATGAGAGGCAGAGAGTGCCAAGTTAGTTGAAAGGTCTGTTAAAACATTTGAAAGTGGACAGGGAGGAACAATACTAGTTATTTATTTGAACTCTAAGTATTAAAATATGGAACTCCTTTTTGTGGTAGTAGAGAAAGTGTGCTTTTTTCTACCTGAGAATGCAGTATAGCATTGACAGATGTCGATTATTTGTAGACTTAAAAGAAACCATTACCTTGTTATCCTATCTAGAGATATATTTTGTCTATTTACCAATTTGAAAAAAATTGAAATTCATATTAAAGCTGAGGATGGAGAAAATGTTGACATTATTAAGTTGTTTAAATTTAGCCTGGTTTTTCTGCAGCTGGAATGCAATTTTTCTTCTGTTTACCTGAGAATTGAGTCCATAAATAATTGCAGCTCAAGTGACTTGCAAATAGGTTTTAATTTGTATTCCTGATGCATAAGGTGGTATCTTTATCATTGTATATTGAGTTTTAACTTAAAAGTTTTTAAATTATGTGATGAAATAGAGAACAGTATGGTTTTCACAAGGCACCTCATGAAAAGAAACATGGCATTGTCTTGAAACCAAGTAAAGCAGTTGCACTATTTGTCCTTTTATCCATCTTTGGTACCAATATGTACCTTTCATCTCTTGTTAATCTCTTCTGGTTTTCCTAATTTTGTCCAGATTATAAATTATTATTCAGCAACATAGTTCATTGCAGCCTTTTCTTAAAATCTACTTTTTTTTTTCTCATTTTCCATATGTAGGAATATTTCTATGTGGTATCACATATTTGCATATGTTATTATTGCATTGTCATTTTGTGCCTGCTTAATTGAAAAATGGAAACAAGGCATATATTTTGTAATCCATTTCTCTGCATAGAATGAAAATAGCATGTTGTTGGAATTACTTTAATGCTGTTGTTACAAACATGAGAAGATTTCCCCTACTTTCCATTGGTTTTAATTGTCAAAGGTTTGTGTGCAATGGACAACAGACATTATATTTTGATGAAAGCAGAAGCATTAACTCTTTTCCAAAATCAGAAGAGCAATGTGTTTTTGAAAGATAATAAATTATATGAAATTTTGCTTTAAATTGGTTCAGCTTAACACCACAATTTCTCTGAGTGACTTTTGAACATCTTCTGTCCAAGTTATTTTGTTTACAAGAGATTTTGGTTATGGTAGCACACCCCAGCCATCACATCAAGGCAGCTTCAGCACTGGTCAGTAGCATTCATATATTCATATTCATCATAAAAAATATTCCTTATATTCCTTGTCATTATCCTTTCTCATAATAGTAAGAGAAATGAAAAGGTACTTGTTCATATTAGGTCAGCGCAGGGGATAAACACAGCAGAGTTTATCTTCCTGCCTCCAGACTCCTCTCTTAAAGGAAAAAGTATTTGTAAAGCATAAAAATAATACATACTTGAATGCTAGAAGTATTCTAATATTTCTGTTTAAAACCAAAGATGTCTCTGAGCAATTCTCACAGATGCAACATTGTGGTTACCTTTAATAACTGAGTTTACAGTTTCATATGTAAATGTTCACTCTAGCACAGAAAAGGTCATCTACACAGGACAATACAGAAGATTTACCCCCTGCTTACTGGAATGCCAGATTCTTGCCCTTTTTTTCCTAGTGACTATTCTTGTGGGTCGTACAAGCCTAGCTCTGCATATAGGCGGCTCACAGTTTAAATTGTAGTAGTGTCGTTTGTTTCACACACACCAAAAAAAATATTTAATAAGAAAGAAGCCAAAGGAGATAATATCTTCAGCATATGCAGCATTTTCTAGTTACTTTCCATATTTTAGAAGTGTTCCATCCCTTTTTCTTTGTAATGTAATGCTGCTTCCTAATTTAATAACTTTCAAGATAATATTTGGCCTAAGAAATGACTGGAATAGAGTTAAGAAATCTGTAACATTGAAAGATATTTTTGCAAAAGTTAACCTTAACATCTAAAATGCCAACAGGAGGACTTTCTGCCAATTTTGACATCTGTCTCTTATTTTTAAGCAATGGCTTTAAATAATTTCCCAGATGTTACACAACATTTTTACAAAATCCATGTTTTTATACCTCCTGAATTGTATCCTCTACCTTTCTGCAACATATGTACTTCTTTCTTACTCAGTAACCCTACATTTTTTCCCCCTCTCAAAATGTTAGAGTCATTGGAATGGTTTGTGTGTTTCCAAGGGTAGGTACTTGGAGGTTAACATTTTATGTGTAATATGTGCTACTGTAGTTAATTCAAAGTAATTTGGAGGCATAAGGATATGTCAAATGTGGATAAAGCCCAAATCACAACACTGATTGTCATCCCCCTGTTTCTGTGCTTTAAGTTTGCAATACATCATGTAATGAATTATCTTGCATCAAAATAGCAAGGTGTGTATATGTCCATAGTAGTTTATGGTAAGTGTGGAATTATGAGAGTAATTAATTGTCTTTGTGGGCAAAGCCAGAGTTTCACAGCTGTGCTCACCTACTTGGCTGCTTGCCACAATAGGTCAGCTTCTCTGCCCTAGCTCTGTCCTTTAGCCCCCCTCCTGTGTTCTCATTTCCTTCTGCCATGTGTGGCTTTTGTCAGGTTCTTCTGGGATCTGCTTTAGCTGAGATAGCTGAAACCGACCAAACCTTTTTACTGGTTTAGTTTTCTTCCATTCTAGAAAATTGAAAGCATTATAGGGATGTTCCATCAGCATTAGGTTGAAAGAGTGAGCAGAGGAGGAACAGGTCCATGAATCACTCAGAATGCTCCACAGTCCGTATTTTTAATTCAGGTCTTTGACTCTAGCCATTAACACAATTTTTTTTTAACTTGCACCTTGTGTATGAAACAGAGACATTTGTTGCCTCATGTGGTTAGAAATAAATGAAGTCCTGAAAATGAACTGTGTTGCAATTTATCTTCTATGACTTTAAAAGGTTGATTATATCAGTGTACTCAGATATTTGGAACTTTGGATTACTTAATAGCTTGAGACATTTTGACTTAAAATGTGATGTTCTGCAGGAAATCAAACTGGTCTTGTTCAGATTTATAAAGACTAGTTAATTTCAAACTGTTCCTAATTGGAAAACAAGAATGGAGAGATGTCTGTGTTTGTAGGAAGAAGTGAAGCATTTCTCGTCATTGATTTTGAGCATCAGGAAACTTTTTCTACCATAAGGGCAAACTAGCTTAATTAATTTCAATAAGTTAATCAAGAAAAAACTTATATCTTTCCTTCACAGCTTTTTGAAGGAAATCTGATACTTGGGTAACTGAAGTGCTAATGCACTAACAAGGATGTAAAAGTTCTTACTTCAGTTACATAGATTATATTTAGAAAACTTTGACCTAATGGCTTACTGTTTTTTTTTTTCTGTTCCATGAAATGGGGTTTGACTCTTACTCACTGCCCATTTTGAGAATAAACTGTCAATCTCTATTCATCTAGTCCCCAAATTAAGAGCATCTGCCAATTGCTGTATGTTATATTTGCACATGCACTGCCTGGAGAGTGGCCTAACAGAGGATTGCAATGTCCTTAATGCCACCCATCAGGGTGGCCATCCTAAAAATAACCAGGCAGTGCTACTCAAGGTAATGCTCAAGCACATTGACTGCAAGCACTGCCTACTGCAGTCACTACTACCTACTACTTTCTAATAAGCACCAGGCTTTAAATACAAATATAAATTAATTGCTTTATGCTCATTTTGATTGTGACTGCTTAAGGATTGATCATGGCTTGCAGTTTCTCTCTCCCTGGCCTATTCTGTTGTTAAAAGAATCTGCTGTGTAGAGTCTTTTTTCTTTTACCTATTTTTCTGTATTATGGGGGGTGACAACCTCTATTATTCAAAGAATCCATATATCATTTCATGCTGGGGTAAGAAACTGTGAGCAGTGGTACTTGTGCATCATTACCTCCCCAGAATTACTATCTAATTATAACCTGATTCTTAAAAGATTATGTCCTAAACTGTCACTTAGTATAGGTTTAAAGCTTGTCTTGTAAAAGGCAGGCGTTGTTAATTTGGGATCTAGATCTTTTCTCTTTTTCCCAGCATTGTCATTATGCTTTCTTTCTTCCTTGGTAAGAAGTTGGACATCTACAATTTCCCATATTCTTGCAGAAAGTCACCAAGTTTGAAAAGAAGTTGTAAAAAAAAAAAAAAAAAAAAAATGCAGGGACACCAGATAGCAAGCACTTTAATGAAAAATTTTGTCATGTAAAAAGATGTCCAAAGCCAAACAATATTTGATAGAGTGATGTTAATTTGGTGATTACTAAACACAGCTCTATGTAAGGTTAGTTTTTTTCCATTCCTTAAGTATATTGAAAGACTCTATTCATTATATCCTCATACAATAGTTTGAAATAAATAGAGATAATAGCTTGAAGTTATAGTGCACTGTAAATGAGTCAGATCCTAGCAGAATAACAGTATAAATGAAATTCTGAAGTTCTGACTCATTTATGCCCTCATACACTTTGGAGATCATTTAGGGTACCAATGGAAGATGTGCTGAATCTTTAAAAATTGTATTAACTGTCTGTTATGGGAAAATAATGCTCAATCAGCACTGTGTTTAGGAGAAACAATGTTGTCTAGTACACTCCTCTCTCACTCTGTCTTATATTATTGAGGATATTCTCCTATGATTTTTGTGACAAATTAATTTAGGGCACAGCTATCAAAATGTATACTTTCTTCTTCCAAGCTGATTTTAAGTGGCAGAATTATCAATTTTCATAGTAAGCCATGCTGATCTCTGTTACCAACCACAAAGGCTTGAATCTTGGATTTTAGGGATTCCTGGTGCATTGGATTTTAGGGATTTCCTGGTTTTAAAATGAAGGAAGACTTTGCTCTGTAGCAACTGCTAAGGTATTCTGCACAAATAAAAATTTGTATGTCACAGTTAAAAATATGTTTGCCTGCTTTATGTGCAAAAATATGTTTTAAAGTATGTGGTTTTAAATTCTTAATGCTATGTGAAGGCAAAGCCAAATTAGGCATAAAGGAAGGACATTTTCTTTGGGATGCTGTCCATTTTTCTTTGATTTTAGTACTGCTCCTGTTGATATGGTAAGGATAAGTGTGGGGCTAGGGCTGATTGTCAGTGTTCAGATCTTTGCAGGGGATGATTACCCGCAGCAGACTTGTTGAATCCTCCACCTCATAATTGAGGAGTTTCTAAGAACTTGATGGGGATGACCTGATTGAACAGACTTCCTCAAAGAAGTTGTGAGCAGTTATAGAACTAGTATTATCAATATGACTTCAAGTGTCTGGAAAATAGACTTAATTGGCTTTTTTGAAGCACAAATCCTAATATTCTGTCTTGAGCCGTGAATCACCCAACTAAGGTTAGGGACATGCCTAACTTCAGAAGTACTGATCACTTTCTAAAAGTGTCATCAGTGGTTTTATTTTATTATACAGAAGTGAAAAGACAAAAAGTAGTGAGCATATTGAGCAATATTGAGTAATTCCAGTGTCATGGGCTACTAGACCAGTCTGGAGAAAGGTGAGATTTGGTGTGTGCAGATTTCAGGTGCAGTGTGGAGTTGGAAGGAGTGGATCAGGAAAAGAATAATTCTGGGTGGGAACTTGAAGACACAAGCTCCTGTGGGAGAGAATTTAAAGGTAACACCTCAGGGGAGATGCAGAATTAACATTAGGACATATTTTACTAAGTTTGTCAAGTACTGGAATGAGCTTCCTAGAAACATGATCAGTATTCCAAACCTGTCAGTTTTTATGGACAATGCCCTTAGTAACAGACTTTAACTTTTGTTCAGATCTGAAGTGATAAAGCAGTGGACTTGATGATCATTGGAAGTCCCTTCCAGCTGAACTAATCTAGTAGATTCTAGTCTATTCCAAAAGAATTGGAAGGTAACTGGATGTGGAGTGGGAAAAGCAAGAGGGTTTGGGAGAGCATTAAGAGAGTGGCACTTTCAGAGGCAAAGCATTGGCACTGTGGGATTGGGAAGATTAGATTTGTGAGGAACTAGAACAAAAGATTTAAAGCCAGAGGCTTTAGCAGCGAGAAGAGGAAAACTGGAGACATTGATGGGAGGCTCTGTAGGAAAATGACCAAGTCAACATCGGCTTCTGGTACCAGAGGCAATTTTCCTCTCCCAGACATATGCATGGATTTGAAATATCTCTGCCCTGACTTTTTGTCTTCATAAAGCTCTATATTTTAAATTTCAGGGATTTTTTCATTGGAACAAAAATCAAACAAATTTATGATTCTGATTTTCCTTAGATTGCAAAGTTAATAAACAAACCCAGCATTGGTATTCTGTCCTCACTCCTCCTGTATAGAAAGTCTACGAACCATAATTGAGAGCTGTAGCTGTGACAGCTTTTATACTTTTACAGATGCAGTTTGGGGCATGTTGATTTATGTGTGTCCTGGTGTGTAAGTCCGTGCATGAGAATAAGATGCATCTGAGAACCTCTGATAATGAAAGCTGTAGTACAACTGGGTCAAATGTGTTTAAGTAAATACACTACAGATACAACACAGTAAAAAATAAAATCATCTGCAAGGAGCTTAGGTGTGAAGTACACTTATTAATACTGAGAAGGCTAATTTTTCTGAGTTATCACCATGCATTATTTTATTTCTGGTATGAAGAAGGTGTTTGGCAAAGATAAGCCCATAGCTGCAGTTTAAAATATGAACTGTAAGATAAGGCACAGAAGTTGTATTGGTGGCTTCCTATGCCAAATCTAGGCCCTTCTCTCTTAATGTATAACACAGTAACTCTCCAATAAGAGGATTTTTTCTTTATTGAAGTGAGTACTTTGAAAATATTTCAGCTTAGTCTAGCTGTGTCCACAGATTGCAGCAATAATAGTTGGCATGGTGAGGGTCATCTGGAATATTCATTGAAAGTTAATTTTTGTCACTTTAAAGGACAGTTTTCAAATCTTAAAATTTAAGTAAAATAAAGCAAACACCACAACTGCCTGTTGAGAGCCCAAGTTCAAAGTAGTATTATGGAGTAAAAATTATTCATTAAAAATTACTGTGCAGACTGTGAAAAATACCTGAAGCATTTTCTCCCCCTAAAAATAGAATAAACCCCCCCACACACACACACTTTTATGTAAGGTATCTGTTCAAATCTTGTTTAAAGGATAAAAAGTTAGAGACAGTTTTTAATGTAGCTTCAGTTTTAAAACTGTGGTAAGCTGCTTTCTCCAAATAAAGATGACTGTTTTTGTAACCCTATTCTTACACTTTTTCCTGCAGAAAAATTTCCAATGTATTTAAACAGGAAGAGCAGGCATCAAAGCAGATGAAAGAAAATTAAGTATTTGTTTTTATTCTAAATTTCACCACTTTTGTACAGCTCACACTTTTTTGTAAAGCTCAAGTGGTTTTGCCTGCTGTTACTCCAAGTGTAACAAGGCTATTTGGAATATTTTAGACAGAAGTCTTTTGAACACACAGAAAATGTTCATTGTTAGTAATTTGTTAAATGATCAGACTAGTAAAAATCTAGCATATGATTAATCTGGGAGCCAATTAATATTTTTTTCAATTGGTTTAACAAGTAGGACAAAACTCCTATTCAAAATACATTGCCTTGAAAATGAGAGTGAATTACAGCAGAAATAGTTTTCTGATTGTGTATATTGCATTGAGAAATATTTAAAGCATTTGAAGGCTCAGCTAAATCATTCTGCAGTTCAAGCACTGAATTTAACATAAGTGGAATACTTAGTGCTATTTTAACCTTTTGTATCATTTTCCAATACTTGAATGGAATGTTTTTTTCCAATGTCTTTTTCCTTAGAAAGAGTGTTCATTTCTCAATTATTCAGTGTTTGCTAGTATAATTATAAAATATAAGCAAAAATCATCCTGTTTTATGAAGCATCTATAATCACCTTTCTTTTTATGGAAAACCCTATGGTTGAAGGGAGAGTTGTAATTGTTATGTTATTTTAATCATTGATCTAATTTCTTTTTGGCATCCAGCTACAGGAATTGATGTTTGTCCTACCTTTTAGTTGAATGAAAGCTGTCCCTCGATAGAGGGAGTGTCTGCTTGCCAGCTGTCACCAAAAATCCCTCTTTCTTAACTCAGATGTGCTCCTCTTGCAGCAGTTGTGATACATAGGAGTGATCAGCAAGCAATTCAAAAGATTTAGGAGGAAGCAGTCTTCTCATTCAGAAACCTTTTTTTTGGTGACTTTTGGACTTTCTAACTTATTGAAAAGCTGAGCTGAATCATATACTGGCTACTGACTGATGGGTCTGCCTTCTGATTCACTTCCAGGAGAGAATAATTTTTTGTTTCCCAGCAGAAAATGATTGCATATGAGAGGTGGAAGGGGATTTGGGATTCTCACTTTAAGCTCCATGTTCTCATTTATCTGTGTTAAAGAGGAGCATGAAATTCATTTGACATGTCTCTCTAATGGGATGGGATTTTTTTGAGAGTAGAGAACAAATTCCTTTATGTTCTGTAACCAATAAAAAAATCCATTTTATGAGAAAAAATTACAGCATATTCCTGAGTTTTTCAGTCTATTCATATTTTTGTAGCAAAACTCAGATTTTAGAAAGGGGAAACAAGCTTCCTAGAAGATCTTATACAAATGCCTTCATGTCTGTCATCCATTTCTCTTCTTCTGTTAATGTAAAGGTCAAATAGCAATACCTGTGATTTTTTATTTTTTTTTTTCATATTAAGGAATGAGGGTAAATCTAAAGTATTAGTGTTTCCTGGAATCCAATAGAGTAATCACAAATCAGGATATTTTCTTCCTTTTCATTACCATTTCTGAATCCATTAGTTCCAGTACTGAATTTGGATGATTTGAAAATTCCATCTTCTGAACTGGTTTCATGGCTATGGTAGTGCTGTAGCTAACTTTCAAGAATGACTATGCTGTGCTTTTTAAAGTTCATAAAGTCTCTTATGCTGATACTTTTCTTCATTTAGCCTAAACAATTCTTTGTTATTGAAGTATGAAAACCTTGCCTTTGGAGTAAACTCAGTCACTGCCGTAGACTTTGGGAGAAAAAAAAGCCATGAGAAAAGTATAAACCTTGAAGATGACAGTGCAAGATGTTAATTTTCATCATATCCCTTGGCTGAGGCAGATTCATCTTTTTTACAGTCACTGTTTAATCTCAATATTTCGCTGATGTGAGACAGGTAACTATGACATGACGTGTGACGTTGTTTCAAAATGCAATGGCAGAAAAGATATATACTTGTATTAATGCATATAGACAACTAATTGTCATGTTCCCTGCACCTTAGCTTCAGAGATACTTCAAACCATTTTTCAAAACTTAATGCAAAATACTTCAAATTTTAGGTATCAAAATTTTAGTCAGCTCCGTGACCTTGGATTTTATTTGTAATGATACAGGAAATTATTTTTAGTATTGATTCTGTTTGGTAAGCAGCCAAAATCATGAGAGTAGTTTGTCTGCACTTTTTGATCCTCCTGCTACATGGAATGAATTCTTTGAGAACTGCTAATCTGCATGATTTAGTTCAGTTTGAGTCTGTCCTCTCTGAAGATGAGCTGGTTTCTGAGATAACATTAACTTCATTAAAATTACAAGTCAGTTACAACTCTAAACCTAAAACTCAGATTTGACTGAAAATTCTAGTTTGGTCCCATAGAGACTAGGTGGGCATGCCTGTGTTAGGGCACTGCTGCTCTGGGGGCAGTGATCCCATTCATTTCTGTAGAATTTTTGACAGTGAGTTCAAGAGAGACAAGGTTTTCCTAAACTGCGGAACTTCTCCACATTTAGAGGCACAAGGTTTTCACAAGGCATGTCTCTTTCCAGGTGATCCTTCATTTTTTGCTGTACCTTTTATCATCATTCAGGGGCTGAGGGCTTGACATACAAAGGGCAAAAGAAAAGGTCATAGTACCCATGAATGGGATTTCTCTATATTAATATGTTTGGAAAACAGTAAAAATGTCAGGGAAAGGGGCAGCCAGAATTAGTGGATGTATGTGCCATAGCATCTCTCTATCTAAGTGTAATGGGGATTTTTGTAGGATGGGAATAGAAAAATGCCAATATCTCTTAGGAATGTGATGAATGTTCATAAATTTTTATTAAATTCTGGGTTGCCTTTATGGGTGGTAGTGCTGACAGTCATAAGAAAGCCAATATTAATAGATTTGTGTGCAAAGTATATGTGAGCAAATAAAAAAAAATGTGGAAATAAGATAGTGAACCTGACATATTAAGAGGAAGGACTGTAAGATGATTTTTTTGGAACTTCAACTTTATTTATAGGATATAGATAGATCTTACAATGAAAGTGACATTTCCTGTCCTGTATTTATTTAGTATATATCTGAACTTCCTTAATGCATCCTTTCAAAATCACAGTTTAGGACCACAGTATCTACAGTCCAGAGTGGTAAGTGTTGCAGGATAAACTATGGATTTCTGTAAAATTATTTCTGTGTATAATTTCTGAATTCAGTTGATGTCCATCCTGGATTGTTTTGAGTTGAATGCACTTTTACTTGCCTTTCACCCACCACTGCTGGGTAGTTAATATGGCTTGTTTAAGGACAAGATAACCATTATTCCTCTGCAGTAAATCATTGCTTTTCCCCCTTTCCTTTCATATTTTTTCTAGTCCCACTGTCTTACGTCTGTTTCTTAGAAATTTTTACCCTACTTCAATGCAAGATGTGTAATTCTGGGAGATTTTCCACTCCAGTATACCAAGGGAGCTGAGAACTGAGAACCTCGTTGCTTATAGGCAAGAATAGTGATTTATATAATCCTACTGGCACAGCAGTTCTATGTGAGAATAGAAAATACGTAGGAAGAATGGAATGTTTGAAGAATTTTATTGCCTAAATCCATAATGCAAATTTCAGAAGCATGTATTTTAGATTGTTCCTGAAGTGTAAAACCAGAGCACTTTAACACCAGGAGGCAGCTTGTGCTGTTGCATAAATTCTGTGGATTTATATTATAAAAATAATTCTCATTAATATGATTTTGGGTGCTAGTGATTGTTGTTGCTCTTGCTTAAGAATTTATTTTGTTTCAAGTTTGCTTCATTAATTATATTTTGCATCATGCCTTTTTATGCCACCAAATGATAGATTAGCCAGACCACCTCTAGAATATTTCTCACAAATGAATGCCCTTGAGGTGGATTATTTTGTCTTTCACCCTTGCCTCATCTGTATATATTTTAGCTGTATTAATTATTTCAAGTAGATGATATTTCATTCAGATGCTTAAATATTTTTCAGTGGACTAACTTCAATAGAGATTTGGTGTTTCTCAGAAATTACCTATGTTCCTTTTGGTTCTCCTATAAAATTGAGAAAAATCTGTATGTTTAAAACATACAGATTACATCTTTTCCCTATGTTTTATTCAATAAGTCATTATAGACTATCTTTTATAGTTAGTCTGAGAAAGTAATATTTACAACTTCTCACTGCTTACAGCAAGATTTAGTTCTTTATCTGTTTTGCAGTGGCATTATCCCTAAGTTAACATTTATTTCTAACTTCTCAAAAATACCAAAATGATACTGATTTTCTCAGCTTCTGAATTATGATACAAATATTCTTGGGTTTGTATTTTCTTTGTTTCAGTGGAGAAAGAGTCTTTATTTCTGCACAGATGTTGAAATCACATCTTAATAAAGATTATTTATTGTTCTGTTCTGTGGGAAAGAGAACTGGGTGTTTCTTCAATAGTGGAAAAACTTGTGGTCTCTCTAAAGCTCTGGTTACAATTTTTTCTTCAACTTCACTTTCCTGTATTAAACTGACACTTCTTTCATCTATATGCTTGAAGACTGCAATTCCATTCATCCATAAGGTATGGTCCTCCCTTATGTATATTCTTATTTCCTTTGCATACAACCATCTCCCTTCAAACAAGCACCAAGCTATAAATGCATAATAAATTATAGCTTGAAAATATATTTTAGGTCCTTAGACAATCCTAGAACTCAAAATGGTTAGCTTGATCCCAGGCTTTAGCTTGGCCTAGGCAAGCTTTTCATTCTTTGTGCTATAAAAAAATGCAAACTGATTCTGAAGAAATAAACACATGTAGGGGTGGGGAACAGTCTTGTGGTTAGAAAGGAAAGAATATACAACACATACCTAAAAAGAGCAAAATAAAAGAAATACACTCTTGGATTGGTGAGAGCATTGCTTTTTATCATTTCAAGTTAGTAATCATAAAAGCTACAAGTAGCAAATTTTGCAAAGAGGGAATGGTACTGCGAAATGTTTCTGGCTGTCTGCTTTGCTTCATGAAAGCACTTGGATAAGGAAATATTAGACTGGAACTTGAAAGTTTGAAAAGCTTTTTGTAGAGGTTCAGACAATTGTACAAAAGCTGGTAGAGCAAGATTGTTATCTCAGGAGAAGAATCTGTACATTTCTTGATCAGACTGCTGAGCATTTTCTAGCCATGGCAATAAATACTTCTAGCCCAAGGATCCCAGTGCCTGTTTATCAGCCAGACTCCCATAAAGCCTTTGGCAAGTTTGGAAAATAAATACATTGACATTCATAAGAAACCTAGAAATTTCAGTGAGATTCTCCACAAAAGTACAGATAGATAAGCAGGAGGAAAGGCACACAAAACTTGAAACTGATTTTGTCAATGGTGAAGGGTTTTAAAGCTAAGTCTTAAAGCATTTCAGTAATCTTCCACATGATACTGCCGCGTTGTGAAACAAATTAGAAATGTCCAGCTTTTCTTCAAAAATTAGTCATAAAACCATATTCACTTGGCATGTTACAACCTGGGAGTCGTTCAGTTTGCCTGGTCCTAATTACATCAGAGTTTTGCATTTGATCCCTACATGGGCCATTCACTTATATGTTGGACTTGATGGACTTGGTGATCCTTGTGGGTCCCTTCCATCTCAATATTCTGATGCACGTCAGCTCTATTTTAAAAGAATTTCTCTATAAAAGATACACTTAATAGATGATATAGCTAATTACAGATACCCAGCAGTGAAGGCTGACTGGCTAAGTAGTTGTTTGTCTGTTTTGCCTAAGATTGCCCCTAACATAGTATCTTTATGTCTTCATAATAAAAAATTACACCATAGCTTCACATAAAGAAGCACAGCAATTTCATTCTAAAATCAGTTATTACCTCTTTGATCAGTACCATGTTCACATGATACATTTTTGTTATTTTTTTTCATATGCAGTGTGGAAAACCACCCTAGTTGCAAAATAGCAAGTTGATGTTTATTGATCAACAAGAGCACGTTTATTGCACACTGATTTTTCAGGGTACCTTTTTCTGCTATTCTGCCCTGCTTTGAAATCTTTGTTCTTCTTTATCATCATATGCATATATCACATTTCTATGGAATTCTGGCTTTAGATCATAATTTCACCATTATACTGATCCATGGCACTTTTTGAGATTGGCAAAGGAATCCTGGACGACACTATTTGAGGTCTGTTCTCCTGTGTTTAAATGTTTAGCCTGGTTTTCTGAGAAAATACATATGGAGTCTATGGAGGGTGGCTTGTGTGCATGGCATGGGGTAAACTGAAGACCTTTGGGGAATTTCAAGGGAATTTTACAACCTCAAATGTAATTAAGTTCCTTAAAAACTTCATTGTGAGAATGGAGAGAGCATTATTGCATGAGAGCAAAGCTTCAGGCTGCAGTTAGAGCAGGTAGATTGCATCCACATAGCTCTGGCTGCTTGGAGTTACTGTATCTCAGCACAGGGCAAGCAAGATCCATGATAAAGATAGAAATCAGCAGATAATTTTCTTTATGACCAGGTTGAATAGTTTGTAGAACAATATAGCTAAAATAATTAATTTTGAGATGTACATATCCTGTGTATAGTTTAATTGATAATCCTGGCTTTGTTTGGCTTTTTTTCTTTATTATGACAACACAGAGAAATCAAGAGATATTGTGATTTCTACCTGTATTTTTGCATTTGTGGAAAGCTTATTTGGATAAACATAATTTTGGATAATCAACTTAAACTTTTCATTTTTCCATTTCCTTTATAAATTCAAAACAATGTATATTTGCTTCAAAGGGGCTTTTCAAAGATGCCTTAAAAATAGGTGATATAGTAAATTATTATTAATTAATTATATTATTGATAACTTTTTATTAAATGTCTCCTTTTTCTTTGGTGAGGTAATGTAAGGTTGGGAATTAAAGACTGGCAATTGTCTTTTTTTTAAATACACATTTATCTTACAGTGCATATATTTTTGTTATTAAATGCTTGTTTCAGCATGTGCTTCCCCAGATCTATACAACAAGAAGATACATTTATAAGAGAAGAACAGATTCAGTTCTCAGATATTAGATACTACTAAAATTGTGACAGGCATATGGCAAAATGACGAAGTGAAATTTCAGTTCCTAGGGGAAGAAATAAAATCTGGTTACTCAGTCGACTCTTTACTTACACTGTGATTATTTAAGCTGTATGTGCTATAAAACCATCAGGTGTCTGTGTAAATAAATGTTTTTTTTTATGAAACTCTTCAAACTCTCTTTCAAACTTGCATCAGAAATTAGCTAGCTGTATCTCATAACAAACTTTAAACCTCCTATTTTACATGAAATTGCAAAAAGTTACTGAAATGAAATCAAGTTATTTTAATTAAGTATAATTTCACTAATAATTTACTTTGTTTAGGAATGTCTATATAGCAAAAAAGCTCAAGAAAAAAAAGAATAAAGCTCTTTCATAAAAAGTCCATCTGCTTGATTTAGCCAAATGAAAAATTTGTCTCATTTATGTTGTTCAAATCACTCTGTTTCTTTCTCAAAACCAAAAAAAGGTTAAATCAATAAATAAAATCATCAACCAAATATTTAATATTAATAAATTAAAATGCCCCCATAAAAAGGAATGTTAGCTTTGAATTCAGACATTTTGTTCTGTTACTGTCATCAGAATTGACAAATCTGTCATTTCCCTTTGAAAACCTATATAAATATACTAGGGTACACTGGAAAAATGTTTTAACAGCTTAGAAGAGCTTGGAAGTTTTTTTGGTGCTGTTAAAGTATAAAATAAAGGTTCTTAGGGAATTTCAGTCCATTTTCAAATTATAGTTAGGAATCTAGCTTTTGGGTCTTTTTTCAAGCCAAAATAAAACTAGTAAGATTCTTCTGGCACACCACTTCTTCTCACGCCCTGCATCATATAATTGTTTCATAAAACAGTGCAGGTCACTTAAAATTCTTCAGGTTTCTGGCCTTCAGTAGCTTTTTTGAAAGGCACTCCCAGAGCCTCAATATTCTCATGTTTGAGAAAGTTTCCAGCCTAAATCTGTTTGTGGCAGGTTTCTAGCCTGCTGCTGTTGTGGGTTTTAAGATTAAACTGTCCTTCTCCCTTATGAGAGGAGGGATCTAATGAGGCATTTAGCTATTCATGTAGTTCTTGCTCTTGCAGTGTTTTCTTGCAAGACAAGCTGTGTTCTGAAAGACTCTTGCAGAATATGGACAGTCAGATACTGACTCAGATGAGATTCCACTAGTATTTTTACACTGGTATTCACTCTTTGGTGCTTCAGTTGAATTTATCTTGTGTAGTGTATCTGAAGAAGTTATTTGTGTTTTCTTGAGTCCTGGGTCAGAAAAGAAAATTGCATGTTTTTCTCTTACCTGATTTCTGGCTGATGAGCTACTGAAAAATAAATTTTCAATAGTCCTTAGGGAGATTTTTTTTGTTTGAAAGTTAGGCACCTAAGGAAGACTTACAAATGTACCTTATGAATAACTATAGAAAGATGGAGAAATCTCCAGAGAATCTCCATTCATCCCATTTAGACATGGGATAGTAGAAATATAAAACATCAGTGGATTTGTTCACACCTTTCCACTGATTATACAAAGAGCTGGGAAGTTACAAAGTTTTTAGATAGCTTGGATGAGTTGAATCCCATCTCTGCTGGGGGGGCACTGCACTTTGTACTTCCATCCCATGTTTAATATTCTTCTCCATTTTTTTACTATGCATGGGTGTTCTTCTCCCTGTCAGTGCTTCTCTTTTTTTTTATTTTTTCCAAACTGCTTGTATTCATTCCTATTTTTGGGATTAAATCACAAAAGTAAAATTATAAGTAAAACTGATATCAAGACTGATATCAGAGAAGCTCTACTGGAGTGATTTCTTTTAGCCCAGAGGTTTCCCTTTCAGCACGGCTCATTGGCATTCCCTCTGCAACAGTCACTTTAGTCAGCATCTTCAGTCTTTTTCTAACCTTCTTTTTTTCAGTTTATCAAGTAATCTCCATTGTGACACCTTACCAAATGTTCTGCTGAAGTTCAGATAAAATCTAATCTCTCTGTGCAGTTCTTTTGTCTGGAAAATCGGGTATCCTATCAAAGGAAAAAATCGGGCTGCTCTGACATGACCTACCTTTCTAAAGCCATGTTGCATTTTGTTCTATTGTCCATTTACCTTCAAGCCTTTAATTATTCTTTTCTTCAGATTTCATCATATGATTAACATGGCGCATGAGGTGTGAAAGGATAAAAAATTTTGAGTCATTTTTTATTCTCCAATATTGGCACAAATCCTGTTATAACCTGAGTATATTTTGTAGCTCTGCCTAAGTAACATCTTCATTAAAAATCTTTCTTTTGGGTCTGGCATTAATTATATGGCCATTTTTCAGAATTCTGAGATAAAAGGGAGCTTATGAGTAGGTTCAAGTGCATTAAGCTGCTTAATCATTGCTTGTTCCTTAACTATGATTATGAACATATGCTTACCTCACACATTAACGTCACTGAAGACTTCCATTTAATTTGGGAATCATGTTGATTTCTACTGTGGTATTTCAACTACTCTGCTAGAACTACTTTTATTCCCTGGTAGTTGAAAAGGTTGTTGGCATTTTCTTGAACTGTTTTTTTTTTTTTTTTTTTGCTTCAAGGAGCAATTAATTTTGCCATTTTATTTTATTTCTTTGTATCCAGTCCTTTTAGGCTTTCTGCTTTTTCAAATATTGTTATCTATCCATTTGGATCTGAAGACATGATATAAAGGGATTTCCCTTTCATTGAGATGCAAGTTCCAATAAATACTTGAATATTTGATATAAAGAAATCCAAGTGTCCTTCATCATTTTTTTTCACCTTTTTTCTTTTTTTTTTTTTTTGTCTGAGAAGACTAATATTTTCAAATAAATCTCAAGGGAGCTCTTGAAAAGTTGCTTTAAAGTATGTTCTCTCTGCTAAGTAGTTTATTTTCCTGGTAAAATAAATAGCTATGCAATTTTAATAGTAAGAGTAAGCTTATAGTACTTGCACACTTTCTCAGAGAGCTTCTGGTTAGTCAAAGCTTGTTTCCAGTGACTGTGTCATTTATTAAGTTTGAAGAAAAAGGCCATGATCTTAGTGACCAGACAACTTTTACAAAAAATTTGACTGAGATGTGAAGTGACTGTTTTAAGTCATTAAAAAGTAATAAAGTAAAACATTTTGCAAAGGAAATGTAAGCTAACACTGCAGTGGCATCACATTGCTAAGTAACAATTCCAGAATTACTGTGCTCTAGGTTCTCCAGATGGATATGGAAAGGAAAAAAGAGCAAATGCCTGTAAAAACATTTGCCTCAGTAGTGGATGTGCTTCTACCATTACATGGGGCCTTTGGCTGTCTACATTTGGAAGTGATTTGAAATGCCACCGTGTTGAGCCAGTTGCTTTACAGGAAAGGAGAAATGCAATTGATTAATGCCATTTTGGACTGAAGCTCCTTCATTTGTTTCTCATAACTGACTGGATCATGATCCAAGCAACCTAATTCAATAAATAAGGGAGTACATTATAGTTACAAAGAACATCACAACTGAATATTTTCTTAGGAAATTTAAACACCTCATGATCAATGACCATTGGCTGTATATTTTTACTCCTGTATCAACTGGGGAGAAAGATAATTATTTACCTAGTTTGTCCAAATGTTTAGTCAATGAGGTTTTGGAAAATTACTGATGAAGTAGAGAAGTCAATATTCTCTTTTGCAAATGTTAAAGGAGGCTATTCCCAATGTGCCCCATGGGGAATATGCTGCACCATTTGCTGTCTGCGAAAGGTTTTGCATGCCAATCAGACATCACCAGTTTCTTAATACAGGTTATGGAATGAAGCAGGATCAGCTATTGTTACCTGCTGATGTATCCTGATGTTAAGGACCCAGCTGGTTACTTTGTGTTTGTTTTTTTTTAATTCAGTCTAACCTGATCTTAAAGAGACTTTAATTTTATCTTAAAGACAACTATTTTCAGAATTTACAGTAAAAAGCATAGTGTAAAGTTTAATTAGAAGAGTGAATGCAAGTAAAAGGAGTAAGCCCACAGAATTTTGCTTAGCTTAGTTAGTTCAAGGGTTTCTTTTATCCCCATTCGCTTTGACAATGGCTGTATTCAAGATAAGACATCTCATTTTCCCCGGATTGTGGATGTTTGCAGAAGACAGTCAAGATTTGGTGCATGTTCTTTTTACCTGCATAGTCAATGTTCATCTTTCATGAAAGAGAGAAGGAAAAGGATAGAAAAGTAGATAATTTCTTTTCAGACAATCTTATGCCTGTAGTCCTTTAGTGTTCATCAATCCTATTAATTCTAATAATTGCTGTTTGTCCTGTTTTAGAGGTGTTCATGTTTAATTAACCCAGCTGAACAAATCACATCCTTCCAGCCAGGCTGGCTTTCATGCAAGTGAACACTGGCCATTGACAACTAGACATTTGTTGTCTAGATTCCTTTTTTGAAGCAAAGGAAAGAAACAGGCATTTGTAACGTGTGACTCACATGGTCTATTTTAGACATCTGTGTACACTCAAGTGGGAAGAGCAATATGCTAGAGACACCCATTTGTCTCCATCAACTATAAAAGAAACCTTGCAATCCTGCACAGATTTAGGGATTGTCAACCTTACGTGGGGTGATTCTCATACTTAAGGACTGTCCTTTTACTAGGCTAGGTTTTTACCAAAGCAGTGATTCATGATGAAGTCCTGTCCTCATTTTGAAGAGCTGGGAAATTTCCATGTCCCGGAGAAAAAGTTCTCATTCTCCCTCTTTGCTTACCCAGCAATTACAGTGTAGCCGTCTGTACATTATGTAGCTGGGACTGTGTGTGCAACTCAGGAGAGAGCTGCTGTTTGGGACCAGTCCTGGAATGGACCCCTCAGTGCTGCCATTAACTGCTTTGGGAGCTTCTGGCTCTTTTTCATGGCATTGGGGTAAAGGCAGTGAAAATCTGCCCTGCAAGACCTGCAAGGAATTCCCAGCACCACTCTTCTCTGTGTTCTCCTACAGTTTCAGGACTTGCCAGCATTCCACTTGCACCTGCAAATGTTCCCACAGCAAAGGGAAAGAAATTGGGGTAATCCATATGGAAACTCAAACAAAGCAAAGTTTTCACAGAAATGGTGTTTGCAGTTAGTAGAACACTGTGGATATTCCAAAACTGGTGTAATGGTGGACATCTGTAGGTGGGAGGGAGCATTTAAAAATATCCTTAGTGTCTGAGTATGAAATCTTCAAACACTATTTAAGCTGAACCTGAATGTGTGTGCTGACATTCAGTGACGAACTGATGCTGGCTTAAGGCTCCTAGGGCCTCATGCAGAACATCATATTAAATAAAGCAGTGGTGTAGGGTGCTGATAAGATTTCTCTCCAAAAATATCATCAAGGTTAACTTTGTCCCAGCAGACTTTCCTTGAGGCTCTTGGGAAATGTGAAGAAAAAAAAAAAAGTGTTTATGTCCACACCTGACCTGCTGCAAAATTTTATTTTATTGGGTGATCTGCCAGAGGACAGATCTGATATAATTGTCTATAGAGCTTAGATTTTATGCCACTACACTTATGTGAAGGAGAATACAGAAATAGTGATCATAAACCAACTAACATATCTAATGAAGGTATTAGAATGACAAAGGTGCTTGTATTGCAACTGCAGTAGTATTCTCTTCCTCTAAGGAAAGCTAAAGTTTTCTGGTGCCTGGCAGGAATAACAAAAAGGAGACATTCTCACTGTAATTAAAAAGAAAAGGAAAAAATAATTTTAATAAAACAAGTGTTAGTGCTTGATTTATTAATTTTTAGTTCTGTATTTCCTAGAGGAAAAAGAATCAAGAGTAAATAGACATACTGAGTCTTTAGTACCCCTTTGTGATTCAAACAATATTCCAGTTTCTTGCTGGTGTAGATTTCATTAATTAAAAAAATCTAGTGATATTCTCAATATCCTAGCTATTTGTCTGTGCTACAAAACATACTAGGACTTTGGTTTTTGAAAGGTAAAGTATAGCAAGCTGTTAATGGAATTTATATTTGTGCTCCCAAGAGATTTAAATGAAGTCTTGAGGGTAACCACAATCCCTGGCAAGAATTACCTTTCTTATTAAAACTGACCTGGACAGGACTTGCTTTCAAGCCGCATTGAAATTGTCTAGAGAAAAGAATCTCTGTGGGAGACAGCACAAATTCTTCTTGTCTCCCTGCCTCTGGCCAGCCTAGCATAGCACTGCATCTTAGTCATTAGCAAGGGAGAGAAGGAAACCAGTACTTCCCAGTTCTGGAAAAGAAAACCACTAAAGAAAAAATACACTTACTAGATTCCACAAACTAATAATGAAAGTTTTGTTTGATCACCAACAACTTACTGCGACCTCATGAACTGGAAAATATTTTCTGTTATCCTTGGGTAAGTTTTGTCAGTGGATTGTTTCAAGGTTTCTTGGGATGCATGGAATAACTTAAAAGGTGACTTGCTTGAATTTTAAAGCATTTATTTATTCAGTACACTTCAGTTTGCTAATTATTTAGCCCAAGCAAAAGCAATTAGCTGCCAGGAAAACATCAGCAATAAGTAATGTTGATGTTCCCTCTAAGAGTTGGCACCTGCATTAAATTCTTGTTCTAAATCACCCACCTGGATCTGCCCCACTCTCTGCATTAATAAAGTAGGAAAACTGGTAGAGAAAAGTTAATCAATATTCACAACTCCCCCCCTTAAAAAAATAAAATAAAATAAAATAAAATAAAATAAAATAAAATAAAATAAAATAAAATAAAATAATGTGTTGTTTTCATGCGTCTTTTCTATCAAATTGTTATTTTAAGGTACTTTTTTTTTTTTAATTTACCTGCCATGAAATTACTAAAACTGCTTTAGAAGTCCAAAGCTGAGATTTCCTAAGTAAAAACTTGCCTGCTAAATATAAGCTTCCTTGCAAAATTTAAAACTGAATTCTTACAGTAAAATGTATGAAGTGATTTGAAATTGGATGTATAGTGTTATTATTGTACTAGTTTTTAATGAGGATGTCAAAGAAGGAATACTGATGGGATAATATATCTAACTGTACAGTGCCAGCTACTTTGTAACTGCTATCAAAGTTTAAGAAAAAGAGATCAGCTTCTTTCTAAAAAGATGTTGAACAAAATCAAAGTGCTTAGGAAAGGACTGAAGATGAAAAGGAACCTAAGTTTTGTGTGCAGTTTTTAATGGTGGTAACTGATTTTCTGACAAAACTTTTAAAAAATTATGCATGATCATGTGCTATTTTTGGAGAATTATAAGAATCAAATAAATCTGTCAGGAAGCCAGATATGTACTTGAACACAGAATTACCACTCTGGTAACTTACATCAATCTTAGAAGATGATTTGAACTGCCTTGCTAGTAGATTTGAAAACAGTGTGAAATATATCCAGTCACTGGCCATATGGCATGCATCCACCTTCCAGCATGAAAGCCAGTATGTGGCACTAATGTGCATTTCAGAGGCAGGCTAACTTCCAAATGGCTGAAGGGTACCAGCCAGCTGCCTGCATGCACAGAGAGAGGAACCGAAATGCAAGGGGAGAACCCTGCTGAAATCCTTGAGGTCTCCTGTGCCTTTGCACCAGCTGTTTGCCTTATAGAGCTCTGAGCAAAACCATACAGGAAAGATCATAGACCTCTTGCACTGTCAAATAGTTTGTGGCCTCCAGAAGCTTGAGAGTTGAACTATGAGACCTGTGTGGTATGTGAGAGGGCTGGAAGGGATTGCTTCAGTTCGGAAGGCAGGGACAGCACTGCTGGATCTCAGTAGCCTGCTGAGGTGCCAGACAGCCTCTTCCTTGGAGCTTGAAAAGGACAAGTGAAGTGATCCAAGAGCTAGTAAGTTTATCCATTAAGGTCAGGTGAAGTACAAACTCCCTAATTACAGTGCTTACCAGAAGGACGGGAAAACACTCTGTGGAGTTTGCGAAATCGGAATTACATTTTCTTCTTTCAAATATACCCTCCAATCTTTAAAAGTTCAATGTGATACTTTTCCTTTTTTCATCCTGTACTTTAGAAGCAGGAAAATATGTTGTGTCTAGGTATTAGAAATCCTCCTAATGCTGCCTGATATTTGACAGACTTTTAATTTATGTATATACAGGTAGAGGGTATGTTGTTTAGGCATTCTTTTTTCTTGCTCCTTGCACCCAGATCTTTGTTTTTTGTAGTAATTATGGTGATCAAATCCTTGGGATGCCTTTCTCCCATGGGATCATAATGTATTTGGAGTGAAAGAAATGTGTGCTGCTTTGCTGCAACAGTACTAATCAGACCAGCTCCAAAAAAACCTGTTGTGAATTCTGCTTTTCACTGCTGTTGCTGCTCCCTGGCCAGAAACCCTACTCACTCAAGAGGCTGTTCTTTTTCCCTTTCTCCTTGTGCTTCCCTGGCTTAGTCCTATGACTTTCTCCTGTCCTTCTCCTCCCTCTTTTCTGAAACTCATTGTTCTTAGATTGAAAGCAGACACCAAAGCCACCACAAACTGTTTTCTTTGGTTTGAAACAGCCCTTCCTGTGCATTCCGTGCATACAGAATGATTTGCTAGTGGCTCAGATCAGCCACCATCATTGGAGAGAGCAGGGAGGACTAAGACGTGCATGCTGAAAAATTCTTTATGAGGAGAAATTGCAATAATCATAATGTAAAGATACTCCTGACCTTAGAGGACCCTCAGGAGCAGGGCACCACCAACAACAGGGCATCATCTGTAAAAATAAAAATCCCTTGGGATCTTACCGTGTAGTAAGTGGCAATGTTTTCTGACCAAACTGGGCCCAGTGTAATGACACAAAAGGATTTTTACCACTGCTAAATTTTTACACTGTACTAACAGTGCAGGCATACATTGCCACTTGATCAATCCTTAAGAGCAGCTGAAAAGTTTCAGTTCCCATTCAAGACTCAGCAACAAGGTCACTTCTGATTCAGGTGTAATTTTTTCAGATCTGAATCATCAACAAGGCAACGAATTTTTTTTTTTTTTTTTTTTTTTTTTTTGTTCTTTGAGCCCTGCTTAGTTTAGTCTCTAATGAAAGACAAGAGAATGTGGTTTTTCCAAGTAACTCACTTCACTGCATGGTGGATTTGACTTTGATCGTATCGTTTTTTTTTTTTTAGTCTTTTAGAGGAGTCTGTCACAACTGAGTCTGTGACTTGTGCTGTGAAGGAGTGTGAGTCAGTTTTTATAAAAACAGTCAGCACAAATATATTCTTTATTAGGCAAATACATCAAGGCAGTTAGTTTTTCCTCCCATAGTCAGATACAGAAGATTTTTCAGCTTTGTAAATAAAAACCTGCAACTGCCCAAATGATGCACATCGTCACTTTTTCTGCTCTTTGGGGCTCCTTGTTACACATTTCATTGCAAGTTGAAGGATACATTCCCAGCGGTTCTGGGGAGGGAATGTAATCCTCCAAAAGGATGAAACACAGTAGTCAGGAGAGTTTCAATGAACGCATTCGCTCCTCTGTGAAACTTGCTCCCTCTGGTGTTTCAGCTGAGCCAGTGCTTGGTGACTTTTAAATCCAGAGTTGCAGTGTAATTACTTTGTAGTAATGACGGCATCATAATCCGTAAAACAATTATAAAAACTTAGCGTATCTTACTTTTAAAAAAATGGTGTTTCCACCGAAACACTCAGGTGACATTGTAGTGAATGCAAAGAGCCACACACATACCTTCCCATTTTGGTCTGAATGCTATCTTCCCTATATATAATTATTTCACTTTATACTTTTATGAATTTAAAGAAAAATAAATTGTCTCATTTTTGAAGCTTTATTTAGAAAGCACTTGTTACTTGCGGTTTTTTTATATAATATAAAGCTATTTGTAGCTGTCAATCTAGGGGGGAAAAAAGACATGTAATCATGCTTCTGATTTAAATCATTCCCAGTTCTGCTGTATTAGAATTTGGACATGTTCTTACAACTCAAACAAGATTGACTGAATAAAATATGAGACACCTATCATGTAGGCAAAATGTGTGCATAGCAATTGAAGTGTTTCTTGCATGCCTAAGATTGTAAGTCACTCAGACGAGCTTCTTACTGCACTGTGGGGAAATGCTGCCACCTGTTTGGTTTAGCTCTATGCACTTAATAAGCCAAAATACTTTTCCCAGTCTAGGACTCCTGCAGTCTTCTTTATATCCATTTTGTATGGCTCAAGCAAAGTGCATTTTAAACAAGCTGGAAAGGAAGAGTTTAAACTTCCCAGGTGAGCATTTTGAAAGGTGTTTTTAGATGGGCACATTACATGGGGCATGTTGCTGAGCTTGCAAATGGCATAAAAAGTTACAGCCTGTCAGGTGAGATAGAGTGACTGATTGTATATGTGTACATTAAACCTGTCCCCAAAGTGAAATAAAACACTCTCCTAAATGAGGGAGTAAAGAAAGCAGGTACAGGTTCTCGTCTGCCATATGCTAAGATTTGCTTATTTGATCTCTTGTAGTCATCTGCAACAGAAATTAAAATGAGAGCAGAGTAGAAGCAAATTCAGCTTGTCTTTTGAGTGAATAAAATACTATTTGCTGATGCTCATTCTCTTGTTTTGAAGAGAATAAGATCCTTGTAAACCCTTATGCCACTGAAGTCAGTGTGAATTTTTTCACTGGACTGTGAACAAATCTTTAAGAGGCATACTTGCATCAAGCTATAAAATATCTTACTGTAGTACACAATCAGCTATGGTCAAATACCAACCACAATGTTTATTACCACAATGTTTCTGGTGAGTTAATCATGAAAGAGCATGAGGTTTAATAAAAATTTTATGAAAACTCTTATTATAGATTCTCTGTTTTTGTCTTTTCATAACAACACGTGATGCTGTTTTCATACTTTCTAATAATGCATTTCTGTAGAAGAATGACTGTACATGTGGAAAAGTCATAAGTAATTCAAATGCCTAACAAATGAGCACATAAGACTTAAAGTCCTTTTTCTAAAGATTCTTTAAGTCTTTATGTATAATTTAAAGTTTCTTTAAGTATAGTTATTATTTTATTCTATCTACTAGCCCATAAACTTAGAACTATATATAATGGTAATTATGGCTTTTTCAATATAAATGTATTTCTCTTTCTCTACAAATGTATCTTACATGTGTGTGTAACGTGTAAATTGGATTTTGTTTTATAGCAAGTTTTAGCAATGAATACAGATATGAGCAAATTCTTGAAAGAATATATCTCTCAGGCATATATCTGCTTGTGCTGTTGCCAGAGTTGTCTTTGATATTCAGATGGTTTCTAATGCCTGAAAATTTGCACTTAAAAAGGAAAAAGAAAATATTCCTTTTACTTGTTCTTCTTTTTGCTTATCTTGAGTCCTTATACAGCAGGGAAGTTTCTTTTAAAAAGCAGCTGTGATATACCCACTGTTGCTGATGTAATTTAATGTTGGTCCTGATAGGAGTGTTTTGATGAAAAAAACATACTTTGTGTCCTATATCACTATAAACTGTCTGAAACCAGCATTCTTGTAGAGACATTTCCATATTAAATTCATTTCTTCCAGCAGAAAGGTAGTAATAAAAGAAAGCTTGTGCAACAAATTATATTAATAAGAATACTCAAGAACCTGACATTAATGATCAGATATCAGTCCAAAAAGATAATGAGGCTGTTGTCTCATTTTTGCAGAATGTAAGGTGCCGAATGCAAACATGGTGTGCATATATCATTGGCTTTGGCAGGAATGATAATTTGAAGACTAAAGGAGAAATAGATCTCCTTATATGTCTGTTTTCTTGGAACTTAATAAGCAGTGCCACAATCTGGAAAACAAAAGAGCTGTTTGTGTGTCATCTGGTTTCTTCATAAATATTCAGGGAAGACTTGTTGCTTTGTGGAAACTGCCTCTACAAACACTTTAAATATACAAATATGAATTGTTCATGCAGTCTTTGCTTTCATAAATATTCCATCCTGTTTGGCTAAGGCCCATGTAAGTGGAATTTCAATGGCAGGACTTCCTTCCTCACAGCCTAGCAAGGGGTTCAAGTGGTAACCAGGCACTTGTTTTCTACTTTTTCTCATCAAACTATTTAATTGAGGTTGTATTGAGAGAGCAAGAAAATTGGAGCAGGGCTGTTGGTGGTGGAGGTGCATGGGAAACCCTCCTGCTCCACAGCCTACCCACCCAGAACATGCCCAGGAGTGCCCAGTGCTGTAATGAGCAGGGTGGGTTCCCAATCACCCACTGCCTGGTCTGTCAGCCACTGCAGAAACCTGAAACACTGAGTCTTGTAAAGTTTGTATTAACAGGAAAAGCAGCAGCATTTTGGGATATTCTTTGTAAATGCAATATAAATGTAAGAGATACGCTATAGTCACTTAAATATTTTGAGAGAATGTTTGAAACTACATGATCTTTAAGGTGCCTCCCAACCTGAACCATTCTACAATTCAGTTTTTGATATCAAATACATAAATTGCCTTTAATTTCCAGAATTTTCTGCTAGCGGTTGCAGAGATCCATACAAAAAATGGCCTCAGAAGAGGCCAGGAGTTCTCATATATTTGTGTCATTTGGATAATGTTAACAAAGATGAAGAATCAAACCTGGAGATATAAGAGTACAGAATCACAAATAGAGCACCCAGAAAAATTTTCTTCACAACTTTTAAATAAATTTCTCTGGGCTCTAAACTCCAAAATTGCTGACAGCTTGACAAGCAATGACCTTTTCAGCACTTTAGGTATAATTTTAACTAATTTCTTCTTTGCTGTTCTCCATAAGAGAGTGATGAACTCAACACACACACTTTGCATAAATAATTTCATTTAGCTGTGACATTTTTAAAGCATTCTTAATGGAGACTGTACATCTTGTTAAATTTCTGGAAAGTGTTTTGTTTTTTTTCTTTGTGCTCAAGCTGATTGCTTGGCCATAAAATAATGGACTCTTTATGCTCATGAAAATGGCATTAGGGGGTGCTCCTCTCTCAACCTTCCTGTGGCAAATGAGCTGGTACAAATGGGTAGGGGATGTCTGCAATGAAAGTAGCATGAAGTCAGCATGTATTTTGTTTAGATAAGTTTCAGGCTTCTTGTTCAGATTAGCAAAAACTGTGATTAACAGAACTGTGCTGCTACTCTTTGCTGACTTCATTCCTCATACTGCTCACTAGTAAATTTTTCTGATGTGACCCTAAGTGTCATTATTGAAAAATATGAACACTAGCATCACTCATTAAAGCAATGGATGGAGGTGTACATACTCATTGATAATATGTAATCACAATACTTTAAGGAACTGTAGAAAATAACTTGCATTTAGCACACCACTTCCAAAATGGTGTATTAGATGTTCCTAACAGACAGCTTTCTAGCCTCTTTTTAAAGACCTGCACTGACAAACATCATACAACCTCGTTGGTAGCTTTTCCAGTGCATCAGTACCACTCAAATCAGAAACCTTCATATCATTCCTAATCTAGGTTTGCAGAGGTGTAAGATTATTGCTTCTTGAGTCATTGACCTTGGTCTCGGAGGACAGATTATTCCTTTTTTCTTTTTTTTTGCCCCAAGCATGAGCTTTCTACATTAAGCTGTCAAATCACCCAGTGTTTCCATGAAGCCTTTCCCCCAGATCCACACCCTGACCTCTGTCACTTGTTGTTTGGGGACCACTGCCATTTTATTCAGTTCTGTTCCATTTTTAAAAGTTTTGTCTAGGAGTTTAAGAAGGTTTCAATAACTAAAGAAAAGGGAAAAAATGAGTAGCTGGGATCTGTGCTCCCGACAGGCATGGAGTGACAGTTCTTGATAGCAGAGGGGCTGCGGTGCTTTGAGGTGACTGCGGTGCGGCCGCCTCCACGGTGCCGGTGCCGGTCCTGGGGGCTCCCCCTCACTAGATGGCACCACTGGATCGATGGACCACTCCTGGAAGGATGAACTCCTTCTCCAGGAGTTGCTCTCTCTCTTTCCAGTGCCAGCTGGACTATTGAGATGGGGAACAAATATGCACATGTGGAGGCCTTGCTTCCTCCAGCTGTGCCGGCTTCTTAGAGATGAATGAAAGCCTTTATACTGTGTTTCACTGTACTGTCTGAATGTACCATGACTCCTTGTCATTTAAGCTCTTTGAGTCTTATCCTGATGACCCTTCTTGGTACATCTTCCTATTAATATTTCTTTAATACACAGAGACTGAAAATACACTTTTGCAACCAGATTTATGCAGCTCTGCAGGCAAGAACCATGAGAAGTACTTGGTGTGTGTGTGATTTGAGAGGTGTATAGATAGCTAGAGTGAGATCCCAGGCAAGAAGAGTAAGACTTTCATTTTATGTATTAAAATATGGTGGTAAGCATAGCAGAAGGTGGTAATCACCTACAGCAGGAATAGTTATTGTTGAACACTGCCTGTAAGTTATAAAAATAATGAGATCACAGAAAGCACACAACTGGTAACTTTGTGTATGCACAGGGTAGTCATAAACATGAAAGATGGATAGCCTGACACAAATCTCCTCTGGTCACACTCTTCTGATTTCCGATAGGTTTTTCTGATAAAATTGTAAATGCCTCAATTTACACAGAGTTCTTTTCCCTACCCCATTCTTGTGGTACTTGTTGCTTGCAGTTTCCCATTGCCCATCAGATTGTTCTTGAAGTGTGCATGTGGCATCTGTATAGCAGTGTTATGTAGGAAGTAAAGTGAGTCTGCTTACAACTCTTGGTCCATGTGTACCCATTTAGAAAGTTTGCAGCTGTAGACCTGGAGGTTGAATTAACACCATTTGTTCTTGTCAGTGCACAGTGTCTTGGAAGACAGAAAAGGATTATTTCTTGTTTTAAGAAAAAATACAGTTTTTCTTTAATATACACATACGCATATACATATACATATACATATACATATACATATACATATACATATACATATACATATACATAATCTCTGTTTGTGTGTTAGTATGCACATGTGCAAATATAAGAGGTAGATGATGATGCTGCTTCCAGGAAAAAGATTTCTGAGAACTTAAACTTCTTTCTTACTGCAAGAAGTGCCTCAAAGTAGCTGATCCATTCAAAGCTTCACAAAGAGTTTCATCTCTTCCCCAGAGCTATTTTAATTTGAGATTTCAAAAGCAGGGATTACCTGTAATGTCTTCTTGGGGGAGCAGGACAGCTGAGTAGGATTTTTAGTTTATCAGCAGCTGTAGTCTGTGTTTCATTGTAAGATATTTATCTACTGAATTTTATTTCTTCATTATGCACTTCATTTCCACTCCAAGCATAAAAATACATTTTACATGAGCCAATATACTCAACTAACTTTCATCAGATTTGTAAATAAAACAGTGCTTGAATATTTTACTTCCTGACAAATTAGACTGCAGCAGCATCCTGAACAGATCCCATTTCCCACCTCCTTAGCTGCTTTCAGTTGAACAAAACAATTTCCTCCTTCCATCCTAAATTGTGTTTCAGGTTTTTTAGGGTGTCTTTATTAAGGGATGTATTTTAAAGGTGTGTGAATTGACAACAGGTAGAGTTTAATAGGCATCTAAGTATGCAAAATTTGTTGGGAAAGTAGTTGTTGACTGCAAATAGTTGTAATGTATGTAGAGGAAAAATCTCAAATATGCTTCTATGGCAAGTTTGTGTGACAAATATGTAAGGATCAGTAGCTTCAGCAATCTAAGTATAGGTAAAGATGGAGATTTCCAGAATTTTTGTGGTTATTTCCCGCTGATAGATTGTCTTCCTGTAAATCTTAACACCATGGCAATACTTATATAACAAATGATCCATGTAAATAACAGGAGGAAGAAATGTGGGTTGTGTTGCCTTGAGCAATCACTATGCCACCTTTCAGTCTTTTACTTCCAAGCATACATAAGTGTGTTGCATGCATCCCATCAGAAGACGTTCTTGACAATGGAGCAAAGCAGATTTTTTCCACCTGCAGATTATTCACTTTAATTGTTCACACAGTGCAGTAGGGAGGATCTGGAGAATCAGATTAATTGAACTGAGTGTTTGTTTAGCAAAGGACAGTCATCTCTACAGAAGTTTAGTGTCCAGTTCACGGGTTGTTAGTGTCATTAGAAATGGTTTCATACAGTTTGGTAAATCTGATCTGTTATGCTGCAAACTAGCATGGTAATTCTTTTGTGAAATAAATAATTTCTTCTAAAATATAGCAACAGATCCTGTCCTACCTCCTAAGTGCATCCTTCTTGCTTTGTAGTACACTGGGGAAACATTGCTATAAATAAATATAAATATATATTGATATAAATATTAACATAAAACCAGAAGGAAAAGAAAAAAAACAAGGAAAGAAAGAAATTCTGTCTCCAGCATTGTATATGTAAAACTATGGAAGGTCATTCAAACTACCTACATCAAGACAACTTCTCTACAAGTGTCATGTATCAACAGTCAGGGTGCAGACTTTGCCACATGCATCTGTTTCTCATAACTTTTTTTTATTTGTGGTGTTACCCTTTTCTGTAGGAAGGGATTTGGGATGAAATGGGCAAGGACTGCAGTGTGGGGCTAACTCTGACTATGTGAGCAGTTAAATCAGCCACTTGGGAACACCAGTAGAAACAGAAAACATGAAAATAGCCTGGATTTCTCTTTCAGTGTCCATGGACTTCAGTAAAAACTAGGAATAACAGTACATGCAAAAGCCATGTCAGTATCTGGCTGTGGCATTGTGCTCCTAGGAGTCTTGGCTGTTCTGCATCCAGGACACTGCTGATGTGGTGGGAGATGAGGCAGAGCTGGCAAGCAGAAGGGTGAAGATTAGGGGCAGATTGAATGGGGTTCTTCTAGATAGGAAATAGTGGGGGAATGTCAGAAATTGTACTTTTAAGCTTGCTTGAAAAGTTTTTGGGGAAAAGTAGTTAACAAGCTATGTTTTCAGGAAATTATACAGCCTCATCTTGAAGCTGATTTTAGCTAGGGCCAACCCTTAAACCTTGCACAGCCTTGAGGTTCTGGGCTGTCCATCAGAGGTCTTTGGTTCTACCCCTGCTACACAGGGGGAAAAAGGGGGTGATATTCAGCTAAGAGATGTCAGAGCCATAATAACTTCTAATTTAGACATTAGGACTTCCCCTTAAATAAAGGTTCTGTGCTGTTCCTGACAGCCTTTGTCATGGGAACCTCACCTCAGAAAGGAGGGGGAGTGGTGGTTCCTGCCTTATTAAGCCAGAAGAAACAACATCTGCTCTTCGCTTCCTTAGGAAAATTCCTAGTAAATCAGACCCTATTTCATTGGAGACCTATCTTTAGCTACTAAAGCATTTTAAATTTTGCATTAAATTTGTCATAGGCCACAGGAGTAGAAAATAAGTACAAGAGGAAATGACCCATGAAATATTTGCAGAGGTGATGTTTTGTGTATGTTCTACTAAAATGTTTCCCTCAGTGTATTAAGTGTTTATATAGCACTACAGCCACTATTAATCCAAGTAGTCATGTTTTTCCTAGCCCACCACAGACCCTTACCTTATGATCACCCCCTTGAAATTAATCAAGGTGGGTACAGAGTTGTCATCACTGCAAAATAGTTTATTATTTTAGAAAATGTGGATGTTGCTAAAAATATTGAGGATGTTAATGTTACATGGTCAGTAAACATCTTCTTTAACAGATACACAGGCAGAAGAGGCAAATGAAGAACCAGTTGATCCTGTAGTTCAACTGGTAATATATGATTAGCTCAAAATTCAAGTGCAACATGCAAAGGGCTTACATTGTGATCTTTAAAATCCCTACTTTTCTGAGAACACAGGAGGAAAAGCTTTTTAATTTAATTGGACATCCTAATACATGTTCCCTAAGTATAAGCATGCATTAGTAATAGAATGCAACCTATCCTTAATACTGGTTGGTTTTCATTTCTTCTCATATTTCCTACCTCCTCTCTTCTGTCTGATTTTCAATGGTTTTTTTTCCCTTTTCTGTCTGATTTCAGTTCATTTGTATATACAGGAGCAGCTTGAAAGACTCTGTTTTTTAAGCAGCTACTCATATATCTGGCACATAAGCTAATTCTTAGCTGCAACAAGCAGAGGCTCATCAGGTTGCAAAGTTCAGCCTCATGACAGGCAGAAGCTCACTGAGGTGTCATTCTAAATTTCTGGTCTCCATTGGCCAATTCACCCATGCTTCATTTTTTCCACTAATTTATAACAGAAATAGTGCTGCACTCTTTTTTCAGGTGAGAATGAGGTATTTGGTACCATAATATTGTTTTCCTTTGTCTCCAAACTTAGTATCTTTTTTTCATGTCTGCTCCTAATAAATTAAGATGTGTAAATAGCTGATGTTCTTCCTGCCTGAACTGGACCAGGATGTTTAATCCTTTGGCCTTTTAAAAAATGGCACAGTTTTTCTAAATAATTTTCTCAATCTTTCTAAAGAACTGAGACAATTGCAGAAAACATAAAATCTCAAAATATTTGATATCTCTCACTCTTCATTTTTGCTATTATGATATTTGCCTCTTCCTAACTTCCTATCTTCCAGGACTGTCATCCTTTTATTCTGTTTTTAAAACTTTTTATCTCCTGGGGGATGGAGAGGATGATTTATCTCTTCCTGCTGCTCCCTGTTCCTGGTATCTGCCTCATCCCAGGCCTCCAGAATGTAACCATATTTTGTCCAGTCATTCCTGCATCACCCTTCATTATCTTTTCTTATCTTGCTTTATGTTAACATTTCCTTCCCTCTGTCTCTCATTTTGCTTCTGCTGCTTAAATGAAAGGCAATAAAAGACAACTTGCCTGATGTAATTTGGACTATCACCCTCTTTCCCCTCTGCTTGCTTTCATTAGATGAAATTTAGGTTCTTTTGGAGAATCTCCTGTCATGAAGTTATTTTTCTTGTGTTCCTGTTGAATCCTCATGATAATTGTTAGATTCGTTTATTTGGACAGGAGAAGAAGACAGCAACATTGGTCAAAGAAGTTTCTCTGTTCACTTCAAAAAAACTGAAGTGCTGTAAGGCTACAGTGGAGAGGAAAACACAGCTAATATAATTCTCTGTGTCATTGCTGATTGTAACATTTATTGCAGCTCTACTCTGTTAATCAAATCAATAACTGTTACCTGCAAGCCAGCATTTTAAGACAAAAATTAGGGAAGAACTGTAAGTTCTTTCTCACGGCAGAGCTGCAGAGAATTTGGCTGTGGGTATTAATAGCTAAGCTATCATATTGCCTTTGAATTTAAAAGAGAGAAAAGTCACATTCCCAATTACTATTTTCATTGTAAGAGATTGTTAAAGCCACTGAATACAAGATACAAATTGGCAGTGTAAAGTTGGTTTTTTTGGCTAAATTCTAGGGATTTTTTTTTAGCTTCATACTTCTCTGCTTACCTTAATTGTATAAATAGCAAATAAGTTATTTTTAATTTAATCAAGTTGGTACCCTTTAGAAGCAGTGACAATACCAAGAAATACACTATTCCTGTGTTTTAGTTCTGGACTAAAACCTTGCCAGAAAGGTGCCTCTTGAACATTTACCCACTTTACAATCCAAATAGCAGTTAAGGGATGAAAACTGCAGTGTCCTGGCAGTGCAGATTTACAAACATTGAGTGCAAAGGAGTCCAGAGCCAGTGGGTGTGAACTGAGCCTGCCAGGGAGAAGCAGTGTAGTGCAGAGCACAAGCAAAATCCATAATTAATATCCAAATACAGGTATTATTTTAGAACATCAGGCTGCATACTTCAATGGAGTAAGTTTGTGACTGTAGTAGAGGAGGGGCATTGCCTGAAGGACTGGATTATTATGTGTGCTGGAAGACACGACAAGCATCAGCCTCTCTCTGAGTATGGTCTGGGAGTTCTGCATTTCCAGCATTTCCAGCTACATAAGTCCCATCACACTTGCTAGCCCAACTCTGTTGCACACAGTTAAACTGCAAGTCAAGAAAATGTCAGATAAATGTCACATCAAAAATCAGATTAAATGTCAGATTAAGTCAGATTAAATGTCAGATTAAAATGTCAGATAACACACAAATAAACTCTGAACTGGACACTAAAGGAACTTCTGATAATATAGATAGAGGAAATCATATCGCTTTGAAAGTACATCAGGACGTTGATCTGATAAGAGACTCTGACAGGACCTTAATATGTGGTGGTTCTAGACAATTCATTTTATTTGCTTCTATTTCTACATTGAATTTATAAAGCATATATCTTTTTCTGGTGGATCGCAAAAGCACTAATTGTTTTTGAAAGTGTATTTGAAGGATTATTATAAGTCTTTACAGAGGCTAGTTGCTGATTTGCTGTTCCAGGCTGTATTTCAGAGATTTGAGATAAACTTCAAGTTGTTTAGAAACAAGAATGAAATTGCAAAAATTGCATTTGTTCCATGATAACAAATACATAATACATTCTAAGGTTGTGTATGAAATGAATTCACTTTCTTGCTCCACATCATTGGATTAAGTTTCCTCATAAAAACACAGGGGGTAAATATGTTGATTGTTATATTGATTGTCACAGTCTTCTTGCTTCAATTTGTTTTTATTAAATACTTCTTTGTATTTTGTGTAAGCGTTCACACTGCCAAAGAGCCAGAGGTTACTAATAAAGGCTTTGGCATGCTTGAAGGTAATGGAAAACAACAGAAAATTTGAGGTGAAAGTTGGGACAGTTATTTTGTTAATGTTTTGCTTTCACTGATTTATGGGTATATATATGTCCATGTCCATATAGTTGTATGTTAAGTGATATTCATAAAACCTAGAGGAAAAAAGATAGAGATTTTGTTTTAAGCAGTGTATAGAAAACAAACAATCAGTTATAGATCTGGCAGTGACCACAAGTCCCCCACTTGGATACAATGAATTTGTGGACCAACAAAACTTTCCTAAAGTTTACTTATATTTCCACTTTTCCATTTTCCAATTTGGATGGCCCCATAAGCATTATCAGGGAGGTGTTATGGACTAGAGAATTTCTTACTTCTCCACAGTGTTATTCTGATGAATTACTTCTTTTTTTTTCAAGAATGGAGCTGTATGACAGTTGCATAATCACTTATTTCTATTAACTCATCTTTGCTTTCCCTGTTAAGTAAGAGCTCCCTGTTATCAGAGCTATTAGCTGTGATAAAATTATTTCTTTTCTGATTTCTCACTGATGCTTTGCTTAAAAGAGTTTTCTTACTATTTTTATTGTTCGTTTGCTTTAGAAAAACATAGCGAAATGTATGTCGTAGTGGGAAAAAAAAGGCTTCATCTGTCGTTAGGAAATCATTCCATTTGATTTTGAAGGCTTAACACTATGCTATTTGTCCATCACATGCTAAAGCTTCCAAAATTCTCTCTGCCAACAAGGTGCTTGTGTCTCTGCTATACTCCTCAAAACTGGCTCCTGCTCTGGGTTAATGAACAAGAGTTTTGGCTTTTATTTTATCTGGCTTTCAATCAAATCTTTCTAGCTTTGGTGGTTAAACTCATTTACAGGTATGAGTTTGTATTCCACCAAACTGTCTTCACCAGATACAATAGTATGCTAGGAATTAACTCAAACTCTGCTTTCCTGGGCCATGCTGGCCTGATTACAGTAGACTATGCTTTAATGAGGATTCTTCTGAGCTGCCTCTGCCTGATATGGCAAACAGCCCAGAGGCAAATTTCAGATCCCAGTGTCAAGAACTGATTCATTGCTTGTCTGCAATTAACATGCTGGGCTTCAGGGTCTAGATAGAAAGCTAGAATAAGACTCTCTTTCAGCTCATGTATAGAACCCAGAGTTGTTGACTTTTTCCAATGCAGATATAGCTCAAAGGTCAAATATAATAGATATGTCAGGTAAAAGATACTATACAGATTATGGAGAGATAAGGCAGTGTTGATTAAATTAATTCAAAGGCTTTAAATTGCACATCAAACAGTGGTCACAGACAGTGGAAGGCATTTCATAAAGATAGAAAAACAAGGAGTGTCCAGGAGTAAAACAGATCTTTTTGTCTGAGGGTGATAAGAGTGATAGGTCATTGGTTATATAAATGAACTTTGCCATCTTTATTTTAAATTGTTTAAACCCATGAGAGCTAATGCCTAGCCTGGTTTTTTTTGTGTGCCCCTTCCTTCTCATCTGATATTGTGCACTTTCCAAAACACCAAAAAAGAAAAATTGTCAAAGCATAGCATATGAAATATTATTGCAAGTTATAATATGGAGGGGAAAAAAATGCAGTTTCTGCTCCTAGAAACTCTGTTGCTCATCCCAAATACTATTCATGCCTCAGGAAAGAAGGAGGGAAAACACAACAGGAAACCTTCTTTCGTAAATCTGCTTTGTTTAATCAAAAATATCATTGTTCTTGGCTAGCTCTCAAGGCAAATGTCATGGCATCCCATAATGCTGGCTGCAGGAACAGGCTCGTATTCCCCTGGTAGACTTACACAGCCTGACCTAAATACAGCAAAGAACTCAAAGAATGGCCTGGTTGTGAGCTGGGAGATTTTGTTGGAGACTCTCCTCAAATATACCAGTCCACTTTTCTTGAAGAAATCTGTCAAGATGTAGTACAGAATGATAGATTTTTGCCTCCTGTCTAGTTCCAGGGATAACAGCCAATTTGAAACTTTTTTTGGAACACTTTTGTTCCCTGCCATCTGTAGATGTTTGAATGTGCAGTGTATGGAACAGAGTTATGTTTAGCACCCAGCATCTTTCAGTCTTTCTTTGATACTACTGTTTCAAACATGCATGTTCTCTTCCATTAAACTGCTAAAGTTCAAGTGGTTTAAATCTTATTTTTTCAAACTAGAGAACAGCATTACTCACATACCAAAAGGCTAAGTAATGTCTGGGATTTATTAAATCATTCAGCAAAGTTGACCACAGACAGTTGCATATAGAACAAGTGCTGGAAGAAAAATAATCTATGATGATGTTCATTATACTACAACACACACAGACTGAGAGCCAAATATTTGGTATAATTTCTGTCTCTACAATTATTATATTTCTTTTTAAAGTTTTAACTAGCTTGACAGTTTTGGTTATAGAGGGTTTGAGCACAGAGGAAATATGTAGGGAAATTTAATGTTAATTTGACATCTTGGTAAAGCAGTTATGGGCTATAACAGGATGAATATTTATTGGTGACTTTAATGAATAGGTAACTTTTACTGCAAAGCTAATGTTGCTGCACACTTTTAAAGTCTTCCATTCTAAGTGTATTTGCAAAATTCTATTGCTGTTTCATTTGGCAAAAAGAACATTATTGAAGCTCTAATTGAAACAGGTCAGTTTTTTGTATCTGTTCCTAGTATTCCAAATACTTACTTACAAATACTTACTTTGCCAGTTTATCAGCCTTTTATAGATAAAGTGCTACTTGAAAAAAAACGCAAAAACAGTAAAATGGATGTTACTGATCAGTCAATGCTAATGTGAAGTGTCAGAAGTAAGTGAACAGGTGTTCTTTGGAATTTTAGGCCCTTACTACTTTCTAAACATTTAGCTCATTTCACAATCACAAACTAAGTATCCAAAAATTGAGAAAACACAAAAGGAAATAATTATTTCCTGCATGAAACTATAATCTAAAATTTCTTTGCTATAAACTATTATGAGCAAAAGAACATCAAACAAAATAATTATGAAAATTCCACAATGAAAGAGTAAAGTCATGCCAACTTATTTCTGTGAATTTTCTTGATTTGATTGGAGGTTTTGGTTTATATTATGTTACAACCCAGAGAAAATTTTAAACTTTGCTTTGCTTTATTTTAATTTTATTGTTTGCACATAAAAGGATATTTGTTGTGTGGATTAAGTGGTTTGTGAGGAGGATTGGATAACATAATCCTATTTTAAATTTTTTAGAAGACTGTGGGATGTATTTCCCAGAAGTGAAAAATCATCCAGACAAATATTTACAAAGATGTCCTGAGTCTGTAAAAAAGTGGCTGAAACAACTGAAGAATGCTGGGAAGATTCTGCTGTTAATTACCAGTTCTCACAGTGACTACTGCAGGCTTCTGTGTGAGCATGTTCTTGGGTAAGTGCAAAGTCCATTTCAAATTAAATCTGCCCATTGGAGACTGGAGATTGCAACTGGAGATTACCCTGAGTTATTGGGAAGCTTATCTGAGTTTTGTTTATGTATGATGAATTATTTGGTTCCGAGTTTTCTGCTGACCCCTCACTGGTGGAGTGGTACAGGGTACTTGAGACAGTGTAGTCCATCTGTGAGTCTGTGAGCTGTATGTGACCCACAGCACACTTACAACCTGCATCCTTTTGGAGGCATCATGATGGGATTGAGGATGCCAGGGAATTACCTGTCAGGCCAATATCCTATACACTATTTGATTCCTGATTTTATTGTAAGCTTTTGCTAGACTGTCATATTTAAGCCACTTATTTTCTTGCTTCTCCAGCAGTAAATGCAACTAGCAGTACTATTGCATTTCCTTGCAGTAAAGCTACAGGAAAATCTTACCAATATTTTTCCCATTAGTGCTTTCCAAAAGATGGTTGTGCATGAGAAATGTGCTTCACAACAGCAGAAAAGATAAATCAGGTGGTTCATTGCACTTGGCAACTGCTTTAGGTTGTAGTTGCTGATCACAACAGCTTTTTTTAGTATAATGTTAAGAACATGACTGGTCAAGTTAAATTCAGTGAAATTCAGCAGAGCTATGACTTACCTACAAAAAAAAATTAATCAGTGATGCAAATAGTGAGGTGGGTGACAGAGTGAGACTATGAATTTATTATTAATCAAAGAATTAAAGTAGTTCAATATGAGCCTACCTTGGCTATCAGGATATGCTAGGGAACAGCAGAATGAATACAGCAACACTGTAAGAAAACCATGGACAAGGTAAAAGACAGAGCTACCTTCCAAAACCAGTCCTGCCAGTATCACTTCTCTTTTGTACTCTCCAGGCTAAATGCTAAAATGAAGCATCAACTGTGCCAGTTCTCACTGCTTTGCTTGAACATTATACCTGCTTGTTTGAGGGGCAAATCTACTTCCTGACAAAAGCCAATTCTCCTTTATGAGCAAGATGCCTGTGAATTAACTCTTTTGTGTAAATCTGTCTAGTTATTTCCTAAATTAAAATTTGGCAAAAAAAGTAAATTCTTGTCCACATATAATGATTTTGGCTTTTTGTTCCTTGGTGAATAATGTTCAGCTATTTAAGGTAACTGTAAAAATCCTGTTGGAAGGCAGTAAGCAAGATACCAGAAACTATCATTGCCTTTCAAAACACCAAAAAGATATCCTGCTAGAAGGATACTGTGTCACTCTCTCTTTCCACAGAAGTGTAGGATGTTCTATGGTATTTATTACAATTATATTTTTCAATGATTTATGCAGTGTGGCTTCCAGGTAGCTTTTGGAAAACTAAGTACTCCACTGTCCATTAGACTTCAGTGAAGAGGGGCTGTTTTCCTGAAAATCTAAACCTTTTATTGATTTTGTTTGTTCCATGCCTCTCGTATCAGACAAAAAGACTCTACATACCTGTGCTGCTTTTTGCTGTACTGGTTCACACCCATTATCTCTGCTCTTACCAGGCTAACTGGTTTTTATTCTTGACATCAACACTGCATTTTATTCTTCAACTCTTAAGAGTTGAAGATATCAACTCTTAAGAATTGCACCTACAAAGTCTTTTATTAATTTCTATTCCTACTCCTTTCACTTAACCAATATGATACTGAGAAGCCCAAAATTGTATAAATATGAAAATCAGAGATGCATGTGAACTTTTAGCCCTTACTCCTAATATTCTTACCTTGTAGCTCTTTACTTTTTGCACTTTATTAAAGAAGCACCTTTTTGGCTAAGAAATTATTGTCTTCATAAAGCTTGTGGTGGGAAATTCATGTTTAATTGTATAATTTACCATTTCTTGAGCAAAATATCCCAGTTGTGTTGTTTGACCAAATTGTCCTTAACTAGAACACATTTTGGTAGGGAGAGGAAGTTTAAGAAAAAAACTTCATTTTGAAATAAAATGAGAACTGTTCCCCAGCCAGAGCACAGACATACTGCTGGGATCAGTATATAAGACATGTAAACCTTAAAAAGCAAGTTCCAGTTCATTCACACAGCAGCATCTTGGTGTATTTTTTCAGTCTTACCTGCCATAAGGATACCATCCAGTTAACTGAACATTTAAGTGTTGACAGGAGCACACCTAAAAACGAGTCAATCATCATATAGTCACTGAAGCCAAGTGTATTTCACCTTTTCAGGAATGTTAGCTACCTAAAAATGAGGAACTTTTTGAAGCTGGTCATTTTATTTCCCTCTGTGGTTAGTGGAGAGAAACCACTGGGCATTATCCTTAGGAGTTCATTCTGCATTGTAGAATTAAGTCTGAAATAAATGGGATGAATTACCTTTCAAGAGTGTGGATGTTTTTCCATTGGGTCTGTTAATGGTGTCAACCACAATCTGAATTCAAGGCCACAGCTAAGCGCATCTCCTCATACAAAGCAGTTTTTGGACAGATCAATAAAGTTACCAAATCTTCTGGAAAGTCTGTTTGTTCTGTTTCAATTTTTTTGAACAAAACACTTGCCACTTTTTCCACAAATCAGAGAATCATAGAGACGTTTAGGTTGGAAGAGATCATTAAGTCCAAGCACCTTTGTGTTTGCCACTAAGCCGTGTCACCAAGTGCCACATCCACACATTGTTTGAACTCTTGCAGGGAGGGTGACTCCACCACGACCCTGGGCAGACTGTTCCAATGCCTGACCACCCTTTCTGTGAACAAAATTTTTCATAAAATCAAATATAATCCTGCTCTGGTGCAACTTGAGGCCATTTCCTCTCACCTTCTCACTTGTTTATCGTTTTTTGTTGTGCTCCTGAAATGTTTGCTTTGTTTTGCAAATTCAAGCCTAACTTACCCATGGATGGATTATTTGCACCAGATGCTAATATGAAAAGTTTATCTCTGTTGGTACTTTTCACCTGGAGAAGAACCCAGCCTATTTGCTCGGCATCTGGAATCTTCTACATGGAAACACACCATTGGAATATTTCATGTTGATTCTTTTAAAAAGGCAAAGGTTTGCATATGGTCACAAGTGAAGAAAAATTAGACAAAGCCAAAATTCGTCGGAGAAAGGAAATTTGAAGGACTTTTATTTTAAGGCTAGAATGTAATTTTGAGCACAGCCCAAAAGCTGTCTCTCATAGGGAGCTCATTCAGTTTTTGATAAGATATTTCACTCCCATGGAAGATCATAAATTATTTGAAAGTGATATAGTTAACTGGTTTATTTCCACAAATTCCCTCAAATGCTAATAGCATTTCAGTGTCTGTGACCATCCTGGATTTGCCATCTGTGATTTCTTTGTTCCATGCAAGACCATCCATATTTTTTTGGATGTTGTAGGCAATTAAGTCACCTAAGCAATGAAATATTTCTAATAAAATAAAGTACCTCATAGATGAGGAATGTTTTCTTATATACCATGCTGAGACATTCAAACCCATTTAAACTGATGGGATTTCCACAGTTCAGATAACAATCTGTATATATGGATCTAATGATCATCAAAAAATCCGAAATTTGTTCTGGGATTCAGCTGGCAGATGAAGACTTGTAGCTGGTGGCTTTTTATTTATAGTCACATGTTCAGCCTCCTTGTAAGCAGCAGGGATGCAGTGAGAGCAGCCAGTGGAGTCTGGAGAGAGAGTTCAGCTATCAAAAGGTTGCTTCAGTTTTGGAATATGTGAAATTACACTCTAATTTTCATTGGCTGTAAATTAGATCTCAGTTGTCTGCCAAGGGTATCTTAGGCCTGTGCATACCTTCAGTATGGATACCAGCAATATAAGCACCTGTGTTTAAGTGTCTTCAGACATCACTTCAGATATTCTTCTTTGAAAAGAAAATCCCTCATTTACAACTTTCTGTCCATGTCTATGCATATGTTGCCATCTCAGATTAAAAATATGTCATCTGTTACATGTTCTTCTGAGATCAAGGAACATCTTTTTACAAATAATGAGTGTTCCCAAAGATCACTCACTGTGATTTGACTCTCTTTTGACAGCCTCAGTATAAGAATAATAGTGACATTGAACAAACATCGAAAAAAAAAGGCAACAGAAGCAAGTGCCTTAAAGAAGTACTCTGATATTTTCTTAAGTCTTACAGAGTATTTCATGACATCTTAACTAGTTTGTTTGCTTTACTAATCATGTTTACTTTACTTTCTAGGAGTGATTTTGAGGAGTATTTTGACATTTTGATCACAAATGCTTTGAAACCTGGTTTCTTCTCCCTTACACCAAACCAAAGACCCTTCCGAACTCTTGGTAAGTTGCAGTTGCTTCTCATCTGCTTACATCTGGGGGAGAGGGGAGAATAAAAATTAAGGCAACTGAACACTGGTAGTGGGGTGGGAAGTGAACTAAATTCTGTTAAGACTGAGGAGCACTGAGAAATTAAAAATTACAGTGTTGAGGATAATTAAAAGACAGAGCTGTAATAGCAATTAAAATTACATTGGGGCTCAGAAATTGCATCTGTAATGAAAAGGAATCTTTCTTTATTGTGCTCACAGGGTCATACACAGAAAATGAAATTTAGTTCTGGGAAAAAAAAGCAGAAATATTTAAAGAATTTAAAGGAAATTCAGAGAACTGTACAAATAAAATTGTAAAGCTAAAGGAAGAAATTTATGACAGAAATCTGACAGCATTAAGTGTGTTTATTTTGGCTAAATAATGACAGAGTAGGTGAAAAGGAAGTGCCCCTGTACTCACTTAATTTAATTAAAACAATCTGAAACACTTGGCAATGTTGTCCGTTAGGTAACTAAGGTTGTAACACAGGAGGTTTATAAGAGCAGTGTTCATTGAACTACAAATAACAACTTGTAAAAACAGTAACATTAGTGAAGACAGTTAATTTTTCCATGTTTTGGTAAATACCTTTATGATTAAGTTACCTGAAAATTAATCTTATAGCCAATATATGCCAAAATATTGCCAAACTATGGTTTATCATTTTGACAGGAAAGTCAGTGTTCTAGCCCAAAAGAAATTTTGCTAGTGGAACTTTTACAGTAAAACTGAAATAAGCAGCAAAAATAAATATTGAAACTAACTTTTAATGTTTCACATATTTATATAGAAAATAACAAGTATCTTAGGTGTGATTTTTAAAGGATCTGTTCAAATAGATGTCAAGTTGACAATTTGAGAAATAATCTCAGTAGGGAAATTGAAAATGTTTGTATGAAAGGAGAGAGAGGAGTAAAATGATGAAGAGTGTAAAAGGCTTAGCTCTGCAACCATTTTATTTAGTTTCATATAAGGTAAATTGAAAATAAAATGTAATACACTTTGGTTTTGTTTTAAACAATTTGATTAGCCTGACTTCCTGAGGAAATCCTGCTGTGTCCCTCTGTCAGTAATTCAGCCAGCAACTTTTGGAGCTGTTGGACAGCTTCAGTGAATTTAATAGACAGCCAAAAAACTCCAGGATACTTTGATGAGGTGGGGGGTTTTGTGCAAAAAAGGGGCAGAATAGAGGAAGACCAAGTTACTCTCTCCATTGATAATATGCAACACTGGCATAATCACCACATTACACTGGAAGGACAAATTTTCATGACGCTGTTTCTTTCTCTGCTTTCAAATAGGAGCAGCTTTATCTGGTGTTCTCTTACTGACTTAGTGGTTTTCCTTCAGTTTGTGTCTTGACAATGCAGAGGGGCTCAAATGTTGGTCAATCACTCATTGCATTAATACCTATTTAATGCAAAATAAAGTGTCATTTCTGCTCTGTATGTAAAATATTTACTTCTCTATGTAAATAGATAAGGGACACAAATGTAACTAAAGCAATCATCAGATAAATAATTTGTTGAAACTACTAACCCAGGAGTGCATCTTTTTTCTTATTATGTTTGTATTTGAATGACAGTAACTGTTTTTTTCTGAAAGACCAACCACAACATTCAAAACAAAGTCTTGGACACATAGGAGAAGGTTTTTAGAGACATGTTTAAAAGTACTGTAGAGCTTGTTTAAGAGTACATGAAGTTTAAACCATAAAAGTAGGAGCATTTATATGAGAAAATGCCTGAAATAATAATACATTTCTATAATGTTTATTTTGCTGCCCTACCTCTGTGTTCCTTACAGCAGCTGAAACAGTACACAGTGAGGCTTCTAATACTTTGACAGGGAGCAGTTTTCAGAATATTTTTAAGGCTTGCTTTCAGAACCACTGAAAGTTTAAAATTTCTTTCTTCCTGTTGGCACTACAGACTTCAGGGAGAAGAGTTTGGCCACTGTGCTGCAGATCAGGGAGACAAAATTTCCATATTTTTCATTTGAAAAAGTAAAAATCTATAGGTGGACATCATCGTCCATTTATTAGTCCAAAAATATTTTCTTAAAGCACAGAGACTAAACTTTTATTAAGGTAATTTAGGGGAAGAAAGTTTTTTCTAGGAAGAAATGTGTTGTAGAAAATGAACTGAAGTAACTGCTTGTCATTGTTACCCATTTCTCCACATCTAAATCTCAACCATGTTCTTCCAACCATCAGTAGGTCTGAGCTGCAATAAATTCCTAATGATACCATATTTTATTGTGTTATAAATGAAAATAAGGATAAGGTCAAAATACGGAATGCGTTCTTAATTTCAGAAATCCCAAGTTTTGCATTGTGTACTGGACTTAAATGTTATTTATCTATAACAGGACTTCTGCTGCAGATTTACTAAAGGAAAGGTTTTGAAGTTTACTAAAGAGAAGGATAAATTCTTTTCAGTGACTAAGTTCAAAAGACAGTTGTATTCAGCAGGCATTTGAAGGAGAACAAGAAACAGGATGAGATGACAAAGGAGGCATTGTCTGGAAATGTGATATTGGGTAACAGCTCTGAAAAAGTGGTTTTTTTAGTAGACAAGTAATTTTAGAGCTAATCCATTTAGAAACCATGAAAAATTATTTTAATTGCTCAATTAAAATTGCATCACTGCTTCATTTTCATTTCAAGATGTGCATCATTTAAAGCAACTAAAACACTAAACTAAAAGATTTGTGTGACTGGGGCACTGAAAAGCACAATAATAATTTATTTAGTTTTGTATAATTGTCTTTCAAAATACCATTCTGTTATGGAAGGAACAGTTTATATGAATCTTTACCTATTTTAGGACAGCTACACTTATTTTGACCCTGCAAAACAGTTTTTATAATTAGGGCTAACTTATGCAGCAAAGGATGTATTTTGTGAGAGCAGTGCTGTACATAAAAGTATCCCAGACTTTTCTACCATAATATGAATACTCCATATATTACTTGTTTTTCACGAGGTTGTACTTTCTTTTACAAAGGGAAATTCTTCTCATGGTTCTTGAAAGTACTAATAATATCTTGAGCTACAGGACCTAAGGATTGGGTTGAAAATGTTTGTGTAAATCCTATGTTGACAAGGAAGGATTTTCTTTGCTTTCAACAGCTACATCCAGCTTAAAATAATTTCTCATTCCATGAAGGGCTTGAAGGAATATAAATAGAAAATACAGTTGTGAATTATATGATAATCTGCAATACATGAAGATTTCTGTAACATTTGACAACAGAGCTTTCCTTTTATCACATCACTTTTTAATGCGTATCAAATTACTAGCCTGACTGCCAGTCCTTATCATTGCCAAATACATCTTTTACAATCCAGAATTATAATTGAAATGCTAAACATAACCCTTAATTCCCTGGAAGCCTTCTCTAAGTCTGTATTCACAGGGAAGTCTGTGTGGCCTTAAAGAAGGCTTATATATCTTTTATTTTCAGCTCAGTCACAGCTGTCTTTTCTGATCTGTTTTTTGGGGGTGTTTTCCCCTGTAAATTGAAAATGTATTGCTGGTTGTTCAGTGTCTGAATTTGAAACACCCACTTAAAAACTTATGTATAGCCTCATGTGTATGTGTATGTACAGGCTGAAAACAACCCTATAGATAGAGTGCCAATGAATGCCACATTTCAAAGCTTGCTTTCAGTTACACTTCCAGGCTGTCTGCCTTGTTCCTGAACTTGAATTTCTGTCCATCTTAAGGTGCCTCTACTGCAGAATGTAGCTTCCCATTTAAGAAACTTTCAGTCATCTAATTTCTAGTAACTGCCATTTTAACAATTCTATGCAGAAGCTTTTTTCCTCCTTCATTCGATTTTCCCTACCCTTATAAAAATACTGGAAAATTCTATAAGCCAAAAGGACCAATTAGAAAAGAAAATAAGGAGACAGGATATAAAACACCATACCTCTGGACTGAATAGCATCTTTGGTTATTAGGGTCTGCAAGGCTTCAGAAGGTGGTGATCCCATGTCTGTCACTTGAGTTTTCTTTTGCCATTTTCGTGAACAACTGGGTTTGGCTATGCCAAAGATGGGCTGGATGGGAAAGAGGGAAGGGGGAAGGGGGAGCATAGGAGGAGGTAGAGTGATGACAGAGCAGTACATGGAAACATACAAAGGAAAGGGATTTCACACTGCTGGAGTTTTCTGAATTTCAGGTCTTTGCTTTTTGACTTTTACTGTTGCTTCAAGGAGGACTTCTGCCATAAGGCTGATGTGTCAAACATAGCTTAAAATGATGAACCCATGTACTGGGCTGACTGGGACTCCCAGCTGGCCCTCCAACCACATCAGGGATTACAGCACTGTCCTCCCAGGGGTCTCAGAGCTCAGGAAGCCTTTTGCAGGGAAGCCCACAAAGGGCCTCATCTCACATCTCTCAGGAGGCACAAGCAGAGTAACAGCAGCACCAGCAAAGAGCGCCTGTTAATCTCTTCCTCCAGTGGCTCAGGGTGTTCCCTTATGTAATGCAGCTGTGCTTGTTGTCATTCTTCTGGAGATGCTACCTCTTTTTATTAGTCTATGTGGATATATTCTATAACATGAGGCCACATAATAATGCGTTTTTGCTGGGAGCTTATGACAGAGCAGCATGTGAAGTTGCACTGGCTGCACACTGCATGATTCAAGAGCTATCAAGTCTATAACCATTTCTTTCTACAAGAAGATGCCTTTAAATTGTTATCCCACAGTGCCATATTGCTTTTAAAAGCCATGATACTGTTTTTAAGGGAAATGAAAGTGTATTGGTGCTGTTTTTCATGTGCTTTCCAGCTATTTAGGAAAGAAAAAGGATTATAACCAATAAGTAATGGCATTTTGTACTCTAGTTTTCTAAACTAGATCTTCTGTTACCTCACAGGATCATAACAGTAAATCTCTTACTGCTCTAATACCAGAAACAGGTTCTGTTATAAGCTTTCAATGGGAGATCCACTGTTAGGAAAGGGGATAAAGCATCTTATTCTATACCCAAGCCACCACTGAGAAATAATTCCCTGCTCTTATCTCAGCCAGGGATTTTCATTTTATCCATGGTTTCTGAGAAAAAGAAGTTTCTTTTTAAGCAACAGGTTAGTATGGATAATTATATATACAGATCTTCATATTCAGTGATAGAATTTGTCTGGTTTTAATTTTTTATTATGAAAAACTATAAGGATTGTGGACGTACCTTATGAAGATGTCACCTTCCTTCAGGTGACACCCTCTTTGGCAGCATGATCAATGTCTGACTGCACTTTCTGAAAAGCAGGCTAGGGCAGGCCAGTCAGGCTGACAGTAGGAGACACATAAAAGAAATTTCATCTCATGTACCAGGGTTTGTTTTTATACAGGTATTCATACTCCACTGGAGAAGCTCAGAGATTGTTTCAAAAAAATCCACAATGTCAGGCTTCTTGGCTGAGTGTTTCACCTCCTATCATTTGTTTAAATGATCTTAGTCTAAAACTATTCCACTTTGTGTACTGCCTTTGCAAAGATATCGACACTCCACAGATTGTTTTTCTGACAGTCTAAACAGCTGTCTCAGAGACTTCTGGTTTCCTGATATTATTTATGTCCTATAGACAAACATTTAAAAAATCAACAGATGTTACCTTGTAATGAAAGGGACTTACCAATTTATCTTTTTAATGTTTGCTAGATAGTGCCTGTGTGTATTTTAAATCAGCACTTCAGAAATCATTTGAGAATGGAAGCGATCATTTCCTATCATTGTTTGTATTTAAGCCATGGATAGGTAAGATGGGAGTCTTTTAACTGTCCTAATGGGTTAGAAAACTCTTCTCTAACAGTTAAATTTTATTTCATTTTTTATAAATATAGACTCAGTAGACAGTGACAGTTTGGATTTTAGGTTCTCTGTGTTCAGTACACAAGCTTTCTGTGTGAAAGCATTTTAAAAAGGTGTGAAAAGCAGAATAAAGTTGGGCCAGCACATGCTTACATCCTTTTGCAGAGCAGGTTGTTAGTCACAGGCTTCATTCTTTCTGATGGTTTCCAAAGTCCTTAGCTACCATATTCAATGGTCTTTGCCTCATAAAAACAGATGCTTTGTGCAATTTTGATCTATTACAGACATAATGAATTAGAAATTGAGGACACAATTGATCACTAATTGGCAGTGTGTCATTTATAAACTGTTTGTGTAATGCAAGAGACTGCAATTTGCACTGACAGTGTGTGTATCCACTACTACACTGACATAATTAAACTGGTGTAAGTTTGTCAAGCTGTGACTCTGTAGTACTTAGACCATGTGGAAGCCTAAGAATGACTTTCCCTTACAGCACATTCCTCTTGGGAATCCGAGCTGAGAAGCCATTCCTTTTCTTAGGAAGAGGAGTGGAGTGAGTGTGTTTTGTTTGGGGTTGTTTTTTGAATGGGCTTTGCTGGTGCTTGCTTCAGAAGTTCTGTGAGGCCAGTTTGTCATGGCATGATTTATATAAATTTATTTATACAAATTATGGGTTTCACTCAGGCGTTTTACAGCACATCAGAAGCTGGAGGTTGAGCAGCAAAGCTCTGGTTCTGTTTCTACCAGGAAGGCATTGTGTTGGCCTGAATACAGACATTCACTGTAAACCTGAAGCACAGGCCAAGGGCTGGATTTCAGCTGATGCCTGAAACTTGCCATGGGAGGTACCCGGTTATCAGCTGAACCAGCCAATGTAAATTGAGTTTGGTGCTCCTTCTTGAGCTCTTTTTGTTCAATCATATTAGCCAGAAGAGCCACCAGGACACAGGTTAATTCTTTAACATTTACTGTTTGCCTAAGCATTGAGGATTATGCAATCTCATGGTATGTGTGGGTAGGGATTTCCACCCATCCCCTCCAGCAAACCTCTATCAATACTGCAGCTTCAACCATATTTGAGACTGGCCTAGCATTCTCAGAGATATTACAGCCTCAGTGAGCTGGAGAGGAAAAGATGGACCTATCACTGCCAACACAGAGAAAGGCTGTGGTATAAACTTCCCCTAGGTTAGATATCTTAGTATCCATCCATGAGACCCTAGCTACATCCATGAGAGCCTAGCACAGTTCAAAACAACTTCATAGGAAGATAGTCCCCATTATTTCCATTGTTGTTCATAGACTCTTTGTCTATTTGAAATTATTTTTAGAAGAAAATAATTAAATTGTGTTTGAAATGAGGCATCTCTTTGTTGCTGAGTATTGAGAAGAATGCTGAGCTGCATTCTCCAATGCCCATCCTTCTTTAAAAGAAAAAAACTTATAGTAAATGTGTCAGGCCAAGGTCTTTATATGTTTACATAGTGTTCAAAGTACCTCAGAGGATAAAATGAATAAGAAGTTATTCATCCAAAAATCAAAAGTGAGAAACTGCAACTTGCTTCTGCATAAAGACAGCAGGGATTGCTTCAGCTGATTACCTTTGATATTAAATAGCGTGTTTGGCACAGAGCTGATAAGAATATTACAGAAAGCCAGTTCAAAGAAAGTTAAAACTGCTGGTTCAAAAGCATGGTATCTACAATATTCCTTTTGTTAAAACTGGAAAACATGTTTAGCATAATTGCCAAGTACTCCAAAACAGAATTCTATGTGTATAGAGAGTATACTTTCATTTTTAAAAGGAGTTACAGTAACTACTGCAGTAACACCACTACACAATCCTAGCTATTGATTATATCATGTATATTCAAGGCTTTGAAGGATAAAGCTCAAACCCCTTTTCTTTAAGGTACTGTGCAAGGATGTGATAAGAGTCAATTTCTGTCTTCAAGGAGCCCACAGGCAGACCAGATAAACAAATGGCAGAAAGACAAAAGCATTGGCTTTCTGTTTGAGCTAAAGAACCAAGATATTGAATGACCTCCCCTGAATCGTATCTCTGGCAGATATGCATATTCACCTAAGATATCTAATGTCCTAATCCAGAAGCAGTGAAGAACTGTAAACTGAGTTTGAATAAGGACTTGTCAGTCTTGACTGTGAAAATCCTTTTAGCCCTTTCTAAAGATTTAGCATAGTGGAAAAATTGATATTATTTTGATTAATTCTGCTAGATTTAATTTTTATGGTTCATTGATATATCCTTTATAATTTCCTGGAATTGGACCCATGAACTTTATGTGTTCTATACTGAAATGAATCAAATTATTCAATAGTTATCTAGTAATTATTTCAAAATATTGGAAGTGATAAGCTCTAGTCATTTATTTTGGAAGACAGCTGAGTACCAGTGGTTCAGGCCACATTTATGTTTCATTTTAATGAGAGAAACATCCTTCATAAAGAAGCATGTCAAATGCCTTGAAACACACACACCATGGATTGGTAGGTTGTTAAGAGTCAACATCTCTAGAAAATCCTCAGTCATAGTTTTCTGGTCACCTTCTGGTGTTGTTTCTTATACTGTCTTTTACTTCAGGATGCTAGCAGAGAGAAGTACTGTGGTACAGTTTGATCTGGCTTGCACCAGAGAGATAAGGCAGGGAAACTGCCACACTTAGGAAGCCGAATTAATCAAAAAAATGCAGCTTCTTTTTACAGCAGAATTAGCTAAGGGCCTGTCAGCCCAATCCCCTCCTGCCAGTGAGTGCCCACAGAACATAAATTGCCATAGCCTAAGTCTGTGTTTTCAAAACCAAAGCCAAAATGCCTAAATGACAAAACTTGTTCAGCAAACAGACTATCTGGCTTAAGGGAATTCTTCTCCAAGACATGAAAATCTTATTAATAGGAGATGATTTTTTTTTTTTCTTCACATGCTGTGAGAAAAACAGACAACATTTAGAAGCAAAGCAGTGAGCACTTAACTTAGACTGCATTTATAGTGTGATAATAATATGCAATGCATAAAAATGCTTGGGATTGATGGAAGATTTTATACTGAATGTAAAGACACAGTTCTGTATGGCAGACAAAAGAAAATGCACATTTCTAACATGTGCAAGGCTTGCCAAGCCTACTGTTATTATTCCTGAGATTAGCTCAGTTGGTTAGAGCATGGTGCTAATAACACCAACGAGTTGTTGCAGCAGTGATAGCACCCATTCTGAAACAATACCTTGAGTTCCCATGTTTATGTTTTCATAGAAATGCTAAAGAATGTCTAGCAATTTTTTATACAAATAATTTGATTCAATACCCACAATTCTAGACTAGAAGTGTGGAATTATGGTTGTGAATGTCTTTTCACCTTTGTTCTCTTGTATGTCTCCCAGCACATACAAGAGTGTCCATCAAGAGTGTCCATGACTACAGGGGAAGAACTAAATTAAAAATTGCAAGAGACTGAAAGGAATACTAGGGAGACAAACCATGCACAACTCAACAGCTGTTCTGGCCTTAAGAGACTACATACTTCCATTTGATTTGTTTTGTGCAATTTTATTATCAGATGGTTAAACAGATTTTATTTTGTCCATGTAATAATAAATGCCCCACTGGAAAGCTTATAAATTTACATATATTATTAACAAACGCTATTGCTGTTTCTAAGTAGGATGTTACACCATTTGTAGTTTATTCAAAACCTGGGTTTTTTCTTGCCAAATCTGTATCAGAGAAATGGATCGTTTTAAGAAGCTATTTTTTTAATATGGAGTTGCAAGCCTCTCATTGTCATGGTTTCACCCCAGCCAGCAGCCAAGCCACTCACTCACTCCCCCACCAGCAGGATTGGAGAGAGAATCAGAGGGTAAAAAAAAAACCTCATGGGTTGAGATAAAGGCAGTTTAATAGCAAAAGCAAAAGCTGCACACTCAGGCAGAACAAAACAATTCACAGCTTCCCATGGACAGGCAGGTGTTCAGCCATCCCCAGGATAGCAGGGACTTGAGAAGGCAAACTCCATCACTCTGTGTCTCCCTTCCTTCTTCCTACCCTCACTTTATATACTCGGCATGATGTCAGCTGGTCTGGAATATCCCCTTTGGTCATTTGGGGTCACCTGTCCCAGCTGTGTCTCCTCCCAAACTCCTATGGCACCTCCAACTTTCCTTGCCAGCATGGAAGTACTAAGAGCAGAAAAGACCATGACTCAGTTTAAGCTCAGCAATAACAAAAACATTTCCATATTCATCACTGTGCTCAGCACAAATCCAAAACACAGCCCCCTGCCAGCCACTTGGAAGAAAATTAATTCTCCCCCAGCAAAAACCACCACAGTCCCTGGAACAAAAATTGACTCAGAATTACATTGTAAGGGTGCTGCCATATCTCAAAAATCAGAGGTCTATTTTGAAACAGTAAAATACCAGGAATAGCTACAGAAACCACAGTGTAGAAACTGCTCTGTCCATCATTTATCCTCAGCCACCTCCCACTGCAGACAAAGAAGGGCCAGCAGACCTGGTCAATGGAGGGCCTTTCTGTGCCCAAGCAGCAGTGCCTGCGCTGCACAGGAGGCATTGCCCCACTGACCCAGTGCTGCTCTTCCTGATCAGAGCCTTCACACTGTGTTTCTGCACCAGGGTCTGAATCCCAACTGAGCAATGAATTAGCTCATTGCTAATTATAGACCTGCAGTGCTGATCAAGAGCCCCAAGGAACCCAAAGGTCTTGCAGAAGTGGCACAGACCCTATGGAAGATGGGATGCCTGAGGGATGGATCAGTACAAGTTTGGAAACTTTACTGGTCCACTAATGTATAGTGCAAACCTGTGAGAAATAACTTCACTCTATAGTTCTTAAAACTATGTCAAAATCCAAACAGAATTCCTGTAAGAAAGAAAAATCACCTGTGAAATGGGGGACTTACCAGTAAGAGTTTGCAGGGGAAAAAACATTATTTGACATTTATAACACACGTGTAAACAATACATGATAGAAGTAAGAATTTTATTCACCCTTCTTCTCTGTGAGGTTTTGTTCATCTTTATTCTTCATGTAATTGTTTTCATCTGTAGAATTCAAAAGAAGTAGATTATTAGACAGAGAACCTCATAAAGAGTTACCTTGTGATTTGATTTCATAACTAGTTTGGAAATTGGAATTGAGGCAGTTTGTAGTAAAGCAAAAATAAAACTGTATGGTACATTCCCGGCAGAGTGAGAGCTGGCAACTGATGCAGAGAGCTTCCCTTCAGCATAGTTTCCATGAATCTGTATGTGCTGGTTTTGATTAAGGAGCTTTAGAGTTCTCTTGTGTGTTCTCCAAAATGTCAAGCTTTTATTAAGGTTAGTCTGTAGAATTGGTTTTTGCAGAAATCACTTTTTGCTTTTTGTGCTGCAGATCTGCTATTGGAAGCAAGTAGTGAAAGGAGCCCTAGAAATGAGTTGAGAACACGTGGACAAATCATAATCAAAGCCTGGGCTGAGATCTGCTTCAGTTTGATATGACAGCTGATCTCTGCCTCAGTTTTCCAGTTTCTAAATACCGCAGCTTACATGATGCTTATGAAGCACCCAGGAGAACTGGAAAGCACTAAGTGGCAGAGGAGATCTACAATGAGCAGCAGATGTGAATTTATCACACATGGGGTAAATATCAAGTGTGTAGAGACTCACCTTGTTCAGAAGCAGTTCTGCCTCTCTCACCAAGTACAGGGAAATAATAGGTCAGAGAATATAAAAATGGACATTTCTTGGCTGGTAAGTGATCATGGGACACTGCATTGTTAAGGTGAGCCTAAGTCCTCCATAGCTAAAGTTCCAAAAGGAATTAGTTCTTGCAACCTGAAAGCTCAAAACCAAAAGTGATGTACCATCTTCTTCCTCGCTGTCTTTGTTCTTCAATGTGTCTTTATTATTCACATTGGGCTCCAGATGTCTTAAACCTCAATATGTATGCTGCACATTTTTGTAGGTAGAGTTAGAGACCCCCAGACTTTTTCTCTTTGTTAGCAAACATGTTCATTCTAATTTGATTCTTATCTGCTGTAAAACTACTTCATATATTTATTACAGTCCACAGATTCCAGGTGCCTCTGTGATACTGCCAGACTAAGGCTGAATGCTCCAAGATTGTTATTTTTTCTGGAATAATAGTAGCAAGAGATTTTATCTGTGAAATTCCTGCACAGAGAGATCTGGCAGAATGCTCTTGGTTCTGAGAACCATTTTCATATAAACACCCAAGTGGTTTTGCAAACCACACAAAATGCACTAATAAGGAACTGGAAAGATAATCACAGATTGGTTTGGGTTAGAAGGGAGCCTTGAGGATCATCTAGTTCCAACCCCTCTGCTGTGGACATGGACACCTTCAGGTAGACCAGATTGCTCCAAGCCCCAGCCAACATGGCCTTGAATACCTCCAGGCAAGGGGCATTCACAGCTTCCCTGGGCAACCTGTTCCAGTGCATCACCACCCTCACAGTAAAGATTTTTTTTCTAATATGTTATCTAAAGCTAGTCGCAATTTAAACCATTGTCCTGTCACTACATATGCTTGTAAATATTCTTGCCCCATCTTTCCTGTAAGTTCCCTTCAAGGATGCAGTTTGGTCACCCCAAAGCCTTTTCTTCTCCAGGCTGAACAATCACAGTTCTCTCAGCCTTTCCCTATAGAAGAGGTGCTCCACCTCCCTGATCAATTTTGTGGCCTTCCTCTGAACTCACTCCTATAGATCTATGTCCTTCCTGTGCTGAAGATCCCAGAGCTGGATGCTCTACAGCAGGTGAGGTCTCAGGAGAGAAAGATGTTGGGGGGAATCATGTCAAAGGCCTTACATGAGTCCAGGTAGATGACATTTGTAGCTTTTCCCTTACCCACTATTGTAGTTACTCCATTACAGAGAGCCACTAGGTTGATCAGACAGGATTTTCCCTTGGTGGAGCCATGCTGGCTGTCTGGAGGACCTCCCTGTCCTCCATGTGCCTTAGGAAGTATCAGGGAAATAATTTCTCTTTCATTTCTTCAGAAGACTCTTTACTACAAATCTTTCATATTAGTCTTCTCTTCAAAGGATAACTAAATATACTTTGCCAGAAAGGAATATTTTCCATTCTTACTTGCCATCTCTAGCCCAGCAGCATTGTTCTGAGATTTACAGTGGCTGCTTCACGTAAGAACTCTTCCTGTTTCTTAGAACATTCATTTCCTAACACATTTCATTTTGTTTATTAAATACGAAGTTGTACTGTATCTCAACAGATCCTACAGGAGCAAGGTTTCGTGCTGATTTTCATTGTGGTGTTACCTGGCCCACTTGGCTCCTTAGCAGACCTTAAACAGCTTCTTAAGTCTTTGCCAGTAGTTCAAACCTGTCATGTTCTTTGTCCCTCCTTAGAATTCATCCATGGCTGTGATCCACAGGGCTATTAAATTGTCCCCAGACCTCAAGTGTGAACTTGTTCTCACATTTCTGACTTCCAACACATGCTCACACCTTCTCCTTCCCTTCTTTTGTAATGTTTTTATCTAGAAGAAATAGTAAGAATATAAAATGCAGGAGAGACTATAATAAAATCATCCTCATTGCAAAAAAAAATTTCAAAATCACCACTGGGGTTCATTGATATACGTGAACAGAGACATGACTCCAAGGGGAGACTCCAAAATCCGTGTTAGGTCCCAAACTCTTCTGGTACCTCTTGAACTTTTTCTTTAGCAAAGGGAAAAAAATATAAGGCAGAAAATATGTCAGGAAAAAAGTGTATTTGTTACTGAACAAAACCACCCAGTGTGATTGTGGATATGTTTCATATTCTTTCATATCTACTATTTTAAACTATTAGTGGCAGTTACTATATTTTCTAAGAGAAAATGGTCCTTAACTATTTAATGCCATTATATAGTAATTAAATAGTTTTTTCTTTGATTGTTATTTGAAGTGCCAAGTAACCTAGTAACCTAGAAAAATGCTCCCTATTTAATACATATATGAAGCAATGCTGAGGAAGTGTCTTCCCTGACAGCTGTATTCAAATGGGTTTAATGTCAGTTTGATTTTTACATGTGTAATGAAATGCTTCTCTGCTACCATGAGATGAAAATAATTCTTGGGTCAACAGAAGCCAGAAGCCCTCCCTCAGTAGGCTCAGATGTTAGCTTTTCTTCCCAGAGATAAAGAACTATTACTCTAGGGCATCCAGTTTTCCTTAGAAATATTGGGTTTGAGTGGGGTTCTTCTTTTTAATTCCTAAAGGTGAGCAATGCTTTAAAATCCACTATCTGCAGCTATACTTATACAGTTGCTAACAAGCAGAGAGCTCTGTGGGTTTATTTGTTTATTTATTTTTAATTCCTAAATTTATTTTTCTGCATTTAGAATCTTAAATCATAAGTTAGACCTTAAAGGTTGATATAAAACTGCCCCCTTCAGAGGCAACCAATATTTGGAGCTAGAACTTCAGACAGAATAAATCAATAAAATTAAACTAGGTATTTGAGATAGTGTAATAAGACAGGAAAAAAAGAATGGAACTACTTATAAATCATAAATCAACCTGGTTGTATAAATAGTTTTCATATAAAAGTTAATGAAAATGTCTATTGTGTATTCCAGGTAAATCAGTGTGTGCAATAACTATGCATGCTCTTGTCTCCTACACAATTCCCTTTGAAATAACATATTTTAGGGAACTGAAAACATGAAAATATAAGGATCCTTGCAGCAGGGTACTTATATTGCTTTGTGGGGGTGCATTTCTTCAGAAACAAATTGTCTGTTCAAGTTTTCATATATATTTTATACCTGAAGTATTAAGATATAGGAGAAAAAGTTTTTCTGTAACTGAAGATTAAAGAACTTCTGGTCTTTTTTTGGTCCTGGGAGTTGTTCTTTTTTTAAGTCTAAGGCCAAGGTAAATGATGGCAGGGAGTTTTTCCCCCTTACACTTCAGTGTCAATTTTCATTGGGGGAAAGTATGGTCCAACAGCAAATTTCTATTTGCCTTATTTCAGGAGTATTACTAGAGAGACTTAAAAGGTTCAGATAAACTGGAAGACTATAGACTACACAGTGCAAAGAAGATGCTTTGTGTGTGTCACTTTTATTTTGAGAAATGGAGACATATTTCTGAAGTGACAGGTTAGGTCAGAACTATCTGATGTCCTTCATCTCATCTTCTCTGTTTCCCTCCTAGTTCTGCTTCCACCTCATATACACCAGGTAACAACAGCTATGGACAGGTGCTTGAACTGAGCTGCATATTCCTGGAATGTTTATGTCAGGGTTTTTCCCTCAATTACCTACCTTTCATAACTTATTTAAATTGGAAATGCTTTCTGGAAAAGCCTGTCTCTCTCCATAATTATTAAGGGATCTCTAGGAAGACTGTTGTACTAATTTTAACATGGCTATTTTTCTGAATATGAGAAGTTCCTCCTTTATAAGACTCTGTTCTGGATCTTTTTGCAAAACTAATGAGGTCCAGAATAAAACTGTTCTAGAGAGGGAATTTATTTCTTTTTGTACCATTTTGCACCTTTCCAAGATCCCAGTTTGAAAAAAACAAAAAAGAACAAAAAAACCCTCACAAAATACCTGCAATGAAGAAGTGAAATTATGCAATTATATTCCCCTTAGCCTTGCAAAGTAGAAGTTTTCTTATTTATGATTGCAAATAAAATTATGGAAAACTCTTGCCAAATTTGCACATGACTACAATTAGAAATGAACTTGTAGGAGAGTCGTTTTCCAAAAAGTGATTCTTCTTTCCTGAGAAAAAGACGACCTTGCTTGTATTTCATCATATCAGTGTTTCAAACAGAAAGGCTTTGTTAGCCAGACTGTTCCTGGGAAGACAGAAAGTTATTGCTTTGACAGTTTTGAAAACAAATTACTCAATCTGTAGGGAGCTGTTATTTTCAGTTCCTGTAGCAGAACAATCAAAACTTCTAGAGAAACTTACTTGCTTCTCTAAAGAAACCACTGATTTTCTTATAAACAAGTAAAAGTTCAGAGAAGCTTACTTGCTGACGTCTCTAAAAGGAGCTACTGATTTTCTTGTAAAAAAATTAAAGCTTCACTCTTATCTCTATGTACGTAGCCTGTTGCTTGGCACAATTTAAGCAGTAAGGCAGATCTTATTTTCATAAAAATATAAAAGGTTTTGGTAAAACGAAAAAATAAAAACTTTCCTTTTTATTTCTGCTCAAAGGATTCTGTGGTTTTTATATATGCCTGGAGCAATTTGAAAATACACTATTTCATACTTTAGTCTTACAAAATAGTGGAAGAACAGACGTTCTTCCTGAGAAAAGTAATTGTTAGTAAAGTGGTAAACACTACTTATGAATTATTTTGAAATAGTTTTTGGGGTTTTTTTCACAGGATGTTATCTGGTTTTTTTTCCTCAGCTTTATCTGTAGTGTTCTTCCAGAGCATTGCCAGTTTTTAGTAGTACTGTTATTTAGTCCTCCATATTATCAAACACACATATGCTGGGATTGCTAAACATAAGAAAGATCTATCACTGCCTAAATTTTAAAATCATATTCCAGCTTTCAAAATTGAGTTTTTACTTTGATTAGTTCAGCCTCCATCTCACCAACCATAAGCCTCCCCAAAAAATGCAGAATGATGCAAAGAGGAGGTGATCTTCAGGCTTTTTCAGGGTGGGGGGGAACAAAACACCACAGATTGGACTGCCAAGAATGGAGATGGCCAAAATCACTTTGGGAAGCCTTAACCTTTCATTTCAGCACATCATGTCAAGGGAATAATTTGTTCTTTATCATTTCCCTGAAGTCAGATAGGGAACTGGCAAGTGCTGATGCATGGGCTGATGGATTTCACAGCTGCTTCCAGGGCACAGAAGTAATTCAGGGATGGCAAAACACATACTAATACCACAGTGAATCCTGGAAACCACACAGCATAGTTGATTGGTCTATACACAGGAGTTTGGGGTGATACCCTAAGAAGGGTGCCCATAGCGTATGAAGTTTTGCCTCTGGGAATCTTGTGCTTGTTTTCTTCATGGAGAACATACCCACAGGAAAACTCCACAGCTTATATCATCCCATCTTGTTATACCTTTACAATTGGAAGAACTCTGTGCAGGTCCCTTTGTCCTTGTAAAACAATGCACTTTCCTGCCATGATTTCCCTTTTGGAAAGGAGTTTGTCTTTCTTATGTGAGCTCAAAATGTTGTCCAGAATCAGGCTGTGTTTGCAAGTCTGGAACATAACCTAGCTTTTATATTAATGCCCTCAGGGTCTGAAATGGCATTATTTTAAATTGCAGAGAGACATATGAGTGTGATAGTTGTGGGCCACAGATTTGTTATACAAATTTGTTATACAATAACCCCTGTGTTGGTAACCAGAACTTCAGTTGCTGAACACACCAGCCCGTCTGTATGAGGTGCCTGCAGGAGGGAGCCCACCAGAGCTGCCCATGGGCAAAAAGAGGCAGCAGCAGGTACAGGCATGAACAGTGACAGAGCTGACACGTTTCTCATTCTACTGCACAGCTCAAAGGGGAAAAAAAAGCCACCAGTAACCCTAATAGCCAGTCTAACTCGGTCTGTGTGAAAATGGGTTAAAGGCTGTCCAGGGAAAGGCAGAATGACAGACTGTGGCTAAGCTGTATGTACATTGTAGTCAAACCCAGCACACTTTTGGCTGGCATGGCCTCTGGGCACTTGGAATTGCTTTCTTCCCCTGGTGTCTGCCCAGTCAAGTTGATGTGAGCTGTCCTCAGGCTCTTTGGTGAGTCACTAGCAGGTCCTGGCCCCAGTGTGTAGCCAGCACTCACAGCAGGGCATCCAGCTGGAGGAGCAGCAAGGGGTGATGCCTCAGGCATGGTGAACTGATGAGAATTAATCTGGGTGTAGGTGTGGCTCAGTATAGGTGAATAACTGTTGAAGCATAAATTTCCCCTCACTTGAGTTTCTCTCTTAACCTCAAGCTTTCCAACCAAGAGCCCTATCCCATGGCCTGGGGTCTGAACACCAGCCAGGCTGGGGATGATCCCCAGGTTCAGACCCTTTCCCTCCCAGCAGGTATAACCCATTAGAGGACACAGAACAGATGGCACTAAGCAGGCTGTTCAAAGTCTTTCCCAAAAAGTGACTCTTTGCCAAAGTAAATTACCATCAGTTGTCATTTAAATGAGAATAAGCTTCACTGATTACTTTTTGCATAATCATTCAGAATGAAACCAGATGTTCCTCAGGCCATGTTTTAAAGCTGCAGTGTACATTTAAAGGTAGACAAGAAAATCCTCACAAGAAGAAGCATATTATGTCTTGTTAGTGAATTGGTTTATCTGAAAAAACTTATCTTTTATTGGTGATGAAAATATACTTCTGAATCAGAAACCATTTCCCATTTGTTAGACAAAGCTATATGGAAATTGCTATCCCAGCAATGTTACTATTGCCCCAGCATGAGTCAAGCTTTCGTTGTTTTTAAAAAGGAACAGTAACTTCCCTTCAGGAAGACTGCTCTGAATTACAGTTAGGTTTGGGCAAGTGTTTTAGAATTATTTTCTGGGTTTAATTATTTCAATTTTACTTGCTTGGTACCTTTACATTTCTTGACATGACACGTTTTCAGTCTACAGCCAGGAATCTGGTTTGCAGTGTTGAGGCTTCTAAAAGGAAGCAAATCACTCTATATCATCAGAGAAATACTTTTTGGTTATCCAGTCTGTTTGAAATTGTCAGGACATCTCCTTTTCCTCCTAGTTTATAAGACCTAAAGCATCCCTACCTATTTGTTTCTTCCTGCTGGAAGAATATTTATAGCATTTCTGACATTTGAATGAACTTTTAAGAATCAATAACAGCAAAGTGGAAAGAAGGTCAGCAGCAGTTTTCCTCCTGAATAAGGGTAGCCAGCATTCAGCTTGGAATATCTATGTTGGGAACTACCATAATCACATTTAGGCAGCATTTTTGCAGGAAATTTTGAGATTTCCTCAGCGCTGTCATGCAGCTACAATCTGAAGGATACAAGGCCAGAGCCATTGGTTTCATTGATGGGTTTTTAAGTTGTTATATATCATTTTTTACATGGCAGAACTCCTTAAAAAGCCTTGAAATGTGGTGCTGAAGAATAATTTTCTTAGCTGTATTTTGCCACTGGACAAATATAAGTGAATTAGAAACTGTTCTCATTAATGACTTATCACAACTGAAACACCATCCATTTCCTTCCACAGATTACAGTAATAAAATAGACACAGTGACCCCTCAATGTGTGAGAACAAGCAGCCATAAGAGATGGTTCAAGACAAGATTTGTCCATTCAGAGTTGTTATTCCTATGACCCTACATCTCAAATATTTTAAAGGACCTTTCCTAATTCCTCAAATTTATGAAGCTCCTTCAAATCAAAATGTTCCTGTAATGAACTAGACATTTCAGTGCTATTTTGCTGCCTCTTTCTAAAGGGGAAATTATTTTCCCTTTATTTCTTTGCCTAAAAATGAAGTTTCTCACTTAATTAAATCCTTTCTTTCTCCATAGCTAGCATCCCAGAAAATTATTGTTGCACTGTCTTTTACCTTCCACAGGTTCCTGGCCAGCTAGTTCAGATTGTAACTGTGCATTAGAAGCCGAAATTCCGAATGCCTTGAGTCAAGTGAGAGGAATCCCATTGCTGGGGGTGACAGCAATAGCTCTCACAGAGTGAGCAGTCTTCTACCTTGTAATTAGAGTGAATTGTTGCAGTCAGGACTTCCCCTCATGCCATTCCATAGGGTAGCCCAACAGCCTCCTGAAACTGCTGTAATACATAGGCTTTCTGTTTACAAATGCAATGTCATTATTCAGAAAATACCTAACAAAAGCTCAATTTTTCTCCAGTATTTTCCTGATTGACTGAATGGAGAGACAATGACAGCTATACAAATCTTCAAAAATTTCAAAAAACTATAGCGTCTCAAAAGAGTTGTTTTCCTAAGTTTCTTTTTCTATCTCCATGTCATTTGAAGATTGTGTCTACTTGTTCAGCCAACCATCCAAATATGTCTAAAAATACAAGGAAAATAAAATAAATTTACTGTTATGACAACTTCTGTTTGCTCAAAAAATGTTTGATCAAAGGTTTTAATAGTCAGGAAATTAAGATTTTTTTAATGGATGTTGTCATATTTATTATTATTGTAATTAGTGTTACATTCCTGAAGAAGAACAAAGGAAAAGACATTTCCACACAAGTTCTACATGAATTGTTAATGTCAACTTTGAACTTCCTTGTTTTTTCCTAGTTTATAAAACACCCTTAATATAGAATTGTTGTGTCTCCATTTCTTCAAATTCATAGATTCATATATTAAAGAATTATTTCATTCCTCTCTATACCTACTCATTTCCCTCTTTTTGCTCCTATTTAAATTTCATTCAAAGACCAATGTATTGTGTCATGTGCATCTTCAGTGCTCTTAAACATAAGGCTGTCTTAGCATTTCACTGTTCTCCAAAATTTGCATTTCATCTTTCAGCAGTCTCTAACCAAGTAGAAGTTGCTCTTTTCCTCTTATTCCTAACACATTTTAAGTACTTAGAAAAATTCTATAAAGCAGGAGAAAAACTGAGTCATATCTAAGTACTATATTGGTTTCGAACTCTTCTGTCTCTAGCATAAAATTAAGATCTTTGAGACTAAATAACAAAATCAGCCTTTTGTTTCACCAGTTCAATAGACAAAAGACATTAATATTAATATTTCTGGTGAAATTGTAGTTTATCGGTTCATTGAGGCTGCTATTTTGGCTCCAGCAAGAAGCTAGAGTTCATCTGGCAATAGTACATGAATTTGAAAAAGCAACAAGGTTACGTGGACACTGAGACAGATCCATGCTTTGGAAACAGCCAAAGACAAAGCCTGTGGCAAAGCTGGCTGATGACCATGGAGTACCAGTTTCTACAGATTTTTTTCTAATTTACTGACAATGCCAGAGTGGATACATGTCAATGCAGATTATACCACTGCCAGCAGCACTGGGGGATTTGTCCACTCATTATTTCTTCAAAACTGGATGATAACTGGAACTGCTCATTGTTTGTGAGGACCTAAGACTGATGAACATCCTTAAGAGCTGCTTCAGTCTGTTTTGTTTGGTTTATGTCAGTGTTTAAAAACTGTGGGTTATTTTTATGCATGGTGGGGTACATTCTGTCTCTTACAGTCTGTTTTATCTCATGGTTTCACCTTCATCTGTAGCAGCTCCATCAGTCTGGTCTGTTGGCCTCCTGCATTCACTGCTGCAGTGTTTGGGAGGCAAAGTCCATGAATTGAATTCCTTAGGTCTTCTGTACACACAAGGCCCAGCTGCTTCTTTTCTCATGAGTGTCTGCCTAACCCCATCTACCAAACACCTTGACTGAATCCACAGTCAGTACCAGAACATAAGCCAGACACTGGAGCTGGTTTAATGTCAAAATAGTCCAGCTGTGCACAGGCAGCTTGTCACACATCTTAAAAGTACAGGAGATGGGCTGGTCTCACTAACAGCTTACAATTTGGCTTGGTGATTCCAGAAAATGACGAGGAACAGGAGGCTCTGCTGTCACTGGACAAGCCTGGATGGTATTCCCAAGGTAATGCTATCCAGCTTTATGATCTACTGAAGAAGATGACTGGCAAGTTGGATCCCAAGGTATGTTGTGAGAGTAAATCTTCCTGAAAATACCTTGTTTCACTCAAGAATTCACCAGACAAAGTTTCATTAAAGTTATTGATGTGTTTGGTCACAAACTTCTTTTCTAGTTACTCTTGCTGCTGTCCACCAGCCTGCAGCCCAGAACTGGAAGTAGCATATTTGTCTTCTTAGAATATGTAAACTTTTTAGATGTAAACTTTCTGTATGCATGGTTAAACGCTTCAGCAGCTTTAGGAAGAATCAGGTTGCAATCAGGAAATGTCCCTGAGGAAATTGATCATAAAGATTAAAAGGTGGTATCAGTGAAAACTAGGAATATGTTAAGTACAGGTGTGGTAAGTGAAAAAGCCACTAATGATGGTGTAAAAAATTTTTCATAGTTAATAAATTCTTCTCTGGGCACAGAAGAGTTTCAAGTCACCAAGAATAATGTTCTGTCTTGTTTCCAGTGTAGTGTAAAACTTGTTCCAGTTTAGTGTATTTTTTTGGTAGTCTTTCTACTGCTTCCCGTCAGGCTATTTCTGTCAGCCAAAAAACTCACACTTCCTTTTGCTGGTCCCAGCTAGGCATCCCTTTCCAATGCCCCTGGAGGGGGAGAGCAAGGAGGGTGTGTGGGGCCAGCCTTTCCCTTATGGAAGTGGTTGAAGATAAAACCCCAAACTTGACATTAGGATCTCTGCATGTCTTGACCAAGTGTAAACATGGAGGAATTTTTATTAGGTCGTTTTAAAGGATCTTTCTCTCTCTCTGTGAAATACAGTTTACTTGTGTTTTCCTCATATACAATGAACTTCTAATTTGCTTCTTCCCTCACAGGTTGTTTATTTTGGTGACAGTATGCACTCAGATATTTTCCCAGCTCATCACTATAGCAACTGGGAAACTGTCTTCATCTTAGAAGAGCTTCTAGGGGACAAAGGTATAGTGCCTGCAAAGGCTGAATCTGAGCCCTTGGAGAAGAAAGGAAAATACGAGGTAAGGCTTCCTGCAGATGTTTCCTGGAACAGAACTAAGTAAATTGCAAAAAAGCTTCATGTCACCTGCACTAAGAATGAACCTGCTTGTCTTACCAGGGTGCTGGCAGCATCAGTATCCCTCACAGGTGTATCCTCCTTATCTTACCAGGAGGATGCTGTTCTGTCCCAGCTCAGCAATGCATGGGTGACACAGCACCTCTACCTGGACCTAAGCCATGGACTTCAGAAAAGGAGCTGTATATGCTCTCCTTGAGCAAGGACCTTTTTAATAACAAGATGCCTCCATCCCACAAGTAGAAATTTCCTGCCCACTTATCACAAGTCCAACGCCTGAACCCTGCTGAGTTCATGACATTTCCCTGTGTGTTGTGGCGAACTGTAAACACGGAGGAATTTTTATTATATTGTTTTGAAGGTTGCTTTCTCTCTATGTAAAATATGGTTTGCTTGTGCTTTCCTGATATACAAAGAGCTTTTAATTTGCTGCTTCCCTCACAGGTTGTTGTGTTGGTGACAGCTGCGCTCAGATAAAGGGGACTGCTTCAAAACCTGGCCAAGTGTCGACTTACTGATAGTTGCCTTAGATAACTAAAATGATTTTCAGGTTGATCAAGTCGGAAAGCAGGGCCTTAGCCCTGCTGTTACCCTTTAATTCTCCCACAGAAGGTGGGAAGTTACTATGGTTTATCCTTTCCTCTGCTGCCAAAGAGCTATATAGATAGGAAACAGCACTGAGATGGATGATGAGGCAGAATTGTACCTCCAGCATGTCGTAGGTAGGTAGGACCTACAGGAAAGCTTCACTCTCCATTTGGAGTGTCTCTTCATGTCATATGCTACTAAATAAATAGGTTGTTTTCTTCTAATTGCAGAGAAATATACATGCTTTTCACACTTTTCTTTGTAAAGCACTAAACTTTATTTTTCTTTTTAAAATAATTACTCTTTGTGATTAAAAGTTAACTTATCAAGAGAAAAGATTTGGGGGGTGCATTTATACTTGGTATGTTTTTAATCTAAGTGTTAAAAAATGTCCTTGTTTTAATGGAGAAAAGGGTACCTTCAATGGGACTAAAACAATATAGACATTGATATCTATATATTATTTTTTATTAAACATATCTCATATTTTCCCCCATTATCCACTGATTTCTAAACTAAGGTCAGACAAGGACATTTCAGTCCTTGAAAGTAAGGAAATCTAACCATTAATGTTTTCCTGGGTTGTAATAAACAAAAATAAAGTAAAAAAATTCAATATCCTATCAGGAAAATGTGTTTCTCAGTAGGAAGGGGACGTGGGGGAGGAAGAGCTAGTAGCACTTTTAGGTTAATATGACTTGATTTAAATAATTAATGCTTTAAAAATAACTCAATATTCTCTGTAAATTTGTTCGTTCTCTGACTGGAGATTTCTGCATTGCTGCATAAAATTTAAGGTTGTGGGGATTTGTTCAACAGGGTTTCTTAAGCATGTTCAATATAAGCTTTTGAAGCACTTATTTTTAAACAGAGGGGCAGAAAGTGGTTCTTTTCCTGGATGTGCAAAGAAAGAGTAATGGATTGATGCATTTCCAAGCCCACGATGATGATTTGGTTTTCCCTTGCTGCCACATCTCTGCTCAACTGCTCACGAGATCCATCTTCTCTATCACAGCAGCTGTCTAGCAGCAAATTGAGACTTTTAAACAGGTGCTTGGCATTTCACTGACACTGTAGCATTCTTGATAAGAGATTGCAGTATCTCAAAGAGACACCATCCCTACCACACACAGCCCCTGTTCCGTTTACATCCGCTACTGGTGACAGCAAGCAAGCAAGGGAGAAATGAATTGTGTTGATTAAAGGAACCTGAACAAGGGGGGCCGTGGCAGGTCAGTGGTGTTATTTCATTACCATGCTGCTCACTGGAGTCTGAACAACAGGTCACATCCATATCTCTGCAGTTGACTGGACACCACTAACTTAACAGGACTAGTTCAAAGGGACTTCCTTTACAAGCCTATGAGAATTTGATTTTCATTCTCCCAAGCAACTTCTCCCATTAACCCTTTGGTTAAGAAGGGAGAAAAGCCAATTCAAAGGATTGTACAAAGTCAGGTGTTTCTGGAAAATTAGTCACAAACAAATTAGATTTTATCTGGTTAGTCAGCCTTACCATTCATTGGTAATAAAATACAGTACTACTGTAGATTTTCCAGGCCATGCTTCATGTGCAAGAAGGGATTGAAAACTTAATACATGATGCAACTCTCAATGTTATCACTCTTTTCAAAATACTATTAAAGTAATAAAGTATTGCTTTAATTGTCAATTGCATCTTTCAGAAAGAAATTACTAAAATCTGGTTTTAGTTTTTGGTGTTTCATCACTGACAGAGAGGGGAAGAAAACAACCTCCTCACACACCAAGAGGGAGACTTATGATTTCCATTTTCATTGGCAGTTTTTGTCTTTTCCCTTCAGTTAAATGCACTATATAAGCCAGATACACATAACTGTGAAATTATGGTAACAACTGCAGTTCTTTTAAGTAGTGAGTCATAACCAAATAAGCAAGAGAATAGCAAACTAAAAACTATTTATACAGTTACTTGGCACCTAAGTAAATTGCAGCATGCAGGGTGAATAAAAATGCAAGGCATTGTGTTGAAACAAGATTTCTCCTGAGCTGGGGGTTTGTTTGGCTGGAAGCTTTGGTTTTGCATTCTGTTCTTGAAATGTATGATCAGCTCCATCAATGAAAACTCAAAGGAAAGCTGGAATTTGTCCCAGGATTTCGAGGAAAATCATTACAGAGGAGCTGTCAGTGTGTGAAAACCTTGGGCTATGTGAATGAATGGAGCAGAAATCAAATAATTAATTGATGGATATAGATGACAATTTTGTAATTAGAAGGGAATACTTAATTTTTACAATTCTGCCTAGTGACTGGTTTGTAGAAGTCAGGGCTGTTATCCCCCTGAATTTCCATTAACTCCCTTGGTGTGAGCATAGATATTTACTTTATGTTTTTTGGCACTGTTTGTCTCTTAATTCCTGTTTATCTTTGGCATGAGTCTAACAGTACTTTCAGGAACAACCTGATGTGGTGTTTTGAGGCCTGGTGAGTTAAAGCAATATTCTTGGAGCAATGCCCTGAAGTACAGCACATTTAATTTTAAATTTGCTTATAGTGTTCTCTGTTGTAGTTTAGGTACAATAATCACGGGTGAAATGTTTTATATTTGCATGATGTGTAAGAAGGCAAATTCTGTGCAACAGAATTCAAACCAATGGCTGACTTGTCCATTTGCACATCCAGCATGGATGTCTGGTTCAGGGGCATCCCATTATTGTAGTCAGCACAGCTGTGCTGACAGAAACACCTCAAATACTGTTACACCAGAAAAACTGTATTTTGAGCATTGATTTTTTTTCTGACATCAAGAGTCAGTGGTGTGTTACTACCTCAGAACACACATACAACCATCAGTACCATCACTCATATTGGATGCAGTAAATATGCATGAGTATTCCTCATGCTCTGTCCTTGCTATGAAGATGATAGCATAGTTGGTAGATCTGCCTCTAAATAAAGCCCTTAAAATACTAATGGCTTGATCTTTCACTCCTGTCTTTTTTACATCTTTTTTCCTTTCATCTGTGTACCAAATGTAGAAAAACTTCAGAGCTTGACTCCCTGCAAATTTGTATTTTAGAAAGGTCATTTGTAAGCTGGCAAATCAGCATTACCCAAGGGTCCTATTAACAGATTCTGTCTATTGTGCTAACAGGCCCTATTTGTCTAGAGCTAGCAAAGCAAAGGTGGTAGTAAGTACTCCCGGTATTTTGACTTTGTGAAAGCCCTGGAACTTGGGAATTTCTGGTGCCATCCCTATTTGCCTGAAGTGTAGAGATTTTCTTCGAGGCTCTGTACCCTCAATTGACACAATCAACATCTGACCTGCTGCTGTCTGACCAATATGCCTGAGAGCAAACCTATATTTTTGGGAGATTTGCATGAGAAAGAGGGGTTGTCCAGAACTTTCTGGGATCTGCTCTGCTGTGAGAGCAAATTCTGTGTCTGGGGACTGGGGACTGTGCCTGGGGAGTGGCTGATGTATCTTCCAGAGCTCCTCAGCCCTGCTGCTGGGCATGTGCCTCCAGGCATGTGAGTAGCCACAGTTAGAGGAGACTTTTGCCTCATTTCACAGATGTACAGATTGGTGGTGTGTGGTCTGTCCTTCAGTGCAGGCTCTGATCAGGTGTTCTGCAGGTGAGATAAGGACATCTTCAGGGCATCAGTTAGGGATGGAAAGGGAGCAGTGTATTATGTTTCCTAGGGATGTGGTCAAAGTTTTGACTGCTCTTCCTGGATTTTAAATCAAGATTTAGCCTGCCAGACCTGCCCTGTCATGTGCAGATAAGTCAGCAGCAAAATGATGAGAGCACTGCACCAGGTGACTTGATGACAAGTCTCATATTTAACTTGGTTTGATTTCACCAAGGGCTTGGGTTGTAAATCCAAAGTTTAACTCCCTCCTGTTTATTAATAAGGAAGAAATTCCTACTCTAGAATCAAACCTCTGCAAAAACCCAGGTTACATTTTTGATTGTCTGCTGAACTAACCATCCACTTCAGAAAGCAGAACCCTCACATCAATTCCTCTAGTCCATAAATAGAGTCCTGTCGTTTGTACAAATGCTTATGTGGGCCAGTACTGGGGTTATTTTGATTAATCACCTGAACAGCTGTAACAGCCTTAAGAGTTTTCTGCATGTGTCATCCAGCTGGCAAACAGATTTTAATTCATTAGAGCACCTACACTTAATCATAACTGATGTAAAGTCCTGAGATTTATATGGAAAGATAAGATTTAGTGAGGAAAAAAAGAAAGTAGCATGCTGTCCTTTTGTGTAAGGCACAAAAAAAAAAAAAAAAAAAAAAAAAAAAAAAAAAAAAAAAAAGCCCAGGACTTCAGTTAAATGCTTATTTTGAACAAAAGATAGGAGAGTTATTTTTCCAATGTATTTATGTCAGAATATAGAAATTAATATCTACTTTTGTTGAAATCAGTACATTCCCCCCATCAATACTCAGAGGACAAACTGTAACACAGACTCATGGAGAGAGTGGCTCTGTGTTCACTAGTATGGTCTGCTCAGCTGCCTCAACAGCTTCCTTGTGACAAAAGGTACAGGCCTCTGTCATAAACACAAAGGACAGACTTCAGCAGATTCTCAAAACTTTCAAGAGAGGGGTTAAATGGAGAATAAGGTACAAAAGTTCACGAACCTGAAGGCGCAAACTTCAGTATCTGTTCTGTGTTCTGCAGTCTGAGACATTACTTTGCACACAAATTACTTTAACAGATTTTCTATAGCGTAGTTTTGTTTCCCATTTTTTCATCTTTCTGTGTCCTGGCATTTTTTTCTGATTGCTCATGGTAGTATATAGCAAGTTTCAAGATGAACTGGTAAAAAGTCAGTTTTCCCAATGCTGGTTTAATGCTTTCTTTAAAACATAATTAGCCTAGATGTTGTTGTCTGAAAATACATATTAAAAAAATAAATACTCCACAATTTTCTAGGCAGCTGACTGTCTCTCCATGGATTCTGTGGCTCTGTTTTCACTCATTCCTCAGCCCAGAAACAGATAACACAGGTAGTAGGTTGCATTCTTTGCAGTTACTCCACCCAGCATCAGGAAGCTCCTTTTCCCCCAGGAGGAGATCCCAGCTGTAGAATAGCCTCTCCAGCACAGAAGGACAACAAGCAATTCACACTATCAAAACCAGAAAACAGAAAATGGAAAATAGAAGGGGTTTTCTTAAAAGGTTTAAAAAATGTTGAAAGTTAACTTTTTATGTCCTAGGGAATCCATACATTGTATAAACAGGAACTTGGGGACTTATGGGAAGAGGATTGTTATTGTGTTGTTACTGTCTTTATATTTTAAAGCCACATTGCTCCTGAGATACAATATAGCCTTCCCAGAGAATCAGAAAAACACTAGCGTTCCTTAAACTAATGCTGATTTCTTTTTCTTTCTTTTTTTTTTTCTTTTTTTTTTCTTTCAGGAAGATGAGCTCAAAGTTCCTTACTTTGTATCTAAGCAGTGGGGCTCTTTCTTCATGGACAGATTGCCAGGCCTGGAAAATGCAGAGGAGTCCTTCGTTCACACGTGGTCCTGTAAATGTATTAGCACTTACAGCACAATTGCAATCCCTAGTCTGGAAGCAATAGCAGGTAAGGAATGTGTTTGGGGTTTTTTTTCCAATGAATGTGCAGTATTCAAAGTTTGTAGTGCTGTAGATCTGGTTTTGAGATGACATGTATTTAAAATACATTCAAAATACTCTGTTCATACTGTGCAGCACTTAGCACTAGTGTTTAATACTAGGTGTTTAATTGCTTCTCTGTTAGAGGTAAGGTGCAACATTTACCAGACTGTAGATTAGTTCCTGAACTTGGTCCCTACTTCCTCACTGTGGTTTGCTGTTTCTATTTTCAGTGGTGAGATACATTTGAAACAAACAACATGCAAAGTTACTTGAGAGTGTTATACTTGCAAAAATGTTTCTCACTGATCTGGCTTGCTACACTTCCCCTATCAGTTGGCATTTGCTTTACTAACACCTCCCTTCAGCATCTTTTGCCTGCATTGTGCATAAGACCACAGAATAAAAGTTTGTTGCAAGAGAGCATTTCAGGCTTGCCCAACAGTGACTTCTACAGCAGGACACATGATAGACCTTTTCTTTGCAACCATATTTTACACGTGTACTTACATTGTATGGATATCTCAGAACAATCATAGGCTGTCAGAATTTGTTTATGCTTCTGGTATTTGCCATTTTGCAGTCTATTTCAGCCTAAAGGCACAAAACCCAAACATACCAATGAAAAATGCCAACAGAAAGATGACTTCTGTAAAACTCCCATCTAATACCTTTTCCAGGGTCATACTGTGGCTTGCTTTGAAAGTGTTGGCCAAGAGAAAATGGTCAGCCACAGTCTGAAACTCTGCCTCCCAGCCAGCTCCCCCCCAACCACAGCTCAGTTTAAAGCACAAGTGTAAGTAAGAGCTCTCAACCACAAGTGTATGACAAGCTTTCCAGCTACAGATGAAAGGGTGGGAACCCATAAGCATATATGGGCTGTTAGTGAGTAGGATAGCTGCCTGTCATCAGCACTGGAGCTCTTAAAAAGCCTGTTTCTCCATTGGGCAGGACACCATGATCTGTCCCTCCCTGCATTGAACCACTGCTGGGGCAGAGGGTCATGTCTGTAAAAGTTAAACCCCTGTGCTAAAGGACAGGGGAGAAATAATGTTTTAAACGTGCAGCTGTGTGCCATACAGGAGACTCAAAGTTGAAGGTACAAGAGCATCTCTGCTTTCTTACAGAGAGTGGTATTTCTTGTTTGTTTGTGTGGAAGAGCAGATGTTCATTGTTATGGATGTTAAGGCATTCCTGACTCCTCTTGAATACCTTGTCTGACTGCTGTCACAGCAAGCTGTGAGAACCCCTGCTTTGCCAAGCCCTGAAGTTTTTGGCTGCAGTTTTAAGTCATATCTTAGCTGCAGCTATTTGGGAATAACTATCTAGAAGAGATTGAAATGGGTTATGTAAATTTGATGCTCTCCAGCTTTTCCTTTCCCATTCAGCTGCTTTAATTAGCAGCAGAGGACTTTCCACTGCCAAGCTGCAAAAACTCAGGCCTTTTCTCAAGATCCCCTGAGCCCAAACATGCAGCCAGGCTGCTACCATGCTGACCACATGAACCTAGCTCCCAGCCAGCAATGTGCTGACTGTGAGAGCTCAGCTCAGGCTGGCTCAGCCTTGACCCAGCCAAACAGCCTTGACCCAGCTGCCCTGCTCACTGGAGGTGTGCTGGAGCCTCCTATGAGCTGGGGGTTGACAAGGGTTTCTCTATCAACAATGTCTGACCTGGCTTTTGTCCACCCACATGAGCAGTAGTTAGTACCATGTACAAGTCAGGATGCCAACAGCTTGTGATCTGCATAAATATTTGGTGAAATGTGGCAGATGGCTGTGCTGCTGACTTTAAGATTGATTCTTCTTGTTTGGCTGCAGTGAGTATCTGTGCATGAAGAACAGCTTGGTTTACTTCACAAGAAGTAAAAAGATTGAAAACGATTATTTCAAAAACTATTCAACATTACTCAATATTAGTAACTCACTTAATACCAGTTAAAAGGTGCATTAGAAGTTCTGAACTTTAATCTCACTTCTGGAAGGGAAGGTATTACTGGAATTGCAGGCTACTGCACCACAGTTCATTATCTAAACTCTCCTGAGAGTCCTTGAAGAGAAAATGGTATATATTTTTGTGCATGAAAAAGTGTATTTCATTTATTGTTAAAATTGCCCAAAGGATGCCTTCTACAATACCCTCTGTGTACTTCCATCAGTTTGGAGTTATACTGATAGTACATGGTTAATAAAATAGTAGAAGCCAATGTCCCTATTCCTATTCTACATGCCTCACTCACAAATCCATCTGTTTCTCCACTTTTCTGCTGTTGAGTCTTTCTTCATTTACAGCTCCCTTACAGATTTTGAGCATTTTAAAGCACAATGATATCATAAGAGATTTTCCAAACTGGGATCCATTACCATGGGAATGTTACTTTAAAGCTCCTGCATGGAAATTAAAAGGTGTAGGGGTCTGACATTCTGCATAAACCAGAGTTTCCATGACATTTTTCTCCACTTGACAAGGTTAGGTATGGGCCAAGTAGAGGAGGATTACTGTGATCTTTCCTACCTGAATAATCTGAATTTTACCTTAAAGACAGTGACCACTACTTTGTGACCATGTGATCACACTTCCAGATCCCCATGTTAATAATTGTATTCCCTGAATCATATAAATATTCCAACAGTATTTTCAACAGTTTCAAAAATACTCTTTAAGACAGTTTTTAATATTATTATTATTATTATTAACAGTTCTTTGATCCAAAAATATGATACACATATTTCAAGCTAATGCTTTGTCTTTCAATCTCACTATGTTTGATATTTTTATAAAAGTCACACTTCAAAAAATTCCATTAGGAGTTTTAGAGCTGGGGGGGATTTTTCCTAATTTCATAATTCTTAACCTAATGTTCTAAATTTGTCTCATAACCTCTGAATGGTGAACTTTGTCATAGGATTAAAAACTACTGCAAGCAAAAACAGGAGCCTGAGTGATGTTGCAGCTCAAGAAAATTTCATTTCAGAAAATTAATGCAAATGTAAATGCTTCATGGAGACTGAGTTTTGGAGACTTGATAACCAGGCTTGTCTCATGCATGAGAATAATGCATTTTTAAAATTTTACATGCAGTGTGAAATTGTATCAGGGTTTGCCCATATGTCTCCTTAAGTTTTTCTTCATGCCTTATTGTTATTTCAATTAGCTAGAACTAGAGGAGAAATTTCCATTATAATTAACCAAAGCTGTCTCTTTAAAGATGCCTACAGATCTGTACCCTGCCACTTTCTGCAGGAGTTTAAGTCGTCAGCCTGCTTGCTGTATAAATATAATGATAAAATTGCCAGTGAACCATGACAAAGAAGTTCATGTTTCTGCTTAGAGCTGCAAATTATCTGCACAATGGAAAGCTCAAGGCAGCAGTGGCTGGGGCTCCACACATGGCAGTGTGCAGGTTGCAGATACACAGGTCTGCCCAGCAGAGATCTGCAGACTTCACACACCATCTTCCACATGTATCTTTTAGGTGAATGGCCTGTTATCATGGAAGACATGAATTTCACTAATCATGTGATATACTAATCACTAATCTGCCATATACTGCAGCCATATACTGCTCTAATCAGCCATATACTATTTCTGTATTGTGAACAGCATCATTTGCAATTATTGCTGAAGTGAAACCAAAAAAATCCCTCATATTTTTGCACCTTAGTTCTATGTTTTTTAATTGACATTGAATCAGCTAAAGTAAAAACCAACTCCTTTTAAAATTAAATTAGTCCTTGCTGTAACCAGACTGATAACTGTGCTCTTGCTAAAATGATACAATAATATATAACTCCCTTAAACACATAGAACTATCTGTATTATGTACTTCTGGTTAGGAGTAACCTTTCATATTTAATGTCTTATCTTAGAACTGTGCTTTTACTTGCCAAGTTCAGTGTAAGACTGTGTCTGCACAATAAGTGTCTAAACACTAAGATTATCAAAATGCTTTGAGGATTTAAACTGTTTGGGGAATTTGCTGTTACTAATATTAGTTGCTGTTACAAGGCCAAAGAGGTCATTTTTATAATTAAAACTTTTATGCAAAAAAAGTATTCTTAGAACTGCTGAAAAATTGGTATAAATACACAGCAGTAACATTTCCGAGGTTTTGTGGCCTTGAGATTTTATACAAGGAAAAAACAAACAGATAACAAAGATAACTGAATAGAGAGAAGATGTGTTCTGAGTGTATAAACAGCATCTTGATCTATGTGTCAGTTGAAAAGCATCAGATAATGTAAATCTGATTCATCTGTTCCAGGAAACTAGCTTTAATATTCTCCTTTCAGAAGAAAAAAAAAAAATCATGCCCAACACAACCAACAAATATAAGGCATATTTTTTTCAGCTGGAAAATACAGCAATAAAACAGCATTTTAACCATAAAAAATTACTGTTCAATAAATCAGGACTAGTTTATAAAAAGTTTTCAGGACCTAGTTAGTTCCCAAATGGTCTGAGACCTCATCTTTAGCACAAAATTTGACTACTTGACAGTAATTTTCAGTATTGAAAGGACAGTATTAAGTATATTACAGTTTTTTTCAGGCATTCCTTCCTTCTTCAGAAAGGTGTATTGACTTGTGCCCCTGGAGACCATGTCAAATCATGCAGAACCCAAAAGATTACTTCCTAGCCAATAGCTGACAGAAATGTTCCTGCCATCATTATTTTGCTCTATGAGATGTCAAAGTACACCCACCTCAAAAAGATTAAAGGGAGAACTCATGAGCAACTCATTAAGAAAGGGGGAACCACTCAGTCATTTCTGCTTTAGAGTTATCCTTCAACTCAGGCAGCATAATTTCATTTGCAGGCTGTAATTAAAGCTATAATTGGGTTTTGAATGGATCACAGGCTTATGGGGTGGGTTTAGACTGACATTTCATATACTGGTTATAATACAGTGTTGATAACTTTTTAGTGTGAAAAGTAATGAAAATAGGTAAATCACCAAATACTGAAAATACTCATCTGACCAGGTTTAAACTATACATAACCTGCAACCTCACATGTACAAAAAACATTGCTGGAAGCATTTATGTACTCTGCATTAAGATGGTCACACATGCACAAAAAATTGTGTAGGCCTTGTCTTCATGAGTGGATTTTTATTTTAAGGTAGACAATGTTTATCACCCTTCAAGAGAAAAAATCAGGCAAAGGGAAAGAAAGCATGTGTTTTACGAGAGAGCAGAACGTGATGAGATTAACCCATCTCATGAGTTTGGAGAGGAAGCTTATCTTGATGAGTTTGCCTCAAAATGAAAGTAAAGGAGTGTCTGCATTTCTCTTAATATAGCTCCTTCACAGTCCCAAAATGCAACTCCTTTTATTTTAATGAATCAGAAATACCTGTCACCTCAATTGCTTGTTTCCAGGCTAACTTCTTGCACCTGCCTCAGAAGCCCTTCCTCCTTGCTCTAAGATCCAGAATGTATCATTCACACAGAAATTAATTTACAGATCCCTGAAAGACTAACACTTTTTGATAGGATCTTGGCATTCTCTCAAGATTTTTTTTTTTTAGATTAAGTCTTCACCTAGATATTTAAAAATATTATATTATAGTCCAATATTTTCTTCTGATCAGTTCCAGATCAAGCAAAGAACCACACAGGGCTATTTTCTTACAAGACCTTCAAAAACCACTGTTTAAACTAAAACAGAAATGAGAGACTTTTCTCTCACATAGAAATAATGAGTTTTCTTGTGAAAACCCAAAACAGCAAAGGAATTTCTGAGGCTTTTCTCCACTGCAGACTCTTAGCAGGCTCAGCTGCGAGTTAGTGCATGCCTTGTGCACAGCTGTTTTGTTCAGGAAGGGGTCAGCAGTCCCTTGGCCATAGGGTAGACCCAAAGTAATGGGACTTGTTATTCCCAAGATAATTACAGTAAAATTGCACACCACAAGCAATCACAGCAGCCACGATGGGACAGTCATTCCATTTCCCCAGGCACACATCTGTCTGCAAAACTGGTAGTAAAGCTGCTGCTGTACATATCCCTGCAGTTTGCCACTGGGGTTTTCTCCAGTGGCACTGTCTTCTGTGTTAGACACCACAGAAAAGTAACCAGAGACAAACCTCATTGGCACTGAAGCTCTCTCTTGCTCAGGCCAAGCTCAGTCCACAAATGTCTGCTGGCAATGCCACAGGCATGATCTCCAACCAATATACCTATGTTGGCAAAAGCTCTTATGTAAGTGCAAGTAAAGCAGCAAGCCTGCACTTTGGCTGAGAGTAGTCTTTATTCCTGCATGCCCTGGGGTAAACTGCACTGGCTTGTATAACCAACTGTATCCAAACTCAGCAGCTTGCTCCAGTGGAGCAAACCTGTGTTGAGGAGTCCCCTCTTTCCCACACTGCACAGATACTCTACTCCTCTTCAACTTTTTTGAGTTATGGAGTATGCAGACAGCAGCTCTGACTTTCATGTAATTGACAGAAGAAATGCTTTTCTTTGCTGACTTCACTCTTTTGGGAGCTGTGCTTTAGTACAGCAAATATCTGAGCTCCAGTTTTGGAAAATCAGCCTTAGAAGTTTTTCTAAAAATAATTGCTATCAGATAGATCTACTTGTGGCCTTGGGTTTTTTCTTTTTGCCTCTAGTATGCTGTCTCACATCCTGAGCTTTTAGTGCAGGTGCTGCTTTGACTGTTGCAAAATAGAGGTGGGCCAGGAGATAAAAACATTTGGTATTTAGAAGAAGCAACACCTGTTAACAGGTTACCCACAGACTGGCAAGTCAAGTCACTCAAAGGCACAGCCAAACTGGTGAGTTCCCCTGCAGCAATTGTGCTTACTGCATTGCTAAGAAATAATTGTTAGAAGTTGTTATCATTAAGAAATTAATGTTTTCTTTCAGCAGTGACTTTGAAATACAATGAAAGATTTATGATAAAGCTTCTAAGCCAGCATTAATTGTGGAAAATCCTCTAAAAGCAAAAGAATTTATACTAGCTGATGGTTTGTCCTCTGCCCCTATAATTACCTCACCCAGATGACGATATGTAAGATAGAGCTCTCGGTGTTTTCTGAAATTTGCCACAATTAAGCAGTTTAAAGATCTGTTTTTCAAACTTGAGTATCACTAGCAAGGTTTTAGTTCTTTTCTTTGGTGATAATCAGGAGGATATATTTGGATTCACTAAAGAACACAACCCTGCTGTTTACTTAGGAGGCTTCTGCAGCATCTGGCGCCAGCGCTGTTCACTGGCAGGGAGCAGATTTCAGGATGGGAGAGGGAGTTCTGCTTTCTGCAGGGCTTCTCACTCGTCCCAGAGATGCTGCTGTGGTGTCATGATGAAAAAATGTTGGCTTTGCTTTTGTTGGTCAATACTGAAAAATGATTCCTGACATTTCTGCGGTGTATTTTGGGAGAAATCTGTTTCAATCTTGGACTGTGCTTTTAATTGAAAAATAAAGCCATCCATCTAAAGTGCTTAGTTAAGATTTTATTTGTTTAATGTATTGGTTTGTTCAAGGAAGTTGAAAAAAATTAGAGTAGTAAGTTTATCAAGCAGGCCTGTGTCTGGATTAAATTAAAATTGTCTTCCATTCAGTTACTCAAATACTTTCCTGATCACTCATTGAGAATATTATGTTTTCCCTTCTTCTTGTGGTTTCTCTTCCTTGCTTGTGGGTGGAACTCCAAGTCTTCCTGTGATAAAAGCTTGTTGCATTCATTTAGCTGGCCTACACTAAGTGCACAGCACATTAGACAGTGAGATGTTGTAACTATGATATAAATCCATCCATAACTCCTAAGTACATGTGTGGATCTGGGTATATTTAAGCATCAGAACACAATGTTTTACTTAATGTCACGTAAAAACAGAATCTGGATAACTGGAACACGGTAACTGACAGTAGCTACTGTTCAAATATCATCATTGTTATTTTGTTCATGCCAGGGCTGCTGGAGGCAGGGCAGGGCAGAAGCTCCTCTGAGCTCAAGTTAAGCCATATAACCTGTGAGGGTTGCCCAAGCCATTGGGAAATGCTAATAACACTCAGTGGTCACCACAAAGGAAAGCAGTTTTCATCACTCATTTGCAGTCAGGCTGGTGTGGGAGCAAAGAAAGGAGGGGGACAGGAATTCAGTATGATGCATCTAATAACTGGCATTTCTGTAAATCTGGGACCTTCTATACTCCTCTGGGACTCTCTTGGGACTCTTCATGTCTGATCTCTAGGAGTCTTTGGCTCTTAAAGAGAGTATCCTATTTGTCTTGGGTTTAAAAAAATTAGTCTGGGTGGAATTATTTAAGAATGATAGAAAAATTCTGGGACTCATTCTCAAGCAATTGGGTAAAGTCAGCTCGTTCCTTCTTCCAATCTCAAGTTGTTTCATTTGTTCAAGTCTATTTAGGGTTTTTTAGGATAGTGGCAATATTGGATTAATTTTGTGCTGAATTAATTATCAGTAGGTTAGGACTCATTAGAGCCTTGCTGTTAAGCTCTATCTCAGAGAGGACTCAATATCTGCCCCCTGCCTAATTTATGACTCTCCATCAGGTTTAGATGAGAAGTGGGTGCCAAGATACAGAGGTCTACCACCACAGCAGCAGCTCTGAGCATGCACAGCAGCAAACCCTGAAGAATTTACTGGGGAAAAACATTAGGAAAATAACTTGGAAATAAGAAACTATTTTTTTCCCCAAGATTGGCTTTATTATCAAATGCTGTATAGGGTTAGGCTGCTGGGTTTTTTTCATACTTTTGCAAAATGGATATGAATATTTTCTAGCCATCTTCCAAAGTCAGCTTGCTGAGACAAAAGCAACATTTAAATTTATATACTGGGGTGGGAATGTATAAACATGTATAAAATAGTTTGGTGTTTAAGCTGATTCTGTAAAGCTAGTTTACCAAGAAATACCAATGAAATTACCATTTTGATCCAGCTTATTCTTTTCCTTGGCAATAAGCAACTCTGTAGCAAGTCTGCCCCATCTGTGCTGCTTTTTGATTAAACTTCTCTTGGGAAACTCCAGGCTTCTGGACTATTAAGCTAGTAAAAGCTTTTTTATAAAACTAATTGTATGAAATTCGATTTTTATAGCTTGTAAAGATATTTGGAAATATTTGCTTTCTTTTTCAATTTATTTTGTAATTTTTTAAACCTTTGTGTTAAACTGAGCATCATAAATATACTCATCACCCAGTAAATCCAGTGGGCTTCTTCATGCTAGGAGAACATCTGCCTGTTCTGCCATGCTCACAGTGAGCTCCAGAGATTTCCTTGACTCAGACAAAATGAGAAAATTAACTTCTTTGACAAGCTAAAATCATCCACTTAAATAATTCTCTTCCAATTAACTTTCCTCCTATTCCTCCTTTATTCCAGTCTCTATCTGATTTTTCACCTTGATCTAAGTACTCACTTGCAGTGTTATGTTCAATATGAGTTTAAAGCTGCAGACCTGGATGCTGACCAGGTGCCTGCCTGCGAATCACTTGTGAGACAGAACTGCATTTCCTGTTGTTTTTGCTGAAACTACTAAAATTGTGGGTTTCTGTTTCGTAGAGCTATTGAATAGGTGGGGGGCGAAATTGCAGTGTGTAGTGACAGGATGTCACTTCCCCAGATTTACACCAAAATCTAAAAAAATTTGCAATTCAAAAGTTGTACAGATGAGCTGAGTAATAGCTTTTATGCATTACTTTGGTCCTAAACAGACAACCTGGAAAGGAGCAGCTAACCCTGTTTGGGGGGAGTTTGTTCTTTCTATTAATTCATTGGAAAGGGAATGTTTTTTGAACTAAGTTTTATTTATATTTTTTTTAAATTTGGTTTCTTAAACTTTGAGTTTGAGGTGAGCACGAGAAGTATCAGTTTTCTGTCTGTGAGGGTGGGCGGGTCACTGCTGGCAGCAGAAGCTTTTTAAAAAGTTACAGAAAAGAAAGCTTTGACTGTTCAGAGCTATTTTAATGCATTCAGTGTTCTTTACAGACTGGAAGTGATGAGTACATCAAGTTGCAAGTACAGATTTCTAAGAATGCTTGATACAAAATGATGTTGTTAACGTTGGACTGCAAGAAGGTCTAAGAGCGGGTGCCTTTTGGGAATCTTGCTTCAAAAGCCATGAAAAACAAAAAAGGAACTGATTCTTTGTTTTAAACATAACTCTCATATGAGTAGATTGCTGAGATAAAAGAGAAGGTGACAAATTAAAGAATGAACTTGAAGGTATATTGGGAGAAAAACTGAATCTAGGCTTAATGAAGATTTTTGATTAGTATTTGAGCATTAGTTAAATAATTGTCTCTGACTAGCATTATTTCATCAATCAGGGGACTGAATATCCTTTACTGCAGTTGAGTAAACTCTGAAAGTCAATCCCTTGAACAGCTGAAGATGCCAAATAAATGTGTAATCATGCAATCTGATTGAATTCTGATGCTGGTGAGCAAACAGCTCAAGGTTTTAAGAAGTACTGCTATTCACCACAGGCTTATTTTTTATGTGATACAGGCTGTGTTGCTAATCAGATGTGGTATGTTTCTGTCTTACAGATTTACCACTGGATTATAGATTTACACGATTTTCCTCAAATAATTCAGCAACTGCTGGGTACTACCCAAGCCCTCCAAGAGCACTGCTGCCAACTGAGGACTCAGCAATGGTGAAATAGGTTGTTGGCTTTTTCCTTAAATAACCCTGTGGCCCTTACTTAAACTGCTATCAAATGCTAATTCGTGAAAATGCTGTGTGATGCTTCATAAAATAGAGTGATGGATTAAAGCAGACTCCTGTGTAGACTTGTGTTTCACTTGTTTCTCTAGTCCAATCAGAACAGGTGAGTGATGCATTCTTCTGTCCAAGTCTTCTGACCACCACTACCTTTCACAAAGTGCTTTTTCCATGCACTGCCCACTGCCTTCAGGAGAAATGTAATAGTAATACCCCATCCTGAGTTACATTCTACATTTTTGAGGAAATTGTAGGTAGTTTGTCTGTGAGATGATGCTGTTACTACCATAAGCCCCAGGAAAGACACAGCCATATTTCAATTAACAGTTACCTTGGGTAGCCCAAGTTATCACCATATATCAATGTTCTGCAGGCTCTGAGGAATTCATGCTCCCACTGTAAGTGTTCTTGGAGACAGAGAGAGACTGAGTCCCAAACAGAAAGATCATCATACTCAAAGAGAGATTTGAGTGGGATTTAGGCAGACTGATAATTCAGAAAGCCTTTATCATACTTTGTATTCCTGAAAATACTTGGCTGCTCTTCAGCCATAAGGTTCCCTACATGCCTTTTCCTCCTTTAGTCTGCAATACTTCAAGCATCAGAGCCCTTCTGCAGAAGGAGGGAAACTTGTACACAGTTCCCTTCTCTGATGGAGTGGATTCAAATCCACATTCTTCACCTCCCTGGGAAAACCTCCCAAGAGTAGGAAAGATATAGCAACCAGCCATCTTTGCCAAGTGCAGCCTCAGCCAGAAGAGGAGCAAAACTCAAGGCATGAACTGAAAATACATGATTTTTACCTGTTTATTTAAGCAAACAGGAATCCTGTTCTCTGTGGATTTTGGTTCAAAGACCTGTTCTCCAGCACTTAGTACAGGGAGAGCTCAGTAACTAACACAGGCTAGCAGATGCAAAAACATGTCAAATATTTGTTTAGTCAGCAGTTTTGTCACACTATGATGGCAGGTTTTTGGATAAACTTCCCTCAAAGTTTAAAGAACAATCAACACAAACTTAATTTTTTCGTTTCCAAGGAAAAGAACTCACTTTGTTAAGCCTAGACGATTACCACAATGGATTCAGTTTGTATTGACACTTAATTTGTGTCACCACAGCTCACTCTGTGTCTTCACAGCTTCACCAGCTTAAACATTTTGTGTCAGAATCAGACATAGACACCATTCCACCTCATTTCAGAGATGATACTGGCCTCTGTCTGCATATTTTTTCCTGCTTTTAAATAGAATGTTATTTTTACATTCTTGTGGACCAGTTTACTTGCAAGGAATAAACAACATTTCCAAATTAGCATTAAGCACTGGTTTATTGAAAGGAAAACATAAAACAAATGGGGACAAAACTGAGAAAAACTTTCTTTAAGACAAGGTGAATGAGGAATGAAAATGGAAGTGCCATTCTCCTCATAAAATACAGGCTGAAAATATTTGACTTGAGATGGTAACAGTTAGTAATTGTTGAGTTTATTTGGAATTTTTTAAATTAGCATCAATGTCTTCAGCAGCAAATCTTGCTCATGACGGTGATATGATCTGTATTAAGGAGAGAGAGATACCCAGATTAAAATCTCAGATTCCTGATTACAGCATCTTTGAAATTCTAGCTTGAATCAAGTAATCTTCTGCAAATAATTTCAAACTAATTTATGGTGCAAACCCATATTGTGTACCCTCACACTTCTGTTGTTATGAATTTAAAACTGGTTTTTTTTAATTGGGGAAATTTTTTCTTGATTTTTTTAAAGGAAACTAATTGAATTGTTATGGAAAAACAGGTTTAAAATATTCTAAGTCCTTGGGTCCTGATGACTCAGTAGAGAAGCAGTATTTTTTTTAATGGAAGGGTGGCAGATTCTGAAGACAGCCTGAACACAAAGCTCACCAGAAGAAATACATATGCCCATCTTTGACAAAGGCTGTCAGCAGCCATTTGCACGTGCTGCCAGAAGGATCTCAGAGTAGCAGAGAAAGAAGAGGATAACAGAAAATTGCTGTAAACATGACTCCATGTGCCACTGTAGTCTGTGGCTGCAGGAAAACTTGGGAAAAATAACTGAAGTGGTTTTCCAAAAAGTAGAGTTCCTCTTACTTAAAGACTCCTCTATTCAAGGATCTGTGAAAATTATATAGATCTTATTGCAAAGTAGAGATTGGAAATGGAGGAATGAGGAGAGCTGTGGCAAGAGGAAATGGCACAAAGAACCAGGGAGAAGAAATGCACACAGCAGAAAATTGCTAGAAAGCTGGCCATATTAAATATGACACTGTAAAGACACCATCTTTGCTTTTTCCTTATTTCTGTCTCTCTTCTTTTTCTTTTTTTTTTTTAACCCCTGGAAATCTCTGAAATTCTTGGATTCTCTTGTGAGAGGCCATTGACAGAAAGATTGTTGAAGTGCCTGCTCAACTATCTGGCACATCAGCAGGGAGACATAAAGTTGTAAAGTTTCCTTGAAATCACTGTGTCTGGTTAGACAGCCTTGAAAGCCACAGTTTTGCTTAATGCCAGAGATGAATACCAAGTCTCTTTTGGTGTCTGTTTTGGTATAAAGCACATGTGTCTGGATTTTAAAATAAAGGGAATTTATTTCTGACCAAAAAAAAAAAAATGTTCTTTGAATTTACTTTGTAGCTGAGCAGCAAAATGAGAAAGGGGAGATAAGCTTGTCTCAATGCAGTGCAAGGAGAGGTTTTGCTACAGCCTCAAACGAAACAAAACTTGACCTGCTCAGCATAAGACATATGAAACAACCAAAAACTTTAATAAATTAATACCTTTAATACTCATTGATAGTAATCTTTGATGCACAGAAGAGCTCAGTGCAGGTTTCCTGACAAGGACTTCTTCATGGGAGCTAAAGGCTTCTTCATCCCCAGTGAGAAGTTAAATAAACACAAGCAGATTATCTGTGGTGAGCAGGGGGCACTGCTGGACTCAGGATTTTCAGAGGTTTCTCCTTCCCCAGACTATATCTGTGTTAGTGCAGTAGCAATTCTTAAGGGAAAATTTTTCTGATGACAGGCACCAGGAACCAGCAGTCCCAAATCTAGTTTAAGTCTTTCCTCCTGAGGTCAAGTATGCATTAAATCATGCTAAAGTAAGAAACAGCAGAGCATAAGAATATGTTACTTGGCAGAGGTGCCACCAGCAGGAAAGTGACATCTGAACTTCTCTTTTTGACACCACAAGGAACAAAAACACAGTAAGTATAAAACACACTTTCATACAAAAACTTGATGTTTCACAGCAGTTTCTCAGAAAGCCAGGTTTAGAAATAAAGCCACCTCTGTACAAGAAGGTAGAAGAATCACACACTTCACCACAGGGATCTGATTTCCCTGGGAAGGGAGAATGGCATGGGGCAGCCTGCTGCTCCTCAGCATCATGGAAGGAGCAAGACAAGTTTTACAGCACATTTAGGCAACTAACTTTTAAAACAAAATATGCCTCTTTCTGTGCATATGCCTGGAGGCAAATAGCATTTCAGCTGACTCATGGTATCAGATTTAGGGGGGAAAGCACATGGCTAAACTACAGGAACCTTACCTCTGTGGAGTGTGCCAGCTGTAATGGTATAATGGCTAAAATGGTGTAGCCACAGACATCTATTGTTAACAATTGGCCAGAAACCAGCCCTTCCAGCAAGCACATAGCTGATCCAGAACCCCCAGGGGAAAGGCTAAATCTCATTATAAATCCAGTTGCCTGTAATTTTGTTTTCTGCAATTCTAAGTGGAACATCAAACCCCCTTGGTGAGTCACAAGAGAGAAAAAAAAAATTTAGAAGAGGTTTTCTTCTGACTGTTTTTGGTGCAAGAAACAAATGCTGTTTTTCAGTAAGCATTATAAATAGAAATGTTTAACTGGAAAATGGAGGCTGGATTATGGCCAAAATAAGATGGAATCCAGGAAGTTAAACAGACACTGTGATTTCCAGCCCTAAAAGCTTGCTAGCATCTTTACAGGGAAATCTGGGGATTCCTGTCTACAGGACTGGTGCTGTGGCCAGGATGGCCCATAATCTTCCTGAATATGGGACAAAGGTGTAAGGTAAATCTTTCCAGTATGAAGTGGGTACCCACAGCTGTTCTCTGGCAGCCATGGCAAGACCACAGAGGTTTTACAGCTGGCCAGATGTCACAGTTCACAGAAGGGCAAACATCTGAAGCAGCACATTCAACTTCTGCCCTGCTGCAGCTAAACTGATTTAATCAGAACTGTGCTAAAAATCCCTCACGCCTCCCACTCCCGCAGCGCACACGTGGCTCTCTCACACGTGGCCATAACAGCTTTTGAGTATTTGCACAGGGGTGAGAAACCATCACAGCCACTTCAAAATTATGTGATGGCTTTCAGCCCCTTCTGCAAATTAGAGGTTGCAAGACACAAAATGGTAGCAGCACAGATGGAGCAGCAGCTCCAGCGGCCCAGCCAGAGCAGATTCTCCAGCCAGAAAGGCATTTCTGCTTTCCAGTGGCTACTAGATATTGAGTAAAAAACAGTGAAACACTCTATTTGATTCTGCCTTACAAAGCTAGGAGCTAACATTCTTTTTAAGAGTGAAGAAAATCATAAACCACTTTACACTGTATACTGGAAAAAGTAGGAAAAAAAATAGGTGCTCTATTCTATCTGTTCTGAGAGTGATATTTTCAGGGTGTATTTTAGGAAATAAGTCCATTAACTTTCAGTAAACCTTGTTCTGTCACAGCACTAAATGAACTCCAAAAATTGGGACTCCATGTACCTAATAAATGTACATTAAACAATTAATTTCTAAAGCCTCCAAAATCTCTGAGGAATAAAAGTACAGGTGAATATAGCAATTCTTTTTTTTGCCTTATCTCTAAATAATTCCTGAAAGTTTCAGTTTTCTCTCTATATCATCCCCTCTATCATAACTTCAGCTCACAATGAAAAATTAAATATGCACTCCTGTGTGCTAAGCAGCCTGTAAATTACATTAATCAAGAGAAAGAAGATGCAACTGTAAATTTTGTGAAATTAAACAACATGTTATTAAATTAAGAGATAAAAAATTATCTTATTCTGAGAGAGGCCTCAAAAATACCTACTGAAGGGCTGCTGTTGAAGCAGCTGCAGCAATGTTGGAGACAGCAGTGTTGGAGACAGCAGCACTGAGGGTCAGCATGAGCTGACTGTAGTAGTGTCTAGAGGGTATCAGGGAAAGGAGTTCACATATATCTCAGAAAATAATCATTACCAAAATATATCTATTGTGTGGGGTTTTCATCTTTCCTCTAATCTTCCCATGTTATTGTGCGGGACTTGGAGATGCCCAGTACATTACTGATATTAATCCATACACAAAATGGGGAGGGGGGGGGGAAAGTAGCCTGAATATGATTACATGAATTTAAGAAAATAGACTTAATAACCATCAATATGACCATTGTTAGATAGATATTCTTAAATGTAACTGAAAGTATTTGTATGTTTGTATACATATTTGTGAGCACATTTAAAAACCCCTGCTGTACAAAGCACACTGCCAGGAACTCAACAAATAGATATGGTGCCTATGAGTGGCCCATCACAAGGTGGTTACAGGGGCCCCTGAAATACTCAGCAGCAGTGCCCCAAAAGGCCCAGAACTACAGACACAATGAGTAATTATTGATGCAAATGAGTGCAACAGCTTCATGAAGACCCTAAAACTGAGAAGCAGTGGTGGAGCTGCCTTTGGGGAGTATGTATGACTGCAACAAGAGCCACCCGTTGTTGAGCACCATTGCTTTAGAATCAAGTGTGAAGAATTGATTGCTACAGTACTCTAGTGATGCCTAGTAAGTATTATATTTAAGTGGAAATTAATTTTTAATGCCTTTCTTTGTGTTTGATTTAATATCTCACCCTTGAGTCTTGGCTGCACTAAATAGAATGCAGTAAATCAGAGGGAGAAGATTACAAAGAGAAATGGAGAATCAGCAAGAAGTTTGAATACAGTCACTGAGACAAACCTTTTTCATGCACATGTTTCTGCTGTAAAGAAGAGGAGAGAGACATGGGACTGTGAAACTCTAGAACTGGGATGGGGATAAATAAGCAACTTGTAAAAATGTTCATGAATTCCAGCAGTTGCTTAGTTGTCTGCTTGACTTTCCACATACCAAGTGACTCCATAAAATTGGTGGATTCTAGCCTTAAAAAATGAAAATAGCATTCTACAAGTGGAAAACATTATTGTGACATATTTGGCATCCAGAGAGGGAGGTTGTGGCAGTCAGCTCTAAGAGAGCACTTTGGAAGTGGCTTTGGAAGGTTCTTCTCGGTATGAGCATTAACAGTTTGTGCTCCCAGGGCATGATGCTTGGCCTATAACATCAAACAAATTTGGAGAGAAAGAAGTTGACACTTATCATGCATGTTGAGAAAGGTCACACATTTGAAAACATAAAGTAACAACCAATTCAGATAAATAAGAAGCCACATGCTGCTGGAGAGTTGCGCCTCTGCAACGTGTTTTGATCATCAGCAGAGAAAAGAAGGGATATCTGCTAAAGAACAAGCAGGCCAGTTAGGCAGACAGATACCTGCTAGAAGAAGATAAACCTAAACCCTGTCAATGTCTACAGCAATGTAAAAGCAGTAATATGGATTCTGCTATTAAAAGGCACAGATGATGGAAGTGATTTTTTTATTGGATCAAGGTATTTGATGGCACTTCCCATTTAAGTGCCTGTGTACCTGCTTTATGGTTACTTCCTGACACATCTGAGGACCATGAATTTGTCTCCACTCTGATTACTGATGCTGCAGCTTCCCATTCCTTAAGAAATCTGCAAGAATATTTTTATCTGACTTTGTCTGCTGGCCTCAGGCTAAAACAGGCTGAACACATGGTGAGAGCAAGAAAGAGGGAAAGAAAGGAAATGTAAAGCAGAGAAAGATGTCCCATTTACATACAAAGAAGAGCTGTTTAGGAAACATCTAGTGTTTTTCCCTTCCAGCTACTCTACTGATAGTTTGGCTACCACAAAGTAGAAGAGTAAAAGGCTGCATCTGTGAGAAAGAGAGAAGTGTTTCCAGTCCGTGGATGTAGATGAAGGATTTTGCTGTGAGACAAACTGCTTTGTGCCTCACTAAATGTGCCCCAACCAGATGAGCTTAGACTAGATTTCCAAAATTTGATGGAAGTCAGCCCTAAGAATCAGAATTCTTCTGATTCATAAGACTGATTTCAGGCAACTTCTTTTCATCCTAGTTTTGAAGCTGTGACTGTATCCATGAGCGAGAACCCCAAATGCCCAAGTAGTAAATTGAAAGAATCATGCAACAGCCTCATAAACTTGAAGGTTGTAGCAGGAACAACTAAGTTAGGACACTGTCTGGTGCACACCCTGGTTGGAAAATAGGAAAGGGCCAACATTCTCCCATATGTGTCTGGAACTGGGATAAGATTGGAAAATTAAAGCTGCCTTCATGTGGCTCTAATAAAGTCCAAGGAGAAGAGTTGGGCCGAGCATCTCAGAACAAGGAGAGCAGGGTGAGCAATATGCAAGTGTCCAGTTTTGCAGTCCTGCAAGTCAGCTAGAAGAAGAGACTCTTGTCCTACAGATTTCAGCTCACAGCACTAGATCAGAAATCATCACAGCTGGACACAAAAGGCAAAGAAAACACAAGGGTTACGGTCATAACCAAATAAATTATTTTGAAGAATTACTGAAAAAATATGGGGAGTTTTCTGTTTCTCATTTCATTTGAAGAGTTTTTTGTGTCTCTTAATGGCAACTGTTAGAAGTGTTTCTTACATGGAAATTAGAGACCAAATAGATCATGCAGAGAACACAGGGGTCTTTAATGAAAGGTGGGCAACAGTAAAAAAACCCAAATCAAAACGAACAAAATCAAACAAGCAAAAGAAGACAAATAAAAACAACCTAAGCACACAGAGGAAAATCCAAAGAAGAAAAAAATGCTCTTGCATAGACTGGGCAGGAAGAAAGAAAAGGATAGCCAAGGCTGCATAAATGGAACAGGTAGAATGATATACAGCTTCCCTCTTTAGGCTATCTTCAGTCAGCAAGGAAGAGAAACAAACTCCAAACATCCAAACTCCAAAAAGTGAGAACCAAAGGCTTTTAAATGCATGAAGTATCAGCAGGCACTTGGTGTCTGCCCCAGAATGAGCCCTGCATCACTTGTTCCATGTGGCCCTGCTGCCTTCGTTCCTTGCTGTCCTACTGAGGCAACCGGGTTTGTTCCCTCTTCACATCCTCGTGATCCAGCTTGCCAATGCAGCAGGAAAATAAAGTGTGTTTCCCTCCCCCTGCAAGCCAGATAACTACTGGGCTTTCTTGGCAGCTTTTCCTTCTCAAAGAAGAAAGGATAGATGCTACCAAGAGGTGGCTGTGCAGAGTGTTTGTGATGCCATAGACATTTTCAAGATATGCACTCTGCTTAGGTGTACAGTGATTTCTCTGAGTGTGACCTAAAAATTTGCCATTGTTGGAAAAGAGCAGCATTTCCCACATATGTTTGGCTCAGTCCCACAGACACCAGACATTGCATATAATGTGGTTTGCCATAAACACCTAGGAAAAATAATGAGCATGTGACGTAGGAGTAGAAGTGTCTGACCTGAACAGTTTTCAAAGTATTTCCATGAAACACACTCTGGACAACTGGGCAAATCAATGGTCTTAGCTCCAATAGGTAAATTTAGCTCCTTTCCTAAATCCATTCTGGAGCAATGCCACCCAAAAGGTCAGGTTGCTGTATGTTTTAGTGTCACATGATGCAATTTAGGGAAATGACAGCTACAAAAACTATTAACCTCAGTGAGACTTTTCCAATAAAATAAAATTAAATTTTAAAATATGGGGGGAAAGGGAACAAATAAACTAGGGGTTTGATACTTGAAAGGAAAGAGGGAATGAAAGATTTCAGGGACAGAAGCACCAGAGGAATGGAAAATAGAAGATTGTATGTTACTGAGTCAGTCATTTAAACCTACTTTATGGTTGGTGGCAGGAACAGATCGCCTAGGCACATGATTCATCACATCCTAATGAAGACATCTAAAACAGGTCAGATGAATTCTGCTGTAAAATAATTTATTTTTCTCTGCAGTGCTATAAACAGAGTCTAACGTGACTCGATCAGAGGTAGTTGCCAGTCAAGTACAGAACAAAAGTGCATGACACGTTCAGAGGTTAGACGGATCCCACCCAAAGTTGCTGCTCCAAATTGACATTGTTTCATTGTTTAATTGTTTTCTTCTTGCTGTCAGCACTGAATTCACTGGCATGCAGCAAGGTCAGCAAACCACTGAGAAAAACAACCTCAGCAAGAGGAGTTATACCCATGGCTAAAGAAGTGAAGGGCAGAAGATGATCAAAGACAGTCCATAATCTTGCCTGTGCAAGTAGCATTTTGAACATAATCACACAAAACAGGACCTTGACAGGTCATCTGGTCCACCCCTTGCTCTGAGGCAATATTCATCAGACTTTCTAGATCTGAACACTTCTTGTCAAATATATGTTCAACTTGCACTTAAAAAGCCTCCAGGGAGAGAGGTGCTGTTCGCTTCTCCTTTATTTACTCTTACAAGTAATTTTTTTTTTTATCCTAGCTAGTCTAAATTTCTCTTACTGTAATTTACATACGGTTTTCAGAGGACGAGTTTAAGAGATTAGTATCTTCTTTTTAGCAGCTTTTACTTAGCTGAAGGCAATCTTCCTCCAACTTCTATTCCTGAGGCTAACTTCTTTGGTCTAAAACAATACAAACAAATTTTCTTTTCAAAATTACCAGTGGCAATGCTGAAATTAATCTAGTGTGGACAGATCTTGCCTCTCTTAGATATCGCTGAATCATCCTATAAATGTTAATTTATCTATTTAGCCTGACAAACACTCTGAGCTACTGGGAAGTAAAACAAGCCCCATTTTACACAAGAGGACATGAGTCAGAGAGGATTTGTGGCTTTCCACTCTGTTGGTATCTCCACCACGTTCTAACTGTGCACCAGAGCAAGATCCCAGCAGTACATCCAATCTCATTCTTTAATGAGGCAGGAAGCCAAGAACCCACACTATAAGGGGTCCATGGTGTGCCTTGAATTTGTGATCACAAGGCAGCAGTGGGCAGTTTTTCTATAATATAGAGAGATCCATGCACAGACCAAGGGCAGGATTTCAAAAGCCATGCAGCCATTATGCTTTTCAGAATTGTAAGGGCTAATTCCATTTAACTTAGAGTCAGGTACTTGATATATTCACATACCTAATGATGCAGACGTGAGAAAAACTTAAACACCTTCCTCCTGATCACTTTAGGCACCCTGATAATTTTAGAAATTCCAGTAGAATGAGCCTATCTGCCACATCTGCTCTGACTGTGAGGTCTGCACCTCTTCACATGTTCATTTTTATCACAACAATATTTTACAACTCTAGTGTCAATTCAGTAGATCCTAATACAATTCAAATAAGTGTTCAGAAAGCTATCTTCTAATGGTTAATCTAGTGTTTGCATGAAACTGAAGCACTTCATGCTTTTAGGCATGTCATTACTGGTAAAAAATCAAAGCTTCATTCCAGGTTCTGGCATTGCACTTGGAGATTGCAGCAACAATGTGTGGATCTCTGCTCTTTAAGGCTGAGATTGTCGATAGATATTGCTGAGAAATACAACAGGAATGGAAGGGTGAAGGGAAATTCATAGTTTCTGGCTTTGTCTAGCTTCCACAAATTTATTAGTCCTGATAGAACAGCAGGAAATCACACTTTCAAGCACAATGAATCTATTTAAAACGATCATCAGAAAATACAGATTTTGCATTTTAGAATAGGGAACTGAGGTCTTAGGAGCCTGCTGACTGATTCAGTAACATCAGTAAACACATTACTAAAATGAGGAATACACTTTGTAAGACGTAAGCTTCATGTAATTGGAGACCATCCTGATCTATCATATATAAATATTTTTATTTTCATTACGTAGTCAATAAAATATGCATGGCTTTCAAAACCCAACAAACAGTCGGAATTCACTTAGAACTTTGTCTTGGCTATAGTGACTGAGAAGTAAAAAAGAATGTTCCAAAGTATCATTTATTTTATATTTATATTACTTTCATGTTACTTTCTGAAATATCTTCAATTGTGTGTCTGCGAAAAATGTCGGGATGGCTGACTGGAGCAGTCACTGCATTTCACTTTTATTTTTTTCTTCTTTTACATTGGAAACGTTTATGTAGGTAGCCACACCATACTTAAAAGAGCAGATTGGCAAATCGGCTTTTTGTTTCTTTGCTGGCTTGAGGGGACTTTTGGGTGGGAGGTCCTTTTCCTGTCATGGATACGGTGACAGTACCAGGGATGGACAATGGATATGAATGGGACACCCGGGATGCTGTCACCTCCACAGCCACCCTGCCCGCCCCGCGGTACCGCTGCCGTACCCTCTAGCTCCAGGGAATCCTGTGCCAACACTCCGGCCTCGGAACCAAAACATTCCCTGCGGAGGAACGCTAAAAGGGAGAATTAGGGCATTTCCGTGAAGTTCGAGCCGGGCAGGAACGGGCGGGGGAGGAAAAGCCGTGCGAGCGCCAGGGATAAACAAACACGAGGGCACACAGGGAGCGAGGGGAGCGCCCGGGCCGGAGCGGAGCGGAGCTGCGGGGCGGCTCCGAGCGCCGTGCCGCCATGGCGTGAGGGGCCGGCGGGGGAGGAGGAGGAGGAGGACGGGGAGAGGTACGGAAGGAGGGCGGGGAAGCGGGAGGTGGAGCGGGAGCGGGAGCGGGGGGGAGCCACTTTCTTCCTGCCTTGAAAAACGCACCCCGCACCCCCCTCCCCGCTCATCCCCCGGGGCTGCGGAGGAGAAACTTTCTGGCAGACGAGAGGCGGTCGGCGCCGGGCAGGGGCCGCGGGCGGTGAGTGCCCGTGCGGGGCGGGCAGCGCTCCCGTTCCTCCATCCCGCCGCTCCATCCCGCGCTGCGCTCCGCCGCGCTCCCGGGGCGCCTGGCGGCGGGGCGGGGGCCCGGCTTCGGGAGGGGCGGCCGGCCCGAGCGCTGCCTGCGGCGCGCCGTACCCAGGCCGGGAGCGGGAGCGGTCCAGGTGCCGGGAGCGGGAGCGGGGCCGGGGCGTCCCGCGGGGAGCAGCCCCCGGGCAGGCACGGGCTTTTCCCGGCCGCTCCCGGCGGAGCGGGGCTGCTGTCGGGAGCCGCGGGACGGGCCCCGGAGGTCGGAGGGAGGTGGGTGCGAGCGGGGGACGTGGCGCTTGCTGCGCGGAGCTTCACCTGTGGGCGCCGTGGGTAACAGCTCTGCTCGTCCGCAGCGCCGCGGCCGCGGGAGCCCCCGAGCCTTCTGCTGCCGAGTTCAGCCTCCCAAACATGCGTGCGTGAAAGGTAAGCTGCAGCATCCTTGTCTTGCACCTAGGCAAGCTGAGACACAGGAACAGAGAGACTCGCCCGATGCAACTTCCTGCCAATTCTCTCTTTCTTTATATATTTGTTTTTATTTCTTGTTTTTTAAATTGGGAAAGTTTTAAGTGACCCGGGACCAGAGCTGTCAACTGGAGAAGCTCAGTCTTCTCAGCCCCAGGCAATGAGTTGCAATTCCTATAGCTAATATTGCATGAAAGCAGTGCATCATCACTTGGTGTGTCTCATGCCAACTCTTAAAATTCAATTTGGTATGAATGAAAGTAATCACCCTCTCTGTTCTTCTGTCACTCCCTCTTGAAGCAATATAAAACTGTGACTTTTCCCTGTGTTTTCAAGTTGGGCTGGCTTTGGTTTTAGCCATAAGCAATGGGAACATAAAAAATAGTCACAACTGTGAATAAAATACAACAAATATTGCTCAACCCTGGAGATTTTTTGGTCATGCTAAGACGATCAACTGCAATTTAAAAAACACTAAAATTTTAATAAAGTCTAAACAAAGACAAAGAAAATCTCAGCCTAAATATTGCCACATTGTGTTTATCATGCCAACTATTATTGTAACTCACTGCACTATTTCAAAAAAGGAACAATTCAGCTGAAGGGCAACAGTGGGAGTCAATAATTGAGATGCTGTTTATTATTCTGAAAGACTCTAACTGGGTACCCTTGGGCAAGTCACTCCACCTCTCCTTGGCTCTGTTTTCTTCCTCATAAAACAGATAAATGTGCTTGCTTGCTTCACAGGGGTGTTGAGAAGTTTAATTAATTAATTAGTTTCATGACTACTTTTAGATCCTTGGGCACATCGTTCTACAGAAGTGCTAAGTATTACTCAACTAAGAGTTTCTTTACTGTATCACTTATATGTGTTTTTTAAGTGACCTGAATTAGTTACATTTTTAGGGGAAGTCAACAAAGTAGCAGTTTTGGATTGGCATTGTCTTGACTCTTGGTAAACTTCACTGAGACGTGAAACCGAAATATACTAACTACAATGTATTTTAATGGAGAAGAGCTACTGGCACTTCAAAAGAGTGTCATTTTCTCATTATTCAAAGCAAGAGCTTGTCTTTGTTGCTTTGTTTGAAGTACTGTGATGTTTTGCATGATTTTGAATTGCCATGTGAAACACCTAAGTGCTCTTAATAAAAGAGAAAGATATGAGAATAGTTTATAAACATCAGTATTCTCTACTGCGAACACTGACCTCGGAAGACACTTGGTGCTGATTTTCCCCTACACATCAATATACAGTCTCCTTTACAACCTGTTCTTTGGTTATAAAGAATGTTGCAAGAAAGAAATGCCACTGATTGCCTATGGTAAAAGTTGATAGATTTTGGTGGCCTAGGCAAACTCAGTTTTTATTGCAGTGTATATTAGTTATTGTAACTAGATATTGAGTAATTATCTGCATTACAATGGAGATAAAAGTATGTTTTATTACGTGGTCAAATGTTAGATGTGGTTTTTATAGGTTACATATAGTTATAAGTAAAAATGGGTAGCTGAAAGTGGGTTTTAGAGTGACATCTTGGGTTTGGTATTTTTAAAGGCTCTTGGGGTCTGTGTGTACCATTTCTTTTCCTCAAGGACAATGACACAAAGTACATAAGCTATTTTAAAATTGAATTCAAATAAAAACTAGATCAGATCAGTGGTGGTAAAAAGTTGTTCATATCACCAGGCAGCTGTTGTGTGAATGAACATAGGAAGTTTACATTTTAGCAGAGAAATTGTCACATCTGTCAGTACCCAGCGGTCTGAGCAGTGAAAACTTGGGTTAAATGAGGAGGTGAATGCCCATAAAACTGAAGTGTTCCTTCTCTCAGAAGTGATTGCATTTAACTAAAATTCAGTCACATTCTTAGGCTTGTGTATGGAAACTCGCACATCTGGCACCCACAGCATACTATAGCAATGAGCAGAAATAAATCTAGTTACTATTGCTATTGTTCCTGGATATTTTGCAAGAAATAAAACCCTTTGAGGGGGAGGAGGGGCACTGAAGGAATTAAAAAATAAAGGAAAAAAAACCCCAACTTTCTGTAATGATTGTTTTCTTGTTTAGACTTGGTAATCCAAGTGTGTGGTGAGTGAAAGAGGTTATGACTTTTTCCCAGCAAATTTTACTTAGATGGTAAACATGACATCTCAGCAGCAGGTTTGTCCTGTTCTCACCTTCTTTGCTGTCTCCATTCAGCTGAGGTAGATCGAAGACATACTTACGGTGCTGTATTCTCCTACATCTCTTAAACCATGGTGCCAGTTTGCAGTTCAAGACTATAGCCACATGCTTAGTATAAATAATGTAATAGATTCTGCATTTGAGCCCCTTTGAGCCAGTGTTCTCTTTATATGGGTAAACTTTGCACTGGTGTCTCTTAGCCCAACTAAGCCCAGTTGGGATAATGCTGTCTTAGTAAACCCTCAAACCCTTGTGCACTGCACTTTGAGCAGATTCAGTTTTATACTCAGGATGAGAAATGAGCAGAGAAGCCTGCTAGGAAAAAGGAAATTTAGCAAATGCCACCAGAGATCTCCCTTTTGAATGCTTTGTTGGCAAAAGTTTAGCAGAAATGAACTGTTGGTAATGGAGAGCTGACCAAATAAGTCAGGCAATTTTGGGAATCACATGAAGGACAGATCACTGGAGATGTTTTCTCACATCAGATGCTGGCATGATGGTTTCATCCATTCTTGAGACATGGTCAGGTGTGATAGCACAGACACAAGGTGACTGTTATGTACACAGTCTGAAATTACCTTTGTTTGGTCTTTTTCTGTTTTTCCCCTTGCTTTTGACTCAGAGTATACAGGAGGAATCAGCAGTAGCATTGTTTAGTGTGAGCAAAGGATTGTAGGGACCTTGGTCATTTGAGTTTGGTGTTGTATCTCAGTACAAAAGAAAGGTAATTTTAATGTACAAGTTCTTTTATCATGGTTGGCCTGTTTGATGCTTTTGTTTTGTGGGGTCTTTTAAACAGAAATATTAAAAATGCTGAACATTTTATATAAACCTGGTATGCCTTCTTCAGCCTTCTAATCAAGTGGCTATCTAGAATTGTTAAAGTATTTTGAAAATATATTTCTGTGGATGTCATGTTCTGTTTAATAATATCCTTGCAATAATAGTTCATCATACTTTTTACCAAAATGATCTGTCCAGTTTCAGTTCTGCTATGAGAGCCATGCCTGCACAACTTACAGTCAGAAATGAGATCATAAGATTCTAAATTTCAAAATTAACCTATAATTTAATGGTTGTGTTGACACCTGCTCACAGATTGCTCATACACACTCTGAGTAGCTACATTTTTCAGGAATAATGTAGCCATTTAACTCCATCTACAGTCGAGGATTCTGTCCTTGAAAATGTAATGACCACTTTTTTCAAAGTTTTTGTTAAGGGTGTTCTGGGGAACACTGAGGACAGTAATAACCCTGAATGAACTACAGGGCAATACATTTTTGTCTGTCCAAGTTTATACCTTGAAAAAAGCAATGCATCTGGACATGTGTATATTCCATCTATGGAGAGAAAGAGGAGCTGTATGCTCTTGTCTCTCTGTGAAGAAACCCTAGATAATGAGATAGCAGCAGATGTAACAGCAGAATTGTATCAACAATAATGAACAACGCACTCATTTGTAGAGAGATGCAGCTGCCAGGTAGGGTGGCACAATTTAGGTCTACGAACACAGTGACATTTATCCAGTAACAAATGAACCAGTGGCTCTTCTGTGTGAGAACACATTTGGGGTCTGCATGCTCACACTCTGAGATTATCTGTGATAATATAAAAGCAAGTGTTGGTTTAAACTGCTTAGATTACAAACTCCTTAGGTTCATAAATTGACTAGCATCAGCATCTTTGGACTTTGCTGGTGCTCCTGTATGCTGTCACAATAATTTAACATATGTGATTGCCATGGTTTTATCCCAGCTGGCAATTCAGCCCTATGGCCACTTGTTCACTCCCTTCAGTGGGATGAGGAAGAGAATTGCAAGAATCAAAGTGAGAACACTTGTGGGTTGAGATACAGTCAGTTTAATAGACAAAAGTCACACAAAACAGAATTCATTTAGCACTTCCCATGGGCAGGCAGGTGTTCAGGCATCCCCAGGAGAGCACGGCTCTGTCACAAGTAATGCTTACTTGGGAGGACAAATGCTGCAACTGTGAATGTGTCTGTTTCTTCTTTTTTCCCAATAGTGTATGCTGAGCATGATATCATATATTATGGAATGTCCCTCTGGTCAGTTGGGATCGGCTGTCCTGACTGTCCCCTCCCAGCTCCTTGTGCATCCTCAGCCCCCTTGCTGGTGGGGTGGGGGGAGAGGCAGAAAAGTTCTGGACTGTATAAATGTTGCTCAGCAGTAACTAAAACATCCCTAAATTATCAACACTGTTTCCAGCACAAATCCAGAACGTAGCCTTGTACCAGCTACTATGAAGAAAATTAACTCTACCCTAGCCAAAACCATCACAATGAAAATAACAATAAAATATTAATATAGTTTTGTGTGCAACACTGAGTAATAAACAGGATATATAAACACTTAAAATGAGTTTTAATCCCATAGCAACTGAGGGATATGATGCATTTTATAGTTCCTGTCTATTAATATGAAGTCCTGTGGCAATTCTTTACAAATAAAAAGATTTGCTGTCTTCTGCTACTAGTTTGTAGATAGAGAGTGAGAACTGCTTTTGTAAAACTCTAGCAGCATCACATAATTTGTTTGCAATATCTTGAAGACAATTGAATGAAGGACAATTAATATAATAAGCAGAGACTAATAAAAATGTTAATTACTTATAGTCAAGAACAACAAATGAGGGGACTTAAAACATTTACAAGTGTTTGGAAGAGTAAAGGTCAAGGCCAGCAAAGTAGTTTTAGTTAGAAAGAGGATAAAAGTTAAAGTCTGAAATGAAAACACTTGTTTTGTTATCAGAAGTTTCTGGTGTTGTAATCAGCCTCCTCAGAAGTGAGGGAAGATGGATGGCATGCAATTCCCTGAGGCAGGTTAGGCACAAGCAGGAATTCTGGCAGCAGTAAATTGGCTTTCCCCTTTTGCATGTATGATTATTTTTTCCTGTCCTTTTATTTGTGCCTCCTGGGGATTGCCATCACCATGTGAAGTTTTTCCAGTTCCTCTTGTGCTCCATGACTGTACCATTGGATCCAGTCTGCCCCAGGCATTTCTGTTCCCTTGCTCCCTTCTTGTGATGGGTGGTTGTGCCTTAGGGCTGTGGCTTTCTCAGAGGAAACTCTAAATATTCCTAATACCCTACGCCAAAGGGTTCACAGCTTTGCTGACCCTGAGTGGGTCTCTGCGAGGGCTAGGAAGATGAGTAATTTCTCAGCATTTGCCAAAGGAACATTGTTTCACCACGTGGATTGTGCAGGAGCCTCTGTTCTGTGTTTCTGAAGTGCCTATTTCTATCATAGTCCTAAACACCAGAGGTGTCCTACATGCTGTAATAGTGTAACACGTGGATGAGTGGTTTGTGTGACTCCTGGGAGCAGACAAAGGTAGGGAGTGTATCTTTTTGGCCTAGATGAAAGTTTTCAAACTGCCTTCCTATAGTGCTGACATCTGTGAAAAAACTTCTGAAGTAAAAAACAAAACTGAATTTTATTTCTTGAGATGGCCTTTTGGAATTATGTTAGCACAGGATACAGTACTGGTGTTCTAGAAGGAATCTTTCTGTGGTAACTTCTAGTTTTAAGCCTTCAATGGTAAAAGTGATTGGGCTTTCATTCACTGAATGTGGATGCCTTAACAGGCATGTCTGTACTGGTTGGGAATGATCATGTGCAGGATTCTAGATACCAAAATTATTTTGTTACTCATTCTACAGAGATGTATGGGATAAAAGATTCCGGTAAGGGCTAGGAATACTAGTGTTATTGCAACCAGAAAATTATCAAGAAAGCATTTTTGCAGGAGGATAAATTGCAAAATAGAAGGAAATTCTAAATTCTCAGATTATGGTATGGATGTGCAGATGATTTAAATCAGGTTTTCTCTTGAGGTAGAGAAAAGGTTATGCATTCAGTGTGTGTGTGTGTGTATGCCCTGTTAGTTTATATATACAGTGATAAAATAGACAAATAAGCTTTTAACTGAAAGGAATTAACAGATGAAACTTCCCTCACAGATGTCTTACACATCCTACTGTGAACTTATAAAAATATTTTGCAGTTGCTGTCCTACCTGTAGAATGGTGGAGAATGAATGCAACCCTCCATTCTCCTGGAATTATGGTCTGACACGGCTGTGTACTGCTTTACACAGATCCATTTAATTTTGTGTTAGATCAAAGGACAGATACAAGTTTAAATCTTGACTGCTGACATGATGGCATATACTGATAATCTCTATAGGAACTGACTGTTTCTGGTTGCCATTAGGATTTTCATAGCACAGCTGTTAGTCAGACATGAAAGTTGATACAAAACTTCTTTCAAGTTATTCAGAACATTTCAGAACAAGTGCAATACTAACACCTGGGTACCTGATCTGGACTTTATTTATGGCAGATGTTATTCTGAATTATATTTGGGATTTCAGTATTTAAGTTTTGAAATACCTTTGAAATTATATAATTGTAACATGTTTTTCATAGTGGAAAAGCCAGAGGAAGAAATGAAGTAATGTCCCCTGGTGGTTAAGGTAGTAATAGGTATTTTTCAAATATTAAGCAGTGATTTTTTACACCTTCCTAGTATTTTTATTGGAGAGCCAGATAGTCACTGGTTTTAGTTCACCATCCAAAAGGTAGGTGAAGGACTCCTGACTGCTCCTTACTCTTGGGATGTAGGAGTTTCCCACCCTGGTGCTCTGCCCCACAGCTTTGAAAGGATCTCAGCAGTACTACTGTTTGTTGATGTAGAAGCTACAGAGCTTGGGGCTTCAGTCAATAGATTTATTGTGATTATTACAGCACAAAGAAAAGCTTATAATTTTATTGGTTCTGCTCCATCATGCTCCTAATCACACTGTATTGGATATGGTTCTCTGGAACCAAATGACAATATATATATATATATGAGAATTAGTCTCCATTGACTCTTTCACCTCTCTGTTTTCATGGACTTACCCTGCATTTTTTAGTACTGGAACTTAATTGGATTCAGTTAGAAGACTAAATTTCTCTCCCAATTTTAAATATGTTTGCAAAATATATATATTGGTGGTAAAAGTGACCATTGAACAAAACAGCTCTTCAGCTGATGTAACTGTTATGATTTTAGAATGCTACCATTATATAATGTTACCAAATTTTCCAACTGATATATTCCGTGTTATAGGTTCTGCTCCTCTCATCAGCAACAAAGTCAATTGCAATGTGTGTGAAAAGATATTTCAGATATTTGGACAAGTGCAAAAAAAAAATTCTACAGAAGTTTGCTTTTCTCTGCTGTGATCTAACCTATTGCTTCTTGTGTTACATTTTGGCAGCTGTCAGCATTGGAACAAAGAGTTGCACTCCCTCTCCATTTAATGGAACAATATTCCACACAAATCTCATTGCAGTGTTACTTATTAATTTCATGGTTTTGGTAGGACAGCAGCTGTTTCTGGTGATTGACCATTTCTTGTCAAAATATCTATTACTTTCATACCTGTTTTAGTGCTGGGCTCTAAAATTACTTATTTTCGTTTTAATACCAGTTATTTTAATGTAATTTGTGACAAAACTGTAGTGACACCGTTGTTCAAAATCAAACTGCATGTTACAATATTACAAGCATTGAAAAAAAATTCAGTAAAAAAAAGTTCATTTTCACTGTCAATCATTTATGAAGTGCAAAGAAATTATTAAATTTAAGTCCATGCTGGCTCAGAGGTCATTTTCTAAGGTAAAACCTCAAGATTTGATTTTCATCAGTATGGTAGAACAGATTTCCCTTTAAATATTTTAAGACATTTCTTAGGCAAAGATTTGTTTCTCAGGTATCTCAGGTAACAATAATGAGAGCTGTAGCCTTTGTGGAAAATAGTAGCCTCCCAAAAGAAGACAAAGAGTCTGACGTGTTCACGTCCCAGCCCTGAGCTCTGGTGAGATCTTTATTCAGAAATCTGACTAATCTGTGGTGGTGTAATGCCTCCAGTTCTTGGAAGCTTCAGTCACCTGAAATCCCACCTTTTTTGTTCCTGACTGTAAGTGTTGACAAGGTGCCCATTTCAGAGATGGGCCATGGCTAGCAAGGGAGATGCCAGCAGAGACACTTGCAACTTCTGCTTTTTAAGAAGCAATAGAAGTTTGGTCCCAGGAAAAAGCGGCTACAAAGCAGAGCAGCTCTTCAGAACTGACACTACAGAAAACCACAGTTCCTTACCTGTTTTTACTTGTTAACCACTCACAAGAAGGTCAGATTGCTTCAAGGACAGGTGTGCAAGCTGGTGATCCCAACAGACATCGTTTCCTCTCCCTCCTCCTCTGCCCCTCTCTCACTCCTCTGCTCTCACTGATGAAGTGACATTTCTCTACACACGTGGCAGGAGTTAATGGGCCTCTCTTTTCTTTTAAATAGTTTATTTGGTAAAGTTGTTTGTATAAACCAATGTTTCATTTAGTTAGTTAGTGGTTTCAGTTTTACAGTAACTTTTTTTTTCCCTACAGCTGATCATCTACCAGTTGATGTAGATGGGGAGAACTAAAATTGTTAAGACTGTTTTGGGTGGTTTTTTCAGGAATAATTTATGGTTTTTCCTGTTTGTTTCTGCTGGCAGTGGAGTGGAAATAATGCAAAATGCTCTTTCAATCTAGAAGTAAATGACAACTTTTTCAAAGCACACTGTATAATACCATTTTCTTCCATGGCCAAGCATCCTTCATTCTCCTTTTAATTTTTAATACTTTATCAGATCATGGTTTCCTAATTGAATAAACCCCCCTCATTTTCAGAAAAGTCTGAGTTGCTTGGTAAAGTTTTTCTTGGAAGATGTAGTTGGTAATGATGCAGTGTAATATGAGAGTAAGAAATTCCTTTAGCTTTAAAAAATGGTATTGTGAGTGCACATTAAATGATCAGAAGGTCATACTCCAATTCTTTCAAACCTTGTGTATCAGACAAACTTGTAAAAGGTTCATGCACATCTGGTAAGGTGAACAGTTATTTGCACAGATCCAGCTTCACCTAAGCTATGCTGATAATCAATGAAAATTAAAATCAATGGAAATTAAAATCAATGCTGATAATTGCATGGAAAGGAAGGTGTGCTCCTTTCCAGCTGCCTCCTCCCATCCATCAGTCACACCAGGCTGAGTCCTGCAAAGTTATGGGACAGGGTTCACTGTCTTTTGTGAGTCTGGCTGCTGTGAGGTATTGTCTTCATATCATAATTTAACCAAGAATAAATGATTCTGTACTCCTGCTTTTGTCACTGCCTATTGACTTTTTTCCAGATCCTGACTCTGAGTAAATATAAAATAGGTTGATTTTCCAGTTATTCTGTTGTAAGCCTAAACAGGGAGGTGCAGTGGTTTCTTGTTATGTAAAGGAGAAAAAAGGTTTTACTTTCTCAGTAAAACATGCACATGAATGAAGGGTGAAAATATGGGAGGCTATTGAATACTTAAGAGTACAGACTATGACTTTTTGGCAGCCCTGAATGTGTTTGATGATGGTGTAATGCTGGGAAATGTGTGTTCAGGTTTGCAAAGGAGTTCTGGGAAACCTTACTGTATATTCCCTAATCATTGGTCAGAAATAACTTAATTGAGGGAACTCTTAAAACCATCCCTGAATTTATGCATGTTCTTAATTCTCACTGATGTGCAGAAGTACTTACAGAAATCAAACCAAAGGAAAGAATGCATGAAGTCCTTACTGCTAGCTGGGATTTTTTTTCTGCTTGTGTGAGCCAGGAAATATTTCCAATAAATGATTAACACAGAAAAGTGACAAGTATTTTTAGCTTTTTGGGGGATATTTTTTAAGTCTTTTCCTCTGCCCACAGTTCTAAAGGATCACAGAGGATTTAAAAAAACTGAATTGGGGATTTTTATTATCATGCCAAAGAGGTTTTTTCATCAATTAAAAAAATTACATCATGTTTCAACCGTAATGTATTGCTTTGGTTTTTACCTCCTTCCTGTCAAAATATACTGTTGTATAGTCTCCTTCAGCATAGAGAAGAATACAAGTAGTTTTGAGTATAATTTGAGTAGATTTGGATAAACTATGGTGCACGTGTCTTTTTGCATGTGTGTATGGGGTGAGAGACAATGCAGATATAGCTAAAGTGTTACCAAATAAACCAGCCGGTGATAATGTAACCTGTAACAATTAGTTTGCATCCAAAACAGAGCAAAATGTACTTGCAAAATTAAAATAGTATGAAAATGTCATCTTCCATTATGCTCTGTTTAAAAAATTATGCTGCTCACTATAATACATAAATTTAAGCAGTTACAGGGTACAATATTATTTGTGCCCTAGGTAGGAGTTCACAAGAAATTAAGTATTTCTTTGACCAAAGATATTTGCTCACAAATTAATTGTAGGATCTGAGCACAAAAATCTAGAGGGTCTGGGCACCCAGTAGTCATGAAGTGTCCTTGTCTGTCAAAGTTTTCTCATACTAATGACTTTGTTGAAACAGGATGTGGGTCTCTAAATAAGGTTTTAGCAGCCTCAGTTTCTATTAGAAAATCTTGGCTATGGAATAAGACCTGTGGGGAGAAGTAAAAGGTTGCTTTGTACTTTAACTTCCTACAAATTTTATGACTGAATCCTATGAAACGGGTTTTCCACAGGAGAAAAAAAAATATGTCTGTTTTTATGTTTTCTTTCCTTCTATTTCTCCTTTTAATAATTGAAAACTACTGTTCATTATTTACATAAAACTGTCTCACTTGAGTCTGCTTTCCGTAACCTTTTCCCTCGTAAGAATTCTAGGAATTTGCTGGCTTTCCTCAGGGGGGTCTTGGCCATGTTTTATCTGTGACTTTAGGCCAGATAGTTGGTAATTTCTACAAAGTAACTTACTATGTTTAAATTGCATTTGCCCCTAGATAGAATTCCCATTTGAGTGCATTTCCAGAAGTCATGTATGTAGAAGAATATGCATTTTAATTCAGTGTTCGGCCTTCTTGGTAACTGGCAGTAAATCTCCACATGTAAAATGGAAAGCCCCTTGGAAAAAAATACTAATAATGCAAACCCCTAAATGCCTGGAAGGCAAAGTATTTCAGCTGTTTTTTTAAGACTCTGCCACTTACTGTTTCCCTTTTTGACTCCTAACTTGCTCTCTTTTTTTTCTTTTTTATAAAATGAGGACGTGTCAGAACCAGAGGCCTTAAGCTCTGTATAAAGTGACCCCAGTGCAAACCTCCAGCATTCCTCATCTTTCACTCTCTCCAGCTGCTAACATCAGCCAAGGCAGCACACAGGCTTGGCTGCTGCCAGCTCCCTGGCTCTCCCCCTTCCTCCTTCCTTCCCGCCCTTCTCTGCTTGCCAGTACAGTCAGCACTGCTTCATATTAAGCACCATTGCAATTGTTTGAAATCTTGACTACAAGAGCTTTGTTGTGTCCCTTCAGTTGGTGTCAGCTACCAGAGAGAAAGGTGTGGGAAAGAATAGGCTTTCTTCAAAGTGTACTGCTTTTTCTCTTGGATGAAGTGCTCAGCAGATGTTTCATGTGAAGTATTCAAATAGAAATGATTTGAAAGTCACCTGGAGAATACATGGGGTTCTTCAGATGGAATCATATTTCCTAGAGAGACTCCTGAATGATAGTGTCTCAGATTCATTTCCTAACTCATTCTTTCATATCCATCTACCACAGGACACTTCAAAGATGGTTTGGCTGCCACTGAGACCTGGAGATCTGATGCCACAATGAGGACTCACACGCGGGGAGCCCCAAGTGTGTTTTTCATACATGCGGTTTGCTTTGCCTTTGCCTGCAGCGCCAGGGAGGACCAAGACACGATGGTTCCTTTTGTCAATGCCAACTATGACAGCTACCCCATGCTCTACTTCTCCAAGGGGGACGTGGAGACTCTGCAGCTCCAGGCCAGCACCACGCACCAGCACATTGCAGCTCATCTGATTGAAGCAGTGCAAACCATGCTGTCGAATCCCCTGGACTACCTTCCTCCCTGGGACCCAAAGGAGTTCAGCGCTCGCTGGAATGAAATTTATGGCAACAACCTTGGGGCCCTGGCAATGTTCTGTGTGCTCTTCCCTGAAAACATGGAGGCCATCAACATGGCCAAGGATTACATGGAGAGGATGGCGGCTCAGCCTAGTTGGTAGATTTTTGTCTTTTTTTTTTTAAGTTGACCTTTTAAAAGTTATTCTTACTATATAAACTGCTTACAGTTGGAGGAGTGAGTGGATGAGTGAATTGCTTAAATTATGTCAGTTGTACTAATATTCATTTTAACAGTGACTAACTTGCTGAATTCATTTACTGTCATCTGGACCAGCAGTGACACACAGCTTTTCACCTTCACTGGACTTATCTTCTTGAAAGTTGGTGCTGAAAGGAGAATGGTCCTTTGTGCACGTCCCTGTTTGCTGTAAAAAAAAAAAAAAACGTAGTTCCACTCTCAAACAGAAGAAAGAGTTTTACATCTGGTTTATGGCAAGAAGTGCTGAAAGTGTTACTTTTAAAGCATGTTTTCCCCCAGATTCATACATATCTTTTGGGTAATTCTTAGGAAGAATTTAGGAAAAGGGGGCCTATGAAAAAGGTATAATTAGGTGTAGGTAAATATGATACTCTTGGGCTTTTGCAGTCTGCTCTAACATCTGTCTGAGCTTTAGTTCAGAGTGGCAGCTTCATTTGGCTGCATGGTTCTTGGGCCTCTCCTTAAAACATTCTAGGACATGATAGTAGTCCATCTGATTACTGGAACTGCCTGAGTAACTGGTGTTTTGATGATCACCTTCTGGATTAACTTCCCCTGGATATGAGCTGTCATCCCTACAAGTTACTCTGTCTTCTCTATGCCATACTCTTTTTATGGGGAGAGAAGTTCATGTTCTCACTGTGGGAGTGATTCTAGAATTGAGACCCCAAGGACTCCTTTTCATACCCACCTGCAATTTATCTCCTCTTTTTGCTCAGGCATTTCTCCTACCTCCCTGTAGCAGCTGCCACTAGGTGCACCTTCCAAACTACAGTCCAGGATTGCTGTCACTGTGAATAGGTCAGACAGAGGATGGGAACGTGGGCTTTGCCCAGACAAAAGCATCTGCTCAGGGCAGCAAGGTGGAGCTGGTTGGGGCACTGCTCCCTTCTGTCACAGCTGCACTTCTACAGATCTATGCTGACAGCAGCTCAGCAGAAGTGTGAGTCAAGATTCAAGTCAGCACAGGAAGAGAAGCACTAGCTGTTCAAGCAGTATTCATTGCTAAACTATGATTCCTTACCTTCTGGTAACCAACTAGTGGTATCCTATGGATGTTATCCTTCCATGGGCCATCACTGGAGTTACGCTGGATTTGAGCTAGCATAACTCAGGATCTTTGTCCTCCTGATGGGCATGATTGAAAAGACAGGATAGTGTTTGGGTTCCCCTGCACTAAGTATTAAAATGATGAATGACACAGAAATACATGAGCTAGAGCAAAAGAAGTAATGGGAGACAGAAGGGACACACTGACCAGATATGTTGCCTGCATGTCACAGAAGAGAGGACATGTGGTATTTTGGAAGAAAAGTATTGTCTCAGCAGTGGTGGTAATTTCCAAAATCTTCCACTGAAGCATAGCAATACAAAGCTTCAGTCTCAGCTCTGGAGACAGTGTATGTTTCTCCTGGCACACTGACAGAGGGATATAGCTTACCAGAGGTGAGTTCAAGGATGTGTGACCATCTCCAGTAGGAGACAGACTGCTCCAAAGTCAACACCTTCCTCCTTAGTTTCATCATTCACACTCTTTCTTAACTTGTTTTGGGTAGGGTATAGTTACATGGCCATCTGTTTTAATGAAATAAGAAAGAGAGGGAAGCATTATTATGAGTAGGAGAATTTGTTTGTGTCTGGTTATTTTCAGTTTCCTACATCTCACTCTCTGTCTCAACCTTATTTAAGTTCCTTATGTCCTGTGATTCCTGGATTAATTGTGGGTTGTTCTGTCCCTTGTTATAATGCTTTCCTTTGTCCTAGCTGACCAGATAGCAATCAGAACCAAAGGATATCCCATTTCCACTTGGCTTTGATGCTATTTACCTGCTCCAGCTACTTTTTTTTCTCAAGCAAATATCTTGCATTACCTTGGTGAAAGAGAAACCATGCTTTTCCCATCTTTCCCTTCAGGTGTATGCATCCCATTCAGAAACCAATTAAGGTTTAATTAGGGTTCTGTGCTTTGCAAAAGAAGTGACTGCAATGTGCTTAGTAGTAGTGGAAGTGCAGGAGGAAAATGTAAACATAGGCAATAGAGCTGGGCTAAGCTGCCCTTTGTAAAACCTCCAGCTGGCCAGCTCTTCAAATGCTGCAGCAGAAACATGGATCTGGTTTCCATTTTTGTTTCCTCCCTGAGAACTTATGTCTGAATGCTGTCAGCATGGAGTTTATGCTATAGCCCCAGCAGTGGTGGCAGTAATATGCATCTTTCTCCCTTGTCCAACAGTGGTTTTCAGAAAAGTAGGAATGTGACATCTCTGAGGCATGTACTCCATTCTCTGTCTGCCTTTGCTCAAATAGTCTGGATTCAGAGGGTGAAGGACTGGGCAGACAGATTATGTAAAGCTGTTTTTCCTAAGAAACTCAACTTAAAAGTACCAGAAAATGTTACTGCACACACTTCTCCTCTTAGGATAAGACTAGGAGAATAAACATGATAAATAGGTGTTGTGGCTCTTATATGAGCTGTTCTGGCAGTGTCACAGTGGTGGATTTTTTGTCTAGTTTATCTAGGCATGTTTGGCTTTCCTCAGACTTTAGGAAAATACCATTGCAGATTATATATTATGGTTATTGTCCTTATTAAATAATTTGAAGGCATGTGTGTTCTAATCAGGAGGGTGGAAAGAAGGAGCAGTCTTGATGTTGCCTGACTTTGGAGCCTTGCATATTAGGAGAGTCAGAATCATCTGCCAGAACTCTTTATTTCATCAGGAAAAAAGGGCTTTTCCAAAGAGGTATCAGTAAGGTAAGTAAATCAGGCCTCTCTCTCCTTAGACCTCCACAGTAATATAGGTGCCAAAAGTGGCATGTAAATTTTCTGGAAAAATATCTTTTTTATCACTGACAGATTCATCAACATGTTGGAAAGTTAAATTTGGCATTGGCAGCTTAATTCTTTCAGAGGTATAATCTGGATTTCTTTTGACTTCTGCTGTCATGGCATTGACTCTAAAATAGCTTTAAGAAAAAAAAAAAAAAAAAGAAATTCATCTTAATGTGTTTCCTCTAGTTTTTTGGCAATGTTAAGTAAAATTTAAGTCTTACCAGAAAACAAAAGTGTATATTTTTAGCATGTGCAGTAGTTGAATAAAAGAACTGTGGTTTAGAATGTCACTGGTTATTTGTTTCAGAATGCTAGGAGATTAAGGTGACTGGCGTTTTGAATTTCTTCTTTACATTAGTGGAATCCTCAATAGTCCAAATATCATTCAATATCCCAGGATGCAATTATGAGAAAATCTGCTGATAATTGATATATACATGGAAGGGGCATGTAATTAAGAACTCTGGTCCTTTCTCATTTATTTAAGTAGTCACTTTATGTCATATAATAAAGTGCACCAGTAACAGAGTTCCCATTTGTGTCAACGAACAGAGGTTGAGCTGTTTGTCATAACAACCCATGTTGATAGGCATGCTGCTCATTAGCAAAGCATCCCTAATGGCTACATCCTGGAGTAGGTTTACATTTAAAAATAAACAGAGGGCCACTGGGTAACAGCTAGCTATAACAATCACCCAAAATAATATGGGAACGACACTGTTGTGGAGACTAGCAACAGCAAACAAACGTGCATTAATATTTTAGTTGAAATAGATGAGCATTAATGTTTTTTACCTGTAAAAATTAAAAGCTGGTGTTAAATAAACCCCTTGGTTTTCCATGGATTGGATATCTAGGAACTGTCTAAAATCTTATGGGGAATTTTCCTTATATTTGAACTGTACTACCTTTTTTCAGAGGGAGCAGAGGATATTGATGTGTTTTCTGGCACTTTATGTCTGACTGGCCCCTAGAGCCCTCCCCACCAGAAGGGCGTTTTGGCCGAGCAGATCTGTGCTCGTGATTCTTTCCATATGCCGCTGGCTCGTCCCGTCCCCGCACTGAGCAGCATGATGTAATCAGAGTCACACATTGTGCAGAAATAACAGTTCAGTCAGATTCTCTGTTTTGGACAAAGCAGTGAAAAACTCTCTTCTTTACTAAGCCCTTTACAAACAAATGCCTTGGGAGTTCACAAATTCTGCGTCCTTCTTGTAGCAAGAGAGATGTTCCACTTTGCAATTTCCAGAAAGAGGTTTCTGTGGGTTTGGTTTTGGATTTTATGCACATAGTCTGGGGTTTTTGCAGGTTTTTAAAGACAAGTATGTTACCATTGTGCAGTAAGGTGTGGGATTTAACAGTGGCTCTGTGGGTTTCACAGGGCAGATAATTACTGTCAAGCACATGCAGACATTCCAAGGAAATAGCAGCAACTAAGGAGAAGCTAACAGGAGGCTGCAGCATAACAAATCTGTGACCTTTCTGCTGCTTTCTTATAAACTAGCAATCATGTAGCTTTCTGTTAGTCACTGTTTATTAAAAAGTGTTGGAGTGTCCTATACTTTTTAATAAACATACCCTTACTGTTGGTGCCAGAAGTAGAAAAATACAGATTACAAGGAAAAAATAGATACGTGTAAATAATTAAATGTGTGGATAATCATTTAACTGAAGTAAATTCATATATGCCAAGTTGAAATAAAGCAAGTCTGTGTTGACACCAGAAATTTATAACATCTGTTTGACTCCCAACAATCAAACAGCAATCACATTCAAAGAAAACTTGGAGGCCTTTATAAGACTGTGGAATAAAAGTTAGTATAAAAGAAGCTTGGAGAAGCTGATAAGCTGTCTCCCACAGAGAGAAAAAAATAAAAGAAAGGGTAGGAGGATGAATTTGATATCTGCAATATATGTTATGTTAGTAAGTGAAATATCAAACCCTTATGCTGTTTTTACCTTCTACATATGTAGTGTTTAAAAATAGAAATTGTGCATGTCTGAAATTAAGTGCTTAACTGGATTTTGGAGAGCTTCTTTAATACCTAAATTGATATAGAAGATAAATTGGTGCTGACGTTCTGTGGTAGCTACAGGGAGCTCACTTTGTGGTGTGACTGGTATAAAAATTTGCTAAAACAAGAGCTAGAGGCAATCTCCTAAAATAATAACATAATTAAATGTCTGTGTCTGCTTAATATGACACTGAGAACAACTAAAACAGAGTCAGTTCTAGTTTATTAATGTGTCAACACAGAAGCATCATAAAAGCAAGCCCTGTGTGAGAAAGACTCTCTGGTGATCAAAGCCAAAAATGAGAGAAGATCTGAAAGAAGCTTTAAAAGCATCAGAATGATGGTCATAGACCTATGAGGAAACAGAGGGAAAGAGGTTGAAAAGTAGATTAAGATTTTTAAGGATCTAAAGTTTTACTTTTCTCCCCATGGCATCTAAGCAGTATAACTCCATTTTTATAGTAAGCTCTTAAAACCATTTCTCCCATGCTGACATGAATATAGCCTTTTACATTTAACCACTCCTTTGCCTTTCTTCCTGTCAACTGAGCTGCAATGGGCACAAGCATGTGAGATGGATGCTGCTGAAACATGGTTGGTAAAGAGAGAGGGACTGTCCTGGTTTGAAAGGACAGGTGTCTGCCAGTAGGGGCAGAAGTTTCCCTTTTTGGAATAGAGACTTTGGTTCCACTCCCCTCCCCCAAGTATTACGATTGTTTGAATCAAGGACTCTGAGGCAGAGATAAGGGGGGTGGGAATAACAGCTCTTTTACTAATATATCAAACTATACAAACAGAAAACAATAACAGTTAAAATTGCTAACAGAACGAAATAGATAACTCGGTGTCAGTCCCTTTAGATGCAAGCACACTGTCTCTGTGCTTAGTCCAGAGCCCGGATTTGCCAGAGGGCAGACGGGAACGGAGGCAGGAGGGAGGGGGGGAGGGGCAGCAGCGGCCACGCCGGTCCCGGGCGGGAACGGGCTCACCCTCACCGAGGGCGGCGGCTCCTCGCTCACCGTGTGTGTCCGGGGGATCAGCTGTGTCCGCAGAGGCAGGAGGCTGGAACGGGGCAGATGCAGGGCAGGTGATCGCAGAGGGTCTGGCTCTGCTGTGCTCGGCCGCGTGGCTGAACGATCCCAGGCGTCCTCCTCTCAGCTCGCCGGAAACGCGAGTGCCCTCCCGGAAGCCTCAGAGGCCCCTCCGGGGGCCGTCCCCACCCACCCCCTTTGTCTGGACCCATCAGGGACCCTGGGTGTAACCCGGCCAGCTCCATTGGCATGATAATGGGAAAAATTCTTACAATTGACACAGTAGCAGAAAAACACTCAACCCCGAACAGGGACAAATCTGTTTTACCTTAGATACCATAAACAAAAATCATCAGCTTTTCAAGTATGTTTTTTGTTTTTAACTTTTTAACTGTTTTGGTGTTGCAAAGGACCAAGTGCTAAGGCTGGGCAGATAATGGGGCTTTTGCTTTGGCAGCCAACGAGAAAAATGTGGGAAGGGTAAAAGCTGAGAGGTTGTTTCTTTTCAAAGAGTCATCTTTTTTCTTCCCAAAATTACAGTTGTAGAATATTGCTCCATTTATTAAGGAAATATTCCACTTGAGCACAAAAGAATACCTTGTTTTGGAGACTTTATAAGAAAAATATTTAATATTTGGTTGGGTCTATAAAATAAATTCTGGTGGTCTGATTCCTCTTGGAGGGTGTTCTTCCTCTTGATATGTATGCTTTGTACAGCCACAGAAGAATATTTCTCTTTCTTGCCTGATGGAAGGCTTAAAGCTGTATCTTCCTCCCTCAAAAGTGGGTCAGGACAGTAGCAAGAATGCCAAGGCATTGCCCTTGGCATTGGGAAGACACTTGCACAATTGTACAATTGCACAAGTAATCAAGAGGTCAGTTGGCCCCAATACATGCCTCATTTGCATCCACACTTGACATTTAGTGTGCATTAAACTCAACCATGCTCACAGCTGACTACCAGATCTGGGGTAGATGGCATCGAAATGCACTACAGGGCTGTCTTAGAAATAATTTTCACCTCTAAGCCATTAAAGTTTCTCATTTCCTTTGCATGCATCTAGTGAGATTGAGAATTTCAGTACTGAGGAGGGAGTACTTGCATTCTTCCTTCAATCTCCTCCTCCAGAATTATTCTGCAGTCATTTGTCATGGGAAAGTTTGGAGCACTGAAATTCACTATGTGGATTACTTGTGTAATGCATGTGTTGGGATGTGCTTAATTCTTCATTATGCATGCACTGATACCATGGTTGTTGTTAACCTAGAGACCAAAACTCAGATCTCACACTGCATGGAATATTATTCTATATCTCAGATTAAAGAGGATTATTTTCCTATTCACTTCAATTTGCTTTTAAGAACTGGATACACTGTGAAGGAAAGATAACTCTGAACATCCCACAGGTCATGATCAAGGAACTCACTGGAACAGCAGAGTTTGATTTAAATCCTGCCTTGAACAGATAGTTTTTCCTTCTTGGCTTGTATTTCTGAGAGAAATTATAATAGAGTAACAGAAACAGGATTGTTTCGGTTTGAAGATCCTCCAGTTCCAAAACCTCTGCATCTGGACTAGACAAGGTTTCTTGAAAGCCCCATCCAGCCTGGCCTTGAACACTTCCAGTTTGGGGCATCCACAACTTCTCTGGGCAACCTGTGCCAGTGCCTCCTCACCCTCACAATCAAGAGTTTCTTCATAACTCTTGATCTCTATTTTTAGTTTAAAACCATTCCCCTATGTCTTATCATTATCTGCCCATGCAAAACCCCTCTTTTTTATATATCCCCCTTTAGGTACTAGAAAGTTTCTGGAGACTTTTCCAGGCTGAACAAACCCATCTCTCTCAACCTGTCTGCATAGGAAGGTGCTCCAGCCATCTGAGCATCTTTCTGGCTTCCTCTGGACTCACTCCAACAGGTCCATGTCCTTCTTACATTGAGGAGCCCAGAGCAGTTTGCAGTGCTCCTGGTGAGGTCTCACCAGGGCAGAGGGGAGGAGCAGAATCCCCTTCCTCACCCTGCTGGCCACGCTGCTTTTGATGAGCCCAGAACAATTGGCTTCCTGGGCTGCAGGTGCACCTAACAGGGTCATGTCCAGCTTTTCATCCACCTGAACCCCAAAATCCTCCTCTCTAGGGCTGTACTCATGTCTGGGACTGCCCCAACCCAGGTGACCCTGCTTTCAGTAAGGAAGCAGTTATTTGGTAGTGAATAGTGAGAAATTGCAGAAACATATTTCTAGTGTGAGAAGAGACAGTAGTAGCATCAGGAATGTTGTCAAGAAATTGAGAGGTTGTAGTGATCTTGGCTTTGGGGTAATAGTGGTTTTTTACTTTCCACTTAAAATTTTAAGCAAAGGGTATACTTATTTAGAGTTTGGAATTGCATTTATGAGGGTGCTGTGTATACATAGAACAAATCAGTGCATGCATGATGGTTTTTGGTGCCATCAATTGATCACTGGAAAACAGGGTCTCCTCCTCTTCATATTCATTGTTCATTGCAGAAGGTGGTAAATCTAAAACAGATAAACCACATTGCACCATGCTAGAATTCTCAACACATGTAAGAAAACTATACTCCTTATCCATAATTTCAGCCTTATCCATGATCTCTTTATTTCTCCAGTTTCTTCATGCAAAATCTGTATCAAACTCTGAAAGTTTAAAATAAAGTAACAAAAAATATTTTAAAGAACACAGATGAACACAACTTTAAAGAACACCCCAGGCATGTATTTACCCTGTGCCATTCACAGGATTTGTCCAGACAGCAGTTTTTTGTGCAGAACAATGCATATGGCTTTGGATGTTTATGGAGCTTGATCATGAGGTAGCAAACATGTTCAGCACTTTTTGCTCTTTCATAGCCTTCTCAAGTTTCCAGATAGGCACCTCTTCCAATTATACCTATACCTACAGATACAGGTATATAAGTGTAAAAAGGTACTGTAGGGGTGCCTTTATGTTTTAGAATTTCAAATATATTTTAGAATTCTTGGAACAGTTGTCTTTCCTCAAAGAGCATAAACCTGCAACTAAGTAGTTTTTCTATATAAAGAACCCTTTATAGATATTTTTCTGTTTACTTTGGATTTGCTTGTTTGTTTGTTTTTGTAGCATCTGATGCCTTTGAAGGCTGACAAGGCTAACGCAGCCTTGAGGTAGAAGTTATTTGCTGTCGTCAGAGACAGTTTATTGTGAAGCTGAAGTTCATACTCTCTGATGTTAAGTTTTAGTCTTGAGTGAGTGACTTGGAAAACAGCTTGTTGTACAGGGCAAAGTGTCAGCTGTATAAATTCATACCACTTTTCTTAGTAGTTAATAGCCCTGAAAACATTTTTTTCACTTACATTCAGTGCATGCCTGTGTCTCTGTGCTTTCACCCAGTTTATCAGCCAGGCTATTTACCAAGTCTGACACTCAGAGATGCATTTGAAAAACGAGAATATAATTTAAATGCAAAAGCCATGTAATGCTTGCTACTTGACCATTCTTCTTGTGAATAATTTTCCACATGTTTGATGTACATTACTTGGTTCCCTTGAAACTAAGTTAAGGGTGGGTGCACTGATTTATAGCAGCCAAGGAGTTGTTTCTTCAAAAGAGCTTCACTTTAAGAATAGATGTTGACTGTGGGTTTGTGTGTTTAGAAATTAAGATCTTTAAATTGTCATCTTTAATTTTCTCTATTACTTGTGTGAATCTCCTCTGTGAAATTTTATACAAGACTTAACTGTATAGAAGTGCAATTTGAGGGCAGTTGTGACAAAATTGCTTGTCTAACCCAAGCTGAGTAACTATGTCAGTATGTATGATAAGGGTGCTTAACATAAGGTTTTTTACACTGAAAGGCTGTGGGGTTTGTTTTGTTTTGTTTCGTTTTTTTTCTTGAAAAGATCAAGAGCCTAAATGCAGTTACAGCTTCTTAATTTATCACCTCCCATGTAGAAGACTTTCTATTTCATCAGCAGTGCTATGAAGACTATTATATGCTCTTACAATGTATATTTTGCTATGGTATACTGTTAGAAACTAGGCATAAAGTTAGCATACACCTTAACAGTGAAAGTTACAATAAATCAGTTCCCCTGACAAATCAGATTTTAAATTAAGTCAGGTAAAGATCAGGTTTAAGCAGAATAGATTTAATCAGAATGTAATTAGGAGCTTGTGTGTTGTTAAAAGGATACTGAACTTTGAATTAAATATTTTAAATTAGCTCAAATTCTTTCATTGTACCTTTCTTCCACCCTAATGTATAACTTAGCCTCAAATTCTTTGTAATTGTTCCAAGCAGATGTCTTTAACGAGAAATTTCCTGTACCTATTTGAACTCTGATTTCTGAATATGCAAAGGTTTAATGAAAGTAAAAATACTTTGGAAATTAGAATTCATTATATAACTGATCAAAGAAATTTTTTTGTGTCAAAGGATTCCTGACAGAAATCATGGTGCCAGAATGTTGCATATAATTGGCATAGAATGGAACTTGCTTTTTCAATTATAAGGAAAGATGAAGACCAGAAATAGAGAATTAATTGATATTGGCAAATAACCTGGTAACTCAGATGATATTTAATTTAAATCTGTGAGACAAAGGTTTCATTTTAAAAGAAGGAAAAAAAAAATGCCTTATTTCACTGCAAGCAGAAGATGGGATCAAAGCTGAGAGAAGGTGAACAGCTAAAACTGTTGGAAATTCAGCTGATCAAAAAGCATAAAGAGTTTCCTTACATGGGAGTATGGATGTGCCAAACTTGAGTTCTTCCAATGATTTAAATATGCTGAAATAAAAATTAAAGGTCTTTTTTTTCACTTGCACATGTCTTTTACCATCATTGCAGTGCCTTGGGCTGATGATCATAATTGGAATGCCATTAAATGCTTCTGTAGCAGAATTTTTTCTATTTTATCTTACTCTTTGGGGATTTTTTTTTCTCATCTGCTCACACTGCTGCTTACACAAATGAGGGTGAAATCATATTTGTAGATCATAAAGTAGTTGAAATGGCAATGTGTGTGCCTTCAGGAGCACAGCACCATTTCTACTGCTTTCAGTAGGACATTCATCTCAACAATTTAAATTCATTTCTGTAATAGAAAATAGATTGCAAAAAAAAAATGAAAGAGGAGAACAAGCATGAGAGCAACTGATGATTTTTCAGTTTATAAATGTTTATTTTCGCTATGTATTCCTTCACATTTTCTTTTCTGTAGAACCACGACCAGAAGTACTGTAAGTACTGCAAAATTGAAGTCTTTGATACACAATGTATGCTTGATTTAAGAGGAATATTTGTCCCATGGTATCTGTATTATGAATTTTCTTGCTAACAATTTGCTATTTTGCTAAGTTCAGTGTAATTACTGGACACAATCCAGTAGTTCCTAAAAAATAATTTTGAGTATTGACAGCATTTCACCTTTTTTCTATCTTAATATTAAAAAACCCCAGTGTTTATTAATAATGTTAATTCAAGCTATAGTAAAAAAAACTAGGTTTCCTCTTCTCTACTTCTGTCTCTGATTGCATTTGAGACATGATAAAACAGTATAGTAGATTGTTTTATTACACTTGCTTTAAAGGCAGCTTTAGTCTCATAGGCACCATTTATTATCAACTGACTCCTTTGGAAAAGAAAGAAAACATTTGTTGAAGAAGGTTGGAGGAGTATAAGCCACAGCATATTACTTTATCACAAAAATTACATGAATCTTTATTCAGATGAATAGATTGTATTTCTGTACAATCAGTATTCTACCTATCTTTCACCTAGCAAAACCCAGAATATTTCAAACATTTTTCTAGTATTTAGCAACGTTGTATTTTTAATAAAGTTTATGAGCTTTGAAGATTAGTGTTGTCTATACTTAGGATAAGAAAGAATGGTTTGGAGACTTGGCAAGTATCTTACTACTGTGTTAAAATTCAACCTGCATCATCTAACTTTGGAGACTTTAAGTCATATACATGTCCCAGTACAGTAAGGGGGAAAGCTAAATAGGTGAAACTCAATTAATTGCCATCTTTATTTATTGACAGGCTAGTGAAGGATGCCCCCTGGGATGAAGTTCCTCTTGCTCACTCCTTGGTTGGTTTTGCCACTGCTTATGACTTCTTGTACAGCTACCTTAGCAAGATTCAACAGGAGAGATTTCTTGAAGTGATTGCCAATGCCTCAGGATATATGTACGAAACATCCTACAGACGTGGATGGGGTTTCCAGTACCTTCACAACCACCAGCCTACCAACTGTGTGGCCCTGCTGGCTGGAAGCCTGGTTCTGATGAATCAAGGTATGTGCTAAGCCATAGGAATGTTTTTCCTGAAGTGTGTCAGCTCAAATCAGCTAATTATGCAGCAAAGTTCAGGATTTGATAAAAATGCTTCTTAGTGTACAGCAGTATTGGGTTTGCTATTTTGGTGCTTAGTAAAATTTAATTTACTGAATAAAACAAAAGTCTGTGGGCAGATATACAAAGTATGGCATGTGTGTATATAAGTTCAGTTTTCTAAGTGATTCTGAAATTCTTGTCTTGTCCCCTGTGTACAGTTTGACCAGTCCTGATTTATGGACAGTGTGTTTCAGAGTAGGTTATCAATGTATGATGATGTGCTTGGTCTTCTTACACAAAGCATTGTGAAAGTCAGCAGTCAGAAACACCCAGTGTTCTGACCTAGGGGCCAGACAACAAAATAACCTGGAATTTCATCCAAGACTTCTCTTTGGTCACCTGGGGGAGCTGCAAAAGTGTGACTTTATCCACCCAAGTGCCACAGCTTAGGACCTTTCTTCCCAGAAGCCTTTTCTATGGAGATTCATAAGGCTATACTTTTTTCCCCTCTGAATTCTGCCCCTGCACCCCACAACCAGCATTTATGCCAGGTTTCCTCTTCTTCTTTGCTTCGGGGACATAAAACCATCCTTCCCATTTCCATGGTGAATAGCCTGGCCAGTAGCCTTTGCCTGCTCTGTCAAGGGGCTGTTCCTGTCCTCTTGGAGAATGCAAGTCACAGAGTGAGAGAGAGAAAGCAAGTAAGCAATCCCCACTTTAAACCCCAGAGGTACTTCAGCTGAGAGATGGCAGTCATGGAGCCAGCTCCTGCTTCTATAAGAATGAATCAGCATTTCATCAGGTGATTATTTTATATGTGCTAGAAGTATTTTGAAAACATGATCCCCAATGGAATTGCTTATAAACACTGCAAGTCAAGGAAAATCCAGTTTCTGGATGCTGATGGTGTTGCCAAGCTGCTCAGCCCTGCCAAGCACGAGCACATCTGCACATCACTAAAGCTTTCAAGTGCTCAAAGAAGTGTGACAAAAAAACTGTGACACCTACTGTGTTTGCAGGGTCATTTTTTGCTAAGTGCCTGTCAAAACAAACACCCTGACTGATGTGTATATGTTGAAAAGCATCAAGAGGGTGTGTGGAAGTTATTCTCTACCCTCCTGTCTTGCCTTCCACAAATTAAAGACTCCAGCCATGTTTATTCAGTGGGTTTGCTAAATTTATATAATTCTGTCATTTTTAAGCCTTTGTTGGTGCAGAAAGCTGGCAGTTTGCAAGATGATTCCGCTTTTCATTAAGGTATAGACCATAAGTATGCCTTGTGAAAAACAGTGAAAACATCACAGGAAGCTGGGCAATTTTTTTTTTTTTTTTCACTAAGGTAATGGTGTTTGGGGGGAGGAGGAAAGAAAAAAACAGGACACTAATGAAATTTTGAGCAAATTGAAAATAATGGTAATATTTAAAATGAAAGAAAATCAAAACAGACTGTATATTTCCAAATTAAAATTCTGTTGTTTTGATATAGAGCAACTTTATTTTTTTTAAATAGCAACTTAAATGTGGTTTTTCTCCTAGTCTAAAACAAAAAAACAATACACCCAATATGAAAAGAAAATAATCCAATATGAAAGAAAATAATCTGAAGGAGACAAAAAAGGGAGGGAGAAAAGGAATGAACATACTATGCATCTGAATCAGAAACATAGCAATTGCAAATAATGTACCCCAGTGTAGACCTTTCTCACAGAAGGTTTAAATTCCAACTAGTTCATTTAAACACAATTCAGCTATTGAAACTTGTAGACACCAAACAGCCAATTTAAAAGAATGCAAATGTTTCCATAGGCATGAAAATTGAAACTAATTGAAGTTAATTCTAGGCACATGCACATGGTGAAGTCTTTGCACTCAGCCACTTAGATGTTCAAAATAGAAACTTATAGAGTAAGGTCTTGATATTGATATAGATACCTGATTTTTATACTGCTAAATTTAGGTGAGATTTGTTCTGGTTTATCATGCAGCCTGACAGAGTGTTGAGTCTTTTACTTTTCTCATTTCATTGTATTATTATTCTTTTAGTGTACTACAAGTGCAGTGTTATAGCACAGATATATCCTGAGTAAACAGAGCATTAATGCACTACAATGATAAAGGCACTTTGCTAAACCATGGCAAGAAACATTATTGCAGCAGTCAAAAACTAGCTTCCTTTTTATGTCACAAGGGAAAACAGGAGTGGAAACCTTCAGGATTTTATTCTGACAGACCACTGTGCTGCCAACTCCATGAAGAGTAATGATGGAGTGTCTTAACAGCTATGAGTGAAGTGGAAGTAAATAGTACCACTGCCACTGCTGCTCAGGCCTTCCCCATCACAGTTTTCTCTTTGGCCAGGCATTTAAAGTACTGGGTTAAACTCAGGTTGTCTGTTTTGCTTAGACATTGCTATTTTTTTTCTCTGTTAACTGAGCAGGATTTGGCAGCCGTGACTACGAGGATGCCTGAATTACTCATCACTGCTGAGAATAAATACAGTGTTGGTGGCAATGAGATGAAACACTCTGAATAACAGAATTGAATGCAACTCCTACTCCCTTAGCCTGGCACATGTGCTTCATTCAGCAGGCACTGCTTCACCACATAGTGGGCTGTAACATGTGCCAGCTGGGCTTTGCTACAGGGTGGAATTAAGCCTGGTTAAATCTATGTCCAGACATTTTGAGCTGGGAGAACACTGTTGCCATGTAGAAGTACAAGGCATTTATCTCTGTTTAGTCCTACCTCTGTTGCTGCTCAGTCCTAAAGAAAGTAAGAGAAGGCACACAGCTTTTCCTCTGCTGGCTTCCATCTGCTGCCTTCTGCAATAAGTAAATGTGGTGCTGAGGCTTTCATGCTTGTGCTTAGTGAAAGCAGACTGGCAATGGGAAGGTTTCTCGTGACCTCTTCCCAAGTCTTGATTTGTGTAGAGCAGACCAAAATAGTAAAATCTCTGAAATGCTATTCTTTAGAAAAACTAAAACTTCTTAGGTCTTGTATATGTGGAGGCTGAGAATTTGTCTACTTGGATGATTAATTTTATTCTGGAATTGAGGAATCTACTTTTGGAATTACCCATGCCAAGCTCTTCCAAAATAACTTTTATTTGGATAACCCTTTAGGTTGTACAACAAACTGAAAATATAGAACAGAGCAGATCTTAAAATAGAGCATGAGTTAATAGAATATCAATTAATATTAGTTAATGCTGCTCAAATATGAACTTTTTTACTTTTTTAGTCTCTGTGGATCTCCTTACCATGGTGGTGATCCTGCCTGTGAAAAATACCCGATCAGAATTGTTACATTATTGGAGCCCTCTAGTGGGGCCATTGGTTTGTTTTCATACAGCTTTAATTTGAAATGCAATAAATAGCCTTGGTTTGGCTCCTCCCTTTTTAGCATGTCCTAAATGCATTAAGAAGATTTCCATTTTAAAATGTAAAACATAGCCCTGTATTATTAGCAAAGGTGTTTGATAGATTTTCCCATGCTCATGTGACCTTGCATTGCTGTGTTTAAATACAGTATTTGATTTTTCACCCTAGAAGTACAGGGATGCTGCAGCAGGAGGAAGTATATAGACTCCTGAAGGATCCCACTGTGGGAGTACAGATGGCGTTGTCTATGAACTGTTGTGTTGTAATCAGTTTTGCATTGTCTTTTTCTCTCAGGCTACCTTCAGGAAGCTTACTTGTGGACCAAGCAAGTGTTGGCCATCATGGAGAAGTCAGTAGTCCTGCTGCAGGAGGTCACAGATGGCTCCCTCTATGAAGGGGTAGCTTATGGCAGCTACACAACCAGATCACTGTTTCAGTACATGTTTCTTGTCCAAAGGCATTTTGACATCAATCACTTCAGCCACCCCTGGCTCAAGCAGCACTTTGCATTTATGTACAGGACTGTCCTGCCAGGTAGGTCTTTGGGTGAATAAAAATAAATCTCTTTATTTTTGAAGCAGCAATAAATTTCATACTCAAAATAGGCCATTTTAAAACAGCAGTCTCCTTAGATTATTCTCAAAATAACCATTTCCTTGGATTTTACATTCAACAGTCATCAAAACAGTAAAATCATTGCTTATCTCTGTTTATTAACGGAGGACACCTTCTACAAGCCCAGGTTGCTCAAAGTCCCATCCAGCCTAGCCTTGAACACTGCCAGGAGTGGAGCATCTACAACTTCACAACCAGTTCAAGTGCCTCACTATCCCCACAGGAAAGAACCTCTTCCTTGTATCTAAACAAGTTTAGATGGTTTTCAGTTTAAAGCTGTTGCCCCTTCTGTTGCTTATTTGTAGTACACTTCATTAGAAATTTACACTGCTCACATTTCAGGTTAAAAAAGGGATAGATAACTCTCTTAGAACCCCAGATCTATCCATGTATGCAAGGGGAGCTGAATGCAGCTTTGGATAGCAGCACAGGCACATAAGAAATTGTGCTGACTCCATGTGAGACCACAGGCATCCTTTGGGGAGAGGATCCTAAGAGCAAAATTGACTCACACTGATGCCTTCAAGGTGAAGCTGATTATTTTGTTCTTCAAGGGTGCCTCTGGTTTATTCCTTTGGGGAGTATAGATTCACATATAAACATAAAAGCTGTAAAGGGAAGGTTACCTTTTCCAGACTTGATTGAGGAGAGGAAGTGGATTGTATCTTACATTTTCTGTAGTACTTTGGCTGTTTGTAGCCCAAAGCCAAAGAAGAAAGGTGAATATTCAAGTTAGCTGCAGCAGAAGGAAACCACTCTTGTGTAACCTATTTACAGCTCATTCACAAGCAGGCCTGTAAACACCTGAAAAGGCTTCTGTTTGCACCACTTGCCTTCACCATCACACTCTTCAAAAGCATCTTTGTGTGTTTATTGGTTCTTTCTTACATTCCTTTTCCCCAAGGGTTCCAGAGAACCGTGGCCATCGCGGATTCCAACTATAACTGGTTCTACGGGCCGGAGAGTCAGCTGGTGTTTCTGGACAAATTTGTCATGCGCAACGGCAGCGGGAACTGGCTGGCAGAGCAGATCAGAAGGAACCGAGTGGTGGAGGGCCCGGGCACACCATCCAAAGGGCAGAGGTGGTGCACTCTCCACACTGAATTCCTCTGGTATGAAAGGGAATGAGTGGGCTCTAAAGCAACCTGGCAGCTGTTTGCTGTTGGTGATAATTCATTATCTTTACATGTGCACTGTAGAGGCCAAGCTCAGGCTGTCTGTGTGCCACCCAGACACACAAGAACTTCTTCACTTAGCACAGATGCACAGGACGGGCTGCCACAGGGAACACCCTGGTCTTGTCCTACATCTGGTTTTATGGTTTCTTTCTACTGTCTATGACTTTCATAGAATACAAGCCATTCCAAAGGAACTCAAAATTTGCCTGTATGTAGTCTTTCTTTAATTTGGTCTATTCTAATGTGGTTTAATCCTTTTCTGTTCTTTTATAATGAATTAGGTGAATATTTAAAGCATAGCTTTCTTTCAAAAGTACTGTGAATTAGTATAAGCCTTCTTTTAAAAGCTAAATAATCCAAGCAGTGATGTTACTGTTAATTGGATTTGCACACTAATTTGCAAATTATGCTTGGAAAAAGTGCCATGATAGATGGCTAAATAGATATTTTCCCATGCAATTTACAGCTATGCTAACTTCTATGTCAATCTCCTAAAAGTAAGAAATTAAACAACTCAAGAAGCTTTAGATCCACATATGAATTCTGTTTATGGAGATAAGTGTATTTTCAAGGAGTCAGTGTAGCTCTCTCTCTCTCTCGCAAGAAAAATCTTATTGAACATCTGTTGGTTTGCACTTATTATGTGGCTCTTATTAGGCTCCAAACAGCTTTCATCTTGTTACTTGCAAAATACAGAATCTCTCCTCTACAGCCTCATCCCATCACTGTTTTCTCCTGTGTCTTCATGGAGATTCTGAGGCTGTCTAGGGCCTCCCAAAAGCTCCTGGTTAGTTACAAGAATAAATCTGATTCCAGAACGGTCTAACACAAATGTTAGTGGGTTTCTTATGGTTTTGTTTATTTTGGTTGCTTAAAAACAATGCCAGAAGGTTAAGATTTGTTTTGGATTTTTGTTGTTTTAACTCCCATAGATAAAATTATAATAAATTTAACCTTTTCTGGAATTAAGGCTTCTTTTTAAACAAAATGTCTTGTATCTCACAATTTATTAAAGAAAGAAACCTGAAATTTTTCTTTCAGCCGAGTTTGGAGAAACTAACATACATTAACTGATACAAGTAATAAACATTTATCCTTTAGAATGTCTTTTCACTAATTTTTAATTTATTGCCTATAATGTTTGAAGACTAGAGACTTTTGTAATCATCTTTTTGGGGAAACAGATACTCTGCTTCTCTTTGTTAAGTAATCACTAAATAGGCACAAATGCTGATGTCTAGGCAGAGTCTGCAGCCTGGTCTTATCTGCCTTTTTTAAAGATCTATGTTATAGTCAGTAGTTTTATGACTATATAGGACAAAACATGGCTAGTTTGAAAGTAGTGGTTTTTTGAACTGCAGCTAGACTGCTTCATTTAAATGCAGAGCAGATGTTTTCATCTATTGTTCTGTAAAAAACGCACAACAAATTTGTATAGGGATTAGTATGATGAATAATAATTACAGCTTTATGATCAGGAAGCGTAACTATGGGCTTTACATTTTTGGCTGGCTCCTTGATGTGAATAGTGAATTGCTTTTTGAGTTTTGTACAAGTGCTGATAGTGGAATCATTCAGGTGATTTTTAACCCCATTTTTCTCATCTTTTTTACAGGTATGACGCAAGTTTGCGCTCTGTACCTCCACCGGACTATGGGGTTCCAAAGCTGCATTATTTTGAAGACTGGGGAGTGGTAACTTATGGAAGTGCTTTGCCAGCTGAAATCAACAGGCCTTTCCTTTCCTTCAAGTCAGGAAAGCTGGGAGGACGTGCAATATATGATATTGTTCATAAGAACAAGTACAAAGAGTGGATCAAGGGGTGGAGGAACTTTAACGCTGGCCACGAACACCCAGACCAGAACTCCTTTACTTTCGCTCCCAATGGCGTACCTTTCATAACAGAAGCTCTGTATGGGCCAAAATATACTTTTTTAAATAATGTGTTGATGTTTTCCCCTGCTGTGTCTAAGAGCTGCTTCTCCCCATGGGAAGGGCAGATTACAGAAGACTGTTCCTCAAAGTGGCTTAAATATAAACATGACTTGGCTGGCGACTGTCAGGGACGAGTGGTTGCCGCCATGGAGAGAAGCGGGGTGGTTTTCATCCGGGGAGAAGGAGTGGGTGCATATAATCCTAAACTGAAGCTGAGAAGATTGCAGCGAAACCTTATACTTCTCCATCCCCAGCTCCTCTTGCTAGTGGACCAAATCCATCTAGAAGATGACAGCCCTCTGGAGGCAGCGACCAGTTTCTTCCACAATGTGGACGTGCCTTTTGAAGAAACAGTTGTTGATGATGTCCACGGGGCCTTCATTAGGCATCGTGATGGGATTTATAAGATGTACTGGATGGACGACACTGGCCACAGCGAGAAAGCCACCATTGCCTCAAGGATGTACCCCCGGGGCTACCCCTACAACGGAACAAACTACGTGAATGTAACGACCCTGCTGCGGCGCCCCGTCACCAGGGCCATCTACCTTTTCATTGGGCCCTCTGTGGACGTGCAGAGCTTCACCGTGCGTGGGGATTCCCCGCAGCTGGATGTTTTTGTGACCACTGGTGAGCACGCCTACGCCGTGTACCTGTGGCCCGTCGAGGACGGCTCCCGCTCTGCCTTTGCACAGGTTATCGCAGACCGCCAGAAAATCGTCTTTGACCGAGCCTCTGCCATTAGGAGCTCCGCAGTGCCAGAAGTGAAGGACTACACAGGGATCGTGGAGAGGAACCTGCAACGCATTAAGCCCGTTTTCCAGCAGCTTGAGAAGCAGATCCTGTCTCGTGTACGCAACACGGCCAGCTTTAGGAAGACTGCCGAGCGTCTGCTGAGGTTTTCAGATAAGAGACAGACAGAGGAGGCCATTGACAGGATATTTGCAATCTCACAGAGGCAGCAGCAGCAGCAGCAGCAGCGCAGCAGAACAAAGAAAAACAGAAAGGTATCCAAAGGCTACAAATTTGTTGATGCCGTTCCTGACATTTTTGCACAAATTGAGGTAAATGAAAGAAAAGTGCGACAAAAGGCACAGACTCAAGCACAAAAAGAGTTGCCTGTAGATGAAGATGAGGAAATGAAAGATCTTCTGGATTTTGCAGATATCACTTATGTGAAGCACAAAACTGGGGTGTCAATCAAAGGGCAATCGGGGCTGGCACAAATGGTGACGAGTACTCGAAGTGCCCCGTCAATATCAGCCTCTTATACTCGCCTCTTTCTACTTCTCAACATTGCTATTTTTTTTGTCATGTTAGCAATGCAGCTCACGTATTTTCAGAAGGCCAAGAGACTGCATGGCCAAAGATGTCTCTATGCAATACTTTTAGTAGACAGCTGTATATTATTGTGGCTGTATTCTTCCTGTTCTCAGTCACAATGTTAGCAGAAGACCTCTACTAGTTGACCAGTTTGTGGTCATATATGTCTATGCAAAAGCATTAACCCTAATAGGGCCAAAGTTTATATCTTCCTTTTGTTTTTATTTTCCTGAAACATTCCAAAAACAGCTGGGGAAAGATTGTTTTCAGACCAGAAGAGATTAAAGAATAGGGCAAGCAATGAATATTTCAGAAAAATCAGTACTTAGGAAGTACTCCTCCTTTGTGTTTTGAGTTGGGCCTCACATCTGAAGGAATGTGATGCTTTATTCATCAGAGTTCAGTAATTTAAAGTTGTAATTAATTATTTGGTGAGAAGAGCCCTCTTGATAGGTTTATTTCTAAGGTCTTTTTTTATACATAATTTGATTTGCATGTAGTGAGTTTTCTTTTGAGGCTGCTACGGATATCTGTGGACATTCTCCTAAGTTGAGGACATTCAAACATATGTATACGAGGAAGATCTTAGCAGTAAACTTCATTTCTCTCTGCCAAACCAAAGAATGGCTCAATATGGGACACCCCTGTATCATTGTAGACCCTTATATTGTGTCATCTCCTCTATGCTTTACAATTGGCACATGGGAAATGACAATCATGTCAGTGCTTTCCAAGTGAGAAGCACATCACTAGTAGGTAGTAGTAGAAGGCAAATATGGGCTTAACACAAAGTAGGACAGAACACAATTCTCAGGAAAACAAAATAATTGTATTTTAGCCAAGTGTAGGCTGAAGAATGCTGAATTCCGTAGGGTCTGTTCTCCATTTTTCAAGGCAGGGTTTCAAGAAACTTTTCTATAGTTTGAAGCACATCTTAGTAGGGAAATATTGTCCTAGATCTCTGCCCTTCCATTTGCAATTTTAAAAATACAAAGAACCAAAGCAATCCTGTGGTAACCTCAGCAACTGCTAGTATGGAAAAGTATATATTAAGGAAGTATTTCATGCCTTTTTTTCTTTCCACATGGCTAGAAAGAGGAAAATTAAAGTTTTGTGAACAGCCTGTTCTCTATAAAGCACCAGCAAGGGTTCTGTAAGCTCTTGGTGGCCCCAGGTCAATTATTTGGGGATTAGTGGTAAATGGAATCATGTGCTTTATGACAAAAATAAATTTGACATCTCCACATATATTCCCCTCTGTTCATTAATCTAATTTCAAAAATTAATAGCTATTTAAGAGAATGGAATCTCTGTGGAATTGGGGCATATCTGTATGTCTTTAAAGAAAAACAATTCTTCATTACATTTGCTAAATAAAAGCATTATAATTATCTCTATGGAAAAGTTGTTTTTCTTTGATTTAAATATTTTCCCTGATAATTACAGTTAATATCTTCGTCATCCCTTGGTTCAAACCACTTGCTGCTTCCTCTTCTTTATGTCATTTAGATGTATGTTGTCTGCATACTCCTGTTAAGCCATCTGCAAGTCTGTGTGTTGAAATGTGAAGAGCTTGCCTTGTCTAAACATCCTCAGTGAGTAGGTCAGAATATTTTCACTAGGTTCCAGCCTACTGAGTCAGTTCAGAGCACTGTATTCACATAAACAAGACCTACTGCAGTCTTCAATGCAGAGATTAGCAATTTAGGTATGGTTTTGCACATTAGCTCTCATTGACACCACAGTTCCCTGCACTGTTCCAGCAGTGCCAAGGGAAAGAGGTGGTTGCAAGAGCTGCCTGTGCTTACAACCAGGTCAAAGCAGCTTTTAAGGCAGACTGGGATTCAAATGAATGGTTTGTGTGCAATGGTGCTGTAAAGGGAAATGAAATGCAGCAGCCTGCCCCTCCTCAATGAGAGACCAGACCCATTGCAGCATAAAGTGTGCATCCAGGGCTTTTGCAGCCTGTGCTTGGTTTGCATCTGTTAAGGATTTGTGTGTACAGGAGTGTCATTACTTGCTGCTCTGCACTCCACTTGCACAGATGTGACATTCATTCAGATTGAGCAACGAAAGAAGCAATTTAGTCCTTAATTGTGTTGTCTTCTAGATATTAAAAGAATCCTTAGTTATTATTTTCCAGGCCAGAGCCTTTAAAAGTCCCTCTTCAGTGGTTCTGTTTACACTTTTTTCCCCCATTCTTTTATCTCTCATTCCTTACCAAGGGCTGTAACTCTTTTTGATTTTTATTTTGAAACAGATTTTTCTATGCCATAAGTAATGTGGCATGAGTAGTTGAGTGTTGGCTAGAAGTGCCTGTGTCACAGCAAAGAAACAGTTTGAGGCCTCAGGTGGCAGGATCCTGAAAAATCCAAGCTGCCCTTGCTTCCCTAGGAAATGCAGTGAGGGAGAACAGGTAAATGGGATCAGCTTGACAGCCCTACTGGCTTGTGGCAGGGCTGCAGAAAGATGGTGTTCCTTCACACTTGCTTATGCAGGACAGGCTTTCCTCACCTTTGCATCTTTTGTCTGAACTGCAGGAAAAAAGCAGCCTCAGTGTCCGTGGTAGAAGCACTTAGCACTGGGTTCATCTAGAGTGGGTAAACTGAACAACTTTTGAAATGTCACTGTGTGGCACTCAGCAGCAAAGTTGTTTGCCAGGTGTTTCTGGCACATGCCTCTGCTCCCATTCTTATTCTGCTTACTTTCATTTCTGAAAATGCTCATTTTCTGCATCTCTGGCCACAGGAAAAAGTGGCTATCCAAGAACTGGGTTTATGTGGATGAGTTCCTGTGTTCATCTGAGACCTTGCTAACTTCACTCCATTTCTCCTCAATAGCAGCTGTTCAATCATGCATGCTTCATTTCAGGATTGCAGTCTAATTTAGTCTAAAGTTAATTCACTGCATTCTGAACAAAGTGAATGGACATTTAGCTCACAGGTAGTGGTGTATATATTTGAGGGTGGAAGTGGAATCTGGTTCTTAGATTTTTTCAATTATTTTTTTCAAGTCCAGCCAAAAAAATATCTGTGTTATATACATCATTGTGGCTTATGAAAGCAAAGGGAAAGGAGCACATTACTTCACTTCTTAAAAATTGTAAGATGAAAGCTTATTCTGAAGAATTTTGTGTCTGAAATACATCACATTCTTCTGTTAGTCTATGTATTTTCCACTGATGAAAAGCATTTTCTTAGTGTTTGAAAGCATATAGAATTTGAAAAATAGCTGTATTTCTGCACCGGGACATTACATTCATATTTATTTGGTCTGCAAAAGACTCAGTTGGGACCATAAATACTTTTGCCTAACTTTAATCCCTTTGCTCTGGCTAGTTTGTTCAAATCAGTAGGGTAACTTCAGGCTGGTAAGTAAGACTGAGCTGATGAAGCCAAGATGTCATTTTAGTGCTTTCTTGGCTGCTGAGTCCAGGAGCTCTCTGCAGCAGAAGGTCTATGCAATCCAGTGCTGGATATGTCTGTACTGTCATCAGGATAGAAATGGTGTTCCTTGAAACAAATAATGTCAAAGCATTTCAAATAAGAGCCCTGGACCCTCTCAAGTAAGGAACAAAATTATTCTCTGCTTCAGGCAGGCAGGAGACTGGACCCAGCTAGGTAATATGAGAGTGCATTCTTTAAGCAAAATGCCTGTGTAGCATTTTCTCAGATGCTACCTTTCCTGACAGGTTCTTCAGGCTGACAAAGCATTCATAATATTTATGGTGATTTTCCAGAAATTTAGCATGCAGAGAAAAATTGCTGGCTGAAATGCATTATTGTATAAGACATTTAGCATGATGTTGTGACCTTTTCCCCCTTTGACTAGTGTCAAAACCATCAATGATTTTACTGGTTTCTTAACTGACCCTGGGACAATCAAGAGGAAAACTGTCCTACTCCAACACCCAGGGCTCTGGAACCATGAACAAAAATCCACAACAACTGTATATGAGTTTATGACTGTTGTTAAAATATTGACATACATTTTTTCACCAAATATTCCAAACTCAGTCTAGCTTCATACCTACCTCCAGTTGGAAGGCCTTTTTGAAGGAGGTGGAACACTTTTAAAATCACAAGTATAAAACCCCTGGCTTCTCACTTTTTCTTCATTAAAACTATAATATGGGAAGCAAGGAATGCCAGAAAAGCTGGGCCCACTGTATATGCCCACAGGAAATGCTAGTGAAGAAAACTTGAGGTGGATTGAGGCATGGGAACTTCCCTACACTGCCCAGCTGCTGGGAGGGTAAGCTAGATTAAATAACCCTGTGGGAAAAGGGAATAGGTGATCAGCATATGCATTTCTTTTTAACAGGACTATCCTTGGGATGAGGAGCTAAACTCTCTGGGACATGCTAAGGAAGGCCACATTTCTCCATGTCCTATTAAAGATGCTACAGCAGTTACAGTGGACCTTTACTGTTAATTGTAGTCTAGAACTCCCATGCCTGTCCCTTTTTATATGGCATAACTCTTATTTTGATCAAGTAAAGTAATTTTGTTCTTTCACTTATTATGTTTGTCATGGAGTTTCCTCTGATGGACCCAACTGTGGGTTGGTAGCAATGGGAAAATGGGCAGAGGACCAGAGTCCCTGGGAGGGCACTTGAAGAACTCTGCCTTTATGGAAGCTGGAGGAATAGAAGATGCCCAATAGTGCTATAAATACAGTTGCAAATGCCAGGCAAATAAAATGACAATGATGATGGAGTATTTGAACATTACAGAATAAATGAGGGCAGACCGAGAGACTTGGAAAGTTACTGCTAACATAAAATATAGGCAACTGGGAGTATTTTCTCCTTATGTCCCATGTATCATTCTTTCCTTCTGAATCATATTTTCCCATTAAAAAAATGGAAAGTGCACAGACAGTTCTTTTGAGTGTAATAGAGTTCAGCCTTTACTATGAGCCAGACATAGTTACCAGAGAGCCTGACCCAGCTTGTGCAGTTGTGGTGAGCCTGAAGCAGCTAGGATATTCTGTAGCTAAGGATTAGATTGATTAGAAAAAATATACCAGCAAGGGAGGTTGAGGATCAGAAGCCAGAAACTTTTCAATTCTTTGACATCTTTGAAAAGGATAGGGCCTCAGTTCTAGGGCTGCATACTGTTAGAAAAAATTCTATAAGCAACAAAATTTTGGCAGCAAAGGAACCTGAGATGGGAAACTGGAGATGGTGGTATACTACATGAACTAAAGGACTAGTTAACTTGTTCAAGTTTAAAAAGAGAAAGAAGGACTAATTGAATGGAAAAGTACAGAGCATGTTTTGTAGCACATGATCAGCGACATTGGGACACACACATACGCTCACAGAGTGGAACAGATCAAATCTTAGGACAAGGGGGAATGCCCTTAAGATGAAAGAAGGCAGATTAGATTAGATATCAGGACAAAATTCTTTACTGTGGGGAAGCGAGGCTCTGGAACAGGTCACCCAGAGAGGCTCTACCCCATCCCTGGAAGTGTTTGAGACCAGACTGGATGAGGCCCTGAGTGCTCTGGTCTAGTGGAATTTTCCCAGCACATGGCAGGAGGGTTGGAACTAGGCATTCTTTCAAGTCTCTTCCGACCAAGACCGTCTGATTCTATGACTCTATGAACTCTCAGCTATTCAGCAACTCCAAGGCAGCAAGATGTAATGGTATAACCTGAAGAAAGCAGGGACACATGGAGCACAAAACATCTATAATAGGAGTATATAAATATTTTGGGTTTAATGTACTTAAATTTACAAAGAAATGTTATGGTATTTCATTTTCCATAGTAAATTAAAATGGCAGATTTGCTTTCTTAGAACTGGCTGGATAACTACCTAGGATGATTTACCTGATTAATCTTAACTAGAATCTGCCTCACCAAGGCTACTTAATTTCATCATAAAGCATGATAATTTCTACCTTTTTAATTCTATGCTTCTATCATGTTTTCTTATCAGTTAAGGGAATATTTGTCACTTAATCCACAGCAAGCATTAAAGAGTCACACAGATTTATCTATGGCTCATGTAGACTGTAGACTGAACCGTAAAACTCTCATGTAGCTGGTTGCTGTGGGACATTTGGACTGGGTCATAGGACTTCTCTACACAGAAATGAGATGTGTAGTGGACCCACAGTACTAAAAGAGCAGCAGTAAATAATGGCAAGTGAGAATTAGTGCCTTGGCTTACGTGGCTCTGTCCCAGAGCTCACCCATCAGTGCCTCCTTCAGAGCCATGCATGGTTTCCCAGACCTGTTTCCTTCCTGCCCGCTAAAATTCATTTTCAGCCAAAAGCTGTTAATAAATGTAATGCCTTAAAATAGCAGTAACATGTACACAAATGCTTCTAAGCTGTGCAGGCCCAGGCCCAGGCCCAGGCTACTTCTCAGGCTGCTGTTCTACTAAGTATTAGTACTGCTCATGATTTATGTGGTGCCACTGAGCTCTGTGACGCTTCCTAAACTTGTAAGAAGGCCAGCTCAACCATAGAGCCAGAATAACTTCCTCAGTTTCACAAAGTGAGGCAATGGGCCTCTGGGGGAGATCAGTCCACCTGGAGAGTAGCTGCAGATCTGCTTGTGGACAGGACCTCCAACACGCTAAGCATTAATTTCATCCAGAATGAGACAATAGGCATTCATTACAAGAATTTTCCTAGAATAAAAGGGCTTATTATCCATCTGACTTTCTGAAGTGGAGAAGTGCAGCTTTGCATCTCTTTCAGCTGAAGGAACAAGTCCAGTTCTTATAAGCAGGAGACCAGTACAGAGGTGCTCTTTTCCATTGCAATCATGAATGTACAAGATATTACAGTATTAATATGAAGCTGAGCTTTATAAGACTAATGGATGGAATTTAGGACAGGATGGGCCTTGGATGTAACAGCTGGAAGGAGCATGACTTGTAGGAAAACAAAACCAGACTTTGGCTATTCTGAACAAGTAGAAAATGTTCCAGAAAAAAATAATTAAAAAAAACCTACTGTAAGGACTTACTAGCATAACTAAAACAAGATCTGCACAATATGTACTGGTAAAGCCCTTCAGTGCACTTACACACACTGCATTTATGACCAGTATTATGCATTTTATTGAGCCACAGAAGTAGTTCAGACTATAGTTTTTTCCACCAAAAAAATGTTTGAGAATCATTCGTCAGGAAATGAAAGAATAGAAGTTGAAATGTCAAGGAGATAATAAACTATTGAACAAGTTCACTTGTTTTCAGCTGACCTCCTTATTTTAATAAATAATATTTCAAAGCAGAAAGATGTTTCAATTTAAAAAATAATACTTTGTTCTAAAAATGCCCATCTTTTGTTCCCATTTCCCTTGGAAGACATGAAATTTAATGCAAATCAATGTAAAAACAACCATTAAATTGGAATTCTGGGTCCTTTAACAGAAAGCTGCTTTTCCGAATGAATACTTTCCATGTAATGCTTTGCAGCTGTTGTGGCCAGACAAGTGTTAATTTAGAGGGCAAGAAAGAGCTGCCTTGGGAGAAGAGAGCTCTTAGTGAACAGGGGCTCTGTAACTCCCTGGCCCCAGGCTCCTCACACCCAGGAGCCCCCTTGGGCTGTCCCCAGCTCCCAAAGCTGCCACCAGCTGGGCTCACCCTGGCCACTCCTGCACCCTGCTTGGCTGCCAGCACAGCTGCTCCCCCTCTTCCCAACCAGGGTGGTCTCTCTTCCCTCACCCTCCACTGTGAATATTTACTGGAAATATGCTTTCTTGGAGGAGGGTTAATCCTTTTTCATGCAGAGGTCCCCTCCCTTTTCCCAAGCAGCTTGTTCCTGAAATCATATTTTATTACAGGTAAATAAAACATTACTAAAATTAGACTCAGAAAGAGAAGCAGCAGGGTTTCTTGGCTTTCCCCTGTGTGGTCGTAATCTGTTCCAGAGGGCTGCCTCTGGTCCTTTGCCTCTTGGTAAACCAGTGTTTCGTGGAGGCAGCTCATGGCCCTGTCTTTGTCAGGATGTGTCCTTGCAGCAATTTCATGTTGCATCTCTTTTTTCTGCTGTGCTGACAGAGAATCACGGAACCACCAAAAAATTTTGGGCTGGAAGGATCCTTAAATATCATCCAGTTCCAGCCCCCGTGCCATGGGCAGCGGCAATTTCCATGAGACAAGGCTGCTTAAAACTTCATCCAACCTGTCCTGAAATGCTTCCACAAATGGAGCATCTGCTAAGGCTTTTTCGGGTATGATGAATTCTGGTTTCATGGTTTGCTAACCTCTGTCTCTAGCTGCCTCTAAGTAAAAATCAAGGTAACAATACTTGCCAATAAAGCAAAGTTATTCTCAATATTTAAAAATGAACCGCTGCTTCAAAGAACTGGAGAGATACTTTCTCAGGCTGCCTGACCAGCAAGCAAAATGACATGTCTCATTCAGTACAGAAGAAATGGTGTTCAAAGTGATACCAAATATTCCTTTATATATACACTGATAGACTTGGATCTTGCTGAGGTTATCTCTCAAGGGCTGAAAAGCTTTTTATTATAATGCATATCTGGCTAAAATATCAGTTCATGAATGATAAAAAACAATTCTAGAAATTTTTCCAAGGAAATAGAAAACAAATGTCAGTATTCCTTTGTAGTAAACTGTGATGCAGTTGCATCTTCAATGCACTGGAAATCTGGTATACTTCCTATTTCCTCTCATGTGAAAAATGATACCTGAATCCTAGACAACAGCTCAGGTGGCAACAGGATAAAGAAAGTATGCAAAGTAAGGTTCCCCCAGCCTGGGAAAGAGAGGGTTAAGGTAAAGGTATACAGGACCACGAGTTGATGGAGACACCAAGGATCCAATCTTTTATCTCTTTCCCTTCCAGATCTTGAGCAATCAAATGGGATAGTGTCAGGTTCAAATGAAGGTTAAGTGCACTTGCTATACAATATTTTGGATGTCAGTAAGTCTGCATAGGTTAAAACAAAAGATATTAGATACAAAGGAAATCCTTGAAATCACCCTGATTCACCTTGAAATGTGAGGGCATTGCAAAACTTCCTTTTCCTATCCCTGTGCTCCCAACTCAGCTATTGGTTGTAGCTGAGATGTGGTGAGACTAACCTCCAGTCTGATTAATTCTTCCTGGTTTTATATCTTTGTTTGGTTGCTATATCATTGTACTATACTGCTGCATAAAAATGAGGGTTCCTCCAGGCCAAGCCACACATTTCATTTAGCAGCACATTTTCCTCTGCAGCAATAGCTTGGCACTGAGCACAGCACCTCTGCTGTGAGCCCAGCAGCCACCTGAACCAGCACTGTCTGCTCTGGAGCCTCTGTGCCATCCTCTCACCAGCTCAAAGAGCTGAAATGGGAGCTGTACATTTTTAAAATCCTTTACCTCCAAATCACCTTTATTGTTTTTTTGCCTTTTTTTTTTTTTTTTTTTTTTTGGAGCTTATCAGGCCTTGGCCAGCAAGACTCAAAGCCTCAGTGGTTTAAAGATTAAACAAAGAACAAGGTCCATCAACCCTTTTTTCTTGGGAAAGACAAACAAATCCTTGATTTAATGCACTTTAAAATAAAAAAAAATGTAAGATTCATATAATTTCCAACACATCTACTCTAAAAAATACCTTGAAAAATTGACATGATTATAGGTGAATTTTCTTCCGTAAGAGAACACACCATATTGTACAGCTAAAAATAAGACAGGATAAGAATCTGTATATAGTTATGTGTTGTTTTCTCATATTTTATCCACACTTTGAATCTGGTACCTCTAAGAAGAGATGATGAGGTTTAAGCCATTGCTATTTACAATGCATATGTGGACAAACACAAACTACTTTTATAGAAACAAATATCTTCATTGTTTTGCTGGTGATAACTGCAGTGGTTTTCTTATTTGGTCTCTGCTTGACTGTGGAGTAAGTGTATTTTCCTATATGAAGGGCTATTTCCGTTCCCCACTAATCGCGAACAACAGAAACTGAAAGCTCTGTAAGCCTCTCTACACTGTGGGAGCTGCAGAACACTTGTCTCTCTTTCGTTCTTTTCTGGCAGAAATTTTGCTCTTCTCAAAGTAAGAAAATGGTGAAAATGAAAGTGTTTCAAAATGCCGTGAATTTCTACACCCAGCACCGGAATGTTCTGGGTTACAGCATCGTGTCCCTGGTGACTGTTGGCATCGAGCAAATCTTCTCAAAAGTGGTGTTCCAGTGTCCCTGCAATTCTGCTTCTGAGAACATGCTCTATGGTCTTTCCTTCCTCTTAGCACCTGCCTTCATCCTCTTGCTGCTCGGCTACATGGCAAACACCGAGATGTGGCTTCTGTTGACAGGCAAGTGCTCTCAGGAGAAGCATTGTCAATGTAGTTATGGGACAACCTGTAACTACTTGCGCCAGCTGTTGCAGGTGACAGCCAAAGTCTCGGTGGCCCCACTCACCTGGATAGCAGTAGCCCTGTTTGGAGACAACTACTATGAGTGTGCGGCCAGTGGGAGCAGCTTGGCAGTGTACTACTTCTGTAAAGAGAATATTACTGACTGCAAACACAACCTGACGAAAATGCCCTGTGACAAGAAATTATCAGGAGAGATAGCAAATGGACGGCTCACCCTTCAGGCACAATCCCAGGTAAGGCCTCACTGCTCTTCTCCCCACACTATGGGCTTCAGCCCTGGCTGCTCAATGTGTAGTGATGCCTGATGGTCACTGTAAACAGTCCTTCTCTCCTATATTATATAATACCATGGACCAAAAGCAAGCAGCTAGCAAAAAAAAAAAGTAGTAACAGAAAAACAAAATGGGTATTTTTATGATACTTTCTGGTTTCGTATGTTTGCATAGTAATGGTTTGGCACTGTCATTAACAAAACCTCATGGGCAGGGAACCAGGAATGGGACTTGCATAGCAAATTTTCATCTCAATTAACTTAGACATAGTTAGAGTTCTTCTCCAATTTTATGTCTCTGAATACCTCAAACTTTTGCAGATAGGCATTAGTTGAGGGGAAGCTGAGATCACCACTAACAGGTAGAAGCTGATGTCTCTCCTGCAACTGAGTGGTTGCAAGGAAACACCAAGAAAAAGAAACAAATAAGTATAACTTGTTTAACTATAAATCTCAATGTTTGAATCTCTTAATGATTTCACACTTGTATACTAGAAGAATAGTTAAAATATATATCTGTCTTGTTTAAGTCTCTTGTTCAGAAGGAAAACTACATAATCAAAACATTTGTGCTTTTTTTTTTTTGTTTGGTTCTTTGGCACTCCAGTTTTGTTTCCGATATTTGTATGGATTATGTCTTAACTCCATTAAGAAAATGAAGTTTTGCAACTTCTTCCCAAGAAGTTAAGGGAATTAAGTTTATAAGAGTTTATAATTACTTTGGTTTTAGAAGTTCCTGTTTGAAATACATGCCTATTAAAACAAAAAACAAAAAACAAAAAAAAAGTGGTTTTATTTGTTAAATACTTAGCACGCTGATTTTCCAAGAAAAAAGCTGGAAAGGGGCAAACTCTGCACCACTGATTTTAGATAGGGTAAGAAATGAGCAAAACCAAGGAAGACTGACTGTTACTGACATTCCAGGGGAATCTAAAAGAAATATGCAGTCAAACAAAAATGAGAAAAGTGTGAGTGCATATTTATTACTGACCTCTATTTTTAATATCCAATCTACTTTCAACAGCATTAAGAACCATAAAGACTATAAACTCCTTTTTGTTTAGCGCTCAATACTTTTTCATTTGTACAAAATATTATTCTGACATAAATGAGCATGTTGTAGGATCTCTGGCTGGAGCTACCAGCTGATTACCCCTGCATAAAAAAGGACTACCAATATACTTAGTTTTGATGGGACCTCTGAGACTCATCTAAGGATGTTAGAATCAGGTATAAAGCAAGAATGAATTCCCATATTCAATAGCCAAATCTGTGTCCTGCCTACAAAACATACAAGACAAAACCTTTCCTCTGTGTCATGCAAAAACCAGCTGGTTTAGCAGGTTCAGACATCAGGGAGAGCAGCTGAATTCCATAGCCAGCAGGAGCTCTGATTAGCAGCATGAAGCAGACAGAGTGATCCTGCACCCTCTGTACCATAAATGTGACCACAACTGCAGAAACCAATTGTCAGTATCTTGCCTTAAAAGGTAAGAAAGCTGGGTATAACCCAGTAAATAACTTCTGTCCATCTTCTCTTTTTTTTTTTTTTTTTTGTATTCATCATAAATCTGAAAAGATCAACTGAGGGGTGTAGAAGCTCTGTATGTACATCTAGCTGAATTCCAAGCATGGGATCCCTTCTTTTCGTAGCAAGAAAACAGTTATATGCACTCCAAGGTGTCTTTGCTCACAGTTTTCTTATTTCTTCAAAGTTACGTTCTGTACTCGCACATATGATCATGCCAAAACATCATTAACCTATATATCCTTTTTTACCAAGCTGTTTGGATGGCTCCTGATAGCTGCCATCATGACTTTGACAGTGATTTCAACATGTTTCGGCCACTGCTGCTCCACAGCCAGCTATCTTCAGCTCAAGTTCTGGAAAACTTACTCAAAAACAGAACATGAAGTCTTTGAGACCAAAGCCAAAGAGCATGCAAAGAATCTAGCAGAAAGAAATATTGAATGCTTTTTAAAAGACACTGTCGCAGCACCATTTTATACTCCCAGCAGAGAAGACTGGAAGAAGATTTCATTCTTGAATACTGGTAATTCACAAGAGCAGTATTACAGCATGTTACACAAGTATGCAAACGCCAAGATAGGAAAAAGTGCCAATATCCAGGCAGGTCGGCTTTCTGCAAAGCAAGTCCAGTCAGAGCTCTAATGAAACAAATCCTTTCCAACGCTGGCAGTCGTTTAACCCTACTGATATAAGAAGAGAGTTATTCTATGCTCTTACTGAAATCTATTCAAACTGAAGATGAAAGCTGATCATTGCAACCTTCAGTAGACTTGCTTTTAAATACATTTTAATTCTTTTGCTTAAGCACATTTAAATGGTGTTTTCTTAAGCTGCTGTTCATTGAGAAGAGTCATATGTAAAATAATCATCCAAATCCAATCATCCAATCCACAAAGATGTCAGCACATATTATGTCAATCTATTACTGAAAACTTAAAATCACTTGGCAGGTAGAATGACAATACTAAATCACATCCAAGAGACAAAACAAAGGAATGGAAGATTTGATCAGAAATTCAGCTTAGTTTATTAGCTCTCTCTTTATAATGAAGCTTTGAACAATCTCTAGATTAAAAAATTTAGATTGGGGGTTTAGGCATATGCATAACACAGCAATGCAGGTGAAGCATATATATTAACAAACATTAAAAGCACATTTGTACATTTGAGGATATGAAAAATCTGCAATCCATATTAGCAAGTAGAAATATTTTTATCAAAGTAGTAATATTCATATCATATAATAAGAAATAAAGATACAAGTTTTGCATGAAGAATAATAAAGTTCACTTTTCTTCTGAAAAGCTGTTGTTTAAGAGAGTATTTCAGATATGTAAGTCAGATGGTTTGGTCTTGTCCTGATCCATTTACTTCCCCCAGAAATTTTCTCTTTCTACACAACAAATTAAGAAATTAGTAAGAGAGACAGAAATCCCAAGTTATTTGTTACATTCACTTTGCAAGTAACTGTCACAGTCCGCCCAATTCAAGAGCGAGTCGTGACTGGTTCTTTTATGGATCTTAGAGCGCAAAAGACAGCAGGGGACAAAACCAGTTTACTTGTACAGAAATGCACTTTATTTAGTGCCAACCAAAATGCGATAGTGGGACAGAGAGAGAGAGAGAGAGGGGTCGGGATTATAGCTACCAAGACGGGCAGACGAATCCTCGTGGAGTCAGCCAGTAGATGTCCGTTGCCGTCTGGGGAGATCTCAGGGGTCTCCTTTGCGAAAGTCACTTTTATAGTCCTTTCCCAAAGCGAGTGGCTTCTGGCCAAAAGGTGGGAAGATTTATGGACTATTGTATGTGGAGCTCGTTACGCGGGGGAACAGGTGGAAACAGGACGCTTCAAGGCACATTAGACCATCTTTGTCGTCATGAACACAAGCAGGGCAGCCCATACTGATCAGTCCATTGTTCTTTCATCTGTGGGAGCTTGTTGAGTAAACTCTCCATGACTAGTTGTCATGAGAAACCAGTCCTGGTAGGCATCACCTGCAGAACAGTCCCTTGGCGTTCCTCCCATCCTTGGGCAGCGCAGGCCTCAGGCGAGGGTCGTTGGGCAGAAACAGATGAGAGGCTCGGACGAACTCTCACATCATCCCGTGACCAACGAGTGTCGCTGAGAAACTCCAGCAGCATGATGTTGTGACCTTGTAGCATCTTCAGGACCCGCCCTTGGTAGCATCCCGGGAACAGGAAAAGGGAAAACAAAAAACCGGGGATAAGAAGGAAAAGGAAAAGGAAAGGAAAAGGAAAAGGAAGGAAAATAAACAGGAAAATAATAGTGAAAAATAATCACAACAAAATTGATTAAAATTCAAACAAATCACAATGATATTAGCTAAAATAACTTTCAAACAATCAAAATTAATCAATAAAATAGCATCTAAACAATTAAAATTCAAACAATTAAAATTCTGACAATTAGAATCAAAACAAAATCAATGAAATAATATTCAAACAATTAAAATTCTAACAATTAGAATCAAAATTAATCAATAAAATAACATTCAAACAATTAAAATTAAAACAAATCAGTATCCATTATAATATGTTTTATGATTAAAACAATTATTTTCCAAAACTATTTTAATCAGAAGCTTAACATTACTAAAACTGATCATACTAATCATAACCAGTAACAAACAATTTTAATGAGTTTGCTGTTAAAGGCCTGACTTCTACTGCTCGTGTAATTTGTCTGGTGTCAATAATTTTAGGGGTATCTCTAGCAGATGGAGTAGTGATCAAATTATGTGCTTCCATTGTTGATGCCAATTGTGTAAAACGTTTTACCATTCTCCAATTCAGGATGTATAGAATGGCTGACAAAACAAAACTGATTAAAACCAAAATCAAAAGCACAACAACGGGATGACACAATTTGTTTAGGATGCCGGTAGCAGTAGGTGACCACCCAAAAAGAGTATCCCACCACCTGAGTTCAACATCCCCTTTTACCCTTTCTAAAACCCGATGTATTTCTCTCACATCATGATGAACTGTCACCAGGGTCTTCTGCCCATTTTTCTTGATTTTTTCCAAGATTCCAATTAAGTCCTGGTGAAGCAACAATTGTTTAATCAAAGTGAGGTTCATCCCAATGGGAGCAGGCACTAACTGATGAATCAGTGTAAAATTGGATTGCAAAAGGTGATGAGACATAACTGGAACAATATAGGAAAAGTCACAGCCCATGATTGTGGTAAAATTACAAACACAAAAATTTAAATGATTTTTTAGATTCACTGTTACATTTTCTACAAACACTGAGTTGCAAGCAGTTCTTACACACACACATCCATTTCCGATGTACACCAGCATGGTTGCAGGAGTCTCATCAAGGTGTATTTCAAAATGACAGATATTTTGTTCTGTGTCTAAACAGATGTCTTGGGCCACAATGGCATTGCTTTCACAAATGAAACCCAGTTGCTCCCGAGTAACACAAGATTCCAAATTAACAGTTTGCCATTTCTTACCAATTTGATGGGCCCATTCTCTATGCTCAAAAGGATAGAGAATAGTTTCATCATGATTCAATCCTAATGCAATGATGGGGTATATCAAATGCACTGAAGCGTTGCGTATTGTCAACACAAAGGCTGTGGCTGTGTTTGTGCTGGGGTTGTAGGTAAAGTTTACCAAATTCCACCAGGACTGAAACTTCCTTTTGAAATCATTAGCATTTCCCCAAATTATTGTCCGGATTTCAGTAGGGAAGATGCCTTCTTCCCCTTCCCTTATAATTGAGGCGAAAACTGTTTGCATCCAAAGCTGTGCCTGGATACAGCTGAGGGCTAAGGATATGTTGTTTTGAGCAGTACCAAGAGCATCAATTAGCAATTTATGATCATTTACATTTGTCTTTTCCCAATCTGGTAAAATGTTTGATAATAACAACTGTTGTGTCCCCAGGGCCGTTAAAGAGGACTGCAGAGGTTGTTTCAATTTGGTCAGGTCTCTGGTGGTGGCAACTAATTTGTTCATTAGTACTTCTGAATAAATGCTATTTAAAATTCCCAATCCTGTTCCCACAACACCGGTTATGTCTCTTGCCATGAGTTTTTTGGAAGGAGTCCGCTTCCACAGCCAGGTGGTCCACCCCTGAAACAAAGTTTGTAAAAAAGGTGAACATTTTGGCTGAATTTCTGAGGCATTGTTTTTTATTGGCAATTTGACTTGTTTAAAAGACCATACCGAATTAAACAATATTTGCTGTTGGCCAGTTTTCTTAATTACTTAAGGCCCAATTTCAAAAATTTTCAGGCTCAGTATAACCGGTGGTTGGGTAGTAGGTGTTACAACATTGACATCAAGTTCTCCTTTATATTTTGTATTGTTTTTCCCACACATAATTTTTTTGGAAAAATTGTACAACAGTTCAATTTTGATTTTAAATTCTCACAAAATAAAACACAGCTGTAAGGTCCTGTGCTGTAACTGTATACAGGTTCGATGAGGGATTCAGCAATTAATCTTCATGTTCCATGGTGTTATTCTGTGAAAAGTAAACACAACAGAATCTGCCACAAAGAAGCAGGAGATTAAAATGATGGAACTATGCAGACAGAAATTCTGTTAACCTCCCAGTCATTTTGCTGCAAAGAAGGAAGCCACTCTGTACCTCCTTTAAAGACAGCATAAGAGTCAGTGTAGGAGGCACTCCACACTTCAAGCTGGAAAACATCCCAAATAACCATCAGTGCCCCAAGCCAAGAGTCACCCCGTCCCCCAGCAATAGATTGTTTGGAGGAGAAAGCAGAGGCTACTTTAATTATTGAGGCAGGTTTGTCATCGTTGTTGCCAAAGTTCTCAGTTTCTGTTATTGCCCGATTTTTTACAGTTCCTTCTGTTACTGAGGATTTTTGGGCCACTCTGTCAGGGAGGGCAGTCCCAGTCTTCCAAAACTTCACTTCCTGAGAAGGTTTTTGAATTTTCTCTGAGGCAATTTGCAAGTTAGGGCTTTCTAGGTGGAAAATTATTTTCTGTTGCACATCCCTCACTTCTTCTTTTTCTTCTTCTCCTTGGGTTTTTGGATTGGCCATACAGGGGAGTTTTGCAAGTCCTATATAACCGGTTTGATCTCTACTTTGGCACTAGAAAGGAGAGAGCATTGTTTTACATTTACAGGTAATTGCATAGGTGATTTATGACCAGCAGTGAATTGTATTTCATGTATAATTTGCAAGCAGTGAGCTTTGTGAATGTTTTTTAAGAGTTGGTCTGGGGTGCCAGTTATGGCTAGAGGATCACCTCTCTCTAGGGGGCTAAGTCCCCCAGCCCAATAGGCTGCACGCTGTGTCAGAGACCATGGAACACGAGCGTTTCCAGTTTTTAAGAAAACTCCAGGCCCCCAGTACCCACTGGCCTTTTGTTCACTTAATTTAATTTGATTTCTTCCAGTGAGTGAAACTCTAAATACATACTCGGTCTCAGATTCTTGTGGGAGACATGAGTATTCTTTCTTTAATTTGGCTAATTCAGTAGCAGTGTATGGTATTTCTTTGGAGGTTATGTGGGGGTCAAAATCCTCATCGTTCAGGTATCTAAATTCCGTTTTAACGAGAGGTGTCATTTTAGAGCAGCAATTTTCCCCACTATTTTGTATGTGTATTAGTTCTTTCTGTGGGTATATCTGCTTTATGTGATGTTTCCTTTTCTTCTGTGTCATTAGGTGTATCTGCATGTTGTGAGGCATGTGATAGTTGCAGCAAATAGTTGTGTTTTCTTTCCTGCTCTAGTTGGTTTTGCAGAGTTTCTATTTGATTTGTTTTCTCTTGTAATAGCTTTTGCAAAGCTTCCACTAGGTTTTGCAAGGAGTCTATCACTGCACTTTCCTCACTTACTCATTTAAAACGAGATTCTACAGCAGCTGAAAGACAAGCACCTAGAACTGAGCAAAGTGTGGTTTTATTCTTCTTGCTCAGTTTGAATTTTGTTTCATGTTGCAAAGAATGAATCCTATCAATCACATTTTCTAAGTTAAACCAATTACTGTGTGCCCAGTCTTCCCCCCCTTGGGAGGGTCTGGCATTATACTTAGCTAGTAAAGCGTAAAATGTAGCTTTATCATTTTCAGACATTTTTACAAAGGGACTAAAACCACTCTCAGAGAGACACACTTAAAGTTACACAAAAAGCACAGCTGAAACTGTGAATCCCTTCTCTTCCCTGGAGCGGGTGAAGAGACACACTACTTGGGAGGTACTAACAACTACAAAAACCACTTGTCTCTTCGCGATCCCAAGTAGTCAAATACAATAATTATACAACAACTATAACCTCTGAGTTACGATTATGTGTGAGGGGGAAAAACCACTTCAGGAAGGTAAACACTTGTCACCCAGACTTCTGCTGGGGACAACCCCCTGTCATCCCTGGGTGGCTGAGGAGACCAAACCGCTTGGGAGATTCTCTTTAGTTACACAATGGGTGTCTCCTCGACTACACCAAGCAGCAAACAATGTGTGAGGGGGAAAAAACACTTCAGGAAGCTAAACACTTGTCACCCGGACTTCTGCTGAGGACAATCCCCTGTCATCCCTGGAGTGGCTGAGGAGACCAAACCGCTTGGGAGGTTTTCTTTAGTTACACAATGGGTGTCTCCTCAACTACACCAAGCAACAAACAACAAAAAACACAAGTCCCATCTTTTGCTCAGCTGAGATCCTTTCAAAAAAAATTCTCCGATAACTGAAATGGAGTTGATTATCCACTGGGTCTGTGTGCAGATTGCAGGAAGAACCCAATACCACCTCCCTTGCTTTCCAACTCTGTTCAGTCCTTACGGCACTGACAGGCTAGGTGCGGCTGAAATGGCACAGGTCTTCCCTGGTACAAAGTGCACAGAAACCCCAACTCCCCCAGTATCGGGAATTCAATTGCCGACTACGCCAAAAAATGTCACGGTCCGCCCAATTCAAGAGCGAGTCGTGACTGGTTCTTTTATGGATCTTAGAGTGCAAAAGACACAGCAGGGGACAAAACCAATTTACTTGTACAGAAATGCACTTTATTTAGTGCCAACCAAAATGTGATAGTGGGACAGAGAGAGAGAGAGAGAGAGAGAGAGGGGGGTCGGGATTATAGCTACCAAGATGAGCAGACGAATCCTCGTGGAGTCAGCCAGTAGATGTCCGTTGCCGTCTGGGGAGATCTCAGGGGTCTCCTTTGCGAAAGTCACTTTTATAGTCCTTTCCCAAAGCGAGTGGCTTCTGGCCAAAAGGTGGGAAGATTTATGGACTACTGTATGTGGAGCTTGTTACGCGGGGGAACAGGTGGAAACAGGACGCTTCAAGGCACATCAGACCATCTTTGTCGTCATGAACACATGCAGGGCAGCCCATACTGACCAGTCCATTGTTCTTTCATCTGTGGGAGCTTGTTGAGTAAACTCTCCATGACTAGTTGTCATGAGAAACCAGTCCTGGTAGGCATCACCTGCGGAACAGTCCCTTGGCGTTCCTCCCATCCCTGGGCAGTGCAGGCCTCAGGCGAGGGTCGTTGGGCAGAAACAGATGAGAGGCTCGGACGAACTCTCACAGTAACGAAGCAGGGAAGAGCCTATTTTAACTAACTAGATATAATGACCTTGGAAGCTTCTTTCTCACTATAAACTAAAAATTTATATAAACGTTATACAACGAGATTTCATCCTGCATGTAGAAAAGAATGTTTAAAAAAACTCATCACAGTCACTGATTTGCTCAGTGCTCTTTTTCTCCCAAGGAACTTGATGATACAGAGCAACAGTGCAGGCTGGGGGCTGACCTATGGGAGAGCATCTCTGTAGAAAAGACCCTGGGTGCCTCTGTGGATGACAAGCTGACTATGAGCCAGCAGTGCTCTTGGAGTCAAGAGGGCCAGTGTGTCCTGTGGTGCACTGGGAAGAGTGTGGCCAGCAGGTTGAGGAAGGTGATCCTCCCCCTCTATTCAGTCACATCTGAAGGGCTGTGTCCAGTTCTGGGCTCCCCAGCACAAGAAAGACAAGGAGCTACTGGAGAGGGCCCAGCAGAAGGGCCACAAAGGTGATTTGGGTCTGGAACATCTCTTATGAGGAGAGACTGCAGGAGCTGGGTCTGTTTAGTCCAGAGAAGAGAGAGGATGTCATTAGCAGCTCTGGTGTGTGGCAAGAGGTGGGTGTCAGACACTTTTCAGTGAAGCTCAGTGACAGGATGAACAATTACCACAATGTAAAGCACAAAAAGTTTCAGCTCAACTTGAGAAGAATTTCTTTACATTGAGGGTGCCAGAACACTGGCACAGGCTGCCCAGGGAGGTTAAGGAGTCTCCCTCCCCACAGACAATCCAGAACCACCTGGATGTGTTCCTGTGTCACCTGCTCTAGGTGGAGGCACTGCTGATACCAGCATCACTCCCTTATTATCTCAAAAACTCCTCATGTCTTCTCTCCATGGACTTCTCACAGGCATCTCCACACAGCATTGACTCCTTCCCTCTCTTCCTTCTGTATGAACAGCTACCTCCATCCTATTCCTTACACAACTGCCTAAACCTGCCTGTCCCTCTCACCACATCTTACCTTGTCTGTCCTTTGCACAACCACATGATCCTTCCTCTTCACAGCATGGCCAACAGATTCCAACTGCAGCAGACTCCTGTTGGGTGTTGAGTGTTTTTTCTATTACTGTGTCAATTGAAAGGATTTTTCCCATTATCATGCCAATGGAGCTGGCCGGGTTACACCCAGGGTGTCTGATAAGTCCAGACAAAAGGGGTGGGTGGGAACAGCTCCCAGAGGGGCCTCTGAGGCTTCCGGGAGGGCACTTGGGTTTTCAGTGAGCTAGGAAGAGGACGCCCGAGATCTTCAGCCACGCGGCCGAGCACAGGAGAGCCAGACCCTCTGCGATCACCTGCCCTGCATCTGCCCCATTCCAGCCTCCTGCCTCTGCAAACACAGCTGATCCTCCGGACACACACGGTGAGCGAGAAGCCCCCGCTCCAGCCCGTTCCCACCGAGACCGGTGTGGCCGCTGCTGCCCCACCCCCTCCCTCCTGCCTCCGTTCCCGCTTGCCCTTCGGCAGATCCGGGCTGTAGACTAAGCACAGAAACAGCGTGCTTGCATCTAAAAAGACTGACACCGAGTTATCTATTTCGTTCTGTTAGCAATTTTAGCTGTTATTGTTCTCTGCTTGTACAGTTAGATATATTAGTAAAAGAGCTGTTATTCCCACCCCCTTATCTCTGCCTCAGAGTCCTTAATTCAAACAATTATAGTACTTTGGGGGGGAAGTGGAACCAAAGTCTCTATTCCAAAGGAAAACTTCTGCCCTTACTGGCAGACACCTATCCTTTGAAACCAGGACAGATTTTGGCGCCCAACGTGGGGCAGAGGGCACTAAGTTGAAAGTTAAGACAGGAATAACAGCTCTCTTAACTGGCAATATGTTGTCTAGTTTAATCTAGTTTGTGTTCCATGTGGTCACAGCCATCTCCCTCCCATTCGCAAGCCCTTATTTAAATTTGGGCCCCCTCACTAAAGTTACTGTAGCTATTATCCGATTAGTTCGGTGGATTGATTATGTCAGGAATTCATGGGTTTTTAATTTTTTCTGGGAAGCGGTTGCATAGATCCAGAGCTATCGTACTCTAACTGCGTGTTTCTGGGGTTATTTCAGTAATGGTACTTAATGTGAGTTAACGAGTGCAAGGAAAATTTTCTCCCAACCCATCACCAGTTTTTTAAGGCTACCGCACCAGTTCTCAAGGATTTCAGATCTGTTTTAATTGCCACTGTTGTTATACAGTGGCTGGTGTTGCTGATAGGCCTGTTTTACTTAGCATTCAGAAACAAGGGAATATTGGCTTGGACGACAACTGATACCTTCCCCAGGAGCTAGGGATGCTGCCCCAGAACCTGCCTGTGCCCCAGGGACTAGGGATGTTTCCCCAGAACCTGCCTCTGTCCCAGGGACTAGGGATGCTGCCCCAAAGCCTGCCCCTGGGACTAGGGATGCTGCCCCAGAGCCTAACCCTGCCCCACAGCCCACTGCAGAAATAAGCCACCCAAAGTGGGTGGGGGCTCTAGTGAAGGATATAGGTCAAATGTTGAAGGAGCACAGCCAGATGTTTAAGGAGCACAGCCAGATGATGAAAGAGCACAGCCAGATGATAAAGGAGCACTTTTCTCCAGATGGTGAGAAACCCTCCCCCTGCCCTAAAGAGGGAAAGTCAGATGGTGCTGCAGTGGAACCTGTAGATGTTGTATCTGTCCAGGTTCCAGCTGGATCACAGGAGCAGCCACAGCCAGCAGCAGTTGCTCCTGTGGAAACTAGGAAATCTAAGAGTAAAACATAATGGGGATCAACAAGGAGGGTCCTCACAACCAGCAAGAGAGCCAAAAGTTAAGATTGTCACCGAGTCCCTCTCATACGATAGTCTCCGTAACCTGCGTAAAGACATTGCTCGGCGGGGCCGTGAGCCTTTTACAACTTAGTTACTCTGGCTCTGGTACCTTACGAAAACAGGTGTACAACTGGATAGAACTGAGGCCAGGAATTTGAAATCCTTGGCCCAGAATTCAGGTGTAGACCAAATATTCGTAAAGGAGCAAGGCCTCCTTTCCCTCTGGGACCGGCTTTTAATGAGTGTGAGAAAGAAGTTTGTACACAGAAAGAGAATGCAAGAGCACCACCATAAGCTGCGCTGGAAGACCCTTGAGGAAGGGATCCAGCAGCTGAAAGAGACAGCAGTATTAATGGTACTCTTTGGGAGGGATGGACAGCATGACAATGACCCTGACAAGGTCAAGTGCACAAAGCAGATGTTATGGAATCTGGCAACCTTGGGTCCATCTCAATATACCACCTACATAGCAATGATTAATGCCAATAACAGTCCAGAGACAGTGTGTTCTGTTGCCAAAAAACTCAGAAATTTCGAGAGCATGATGAATGGCCCAATGCAGGCTAATGTCTCTGCCGTGGTCAGGGACCTCCAACAGGTCGAAGATAGGATGAGAGATATGAGGGAGGAGATGATAGAAAGAATTAAGGAGGTGAGAAAGATCAGCGTAGCACCAGTACAAGTCACAGGCCCCCAAGTCAAAGCTTCATGTCCCCCAGCTAGGGAAAGAGGGTACACCTCACGAGCTGACCTGTGGTTTTTCCTGCAAGACCATGGGGAAGACATGGGAAAATGGGATGGGAAACCCACTTCTGTCCTGGCAGCACAGGTGCGTCAGCTCAGGGAGGGAAATGCTAACCGAGGGAGCCGCACTAAAATGAAGGTAGCCTCAACCTCCCACAAGCAAGGTGCAGAGTATTACAGCAAAGAGGATGTTCTGTCAAATCCCCTGGAAAGAACCTCCACTATGTATGCCCAGGAAAAAAATAATAACCAGGGCTAGAGGAGCCCTGCCTCTAGCCAAGGAGAGGCATGAGATGACAGAATTTATTGAATAGTGTGGGTGCAATGGCCTGGCACGTCAAAGCCATAGAAACATAAAGTGTTAGTTAATACTGGTTCACAATGCATCCTGATACCATCAGAACATGTGGAAAAGGTACCCGTTTCCATTGTTAGGGTGACAGGGGGATCACAGGAATTCACTTTGCTGGAAGCTGAGATTAGCCTGACAGGGAAGGGGTGGCAGAAACATCCAATTGTAACTGGCCCAGGGGCACCGTGCATTCTAGGCATAGACTTCCTCAGGAACGGCTACTACAAAGACCCAAAGGGGTTCAGGTAGGCTTTTGGAATAGCTACTGTAGAGACAGAGAGCATTAAGCAGTTAAACACCTTGACTGGACTGTCAGAAAACCCCTTTGCAGTAGAACTCCTGAAAGTGACAAAGCAACAGTTGCCAATTGCCACCATAACAGTGCACCGCCGGCAGTACCGGACAAATCGAGATGCTGTGATCCCCATCCACAAAATGATCCGTAATCTAGAAAGCCAAGAGGTAGTCAGCAAAAGCCACTCACCCTTCAACAGTCCTATCTGGCCTGTGCAAAAATCTAATGGAGAATGGAGACTGACTGGAAACTATTGGGCATTAAATGAAGTGACTCCACCTCTGAGCGCTGAAGTGCCAGACATGCTAGAACTCCAGTACGAGCTGGAGTCCAAGGCAGCAAGGTGGTATGCCACCATTGACATTGCAAATGCATTCTTTTCCATTCCTTTGGCAGCAAAGTGCAGGCCTCAGTTTGCTTTCACCTGGAGGGGCGTGCAGTACACCTGAAACCGACTGCCCCAGGGGTGGAAGCACAGCCCCACCATCTACCACGGACTGATCCAGGCTGCACTGAAGAAAGGTGAAGCTCCAGAACATTTGCAGTACATCAATGACATCATTGTGTGGGGAAACACAGCAATGGAAGTATTTAAAAAAGGAAAGAAGATCATCCAAATTTTGCTGGGAGCCAATTTCGCCATTAAAAAAAGCAAAGTCAAAAGACCTGCCTGAAAGATCCAGTTCCTGGGAGTGAAGTGGCAGGATGGACGGCGCCAAATCCCCACCAAGGTCATCAATAAAATCACTGCAATGTCTCCACCAACAAGCAAGAAGGAGACACAAGCTTTTCTAAGTGCTATCAGCTTTTGGAGAATGCACATACAGGAGTACAGCCAGATTGTGAGCCCTCTCTACCTGGTCACTCGCAAGAAAAATGATTTCCATTGGGGCCCTGAACAACAGCAAGCCTTCGCCCAGATCAAACAGGAAATCGCTCATGCAGTGGCCCTTGGCCCAGTCAAAACAGAACCAGAGGTAAAGAATGTGCTCTACTCTGCAGCTGGGAACCATGGTCTGTCCATGGTAAAAGCCACCACCAAATATTTGGAGACCTACGCTGTGCCCCACGCCACTGCTCAGAACACCATCCTGGGCCTGGAAAAGCAAGTCCTCTGAAAGCATAGTACCCCTGAAAAAATTAAGTCAAACAATAAGACTCATTTCAAAAATAGCCTTATAAACACCTGGGCTAAAAAACACGGCATTGAGTGGGTGTACCATATTCCCTAACATGCACCAGCGGCTGGAAAAGTCAAACGGTGTAATAGTCTGCTTAAAACCACCTCAAAGGCACTTGGCGGGGGACTTTCAAGAACTGGAAAATCAATCTACCAAAGGCCACATGGTTAGTAAATACCTGAAGTTCCACTAACCGAGCAGGCCCTGCCCAGTCAGAGCCCTTGGGAGCAGCAGATGGAGATAAGGTTCCAGTGGTACACCTGAGAGGCATGTTAGGGAAAACTGTCTGGGTGAACTCTGCTTCCAGCAAAGACAATCCTGTTCGTGGGGTAGTTTTCGCTCAAAGACCAGGTTGCACTTAGTAGGTAATGCAAAAGGATGGAGAGACCCGATGCATACCCCAAAAAGACCTTGTTCTAGGGTAAATTATCTATAATACTGTGCCTATAATTACATGTATGTATATAATTTTAAAGTTTCAATATGATGTAGCATGTTAGCATAAAAAAAAATTCGGAGTAAATAATGTAAGGGGTTAAGTGTTTTTTTCTATTACTGTGTCAATTAAAAAAATTTTTCCCATTATCATGCCAATGGAGCTGGCCGGGCTACACCCAGGGTGTCTGATAAGTCCAGACAAAAGGAGTGGGTGAGAACGGCTCCCGGAGGGGCCTCTGAGGCTTCCAGGAGGGCACTCGAGTTTCTAGTAAGCTAGGAAGGGGACGCCCGAGATCTTCAGCCACGCGGCCGAGCACAGGAGAGCCAGACCCTCTGTGATCACCTGCCCTGCATCTGCCCCGTTCCAGCCTCCTGCCTCTGCAAACACAGCTGATCCCCCGGACACACACGGTGAGCGAGAAGCCCCCGCTCCAGCCCGTTCCCACCGAGACCGGCGTGGCCGCTGCCGCCCCACCCCCCTCTATCCTGCCTCCGTTCCCGCCTGCCCTTCAGCAGATCCAAGCAGTAAACTAAGCACAGAAACAGCGTGCTTGCATCTAAAAAAACTGACACCGAGTTATCTATTTCGTTCTGTTAGCAATTTTAACTGTTATTGTTCTCTGCTTGTACAGTTAAATATATTAGTAAAAAAAGCTGTTATTCCCACCCCCTTATCTCTGCCTCAGAGTCCTTAATTGAAACAATTATAATACTTTGGGGGGGAAGTGAAACCAAAGTCTCTATTTCAAAGAAAAACTTCTGCCCTTACTGGCAGACACCTGTCCTTTCAAACCAAAACAACTCCAACTCCAGCAAAAACATCTCAATCAGCTAAGCCACTCTTTTTTAACACCCATCCTCATTGGATGGCAAGGCTCTTTCCACTCTTTGGTAATTAGTATGGCTGTTAATTCATCAGGGGAAATTGCCTTCTGCACTATCCTTACAAACCGTCCTCCCACATGACCCTGCTTTGTCAGAAGGGGTTGGACTAGATGACCTTCAGAGGTCCCTTCCAACCCTAGTAGTTCCGTAATTCTATAAGAAATCAAGGACAGTATAGGTTATTCACTTTCAAGGGTATTCAATTTCAGAAGAGAATATTTAGTTTGTGTTGCTGGAAATAGTAAAAATGGCCATTGCCAATAAACAACTGGACAGACACATGTCCATCTCAACCAGCTGGCCATAACTTGGAAAAACCCCACTGAGGGCTCTTGCACAGGGAGTGGAATTGGAAAAATTCCACAACACCTTCCAGTCCTAATAAAAAAGAAAATACTACTACTACTACTACTATTAATAATAATAATACTAAATTTTTTTAAAGGGCAGACAAACTTGTTACTAGTTATAACATATTGTTACATGTACATGTTGCCACTTCTTACTTGTAGTAGGTAACAGCAGTTGGGCTGAGACCAAGGCTGGATAAAAAAGAGTTCCATTTTTGTTGCCCACAAAACTGCTCACTTAAAGCTCCATTATGATATGTCACCACCGTACCTCACTCTTAAGACAAACAAAGGACAGAGTTTATCATGAGGACTGTACAGGTCTGGTGAGAGTGAACCCAAGGTAAAGAGATGCCCCCAGTTAGCAGGATGAAATGTAATCAGACTGAGGAAAAATAGGAGAGGAAGGTACAGAACACAGTGATAAAATCAGAGTTAACTTGGGGCTACACTGAACTTAGTCACTGTATTTCAGTTTAAAATGAGCATTTTGGTGAGAAGAACCTAAGCTGGCTTTGTAGGGTGCAATGCTGTGCTAGGACCTGGGGTTTCATCCAACCCTTACCCAGACATCTTGCATTACACCAAACAACTTTAAACATTTCCTATAACCTGGGTTTTCTGAGGCTGCTCCTTCTCTGCTTCCCAGTCATGTTGTGGTAACAAGTCCACTGCCAAGAGGAAGATGTTCAACAGCTGATGAAGACCAGGTAAGAACAGAAAACACGATCACCAAACCAGCTGTGTGGCAATCTCAGAATTTTTATTCGAGTTTCCTTAGGCAGCTACAGATCCACAATTGCTACACATTAAATACATCATGCTTTGCTCAGTTTGGTCACAAGTTTGGCCCATAGCTTGGAGAGACACAAGCATCTCTGCAGTTGTCAAAGTGCTACAGCCTGGTGTGTGCACAGGACTGAACAGGAGTGCCAACAATACTGCATGTGGGGCCTGAAGAGCTGGAAAGAACACCAGCTCCTGCTGTCAGTGAAGACACATCCCTCTCTGATTTCAAAGACAGCAGGATGTCCAGTGTGGGAGGCAATGAATGGCAAGCATTACACATCAAAACATACACCTGTGAGTGAGACACTGCGTACAGCAATCACAGCAGATGAATCCTTTATGGATAGCCACACACAGCCAGGGAAATAAAGCACCTCTAGCAGCCATGCTTTAAAATATTACTTACTAACAAAATAGGAGAAGGTCATCACCTTTACCTGAAAACAGCTGGTACACAGATGAATATTATACACACCAAACATTGAGATAAAACTTCCATTAAGTTCAAGAGCCTGGATATGTGAGAAGGAAGGGCAGAGAATTTCAATCTTTTTGACTGATATCTGTGTCATGACAATTAACATTGCTCTCCTCTGCCCTCCCCTCCTCTTTGCTACCCAGCTCTCTTCACTGTTCAACCAGGTGACTGGTGCATCTGACACAGCAGAGCCATTTTTACCCCGTCTTCTTCTGAAACAAAAGGCACAAAACATCCCTCAGCACGGGTTTCTCCCAGTATTTCCTTCATTTGTTCCTTCTGTGCTTTCTGTCTTCCGGCTTCCTTAGAAATGTAATTCCTATTTCTGTCACAGCATCGCCCTTCAGCCTGTCCTGGAGGAAGGAAACTTCTGCTGCTAAGTGAACCTAGAAAGAATCAGGTCCGGTCAGCTCAGTAAAGAAATACCCACTTTTCCACCCTCTTCTGGTATAATGAACATCTTTTTTCTCTCTCTTACCACAAGAGGACCCCCTTTCTCAAGATTCATAGGAAACGGATACCTAGATTGTTTCCCAACTAAGCTAACACAAAGGATGTTTATAAACATTGGCATTTGTATAGCACATTACCCTTCTTCCCAGTGCTCTGCTTTCTTCTGAGACCCTAAATTGCATACTTGATTATTTTGTGACCACAGAATTTCTTAGTCATATACTAAGACTTATGATATAGTAATTTGTTAATTAGTCTTGTATCAGATACTGAGATTCTGAGACTGATGTATATACATAACACTGTAGGGTTAAGTTTTTTGTCTCTAGAAATATTTGGATACTGACAGAAACAGAAAACAGTCCAAAAGTAATCTCCCTGAAGAAGTTCTACAGGTCAGAAATGTTCAAATTATTCCTTTTATTTATTTCTCTGCAAAAACCTTAAATTTTAAAACAAAATTTGGATTGACATCTGATACACTTCTGGTGCTTAAGTTTTAACATTTTAACACTCATTTTAACACACATTTTGTTCTCTCTTTCAGATACCATGGTAACCTGAGAATATTATTTATCTTGAAAGAATCAGGGATGACTATTACTGGCTACAGGTGTGTAGGGAAGTGTGATAGGCTCCAGGAGCACTGGAGGGACCCAACATGCCCTTCTGTCCCTCCACTTTAAGAGTTACCTGGCTTCCTGATCCCGCCTGGCTTTTGCATTCAAGTCAGCCACAGAACAGCCTGAACAGCCAGGCAGAAAAGCGTGGGGGTGAATTAATCCATGTGCTTCTCTACCTCAGGATCCTATTTTTATCTGAACAAGTGATTTTGTTTTCCTGTGCTTCTGTGAATTAACAAAGAACTGAGAAAACAGATGTGCACTTCCTTACCATTTCCAAGGCACCTCGAATCACCCCACAGAGGAGGTTACAATAGCAAAGTGATGCTCGTTCTGCTGGCAGCTCCTCCACAAAGTCCACGAGTGGGTTTTTATCCAGGATTAAGGAGAATTCATTCCCTGTGGCACTACTGCAGCTCACACTAGGAGTGACCCCAAGGTACATCTTGAAAGCAACCTGCAAAAGAATGAAACTGCTGCTTAAAAGTGTTGCATGCAAGCCAGAAGTGAAACTATGGAAAGCAGCATCCTGCAGACCAATTTTGCCCCAAGAAAAAAAGGGAGTAAGGCCAGACAAACTAAAAATCAGGGTACATTTATCTCTTCTGCGATCAGCTTGAGCCAGCAATGCAAATCTAGAGCTATGTGATGCTCCAGAAAAACACAAAAGAGAGCTGCTCTTCTTTGATGTTCCTACATTTACAACCTCACACAAAACGGTTTTCCTGTTATACTCGTCTGCTTTCGGTCTGCTTTCAGTCCTGTCATGCTCCCTTGGGACCATTAGCATCTATATTAGGTCATTCACTGCCTCACCAGCAACTTTTATAACCGCAGCTCAAGATCTCCTGCAACTGGCCGAGGGTTGCGGGCGTTTTTTACTCTGATCTCCATCTGCAGCCACTGGCAAAACAACCAAGAGCAGGACTCAAGCCTGCGGACGTGTTTGGCCAGACAGAGCGCTGCTCGCTTTGCCGAGCGCTGCTGTGAACGCGCCCCATCCCCGTGCGAGCGCCGCTCGCATCCAGCGCCGGCACCGCCGCCTTATCTCGGCAGGGCGGGGGCGGCCGCGCTGCTCCTCCTCGGCGCAGCTCTGCCACCGGAGAAACCGGCTCGGTGCGCACCTCCTTCGTGAGTATCAGACATGGATGCTTTCCAAACGATCCTCAAGTTCTTTATGAACCGGAAAACCGCCATAGGTTACAGTTTCATGGCGCTGCTGACAATGGGAGGTGAACGTGTGTTTTCTCTTGTTGCTTTCAGATGCCCCTGCAGCACTGAAAACTTCAGGTACGGTTTGGTGTTCCTCTTCTCACCAGCTCTGGTTTTGCTAGTTATTGGATACTTTTTGAACAGCAAAACCTGGAAACTCTTTACAGGCTGCTGGGTGAATCCCAGGAAAATATTCCCCAGAGGGAACGTCTGCCATTTCTTTTACGTCTTTGGACAAATCACTTTAAACGCTCTGGTAGCCCCAGTGATGTGGCTTTCCGTGGCTTTGCTCAACGGGACTTTTTACGAATGTGCCATGAGTGGCTTGGAAAATCCTGCCTACTTACACGCAGTTTGTCACAGAAAAGCGGAGAAGTGTTTTGAAGAGCTACACAAGGTACCCTGTGACAAAAGCTCCCTGCCCTTTTCAGAGAGTGATGAACTGAAAAGAACACTTCAAGCACAGTCCCAGGTAAGAAAAATTATAAACAAAGAGCCTTATCCAGGTTTTACTGCTGCTGTGATTTATCTGTGGAAGATCCTGATGGCAGATGTGCTGTTAAAACTGTTGGCTTCATGTGAACAATGTTTTGGCAGCCTTGCAAAACACAATCTATATTTGGTCCAGTTTGAGCTGTTCCATATTTCTTAGGGGTCCTCACTGGTGGCAGGGTCTATAAGATCAGAAAACCTAAAGCTTTCTTCATGAATGGAGATTGCTCTAAAAGGGGGAAAAAACCCCCAAACCCCAGCTAGATTGTATAGGAGGCTGAATTAACAGATGTCACCCCATTAAAGGGGTCTGTCCTATTAAAAATTTCATGCCACACTCTCCTATTTTAAATCGTTGTGATAACTGGAAGGAATTTTAGGTCACTAACAGCAGAAAAATACTGTAAAATAAGATTTGTGAAATATCTTTTGATAGCTTACATAATGTGTTTCTATTTGTGTTCCTCATTTTCATGATGCCAAATGTTAGCATGTTTTTGTGCTGCTTGGAGGAAGTGAAAAACAATAAACAAAGCAGATGATGAAAAGCTGAGGTGTTACTACATTTTACAATTTTTGTGCAGTACAGTTTTGCTCTCTGCATTGTAATGCAAATAAATCCAGATGCAAAAAATCAAAATGGTGGAGAGAATAACAAAAAAATGTTACAGAAAAGGGAAAACACTCTGTTGAGCCAGCAAGTTTTTGTCAGGAATTCTATTTAATTTCAAGTCCTCATGCAAACAGGAAAAAGACTGCGCTGCAGACAAAGCAATTTATTTGATAGTTTTAGAAGGCAACAACCGATAGTGCTTAAGACTTCAGGTTGTATGTATAGGATATAGTGAAAGACGAGGGATTCAGTTTTAGCATGAGAATATACAAGCACATTTTCCAAGCTGCAAGAATGTGAAAGATTGCTAAAGAAAGTGATTTTTCTTATACCCATAAAAATCATTAGTCAGTACAAAGTGATTGGGAAAAATAAAGGAAAGCACTATCTGCTCATCCATACCAGTTCCTAAGAGCAGTTGTTTGTCAAGCTGCTCTGTTTCACAGGCTTCCCTGATGAAACTTTCTATATTCCATCAGCTAAATATGGAATTTTACTGGTGGCTATTTTTTTAACATCAGTGCAAGAGTTCACATGAGAAAGGATAAAGTTCTCCTTCTCCAAAATAAAGTAGTATATTTGTCCCACATTGGATCTTTTTCCACTGTTTGAATATATGTATTACCATTTTTTTTTTTTCCCCACACATTGCAGTGGAGTATAGGAGTAAAACTATTGGCTAGGCCAGTGGCACAAGGCAGGAAAAAACTGTGTTCACACCACTGCTTTCCTCTTGCTGAGGAAGTGATTCTGGAAGTAGGTCTTTTTAAAAAATGTTCTTTGCAGAATTTTTTCAAAATCTGAAGCTGCTACAGAACAAAAGAAGTTGAGTGATGCTGGTTAATTAATGCAGTTGTTGTGTTGGAGGTTTTTCCTAATAAAAAGAAGTCAGAAAACAAAACATCTAACAGTGGTCACAGTTTAAATGGGTGGTTGATCCAGGATAAAAGTTACTTGCCCTTTTTCCTTTTGTAGTTCCTCATGATTCAAAACTAGTAATTCTTGTTGGGTAGTTTTATGTAATGCTCTCAGGAGTTAGAAAACACTTTACCCTTTACCAAAGAGACACCAAAAGGAGCACTATTGAGGAGCCTCTGTGCTAATGGACTTACTCTTCAGTCCCCATGTGGATGTCCTATTAAAATCAGTGCCAGCACCCAATGCAAAGTGAGGTCACTTGGTCACACATTCGTGATTTAAGTAGCATTTTCACTTGGGTCTTTTTAACCTGAAACTGATTTCTTTTGCCTTCCCAGATTTTAGGCTGGTGTGTGATAGTTACCACAGCTCTCCTCTCCCTGCTAACCACTTGCTGTGCCAGCTGCCAGTCAAAAGTCAGCCACCTCCAGCAGATGTTCTGGAGAGTGTACGAGGGGACAGAGAAGGAGCAACTGGAGCAGATTTTCCAGCTCTATGCTACCAAGCTGAGCGAGCGAAACCTGAAGTGCTTTTTTGAAAACAAGGAACCAGAACCCATTTCCCTGCCAGCCTTCCAGGCATGGGAAGATGCTTCCCAGCTCCATTCTTTCAGCAGCAGCAAACAGCATTATAGCACGATTCACAGACTAGTTGAAGAAGGCCATAAAGGAATCAGTGAGGAAAGAGAGACAATGATGGACCTTGCAGACAGAAGGAAATACCATAGGATGAAGTTCCTCTTGCTCACTCCTTGGTTGGTTTTGCCACTGCTTATGACTTCTTGTACAGCTACCTTAGCAAGATTCAACAGGAGAGATTTCTTGAAGTGATTGCCAGTGCCTCAGGATATATGTACGAAACATCCTACAGACGTGGATGGGGTTTCCAGTACCTTCACAACCACCAACCTACCAACTGTGTGGCCCTGCTGGCTGGAAGCCTGGTTCTGATGAATCAAGGTATGTGCTAAGCCATAGGAATGTTTTTCCTGAAGTGTGTCAGCTCAAATCAGCTAATTATGCAGCAAAGTTCAGGATTTGATAAAAATGCTTCTTAGTGTACAGCAGTATTGGGTTTGCTATTTTGGTGCTCAGTAAAATTTAATTTACTGAATAGAACAAAAGTCTGTGGGCAGATATACAAAGTATGGCATGTGTGTATAAAAGTTCAGTTTTCTAAGTGATTCTGAAATTCTTGTCTTGTCCCCTGTGTACAGTTTGACCAGTCCTGATTTATGGACAGTGTGTTTCAGAGTAGGTTATCAATGTATGATGATGTGCTTGGTCTCCTTACACAAAGCATTGTGAAAGTCAGCAGTCAGAAACACCCAGTGTTCTGACCTAGGGGCCAGACAACAAAATAACCTGGAATTTCATCCAAGACTTCTCTTTGGTCACCTGGGGGAGCTGCAAAAGTGTGACTTTATCCACCCAAGTGCCACAGCTTAGGACCTTTTGTTCCCAGAAGCCTTTTCTATGGAGATTCATAAGGCTATACTTTTTTCCCTCTGAATTCTGCCCCTGCACCCCACGACCAGCATTTGTGCCAGGTTTCCTCTTCTTTGCTTTGGGGACATAAAACCATCCTTCCCATTTCCAAGGTGATTATCCTGACCAGTAGCTTTTGCCTGCTCTGTCAAGGGGCTGTTCCTGTCCTCTTGGAGAATGCAAGTCACAGAGTGAGAGAGAGAAAGCAAGTAAGCAATCCCCACTTTAAACCCCAGAGGTACTTCAGCTGAGAGATGGCAGTCATGGAGCCAGCTCCTGCTTCTATAAGAATGAATCAGCATTTCATCAGGTGATTATTTTATATGTGCTAGAAGTATTTTGAAAACATGATCCCCAATGGAATTGCTTATAAACACTGCAAGTCAAGGAAAATCCAGTTTCTGGATGCTGATAGTGTTGCCAAGCTGCTCAGCCCTGCCAAGCACGAGCACATCTGCACATCACTAAAGCTTTCAAGTGCTCAAAGAAGTGTGACAGAAAAACTGTGACACCTACTGTGTTTGCAGGGTCATTTTTTGCTAAGTGTCTGTCAAAACAAACACACTGACTGATGTGTATATGTTGAAAAGAATCAAGAGGGTGTGTGGAAGTTATTCTCTACCCTCCTGTCTTGCCTTCCACAAATTAAAGACTCCAGCCATGTTTATTCAGTGGGTTTGCTAAATTTATATAATTCTGTCATTATTAAGCCTTTGTTGGTGCAGAAAGCTGGCAGTTTGCAAGATGATTCTGCTTTTCATTAAGGTATAGACCATAAGTATGCCTTGTGAAAAACAGTAAAAACATCACAAGAAGCTGGGCAATTTTTTTTTTTTTTTTTTTTCACTAAGGTAATGGTGTTTGGGGGGAGGAGGAAAGAAAAAAACAGGACACTAATGAAATTTTGAGCAAATTGAAAATAATGGTAATATTTAAAATGAAAGAAAATCAAAACAGACTGTATATTTCCAAATTAAAATTCTGTTGTTTTGATATAGAGCAACTTTACTTTTTTTTAAATAGCAACTTAAATGTGGTTTTTCTCCTAGTCTAAAACAAAAAAACAATACACCCAATATGAAAAGAAAATAATCCAATATGAAAGAAAATAATCTGAAGGAGACAAAAAAGGGAGGGAGAAAAGGAATGAACATACTATGCATCTGAATCAGAAACATAGCAATTGCAAATAATGTACCCCAGTGTAGACCTTTCTCACAGAAGGTTTAAATTCCAACTAGTTCATTTAAACACAATTCAGCTATTGAAACTTGTAGACACCAAACAGCCAATTTAAAAGAATGCAAATGTTTCCATAGGCATGAAAATTGAAACTAATTGAAGTTAATTCTAGGCACATGCACATGGTGAAGTCTTTGCACTCAGCCACTTAGATGTTCAAAATAGAAACTTATAGAGTAAGGTCTTGATATTGATATAGATACCTGATTTTTATACTGCTAAATTTAGGTGAGATTTGTTCTGGTTTGTCATGCAGCCTGACAGAGTGTTGAGTCTTTTACTTTTTTCATTTCATTGTATTATTATTCTTTTAGTGTACTACAAGTGCAGTGTTATAGCACAGATATATCCTGAGTAAACAGAGCATTAATGCACTACAATGATAAAGGCACTGTGCTAACCCATGGCAAGAAACATTATTGCAGCAGTCAAAAACTAGCTTCCTTTTTATGTCACAAGGGAAAACAGGAGTGGAAACCTTCAGGATTTTATTCTGACAGACCACTGTGCTGCCAACTCCATGAAGAGTAATGATGGAGTGTCTTAACAGCTATGAGTGAAGTGGAAGTAAATAGTACCACTGCCACTGCTGCTCAGGCCTTCCCCATCACAGTTTTCTCTTTGGCCAGGCATTTAAAGTACTGGGTTAAACTCAGGTTGTCTGTTTTGCTTAGACATTGCTATTTTTTTCTCTGTTAACTGAGCAGGATTTGGCAGCCGTGACTACGAGGATGCCTGAATTACTCATCACTGCTGAGAATAAATACAGTGTTGGTGGCAATGAGATGAAACACTCTGAATAACAGAATTGAATGCAACTCCTACTCCCTTAGCCTGGCACATGTGCTTCATTCAGCAGGCACTGCTTCACCACATAGTGGGCTGTAACATGTGCCAGCTGGGCTTTGCTACAGGGTGGAATTAAGCCTGGTTAAATCTATGTCCAGACATTTTGAGCTGGGAGAACACTGTTGCCATGTAGAAGTACAAGGCATTTATCTCTGTTTAGTCCTACCTCTGTTGCTGCTCAGTCCTAAAGAAAGTAAGAGAAGGCACACAGCTTTTCCTCTGCTGCCTTCCATCTGCTGCTTTCTGCAATATGTAAATGTGGTGCTGAGGCTTTCATGCTTGTGCTTAGTGAAAGCAGACTGGCAATGGGAAGGTTTCTCGTGACCTCTTCCCAGGTCTTGATTTGTGTAGAGCAGATCAAAATAGTAAAATCTCTGAAATGCTTTTCTTTAGAAAAACTAAAACTGCTTAGGGCTTGTATATGTGGAGGCTGAGAATTTGTCTACTTGGATGATTAATTTTATTCTGGAATTGAGGAATCTACTTTTGGAATTACCCATGCCAAGCTCTTCCAAAATAACTTTTATTTGGATAACCCTTTAGGTTGTACAACAAACTGAAAATATAGAACAGAGCAGATCTTAAAATAGAGCATGAGTTAATAGAATATCAATTAATATCAGTTAATGCTGCTCAAATGTGAACTTTTTTACTTTTTTAGTCTCTGTGGATCTCCTTACCATGGTGGTGATCCTGCCTGTGAAAAATGCCCGATCAGAATTGTTACATTATTGGAGCCCTCTAGTGGGGCCATTGGTTTGTTTTCATACAGCTTTAATTTGAAATGCAATAAATAGCCTTGGTTTGGCTCTTGCCTTTTTAGCATGTCCTAAATGCATTAAGAAGTTTTCCATTTTAAATTGTAAAGCATAGCCCTGGATTATTAGAAAATGTGTTTGATAGATTTTCCCATGCTCATGTGACCTTGCTTTGCTGTGTTTAAATACAGTATTTGATTTTTCACCCTAGAAGTACAGGGATGCTGCAGCAGTAGGAAGTATATAGACTCCTGAAGGATCCCACTGTGGGAGTAGAGATGGCATTGTCTATGAACTGTTGTGTTGTAATCAGTTTTGCATTGTCTTTTTCTCTCAGGCTACCTTCAGGAAGCTTACTTGTGGACCAAGCAAGTGTTGGCCATCATGGAGAAGTCAGTAGTCCTGCTGCAGGAGGTCACAGATGGCTCCCTCTATGAAGGGGTAGCTTATGGCAGCTACACAACCAGATCACTGTTTCAGTACATGTTTCTTGTCCAAAGGCATTTTGACATCAATCACTTCAGCCACCCCTGGCTCAAGCAGCACTTTGCATTTATGTACAGGACTGTCCTGCCAGGTAGGTCATTGGGTGAATAAAAATAAATCTCTTTATTTTTGAAGCAGCAATAAATTTCATACTCAAAATAGGCCATTTTAAAACAGCAATCTCCTTAGATTATTCTCAAAATAACCATTTCCTTGGATTTTGCATTCAACAGTCATCAAAACAGTAAAATCATTGCTTATCTCTGTTTATTAACGGGGGACACCTTCTACAAGCCCAGGTTGCTCAAAGTCCCATCCAGCCTAGCCTTGAACACTGCCAGGAGTGGAGCATCTACAACTTCACAACCAGTTCAAGTGCCTCACTATCCCCACCTCTTCCTTGTATCTAAACTAGTTTAGATGGTTTTCAGTTTAAAGCTGTTGTCCCTTCTGTTGCTTATTTGTAGTACACTTCATTAGAAATTTACACTGCTCAAATTTCAGGTTAAAAAAGGGATAGATAACTCTCTTGGAACCCCAGATCTATCCATGTATGCAAGGGGAGCTGAATGCAGCTTTGGATAGCAGCACAGGCACATAAGAAATTGTGCTGCCTCCATGTGAGACCACAGGCATCCTTTGGGGAGAGGATCCTAAGAGCAAAATTGACTCACACTGATGCCTTCAAGGTGAAGCTGATTATTTTGTTCTTCAAGGGTGCCTCTGGTTTATTCCTTTGGGGAGTATAGATTCACATATAAACATAAAAGCTGTAAAGGGAAGGTTACCTTTTCCAGACTTGATTGAGGAGAGGAAGTGGATTGTATCTTACATTTTCTGTAGTACTTTGGCTGTTTGTAGCCCAAAGCCAAAGAAGAAAGGTGAATATTCAAGTTAGCTGCAGCAGAAGGAAACCACTCTTGTGTAACCTATTTACAGCTCATTCACAAGCAGGCCTGTAAACACCTGAAAAGGCTTCTGTTTGCACCACTTGCCTTCACCATCACACTCTTCAAAAGCATCTTTGTGTTTATTGGTTCTTTCTTACGTTCCTTTTCCCCAAGGGTTCCAGAGAACCGTGGCCATCGCGGATTCCAACTATAACTGGTTCTACGGGCCGGAGAGTCAGCTGGTGTTTCTGGACAAATTTGTCATGCGCAACGGCAGCGGGAACTGGCTGGCAGAGCAGATCAGAAGGAACCGAGTGGTGGAGGGCCCGGGCACACCATCCAAAGGGCAGAGGTGGTGCACTCTCCACACTGAATTCCTCTGGTATGAAAGGGAATGAGTGGGCTCTAAAGGAACCTGGCAGCTGTTTACTGTTGGTGATAATTCATTATCTTTACATGTGCACTGTAGAGGCCAAGCTCAGGCTGTCTGTGTGCCACCCAGGCACAAAAGAACTTCACTTAGCACAGATGCACAGGACGGGCTGCCACAGGGAACACCCTGGTCTTGTCCTACATCTGGTTTTATGGTTTCTTTCCACTGTCTATGACTTTCATAGAATACAAGCCATTCCAAAGGAACTCAAAATTTGCCTGTATGTAGTCTTTCTTTAATTTGGTCTATTCTAATGTGGTTTAATCCTTTTCTGTTCTTTTATAATGAATTAGGTGAATATTTAAAGCATAGTTTTCTTTCAAAAGTACTGTGAATTAGTATAAGCCTTCTTTTAAAAGCTAAATAATCCAAGCAGTGATGCTACTGTTAATTGGATTTGCACACTAATTTGCAAATTATGCTTGGAAAAAGTGCCATGCTAGATGGCTAAATAGATATTTTCCCATGCAATTTACAGCTATGCTAACTTCTATGTCAATCTCCTAAAAGTAAGAAATTAAACAACTCAAGAAGCTTTAGATCCACATATGAATTCTGTTTATGGAGATAAGTGTATTTTCAAGGAGTCAGTGTAGCTCTCTTTCTCTCTCGCAAGAAAAATCTTATTGAACATCTGTTGGTTTGCACTTATTATGTGGCTCTTATTAGGCTCCAAACAGCTTTCATCTTGTTACTTGCAAAATACAGAATCTCTCCTCTACAGCCTCATCCCATCACTGTTTTCTCCTGTGTCTTCATGGAGATTCTGAGGCTGTCTAGGGCCTCCCAAAAGCTCCTGGTTAGTTACAAGAATAAATCTGATTCCAGAACGGTCTAACACAAATGTTAGTGGGTTTCTTATGGTTTTGTTTATTTTGGTTGCTTAAAAACAATGCCAGAAGGTTAAGATTTGTTTTGGATTTTTGTTGTTTTAACTCCCATAGATAAAATTATAATAAATTTAACCTTTTCTGGAATTAAGGCTTCTTTTTAAACAAAATGTCTTGTATCTCACAATTTATTCAAGAAAGAAACCTGAAATTTTTCTTTCAGCCGAGTTTGGAGAAACTAACATACATTAACTGATACAAGTAATAAACATTTATCCTCTAGAATGTCTTTTCACTAATTTTTAATTTATTGCCTATAATGTTTGAAGACTACAGACTTTTGTAATCATCTTTTTGGGGAAACAGATACTCTGCTTCTCTTTGTTAAGTAATCACTAAATAGGCACAAATGCTGATGTCTAGGCAGAGTCTGCAGCCTGGTCTTATCTGCCTTTTTTAAAGATCTATGTTATAGTCAGTAGTTTTATGACTATATAGGACAAAACATGGCTAGTTTGAAAGCAGTGGTTTTTTGAACTGCAGCTAGACTGCTTCATTTAAATGCAGAGCAGATGTTTTCATCTATTGTTCTGTAAAAAACGCACAACAAATTTGTATAGGGATTAGTATGATGAATAATAATTACAGCTTTATGATTAGGAAGCGTAACTATGGGCTTTACATTTTTGGCTGGCTCCTTGATGTGAATAGTGAATTGCTTTTTGAGTTTTGTACAAGTGCTGATAGTGGAATCATTCAGGTGATTTTTAACCCCATTTTTCTCATCTTTTTTACAGGTATGACGCAAGTTTGCGCTCTGTACCTCCACCGGACTATGGGGTTCCAAAGCTGCATTATTTTGAAGACTGGGGAGTGGTAACTTATGGAAGTGCTTTGCCAGCTGAAATCAACAGGCCTTTCCTTTCCTTCAAGTCAGGAAAGCTGGGAGGACGTGCAATATATGATATTGTTCATAAAAACAAGTACAAAGAGTGGATCAAGGGGTGGAGGAACTTTAACGCTGGCCACGAACACCCAGACCAGAACTCCTTTACTTTCGCTCCCAATGGCGTACCTTTCATAACAGAAGCTCTGTATGGGCCAAAATATACTTTTTTAAATAATGTGTTGATGTTTTCCCCTGCTGTGTCTAAGAGCTGCTTCTCCCCATGGGAAGGGCAGATTACAGAAGACTGTTCCTCAAAGTGGCTTAAATATAAACATGACTTGGCTGGCGACTGTCAGGGACGAGTGGTTGCCGCCATGGAGAGAAGCGGGGTGGTTTTCATCCGGGGAGAAGGAGTGGGTGCATATAATCCTAAACTGAAGCTGAGAAGATTGCAGCGAAACCTTATACTTCTCCATCCCCAGCTCCTCTTGCTAGTGGACCAAATCCATCTAGAAGATGACAGCCCTCTGGAGGCAGCGACCAGTTTCTTCCACAATGTGGACGTGCCTTTTGAAGAAACAGTTGTTGATGATGTCCACGGGGCCTTCATTAGGCATCGTGATGGGATTTATAAGATGTACTGGATGGACGACACTGGCCACAGCGAGAAAGCCACCATTGCCTCGAGGATGTACCCCCGGGGCTACCCCTACAACGGAACAAACTACGTGAATGTAACGACCCTGCTGCGGCGCCCCGTCACCAGGGCCATCTACCTTTTCATTGGGCCCTCTGTGGATGTGCAGAGCTTCACCGTGCGCGGGGATTCCCCGCAGCTGGATGTTTTTGTGACCACTGGTGAGCACGCCTACGCCGTGTACCTGTGGCCCGTCGAGGACGGCTCCCGCTCTGCCTTTGCACAGGTTATCGCAGACCGCCAGAAAATCGTCTTTGACCGAGCCTCTGCCATTAGGAGCTCCGCAGTGCCAGAAGTGAAGGACTACACAGGGATCGTGGAGAGGAACCTGCAACACATTAAGCCCGTTTTCCAGCAGCTTGAGAAGCAGATCCTGTCTCGTGTACGCAACACGGCCAGCTTTAGGAAGACTGCCGAGCGTCTGCTGAGGTTTTCAGATAAGAGACAGACAGAGGAGGCCATTGACAGGATATTTGCAATCTCACAGAGGCAGCAGCAGCAGCAGCAGCAGCAGCGCAGCAGAACAAAGAAAAACAGAAAGGTATCCAAAGGCTACAAATTTGTTGATGCCGTTCCTGACATTTTTGCACAAATTGAGGTAAATGAAAGAAAAGTGCGACAAAAGGCACAGACTCAAGCACAAAAAGAGTTGCCTGTAGATGAAGATGAGGAAATGAAAGATCTTCTGGATTTTGCAGATATCACTTATGTGAAGCACAAAACTGGGGTGTCAGTCAAAGGGCAATCGGGGCTGGCACAAATGGTGACGAGTACTCGAAGTGCCCCGTCAATATCAGCCTCTTATACTCGCCTCTTTCTACTTCTCAACATTGCTATTTTTTTTGTCATGTTAGCAATGCAGCTCACGTATTTTCAGAAGGCCAAGAGACTGCATGGCCAAAGATGTCTCTATGCAATACTTTTAGTAGACAGCTGTATATTATTGTGGCTGTATTCTTCCTGTTCTCAGTCACAATGTTAGCAGAAGACCTCTACTAGTTGACCAGGTTGTGGTCATATATGTCTATGCAAAAGCATTAACCCTAATAGGGCCAAAGTTTATATCTTCCTTTTGTTTTTATTTTCCTGAAACATTCCAAAAACAGCTGGGGAAAGATTGTTTTCAGACCAGAAGAGATTAAAGAATAGGGCAAGCAATGAATATTTCAGAAAAATCAGTACTTAGGAAGTACTCCTCCTTTGTGTTTTGAGTTGGGCCTCACATCTGAAGGAATGTGATGCTTTATTCATCAGAGTTCAGTAATTTAAAGTTGTAATTAATTATTTGGTGAGAAGAGCCCTCTTGATAGGTTTATTTCTAAGGTCTTTTTTTATACATAATTTGATTTGCATGTAGTGAGTTTTCTTTTGAGGCTGCTACGGATATCTGTGGACATTCTCCTAAGATGAGGACATTCAAACATATGTATACGAGGAAGATCTTAGCAGTAGACTTCATTTCTCTCTGCCAAACCAAAGAATGGCTCAATATGGGACACCCCTGTATCATTGTAGACCCTTATATTGTGTCATCTCCTCTATGCTTTACACTTGGCACATGGGAAATGACAATCATGTCAGTGCTTTCCAAGTGAGAAGCACATCACTAGTAGGTAGTAGTAGAAGGCAAATATGGGCTTAACACAAAGTAGGACAGAACACAATTCTCAGGAAAACAAAATAATTGTATTTTAGCCAAGTGTAGGCTGAAGAATGCTGAATTCCGTAGGGTCTGTTCTCCATTTTTCAAGGCAGGGTTTCAAGAAACTTTTCTATAGTTTGAAGCACATCTTAGTAGGGAAATATTGTCCTAGATCTCTGCCCTTCCATTTGCAATTTTAAAAATACAAAGAACCAAAGCAATCCTGTGGTAACCTCAGCAACTGCTAGTATGGAAAAGTATATATTAAGGAAGTATTTCATGCCTTTTTTTCTTTCCACATGGCTAGAAAGAGGAAAATTAAAGTTTTGTGAACAGCCTGTTCTCTATAAAGCACCAGCAAGGGTTCTGTAAGCTCTTGGTGGCCCCAGGTCAATTATTTGGGGATTAGTGGTAAATGGAATCATGTGCTTTATGACAAAAATAAATTTGACATCTCCACGTATACTCCCCTCTGTTCATTAATCTAATTTCAAAAATTGATAGCTATTTAAGAGAATTGAATATCTGTGGAATTGGGGCATATCTGTATGTCTTTAAAGAAAAACAATTCTTCATTACATTTGCTAAATAAAAGCATTATAATTATCTCTATGGAAAAGTTGTTTTTCTTTGATTTAAATATTTTCCCTGATAATTACAGTTAATATCTTCGTCATCCCTTGGTTCAAACCACTCGCTTCCTCTTCTTTATGTCATTTAGATGTATGTTGTCTGCATACTCCTGTTAAGCCATCTGCAAGTCTGTGTGTTGAAATGTGAAGAGCTTGCTTTGTCTAAACATCCTCAGTGAGTAGGTCAGAATATTTTCACTAGGTTCCAGCCTACTGAGTCAGTTCAGAGCACTGTATTCACATAAACAAGACCTACTGCAGTCTTCAATGCAGAGATTAGCAATTTAGGTATGATTTTGCACATTAGCTCTCATTGACACCACAGTTCCCTGCACTGTTCCAGCAGTGCCAAGGGAAAGAGGTGGTTGCAAGAGCTGCCTGTGCTTACAACCAGGTCAAAGCAGCTTTTAAGGCAGACTGGGATTCAAATGAATGGTTTGTGTGCAATGGTGCTGTAAAGGGAAATGAAATGCAGCAGCCTGCCCCTCCTCAATGAGAGACCAGACCCATTGCAGCATAAAGTGTGCATCCAGGGCTTTTGCAGCCTGTGCTTGGTTTGCATCTGTTAAGGATTTGTGTGTACAGGAGTGTCATTACTTGCTGCTCTGCACTCCACTTGCACAGATGTGACATTCATTCAGATTGAGCAATGAAAGAAGCAATTTAGTCCTTAATTGTGTTGTCTTCTAGATATTAAAAGAATCCTTAGTTATTATTTTCCAGGCCAGAGCCTTTAAAAGTCCCTCTTCAGTGGTTCTGTTTACACTTTTTTCCCCCATTCTTTTATCTCTCATTCCTTACCAAGGGCTGTAACTCTTTTTGATTTTTATTTTGAAACAGATTTTTCTATGCCATAAGTAATGTGGCATGAGTAGTTGAGTGTTGGCTAGAAGTGCCTGTGTCACAGCAAAGAAACAGTTTGAGGCCTCAGGTGGCAGGACCCTGAAAAACCCAAGCTGCCTTTGCTTCCCTAGGAAATGCAGTGAGGGAGAACAGGTAAATGGGATCAGCTTGACAGCCCTACTGGCTTGTGGCAGGGCTGCAGAAAGATGGTGTTCCTTCACACTTGCTTATGCAGGACAGGCTTTCCTCACCTTTGCATCTTTTGTCTGAACTGCAGGAAAAAAGCAGCCTCAGTGTCCGTGGTAGAAGCACTTAGCATTGGGTTCATCTAGAGTGGGTAAACTGAACAACTTTTGAAATGTCACTGTGTGGCACTCAGCAGCAAAGTTGTTTGCCAGGTGTTTCTGGCACATGCCTCTGCTCCCATTCTTATTCTGCTTCCTTTCATTTCTGAAAATGCTCATTTTCTGCATCTCTGGCCACAGGAAAAAGTGGCTATCCAAGAACTGGGTTTATGTGGATGGGGTCCTGTGTTCATCTGAGACCCTGCTGACTTCACTCTATTTCTCCTCAATAGCTGCTGTTCAATCATGCATGCTTCATTTCAGGATTGCAGTCTAATTTAGTCTAAAGTTAATTCACTGCATTCTGAACAAAGTGAATGGACATTTAGCTCACAGGTAGTGGTGTATATATTTGAGGGTGGAAGTGGAATCTGGTTCTTAGATTTTTTCAATTATTTTTTTCAAGTCCAGCCAAAAAAATATCTGTGTTATATACATCATTGTGGCTTATGAAAGCAAAGGGAAAGGAGCACATTACTTCACTTCTTAAAAATTGTAAGATGAAAGCTTATTCTGAAGAATTTTGTGTCTGAAATACATCACATTCTTCTGTTAGTCTATGTATTTTCCACTGATGAAAAGCATTTTCTTAGTGTTTGAAAGCATATAGAATTTGAAAAATAGCTGTATTTCTGCACCGGGACATTACATTCACATTTATTTGGTCTGCAAAAGACTCAGTTGGGACCATAAATACTTTTGCCTAACTTTAATCCCTTTGCTCTGGCTAGTTTGTTCAAATCAGTAGGGTAACTTCAGGCTGGTAAGTCAGACTGTGCTGATGAAGCCAAGATGTCATTTTAGTGCTTTCTTGGCTGCTGAGTCCAGGAGCTCTCTGCAGCAGAAGGTCTATGCAATCTAGTGCTGGATATGTCTGTACTGTCATCAGGATAGAAATGGTGTTCCTTGAAACAAATAATGTCAAAGCATTTCTAATAAGAGCCCTGGACCCTCTCAAGTAAGGAACAAAATTATTCTCTGCTTCAGGCAGGCAGGAGACTGGACCCAGCTAGGTAATATGAGAGTGCATTCTTTAAGCAAAATGCCTGTGTAGCATTTTCTCAGATGCTACCTTTCCTGACAGGTTCTTCAGGCTGACAAAGCGTTCATAATATTTATGGTGATTTTCCAGAAATTTAGCATGCAGAGAAAAATTGCTAGCTGAAATGCATTATTGTATAAGACATTTAGCATGATGTTGTGACCTTTTCCCCCTTTGACTAGTGATTTTACTGGTTTCTTAACTGACCCTGGGACAATCAAGAGGAAAACTGTCCAACTCCAACACCCAGGGCTCTGGAACCATGAACAAAAATCCACAACAACTGTATATGAGTTTATGACTGTTGTTAAAATATTGACATACATTTTTTCACCAAATATTCCAAACTCAGTCTAGCTTCATACCTACCTCCAGTTGGAAGGCCTTTTTGAAGGAGGTGGAACACTTTTAAAATCACAAGTATAAAACCCCTGGCTTCTCACTTTTTCTTCATTAAAACTATAATATGGGAAGCAAGGAATGCCAGAAAAGCTGGGCCCACTGTATATGCCCACAGGAAATGCTAGTGAAGAAAACTTGAGGTGGATTGAGGCATGGGAACTTCCCTACACTGCCCAGCTGCTGGGAGGGTAAGCTAGATTAAATAACCCTGTGGGAAAAGGGAATAGGTGATCAGCATATGCATTTCTTTTTAACAGGACTATCCTTGGGATGAGGAGCTAAACTCTCTGGGACATGCTAAGGAAGGCCACATTTCTCCATGTCCTGTTAAAGATGGTACAGCAGTTACAGTGGACCTTTACTGTTAATTGTAGTCTAGAACTCCCATGCCTGTCCCTTTTTATATGGCATAACTCTTATTTTGATCAAGTAAAGTAATTTTGTTCTTTCACTTATTATGTTTGTCATGGAGTTTCCTCTGATGGACCCAACTGTGGGTTGGTAGCAATGGGAAAATGGGCAGAGGACCAGAGTCCCTGGGAGGGCACTTGAAGGACTCTGCCTTTATGGAAGCTGGAGGAATAGAAGATGCCCAATAGTGCTATAAATACAGTTGCAAATGCCAGGCAAATAAAATGACAATGATGATGGAGTATTTGAACATTACAGAATAAATGAGGGCAGACCGAGAGACTTGGAAAGTTACTGCTAACATAAAATATAGGCAACTGGGAGTATTTTCTCCTTATGTCCCATGTATCATTCTTTCCTTCTGAATCATATTTTCCCATTAAAAAAATGGAAAGTGCACAGACAGTTCTTTTGAGTGTAATAGAGTTCAGCCTTTACTACGAGCCAGACATAGTTAGCAGAGAGCCTGACCCAGCTTGTGCAGTTGTGGTGAGCCTGAAGCAGCTTGGATATTCTGTAGCTAAGGATTAGATTGATTAGAAAAAATATACCAGCAAGGGAGGTTGAGGACCAGAAGCCAGAAACTTTTCAATTCTTTGACATCTTTGAAAAGGATAGGGCCTCAGTTCTAGGGCTGCACTACTGTTAGAAAAAATTCTATAAGCAACAAAATTTTGGCAGCAAAGGAACCTGAGATGGGAAACTGGAGATGGTGGTATACTACATGAACTAAAGGACTAGTTAACTTGTTCAAGTTTAAAAAGAGAAAGAAGGACTAATTGAATGAAAAAGTACAGAGCATGTTTTGTAGCACATGATCAGCGACATTGGGACACACACATACGCTCACAGAGTGGAACAGATCAAATCTTAGGACAAGGGGGAATGCCCTTAAGATGAAAGAAGGCAGATTAGATTAGATATCAGGACAAAATTCTTTACTGTGGGGAAGTGAGGCTCTGGAACAGGTCACCCAGAGAGGCTCTACCCCATCCCTGGAAATATTTGAGACCAGACTGGATGAGGCCCTGAGTGCTCTGGCCTAGTGGAATTTTCCCAGCACATGGCAGGAGGGTTGGAACTAGGCATTCTTTCAAGTCTCTTCCGACCAAGATCATCTGATTCTATGACTCTATGAACTCTCAGCTATTCAGCAACTCCAAGGCAGCAAGATGTAATGGTATAACCTGAAGAAAGCAGGGACACATGGAGCACAAAACATCTATAATAGGAGTATATAAATATTTTGGGTTTAATGTACTTAAATTTACAAAGAAATGTTATGGTATTTCATTTTCCATAGTAAATTAAAACGGCAGATTTGCTTTCTTAGAACTGGCTGGATAACTACCTAGGATGATTTACCTGATTAATCTTAACTAGAATCTGCCTCACCAAGGCTACTTAATTTCATCATAAAGCATGATAATTTCTACCTTTTTAATTCTATGCTTCTATCATGTTTTCTTATCAGTTAAGCAAATATTTGTCACTTAATCCACAGCAAGCATTAAAGAGTCACACAGATTTATCTATGGCTCATGTAGACTGTAGACTGAACCGTAAAACTCTCATGTAGCTGGTTGCTGTGGGACATTTGGACTGGGTCATAGGACTTCTCTACACAGAAATGAGATGTGTAGTGGACCCACAGTACTAAAAGAGCAGCAGTAAATAATGGCAAGTGAGAATTAGTGCCTTGGCTTACGTGGCTCTGTCCCAGAGCTCACCCATCAGTGCCTCCTTCAGAGCCATGCATGGTTTCCCAGACCTGTTTCCATCCTGCCTGCTAAAATTCATTTTCAGCCAAAAGCTGTTAATAAATGTAATGCCTTAAAATAGCAGTAACATGTACACAAATGCTTCTAAGCTGTGCAGGCCCAGGCCCAGGCTACTTCTCAGGCTGCTGTTCTACTAAGTATTAGTACTGCTCATGATTTATGTGGTGCCACTGAGCTCTGTGACGCTTCCTAAACTTGTAAGAAGGCCAGCTCAACCACAGAGCCAGAATAACTTCCTCAGTTTCACAAAGTGAGGCAATGGGCCTCGGGGGGAGATCAGTCCACCTGGAGAGTAGCTGCAGATCTGCTTGTGGACAGGACCTCCAACACGCTAAGCATTAATTTCATCCAGAATGAGACAATAGGCATTCATTACAAGAATTTTCCTAGAATAAAAGGGCTTATTATCCATCTGACTTTCTGAAGTGGAGAAGTGCAGCTTTGCATCTCTTTCAGCTGAAGGAACAAGTCCAGTTCTTATAAGCAGGAGACCAGTACAGAGGTGCTCTTTTCCATTGCAATCATGAATGTACAAGATATTACAGTATTAATATGGAGCTGAGCTTTATAAGACTAATGGATGGAATTTAGGACAGGATGGGCCTTGGATGTAACAGCTGGAAGGAGCATGACTTGTAGGAAAACAAAACCAGACTTTGGCTATTCTGAACAAGTAGAAAATGTTCCAGAAAAAAATAAATTAAAAATAACCTACTGTAAGGACTTACTAGCATAACTAAAACAAGATCTGCACAATATGTACTGGTAAAGCCCTTCAGTGCACTTACACACACTGCATTTATGACCAGTATTATGCATTTTATTGAGCCACAGAAGTAGTTCAGACTATAGCTTTTTCCACCAAAAAAATGTTTGAGAATCATTCGTCTGGAAATGAAAGAATAGAAGTTAAAATGTCAAGGAGAAAATAAACTATTAAACAAGTTCACTTGTTTTCAGCTGACCTCCTTATTTTAATAAATAATATTTCAAAGCAGAAAGATGTTTCAATTTAAAAAATAATACTTTGTTCTAAAAATGCCCATCTTTTGTTCCCATTTCCCTTGGAAGACATGAAATTTAATGCAAATCAATGTAAAAACAACCATTAAATTGGAATTCTGGGTCCTTTAACAGAAAGCTGCTTTTCTGAATACTTTCCATGTAATGCTTTGCAGCTGTTGTGGCCAGACAAGTGTTAATTTAGAGGGCAAGAAAGAGCTGCCCTGGGAGAAGAGAGCTCTGAGTGAACAGGGGCTCTGTAACTCCCTGGCCCCAGGCTCCTCACACCCAGGAGCCCCCTTGGGCTGTCCCCAGCTCCCAAAGCTGCCACCAGCTGGGCTCACCCTGGCCACTCCTGCACCCTGCTTGGCTGCCAGCACAGCTGCTCCCCCTCTTCCCAACCAGGGTGGTCTCTCTTCCCTCACCCACCACTGTGAATATTTACTGGAAATATGCTTTCTTGGAGGAGGGTTAATCCTTTTTCATGCAGAGGTCCCCTCCCTTTTCCCAAGAAGCTTGTTCCTGAAATCATATTTTATTACAGGTAAATAAAACATTACTAAAATTAGGTTCAGAAAGAGAAGCAGCAGGGTTTCTTGGCTTTCCCCTGTGTGGTCGTAATCTGTTCCAGAGGCCTGCCTCTGGTCCTTTGCCTCTTGGTAAACCAGTGTTTCGTGGAGGCAGCTCATGGCCCTGTCTTTGTCAGGATGTGTCCTTGCAGCAATTTCATGTTGCATCTCTTTTTTCTGCTGTGCTGACAGAGAATCATGGAACCACCAAAAAATTTTGGGCTGGAAGGATCCTTAAATATCATCCAGTTCCAGCCCCCGTGCCATGGGCAGCGGCAATTTCCATGAGACAAGGCTGCTTAAAACTTCATCCAACCTGTCCTGAAATGCTTCCACAAATGGAGCATCTGCTAAGGCTTTTTCGGGTATGATGAATTCTGGTTTCATGGTTTGCTAACCTCTGTCTCTAGCTGCCTCTAAGTAAAAATCAAGGTAACAATACTTGCCAATAAAGCAAAGTTATTCTCAATATTTAAAAATGAACCGCTGCTTCAAAGAACTGGAGAGATACTTTCTCAGGCTGCCTGACCAGCAAGCAAAATGACATGTCTCATTCAGTACAGAAGAAATGGTGTTCAAAGTGATACCAAATATTCCTTTATATATACACTGATAGACTTGGATCTTGCTGAGGTTATCTCTCAAGGGCTGAAAAGCTTTTTATTATAATGCATATCTGGCTAAAATATCAGTTCATGAATGATAAAAAACAATTCTAGAAATTTTTCCAAGGAAATAGAAAACAAATGTCAGTATTCCTTTGTAGTAAACTGTGATGCAGTTGCACCTTCAATGCACTGGAAATCTGGTATACTTCCTATTTCCTCTCATGTGAAAAATGATACCTGTATCCTAGACAACACCTCAGGTGGCAACATGATGAAGAAAGTATGCAAAGTAAGGTTCCCCCAGCCTGGGAAAGAGAGGGTTAAGGTGAAGGTATACAGGACCACGAGTTGATGGAGACACCAAGGATCCAATCTTTTATCTCTTTCCCTTCCAGATCTTGAGCAATCAAATGGGATAGTGTCAGGTTCAAATGAAGGTTAAGTGCACTTGCTATACAATATTTTGGATGTCAGTAAGTCTGCATAGATTAAAACAAAAGATATTAGATACAAAGGAAATCCTTGAAATAACCCAGGCTGTGAGAGCATTGCAAAATTTCCTTTCCCTATCCTTGTGCTCCCAACTCAGCTATTGGCTGTAGCTGAGATGTGGCGAGACTAACCTCCAGTCTGATTAATTCTTCCTGGTTTTATATCTTTGTTTGGTTGCTATATCATTGTACTATACTGCTGCTTAAAAATGAGGGTTCCTCCAGGCCAAGCCACACATTTCATTTAGCAGCACATTTTCCTCTGCAGCAATAGCTTGGCACTGAGCACAGCACCTCTGCTGTGAGCCCAGCAGCCACCTGAACCAGCACTGTCTGCTCTGGAGCCTCTGTGCCATCCTCTCACCAGCTCAAAGAGCTGAAATGGGAGCTGTACATTTTCAAATCCTTGACCTCCAAATCATCCTTTTTTTTTATATTTTGGAGCTTATCAGGCCTTGGCCAGCAAGACTCAAAGCCTCAGTGATTTTAAGATTAAACAAAGAACAAGGCCCATCTACCCTTTTCCTTGGCAAAGACAAACAAATCCTTGACGTAATGTACCTTAAAGTAAAAAAAGTAAGAGTTAAGTAAGTTCCAACATAACTACTTTAAGAAATACCTTGAAAAATTGACATGACTATAGGTGAATTTTCTTCCATAAGAGAACAAGCCACGTTGTACAGCTAAAAATAAGACAGGATAAAAATCTGTATATGGTTCTGGGTGGTTTTCTCACATTTTATCCGCACTTTAAATCTGGTACCTCTAAGAAGAGATGATGTGGTTTAAGCCATTGCTAGTTACAATGCATATGTGGACAAACACAAACTACTTTTCTAGAAAAAAATATCTTTGTTGTTTTGCTGGTGATAACTGGAGTGGTTTTCTGGTGTGGTCTCTGCTTGACTGTGAAGTAATTGTTAGTTTCCTGCATGAGGGGCCATTTCCGCTCCTCGCTGATCACCACAATCAGAAACTGAAAGCTCTGTAAGCCTCTCTATGCTTCTCTCTGGGAGCTGCAGAACACTTATCTCTCTTCCTTTTCTGACAGAAATTTTGCTCTTCTCAAAGTAAGAAAAGGCAGAAAAATGAATGTGCTTCAAAAGGCAGCAAAGTTCTACATCCAGCACCGGAACCTTCTGGGTTACAGCATCGTGTCCCTGGTGACTGTTGGCGTCGAGCAAATCTTCTCATCTGTGGTGTTCCAGTGTCCCTGCAATTCTGCTTCTGAGAACCTGCTCTATGGTCTTTCCTTCCTCTTAGCACCTGCCTTCATCCTCTTGCTGCTCGGCCTCATGGCGAATGCCAACATGTGGCTTCTGTTGACAGGCAAGTGCTCTCAGGAGAAGCATTGTCAATGTAGTTGTGGGAGAGCCTGTGCCTGTGTGTGCCAGCTGTTGCAGGTGACAGCCAAAGTCTGGGTGGCCCCGTTGATCTGGATAGCAGTGGCCCTGCTTGGAGCTGACATCTACGAGTGCATGGCCAGTGGGAGCAGCCTGGCAGTGTACTACTTCTGTACAGAGAATATAACTGACTGCAAACCTAAGCTGCCCAAAATGCCCTGTGATAAGGAATTATCAAGAGAGATAGCAAATGGACGGTTCACCCTTCAGACACAGTCCCAGGTAAGGCCTCACTGCTCTTCTCCCCACACTATGGGCTTCAGCCCTGGCTGCTCAATGTGTAGTGGTGCCTGATGGTCACTGTAAACAGTCCTTCTCTCTTACGTTATATAATACCATGGACCAAAAGCAAGCAGCTAGCAAAAAAAAAAAAAAAGTAGTAACAGAAAAACAAAATGTGTATTTTTATGATACTTTCTCATTTCACATGTTTGCATAGTAATGGTTTGGCACTGTCATTTACAAAACCTCATGGGCAGGGAACCAGCCTAGAGAATGGGACTCGCACAGCAAGTTTTCATCTCAATTAACTTTTACATTGTGTGAGTTCTCCAATTTTATGTCTCTGAATACCTCAAACTTCTGCAGATAGGCATTAGTTGAGGGGAAAGCTGAGAGCACTAACAAAGGGAAGCTGATGTCTCTTCTTGCAACAGAGTGGTTGCAAGGAGACATCAGGAAATAGAAACAAATAAGAACAGCTTGATTATAAATCTCAATGTTTGAGCATCTTAAAAATTTTGCATTTGTATTCTAGAAAACTTTAGTTCCTTGCCCTGAAGGCAAACTGCATGATCAAAAGAGTAACACCTGTAGACTGTTTTTTTTGTTTAGTTCTCTGGCAGCACTCCATCTTTGTTTTGATATTTGTGTGGACTTTGTCTTAACTCCAGTACAAAAATCAAGTTTTCAACTTTTTCTCAGGAAGACATTAAGAGTTGGTTAAGGGAGTTAAGTTTATAATAGTTTATAATTACTTTGATTTTGTAAGCTCCTGCTTAGTACAATTACCTATTAAAAGAAAGAAGTGTTTTTGTTTGTTAATACTTAGCATGCTGCTTCTCCAAGAAAAAGGCTGGAAAGGAGAAAATTCTAGACCACTGATTTTAGATAGGGTAAGAAAGGAGCAAAACCAAGGAAGACTGTTACTGAAATTGCAGTGGAATCTAAAAGAAACATCCAGTCAAAAATAAGAAAAGTGTGAGTGCATATTTATTACTGACCTATGTTTTGAATATCCAACCTACTTTCAACAAAATTGAGAACCAAAAAGAACACAAACTCCTTTTTGTTATTCAGTACATTTTCATTTGAAGAAAAAGTTATCTTGAGGTAAAAGAGCATGTTGTAGGATCTCTGGCTGGAGCTTCAAGCTCATTACCCCTGGGTAGAAGAGGAACCAGCACCTACTAGGATATTTGGTTTTGATGGGACCACTGAGACTTGCCTAAGGATGTTAGAATCAGGTATAAAACAAGAATGAATTCCCATATTCAATAGCCAAATCTGTGTCCTGCCTACAAAACATACAAGACACAACCTTTCCTCTGTGTCATGCAAAAACCAGCTGGTTTAGCAGGTTCAGACATCAGGGAGAGCAGCAGTATTCCATAGCCAGCAGGAGCTCTGATTAGCAGCAAGAAGCAGAGAGAGACCCTCTGTACCATTGTCACGGTGTGACTTGGGTTTTGCCAATTTTAATATATTTAATTTAGTTTTACAGATAGGATTTAGGAGTAAAGACAATGCAGGCTTAAAACTTAAAAAGGTACAAGAAATTTATTAATAACACAAAAAGAATTCAGAATAAGATTCCTAGATTATTCCCTCCTCCCTTCATTCCACATTCCTCAACAACATCATACTGAAAACACTTCAGTCAGTTATCCACCCAAATAATCAGTTCACTAAAGAGAGAAAAGTTGCTTTTTTAGTTATGACTTAGGTGGTATCTTCACCTTCACAATCTATATCCGCCTGGGAAAACATTGCAGATTATGACTCTCCTCTCATTCCCACAGTCCTTCCAGAGCCGTGTTATGGGTTACGATGCACACATGGGGTACCACTTTTAAAGGCAGGCTGCTGAAAGAGAAAATTCTCTTCATCATCTTCTTTATCAAATGTCTCTGTTCATATTCCAGTCCCAAAACAATCCCCTTAGCTCACAAAAAAGGTTTTCAGCTACTTAACAGTGGCATCTTTTTAATCTCTTCCCATCAGGAACTTTATCTTCATTCTGCTGACCTCTGTAGTCTCCATGCATTATTTCTTCTCATTCAGAGGAGCTCAGGAGATCAAGAATCTTATGCAGGCATTAAGAAGTTAAAATTGTATCCAGGTCGTGAAGAAGCCATATGGGCAGCTGGAGGCCTCTTCTGCCGCGGGGCCAATGCCGGAGCCATGCGGAGCCGGGGGTCACCCGGAGCCATTCGGTCGGGGGGCCGGGACCCCTCACCCCAACCAAGCCGGGGCCGGGGTGCCGGGCTGGGTTCCCCCGCAGAGCCCGGAGCCGGCCGGGCCCGTGCCCCGGCCAGAGGCCAGTACACCTTCCGGGAGCCGGAAACCGAAAGAGAGCACTTAACTGGATCCACTGTGATTTGTGAAAGCGATATAACTTTTCACTGGTTTCCCAAGCTGTCCATCACCAAATCAGCTCTCTGGTGTCAGCAGCTCACAGAGGAAGCCCCCTGAGGGGGGACAGCCCCTCCTGTTCCCCGGCCTGGTGGAGCTTTCCCTGAGGGGAATCCACCTGTTCCTCCTCGCACATGAAACCAACACAACCATAAATGTGATCAACAGCTGCAGAAATTGATGGTCAGTGTCTTGCCTTAGAAGTTAAGAAAGCTGGATATAGCCCAGGAATTAACTTCTGTCCATCTTCTCTTTTTTTGGTGTTTATCCTCAATCTGACAAGATCAGATAAGTGGTTCAGATGCTCTGTATGTCTGACTGAATTCCAAGCATGGGATCCCCTGTTTTGGTAGCAAGCAAACAGTTATATGCACTCCAGGGTGTCTTTGCTGACAGTTTTCATGTTTTTTCAATGTTATGTTCTATACTGCCATATATGCCAAAATATCATTAACCTATATATCCTTTTTTTTCCTCAAGATGTTTGGATGGCTCCTGGTAGCTGTCATCGTGATTCTGGCACTGATTTCAACATGTTACAGCTACTGCCGGTCCACAGTCAGCTATCTTGAGCTCAAGTTCTGGAAAACTTACTCAAAAACAGAACATGAACTCTTTGTGACCAAAGCCAAAGAGCATGCAAAGAATCTAGCAGAAAGGAATACTGAATGCTTTTTTGAAGACACTGACCCAGCACCATTTCATACTCCCAGCAGAGAAGACTGGAGGAAGATTTCATTCTTGTATACCTTTAATTCACAAGAGCAGTATTACAGCATGTTACACAAGTATGCAAACACCAACAGAGGGAAAAGCACTAAATTCAAGGAAGGTCAGGATTCCACTTGTTCACCACTTGTGGAGGAAGCCCAGGCAGAGCTCTAATGAAACAAATCCTTTCCAATGCTGGCAGTCTTTTAACTCTACTGATATAAGAAGAGTCTTATTCTCTGCTCTTACAGAAATCTATGCAAACTGAAAGCTGATAGCTGTAACCCTCAGTAGAATTGTTTTTAAATACATTTTAATCCTTTTGCTTAAGTACATTTAAATGGTGTTTTCTTATGTTGTTGTTCATTGAGAAGAGTCACAAGTAAAATAATCAGCATCCACAAAGATGTCAGCACATATTATGTCAAGCTATTACTGAAACCTTAAAAGCACTTGCCAGGTGGAGTGACAATACCAAATCGTATCAATGAGACAAAAAAAGGAATGGAAGATTTGATCAGAAATTCAGCGTAGTTTATTAGCTTTGTCTTTACAATGAAACTTTCAGTGAAGCTTAGAACAAGCTGTAGATTAAAAAATTCAGCTTGAGGGGCTAGGCTCATGCATAACATGGCAATGTAGGTGAAGCTTATATATTAACAAACATTAAAAGCACATTCATATATTTAGGAATACTCTGCAATCCATATCAGCAGGTAGTAATATTCTTATCACAGTAGTAATATTTTTATCATACTATAAGAAGTAAAGATACAAGTTTTGCATGAAGAATAATAAAGTTCATTTTTCTTCTGAAAAGCTGTTGTTTAAGAGAGTATTTCAGATATGTAAGTCAGATTGTTTGGTCTGGGCTGTCCATTTACTTCTCCAAGAAATTCTCTCTTTCTAGACAATAAACTCAGAAATTAATTAGACAGACAGGAATCAAAAGAAGTTATTTGTTAAATTCATTTTGCAAGTAAGGAAGCAGGGAAGAGCCTATTTTAACTAACTGGGTATAATGACCTTGGAAGCTTCTTTCTCACTATAAACTAAAAAAAAAACACATAAAGCAAAACAAGATGTAACCTCGCATGTAGAAAAGAATATTTTAAAATACTCATCACAGTCACTGATTTGCTCAGTGCTCTTTTTCTCCCAAGGAACTTGATGATACAGAGCAACAGTGCAGGCTGGGCACTGACCTGTTGGAGAGCATCTCTGCAGAAAAGACCCTGGGTGCCTCTGTGGATGACAAGCTGACTATGAGCCAGCAGTGCTCTTGGAGTCAAGAGGGCCAGTGTGTCCTGTGGTGCACTGGGAAGAGTGTGGCCAGCAGGTTGAGGAAGGTGATCCTCCCCCTCTATTCAGTCACATCTGAAGGGCTGTGTCCAGTTCTGGGCTCCCCAGCACAAGAAAGACAAGGAGCTACTGGAGAGGGCCCAGCAGAAGGGTCACAAAGGTGATTTGGGTCAGGAACATCTCTTATGAGGAGTGTCTGCAGGAGCTGGGTCTGTTTAGTCCAGAGAAGAGAGAGGATGTCATTAGCAGCTCTCAAAGATGGGTGGCAAGAGGTGGGTGTCAAGACGCTTTTCAGTGGAGCTCAGCGACAGGATGAGCAATCACCACAATGTAAAGCACAAAAAGTTTCAGCTCAACTTGAGAAGAACTTCTTTACAGTGAGGGTGCCAGAACACTGGCACAGGCTGCCCAGGGAGGTTAAGGAGTCTCCCTCCCCATAGACAATCCAGAACCACCTGGATGTGTTCCTGTGTCACCTGCTCTAGGTGGAGGCACTGCTCATACCAGCATCACTCCCTTATTATCTCAAAAACTCCTCATGTCTTCTCTCTATGGGCTTCTCACAGGCATCTCCACACAGCATTGACTCCTTCCCTCTCTTCCTTCTGTATGAACAGCTACCTCCATCCTATTCCTTACACAACTGCCTAAACCTGCCTGTCCCTCTCACCACATCTTACTTTGTCTGTCCTTTGCACAACCACATGATCCTTCCTCTTCACAGCATGGCCAACAGATTCCAACTGTAGCAGACTCCAACTCCAGTAAAAACACTCTTTTTTAACACCCATCCTCATTGGATGGCAAGGCTCTTTCCAGTCTTTGGTAATTAGTATGGCTGTTAATTCATCAGGGGAAATTGCCTTCTGCACTATCCTTACAAACCATCCTCCCACATGACCCTGCTTTGTCAGAAGGGGTTGGACTAGATGACCTTCAGAGGTCCCTTCCAACCCTAGTAGTTCTGTAATTCTGGAAGAAATCAAGGACAGTATAGGTTATTCAAGGTTATTCAATTTCAGAAGAGAATGTTTGGTTTGTGTTGCTGGAAATAGTAAAAATGGCCATTGCCAATAAACAACTGGACAGACACATGTCCATCTCAACCAGCTGGCCATAACTTGGAAAAACCCCACTGAGGGCTCTTGCACAGGCAGTGAAATAGGACAAATTCCACAACACCTTCCAGCCCTAATAAAAAAGAAAATGCTACTACTACTATTAATAATAATAATAATAGTAATGATAATAATAATAATAATAAGTTTTTAAATGGCAGACAAACTTGTTACTAGTTATAACATATTGTTACATGTACATGTTGCCACTTCTTACTTGTAGTAGGTAACAGCAGTTGGGCTGAGACCAAGGCTGGATAAAAAAGAGTTCCATTTTTGTTGCCCACAAAACTGCTCACTTAAAGCTCCATTATGATATGTCACCACCGTACCTCACTCTTAAGACAAACAAAGGACAGAGTTTATCATGAGGACTGTACAGGTCTGGTGAGAGTGAACCCAAGGTAAAGAGATGCCCCCAGTTAGCATGATGAAATGTAAACAGACTGAGGAAACATAGAAGAAGGTACAGAGCACAGTGATAAAATCAGAATTAACTTGGGGCTACACTGAACTTAGTCACTGTATTTCAGTTTGAAATGAGCATTTTGGTGAGAAGAACCTAAGCTGGCTTTGTAGAGTGCAATGCTGTGCTAGGACCTGGGGTTTCATCCAACCCTTACCCAGACATCTTGCATTACACCAAACAACTTTAAACATTTCCTATAACCTGGGTTTCTCTGAGGCTGCTCCTTCTCTGCTTCCCAGTCATGTTGTGGTAACAAGTCCACTGCCAAGAGGAAGATGTTCAACAGCTGGTGAAGGCCAGGTAAGAGCAGAAAACACGATCACCAAACCAGCTGTGTGGCAATCTCAGAATTTTTATTCGAGTTTCCTTAGGCAGCTACAGATCCACAATTGCTACACATTAAATACATCATGCTTTGCTCAGTTTGGTCACAAGTTTGGCCCATAGCTTGGAGAGACACAAGCATCTCTGCAGTTGTCAAAGTGCTACAGCCTGGTGTGTGCACAGGACTGAACAGGAGTGCCAGCAATACTGCATGTGGGGCCTGAAGAGCTGGAAAGAACACCAGCTCCTGCTGTCAGTGAAGACACATCCCTCTCTGATTTCAAAGACAGCAGGATGTCCAGTGTGGGAGGCAATGAATGGCAAAGCATTACACATCAAAACATACACCTGTGAGTGAGACACTGCGTACAGCAATCACAGCAGATGAATCCTTTATGGATAGCCACACACAGCCAGGGAAATAAAGCACCTCTAGCAGCCATGCTTTAAAACATTACTTACTAACAAAATAGGAGAAGGTCATCACCTTTACCTGAAAACAGCTGGTACACAGATGAATATTATACACACCAAACATTGAGATAAAACTTCCATTAAGTTCAAGAGCCTGGATATGTGAGAAGGAAGGGCAGAGAATTTCAATCTTTTTGACTGATATCTGTGTCATGACAATTAACATTGCTCTCCTCTGCCCTCCCCTCCTCTTTGCTACCCAGCTCTCTTCACTGTTCAACCAGGTGACTGGTGCATCTGACACAGCAGAGCCATTTTTACCCCGTCTTCTTCTGAAACAAAAGGCACAAAACATCCCTCAGCACGGGTTTCTCCCAGTATTTCCTTCATTTGTTCCTTCTGTGCTTTCTGTCTTCCGGCTTCCTTAGAAATGTAATTCCTATTTCTGTCACAGCATCGCCCTTCAGCCTGTCCTGGAGGAAGGAAACTTCTGCTGCTAAGTGAACCTAGAAAGAATCAGATCCGGTCAGCTCAGTAAAGAAATACCCACTTTTCCACCCTCTTCTGGTATAATGAACATCTTTTTTCTCTCTCTTACCACAAGAGGACCCCCTTTCTCAAGATTCATAGGAAACGGATACCTAGATTGTTTCCCAACTAAGCTAACACAAAGGATGTTTATAAACATTGGCATTTGTATAGCACATTACCCTTCTTCCCAGTGCTCTGCTTTCTTTTGAGACCCTAAATTGCATACTTGATTATTTTGTGACCACAGAATTTCTTAGTCATATACTAAGACTTATGATATAGTAATTTGTTAATTAGTCTTGTATCAGATACTGAGATTCTGAGACTGATGTATATACATAACACTGTAGGGTTAAGTTTTTTGTCTCTAGAAATATTTGGATACTGACAGAAACAGAAAACAGTCCAAAAGTAATCTCCCTGAAGAAGTTCTACAGGTCAGAAATGTTCAAATTATTCCTTTTATTTTTTCTCTGCAAAAACCTTAAATTTTAAAACAAAATTTGGATTGACATCTGATACACTTCTGGTGCTTAAGTTTTAACATTTTAACATTCATCCACATTTTGTTCTCTCTTTCAGGTACCATGGTAACCTGAGAATATTATTTATCTTGAAAGAATCAGGGATGACTATTACTGGCTACAGGTGTGTAGGGAAGTGTGATAGGCTCCAGGAGCACTGGAGGGACCCAACATGCCCTTCTGTCCCTCCACTTTAAGAGTTACCTGGCTTCCTGATCCCACCTGGCTTTTGCATTCAAGTCAGCCACAGAACAGCCTGAACAGCCAGGCAGAAAAGCATGGGGGTGAGTTAATCCATGTGCTTCTCTATCTCACGATCCTATTTTTATCTGAACAAGTGATTTTTTTTTCCTGTACTTCTGTGAATTAGCAAAGAATGGAGAAAACAGATGTGCACTTCCTTACCATTTCCAAGGCACCTCGAATCACCCCACAGAGGAGGTTACAATAGCAAAGTGATGCTCGTTCTGCTGGCAGCTCCTCCACAAAGTCCACGAGTGGGTTTTTATCCAGGATTAAGGAGAATTCATTCCCTGTGGCACTACTGCAGCTCACACTAGGAGTGACCCCAAGGTACATCTTGAAAGCAACCTGCAAAAGAATGAAACTGCTGCTTAAAAGTGTTGCATGCAAGCCAGAAGTGAAACTATGGAAAGCAGCATCCTGCAGACCAATTTTGCCCCAAGAAAAAAAAGGGAGTAAGGCCAGACAAACTAAAAATCAGGGTACATTTATCTCTTCTGCGATCAGCTTGAGCCAGCAATGCAAATCTAGAGCTATGTGATGCTCCAGGAAAACACAAAGGAGAGCTGCTCTTCTTTGATGTTCCTACATTTACAACCTCACACAAAACGGTTTTCCTGTTATACTCGTCTGCTTTCGGTCTGCTTTCAGTCCTGTCATGCTCCCTTGGGACCATTAGCATCTATATTAGGTCATTCACTGCCTCACCAGCAGCTTTTATAACCGCAGCTCAAGATCTCCTGCAACTGGCCGAGGGTTGCGGGCGTTTTTTACTCTGATCTCCATCTGCAGCCACTGGCAAAACAACCAAGAGCAGGACTCAAGCCTGCGGACGTGTTTGGCCAGACAGAGCGCTGCTCGCTTTGCCGAGCGCTGCTGTGAACGCGCCCCATCCCCGTGCGAGCGCCGCTCGCATCCAGCGCCGGCACCGCCGCCTTATCTCGGCAGGGCGGGGGCGGCCGCGCTGCTCCTCCTCGGCGCAGCTCTGCCACCGGAGAAACCGGCTCGGTGCGCACCTCCTTCGTGAGTATCAGACATGGATGCTTTCCAAACGATCCTCAAGTTCTTTATGAACCGGAAAACCGCCATAGGTTACAGTTTCATGGCGCTGCTGACAATGGGAGGTGAACGTGTGTTTTCTCTTGTTGCTTTCAGATGCCCCTGCAGCACTGAAAACTTCAGGTACGGTTTGGTGTTCCTCTTCTCGCCAGCTCTGGTTTTGCTAGTTATTGGATACTTTTTGAACAGCAAAACCTGGAAACTCTTTACAGGCTGCTGGGTGAATCCCAGGAAAATATTCCCCAGAGGGAACGTCTGCCATTTCTTTTACGTCTTTGGACAAATCACTTTAAACGCTCTGGTAGCCCCAGTGATGTGGCTTTCCGTGGCTTTGCTCAACGGGACTTTTTACGAATGTGCCATGAGTGGCTTGGAAAATCCTGCCTACTTACACGCAGTTTGTCACAGAAAAGCGGAGAAGTGCTTTGAAGAGCTACACAAGGTACCCTGTGACAAAAGCTCCCTGCCCTTTTCAGAGAGTGATGAACTGAAAAGAACACTTCAAGCACAGTCCCAGGTAAGAAAAATTATAAACAAAGAGCCTTATCCAGGTTTTACTGCTGCTGTGATTTATCTGTGGAAGATCCTGATGGCAGATGTGCTGTTAAAACTGTTGGCTTCATGTGAACAATGTTTTGGCAGCCTTGCAAAACACAATCCATCTTTGGTCCAGTTTGAGCTGTTCCATATTTCTTAGGGGTCCTCACTGGTGGCAGGGTCTATAAGATCAGAAAACCAAAAGCTTTCTTCATGAATGGAGATTGCTCTGAAGAGGGAGGAAAAAAAAACCTCCATACCCCAGCTGGATTGTTTAGGAGGCTGAATTAACAGATGTCACCCCATTAAAGGGGTCTGTCCTATTAAAAAATTAATGCCACACTCTCCTATTTTAAATCGTTGTGATAACTGCAAGGAAACTTTAGGTCACTAACAGCAGAAAAATACTGGAAAATAAGATTTGTGATATACCTTTTGACCGGTTACATAATGTGTTTCTATTTGTGTTCCTCATTTTCATGATGCCAAATGTTAGCATGTTTTTGTGCTGCTTGGAGGAAATGAAAAACAATAAACAAAGCAGATGATGAAAAGCTGAGGTGTTACTACATTTTACAATTTTTGTGCAGTACAGCTTTGCTCTCTGCATTGTAATGCAAATAAATTCAGATGCAAAAAATCAAAATGGTGGAGAGAATAACAAAAAAAATGTTACAGAAAAGGGAAAACACTCTGTCGAGCCAGCAAGTTTTTGTCAGGAATTCTATCCATCTGGAACAATTTCCTTTCCAAGAGCTGGTTTTATTTTCAAGTCCTCATGCAAACAGGAAAAAGACTGCGCTGCAGACAAAGCAATTTATTTGATAGTTTTAGAAGGCAACAACCAATAGTGCTTAAGACTTCAGGTTGTATGTATAGGAAATAGTGAAAGACGAGGGATTCAGTTTTAGCATCAGAATATACAAGCGCATTTTCCAAGCTGCAAGAATGTGAAAGATTGCTAAAGAAAGTGATTTTTCTTATATCCATAAAAATCATTAGTCAGTACAAAGTGATTGGGAAAAATAAAGGAAAGCACTATCTGCTCATCCATACCAGTTCCTAAGAGCAGTTGTTTGTCAAGCTGCTCTGTTTCACAGGCTTCCCTGATGAAACTTTCTATATTCCATCAGCTAAATATGGAATTTTACTGGTGGCTATTTTTTTAACATCAGTGCAAGAGTTCACATGAGAAAGGATAAAGTTCTCCTTCTCCAAAATAAAGTAGTATATTGGTCCCACATTGGATCTTTTTCCACTGTTTGAATATATGTATTACCATTTCTTTTTTTTTTTTCCCCACACATTGCAGTGGAGTATAGGAGTAAAACTATTGGCTAGGCCAGTGGCACAAGGCAGGAAAAAATTGTGTTCACACCACTGCTTTCCTCTTGCTGAGGAAGTGATTCTGGAAGTAGGTCTTTTTAAAAAATGTTCTTGACAGAATTTTTTCAAAATCTGAAGCTGCTACAGAACAAAAGAAGTTGAGTGATGCTAGTTAATTAATGTAGTTGTTGTGTTGGAGGTTTTTCCTAATAAAAAGAAGTCAGAAAACAAAACATCTAACAGTGATCACAGTTTAAAAGGGTGGTTGATCCAGGATAAAAGTTACTTGCCCTTTTTCCTTTTGTAGTTCGTCATGATTCAAAACTAGTAATTCTTGTTGGGTAGTTTTATGTAATGCTCTCAGGAGTAAGAAAACACTTTACCCTTTACCAAAGAGACACCAAAAGGAGCACTATTGAGGAGCCTCTGTGCTAATGGACTTACTCTTCAGTCCCCATGTGGATGTCCTATTAAAATCAGTGCCAGCACCCAATGCAAAGTGTGGTCAGCTGGTCAGACATTCGTGATTTAAGTAGCATTTTCACTTGGGTCTTTTTAACCTGAAACTGATTTCTTTTGCCTTCCCAGATTTTAGGCTGGTGTGTGATAGTTACCACAGCTCTCCTCTCCCTGCTAACCACTTGCTGTGCCAGCTGCCAGTCAAAAGTCAGCCACCTCCAGCAGATGTTCTGGAGAGTGTACGAGGGGACAGAGAAGGAGCAACTGGAGCAGATTTTCCAGCTCTATGCTACCAAGCTGAGCGAGCGAAACCTGAAGTGCTTTTTTGAAAACAAGGAACCAGAACCCATTTCCCTGCCAGACTTCCAGGCATGGGAAGATGCTTCCCAGCTCCATTCTTTCAGCAGCAGCAAACAGCATTATAGCACGATTCACAGACTAGTTGAAGAAGGCCATAAAGGAATCAGTGAGGAAAGAGAGACAATGCTGGACCTTGCGGACAGAAGGGAAATACCATAGACCAAGTATATTTTCAGCTTTTTTAATATCTTGTTAATATGGCATACTTCTAGCTGATTTTGACTCTGTATTTTTTCACAATGGTCTCTTTCTTCTTCATCATGCTTTCTCACAGTTAGATACTTGCTCTATAAGGATGGAATGAAATTATTTCCCTACACAAGTGAAAACGGCACCCAGGGTTCATGTCACTGGCTCGCCATCAAGAGCTGACAGCACAAAGAAATTAATAATGGCTTCTGCAAAATTATTTTAATAATATGCTATGTAAAATGTGCTATAGTGTGCTTGTCCTATGTAAATCAAGAGACTACCAACAAGTAAAGTCATTTAAAATGTGTAATAACAAGATATGTGTGGCTTTCTGACAGCCCACAGAAAGTACAGGTTTTCTGTCCAGGTCCTTTCCAGGCTAATTGCAGATTCAGCCTTGTTTTGAGGCACCAGTGATCCCTCAAGGCTTCTCTGCCTTTGGATGTTTTGCCTCTGTAGAATATCTCCCTATTATCTGTTCCCAATCTAGACATTCTCTTTGTTTGGATGTAAAGTTCTCCTTTTGAGTGAGTTTCAGGCACTGGCTTGCAGCCCATAGTGCTATGTAATATTGTTGTTTCTGGGCCTGCAGCCAGGGTGCAACAGAGGGTCTGGAAGGAAACTCCGATTTTATAGACAATAAAAAATTTTTGCAGAAGACTGACTTTCATTTTTTTGAATATTACAGGAAAACTTAGTGTCCAGAGCTAGAAGAGCCAGCAGGTAAGGCAACTGCACAGTCAGTGCCTTTGAAAATGCATTTCACCCCAGAGCCTTGTGCTTTATCTCGCCCACTTGGAAGTCATCACATGGCTCTCAAGGTGTTCAGAGTATTACCAAATGCTGTATAAAAGGACAACAAAGTTACTTTCCCTGGGGTGGCTGGGCCAGCTTTTGTGCAGCATTTTATTGCCAGTCCCTCTGAGTCTGCAAAGAATCATAGTTTTGCTGTGCTCTTCTCAAGAAACCAGGGCATTCTTCCCAGCTGTCTCATACTCATTGGGCTTCTTCAGCAAGTAAAATCATCTAAATACAGACCATTACTCTTCATGAAATAAAACACAAGAACTAATTCAATTCTCTGCTTAGAATTTTCTCCTTATGTTTTCAAGAACTTGTGACTTTTGAGACAATGTTTTAAAGTTCTTTCATCCCAGATGACCCATTTAGCAGCATTACAACATGTTAGATATTTAAATGAGCCTACTGCAGTTGAAAGCACACGTGAAGCACTGTCAAAATGGAAGTCACAACAGCAGATGTCTGACACTGTGCCTGGCACATACACCAACCATTTTCTACCCAAGGATCTTCTCCTGGTATAGCATCTACCGACTTCCAGGCTACATGACCCTTCCCATTTGTTTTATCTTTCCTTGTGAGAATTGTCCCAACATCTCCTGTCCAGCCCCATTTCACCTCCTCCCTGCAATCAAGGAGAGACAACACACCCTCTAACAGGACAGCCCCACTGCCTGGGCCAAACTTTCCTTTCCAAAACTGTCTCTCCACTTCCTTCCTCAGAAAATCAAAGCAAGTAGGGATGCAATGGGGATGACAGCAAGTAGGCTAATGAACTGATCAAAGAAGTGGAAGAAAAAAGATCTATGAAGTGGAAGAAAAAAGAATCTCTGTTTAAACATGTACACAGGCTTGCCATCAAAATGATGCCCATATAAAGCAAAATCTCACTTTCAAAAATGTTACTTGCAACTCTATGACATTATATATTGCTTAAGGAGAAAATGAGATCTATGCAGTCAGAATTATAAATGTATCACTGCCCTTTTTCAAAGACTCAACCAGCATTCCATCTCCCTCAAGCAGCAAGAATAAAAATCATTAACATTTTGATGGTGCTTAAACATGGTCTAGAATTACTGAAACATTTAGGAAGCCATTAACTTATCAGTTCCTCTACATACTTCTGGTGACTTTTCACTACCAAACCTTTCATGCATAAGTCATGATGCCAAGTAAGTAAGTACAGACTGTTAAAAAAAAAATTAAAACCACTATTTCAGACAGCATAATCGCAAGACTAAAGAAGGACCAGAATTAGTCTGCTTAAAAAGGGAAAGGCAGCCAAAACATTTCTGCTAGCATACTTTTCATTCTTAGTATTTTTCCATTCAGTATTTGGAAACAGGAGGATATATTAAAGGTCTTGTCATCTGCTGCTCATTCCAAACTTCTCTTCTGAACTTTTCATTGCACTCCACAATGCAGCACTTCAATGTTCTGTTTACAGTCTACCACAGTAAACTCTGTTACTTAGCACAGCAACCTACTTATGCATTTCCCTCTCCCTGCTGAGGTCTGAAAACCAACATTTACCAGCTTCATAAATTCTGCCAGTTTCTGTCAGACCTTCAAACTGGCCATATGTCAATATACAGGGACCTTGTGTGTGGCAGCACCTTCCATGACAAGGGGAAGGACTTCTGCACCCACTGCTTTTCAGGAACAGATCTATCCTTAGGCACAGCACTGTTTAATCCAGCAGTGGAGCCTGTGAGCCAGCACCAGCTTGCTGTGGACCAGTGAGTCTGGTCGGGCTGCTTCCACCTCTGGCACACACAAACATCTCCTGGTGCTACACAAGGCAGGTTAAACATTAGACCTAAAACCAGAAGCTGCTTTTTGCAACTCATTTGATTAGATCAATTATATCAAGGTCCTTTGGGGAGAAAATTAATTAGAAATTTGATTTTGCAGGATTATAGAGAAAAAATATCAACCTCATTTCAAAAGTAATCCTCAGCTATACTCAGATCCAAATTCCGAATCCTGTCCTGGACATTACTTCTTCAGCTGGGCTTTGTTCTTAATATCATTCCTCAGTTGGTTTCCATTTCTTACCCCAAATTGCCAGAAAACCTACATGTTCATCTCTTTTTAAATTCAATCCCAACTGTAACCATGCCAAGTCACAGAACCAACACGAGGAATCAGTGAACACCATGGAAACTCAGTGTAGAAGGGCTCACCTTGGTTCCTCATCAAAATTTGTTGGCCCTTCTCCAGACCAGTGTAAGGTAGTAGTAAAGAGTTTGCAATCTGAACCAGTGGTGGAAGTTTTAAGCTCCCAGTCACTGGTTTAGGTGCACCTTTCCTCCAGTATTTATTTCTGATTCTGGGAAGCTGGCTTTGTAGTCCTCATTTTATGGTTTTTTTTTTTTCTTTTGCTTCATCTCTTTCCATTTCCACAGGGAACACCCACAGCCTGATCTTACAAACTTCTTTGTTTCCCAAAGAACTGCAGCATAATAGCTATGTTAACAGGAGGTTTGGCTTTAGCTAGTTGAATTGCTTGACTGTTTTAATTACTTTAACTTTGAACTGGTTTTACTCATCCTCAAACAGATTTATACCTCTGAAGACTTAATGCAGTTAAGTATTTAAGAACTTTCTCCTAGCTGGGAACATTCCTGCTGAAGAGTTAAGGAGATCATGTAAACACCTTCATGATTCTGAACTGAAAACTTCAATAGAGTATTTACAGTCACTTACTGGGCCACTTAAGACATGTTTTGTTGGTATGTGACTCAGACAAATATGCTTGAAGATTATTTAAAAACTGTTTTGCCAAAGAAATGTGAAAATGCTGTCCATATCACATTTTGCCTCAGAAAAGTTATACTCCTACTACAGAACTCCTTTTAGATTGCTAAAAATAGTCTTTCAAAGGGACAGTGTGTGCTTTAATGTTTGTTCTAATATTTCCAAGTAATTTTTTACTTCTCTTAATAAGTCTCTTTGGAAGTTCAAGCTGGAGAGAAATAGTGCCTTTTTCCATTGTTAATTTCTCACTATACTTTGCTGTTGAACACCCTGTACTTAAGAATGATGGTTCTACTGTAATAATGCATTTATAAAGAAGGGAACTATGAGGAATAAGACCCAGAAAACCAGGTATCTGACATATATGTGAAAATAAAATACTGATATACTGCCTGAAGAAGAATGTAAACATTAGCAAAAATATGACTTTGCAGCCTGGTATCATTTTTTTTAAATGAGGCAGTGTATTTTAAAACAGTGATTGAAATGCTGCTTGTCTCATCAGTTTAATTCAGCTGTCTTCACCATTTCCAATGGATCCTTTACCCCAGTTCAGCTGCTCACTGTGAGGAACTTTGTTATATATCATTCTTATTTAAATTTCTCTTTGAAATTCACAGGAATTCTAACTTGCCCATGGGGGCAAAAGTACCTCTTTAGAAACATCTAGTACATTTAGTACATCTTTCTTGTCTGACAGAAGTGTGAACAGCTACTCAATAAAAGGGAAATTTCCATCAAAGTAGATGAAAGTATGTGCGCTGATTTTATCTTTTAGATTTTATGATTAGATTTGTGGATAGTCAGGAAAATATTCCTCTCATTTTCCTTTCTTCTTTACTAACACTAAGATTTTTCTTCTTGTGGAAAATCCTGCAGCATATTCTTAATATCACCATTTTACAGAAAAAAGATATCTAGGATAATTATGGTGATGATGAGAAGAGTCAAATGGCAGAAGTAAAAATATCAAAGTTCAACATCTGTATGAGATGGTTAAGACTTATACTCCTAGGAAGAGAAAAAAGGAAGGGAATATACAATTCTAAGCTAGGACTACTGAACCTGATAATGCTTCAGAAAATGCAAATCTTATTTACCTGTGCAATCACGTCTGCAGTTTCAGAGTAACTACGGCACTTTTTCACAGCTGAACGAGCCAAAAAGTCATCAATGAGCCTTATGCCAATGCTGTATCCCCTAAGGAGGAAACAAGGAAAGGCAACATTTTAAATGGGGAGTTTCTTTTCACCTGCCATCTCCCTAATGCGTCTCTTGCACTTCCTCAGCAAAATAGCTGCATGATCCTAACTCAGTGACTTTAAGAGCAGCACGTTTTGCTGGTCTACATTCTTCTTTCTACCACATTTTGCATCACAGTGTGACTGCTGTTCATGTAGTCATTTAAGGAATCATACTTCCTCAAGCCTGGTACTCCTGGCAAGGATGACAGGGACTGCCTACACTGTTTGTCTGTATGTTGTTTGTACACATAGACACCAAATCCTGGGCAACCTCAGTGCAGCATTAAGGTGCCAGGGGAACCCATAGGAAATGCCTCACATCTGATCTCTTTCACTTTCTCCTCTTCCCTCTTCACCTAATTTTTCACTCTTCCTTCGCAATTACCTGTTTGTCATTTTTTTCTAACATATTATCTCCCTTCATCTAAATAGCTGACAAAAAAAATTCCAGGAGTTGTTAGTTAACACATGCTACTGATAGATAAGGCTTACCACAACAAACGCAGAGTTTTGGTACACCACCACCTCCATTTTGTGTTTAAAATACTACAATGTTTCTTTTAAAAGCAAATAAAAAGGGATTTTTATAAAACAAATACTCATTCCTAACTGACGCATTAATTAAAGGTCAATAACTTAGTATGTAAAACTGTTGTGACTCCAAACATTTTCTGAAAAATGGAAAAAGATTGACACAAATGTTATATAAGAATGGGTTCTCAACTCAGAAATGTTTTTAGGAAATTTTTCATTCCCAGTTATGTGGATGTTGGCAGTGTCTGCTTGTTTGTGGGAGGCCCTATACTCTCAGTGAAGGAGTCCAAACTGGGTAGAGTTTCTTACTCATTTGTGTACAACATCTTTGGCTAGAAGACAAACAGTGAGCTGATGACAAGACCAGAAAGTGAGTTAGGCAGCGTGAAGATTAAAATTTCAGTATGTCATGTGTCTAGAAACAATTAAATATTTATCTATTCCCTACGTATCAATATCAATAACATTGGTAAATTTGTCATCAGCATTTAGCAAGGCATGTATTAGTGACATATGAGACTACTTAGACACATTTCAACTTCTATGCCTCAGATTTGCAAAGTCAAATTAATAACAGACTGGTAAGCTGCTACTTGGCAACTGCACAGTGAAAAACACCCCTCTCACTACAGACTATACATGTACACAGAGAGAGAGATAAGTATACTGTCTCCACCTGTAACACCTATCTGCTCTCTGCTGAGATGGTTTCTTTGTGAAGCTGGGCTGTTTTATAATCAGAGAAGTAAAGAACATACTACTTTAATGAAACCTGTCATTATATTATCAAGTATTCCTCAAAACAAAAAGATTTTACAGGAACAATTGTAATAATGAAAACATAAGGAGCAAAATCTGTCTCTGCATCTTCCAAAACTGCTCTCTAGTAATTTCATTGAAGAAACCTGTGCATTTCTAAAGTATATGATTATCCCCAGAGCTGAATGAGAGATGAATATAAAAAAGTATCTGAGGGATGTCATCCCTTTTAAGTTTCTGAATAAATTACTTTGCTTTTTCTCAAACAATGATTTTTTTAAAATTTACTCTCATGGATATTTATTGGACTGCAGCTAGTTTGCAAACTTTCAGGCTAGTAGTAAAGTGGCCAGAGTATTCTGTCCATTGTGATTTTTGTAAATCCATTTTGCATGTCCACTTTGCCCAGAAATATAACCCTTACTATTCTGCCAATGACCTTTACTTTATGTTCTTGTTAACCAGCTAAAAAGTTGCTTCTTGCTGATTTTCCATTATATTGTTATTTTTATGGTGGTAATGCCTAGGAATCTCAGGCAAGATGACAGGGCTTGTAAACACTGGATCTTCATTTTCCAAGAAGGCAATCCATGTAAAAATCCATCTTCAGTGACCTTTTGTGCTGTCTCACTCATTGCTGTATGGTTTTTTAAATGTGAGAGGCTCATTTGCCCCTAACTTAGTAAGGAATATAGAATATGAAATGAAGAAGATTGTATTACTAATTAGAATAACTAAAGGATTAGCAAGAAACAAGGGTAAGCTATGAAAACAATCCTGACACTTTTCCTCAGAGAATTAAAAAGCTAATTGTTGATCTTAATTCACAAATTAGTGTTTTTTCTGTTGACAGAATATTGACCCTTTTTCCTGTGTTCTCTGTAACCATAGACAGAATGCTGGAACTTGTGAGAGAACAAACAAAAAGCTGAAAGGTAATATATATGTAAGCTAATAGCATTATGGATAAAACCAAACATTTAAAGCAGTACTTACATTTTATCTAAACAGGCATTGACATCTTCATCTTTTTCATAGTCCTTGCACAGCTGGGCTACCAAAGCCCCATATGTGAGTACAAAAAGTTCTCTGCTCTGTTAGAAAATATGAAAATTGAAAATGAAGTGAACTAAAATCCAACTTTTCCATGTTTTTGAGCTGCTGCAAGCAAAGTGCAAGCAAAAATGACATTTAAATTAATAAAGAAACTTTTGTCCATAGATGAATAATCACTGAAATTCACATTTCAAGCATTACAGTATCTATATTGATCCTTACTTGAGTTTGTAATGGATTTTGTTTGTCAGAAGTAGCATTTCTTGGTGTACTCAGATACAAAGGTATATCTGTGCACTGATCCTGTCACAAGCACTATTGTGGAGTCTTCAGCTATGCAACAATCTGGAGAAGAGATTCCTTCTCCCCCCGCCCTATCAGATCACATCCATGCACTGCAGAACTCTCTGTATTTAGCAGGCAGATGGCCTTTAAGTGAGAGATCAGGTGACTCTTACTAGACTTCTTGGACAGGAATTAGTTAAAGCAAGTGCTACAGCCCTGTGGCATGTGTCAGACCAGAGCTGCTTTGTGAAAAAATTATAGTAAATACCAATAAAAACAATAGAACAAATCACACTAGCATAGTAAGAATAGCTTGGTGGAAAGATTTCTTCCTGCTTTCTTTGCATCAGAAGTTTGGAGTTTAATCAGTGTTGCTGTTTTAACAAGTAATTGTTAAAAATCTTAAGCAGAACCATTTTCCAAACTCATTTTAGTGATAACTCCTGTTTAAAATAATATTGTGCTCTTGGCCAGATTCTCAGTAACAAGTTTTCAATGGAGTAAATGGATGTCATACAAGTCCTGTATTGTTTTGTTATTATTGTTCAGCAAAAAGTCTCTGTTGCAACAAGAAAATTACCTCAGAGAAACTTAAGCATAATATATCAGTGTAATCAAATTTATCAGCCACACTTGCAATCCATTGGAATACTTTTTGACCACTAACTTAGGTACATTAACTATAATTATATTACACTATTCCATTTATTTTTCAGTTGAGACCTCTGTCCTCTTTTCAGAAATTGATACAGCATTGTCTTAAAGCCTTCTGGAATTTTTCCACTGCCCAGTTCCTGTCAAAAATCAGCATTCACCATACAGAAAGCCCTAAGGCTCTGAACTTCTGAAGAAAGTTTTCTGTGGAATCAAACCATTCAAGCATAGAACAGAGATCTCCTTTTCTCTGTGTTTCATTGAATGACTATCTAACCACAGAGGTACGTAAACTTATCCAGCATTTGTATCTTAGACCATAAACACTTGAAGCAGTTCGACTTCTGCTTCTGAACAGATTGCAGTTTCAGAAACTTTGTGCCCCTCTTTCCCAAGCCTGTACAGAATCCCAGCATTAGGAATAGCAGCCATAAATGCTGTCTGCAGCTCTGCTCTTGGACCAGCAGTCTTATCCCCATCCTTTTGGTACTTTCAGATTGTTCAAAAACACGAGTATACAATGCATCAATAAAATAATGGGTTATTCTTACTCCATGCACAATTTAAATAACACATTACAAAAATGTCTTACTATTTTGTGGTTCTCCTGCTTTCTTCCTGGTGACCGAGACATGTTGCTTGTGTAACTCCTGATGTACTTGATTGTCAGTTTATATCTTTTCTTCCTCAAGAAGCATACTTTTCTCTCAATCCTCTTTCTCTTCTCTTTTTTTCTCTCTGCTCTTCTGTCTTTTGCATGAGATGTGTTTGCTGCAGTCTCTAGTGCTGCTGATGCCCCTCCTATTCTCTGCGCACACCGAGCTCTTTGGGAGGAATTTGACTGGCAACAGATCTGCCACTGCCCACAACATAAATAATCACTCTGTCCATAGGAATGGTTTGTAATCAAATACATGGCTAACATGGGAAGTCAAACAGGACAGGTTCTTACATTTTTAGGGACAATAAATTTATTCTGTTGTTTGTATCAGACTTTGGTGTTTGGACAGCTGACAAAAACTTCCACTCTGAAGAATTAAAACACAATTGCAAGCTACTTCTGTACAAGAGAAGAAAAATTGATTGTTTTCAATCTAAAGAAGCTATAGTCTTCTGCCAACTTTATCTAGTGAATTAATGTCTGCCTAAGCTGGGGAAGTGTGGCTTTTAAGGCACTGCTACCACCATGTTTGTGTAAAGCTGCTGCCAGGACAGATTGAGAGAACTCAAGAGGAATGAATTCTGTAGCTGTACAGCTGCCAGCTTGTGCAAATAGCACTTTCACTAACAATGTTCCTAGGGATTATTCTATCATTCTTAACCTGTTATAGTTCCTATGTCTTAATATTCTTGCAATGAACATCCAGGCTTAGTTAATCTGTTTTCCCCTGTGGTAAAGTTGGCCTACGTGGTAGTTTTGATTTGCAATGAACTCTGACTATGGTCACTGGTGAATTTAGAAATTAATCAGGTAGTTGTCATTCCTTATGGGATTTACCTGCACATACATTCCTACCAAGTCCTCTCAGGAAAGGAAGTAAAAATATATGGCCTCCTCTAAATGCCAGGCTGTTATTAATTTATTTAAACTAATAGATTCAGTGCTAGAGTAAAATTACAGATATTTACTACTACAGATACACAGAAAGCACTCAGATGTGATTCATTTGGGATAAGGAAGATTAGTTTACTTTAAAAATGGTAATTTGAAGTTATGACACAATTCAACAATGAAAAATAAGACATAAAAGGATTTTCAACTTTTTCTGTGTTCTGTGTAAAAATTGAATGTAAAAATCCTAACTGCTTTCATTTTACACAGAATGAACTTGTACTGACAATTTTACAATGTAATAGCCTCTTCCATATTTTTTTCAGGTGCTCTTCTGATCCTGTAAACCTTATTCCATTTTATAGGTGCTATAGTTATATAGGTACTTCTCATATCTAAATTTAAACAAATTTTAAAAGACTTTATGATTCTCTAGATCATTACTTGCATTTCTAAATTGAGTCTGAGATGGGTTTGTTACTCTGATTGTCTCCAACTGGCAACAAGCATGAAATATGCCTCACATTGAAAGAGTAATCCCATATTCCACAAGAAAATGTACTGAATCACACCAAAAAAAAAAAAAAAAAAAAAGAAAGGAAACAACAACTTAGCATAATTTAACTTCAGTGAACCCACCACAAAGCACTCAAGACTACTCATAAATGAGCAGAATTTTATTTATCCGGTTCAGGAGATATGGATTAATTACTTCAGGCTGCATTATTAATGCCATAATCATGAGGAAACCCTGTGCACCAGACAGTGCAATGCATGGCAAGGACACATCAACATCCTTTGAAAAATACATGTCCATGTGTAAAGTAAAATCACACATATATTGCTATGCATTGAGTGGAATGTACTACATTTCATAAAATTTGCACATTATTGAGAAAACAAAGCTTAAATGGTGTGTCCATATAAACTGGGGATTCAATGGCTTCAGTGAGGGAAACAAGTCCTTAGTGGAGTGTCTTGCAACCCTGTGAAAAGGGTAGAGGTAGGCACATATCTGGCACCTGTTTTAATCCTAAACATATACTTCTCAGTAATCTAAGGCAATTGCAATAGTGAGAAAGTTAGAATCACCCTCCACCTCCCTTTCTGTTTTGCAGGAGAGAAATTTAGCCTTCAGCCCCAAGGTCAGTCCTCACAGTGCTTGAGCATTAGACTACACAAGTTCTCTTAATTACCATCAAATTAGAAAAAAAAAAAAAAATCACGAAATAAATCCTGAAGCACAAAAGCACAAATAAAAGCGTGCACCAGCACCCTGTCTCTTGCAATGGACTGGCTATTATGGGAAGGTTGATACCTGTAGAGGTAAAAACCTAAAAAATAAAATAAAATTTTAAAAAAGTGAAAAAATTATTTGAGCCTTTAATGCATTCTAAGAAGAATGCATTAACCACAAAAGGCGAGTGTCCAAATTAATAAAATATAGCATTAGTATTTGCTCCCCATTTTCCAGATGGATAGACCTTGTATTAAATTTTCTCTAACAGAAAATATAATTCTTTCAAATTACAAGAAGGTAGATGTTGAGGGTTTGAAGCTATGTGAAAAAAAAGAACTTGAACACAGGTTTCTCATGTCACACATGAGTGCTTTTACTAAAAGTCCAGTGTGGCTGCTGCTCTGACCATGATCCCAAATAAAGCAAGGCTGCTGCTGTCACTTTGCTGTAGTGCCCTGCCTGGGAAGCATTCTCAGTTAGACCTGCTGAAACTTCCTTTGTTAGGTTATCTTTCTCAAGAGGGTGTTTTGAGATGAATGCCTCCTTTCTGCTCTCTGTAGGAACCTAAAATCTCATAAATTTGCCTATAATGCACAGCTGAATTCTGAAGTGAAATATGTAAGTTTTAAAAAAAAAATCATTAACAGACTTCTATTCCTCCCTTAACATAAAGCTTATTATTTTTTTTCATCAGTGCTTGTCCTGGTTACAGGGACAGGAACTTCTCCAAGGGCCAAAGAGACTGTGAAAATGACTTGGCAGCCTGCATCCAGACTGTGACCTGGCAGATCACAGGACATGGGCAGAGCTCCCCTCTACTCCCACAGGAAACCTGTCGTGCAGGTACTTTCATACCATGCTTTCTAAAATGCACAGGTGGGCTTGCATCCATGCAAAATAGAACTCAAAATGCAGCTGTGGAGGAGCCACAGAACACTGGCCTTTTGACTGAAAACATGTATGCAGGACCTGAGAGATCAGGATTCAGTTTCCTCCTCCAAAATTCAGATGGAAAATAGATCACTTTCCTCTTCCTCCCCACCTTTCCCTGGCCATTAGAAAACAAAATTCTGGTCTTTTTTTGATCCAATAAATATCAAAATCCTCTCTGTGGCAAAACTAAGTGCAACTGGTAGAACTATGGCAGAAAAGCTGGAAAACACAGATTCTTTGCAGCATAGTCACATCTCATCACTAATAATAACTGTGCTTTTGGAAGAAAGATGAGTGAGAGATTTTACTAGATCAGGTGGAGGAGGAAGCTGAAAGCAATCTCTCTATTCTGCCATGGTTGCTTTATTTAAATAAAAAGGAGAATAAAAATTATTTTCTGTGTATGAGAAGGTGAAATCTGTATTCCAATAACTATATTTTAAAAGAAATGACAAATGATTCTCCTTAAAAAATATATAAAAATCTCTTCTTCTCATAAGTGAGGTCACTGGCAGTGAGTTCAAGCTGAGAGAGTCCTGCAGTATGAAAAGCAAACCCATGACTAAGGTTTGTTTATGGATCTAATTTGCCTCAGATGTCAGCTATAAGCATAATTTTGCTTCACAGGCCAGCCAGCTATCACCTCAGGTAGTGGTATTTTGGATTGCATCCAGTCCTAACTCTCCCTGGGAATTGGATAAAGAGCCTAAATGTCTACCTCAGTACCCTGGGTTCCTCTGCAAAGGCAAGTACTTAAAGGTTTGATGTGCCACCCAAGCTCTTAATTGGGTCCTACCCTGTAATTTGTTCCATAATAGGATGACCCAGCAGGATCATTTACGGCAGAGCATGAAAGCAAATGCCAAAGAATGAAAATGCAGAGTGCAAAGTTGTTGCATTGATTGTATAAATTACCTCATTCAACAGCCTTAGGCTGACTATTAATATTTCAGTGTTGGATACCACTTCAGTTTCACATCTAATGTGTTTCTTGAGTAAACAAGTGATGCCTGGGAGAACCTTCCTCCCTTAAAAACAAAACAAGACACAGGTTTCAAAAGAAATCTCAGAAGGAATCAATCAGAGATTTTAAAATTAGCTGAGGCATAATGCAAGACTCTTATAAGATAATTTTGTGATAGCCTGATAGGTTTATTTCACTGATTTTTTTTAAATATAATGTCACTAGTACCAAAACAAAGTTACTGAAAGAAAATGAAGGTTTAAAATGGCAATATTTAGACAGTTCTGGGATTTCATTGTGCCATTACTCTGTCCAAACAACTTAACAAGTTCCAGAAAAGCTGTGACAAAGTGCTGCTGGATGTTTCAGCATGTTTCTGCACTGCTTTTAATTAACAGCATCACATTGTTTGAGAGCCAGTTACCAGCCAGAATCTTCTCCTCAGATGGTGACTAGGGATGAGACAAGAGGATGCCCACCCTAACAGTGCACTGGAGAAACAGGGTCCTGCCCAGTGAACAGGCAAGGCATGTATAACATGCCATCCCTGTGGACAACAGCTCAGAGAGTGTCTCTGCCATCCAAGCAAACACTATGGGTTCTAAAACTGCTGTTTGAGATCAAATTTATTATTAGCAACCCTCTCTGCAAGGGGAGAGAAGAGGCTATGCAGACCCTAATATCACACAACCTAGCCCACACATGCTGGAGATAGACATCTGTAAACTTTCTGGCTAACTTTTTTTTCTTTTCTTGGTAAGAATGCTTATATGACAGACTGCCAGGCTTTTCAGTACTTGAACACAAGTATTTGCATATTCAGATCAGCCTAGGCTATGCAATGCATAGAACTACTGGATAGCATGACCATAGATAAAGTGAGATCCAAAGAAGATCATCAAGAGTAAAATGTTTTGAATTTTTCAGACCCCTGCCTTAGCTTGATTTGTAAGAGATGCTCAGAGCCCAGGTCATATATCCCAAAATATGGGAAAACAGCTGTGGAAATGCTTAATTGAAAAAATTTTATTTCTGTCCATGCAATAGGACTGACTACACTTGTAGGAAATCTTAAAACTTTTAATCACAAGCACACTATATAAATACCAGCTAGCTTGACTTTTTGTGAAGTGACTCGCAGATGTTATATATATATATATATATATAACAAACCAAAAAACCCCAAACAAACAAACACCCCCTCAAAAAAACCCCCAAAACCCAAAAAACCCCAACCAACTTTCCAAAGGAAACATTTAGCACTGTCAGGAAAGGAGACATGCCAGCTTCTTGCCACCTACAGGCGAAACACTAAAATTCCCATGATCCAGCAGCTAACTACTTCTCAAACTCCAGTGTTTGGACAATGAATTGCCCCATAACTGACATCAAATGCAAACAGTACTGACATTCCAGACACTGTGCAACTTATAGAATATTTTGTAAGTTTATTTTAAAGCAGAAGCATTCATTTTTTGAAAAAATCAGTTCTTTTGCCAAGGATTTGTTTAGATGATCTTTCATGAAGAATAGCTGGAAGGTTTGTTTTTTTTTTTTTGCCTAGTTTCATGCCATGTTTCTGCTAATTACTGTTGATTAGCAAACAGCTTGGCAATTAACCCTGACAGGTTAGTCATCAGTTTGATAGCACTGCATGTCATCCAAAAGGTAGGGGGAATTTATTGTTAATTTCAGACAATTAGCAACAGGCTGGCAGAGCTCACAACAGCCTAAAAAGCTCAATTTTCCAGAACAGCTGAGATAAATTACTAAATCAATTAAAACACATCAGTGGATGTCTGCAAGCCTACTTAAAGCCAGGAAACAAGACACTAAAGAATAGTGGGAGGAGAAAGACTAGCAGGGGTTTTTTGGTGTTGTTTGGTGATATTCTTTTCAAGCTGTTGGTGTTTATTCTGCTCTGCCATTGCCATTAGTTCAATATAACTAAAAACTAGTGCTGACTTAAAATAATCTGGTAAAGGATAGGATCTAAAATGACTTTCCTTCCAAAGTGGTTAACTTTTCTAAAAGGCAAAGAGGTTGTTATTGCCAATGCGATAATTGCAATATTGACAATTGGTGGGCAGCAACTTTTCTCTTTTTTCACATTCAGCTGCCCCTGTCATGTTGGACAGAACCTTATCTACGGGCTGGCTTTCCTAGGAGTGCCTGCACTGATCCTTCTCATTGTTGGCTATGCCCTGAACAACCAGACTTGGAGGCTGGTGATGGGCAAAAGGTCTCATTTTGGGAGGGTGACTTCATCAAACTGGTTGCTGAAATGCAAACTGGTCTGCTTTGTCTTGTGCAGCATCACTGGGAGGGCACTGGTTGCTCCAGTCACATGGCTTGCAGTCACCCTGATAAATGGCTCGTATTATATCTGTGCTGTGAGCGAGTATGTCCCTGTGTCTTACTATGCAGCTGCTCCTAATGTCACTGCTAGTGAGCGCAGGAGGATATTGGCTACATTTCCCTGCAGTCAGCTGGTTCCTCCAGAGCTGACGCGGGCACGAGATGAAGTGATTCTCCTCCTCAGATACCAGTCACAAGTGAGTAACTCCTGTTGTTCTGTTGCCTCTAAAGCTGATGATGAGAGGTGAAGCTAATTCAGCAAGCAAAGCATTAGGATAAAACAAGATCAGTGCCCTCTGTCTTGAGTGCTAAATCTCTGTGTGTTTTGATGCTTATTCTTTTAAGTGAAACTGAACTTTAGTATATAAATAACTGTATCTGCTTGTTCCATTTGTTCCCTGCTATCTGAGGATATATTCTTCCTTATGTGCTATCCTGAAAACTAATATCAAGTGAGATAAATGAAAGTACAAGAGCCAGGGAAGGTATGAGGTTTCTTCATTAAAGTAGAAGAAACGTGACTAAGAGGCCCAGGCTGTGAATGTTTCATGTGAACCCATGTAAAATCTTGGGTTTTAGATCACACTCAATTCTAAAAGTTTGCATACTTGGTAAACAATAGGGGAAGCATTAAGTTGTCACTTCAGAGAAAACTGTTTTTAAGCAGGCTATAAGCTAATATAGTCTAAGACCTGGATGGCCTATCTTATAACAATAATAGCTGAGAAAGCAATATTCTTAAAACTGCACTACAGAATTTTCTTGAACTTGAAAGGAACAAGTGATTTTACTACATGGCTGCCTCCAGTAGGTATGGACTGGGTTTGATGGTAACAGATGCTTTCCAGGCTTATACCTTGTTAAAACTATTATTAAGGAAAACAAGTAAAGATAACTTTTGAGCATCAGAGAATCCATAAGGTTATCATTGTGAATATTTTCAGCTCTAACAGATTTTTTTTTTGTTTGTTTTTTTGTTTTTTTTTTTTTGGGTTTTTTTTGGTGGTTTTTTTGGGTTTCTTTGTAAGGTGGCTGGCTGGCTTCTGATTGCTGTGGTAGTCATCACTGTGTTCCTTTCTTACTGCCTGGCAAGCTGCTTCTCCCCACTCAGCTTTCTACATTTCAGATACTGGAGCAGCTATGTCCACAATGAGCAGGAGCTCTTTGATGAGGCAACAGACCAGCACTCCAGGCTCTATGCCATGCAGAATGTAAGGAAGTTCTTTGGCTTTTTCCCAGGAAGTGAGAATGTAAAGGAAATTCGTATCCCATCTCTCAAGGAGTGGCAGGCCATTTCTGGCCTGGCCTTTCTGAAACGAGTGGATGAGGAGCACTACGATTACAGCCTCCTCCATGACTGGGCACTCAAGGAGCGTGCAAGTGGAAAGTATCTGAGGATTGATGAAGACCCTGGGATCATAACACAGCTCTGAAGATCCAAGCCCCCACAATACTTTGCAGAAAAGCAGGAACCTGTCCAGCTCTCTGTCAGACCTGAGCTGGAACTTTCTGATACAGTATTACATTGATGTATAAATTATGTGAGCAAGTGCATCTTGTTAATGTAGTCCTTTAGCACCTGCTTATAGATTCCTTTACTGATGGTGTTTTGACTCCTGTGGATCTATGCCTAGATTAGGGTGGGCTGTTTCAAGCTTCAACTCTCTGCTTTCTAATAGTTATGCTGAAAGGATAAGTATATACTGAGAAAGTTATTTACAAATGCTTTTATTTCCATTAAAAGGATGTGTAAGAGGTAGACCTTGATTGGATCCTATGAATTGGTCCACTCTGTATAGAGCAAGGGCAGCTATCCAGCTTTTCTTTAGCTGACACCTAGCAGAAATGACTTATTTCTCCTCACCCACTATTTTTTTTGTATTGTGTAAGTAATCTACACTGAGTTAACTACTAGTTAAGTCTGGGGCTATAGTAGCATGTAGGAAACATATGGGGAAATTTTATCATCAAAGGCTGAGTTTAGATACAATGAGAGAACTTTCAATACTGATAATTCTGATAAAATACCCACTGAGGCACACAATGGAGGTGTGTAACACATAGCAGCTATATGAAAAACCACTTGACACATGGCAAACTAACTTGAAATGTTTTCTGCCTGAAAGCAGGACCACATAGCAAGGCCAGTCTCCTATTTGGAAATACTTCAAAATCTCCAATGTGTTTGTGTGTTTTGCCTACTGTACAAATAGCAAATGAGGATGGGGAAAATCTCAGTCTATGCTTTGCCTCTGTAAACCTGTAATTTATACACATAATGGGCCCATGAATATTACTGTGATTAAAAACTTTGTGATTAAAAATTTTGTGAAACAAGGCTTAATGATGTTTATGTGTTAAGTCAGTTTGGCATGTTACTCATCTCCTCTTCTAACCCTCTGTGCAGATATTTCTAACTCTAAGGGGAGGGAAATGCATGCCATATTTTTTTTTTAATGCTTCCTGTATTGCCTTGCCATGTACAAGTGGGCTCCAAAGCTATATGCTATACTATATGATGCTATCTGCTACTAAAAAATGACCCCAGGGGCTTGAAGTGGAAAAATCTAATTATTTAATGCATTTTACTGGAAAATGCAGGACTCAGAACTGCTGTACCCCCGTAGTGCCCCTGCCACCAAAATCCAGCCATGCAAACCTAATAAAAGGTAATGTAACGAAACTGTTTGTGTGAATGCCTTAGGAAACAAACTACCTCCGGTAGTAAACACTGCTTTGTGTATCTGAAGATTTTGATAGAAAACCCCTATGCTGATGTCTGAATCCAAATGACAAAAACCTGCTGTCTTCAGCCCATGTGAATTCTTTCTGCTTCTATTGTTTTACAGTGCTACTATAAAATGATGCAGTATTTGCAGTTAGGAGTAAGCTCTAAAATTCTATTTCTTGTTCACCTAATTTTTAAATTAGGGTTCATGGTTTCTGATTTTGTTCCGATTACTCTTTACCCTGTATTTTTCATAATAGTGTGTAACTTAAAATACTGAGTGGAAACACTATCTGTCATTGTCACTGTGAAGTCAGCCTGCCAATATACTAACAAGCTCTCACCTTGTTAGCATGTATTAATCCATGGTACTACAGCTGTAGGGTTTTAATTGATTTGGTGTATTTCCTTTTACACCTTGGCTCTTTGAAACATGTCATGTATTGGAAATGAAAGCACAGCTTTCAAATTAATTCATGCTTATGGACAAATCTATGAGTTGGTACAGTTGAATAGTCAAACTGTGCATGCTAAAATGAGTCCTGTTACCCAAGAATCCACTAAGAATTCCAGTGTGCTCACTTGAAAATTATTCTCCCTATGTCCATAGTAAAAGTTTTCTGGAAACCCTGAGCTTATAAAGTGTATTTGTGGGAAAAGTGCCAGACATGGGGCCAGAAACATGATGCACCTTAAAACGACTCTGTGTACCATGTACCCATGAGGGTCTGCTGATGTTTAACCCTGAACAGTCTTAAATTCATCCCGGCAGGTACCCCGAAGCATGGCAGCTCCTAGTATAGCCAGTTTTAGCGCCTCCTGTTCTGCACATGCATGGTGGTGATGCTGCCGATGTGATGGGACTCCTGAGATCACGGTGAACGTTCCCTGCTTAGCCTGCAGGCTCTGTTTGACTTCAAGCTGCGAACCACCACCTGCATCAGAAATGGCATTCAGCTAGAGCATCGCGATCGACTCCCCTTCACTTTGCTGATCCCTGTAAATTTTCAAGGGAAGAACCAAGAGTGAGCCATCCATCACTCGCCTGTCCGGCGGAGGGCAGGGGAGCAGCGCCAGCAGATCCCTGCTGAGCGCCAGGCAGCGAGGGCTGGAATGAGCGAGCAGCGGCACCGCAGCTGGGAAGGCGGCCGGGGACCAGACTGACCCGCTCTCTGTGTGAGCCCGCCGGCTACGGCAGCTACGCCGACCCCCTGCCTCTCTCTCTCAGTCCCTCCCTCCTCCCGTCGGTCGGTGAGGCCCGGCCCAGCCAGGCCCGGCCCAGCCAAGCCCGGCCCAGCCCGGCGGCGCCGTCCCCGCCTATCGCGAGCGCGAGGCATGCTAGGAAGGGCCGGGACGCGGCCGGGACAACGCAGGCGCGGGCGGCGGTGGCGGCGGCGTCGCGGTGCGGGCGGCCCATGGCCGTGAGCGGCGGGCCACGATGACCGACTACAGCGAGGAGCAGCGCAACGAGCTGGAGGCGCTGGAGTCCATCTACCCGGACTCGTTCACGGGTGCGGGGCCGCGCTCGCCGCCGGCGCGCGGGGGGAGGAGGGGAGGCCGCGCCGGGGCTGCCGCGGTCCCGCGGCGGTTCCGAGGCGGTTCCGAGGCGGTTCCGAGGCGGTTCCGAGCCGCGCCGCTTCGGTGCGTGCCCGCGGTTTGGTTCGCGTTCCCTGGCCGGGAAAGGCAGAGCCTGTGATGGCCCCCGTGGCCCGGCCCGTGGGTGCTGCCCCTGCCGCGTTTAGCGCCGTGGCACGGCAGCCAGCCCGGCGTGGGCAGCCCGGTGCCCTGCTGGAAGGATGCTCTTCCGAGAAGCCTTTCAGAAATGCGGCCCTAGGTGGGAATCGCCGAGCTGCTTTGTGCCCTTTCCGGGAACAAGCTTGCCGCGATCGTGAGGCACGGGATGTTTTGGGATGCTTAAAGGTGTTGTTTCCTCCGTAAACGTGTTGCCACTACCTGCCTGACTCCACTGCAGGTGAAAAAAGTGCAAGCTTTAATTCCGCGGGGCAGCGTGTTATATTGCTGAAACTTTCATATTGTGGATACGTTGGTTCATCAGTTTTTCAGGATTTTCAATTTGCCGTCAAAGAATCAAGACTGTCTACCATGCCGGCTAATCTAACGTGATTTTTGGCATTCTGTGTCCAAAGAATATTAACAGTGGAAAAATCGAGGCATTTTCTGTTCCCTTCATGCACGGGATCTACTCTATCAAGAGTTCCACAGCATCTTATTTGGCAATAACTTCAACGCACAAATATTTGCCTAGTATAGTTGCCTATTGCTTCAATCTGAAAATATTTAGGTGAAGGATTATTTAAAGGTGTATGAACTGATCTATGGTAGCTGGGGATGCTGGATATCTGATACTGATATGGAAGTCGTTTTCTTTCAAACAGCCTCTACTCTGATGTTTATTCAGAGTTATTGTTCACTCATGTGATGATTTTATGCCCGAGAGAAGAGAGGGGAAGAAAGATTGTAGTAGTACATTAGCAATTAGACAAAATTCAGTTGATACTTTGGGAGCATGTACACTAATTTGGGTATAGGTTATAACAGCAGAGCAGTCCTTACATGAGGATGTGGTCTGCAACCCACAAGTGTGCAATGAGGTTTATAGCTGGTGAAACACAGGTCACAGCTCTTGCTGTGTTGTGTTGTCTGTCTCCTAGGGCCTGATTCATACATTTTCATTCCAGTAACATTTATTGCATTAAGCTGTTTTAAATATAGGTGTGGGCATACTGCAAATATAGTCCAGGGTCAAGAGTGCACTGGATCTGGATGCTCATCAGACACATTTAGTCAGTAAAGCAAATTAGCTTTGATAGCTTTCTGCACGCAGTCAGTGCATTACCAGAAGTCTTTTGATTTGCTTTGCACTTTCTGGAACTTCCGGAAGAGAAAGTTTTCAAAAAGTGAAATCCTTTGGTATTGTTTGATGATGTAAGGTCTCATTCAAAGAGCACTCCAGGCATCACATCATATGGAAAACAGTTGTTAATTGAAAAATATTACATTAATAAGTTAAAAAGGCCCTTAACACTCTATCAAGAGCTTACTTTCATTTTAAGTCCTTGAGAAGTTCCATTTTAGTGATGTGAAGAAGTAATTGATTTAAGGACTCTCCCTGACTCTTGGTTTTTTCCTTTGAACAGTATTGTCAGAAAATCCAACAACTTTCACAATCACTGTGACATCTGAAGCTGGGGAAAATGATGAAAGTAAGTTGATCACATCTTACTCAGAAACTTCTCTCATGTATGTTTAAGTCTAATTCTCTCACCAGCAGCTATGTATACCTCCACTTAGATCCTTGTAGGGGCCTGATACAGCAAACATTCCTTAGCAAATATAGTTCAAGGAGTTGGGTGGTCCTTGTTTAATTTGCAGGAATGTTATGCTCTCAGTGTAGGACTGCTTTGTGCTGAATCTCAAAGGCTTGTAGCATAGCTTCAAAAAGTATGGGTTGTCACTGTCCTTGCATTGGCTTACAGACATGTTGTGAGGTGATTTTTTTTCTGGTAACTCTGTGTGCCAGCTACGTGGGAGAGTTGAGTCTATGCTGTGAATGTGAAGCCCATAAGGAAAAGTTCTAGAGCAGGAGGCTATGGGTTCCAAGACACTGTGTGTTTGTTAAGAACCAGCAATTGTGTGGGCATGTTGTAAGCAAGCCTTACTCCAAGCAAGTTGGAAAGCTGCTGTTGTGGGTACTATAAAAGAAGGTATAAAGTGGTGCTGTTTTACTTAGTTTTAAAGGAGTAAGTCCTGCATAGAGCTGATATCTGTGTTGAAGAGACTGCTGTGCTACCAAGAACTGTGAGTCTGAAGCTAAAGGAAAGCTTCTCACTGGTATTGTGGGAGGATTTGAAAAAGGAACTTGGTTTTTTTTTTACCTTGTTTCCATGTTACCCTGGCTCTGGGCAGCTTCAGAGTTAATGCATTTTTCTTAGGCAGTTCTCTGCTTAACAGCTTCTACTGGACATAGCGTGTTTGTCGTCAGCCCTGGTACCCAGCACAGGTTGATAGTATCAACCTTCAACCAGGCACACAGAATCTGAAGTGTTAATATGTTCTATTCTTACAACTCTTGCTGTTTTACAGCTCTGTGTAGAATATGAGGAAGATTGCTGTTCTAGTACCTGTCAACCTCAACAGGAGGTTTTTCAGTCTTCCTAAAGACCTTTCAGACATGAGTAGGTTGTAATAGTTTGTGCAAGTGTAAACTTTATCATCTTAATTTCTTTGAGCTCTTGGGTTAGGTTTAAATCTGTCCATATTGGTTTAGCATCTGTGTAAGAAGACTGTTCCTTAAAGGCAATAATATTTTATATTCTCTGATCTTTTAGGTTGTTGATGCAGTAGGAAAACACACAAATTTATACAGAATTACCACCATAAGAATATGTGTTTCTTTATCTTGTAGCTGTCCAAACAACCCTTAAATTTACCTATAGAGAAAAATACCCTGATGAAACTCCACTATATGAAGTTGTCTCACAGGAGAATCTTGACGATAATGATGTCATGGACATAATAAAACTGCTAGAGCAGCAGGTAAGGAAAATGGAATGTCTTGGTACAGCTTGATACCACTTCACACTTTGCCTGGAATTTCTCAAATCAGTTGATTTCGAAGGTATCTGCTACTGATTTGAAACCTGTTCCATATTATAGGGGCTTACTTTGAGGTTTGAGTTTGGTGAATGACATAATTGAGGAAAGATACAGGGCTAATTCAATGTGTGCAATAATGTAGAACAATGAAATGGAAGTGTACTAGGGCTTCCCTTCTTTTCCACTTCTAGCTTAAGGTGAATTTTAACTGTGTGTGTATATATATGTATGTGTATATATATATATATATACACATATATACATATATATATATGTTTCTGTTTACTTAGTATTTGTGAAAATAACACACCTCAGTTTCATTTGGAAATATTAAAAAATGCAACATTTATTCTTGATTCTTTTTGATAACATAACTGTTTGGGGATGGAGCTCATCAACCTTTGGGATCAGTGAGAGTGCATTGTGAAGGAAAAAAGGAAACACTTCTTTGGTTTCAGGAATTTCTGACAAGTCTTCACTTCCTTAAAATTGCCATGACATGTTTAATAGGCATTTTTTTTTTGTTCCTTCCATCAACTGATGTTTTTTGGTTTTCTTGAGAAACTGTCTCACTTCAAAGGAGCATGTAATAGAATTAAGGAATAAACTGTTCCAAAAGAAGAAACATTCTGAGTGACTTGTCTCTTATGATTTATGGTATTCAAATTTTAGTTGTGTTTCTACTGTAGGTTTTGTTTTATTCATGAAAAAGCCTTCCAGAAGATGTCTATAATGTGTTAATAATCTGAACACAGACATTCATCTTTGTGTTTTGCTGCACACCCATTTGGAGATAATTAATTGAGTTAACTGGCCAGTTGAATTTGAATTTTACAGTTAGCTTTTGAGACTGGTGCAGAATGTGTCAGCTGTGCCCTCTTCATTTGCACAACACCCTGCTTTCTATAAACATATTTATGCATTCAGGTTCTTCTGTTTGAAGTTGCCTTCCTTGTGTTACAGGCAGAAGAAAATTTAGGAATGGTAATGATCTTCACTCTAGTCTCAGCAGTACAGGAGAAATTAAATGAAATAGTGGATCAAATAAAAACACGAAGAGAAGAAGAGAAGAAACAGAAAGAAAGAGAAGCAGAAGAAGAAGAGAAGGTATGCAAAATAATGTTTTCAATGAAAAAGACTTTCATCTTCTTTAAAATGCATTGGTTTGATGCAGGAGCAGTTCTCAGTTGCAGTGGGAAAGGAACAGCTATCCTAAAGATGAATTAATTGAAACTTAGGAAGATTGTTTAATGAACTTAAGTGATCTTTTTTCCCCTTTTTTCTTAAGCAGTCTTTTTAGAGTCTAACTGCGTGTTCACAGTCCCTTCTAGCATTACTTCCTAAGGCACAGACTTTTCCCAAATTAAATCAGATTTGCTGTAGACAGTTTTTTTACTGTAAGAAGGGGGAGCTAGAGGGAATGGGGAGCAAAAAAGGCCAGAATATGTCACATTGCACATGGGGTCCATAGTCTGAGGAAGGCTGTCTTCCTTGGTAGACTGGTGGAAGCAGTGGGACCAGCCTTCAAGACTGGTTTGTCCTCCTGTAGAACAGTTTTACCATTCGTGGATTGTGCTGTGCTAAGTCCAACTAATGAGTCTTCACTCACTTCCTGAGAAATAAGTGGAGAGTGATGGGACTTGGAAGGTTCTGTATTTCTGAAAATTGGCAAAGAAATATCTGAAAAAAAAAAATTTTTTTTCTCTGTTTCAGCAATATAAAAGGATTAATGTATTTCAGTGGGAAATATTTCAGTGTAGATTGCACTATAGGGCTGATAAGAAATGCTGCCTACTTATAAATAACCTATAGTGGTGGGGAGTTGTGAACTATTTTATTCTAGGTTGAAAAGGAGTATGCAGGATTCTTCCATGAGAGTTGCTACCTCAGTATAGTTCTCAGAAAAGAGTCCCATGATAAAAAATCACAAGAATTTGTTCTTTATATATTCTCAGGATTAGAATTAATTTCTCAAAATACTTCACAGCAAGCAGTTTTTCTGTGTTGTAATTTAAATGCTTAAGAGAATGCTTATCTTCACCTGTAGCTTTGCAAGTTGTGTTTGCAGCCTTGTTTTTTATTCTTCCAGCAACGTTTTCATGGCACTCCTGTTACCATTGAGAATTTCCTTAATTGGAAAGCCAAGTTTGATGCAGAGCTTCTAGAAATAAAAAGGAAAAAGATGAAAGAAGAAGAACAAGCAGGCAAAAATAAGCTAAGTGGTATGTTTTAATACTGGTTGTGAAATTTCTACAACAGTACTAGCCTGATACATCTGGAAGTGGTTTTTTACACAGATTATAGGTCTTGGCACCCTGCTCCATAGTCTGTGTGTCTTAGCTTTGAACTGGTTCCCCTGTGTTGATGGATCTACTTTTCACCTGATTACCTGAAAAACATAACCACTTTGGTCATGCTGTATCATTGTTCTGTTTTCTCCTCACTTCTGGCTAGTTTTGATGAAAGTTGATAGAAATTAAAATTTTAATGATGTGAAGTTTCCTGAAAAGCTGTACACATTTTTCATAAAAAGGGGACACATTTGATACCTCTCTGAAGGGTATGCATTTGGGAATCTGCAAAGTTGAGATTACAGAAATCAGGCTTCTAGTTTTCTGTTCTTTAAAGTATAGTTAGTATATGGTGTCTGTTTTCCTCTAAACAAATGTAATTTATGGAAGCTCCCTTTACAAAGCCAAAACCAGGCTTATTCTTGGATTGTCATTAGTGTAATTCCAATATTAGCATGGACACCAACCAGTCTTGTATGTGGAAGCTTGCATGAGCAATGTAGATGGAAGATAGATGATTTATGTGGAAAGAGTCCTGAGCTTTTCTTCCTGTCCCTCCCAGTCAGAAAGGCTTCACTCTTCTGTAATGTTGCCTTCACAGCTGTGCTTGTGTGTATAAGAGCTGGTGATTTGTATAGATCTAAGTTGCTTTTTAAATGGGAGAATATGTTAAAAAAAAGTGGAGGAGTCAGCTGTTTTCCTTCCCAGTTCCCACAGAGGATTTCTTGTGGTGTGCAAGATGAAGACTAAAGCAATAAGGACTGAACACAAGACTGTGGGGTGTACATTTTTCTGCCCCCATTATTAAAGTCTTAATAACATTACAGTGACCTATTTCCCATGTAAGAGGAGGAAGGTTGTTGGTGTGGAGGAATCCTGGATGAATTAAAAAAACAAAACAGAATGGGGAGCTTATAGAAACAAGCAGTTAAAAGCACAAAAGACTGCTAGAATTGGTTGATTTGAAAATACTAAAATCACATGCTGACCATTGTTGCCTCAGGTTGATAGTTGCTTCAGAACTGTACTTAATTATATATTGTTTTGTATTTTATTTCTAGGTAAACAGCTGTTTGAAATGGATCACAACCTAGACACCTCTGACATCCAGTTCTTAGAAGAAGGTAAATTTCTATTTGATTCCACAGCTGAAAGGCAGTGGCTTAAAATAGGTCAAAATTCCTAAGCAAAATCTTTGTTACATTTCTGACTTAACATCTTAATATCAGAATCACTTTTACATTGGAAGAACTTCCTGAGAAGTACTCCTTTGCAGAGTGAACAGAAATGATTTTAGCTTTTCTCAAAACCAAACTTTTTTCAAGATGGCAAAGTGTATTTATTTGCAGCCTTGTATTTGAGTTGATCTTATTTACATTGCTTCTATATAAATGATTGGACTAGGAGCAAAACAAAACAAAAAAAGAAAAGCACAGACAAAAACCCCAACTCAACCCTATTTTTTTTTTTCAAATAGCCAACCTTCAAACCCCTAATTTCAAGCACAGGTCTTGAACTTTTGTCGCCTTTTCTCTGAACCTCAACACCAATAGTAATCATCCTGCAGATTGAAGTAAATATTATTTGCATCAGTGCAACCCAGTTCTTTTTCATGGTTTCTGCAGATGTGCCTTTAACTTTGCCTAAAATACTGACCTGGTGCCAGATGAAAATTCTGTAAGCCTGTGCCAGAAAAATATTAAACTTGGAAAACCAGTTGGAGATAAAGCATATAAAAGCATATATACTCGCAATAACATATATATTTAATTTGATGTACTGGTTTTTAGTATCCTAGTTTAAAATACCTGAGTTTTGAGGTAAGACAGTTCTTTAATATATCTGCATTATCTACTGGTATCACAAAACACAGGCAGAAGAAAATCAAGATTCTTCTCTGTATGCAACAATTTTAAAAATAAAGTTTATGAATGTCAATGAGTATAAACTGGAAATGGTAGTGATGGGGAAGTTTAGTTTCTTTTATAGGGAATAATTTAATCTTGTCTTCCTACAAATTATCTGAAGTGAAGATGGTTTGTTGATGGCACATTTGGCTGCCTCAAGAGAGGAACAGACTGGGCTCTGTGCCCAGATGATTTGGGATTAATGCATTAATTTGTAATCCTGTTGCTACTGGTGATTAAAAACTCCCGTTCTTATTTCTACTCTCATTCTATCATAGATGCAACAGATTACTAAGTCTGTTTTAATGTTAGAGTAGCATGTACTACTAATTTTCAGAGGATAATGCCATTATCTTGATAGGTGCCTTCAGGTCTAGTGAAATAATACAAACTTTATTTAGTGACCAGAAGATGTCACTGTTGATACATAAAAATGAAATAGCAGTCCTCGAGTTTTATCCTCAGGTGAGCAGCATTGCTTTCAGAAGAAAATGTGAAACTAGCCAAAGCTTCACTTTGCTTGTAAAATTTAAATCTGAAAGCAGATGAATGTATGTCAGTGTAAGGAATTTTTTATGAACCTTGTGCATTTGTCTCACTAGGATAGTAGTAGTTATTCCAGCTGTGAGGTCCTGAGCTTCTGCGTTGGCTGTCCTGGGGAGAAAGAATCTCTGCTTCTGGCAAATGTAAATGTTAATTTCATGCTCCCATTGAATTCTGAGGTTCTGCATGACATTTCTCTTGACTTGGTTTTGATACAAAATTAAAAAAAAAAAGAAAAAACTTCAACTGTGAAAAGATAAAATGTGGCATTTTCTTTTCAGTATCTATTTGATGTATAAAAAGCCAGTAAGTTTGCAGCTACCTACATTGAAAAACTGATATGAAAAAATCGTGTATGTTTTGTTGTTGTTATGTTTTCCTTGTTGCATGAAAATAAGGTCTCTTTCTATTCCTTGCAGCTGGAAACAATGTGGAGGTTGATGAATCTTTATTCCAAGAAATGGATGATTTAGAGTTGGATGATGAAGAGGATGACCCTGACTACAATCCTGTTAATTTAGATAGTGATTAGCTTATTTGAACTGATTCTGTCATCAGTATGGACATATGTAAGGAGAGAGGGGCAGGCAGGAAAGCCACAGCATCTGTGGTTTTAGTAATGTTTATTGTTTTTCTTTTCTCTTATTTTTTTTTTCCAAAGAAAAAAACCAACATATTTTAAATCCAGGAGAATGGTCTTCTGATGACTTTCACTATAAATAAATTTACTTTAATATTTCAAATGAAAAATTTGAGAAACATTGATCTGTTTGAACACGTTTTTCCATTTTCTCTTAGTTTTTTTCCTCCCTCCTTCTGTAATTGTTCTTTGAAGAAATGTGGCAACTTGTGAGACAGAAAGGTGTTACAGCAAGCACTAAACACACCTGCATCTGAATGCTGAGCAGCTGTTCTGCTGTCTTCCACCTGGGATAAACATGGGCAGATTTGGTGAATAAAAGGGATCACATACTATGCAGTTATTTATTTTTTTGTTTCTTCCTCCTGTGGAATTTTTAAATAATCCAAGTCAGTTCTGGTGCCCCAATTTATCAGCTGTAGATAGACAGCACTAGTCACCTTTGTTGTATAGCCTTACTAAAGTCTAGTGGAAAGCATTTCCATGCAATTAAAGTGACATTTTTTGCCATAGTCATGAATCATATTTTCAAAATGGCAAGTTCAGGTCAGTAAGGGGAAAAAAAATCAGAATGTGAAGTCCTCTTGAAGTTTGGTTGATCTGTTGAGAGGGTTTGGGTTTTTTGAATGTGTGCATCAATGAACTATGAAAAATCAAAATCCACCTTATGAAGATTGGTTTGCTTTTGGCAGCAGACTGTATCAAAACACTATGAGTGGAGTGCACATGACAGCAGCAGGGTTTATAGAGTGCTCTGTAGGTTTGAATGTAACTGGTGTAGTTTTAGAAGCATTGTGTTTGCAGCCTGTGAAGGTTAGCAGTAAAGAATGCAGTAAAGCTACACATTAACTTGGGGATGTTGCCCATCCTTCAGTTGTTTCTGGAGCTAACAGCTGTTAGACTCCTACCTTACCACCTCCAAAAAGCCCAAGCACTGCAAGAACTGCAGTGTTTAAACATGCTGTGTTTGAAACTGCAGTGCTAGAAGGATGAAGGTGTCAAAAGACAGCTTTCCACATAGAGAGACAGGCACCTCAATGATTAAACACTGTGCTGAATTCTAAACACTGTTTGTAGACTGCCTTAACTGTGCCAGCTTCAATCTTTGAAGAGGGTTGCACTAAAGTATCACATTGCTTAAAGGAATAATAAATTAATGATTTTTAGTATTTGAAAATTCCATATTCAAGATGAGAAGTTTAACTACGCCTTTAATTTAGTGGTTATAAGATTCTCTGCTCATATTGCTCAAGAACATTTGTTTAGGATGACTTCCTTTAACTTTTTTTTTTTTTTCCTTTTTATCATTCAAGGTGAATGAATTTCTAGTGCAAAGAAATAAGTGTTCAAGTACCCTGTAAATACTTTTATAAATTAACCATGTGCCTTTGTTCCTACTGTCATCCCTTTGATCTTTTTATTTTTGGCTATTAAGAACTCTAGATAAGCATCTAGGTCTCAATGATGTTTTATGTTTCAAAGCAATAAGCAGGATCTGTGCTTCAACAGAGATATCAGATACATTAAGAAAATTGTGAGCTAATGTGATATTAAATCTTGTCTTTTCCAAAGATACAGTTGGATTGAAATCTTCATAGTTATTATATCCAGCTTCCTGTGTAATTGCTACAATGCTTTAAAATGCTCCAGCACTGAATTTAATTTATTTCTGGTAAGTCTCAACTCAGCTGCATAAAACCCCATTTAATTCCTAAGGCTGATTTCCATTTTCAGTTATATATGTTTAAAACTGCTGTTTTTTTCATAAACACTGAATTGGAGCTCTCTCAAGTTGGACCAATCCAAGAATCCTGTGTAGTCTGTGCAAATGTGGTAATCAGAAAATTTTCCAAGTGGATCAATAATAAGTCATCTACATATGAAAGGAAGTTTCTCATTCATTATATTTCTAGAATAATGAAATTTTCTAGTCCTGTTTTCACACTAACATATTTATTGGTTTTCATGCAGAGAATGTATAGCTTAAAAATGTTAAAATTATGTAAAACAATTTAAAATGTGAAAATGTTTTTGCTGTTATATTTCAAAGCAGAGGAAGTAATAAGGGTTGAAGTGACAAAAAATTGCATAAAGTCTGTTCCTCCAGGTCTTTGGAAGAAGTTTTAGTGACTCAATCTGAACTGCAGATTTGTTTAGTTTTGTTAGCAATTAACATTTGTGAAATAAAAGGGAATTTGAATGAGAATAAGCTTGACTGTGTGTTTGTCAGTTTGCTGAAATAAACAGATTTGCTGAAGTGAACAGAGAGAAAGGAAAAAGTTTAGCTGGGATATTTAAATTTGCTTATGTACTTTGGATTAGATTGAAAACTAATTCTTACTAGTTGAATAAAATCCCATTTGCAAACTTTGACAGAATTACAGTAATTTAAAATCCTGATGTTGACAACCTGTGTCTTGCATATTGTTTTTAACTGCCTGAGTCCAAAGCATGCACTGTAATGCATGGAGGCAGTAGTGAGTTGCAACACTGCACCTTGACCAGAGCAAATTCAGTTTTGAACAGGCTGAGTTGTTTTGAAGAGTTGGTGCCAGAGCTCTGTTAAAATTTGGAGGATGGTGCTTACCACATAAATATGCTGTGGGTAAATCTCAAACTAGGATTTTGCATCTAAATGATGATTGCATTATGGGCATATCTCCTTTTCTTTCCTTTGACACCTGCCTCACAGACCAGGGCTAGTAAGGGAGCTGATAGTTCCCCAATTCCCAGGAACTTTCTTTCCTAATCTAAGCCCCTCTTGTGTCCTAAGTATTTAAACCTTTCACAGCTTCTAGGCCACTTGTACATACCTACTGAAATGAATGCATTTTCATAACTAATTTTTTTAAATTTCATGCATTTCAAAAAAATCAGTGATTTGTGGATTGTAGTATCTGTCCACGTTCACATGTTTCACTGCTTCCAAAAATGACAAGTTCTTATTGCCAGAGCACATGAAACATGAGAGAAAGAGGTTACTGGTAAAGCCCTTACACCTATACTGAGGTGTCAGCATAAGAGGGAGTCTAAATAAAAGGGATGTATCTAAACTCCAGTTATAATAGGCAGATGCATGACAGAGCTGGTAAATCAAAAACACCCTGTGCTACCTGCTCCCCTCCTGGAGGGGCAGGGCTCTTACATTCAACCAGAACAGCATGGCCTAGGTACAGCAAAGTGCCTCGAACACCCAATATATCTGTTTCAGCAGACAGCTCCAGTCTCTCAAATGACATTAACCCTGCACAACGGAGGCACTAGTCAAAAGGCAGTGTCCTTTTGGGGTATATAAAACACAAAAAACAGAAATTAAAAGGATGAAGTGAAGATGGAATTTTAAAAAATATATTAATTTTATTTCTTCATGGTACAAAAGGAATATTTTCTTCCTCCACCCCAAAGGATTGTCTTGCACAACATCTAAAGTACACACACTATTTTGGACACCGCTTTCTTAGACCTCTTAGCCAACACCAACACTGATCCACCTCCTAAGTGCCTCCTAAAGTGATACATCTAGAGAAGCCAGCTAATCGAAAAGAAATTTACTAGTGAACTAATCCCTGGTGGAACAGACTGAATCATGAAGAAATCGAAGACTGGTCACATTTGCAGAGGTAAACCATGACCAGGAACTCCAATTGAGTAGCTCCATAGCACCTTTATCCACTGCTCATTAACAACACTGCATAATTTGCTACAAGATAGTAGGTGTTCTTGATTTTAAGCAACTAAGAAAACATTTTCTAGTAAGACAAGGACCACAATACTTCAGTTACATTTGTATCAGGATGTCAGAGTTTTGATTGAACACAGAAACAACAGGTTTACTCCAGTGTTGCGCTTCCCCAGAGCCCCCAGGCATTTATGGAGACGTATTTTAAGTCTAAAAATTGTTGAGTTAGGGTCCATGGTCCAGAAGTTTATTATTTGCACCCAGCAAGTTCCAGAAGCAGGTTACAAAGGTATCCTTTAAGGAATCTTCTCTGATGTTAAGACCTGAGAAGCACGGCAGCGAGCCTAAAAATAGGTGGAGAGAGAGGAAAAGAAAATATTGAAATGAACAAAACCAGCACTTTAAAGAGCTTCTTTCAAATCAGTAGTTTAGTAATCTTAACAAGTGTCAGAGGTTGCATTTCCTCTTAATTAAATGGGAGCTTCCAAGACAACACTCTAAACTGATACTTTTAAATACAAATTTATAAAAATTTCTACAGCTCAAACCTCTGAATGTAATTTTGCACTCTGAGTGTTTGTAAGTAACTTACATGCTCATGGTCAGTTATATAGGAAAAAACATTGTAAGAAAATGAAAAGCTTAAAAAGGCTTAATTTGCATGTACAAAGGGCTAAAAACTTCATACAAGACCTAGAAGTTATCCATTGCATCAAGGTGGCATCTATTTATATGCAAAATGGTTTTGGCTTTGATATCCTGGGATTATATAAGCAGAAAACAAGAGAGAAAACATCAAAGAAAGTGAAAAGATGCAAAAAATCCACCATGCAACCATATATGCATACGCATTCAAAGAAGAGATGCAGATGGTCTTAAATTCTTACAAATGTAACCGTTTCCTGAGATACTTACAGCTTTCTCTTCCAAAGAGAGCACCCCATCTACAGTCACTATCTGGTATTGCTTTTCTTTTAGGCTACCCACAAATTTCCGAAGTAGTCTGAGACCAGTTCCATCACTGTTTTGTTTCAGCAGTTTCTGCATTTGCTGGGAAGAACATCCTGGGTCAAACAGTAGCAAACACAAGCTTTTGTTGTTCTTCTCCTCTATTCCAACAACGGTACGACTATGACCTAATATCAAAATAAGAGTATCAGTAGTTTAGAAACACATAAATCCCATTTACTACCTTGTAACACATGACTAATTTTCAGATCAAGGAAGGCATTACTTGAAATTTAATAAGGTAGTTTTAGGAGTACATGTCAAAAGTTGAGACCCCAACATTCAGCTCTTCATCCAAAAAAAATAGAAACTTTAATGTTGATCTTACTAAATAGGAAAATTACAGGAAATAAAATCACGCCTTCAATTCAATGAAGAAAGACTAAAAAATGCTGCTCTGAACTGCAGTACAAATAGAAAGACAAGTCAGAAACCAGCATATTGTGACACTGACCTTGATGTTGCAAGTAGATAGGTGGTTTGGAAGTACACACCACCTTTGCACCACCTTCATTATCTTTAGAATAGTAATGCAAAATCCACTCAAACAAGCGAGGGTGTGTACCCATAGGGCCAGTGGGTTTGTGAAAGTCAATGATTTGGCACCTATAAAACATTGAGAATGAAAGCAATAAAATTTCGAACAGGTTTTTTTACTACTTTCTTATTCTTTAATACAGGAGTAGGGGACACATAATTACGAACCAATGAAACATACTGTCCCAAACTGGAAAATTTATTACATAAGAAAGAAGTGCCCTACCCTGTTCAGTATAATAAGAACTTGTGAAACTTGCAAAAATTAATATTACATTTTTTTGTATGTGATACATGTACACTAGAGAATCCAATTAAAAGCCATAGAAAATAGCTGAAATTTAGTTCTTCTTGAGAAGAAGCTTTCAGAGAAATGAAGTTTTTAATAAATGCTTTAATTTATGCCTATGTGGCATAATTCTGCATCAAGTCTCAATAATAAGCAGCTACTCAGTTTATGTACCTCCTATAAGTAGTTACATGTACCTGTAAGTAGTTGCACAGCTTCATGCTGCTTTAAATCACATTTGTTTACAATCGGTTAAATTTAGTCACTAAGGTGGCTTTGTCATCACACAGTTGGGAATTCTAACCTTTAAAGGTACAGCACTTAAATCAGCAGTTAAAAGTAACAACCACAACAAAAAGCAATATTTACTTTATCCTGAGACTGGTTAGCAGTGAATAAATTTCACATGCTCCTATCCATGCTTTGGAACCATGTAATCTGTTGTTGAAGTGAGATGCCCCTTGAGGATCAAAACCTTCTCTCCAGGCATCTTCAATCATGGACTGAATCTTTGGGATACTAGGAATTAGTGTAGTATCTGGAACAGAAAAGCTTTTGAATTGTTGTTACAGTGACTTCAGCTTCTTTTATAACAGGCAGCTCATGTTACAAAAATGCAACAAAAAAACTAAAGGCAAAATTTCAACCACATCATTTCTAGCCAGTATTCACCTCTGACTCTTTCATGGTAAGTTCCAGTGGTACAATAACCATATTTAAGAGGTATCATTGACCTTGTAAGACTTGCTGTATAAATGAAAAGGCAAAACATCAGTCAGCAGGTTGTCATCCAAGGTACGTGGAACAAACAGCATTTAGTTTAATACCTCTCAGGCAGTCGTTGTAGAAGCTGTTTTGCAACAGTGAGGAAAGGAGCATTTGGAAATTCCTGTAACCACAACCCCAGCCTCTGTCGCCCAAAGATGAGTGGAAGTGATCTACTCCTGCTGAAAGCCACACACGCCTCACATCTTTGCTCTCATTCTGATAGTAGGAGCACAATGCTTCAATGACTCCTAAAGGAAGACAAAATCGCAAGTTTACCTGTAAAATGAAATACTAAACTTACCAGAAGATTCCTTCCCCAACTTGGAACAGATACAGATTAATATAATTTATTTTAAAACTTCATTACATTTAGAGCCCAAATCACAAAAGCAGTGGATTAACGGTCTTTACTTTGATGAATTTATGTACTATGAAGCTTTCAAAACTAAATCCATTTTTTCACTGATGCTACACTGTGATTAAACAGCTTGGACTAAATTATAAACTGTGATAGTCAAAGGAACTAATACAATTATATAGACAAAGTATGTCACCAATAAAGCATTCCTATAGCCCTGCCACCTCCAGTACTACATCATCTTAAAAACATGGCAATACTTATGCATACTATGCAAACCTTTTATTTCCCCCAATTTATTTTTCCGGGAGAAACTAAGAAGGGGGAAGAAACAAAACAAAAAACAAAACCAAACAAAAAACCAAAACCAAAACAAAACAGAACACTGGCAGAAATGGCAGAGAACTTGAGAATTATTGTAAGTATTTTGAAATAATCCTCCTGCAGAATATTCCAAGTTCTCCTTTGTTACATGAAAGAATATGCTTGGGAATGCTCTCTCTAATTCATACATGTAAATCCCAAAAGCCCTTTAATCACCATGCTGTTGTCAAGAGAATTATTCCATAGTCATCACAAATTATTTTCTAAGAACCTCCCTGAAATCTAAATCATTACCAAGAATGAAAACTTGAAACATGTTATTTCCAAGCAATTCATTTGACAGAGGAAATCTTCTTTTACCTGTCAAGAATCAAGTGAAAGTTTTGTAAGCCAGAACCACTAGCAACAGGCTCAAAGACCTTTGGATTGTGGTCTTGGAAAGTAAAGACAAGGGAGCATTTTGAAAGAGACACAGAGACCCATCCAACCTGTGTTGCTGCACCAACTATAAAATGTTTAAAAGAAGAATGTATCCAGTAGATGGTTACTCCTCCCAGTTCTCTCTTGGGCTTTGTAATCAGGTGAACACTGTGCTTGTCTGCAACAGCTTACACAATACAACAATTAGCAGAAACACAAGGCAAAGAGCTGCTGTAAATTTGAACAGCTACACTGGATTTGGAATCAATGAGTACTAAGCAGAAACAAGCACAGAGTCAAGGGAAATCAGCTTGTAATAAGACATTTGCATCTCCTGATACATACAATATATGTATTTGTGTCCTTAACCAGACAACTTGGTTCCAAGTTCCACAGCAATACAAACAAAAAAAAACCAAAAAAAAAACAGCCTGCAAGTTAGAATGCAGCTTAAAAATATACCAAGACTTAATTTCTTTAGGACTATAAAAATTTGGATTTATCTAGAAAATAATGTTTAGAACCAGGACACAACCAACAACAATATGTTGTTTTGTTAGAGACTGGTTTGGTCACTACAATCTAAGATATCTAAAGTACAGTTTTACTTGTGTAATTTCAGCATCTTTACCTGATGTCTTCGTTTTCCCATCATCTATACCAGAAGCCAAACTTTCCATTATGTCAGCTTTTCTCTTATGATATTCAAAGGGGTGCATCCTTCCTCTATCAACTTCTCTTTCCATATTCTTTAGAAATTGCTGCTTGAAGCCACCAGAATTATCCAAGCCATACTGTCTCTGTTAGGGAGGGAATGTGCATGATTTAAATTACATTTTCAGAACTCGTCTTTTGTCTGTGCAGTTTCTCAAAATTCTCAGTAACTTTGAAAAATTGTGAGACATAAAAACTCCAGAATTCCAATTATTTTAGAGCTGAAGACCAAGCATCATTCCTGAACATGAATGTGGGACAAGCCACACCTGGAAGAGCAAACATATCCCTCTGCTCCCTCTTGGCAGAGCCATTGGCACAGAGGCAGTCTGGCAAGGAGGTAGTGAAAGTGGGAAGTGAGTTACTAGGGCTGTTGGATGGGAGACAGAGGGAAGCAGGACCTGGAGCAGGTGATGGTATTCCAGTAAAGGAAAGCCAGGATGCTCAGAGCCTTTGGCACTCTGGCAGGGAATATGCTCCAGGCTGCACTGCAAGGCAGAGCACTAGAGATGGCTGGAGCACAGGCAGCAGGTGTGAGCAGAGCAGCAAGCACAGGGAGCAGCCAGCCCCATCGTGAGCCAGCACCACTCAAAGCTGTAAAGCCAAGTAGCTCAAGGCTGTCATGTCCAGCACTCTGCCAGGATCAGCATTGCCAAGAGACTGAATTTGCTTCCAACCCACCCCTGCACAATTATCTCAACACACACTGTGTGGCTTGCACCGTCTGACCTGGTAAGGCCATTCCAGGACATTACAATTCCAAGATACACAGCCTCTAAAGGCACAACTGGTTTTAAATTTACCATTTAGAATCAAGAGCATACCTGCAGCTTTTTAAATTCTTCCCTCTCTTGCTTCTCTTCTTCCGATCTCTGCCGCTCATCTTCTTCACTCTGGAGTTGCTGAGCCAGCTCTAGATCTCTAATGCTTCCACCTACCCCAGAACAACATTACAAAGTGAGGGGACTCAGTCAGGAGGTTAGTACTGTTTTGAGGGATCATTTGCTTAATTTTTAGAGATTCCTTTCTAAGTAGACAGACATAAACATAATTGGGCATTAATTTTAGGAGGTGCACCCCATATTTTTTTGAGCTACTAGTAACAAATGCTGAACAGGACTGACTGCATTCAGCCTACCAAGACTCACACTCTTGGCTTGGACAAAGTTTATGCAGTTACTGGAGCAATTACTTGGCAAATAATGCACGTACCTGTACCACTGAGAAGACAGCTTTTGTTTACTGTGTTTCACTTCACTGTTATCAGGAAGTCACAGTTCCTTTAATACCACTTATTAGAATCTAGGACCATTGCTACCAGTCTCATAAAGAAGTGACAAAAATCAGAGAAATTAATTGGGAACCTCTTAAGTTTCTGTTAGCCATGTTAAAAAATAAAATTAATTTAGACTTTCTACTTTAATGCTGTGATGAATGGATCAGCAAATTATTTGCAGAAATGAATTGAGAAAAAAAAATTGAAGTTTTTAGAAGCTATAAATTCTCAACTCATCACAGAGGAACATGCCACTGTAAACTCCACTTATGTAAGCCTTTTATGGAGCTAGGAAAACAAATATATGATACTGCTGTCTTTTAAACATTTTTTGCTCTAAGTTTTTCTTTTGGCTAACATGCAGTTCATTTACTTATCAACCATGCATAGACAAAGATTTCTTTATTAGCATAGTAATTAAGTAGAGCACTTGGGCAAGTGATAGAACTTTAGCTATGTTAACTTCATTACACATGTGTACAAGCTCACTTTAAATACAGAAATATTTATTTTAAATTTTATGGAGATTCTACACTAAAACATGCAGATATTTGCAAATGGTTTCAAGTATTATCAAGCCTTCTGAACCCACATACCTTCTGAAAAGTTATGTTCCTCTAAGTGTAAATCCACATGTTCTTCAAGTATCTGAATGTCTGTACAGGTAAGACTACACATAGGACATTCATATAGCTGTTCACCATCTCCTGTGTCTAAAAAAGAAATGCAGTTTCTTGGTTAATGAAATTCCTGTGGCTTTTTGCTAAAATCATCCCCTAACTGATACATAATCTAAGACAAATACACAGTAATGAAGTTTGTGTGTCACTGAAATTCCCCAGTGAAAGGCAGCAAATTCCAAACAGCTGTTACTATCTTCACCACTTAAGAATTTGTATCGAAATACACAAAAATTTTAAGACCTATTTTCCTTCTTTCAATTAAGTTTTGCCCCACTTAACATACAAATAAATATTTGCTATGATAAGATTTATATCAATAACTGCTTAGTCTGAAATATCAAACCATTAATACAAAGATGTGTTCTGCTAACAGAAAAATTTAACATTTATGTAATGACACAGCAGTTGTTGAGATGAAAGAATAAAAAGTGCTGTCATTCTTATTTTGTTGGTTCCCACATCTCCTCAAATAAATGTTCTTTCTGCAGTTTAGGATTATTATTGAGAGTATCACACAGTATAGGCAAAGTTCAAAAGGATTTCTGGAGATCATCTAGTCCCTGGTAGAATGGTCACATTAAATAGGCAAAGTTGCACACAGCTTTTGCCAGTCATTCATTTTCTGACTAATTCCAAGTATAGCCTCTTTACAAACTCCCTTCACAATCTCTCCAGAGGAACGTATTCTAGTGTTTAGCCACTCCCACAGTAAAAACAAGTGTTCTTGCACTTAAATGGCATTCCTCATATTTTGACTTGAGCCCACTGCCTGTTGTTCTGTCACAGAGAACCACAGACAAGTGCCTGATTCCATCTTTACTGCCCTCCTCGAGCCCCTAGATTTTATCTGCACCTTCCTCGGTTCATAAAAGACAGAAGTTGATATTCTGTGTTAGCAGTTTCTGGAAGGTATTTGTCCCAGCTAAACGCTTATGATTGATTGGAGGAAAACTTAGTGGTATAATTATCTAAACTCACCAGAAGCATGTGACACCGTAAAATATAGTTTTCTGAAACGTGTTAAATACATAAAAACCCAAAACATCTTAATACAACTAATTTTAAAGCAGAAACGGGCATGCAGGCAAGTACATTATTCAAGTTCTGCATTATTTGCACACATGGATGTAAAATGTTGTTCGATGCTACGACCTGGAGGTGCGATTGGTGTGTTCTGGGAGGGAGGTGTTAAGAAAAATATTTTAATCATAGATTATGCGGTGTGATTGTCTGCACGGGCACAATTTGCATCCTAACCATCATTTATCTAGTCAGTACATGTAGTTTGTTACATCACAAATGGTACTTTTAGAAGAGTATTGCCCACTAGCAGAAATGCCACCTGCAAGTTGCTGAAATAACTACCAGCGTTCGCCCAGTTGGCCAAAATAAAATTCCGCTCACACCGCAAATAAGCTACAGTATGTAAACACACAACCGCGCGCTTTGCTCTCGCTGCATCCCCCGGCGGCTTCTCCGCTGGCAGCCCCGATCCCGCACAGGTCCCTCCGTCCCTCCCCGCCGCTCACCCGTGCCCGGGGCGCCCAGCAGGTGCCCGTGCCGCGCCCTGACGTGCTCCTGCAGCTCCGGCCCCGCCGCCTCCCCGCAGAGCGGGCACTCGGGCGGCGTCCCGGGCCGGCGGCAGCCCGGCGGGCCCGGCTCCGGCTGGGCCGCCTCCGAGCGCCGCCGGAGCTCGGCGCAGCCCGCGGCGGCGGCGCAGAGCGGGCAGCGGGGCTGGCGGCGGCCCAGGGACGGGCGCTGCGGGTGCCGCCTGGCCGCCGGCTCGGAGGGCAGCGCCTGCCCGCACACGGCGCACAGCACCATGGCGGGACCCCTCACCGCCCGCCCTTCCCTCCTCTTCCCTTCGCGCCCCGCGCTTCCCGCTGGAAGCGCCGCTCCCCGCCCCGGGACGGGCGCGCGCCGCGCAGAGGCTGCTGGGAACGGCGGGCCCCGCCCCCCCGGCCGGTGCGGCGCGCGGCGGGGCGGCGTCCGCCATCTTGCATCGGTGCGTGCCGCCGGTGCGGAGCGCTCCGGAGCGGCGATCTCGCGTTTGGACGGCGCCGGGCTCCGGGCGTGTCCGCCGCGATGGGTAAGGAGGGGAAAGCGCCGAGAGCCGGCGGGTAGGGGCAGCAGAGGCTGCACCGCTTGTGGGGCGGGGTGCCCGGGGCAGGCCGGTCTGCCGCTGGCTCCGGCGGGGCAGTGCCCGCGTGGCGCTCGGTCGGGGCTGGGACGGGGTGTCCGCTTCCTCTGGCAGCGGGCCCTGCCGTCCTCCCCCTTCCCTGCCTTGCTGCGGGTGGGGAGGGCTTTCCGCCGCTTCTGCGGTGATGTGAGCCAAGAGCGTCGCTCCTCGCTGCGCGCAGCCGGGCTGGCCGGGCCAGTGTCCGGCCCCCGGGGCTGACAGGTCGGCCGGTCCTGGCGGGCCCGGCCCGTGCGGAGCCTGCGGGCAGCGTCCGGCCGCGGAGGGGGCGGAGGCGCAGCGAGGCGCCCTGTTTGGTGAGCACCATGTAGACAAGAAGGAGAAGAAAAAAAAAAGTAGCGTGGTAGGTCTTAGACTATTCACAACAAGTGGGCGCAGTGCAGGATGTGGTGGATGGAGGGATTTGATGTTAAAACGAGTGTAGTACTGTAGCACTGAACTTGCTTGGATCTAGATGCAGAAAGTGTGAAACCAGGGACTGCCAGTCTTCTTGCCCTTATGATGTCGATATTAAAAGCCTTGTGGGGGGACTGAAGCTATAAATTTCTCAGCTTTTTAAAAACGGTTTTGATGAGACCTTCCTTCCAGCTGACCTTCTGTACTCCTCACGGAGCTGGCGATTGGGTTACTTTGAACATGCATTTCTCTTGTTGGTCTATTTCTCGGCCTGACAGTTTCATTGGCACAACTAAATTAGCAAGGCATGAACGAATAAGAGAGGGATGGTGTTCTAGGAGTAGATAATCCAGTAGTATTGTTGGGAAAATAAAGTTACATGACTATTGCTGTAAATTTGCTTCAGGCAGTAGCATGCTTAGCCTTGTGCAGAGATGTCAGTAGTTTACTTAGGTTCTTGTAAAGCAAATACATGGGTGAAACAGGCTGCTGTGTCCTTGTGGTGTTATTTTTGTGTCAAGCCTAAATCTGCACTCTATTTTCCTCCCATGGCTTGTGTTTATTGCCTAGTGGTCCTTGGTACTGCTGAAAAAAAAAAAAAAAAAAGAAAAAGAAAACAAACCAAAAGACAAAAGAAAAAAACCCACAAAACAAATTGTCTCAGAATTGAGGTCACCAGAGAATTGTGAACAGCTCAGGAGCTGTAGTTTGCATGTTTTTTCCTTGTAGAATTCCAGAGGAATGATAGTTTGTGTGGAGTCTTGGTTTTGACAGTTGTTTCTCAGATGAAGTCTTCAGTTCCAGCTTTTAAAAAAGGCACCATGCTACTAACAACCTTTTCCACTCTGTTTGATCATTCTGGTGACAGAATTGTGAGTTCTTACTTTTATCTTTCCACAGCTGATATACCTGAAATGACAGTTAGAGTCTAGTCTTCTAAATCCGTTAAAAGAACTGGTAATTGGAGTTAGACAATAGTTTTGTTAATTTAAAATGAAAGAGAGTATGCCTGTCTGGGTGCTAGTGACCCTTAAATTATTTTCCTGCACACAGTTTAGGAGGGAAAGTGTAGCCCTTAAATTCTGCTATTTTTGTGAGACAGTGAAATTAAAGAAACAATGCCATAAGGTATTAAAAGAAGGAGTAATTACTCCAGATTTTCTTCTTGGATTTGTCCTTATTTTTAATACATTTAATGTCATCTTTATGAGAGGAAATTTCTTTGCTTGCTTGCTGAAGAATCAAAATTTACCAATGTGATATTTTTGCTTTTAGTTTTTCAGTTTGCTTATATAATATACATAGTTTCTTTTTACAGTAGCTTATGCCCTTAAATATATATCTGATCCTGGAGATGAACTACAGTTTAATCTGCAGTTTTGAAATGTCTATCTAAGCATAGGTTTTCTGTGATTTCTGCCTTAAAGATTTTTGTTCATAAACTGGGTATTGCAAACAGATGCAGGAATAAGTAGTGGCTGCTGTGGATATTTTCATAGTACAAGAGTTTGCAGATTTGGCCTTTTGGAGTAATTTTGTGTTTTTTCAATAGACAACATGGCAAGCCCGGGTAAAGATAACTTCAGAATGAAAAGCTACAAGAATAATGCACTGAATCCCCAAGAAATGCGCAGGAGAAGAGAGGAGGAAGGAATCCAGCTTCGGAAACAGAAAAGAGAAGAGCAGGTAAGCAGCTTGGTGAGCTGTTCACTGTTCAGTACCTGTGGAGCTGTATTCAGGGGCTGAAAGGGCTTGAGCAGACTAAAGTGGAATCCAGGGGTGCCAGGTTGAATGTCTGTTTTCTTTGCAATTGTGGGAAGCACCAGGCACATACAAAACTGAACAGAAGCCCTTTTAAGTTACTGGGATACACTGAGGACAGAGCTGTGACTTTCAACTTTAATCTGTAGTCTAGGTTTAAACATGCAAGACTAGACCAAAAGAACACTCATATTTCCAGTAAGAATTTGAAACCTTGCATTCTCTGCTAGAGCTGGGGTCAAAGTTTTGTTGTGGGAAGGGAGAGGATTATTTTCATATTTGATACTATGCTTCAAAATGCCTAAGAGCTCTTCTACACTAACTTAATAACGTGGCTACCAGTTAGTGTCCCTGAACTATTACACAAACATTTGCAGTTGTTCTCATTGAATTTTTAGTAATCAGAGTACGTAGAACATTGTGTTATTTAGTAGTTTGTCATAGTTCCTCTTCACAAAGTGTTTAGTAGTTTCTTGCCAGGAAGGTAAGGAATGTCGTTGGTTTTTCTGTTTGGTCTAAAGTGAATCAGTTTGTCTCCCACGAATTAGAGAGTGTCCTAGGCTCTGATCCACAGTCTGCTCTGAGGTGGGAATGCTTGCCCTTCTACTGGGAAAGTGGTGCATGAAAAAAGAGTTTCAGTGATTTGGGCCAGAGGGGTAAGAGTCAGAAGTGGTGTGGTACTGGAGCACTTACCTGTGAAAAGGTAACTGCATTGCAACAGTTTCAGCAAAACTGCTGGAAGTTTTGTTTACATATTTTGTAGTAAATGCTCCCTAGATAAATTATGAAAATAATGGGTGTTTCCTCTCCCATGCTGACTGTTTTAACAATGAGACTACTGTTATGCTCTGCTTGATCTTAGTTTGTTGGACTGGTGTTTTTCAGCACTTCCTGACCTGAGAATGAGTTTATGCAGGGAAATGAGACTGCTTGTGCTCCAGAAGAAATTGTGACTGGTAGAAAGACCAAACAAGTTTATACTTTTCAACCAAGAGCTTCTGTGTCCTTGTTGAGTGCTAGAAAGAGTGGCTGGTCTTCCAAAAATGGAATGTTGTTTCTTCTTCCTTTGTGGGATTAAGTGGATTTAAGCCTCATTTCAGAAGTAGTTGTTTTGTGTCCAGAATTACACCCAGCCCATAAGTGCATCAAACAGGGAAGAGAATGCCTTGGTTTGGGTTCCTGTTGATATAGAGCTGGATGTAAACATGGTGTTGTTCTGCAGCTTTGAACATGTAGAACAGCAGAAACCTAGGTCTGTATACACCTAGAGGGATGAATCTGTCAGGATTTATAGATGGTTTCATTGTCATGCTTACAGGTGAAATCTTAATCAATGGACTGAGAGTCTATAATTTCTTTCTAAAGGTACAAATGTAATATTCTTAGAATTATTGATTACACTAGTTGTAAGTATAGTACTGGAATAAATATAAAAAAATCAGGTTTGGTTTCTAGAAGAGACCAGGTCAATGTGAATGTTTTGCTTGTATGCCAGAAAATGAAGAGGCACTCATTGAACATAGTTTATTAAATGCAGCAGTGCTGGTGTGTATTCTGAGCATAGGCAGTGTGTGCAGCCAATCGTAAAGCGATATTTGGACACAGAGAATGTTTAATGTTGCATAGTTCAGAAGTTCATCTCAAAGCTACACTTTTTTTCTCTCTTCTATATGAAAATTATGTTTCTGGTTTAATCTTTCCACAGCTGGGTATAAAATACAGATGCTACTTAGTAGTCTTCTGTAGAAGGGAGGATTGCAGTGTGCTGAAACACAAACATTGCCTATATGTTGGTGATTTCAGCCTATAAACTAAGAAAGGGGAAAGTAGCTTGTAGAATACTATTTCTTGCTTAAAGTGTGTGCTAATTATAAGGGATAAAAGACTGAAAGCAAAAAGATCTGTATCTTCTTTTCCTTGTGAAAAAAATTATGGATCATTATAACTAGTAAGAATTTAGTCCTAAATGTCTATCTGAAGTGTTGCTATGCAGTTTCTGAAGATACAGATAGCATAGTTTTTCTCTTTTATGTTATCTAAACTTTTGTATTGAGTTCCCCTTGCCTGGGTGAATAGGAAAGTGGTGAGTAGGTAAAGTTTTTTGACTGGTATTGGTGAAAGCATTTCTTCAGGTGTATATCATCAGTGCCCACACTTTGATAACTGCTAATGTCTTCCAAAAATTTCCCCTTTGTTCAGCTGTTTAAACGCCGAAATGTGTCTCTCCCGGGAAATGAAGAATCCATGGTAGAAAGCCCAATTCAGGACCCTGATGTCAGCTCTACTGTTCCTATTCCAGAAGTAAGTTCCAGACTTCAGAGTGTGTTTAGAATGTTATCTATTAGTGTACATAGTATTACACTCTAAGAAATCCTCCTTGCATTTCTAGGAAGAAGTTATTACGGTAGATATGGTACAGATGATTTTTTCAGATGATCCTGATCAACAACTCACAGCAACTCAGAAATTCAGAAAATTGCTGTCTAAAGGTAAACATTGCCTCTTTTTTTCTATTTGCTTCCTTCTCTGTTATTATGAATTATAGTTAGTTAATCTTCAGTTATTGATTTAGTTATTATTTAGTTATTTCAATATAGATCTTGCAGAAACTTGTAGCTCCTTCTACAGAGAAATTGCTACATCTCTTGTGACCTAACGATTAAGTACAGAAATCTTCATTATTTCAACGTTATGTCTTTCAGACAAAGTAAAAAACAAGGATGTTTTTGATTGATGTGTCCAGGGCAGTAACTAACTGTGCACTAACATACTTAGAGTATTTGTTGCAGTGGCTCAGCTTCTCATTCCCATTCTCTATACTCAAGGGGAAAAAAATTGCATGGCTAGCAAGGAAGAGTTGTAACTTGTTTTTGTTGGGGCTGTAAAATATGCAATCTTAAGGTGGTGCTGATATGTGTGTAGCATGCTAGGTAAAGGTGTACTTGATCTTTTAAAATATTATCCAGTAACCATAATTGCTCTTCCACCAACCTGAGCTATTGGTGGAAAGAACAGTAGTCTGTGATGTGTTACCAAGCTGCAAATGGATAATAGTGTGTGCTACTGTTATTATATGTAATAGGGTGTTTGCTAAATTGTACCATTTAATAGACAAGATCCTGTAGTCTTCTTAAGTGAGAAGTTTGTAAATCGTTTTGAAAAGAAAATGATTGAATGAAATTAGGATAAGATCTACAAATTGTATTCATGATTTTTGTCATACTGAAAAAGTAATTTATTTGGTCTTTTTACACAGATGTGTTTGTTTTTATTCCCTAGAGCCTAATCCACCTATAGATGAAGTCATTCAAAAACCAGGAGTAGTACAGAGATTTGTAAAATTCCTGGAGAGGAGTGAAAATTACACTCTGCAAGTGAGTTCAGCTCATAGTGATTGGGGGTTTGGTACTGGATTAGAAACCTTCCAAAAGAGCTTTGAAAGGCATATCTTGTTTTGTTTGGTGGGCGGTTTTAGTAACCAAATATAATTATTTTTCACCACTGAAGCCATATGTTTTCATTATTACTGCTAAAAAATGTAACTTGACTTCATGTATTTCATAGTAGTCTTTAGGGTCATGTATTCAGCTGGATAAAAACTTTGGATGTTGAAAGCAGGTGTTCAAGAGGATTTACAGAGTGTTATATTACGATCATCAGCAATGATGTGTGAGCAGAATCTGTCTCATTAGTGTTAAATGTATTGTAGTACTTTTCAGCTGAAATCTTGGGAAAAAAATTTACAGGAAATTGAAAGGCTTGTTCGAAACCCTTTCAGAAAATCTTTGAGAAATATCTAAATGGTAAGAGTAAATAGTTCTGTCTGCTCTCCCATGGGAATACCACTTAGGCTTCATGGACATTTGTTCTTGAAGAATTAACTTAATATTGGGTAAACAAAAGGTATTCATAGTTAATAGTGATTCAAAATCTTTCTTAGTTCTGTAAGTCAAAACTTAAAAATACTGTAGTTACTGAAGGTTTTTACTAAATAGAGATTTTTGTCAACACCAGGTATTTTGTTGCATAGAGAGTGCTGTAATAGGAATTGCATTTCAGCAGAAAGTAAAAAGAGTTGGAAAATTAACTTCTGAAACTCCTATGTCAAACTGCATGTCATGATTTTAAGTTTTGCTGCTGAGTGGTTTAACATGGTTATGTTTGTGTTCCTCAACAGTTTGAAGCAGCTTGGGCTTTGACAAACATAGCATCTGGAACTTTCTTACATACCAAAGTTGTAATTGAAACTGGAGCTGTTCCCATTTTTATTAAGTTGCTTAGATCAGAACATGAAGATGTACAGGAGCAGGTAACTGTCTTCTTGAGCGTTTTATAACTACTTAAAATTCAGTTATGAATGTCTCTTTTGGGGTGTGTGGGGTTAGAGAAGCTTTAAGCCCCATTTGCCTACTAGCTAGTTGATCTGCCTCCAGAAAGATAAAAATTTACTGTAATTTTTTCCCTCATTGATTTTTTTTTTCTATTCTACAATATTTGCTGTAAAAAATGTATGGATTGTCTGTAAAAGTTGATTTGCAAGCATGTGTAAATTTACTTGGATGCTTTGCTTTTTAAGGCAGTGTGGGCTCTTGGGAACATTGCTGGTGATAATGCAGAATGCAGAGACTTTGTTTTAAACTGTGGAATATTGCCACCTCTCTTGGAGTAAGTATTGTAAACTAGTACTATAATATATTATACATGTATAGATAAATGAAAACTTCAACTTAGAATTTGCTTGAAAAGAACATAAGTTTTTGTCTAAATTGAGAATAATAACAATATAATAAGAAGTAATTTAATGTTTTGAATTACATGAGCTTCATGCAGATCTTTAATTAATTAGTCCATGACTGGAAACATTTCAATATTTGCAAAAGGAGAGAAGTGTTACTTCACAGGTAGGAAATTTCTGTATTTTGCCAACTCTGTGTTGTCAGATTTCTGAATGTATGGAGTGAGAGACATGATTTAATTCCCAGTTGTGTTTGTATGGTTCCATCTGCCTAGGCAATAGGCTGTTTTCTCCACCTTTGCTCAGTAGCTCCTTATTCTAGTCATTGTATTTGTCAATTTGCTTGCTGGGATGAGCTGACAGAGTAGTTGTTGTGAATGATCTGTGTTCCACTATAAGATTTCTCTTCACTAGGAGTATCATTCCAGCATTTACTCTGTTCTTACCATAGTATTTTCATCACAGGGAAAAATTTGCACAGCACAAATATTGCTCAGTTTATTACCTCTTAAAGTAATAAAACAACTTAAAACATTTGTAAAATACCTCAGAATAGCAGAGGAGATCTTCACCAGGAGCTTAAAGAATTAACATTTTAGACATTTTGGTTATGTATGTGAATGTGAACCTGATCTTTCAGGTGTTGAATCTTTCATGTTCTATTTGGCAAAAACAGAAGTTATTTGTTATTTTTTTTACAATAACTTCCAAGTTACTTCCAAGCTTTTAATGGAACTATTTTTATTGTTATTAATTATATTCTCTGAATGAAAATGTCGAAGTTCATTCCATGCAGGGTTGCATCTCCTACCCCTTCTAAAGACCCTCAGATAGATTTATTTGAATGATGTTTTATATAAGCAATTGTTTATTTTATATTCATGTATGTGATTTGGGAATGAGACATCCCAAAATTATGCAAAATAATCTGCTCACATTCAGTTAATTTTAAGAAAATAGTTGCAGCATGTAAGATATGAAGATAAATAAATTTAAACTAGTGACCAATAATAGAATTTCTCTTCCTTATTTGATATTATGTTGGTAACAATAGACATTAAATTACCTAAATTTTAATAAGAAATTACTTTTTTTGTTATTGTTGTCTCTCACAGATTGTTAACAAATTCGAATCGTCTTACAACCACTAGAAATGCAGTCTGGGCGCTCTCAAATCTTTGTAGAGGAAAGAACCCACCTCCAGATTTCAGTAAGGTATAATAAAGTAATAATTTTGAGAAATCAGAAAGCTAAAGAATACTTATGTTCATAATAGTTTATAACAAACAGAATCTTTGAATCTGGGTATAGACATATGCTTTATGTTTTTAATGTCATCACACAGTCTTGCTCATCTGTTGTATCTGTGAAGAATCATCTACTTTGGCACCTATCAGCAATAAAATCATATCACTTAAAAACTTGAGACTAGCTGCTTGCTAGTCTGGTGCAGATAGTCATACACTGGTGTGAAGTGATGGACAAGTTATATGTTCAGCACTAAATCATGTAGGACTGTATTTTGTCCAGAACTGTTGTAGGGAATGTGAGTTATAGTTGAAACTTCCTCAATTTTTGTTGTTGTTGTTCTATGATTGCGAGTGCTTGGTGAATTAACAAAATTTTGAGTTTCCTGCTCTGTCAGATGCAGTTAAATCAGACCATGATGACAGAGAGAGCCTATATGCTCTCCCCTTCTTTTTCTTCTTCTCTCTAATATGGGGCTATAAAGACTGTAGAGACTAGTAGAAGTTTTGCCTTCTTATTTTCAGAATGAAATTAATTTCTAGTGAGGTTAATGACTTTTAAAAAGCTAGAAGAGACTGGGGTCAAGCAATCATTAATCTGGAGAGAATTTACCTCATGAGTTAGTAATTACTAACTAGTAGTCGTTGCTACTTACTAATTCTTGAAGAAATATTAACAAAAAGAGGGTCTTTCTGATGTCAGTTATTGGATCACCTCACAATGACTCTGCCTAACCTATATACTTTACTAGTATTTTGTTCTGGTACAAGATCTTCTGCTGCTTGAATACAAAACCTCCCAGGAAAAGGATGCCCTATAGGCAACTGCTAATAAGAGTAGGTCCTCTGCTTTTTGGCTTGTGCAACATCAGCAGTTGGACACATAACAGAGACTGAATTTGCATAACCCATGTAAAGTAAAGAGCTAAGTTCTACAAAGAACATGAAATTCCCAGCCTGTACAGCAGACACCTGTCAGGTTCCAAGTAGTGTTAAGATGGTCTAGCTCATTTGGCTCTGCATGGAAGTTACAGAGATTAAGGCCAGAGCATACAGCAGCAGTGAGAATTGAATTGCTTGTTTCGCCGTTTCAGTGAATGTTGGGTGCTGTGTGAGTTACTCTAGGTTGGTTATTGCAAATAACTGCCAGTACTCCTGCAAAGCCAGCAATAAAAAACCCCAAACTTTATTAGTTTGAGATTCTGCTCCCTGAATGATTAAAAAAAGCATCAGTAATTCCTGTAAAAGTGGATGTTTTTTGTTTAAGCTGAACAATATATACTTAATACAGTATCTCTCAATAAACAGACTGTGAATCAGAATTCATCCAATTTGTTGGTTTGAATTGGATATCTGGTTTAATCAGAAAGTGTTCCACCTGGGTCTTCATTCATTAATGGTCTTGTGTACTTGAGCAGTAAATAGTTTTGCACGTTTATGCCATTGCAAAGTGTTCTCTGAAACTTGAAAAGTACAGAACACCTAATTTTATGCAATATTTTTCTTTAACCTAGGTTGCTCCTTGCTTAAATGTTTTATCAAGACTGTTGTTTAGCAGTGACCCGGATGTATTAGCAGATGCTTGCTGGGCCCTCTCTTACCTTTCAGATGGTCCCAATGATAAAATTCAAGCTGTTATTGATTCTGGAGTGTGTCGAAGATTGGTAGAGTTGCTTATGTAAGTATTCTTCTCACCAAATAAATGTCTTACAGTACTGTTAATAGTAAAATAGAGCTGTGTTTTCTCACCTGAAGTCCTAATTTATTTTTGTGGAAAGTTATGAGTATGAATTCAGTCTGAAGTCTTTTAAGCTGCTTGCTAGGTTGCTTGGCTTCTGCAATTATTCCTGACATTGACAGTGAAAAAGGTTTTCTCCAAAGTATTCCATTATATTCCTTAAAATTTAGTGTAGGATTTCATATACATGAAGGAATAGAAGGGCAAAGACTGATGACCAATGTTGAATTGTAAATTAGTTTATTATTTTGTTTTAATTTTACTGTAGTACTTTCTTTTCTAGGACATATAATTGCTTTATGGACAGGTCTTGGACTCAGCAAAGTTCAGAGGCTGGCTAGAGCCACTTAAACTGTTCCAATGTATTTGGGTTATGGTTCATTATTTTCCTGGAAAGGAAGACTAAATCCCTGTGTTCACATGAAAGTGCAGACTTGGTCTGGGATAATAGTTCCCAGCACAGACAGCTCAGCACACTTCCCTGTGAAAAGCTTGTTTTTGTAGCTGTTGGGAAAGGGAAGGTTGCTTTTTCTTCCATAGGGGCTCTAGGAAAACTGTAATTTCCTTTCCCCACACATCAGGCAGCTGAGTATGGACTTCATGTGCTGCCTTCTAGATTATTGACTCACAAAAGGGGTAATTTTGCTTACAAAACATCCTAAGCTTTAGTGTACACCTCATAACACCCCCTCTGTTTCTGTGGATATTGAATGACACATGTTCCAGTATCGTATTTAATAATAGTTGAGTTGGGCTGTATCTGCTGAGCAGATCCAGATAGAGATGCTCAGTCTTTGAATCAGCAATTCAGTTGTGGGGTTGCAGTAGTCAAATTTGGCTAAACAGGAAAAGTGCAATAGGTAATACAATGTTTTTGATAACTGAATACTTAGCATGTGAAGTAAACCATAATTTGCTGAAAATTATTCTTTTAACACTTGGTAATATCAAGCAATATAATATTTGTCTCCAGGCATAATGATTACAAGGTGGTATCCCCTGCATTAAGAGCAGTTGGAAATATTGTTACTGGGGATGATATCCAAACACAGGTAAGTTGATTTAAGAAAAATTTTTTGGCAAGAGAATTTTGTGAAAACTTTGATAGAATACATGTCCAATACAGGTATCTGCTGACATCACTGAAAGAGACTTTCTAGAAATCTGCATTGTTGATTTGACAGTTTAGGCTCCTACTTTAAGCATTAAGTTAATGCAAAAAAGAACTTTATTTTTTTTTTCTTTTTTTTACAGCATTGTGTGTAGTCTATTGCTTTGTTTCTGTATGATACTTTGACTGTTGCTTTTTTTGATTTTTTTTTCTCTTCCTTACAGGGGGTTCAGTTATTTATTATGATTCCCTTTTTTTCAGTCTTAAAGGCAGTCAAGGTTTTCACTTCTGTGATTGTCCATGATTTGTCCATGAATTTGTATGTGATAGTCTTACTGATGTAATTTATTGTAAAGGTCTATTTTATTAATTTTAGGCAATGGCATTGATTTTGAAGCAATGCAAGAAATAGGAAGACAGGTCCTACTTTAAAAATAATTCTCTTAAGAAGGCTGACAGTACTAGGGTAAAAAGAACATGGAAGAATGTTAATTGCGTAATTTTTGAGCTCTAGAGGAAAGGATTTTGCTAAGGAATTAAATAGAAAACCTTATCTCTTAAAAAATTAACAAATAACTATACAAATTAGATGTACACTTGTTGATCATTTTGACGTACTCGTATTTTAGTCTTAAGTAGCCTTAGGTTTGCTATTTTCAGTCTTTTGGTCTGAGCTTAATTAAAGGTAGATTCTTTCAAATTGTTAGATTGTCTGGTCACAAACTAGAACATATGTAAATGTGTTGCAAAATCTTTTGAAGTCCTTTGTAAAATGGTTTTATATTCATATATGTATTGCACAAGGCTATATATATTTGTGTGTGTATATATATGTAGCGCAACCCAGTTTTCAATTTTTGAATTATTTTAGGTGATTCTAAACTGCTCTGCATTACCATGTCTCTTGCACTTGCTTAGTAGTCCCAAGGAATCTATTAGAAAAGAAGCATGCTGGACAGTTTCTAATATAACTGCAGGAAACAGAGCTCAGATTCAGGTAAAGCCTGGGAAATTATTACTTGATTGGTTTTGTTTTCATTTTACTATTTCACTTGATTTTCCTTCACAAGATGTAAATGGATACTGCACTTACTCTGTATGATTTATTTTAGTTCTGTCTATAATTTTACCTAACCTAAATGTTTTCTTCTAGATTTTGACATATTTTTAAAAAGAGAAATAGCTGTCACAATTTGTACTACAAATTAGTCCAGTGAAAAGTGAACCAGTTTGGAAATGGTGAATATTTTGCTTGGATAAAGGATCGATATGATATCATCAACACTGAGTTGTATTGTGTATCCTGACTGTTGTTCCATGTGTCTGGAGCTATCTCAAAAAAAGGCTCTGATTGATAAAAATGAAAATTCTGAATCAGAATATGTGTTCCAAAATTATTTTTCCCCTTCTACTTCATACAGAGATGAAAATGTTTCTTCCTGATGTAACTTAGAATATGTAATAAAGTCTCCAATTACAGACATAGTCTCTTGGTGGCCATCACAGACATCAATGAAATGGAAAATTTTGTTCTGAGGCTTCATCTTTAGTTCAAAAACTCAGGATGTGTTGTATGATTTTTAAATGGGCCAATCCAGTAAGCTATGCTCTGCCCACCAGAAACAGAGAAATAAAAAAGCCCTGGGTTTTCTGGTGGCTGCTGTAGTGCAATGTTGGAATTGTTCTGAATTTCAGTTTAGCATTTCTATTTTGTATGGCATCATCTAAACAAAATACTATTTGCTTTGATATCCACAGGCATCACTGATTCTTGTAGTTAAGGCTATAAGTGTTCTGAAATCTTTATTAATGGTTGTAAAATGTTACAATTTCATCTCTCAGGCTGTTATAGATGCAAATATTTTTCCAATATTGATTGAAATTCTTCAAAAAGCTGAATTTCGCACTAGAAAAGAGGCAGCATGGGCTATAACTAATGCAACATCAGGAGGAACCCCTGAACAGATCAGGTAAGTTTGTGTATGTTACTATTTTCTTTGCCTAAGGATCTTCTATAGGGCATTTGGATTTCTGCATTTAAATATTGACAGTTATAGCAACAAAATCCTAAACATAGCCTCATTTCCTTGAAACTCTGTATAGAGGCTAAATGTAGAAATTCAGAAAAATCAAAGAAGTACATGCAAAAAACTTAATAAATAATTAGTACTTTGTTTCAGGGATGTTGCACCTAAAGCTTTTACAGACACTCCTTCTGATACTACCTTGTCAAACACAATTGAACAGCTGATGGACAGTTTCTGGTTTGAAAATGGAAAACTGCGGGGGGTTCTTTAGAAAACTTGTGCAGTGGGATTGTATATTTGGAGACAGACTTCAGGGCTCTTAGTTTCTTAGGCTTCTTCATGTGTTTTTAACTCACTATCAGTATTTTTTTAAAGCAGATGTCTAAACTCCTTGCTCAGAACTTAGTTTGATTAAACTTCTACTGTCAGCAGCTATTTATATGCTGCAAAGATAGAATTGCTAGAATAAAATATTCTCTGGTTTCTTTGAATACTGTAGAATAATGATCACTTTTAATCAGTAGCTGATAGTTTGATTTTTAAGTTACCATGTTATTTGGAAGCCAGAACCGAAAGTGGTGTGATAACAGGGATAATAAAGGAAAGTGTCTTGTTTTTTTAAAATTTTATTTAAAATTTTAAAATATGTTTTTATAATATATAAATAATGTGTAGTATAATGATATAATATATAATATAATATTATATAATATATATATAATGTAACATTTCAAAATCTAGCATTTAAAAAATAAATTTTAATTCAGGATCTTCAAATAGTAGATGTGCTTATAATACCATAATCATGGCTTCTCATCAAAAATACATGTATATTATTGGTGTCATGAAGTTTTAGACTTCCTAATGTCCTCAGAGTACTGCTGCCTAACTGCAGGATAGTTTTAAACCACTGAATTAAACTATATTTAGGCAAAAATTGCTGTCTTCATTTTGCTTACATGCTAGAAGCAAGGACATGGGTTATGACTTGGAAAAGTTCATACACAATTTTTTTCAAAATTGTGAAAAGGAGTGGAATATTCAAAATCCCATTATTTTTGTCTTTGTATTTACGGTTACCTACTATAAAGAGAAGTATGTGATTCTAATATCTTAATGAACTGCTAGTGTGGACTGTGTTAGCACAGAGCAGTCCCAGTGTTCTTACATGTATCTAATGTGTTTACCTGATATTTTTACCACTGACAAATTTCAACTCTCTGAGAAAAGAGCTTCCTGCTAAAATTTTTTCTTTTGTATTCAATTAAACCCACCTGAAGATCATAGGTAAAAAGAAAAAGCTTGCAGATTTCACATTCCAGTTAGGAATACACATTAGGAATTTATTTTATTAGGATAAGTTGTAATATTTATTTAATTTGGGGCTAAGTTTCTTTTTGTATTGTTGCACGTTTTAGAAATTTTGTTATTTCAGGCAGTTTTTTAGCAAATTATCAATAGCAGTAGACTAGTATATTGGAATAAATATGCTGGATTATCAATTCTTTTCCCTTTCCTCTGGTTTTTTTTCTGTTATAAAGGTATTTGGTAGCACTAGGTTGTACCAAGCCTCTTTGTGACCTCCTGACTGTGATGGATTCAAAAATAGTACAGGTGGCTTTAAATGGACTTGAAAATATTCTACGTCTTGGAGAACAAGAGTCAAAGCAAAATGGAATTGGCATTAATCCTTATTGTGCCCTCATAGAGGAAGCCTATGGTAAGAACACTTCATGTAAAGCTACATACCTGAACTTCCTTTTTCTAGGCTGTCAAACAAAAAACACTGTTAGGCATTTTGAAATTTGCAGGTCAGTTTTAATGTAATAATTACTCCAAGCATAAGTAGACATAAAGTATCACAAGTTAAATAATGTAACATTTAGAGGAAAGTGGCTAAATGCAGAAAATGCCTGGGTGTTTGCGGTCAGTTTAAATGTCCCTCTAAAGAAGCATTCTCAGAAGGGTTTGATAAAGGTGTCCTAGTCTATTGGAACCATGCTTTGCATAAATTTATCAGCCATTTCTAAATACAGTTTTTAATACATTATTACATTGTCCTGTCTGCTACAGTTTCATTACCAACAGGGATGTAAGATCAGGGCTTTTTAATTGATCCCAAAGTTGGATAACTTAAAAATAGTAAATAAATATCAGTAACAGCAAAATCAACTTCAGATCATAAAACTAAATAAGTTTTTACTTTTGCAAGTATTTTGTTTAGTTTCTTATAAAAGTTCTTGAATTAAACCACTATATAAAGGCATTCTAGAAAAACTAATTTCATGGAATTTCATGGCTGGATTCTTTTACAATTGACTTATAATGAAACTGGCATTCTTCACGGAAAGTTGCCTTTTTTATAGCTCTGATGAAACAAAATTGGCAGACATTTGTATTTCAGAAACTGCTAGTAGCTTATAGAACCATGGTTCTAATTGACCATACTATATCTCATCAGATGGTACTAACTTTTCTGTAAAGCAGTGGTTACATCTGAATTCCCTGTTACAGGATTTTAATTTTTTTAATCAAGTGCATGCTTGAATAACTTAGCAGTTAAATGCATAAGAGGAATAAGTGTTGAAGAGTTCAGTGGAATTTATTGTGTTGCAGATTTTCTGTCCATCCATAATTTTAAGTATTGACTCTCTAGGTTCTCTTCTTTCCTTTAAGCATGGGCTGCTGAAGCTGTAGAGTATAAGTTGAAGTAAGGAAAACCAGCTAATTATATCACCCTCATTTATTTGGTCTGTGCAGTCACCAGAAGGGTTCATTTGAGCTCTTTCTAATCCAACCTAAGTGGAAACTATATTACCTTAAAAAAGCTAAAAAAGAATTTTATATCAAGCTAACTGACTGCCTAGTACTTAATTCAGCCAGAAGATGAGAGGTTATGTCCTCTGCTTTCAAAAGTAAGCTTTCCAAAAGGCAGTATCTTTAAATCTTACCATTAAATTAAAAAAATATATACCAGATTGTGCCCAGTGACAACTCCATGAGATAGAATTTAGAGTTGGGGAAGGCTTAAGAATAGAAGAACAGAAACTGGGATATTAGTTTTATTGAAATGCTTCTAGCATAGTTTAAAAATTATTTTGGACAGCAGAAAATGCAAACTAAAAGTACATGAGCTAGGAAATTAAGAACCAGTGATATGAAATCAATTGAGGTGACTTGGGATCATATCTTTTTGTCTTAAGAATTATTGCTATACTGTAAATTGTTTCCATTTGAATTCATCATTCATTCAAGCAACTGTATTTTTGAAAATATTCTATTTTGAATTTAGGACTTGATAAAATTGAATTTCTTCAGAGGCATGAAAACCAAGAGATCTACCAAAAGGCTTTTGAACTCATAGAACATTATTTTGGTGTCGAAGAAGAGGACTCTAGTATTGCACCTCAAGTGGATGAAAGTCAGCAGCAGTTTGTGTTTCAACAACAGGAGGCTCCAATGGAAGGGTTCCAGCTCTAAACTACTGAAGTGAATACAAGCATAAAATTTAAACACTTGTACGGTTTGGGTTTTTTTTTTCTCGGAGGTCTTTTCTTTATGGCCAAAGTTAGAGGAAAAACTGAATATGTTTTGCAGAAATAGATGAAGAAACAGCTCATGCACTTTTATATATTGTGTTAGAGACAACTGTTCCCTGTTTTATATTTGTGTTCTTCATTATCTCTTATGTACAGAAAACAACTGTGAGTAATCATGTCTAAAAGCATTAAATGTGATTTAACAAGAACTGTTTAGCTAAAACTTGGTAGGATTTTGGGTTGTAGTTCTGAACTTTTCATGTAGTCTCAAACTTCATATCAGCAATACAGTTACTGACAGTTGAATTTTCACCAGTAGGCTTGACTTGCCCAGTCTCTATCAAATCTACCTCTTGTTTTGAAGCAATGTTTCTGCTTCAATACTAAGGCATGAAATAAAGATGAGCTTGTAAGAAGCTGAATTGGAATGTGAAAAATATTTATTTAAATTGTGAAACTTTTATGCATTACTTTGCAACACGCTGTTGGAGTTTATTTATAAGATGTATTTAAAGACATAATAGATATACATATATAATGCTATTACCTAATATAATATTGAATATATGAAAACGTTTTTCCTGGATTATGTTGGGAGAGGACTATTTCAGTGGTTTTTAAATTGGAATCAGAAGAGACCTTGCTGGTCATTTGATGTTGGCTCTGTAATGAAAGCTGCTAAATAGCATTAGAAGTCAGCCACAACTGCAGTACTTTGCAGTGGAAGCAGCCACTGCAGTTACCACAAGAAAGCTGCAATTTGCAATGACAGAAGGGTGATGTGCACCAATCACCAAGCTGATGTTTTACAGTTGTCTTCTGTCCAGATGTGGTAACACCACTTTAGTTTGAGAAACATTGCAACGTTTGCCATTTAGTACAATAGCATCTTAAAAGTTTAGACATTAGGTGTTGTTTTTTGACCAAGTATGCAATTGCCACTTGAATTGCTCCTTAGGTTAATGAATTTGGTTTGCTTTTGGTAAAATAATAGAAGTACTGCAGTGAAAAATGAATAGTGAATCACTCCAATTGAAGGAAAAGTTTGTTGTACTGTAAATAGCATTAAGTATGTGGGCACCAAAACTAACTAGAAGATATTGTCATCTAAATATTTAGGCTCTACAATATACAGTGTTTGCTTAGTTAAACACTAAAAGAAATAGAATTCTAATATTTATGTTAACAGTTTTGAGTACAGAAAAATGTATTCTCTGCTTTGACTTGCATATAAGTAGTGTTTCTGGTGTATTAGTATATCTCATTTGGAGAAATTAATACTTTGGGTTAACTCTGAAGTATTGCTGTTTTTTATTACCTGTAATTAATGTATTAACATCAAACTCCTGGGTTAAGTGAAATCTGTGACATATGAAAGCATTTCATGCTTCATAAAAAGCTGCAATTCAAACTTCAAGTCACTTACCCAAGGCACTATGCTTGTCACTAAATAATATTTTAATGCACTGAAAAATACAGGTTAAAGGTGGTATCATTTACAGTACCATTTTATATTTAGAATTTTTTTTACATGCAAGTTAAGATTCTAAGATGTTTTACTTTGATGTTACAGCAATATATTCTATATTGTAATTGAATGTGGGGCTTGAAGTGGATTTTCTAAAATTAACGGTCAGTTTTGACTAAGATATTACTGGGAGGGAAGCAACCTCCATTTGAAGTCTTTTTAGTGGAAGATAGAAGTGTAAGAAGTGTATATAGGAGTGCTGTTACTTTATGAGCTCTGAATACAATGAGATATTTTAGCAAATGACACTTTAAACCTAGATTTGTACAGCATACAACAGTTTTGAATAGTGTGATAATATGGAGTACAGCTGCCAAATTTTCATATGATGTTAGGTGATTGTACTTAAGCCCTTTCTACTCTCACAGTTTTAGGTTTTCATACACCAACCTTCATTCTTTCCCGTGGCTTCCCCACTCCCCATCTATCAAAGAACAGGGTAACAATCATGGAAATCTACCAAGATTACTAGTAAATGCTGAATTTCAGTGTTCTAGTGTGAGAAAATTATTCAGGTAACAGGGTATTCCTTTGTTTGTAACAACCTTGTTTTGATAACAACCAGCTGTGCCTGCTTTTTATTTGGAGAACCCTGTAAAACTACATTTGTAAGCCTCTCTTATTTAAACCAAATCTGAACTATGAGAATCTTAATTGAAAGACTTGAAAATTAAAAGAGGGGACATTTAAAGTATTATATTTGTTTTGATAGAATGTCTTCAGTTGTGTGGATATATTACTTTATCTTGTGGATGGTTAGTGACTGCACTTTACACATTTAGACAAACTATATTTCATGCCTCTGATACATTTAAATGGAACAGTTTGAAAGGGAACTAAAATTGATGGATTAGGATAATGAAAATCCTTGTTTAAACTCAACAATTGATTTACCCTGATATTGTTAAGAAATAATAATGAAAATTCTTTAAAGGATAGACATACAGGATGGTCTCTCCTGTTTTGTCACTGGGTTTATATTATGTTTTGTTTTAAGCACATAAATAAACAAAATAAAGTCAGAGATTATGACTTAAGGTCATCTCTCATGTACTCATTTGCAGGTAGGAACATGATAATGATGATGTTACCTAAACAGATGAAACCAGTATGGAGAGAGAAACAAAATAAAACTGTAATATGAAAATCTCTTTAAGTTTGGCATTTTATATGCAATCTGAAGTGCCCCATCAGTTACAAAGTCTGTTTAAAAATACAGGAGTTTGAATTTATTTAAAAGGGTACCATTTGTTCTGCTTAAATGTGAATACTAACTAGCTAATCTATGCAACTATGCAGAGTTTAAGATTTTTTTATTAGTTCCCTACTCTTGTTACACTGAATCATATCTAATTTTTTTGTCATTGCACTTTTGTCTGAGGACTGGTTCATACAGCTTTTTAATTTTCTAGTATTTGCTTTACACTCTGTTGCTAGCAGCAATCAGAAAATAGTAATAATGTTGGCACAGAAATGTTTGCTCTAGAACAAGTTTGCAACTGGAAACTATTTATTGTTGGGCCTATCTTTAAAAAAATAGTAAAGATGCACTATTGTCTTTCCTCCGTGGTTAATTCTCAGTTGGTTTAAATTTATTAAATTGTACAACTGAGGATTTTTGTAATAGGTTTGCAAATTGATACATAGACTTAAACTGTGACCTCAGGATTTCACTGAAGTCTGGAATGAGAAATGCTAATTACTTATGTCTTCATATAAAGCGTGGAAACTAAATTACCTGTATTAACTTCAGATAGTAATAGTGCATCTTTAAATCCAGGCCAAAGGCCCATTACTGTAAGAGAACACATATAAGTAGTATGCAATATTATGGAATGTTAAATCTCCAAATACCATACAGAAACCAATAAAACCTATTTTACAGATGTTTACTGTATTTATTTAGTGATTTAATAAGTGTTGCTTCTTACAACTGAAAAAGGCAAATAGCATTTAGAATACAGCATTGATGCCAGTGAGTTCCAAGTGGCAATTTGTGCACTGAAAAGCTATGCACTATCACCAGACAGAAAACTTCTTGGGTTTAAATATTTTGTGGTTATCTAACCAGTGGGAATTAGCATTCTTAGGAAATTACCTCATCTCCTTTAAAACTAATTACTGCTTTTAATCATATGTAAAAAGTTTTAAATAGTTTTCATTATATGCAACAAGTATTCTGAATATCTTTCTAATGAAAAGGATTTTCCCTTTCTTTTTGTAATGCTGTATCTACCCTCACTGGCTTCAGGGTGTGCACCTACAGTTGTCCATGTAGGGGTGAAACTCACTAATTGCTCTCAGCAGCAGCTAATTCTGCTCTTCTGAGGACATTCAGCATCTCAGGTGAAGTTATTTTGTCTTCGCCTCCGCGGCCAGCGCAGCCTCCTCCCGCCACTTGGCCTTCTTTGCCAAGTTTAAGCTCGTTAAGGACTCGTGCCGTGCAGCAGCCTGAGGAAGTAACAGTGTAAGAGTAAGGATACACCTAGGGAAAGCTATCCAACCTCGGGAATGGGCAACAGACACTTAGGGTGATGGAGATGACACAGACTTGATTAGCTAAAACTTGGGCAGCTGTAAGCTGCTGCTCTTGGTTTAGATTTGTGTGCTTTTTCACAGAATTCCATTATTTTAAAATATGCTGCACAGTCATACACACCTTCTTAGCTGAAGCAATCACTGCAAAACAGGCAATAATTGAGAGCCCAATCATGATGTAACAGGCTTTCACTCGAGCTTTGTTTCTTGCCTTGTCCAGCATCTCTGGCCTGCAATTAAAGTAGTTGAAATGAGTCATTAAAAAAGGCAAAGTATCTCTTCAAAGCATTGCAGACATAACATCACAATTTAAAAATAAATATAGAATTAGCTTGTGAAACAAGCATCTTCAGCTTGCTGCGGTTAGTTATGTATCAGCCATTTTCTGGTCCAAATCCATTTCCCATGGCAAAGCAACATTTAGTGGATTGAGACTATTTTGGGGGTTTTTAAGCTAGGAAAAAAATTGCTCAGGCAATAAATATTTGCACTTCAATGCTCAGGGTAAATACACCAGAAATCATACCTAAACTCTAAACATAGTGAAAATTAAGTAGGGTAATTTTTTTAAATAGATGGAGATGTGTATGGGGTATCAGACAAGTGGAGTAATAGCAAGTTCCCTTTATTCAAATTTAACTTCAGAAATCAATTATTGCTGTATCTAACCTGTTCAGATGGTGTTCTGTAGGCTAAGGACTTGACATCCTTGGATTGCTGATTTAAGCAGTGTACTACTACGAGTTAAAGGTTTTAGTTCTTTATTAAAGCAGCAGCCTGACAGAAACTGGGCAGCTGATGTCAGCCACCTCACTTATTTCAGAAAAGCACACCTAAACAAGATGGTCATCAAAGGCAAAAGTAGTGAAAGCTGCTGTCTTCTGTTTGGCAGTAGTCAGTGCAAAGGAGGTGTTTTACAGCCCAGCAGTCTGCTTCAGTACAGCTCCCGTTTCCACCCTCCTCTCTCCTGAGCCAGCAGCATGGCCCTGGGGACCAGCAGTACAGGAAATCATGAAAAATGTCCCAAAACGTTCAGCTAAGTTTTTCCAAGTCAAACATTATACTTGGGAGTACAGTTTTTAATATGTTCAAATAAGACTGGCTGTGCACCATTTTCCTTTCATAATTCAATGTGGGAAAGCTTTATATTCATAGATATTTGTAAGATATAAGTACATGTTTTATACTTGTGTATAAACCCACAACTATACGTGTAAAAAGATAGTTGCATAAATAATTGATTTTGTGTTCTAAGTAAACATGGTGTAATGCTGTCTTTTCTTCAAAAAACACTTAGATTTACTTTAAAGAGTAACGTGGTGGGATGGGGCAGAGCTGGGGATTTGACAGTGCCCATGAAACCCTGTGCACCAAGGCTGAGGGCTTGGCTCTAAGGTTCAGTGTGGTGGAAGAGGACAGTTCCCATCCCTTCCCTGTACTATCCCTTCCTTGCCAGCATGCACAGGAGGAGCATGTTGTGCACACAGTTTCTTGCAGGTCACTTAACAATGCCTGCAGTTTTAAGGAGCTGCTTCTGGTTTCTACAGTGATAAAAATCATTTTCAAAACAAACTGCACATCAGACTGGCACGTAGGATCATTAATCCAATAATCCATTTGTGGCAACAAAAGCAAAACCATAAATGTTATTAGTCTGATTTATTAGCCTAATTATATTTCACAGTGCACTAATTGAAACTCCTTTGAGGCAGATTTTCACTTTCTCCCTGCCTTCTGCATTTGCTTCAAGGAAAACAGACCTTAAATATTCTTCCCTAATTGCATATTAGGGCCTTTTCTATTCAATCCTTAATCAAAACTCCAGGTAAACCTCTACTGAAGTCAGCAACAGCTGGGGTTTTTTTAAAAAACAAAGAAGCCACAACAACCTTCAGTCAAGACTGCAGATTAGTTTCATAGTACAAACTATCTTCAGCATTTGTGTTACAGGTGGCAACACCTTGCAATTTTTTTTCCATGAGAGTTAAAACAGTGCCACAGTTCAGTCTCAATGTCTAACAATTAACTACTTCTAGTATATTATTATGTATGGTATGGTATGGTATGGTATGGTATAGTATAGTATAGTATAGTATAGTATAGTATAGTATAGTATAGTATAGTATAGTATAGTATAGTATAGTATAGTATAGTATAGTATAGTATAGTATAGTATAGCCAGAAAGGAGTAATTTTTGTGGATGTGCAAATGCCATGTTTTTATAAATATCTCCCAATTACCTGAGTAGCATTTACAGCTCCTGAGACATGTCTGAACCTTCCTCTAGAGAAAGATGATGAAATTAACAGCACAAGAGAGGTAAGACTGCCCAGAAAGCCACTATCCAGCTCAGCAAACTACAGGGAAACTGTCAGGAAGCAGCAAGAATAGGCAGAGGATGTACCTGTTGCTTTACCTAGCTCTGCACAGTTTTTTCTTACCATGTCAAGAAGGCAGGGACATACTGTGATGATAAAAAGTAGTGTCCTGGAGAGATGTCTAACATGCTCTCTAACATCCTAAGAAAAGGGAGCCCTAAACATTAGAGGGATTTCAGGTGTGTAGTGCGTGACTCCCTTAGGGGTTGCTAATTTTCAGCAAGTCAGAGAACTGTAGAGTCTGTGTGGTTTGGATGGGAAGGGATCTTTAAAGATTATCTAGTCCAGTGGGTCAGCAAGAATAGGAGACTAAGGCTATGTCTCAGTTTTCCTTGAAGAAGGATTATCCTCTAATTACCTCCTTCCCTATTTTTCCTCAAATTCTATAATTAAAAAATAATTTGTTGCATGTAATCATTCAGTGACAGCTCCCTTAGAACAGTTTATGCAAGCTATATACAGAAAATATTGTTTATCAATAATATCTTTCTCTGATTAAGCAAATAAGGAATAAGCAAAACAAACAAATAAGCAAATAGGAATAAGCAAAACAAACAAGCCAGTACATAAATGTAACCAAGGCTGTCTACTCAGATGGATCCAGTTCTTAATCCCAGGCTCTAGGGACTCCAGCAAGGAACATTTTCTCATCTTAACCTCTAACCAGGACAGGAAATACTCTTGCCCTCTAATTTGTTTCCAAGCCTCAGAGTTGTAAAACCGACCATTTTAAACTCTGTGGAAAAGCTTTAAATTTTCCACAGGATCAGGATCACGCCATGCTATCCCTACAGCTCCATGTTTCCCTTGGACAAGACCAGCTCACTTACGGGATCCTCAGAGGAATCTCTTCTTCTGTCTTGAAACGTCCAGTCCACAGAAGGATTTTTTTGTCAAACTTCGAAGGTTTGTAACTTGCAACCACCCTGTGAGCCTGCTCAGCTTAAAGTGTAGGGGAAAAAAAATACTTTGTGAACGGTGCACTAAGAGAGAATTATGATCGATAATAACGTGTGGAAGGGAAAAGCCCCACTCATTTTGGAAGAGTAATTTAGGGATTAGACCTCCAGGTCTCGGCTACGCAGAGATGTCTCTGGAACATCCCCGCATGCAGCGAGTGTGCCTGTGGGTCTGATTCGACCTCCCCGCCGCCCGCGGGCGTGGGTACCCAAGCGAGCCGGAGAACTCTCGGGACCACCCGAGCTGCGGTGCCACCTGTATCCCAGTCCCGCTCCCTCCCGCGCATCTCCCGTCAGCCCCGGGATGCCGATCCCGGCGGCTCCGCTTCCCCCGGCGCGGCGGGCAGCTCCTTACCGCGGGCGGTGCCCGGGCTCCGGGCGGGATCCCCGGCGGCCGCGGCTCCCCGCGGCGCGGGCGGGCGGAGCGGCGGGAAGGACAGCAGCCGCTGGCCCGGGCGGAGGAGCGCCGGCAGCATGGCGAGGATGGCGAGGGGCGGCGGGACCCTCTGCCTCGGCCGGAGCCTCTGCAGCAGCGGGAGCCACCCCGGCCCCGCCCCGCGAACCCTCCCAGCCGCGCCCGGAGGAGAGGCGGGACGGCCGCCGACACCCGAAGAAGAAATCTCGTTCCCCTACCGCACTCAGGATTGCAGCTCAGGCGAGGAAAAGTCAGCGTCCGAGACAAAACTCGGCTGAAGAAATAGACGGGGTAGTTTAACTTCGTGATAGGACGCGCACCTACTGGAGCGAGTCCTGAGGAGGGCCACGACAGCCAGAGACCAGGAGCACCCCTCCCGTGAAGACAGGCTGGGAGAGCTGGGGTTGTTCAGCCTGAAGAAGAGAAGGTTCCAGGGAGACCTTACAGCAACTTCTAGTGCCTAAAGGAAGCTCACAAGAAAGATGGAGAAGGCCTTTTTACAAGGGCATGTGTTTCCTATAGCCCCATTACAAGGAGTAATGGCTTTAAACTGAATCAGGATGGGTTTAGATTAGGAAGAAAATCTCTCCTGTGAGCTTGGTGAGACACTGGCATAGGTTGCTCAAAGAAGTTGTAGATGCCCCATCCCTGGAGGGTTGGATGGGGCTTTGAACAACCTGGTCTAGTGGAAGGTGTTTCTGCCCATGGCAACTTGATGATCTTTAAGGTACCTTCCAACCCAAACCATTTTATGTTTCTATGTAGAGTACAAGTTCCATGACACAAACCTGCTCATTTCTGTGTTTCTGTCATTTTACTGCTTTCAGAATGCTCAAATATAATAATTCTTATCATAGGCTTTTCCATCTACTTCAACTGAAAAACTTTATTTTTGACTTTTCCTTTCACATCCTGGACAGTTTTATTAAAAATAATAATAAAAAAAATCAAACAAAAAACAAACCCTGGAAAAAATATTGAGATAAATCAGCGCAGAATAGATATTTACAAAATAACAGTCTGTGTCAGCATGATACTCATGACAGTGTAAGACTGTCTCAACAGAACTGTGTGTGATGCACCAAGCAGTGGAAGATTTTACATGCATCAGCCAAAGCCTGAATGGCTGCAGATGAACAGAGGAAGTCCCACTCCCCAGGGACGGATCACTCTCTGGCAACATCTTAAGTCCTGTGCTCAGTATGACAGCACAAAGGAGGAGTTTTGAACTCTTTGTAGCCAAAACCTCCAGCTATCTTTTCTTCAGGAGCAGAGCATGTTAAAAAAAAAAAGGAAGACATCTGTCTCTTTGTATGCACACACACTTCTTGAGCAGCTGTCTCCTCTTTAAAAATGTTGTCAAAGAGATGAAGACATATCAACAGAAATTACCTAGAGGATGATACTTTACCTTTGCTCAAAGAGAGTGGCATAGAGTCAAGCAGTGCTCCTTGTCCCTGAAGACACAGCTGGGAAGGGTAGGAAGAGTCAGCACATCTGGGCTGGGCTCAGTGTCATTCATTATGAGCAGCATCCCAGCCACTGCTTTAGTTGCCCCTCCTGATGGTCACCCACACATTCAGAGTCACTGTAGCTCCAATGCCACCAGGAGAGCTGCTGGGAGGAAGTTTAGAGTTTACATAGTATCCAGCACTCGCCAAAGAACTGCTCTAAAGATTGTGGGCAGCTGAAAGCCATCTACACAGCCAGAGCTACTGAAATCTGGGGGGAATTATGCTCTGGAGAAGAGGACATCAAACACTTGGTGGCCTTCATGGCCATCATTCTCCCTGCAGATTTTCTGCATTGTATGGGAGTAGCTTCAGAACGCATAATTTAGCATTATTAACAATGGGTGACATAAGCCCTAAAAAGGTTAAATAATGTTTACATCCAGAGCAGTCTCCTGCCTAACAAACAGCACTTTCCTATTTGATTTCTCTGTGAACAGCACTTTATTTGGAGACATTTGCTCTCTCTATTGCTCCCAGAGATGGAAAATGTGCCTGTGGGATGTTAGTGTTTTTAGAAGTGGTTGAAAAATGGTTTCAAGACCTTTCCAAAGTAAGCAAGCAGAGTGTGTTCTGGCCCAAAAAGAAGAGCTGGTCCCTTTGGCCTCACACAGCCTGACCTATGGGCCATGGCTCTGGGAGCACCAGGATAAGACTTTGCTAGGACTCTGGAAGGTGATTCCTGTTCTGTGTTCTGGGGATGAAAATCTGTTTCAGGCTCAGTCCCCGTGAGTGGCAAGAGGAATAGTTAAGATTGCTGGAATACTTACTGCCCTGGGCAGGAGAATGTGCACAAATGTTCCTTTAGCATAATAAACTCCTATGTTAAGTTTTTTCACATCCTCTGTGTAGGGTAGCACAATCCCTTTATGTTCTTCCTAGGTATGCTCACTTGCTTCTTGCAGACAAGGCGTATAAAAGCATGTAACACATCTCAGTATAATGTCTCTTTTTTGCTGCCAAGTCAAGCTTGCAAGCCTGTTACATCCTCTCTGCCCCATCATGGACTGTGCTTTGCACAGAAGACCTGGGTAGCTGGAGAATTAGATGGAGCATGTAGGGCTCTTTTAAAATTCTGCCATATGTGATGTCTTTACTCAGAGATACCTTGGCAGAGACCCTCACACAGACACTGTTCATCAAGATATTCTCCTCATTTTCCTGCAGGATTAATCCCTTACCATACACATCTTTCAATCTAATCTAATCTAATTTCCAAGCAGGCTGAGATCTACAGTGGAAACACCTTACAGATGTGTGTATTGCTGTTGCCCAAGGTCAAACACAAGCTCATGGAGAGATATAAGGAAATTAAGTAAGCAAACTCAATTTTAAATATCAATATGGCTTTAATCATTCCCTTTCATATAGCTTCAAGGCATGCTACACTCAACACTTTTGAAAACAATAAATACAAGTACCACATTCCAGCCAAATTAACTTTTCTAACCAGCTGGTTGCTGACAGTTGCACAATGTAAGTTTTGCTTCTCTCTTTCAGGGGAAGACTTCTTGCTGCATTGGCAGTCAAATTGCAGATATTTTAACCTTATCATGCATAATCTCATATGCAGAACATTATTTCCAACAACTGAAGTATAAACAGCATTCAACATATACATATGTACACATAACCCTTCATTCCTACAATCAGCAACAGAACATATGTATTTTCACAAATCTGTATTGCACTCTTGCCTTTCAAATGACTTTAAAATACCTTAATAGATACACAACATCAAGGATTTTAGTATTATTTTACAGTAACAGTAAGGCACAGAACTTAAAATAGCAAAGTTTCTATGTTCTGGGCTTTATGAATATGGAAAAGCATTTCCCTGTTTCTGTATTGACAATGTAGCTCTGCTGTTTAAGCTCTGTCTGAAAAAGTTCTGTGGTACCATTACCCTGACAGAAAAATTCCTCCTTCTCTGAATGTGCTCTTTTCCTGTCACAGAGAAGGCACAGCACAGCTGTTCTCATGGAGCTGCAGTGCAGAGACTCATTCAGTGCAGATCATGTCAGGTCATCCTTGGGCTATTTCTATGTATTGTAATGATGCATTGTCATGTTCTTATTAACAATCACATTTTTAAAAATATATATCCACCCCCTTAAATTTTCCAGGATGCACTCATGCTGATACTGGTCATTACATTATTTATGCTAATGAGAGGAATCAATTAGTGGTTTTAAGTTTTGTCATTACACATTGACCTTACAGTTTCAAATTAAAGGACACCTGGGGGTCTTTCTTCTCATGCATCAGAAGAGGTACATGAGGTGAAAGTGTGTTTCTTCTGGTATGGGGAAAAAAGGCAGATGAACATTTGTGTAACTACAGAGCTCCAGAAGAATTCTCTAATTTCTTTATAGATCTGTCTCTAGTTCATTACCATGCTGGTAAACACATGGAACCTTAAATGTTACTACAGCACTCATCTGGAATTACGTGTGCAGTTTTGGGGAGAAAAAAAATGGGATTCACTGATACCAGAAGAAAAGAGTTACTTTTGGAATTTCAGAAGAATAGAGAGCCTATTTTAAAAGTGGAGACTAAAGGACTGGACTTGTTTATCTTGGCAAACAAAGCCTGGGACAAGGTTCTCTTTGATCTGTAAAATGGGGCCAGATGAGAAGAAGAGCTCCTTAAACAACTGAGTATCAAAGAGGCAAAAGAAGTGGGAAAACTCATGTGGTCACACTTACATGACTGTAAGAAATAATAATTTTGTGATGCTTCTGCCTCACTCGAAGAAGGGAGATGGCAGAATAGGTTCCCCAGGTCTGTGTGGGCTGGATGGGGAAGGAAGGGAGCTGCTGAAGGGGTCTGCACATCAGGGAGCTTGCAGGAGCAAGGGATGGACTCAGTGAGTCAGGAAAGCCTTTCAGATCTGGCAATGGATAACTGCCTAAGTACAGGAAAAGGTGTTTCAGATGGCCTGCCCTCCTTGGGAACACCAAAAGGAAAGAGATCTGAAAGAGAAATGGCTCCCTAAAATTGCTTTTTAACTTCCAATACTTTAACACTGGCCAGTCATATGCTGGAGACTCTTTTCCTGACCATAGTCCTTGCAACATTTTTAGGAAGAACTTTGCCTTTTATTAGTGGCTGCCCAGGCACTTGGAAATGGCAGTTTCCATTCACAGAGTCATTCTCTGTTTTACATGAGTCCGTGACAGTAGCTCGGAAGCTGGAAGACTTTGAATCTAAAGAAACCTGACTGACAGCAACGCTGCCTGCACTCTTGGAGGAATAAGTGTAAACCATTTTGAGAAAGGCAGATTTTGTGTTTGTTTCTTGCTTGTAAATGATGATATAGCATTTTGGAAGAAAAGTGCAACAGAGGATTCCATAATTAGATATTAAAACAACAATGATTTCCACTGCTGGCAAATATTTGCCAAATGTAGTTGCATAGACAGGGATAAATACTATCCATGCTATAAAGTAAATTAGCATGCCAAAAGTGATGAATTTAGCTTCATTGTAATTCTCTGGCAACTTCCTACCTTTAAAGGCAAATATGAAGCAAATAAATGCTAGGGCAGCGATGTAGCCCAACATAATCCCAAAAGCCACAATAGACCCCTCATTGCATTCCAGAATTATTGCTCTTGGGATTGAGAAATTTTGACTTACAAAAGGTGTCCTAAATATTAGCCAGAAGGTGCAAATGATAACTTGAATTCCAGTGCAGGTGACCACAGTGGGAACAGGTTTATACATGCATTTCAGGAAATTTTGAAGCTTGGGATCAAAGCTGAAAGCTAGTAAAATTTTTAGTGACTTTATTAAAATACATGAAATGCAGAGTGTAAAACTTATGCCAAAGAGTGCTTGCCTAGTTTTACATTTGAATTCAGTGGGTACATCTATGAAGAAGATAGTGCTTAAAAAAATTAAGAAGTGGCTGAAAAGAATAATATAGCAGACAGTCAGACCACCAGATGCCTTTACAACTGGTGTGTCCAAGTTTTTGGTAAATATTACACAAATGGACAAAACCAGCACAACTCCAAAAGCAGAGAGGAGGAGGAGGAAGATAGCAAACCAGTCAGTCCAGGCAAGGAAATAGATTGTCTTTCTGTAGCACGTGGAGCTGTTGGTGGGAGCCCAGTAGGTTTTGTTGTTACATCGGTAGCAGTAATCCATATCTGGAAGCAGAAAAAAAGGAAGATATCTTGGAACCCGAAGACAATAAACTGCAAAGTGGATTGTAGGGGCTTGAGCTACAGGAGCAACGTGGGAAAAGATGCTAAAGGGAAAAGGGGGTCTGAGTGCTCCTGACTCCGGCTGTGGCTGTCCAGGGGGAGGAGCTGCAGGGCAGCGCTGGCTGCGGTGGCACAGAGAGCCAAGGACAAACGCCTGGAGCTCCAGTGGCACAGAGAGCCAAGGACAAGCGCCTGGAGCTCCAGTGGCACAGAGAGCCAAGGATGAACGCCTGGAGCTCCAGTGGCACAGAGAGCCAAGGACAAGCACCTGGAGCTCCCTGCCCGATGGGAGCAAGCCTTGCTGCAGCCAGAGGCAAGGAGGGAAAATGACCAGGGCTCTACAACTGTCTTGCTCATCGCTGACCAGTGAAATGTGGCCGGGACAGAGCTCTGGATGGGCAAACTTTAATTGAAACCTGAACAATGGCTCTAGAGTAATCAATTCTCTTGCAAAAATTTGAACTATTTTTCTTTCATTTGTCAATTTTAACAAGAAAACACCCTAATATTCTCTTTACAGATAGCTTTTAAAATAAAATGTCAAGAACAAACATTGCTTTAGATTATGATTTGAAGGGTGTTTTTGCTTTGCAACTCCTGTTCTCTGATGTGGAGAAATTTCACAATTACTTGAATTTTAAGATAAAATTTAATTTTCTTCTACTCTTAGGATTAATATTAAAGTATTAAAAGCTACTTTAATTTTCTTAATTCCATCTCCCTTCTCCATATTTAATTTTCCCCTTTAAAAGATTTTACTTAAACCAGTGGTAAGGTATGCATTAGATTTGATACTAAAAAATATTGCTGTACAGTTATATCAAATTACACAGCACTCTGTGGTAAGGCACAAAATGTGCTGCTAGGCAAAATACATCACCCTTGAACTTCATAGATTCATAGACTTGTAGAATAGTTTAGATTGGAAGGCATTTTCAAAGACCATCTAGTCCCAATTCCTGCTATGGACAGGGACATCTTTCACTAGACCAGGTTGCTCAGAGCTCCATGCAGCCTGGCCTTGAACACTTCTAAGAATGAGGCAACCACAACAACCTCTCTGGACAGCCTATTCCAGTGCCTCACCACCCTCAAACTCAACAAATTGCTCCATACTGGATTGAATGTTCTACGAAAAGACAGGGAGGAAAGTCTCTATTTAATGAGAGTAAATCTCACTGATAAATCAGAATTTCCATCCTAGCAAAGGGCAATGTTAGTCAGCTGGACAACCAAAGTTCTTTAAACTTGGCCTTTTAAGAAGCACAGGAAACTGATCACAAACAAATATTTAAATCCCATTCCAAAATATAACCCAAGTTTCTCAAGGCATATTATATCTAAGCAAAACAATTGCATTGACATATAAATAAACCTTTATTTGGATACAAATTTTTTACCTGTTTTGTTGCTGTAATGGTTTTCTGGGCAGTAAATACACTCATAGCAGCATGTGTGTGGACTTTCTGTAACCTTTTTCACCTGGCCTGGCCTGCAGTGCTGGGAGCATGTTGACTGAACCTTCTGCAGTGTGCAGAGGGAAAAGAAAAAGAGATCATCATCTCAGGTACAGCTAATTGCAAGGGAACGTTAATATAAACTTCCAGAATTTTTGCAATTTGTAGGTTTTTTTTTTTTTGGTATCATATATTTTAAGGAAATATGAAAATGATGTTGGAAAATAGATATTGCAGGGTCCATTCTTGCATTTTCTCCACACAGTCAATGAGTAATAGAACGGGGCATTATTTAACTGATAATTTTATTTTTGGGCTAAATTTTTGGGCCAAATGTTAATCCCTGGATTTGTAACTTAAAGATCTAGACCAAAGTCTTTCAATAACTTTGAACCTTAGACTGCAGAGGATCATCTTCACAGAATGCACAGAAGCATCTGATGGGGAATTTGAGCGAACTGCTTCACGAATATATCCTGATACTCTGCTCAGCTGCTCAGAGCTCAGGAGGGAGGTCTGAGGGACCTTGGCCTGAGGGACACACTTTGGAAGGTGCTCTGTACTGTAGGTCTGACTCCCTGACCCTTGCCAGCCTATCCCTGAATCATGAAGCTCTGCTCATGGGTGTGGGATCAGGGCCTTCTCTTGGGCTCTCACTTCAGCTCCTCTTTCCAAAGACAATTTTTTATCAAACAGTCTGTCCTGAGGCACACTGCAAAATCCTCTCCTTCCAATATGGTTTTTACAGGGAGGGGGAGACATTTCCTCACACCACAAAGAGAGACAAGGTTTGAGGTTTCCTTCTGTCCTCAGCTAAGTTCACACAAGGACACCAGAATTCAGGCCACCTAGTGAGCAGCTTCTCCCTGCCCCATTAGTGGGGAATGCCTTGCAGCACAGAGCTGTGCCATGAACCCAGACATCCACAATGCACAGAGGACAGACTGTCCAGCTGGAACTGGCCAGGACCACCCACTGCTCCTGTCTACACCAGTGCTGGGGCTCCAGGTGGCACCACCTACTCATGTTGCTGACACCAGCTGTAATGGAGCAAATAAAAATAAAACTTTTTTCTTTTCTCTTTTTTTTTTTTTTTTTTTTTTTTTTTTAATTAACAATAAAGGCAACATATCTGAATCTTCATGTTAAAAAAAAAAAAAAAAAGAAGAGGTGTTACATAAGTGAGGGTTTTTTTTATACACTCCTCTTTTTTTAATTTTGAAATCCCTTTGTAAGATTCTGGAATAGAATCCTAAGGACAGCTATAATCTTCTAGAGGCATTCTGGAAAAATAAATAAATTTTGCATCACTGTGCCTGCTCACAGGCTAACATGCATCTCAGGGTGCATAAAAAGGGCTGAATAGACTCAGAAATGATTCTTTGCTCTAAGAGGAGAACATTAAACCACTCAAAAGATTTCCAGCTGATGCATGCTTCAGTTGCATGTGCTGCGGGAGGAAAAAATTATCTGAAACGAATTTCACACTTTATGTCAACAAATTAAAAGTTACCTTTAAAGCCAGAAAATCTTTTTTTTTCTCTTCATCCTCAAAGATAAAGCCGCCTTTCTCTGCATCGTATTCTGCCACTGTGGTGATTTCCATGTGGCCATCAATTTCTTTCCAAAGCAGGACATCATAACTGATGTTCATATCTCCATTGGAGTCAAACTTGACTTCCTTATCATCATCAATGATTACAACTTTTTTAAGTTCTTCAAGGAGCTGCACATAAGTGAAAGGAATGATAATGTATACCAGTATCATGTCAGTGTGACAAAATGAGTAGTTTAACATACATATGATAATATCAAGTTAAAGAAAATGCTTTTAGAGCTAAAAGAAATATTAAAATTCAGATTAATTTTGTTTACAGAATTACGTTATACAGACAACCCCACTGGCCTTAAAAATCTATTACTAAAATAATAAAAATTTCATAAAATCATAATCACATTTTTTTCCAAGCCTTGAAAATTTTGGTGTGATGTTTGGAGAGGAAATATTTTTGCTTGCTATAACTAAGAATCTTTTGGCACTCCCCTTCTTGTAAATAACAATGGGATGTGCTCCTGTTGTTACTTTACTGTCAGCAGAGTCAATCTGGGCAGCATTTGCTTCTAGAGTAAACTCCCCTAGCATGTCTGGAAGTATCTAGCACTGTTCCCAGCTGTGACTCTGACTGAAATTGTGTGTGGCAAGGTGAGACTCAGAACTGTTAATAGTCAATGAGCAATATATGCCAATTTGCTCAGATGGGGAGATCAGTGACACAATGGCAATAAACAGCAAGGCCATATTTGATAGGTCACAGGAAATACCAAACCAAGGATGCTTTGTTAAGGCAACTGTCCAACTTCATATTACAATCCATTCTGTTCAACAGGGGAAACTTCTGTCTCCCTCACCACAGACAGATCAAACAAGGTCTGTGTGAATCCAGAAAAGGACAGGTTAAGGCACAGATAGATAATAGAAGTACTCCCAATAGTTGCTATGGTTCTTAATTGAAGTAAAATCTTCATTATTTTCAGGTCTAGTGATTTTTGGCAATAGTAATTAACTGTCAAGAAAAAAATTCAGTGTTTGGTGAAAAGCTGAGTTCAGCTGCATTTGAAAAGCATGTTTTTACATGGGTCCATTTGTGATATTCATAGCATTTAACAAATGTGCTGGCAGGTATACTACCCAATAGGCTTTGTCAAATAATGTAACACATCTGGTGTGTATAATATGCCATTTTTTCATGTATAATGTAGTTTTTTTGAGCACCTATATAATTTATGAAGAACTGGGGCATTTCTAAGCAATTGATTGGTGTATTTTACTTGGATGATACATCGTTACATGGAACTGAATAGGATTTTTTTAATTGTATATACTCAGACTAGTAATTTAATACTTCTCCACTTTTTCAATTTGTCTAACAGTATGAGAACACCAGAGGTTTTTTAATATATCTTGAGCTTCAGACAGAAGACAGAATTTAGCAGCATTTTGGTGCAACTGGTTGTTATTTTTGCAAAGTCTATAACGACAATCACTCTATTGTTTCCCTGTATATGGAGATGTATGATATGGATTATTTGGATCCCAGATTTTCCTGTACATATATATCTCCCTTCCTAGAGGGTTGAATTTTCATGTAGAAGAAGCATGTTATGAAAATATTGCAGGGGAAATATTTATCTTTTTCAGTTCTCTTCATGAGTGCTTAACTTAAAAGAAGTTTTAATTTGGATGGTTTCGGATTTAGTTCAGTTACGATATAAATGCAGCTCCATAAACCTGCATTCCTACAAAGTAGTCCTGAATTTGTCTCATTAGAGTTTACTAATTCATGTAAGAGTCTGATTGTTACTGGGTTATTGGCTGGTTGGGTTTTTTTCAAATCCCATATCTTGGTTTGACCTGCCATGACCTAGGATAAGAGGTCAGAGCAAATCAGAATAGCAAATCAGAGTGCTTCAGAGGTTGTTTGACTTTTGTCAATGAACATTTGTTAAATCCTCTGAGTAAAAGTGTGTAAAAGTGAATAGTCCTGAGCAGGTTCTTGGGTAAAAGGTCAGGTCAGGTTTGCTTGTCTGATTTTTCCTCTTCTTTTCCCACCCAGTAGTGTGATAACGAGTACCTCACCTATCTTAAAGATTATGTCTTCATATATAAGGCAAGAGAGGTTATAATGTATTGCATTTTCAGTTTCAAGTAGAGACTCATTTTAGAGGCAAACACTTGAATTAAGACAAAGCACACAATGGTGAGAGAAAGAGAGAGAAGGAAATGAAACTCTTTGGTGATTGCTCCTATCCTGCAGCATCCCCATCTCTCAAGAGCACTCATGATGTGTATCACAGTGGTTTGCAGCATTGTGACCAACCACTAGTAGTTGAATAGCTGATAAAAAGTAATTTAGTAAAAGGACCAGGCTTTTATCTCCAGGAATATGGGAGCAAAAATGTGATGAAAGTTTGGCAGAGAGAATAAGACCTGAAAGAATTATCATCATACCTCCCAGGGAGTGAAGGCAGATGGATCCTTGCAGTCTCTGTCTTTGCACTGCCCTTTAATGGCATGAGCTATAGCATAGACTGCAAGTGTGGTACTACGGATAAATCCTGGCTCAACGTTAGCATTCAAAAAATCATCTCTCCAGATCTGAGGTTTACTCCCATCATTTTCCAATAGATTATCCTGGGACTGGCTTGCAATGCACTTTTGAAAATCATGATATTCCAGGTGTGCACAGACTGACGCAAGTATAATATATTCACGCAAAAACTTGTTGTTTTCAGTGGGCTTTTCATGTAGGTTTCTCAGAAACTCTTGGAATGAGGAGATGTCTCCACTTTTAAATCCAAATCCCACAACTGTTCCCAGCTGTCTGATGTTGGGAATTGTACTGATCTTGACTGCACCTGACCAGTTATCACTTGCAATCCAGATTTTATTAACATTCCTCTCAATCGCCTTCTTGAATAGTTTGAGCACATGAAACTGTCTCATAAAGACAACAATAACATTTACTCTTGTTTCCTTGACAATCTTCTCAATTGCATGATCAACTTTGGTGTGAAAGGTGCTGTCAGAGAGATAGGCTGGCAGCATCTCTTTAAAAGCTATGCAAACGTTGTTTGCCATGGCCTGGACCCCAAAGCTCTCCAGAGCGAGCCGCCCATTGTCATCATCAGTGGCTATTACTCCGATCCAGTTCCACCCAGATTCACAGATCAAGCGAGTCATTGCCCTTGTCTGGTGAAAATCACTGGGAATAGTCCTGAAGAAAGAAGGAAACCTGATTTTGTCACTGAGGATTTCAGCTGATGATGCAGGACTGACCTAGGAAGAGTGAACAATTCAGTTATGGATGTGGTCTCCTCCAAAGGATGCCAGGAGTTCCAAAGCTGCCATGACTGCTCTTTCTGCCCACCTGACCCGGGCTCCCTCCTCCTCCTGAGAGTGAGCATCAACAAATTGCAGCCAAAGGGGGCAGGTTCTCTCTCCCTGCTCTTAGGATGCAGACTTGTGCCCAGTACCAGTTACACTTTTTTTTTTTTCACTAACTTCCACATAATTCAGTGATGGCCAAGAACAAAATAATTCAAAATGGATATGACAGTAATGATGGTATAAGTATTTTGGGTTAGATATCATCAACATGCTCTTTGAGTCTCTATACAAATTGCTAGTACTCTTATATTTTTGTATTTTCCTATCACTGAGTGTGTTAATATGGTTCACATATATATATATATATATATATGTATATATTTCTCACCAATATTTAATTACTATATTTCAAAAGGATCATTACATCTATTGGAAGAACCTCACAGACAAACAAACAGTAACCAATAATACAAAATGCTAAAATTCTTTGACACGAAAAGATTCATTATCTTTTTCTTGTGAATGTAGCTAGAAAAACATTAAAAGAACATTTCTATTTCAATCTCTCCAGTTTCAATCCTTTCTTATTTTTTTCTGGAACTTTTTCACCTCTATATATTGCTTGAAAGATGCTAAAAAATAAATGTAAGCTTTCCAAAACAAGAGTCATCTGTCTGGAGGGAATACCAAAATCTTACGGTGCCAGAACACTGCAGATGCTATTGATAAGAAAAATCTATTGGGTCCCATTTTCCATCTATCCCCTACTGCAGATTTTTTCAGTCACTTGCCTTTTGATTATGTACAAGTGGAGCATTTTAGTTTTTATACTTACTACAGTTCCTGTGGTGGCGGTGGAGATCAGAATTACTTCCTACCATTGCAGAGGAGAAGATTCAGTTAGAAGTTATCTTTAGTTCAGATTTTATGTCGTTTCCACTTATTTGGTTGATTTATAACTACTGCTAAAACCAAAGTGCAAGGCAGGATGGTGTGCAAGTGGTTCTGCTTCTTCCTTGTTAGTCCTGGCCTTGACCCCAGTTCTTTTAGAAAGGTGACAGTAGGAAGGTAAGCATGGGCCTAAGCACAAATGTGGGACTGTACCAGTCCTAGAGAGGTCAGAAATAGATAAGGATGTTTTAGGAAGGATTAGCGTGGATCTAAACTGTTGTATTCCTTCACTTTTACAACTGGTTGAAGAGTACCACAAGTAAGCCTTTGTTTTAGAGCAATCTTCCACATTTCCCTACCATGGTTTTAACTGACTTCAATATTTAATTTCTCTTGGGCTGGAGAGAATTCCTGAATTCCTGCTCAGATTTGATCTAGTTACTTTTTTTTTTTTTTTAACTTGAGATTGAGTATTGTCATATTCACCACCAGGCAAACTAGACATGGCAGCTGTCACTTTGCTATCTGAACAAAGTCATGAGTGTCATCCAAGGTACACAGGAGTAACCAGGACTGACTAAAGGCACTGCCAGGCTGACACGAGTCCTGCATGACTCTGAAAAAACACTTGGATATATGTGCTTCATGTATATAAATTATTCCTTTACTGCCTTTGTTTGGGCAAGTGAATCAAAGCCTCCACTTGGAGCTGGAGCCCACCCTTCCTGATGCCCTTGGCATAAACAAAATCCTGCCCTGTAGTAAATACGTGGCTTTTGCAATTCCTGTGGTCAGAGCCTTTATTCTTAGCATTGTAAATCTCAATCTCTGTCTAAAGTAAAATATTTGAGGCAATTATTATACCTGTGGGATTAACTGCAAAGCCAACAGCCTTGACACTGCCATGGACACCTCTGAGTAGGTGGCTCCAGTGACTGCCTTGACTCTCGGGATGTAGTCTGAGTAGTTGCACTTGAGTTCCACAGCATCCTCAGAAGAATTGACTTTTGGCAGAAATCTCAGAGCAGACGCCATGGCTTTTGTAACTTCAGCACACGTGTCGTAGATTTCATAGCCCAGAGTAACTCCAGATAACAGCGTTGAGTTGTTGATGGTTTCAATAGCGTGTATCATTGCAAGAGTCTGAAGAAAAACTTGAATTTCAAAGCTGCCAGAGAAACATAGGGGGTATTTTTTAAAAAGAAAGTCTGTTTTGAGCATATCCCTTAGAATTTTACATTCGCTGAGGAGAACTGATGGGTAGTAAGTTTTGTGTGATTTCCTCGGGTTTAGCGTACAAAAGATTAAAACCAATACATTTTTTTTCTCATTTAATGAGAGACTAAGAAAAATAAACACAAAGCTTAAAATATACCTGAAAAAAAGTGTTTTTCTGGAACAGAAAAAGGTAGTAAAAATTTAATTTTCATGATAGATGAAAATTTGCAAGTGATATCTTCAGGAAGCATCTGTCAGAGTCAGTGAAGATATTCCAGTTGACTACACCTGCCCAGTAAGTTTTTTAAAAAAGTATTTATTTTCACCAAGAGAATGAAGCAAATAAAATGAAGAACTAAATATTTCAGAATAGAATAAAATATTTCAGAGGTCAAGGTCTCTAGTGGTTGGATTGGTGTCTCTAAAATACTCTTTAAACCTGATGAAGTTAGTCCAGATATTTCCTCTCATCTCCAGTGGATGTTGTAAAAGGTGATTAATCAGAACTGAGCTAGCACAAAATGTCTATAATATAACCAATCCTCCTCCCAGGCAAGCTTCTCTAAAGATTACAAATCTTGTGAACTAAATTAAATTTCAGATGGACTTGGGGTAATTTATGTTTCCATAGAAAAATAATGGAAGACAGACAAAATTATCAACTTAATCAACATTTTGACATAAATCCAGATGGATACAAGCATGCCTAGTTGATTATTAGATTCAGATGTGGGATTAAGTTGTAAAATCCAAATAAAATTTCTGGATTTGAACCTGTATTTCAATTTTTAAAAATGCATGTTTGGAATTCCTGATCTTAGGAAATGTTTATTATGTACTTAAGATAAAATTCTTCACCAGGTTTCCTTTTTATACATTCCAGAAAAATGGATGTTTCAAGCACAGTAGGATTTGAAGCCAACAGAATAAATATTCTTATGCACAGAATACATGCATGGCAATGTATTTATAGATACTCTATTCCAGTATTACTCACCCAGCACAATTCTGAATTACTGGCTTGATGGGATCTCCGTCTGGATGCAGCATTTCATTGTGAACTGCAAACAAGCCTCCAATAATGATGTCCCCCGGAGAACTGGCACCCACAAAGTCATCAGCATTCTGGCAGGAAAGAGCGATGTCCGTGCTGATCACAAAGCAGGGGATCAAAAAGATAACAAATGCCATGTGTCTGTTTTGCTTGCTCACTCCCAGCTTTGAGTCAATCAAGCTGCAGCGCCAACAAGGGCTCCTGTGTCATCTGTAAAGAGCAGCAAAGGACAAAGCCTGCACTCAAAAGTTGGTCACACCTCATAAGGTGCTTGTATTTGCCTCACTGGACAAGGCAGGTATTTTATTGAAGGTACTAAAGCAGTGTTGTCACATAAAATGTGAGGGTGCAGGGGTGTGAGAGGGGAGAGGGAGGGAGAAACATAAATGAGTTTAAAAGGAAATGCTGGACGTTAAATCTCTTATGCTGTGTTCAAAGTTTCTGATACCTTATCTGAAACACATGGCAAATATTTTGGTATAAATCTGGGCTTGTTTTGAATTCCTGCCAACTGAGTGCAGTGTGCAAAGAAGTAATCATGTAAAATGGTAATAGTGATACTGCTGTGACAATGTTTTAGGAGTCTGGTCCAAAGAATGCTAAAATATAAAAGACTCCCCCATCATAGCATGCTTCATATCAGACTCTGATTCAAAAATCCCAACCCCAAACTACAGAAAGACTGCTTTTCTATCAAACTCTTTTATGTTTTAAAATCCTTATATAAAAATTATTTGGATAAGTTAATGTTCATGGTTCGGAGGCACAGGTCCAAGGGACTTCAGCGGGCTTTGGATCAGGTTCTGTATTTACAAACCAGGCGAAGTCTGCTGCTGGTTAATGTGATAAACACAGAACAGTGGGAAACAGTAACATCAGTCCTAGTTTTTGCTTTCCTCCCCATCTGACTGAGTGCACGAACAGCAGCTCCTGTGCTGTGGGAGGAATGGGAAGTGGCTGTTCTCACCACCACTGGTCCCCACAGATTCACAGGAATCAGCTGCTGTGCCAGAAGGCAACTTAGGGAAAAAAAGAAGCAGAGGCTGGACTCTCAGCTTTCATAAACCCCAAACTTAAACATCAAAGTGAATCTCATTCAGACAGAAACATGGCTTATGCTAATGAAAAGTACCAATTTGTGTTAGGGACGCAGATCTGACAAAAATCCCTCTGTTTCTGACATTGGTTTATTTCCTGTTTTCTTTTAATGGCTTCTTCAGATTTTGCTTCTTTTGGCAGTATGCCAAAACACTCCTAAAAGAATGGCTTCAGTCATATTATCTATTGTCTGTGATTGTATGAAATCTAGGTTTACATGGAAAATTTCAACCAAAGTTTATTTACTGGCAAAGAAATTAGGAATGGGATGTCTGTTACACATTCTTCCTGATAAGGATAATGCATACTGTATAAATTATTCAGATTACTATATTTTGCTTGTTTTCTCAATAGTCTCTTTGTAGTGAATATCTATTTACAACCAAAATATTTCTTGTAAATGCAAATGCAACACACAAAATACTTGCAAGTACAGATGTTAATCCCTAGTTAAATTAACATTTAGGCTTTTTATTTTAATGGAACAGTTTGTGTTTCTTTAATCTGCCTTCCTTCTTTCCATGTGGCACTCTCACTGCTGGGTCAGTGCAGATAGTAAAGGGCTGCTTGCCTTTTCTTTAATGTATCTGAGCATATATATTTATGGGCAGATGTTGATGAATTTATTCTGCTTATGCACTGACTCACAAAAATCCCAACTATTCCAAAGGTTTTCCTCTTGACTTATAACAGCATTAACTGTAGTCAGATGCTGGCCCTGAGTTATGAGACATTCACTTGCAAACATTCATGTATTTGTTCCTTGCCAGCCATGTAATGCAACCTAAAGCCTGGTTCCACATACTCTAGTGTTTCCTTTACCTTGCATATAATTCTGCATATAAAACTTGTGTGTACTTAGATGTAACTAAAGCATAAGACTGGAACTATCCATTTCCTTAAGCAAGTCACAAGAAATATTAATATCAAATGTAGCTTTTAAGGGCTTAACACTAAGTATTGTAATAACAACTCAATGGAAATACAGTACTGATAATTTTAAACTTCAAAGTTGTTATGGTTTATGATAACCATCACAAATCATATTGATATGGTTTCTGGTCCGTCTCTAAAAAACGATTAATTTCTATAGAAGAGGACTTTACCTACAAATAAAAAAATCCTTACTTGATCAGTTTGGAAAGTAGAAGTTGACAAAATAAACATCACATATAATTGGTGCAGAATTTCATGTTATTTATAAAAACACCATAAAAAGAGGTTTGCTCAAGTCAACTACACAGATTTTATGTCACAGTGTTATTTTCAAAAGAAAGAGAGTTTATTGTTTTTATTTGTTTTCAAGACCTATATCTTATAATTCCTATATGTATGAGAAGTATGTAATAGTCTTACTAAGATACCTCATCCTAATCCAGTATTGCAGAATTGACTTGGACCATTTGCAAATATCCCTTTTCTTCAGCATTTAGGTGCAAGAGAAATAATTGTATAGTAGAAGAGTTCTTGTTTCAAATGTAGTGACATATCATGCACACAACATCAGACTTCCACAGCTGTCAGCACAGGAGTATTTCCTGGCAGGCAGATTCAAGCATAAGAGTCAGGGGAATGTCATGAAGTACATCATCACTGGAAAGCTGCCTCTAATGGAGGTGAATTCTAAGAGATTTTAGAGGATCTTGTGGGAGACCAAAAGGTCCTGTCAGTATCTCTGTGTGCCCCAAAGCTACCTGCTGCCATGACAAATGGTTACTTCTTCCAGAATTGGTGGGTTTGGAGGATGGCCCTGCAAAGCACTAATTCTTCAGGTGACCTCTTGTAAATTTACACCCAGTAAATTTTTGGCAAAGTGTTGAAAGGACCCACAATTAAAAATGTACAAGAGAAGCTGGGCATGACTTGAGTGTGAGACCAACAGAGTGTACCCTCACAGCAGTGGACTCCTGGACCACCTGCTCCTCCTGCTGCCTTTGCAGCCACTAGACCTGGACAGGTCTTTCTGATTTTATGCAGAAGGAACTTTTGTAACTCTCAGTTGCTTTTTCCAGCAAAGAGAGACTAAACTGTACATGAAACAAAGACCAACATTTTGGCTGCACTTTTTTCTCCAACTGTTCTTTCTCATGTAGTTAATGGCTTAGATTCCAGCATGAATATCTTTCCTCCGAAGCCCATCTAGTCAGGTACTGTTAAAGGAGAAAGACATTTTTTCGTGACTTTCTGTTTTAAACTGGTTTTAATTGTGTTGTTTCCAAACACACAACAGATAGCAAAATCCTCTGCCAGACATGCATAATATCTACAGGAAGAAAGAAAATATGTGGATTTTCTCACTGTTATTCAAAGGAGTAGCGTGGCACCCCCTCACTCAGACAGGACTTACACTGACATAATGGCAATTGTCCTTTTAGAAGAAGCCAGCAATATTCAAATAAAATCCCATCATTTGCATTAAGAAGATTAAATATTGGTTAGGATTGTCAACTTTCTTGATCAATAGAATCATAGTGTTTAACACAGTGATTTTGATTTACTAAATTTCTTTTAAGGAACTTAAAACAATTAAAAAAAAAAAGTAGGCATTTCATTATTTGATTTCAACTTTTAAAAATTCTTGTGTTTATTGGGACCTATATAGATTAATATTAAATATGAAAATTAAAGAATAGGAAGACAAATCCCATTATTTTGATGTGTGGTCTGTTATAAAAACAAAAAACAAAGAAAAAAATTAAAAATACATCAACACTGAAATGGAATTTGGATGGAAGCCAACAGCTCACATTAATTCCTGAGAAACAAACTAACTCAATTTTCAAGTTCATTGAGTTTGTCCTCTAGAGGTGTCAGCTGAGCTGCATGATGGGAAGGACAAATCCTGTTTTTCTTAATCAGGTCACAATGCAGCAATGTGTCTCCTGATGTTCCTTGAAAGTTGGAATTCCCTTGATGCAAATGACCTTGTTGGAGTACTTCTGGTGGAAAACTGAGATGCTGGGGCATGGTAGTGCCTTCAACCTCATCCCTGGACTGGCAGGAACATCCTGGGTAGTCTCATAGCAATTTATTTTACAGAAAGTGTTTTAGTCAATAGTCCATGTTGTACATATTCATGTACAACATCTCTGCTGTTTATGCTAGAAACAGGATAAAAGAAATTAAAACAGAGTTGTGAAATGGTCTAGAATTAAACTAATGCCTATCTTTTTTTTTTTTTTTTTTTTTTTAGTTCAGATCAGATATGTTTGTTTCACTTAGCTTTTCTCTGATATTTTAATATGCTTAGATTAAATTTCAAGTAAAACACAATTTTAATGGGAAAAAATCAAGGGGATTTGAATTTTCTGATTTTGACAGGAAATATTTTTCGCCATTCCAAAACTGAATTTAATTGTAAATTACCTGGTTGTTTTTTTTTAAATAATTCTTAGCAAATCTAATCCTATCCCACCCAGCCAAGGTAGTCAGCTACATAAGTTGGGTGCAGGATAATTTTCCATAAAAGCCAGTGTGGTAGGCATGAGCCAACTTATTGAGATGACATTTTTTGAATTTTTTACCAGGTTTTATTTCTCTCCTTTGTTTCATCTCCTACTCTCTTAATTGAAAAACAAGAGAGCAAAAATGTCATTCACCTGTTGACAATGCAAATATTTGGTCTCAGCCTGTAGTGAAAGGGTCACCCAGAGGGAAAGAAAACCTCTAACTTAGATATTTGGGCTTTCTCCTGAGAAGCTGGAGACCAGGGGTCCTTCTGCCAGTGACTGCTCTCAATCCTAGAGTCAGATCTTTGCTACATAAAAGGAGGGGACTCAAATCTTTCTTCTTCCAGTGTCCCATGATTACTGGAATGTCATAGACAATTTGTTTGAGAAAGCCCTTCTTGCCTGAGCATAAGAACCCTCCCAAGAGACTCAGCATATTCAGAAATTCCTGGAGTTGCACTGCCTTGTATATCTGGCATGTTTTGGAAATGCCTATCAGCAAGAAAGTTGGGCTGGACATCATCTCACACAAAAATGCCAATGGCAAGAAAGTATGAAGTTCATGTCAAGCAACTCTCAGTATTATGAATAAAGAACACAAAAAAACCAGTTCAAAATAAAATTAGGTTTATAGGAATTTAAAAATGGAGGTAGTTGCACTTTTTAGACATCTCCAAGGGTATATACTGTTGAGAGTGTTGGTTTTGAGCACAGGCTGTTAAAGGGACAGATAACCACATAAATCAAGATAGCCATCTTGGTGACCTTGTGCTTATTCTCATTAAATCACTTTTGCAAATAGCACCTAGTGATTTTTAACTCTTGCACTGCTTGTCCCACATAAGTTCCTTTAAAAATACCAGCATTTTTGTTCAGTAATTTTGGAGACAAAACAGAACTGCTAATATTAAACAGTAATTTGGATAAGAGAAATAAAAATAGGTTTTGGAAGCAGGGACTGAAAGTCAGGTGGTCCCTAGTTTTAAGGGAATGCCTTAATTTCTAGAATGTATCATGAAAATACTCACCCAAATGTTCAAGTCTATTCAAATATTAGCCTAAGAAGAAGAGATAATTCATTTGCTTTCCTCCCTCAGCATACTTTAACAAGAATACATTTGGAAAACATGGATTTAAAACTCTTCAGATAGAGAAGAAAATCAAGCCCATGTTTCCCAGATGTGCTGGCTGACAGGACCTAGAATGGCACATCAGAAAAAGATCAGGTCCTCCCTTTCCAATTTCATAAACCTCTACTTTGTCACTTGTATTGAAATCACGTATCTGAGCATGGACAAAGCTTTTCCCTGAATGCTTACTTATCTGACACAGAGAAAGATACTTTGGGATTGGACTGGAGAATTCCCAGATGTCCCTTCTAACATCATCTATAGTGTAGTTCTGTGATAATGCCACACTCTGTAGTGTCTGGGAATAGGTGTCCATAGATGCCAAACTGTAGAAGACACAAGAGGGATTTGATGCTGCTCTCAGGACAGAGAACTCTGTTTGTGAGAACCTAAATCTCCTTATGTTTGTACAGGAGATAAGCTGTTAGGAGCTCCTCACCCAGCTGTGAGGAGCTCTGCAGGCAAAGAACAAGATTCCTGAAGGTAGAGAGTTTTTATGCCTTAGCTAGCTCAGTCCAGGTGTGATTCTTATTGATTCAAGGTTGTCATTGTCACTTGGACTTTTTAATTTACTTTGGTTAAGATCTTTTGAGATCTTAAAAGATTTCAGTTCACCTTACAAGACTTAACTGACTATGTTATAAAAGTAAACATACACCTGCAAAGAGACTACAGGCAGAACAGGTGACACTCATAAAAATTCCTTTCAGATAAGGAAAAGAACCCAAAATAGCAAATCCATGAGTCACTCTGGAGGCTGACTTCAACCTTCAGATTGAATGACTGAGGAAAAAAGAAAAAAAAGGTTCACAGAGTAAAATAATGGAGAATGTATACAATTAAAAAGTCCATTTTTATAGTGTTATAGAGTAAGATAACATTCTACACACTTCCTCCAGAATACTGAGCACTATTTTTTAAGGACAGATTACATATACAAAAATGCTGCATTATTGACTTTGACTAACAAGAAAATAGCAAAGAAAATTTTGCTGTAAGTCATTTCTGTTCCCTGACAAGAAATAGTCTTTGAAGAAATACCTCAAAGATGGATAAACCTATTAATATGCAGTTACTCTCACAAGCATTTTAGAAACACAATATGAAATTACTACCAGCACACAAACAAACTTGATGCTAAGTTTGATATTAAATCTCTTTGCTATCACCCAGCCTTTAAAGCTGAGGCTGACAGAACAACTATCATGACCTCCATTAATTGGAAGAAGAAACAAATTATGTCAGCAGCTATCCAAATTATAGCAAAAATTTACTAGGATCAATCAAGGACAGAGCAAAAAATACATTAGCTATGTAAATTTTTCTTTTACTTGTTGTCATAGATTTGTAGATATTTTCTCTGGTAGATTTTCAGGCATTCAATTTTCTGCTTTTTTTCAGGTATTTTCATCATGACCTACAGAGATTTAATGGTTATGGCCACACTGCCAGAAATTGCATGATTTCATAGAAAAGCAAGGAAGTTTTATCTGAAAAAAAAAAAAAAACAAAAAACCCAAAAAGGTAGTATTTTCGTAGAGGGATACTTAAATATCTCTGTGTTTAAAAGATAGAAATATGTACCAGTCTTTTCTGTTAGATGGGACACTCTAAAGCCTGAAAGGGCAACTATAAAACCTTGTGCTGCAGGTTGTTCTAAGGATTCCCCTTCTTTCAACAGGAAAAGGGGTTTCTGTAATTTATAAGTAATCCAGAGGGACAGCAAGAGCAAAGAACTTAAGGAGTTTGAGGCAAATTCATAGATTATTTTTCCATCTCTGTTTTGGCTTGGGTTTTTTTGTTTGGTTTTGTTTTAAATTAGAATGGTTTCCTTCCTTTCACACATCAAATCCTTTATGTAAATTTCCATCATCCACTGGGGGAGCTCTGTTTTAATGTCACTCCTAGTGAGAAGAAAAATCATATTTGTGTGGCATCTATTATTCAAATTGTTAAAATCTTGCCTCTACCTCTAATATGTTGAAATGTAGACACTGGTCCTTCTAAATCTGTAGTATAAATTTACTTATGTGGATGCAGAATTATTTGACATTCATTTGTCTAAGCAGTTGAATAAGGGCAGCAGACTCTTAAGACATATAGAATGGTTTGAGCTGAAAAGGACCATTAAAGATCATTTAGTTCCAAACCTCCTTCCATGGGCAGGGACACTTTGCACTAAATCAGATTGTTGAAAGTTCCATCCAATCTGGCCTTGTACACTTTCATATATGAGGAATCCACAATTTCCCTGGGCAACATGTTGTAGTGCCCCACACCCTCATTGCAAAAATTTCTTATAAATATAAATATAAATATAAATATAAATATAAATATAAATATAAATATAAATATAAATATAAATATAAATATAAATATAAATATAAATATAAATATAAATATAAATATAAATATAAATATAAATATAAATATAAATATAAATATAAATCCACCCTCTTTCAGTTTTAAGTCATTGCCTCTTGTCCTGTCACGACAGGACTTGGCTTAGATATCTTTCTTCATCTTTCTTGTAAGCCACTTTTATGTATTGAAAGACTGCAAATATTTTCTTGTTGTTCCTGAGACAATATCTTGGTTTAAAAAGGTAATTTCATTATTTCCACATGAATGTATTCACAAATCATCAAGGAGGCACAATCAAAACCTGATGATGATGATGATGATGATGATGGTAGTTCCCATTAGAGTCTGTGAATATATGTGGAGGTTAATGAAAGGTGATTACAAGAAGTGAGGCAGTAAAAAAGGTTTCTGGACAGGTGTCACACCTAGTCCTATCTCATTAATGAGAAGTTAGGAAACAGAAAATTAAATTATTTTCTGCATTACACCAGAGTAATTTACAGCCTAATTCTGCAGAGATGTTTAGGCTACAATAGAAGGTGTCAGACTATCATGTTTAGAAATGCCCCAATGTGCTTTCCAATTCAAAGCACAACGTGATTTATTAAGTACCAAAGTCTTTGAAAGCAGAAGCATTAATACGTGACAATGTAGCATATGCATTGCATTATTAGGAAATAAATGTTAATGGAAACATGAAAGAAAATAAATTGAAAGTGAATTTTAGGGTCAGAATTGCTTAACCCCATAGATACAACAAAAATATTTTGGATAAAATCCGTAGTCGCCAGAGTTTCCCATCAGGAATTTAATTCCCATGAGAGCTTTCTTTTTCTCTAAAGGTCTAACCCTTATTCAGTCTGTTTTATTTATGTTTTTTCCAATCCGTAAACTGAGCATTTCCAAGTGCCTTGTTTTTAATGAAGTGTAGCAGTAGTATTTAAGTGGAATTTAGACAAATGTGCAGATATACCCATGTGTATTTTCTGCAAGCTCATATGCAAATATATGAATAATTACAAATGTAGCTAGGTAAAGACCAAGGGCTGGTGTCTGTTGTTATGTGCTATCATTCTTCACCCCGAAATAGAATGTGTTATGAGATCTACAAAGTTTCTCTGTGGAATTCCCCTGGCTGCTGAAATAATGTGATGTGGTTTAGTGGTGTTATTCAGTCAAGTGTTGGACTTGATAATCTTAAAGGTCTTTTTCAACCTTAATGATTCTATAATTCTATGAAAATAGTAGAAACAAGGGCAAAAGAACTGGTGAAGGGTAAATCCAACATACTAAAAGCATGGAATAAACCTGTCTCTTGGAGCACCCTTTACTACCATCACAGTAACCCAGGCATCACTTCAGGATGCCCTTAACTCGAGTTAGTTCAGATTGCAGTGGGGTGTACTGCTAAATCCTGCACAAATGTTCTCTGCCTTTTATCACAGAATCCATCTGTTGATAAGAGACACAGCAAAGACCTTTCTGGTGTTTTCAAAACATGTAGCAGATGGAACAGGTGGCGTTGAAGGTGTTCTGGATGAAGGAAAGGACTAACTCAGGCTGGCTGGAGCTGAGGAGATACTCAGCCTCCTTTGGATTGGTGTGTTAAACAGAGCTGGAAACAGGCAAGGTGGCTCAATTAATGTCATGATTTGGGAAGCACCCTGACCACCAGCAGCCTGGCTGTTACTGAGCACATCCAGTATTCCTTTATCAAGGAGCCCTTATCAACTTAGATCCTCTGCATCATGCAAGGTTTTCATACTGTGGCTTCTCCAGGGCATGCCTGGCTTTCTGTCCACTATCCCAGCTACTCCAAGGATCTTGTCCTTGGCCAGGATTTATGCTCAGAAATGCTGAAAACAGTATGATCACTTTGTGGTTGAAGTTAGGTCTTTGACAGTAAGCAACATAACTACTCTTACGCAAATATTTGAGTTAATTTTCCTCCAGAGCAGATTCCAGAATCTGTTACCAGCAAGAAGTTTTATTTTACTTGGAGCACAATACTTCTGTGACTGTGTACGTGTGACAAAGTGAACTTTTATCTAGTGTTTGCTTAGCAAACAAGGACCTAATCAAGAGCCCATTGAAGGCAGTGTGAAGGGTACTATTGCCCTGGATCAGGCATTGAATTGCTCTCACATTGTCCTTAAATATAATGTATATATTAAATGCTGTATAAAATATTGTCCAAATACATAATGAAGGGAAGAAATAAATTTTTCTTCAGTCCCAAAATTTTAAAATCATTGGCTATAACATCTTAATTCATAACATCACTGGGAAACACCTTTTCATCACTGAAAAACTGGGGGCAGTAACAGCAAACACTTGATTCCTGACCATAGAAAACACTTGCCTGAAGTAAGTCAGAGGTTAGCAGTGCATGAATGTCTCTCCATCCAGGAAACAGCCTCACCTCCTCATCATTCAAAGCCTCAGTCCTGCATCTCAAAACAGAGCATGTGCTAGAAATGGGAGTATGAAAAGGGGCAAGCACTGGTCTTGTTTCCAGATTAATTGAGGGCCTGAGCAATTTCCAGGTGAATGCACTGTTTGTCCTTGTGGCTTTTTTTGTAGTGTGACTAATTGATCTCAAGAAAAGAAAATATTCTGGAGTGAAAACCAGAATTACTCAGTGTAACAGAACAGTAGACTGAGACATAGAGCATTTAGTAGATTCCTAGTGCAGCACACTTCTGTTTATGCCCAGCTGGAATACTACATTGGTAATATTCCTTCAAAAATAAAACGGCAAGGCAAGAGAAGAGAAAAATGAGGATGTTTGTTCTACATGACAGAATTGTAAAGTTGCACAGCAGCTGTGTGAGATTATTAGTTCAAAGGCACCTGCATTAATTTAAAAAGCACATTTTGCACATCACCCATTAATAGGTCTGTGGTTCCACAGGCAATTCAGCATATTTTATTGCTGCAATAGTGAGGAAACCTTTCTCTCCTCCATTAGTATATGTGCTCTCCTTCCTCTATCCTGATCATCCTCCTTCCCTTTCTCTCAGTCCCGGTGGTACCATCCTGCACACATTCTGGCTCTGATCACACCTCTGGGCTGAGTTAGCTATTTGAAATATCAGAAAGCCCTTCATTGTTTTGTCTTGGCCTTGTTTTCTGTCACTTCAGTAAATTAAACTGACACAGAAGTGTCTACAAGTGCTGAAAGCTAGCAGAAGGAGTGAGTGGCTAAGAACAGGGTGGACAGAGAGACACGGGGAAAAAACTTGTTTTGAGAAGTGATGAGCTGTCTGCGAATGTAGCAGTTTAGCGAGCTGCCCCCAGCTGGTGGTAGAACCTTCAGGATTCAGCTTTGCATAGAGAGAATAGCCCCTTGACTTCAGTGGTTTGCTTCTGTTAACACCTATTTAGAAGTTGTTTGCAGATATGCTAGGTATACAAGTAGTGCTGCTAATAGAGCTGTTCGGAGTATCTGCAGAAACTCTCAAAATCACTTCTTTAAGGGTGAACATATCCTCAAGCTCTATTCTTGGATAATTCATTGAGGAACACAAGATGTTTGAATAGCTGCTGAGTGAAAAACTCTGCTGGCCTACTCAATATTTTTTTTCCTGAATGTACCCACCAAAGCACAGTGCAAATACATGAATGGTGAAGTGACTGTTAAGTCTGTAAGCTTGTAGGAGCACATACTTATATGAATACAAACATTTTCTACCAAATTTGGCACAGGAATAAAGAATACATATTGAAAAATGGCATTTCAAAATCAAGATAAGCAACCTGAGACAACTGTTTAACATTAACTGAAGAGAGATGAAAAGAGAGGTAAGTATTCAGATTTTTTGCTTACATGTAGCTACATAAGGTCAGAACTATGCAGTTTACCTCAGCTACCTACAGAGCATCATCTCCCTGGGTTTGTAGAGGATAGAGACATCTGAACTGTGAAGAGGTTAGTGTAATATATGGCTAATTTATTTTGAAGTTTGTTCTTTAGGAAGAAAAATAGAAGGCCCCACTTCTATACAAAACAGAATGGGTTTTCATTTAAAGACCATAGGGAGTAGGCAAAATACCCAAATGTAAAGAGACAAGAGAGAAAGGTCTGGCTTTATCAGCTGGAGACACAGCAGGAAATACATTATTAAACATCACCATCTACTGGATGCCAGCAACTGTTCCTTTATAAAAGGGAACCATGAGCTTCTATGTTGAGTTTAGCTGTCAGACAAGCTGATGCTTTCAGAGACCTGGAGCCCTGCTTGTAAAGTTATTGGCAAGGCAAGGATTATGGGTCTTTTCCATACCAGGCTGGGAAAAGATTTTCAGCATTATGAAAGCTCAGAAAGTTCAGGGTGATACAATAAAGGCTATGAAATTACTAATAAAGCAGAATGAGAACCTACAAAAAAGAAGGTGGGAGTAGTCAGGCAGGAGGGCAGTAGCATCTTTTGGCTAATAAATTTATTTTCTTGTGGTATTTTTATCTAGATACACACACACAAACACACACACACGTGTACCTGATGGAGGTGAATGGTTCTCCTCCTGGGTAGTTTGTGCTGATTGCAGTTCCATAGTTTTGAATATTAACTTTTCACTCTGCTGGCTGCTGATACCATACTCATGTGATATTTATCATATTTATGTGATTTTACAGCATCAAGACTGGCTGTTCACAGAGCTTGCTGAGGCCAAAAGACACCAGTGCAGGTTGCACTCCCCTGCTAGAGCTGCTGAGCTGGACTAGCTGGGCAATGAAAGATCCTGCTTCCCTTCCCCACTGAGAGCAGAAGTCCCCAGCCCCACAATGAAGGATGCCACCTCCCTTGCCTGATGCCCTCCCTTCACTTTCACATCTTTCTCCACCTTCTTGTACAAGCACCAGAGAAGCCACAGCACAGAGTGGCAGCAGACAGTGATATAAGTATCCTCTGTGGTAGAAGAGAGAGCCAACAGAAAAGTGCTAAAATTTGAGGATCCTCCTCTTTCTTTCCCTTTGCTTTCTCTAAGGTTCCACTTGGTTGCATGCACGAAACTGTGACTTAAGACACCAGAAAGAAGCAAATTCTTTGGAGTAATTAGTTAGCAAAAATTGCTGATGTATAAAAAACTTGAGAAGGACTCAGTAAAAATCTGCAAAAACAAAAATTTCCCTTATCACTGAGTGATGTTCTCAAGTCATCATTACAGTTAATTTATCAAAAGGAATGATTCAATAATTATTGGAAACAATAAAGCTGAGATTTTGGAGGATGTTTCAATGTTTTGACCCATTAATTAATAGAGATACTTTAGTCAAAATAATTTTTTGTGATAAAAAATCTTGGATATATGCTTTCAAAATGTGTTGCCAGTTGACAGCGTCAAATGCAGAAGCTCTTAGCTCAGTGCACCAATTCTTTTTTAAACTTTCAAGACCAAAATACTCTCAAAAAATAAACACCAAGATGTGGAAATGACCAAAATAAATGGGAAAGCTATCTTGTTTGAATTGGTGATGATTAAAACTGTTTCTTGCAATGAGTCACAGAAAACCAGAAATGGAGTTTCAGAAAGAGCTAAATAGATTCATGCTATCAAAGCACAAAGAATCACAAACACTGACAATAATGACAAATGAATTTATTATATCCTTGTAGAATACTGGTATGTACCATACTTTACTTTTATTGTCCTATCAGCATATTTGGAAAGAAATAGGTGTTAGAATTTACCATATAGTCCTGGCATCAATGCCATATCAGGGCTTCTGTGTAGTTCATTTGTCTGGGGAGGATATGAGCTGAAACAGCTTCCAACACTTAAGTAAACATCATGCAGGATTACACAAGAACAGATCAATAACAAATTGTATTTCTATTGCTGCATTTATCTTACAAACATTTTGCAGTTCATAACACAGAACCCCTCAGGCAGATTGCTGTTAATGGCAAGAAACACTGATATGAATAAAGTTGAAAAATACTTGTTTTAATGTGCTGTGTTGGCAACAAAGAAAAGGAACACTGCAGCAAGATGAAACAGTGCAATACCTGAGGGCTGATATATAAGATATTTCACATGTAAGTTATAGAAACAAATAATTCTGTTGTCCTACAGAGCACACATATCTGATCATTTACTCCAAGCTATACAACAGACTGATGAATTTTGGTGAGATTACATAATACGAAATTCACCTAAAACCAAGCAAGTCTTCCCAGGCTCTCAGTATGGACCTAGAAAGAAAACAGATTTATGAGAAGATGATCTGTTTTACTGGGTAATGGGCCTGTTATGAATTTCCTCTGGGAGACACCTTTTCTCCTACATAACTCTAAAGAAAGACTGAGGTGAACAGATAGACTAAGAAAACTAAATCTGAGACAAAGTTAGGCAAGAGGTGTTGCATACTTTAAGTACCAACTATAGAACCATAGATTAGTTTGGGTTGGAAGGAACCTCTGAAGCTCATGTAGTGCAATCCTCCTGTTGGACATCTCCAGCTACATCAGGTTGCTGAGAGCCCCATCCCATCCAGTCTTACATTGAAGGTTCCCAGGAATGATGCATGCACTCACCTTGGCATTCATCCTTATGTGTATGTCTATATATTTGTATAGGTCTCTGTGTGTGTACAGGCTTTGAATAGAAAAATTCTAAAAAACCAAATATAAATGGATATATGTTTTAACTGTTTTACTTCATAATTAGATGTTATTCAGTAATAAGCAACATGGTTAGGACTATATTCTCAACAGACATACCCCAGAATGATACTAGAAATTTCTAGGCACAAGCAATGCTGTAATCTCCTTGGTACTTGTGGTTTCAGCTAGCCCAGTTCTATACCTGCCCCATCCTTTCTGTCTCCCAAAGGCTGAAATCATACAGTAGGGTGGACTGTTGACTCCAGCAAGAGGAAGCTTTAATGTGGGGAAGGACTGTCCACTTGCCATAGCTTTTGGTGTCTCTCCTTTGCTTCAGCAGGATTGCAAATCGTTGCTACAGGGTGGAAACTCGCTGATCTCTAGGGTGGACTCCTAACTCAGTTAATTCCTGATGATGATGATAATAGAATTCATTAGTGTCACTGAGGATATTCTGGCATCTTAAAAATCCTGCCCTTTAAGAACAAATAGCTACATTTAGCTCCATAATATCAAGCAGACATGTTCAATGTCCCGTGGGATTTTGATCAAGATTCAACCCAACAATATGCAGCTGAGAGGTTTTATTATACCATGGAAATACTGACCATGGTGAACCAGATTGTGAGCACCTGTGCCAAGTGCTCAGACCAGTCAAGTCAGAGGGTCAAATAAGATTTTACTACAACCTCAAACAAAACCATTGGAACCAGATGCTAAACTGTCCCAATGAGTTACAGTAAGAACTGACACAGGCACGTGTGGTCAAAACCATGTATAGCATCTCTTAATTAAGTAAGAAGGGAACATGGAAACAGGGAAGAAATGTTGAATGGAGTAACTGGTAATGAAAGAAATATATTTTACACAGTGTTAGGAAGAGGTGTAAGCAGAACAGCAGAACTTTCAGGCTAAATGCAATTTTTTATTCTGGGACCCTCTCACAAGTCTGCCTCAGGTCTGAAGCCCATCATTTATTCTTATGATGAGGTTTTGGGCCTTTCAGCAGATATGGGCACACCTGGGGTTTTGTTAAATATGGATTTGATAGGTGATAGCTGGTCTGACAATGCATCTGTGCAGGAGTGGAAGAGGTCATACTCTGCTGCTTTGTACTGATGGTGGGATCAGTGACTCGAGGTACAACAGAAGAGTTGAAGGAAAACAGCAGTTCACAAGCTTTGAGTTTGTGACAGGCAGCATTACCTGATGGCTCAAAGAATGCTTTACAATTCATCCAATACAGTATTTCAGGGCTGCTTGCTGTCACAAGTCATACTACAACTTCCAAGTCCTTATCTGGAACACGCAACACCTAACATTTTGCTTTAATGAGAATTTATTAAAACGGTGGATGTTGCAGTGATCAGACTAAATTTCCATCCTATTGACAATTTTGTTCTCTGGAAAAAGCAAGGACCACTTTCTGTGATTCTCTCCTGTCATTTCTCCATCAGCATGCTGAAATGGAGCACAGCAAGCAAAGACACGTCTGCCAGATGAACATACAAAACGAAGGTATTCTGTTCCAACACCCACCAAATTACACTGGGAATTAAGGAAATAGACAGTGCCCAGAAGGCTCCCACGACTGGCCCAGCGGCCGTCAGGAGGCAGCTGCGGAGCGCCCGTGAGGAGGGGAGAATAAGGAGAGCGCCTTCTGCCCTGACGGGGCGAGGGGACCCTGCGGCCGCCCTTGCCTGGGCCGCGGCGGGCAGGAGCTGCTCCCCGACACCAGCCGGAGCCACCGCCGCCGGGAGTTAATCATTAAATCCCGGCAGATCCGCTCCTGGCCGGCTCTCCCGAACCTCCTCGGCCTTCAGCCGTGCCCTGTCCCCTTCTGGCGTGAGCGAGCACGGCGGCGGGGGAAGCGGTGCAGGGCCGGAGACACCTCCCTGCGGGGCCAGCCGCCTGCGGGCCGCCGTGCGAGGCGCAGCCCCCTGGGCCGTCCCTGCCCGCAGGGGAGCCATGCCGCCTCCCCGGACGGCGCCGTAGGGCACACCTATCCCCCGCTGCCGCCCCCGCATCGCCTCTCCTCCCCTTCACGGCGGCGCTTGGCCTATACTGTCTCCGGCCGCGGTGCAGAGTCCCGGCCCCCCCCAAGCCGGCGCCCCCCGCGCCCTCAGGCCGCCGCCGCCGCGCCCGCCCCGTCCGCCCGCTCCCGTCCCCTGCCGCCGCCCATGGGCGCCGCCCGCGCCGCGCCGGGGCAGAGCCGGCGCCGCTGAGGAGCATGGCCAAGGGACCCGAGCAGGGGGACGCCTTCCTGCACCTCCCGGCCGCGCAGGCGGTGCCCGCCGAGGCGCAGGAGGAGCGCTACGCGGGGCTGCTGGGGCGAGGCTTGCTGCCCTGCGCCCGGGAGGCGCTGCCCGAGCCGCCGCTGTCCGCCGGCATCAAGGCAGGTAAAGGCGGCGGGCGGCGGCGTGCCCTGCCCGGCCCGCGGCGGGACCGGCGGCGGCAGCCGCTGCTCGGGCTCCGGCGGGGACGCGGCTGCCGGGCCCGTCCCTCAGCGGGCAGGGCGGCAGGCGGGAGGGGCGGCGTGTGGCGGGACGCTAACGATGCCCTTGGGTGTCTCTTCTTGTGCCCCGCGGCGCTCAGAAACACGCTTGGGAAGCGAAGCCCTCTCCTCGGAAGAAGAGGATGCGGATGCTCGCGACGGCGCGCTGACAGCCGCCGACCAAAGCCCGTCTTCGAAGAAGAGCATCGCGCAGATCATGAAGGACAAGAAGAAGCAGACGCAGCTCACCCTGCAATGGTAGGGCTCCGGAGAGCCCCCGCTGCCCGCCCTGGGGCTCCAGGACCGAGCCGGCAAAGTGTCCGTCACACTCCAAGGGACCTTTCTCTAACAGCTGAGCCGGCAAGCAGGGCGACATCTCACAGTCCTTGTAGAAAGAATTTGTCAGTTTTGGGGTGTTTCGTTAGCTGCTTTTTGTTTTCTGGTTTTGTTTTGAGGGTTTCTTTTGGATGAGCCTCATTTGCAAATAAGGACAGCCATCCCCAAGTTTCTGTGTTTTGAAATTATCAAAGGTTTGTCACTTAACAGCAGTCTCAGTCAAATTCTCACACTATGTGGCTATCAATGAAATGTGTCATCAAAATGTAGAAATGAAACATTATTTAAGAATTGCATTTGTGAATGGCTGTTTTAATTATACTTTAAGGCAGTGACAGTTAGAATTTCCTCTCTTATAATGCATTTCTTTTACATAATGCTCTCACACCCACTGGAGGCCCTGGCTTTGATTTATTTTATCTGGGGAAAAAAGTTAACCAAATAAGAGGTAAAATTCTGCAGACATTAATTGATAAATGTTTATGTTAAAGTACACTTGAAATTAGGGAGCAGTGCTTTTGAATTAAATGGGAATTTAATTATAAAATGTAGACTGTCAATAGAGATTATTTTTTCCCTTCTAACTGAAAAATTAGACTAATCCAAATAGTTCAGCTTCTTAGTCTAGTTTACATCTGACTTCTGAGTGTATATAGTTAAGGATTTAAGTCTGGGAAGTCACTGCAAAATTACTCAATATGCAGTGCATACTACACAGTATTTTCTTAAAAATTTGTATAATTTGAGAAATAAATTTATTGCACATCATCCCAGGAGCAGAGCGATGTAAAATTATAAAGAAAAAAAAAGCACAACAGGACAGAGAAACACCCAGCTATTACCAAGTGTTCTCTTGAAGTGAAGCAGTCAGATTTTTGCTTTTTTTCAAAATTTTAGTTTAATGACCATCAATCAGCACTTGTATTCTGTAAATACAAGTGGGAATGATTCCCAATGATTGGGAAGCTACATAGAAATTCACTTTCTTTAAAAAAAACCTGTTTTTTTTCACTGGAGTTTGAAGCATTTCCAGGTCCTGAGTGGAAATTAAAAAAGCAGAAGGAGGAAGAAAAGAGACATTAGCTCAAGTGTTAAAGATACAGTGGAACATAGCAGGTCCCTGCTCTTAAATCCTTTCAAAGGGCTGCTTTAAACCCAGGTCTTTCATAGTTAGTTAAGGCTCTTATTTTCAGACAGACGATGAATCTTAGCTGATGATAATTTATTTATTTAAAGCAAAAAGTCCAGACATTGAAAAAGACATTAAGAACAGGGATCTGGCTCCAGGTTTTACATATTCTGAACTAGCCTAAGCACCAAGTGTGGAGTCTGTCTATAGTGCCTGTCATGTTCAGGAGACACTCATCTGTGTGCTCTGATGGCATTCTTCAGTAAAATTAAAAAAAACAGAAGAACAACCGAAAAAAAGAGAGCAGTACCAAAAACTGGAAAATGCAGCTGGGAGAAGTGGCATGTTGCTCCTTACTCTGTCAGTTTCTTTCTCTGCACAGGCTGGAAGAAAACTATATTGTATGTGAAGGAGTCTGTTTACCAAGATGCATCCTTTATGCACATTATTTAGACTTCTGCAGAAAAGAGAAGCTGGAACCTGCCTGTGCTGCAACTTTTGGGAAGGTAATAAGTGAATGCCTTCATAATTTGTTAGATCTGTTGTTTGGAAGAATCACAGTTTAGTACACTCATGTAAAAATTATTCTGAAGTTCACGTTTTCTACTGCTAATGTACATGAAATCAGATAAGGTATAACTACACTGTCTCCTTAACATCACCTTTAGGAGATTGAAGCTGAAATTCCCTTTGATTTGTTGATGTTTAAAAAAAAAAAAAAGGCATTCTCTCTGAGTGCTTATTTTCTTTTCCTTTTTGTTCATGACATTAATAGGTTCTTTGCACAAAACCAGATCTGACATGGAAGACACTTGTAATTTTATTAAAGGCAGTGTAAAGTGAGATGTGATACAAGCAGTACTACAAGGAGAAAAGAAATTAATAGCACAGAGAGCTCCCAAATGAAAAATTGTTGATTCATTCTCTTTTCTACCCTCCCCTACAATTAATCCTGAAGTAATTTAATGAAAGAGAGATATGAACTCTCCAAATTAAATCCTGAGTATTTAGTGAAACAGGAAACCAAAAATGTTTCAAGGATCATCTTTTTTTAAGCACAACTGATCTAGTAATGGTTTGTACATAGCAAAATGCATTAATTAAATTAAATTACAATAATGGATTTAAAATCTGGTTCATAAAATGTTAATTTCCTATTTTATTCCTCTTGAAGTGGATATACTAAAATAGTGGATATCTAATTTTCATACACAGTTTCAGTATAAATGGGAAAGACAGTGGTTCCATTTGAATATTGTTTTGACAGTTATCTGTAAGACGTATCTAATAGATATTAGATCTACCTCTATTACTGAATTAATTTTTCAGATCACACTTTCAAATAAAAATATCGATTTCTATTTGTTTGTCTTTGAAAATGGAATAGCTAGAGGGCAGAGTTTCCCTTGGTTTTTTTTTTAGATCTCTGAAGCAAAAGATACAGTTGTACTTTAGGAACTTGAATATAAGAGGATTCTGGTGAAACAAGCTACATTTTAAAATATGGAAGTGAAAACGGAAAGGGAGAACAGGTGGGAAGACTGGAGATACACAGCAAAATGGACAAGGATGGAAGAAAGCCTACAATGTGAAACTAATCGTTTATGTTGTGCCATAAGTTATCAAAAATGTTAATCCATTAATTACTTTTCATATATTTACACTAGGATTTTTCTATAAACAGATTTCTAAGAAAGTTTGCCAGTGTTAGAAATTAATGCAGTTGTTTTCTCTTTAGACCATTCGCCAGAAATTCCCTCTCCTTACCACAAGGCGGCTTGGAACAAGGGGCCATTCAAAGTAAGTCGCAGTTACGTGTGTATCTGCTTATAGAGCACATTTTAGGAATCGTGTATTTCCATGTCTCCTTAATATGTACTAATTGCCAGGGGACTTTATTCAGCTGGTACACTGCAAGTGATAACTCCCATGTACACAGTGAAACTGATACTCAGACTCAAACATTTATGTTTGAAAACATTGCTGTGTAATTTTTAGAATTGAACTGATTAGGCTTCTAAATCTTGTCATTGCATTTATTGACCCATGCATACATTGCAAATATATTTCAAAATATTAGATATAAAAAGGATTTATAGTACATGTCTTTTCTTTAGCTGCTCATCTTTCTATAAATAGTGATTTTATTTCTCTTTTGCAAGACTAACAACTTTCATTGTGTTCTCTGTGTAACAATATGGGTTCACTTAAATACACCACCAGAAGAAACATTGTTTTAAATTGAAGTTAAGGTATATTTCTGCTCTTTGTTGTGAGTATCTTATAAAACTCTGGAAAGTACACAGTCTGTACTGCAGTCATTTAATAAATAATGTAACCTATTAATTTGTACATTTGATCTGTGAAATATCAGGTTATTTATCAGGTTATTTTAGGAGATAGTACACAGTCTGCAATGTATAGAGGAAAACTGGAACTGAAGTTAATTTCTCTTTTTGTAGGTGACCTGTAGATCACCTGAATAAAGGTGTTTTGAGGACAGAAACTATTAGAAGGTTATTTATTAAGGAAAAGAGGGATTTTGTGCATTCTCTGCTGTGGTGAACTTAAGCTGTGATTACAGGCATAAGATGATGTGGACATAGCTTTGCTGCTGGTGTTGTGTTTAAGATTTTAAGAGATCTGGCATTCACAATCTGTGCAGGAATATTTGGCAGCGTACTAATTCATCAATGTTATGGTAAATTCTGGGTCAGGTTCATAACCCAGCATATTTGGTGACCCACTTGGTGACAATGAACGAGATAATGCAAGGGAGAAATCTCCCACATACTCATTATATATTTGTTCTGAGATAACTAACAGATTGATAAACAGGATCCAACGAGGATCCAAACTTCCAAAACATATTCTGTGTCTGCATGATTTAAGCACAGTAAGTCAACCTTTATTAAGTAAACAAATATGTTTCAAATATGTACATAACTACAAAATTAATTGTGTTAGAATATGTGTGACTATAGTCCCCTTTTCTCAAAGACATTAAACGATATTAATATACAAGTAGCACATGCCCAACATGAGGCAGATTCCATATCCCTACTGACCTTGTTGGTATTATGTGCCATATTTTCGTATGGATTAACTGTTCTTGAACAATTTCCTCACAGAAATGAGGCATCATCAGGTTTTGTTTGAACATCTGGCATTTGTTTCTCTGTATTTTTTTCGTCAGTTTTCCTCAGAGGCTTTTCCTCTGCAATTCTCATTTCTGCTAAGATACATTTATCTTGATCTTGCTGTGCTACAAATGACCTCACAAAAGGCACAAATGACAGTATTACCAGTTCAGAGACTAAATATAGCAGCAGTAGTCATAGGGAAGTGTCAGTATAAATAATAGAATCATAGAGGCATAGAATGATAGAATGGTTGGGGTTGGAAGAGACCGTAAAGATCATCTAGTTTCAACCCGTGTGACATGGGCAGAGACACTTTCAACTAGACCAGGCTGCTCAAAGCCCCATCCAATCCAGCCTTGAACTTCCAGGGATGGGAGATCCACAGCTGCTCTGAGCAACTTTTGCCAATGCCCAAACACCTCACTTTAAAGAATTCTTTCATAATATCTAATCCAAATCTACCCTTTTTCAGTTCAACGATCTCTGATAATCAGTTTTTCTATCTGTGGTGGTGTGGGCCGTGTCCCCCTCAGAACTACAGATTCACTGAGGAGTAAATGAATTTATTTGCAAAAGTAATTCCATTAAATTAATAATAATGAAGTTAAAGGACTGTTCATAAGTTTCAATAAATTACTAGTTACTCTCTTTCTATGTTAGCATGGACTCTAAATGTTATAAGCAGTTTCTGAGTTACTGGGACTAGTAGGAGAGTTCTTACTAGCACTTAAAACATATTTTTTAAAGTACAGTAGTGTAGTGACATTGTATTATTTCTACTGCTGCTATCTTTATTACCATATAATGCTAGAGGATCATTATTCCTCACTATTCCTGGCAATGATGTTTTATATAGCAGTATTGTCCCAGAGCTCTGATCATTATTCAGGACACTATTGGAGTCAGATGCTGCAAAAGCATAAAAAGGAAGAAGACAAATCTTCTCAGGTAGAATAGTTGTTCTTAAATTTAGAGAAAAGTTAACACCCTGGGAAAGAAATGCCTTCCTGGACACTGCAAGCATGCACGGTAATCTATTGGTAGAGCCTGGCTGAAAAGAAAGCAAAGAAAATAATTTCCTTTTTCCATCATCTTCAAGGGGGCAGAAATTGTTTTTCTCCCACTCTGCAACACGCTCTTTCTGACATCCTCATGAGCATGAATTGGATTTGAGGAAAAGCTCTTGCACTAACATATGGAATACAGTTGCTGTTTTAAGGTGTGAGATACACAAATGTTAGTTTCTTCTCTGTTCCCAAACAGCATTTGTCATCTCTAGTTCAGGGCAAAGGACAAACTTAAAACTGAGTCTGATAATTCCTAGAATTCCAGTCAGAATCTCTCTTTCTCTGTGTTTACATCCAACAACCCATTTGTGTAAAGTGTCATTGCTAAAACTTAATTAAACATTTGGCCAAGAAGATCCAACACACTGGACACAATTTTGTTAACAAAATATATTAGTCTGTCGTGCCCTAATCACTCTACACAGCTGAAAGTAAGGAAAATTTTCTTTTTTCACTCTGCTGAATGAAAGAAGATACAAGCACCATAAATACTTCCAACTGCTCTCTTAGATTAGTATTTCATAAGCAACAGTTCTCTGTTCTGCATCCACCTTTTTGCAGTGGTAATTTTGAACATACTGGGGTCAATGCTGGAACTCAGCTGTAACTTTGAGAGTACACAAATCACATGAAGCAGCTATTTGGGAAAACATACAGACTGCTCAGTCCATATACGTGGAAGACTGTTTGAGCTTAAGTTACAATTTAATTTCTTTGTAGACTTTGATCAATGATGAATCTTAGCTTTTATCCATCATGTCTGAAAACTATTATCTTATTTATTAGGAGTGATTTAGTGGGTTAATAAAACTGATATGGCAGCTGGCCCTGTGATAAGAAGTTATTGCAAGTCCCTGAACAGCTTAAGCCTATCATTTCCTTATCAGCTATCATTTGTGTCACTGTATGCTAAAATCAGAGCTACAAGTTGTGTAGGAACATATGTTACAACAAACCACTGAAATTAAAAGAGAAAAGTAGTTTGGCTTGTTTTGTAAAATGTTTGTTTCAAAAATTGAGAGTAAATTCCTTGTAGTAACTGGTTACATTTTGTTTGTTACACAACAGAAATAATAAATAGAAAAATACAAATATATTGTACATATGCACAAAAATATGCACATAAAGAGATGGAAGGCATTTAAAGATGTAGGTTAAAGATGTTGTCAGTGTGTCTGGTATGGGTATACTACTCTCAGCAGGGAGCCCAAAATAAGCTATTGAACTAATGGCTTGTAAGAGAATAATAATCTTCATACCATAATACTCTATGGAGTATGCCACACAGAGTTTGAAAAGTAAAATTGTATTATTTTTAAAAATTTTTGTGCTTTGATTGGAAAGCTGTTTTTTTTAGCAGCAATAATTCAGCTGCACATTACTGAAGAAAAACAGAATGATACCTGCTGTGCCTTTAATACACACAAAACATGGACTGAAAATGTCTAGTCTCTACATAGCAAGATGTCTCAGTGATAAATTCTGAGGGCATTCCAGCAGGAACAAGTATGTTTCCTACCACTGGATACTTGAGAATCTGAATCATACAACAATTCCTGTTCCTAACCCAAATATATTAATATTGAATTTGATGTGGAATAATCTAGATATTGAACCATAGCTCTGTAAAGAAGTAATGCTTGTACTTGCTTCTGACCCACTCCAACTGAGGAATGCCAAATTTATGGCAAAAGTGTACAAGATTTTATTTTAGAATTCAAAAATTATACATGATTGAAGCATGGAAATTTAAACTGTTGGAATGAGATGTGGGTAACTGCTTGCTTACGTGGCTGATGACAAATGGGCAGATAGCATTGTTAAAAAAGCAGACACAACTGTATTATTTTTCATTCTGTTCAGTGGACACCCTTTGCAATGTAAAGACTAAGTAAATGCTGTTATTTCAATGAAATTAATGTAAATGAAAGTAAATGAAGTAATTTCAAATAATTCATACATGTATATTTTCAATACCTTTTGTGTCACTGTAAGGAAAGAGGGAAGACATTTTTGGCTTTCCTAGGGGTTGACACGTGCCACAGTGATCCAGCAGTGTTATGTAGATTCACCAGTTTCAGGGAAGAAGTAAAGGTGATGGTGCCACTTTCTCTTATGTTTCTTGGCTGTAAAATCCTGAATGCACACAACAGACTGTCCAGAAACAGAAAAAACTATTGCAGCTGAGATTGTCAAAGCTTCCTAGGTTAGGCAAGTATATCATCCTAATGACCATTTTCTTAGGCATAATTTGTATCTATTGCCTTTAACCAGCTTTGTTGCTATAAAGCACGTGAGGGCTTTGTTCTTGCCTGTGACAGTTCTGTACAAGAACAAACAAAATATTGTGATTTTTTTTTTTTTAATGCTCATCACCAGGAACAGCAGAGATGAGATGAGATAAACATTTTTGTTCATGTGTTCTATGAACTACTTGCCGAGACTTCGTGTTTTAAGAATGCATTTCTTCAAGCTTTTAGGGAGTTTCAGTGAAATCAGAGGAATGTGTTGCAAAGTGCTACTTTGAAGCAGCTCAGTTAAACCAGCTGCCATGGTACTTTTGAGCTAATATTAGTAAAAAACAAATTAACCTTTCTGTTCTATTCATAACATTCTTTGACAAATTTGGTTTAACACAATCAGTTTTTAAATCTGTTAAGTGGAATTTATAAGACAGGGCCTATCAACTTTGATAGATGAACTCAAGCAAACTTTGCTATGACCGGTAAGGAAAGAGCTGCCCCCAGCTTGCTCTCCTGCCCTTCTCTCAGAGGTCATTATTTTGTAGCAAAATCAGTGGAAAGGAGTAAGTAGCTACTGCACAGCCAGTTTTCTTAGCACTAACTCAACCTTTTTTGCATCTTTCATGTCTTTGGTAAAGGTGTTGAGTATGAGTACTGTGAAGCCTGAGTAATAAGCATGTTTCCTTTTTCAATCTGTATTTGGGAGCAGTAATCTCTGGTAGAGCAACAAGGGAGACAAATGTAGATGAGAAGTGCCTAAATGGCTTAATAATTTAGAGTTAGCCTATGACTTGACAGAAGAACGAATGAATGAATGAATGAATGAATGAATGAATGAATGAATGAATGAATGAATGAGATATTATCATTATTAGTCATAGGAGACTGAACACTAAGTTATAAGGTGCACTGGGTAACTATTTTCAACTGAGAAAGGCTCTGAGGGACTAAATGTAATGGTGGTGAGCGAGATAAAATGAACCTGGTAAATCAAACCCTTTCAAATAAATGAAGTAAAATGAAACAGAAGGTGTATTAGAGAAAAGAGATGTAACATGTTTCTGTAATTTGTGTTCTAGCTTCATTCTTCTAGTAATTGAGAAAGTATTTTAACCCTTGAATTTTGGATCAAATCATGACAATACTCTTTTCTATGAGACTAGATTTTGTTCCGTACCAGTGAAAGGAATTGTTAGGTCTTTTTTGAAAAGGTTTCAGAAAGCATTTAAAATTGGTCTGAGAGCTTGTTTTACTTTCAGTTTGGTTTGGCAGCTTGGTTTACTTGACATATCATTCATAAATGCTCCTTGGATTTTTTTTGTTGTTTTTTGGTTTTTTTTCCTTGCAGGTATCACTATTATGGAATTGGCATTAAAGAAAGCAGTGCATATTACCACTCTGTGTATTCTGGAAAGGGCTTAACCAGGTAAAATAACTTCTTAGACTTAATCAGTGAAGGTCTAACTATAACCTTCCCTTAGGAGGGTATATGCAGGACTCTGATTTCTGTTTCTTCAGAAGTAGAATTGCTGTTTAAAATCGTTAATTATTTCAATGGTTGATTGCTGTATTTTGTTAGTGTCTTCCAGTTTGACTCCACCTCAATCAGTTTAGACCTGTCAACTTTTAACAGCAGAACATTTGGTCAAGTTTGTATGAGGGAGCAAAATACCATTTCCAGAACACTTGTCTAATTTTGTTTGCCTGTGTGTCACCCTGTGAGTTCTTTCCCCAGGACATCTTTCCATTATGAAACTTCAGGAGAATGGTGTGAAGCTGGCACCTGTGGGGCAGGAGGGAGGGGTCAGTGTAGATTAATATTTACAGGTCCTTTGACTGGCTAATATCAGTTTAAACCTAACCCAGGAAGCTCTAATTATATTTATTTAAGGGACAGCTAGCAGGATCAATATGTTACGATAGCTGCCTGTTGGTTTGCCAAAGATTAATAGTTCGTAAAACAAATGTCTCTGTTCACATATGGCTTGAATGACGGCTTTCATTGTCTGTGGCAGTATACCTGGATAAGTGGGACTCTGAGAAAGGAAAGGAATAAATGAGTTTATAATCACACAGAGAAAATTCAGCTGGTGGCAGATTTAGGTTATATCCAAAGAGACCTTTTCCAAACAATAGGAAAAGTGTGAAAATTGAGGGTAATGGTGCCAATGATGTTTAAAAAGGGAGGGTTGTCTCTACAGCAGTACTTAGGTTGTAATAGATTAGAATATTCTATTTCTTTGTATGGTATGTATCCAGAGCTGTGGTACGCAGTGTGGTTTTTTTTTTCATATATAGAATTATCTTAAAGAAATTGTTCATTTTGTTGACTAAAAGACAGTTATTTTCATTTAAAGGAATATAATAATTCTTACTTCTCAGTTTTATGTCAGGTAGGTACAATATAGTAGCAATGAGTGCAAACAAGGTGGAGGTTCTGCAAAATTCCCCAAGGCTGTATTTCTGAAAGTATACACTCACATAAAGATCACATAAATACTCACTAAGATTTTCAGGACTACTCACTAGATTTACTAATTAGGAACCTTTTTTTGTGTTAGGACCTGTGCTATCCTGTATGAGATGTTGAATTTTAAGGTCCAGCAGTTTAACTTTCTCCCTATCTGAATTAATGCAGAAGCTCAGATACTCATTTTGCACAGTCTGGCCCATCACAGTAGCTGGAATTTTCTGTGTGGAGAGAAGGATGCAGTAGCCTGGGGTTAAGAAGAAGCTTCTGAATAATGAAAGAATGAGGAAGTGTAGGGATTCAAAACTGCCAGTTTCTGGTTGCTGCATATAGTGGTCCATAAATCTGTTCTTTACGTCTCTTCTAGTCATTGAGGCTCTGGAAGAGCAGTGCTAGCAGATGCTGCCTCACATTTTTGCTGAACACGCAGTGTACATTTTGCTGAACACGTGGAAATCCAGAGTCCAAAACAAATATAGCCTTGAAGTTAATTAGATCCACGTTGTAATCAGCTGAGTGATGCCTTCATTTGTACATAACTATCAGCACGCAAGGGAACTGTCTAGGTAACATATGCTGGATTATCATGTGGTGGGAACTGGGCAGGAGGAATTCCACAACTGCTTAGCCTCTGAATTTCTGAGAGCATCTCGAAGAGCAGGAAACAGCCAGAGAACATCTCAACAGCAGGAAACAATGATATTGCCACTAATAATTATGAGACTTCGTATTGCCCACAGTATCTTATCAGTTGGCAGCTAGTGGTACAGGAAATAACAATAATCAAACAACATTTATCATTATACTGATCCATTAGAATCACTGTTATTACACATTTTCTACTTTAGTATTTACAATTTTCTTTCTGGTTTCTGCACTGAAGGGTTCTCTGATATTCCAGTGACTGAATTGGGAATCTCTCACTTGGGCTTTTAATAGGACATTTACTATACTGCAGCAAATTTTTTGCTGGTTAAGGAATCTTTTATCTCAGAAATGTATTTAATTGCATCAAAATAGTACTGTAGTGAAAAAGAATGGGAAATCACTATGATTTCTTAATTTTTCCAAGAAATAATAATTTTATATATTTTTTTTCCTGCTCTGAATTTACTCAGCTCTATTAAAAATTGCATATATTTCCTTGAAAAGACATTATGGACTTGCAGCTATGCTACTCTTTCGCTGTTTGTGAAGTGGCAAAGATCCAAACAAAAAAGTGAAACTGGATTTTATATTTTAGTGTTTAGTCAGTGGTCTTAATCTTCATGTTTTATGAGATATCAGTAGGTTTCCTGTTATCCCCGGGTTTTTGAAAATCAGTGGAAGAAGTTAAGAAAAAAAACCAAACAAACCATTAAAAAACCCATAATAACCCATAATAACCCATAATTGCATTTGGGAAAGTGTGATTATTTTCCTGATAGATCATGCATGTATATAACCTCTATAAATGCTCTGCCTACGAAAAAAATAATTAAATGTGTTTTCTTTCTAAGGTTCTCTGGAAGCAAGCTAAAGAATGAGGTAAGTGCTGTAATGTGTTTTACTTCTGTTAGAATACAAAAATATGATCTGTGGTTTCCTTCACATTTATTTCTTTGAAAACTGCAACAATATTTGGCTGCATAACGTATTTTAACAAAGCTGAATATTTGCTCCTCAAAATAGTGAAAGAAATAACATTGGAGAACACCTTATGGTTCCCAATTATCTGTAACTGTATTTAAGCAAAGGATCAAGCTCTAGCTTTATTTTTTTTACATGTTACTTTTGCATAAGGGCTTTTTCAGAGTCTCATGTATGACTGGAAGCTGAAAAAAAAATTTCACAATAAACTGAAACTTGTGCCTTCTAACTTTCTCTATTTTTTGCTCTCAGTGACATTTTGTTGTTATGTCTCTCTACTACTTTTGCTTGCTGAATGGGGCAAACAGCACCTTTGAGTAACTACTTACCAGCCTTATAGCCTTCCACCATACTTGTGATTTCAACATCTTGATTTTCTTTAGAGTAAAATAAATCATAAAGTCTTGTAAATGGTTTCCAGTTCCTGTTGGATATATCCCTTCTGATGAACCCTAGAACTGGATCTGGTTTGTTGTTTTTTTTTTTTCTCCAGCCCCCCATAAGTAGTCTATATTTTTGCTACTGTGTACTATGGCATAGTCACTGTCATTCTGGTCATATTTATAATACAAAATTATGGATTATTGTGCATTAAAGGTTAAGGGTTGCTCACAATATTTTTATTTGGTACTTATTCCAACTGGCATGGAATATCCTGCATCCATATTATTAAACTCCTGAACCTACAAAAAGACATAGGGACATCTCTGCCACATTGCCACGAAGAAATGTCTGTAATGCGCAGTACGTGTTGAAATATGGCTGGAGGTGTTTGGGGTACTGCTAATTGGCATGGGCCAAAAGAATGCCAGAGGCCATTCTGAGTTAATACTGTTCCAGTATTGCCTGGGAATGTTTCCTGACACCATTTAATTTACTAGACTAAATATACCTTCTGTGCTCAACTGATACACAGCAAGCCTTTCACCTTTTTCATTTCCAGATAAGCAACTCCTAGCTGATAGCAGACATTTTTATTGGTCCCTGAGAGTGTAGTTTTGCTCTATCGATTTTCATCCCCCTTATTACCATTATCCAAGAGGTCATGTCTTTCTACATGACCTCTTGGTCTTCCTCTGATGATGATTTCATTAGCTTGTGTCAACCAATTTGATTTATGAAATATTCAGCCAGATCAGCCCCAAGTCTGATCTTCGGGAGTTTTCACTTCAATTCCTTTTGAACCCAGTAGTTTCCTTGTCTACACAATTTCTTAGCATTTCAGCTAGAGTCAGTTTCTTAAGTATTTTTACATTCTTTACTAATCCCCACTCTTACCAGCGTAACTGATCATTTCCCATGGTGACACCATGTCAGGTATTTTAGTGAGGTTCAGATAGATTAGATCTGGTTGCATTTTTCCTGTTCAGATAATCAGCTATCTTATCAAAGAAAGATAGTGCTATGCTGTGGGATGTCCCCAACATATTCATGAGCACTACTGAAGCATTCATTCATTCATTCATTCATTCATTCATTCATTCATTCATTCATTCATTCATTCAAATTTTTTGGGTTGGAGTATATCTGGTTCATTTAGCATAAATGGATAAATATTTTCTTCCATCTCTGATGTGGCATTCCCAGTCTGCCTTGGAATTGACAGTCCCACAAATCTCTCTTCTGACCCAGAATTCCTTTGTCCTCCCAGAAAAAACATTCACAGATAAGTCAGTGAAAATAAATGAGAAAGGGCACATCATTGTGAGTTCTTGATTGTCTACCTCAGTATTTTCTTAAATTATTTGGGCAAGATTTAAGAGAAAAAATGTCTTTCATGGTCAAAAGTGAGTTACAATAATCTCAGTGTACTGAAATTTTGGCATTATATTTTCATTAGTGTGAACAGGTGATAGATGTGTCCTTTTTCATTTGCTTGAAAGTGCATGCAATTAGATATTCCAAAAAGATTTAAAATGATTGCATAAGGTGTAATTCTCAGTAGGAACATAAAGACATTGAAAAGATGTTAGAGAGCTGATTGTCTAAATATACTGAGTAAATGGCATTTGAATGAACACTTATTGAGAGCCAGGGACACTGTTTACTTCTGGTATGTTTTATCACGTTTTCTAGTATTCTCTCTGTAGGGGGAGATATCAGCAAATTCTTTTATCTAAACCAGTTAGTGCACCATTAGAGTCTGCATGGTTAATTAGGCAGATAATATTACTGTCATTATCTTAATGTTAAATGGCCATTAGAAGCAGATGGCATTAAATTGAAAGGGCAAGTGGCAGCAGGTTAAAATATTAAGCCTGGAACCGAGGCACAGTCATATAAGTCCATTAGCAAGGTAAAAACATTGCAGATTATCTTCTCTTAAACCTCCCACCACCATCACTGCCTTTTTTAAAATGAACAAATCCCTTTTAATCAGAGCTTTTAATATATTTCATGGGTAATTGCATAATAAAATCATTAGGATTACTCCTGTTAAAAAATACCCTCCTTAGGCAATTATAACACTACAAAAGTATTGACATGAAGAAGTATGAATGTTTCTAAATTTCTTTTACTTAGAGCTTTATATGTGTTTGAATAGTAGATAGCACAGGCAAAATTAGTTTACACGATGTATGCTTTTGGTTTTTTGCTGCTTGTTTTGTCAGACACATCACCCTATAAAAATAGGACTATATATAGGTTGAATAAGTCAGGTACAGCTATGGTTTTCTAAATTCAGTATTTGAGAGAATTTCACTTGAAAATGGCCTCTAATTAAGGAGTCAATATTTACAGAAAAATAGTCTCATTTGGACACTTCTACACTATATGTTGCACTATATACCAACCCTTCCCACTTCAGTGAAATCTACCTGTTGGCAAAGGGTAGGAAAAGGTCACTTCAAGTTCCATTCAAATGCCTTATGAAAGATCATAAATTTCATCCTTAGTACAGAGGGAATCTTCACAGAAGTAATAAGGTTTTCCACAGGAATACACAGAAGGCCAGCTCATGGCTCTGCACACTGACTTGAGATAAGGACTGGTTAGGCTAAAATAAAACAAAATGTTTCAGCCAAATGGTCTTCTTTACATTTGGATGCAATACTATGAGAATAACTATAGTTCAGCCAGTAAGGGCAGAACCAGATTGTATTCTCTTGAGGATGAGGGTTTCACCTTAATCATAGCATTTGAAACCTTAGGAGTATTCAGTGAAGTTTATATGTAGACACATATTTGATAACTTTCCTGAGCTGGAGTCCAGATCTGGAAAAGCATCAATATTTTTGAAGAATTATGTAAATGCAAGTATTGTGGTACCTTGAGAGACTCTTTAAATGATATATATATGTGTTTAACATGAATTTTTGATTTCGGATCTAACAGTATTAGCCATTTTGATATTCCTGCTTTCCCCCTTCTGTTTCAGGGTGGTTTTACTCGTAAATATTCTCTGAGTTCCAAAACTGGAACACTCCTCCCAGAGTTTCCAAGTGCTCAACACCTTTTGCTTCAAGGGTGCATTTCTAAAGACAAGGTAAAAAGTGAGCTCCTTCTCTGTTTAAGAGATCAAAAATTTGCCACAGAATGTTCCTTCATATCTTAGCCTTTGAGGTATTGACATGAAAGAGCCAGAAATGTCCACAATCAAACAGAGGTGACTGATTTATAGAGGGGGCAAACCTTTACTAACACCGATTAACCGGCTTTCCAATGGAAAGGTGGTTGAATTATTTACCTATTAACTGACCCAGTATTTTACAAACTGATGGTATGTAAGACGGGGAGAGCAAAACAAACAACTGAGAGATGTACTCTTTACAAATGCCTTTGGATTTAAGGTAAATTTTGTTCTGATTAGAACAGAACAAATAATTCACAACAAATAGATTAATTTTACTCTCATTACTTAATTGTTTAAAAAGTGACTGAAAATCTGAACGTTTGGGTTTTTTTAAAATTACTTAAATCATTCCTAAAATCAATACTTAGTATTGCTTATCCTAAGGATAGCTCTTCAGTTGTAAGTATTTCTCATGTTTGATGTCTGACTCTTTGCCTGTGTGTTGTGTCTGTGTTGTTTCTTGTCACCTTACAAGCTGCTGCATTGTGCTAGGAATCCTTTGACAGACATTTTGAACTCTTGAATTTAGTCTTCAGTGCAAGTGATTATGGTGACTGGCTTGAGACACGTTGCTTTAAAACGTTTTAGTTTTGTTCTGAGAAAATAGTGAAGCCTAGGATTCCTGTGGGGAAAAGCTAAACAATAGGAGCCATCTTAGCTGGAAATATTACCATTCCTAAAGAAAGACCAAGAGCTGGTCAGCAGTGTGCACCACCTGCTGCTATAGTCTCCATTAGTGAAGTGATATCTTTCATATCGACAACATTCTTACTAAATTTCAATTTGACAAATGTTTGAGTTTCCTTGAAGATCCAACAGAGAAGTATAAACAAACTGATTTTTACTGCTGCAGCAATGAGAAAAACTTTTAATTCATTCTCTCTTCATTTTTGGCTCAGCAGCATTGTGCATGGCCGTCTGGGGACAGACTTACCAAGTTGTGAGGAGATTGTGGGAAAGATTAATTTCTGCTTTTCCTGCATTCTCTTTCTTGCTTGCTCTTTCCACCTTTCTTGGTCTCTTATATCCTGTTTTCTTTTCATACTGCCTTTTCCCTCCTTCAGCTTATCTGACCAAAGGTTATTGAAACTAAGACAATTAGGTACTCTATTGAAGACAGCCCATACATGAAGTTGACTCCTTCATTAAACTCTTAAGGAGTTGCTTGCAACTCAGATGTCTGGAGAATTCATAAATACAGCAGTCTGCACTAAAATAGATGGGTAATTCCTGCATTTAATGTTTTGAAGAGAACTTACCCAGCCTTTATATTTCCGTCAGCTCCTTTCAGAAACAATTCTTTAAAGTATTTTTGAGTCTCACACTTTGCTATTGCTTTTCAAGGACAGAGTAGCAGTTAGTAGTAGTTAGAGAAGCAACTCTGAAAATCAGAAAGGTCTTTCTCCAAAAAAATCTGCATCCTGAACCTATTGCAATAAGATGGCATCAGGATCACTCAAAATGTGATAGTGGTTTGCTGGAGAAGTTCATAAGCTGTGACAAACCTTCTGTAATTCAGGACCATAAGAATAGTTTTGCTAGCATTTTTCCTTACTTGAAATACTTTGCATATTTCTTGTCTTATAATTTACTACAATTTTTTAATTTTTTTTTTTTAATTAAGGGAACACTCCACTCAGATAAAATAGCCTGATGAGATGAAAGGGAATTCTGCTTTTAAAAAGTTCAGTTCATGTGAGGCAGTGATTAAACTTTGACCAAATGACTGGCAGCTATTTTCTCATTTGTCCAACTAGATGATGTTTCAGAGCACTCATAGACGCCTATAGTAGCCTAATGATTAACTTGCACCACTCTTTGGGATTAATCTTAGCTTCAGAAAGGTGAATTTACTTTACCAACTAACCGACTAATCTAGCTATTGCCTTACTTTATTATCCATATTTTCACAGTGTATACAGGTTCAGATGCTACATGTCTGACCACAGCATCAGTGCTTGACTTAAATAATGCTTGAATAATAATGACATAAAGCTGTTGATAAAACTGGAGATGAGTGACATACTTATCACTTCTGAATATACAGGCTGCCTATTTGTAAATATGCACTGCAGTACAGTTCATATCATAAACAAAGCAGAAACTTAGATCACTGGAGAAGTAAAGAGTTAAGAAACTCTATTTAACATTGCTTTCTTCCAAAACAGGTAGATACTCTTATCATGATGTACAAAACACACTGTCAGTGTGTCCTTGACAATGCAATTAATGGGAACTTTGAAGAGGTAAGGTTGTTTAAACACACACTCTTGGTGCATATGCATGGGAAGTCAAGAAAGCATGATTTATGTCTATGAATCTGACTCCTATTCCTTTAGATCCAGCATTTCCTATTACATTTTTGGCAAGGAATGCCTGACCATCTTCTTCCCCTGCTTGAAAATCCCATCATCATTGACATTTTCTGTGTCTGTGACTCAATACTGTATAAGGTAAGTGAAGCTTTTAGCTATGTGAATAATCTCACCCACAGTACACCTTCTGCATCTGTAAAAAGACAGAAAGACAGGATGCCATGACTTCTTTCTGCTGTAAGTCAGCAAGGAAGTCATTGAAATTAAGAAATAAAATGGGCACCTGTAAGAGCTGAACTCCAGTCTCAGCTCAGCTGAGCACCTGATAATGTGACCACAGGCAGCACACTTACAGTGAAACCCTGACCTACCTGTGTGAATGTAGCTAAAATAAATGCTCATGTGCTCAGTGACAAGACTGACTAAGGTAATCCTGGATGAAAACTGAAGCCTTGTTTTCACTGAAAAGATTATTTAAATTTCTACCAGAAAGCAGTCTGTGTGGCACATTGGTAAGGTGATTCCACACACCAGTCTGCTACTCACAGGTTATGTCAGGCCATGGTTTCATGTTACCAAGCTGGAACAATACTGGGTTAAGACATTCTTGCCCCTCCTGCTGGCTGCCTTTCATTTCTGTTCCCATGATGCTAGATGTACCAGCAAAACTGCTATGCTCTAAATTGGTCCGGGTTTAAAAAAAAATTAAGATATACTTGTTTTGTAGAGCTTCTGTATCATATGAGTTCTTTGATTTAAGTCATGGAATGACTACATAAGTAGTTAAAACTAAGACCCTTAAGAGTGCTGCAAGGTTCAGGAATAAGTGCTCTATAGCTTAAAATACAATAATATAATAAAATAATGCCACCAAACTTGCCTAAGTTTTCATTTGGAAAGTCAGATCAGATGATTATTTAGTAGATGCAAAGTACTTTAAGTTGCTCTGATAGGATGTGCCATAGAAACAGAAAAGGATTCTCATATAAGTGTCTCTCTGACAGATTTCACATGACATATTGATGAGAAGAAATCACTATTGGCTCAATAATAAGCACCAACCAGTCAAAGAAAAAGACTTAAACCTTTTTAGCTCTGATGCCTTATTGCAATCTGTATTTCTTTACTTTACAAAAATATGGGGGAGGAAATCCAGAAAAGATGAAAATACGTATTTCATAGAAGCATATAAAGCTGTGAAGTAAGAGTGTTTTAGTTAGCATAGTAAAGCAAAGGTAATTAGCATCAAGAATCATAATTACTACCCAGGAGATGGGTCATTAAGCCTCATTTACTTGTAGAGGTTATAATGTACCTTGAGTTTATGAGGTTTTTCCTGCTCTAAATGTGTTGTCTCAATAGATTCAATATTAACTTTATTTATGATAGATTTAATGTGACAGAAGAAGTACTAGAGGAAAATTAAATTATAAATTTAATAAGACTGAATTTCTCAAAAGTTTATAAATTTTCTACTGTGCCTCTTATTTGTCTCTCACTATTTCTTATCTATAATCATGTTGGATATTGTTGACATCACAGCTGACAGGAAGACGAAGGAATTACACTGGATTGTTATTAATGGAGAAAGGAGAATTCTGGAGTATTGTCTAACAACTTTGTCCTCCACAGTAACATTCCCTAGGGACCATGCCAGATGGTACAGTTTTTTGCCAAAACTGTTCTACACCACATTAGTTAGAGAGAACTTTATGGTTAGACTCTTAATGTCTGCAGTGCCATGTCCAGTTTGGTAGAAAGAAGAGTCAGCAGCATTCAAGGACTTGGGAGATGCTTGAGTATCTGCTTTACAGACACTTGGTGATGCTAGAAAATACAAAGTGTTTATGCATCTCACTCTGACTGATTTTCCTGCTCTAAGACGTGAGGAGTAATAGCGTGTCTTGTTTGGCTTTTTCCTCATTTTACTACTATGAAGATATACAATAAGATACACAATGGATACTTGCTAAGTATATCACTATCTCATATGTTTCTGTCTAATAGTGATTGGAAAAATCCAGGTATATAAATATCTGGACAGTAAGATGAATGGCTTTGTTCTGTGTAAATTTTCTGTACTTAACACTCTTTGCAATGACAAGACATGAATGAATGAATGAATGAGTGAAGCATGATGTCATTTTCTGTTAACTTTTTGAAGGTTCTTACAGATGTACTCATCCCTGCAACAATGCAAGAAATGCCAGAAAGGTAGGTATTTGTAAATAATAATGGTACATTCTGATTTTTAGGCATATTCCAGATAAATACCAGTAATTCTATATCCTAGAGAAATTTCCTCACAGCATTTATCTTAATTTTTAGAACAGTAGAGTATGTATGGCAAAATAGTGTCAGCTATATAGGACAGCCTTAAAGCATTAGATAGCATTTTAGTGTCCCACTTGGCCCACAATTCTTCCCAGAGGAGATATGTATCAATATGTAGTCAATATTGATCAATGGTCATTTCCTGTTTCTTTTGGTAACACCTGAGGAGGAATTTCCAGATATGTTCAAAACTCTGTTAGTCGTAGATTGAAACCCAGTTATTTAAACTAATGCCAGACAATTTTATTGGCAATTCTCTAAATGACTTTTTGTTTCCCTTATAGTTTACTGGCAGATATAAGAAGTTTTGCAAAAAACTGGGAACAGTGGGTTGCTTCCTCTTTGGAAAATCTGCCAGAAAGCCTGATAGATAAGAAATTGCCTATTGCACGAAGATTTGTTTCCTCCCTGAAACGACAGACGTCATTCCTACACCTAGCACAGGTAAACAGAATAAGATTATACATTCAGAAATGTGTCAGTTGTATTAAGTGTACCTTTCTGACTGTGAGATACAATGCATTATTTTTTCAAGGTTGACCTTCAGCTGTAGAAGACTTAAATCTTGTAGTTTTAACCATGAAATTGGAAAGGACCATAAGTAGATCTGACCAGAACTTCAAACTTTTGTACCAGAAAAAAGAGCAAAGACCATAGTTGTAATAAACTGCCATCACAGGAACTTTTTCAATAACAATCAAGTGGAATATATGTGCATTCTGCTTAGTACCAAATTGGAAAATACCAGATGATCCTTCATGCCTAGCAAAGATTCACTGACTTGTCCATATTGTTCTATTTCTATTTGAGTTTTGAGTGAAAAAAAAAAAAAAGGGAATGACAGGTAGTTGGAGACTCCAAGGCTGTGTTGTCAGGATGCAGGTATCTGCAGTTAGAAGTCACCTCCATGTGATGGTTTTGTAGATTATCCAAAAGAATAAAATTCCTTTTGAGAAACTTCCTTCTGGGCTAGCATCTTGCGCTTTGTAGTCCTCATGAATAACTGTAGACACACCACAGATTCATCTTGACTTGATTTTCTCTTTCATAAATGCAAAAGCAGCATATGGGTGATTTTGTGAAGATAATCTGATAGGATGGCACATTAGAAGAGTATCAGGAATCTAATGAAAAGGAAACATTATCTCATTTGATCTGTGGTAAACCGAGCCATGACAGTAAAATTAAACATAACAAGATTCTTCTCTGAGCAGTTTTTTGGGTAATCCCCAGGTGTGGGCCTGTACTGTTTTCGCTGGGATAGAGTTAATTTCGTTCATCATAGTGTGGGTCTATATTTTGGATTTGTACTGGCAACTGTTGATAATTCAAGGCTATTTTAGTTACTGCTGAGCAGTGTGCACACACAGCCTAAGTCTTTACTGCTTCTTAAACCACACTGCCAGCAAGTAAGTTAGAGGTGCACAAAAATTTGGCAGGAGACATAACTGACCCCAGCTGACCACAGGGATATTCCATACTGCAGACCAAAAGTAAAACTGGGGGGAAGTTTGGCAGGGAACCATGCTCAGGGACCTGGCTGGGCATTGGTCAGTTAGTGGTGAGCAGTTGTTTTAATTTCCATTGCTGGTCCTTGTTGGACTGTATTTTTCTCTGGTTGTTTTTTTTTTTGTTTTTTTTTTCTGGTTTATCTTTTAAACTTTTAAGTTATTATTGTTGTTTTCATTATTTTTATTATTTCTTTTTTAAAACTGTTAAACTGTTTTTAACCTAACTAACAAGTATTCTTATTTTTACTCTTAATTCTCTCCCCCATCCCTTTGCAGGGTAAGGAGTGAGTGACTGGCTGTGTGGTGCTTAGCTGCCAGCTGGGGCAAAACCACAACAGGGTCTCAGCATTTTACCTTGCTTTCTTTCTTGCAGATTGCTCGGCCAGCTCTTTTTGATCAGCACGTGGTGAATTCCATGGTGTCAGATATTGAGAAAGTGGATTTGAATAGTATTGGTTCTCAGGCCCTCCTTGCAGTTTCAGGGAGCACAGACTCTGATGGGGAAGTCTACAGTGAATGTAAGTCCATGGTGATACATTCATACCATCAAAAGGAATTCATTCTTTCATTCCATGTCACACCAGTCTATCTGGACTGGCTGAGACAGGGCACTCTGCATTCTCTGATCTAGGTCACCATAAACTTCCATAGGTTAAGAAAACCAATTGTTTGCCCTAATATGTCCTACAAGAACATAAGCTTGTGCTGGAAAGTCATCCCAGCTAGATGACTTTAAATGGTTGCTGAAAAATTCATTTACATGTCAGTTGCAAACCTCTTGTGAAACTTGGTCCTAATTATGTGGGGGTATTGCACACATAAGTTCTTGAAAGATTTGTCCAATATTCCATTTCATTATGGCTTAAGGTAATGGATATTTGAACTAGTTTGCTTTTTTAAAATTAATTATATTTTCTTCTGAAAGTTGAGCTTTAAAATATATGGAATTTTCTATTTAGTGTAGCAGCTATTTTCATACACAGAATAGACTGAAGTAGAAATTTTAAGGTAGTTAATTTTCATATATATAGCTGAAAAATAGATATAGCCATTTTCTCTACTAAAAAGAGAACTTTGACATAGTGGTCATGTTGGTCAGAATTTCAAGAGCTGAAAGGGATAACAATATGTTCTCCTGTAAATCTTAGTACTTTGATTATGAAAGTTCATTCTCTTTAATGATTCATAGCCCTATTCACATTTTCACTTGAGTTGCCCCTTTCTTTTTGTGTAGTTATTTTTTTATTTTATTCTTTGTCTTCTTTCACACTGGTTAAAAAAGAAAAGAAGAAGAGAAATAATTGGTCATTCAGGCACTTTTTTTAAAATGGAAATTTAAATAAACTTTATGTCCTGTTGTGAGAAAGTTGTAAAATATGAAGGAAGCATAGGATACTGCAAATCTGCCATATTACAAAGAAAGCTTTACTAGTAAATGTAGTATTAGAAGGATTTTCAGAATTGAGTCTACAAAGGAATAGAAAATGCAGTAATCTTATTTGGCTTTTATTTTCTTAAAAAATGTCATTGTTTTACAACCTATATCATTGTAATGCTTAAGTAATTAAAATACATGTGTGTGATGGGTATGTGTGCTTGCTTTGCTGGGGAATTACTTATTTCTTCACTGCTCTAATTCTTCGTTTTTCCTTTCCATGCTACAATATTGTCATATGGCTGGTGAGTGGCTTTTTCTCACGTTCAGAATAGAGTGCAATGATATGTTCTCCTTTTTACATGGTAGATGACTCTATTACAGTGTTCCAAGAACTGAAGGACCTTCTAAAGAAGAATGCCACTGTGGAATCATTTATTGAATGGTTGGATACTGTGGTTGAGCAAAGGGTTATCAAGGTACCTTTCAAATGTTCTGCCTGGCTCCAGACCAAATCCTACTCCCCTTACTTCTTACGCTGTCCCATTGATTTTCCACAAGGAATTTTCATCTCTGCTCCTATCTCCTTACTGTGGCAGGGAAGTTTGTCATTTGGTGTCAAAGATTCCAGTGATATTAGTTCAGATTTATCATGTTGAGTGGTCTTATGTGTGTGACAAACTAAAAAGTATTGTAGCTAAAACACTAAAGTCAGCACTTTCACAAACTGTACATAACAGAAACCCTCCCACCTCTTGTGTGCCTGCAGAATCACAGTGAGATTCTGAGTAAGGTGAGCAAAAGTTTCTATTTAGAGAAACAATTCTCTCTTGCACAGTGTTTGGGTAGTACTGTGTGTATGGTAGAAGTTACTGCAATAGGTGGATTCAGAAGTAGTTAGCCTCCTGAAGGATTTCTACATTTCAGGATGGAAGGCACAGTTTTGTAGCTTGTAAGGTGCTTAACACAGTAATTGATGGTTTTGATGGGATGTGCCTGCCCACCTCCAATTACCAAGATGCATTTTCATCACAAGTATTTTATATGCATGTAGTTATATAGAGATTAGCAAATTACGGCTTTAAAAGCAAAACAAACTATTTTTATTTACAGTTAAGTAAAAGATATTTACTCTATCTGTGACTCTAATTACTGCAAACTAGTAGAATAATATGTTACATATTGTTGGCAAAAAGCTGAACACTGGTCTTCTCATCAGACTTTTCTTATCTGAAAGTGCAATGTCTTAATCATCGTTTTTAGATAGGAACTTGATATTAATGGATGCAAAATGATGAGACAGTACAGTTAGCATCAACTGGCTGAGAGAAAGTGCCACTTACAGGAAAACCATAGCCATGCCCTTTTTTCTTTCTTCACTTGTTTTTTCAAATTTCAGTGGGGCAGTGGTAATTTCTTCCTTTTTAAAATACTAGGTTTCCAAACAATTGCTGGCATGTAGCAGCACAGTGACGAGCTTTGGATGACTCAGGGCAGCAGAGCCAAAGCAAGTCCTCACATACACAGAAATCTCCCTGGGCAAAAAAATCCCATCAATGTCAAGTAATCTCAATTTATTTTAGACTGGAGTGGTTGTGATCTAAATTTCTTTCCACAATTTCAGAAGACCATTCTTGATAAGCAAGTCAGGCAGAAAAGATGAAGCAATTTTCCATTCAGCATCTACTACGTGATACCATATTATTAAAGCTAACAAATGTGGTTCCTAGCATTATTTTCCTGTACTTAAGGGAAGAAGTACCAACAGGTTTTAGTACAAAGCTAGGTCGACTTGAGCAGAAGCTAATAATTTACAGAGCACGTAATCCTTCCACTGCTGTTGGCCTTCTGTTCATGCTAAAGTGTGGCTACTGTCAAACTCACACAACAGCTTCTTTCTGCCTGCTGTTTGAGAAAGTAAGAGAGCATATGTTGCCACGTGAACCAATCACTGCCAGAGCAAAGTGACTGTATGAAATGATCAGTATTTAAAGCATCACTTTGATCATCGTGATAGTAGCACACCATTCTGTAAGAGAAATTCTGACCAGTATTATACAGATTAAATTAAATTACAAGCACTAATTTCTATTCCCTGTTTTTATGGAAATAACAGTGCCAGAGGTTGGGATGGGACCTTCCTTCCTTCCTTCCTTCCTTCCTGCCTTCCTTCCTTCCTTCCTTCCTTCCTGCCTTCCTCCCCTGTACCATCAGGGCCCAAGCAGTAAGCAGTTTGCTTCATCCAGCATTGACAGACACCATTCTATGACTGCACTGGAAAGAGTGAAGGCTGCCCTGTTTTGCCAGGTTAGGTCACACAGCAAAGAGATAGTTTGAATCAGGCAGCTTGATTCACTCTGCCACATCAGCCTGACTTAAGGACTCCTTGAACTCTCAAGGATATTCAGTTCTTTTCTCCTGTTGGCAGAAAGCAGGTGAGCATACTTAACAGTATTTTACTGTTCTCTTTCAGGCAAGCAAGCAAAATGGGAGATCTTTAAAGAAGAGAGCTCAGGACTTCCTTCTGAAATGGAGCTTTTTCGGTGCTCGAGTGATGCATAACCTAACTCTAAACAACGCATCAAGTTTTGGTACCTGAGCTTTATAAAAATACTCATATATGTTAAGCACTTACCAGTTTTCCACTATTTCCTATGCTGAGGAACCCATCCTAATCTAAAAATTATTTGATCAAAGCCACAAATACTGTGTGGTGTATTTTTCAAACTAATATTTCACACTAAATGCTAGCAATATTTTGCTGGTGACCTGTTTTTAAAAGGTATTTTTCTTTTGAATTGCTGTTTTGATACTGCTGACATTTAAGTGCTAGAAGCTTTGTTTGTTTGAATATGGCAATGACTGCATATCTCAGTATAAGAGACAAAAGATTTAAATTACTGATTTAGCCTATGGATCAGGTTTGGTAAAAACTACTGTTGTATGTAAGTTCTTGTGCATGGTATGTTTTAATAAAAGCAAAAGGAATTTGACAGTCACTGCACATTTAATTCTGGGATCAGCAGATGATGAGTTTAACAGTGTTTATGGCTTTTAAAAATTCAGGCTCAAACATGCATCTTCAGGAATGTTTACATTTTTGGCAACGCTCAGAAAGAACCTTATTTAAGAGAAAAGATGGCAGAACAAGTGTAACAAACTCTAGTATGTAATTTCATATGTTTAGCAATAGATACATTGTTATCTAAAATTCAGGGGGTATTTGAAATTCCTGTAGGGACACATACATTTTTTAATGTGATACATCCTTGAAATAAGGTCTAAGACTTTACCAGTTATTGTCTGGTTAATTTAGCACAAGGCAAACAGAAATAGAGCAGAGGCATTCTAGCAGACTTCAGCCTTATCTAGTTCCACTGTGTGCTCTCTTCAAGTATAAAGCATGTCTCACTTTCATCACTATTTTTCTTTGATGTAATTAGTGGTCAAATAGCCTACAGGACAGTAAACAATTGAGCTAGGTGGGCCAGGTCAAAGAGAGATTAGAGCTAGAAGTTAGGCACTATTCCTTGTTGGTCTTGCCAGGTCATTTAAAGTCCACAATTATTTGTTTGTTTCACTGGCTTCTTGTGGAGTGGTGAGAGATGGTCACAAAGATAACTCAGCTACTCTCTCTGTTTCTCCTCCAAAAGGTTCTTTTCATTTGATCCGAATGTTACTAGATGAGTACATCCTGCTTGCCATGGAGACACAGTTCAACAATGACAAAGAACAAGAACTCCAGAATCTATTGGATAAATACATGAAGAATTTAGGTAACTAGAGCTTGGTTCTTTTGCATGTACTCCAGTATGTTTAGAAATTGGTGTGTTTTTTTAAGCAGAAGCAAGTTAATTGTGTTCTTCTTAAGGTGTGGTTATGTGCAACATTGTCAAATTCACCTGAGAAGTTTGTGACCATTCACTCAGCAATTCATTCCCCCTTCCTACTACAGTTCATTTCATAACATTCTGTTGGAATGTCAATACTAAAGATCACTGAAATTATCTTGGATGCAGCAAAGACATGTAGACATCTGAAGAGCCATGAATTTAAGTGTGAAAAGAGATATAAGTGGCAGAAAGGGCAGGAATTCATAATCTGGTTTTTCCCCAAAATTAGATATGTAATTACACCTTGAACAAGGAATCTATTAAATGTTACCCAAATGCAAATATCCCTTCAACATTGGAATGCACATTTGGAGCCCTATTAAACATGTGGTTGAAGTATTACTATATGGAAGAGAAATAAAATTATTGGAAAACTGTATCCTTAGCATTTTACATCTACTGGACTTCTTCAAAGTTAGACAGTTTGAAATTGCATGTTCCAGGTCCTTTGCTATAAAAAAAATGAAGATTGATTTGGATCAAGCTTTGATCCAAGTTAATCCTTAAAAATCCAGTGAAACTTCAGAAACTTGCTGAATTATTTTTTATTAGCATTAGTACTGGCAGTCAGTCCTTAACTTTTTGTTGTTGTTTCTCTAAATCTGCACTTTGCTGCAGGAAGCGTTCATAGAATTTGTCTGACAGTAGATGCTGCACTTTTTTCAATTCCTTCCTTTCAGCCTCCAGGAGAAAAACTTGGCCTGTGTGACAGTTGCTTTATCCTTGTGTGTTTAGGTGAAGTACTTGAAGAACAGCAAAACTTACTTTATCAATAGTCTGCAAAAAGCTGAAGAACTCTTGAATATAACAAATGCTTTTCTCTAGGTATCAGTATGAGGAGAGAATTGAAGCATTCTAAAGTTGCCATTGTTAATTCTTTAGGGTGAAATGTTGATCTTGATTCACTCCTAATGCAATTTACTTGATTTCATTGTTGACATTTATTTCAAGGAAATAAATCTGATTCATACCTTCACTGTGACAGCTTCAGTAAGGAGTTGATACTGTGTAGTGTAGATCTGTGGTCAGGGAAAACAATACAAACAGAATTTATGTGCAGTGGGGATACGTAAGAGCCAACAAGGGTGTTCATTTACCCTTCCAGATGCCAGCAAAGCCACCTTCACTGCATCACCAAGCTCCTGCTTCCTAGCAAATCGCAACAAAGCTGCTCCTCTGCCCAGTGACACTTCAGTCAAAAACGAGTGCCTAGGAGAGCAAACCTATGTGTCCTTGTCAGCTGGCCAGCCCAGCAGTGCACCTTCTGGTCTGACCCCCTTCACCACAGGAGATGGGGAGAGTATGCAGCTGACAGGTGTGTATCAACTCCTCCAGCTTCTCCTTCCCTAATTTGCCTGTTAGTCTTTCTGTTTGTGGTAACACATTGCTGTAGGAGGAGCGATGACCACATGCATTTATGAAGACCTCTAGTAAACAATATTTCATGAGCTGTGGTGATTTACGGAACTCAGCAATTGTAATTATTCTGCCAGTAATAGTTCCTCTTGGAAAACAGGTAAAACTGTCTTAGAACTGTTGGCTTGGTGAAGTTCTTGTGAGAAAAGAATGAGTAGTAAACCTGGAGCACATAAAGATTGTAACTGTTGGAAATTCCCACTGAATGTGGCACCTCGAAGCTGAAGATTGAAAGGGGGGAGTTTTATAGCCTGAAGCCATGAAATAAAAGCTGTGAATTATATAGGTGGCAACCAATGCATATCTTATGTAAAGGTTTCAAATGGTTGTCTGCATCTCATTGCAGAGTTTGTGTCTTAACCACAGCACTGAGGTATGGACACTAATCATGGTTAATACCTGTTTTTTCCAGATCAAATGGAGCTGTCTCAAAGCACTGGTCACCTCATGACTCCACCCATTTCACCAGCCATGGTCAGCCGAGGAAGTGTTATCAACCAGGGGCCGATGGCTGTGAGACCTCCCAGTGCAGGTCCCATGTTATCAACACATTCACAGTGCTCTTCCTACTCTGAGCCACTTTATCAGACTTTGTCACAGACTAATCAGAATTACTATGGAAACAATTCCAATTACCAGGCTATGTTCAGAACGCAGGCCCATTCCACTTCAGGAGTTTACGACCACAGAGCAGAGCCTGGCCGATTCAGTGCCTTGAGTGATCAGCAGTTCTCCAGAGATTACTTCAGCAACAGCTGTGCTGTGTCTCCTTACAATGCCAGATCTCCTTCCAGCTATGGTCCCTCCAGCATGTCTCAGGACACACACAACATGCAGTTTCTGAATACCGGGAGTTTCAATTTCTTGAACAACTCAGTATCTACATGTCCCGGAGCAGCTTATCCTGCTAATGCTTCCAATGGTATTAATACATATTTTCTTTTTCCCTTTGTTTCTCTTTCATTGCTGGAGTAAAACACTTTATCTCTGCCTTTTTTCTATGGAAGACATGTTTCAGCTTTTATTTATGCATTCTTGTTTTCCACTTCTCTGATAACACACAGAGATTGTAAAGCAGCTTAATAAGCTACTTAAGGGTTTATTTTCCTCTGGTGAATCCTCAGTTGACCTCAAATGCATCTGCTGCCCTATGCTAATCTTCCTTTGGTTATCATCACCATATCTTGCACAAAGGAAGCAAAACCAGAATGACCTTGTGGTTTAACAGTCTCTCAAAAAGCTCCCAGAATATTTACTATGAAATTTTAACAGACACATGCTGGCTTACCTCTGGGGTCAGCATAATGGACTGTTCTAGTTACAGGGTGAAAAATATAAAAATGTGCATTAGCAACAGTTTGGGACTTTGTCCCTCTCATTTCTCATACTTCAGATGTAAAATTACTGCTTCAGAGGTATAGTCAGCAAAACACCTCCATCTTCTGGAGGAGAGACACAGTGGAAATGTTACTTTTATATGGATTTGTCTATGCAGTGAGTACATGCTACCCTGTAGATTTTCTTTCTGTGCATGCTTTCCTTGGTTGTAAGCTTCAGATGGAAGCACTGGACTGTGAATAGGACTCCCCACGGTGTCTCTAAAGGCCACTGATTGCAGGCTATGTTTGATTTTGAGCTTGAAAGACAATTTTCTGTACTGAAGGCATGACTGAACCCTTACCATCTTTCAGTTTCCTTGTTACCACCTCTCTTTTGGGTCAGTCCTTGCATATGCTGCTTATTTTCCTGGGCTGTGTGTGTACATAAATAATCTCAGTATCTTCATCCAGTAACAAGTACTGTTTTTACAAGGTTATCACAGGCTCATGCACTACCCAGTAGTTTCATTCGTCTTTTTTTTAAATCTTCAATTAGGATATTATGGAAACAGCATGAATTATTCAGAATCTCACAGACTTGGAACAATGGTGGACCAGCATGTTTCTGTAATCAGCAGTGTCAGCAGCATTCGGCCACTGCCATCCTACAGTGATATACATGATCCCCTGAATATCTTGGATGACAGCAGAAGAAAACAAACAGGCTCATTCTACACAGAGTCCTCACCTTCAATTGTCTGCCGGACCCCTATGTGTAAGTACAGCCAACAGCTGAGGAGCAGCTGTGAACTTCTTAGCATCCTAATGAATGCTGAGTATTCAATTGTAGCTCACATACACATGAAATGCAACATAGAGATGAAACAGCTCGGTACTTAGGGTGTATTCTAAGATTAAAACTGGGTTTAATAAATTTGCTTCCGTGAGAAAGTCTGTGATCCATTGTCCATGAGGAGTAGAATGATTGGCCTGAGTTGCATAAAAACATGTATTAAGAAGCACTTTCTAATTGTTAAGTAAGCTAATGATAGACTTTCCTACGATTTCTTGGAGATCCTCACTGTCAAACAGATCAAATGAATCCTGGATCAGGGGTGTCTCAGTATGTACTTCCTGTGCTCTGGTCCACTATCCTATGCTTCAACAGCTGTGTGCATTAGGCAAAGCTCCCACTGGCAGTGAGTTTTACACAGAAATACTCAATCCTGAAGGGTTTGTTCTGGTATATGCCTTAAATTGCAGCTGAGTTTGGTCTCCTATTTCAAAAAGGGTTGCATGGAAGATATAAACTAGGGCACTTCATTTCTACACAAGATTACATCTTCCTACTACTTAATCTTGTACAGAAGATCAGACATTTCTGTCCTTCAGATGATATGATAGCAGATAAGAATTTCCATCAAACAAAACTGGATTGTGATTTCTGTTAAATTCAATGAGTTGTAAACTTGCAGTGATGGTAACCTTTTTTCCCCACAGCTTCAAACTTGCAAACCACATCTTCTTCACAGTGTATGTATGGAACATCTGGTCAGTTCCCTTCCCAGGAAAATCTGGAGGTCCATGCCCCACCAAGCAGAGATATGGTACCATCTTTACCACCAATCAACACTGTCTTCATGGGAGCAGCTGCTGGAGGAACCTAACTGGGAGAGATGTGTCTGTGCCCTAAGCTTACTTTCCAACCCCAGACATTAAGGCTATGATGATGATCCCCTTCCAAGGTGGTGGAAAATGAAAGTATTACATATAGGTGTTAAAGGAGCCATTTTAGCAATGTTATCACCCCTCCATACAAAAGATAGCTATATTTAGATTGGGTCCTGCTTGTGAATCTCTCAGGATTGTTCTCACCATTACAGCTTTTCAGTCAGAAATTCAGGGTAAGCAGAAATAGACAGTGATTCTTGCACGCAAGAATAAGTTGTAAAGAAATTATTACATCTATTCCTAATTTATTAAAAATGCTATTTTAGCCTTTCTCATTTATATGTATATATATATAAAATGTTTATTTAATACCTGTGTTGCTCGTTATTTATTAGGATCACAGAGTAACTGTTTACTTTCTCATATTTGACAGATTGTCAAATGTTTGTATCCTACCTCCTATGGAAATGTTTACAAGGTCAATTTTTACTGTTTTAAATGAAACTAAGCCAAACCCTTAAGTTTTTTACTGTTGTGCTCTAGAAAGTCAATTTCAACTGTTTAGTGCCTACTTGTGTTTAAGTGAAAGTTCTCAGGAAATAAATAAAACATATTATGGAGATTTTATTTCTCTTCCTCTTTAAATAAAACCAACAAAACATGCAAATATCATAAGGTAACTAGCTGCAGTAGCCTACTACTGCAGCTGGATAACTGAAGGAAATGAAACTATGCCACTAAATGTCATGGGATTTCAGAATTACTTCTGATATGAACTCAGAATTTCTTCTGATGGAAATCCACATAAATACATTAATCAACTTTCATTGGTTTTTAGCAACTGTGTAAACTGAGACCAAATATAATAAAGATTATTTTAAAAATATTCCACCCCTTCAGATAGAGGTTTTAATTTCAAAAAGTTTTTTACAAGTGCCATGACAATCTGCACACAAACACACATTTATTTATGTTTCTGGAGAAGCCAAGAATATTCGCTAGTAGTGTTACAGAGGATGGAGAAGAGAACACACTTAGAAACAAACTTCTTGCTATGCATTCATGGAATAGCAGGTGTTATTTTATAATCAGATTGTCCCAACACTGGATTCAGGTTTGTATTTAAATCCTCTCCCATTCAGTCCATTAAATATATGCTGAATATTTTGAAATTGAAGAAAAAGTGCGTTTTTTGGTGGAGGAAAATGGATGATACCAGGATGAAGCTTTTCTTTCTAATTCTGTAAAACTTCCTTTAGTATCTCTCTATTGTGAGAAGTCTGACTGCAGAAAAGCAATCAAAAGCATTGGCTGGACTAGGTCATGAATAATTATGGATATGAAACACAGTATGTAGTAAAAAAACATGACAGTTCTGAAATTGAGAACTGGAAGACTTCAGCTCAAAATTCCTTTGTAATTCAGGATTAAGACTTACGCTGTGACCAAAAAGTACCATAATGGTTCAATAATGCTTTGGTTTCTGTACAAATTCACAATGAGGTGCAAGGGTAACACAGATTGTTCAATATTTATTGGACAAAGCTTTGTAGCAAATGAAGTAAGTACTGGAAAGGAGTTCTTTCTTCATGACTGTTCAGGATATATTTTGTCCTAAAATTAGTCCTCTAAAAGTCAGGTTCCTTCCCTGTGTATGCAGGTCATCTCTATGGTCAGTGACAGGAGAGGAGATACCTCTTGTTCCAAGGAGTGAAGATGAGGAGTATGAAGGTAAGGGACATGCCACTAGAGCATATGGGATATGTCACTATCCTGAAATCCTTGGCTCCCTCAGCTAACAAATGACTTCGCACAAATAATTAATTTAAGACCAAGACTTCCAGATTGTTGAATGTATGTGAGGGGAATATATAGAATTTAGAGAAAGTAGGCAACAACTAGCAGATAGGGTCTTAGTCCATTAGGCTCTGCATAAAAAAAAAAATCTGTGTGCATAATTTCGCATAGGGGATATGGGATTGATATGCACCATTTCTAGTAATTTTCTTGTTAAGTGAATTATTTTGCACTGGGGTTTGTTGGGCTGTTTTGGTTTTTTTCCCCCCCATAAATTACTGTATCTGCACATTACCTGAGATATGATCATATGTCATCAAATGTGCAGATTCTCCAGAAGGCTGCCAAACACAAAGTGGAATGAAGTATCACACTGTTGGAAATTGCAGTTCATTGTCAAGAGAAAAGAGCAATAAAAACATTCTAATATTCAAATAGCCAATTGAGAGAATTGTCTCAGTTTTGCAGAACAAAGCAAACCCATCGTAATTGTAATTAGCAAAGCCAAATGAGACATTTTATGACCCATTAGTTCAATCAAATAATGATTTAATGAATTCAGTATGTTTTGTCTGTATAAAATAAAATAACTTACAGCTTTTGTGAATAGCCCATGGGAAGATTTTTATCTTTTGTGTTGTAACAGTATTACAGCAAATTATATGAAGAATTAATGAAGTCGTTATTTGGTAGTTTTGTATAAGTTCAGTCCCATTTCTGTGGATGCATTAATGCATTGGTTTTAATATATACATGCCTGAAAATCTGTGTTAAAAATTGTACTTATTGAATACAGCTGGTATCAAATTAATAATGCCTAAAGGAAAAAACAAAGCCTTTTCAGAGAAAGAAACATGAAAAATTAATCTTTTTGATCTACTTGTCAGTATTGATTACTCTGAACTAGTGCTAGGAAAGGCAAAAGAGGTGGGTGAGTGAGTCAAATTTGCTTCCACTTCTAAAGTAAAAGTGATTCTAATACAAATGATATCAACTAAGTTGAAGCAGTATTGGAGAAGAACCAATTGTCTTGTGTACCATGAGCCTATGCTTAGCTGTGCAGAATTTGTACTGGAAGAGGGGTGCAGTTCTTTGAACCTGGAGGTAATTAGGACCATGGGAATATTGCTCCAAACTCAAAATTAGCAAGAAATATGGCCTTTACTTTTAAATGTGTAGTGATAGCACTTGTTAGAAATAAAGCTGTGTATTGCTATGTCATACCACATGCCAAATCACTGGTCAGATCAGCATCCTGTCTCCATCTTGTATATGAGTGATTGTTGGTCACTGAGAGGAAGGGAGTCTTCAGTGCAGAGCCATTTAGCAGAATCTCATACCTGGTGCAGGCTATCAGAAGGTCACAGATACACAGGAGTAGGAACAGGTGTTCTGTATGATGCCGCACAGTATTTTTTTCCCTCACTATGGAGTCAGGACTGAGTGGATTTCAGGCTTATGGAGCAAGAAACGGTGGTACAAAAAAATTCCCACTGATAGAGCACTTGGAGAAAACCTGTAGAGATGTTATCAGTCTTAGAAAAGCAGATATTTGACACTGAAACAATACAGGTCACACCTCTGTGGACAGAGATGTACTGCTACAGGCTGGCCATCCCCCAGCAACTAACATTGCAGTGCTAAAAGTAAAACCAGCCATCAAGCTGAACTTAAAATGACTGAGGCTGCCTGATAGTGATTCAATCAGCATAATTCAGGAGGCTGAACCTGCTTTTGAAAACTGAGGATGGATGAGAATTACTTTCAGGTTCCATATGCTCCAGGCTGTAACCAACAGGCTTTCATATGAATAGTTTTGGACTGTGGCTTAACTGGAATCACTCATCTAACTTTAAAGTTTGGATTAAATTTGATATTAGCCAAGGGATGTAGTCTGGGCACGGATGGGCTGGTTGGTATGGGCCTTAGGGCTGTTGCAAAAAAGGCTGGTAAAATAGGCTAAATTGCCTGTGTGAAACAGGTTGCAGGTGTAGTTTTCATGATGAACTCTGTTTATAGGATTTGGGAATACTAAGTTGCTGCTTAGAGGGACACACAAACTATGCTTAGTTCTAGAAAAAAAACAGAATGTAGAGAGAACAATATAGATTACTACTATACTCAGAACTACAATTATTATTTACTTAGAACAGATAGAAGACAGGTGTTTCAGCATGTTTAGCAGGGGCTGTTGAGCTTACACAAAGCTTACTGTCAGACCAGATGATCTAGTTATAATTCCTTCAAGGTCTAGCTTTAAGACTAGACTCAGAACTGATTTGAAATTTGCATTTGGAAAGAAGATAAGCCATTTAGGATGAAGCCTGATCTAGAAGAAGTGAGACTGATTTTGAGGGTTTTGTAATGGAGGTCACATTATCAATCATCCGAGCTTATCATTGTGAAATCTGAAGTTATGGTTGGGGTTCAGGCCAACATGAAGCAATGAATCTGAGCTAATTAAGGACCTTAATAGATTTGTGGTTATTATTGACATTAATAAGAGTCATTAGTTCTAGATAAGAGCTGAAGTAAAAGTCTAAGACTAGGTCAGTTACTGTGTAATGTAAGATCAATGTATGTCTAAGTAGTCATTAGCTGAAACTTCTTTGATGGAAAGAAGATGCACCTTTCACAGCTTAAAATGAGATGGTATCTTTAATAGGACTGTAGATGCTGCAGCATTACAATGGTCAGACCTCAAGTAACCAACACTATCTTGATGGTGAAAGATCAGCAAAGCAGGAGATCCTACCACAAACTATGCTGATTCCATGGTCATCAGACATTTGCAGCAAATACAAGTCTCAGCAAAATCCCTTCTTACAAGAACCTGAGGCCTTATGCAATGAAGGCACAAGCAGGCAAAAGAAGAGGAAGGCAGGGCTGGGATCTGAAATATCGTGCCCATTACATAATGAGAGTGACATCAAATACTATTTCTCTACATTTGGATTCTTTCCTATTTGCACAGTTTTTTTCCCATTTAACAATGGCTGCATGTTACAATGCTGCATGGGGCAATGGTTACACAACTGGGAACATGTAAAAGATTATATTAGCAGCTGAACTAGGAAAATCTACTTCTCTTCCTTTTGGCTTAGTTGATTATTATCCCTGATCAAATAAAGGACCACATGTTCATACTGCCCTTGTGCCCTGGTTGCTAGAGTAAAAAGAGACATACAGTGAAATTGTACTATATGCCTTTTTTATTTCTGTCAAGTTTAATTTTCCCATATAATTCAGTTTTGTTCAGACTTTATGGATTAGTCACCTGTTTTGCATCAAAATACATAGAGACCACTCTATAAGTTTAACTAAAATGACACGTTTTTGAAAATCTCCATTGCAATAAAAATACCAACTGTGTGTAATACAGTAATAGGCCTTCCTCTCTTTCAGTTATGGTTTTTAACAAGCTTCATCTTCAAAGTATGATCAGCCTTCAAACACTAGGCCAGATGTATGTAATCCTCTAACAGCATAATTCCCTTGTCTCTAAGTATTTTTTCCCATGTAGGTGTGCCATCCAATGACTGACCTATTGGATCTGTGCTCATCCACACCCCATCCACAACAGCTGTGATTCTCTGACAGTCCCCAGCTTTCAGTTCTTGGTGAGCACACTTGCATTTTAGAGGTCACGTGGACCATCTCCAGGCATGCTTCAGAAAGCAGTTACCCAACTTCTGGCTTGTGGTGAAACACTTTCAGTGCCCTGGATGTAACAGTTCTCTTTCAATTCCACTCCTAAAACTACCAAAATATTTGCCATTGTATGATTGATAGCATTGGCAATGTCTAAGGAATTTTTTAAGAGAATATAAAAAAGTTTCCTACTACTAAGTTCCTTCTAGAATTGAAAAGTGAGTTTCATTCTAAGTAAAAAGGTATGTGGAAAATTTTGGGAAATCAGTTTTTGAAAGAGTGAAATATTGAGGATGAAACAGAAATGGACTCAGTCCATAGTACTGGGGAGATAACACTTCACTTAAATAAATAAATACTAACTAAACCATAGATTAAGTCTGATATTGAGCTATTCCAGCTGATCATGGTGTCTGCTCATTTGGAAGAAAATCCAATCTCTAATCCTGCTCCAAAGTAGTGGAAAGGTGCTATCAGAAGAAACTAAAACCCTATCTATATAGTCAGCATGGTTTTCTCTTCCCTTTATCTTCTGACTGTACAGTAAGTCCTGTACAGTATACTCAGGCTTCAGCCTTTAGCCAAGCTGTTCCCTTTGAGAAAAATAGTGAAAAAAGCAATATTTTGTCCACTGAATGTCTGCATCTGCTCTAGATCATCAATGTGATCTCCATCCCTTCAGTCTTTCAAGAGTCTCCCAGGTCTCCTGCTCCATCCAAAGAGCTGGGAAAGGTGTTCACACTACTTCTGCTAGCAGTCAAGACAGGATCTATCACTGATAAATGATGTGCCCCTGAAGACTATTCAGATGCAAGCAAAACTGTACTATTTAGGTCTAGAACTTTGTCCCTTTCTCATCTATCTCCAGGCAAAATAGTGTTTAGCAGCTGGCTGTCCCTAATGAATGCTTTAGCTCAGCAAATGCCTTTCCTTAGCCCTTGCTGCTCTTAGAGATTCTTAGAATTGTGGGTCACATGATTTCCATGCGCCTCTCCATGTATCCTGTGGGAATCTTACATGCCTCAGCTGAGACTGAGGTGTCTGGTTGGCAACAGGTCATGTAATTGCCATGCAATTAGTACTGACAAGCTTTAAGCTCCTTCATGGCTGGCTTTCTGTGTCCCACTGGAGACTGAAAGTGTCCCTGGAGTCTGCAGCATCAGGGTGAGATGTTTGTCCACTTGCTTGGACTATTTGGTGAGCCCCAGCCAAGGCAACAATGCAAATGTAAGAGCTAACTCTGACCTCCAAGAAATGCTGGTCACATGGCAGACCAGACTGAACTGGACATCACACAGCCTGTAGGGTGAAACCAGATGTTTCAGAGAGTGTGCAGTGGAAAAGATTTGTTTAAACATCTGGCTAGGTGCTGTATGTCCTTGTGGGTAAGCTGAGAGGGGAGCAGGGAGATAAGCTAACATGTACTTGGGCATTTTTGGGAGGCATTTGGAGTTCATCTTTGTTAACACTGATGGGTGCAGAAAGGTTTTGATACATATGAGGAATCCAGTCCTTAATTCTGTAAGTAATAGAAAATATCTTCTAAAAATATCCAGATATCTAATTTATAGATGTCTTGCTTCTATAGCAAAATTTTTCTGTCTTTAAAGAAACTAATTTTCACCTTTCCAGTGCTAAGCAGAAAAACACATGAAAACATGTAAAGCCCCCCCCCCGAGACTGCTGGTCTCATATTTGAAAATGCTATCCTCTGTTCTTTCATCTTCTGGACAATTCTAAAGGTAAGGCAAGGCTTCCACATCTGCATTCAGTTTCTCAAGTAAGCAAACAGTTCTTCAGAAGTGTTGCACACTCAGCAGTTCCTGCTGGCTGGCATTAATGAAATGGCTTTACCAGGAAAGTGCATGCTGGAGATAAAAACATAACTCACAAAGTGGGGATGGGTGGGGGTGAGCACTGCTCTCACTTCATGTCACTGGCCTACAGCAGCACTGGGTCAAATGCTACACTTTTCCACAACTACAGCAAGGCACAATGGTCCTGGTTTAGGAAAAGATATAATTACAGTGGGATTGAAATTAGTGAAACCCAGTGTAATTGATAACAATAGTTGCTGCTATCAGATGGGGTTGAATTAAATGGAATTTCTCAGCTATCTACAATCACACTGCATTGACCAGTTTTCTGTCAGCCTTCAGGAATTTTGGTGAATTAGTAATTTCCCTGTGAGAGGTTGATGAAGCAAGTTCAGTGGGAGAGGGAGTTTGAGACACACCAAAGGGTGGCCATCCCCCTATCAGCTTCAGGAGTCCTGGAGTGCTGACACTACTTAAAGAGCAAAATCTGCCTCTCTCAAGCTCTGTTTCATCTCTGTCCCTGAAGAAGAGCTTCAAAAGCTGTAGTACCAAACAAAATTAGGCTAAGATCAAAGCATGGGTCTGTGCAACTAGTATAATGGACATGATGTGTGGGAGAATATTTGGATCAGAGATTTAGGTATATTGGGCATTTGTCATCTGATTTAGCACTTTGATCTGTCCTGAAAGAAAATTATTCTTTGGTAAACCACAACAAGAAGAAAAAAAATGTGAATTTTGATGAGTACAACTGAGAAGATCCCCTGCCAATTGTCTCTCTCTTCTTTTTTCAATAACTCATGTTGATGCAATAAATGTGAGAGTGCATTTGCCTCTCTCACATGTTGGTCAAAACAGCTCTGCCAAACTGACTGCCAGTAAAAAAATGCAGGTGAATCCACAAAACTGGGGCAAGATTAAACAAAACTAAAAGACACATTTAACCAAGGGATGCACAAGCAGGAATCCAACAAAAGCCCTACTTCTCAGCATGTATTCAGCATGCATTTGGATCTGCTGAAACTGCAGAACAAAACAACTCATGGAAACAAAACAAAAGAATGCCACACAGTTGGAAGAATGGAAATTGTTATACCAAGAAAGACATCCCAGGTTTTAATATCTGTCATTATTACTATTGTAACTATTTCAGCTAAGATCATCTTCTTTGCAATGACTCAATTACTCTGGTAAAGGCCCAGAATTCAGGGTTGCCAAGTACTGATGCTTATTTTGATGGGAATGCCAGATCATTTTACCCTAGAACAATTTGCTATGGCTTACTCCATACTAATTAATGCTACTTGCAGGACTAGGCAAATCCTGAGGGATTTGTGCAAAATTATACTGTGCTGTGTGTTTGAGCAGCATTGGGAACTTCAGCTACAAGGTGTTGGATTTCCTGGTCAGCAGGGGACATACTCAAGTAGGCCAACAGACACAAAGGGCTTCTCTAAATCTGCTTCTCCCTCTTCTGCCTTAACCTTTTCTTCTTTTTTCTTTCCCTAAGCACAAAGATTTCGGTGGTTGTCCACCTCTGCTGCCAGGCTCTACCCTGGCTGACCTGGGGCTCCATCCCCTTTTCTCACTTCTCCCAGTGGAAGTTCCTGGCGAGGGCTGAGCTGTCAGCCAGCAAAGGGAGGTGTCCTCTCCAAAGCCCTCTGCTTTGCTCTGGGGACAGGAGGAGCCAGGGGTGGAACTCCTATGTGCACCTCCACTCTCAAGGAGAGCAAGTTCCATGCACTTCTGCAAGTTGTCTTAGAAAAAGGAAATTATCCTCATTTCCCCCCTCTATCCCCATCCTAAGGGGGGCTTTGCAATTAAAAGCATGATGGCTTTTGTACCCAGAGAGGAGGGGTGGACTGGGGGGGTGGGGAAATTGCCCATGTACCATAACAGATGGTTTAAGTGCGGTGATTACAAAATCCTGAAGTTAAAATAGTTTAATTACAAAGTCAATACTGCCTCCAACCTCTGCTAAGCCCCTAGTGTAAAAACAACAGACGGTATAGTGCAAACGGTGGGACAATATTTAACCAGAACTTTGCATTAGCTACTGCAGTACAGCTCTCCATCAGGCCTTCAGCAAACGGAAGATCAACTGATTTTCCCAGCCTATATTTGTTAACCATCTCTGCCTCAGTATCAATGGGCAGCTCTGAGAGAGACACAAACAACCTGAAGGAAATAAACTGCAATACTATACTGCACACGGAGGCTCAGCAGAGTTGTATGTAAAGTCCAGTATTTCAAGGGTACCTGAGAGAATTATTAGCACCTTGTCAAGAATGAATGCAGAGGTAAAAAAGATGAGCAGGTAGACATATTTATACATAAAATGAAAATAAAAGTGAGTGATATAAGTATTTTATACACTGGATTTTATAGGAAAAAAAAAAACAAACAGTACATGGGAAGGCACAGGGAAAGAAAAAGCTGGGGATGATCTCAAGTAGTCCAGATTTATTCTTTCACATGCAGGGAAAGCAGCAGCTCTATAGAGCAAGTTGTAGGGAAATCTCACTAAGCTGTGCTCTTGCAGCTGAGAGCCTTGGTGCTGGTCTCAGCTCAGTGTGTACATATGCTGCATATTCTTTAATGACAAACCCTCCCTCTGTTGGCCTGTGTCCCTTATAAACACCCAGGCACACATGGAGCCAGGGGAGTCAGAGGAGGTCTGGCTCTACTTTGTTAGCAATATGCTAAAACCCAGTCCCATCTGCCTCCATCATGACACAGCATGAGGTGTCCACCACCCCACTGCACCTGAAGCACTGTGAGGCACTGCTCACCCCTGTCTGGTGGGTGAATCTGAGACTGGGCAAGCTGGTAGCGAGAGACAGGGACAAGTGGTGGATCCTCTTCAATACTTTTTCTTATCACTGACCCCTGAGCAAAATCAAAAAGTAAAGCAAGAATAAAAATGGGCTCCAAAAGTGATGCTACAATATGGAGGAGATTTCATAACTGTGATCGCCCTTTATAATTTTTATTGCTATGTTTGAGAGTTGAAGTCTGACTTGGGGTGTTTGGGATCATAACTGTGAAGTCAAATAATAATTTCTAGTGGCTGATCTGATTTGTTTCCCTGGAGCTCCTCATATGTAACAGCATTTGAGTCAGAGAGCTGCACTGGCTAAAATGAGGGGAAAGGACACACTGCTGTATCCAAGGGAAGATCCTCTTTAATGATTAAGAGGAAAGAGGAAACATTCCTAGGACCTGACCCTTCAGGTTGCTGTACATTCCAGGCCAGCTTTTAGTAAGTTACCTTTACATATATGAGTAGATTCATTGACTTTCAATTAAGACTAAGTGCATGTTGAAGTGCTTCATTTCATTAGAGTGGAAACAATCCTCTCTAATAACAGAAAGAAGCCCCATAAACTAAGGTTCTGGTGGAAATCACAGCATGAATAGCACAGCACTGACAACACAAAACCAACTTGAATTATTTTTGTATGTGAATAGAAAATACTTGTATCTTTTTCCTAGGTTGGGATAACTAATGGTTTTGATATGATTTGGACATGATATGGAATGGATATATGGATATATATGATGGATATATACAAAATTGATAAGGTAACAAATAGCACTTTAAAGTATATTGTAGAGGACTTGAGAATACAAAGTAATTTCTTTAATTCTCAGGCTTACCTCCTTTTTTTACCCTAAGCAGGTACTTGTAATAAGGAAATCAAACCAAATAAACAAGGCATGATCACAGCCTTATTTTAAAGATTAAAAAAAATCTTAGCCCATGAATTTGTATCAGATCTCAGCCTCTACCCACAGTGTGTGATGGACACAGTTGCCATGATTTCTCTCAGGATAATTCTGTGCTTAAGCCAGTATCTCTTCAGTGACTGCTCTCACCCAGAAAAACAGGGAATGATGCTCAGAGCCCAGTTCTGGGAGCAGGACTCTTCTCTATCAGGAGATAAAATACATTTTGGGCACCCTTTCCTGAACATATTCCTTGAAGGAAAAGCTGGAAGTGAAAGCATCTCCTCTATTTGCTCCTGAACCCCAAGAGAAGCTACGGATGGTGGCTGCCTTCTGTGAGGAGCTGATTCCTACATGTGTACATTATGGGGACTCCATAGATAAAAATACATAGGAGCTGGAAGTCCAAGCTGGGTTTGGTACCTAAGAGCTCCTCATCTCCCCTGCACTGGCATTTTACATCTGACACTTGTTTCTTTGTCCCAGTATCACACCAAACATCCAATTTTTGGAAAAGGTCTTGTATCCTGAGGAGGGCACAAGAAAATAGGTAATTTTGAGTGATTTCAGCTCAGGTACTGCTGATCAGAGGCATGCTATGAATACTGCAGTTCAGCTGGGAATTTTGGCTGTCATCATTGCTAGACAAGCACAGTCCCAGGGAAAGCAGGCCAACACCACATTTATGATGTGTTTCAAGAAACACAACTCTTTGGGATAAAGTGTGTCTGGGGATGGACTATAACAGTGCTACTAAGCCAGGCTGTCCAATGGTAGCTGCTTCACACAATGCACATACAGGATAGGCCACATTAAATGCTGGTTTCAGTAGGAATTTCAGAAGTAAATCAGGCAGAATTCAGTGCTAATGACTGGAGTCTTGACTTCACACACTCACAGGAGACTACTCCTGCAGATTTGCATTCTTTGTGGGATCTCTGCACTCCAAAGACAGCTGATTTCTCTCCGAATTCTTTGGCAGGACTTTGGATACAAGGGCTGTGTGTCAGTGCTGTGTCGCTGCTATCGGCGTGACGCTGCTGGGGATTACAGCCCTGCTGCTCTGGCAGCACCCGGGGCACAGCGACCGAGAGGAGCAGGAGAGAGACAAGTTGTCACCACCCAAAGCTCGCCCTCTGAAAGTCTGGAGGTGAAATGGCAGTGCCTGGAGAGAGAAATCTATCTGTGCAGTACATAGAGGAAGATAGATTTTTAAAAACTAGGTAGGAGGAATCCTGTTGTTGTAGACAGACCTTTTTTCCTCCCAACAAACATTTACCCAGGGTTGTCTCATGACTGGTCGACTTTTGTAATCCATTAGAAGGTGATGCTGTTGCATGACATGATCAAACACCAAACACAGCAGAAAAGCCATAACTATATCTAAAAAGCCTTTGCTTTGTCAAAGCCTTTCACTAATGTTAGCAACAAAATTATTGAGATCTGTAATGACCTGATCTCTTGTCAAATAAGCCTTCTTATGAGAGTGTTAAGCTTTATATCTGCTTTCAAATTAAACACTTTGGATTTATTAATGTTTCCTTTCCTCTCCAAATTTCTTTGTTGAGAAGAGGTGCCAGAGGAAATGTACTGGCAACAGTAGGATGTGAAGTATAGTTTAAAATACATTAAACATATGTTGATGGGGCCATTAGCAGAGTTTATAGATACCACCACCTGTCTCTTATTCCACTTGCCATTACTTTAGTGACAGAAATCATACTGTAAGACAGGCAGTGTGCTGCCATTAAATCTTTACTCCTGTGTCAGAAGGAACATAGCAGCAAATTCATGCCTTATTGCTAAAAAGCATTTGCAATAACGGTTCACTTATTGAGCCATATACTTTTATTTATAAATAAACCTGAATAAATGAGTACAGCAGTGGCTAAAGAATAAATACCACTCTGAGTCTCTGAATATCTGAGAGGGAAACCCTTTGCCATCATAAATGTTTGGCAGGTACTTAAATGTTCATTTGCTCCTTTCAAGCCAGCAAGCTCTACCCTTAGACCATCACTGCCAGGGGCACTCTGGACCCACCACATGAAGGGTTTATTGCCGTTGGTTAAAACAAAAAAGGGAAATAATAAAAAAACCCCAATCAAACCCACTAAAAATTAAATAAAATAAAATAAAAAAGAGAAAAGTAATAAAATATGAATATGATAACGTAAAGTAAAATGAATGAAAGTAAGGGAAGGTAAATGAGAGCTGACCTCGGCCCTGGGGTGCCCCCTGGCGGGCGCGGCGCGGCGCTGCCAGCCCTCGCACGGCGCGGAGCGGGAGGGATGTGCGGGGCCGGGGGAGGGGATGTGCGGGGATGTGCGGGGATGTGCGGGGATGTGCGAGGCCGCGGAGATGTGCGGGGCTGTGCAGGGCCGGGGGGATGTGCGGGAACGGGGAGATGTGCGGGGGAGATGTATGGGCCGCTGCCAAGCAGGCCTGGGGGCAGCGCGGTGCGCGGAGAGCGGGGCGAGTGCGGTGTGCGCACGGTGCGGAGCGCGGTCCTGAGCGCGGGGCAGGCGCGGTGCCTGCTTGGGGCGGGATGCGGTGCGGAGCGGGGAGCAGGAGCGGTGCGGAGCACAGTGCGGGGCGTGCTGCAGGATGCGCTGTGCACTGAGAGAAGGTGCGGGATGCGGTGAGCAGTGAGAGAAGGGTGCGGTGTGCGGGAGGAGCGCGGCCGTCATTCCTGAGGAGGTTCGGAGCGCGGCTCACCGCCGGCAGCACTGTTTCTAAAGCCATGGAGAGGACCGTGCCCCACCTACCGGGGAGCGTCAATTGCCCCCGGGTGCCCGCGTCTGCCGTCTGCCCGAGGGGAGCACGCACTGTTTGTGCGGCAGGGAAAACCCCAAAAGTGCCCTTGGTCTCGTGGTTAAAAGGGACGCAGCAAGGCAGTCGCCCCACAGGAAGAAAAGAGGAGCACGAGTGGCAGGATGGAAGGAGGCTGGCACAGTATTATGCAGCTTCAGAGAAAACAGAACGATGCCAAGTCTCAATACTAAGGTGGGGAGAGGGGAAGAGATTGAGCAAAGACCTGTAGGTCTTGAGGTTGTGTCATGGACGTGGGCAAGTAGTAAGTGCATCATAAAAGGTGGGATTTGGCATTTCTTGGGGAGAAAAAAAAAAATCAAGATTGATTTTCTTTTTCTAAAAAACTAATATTCAAAAAATAGGCCTTTTCCCAGCCTCTCCTCTGCCTGCTAGGCAGGCTGAGTAGAACCCTTCTCAAGAGCAGTCCTGGCAGCTCTGGTCCTCTCCTCAGCCCCACTGCCCATGGGTGTCCTCTGCACAAGCAGTCGTGGCAAACAGAGCAGGTGTGAGGAAAGGGATGGGGTTCCTTGCAGAGCACAAGTCCTACACAGAGCGGCCGAGGGACCTGGGGTTATTTACCCTAGAGAAAAAAGTCTTGAGGTGACCTTATGTCCTAGGTGTTGGTGTCTTCCCCCAAGTAACAAATTAGTGGTTTAGTGGTGAACCCGGTGATTCTGTGTTCAGAGCTGGACTCAGTGACCTTACAAGTTTTTTCTAACCTAAATGATGCTCTGATTCTACTGTCCTTTCTGGAAAGAGAAGGGATAATGTTGCTGGCCTTTGTCCCGGCAGGTTTTAATTACGGGAAGCCTCACGTTTGATCGGGAGATGGCAGCACAGTTCTGGAAAGCTCAAAAACTCCCCCACCAACTCCCCCTGTTAGCAAACCCTCAGGACGCGCAGGGAAGCAAATCACCCTTCTGCTCACTGAATAAGAATTTAAAGGGGAAACCCATGCATATGCTAAGTATCAGAACTGAACTGCTAAGGACCCAGTTAAAGATCTAAAATCTGAAAAATCTAAAGATCTGAAATTGATGCTGTGGGTCAGAGTCTTTAAGCATGATAAGGCACACATCTCACTCCAAAATGCTGCAAATTTCACAAGAGAAAATAAAAAACATAGCATCCCTTGAGATGAGTGGCAAAAATACCACTGAATACTTCATTGTTTCAGACCTTTTAAGAATTTATATGGAAGTGTCTATGTGTCACCAACACCAACAAGATAAAACTGTGAAATGCCTCTGTCCTGTTTTCCAGCCTAAGCCTTAAATGGGTAAAAGAGATGATTTAAAAATTTGTTAGTAATAAGCAGGGCTTTGTGTCAGACCCACAAAGAAACTGCAGCTTGATGCAGATCCAGAAACAAACCTGTAAAAAACATGAAGTCCCTGTAAAGTCAAACAAACCTGAGCAAAACTAAAATTGCTGCAAGTGAACTGTTTCTGACTTACTCCTAGATGAGCTTTCATTCAGAAGGTACAGGCAAAGGTATTAATATCAAATCACGTGTTGTGCTTCTCTCTTGCCCCAGACTTGCTCTAGGCTTGCTCAATCTGTGATTGAGGAATTCCCACAGACCTGCAGGTATTGCCAGGAAAAAAATTTGCAATTCATTAGGTGGTGCTGAAAGTCTTTGCTGGAAGTGCCATCATGTTGACTGTGTCAGCATTTTCTAGAGCTGCTCTACCTGAGGCCTTAGGAGGGGAGATGCTATTGAAAAAGCTGTTTGGAGTTAGTTTGGCACCATCTCTTTCACCCTTGCCAGATTCAAGACCTTCTGGTATTCACTGAATATACAAATCAGTGCATGCAACCCCTCTTTCTGCACTCCAATATAGTCGTGAATCCATCTAATTTTTGACATTTTATTTAGTATTGGAAACATTCAAAGAACGTAACAAATGGAAATTTAAGGTTTAGCCAGATTGTATCAACTGTTGGTATTGGAACATCAGTGAAGCTCAAACAAGTTTCACTTGGCAGGACAGTTATACAAAAGCATTTGATGTTGAATCACAAGCTATTTTCAAGGTTCATACACACAAAAGGGTTGAAATATAAGCAAATTAAAGTTCCAGTATTAATGAAAAATGTTCTCCTTTACTTCCCACTTGCCAACTATTTAACCTGGTCAGGAGACAAATTCATGGGGGATTAATTCTATGGAGCCAACCTTGGGTTCCTCATGAGTTTCCTTGAAATGAGCTATCCTTTGCTTCCTATCCTGCACAGTTTGGTAATGCAGCTGCACATTGTTGAAAATTTGCCACAATTCATGGCGGGATGGCTGAGTTTCAGCAATGAGAGAAGTTATTTGGAATACATATGTCTATGTTTGCATGCTTGTGAAGCTTGCATGTCTGGCTTGTTAAGCTCCAGGAAGCTTCCTGATGGACAACACCATGATATACAGTGGATGGCAATCAAGCCATGAACCTGAGTAAAAAGAGGCTGATCTTCAGCTCTGTGAACTCCAAAGAAACTTCAGGATACTTTTGTCATTCAAAAGGCTAAAATGTCCCGTAGAGTGGAAAACCATGTAGAAGATGAAGCAGAAGAAGTGAAAATTCCTCTTCACAGCCAGTGACCCCTTGTGTGCCCTGTGGTGTGGGGATCAAGCCTTAGAGCCTGGTGATCTCAGGGTGTTCCTGCCTTTGCACAGGGCACCAGCAAGAGCTGTGACCATGAGGAGCTGGCCAGAGGCAGCTCCTGCCACCACTCCTGCTCTGTGTCCCTGGCTGTGCCCTGGCCAGGCTGGGCACTGGTGAGCACAGGGGACAGGATGCCCCACAGCTGTTACAGGCATTCTTCTGAGGTTTCAGACTCACTTGCCTCCTGCTTTCTCCTGCCATGTGATAAGGGGGAGTGCTTGGCCTGGCAAAACAAACACCTTCTGTTTTGGTGTAAGATCAGAAATGGGAGGGAAAAGCAGAGATTTTGGCTGTAGTCTCAGTGCTTCAGTCTTTCTTGGGAATGCAGGCACATCCCTGCAAAGGTATAACACAGGAAAGCAGAGGGCTCAATAGGGCCTGAATGGCACTGCTGTACATAAAAATGTGATGTCTGGGACAGGGAAGAGCTGGTGCTCATTCAGATCCATATTGAATTAACTAAACCTGTACACACCAAACTCACCACTTATGTAGGCTACAGCCCAGGAACATGATCGGCACATTTGCCCAGCAGCCATCTAATTGCAAACTGGAAAAAAATCTCTCCTTACAATGTGTGGTGGCTGGCATTGGCACAGAAAGTGTTTGTCTGTGCTTGTTTCATTTGGCCCTGAAAGAAATGTGTCTGCCTCCCAGGTGCATCCATTCTGTGAGCACTCTTGGTGCCCTTATGCACCAAGGCCATGAAAATATCATGCAGCAAAAACCTGCTCTTTCTCCATCTTTTTATTTAAGCACCAATGATGGGTCCAGGAGCATTTTTAAACCAATATGATGAAGGCCTCTTGCAAGAGGCCAGATGAAGGTGGTCACAAAAGTTCTGACAATGCTCCTGATCATAAATCCTCCCCACAAAGCTGGATTTGTCCCCAGTGCAGCAGAGGGGCTGCATAGCACCGCTAGCCATCGGCACGGAAGCTGGGAATGGAAAACAATTTTGACATTGGCAGCCTGGAGTCCTGCCCTTCTCAAACACATTTGATGTTCATACATGGTCTTTTGGCTGCTGCTGCTGGGGACCATCTGTTGGGATGGCTTCGTGCCTGATCAAATGGTGGTATGCCAGTTTCACTGGGACATGAAATACATGCCAAACAAAACGCGTCTGGTTTTACTTCTATTACTCTGAATTCAAAGCACATGCTAATACTAATCCCCATTTTAACACCATTGTGGTGCCAGTTAAACCTTCATTTTTTTCCCAGTGTCTGCCAGGTTTCTACCACATACTTAGGAACTTAACAAAATCCAGCAGAAATTGTCACTGCTGATTTCACATGAACAAGGCACTGTTTGCAGGAGTTTGTGAGAGGTGTTAGCCCTAACAGCAGAGGTGAATGCATGAGTTCCCTATGCATATAATACAGGATTCTTTAAGGAGTTGAACTAGCACATTTCTTTGAAAATTCCCTCTGAAACCCCACCCAACTATCATAAAATTTTCTGCCCACTAGAAATGTGACTTATCAATTTAAAAGTGTTCCTGCAAACAAAACATAGTTAAAAAAAAAAGCCTCTGACAACTGTGTGAAGGCTGTGAGCTGTATGTGAGTACTGAGATACTCTAAGCACATTTTCTTTTCAGTGTGCTAGGAGTTCAGTGTAGCTCCAGCCCTGACACACAGTAAAATCTTCCGTGCTGCAGCTGGCCTTGCTGTCTGGGTTTATGTGACTAACTCCCTGTGAATGTTCCACTTTCAGAGAAGTGTGTTCCTGACCTCAGCCAAGATGAATATTATTGTCAAAGCTGCCATCACTGCTGCTACTGTGGGTTTTCAGATTCTTCCGGTGTTTGTGGGGAAAATCCATCTGCTACAGATGTTCTCTTGGATGATGGCTTTTCTCCTCTACTCCCATAATGGGTCAGGAAAACCTAACGGGACATCCCCTGATGGGATTCCCTTTGCTCCTCATCCTCCTTCTGCAGTGCAATGCTCAGAGGCTGGAGACCTTGGACACATTCTTCCCCATCCTTTTCCTCTGTCTGCCCCTACAGGGGGAGATGATAAAGACTCAGTGCTGGCCTCCTCAGACCAGATCCCACTCTGTGCAGGACTCAGATGTGCCAACTGAGGTTCCCAGTTTTAGGAAGTGTTGGGACTCAGTCAAGAGTTTATTTCCTCCCTTCCTAGATTCATTATGATTTAAAGCACTTAATTATGTTAATAAAGTAACAAATTTCTGAGTTATTGTAATTTAATGACCTTAATTAACTTCTTAACCACCTTCCTTACATAGTCTACCTGTGTATGCCTGAAATTAAAAGTTACTATAGAAATGTGAAAAAAATTGCCATAAACAGTTAAGGAAAGTTGGAGAATGTGCAAGTTGATGAATGTCATTTAGCATTGTACTACCAGAAACAAAAAGAAAAGTATTTTTTGAAACTCTCAAGCAATATGGCAGGGCCAGGAGTATAGGCCAACAAGTGGCATGTGGACTGGCCATAAAATTAAAAATAAACTTAAGAGTAAATGTGCAGCTAAATGCAGACTGTGAGGATAGGATGTGAACTTCAGCTATTTCCTGGAGCTAGTGTGGTTCCAAAGTTTAACAGCTTTAGCCTTTGGAGACCTGGAGGCGTGCATACTTGTGTTCAGTTTCTCCTCCTTTCATCTCCCCCACTCGGAGCCCTACCCACCCAGCTGTGCTGGACACTCCTCTTGTCCTCTGACCAACATCCCACGTGGCTCTTGGCACTGAGCATCCCTGGGCAGCAGCAGGGCCTCCCTTTCCCTCCTTGTGTCCTTCAGCCCATTTGCCCTCAGGGCCTGCTGCACTGCAAGGGGTTCACTGCTACCTGTGAGGACAGCCCAGGGATGGCAGCAGGTGGCTGGCCCAGCAGAGCCAGCTGCTCTCAGGGCATGCTGGCTAAACAGCTTTTAATTCTGTGCAACTGTGATGTTTGGGTGCTCCTTCATGCAGCAATTGTTATCAAAGTGATGTTTTCCCTGAACAAATGCTTCTCTGTCTCAAAACTTTGGTGCTATGTAATTGTAATTTATTGAAAATATATTGGCCATTGCAAAAGGCTAAGTTCTGGGAAGCAACAAGCTCCCAGGGATGAGACCTCAGTGGATGCATTTCTTTTTTTCTCTTTACATGAAAAAAGAGGCAAACTTAATCTTAATATGCTCTTGGGCCACTATTTTCCTTCACCATAGAGCCTTAAGGTATTGTTAAGAATGGAGATGATATAGGAATTTTTTTTCTGCTTTATGTGCTGTACAACCCACTTTTACACTGATTTTCTCAACACACTATCCTCCAATATTATCTATTATCTGTTATCTAAACATACTCTACCTCCAAATGTGGCGAATAGCATAATGTTGCATATAAAATAAAAAAAACCCAGAAAAACCAGAAAAAAAGCCAAAAAACAAAACCAAAAAACCAAACAAGATGAATATGCAGTATTTGTAAACATTTTTAAGAATTTTACTTGTATGAAGAATCTTCAAGTTCCCCAAAAACATTTTCCTCTTGGTGCTGTAAGTCAGAAAAGGCAGAGAAATTCGAGGGTCACATAAGGTACCTGAGAGAGGGAATTACCAGATTTTGGGCTCTCCCTTCCTTTTTATCTGGCAATGAAGACTTAATTACAAATTATTTTTTTCTGTGTAAAGCCTTAATTGTGGATCTTTATCATGCAGGTACTGCTACCACTGACCCCTTCAGACTTCAGCACTGCTTTTGGCATACAAAACTATCAATCCTGCAAAAGATCTACTGAACTGACACCTCTGGGGGGAAAATCCCACTAGTGCTTAAGGCCATGTGGTAATAAGTGAAGCAGCTCTCTAAACAAAGGGGCAAGATGTTATCCTGTACTTGGACTACTGATTGGAGTTTGATCACTTGGAGTAACTCTTCATCTGTATGTTCAGTCCTCAAGTGTTTTAACAACTGGGGCTAGCTATCACTTCCAGAACATTATCACCTGTGAAGGAAATGGGACATCTGGGGACAACTTCACCAGCAATTTAGGGAGAGCTTTCTACCTGGAACTGAAGGGTGGGGGGAGGAAAATCAGAGACAGTTCTTTTGAACTATATGATTCAGTGAGCCAAATCTTGAAGAAAAAAAGTATTTTGCAGGTAAATTGTTTGAGGAAGTGTTTTGTAAGTGAATTGTTCCTCTGATGTGACCTTTTCTTTTACAGTGCCTTTGTGAAATGCTCATGGAAATAGCAGCTTTGCTGAGCATGTTAATAATACCAGTTTGTACCCTGCAAACCATTTCACCAGCTAAGATGGAGTTCATTTAAAGATAATTTAAGTTCTTCTGCAGTCTAAGCAATACTGGGAGAAATCCAAGGAAAGCAAATTACTTCATGTTATCAATTAAAACAAAACTGCCTTAGCAATCTTAACTCTGCTTTGTTGTGCATACACATTGTGGCATAGCCTTGAAGTACTGCTCTATGTGCTGCTTCAACCCACCCCAGCAGGGTTCTCAGCTGATTCTGATGGGATGGTGAAGAGGCATTTAAAATACTCAGTTTTGTACATAGCCTTCATTTAATGGTGTTTTTCATAGTACACTGTAAACTACAGTTCTCCAGCACAGGATTAATCTCATTAACTTTAAAAGTCATAAATTCTAATTGTGCATCCTCTGTATGCATTCTGTACTCCTTTCTCTAGAGGGTGATTCATCTGACCTATTTTAGACAGTCACTCAGGGTGAGATGTGTCTCTTGACTTAGACAGTTTTGTTTCTTGTTAAGTGATTGAGCCCTCAGCTTCAGATCAAACACTAACATGATCTAGGATGATCAAACTTTTTTAAAAAAATTTTAATTTTCCAGACAAAATCTCCTGAAAACTAGTGAGAGTTTAAGACAACCTATAAAGTTATTAGGTTAATCAAAAGTGGGTGTAAAGAAGATATCAGGCTTTAAAAAGAGAGATGATGAAGTGATGCAGAGACGTTTTCTGAACACTACTTCATGCTGTCATTTTTCAAACCTGGAGCACTTGCCATAGCTTTCTTCAGTTAAAAAATGCTCAGTTCTTTTCAGCCAACAGACTTGTCCCCAAGGTTTATCCCAGCCTGCAGCAGACTGACTGCCCTTTTTAGAACACCCCTCTCAAACTGTGCATGACTCAGTTGCCTGTCTATATGAGTATGGATCCTACCCTTTCAATTAGCCTGGAAGTTCACAGTTGCAAAGACTTTCTTTTACGGTCAGTTTTATTCTTTGCATGTGTAACAGGTCTGTTCTTCATACATCTGTTTTATAGTATGTGTCAGTTTTGCATTATACAGAGTTATCAACATTGTTATCAACATAGTTGTCTGTTAGCACAGGCATCAAAATACTTGTGTAATGTTTTGCCATTTCTCACTTATCTTTTACACACAGAAGTAAATAGCATCACTTTATTTCACATATTCATCCTCCACCTAATATATTTATCAAGCAATACGGGCTAAAAACTGGATTCAGTAGACAAAATGTATTTTGATCTATATGTTGGCTGGTGTATCCTAAACCTTATCTCCAGCACATGCCTCCCAACCTGAGCAGGGCTGTGGGTGCTGGAGTGGTGTAAGGCAACTCCACCATTAGGCATTACAGGCGTTTCTTTCATTGGTGGGAAATATCTGGAAAATCTCTCTGCATTTTTGGCACTGTAAATCTTATGCTTAGCCATAACTTAGAGATAAATTATGGTTCACTCAGCTGCCATTAATTTTGAATTATCAGTGTCATTTATGTTTCTCTTTTTTCTTTTTTTTTTTTTTTTTTTTTTTTTTTTTTACTTTTTTTTCTTTTTTAAGATAAATATCAGTAAAGCTACAGATTCCAAAAGTTAGGATATATATGAACAGAGTGTGCTCAGTAATCCCAGGAAGATCATGTCTCCTGTTCCACAGGATTTAGGCTTGTATCCGATTTAAACACATTTGTGATGTGAAATGCTAAACAGTGCTGCTGGTGACTAGTTTTTCACAAAGGCCAGTGCTGGTACCTCATTTTTCTTGCCCTCACACACTCTCCATTGCACTGGAAACTGCAAAAAAATTGCACTGGAAACAAAACAAGTGAAAAAAGCCGCTGTGTTTTCTTCCATGGTTAGATGCCAGTAGCTGGCAAAATAAAAGCCTGGACTGAGAACTGAAGGCTTTTTCCATTCTCACTCCTTGCCACACCAAGGGGGACTCATGACCAGCAGCATGCATGGGTGGGTTCAGGTGTAACCCAGCTCCTTGTGTCCTTGCCCCTGAGCTGCTGTCAGCCTGTGACACTGGGCTACAGCAGAGCCAGGGACAGGATGCTGACATTGCCTTCTGGGGGCCACTGCCTAAAACCATTTAATTTATATGCTTTGCTATATGTGTGCAGCAAGCTCCTTTGGCCCTGTCAAGAGTCTGGCAGGGAGAGCCAAGTCATGTCCCTTGGCTTGGCTCATCTTTGGCAATTGTCCAAGCTTTCATCTTGCCTTGGAGTAGATGACATTCACTTGCAGCAATCCTTTGTAAGTGTTCACCCCTCAGAAGGCAGTGAGTGGTCTCTGCTAATTTATATGGGTCCAGTTTGAAACTGCTAAGTTTGAGGCCTGAGCACTTTGCATCCTTTTAGAAAGTATTGTGGGATAAATGGGGAGGTCTATGGGTTCTGCAGAGCATCAGATTGAATGGAAATCTTTTTCCATTATAAGAGTATTTCTGAATTACTTGTTTATTTTCCTAAAAATGAGAGACACAACCTTATGTTTTGAAAGAGAATTAATAATGTTGTTTTGTGCTGGGAAAAATCCTCCTTCAAGGTATAAACAATCAGACTTTGAGAATAATTCATCTCAGAGACCAAGCCTGCCAGATAAAGACAGCAGACATACCCCTGTTGGTGCCAAGCTGAGACTGAGGCAACAGATGCTACCTCTCAACAGAGCTTATTAGACCATGCCCAAGAGCATATTGACATAGCTAAACGATATCCCAACTTCTTCTGGCCTGCAACAGCTTAGCTTGTTGCAAAAGCAAAGGATGAGGCAAACACACAAGACCTGGCAGACACACCTACACTCCAGGACTCTGGGTTTGTGGAACACTTTTAAAAGCATCAGGGTGAGCTGAAAGCTCTGCTGTCCTTTGCACTTTGGAAAAGTCTTCCCCTTGACTGGCACACCAATTTCCCAGGCTGTGGCTCTCTGCATAGCAGGCCATTTATTTGTACTGCAGATGGGCTGCTGCTGTTGCACATATGCACTGACCATGGACCAGCCATGTGCACTGGACACCAGGATATCCCTTACAGAGAGGGGCAGTGATACCATTCTGCTACCAGGAGTCAGTTGAATGAAAACTGCAGTTTTAACCCCTTTGTCCCCCCTGCTCCCCCATCCGTGTCCCAGATTTGTGTGCCACTTTATGTTGATGCTTATACTGATGCTGCACTTCCTATGAGACATTTCTTGTGACTTGCAATGTACCAATGATAAATTATTGCTTAACTTTTTAATCCCAAATATTTTTTAACATTTATTATTGTAGCCAAGTCTCATCTTACAGCAGTTGCTACCCAAAGATCTGTCATGTATCAAACTATTCAATAACATTATGACACAAAAAATCTAAAACTAAAATAAGGGTGTTATGCATGTTTTACTGGTAATGATTGATAATTTAAACTAATTTTTTTAGCATTTTATGGAAGGGCATTTAAATAATACAGAGAAGATTATCCCAACACTCTTTTGGAGATTTAATCATATTAAACAATTTACACATAAAAAGTCTAGATTTTATAAATTCAGAAAAAAATTCTAAGCACATATCAGTCCTGCTTTGTTTAAAATTACAGCCAGCAAGCCAAAAATACAAGTTCCAAGTGACTAGTCTTATGGGAAACTGAGATCCATTGTAATGGTGACTGCCATTCCAACTACCTCAGGTGGCTCTGCCTATAAGCAGGGCTAGACAAGTTGAAAACAAAATGATTTATCTTCTTCCAGCCATTTCTGTTCTTGACCAGTGACTGGTTCTGTTTGAAATACACCCTTTGCAGAATCTGCCTGTCAAGACTGTTCCAGAGACTAACAGATGCACTTTTCCATGCAGATTATTTTTTCCAGCCTAGTTTTCCCCCTGTATTAATTTTTTTTTTGTCACTTCAAGGTTCTAGTAACCTGCCAGAGAAAATAACAGCAGAAGTTCTGCAAGATGGAGAATGGAGAACTAGTGAAAAAGACAGAGAGAGAGCTACTGCTTGTAGCAAAACCAGGTAAAGGAAAGATTTTTTTGGCGAAAACAGTAGTCAAGTGTGCCCTACTTATCATTCTGTCACCTTTCCTCTGTGAGTCACAAATTGTTTTCTTTCTAGAGCTTCACTTCATTTAGCTCAATGGTGAGAACAAGCAGAAGGCCTGGGATAGTTTGACTCACAGAGCCATGAGATAGTTTCATACAAGAGTTTTCCTGTGTAAGGAAATCAACACCCAGCTGCAGTTGGCTACCAAGTCAAGTTTTTGGACAAAAATTACCACTCTTCTCTACCAGGGACAAGTAGCCAATAATTGGACCTCATTGTGACTTGCTTTCCTGAACACAAGTCCCAGAAATCAGTTTATTATATCTCCAACTCATTATTTCAAAGTTCATATGTTTCCAAGGTTCATGTACTTTAAAAATATTTTGTTCATTTTTGAGTCATTGAACTTTTACAAGACTAATACAGTAGTGTGAGGAAAGGCACGAAAAGGGCTGGTTTGCATATTGCAAAATCACAAACCACCTGGATGAACTTGATGCAGAACAAGATACAGTTGCTCTTACTGGTCATTTAAAGGCACATCTTTACTGGCCCAGTGTTTGATACACTTTTTGTTTGATACACTTTTATGACACATATAATGACTTCCAAAATGAGCAGTCAGGGTGGAAATGTAGCTGCTGAGAGAGTGAATGTAGCATTCATCCCTCAAAGCGCTATGAAAGCATAGCGTCTAAAGGCAGATGAAATGACAGTAACAGGAAGCTGGCCTCCCTTGTAAATCTGGCAGGGGCTGAGGGTGATGGTGATGGAAGCTTGTGAGCTGTATTCAAAGCCATGAAATATAGTCCTGCCCTGAATAAGCTGGAAGACATATTTCAGTCTGCAGCAAGTCAGAGCTCAAGCATCAGTGGCCTTCAGAACGTCTGTTCAGATCTTGTTCTGATCCAAATGCAGAAGGTTTGGAGTGATCTTTTTACTCTGCAGTTAAATTTCACTGGTATCTATGTCTCCCTTCTGTTCAGCTGCGGGCTTTCCCCAACACAGTCACTAACATTCATATTTCCCTCGTGGAAAATGGAAATGAGAGAGTAAACCCTTGCATTAACTTTGGCCCTTTCCTAGTAGTCTGGAGGAGAGTGCTCAAGAATCCAAACGTTGGCAATTCTTTTTTCTTTGCCTTAGAATATGCAAGGTTTTGTGAAATCTTCAAAATGGCTAGCAAAAGGTAAAAGACAATCACAAGGAAAAGCAAAGAAATGTGTCAAGTAAAACCAGAGTCATATAAGAAAGCATTTACTTGAACTTGGTAATGCGATTTATTCCATTAGAGAAGCAAGAAGAAAATGAGTGCTTTGTATGGAAAAATTGCATGCCCTGATGCTTTACAGGGCATGAGCATTTCAGAGATTCACAGATGTCTGCATCCAGCTCAGTCCCAATGGCAGCAGAAAGGGAATTAATCTCCCTTTGCCCAGTACCTGGTACCCACTTCCTTAATGGAGAACGACTTTCTGGAGGGATCACCAAGGGAGACAGTGTGCAGTACTTAGGTCATAGTACAGAGCTCTGGTCCTTTCCATAAGCAGTATGATTGCCATATTAAAAGTTGTGTCTAAAGAAGCTTGATGGCAAAAATGCTACAAGACAAAATCAGTCTAGCTGGCAGATTGAGTAAGAAGATATCCACTAAAATTAACAATTCCTGTAATTGAACCATTATGTGAATTTCTGGCTGCCTTCAGACATGTCACGAGCATCAAAATACATGGATCCATGATATGCTGAGGCCAGCCTAGGTGCTGGCTCTCCCCTAGAAGGACACTTCATCCATCAACTGCTTTGCTCTTCCTCTCTGCCAGCTTTCAGCCCAAGCAGCCAGCAGAGGTGGCTCAGCCTGGCCATGCAGCAGCTGGGTACCAGGAACCTGAGAGAGGACACATAACCTGGACAAGAGAGGAGGAGAGCTGGACTCTTTCTTCATCTGTGGCTCACAGTGTTATTTGGTAGTGAAACTGCGCCCCAGAAATACCTGTTGAAAAGTGATATAGGGAGCTGGTGAGTCTGTATGTGGAAATAGAAGACTTCTCATGCAGCTGTGCTGCTGCTCACAGCAGGGGTGTTTGTGCCAAGGTCTTCTAAAATTGCAAGTAATCATTGATTTTGGTCTCAATTAGAGGATTGCTGGTACTCAGTATCCTAGTTAAAAATCTTTTTTACTTTGGTGGGCCTGCCCTGGATCCTCAGTCTTTTGAGAATAGTCCATAAGGATTTTAGAGTTCAAGCTCAGTTTAATCATGCCCTGATTGTTCACAGTAGAAGGGCAATGGCACTAGCAAATAGGTTTCATAGTCTTTCCCACTTCACAGCTTAAGTCCTAGGGGTGTTTGTGCTGTAAGTGTGGGGCAGTAAATGAGTTATATAACACCACAGGGAAAAAAAAAACACCCAAAAAAGAACACCGTTATCCTTCTACATAAGGAGTATTTCTAGTCTTGCTTCTTGGATCATATAGCTTTGCTTAGAGGGGAGGACAGAGATTTCTTCACTGTCAGTTCCAAAGATTTCTGCCATGGTCATTGGTAGGAAGTCACATAGCCCTCCAAGATCCTGGTGCCAAAACTGAAAAGCTTGTTTTCTTCTCCTGTTTATGGGCAGCAGGATAAATTTGGACAGAGAATGAATTTGCTGTTCTCAGCAAAATTAACACAGGACCATGGTAGAAACTGCTTTCCTTCAGCAGCTGAGTGCTTTTGGCAGGTGCTTGCTGGTGGCACAGCTGGAGGTGGGTGCTGCAGGCACACCCAAGAGGTCAGGCTGAGACAGGCTGGCTGACTGTGCCTTCTGAAGGCATTCTCAACAGCACTGCTGTATCCCCACGTTTGCATTTGAAAGACCTTGTACACACTCTTATTTTAAGCATAACCACAGTCAGTGCATTAATGTATGAGAGATTTACAGACCACACTTGAAATTCTAGGCTACTCATTTTTTAAAAAGCATATACTAAAAAAAAAAAACCTTTTTGTGATGTGTGAGCAGACATGGAATTACATGCAATTTCTGTCTGATTGTGTTTTGATGTAGAGCCCACAGGTTGAACTTTCAGCCTTCTATTTGCAATCTTTCCTAACAGTCATCTGAAAATTATAAAAGCATTGTAACCAGCCACCTTTGAACCACCAATGCTATTGTGGTGATTCAGGTTCTCCTTTGAAAATGCTGAAAGAAGATCATACTCCAGCAGGAGAAAGATGAGACCCAGTATTTTTCCTGTAGGTCTTTGCAAGACTCACATATTTGTTGAATCACATATTGGTAGTGATTCATATCACAAATGCCTTTGTCCATTTCTCTCTTTCTGCTACAATAGCCCAAGTAATTAACTAAGTGAAGAGGCTGTCAATTAAACATTGATACTAATCTTGGCATAAAAGCTCCCTTAAGAAACACTGAGTTGGAACATATTTTACAGTGACACCACTGCCTTCATTCAGCTCACTTCTCAGACAATTAAGTGCTCCAAATGTTTGTGTGTCATCCAGGCAACATTAGTAGCATGAATGACCCCTGCTATAGATACAGTCCTGCAAAGAATCCCTGGAAATACAATGCCTATTGTGACAGCAAGGCTGATTTTATCAGCCAAGAGACATTATATAGTTAATTAATGCCAAGATCTTTAATGATAAGATTGTCAAGGACAATTAAGAAGATTATTATAAGTGTCCTTGGTAACTAGAATGCAATACTGATTTTAGCTTACTTTCACTAAGTGTGGCTTAAAGGTCAGTTTCTCTGAAGTGTGAATACTTAAGCATTCTTTGGATAGATGTCATTATACATTAATCTCAGGAGGAAAACACATTTTTCTAATGTAGCTGTGCAGCACATGAATATTAATGTGAAACTCTTGCTAAAAAATTAAGGTAAAATATTTCAACGAGGAACTTCTAGCCAGCAACACAACCTCAGCAACAGCTCTGGGTCCATGTTCTGAGATCAAGTCAATGGAACAACTTTCTCCAACTTCAGCCCACGTGGTTCAGAACCATGACCATGCAGTCAATAAATGGACAGACCCTCCTCAGTGAGCCTTCTTGTGCTCAGTAAGCTTCTCTTGTTCTTCATCTGCCCAACTTTGGATCATCAGAACAAACTTTACTGTGTCTCACTCATACACCACACCAAAGCTTAAAGGGCACTTGGCATAATATCCCTCTGTGAACTGCATAAGCTCATAGGAGAAAAGTGATACTGGTAGCACAGATTGCACCCTGGATGTTGAAATTAAGAAAAAAATTTGTCTTGTCTGTTAGAACTGAGGAAAGGTGCACTGTGAGAGGGCATTCCAGCTTCTTACAATGACATTGTAAATGCAGGGCACTTTGTGATTTAAGGTTTTAAGTGATTACATGTAAGATGGAAGAGGTTTTCTTACCACACCATCCCTTACATCTTAATTCAGTATTTGGCCTCTGTCTGATGGCCAGAAATCATTGACTCAAAAATAAAGAAAACACATTTGGCAAGGTGAGAATTTTGTGATCTATTGTTCAGCATGGGGACAGACACAGCACAGACCATCATACCTGGACCTTGAATCTTCAAAAAGCTTTTAGTGGTTCCTAATAAAAATCAGAAATCAGTTTTAAGTATGAGTTTGAGGAATGGGTGACTCCTCATGCATATGAGGATATGAAAGAAATAATTGCTTAGAAAATTTTTTCCTAGTTAAAAAAAAAAAGAAAAATTGATACAATCATTATAAGGAGGGAAGAAAGGGAAATCTTTCAGCTGTAAAAAGCAGTATACAGTTTTCTTTCAGAGACATTAAAGGAATATCCAAAGTATCAGTAGCCACTTAATTAAAACTAAATATAAGGCATTAAAAAATGCAATAGATAAATCCATGTCAGGCATCAGGTTAATATAGAAACAGATATTATAATTATAAATGGGATTCAGTTAAAATTGAGAGATTTAGAAGAAGCTGCTGTGTTACCTTCAAAACAAATTATTTTATAGTAGTTAAAAATGTAAACAATGAAATCAAAACCATAAAAGTCTACTCAAGACTACCAAGAAATAATTATGTTCAAGATGACCAAGACTAAAACACTACAAGCTACAAAAATATGGTTGAAGGTAATCAGCATGTTTTCTGGCACGGTGATCTTCTTAAGCATAAAAAGCACTACTGTCACACTAATTTGGTCAATAAATGCAACTATTTTCTGATAGTATAACTTAGATTTATCCCAGGCATCTGATACAGCACCAAATGCCTCACTAATTTTAAAGCCCAGTTCACTCTGAACCAGGGACCCGCTCTGTTTGCCAGTGCCTGGTTGGGAAGCCTGATCACCACCATAATGCAAACCAGGAGTTAACATATATGGCCTTGAAAGCTGCTTACAGGCAACCTTGCTCACTCACCCCTGAGAAGGTACAGTCTTTTTTTGCAAGCATTTTCCAGAAGAATAAGGATCTGGTCCTTCCTTTTAACACAAAATGCATTTCTCACAGTGTAGAATGCCTCAATTCTGCAGCATCATCAGAGCACAGAAAATATATTTTCATTTATTTCATAATTAATTATCTCCAGCTGAGACAACTGCTTTCCAGATATGAGTCCCACCAGCATAAAAACTTTTATTGGGCATGACTGTCATTCTCTAAGCTGCTGCCAGCTGTGATGCTGTTTCTGCACCTCTTTGTTTTGGAGAGGTGAGGCCCAGTCATGCACTAGAATGTCGGGCAGCTGAGAGCTCACCTCACTCCCCCCAGGCATTTACCAAACACAGGGCCACACTCACTCCAACAGCTGCATCCCACCATCAGAAGATTGCTGCTTTGCATGAGGATGTGAAAAGCTGGAAACCACCAAAGGGCTCTGTACACAAGCTTGCCATATCACCCATTTGAGTCTCCTTTCCCCTTTCCTTCCTTTCATTCTCTCACTCTGCAGATTCACTTCATGTCTTTCTGTCAGGTCGCAGGCTGATATAAAAATATGGTTTAGGTGAACCAAGGCTCCAGACCTGGGGGAAGAAACAGCACTAGGACATGTTGAAAGTCAAAACTGAGAGTCTGATAAATACCCATAAATGTTGATATTTATCCATTACAGTTTCCTCTACTTCTCCTTTCCTTCTTTCCCATACCCAGACATTATTTTAATTTGCTTCTGATCTTTCCATGGCTGATCCCCACTTAGAATTCTCTGAAGACTGCTTACGGCTTTCTGTAAAGAGTTGATTCATGATCTAGTTTTTAAGGGGTCAAATGTTTGTTTCACTGCATGTACTCCCACAACTGTCATTGAGCATCCCTTTTGCATCAGTATCTTCAAGTGCATCACTGAGAAGAGACTCACAGAGAGAAAATAAATAATATTGCAGCTCTCTGGCCATTAAGAATCACCACCACAGGGACCAAGTTCTCTGCTTCCACGCTTGAGGATGTTTCTGAGTAAAGGTGGGACTCGGGGAGCAAAAGGCTGAGCCTGGAAGCACAGCCACTTGCTGTCTGCTCACCAGAAGCTGTTGTGTCTATCAGCAATTTCAGAGCCCACACTTCATTTTACTCCCCACACTTGGAAAACTGAGAGGTTTGGTTGCCTGTGAGAGATACAGAGAAATTTTGAACACCAGTAGTAGAAAAAATATTGCACAGATGTCTTTTTACTGCACAGAAATAAATCTGTTTGCAGGAAGGTGGGAGAAGAATAGTGAATAAAGGTAAAAGTGCTGTGTTTTTGCACAGCACTTCATGTTCAGCATCAAAGCTATTTTCCCATCAAGGATATACTTACATAAGCAGCAGCTGCTGCTCAGCAAGTCTGTTTTTCTTAACTACTCTATAATTGCTTTATTATTAATTCATCACATTGCAGTTAAATGTCGAAGAAATTGCAGTTCTGATTGTCCATTCACACACAACAGTTTTATTCAGCAGGCTGCTTCCTGACAAACCAGTGGATTGCTTCTGCTGGCTCACAATCTTGAACACACAGCCTTTCTGATGCTGACAGATTCCATCTGCTCCCCCTTAATTAACATCTAATATGTAAACCATCTAATACATGTAACACTGCATAACAAGGGATTAAGAAATAGAAGGTAGCTCTTCATCATAAAGCTCTGTCATCTCGTAGGATCTCATTACTAACAGTAAATGGTACCAAAATGTAATGGGAACTGCACACTAGTAGAAACAGCACATGTGGGTAGTCTCATTGAAACAAGTACAAGCACACATGAGCACCGAGACGAAATAAAGTGGAAGGTGCAGCAGCTTTCATCGATGGATTCACATTGGTACTGCTCCAGCTCAGACATCAGCTGATTTAATGCAATTATAAGGAAGAATGGGATCTACTCATTTGTGTTCCCAATTATTGCTAGCTAGATAAGAAGCATTGTTTCTATAAGACTCTGGTGCAATCCATTAAACCCATTAAAAGTGCTAATTAGCTCATGTTCTACAAATGAAAGTGTCCAGGCAGCACTTTGTTGTCTAATGCCTTCCAGCAGGCAAAAGCTGGGGATGAAAATATACAAAGAATAGCTCCTAGGAAAGCCCTGCAGCCAAATTAAGATGTCAAAAGTAAGGGAGATAAAATGCTCTTCTGCATAACAGCAGCTGATGAACAGGCATGAAATTTATGTGGCTGGGGGACAGGGCTTGCCACCATTCATGGCTGGCTAAGTTATGTGAAAGGTCAAGGCTGCAATGTTTTCATGATAACATCTAAACAGAACACAAGCATTTGGAGAGTCTCATCCACACATCTATCTAGTGAATTACATTAAACTCATACAGAACAGCTGCAACAAGGCTTGCAATTCTCAACAAAGGGCAGGAAGATTAGACACCTCGATAATAAGACATGAAAGACCCTAATGGCAAGAGGAGAAGGGGAACTGTGCTCACTAACCTGCACCAGTGACAGAATCATTATCTGAAGCCTCTGAGAAACTGAAAGAGGGGGGAGGGATGAACGGAGGGGACAGTGTGAGATCAGCACCTCCTGGCAGGTTTGGCCTTTGGTTTTCTGCAGTGGGCTACAATCTTGTGGTTCAAGCTCTTGAGCCAATGGTATTATTCTAAGTTGAGCCAATTGTTCTCCATTTGCCCAGAATGGATCTGAAGGCCAGTCTCTGTGCTCATGTGAAACTGCTCTGTGCTGTGGGCTGTGCAGGTCTTGGAGAGAAGAGAGGAAAGAACTGCTCACATGTCTTTAAGTTCATATATATTTATTTGCATTTCCCTCTTTCCTGCTCCCAGTTTTGGGAGACATGTAAACAAACACATTGCTCCAGCCTATAAAAGACAGCACAGGAGCCCATCATTCACAGCATCTTCAGTGGGGGCTGGTCAAAGCTTGAGGTGAGGAAGAGGATTTGCTGGGTTCTGTCCCATCTGGGACTGATTGTTCAGCCACCGAAGTGGGAAAAAAAGGATTTGCATTGGAGTCAGTGAGAATGCACGAAGCCATTTCAACATGTGCCTCACATCTCTCTTAGAGCCTGGGTACCTGATAGTTTGTATATTTAAGAATCAATGAAAATAAATACAGTTTGAGAAGACTGCAGGCAGATGATAATGAAGCACCTCACCAGACCCATGACAATGCTACCAACTACCCCAAAATGCAGAGATCCAAACTTACAGCTAACAAATGCCACTGGTCATATTCGCTTTGTTTTCTGTCCATTTATTTCAATTTTCTGTTTACACCACTGTTGTTTTTCAATGCTGAAAAGATGTGTTTTTGGTCAGATGATGCAGATGATCTGTCTGTTTTTGCCTGCCACACTCATCCTGTCCTCTTCACTCTGGTTAATGGTCATGTTTCCACTGTTGCAAAGGCAGTGTCTGAACATTCCTAAATAAAGCACATCAATATTGTGACAAGACACAGGTTTCACTTGCCTGAACTATATGTTGTTATCAGCCATTACTTAACTCCGTGCTTATCTGTAATTTAGTACTGTCTTGAGAAAATACTTAAAGGGTAAGCAAAAGTAAAAGCCCTAGTCCAGGTCTTTATTTAGTACTTCCTGAAATAGGTTTTTAGTTATTTTGTTAATGTGCTAAACATAAATTGCTTTCCAATTCTATTGTTTTCCCTGAATGTTTTGGGAGAGAATGAACCTGTACTCATTTATTTTACTGATATTTGCTTCCTAGTAGCTTTAACACCAGTCCTGGATTTCTTAACCCTTTTCTTTTCCCTTTTTTCCTGCCACAGGCTAAACCCATTAGATAGCTACACAACCATTTAGGAGCCATTAAATCTCACTTTTGAGAAGAGGCCCTCTAGTTAGAGTTTCACTCTTATCTTGTTTCCCATCGGAGGAGGAAGTGCTGTCACAGGATCCTGCCTTGAAGACTTCCACCGGCATCACGCTCTGCAGGAGAGCACCCATCCTCCTCTCCACACCCCTGTGCCATCCAAAAACCCTGCTCAAGCAAGCACAGGTTATCTATCTGCCTGATCTCCGCGTTTGCTCCCTTGGCAGTGGTCAGCTTGCAGCTAGCAAGCTGAAATCCAGATTTGCTGCAGCAGACCCTTGCTCCAAGCAATATCCCAGCCCAGCACAGGACAATTTCTGGGTTTGAAGCCATGCTCCTAAGGGGAGGAACCTTGCACTGGCTAATGGATACTTACACTTTGGTAAGGCAGGGCAGTAGAAGTTAAAGGAGGGCTTTCAGAGTTAGATAGATGCCATAGATGCCATTTTCTTAAGACAGCAGTTCCAATATCATGGCAGCCTCTGTTCTTCATTCAGATGTTTTTGAAATGGACTGTAGCAAGCAAAGAGCCACATACACTGACTTGGCAGTTTGCTTTACAGAAATCCTGCTTTTTAGCAAAACAGGTTGCACTTGAAATCTAGAAAGTTCCATGAAAGGCTGGAATATAACTTTGGGGAAATGTTTCAATCCTAAATTTGGACTACTTAACTGCTTATTTTCATATTGATTTAACTATCTTTTTTTTTTTTTTTTTTTTTTTTTTTTTTAATTAAGCTTGTTCCTTGAGGCAATTGAACTCAATTTTACACCTCTGTAATATTAAGCCAGTGGAAGGGAAAATGCTGTGGTCCTCTGTCAAAAGAGTTTTACAAATTGTTAAAACAAACTAAGAGAACTTTTCCAGGTTATTAATTGTTTTTTATTTTTCTTGTATTTAAAAAATCCAACCTTTGCATTTGAGCAAAGAGTATAAGCAAAATGAACTTGCACAGAGCAAGTAGCAGAGAAGTTGTCAGCCTGTGTTTCAGGCAGGATCACCAGTGGATTTCAGGCATTTCTATCTTATTTAATCACCATTCACTGGAGCCTGGAATGCTGACACAATGTGCAGTGAAAGCAAAGAGTGTAAATTGGGCATGATACAGGTCTCTCAATGCAGGAAGGAAGTAACATAACACTGAACACAGCTCAAGTTGCACTGTGAGAACAGAGCGAATGAGCAAACCAGGTCTCTGTCACAAGACAGCAGAAGGAAAAAAATAGATAATTAAAAAGAGGTGAAGGAAAGGAGTAACAAAATATCTCCCTTTTACTTACTAAACTGATCTTTTGAAATGGAAGAAGAATGGATATAACTTTAAAAATATGTTATGCTTTAGTTAAAAATATCAAATTAAACAATTATCATACTGAATTTAGTGAGAAATATCTTAAGACAAAATGCCAAAACCTTGTTTTCTAAAAGCCTTTGTGAATTCAACTTCTGCCAGCTCTCAGGAGCACTCCTATTTAGAACTTCAGACAGGTATCTTTAAACACAGCTACCAGTTTGCTGAGAATCTGACACACCCAGTCAGTAGGAGTTCAGGGCATAGGTCCCCCTGGGCAATTAAATGGCTAAACCTTGCTAGCCTGAATTTTCTACAGTTCATTTTAATACGGAAACAGCTTCTTGGAGCTCCATCCTCAGGTTTATGACATTATTGGTTACTGAGGTTTGAGCAGAGTTCTTAGAAGCATGCTTCTCAAAAAATCACATTGTTCTCTTTTCACAAGGGTATGTAGAGATAGGACAAGGGCAAATGGCTTCAATCTGAAGGAGGTAGATTTAGATTAGGTATTGTGAGGGTGGTGAGGGACCAGAAGAGATTGCCCAGAAAGGTTGTGGATTCCTCATCCCTGACAGGGGTCAAGGCCAGGTTGGACAGGGCTTGGAGCAGCCCAGTCTAGTGCAAGGTGTCCCTAGCCATGACAGGAGGTTGGAATTAAATTATCTCTAAGGTCTCTTCCAACCCAAACCTTTCTATGATGCTTCTATCTACCTTGCACTTAGTGTACGCCATTCAGAAAGGTAAAAAGGGACTTTGGATGGGCCCTGGCAATGATCATCTGCTGTTCCTGTGTGTCCCAGCAGACCAGTCCTTCCCCCAGCTCATCCTGCCTATGGAAATGTTTCCCACCCTTATGCCCTGGTGATGCATCTATCCTACCACACAGAGGCTCTGCAGGGATGGATGGTCCCATGGGTGCAGGTTATTGGTGCAGGGAGCCTTGGGGTCCAGCACACCCTGAAATCTCCATGGACCCCAGGAGAAGCTCCATGGTGGCACTTTGGGCTACTGTGAGAAAAACAGACACAGGGAGACTCAGACACCAGGGGAAAGGGGACAAGAAGAAGAGGACTGGCATTTCCCCCAGTTTTCTGTGACTGATTCTGTTTCTAAACCCAAAATACAGAACCTTCTTTTCAGAAAAAAAAAAATCTCTGGAATCTTACTCTCCACAGGAATTTTATAATTAACCCAGTTTTGCAAATCCATTCACCTTCACTGAAACCAAGGGACTTAAAGATTATTTTTGTTGTACATTGGCAAACATCTGTTGCCCTAGAAAACAGTCTTTTTCTGAAGAGAGTGAAAAACTCCTTAGGCTGTCCAAGACCACGTTTGCAAGCAGTCAGTTCAGAATTATCCTGGTTTAAAAACATAAATAAATATGATCTGATTTACAAATCATTCTTTACTCTTACTCACTCTTTTCAGAACAAAAAATAATGTTTAGCTGCTCTGAGATCGATAGCCTTGCTCAGATATTCAGCACCATATGAAGAACACTCCAGAGAAGACTGCCATCACAGTCTGTAATGTATCTCTTAGAGCTGTTATATTATAGACTCCACTTTGTTTGTTGTATCCAGCTACACTATGCTGCTAAAAAGCCTCTCCTTTTTGTTGGATATCTCCTCATTTTACCTTCATAAAGAAATGTTTAGGTTTCTATCCTTTTGGATGGGACTGAATAATGTCACTTTTTTATTTATGAACATATATTTTGAATTTCAACACAAGGACAGAACCAATGAACAGCTCTATTGTACTTAAGAAATTGAGTTTCTATTCATAAAGAGCTGAGTAGTGCCTGTTAGATGGTTTCCCAAACAAAAACCACTGAATACCTCCAAATGAAGCTGACTATATCAAAACACTAAAACATGAATAGGATTTCTTCTCAAAGGAAAGATTGAATCAAAGTACAACTATAGTGATAGATCTTCTAATACAGCTATTACAGTCTAAGAAGTACCTTTACCTTGGCTTAGAATCACTCTGATTTCTGCTATAGTGTTTTTTGTCATAAATATGCACCTTATTATACTGAGGAAGGGCTTCCATGAACTGTATAAAGGGCACATTTACACACTAATTCTCCTGAATAGAATGTGGTGTTTGCCATAAAATATAATACTTGCCATTTTTCAGACTTACAGTATCTTAACTGTGTGTTCATGTTTCTGACTGCTAATACTTTCAAAAAATATGTACATGAACAAAAGTAACTGTAACAAATCCTTGATAATTCAGGAAAAGAAGACTTAATTCCCTGGTTCAGTGACAAAAAAAGTCTCGAGTGTCTAGTCTCAACCAAAACAATGGAAAATAAAGGGAGATAATATTGCATTTTTTTATAGAAGCCACATGGAACCTTACCAAATTGTACGTCAGGTAAGAAAACATAGCTGTAGGAGAAATTTTCAAAGATGGAAATTTGTCAGGGATGCAAGCACATGTTCCAAGCAATACATATCCATGTCTTTTTTTCTCGAGGACAATTTTATCATTTGCAAGGGTTGTGCAAAATATTAGCATTGATCTTTTAGTGCTCTAACAGCACTAATTCAGCTCTGTGATGTACAAGAGTCTCCTTATACCCCAAAAATAGGTGATCCTGCCCCTTAGGATCCCACTGGAGTACAGTGCTCATTTTTGTCCTCCTCAGTACAAGAGAAATGTGAACTCCTGGAGCAAGTTCAGCACAGGGCTACAAAGGTGACTGAGGGACTGGAGCATCTCTTGCATGAGGCAAGGCTGAGGGAGCTGGGCCTGTTCAACTCAAGCAGAGACAGCTGAGAAGGGACCTCATCAATGTCTATCAGTATCTAAAAGGGGATGTCAAGAGTGTGGAGCCAGGCTCTGCTGGGTGGTGCCAAGCAACAGGACAAGAGGCAATTGGCAGAAACTGATGCACAGAAAATTCCACCTGAACATGAGGGAGAACTTCTTCACTGTGCAGGTGCCCATGCACTGGAACAGGTTGCCCAGAGAGGCTGTGGAGTCTCCCTCACTGAAGATGCTGGAGAAGCTGTGAGGCACCATCCTATGCTGTGCACCTTTGCACCTCCTGTGTGCTCTGGGATGACCCTGCTTGAGCAAGGAGGTTGGACCAGATGACCTTCTGTGGTTTATTCCAACTTTATTCATTCTATGAAAAAAACAGAAAGCAAAATAAAGGGCTGGCAAGAAAATAGAAAGTGGGTGTTCTGCTGGGTTTCCAAAAAAAATGAAGCCCCAACAACCCATCCACTGATAGAGCACATATATGTGAATAGGTTCCCTACTTCAGTCTGATATGTAAGTAAAGAATGGGTATTCTATTGTAAAGTGAGTATAAGCCCAGAGGAAGGGAAAAGAGTAATTTTCTTTCCAACCTAAAGTTTAACAGGCAAAGTTCCAATATTTAGTGATGCCACAAACTTTTTTGGAAGTTTCTGTTTAAAATGTTTAGGAAGATGTTTTACTTAAAAGGAGTTATTGTTGTCATTGTTGCTTTAAAAGATCTAAAACTCTCAAGTACAGTGGCATGTGCTTCAGCAGCAAAGCCACTTAGAAGCAGCAGTATTCCTGCTAATGGAAGAATGGTTCAAAGGAACAACATCACTCCTTAGTTTTCCTCCACAGCCAGCATTTGCTGGGAGGAAAGAGACATTGACCTCTGGCTTCTGGTGGGTAAATGTTAGATTATATTTAGCAAGTGAAAGTCAAAAGTGCTTTCTGTGTTGCTTTTTAGTTCATGGCATCTGCTCTGTTAAGCCCGTGGCTTTTTATTGCTCCTTCGACTCTAAAATACATGTTTTGGTCACCAGAATGATTCTGCTGGTTTCTGTGAGTGGGAAAATCTCACAGTGAATATCTATGTTCACCTGTTTCACTTAATTTCTGTATGCAATTAATAATTATTCTGATATATGAAAATTATATAGAATAATTTATTAGAAGTTTTATTAGATGCAGAGTAATAGAGGCTGAGATCAGGCAACTAGAAGGAGAGTTATTGCCCACTGTTAATTAATCTTCAGTGATTACTAAACTCTTGTTATAACCCACAGAAATTTTAATCAACATCCTTGTAAATTGCTCATTACCTTGCACTATTTTTTGTGCAGGAAAACCACAATTTTTTTCTTGTATTTCCTCTCCTCAGAATCAAGGGCATAGCAAGGCTGGAGAACTAGCTTTTGACTGCAGGAGACCTTACTTTAGGCCCTTTATCTGTCAGTACTTCTGACAACAGCAGGTTTAAGATGCATTTTGCATGAAGCAAACACCTCTGATTACACACAACCCAATGTGAAGAAGAAATCCCTTCTTCCCCAGCCCAGGTATCAAAGCCATTTTATTACCACTGAGTAATCCTATACACATGGGGGGATTTTGGCATTAGCCTGTTTACTTTTTTCTTACTCAGCCCTACTCTGGAAGGATTAGTGTAAAAATGAACTGCAAGTGCAAAGTGACAAAATGGGTCTCTGGCTTACAGTTTCAGGCTGTAGTTCAGGCTCAGGACACACAATGCAGTCCCTCGGTTTTGTTTTTGTTTTCTTTATCCTTTTTTTTTTTTTTTAACTCACAGACAGCACAAGAATTTTAAGAATATGTAGAATGTCAAAGTTGGCACCTCTAAGCCTTCTCAGACAAGAGGAATAGTTTTTCTGCAGCTTCCCATTCTCCTCTGCCTGGATTAGCCATGGACAAACAAAAGCAGTGGATTTTCTCCAAGGCTGGGTGCCTAAAACAGGGCTGGGTGACATACAAGACAGGCCAGGTGAGTTTAATGTTTTGTCTGTTGATGCCACTGTATCTTCAAAGGCACCATGTCACTCAGCCATCCCTCAGAGAGCTCAGTGCTCTAAAGATCTGTAAGTAGTTTTAAGTTAAAATAAGATCATATTGACAAAGAATGTGTGTTTCACAACAGCCTCAAACCCCTCTCCTCTGTCAGAGTATGTGAGAATTTCAGACCTACACAGCCCTTTTCAAGGAAATGCCCAACTTTAATTGGACCCTCAGAGGCCTTGCTGTGTCCACATTATAGTCACTTCTCATCTCACAAGTTCATAACCATAGTTGGGTCCATTTTTCCCTTCTGCATCTTGTACTTAGCTGGGACAACATCAGCTGGCACTGCAGCAAACACCACTTGACAGCCACCATGGCCAACAGGACCCAGACATGAGTTTTTATGTCTTGTCACATGGAGTTTTCCATCTCTTGTGCTCTCATATAAATAAAATGGGACATTATGATATTCCCAAATATTTTTATTAGCAGATGTCTTCATTGCAGGTATTCAGCAGCTTCTTCACAGAGTGGACAGAGGACAAGGGCTTGATCCAACAAGGGGAATATGTGTGCCTTCATTTCTCAGGGCTCAGAGTGGCTGCACTGACTGAGATGATAGCAATTAAAGCTGTTATGGAGTAATTAAACTGCCTCGTGTCTGAGAGATGTGCCAACTCACCATCAGGTCTGCAAGCTGGTGCCAAACACAAAAGCATTTTTCTGCCAGTGATATACTCTGGGTAAGTTCAGAAACAGAGAACATTGCTGGTAAATTGTTTTGAGGAACTCAGAAATGAGTGTTTGCTGAATCTCTTGTACTGGGACAGCTGTACACAGCCTCTTGGTGACAGAAGAGCTCCCAGCTTGGTTATTATAAATCAATATCCCAGAGGTACTGCTACACCAAAACACCAAAACACCACAGAACTGAAATTGGCAGGACAGTTAAGGAATTAATTTTAAACATTTTTCTTTTTTTTTTTTTAATCACTCAAGTTTCAGTGGTTCCATTACTTTTGCATACATCAACCAGCTTTAGAACAATTACACCACAGTTTATCTTAGGCAGCTGCATCTTAATTAGACATATAGCACTTTTACCTTGACTATCAAGACCAAAAAAGAATTAGATTTTTAAGAGATTTTTAATGAGAACTACATTTTACCAATGGAAAACAGCACTAAAATGTAAAACTAGTTGCCCAGTAAAATATTTTTTCATTAAAATAGAGAGACAGGAAGAGAGAAGGCATCTTTTAGGTATAAAATTAAACAAACAGAAAAGCTGAATGCAAAATAAATAAATAAAAGACGTTTAAAAGAACAATTATTTATAAAGAAAATAACATTTAAAATGGCACAAAAAAGTAATCTCTCAAATTTTAAACTAATATTCTTCATTGTGTTCCTGTTTTTAATAATATAGTCACTGATAAGCACTTTAATAAGTAAGCAATACAGTCCACTGCCTGTAAAGTGAGTGAAAAATCAGTATTTTTTCCTTATTCCTCAAAGACTTTTTATGAAGATGATGAATCATCATGTTTGATGTTAAGCTTTTGCCATTTTACTGCCTGTCTGTGTGTTAAGTATCACAACAAGAAGTAGAACTAAACTGGACTCGTCCAGTTGCATCAACACAGGACATTTTGGGATGTGCTGTTGTTGTTTTTTAATTATCATAATTTACCAGAAGTCAGAGTTTTACAGGTTGTGAGGAATTAGTCCTCTGGAAGTCCTGAAGTTTAGGAACGTACATCAGTAAAATATGGCAACGACAGAGAGGGCACACAAACACACATTTAGAAATCTGGAACAAATTGATTTCTAAGTTTTCTCCACACAGTGTCTTCCAAATGCAGAGAACATCTGCACAGCCAGCACATCAGGGTCTGTGCTCAGCAACCTGACTGTGCACTGGGTCAGTCCCTTTACAGTAACATCCAGGAAAGTTCTGGGAAGATGCAAGACTCAGCTCTGTCAATCTCCAAATCAGCCTCACAAGCTGCCTCATTTCTGAGCATAAGAACAATTCCTGATGAACATGGACCAAGTCTATCTTGCAATTGACAAAACTGTCCTTGCTCAAATCATAGTCACTTAAATCAGCTTCTTTGGACAAAATCAGGGTCAGTGCTTACAGGCAAGCCAAGCATGAAGATGCTATTGAAAAGGCTGGAGGGCTGAGGAATTTGTGATTAAATCTCTGAACGGTCACAGAAGAAGTTTGATTTCATTTCTTATCATAGAATGAACTGTTTAATATTGGACAAGTGACTTCATTTTGCTATGCATCTACCTGTAAATTGGAAATAACATCCATGGTCTTCAACCCAATCAATTTCAGGCATGATCTTTGCAGAGGCAGGAAAATCTTTATGCTGAGTATTTGAATACACACTTGACTTTTTTCCAAATGGAAGAGGCAGATTTAATAGGTGGAGCTGGGAAATGACCCAAGACACACCTCACACAGCAGGGGAAACCATTTGTCTTCACTTAACTCACTTTCACACCTGTCTGCCCTTTTCTTTAGGCTCTGCTATGTATAAGCAGTAAATTGGGGATAATCAGAGCCAGTAATATTTAACCTTCCCTGGCAGAAGTCAATGGCAGTTTGTGAAACAGCTTTCCATGGCGCCACCTCTTGCAGCTCATCCCCCAGAGTGTGCATTTGACACATATTTGTTTTGAGAGGTTTTAAGCTGTAAAGGTGCATGAATACCTAACATCCACTTAATCTTGCTTGTCAGAGATGGGTTACCAGGCAGGAGGGATCTTGGGCTGCGACCTACTGGGGCTGGCCACACTTGCTACTTAGGTGAATACACCTGAGAAATGAAACAACTTCTGTAAGTCACAGTGCATTTAGTCAAAAGAGAAAAAAAAAAACCCAGGAAGAGAGAAAATATATCCGGTGGTTATGTTTAGGGCAGTAAAGAGCAAAGGAAAGAGACAGAGGACAGGAAAGGGGCAAGTGAAAAGCCATTGCTTCCTTCAGGATGCACAGTAATGTTTGCTGTAGAGGCAGGAACCAAATTCTTCTTTTTATAATCAGCATAATCCACCAGAAATAATATATAATTCCTTGTAACTGAACGGCTGTCTCACAGATGGATGGTGTAGTATGTCCCTTGCTTCCCTCGCTTCCCTCCCTTCTTTTCTTTCCCTCACTGGAAGTTCCTGTAATTGTCACTTTGTAATGTATATTCCAGCACATGGACATGCAGAATGAAGGCTACATGCTCATTTTGCACCATAAATGATGTGTACTGCCTTGTGTCACAAACAGTAAATCCTTTATTTTTCACACCATTCACTTGTTCAGTAACAGTTGTCCAGATTTTTTAATTCAGCTCCTTCCACTAATCCAGCAACTGCTGGTCTTAGACAGGTGCAGGGATCAAACAGGCTCAATAAACTGAAACATCTGGCCTGGAAATAATAATGGGCCCTTTTACTCTCCAAAGCAGAGAAGGAATGCAAAGTTTTCAAATGTTAAATCATGCAATTAGCCCTTGCAATATACTTTTTTAAAAATTGAGACAATAGAGTTTTCTATTCAGGGCTCCATTCATTGCTTAGGTCCTGCTCTCCTCTCTGCTGCAGGCCAAAGGGGTCAAAGCATCATCTACTACTAATAAATTATTTTAAATCCCAAACAAACCAGACCTGCCTCCCCTCCTTCACAGTCAATCATGTCAAGAGGCCCATCCATGCAATAAGCCAAAAACTAATTCTGTGGCAGTGTTTGGGAAGACCTATGTCCTGGAGAATGGAAAAATCCCTGTACAAGCCCAGTTTCATGAAGCTGAGTGATCTCCAGCATGTGAAGGCTGGTAAGAGAACAGAGCTAGCTGCAGACAATCACCCCATTATCTGGATGACACTGGGAGACAGTTGTCCTCATACTCCTTCTAGTGCAGAGACTATTATCAGAGCTAGACAAAACCTTTCAAACTCTAAAAATGCCACAGGAATATTTCTGTTTGAGAGTGTCCAATTTTGGAGCAGCTCTCACACACTTCCACCTTTGGTTAGAGTAAGAAGGCTCATCATCCTCTCTTCCCCTGGCTTGTACATGTACATGTACTCTGTGCCCCACAGACCAGAATCAAAGCCTTCTGCAGGAAAGGAGAGTTGTCAGAAACTTTTATAGTTATGACTAAGGGTTATCCTCTGGTACACCATGTATGTGATCAAGTATTAGGGACAGGTATGTTCCTTTTCCTGCATTAGAAAATAAGTTTTCATTTCTTTTTCAAAAAATCCTCTATCTTCTTGATAAAAATGCTTTGGCTTGACTAAATAAAATTCTTTTATGAAAAGTTTCAAACAGGCCTCACCTTGACTACTGGTGCACATTAAATCTCATGTGAAGAGTTGGTATTTTAATCCAGCATCATTGCCAAAGTAGAGTCTTGGTAACTTTGTACTGACCAAATTTTCCTTTACACTTGGAGCTTAACACGGCATACTCTTGAGTAAACAGGAATATTCATCTTGGGCCAGAGAAACTTGGAAGCCAGTCCTAGGTCCCACTCCAACCTTTGCCTCAAGTTTCCTGTGAGGTCTGAATGCTGGACTTTGAGAAGTGCTGTGAGCCTGGATACAGTTTGTTTGGCACATTTGGACCTGGGATTTCAAAGGTGTGTTCAGTCCTTCTTACACACAATCTAGCCTTATAAACCTTATTTGTGAATGGATTTCTCCTGAAAATATGTCTTTAGGATCTCATAACTTCTGCTTTCAGGAAAGCTGGAATTGTAACAGAAACAGAGCATATAAGCTCTAGATTCCCTACAATGCTGATATCTTCTCTAAGACAATGGTATATAAAAGGCCAATGTAGGGAAAACAAACAAATTGTTCCTCCTTATTTATGCAGGAAGAGATGTTGCAGTGTTCCTGCACTGCTGCTGTGGAGGTGCAGCCATAGGGCCAGAGGCTGAATGCATTTCACAGTCCATGCCATGCTCTGCATTTCACTGCATGGCTTTCCTCAAAGGTCATGAGCCTCCAGCTAAAAACACCCCACATCACTGTAATGAGGATGATAGGTTTCCCTCAGTCACTGACAGTCTCTGGCAGCTGTAGCAGATCTGTGTTCTCATCCTGGACTCCATAAAAGAGAGGAATGAACCAGGCAATGAGGAACTCAGGAAAACTCCTTCATTTTCCTGAATTCTTGCACAAATTTTCCTTAAGGGTGCAAGGCTGTGACAACAGGAATCTCTAAACACATGCTAAGTGACTGCTTATGTGTTAATGGCACCTGTGTGATATAAATGAGAGATAGAAACTAAAAAAACTTAGAATTGAGTACCAGCCTTGATAAGCAGTGTCCCTAGGTCATGGTCAAACTTAAAGTAGACACAGCAAGAGACTTTGGCTAAGACAGGGTCTCCTAAATGCTGAGTTCTCCTTTCATGACAGGCCTTGCACAGTGATGTTCACTGGGGAGAGAGGTGCTGTGCAAGAGTCTCTGTGTGCTCCCAAGGCATCATCCCCACCTTGCTGCAATGGATGTGCCAGACCCAGAAGCACCTACTGCATTCTGCAGCTGGGACAGTTTGGGCTAAACCCTAAAGGGCAGGATGGCAACAGACATCTCTCCCAGCAGAGCAACAGGAGAAGATGGTAGACAGATGCCAACTAGCTTCAAGTTGTACTCCCTCTTTTGGGAATCAGAGGACCAGGTGCTTCTGACCTCAGAAAAGAAGCCAGACTTAGATTTCTTTGTGCAGGACAGATGATGCATCCCTGTGTCATCTTTGCTATTCCTGGAAGCCAAAACAAAGTCCTCATGATTTTTGAAGGAATAGTGCAAGTAAGAGAAAAATTTTGTATTGGTACACATACAGCTGATTTACTTTTACTGCTATGGGGCAATGAAATTCCTCAACACATTCTTGGTTCGTCTCCAGGATCAATCTGCAAGTCATATGCCTACTTCAAACAGGTCAAGTGTTTGAAACAAACAGCCTATAGACAAATTTAAATTCTCTTTGAATGAAGTTTATGCCTCAGGAATGTTAGCACTGGAGATAATGTCAAAGAAAAATGCAATAGAACAGTATAGCCTGTGGAAAAGCTGGGGGAAAAAAAATTACTCTTCAGTCATAGGTGAGAGTGCAGCTACTCAGCTTCTCTAACCTGGTTAATGAAGTTGCAAGGTCAAGAAAATTTATCAAAGATGTAGCAAAGTGTGTTCAAGCATTCTGAAGGAAGAGAGACGTAGTCTCTAGAAAAACATATTTCCTACCAGAAACCGGAGACCAGGCCTAGTGGCCATGGCTCCTAGTGGCATGTACCAGTACTTGTACATAATTTTGTAATTTGGCATATGAACACAGCTTATGCACTGATTGATTTCACTTGACTTGTGTGGATGCAAAAAACCCACTCACCAAAAATAGCAAGAGCAAGGTCATATTTGTTATTGACTACTAAGTTTAGGTGTAAAATGAAACCAAGCCAGAGATGTTTTTTTGTTAGTATAGCAAAAAGCAGCTAAATTTGAGTGCATTTCATTAATTAATATTCTTTTTGATGCATTAGATGCTTTGGTTTACTGAGCTCTACCACTATGTCCTTACAAGTCTTCAGTTCACATGCTCACTTCTAGTACACTAAATCCATCCTATATGTCTGTTATAAATAGGGTACTGCACATACAGCAAATGCAGCCCCCACTACACACCCTTGCATGATCTCTTCAAATAGCACACATATTCTCGAGCTATATTTAGTGCTACATCCACAGTAACATATCACCACATCATTATATACAAAATGTCTTCATAAAAAACAAACATTGGAGCAGAGCAATGGGTCTCTTCAGCCTGCATTGAAGTCTGCCAACTCACAAAGTCCTACCAAACTTTTATTTTACTTAGTTTAATTCTGAATATGTAAATTTTTAAAACTTTTCCTAGCTTGTGAAACTCCCAAAACAAATTTAAATGACAATTCTTTGCTGATATTACTCCAGATAGTGCTTCTCCACGTGACTAGCAATATGAATGAGCTGTTCAGATAATTTTTATTGCTGTATATTGTCTTCTGGTTTGGATTTTGGACTCTATGGATAAACATACTGGCAACTTGCTCACCTAGTAAACATGGAGCAGTCCATAAAAATGAAACAGTAACCTCCTTCCAACCACCAAGTAAAAAAATCTGGACCAAGGGGCTGTTCTTAGATATAGCATCAACATATATTAAGTATTGAAAAAGATATGTGCAAGAGAGGATGTATAGCAATACTGGCTGACACAGCAGTCTGCAACTTGTCATCTTTCTCTTTTTTGCCTGTTGTAGGTGTCACAGAATAAAGGAATCTTAAGAAGGAGTCTCAGGGAAGATAATAGCAGGGATATCACAGATTACTGAACGAACAGTGCATGGTTCCGAGTGGTTCGGTGGGAACACTAAATTGGGGAATACCATTCCAAACCATGGTGCCAAGTAAGATAATTTTGCAGAAGCAAAAGTTGTTTTGTGTACAGCAAAGTGTACATTTTTATGAACCATACAGCAAAATGCCATCAGCTATGTTACCCCTCTGTAGCACCCTAGCCCAGCTGAAGTCCTGATGCTCTCTTCCCGCAGATTGACACTACAGTCCATGAAACCTCACACTGAGGTTTTTCAGGGAACCAACACAGCTGAAAACCAAATGTTGCAAAAACATCAGTTTTGTCTTGAAGCAGCATGACCCACTGGAGCACCTGACACATTGCACCAAGCATGAGCAGAGAAAGAGAGGGAGGAAAAACGTGGGACTGGCACCAGGGTGGGCACAACATTTACCAGGAGACTCAGGGTGTGCTGTCTTGCATTCAGTCCTCTGCCAAAATCTGGGAGAATGGAAGGATGAGAATGGTACTGACCACAGCACAGAATGTGGATACAGTGTTAGAAAAAGGTATAGAAAGAAAAAGAGTAATTTTTAGCTAGATAAATCCTGAAACAGTGACAAAACATCCATTAAGTATTACAGGAGAAGACAAGATTTGATCTGGACAAATACCTAAGGTTAGGAATTAAAAGATTGATCTGTATATTATTGTTGAAGATGTCACTGCCCTGAAAGCTACAGTTGAAAAGATGTATTTCTTAGCTCCTACCTCAAGTCCCTTGTCTTTATAACCATAATATTGCCTTACCACATTAGTAATGTTTTCATTAAAGCTTATTATGGAGAATGAGTTGAAAGTCCCAAATTTCCTGTTGTTATTGCTGTCATTTCTGCTCTTTGTTTTTTTCAAGAAGCTTTTTTTTTTAAAATGTTTTCAGCTACTCCAAAAACAACTTAAACTGTGTTTAAACTCATTCCTTCTGGTGGTTAATTCCACTCAGAGATTTCATCCAATCATGCTTTTTCCTTAGCTACAAGGAGTTTTATTAGGCACCATTAGCTTTGTTGGCTTAAAAGAAACTGCTCCAGCTGAGATGGTTTCCAAAACACTCTAAAGATTTTTCATGGAGGCTGAGATGAGAGCTTTAGATTTGCCTCAGAAACAAGGAAGCAAGTAGTTCTGTGGAACATACACACACTGTGGTCCCACTAAGAAGCCCAGCTGCTGACTGCTGTGTAGATCACCACTTTGAAAAAAATCTCGAGTGACTCTCAAAGTAACCCCCCCAAACCTAAAAGTGAGTAAGAAGAAATTAGATTATAAGAGCAGGAAGAAGTGTAGTGAGCAAACATGAGGAATGTTGTCTCATATAGTCCAAGATTGAAACATGATGAATAACTCACATAAACATGTTTAAATTAAGATAATTGCAACTGTATGGGCTTCAAGATGCTATCTTCCCATCATGACTGAAGAAGTTTCCACAATGTTAAATTAAAAGCAAACAAAGAAAAAGGCTTTGTAAATAAAGTATTGGAATTCTATTAACCTTTTGTCTTAGAAGAGACACCCACCACAAAGCTCTGACAGAGACATGTACATAACCCACATATTCAGAGCTGGGTACCACCCTTCTGCAGAGCACAGCAGGGCAGCCCAGATAAAACCAGTATCGACCTACTCTGAGGCAGAAATCTTCTCTCACATCCCTCTTCTGGCCTACACTTGGCAGATGCATCACTGACTTCAGCCCAGGACGTGACCTCAGCCAAGTGGGTCTGGAGCAGAAAGCTGGTCTGGAGCAGCTGAAGAAGACAATAGAGGAAAGCTCGACTGTTGGTCCCTGTATCAGTCTATATGCAGCACAAATAAATCTGTTCAGGCCTTATTTCAGTTTTCTGTAAACCAGCTGCACCAGCCTTGAGATGTTATTGCACCCCTGATAATTAGTTGCCATTTCCACTGCTGAACATATCTTGTGAAAAATCTGTCCTCTGCTTCAGGTCAAATTCAGCACATTCAGTAAGAATGTAATTAGCTTTTACTGGTGTCCTTCTTTGCAGAAAGAAGCTTGGGATGCATGTGGTTTACATACAGTTCGGAAAGGGCTGTGATTTAAATTAAAAAATTAAAAATTGTGTCTGGTAGGAGAAAGGCTGTAAAAATACTGAGTTCTTCTGAACTGTAACAGTTTCTTCCATAAATGTATATTGTCAGAAATCTGTGCCTCGGTTCATAAGCTAGCCCTAACCATCTGAAAAAGCAGTCTTATTCACAACACATTTTAAGAACAGAGAAACAGATTCATTATCAAGAACTGACCTTCAAACCTTCACTCAGTCTATTTTTAGGACAAGGAAAATGCACTATAACTAACTCAATCATACTGTGGAATAAATTCTGAGATTGCTTCTCGTGCCTTCTGGAAAGTCCTCTTATGTACATGCCTAAAACTGAGAGTAAAAGCTGAGCAGATTTCAGTAGCTGAAATCATGTTAAGAAGCCAGTCTGTTCCCTTTAATATCTGTAATCAATTTCTCCAAACAAAACGTAGTACAGCCATCACAGTTGTACTCAAATCTCAGTCTTTAAATACTGGACTATCTGACCACTAGCTCTCATGTATTTCAAGGGCATAATGTGACTTCTTTCCACTTCAGGGTCCCAGTGGACTGGATTATGAACCAGCTGTGCCTGGCAAGCAAGGATCTGGAGCAAGACAAGTGGCCTCAGCATCACCCCTCAGCTGTGGAAAGTGCACATAAGAGCATGTGCAATGAGGAGCCTCCCAGAGGCTTGTGTTCAGCTGCAACAATTCCCCACAGCCTCTCTCCTCTGTGTGTGTGTGTGTGTGTGACCCTTATTCCCATACAGCAAAAAGCCTTTGCAGCCTGACAATGTTAAATCTCTGGTCTAGCAGTGTCTAGATGGAGGTGGTATATGAATCTGGCATGTCTTAGGGGTATCCAAATTAGCTAAATTAGTGGGTCTATCAGATTAAACACAGGATCAAGGCTGAGGACCTCCTAGTGTAAATGATTTTTCATTCTCGTTCAGGCTCCTGACCATACAGGATACTGAACTTCACCATCAGTAACTCCTGGAAAAATTATTTTCTGTGATTAATTCAAATTCAGACTCTTGTTTCACTTACCTTCTTCTTTTTCTTTTTTTTTTCTTTTAAGCTGAAGACAGGCTGGATGAGGAAGGAGAAGTGTCACATGATGAGACAGGCTGTATTAGCATCAGATATCAGAACATCCAGCCATGAGAAACAAAGTTTTTTCAAACCAAACTTTATCGTCTTGTCAGCTAAACATTTTACTCTAAGACTGAATCTAAAGAAGAAAAGTCTTGTTTTTGCACTTGCTGTTACTTGCTTCTTCGATTTCAGGACTCCAAATCAACCCCCAGAACCCTTCCTAGGGCTTTTCTTGGCATGGACATATGAAGTTTTGCTTGTTGACCATGATAACAAGCCACAGAACGTAAAGGAATGCTTTGTGCTCTATGAGTTTGGGACCAAAGTGATACATTCAGGCTGCCTGTTATGACACTCAGGCTCAAAAGGACTATTTCAGCTGCCAGCTGTCTAAATCTGCCAACTGTCTAAATCCAGATGCTGGATGAAGAAAGAAGTAAGTCTCACACATGAGTTGCACAGAAATATGCCCACAGGTACAACCTCTGTTTCTTGCCACCAGTAACTGTGATAACCTACCCACAGTGCTGGGGAGCAATGTTTGTCTGCTGTCTCTCTCAAATGGTTATCTCCCCTTGATTGGAGGCACATTTCTGGCCATTCCATTGTCTGTGTTAGGATGTCTGTGGATAGCAATTTTGGTAAAGTCACTCTTTGTCTCTATCCCTCAGTTTCCCCATCCACATAACTCATGTCAAATATTCTTGGAGCTGCAAATGTAAGTCATTATTAATTAATTAATAAAAGCATTATAGATCTTCAGACAGAAGGAGCTGAGGGAGTCCAGCAGGATCATTATTATTACCACAAAGTCAACATCACATATTCAGTGATGAAAGCCTCTCCGAGGAGTATTGCAAACCTATTGCTGGAATTAACACTCCCGCTCAAATTTGATAGTACGCTTTGTAGAGGATTTTCATTTGTATTCACAGAAAAACATAAATAAGTGCTCAGGCTGGCCAATCTATTTCCTCTGTAACTGGCAGCATTCACAGTCACTTTATTGTATGAAATAATGTCTTGGGTTTTCCTCCCTCTATCTTGCTTGTGCCTGACCTTCCATTAAAAGTTGCTTGGAAACTGCTTAGAGAATAGTCAGTGGTGCTTCTTATTGATATCTTCCTTTTGTGATTTCTTTGCTATTCTATCTTTTTGTGTTCCTTCCCTGAAGCTTTTTATGCCAGATGAAGATGAAAAGAAACCGGGGAATCAAAGCCTAACATTTTTCTTTTTAAAAGGAGCAAGAAAACCATCCTCCCTGTATACACTGACATGCTAAAAGAATAAAGAAATTCTCTTCTAATAAATGCTCTGGTCAGTTTTTAACACACGTTATTATCAAGCAGTTTACACATTCTTTTTAGCATCTTGGTAAATAGAAACAGGACATATTAATTATGTTGTGCCCCTAAATACACCTTGCAATTGCCATTGCACTAATGTGATGGAAAGCAGGCACCACTGCGACAAACATTTTACCAGGAAGTTCTGTAAGGGTAGTTAGAGCTGTCTCCTAAAAGAGGGCTGGAGAAGTGGCTCAGAGGATTAGCCATGGTGGAATTTAAGCAGTGGCCTGAGGGAAGGAACTATTCCCTTCTCCTCTTGCTCCTGTGAGTGTACTTTTGGAATTGTCAGGGACCTCCTCTGGGACTGGGAGCAGCAAGGGCTCTCCTAGGGTGACAGGGAAGGGCACCCAGAGCTGTTCCACAACCCCAGCCAGGAGCAGGGCAGCCTGGGAGGGCTTGGGTGCAGTCATTCTGCAAATAGTCCAGCAAAGGACTAGCAGAAGAGTTAGGTATGTGGAGCATCCAAGAGAAAAGGAAAAACTGAGGGAAATGTGTTTTTCTGGCCTGGAGAAGACTAAGCAATAAGGTAAATCTAACAGCAGCCTTCTAGCAGTATATCTACAGGAGGCTGTAGAGATGACAGTGGCAGAAATAAAAATTAAAGGACAAGAGGCATCAGTCACAAGTTGTAGCAACAGAACTGGTGGGTGGACTTGAGAAAATATATTTGATGACAAACACTCGTTCAGAAAAGCTAGAGAGCCACCATCCCTGAAAATTTAGCTTGACAAATTTTGGAAAAGATGTTCATAGGTGTGTTTAGTGACAAATCTCGAGAGTCATTTGAGAGGAAGTGATTTTTTTGCATAGCAATGTGTTTTGCATTCACTGTGCTTTGCATTAACTTCAAGCCTTCAGCTTTTGGCCACATGCTTGCTCAATGCTTCTACACTAGGAAACAAAAATGCCTCCACAGAGGGCTGGAAATAGCTTTCAAGGTCTAAATAGTTAATAACCTAAATAATTAAATCATAGGTCTAGATAGTTTTTTTCCCACATAAACATTTTTTCTTTACTCACACTGAACTACATCAGATGCAGGTTGGTGTACTGGAAGGAAGACACAGTAAAGCCTGAATCTGACTTTATTAAAATCCATGGCAAAATTCCACTTTTTGTCTAAACGATATTTCTGACCTTGTTCACAAACTTCTTTGTATAACTATTACTGCAAAGGATGAATGAAAATACCCAGACTTCATAAATTAAGAGGAGGTACTTATCCTTGAAGATCTGTTCCAATTTTCTATATGAAGAGTAGCAACAATATAACTTTGGTTAGTATAATATTCTTCAAAATCATAGGATTTAAAATTTTTTATCATGTCTATATTTCCTCATTTTCCTCATTTGCAAGAAGAAAATGCCAAATATGACATATTTGTAAATGACTAATTTTTTTACACTTGTACTTTTTGGAACCACAGACCAGTGTTTTAGTATGATTTAACATTCAGAATTTAGACAGTAAATTAACCAGGAAACAGTCCTTCTGTAAAGGAGTCTGCAAATACCACTTCAATATATTTGGAGCTTAAGTCAGAATTTTTTAACTTAAGCCAGAATTTTTTAAACTTCTTTTTCCCAAATTTGACTCTTTGAATCCTGTGTCTAAGACTTTTGATCACAGTTCTTTGTTGATCACAGTCTGATCAGCTTGCAAACAAAAGGTTACATCAATTTGTAGATGTCAACATGCAGCTCTTCTCTGTTTCAATCCAGAAATTCCAGGAAATTATCACATGGAGCTCTCTGAGTGCCCTTTCAGAGCATAATATTTCAGGCTAATCTGTGAGATAATGGTTGGGGTCAGATCTACACATATTAAAGTGTTTATTTTCCAGGAGAGAAATAGCCCAGCCCCTTTTCTATGGGGAAATGGTATTTTATTTACTAAGTTTCTCTAGTTTTGATCTCCTCTCTTATCCTCGGGTTTCTATACAGCTGACTGGGGTTACCTCATAATTATTTTAATAAATGGGCACAATGCTGGCAAAACTTCTCAGAAACACAAACTTGAGCCGGAAGACAGGGTTGTACTCACAAAGTATTTCAGAGATACTCTTTTGGAAAACAGACAAGAATGACAGAATATTCTGGAGTTGGAAGGGACCTACAAGGATCATTGAGTCCAAGTAGTAAGTGAACAGCCCATATGGGGATCAAATCCACGGCCTTGGCATTATTGGATGTTTTCTTTTTTCTTTGTATGTGCAGAATATTTTTCTAATACCTTCAGGTGTAATATTTTGTATATACATCCTTTTCAAAAGCAATATAGGAATTCTAGAGCTACTCCTCTGCACACAATTGGCAGTAATTTTTGATATCAGTTGGGTTTTTTTAATGGAAACTAAGCAAAGGTTTATTGCAATCAAAGAGCACTGACTATTGGAAGACCTTCAAACATCTAGATTTTTCTTAGTTTGGAAATTAATTTTGTTTTATTTTACTGCCCTATATACTCTTAAGTACCTTCTAGGTACATCCCACCTGGTTTATGACAGTGGCTACTCAGAGACTCAGTCCCTGGCAGGACAAGCAACATAACATGGAGGAATTGGATCTGTGTTGGTAGAAATCATTGATCATCTCCCTTCTGGGATAAAGTCTAACAAGAAACCATCAAAAATTTATGCAGCTAGACAGGTCCTGCTCCACAGGTCATGGGACTCGTGTGCTTCCATGTAGCCACCCTTTCCCAGTGGGCGAACAATTTCTGTCCTCCAGGCCTTGTTTCCTTGGCTTTTAGAAGGTTCTTTGAGCTTTGGATTTAGGTATCCTTCCTAATTAATGATCATTTCACGCTGTCTTCAAAAGCCATTGGATTTTGATTAGCCAGCAAATAAAAATGGCTTCATTTTCTCCTCTGGGTACATATTTCCTCTGTCTCCTTGGCAATTAATTGAATAGGCGAATAATAGCCCGTGTGCTTTAACAGTCTGTGTAAGGAAGGCAATGCCAGCCTGCTCACCAGGAGAACTTCACTACTATTAAGCACTTAGAAAAACTGATCCTCCAAAGGGAGAGAGAAGCTAGATCAGTGACCCTGTTACATGGAGCCCTGATGGCTCCTGTGTAAATGGGGCATGGAAAACTTGGAGCATGCAGCCTGTCTTTGTTGTGGATACTCACTCCTCCATGGAGAGGTCAGTCTGGAAGCTGCTATAAGAGGGAAACAGAAAACATATTCTTGTTTCTCCTTAGCCAAATGTGAAAATACTAACCTTTGGTGAAATCTAGACTAATTCCACTGACAATGATGAAGTGGCTCTTGCATGGCTTGCAGACAGAAATCTGAAAATCAATGAGATATCCTTCATTTTATCTATTAATTCCCCTAAGAGGTTGTGCATTTCAACAGTGAGTCTTTTCCAGGGCAGAACGAGGGCAGGAGAAGTCCCCCAAATGTTTTGCTATTCTCAGAACAGTGTTTAGGCAACGCATACGTGAGAACAGTGAATGAATATGCCAACCATCTCATTGCACAAATCAGGCAAAATGCAGCATGTGAAATCAAATAGGCATTAAATTTGTCCTGTGATGAAGACATCAAGAACAGAAGTACTGGATAGCCTCCAGTTCATCTTGATACATTGTGCCTTATTGAAATACTGCTAGGCAGAAAACTCGCTGTCATGATTCCCAATGAGGTGCTGAGTTCAGAGGAACAAGCTAGAGGAAAGAAACCTTTCAGCAAGTGCCGTTTTTTTAATTATCTTGGCCTTGGAGTGTATTAAGGCATTGTATGCATTAAGTGTAAGCAGATCCACGTTCATACAATCAAATTGACGTCAAGAGGTGCTGAACTTGTTTCCACAGTGCTTAAAGCAGCCTTCAGCTTTCATAGGGTGAGAGGTGTTTCTGTCATTATCTTCGGGTGAGATCTGAATACCAAACTGTCTGAATGCAGCAAAGTGTGTGCAGTGATTCAACAAGCAGAAGCGTTTTTAAACACGCTCTGGAGCCCTTTTTATTGGCCAGGCCTGTTTGTTGGATTGTAGTAGAAAACACCCAGAGTTTTCATGGGAAGTCAATGTTCAAGAGATGCATTGTTGTCAGTGACAGTTGTGCATCTGTTGCCATATATGAAAATGCCAGAAACAAAATGCTGTGAAGATTAATGATTCATCATCAATAGCCACCAGGATGCAAGATTAAGTGACACCTCCTGGCACATCGTGGGCACAGCCATGAACATTCCTCTTTCACATAGGCTCCCATCTATACATAGGTGGGCACAGAAATCAGCTCTTGTGTTCCTCTTCTGAGCAAGGATCTCTGCAACATAAACCATTTCTCTTTTCTGTAGCAGCCTAAAACTAATTAGTAACTGTTGCTTTTAAAAGTGTAGGCATTGTGAAATTGATCTGGCAACACTGGTGTGCTTTCTACTTCATTTTTCTTCATGAAAACCTGAGTATATAATGAAATCAGAAGGTAACTTTTTGCCAGTATTAGCTCAGAAGTTTTCTAATGGTGAACACAGGCAAGAAAATATGTAAGACTCTGATTAAACAAAATGTTTACCTCCTAGAGTTACAGTCTGAGTTGAATTCTTAAATACATGGTGGGCTAAACATGGAAGTGCTGAAAGCTATTAACAAGATGAAGCAAGGCCACTATGATGCTGTTCAACATCTCAGATTCTACCAAGGCTTTCTTTGGTACTCAAGCTACACAGAATCATCCCACAAAAAATCAAATCAAGTAACCTAATACTGGGAGGTAGGAAAATGAGAAAAAAATATAAATTATCCCAATAGGTAGAAACTTTTTGTCAAGACTTTTCTTGACAGAGTAGCTGTAGTTGAAAAGTGGATATATACTCTCTAGTAAGTCTCTACCAATTATGTTCATGAAATAAAACCTGCTCATGCATGTTGCCAGTCTCAGGACCTTGGACCTTCAGGAGAAAGGCAGGCTTCCCTTTGTTTTGTGTTCAGCCCTAGCTGCATTACCAACAGCAGAAATTAAAACACAACCATACTCTGCACCTAGTGAAGAACAGCTAGGAAAGGTTTCAGTGGAAAAATCATTGTTTCGTGCAGTCAATTTGCCATAGTTCCCACAACTGACATTTTTCTTCTATATAATTAATTCAGCATCACAAATTGCTCAATACTGAACAGTTCTGTGTTTTCACACAGGACTGCTTTTATTTGTGTCCCCATAACACTGGAGGACTCAAACTGAGCCAGAGGCAGTCATACACAATCAACAGAGATTGAAGTTGATGAGAAATAGAAACACAAAGAAGGCAAAGATTCTGGAATTCTAAATTACTTTTTTAGGGATATGCAGGTGTCTGGAAGCGTAGGTGTGTCACAGAGCAAAAATAAAATTAGCTGTCACCTGATGTCATGCTCTAATTTGACAAATACTGACTTTAGGAGGCAAGTGCAATCCTAGAGTATCATGACTTTGATAATTTAAAGGATCCATTTTCAATAGATTTCAGGATAATGCTGACTCCATTCAAAAGTTCTGCATAAAGGCAAAAGCTCAAGTTCTAACTCTTTGAGCCCCATGCTTTATCTCAGTGGTGTGATCTCACCTGCAGAAATACCATAATCTCAACCTTCTTTGACACTACCATATATTTTTTCCCCGAAAAATTTACTCCAGTGGATGGTTCCTTATTTCCATATTACTGCTAATCTGACAAAGGCAGCTGGAGGTGCTAATAGATCAGTGTAAGTATTGTCCTTATTTTCCTCAAGGCAATCTGAGACCAACCTTTGCTGACATACCCAAAACTTTAGTCCAACAAAGGCATGGAAAATTCTTGTTGCTCTTCTGGCACTTGGGTGATGCTTTCCTTTGGTTTAAAATATTTGTTAGCATCACTCACGAGTGACAAATGGATGATCACCTTGGCAACAGCTTCATTGCCTCAAGATTTGAAATGATGTGAGCTTATTTATTTTCCAAAGTTTATTGACAGTAATGGTTTTGTGAGTGCTTTCCATTAGGAAAAGACAAAAAGAAAGCAAAACTGTGACATGGCAAGATAAACTTATGTCCGGTGCTAAAAAGTTATCTTTACTTATCCTCCTTATTAATGGGCTCTTTCCCATTTCTTTTTCCCTAGTATCATCATGTCTCAGTCCCTACTGATCTTTCCTGCACCCTACAATTTCCCCTCCCCACCATGAGACTGTGCTCCAGTGCCCAGCAGGCTGCTCTGTCCCAGTGCCCTGCCTGCCTGCTGGGAGCAGCTGTTGGGCCAGCAGATGCCTCTCAGACCTCTGAAAGCCTCCTCCCGGGCCTCAGCCACCCTGGCCAGGGGCCAGGAGCTGCTGTCACCACCAGACCCATAGGAAAGGAGGAACATTCCCTGCTCGGCACACTGCCCAGCTCTGCACCAGGTGGGGCAACTGGGAAGGGTTGTCACAGAGGCAGGAGTTGGCCCCTCACTCTGCCAGCAGCAGAGCAACCTTGCCCAGAGACAATTTAGTCTGGATTGTCCTATCTACCTATAAAATGTCACCAGATGCAGGGATGGGATGATAGATGCTTTGAAGGCAGGTCTCAAAGTGTGTGTGCCCATAGTCTTCCACTGCTGTTGCTGCTACCAGCTGAAGAAGGGGACATTGAGTCCTCAACTCAACCATCAGTTGCCAACAGGGCTGGGAGAGGAAAAGAACTCGAAGAATACCTGAAAGGAATGCAAGGACCACACATACCAAGAGACTTGCCAAAATACAGGATGCATCACTACCAGTTGCACTCCAGTGGATACTTATGCATTTATTTTGAGATACAATATGGGAAGCATTAAATGGGTCTGGGATCTTATAATTAAAGTGTTCAGTTTGTATTGTAGAAGCAGTGAGCAGCATTCTTCTACAGCCTTTTACTAATGAATGGGGAAGAGCATCAACCATATAAAACCCAGCTCCCAGAAGAAACTTTCAAGATGCCCACCAGAAGAAAGACAAAAACCAGTCTCTGTTAAGGCACAAGTCATGGATCATTAAAAAAAAAAAAAAAAAGAAAAAGAAAAAAGAAGAGGGTTCTGCTTTGCTGTAATTTAGTCATCCAGCTAAGGATCCTATGCCAACAGGGTAACAGATTTTGTTTGTGCCTCTGAAGGCAGCACCCAGGTGGTTTGAAAAGGACACCTGATCAGCTTCTGGTCCCATCACTGCTTTTATTGCTTTTTGTGCTGGGAGCTGTCATGCCAGGACCTCACTCCATGCCAGGGGTCATGTTAGCACTTGTGTCTGGCACCCGCAGTTATGGAGCTGAGAGGTGACTGTGGTGCTGTGATACTGCAGGTGCAGCTCCCCAGACCCTGGCACTACCAGGCATGGATCCTGAGACAAGTCACAATACACACCTGGGGTGGCAGCAGATAGGTTAGAACAGTGGGATGTTGCAGCTTCTCTGATTTGTCTAAGAGTTTCCCACAGGTGGATGCAACCTTCATGGTGGGGGTTTGAGAGGTGTAGACTGAGAAGCCAGGTCTGGGGCAAAGGAGAAAACCTAAGTGCTTTGCCGAGTTGAAGCTTTAGGACTCTGTCTATGGAGAACATGTATGCTATCTGGTGTCGACAGTGCACACTGGAAGGAGGAAAACGTGACTGAATTAGTGCTGTGGTCAATTACGGTGGAGCTGGGAGGTGTCCAAGGATAGTGACAACTGTGCACAGGATTGCCCATTCAGTGCAGAAAGCCTGCTCCCCACTCCCCACTCCCCACTCCCCGTCTTGTCTCTGCCAGCTCAGCTCATGCCGGGCACACAAAAGCAAAGGTGCTACACAGAACCCAGGGCAGCCCAGTGGTATCCCCACCTTTCCCACGGGAGGATCACTGCCTGGGGCCATCCCTGGCTCTCCCAGCACAGCCACATGCCCGCTGGCACCCGGCTGGGTGCTGCCCAGGGTCTGCAGCTGGCCCCCTGCTGCTGGGGCTCGCTGCCTGCTGCTCAGCTGTCCCGTGCAGCAGCCCCAGGGCTTGGGTTACAGGACAGTTTCTAACTTTGTGCCTGTCCAAGGCATCAGGGCAGAGGCACATGATTTTTAATTTATGAGGACACCCATAGAGCTGTCACTTTCAAGGCAGGTGTTGAGAAACTGGCAGTGGGCCCGAGCAAAGAAAAAGACTGACCTCACCCCGAAATAATGGTGGCCAACATGGTCACAGGACAGAGAGTATTGACATAAGCGGGCTTTAAAAATAACTAGGTCATCCTGCTAGCCTAGCTCTGTCTTATACAAAGAAGCCATGAGGTACCAATTTATAGTAAAATTAGGAGAATGAACAGTTATTCAAGGGGTTGAACAATTGTGCAGTGTTTTGAGTCACTATTTTATTTAGCTTTTTTAATTCTCCTACCCAAATCAAGTGCTAAGTCACCACTAGACACAGCTTCAGAATAAGGCAAGCTTTCAAGGTCCATGTGTGGCCATAGCACTGGACACTGAGCAGCTGTGGTTGTAGAGTGGTCACTGCTCTGTGCTGTGGCTGCAGCCACTTCAGATCAAACTCAAGGCAAAAATCTAAAATGACTGTTGGACTAGATAACCCTCATAGGCCTCTTCCAGCTGAACTATTCCAGTCTGAAGCAAAGGTCACAAACAAATAAACATTTTGTTGCAGGGGAAGGTCGGTGAATATGTGTTAATAGAACCGGGCCCTAGGAAAAAATGAGAGGAAATCCAGGGAGGAAATTACTATTTCTTTACCTAATCCAAGCTTTGGAAAAAATCTTAAAGCAGACTGTTCTCCATTCAGATTTGAGGTGGGGCTGAGTGCTTTCAGACAAATGGTGGTTTGCAAAACACACTTCACACCTCCTACGATCAAGGCATTTCACTGAAATTCCTAAGAGGAGAGAAACAAGATTTGGCTTAGAAAGAAACTTCAAATATTTCCAGTAATTATGAGAGTTACAAGGCCAATAGTGACTTAGCTTTTGACATCCGCATCCACAGTCACCTATTCCTGGATTTCTGGCACCCATTTAATTCCACACACAGTTGAAGAGTGCTTACTGCTGCTCCTGCCCTCTTCAGCTCTGTCATTGGAGAGAAAGTGTGATTTTCTCATAGAAAACTCTTTTACAATAACTCTTTCATACTACCTGAACAGTGCAAAGGGAGAGGACAAGAACAGAGACTAGATACTTGCTACTGCAGCTCTGTGAGAATACAGATACCCCATGCTCAGGAACACAAAGATTAAATTCATGCACTGGTTAACACAATTGCTTTTCTCAACAGTATAAGCTGAGACCAAACTCCTCTTAGTCTTTGCTTCCGAAAGGAAAAGGAGGTTACAGCACCCTTGTATTCAGCCAAACTGTTTTTCTGTCAGGAAAAGAAAAACAAATAATTACAGCATCAAAAAGACTTGTTTTTGCTTTGACCAAGCATGCCTTTGAGTCAGCTGTTAAAGGTTTGTCACATGGTGCCCGTTCCTCATCTGGGTAACTAGCGAGCTACCATAAAAAGTCCAGTATCGTTGGCATTAGGTTGTTTGTCAAGCTTGCAAGGCCATTTTCTAAATCAAGACATCATGTTACCAGAGGTCAATAGGTTGCTATTTCACGCTTGATTATTTCCATGCTCCTTCTAAAAAGTACTTGCTAATTTTCAATTTCTCAACTAAGCCTTAAAGATATCAAAAATATCTTGTTCCAGTAAGACACCTATTCTGCTGCTTCTCTCATTCAGCTTTAGCATTCTCAGCTCATAGCCACAGGAAGGGGCAACACCTTGTCCCCTGTACCACATTCAATTTAAATCTAATTTTCCCGTTGCAACTTGCATCATGAGCATAACTCCTATCTTTTCAGTTGTGGAAGACTTCTGTAGCTCAGCCCTGAAGGCATTGAAGTGAACAGCAAAAATATTTAAAATTAACCAGGATAATAACAACCAGTATGTATTTTATTGACCCCCCCCCCTTTTTTTAATGTTTTCTGGCACCCATTTTATAAGACAGACTGAAAACAGGCTCTAAGGAGTTTGCAGCATTTCATGACAAATTGTAATTGACAGGCCAATTAAAGAAGAGATACCTTCAACAAAGCAGGTTCTGTGAGTCCAAACATCTTATTAAAGTGACAGGCCACCTAATTAGCTTCAGATGGAATTAGGAGCTTGTTCCGTGTTTCTTTTCCAATAATATGGCCCTCCCAATTATCCATATCCTGTTTCATTCATTTTGACTGTAAACACCTTTCCGATACAACAGATCCTTTCTTAATCAGTGTACTGCAGATGAGATCTGACAAAGCCATGCTGCTGCTGTTCTCAGTTGGGGCAACCCTCTTTGGTGTTTTCCCTGCTGCAGCACAGATGAGAATTATGCTGACCAGCCAAATGATTATAATTTGTGCATAAGTAATTGGGGGAAAAATCATCCTATAAAAATGGCATTCCTAGGCAAGTCAAAGAGCTATTATAGGCTGCCACAGAGCAACAGAAGAGTCTACAAGGTAGAGACAATGAAAACTCTGAGATAGCTGTAATTTGCCAGTTTAGCCCTCACTGTAGATACTTTTCATAGTATCTGTCCCACAAAGATATATTTTTCAAATGGTCTTTTAGTTGCTTGGTTTGCACGTGTTATGTTCAGAGAAAGGAAACTAAACTGGGCTTTGATAGCTCAGCTGAAATAATCCCTGGTATGTGTTTTTGACCCTGCAGCAAAAAACAATTAAACAAGACACACAGAGTATATTAAAGTCTTGACTATTCAAGTTACTGACACATTTGTTGGTGATGACAGTCCAGGGACAGGAAGTTCAAATCTCGTACTTAATACACATTAGTCCAAAGCTCCATGAGATTCTTCACCAAGCATAAATGGCTTCTCTAAATAATACGTGTCTGACTGTTTATTAAACCACTTTGTCTGGTGTTAACCTTCCAAATACTGGCAAAACCAGCATTAATGGTTTTAAAATTCCAATATTTGGCTTACATCTGGCTGTGTAGTTTTCCCATGTATGTGCAAGGTTCTATATTCTTAGTTACAGTAGAAGGACAAGTACCTGAACCTCTCTAGACTGGTACTAAATTCCTTAGTAAAAGGTGAAATTAACTATTCAGAATTTCGGAAGTAGGGAAGATTTTTCAAAATCATTTTATTGAAAATGCACAAAGAGGGATCAGTTAAGTAATTCTCACAATACTCATCCATAGCCAGGTAAGCAACCCTGGGAGAGTGGGGATACAGGCAGAACTCCATAATTTACCTAAGTCCTTAAGAAAAGAAGGACTTAATTCAGTGCTTCAGTATTCAATGAGCCCTTCTTTACCTCATATCCAGGGAGAAGGATGTCAGGAGTATGAAATTTGGGGTTGGACTGCTTTTTTAAATGGCCAAAACTGGTTTCCGGACAAATTCACTAAAAAAACCATACACATAACAATTCATTTTTTGCTAAACCTGATCACAGTTGTGAGTCAACAATAAACCATGCAGGCAGGTGGAAGCATTGCATGTTGGAGTTTTGTACCAGACTACCTAAACATAAATAAACTCCAAACAATAGCCAGAGTTGCTGGGTAGCCACTTGATGCCTCATAGTTATTCTCATTATGTTACAGGTTAAGTAGGTTACATGTTCAAAGGCAACCTACCAGCAGACATCTTGATTAGCTATTTCCAGGCTGAAATCACCCACACAGTTCACTTCTTGATAATTAATTCTATATAGTCCCTCTATTGTTGCAGTCACAAAAAAGCTGCTGTTAAGATCCTGACACACTTATTAAGATTCTATCAAAATTTTCATGAAAGGAAGGATTCCATCTCTTTCTATTTTTATCAATAATACACATTTGCTATTTAAAGAGCAAAAGATTTAATTTTGTAAGGACATGGCATCCCCAAGCAAAGATGATCACAATAGTAAGATGTTGTTTGGTGGAAACACTAATAAACTTCCAGGACTATGTCAGGCAGAAGAACATCTGAATTATTTTACACGTTTGCCATTTTCTAACTATATGCTGGCATAATATTTATATACTGTGGGTATGTTGAATAAAATCTGTTGTACAAAAGTGAAAGTATACAGTAGTCCATGCTTATTTTTCCCTTCCATGTCTAACTGAATGGCAACATCAGTGGAGAGATGAGAACAGTGCTACTGATTTAAAGGAAATTTCCCTACTTGTTCTTAAATGTCTTTCCTTGCTATGACAGCAGTCAATGAAACAGTAATTCTGGGTTTGAACCTAGTACAGGCTGCAAGTGTTCTGCTTGGAACCACAGCTCCAGTTTGCCTAGCAATGCTCCCAGTTTGCATTTAAGACTTCCCAGTATATCCAGTTCCCCTGTCACTCTTGTAGTCACTGAAGCAACTTAGTCACTAAAGAAGAATTTTATGGAAGTGCTTTTCATAGTGAAAATTCCTTTGCTGGCCTATCATGTTTTTTCCATGCTCTTTCTTTTTTTCCCCTTATCGTTGCAATCAGGGATATTTTGAGCTCAGATTATTATGAAAAGAAAGATACAGCATAAATATTACAGGTGTTGTTTACTGAACTTGAACTGGACCAGAAGATTTCTTATTACTGACAGACATCTTCCAGCCAGTTGGGTGGCCAAGAAAATAATAAATTTGATCCATGAAAAGCAGATGGTCTGGAATGCCTCATTACTCCCAGGTGAATGTGGGATTCACTAAATCCTTATGGCATCCCATGAAACTGCTCTTCTCTGTAGTCTTCACTCAAAAAAGTTTGCAGTTTTTTATGACTGCATCAATGGACTACCTTTTTTTATTTTTTTTTCTCTTCTTTTTCCTTTTTCTCCAGAACTTTGAAGTAGAAGTATTTTCTTTTTGCCAGCCTGGGAATTCCTTTGTCCTGTCTGCTTTCTGAGCATACTTTTTCCTTTTCCGTACATTCAGGGTCCTCTGTGTCTGGAGCTGTAGAGTCTCAGTAACCTGAATTAGGCTGGCAGTGCTGCAGTGGGTGTTCACACTGAGCTAGGCAAAAAGTTACACTGGTACTAACAAAGTAATAAAGCTTATTTCCAATTATTAGAGGTGGCTGACTATACCAATCTCAAAATTTGAATTTTGACAAGGAAGAACATACAGAGGTGTTTCTGCCTGATATCCCCAATACATGAAGTGTTCAGATGTTCAATGTGTTCATATGGCAGAGTGTTCAATGGCCAATACAGAATTAGTTCAGCTGTTCAGAATTAGAAACCTGCAGTGCATGCTCATCAGCAGATATTTTTCTTCATTAAAATATCCTTTCTTTCATTAACTGCAGTAATTTGTGTTGTTCTTTTACAGAAAGGTTTGCCCAAGGTGCTGTTATTCTTTAACATCTCCTATATTCCTAAGGATTATGTAAACAGTTACCAACTCTGATGCAACCAACTACTATTATTAACATTATTTTCATTGAAGAAGCATAATCAAAAATTGTTTTGTTTTCTGTGGGAATCAAATCAAGGTTAGAGATCCATTCACTGCATTGGGTAACAAAAAAGAAACAACATGCTGCCTCAAAAAGTCAGTAGTCTAAAGTGCTGTTAGAAACTCTATTTGGGAAGATTTCTGGGATTTAGAGACATACCTTTAAAAAGAAATCACTGTGGTTCTACTCTTTCTCATAAACATGTGAATTGATTGGAAAAAAAAGGACATATCTCTGGGAAGTAAGGCTTGGGAGGACGAAGTGGAATGGATACCTCTCAGTGGACATCTTGTGGGCTCATGTTTCACAACCCTGTCTGTTCCCATCAGTTCCAGTTGCTAGATTAGCTCCTATTAAGTGTTCCACTTAACTCCCTCCCCTGAACCTTTTAAGCCACACTGCTCCTCAGAGGACAACTTGATCTGAAACAAATATGACTTGCATACAAGACTGTATTTTGACATAGCCATATAAAAGGTTTTTTGCATGTTACAATGAGAAGACCAAGGTGAAAGTCACACAAATTAGTACCATCCATAATATAAAGGCAAAAAGATGTTAATAAAACTTCCTTTGGGGAATAATTATGACAGCTTTTTGGAAATAAAACCAGCTATAGATGTGAAACAACATATATAGAAGTTCTTGTTATTTCTTTAAATTAAAGTGTAAGTGGCTTTTTTATTTGGTGAAATACATTTTAAGCATTTAAAATTTTTTTCACCATTTAAATAAGGGCACAAAGTTGCACATTTCTTGGCTCTGTGCTCTACAATTTTCACTACTAGAAGCATTTAACTAAGTGTTCAGATCCCTACTTATTCAAGAGCCCTTCCTTAAATGCAGATGTATATAGCAATACTTAAGCATATGGTTAGGTCCTTTTCTCCACTGCCATTCAGCTTTTTGGATTTAAAATACCTGCTCATTCTGTGCAGAAGTAATTAGCTGTCATCACTTCTTGTGACCTAATGAAAAGATAGGATTTAGTTTGGTTGAGGCCAAAGCTGCTGAGGGCAACCAGACTTGCACATTCTGGTAGGGAATAAACCATCCTGGTCTCAGCATTTCCCTGGAAACCTTTCACCTGTAAATCCCAGGTGCAAGTGAGGTCAGCTTTGGCAGCAGGAAGCAGTCATTGCCTCTCTGTACTGCAGCCCAGCAGGGAAAATGAGTCGGTGGTCTCAGCCCATGTGATTGTGATGGCAAAAATCCCCACCATAAGTGATATCCTTGATGGAACAAGTTACATCAGAAAGAGCCAGGACAAAAGTAAGCAGGAAAACACATAGGCCAGCACAGAACCCCACTCTCTGCTAGACAGGAGGGAGAGGAGAAAAGGGAAAAGTTTCTGTAGCAGGTGATACAAACAAGTCAGCATGGTAGGAATCAGTGACAGTGTCCAGGCTGTATTTTTTAGATGCACAATGTCCAAAGAAAACCCGAGACATTTCTCTAGACAAAGTTAAATTTTGCACAAGGAGAGAAACAGAACACAGCATACTATACGGGGACTCTGGAAATATTAAATATTCTCTAACTAATTCTGAGGTACAGTTGCAAAATAAGAAACGGGTCCTGTGTTCCTGTGGGACAGTTGGGGAGCTAGTGACTTAATAACTTTCCCTTCATCACCTAGAAAACCATCACAAGTTAAAGCTGAAGTTCAGGACTACTAGCTTTCACCCCCACTGAAATTTTGTCACCAAATGTATGAGCACTGCAAAGGCTGACTCGCAGTAAATTTTTCTTTAATTCACCAGATGGCAAAGATATGGAAGGAAGAAGCAGCAGAAAATTTCCTTTCCCCACCACTGAGGGAGAAGGAAATCTAGTTTCTTTAATCGAAAGAAACAAAATGATTATGGCTGATGATGCAGGGACAGTCAAAACATGCAAACCACCAGCTATTAGATAACCCTCCAGCTCCTCTCCTCTAGCTGAAGCACGTGTTGCCACATCTCATGCACATTCCCAGCCACCACTAGCTAATTCCATTCAGACCTGCCTCCTTCCCCTAAACATGACAGATGGCGGTGGTCTAGCACAGGTCTGCCCAGATCCATCCCCTCTGTCCCAGCCCCTGCTGGCTGCCCCTGCAGGAGGCTGGATGGCATGGTGAGTTAAGCCTAAGATTCTCAGGATTCCCCACAACATAACAGCAATGCTTCGGAGAGTTTCTGCAGCTTGTTATGGGGGATGCCACGCATGGTTACGAGAGAGTAAATTTTCATTTAGCCTAAATGCTTGGCACCCTCAGACCGTAAACAGAAGCCTAGGTAGAAATAGATGGAATTATTTACTTACACTTCCAGTGATGAAAATGATTAGTCAATTAACTTTACTAATACACAGTATCTCGTGAGAAGATAAGATGTCAACAGGCAAAACTAGCCTCCAGGTCGTGTCAAAAAGAGCAAGCCCTCTGGTATTTACATTGATTTACGGTGAACTATGACAAGTATGTAAATTATGAGGGCACCCTTTTATGTTTACATTTGTGCATTTTTCTTTGGCTGTTTCTGATGATAAGCAGATTAGTGCAGCTACTTATAATTTGATATCATTGGCAGGAAAGCATTCAGCCTGGAAAGATATCCTGCAAACCCAACTTTCTGTACTACAAGAGACTGAGGGCACCATGTTGGTAAATATCTTCACCGGTAAAAGGGCAGCTGAAATTGGCTACAATGACATTGCAAGGAAGTAATGAGAAAAAAAAAAGTCCAGATGAATAAAGTTTAAAATATGAGATAGGTTCATTTAGTTATTCAGTTCATTTAAGTAATTCAACTGGACAATTAATAGATGGCTACCAATTCCATTACATAACCATTAAACCATATGTTCATGAGCTTCTATTTGTGCATCACTGTATCCACCTAGGATGTCTACATCTCTTTTCAGTTCACTTGTACATGAGAGTTACTGGGCTATGGTTCTGCATGTGTTATACACACCACTTAACATAATTTCTTGGTTTCTCAAACCATGTAGGTGCTTCAAGCTGCCTCTGACTGAGCAGCCAGCTCAGGAAGTGAACCTGGTATGAACATGAATAGCCTTGACCTGAGGTTTACATTCATTTTATCCAAATGCAGCTTCACCCTCTCACTGTGCACTTCCACCATCCTTAGTCTAATCTGCTGCTTTAATTCTACCAAAAGAAATAGGGCCCTAGAGATTACAATCAAGCAACAGGGTTCCCTCACACACATCTATCTGAGTGAAAATATTTAAGGAATTAAATTTACAGATGCTCTTTGGATCAAAATTGTCCCAAATCCTCGGTTTGCCAAAAGTCATGTGAAGAGTTCTGCCACAGGAACTCTGTGAACTCTCCATGTCTTTGATTTCAGTGGGCTGTTTTGGTGAAGAGTACATCCAAGTATTATGCTGTCTAGAGATCATCCTTCAGAGATTTCCTTTGAACATTCACATTCCATCTTTGGTGAGAGCCACTCAAAACAATTTGGACTTTCTAGAATATCAAGAATCCTTCAGAAACCAAGGTGATTCACTCCAGCTGATGGCCAACACATAGTGCAGAACATGAGAAACAACGTGCCTATGCTTGTCCATACACCCAAACCCTGCCTGCATCTTTCTGGTCAGTTCTGTGCATGCAGACATCTTTTTTTTTGCTGTAACACCAACAATTCTGACCTAGAATATGCAGCAAGCACATTACTTGGATTTGATTCTGCCTTGAACTTCTCTCACGTCTCACATGTAAAAAAGTTAGAAGAAGGTTCAAGGCACAGTCTACCTTAGCATAGGCAAAGCAGTCATCTGCAATTTAATAATTTCCATTGGAGGCTACATAGTCTATCCAGTCCATGGTGTTCCCAGATATCAGATGTGAAGAAAATGTCACATCTCAACACTCCCAAAGCTTGAATTCAGATCTAAACTTTGTGCAGGTTCACAAGCATAAAGATCATGCCAAAAAACTCTCACCTGAGTGAATCCTAAATATCACCCAAGCACTTTCACAATCTCTTCAGGGTAAAGGAGCATTTCCACAGCAGCTTTCAGATGAATGAAAGGGAAGAGGCAAGTCTACCCCATTGTTTTTTTCTTCTCTTACAGCTTCCACACGTTCCATCCAGTGACATCCTCTCTGCCATAAGCTTCACAGAGGTACAACACAACTGCTGGGCTGCTCTAGGCTGTTTAAGGTCTGAGGGTCTGGGAGAAAACCTGGAAACTACAGGGAGGAAAAGCTATTTTGTTCATCTTTACTTTTTTTGTGTGAATGTCTGTAAAAAGGAATTGGAAAGCTTTGAAAAAAAATTAAAGGAAACATTTTCCACATAGAAAAGGTAATTTCTCTTGGAAGAAGCAGTGAGATAACCTCTAGTGTCTTTTTCTTAGCGGATATGGCTGCTGAACATTGGGTAATCAATAATATATCTATAAAACTAAGCCTTCCACCTGATACTACTCCACTGAAAAACTTGCAAGTTTGAGTTATTAAAAACTCTCTATTCCTTAGGTCAAATGACTTTGTATTGTGTAGTGTTAGCAATACAAAAACATCTCCACATACATGTTCATGAAGTAAAGCTGCCTATTAGCTATTAGATCAATTTTCATTATTTAAACCCAAAGAATACATATGCAAACACAAAGTTCCTAGGAAGGGGTGATGTAGTTAGACAAGCACATAAAAGAAATTACTATTCTTGCTAAACTTTAATCTCCTATATTCTTAAACCAGCCAGGATTAAGCATTTATATTTCCACTACTTCCAGTAGAACCATAGACTTGTTCTTCTAACTCAACAGTATAATTTATATTCTCAAAGTTAAGAAAATTTTATTTTGGTAACAAGTAAGCAGCCCACATTGGTATTTCAACTTTCAGTTATTAGAAAATGAATAGTTGCAAGAAAACCTGAAAAACCTTGTGGAGGAATGCTACTTCCTGAGGCTTCAAAACTTACAGAAACTTTGCACCTCTAGCTCTAAGTAGAAGCCAGAAGAAATGACCCAAGGTATCAAAAAATACATTTGATAAGCTGCTGAACAAATAAGGTATTTTGACCTCTTGGTTTAACCATGTTTATAAGAGTGAGATCATGTCCTATTTTATCAAGCAGAGGCTATCTGAGAAGTTGAAATGAAGAGAAATCAAGAATTTCTGTTCTCTAACAAAACAGCCATTGCCAGGATAAAAGAACTCAGAAATCTCCCTCTATTTTCTTGATAGAAAGGAAGAAAACAAGACTTAAGTTGCCGATTCCAAGAAGCTCTAGGCCTTATCTGTCATCAGAAATATCTATACAAATCACTTGGAGACAGACCACTGTGTTCTGCCAAATTGCAAGTAACAGAAATAATGTAAAATAAAAAAATGAGCTCATGCTATGAGCTCAGTTATCCTACTGGGTCCTGAGAATAGCACCTTGGAATGGGAGTAAGGGGTGGGGAAGTACTCATCATTGGCTACAGTCACAGTCTTATTAAACAGCCAGTTCTTACCCCCTCCATGGGTAAGTCACACACAATAAGCCATGGGATCAAAATCTTCAGGAATCAGTCAGGTATGTCTGTCTTAAAACCAGTTTGGAGGAAGCCTAATGTCAGAAACTTCAGGAGTCAGTCTGTGGATATGGAAAGAGTCTAAGCAATGACAGGAGTGAGATCTTCCACAGAAGGCAGACTGTGTGACTTCCCTCAGTAACTGCCCACCAACACTAAATGGAATAGTGTCTGCTCTGAGTACACAGCTCACTTCATGCACACTCAGTTATGTGTAGTGTGTATGTGTGTTTGAGTGTGTGCATGCATATTGCTTCTAAGACATCAAAACAAAACCCCTCAAATGCACATATCCTTCTGGAGGAAAAAAATGAGATAATAGACGTGTGCTGACTAAATTGCACGTAGCAATACTGTAAGATACTCAGTCTAATGATGAATATATTATCAGAAGATATTAGGAGTAGGAATGACTTTTAGTGTGAAACCTCTAAACTGGAATTTGTGTATTAAACTCTGTAAAACGTGTCTAGTCTTCCCTGCTGCTAAAACCAGCACCAATATGAGCATAAAGCAAACAATATTAATTTCTTCACATATTGTGGTAGAGACTAGACTGATAGTTATTCATTTTAGAAGCCAAAGTATGGCATGCAATCTTATGTTTTACAGATCCAGCTCAGCAAAATATCTTATCTTTAAACACGGGCTTCAACCCCAAGGAGCAGTTTGCTGTGGCATGATTAGTGCCAGAAATGAGAGTGTTTCAGAAGTGTGAGATACACAGCGCTATAAAAGTGCATCTTTGCAGGACAGCGGCAGGCTCCTCTCCTCTTTCACGGGCAGCTGCTCCGAAACGCTGCCCTGTTTACTGCCGTCAGCGCACAGAGCGCACGCCTCCGCTCCTGCGCCCCGTGTAACGAGGGGGTGCGTGCCTGCCCAATCCTCCTGTCAGCAGAGCTTCTCGGCTTTCACTCCTTCTTTGCCACTTTGCAAACTCTCAGCTATTTTTTCCCAAGCCGTAACACGGGGGCTCTTAGAGATTGTTGCCATTCTCCCCCTGCCTGTCATACACCTTGTTTCCAAGTATGGTCACTATGAGGGGACTGTCGCTTGGAGCCTTTGTGGAAAATTAATGGCAGACAGGAAAGGGCAAAAAAGACAGGACAGATGGCTCTGTCACCACCACCAGCCCGATGCCATGAGAGCTCTTCAGTGCCTTTGCAAATGCCACTCTGTTCTACAGACTTACTCTGAAGTTGATCCAATTGCACCCTTGGCAGCTGTCTTTCTTCTTTTTTATAAGATTTTTCCTTGTCCTTTGACTTCCCAGGCTCATCCACGTGGTGAATTCAAAAGGTCAGTTTTTAAATTAGTGACCGGGTGCTGATGGTCTGAAATACTATTTAACTATAAACCTATTGGCATCTTGCTAGAAGTAGTGTTGAATAGTGTTGTTAATAGGGCTTGTTTACTTGTTGGTTAAAATCCAAATCGGGTCAGCTGAGACTCGAAGATGCAGTGAGTAATCTTCTAATTCAAGTAAGCAAATGGAGTGATGTCACCTCACTTTATTCTTTAAATGGCATTCTGTCTAGTTTCACTTTCACAGTGAAACGCACACCCATAGTATATTGGATGCACATTGGAAGCACAAAGAAATGCCTCTCCTTATGTGAGCAGTGCCAGACAAACTGTGGTTTAGTTTATGCACATACTTGAGGAAAGATATGCTTAGGATTTCATACACTTAAAACATGATGGACAGGGTGAATAAATTGTGATGTGACGCCAGGACATGCAGTCAGAGTCTGCAGAGAGAAAGCTAATCCCCCTGAAGAACTAGAGTTATAATCTCTAGTTATGTAGTTTCAACCTATACAATTGTATTTATAGAAGTTCTACATTAGATACATCCCAACAGGGTTTGCTCTTATACAAGAACCATTCATGTGTTTGCAAAGCCTGAGACGTTTGTACAATTTTGTTAATTTGGGGAAAACATTTCCAGCTTTCATCAAAATTTTAAAAAAGGGAGAGTTAGCCTGATGAGCAGAGTAGCAAGTGCTATGGTGTGATTCAGAGTGGAACCTTTTGTCTAAATGTGAAAATGTGTAACAGCCCCAAATTTACAGACAGTATTTAACTGCGGCCACTTGGTATGAGGGAATACCTGAGACCTTGAATATTGTGGGAACATTAATGGGAATTCTGAGGCAGAAGCAAACAGACCATCTCTCACAAGGGATTCTTGCCATTCCTGTATCTCTGAAGGCACAGGTGGTTTCCCTAATACCAGGTATAGCCCCTGCTTGATGCCAGCTTTTCCCTGGTGGTTTTGTGTTGCACACCAACACTATTGAGTACTGGAAAGTTCTTTGCTGGAAGCCTAGCAACAGATTGCTTTCAGGAAGTCAGCTGACACCCACCTACTGCAGTGGAAAGAGCTTTCTCTATTCCTGTGAGTCTGGAGGGAGGGGGACTGCCATCATACCACTGTGTCATGCATAGCCAATGATGTCATTCCTTATGGAGAACCCTGCTATTTCACATGGTCAAATTGTGTTTGCTTAATCAAACTCATCTTCAAGACTGATCAATGAAAAGTTACAATGTTGAAGTTTTAGTATAAAATGAAGCTCCAATCTGGGCAAAAAAATTACGCATTCTGTAGTGACAGGTAAGAACTATGCCTGAATATGAAGCATTAAAAAATCAATGTGATCTGACTTGAAAATGGGCCTGAAGTAACTGAGCTTGCTGTGTTGTAGCACAGAAGCTGACAGCACCAAGCTTTATGACTTCAGTGCACATATCAAAATCATATATCACTTTGTGGTAGTCTGCAACAGGGGTAAACCCTGTTTGTATGAAAAAAGAAGCTGAGCAAGGTGTTTAGGAGCAGGATTTCAGGACCATTAAGGATGAAGCACTCTTCCTATGCCATTGATTGCTTTTCTGGATTCACCTCAATCATTCAGTATTCCTCCTGGTTTTTAAGCAAGAAGATGTAGTTGAGTTACTCTGTTTTCAGCAGACCTCACGTCTGCTTTGTGTTCAGACAGATTAGAATAAGAGAGAATTTTATCATTTGCATTTCACAAGGCAAGATGATGTACAGTGACAATGTCACTTATGAGGTGACACACCTTTCCCTTGCACAGGGAAAGGTGCAAGTCATTGTATGCCAACAGGTCTATTTCACAAAAGGTGGTCCTATCTCATCTGGGCTTCACTGATATGCCAGTGCTCAATGCCATGAGCAGTAAACACTCTGCTCAGATGCAAAGCATGCTGTAGACGTCACTATTGAATCTGTTGTAACCATAAGAGGGTCTCATAGTCATCCACTTCCAGGCCTGGAAACACCTGTTTGTGTGTTCTGTGTCCTGTCCTATCTCTAGCCAGAGTCTGAAAGCAAAAGAAGATTGCAGAGAAAGGAACAAAAACCTAGCTGCTGTCCAATACTCACTCTTGATAGTGGACGTGCTGAGTGTGGGAGGCGTCCTGCCACAGTCCTTCATGAAAGAACTTTGAACTGTGAATGTAGATGTAATTTCACATCTTATATTGATGAAGCAGGCAGCTTCCACACTCCCTAAATTCACTGAGGGTCATCATCTTTGTCTTTTCTAGGGTGGAACAATATATCTACCTTACTTCCCTGATATGTTTCACAATCCCTCTTCCTTCTCATTTTCTTGAAACTTTCCCAACCCATTACCCTCTTCCTCACTTCCTTTCCTTGACTACTTAAGTATTCGGTCTATCCTTTGTCCATCTGTATGACTTGGGTTTCTCTACCCTGGCCTAGGTTTGGCATTTCTACTTGTTGTCCTTGCAGAATATAAATAATAAAATGTTGTCAATAGAAGATAAGCATGGGACTTCTGTTTTTGTATGTGGAGGCTTTTGTTCATGTTTCCACCTGCTAGATATCACTTAGACATATCAAAATGCATCAGATAATTTCCTACTATTACATTTCCTTGTCAACAAATCCTATAATCCCCGCAGGAAAGTTATGTCATGATGAATGGAAGGGAAAAGTCCTCTGTAATCTTCACAGGAGGACAGACACTGTGCCATTCCTTAGCTTCCCTTAAACATCTCAGAGGCATGAGAGTTTCACTGGTTGGCAGTGTTTAATTCTTCTTTTGTGTTCCCTTTTATATGGCAATAGCTATGCCACCACTGTGAGATCTCATGAGACGGTTGCAGAAGGAGTTTAGGAATATCAGGTTCTTAGGCAATCCATAAAGCCTAACATGAGGTTACATTTTCCAGGCTGCAAGCCTGAGTCAGGTGCTTGATGGAGGGTAACCAAATAGCATCTGCCAACTTAGAGAGCACTTTTGAAAAACAAAGGTGTTGTTAGAGCAAGCCCAGAGTTACTTGCACAAAATTTGACTACAGTTCCACCTATTGGCAGCAAGCCTTGGAGCTGTGAAAAACCTACATGAGGTCTAATGAAAGGAACAGGGCAAATAAAAAGTACACTTGTGATTTTAATAATTTCATTTATTAGACAGACCAGGAAAAAACATTTTTCCAGAAACTTCTCAAATCTGAAGATGAGATTTGAATTTTGGTGGCAATTCCTCAGTGGCAATGAGTGGGTGATAAGCTCAGGATCAACACCATCCACTTCAGGAAAAGATGAATCCATTGTGAAGAGGGACATGGAGACCCCCTACTTAAACAGGTTAAACTGGGAATAAATTATGTGCTCCCTGGACTGCAGGCTGGAGAGTGCTGCCTGGAGTGGACCAAGAAGAACTCCAGGAACAGATGAGGGTAGACACAGTGCCTCTTCCCCTCAGCCATGTCTCCTGCTTTCTCCTATTTCCTGCTCCACTCAACATTCTGGAAGAGCAATGCAAGTACCGCCAGTGCTGTGGTCAGAGAAAAGAAAGCAGAGATTACAAAATTAATAAAGTCTCTCCATATTTACTACCCCAAAATTTAAAAAGTAACACTAATGAGCTACTGCTGCAGATTAATTGGAGAGAGAATGAGATCACACCATCTCTGTTTTCTGCTAACAAAAATTGATAAGCAGAGACCAAGACCTTGCCTTTCACAGAATGGCATCCTGTGGATCAAAAGTGATGTGGAGGCAAGGACAGTCATATCACAGTGGCAGTGGGCCCATTTCTGTGCCTACCTGACAAACAACTGCCTTGTACTCATTGTAGTCTAGGGGACACAGAAAGCCAAGTGTTGCTCAGTATAATGCCTTCCCAATCATCTCATCAGGTACACTGTGTGGCAGCAAGAGCTGAAAATAAGGTCATGCACAGTGACTCAGAAGTCATGTTCAGGGTAAGAAAATATTGGAGAGGAAGGGGAGAAGGATGGAGCTGCTGTATGGGCCAGGCAGAGAAAGTGTTAGACATGAGGGCTATGTGGACATGACATGCATATGCCATTACGGATAGAGGAAGTTTAAAATAGACAGGATACCTAGGAGGACAGAAGCAAGGTGTTAGATAACAAGTTATTAAATGTCAAGTGAATGAATGTATCTTCTACACCAGGTCAGGTGAGTGCTAAGAAATCTGCTTGTGTCAGCAAAAGGGGTAAGAACTTACAGTTGCTCTTGAAAAGCAGTTACATGAGGTTGAACAAGATGACTGTATTGTCTGGACATGTAGAGCAAGAGACATGGTTTGCATGATGTGATGGTTACAATGCCTTTCTCAGGCACATTTAGACCATATGAAAAATAAACAGGGAAAACTCCCCAGAGTGCCCCTGTCCATGATGGGCGGTTCGGAATGTTGGGACTTCTTGATCTTTAAAATCCTTTACAACCCAAACCATTCAATTCTATGATTCTAAAACCATGGTGTGTGTTACTGAAATTGCAGAATAGGAAATCAATATAGTCAGACTACTGACTTGAATGTCTTCTGTAATAGAAGAAAACTTGTCAAAAGACAAAGATGATGTTTAAATATATTGTGTGAGTGTAGTCTAAGGAAAAATGGGTAGTGAAACACAGTGTCTCACCTAAGGCAAAACATAGCCAAGGGCATGATTGCCTCTAGGCTGACCTTCCTGCTCACTAGAATTTAAAATGTATTGTTCCTTCACTCATCTTTACCTGTTCTCTAACACTAAAGATGTAGTGCTCTAATATTCCTTCAAAAGCCTGCATTATCATGCTAAGCTCATGGATAACCAACACCCCTTCACCATACAATTGGTTCTTGTTTTCCAAAAGAAATGTTCTAAAAGGGAAGGCAGCTGATCCAAATTTGATTTGACTCAATGATCTTAGAGGTCTTTTCCAACCTTTAGGATTCTAGAATTCTATGATTTTATTAATCCATTTGAAAATAATGTTTAGCTACCTATGAATTTGATTTTGGAAGAGCTCAAGAAGCAGAAAAATCAAATTTATATTTCAGAGCTACAGAGAAGTGAAACTCACAGAAAGGTTCACCAACAGTTCTTAATATGAAGAAGTTCCTCTGGTCAACCTAAACTTGTCACCTGTTGGAAACAGTTCCATGAGAAGTGAGCAAGGTGAAGAATTGATTAAGGGTCTCTACTCTGCAGAAGATACAAACAAGAATTGAACTATGATAATAATTCATAGCAGATTGCAGGTGCTGTATTAAAATTGCATTTCTTTCCTCCATTTCACTAGCTCCCTTTGTCAGAAATTATGCAGGGAAGGATTTTTTATCAGGAAAGTGTTCTCTTGGTAACATGTTTGCAAGAACAAACATAGAGAATGGGCAGATTTTTAAAACATTGCCTCCATAATATGTGCAATACTCTGTTCTATCAAACCAATGGAAACTATTTTCCCATATTTCAAAGTGGCCCTGGGAGTTCAGAGTATCACTTGGCCACCATAAACTTTTATTATTTGATCTGACTCTTAAAACACTGGCAGTTGCAATTAGTCAATATATGTATCCAGAAAGACAAGCATCAATAATGTCAGCCAAAAGAGATATGTGAGTAGCTTCTGTATATAGATGACATTTGTTACTACTGTGGAGACTGAGATGAATAGCTGAGTGTGAGCAGGATCTTCATGTCTGCATAAGAGCACCTTAATGACAGTTTGGCCATCTACACTGATAGACTTTTTAAACATTTCAGGAAGCCACAATCAGTGTGCTGTTTAATTCACTGAGCAGACTCAGTCTACATTAAACTCTTGCTACAGAAAAGAATAAAGAAAGCAGGAAACAACTCAGAGGTGTCAGGAAACAGTAACTGGATCAAAACCAGTCAGGTCAACTGGTAACAGAAAGTGAGAAAAGTGACACCCAAAAGCAACAAGAATGGGTTAAAAAATTTGTACAAAGCCCTCCTACTCAATTAAGTCCTCTATGTTCTAAATTATTTAGCATCTCAAATCAAATACTTTATGTAGAGGCTATAGTATTTAAGGAAGAATTAATCTTAGTTGGGAAGCAAAGCATAATGTGGGCCCATTACTAAATGGAGGGGAGACCCCAGTAACGAGGATGCTGAGTAGCAGTTGTGACTCCTTCTATGCATTCATCTTCACTAGCAAGACCAGTCCTTGGGCATCCCTGACCCAGGAAACCAGAGTAAAGGGATATTGAGAGGAAGACTTTCCCTTGGTCAAGAAGGACTGTTTTGGAGAACATCTGGGCAAACTTCGTATCCATGAGTCCATGGGACCTGATGGGATGCTTTCATGAATGCTGAGAGAGCTGGCAGACTATAACCAAGACATTAACAATCATCTTTGAAGAGTCACTGAGTTCAGGAGAAGTGCTTGAGGACTGGAAGAAAGAAAACGTAATCCCAGTCTTCAAAAAGGGCAAGGAGAATGACCCAGGGAACTACTGACCCATCAGCCTCACCTCAATCCCTGGAAAGGTGATGAAGACCCTCATTTTAGAGGCCATCTCTATCCATATGGATGAAAATAAGTTAATCAGGAGTAGTCAGCACTCATTTACTAAAGGTAAATCCTGCTTGACCAACCTGATTGCCTTCTGTGATGTGGCAACTGCCTGGGTGGATGAGGGGGCAGCAGTGGACACCTCGAATTTAGCAGGGCTTTTGACACTGTCCCAACATTCTCATGGGCAAACCAAGGAAGTGTGTCCTGGATGAGTGGACAGTGAGGTGGATTGAGAACTGGCTGAACAGCTGATCCCAGAGGGTCATAGTCAGTGCCACGGGGTCTGGTTGGAAGCCAGTCACTGGTGGTGCCCCCAAGAGTCAATTCTGGGCCCAGTATTGTTTAAATTGTCCATCACTTACTTGGATGAAGGGGAGATGCCTCCTCTGCAAGTTCTCTGAAGACACAAAACTGGAATAGATGAATGAATGCTGTGCAGCCCTTCAGCAGGACCTCAACAGGCTGGAGAGATGGGCAGAGAGGAACTGTCTGAAACTCAGCAAAGACAGATGCAGGGTCCTGCACTTGGGGAAAAATGACCCCATGATCTAGTAGAGGCTAGGAAGCAGCCTGAGGAGAAGGACCTGGTGGACCTGTCCATGAGCCAACAGTGTGTCCTTGTGGCCAAGAAGGCCAATGGCATCCTGGGCTGTATTATGAAAAACATTCCTAGCAGGTCAAAGGAGGAACCTGCTCCTCTACTCAGCCCTGGTGACACCACATCTGGATTGCTCTGTCCAGGTCTAGACTCCTTAGTATGAGAGAGACATACAGCTCCTGGGGCTGGTCCAGCAGAGACCTACAAAAGAGACTAGAACATCTCTCTTATGAGGAAAGGGTGGGAGAGTTGGGCCTACTGAACCTCAAGAAGAAATGACTAAGAGGGGACATCATCAATGTCTATCAGTGTCTGAAGGGGTTGCCAAGAGGATGGAGCCAGGCTCTACTGGGTGGTGCCAAGCAACAGAACAAGGGGCAATGGGAAGAAACTGATGCACAGAAAGTTCCACATTGATGTAAGAAAGAACTTCTTTACTGTGTAGGTAACTGTGAATAGAAACAAATTGCCCAAAGATGTTATGGAGTCTTTCTCATTTGACATATTCAAGAATCACCTGGACACAATCCTGTTCCATGTGCAATAGGATAACTCTGCTTTAGCAGGTAGGTTGGACTAGATGATTACTATGGTCCTTTCCAACCATACACATCTGTACACACTTTTTGAAACTCTATATTCTATTCTATTAAAATATTTTATATGACTTGACGGAAACATATGAAGCAAAATATTTAAATCTTAAGATTCAGTATCTCACCAATGAGGGTGTAATTATAATCACAAACCAGATCCAGCTCTGTCAGTCCTCTAACCACTGCTCCACTTGGTCACAGTCCCTTTGCCAACTGGACAGGTCACTTCTGCCTTGCCCGGAATTTTCTTGATCTTCTGTCTTGAGTGACAGCTGTTGGCACCCTGTAAGCATGGGAATTTGCTGGCATATTGTGGGACAGACAGAGAAGATGATGGAGAAGAGCAGAAAGGCCAGGTGAGACTGTTAACTGAGAGTGAAGACCACTGTAAAGAGAAAGAAAAGGCAGGAGGTTTTTCCACCAGACCTGAAGTTCTAACATTTTATTTTCTGTCCAAATAGTAACCAAACCATGAACCCTTTTCTGCTTGTACCACATTGATAAACCTGACTGCAGTGGCAAGGTGTTAAAGTACCTACACATGTGCTCACACTCAACAATAATTAAACTCAGGTGCCAACAGTCACAGCCACTCCTTCCTAGTGCCACGTAGAAGGAAGGAATATCCCAGATAATCAAAATGTCTAAATTACTTCCTTGGGGTTGTGGCTAGTGCTTAAGTCTCCAGATCCTTCCAACTGGCTGTGCCTGGGTTTAGCTAGCATGAGAACCACACTGGGTGCAGCTGATGTGGAGTCAGCTGCACATCACTGTGTCCTGAGCCCAAGACTGGGCTGGGAACACTGTGCTGAAGTGTCTGACATAGATCTGTGTTGGGATCCTCCCATCCAAAGGGTGGCACATATTGTCAGACCTGAGATGACATCTGGAGTATCTCTGCCCCTGCAGCATCACTTATACCCATAAAGAATAAGCAGATCATGAGTAACAGATGCCCTCCCTGTGGCTTCAAAGCTTTTATTGGACTGGAATAATTTAAAATGCTAGAATATCAATAGCAACAAAAACTTGCAAAAGCACATTTTGTTACTGCTCCATTGTTTAGTAAGTGTATTTTTTATTAATTTCAACTATCCTGCTTTGTGCTACAACTGAAGACCTCTTGGAAATTTCTGCTTGAGCAATGAGGAGAGGAGAGGAGAGGAGAGGAGAGGAGAGGAGAGGAGAGGAGAGGAGAGGAGAGGAGAGGAGAGGAGAGGAGAGGAGAGGAGAGGAGAGGAGAGGAGAGGAGAGGAGAGGAGAGGAGAGGAGAGGAGAGGAGAGGAGAGGAGAGGAGAGGAGAGGAGAGGAGAGGAGAGGAGAGGAGAGGAGAGGAGAGGAGAGGAGAGGAGAGGAGAGGAGAGGAGAGGAGAGGAGAGGAGAGGAGAGGAGAGGAGAGGAGAGGAGGAGAGGAGACAGAAGGGATCAGTTTGCAGGACATCACCATCAGACTCCTTGGTTCAGCGTTGTTATTGAGCAACACAGGATGATGAAGGAGGGCTACAGTGCCTAAAAATGCATGTTCATTTCTAAAGCTCTCTACAATTACCAGAACATCAACCACTGCCATAGTCTGCTCATCCACCCTAATATTCCCCGGCTGATTTCTTGGGTATACCTCAACATTTAGAAAATACTTCAGAAGGGATTTCAAGGACATCCAATGGTCTTCATGACTGGATTCAAGGAGGGTCTCTCAGGCTCTAGGAAAGTACAGTAAAGTCCAGAGAATTGTATGAGATCTTGACAGACCAACTGCCATGACCTGTGTCTTTGGACAAGCAAATAAAGGTAGGCATGATAACCAGCAGAAACAATTATAATGGCTGTAAGAGTACTACATTCAAGAAAGTCATCCAAATGTGCACAAATGTTCTGACTGACTTATTTTTGACAAATAGAAAATGCCTCCTTTTTAACCACCTAGTATATTGCTGTTTCAATTGGAAATAAACTTTCCCAACAAAAGTATAGCTCTGTGTAAACCAGATGTCCTGATTTGTTATTCTCAGAAATTTTCCATCATACAACTACATCATGACAGGGTGAGGAGCCAGGGCTATGGATTTGTACCATGAAAAAAATAAAGGCATAATCTTCTCTTTAGCAATCATTATAGGAAGTCTTTGGTCAGAAGTAGCCAGAAAATCCTGCTAAGTCTTCTCCATGAAGTAGATCAGCTGCTATCTGAATTATAGTAGCCCAAACTGATGAATTACACATGGCGCTGACATTAAATCTTGGTGTGTCTAGCTCTTTTCTGGCTTTTAAATATGTCTACCCTCTGTTGGAGAGTCAACATGTGTTGTCACAGGTCAGTTGCCTAATTTTAACCACTAGTGGGGCTTGCTTATCCTGGGCCAGAAATAGGAAGCCGAGTGATGGTCATATGTCTGACAAGGAGCCAGGCAGTGGGCCAAAACACATTTGAGCTGGATGGAATTTCTTGCCACTGTGAAAATGCAGTGCTAAATCTTCCTCCCCCACTCTCCTCTTTACACACAAGTGGATCCCTCTAGTACAGTGAACTGTCACCCGAAACTAACAAGGAGGATGTGTCTCCCAGCAATCTGAGCTTAGGTCAAAAGTTCACCACTTGCCAGCCCCCTATGCCAACTTGGACCAAGATTTCTGGAATGGTTAGAAAAATATTTTAATGTAATTCACCTTGCTATGCTATTTCATTAATAACCTCTAAAAATGCGAAGAGTGCGGCCTTAAAATTCCTTGACATCCTCAGCATATGACTAATAATAATGAAACTTTCATGCTGTCGACACAGCCACACTGTGAACGCTCAGTTTTCCCTGGAGTTTCATGGAGCCTTTAGCAAATGCAGTACATTTGCCATGTCCATTTTTTACAGCACAGTAACTGCTGTTCATCCAGGCTCTCCTGAGCTGGCTCTTTGTCCACCCCACCACACTGCACTCTCCTTTCTCCCTGCACTCTGCTGTTTTTCTCACCAGAATATCTTTTACAGGCATAATTTGGATGTGCGTGAAATACTCTTTTACATGTTACGTCTTTCTTGTTTTCTCTATATTAGTTCTGAGTCCAGCCTCTCACTCTCTTCCAAAGTATGTCATCCATGCAAAGCATGGAGCTGTTACCAGCCCGAGACTGTGTGCTGAGTGAAAAGAGTTCAGTCCTCAGACTGGGACAGACCGTGTCTGACATGCCATTATATAACATGAAACCAATGTATACAAGACTGTCTTTAAGAGTGCATTTTACAGAGATCCCCATCTCTATATCTTGCTTCAAACATTTCTTTCTAAAATAGCCTTTGGGGAGCCAGTGGATGAGCCTCTGCTCACTGGGGGTAAATCCAGGGCTACAGGATTGCTTTTCAAGTCATGTCTGCATCCAGGACTTAAAAAAACCCCAAAAAACGGGGTGGTATCAAGAAATAAAGTAAATCTAGATTAAATTTTTTCTCTTTGCTCCTGATTTTGCCCCAATGGCAAAAGCAGAGCAAAGAGTCAAAACGTTTCTATTCTTAACACCTTCAAACTAGTAATGAGAGAGAAATTCCCTCATCATAATATTTTTAAAAGCCTGTAGTGAGACACAGTTATGGCCCATACAGTATACTCCCTATCAGTCCTTGATAGGTCTGTCTCCACTGCATATCCAAATCTAACAGGATCGTGTTTCATGGCTTCCAGTTGACGCATGAGTATTTGGAGTTGCCATGCTAAATGACTGGGATAGATCCTTTACCCTACTGAAGCCTCCTTTGGACTCGGGAGGTTTGCAGAAATATTTTCTTTGGATCCAATGGTTTTCTCACTATGAGAAGCAGTTGAGATCAAATCAAGAGTGCTACCATAAACCATGAGAGGTTGTAATCCAGGCATATTCTCTCAGCAAGCTTAGCCAGAGGAACAGTTCCCTGAGGCTGTCCCATGCCGTGACCAATTGCCCAGCCACTCTATTTTGCGTCCAGAACCACACTCACACCACACCAGAGGCAAACAGGTGGGTTCAGAAAAGTGTAGAAAGGAGAAGAGACTAAAACCTAATTATATAGCTAGATGGCCTTCCACTGCATTAATTATAAATTATCCCTTTCCCAATGAATCTAATTTCTTTCCTAACCCATCTCTGTGCCTATCTCAAAAAACAATTTGTTTTTAGATTAAAGTTGTGCCATATGCACTGAGTTTATTTCCAAAAAAACTTCACACACTAACAGATGTAATCTTCTAGCACAGGTGAGACTGATCAGTGAAAGAGTTTTCCAGAGGTGAAATGAGAGTGGAATTTTTTTCCACAATATTTCCATATTTGCTCAGTATTTTCCTATTTGTTCAAAAATTTGGTCCAGGAAAAAAACTGAAGCATTCCAGCCTGCTCTAGAGGTAAGCAAAAACTAAAGAAAAATACACAAAATTTCATTATGACAAATTAACGACATTTTAAAGTTCAGAATATTCATGAACAGATGCAAATATTTCTAGTCCCAGTTGCCTTGGATTTTGTAATAACAAGAACTTAGATTTTGGGAGTGAATTTTTCATGGCATAGATATCTGATTTGATTCGTAGAAAGCAGACAGAGACTAGGTTTCCTCCAAAGTATGTGCCACTGTTACACTTCCACCACACATTTCCACATGAATATGAGCAGCAATTTTATTCCACACAGGTTTTGGCCAAAGTCTCCAATCATCCAGTTGTATGTGGTGCAGGAGCAGCTGCAGTCTGAGGGGATTGGAAATGTTCCCTTGCAGGGGCTTTCTGACAACACCTACTTTCCATGACCTCTAGGAGAGAAAGATCTGCTTCTGACATCTCTGATTTCAGAGAAGAGTCATCTGACAGCCTGGCCACACTCTTCAAATTGAGGCAGTTCTTCAACTAAATGTTTCATTTTACAATTTTTTAAGAAAAGCATCCCTTTCCTAGTTTTTAGTGAATAATTCCATAGTTTCTGAAAATCTTCATCTTCAGGCTCCCATTATGGTTGTCAAAGAAAGAAAAATAATATTTGTGCATATATGTACCTATCTATCTGTCATGTTTATATACACATGTATGTACATATATATTTGCATACATGAACATGCATGCACTTTTTAACCACTTTATTGCCTCCTTCACAATGAACTGTCCATTTGACACAGCATGTCAGAATATGTTTATCTGGGATTACATCCCATGTGACTGATACACCAGTGGTGGGCCATTCTGAGCAGCCACAAGCCCCATTTACCCAGAAAAACCAAATGTACATGTACTGTATGCAAGCTGATCAGTGGAAAGTAATCAATACATGTAAACTAACCAAAACAGTCTTTTGAAAGAGCTGTGCATATAACAAGAGTTTCTTTATGCTCATTCTTACTGCACTTGCTATTGGCCCACAGTGCCAACCCTCAATCAACATGCTTCTGGAAACTTCTGCTCTTCTGAAAAGCAGGCTATTCCTGCACTGATTCTCTTCTCCCTTCCCTGCCTATAGCAAAGCATTTCCTTGTTTCCAGCACTGGTGCTCACTGGGGGTCAGTGAGTCTGTGAAGCTGGAAACCTCAGTGCACACGGAGCAGGCTGTTAGAAGCATTTTTCACACATCAACAAGACCTGCCCTGTGTAGTTTTACATAGCATGGTGTGAAAAAAGGTTGTAACAGCCAGCTGGCCATCCACACCAGGAATGCTGCTTATGCAGGGCTGAGATGAGGGTGCAGCTTCCTAGGAAAATGTCCAAATCCAAACTGGGCCTGCAGAAGTGAAGGACACCTGCTGAAGGCACACACAGAGTGAAGTTTCACCACAGAAGCTGAAGGAACTACACTGAGATTGCCAGCTGGCTCCAGCAAAAAGGGTGGGAAGGAGTACTCTGGCAGAAGAGAGGCATAAGCTGAAAGTTCCCCCTGTGACAGAAGGATCATCACCAGAAAACAACAGCATCAGGGAAATCTCTGTCAACATTGTCAAATGCAACAGAACTAAATGGTGATCAGTTACAGCACTTAGAGTAATTAACATGTGAAAGGGATTTTTAAAGGTGTTCCAAAATTTCCAAATACAGGTAGATTTCCAGTTCTTCTTGAAAATGAATTTTTTAAAAAATTAGAGAAAAGTATTAACTCAGTAAGGCTGTGGGAAATTAGTGTTTTAGGATTTGATCAAGTGTTTCTACAAAAGACAACAGCAACCTGTAAACATTATGAGTCTCTCAAGGAGCCTGGAGGTGAATTTTGTCATGAAACTGCTGCATATTATCTTTCAGGCTACCCAATGCCCCCAAAAGACAAAGCGCTCTTTCCAGACCTTGGTTTAGAAATTCCCCCCATCATACCCCTTAGATCTGAAGGTTTGGCTTATAGATATTAGTTGCTCAGCCTTCTCTTTACATGATAACCCTCTCAAATAGTTTCTGCTTCGGTATTTGATGATTTTGAGAAATTTGTATAATAGGCTAGTAGGTAGATAGACACAAATTGGATAACTAATCTTGGTAGGAATAGTCTAGCAGACATGTAAACTACACGTTTCAAAACATTTGGAGCTCTCCAGTGTGAAAAACACTGTATCTATTTTAGGCATATTTTCCCACATGCTTTAAATATTTTTTATTCTTTCTTAAAAGCAAAAGAATTGATTCTTCGTTGATTAATAAACTTGTAACCAAATTGCATTTTAGGATAAATTGTGAATATAGAAGAACACAGTTGAAGAAACAAAAGTGTTGGTAAAGAGATAATTGCCTTTTTTCTAAGTCAGTGAGAATAGTAATTTTTTCTACTTAGTGTTTCATGTATAGTTTAGCATGTGCTCTCTGTGATGCAGAGGAAAATATAGTTCTTGCTAAAGTACATATAACTAATTGGATAAAAACATGCAGTGTCAGGATGCCCTGAACACCCTTTGGAAAATTCATTTTACCCTTGTGCCAGCTTTCTCTCATCTATGCAAAAGCTGTGAGGAAGCATTACTGATTTAGGAGATTAGCACATACAATTCATGGAGTAGGAGTCATCTTGCTTTTCTCAAATAAGAGGAGCATACAGAAGGGTGTCACAAGGCAGTTGCTTTTAGGATCCTGGTGGAAGGATCCCTGAGCACGGCAAACTGGAGAACACAGGACTAATGGACCCTATTTATTGGGGCCAACTGACTCTTGACATAGTGCCAGGGCAATGCACAAAAGTAACATGAGAGAGAACTTGCAACCCACTTCTGAAGTTCCAGTGAAGAGCAGGACGGACATCCCAATCTAGCTGCAAGAAGAGAAGCAGTGTAACCATAATTCTGCACATGCAGAATGCAGGGCAAGAGAGAACAAAGGAGCAAATATATATGACATCTTTTCTGACACTGGCTTCAAACACTGTAACTGTACTTGCAGGTTGTTGGAGTGTGGCACCTGGTGTATTTTGATGAATGATAAAATTTGTCCTCCACCATGAGAACACACTTACCTGGGAAAGAGCACAATACCTAATAATGGGGGTGTGGTTTCCCCCGGAGCAGGTCCCAGTCTATTCCCAGGCTGGAAGTAAAGAAACAAATCAAGACAAGAGACACACAGACTGGTAAAATTGTCCCTGTGATCAGCAATAGACAGTATAGACAAAAATTGGTGCCTTAATGGTGGGCAAGCCAGTTATTTAATGTAGCAGCTATATTATTTCAACAGACAGGGACACAGAAATACCTTTGAGTTACCTTCCTGTTGCCCTCTGCATTTGGCCAGCTCTTCAGTTTTCATGCTCTCCTTTACAATAAACCATACTCCCATCTCACCAGAGAACTGTCTGTATCAATTTCTGAAAAATGTCATAATTCAAAAATTATGCCAGATTCTGAGGCTAAATGAGTCCTGTCTATCAATTTCTTGTGAAGCAGCAACTCCAAGTGTGTGCCAAACCATGTGCTTGGCTCTTACCAGCTATATAGATAAACTCAACAAAAACTGAAAGGTAATTTTTAATGTTTTCCGCAGTTATTTCTGAAATTAATATTGTGTACTGTTACCTTGCTATAAAAACTGGATCTGCTTTTCAAAAACTTGATTTATTAGAGTAGTATCTCCATCAATTTAACTCAGTTGACAAGAAGTTCTTTAATGCACATAAGCCTTCTCTAGCAGAGGTGTGAGAATGGCTTACTTTCTCTAAGCTCCTGGCTCTTACCTCCTGTGCCAGCTCACTGACTGATTCCTAAGTATGTGTAAAACTCTTGCTGTTCAGGCTAATGCCCACCTTCTGCATGAGAAGAGATTTTTCTTTAAAATATGTGGCCATACTGAATGAAGATCCCAACACATGAGCCATGATATGAGCATTATGATTTGCCTTTGAGGATGTGCTTTTTGCATGGGATTTCATTTCATTAATCCTTATTCTAATGATTTTGTGTACAAGCAAGGGCATAGGCACAAACTGCATATCCTCAATAGAGTCTGGAGCATTGTTATTTATTACAAATAAGTTACCTGCATAGTAATATCTTATCTTTCCATATTAAAAAAGGTAAATTTACACAAATACCAATACAAAACTCAGAATTCCCATCTGAGCTACAATATGACTATGCATATACTGTTTTTCAGTGGACTGGACTGCAGTATATAGATACTATGAAATTCAAATTACTTATTCTTTTGCCCCTTCTTCTTTACCCAATGAATACCTGTAGCATCTGTATGTTTGTTCATTCTTTTCTTATTGTCTTCCTCTCTACTTCTTGTTTGCTTTTCCAGCCTCATTTCTGAAGATGGAGTTGGATTTTGCAGCTGTGAGGACTAAGTTCCCTATAAATACAACCATTAAAAAAAGTTAAATGCAGGCTGTGTTCAGTTTCATGAAGTCAGGATATTTTCCAGGCCCTGAAATCACCCCTATTTACACTTGATCCAGGAGCTACATTATTTGGGTAATTCCAGGCAATGAGAACACAATTCCCTGTAGCATGGCTCCACCTCCAGTATTTTGCTATGAATTTTCTTTTTATTTTATTTTTTAAATTTTGTTGCTTAAAATATTCTCTGTTGCCATTTTCCAGTGGCATTCTCTCCAAGTTTAGCCAAATGCACACTGAATAAAACAGAAGTGAAGCAGTGAGCCCTTTCTGTATGATATATAATATTGCCCACTCTGAGCAATTAAAGTTTCTGCTTGAGGAAGACTTAACCATGGGAGTAAATGAGAGCCTTTATTTTCCTCACCCCAGCTTCATATTGGTGGCAGTAAAGTCTGTACAGACATTAAAAGACTCAAACCTTACCTATTTGTGCTCTGCTGAAAACCTGATTTTCTTGTTGTTTCCTTGCATCGAGCTACTTACTCTCTCAAGCTGCAGTCTTCCTCTGCCACCTACCTTCCTCTGTCTGAAATATTATCTAAAAGAGTGGAAAGAAAGATGCTTCTAAAATGAAAGCATTTACAAGAATTAAAACCTTTGTGTAAAACCAATGTCTTTTTCAAAACAAAGTGTGCAAAGGTATGATTGTGAGATCAAAATCACTGAGACTGGACACTGTAGAGGATCTATATATCACAATTACATCAGGAGTTTAGTGCCTGCATTAAAAGGGCTGGTGCTTAAGAAACCCCGTAAGAGTGCAGACACAGCCTTTTTCTGCTTCCACATGAAAGCAATTTTTAAAAAAAACAAAAGCATAAAACATAAATCCACCCTTTTTTGTGCATGGAGGTTGTGCATGTTAAGGAAAATTTTCACTGAAATTACCTTTCTGCTCTTAACACAGAAAAAATATGTATGGTAGGTATTGCATACAAATACAAAAAATATATACCTTGGTGAATGAATCTCAGAACAAGCCAGGTTCATCTTCTGGTGGCTCAGTGCTGAGAGGGGGGAAGAGGTGCACGCTGATTCAGCTCAGATCTGAATGTGCCAAAACACCTGCACCAGAAAAGCTGCTGCCTCTGCCTCTGAGGGCAAGACTGAGTCTGTTCCTATGCTGACTTGGAAAAAAACTTCCACGAACTTTCCTATTGCAAAATCAAGCCCTGAAATCAATGCATTCAGTGTGTTCTCACGCGTGCGAATGTATTCCCTCATGACAGCTCTGGATTTCCCTTCCTGCCCTGCATAATGATCTCTTCATCTGCCACCATCAGTAGAGGAGAGACAGGTGATGCCTCCAGGACGGGTGAGTGACACGCGCCAGATGCTGCACCCTGAGCTGGGCTGCGGCTCCCCTGGAAATACATCATGGAGTAAAAATCACCACGTACATTCCAGCTGCTGCACAGCGTGTCACTGGAGCAGCCGTGCTGTCACATGTGCCCATGCACACCAAATAGTATCTGTGTGTGTGGTTAATTAGCAGCTAACAGTTACTTCTTTGAGGAGTAGGGGAAGAAAAGGAAAAGGGGAAAAAAAATCATACCTTCAAAGGAGGATCAAAATTAACCATACAAGCTTTCTGAGATTGAAACACAGGTTTTTTCAGGACAGCAAAGGAGACAATGAAGTCAGTGCTATGTGTCCCCTGATTTTTACTCTGTGTTTTACTATATTTATAATACTTATTTTTATCTTTAATGACAGTTAATTCAGTATCCACAAAAACTACCAAGCCAGAAGCTCTTGAGCCTACAGTCTTCTGCATTAATACAGACCCAGAGGCTGGACCTCAAAAACATCCCTGAGAACACCATGGAAACAGTTGCCAAGCCCTAAAAAAACAAAAAGCTTTTAGGGATGTAGTGTAAAAAGACTGACAAGATAAGAAAGAGGAGCAACATTATCTATCTTAATTAATTTCAGCCAAATTTGACCCATGTAAACTCACAAACAGTGCATTCAGCTATAAGTTAAGTATGTGCTGAGTCCTGCAGGCAGACTGAGGCATTAGAGAGTAAAGCAGAGAGCAGAAATAGGAAGACTAGTGAAACTGAATTTATCATCTCTTGGAGGAGGTACTGCACAATATAAGTGATACACACAGCAGATAGACAAAAAATATAAGAAACATTCAGCACACGATCTTCAGTATTTAGAAATACAACTACTGCCATGCAGGAGTATAGTATATGAACACTGTATAGGAATATTTGTACTAGTTCGTTTGTGGACTGTGCAAGATGATCATCAGTAACTTGAAAGCTGATATGAAATCACACCAATAAATTTAGCAGGTGACATAGTAACGAGAAGACTGGTGAGTAAAGTGAGAATTGGGACATTTGGCAATACCCGAGTCAATTGCTGAGTCTCTTGGCATTCTCAAGAACAAACACCACATGAATGGAGCTGTTTGAAGAGTTGCACATCTACAAACAAGGAAGACAAAGTGATGGAAAATGTCTTAGAAAGGATGACTGCACGAGGCATCATGAACAACTGTCATGGGCTCACATGGGATCATCACAGTTTGCAGACTAGTTAGTTGCAATCTTAGTCATATATGAAAGTTTAGAAGAAATTCCATTATGCTCCCAAGACCATCAGCTCCTCACCACCAAGCAGTCCATGTCTTCTATGTACTTGTAGTATCAAAACTGGAAATACAGTGGTCATCACAGTGGGAGAGAACGCATCACTATAATGTCTTCAAAACTGCGTTATGGCAAAAAAACCCAACAGTTATAAGCCATCAGTTGCAAAGAAGGTATTTTGCTTTGTATATCTTCAGCAAGAGAAATGTTAGAAAAATAACAAATTCTTGCCTCAATATTTTTAAAACAATGTTGAAAAATTGCATAAGTTGCAAATAAATGGTACAAAAACTATTAGGAAAATTGCAGTAGAAAGTAAAGGAGCTCCATCTATTTTGACAGGAAAAAAAAATATTATATGGACTAAAATCAATTTCATAAGAGAAAATGTTGCATACAAAAGGACTGTTTAGATAAGTGAACTAAGGCATTACATGAACCAACAGCTGGAGGCTGAAGCCAAGCCAACCCAAGCTGGAAGAGAAAAGCACGGAAGGCTGCTAAGCAGAGTGACAAATGGCTGCAGAGAGGGCTAGATTCTCCACCCACCTCATGCTATCTTGTATTTGGGAAAGCATGCCTTACTGGAAACAGGGAAAGTCTCCCTGAGATTCTAAAGAAGTATATTATGAACAGCAAGAATGATATATGGGGTATGATTGAAAAACCAGAAATGCCCCTCCTGAATGATAAATACTTAATCCTTTAATTGAATGTGATACTCAGTGCTCAAACCTTCACACACCAGGGGCTGGCAGGCTAGCACTGGATGTAGGATTTCCAAGGAAGGTAAGCAACAAATGTGGCCAGTGCTACCATGCTTTTGTCCCAGTCTTTCTGAATGTTTATGTTTTGTTTCATGATCTGTTGTCTGATCTGGTGAGCCATTCGCAGTAGTACCCAATTCTTGTTTTTGTAAAAAGTTTCAGCTTAGCTAGAGGATAACACTGACTTGCTTTATAGGAATGTTTTCTGAGGCAAATTGTAACTTTCTGCATCTTGCTGTTTATCAGAATCTATCATTCTTTATTCTTAACATTTTCCATATTCTTTTCATATTACTGCTGTGAAATATTTGCCAGTGTATGGCTTAGGATTAGGCCCATGCCAGTGCTATGATAGTACATAGTCAGTTCTTAACCCATGTCCCTTCTACAACTGTGCTTTCCTTTACTGCTCTCCTAATTTTCTCTCTGAGGTAACTCAGTTTTTTCTTTCCAAGTTTTTGTAATTCCTTATGTGGCTCAACCCACCCAGAATTCTTTAGTTAAGACCAAAGAAGGCTGTTTTTATATAGTTGTAAATACACAGTGAGAATCATTAATGAATATATTTTCTGAGCCTTGGTTTCCAGGATAATTTCCTATACCAGGACTAATTTCACAGATGCACCAAACAGGCAAAATACTGCCAGCATTTTTGCATGAATGTTTGTACTTCTCTGCATTAAGACACTGAAGTTCACTTGTGCCTTACACTGCACAGTGTTACAGTTGAATTATTGTAAATAAAAGAGACCTAATTCATACCAAGCCACATCAGACCTGATTCCCCTAGCATGTACTTGAGTGTGAGGTAAAACCCTGAACTCAGCCCTCAAGGAGAGATTCTCCAGGATACACAGGCTAGACCAGGTGCCACATCACAGCACCCAGTCACACCTGCTGCTGTTACACTTTGGGTTTTTCCACACAAGTGAATTGAGCCTTGGCCAGTGTCAGGTCCTGCCTTTGCAATGGCACAGAGTCCTGGTGAAGGGCTGGTCCAAAGAGCAGGATGGCATGCTGTGTCTTTGGAACAGGTGTTCATTTGGTTTACCCTCTGAGAAATGGGCTTTTCTTGCTACCTTGCCCAGCACACCATGACCTTTGAAACAGGCACAGGTCTGTGTGTGCTGAGAAAGCTCCTTACCTCTCACAAGCAGGGACACAGAGAAGTGAGATCCCATTGTCCCAAGTGAGATCCCTCAGTCGCTCACCGTGAGGAGGGAAGGGCTGTTCTTTAGCTGACTGCTTTAATTTGGACACCAGCCACAGAGTGAGTCCTCCCCCCTACTGTGATTATTTGCTTACTGTTCATGAGAAATAGAATTATAGAGTATAAGTTATGTTTCTTATTGTAAAGCCTAATACCCAGAGATCACTCCCTCATTTTTTTGACTACCAATGCAAAATTGGTTCTGGTAGGGGAAGGAGGAAACACTGAGGCAGAACCCACAGCCACAGTGTTTCAGGCTGCACTGCAATATGAAAAATGAATTTCCCAAACTAAAATAGGGAGAATGAATTTTGTTTAAATATGAGTTTTAAACCTTGCACCTGGTGCAGAAACATTGAAACATGCTCACCAGGCATTGAAATATGATTTTGGTGAATGACAGGCATTCAAAACAATTCTAGAACTTGCAATATAAGAATTGCATTATGAAGAAAACAAAATAGAGTCAATGTTTAGTTTTAAATATGAGGTTTTGCTGCTAATATTTCCAGGTCTTCAAAATTCAAAGTGTTCATTGTTTGCAGATTTTGTCCAATACTTTTGTAACCAATCAGCATTTGAAAAATTAGTAATATTATCTCTCTTGTATTTTGGAGATTTTTTCTGCTTTATTACAGGTGCTTAAAATAAAACAAAATGGGTCTTTTCTCACAGTAGTTGTGACCTGTACCATGAAACTGAACATTTTAAAGTGTTGATATTGAAATGAGAACTTACATCTCTGTTAAAAAATAATCTGCCTCCTATGCAACTCCTTTAAAATGAGCAGTGAAGATACATTTAACTATTTACAACTTTGCTTGTCGTACTCAGCAGAAAGCCAGGGAGTAAATCCAGTTTACTTTCACGATAATTTGTTGTTTTGCGTGACTTTCCTCTCGGCGTTGTTTTAGTTTCTATTAAATGCAAAACCAGCGTCGTTCCCGGGATTCGTAATGATTCAAAAGTTTCTGGGGAGATTCTTCCACGGGAGTAACTGGTTTTTCCTCCTTCGCTTTATCAGACCTCTCAATTCCTGTGGCTTCGGTGGTGGCATTTTCCGGCGGACGCCGGACTTGATGGGATTTGGATGGGGTCACCCAGATCGCCTCCTTTCCCGAAGCTCCACTTCGCCCGGGCCAGGAGCGGGGCCCGACGAGGTGTGGGGCGGCAGGGGCTTGCTCCCCGGGAGCAGCACCCAGCCCAGAAGGAACGTGGAATGTAATGAAATCAATGCAGTTAAATAAAAAGCAGCGGGAGATGGGTTGACTCGCTGGGTAAGCCCCCATCTTCCGTCGACCCCCGGTTCCCCCCGCAGCCCGCCAGCCTCCTGCGTGGCCGGAGCTCCCCCTGCGCCTCCCGCCCCGCTGCTCCCGGGCGGTCCCGGCTGCGGAAAGGGGGTCTGCTCCCTGATCCCTCCGCCTCTGCCAACCCAGGCCCGCGGCTGAAATTCCCCCGGCGGCCGGGGAGCCCCTCCAGTCCCGGCGCATTTGCGGGAGGGAGCCACGCAATAGGAAGGGCGGAAGGCAGGGAGGGGGTGCCAGCGCGGCCTCATCCCCACTCACTCCTCCCACCAGTGCGTGGTGCCTCTTAACCCCCGGCAACCTCCCTCCCCCAAAGCATTACTCCACTTTGCAGAACACGAGTTGATGAGAAAAAAAATACTTCTCGGCGGCGGCCAGCCATGAGCTGTTTGGATGTTATGTACCAAGTCTATGGTCCTCCTCAGCCCTACCTCGCAGCAGCCTACAGCCCCTACCACCAGGTACGAGTAGGGGACAGTGGTGAGGAGGCAGAAGGTGGGAGGGGTATCGTCTGGAGGATGGCCGTCTGGGGCCTCACCAAAGGGAAAAAGGGAAAAGGAGAAGGGGAGGGGAAAGGGGGGGCGGGAGGGGGGGAGATCTGGGAGCCTGCGATGGTGAGCGGAGCAGAACCGCATCCCACCTTGGCGCGGGGCTCGGCAGGGTACGTACCCCGGCGGCAAACGACGGGCTACGGGATGCCTTGGGAGTGAGGGAGCGATCTTAACCCTCAGAAGGATTTTTAGGAGGATTGTTTGCTTGGCAGTTTGTTTTAAAATGTTTGCTTGTTTGTTTTCTCTACCGGGACGGGCTACTTGGGAGCGCGGCGGGTCGGGGTAGCGATGTGTGTGGGGACCGTCGGGAGCTGCGGGACCGGGCTTCCCGGGACATCTCTCACCCCTGCGCGCCGGCATCTCGCTGCCAGGGGAGCCGCGGGGTGAAGGGATTTTGCAGCCGCCTCGGAGGGGTGCTCCGGAGTTACGCTCTGGAAGTGGGGCAGGCGAGGGGGACGGGAAGTTGCGGGGTTTCCCCGGTTTGGCGATAGCGGAGGAAACCGCGGCCGCGAAGCGGAGCAAGCGGCTACAGGATGCTCCCCTCTCCCGGGGCTCTCGGCGGCGGCGGGACCCTGGGACATCCCCCAGTTCCCCGGCTGCGGGACCCACGGGCTCTTCGTGAGCGGAGCCGCGTCCCGTCGCCTCACTGCGTGTAGCTCCGCCCGGGCGGTCGGGTATCAGCTAATCCCGAGGTTTCAAGACAAGGATCGCTCCGGCCGCGGGGATGTTGGGCACGCTCGGCCCGCGGTGCTCGGGGATCTGCTGGCGCCGGAACGCGCACGGTCCCGCGTGGGTCAGGCTCAGCTCCCCGGGCTGCACCTGCTGCACACCGCTTTTCCTTTTAACCCCTTTGCGTTCCCAGTTTTTCCCTAGCCCTTACCTCTTCCAGAAATTAATTCCTTCCTCCCCAACATAACGAGAAGGGGATGGATATAGAGAACAGCGTCCCGGGCCCGAGGCGGTGCAGCCCCTCCGTGCAGTGCTGGGCCAGCGGCGTGGCGGTCCCTGTGCCGCCCCCAGCGCCCGGCAGCGGGGCCCAGGACCCGTCACAAATAGCAGATGATGTCTCCCCCACCTTGCCTTGCCTCTCACCACCCCCTCAACCCCCGGCTTATGACATTATTAAGGGGGATGATCATTACCTCAATGGCCGAACAGGGAGCCAAGCGGAAAGGCCGTCGTCGCGACGAATGACATTATCAAATATATCGGGTGTCTTGGCCCAAGACTCTGCCCGGTCCCCTCGGTTCTTGCCCCGCCGGCCGCCTTAAGGCTCTGTCCGCAGCGGCCAAGCCCGGTCTCCGCGTCCCAGCGCTTACTGCTATGAAACTCCCAGCAGCTGCAGACACGCTAACGCGCATAAGGACGGGAAACATCCGGCAAACTTCACAACGCCCGCTGTTTTCCTACTCGACGGAGTCCTGTAAAAGGAGATTAATCGTGTAGTAAACACCTGGAGCTTCTTGGTGTCCAGGGAAATGCTGAGTTTTGCCCCAAGTGTGTTTGAGACTTTCAGCCTTTCCCCCCGCCTCTTTCCTTTTACCTCGCCGCGGTGGGTTACAGGACACTCTTTGCACCAGACAGATTTTCGGAGCCGGGGACCGAGAGACTCTCGCCTTCTCTCAGCAGCCGGCGCTGCTCCTTGGGTGCTCGGCCGCCGCCCGCCCGTGTCCCCGCATTGCAACCCCTTGGCGGCCGCCTTATGCTCCGGAGCCAGCTGCAAAGAGCCTTTTTTTGCGGGGTTTGGTGCGGGGGACCCGGCGGTGTGACCCTCGTCCCGCCGCGTCTTCCCCACCCGGCGGCTGTCTTGCTCCATCCCCTTGGGAACCTGTGGGTTTTGGTCCCCCAGCCCTATTTGCAGTCCCTTCGCTGACCCCGGACTACAGAGGGCGATATAGGGGTGTGGGGGTTGTGGTGTATGCTGAGGGAACGGTGGGCAGCCGAGGACCAGACTTTGGCATCCTCTCGGAAAGACAGAGGGAGAGCGCTCGGCACTGCGCGCCGGATGGCACAAGGGCGGGACAGCGCACCTTGGTGTGCTGCGTGACCGGCTCCGTTTTCTCTCCTTCCCTGCAGAAACTAGCCTTTTACTCCAAAATGCAGGAAGCCCCGGAGAGCGGCAGCAGCGCCAGCGCCGGCAGCTCCTTCACCAGCCACCCCGCGGCCAGCATCAAGGAGGAGGACTGCAGCCCCGAGAAGGAGCGACCCCCCGAGGCCGAGTACATCAGCTCCCGCTGCGTCCTCTTCACCTACTTTCAGGGGGACATCAGCGCCGTGGTGGATGAGCACTTCAGCCGGGCGCTCAGTCAGCCCAGCAGCTTCTCCCTCGGCAGCGCGAAGGCGGCGCGGAACGCGGGCTCCTGGCGGGGTGAGCGCCCGGTGGGGATGCGGGGGATGAGGGGGGATGCGAGGGATGCTGGGGGTGCCCTCTGGGCCGGCACCTCATCCTCGCCTCGGCCCTGCATCCCGGCTTCTTCCTCCCACCCACCAGCGGCTGGTGTCCGGCAGGCATCCCTTGGGATCCCAGCTAGGAGCTGCCAGCTTCTTGGCCCTTTTAGAGTAAAATAGGAAAGAGTAAAGCCCTTCAGATTATGCAGGGAGGGCATGGCCCAGGGGGAAAGCAGCCTGAGAGGCAGTGGGGGAAACAAATTGTCTTTTCACTGCAGATTCTTTACCTGGAGGGGGCTACCGCCATGGAATGACTCCCAAATTGTGACTGTGACCAGTGTATTTCCCGTTGACCCCAGCCTTCATTTTAGAGTGGTCATAGTGATGGGAGCAAAGCAAAAAGTAAATGTGGGACCTATCTAAACAGCTTCCCACCTCTAAAGAAAATGATTTTGTGTGTGCCTGTATCAAAACTCTGATTGCTGCTAGAGTGCTGACAAGGACTCTTAAATTTCCGAAAACAAGGGCTTCCAGACCTGCCCATGGCCATGTGCTATCAAGGCGAAGGCCATGGCTTATGCACAGCTCTCCATATCCATGCCTGATTCACACTGGACTGGCCCACGAGCGTAGTCAGGGCAGAGGGGAAAAAGTTTCTCCACACTCCATCTGCCAGAGAGTTAGGGCTGGCACTTCCTTGTGGGCAGTCTTAGTAACTCTCCCTCACAGGGCCACCTGCTCGGCCAGGGCTGGTTTCCCAGACCCTGCACAGATTGCTGTCTGTAGTGTCTAAGAATATTTCACGGGTGAGAGATATTCAGTCCTGGAATTGATGGCAGTAGAGGAGGTGTTTTTGCTCATCATTAACTGCTCTCCCTTCTCCCAAGCAATGCCAAGGCTCAGAGCTGACATACTTCTCTGGCAAAGAAGTATTAGGAATATGGTTTTATTTCTTCCAGGAACAGTGTGCATTCCCAATTAAACATGCATAACATCTTTAGTGCTATTAATAATCACCAGTCCATCTTGCATGTTGCTAACTGAGTTAAGAAAATGTAGGGTCCCTGTCCTTTGCCCTGCCAATTTCCACAGTTCTGCTAAGGGCTTCCCAAACATGTTGACAATATACCTAAGAAACAGACTACTAATAGATGGAGAATTGCCCCCTGATATTTGAGTGATTCAAACTTGCCTTTAGTCACATCTCTCACTGTTCCTGCCCACTTTCCAGAAAGCGTTGGGCATATATGCTTAGAAAAGGAGATTATTACAAAAACAAAAATGGAAAACCAAATCCTGAAAATTAGAGTGATGTATAGTAGCTCTCACACATTTTCCACTACTGAAGAAAAATTATGATTTTTGTGCCTTAGGTAATGACCATCTACATAGTAGGAGAAAGCTGGAGGGTATAGTTGCAGTTTCATGGATAAGCCATAGGCAAAGTGGTGCTTAGCTGGAGCAGAATCCGTATTGTTTGGAGCAAATTCTTATGTTTGCCAGTTTTTCATGGAATTAAAGGAATGAATCTACCACAGGTTTGGGTGGACCACGGAGGGACGGAGCCCTAGGGAAAGGAGATCCAGGCTTGACAGGTGTGCTCATTGCTGGCTTTCTTTCCCACTTCCTTCACCCAGATGGTTCCTTCCCGATGAGCCAGCGCATCTTCCCGCCCTCCTTCTGGAACAGCACGTACCAGCCCTCCTCGGTGCCGGCCAGCCTGAGCAGCCCCCTGGCAGCCGCCGGCCACAGCGAGCTGCCCTTTGCCGCCGCCGACCCCTACGCGCCCGCCGCTCTGCACGGCCACCTGCACCAGGGCGGCCCCGAGCCCTGGCACCACGCGCACCACCACCACCACCACCACCACCACCCCTACATCGGGACACAGAGCACGGCCTACCCCCGCCCCGCCGCCATGCACGAGGTCTACGGGCCCCACTTCGACCCCCGCTACGGCTCGCTGCTGGTGCCCACGGCCTCCGTCCGCCCGCACCGCCTCACCCCCGCCTCCGTGCCCACGCCCGTCAGCCCCCCCTGCGAGCTGGGCAAGAGCGAAGCGGGCCCTGCTGCAGCCTGGACCACGCCGGGCCCCTTCCCCAGCACGACGGGAGACATGGCGCAGAGCATTGGCCTCAACGTGGACACAGGTAACGAGCTGCCTCGGTCCCTCCAGGACCCCTGCTGCACCCCTGCTCCCTGGTTCCACGCTGTCCAGAGCAGGAGGGGAGGACTCATGGCGGGTGGATGAGGTTCTGCTGTGGGGGAATGAAGTGAGGGTGGAAGTCTCATGTGTGACACCTGAGCTCTACCCTGGGTGCTCTTCCTGGAGCTCTCAGGCCAGGCAAGCGAGGAAGGGAGAGGAAGGATGGGACAGGCCAACAAATCACATCTCCACAATACTACTTCAATTTCTGATGCCCTCAAACATGCTCTGAGGCTACAGGTTTCTTTGAGGTATTTTGTCCTGGCCCTGGCTTGCTCCTGCATTGAGCAGCAAGATCTGGGAGCAGAATGGAGCAGCCCCAAAAGTTATTGTTTGGCCCTATTCATGTCCTGTCCTGAGGGATCATTTCTAGACACCATGCAGGTTCATGAACTAGCTCCTGTCCTTATTTACCTTTTCCTTCCAGTTTTTGAGATGAAGGCACAATTGCATTTGCTGGACAAAAAAGCTCTTTCCCTGGCAAAAAGGCTTTCCCTGGCAGTGCCTGTTGGGGTGTCTGGAACCAAGACTTTGGCTTGGTGCTGACAAAAATGGGTACACAGGGTGGCAGATGCTGTCAGTGGTTATGAAGGGAAGTCTACTCCATGCTGGTTTCACTACTGCAGCCACTAATGTCTCTTTATGGTGTCCACACTTAAAGCAGGAGGGACACGTGACTTTCTCCAGTCTGGCTTGGGCTGCTCTCCTTGTTTCACAGCCTTCTGGGGCTCTGGAGATCCCATGCTTTAGACTGATCTCAACTGGCAAAAAATGCAATTTGTTTTCCTCTGTTCTTAAATGCCTGTACCTGTTTTTCTTCTTCCTTTTTTTTTTTTTTTTCTTCTCTCCATTCTCAGGTTTGCAACCTCAGGATAAAAGCAAGGATCTGTACTGGTTTTAGAGCTGTCCTTCACTCTTCTTCCCCTGGCTCTTCCCTGTAGCTCTCTACCCATTAGACATGGTGGCATTCAGAGCTGAAATCGGGTCAGTTTGTAACAGCTTCTGATCTTGGTTTGCAGCTCGCCGTTACTCCTTCTGTGGTGGATCCCTTCTGAGCTGATGTGCTGACTCAAAGACTCTCCCCTCTTGCCCTTTTCCAAGCCCACCGTGGCCCTGCTGCTCGGGGAAAGACAACGGGATTTAAAAGGACCTGGCATTGCAAGGCTGATACTTTAGACTTATTTCAGAAAGGAAAATCATTTTGTTGCAAGAGGAGAGCCAAAGACATTGAACTTCTATTTAAGCAGACCCCACACCCAGACCTGCAGCCAAACTACTCTGAAAGAGTCCAACGACATCATCGATGGTGATGCCAAACCACTGGCTTTCATGCAGGCAACAAAGGAAGTTGTGGGGGGATTTATAGTGGTGTGAATATTTTTTTATGGCAGTGAAAGTTATTTCTTGAATGCAACCAGGGAAAAGCTACTCAGCAATTTTGAACTGGATTTTTATTTTGCTTTATAGAAAAGTTAATGGAGAAGAGTTATGGACATTTTCAGACTATCAAGGAACTGGTTTTCAGCCTTGTGGTTGTGAGTGGCAAATGTCTGACTGGGGCCACCTGCCCTGGACTTATAGATATGCAGCTGTTCCCCTCACAACTGCTTAAATCCCAGAAAGACGAAAACCAAGGTGGCATTTCTCAGAGTTTGGCACATTTGTATTGGCTGTGTAACAGTTGTTTGGTTGGGGGTGGGTTGTTTGTTTGGTTTTGGTTGGTTTTTAGGTTTGAGGGGGGTTTTCCTTTTTTTTTTTTTTTTTTCTTTTTACAATAAAATTTTTTCTTGAAAGTTAAACCCTCTTAAAGCAGGGGAAGAAAGGAATCTGATGAAGAATGGCTCACCTCCAACCCAACAGCCTTTAAAGGGAGCACCAGAACAAAAAGCATGTGATGGACATTAGTTCTGAGTTGCCTCTAACACTTCCCTTTGTCTACTTGTTGCTGTCGTTTTGCCACTTTAGTAGTTGTTTTTTTGGGAGTTTTTTGAAAGGGGGAATTAGATATTTAACAGTAGTAAAGCTGTATTAAAGGTATCTCCTTCTTTCACCCTGTGTACTTTAATGAAGAATTAAAGCTAAATAAGAGAAATTAGGCAAACTGGAAAGTTCAGGATGAAGCCAAAAACATATCTCTCACGTGGATGAAGTGAGTTATTTTATTATTTTGCATGAAAGATAAATAGAAATCCTAACAGCTGAAAATATTTTCTTGGTGAGTAAAATACATAGAGATAAATACAAAAGATAAGAAAATATGGACCATCGCAGTGATACATTTTAGAATATGGTATGTCTGTAAAATTAATTAAGTAGGGGAGCTGCTCCATATTTCTTCTGCTGGAAGAGGGGACTGCAGAATATATAATTGCTATTGCAGTGGTAAGTTAAAATGTTACTACCAGGTGATGAATAATTAATGAAACAGGGCAGAAGTGGCACTTACCCTATACTTAAAAGCTGATGTTTTTATAGACAAAACATCTGATACAAATACTACTGTGTTTTGGGTTTTTTTCTGTTTTTGGGTTGTTGTTTTTTTTTTTTTTCTTAATGTATTTTCTTTGAAGCTGACAAATTTTAAAGCATATAGTAGGAAATTCCTAACATTAATCCCCAACACTGGGAGAAGCAGTGCTGCTATGAGCTATGCTATGAGAGTTTTAACTTCCAGACTCTCACATAATTTGTCATAATGCTCACCATGTGTCAGAAATGGAATTATGAATAACCCAAACTTGCTTCTCCTAGGTTTGGTGATAACTCAATTTCTGGGAAAGAATAAGAATTCTAACAGAAAGAGTTTGACAAACAGTGTGAGTACATACTGTGAGAAGCTGACCAGGAGCACCCCCTCCAGAGCAAAGGAAATGGCAGAGGGGACTTGCCGTGATTCCTTCAGCCAGACAAACCAATGGGCATTTTTCTCTCACCTTCCAAATAGCCAGAGCCCAGACAAGCTGCAAAGGGCAAGGGAGTGACTCCAGGATTTACATTATTTGTTAAACCAAAAACATTCTGAGGTGTTTTAGGCACCAGCTTTTTGCAGGAGAAAAGTAACTAAAAACAATGTTTAACATCAGAAGCTTAAGGTTAGCAGGGTCATTTTGTGAGCATTTTCCTGAGGGTTTTTTCAGGCTGTTTTTATATTTAAAAAAAAAAAAAAATCTGAATCTATGATTGGTCATGCCTCACCACAATGAATTATTTTTTCTTTCTTTTTTTCCTCCCCTCTTCTCTGCAATTCTTAACAAGGGGGGGCTGAGTGACGCAGCCCGAATACATTTGGAAATATTCATGTAAGCATTAATGAGGCATTTACTACAGTGGCATTTACAATTCATTTTGACTGTGAGTGTATTCAAGCACAAGGATTTATGCAATGAATCCATGAATATTGGTTTGGGCATTTGCTCTGTGAGTACATTTTTTACTGTTTTATCATGAAAGGATCTAAAACACAAAACCCAAGACAGTGGCTCAAGGTGTTAAAAGTACAAAAACCTTTTTTTTACAATGCTCCTACTCTGGATGGACTGCACTCTGAAAGCACACATGCCCTGTTTTGGCTAATCCTTGAAGTTTTGCTCACTCTGTCTTATTCTGACTCCTGAAGGATCACTCACAGCTCCAACCTTTAAGGCTTGGGCATTAGTCTTTGCAGGACTGGGGCCACAGCTCCTAATGCTGCAACAGTGCACATGACCTCTGTGCCATTTCTCAAGTCTGTTTTATTCCTCTTTACATCATAGGTTATTACTCTGTTAGTCATGAATGCTTGCAGAAAATTTGGAATTACAGAAGAAACCCTTCTTAGATGTTACGTAAATATTACCTGTCACATGCTTGTCATGCACTGAAAGGGATGTGAGTCCCCATCTCTGCAGCCTGAAGAGCAGATCCTCCTGCTGTCCCTTTCTGAATGTCATGCACCACACTGTACTCTCTAGCTGCTCACCTGACAAACAGACTAACCAAACTGGGACAGACAGACTGACACAAACAGCTTTAAACCCATTTGAGCAGAGTCCAGAGAAGGAGGCAGAGGGACAGCATCTGCTGCAGAGCACAGCAGTGCTGAACATAGCAAGGGTATCTGCTGCTGACCAACAGCAAGAGTATCCTCTCCACAAGGAGTTTCCAAAATGAGCTCTGGATGTATTCACCACAGGTATTTATTTCCCTTTCTCAAAATGGGTGAAAATTAAGCATGAAGGAGTACTGTTTTAATGATCTCTGAGGTTAAAAGCAATCTGTCAAGGGAAGAATGGAGGTGGGAATGGATAGGGCATGGTATTTGTGGATGCAGTCTCCACTTTATTTTAATTTTTTAATTTATTTTCTTTTTTTTTTTAATTTTCAGTATGGCTGCAGTCACAAGAATAAAATATAAAACTCTTAAATGTATTTATGTGCCCCTACACTTGCAGTCATGTTGGAGAGCTTTAGGGCAATGTTGCTTACTTCTTATCTCTTTTTCCAGTGTGTTTGCCATAGAAGCCCCCAGCCGAGGAGGAAGGGAGGGGACAGAGGGTGAAAGAGAGGTTGAATTGTCCCTTTTGAGTCCCCTAGACTGTGTGCTGCCGCCTCTGGGGAAATGTATCTGCCCTGTCTCCTCCTTGGGTCAGGAGCTGCCGACCCTTCTCGCCTTCCCTTTGAAGTCATATTTAGGTTCATAGGACAAGCTCTAGCTAGGGCTTAAATGCTGGGCCCTTCTTGGAAGGGAGGAGAATGCTGCTGGTGGCTTTGGATGCAGCAGCGTTCTCTAACTGACAGTTGCTGTGCATATTTTTCTGGGCAAGTGTTGTAATTAACGTGCCCTTTTGATTACAGAAGGATGAGCCAGCTCCTGGGGAGGATTGTAGTGTCCTGGCTGTCTTCCCGGGCCTGCCACCCAGAGGAGCAGTTGCAGCAGGGAAAGGAGAGAGTCCTATGGTTATTTTCAGGAGTGAGACATTGATTTTGTATGCTAGGCAATTTTGCACAGGGAAATGCAAGTGGGAGATCTTAAGCAAAAAAGAAAAAAAAAAGGAAAAGGAGAAAAAGAAAAAGAACAGAAACAATGGTTTTCCTTCAGTCAGTTCCCAAGCTTTGGGACTACAGTCTAGGGAACCATACTGTTACTTTAGTTTTCAGCATGGTAACACTATTATCTAATCTGAATGTAGTGACAAGCAACTCAGCCTGGGTTCTCCATGTCCATTTCTAACTGTAAAGGAAGAGTTTTGCAGTGCACCTTCTACTACCTTAGCCAGGTGTAACTGGGGAATAATGTGCATCAAAGCTGTAAGTGCAAATTGTACAGAGAGGCCTTGGGGTGCCATGTCCTCATCCTCCTGCCCCTGCCCTCTCTGCACCCGATCCCACAAGAGGTAGGGAAGGTGCTGGATGAGCCCATTCAGGAGTGCAGGGCTGCAGAGAGCACAAATGTAGACGTGCAGAAGAGCAGGTGTGCAGGGTGCAAGACAGTAGGAGAGTAAGAGTGCAGGATGCAGAGATGCTGGGTGCAGGGTGAAGGAGTGTAGGAGTGAGCAAGGGTGCAGGGGTGCAGGAGTATTGGGCTGTAGGATGCACGTCTGCACTCTCCTGGGCCCCAGTTTCATGCATGGGCACTTCCACTTGCCATTCTCAGCTGCAGCCCCCAAAAGCACAGGCTGGACAAGGACAGGAACATTTTTTTCTGTGTGCCAGTTGCTTATTCATTCATGATAAAGGCAGGATAAACACCTGGCAGGAGTGCTGTCCCATTAGGAGATAATACCACATTGGGTATTAGTGAGGGTACTCCACCTCCCTGTGGCATGGCACATTTCCTTCTGGCCTCTGTGGCCTGGCTACATCTGCCCCTCCTCCCTCATCATACCCACCCCAACTTCTCCTTTTCTTGACTTCTGTCCTCATCTTAGATCCTGCATCTCATTCCCTCTCTTTTCTCCTGCCTCACCCAGGCTCTTCCCTCCTGTACTTAGTGCTCTGGCCCCACACCACAGCAGCAAGAAGCAAAGAAGCAGTGTTAGGAGGGACACAAACTCTCTTGCTGATGTTGTTTGCATGGAGCCAGTATTTACATGATAAACAGAGTTGGGCAAACATGGGCCTTTTCAGGAAAAGCCAATGCATTGGCCTCAATCCTGCATCGAACCTCTGTGGCAGGAGCCAAGCCCTGACCCTGATTCTGATTCAGTGGAACAACTCCTTTTTTCCAGAAGCTGGGTCCTAAAGAACTGTGACTGTCCCAGTCGCACACAGACACAAATGATTATTCTCTCTTGACAGACCTACACAGCTCCCTCCTTGTATTTAACTGCAGTCCAAGTGAGCTGGATCAGGAAAGAGACACTTGATAGCTGCTGTTTCCGTGGTTGAAATATTTGTGAAGTTAGCGCATAATCTGAAAGCAGAAGCTAATAAATTATAGGGTGCTAATTGGGGCCGGAGTGGAGCCGTCAATCATATTATCCTAAACACACAGAGACCCTCATAACCTAAAAAGGCAAGAAAGCCTCCAGGAACAGCTCCCAGTTGTCACTAGCCATGACCTCCACTTCAGTGAGTGCACAGAGAGTCAAGGCAGAGAGTTTATTCTGCTAAGAAAATGCAAATCCTGTATTTAAGACAGACAGCACTTTTATTTGACTTTGCTTACACTCTGGGAGTGTATTTCCAACAGCATGTTATTGTTTTCCTTTGCCACTTACCTTGACATTTCTGCCATTTTTTTAAAAAAGTATAGATCAGGTAAGAATTTGCAATTTTTATATTTGCATAGTCCTTAGAGTAACAGTCATAAGACTTTCTTCACAGTCCAACTTCCTTGCACACAGACTTATTTTTTAAAAGGCATCCTATAACTCATATATCTTTTATTGCTTCTCATGCCCCCAGAAACATATATTCCACTTAGGACTTTGTGATCTGAGCCAAAGTACAACTGTGCAAACATGGTAGCTATAGGGCATTTGCAGCTATAGTCACTTTGTCAACACTTTTTCTTATATTGCTTCCATCAAGATTAAATATTTTACTCATAATGTAAAAGTTAATAAAAGAATTCTAAAGAGATTTTTAGTAACACTTTTCCCCAGAAATTTATTTCTATTTAGAAATAGGTAGGCATTCCAGAAAGCATTCCCTGAAGAAAGATCTGAATGGATCAGATCACCTTGAGGGCCATCACACAGCACATGCAGGACAATCAGGGGATCAGGCTCAGGCAGCATGGGCTTACAAAAGGCAGGTCTTGTTTGACTAAGCTGATCTCCTTCTATGGCAAGATGTCCCACTCAGTGGATGAGGAAAAGGCTCTGGATTGTCTGTCTGGACCTTTAGTAAAGCTTTTGACACCACTTCCCACAGCATTCTCCTGAAGAGTCTGGCTGCTCATAGCTTTTCTTCAAGCTGTGCCAGAGGAGGTTCAGGTTGGATATTAGGAAGAATTTCTTTATGGAAAGTGTTGTCAAGCACTGGTATGAATTGCTGAGGTGGCAGAATCACTGGAAGTTTTAAAGAAATTACCAGACATGGTACTTAGTGCTATGGTTTAGTTGACAAAGGGGTGATTGGTCAAAAGTTGGACTCCATGATCTTGGAGCCATTTCCAACTTTGATTCTGCAAATCTGTGAAGGACATCAGAGCTGGTGAAGGGTCTTGAGCACAAACCTTATGTGGAACAGCTCAGGAAACAGGTTGTTTAGCCTGGAGAAAAGGAGGCTCAAGAGTAACCTTATCACTTTCTGACTACCTGAAAGGAGGTTGTAAGAAGGTGGGGGTCGTTTCTTCTCCTAAGTAACCAGTAACAGAATGAGAGGAAACAGCCTCAAGTTGCACTAGGGAAGTTTAAGTTGGGTTTTATGGGACATTTCTCCCCAAAAAAGGCTGTCAAGCATTGGAACAGGCTGCAAGGGAAGTGGTAGAGTCGTCATCCCTGAAGTATTTAAAAGATGTGTAGATGTGGTGCTTAGGGACATGGTGTACTGGTGCACTTCGAAGTGCTGGGTTGATGGTTGAACTCAATGATCTTAGAAGACTTTTCCAACCTAAATGATTCTATTCTATTCCAGAAAGAAAATCCAGCTATGTCAACAGAAATACAAAACAGGAATTAATGTCCGAACAGGGAATAGTTATTTTACAACTCTGTTCTTACAGTAAAAGATAGAAGGCAGCAATAAACATCCTCCAAGTGGAAGATGTCACACAAAGAAGTTAACACATCATAAAAAATTATTTATACAGCAGTATCATTTATGTCAGTAGCAATAACCACAATATTTTGGCATCTTCACTTGGCTTTTGATACCCTGGGTTTCTGGCTAATTTTTAGAGTTAAAACATATTATCAATTAGAGTTGCTAAGTGTCATTATAAATAGAGCCGAGTTTGAAAAATCCAGCTGGTATGCAAGCGTCTGCAACTAGAAGTGTTTGTGCAACAAAAATTTTCAAGAATTAATTAAATGAAAGTAAGTTAAAATTTTTTGACCATTAACAGAACTGCCAGGGCTATTTTGCAGTCATTCTTTTCTGCAACATCCTTTTTCAGGTCTAACTGAATTAATATCAGCTTTGTGTAAAAAGAGGTAAATTTGAATCTAGAACAAAGCTTGCCTTCACAGTTACCATTAAAATGCACGGTCCTAAATCCAAATTACTGAGTATTAATTTCACCTGATTGTGCTCAGTAAAGCCACACCTGAGGACTCAAATCATCACAGACAGCATGCCACAGATATCAAAGAGAATTTAAAAATAAAGAGGAAATAACTCAGAGACATTAGTTCCTTCAAATAGATGGTAAAACTTTCTTTGCTAAAAACCATATTGTAAAGCAAGGGTGCAGTGACTCTGCTGTCAGGATCTTTGTGCCCTTCTATACAAGTGCTGAGAGAAGCAAATTTTGAGGGAAATTGAGGGTGTTACTAGGGCCTGTTTTCTAGGGTACCAGGAAAGCTGTCTCAGTGCTGGATCCTGGCTTGAGGTTCTCAGGTAAGTTGGGCTGACGTAAACTTAGTGCTTTCCTTTCTTGTCCTCACCACTTATGAGTTTCTGCAGGTAACAAAGACTAAAAGAAAAAAATTGTGTTAGCAGTGTAGCTATACAATCTTTTGCTTTTCTGGTGGTCATTTTTCTAAGTTTCCCAAATCTTGTGATGAGGTCATTAAATGAATAACAGTAAAGCCTCCCAGAGAAGATGAGACCTGAATGTTAAATATCAAAAAGGCAAAGAAATTGTCTTGACACCCCAAGTTTTTCTGTCCAATGCAATAAAACCAAAACAAATTTGCCTTTTATATGTCAAGAAATTATCTTTTCAAGCTGTATAAATTCTCCCTTCAGAGCTTTTGACAGCCACATTCCCATAGCTTATGTCACTGGGCACTTGCTCTCTAGCACATGGGGATTAGAGAATGATCCTGCTAGAGCTTGGCATATCTCTCAGCTACATGCACATTTTCATACTTTTACCTTTGATCTAATAAGAACTCAATATTCTTGTCATAAAACATTGTTTTTTCTTTCACAGTACCCTGATCTTAGGTCCCAAATAGAAAGCATGAGGTACACAGGTTTTGGATAGCTCTGATCATCAGCATGTGCCAGCTCAAAAGCTCTTGCAAGCAACCCTGAAAAACAGAAATGCTCTGATGGCTGGATGCTACCACTTGGTGTAGACCTGAAGATGGAAGACTTAGATATGATGCCGCTGAAAATGCTGCTTTAGTAAATCAGTAACATCTGCCATGGCCCTTCACATTTATAAAACTATTTACAAGCATTAATTAATCACCACAGCATTTGTGTTGGGTTGTAGGAAATTCTAATCATAGGCAGAAGTAGAATATTTTTTATCCATTCATATGAATGTCAAATATGTAGTTGAAGGACTAGACAAACCATTTACAGACCCACGATATATCCATACCTATCCAAACACAGCTCAGAGCTCAGCCATAGCTATTTGGGAGCCCAGCACTCATGGATTGTGTGTGCAGAGTGCTCACCATTGTTGCTCAGCATTTCTGCTGGCATCAAGGAACCCTGGAGAGCCTGAGACAGGAACTTGCTATGGCCCAGAGACCCACCTGGGGCATCTCATGATCAGTGCCTGGGAGCACGTCTCTTCTGCCCAGCAGTTTAGAGACTGTACTGGGTTGGAATTTATTCACAGCAGCTCATTTTGGATTAGATTAGATTAGATTAGATTAGATTAGATTAGATTAGATTAGATTAGCAACCAAAACAGTACTGTAATATTTTAGATATTGCAGAAATGTGCCTGCACAGAATCAAAGCCTTCTCTGCTTCTTACTCTGTGGCCCCTCCTCAGTGAATAGACTGAGGGTGCACATGACATTTGGAAGGGACACAACCGGGCAGATGACTTAAATTAACCAGAGATATTCCATGCCATGTAATGTCATGCTCAGCAATAAAATGGAGAAGAGGAGACTTAAAGAGATGAGTCCTTTTTTTTTTTTTTTTCCAGAAACTGGCTGGGCATGGGTCTACCAGTCTTAGGACAAATTTAAGCTAAACCCTTGGAGATAGTTTTTATACTGCTGGACATCAGCTTATCTTAACGTATCTAACCTCATTTACAGCAGCTGAAAATTGGGTCCACATGCCTTATATTACGCTTATCTCACATATAATTTTTCTGATAAACATCTATTTCCTTTAAATAACATTATCACTGTTAAATACATCTATACTTATTTAAAATTGGTAGCCATGGAAGTCAAGACATTTGAATTCAAGGGTTCCTTGACTCTTTCCCTTGATCTGTAACAGGAGGAAGTAAAAACAGAGGAAAACACAGGCCAGGTAGTACCCATTTTCCTGCCCAAGAGAGAATGTGCTTAAGAGTCCTTTCATTCTCATCACCTCTTATATGTGTCTTCCCTACTCTGTTGAAAAGTAGCATGAAAACTGCCATCAGGCCTGTCTGCTGGAAGGCAAGAGGAGGCTCCTGATAGTGAGTAAGTGTTGCTGAGAAAAATGTGAATCATCATGAAGAGTTTGAACAAAGAGAGGAAGCAACACTTCAATAAGACAGAGAAGGTGAAATCATGAAGATGTGTAAGGAGAAGGGTGATACAGAAATATGAGATTAAGAAACTCTCTTTAAGTCGAATCATGGGTGGATATAAGTGAGGCTAAGTTTGCCTGCATCAAATTCAGCTTTACCATAACTCAGTGGACTAGCTGCATTAGCATACTTACTTCTCAAAGGCAGGAAAATGAGGTAGGGACAATGGAGCTATGGTCAGTATAAGTAGGGCTCAGAGCTCACACTGTACCACTGAGTGTGACTCAGGTAACTGCAATTACTGGGAAGGGTAGGTATTGTGTCTTCCACTGAATTCAACGAGTTATAGATCAGGATCCTCAAATTTGGATCAATAAGTTAATTTTTTATCCTGTCCTATACATTTTTCATACTATCAGGTGCAAAAAGGCATAGATCACTGGTCAAAATCCTAAGGTATCATTTATTGGCAATGTATTAAACTGAACACTTTTCTCATCATGCTGCGCTAAATTTTTCATTGAAACTAGGCTTGTCTTGCAACATTTAGGAAATGTGAACACAACAAGAATTACCTTCCCCTTTTTCCTTCTGTGCTGCTTTGTGTATTTGTGACTGCTTCAAGACCTGAAGGGCATTACTCCTGACTGCTCTCTGTCATTAATGCTCACTAACCCAGTTTACATGTGTTGGTTAGGCTCTTCCATGATTCTTTTCTACTGCAGACTTACACAAAACTGAATTGGCTTGGGATATTACATCACAGGTGATCACCAGGCCTGTGAGTTTTTACAAAATTTTGGGAGGATTGAAGGTTTCTCCTGCTAAAGAAGAAGCTATCATATGGAACACTGTTGTTCACTGTTTGTCCATTGCTCACGGTCTGGTGAGCACAGTGAAGTGCTGCAATTGTATTTATTAGCAAATCTATCTTTTACACTGACTTGCAGATGAAGAAAAAAATATATATAATGCTTAAAAGGGCTTTTTCAGGGACTTCGAAGAATCCTAATTCAAAATATCTCAATTTCTATTTCATTTTAGTAAAATGTTCAGATTCCAAACTTTTTTCGTCTGTGTTGAATATCCACTTAAGAAATTTCTGAAGCTTGATTGCAGTGGAGTTGCTTCTTACAAATGTATACATTGTGACATAAGATAGAACCTTTACTACTCTCCAGTGTGCCCCATTATCAAATATTTGCATAAAATTGTAGCATGTTTCTAGCTTCCTGGAAGATGTCAGTGAATAGCTCTGTATAATTTGCAAACTACTGCTCATGATGAAAGGTTAGAAAAAATTTATTGCTGTCTTTTATTCAATAATTGTTTGTATAAATTTTTATTATATACTTTGAGTTGATCTCCAAACACACAAAGGAAGAGTACCTCCCTTCACCCAGTCTGATAATAAATAAACAAGGGTGATGAACATTCAAAAAGGAAAGGGGAATAAATGTAAGAAAACAGGACTGTCCAGACTCACAGATCAATTGCTGTGCAACTTAACATGCAAGACAATTGCAAACATTTGTTTAAATTAAGTAGTGAAACAGACCACCTGCAGAAGTGGACAACCTGGTCCCCCCTCTTCAATTGCTTTCTGATTTGAAGTTTGGTATTTATGTTGTCTTTTTCAGTTTGCAAAATCCTGTTTGTGCGCAGTGAAGCCAGACTTCAATTGTTTGGTTTCATTAATGAACGAGCTGGTCTGTTTTTTGAAGCAGCATACCAGTACTCCCTTTTTGGAAGGGCTGCCTTGTGCTGAGGCATATGTGATTGCATAAAATTAATCAATAACTCAGTAAAATCCCTTACTGTCTGACACCTGCTTTTTTGCTTTAAACTATCTCCTGTGAAGCACCCAAACCATAATATATAGAAAATCAAATCCCTGTCTTATCCTGATACACACCATTCAGTACCTTATGATGTTTTCTGGTAGTTTTATTAAGGAGTTGTTTTGGTTGTTTTTTTTTTTTTTTTTATTTTCAGACACCTCTGTAAGTATGATGGCATGCAGAATATTTTCCTTGGTTTATGTCTTCTTTGTAGAGTTTTTTCTCTTTGTCCACTCTCTTAAACAGTGGTAACCAGACTTAACTAATTTCAGCAGAATTGATGCTTTCTTCATCTGGGTTGTCTTCTTTGACTAGAACCAAATAATTTAAACCCTCTTGATTCCTTGTTTCCATTAATGTGGCTGAAAGAATGCTGTCTGAATCTGCACATGGGATATCATTATCTGCATTAAAAGAAAAAAAAAAGAGAAAAGAAAACAGAAGGGAAAAATAATTTTTAAAAATAATAAAAAAGAAGAAAATACAACAGCCAGTAATATACATCTAGTATATGTAGTATTAGAAAGCAAACAAAATCAGACAGCTGTTGGAGAAAGTTGGTCTAGTGACCTCATAAGAATGATGATTCAAATTTATTTTCTGGTATTGTCTCTATGGATCAGAACTTTAGGTAAATCACTTGGGGAACATTGCTTATCAGTGTTCATACCTCCAGAGGCAGCAATACTATCATGAATACATGACTTGCTTCTTTTTCTTGTAAAGAAGTATAAAGCTAAAGTGGTTTTAATCTGAACCTTTGTAGTAATCCTGCTAATATTGCAAAAGAGTCCTGTAACATCGGCAGTTTTCAATCTGTAAAATCATTATATACTGTTTCTCTAGAGGACTGGTCTAGATTTCCATCTCTCTAGTGTTCTGCACTTCTATAGGCTTAAACTTGGCAATCCACTGTGTTTTTCACATTTTTAAAAATTTACCATTTTTCCCTAATATGATGCAGTTCATATATACATAGTTGCTTGAAATTTATTTCAGGGGATAAAATTTTTTATGAATATAAAAATTGTTAACTAAACACTCAAGTTACAACCACTAATATTTTTTCATTTATTTTCTCAACATGTACCTTCTTTTATTACACTTCCTCCTTACTTTATTTCATAACTGAAAAATTAATCATGTGACATTCAGGGTTATCTGTTCAAAGGAATCACAAGCATTGTGCTATTCCACCAGGCAACACACAATTTATTATGTCACTATAATCACATATCTCCCCAAGCTATAAAGTCGGAAATTTATTCCACATGCTAGAGTCTATTAGCATAGGAAATATTATCAGGAAAAGTCCGAAAGAGAATTTTGATTTTAGAAACCTGTTAGCAAGATGAGGTATGGGACACAGAGCAAATTGTGGTCACATACCACAGTTACTGACAGCAATGAGAAATCATTTGATACTCATTTTGTCAGTTCAGGGCTATTATGGCCACATTTAGTAATTCAGCTTCAACCAAGCCTTTATCAACCAATTCAGCTCTTCTTTGTTGTTGCTATTGGGGTTTTGGGTTTGTGTTTTTTATTGTTTAATGTAATGGTAACCTTCAGGGACAAGTTGCTTTGGAAAATGCACATGGGCAAATGCCAAGGGGATGTTTGCAGCAAACTCTTAAGAGGGAAACCTTAAAATAAGGACCCGAGTAAAACTGGGTATTTACAGACCAGACATATGCCGGCTGACCTGCCTAAGTATAGAACACTAGAGGAGCATTCAGATTTGTTTCCTGTATAAGTATCTGGAACTGATGAGGTGATGTTTACACAAATGTGAGTATGAGGTCACTGAGATATTTTTACCAGATATATAGATACATTACTAATTCTTTCCCCAACAGGTCTGAAGAACTACAGAATATATAAAATTTTATAATCCTTTTTTAGCTTATGCGCCACTGTGTTTCTCATTACAGAAAAAAAGAGCTGAAAAATCAAACACATTGCCTTGGTTTTACTTTTTTGAGCTATGGGAATGCAATAAGGAAGAAAGACTATTTTTTCAGAATTTTCTTATCATACCAAATGATGAAGGAAGAATATAATATTGATGACCTTTCTCCTATGACATGACATGTGTAAGATACATTGCCACTTTCACTGTGACATTTTTGACTGTAAGTGCCCTTTCCTTCACTGTTGAGTCATCTCTTAGTGCAGTGTTCAGTGCTGATGAAAGCTTAGCACCATTCTGCTGTACAAGGCAAAGCTGCACAAAGATCTCAAGTTATAAAGTACAATACTTGAATGTTATGTAAGTCAGCAAACAAGCAAATTATTTTTGCTCTTTTAGTTGGAGCAGAAGAATGGATGGAGACAGAAAATACTAAAAATGAGTGATTAAAGGAAAAATTCATTATATGCCGCCAGAAATGTGAGGACTAGAAGCACCGCCAGCACCCTGGGAAGCAATAAGTCAATTCAGAGAATTCCGAAAAATCTTTGGAAGGCCCTCCCAAAAAATGTTAAGAAATTGAAGGAAAATAGAGAGAAACTGGAGTAGTGCGGCAGGTCGGTATATTTATGAGATATCATTATTTTCTTTTCAGTTTTAACATCGCTAAAATTAGTTGATTGATGTACAGTCATGCTGGGTTATACGTGAGTAAATGCAGGATAAACCATGTGATGTGATCCCCTCAGATTTCACAAGCAAAGCTGGGCTGAGTCAACAAAACAGCCCAAGAGGAGACGTCCAAGGAGCACCTTCATGCAATCTGAAGTCATGCCGGAGAGTCGGCTCCACAGGCTTAAATTCTCAGGGGTTGTCTGCACTGTGAGCTGCTGCATAGTGTAAAGTTACCCATGTTTGCTCTAAACAACCCACCTCAGGGCACGAGGGCAGGCTTGCTCTGTCAGTCCAGAGCTTTGTACAGGCTGAGGAATACCCCATACCCCACTGAGAAGCAGGATCCCACTGAGCTCTGTGCTGTCCCTAAAACAGCAAGGTCAAAGCTCAGCATTGTACTTGCACAGACACATCTCAGGTCCTAAATGCATGTGGCTTTGACTTTGCTGGACACTTTTCCTAGTAGAGCTGTGCTTAAAGTTTAAAGCTTGTGCTTAGAACTTGTGCATAAAGCACATCTGAGCCAAACTGCAGGTAAATTAATTACAGCACCTCTCTCTGGGGATAGGCAGAAGATTACTCTAGAGAGCCCCACAGTAATTGACACAAGAAACAATGATCCCCTGACTCACACTAATGAGGAATAGAGTTTGCTTGCTTAGCCTCCTCTGAGAAGACCAGCCCTGATCTGATAAAATCGGTGCTTTTCCCCTTCCTGATCCCAGCATCTCAGTCGGCTGCTTCCTGTCGCAGGGCAGCCGCAGCGCTGGGCCGGGCTGTGGATCCTGCCTCAGGATCACAGAGTGCCTTTCCTTGCCTGCTTGGTAAACTCTGGGGGCTCACAACATGTTCTGAAGTCCTGCCTGGAAGGGTGCAAATTTTTGTGATGTCTTGATAAATTCAAGAAGGTGACAACATTTAAGTAGAGAAAGAATGTCAGTAGAAAAGCTGGTTGGTTGAGACTGAATAAACTGATGTAGAGATGCTGATCTTATATTACAGCTATTTCAGGGCCAGACCCTCAGCTAGCACAAATTAATAAAGTTCCACAGAAACCAGTGGGGTGCCACCAATTTACACCAGCTGAGTAGCCAGCCTGAGACGTTACTAATTCCGGGTGACATAATCCTGTATGATGCTTAGCACCTTCAGTATGGTAAGGTATTTAGAAGTCCAGCCACATTTGCTGTTTCTCAGTAATACCCTCCTCTTCTTCTCCTACATGCTCTGCCCTTTGTCACTGCTACACAATGTATGTGGCAGTAAACGAGACTGGCTGACTTACTGGCATGGATGAAACATATACCCTACAGCAAACACATTCAAGAGAAACACCTGGTGGCATATCTTTGTTAAGGGTGAAAAAGGTGGCTATTGAACCTTGACTTCTTTACCTCAGCCACATTGGGCAGCTCAAGGAGACAGCTCCCATGTAGAGTATTTTTCAGATACCTGATGGCCACCTGGAGCTGGAGGGGCTGTGCTTCAGTTTCTGCACATAGCCAGTAAGAATATAAATAGAACAAATATATATCCGTTTTAATACTCCACTCTGTATTATGTATCAGTGGAGATATATCTGTGTTTCCTGCCTAATGAAACATATGATCTTGCATGGTTTGAGGGTGACTCATTGAGCTTTGCTATTCTGCCAGGCACTAAAGGTGCTAAAAGTGAGAATTTTGTTCACCCCACATTTTCCCTGCACTAATCTTCTTGAAGCAGTGCCTTTCTTTTCATTTTAATATCTTTTAAGAGAACTGTGCATTGAAATCTCTGTGTGCAAGAGTTACTGTCCTAGCAATTACAGATATAAACCTGCTTCTTACCTAGTTTATTATAATTTACAATATAAAGGCACGAAAAAAAAAAAAAACAAACAGTTCCACATTTTATGCAACGCAGTAAGGCTACACAAATAGGAAAGCACTCCCTTTCTCCAGGTTAAAAAACAGGATTCATTTTACCAAGTTTTAACCACCCAGGTCTTATGTGTCCAATTTAAGCTCCTTGCCTAGGCTTTCTTTACAGTCAACAGAGAAAGGAGGAATGAATCACTTTGTGGAGATGCTTAATCCACTTCCTTGCCCTTACACATTAACATCCCCAGAATATGTCTACAAGTCTCAGATGACTGTCAAATAGCCTAGACACCCAGTGTAAATGCAGTTTTTATGTTTTAGTTGCCTGTATCTATCCATCCACATCTATCTACACAAATGTCAGCTCTTACAGTCTCATCTGATTTTTTTCCTTCAGTCTATTGCGCAGTATTGGCGTAACTTCACTTACAGCATCTTATGGCTCATGTGCACTCTCTGGAACCAAACACCATTTATCTGGAATACAAATAAGAAATTATTGCACCACCAAGTTCCCCTTTACTTGCAGTGTTGTCTCTTTTGGAAGCAGCCTTTTCTCTGACCTCTGCAGGCTTTGGGTCAGCCACTCACTAAGCTAAGTGGGGAGGCGGATTACTGAATTTCAGAAAAATACAAAGGAGACTAGATACAATGTTCTAAAATTGCCTCTTATCAACACATCTGCTTTAGAGAAGCTTCCGTTTGTCCAAGTGATTACTTTACATTGAGAGGTGTGTGGAGTAGTTTGCAAAAGGCAGTTTGATTTAGGAAAATAAACTGATGACTCTTACATGGGGAACAGAAAACAGGTACTCAGCCAGTACAGATTGCAAACATGCAATTAATGATGAAGTCACTGATTCTAGCTTTAATATAAAGTTCTCTCAGTGCAAAATTTTGCACAGAGATTAAAAAAAAAATACAAATGACAGTTATAGCAAGTACCTGAACAACTGAAGAAATAAATACACTGGCTTTGGAAAGAAAAATGTAAAAAAAATTATACTAAATTTGAGCCCTTGTGTCTTCCGTTTAGGAATTTAAAAATCGTGTTTGAGGCCAAATATATTTCCTTCCAGTCTTTAGTCTTTTATCCTGGATTTTCTCCAACTGCCTGACATCTCCTCTTGCTGGAGGAGCCTCTTTTTCTGAGCAATTAGACATCTTTTCCATATAGGTCCAAAAGGCATTATGAGGAGCAGCCCTGATAAGAATAGTCCTTCTAGGTCATAAAGGCAAGAAGTCTGTCCAGCTGCTGAATGCCCAGTTGTCTGATGTCAGGAGAGGCGTTTGCCAAATCAAACAGGTGTTTCCATCTGCAAAGGGGCACTCACGGGACCCGAAAAGCTATCGTGCTGTCTTGTATCTGCAAATGTAAAAACTGATGTCTGAAAATAGATGGTCCAGTTATTTTTACAGCAATGCAGGCTGTCCTTCAAGCCTGTTGTGCTTCTTGGAACTGGGGGAAGAACTGGGGGAAGATTTCAGCAATGAATGGGAACTCTAGCAACAGGGCCTGTGCTCAGTAAATTCCCACTGAATTCACGACCCACTGGTGTCTGTCCTCCAGCTGGACAGTGCTGCCCTCACTCAAATAAATATTGTTACTGCTACTTTAAGCCCACAATCAATACCTTGGGAAAGCCTGTCAGGGTAAGAGGGATAAAGTCTCAACCCTGGTCCTGAGTTTGCTCCCCTCCCTTCCAATGCAGCAGTGCCAGGAGGTGCTGGTATTGCTCAGGTGTGTTTATTGACACCTGATGCCTGCTTTAGAAGGGTAACTCTTGCAATAACACAGCATATGCCACTTTTGCCATCCCCATGCCATCCTGTTAGCATGCTGTCCACTAGCAGACTGTATTGGTTTACCCACACTTGCCATTTCTGCGTCATGCTCACTGGCATTAAGCTTATTGATAAAATCTAATGTTTTTCAGCTCTCCCACCTACAAAAGTCACCAACAGCATGTATGGACTTGCAAGAAGTTGGCCACCCATGGGTAGGTAGGGCTCAACAGAAACTGGAAGTTGTATGATTCCCTGTAAGGTTAAGTATCTTAGCTATTTTGAGGCATGCAATTTCTCTTTGCTTGACATTTCTCTCTTTCTTTTGGATCTAGGTCACCTGGTGAGAGCAAGCATTTCTTGGCTAGAGGCTCATGACTGGAGTTTCATTACACACAAAGGCCAAGGACCGTGTAGCATTTTTCAAAAATGTTGTTGAGGACAATCCATCATGGAACAAATTTTTGGATTATTTGTTTTGGCTGTCATCTTTCTACTACTACTATGGACACAAACTTCACTTAGTCCAGCTAGAAATGAATACAAATTTTAAAAAACACTAACTTATTATACAATGTGTTACAAATTACAGTCCAAGACATATTTCATGCTCCAAATTGTTTTCAACAGTGTCATGGGGAGCACACACTTTAGTCTGGAAACTCAAGTAGAACCTGAACAACCTTTTCATGCTTAAATCAATCTCACTTCTGGAGCCCACATCTTACTGAATTCCACTGCATGAGATTTACATGGCAGGCAGAAAAATTGTCAAACTAATTCAAGGCTGGAGAGCTACAGAAAATTGACATGCATGTCCTTGATCAGAAAACCCAGTAACAATAAGACAACATGAGGACTCTAGAGCTTCAGTTGAGTAAACAGCATAACATTTTAATGGGCTTTTTAGGACTGTGCTTAGGGAAAGAGGGAGGTAACCTACAGGTGAATTATAAATATACAGGAAAATAAGTACAGCATTATAGAGACATATAAAGAGTTGGTCAAGTGTTTATTTTAAAATAGATTTAAATGGAAGGATGATGTGTAGATTAATAAAATCCAAGCAACCCTGTTTCCTGAAGGGAATTTCCTATACAAAAATCACCAAATGAACCTGAGGAGAAGTTAAGAAGGACTTTTGAGAACTGAAGCATGAAAACACTGAAAGGAAGGATGAAAACAGTTGCTTTGTGTTCTCCTCCCAATGCAGATCCAGCAATGGGTCTGTGGCAACAGCAGCTGGGCAGGACCTATAGAAAGGGAGGATGAGGGGAAGCCAGAAGAGATAACATCACAGCTGGTGGAGAAAGGTCCAAGGCTCAGGAAGAGAATGTGCCAAGTAGAATTTCTGATGGCCAAAGCTCTCCCTACACTGAATTGCCCTCCTTACCACAGTGAGCCAAATTTTACCAACTAAGTTATTACAAACAATGTTATTATCAACAATTTAAAACAATGGAGTTTAATAGAGTCTGGTTTTAGAAGTGACTGCTTTCAACACATTCTCTGACTAAAACGTACATTATGAAGTACTGCTATTATTAAGACCACCCTTAAAATCCATTATACTACCATATTTTCTCCACTAAACTGTTTTTTTTTTCAAATTTTTATCCTTCAAAGTGACACTTTTCATGGAAGCCTCAATCCATGTTTTCCTTTGCAACCTGGGAATTTCTAAGAATGCAAATTTTGTTCCTAGCAAATAAAAAAAACAATAGCTTTCTCTCTGTGATCTGTACTGTCTGGCAGAGCCTGATATTTTGGCAAAATAATATTTCTTACATTAAGAACATGCATTTGATATCCCAGTGAAAGTAATTATTTGCTTAGATTGAGCAAATTAACAGCTGAAGAAAGACCAGGTTTATCGGACACATGCTAAGCAGAGCCTTGCACTGAAACCAAAAGCCTTTTGTGTTATATCTGTGCCAGGCCTATTCCACCACAAACACATTAACCAATATTCCAGCCCCTTTTCCCAGCTCCAAGCAGCAGAAAGACAGGTTTCTCTAGGAATTTCAACCCTGCTAAAGATTTTGACAGATATTGATGCAATTCCGCAAGAACTTCTTAACTCTGTTAGTTTTCATGTCTCTGTTGACTGTGGAGTTAGGGAACACAAAGAGATGTCTAAGATAGGAAACCAAACTAACTCAGGAGTGGCAATTGAATCAGTACAGCCCTGTGTGCAGTGGATGTTGTGCTCCTTAAAATGAAATATCTAATCTGAGATACTGTAGCTGAGATGTATTTTGGACATGTTATCCTAAGTGTTTGGGGGGACTCTGCTTGAGCAGGGATGTTGGGACTGGGTGACTTCAAGTGGTCCCTTCCAGGCTCACCCACCCTGTGACTCAATGTGAACCAAATCAAATATGGCAAGTCACCTGGATGCCATTCATCATCAGTGAGGAGTAAGGCAAAAGGTGACCCCTTTCCTGCTATGACACATGCCCAAAAACCAGGAGCTGTCACTTTCTGCTTCTGACTACAGAGCTACCTAGAAGAGTATCCTAGATGAGATTCCTAGCCTGTAGACAGCTGCATGTAGGTGAGATAAAGTCCATCCAAAATGTGATGCCTATTAGCTTGGGCACAGTGCCTAATTAATTGGCTGTAGTCCTTTCCTGAGCTAATGCCAGGCATACATTTGTGCCAGACTAAGTATCTCTTTCCTGAATGTCCTTATTGAGAGCTAAGATACCCTTAAAGAAACAAAAGAATTACACCATATGAAAATGTATTATCTCTGCTGGTCCCTTCATGTCTTTATAAAGTTTGTGGTCTTATAATGCAATCATACCATGAACAGACTGGATTTGACATATAGAGAAACCACAAGGGAAATAAACAAGCATTTATAAAGCTTCACCAAATTATAAAGATAAGCAAATTATCAAATTAAGTGAAAATTGGACAATGCCAGTGAATTGAATATAGGTAGCATCCCAAAGAAAAATGTCTATGTAGCTGTGTAACTGAGTACTGTATCATTCCTGGGATGGATCAGGAAGTTTTTAGGAAAACACAAAGTACTGAAATATCAAAACTGTTTGTGAATCAGCGTGAGTTCCTGGTTCAGTAATAATTTGTGACAGGAAAAGAAACAAACAACCAAAAATCACTGCCAAAACGATGCCTTTAGATATTTTAGAAACAGTCAGGTTTTGTTTCTCTAGAATGGAAAGTAGTTGTTTTACTAGTCAATATTTTTCATTATAAAACAATAGCATGCAAACACATTAAATGAAAAAAATAATCTGTGAAACAAAGTGAAATATTTCAACTGATAAAAACTTTATTTTTGTAGAATTCAGATCACATTGTTTACTAATATTGTTCACTTTTTCTCAATGTTTAGTTAGTCAGGAATTATTGCAGCATGTGAATAGATTGCTGTTCTGGCTCAGCCAGGATATTCATTTCTATATATATATAGATGGTTTACATCTCAGTTGCACAGACAACTTCAAATTTAGCATTACTTTTTTCTTAATTCTTGCCTTCACAACCTTAATAATGTTCTTATATAATTGAGCTTTGTTGTGTCCCGCATCTTAAGCATGTCTTTCCCAACATCACTTAAGTTTATTTATTCGCAGTGTGCAGAGCATAGGCAAAACCTGAATCGATCAGGGTTTGGGCTTGGATAAAAGATACCTGACCAGGGTGCCTAAATTATGCTTCACTTTCAGGTGACTGCTGAGTCAGTACTCCTGGAGGAAGAGCCTAATGGCCACGTTTGGCCCATGGAGATGGTGTAGCTTCCTTTGAAATTGGGACAGATTTCCACATGGAAGCCTTCTAAGGCTCTCCTGGCTCAGCAAGGAACTGAGGCATCTATTTTAGTGGAATGGGGTTGTGAATTACCACGAATTTACATGCAAATTGTATGTCCCTGTGAGTCAGGCTCAGTTACAACCTCATTTGGACCTTTCTGCTTGGTAATCTTCCATGTTCTTTATCTAATTCCTTGTACCTCTCAGGCACATCATGAATCACACTAGTTCAGTATGATAGAGGTAAGCTGTGTCCATTTAACAGCCAGAGAATTTGAGGCAGTGACAAAAGCAGTGAAAAGCCCTTTCTTACAGGGCAGAGGCCACAAGAATAGCGGGTGCTGGCCCAGACTCACCTTCAAAAGCTTCATTGATGACTCCAGTTGATGCCTCCTTGTCTTGGAGGCAGTGGATGAAGGACAGTGGAGAGTGTCTTATGTCTTGCAGTTTGTCATGAATATTAGAGAAAGTAGGTCTGTTGTGAGGTTCTTGGGACCAGCATCTTGTCATTAAACCCCACCTGGGAAAAAATTTAAATGCAAACAAAAATGGAAATATAATCATCCATCTTAACACTTACCAGTAACATCTGAGAAGAAAGTTTGGCCTGAAAAATTTCTGTGTGGTACAAAGATAATCATCAGCTGCTGAGGCAATGAAAAACAAATTAAAGGTCTAATTTAAGTCGGGAATAGCTACTGTGAAACATTTTAATTTTTCTAAGATGGATATTTTTGAGATTGGAAGCAGATATAAGATTTTTTTAAAAAAGGACACACTTGCCATGAACTGTCACTGAAGATGTCAAGAATGCCTTCAAAGAAAGAAGATAAGGAGAAAATTCTCTCACATAAAAAAAAAAAAAAAAAAAAAAAAAATTAAAAAAAGGAAGTGTAAAATCAGAAATGGACTGAAATTTTCAACTTATTTAATCCTCTTTCAACTCAAACTATCTCACATTCAGGAGAAGTTCAAGGCAAACCCTCCAGCACAGGGAGAGTTAATATCTACTTCTACCTCCAGACCAAAACAAATAGGAATAAATTTTCCAAAGGCAAAAATGGCATGAATTTCCTCTGGATGCAGGGATTCCAGCCCACATTGTACAACACTATCGATACCATTTAGTGGAAGAATTACCTCCTGTTTGTCTAAATGAGAGGATTGGTTTTTATTCCTTGCTCAAGGTTGTGCTTCACAAAACCAAATCCTACAAAAGCCAGGGAGAGACAGGCTGAAAACCAAAACACAGCCAACACCTGGACGTGCTAAGTGTTGGGAGTGGAAAAAGGTCTTAGAGTCTCAAAACCAGAGAGCAGGCAGTGAAAGGCTGGTTCAGGAAGCTGCACCTGGAATGTGGAGCATTTACCTCTAAGCCTTAAGTTCAAACCCTCCCCTGACAAACATGTACCCAGACCTGCTCTTACGTGATACCAGGCGTTAATCTGCTATGTGAAATGAATTGGCTTGCTCAGATCCTCACTTATCCATCCTAAAAACATGACTGCTGTCCTTCACCACAACTGGGCATCTTAAAAAGCCCTTAGTGACAACTGGGAGGAATCGCCTGACTTCTGATTTTTCAATTATATTTTTCATTAAAATATTAGTGTCAAGTGAGAATGTGAGTAGAAAAATAGTTTCAAAACCACTTTTCATCAACCTATATTCTTGTGGTTTTCAAGTCGAACAGAGTAATTCTGTTCTTTTTTCAAAACTATTCCGTGAAATTTGAAAATCTATTTTAAGAATCTAAAAAGTGGTAGTGGCTTCCTAACACTCTGAATCACTTCATCTGCTTACTTGCAGGTGTACTGGTTATTGATGACACTGGAACTATAGGTGAAAAAGGACTAAATAGGACTCAAAATAATGTTAAATAACTGGTTTTCCTTCTGCTGCCAGCAAAGTGTCTCTTGTGCTGAATTCCACCCTTGGATGCTGGAGACCAAACAATCTTCTTTTTCGTCATGCTTGGTAGGATATCCAGACAAAAAACATGAGATCAGGAGCTGTGCTTCATCAAGTTTGCATTTGGGCTCTCATGGGCAGAGCCTTGTTAAGAAACAGCCAGCCACAAGAAAGAAACAGGAAATGATACATAAGTCATAGACTCATGGAAAGTTTTTGGGCTGGAAGGGGCCTTCAAGGTCCATCTAGTCCAACCCCCAGCCATGTGCAGGGACATCTTCCACTATATCAGGTTACTCAAAGCCTGGCCAACCTGGCCTTGAACTATTCCAGGGATGCAGTATCCATAACTTCTCTGGGCAATCTTTTTCAGTGTTTCACCACCCTTATTATAAAATAATTCTTTCTTATATGCAATCTAAATTTAACCCATTTGTGTTTATGAAACAAGAACATTACGAGTGTAGATTATGAATATTTTTGTTTTATTTCCTATGATCAATCTCTGTCTTTCTAAATAACTACTTTTTATTGCACAATCTGCTTTATAAAGTCATTCAGTTTTGCTATGGAATAAGGATATTAACTACTGCCAAAACTGTAATTCATTACTATAATTTTCTCATTTTAATGATATTTCATATTTTTATTTCCTAAATCAAATTATTTGGTGATTGGCTTAAAATGTCAGTACTGGTATTTTTCATGAAGTGTTTCATTCAGCTAGGCTTTAGATTTCTAATGACAAAACTTTCATGCTCTCTCAGAATATATCTGCAAATTTTACATGTACAGCTATTCATGGCATGACATTTAGCTTTTGAAGCATGCTGTGATACCCAAAGTTTTAACTCATATGGCAGAGACTTTCATTAGCTCAGAAATGCATGAGTATGAGACCAGTCAAGAGGGTGAAAGACATCTTAACATGCCAGGATACGTGTAAGTGACATATTGAACATACTCCTATATTATTGGGGAGCCAAACATGAGCCAGCAAACCGGTCATCACTTCAGCACGAGAAAGAGACCCAGAGGATTCCCCTACTTCATGGGGAAAGCCTGTCAGGAAAAATGAAAAATGACAGTTCCAAATACAGCATTAGCTAAAGGTTTATGTTAGGTTTAAGAACTAACCTTTACACTAGATGTACACCTACACACCTACACTTCACACCTGTGTTTATCTGAGGGTGACAACCAAATGCCCAACAGAGCTGCGTATGTGGGGCATGCTAGAATTTGAGGGCCTGGAAAAGAACTAATATTCAGTATCTGATATTGGAGGCAAAATGTAAATAATCCTGAAATGCATTATTGTGCGCAAAAACTACAGGCATTATCAATTTTTTTCTCACATGAAATGGGAAATATGATTGATGTGGGATTTTCCTAGAAAATGAGAAAATTTGTCATGATAAAGGGCCCCTGATTTCATCTGATGCATTCTGTGCAAGGCCTTCTTGTCTCCCACTCTTTTAGTCCTCCAGGGGATCATTCCCAGAAACAAACAGCAAAAAACCTTTTAGTTACCAAACTAAAATTTCTTATCCAAGTCAGTTGTTTAAGTTTGTACGGGACTGAGCATTTGGTGACACTGCAGCTTCAAGTCAGCATATGTCCTGGTGCTTGTACAAATTCTCTAGACTGTAATCCATGGGCTTTGAGGATCTATTTGAATTAGCTCAGCTCAGTCTAAACCTTGGCATTCTCTTGCATGCAAGCCTCAGACCCAGGTGGCTGTGCCACATGTGGATCTCTGACTGCAAATGCAGTTACATTCATAGATCTAATTCATGTTTCAATATATGTGTCCCATTTATACATCCTCAAGCCCCTTTTTCAATTCTTTACCAAGCTTTATCCAGCCGCAGTTCTCTGGGGGAAAGCAGGTGATTTACTCCTGAAGTAACAACTTGTGGAGGCAAGGGGAAGAATTTTTCCCCCTTGCAAATACAAACCAAACAAACAACTCACTTCCTTCATGCTTTTACAGCCTAAGGTTTCTGTGCCAGCCCTACTCGCACTTGCAGTGTAAGCCTGTCACAGATTCCTAAACACTTCTCAGCTGAAGTACTCTGGCCTTTGAACTCTCTTCCTATCAGTGATGGTTTGTTTTGTCAAATGACAATGAGCAAGCCAAAGTGCCGAGGAGACAATTACTGACTGCTGATGTCCTGATACAGGTTCAAAACCACGAGGAGGGAAGCAGGAATGTCAAGAATCTCGGCATGCCATTAATGACCTAGCAAAGCAGCAAAAAGCTGTTTACCATGCTGACAGAAGCTGCATGCAGGTGCTGAGTGTTCACCAATTGAGATAAAAGATGGTACAAGAGTCTAAGCTCCAAGTCAAAGGGCTCTTTGGCTTTCAAAAACTACTGTTAGGCACTGATCCTACAAGTTACAACAGGCAGACCAGTATTTAAGACCTACCTGCTATGTCAAATTCAAGATCTGGGACCTTACAAATTATTTCAAGCAAACTTTTCCCGATTTTTCTGAAGATCTAGTCACTCGTTTTAAGGTAATTTATGAGCCTTTGCTTAAGCTTGAATGTCAGACTAGTACATGGATATAGTTGCCTCCTGTCCTTTTTTATTCACAGGACAGCTGTCAGAAATTTTTTGAGGATACCTTTCTCAGCAGAAAATATTGCAATTAAAATTTCTTTGGGTTTTTATTTGTTCTGTGACTTCCAGTTCTCCCACTGTTATTAAAATAAAATTCTAATATCTTCAGTTCTTCAGTTCCTCCAAATGCTAAAGCTTGGTTTGGGCTTTTTTGTGTGTTTTTGATTGCTAATATGGTAGGTACTTCAGCTATATCTACATAGTGATAAATAATCACCTTCTCTTAAACTCATAACATGGTAAGTGGTGTAAGATCTATCATGGAGATAGTGGTTTGCCAATCACAGGATTATTCTCAAGTCTTTTCCTCAGCCCTGGGAGTACGAATTGTTCACTTTCAGTAGCCTCTCCTATTTGTAGGACCAGCTGTCATGTTCATTGCTGAGTAGATGATAAAGAAATTGAGACTAGAAATGAGACAGTACTGAGTGATTGTTAAACTCATGTTCTTCTTCCTCTTTTATAAACCTCTGGTCAGTATGGGTTTGAGCTGCTTTATACATTTATTTTATACTGCTAATTGCAAGAATTTTGCAATTAAGCATGAGTTTTGTGCTCAAGACAAACAGAAATTGAAGGATTTACTTATCCAGTCCAGCTAAAGACTAACCAGAAATGCAGACTATGCTTTTCCTGTACTGCTTCTGCTTTTTTTTATTGGCTTTTTTTGAGTTCTCTCTATGAAGAGCAGAGTTTGTCTTTTATATATGTTCTAATATTTGCCTATTCCTGCACCTACCATTAAGAAAGGGAGTTTAATCCACAGTCACAGACACATGATGTACAGAGATGGGTAAAATCTTTCTCAGAGCCATCTTAACTTCTAAGCAATACCCTCAGGTACTCTCAGCCCTCTCAGCCTATTCTCACTGTACTACCAAATCCATGCCTTAAATTCTTACTCAAAGGCTGGACTAGTGGATTAATTAATTAGTAGTAGTTTTATTAGGAAAAAAAGTGGAGGATGTTTGGCTCCTCATGGGCATGACTAAACTTCAAAATGATGACCAACTGGCAAAAAGCCTTTTACCTTTTATAAATATTATCAACAACATTTAAACAAAATTAACTTACAGGTCATCAGGACAATTGTTTGGAGATTCCAGCCTTCCTCCTGATCTCACATGGTGTAAAACTTCTGTATTGGAGAAACCTGGATATGGCTGTTGACCCAAAGTCAATGTTTCCCACACTAGTACTCCAAAAGCCCTGGGGAAAAAACAAAAACAAAAAAAAAATAAAAACAAAAACAAACCAAGGGAAAAATTAATAACCCTAGTCATCATGAAATCTCCCTATTAACAGTTAGATTGTGTCTAACTGAAGAATAAGACTCAGAAAAGTTAGGAGTAAGAAGACTTAATTTGATTTTGTCCCTAAGCCATCCTCTGGAATAGCTAAAATAAATGTGTAGACCTGAGATGCTTACCCAGACTGACTGAGATACAGCTCAGAAGACTCTGAGTGCCCAGATCTTCCCGGGCAACACTCAGGTTGAGCATGTCCTCATATAAACAAGTGTTTTGAAATCTCTAGAGGTGTGGTTTAAAATGGACAAAGATAAGTACTTCTGAGCACCACTTGTGGAGCAATCAGCACCTCATTAGGTTTGGCACAGAATACTAAACTGCTTCCTTAGATAATTATAAAAGGCACCGGGGACTTGGATAAAGCCTGTGTATTCACCTTTAGCCACCAAAATTTAAACTTGCATGAATATCAGGTTTCATGGATCTGGTTTAGTCTGAGGTTTTATTCTATGTCTTCTGACAATAGGTCTCTGCTTCTTCACTATAAACTCAAAGCCACTCAAATACACACTTTTAGCAAACTTCTACAAAAAAAAATAGTACTGCAACCTTCTCCTGACAATGCTGCAAAGTCTAGTCTTCAAAATAAAGAAGTCACTAGAAGAGGGAGAAACTGTAAGGGCAAAGTATTTGGCTGTGGGAAGAAAATGTCAATAAACCTAATGGAAAACAAAATGTAACAGCATGAAGGCAGTCAATTCACTGCCCAATCAAGCAAAAACCACGTTGTGGGCCTGGTACAACCATAAAATTGTTTGAGTGATATTATTTCCTTCCAGCCAAAATCCAAAGACCTCAAAGCATAAAGAAATCCATAAAATATACTGTTGTGGTATCAAATATTTCATTAGATCCTTAAAATTTCACAAATTTAAAGAGGAAAAACTGCCCCAGCCTAAAAATTATTAGAGATGACAATATACAATTCTGTAATTCCTCCTCTAAACCAGTATTTTCCTGCTGTAGAATTTAGTGTTATTATCCCCACAGCTGTGTGGCTGCTCTAACTCACCAGACATCAGAGCGACTTGTAAAAACACCATCAATAAGGCTTTCAGGAGCCATCCATCTGACAGGGAGTAGACCTTCTCCTCTTTTTCTGTAATAATCGTTTTTGTAGACATCTCTGGCAAGCCCAAAGTCACCGATCTTCACTATCCGGGACGAGCGCCCATACTCCTTCTCAGACACAAGGCAGTTGCGAGCAGCCAAGTCCCTGATTTGTAAGGCAGAGAAAAGAGGATGGAGTTAGCATTGCAGAAAAACTCAGGTCTTGAAGTGACCTGGCTCAACATTCTCTGGCAGTGCCAGCCTCAAGGTTGGATCAGATAATTTAGAGTCTCACCCCAGTTGAGTTTGGCATATCTTCAAGACTGGAGACACAGCCCTTTGGACAACCTGTTTCAGTGATTGATCTAGGATGTTGTGAACAATATTATCTGATTTCCTTTGCTGTAAATTGTGTCTGTCTCATCATTTCCCTGTATCTCTCTGAGAAAATTTGGCTCTGTGCCCTGTAAAGCTACCCATTAGGCAGACTGTGTTGGGCTGATGTGGCCAGAAATGTGTATTCTATCACCATCTATTGAAGCTGGGTGGGGTAGTGACTTCCTTATCTCTGTGGCACATACCATCTGCTAATGGGTCATTGAGACAGGGTAAAGCAATCATCTTTATCTTTTCCACAACCCATCCTCCCTCCAGGAAGATATCAACTGCTGCTGGGCCATTCAGTCCCACTGTGTGACTGATAAAATTACATCATCCCACTGGGAGGTGCTCCAGCTGGGGGAGGAGCCAAGCCTTTCCTACCTACATAAAAAACTGAGATTTTGGACAGCAAGATATCTTCTTTCCACTGGATTCCAGAGGAAAACCATACCGTTCCACATCATCCCTGGACCTTCAGAGGAAAATTGCACCCTTCTACAGGAGCAATGCTTAAACTGAACCACACCTGACACTGCAGGGGGACTGCAGCCAGCATTTATTGGGACTGCTACCAACACCCTGACTGACAGGGTGTCAGGCTGTATTCTGACTCTGTCAGGTTTGAAATTGTTCTTTTGTAATACTGTATTTCTATTTTAATTTTCCCACTAAAGAATTGTTATTCCTAATTCCCCTATCTTTGCCTGAGAGCCCCTTAATTTCAAAATTATAATAACAGTTTGGAGGAAGGGGGTTTACAGTCTCCATTTCAAAGAGAAGCTTCTGCCTTTATTGGCAGGCACCTGTCCTTCAAACCAGGACACTTGCCTAGGGTGCAGGAAGTCCTTGGTTGAGATCTTAGATTAGCCCACCATTTTGGGAGAGAACTGTGAATAATATATAGCAGAAAAGCATAGACTTAGATTTTCATTCCAGGAAAAAAAATCTGTCATGCTACATTGTGACATCTTTCTAGACATTTTTTCCTGGGTAAGATAATGAGTCTCCCAATACTGTGGGTAAACCCTGGGAAGACTAAGGAAGTTAGTTCTGTACCTGTGTATAAAATGCATTTTCTCTAAATAGACACAGCCTTTGCAAACATCCAAACATATATCCAGGAGGTCTGTGACTCTCAGTAAAGGGCTCTGGAGCTACAAGAAACAAAGACAGAAGTTAGCTATTTCTTCCAGCTTTACTAACTCAGAATGACAAACTCCCCATGCAAGATTTCTTCATTGAAATGTATTTCTCCATTTGAAATATACAGGATTTTTCCAAAAGAGTCAAAGCCCAGGTGCAAAATCTCTGTATGTCAATCGTGTGAATGCTAATTCAAAGGAGGGTAAATTGCCAAATCACTGCACTGTGAGGAAGGTGAACATGTCCTGTTTGATTTGCAGCTCAAAATATCCTAGGGCTTTCAGAGTTGTGGAAGAACTCCCACTATCAGATCAGGTTTGTTTGCTGCTGTATTGATCAATGTGATATATTTTGCTAGTAAAACACGTATATATGCACTTCAGTAGAATTCAACAAAGACTATGGATTTGATCTGACTATGTAAATGAGCTATACAACTGCTATAATGTTACAAAATTTCATTTTGACCTCCAGATATATGATCCATATTTATAATCCGCACACTAACTGGAGAAAAATGTACTTGAAGTTGTTTATTCTTTATTATTTTCTTTCTTTCTAAGGAATTTGAAGACACAGGCACAGGGACAGTATATTCTTAAATGCTTGGACTATGCCTCTCACACTGTTATTCAAAGAGAAAAAAAACTCTCTATGATTCCTAATAGACCACATATATGACCATCATTATTTATTACCACTTTCAAAAGGACTGTTTATGATTTTTGCAGGGAGAAATCCAGCAGATTGAAATCTCATGAGTGAAATTAAAATTTTGGTCAGTGATCTAATGACATTCAATCTTCTTCACAGCATCACTGATTGCAAGGTCAGCATTGAACAGTGAAAACCCAGGGTGTTAAGGAAAGCCAGGTCAGATCTTGTAAGTACAGAAACAGCTGAACGTCAGCTTTAGACTGGACTTTTAGAAAGGGAAAAAACTGAGAAACTGGGGGCAGTTGCAGGTTAAAAATATAATTCTCATGGTTTTTACCCTTTTCCTTCTGGCTCCTCGTAAATAGCTCAGTAGATCTCCTCCCTCCATCAGCTCCAGTATAAGATACTGAGGTTCATTTAATAGACACACACCAAGTAACTTCAGAATGTGGGGATGATCAAATTTGCTAAACAGAAGGAAACAACTGTAAGATTACGTATGAGAAATCCAGTAGGTTGATAGCTAACAGAGTGTTTATAGTTGCAAACAATGAATGAGAAGTTTGGCCTTTACAATCCTGCTTCTATGAACAATATGATTCAGTAGCTCTCAGTGCCTGGATTTGCTCAGTCATGGGTAGAGTTCAGGGACATCCTTCCAAAGCTTACACTGTGTTTGACAGGCACTCTAATACATACACACATATTAAAAAGCACACCTCATCGTATTTCCAGGAAGCAAAGTGGCCAAATGACAACTTCTTCTTGGAATAAGATGACTCGTCACTTGTATATTAAAGACATCTACATTGTTTTAATAGAGTATTTTTACTACTATATTCCAGAGAAATAAAAGTAAAAGCACAAGGTGCAATATATTATTTTCACAGTTCAGACAGGACAGTTTTTTACATTTGCAAGGGGAACAAAATACATATGAGGAATACTTCTATGTACACTAGCAGCTGTTTGTGTGTGTCTAAAACGGGGGTTACCACAGAGCAATCAGTACTGTCAATACTGCAGGTATTCTTCAAAGAATGAAGAATATTTATTGCCTCTGTCAATGCCTGTGTTTTTCCAATCACTTCACTTGTGTTAGAATATGGTTTTCCACTCTTATGCTGTGTGAAGGCACTTGCACAAGCAGTCAGAGAAATTTGACTCTACTGGGAGAATTGATGGTGTCCAAGATGCTGTCAAATGCAGCAGTGTAAACAAACAAGAAAGGGACATTTTCCCTCTAATCTCTTTCAATTGACCTAATCTCAGGTGTGGGCAAAGACTCTTGTAAAAAGTGTGATTTAGAATTTGACAGTTCCCCCCTAGCACATACCTCTCAATCAGACCAACTTTGGCACTTGCAGGAACAAAAAGAGGGGAAAGAACACCTGGCACTTTCCTTTGCACCCAATGCAGACCTTTCTCCACTGAACTGTCATTCCTTACTTCCCGAGGGATGGGACAGACACAAGAATTTCCTACATGTATTTCCACACTAATGACTCACCAATAACCAGCACTTTGAAATAGAGGCAACTCAATTTTCCCTTTGCTGCATAGCAAAAAAAAGGAACAAATATGTCTGGCTTAACTCAGTCAGCCTGCATAACATTGCAAGCCAAATTTTAATGGGCATCCAAAAAGGCAAGCAAAATAAAAGTTGCTCTTACATATCTTACAACTTGCATCTTATGCACCTTACCTGTTTGCAAGCACTCAGATGCACTTATTTCTCCTTTCTACTCTTGGTATCATTTATGAGACCTTACAGATGAACATCAAGTAAAATCATTAAACCCTCCATGATGGAATTCAATAGTTACTTTTTAATATTAAAAATGAAATATTCACATAATATAAAAAATATATATAATATAAAATATACATTATTATTATTGTTGTTTTTGTCATGTTGCTGCTGTTGCTGGTGTTTTTAATTACTCTAGGGATTATATAATATAAATAATATAACTAATATAATATATAACTTAAACTTATCCATTCTCTTAATTTCTGATTCATCTGTATTGGTGTACTTATGGGGCTATGTCAATGTTTACATTGAAATGGAAAAAATTTTCAATTATACACTCTTCCAGGATTTCTGGGTTTGGATTATTATCTGCCACAAGAACTGGCAGAGCCTCAGAAGCTTTAACTATGGGTTCATATTACTATGGGCTCATCATTTCCATACTACACAGATAAAAGATCTTAACTGTGTTTATGAGTGCTATGTGTAGACTGAAGATGGATTATAAGGAGTTTACACACAACTCTTACTCTTTTTCAATTATTTGTACTTTAATAACATGGCTGAATTTTGGTTTTAACAAGCCTTTTACCTCATTCAGTTACAGTGTGTCATAAAAGACAAAAAATGCAAAATAAATCTTTTAAGTGTGTAACAACAAAATAATTTTGAATGTTGTGAAAATCAATTTCCAGTTTAATAACGCCACATTTTCTATGCAGAAATAAATCCTTCATTTTTAAAAAATTGCTTCTACTTCTGCATGCCTGAAATAAAAGTCAAAGAAGTGCAAAAGTGCATCTGAAAACTAAATTTCACTCTCATTCTTATACTACCAGTCGAAACCTTCAGTTGAATTTGTTTCAGGGACACTCTAGAAAACAAGATTTCCAGCTGAAACACAAAACTTGTTATGTGAAATTCTTGCACTGGTGACAGATGCATAATATAACACCATCTCTATAGGAGGGGTATGTGGCAGCCCCTAGTGGCACGTTTTTAAAAAATATTTTAAATTAAAACTTTAGGTATCAGTTTGTTCTGATTTGTTTCTTTCAGTAAAATGCAATTAGCCAAATTCTGACCAATTGTCTTTGGTTTAGGGGAGCAAAACCACTGAAATGCACCAGTACAACCCCAAATAAATCCATGATATGAGCATATTGAACTCACAGTCCTAAATTTTGCCTATCAGATTATACCTTTAGTTCCATTATATTAATAAGCAGTGATTTACTTGTTTGGCAGGAACACGAGAACACCCCCAAAATGCCACAATAATCTGTCTAGGGGAAAGTGCTGCTTTCATTCCTGTGGAAAGCCACCACACTCAGATGGTGTCAGCTTTGAAGAGTGCCCAGGGACAAAGCAGTCCCTACCTCATCAAGTGTGCCTCCTTCAAGAATTCGCTCTTCTCCTGGTCTGTCGCACCCTTCTTCAAAGTCTGCTCAACAGAAAGCAGAAGTGCAGCAACATTTGGTCATCATCACTGTTATCACATGGCACTTAAGCAAAACAATCAGACATAGATGTGGCCTTAAATACACACTGTTTTCCAGAAACCATTACAAGGCTGAACTTAAAGAGATTTGCAAGAAACACTGCAAGGAAATACCCAGATCATCCCAAAACCCATTTCTCAGGTAAAATCTCTGAGACAGATCTCTCTGTCCATCCCATCCTGTTGCCAGAGAAAAACACCGCTCTGATTACCTTGACTGCTACTTTGGATTCTCCACTTCCATCTGCCAGGATATCTACTGCAGTCCCTTCATACACCTCTCCAAATGCTCCACTTCCTAACAATTTGTGCAAGTTGAGTTTGTCCCGAGGGAAAGCTGGCAGGGATTCAATCTCTGCTTGAGAAGGAAGAGTGCTACAAAACAGCAACAGTAGTCACTTATTCATACCTAAGGATGTCTGAAATTCTATCAAAATTCAAATGAAGCTGGTACAATTTATGTCATCAAGTATATTTAAGGGGAGCTCAGGTGAGGCCTGGATGTATTGAAAGTTACTGGAAAACACCAGGTCTTCTTCCTTTCCTGTACACTTGTGTTTCTTGCCAGAGTGACATGAAGGATGGGCTGGGGGCAATCCAGGCTGGGCTGTGTGCCAGAGGGGAAATGTGGCAGGGCATGCTTTGGAGCAGACCTGCCCTGCAGCAAACATGCTGCTCTTAACTCTCTACCTTGAGTTTCAGGGATGAGTGCCCTGATGAAAACTGGTCCAGAGAAGACCTCTTAGATGTTGTTACCCTGAAAATACATTTCTCTGAGGACATACCGTACAGCATAACAGGCATTGGCTAGTCCCACTGTCTCAGCCATTCCCCTGAGTTGAGCTAGTTCTTTATCTTCCTTGATAAACACTATCTGTCCAGGCAAGGTTGGTTTTCTAGATTTCAATCTTTGCTTCCATACTGGAATAGAAAAGGAGACCATTAGATGTTTCACTCTGAGAGCATCCCAGTGAGCACATTGAAAGTATACAGGTTTTATGCTATGTGTTTCAACATCACCCCACAACAGCTCATGTTAGCAAGTCATTTCCATCTGGCCATTTCTTTCCCACAGAACACAGACAACTGCTCATTGAGCTGGCAACTGAGTCAGGTATCCATTTCTGTGTGTGACAAAACCTCAGGGAATGGATGAGGATTGAGAGGACAGGACCATGATGTGGATATTTGCATCTCAGGGTAATCATTACATCCTTTCTTCAGGGATCAAGCTTAAGAGAAAGACAATGGGACCCTTCGGGTGAATAAACTTGAGAATTTTAAGGTGCAAATTTTTATAAGGATACATACAAGCATTAGAGTTCCTTAAGCATTCCTGTGCTCTCCCTGCCAGAATTCAACAGAAATAAATGCCTGGGGATGGAGTAAATTTCTATCCTGTACTTGACCAAAAATATAATTAGCTATCTCTAGGGCCTCAAAGAATGGGAATATACAAATTCCTGCCAGCTCCTATCCCAGGGAGGGAGCATTTCCCTAAATCTGGAGGGCAATAATTTCCCATACATCAACTGCTTTTCACTAAGGCCTGAAAAACCAAGGGTAAACAAAAAATTCAATCACATACCAAAACCTAATAGCATGACCACAGCCAAACACAGCACAACTCCAATCACAGAAGCAATGGCGATGATGGTGCCTATGGAGATCACACTATCTGTTAAAGAGAAAGGGAAATTTGCTTAATTACTGTGTATGCATGCAATGTCAATCCCAGGGAGTGGAGCACACCTGAGATAACCCTTCAGCTGCCTGCTATGTGAAAGTCATCCACTGCACAAAGCTCTCTTGTAGGCTGTATGTGGAGGTGCATTTGGTCAGACTAATCCTTCTCCCCCAGACACAGGGCCATTCCTGTGACATAATGTATATGCAGAAAAAGAAAATGCTGAACTGTTTGACTACTCAAGGTGGGATTTCCAAAAGCACACACGAAGTGTAAGTCTAACATTCTGGCTGAAGGCAAGAAGCGATTCTGATATCTTGTCTTTTTTCAAGAATCACATCATAAAGCAGAGTGGCAGAGCCACAGAGACAAAGTGGTATAAATGAGCAGAAGTCCTTTTCAGGCCCATTGTTCTGAGCAAAAGAGCCTGGATAAGCACTAGGAGTGGACACCACCATATAAACATCACTACTTATTACCTATTAGAGACATTACTTTATCTTTGCAGGAATATTGTTATTGAAATAGTCAGTCTCTGTTCCTAAATTGTTATGACTATTTAGAATAACAGAAAAAATATTAACAGAATACAGAAGTACAAGACATACCTTCACTCAAAATTATATCCATGCTAATGTCACTGAATTCACCAAGTCCCAGCATATTTGCAGCTGCTGCTCTGAACTGAAAAGTTCCTTCTAAGTTCTTGGCCTTCCACGTGCAAATACTGTCACAGGAACCATTGTAAACCACCTCCCATGTAGACTTCATATCACTGCTGTTGCCAGACTGTTTCCTGCAACATGCACAGCACAGCACAGGAATGCCATTGATGCCATCAGGGCAGTTTGCTTCACCCCCACCCCTTTATTGGCTTCAGTTTCATGGTTTTCACAGCATTTCTCTGCCTGCATAAAACTCAGTCAGGTCTTGGGCTTTCAGCTACACAGAAGAAAATGGTGCCATGCCATTTCAGCAGTGCTAGGAACCAAACATCTTTATCTTGGCATTGGAAATTAAATACTAAAACAATTTAGACACAAAAAGCTGTTCCATATATGCCTGATTCACATGTATCAGTATATGCTGCAAAGCCATGATTTCAAAATGTTCTTATTTGGCTTTCTGGAAGAAAAAAATATTTTTTTCTACTGTGTTAGAGCTTTTTGCTCTTCCAGACCCAGAGTAATTCAGTGTGTCCTGTGCATCAGGTTTCACAAGCTAAATAGGAAGCAAGTCATTGGCAGTGAAGATACCATTCTTTAGCTAGCCACTTTCCCGTAGTATCTGCTGACTGCTGGTTGTATTTCTTCCCTCCCCTGAGATTGATTGCTCACAATAAATTCAGAGCTGATTATTCACCAACCGAAAGAAGAGCATGTACTTAAACTTGAAAGGCCATATCTGAAATATCATTTCATGTCACACAACACCATAATACATCATGTGAAATGACCTTCATGAGCAAGTCACTCATTCTCCCAACACACTTTAATGAAGAAAAAGGGCCAAACACTTCTAAACCAGAAAGACATGGGAAAACTATATATTCATGCCCTTGGTGTGTACATGTTGCCACTAGAGTTGTATGAAAAATGTTTACTTAAAAGGGCTAGGCAAACATTTTCTAGAATGCCATGCAACTGACCTAATATTTTTCTACTTGATGTGAAATTCAGTCAAAAACATCAGCATGTGTATGCTCAAACTGCAAGAGAAAAGTTTATTTCATTAGAAGACCACCTCAGTGATGCTTTACAGTTCCAGAGTTACATAAGGAGCTGGAGACTGGAGAATAGAGCAGCAAATGCACAGCCCTGGCAGAGACCAAGGGACTGACCTTTCCTTACCTATCTGTAGCAAGTCAGCTACAGATTGGCTCCTGGCATATCAAAATTACTGTTTTCTCAGAGCACGCAGATCAGTGCTCCTGCATGCTCACAGAACTGTAGGAAGCTTACAGCACCAGCAAAATATGTCTGGGTGAGAAATTATAGAGATAAAGCATTTCCAGCTCCAGAGTGCTGTCTGTCCTTAGCTTTCAAAAGCATATTGAAAGAAATAATGGCTGAGTTTAGAAAACTGCTTCCCTCCATCAGTAATGACTTCAAACAATCACTGGAATATTTCAGAAGATGGACTCCCCTAATTTTAAAATAATGTATGAATTAAACATTGCACTGACTGCTTTAAAGAAATCTCTCCAGAGTCATGGTCAAAAAATTATAAGTTCAAAGCCACTGCCCACAGCAATATACTCTAACCCTCCCAATGAACCCTTCCAATGCCAGTGCAGCAGTAAGAGTGAGCTGGCACTCTACTGTGACATCAATAGCCCAGGCAATTGGTATTTGATGACAGAGCATTTTAAAAATTACACAGTCATCCCCCGTAGGTGGGAATACTTTATTTCTGGCAATATTACAACACCTTCTTTGAGTCCTTTGAACACTAATAGATTTATACATACATTTTAGCCAAAAATACATACTACACGTAAGTTGAGACTTGTGATTTGAAATTATCTCTAAATCTTCAATTCACTGGCACGGATCCAAATATGTAATTGTATTTCAAGATTGCTCTGGAAATGTTGTTAGTGTTTATTTTACTTCTGTGATTTCCATAATTTCTGGAAATTATGGGTACTTGAATTATTTAAGAAAGAAATCCCAATAGGAAGGGCCTTTTGCATCATATATATTTCATTCTTCCCATTGGAGCCCACCTGAAAAGCCCTGCACACCCAGATTTGTTCTGGGTTGCTGCCTATGGGAAGAGTGCTTCATGCATTGCTTACCTGCTTTCTAAGATGTAGTAGATCAGTTTGCTTCCATTGTCATCAGCCTTTTCCCACTGTAGAGAGTTTTTGGAGTCTTCTGCTCTTTTAGGAACTCCTGGCTTACCGGGAACTCCAGCTTAAGCCAAACAGGGGAAGAAGCAAAACACTTAAAATGTGTTTGTAGATGACAAAGGGCCAACAGGCACAGAGAAAAATCTCATGTGCACATGGGTGTTCAAACATACAAAAGGAAGGAGGATCTATATTAATAATCCTCATAGAGAATGAATCCTTGGCCTTCTCTTTGTGATGGATAAACTCCAAAAGTTTTACTCCCAGCCTTTCACCAGTAATGAGTTCACTTGCATTACAGGCATTTATTTCAGTTCCCCTGACTCTTTCCTCTGCTCCACTTGGAAATGAACCTCATTTCTTTCCCCCTATTACTTCTGAAGGTATGGTATTATGTCATTCATTCTTCAAACACACAGAACTATTGGGTCTTAGTATAAGAAAATTGTCTGTTAAATTTTTGAAAATATTACATTTAATATTCACATCCTGCAAAGAATATTAAAATCTTGTTGTCCTGCACTATGTGCTTACCTGAAGTTTTAAAGCTTGTTGAAGAGGAAGTGCTTTTCACTCCTGTAACATAAACTACTGTTACTCTTACAAAGTAGTTGGTCCAAGGAAGAGTTCCAGTGAGGTTGCACGTGTAAACAAGGTTTCCTGTGCATGTAGTGTTTGCAGGAGAAAACCAGTCACTTTTTGTTGGCCACTAGAGAAATAGAATATCATTATGGTCAACTTTCTTGCTCTGCTGCAAGTGTGTCACAGTTCTATTCCTGGGTAGATTAACTACTTTGCCACCTCTTAATATCATAGTGGAAATCTGACGCAGGTGCTCTTTCGACCATGGGACTTTGTCCTCTCAGAGACCAAGGACACAAACCCTAATTTTCTTCTTTGTTTTCAGGAGACCTACAAGTCTTGGCAGTAACAAAGAACAACAGATTAAGTGCCTGCTTTACACAGCCAAAAGGAGCCTTCCCCTTATATTTCTGGATCATCGTGACGTGCCCATGAGTTCAGCTTGCCATGATGCAATTGGAAGAAGGTGGGTTAATGGAATTGTGATGTGACATTTATTTTAGGGCAGTGAAATGTTTGGTGTAGGTCTATTGAATCTGATTCTTTATATAAAGAGTCTGCACGATCCAGTTTAGGACATGACTTTTTCTGTGCCCAGTGGTTCAGGTGTTGAAGTCTGAAGTTTCCATGCATGCTGCTCTCACTGCAGCGCTTACTTCTTACTCCTTGGATCTGATTTTCTCTCTGGCATTTTCTCCTAACCTCTATCACAGGAAAATAAAATCCAGATACTAGGTGGTAGCTAATATTTATAGCTGAAAACTCTTTTATTCTTTTCCTTGTGCAGGGCAGACGTAGGATTTGCAACTGCAAACCCATTTGGGGCAGGGCAGTGAGGAAACAGGGATAGGACTGCTGAAACAGGAGACTCAGAAGGAATTCTGGTGAGGTCATCCAGGATGTCCTTTGGCACTATGGAGCACTAAATGCTACAGCTGCACTCCTCCTTGTTCCTGGCAAATGCTGACTCCATCCTGCCCCTGCTGAGCAGCTAAGACTGACATCACCATGCTCAAATTATCCACTGAGACTTGCCATGTACATCCTGCCACCCACCCTGTCCTGCTTACTAGGATAAAATAGGTTAAAGTTTCTCTGATCTGAAAAACCCACCCCAAAACTTGGAGGTATTTTTACCTTACGCAGCTCAAACCAGAAGCTGGTTTCATTGATGTGCAGGGGAGCGCTCCACTCTAGCTGGAAACTGGTATTTCTGGGGACTATGTTGATAGGTGCAGCTGGAGTCTCAAACGTTTTTGCAATGACAGGGACACTTTCAGAAAACCAGTTCTCATCAGGATGAAAAACAAGAACCTAGGAAGGCAATGGATGAACTGGACAATGGCAGAGCAGCTGGAAAGGCAGCTTTGCTTTAGCAACACCAAGGGTTTGGAAGACTAACATTTCAAACAAGACAGCATTCAGGCAACAGAGATACAGGTGTAGAAAGATTGAGTTCCTCACAGCTGCAAGGTTATATACCTTCAGGCTGAAAGTTCATGTCCAGGAGTATGTTTCCTCAGAGACTCTTCTCAGTTTCTCATCTCAGAATGAGATCTATGAGATCTTTCTAGATCTTTCTTAAATACCACACGTTCTTGCACATGCAGATGTTACATCACATATTAGGCAGTGTTTTAGAACCACAGAATCACAAAGTCAAGAAGTGCCTTAACACATTGCTTTTCACTAAGCCACAGGCAAATATGACCTATGTTAGGTATGCATACTTGCATATACATATATACAGGTATTTAGGTATGTGTGTGTATATACATTCCCCATTATATTATCCAAATCATTAGCAAAATCCCCAAATCAAATTAGGACCTAGAGATCCCCTCCTGACACCATCTGAATATTCTCCCAACTGTGTAAATCACTCTATTTTTGATACCCAGTGCACATTCTGCAGACAACATGTTTACTTGGTTACTTTTGAAAATGTCGCTCTGATCAAAGACCTGCTGTCCAGATACATAATTTACTGGTTTTTTTAAGCCTTCATCTGTAGAGGGAGAAGCAGTACATTTGTCTCTTATGAATCCACATTGCACGCTTTTATTTGTCCACTTTGCAGAAGAGCAACCTAAAGATTGCAGGCTGAACAAACTGGTAAAACGACTTGCAATTTTACCTTGAATGAGTTATTTGTTCCAGGTTGGAGGCCACTGACAGACCAGGCAAGCATCCCATTTGAAAATTCCCTTTTTCTCAAAGGTGTCGCTGGGACAGGAGGCAATAAATTGACAGAGATTTGATAGCGGATGGATTCCAGAGGTCCATTTGGCTTCAGAGGTTCACTCCAAGATATGTTGATGGTGGTGTCAGACACAACTAGTGCTTCAATAGTGTCAACTGCCTCTGGTACTGAAACAGAAAGAAAAATTAATGTCCCTTTTAAAGAAGTCAAGAAATGTCACCAAGGGAAAAAAAAAAGGATATAAGCATATTAACATGATTAATTCACAGGACTGAATTTCTACATATATAAAACTCATATTCGGTACAGTCAGTCAGCTGCAGACATGTTCAAAGTATTTTGAGAGAGTTTTTGCTATCTTCTTGACTATCCTAATACACAAGCAAACAAAAATCCCTAAAAAACTGAACAACAACAGGAAGACAGCTGCTGTCCTATACCTCTACATTTACAGCCATATCACTGAATTCCTGTTCCCTCTTAGTTTCCTAATCAGTGTCAGATGTGAGTTTAATATGGTCCCTACTTGAATATGCACAGAAAAAAAATACCTGTGCACTATTCCAATTGGAAAGTCTTTTCTTGAACAGAAACTTATGAGGGAAAAAAATTCCAAAACTAAGCATTATTTCCCATCATTTACAATTTTTCTCAGAAATACAGGGTCTGACTGAGCTGTGTAAGGAAGAAACTGGGTTGCTGGTCAAATGTCTGTACCAGCTGGTTACTTACTAATTGTTCTGGAAAAATCAACCCTTCCTTTGAAGCTTTAAGATCACAGACTTTGTAATGGTATATGGCATGTCCCTACTCTGCATAAAAAAAGTCTCTTTCCTATTGAGCTGTCCAATAGAAAAAGGCAAAAAGTTGACAAGTCATTACACTATTTATGTTCCCAACATATCAAAACTCCATATGTTTTAATTCATATCCTAGTAGCAAGACTACAGATTATTTGATGAAATATACAGAAATTAGACTGGGAAAGAAGACAAATGTCTCATTTGTCTAGCTCCACATAAAATATATGTGGAGTAAGAGTGACACTCTGTGGCAAGAGCAATGCATTAATTGTCTTGCTCTTTTTTCATTCCCTCTATCTTGCTATTTGATGGAAAGCACAAATTATTCCAAGCTTCTTTCACTTCATTAGAGAATTGAGAAAAAGGCAGAGAGAATTCACACAGCTTCAGAGGTGTTAAATAGTGTACACACTTCAAGAGGCTCTAGCAGCATCTGATTACAATTTAAACTGGCAGTTACATTCATGAAATTGAGAGCATAAGTGTCAGGACACATATACCTTCTATTTACAGCTGGCTGGAAGTTTTTCAACAAATTGTGTAAAGCTCTGAATGCTGATACAAATACCTATTCAAAATACTTGGGGTTTGTAGGCTGGGGTGGGGTGAGGGCTTTTTGTTGGTTTGGTTTGCTTTTTGTTTTAGACTTGATTTTCATCCAGATTTTTCATTTTGTCCCAACGAGAGAAGCCTGATTTGAGTTTCATGTTTCATTTTAACATGAGACTAAAAAATTCTGTTCGAGTGGAGCAATCCAGTCTCCCATTTCATATGCCACCTTTATGTTTCATTGCTGCAGGATGGCACAGCTTACCACAGAAAAAGTAATTGTGTCAATTCTTGCCACATCCCAACAGTATTTAATGTTATTCAATAAATGTGTCACACAATTTTTTAGTTACAGGTGTGGAATCTCATGCAAAGAATTGAGATCTACTGGTAGAAGGCTAGAATTGTTGGGTGTTGTGAGGAGTTTTGTTTGTTTTTCTGACAGCCCAAACAGTGCTTACATTTTTTCTGATATCTAATCTGAATCTCCCATCTCAGACAAGACCACTGCCTCCAGTCCTCTCACTGCAGGCATGGTAGAAGAGACTGGCTCACAATATTGAGATCCACATAGGATGGAAGCTATTTGCTTGATGGTGCAGATGCTAAAGGATCTGACTGTTAAGAGAAAAAAACCCAGCCGAGTTGAACTAGGGAACTTTCAAAGTAGAGCATGTCTGGATTCCTCAAGAAGGGTGGCAGTATGCCTACACCTCATTTCACTTTGTTTGAAAGATGAAAAGAAGTTCACCTTAAACAAAAGAGTTTTTAAGGGGAAAGATGTGACTGCTCCCAGGACAAAAAACAGGGAATGATAAGAGCAGCCACTGGTGGCTCACTGGTGATGCTCTCCTCTGGACAATGGTGGCAAAAAGAGAGACTGATTATTCTATGAATGAATATTTAAAGAAATCACAGAGTATATCCTTAAGGAAAGAAAAGAGAAAATCATGACTCCTGGTGTGTACTTGTTGCCAGGTATTCTAGATAAAATGTTTTCTTGGGCACAGCTGATCACTAGGGGAAAGAGACATGGAGGAAAGTAAGAAAAACACAGTGGTGGCTGTCTGTACTTCAATTCCAGTTATTCCATCAACTTCTGAAGCAGCCAAAATCCAAGGAGAGGTAAAAGGAGGTAAGAGAAAACCTTAGGAGTCCTGCTGTGGCTCCCTCACTGCATGTCACAGCAATATCCACAGGCCCAGCTGTGCAGCCTGCAGGGCTGTGTGCCAGCCACAGCCAGGGCTGAGGGAGCCTGTGCCCAAGGGCCAAGGGCTGCTGTGCCTCTCAGTTTCACAACCCTTCCCTCCCTCAACAAAAGAACTGCTTCAACTCTGCAGGATGAGACCCAGGCAATAAAACTAATGAAGATGGGGACCACAGGATTCCCACATCCCAGGGATTTCAACACCAAGGTACAACCCTAGGTACAACCTCCCCAGTCCTTCAGCAAAACACAGATATGCTGTCAGGTAGACTTGGCTACAATTCTGAGTCTCTGACTTAGGGATTGAGAGAGGTGCCTGATGACTTTGCAGGTGAAGATCAAGCTGTCACTGGCTGGTGACACCAGGCACAACAGAGCAAAGCTGGCACAACAGAAGAGCAAGCACTGTGTATACTATGGGGTATAATTACCTCTCATAATGGCTTTCCATGTTTTCAGGAAGGGAGTCCAACAACAGCATTGAAAAAGTTATCTGAAGAGGAGCACAAAGTCTGGTCCTCATAAAGATAAGTGTGCATGTACAAAATTACACATGCAAAACTACAAAAAGTGCTGAGCAAGGTAGTTCTGTTGGGTTGGGTTGGTTGCAACAGGTGCAAAAGCATAGCATGCACGTTTAGCATGATCTTTCTCTTTCTGGAAGATGTCAAGAGCTTTAAGAAAACTGGCACAGCAGCTGCCCTACACCTGCAAACAGGTAGAGTGAAGCAGGGACAAAACTAATCTGCATTACCCTTAGAAACAGCAATTATGAGAATGACATCAAGCCAAAGAAAAAAAATCTTAATGCTGAATGAATGCATAACACAGATATTTAAACCTGTGTAATCACACATACATTCAAATACAACTTATTTAAAGATGTGGTCCAAGGCAGAAACTGCAACTGTTTAGTCACTTTTAACCGTAATTTATCTTTTCTTAGGAAGCCAGTAAGCCAAAGCATTAAAGAATATATACAAATATATTGAATTAAACTTAAAAATTCATCAAGGTTTTACTTGCCAAAACCTTGCAAAGTTCTACACAGATTATATTTTAAGCAGACTATCTGTCTGCTTTCTGATTTACAACCCAAACTTGCATACACCTTTCTCTAACTGAGATGAGAACTTTGCTGAAAATCAGAATAAAGTATGAAACAAACCTCCATATAGAGTTGTGCCAACTGTGCCTTCTCCCACAGGCAGCACTCCCTCATCTGAATAGTAGTTTTTTGCTGCAACTTGTATGGCATAACTCGAAAATGGCTGTAGGTTCTCTAAGACAGCAATAGGACCCTGATATTCCTGTAAGTCAGAATCAGAAAATAAACATGCATTCTTAGAAAAGTGAGTCATATGTTAACCCAATCATCTGTCAATGAAATGTGTGTTTAAAAAGTAATACAGTGGTGGTTTTGCTTAGTAATATGCTTTAGTGTTAAAAAAAAAAATTAGTTAGAATCACAGTTTCAGTAATAGTTCCCTACAGAAAAGAAAGCAGATAGCAAAAAAACAAACAAGCCAAAAAGTAGGGAGGTACTTGCTCAAAGGAAAACTAAGGAATCTACCATTCACCAAATACCATAGGGAAAGGACAGTTACTGATGGGATATAGAAATGGAAAAAATCACTGACAGAATGCTACAGAATGGTTCGAAAAAACACTAGAAGGGATATCACATTCCCTGTTTGTAGATGGTATCACATGCATTTCTGTGTGAAGCAGCCATACCAGTGTTGTTTGCTGTGGAGCAGACACACATTGTCTTGAGCTCCTGCAGATGTTGGTGGTTTGTCTGGAAAATACCAGGTACGTTGGCGTAGGCTGGGATATGCCAGGGCATGGCTGCTGTGGTGTGACAGATGGCAAGCTCAGTGTAAAACTGGTGTTAGTCTTAGCAAGGATAGTAGGTTTCTCTGTGTCTGGCATGAGTGTCAGGCATCTTTTATCTAGGAAAGACATCAAAAGATTAAAAATTAGAATTATGACTGGACCAATCCAAACTTGCATGGGATTCCACCACCAGTGATATGAGAAAGAATAACTACAAAGTATTCTTTCGGCTTTCACAAAGAGAAGCAGAAGAAAATTACACCTGAACACACTTTGATTACTTTCATGGACACAAAAATAGTGCTCCTCAAAGAAACTCTCATTTATCTTTTATAAGATACAACTTTAATAAAGAATTTAGGTTCTTCTTGAAGTAGAAGATGGAAATGCAAATTGTAGTTGCTGTGTTGTCAGGGCAATACATATTGATGAGCCCGAACTTGCCTGTTACAGGTAAAACAGATATGCTGAATAGACATTGCCTTTCTCTAGCAATTAAATGTTATCTGCGCTTTTTTCCAAACAGCTTTTGATGTGTAACATAACAACAGATAATGAAAGACAAATTTGGGAGGTAGAAAAGGAGTCTGGAGGGAGAAAACAATAGAAAATTACACTGACAGTTACTGAAAAGTAACAAAAGAAAATTCCTTACCAGTTGATGTACTTTCAAAAACAAATTATAAATCTATTAAACGGGTTCCTGCTAAGAAGGAAGAAATTTAGGCATGTGCACAGGGAAGAAGGTACAAGAACCAGTGCTTGCCCTTAGGCCACAATAAATGACCTCATAGTCAAGTTTTTTCTCCCAAAGTGAGCAACCCTGCCATTCCTGCCAAAGTCAGGTTCATGCATATTCCTCCAAATATATTTTCAGTAGTCATTGTAAGTTAGAAAATCTCTGTGGGGATCTCTGAGTAAAAATAATCCATTTGGACTGAAATTTGGTTCTTCCCTTTCTGCACCAGCTAAGCCTGGGGCTCTTGCAGGAAACCCTGTCCCTGTGGAAAAGGATTGGCACATTCTGTACCAGGGCCAAACCAGGCTCCTGCATCAATGCCAAGACCACACAAATCTCATGAGAACAAACACGCCCAAAGTGTTGGCAAGAATAGCCTGAGCATTGGTCAGAGCAGCTGCAGGCAGGCATGACTGTACCAGCTACCCAAAAGAATGTGAATTTTTTTATTCCAAATAAGTTCATTTTGTTAAAATATTCATTTGTATATTTGCCAGCTTTTTTATGCAAAATTGGAGTTCAAGAATTATTTTGAATGTATTCATCATGGTAGTCACTGTTCTAAACCTCTGCATGTACAATGATAATCTCTGTAGGTACCATGAATCCTAATTTTCTATTAAAACTAACATTTTATTTCTTTCATTACCATTCTACAATGGTTTGTTAAAAATATTAGGAGTTCTAAGTGAAGCCTGGGTCTACTGCAATGTAACCAATAATTGTCTCTTGAGTATTTCATTATAAATCACTTTATGAAGCAGAGTTCTTTTCTCTTTTTCTTTGGAAGGACAGACTTGTTTTAGTTTTACATACCTGTGAATAAACTCAGAAATCTGTGTCATAACAGGGATCATTATCTAACTCTTGCTACAACACTGTGGAATATATTTGTTCTTTTTCTGTGCTGCAATGTGCACCACCTTTTCTGACACAACTTCGCAAATAGGCAAAGTTTGGCATTAACAAACAGAGGCAATATTCATCATCAGGAGCTTCCATTGTATCCAACACAAGACCAGTCCTTATATTCATCCTTTTCTAAATGTGCGAATTGTTGAAGCAATGTTCAAATGCTCAAATCCATGAAGCATACTTTACATAAATACACATATAGCACAATCTGAAACTTAAATACATGCTCTCAAAGAAATTGGTTATGTTCACAAAACAACCCAGATCCCCCCTACCTGGATATGATTGTGCTGCTGAACTGTAAGCTAAGATTTTCAGCGTATGATTTGCTCTCTTGTGAAGAAAGTGTCTTCTGCTTTCTTTATTTGCTAGCCAAATTTCTGTGTATTCCTTTGTTTCAGTGGTCCAGTATATAAATTTCTTATCTACAGTCAAGCTGCCAATTTTATTACCTGTAGGAAAACACTGTATAAATAAGTTTTATAGACAACCCTGAGCAGATGAGTTTACAGGAGCAGGAAGATGCTTGAATTCACAGTGAGGCCATATAGGTATCTTGGACATACTGTATCCTCAAAGACTGCCCCTTGAGATTTCTGATATTTTCCAGTGGGTGTCATGAAGCTGAGACATTGTTATTACAGTTTGCAGGTGTAGATCTGAAGGTGTTTAATTACCCATAATTATGGGAACTGCTATTCAATTAACAAAAACAACAAATAAAATACGAAAGCAAGAGCTGTCTAAAGATATTTTGCTTATTTTTTTCCAAGATGAAAACCACCATGATATGCCATCTCTCAGGAACAACAGAACAGCTTTACCAGCATGCCTCCTGAAAACTGAACAACCAAGTGTTATTATCACAAGAAGTAAACCATGGAGAATTTGCCATACAAGACCCTATCTGTGGAAAGTACCTTCTCCAATGATGAAGTCTGCAAAGCCATTTTCAGGCATAAGTTATTTTATCTCTTCATTGAGATAAACTGCAATAGGTGTAGCTAATATGAAACCCTGGCAAATATGTTAATATTCTAAGTGAAATATAATGACAAGTAGCACTTGAGGCCATAACATGTCTTTTACATCTTACTAGAATACACACTTGCATTAGTAAGCATCTTCACACTGCTCTTTCTCCTAGTTTGTATGGGCAGGGTACACAACTGGAAACACATAACACAAACATTCTGTAGATATTGACTGTAGATCAATCAGTTTTATAAACAAAGTGCTTCATGAATGCTTTTTTCTGAAATGAATGTTGCTTGAAGTGAGAGACAGCAAGAATCACAAGCTACCTAGAAAAATAAAAGACACTCAGACCTTGAATATTTGGAATTTTGATAATCCTCCAGCAGTGGCAACCATCCACATCTGAGGCCCATATTTCATCTCTTCCTCTGATAAAAAGCAGCTGGGGATTTTTGGAGTCAGACAAATCTACACTCATAGGTCTTCCTATCTCTGCTTCTGTGACATTACAGGTGCAGTTCCTCCTCTGTTTTTCTACCAGTCCTTGTCCCAGGATGTGGTGCACGGTGCTGTTCAGAATATCATAATAAAACATGTGGCTGCCATTGTCAAGCTCTTCCATCCAGTACAAGCGGCTGCCAAAGAAAACGCATTGCTTTCAGGAGAAAAACCTCAACCTAAATGCAATCCTAGTCTGACACAGTAACTGGCTATTCTGGATAAAATGGTTACTGTAAAAAAATTGTTGCCTGGGGCTGACTTTCACTTGCATTATCCATATAGAAGAACTTACCAGTATTTAAGCATAATTTGAAATCTTTACTCAAACACAGAAATCTTTTTGAAATTAGGTACATCCAAGCTCAGGTAGCAGCTCTTAAGTAGTACTATATCCAAAAATTTCTGAGATTTGCATAATTCCAAGACTCATCTACAATAAAAAGTCCTTTTTGGTCTTTAACAGTTCAAGTTTTAATGAAAATCATGTCTAAAATTTGCTTTAAAAACATTATTAGTGGTATTAGTGCATTACCTTAAGAAAGGATATGACAACAGAGATGATACAGTAGAATTACTTTTGCCCAGCTGTATGTTCAAGGCTGTTAGAGATTTTTTCTTGAGCTCAAGATCAATAACAAATATTTGAGTTACATCCTGTGATGTTTTCAGGGCAACAAAGAGATGTCTTGCAATCCAGTCAACTGTGATGGCTGTGACATTGTGAAGATATGCATCTTTGAAAAACTTAAGAAAAAAAATAAAAAAGGACAGAATTTTCCAACCTGATGTTAAAATATTGTGAAAACCACCTCATTTTGGAAAGAAAAATGTCTGCTTGGGAAGTAGAAGTCAAAATACAAAGATGTGTCATAGATTGGCAATATTTTTAGACAAGTCAAAATTATTGCTTCACAAATATCAATTGTTGTTTCCATATACTTGAAATTAGAATGAAGTAAATTCAATTAAATTAAATGTGATACAAAATACAAATTTCTTGTATTTACTAGTATTAGTTTTAAATTAAACATCTGATAAAATATCAACAAAGAAGATGTCAGTATTACAGTACAACTTTAACAATTGCATACTCTGGTCATTTTTACTGCTTCAAAAACAGTTGGCCATAAAATAATGGCAATAATGGTCATGTAATGATCATTTTCCTAGATTCTCTCAAGTAAGGGAGTAAACAAAGGAATACCTGAAACATTGAAGCATTCTGTACATTCAGAACAAAAAGAGAATCACCAGTGATATAGTATGCTTTGTCATCATTAGCAGTATAACAGATGTCCTTTACATTAGTCTTTGCTGAAAGTTCCCATATGGTCTGACCACTGTCTATGTTGGCAAGAAACAACTTGCTGGCAGAAATAGTTATTAGGGTTGGGATAGGGAAAAGATCTGGAAGGAAAAGGGCACAGCAGAATTAACAAAAAAACCCCATCCTAGATAATCACAGTTGTTAAAAAGAAAGCAAGTACGAGATATGAATAATTGATGAGTGTGAACTTATTGTACTTGTTTGCATGCCTCAGTAAATAAATAAAGTAATGAGATGCCCTCTTGTCATCACATTCAAACTACTAAGACATTTTCAGTGGCATTGAGAATGCTTGCCTAACAAATTTAAGCATAGTAAAATAGATTTGCTCATTTAGTTACCTTTAACAGCCAAACTAGAAATAGCCTATGATCTCTAGTGGATCTCTAACTCTCCTAGTTAACTTTGACCACCTAATTAGAAATATATGATCATCTCTAGCAGTATACAGATTGCAGGTGAAAACCTACTGTACCATGCTAGCCTGGAACTGCACAAAAGAGTTAATTTAGCATAGTTTTGAGGAAAAGCTTGAAATGCCCAAAATTTTGTCCAATGATAAGGTATGTGTCAATCTTTCATATCAGAGGATGTAACCATTTCGTCCATTGTGTCTGCTGTATGTCACATAAAATGTTGGGGGCTGTTTATCAGATTACCAAACTCTTGTACTGTTATTTTCACCAGCTACTGCACTCAAACCATGAGATGGTAACTAAATCATCCATACCTGATGAATTCCTCTCTGCCATATCAGACAGAGGTCCTGGACCTACAGAGGTGAAGGCCTGCACCTGTGGGACAGGAGATTGATAGTCCTGTTAAGTAACAGCACAAATGACTGCATTTGAGAGCCTGTAGAGTCAATTGAGACAAAACCCCTGTCTGCTCATCTAGGAGTATAAGTGTGTGCTCTGTTTGACACGAGGCAGTGCTGGTCAGTTCAAAGGCTACATTCAAGCTGGATCCATGGCTATGAAGAGAATTTTAAGCATTGGCTCAGAGATTCACAATCCATGCTGCATCCAACAGAGCTGAAAGAACTCCAGGCAGTCTTTTTGTTACCTTCCCCAGCCTGGAACAATTCCTACTATTTGTTGACCTTGCAACCAACATGGCCTTCTCCCCTATCAGTATCTGTGTATTACATGCTCTCATGCTTTTAAATTGTCTTTCAAGCACACATTCTGTCTGTTCCAAAACTTTTATCCCAATGAAAATATGACTTCTTGATCAGTTTTGAGACTGGAAGTCTCTTTCCATGGAAGCCACATGAGTGTTTGCATTTCTCAAACTGTGGCTCTGTTCAAAGGACCTGTCACTCTCCACCAGATCAGTTGAATCTGTGTTCAACTCACAGTTTTTAGAAGTAGCTTGGGGAAACCTCTAGAAAAGCTTATTTTGGGTTTCACCATTTAGTGAACAACATGATACACAGAGAGGTTAAGCCAGGTATCCATGGGTGAGTTAGCAAATCAGCAGTTCTACAAGCAGAAGCAACAAGATCTTGCCCCAAGCCAAAAAACCATCTCCCAGGCAAACACATCAGACTGCACAGATAACATCTAGCATGAGACAAGCTTAGTAATTTTTCATACCTGAAACCTCACTGTGAGGCTGGGAAGCACGTCCTTGAGAGAAAACTGCATCTGGATGGGTTTAACATTGCTTTCAGTCCACTCCATGGAAGTGCCAGCAGAGCTGCTCTGATTCAATAGCTGATAGTAAACCTTGAACTGTGTTAATATTCCATTGTCCCTTTCAGGTCTGTCCCACCTGAACTCCACAAGGACCCTCCCATCACTTCCTTGTAGGTTATTTTGTAACACATATATTCTAGGGTTCTTAGGGGCTGAAGGAACTGTATAAAAAATAAAGATAAAATACACAGAACAAAATACTCCTGTTAAAACACTCACCCAACCTCATAACTAACTCTACAGATTATCTAAAGCTTAATGGTAATTGCTTTCTGTTTTTCATTAATGTAAGGCTATCTGATTTTAACTTGCCTAACCAAAAGAAAGAACTGTATAAACAGGAAAAAGAATGCACTCCTGGACTGAGATTGGGGCATATCCATTTAGCCAAGTCCTGAATGTAACTATGGGGCTGTAAAAATTTTCACAACACAGAGCGTATTCTATCCCCTTTCCTATTCACTTCAAAATCTACTGCACCTCATAAGCTTTCTCAGTGCTTCAGTCACACAATGCTACATTTTAGCTAACTCAATTTTGACATGCATAAGAGCAAAAATAAACACCGAAGCAAGAGCAAAATGTGTGTAACATTTATTAAAAATCTGCTAAGTGGTTAAGATATTGCATGCAGCCTTTTGTGTTCATTTTAATGAATTCAATTTCTCTTTCTTGCTAGTAGTTACAGGCACACAATGGATATATTGTCCTGCATTTTCTGTTCTGAATTCAATTACTTCAACTGTTTGCATTAATGGATGCAATAGATGATCACCAAAGATACTCAGAAACATGTCCTTGCAACTCTGCCTGCATCTGAGTAGCTCTGAAAGCTGCTCACCCTTTGCCAGGGTTTCACTTGCTGACATTGAGCTGCTCCCAGTACCCATTACACATGAAGAACAGGATGTAAAATGTTAGTACCTCCTTCAGGGGCTCGAAGGGATACAGATGTCGTCGGTGCCTTGCCCCAGTATGTGTATGGAGTGACAGTGAAATCAAAGAGTGCAAATGGTTCCAGCCAATCCACTCGGTAGGATGGCACTGTCAGATTATGGGGGTGAAGGCATCCTTCACCCTCCAGAGACTGCAAATGAAATTAAACAGAACAAAATAAAGCAAGTCTTTCTTCCTACTCCAAAGGCCTCCAGTTTTCCAAAATTCCCTCACCAAACTGGTCACCTAATTCAAAACACAGCTTCTCTTCCCGTGAGTGGGCACTGTGTCACCAGCTCCTGTGGCACTGTAGTGATGTGCAGCAATGTGCCAGCAATCAGTCCTTTAAATTTAAAGCAAAGCTTGCCAAATGCACTGAAGAGGGACAAAAGCTAGATTTCACATTCAGGCAAAGGCTGTCCCATTGCCATCTCAGAGGACACTTCTGTCTCTGAGTTACTGTGAGAGGCTTTCTCACTAATTTTTGATCACTGTAATCTCCTTGCTTGGCTCTTCACATCCCAGCCACTAGCCCAGAGTCACTGCTGGCTGCAGTGAGAAGCGGGACAACTTGCACTCTGATTGCAATTTAGTTTGGTTCTTGACTAATTTGTAAATGCCAGAGAAGCAACAAATTCCATTTCTATTTTAAAATAGATGTATCAGCAAGTAGACACAGTAATACATATAGATAACAAGGAGGGATTGCATCAATATCCTCACTTGTAGAGCTTTTGATCCCACGCAGTAGAAGACAGTTCCCCACTCCACCTTTGTGGAGGGACTCCAAGTGATGTGGAAACTTGAGGAATTTCCTTTAATTCTAAAAGAAGACTCTGGCACTGAATCTGGAATCACTTTTGGTGTAGAAGAAAAATTTCCTGTCCATTAACAGAAGAAATAACAATAATAATATAAAGAATGTGAGGAATAGGTAGACTATTAAATGTGACTTAAAACATTAAAGTAAATCCTATAAGCCATCATTAAATAGAAACAATAAATAACAACACATAGTCTTTTTATCCATAAATATACCATCAGCTTTTATAATTGCATATTATCCTGACATATTTATCAGGTAGTATATATATATATATATGAATATATATATATCAGGTGTAACCTGATATTTTTATTAATAAGCCAAATGACTAAAGAATTTCAGGAATGAAGAACTGCAGGCTGACAGTGAATACCTTTATTGAGGAGTTTAGATAAAGAAAATAATGTACCTGGCAAAGGTTTAAGTGATGCCTGAACAAGGGTAAAGGCTGTAAACTGTGCTGGTTGTGAGAAGGGAATGCTGATGCTCTGATTGACTTCCTGGACTGTGAGGATCTGAAGCCTATTAACCCAGAACAGACGACCACTGTAGTATTCCAGTGCACCCTGAGATATTTCTGAAGTACTCCATGCTGCAAATTCTGTGATGATGGCATTACCACAACTATGGAAATGGAAACATGTATGAAATTAGCAAATTGGTAGCACACATGTAGAGGGAACAGATCTATGCAATGTTTGACATGTTGTTAAGTTTCTTAGAATTCAAGTTCTGAGTATTAAAATTCAAATTCTAAAATGTAGGAGGCAGGAAATCAAATAAAATTTTTTCTTTAGGATCTTTAAAGTAGAACACTTTTCAGAATATAAAACTTTGCATAGATCTGGCATTCATTCCCTTTATTTCATTGGAAAACAATTATAAAACGGTTTAAGATTCTGCTGCATAGATGTAGAAAAATGAGTATTGTGAAAAATCATCCCACCTTCTCTCTGCAATTCCACTGAAACAGTGAAGTCTACTTCAAAGCATGAGATTCTCTATATTCATTGTATCAGGAACCCAGAGTTATTCGACCTTGCTAGTTTCCTTCCATTATTTATTTATATCTATTAACATTTTTCTTCACTGGGATCACTGGTGATTTAATCTGCCTTGTATATTCATCTTGGTAAGAGATTAAATATGTTGTAGGAGGCATGATTTTGCCATCTCAGAAATGTATTTGAGCTTAGCCACCACATGCCATCCAAAACAAATTTGGAAAGGCTTTGACACACCATCAGGTCCATTAGGATGGATCACTTCTAATCTCTGTATTCAGGCATGCCAGGGACAATGATTTATGGCTGCCAATTGGTTCATAATGGAGCTGCATGTTCCAGCTAAAACTAATCAACATATTTTGATCCTTTAAGTGTTTACTATTAATCATAGTAAGTCTAAAATCAGTCATAAAATTCATCTGATTCCCCACAAAGCCAGCCTGCAACATTATGGGTGCATGTAAATACAAATGCTGCTCAATTAAGTTTAAGCAGTTTAATCTGATGCTTGGAAAAAAATTTAAATAATTGCATTCTCCACATGGAAGGGAGAAAAAACATAATATGCATTATTAACTCCGCACTTAAAGAACAAACCACTATTTTTCTCCAGGTTTTAGTATATAATCAATCTAACCCATAAACATTGTTTGCTGTGTTTTGTCTTATTAAACTTTGCCTTTCTGGAGTAATGCAGCCATTTCATGTTCAGGATGATCAAGAGGAAAGCCTGCTGAGTACTGTTGGCTCAGCTGAGAAAGTGATGTCGCTTCAATCCTGGAATTCATGAAAGATGAGCAAGTTACAGACCTCCAGGCACTTGGAAACTGCCAAGAGTTGTAAATGCCAAGATAAAATAGACAATAAGCAGCAATTATTTCCTAAAATTAAGTCTAAAAATTGATTGACCTCAGTTCAGTTGAGGTTCCATACCGTGTTTCTCTCACTTTAAAACTGTTACCAACCATCACAACACATAGTTTTCCATCAGCTAGCTGTGATCATTAGCTCTTCTTTTTGTCTATTGTTAAATTAGTAAATAGTGTTCCCAGCACTGGACAACAATTTTTTCTTGAAGAGTATGACAAAAACTAGAAAATACAGACTTTCTTAGCTGTGCTATTCATTTACTTACCCTTCTTTGCAGAGTGAAGCTCTGTATAGGTTTAGGCATAGATTATCTTGCACAAGCCAGTAAAGAAAACCATGGGAGAGATCCAAAGTTAAGCCAACCACCTAAGAAAAAACAGTCCAAAAAGAAATTTGGACACATCTTCACTTCTGAGGTAAGAGCCCTTAGGCATAACAGTTGTCTAGACAACATCGTGAGTAGCTCTTTATTGGCAGAAATAGCATTACTACCATGAATGTTTATTCTAACACAAAAAGAGATAGCACTAGAAAATAATCAGGTCCTTGGTGGATGCCCGCTTGTAGCAGCTGATGATTTTCTAGATAACATTTTTTTAACACCTGTCACAGTGTTCATCCCTGGAGTATCTGAGTACCTCAGATACAATGGCAATATCACAAGAGCTTAGTGGAATTACCTATCAACACCTCCAGAATACCTCTGGTATTTTAATATTCTTTGTCTGAAATAGGTGAGTGATATCCAGTCTAAAAGTCAGAATGACCTTTTGAAACAAGTATTCCAGGTCTTTTGCCTTTGTTTTCCAGCTTTGATTTTATACATAAACAGTTAAAATATTGCATTGCTTATGGAAAACAGATGCAAAATTTTAATTCATTTATTTGATTAAGCAGGAAATTTGATTTTTATTTAATTTTTTTTATTTAAAAATTTTTAAAAATTTATATTATTTTTTTATTAAATAAAGGGGTAAGGAAATTAAGCAATTTTCCTGTTCATTACTTCAAAGTTTCGTCTTCCTTTCAGGGAGGTGAAAGATTTGTTGTTTCTTTGTAATAGGACCTATTATTCAAAATAGTTTTCTTGTTTCTGCAGTAAACAACAGATTCTATACCATATGCAACAGTAATAAAAATCAGACATTTAATAATCTGTTCTGTGAATAACAAAGAATTTCCTTCCATAAGTTAGTCTGCTAAATGTTATCAAGTTTAATCAATTTTGTATCATTAGCACAGCTTACAAGTTGTTTGGGGTGTCTCTGAACATGTTTTCCAGCAGCTCTCAAACTTCTCATGCAAACACTAGTCAGAACTATTCTTTTATAAGCTTAAATTTCCATTATGTATGTAAGTGGAACAGCCTTTTTTCCCCCTAACTCTTCATTAATAAACTGCAGAAGATGATGACAGGAAAGCAAATGCTATATCACTTAGTTGTCTGTTGCTCCTTATGTAATCACATTCTTGACATATTTCTGTTGACATTGTATGTCAGAAAATCAAGGTTTGAATGATTGCTCCTGTAGGTTGTCCTGTTAAAAATATCTCACAGCGTGTATCTGCCCAAGTGTATATTTAGTCAGTCGTGCTATATTTTATCCCATTTACCTATTCTCCCTCCTATGCTCAACACCAAAAGACATCTTCCTGAATTTATGTTGCTTTTTTGAACATTTGGGTCCCTCTTCCTTGCCCCATTTTTTTTTTTTCTGCAGCTATAACGTTTTCCTATAGATGTGTCCATCTTTTTTATCCTGATCCCTGTATCACCATTATTAAAAGGCAAATAAATATTTGTATTATTCATTTTCAGGAGTTAGGCAGTAGTTTAACACCTCCCTTCCATTACACTTCAAAAACAGGTAAACATTTCCCAGTTCATGAGAGGCATTGGTCTCTGGGCACAACATGTATTTTGATGGTGCAATGTAACAGAACATCATGAGATGCAGGAAAAATTTAGCTATTTGAAATACCCTTTGACTACAAATATTGAAATCACACATAAAGTTCCACATAATGCACTTTGCTGCTCCCCTATAAATTACTTTTGTTCTAGTCATATTGTACAGTGTAAACAACCTACTAAGTGCTTTGGAAATTCTATGCCAGATCCTAAGATGGAATAAATCAGAGTGGCTCTGCTAAAATCAATCAAGCTCTGCCAATACACACCAGCTGAGCTAAACAACTGATCAGAAAATAAAATAATTGCCATAAAAGGATCTAGTTCCTGCCAAAGAAATTAGGCTTTCAAAGCTCTGCCTTTGTATTTGTTTAGGAAACCTGCCATTTTCACAGCAGTCTCTTCTATTCCAACTCCTAGTATTCAGATTTCAAATTAAAAGGATGTGAAGTTACAAACTGCTGAAGATCCAGCAGAACAGCAATTCTTTATTAGAAAAACAGATGGTGAGTACCAGTAAGAACCATTTATGTGAAGAACATGGTTCAACTGTTGGATAACAGCAATTAACTGTTACATCTGTGCTTTAATACTGAGGTAAGGCATGCTCTTTTCAGGTAAAGGAAGATAAATATTAATACCTCTGCAAACCTATATTTGCCTCTTGATATTGAGATAATAACAACCAACTCAATTCCACCATTAAAGCATGCTGTGCTGTCCTATTTTTTTTATGGTTTTATTCTGAGTTTTATTTGATAAAGAAACACCTGTCAGCTATAACTGGTCACTTCTCAATCCAGACATTTTTACTTGGCTTTTTGCCTGTGTGCATCACAGCAGGAGGCTGAGTTCAAGAAGTCAGTGCATAGATTAGGGCAGCAGAGAAGCAGGAGAGGAGATGTTTGTTTGTAGGAGGTGTGAATAAGTGAATGGTTGAAGGCTGGTATCACTGACATAGAGAAAGGTGCAGAAAAAAAATAAAAATGACAGGACCAGACAAGAAGTCTTACTGCTGCCAGGGTTCTTAAAAGGAAGAACAAGAAATTTGAGGTTAGCATGAGGCGATCCAGAGAAGCAAGCAGTGAATCAAAAGAGAAGGGCAAGGAAGTTGAGCTTTGGCACTTAGAATAAACTGGAACTTGTCCGTCCTTTGCCACAGATCATGCAGAAGAATGTGCAAATCCAAGTGTGCCACTGAGCTTAGATAACAAATATCTTTCCATGTAGACAGTTCACACCAGCCAGCTTCCACAGAGAGGTAGGGAGGCTGGTGCTGGATTGGTCCTTTGCAGCACAGACTTCTCTCTCACATACAAAAGTTTAACAGTTCTTCTGTGTGCAGGATTACAAGGATAGTGGCACACCAGAACCTGCCTTCCTTCTTCCCAAGCCCTCAAGATAGTAAAAGACCTGTGAGATTAGCTAGCCTTTTGGAATGTTATTCCTTTTCATGGACTAAACTAGGCCTGGCTTTTTTTTTTTTTTTTATAGATGTGGAGGTTGTCTGTGCAGGCCTCAGAGCACATCAAAATGTCTCTGGGTAGGAAAAGGGAGCTAATGAGCTTCCACATGCTACAGAATCTTTGGCGCTCTATTGCTGGAAATAGCATCTTTATTTTCCCTTTCCTTTCTGCTTCTGCATGGGACCCATTCTCCACGCTAACAGCTAAAACAACAATCCCCGTCCCGTTTTCCCCTGGTGCTGGCAATGTCTTTCCTCACTCTTGCAAGAAGCCCCCTTCTCTCTGAGGAGCTGCTCTGCCCTGCACCAGGCTCTCCACAGCCTTCTGGAGCTCCTGGTGAGCCTGGGGCAAAGCAAGAGAGGCCAAGCCTGTGTCTGACTTGGGCATGGGATAAAGAGAGGATGGGGAAGGGAAGGGAAGGGGAAGGAGAGCCTTGGCAATCCTCAGGGTGTTGAACTTGCTGTTCCTGCCACCACATGGGGGACAGAATCAGGGCAAGATGCAGAATGTCAGAACCAGAGGACACAGTTTCAAGCTGAGCCAAGGGAAGATACAGGTTGGACATTAGGAAGAAGTTTTTCACAGAAATAATAATAAAGCATTGGAATGCTTTTCCTGGGGAAGTGGTGGGTTCACTATCCCTGGATGTGTTTGAGAAAAAAGGACTGGATGTAGCACTTTGTGCCATGGTCTAGTTGAGGTGTCAGGGTGTGGGTTGTATTCCATGATCTTGGAGGTCTCTTCCAACCCACTGATTCTGTGATTCTGTGTCAGGGGCAGATGTGGCACCCTCACCAGCACTGTGGAGGCAGCAGCAGCAGCAATCTGGGCCAGGCTGCAGCAGGGGCAGATGCCATTCCCCCTCTCTCATCACCACAGGTGAAGCCTGTTTTTCTAACAGCACCTCTGCAACCTGAAATGCAACCCTGGTATCCTAAACCTCAAAACTGGCGGTGTCAGTCCTGCAAGCTGGGGTGCATCACAAAAGAGGCAGGATGCTATGCAGCTCTGGTTCCACATTTTGATGTGAAAGCCAGAAGTGGTCATTAGACTTAAATAATTTGGAAAAAAAGAAGAACCTTTCACATGTGGGAAGGAGCAGCATTACAATCACAATTTTGACAGCCATGAACACTGTCTGTATTCAAGAGATCTAAATACAAAAGCACACACCACCCCTCCACCCCATCTCTCACCAAAAAGAAAGAAAAGTAAAAAATCAGTCACCTGTTTACCAGAAAACTGTAGCTGCTCTTGTAACACGAGATATTCCTCTCCATTCAGTCTTGTGCTCTCCACTGAGTACATAGTGGCCCAGTACAAATAGCCATTTACTGAATCCACAACTAGATCCTTCACTGGGAACACAACATGAGCTACAACATCTATATGGCCTCCCCACAGTGATTTCCTGTAGATCTAGGGTCAAAAGAATTGACTTTAGTATCACATCTAAATCATCAACTATGATCAGCTGACTCTACATTAGTGACTTTCCCCAGCTGTTTATCAAAGACTGTGCAAGCCTTCAGCTTTCAAAGACTAAACCTTTTGCATTCAAAGTAAAAGGATGAAGAATAATGCAAAATTATTAGTTCATTTTTGCCATCAAGTAACAAAAGAAAGAAGCTGAAATAGCTTTTTCCCTTCACTTTCCCAGTTTTGGCAGCCTTCTGTCTGACAGAATTTCTCACCCACTTCATATTCACTATTCACAAGTGTAAATGAGGGTGCAAGGCAGTGTGAAATCTGGCCTCCTAGCTCCAGTTTTTAAAACAGCTTCTGACATTGCACTTAGAAGAAATGAAAGGCATAATTTGACAGCACTGCATAAATTAGCACTACAATTTTGAAGTCAGATACCTTTTAAATAATTCACATGTCAGTGTTCCTGATATGAGAGTGTACAAAGTGCAATTGTAATTATTTCTTAACTGCAGTGATCTGCAAAATGTCACAGAGCAGAGGTCAATCTTGAAAATCTTTGTGTAAACAAATAATGCCAAATTTGATTAAAATAAAGTCCATCTACTTCTTGGCTGAGATCAACAGGGCAGCCTCCATTTTCACTATCTTCATTTATTTTTACAATGTTGAATCCAACAAAACTGTTGATAGCACGTTTGATTTGCCTGCTTTGCACCTGGTGAATTCAGTATCCTGTATTAGTGAATGTTAGTGCATATTTTACCCCAAACTTCTGTATAACTGTGGAAAATCACTTGAGGAAAGAAAAGCCTCCTTGTTCTACACTATAATGGCAAAGGTCCAAATGTATCTCAGGTTGCAAGAAGAAGGGATTATTTTCCCAAATTGTGCCCTACAGTCTTTATTGTTGACTTAAGGGATTTTTTTTTTTCTTTTAAGAAATGCAGCTATACCTACCATATTTGCTTTGCCAGCCCAATACAGGCACTGTCCCAACCAATCAAAGGCCAACATCCTGGCATTTCTGACGTCAGACACATAAGTGCTCTCAGTGGTACCCTTTCTTTTGTTCAGTGTCCAGATCTGAACTTCTCCCATGGAATTAATCCAGTAAAGAGTGTTATTATACCAATCAAGGTCTTGAAGAAAAAAAAAGATGTTAAGCACTACACAAACATGTCAATTAAAAAAAAAGTAAGTCATCGTTTTAAAGAATAAAAAGCAGTCAGGTACTTCAGCTTTAAAAAAATTAATACAAATGCACAGTTAGGCTCAGCTAATGTGAAGGTAGATGCTTCTTTATAGGATATAATGTACATGTATTGTACATATACAGCCCTGATTGCTATAAATGTATGACATATATTGGGATGCTGGAGACGGAGCTATTTAGTTCAGAGGGTTGATTTTAGCTCTGCTGTAACCATGGTGCTGTGGTGATGTCAGCAGGGTTTCACTAAGGATTAATTTGACTCATAAAATAGAAGAAGGGGGATGAACCCAAAGGGTTGGCTCGGTGAAGCTGTTGTACTGCACTGAAGGACATTCAAGTCTAGAGAGCTCTTGTCTTTCAGTGCTGTTGGTGAAATTTATGGAGAGCTAACTATGCCAAAAAACCTGTAGCAGCAGCATACAATTAGTTTAGTAGGTACCTGAAACATTCCTTATATGAGGATAGAGGAGTTCTTCTGGCCTGTAGCTATCCAATCTCTGCTTCCAGAGACCTTCAGGCCCCACAGCCAACATATAGGGTTCTTCTTCAGCTGCAAAGGAAGAAAACTGCACTTGTGCACACCAACAAGCAATTTATGTATAGTATTTGTATTTCAATAGCAGCAGTGCCTGTTTCTGGGAAGTTACAAAAGCACCTTTAAAACTGCCCCTGTCCTAAGGAATAAAGGACAAAGAAGAAATGCATGAAAATATCATAATTTGAGGAACTCAGAGGTTCAGGGCAGGTTCAGATCCAGAACAATAAGGCATTTTGGAATCCTATTAGATGCTGAAAAAAACACTGTGGGTTTGGACCTGTTCTTACTGAAGTCAGGTAAAAGTCACCCCTAAGCCAGGCCATCACCTTAAACTGGAAGCTATTTTCCCCTCAGACATAGGTTAATTTGGGTGAAATGGGTTTCATAAAACATTCCAAAGACATGGAAATCTCAGACATTTTACACATAGCCATTTCCCCTGATTATCTATTCTCAAACCAAGGATTATCAGCATTTGGTGAGCTGCACTTTTCTATAAATTGTCATTAACCCTCAGGGCACTGCACAAACCACTTGATTGCAGAAAGTTCTTTACAGAGCAGTGGAAAGGGATAAAACCTCTTTTACCATGTCAAATAATGTTTTTGATGGAGTACTTGCTTTAGAAAAACTTAGATAAGTGCCAATATTAATTAATAAATAATATTTATATAATTATTCTAGTTTGAGAATCTTACTACTTTAACTTAAAGCAAATTTACTTATCCTGTATTCTTTAATATTTCTAAGAAAAACCTTTTTGTGCCCCTTATTTTGCAGTCTTTGCCCAAAATGTGTGCTTCACTAGGTGGAAAGATTTATACACACTTTGTTCTTCATTTTTCCTGTGTGACAAAGCAATTCTCACCTTCTTCTAAAGTTGTACCTCTAAATGACTCTGACCATGGCCCTGCACCAGCAGGAGACACAGCTCTGACTGACACCTCATATACTGTGAAGCTGGCCAGCCCCTTCACTGTAAGCCTCGTGCTACTGATATTTGAGACAACCCATTCCTCCTCAGATGGCAGCTGAGGTGACACCTTCACATCATAGGTCCAGTTCTGCCAAGCAGATAAACCTGTGCAAAGCAAATAATTGTGTTACTACAGAGTACATGGTTGTAACTGGTGATACACATCCTTTGAGAAAGATGTATATTGGAGACTCCTTTCAAAAATGCCAGTATCAGTGGAATTAGGAAAGAGACATTAAAAATTTGCACCCTTCTCCTCTGGCCCCATGCTTCAATCCCCCATGAAGGACAAAATTAGAACAAAAATTTTCCCTGGCCAGGTAAAAGACACATGCACAGAGGGTAGAAACCTTAGCACAGTCACTGATCAAAAGTCATTACATCTCTGCCATGCATTTTCTCTGTGATATCAGTACCCCACATTACTGCTACTCCATAACACACTTAAGATCAAGCTTTCCCTAAAATCCTTCAGGGGACATATGAGTTGCCAAAACAAACTTCTGTTAATTTAAACAGATAATTTAGCTATTTTACTGGCAAATTATGGACTAAATTTTTCAAACTGACGTAATTCCATAACTTCCATCAGGATCTGCTACTGAAGTCACTAAGGCCTAAATCAAGAAAAGGGAAGCCCGGAAGTTGCTTCTCTGGAAAGAAAAGAAGTAGACCTTCAAGGAGAATCAGCTGAACTTACTGGTTCCAATGGTGTGTTCAGGTGGTCTCCAGGTGATCACGGCTCGGTCCTCTCCAAAGAGAGCCATGACAAGATGAGGAGCAGTTGGTAAAGGAAAAGGCTGAGTTGATGGCCCATAGAAAACCAAGTTGCCAATGCCAAAGTACTCTGGATAATCCAAATTGCAGTCCACAATGTACTCATTGAAGCTAGAACTTCCCACTGGAGAGACCTCCTCGTGGAAAACAGCCGAACCATCTGTGACTGTGAACGTGTTGTCCTCGTAAACGAAGCTCTCCATGTCATCTAGTGGCACACGTGATCGCAGCGTGTGAAACTCTGAACCATCAAGAAAACCTGACACAAAGGCCTGCTCTGTTTTGTTGAAGAAAATGAGTCTCTTAGATTGGAAGTTGATTGTGAAGGTTCTCAGAGCACTGGATCTCACCACTGGTGAAGCTGCGGAGGCAGTGCCAGGAAAGAGTGGAAGGTTTGCTCTGTATATGCCATCCTCCAGGAGACAGAAAATATAACTGGCCATAGAGCAAAATAAACCCAAATAACTACAGTGCAAGAAGTCTGTAGATGAGACACAAATATTTTAGCAGCTAAGACATGTGCCTGTCTTTATGCACAATAGAAAAATGCTTTTGGCTCTATTAGTATATATATGCTGAGGAAGTAGACACATCAGTTTTTACCTTCTGGGAATTTGCATAGTAGATTATTGGAGAATATTCTTCTATAATACCTTACATGTTAAGCATGAAAACACTTAAAATCCATAAAGCTTCATACTCATAAAAGCATGAAATTTCTGAAACCTCATATTTCTGTATTGGAAAATCTTTATCTCTTCTGCTAACGTCCTAAGGAAGAAAATGCAGGAAACAATAATGTATGGCACCTCTCTTGTTCCAATTGTTTTGTAGTCTGTTACTTGTTGCTAATTGCACTTCTGTTTTGTTAACCTAAGTGCTTGAAGCAGAAACCTAGATGACAAATGAAGTGGAGAAAATTAGAGAGGAGCTTCATAGCACCTTTGGCACCAAGTGCTCCAAGGAGTTCACTTACCCATTATAGGGATCAGCTATAACCTTCCTAGGGGATGTCACGTAAAGAGGAGTGATGTCTTCAGCTACCGTGCAGTTCTCTAAATGACAGGCATGTATCTGGGAAATGAGAAGAAAAACAGGTGATGCATCCATAGGGTGTTTGCTAATGAGCAGACAAGCTGACCCGAGATTCCTCCAGGGGACTGAGAGAGTGAAATGCCTCTCTCCCAGTCCTAGGTCCTCCTGGGCTCCTGGGCGTTCAGTCAGCCAAGTGAAATCCTTGTGCACAAAGCCATGACAGCTTACCCTGAAGCTGTCAGTCATACCTCTAAGCTGGAGGGAAAAATTGTGTATCCAACTGCCTATACTCAATTTGGAGGTAAAGTACACTTTGAAAAAGGTCTGGCATGGAAGGGAAATGTTTCTCTGATCCTGGAAGCAATACCTTGGAATTCAGAAATCTCTGCCATGGCTCTGTTCATTGACAGTTCATTTATATCTTTTAATCACTATTGCTTTTCCTTCTCCCCATTTCCCATGCAGTAAGCAAAAAATCAGACAGGACAAGAGGATTAAAAAAAATAAATCTCCTGCTAACCATTATGGGCAAGTTTCTAGTCCTTTGTACATCAGAGGATTACATGGGTATATGCAAAATCTGACCATCAGTGCCAGACTAATGCAATTAGTAGACTGATGTTTTATGAGTATGAAATCCAGTGCAGGGTTGCCATCTCCATTTTTACTGAAGCAGCTGTAATCTGAGCTCTTACCATTGTATGAAACATTTAACATATTTTGTAAATTATGGCAGACAGTAAAATCACCGTCTAGTTATCTGACCATCTTCCTGAGGCAGAGTAGGGAATGAACAGAGTAGATGGGAAACAAATACTATACTGGGTATGAGGAGGGTGTGAAGTCAGTCTCAAAAACAAAACCAAAAGAGTTATGCCTTATGGAGAAAAATAAGGCAAGGAGCCAGAGTTCCATGTAGGGTGTTTACTTTAAATATGACCTGATAGTCAAGCCTTTCTTCTTTTTAAATCACTAAATATATGAATATTAATTTTATATTAAAATTTGTTTTTGTAATGATATTTCGTGCACACATATCTATACGTAAATCATATTTTCTCATGTAAAATTAATCACGTAATGGTTCAAATTAAGCAAGTAATTAATTAAGCACTAGAGCATTACCTTTCCATTCATGACAAAGTATATCCTCTGGTAAAGCCAGTCTACTGAAATGGACACAATACTCCCCCAGCCAGCATAAAAGAGCAATAGGTTGGATACATCAGACATATTTGCAACTCCTTTCACCCAGATAGAATTCCCTTCAGAAAAATAGACGACTTGCTGATAAATATTCACAGAAATTCCTAAAAATAGAAATATATGTGCACACAGATAATGAAAGAAAGGTTTCAGTTTTTCAGTTAATTTTCTATTTGCCTTAAAAATATGAATTTTTCAGTCTGCAACCCATCATCATCATCATCATCACAGAAAGTCAATTTTCATTCTCCTCACTTCCAGTCTTCTTTCAGATAATAAGAAAACATTCTATTTGCTATGTAAGTGACATTATTATAGAGAATTGCCCTTCAGAAAGGTAATCAAAGAGAGAACATGTAATATGCAAACTGACACTGATTGCCCCTCTACAGGTCAAACAGATGCAACTGGCATCTCCTCACAAAGCACTGTTCATTCCAGAATTCAAGCTTGAGATTATCTGTGCCACCTCTGCACTATCAGAGACTATTTAGTCAGGGACAACGTTCTTTCTCTGAAGCCTTTGTGGCTCTGTGAAATTTGGTGGATAAACTCAGGTTTCCACACTGTCACCAAGGACTAGTGTAGATAAGAAACACTGGAGTGGTGAGTAATTTGAGATAACATCTGGTTATCTGGTGACTTCAGCTACTGAGTGACTCATTAGTATGCTGACATAGTAGCACTGTCTTTTAACACTTGGCATTATTTTATTCAGGAGTTTGAACCATTTCATTTCCCCATATTCATGTTGAGAAAAAGTAGATATTAATCACAGGAAAACATATTCATCTTACCTCAATTTAGATACCTACAATGTAAAAAATTAAACAGCTGCCTAGATATGGTGAGGAAACAGTTGCATTGGGGAGAACAATTTATCTCTTCCTAATGCCTGCCACTTCAAATACATCAAATCATGTCCTGAAAGTTCCTATTTCTCCTGATTGACTATAAAGCAACTATGTGAGGTGCATTCTGCCTTGGTGTAAAGAGGTCTTAGTTGTACTTGACAGCAAAGGAGAGGGCCCAATCTGATTTTACCTGTGATGTTGTGGTGTATATTACCACCTGATAGGCACTGAGCAGCTTCAAGGAAACGTCCTGTGTATCTCTTCCTTAAAGATTCTTTTCTGGATAGGAAGAGCCATGCTGCTTTTTCCTTAACTAGCAAACAGAGAAATTCAGAATTTAGGTGACTGCAGCATGTTGCTAACTTGGATACATCATTAATAGACATGCATGTGTACCCAAATGTACCTATGTCTGTACTGTACATTCTTACATTAGCAGTGACAGACCAAAACCTAAACTCTTAGAGTGTTGAAAGCATATGGAGTTATTCATCATTACCATTGATTCTGGCTCCTCACACAGGGTGAGAATACAAAGTGAATTTCCACACCATCATTTCCTGTAACAATACTCAGCTCCCAAGTGAAGGAAAGCAAGCTGGACCAAATGAAGCCCTACTGACTTGAGAAAATGAAGGCACTAAGACATCCATGTGATTACAAGATTCAGCAGAAATAGGATATTTAACCCCTCTGGACTTCTTTGAAAACCCCAGTCAAACTAGAATATCCCACACAACTGGAGAAAAGCAATGCAAGAATGTTTATTTCATGTGTTTTGTTGTGATGAGTAGCGATTTACTCAAAAAACAAGTACCCATCACAGATAAAGATGATAATGGGATAGTATCATCTTCTTCAATGGTGATAAACTTACTAAATTTTTTTTCTAATAAAGTCATGGAATTTTTAAGTCAACAAGGATAGTTTTGGTCACATAAACTGATTTGACGCTTATAAAGGCCCAAGTAATTTACATCAAAACCTCTTCAGTAAATCTGTACCTTCTGTCTGGGCTATGCATAGCTCTGGGAAAGATAGCTTGCCTCACTTCTGGATCTCAGAACCTTAGAAATCTAGCACATGCCCTGCTAAATTGATTGTTACCTTCCTTTTTAATGATGGAGTTTTATTTTTAATATGATTTTGGCTAATTTCCATCAGCAAACAATTCTTCCCTTTTTTTTCTCCTCTCCAGTTTAAGCAGCTGTCTGCAATCAGATATAATTTCCTCATATGGATATCACAAAACTGTGATCAATGCTGTCTTAATTTATTCCCAGATAATCTGCATAGATTGAGCAGCATGTATTTCTCACATGATGCACTGTGAATAATTTCAGTAATGATGAGTTCAGAGCAGAGTACAAGGGGCCAATATTACCTCTTTATCTCTTTTCAAGTAACATTTCTTGCAATCTACAGCAACAATCAGGTTCTTGTCCTGACTCTTGCCAGGGCTCATACCTACACAGCTCAGTGGTTGATGCATTAACACCATTTCTGGACATGATACATGGGGAAGGGCTGTTCCTGTTCACATTAGCACAGAGAGAAAGCATGTGCCTGTGCAATTCAAGGGGAAACATTTATGAAATTTTATTCATTTATTTATAGAAATTTAATTTGTTTATTGAAATTTTATGTCATGACTAGTAAGGGTGGGTGGGGTGGTTCCTCACCTCCATAAGGTGGGGCTTTGGGGGTCCCTTTGGGTTGGTTTGTTTGTTTGTTTGTTTTCTACCTTAAATTAGTTGCTTGGCAATTGGATCGACATAGTGAACACAGTCCTGACTCTTCAAAAATAACATATGCATTTATGACTCAGGGTCAGCCAACCCTAGAGCAAACCTCTGTGGAGGTGTCAAATAAAGAAATAGTGTGTCTGAGCCAATACACACACACACACACACAAAAGTAATATTTTAAAAAGCACTAGAGAAGAAACTTCAGTTTCTCTAACCAATAGCAGCAAACTGGCAATTCAGAGACAGTCTTGAAGTGCTTTCATAAAACTGAAGCATTTCCAGGTGTTTGACAACTGAATCTTTCCATGAGAAGGAAAGTCTTGCATTTTCTTTCCTAAAATAACATTTTTATAATATCATTTTCACTCTTATTTGTGTTCTATCTCAACGTGTATATTTCTTTACTAATTAATTAATAATTCTGCAATACTTTGAGCAATAGTTATAGTGTATCACCTTCAAACATAATTAGTTGATATAGTAAAATAAATACCTGCATGAAAGAGCCAAAAAAAATTGGTATGATTTCACATATTTAGCTTGAGATAACTGAGAATTTTTGACACAATAGTTTCACACTAAGTATATTGAGAATTTTTGACAAAAGAGTTTCACATTAAGTATTTCATATTATAAGAAATACATTCATTTGGCGGCTGTTAAAATCTCATTTAGAAAATGGAATCATGCTTTTTTCAGTTGCCACCTGAGACCACCATGGTGCTTTTTATTTGCAATACAACCCAAATCCATTTGGGTCTACCAGCTCCACAGGCTGTTCCCATGCTGTGCTGCCTTTGTCATGTACACAGGGGAAGAACAGGACCCTCTCTGAGGTGCTGTTGGCTCCTCAGTGTATAACTTGACATGTTCATAGTCTAAATATTTGTATGACAAGCCAGGGAGCGTGGGTTTGTCCCCAGGATCAGACAGTGACAAGGACTCTGCTACTCTTGTACCTTTGGATGGTGGGGTTGTGATGTTGGCTTCAGCACGGGGTCCAGCACCAACCTCATTAATAGCCACAATACTGAACCTGTGGTACACCAAAGAGACAGGTTTTTGGTTGGCAGGTTTCCTTCAAAAGATTACCTGAGAAACATTTTATCAAGGAGGGAAGCTGTTGCAAAAGTGCTTGACTTTCAGAAAATTTCCTTTTAAATATAATGCTCTGGGAAAATTTAGAATAAAAACTAAACCAGCCAAAGTATGAATTGTCCAAAGGCAGAACAACAACAGAATCTTCTAAATTTCAAATCAAAATAAATTTTCAGACTCAGAAGAACGACTCAACTTCATTTCAAAGGAAGATCTGTATTTGCTAGTACAAGCAGAATGCAGACCTTCGTGTTTAATAAAAATGAAGGAATTTTTCCAGAAGTTTAAAGGACTAAATAAGACCGGTCTTTCTCCTGCTATACTAAAAACATGCCACACAAGCATAAAAAAAATAAAAACAGCAACTAAGAAAATGCAGCCTCCTAGCCCTATATCAAGCTGCTTTTCCTTCCTCGCCATCTGACTTCTGCAAAAGTAACTAAGTTACTTGGGATAGCTCTGTTAACTCAAGGAAGGTGCCCTTGCCTTTGGCAGGAATTTAAGTAAATAGCATAACTCTGCAGAAGGGGTATTAAGGCATAATCAGTGCTATTTGGGCAGTAAGTGTAACCTCATACCTGACCAGGTTGACTATGTTTTCTTTTTGTACCTGTAAGTGGTGTTTGGGAAGGTGGAGTAGAACTGAAAGCTGTGTCCTCTTGAAGCTCTCAACAATTCATGATTCTCACTAGTCAGGACCAAGTTATATCCAACAATCAATCCATTAGGAAAAAGTGGTGGAGACCAACTAACTTCAACAGTGTTTGGGCTTGAACTCTGAATGTCTTTAATGACAGGAGCTGTTGCAGGAACTGCAAGACAGAAGTATCTGACTCTAGTACTTAAGACATTAATTGTTTTTCATTTTTAAATACATTTTTAGGTTTCTCACCTGTTAATTCACACCAATAAATATTATTAGGGACTGTTAATATTTCAGCAACATTTTAGGATTTTTTTTAAATATCCAGGAAAACAGGACTGTGTTTCAAATGAATACATTCATAATTATGTACAAAAGTATCCCATCTGCCCTCATTATTTTGACCATGTGCTTTTCTGTGCTTGCTTCTAGAACCAAAAGGAGGGAGAAGCCCTAAATCTTCTAGGTCAAACAAAAAGAACCTCTAGTTGTTTTTTTTTTTGGTCTTCTGCAGCAAGGCACAACACACACATGGTTCTGAAGATTAGGCACCAATGTTTTCTGCCAAAGAAACAACAATAAAACCCAAATGTTTCTGCTAAGGTCCTGAAAGGTGGAATTAATAGAGCAATTCATTACCTCCAAAAGCCTGTGTCCGGTAGCTGGGACTAGGTGGAGAATGGAGTTGCAGCTGAGATGTAATGATCCAAACCACTTGAAACACGTATTCTGTGAAGGCCTGAAGGTCTTTGACAGTATATGAAGTTTCAGATGCTACCTAGATTAATGCACAAGCACAATTGGGCTTTGTCTTCCTCCAGCTGCAGATACTATGTAGGATGTTATGAGGGTGAAAGAGATCTCAGACAACAACATACATATTTCATGAAAAAAAAAAAGCAGCATCCTAAGTTTAATTAAGAGGACATTCTCAAAGTTATTTTCAGCATAGACTCTGATTTACAATCCTTCAGAACATTTTCTCTTCTCTTACCTCGGAACACAGCACCAAATCTCAACAATGAGCAGGTGGATCAAAGGATTGATAAAATACAATAGTAAATTTTAAGAAAAAAGTTTAAGAAAAACGCACTAAAATAGTAGTATATTACAAGCAATGTATTTTAAACATATACCACAGGTTTCAGACACAAAGGACCCTAGTTACACTGAAATATTTATTGTCTGAAGTAATTGCTCCCTATTATTTCATCAATGATTCATTCAGAATAACTTCCTGCTTAACAAATTATCTTTACCTTTGATTTGTGGCACCAACTTGTCATGCCCTGTAAATTGGTCCAATAGAGATGATGGCAAGATAACAAGTGTACAGCTGACGCAAAAGAACAAATTATGAGAATAACTCTACTGAGTCAGAGCAAAGATCCTTGTAGCCAAGTATTGTGCTTTGACAAGGACCAAAAAAATTTCTCTAGGGAAAGGTGTTGAAGAAAAGAAAGAAAAGGAAGCCTACAGCCATACTTCTCCTGAATATTTTCATTCGCATTTCACAAGCATGGCTCAACACGAAACAATGGGAATATTTGCATTTAGTAGAACTCGATTTTTTCTTCTGCTAATTTTTCCAGTCACTTTTCAAACCTGATTTAGTAATTTTAGCAATTTTAATATTCAGGATTTTAAATTTAGCAATTTAACATCCACACATGCCAGGAAGCAGCTGAACATTTCAAATACCCATTTCAGTGAGGAAATAATTTTACTAATTTTGAACCTGCTATCCGCTAGTTTCCATCAAGGTCCCTAGTTCCAATGTTGGAGGAAATGGGGAATAATCCACTGCTTCTCAGCTTCCCCATGCCACTCATGACTTTGAACATGTACCTAACATATTATCCAATATATTTCTAAAAAAAAAAACATAAACAAAAACAAACCAAAAACAAACCAAAAAAGCAAACAAACAAACAAAAAAAGAACCAAAAACCTAGGGTCAGAGAAGAGCCAACTTCCTTGCAAAGTAAAAGGAGGTGTCCTCCCTTACCTCTGTGTACCTCCAGTCACCAGGGAGCTTGTTGAACTTCCACTGGATAACATATTTCACCCCAGAGATGTTAGCTGCTTTCCACCCTAATGTGATGCTCTGGTTTCCAATGAGAGATGCAAATGGTGCACTAGGTTTGTTCAGATAGTCTGTGGGGAAAATATGATATAACAGGAAGAAAATTTCTTTCATAGCAATTCCTGGATCTCAAAGGTGAAAACCTTTCACCTCTCACAAATAAAAGCTGTGAAGCCCATAAAAACACATAAAAGAATATTTTTAAAATGTTGCTGAGTAACTTGCTTGGCATTTTAAAGGCAGTTTGATACATCAGACAGAAATGGACCCAGTGCAATGTGAGTTGTGACTACAGCCCCATACTTGTGTAAGTGCATTTTTAGTTACAGCTACTTAGTAAATTTTTTCTGAATAGAAACATAGAGCAGGCATGAGAGCCTTCTGATAAGATTTTCAAGGGAACTATTTCAATAGCACTGTATTGGCCCAAGGTATCATCTTAAATCATGTCTATGAAAGGGAGAGAAAAATGTTTTACTCCAAGAAAAACTTCAGTGTGTTTGTTAAAAGAGTGGTAGCTTTGTGATTAATGAGAATACTCAAGACATTCCTATTTTTTAAATAAATCCAGATCATAGAACGAGACTATGAATTTATCAGACTGTCAATTGGACACAGGACTCTATTCAGACTTACTTAGTGCTTCAGCTCCATATGCATCCTCTGCACAGCTACAGCCAAACTTACAGGAAACTGTCTGTGTAGGGCACAGAACTCACTGGTTAGCTTTGTGCAAAGGCAAACTTCCTTCCAGAATCATGCATACACATCTTAAATACATACAAATGTTGAGGGCATTTTGCATATACACAAGCCCTGTGGAAATAATTGTATTAAATCTAAAAAGTAGCACTACCATGAACTCACTCCAAAGATTTTCTTGAGAGCCTTTTCATCAATTCACTGGGCCCTGAATTAAAGGTTTCCTCCTTACACACTGTCCCTTTGTGGAAAGCATGAACTACTTTATATAGTTCATTACAGTTGGAAATAGACTTCAGTGATGACCATGGAGTCAGGAAGACAAGGTTTTTTACTAGTTGGATATATACTCCACATTTTGCATTTTGCACGTTGCTTCATGTATTCCCTATGAATGAGGCACATTCTTACATTGTATTTCCAGTGAAATCTCAAAATAGCTGAAATTGGCAATTTTTAAGAGTGGCCATGCCTAATTCACACTTCCTTTTCAGCAGGAAAACTAGTCCTTCTGTTACAGTTGTGCCTACAAGCTGCAAACATAACAGATACCCCAGGGCAGTGAGCCTCACACTGACATCCTAAGAACAGAAAATTCCCGAGTCTTCAGTTCAGGTAGGGAAGAAAATATAGTGTCATCCTGCTTTTTTTAAGTTGAGAACTAAAGAAGATGTAGAAACATGTTCTAGGTGGGTCTCAGTAGCTTTAAAATTAAATGCAAGATCCAGTTTCCCAGAAATCCGAAACTTTTGAGAAGTGGTGACTCGGGCGTTTCTGGGCAAGATGTTTATTTGGGCTCATTTTATTCTGCAAGTTCATCCAGCCTTTAAAATCTTGATGTTTGCTCCATGCAGCAGCAACCTTTCAAGTGATAATTAACTTTTAGATCACTCAGAAGCAATTCATTATGGCAAGTGAGGAAAGTTTTTTAATTGTTATTCCTATGATCTGAGGAAACTCCCTTCCAGTACCCTATGGAACCTGATAAGACATGTTATTTCAGACAACACAATTACAGCCCAGACACATTTGAATACTTGTTCAGCTGTATATTCTTATAAACATAATGTCACATCTAGACATTCAGTGCTAAGTGCAAGCACTTGTAATTTTTTTCCAGTATTTTCATATTCAGAGAAATAAAATGCTTCCAGGTAAATTGTCACCACCGTTAGCAGGTGAAAATTCAGATATTGGCAGATATAAGTTATCTGGTGTACACTGGAGCCTTAATTTATAGCTACTATTTCTTTGTTTTAAGGGGTAGTTTTCCCAGATTACATGCTGATTCATAGTGCCTTCTGCCTCATTTAACACAGGTATTTCTGAACATTTGTTTTTCATTGTGTTGTTCTTTCTTCTGATTTTTATCGAACCTGAACCATAAATCCAATATTTGCTCGAGCTAAGAGGTTTGTTAAAGCTCTTAACTTTAAATTTTGAGGGAAATTTGACAGCTGCTCTACTTGAAAACAATAAATTGTCATGTTTTCTCCATCCATCAACAACGTTCTTATATAAGTCATAGTCTGATGTCTTTTCTTGTGACTATTCCCATGAAATTCAGTGGCAATTCCCTGTTCCTAGGTGGAAGGAGAAGTACTACCAGATTTCAGTCCCAAGGTGTATTCAGACAACAGAACTAATGCCAAAGAAACAGAGTTAATGCCAAAGGAAAAGTGCCACTCTTAGCCCCACTCCTTGGCTCTGCAGGCTGAAATGACCTGATCCTCTGGATGCGGTGACACAGTTTGTGCCTGACATATGGGTAGCCAAGTCAGTCAGCTGACCCAGAGGAAAGATAATCCCAAAAAAAGCCTTTGCAGAGTCAGCACATTTAAGTGGCACATTGCATGACCAGACAGGCAAAACAAAACCCCAACACAAAAGCAACAAAACCCCCTCAACTAATTTTATGTTTCTACAAAAATGATTTGGTTACTTCTTGGACTGTTCCTACACACCAAAACCACCATTTAGTGCATTAGTAAACCTTTGCCAGCATCACAATTTGACAGACTAAAAAGCATTACCCAAAAAAAGAAAAAAAAAAATTCCTTTCAATCAAATTTCCAGTTTACCAGTGGGTTTGTATTCTACCCAAGACTGTCTCCAACTCTTCCATTCTTCAGCTTTAGGGAGTACAAAACAATAAGACCTGGGTTGGTAAATTTATGTATCTACATTGTATTTCTTAGCACTGTGTGGACATAGCAATGACTGAAATTGTGATTTTTTGTATTGCTCTGATGGCATTTAACTTACCTCACATGCTCTAATGTATGTCTCGTTCTGCCAAGAAACAAATTAATAAAATGTTAGGTTAGCATAAATATAATCAGAGTATTTCAAACAGATAACACCAATTCATTAGAATTTCTTATATTGAAAGTACATTAAAAAAAATTATCACTGGCAAATAATGAAAGAAGGAAAACCCACACTTGAAAAAACATAAAGTCAGCATTAATATGATGCTAAGGTTGAATGAAATTCAGGTGTTCAAGAGATGTGGAAAAATGAGAATTTTACAAGTTATCGTGGCTGGTTTAGTAAAAACAAGAAATCAGTCTACTGGGAGCAATGTACTTCATTTCCATCTGCATGCAACTCTGAAACAGCCCCAGTAGAGTAAAATCCTGAAAAGCACTAGTGCACTCTCACTGTCTGAAAATCTGTGTTGTGCTTAATGAACCATAAAATACATATATTCTGACAAACTCAATGAACAGTTTTGACATCAGAGGCAACTTGCATAAAAAGAATTATTAATTTCCTAAGACAGAATTCATAAGGAACTGAGAAAAAAAATATAGATACTACATCTTTTCATAGAAGTATGTCTCTGATTGGATTTTGAATGTCTGCCATTGGATAAAGTACTTGAAAGGCTGGAGAAAAATGCTATAGAGCCAAAGGTCAGGTAATACTCACACATCTTAGTGGACAATCAGTTTGTGCAGTTTCATTCCAAAACTGACATCCCTGTGTACACTGCAAAGACAGAGCATGGCTTTAAAAATTACTTTGAAAGCAGAGTTCTAAAGGCAAGGGATACTCCAGCACTAGTGGTATATTGAAGGTGCATATGGATATTGTAAGTACTCAGATCCTACTGTAAGAGAGTTATGTTGTATAGTGCCCCTCTCAATGTAAAAACAAATACAAAGCAAAATAAATTCATTCTTGTTCTGGGAGCGAGCTAACTCAGCCAGCTGTGATGTGGCCAGCACTCTCACCCTCACAGCTTTATTTTACCTCTTGCTCTCTGTGCAGAAGCAGTGCACATGCAGTGTGCAGCACAGCAAAGCACAGAGGAAAGCTGCTCAGCACAAGCCTCCCACATGTGCTCACCAACAGGCATTGGCTTTAAAACCATGAGATTTCAGAGAAGTAATAAATATTATGTCATTCAGTTTTCCTGTTTATGCTGTCCCATCTAATTCTTAGTGGTTGTGAAAGTTTGGGGTTTTTTTATGGGAAGTTGGAACAACTTTAGAAGCCGAAGACTGATAGAGAGTGTTGCGAAGCCTCATGAAAAATATAGTGAAGACTTGATAACACTGAGCAAAGATACTCAGTTACTTAAGCAGGTGAGTCAACCTTGCTATGTATTGTCATGACAACAGAGACTTTTATGGTCCCAGCATCATAAATGGCCCAGCCTCACTAGATATCAGGTGCTTACATATTCATTAAAATGTGTTTCTTATCTAATACATGAACACCAGTTTCCTAGAAATAATTTCCATGTATCTGCCTCCTACTGGAAGTCCTGTTATGGTCCTGAAGGTTTATCAAGAGGGGTCTCTGGTGGCCATATTCACTGAATGCTTCAATATTAAAGGTGACCTTTCCTTGAGTGTTTTCTTTGGGCATGCGCTGTTGATCTTGTTGCATAATTTGCAAAAACCCCATTGTAGTTCTTTTTATATGTTTCTCCACTGGTTCCAGCCATGCTTATCATCCTGCATGCATACCTTTACATACTTTAATTTTAGCTTTTTTTTTTTTTTTTTTTTTTTTTTTTTTTTTTTTTTTTTTTTTTTTTTTAATCTCTGCCAGTTAGTCTCTAAGCTCAATTCAGAAACTTCAGGGGAGCTATGAAAAATTTCATTCTCTGTTATTTGTCACCATCAGCTTGAATTGCATTTGCAATCTGAACTAGGAAATCAGCTGAAGTTCACCAAGAATGTTCCTATGGAAAGCTCATACTAAGCCCCCATGACAGACACAACTATTTGAAGTCCAAGAGAACTCTAAATGTTCAACAATTATAAGTTTACTTACACTGAATCACTGAGAAAACAAAATAAACTACTTAACTGTACAGAGGTAACTGAATAAGACAGTCTTAATGATTTGCATGTTGGAGGCAACACTAGTTTTGACATATTATCCATTGTCTCAAAAAATGAGAGGTTATGAACTTTATAGATCGTCAAATATGAACATTTATATTCACATTAAATGTGAATATAACTGACAGCAGAGATCATCACTCTTTGTACATATTCTTTAAATAAAAAATACAGCTATGTCTAATAATTTGAACCAAATTTACCCACTCAACTTATGACTTACTCTAGACAGGCAGCTGTGCACATTTTCATGAAGTCTTTGAAAATATGATCCTTGTACCCATTGTATTCAAATAGAAGGAACATAAAATGTCAGTAACCAGCAAAGTAAACCATTACTCACTGCTCCAGTGATGTCACTAACATTGCAAAGGTTGGTAATTCCAAGTTCTCCTTCCTATAAGAAAATACATAATTTTTTAAAAGAATGAAAATATTTCCCCCAAATTCTTTGATTAAAACACATTAAATCATTGACTTCTTGTAAACCAAATTTTCTTTGACTGATTTTTTCTCATCTGGAGAAATTTATTATTGGCCTCCCAGGAGCTTCTCACTTGAGACCAATTTCAGAGATATCATCAAACAAAGACATTGGCAGAATCATTTGGTGTTAAATTATCTGAGGCAGAAATTTGGCTCTTAGCTCCCCATTCTGATTCACTGAGTCAATAACAAATGCCTCATAATTATGTTGGGCTTAAATGACAAAGCCAAGTGTCTTTGACCTCTTGGGAGTGGAAAGACCTTCCTTCAAGCTAAATGCCTTTTGTCTGGCCACCTTCTGAAGGAGTTTTACAGCCATATGGTGAAAGTCATCACCCTTCCTTTCCTGCCAAAAGTGCTCTCCAGTGAATGTGCTTGTTTTTTCACATCATTCAAAGTGTGCAAAACCTATCACTGCCACTGAAGTGCAAATTATTTGAGGATGCATACAGCAACCTTAGAGAAGCTGAATAGCTCTTAAATTTTTGACCTGAAACCTGATAAGAGCAGCTTTAATAAAACAATTCACAGGAAGAAATTTCCAGCACACTGTCTACACCGTGACAATAGTGAGAATCAAAGTTGTTACCAAAAAAAAAAAAAAAAAAAAAAAAAAAAAAAAAAAAAAATCAAACAAAACAAATAGACCAAAGTAGAAAAATAAGATTTACAGCTCTCAGACTTGAAGATTACATTTTTCACACCTGTATCAATACATTCACTGAACGTAAATGTGATTTTTCCTGTCATTCAAAGCTGAAAGGAAGAGAAACTTATTTCTTATTCTGGATTAATTTAAGCTCAAATCAAAGGATCCCCATTAAAGTTATCATTGCATGATAGGCTTCCACCAGGGAAGGCAATTAACTCTTTCACTGGTGCAAGAGCTCCAAATAGTTTTAAAGGAACTGTCAGGCAAGTGTATGAAATAACATAGAGCAGGAGATAGTTCTCTGCAGCAGGTTTCCACAATTAGCACCTACACACAAAATGTCCTTTTTACAAAGCAAAGATACACAGTGCTTTAAACCACATCAACATTTCTGGCAAAGAGAAGCAAGGAAGCAACTCTGAAGGCAGAATGATTGTCTAGATTTTATCTTTGTCTTGCATTCATAGAAGGAAAAATAATAAATTCTGCACACCCTTCAAAGGAATATTAAGAAAGTATAAAACGAAGGATTTGACCACTAATTTTAATACTTACAGAAACACCCACAATTTAAACCAGCTAATTTAAAAATTAGCAGCAGCTAAGTACAAAATAGCTCTGTGTGTCACAGATTGCCAGAAAAATTCTTGTGACTTTACAGTTTTCCTTGATAATGTAAGGAAAAGCCCTGGACTAGACTGAAATAAATAACTAAAGTGAATAAATTGAAATAATAAAAGTTTATTTTCCCCACCCTCCAGGGTCTTTAGCATTTACAGTAATTGCATGCAGTCAGAGAAGTGGGATTTGTTTCTTACCAGATTCCACAAATTCAAATGTTAACCGTTAATTCTCAAACTCTGCCAGTTTTAGTAAAACACATTCTTTAGAGTAATTTTGGAAATACTGATAGGCAATATGAAGTTCTTACAGTGCAAACAACAATCTGTATTTCAAAAGATTAGGCACAGGTTTTGAAAACTTACCAGGTTACTTGTGCATAAGTTATGACAGTTCCTTGAGAAAGAACAGTAAGCCACAGAAATCCATAGACAACAAAAAGCAAGGAGCCTTTTTAGCGGGAAAACCCACAGGTGAGCGTTCTTCATAACTTAAATAATTTCATCTGTCAATCTGACTCTTCCTTGACTTGGCCATACAAACTCCTTCTAGTCTAAGTGACGGAGATGCAACTGTGACATTTCTGCATGTCAGATCATTGAAATATTTTTTGAATCCTTGTTTACACTCTGCTCCCTCAACAACTTCTCAGCTTCCTGGAGCACTTGAATTGAACTTACGCAACCTTATTTCATAGTTTCTTATTAAGCCACTGAGACAAAAGAGCTGGCCAATGAAAGTCAGTGTATCTACTTACACAAACATCATTAACGGAAAAAGGAAACTAAGAGCAATGCTTTTAATCAGGTGCTCAGAGGCACACAGAAACAGGGAAATCATAGGAAAAAATAGCCTAATGTTAATTTTGACGAGATTAAGCTGTTTCTAAATATTTGTACAGGGCTGCAACTAAGAAAATTTGTTAGTGGTGATGATGAATAATTTTGTTACAACACCACTGGTCATATCAGACATGGCAAAAATCTTAATTATTCTTTTTTTAAATGACAGTTTCCAAACATGCTACTTCCACACCAAAATACCACACAGAACAGACCTGTGTCTGCCTTCAGATGCAATCTAGACACAAACTAATCAGAGCAAATTTGACAGGGGCTCTGCAGAAGAGGAGGCACAATTGTACAAGCAAGTTTGCATCCATATAATGGAAGGAAAATGAAACTGATATGAAATCATTTGTTTGATTTAAAGAGCGGTGAAGAGTCTTACATGAAGTTGAAGACTCACGTTAAAGAGGTCTGTGGAAAGTCAAGCTTAAGACACATCCAGGTCCTGGTCTGTGGCACATCTGAGCTGTACCAGCAGAGATATCCACAGAGTAATTCTACCATGGAGAATCCATCCACCTTACACACACACATATGTATATGTATATGTATATGTATATGTATATGTATATGTATATGTATATGTATATGTATATGTATGCTATATCATTTTGTGCTTGTGTATTACTCATTATAAATCAAATGTGCTACTTTACAAATAATATAGCATTTTGGTGATCAGTTGAGGCTGGCACATTCTCTTACTGCTGATTAGAAAGGTTACCTGATTTTTCACTATACCTTTTCAAGCCCCATTCATTTGTCAAGGAAACATGGCAGTCATGAAATAAAGCAGGCTGAGAACCTGGATAACACTAACCCAGCAACAGCAGAGGTGAATTGTTTGGCATTAAGCTGAAGCTGCTTTTTTCTGGTTCAGGCTCTAGTACAATCACCGTGTTGTTCTGTCCATGGAGTGAAAGGAGTAAATGCACTAGGGCAGGAGGAAAGGGAAAGCCAGGCTGGAGACAGGCAATGAATATAGGGAAGCACGTGGCTCAAAGTGTTCCAAGGAAAGAAAGGCTTTTAGGATCTTTCTTTTTCTTCCAGTTGCTCTGGGAAGCACTGAGGGAGTTTCCTTGTGCATTATCTCAGTCTCCTCACCCCTACTCAAAAGAACCTCCAAGTGAGAATAAAGCTCATCTAAGGTGGGATTTGCTTTCAGTTTAGGGCTTTCAGCTGAAAGCAAATCTCACCTTTTCAGCTTTCAGGTGTGGGGGAATTAACTGCCCAATTTGCTTGTCATTTCTCCACTCCAGACGGATGCTGCCCCCACTCCAGCCCATGAGCAAAGCTGCTCAAGAGCTCTTTAGAACCAGCCAAAATAAGCCAGTTTAGTCTGACTGCTTAAATGGTGGGTCTCTGCTAATCCAGCTCATCTTGGCTGAAGAAGTTTCATCAGAGCTCACATGACCAGCAACACTGAAGAGGAAGCTGGTGACAGGCAGATGGAGGCTGCAATTTCTTCCTGAGGCAAAGAACTTTGGCTTTGGATAGTCAGTACATTAAGGGTCTTCAGGATTTGGTCTCTAGGACTTTTGGATCTATACCAGTAAATTCAGTGTACCTACATCAATACCCTAGCAACTGGCATGGGATAACCTATAACCAAATTTTAAAAATTGCTCATAATCCAAGAGAGGATAGGCACAACTGGAATGCCTGTGGACAATAGTTCTTAGATTTGCTATATCCCAGACTGTTCCTGGATATTATTTGTGCTAGTGCTGATGTGGAACAAAATCAGAATTCAGTGACTGATCCATGTGATCACTCAGGATTAAGAATGCTGGCTGGCATAGATTTAAATCACTAACTTAGATGTAGTGCAGGTAAAAAAATACGTCTCAGTTCAAACCTTTTTTTAAAAAGTCTGTCAATGGCATTTAAATAGTCAACATACATTTTTTATTTGTTTTGGGATTTTTTTTAAGGAAATGTTTGGTTGTTAGGATGATTAGGTTGCTTTTTCAAAATGTGTAGGGAGAAGCACTGGGAGACAAGAAATGTAGAATTATAGAATCATTATAGTTGGAAAAGACTTTCAAGATCACTAAGTCCAGCCTCTGACTACCATGCCAACTAAACCATAGCGCTAAATGCCATCTCCAGGGGTTTCTTGAATGCTTCCAGGGACAGTGACTCCACCAGGCTGAGAACCAGGTTAATTCCTGGTGAGGAATACAATCAAGGCGCATTTTAAAAGTCTGAAGAAAAAGTCCACAGCACCATAACAATAACAAAACAGTGTCTGGCTTTTTGGACAAGGAAATTTGATTACTATCAAATGCACATAACAAACCCTTTGTAACAGGAAAGCTTGGCTGTTACTGATGAGGATAATTCTTGTGAGTGAACCTTTGCACAGTCATATAGGGGTAGTGCACACACACCTTGCACAAATGGGCTGTGACCATTAAGTTAGTTAATAAAATAGTAATATTAAAGACACTATTCAAACGAACTACTCAAATGGTGCAGAATTTTTTCTTAAACTTTCAGCACTGTTTTCCACCAGGTGTCACTGTAACATCCCATAAACCGCGACTTTCTAAGAAAAAAAAGCATTGACATATCTTTCTTGTTTACCTTCCTTTGAACATATTGGGAGAACAAATAGTAACAGTCACTCTAGTCTTTGGATTTTTAACCTGAATTTCAGGAGTTCTACAAGAAAAGAATACTTATGGGCTTTAGAAGCCAAACTTTAAAAGGACTGCTTGCAATATCTGCGAAGGACAAAGGATTAAGTGTAATTTTTAAGTACATCCCTTCAATAACACTGTCCCCTGACATGGAACTAGGGATCCAAATTTTGTGAGATATCATTAATAAACCTTGTCCTTGACACTATAGATCTCCTTAAAGATATCATTTCCTTTATCCCAAAGAGCAGCACAAGGCAGATGTGCTTGTGAACCAGTACATCTGCAATTGAGAAGACTGAGAACGAAGAGAAAAATAGAGAAAAGAAAACTTGATCACAATTCCCTACCTGGACAGAAGTGCATGTCAGAGCTCTTTACAAACTATGGATTCATCTTTCAAGTTCTTTTGAGTTTCTTCTAAGAGAAGTAGAACTATGTACAGACAAATGATCAACCCTGATAGCAATGAATAAGGGCAATCATACCTTGAGGAGAAACGTGTACACTATTACCAGCTTCTTTGTACCTGAAATTGTCATGATCCATAAAGACAAACCTTTCCTGTACGTGAACATGCACACGACTGTGCATATGTATACATGAATGGTATGGTATAAGCAGACTAAGGATCAAAGACACAGAGATTTAGTGCTTTGCTGAAGTCACAGCAAAAGATAAAATTATTGGCTCAAGGTGGGCTGGCAGCTTCCTGTACCATTCACCCAGTGTACAGTCAGGCTGTTGAACATACAGCCAGAAAGATCAGCTGGGAAACACCTTTTGGGCTGTCAAAAGGTTACAGCCCAACACATTAACATAAACTGATGGCAACTTCATCTAATTTTAATAGTACAGGGCAAAACCTCTCCAGTGGTCAGCTCCCAGCTGATCCAGACCTGGAGCTGTGCCATCATTCCTGCCCTTGTGACAGCACTCTCCATCACAAAGGTAGGCCAAAATACTCAGTGTAATACCCACTCTAGCAATCTAATTTTAATGTCTCCCACATTCGAGACAGGCACCTAACATCTCATCAAATGAAACAATTGTGTATGTGTTCCCACTGAAACACATCTGTGCACAGTGTCACAAAACGGTAGCACACAGCAGGAATTGGCAGGACAACAAAAACTGAACATGGGATGGCTGAGGAGGCAGGCAGGGGGACACCCAAAGCCCACAGATGTTTGTGTCTAATCTGGGCTGCTCCACACAACACTAAAAATTCCTCGAAGATAGATCACCATTCATGCGTCCTATCTTGATGGGAAGAAAGTTGGGAGAGGTGAGAAAGGAGAGACTCTCATTCCCACAACCAGCCCACAGGGCAGAGCAATGAAAAGGAAAATCTCAGCTTTTACTTATCAGTTTCTACCTTCTTTGTCTTGGGGAGGTCATCTTGAAAAGATATGCTGATGTGAAGCACTCACTAAATGATGATGGATTTTCACTCTTTTCCAAAGATCATAGATTATTCTCATTTTCCCTCCAGCAATGGGCCCCCATTAGATTTTGAATTTCTTAGTAAAGTAAGCGAGCAAGGACCCTTAGGGCAAAAAGCCTCTCTCCACTGCCCTGGCCTCCTTCCTTCCCCTTTTATTTGTTAGTGCAACTGCTAGGACAGCTGTTTGTCTGGCAATAGCAGCCAGTCAGGGAGTGCTGTGCACAAACAGAGGGAAGGCCATGCAAGAGAAACCCCCTGGAGTCTGGCTCAAGATTTATATCTATCTCTGCAGATTAGAGAAGTGGGGTTGGGGAGGGGGGGGAGAAACAGGCTGTTAAACTGGATCAAATTGGAAAGACAGTCATGCATGAGATCCTTAGCTAAACCAGTCAGGAGACAGGGATTTGCTTCTATTGATCCGCAGTAATGATGACTAGAGAAATGTCTCATTAAACGATGCACAATGATGGATTTCAGACTGGGCAAATTTGAGCTGTGGAGATTAACAGGAAGAGATGTAAAAGCTAGGCCAGGACAAAAAATATAAGGAATGCTAAAGGGTAATAAGGATCTATCCATTGCTAAAAATTTCAAATCTAAAAGAAAAATAATATATTATGGCTTATTAAACTATGTTTGTGTGATCATCATACACAACATTAGGAGAGACAGTGAGAACAGAATGACAATAAAAATCTTGCTATTAAGTAGGTAAAGCTTGCACTTCTTTTTGTATTGCTTTAAAGAAGATGAGTTGGCAAGGTATTTGCAAAGCTATTCAGTGATTTGCTCAACTGTGTTATCTATTAGATATCTCCTGATTACTACTAATCAAGTGTGCTGTCTGAAATTTGAAGAAAACTAAACTTCAACATACACAAGCAGCAGGCAGTAGATAGTGTAAAATGGCCCAATGCAGGATGTCTGAAAAAGATTGCATGGAAAAGATGTGCAAAGGGTTTTAGAAAGAAACAGAAGGAAAGAAGATTGTATACCACAGAGGGATGACTTATCACTCTGAGCATGTTGATCAGTGTGTAAGAAGATATAAAATCAAGATTAAAAGACAAAAGGTGCAGAAGCAGGAGTGCAGAATACACAATCTTTGTAAAGATCTTCAGAACAGTTAAATGTTCAGTTTGCATAAACATCTCCCATAAAACTCTCTACTTCTAATACCTTCTGGTTTCCATGGCATTCCCAAATACCTGAACACTTCATCTCCCAGTAGTTCCATAAAAAGAAATTGCTTATCCAACAATCCAGGAGAGAGCCCATCTGCCTTGAGCTCCTTACAAACTGAGAAGCAACAGTGCCCACTATGGAGACAGGAATTGACTGGGGCTGGATTTGACCATTCCAATCACCAGCCTGAGAAAGTGTGTTGCTGGAGTGTTGTTTAGATGTACTGCTCACTAACCTTTTGTTAGGTATCTAGAGTCCCAGTCCTTCTCCCCCCATAAATTCTCACCCTCCTCTTCTTGACTGAGCAGTAGACCTAGTCCACAGGAACAAGCAGATCCCTTTCTCCACATAAGCAAGAGCAAATCTCCTCATAGTAAGGAGAAAAAAAAAAAATGTTCTCTATAACACAGGCTTGTTGCAAACTGTTGGAGATACATCTGATCCCTTCTTTTCTGAGGGGGATGGAAACATTCTTTGGGAAGGCCATAATTAGCTGGGATCTACCATCAGGAGAAATCCTGGGGATGGTGATCCAGCACATCATTTCCACCTGTAATGGCAGCTAAAAAGGAAAATGCTGCAGGCAAGACAGCACTGTCTCAACTCACCAACATGCACCAACACCACAGGCAGCCCAGTCACCTTCAGGCTCTGGAACACCAACAGCTGCCATGAGTTAAGACAACTCTGCTCCTTGCCCTTCAGGGTGCAGGGGCAAGCTGAGAACAGCTCCACAGTCCCCAAATTTAGATTAACCTGATGAGTGTCAGTCCCTGCTGAGCTCCCCAACTGTGCACCCACTCCCCGGTTATGGGGAACATGGAGCTTGGTCCCATTCCCTAAACAGCCCCCTAGAGATGCACTCCTTGCTGCAGGGAGCCCCAGATGTTCACCTGGGACCAGCAGTGTTTAGGCACCATGGCAGGAGGTTCCAGGGCAGCACCTCTCCCATCCCCAGCCAAGAACAGGCAGCCAGGGCCATCATCAGGACCTTCCTGGGGACAGAGAAGCCAAGGCTGGGACAGGGCCCAGGGCTGGAGAGTGGCCCTGATGTTGGACCACGGGGACAGGGGCTGATGGCTCCAGGGATGGCATGGGGCCCTTCCCTGGGTGGATGGGGGAGCCCAGAGCAGCTGGACAGAGCCAGCCCATCCCAGGTGTGCCCCCAGGGCCTGGCTGGCAGGTGTCACCCTGGGCAAAGGACCCCCTGCCCTTCTGCACCAGCGGCTGAGAGCCAGAGGGATCATCCTAGAATCTCAAAAGGCCACTGAACCGAGTCTGCCAACTCCATTGAGTGCAGCAGCAGTCTCTTGAATTTAGATGTATTGATTTTAAATTAATTGTAATGCTTTTAAACAGCCTAAGTATTATCTGCCCACAACCATATGTGCTGACCCCCAAGCTGGCACAGACCTGCTGTCAGAATCACAGCAAGATGGTGGCTTGGGTTTTTTATTTTCTTTTGCTAAGGAAATTTTCTTCCAGCTGAGGGAATTTTCCTTCCTCAGGAAGTTTTCTTTACTGAGAAATCAGGCAGATGCCAGAGCAAGGAGGGGACAGGCACACAGAGCTACACCCACACTGCCAGTGATGATTTCCTCCCAATGTCAGAGGATTTATCACCTGTGAAGGACATCAGTCCTGACATTCCCTGTCATGGTCCCAGACCTGTTTTCCTGCCCTGCCCTAGTAGTGTGGCCCCTCCCTCCCCCTTGCACCACTTTTGGGGCTGTTTTGATCCTGCACAGAGCTAATTCAGTCCCCAGCAGGGCAGAAAGCCATTCACCTTGTTGTCAAGAGAATGTTCTGCTACCTCAGCAAATTGAATTAGCTCAACACAACATCAGGTGAGCTCCAGGAAGAGGGGGAGCAAGGCAAAGAAAGGAACCCTTTGACCCAGCTGGTTTGAGGCTTCACTCCAACAGCTGCTATTGTTAACTAAATTTAGGTCCGATACATCATTGTCCCTTAATAGAGAAAAGCCTGGGGAGCAGGGTCTGCTGCTCATGCCATGTGTGAATGTGGTCTGCCACAACAGAGCAGTGACCTCTCTCTGCATTATGATAACACAAATAGTAAGAGGTGACCTTTAATTGTGAGTGCATCTGGACTCCTAAAAGATTTGCAGAACAATGACATGCTTAAGCTGTAATGACAAACACTACCTCAATGTAAAGCAGGCTAAGACAGGAGAAACATTAAACAAGGGAAGCCTTGTACAGGTTCATATGTTTCTGCTCCCAAGATTAAAGATCCAGATTGGTTTATGAAATGTACATTATTTTTCCAGTATTACTTACACACACAAACACAATGATATGCCTTTTCTAAGGCTGAAAGGACTCAAAGAGAAAGAGATGCACTAAAAAGATGCAATCTCTATACCAAAATGGATATAAGAGGATGAATTATTTTAAAACAATAACTAAACCAATTATTTCTGAGAAGATTCTTCTGGCTTGGTAGGGTCTTTTTTTTGTTTGATTTTTTAAAAATTTGTTTTCCAGCCATGTTTTGGATTTCTACTAAATTACAAACCAGAGAAAAACTATTCTCTGAAAAAAAGTTAATGTGCCGTTTTGTGGTAATCCACAGATTAAGTAAAGACATATCCTTCAACCTTTCTGGGCATTTGTTTTCTCAGTCCAGTGTATTAGCAGATACCCATCCTGGCAGTAATTTAACTAAGGTGCAGATATATGTTGTCTTCCATTGCTCTGCAAGCTGCAGAAGCTGGGCAGAGTGAAGAGCTATGGATACAGCAGCACCATGAAATATTACTGCAGCAGCATCTAGAAAGCATGGACCCAAAGGAGCACTTGGCCCTGCTGTCAACAGAGGCTCCCCCAGTAATTTCAAGGTGCTTTTGATTAGGCCCAAGAACTAATATAAAGAAAGAGACTCAGGACTACTAAGCAGTAATGTTTCATTTAGTGCAGATTCCAAGTGCACAGAGTGCCCAGGTAGATGTACTTCAATGTCTGTATGCCAGTAAAAATAGTACACTGCATTTTCACACAAGCTTTTCAGATAAATATAATACATAAGACAAATTGTCTGTAAGTATGTCTTTTTAAGACTAGTATAACAAAACAGCTATAAATATTTCCTATATGTAGCAACAAGTTAGCCTTCACTTGGTAGGATGGCTGTCTGCAAATGTCATCATTATTTTCTGACTAGGGTATCTCTGCCATGCTGTTTTTGTTTCCTTTGCTTCAGTGTTTGCTATTGTATTGCATTAGTGTAATTTTACAGATCAAAGCAACAACAACAACAAAAAATTCCTCGGACAATAACATAGAACAAGGAACATCAAGAAAAAATACTGGGCATGAGATGGAAGGAAGTAAGTGAAGGTTCATGGTTCACCAAATCCAGGCTACAACCAGCAGAAGCCAATGTGCAATCACCTACATGTGCTCCAGAGTGATTTGTAACTGAGAGGAGGCTGAAGAGCAGCCAGGCTTCCTGCTCCTGCTCATTTAGAGGATAGGATTTGCCTCTCTAGATCACTAGTAATAGGAGTATATTAGTGGGAGTGAAGGAGAAGAATCAGATAATGCTGTGAAAATGAATCAAAATCCATTTGATCACTCTCTTCTCTAAGCAAAAGCTACAAAGTCAGCTAGAAAACAGTTCCACATGCTAACATGAATCCAAATGACTGATTATTATAGCATGGTCATATTCATTGAAACAGTAAGTCAAATACCTATAAATGCCTTCATGGTACAGTATTCAAATGTAGATAGCAGAAGCCTAAGCCTAAAAGATTATGGGAACTTCTGAAAAGGTGCTGAGTACTTGTAAACCCCTCATGGACAGGGTGCTGCTTGAGAAAGCCAAGAACTGCAGGGACTCAGGTGTGCTCTGGAGAAAAGAGGGAACTGCAGAACCTGAGCAGGTAATTATTACCAATTATTACTATTTAAGTCTTAGCTGTGGCTGTCTGCACCAACACAATGCTCATCATTTGGCATTCTGGGTGTGCATCCTGCATCCTTTTGTGCTAGACTAATCCCAACAGTCCCAAGGAATCTCCTTTGTGAAGCTGCCTGATTCTCTGGGCACACGAGGAGCTGTGGCTGGGTGGTGAGTGTTGCTACAGGGGGACTTTTTGACCACAAACAGGTGTTCTCTGCCTTAGCCAGTCATGCCAGATGAAGGTATTCCTGTTCCCAGATGCTGAGCACTGTTCATCCTCTGGAGAATGAAGCCATGAAGGGTTCACTCAAATTTTTTAAGCTATTGAGGACAATGTGTATGAAATAGGTAACACTTACTGTAGGAGCTCAACATGCCCAGGCAGCAGAAGATAGACACTAAAGTTAGACAGCAGAGCTGCTCACACAGTGAATGCCTGGCCCTGGCCCTAACATCTCTCACCTGTGCAGGTAAGCAGCCCACAGGAGGTGAATGCCTGGGCTCAATCCACATGGACAGTCAGCCCAACCCCACCAACCTGCACCAAAACCTTCATCATGCCCAAAGGAAGGAGAGTAAGAACATCTGATTCTGGTCCCGTGCCATAATGGATATAGAGCAAAAAATTTAAATACAGACTGAATTTAAGTCTTTAAGTCAGTCACCCCTAACTCAAGGTCAATGTATATCACATTTGGAAAAAGGCCTTTTGGACAATTTAAGAACCCCAGGGGCCAAGAACAACTAAGAACACAGTATCTGTAGAGAAAAGAAGACAGAAGAAAGCTAAAAGTTCTTGCTTTGGGAAGGAATATCTGAGAAATTGTACTCTCCACACAAGCCTAACTTTAAGTGGAGGCAAATTTTAATTATTAATATTTTATTATATTATGAAGAAGGAATGTTTAAAATTGATTTGAGTGTTCACCAACACAGTATATTTACTTTCTGTTGTGCAGTTATCTTTGACAAGGAACCTAAAGCAGGCTCTAATTTTTTGCATTTCATGAACAGGCACAATAGTACATTAAAAATAACGTAATTAATGTAATTAAAATATGAGAAAATATTCACTAAAACTCACATTTTTCTAATTATTTGCAAAAAGGCGAAAAGTTTTTTACAGAGACAGATTACATTTGATCAGGCTTTTCCATTTAATAAATAGCCTGGCTTCAAAAGCATTTAACAGTGAATCCTTTAACTATATATACAGTTGTGACCCACAGCTGTGACAGAATGAATTACAAGAATTTGACCTTGTGATTCAGTGGCATAGTGGCCCAGTGCTATGTAGAAAAGTTGCACAAGAAGGTTTTTCTCCATACATAATGATTATTGCAGATTTATGAGCTATGCTTCCACTATGTACAACTGGCTTACTTCTGTACAGACTTCCACAGGGAGGGGGGAGGGACCACAGTCCCACACATCATAATTGCTAAATTAATAAGCATGGTTCCCATCCCTCTCTCTTGAAACAAATTGAACTGAAGAGAAAGAAGGTCTTACTTTTCAACTCCTGAGACTTCCAGCCTGAGTTCATATCATACCCTGCAAGGAAACTGCAAAATGGCATGAACACTTGAAATTAGGAAGATGATCTAGATCTGGAGTAAACTGGATGACTTCTTTTAATTCAAGCAGCCACTCAGCTCATACTTCTACTTGCTTTCAGCTCTCTTAGTTATTCAGCCAGGGATACTGTGATCAATAAACCAGCACATAAACTGCCCTCTCCAGTAAATGGCACTCTGTCTATATTAGAAGTGGTCAAGCCCTGCTTACTTGCATTTATCTCCCATTACTCCACACCTTTTGGGAAAGATTATAACTAGATCAATTGCTAACTTTATTTAAAAGACATGTGATTCAGACATAATAGTTTGTTCCTGGAAGTGACTGCTGGATTGCTTCATATTTTGCACAAGTAGTTTCTGAGCTCCTACTTGGATGCAACCTCATAAACATGACTAAATCATTAAGACTACTTGTTTCCCACGGAAAAAAAAAAAAACAAATGCAGACTGTGCAAATTCAGCTGTGAACTCCCTCTTGAAAATCCCAAACATGCTACTGTTAAAAATTACATAGTATTTATGTATTAATGAGCAAAATTTGGGATTTTTAAAAGCATGAGGACTAATACCTTGCAGAAACAAAAAAATTCTTGAAAACACCTATAAAAAACAATCTGAGCTTTGTCACTGACAGTGACCAATGATGCTGTCAACTAGTAAGTTATAAAATAGTGGGATCTGTTTTGACAAAAAGTATCATGAATCTTTAGATCATAATATTTTCGAGGCGACTCTAAAACAATATGTTTAAATGAACATTCTGCCCCATAAACAGCATCATAGCATGTTTGGTTGATTGTCTTCAAAATCCAGATGACCAACAACTTTATTTCTTTTTCCTTGAAAGTATGAAAAATTATGACCTAAGACTACCAAGCAGCTGTGAGAAACTGCAAAATATGTGGCAGTGGGATGAAGACAAATGATTAGTCTTCAACTTGATCTCATAATTACATCATAATAGGTGACATGATTGGGTAGGTTACAGCAATTAAAGTGATGAAAAGTGCACATTCATCCCCTATATGACTCTCATTAGAGTTACACCCAACTGCTGCTGTTGCAGTCAATGAGGCTGCCTATCTCTTAACATCCAATTATCCCTTAGATATTCCCTACCAGTGCTGGGAAGAGCCCTGCTATCACCACCACCCAGACTTGGCTGCTGAAAAGACAAAAGTCTTGAAGCCTGCTGCCGTTTAGTTTTCTCTCCCAGAATTTATTGTCTGTAATTTCTTTTTCCATGTTCTTAAGGTCTAAGAATATTTATGGTCTCTCCCCCCTGGGGATTTTTGCTACCAGTGTAATTACATAATGACACTATATGGTTCCAACTCATCCATATGTGTGCAGGCGTGACCTGTGCTAGTGCAAGTTAAACTGTTTCTTCTATCAGAAGATTTTTTTCTGTCTGATCCTTGCCTCTTGTTAGCATTCTGTCATGATATCCTCTTAGCTACTTGGTCAGAGCTACTTGAAAAGTGGAAATGTTATTTTACTGACTCCTTCCCTCCTGGGTATTTTCACACCTGGAGAGAGATGCTTACACTAAGCCAGGAGGGAAGCTGCTAACATGAACTTCACCAGAACCCAGACTGGCTCTGAGAAGGAGGGTACAGTCCCACAGTCTACTACAAATGGGTAGGTTTTTTCTAATTGCAATGGGTAAATGACAACTTTTTTTTTTTTTTTTTTTTTTTTTTTTTTTTTTTTTTTTTTTTTGCAACAGTAGCTAGGTGAATTCCAGAGAAGTCCCGGAGGTCAGTCCATCTCCTCATGGTTTAATGGTATGCAGAACCTTAGTGGAGGTGGCTGAAATGTCCCTGCTGCTCCATGGGCAAGGCCTTAGATTCCAATGATAAAAACAAAGCATAGGGCATCGTGTCCATAAAATACTCTACATACATAGAATACTTCATGTATATCTCAAGGAATTTGCTAAACTTCCTAAGCTGCTTGTGGCAGCACTGACTTTGCTGTAGTCTGATCATTTTTAACAGAGAGGACTCCTCACACAGCATATGCAAATGTTGCATCTAGACACATTTCATGATTTTACTTGCTGTGTTTTATTTTCTGAATTCTTTATACAACCACCACATACATTTCTGCTGTCAGAACTCAGTCCCTGAATACACGGAGATCAGCAACCACAACATTTTGCTGTCAGCTTTATCCTGTAAATCCACTATACCATTTGCTTTTGCCCCAGTGAAAATGCAAAACGTGGCCCGTGTATAGAGACTGCTAAAAGGCCTCTCAGTCTGCAAGCTATCCTTCTGCTAATGAAGAGATTAACATACCTCTCAACGTCTATAATTGTTCTCCAGTTTTGTAATTTGTAACCTCGGGTCCTCTCCACCTCATTGTGTTTTCAATTCCTCCCCCTTCTTTGCAAAGAAAAAGCTTTCCACTCACTAAGAACAGGGACTTTCCTGTTAGCTGCACGAAAGTAAGACTGGTCTATTAAAATGAAACTTAAATCTCTTGTACAAATTAAGCTTTTGGTTTCTATTTTTTTTCCCCTAGAACCTGCACAGAACAAGGTGCTTTTGAAAGGAAGACTGTATGCAGTGTCAAGCTTGCAAGATAAGATTAGGTGAACTCTGGGGTGTGTTCTTCCTTCCTCCTCTGCCCCTTGCCCCAGACATACTACCAGTTTAACATCACACGAGGAGCACGAGGAGTCATCAAGTGATTTAGGTCTGCTTAGAAGCAGTTCTTTCTCTCTGTGTTACATACAATTATGCAAAAAGTATGGGCCAAGAAAGTAAATCCATGAATCTAGAGACTGTACAAGCCTACAAATGGAACCTGGGTATGTCCCCAAACTGACCATCCACCTGAAGTGTTTCCTGCTGATTTTCACCTCAAGTCCTCACTCGCTGTTTGTTCACCTCCTGAGATGAAAGGTCTCAGAGTAAAAACTCAATTGCTCATTTGCAGGTGAGTAAAGGTATCCATGCAATGAACGATGAGACACATTATCTCTCTGTAGGTGGCTCTGTTAATATCATTTGCAACAAACACACAAAATACTCCCAACTCCTACCCTTGGAAAACTACCTGTGAAGGAAAAGCATGTGCTCAAGCTAAAAAGTAGCTGTGGGTTTGGGTGAATCAGGTCTCTTCCAAATTAAGTCAGTGACCAAAATCTGTTGCATTAAACTGTCAGAAGTGGTTTGGCAGGGAGTTTTCCTGTTGTGAAGCTCCCACTGTGTGACAACATATTAGTCAGGCTCAATGTATGCCTTCTTTCTGAACTAGTCTTTTGCCTTAACTCAAAGCACTTGCCTCTAAAACTGTTTTTATTTAAAAGCTGGTTTTAACCCTCCTCCTTACCAAGGGAAATTTGGGAAAGTACACATGAACCATTGTAGCAATGTGACAAGGGTTACACGAGTCCTTGTTAATAGCAACTTCGAGAGCTATAAACTACTTCATTCATCTTGATTATTACTTAATTGTGGAAGCTGACAGTAAGTTCTTTGCCTAGAGCATATTGAAAACTGACAGAGAGAGGGCATAGTAATGAGAATGTAATAGCAAAATAAATAATACAGAAGCTACTTCACTGATTGCATCATTATTATCCTGCTGAAGTCAATAGGAAAGCTGTGCTCCCAACACCTGCCAGAGGAGCAGGGCTTCCCTCTGAGCACTACACGTTTGGAACAGGAAACACGTGGCCTTGGACAAGTGACCGGCTCTGGCTGCTCCCAGGTGGTGAGATTGAAACGGCAGCCTGCACGCTTTCCTTCCACCAGTGCTCTCCTTACTGCCCACGGACAGAAAACAAACACCACTCCCAGACATTTTACAGCCCCAGTCTCAAGGGCATGACTTATCGTTTCACTACGAATCATAGAAATAAAAATAACTGTGAATTGAATCATTATCTCTCTGTCTCAGAGGGCACTGCCAAGACTCCAACGCCCAGGAGAGGAAGAAAGCCTCCTTTCAGGGTACCTGCCAGCCTACCTTCCCTCTTGCTCTGATCCTCCTAGAGGTGTGCAACAGGCAAGAAATGTTTTGGCCTTCCAAGGCTCCTAACTTGCCTCTACCAACTACCAACCATCCAAGTTTTGTGGAGAGATCAGCACTAGTGACATTATCTGCAAGCTCCATGGCAAAGTGTTCTGCACATTGAATTGCCCAAGATGACTAAAGCCAGTTTATCAAAGTACTGCCTCCCTAAGGGTAGTTGGTAGTGACCTGCAGGAGTATCCTATCCCTATTTATGATAACCCATAACAAATGTAACTAGAAACTGACACTATTACTAGAGAATATATTCGAGATCTCAGTTGATGGAATACAAATCAGCAGAATTCCCAGTGCCAGCTCATGTAGTACTGACTGGTTTTGAGAGCCTGCTGAGACTAATACAAAACAATGCACACTCATGTGCTGTTATATTGCTTTTCAGCAACTACCACCCTGTCAAAGATTATACGTGTTTTGCAACATATGTATGATCCTATCCATCTCTCTCCTTCATGTTTCCATTTATGCTGAGGCTCATTTGTAGGTTTTGAACCCGAATTTGTTATTGTAAAAACTAATTTTCTGCGACCACAGTATTTTACCCACTCCTGTGGGATCTTTAAATCTAGTCTTGGACCTGTTGCAGAGTTTTGCTTTCTTTCTTTGTCTCCATAATCACCCTCACTTGTATGGATTTGCTCCTGACAATCTGTGAGACAAGAACAGGCCGCTTTTATTCACATGGACACACTCCTCTTTAAAAGTCTCTCAGCCTTCAGAGTCTTGATGAGAGTGACACCCATCCCAGCCTCCTTCAACCAGAAGGATGCTGGCATTTGTTGGCAAAATCCAGTGAGGATTAGTCTGACCACCAAACCGCTCCACTAACAAACATGCTTCTTGCCTTATATCATCTCTAACATTTTAGTCTAGATTTCAAACTCTGCTTTGAAGGGTAGGTCTCAGATACTAACAACGTGTGTTAAATACATATACCAAGAATATAATGTACTGGGTACATGGCAAAAAATATGCCTGATCACATATGGTGTCTGAAAAGTTAAAAAACAGACATTAACACTTGCAAAACAAGAGCTCAATTAGAATAAAGGTTTACCAAACTCGACTTTTTCTAACATAATATAAAATCTAGCAATGTTGTCTCTGACATACAAGTTAATTCTGTGCTTCATTTTAGCATAGCAGCACAGTGCTCCTGACCTGCCAGCAGTGCAAATCTACCGGCCTCACAGCAACCCATCCCCGAAAAGGCTGTACAGAGTCCGACAGCTCACCTTCCATTCTCCAGCGTGCTTTTAAAAGGCAAACCACCGGGGCCTGCTTAACATTCGGGTCTCCTGCGGCTGCTGGCCCTGCGTTCCCTGTCGTGCATCTACAACCCTCCCTGTGCCACAGGTTTCCTCTGAGCAGGACAGTCAAAGTCTCACCCAGACAGAGAGATGCACACAGCATATTTTAGACAACTCCTGTTTAATTCAGCCCGTAATTGTAACAGTGCTGGCACAGGTTACCCATACGATTTGCAAAGCTGCGTGGCGATATCTCCTCAGGAGCGAGGGGCCCGATCACGGCCCCAGCTGTACTGAAGGGGCCGGACGCTGCCGCTCGCCCCACTCGTGTCCGGCCCCGCGCACACACCCCGCGGCATCCCTGCGCCCCTTCCCGCCGGGAATTAGCCTGCAAACGGCAAAATGATCCTGTTTCCTCAAGAACATACACGTATATATGAGTGTATGTGTGTATATATCTATATGTATATACAGGCATGTACGTGGCTTGCAAACTTCGGGGGCTCGCAGGCGATGCTGGGGCTGCCTGGGTTTGGGGAAAGCCGCGCCCCGGTGCAGCACCCGGAGCGGCGGCGGGCGGGAGAGCAGCGCTCGGCGAGGGGAGGAGAGGGGGCGGCGGAGCCGCGCCGGCCCCTCGGTCCACGGCAGGAGGAGGAGATACCCCGAGCGGCAGCCCAATGGGAATAGTGGCGCTTCCCCTTCTCCCGTTTCCTCTCTCCACCCCCAGACCCAGGCCGGGGAGGCGGGAGGCGGCAGCGCTGCAGCCCGGCCACCGGCGGGGCGCGGGGCCAGAGGCAGCCCCGCACGGCCCCTTCTCCGCCCTCGCAGAAACACCTGCGGGGGGAAGGATGCCGGGAGGCGGCCGCCCTTCGCCGCGGGAGCGCGGGCTGGCTCAGGATCCGCCCCGACCACAAGGAGGAGGAGGAAGAGGAGAGGCAGAGAAAGGAGCAGGAGGGAAGTGGGGAAGTTGTGCCTTGCCCGCCCCGCCGAGAGCCGGAGCCATGGGCTCGGCCGGGGGGGCGCGGGCCGCCCCCTCGCTGCTGCTCTCGCTGCTGCTCGGAGCCTCAGCCCCGCTCTGGCTGCGGGCGGAGACGCTGGGTGAGTGCGGGGCCGGGCGGGGACGGGCGCCGGGGGCGAGCGGAGGGGTGCAGCGGGCTACCGCCGTCCGCGCCTCGCCGCTCTGCGGGAGCGTAGCCTGAGCTGCTCTCCGGGCTGTATATAGCTGACCTGGTTAATCCTCGCCGGGTTTATCCCTGTGTCTGAGTAGCTGCGAGATTAAAGTTGTAACCAGCCTTGCTGGTAAATTTATACTACGACTTTCTTGATCTTTGTTAATTAAGACTTATTTTTTTTAAAAAAAATATCTTTTGTAATTAGTCGGATAAGCGGCGGAAAAGTCTCCGGCAAGTTGCGTGCAGGAGGCAGGAGGAGGCCACCTGGGCGCCCGCGGTGGCCGCGCCTCGCCAGCCCCGGCGGGAGCCCCGGGCGCGGCGGGCGGCGCTCGGTCAGCGCAGCGCCGCGTCTGCTCCGGGGCTGGGGATGGGGCTGGGGCTGGGGATGGGGATGGGGATGGCAGCCCCTGCCCCACTGCCGCCTACGGCAGCGCTGCTATCACACTGCCTCGGGGTGAAAGCGAAATGCCCGTACACGTGCCGGGACGAAGTTTCGTAGGCATCTCTAGGAGATGTTGCGAGCATTTTTGTGGTAGTGCAGTTTGTTACACATAGAGTGCGGGTGCTGTTCTCTCTACCCTGTGTTTTTAAACTTCCTGTGTAAATTACCAGTACAGCTGACATCTCTGACCGCGGAGTTGCAGCCTCTTGGCTGTTGCATTATGTGGCCTGATGTATCCGTCTTGGAAGACTTCACTGGCAGCTCCCGATAAAATAGCTAATACTGGAAACTGAGCATCATAATGAGCTCGACAATGCATTCAGATAACTCAGAAGTCCTGTATTAATGTTCCGACTTGGCTGCACATTCCAGAACCCAGCGCCGTGCCATTAGCTGTATACAGGCATTGGCATTGTATACAGGCGTTGGCAGAAAGTATTTCAGCTGATTTATACCTGTTCTTCCAATAAACCCCTATTAACAGAGGTTTCTGGTATACATCTCCACAATAGGGAGAAGTTGGTATGGGTCGTTTTGACACTTGCCAGCTTCTTGGTGTCTTTGCTATTCTGTCCTCGATGTGCTGGGATTCCGATCTGATATGTTGCAGGAAACATACATAGCAGAGAAAAAAGGTTCATTTAATTCTCTCTTTTCATGAGTGTTTTCAGGGGTTTTTTGGTTTGTTTCTCTTTCACTGATGCTTGTCCTTCACTCGATGGCACCAGGGAGAAGAAAGTCATTTGGGGAGCAAGTGAGTAATAGTAAGTCTGCTGGGATTTCAGGGGATTTTGGTGCATGCAGTAACACAGTACTAAGTATGAATGTTCCTTCTTGTCCACATTCCCAAATTAATTGCTAAAAGCACTTTTTCTTTTTTTATCCATGTTAAAAGTATTTCTACTACCAAATCAACAGAATGGAAATACAAGGACTATTTTGCCTGTTTTTCTTTGGACCAAACTCAGATTTACAAGATAATCTGTCCAGTGTCTAGAATGCAGAAAAGATGTTGATCCCCCCCCAATTCATTTCTCCACAGGGGAAGTTCTTCCGTGTTTGTCTATTACCCTATAAATTAGGGGCTAAGTGTTCTAAAGTCACACCAGTGGAGAAAGGGGATAAGGATAAGTGGATACAAACTTCCTGTTACACAAGCTTCTTGACTTGATTTAAAAGTTGTAATGGAGCAGGAGAGGTGCCAGAGTGAATCAGGCTCGAGTTTCAGATAATTCTGTATCTTGTCACCACTGGTGTTTCCCACCAGCTGGTTCAAAGAAAGATGCACTGGTTTAAGTATATTGATTTTAAAATACTCATTTTTAAAACATGAAGCATTACATTTTTCTGATTCTTCATGAGCTGACTGTACAACATGCAGCCTTTACCTTCCTCTTAACTTTTTCTTGAGGGGTGCTATGGAACAAGCATGAAGTGGCTGTTATAGTTTCTGTTCTTTTACTTTGGTTTTAAATTGAGGAAAGACCCCTATTTTCCCTCTGGCTTGGTTTTTCAGAGGATGGCTTTTATCTGAGTGTGGTCGTATAGAGGCTGGGTGTCAGCACTCTTTGTGTTCTTGAAAATATGTTAAATGTGTGTGTTTTCTGAGGAATCTATGAATGTGAAATTTTGTTGTCCATAAAATGATAATAAGCAAGGCTGAACAACAAGGGAAACTATTTTAATTAAAAAATATTTATGGGCTTAGTGGCTCTTACCTGGGAACAAACACTACATCTATGACTGTCCATGAGTAATATATAGCTTTGGGATTTATAATAAAAGGCAGTTCTTCTCTCTTTTTATTCTGCTGTACACCCATCTTCTCTCAGGGTTTGAGCTGCCAGTTCTTTACTGACAGCTACAAAATATACCTTGTTCCCCATCTGCCAACCTCACACAGCCATCCCATATCCTGATATCTCTTCTAAAAATCTCCTGCAGTGGTTAGAACCAAAGGCAGAAGGGAGGCAAACCTGAACACATCATCTTTGCCTTTCACCATTCCCTGATTTTTCTTCTGGTGATGTTGAGCAAGACCTTGAACCATGTAATTGTGGGCATCAGAAGTCAGAGTTGAATCTGAGTCTTTCAGAGTTCTGGCTCATTTTCTATTGCATTTCTGGCCAGTAGGACTTAAAACTGATCCAAAGGTTGGTTGGTTGTAGGAAGGCATAAGAGGAATGAGGATTTTAATCTATTAAGTACAAGATTTAAGCCACTGCTCTTGCTGTATCTCATTTATTTTCACTTAAAATAAAACAGAGCTATGAAACTAGTTCATGTGGGATTTGCAGATCAGCATCCAGGAGTGAGCTTTGCTTGCTGTATTCCTGGCTCTGTTGACAGTTTCACCCAGTGCCCAGTTGGAAGAATCGATGGGGAGTAGACTTTTATATGTTTTGAGGAAAGGCTGTTATTCAATGTGACAACAGTGTATCCAGTAATTACGAGAGATTATGCCTGTTCTCAGGGGCTTGCACAAAACCCTTGCTGAAGAATACTGGTGTGATCATGCTAATCCACTTTGTATGCCCATTTCCAGCAGTTTGAAATGCAGATTGAGATGAGTCTTTCTTGTACCCAAACCCCCCCCCCCCCGCTTCAGTTTCTGAATATAAGTGATTGGTAAATTTTCAGTTTGTTTGCGTTTTGTCCTTATGTCTGTTTCCTTCCTTGGCTCCCTCTCTCTTTCCTTGGGAATGCTGACTAGAATTGCTAAAGAGGGAGGCAACAGTTTTCCAGTTGCAGTTCATAAGCGATGCGTGTACCCACCACAAGAAAACTGCAATGTTTTCAGTCACACACACTTTGCTATAAATAGCTCTGAGCTCTTTGTAAGTTCTTCTCTTTAGGTTATCAGGGGATGTATTTCAAACAAAATCAAAGAGAGAGGGCAGCAAGTCTCTCTGACAATGCAGGCAGAAGAAGATGCTTTGGGAAAGTTGTTACCTGCATGGATGTTGAATCATATTTCATTAAAAATTCCTGATTTGCATATGCAAATTTATGTTTATCAAAACTGTCACCTTTACTCCACCTGAGCTACGTGGGTAGCACAGTAAAAATTAGTTTGAAAAAATGTCAATTTTGAGGACAGTCATGCTACTGTATAGGGATGTCTAAGGTACCTTTTCAAAAGTATCTTAGGTGCCAGCACTAGTGTAGTTTTGGAAGCCCATGTGAGCTCTCACACCATGCTGAGAAGTGTGGTCCTGTGTGGTGGCAGGCACTGAAGTCCTCAGCATAGACATCAGTGTAGTTTAGGGCTGGCTGTATTGGATCAGATGCTCTCCTGTGGCATGTACTCATCAACATATGGGTTTGCACCATCTGCTAAGAATAAAACAAGCCAGACAAAATCAAAATAAAATCCTTCTGACTGGATTCAGTGGAATGGTGTTGGATCCCAACTAACTGCAGTGAAAAATATTAATAGCAATGCATAAGAATGAGCACATAACTTCCCCAAAAGGTTTAATTAGTGTTACAACTGGGAGTGGGAAACTTCAAACTGGGACAGGCTAATAGTGATGCTTAAATAAAAAAAGGATAGTGGTTTGACTAGTTTTAAGAGTATACAGATACCTTCATTTTTGCTTTCAAAAGAAATTACAAACTATCTAATTAAACTGATTTTTGTCTGTGAAAATTGTGTGAGTGCTAAAGCCACATTTTTGAGGTTGGCTGTGTGCTTGTACATAGAGAGAGGCTGCCAGTAGTTTTGGTTAGGATTGTTGATCCTGTATAATTAGGCCTGGGAGCTGAGTGTTTTGAGGAGAGGAAGCATTTTGGTCTTTCATTGCCTCTCTCCCTGTCTCTTCTTTTGGCAGAGCCAGGACTTGCCTCTCAGGATTTCCTTCCAAGATGTGAAGGCTTAGTTTGGTGGTGGTGGTACTTTCTCATACTCTTTGAGCAACATTTCCAGTTCCAGTGTGACCGTATTTGTTATTTCTGTTTCCCTAATGGGACAGGATTGCTGTCTGGTGACAGCTGCATTCTGTTCCCCACACAGGCACAGAGGAGGGTGAGTGCACCTAAGCTGTGCAGTATTTGCCCATCTCCAAAGGGCTTCAGTGAAGGTATTTTCAAGTCAAGCATGATGTGAGGGACAGGAGAATAAATTAGGAAAGCAGAGCAAGGTTAGAATTCCAGTCCCTAGGCTGGACTCCGACAGGACCAGGGTGTATCTAGTATCTAGTATATATATCTAGTATCATGCATTTCAGCCCAAGCTACATCTGTAATTACATTCGTGTTCATCAGGCATTTAGTTAAGCTCTAAAACATTGTTTCTTCCTCCAGTTGCTGCAGAAACCTCATATCCATCACAGTTTTATTCCATGATGTTCAAGTTTTTGGCATTTCCACCACAAATTGTTCAACAATATTGGATTTCAGTCTAATGCTTTGACATTAAAGTTGAAGTCATGTTGATGTCATCTTCCAGATGTTCATGTCTACTGAATGAAAATTTTGTTTGTTTGTTTTATTTCAAATTACAAAAACACATGGGGAATTCTGGATGTGATCCCTCATGCTATACAAAGGCCTGTGTGTGTCCTGTCAGAAATCAAACAAAACTTTTCTTCATGGAGTAGCAGCAGAGACTTCAAAGGGCTGGAAACATAGGTGGATTTCTTCACCCACCCAAACAAAATGGCTTTGTTACGTGCCTGAGCCTTGTTGTTGCAGCTGCACTAACTGTGCAGAAAGGAGATGTGGCTCTGCCTGAAATCACTCGTGTTTTGCTCTGGTGCCACACCAGTTCTGTCTTAGTGTGTTGTTCTGTCTTAACAGTCAGCAATGGCTCACTTGTAAAATGAACTCATAACAGCAGCAACAAAATCCACACTTTGTCCTCCAGGTCTAAATACATTTTAACTTGTAGAATAAGTTCATTCATCTTGTGGGTCTCCCTCTGCTGGGATGTTTTAGCAGTGAGGTCCATGGCTTGCATTTGAGCTGTTGCCTTCCCTGTTGTGTCAGCTTTCTCCCAAAGGCAGGGGCTTGTATTAGCCCATGTTTCTTGTGTCAGCCTGCTACAGGGGAACTGAAGTTCAAGTGCTTCTGAGCTACTGAAGGCTTTCTGAGTGTTGTGTTAGCATTTTCACACCCAAGGAATCAGCACTTACTGATCTAGTAGATTTCTAGCACGGACAGAAGAAACATGGTTAAACTCATGGTCCTTGCTAATGCTTGTGCTTTGAAAATTAATCCACTTTTCTTTTTTAGATGAAACTTAGTTGCTGTGTTTTGTAGGTGGAAAGCAAAGTAAAATTGTATCAAAATAAACTGAGCAGCTACACTGAGAGAGTCACTCCTGGGTTGAATGAAAAACTGTTCAGACCTTTCTGCTGTATTCTCTTTTGGAAGTTGAGAATGGGATTGTTTAATGCTACTGCTAATCAAAAGAATCTGATCAAAATGGAATTATGGAGTATCAGTATATAAGTTCACACAGGGTGGCATGAAATGGACTCCTCTCTACTATTTTCTGCATCCATAGGTAAATATCTTTGTGTAGACTCATTAATGTGTCACAGAAGACACAGAAATGATGCTGTGGGTCACAAGTGGTGCCACAACCAACACTATAGTATTTAATGAGATTATGTAATTTAGTAGTTAAGAAATTATGTAGCTGGTTTTTTTTGTTGTTTTTTTTTTTTGTTTGTTTGTTTGTTTTGGTTAGGTTTTTTTGTTTTTTTTTTTTTTTGTTTTTGTTTTTGTTTTTTTTTTTTTTTTTTTTTTTTTTTTTTTTTTTTTTTTTTATTTAAATCATCTTTCACAGCAACTCTATGTAACCACAATGAACTGGGAAGATCACAGAAGTTTGTGGAGCTTCTGCATGTACCATTTTGTTTAGTACCTTTAGAATGAATATCAAGCATGCTGGTTGTTTGACAATACTGAAAAAAGACATTTCTTGCTTTTGGTGCATCAGGTCAGAGTAGTTGATTGTTTCTTCATCTTAGTTCAGTTAAATTTTTCTTCCATTTCTACTGGAGTTGCAAGAAACCATTTATTGTTAGTTTGCAGTAACCATGGAGGAAATAGTTTCTTAGACACTGGGTTCACTGTGTCAGAAGACATAAAAGAATTTGTTATGCTGATAAATGACAATTATTGATTCCATCCCAAATCAATCCATTTTCTCTTGAGATATATGTTGATTTACACCTTGGGGATAGTGGGGTGTTTGTATAATTCACTTTGAGAAAAGTAGCATCCTTTCTCTTGTCCTTTCTTATTAATAGATTAAATTTTCCACCTAGGCGTACAGGCATGGAAGGTGGATGTGTGATTTTTCAAGTAAGTCAAGGCAAGTTTGATTCCTAGAAAAAAAGACCAGCCTCCATCATTGATAACTGTCTATCTTGCTTGATGTATATCACACAAACAAGGTAATTGCATATTAAAATGAGGGGAGTGTGTGGTTTCATTCTTTCATGTTCAGCCATTTCCTCCTGCCCAAATTAAAACTGTTTTGAAATCTTGCCTTCCCACCTGCTACTGTAACTGGAACAGCTCTGCTCCAGCCTCTCCTTACCCTGGTGTCTCTGAATTTCCTGTCCCTGTGGGTTTGTCAGTCCTTAGCACTGCTGTGAATATTCCTATTCCTGTGCAACCCAATATTCAAGTCTGGCCTTGAGCTTGCAGCATATGTTTCCCACACAGTCCAAATTTGGTGCAATATACTGTAAGTTAATCTCCAGTAAAGCATAGCACAGAGAAAAACCTGGGAAGAAAACAGATGGAGAAAGTAGAGCAAACAATTTGCATATATATGATATGACTCTTAGTTAAGATTAGCATTTCCCACTTTGCCTGGAAAGCCCTTAATAAAAATCCAACTTCATGTTTGCCTCAAGTCAGCAGACCCGGAGGAGATGCCCTAATGGCAAAATGTCCCCCTGGCACAGGGTGGGAGGGGGCTCCATCTCCTGCTCCAGCCCTGTGTTGTTGATACATTTCTGGATTGCTGTAGGCAGAGGGGCAGGGAAGAAACTGCTGTCTGTGATATTTGCTCCTCATAGCCTTCCTAGCTCTGAACCATCACCAGGGTCCTGAGCTACTCTGCATGGGTGGCTGATGGAGAAATGTGGCCATTTCTCCATTTATTTATGGTCCTTCGTGGCTCTTTCTGAGCATGCAGGTACAAGAAGTGCTTGGAAGTGGACTCAGTGCCTTCTCTGCAATTGAGGTGTGTAATATGGACTTGTATCTCCTGGTAATCATTTATTTATTTAGAAAACAAAACATCAGTTTCCCTTTTGCAAAAATGGGACTCTAAGATTCCTCTGAAATTTCCATACATTTATAGCTCCATTCTCATATCTGTCCAAACCTGCACAGTAATGAGATGTTGATGTGGTCAGTTGCAGCAGTATGCCACCTTCATAAAAGGGAATCATTGAAAAATATTTAAATGAAGCTGTGCAGTAAATAAATAAATTACAAATCTCTTTTGTTTCAGCAGTTAAAAAGGCATAGAAGTTTTCTCACACCCACAAGCTCAAGAGTGCTGTATTTAGAGTGCTGAAAAGCAAATTCCAGCACTGAAGCTCCCTTCTCTGGCGGGCTACATTTGGGTATAGTGCCTAAGTCCTGGAAGCAGTGACTAAAACATGCTTATTTTTGACATGTACTCTGGTACTGTCTGTCTTTCACAGATTGCATTGGAACCAGATCGTGATTCACATTTGTGTTAGTGTAAGAAAGACTTTACTACTTGTTCAGGTTTCAAACCTGCATACTGAGTGTAAAGTTCTCTCTTAGTGGACACAGCTTTCTTTTGATAGAAGTTGCTTATATGTCTCTTTCTTTTGACCTTTAAGCAGCTAAATAAATCAAATCTCATGTCCTGGTATTATTTGTCTTTGTGAACTCCTCCAAAGATGAGGTTTCTGGGGTGCTAAAGGAGGCCCAGGTCAGTTGTGGAAATTCTACAAAGTCACTGCCATGTATCTGGAAGGATTTCCCTGGCTACTCCCAGATGGCTGTGCTGCAATGGCTAAAAACCTCAAACTTTGAGAAATGCTAGTATGATGTAAGCTATGTTGCTAGATAAGACATTCAGAAGGGTTGTCAGGATTTTTTTTCTTTACCTGATGGTGGCAATCTAACTAGTTACCAAAATAGCTTTTCATATGTTTGAGGCTGAGCATCTCCTGAGGCTGGCTGCAGGGGACATCCTGAGGAAAGCCAGTTCCCAGCCACAGTCTGGATGGCTGTGGGGCGATTATTGCAGCTTGGGCACGTGGTGGGAATTTGTGGTTTGTGGAACCACCGCGGAACCAACTGGAGGTCATTTGCTTCTTTCTCATTTCTACTTTAAGAGGGACATTACAGTAAATAATGTCTGTGAAGAGGAGGGGAAAACATGCCATGGTTTGTTTGACCTCATTCTCCTTTTGCATCCCTTTGAAGTTGGTAAGTAAATAATTTGGGCAACAAAATCAGCACTCTGCAGTGTTCCTTTGCTTCTTCTGCTACTCTGCCTTCCCTTCCTGCTCTTGGCCCTCCTGCCAGCCACTGCTTGCTTAGCTTGGGCAGCAAAATAAGTATCCTTAGGAACTGCTGCAGCAGGATGAAATGGTTCCTGACTTCCTAATGGAGTTAAATTAAAATGCAACTCAAAAAAATATTTACGTGCTATTTGGTTTTCCTTTTGCAATAGGGCATACTGTGATGTGGGAGACCTTCCCTTAAAAAGATATTAATACTAATTTGAACCCCATGGAGAATGACAGTCACTACTTTTGTTTTGTTTTGTTTTTCATTATAGACTTGCCTTAATTTTTAATGGTTTCTTTCATTATTTGAAAAATATTTTTTTCTGTATCCACAAAACATTGTGAATCTGGACTTATGAAAAAATCGTGTTGTGGTTTTATATACTTTTGAAACGGGGCTCAGCCAGTTGCTTAGCTGGTGTAAATGGCATCTGCCTTGAATCCAGGGGCTTGTGAAATCCCCAAGTGTGTGGCCATTTCTCCTTCTATCTCTCCCTTGGTGCTGTGGCTCTGGGCCTCAGCACTGCTGGGGAGGAGGACTGGAGGTCCTCACCTGCCCAACAATGCCCACCAAGGGCTGTGGTGTTGTTCTTTGGACTCACTGCCAGGAGAAGCACAAGGCTCTGACATCTCACCATTTCCTGTGGAAGTCAGGGGTTGAGGTCCTGGTTTTGTGGAGGTGCCTCTTTGTTACAATGGCACAGTAAAGAGCTGATGCTGTTGACCCAGGTTTGGCAGCAGAGAGGTAGAGATGAAGCACTTAACTCTGCATTTTGTTCCATCATCTCAGAAAGCAGTGAAGGCATGAACCCATTTGTGTTTGCAGCATGCATGGCTCTGCTAGTGATGAAGGTTACAGTTGCTGTATGAAAACCTAAAGTATTTTCAGACCACTGGATTTGGATGCCATCTGGCAAGAAACTTGGATTTTCTCTTTTCTTCTATCCCATGTGAGCAGAGGGCACAGGTTTGACTGGAAGGAGTTGATTTTTTTTTATAAGATACTTATCAGTTCCTATGCATAACTCAAATCTTATTTCAAACACAGATACAAAACTCCTTGACTCAGTTATTATTGTAGCTTTTAATAAGCTGGAGTTATTACTTGAGTGACAGCAATGTGGAAGATGAGACAAATCTCTTTTCTCCTTGTGGGGATTCTCATCAGAACTCTCAGAGCCATAGCCTTGACTCAGTGGCATTCTGTTCCCTTTGACTGTGCCCATTTGCTGCAGTCTCTCTTCAGAAAATGCTGGGTTTTTTGGGCTGAATTCAGAGTTTAGGTATTCAAACCCAGTTGGCTGCTCTTCCCTCAAAGGATGGAGTGGAAAGGAAGAAGGGCAGGCCATGAGCTCCCAACAGCTCTGTTCCCTCCATAGGGAGTAGGGGGAGCCTGCCTTGTCCCAAGCACCACCATGAGGGTGACTTCAGAAGGATGTCAGACTGGGAGAGAGGAGGCAGGGAGGGACACAAGGTTGCTTATGAAAGATGTGCAGCCAAGGGACATCAGGCAGCACTAGTCTGTAACCAGGGAGTCCAAGGGGGAAGCAGTGGGGCTCCCAGGGCTCATCCCATGGGATGGAAGAGGGCAGGGAGCTGAAGGCTGAGTGTGTGATCACACCGAGGTATAACAGGTCTTTAGCACTGGAGTGAGTCCAAGGCTGTTATGAATTGCTTGGTGAGGGTGAATCAGAGGGATGAAAAAGGCAGCTGTTTGCTGCCAGGATATTGTAGCAATGCTTTTGAAAATGCTTTGATATCCTACTCTGTTTTGTACTTGGCCAAATCAACATGTTTCTGAAAGGTGCAGCACATGGAAACTTTTTATAGTACTTATTTGAAAAACTGCAGCCTTTTCCCCATCTCAGAAGGGAATGGTTGGATGAAGGCACTGTGCACACCCACATATGTGTGCAGCCAAGGGGTGGAAAAGCCCAGGGAGCAGAGGAGTGAGACACCATGGCTCAGCTTGTGTGCTGGGCCTTGAAGGGGGATAAGGAAAGAGTCAGTCCAGGCAGGTGGTTCTGGGTGACAGGAGGGCTCCTGAAAGAATCAGCATCATCTTCATGGATCTCTGTGCTGTTTCTGGCACCTCCACCATTGTGCTGAAGCCCCAGTATCTGCTAGGCAGCTCACAGGATGGGACCAGAGCTTGTTTTCATCACCTCTGTCCTTCCTGAGCAGGTTAGATCCTAGAGGGAACCCTCCTGCCTGTGCCAGCAGCCATGGTCAGACCCAGCCCAGACAGCTGCTTGGAGATACTTCTCCACCTTGTCCCACATGCATCCATTTCTTGTGTGTCTGAGGGTGGGGACACCTGCCAGCCCCTTGCTATCTCCTCCTGCCCTCTCCACAGCCACAAGTGCAGGTGTGTCCTGGTGGGATCCCAGGTTTGGGTTTACAGCATGCACTGCTCTTGGCATCACCTCCTGTGTGAGAGAGGGCAAGGTGTGAGTGCCTGCTGCTGTGGCAGAAGGTGCCAGTTGTGGTTCTTTCTTCCTGGGGAGTTGTTTCCATCATCTGCCATGGGAGATTATTTTTATCTCTGGTAAACAGCCTTAGTTCCAGTGCTGTGTGATCTTTGGTACAACCTGCATGTAAGCCAACAGGTGGCTGCCCACGACTCAGAGATCATGATCTTGGTCTTGATTCAAATGCCCGTGGGAACTTGTTCTGCAAAGCATGTTTGATGTGTTTTCAATAACTCCTGATGCCGAGGAGAGATTTTATTAAATCTGGGTAGGTTTAGATTCTCTGGTTGTTTAGTACCTTGTGCTCAAATATGCTGCTTTGCTCCTGTCCAGTGAGAAGCGATGAAACCTGGATGTCTTTAGGCAAGGCTGCCAGCTTCTTGCCAAATGGGGTGATAGAAAACAGTTCTCAGAAGTAATGATAAGTGAAAATTTACTGTCTACAAGAAAGTCTGTCAGAGTGACTGGTTAAATAAATTTATTTGCATCCAGAAGAGCTGTGCCTATAGAAAAGAGTGTGACATCAGGTGTTTAAGCCATAGTTTTTATAGGGATGAGGGAGTTGTGTTTTCAACTCAGTATATTTTAAGTTTGGCCAACACATTCCTACTGAAAATCAAAATTTCCTGTGAAAAATAATAGGAACAAAACTAATGACAGTATTGTTCACATTTTAAATTTGATAATGTGACTAGGGATGTACTCAAATACCTTACAGCTTGCTTCCATTTCTGAGCCCTTATTATATAGTGATATTATATTTGTAAGTTTTTTACTGACATTTAGTCATTCTTTCAGTCTTTGAGTTGTCAGATCCTGAGCTTTAATCCACCTTCCCTCTATACCTTCTGACTCCTTCTTTTAGGGTGTGTTTTCCAGTGAATTTCTGTGTACCAGAGCAAAGAAAAATTGTAATCTTGCTGAGAAACTCAGAATTCAGAGCTGCAGTCAGCCTTCTCTGTTGGAAGCAATAGTTACTAGGACTTGGTCTAAATTTTAGAACATTACTTTGGTTTTTGTGGCAAACAAGCTTTTATCATTAGCTTTTGCTTCATGGCAGGCAGGCAGAACTGAGGCAGAAAGGGATGTTATAGGTGCAGGTTGATGCAACTCTCCTCAGCTGGAGTGTTTGGATGGCCATGTTCCACCAGTGAAAAGTCAGAAAATAGCATTTATGCTTTCTTAGCTCAAAAGATGCTCTGGTGGTAATGCTCTCACTCAAAGACAGATTTAACAAAAAAAAAAAAAAAAAAAAAGGAAGAAGTTTCCCTGTGAGCATGACCTTTCATAACCTCACAGAGGAGGATGGCAGGCTCTCATGTACAGTTTTGCCTGTATACTTTCTGCAGAAATATAAGGGTCTGTGACCTGGACAGTCATCAGGGTCTTATCATGATGGCAAGGTCTCTACAGCATTTTTGAACAGCATTTTGCACCACAAAAGATCCTCAGTGTTGTACAAAGGTGGCATAGCCAGAACATAGCCCAGTAAGATGAAGTCTGTGTGAACACTGGACTTGCCATTTTAAATTCATCCCCATGTGGTTCTGTAACTTTCCCTTTGTTTCTCCTTTTCTTCCCTAATAAGGATAAGTTGCAAACAAAGCTCAGTATTGTAGTTTCTTTATTCCAGTTAAAATAAATTCTCACAGTTAGAAACATGGAGTTTAAATTAAAGGCCATGGGCGTTTTTTAATTTTTTTTTTTTACTGCACAGCAGTTGGCATCACGGGCATCAAGGTTGTCCTGTGTCCTGCTGGAAGTGATCTGGTTTTACACTGCCTAGACCTCTATGGACCCTTCTCTCTGTTCAGAAAATGAACAGTTCATCTACCATAATGTTCTTTATCTCTTCATTCCTGTTGCCAAGAGTTTCCATTAAAAGGTGTTTTGCTTATGAGGCCGGCTTTCCTCTCATCTTGAGTATTTTCCTTGCCATCCTAAAATCAATAGCACTTGGTTGAAAAACCTGAACAACAGATGTTTTTTTAAAGCATGTGAAAAAGGAGATCTGAAAAAACCATATTGAATATGTTTTATGGTGATATAATTTTGGATCTATATCTTCTATTCACCTCTATTCCCAGCATGAACCTATGACAAAAATAAGTAGCAGGCAACAAAGCTAGTAGTAATGCCAAAGCTTCAAAATAAATGTGGTTGCTTGTGAAAAAGCAGATGAGTGAGTTGGATGAAATGGCAGTGTAATTATACAGTAGCAAGTCAAAATTTGATAGCTTGGAGCTTATCTTAGCACAGCATGCCCCTTCCCCCCCACCCCTTGGTATGGCATGTTTCTTTTTCAACACTTCATTCCTAGTTTTTCCTTTTAAAATAATCCTATCAAACCTTTTTTTTTTTTTTTTTTTCCTTCTGATTTTGGAAGGATATCCAGATAGTAATTTGGATGGCACAGACCAAAACATTTAAACCAAAATATCCCCAAAAGTAAAATTGTGGGTAGTTAAAATGAACATTGTGAGTTCCCAGCTCTGAAGGATTCTTTATTTTGTTAACACTTCTTGGATTAGCTTTAGTTTTTCAAGATAAAGGATAACGATATACATGACTCCTGTGGAAAGTGTGCCTGTGCCCTAAATGACCTGAAACTGCCTCTTAGATATATGTGTATGTGACACTAATCCACTGTCAGAAATGTTTCCACTATTTGGAAGATTGACCAGAACAAAATGGCTTAAACTTTAATATACAAATTTTAAGTTACTAGTATGCTTTTAAATAGTTCAGTAAAAATTGCTTCTTTTAGTAGTCAAGGCCTCTTATACCTGCTTCCTTCCCCCTCTGTGGATGCTTCCTGTTTTCCATGTCAGTCCACACATCCCCCCATGCATTTCCATGCACCTTTTCCTGTTGTCCTCTGATCTGCTGCAGCTGCTCCTCAGATGCCTCTCCACCAAGGAGAGGTTCCAAAGCCCAGCTGGCTCCTATGCAGTGCCATGAAGACATGCTTTGAGGAGCCCTACCTTCACCCCTGGAGCACGAGGCAGCAGCACGAGCATTTCTGGGCATGGTGCTGCAAAGCAGCCTGTGTACCATTAACAGTGCACACCCCACTTTGGGAGTCCCTCTTGTGTCTTCACCTGGTCCTCAGTGCTGTTAGTGTTGTGCAAGTGGCACAAGAGAAACAATAGAAAAATCAAATGTGCTTGGTCTGGGATAGTAAGCAGTTAAATCATATGTCTGTGCTTTTATGTATGACTCAGTTACCCTCTCTGTGGTGGCTAGTGCTATGGAAATAAAATGCTGATAACTGGGAGAAAATTACTTACAGAAGATCCTGCTTCTTACATGTGGAATAGCATCCTCAGGGATTTAGTAGGGTTTGGCTATAAAGCAGAAATCCAGAGAGACACTGTCTGTACATTACTGTCAAATACACCCTAGTTCATGAGTGTTTCCAAGCCTTCCTCCTACTGCTTTACAAGAGAAATGTGACTATATTTATTTCAGTTACCTATGTTCCAACAGCAGCAGAACTGAGGTGGAGTATTACAAAATACTTATTTAAAAAGGAAAAATGCATGAGACATGATTATGTAGCCACTATTTTCTTATATTTATTTTATTGAGGGATACATTCTGTTTCTCTTCCTTTCTGTTCTCCTACTGCAGGGGATGGATGTGGGCACACAGTGATGTATCAAGACAGTGGGACACTAGCATCCAAGAACTATCCTGGGACATATCCAAACTACACTCTTTGTGAAAAGAAAATCCAAGTGCCTCCAGGAAAACGCCTCATCTTGAAAATTGGAGACCTGGATATTGAATCACAGAAATGCGAGTCCAGCTACCTTACCATCCAGAGCTCTTCAACATTGCATGGTATGTAAGAGACAAGGCCATGGTCAGTGCATGACTGGTAAAAGTAAGAGTAAAAGGCAGCTTAGCAAAATGCAAGAAGTGTCAGCCTTTGTCCTCTCCTCCTCCTTTTTTACTCAAGAGTTTTGTTCTCTGTGTGGGAACCCCTGTGTTGTCCCATTGTGTGTGGTTCTGCCAAGGCAGAGGGTGCTGTGCTGCAGAGGGGCTGCCAGGGCTCTGCCTTCAGACCTGCAGAGCTGGACCATCACAGTTCTGGTACAGAACTCCCTAGATCTATAGCAGCCCTGTTCCCTTCTTGTGCAGGGGAGGATCTTCCTCACAAACTAGGCAAAGATGAAAAATTGGAGTTGATCACCCTGTGTGTCTTTTCCTAGGCAGACCATGGCTCAAAGAGGAGATAACTTTACTATTGCTAGATGTTAGCTACCTTACTAATGTACAGGCTTTAATACTTGCAGATATTAAATGCATACAGCCAGACTGTGCTCTTGTAAGAGATTTGCACAGGAAGATAAGCAAATAATCTGCTACAGCTGTGCACTTAAAACAATCATAACGGCAACAGGATTCTCCCCAGGGAGAACCTGAGGCCTTCCTCAAAATGGTTTTCCCAACCAGTTGTCACTGAAACTTTTGATCTGCACTTTCTAGAAGAGTCAGACTGATTTTTCAAGTCATGCACTCTTTTTCAGAAATCCAATTTAAATTCAAGTCTGCAAGGAGTTGTGTAATGAAGGAATAAACTCCTGAATTGATAGTTTGGAAAATTTTGCCTGCTGGGAGTGGGCTGTGTAGCCCTTCAGTCAGCTGAGGCTAAATGTGCTGTGCTGGACTTAACCAGCAGAATGGATCCAAGGGAAAAATGTGATGAAGATAGGAGCTGCACAGAGCCTCTGCAGGTTTTCCACCTCGCTGCTTGGCTCAGAAAAGTATGCGGTTCTCCAAAGATGAGATCTCATAGACTATCTTAGTAGTAAGGAGGGTTGATTGCCTTTCATTTATCAGCATGATAGGCTTATCACTCATCTGGTAAGAGAAGATCAAATGAAGTATTAAAGGCTTGCTCACAAAGGAAGGTAAAGGTAATTATTGTTCTCATGGGGGAGGCATTACATTTTTAAAAAATCTTCTCTAAGAGTGGGCAGTGTTATGCTGATTTCTAAGCCTGCACAGAGCTTGATTTGAGGCATAAGGAACATCTCTGTTCATGTGTGCTGGGATTTTTTAATGTTATTTATTTCTTTCTTCACTGTGAGAGAGGTGAAGCACAGGAACAGGTTGCCCAGAGAAGTTGTGGATGCCTCATCCTTGGAAGTGTTCAAGGCCAGGCTGGATGGGGATCTTACCAACCTAATCTAATGGAAGGTCATTGCCCATGCCAGGGAGGGTTGGAATTAGACTCCCTTTAAGATCCCTTACAAGCCAAGCCATTCTATGGTTCTGTGATCCATTTCATAACTAAGCAATGAGTTGTGTTCACTTGAAGGAGTCTGTCTGTACTTGGCAGTAAGAAATAAGTGGCTGTTATTGCACTAGCATATCTTTGAATAATTTTTACTGATACTGTCTTGACTTTTCTAATCTAAGGATCTTCTCAGAAAGAGGAATAAATCAATATATTGTTTTTCCAAGTGAAAAATGAAACTTTGATGTTGATTGAAATTCTGGCTCCTTACAGATCAGCCTGAAGGCATCTTCACATCATTTATACTGCAGTCATTCAGCCTATAAGCACAGAATAGCTGTGTATTATGCAATCAAGTCCACATAATTAATTTTTTTAAAGTATTCCCACACCCATTTTCAGATCTGATTGATAATGTCTGATGCATGTGGACTGTAATTTGCATTCTCAGTAGTGAACTGCACAATTAGCAGATTTTGGTCATATCTGATTAAACCAGTTTTATAGTTTAGGCAGATATACCTTCTGTAATGGTTTTTGTGGTCTGCAGCTCACTGTAAACTTTCCCACCAGCATACCTACAGAGTGTCTATTCTACATTCAGGCAAATCCATGCAGAATGGATGTGGAAATAGTTCTGTGGGCATAAATTCATGATGTTGCTTATGTTTTAAAAGCCACATGAATTCTTAGATGAGATTAGAGCTTCTCTAAGTCTTTTTTTACAACCATCTTGCTATGGCTTTGGGTTTCAATATGCATTTGTGCAAGTGAAAGAAGCCTTATGAATAAGCACTGCTACATCCATTCAGTTTGCTAAGTGTCCTTTTAGACAGCTGGTTTTGGACTCACATCTCCTCTTTGCAGCCCTTCCCTTTTCATGAACATCTACAGGCAGCTCAACATCTTCCCTCTGGCCGAGGAGATACTGACCTTAGATATCGAAATTCTTTCATGGGATGATGGAGAGTTGAAAATATTTTTCAAGCACTGGAAACATCTGAGCAATTAAAAACTAATCTTTATGTGTTTTCTGGGCTTAAAAAGGAAAACCTAAAAAACAAAAGTATGAAAGCTGGCAATGTGAATACTGCTCATGTTTCAAATTAGTGAGCAGCCTTTGCTCTTTATTTTGGAGGTTTGCAATTACAAGACAATAAGGTCCAAAGGGAAATATCTTTTTAACATCATGCTGATTTCTTCAGCTCTACAGAAGACAACAACATGAATGTCAGTATGAGTACAAACATCTGTTGAGGAGTATATGTGAAGCTTAGAAAATTGGTCAGAGGCAAAATAGTAGATTATGTGTACAAATATAAAATTAGTGTGAAGAAGACTCCAGATGATAAAGTATTGTTTTCCTTTCAGATTTATTCCAGTCTTTACATTTAACTGTGATTCATTCATCATTATAACCATCTGCAGGGATTCTTGCAATACAGCAAGGAGTAACTCAATTTGTCTTTGGTGTATTTATGTTCCATGCAGTATAGGGAATCTGTTAAATACAAATGAAAGGATTAATTGATTTATGTTAGCAGGAACATTGATGTTACTTTTGTAAGTTGGTGACTACAGATTAGAGCACTTACATGCAAATTTCATAAAAGGTCAGGATATTCCTTGGATTCTGCAGATGGATAGAAGAGTATGATTCATTCCTAGAAAATCATGTAGTGCTGTTGTGTATGCTGATCTACTGATGCCTTTCTCAGTCTCAACTAAGACACAAATGTGACACTACAGTTCTTCTCACCTTTGGTGCTTTTCAGTTTTGATGGATCTGTGAAAGCAGGTATTGAATTTAGATTTCTCCAATATTGCAATTAAAAGATGATAAATAATCTTAATGAAGCTCTAAAACTGAAGTCATACAGTGTCTGAACACTGTATCTATGAGTTATTACTCTGCAAATGATGTTATTTAGTGTTCACTGGAGATGGAACCTGTAGCAAGACTTTTCTTTCAAGCTGTTAGCTCTGTATCCAGACGTAGCTGTGAAAATATTAATCATCAGTCAGTAAAGGAGTCTAACACCCATTTTGGTGAAACTGAGTCACCTTTGTCTGACAAACATTTAAATATTAGCACAGCTTTGCACAATGTTGTCTCTAGGAGAAATAAATAGATGATCATGTTCTGTTTCAAAGGCACAGCTTTTGACTGGATTAAAATATGGTGTTTTTTGTCCCACAGAAAATTAATATGAGCATAATCTCACAGTGCAGACAAGGTGCAGCCTTTACCGAAATGCTTTTCTTCTCGAGTTAATTGCATTATCTGAGCATATTAAAAATACTGAGCTCTGAAGTAGAGCTTCTGATTTTTTAATTAGTTAAAGGGATATGTGAAAACAAGATTAACCATGTCAGCCCTGTAGTTCTCAAGAACAAAATTTGCACACTTATGAAGGTGGATCATAAATGTTTTAAAAGTTTGACAGGAGCTGCTTTTAGTCTGCTTCTTTTCATGTCTCTATCAGATTTCTGTACCTCTTTTGACCCCTTTTTCTTTCATTTTTCTATCTCTTCCCCATCTAATGTCTTGATATTTTTTCCCTTAATTTTGTGATATGATCATCAGTCTTGACTAGAGAGAAAGCCAAAAGAAGAGTTAAGTGCCTACTTACTTCCTCATTCACTTGCAGTCAGTAGGAGGTTGATGTGCTCCTCTGGGGTGGATGTCAGAGCTGCTGAGTGACTAGTAATAATTTGGAGAGTTAGTGCAGTTGACTTGTTCTTGCATAATTTACAGCTGGTAACTAACATGAAATAAAGAATTTACTGAAAATGCTTTCTTCTCCCCACACCCCATTACTAAAGGTACAGAATGCCTTCAGATGCCTTCTACCTGTCATTATCACTTGAGGGTATTCAACAAACCAGTCAGTCATTATGTATTGAAATAAATATCTTGTTTGAATAAAGGGTGTGTCCAGATTTCTTTTTCATCCCTCAAAGGAAACTCGTTATTACTGTATTGTTTCTGGTATTTCAGGAAACCCAGAGAAATGCCCAGACAAGTTCTTGCTGAAGATCAAGTTGAGCAGTTTCTTAACAGTCAAAACACTTTTAACAGTTGGGTTTCATCTGAGTGGTTGCAGTATCCTGAGTTTTCAGCTTTGGAAGTATTGATGCAACAAAGAATGTTGGACCTTTTTTCCTGTTAGCTGTATACACTGTATTATTCTCTGTTTTTTGTTAAACTACAAGTCTTCACTCATGATTCCTAGTTGTTGCTGTGTTTCTGCCTTTGGATTTGGCTAAAACCACAGCAGTGTTAAAAGGAGGGAATTCACCTGAGGTCAAGCAGGCAGAGTAGATGCTCCATGTTAAAGTTGTGATTACTTCCCCAACCTCTGATGCCTTTTTCTGTCCTTTATCACAGCCTTTGGCAACCCTTTGGAAACCTTAACCAAAAGTTATATTTGCTCTTCCTAAAACAAGAAATGCTTACCACTCAGCCTGAGGTCAGACTATGTTGCACAGAGTTAAATGTTGAATAACCAGGCTGTCTCATCCTGACTACCTACTCTGTCATCTCAGAGCTGCAGCGTGTTAAACTCCACCTTCCCTGCATCCTGCAAGGATGGACAGGGAAGGACACAGAGCAGCACTTTGTGTGTCCTTACAGGGTTCTGCTGGTTCCCACTGTGCATGTCAGGGTGTGAGCCAAGAGGACCTCTCTTGGAGAGAGGCGATTACTGCTTATCAAAATATTTAAATGTGGGATGGAGATGAATTTTGAGACTGAAGGTGTTTTCATACAACACTTCCTTGCTGGTTTTGTGAGCTATTTGTGAAAGACTTGCACTCTGGATGAGTTTTTAGCTCTGAAGTGAAATAAATGTAATCCATGTTCATTTTATTCCCTGTCCTCTCTCAGCTACTGAGGTAATTTCAAATTGATTTATTTGAGAAAAGGCTGCAGTTTAAAGCATTGTTTTCCCCAAACAAATGCATTAAGACATGATAATCCTAAAAGGCACAGCCATGGATTGTTGCTGCATCTTGCCTGCCTACCAGGGCTTACTTTGCAATTAAAGACTGAAAAAAGGGAGAAGATTCTCTGTTGAACAGAAGACATCATTATTTAATATCCAAACTAAGTTTCTTAAAGACCTCTGCAAATGTCAAGCTGCAGATTTCAAATGAATTTGAGGAATTTGAAGGCAAAATGAGCATAGTGAACCAGCCATTCAATAGCTGAAGAGGGAAATAGTTGCTTCTAAAAGGAAGCAAAAGCCTTACAAAAGATGCAGAAAGTATTAGAAACTAGAGAAATAAGCAGCATGTAGGCATTTCCAGCTGGTGTGAAAGAAGAGAGTCCTCTGGGCACAGTACTTTTTAAGGGAAATAGAAAAAATAAAGGAACATAATTCAACAAAGAAAGCTCAGGAGCTGTGCCAGAGCCTGGTTGACAATAGAAGTAAACTAGACCTCATAAAACCCAACAATGCTGTAAAGATCATCAGATTTGCAAAACAACACTGTTATGAAAAAGACAAAAGCAGTAGGCAATTGCTAACATTTAAAAAATAAACAACATGTAAAATAGTCTCTTCAGTCTCCAGAGGGGCCAGCCAAAGGATATCCACGAGACAGTTTACTGTGTATCTTGCAGGATGTTAATGCTGCTTGGAGACAAAAAGTGTTTTATTTAAGCCACCTAAGCCATACCAATAGATCAAATCTTCTGCATGAAAGGCATTAAAACTCACTTTAATTATGGAGAATATTAAAGTTAGAATGCTTGAAATCCTTAGACCTCTAATATCTCTTCTGCAGAATTTTTATAAATATATGTTAAAGGAATCTGGAGTGAACAGACGGAACCACAGTTGGGTCAACTTTTTAATGAGACATGGAAAGGAGAACAGGCCCTGGCATCTAGATACAGTAATATTGAAATATGGAGAACACCTACTCAGCTTCATCACACGTAACACATCTGTTTATTAAATCAAACTCTTTCCTTTGTTCTTATAAACAAACCAAGTAATCCTGCCTACTTACCCCAGCAAAGCTCCAGCCAAGTCACTTCAACAGGAAGCTGAGAGAGATCAGCATTCGTGACTCGTTTTTCAAGCCGAATATGCAAAACAACCCACCTCACAACTAACATTAGAAGATGAAAAACTGATAACGTGATCTGGCAGTTCTCAAAAGGGATCTTAAAAACTTCTGGCTAAATCCCAGGTTTAGGAATTAAATATTTATCCAGAGTCAAGTCCAAATGCTGCAGTAAAAATTAACAGGGCCCTATAAGCAAGTTTCTCATTTTCATACAGGGGCTTTCTCCACCATCTCTCATCTTTACTATAGTTGTACAGTATTCATATAGACAGCCCAGGGAAATCAATGAATCTCAGGTGGAATGGACAAACAAGATGGGGAGCACATATGAATGAGTTTTAAAAGTAAACAGTGAAAGTATTTTTGTTACCTCAGTCGCAAATGGAGAATACTGAGTAGATTAAATATAGTTTTTAGATGAAGTCTAATGAGTACATATGCTGGCTGGTCTTCTAATGTCTATAAATTCTCACAATATATGTATTTGAGGTAATAGTGAGTTGATGGAGAGCAAACCTACCAGGTACTGCTGTGTCTATAGCAAGTGCTTGTAGTTAGGCACTCCACAAGCCAAAATGGAGACAGTCTGGGAGATTGTCCTGTCTCTGGCTTTACAACCTGAAAGGAAATAAGAGGACTGATGTATGGAAGTGCATGGGAAAAGAGTACCTAAAAACACTTTTCTAAAGAAAATTTAAAAACAGATGAAAGCATATCTCTTGTCAGTCAAAACTGAACCCGAAGAATTTTCTTGACACTGAATCAGTTTTATTTTCTAAGCATTACTAGTTGTCTCCTTCGCGAGCTTTCTGGAAGACCATCAATGTAAAAGAAATTTGTTAGGGGAAAAATGGGCATTTGAAGTTTAAAAAGCTACTCTGCAAAGATTTGGCAAAATGGAGGGAGATACTGCTTAACCAAACCCAGTATTATTAAGTAAATCAAATCAGAGGTGCTTTTACACTGGTCATTTTAAACACAGTAAGCACCAAAAAGGGTGGGTTAACACCTTTTCCTAAAAAACAGACTGTACACATCTCTAGTTCTTTCAGGGAGTAAAGAACCTCTGAGTCAAACTGGTGCCTGATCAGTTTCTCTAAGAGCTGCAGTTTAGGGGTGAGATAACGCTTAAAGTTTTTCCTGAGCTCTCCCTCTCAGCACTTACTTCTGTAAGTTTGATAACATGGAAATAAACTCTGGTAGATCCCAGGCAAGTCTGAGGACCTGACAGTATAGTGCTGATATGGTATGACCTGAATTATTGAGAAGAAATACATTGAAGTGTTTTGCAAGGCTTCCTCAGTTTGCAACAAAAGGCAAGTGAATGATTTGTAGCATTAATAAATTCCACCCACCCCCTCCCCTATTCCTTTTCTTACAAATCTTTGCAAAAAACTTATAAACCTTTGGAAACTATTCCTTCCTTGAACATATACTCTTTCTTGCTTCTATATCCTTTAAGGAACTAATCCTAGGCTACCTTTGTTTTGATCTATGCATAGGAATCTCTTGGTACGGCAGAACTACTCTTGGTATATAACCATAGCCTGGTAGCCTCTTGGACTTATTACTTAATAGTAGAAACTTGTCTTTAGACACTGAATGTTGGTTTCTTAAGCTGATTGTTTCTGAATTTCTTGCTTTATAGTTTGGACTATACAGCTCTGTGTGTCTAGACTATTTTGTATTTTATGTTATTTTATTGTATTGGTTTTGCTCATGATGTATGATTTGTTTGTATAATTACCTGGAACGTATGTAGACTTGCTGCTGGAGGAGACGCTCATCCTGATCCAGCTGATGTGTGGATGCATGAATCAGCCATCTAAATTATACCTCCAGAGCAGATAGGTCACTGCCAATCCCTGGGAGGGAGAAAGCCAAAGAACACTTGTGAGACAGTCCTTGAGAGAAGAAAAGGACTAAAGTTTTCTCAGGTGTTTTATTTCAAAGACTTGCAATGCTTCTTGTCTTTTCCCCATTTCTCTCTCTCTCAAAAAATAATCTAAGTTAGCACTTCACTTCTCCCACTGCAACCTGACACAAAAGACCTTCTCAAATAAATCACTCGTGCAGTTGTCTGGTATGACACAGTGTCAGATGCTGTCTTTTTGATAAGTTCATTTCCTAAGCAATTTGTTTAACCCTTTTTATAGACATTGTTTTCTGTGACTAAGTCGTGAGTCATTTCTCAACACATGAGTACTCCAGGGAAATGTCACACTCATCGCTTGTTTCTCTGCCTGCCTGGCTTCACCATATGATTTTTATAAGCCAAAAGGACAAGAGTTCTTCCTTTTGTTTGTCCCAATCTGCTGACAGCTGACTGTCGTTGGCTCTGATTGGGCTACTCTGTAGGCTGACCTTATAGTTGTTGTAAGGCAAATGAAGTATTTGGAAGAGAGCCCCTTCCCTCATCTTTGGAAAAGAGCTTTCCTTCCCTAAGAGTATCAAGCAAAATGAAGAAGCTCTTAGGAACCTGCTACTATGGGTATCATTCATGATGTGTATGTAATTTTTTGTGTCTCAGAAGTCAGTTCCAAGTTGCCCTAAAGTAGCCACCACCACCAAGATGAGGCTGTCTAGGAAAAATCAAAGTGATCATTTTTCATCCCAAAGACTTGCTTTAGGACACAAATGCTGTCATTCACCTCAACAGAACAGATGGGCTGAGGGCTTGTAAAGGGTCGTTCGGATTTTTTTCCTCTGGGGAAAAATGTCTGTTTGCTATCTTATGGAAACTCTTCTTTGCAGTTTATATTGCAAATAGACTCATAAGTTTGAACAAGTATATCCAAACTGCTTTGAATTGTCTTTATTATCTGTGCCTGTGGGCAGCTAGGGATGAGTGTTTGCACCCAGGTATGGTGACAGAAGGCAAGCACAGACTGTGGCAGTCCCAAAGGAACACTCCCCTCAGGAACCGACTTTCTGAGGAAGTAACTTGGAGTCCTGGGCATGCCTGCTGTCACAAGAAAGGAGTGTCCCAAAGGCTGTTCCAAGATACTGCAGTTGGTAGCTATAAAACTCTTATCTAATTCACTGCAAGCACAAGGCTGTTGTCTCCCTGTCCCACTCCCTTCATCTTTCCCTTTCCCTCTCTTTTCTTTTTGTTTAAAACTCTAGAGACTTGAGCTGTGTACTTCCACGGTCTAATAGTGTTTTTAAATGGAAAATTATTAGGAAATGTTCTAAGGGAAGTGTTACTGCCTTGGAGTACAATTCAGCTTGTGGCATGCAGGTCCTTGAAAACCAGGTGCTCTGTTTCTGATCTTAATCCCTTCTGACTGGCTGCTGTGCCACAATGGCATGAGCTGTGTGTGTTTGGAGGGTTTATCTCAGGGACCCTGCCTAGATCCCTTGGATTGCTTTTGAATGTAGTGTCATTTTCTCTAATGAGTTACTGCTGGTTGCAAGCATGCTGTACTTCAAAGGTCAGGAGGCATTAATCTTTCTCTTGAAGCTTATGTGATGAGAAATGTGGATGCTGGAATTGCTGCCATGCAGAGGCAACTGGATCCTGGCCACTCCTTGTCAGGGCAGCTTTAGAGCTCATACCCATAAAGGACTGGAGCCAAAACCCTTTTGTCAACATTTGGATTGATACTGAAAGCGAATGAGTGTGTTATGAAATTCTTTGCTAATCATGAGACTTTTCCAGCCTAATTATGTCATCTAAACTTCTGAAATCTTCTTTGTTCTGTCTGTAGGGCCGTACTGTGGTAATGTGATGCCTGTCCCCAAAGAAATCATTCTAGATAGCAATGAGGCAACTATTCACTTTGAGAGTGGATCCCATGTGTCAGGACGAGGTTTTCTGTTGTCCTATGCCAGCAGTGATCATCCAGGTAAGGTGATACCCAAAAATAGTAGAAGATTAGTGGCATAGTTCCCCCTATTTAATTATCATTTCTACACATATAGAGCTTTAGCCTAAATGTTTGTTCCTAAATATTTCCAGATTAGCATGAGCCATGGCATTTTTAATAGCATGTGTGTAAGAAACAGTTATAACATTAACCAGATAAAATAGCTGCTGAAATCCTACCTAGACCATTTGCAATACAGGGCCAATGGAGGGGAAAATAGCACCTTCTTCTTCTGTGTTTTGAGCTCCAGCATCCAACCCACTGTGATAGAATGGAGGGGTAAAGTTTTTATTTCCAGAACATTTAATATTTTGGTGGTCTGTTCAACTTTGAAGAAGATATAAAGCGTAAGAAGAGTAGAAGAGGGAGTTGAAAAGAATGAAAGCAAACCATAGTGGTTGCTTCCAGTCTGATAAAATTGCTTAAGTATTATACAAAGAGGTCTTTAAATGTAATTTCATGGTCTGGCAAATATTTGTCTGTATTTTTACATCCTACAGTGGGAATTGACATTTGTAAACTTTTCACAGATCTAATCACCTGTTTGGAACGAGCAAACCACTACACAAAGGCTGAATTCAGGTAAGGAGGGTTTGCAACTCTGCATTCTGGCTTGCTTTACAGTATCTGTCAACTTATTCAGTTGTTATAAAATGTTTAACAGTCTTGGTTTTCTGGAGAAGTAAAGCTTGTTGAGCCCCAGTGCTGTAATGGTCTAATGCCTGGTTGTGAGAAGTAGTAGTGCAGAATGGAAGACTGTGGCCCAGAAAAGTGATGGAATGAAATTGCAGAGCTCTCAGCAATTCTCATTAAGTGCATACATATACATGGTATATGTTAAAAGAGTTTCCACTTTGAAATTCAAAGTAGCCTCAAATTCCAGTGCTTCCTCTGGGAGCAGATCACGTCCCAGCTGATACAAGATTATCTGAGGACAAGCTATAATTTCTTGGTTCCTTGAACTTTGTGATAGGTTTGAAATGGTAATAAATTGTGCTCTTCTGACTGCTGTCTGGATGTGCATATAGGCTTCTTATCGTACTCTGGAAACTTGTGTGGTAGCATTTCTAGAACAAGAGAATTAAACAGAAATAAATGCCCTTGCTAAACTGCTTTTCTGGTTCTTTGTGTGCTACTGTGTTCAGTGCACCTATGATCTCAAGGGTCCATTTATTTAGCTCCTAGATGATGCTTACTAACAGAGCATCAGCCAGAAATGACTGCTAAAATATTTATTGGTTTAAGAGCATTTCTTTTATAGGAGTTTGTGTGTGCTGTCACTACAGTTCATGCCTTAAACAAGCCTTTCTTCTCTCACTGCAGCAGATACTGTCCTGCTGGCTGCAGAGACATAGCAGGTGACATTTCTGGGAATATTGGAGAAGGTTACAGAGATGTAAGTACACACAACAATAGGGGAAATTTATAAATACAAAAGAAACAAGAATAGAACCACTTGGTTTCAACTTTTGCTGCTTGACTTTTGTTAGTAATTCTTCTGGGCTGTTTTGCTATACCTTTTATTATCAGTATATAAGTTATCAGTATATAAGCACACAGACACTTTTCAAACAGACAAATCAATTGTGTGAGAACAAAGTCCACTGATTGTCAAATATACCTCCTGACTTGTGGTTTCTGGCTTTCTGGAAAAAGCCTGCCTATTGTTTGTCCTTCTTGGGGCAGTGCTCATCCATGTACAAAATATTTCTATGATTTTAGCTTGTACTTGTTTGGTGTCCACATGTGAAAAAGACACATTTCAGTAACACGTGGGTTTTCTTTAAGATTATGCCTGCACTATCCTAGCATATGCTCTGAGATGAAATAAATATTGCACACTGTCTAACCACATCCCACCAGTAACTACCAGCCTCCAACAACAAGAAGTTATTTTAAGTTATTTTAAGTTATTTTAACTTCTTGTTCTTTAAACTGAAAAAAGTTGAAGTGGTTGCATTTATCCACAGTTCACATCACTCAGAGCTCTGCCCTCTCTGTGCCCCTCACCCAGGACTCTTCTCCTGTCATGTCTGTGAAATCTTTTCCTCTCTCACAGAGGCGTAAGCCTCATCATACCACTGAAGAAAAACCCTACCCTATCACAGTCACTGAGTTTCCAAAAGTCATTGCTCACGTTTAACCTGTTCATCCAGTTATTCAAGCGTGCTGGCTCCAGCCTGGAAAGTGGCAGAGCTGAAGAAACAAAGAAAAGCCACATTACATTCTCATTAGCTGGAGTTATTCTGCCCTTGGTTCCAATGATTAGGGCAGAAAAGCAGCACATGGCATGACCTCATGCAGATTTTATCTGCACTGAGGAATTTGCAAAAGAAATTTTCCCTCCACCATTAAGGAGGATTTTCTGATGGGAAGAACCTGCAGGGCTCCCCTGGAGATGTGCTGCCTCTGTGCCTCCACTGTCCCCACCCCTCCCTGGGGGGACAGCCCAGCACCACAACTTGCCCAGTAGCACAGCTCAAACTGAGCCAGCGTGAACCTGACCAACCTCTGCCTGCAGCCCTTAGGAAAGTCACCTTTGTACCTTTCTCTGTTCTTTTCCTGCCTTGCCCTGACCCTGTTATTGCCACCTAGCTGGCAGGTGAGCTGTCCTGCCTGTATTTTTCCCCACTATCCAGCCCGAGATGCCGGGAAATGGGCTGCATTTAAAACTCATCAGCAGCTACTCAACACATAGCCAAACCCCTAATGTACACCATAACTCAAATCCTAAGGTGCAGTAATAGATAGGTCTGCCCTCAGGCAAGAACACCAAGGAATTATTGATTTATCTTCCCAACGAAGTGTTGTCTTTCCTTTGGCTTTTTTTCCATGAGGACTGACATTCTTACAACACCTTCTCAGAAGCAGATTATTTTTTTCATTTGAAAAGAAAAATTACATGCTCTTTCTCCCTCCCCTACCTCTTATTCCCCTTGAGCTTTGGATTTTATGAGCTGTCACACCTGTATAGGGGTGGCTGGGAAGGGAAGGCATTATCAGATTGATTTCCTGAGCGTGGCTCCTGCCTTTCAGACGTCCCTGCTGTGCAAGGCTGCCATCCACGCCGGCGTGCTGGCGGACGAGCTGGGCGGGCAGATCAGCGTCACCCAGCACAAGGGCATCAGCCGCTACCAGGGCGCCCTGGCCAACGGGGTGCCCTCCCTCGAGTGAGTACCGGGGCTGGGGCTGCCACAGGGCACAGCTGGGCACAGCTGGGCACAGCTGGGCACTGCCCACCACCAGCAACAGCAGCTGGGGACACCCTTTGGGGAGGAAAAGATGTTAGGTGTGCATTATGGAAATGGTGTTAGCAATGGAGATAGGAAAAGTTCCGGGTTTTCAGTGCCTCTATACCATGTAGGGTGGTATTTTCTTTTTTTTTTTCCCTTCTGTTCCTTCAAATTACTTTGTTAGCAGATACATGAGAGTACGATGTTCTTCAACAAACAACTTTAATCGATATGCTAATAAATCATGGTAAATTCATGTTGAAGTTTAAAAAAAGAAAAACGAGTAAGTAAAAAGTGCCATTGAGCCATAGGGGATTTAATGAACAACTTCTTAAACATTGTGCTTTTGACATGTTCAGTTTTTCTCTTTTAGAATATTTATAGCAAGGGTGTTATATTTACCACTTATCTTCTGACTTTTAATTGTACTGCTGTTGAAGTAGAAATAAATCCTCTAATCTCTATCCAGCACAGTAAGACCTTCCAGCAACTGCTTCTGTCATTCCTGTTGGTTTATAGTTTTTAATTTTCAAATGTTATCTGGATTATACATGAGGCCTTTTTTTTTTTTCTTTTTTAAGAAGAGAAGTTTCCATCCCATAGGCTGCAAGAGCTGAGGCAATATGTATTTATTATACTATTTTCCTGTTTTCTCCATGATTTCTCACACCCTCCTGACAATTTTACAATCATGGTTTCATTCATAGAAAAAAGGCATTCATGTGCTCTGTTGCTGTGCTTAAACTTCAGCACAGACTGAAATGGCGTTTATATACAATGGCACTGGAGTATACAAAGCTGGGTGGTATGTAGATCATAGCCAAAGAACTGGGCAACCTAAATATTTTCTATTTTTCTTGGAAGTTAGTTGCCAAAGAAAATAAGTATAAACTTGTCTCAAGCAAAGCAGGACTGAAAACTCCAGTCAGGCACCAAGCCCCTCCATAAAACAAATAATACAAATTTTTTTCCATCACACATGCCAGCTTAGTGAAGCCCTAAATTAAATATTTTTTACCTTATCTAAAGTTGTTGCAGAGCTGTTCACATACATTCCTATGCTTGTGAGCCTTGATAATCCCAGTAGAGTGACTTGGACAGTAGCACATAAAATTATATAATGAAAGGGAGTTGTGATTTGTACATTTTTTTTCCCAGCACAAGAGCCAGTGGGCAAAGAATGAAGTGTATAAGACTTCAAGTGTGCATGTGCTGGGGGGTTTAGCCCATTTAATGTGACAGAGCACCCTAAGGGGGAGCAGAGCCCCTGTAGCTCTCCTGCTTCTAGGGGCAGACAGAGCCACTCCTCGAGTGTCTCCAAGGGACAGAATTGCCCTAGGAGACACCTGTAGCTTTCTACAGATTACACAGGAAGCCACAGGCTTGTACTGGGCTGTATGCCTCCAAAATAGATGTCATAAAGTTTGATAAAATGGGAGTGTCAGCACAGTGCTTCCTAGGATGTGTCTGCCACACCTGGCACCTGGGCCAGCCTCTAGAACAGATGAACTGTTGGTGTGAGCCCAGGAGGGGGAAACTGGAGTATGTGGGGAAATGCTTCTGTTTCAAAACATGAAAAAGTGCTCCTAGAAACAGCAGGCCCGTTTACTAAGAAAATATACCAATGTATTTTGTGCTTTAAAAAATCCTTTATAAGAGATATCTACAAAGGTGCATGGCTTCCCTGTTCTGCAGTACCCACATGCTGAAAGAAAATCCTGCAGATGAGCCAGAGCCTGCAAGAAAAAATTGGTGCTTGAGCAGCAGTGCCTTAAGAGCTTTTTAGATGCCCTTAAATAAGAGCTTGCTGAAGCTTTTAAAATCTCATTTATAGTGGATTTCAGTATTAAAGGTTTAAATTATTTAGCGACTTTAGCCGAAATTGACCTCATCAAAAGCTCTGCTGGAGTGCATCGAGCTGTTAAGTGTCTGTGTTGTTAACGTGGAGCTGTGTCTCACCCTCCACCCTGCAAGGGCTGACCTTGGCCTCCCCACTCCCCTTTCAGTGTGTTTGCTACTCTCCAGCATCTGGGAGGTTTCTACTTCCATGATCCATGTGCAGACCTGCACCCCCAGGTGCTGTAATGAAGACTGATTTATTGGGTGGATTTATTGGGCAGTTCTGATACCCCAGTGCAGATACACAGGGTGTTGTAACATGGCTTGGCCTGTGACTGTACATCTGCACTCATGGAATCATTTGCCTTTGAAAATGCAAGAGACTGTGTGCTTGTCAAGAGTGAAAGATGGGATTCTGGGTTAACCTGCACTGCTTAGGAAAAGCTTGCTTGAGACCAATTCTGGCAAAAAAAAAAAAAAAAAATAAGGCAGCATCCTGAAGGTTGTCAGGCAAATAAGGAACATGGGGCAAAACCCTCCCTTAAAGGACAAAGTGGAAACTGTGTGACAAATTCCGGCAGTCACTTTAGGAAACTGATGAATTACCACTTACTGAATTGGCTTGCTCTCTTTAGTGAAATTTGTCAGCTTGATTTCATAGCTTTGTAGACCTTAGAAATGCTAACCTCCTCTATTTGCTAAATTTGCAACCCTCTATTTGAAAGGGTTTGGTTGACTTTTTTCCATTATGAGTATTCAAGGAGCACTAAGATTGCTGTTTTGGGTCGGTTTTACTGATTACATAGGTATTTATTTTCTTCTTTTCTCTTGGAATGAATTGCTTTGCATTCACTAAAATATCAACAACTGTTTTGGCTGTGATGTCAAGCTGGTTTGAAGTGAGCAGAGTGCATCTGATCGCCCCAGAGGATTGCCTGTGGGGAAGATGTGGGAGGGAGGTTTGTGTTTCCCCTTCTAGCTACTCAGCCGCCTACATGCCCAAATAAATCAGCTCCCACCCAGAGCTCTGAAGGGCTTCGTTTGCCTGTAGTCATTAGTTTTCCCTCAGTGACAAAAAAAAGCAGTGTTTTTATTGACCTTGACATGGGACTACTTTCCTGTTTTTTCATTTGCAGTGCTCTCAAAACATATAGCCCTGCACACACCATAGTAAGGCTGCAGACAGTACCTTGGGGGAAATTTTCCTGGCCAAAAACAAAGAAAAGGCAGCCTGAAAGGGAGCTGTCTCCATGCTTAGTGCAGAAGTTGTTTTACTGCTTAGTCATGCTGGCCAAGGCCAGGCTTTCCAAAGGGGCCAGTGATGCATGCAGCTCATCGAAGTGACAGTGCAGGGGGCAGATTTTCAAGAAATCCAAACTGATTTCATGTTAAAACCCTGGCTTGGCTTTTTATTAGGCAGCCAGCTGGAGTCATTGCTTCTGGAATGAAACCTCAGGGGCATCTCCTTGGGAATTAGAAAGTGGCTCCCTGAGAGGCCAAGGAAAACTCAGCTTTCCCTTAGAGTGGTGATTTTATCTTGCCCTGCATTGTTCGGGGCTGTGGGGAGCCCAAGAAATGGCTTTTTCCCTGAAGCAAAACAGTCCATGTCACAAGGAGGAAGAAAAAGGGGGTTAATGGAGCATAAAGAGCCATTCCTGATGGGAGATGTTGGCCAGGTTATAACAGAACTGGTTCACACTCAGATTAAAACAAGGAGTAGTTTTCATCCCATTTTCATCCTATGGCACACCTGTAGCCCAAAAAGGAATGGCCAGAGCTGGTGTGGTTTAGTCCATCAAGTGTAACTCTTTCACAAGCAGCAGGAGTAACAGGGTGATGCAATGGGAAGTCACTTCAAAGCTTTAAAAAATGCTCAAAACCATTTAAAAATTACCTGAACTTGATCACAGTAAGAGTGCTCTTAAAGAGGTCAGTATCCAGCCAGCAGAGAAAGTGGCTGTCTGGCCAGAGATATTTTATTGGATAAACAGTGATTCTGAAGCTCTACCTGAGCACTCCTGTGACCACCTCATGAAAGGCTGAATTACCTTTTTCTTTTCTTACAGTGGTTCTCTATCAGATAAGCGGTTCACATTTACTTCAAATGGTAAGAATAATTGTTTTGTTTATAGCTATTTAAATATTTTCTGTTAAAGTTTTAAAAAATAATCAGGAGAATGTCAGGCTGTGTCTAGGAAGGATATTTTAGGACAGCAGTTTTTTTAAATTGGCAAGTGAATAAAAAAACTGAAGGGATGTGAAGTGAGCTAGGAAAAAAAACGAATATGTGCGGTCACACGCACATAGATGAGAAACAGAAATAGTATTCTGCTGTTACATTTCTGGTGCCAGCATATGAAAAATGACAATCAGATAATCCCATTTTTATGTACTTTAGGCCACAGAAAATGAAAGCAGTTTTTCTTCAGACATTTGTAATTTCCATCTTCATCATACAAGCAGAGAAAGAAAACATAGGAGAAATGAAAATATATTTATATTGCACTGATACAGAAGGAGTTTTTGTTTATGGCTTTCCAAGATGCAAAACTCCCTTTTAATCTGTCAAGCCATTCATTTGCATAAAACGCAGCGGGGGGGGAAAGTTCGCATTTGTTCATTTGAATTATATTTCACTCATTTGAGATAAAATCATTTACTATTCTACTGCAAACTGTAGAGCATGTATAGGCCTTTGAATCTGCCAAGGAATTATTTTTAACTTCATTGAACCATATTCCCCTGGCCTGTTTTCTCTGAAGAACCTTGATGTGCAGAGACTTTGGTGGAGTTTGTAGTACTTACCCACAGATATTATCTTCATGATATCACATCTTGGCAGCAGTATCAAGGAGCTTCTCTAATGAGTAACTTTCCTAGCCCTAATTGCAGGTGGGAATCATGAAATATTTACAGTAAAGTATTCCTCTCAGTACAGTGCCTTCATCTGTGAAATGTTTTGTACAGCAGAATTTGTTAATGCCAATCTCAAAACATAAATATTACGTTTCAGAAGGAAAACTTTAAAAATAAAAAATGTCTTCACAGGAATGAGACAAAAGTGCAGAAATTAAAAACCTAAATGGCAAAAATAGCAGATGTAGTCAGGAGGTGTCATGTATGTAGGAGTTAGACTGGTAAAGGATTGGGACTGCAGCACTCTGGTACTGGAACATACACTACAAATTGACTGGTAAACACCACAGCTAATGGAGAGCATCAGGCTAGCACTAGATTCAGCAATGTCTGACTTTGCTGTTGTGGGTGGTCTTCAAATGTTGCTAGCCTAATATAAAAATATCCTGTGAAAATGCAAAATAACTCCTTCTGCCTGTCTGTGTGGGGACTCCTAGGCTGCAACAAATCTCTCAGTCTGGAAGAGGGATTCCTCTCCAAGAGCCAGGTTACTGCATCTTCCTACTGGGAGGAGACCAATGAGTTTGGGCAACTGCTCCTGTGGTCTCCAGACAAGGCTTGGCTACAAGTCCCGGGATGGTCTTGGGCCTCTAACCACAGCAGCAACCGTGAATGGCTGGAGATAGACCTGGGAGAGAAGAAGAGAATAACAGGTATGTGTGTCACTCTCTGGTTATTAGAAATGGGTGCTTCAGCTGGAGAAGAAACTGAATGCAGCTGAAAAGCTGATAGTGCACTAATGCAATGTTTATTTTGTTAAATGTAATGAAATGTTCTGCACTCGGGAATATTCTTTTCCTGTTTAAAACATTGTGGCTATTTACAAGACTGGTCTTCCTATGGGGATATAACATTGAACTCAACTGTCATGCATATCTGATCTGTAAACAAGCTGACAAAACACAATACTTACAAAGAGTGCAGTAGAGTGGGTGGATGATCAGGAATCAAGAAGAAACATGAAAGTCACAGCCTTTGAAACTAGGCCTAGGTGAAAGAAATTCGTGTTTCCATCTCCTGGTTTAGTTGTAAAAATGTAAACTACGGTTGCTACTAAAGATGTAAAGATGGCTGACACAGACCATAATATCAAAAAGCAGCTTTCATTCTGGAGTCACAGAACCACAGAATGAGTGAAATTGGAAGGCACCACAGTGGGTTATATGGTCCAGCCTCAAGCAGGGTGATCCTAGAGCACACAGCACAGGATTGTGTCCAGGTAGTTCTTGGATATCTTCAGTGGGGGAGACCCCAGAACCTCTCTGGATAACCTGTTCCAGTGCTTGGCCACCTGCAAAGTTCCCACCTGCAAAGAAAGTAAAGAAGTTCTTCCTCATGTTGAGGTGGCATTTGCAGTTTCTGCCCATTGCCTCTTGTCCTGTTGCTTGGCACCACCCAGCAGAGCCTGGCTCCATAATCTTGTCATCCCCATTTTAGATACTGGTGGACATTGATGAGGTCCCCTCAGTCATCTTTTCTCAAGGCTAAACAGACCCAGCTCCCTCAGCCTTTTGTGCTCTGTTAAAAATGTCCATTGCTCTAAATTCACAATTTTAAACAGATCTCCATTCTTCACCCAACTTTTAAACTCAATTTCAACACAGTTTGAAAAATAAACTAACACGTTGAAGACCAAGTTTTCCAAATTGTTTTGGCTTCTGTGTTTGCATTTGAAAATGTTCCCTTAAAACAGGCACATAGCAAATGAAAATGTTTCTTGCATTTTCTTGAAAGGGATTAAGACCACTGGTTCTGGATCCATGAATTTCAACTTTTACGTGAAGACATTTACAATGAACTATAAAAATAACAACTCAAAATGGAGAACTTACAAAGGGATTCTGAGCAATGAAGAAAAGGTAAGGGAAAGTGGGAAGGGTAGGAAAACACAAAACAATAATGTGTATGCTGTCTTGACATTGAAGGGCAAGCTTTCACTGCCAAGAAAGATTAAGAGTTTCAAACTTGTCTAGACTTGGGCTGTCTTCACCAGTGTAATTTATGGCTGCAGAGTAGATAGTGAGCTTGTTGAAACAAGGGAGTTATCCAGGCATTGGTGAAGCTGTGGGACACACACAGGGAGGTATGTGTATGTCTGCAGTGTAATTGGAGCTGTACAGCTGCTGTTGGGGCAGCTCCTTCCCTCAGCTCAGTGCTTGCCCGTGCCAGGGATGCTGTTGGTATGGCACCAGCAAAGCTGAGGGTCAGCTCCAAATGCATTGGGATGGACAATCCACCTCTCCCAAATTAAACAACCCCTCAGGTGAAGAGCAGATCTGCTGGTGGAGTTTGTCTGAAAACACTTTCCCCTGAAAACCTCATGTTTCCTTTCAAACAAAAGAAATCCCAAAAGCTTTCCTCACAGTGTTCAAAGTCAGACCTCCACTCATCATTTCTGAGGGATCTCAGCTTGCCTCAGAAGGCTCTACCTGGTCCTCAGGCCTGATGGCAGTTTTTGAAAACTTGGCAAAGCTGAACAGAGATTTCCTGATAGCTCTGATTTTTTTAGCTTGCATGGCAAGGAATTTCACTTCCCAACATTAATGGGGTTGATATTTTTTCAAATGTTAAACTGAGGGGATGCTGGCCCAAAGTGTGACAGATCAGCCTAGCAGTGGGTGAACTGCAAAGGCTAGCTATTCAAAATGTGCAAGCTTGCAGTTTCCCACAGTGACTTGTTATATACAAATATCCTTTGAAAGTATTATATATGATCTTAGTTTCAATCAACTAAGGTGCATGCCAGAGCCTGTCCCATCAGAACCCCATGTGGCCTGGCATTTTATCTAAGATATGCTGAGCTCACTTCTCTATCTCATCAGGCTTTTAAGATTCCCTAGATCGTGCTGAAGCATCTCCAAGAACTAATATTGCAAGGATGACTGTTCTGCACAAGGGGCTGAGCTGATTCTGGGAAATACTGTATAAGTGCAGTAACAACAGTGTAGTTAATTGTCATTCTTCAAGCTTGACATAGAAAACTGACCATTTTACTAAAACGTCTAGAAAAGATTCACCTCAGGTTTTTTTCTTTTTGTGTTTCTATTTCCAAGAAAGGGTGCTGCAGTGCTCTAAAATAAAAAAATGACAGCGTTATACCAGCATATATTTACTGGGAATTGCACAGTATTGAAACAGTGATAATCTTTCTCCTCTGAGCTAACAGAAAAACGTGATCATCAGACACAACTAAAAAGATTATTTCTTTCCAGAACTCTCAAATCCTAAAATCTTGTGGCTGAATCCCATTTATCAGTGTGTTAGTCTTAGGATGAAAATCTTTGAAGTCGGATGTGAGGAGCACTTTGAAGAAAGAGACTTTTAAAGCAGGGCAGACAATGTGTGCACCTTCCTTTGCAGGTGTTCCAAGGCAACTCCAACTCTGCTGACGTGGTGCGCAATAACTTCATCCCTCCCATAGTGGCCCGTTACCTGCGGATCATCCCCCAGACCTGGAACCAAAGAATAGCCCTGAAGCTGGAGCTGATGGGCTGTCGAATCATGCCAGGTATGGGGGGCACAGTGCCTCTAAAGCCCTCTGTGCTGCCCCAGTGCCACTCATGGCCCTTTCTCTCTTGCAGCCAACAGCTCGTTTACACATTCAATGTGGCAGAAACCGAGCCAGAGCACAGAAACCTCCCTTGGAAAAGAAGACAGGACTGTTACAGAGCCCATCCCCTCTGAAGAAACTAACTTGGGTAATACTACCTAGTGCTTCATTTTCTCTAGAATGCATCATGTCTTCAGCCCAGTCTGAGTGAACTTTTAAACTTTCTCACAAATCAAAAATTTTATTTTCCCTTCAGACGTTATTAATGACAGAGAGAAGAGGGAGGAGCAATAGGTTCTTTTTGTCTTAAGGCAAAGAAAGAGATTGAAAGCTTTAATTTTCCTTGATGTGTTGAACATTGGGCTTTGGTTTGCTTGTCATATTGGTTGATTTGCCTTGCTTGGTGGGTGGCTCAAGGGAATACAGTGAGCACTCAGCAGCAATTTTTGGGAGAGTTCTTCCTCACTCTCATCCTGTGTTTTAGAATTTTTAGTATGTGAAGTAGTTGTCTCACAAAAGTGTTATCTTCTCTCCACACAACCATGACTCCTTCCAGAGCGAGTTCCCAGCTGAAAGCAGCATACACTAGTGCCTGATGGTGTAATTAAACACTTTTTCATAATGCCTCTGTTAACAGGGGCTCAAACAACCTTAATTTATATAATTCTCCCTGAATTTGCAGTCTTCATCCTTTAATGTTGTGGACCTAACTTCTTAAAAAGCAAACAAACAAAATTTGGTGCTTATGCTGACTGTTTGGTGGGCTCATAGCCAGGCAGGAATTGCCAGACCCACTGTACCAAATGCTACTACCCATTAGGTAGCTGATAGTTGTAGAAATGCCTCTGTGAAAAAAACTGGTTGTAACAAGCAATCAGTGGAAGAAAAAAAACCCAAAAATCCTGAAGCTGCTTGCCAAGAGTGAGCAAGCTCAGTTCATCTGTGCAGTGGTATGAGTAAACCATATCCATGTTCAATGAAAATGAAATCTACTGAGATTTCATCTGCTAAATTGTAAATACCCTGTGGACACTTTTACTGCCTTACTCTCACAGCTGGCAAGTGTTTGTAGAAACAGGGAATGGCACACTCCTGACACAAGAGCCACCCCACTGCTAATTTTCAAATCCTTGCTCTAAAGCATGTTGTGTTAGAATTTAACAGTGGCTAAACAGGTTTTTTCCCTAGGTTCCCACATGGAAATCTTCGAAATATTTTGACTGAAATATTTCAGCCAGTTCAGCATGAGCCAGATACTTGGCATGTAAAATTGCAGTCTCCTTTGGCAGATTTATAAGCAACTGCAGACAGAGTGTGTATGAGTGGCTTTTAAAAAGTCATCTAGTGTGTAATAGGAAAGAACTGCTCTTTGTAAGGATGCATATAGATGCCAAGTCAAGTGTAACCCTTGAGAAAATCTATTCAACTATTTTGTTTCAACATTGTTCCACACAGGTACATGTCATCCAACCATGGCTGAGGATTTGGCCTTTTAGTTTTACAGTTGTATATTTTCATGTTGTCTTCAAGAAGCATTCCTGCAACATTATCTACCTTTTGCTATAGTGAAAATTACCAGCTTTGGAGTAATTCACCTTTTAAACTTTTATCCCTTTTTTTTTCTCATGCAGGTTTAAAGCTTACAGCCATAATTGTCCCCATCCTCATCGTGCTGTTTCTGTTTGTGTTCTCTGGAATTTGTATCTGTGCAGCCCTACGCAAGTAAGATACTGGTTTCTTTCAAAGGAGATATTTGTGGGTACAAATGTGGGTAGCTAGCATGTGCAACTCCATGCCCTCTTTCCAGAGCCTCCTTACCAGGGAGCTGGGAATTGATCCTGTTTGTCAGTTCTTGTTTTAAGTAGAACTCACCTGTCCCTGTAAATTGTATTGCTTACATTCCTATGAACCTGCACTTGCATGTTGAACCAGGAATGCTTCTGTCAGCAGATGGGGATTTGGAAGTGTAAGCAATGCTCTGGTGATGCTGCTTCATCACCAGTGATGCTCAGCTCTGGCCTGGATTCCCAGCAAATCTATAAAATAGCCAAAGAATTCAGAAGAGCAGACCCAAACACAGCCCAGAGTGGCACACATAGACATAGACACATCAAACTGACGAGTGCCAGCCCCAGAAATTTGAACATCAGCACTCACAGCTTGCACATAGATGGAGAAAAAGAAAATGTCAAAGTGCTGGTTTGCATGCCTGATGTTCTAGTAAACAGCAACCTCCAGGAACTCAAAGTGAAGCCTTGTCCTCAGCCACTAAGTAAAAAGGCTCTGCTGGAGCTAAGCCACCAAGCTGAAATGCTGTAAGTACTGATGTTTATAAATCCTTTCCTCTCCTTGCAGGCGAGAAGCCAAGGGACTTTCCTATGGATTATCCAGTACTCAGAAATCAGGTTAGTGGAGAATCATGCACTTTGTCCTGTCCTGTCCACTGGGCCAGCAGGAAGGGGTTTATGCAACTAAGCATTTAATGCTTGTGGAATAGCATCCACATCTCCTCATTCAAATTCACCTCTTCATACAAGGGAAACAGCAAATGATAGTCCCACTTGTGTCATCCTAGCACAGTGCCCTGAGAAACAATATAATTTGGTTTCTATGACAGAAAGGCAATTAACAAAAGATCTATTATACAGAGTGCATAAATTAGCATGTAAGAGTGCTCCCAGGTGCCCTCCTTTCCCTTCCCACTTCCAAAATACCTATTTTGCAGAAAATTACTGCTTTTCTTTTCTTTTCCCCACAGCAGAGGGGATTGCCTTTCTCTAAGAGAGCAAAGGATAATAATTTTTTATGGCTTTAATATTTTCTTCTCACTGTCCTCCCTGGTTGAAACTGTATTTATGAATCCTAACAACAGTTAACTGCATTGAATGAGGGATTGGCTTGAACATACTGCTTTAGGAGATGACTGCAAAATCCCAATGAAGTATTTTCTTCGTCTTGCTCAATAACATTTTCTAGAGTTGGGGTGTTTTTTCTGGCCAACCAGTTCTGTAGAGGAATATCCTTCTGAAACCTGGCTTTCCATAAAAAACTCAAACCACTAAGCACTTCATATCTCTTGACAAGTTTCTTGCAATAGCTCAGCTCCAAAATTTCATCCCTCAGCAGGTGCTGACGTCAGTGAAAGGAATGCTGTTACCCACTGCAGCTCGCCCTCATTAGAAAATTAATTTGTACTTAACATCATATTTGCTAATATGATTTTTCAAGGTCACATCATAATCCTTTCTCACTTGCTAATGAGGACAAATCCCAAGAAATTGGAGATAGCCTCTTACCCAGTCAGTTCATTTGTTGTATGTCTGCTTCATAAATTGAGCTCCTAAGCCCTTGTGAACCAGGCTTGGGGCTTAGAAAGCTGTGAGTCAAACTCACCTCTGCACAGACCTCCTGGCACTGGCTCCAGCAAGTCCCTGACACTGGGCATTTCTTTCTTTTCTGTCTTACTTGTTTTGAGAACAAGTCACTTCATGAATGCAGGTGTTCAGATACCAATGAAATGAAAGCCACACTAGTCTACTGAAAAAAGGAGAATTTTTTAGCATTATTTTTGCCACATATTCAATGCCAAAACATAACTGACTTAAAGTTGGTATTTTATCAATATACTTTGTTAAGGCATCACTGTAGGCACCTACAGAGTTTGAGCCCTTCTTGCCAAAAAATCTTATATAAACTTGGAAATCCCAGTTGGTGATTCACTTCTTCCTTCACCCTCCATATTTAGGGGTCTTTTTTTAAACAAACAGCCCATTTTAGTCATGTTTTTTAACTATTTTAATATATTGAAAGCAATGAGCATACCAAAAATTAAACTTTCTGCTAAGTCTTATGATTCTAAGCATTTAACTTGCTGATAAGACTTCTATTTTTATGTCTTTTTCACAGGTTGTTGGAAACAAATCAAGCAGCCCTTTACCAGACATCAGTCAACTGAATTTACCATCAGCTATAACAACGAGAAGGAGACACCACAAAAGCTGGACCTGGTCACCAGTGACATGGCAGGTAACAGCTGCTCCCCCTCAGATGCTTCTTTTTCTCTGTGTGCAGGGCCAGCACCAGGGAGAGGGATGGCCCAGCAATGTTACAAGCTTCAGCTTTTATGCAAACTGAGGACCAGAAATAGATTTATTCATGTTCATCCCAAATGTATAGTGAAGCAGCTAAATATATTAGGGAGGAAAAGACACACTATTTTAGAATTTTGTTTTCTTGGAGTTGTTAGAAAAATTTCCTGACTCTGAAATAGTTACAGCTGAAGGTAATGATGGAAGGCACTTAGGCATGAAGTGCAAGAATGTGCCTCAGATAGGATTGGTTCTCTTTGCTGACTAATTTTTGTGTTTCTATTTAAACACAAGTGTCTCTGGAAATGAAACAAAATATGATGATCCTTGCTGCTGATCTAATAGAAAAATTTGAATATTTGATCAAATAGAAAAAGTTGGTTTATGGTGGGATTTCATGCCTAGCTGGAAGTTGTACTGAGATCTTTGTGCAGCTTTCTTGAACTATCTGGGAGATAAGGTCTCCTGAAGAGGAGGCAGGTAGATGAGAGAGAAGAAAGCCAATCACAGAACTTCTCTCCTGTGCTACCTTGGGTCCAGGTCACTGTTTGGATAGAGCAAATCCCAATGAAAGAGATCAGTACTATTTGCATCCCAAAGGGATGATTTTTTTAATTCATCCTCTTAGCACATCTTATCCCCGCCTAGTCTAGTCTGTCTGGTAAGACCAGTGAGACCAGCCATTTCAGGGGATCAGTGATCAACACTCTTGAAGAAAGATTAGTTTGCTGTTTCCAGCCTCCAGATCTTAGAAATTCCTTAGAAATTCTTCATTGTGTTTGGCAGAGAAATAGATTTAAAAAACAAATAGATGGTTACTGTGATTCCATATGGTGCTGCTCTCAATATCTTTCAAAGACAGTTTCAATCCTTTATAGAAATACAAAGAGACCTATAAAGCAGTTTTAAGGAAAGAGAATGAATAAAGGTTGCTCACAAAATCTGGTTGGTTATTTGGTTCCCTGGCCATGCCTGGGAACTCTTTGCTCTCTCTACCATCCCCTCAGTGCTGTGTTTGTGGGAAGTCTTGAACTCTCAGCCTGGCACAGGCATATTCCCAGCCTCAGCATTTCACCTGCAGTCACCTTAGAAACAACAGCCATGAAATAAGAACGTGAATGCAACCTATAAATGTGCCATTTAATAATGCAGTTTCAGGGAGCACACAATTTGCATATAGGTTATCATGCTACATGGAATTCCCTCAGTTCAGACTCCCAGCTGCCTGCTGCTTCCCAAAGGCAGCCAGGAGGAAGTCGAGATGCTTCATCCTGAGCGAGAGAGATTTCTGGGGATGGCAGCAGCGATGCTGGGGAGAGAGCTGCACTACTTACTTAGTGAAATCTCATAACACCTTCACCCTACATGCTGAAGTTTGGGACACAGCCAGAAACTGCCAGAAAGATTCACAGGACATATGGGATGGAATTCGACGCTCATGTCAGATGAACCGCGATGCCAGAACAGAAACCGAGCTAACTTCTTCACGCCTGCATGAAAACACGATACTTTAGCAGTGTCACTTGCTAGAGCTGTTCAGGCCACCGTATGTATCTGCAAGAGATTGTCACCAGCGCCAAAGCGAGAAAGTTAGAACGTTCACTTTCCTCATAATGGTGTGACTTGTTTTTTCAGAAAATCTTCTTGTTCAGATCTCCTTGCACGGCAGCCTGGCACTTACCTTAACCAGAGGTGCAAACACGCAGTTCTTGCAGCCCTGTTTCCCCATCTTGCTCCTTGCTGCTGCTCAGGCCATTTGCCTTAGGCCAGCTCTGTCCCTGCTGTCCCCCTTGACCTGTGACTGCCCAGAGCCTCCGGCAGCACCACTCCTGCTTCTCCCCCCAAGCTCATCCCCCCTGGCATGCCTGCAGCCGTGCTGAGCTGGCTTAGCACATTTCACACTTCCATTGACTCTCTTGGCTGCCGTTTTGCCTAACTTCATCCTCTTGTCAGTCAGCTACTGTGAGATGCCTTTTAAATAAAGCCGGCTGGTTAAGAATCCTCTGGGCATTTTAATTATTCCAAAAGTGGAACGCTCATTTTGGAGAACTTCTCTTGTGGATCTTCAGGCAATGTCCTTTGTCCAGTTTGTTGACCTCACATTCTTTAAGGGCTTTCAAGTATACTCCAGAAATGTTAATTTATTTGGGAGGGTAGGTAGGCAAAGGGAGGGAGTAGAAAAAGAGGTGGCAGATTAGAGTTTCTCTATGGAAGAACTTCTGCCATGTTCTGCAACTCTTGCTCACTGAAAGAGGTTAGAGGATTTGTGTTGGGGACAGTTTTCTTCCCCAATAACCACACATTTGATACAATAAGAGAGTAGTTTTTCAACATAAAATACCTATCTGCATAAGTATTATATCCATAGGATAACCAATCATGGCCTTATTGAGCATTTTGTGCTTCCTTTTAGATTATCAGCAGCCTCTCATGATCGGAACTGGGACGGTAACACGTAAAGGATCTACTTTTCGCCCCATGGACACCAAAGAGGAGGGAAGAAGGGGGAGTTCTGAGTTTGAAAATCACTACCACTGCCCTCTCAGAGCTAACAGGCACGAATATGCTCTGCCCCTGACCAGCCAAGAGCCCGAGTACGCCACCCCCATCATAGAGCGGCACATAGCAAGAGAAGGTAATTTCCCCTCTGAGAACGGCTACAACGTTCCTGTCGCCTCCTCTCAGATGCATTCCCTTGCTGCTGGCAGCTTCTCCAGCTCCTGTAAAACCAACACCAGGAACGGGGACTATCAGACACCCCAGAGTGTCATAAACTACGACAAACCCAAAGTTAACGGTGTTCTGACCTCGGTGAGCTACAGCACAGACTACCAGAAGCCCCAGCACCCTGCTCTGGGGGGCGAGGGTTACTCCACGCCCAGGGACTGCCTGAAGCCCATAAGCCAGACAGCAATGACAGCTCTCTTGTGATCTGCCCAGCAGCAGCGGCACGGTGCGCGGAGCGTCGCTGCACAGCTTTCTGAAGTGAAAACAGAGTTTGGAGGGACTCTGCTGTGGGAGGCAGAAGGCAAACAAGCCCTGTGTACATAATATTGCTGTCTTGCTGGGTTCTGACATCTGAAGAAAGCATATGCTGTTTATCACTGTTTATAGCAAGAGAGATGTTATCAGTGAAGACTGTACATCTTATTTTCTGTAACTGATCTCAGTGCTCCATTTGCAATGTGTGCAATTTGTACATAGCTTTTATTTAAGGAGAATTTCTTAGGTTTCCTTTTCACCTGGGGGTTTGAAAGGATTGCAGGAATGCCTATTTAAGAAAAACAGTTCTCTTTTTCTGTCTTTATCTTACCTGCTGCTGTACTGGCAGCTGTAAATGGTGTATCTTATGGTTGTGTTGATTCATCTCCTTTCCTATGATAACTGAAGATAGGGCTGTAGTTTTAACTGGGAGGATAGAAGTTAAATTACTTTCTGCATAATGTGCATGAGAGAAGGCAGCTGAGTATTTAAATACTGTACTCAAACACAACTTCCCAGCTGCTTTTTTAGCAGCAATTCTCACATGCTTGAATTTGATCTAGCGTACAAGCTGAGCCCATGTAACTAGCAATTCATGTTAGAAAACAGGTAGAAAGGCTGAAACTGGTTTTGGGTTCAAGCCATGGTTATCACTCCACAACAGAGGGAAAAAACGCACAAACCCAAACCAAAAAAATAAACAAAACCAAACAAAATATCCAATGCCAGTTAATCTGGGGAAGTTATTTTAATTTTTTTTTTATTTTGGAAGGGTGTGTGTAACCAAAATGTGAATTTACAGCTGAGAATTCAATGTTCTTTAGGCCCTAGCTGATTCTTTTGCTGCTAAACTATAAGGAAATTTATTCCTTGGCACAAAGCAGCAAACTTCCTGATCTCCTCATTTCTCCACTAGGTATTTATTTGTCTTACAAATTTAGTGTAACGTTTCTGTTAGAAGTATTTCAATTAAAACACGGTGTGTGTGCGTGTGTATGGGTTACTGTTGCAGCTAAATTTGCAAGCAAGCACATCAGCACTGTTGTTTTCCGATAGTTTTTCTTTTGCAGCTAATGTTTCCCTTAGTTCCGTTTTCAGACAAACTTGAAAAAGCTTGGGATTGGGTGCAATGTATCTCACAGCAGCTCTTTCAGCCCCTCTTTCAGCAGGGGCAGCTTTGGAGCAGAGCAGCTTCTGGTCGTGACTGGCACCATCCACTGCCCTTCTACCTCCAGTGCTTGGGGCATTTCTTTGAATTCAAAAGTTTGTCCTAAAATGTCAAGAAGCTATATACTTCTGTGAAGAAAGAACGGTGCTATATGTAAAGCACAAGGTTGGGAAACGAGACCAGCAAAACCTGAGCTCTGGGAAAGTCGCTCTTTGAAGGCCCTCCCTTTATTTCCTTGTATATAAACGGGATGATTTGCAAAGGATGCAACGAAGGTTGATCGGAGTGCTTTCAGCTGTCTGGGTGCAAAGTGCTGTCAGAGGACACACTGGGTGCAGTGGTGCTGCTCACAAATACTGCTAACTCCAGCCAGACCCCAACCTAAGGCAAGCTCTGAGGGGTTCTTTGCATACCCTTGTTCTGCAGCCTCAGGTGGTGCCATGCCCCGCTGCCGCACCGTGCATGCGACTCCTGTGCGAAAGAAAGAGTCAAGGTGACCTCGTAGCCTTCCTGTGTGTGCTGTCAATACAGTTTCTGTGAAATGTCTCAAACACCTCAGGTCCTGAAGTGAAACAGCAGCAGCCTGTTTGTTAGACCGAGCCGGGCGGTGTTGTTTACCTTCTGTTGTTTACATGTCTGTGTAAATAAAGAACACTGGTATTTGTAAATCAGCCACCCAGGCCTGCCACTTCACTCCATCATCGCTGCACGCCCACTCCCCCACATACCCTGCAGGGTGAGAAGGAAGTGTTCCTCACGCCCTGCAAGTGCCAGCTGCGCTGCTGCATTCACAGCCCCAGTGTGGCAGGCTAAAAAAAGATCCTCTCAGTGCCCCATTTAGCCCAGATTTTCTGTCCATAAGCTCTAGAGAAGAGCCCACAAACACACTCCTGCGCCAAACGCCGCTGCTGGATGCATATGATTGAGGAAAGGATGAGGATGCCCTCCTGATGAGCTTGAAACCAATCCTCTGCCCACACAACTAATTAGCCTGACTTGTCACTTGACAAACAAGACAGTAATCAGGCCTACTCCCCACCTAATTAGGCAGCTAAGCAATGCAGCAATGCAAGAGGACACTACTTGTATTATAATGAACTTTATGCATATTTCTGTCACATGCTTGGCACATCTGCAGCATGGCACAAGTGTCAAAAGCTTCTTGGCAGCATCTGCCCGTTTCTGCTGTCATTCAAACCCATCTTAACATAGCTGATTTAGCCTAATGGAAAGTTTGGTCTCAATGTGCACCTTGCCTTCATCCATACCCCCCTCGAAAGAAACCCAACAAACCTGCAAGGGTGGCTTAAAATAAATCCCCAACCATCTTCAGCCTCCCTTCACAGCAGCTTAGTGCTGACAAGGACAGAGGCACCACATCTCCTGGTCACTGCCATGGTGCTTCATGGTTCACATCTGAGTGCCTGCTGAGCATGCTTAACACTAAAAGCCTCGAGCCTGTTCACCTTGGCCTAGGAAATTTTTAGCAACCCTAGCAGCAGATACACAAGGGAACTTCCTACTCTACATCTCTGTACCCTAATGGTGGTAGAGATACAAAATCCTAGTGTAGGAATGAAAGAGGATTGCCTGAACCTTGCCAGTGCCAGTGACTATACTCACATCAATCCTCCAAATGGAATTTTACATACTGACACATCAAACTCCAGCTTGCCTACATATGCCAATCCTCACTGCCAAAGCCAGATGCAGGTATAATATTAGCAGCCTTATAAAAACTTCACAGCTTTAACAACCTTTGTTCCACAGTGAAGCTTAGAGTATGCACCATTTTGGGATATTTCCTCACTCAGCAGGCCTGTTAGCTCTGGATCTCTCTCTGGCATCTCTAGAGATTGTGAGAGCAGAGTCTGATCCTCTGGTCAACAGAGATTTTCAGTGGTGTTCTGGTACCAAACTTCTTCCCTGAGCAGGCACTCCCAGTGGGTTGGAACAGCAAAGCCAAGTCAGAGTCCACAGGAAGGTTAAATATTAACTGCTCCTGGCACTTAGGACCTGCCTGTCCCACTGCTGCTGACAGGGAACAGGGGAGCAGCTCTAACTGCACGTCTGACCAAGGGAACCAAAGGAGGCGGCTCTTGAGATAAGAAAGTGTAAAAAATGGTGTCAGCTACCTACAACTCAAACCAAAAAATGACAGCATGAATTTCCAGCTGGTGCCTTATATTTAAAACACAAAAAATTTACAAAAAAAACCCCAACTACAACAAAGGTTCCAAAAATACCACAGCAAAACCACGAATTTTCTTTGCCCTGACCTCCTTAGACTGGCAAATAGATGACAAATTCTTATTTCTTCTATCAATACCTTTCTAATGCTCAATACAAAAACATTTTTTTCTTATCAAGTGTAATTCTGAAGAGTATTTTTCTATTACTTTTAGTTCCTAAACATCAGATATTAAACCTTACCTTAGTACCTACCAAGATATTTACATCCAAGGGGCAATAGATTAAAATTAGCCCTAGGCTGGAATTGGGATTTCCTGACTCAGGGTATGTCCTGGTTAGAATATCACCTGCTCTCTTTTTATGATCTTTGGATCAACAGCCTGGCCTCACCTCCCTCCCCATACTCCATGCTCAAGATGGGTTCAAGCAGGTCAGTATCCCTTTCATTTACAGCAGTCTGCAGAGAAGGGGGCAGGCAGGGAAAGCCCTGAGGCCCATCTGCACCCCTGGCATCTGAGGAGTATTGTGAGCACTGAGCTAAAATGGCAGCAGTCACAGCAGTCTCCAGCAAATGACAGATCCCTGCCTCCTTGTTTTCCTTTGTTTTCTCCTTGAAAAAACATAGGAGGTTGGATTCCAATCATTAGAAGCAGCCTGTGAATCCAATGGCTGGTCTGCATTATTGTCATGGCTAAAACCTGGGAAGATTAAGTTTTTAATGCACACTTCCTTCAGATTTTTCCCACTGACTGCCACAGAACTGACAGTCCTTCACTCCATGGGCAGATTTTGGTGGAACTCTGTCTGAAGCACAAAATATTCCCTACACAGGATGGGAATATCAGGCTATGGGTCCCTTCACAGGAGCAGATACCTAACTGTGCTTACCTGTTTGGTAGATCACTATCATTAAAACAAAAAGTGAAAAAATGAAGACAGTTCTAAGAAGGGAGTCTGTGGTCTCACAGCAGTCCTGCAGGATCAGATGCCCACTGAAAAGTAACCTTGTAGAAATCCATCTGTATCTTCTGTCCACCTTCTCTCCAAAATCAGGTTAGCTTTGCTCAGCAAGTGAGCCTGTAACCCCAGCCTGTAATCAAGCCAGACTGAAGGAATGACAAGGTTATGTTGTTGCATTCCTTTTCCCTTATTATTTTCCATAATAAAAAATTGTGCACTGCCCTTTTCTTTCCAATGTCAGTGATGATGCAAGTTTGTACTGACCTCCAGCTTCCACTGTGATTAGTACAGTGTGAAAGTAGAATTTACCATTTCATTTGAAACTCATCAGTATTGCCAATATTTACACTGAAAATTACCCTGCCATAGCTGTGTGGGGTTAATAAGACTACCACTGCAATGCCCCTGAAATACTGAAGATAGAGTGAGTATGAGAACATACTTATTTAAAAGGAAGGTGCCATATCTGCACAATCAGTTTCAAACTTAAAATAGAAACCTCTCCTGAGGGCTTCCTTTTTTTGAAGCCCCCTTCCTCCCCCCGGTACAGTCCTACAATCCATTAAGGACACACGACAAGGAGTCAGATAAAGTATTTCTAAACTAGATAAAGACAAGAGGGAAGACATCCTTAGTTGGAGAAAACTCATGCTACCCTTGATTAGAAGGATGCTTCATATCTGACTTTCTGTGCTATCTCATTGTATAGTCTGGACATGAGGGTTTGGAGACTTTTTCATTCAAATGTCACCAATTTGTTTAGGCTTTGCCTCACATTAAGTGATTGTAAGTCCTGAAAAACCTTTGCCATATACATTAGGCAAAGGTTATTCAGTAACCTCTTGTCCTGGGCTCAGTTAATTCATTACTTAGACACTCACAACACAGCTACTACTCTGCCATGTGACATCCAAGAGATTATGATCCTGTTTATTTTTGTATAGTCACAAGTATAAAAAAGAGAAATCCAAAAAGGAGATAACATAATCAAGTTAAAGCACAACATAAATTTTTACCATAGTAAAAAATAAAAGTCAAGACATATGACATATTAATGTCACTAAGGCATTTGTGCCCTGAATAATCATCCTGAAGAGACTTCAAGAATCCAAAATTTTGACTAGACAGAAAATTTTTAACAGACTTTACTGGAAAAGCTCCCTTAATGCATTAATAATCTTCATTATTGGCTAACCAAAAGAGGACCAATACCCTGAATATCCAGCATTTCCTCCTACAAAATCTGAGCTACCAAAAAATGAGAAAATGTACAAATATAACAAATTATTCAAAGCTTGTAATATTCTCTCAGCCAAATCAGATGACAACAGACAATAATAGACTTGAAAACACATGTATGTTGCCTACTAGAAGGCAGGCAAAAAGGTAGCGAGTGAGCCAAAATTATAGGCTTGAAAGAAACACCAAGACCAATTTAAAACAAGCACTATAGAGACACACAGCAATCAATGGTGATGCCTGAGTCATGACAGGGAGCATATCAGAAGTCCTCCTCCTCCATGAGGAGTGACAGATAGCAGAGAAGATGGTGATACTTGCCATAAAAAAAGGGGGAAAAAAGACCCAGAAAGACAGTAATATTACCCAGTATCCCACCCTTGAGCATATACTAGAAACCAGTCCTTACAAATGTGTTTTGTGCATCTTAATTTCTCTGACCCAGGCAAACACCATTTTGCAGATGGGCGAACTGAGATAGACAGATATGCTGCCACCTGTCCAGAGCTGTAGCAACAAATCAAACCTATCCAAAAATGCAAAGGCCTCTGAAAACACCAACTACAAACCTGTGAAAAGTCCTCTGTCAAGCAGGGAAAACAGGGGCGATAAAGACTAAGACGAGCTAGCAGACCTCACTTGAAGAGGCAGCTTTTCTTCACATCTATGGCTAAGCTTTTTATCCTTAAGTGACACCATCTGTTCTGACAGACAGTTTTATAAAATTTGAATAAGGTGACCTGGATAAAGCATGCCTGTTATATGGAAATGCTGGTGTCATATGTGGATGTAGAAAGGTTGTGGATGGTTCATGTGTCAAGCGCTTTCAGCGCCTCATCATAAAAGGCCACACAAACCTTTTATGACATGCCACAACACAAAGTGAGCCATGCTTTTGATAATGCTGCAGTAAGTTTTCTACTATCTTACAAAGACCTTGCAGATGGCATTCATACTCCTTTAAGGTAAGTACTCATGTATATAGGTAACTTTTTGATATATGAAGTGATGGTCCATTCTCCCCTCCTGTGCAATACAACCTTTAATACACTGCACACAGACCAACACCAAGGACAAATATGTCTCTGCTGACAGGTCTATTGCTCACCTGGTTAATGACAACAAACAAGATCTGCAGACTGGACTATCATTTGGTGGTCTCTGGAAAGGAGGACCACTAGAGAAAAGACAGTGGTGGGTCAACATGAACTGACCTTCCTCTTTCTCCAACCAAGAGGCTTCTGTATGAACCTGGACTAGAGCAAAACACAATTGTCATCTCCTTCTCCTGCTTCTCCTCACCTGACATGACCACGGACAGTCTCGGTTCCAGCAAAGATTCCAGGAATGTGACAAGGCTGGTTCTGTACCATGGCTGAAGGGCACTGGCAAAGCACAGGCAGGAGTATTTACAAACTCCCTGGCACCTCACTTCATGTTTTATCACTGCATTTGGTCCCTTCTATGGGAAAGCCTTAACTCATCCACAAACAAGACATAAAACATTTCACTGCTCGTCTCTGAGCTTGTAAGAGAGCAGAGTACTCATTCTTTTAAAGTAATTGTGGTTTTTAGCAAGTCATGAATGAAGAGCTGTAAGTAATTATAAATGTCTGTGTTTAAGTGTGTTTGGACATATGCTTTGCTGATATATAGAGAGGACAATTTTTAACTATGTGCCATCTGCAAACTACTTGCTACAGGATGTCAATTAGACTTGATATTAATTATTTTAAGATTACATGTTTCTAGAAATAGTTCTAATGAATAAAGTTTTTCTATTTTTTTTTAATTAAAAACCACAACCAACCAACCAAACCACAAAAAAACCAACCCATGAAACATTACTCTGTTTCTCAAAAGCTCGTTAATGCTGAAGATTGGAAGGAAGCTGCTGCCCCCTCTTGGCACCACATACAAATGCACATACTTAGCACAAAATAAGAATATTCTGGTCACAAATTGCAATTACTAAGTAATAGACAAGTCTGGACATGGAAAACAGCATAAAAACTGACACAGCCCCAAGTACACCTGCCTACTTACCCAAACCACTCAAGACAATCCCATTAACTTAGTAAAATGTGGGGGCCATAATACATAGAATTTCCATGTCTTTCATTTTGAAATAGAAGTTATTAATAAATGACCTGGATTTAAAATAACACTTCAAATAATACTTAAAGGAGCACCTTAATTCTGCTGGCTTCCTGAATTTCCTTGTAACACCCCACATTTCTCACAAATTAGGAAAATACCTAAACTGCCACTCTGGATAAAAAAGGAAGATCAAATAAACAGGAAAGCCTGCAGCAGCACTCAATTGATAGCTATAGAAATCCCCATTTTTCATATATAAAAAGTAAACATCTCAGTTCCAAGTCCAAACCTGCTACCCTCAGAAGCTGAGGGTACTCACTACAGGGTATATATTGCAGTACTCATTCCAAATGCCTTCTCACAGAAGCACAGACTACCATGCAAATTATAAATTAAACCAAGAGGAACTGGTGCATTTATGGACATAACTCAGAGGCTTCTACAAGAGCATGGGCAACCTACAGTAACCTTTTTCCCTGACCTTTAGCAGAAGAAGAGTCAACAGTTGTACTCTCTATAGGTTGTTACAGCAGAGATTAAATAGGGACACTGCATTCCTTATTGGAAGGCAAAGCATTCAAGTCAAGGACATTTCCAGCAGTGAAAGCTCAGTGGACCAAATATGTAACTATTCCAGTTCAGCAGCATTACTTTTAATGCTTCCACTTCCCTAAAGAAATTGATGACAGACAAAAACACTTGGACAACAGCAAGTAAAGTAACATTAGGAAAAATATTTTCATGGGAATCTGACTTACATTTGACAGAAGTAATATCTTTGCAAATATTTAGACAGTTCATAGGCAAATGAAGATTTAATCAACAGGATTTACAAAGATTTACAAATATATTTGAAGACTTGCATTTTTAACAGAGAAGTTACCAGCTGTCTCCCAAGCACCCCTGACTTCCAGCACTACAGGCAATCAAAACATTTCTGTGAATGCCTGTACTTTCACTACTTGTATTTAGGTTTTCCTAACTGCCTGATTGATACCCAGCTATTGAAAACCAGACAGCAGAGAGCTGATGGCCCCCAACTGGGTGGAGAAGCAGGGGAGCCAGCTAAGGCTGCAGTGCTTTTGCATTTCAAAAAGGAAATTCAAAGAAATATAGAGTGCCAAAATCTCTGACGGGAATTATGATCACTATCTCCAGTAGAAAGTTACAAAGAAAAATTGTAACCAGTTCTTCTGGGATCAATACATGGATTTTTAACATACCTGTCACAGGTGACTGGAAGATCATACTCCTGCAGAGCCTTCAAAACAGTGGCAGCTCTAATGCTTACCTAGGGAAATACAAGCCTTGGTTTGAGGCAGAAGGCTGACAAAGAGACACCAAATAATTTGGATAGCTGAATCAAACCCTTCTATAGAGTGTGAAAAATTTACTTGAGTGACCTAAAGTTTTCACCTAAGAATTGAAAATCCTCAAAAAATACTACTTGGCATTTTTCAACCATTTGACTCAGAAGGCCCATGTCCATCCACAGGAGCAGATTCCAAAGTACATCTGTGGGAAGGAAACACCAGGTGAACATAGTAGCTAGGACAAGGCTACTCTGAAGCATTAAAAGCAACATGAGGAAAAAAATATCTATGATAAAAGAAAATCCAAAGAAATTGAGTATTTCTCTTTCAAAGTCAGCCTGTTTTCCACTTTGCAATTCCTTGGTTCCTTTACAAAACTTCTAAAGAATTAGGAACTGCTTCCTGTCAGAAAAGACACACTGGACAAGGTGGTAATATTTTCCAATTATTGTATTGTAACTTCAAGCTTATAAAAACAAGTTTGAAATATGTTAGCCCGTTCCTTCTCAGACCATTGAGCTGAGGTTTCAATCAGCAAAAACAACACTTCTTACACATCTCCTAAGTCAGGATGTATTTCTCTTCTGTCACGTGTGGGTCTTGGAAGAAAAAAATGCAGAGGACTATTCAGTGACCACAGTCACTGGGAGCAGCCTCTGAGCTCCTTCAGCAGGACACTGGAACACAAAAAAATTTTGAATGATCTTCTGTGGCCTCAAGTAACATGAAGTAATTTTTTCTCCTCTTTCTATCTTCATTCATAGCTGCCTCTATTCCTCTGCTTGTTTTACAACACAAGCTAGATTTCTCTCCTTTCCCTCTTCCTTCCATCTGCTGAAGTCACCCATATCTAAACCCTCCTAAAAAATTTAGAGCTAAAAAATAAACAGTTAACAGTTTCAGCCCTTACCAATTGTACACTCTACATCTTTTCATCCGACATGACTCAGCCTTGTCTATTGAGACAGTTCCTACGCTCACAGTTGTCTGCCCTCTGCTTACACACTCCCAATAAATCCTTAAGCACTACCATAATTATACTAGTACCAGTTACCACACCATTGCCTTTCACTTGAGCTCTCTGCTCATTCAGATAAACTTCATGCTTTAGGGTGAGATGATCACTCAAGTAGAGGTGAGAAATTATTTCTTTTAAAATATAATTTAAAACACAAAACAGACAATCTGAACAAAAGGACTTAAACATCAGGACTGAAAGTTGTAACCTAAAAGGAGTGTTTTGTAACTTCAGTGGAAAACTTAAGAGTATTTCAAAATGCATGAAAAACAAAAAAACACCAACCAAAAATAAGAGAGATAAAGGGCAGTTTCCACAATTTTAGCCAAATGATTTAACCCTTTGACAGGTTTAGGTCTTTATAGCTCTCCTAGTCAAGGGCTTCAGAATATTTATGGTATTACTATACAGTCAGACACTGCAAATATTTTTTGTTTTTTAACTGAAAAACATTCAGCAGAAAATGCATCTCAATGAAATTTGAGACAAGTCCTATAACTGTGTCTTTCAAAAAATGTATTTGCTCTTAACTATTGCCAGCCAAGACTAAATTAGAGTCAAACTTCCCATTATGCTGTTTTGGTTTGCCCCATATTAGCTTTTTGGCCAGGTGTGGACTACATGCTTTACAGACAAAAAACACACACAGGGTTGAGTCTTTTTATATATAAAAAGAGAAGAAAATTAAAAACAACTCTGAATTAGGTGCAGAAATCACTGCAATGCAGAGGACTACATTTATTTGCAGGCTAATAAAAATATATTATATTCAGCTTAGCTAGGTGTATACATGTTTTGCAAAATGTTCCATCTGCTACAGAAATGAGAGTAACCCATGATGTAATAATGCTTGGACAAATACAATAAATATCTGTATTTTGTTTGATACAACTGTGCATTAACACATATTGAGATATGTGCCAAGAAAACACTTCTACAAAGGAAATACTACATACAACCTTTGATCAGAGTTAAATTTATTGCCATCAAGCACTTTCCTTATCTTACATGCTTTTAATTAACATTGGTCCCAGATACCAACAAACACTGTCCACCTTTAGCTTAAAATACAATTGTCTTACTGAAGATTTTAATAGGAAAGGAATTATATACTAAAAAAATTGCAAAATTATCTTTAGAATATTATTTTATTTTTTTAAGTAAAAATATATATACACAAGCAAGTAAACTGTTTTACACTTTAGAAAATAAAAATGGAGTCTGAACACTGACTTTCCTCAAAAATTCTTCCAAGTCTAACTCATTCAATCTCTGGGAATCAGCAGGACTGAGTCTTCCAGTTACTGACAATGGGGAGAATACACATTTGTCCATTGAATCTGGAAATCTCAACTTGCAAAACTCTTCTCAGTTTAAATATTACTCTCTAAGCATTTCAGGATGATTGCAAATAAACCAGTACATTAAATTAGCTGGTAACAAGCACAGTGTACATGGAAACAGACTGTAGTGTCTGAGCAAAACCCTCCCATCCATGGCTTCCTAAACAAAGATTATAAAATCTGCTGGGAAGGAAATCTGGTGATCATTTACTGCTATCTGATATGTATACTCCCAGTCATTTTTCTCAGCAATTGTTCCTTCTGTTGATCTCATATAGAGATAAAAGTAAAGAGGGTGAGAGCAGAGAAAAGGTCCAGCAGATAAAGAAGAGAGCACAGCATCATATGAAACTGGCAGATGAGGAATGTTGGGAAAATAACTCTAGATACATTCTTCCACTTCAGGCTAAAACTGATCAAATACATTGAACAGAAAATACAGTGGGCCATGAAGTAAGGAAGAAAAAATAAATTAAAAATTTCAACTTTCCCTCACATAAAGGGAAACTGTACAGGAAAATTGAATGTCTTTTTAAAAAGTTACAAGACTAGTTGGACAAGTCTAATTTCTAAGAACTGCAGGAAGATTTCCCACAGCAATGATTTTCAAAGACAAGATGACCACAACTTAGCTTTGAACTGCCCCTTCTTGACAGAGAGCACATTGAGTGTTCCAGGCCACAGACATTTTCAGAGTGCACTCTGCTTCAGTAGCTGTGGGAAAAACACAAATCTGGATGCAAAAGTTCTGGCAGTGGATTCATCTGCTAACACACAGCCAATGTGTCCTCAAGTTTCTGAAGCTTCAGAAAAAGAAACATGCCTGAGGACCTGTTTCTTCTTCACACAGCTTTATTTTTAAATACTAGTTTCTGTTCAGTGAAAACTGTACAGCCTTGACTATTTTAAAAACCTTCAACAGTATGCTGTATGACGAACACTAGTATAAAAAATGAACCAAATAATGTTACTCCACTGAGTAAGTGGAACTCATGCACACACACACACACACACAATGATCGTGTAAATAGCGAAGTTAAGGGATTTATAAATAGCAAAATCTTTGAATAAAGTATATACATTTAGGCTTTTTCTATAAACATATATATATAGTGCTCCTAGGAGAGACAAGGTAACTGTGTTCTACATCACAACTTAGAACATAAGATTAATTGATGTTATTCTAAAGGCCTTTGAGGTTTTTTCTTATGTATTTATACCCTACACAGTTAACACTTGCAAAGATGTCTTTTCACATTAGTTCCTCTTCCAATGTACATTTTACATTACAGTTCAACAGCCTGCAGAGCAGCGAACAGGGAAGATGGCACTGCATGCTGAAACAGTAAGTGCGAAGACAATGCAGAGCTTGTCTGTGGAGTGTGCTGCACTTCACCAAGAGAGCTACAAATGGAGCATGAGAAACTGCTCAAAACACCATCCTCAACCTCCCCATCTGCAGCCACACTGGGGGCCTTTAGATGCACACCAATAAAAAACTATATTAAGATACACTGCTCTCACAAAGGGAGTAACATTTTGCTTCAACAGTAAGACAATTATAGGTTAATAGGACTGCCATAACATAACACAGATAGGGCCAGGCACCATGTTATTCTGAGAACCTCCTGTAAAGTACTGTGCACTCAACTACTACTTCTTCAAGGATTATTTTAATGTGAAATGAGTATGTTCAGTACCTATCAAAAGTATTCATCGTTTCATAAGGTCAAGCTAACGATGACCAACTCAAACAATTCTGCATTAGCAGTAACCATATCCATTCAAAAACAAACACTAAATTGATGATGCTCAGAAAAAAATACCAAAGGGCTCACATTAATTGTGAGTAATTTTTCAAATAATTTCACTTTTAAAACCCTATACTACTCTGTTTAACTACTTTTGGAGCAGGTTTCAAATGGAACAAATGGTGGCGAATTTAAATAAACACAGGAAATCCAAAACCCTCGCTTGCAAAACTACCATGGGTTGAACAATCATGATTAGCAAGCACTCCACTGTTTATGTGGATTTTGACAGTCTATGCTCAAATAAAAGCTCTCATCTTTACTATTCAAAAAAAAAAAAAAAAAAAAAAGTGTTTTTTAAGGTTACAGTTCAAAAACCCTAAATACAAAACACATGGATGCAACGGAATAAGTGTCCCTCCCACATCTGTCTAGGGTTAAAGCATGTTTCACACCAAACTGAACATCAGTTGTCCCTTTAAAACCTCCAATGGTCAAAATTAGGCTGATCACACATTATTCTGCTTCCTTAGGGACACCAGTGAGATTAAAAGTGGAACATACTGAGGTTATCCACTTTAAAAATCCCACAGTTAGGTGGGACTCCTCTCTTATTATTAAAAGAAATTCATTTTACATGCTGTGTGTTTGATAACTACTGTGTGTCACGCAAAAGACAGTTTTCCACATTTAGAATTGCTCACAATGAAGCCCTGAGGTAACCGCCTTTTTTCCAGGCAACAGTAAAACAGTTCCTTTTGACATTTAATCATCCTTTTACAACCTACACTAGTATATGCAACTTTAAGCAGTCAATATTGATTATCAATTGTTCCCAAAGATGGGATCTGTCCATGCTTTGCTTTTTTTTTTTTTTCGATTGTTTGGTTTTAGGATAAAGACTCAGCAGAACGGGCTAATTTGGGTGCAGTGTCTTCTAATGAAGCTTCAACTGAATTTCCCAGGTCTCCATTTTCATGTCCATCAATATTTGGCTTCTTATCAAACACTGCAAGTTAAAAAGAAAATTGATTTAAGGAAAGAAGCAATCTTGGGAAGGACAGACCAGTGATCCTTGTTTCAAAAACTGGAATGTTTGCTGAAATTACCATTAAAATTAAAGCTGACAGGTTTTTAGCAGAATATAGTATGGCAGGAAAATAGGAACAGTTTCTTCGCTTTTTTGATTTACAAAGTTTATCTGAAGAAGCCACCAACATGAAGTGTGAAGGGGAGTTATTAACTCCTAGTCAAAAGCAGCAAAATATAAGAATAAATTATAATTTCAACCTTTGGGAAAACATGACCACGAAAAAAGTTCATAAGTTAATTCAGTTAATTCAGTGGTATCTAAGTAAACCAGGCCAAACAGTGAGGGACCAACCAGATGAAGTGACAATTAACCTATTAGTAGGTTAATTGAATTGACAGCAGATTAATTTTACAATGAATATAAAAACAGTATTTTCCACAAATTGGTTTGCATATTGAGACTTCGAAATTAAACTGCATGTAATACATTTTAGAAGATTTACCTTGTGTTGGTTTGACATCCACATTTGCATCTTTCCTATGAGAACTTGAATTTGCACCTTCTTCCAATTCATCAAGATATAAACGGTAACGGTGTCCACTCTCATCCTCATATTCTACATTTTCATCATCCGAATCGACTTCTGGAGCAACGTACACTACTTCAAATTCGATTTCGCCTCTCTAAAATGCAGCCAAAAATACAAATTTAATTACGACCACACAGCTACCCAGCAAGATTACCAAGATGAGCTAGTTTACTGAAACAAATACACTTTAGTGTTGTAAACACATTTACAGTTGTGTTGAGTATTTCGGATAGGTATCTGAGTTTTCGCTGACTAAAGCAGAACAGCTCTATAGCTAAGCTTTACCAAAGCTACCCTTATTTCTTATATGCCAGTACATTTCAAACAGTGATTTCTAAAGAGGAAGTTTTCTGATAAATTAAGCTCACATGTTAACTGTCTGAAAATGGGAAGCAAATCAAGATTCTAGACCGCAAAGCACATGAGAAACATTGTTTGGCTGGAGCTGTTCAATCACAAGAGTAAAGCATACGTCACTAAATAGTTATTTCTGTGGGGCAATGTAATAAATTGATTTTCATCAGCCTTACTGAATAATGATTTGCCAATATATGCTTAACTGAACCACTACTGACCCAGATTTTTTTCTCCTTAAATTGCAAAACATAAGAGAATTAAGTGTAAGGTGATAGAGCCTCAAGAATCACTGCAGCTTAGCATTACACTGCATTTAACAGGAAACATTAAAATTCAAGGTAATTCAATGGGCAGAACACAGAAAGCACCTACACGTGCCTATGGATAACAGGTCCAAACTGACCTGTTGGGAAAGAATAGTTACGGCTTCTTTATGCTTGGCATCTCTTAGATTAACTCCATTTACTGCCAGAATAGCATCACCAACATGCAGTCCTCCACATCGATCAGCAGGCTGCCCAGGATGGATTTCAGAGATCAGTATGGGAACACCATGCTCCTTTCCACCCTATAGAAAAAGAAAAAAAAAGCAGATTTTAATTAACTGAGATGCCATTTAACATAAAGTTGACATTCAGATAGTAGTTTCTAAAGTGCTTATTTCAATTTCTATTTTAGAAAATTAGAAATCATTCTTCAAACAAAGAATGTTTAAGAATGCATGAGCTGCTTCTCTTAACTCTTCTACTCTCAGAAGAATAGAAAATTTTGAATATGTACTCAAAGCATGCAAATCTGAATACTAATAAAATGGTAAAATCATACACAAACTAATGAAACGCGGAAAACCTCACTGAAAAAAGCATATCATGCACTATATTGACTTCCAAGAAATATTCACATTTAGAATAAAAATATAATAGTCAAACTTTTCCAAATTTGTTGCAAGAAGTTTACACAGCTTTTGTTAGGTGAGAGATACCAATACAGATACTTTATAAAATCACAACAGCTAAGCTTTTGAAGTCAGGTCTCAGATTGTCTCTGCTTTTCTAAATACTTACACCTGGAATCACCACTGGCTAATCTCCTAAAGTGTCTCTATCTTACACATAAGTCAACATCTTAAGTTTAACATGAAGCAGAAATTATCTATTTCCTGATCTATCAAAATGAGTCTTGAAGTTCTATGACCACAGCTCTGGATTTGTGCAAGCTTTTTTCATTTCTTCCAACCACACATTTACTGATCCATGTATTTTACAGAAGTAGGAATACAAACTTGAATTGTTGCTTCTGTGTCGTAGAAAATAAATGCAAATACTTACTGTGATTGAAATTCCTAGTCCTTCATGGTCTTCTTTAACTAGCAAAACTTTTCTGATTGGACCAACACCTTGACTCTTCTTTAAGGCATCAGGATCCTAGTTTGATACAAAACCAACATAGCACAAGCATAAATATGGGAACAAAAAACTGATGCATTTCAGCATCTTGGGTTTTTGTAATTATATACAGGCAGGGTTATGAGCAATAGAATAATTAGACTAGCTCCAGGCAGGACAAACTTAGAGTGCCCCTTTACAGAAAGGGAATGAAATCATAAAAGATTCCTCATTATCCACCCCTGATGAGAATAATTATTTTGATTACTTCACTGCTGATTAATGCACAATCACGAACTTAACTTCAAAAGAAGGAAATCAAACACATATTAAAAATACTAAGGGACTACATGAAGAAGTGCTGATCACTGCTGAAATGTTATATGATGTAAACGCATCTTAAAAGTAACCAAATGACAGAAGATGAGGTAATATATTCCCAAGGAAGAAGTTGCTTGCTCAAGTTTATTTTTACTGCAATAAAAATAAACCACACCAAAAGCCATTGAACACAAATCTAAAATAGAGACTAAATAAATCAAGGTTTGTTTTTTCCTTTTGCTAAGTCACCGATGCCATTATGCATACCTTTAAATCACAAATACATGTACTTGTCCACCAATGTTTTATATAAAATTAGCAGCATAAGCAGTAAGACCCATCTGACCAACTAAGGTATTTAGAACGATCAAACTACAGCACTTGGCTGAAAACGTCTGGGTTTATGTACTGAAGACTGGGGTGATTAACGGAACATGTGCCAAGCTGGGTGAGTTCTACCAAATATACCCATAGTGAAATGCTGTTTAAAGGTTTTGTTTTAAAAAGCACCTTTAGGAGGAAAAAGTCCAACCTACAAATAATTCTTTTACAGAGTGTCAATTTATCTGGCCTTTTAATAAAATAAATTAAAATCAATTTCAGCTCAATCTGATGCTAAAAACTTTATTTTTGCTTTTTGCAAATAAGTTAGATCCACATTTTGAAAACTAGGTCACAAATTCTGCTGTTCAAGTTGTATTTATACACATAAATACATATATTTATATCAGAGGCTCAGTTTACAAAAGGACCGAGTGTTCCTAGGTCAAAGGAACTGTGTCACCTTCTGTGGCCATTTAAAGGGATATGCTATCCAGCACTGAACTGTCCTTCAGCACACAAAAGAACAACATATTTACATAATTACAAGTGACATTTGAAAAAGACAACACTGAAGTGAAAACAATCATGAAGATGAAGAACTAACTCATGTCTGGAAACCATGGAGCAATGGGTCATCTTTTGAACTTACATGTCCTGGTGGTGCTTGCATTGGCCGTTTGAGATCATTCCGACCTCGGCAAGCTCTAATAACGGTTTTGTGGCGGTGAAGGTGTATTTCTGCCTCCAGCTGATTCCACAGCTTGTCATGAGCAGGTCCTTTCATATCCCGGCCCAGTAACTGAATCTGCTGGACCCTACATAGTGACAAAGAGTAAAGCAATGCTGCATTACGACTGAAAAAGCAATGCACTGCAGGACTCACACACCTCATGTGGCTACAGCACATGGTCACGCAGTACCCAGCACAAGAACCCTGGGCATTTTTGTTCTTTCTTTTGTTAATTAACAGGAAATGTGACGCTTTTCCTTCCTAGTCTTAACCTTGAACCTGCCTCTGGGGAAGCAAAGGAAGGAAACAACAACAACAACAACAACAACAACCACCATCTTATTCTAGGGGACATGGATTGACTCCACATACCTTCCAGCTAGCTCCTTATCTAAATACTTGGCTGCCAATCTTGCTCCATAAACCTCAGCCTGAAGCACAGCTATGTGTCTACGGAGGGCTTCATTCTCCTTCCTCAGCAACTTCACCTCAGCTTCCAGTTGAGCTTCTTTCACTTTTTCCTTCTTGTTTGCTTCAAGTTCTCTCTCCTTTACAATGACAAAAAACCAAACAAACAAAAACCAAGAAAATAATGTTAAAAAGCTTTTATCCAATTTAATAATGAAAGAACACTTACTGTTTCTGCATACACAATCTGAAATTATTTTCCTGTGTACAAGACATGCATGCAGGAAAAAAAAAAAAAAAAAAAAAAAGCAGAGACTCTGGCACTACAGCTAGTGGTTTGCATACAATTCTACACGAAGGTGGCAAAATTTAAATAGCCTAAATATCATCCTTACATTTTCTTGCCTTGCAAATAGGAGATTCAAAGTTAAGCAACACTAAAATTTTTTTTAAATTATGAAGCTACTAAATATTTAAATTTATCTTATTTCAATTTTACTAAATTCTTTAACTATTATGATGATGATGATAAGGAAACAAAAGTCCATATGTGCTCAAAATGACAATTATTTTCATGCAAACAACCAAGAAATGCCCAGCCAGGGACATTTCCAGATTAGAGTCTGAAGACCACATAAATTAAGCCAAGGATTCTACACGTGAAGATGACCACCTTGACAAAACTAAAAGAAAATTAGTGCAAAATAGCTCTGTTAAAAAAAAAACAAAACAAAACCAAACAACCAAACAAAACAAAACAAAACCCACACTAAAACCACACTTTAAGCAAGCTCTTTCCCTCTGGCTGACCCCCTGAAAAAGGAATTATGGAAATAAAACTATTCCCACATTGTTCCATCCCAAATGGACAGAAACTGCATAGTCATTACCTGTTCTAATGCCTAGGGTACTGGTGCAAAAGGAATTAGATTGCTAATTTACAAAATCTGCTTAAGGAGAACATGCTTGATAACTTGTATCTTTCGTATTTTGCTCTGCTTGCCTTTACAAAGTGGGGGAAAAATCCCACCACAATCCAGGAAAACAGTAAAGACACATGGTCTAATACTATTTCCTTTCAAAAATGGCTGTCAACTGAAACAGCAAAAAAAAACTAAGTTCACCATAATGCATTTTTGAAGACGACTGAAGCACCCAAAAACCCCAGATCTCTGTACTTGTACTAATTACATTGTTAGACAAATTAAACCAGGAAGTGCTACTAAAGAAGCAACAGGACAGAAACAAAATTTTACAGAACTGGCAAGACAAATCTGTTATCAAATTGCACATATGCTATTCACTATTCCAAGCCTGAATATAAAACCATTAAAACGGTCAATATTACCACATTTGAGAAATTACACAAGGTTGGTCCTCCCCAGTGGAGTTCTTTGCATGACAGATACATGGAAGCACTTACTGATTTTGCCAGAAAGTCAACTCTGAACTTGATAGACTCTACAGCCTCTCTTACCTGTTAAACACTTTTATCAGCTTAGAAGAACAGAGTACACACCTATGTACATGTTGGTCAAGAATTGTCCAGTACAGTGCTCAGGAAGAGCAGCTCAAAGATGGCTTGAAATCACTGCCATTTCACTTCCTGCAGTTCCCATGATGACCCACCTTCAGATCAAGTTTGGCTCCATAGGCATGTTGGAAAACATGTCACACAAAGCCACTTCTGGTCTCTGGCCTTTGGGTTGGGGCTGCCTTGTGAAAATGACTCTGCAGCACATCTCTTTCTGAACTGCAGGATCACTTCTAAGCCAAGAATTTTGACTAATCTGCATTTCAAGAACACGAGTTTCTAAGATGATATTATTTTTTTCTATTATTATTTTAGTCTTGGGCTTTCATTAAAAGAATTCAAGTGTGCCACCATGCTGTATTGTCTCTGCCACACACTTGAAGAGTAAGAACGGTCACAGTTCAGACTCAACAGCTGTTTTACAGTAGCTACAAAGTTCATATACAAATACAGTGTTCCTGTTAGCTCTATTCCTATTGTCAATATTGCATTAAGGTGATCTAAATAGTAGTATAGGCTCCCTGTTTGTCCACTTTAAGAACGTCTTTTATTTGACCAATATAAAAAGACGAAGACTAGATATTAAGATAAGCATATTCCAACCTCCCTTAGAAAAGTGAGTTGCCGAAGTGACCAAAGATGCTTGATTACATCAGCAAATTTTATGCAGCACATTTTACAGTATTTATACTAAGCAGCCTGCTTAAACACCCTCATCCAGACACAGATTTTCCACTGATTTTCTCTGAATTTGGTTCACCATTTAAATTAAACAGAAAGCCAAATGTCACATTTCCACGTAGAATCACTTTTAGTCATGCATTTTAAATGTTACACCTAAAATACAAGGCAAATGCAATCCCACAGAAGTCTTTTCTTCCTATTTTCTCCACTGCTATGACTACTCTCTCATGACAGAGGTCCAAAATTACACCCAGAAGCCAATCTTCTATGAACGGTCTCCAACTGAACACCACATGAATTAAAAAAAATAAAATTAAAAGGTTTGCCTTTTACAGAATCTCTGAAGATGTTCTGAAAGAGTATGTCTTGTTTTGAATGACTATCAAAAGATTTGACAAAAGTCTCACAAATGTTTAAAGAAATCAAGGAAGTTAAGTTATAAAATAGTTTCACGTTTTCTGTTGGTAATATTTTAAAAAATACAGTAAGGTTGAAGACTAAAGCTTACAGTTACCAGTTATCCTGCAGCTTTTCAAAAAATCAAATACTGAGTAATGACAGCAAAGCATGTAAAATAATAGGAAAAATAGAAAAGCTGTTTAAAAACCTTTCAAGTCTACCACTTAAAAAGGTAAAAGTCAAGTTTGCTTCACTTTTTCTTTATATGTATGTATTATTGAGTTCATACGCTTTTGGCTGCTACATCAGCCAGTAAACCATACTAAATCATGCCCATGAAAAACAAAAGGGGGGAAAAAGGAGAAGTTGACATGATTTTTTTTCAAATAAAACATGCAGAATACTTCATATTACACTCATAGATGTGTACAGTGTTGATGGTTTAGCGATTGTCTAACACCTTAACATTTTATGAGACAATGCCAGAACAATCTTTCAGAATGGCAAGTTGCCAGATATCACCCCAAACTAGCTGTAGCAATAATAAACAGAATACATACAGAATTAGGAAAGAGGGCACCACATCTAGAAAAGAAAAATTAAAATGCAAAGGAAATTCTTTACACAGCATCTTGCCAAGTGTTGGGAAGAAGGAACAAGCCAGATCTGTTTTGCCAGTTTCTGAGGCCAACATATACACAAGTTCTTGCACAAAACAAAAGCACTGCTTAAACATAAAAAATATGGCAATCAGCATACTTACCATTTCATCCACAGAAAGGACAGACTTAAGACAGAAGAAGAGAGTTCCATAATTAGAGAAACAGGTAATAGGAACTTCAAGAAAATGCAACAACATAAATTATTCAATATAAAAGGACTTCACCAGCAAACTGTGCATTTCATTAGATGGCATAAAGAACAAGCACACTGCTACAGTTCTATTTAGCAACAATCTAGGCATCTTGCAGTGAAATTTATTAAAAATTTTATTAAAAACTTAACTTCAGTGTGGTACTGAAAACAATACCTTCTCCTAAAATACAAAGAATCTCTATAAATAGCAAGATAATACAATATACATGAAAGAATCACAGAAAATCCACTCTGCAATATAACATTATACAAGTAATAGATTTTTTTCCTCTCAGAAAGAACAACATAATGTGAGTTACAAGAGGGACACAAAGGACAGGCAGAAGTATCAGAAAAGGTATCAAGCACAAAAATGCAAAAACAAATTCAACTAGGCAACCTCATATTCTTGCAAAGAGTTATTATGATTGCACTAGGAAGATTTTCCACTTCTAAAAATGGATTTGGCCTAAACTACATAATTATCAACTGCTTAGCAATCTAAAAATTTTAAAATGTCCTAGTTCACCACTATATGTAGTTTTACAGATACAGAGTATACACTTAATGCTAAGAGTCTAAAGAGTCTACATACAAAGTAAGAGTGTCTGTCCTCAAAAAAGCAGGAAGTCAAATAGTAGAGTTTTATTTCCCCATTGCACATTCTGTTGATACAGTTCTTTGCTCACAGAGACCTTCTGACTGCCAGAAGGTCAGCACAACAGTTTCATTTACCCAAACATCAGAGGTCCCATTTTATTGTCATTGTTGCCTCAGTTTGCTTGTTTTAGCTATGCAAATTTTCATAGCTTTCTTTATCTAGAAGAGTTTAAAGTTGAGCTTCTGTCCATAAAAGCTATGAATTCCCTAAAGGCAAAGTACAACAAAACACTAGTTCTCATATTTATAAAAAGGAAAAACTAAAGAAAATTAAGCATAGAACTATCAGTCTAAGCTGTTAATAAAGTTCAATTTCAACACACATAAACCTGAACCAATGTATTTACTGTCACCGGTGGGAAGAAGACTGCTGTCAATATCATGGAAATTTAATATATCTTTAGAAATCATTTATAACAAGGTAAGGAGAAACAAAAAGCTTAAAAGTATTAGTCTCTGTGTTAGTCAGAAGTTAAGTCTAACTAAGACTTAGCCAAAAGTTAAGGGGACCAAAATCACAAAATAGTGTTGTGTTAACTTAAAAAATTTTCCACATGTGAACCTGCAGTTTAACACTTACAAAATGCCTGTGATATTTAACTAATGCTTATTTTAAATCCATAAGAATTATTTAGAGCCCTAAATAATACTGTAGCCATAATTCAGTACAGAATAAATTATATGTGGACAATCCAGAAAATGTTGCTTTTATACTGAATGTACAATTATGCAGACCAAGAAGACAGCTCTAATCAATTACAGCTTTTGAATTTGAAACACAAAGAATTTGGGTTACTCCTGTTGTTCAGTGACTAACCTAGACATCCTTTAAAATTTATAGTTTACTACTGTGTTTTATTGTACATTAATTAATGTCAAAATATCAAAAATAGCAAAAGACACTAATGATTCACATATGTTGGGAGTAGGTATTTGCAACCAAACTGTGAAGCAATTTTAGAAAGTCAGAGACAGACTTTGATTCACACCAACAGTTAGAAACCACATGAATACAAGACTACTCTTGTAGAGAGAGCATGAATACTATTAGAGCCTGAATCTGTGGTGTGGCTAGTAACAAGGCAGTCTATGCTCAGGTTATCAGTCAATGCCAACTAACTGCACCTTTGGTGGGCTTTTAAAGGTCTGAATTTTTAAAAAACATGTAGGTTACTGACTGCTTCTATTACAGTCCTCTAATCTTTTGCAACTTCAGTCTTCAGAAAAGCTTTATAAATCACTAAAATGTTTTCTTTTTTTTACGTTCAGAAACCACCAAAAATGGTTTATTTAAAAAAAAAAAACTTCTTAAATCCTTATTCTTACTCTGATATTATTAATCTTATTTTAATGGTTGCTACCAACCAACTATAAATGCTATTTAAAAGCAAAAAAGTTAGTATTTTTAACATGAAAATTTGGAATCAGCTTATTCATAGTTTCCAAGGAAGAACTTCAGCCAGGAGAGGAAGAAGAAGAATATAATCCCACATTCATGTTGCCATACTCACCAGTTTTGCCTTAATAGCTCCAGAGTCAACGTTCTGACCAGTCTTGGCATGTAGCTGAAGCTGAACAGCGTGGAGCTGCAAGAGCTGATCATGCACTTCCTTTTCCAATACTGCTTTTTCTGCTTGTGTTTCTGTCAGTTCAGACTTCAGATCAACCAGCTGTGCCTGTGAAGATATAATCCATCATAGTAATGAGAGCAAGGATTAAATGGGGTCACCAGAACTGTGGCATTTGCTGGTTCATGGATGCTGTACATGGTGCAATACAGGCTAAGAATACCTGCTGTCACACATTCCTCTGTAGCCCAGCTTTAACATGGATCATTTGCAGGATTTTCTCTCCAACTTGCCACAAAATTCAGGTAGTCACAGAACAAGCATCAAATGACCATATTGCCAAGAGTAACAACAGCTGAGCTTTCCCTCATGCAGACAATGGCATGTGAGGCTGATGTCCACTTCAAAACAAGGCAATGGCATTCAACCTATGTGGGATTTACACCCATAGCAATGTAAACACAATTTTAAATTTTAAAATTATTAATCTTACTGAAAAAAATTGCTCAAAGCAGAGCGACAATTATTTATCCAATGGTGAAGTCAAATAATCCTATTTACAGATTGTCTATTATCAACAGTTTAACTAAAATAGAAAATTAGCTGGGTAAACCAGAAGTCATGAAATGCCCCTAAAATGCATATTTAGAAAACAATAAATAGTTATTAACTCTTGAAAAAAAAGTGGTTTTGAAACATTTTAAAAACAGTTTTTATGTAAGGTTTCTGTTAAGAAACAGAAATCTGCAATGAAAGAACAAATACTAACATGTTTACAAAGTCACTGTTATCCAACTTCAAACAGCATTTTCCAAGATAAACTACATTTAGATAAGCTTTAAAGCTACTATTAGTCAAAAAAACCCACAGAATATGGTTTCAGGGGATTTTTAGGTAAATTCCCAGTGTGTGTTTTTGCATGGAAAAGATTTGGAACTGAAGACCAAAATGAAAAAGTGACTAATTCTTTAAAAATGCCCTCTCATATTAAAACAGGGTATTTCAGGTATTTTAATAACATGATACTAACATTCAAATTAACAGTGCAACTCAAGTTGTAAGGCAACTTGATATAAAACATTTGTATCCATTAATGAAAAAAAAACCAGGAAGGATTTGACTCTAAGTAGGGAGGATGTACTGGGTCTAGCTTCAGGTACGTAATTTAGATGGACAGACTCCCCAAGCTTCCAGAGTAATTCAGAGATAAGCAGGCACTTCCACTGGTGACTCAGAGCACCTAGAGTGCAACTGATGACATGGATCCAGCCAACCTCCAGCATGCAGCTGCCAAGAAGAACAATCTCCCTTCCTGCCTCTTGGCTATGCCCTTCAGTCCCACATCTCTGGGACTGAACAGAGCAGAACTGCCTCCCCCCATCCCTTGAGGCAGGGCCTCAGTAGATCAGGCCAGCACTTACTTTTAGCCAAAGAAATGGAACAGTATGCATTTTCACCTTCCAACTTCCAGAATAGGAAAAAAAAAAAATTTAAAAAATTTGCAAACCCTTGCAGAACTCTAAAGCAGAAACTCCCTTTTATAGTAAGATGATATTTGAAATACTAAGAAGCTAAATAATTTCAGAGAAATTAGTTACTTACAAAGCTGCAATGTTGTCCCCAGTGACCAGCCATAGTTAAAGTCTCCCTGCTGTGGTTCACCTACGTTCTAACAAAAGTAGACATATACCTAAACTAACACAGCAAACAAAAATATCACCAGCAGAGAAGCTGATGATATAGTACACAGCAGATAACGAAGACCCTGATAATGAAGGCACAGTTTGACCCAGTAACAATTGCACATAGTAACAGTATTTTGTTATTATTACATACTATATATATCAAGCCTACCTAAAAAAAAATAAGACCACCACTGTCCTGTTCCTTTCCAACAGCTAACAAGCTGACCTTTGTTGCTTTTTTATACAGACACACATGCTCTCTCATCTACTCTAATTCCAAACACCTGTAGAATAGCCAAGTGACAGAACAGCTAAATTAGACTGATTTAATATTGTCCAGCCTCACCTAACAGAGAAGGGCAATTGGAGTCCTTGCTAAGAAAACACAAATTCATTTCCCTGTGCAAATAACAAAGCAGCAAGAATGATGGCCACCAGCTTTGCAGGGTGAATGATGCCCCAAACGTATCACAAAAAGACGTCAAACACTTAATAAAAATTTAAAACAGTACTCTGCATATAACCTAACATTTAAATTCATATTCTGCTTTAATCATAGAATCATTGAATCACAGAATGGTCTGGGTTGAGAGGGACCTTAAAGACCTGGTTCCAACCCCCCTGCTATGGACAGGGACACCTTGCACTGGACCAGGCTGCTCAGAGCCCCATCCAACCCAGCCTTGAACACATACAGGAATGGGACACTCCAGACAAGCTGTTCTAGTGCATCACCACCCTACAATAAAGAATTTTTTCCTATTATCTAATCTAAACATACTCTCAGTTTGAAATCATTGCCCCTTGCTCCGTCACTGCACACTCTTGTAATAAGTCCTTCTCACATCTTTCTTGTTACCTCCCTCCAGGTACCGTAAGGCCTGGATAAATAAAGAGCACAAAAAAAAACCAGACCCACCAAAATGATAAATTGTAAGAGCATATATAATGAAATTAATCTGTATACACATTATGAAAAGTCATAAATCTATCCCCAGGAACAGATGCAGGCACAAGAGTCACACAAATATGCGAACACAACAAGCAGCTTTCATATCCTGAGATCTTCTATGAAGGCTGACAAATCTTTACATTAATTCACAGAAGTCCTGCCATTCTCAGCTTTGCCAGCTCACTTAATTTTCCTTTATACTGCTCTTACTAGCACTGATTTTTTATCCAAATTCCTTCCATTTGGTATAAAGAAAACATATGAAAAGACTGCTGGAAATTCAACCTCTCTATATTCAATTTTGGAAGTTACTCAGTAAAAACCAGAGGTGGTGCAGAGACAGGAGATGAAATCACAAGCACAAACAAGGACTATCAGTAAGGCCATTCCTTTCAGAGCACCATTCACTGCATGAGGTAAGGGTTCTGCAGAAAAAGATGGTGTCAGATAATATTATATTTCAATTTCTATAAACATAATAGGATAAACACAAGGATAAACTAATGCTGAACACGGAACTGTACTAATCTTTTAATTCTAATGTACTCTCCAACAAGACTGTCGAAAAGAAATGTCAGGTATTTTAGTGATCACCTGCAACTAGCCTAGAGTTTGCAGAGAAGTCAGCTGGGGGCAGAAACACAAACATCCACCCCAGGAGGCCATTGGGCTTCATGGTTAGGTGAGTTCAGAAGAGCCACCAAACAAGAAAAACAGAACAGAAACTTTGAACAGGAACAATGAGGGGCAGAGGTTGAAGAGGAGGTAGTGTTCACATTCATGACCTCCTCTTAACTATAACTTGCTGATTCAGCCAAAAAAGGAATCCTGGGCAGAAGAGAACTGTGCAGATCAGCAATTACCATTCACTAGCAAGCACCACACTGCAAGGTTACACCTTAGCTTCTCTCTGCTCCCTCCTTTGTGTCTCTGTCCCAGCCAATGCACAGCAAACAGCACAACCAGACTGGTCACGGAAGCAATATTTCATCATGAGCTTCAGACTATCACCACAGGCTATTTCTAAATTCTAAACAAAAGTCTACAACTCAAGTAAACTGGAGATTTTAGTCAAATTCACAAAACAGCAAAACTCAGCATTTATCTTCCACACAATATAACATCCAGATGATACCAAAAAAATAGCTTAGAAAGGCTAACATTTAGTCAATTTTGGCAATATTTTGCCATTTACCAGGTGTTTTGTATTTCTCAAAGGTCTTACAGCTATGAAAATTAAATGCCAGTTTCAACTGAAATAACACAAGAATTTATAAACTACACTGTTTGTTCCCACAGAAGACAAAAGAAAATAAATCATGGCATTAAGCAATTAATATTTCTTCCACAGAACATGTCAAGAATTAAAAAAAAAAATTTAAAAATTTCTAGGCAAAAGAGTACATGTCCTATTTTTAATCAAGTTATTTCCTGTTCATGTAGTTACATATTATTAAAAAAAATCAGTTTTTTACAATTATCTTATACAGAATATGTGTTTCAAACTGTCAGTAAAGTAAAGGACATCTTAAACGCTGAGGTTAATTGCATTTATAGTCATGGAGTTCTTAAAATCTTAACTAGTGCTATTCATCAGGAGTGCTAAAACAAAACATTAGCATTTAAGCCTCTTCCAATTAATTTATATATTTTTCATAAGATGGTCTGAACTTTCATCTGTACATTTTTCACAGAAAAGTGACCATCAGTCAATCTAACAGAATAATTAGAATAACTAACCAAAAATAACTTATTTCTAGTATATCTTAGAGACATACTCAAAGATCACTAAGTTTATACATCGTAAAGAACAAGAATGTAGACCTTACCCTCAACAACTTACAATGTGAATACATGAAGGAAAGGAGAAATAAATGTAAAAGAGAAGAACAAACACAGAGGTATTTCTGTGTAGAAGTGCACAACAGGAAGCAGACAGATGCTAAAACCACAAGTTGCATATGACAGCTCAGAAGCATCACTGCTTGAATGAGGCACTAGAAGATAGAAACACTGCGACCTCTGAAGATCTAAAGCATGAGGGGGAACACACAGAAACCGAGAAAATTTCAAAAAGTGGGACGATGGTGACTTACCCATGGTGACAGGAAACAACCTCCACCACTGATAGGGAAAGCAGCTGCAGGGGGGTGAGGGGAAACCTGAGAGATGGCATCATTAGATAACGACAACAGGGTTAGCTTTGGGAAAAGCTTTTTCATTTTCTGAGCTTTCATTGCAGTAATTTCTGCAATTGACAGGAGTTCCATTTGAGCTAACTGATATAAAAGATATTTATGACTTATACATTGAGTACTCTAAGTGGAGCCAAGCTGAGTTAGGAAGCTGGGTCATCGGCCTGCATACTCCTAGGGCAAGACAGTCTCATTATTCACCATACCAAATAAAAATGAGAGGAAGACCTGAATTACCTTGAAGTGTAATGAATGCAATTCTTGGTATATGAATTTCTAGCTCAAAAAAAGTTTAAGCAAAATTCAAACACAGTAGAAAACTCAAGACTTTCCAGCAAAAGGAAGCTAGATACATACAGAAGCATCTATTACCAGTTTCAAGTGATTAAGTCATAAGCCAAGCACTCACCAAATGCCTTCAGTTTTTATTTAATTACAGGCCTTTAGGGTACTTTCAATTAATTCTTATGCCAGGCTTTCTAAACTCATAAAGATGTGAAGACTGTCTTTCTAAAGATTTTTTTCCCACCATATAATCTCCCATTACCAGAAGCTAGGAGTTAATTTCAGAATTTTTTAGTTACCTAAACAAGGTCATCTGGTGCCATCTTTTTTATCTCTATGTCTACATTTCTCCCTATTTCATCTTCCTTCCCTGTTGATTTGAACTGAATTAATTTTCATGATACAAATGAATCTATTAGAGGGGTAAAAGTGTGTATCATTAAAGTTCCTACAACATACAACTTTTACAGTAAACTAGTACAAAAGTAAGAAAGAGTGACAGATCAGTGCCCTTTCAGAGGGAGAAGTGGGAAGAGTCACATCTTTAGCTAACTTGCTTAATCCACACAGAAACAGAAGCGAACACCTGGTGTACAGACAGCACACATGTAGTTCTGAGCAAAAGACTGAGCTGCTGCCTTGTGTCCAGCCAACTAACCAAAAAATGTAGGGATAAAAAGGCAAAGGAAAGGATGCTGTGGAAAATCCCAAATTATGCAAGACAACAGGAACTGACTGAGGTCTCAGTGATTTGAGAAAGTGTTCAACGCTTCCATTCCCCACAAATCACGAGATTTCCAAGCTCCATTGATTCTCTTATTAATAAAACACTTCTCGTGTACATATATATATTTAATAGTTAATCTTAAAGGACAGGTCCTTATGTATCTTGCTATGGGATCAACCAAAATTCACAGACAAATTAAGTTTATGAGGTGTTTAATTTCTTCAGCAGCATGTCCTTATGTAATTTATACTAGACTCCATAAATTTTACCAACATATGCATTTATGTATTTCAAAATTCACTCCTGATCAGGACTATTAACCTTCTGATTTAAAGGCTGCAGGACCCAGGATCATGAAACACAACAGAGTACACTGCAATGCTGCTATTACTCCATGGCTCTTGTCCCAGCATATGCATAAAAAAGCAGAATAAACATGAAGATATGACCCAGGTACATTTGCTTATAATTTCATTCTTGTGGCATTTTTTTAAAAGATAAACGTCATTTAAAGGCAAACGCAGGTAAAAAAATTAAAATCTTTACTTGTGCTTTACAAACAATGAAATCATTATTCCTTAGTGCTCCCATAGCATTACACAAGTGCAGGACAGAAAACAATTTTTCAGGACATGAGAGCTGCAGCTCCTACAGCCTGCAGATACACACTCAGACACCAGGTACACAAAAACAACCACAGAGCCTGGCCTGCACAGACCACATACTGCCAAGTTTTCACGGGTCCCCTAACTTTACATCAGACCCTTGATGCAAAGTAGCTGGAGCTCTTAATTATTACATTTCTCTAACTCCTTGGAGAAAGGATTGTCTCCCATTACCTCACCAGTATCATTTCACCACTCTGCCTACAGCTCTCCAAAAGACAAGAACAGTCTACTCTTCCTCAGTCTTGACTATTTGATTCTTCCTGTCTACTAAGCAGCATTTGCTGCAATTTGTAAATCCTACTCCTGCTTTGAATGAGGAACCATGGAACAGAGCAGGTCCTATTTAAACTCATGGTGCTCCCTGTAAAACTAAACAATGTGACAGCACTGGACAAAGTGAGTTTCTGAATAGATGATACACTTAGAAACTGTATTTTTTATTATAATCCCCACAATTTCACCACAGTGCTTACCACTTGTCAAAAATGAAAATGTTTCAAGATATTATTGGAAAAGACTGTACTGACAGATTATTATATTATTTATTTCATTATTATTGTGATCCCAAAAAGGACCTTTGATACTTCAATTTTTAGCTTATACTAATTTAACAAAATAGTCTTTATCATGTGGTTAATAAGAACATGAACAACAAAATTTATGACTAATGATTCCCTAAATAAACAGTATGGTCGTGTAGCTATGTAAGTGGTCTTGGTAAAAATGAGTGTGTGAAATTGAAGACACAAATGAATCATAAATTAATTTAATCCATTTTCATTGTATCCCATAGAGAAGACAAAGGACATAAGACAAACGAGTTGCTCCATTTCTCAGGTTCTATTCTAGTCCTGATGAAACATTCAGGGTCAGCAAATCAAAAGGATGTAAAGAAACACTCCTACCTTTTTTATCTTCTCTGCTGAAGACCATTCTGGACATGCAATTAACTGCACACTTTTCCTACCAACAATTAAAGGATAAATAATAGCACCACATCTTAAATAAAGCATCTTAAAAATTTGGTTTCCATCTACATAACTGGATACATCCATCAACATTTTTATGCCTGTGAGTGATCTTTTTCACCTCGATCATTAAAATATCAGCTACTGTTTCCCACTACTGTTTTACTTTGTGTTTTACTGTTTTATTCTGTTTACACCTACTGACATAAGAAAAAACTACTTTTTTTTTTAAATCACTTTGTTGACAGGGACAAATTTCTGACTGCTTCACAATTACTACCTTTGTCAGGTTGTTCCTGGTTCTAGTCACTGATCAAGAAGACATAAATCTGTTCCCAGAAGTAATATTGACAGTTTTACTGTCGTTATTTTAAAATCCATACTATCTATGCAATGTAATTCAGTAAAAGACCCTAAGAAATATAAACTAATATACTGCTTTCCTCTCACTTTCTCTTTGGCAGTTCCCAACAAATAAGACAGAAAAGGAAAATACTTTACCACATACAGACTGAAAATTAAGCAGTCTAGTTAAATTTGTATAAAAGTATATAAGCTTCTGATACTGGAAAATATGAATTAAGTACAGGCATAACTGTAACTAGAAAGGGTAAAATTATTCTGATAGAAGTTATATGCATCACACTAATGACAACTCAGTATATAAGCTGACTGGAAAAATGTATGTAAATTTCTATTTCCTGAATATGTGAAGAATACTTACATTTTAAGATGTCAAATTAGCTGGATCAAATCTCACTCCACTGATATTTTAGAAAAAAACATACTCTATCTAGTACCAAGAGATTTCTATTCCAAAAGAGAAAAAGTATTAAAAGTCCAATTTATAAAACAATACCTCAGTAACTACTGGAAATACTAATGACATTTGAAAAAGGTAATAAGCTATTGCAACTATTCTATATGTGTGTATATACATACCTCACATGGACAAAAAATATCTTCAACAAGTCAATTTCTCACTACCAAATACAGGAGAGAGGCAAAAAAAAACCCCAAAACCCCACCTAAAAACCTTCATAAGAAGGTGTATGGCCCTACCTTGATTAAAGCACTGCCAAATAATAGAGCAGGACTGTACCTCTGCAGCATTCCCACAAAATGGACTTGCATGCTTATGGAAAGCCACCATACACACAAAGCCACCTACTTTTCCAGTTTGCAGTTGGGGTATTTTAAAATATATACTTCTTCTTACTACCCACATCACTCTATATGTGCTTTATAGTTTACAGAAGAATTCAGCTTACAGAAACATGTTCCTCTAAACATACTGAATCCAACTTAATCACAGACATAAAACTACACTGAACTTCTTAGACATAGATGTTTTCCTTAGCTTTAGCATATACACAGGCTTAACACATCTGCCAAGATACAGGGTGTGCTCCACCAAACATTCCTTTCTAGCTTGTTCATTTAAAATTGCAGAATCAGATTGGCAGCCAAAGTGCCAGAGTTAAAGTCAAGCTCAGTTTTCACTGGCACATTGACCTGCTTCTTTTATTTCTACAAAACTGCATATACTCAGATTTCTTTTTTTATGGACATTTAGACAATGTCATAGTCAAGCAACAGTCAAACAGGAACAACAAAACCTATGAACTGCTTCTCAGTTAAACATTTTCTAAAATCTCACACAATGACCACCTGCTTGCATCTGCTGATTTATATGGTTTTCCAAGAGAAAATCACAAAAAATCTCCTTTAAAATGTCTGTCACCAGCTCTAAAAGACTGAGTTCCTTGTTACCCTACTAACAAGATACACTTCTCCATTTCACGATGAAATGGGGCTAATCCCAGAAAAGACAGTGGCTTGTATTGCCAAACACCATTTTTTAGTTCTTTTTGACAAGCTACTTAATTCAACTCTGTCCTACTGTGACCAGCAGGAAAATTATGAAAACAAATCCTTCCCCCAACATATTAGTTTAATTTAACACTGCAAATATTATTAACACAGTAGTAGATTTATAAACTTTCACAACCCTAAGAACAAATAAATTTATCTGCATACATCCCCTGTGTATCTGCAGTATCTTCTGGCTCCTGCTAAAAAAAACCTGGCCAAGAATTGCCAACATATAGCTACCTCCTTGGAAACTACTGTCTTCCTGAAACTCTTCTTTCATTATCCACTAACATCCTCTCTCTAGCAGTATATATACAGCAAGATGGCAACATTTTTTTGGTGGAGCTTCCATCCACCAAACCTCAAGCTGTGCCTCTTAAAAGCCATTGTACCAATCAGAGAACGCATATTAAGCTGATAAAGTGGATAAATCAAAGTCTGAACTGCATTTCTTTATTCTTGCCTGCAATGTTATAACAAGATTCAACAATTTTGGTTGAGGAAATGGTATCCACAAACAACAGAATGATATTTGTAACTTTTTGTTGTTTTCCTCTATGAAATAATATCAGTGAGACAAGTCCAGTAAAATGCAGCTGCAGGAGTAAACTTAGATAAACTTAGATTCAGTCCAAGTATTATTTTAATCCAAATAAATTATTTATTTGTAGTATTTTAGTATTTCTCAAGATGGATCTAATTTATTGGCTTGAATAAGTGTACCACTGTACTATTACAGAGGACATTTTTGTGACTGTGACAAATGCTTTGTATTAAAATGTAAAAGCAGTAAAAAGTTACTTGACTGAGTTATTAAGAAATGATTGCAATCTTAAAAATTACATAAAACACAGTAACTCTCAATTATAAAAAAGAAGTAAAACCACCAATTACATCCTAAATGCCAGTATTGATTTTAGTGATTTCTTTCAAAATATGGCATTGTACTTTACATATTGGTCAGTGGGGCTTTTGATTAGAAATCTGTACACATAAGAAGACAAGACACTCATTTTCAACAGAGCAGCTCCATCTTTTGGGGATTTTAAATGGCAGCTTTCAAGTTTCAAGTTTATGACTCCAATAAATACAAGGTCCTAAAATTAACAACCTTCAAGGCAATACTGAAGTCTTCTAAAGGTCTATTTGAAAGATAAAAACTCCTTTATATGTCTGAGGCTTAATAATACTCACAGTAATAAAAATACTTTATAAAGTAAGACTTTCCATTCACTTCCAAAGCACTCACTCTAGATTATCAGTATAATTTTTATCAAACAATTACCTCAAGTATGTAGATATACACAATAATTATGCTAATTATTACCAACTGCTAACCAGCCTCCTTTGCTCTTTAACTCATAGGAGTTTTATATACAGATCTTCAGTTCTTTACGTGTCCTGATGATTTTAATTAGATACAAAAAAACCTTCCAGCATCTGAGTTATATAATTTCCTTTCAAAATATTTAAGCTTGAAACAATCTTTCAAAGAAATCCATTCTCTTAAAATAATCTGAAAACTCACTTGGTTTACAGGCCTGTACACAACAATCCACCATGCCTGTGCAATATGCAATAAATTCAGATTATCTACCATAATCTAAGTTGGTACTGTATGTGTTTATGCATATGTGTGTGTGTCTGTGTTTGTATATATAAAAATATATATATTGCCCCAATACTGAAACATATAAGACAGCATAACAACATAAACATCACTCCAGTAAGCATTCTGGTGAAATAAAGAATGAGATTAAAAAATTCCTACTTTAACAAGATCTTTGCTCTACTCTGAAAAATCTTGCTCTTCTGTAAAATTCCACAGGTTCTTTAGTATAACAATGTCTTCATACCAGGAAGAACCTGATTAAAACCAAAGACAATTACTACTTTACTTCCTCCTGAAAGGCACACCTTCAGAAGAGCAGCTTACTGCTTGAAGAGTTTAAAATAATTTTATTATAGTAAGAGTAACACAAAGGACTGGAAGAAGGGAATTCTGTTTATTGAAGCTCTTACCAAGCCCACATTTCATGGTGTCTCAGAATTCCCCTTCTTACTCCTGCATCCTTACAAGTTAAAAGAACAAGCAATAGAAGTCTAAAAAGTATGGCCTACAAGAGACAATGAAGAAAATGGAAGGGTTTAGTCCAGGGAAAAGGTAACTGAGGAATAAACATGAGAAGCCTTCTAATTGTAACTAAAAGACAAGAGGGGAGCTCATGTTCACACCTGCTGAGGACACCACAAATAACACCTACTACACCAAAGACATTCGGGTTGGAGAGATATAAAATGTCCATGAAGTTCTCCAGAATCTCCTTCCAGAGCACTCCAGGCCAAAGGACCTGCAGCCCAGCCTCTCAGCAACATCAGGACCAGATAACTTGGCTCTGACTTCTCCCACTCTGACTGAAACTGTATCAGGCATGAAGAAAACCTTCCAACAGGAAGGACAGTTATTTATTATTCTCCTCACAGAATGTGCGACCCCTGCTATTATTTCAGACTCTACGCTTGGCAGAGAGCTCTCTCTCTCATCTGCTTTGAAGTGTGAAGGAACAAGAGGACCTGTCAAACTCCATCCCCAATCCACTTTTCTGTTTCCTTTACTTGTAAGGAGGAACAATGCCCTCATTTTGACTACTGACTCCAAGGTTTAAGCAACTCGATCTTGTCTCTGTCCCTTCTTTAACAAGCTTTTCCAAATTCAAAGAATTTAGGAATCAATTAAGCTGGAAAAGAACTCTGGAATCATCAAGTCCAACCTGTGACCAAACACCACCATGGCAACCAGACTAAGTCTTTCCTTAAACACCTGCAGGCATGGTGACTCCATCAACACTCTCGACAGCACATTTCAGTGTCTAACCAGCCTTTCTGAGAAGAGCTTTTTCCTCACGTCCAAGCTAAGCTTTCCCTGGAGCATTCTGTCCTTTCGTCCTGACTCACTGCAAAGAGAAGACCAGTCAGCAGCATCTGTTGCCCAAGATTCCTCTTTCAACATTGCAGAGAACTCCTCTGGCACGCACCGCTCCTTACCAGAGCTGGAATTATCGAACCCAGAGGGAGGATGGCCGCGGCCAGGCCCGAATCTTAAAACCTGGGGCCTGGCGAACCTTCCTCGGCTGCTTCGGGGCAGGGAACGAGCAGGAAGAAACCCGGGCAGGGCACGGGCACTCCGGCATGTCCGGGGATGCGCCCCCGGCCGGCCGGTGCCAGGGCAGCCCCTCGCTCACCTCCAGCTTGTGGTTGATCTGGGACACGGTCTGAGCCTTGTGGCACAGCTGGGCGAAGCACGAGCTCAGGCTCGTCATCTTCTGCCGCCCCTCGTACGTGATGTCGGCCTGGTCGGGGTCGATCTCGCCCAGCAGCAGGTCCACGTCCACGAACGCCTTGTCGAACTCCTTCTCCAGCACCTCCAGCCAGCGGAACATGGATACGCCGCCCGCCGCCGCCGAGGCCGGGCCGGCCGGGCCGGCCGCGCCCGGACCGCAGGGACCACCGCCCGCCGCCGACATGCTGCTGCTGCTGGTGCCGCCGCCCGCTCCCCTCACACGGCACTGCACGCGCCGCTCCCCGTCCCGGCCCCGCTCCCGCCCCGCAGGACGCGGCCCCGGCCCCGCTCCCGGCGCCGCTCCCGGGGCAGCCACGCAGGGAGCGTGGGGACGCGCGTGCGCGGAGGGCGCGCGGCCGCCTGGCCGTGTGGCAGGCAGCGCCGGCCGAGCGCCGAGCCACCGAGCGCCCGCCCGCCGGCAGGGGGCGCTGCGGGCCCGCGCCAGCCGCGTCTGAGGGGATCGAGGGGTGCGAGGGGATGGCCGAGTGTGAGGGGGTGGCTGTGTGTGAGGGGATGGCCGAGTGTGAGGGGGTGGCCGAGTGGGAGGGGGTGGCTGTGTCTGAGGGGGTGGCTGTGTCTGAGGGGGTGGCCGAGTGTGAGGGGATGGCTGAGTGTGAGGGAATGGCTGTGTGTGAGGGGATGGCTGAGTGTGAGGGAATGGCTGTGTGTGAGGGGATGGCTGTGTGTGAGAGGATGGCTGCTTGATGGGGGCATCGCGGGGTGTGAGGGGATGGAGGGCCGGGGGTGTCAGGGATATCCCCGTGTCCTCCCCGTGTACTTCCTGCGTCCCCGGCCCGGTGACCGGGAGCGTCCTCGGGCATATTATTGCAACTATGGCCATTTTTATGTTGACATACAGTCTATACAGACCTATGCTAAGTTGGTCTTAAGACCATATTCTTAAGGAATAATGGTATCTACATAGTAAAGAAAAAGAATGCGAACCTTGCTCTGAACAACTTACAATGTAAACACATCAAGGGAAGGATGAATAAATGTAACAGGGAAGTATAATTACAGAGGTATCTGTGTGTAGAAGTGCACAGTGGGAAGCAGACAGATGCCATGCTAAAACCACAACTTTGCTCCAAGCATCACTGCTTGAATGAGGCACTGGAAGATGGGAACACTGCGACCTCTGAAGATCTAAAGCATGAGGGGGGAACACAGAAAATTTCAGAAAGTGGGACGATGGTGACTTACCATGGTGACAGGAAACAACCTCCACCACTGATAGGGAAAGCAGCTGCAGGGGGGTGAGGGGAAAACGGAGAGATGGCATCATTAGATAACGATAACGAGGTTAGCTTTGGGAAAAGCTTTTTCATTTTCTGAGCTATCATTGCAGTAACTTCTGCAATATGAACAAGAGTTTCATTTGATCTAATAGATATAAAAGATATCTATGATTTGCACATTGCCGCAACATGAGGACTTAAAGTGGAGCCAAGCTAAGTTGGAAAGCTGGGTCATTTTTAAGTATATATGGTCATTTTTATGAATAAGGGAGGGGGAGAGGAAAGAGGAGTCTGCACTACTGTATTCACCAATGTGCTGAGCATGTGCAAACCACACAGGAGGATTTGCAGTGACACATCCATTGCTTGTGCTCAGAAAAGGAGCAAGTTTGCAAGTATTGTATGAAATTATAGAACCATAGAACATTAAGGGTTGGAAGGGACCTTAAATATCATCTAGCTCTAACCTCCCTGCCATGCACAAGGACACTAAAACATGTTGCTCAAGGTCTTGCCCAGCCTGGCCTTGAACAGTGATAGGGATGTGGCACCCACAACTTCTCTGGGCGATCTGCCCCAGTGTCTCACCAGCCTCAGAGCAAAGAATTCCTTCCTAATATCTAACCTAGCCCCAAATGGTCTGCCACCAGCACTGTTGCATCTCTAGAAGCACCTGCAATGAATGCAGTTGTAACCATATAAAATGTATTTGCATTTTTTTTTAACTCATCCAGGATCTGAAAATGAAAACAAATTCAAATTTCATGGAATAAGCACAAAGGTGCTCTCTCCAAGCAGCTTTACAGCTCGTCTCCTTTGAAATGCTGCAACTCTGATGTTAATTTCAGTGGGAGCTTTATTACGTTTGTTTTTCTTGTGGAGAACACATGCAGGCTGTTTTCATTTCACTGAAGTTGTGATTCCACCTCAAAAAATAAAGCAGATCACTTCAACCCTGACCAATCCTGCCTACATAAGCTACTCTGCCAGCACCAGAGAGGGGGAGCACAGGGACCCTCCAGCCAGAGAGGGGATGCCAAGACAATGGTGGGGGCACCAACACCCTCCACACACAGCCTGGGGCAGAAGGGCATCCCGAGGTGAGCTTCTCTCCTTGCTCCACTTCACATAAATAATTGATTGGAACACAGATTGGCAGGAAGATACCACTTTACAGCTCAGCGCTTAGACCAGTCACCTGGAATGCGAAGAGATATGTCAGAGCAGGAAGGAATTGTACTTCCATCAATCTGTGCTTTCAGAAGAGCTTGATAAAAGCAAACTTCACCACTAGCAGTAGGTATCACATTTCCTCTGGGACCTGCTATTGTAGGCTTGACAAGGAGCTGACAGAGTGTTGTTACAAACCTGTTCACTTGCCCTTTACCGATTTTTTGTGGTTTCACCACAGCCCCAAGCAGCCACTTGCTCACTGCCCCACCAGCAGGGCTGGGGACAGAATCAGGAGGGTAAAAGGTAGAGAGCTCATGTGTTGAGACAGTTTAACAGGGAAAGGAAAAGCTGGATAAGCAAACAAAAATTAATTCACTTATTCCCATGGGCAGGCAGGTGTTCAGCTACCTCCAGAGGAGCAGAGCCCCATCACATCTAATGGTTACTTGGAAGACAAACCCCATCACTCCAAATATTCTCCACTTTCTACTTCTTCTCCCCACTTTATATACTGAGCATGGCCTCATGATCTGGAAAATCCCTTTGATCAGTTGGGGTCAGCTGTCCTGGTTGTGTCTCGTCCCAGCTTCCCAAGTTCTCCACCTTTCCTTGGTGGTACAAAATGTAGAGAAGGCCTTGGCTATGTGTAAGCCCCACCCAGCAATGACAAAACCATTTATACATTATCAACTCTGTGTTCAGCACAAATACAAAACACAGCCCCACTCTAACCACTGTGAAAAAAATACCCCAGACAAAACCACTCAGATTGTCTACACTGCAATTGAAGGCAGATAGTAAAAAAAATGGGCAGCTAATGGGGAATTTTCTTACTGCTAAGTCCATCCTCGGTGGAAACAAAAGCTACAGACTTCATTACACACACCTACGGAAAACATTCCGGCTTTGTAAATCAGTGCATTGAGAATAGGAGCTGAGAAAAGGCTGCAAGTGCTTTGGAGGGAGCCCAGCTGCCCAGAGCATTTGCCTGACCTTCATCCTGATTTCATTCTTCACAGCTGTGTCAACTGTCTTTTTTGCACAACAGCATCCAACAGAAAATCAAAGTATTTGCTGGATCAAAAGCCAAACTAATTTTATTGTTTAAATCAGTTCAGCCACACAAGAGAATTAATTATTTCAGGACTATCAGTTTTTTTGTTAGCTTTGACTTTGAGTCTGATACTGCAGTGGAGAAGTACCTGTAGAATTCTGTTACATTTTTCGCCTCTTTTTAATGGAACAGTAATGCATCACTTAGCCAAAATTTGGCAGTTTCTGCTCCTATATCTCTATCATTCATTTGAACAGTATCTCCTTATCTTGACAGAGAAGTTTCCCATAGTTACTGTGTAACATATCTATAGCAAATAATGCCTTCAAAAACTTAGACGTGTAATTTATGTGTGACTGCGTCTTTTTAAAGAATCACTTATTCTCAGGTTTTTTGTGTCCTTTTTCTTTAGCTTAGGGGTTAGTCCCACTCTATCTCTAATTGTCTTTATCTGTAGTGGTATCAGTTCTGTGGTCATTACTTTTAATTCTTTCATCCCTTATCAGTGCTACCTTTGCTTTGCATGTCCTTACATTTCACCATTCAAACAAGGTTTTGTCTCTGCTTATTCCACTCCAAGATTAGCTTCTCAAATATAATCCTTTTAGAAGCTTACCTGCATCATAGTATCTGTCTAATACATTCTGGCTTATGGATAAATGGGAAGAAATGCTTTATATCTTTTAAAAAATCAGTAATTGTAGCTATCATTAGCTACTATATATTCCCCACCAGAAATACTGCGTAACAGAACAGTTGAAAGTAAAAGCAAGTATCACTTGCTTTTAAGGGTAAACACATGAATAATTTAGTTATCTCAAAACTACGCTTGCAAGTCCCCTGGAAAATTCTGATCAATTCCAGTTATCCTTGAAATGCCTCCCAAAATCCCCTAGAGCAACCATATCTCTATTCTGTAAGGAAGCTGTGCATTAATTATGGAATTGAGCCTAAGAAAGATTAGTAGTTTTTGCCTTCAATTAGATAAAATCAATTTAGAGTAAACTGTAGCATACTACACCCTGATAACATCAACAAAGTAATTGAAGAACATTTAAGAACAGCAGTAGTTTGAGTCAGCTGGTCAAGCAGTAAGGATCCTTTCTAACAATCAAATAGTTGAAGCAAGTTGTTTGTCAAGAAGAATTTGGATTTGCTGCCTTTAATGTCAGACATTTTTCTGAAAACTTTGTGATCTGCTCCTTTGACCTTATCTATGAAGTGTTAGAGCTGGTGAAGCTAATCACCAGATAATTCCTCCAGATATAATTTATGTACATAATTTCAGTTATTTTAGACAAGGTGTACAGAATATGAGATCTCCTCATTATACTGCTATTAAGTACATGTAAGTACAAACAGTCCTTCATAAATTTAAACCTGCATACTTTAACTGATTACTGGAGTACCTAATTAATTATTTGAAAACTTGCTTCAAACTTAAAGAGTAAATTACCTTAAGCATGAGGAGAACTTATTTTCAGACAAAAAAACCCTCCAAAGTAATACCTCAATCAAAATTTACAAATAAATTACTTGGATTGACATCTCCACTGTTGTATCTAGTGTCCATGCCTGGACTGGGAAAGTGTTGTGTGAGATACAATGCAAAGCTTTGGTTAGCCCCAGCCTCTGCACAAAGAATTTACGATATAAACACGTGTGTTTGCACATGAGGGTCAGTTTGCCCTCTGTAATCACAGCTGCCCAGCTGTGCGTGCCAGGCTGCAGCACCTGCACGTGTCAAGGCCACCTCCTGTGTGGCTTGTGCTGAAGCATCTGGCATGGTTTGATTGCATGGGTGGTTGTGCAGTCACAAAGGGGAAATGGAGACAACGGGTAATATCTAACAGCATCAAAGGTTGGGAGAAAATAAGAGATGGTAAAGCAAGATTTTCATGTTCTAAGAGAAGGAGTTAGAGAGGATGATTAGAATGTGCCTGTCTGAAACTCCCTCCTTTCTGAAAGAGAGGAGGGAGTTGTCCATCTGCACTTCTACTTGAAGGGCCATACATTTTCAGTTGTCATTACAGGAAATTTCTGCTAACAAACCCCACAGACTTTAGTTCTTATAATTTAGGTGATTCTTGTCTTGCAGGCCAAGCTAGTTCGTAGTTGGCTGCATTTTACAGTCCATGGGTGCAACAGTTCACGGACTATTCTAAATATCCACTCTTTATTGGTCTCCCAAGTCACTTTTCAGACCAGCTTTTCTTTTACAGAGTGCTATTGTGATCTTAGTCTCATGTTCATTTCTATGTATATACTTATGCTTAGCTATTTTCATTCTGAATTTTTGTTTTGTTTTAACAAATGAATGAAAGACATGCCAAAAATGTTCAGCTTTACAGCATGCAAGAATGAAACCCTCTTTCTATGCACACAGTGTGTATAATTTAGAAAATTGCTGTTTCAGAGTCTTATGCTTTGTAGTTTGAACAGCGGACAATTTTTACAGTTTAAGCTCCATTCTGATTCTGTTGGATGCTCAATTATGAGCAGGCTGCTTTAAAAGCTGAAGATATTCACAGGATTTGGAAGGGCCAGAACTAACTTGCTTCCTACAGGACTAGCAAAGTTCTATTAATTTTTTGGTTCTGTTATTGACTGGATAATCCTTCTCTGCCACTTTACTTTTAGGTGGTACTTAACAAGATATGATCTCACATACATTAATCAGATCTTATATAACTGTTCACATACAAAACACCTCTCTGTTTTATTCTAGGCTGAGAACAGACTTTGCCATGAGATCTACCTTCTTTATTTCACAGAATTCATTTCACAGAATTTATTTCACAGACTAGAAGAGACCTTCAAGATCATCAAGTCCAACCCATGCCTTAACATCTCAACTAGACCATGGCACCAAGTGCCACATCCAGTCTTTTTTAAACACATCCAGGGATGGTGACTCCAGCACCTCCCTGGGCAGACTGTTCCAGTACCTTATCACTCTTTCCATGAGAAACTTCTTCCTAATATCCATCCTGTATCTCTCCTGGCACAGCTTGAGACTATGTCCTCTTGTTCTGCCAGTTGCTGCCTGGAGAACAACACCAACACCACCTGACTACAAACACTTTTCAGGAAGTTGTAGAGTGTGATAAGGTCACCCCTGAGTCTCCTTTTCTCCAGGCTGAACAACCTCAGCTCTCTCAGCTGTTCCTCACAGGGTTTGTGTTCCAAGCCCCTCACCAGCCTTGTTGCCTTCTCTGGATGTGCTCAAGTGCCTCAAAGTCCTTCCTAAACTGAGGGGCCCAGAACTGGGCACAGTACTCAAGGTGTGGCCTCACCAGTGCTGAGTACAGGGAGAGAATGAGCTCCCTGCTCCTGCTGGCCTCACCATTCCTGATCCAGGCCAGGAACCATTGGCCTTCTTGGCCACCTGGGCACACTGCTGGCTCATGTTCAGTCAGATGTACCAGCACCCCCAGGTCCCTTTCTCTCTGGGCACTGTCCAGACACACTGTCCCCTGCCTATAACACTGCAGGGGGTTATTGTGGCCAAAATGCAGGACTCAGCACTTGGACTTAAATTTCATCTTATTGGACTCTTCCTCCCTCTTCATTCCTTTTACTTTTAATATGGTTAATAGGAAACTGTCATTACACCACGCTCTAATCTCTCACTTCATGGGCAGAGCTCTTTGTGGCTTAATTAATGAAAGACATTCCTCCATCAAGTGGATGCCATTGCCTACAATACTTTGAAGACCAGTTGCAGCATGATTAGTGGCATATGTGTATGAAATGCTTTAAATTTACCTTCTCCAGGTGGGTTGTTTTTTGTGGGGTGCCTGCCCCAGATGCATCTGATCTGGGCCAGTATCCCTTAGCACTCATAAAACTGGCAATGACTAAAACTCCTCAATATGTGAATTTCCATTTAAGAAAATTTCATTCCTTTCAATATGTTTCACCGTGATAATTCTTCTGGAATGCAAATGTGCCCTGGACAGGCAAAATGTGAGAAATTCCTAAGGGGTTATAATTTGCATCTCCTCTATATTGTCAGCATGGAGGAAGAAAAAGAAGCCTACCTTTTCGTGTGGAAGAAAAATCTGCTTTAACTCATCCAGCAGCTGCTTCCAGTGTATGAAAATGACCTTGCCTGGAGTTAGAACATACCTTCTCCACAGACTATGAAAATGGATAAAAATAGTTCTGCAAAATTCTTGGCTAAGAAAATGGATTTTTTCTTTTTTCCAGACAGGTCTCTTTTGTGAAACTCTGCTTTGCAGGATTAAAACACAAAATATTTTTATAAATGTATAACCTGTATATTAATTAAATCTTATTAATTTGCCTAGAATCCATTTGCTAACATTCTTGATTCAGTGTGACTCTCTGATGCTCTTTATTTAGGAAACATTTCTGTAAAACATTTCAGGATATTTCAACAGATGATTAAGGGAAGCATAACATTCTGATAAACAATGTTATGATTGTTTCCCTCAGCAGCTTGATCCGCTCTGAAGAGAAGTGCTTCATCGGAGGTAACCTTTGCAGCAGACAAATGCCATTTGCTGTCCCTATGAAAAACTGGTCCAAATCCAAATTAAAAACCTCCAGCAAAAAATAATTATAAATTCACATGTACTCAGTGGCAGGCACTTGATAGCATATGGCACCTTGATATGCCAAGGATCCTTTAGAGCATACGCCATCACTTAGCAGCTCCTACTTGCCAAAATGCTTCTGCCTGTGACATCTCTCAGGGATCAAGCTCCTATCCGTGCCCTGTGCAAGCCCTGAGCTGGTCTTTTGCTGCAGTTTTTCCTTTTCATAGGTAAGGGACACCCCAACTGCAAGAGCTCAATTTCTCCATGTCTTTTGTGACAAGACACCATATTCCCTTGCATGGTCTGTGCCAGCAGATACATCACAAGGGGTCCACCTGCAGGTTTTATAGGTTTTCTTCAGACATTTCTAAACACTCCATGACAAAAGTTTCCCATTTTAATGACATCTTACTTTTATGTTATTTTCTAAGTCTTAGGTTAAAAAGGTATGTCTTGACCTAAACATGTGTGCTTTTGTCAAACCCGTGACTTTGGTGAGGAAAGGAAAGGCCAATACTAGTACTGCTGAAATATTGTGTGAGACAAGGCTTTTACAAAAATAGCATATTTTTATTTGGCTAACTGATATATTTGGAAAAAACTCACCAAACTTTACAGCCCTTTATGAGCCCTACTTCAGATTTGAAATAAAAGCAGCAGTACTGAAATATCTAAATTCCAGCAAATCAAGCTTATACTTTATCCAGATTTGTCCAATGTATCGAATAAATGTCCTTATTACATGCCAGCAAGACAATGTCTGATAAAGACTTGGGATTTTGCAGGTTTTAGTCAGAAGTGCTTACCTTTGGTTAAAGCACACACCATGCAGGATGTTCCTGGGATTTCTCACACAGGCAGGTTCAGGTGCTATTGTTCATTCTTTCTGACAAAGAAGTGATGGAGTGCTATATCACACCTTTAGTCCTGCACAGGAATCCCCATCAAAAGCTGGGGAGAGTTTGCATAAAAACTGCTGTTAGGAAATGGCCACAGTCATTCACTGCCCTAATAGTCTGCTGTGAGCTTGTGCAACTCATGAGCTAGCAACGCTATGTCTAGTACAGAGATTCTGGAGTATTTATAAATAATTTTTTTCTTTTTCTTTTTTTTTTTTTTTTTTTTTTTTTTTTTTCTTTTTGGAGGGGGAGGAGGAGGGGAAAGTAGTTTTGGGGGTTTTTTTTGTTTTAGTTGGTTTGTTTGGGTTTTTTTTTTAATTGTTTCATAGCTCACAACTTCCTGCTAAGCCTATGCTTATATAGTCTTGGGACTTGTCTGTTCTGTTGCCATCAGGTCTCTTAGAGTCAATAAAATGCCTGCAGGTCATAATTTTAAGCAAAAGCAAAGTCAGCAGTTCTGGTGTGAGAATTTGTACAGAATAGGTGTAATGGGACGTCATCTTTTATAGCTATGGCTTTAAATTACCTAGCTGCCAAAAGCAGGCATATATGAGAAATTAATGGATACATAACATCATTCTCCATTAAATCATTGCTGTAAATATAATGGAAATGAACTATTAAGCCAATAATGTTCCCTTTCATTAGTTCAAAAAGACCAAGGATAGAGACATTACATAAAAATGCCAAGAGCCAAGAATATTGCACCTTACTATGGTGCAATTACCTTGTAACCACAGCTGGGAATTTTGACATCAGCTGACTGACCTAAACTTTACAAAATAGGGAAGGATGCGATCTATGGTTCTTATAGGGATTTGCAGACTGACTGCAGTGCTCTAGAGCTCTCAACACCAAACCAGATCTTCCTTTCTTTTGACTCACCAGGAGCAGAAAGCAGTTGGTTTTGAGGACATTTTTAAGCAAGACAAATTCCTACATAGGATGCTGAGCATTACTGTCTTAGTTGCATCAGAATGTAAACCCAAGTCAGTGGAAAAATGGAATCAAAGAAATATACCACAAGTAGCTGTTGGTATGCAGAAAGGATTTACACATTTGTCTGAATACTTTGACTCTTGTTGGGGAAAAAAAGTCAAAGCCACAAGCCAAGTATCAAACCCTAGACTGAGAAACATTAAAACACTCATTTTAATGCACAGTTGCTAAAGCTGCCCACTCACTTATTTTTGCTCAAGTGATCACTATTGCATAAGTCAGGCAGGATTTTTCTGCATAGCTTGTTGAACATGCCAATTTCACAGGCAGCTTTTGGAAAAGGTTTCTGCTCTTGCTGCTTGGTTTAGCAAATTCTGGCTTGCAGTTCTGCACTCACAGTATAAAGGATTAAGGAGACAGAAGGATCTTCAGGAGGGAATATGGCAATTGTCCAGTGTAAGCCCAGCTGCATCCAATAGGCATTCCCATCAAGGACTGCCCCCAGTTCTGTTATCCATTTGTCAAATCAACTTGACATTATCTTTTCCTTGGAAAAATAACTAGCCTAGTCTGCATTTAAGTAACAGGATTACCTGCTTCTGAAGATATGATGGAGAGGATGGAGGCATACAGGTAACAGTGCAAAGTAGATCAGTGTGATAAGATACAAAGGTTTCAAAAGCGCACTGGTTTGTATGTTGTAAACTGCTTGAGTGCAAAGGAAAATTATCATAACCAAAAACATATGCCTTTCAAAACTTTACATCTCCAGCTGGCACAGCTACCAGATCTGTCAGAGAAGCACTAATAAGCAGAGAGAAAACGCTAGGGGAAATCTTTCTGTTCTCCATCTGTCATGGAGTAAATAGGTCTTATTGATTATCTACCACTTGATTTATACTAAATGCTTTCAAGCATTTCCCATTTATAATTCTCAAATACAAGAATAATTAAATTTTGATTTATGGGAATTACACAAGAAGAGGTGTTTTTTTTTTTTTTTGTTCAATCAGCAGCTCTCAGCTGTACCACAGATATTAAGAAAACTAATAGAATGTTTTAGCTTTAAAATAGTAGCAGCCTGAGTTTTGAGGTTTTGGGTGGTGGTCTGAATAAAGAAGAGGAAGAGCAAAAAAAGCTTCAGTGTTGGCTGTAGTTGTGTTTTTACTATTTCCAATAGTGGGTCACAGAAGATACAAAGGTTTTACAGCCCCACTATAAAACAGCTTTTTATCTTTTCTCCACTAATTCCATGGTGTCACATTTAACAAAACTAGGAAACTGAAGATAGTATGGATGTTTGCAGATTAGCTGTCAGGTAATAAATAACACTAATTTCACATACCTACTAATGTAAAGGCACCTTATCACTGTTTAAGTTTCTCACTCTTTGTAATGCCTGCCAACATTTTAACCCTGGCAAATTACTGTATTGTTTTTGCTGTTTTTTCACTGGGGAAAAAATACACAGTCATAATATCCTTTTATCAGATTTCATGGTATAAAAGGGCTTTGGTGCTTAATTCAAGCTCTATGTTGCTGAGGCAATTCCAGAGTTCCTGTTCTGGAAGATGTATTTGTCTTACCTTTTAGTTGCCTTGTCTTTTCACAGTGCTCTAAGTACCACTTGCCCAAGAAGATGCAGCTGTGACCCTGCCCAGTCAGTGCAATGCTACAGGACTACAGAGATCCCCAGAGAGATTCCTTTGACCACCAGGAAACTCTACATCAGCCACAGCAAAATTAAACAACTCCAGGTAAGAAAACACAGAAAAAGTACTTTTCGTAGTGCACTGTAACTGAAAGTTGAACTTCCCAGATGGTGGTGACATCTAGTGAGGAGAGAATCTTATTCCATGTTCTAAAAACTGACAAAGTGCTGCCAGATCTGGTTTTATTTTTACTTACTCTTTAAGGATATGTAAATATATTCCTGTAGTGTTTTCATGTTCCTGCAGTCTTCAAGCACTAGCTCACGCTGTCACAATTATATTTTGTATGAAATTCAAAAAATTAGTATTTTACAACCAGCAGTCAAAGGTTGACTTGTTTTATATATGGACAAATAGCCACTGACTTTCAGAGTAATTTTTTAAAGCTTTTTCTGTTTTTAATGCAATATAATACTTTCTCACAGTAAAATGAAAGGGTTTATGTCATTAGAATAATTTTCCTAATGAATGAAATTGGAGCTATTTTACCCCTCTGGAGCTGCAGGTGTCAGGTACAACTGCTATTAGAAATGGCAGAGGAAGAAAGTTTGAGTCTAAGGCACAGCATGAGATGTTTCTAAAAGCAAGGTCAGGCCTGTCTAATAATCCACATAAATGAGAGCAGTTTCTAACCAAAGCTGCCAGCTATTTGTGCTATTGAAAAAGTGTATTCTGGGTTTCTTGAGGTAACACTGGTTTGCATTATTAAAGGCATCAGCTTATGCTTGTCTTGCACTGCACTCTGGAATTGTGCTTCTTTGTTTCCTACCCTGAAATATCTTTATTTAATAAATTCACCTTGCATAGATAGACACAAGGGAAATATAACCACCTGTATAACACATGCTTGCTGTGCATCAATTTACTACAAATAATAAGAAATGTGCAATTCAAATGACATACATTTTCTCTTACAAAGAATTTAACTGCCCTTGATTTCCCTCTCAGGCCTCAGTGAAATAGGCTGGAAGGCAGCTTAGAGCAGCATCTAGAATACCTGTTGCCCACTGAGAAATAGTCAGTGATTGTACAGTTTTCCTCTGAGAAAGTTTACTCTTTTAGCTGCTACTAATATCTCTGGTTTTCTTGCTTTATCTCACACACCCACAAGAGTCAAACATTGGTGTGATTTGGCTATACTCAGGGTAAACAAAAGATTTGCCAAATGAATTCTGTATTAGGAAATACATTTTTTTGTGCAAAATCTTCCCTCCTCCTTCCCATTATTTCATTTCCAAGATAAGTAAAATGAGCCATTTTCCATTTCTTAGGCCAGTTGTCCATACCTGTAAGCAACTCCTCGATTACAAGTAAAAGGGCCTTAGGTTCTGAGTAGAGCAAAAGAGTGTGTCATAAAGCATTTAAATGTTGGACATAAGTGAATGGAGTGGTGGGATAAATGTTTTATGACTGATCAAAACAAATAGTGTGTGAAACCATCTAAGGAGAGAGTTTTTCCCTTTATACATTAATTCCACTGGCTGTGAGTCTGCCTTACTGCCACTACTGACTGCACTAAAAGGAAATAAGTCCTTGCACACTGTGTCCTTGTAGTTATGTGGGATGTTTCCTTGAGATTATACCGGGCTTTTGAATACAATTTTTACTTTTTTTCCCATGCAACAATTATACTTCTGAGGTCCTGGCACCATAAATACCTATGCTTAATTTTACACAGCTGAGCAATTCCACTAGCATATATTATAGTGCTTAGGGAAACATTCCTGCTTGTAAAGTACATGTCTGCAAGCACTGAAATAACAGTATAGGATTTTAGGGTTTCGATGTGGGATTTTTGATTGTTTGACTTGTTTTATTTGGGTTTTTTTATTTATTTGGTTTTTAAAATTCCTTTATTTACCTACTCATAGAGAAAATAACATACTTTCCTAAAGAAGTTGAATGGAAGCCTAGAATTCCCACAGCTGACCTCCAAGAGACTTTTATACATAAGTATTCACAAATATTATGGTTTGGCAATTAGCTGGCTCAGAAGAATAAAAAAAAATTGTTTCAGTTACTTCTGCACCTTAATTTGCATTATTAAAATTGTGAAAAAAATAATAATTTAAAAAAGAATAGAAGTTTGTATGCTAAGTCCAGTATGTTAAAAAAAAAGAAAAAAGAAAACCAAGAAAAATGGATTTTTTTAAACCCAGGTCAATTTTGTATTTGTTCTAACAGGGCTGATCAACATTCAAAACAGTGGCTGGGATTTTTGCTTTTGGTAATTTTACAACCTGGGGTTTGTTGTAAAACTAGATTAATTGTAGCATCTTTTTTCAATATTTTCTGTTTCCGCCTTGGTTTGAAGATCAGCTATAACCTGTTTACTCTCAATTTAAAATTTCATTTATTTCTAACTATATTAAGATGTGAGGCTTTATATGCTAAAAGAAAATCATCTGCTTTGACTCCAGGATAAGGGACTGTTTAAAAAAAAATATTTATACCATATCCCAGGTCACAGCAACTTGAAAAGCAAAAAAAAAAAAAAAAAATTTAACCAATAAATCCCTTGAAACATTTGTATTAAATAACAGCAGATTAGATTCACTTTCAGGAGATCAATCTTTTAAAATAAAAAGCTATAATAGTATCATTTTACAGGCAATTCAGTTAGAGAATAAAACACTGCTTCCTAGCAAAAAAAAAAAAAAAAAAAAAAGAACTGGTGGGCTTTCAAATATGTTTTGATTTGTATTAGAAAGACTGGGTGGTTCACAAAAGCATGGATAAATGTTTAAGTCTCAAAACAGCATGGTCACAAAGCTTAGCAATGCATACCAAATAGGTGGAAAATAGAAATTATAATAATCCACATTAAGAAGCCTAACATCATTACAGAGCAAATGTCTGTACACTGACCTTCACATAGCTCTCTGTCACTTCATAAGGTGAAAATTAAACCTCTTAGAGAAATCAACAGAGGAAAACAGAAAACATTGCTTTTGAATTTTATAGGAGAAAATGTACTGAATTGTGAAGGTTCGTAATTATTTCAATTTCCATAAGATGGTTTTAAAATTACAGGTGTTTATGTTTTTGTGCTTTTAACCAATGTAGCTCCTATGTACAAGATCAACTTCCTAATCATGACCAAAACTGGACATCAGCAGTTCTGCTATTGCTATATAGCTATATATTCACAAAACACTGCATTATTAAAAAAAAAAAAAAAAAGTAAAAATTGTATCATTTAGAAAATTTTATTGTTTACTGTTGAGAATATAACTTTTTAAATGGAGGTACATTCCCTCATTGAATTTAAATATAATTGATTGAGAAATCTGCTTCAATAGAGGTTCTATATCTATACTTCCTCAGTAATTGCATCGCATTTTGCAATTCAGAAACTGCTTTGCAAGACAGAATAAAGTTAATCAGAAAGATAAACTAAGGATACCAGAGCAAAATGAAATCTGACTTGTCTTTCACAGCTGTGCAGGCTTTAATTTTAACAGAATTTAAAATGCACAGTTTGTAGCTAAAATAGAGAGATACAGCCCAAAATATGCAAGAGTTGGACAAAGGAAGCTGTAGGACATCTTTTAACAGTCACCTTTATGAACTGATTTCCGTTACACAATTATTATAGTCAAATGTGTCCAACCAGGATTATGGAACAAAATTACTACCCAGCACCTGTACTGGGTAGTAGTGGCCAAAGGACTTGTACTGCCCTCCGTGTATATTCCTGACTGGGAGGAGGGGTTATGCTGTAGAACAGGCTGTATAGCTTACTTCACTGAGAGTAGAATATGCTGGGAGCTGCCAAGCCCTGTGGGAAATAACTGAAGGATCTACTATTACTTTAGGGTCTCTGACTGGTGTGGTACCCCTGAGACCTGTAGTGAGATATTTTTGGACATGGGAAGAGAAAACAGATGAGGGCACTCATTCCCACCACTCCTATGCAGAACACCTGCTCATGTTGCTTTTTTGGGAGGGATTCCCATATAAATAGTTTTTTAAGACTCAGTCACCACAGGCAATGGGAAGCATATCTGGCAATTTCAGAAAACCAATGTTTTAGCAACTGGTGTGTTTGGAGTACTCCCTGACTCACCCTCCCATTGCATGCTTCCTCCCATCTCAGCTTGGAGAAAGCTGCCAGATTCACTGAGGCTTGCTCCTTGAGACACAACATGGCAAGCTTTGTAAACAAGCACATTCCAGCAGAGCAGAAAAATAATGAAACAATTGTGTGCCTCTCAATATTATAGTCATAGTCAACATCTAAGTATAATTTACCACTGCAAACCATCCTTTTATTACCAACTAATAAAAACTAAATTTCTGTGAAAACACACTGCCCCACAGAGGTGATTTTTCAGGCCAGGCTGATCAGACACTTTTGGTTTGACCATATTAATATGTGAGGTTTTTATTTAAAAAGAATAAGGTAGTGGGGGAGAGGAAAGTGTTTAATTTTAGTTTTCTGCCAAAACAGTAGCAAGAGGTAAAGTTATCCATGTTATCCATTAAAGTTATCCATTCCCTCTGGGGAATACATACTGCAGTGACAGTACTGTTGATATATGAAAATGGCTGTATCCTGAACTCAAAACTGCTCTAGCAAGCACCATTGAGCACAATGAACATTAACAACCATCCACTCTCTGCAAAGACTTCTGCCACTGGTGATGTTAGCTTTCCATATTATATAGGCTATCCACCAGGAGGAAATAAAAGGATATTACTTCTTCAAATGTAGGTGTTTGCTCAAAACCTGACACAGCATAGACTTAAACCACAAAATTCTAGAAATGTAAATATATACTGGCAAACCACAGGTACCTATAGTAATACCTCTATCGCTACCACTTTTTTAGTTTCTTATTCTAAATATATTGCTTTTCAGCATATACTAGCAATTGTCCAAGCATCCAGAAGGAGTAACCAGTCAGGATATCTATAAATGTGCTACCACATTAATTTTTTTTTTCTCTTTAAGTTTACTGACTTTAGGAGAATGTCAGTCCTTGAAGAGCTGGTCCTGTCATGCAGTGGCACAGAATCAATAGAAAACAACACTTTCAAAGCTCTGAGCACCTTGAAGTCCCTGGAACTCTGTAAAAATCAGCTAAAGCAAATACCCACCTTTCTCCCATCTGGTCTTGAAATTTTAAAACTCGCTGATAACTCCATCAATGCTCTGCATGCATCTGATTTTGCAGGTTTGATGAAACTAAGGGTGCTCGATCTTCGGAACAACTTGATTGCAACTCTGCCTCCGAGTGCATTTTCTTCCCTTTACAATTTACAAAGTCTGATCCTGGATGGCAACAACATGGAATCTGTGTCTGCACCACTTAGGCTTCCTAGGCTGATGTATCTGAGCATGGCTGATAATAAACTGAATTCATTCCCAACCAACTTCTTTGCATCTTTCCAAAGTCTACATTTTCTCAGCTTAAGTGGTAACTTTCTAACAAAAGTGCCCCTTGACCTACCTAAATCCCTGCTGTCTCTAAAATTAGAGAAAAACCAACTTAAAATTGTGAGACTGCGAGATGTGAAACACCTAGAAAATCTGTCTGAGTTCCTTCTGTCAGAAAATCAGCTGACATCAATAGATGGTGCCCAACTTCTTCCTAACTTAACCACACTGGAACTCTCAAAGAACCAGCTCCACACTCTGCCCCTCAGGCTGCCTGGCAGGCTGCAGAAACTCGACTGCAGCAATAACCTGATCCAAAGGGTGACAGCACAGGACTTTCAAGGACTCCAAGACCTGAAGCACTTGTTTCTCGACAACAATGCTGTCAGCATGTTCGAGGAGGGAGCTCTCCAGCAGTGTGCACAGCTTTCCAATCTGGCACTGGAACAGAATCTCCTCAGTTCTATTCCGCTGAGGCAAGTGAATTTCAGGACAGCTGGTTCCAAGGTGTCATCTCTTCTTCCTTGCATTATGAGAATGAGAGCCAAAAATTGGTATTCAGACCCAGTCATGGTAAAAGTCTGTCCATACCATAAACCCATTGCCATTACTAACACTAATTAGCACTCTGGTTAGCAGTGTCAGAGTAGAGCTGCTTTCATTACATCTGTGGCCCCCAATGAATCTGCTCATTTTGCATCTCTCCCTTCCAGTGAGACCACTTTATTTAATTAGCACACCAATAAGAAGAACCTGCTAGGAGAATGCAACAAACTATCAGGGTTATACTGCTACTTAGATTTACCTTTCCTCAGAAAAGAAAAATAATAGAGCATTTGATAAAAAGGATAGTTTTTACCAAGCCACACCAAGTTTATTATTGTTAAAATATTAAGATTTAGGGAACTGACTCTGATGAAAAAGAATGTGCTTTTTCAGTGATACTGGCATTCCCAACTTCATTAAATTCACACATTACAAGGTATTTGGAATGCATATAAAGTCTCCAGCTTCAGGCTATAAGAAAAATTCCAGTCAACAGAGCACAGAAGAAACACCCCTTGTGCACACTGTGTTCATTAATGCTCTGCTTAGAGGATCTCTCACATTCTTCTGAGTGTTGGAACTGGCCATTATCAGCGATGGCATATTAAACCAAATGGAGGCTGTTCTGATATAAAGTGGCAATTTTATTATTACAAAAGGCTATGCAATAAGATGGCATGAAAAATAGTAAAGTAATTCCATTAACATCAACTTCTTAACAGAACTGGCCTGTTAAACATTATTTTTATGGCTTGTAGACAGGTTTAACTAGCCTAAATAAATAACACAGTAAAATTTCAATTCATTTAGCATCATGTCCTTTAGCATTTGAATCTATTTGGCAACACCTTTAAAAACAGAAAGTGATTTAGTGGTGCATAAATATTTGATTTCAGTCTAGCTTGACAGGAATGTTTAATGCTTTGCAGTTACTTTAGTATTGTCTAATCCATTTCATTTTACAGCCTTTATAGTCAAGAAAATTAACAGGAAGGAGTTCTCTACTAGCCTTTAAACGGTATGACTTTTAAGGAAATGTTGGGCACCTTTAATTCCAACAGGAAGTACAGATTTCCAGGAAGGGCTGTAAACATAAAAGAGATGAAAAAAATTGACAAGAAATAAAATTTATGTACTTAATTTAATTGTCTGATCATGACCAGCTACACATGGATATATAGGAAAAAATTATTAATTTTGACTTTTATCTGAAAACTCTGTCAGGTGTAAAAGATATGACTGATATGTTAAAGCGAATAGATCTTAGCAGGTTTTTGGCAGAAATAAGGAGAAAGTAAGCTCTTCTTTTCTGAAAAGAAAATAATCCACAAATCCAAATATTTTCAGGACTTTCAGAGAAGACCTGTACTTCATAAAATCCTACAGGGTGTGATGAAAATGCGGGGAAGAATCTGCTTACATTCCTTAGAGTGGCAGTAGCACAGTGTGGCTGCCATGGTCAGCTCCCAAGTGAGCACAGCTCCTCTTCCAGCTGCAGGGCACTCAGTCATGTACCCATGTATTTATTTCCTCTAGATCAACACAGTCTGAAGTCAAACAATATAGCCATAAAGTTTAAGTCTAACATTAGTACAACAAGACTCTTTTCAGGTTTAAGGGTTTGCTGGTCAGGCTTTGGACTGTAATCTGCCAGGATAAACCTCTTGGGTGATTTCCCACTGCCTCTGACAAGTGGCACTAGGGCGTTACCCCAGAGTACCCTTCTGACATTACAGTGTCATATTGCATAACTATAGTTGTCTGTGGTTAAATTTCAAAACCTATTTATTGCAGTCACAAGCATTTGGTAAGGCCAGATTTTGTGAAGTGAATCACTATACCAATATGTGAAATTGCCATCTCCCCAGGAAAAACAGCACAATGCAGAACTGCACTACTCTTGAAGTAGTAACATTGAACTTGTCAGGTTTTCACAAATCTGGAAACCATCTTTCAGCTTAAGAGGTTCAAACTTGGCTTCACTAAAAACAGTAAGTGAGGATCACTGACTGTCCCATAACTTTACCAGTTGTAGTATGCAGCTGCTCTATTCTAAATAGATCTTGGTAATATGTTTATCATTTCCCTGAGAGTTTCAGTCAAGTTTTCTTAAAACCTGTAACCTCGACTCTTAATTTCATAACCTTGCATACTACCATAGTAAGTTGATTTTTAAGATATTTTGAAATTAATTTTATTAAAGATATTTCATACCTATGCTTTTCTGTTAAGCACTTGTCCCTAACTATATCAAAGGGAAATTAAAAGATCATAAATGAGCAAGACTTTTGAAATTGAGGTCTTTTCATATAAATTTGTAATGTATATGAAAAGAAGAAATATACTGACCTGTCTAGTATCATATCCAGAGATTGTCAGCTTTTTCTCTTTTAAAAGCAACCAGTTCTAAGTCTCAAAAGTACTAATTTAAAAGTATTTGTATTTTCCCTGTTGCTGGTTTCTCAACTGCTTATCATCAGAACCATTACTTTTGTGATGGTTCATGTTTGAGTCTGATGGGAGCAGGAATAAAATGGAAAAATTCTAATTCTTCATGAACTAAAAAACATTTTTAAACAAATCATATACAGAAGTAGTTGAAGGAGCAGTGTTGCCACAATTGTCTAAACTTTTGATCTTTCATGGTGCTATAGCTTGGACATTGGCATTGAAGAGTAGAAAAAGCATTTTTAAACTTGACAGTCAATTTTCTTCATAGTACAGCACAGTTCAGCAGCATGAACAGTCAGTACAGGTCAGCAATTTGGGAAAACAGTTCAAGGATGCACAGACAATACACCTGTAACGTAAAAACAAAGAAAAGACAAGCAAGCAAACAAACAAACCCAACCCAAACTCAACATGAATATCTGTTTGTGCAGAAGATCGCATATTTTAGTGATAGTTTTATTTTAGCATATCAGATGTGCCTGGACAATACCCACTACCAAATACCATTTACGGAAACAATATGCTGAATATAACACCTTTGTATTGTTTTATTTTTGTTCAGACTTCCAGACACCCTTGCCAGATTGGATCTAAAAGGAAATGACATAGAGGATGTTGGAGAACAAGAGCTGAAGGACTTGAAACAGCTTCAGGTTTTAAATTTACGGAATAACAAGATATCTCTCTTGGATCGCAAAGTCTTGGAGTATCTACCTCGTCTGCGCCATCTGTATTTGGATGGAAACCCTTGGAACTGCACCTGTGACCTCCTCAGAACCAGAAGAGCCCTGGTGGCCAAGGGGACGGATGTGCAGGGAGGGCAGTGTGCAGCACCAGCACAAAGCCGAGGAGAAAGCTGGATGTCCTCCAAAAAGATTCTGCAGCAGTGTGAAGATAATCTGTCTTCCACGGAAAGAGGCAAAGAGGACAGGAAGAAAATGAAACCCAATGAGGCCTCCAGCGTTGGAGTGAACACAGATGATGATTACTATGATTATGAATTAGATTGATGTCACAGTTTATCTGTAATGAGCCATAAAGTTGTCTAGAGCTGCCCACTGCCACCAGTGTCTCTACTGACAAGCAGTCTTCTCATCTGTCATTAGCTTTTCCTGCCCTATTTGTACTACAAGAAGTAATAGCAGTGACAGAAGGGCTACATTAAAGGTGCCATTGTGAACTGAATGTGGCAAAATAATTTTTTTAAAATACCATTAGTACTATGTAGTTTGAGGAAAGCAAAAATACAATTACTATCTCTTACAAAAGCAGTCTGTAACTCTGTATGGACCTTTCTATTGTAGAACATTTATTATTATAGTTGCATAAAACCCCCACAAATAAAATTCTGCAATCCATCACTATTACTAGGAGTCTGGCATTCAAAACATTTAAACTCGTGGGTCTGCAGGTTGACTTGGAGAGTTACATTGATGTGAGCAATTTCTTGGGATTGTTCAGAAATTCATGCTTTTGAGAAATTGATTTCAGTTTTCCTGAAACATTTCCCTTTTTTGTTTCTTTTGGACTATTTTAAATGACATTAGACTAAATTAGCTGAGCTGCAGGCAAAACACAGAAGGCTTATCTTCATCACAGCAAGTGAAATAAATAGAAGAATCAGTGTTCTGGTTAATGAGATTTAACAGTAGTTCTGAAGTTAATTAATAGTAAGGAATGAAAACACTGGGGTCAAGTTGACCTGATTCTGTTGTTATAAACAACAGAAGGGAGATTCTCAGGAAATAGATCCTGGCAAATATTAGGATAAGATGAAGTAACGTGAAGCTCTTTTTTCCTGTTGTTTATTTTGGTATCTGAATAGCTAATTTGCTACAATATAGCTCAAGATACTGTGTATATACTTTCAGATTAGGTGTACTTAAAGTGCAAGTACACACTGCAAGTGTCTCCCTTCAACGGCCAGAACTTTCCAGACTTTTGTGCACATACACACAAAAAATGACTAAATGCAATATAATTAATGCATTAGCTCTGATATATATACAAATTTTATCAAGCAGTTCCCAAAGTGCTTGAAAACTAAACAAAACTGGATTAGTGAGACCACTAAAACCAATGACTTACAAACAGTCACTTAAGTTAGTTCATGATCTCAGGCGATAACTGATGAGTAATTACATCAGCAAATTACTTTTCATAGCAAACAGTTTCTATTATTTTTTATCTTCCGTTGGCATTCAGTAATCAGAGTAATCACTCATCTCCATGGAGGCTGATTTGTCAGGTGTCAGAGTGCAGCTATTTGGTTATGTCTCCTATGCAAATGTGATTGACATGTTTCTTAGGTCCCCCAGCACATTAAGCTATGCAATTGGAATAGAGAGACCTAAGCTCATTTTTCTTTATGTTCCCTTATTATCAGCCTCTGCAGAGGGATCTGCATAGGTTGGATCAATGGACTGAGGCCAACTGTGTGAGATTGAACAAGGCCAAGTGGAGTGCCTTGCCCATGGGTCACAACAACCCCCTACAGCACTATAGGCTGGGGCAGAGGGGCTGGAATGCTGCCCAGCAGAAAAAGACCTGGAGTGCTTGTCAACAGCTGGCTGGGTAGGAGCCAGCTGTGCCCAGGTGGCCAAGAAGGCCAAAGGCATCTGCTCTGTATCAGCAGTAGTGGCCAGCAGGACCAGGGCAGGGATTGTCCCTCTGTACTCAGCACTGGTGAGGCCACACCTGGAATGCTGTGCTCAGTTTTGGTCCGCTCACTGCAGGAAAACATTGAGGTGCTGGAGCTGTCCAGAGAAGGGCAATGGAGCTGGGGAAGAGCCCAGAGAGTGAGTCCTACGAGGAGCAGCTAAGGGAGCTGGGGTTCTTCAGCCTGGAGGAGACTCAGGCTGAGAGCAAGATTGGGGTCAGGCTCAGGAAACAAGTGACAGGACCAGAGGAGATGGCCTCAAGCTGCACCAGGGCAGGTAAAATTGGATATGATGAGAAATTTCTTCATGGAAAGCATTGTCAAGCATTGGCACAGAATTTCCAGGGAAGTGGTGGAATCACCACCCTGGATGTGCTCAAAATATGCGGATTTGGCACTTAAGGACATGGTTAAGCAGAAGGCTTGGCAGTGCTGGGTTAACAGTGCGAGTTGATCCTAGAGGTCTTTCCCAGCTTTAATGGTTCTACGATTCTAAGGCCAGTCACCCACATTTTTGGTATCTAAAGATTTAGATATTTATGAATAAGCACAATCCTTCCTTGAAGTTCGGCTGTGTTATTTTTTGCTGGCTAACACTGGTCAGTATTAGAAGCCAGGAAAGTAGTTATTTTTTGAGCAAGGGAAATATTTTCGTGACACAAAATTCTTCATTCAATTTTACATGGGCAGATTCTTTTAACAGAGTGCTTTAAACATCTCCGTGCCATCTCCGCCCATCGATGTGTCTGACAGCATCGGGCCGGCATCAGCTCTCACTTCCCCTTCACCTGCAGCGGTGTTTCCATCTTCGGCATGGAAGCTACAAGCCAAGGCAGCCTGGGAGCCGCGGGGTTGTGGAAGGCTCCAGATCACAAAAGAGGCTTTTTCTCTTTTGTGGAAGGCTGCAGATCGGGGTGTGCTCTGCGGAGCCGCCCGGCGAGCGCTCGGACAGTGACACCTGCACCTCAGCAACGACACCCGAGAGCCGCCCGCTCCTGCGGCGTCCCGGCACTCCCTCAGCCCGCCCCTGCCTCACACACCAGCGTGAACGAGGCGCTCCAGGAACCGCATGGCAGCGAAGGGCAGAGGGAGGGTCTGCAGACCGGTCTCTGAAACAGCGGGGAGGTTGGGCAGAGCCCGGAGAGGGGCAGAACCCGGCGGGAGGCAGAGCCCGGCGGAGGGCAGAACCCGGCGGGAGGCAGAGCCCGGCGGAGGGCAGAACCCAGGGGGAGGCAGAGCCCAGCTGGGGGCAGAGCCCGGCGGGAGGCAGAGCCCGGCGGAGGGCAGAACCCAGGGGGAGGCAGAGCCCAGCTGGGGGCAGAGCCCGGCGAGGGGCAGAGCCCGGCCCGGCCCCGCCCCAGCCCGTCTCCTTCCTTCCCTCCCTGCCCGGCACTGCCGGGCCCTGGCCAGCAGCAGCCGCCAGGGGGCGCGGCTCCGCCCCGCTCCGCCCCGCCCCCAGCCCCGCCCTCCCCTTCTCTCGCGCCACGTCACTCGCGCTCGGCGGGCGGAAGCGACGTCATCCCACCCGGCGGCCAACGGGCGGCTCGCGTGTGGCGGGTTGAGAGGTGAAAGATCAGGCGGGGCGGCGGGAAGATGGCGGCGCTGGCGGTTGCCGGGCGGGGGACGCGGGCTCCGTGAAGGGATGGCGAGGCGAGCGGCGCGCAGCGGCTGAGGCTCCCCCGCCGCTCCCCCGCGGGCCCCGCGCGCTCCTGTCGGTCGGTCCCATGAGCGGCGCGGCCGGTCTGGCGTGGCGCGCGCTGCACGCGCTGCTGCGCGCCTTGCTCTGCCTGCAGCGCGCGCTACTCGCGTGCCTGCGCGGCCGCGCGGCCGCCGCCGCCGCCACCTCCTTCGCGCTCCTGGCGCCCGCCGCCCGCGCGCTCGGGTTCCGCGAGGCGGGCGCGGCCTGGCGGCGGCGGGGCCCCGCGCGCGGCGCGGCGGCGCGCGGCCGGCAGCGGTGGCGCGCGGACGGGCGCTCCCTGCGGAAGCTGCCGGTGCACGTGGGGCTGGTGGTGACCGAGGAGGAGCCGAGCTACGCGGACATGGCCAGCCTGGTCGTGTGGTGCATGGCCGTGGGCATCTCCTACGTCAGCGTCTACGACCACAACGGTGAGCGGCGGCCGCGGTGCCCCGAGTCCCCGTCCCGGGCGGTGCCCGCCCTGGGCGCGCCTCCTGGCGTGCGGCCAGAGCGCCCTGCTGCTCCGGGGCCCGAGGCCGGCCTCTCTGCTCGCAGCTCCTTTCCCATCCGCTGGAGCTGCTTGGCCGCTGCAGGGCTCCTGTCCCTGGGGAATGGCCCAGTTGCCCTTCTGGCCCAGCTCCTGTGTCGGGATGACCCGGGCCTGCCTGCTTTCTGGAAGTGTAAGGCAGGGACTGTTTGTAGGGAAGAGCTTCAGGCAACCTGCTCTTATGTGTGCTGTTTATGAGCTGGGGCTGAACCCCCAGAAGTGAATGAATGAAAGTAGCCTTCTGTTTTCAGGTACTCCTATATGAAGTAGTTAAACACAACCATGTATGTTCTGTGTGCTCTCTGTATTGTGAAATTAAATTCCATGATCTGCATTTGGTGCTGCTTGGATTTTGAGTTAACTCTGAGCCAGTGTTTCTGGAAGCTCTGGTGTTTTTTTGATATCTGCTGTGTGATTTATTGCTGGTCTCAAGTGTAAGATCATTGAACTCTGGCTCTTGCGGGTATGTTGGTTTCACGTCAGTGACCGTTGTAAAGATAAGCTGAGTTTGGATTTCAGTACTGTGAGGAAATCATGGAACAAATCTAGCTTCCTCATACCTATCCTTTCCTAGTGGGGAACTAAAACCAGCCATAGTCAAGATATTATTAGATGAAGCTTTCTGTCCAGCTGTTGAGAGATGATCTCTAATGTATACTGGACAAGCTGTCAACTCAGAAGGGCTAACAATACATTGCATGGACTGTGTCCTGCTTCTGTCCTCTGCAGAGGAAAAAAAACTTCATTCTGAAGATCCTTGTGCTCTTGCTGTCAGGGGTGAGACTGTAGGAGACCAGGGTTTAACTGCTTTGAGCCACTTCCAATGGCTGTTTAGAGGTGTTGTGCAGGTTAGGTGAACTGTGTGGACTTATGCCAGGTTAGAGGTACAGTTGTCTTCCAGTGCTCTTTCAGGAAATGTCCAGCGGTGCATCCCACATTAGTAGGTGAAATCTTCTGTCATCAAATGTGTAAAAGCATCTGAGGTATGCAGGCCTTTCCTTGAGCATAGATATTTGTGATTTTTAAAAATTTTTCACTTGTTTTAAAACATAACTATTTATAGTTCTGTTTCATGGTTGATCCTGTGTGATGGAAGACTTGACTTTCACTAAATTCTCTAAGATCATTATCAGAAACTGGGCTTAATACCAGTCACTTAGCAGTTTAAACTGGCCATCTGTGCAGGGCTGTTGTGGAACTTGGTTATGTTGTATTTCAGAGGGAGAGCGCTTCCTCCTTTGGAAGTCAAAGAATGTTATAAAATATTTTATATTTGCATAACATCTCAAGCACACGGAGAACAGCACCTTCTGAAAAGTAATTTATGTGTTGACAGCTTTTACTCCCAATTTGGAAAGGGTTCAACCAGGTGAAATGCTGCAGAGCAAACAGTACCAAGGAAGAGAGTTTCCCTCATAGCTTGAAGGGAGACATTTTTATTATGCAGGATCTTTAGCTTGTGTCACACCCCAAATAAGCTATGGGTAGTATTACCTGATGTGTTACAATGTGCTTAGTTCCTTCTTAGATTCCAGCACTGTGCTTCACAAATTATGTGTATGAGAACTGAAGTGAGGAACAGATCAAGCTGAGAATCATGTTTCTTGGTCGTCTTGGTTTTCATCTTGCTTACTGTGCAACACTGAGGAGGGAGAAGGCACCAGCCAATGCTTAGGTAGCCACTGTTGCTGAGCTCCTGTCTCACAGTAAGGAGCCAGAGCTGTAGCAGTGTCTGAAACGTTCTTTTTTGAGAAACTACTATTGCTTCTCCAGCATATGTTGAAATTCAGCCACAGCTAAGATTGACTGTTAGAAGACTGAATATGAAGACCAGAAATTAAAAGGTTTTGTCCCCTGAAGAGGTGAAAAAGCCTTGAAGAACAATTGTTGTTGCTAGCAGTTCAGAAAAAAAATAATCTTGGATTATTTGGTACTGTATCCATATATTGTTTCATTCATTCTAAAGTTGCATATGTAAATTGTTCACTTTTGTTCTGTGATGATATTTGTTTGTGATGATATTTTTTGTTTTGGTGTTGGGAATTTTTTCTTTAGTTTGGTATTTTTGGTTGTTTTAAGTGCAGGTTGTGTGATGAGTGTGGATTTTAATTTTTCATTCTAAAGTTACGTTTTAAGAGGTTTTGCTGTCACCTCTGAGATCTGAAAATAGCTATTATCTCATGATTTCTGTATCAAAACATTTTTCAGTAGCTTGTGTTTCTGTTGGTCCTCTGATACTAGAATATGCTAGTTTAATTTCCAGCTTGATTTCCAGTTTGTTGGGGCAAAATCAAAGAAGGCAGATCAACTAAAAAGTTTTACATCTGTGGTTTTTGCCAAACTTCCTGAGTTGATAAGAATTGCTTGCCATTACACGTCATGTTTCACAAGTATTCAGTGGGTTGTTCAGGATAGCAGCCACAGCTGCTTTGTGCACAGCTGAGCTTTTTAGACTGACTTCAGCTTCAGAGAGGGAGCAAGTAGTCATTCATAGAGCTCCAGAGTATGCTTACTGCTGGTAATAGCACATATGCTGCCTTTCTTTTGGTGCTAAGCTCCTTAGGGTGTCTTGATTGAGCATACACCATTTCCAGATAGACTTGTCATTAAGTAGGATGTTGCAGCTGTTGCTAAATCTGGTGCTCACTCAGCACTAACACTGATAATAGTGAAGGTGAATAAAGTCAGGTACAACTTGCTCTTATCAGTAGCAGGGGGTGACCCTTAATTACGGTGTGCACTTGTTTCCATCCAGTCAGATGGTGAGTAGTGCTTTTGGACTGCTGAGCTGCTTCTGTGAGGGTTTACATTCATACAGTTGTACCAGCTATTGATTTGTCAAAGTCCTTACTGGTGCTGGCTGTGGTGGAAAAGGAAAACTGATTATAAGTGCTCTGGATCAGTGTTAGCTGTGTTGAGGTATACCTTAATTTGTTTCCTTCCTTCACTGCATATGTGCAGTACTGAGATTCTTTTGAAACCTTGTTTACAGGCATGGTCTTCCATGGTTGCCTTCTCTGCTAGAAATAGTGGGTCAGTTTCCTGCAGAAGGATTGAATTAAAAATATGTCCTTAACTGCCCCTCCTCTAGAAGGAAAGGGAAGCATGAAGTTCTTTACAGAAGAAGTGCTAGATAAGCTGTTTATTTGTTTATAATAGGGAATTTCTGTAATTTTTATAAAATTGCTAAATAGAAGGTTGTTCATGTATTCTTCAGTGTCAAAATAAATAGCTGCATTCCAGCTGACACTGTTTTTGCTACAGCAGCTGCACCAGTAACTGTAAAGGCTGGAGTAACTTGGCTGGAGTTGTTCAGGGCTCAGAACTGAGACACTCTGCTGCCTCAGCATGTTTGGAGACCCAAGGTAGCCTGGGTTTACTGTGTGGAAGCCCTTTCTCTCAGTTTTCATTGATGTGCAGCATGACAAAGCCATAATAAACTTAATGCTACTGTGCATACCTGGGTTAAATAATGCAAACTAAAGTTCCAGGCTTTCTGTATTGCCTGTCCTATTACTTGGTAGAAATCCAGCCATTCTTCTCAAGACCTTATCTCTGAGGAAATACTGGAGCCTTGTTTAAGTCAGAAGGCATTGATAATGCAATAATGTAATAGCACTTAAAACACCTTCTGGGGGGTGGAAGCCTTTTACTAGTGCTATATACTTTAACTTTCTTTTGGTAGTTGTTTTTGCCATTTGTGAGAGCTTGATTGAGTGCTACTTCTGTGAAGCTTTCCTGATACAGTTTAGGACAAGTCTAGAGTGCTTTTTGGGAGCTTGCTGAATCTTGGCATTTGGGTACTTTGGACTCCTAGATAGATGCTTCATGCTGAACATTTCTTAAAGCCCATAGTGTGACTGTATTGAAAATTTGGAGTTATTCATTCAGAGTTTATTAGCTTTCTAGTGAACTGCTTTATTTCTCACCACTTTTCTCTTAAACACTCTTTGGAAGCATAGAGTATGCAAAAGAAATTATTTCATTAGTCCCAAAGTAGGCTTCTAGTCTCTTCTAGATTACTTGATAGTTTAGCTGATTGGATCAACCCATAAAATCTTCTGGGTGCCCATTTCTGGGCAAGATAAATACATTGTGGTTTTATGCCACTGGAACACTTGTGTGATGCCAATATCATATGGCATCTGCTGTGGGCCTTCACCCACATGAAATTTCATGTTCAACAGTTGTGTTTTGCTGTCAACTTGAGAGGAGTTCTCAAACTACCTTTATTAAAAGGGATAGCACTAAATTGTAGAAAGTGATCTCTTAAAGGAATGGGAAAAATTTGAAAGAGGTATCTTTACTTTCAGTTGCTGATGAGCTTCTGTTCTGTTAGTGCAGAATGTCCCTCCAAGAGGAAATGTGGGAGAAAACTTCACCTATGAAGTTCTCAGTTCTAAGTCAGATTCTTTGTTTGGCTAGTGCTATCTTAAATGGCCTTAATCTGACTGAAATTTAAATTACTTTGGGTACATTCAAAGTTGGATTACTTTTTTTTTGTTTGTAGCTTTCCATATCCTGTGAGGTCCAGTGTAATGGCTGTGCTTTCCTCCCTTATCAACCAGCGTGAACCAACAGGATGTAGGCAAAAGTTATTAATGTATTCACACAGTTTCTTGCATGTGCGTTCTTTGAAGTGGCTTATTATTTGATGTTCTCAAAATGTTAATACCTGCTAACAATTACAACTTTTGATTGCTCTTTCCTTGTCAGCACTGGGAAGAAGTTGAGGAAGCAAATAACTGAAATGTTGTAGAGATACTTTATAGAGATTCTTTACTAGACTCCACTTGGTAAGGTGTTCCCTTGCAAGAGTGAGCTAACTCTTGTTTTACCAGATTCTCCTGCAATTAAGAGAGTTGAACTTTGAGAGTCAAGGCATTAACAGGTGTGGACTGTGGTAGTCCAGTCAGACAAACAGATGGTTGACATCACTTGGTGTTTCTTTGTGCCAGTTTTTCACTTCCAGTTCAAGATTCTTGTCACTTCTGCACTTGCTTTCCTCTTAATTGCAACTTGCAGTCTCTTAATTACAAACTTGATTTGTCAGTATCTAACCCTAAAATATTGCAACATAAAATTATGCTCAAATTTTTTTTTTTTATTTCAGCACCATTATTGCAAGCAAAGGGGCATGGCTTGTAAATGCTGCAAATCTGAGCAAAACATGTATGCCCTGGAAAAGACTTTTGTAATGGAGGACTACTGCAGGAAGCTAAAACACTTCTGATTTGCCTAAGCTCTACCAGCAATAAATGGCTGACAGCATGCTTGCAGCTTGTGTTGTATAAACAAGTACTATCCCTGAAAACAAGTTCTCAGTAGTTAAAAGAAGCAAACCAGGATGGAGAGTTTTATACGCTTTGTCTTTGGGAATTTTAGTGCTTAAATACATGTAATTCTTAGGACACTTCATTTGCAGGAATATGCACATTTGCACTAGCTCCCAAAGGCTCCTGAACTCTGACTGAATGAAAGTATCTGCTTTTCAAAACCAGAACATCTGTTGAGAAATAATAGTGACAATTTCATGTTTGTGTTCCATATCAGAGACATGAGTAGTGCTGCTTTTTTTTATCATGTAACAGCAAACAGCTGTTCTATTGCTAAAAATTACTAGACCTTTGTCAAACCATGATTTTTTGTAATGTTAAAATTACATTATGGACTGGCTTTAACTTATGTGGAGGACTGTGAACAAAACTGGAGGGTAGCAGTAAATCATGAGTTAAGTTTCAGTACCTAGAAATACGTAATTCTGTTACTGAGTTGGCCTACTCATGCACTTATTTGCTATATTTGTCCTGTTTTGATTAAGCAACAGCATCTCCCAGAACTAATGGGTACACTTACAAAGTTTAAAAAAAATGAACCTTCTAGTTAAATGGGGTTTAGAGATACTGTAAGAGAAAGGAGAATATAGCTGAGTCATGACCATGTAAAATTCCTGAAGCTGAATGTGAATTTGGTCTGTGAATCTTGTATTTGGCAGGACTGTGTTTGCAGTGATGTGCATTTATAAGTCTTATGCACTGACTGATAGACAAATGTTGAAGGAGTATTCCCAAATGCTGTTGGTTTTTAATTAAGATCTGAGTTAGTCTGAATTTTTACTACCTTCTGCTGTGATTCAGGATCTTCTCTTCAGGAAAACTGTGCATGTGTCAAGGTTGATGGATCAGTGGGAATTTAGGTGTGGAGGCCTTTGAGGGAAGGCATACTGCAACTACAACTGTGATAGTTTCTTACTTGTTAAACTGCTATTCCAAGAGCCATGCAGTCCCCAAGTTTGAACAGCTGAGGGGGTGGGTGAGATAAATGAGCAGAATAGAAGGATAGCACTCAGATAAATCTTAAGAACTGATTTATTTAACGAGTCTTCTGTATCTGTATGTGTTAAGAACCTTCACTTTGGAGCTGGACCAGTTCCATTATCTGATGTCTCTTTTTTACTGAGGAGCAAACATCTTGGACAGTTCTTCTATCTATTGTTCTCAATGTCTTAATTCACTTTAGAGCTGGATTGTGGAGTCTTAAATTAGTTCTCTCATTCTTTGGCAGGAATGGGCAGAAACCTTTAACAAGAAAGGATTTGATATTAGTGTTGGGTTGGAAAGGGGAAGAAGAGGAGCAGCTTATTTTCCAGACTGGGAGTCTTTCCTAATTAAGTCACATGTTTGTCTGGGTATTGAGTGTAGTTTTGTTTCTTATATCTAAAAGTGTATGGAAGTCAAGTGACTCTCAAAGGTGAGGCACGAGCAGCCTTGTACAGATCTTCCTTGAAGAGGGTGCAGGATTAGCAATTGCAGTGGCTCCACTGCTACTGGCATTGGGAATAGGGAAGACAGTCTGTGCTAACCCCAGCACGGAACTGACTGAGGCAACAGAGTTGTATCAAACAGGATTATTTAAAGCAGCACTCCCAATTTCTGTTATGTCTAAGTATAGTCTTGAAAGTGAGAGCACAAAGAGTAACAATTTAACTTCAGTTTGAACTTGGCAAGAGTATTCTAATATGCTTTTTTCTGTAGTGGTTTGAGCCTTACCACAACTTGCTTTTCTGTAAACACATGAAATCAATTATAAGCATCACTGAAACATATATGATAAAATGGGGATTTATTTTTTTTTAAATAGGAAGTATGCAGGATGAAAGAAAAAGTAGATACTTTGTCATCTATTAAAAGCTTCAATGAAGCCTGTAGAAAAGTTCTAATTCATTAGGCCTAAAGGCTAACATAATAAATAAATGCATTGTATCACTTCATATTGCAAACTGACTCCTAGTGTATTACAGTGTTAATCCAGTGCTTATACATTGTTTGACCAATGTGGGCACTGTTGTAGCAGTTCCAGATCCTATAGTCAGGTTGTGGTGCTGAACCCTAAACCTGATCATAAAATTGCATGTCTTTCATTGGCTTTTGCACTCTCTGCATTGTAAGATTAGTGTACAGGCATTTTTAGATTGGTCAGCTGAAGTGTTTGATGTAAGGTTTCTGAGTGAAGGTCAGTAAAAACATCTAAATACCATGTGATGTATTATCCAGTTCTTGACTGAATATGCCTAGCCATGCTTTTGGATTGTAAATATTTAAGCTGTAACATTTTGTTTTTGCTGTGACATTTAATTAGAAATAATTGAGTCATGTTTCTCAAAAGCTAGAATTTAGTTTAGTACAAGAACCCAAGTATGTTTGAAACAGGCTTTTGTGATTTCCTGCATTCAAAATGTGTCTGCCTTAAATATGTAAGTATAAAAAGGCCTTCGGGATTGCATGAGCTCCTTGAAAAGTACAGTTTGTGAAATTCTCTTATTAGGAAATCCATGCTATTGGATGGCTTAAGAGGGGGCAGTTACTGAGACCTGAAATGCTGATTCAGTGGTGACTTGCTTTGTTACCCTGCAGCCTTAGGGATGTGGCAATAAGTGGTAGCAGACGTAAGAAGTGTGGGCAGTAAAGAAATTTGGTGTTAATCTGACTAGGTTGTTTTTTGCTGATTATTGCTTTCTCTTTTTCTAGCATACTAAGGACAATGAAGTAAGTCTTAAGCTATCCCTTATGCAGTTGCAACTTGCTGCTGGGTGAAAGAAGAACAAAACCACATGAGTTGTCCTTCCAAGGTCACTTAAATTAGTCATGTGCAGTAGCATTTGCTTTGAATTCTTACCCACACTCGTGAACTCCAGTCTGAAACCAGTACTGACTAATTTTTTCTTCTTGTCTTGTGTCAGATTTATTTTGTAACACCCTTTGTTAGGAGTTGGCTGACATGCAACTTTTTTTCTAAAGGTATTTTCAAGAGGAATAATTCGAGATTGATGGATGAAATTTTAAAACAGCAGCAAGAGCTCTTGGGACTAGATTGCTCAAAGTACACTGGGGAATTTGCAAATCACGACAAAAGTGGTGAAGGTAAGATGAGCTACAAGAAGGGCTTGGTATGTCTCTAAATAGCTGTATATCAATCATAAATCTGCTTTTACCTAAACACATTCCTGTGTACAGTGACCTTTTTTGTCATTAAGAGCTGCTTATCAGAAAACATGCAACCTTCCTGAGCTAGTATTAAACTTCCACTGTGCTTATTTGTTCTTAACTAACAGCCAAGCATTGCTGTCCTCTTTCTGTAGTAATCATTACTGAGTGGTCTGATCTTTCCTTCAGCCTGACTCTTGTGCCATGACCCCTTCAATGCATCAGTGTGCCTTCACTCCCCACTGTTTCAGTGAAATAAATTCTTTTTCTGAGAGCTGAAAAAGCACTAAAGTGTAAGGGAACTGATGTCAAGTTAATAATGTGTGTGCTTCCATATTCCAAACATACACCTCAAAGTGGGAAGGGGCAGAACTGCTGGTTGTCATGGCAAGGTATAATGCCATCAGGAAGGTAAAGGGCACAAATTAAAAAAATTAATTTGATAATAATAGCTTTAGCACATGTTTAGATGTGAAAAGCAGGAGTAGGTTTCAAGGCTGATGTTCTTTTTACAGTAGTATCTGCTATAAGTATTCATTTACTCATCTGCTGCCTAAGACAAATACTTAAAGTCTGTTCAAAATATAGTAAATCACAGGCATGTACTTGAATCAGGCCTTTGTCTTAAAGGGATGGGCTGATACAGCTCTCCTTACTGCAACTCATAATATTTAAGTAGGTCTTGTAAAAAACTGACTGAACAACCCTTATGTTTTAAGATCATCATAGTTGAAAGATTTATGAAAAGACTGCACAAGATATGGTACATTTAGCTGTGTTTAAAATGCTGCTTGCAAGTTTTGCCTCCTCTGTGAGAGCTGACTGGATGCCAAAATCCTTTGTGCCAGTTTTCCAATATAAAGTGTAATATTATAACATTGTCTTATGAACAACTTAGCCTAAGATTTAGAAGAGCCCAGATTTCATGCTATTTTTTTTTCTTCCCATAAAGGTTGAAATAGCCAGCAGAAAATGGGGTAGACAGGCTATTAATGTCTTAAACTTCAGCATACTTAGCTACACTTACCTAAGTTGGGATATTTGTGTTCACACCAAACAAGCTACTGAAAGACTTCTCAGACTTGCTGATGCAAAAAGTGCATTTAAATCTCGGGAACCTTTTGTGCTGGAAACTGTGAAAAGCAGAGGTGTTTTCTGTTCTCTTTTTAAATTCTTCATTCTTTTTTAGAAGGCTTCACAGTCAGATGCTTCATGTTTTCAGCTGAACAAACTGACATCTATCCAATTTATTATTATCTGCAAGTTTTCACTTTTGAAAAACGGAATTGCATGTATTACATTTAGGGATACTGTTAAATATTTTTTAATTTAGGACATTTGATGCAAATTTGCAAATCAAGCAGTATTAAGGAACAATTACTTTCCTTGTGGTGGTATTGGATAGATGAGCTGAGGGGTTTTAGGTGTTCTTTTGAATCTTGACTGTGCTGTGTGGTCCTTTGCAGTCAGGTTCCACAGTTTTAATCAATGTTATTTTTAAGTATCTGGTTATACCTATCTTAAGTTTGGTATCAGCCTGAAGTGTTGACACTTTGGTATTTAACCCACTTCAAGCCAGTTATAGTGCACCATATGTGGCCTTCAGCTTCCTTGGCAAGTTTACCTCTTAGGTACTTTACCAGAACTGACAATGATGCAATTCATGTAGTGTGAGAAGACTCTTGCCTCTCAATAGTGTAGGATTAAGATAATAATTATTATGAAATGTCCTCTTAAGTCACAGACATAATTGCAGATGAATGGGTGAATTCTGGACTATTATCTTGTTCCATGCTTCAGTGAATCAGTCTTAGATCCTTACTGTAACTCTTGCATCAAGATACTGTGATCACATTGAGGGAGGCCCCCATCTTAATCATTGTCATGTGAATGTACACACTAGCTGTTAAAAATACCTTCCTCTTCTAGGGTAGAAATTAGTTTGGTGTGTTTTTTTGTTTTTTTCCTGAACTCCTTAAGTTATTATCCATGCACCTTTCTTCTCAGTGCTTTGCCTGACAGCATAAGAACCTGCCCAAATTGCCTGGAAAACTACATTTCAGGACTGAAATAAATGCCCTTCTCACAAGGCTTTTCAAAGCAGTTCTCTTAAGCTTCTGTTTTAGTAGTACAACAAATCCAGAAGACTCTTAGCCACTTCTCTAAGAGATGGCTGAGGTATATCTGTGACTAGTTGTAATATATTAATTAAACTACAAGTTACTTTCAATTGTATCTGTGACTATCTAAAGCACATGCAATACAGTTATATTTCTGTTGCTTTTAAACTGTGTTTTGTACTTTCAGTTTTAAATTGCCAATCTACATTGAAGGTGCTGTCTCCGGAAGATGGAAAAGCAGACATAGTCAGAGCTGCTCAGAACTTCTGTCAGTTGGTAGCACAGCAGCAAAGAACACATTCAGACCTGGATGTGAATATGTTAGACAACTTATTAAGTAGTAAGTATAATATGGAGGGGAAAAAGTACTCAATTAATAATGATTTGGTTACTAGTATAATTATTGTTTGGAATGTATGCATCTTGATGCTTAGTCTATGAGACTAAGTTATGATTATTACTTTTAGGCTTCTGTTAAAAAATTCTTACTGGTTTATTGCCTTTTGAGCTGTTTTCTAAGCAGAAAAATTCTTTAGCAGAAATATTAAGCTAGATTGCAGAGTTTTGGCTTTTCAGAGTTTACAGCCTCTGTGGTATGTTCTGCAGTGAGCTTTTTGAAAAAAGTACTACTGGGATTACCTAGAACTAGACTATTCTAATTTAGGATAACTTCCTGCAAGTTGCAAACATAGATGGACAAAGTCTTTTCCAGATCTGGTTACAGTGATTAAAGCTGTTCCTGCTGCCTGCCTACTACCCTGAGTGCAAATTATAGAACACTTGCTATTCTCTTGCTGTTCTATAACCCACACTAGTTTAGCTGTCTTCATTACGAATTTGTGCAGATTACTGGCTCTGCACTGAGATGTGTAGCTACATGCAACAGGTCTGAAAAGGGCAGGACTGCCCTGATATCACACCTGGGAGAAGAAGTTTAGAATTAGCTTCCACTTTTCTAGTGGTACTATGGAGCTATAATGAGTTGCTCCGCTTACCTAGGTGATCCATGCATGTTAATTGCAGCTGTAATTAGCTTGGCAGGGTTCAGGTTTTAGATTGCACACTTGAACTTGGATGCCGTTAGGCAGGTTATTGTAGTGTGGTTCCCATTAATTGGACTTAAGAGAGTGATTTCTTTTTCATGTGTGTCTGGTCAACTGAATTGTTCTGTGGATGGACTTCATGGCAGTTTGGCTGCTTAACTTCAAACCAAATTATTTTCTCTGTTGTCAACATCCTCCTGTAATCGAACTATTAAATGTATGTAATAAGGCACCTGAAGAAGAACTTGGGACATCTATTCTGTTATAGCCCAAGGGCAATTGAAGCAAATTAGCAACCGCTTCTTCAGAGCAGTCACTAATGTAATGGAGGACCATTGTGTGTGTTTTGGCCAGTAATACTTAACTGCAGCATTTCAAACCTGTTGGGGATCTTCTCTCTGGATGTATTAAAAGTATTAGGTCCAATCTTAAAATTAGCAGTTTTATTTTTGAAGTATTGCATACCAGCTGAGCACAGAAAGTGAGATCTAATCTGTCAAAATGATGAACTTTGAAGCAGGCTGCTTTATGTATGTGGCTAGTAGTTAAGGAAAATATCTGTAGCTAGTCCTACTTACTAATTTGTTTACTTAATGTTTAGGACATTGTTGGAGGTGAAGTATTCTTTCATGACTTACTTAGCAGCAGCTTTTTATACTTTGTTGTACTTGTAGTCAAATTTAGTTTGTGTGCAGTTTTAATGGAACAGTATTGAAAGTAAGCATCTGTGCATTACTGATTTGAGAACATGTTCTGAAAAGCAATACTTGAGTAGTTACACTCTTAGAATTTGCATTCATGGAGTCTTATGTAAATCTCTGGGATTTTAAATTTTGATTTAAATACCTGTTAATTTAGTTTTTAAACTTTTTGTTCATGTTTAGGGTGCAGGTATTGAAGCCTAGTCCTAAAATGGTATGGTTTTAGCTTGTCATGTGGCATTTCTTGTTCTTAATTCAGTCATGCACTTAATTCTTACAGCTTGAGTTTTCTGCAGTGTAAGAGTACTTGCTTCTGAGCAATGCCTTAGCTAACCAGCTTGTTTTCAGAAAAGTAGGTGCCAGCTGCATTTTAATATTGTCTCTGCTTGCTGTCTGTCTGCCTTCCAGCAAAGTACATGACTATCAATAAGGCTACTCGAGTTGCCCTGTAAAATCTATGTGGAGAAGAGAAGGATAGAATTATCAGCTCTAAAATTCCTTCATGTTCCCCATGCAGAGCTCCTGACCTAGAAGGAGGGTTGCCAGGTTCCCATCCTTTGAGTGTGCAAGTCTTTTGGCCTCTTTTGTTTTTTAAAGTCTGCTCCCAAATCCTTTTGTCTTGTGTGTGATAAACTTGACTGCTGTAACTCTAGCAGCTCTGAGGGAGCTTCCACATGTAAATTATCTATAGTGCTGCTGTGTTTAGGTAGAGAAATGGATGCAGAGTCGAAAGCACATGCTGTGTTTTTTGGTAGGCTGTTCTGACAGTAATACTACAGTGTGCATTTTCATTTTCCTTCAGATAGGAACCAGAAGGAAATGTTAGCATTAACTGGGCTCTCTGAAGGCCTTTCCCTGTTTGAAAAGCGATTGCAGTACTGAAGATCCTGCTGCTGTACCAGCTGAGGAGTACTCAGCTGCTGAATCAGCTGATGAGCAAAGCTGTCCACTTCCTCCAGAGTCCCCACTTCTAAGTATTCACTGCTTCCCTGAAAAGCTCTTTCATACTAACGTGCTAGCTTCTGAACACACAAGTGGCTTTTGCTTTGCAGTTTTTTTCTTAACTTTGTGATAAGATTTGGACTGTGGCACAAGATACTCCTACCTAAAAAATTCATCCTTCCTTAGAAATGCACATGCTTGGGAAAATATCTTTTACCAGAGGTTAAGAAGCTGTCATCACTATTGTGGTGATCCAGTGGGGAAGGGAGGATGTGAACTTTTTTCAAAAATCTCCAGCTTCGGTTTGTAAATCTGGGTGGAGCAAAATCTGACCTTAGTTTCCTTTTCTGTTATTCCCAAAGTTGAGTTCCTCTACAAGTAATGTGAAAATTGTAAAAGGCTCTTGGCTGCTTTTGTGTATTGGGGTGTTTTTTTTTTTTTTTCAATTTTTTTAATGTTGTTATTGTTTTTATTTAAGCAAACAAGGAAAGAATTGAGAAATAGCATTGGAAGTTTGGAGCAAGTAGGCTATATTAAACTTTTGTCTGCTAAAGGTAGTCATTACCCAGCATAAGCACTCTTGCACTTAACCTGCAGAATTGATGGATAGTGATGAGAAATTGCCTGCAATAATCATGACTAATATTATAGCAAAATAGGGTTATGACTGCTGGAATGCTTTTCAGGTGAGCTAGATAGGTGCAAGAGGAACAGTTTAGCTTCATGGGTCCCCTTGGGGTGCTCTACTGGTTTTCACATGTTGCTCTAAATCAACTTGCTAGAATTAGCAGGGAAAGCTGGACTCAGACTACTCATTCTAAGCCTATTTCCTGTCTGTCAATTTTAGCCTGGAGTAGCTTAGGCACTGCAGAAGTGTATGGAAGGGAGACAGAAGCAGTAATGTTTGGTCACTGTCTTCAGCCTCAGAAGATGAGTAGCATATTCTCACAAGGGAAATGACTAGCTGAGGTTTTAAGGTATGGGTAGTTAAAGTGTGAGCACCTAGTGGAATTCATCAATATTATCTAGCTCTGCCCTAGAATGGGTCAGGTTGTCCACACAGTAACAGAAAAAGACACACTGTCCTGTTCTTTCTCACTCATCTAACCAGAAAGATGCCAGCTGCAACAGTGTCTTTGCAATTTCATAGTAAGTTGGTTTTAAAATTTCTTAGACTCATACTGAGAAAGAGACAAGTAATTTAACAATGTTTTTTCTTGATGGTCTGTAGTACCAAGGTCTTCTTCAGTGAAACTTCCTTAAGCTTTATTTTTTGTGTGTGTGTTAATAGTCCTTTTGCTCTGCTTGTCTGCAGCTCCACATAGTTAAGTAGGTAGAATCAGGGAACAGCATGTTCTGTGCTACTAAAATCCAGTTTGCCAAGACAAAACTAGAACAAGTCAGATGAAACAACATTAAGATTTGCTGTTACTCAAAACAATGTAACTGTTCCTGTTACTTCCATAGAAAGTCTTTGAAAAAACTTACCGACACAAATATAACAGTCCAGCTGGGCCTGCAGTGGCTGCCCAAGCTTTTGCTCAGTTGGTCATTCAGGTGTTGCAAGACCAGTCTGTCCTCTTGGGCTTTTAATTGTTAACTTGTCCTTGGGACCTTCATTTAAAAAAAAAGGACATTTAGTGAAAAAGCAGATGCCTTAGGGTTTAGAACTAAAACAAATCCTCTGATGAATTTAATAAAACCTAATGTAACTTGTTATTACAGGTACAAATGGATTTCCTGATCCTGATTTAGTCTTGAAGTTTGGTCCTGTGGACAGCACATTAGGATTCCTTCCGTGGCACATCAGACTGACAGAAATCATGTGAGTTGCTTATAAGATGTTGTGAAACACACTGGAATGAAAAATATCTAGGTAGACAAGTCTTTATCATGTAATTTATGAAACTGGCCAAAAGAGGAGGTCCAACGAAACAAGTGTCTGGGGATTGATTTGAGGGTGTTTTAAAATTATTAAATGAAACCTGTCAAACATTCACTGTTGGTTTTTTTGCCTTGACTAGGGAACAGCAGGCTTCATGCCTCAGGTTTAAGGAGCAACTTCTGTCACCACCTAGTCTGTGGTCCAATCCCGTTTGACAGTGTTCCTTGCAGTGTTCCTCTGTGGCTTACAGGTTTCTGACAGGGAAACGAAGGATACAAGGGAGATGGGATAGTACAAGAAGACCACACCTGTGGATCACTTTTCAATTTTAGTAATAACTGAACTGACTAGATTTGCTGAACTTCTTAAATCCGAGTGTTTTATGGCACACTGAAGTATGTGGGCACACCTGTGCTGCTCCAGCTTTTCACTGATTGGAAGGGCCCTGTGTGCTCTAATGGGAGGCTTTGGTTTAGAGGGTGAGTGGTTTAGTTGTTAGAGTTGTTACAATAACCATGTTGAGAACAGCTTCACAAAGTTATTCAGACAGTAACTTACTTTTAGTGATATACCTGTTGGCTGTACAAATATTGTGGTTTTATAGAAGTTTATTTTAATGTTTCTAACTTTCTTTCTCAGTTCTTTGCCTTCCCACCTAAACGTCAGCTATGAAGACTTTTTCTCTGCCCTCCATCACTATGCAGCCTGTGAGCAACGCTGGGGAAAGTGACTTTGGGCTGAGTGCATGGAGTGAGGCTTTCTGTGGGAAGGAACTGATGTCTGTTTACAAGCACCCGTGACCCATAAGTCTGGTTCATAGTCCTTTCTTAATTTATCAAAAAAATTCAATAAAGTGTCTTACCTTTCTAGAGAGTCTGTGTGAATGCGTGAGAATCTATGGGGAGGGGAATTCACGGATTTCCTCTTTGGAAAAGACAGTTACTAAAAGCAAAGCTGAGTTGCTCTCACTTTGACATTCAAGTGTCAGAATGAACATGCAAGATTTAAATGTTGTGAAATCTACAGGACAATGTAAATAGGAGTTCTGTGTCCTGAAGATCCTTAAAACCAAGAAAGAACTCCCATCTTTGTTTCTTAATTCTTCATGGTCAGGCATTTCAAAGCTAATGATTTTTCTTCAGATACATTTTTCATGTGATATGTGAATTCTAGAGAAGTTGGTTTTGTTAACTGAAAATAGAGACTGCAACTTGGCTGGGATGACTAAGCCAACTGTAGGTGTTAAGTTCTAGAAATACTGAGAAGATTCCATAAAAAGGGATGGAAGTTTCTATGGTAAGTGGATTAGGCAGTCTGTGTTGCACTATCCAGTTTTTTTTTTGTTTTTTTTTTTTTTTCCCCCGAAGTTGTGGAATGAAAGTATTCCTACAGCCCTGAGTGAATGCACTTCTCTCAGCATCAGGTCAGTTTTCCATTGGGAACAAGCATAAGCAGTACTATGTATTGTTCGTATACCTGTTCTCCCCATAACACTCAAGGGAACAAGCAGGATAAGGCTCTGGCATCATTTGCTGAAAGATTTGAAAATTGGCTGAGTCAGCTGCCATGGCTAAATGTGATTTGCTGCTTGTATTTGTGTGCCCAGCAAGGGAGTCTGCTTAAGCCTTTTATTGTTTCTGTTTGTTCTGAACTGAGCACTAGAAATGTGAATGAGATGAAGTGGATGAAGAAGGAAGATGAAGTGAAGCTGCCCTGTGGTATTTCAGCACTGAGATAACTAAGTAGTGATATTGGCTAAATGGTCCTCATCATGGACTGGCCTGTTTAAGTTACGTTCCTCTTGTTGGAAGCAGCTTAAAATTTCAGGTTTGTGACTGTGTTTGGACAAAGCAATATCTGTAGATCTGTATTACTGGAGACAAACATTAATACTGCAGCCTTCTGCCCTACAGGCTGCAGAACTGTTGAATGCTTCATTCTAGAAGTGTTTCCTCTTTCCCCTCCCTCCCTCAAACTGAGCCTGGCTTTATCTCCTTTGGGAGAGCCATGTCACTAGAAGGGAAAACAACTGTTTTTAAAAGGGAATTGCCAGATTTTAAATTAATGTCTGCCTCATTGTGAAATGGTGTATTTTAAATTGTTGTTGCTTGATTTAATGTTATAAAGCAGATTGCATAAACCATTAGCTGTGGTTTTTCATCGTACTAAGGTTGGATTGCAGTTAAAAAAAAAAAAGAGCCCTATGGCCTGCTTTATCTCAGAAAAGAGCAATGATTATTCAGTAAATTAACTGAGGTTTTTGACATAAAATAGGTTTCCATAGGACTGAAATACTTCAAGTACACTTTGTATATCGGTCTCTTGTGTGTGCCAGGACCTGTATTGCAGAGAAGGTGAACAGTTGTACAATGTTTCCTGGGCTCTGTTGTTGACATGGGCAAGTTTTCTCACTGAGTGTTAAATTCAACTTTTGTGTGGGGAGTGAGTAGCCTGTTGAAGGGTATCTGGAGTATTGATGTTCATCTGTAATATGAATTGTTTCATTAAAATGCAAGGTTGTGTTTACATTCTGATATGTAAGTGTTACCGTGTCACTGAAGGAGTTCTGGTGCTGGTAGTAATGGGAAAATCTTAGTTTAGCCCTCAAAAAAAAAAAAAAAAGTATTTTTTATATTTGTATCAAACTGCCAAAGAATACTTCTCATACCTGAGTTCCCTTGTCCTCAAACTTCTGCATCTCTTAGCTAAAAAATGTGTTCAATATTGGAGACAGATCTCAAGGCCTAGAATTTGTCTACAGAGGATTGCTTAATAAAACAAAAATGATTAGTTCAGCTGCATTGGATTCAACTTAAATCTCTTCTGATGGCTAGTTTAATTGTGAATTAAGTGTTCCTCCTGGAATTAATGTAGTTGAACTAATCCATGTTATCACTTATTTGGGATTATTTTACTGTCTCTATGTGGGCAGTCTTCAGTGAGGTGTGCCAAAAGCACTGTGCATATCCACAACTTGATCTCTGAATGTAAGTCCTTGCCCTTAGCACCTCTCCCCAGCTTGTTCTGTGTGAAGGTTTGTGCTATCGCTGTGACATGTTTGGATACCTGTACATAATGTGTAAAATGAGTTTTTATTATTAGGAAATCGATTTATTGAACTTTATTATTGAAAGCTGAATCTGTAAAACAATAAATCAATAAAAGACTATAATCTTTCTACAGGCTATGGTGATACATGAATACTTCTGGAGGTTTGGCTGGGGCACTTAGCCTGATTCATGTTACTTCATCAGTCTGGGGAAACACAGAACTTCAAATGTCATTCTTTTGTGCTCTTTAATTGCTTTCTGGAGTGTAAGAACTGGGTAAATTTTTCATCTACCACTTCCAACTTCTCAGATGCTTTCATGAGAGCTTCCATAGTAAAGCATTTACTGTAAAAATATTCTTTGATATTCCTGGGAACTTGCTAAACTTGTTCCTGGCTGCTAAAAGGCTTGCTTCTTCTCCCTGCTGCTGAGTCAGTCCTGGGCCACGGGCTGTGCTGGGCCTCCTGCCAGCCCTCTTGTGGAGCAGGGTGAAGTGAGGGTGTGGTGTGGGAGAAGCTTCTGTACTCTGAGTGATGCCTGGATGCTGAGCAGGAAAGGGGAGGCTTGTGTTCAGGTGAGTTTTAAAAATGCACTGGGAATTATGGTGCCAAGCTGACCCTGAGCCAGCCCACAACAACATTCAGCAGTCTCCAGGTTGTGTTAGGAGCAGTGTTGCTGCACTTCGGGGGAAGTGATCCTTTCCTCTCAGATCCAGTGAGACAGCTGGAGTGCTGCATTCAGAGCTGGACTTGCATTTTACAAGAGAGACACATTTAGTGAACCTAGTCCACCAAAAGGCTGTGATTAGGAGGTGGAGCATCTGTTGTACAAGGAGAGGTTGATAGTTGGAACCTCTCAACCTGGAGAAGGCTGAGAAGGGGCCTTACCAGCATGTAAATGCATGATGGAAGGAGGAGTAAAGCTAGCCAAGGCTCTTCTTGGTGCTGAGAGGCAATGGGGCATACATTGAAATACAGGAAAATGTTGAAACATCAGAAAAACCTTTTCCCATGAGGATGATCAGACAGTGGAGCAAGTTGCCTCTAGAGGCTGTGGAGTCTCCTTCAAAACCTGTATGTGTGCATGGGGATGGTGTAGGACTAGATCACCCCCAGAGATGCCTTCCAGCCTCAGCTGGAGCTGGCTGTAGAGCAGTCTTAGGTGTGGTGCTGCTGGGCTCTCCTGTCTTAGGTGATTTTTAATAGCAGTGGAGGCTTGCTGCAGTTAATTTGCCATTTCAATAACAAAGAACATTAGAACTTTCTGTACGGTGGAAAATTCTTCAGTTGTACCAGTGTGAGAGCTCCCTTTCACATTAACTGCTACTTATTAAGAAATTATTTACATTTCTATATATTTTCTTTCCCCCCCCCCCTCTTCCAGTGGTGCCTAGTAGTTAATCTGATAAAGGAGCTAGATGGGATTCTGAAATAGTTGCTTTATAGCAGGGAATTTGAGGACATGGACAATAATCCAGCTGCTACAGAAAATAGGCCTACAAAGCAGTTCTTGAAATTATAGTGCTTTTTAGGACTTCTTGTATGAACATGCACTAAGCAACTGCACAGCACAGCATGCTGTTGAAGACATGCTCATGAGTTGAAGACTGGTAAGTGTGTAGAAGGTAAAGGTCATTCTTTATAAAAGAGAGGCTGCTTTTACACATTTGCACATCTGTAAGTGCTTCCTGAACTATGTCACAAAAATGACCAGAAAATATAACCTGCTGGCTTGGTTGATTTCCTGCGTATTTCATGAATTCAGCTTGTATGTGAAATCATAACTACCCTGAATAATCCCATATGTTTAAGGCAATGACATCTTTTTGCCTTTACTGTTGAAATGTTTCACTATTCATGCTTATTCACTGGTAGTGAGTGATAGGTATACCTATAAAATCAGAGGGTTGGTGCAGACAGTTTTGGTCTTTGCTGATCCCAAGGTACCAGCTGCCTTGCAGGTAGGCTTTGTCCTGCATTTCCAGCTGGACTGTGCCACCCAAACAGTGCTTGTGCATGAGGAGCTCTGGGGGCACGGACAGGTGCTCTACTTCATGCTGGCTTCCATGCTGTCATCTTCTCTGAGGGCACAGCCACTCAACCATCTGCTTCTTGGAAAGATGTTCTCTTTGTTGCATTAAGGGCTTAGGAGCAGCAACAGCAGCTTCAGTTCAGGTGTGGGGAAGGCACTGGAGAGTCAGGCTGACTTGTTGCCCATCCTATGCAAAACCTTCTAACCAGTGTTGCTGTGAAGGTTACTACTGTCCATTTTTCAGCACTCCATGGACCAGTGTAAACAACTCCTAACTGTCTTCTATGAGCTAAGCTACTTTGATAAGCTTGAAATGTTCAAGCAAATGAATCAAAAGCCATGCTTTAAAGTCCACAACTTTTTTTTTTTTTCTCGGATCTGCCAAATTAAAAGGGAGAGATTTTCAAGCCCTTCCTCTGCTGTACGTTTGTGTTAAATGATGTGAGACCTCCTTGAATTCCATTGAATCACTGCTGAGAGCTGTAGGATTATTCCCTAATTGCATCCAAAACAACTTTTTTAGATGATAAATAATATCATGTATTATACAGAAGCACGCCTCAACCTAAACTTTGAAGTGCTTCACAAATTAATGTTTAATGAAACTGTTTGCCTCGAGGCTTTTGCTGTACTATGTAACTGGCTGAATACACACAAGCCAGGGCTCTTTCATCTCCCTGACAAGTCTTACTGCTTTAATATAGCATACTTTCTCCAACTGTGTGCACTCAGTCAGTTCTCAGTTTTATACACATCTCCCTGGCCTGCAAAAATACTACCTTGTCTCCCCAAAAAGCCCACACCTAGCAGGAGACCCCAATGGATGGGTCATATAGCAAACACACTTTTAGGGGAATGTTTAGTGGGAAAAAACATGACTCATAAATGATTTAGTAATACAGTTCATCATGGTGAACTATACTATGTTATTGTATAGTAAGGGTGCTGGTTGACAGCTGGCTAAAGCACAGTGGCCAAGAAGGCCAGTGGCTTCTTGACTTGTATCAAAAATAGTCTGGCCAGCTAGACCCAGGGGAGTGATTGTCAAATCACTACCTCAAAGGCTGTGTCCAGTTCTGGGCCCCTCACTGCAAGAAAGATACTGAGGTGCTCTGTGCACCTCAAGAGAAGGTCCAGAGTCCAGACTCCAGAGAAAGGAGTCCAGAGAAGGGAAACAGAGCTGGAGAAGGGTCTGGAGCACAAGTCCTGTACTGTGAGGAGCAGCTGAGGGAGCTGGGGTTGTTTAGCTGGAGAAAAGGAGGCTACAGGGGTACCTTATTAATCCCTGCCCGAAAGGAGGTTTCAGCTATGTGGGGATTGGTCTCTTTTCCCATGCAATTGTGATAGGACAAGAGGACAGAGCCTCTTGTGCCAGTGGAGATTCAGACTGGACATCAGAAGAAATTTCCTCACAGAAATGGTGGTTAAACATAGGGATGGGCTGCCCAGGGAGGTGATGGTGCCACAATCCCTGGAGGCATTCAAGAAATGATTGAATATGGTCCTTAATGCTGTGGTCTAGTAGACCGGGTGGTGATCTGTCAAAAGTTGAACTTAATCTCAGAGGTCTTTTCCAACCTTAATGATTCTGTGAGCATTAGAAGCCCAGTAGCTACAAACTGAAACAAGAAATTGGCTGCAGGTTTTTATTGTGATTTTAATGGAATATTTCTCCCTGAGTCAGCTATCAAAGTTAAAAGCTTCCCATTAGGCTTTATATTCTGTAATTCTGGAGAAGTTGCCACTTTGTTGGTAGGGTGCCTAGTATGTTTTTGTAAGCACAAAGGTGTCTGAAAATGAAATTTCCAAAGGGCACTCTCTCTAAATCTGGCAGTGCAGGGATGTTTTTGTTAAACTGATATCGTGAGTCATTCTGTGATTTTCAATATTTAAAGCTGACATCCAAATAAATCTTCTCTTGTTAGCATGACAGAGCAGTCATGCTGTTGAAATTGGAACCCTAGGGGAAGATATTGGCATTATGAAAATAACAATGTCTTACACAGAATTAAGTGCTGTGCCAGTCCTGATCATTGGTAGTACAGTGACTGAAAGAAAACAGCAAGATGGTGATGAGAATTACAGAATAGCAGGAAGACTTTGCTCAGGAGGAAGGTGGCTGGAGATCACCTAGTCCAACTTGGGTTTCAGTTTTTCATGGTTCTTTTCCTGCACTTTATCCCTGCTAAGTTTCTTGCTGGGCTGCTGTAATTCAGTACCCTGAACTGGCAGCTTTAAGGTGTGAAAGAAAACTCGGGAAGGTTTCAGAAATGAGTCCAAGTGTTTTGCCTTAGGCACTGTCAGATTACATGCTTAGGGTGTGAGAGGAAACATCAGGGTCTGGGAAGCTGCCCTGGAGATGGCCCTGGCAGTCTCATTCCAGCAGAATGCAGGTCCTGGTCCTCTCTGTCTTTTAGAGCAGAAGTTTGGATTTTCACAGATTCAACTTGCAAATTTTATGATCAGCTTATATATTTTAAAGTATTTTTAAAGTTTTAACTGATCAAAACATCTGTAACCTCTTTCATGCAGCAACTGAGTGCACATGCAGCCTGTCTCAGGAGTTCCCTAGCAAGCACTGTATCAGCTCTGGGGTGGGCTGAGCTCACTCCCCATCCCATTGCTTCAATCAGGGATGGTGGCACTGGACTTGCAGGAGTAACAGTGTCCAGCAATGGCAAGACCATTTCCGGGCCCTTGGCCTCATTGCTGAAACCCTGCTCAGTCTGATGAGACTCTCTGTGCAAGCAAATTCAGGAGACAAAACAGTGTGTCTGATGATGATCACTACCTTGCAATTACCTCTGTGTAGCTGCTTCTGACCACATTGTATTTAGCCAGCTGCCTACGACAATCTCTGCTCTGCAAGCCTGCAGCCTCCTCCAGCTCAGAGCAATTCCTCTGAATGTTGTGTTGACTTAGTGCTCTGACTTGTGCCAGGAGGGAGCTGGGCAGAGCCTGCCTGTTATATCTAGGGGAAAGCAAGGAGCCCTTTGTGGCAGTGCCTTGTGTCCCAGCCACAGCTCCCTTCCCCAAAACCCCCTTTTCCCCACCTCTGCAAAACCCCACTTTTCCTGTGTGGACAGAAAGCCTCCACTGGTCCTTATGTCCCTTCTGCTCTCACATGACTCAAACCTGCCTGACAAGACAACTTGTTGAAGACCAACCTCTTTCCTCGGAGGCCTCCTCATCCTGCAGGATCCTCTCATGTAAAGACAGGAGGAAGCTCTTCTCCACACAACAGGTTCCCTCTCAGTAGCAGCCTCTCATACTGCAGCTGCAGCCCTCACTAGTAAGGCTTTCAAGGTCTCCCAATTAAGAAGTCTACCCTCATTAAGAAGCTTTTTAATTTTTTTTTCAAAATAAATTAAAAATTGACTTACTTTGAATGCGTGTGTTTTTATTCATAGTGAATCTTTAAAATATGTGAAATGTGTGGGAGGTGACAGCAAGGCTGGAATATGAATTTTTGGGGGATGTATTTCTTTTCAATTGAAAGAGAAAAGAAAATTAAATTTCAATTTATGCATCATCTCCAGTATGAATTTAAAAGTGCATAGGAATGGGAGTAAAAATAAAACTTATTATACTGACACAGCTCAGCTGCATTGCATACATTGTCTGTGCAAAACGAGCTCATTAATACCACAACAGTTGTGCAATATAATGAGTTTAATATTGCTGAGTTTTATTGCTTCCTGCTCTCACTCATTTTACTGCTAGTGGCATTTAAATCCTGATGCACTGAGATTGTGTTTGCCCAATTTATCCTGTGTTTTTATTATGGCCAGGTCAAATTAATCCATTTTTCTTTCAGTAGAAGCAAGAGCTGTGATTATTACTGTGTTGAGACTGCTTACAGGGTGTTTTGCCTTCACAAGGCATGTAGAGAGATGGGAGCAATGGTTGCAGCTATTTGAATTGTACCCAGGCAAGGGCAGTGTGTAAGGAAGGTTGTGGAGAACTGCAGGCATAAGAGACAGCAGCTTTCTGAACAAGAGTTTTGAATGTGGAAACCTCTGCCACACCTCTGCTGGCAGTGTGCTACTGACCACAAACCTGAAATATGCTTGCTCCTAATTCCTTCTCTTTTTCAGGTTTGTAAAATGCTGTTTTTCTAGGGGACCAGGAAGGTGAAAGTCACTTTGAACACCAAGCTCCTCAGAGCTGTTAGGTTGCAAGATTATCAAGTGCAGCCTTTGATCAAACAGCACCATGCCAACTAAACCATTGTACTAAGTGCTGTGTCCAGACTCTTTCCAGGGATTGTGACTCCACCACTTCTCTGGGCATTCTGTTCCAATTCTTAACAGCACTTTGTGTGAAAAAATTCTTCCTGATGTTGAACCTGAACCTCCCTGGTGCAGCTTGAGTCCATTTCTACTTGTCCTGTCACTAATAGAAGAGGCTGAACCATACCTTGCTCCAACCTCCTTTTGGGTAGTTTTACAGAGCTATAAGACCTTTTCTGAGCCTCCTTTACTCCAGGTTAAACAACCCCAGCTCCCTCAAATGCTCCTCATATGATTTATACTCTAGACCCTTCACCAGCCTCACAGTCCCACTTTGGACACTCCAGCCCCAAAAGTGCTTCTTTTCTTCTTGAAGTGAGGGGCTAGATAGTAAGTGAAACACCTCCTGGAGCCTTGCTAAAAGTAATTGTAGACATCAGTGGCAGTGGACAGCAAAGCTGCAATCCCAGTCATAATGCAGCAGCAATGCTTTCAGCTCTCAAGGCACTCTACCCCACTTCCCTGCACTTACTGTTTGCCCTGCTGTGCTGTAAACCTGCACGGTCAGAGTTGTATATAGGGATTACAACACAATAAAGGAACTATTAGCTCTGAAAAATAACTGCAAGGTTTTAGAAAGCTCCTTGTACATGATGTCTGTAGCCCTCGACAAGCCACCAATGCATTATTCTGTAATAACTGAGTTTAACTGCTGGAATATAATTATAGGAAAAAAGAGAGCATACAAATCTCAGGGTCACTTGCATTTTATTAATAAAATTAACTTTTTCTCATAGTGTTCAGATCTGAGGATGTGCCATGTTTCAAAACGTGCAGAACTCCCAAACCCCAGGCAGGTTGTTTTAAGGTACTGATTTATCTCAGGCTTTTCTTTACATGATATCATGAGTTGATTTTGTTATAGAATCTTATAAAGCTCTGGAAATGGCTTTATGTTTTGGAGATTTCAGGAGATTTTTTTTCTTCCCCCTGCAGTATGCAGTTAAAACAGGTTTTGGGAAGGTGTAAATACTATTTAGGCAAAGCTCTCCCACTTCAAACACTCTGCCAAAATCTGTCTGAGCCACCACAACCCTTATGGCTCACTGTTTTTGGTGTGTGGGCCAGGTTTATCCACCTTTTCCAGTTTTTAGGAAGCTTGCCAATGTAGCTATGCCCATTCTAATCATAATTCCAAATCACTGTGTTGTTGGTTCAGGTTGCTTTCAGTAACAGCCTCGTGCATCTTTAGGCACCTAAACTTGTAGCACGTGGTTTGAATTTCTATGCAGTCACTCTAGGGGGAAGGTCACTGGTCCAGAAGGAACAGGCAGATGGTAGAAGTGCCCAAATCTGCTGGGACAAAGTACCCAGAAGAAAAAATAAGGACATATTTGGGAAACTTGCATGGGTAGACCCAGTCTTACTGTATCCCAAAGGATCAGCTCTTGCTTTGACTCAAGGAGAATATCTCCACTAAGTCATCAGCATTTCGCTGTCCAATGTGGAAGAATCAATTCCACCTTCAATTATTGTTCTGTAAGCAACTAACAACTAGAAAATATAGGTCACCAGGACTTTTACAGTAAGACATCCACCACCAGATAGCATCAGCTTTGACATTAAATCAGTGAATGGGAGACATAACCTACTCTTATTCATTTTTATTATGGTTGTAAAAGAGATGGCTCAGGTAACTCAAATCTCCATGGTCAGAACATATTGTCTGACAACAGGCCCACAAGCAACCGATCATAACATTGTTTTGACCTTAAATTGTTCACAGTCTTATTCTTTAGGGCATTGTGTCAGCTTATCTTGATCATTACAGCTCTTGAATTGGGAATCAATTAAATGTCATCTGATCTCTCCATCTGTAGTGCACAGTTTATTTTTATGCAGGAGATAAATACTGCAGCATGATCATCCTGCACCTTCAATTTTCACTGCATACAAATACTGAATAAATACTGCTGCTTTGGCATGTTTAGAACAATACTTCCCCAAAATAAGTGTTTATTTTCAGTGACCTAGCGTAATTCTCCAGGTGAATAAAAGGTTGTACTTTTAATAAAGAACTATGATATTCCTAAAACTACAATATTCCTAAACATTGTGATAACATATTCTTATTAACAGAGTTGATTATCTACCTAAGAAGATTATGTCTGCAGAGTCAAAGAGTAAAATGTTGTGCAATTGGGTTTTATTAGAAAATCATTTTGAATTCTTTTGGTATGTTAGAGTACATCATATGTTACGCATAACTCCAGCTTTTTAAGAAAAAGACATTTGTGTAGAAAGAATTGCTATTGTTGAAGAGTTAATGTGAACATAGAGGGCACCAGCACTGCTCTAAAAAGGAAATTCTAGAAAGGCTGTCAAAGACAAATTGAGCCATAATGTGCTGAGAAAATTAAATTCTTTGGTTTAAATATGTACCATTTTTAAGGCACAAAATTCTGCAGATTTCAGGGCAAAAAAGACCAAAACAAAACAAAAAAAAAAAACCCAAAACCAAAACAACATTAACCACCCAGCACAAGCATAAACCAGAAGCTACAAATGTTCAGATGTGAAACTGTTGTTATCTGACTTTGGGGAAGAAGCAAACGGCTGCAGAGCATCCACTGCCATTCCAGAGGGATCAGGGTCTCTGCAGAGGTGATTGTGAAGGTTATGGTATTGTCAGACTGAAAGCAGCAAAGTGAAAAGCAGGAAAAGGAAAGAATAATATCATATTGATTCCACATCATGTTTGGGGATCTTTTCATATATCTTTTTAGCCAAAGACCCGTGATAAAAGTCCACCTAGGGCTGTCCTGTGGGAACATAACATTACATGTGTGAGCTTAATTCAATCATCTCTAGGCTTTTGCAGTCAAACTCCACCGTTCTAGGGGATAGTGTCCACTCCCCAGACTATTAAAAAGTGAATCTGGCTTCCTCTTCCTTTCATCCTTAAAGCCTCTTTTGTTGTTTGCAGGCTGATAGAAGAAAGTCACTTGCAAAGGGATGGAGCAAATTTCTTAACATCAGAAGGAAGGGCAACAAGAGGGCATCCTATGCTGCAGAATCTGCAAACATGCAAAAAAATAAAGTTAGTGATACTTAAAAGGGAAAAAGGAAGGAGTAGGTTCAAAGCAAATTGCTCAGTAACACATATTTTTTTATCAACAAATAATTGTGAGTGAGAATGGGTATAGCAAGGTGTTAAGTTTAGAGATAAGACAGAAATTTAAATTACAAAAGAATAAAAATTTTCAGGTTGAGAGAAGTTGCAGATCTAATACATCCCATCCCCACTCCCATAAATAAATAAAATGAAAAAAACCCATAAAAGGTAAGTTTTTTCCATGACTAGATCATAATACTATTTTTTATGTTTTACACAGTGCTGAGTTGGCAGCCAAAAAAACCCTTGCTTGCAAGAAATGAACTTCCAAGACCCATTCATACTCTCAGAGTCCCAGACTGAAATAAATACAAGTTTTTAAGAAGCACTGAGCATCTTCTTCCAGAAACTCAGGTCTTTTGGGACGGTAAACATTACTGACCATTTTTGAAAAATTTGTGTGGAGCCTTGGCTGTCCTCAACACAGTGCTTTCCTTTATATTGTCCAGAGTAACAGCAAACCTGAAACCACAAGCATCAGAGTGTTTTTGGGCTATTTTCTTTCTCCAAGGAGCTGCCAGCTTTGGGTCCTGCTGTTATAGGTCCTGTGGTTTCATACTCAGCCAAGATCACCTATTATGCAGTTTTGCTCAATGAAGGGTTGCAATGGTAAAATATAGGGAAAAAATAAAAGATTGCCCAATGTAGCAGATTTCAAACCTATGGAGAATGTGCTGGGTCTGTAGGGAGTCTTGGGAAATGTCTGACATTCCTGGGTTCAACACTAGAATTTCTAACAGCATAAATCAACACTGATAAAATCAAAGGGCTGCTGTGGGTATAAAGAAGGATGGAGACTATTGTTTGGTGAATACCTATTGAATACAGTGTTAGAAAGTCTCAGTTACCTGTACTACAAAAATAAAAAAATAAAAAAAAAACCCAAAAAACCAAGCTATGAAAACTGGCCATGTGGTCCCACTTCATGCTAAAAAAAAACCTAGTCCAAAGTGGCTTTCAGCTTTCAAAAACATGCTTTTGGAAAACCAACCTACTGGCACTCAGATGCCAATAGAAAATGCCCTTTCTTTTTGCAGTCATGTCCTGCCCTCTAGCTGGGCATGCACACTGTGGCCAGAGCACAGCAGTTCCCTGGTCCCATTTGGCTGGTATCTAAGCTCCACTGGAAAAAAAATCAATTTTATTTTTATTTGAAATTATGTTCAGAAATTTATCAGCATCTCTTCACTTGAACCTCTTTAACTGAGGCAACAGAGGAAAGAAAACTAAAAAAAATCCAAATGAACAACAGAGGAAACCTTGAATGTTATTTATGAAAGAGCAGGAGACAAAATTAATATCCATGTGGTTTAGACACTTGATTACATTGTGTTTCTTATGCTGTGCAATTTTGCCTCTAAGCTCTCTCTCTCATCTTTCCTTCCATCTGCATTAAGAAAGAACTTAGTATAAATGCTTCTAGGACATACAGCTCTGACAGATTTCAAGTGATAAATATTTGCAGGCAGGTTAATTTTCAAAACTGGTGTCATTTTGTTGATTTAGGATTTTTCTGTACCTTGTATTTTTGTGCAAACACATAACTCTGGGAAATAAATTTGTCTTAATCAAAGAAAAAATAATTAAAAGGATTGTAGCTTTGTAGCTGAAAAACTGCTGATGTTGCTTCTGAATGTCACAAAAAATGGGATTTCAAGTGAGGCATGATGTGTTGCAAGTAGATTTAGATATACAAAATGGATTGGAACTTTCTCTGTTTGAAATTATATATATGATGGAAAGCATGGACACTACTGCAAAAACTAGCAAAACAGAAAGGAGAAAAATATAGGTAAAGCAAACAAAGAGATTGAAAGAGATGAGCAGGAAAAATAGAAACTGCCCTTGAGAAACAGTGCTCTGAAGGCAGGAGGACAACCTGCACACAGCTGAAATAAATATGTGTTAGGGGATGGTATCACTGCTGCAGTGCACTTCCAAGGGCACTTCCAGGCCAGCAAAGCCACAAGAGTGCAAAAAGGAATTTCCTTTTACATTGCAGTTTTTTCACTTTTTTCTTAAACTTATTTAAAAAAAAAAAGAAAAAGTGGGGAGAGACATATTTGTAGTCCAATAAAAATAATTAATTCCTGTCTAGATGTTTTATTTTTTACTGTTCCTGAGCCTCCAGTCTTCTGACTCAGGTTTAAGCAAGTGTGTTTACAACAGCTAAGACTTGGGTGAAGAAATTTTACCTAAGCCACTGGCTGAAACTTCACGTGGACTTTATTCATCACTGCTGGGGAATATTTCTGCACTGGAAATGAAAAGGCAAGGAGCCTTCATTTCCAACTTTTTAAATTTTAAAACCCTCTTTTATGTTGGATATATTGACTTCTGGAAAAGCAAACACTAGTAGATACACACTGTAGTGAAAAGAAAATGTGTTCTTCACCTTTTCCTTGAGTTTAGAGGTGATCAAGGCCACACAGGCAGAAACCTCTGCATCTGCTAGGGAAGCAATCCTGCCTCTGCTATGGGAAAGTAATGGAAATTAATTAAAACCACCTCAAAGGGCTAGAAAAATCTGTATTTCTGGCTGCTTCACTGCAGCAAACAGCACATTTCCTGCATGACTCATCTGAAACGCTGTGTGAAGTGTGGTGAGGAGGGAAGCCTTGGATAGGGATGCCTGGACCACCAGCAGGCACCACTTTTTAGCAGAAGAGAGAAAACTGTTGTGGGAAGGATAATGCCAGCAGTACTCCCAGCCATGGCTTTTGAATTGTCTTCTGTGCCAGGAGAGAGGGCAGGACCTGAATTATTTGTAAACTCTGGATGGCATTGGAAGGACAGCACAGAGAGGTGGAAGTTCCTCTGGTTTCCATCAGGAACCCAGAGTTCCTGTAGGAGAGGCAGTTCCTTGGAGGAGCAGGTTGTTCCTGGTTTCTCCTGGGCCATCCCACCTCACCCCAAGGGCACAGTGCTTTTCCTCCTCTCACCCTCCACTGGCTGCTCTTCTCAGCTCTGCTTCCAGACACTTTTAATCTGCCAGCATTCCCTGAGCTCTTGAGCAATATAGTGCCTTTTAGAAGGAAAAAGAAAACTTCTGTTTTATTTGGGAGACTGCTATTATTTCAATAAACTAATCTAACCATAAAATCACAGAATGGTTTGGGTTGGAAGGGACTTCTAAAGGTCACCCCAGCCCAAAACCCCTGTGATGGCAGAGACAACTACCACTAGACCAGGTTGCTCAAAGCCTCATCCTCCAACATTCCTGGGAATGGGGCATCCACAACTTATTTGGACAACTTGTTCCAGTGCCTCACCATCTTCACATTTCTTCATAATATCTAATTTAAACCTATCCCCTTTCAAATTAAAGCCAATCCCCCCTGTCTTATCATTACATGCCCTTGTAAGAAGTTCCTCTCCAGCTCTCTTGCAGCTCCCTTTAGGTACTGAAATGTGCTCCAAGGTGTCCCCAGAGCCTCCTCTTCTCCAGGCTGAACAAGCCCAGCTCTCCCAGCCTGTCTGCATAGAAGAGGTGTTTCAGCCCTCTGAGTAACTTCATGGCTCTGCTCATCTAATGACTCTTGTGCAGGTGCATGTAGGGTGGAGCACTGCACCCTCTGCTGGGTACCTTCTGAAAGGAAAAGAGTGCTCTCATCTCTTCCTTCAAACAGTGTTTTGCCCAGGACTTCACTTATCCCATTGTCCTGAGAGTGCTGGGAATAGAAGAACATTTTGTTAATAATATTTTTGGTGTGTTGTGCTTACGGACTATACCACATGCGAGGGCTGCACACATCTCAGCCAACACTGAGAGCCCAAAAGACAAGGCACAATGAATCAGGATACAAGACCCCTGTTCTAGCATCTCTAGAAAGGATGCCTTTCTCCTCCAGCCCTGAGCCACATTCCCTTGCCCAAGTGGGAAGGGAATCCCTAGAGGAAAGAGACCAAGAAGAATTTGTGCAGAAACAGATCACCTTATAAGTGCTCCTAATTTTGGGGGGAATGTTGCAAAAAATTGGGAGGAAGGAAAATTTACTCCTTGCATTTTGCTTGTTGAAAAGAGAAAATGTGTTTTGTATCTCAATTCTCAGACAAACTTGATTTTCCCTGTCTTGTAAGGGCCTAGAACTTTCAATAAATTCCTGGTTGTATCCTCAAATTATGACAGCATTTGTAAACAGCCACTTCCCTTTTCTCTTTTCCTTCCCTTCTTTGAGAGGAAAATCTTGTGTATGCAATGCAGAGATTATTTGTCAGAAAATGTTAATTCTTTTGAAGGAATCCAGCACTTGTCTGGTACAGGATTTGTGTATCCATGCAGTCAATGAATTCTCCAGGAAAGCCTCCCTTCACTTTAGCCTTCAGACATGACACCAGATATTTCTCTTTTATTTCTGCCATAAGATAACTTGACCATATTAAATCAAAATAACATACCCAATATAAATATAGTGGGCACCTATTCAGAATGAAATTATGATAACCAGGGGAACCCAGTGGCAGCCTGATTTCTCCTGGAAGTCAGGTGTGTTTATGAAGGTTCAGCTCGTGGCAATACTAGAGCATTTGCTAGTGTCAGCACTCTGTGGCAGCTTTAGTTGCCCCAGGCTGGTGAGTGGAGCTATCTTCAACATAATATGGTAATGGTATTGTTGAGAGTAAAAATTACTCAATTAATCTGAGGCTAATGTTAAGTGGAAATTTTGATGTTGTTGACATACAGACAGTAAAAGCACTGCTTTTTTTCTTGTTTTGGTTCTTTTTTTTTTTTTTTTTTTTTTTTGGGTGGGGGGAGACTAGATGAAGGGAACAAAACATTTGAAGATAACACTGCAGTTGTCATTCAGCTACTGAGACTTCTCCACTCCTTTCCTCTGAATGGAGAGTGCTCTCTGAAACTGAGTTACAAATTAATAGTGGGCCATGGAGGGAACATACACAGAGAGATGTATGGTGCTAAGACCAGAGATAAGCCACAAGATGCAGCAAGGGACTTTCCATCCACATATGGGAGAAATGGAGAAACAGAAGTCTCAATGGGTGGGTGACATGCTGGAAAGGTGCCCAAGGGCCCAAGGTGCAGTCTCTGCAATCCTGAAGATTTGTTGCACTTCACTGAACAATGTCCCAGGCAGCCTTGGCATCTCTATGTAACTTTGAAACTGACTCTGGTTTGAATAAAGAATTGGATGACATGACATCCACAGTAACCTAAATTTTTCTTGGATTCAGTGGAATTTTGGATACATATTTCTTTGAAGGGCATTGTTTCCCTCCTGATCCCACTCATCTCCTATGACAATCAAGTATTTAAAATAATTTCTTTCCCTTTCCTAAATAGCCTTAACCAGCCCTGTTTATCCTTTTAAGGACATAACCTCTCTCTTAAGGATGATCCTCTTAAGGATGCCTATATCATATCCAGTTTCATCTTGTTCTTCTGGGCAATAACTATCTCTTTTTGATGTGCCTTTTTCAAGTTTTGGTGCCTCTGGGCACTACTATAGCAATGAAAATGCGTTTCTCCAGGCACGCCCCAAGGGGAGGACTGAGTTTGTTGCTGAAGAGCACAAGAAATTTTCACCTCTTCTCCTGGTTCTTCTCATTCCCCATCAGGCCCTGTGTTCCCTGCACTCCTGCCACTGTGTTCCCATGCAATACTTCAGCTGTGGCCCTATGGAGTGCACATGGGGCAAGGGACCCCTAAATACCCATTGCCACAAAGAAAACTGCTCAGATTCCTGAGAACCCCTGGGGGCAGACTCCACACCCTGGCATGTGCTGGCCCTCACATGCTTGAGGACAGTCCTGCTTCAACATCCCTCTCTGGGACAGAATCAGCAAAACCAACAATTTTAACAACCAGCTGGCAGCAAAGCTCATTCAGGATCTCCCTCCTTCCCTCTGGCTCAGGGATGATGGTGCAGCAGCCAGTCCCTAGGCAAGCAGGCTGTGCAAAACTCCTGCCAGCATTTCAGCCTGGATTGCCCCTCTCTGTGGTGTTTCAGGGCAGGGTTGGAGGGAGGCTGCATTCATTTTGGCCTGGGAGAAGTGGTCCAGAAAAAAACGAAGGGAAATTCTTACAATTGGTGGTGTGGCTTTGAAATCAGCACAAAAAGTCGGGTTGCTAAGTAAGGGAGATCAAGGCTAGAGCATAATGTGAAGTGTTGATTCAGCCTCTCCTGTAACAAAGAGAAACAGCCTGTCAGTGCCAGCCAGCAATGCTTAAATCACCTCAATGAAGCCAAATCACAGAAAGCATCCAACAGGCTGAAAAGCTCCATTAAAGGTATTTATGTATGCTCACATTTGGCCTGGTGAAACCTGCTCATGCCAATGTTCAAACTGAGTAAATGTGTGTGCAAGGCCACTTCCACCCAGCCATGGCACAATCGTAATACCAAAATAATCACAAAGGCTTCTTGCCCCTTGACATCTGCTGGGTGCTACCTGCCTTGGAACTGCACCTGTATCTTCCAAATGCTTGCAAAAGCTCTGGTTCTCCTTCGAGGACACAGGGAAAGAAGGTGCAAGGAACATTTTTGCCTTGAATGGGAGCCACTGTCCCAAACCCACCCAACTTTCACAGAAACCAGTTCAGAAAAACAAGTTTGTCCCGCATTTTCCAGAAGATGGAGCTCAAGAGTCTCCCATGTGAAATGGTAAAAGGTTGTGTCTGGGGAATACGGGAAGATAGACATTGTTCCTGGGCAGCTACCTGAATAATAATTTTTGTAGCAAAAGGCTTAAAATAGCTTATTGTAAGAAAATGAAGTACACTCCTTCCCCCTGCTCCCCAAAAGTCTGTCTAGAAACGATACAGAAACAGTGAATTTTAGTCTATGGTAAATGATAAATGAAAAAGTATAGGTAATTTGTGAGAAAAACAAAGTAGGAACTAGACATTTTCTGAAGTAGTTTTTGTGCCCTACACCACGTGCCACCGCAAGAAAGCTACAAGAAAACAAGGAGGAGATTCTTATTTTCTTGAGACTGAGCCCACCATTAAAAATCAATTTCCAGAGCAGCTTAAAACATTTTCCAAGTTCTGTGAGTGGAATGACAGACAAGGCAGACTGAACCTCCTCCTTGGGAGAGAACCATGCACGTACAAGGGGTCAGCAGGAATTTGCAGAGATTAACAACCAAAACCATCTGCACTCTGGAAAATATCAAACCCATACCATATATTGTGTGGGAAATCCATGCAGCAACACTAAAATCCCTGGGGGTCCTATTAGTCAGACCACTAGATAGCCATGAGAAAACAGTCCAATGAAAATTATTAGCAGCTTGCTCTCTTCAGGTCCACCATAGAGCAGTCTAGTATAGCTTTAGAAAGAAAAATGAGGTAATTCTCTGTTAAGCTCTTTGGGCATTGATAACAACTTTCTCTAAAACCAGATGGATTTTTATATCCAGTCTCAACTGCCCAGTTCCATACTCAAGTATACACACTCCAAATCTAACTGAGATGATGTTGATGTAAAGTAATAAATATTTATTTTTATGCCACTCTTATGGTATTATGTTCTATTCTGTAACATATATAGCTTAACTTTTACATAGATCTGAGTAAAGCTGAACTAATTAAAGTTGAAGGGAATTCTGCTCCTATAGAATATCTGAAGACCGGATACAAAGAAGTTTGAAATCACACAGTGTCCATTTTCCAACTGTGAGGAATACTATCTATATATCTATAAATCCATAATGCCAAATAGGCTGCAAAGTTAGCTAAAGACAAATCAGTTTACTTACTTTTGCAACAAATGGTTATTGCTTGCCTTTGATATTAACCATTTTATTTCAAAATTAGTGTTGAAATTCAAGCTTTTTCAACAAACTTCTTAAATATGCAGCTGAAGGCCAATTACTGTGAGTTTATGCAAAAGTCAGTGCAGAAGCAGACTATTCCTGAGATGCTGAATAAGTAGTGCACTTTCAGGAACACTGAATAAAAAAGATAAATGAGGTTGAAAGCAAAGGAAAGTCTGAGGGCGATTTTGCCTGCTGAAAAGGGGTGTGGAAGAGGATAAAAGTAAAGCAAAAGTATAATAAAATGAGATATAGTGAATTCCTCTTTTGTAACAATGATTAAATGGAGAAGACATATACATCAATTATTTAAGGAAAAATTAAGCATCAGACAACACTGAATCAGACACTGACGACTTGGAAAGCAAATTAGGTGAAGAGAACGTTACTTTTGTCTGGCTGAAAAAATATTTGTGTCAAATATTTGTTAAAGCACAGACTCAGTATCCTGCCCCAGTTGTGTGGAACTGAACCTCCCTCCACTCCCTAAACCTGCAGAGATAAATGTATTCCTGAGATTTGAAAACAAAGGTAAAACCAGATTCTGCCAGAGACTTGACTGTCTTCACCTAGTGCCAGTGGAGGGGTATAGACTGAACTTACTTTTCCCTGTAATCCATAGGTTTTTGTTGAAGTCCAGTCACAGAAGTGTTAATTACATGCCCCAAAAGTGGCAGATTAGACCTATGGGGGCTACTGTGCTTAAGTAGGTAAAGTTAAAACATGATTTACTGCTCTGATAGTTTGTACCTTGCAGGAACTTGCAGCTGACCATGCACTTCACACAGCTAAGGGGACTCACTCCTGTTTAAGCATATTTCTTTAGTTTCATTTTTTTCCTCCTTTTTTTCCCCTTTTTGTTTTTACAGTAAAACTTACTTAGTTTGCTTAATGGCACCAAGATTGATAATCTGTGATACAGACACTCAGATAGATTCTTAACACCACATATAACAAGCCTTGAGATGGAAACATGCAGTCACTCTGCCTGCACAGTGAAGACCACAAACTTCACTCACACGTTGTGCTGAGGGGCATGGGGGTCAGAAGAGCAATATCTTGGACTAACTGTCTCTGAAACTGCTTCAAATTTCCTGTTAGTGTGCTCAACATGACAGATAGTTTCTCTCCTTTTCAAAATGATGACCTATTTTTCTACTGTCACTGCAGAATACATTATCATAAACTACAGTTTTCAAATTTATTGCTCTGGACCCTAGAATCATTATTTATAAGAATTATAAGCTTGTCTACATGTTTTATTTTTAGCATTAAACATGACTGAAGTTTAGAATGAGCTATTTTCCATTCTTACCTTATTTTGTAGGCCAGAAGTGCTGTGTGTGGGTGTCAAAATAAAAAAGGCTCCACAGTTTTCAAAATTATAGCATTTTCCAAACTGTTTCCAATGTTGGGCTTTGAAATAAAGTGGAATACCACTTCTTTCTTAAAATATAAAATTAATATCTGCTTGCAGGGTGGAATAGCTGTAGACTAGGTCTCTAGGTTGGAAAAGACCTGAATACTACAGCAAACCAACAAGTCTGTACTGTAAAAAAAAAAGAAGTGTAGCATTTAAGCAATGCATCTTCATATTCTTGAAGTATCCAGAGAGCCTCACCTCTGTCTGTTTTGCAAGGTCAAGCTCTTTTTCTCTCCTTCAGATGTGTTTGCCTGTCATTTGGATACACGTTCTTCCCTTGCAGGGAAAGAGCTCTCCCACTGAATGACCTCTAGACTAGGGAAAACTTGGCTTGGAATTTGTCTTCTTTGGCTGGCAACTATTACTAAAAGAAAGCCTGGAGGATGAGTCTTGCTCCTTTCTTGGGAGAAAATGGAGAAGGAAATATCCAACTCCAATATCCAGCTTCGTTTGTCCCAGTGGTGTTCTTAGGAAAAAAAAAAAAATCCACTCCTCTAGTTCAGTGTGTGCATTTTGAAGCAGTGAGTCAAAGCTGGCTGGGAGGCTTCCTCTGCAGCCAAAGAGAATTTTACACTGATGGGATGTAGCATCTTTGGGAAGCGCCTGTACATCCATACACATGCTGCCCAGAAAAGGAGCCTACTAATTACAAACAAGTAAGTAAGACAATGTATTCCTCTGCCCTCAAGGTAAGGCTTGTCTGTAAAGGGACAGTAATAAACAGGGTTTCTCCCCCAAACACTGTTTCTGTGAGTGAATGAATGAAAGAAGCGTTTCAAGATCAATTCTCTGGAGACAGAATTAGAACAAGTTCAAACCAAGTGCTTCATGGTCACTGACAGGTGCTTTTGTTCTTGGCTGCTGATCAATATTGCAACCAGGTCAGACAAAGGCAACATGTCACTGATAGTCTTGGGCTATTGTTCACTTCACTTTCACTGAACACTCCCACAACTCTGCTTTCTGTATGCTTTACCAGAACTCTGGGGCTACAGAAACATCCCACATCTACTGTGGATTTGTGAACCATGCCACTTTTAAGAGTCCACATTTTGACACAGAGACCATGAAAACATTTCATATGACATTTAGCAATTTTCTTCCCCAAGGAACTGTAAAATTTACAAATGTGTTCCCAAAACCATGGTTTTAAAAACCAAACAAATGGATCCTGTACACTGCAACATGTTAATTGTATCTTTATCCTTGTTCATACTCCTGTCCTGGAAAATAGCACTTCTAATTGTTCTTCTGTGTGCCACACTTTGACAGCAGGTTTTGCTGAAAGCAGACTTCTTTAGCTGAAGTTAACAGTTGAAGGGTAGTAAAATATCTGGAACCCACAGACATCCTGCATTTATAAAATTTTAGAAACATTTCACATTTGTCTCTCTTGTACAAAAGCTTGAGTAAACGCAATATATCTGTGCTAAAAAGAGTTCATATACTCCAGAACACAATCTGACATTTACTCCCATTTATTTTGAAATGCAAATGAATCTAGTTTATTCAGGATTCTTTTGCAGCTTACCGTCTTATTAGTGATCATGCTGATAACTTGAATTTCTGAAATGTTGTTGCTAAGCAATGCAACTTCAGGCATGTAATGAGGCTTTCCAGTGGCTACTTGAAGATGAAGAAAATTATCTCAGCTTCACAGGTTGTTTGATCATTAACCACATTATAATGGTTGGATGATAAATAAGTTTTCAGCTTGCCCTCTTTCTCCTGCAAATAATTTATTTGTGTATGGTAACTGAAGATCATACAGTATCAAGAAGAAAGTTGTATATTTTGGGATGCAAAGGCAGAACCAAAGAACTTGTGTAGTTCCTTTGTGTAACTTTCTATAAAAAGAAAATTCCTTCCTGCAGCTCATTACTTCACTGGAGGAAAATTAGGATTCAAAGTTGTCCCAGCAGGACCCCTCCCCACACAAGGTGATGCTGCCCCTTTTCTCCTCTCAGTGCAAATCTGCTGTTGGTGGGACCTGGCTGAGGAGACCCTCCAGCTGTGACAAGAACAGGCACAGCTGAGTGCTGAGGCTTTGTTCTTGGGAAGCCAAACCCATGCACAGAACTGGGGCAGGTTGAATTCCTCTGACGTGGCCCAGCCTGGAGCTCCCCAGGGCATCCAGGCTGAGCTCCTCTTCCAGGCACTCCATGACCAGCTGGAGTCTGGCTATTCTTGAATCATCTTTCCATTATTTTCCTTCATTCCATTTATTTTCCTCTCCATTGTAGACATTATAACACCTGCAGATGAAGTACATGGAAACCATGTCCTGAACAGGTAACCTACTCTTGTGCATGCTGCTTGAGGGAAAGAAGGTCCACCCTGACCTTCCTCTCCCAGTGCCTCAACCCTCCACCTACCAAAGGAGGCAGTATCTACAAGTGCAACCAAACCAGCATCTGAAGTATTCAGAAGTGTCATAAGGCTAAAGAAAAGGCCTGGCGAAAATAGACAAATCTTTATTCAGAACTGGTTTGAAAAGTCTGTAATAGATAAGGCCTGGGGCTACAAACTGGAGAAAAAAGGAAATAAAATAAGATATTGATCTCCTGCTCAAAAAGTGCGTTACCTTCTCCCATGCATTTCACACTGCAGCAGACCAAGTGAGAAAAGTTGTATGACTGTGCCACAAGTCTCGTGCAAGTGGGTTGAATTCAAGTTGTAAAAGTAACATTCACAATGTCACTTCAGTGCTTTGTTTTTGCAGATTAATATTTTTGAAGTAGGTGGGTGTTTGTATATGTCCATGGTATTGGAGTACAGAGCTTTCATTGGGGAATCTTGCTAGAATAAATATGTCTCCTACCGCTGAAAGCCACTTTTGCAAAACTACAGAGCAGCTTACATTGAAAAAATTAAAAGTGTAAAGTAAGATGATGCAATTTCTTGCCCTGAAGGATTTTTTAAATATACTTTTTATATACTTTTTCCTCTGAACATGTCGATGTTCAGAGTGAGGCAGGAGTTTTTGAGTAGTCACCCACCCAGCCAAGACACATTTTCCTGTGGGTGAAGGAGTGACATTTTTCTGTCCTCATCAAGACAAATTTTTGGCTGTTTAACTATTAAATCCTTAAAGATTTAATCCTGGAAAAGAGAACATTTTAAATGTTGTGGGTTTGAGCATCTTTGATTTCATTTCTCACCAAAAAGCCACTAAATCCATACTTACAGTGTGTAGACTTGAACCTCATCTAAACATCAGATTAATTTCCTTACCTGTGGGCAGGCAAGCCTCAAAACTCATGCAGCCAAGCGTTTGTGTCATATTCTGTGCACTATTCTTGGCACTGCTAAATGTTTGTGCTCCAGGAGAGATTTCTGTTCATTTTGCTCCTGCATGTTCTATAGATGCCACTGACAGTCAGTAGGTGCATTGTTGGCTGCATCTCATTATAGTCACAGCCAGCTATGTTGAATCATATAAGGAAGGGAAAGCATGTGGGGAAAGGTCAGATGATGGGAAGATTTTTTTTTTGCTTTTAAGGAAGGAGGAGAAATTGGAAATTTAAAAAGCCAGACTCCTAAGGTTTAATTCAGAGCTGGTTGTGCAGCAACACAGGATATTCTCATGCAGGTAAACCTGGCATGAAAGCACATATCCCTCCTTTTCTGTGCTGAGAAAGCCAGGTGAAGGCACAGGCTCTGCGCTTCTGTGGAGAATGTCACCCCAGGCAGGCAGCACACCTCGTATTTCAGCCCTGCAGCAGCAGCACTAGGCAAGGAGCTCAGCGACTTTGATCCTCATAATGATTTTTGTCTTATCTCTGCTGTTTGCTAGTGCAGGAGCAGTCAGGTTTTATTGGCTTGTGCAGCCCCCCTCCTCAGTGGCACACACGGTCTGTGGCTATCTGAGAAGGGGATTTATTTTCTGTATCTGTGATAAAATGTTTTCAGTTAAGTCATTAATCTTCTAGACTGACATTTAACCCTATACAGGCCTAGGATTTCAGCAGCTGGAATCCTCTGCATGAAAAGCCTGACTAATTAATATCCTCCATTTCCACTCAATTAGGAGGAATATATTTTCTAACACAGAAATAGCGCTGTCAAAAAAAAAAAAAAAAAAAAAGATACAACAACTAACATTCAATGAGAATAATTTGATAATGTAATCAAAGATTCTCTCTAGCGTGGCAGTTAAAATTAAACATTGTGAACAGTGCATAATGTTCCCATCTCTTAACAAGTTCATAAATACTTTAACCCTTAGCAGCCTGGATAATTCCAGCATGTTAAGCTTGCTGGACATGGTTGAGCCACACACACACAAAGACAGGAAAAAGACAATGTGTTTTAAAAATGAACGTTTCTTTACATTCTTATATTGCTTTTTATCCTTCTTTATTGTTGGTATTTTTAGCATCAGCACCTCTGTGTGCTCAGGCAGCCCAGCCTGTGCTTAGGGAGCTCTGGCAAATATCAGTGAAGGAGATGGGCCAGGGAAGGCAACTGGGTGGCAGGAGGATGTTGGTCCCCAGGCTGGAGGCTACCCTGGGGCCAACTACAGGGTTAATGGGGAGTGGAATATGCAGAGAAATGTAGAAGAGGAGCCTGAGGAAAGAAAAGGATCCATAGCAGCCCGAGGACTGAGCTTAGTGATCTGTGTCCTGATCCTCCTGGGCCACACAAATGCTTCCTCTGCGCCATATGGGAGCGAGCGACTCGAGCGCTTCAGGCAGGTCTTGCTGGGGGCTCCTCATTCATGAGGAAGCTGATCAAAGGAGTCAGGCAAACGGCTTCTAAACTTGGGGTGAACAAGGGGATTTTGTATTGCCTGTGCCACCTTCAAGGTCACTGATTTCATTACGAGGTCAAGCTCATGACAATGATCAGTCCTCACTGTGTGAATGACAAAGGCTGGATGGGAGAAAGTTTAGCTTCTGGTCCTCTTGTGAATGGACAGAAATGCTTTTTAGCCATTGTAATTCAAGAATCCTCAGTCAAGAAGGAGACGGTGCCTCTAGAAATAAGATTAACAGCTAGTGAGCTTCACAAGAGGGCTTGAGGATTGATTAATACACTGGGACTGCTCGATAGCATGGAAGTGCTGCATATCAATTTACCCAGGGAACTGCCAATGCTGCACGAGATTAGAGCATGAGCCCGTGATCCTCAGATATACAATCTTTCCTAAAGTTTTACATGCTAGACCTTGTAATGGAGTGATTGCAGGTGAAGATGTATGGAGGGCTAATGACCCAGGTGGGGATAGTAAAGCCCCTGACATTTAAACAGCGAAAACCTTCAGCTAAGGAATAGCATTATATGTGTTTGTATGTGTGTATTTCCTTTTGCATAAGTAATTGATAGCTCATTAACAACCCATTAGAGTGAAAACTCCTGGGATAAAGAGCATGTTTTGCCGTTTGTATTTGAAAGCCTAATACAAATAGAAGAAGGAAAACAATTTTGGAATCTGACATAGTTGACTGCTGTGTAGCAGGATCTTTCTCTGGGCTTCCAGCTGCTGTGATCAGCTCGCTCAGGGAGACAGGGAGTTTCCATCCTGACCAGAGCAGCTCCAGCTTTACTAGGTCTGTAACTTTTTTGCAGTAGGATTTTTAATGGTTTGCAGCGTAATGTCCTTCCTGCACTCCAAGGGTTCTGATCTCCACAATGGCATAAAATGCTCAAAATGGTTCTCTGGTTGAAACCCTAAGGACTGGTAGAAGGAAAAGAAATTCCCAGCCAGAGACATTCAATATTTCAAGTACAAACATGAAGGGGAACCAGCAGCCCTGCTGTACAAGGCTTGGAGAGGGTTAGGGGCTAAGGAAAGCAGCCTGGACTCAGAGCACCCCATGATAATGCTGTCAGCAGGATGCTCAAGGCTGACAGAAAGAAAATGCTAACCAGAGAGCAACCTCTCCTTGGCAGGTGCTCTATCCACAGGCCAGTGCTTTGAAGCACGTAAAAAACTTTACCAACATTTGTTCAAAGGGCTGAGCTAGGTTGCTGCCTGTCAAAAGAATGGCTACTCCCTTCTTGCCAAGGATTTGTCACAGTCACCAAGGAAATGGAAGATTTAGGTCCAAGTTACATCGTGCACCATCCATTTCATCCAGTAACTGCATCATAAGCGTTGAAACAATGCAGGGTGAAGCAACCAAACTCAGCTTCCTTCTCTCCACCCTCCCAATGTCCAAATGATAGACTGTCACTATCCCCACTCCTCTCCTCTTGACCCAGCTCTAGGCATCTTGTCCATGAATGAGTGTGGAAAATGTGAGTGCCTTCACAAATGCAGCTCTCAAAAGATAAAAGATAAATAGGATGCATTTTCCAAAAAGAATTAATTCTATGCAGTTATACATTTGGCCAACCAAGGTATCTCTTTTGAAAAACATTGATAAATGAACTAGAAAATAATGCTGAGCCAGGGTTAAAAGCAATTTCTTTGCTCTTATGTTTATTTCACAGCAGGCCAGGGAACTAGGAGAAGACTGATGGAAGAAAAAAAAGAAGTGTGTACCTTGAAAGAAGTGTGTACCAGAAGTTTTGTTTCTAATGTGTCTTGCAACAAAACAGATCACCATGTCTTCCACTCTTCTAGCATGTAAATCGTTTTCAGATTTTAGCATAAATAAATTTTGCATAAACGGAGTCTTTTATTTGGCTCTGAATATGTAAGACAGACAAGACATTTAAAAACTATAGGAAAATTATTCATTTCCTCTGACAATTTTTAAAATCAAAGGCATGTATTTTGGAATAATACATACTAACTAGAAAAATAATTTTTAAAAAGTCTTTCACAAATGTTACCAAATTAAATATAACCTTCAATACTATTTCTGAAACATATTTTCTTATCAGAGGATCCTCATATTCAATTTATTCCGTTGTGTTCCTTTGACATGATAGCAATGTAACAATGAAATAGTCAATGACTGGAAAATACATATTTATCCAAGAGAAATAGGTGCATCAACACTTTCTTCTAAATGCTCTTTATCATTGTATTTAGCAGACAAAAGCAACATCCCATTCATAACACAGGAAACTTAACAAAAGGCAAGCAGATATCATTGCTACTTGATCCTGTAAAATATTCAAATGGAAACAAGGAGTTGAAGGTGAAGTAAGGAAAATAATCACCTTAAAAAGAAAGAGAATGTTATTTTTGACAACTGGACCGAACCTGGGAATACACTTACTGAGTGAGAGGGCAGAATGGGAAAGGTCAGTGTGGAGCCCAGACTGCCTGCAATCACTGAACAGCAGCGTTGTCTGGGGAGGATGGAGTGAGCAGAGCACGACAGGCGTGTCAGAGCCTGAGGCAAAGCCACCGAGCCCAGCCAGCCTCTGCAGCCTGAGCAGGGCTGCAGGTGCAGGAGGGGCTCAGCCTGCACATCCTGCAGTGAGCTGCAGGCCCAGGGCAAGGAGAGCCCGTCCCCCCCAAACACTGATGCTTCTTGTGAAACCATGAATGATAAGCATGGAATTATTAATTATAAAGCCTGCAGACTGTGGGGAAAGTGTGAGGGCACCTGCCCTGGAAGGCTAACTAGCCCTGGAGACTTCTGGAGAAACAGATGTGGCTGCTTTGCAGCTGTGTGCTGGTTTTGAATTTCACCCCTTTCCAGGCTAGGAGCTTTAATTTTATTTTTTTTCCTGAAGTTTTCTTTTTGTTATACTGAGCACTTTTTTTCAGTTAAAAGTTTCAGTACAGGTTTCTTATTAAGCTTCATCTAAGATCATCACCAGCAAAAGCATTTGCTGAGTGCCTGGAGTTAGTCAGAAATTCTCCTTTCATCGTGAGTGATTCCACACCCATCCATTATTCAACCATCTTCTCAGATCAGTTTTAACCCCAGAGAGAAGCCAGATGAGACAGACCACCACCCTGATCAAGCCTGAAAATTCTGGTAGTCTTTCTAGCAGTGTTAATACTCTACAAATCAAACAGGCTGGTTTTTTTTAAGGTATTTAGACACCTAACTTACACTGCAATAAATTTAAAGGTCTTTGAACAAATTCTTATGCAAGAAACTCGTATTAGGGAAAGAATGCTTGTCCTTCTTACTTAAAATGAAATAAAAGATCTTAAGTCTCCTAATGAGCAGCGATATTCTTGAGTGCCAATTTAAATGGAAAAAATTGCTTTCATTATGCAGATTTTGATGCTGGCCGTGTCATGACACTACTTTCTCCAGAGGATTAATTTAAGTCCAGTAAATCAGAAAAGAATCCCCTTGAAAGTGATGAAGTGAACAAGAATTGAAATTGATTTATGCAAAGTGAGAAAGTCCTGAAAGTGTTGTAGATTATGCAAATGATTAAAAAAAAATAAAAAAAAAAAAAAAATAAAAAAAAGAGAGAGAGAACAAGAATAAAGTAATTTGAAATTTAGAGGGGAAAAAATCAAATTGCATTATACAAGAAATAGTAACTCTTCAGTTAAAGGTCTTTTTATTTGATTTTGTAAATGGAATAAGTTAATAATAACTTTAAAAGAAATTAAGAATGCAGTGCATATTGAAATGAGCCCCAGTCTTGCCTGGGACTAGACCTTTGCCAGCTCCTGTGACAAAAATATTGAATAGGAACACCCATGTGCGGTTATTTTTAAATAGCATCGCTGCCTGCTGGCAGCTCGAACTGCAGCGCTTTAGAGAGTACAGAAAGAGGAATCTGATTAGTATCTAGTACAAGGTGCAAGTTCAGGCTCATTAGCCAGTGGTGATGAAAGCATTAACGCCCTTCAAGGAGTGCGTTTACTCTGAACACATTTGCTCATTAGGAGGATGAAGGCCTCTTTTTTCACAATGCATCTGAGCTGTGAAAGAGTTTAAGGAAACTCTCTGCTTTATCAGGAGCTTTGTCTCCTCATGCTGAAAACCAAAGGGAGGTCCCAGGGCACCATCACCAGGGATGGGACTGAATTCTCTTGGCAGCGCCTCTCACAGGGCAGCTGCCCCACCCAAGGGGTCAGCGAGGTTTTCTCTAAGGTACAGAAGAGGAGCCGGAACTTCCAGTTACTTGAGATGAACTCAGTAAGAATGCTCCATGTAGAAAGAGAAGACTCATTGCTATGAGCCAAAGTGGTTTAGATCACCAGTTTGCAGAGAATTGTCCACATCACCCTTGGGCAGATGAGTCACAGCTCTTCTGCCTGGCACAGAGTCATTGTCACTTTAGTGCAGCCACAGCTACAGCAGATTCTATTTTCCTGTGGATCAAGCCAACATTTAAAGCCAGCAGGAATGGCAACCTCCTACTGCATCCTGAATGGCAGCCTTCTAATGCATCCAGTCACAGAGGTAGAAGAAATGAGGAAAGTAATTTGAAAGTGGACCCTTCAAACACTATTAGAGACAGGCAGGAGTTTCTTGAGAAAATGGCTTGGTCTGTAACAAGAGAAATGCCACCAGTAATTGCACACATTTCAAAGAAACTTTTGCCCCAAGACACTTGCCATCTTTGACGTAGGATCAAGGCTGGACAGCAAAACAGACAATTAATTGCTCATAGGACACGTCCTTGTTCCTGCCCTCATTCTCCTTCAAATAAGGGGATTTGCTTCCAGACCCACTTGAGCTGACTACTCTTTTCTTCCTTGTCTTCCAGAAAATAATTCAAAAGTTATCAGCAGAATGTGGCTGTAGAAAAGGCTCTTTCTTAATTCTTAGTCTCACCAAATTTAGCCGAACTATTGTTAGTTTTCTGGCACATGGGGGAGTAGTTATGCACATGGAGACATGCAAAACAAAGGAATTGTTCCATGTTCTTTCAAAGCTGCTTGAAATGTCTTCCCACTCTGCAGCCTATTATTGTTCAGAGAAATGTGACACACTGACACCCCTTGCATGAATACTGGTGCACAGCTTTGTTAGCCTGGTACAAGAATTTCTACAAAAACACTGACTTGTAAAGAGGGTCAAAATACAGATATATCTGCCCAGTGAAAGTTTAGAGAAAAACAGAGATTGCAGTCCATGCTCCAAGAAAGAAATGCTCTTGTTTTTTTTCATTATTATTAACCCTCTCTTTCACAAGCTTCCAATGTCTTTGATAACAAAATCTTCTCTTCAGACATGATGAACTGCCAAGCCATTGTGTTATTGTTGGGAAAGATGCTGTCTTCATCAGCTTTGTCAGCATTTCATGTTGTGAGTTCCATTATACATGGCAAAAAAAAAAAAAAATACATTGTGCAGGGAAAGATGCATATATATGCCAGACAAAATCCCTCTACTGTGCCACAGTAAAAAAGGGGAATCCTGATATTTAAGAAAATGATCCTATCTGTATCTTCCATCCTTCTGATCTCCTAGTAACTATGAATGAAATATGTTAAGGTATTTTATTATTTTGGGGAATATTAGTTTACTACAAAGATACATATTATTTAATCAGCAGCAGCGGCATCTCTACAAAAAATGGTGACTTTGTGAGAATTGTCACAACAAGAGGTTACTCCAATAAGAGATTTCTAATGAAAGGGAATTATACTGATTATTAATGAGTTCCAAATGAATTCAAGTCCCATGGTAAGGGCAAGCTTAAAATAACACAGAGGCAAAAAGTACTGCAATGGAAAACAGTCAGTCTGATCAGAGATGCATTGAAATGTAGCTTCAAAAGAGTAATCAGACAGAACTGAGCCAATTTTACTTGTGAAAGTAATTATTTTGCTTATGTCATACTCACCTCTCAAAACTGTTCAAAAAAGAACCTTATGCTCCACCAATCCATGGATTTTTGTACCTTCTCAAGACATAAATTCAAAATAATAGGAAAAAAAAAAGAAAATAAGAAGAAAAAAAGGGTTGCATACTCAGAAGAGGAGAAGAAAGAATGAGAGAGGAGTGCAGACACTGATCATTCTCAAAATGTGTTAAAACCAAAGAAAGAAGGTGCAGTATGGAGGAGGTTGGTTATGCCTTGAAGCATCCCAGTGAAGCCTGAAGATAAATGCAATATATTGTCAGCACAATGCCTTGTTATAAAGAAACTGGTGCCTTTGTTTACCATCCTGTGTTGTAGGCACTCAGAGAGGGCAAAGACAAAGGAAATAAAACTGTTAAATGTAGTCACATAGTGTTTTGAACAGATGAAATACTAATTTTCTATCCTATTTCTTTTCCTTACACTTCTGATGTTGTAAGATTTGCATGGCTGGCAGCTCCAGGTATTACAGTGCATCCTATGGTATGGAGGTGAGTCACCAAAATTGCAAAACCAGTTTTGACCGAAGTAAAGCTGAAATTTCTGGTACCCAGACTTGTTCTTCAGTGTGAAATAAATTTCTGCTACCTCTGTTTTCTATGCTGGGCTGTGCTGAGGTGTGCTGCCCTCAGCATCAAGCCCTCCCCTAGGCAGGATGCACCATGCCTCTTCAAGTGCCAGGAGCCCCCATCCCCGGACCCCCACCTCCACAAAAAGCTGCCAAGGAAGATTTAACAACTCACCAGTGAAGTTACACAGAGGGAAGGAAATTGAAGTTTACTAGAACAAAAGTGCCTCCATAACAACTTTCCACCTGTGATCATGCTCCATTAGGCTGAAATGGGCAAGGACTGAGATGCATCTCTGCTCATGGGTCTTTGGATTTTATTTGCTTTTTCTTTGTGAGGTTCTTCCAGAGAAAGGGGATTGTGCTGCTTCTCTGACACTGGATACCATGGTCCCCCTCTATGGAAAAAGGCTGTTTGGAAAAAACAATAGCCTGAATCAAGGGTGGTGAACTTGGTAGGGCAAGAGTTCTCTTCTGACTTAGTTGGGCTCCATGTAGCACCTGAACTTGAACCGAGTAAAGGAACACTGGGGACAAGGCAGATTACTGTGGGGTATGGCATCATGAATAAATTAATTACTGAGCAGATCCCTTGAAGATTCTCTTTCTGCTCTTTCTTCTTTCCACTCCTGAGTTACTCATCCAGCAAGCAGCCACATGAGGCAAGCAAACTTTGGACACACAGCCACTGTGCAGATAATAGTAAAAATTGGCAGCTGGTAAATTGTAGGTGTAGAAGAAGGGATCCCAGGTGATCTCACCCCTGATAAGTCACAACTGTACTAACTAGCAGAAAAGAAGAATAGCCTTGCCCTTAATGGGTTGCAGCTGTGACTAATAAAGATAAGTGTGATAAAAGGGGTGGGCTGGGTGGCCAGGGAGAATTCTGAAGGAGGAGGATCCTTGAGGAAGAGAACCTTGAGGAGCCCTGAGAAAGAAGGAAGCAAGCTGCTGCAGCAGAAGATCTACTATGGGGTCAGTCTGGGTCTGATGGAGTCAGAGCCTGCAGTCACAGCTGAGCTGGGTGAAAGCTGTGTACAGTCTGCAAACCAACACTGGCAGTCACAGTCCAGCAGGAAACAGCCACAGGCAGAGTCTGCAGCTGGACCCTACAGTAGGAGCTTGCTGCAGTCAGAGTCAGGGTGGCAAAGCTGTAAGGAATAAACTGGGACCCTTTTCATGTTGAATGAATGAGAGTCTGTGTCTTGGCTCATTTCTGCCCCTAATGAGAGGTCTGCTGCAACATTAAGTTAGGTTGCTAAAGACAGCATTAATCTGGTGATGCAAGTATTCCCAGTTAAGAGTGTTGTCAGTAAGCTTAATCTGTAATTAGCAGAGTGCACAACCTTTATTTCTGTTGGCACTCACAATCTGGTTTCTAATGGCTTATGAATTATAGGTATGTCCCTTCCTTTTATAGAAAAAGATATTTCCAATTTGTCATTCCTACTCAGACTCCTTGACATTGTGGGATTCCAAAATCAAGCAGATATATTTTTGGCAAGAAAGCCCCATGTTTCTGTGATTTCTTAATATGTGCTAACATTATATTTAATTTTATTATGGTATCTCATCCTCTCAGTATTATATGAAATGCTGTGGAGGAATACTTGTGCTCAACAGCATTGCAAATCCAGATTGTCCCATGGGGGATCAGATGGTTTTAAATGTTACAAATTTGGAAAATGCTGAGAATCTCAGCTTTCTAAAGCACATGCAATGTATGTCAGGACATGTAGCTAACCAATAATGATGCATGAGTACAATAAGCTCTCCACTAAACATATATATTAATGTACTAAAACACATTTAGTACATTAAAAAGCATTTTAATTAAACCAACAGCAGCATCTTTTCTCACTCCCTGGCAGATAAACAAGGTATCTGGGTTGCATTTCCTTGTTGTGTTGACCTGCCTCTCTGGAATTGTGTGTAGTGCTTAACAGGCTGGCATGGCTTACCCTGCAGCAGGAACAGTGTGACCTTCCCCCTCTTCAGAGGGGCTCTGGGCTGAGGTCAGCACCTGTTTTGGCTATGCAGAGTTGCTGGGACTGCCTTTCACATGCCCATCCCTAATGCACCCACCTCCTTTTGCACTTCATGGCACTACTGAAGCAATTTGCTGATGCAGAGAATAAGCTGAGAGACACAAGCCTACAAGTTTCTTGGTCTTTATCAATCTTTTTTGACACAGTGAGTGTGTGTGGCTGTCATTGATATTTTTGCAATTCCAGTACCTGAACAGAGGAACATGTGCCATTTCGGGCACAAAAAACATCTGTGCAAGGCTGAGAGCCATGGCACAAAACTCGCCACACAGCTTGGACCAGCACCTGGGGGCTGGTGTGATGCTTCACAGCAATTGAGACAGCCCTGCATGGCTACAGCTATGTCATGAGACTCTCACCCTCAGAGTAAAACTTGGAAAATGCAAGATTTTGTGAATATAAAACATAAGTCCTAATATTCCAGTCATAATTGCTCTCCTTTTTTTCCCACACTCCAATGCATATTTGAATTGATTCCTCTGGATATTCCCTGATTCAGTATCAGTGGGGAAAACTGCAGGCAATCAAAGACAAATTGAATATCTGCTTTGTGCTTGATAATTACTTTTTTGAAGAAAAAAATTATCTGATGTAAGGAGAAAGAACTAGACTAAGAATCTGATACCCCTGATGTCTGTTTCCCAGTTAGGGTTGGATATTTTGTAGTTGCTTGTTCTTTTATATATACATATGTGTTCGTTTTATATTTTTCTTAAACCATGCTTCTATTAGTGACTTTTAAAAAGTGAACTTTTTGCCATTTGTCTGCCTTTTATTGCTGAATATGAAATACTAGTAGTAGTATTTTTAGAAGTGATTTATTGTCTGATGTCAGCATTTTATTTTTTCTTTGTGAAATGAAGCTTTTTCATAGCTATTTTAGAAGTTTAAATTAGCCAGGAGAAGGACCAGTGCTTTTGAGAAATAAGAGTCAGAAGGAAATTACTATGATGAAAGGAAGAGAATAAGAAATAGAAAGGAGGCTGAAAGGAAGGAGAGGAAGTTAGGGGTGCAGTTTAGGCAGTATTTATAAAAAACCTGTGTTCTGTCACAGTCTTGCTTCTACCAAATGATATTTTGACAAGTAATAAAATGTAAGATGGGTATGGAGGTCTGGCTTCAGCTCTCCTGTTTATGAGGTATGCAACTCTTTTACAAAGAAAAGATAGAAATGTCAGCATCTCTATATTTGGGAAAAATGAGAAACAGCAAGGTGACTTGTCACAAGATCTGTCACCACTATAACTATCTTATTTGTATTCTGCAAGCTGGTTTTGAGCTTTGTGTCCATTTTGTGACCAGCTCACAAAGATGCATATCTGCTCCATAGGTGGGCATTGCTGTTATTTTTAAGCATCCTCAGGAAAGATGGGATCAGCTGGAGACAGTCCAGAGGGGAGGGTGTGAATGGGCAGAAAAAACAGGAACATCTCCTTTGGCCTGGCTGAGCCAGACTTATTGGCAGCTGTGCTGTACAGAGGGAAACCACAAGCTGAGGGGAGCAGCATCTCCTCTTGGCTGGGCAATTGCAAGGCCAGGGCTGGGGCACTGTGTCCCCCAGTATGAGACAGATTGGCAAACAGGAGAGGATTGTCTAGGGTGGGCAGGGGAATGAAGCCTTTACCAAGTGAGGAAAGGCTTGAGAGGACTTTTATTTGGTAAGAACCAGGCATTAGCATGAGACAGATAACTAGTAACCCATACAACAATCATTACACATAGTTAAATAGGTGCTTAAAAGACTTTTAGATGGCTCTAGAGTCTGAGTGCCACCCCTTTCCCCTTGCACCTGTGCAAAGCCACCACGATGCACATGGCTCAGGCTGCAGATGTTTTCTCTGTAGCAGAGTCAGTAAAGTTCCTCACTGCTTGAACACAGGAATACTGCCAGATGAAGGTGGCTCATTGCCATCACTTTTCCACACTTACATTGTCAGAGATGCTTTCCTCAGTGAGGGACAGCCCTTAGCTGGCACCTGGGGGTGAATCTATGCCCTCCCCAGTGGATGCTGCCCCACAGGCTCTGGCTGTGGTGGGAAGAGACAATGGCTGTAGCCAAGTTCACCAATGGCCCCTGACATGGGAAATGATGAATAAGGGCTAAGGACCATCCAGAGCTGAAGGAGAGGATGCAGGAGACAGGATGGGACACAAGGCTGCCATGTACAGCTGAGGGATGCCAACACTGCTGTGGTGTCAGCAGGGAAGAACCTGACCCTAGGCTGAGCTGAAATGGGGCTTCTGGCCCCAGGTGGATCCAGCAAAGGTTGAGCAGGAGCAGCAGAGCCCCTGGTGGCCCCAGGCTCTGACATTTGTGTAGCTAACTCCTTGAGAAGACAAGGAAGTATGAAAGCTGCCCAGTAGTTGCTCAGTGTGACATTGCTTCAGGCACAACTAGCAGGGAAAAAAATAGAAAAGTAGATCTTTTCTCTCTCTGCAAGTTTTCTGGTGGCTGAAATATGCAGGAATCTATTTTTGGAGGTGATCAAATAATGAGTGTAAGGAACTCTGTTGTGTTCACTGCATGGGGAACAAGGAGAGTAAAAAACACCCTTTCCTCACAGGGTAGTTAACCAAGAACATCCATATGCACTCATCACTTTGGTCATATTTCAGCTCAACAAAACTGAAATATCAAATAGATTTTATAGACACATTCCTAATGATTATAATTTTTGTGGGGAAGAAAAATAAATTCATGGTGTTTCTCAAAATGTAATGCCTTTGTGTTCTGTTTCACTGTGTGTAGCTGAGGTCTTGGGCAGATTCAGAGATGTCCACCAGACCACAGGAAAACATGCACTCTAATTGCACCCTAATATAAAAGTTCCCATGTGGCCATTCAGCTGCTTGAGAACCACACCATGGCCCATGAATCCTTGTTGCTTTTAACTTGAAACACTCCCAGTAAAGGAAGAGAAGGCAATGAGAATAGGTAGCTGGGTCTCCCTGAACCTCATCCTTTGCCTTCAGTCTTTAGGTAGGCTGGATTCAGCCCTATTTTCATGCCTGTGGATGCCCTCAGCAGCTGCCAAAACCTCACCTTGAGCAGGTGATGCTCCCTCCCTCCCTTCCTTTGTCCCTTCCAGCAGTGCAGTGTGTGTCTGGGTGTGACATCTGGGGCTGAGGTCTGCCTCTGGGAAAAACAAACCTGTTGTTTTGGCTGGTAGGTGTGCAGGTACCTTGCAGAGAACTACAAAACCCCTGCTCTTCCCCAGGCCAGAGGCATTCCCCAAGCTGTGTCCACAGCCTCAGGCACAGTTTAGGGGACAGCAGGGGCTGCCTGGCACTGGGACTCAGCCCAGCCTGGCCTGAGCAGCAGTAAGTGGGTGGCATGGCCAAGCCTGTCCCCTCCTGCCTTTCTGCTCTGCTGCATGCCAGACAGAAATGATCCCTTTGTTAATTTAAATAAACAGAAACACAGCAATGACAGGTTGTTTATTATAGGCTCTAGGCAAGAATCCATGTTTTCAGGATCACATGGAATTCTGTGGTAACAAAGTGAGGCAAGCTGGGAAAATGCCTGCAGGACCCTTTGATTAATGCTATATTGCTCCTCCTGCCCCTCCTCACATTTCCTACTGCTGCTGGTCTGAATTCATAGGGTTAACTGAAAGCAGGCAACAATGGGATTTTTACAGATCTGAGCAAGGAAAAGTAAAATAATGACCTGGTTAAGCCAGGCTCAGGTACTCAGCTTCAAAGGAATGATGATAACAATGTCCTGTCTCTACCCAGGCAGGCTGGGTAGCCAAGTAGCCAAGCCTGCTTTCAAAGGACCCCTAACTCCTCCAAGATTCCAAAAGAGGGCAGGGAATTATGTGAGCCAGGAAAAGCTGACAGGCTAAAGATATGTTGGGGAAAAAAAAAATTAATCTCAGGAAACAGGCTGTAAGCCTGATAGCTAGCTTCCAGTTTTCCATGTTGGGGAAAAATGCTATGTCTGCCAATGCTCCAACAAGGAAAATTAAGCATGAGTACAAATTTATAATATGTAAGGCACCTCTCTTAAATCTGTTCTAAGAGCTATGCAACTTTTTGGCAAAATGAATTATAATTTTATTTCTGTTAAGCTACTGTTGCAGGCTATCAGCACACTAGTGCTGGCAGCCCCACATTCCAAATAATGGAGTGAGAATTGCAGAATTTCATGCAGGAGCTATCTCCTGGCATTTTGGGCACAGGGGAAGGGACAGGGGACCTTAGAAGTGTCCACAGCAGTGAGGGTAGCAAAGCTAACCCAAAATCACTGATGCAAAGGATTTAAGGCATCCTGGGTGACATTGTATGTGTTCTGTTTAGGTCCTTCCTGGACACTGCAAGACCTACATTGTTGTCCAAATGATAATTTTTTTCCTTATAAACCAGCCTGTAATTCCTCATAAATCCATCTTGCTGTCTCACTGAGATTGCATTGACTTTTCATTTTTCACTCCCTGTGGCATTCTATGGTTAGAGAAAACACTGTGGTGAGCTGGTCACGCTTCAATAGCTCTCACAAATGGACTTGTCAATAATTAAATTAATATATTTTCAGACAATGAAGAAAATATTTTCAGCAGAGCTGTGAGTTAGTAGTGCTCTGCTTTCAGAATATTTTGAGACCACAAAGGCAACAGCAGAATCCAAATCTAGCACATTAAAAAAAAGAAACAAAAGCAACTGAGTTTCCACAGTCTTCATTAATTTAATTTAGCTTGAATAATTCATGTAGCATAGCCCCTCTGTAGTATATTTTATCTGGAGATGCAAAGGCTCTTTAAGAAGTTGGGCAGTGTAATTATCTTTTTACAGGTGAGGAAGCAGAGATAATCTCCTCACTCAAGCCTCAGGCAGCAGGCAGGATTTTCCTGAGGCAGGCACAAAGCCCCTTTCTGCCAGGTGTCACTCTGCAAGAAGACAAGCCTTTGCCTGGTGTGTGAGGAAAGCAACTCCAGAAATTTGGCTTCTAACCCTGAGTGTGGCACAAGTAGGAGCTGCACCTCTGCAAATGAGGTCACTTAATTGACTGTAAGGGTCAAGTGTTTAATGCAGTGCCACTCTGTGTTGACTCAATGAGTACAAATCTGAAAACCACAAGTGCTGGGGGTTCTCTTGGCAATCTAGTGCTTACTCTAGTGGCATCCAGCCCTTTGGCAATCCTCTCCTCAGCTGTGGTTTCATGGCACAAAGTCTCCACACAGTCAGCAGTGCTAAGGGGCTGATGCCCCATTGCTGCTGCTTGCCCAGCTCTCCTCACACACCAGACCTTCATGCAACCTGACACAGAACTAAAAATGACAACTAGAGCCACTGTTGGAGCAGGTCTGTTGGTTCCTCCATCACATTCAGAGTATTGTGGAAAAATAGTGCCTCAGGCAGAAATCTCTTTGAGCAGAACAGTAGGAAGAGACTTCAGGCTGCTACTGCCACCAAGGACCATATCTTACAAAGCCACAAAATCATGGTCCAACTTTCAGTAGCCCCTCCCTCATTTGAGATCAAAATTTTTGATGCAATTGAGCTTACTGGTCCAGGATACCCAGATTTGGGGTTGCATTTAGCAGTCTAAGCTTTTAGAGGTCAGCTGAGCAACACTCCAGATGTATTTTCTTAGCTAATGCCAAGAGTCCTAATATCTGAGCCTGTGCCATAGCTATCCATACTGGTGCAAGAGACGGAGCTCTAAATCTGTTTGAAGATTGTTTCTTGCTAATGGAAAACACTCAGTGTGAACCTTTCATTTTTTTTGCCTATCAAGGCAAAAGCTTGGTGAACCTTTAAAATGTGTTCCACACAAAACTGAAGCTTGGCAGCAGTTACATGGGGCTTTCCTATGACAGACAAAACCCTTTCATCCTAAACTGCATATTGCCAAGAAAGGTAAGAGAAGAAAATAGGACACAAGAAAAATGTTTTTTAGAAGAGGATGGACAAATGCATCCCACTACTATTGCAATAGTAGTGGCCAGTAATTAAAGAGTCTAACAAAATGTACTTATTTGTGACATACAAGATGGCAGGCAGTCCTGAGGGAGCACTGTGATCAATTCTATTACTAGGAGAAAGAAAAGTTAAACAATGTAGGAGGGATTTGAGCGCAACACTGATGGCTTCCTAGTCTTTTTTCCTTTTGCGCCTGTTTTACCAAACATTTCAATTTATTATTGCTCAAATTCCCATCTTATTCCTTTTGCTGTTGCTCATAGTGTCAGTGTAGCAATTAGCTAGACAAGACAGGAGCTATTTGCTGTGATCTGCTCCTTAGACATCAGACAGACTCTGAAAAAAAAGAAAAAAAAGGACTCAGAAACCAGACAGGACAAAGTGGACCAAATAAAATCGGCAATCAGAAAAACAGAAGTACTTGTATGAGAACATTTATGGGCTAAGGTGAAATCTTACATGTTCTTGGAGAACCCTGATTTTGAATTTTTTTTTTAGAACTTGTTGTCATTAAGTTTAGAATAGTTTGAGGGTTTTTTTCTGGGAAATAAGACCCTATTGAAATTAATTTAGTCTCATCCAGAATGAGAAACTGGATCTAAACAATCTTTAATAGTTTGTCTTAAAAGAAGCATCAGTCATCAAGGCACTTAAATTCCCCTTGTGGTTTTAGGGGAAGGAAGGGCAGACAAGTAACAGAAAGCCACATCTCTGTAACACATCCCATCAGGTTCATACAAATTATCTGTGCTTTCAGTGGGTTGTGCACTAGAGAAGGAGATGTTATTTTGGGACCTAGGGAATAACAGAGCAAATAGGTTTGTATCATTATGTGGTCCGTACACAAAATTCCCAACCCTTCTGCAGGGGAAAATTTTAAGTTGTGTAACCTCAGTTGGTAACCTCACCTCAGCATCTGATGTGAGCCTCTGAGTGGCCACAGTGCAGGCAGAGGCACTGCCAGCAGTAATGACATGACAATAAGTCAACTTCACTGTAATGGAGGGGCTTGAAAATGATGTTTGCTTGGAGGTCATCTGTCACCTAGAAAGGAAGGATGATGAAGAGTTCTCACATGAAATCATTCTTTGTCTTACTGCAACTGATGAGCTCTACAAAACTGGGTTTGGTAAAAATGACCCTAGCCATAAACAAAATGTTCTCCATGGAAAGGGCAGGGCTTCATAGCCTGCCAAGCCTGTGAGCATTTCAATCAGAGACCTCTGGTGTTGCATCCTGAAATATCCCTTGATAGAGTAATTGTAATAACAGTTTACCTGAAAGTCCTGCAGAGACTGACCTAGAGAGTCAGTATAGGCTGACCTAGAGAGTTTAGGAGACTCAGACTATAATTTAGCAAGTTCTCTCTAACACTTTGAGCTGAACTAAATCTCCAGGTGCTTAAACTGATATAAATTTTTAAGTAAAGCTCATAGCTGTATTATTCCACCTTTACCAGGGGTGAGACTTACCCTAGAAACAAGTGATTTAAAGGGGAAAGTGATTTAAACCAGTAATTTTTACTTTGCAAAGTGGCCAGCTATTAATATGCAATGATTAGCTATGCTGTCTCTGTCAGCATGCAAGGCTTTTTACTCTGCTAAGAGGTGATTGTCCACCAGAGGCATGGGTTACAGGGATACTGATAATGCACAGGGTTAGCAATTCAGGCCATGTTTACCACACAATGCTGCACTCTAAGGGAAATTTCTTCATTCTGATTAATTTTCTTCTTTTGAGATCACATCCAGATACCTTCATATGGCTCCTTCTCCATGACACTACCAGTTACTCATCATCTTGAATCTGAAAGTCACCAGCCACCCCTTTTTTATTATTTTAATCCAGTCAATGGACTAAAGTTGGCACACTGTAAAGCCTTGTCTCTACCAGAAAAGTGAGTCAGTTTAATAAATTGATTTAAACTTAGGTAAATTACTATGATAGATGTACTGAAGCAGGTTTAGCCCAAGTTGCTATTGATTTATCTTGCATCAGTTCTGCTCCTATCATGAATGCCAATCATGATTCCTGTTTAACCAGTGCATTCAGACTGGCAAAGTCACAAGGCAAGGGAAAAAAGTCAAAGCTGAAGTTTTCTTCCTTTGCAGGAGACAAATGGATCTTGTTGATATCCTGTTGTGTGTTGTAAAAAGCAGTGAAATGGTGGAAGAAGGGAAAGAAGATGGCACAGAGGCATAGAAATGGGCAAAGCACACACAGTTGGGAAGGGTTTGGGAAACAGGAAAATTTCAGAAAAGCAGTGATAGTTGTAAACCAGTATTTTCCATCCCATTTAGCTGTCATTTCTCATCATTAATTTTTGCTGTACATAGGCAATACCCTGTGCTGAAAAGACCTTTTCACCTGCTGCAAAATCATCCCAAAACACCACAAGAGACTCCTGAAGGGCTCTCTGTGTCAGAAACATCAGCAGTGCTGACCTTCAGGCACAGGGTAGAGATTGTTAAAAAAAAAAAAAAAAAGGTTTGGCTTCCAGAGTATGCTCAAGGGGTCTCCAAGCTTTATGCTGAAAGCCTACAAAATTGTCACACTGACATTTTCTGGGTATGTTTTGTTGCTCTACTGCAGCTATTAAACCCCCCAGACCTTTCAGAAAGCTACTGCAGCTGCTTGCACAGCTTACTGTGACATAACCCCACAGCTTGTAAGGGGCCTACCAAGATTTCTGTCTTGCTCTGTGCACAGATTACTGCTTTGGACACAGCTCCAGAGCTCATGTACAGCCACTCATTGCAAACACTTCCTCTGGGTACTGCAGTCCTGAAATCATCTACAAAGCAAGAAGACAATGTCTCACTCTGTCTGAAATCCAGCCCCTTTGGAAGGGCAGGCACACAGCTATTATTTTACTTGTAAAATTATTTTATTTTAAGGGAAATGACTGTAGTAGGACTCCTGCCAATGATTCTTTTACTCATTCCCTTATACAGGGATGTATGTAATATGGGATGTGTGTGTGTATGTTAGGGATTCCTGACCCAGCAGGTGGAAATACCACAATCAATTATTCATAGAATGATTTGGATTGGAAAGGATATTAAAGATGATCTAAATCCAGCACTACTGACATGGGCAGGGACACCTTCATCTAGACCAAGTTGCTTAGGGTCCCATCCAACCTGGTCCTGAACACTTCCAGGGATGGGGACTCACAACTTCACTGGGCAACTTGTTCCACTGCCTCATCACCCTCACAATAAAAACACTCCTAATATCTAATCTGAACCTCTCCTCTAATTTGAGTCCATTCTCCCTTTTCCTGTCACTACATGCTCTTACCAAAAGTCCCCTCCATCCTCCTGGCCACACTGCCTTTGGTTCAGCCCAGGACACAGCTGGCTTTCTGGGCTGCAAGTGCACATTGCCCAGTTTTGTTCAGCCTCTCATCCACCAAATTATTTGAATTGCTTTCAGTGCAGGTTTTGTACACTTTCTTACACTCTCGATTCAATGTGAATGGACAAGTTGCTGTCTTGTCATGGCTCATGGTTGGACACATGGCAGATTTTTATCATACAGGAGATCCTCATCTGGAGTAAATAAATACCCCATGTGCAGGTATTGTACTGACCACTTATGGTATTTTGAAGAACAGAAGGATCTCTCTTTTAATCTACAGAGCACTGAACTACTGACACTCACAGAATGGCAGATGCTGTACTGCAGGGGACTTGTGGTTTCTTTGTTGCTGGACCACAGTACTGAGGCTGCATCTTGCATCAACCCATCTGCTCTTCCTTGTGATTTCAGAGGGACTCAAGCACAAGGTGGGTTATATTTATTGAATCACAGATTTCCTTTACTAAAAGTCTTGGATGTAAAATTTGAATGTCTTTGTGTCTTTCATAGGCTTTGAAAGGACACTTCCTCTTCAGTAACATTAACTTTGCTGCCTATTTTTCTTTCTGGTAAATTCTTTGGAGGTGGAGGGAGTTGAATCTCAAACTGCAAATGCAGTCTGGGCTTGTCCAAGGAAGAGGAGCCAGCAGAAAGATTGGCATTATCTGGCAGGCTTTGCATGGGGCAGTAAGCAGCAGTTTACAGGATTACTTGTCAGGCAATACATTTTAATGGGTGCAAGTCAGTCTTCAAGTGATGCTGTGAAATATTTTGCATGTCTACTATCCTTCTGGTACTTTCTCTCCAGATCTGTGCTGGGTTACTGAGTCAGAGAAAGCTGAAAAGCAGTCCCAGTCATCTCAGCTGGATTTAAACTCTCTTACCCAGGCTGTGCTTCCTTGAGAAGGATTTCACAGTATGTACAGGAGCACATTATGGTGGGATTTTCTTGCTTTTACTTCAACACAGGCATTATATCTGTCTGCTAAGCAGTTCTTATCACTGAGGATAGCACTTGTTTCTGTTGGCATGACAGTTAAATACTTTCCAGAATATGATAGGCATGTTCATTAATCCCAGTGTAGGAAGAAGCAAATCCTGGCTGCTTGTACACCAGGACAAGCACATTATTCATCCTAAGTGCAGAGAAGGGTGAGGCTCCAGCTCTATGTTTTGGTACAAATGTGTGTAGAAATCAGAAGATCTGTGTTTGTGAGAGCAGTTTATGCACATGTAGCAAAAGTCTTAAACCAAGTAAAATTTCCACCCAAGTCTTGCATCAGTTGTTTAGTATGGGAACTAGTTGAACATGCTCTGGGAATAAGTTAAAATTACCAAGTCAAGAGAAGCTAACATCCTAGTCAGCAAAAAGAGCTGAATTTTGTCCAGCACTTTTGCCCATAGACTCTGGCTTCCATATTTCTTTTCAAAATTCAATGTTCATTCAGATAATCCTTTATTAACCATTATCATGTTCTCAAATTCTATGTGGGACATGATTTCTCTAATCATCAAATATAACCTCTGGAATGAAGCAGGGTTAGCCATGGAAATAATTCCACTTTCCATGTATCCTTTATCTTGAACACTGCTGATGATGCTGACATAATGACCTCATTAGGTGATACCTTCCTAAGCATGAGCCATCCTGTTAATCATGACTCCTGCTGCTATTTTCAGTAATTCAGAACTAATATAACAAAAAATAATTTAATAAGGCCTTGAACCTGACAGTAACTTTCATTAATTACCCAAAGAGTTCACCTATTTGCAAAGTGTGACTAGCAGGTGTGATTTTCTTTCCCCCAAATCTATGTATTTCATCTTTAATTCCTTCAGCACACTAGCTTTTGGACTTGGCTTAACAACAATCTCTCCTCTTATTCACTTGTAGAATTGCAGTTATGTCTTGCCAACAAGGCCTGCAAAACAAATTGGCACTGAAATAAAGATAGCATGGAAAGGCACTTTACACTTTGGAAAGAGAACCTGTTAATACCTGGAGATCGATCTTTATTTTTAAAAGATTAAGACATATCACAAAAATGTACCACATTTAAAGAATCACCAGAAACCAATAATAAATACCCCTAAAGAGTGCTGCTTCCAGAGGAAGTATTCTGATTTTTATCTGTTCAGTTGTTACCCCTGTTGATGGATGCACTAAAGCAGCCAGTCAGTCAAATACATACTGAATCTTACTGAGACAATAATTCTAAGAGGTGCTCCTCTCTCCAGTCCATCAAGGAATATGGCAAGAGAGCTGAACCTCTGCTGTTCCTTCCAATAAATCTGAATAACTAGGAATTTGCATTTGTCAAGTGCTTCATTGTTGCTTTTTTTTTCATACATTATATTTTTGTTCTTGAAGAAAGCCATGTGGGAGTCACTTTGTAGATCCTGATCCTTTCATGTTTTCCTGTAACTTTATCCTAATAAAATGAGAAGTAGTGAAAAGGTTACTCTTCCCATCTATTTCTCCCTCTGGATTTTTTCTGACCCCACAGTTACACATACACATACTGCTGAAACATAACTTGGCACAACTAAAATCCTAATTCACAGGACTGTAGGATAACTTTTCTTGGAAGGGAACACAGAAAGACTCTGGTCCCACCTCCTGTGAAACCAGGTGCCTTGTGATTTCACTAACTGGATCTTGAAAACCTCCAAGGATGGAGACTTTCCATCCTGGGCAGTCTGCGCCATTACTTGATGGAGATAAGATCAAGTTCTGATCTCTATGCTAAAGATGCTCTGATTTGGTGCCTTTAGAGCATTGTTATGCTGGACAAAGAGCAGGTTTGTTCTTGTATTTCCCACTTTCCAGGGCAGCCTCCAAGAGTAACCAGGATTCTGACAGTCCTATGAAGTCTCAGGAAGTTAGAAAGGATAGAAAGGAGAAAAGGCAGTGCACAGATCAGTCATTCTCCTCCCCTGCAGCATTAACTAAAGTGTTGCTGTGCTGTCCTGCCACAGATTTTGGGTCAGCTGTGAGAAGGTGGGACTGTGCAGGGGAGGTGAGACAACACATGAGGAGTTTGAATAGATGGTGAAGGGTAGGCACTTCCAGCACAGACACAGCAGTATCATTTCAAATGGCCAGTGCGTGCAGCTGAAATTAAGAGAGAAAAGCTAAACCTGCACCACTGTCATGACCACTGCTTGAAAGCACAACCCTTCTGCTCTTGTTTTCTGCAGCCTGTCCTCAGCTGGACCACCCTGATCCCCATGGCCCTGGGGGATGAGGGAGCACCACACAGCTCCTGCACTGGGTCAGGGCTGGGGCTGCACTCCCTGGGACCGTGCTTGCATCTCCAGAGGGTGTAATTTAGGTTTCAGCCCTACCACTTTGTTTCCCTGTGGAAGATATGACAGCAATAATTGGAAACCCAGAGGCCTCTGGCGTTATTAACCAGGACAAAGGTCTGTCAATGAGATGTATTACAATACCACTAAGGCATACAATATGTATGGCTGGTTTTCTCTAGAGGTTAACACATTGACTGTTTGGGAAGCCCCTTTAATTTCTCCATAGTCCATCTAATGGCTTCTGTCCCTTACAAAATGAACTCTCATTTTTCTCCTGAGGTGATTTGTTTTAAGTGTTGAAATCCTTTTTCCAAATGGAATTCTTGTCCAGCAGAACTGCTGTGTCACTTTGCCGTGGAATCTGGCAGTCCTGGCCTGTATCAGAAACAGTGTGGTCAGCAGGACCAGTGACTGGCCCCCTGTACTCATCACTGGTGAGGCCACACTTTGAATCCTGTGTTCAGTTCTGGGCCCCTCACTAAAAGAGAGAGATGTTGAGGTGTTGGAGCATGGCCAGAGAAAGGCAGTGGAGCTGGTGAAGGGTCTGGAGAACAAGGGACAGCCAAGGAAGCTGGGGTTGTTTAGCCTGGACAAGAGGAGGTTTAGGAAGGTATTGCTGTTCATAGCTGCCTGAAAGGAGATTGCAGCAAGGAGGGGGTTGGTCTCTTCTCACACATAATAAGCAGCAGGCTGACAGGACAAGTTGCACCAGGCGTGATTTAGATTGGATATTAAAAAGGATTTAATGACTGAAAGAGTTGTTCAACATTGAAAGAGGTTGCCTAGGGAAGTGGTTGAGTAACCAGCCCTGGAGGCATTTAAAAAACATGTATATGCGGTGCTTGAGGCCATGGTTTGGTGGTGGCCTTGGCAGTGCTGAGTTAATGGCTGGACTTGGTGATCTTCAAGGTCCTTTCTGACTGAAATGATTCTGTCATTCTGTGTCCCTCACCTCTCACCTTGAGTGCTGTTTGGACATTGCTTACTCAGAGAGGCCGTGGCCAGGAGGACCTTGAGTCACCTTAGATGATCTCATGTACATCACAGGCCTCCAGATTCCACTGAGTTGCTGCTCTGTGGAGATGGTGTGCTGAAACCAGGGCAGTGAAATGCCTCTCAGTCCAATGGCAACTTCATTCTTCCAAACCCAGGCCTCTCCTTGACAGACTGTTAGTTATCTGGCTTCCAAATGGGCTAATAAACCACTTCTGCTGTGAGGTGTGCAATTTCCAGAAATGTTTCCCAAGTTGTGTGTCAATGCATGCCTCCAACCTGCTCCCCAAATGCCCCAGGCAAAGAAGATTCTGCAGGATTAAGGAGTTTTCTACAAAGTACAGATAAGTAAGGAAATAAAGCAATATCAAAATGTCATATTTCTCCTGAAATGGATTTTTCAAGACTTGCTTCCTCAAAATCAAAAGGAATTGGTTTGATTTTTCTCATCTGTGTATCACATTTTCTGATTGCCGAACAGTAACAGATCAAAAAATGTTGTTGTTTTCCCATAGAAGAACAGGATTATTTAAAAAACTTGTTATTTCTGGACGAGTAGAGACACTTAAATCAGAGCATGCTGTAGGCTAACATTTCCTAATGCAATGAGGAAGGACAGGAATCACATAATAAAACAAAAGTAATTTTAATGTGGTTTTATTGAAAAGAACAAGTAGATTGAAAATACTTACTGAGCTGCACAAAACCAGGAACACATGATTTCTTATAAGTTCACTTCTCTTTTGCTATTAGGTTAGGGACTTCTTCCAGCTTGCTTTTTCAGTACTGAATATCAGCAAGGGAAATAGCAGTCTGCCTCCCCGCAGCTTCCTGGGCTGATGAGCTGATGAGCTGCTGCTTTCGAGATTCAGCTCTCTTTCCACTCTGAGGTTTTGAGTCTGTGAGTGACCTATGTTACCAGCAAAGCAGGAAAGTTAATACTGTTCTTAATTAATCTCTGCAGGATTCATTTATGCTTATGCAAATTAGGAAGAGGACAAGTAGGTAAACGTCTGCAACTGTCAAAAAGCTGCTGGTGATTGCAGGGCTGTGACAAAGTGCTGAAATGATTGCTTCAGCAGTGAAGCAAGGAAATTTCAAAGAAGAGGCAATCACATGTGAGGCAGGAGCTCTCCCCACTCTCCTCCAGAGCAACTGAGCTATTCCAGATGTTCTGCCTCTGAAATGCTTGTGAATCTTGTACTATTGTAAGCTCAGGCATTCGCAGAATATTTATTGTACTTTTTATTGTGCCTTTGCTGCTCACCCAAGGTGATGGAAATGAATAAATTCTATTTAATTTTACCTTTTGTGTATTGTATAATCTATCTTCTTTATATGGATGCAGCTGCTTGGTCTCGGGCTCCAAAGGCATTGCCATGCAATTCTCCCTGTCTCTGTGCCTGCGTGTGAATATTCCCCTACAAGAACGAAAATTATTAGTCAGTTGTTATATTCCCTCCTGCAGCTAATGAAAAATATAAAGTATTTTTATCATGGATGTGAATAATAGGCATTGCCACCCACAGCCGTCTTCACTGTCTCTGCGGTGCAGGTAGGGTGTCTCACATTGCATGCAAGGCAAGGAAGTGAGAACCAGTGGGGAGAGCAGCTCTCTCTGTGCCTCCATGCTCCTCTCCTCTTGCTTCATGAGCTGCAGAGTTCTTGACTGGGAACTGTACGTGAGCTGTGTGCTGATACTCCCCATAGCTAAGTTGCCTTTCTCTGTAAGTAGATGTTCATCTACTAACATGTATGAATAGCCACACTGCACTCATGATTCATGACTGATGACTTCCCATCTCATAACAAGTTGTCTTGTGAGGCCATGATTATCTCTAATAATGGTGCCAAAATGGGACAGTGGTGCATGGAGGCTGAGGAATAACATGAAGGTTGTGCTGCTGTGCTCTATCCTTCCTTTTTATTTTCATAGTCAACCTCCCACATTGGAAACTTGTCACTTCTGTGAATCTTATGTCTGTTGGGAGGTGGTTGGAGCAGTTGGATTCTCCTAATTAACTCTGCCCAAGAAGGGGCTGAGAAAGATTTTCAGCAAAGGACTTTTGTGCACACCAACACTTTGCCTCTGTGGCTGTTGCCTGTCCCCCAAAAATACCATAAAAAAGGCTGTCACCATTTCCCAATGCAGCTCTGACTGTAGAGATACCTGGGTTTCTTTCAAATAAACTAGACAGAAGCACTACAGCTTCAGGCTGGTGCTTAACCCAAACTCACCAGAAATATGACTAAACCCTCTCTGGAGCACCATGCAGGAATAAGTGGGATGAATTGCTGCTCTGAGCTAATGTTGATTCCATCTGGTGTTGCAGTAGAGTGTGTTAATGAAAGATCTCATTCCTTCCAGCTGCAACTATTTCATTCCAGAGATAAAGGAAAAAAAAAGTAATATTTGATGTCTTAGTCATAACCAGGCAATGTTTAAATAAAATAAAAATGTTTAAGACAAACAAAATGTTATATCAAATATTAAAATGTATGTATCAATGTAAAATGTATGTATTTGATATAAATCAAACAGGAAATATATAATAGTCATTCAGAGGGATGGAAAAGAGATCATGATTCTTCTTCTTGGCATCCATGGTGGTTGATTGAGAAATGACAGTGCATGTCCTGGCTAGATGTGCTTCAGTATCTCAGTTTTCCTGCCCTTGAAAAAATGTGACAGAAGAGTCTGGTTTGTCTGACTGAATCCCCACGAGACAAACAGCCTTGAGAGTACAATACCCAGAGCTGTTCCACAGAAATGTAACCACTGAAATTTGGGATTCTTTCCTTGGAGCTGGGAACCAAGGGATGCCAACAGAAAAAGCAACTTCAGCAATTCCAGGAGACTCAACCAGAAAAGGAAAGACCGAGTTTAAAATCTTTAAAATTTGGCTAATCTGAGGTGAGAGCTCAAGTCCTCACACCCAGGGAGGTGTGAGGTATACCTACTTATAGGTATAGGGACATGCCTTCATAAAAATTACTTCTATGTTAGTATTGCTGCCCTCCTTACCAGTTTTACTGGTGCTGTGTTGTCCCTCCAGTTACAGGTTAGCCTCTGGTCCTGCCACAAGTCCTTCCAGGTCTCAAGTGGGATCAAAGCACAGCTGCGAGATCAGAGCCCCAGGAGAGGATTTCCCATCTGGTTTAAGGATAGTGCTTCAGGCACGAGGATTTAGGCTTAGGCCAGGCCCCTGGGCAGTGTGTTAGGCAGTCACTGAGGTTGCTGTTATAACAGCTTTGTACATCTTTATTGACAGAAACTCAAAAGTTAAAAGGACTTGATCCCCTGTGAACTCTGGTGGCCATGGAGAGTTTTTCCCTTTTATTCATGGAGACTGTTGGAGAACAAAAAGGCTGAGACAGTTCAGTGCCTTTGAGAGTCTGAGTTTAAGCTCATGTGACAATATTGGAAAACCTACACTTGAAACCAGATTCAATGCTATAAGGTAAATTGCTTCTTCATGGTAAATGACAAAAAGCAGTCATCAGACTAACCTGTAGCATGTTCACCTGGGGGGTGAAATGCTTTGCAAAAAGTACATTTTCACAATTATGGGGATTCTATATTTATATTCTGGTAAAAATACTCTAGTTGGATGTTACATAAATGAAAATGCCAGACGTGCCATTGTTGAATTGTCAACATGGAAAGTAACAGTTACAAGGGAACAGAGCATCCTTAGCACTTTGGTTGAAATCAGGCCAGGAGTGTTAGGACTGAGGGATACTGAGCCACAGGAATAGCATCTTGGGCAATTATTAAAATGTTTAAAAATGCTGCTCTCAATCAGGACCTACTGATTGTATGATGCAGTCCACTGCTGATATTACGAAACAGAATGGATCCTGTATAATTGCTCCTCCCAGTACTTTTGTCTAACCACGGAGAAAACACTGCATGGTTAAGCTGCAATATTAAAAGCATGAAGCCATGGGATGGTGTAATGCTATGTGTGTGGTGTGGTAGTGAGACAAAGTGAAAAGTAATTGGAAACAATTTCATTGGACACAGCAAAAGTTTGGCATCATATTTATGATGGACCTGCATAGAAATCCATTTGTCACAATGGCAGCAGGGCTGTCTGCTGCACAAGCCCACAGTTTTCCCCTGCATTGCCAAAAAGAAGGCTGCCAAATAAGAGGACTGCTCTGAAAACAGGACCTCCCTACAGCTCCCCCCGTTTATGGGCAGATCCCAAATTGAACTTCAGGTATGCATTCATTTGGTTTAATCAGCGGGAATAAAGTTACTCAAACACTGTTGTTCTGACCCGTTCAGCTGTCGGGTTAGTCTGAAATGGTCACTGAGTGCCCAGAAGGGAACTCATCTCTGACCCGAGCCCTCTCCCACCGTCACAGTCAGTGCTTCCAGAACTCTCATCAGCCGCAGCGTGAAGAAACAGCCTGTTTAACAAAGAGCATGGAGGCATTAACAAAGAGGTGTGAGAGGTGCGCAGAACGCAGATGAGTGTGCGAGCTGGGAGATGCTGCAGCTGGACCCGGGCGGTGCCGGCTCTCAGCACGGGCTGCCAGCCCCGCAGACAACCCCGCACCGCCCGAGCTCCCCAGCCTCTGCCCCTGCCACTTCCAAGAGACAATGAACCTCATCTGCTCTCCACTTATGGAAACATGTGGTTGCCATGGGGGGAATAGGAGACAGGAGAATCTCTTAGTAGCATAATCCGATTCAACTGAGGTTCGGCTAGCGCTGAAAACAGCTGGCTGTTTGCCCGGAACAGAGAATGAACTTCACAGGATTTCGAGTGAGCGAGCCCCATCTTCAAAAGCATTCTTCTGGTAAAGCAACATGCTCCACCGGATCTCATCTGAAGACCTGTTAGAGGGAGGCAGCTGAGGTACTCAGAGTAAACCGGCATATTAAACATCGATATTGGCAAAAGGAAGAGTTCCTATAAACAGACATTACAGTCCTGAAACCTAAAAATAAATTAAAAAAAAAAAAAAGGCAAATATAATTTTGAGTATCACATCTATCTGATTTCCCTGGGGGACACCGCATGGCTTTGCAACCACGTTTCCCTGCTTATCATGAATGTTCACCTCATCTTCACAGCTTTGTAAGGTCCACGCAAACAGAAATATAGGGAAAGAATCCTCGACAAAAAAAAAAATAAGTAGAGGGGAACAATAGAACGAAAAAGGTGAAATTTCAAATGTATGTCACTTAAAGGACTTAGCAAAATTATGTGATATGTTTTAGAGAGACATGGTTAAAAAGACATCTCCTCTGAGCTTAGTTCAATTTTTGAAGCAAAATATCTTTATCTTTAGAGTAAGAAATATTGAACCCACGTTCATTCAATTTCTCTTTGGGGAGTCTCCCAGTATTTTAAAGAGAGAAACACAACACTTTTACAAGCTTCGCCCAGGCATGAACTTCAAGTGCACTGTCTCCATGAAAAATGTATGGAGCTCTGAACTTCCCAGCGACTGCCATGCCTCCCTCAGTCCCTCAGGTGCCTCCGGCAGTGTAAGAGCCAGGGCGTTGTTCAGAGGAGATTTTTTTCTTTACACTTTTCCCAGCTGGCTGAAGACGACATCGGCTGTGCCGTGTTTCAGAAGACAAGTGTAGGGCAACTCCCGGATGTGCACACAGCCGAGGAAGTGCCGCGCCGCCCAGCTGGGAGCATCCCCAACCCAAAGTGACAACTTAACACCCCAAAAAACCCACGCCAAAAAGACAACTAAACACCCCGAAGAAAACCGACGAGCATTTAATGGGGCAAAGTTCGGGGACTCGCAGCTCGGAGCTCAGCTGGAGGCCGGGGCGGGCGGGACCCCGCGGGACCGACCCGGACCGCGCTGCCCCGGTCCCTCCCGGCGCGTTGTCCCGGTGGGACCGATCCCGGCCGCGCTGCCCCGGTCCCTCCCGGCGCGTTGGCCCGGTGGGACCGATCCCGGCCGCGCTGCTCCGGTCCCTCCCGGCGCGTTGGCCCGGTGGGACCGATCCCGGCCGCGCTGCCCCGGTCCCTCCCGGCGCGTTGGCCCGGTGGGACCGATCCCGGCCGCGCTGCCCCGGTCCCTCCCGGCGCGTTGGCCCGGTGGGACCGATCCCGGCCGCGCTGCTCCGGTCCCTCCCGGCGCGTTGGCCCGGTGGGACCGATCCCGGCCGCGCTGCCCCGGTCCCTCCCGGCGCGTTGGCCCGGTGGGACCGATCCCGGCCGCGCTGCCCCGGTCCCTCCCGGCGCGTTGGCCCGGTGGGACCGATCCCGGCCGCGCTGCCCCGGTCCCTCCCGGCCGCGCTGCCCCGCGGGCGCTGCCGCCGCCGCGGGCTCCCCCTGGCGGCCCCGGCCGCGCTCGGCCGGCGGCTCCGCGGATCGCCGGGCTCCGCCGCCGCCGCCACGCCGGGCTCCGAGGGGCTCCCGGGGGCTCCGCGCCGGGCCGGGCCGTGCCGCGGCAGCAGCGGCGCGCCAGCGGAGCGCGGGGCGGCGGCGAGAGGGAACAAAGGGGATCGAGGCGGCGCAGCAGCGACAGCTCCGCCGGGGGGAGGCACCGGCTGGGCGCGGGGGGTGTGGGAGGAGGAGGAGGAGGGTCGCCAAACTGCTGCCACTTCGTCGGCCGTGAGCGGCACTCGCTGGCGGCGGCGGCAGCATCCCGCCCCTCGCTGCATGGCAGCTCAGTGAGGGAGGAGCGGGCGAGGGTCTGGCGCTGCCCGGAAGCCGAGGGAGCCAGCGCCGGCGGCAGCAGCGCCCGCCGCCCTCCCGCCGGGATGCGCCCCGCTCTCCGCTGAGGCGCAGCCCCGCCGCGATGCTCTCCCCCGAGCGCCACCGCCACCACCGCCACCCCCCGCCGCCGCAGCCGCCGCCGCCGCCGCACCACCCGCCGCAGCCCAGCCATGTCGTGGCCACCATCGAGAACCTGCCGGCGGAGGGCGGCAGCGGCGGCGGCAGGAGCGGCATCTCCGCGCCCTCCTCCAGCGTGCGCCAGAGGATCAGGAAAGTGCTGAACAGGTGAGGCCAGGGGATGGAGCGGGGCTCTGGCTGCACGGCACGGTGCCGCTCGCCCTGGGGCGCGCAGGTCCCAGGGGCTGCCGTCGGAGGGGCTCGGCCCGCTTGGAGGGGTGTGACGGCGGGGCACGAAGGCGCCAGCGGGGCGGCTGGCTCGGCTCGGCTTGCCGGGCTGGGCTGGGCTGGGCTGTGCTGGACTGTCAGCGCCCTTCCCCACAGAAGCCCCGGGCGGGCAGGGAGCGACGGCTCGGAGCCTCCCCCGGCCCATTGTTGCCTCCAAGGCGGCGGCGTGAGCCGCCAGCCCGCGCCCTCCGCGCCGCTGCCGCTGCCGGTGCCGCTGCCGGTGCCGCTGCCGCTGCCGGTGCCGGTGCTGGTGCCGGTGCCGGTGCCGGTGCTGGTGCCGGTGCCGATCGCACCTGCCGATCGCACAGCCTCCGCAGCGGAGCTCCGCGCCTCCCGCCGACTCCGGCTTTCCTGGCCCTTCCCTGGGGCTCGGGGCTCTGGAGGAGGGAGCAGACATCCCCGCTGCCGCAGCCCGGCCGGTGGCGGAGGCGCCGCCGGGGAAGTTAAAGCGCGGGCGGCGGGGAAGGGGCGGCCGGGCGCGGCCCGATGCTCCCGGGTGCCGGGAGGCGTCCTGTGGGATCTTTGCCCGGTTCCAGCAGCTGGCGTGCCCCCGCGGCAGCAGCTGGGGCCGCTGGCGAGAGGCGATACCCTCGGTTCGCCCCTGCGTGCGGCTCAGAGTGCTCCGCGCGAAGATGGGAAAACTGCAGGGCACTCGGAGTAAATTGTTTCACCGAAGCCACAAGAAAACGCTGGAACCATCTTAGTTAATCCTTTACGCTCCCCTCTCTGCCGGTTGTTTTTTTGTTTTTTTTTTTTTTTTTTCACTGCATTTGGTGAGGGCAGAGGGTTTCACTACAAAACAGAGTCCCTCCAGTGCCTAACTGGTTGCTCTCCTCCAGAAGGAGCTCCTGTCTGAAAAGCCAGCTGGAGCCATCACTTCTGCCTAATGACTCTTACGTTCTAAACAGAGCAGTTGCAGCAATGGGATGGTGCGTACCAGCCTTGGCCTCATTGTCCCGGCTTTAGTTTCAGATTCATGTAACGTGGACGAGCTACTGAACCCAGCTATTCTAAATGGGTGTATTCGGTTTGAAGACGAAGGTTTTAAATATTAAAAAAAATTACAATTCCTACAAGTGTTACATTGCTAAAAATACGTGAAGCTATTTGCTTTCAGAACATCCCTAACATCCCTTAACACGCAGTTAATTAACTGTTGCCATTCCAGGAGGATTCCCCAAAGCTTCAGTGACAGAGGAAATACTTATCTTTTGTTATTTGAGCATGACAAGGGTTGAAAAGAAGTTGAAACACTAAGAGCTGCTTCAGCTCAGTTACACATTTTCTTGTACACATGCATTTTGCAACTCTCCGTATTGTAACATTGACTCAATTCCTCAAGCCGACAGTCCGTGTCATCTGAAGCATCCTGTAAGGTCCTGCCCTCCTTCTGCTTGTTCATCCTGAGGTGTGGGTCGGTCCTGAAACAAGACACTAGAGAAAAGATGTTTTCCCAGGGGCTCCAAGTGGAATATGAAGATGTGGTGAAGAGATTAAATACAAAAGCAATAGGCTTTCCTGTGCAAGGGTGGTAATAATGACCTCTGGGGAGCCATCAAATTGACCACAGTTTTCATGGCCAGGAGGTGTTGGATTAATTCATGCAGTTTAAACAGCTACCATGCTTATGTGTGCTTATGACTGAGATGTAGATAAAAAGTAAAATCAGTATTTGTTGCTCTTTATATATGATTGTATGAGAATACCTAGGTTGTGGTGTGTGTGTGGGGGGTTATTTTGTTGTTTTGTTGTTTTTGTTCGTTTGGAGTTTGTGGGTTTTTTGTGGTTTTTTTGTGGTTTTTGTGGTTTTGTTTGTTTGTTGTTTTGGTTTTTTAAAGTGGGAGGGAAGGGTAGAAATTTGCTCTGGTGACCAAAGTTCAAATCTGTTCTGATTCATAAAATTGAACCTAGAAATGAGATCTCCCACAGCCCAGAAGAGCAGCCTAAGAAACAGGGGAATCAACCACTTTTTGTGACTGTGTTCTTATTTCCTCCTCAAACATGAAATAGGAGTAAAATTTTTCCAAATTTACGTGGTTTATAGGGAAAGAGAAGACATGTTACTAAGATGTTTTCATTCTTAGCCAGTCCCCATTGTGTATCAATGGAATTTTTTCAAAAGTTAGATTTCCTTAAGTTTCTTTCAACTTTATGATGTCTCCATGTAACATCACAGCTTTCATCAGCATTTCTGTTGATACAGTGAAATGAAATGACAAATGAAATGACACAGTGTTTATATTTTCATCCTCCATGGAAACAATAGTCTGCAAATACATGTGGGAGAGAGGAATATGTATGCTATATCCCTAAATAAGTAGGAGACCCCAACAAACCAAACATTGGCTTTTCCAATTGTTTTTCTTCTGGAAGAGGGTAACACTTTCTCTGTGCTCTCTGTTCTTTGTGTGCACCATTTGCTTGAGACCATTAGTGGAAGGTTCCTGACCGATTCATTGTGCTTCTGTTTCCTGCCACACAAAGAGGGGATCTTCAGGCAAATATCAAAATAAAAAGGTTGACAACAACTGGGGCTTCCAGAAACCTGTTTATGGCTGGTGGAATCATAGAATGGTTTGGGTTGGAAAGGACTTTTAAAGGTCGCCTAATCCTAATGCCATGAGCAGGAGCATCTTCAACTAGATCAGGCTGTTCAGAATCACATCCAACCTGACCCTGATTGTTTCCAGGGATGAGGCATCCACTACATTTCTGGGCAACCTCTTTAAGAGCTTCACCAACCTCATAATAAAAAATTTCTTCCTTATATCTAATATTTTTATTTAAAACCCTTGTCCTGTCACAAGAAGCCCTTCTAAGAAGTCTGTGCCCAGGGAGGGGACAGATTCTGGTGTAGTCAAGGAGGAAACAAGATATCTGGAAAAAGGACATAGACACTGTCAGAAACTGACCATTGTTTCTTTCTCACTTTCTTTGTAGGAGTTCGGTTACCCAGGCACTTCCAAGGCAATACAGAAATTAAAATTAAATGATTAAAACAAATTAAAATTGTTTTACAAACTATGGAAGCTTATTTTGCCTTCACCTTCCGACCTCTCCTCTCTGTTCATTCAGTAGATCCCAAGGTAAAAGAGAAACACTGGAACAACCCCTGCAGGGTATTTGGGAGAGAACACACTGAAAGCAGAGCTGATTGCCTGTAAAAGTCTGTTTCAGTGATCACAGCATGCTCTGCGCTCTGAAAAAGTTGTCCATAACAAGAAAGCACTAAGAAATTAAAACACAAAAGTGAATGGTTAGAATTATGAAGGGCTGGAGATGCTCAGCACAGCATGGGATTTACTGGAATAGTTTGTGCATAAATTCTGGGTTGCCAGTGATGATGAACAGGACCTGCTGCAAGAGGATCAAACTTGCTGTTATCCTTGAAGTAGTTGTGGTGCTTGGGTGTGCAGTTTAATGGTGGACCTGCCAGTGCTGGGCTAATCCTGGGCTCCAGGATCTTGGAGGTCTTTTCCAGCCTTAATGATTCTATGTTTCTGAGTTGGGAGAGGATGGCTTTGAGTTGCTGTTGCATTAGGGGAAAATGTTGTGCTGCAATTGTGCTCCTGGACCTGTGACTCACACCCATGGTCCATAAATCCCATCTGCAGGGCCCTGCCTGGCACCTTCCTTGTGACATTTGCTGAGCAGGTATCCCTGACTGACTGTGCCCTGCTATCTTGCAGGGAAGAGCAAGAATAATGATGGCTGCTGGACTGCTTGATTGCTTGCTTCCCCAAACTTCTGTTAACCCCAAACTGGACCCCACAAACTCTGTCTGCTTGCAGAGGACTACTTAATAAGCAGTGACTCACTTGCTCCTCATTGACTCCCACCTCTAGTGGGAAGATAGAAAATAAATTATGTGGTTTGGAGTTCTGTAGTTCTCTGTGCCTCCACCCCAGCACCTATGCACCTATGTTGGTGGGTCCCAGCTCCTCCATCTAGCTGTATTCCAGCACAAGAGGCAGCTTGTCTCCCTTTCTTGCACTCCCTGGGTGATCTGTAGGGCAGAGACTCACCTGGCAGATTCTCCCATGGCCCCTAAAACCTTTTCAGCTAATTTACAGGTTGATCTCACATTGAGAAGTCTGTTTATCAGCTCTTGAGAGGAGCTGGACAGATAATAAACATTGCTGAAACACAGGGGAAGCAGGTTGCAAACTAATCCATTTGGGGGATTTTTGCAAATTGTCTCTAAATGAAAGCCAACAGGAGAGATACCTGCTTATACATGGGCATTATCTCTATAGTCCTGGGCAGCAGGACAGGGAGGGAAAATGAAGTTTCTGCAAGCAAAATGAGTTAATATCTTTAGATACTATGACAAAGTTATTTTAGCTAAGTAAATGAGATTATTCCTGGAAACAAAAAACACCATAGCTGTGTCGATGAACTCAGGTCTCCAGGGAAATGTCTAAGGCACTGCTATTGTATTGCTTTCCTTGACAAGGACTTTTTTATTAAGCTGCATGGCACATGCATTTTTCTGGGTTTAGCCACTTCTATCTTTTAGTGTTTCCTTAAGGAATACCAGCTATAAAGTCTGGCTGTGCCTTATCTTGCTGTTTCAAGGCTGTCTTCATGGGCATTTTCTTGCTGGCAGATGCTGAATGGCACTTTGTATTTATCAGAAATTTCCTAAAAATCATATCAGAATGTTAGAGACATACTCAACTTAGATCAGAAAATGCAATAATAATTATTTCAGCCATTCAGTCCTATCTCATATTTTAAATAGCTTTGTAGTTACATTCTCTGCACTAGTGAATTGCAGAAGTTGTCTGTGGAGCAGTGTGACTTTCTCTGCTTCTTTGCTCACTTATTTACTTTGTCAAGTAAATTTCAGCCTTATGCATAAAGCCAGTGCATGGTCTAATTTCTGTATTAGGAAAAGGAAGCAAAAAAATTGCTTCTAATAAGTATAATTCATTAAATTAGGCAGTGATGTATTGAACAAAATTATCTGAAGAAAAACAATTTAGATTCTTTTTGAAAGAAAGCTCATCTGTGTGTGTTCAGTCTGAGTAAAACTTTTGAATTTTTAGTGTGTTACAGGCCCAATTTTTATTTTCCTAATAACATGCACCTGCATAATAAATCAAACATATATACTAAAAAGAACTTGGAGCTGAATAATAATAAAACTGAGATGATATGTTTCATTGCCCCAAAGCAAAAATGTCTTTCAGTTGACTGATCAGAGAGGCAAACAAACCAAATAATTTATGGCATTTTTCCTTAATGAAAAGCAAGTCAAGGATCAAAGAGATAATTTTTGTATCCCAAAAAAGAGTGAGTATTCATGACCTTCAGTTGCTTTCTTTTTCAAAACACAAGAATTTGCTTCCTTCAGGATTTTTATTCTTAAAAAGTACAAATAGCTCCTCAAAGTCCACCCAGAATAACAGTAACTGCAGAAAAATGAGCCCAAGCTCAATTCAGATAGCCCCAGTTCTCCTTTTGGTAGAAATATTTATACCATTCTGAAGTAAGTCAAAGAAAATGAGATCAGAGCATAGATAAAGCAACTAGGTTGGCTTTCTTGTGCCTGTTAGTATTATTCTTTTTGGTTGAGGAAGTGGGAAGGTCATATCTGCCTGTAGGAAGGCATCCTGGCAGAGGATAAAGAAATGAATGATGAAAAATCGTCCATTCTTTCCTTTTTTTATCAGTTAACTTGTGATTGGCATTTGTAAGCAAATGACTTCTGCAAATTAGGTGTGTTCCAAATGATTAGGGCATATAAGGGAAATTCCTGTAAAACAGGAGAAAAAGATGCTCTTCCTCTTCTCCAAACAACTTATTTCAGGGGACACAGTTATTGGCATACCATAGTACACTCAGAATGCTTTGATTTAAGAACAATGATCAGCTAAAGTACAAAAAGCTTCCATGATTTTGATGTAAATTTTTTTGATTTTGATGGAAACGTCCCAGTTTGCTTTCAAAGTGTCTGAGTGTCATTTCTTAACAGGTTTAGAAGTCAGGATTGGGAAGTTTTGTCCCTCTTGCCTTGTTTTTGCTCCTGAGAATTTACACTTTAGGAGCCAGCCTTGCTGGTCCTGTTCTGCAGCAGGAATTGTTTGAAGTGATGTGATATCATAAGTGCACTGTAGTCCAAACTCAACAGTCCCCAACTGAGTGGGAAAAGACTTATCCTAGGAGGGACAATTCAGCAAGGCAGAATATGTGGGTGTCTTCTGTCTACCTATGACACTCAAAATGACTCTACTTACTGGGTGCCTGTCTGTAAGTGGGAATTTTTGACACTGGCTGTGCTGTGGGCTTTGGGAAAGGGGTTACTGCCTCTTGAACTAGGGGGGTTTCAAAGGAGCAGCACCATAAATGGCTCCATAGAGAAAGCGGGAGGAATGGACAGAGTGGCTCTTATGGGATGGACAGAGCAGCTTTAATGTGCTAATGAGGGGAAGGCCAGATGCCAGCAGCGATCAGAAGGGCTCTTTGTGGCTCTGTCTCTTTGGGGATGGCTGGAGTCTCTGTCCTTATCGGGGTTATTTCTGCAGGCAGAGGGAAACACTGGGGCTATTAGTGAGGTGTTCCCTTCCTTTAAGTCAGCAGATAGCCTTACAGATTAGCACTTGAATACTGATTAGGGCTAATTACCAGGAAAGCTTAGGAAAAAGAAGTTGCTGAAGAAGCTTGACATTAAAAATTATAAAAAAATTAGCCCCCAAGCCCAACAACAACAGAAGTCTCATGCTCCAAGGCTTGTGAGCTGAGCTCAAACTCATCTGAAATCACCTGTTGCAAGAACAGCTGTATGGGAACTCATAAATTGCTATGACTGTAAAGTGTGTAAGTATTGGTGGTTCTGAGATTCATGTTGTGAACTGCCTACTCTACCTGTCTGTGCTTATTTATGTCTGTCATCCATCTAGCTGAGATTTTTACTGAAAACACTTCAGGTTTTGAACTTCATCTTTCAGCTTTCTCTGACTTGGTTTCTCTCATGATTTAAGAAAATGTTTCTTCAATACATACTCACTCTCAGCCATTTTTCTGAGAGACACCAAACGATCGAGGTAGCAGGTTTGACTCCCATGCATCACCTTTTCCTCAGTGCAGGAGGGAGTGTGCCCACAGCCTGCCCATGCTGGGTGAGCTCATCTCTACAGCATCACTGTGCCCTACATCTGCAAGGGCTGTGCCAGCTTTTTGGGATGTGCCATAGCACACAGGGATGACCAAATAATTTCCTACAGGTGGTGGATGACCCTTGATCTTACCAGAATGATGCCATGCAGGCTCCACAGTAAAAAACAGGGACACTTATTAAGCCAGTCTTCTGTTTGTAGTTGATACAGTAACTTCAGTCCATAATTTTAGATTCCCTTTGGTGTGGTGGTCACCTTTGCTTCCTTACACTGCCTGTTCCCCATGTGGTATGACAGGTCACACTCCACATGTCTAACCTGTAGAAACTTCAGAGTTGAATAGTGAATCTTCTCCTTTGCTATAACTTATTTTTTCTAAAGGGAAAATGTAGATGAGTCAAAATCTTATAAAGAAGAATTGGTCTTTCTCAAGACTGCATGTTTAGTAAGGTTTCTTATGTCCAGACTAGATTCTTCTAGTTAGAGAGCAAGTATGACTTCATGGTAATCTGGTGATGGGAGTGCTTATGTAGGAGACCATGCTTAACTCTGCTTTTCTGCATCCCTGAGGGCTGCTGTGAGCACATGTACTGTGAGGTTCCCTTGGCATGAAGAACCTCAAAAGGTCAAGGTTCTGTCCTAATGCAAAACGTGAGAAATTTTGAAAGTTAAAAGTTTACAACTAGAAGATGCTTTCCCCCCTAGCTCATCTTCCAAGGCATTTCAGGCTTCAAGGTGTTCATTTAAAAAGGCACCCTATGCTTGGAACAGACAGCTGCATCTCTAATACAGACAAATTAAGTAATTTATGTCCAACAGCAAGACCATAACCCTAGAGTTAATTTCAAACTGTAAGCCAGTACTAGCTGATAATGGAATGAATACAAAATTTGAAACATTCATAGTGATGGCCATTAGTTTATACAGTCCTCTTCGGTGTTTATTTGTCAAAGGAGCTGTTGTGTGTGCATCCAGAAGCTTCACTGCATGTAATTTGGCTGCACTGATTTTAAAAGGGTGCTGTTTTCTATGCCACATTTATTCTCGTCAGTTTTCTCATCTGGCAAGTGTTTTCTGATGGGTGTTGCCTTTTTCTGCTTTCCCTTTGGTAGAAATGGAATATGAGTTAAGAGGCATGTAAATCTTTTCCCCCCTTCAGTGAAATAGAGAAGAAGCATTGACATTGTGGGAGGGAGATGCCAGAATCTGTTCCTGCTCTGGTACTTCTTAATCAACTCTTTGAGGCAGAAGAGAGCTCCACAGCTCCACTCCTGGATCTCTCCGGCCTAATAACTAAAATTCTGGTCCTTAGTGTACCCTGAGGTGGCTATCTCAGAGCTTTTCAGGGGAAGGGGGAGTTTGAGGGAGCTGGCTGGGCTGAGTAAGAGTGGTGGCTGCAAGGTAGAAGTGGGGGGAATTCTCTCTTCCTTTTTTTTTAACTCTTCAAGAGGAGGCCTGAAGTGAGTCACTGAAAGGTAGGGGCCAAATGCTCCAAGGAGGGGTAAGGCATAAGCTGTATCCTGTCTGATGCTTTCTATTTTTACCAGTATTTCAGTCTTTGTCTACCCAGGCGCCTCTGTGGCTTTCCCAGGGTGCAATATTATTCTGTCTTTTTTTTTTTTTTTTTCCTATGACGGTGAGACAAATGCTATAAAATACTTATTAAAATTAAATTAATTACCTTGTGATTATTTTAAGCCCTGGTATTTTATAGAGTTTAAACAGCTCTGTATTTCTGGTGGCTTCTGCAGCCTGATTTGGGCTATTTGCCTTCTGAAATACCATCTTACTTGAAGCTGAGTGGTGTAATTAAACTAAGGGTTTCTTTCCTGTTGCTGCTTTCCTTTTCTCTTTCTGCTGCTGCTTCTACAGACATGAAATGCTTTAGAATGTGGTTTTTTTTTAACTCCCTGCTGCCAGTATATTGAGCTCTGTAGGGATTGTCCTGGGTAGATTGAGAGTGAGAAAGGACAGAAAAAAGCAAGTAGGATGGGAAGAGTTGAGCAGGGAGCTGGAAAATATTTTAATGGGTATGGAATTTGATACTTGAGTAAGTAAAACTTTAATGTTGTAGATATAATTTTCATCAGGCTGGGTATGAGGATTAAGTACCCTTAGGCAGAAAAAGTTTCCAAACTTCATTCCATATAATGGGGGAAAAGCCATCACCCAAATGTAAGTAATGATCAAGTGAATTGCCTCCTTGTCCTGGTTTGGGACAAATTTGGAAGGGAGCTTTCAAAGGGATGATTTCCTGAAGGGCAAAATTCAGCACCCCTTCCCTGAACTTGTTTGGTAGATAAACCTCCTTGGAGAAAAGTGGAAACAACTGTTTATTTAACAAGCAAAGTATTCACAAACATAAGGAAAATAAATAATATTAAACAATAAAACCTCTCACTGCTCTGAAGAGATGGCACATTCAGAAAGTCCCTCTGTAGTTCAGACAGAGCCCTCTGTGGGTGTTTCTGGGCTCACTGAGTGACTCTGTCCCTCCTGCCCTGGGAAATGCCGTGTCCTGACCCTGGTGGGACACAGATGTGAGCTCCTGCTGTTCTGGGTTTTCAGTCCAGAGCAGGTTTGAACAGTTCCAGGAAAAGGAAAAGCCACAGTCTGGAGAACTTGTCTGCCTCAGCTAGCTAAAAAACTTAACTAAAAGTAAAGGAGAGCTCTCTCCCACTGTCTGTGCTGCAGGCAACGTGCACCGAGGGAGAGCTGAAGCTCTTATCTCTGTGTTTTTGACAACGGCCACAAAAAAATTCCACTGCTTTTCCTTCTCTCCTCCTTTGCTCTCAGATCTAGTTTTAAAGGCACAAAACTAATTTCTGGGCTAAACAGATGAATGGGGATATCATAACTTCAAAGACATTCAGTAGATTCCAGAACATTTGGAGGATTTAATCTAGAAGCACAGGTGCAAGGTGGTGTGATGGTTATCATACATGTATGAAGGCACCTCTTACTGGCACTGAAAAAGAAAATTCCAAGTTTTCTCTCATTTAAACATAGCATTTAACAACTGTGCAGGAGAAGAAATGCACTCAAAGACTGAGGCAGAGTGGTTATAAGGTAAGACGCAGTGCCATGGTGGTGGTTGAAGGGTTGCCAGAAATGAAAGAGTTGCATTGGATTTATATTAACCAAGCAAAATCTCTGGGATTCAGAGTTGTTCCTGTTCTAGAGGGGTTACTTGAGTTTAAGACTCCAAGTAATTCCCTAATAATTCACTTGAAAAATTCTGTCTGTGACTGTGTGCAAGGATGTGACTTTTTTTGTTACCTGAAATCAACTTCCCATTATAAATAAGTAAATTCTAGCACATTCTAACTAAGAAGAATTTCTGTTAAATTTGATGTCTGAAATTGTCCATACATATTGATTTGGCATGCATTACTGTGTTAATGGAACTTATTATTACTCAGCTAGATTAATTTACCAGATTTATTCCTACATTACAACCTATAGATGTATTGAGACATGAGCCCACAGAATCAATACCAATTTCTTTTCTCATTTATGAATGTTCTTACTAACATCCAAAACACTGTTACACCCAAGAGTATTTAGCTGCCATTTATCGTGAAGCATTACACTCCAACAATTTTGTCTTTTTTTCTTTGTCCTTTAATGATTATTCTTTCCATTTATGTGGGCAGTTGTTTGAAAAAAATGCCATGCATCAAGCTTCAACTGAGTAATGATTATACAAGTCATTGGGTCTACCAGTAACTTAGGTGTGCAAAATTAGGGCTCTGAGACCAGACTAATTTCTGAGATGCGTTTTGGCTGCTATTCTCTGTGGCAGGCCCAAAGCAGGAGAGGGAACAAAGGTACAAATGTAACTTATACCAAGTTGCCTGCCAAATGTGGTGCATTTGCTTGTTTTTCTTTGAGCAGCAGCCATGCATGCATTTGTCTTTCAGAAGCAGCAGTGTTTGGCTGAGGAGCAGTTGCAGAGAGCAGCTGAAATGGGTAACTGGTGTAGAGCTCATTCACTTGCAGAGCTTGAGCTGTTGAAATCTCATGGTGGGAAGTGAAAGAAGTGGGCCCAGAAGAAATATGGGGTAAGAAAGGTGTTTGATCACCTCTGCCTCTGGTGCAGACTGCTAGACAGCACCTGATGGCCAGGAGAGACAAGCTAACACTGGCATTTCTGTTCCCATCACAGCTCCAGTGGTGCTTGGGGATAATGTCCTTCCTTCCTCTGGATGGGCCAGAAATGTTCTGTAAGTCTCAGTAAGAGAATTGCAGAGGCTGTTTGGTCTCAGCCCAGCCTTTAAATGCAATTCTGAGCAGCTCACCAGACATTTTTGTGGAGAAATCTCCAGCAGCTGCATATGCCCAGAGATAATGTTTCATCCAGTGGTCTGTAAGGTGAAACTCTGTAAAACTCATTTTTCTCCAGACAGTCTTTCTTTCTTGTTTTCCAGTTGCTGTATTCACTGAGTATGCTGTTTATCTGACCAATTTTTGGCTTATATTTAACTGTTTCTCCTGTAGCTGCTGCTTGTGCACCACTGCAGTTACTGGGCATTAGAAGCTCAAGCCTGATAAATGAAATACAGCATGCACAAAAGAATCAGCCAGGTGATAAAGGGAAACTGAGAGAAAAAAAACACTCCCAAAAATATAATATGTAAATATGATGCAGAAGTAGGCATCAGAGTTAAAAAATGGTAAGTTGCCCCATGAATATTGCCTGCCTGAACCAGCTGTGGGGTTTGGGACCAAAGCCAGAGCAGGGTGATTTGTGTCCTCCTGACTGTGCAACACTGAAAGTTACAGGACAGCTGGTGGACAAAATGCAGCTTTAGCAATGTATGCAGTGCAGGACAGGGAGGGGTAGGCTTTTGCCTGTTTTGTTTTCAGGAGAAGCTGTATTGCAGCAGTAGATGAGGGGAAATACTGTGTTTTAAAGGACTTGAAGAGAAGTTACATACAGTAGCTTTTGATTTACAGCCCAGAAATAGACAGCAATTTTTTTTGTTTTTCGCTCTGGGTGAATCTCTAACCTTGCTGGGTCTGGTTCAGCACCTGTAAAATGGGGACAATTAAACTTAACTACCTGGAAGAGTTGTTGATTGGTTAATGCCTGTAAAAATGCTACACAGTGCTATAAAATAGAGCATAGTACTCAGAAGCATCTGGTTTGCAGTTACTGAAACTTTATGGGCAAACTTTGTCAAGAAACAAAATGATTAACATGTGCAGTACATGTAGGCATTGGGAGGTAAGGGACAGGCAGCTTTTCAAAAGCATCTAACTTCCCTGAGGTATCTTCTCAAAATACAAGAGGTTTCCCGAGAGCACCTGAAGTGGCCTGGGGCTGAAAGCACTGTCAGGTGAATTTGGGGCTGCAGAATGAGGCTCTGGCAGGTGGCAGAAGAACTCCTTGCTCCACTCCTTCTTTTTCTTGACCCTGTCCCCAGCTTCTTCCCCCTTTGTTTTGCTGGTGGAACTGTTGGTACCATCCAAAAGCAGGTTGATGGTTTGGTTCAGATTGGAAAAAAAAAAGGGAAAAAGTTTCTGCTGTTGTTGGTTTGTGTTTCCAGATGGATCTTATCTCCAGTGTAGTTTATCATGTGGCTACACACACATGGACTATGAGGCTGGTACATGGATAAGAACAAGTGGAGTCTGGGACAGCTGAAATTCTCCTGACACTGGAGATGATCCACAAGCCATGTTCCCCAGACACAAAAAGGTGTTTCCATCACAGAGCTTAGAAGGTGTGTTAGTGAGCTAACCTTTTTTCCTGCCTCCAAAGACAAGGTACACTGATTTCATTGGGGATGTGTATGGCAGCAGAGAGCAGTCATTTGGTGAAGAGCTGATCCTGGCTGAAGCTCATTAGGCTATGTGAAACTGCTAACAAAAGGGAAGGAGCTAAGAACGAGCTAGAGACAAGCTTGTAATAATTTCTGAGATCTGCATCTTGACTATTGTTTGAGATACTTACAATGTAAATACGTGCACTATATGAATAATGCACATGCATACACATATTGATTTAGTTTAATAGGAGACTGTGTAAAAAAATAGAAGCACTGATGGAAGGAAGAAACCATTTCCAAATCTATCACTCCTACATTGATGCCTAGAAATTATTAAGAGAGGGTCACTAATTATCTCATGTGAAAATTCAACTTCTCAGTCATTTTACAGAGCTGGGTAAGATAAATGTAAGCAAAGGCTGAGAAATGAGTTTGTTCTTAACAGAGCATCATGAACTGGCAAAAGGAGGTTGCACTTCTGTCTCTTCCCTGCTCCTGGCCAAATTGCTCCTTCTGCTTTTGCTAAGCCAGGTCTGGTTTCTATCACAGGCAGATCATTAAAATCACAGATCATTAACCCAGCTGAAAGAGGTTGCTGTTGTAGATGGGTTTTAGCTAACTTTTGATTAAACTAGTGCCTGGACTGATAATGAAAGGAAGGAGGCTGTGAGCAGGGAGCAGAGAGGAGCAAGGGCAGAGGAGGTGAGGAAAACAGGGATGGGAGGTAAAAGAAACTGGAAAGAAGGAGGGGAAAGTATCTCTTTCTATGGTCTCGAGCTTTTTATTTGGCTCATCTGTGTTGTAATACCATGCCTGAGTTAAATACTTATTGCTAAAGTCTTCAGCTTCCTCCTGCCCTCTTGTTACAAACCTTAGTGCTGATGTTCCTGAGAAAATAAACACGTGTGGGACCTGTTGGTTATTGACAGCTGGTAAACAATCAGCTGTAGCCAATTCCTCCCTCAGGTAGGGGGGAAGTAGTGTGAGTATAGCAGAGAGGAAAAAGAAGGTTGTCAGATACCAGGGAGTGTGATTCTGAATGGGGCTGGTGGAAGTGTCTGCTGTTGGACCTGTAAGTACTTGCTGGTGGAGGTGTGATGTAGCCCTAAATTGACAGTAGTCTTTGTTACAGGCTAAATTTATTTATTTTTTGGCAAACCTGAGTTCAGTGAGGATAGGCATGTGGAAAACCTTAGTATAAGCATGCTCTGTGTTTCCCTGTTGCTAGAAAATAGAATGGGAGCCTTATCCATGAAACAGTTTTTTTTTTTTTTTCACTGTAAATAAAAGAGGAGGCACATGTTCAGCAGGTCTAAAATCATTATATCTGGTGTGCAGCAGTGCTCCTGTGTGCTTTGTGACTCACTTCTGCCTCTCTGCCAAGGTGTGCAGTAACTTCTTCACTGCAGCTGACTAGAAAAATAGCCCAATCAGTGGTGGCCAAAATCGGTGGCCACTGAACAGGTTTGTCTCCCTTTCTGTGGTGGCATGTGATGTGTTATGGCATTCTCCTATAGTGCAGTGTGAATAGCTGCTTTTATTTGACTGATATGATCCTGGAGGCTTGTTGCCATTCCCTGACCTCTTTCTTCCTGGAGCCAGCAGCCATACACAAGTTTTCCCAAAACCTGCCTCTGATCTGTAATCTCATAACTTCAGTTACCAAAATAATTCCTTAAGAGCAAAATATCCACTGATTTTGCAACCTTGGGAATGGTCACAAGATTATACTGACATGGATAGCTTTCTGGAAGCAGTTCTCTGTTAGTCCTGCTTCCCAAATCGATCCTGTATCCTCCTAGGTGTTGTATTTTCACTTGCAGCACTGTTGTACAAGAGGTGTTGCACAGTTCCAATGTATCAGTTCACAGCAGCTTCTTCTCTCCTGCAGGAAGCAAAGCTTTTGTATTTAGAGCACCAAAAGCACACATAAGGAGGAAAAGGGACTGATCATCTTCAGATTAGGAAGGTGTCTATTAGTAGAAGTACAGGTTCTGTTGATTTTTTTAAAGAAAACAAAACAACAGCACATCACCCTCTCCCCGGCAAAAAACCCAACCCCCAAAAAAGCAAAACCACACAAATACCACCAAATCCAACAACTTTGCTACAGGGTGTTATACAGCAATTTGTGTTTTGATACCAAAATGAAGGAGCAGGAAACTAGAGAAGAAGCTTTCAGGTAAATTCTGCCAGTGTTTGAATCCCATTTGTTGGGAGTGGAGAAATGCAGCATGACAAAAACCTCCATCTTATTTTGCCTGTATTCAAGTATGCTTCTGTGGCATAGAAATAAATTGCCATCGAGGGAAGGACCTGCTTCTTGCTGTTTTGGTGGCTCCTGATGACCATGGCTCTGCTCTGATTTTAGGTAGGCAGAGATGGCCAATGAACTTGCTTGCAGGTGTGCTGTGGTGTAACCACATGGGCTGTTTTTATAAACTCAGTGATGTCCTGAAAGAGGGAAAGAAGATAAAAGATTCATGGTATGAGTAAAGAAAATACATCATCAATGCAGGAAAAAGCGGTATGTCAGTTTTTAAGATTATTTCCTAGCTGGACCCTAGAGTACATAATAATCCCCAGTTTTGTTTCCTTTGCCTGTCTGACTCTCTCCTTTCCTCCTCCTCCCCTACATACAGCCTCAGCAGCACCACGGTTTCAATATTTCCTGAAAAGGAAGGGGGAGTAAGGGGAGAGTCCCAGGCCTGGTTAAGAGGGTCTATTATAGAGGATTAACTGTGCCCAACAATGGAGCCCCTCGAGGAGCCCGCTCCCTTTTGGGATGCGTGTGTGGGTAGGAGGGCACGCTGCTGTCCCTGTGTCCCAGCCCAAGTGCGTGTGGTTCCGTGCCCTGGTTGCTATGGCGATTAATCGCGGCTCTAAGGGCTGGTGCCGACTACAGATCCCTGTAAATTGCCTGAAAGACTAGTTAAAGCTGCTCCTTAGGCACCTTTATTTGCTTTTACCCCAAAGAAATGGGATGGAGAGGTTTTGTTCTTCCTGCTTGCAAAAAAAAAAGCCAGAGTAACTTGGTATATGCTTTTAGACTGACTTTCACTTTCCTGAGCATGGTGAGACATGGAATTTTTATGAAGAACAACTGTACAATAGACAGGGATGTGATGCCTTCCAGCTCTGTGCATGTAGTCTTCATGTGCCCAGCAGACTGTGCATGCCTGGGAAATGTAAGAGATACAGTCTTCAAGAAGTATGCTGGATTGTTTGGTGTTTGTTTGTTTTTATTGGAAGGTTTACACTAGACAATTAATGTGCATGTCTTTGGCTTTTCTTTGTACCTTAAAAAAGAGCAACAGGGAGTTACTGTGGTATCTCAACCTTCAGCAAGACTGTACTCTGTATTTACCTGTTTGCTGAGGTAATGGGAGAGAAATAGATGTTTCCCATGTCATTAGTCCAGAAATCTGAACAGCAGTGAATGCAGGTATTCTTAAAAGTCTTTCTGTAGGTCCAGTCCCTGTTCATTGGAAAGGTAGCTTTAACTCCCTCAGTGCATAGTTAGAATGCTTGAAAAAATATGTCCAGAAGTTTTTTTTCTTCCTTGAAGGCACTAAAGTCTTTGTTACCTTTAATGTTGCTTCTTAGGGAAGGAAAAAAAAAACACCACGAAGGGAAACAACTTTAAAGGGTTAAGTTATCAAATCACAATATTCTCTCTTAACTTTAAACAAAAGAAGAGTTCAATTCAGCACAGTCTCTTTTTTTAATGAATGTCACCTTGATGCAAACACATTTTTATACACAACTTATGTTTGAGGAAACCTAAAATTACTTTGACTGAAGACAGTGGGCAAGATGTTGGTGTTGTTTGGTATGTCACATCAGAGTCAAGTGTGCTAAAATAGATTAGATAACTTTCTTTATCAGAAATATTAATAGCTGTGTGCACTCAGTGTGTGCTGTGTATCCTAGTTTTGGGTGACTAATTTAGTCCCACTGGTCACAGAGACATAAATGTACCATCTGCAGGATTGTAGGTGTATAATATTGGTTTGCTTTTCATTTGTAATTTCAGTACTTGAGGAGTATCAGGTACTGCTGTTGATAATTAAGCCATGGCTGAAGAAATAATTGTATTCCCTCTTGTGTATGGCAAATATGTATGATCTTTCAGAATTGGTCAAGCTGGAGCAGCTACAGGAGAAGCAATCAAAATGGACCCAACCCCCAGTCTATGGCTCTGCAGCCATTATGTTTTTCCCTTATCAACGAGTTTTAAACTGGAAGTGTGCAGGATTGCTGCTCAAGGCTGCAAGCTCAGGTCTTGTTTATTCAGTTTGTATCCTCCAGCATCAGCTTTCCTGTGTGGAAGAACAAGAACCAGTTAAATAGCACTCCCTTCCTTCCTTTTCGTGGTGCCTGTGGAAAACCCTTTCTCCAGTCTACATTCTTCCTGGTCTGCAGAGGACTGTGAAAGGCCCACCAAGACAGGTAGTGTTTTTGAGGTTGCACCTGTTTAACTTACTAATAGCCCTGGAGGTACTAACCAGAGAAGAAAATAACATCCTCTGGCCTTGCCTTGCCATTGACAGTCAGAGCCCCATCTTGGCATCCAGAATTGGCTTGCAGGGGATGCGAGACAGACCAGGTTTCAGTTCCTGCCATGTTTGTAGTGGCTCTGCATCATGATGATTTTGACTCATACAAAGACCTGAACTTGTGTACGCCCACACCCATGCTGCTGCCAGTATTATCAAACATGGCCTCTTGCTCCATTTTCTCCACGGAACTCTGTGCAAGCCACTATCTTTTAATTTTTTTTTCCCCCTTTAATGCAATGTAACAGTACAATGGGGCTCTTTTGAGGCAGCCCTGTGTATGTGAGCAGTGCTTGCCTTGAATACATCAGTGTGATTACACAGGCCCTGGTGTTGTGCAGTACATCCTATTCAGCCATCACTGTGTGTCCTTACAGAAGTCCTGAAACTTCTTTTCCTCCTCCTGCATCCACTGCTGTGCCAAGCCTCCCCTTTGGGGGAATGGTGGGCCAGGTTCTCAGGGATTTTCTGGGGTGACATTCCTCCAGGTGCCAGTGGGACTGTGCTGGGAGGCAGATGGAGGCTGGGCAGAGATAGCCTGCTGTGATGGCAGAAAGCTGAGAGTGCTCTCCAGCTGCAGGACCTTGAAGCCCAGCAGAATCACAGATAACAGCTTCTTCTGCTGGCTATGAAAGAAGAGACTTGCTCTTGTTTGATACCCCCTGAGTTCTCACTACTAAAACCCCTGGGTTCTCCCCACTTTAGGGCCACCAGACACAAGTGCAGCTGCCACTTGTGTCACTGCTGCCAGCCACGGCCCTGGTCTGCTCCTGTGGGGTGTCTTTAGCACAGAGCCCTGCAGCATTGTGCCAGCTCCATCTGGCCTGGAAAACAATTTTATCTTTGTCCTTTTAATTCTTTGACTTTTGTGAAGCATTAGTTAGTTGTCCCTTTTCCCCTGCTTCCTGCGTGGCCGCTGTTCCCTTCACCTGGAGCTTCCCCTTCTTTCTTCTCCCCAGCCTGGCTGCCTCTTTTTCTTGCCCTTCTCACACAGAGGAGGATATTCTTAGGCAAAGGTCAGATGCTCAGGTCTCTTGGGGAAAGTACTTGAGGGTTCTGAGACTGAAATAGCACGGTGGCTTTTGGTGCCTGCTGGGAGGAGTCACTAGCCTGTGTCCTCTCCCCCATCCTCTTTGGTCTGCTGTGGAGTTGTTTGGCCCTACTTAAATGTGTAGGCTTGAAGGGGCTCTGAAAAGCAGAAGTGAGCTGGGTCTGTTTTCCCATGGCTTTAATCTGTTTAGAATGTCTAATAAAAGCAATGTGTCTAATTGAAAATGAAAGCAAACTTACATTAAGATTTGATTTTTTGCGATTGAAATTGTTTGATGTGGCGACTCTTGGATTGCAAATGATATCTTTGTGGCAGCAGCGTCATTTTTCATCACATGCAGGGCTTTGCACTCCTGTTTTGGCTTTGTCGTCTCAGGGCTATGGATCTTCCAGCTGCAGAGAAAATTAGGTGAGGCCCAGCATCTCCTATTGTGGAAGAGCAGTTTTAACATAACAAGGGTAAACATAAAATCAGCCATTTGTAGCTGCAAAGGTTAATGTTGTAATGGGATAATTACAGTGCAGTGGTAGGAACAAACAACAAAAGCTTCTTTAGTTTTAGCCTATGTTCTGATTATGCAGTCCCTGCCTTTTTGAGCAAGGCATTTTCCATGTTTACTTCTGGCTTTCCCCCTTGGATGCAAACACTAGCCCTTCATCAGGATACTTGGACTATTAAATGAAAAAACAGGAAAGATATTTATAGATGCTTCTAATTTGTATTGTAAATACTGACTGGCAAGGAGAGCAAGAGGCTAGAAAGGCCATGGCACAGATATGGAAGAGTCTCTTCCTTCTCTCCCTGCAAGCTCAGAAAAACATAAAAGGGCAATGTAATTTGGATGCTGTTGAATTATGTATAATATTGGCATCAAGTTCTCCATCAGTTTAATTTTGGTAATGCTTTCTTTCTTGCCAGCAGAATAGTCTCTGTAAATAAGCTGCCTCCTTGTTTGCTTGCATGGGCTGATTATATACAATTATCCCTTGACTGCTATGACTTTTTAAATTAGTAGTGAGCTCAGCTGGGTAGGTGTTCTAGGATTTCATCTGAAATATTCATTGCTTTAACTGACCACATAAATGCACATGGTTCAATTCCAAAACTGGGGAAAGCCATTCTGCTGACAGCTTCACTGCCTTCCTTCAGTTTTCTTACCACTGGATTCACTTCCCACAATAAGAATGACCTCCATGGTTTTTAATAGAGGGTACCCTCTCAACAGAGTAAATTCAGAGTATTCTATAAACATAGCACTTCTAGAGCTTTTGCATTTTAAAGTTGCCTGGCAGCTGTAAAACAAACCTGGGCAGAAGATTTTTGTCCAGCCTCAGATCCAGATGTGTCTGCAAGATCCTTTTTCTTTTTTTTTTTTTTTTTTCTTTTTTTCTTCTTTCCTACTTTGCAGCAGATCCACGTCCTCCTTAACTTGTGGAAACTTCTGTTCCATGCCTCAGCTCCACATCTCTGAGGCATTGTTATCTTTACTGCTTCAGAGATGGAACACAATTTTCTCCCTTGTCAGAGGGTAATAGCCATCTAAAAAATGCAGTGGTCTGGCTGTGATATGATAGACTAACGTGTATTCATAAGCCCTGATAAACTAGATTGAGATTCAGATTTCAGGTTACAGAAATTTTCTGTTGTTTGAACAAAGAGACAGGAGTTGGCAAATTCATGTTAACTGCAGTTAATGAACCTGAAATTTCAGTTTTAAATATCTGAAAAAGGTGTATTCAACATATAGAAAATAAAGAACAGTGTGGAACATGTTAGAAAAACGTGTTTTATAGTGAAACTTCCAGTGCTTGGCCCTGCAGAGCTTGGAAAAAATCAGCACTTCCATCTTATGTGGTGTCTGAAGAAGGTAAAAAATCATCATACAATTCCCAAGTGTTTTGGTTTCTATGTGGGGTGGCATGGCATACTCAGCTTCACCACAAAATTTGCCTTTCACCATGTGCTATAGTAATAAACTTTACACAAGATTTATTAACTTCCTAAATAAAATATTACTTCTATATTTTGAGTTGAATTTTGGTGACTGATTTAGAATAAAAATTAGCCCCAAAATGCACTGAAAGAGATTTGTACCCTCCAGTATGTCAAAGATTGATTTAGCCCCCCAAAGCTCCTTAGTTTTTAATTAACTTTTCTCCTTGCTTCCTTCACCAGAAGTTTCTGTGATATCATCTTTTTCTGTGAAGTCTGTGTGCTCTTAGGAAAAAAAAAAATCTGGTAGAGACACTGAAGGATGTGAAAGAACATGTGCTACCCATCCTTATGTTCTACTAATTTTATTTTTAAGGGACAAAATCTGAAAGTCTTAGTTCTTTCTGTGCTGTAGCAGAAGACTTTTGGGGCATCTCAAAAAAGATGTAATTGCAACTAATAGGATAGATACAAAATCTGGGTAGTAGAAAACATGATTTGATGGAGGTATCTATTTGTATGTGGACTAATCTTTCAGAAGAAGAGATATCATCCAAACTAAATCATAGAAAACCCTGCCAAACTCATTTGGAGGAAATAATTGTCTGCTGATGGGAGGAAGGGAGAGGTACAGATGATATAAAACATCCTTTGTAGCTCTGATATCAATATTTTTTTTAGCTCTTTGTCAAACCTGACATTTTAGAGTTATTAAAGAGAGGGATGGAGGATTTGTTTAGGAAGCATCAGGGGTGAATGTGAGCAGGGTCTTCAGGGTTCCCGTGTTGGGGGGGAGTGGGGCAGCTTTTGTAGCTGCTTTGAAAGATTAAAAAAAACCCCAACAACCTACTGGACATAAAGTAGTGTGTTGTTTGTTTGTTTCTACCCCCAAACACAAATTTGGAACAATGACAATGTCCTAGTAGCCAATTGATCAATGAGCTGAGTGTGAGGTACGTGTTTCTTTGCCTACCAGCCTGAGAGCAAGCATTGCATCTGGAACAAATGGGTGAAATTTGACTGAATTAGCAGAGAAGCACCGTCTTGAGGTCTCACTTTCCCCACTCTAATTATTATTTCTTATGAAAGTCCCAGTTGTGCTCCAAGGCTGTGAATGAGTGGAATTTTTCTTCCAAAAACTGCTTGGCTATGAATGGAGAATTGCACGTCTTTCAAATTACCACACCAACTTTCAACACATGATGATTTTCTGAGATTTACAAGTGGAACTCTTAAATTAGTTTGTGATTTAAATGGAATTTTAGATTTTTTTCCTTTGAGACTTCTCTGCCTGCTTCCTTTTCATGTGCTAAGCAGAAAAATAATGCAGAGCTTGCATCTTTTGTTTTTTCCCTTCTCTTTTTGTTCTTTCTTTTTTCCACCCCCATGGTTGTAGGGCCTGAATCCATGATGCTTTGACCTTCACCCTCATAGGGCTGATGGATAGAGGAGGTTGAGAAGTTTTCCTTGTAGACATATTTCTGTTTTGTAGATATAGAAGTGCTTCATGGAGTATACATCTTTGTGATGGAAGAGAAGAGGAACACTTTATTTCTCCAAAGGTTAGCCAAAGTAAAAAAAGGTAGAGAAGGAATAAGTGTAATTTTTTTTTTCTATCTCATGATGTGAGCTGTGGTGCAGCCGTCAGTTTTCCCATCCTTTCTTCTTGGTGCAAGTGTTGTGTTTTTCATCTAAGCAAGCTCGGCTACCTGAAGGAGACTTGTCACAATCAGGGACATGAGTTATTCCTGTAAGCAGGAAAGTGCTGAAAGCTGAATAATTTTCATTGACAAATTGCCAGTGTGACTTTTTTTGTTTTAAATTTATGTACTCTAAGCTCCAAATTTAGGTGCATTTTTAATAAACATGTGTGCCTTCCTCTCTCCTTTGTGGAAGAGTGAGAAGTGACCCGAGAAGTTTTTTTTTTTTAAATAGCTTAAGTTAGATGTGATGTATTCTGCTTTATAAGGTTGCTCTTGTCTTTTGGGAGGAATCAAAAATCTATGGTTAATTCTACTTGATGAGTTTCAGTCTACTTCTTCCCCAACATATGCACAAGGTAAACTTGTGTTATGCAGTAGAGCCCCACAGTTAAGTGAAAGTGCCCCCAGACATACACACACATCCACCCCTACCTAGGAACAACTGAGAGGTGCCTTGAACAAGGCTTCATTGCAATAGCTAGAATGTGGTTCCTTTTGTGCTATTTGAATTGGGGAAAAGCACCTTGTTGGCTTTAGCAGGAGTATGAAAGGGTGAAATGATGGCAAGAGAATAGGAAATGAGAAAGAAGATTGGTGTTTTTATAAAACCTTTTAATTGATTTTAATGTGTTGCTTTTAATGGCAGCATTTAAAAGCCTTTTAGTAAATAATCTCTTCAGTACAGTTTCTATTTGGAGAAGAGACATCTCCATGAGAGATTTTTAAACGACAGTGCTTCATGCCATAGGTAAATCAACTAAATGGTGTTTTAAATACTCATTGATTTCCTTCTTTCAGCCCCTGTACTTCTGCTATATTTCATCCTGCCTTGCTGTGTGATAATATTGGGCTGTTGTACAGCTAATACAATCTTACTGCTCTGAACAGCAAAAATAAACCCGTGATTTGCCTCATACTTGGAGACAGATGAGGATCTTTCCAGTGCTGGTGAGTGAGTTATTGGAAAAAGCTGGCAGACCTTGTTGCTAATAGGTAATGTGTTCCTTCAGATTTAATTTTTATCCATTTTAGGTAAGTCTGTGTTATGGAGAAACAGCAGTGAGCACTAGACTTATGTCGCTTAATAATTCTGGTAGTTTTAATGGGAGTCTCCCATCAACAGAGCCCTTTAGAGCTTTCAGTGAGATCTTCATGCTGAGCTGGTGTGGATCCTGGGTGACACCATCCACTTTTTTTTGTGAAAACTTTCTCTAATTTGGCCAAGAGTCACATGTCTAAAAAAAACACAAAATCACAAATCAGTTGTGCTGCAATACAACTTGTGTCTGACACCATGCCAGATTTGTCCATCCAGTATCACATAGATCTCTCTTCTATTTGGAAGTGTGGTACCATAAATAATATCATGAGAGTACAAAAAGGAATATACATTCAGATTTCCCAGTCGTAAATAAAAGGGGGGGATTTTTAAACAACATAAATGATAAAATTTTCCATAATATGAAAGTACCATCCTCTGGCCTGCTAATGTAAAGTCTAGTATCTTGCAAATAAAGAGCAAAGTTGCATAAAGAAGATGGGTGCTGTACAAAATGGCTAGAAAAAATTAATTTGACTACTAGAAAAATAAGACACATATCTCTACCTCAATGACTTTGCAGTAATTATCCTCAGCTATTGCCTGCTAAATCTTGGTTAGATCTTAATTGACATACTCAATTACAAAACTATAAATTTGGGAGAGGAAAGATCTCCCTTGTCTTTAGCTGCAATAATGTAGCTAATTCTAATAACGGTTTGTTATCTCACCAAATATGTTCAGCAAAAGATTTTTCTAGTAGTTTAATGTCCCTACAAGAAAAAAGGAATATTCACAATCTCTGAAGAATATAAAACATCCAATCAATAAGTTAATCAAATTGATCCTGTCAGTTGTAGAGAGCGGTTGGGTCTCCTGTTCCCTGACACTGTAGTAGCTGAAAATGTTGATAACTGAAATAAAAAAAAAACTAGTACAAAACCTGAGCTGTGGGTTGGTAATGATGCTCCTTTTAGATCATGAGAAATTTTGAGTTCTCTGGACTCTTATGTCCCATTATAAGTTTTCCTGGTTTACAAATGGGATTTTCTTTAATCTTTGTCTTAAAATAAAACCAAACACCAACTAGGCACAGAAGTGATAATGCTAAAAAAATTAACATGAAATTTAATGAGGAAGTTTAAAGCCTTGTTTTAAAATTTCCACAGTGGTCCTGTAAAATGTAGTTGTTACCCTCCAGAATATTTAGAGCAGCAGTTTCTATCTTTAACAAAATTGAGTCCTCTTTAGTCTCCAGAGAGGCATGCTGCTACCAACAGCTTTGAAACCTTTCCTTGGAACTTCTCTAGTGTGGGGTGCTTGTTGCATGTTTTGAGAAAAGAGGGATAACAGATCAGGCTATTTTCAACATTGTCGAAATGTTCGAAGTAAAAAGTTGTGATTTCCCCCCCACTCCTCCCCCGAGGAGGGGAACTGTAACTCAACCCACTTGTTGGCTCTTCTCCACTGAATACAGATCATATGGTGTAAATCTCACTGAAAGGGAAGCTGTCATTTATTACAAACACATTTCTCTGAAGGGAGTAACCAGTGAACTGTAGACACCTGGATGTACTGAGTGCGTGACTAAACACGTCTCTGCGTGCTTGCATACAAATTTTGGGCACTGTAAAGATCACACAGCAAGCCTAAATAATCCACTGTACCATCTTGGGGGTCAGCACTCCCCAGAGGAGGTTTAACCAGATGAAACTGGCTGCTGCTTCCATCTGCACTCCATGTGCATGTGTTTTGGAGTGCCTTCTCCAGGCTGATCTCTCCAAGTGGCAGCCAGATGTGGCTTTGAACTGCTGCTTCTGTCCTTTGGCTTTGACTCTTGTGAAACAACATGAGCTTCAAAGTTTGGGAGCCCTGTGCTGCCAGGCTTTGGTGCTGGTGCATGAGTCCAGTTCTTGCCAGCAAAATCCCACCTGCAGTGCTGCTCAGGAGAGCTGTCAGTGCTGGCAGCTCTCGTGGCAGCCAGGGATGATTCTGGGATGTGAGCTGGCCTGCACTGGTACTGACAGAGCAAACCAGTGAAAGTGCTGTGGGCAGCATCCCTAGCAAAAGCAGTAAAATAACTGAGTGGCCATGGCCTCTGACGTTAGACACAGATGGGCTATGGGCTGTATTGGATTCTGAATCTGATTTGTGCTTTCAATTTAAAATAATGTTGCTACAGCTGCTTTTTTCTTCTTCTTTTATTTTTTTCTTTCCTTTTTAAATCTCGAAGGGCTATGTAGGAGAACAGAGATTCTTTTTACTGAAGCTGGCATCACCCTTTTTCCCCCTGCTTTTCTACGTGATTTTATACAACAACCACAGCTGACTTTCACGTGAACTGGACAGAAGCAGGAAGAAATTCTGTCTCTGGCATTATTAGCTGACGTCTTGGCATGGGAAAATAAGAGAGTGTGCAGCCCACTAACACAGGCAGTATTTCTTGAGAGGAGTTTGAACAGGAGCAGCATCTGATGAAGTGGAAAAATGAGCTTTTCTGTTCCAAAGGTTTTATACTTTCTAGGGCAAGGCAGGAAGTGTTCTTTTCCAGAAAGGAAAGAGGAGGGAGGCTGGTGAAGTGATATGCATGCTGACAGAGGATTAAAAAACAAATAATACTTCCAAGAATATTATAGACTCCAAAGTATATCTTTGTGGATTTTTTTTTTTTTTTTGGTGGAAGTGATTTTCTCACTTTGGTGCTGTTAAAATGCAATAGATGACCACAACAAAACCTATGATCTGCAAGAGCAATTTTCTTCCCCTCATTGTTTCTTCTTGTGTTTAATTTCACGTTCAGTTATGTGTTTGCTACTAGAGAAGATAGAATTTGAGCTTTGTTAGCAAGGACCATGTGTGCAGGAAGCATTTGCCATATTGCAGTATCTGTCAGTAATAAATACAGTATTCCTAGAAACCTTTATCAACTGGATGCTTTTCTGCCTATACAGTATCATTCCACCACTTGTTTGCCCAGTGAGTTCTCCAAAGACATGTTCTGCTGGGGCTGAACTCATGCTGAATACTTTTATTTGGCATTAAAGCTGCTAGGCATTGAAGTTGCTTGGTCTGTAGCTAATGCAGGTCTTCAGGCTGCTATAAATCTTGGGGCATCAGGAAAGTCAGCCTGCACCAATGGGAAACAGTGATTTATTCTCATTGATCCCTTTTCCAAATAGTTAGCCATTTCATAAAAATGTCTAGATGCACAGGCTCCCTGGGTTAGTAGCTAATTATAAAATGCCCTGCAGTTCTCTTTTAAAGCAAAATGAATTTAAAGTATTTATGTCTTATTTTTTGTGCAAGGTAAGAGTTTAAAGTGCTCTCAGTTTTGGGAGCACCTGAAGAGACTTGCAGAGGCAGCACAGCCTGTGCTGTGGGGCAGGCAGCTGTGAAGGGGTGCAGGTCCCATCACCTGGATAGTAGCCCAGGGCAGGGTCTGAGTCAGTATCTTGTGTTCCTTTCTGCATTTCAGATTTTATTAATTTCAGTAATTTGAAGCAGGAGCCTTTTCCTTGGCTTTAGTGGGATTGGGGTCAGGTACAGTGTGATTTGCTCTTTTAGTGGTGATTGAAGCATAGGAAGAAGTGACTCTGTGCCCAGGGTCTAGCCAGGACATGTTGCAAGTGCTGGATGTCCCTTTGTCAGTATAAACTCTTCATAAATATGAGTGGGTCAGTCACTTAGGCTTTGCCAGGGAAAACCCCACCTGCTGAGAGACAAGATTTTCTAGTGGTTGGTGAGAACATTCCCTGGGGTTCCTCCCTCAGCAGTAGGGTGAATGTTATATGGGGCATCATGTTCCATCTGATTTTCTTTCAAATGTTGTACCTTTTGGTTGCCTTGTGAACTTCTGGTCCTGACCTGCTTTCTGTGTGTTTTTCTTTCCCTGTCTTTGTGCCTGACTTTCTAGCTCTCCCTAGGTTTTCTGGTCCTTTATGTCATGCTTCTTAATCACCTTGTTATCTTCATGCTTCTCTCATTTCAATTAATGAGTTTCCCATATCTTGTTGCTCTCATACTTCTACATGTCTCTTTGCTTTACCAAAACTAAGCTGTTTTTGTAATAATAATCATCATCATAATTTCTAAATAAAAACCAAAGAACAATCAGTCTCTCTTGCAGATTTCCCATACTTCAGTGCATTTAAAATGAACACAGAGGTATTCTAAGCTCAACTTTCTGGTTTTGAAGGATGTAGCAGGTGAGAACAATAAATAATTTATTCATTTATCCTGGTGATAAATATAATCCCTGTCCATTTGGGAGCAGTAGCTACAGCTGCCTCCCAGCTTGTGTTCCTTTGCTGTGCTAAAGATTAATTATATGAAGTAGGGCTACTCAAGATTTTATTGTGTGTAATTTATGGATTTGATGGAAAGGTTTCTGAAGAAGGCACTCTCCATGCATGTGTAGAACTTCACTAAAATTCTCTCTGCAGTGCTCACACACACAACATGTACATATATTTTTTTTTTTTTTTTTGTAAATGTAGAAAAAAAATGAAAACAAGTTAATATTTCTGAATGCAGCTTAAGGGTAACAGGATGCATCTCAATGTACTTACTGATGCTGGATTTTGGCCAGGACTCCAAGATAATAGACTACCAAAGCCCAAAATTGTACGGTTTCTTTAATGATCATAAGTAATTGGGAGATTTTGCATTTGCATTTTACCTCGCAGGCAAGTGTTAGAAGTAGGTGTAACCAACTGTCACATAATCCAGCTCAGAAGAATTTTTTCCAGCTGCATGGATGCCTTGCTGGCTGGAGGGTTTTTCTGCACATTAAAAAAAAAAAAAACAAAACACCACCTGCCAATAGCATATGAAAAGACTTCAGTGTCTTTAATCTCCTAACTGTCTTAAACTGTGTTTTAGGGACTATCTGGTAGAAATAATTGGATTTTTCCCCTCTAAATACACACTAAAGTGTTGCATAAACCGCAGTGCGAAGCTGATTTTACATTGATACAAGTTGCTTGTGAACCTCTGGTGTTATTTGTAACCTGGAGGTGAAAATGATGTATCAAGTGTGTGTTCCCACAGTCTTGACTTTTCCTTTTACTACCAAGATGTTTCATCGATGCATGTTTGAAATGCACATCAGCTTTCTGTCAAAGACTGTGGTGAGAAGGAGAAACAGTAGATTTTGCAGGGTTACAGGTTTATACATCTTTCATTTTGCAGTTATGAGAATTCGTTGTATATCCTATATTTTATTTTTATTTTCTATCTTTTTTAGGCTTATTTGGATGAAAAAAATGCTGGAGAGCTGCAGTGTGTGTATATATGGCAGAATAGATACAAAAGTTAGTATTCAAATTTAGTTTCTTTTCTCTGCAGTGGAGTCACCTTTGTACCTTTCTGCTTTGCCCTGGCTTTGCAAACAGTAAGAACAGCCCTTAGGTCAAACCTCAAGTCTTCAAATAATCTTTTTTAAGTCATCAATTTTATTTTTTTAATATAGTCGAAGTAAAATTGTTTTTTTCTTCAGAAAATTCTTCAGAAATCAGCCGGTTTTGATTCTAAATTCTTAGATTGTCTTTGCTTTTCTTTCATAAAATCTTGCTGACTCAGAATGCTGCTGTATTTGTAATTTTATTTTCATCTGCACGGTAAAATTCTTCTATAGCATGCAACTACAATTAACTTATATGTGACATAAAAGTGCTTTGTTAAATGGTTATCTCTGCAAATTTTAGGCCTGGCTATGACTAAAGTGATCCAGAAAAAGCTTTGATTTGGTGGGAAATTGGGTATTTCCCAGCTTATTTGTGTAAACTGAGAAATGGCCTTACTAACTACTTCAAGAATAAGTACTGCAACAGCATAGATGAGCTTTGGTTTTGTCTGTATTTCATTTTACTGCTTGTTTTTTAATAAACTGTAGTACTAATGGCTAAATATGTAAATAGTGAAAAGAAAAAAGATGCAGGGATTGATTTGCTTTTCTATAGCAAAGCAGAATCCTACAGATGTGGTTTTGATAATTACATAGCACCCCCCTTCACAATAAGGGATTACCTATTTACTTCTAGAAATGCAGGTAAATCTCTTTTATGTTGGCACCAGGTATACCTAAGAATCCCTGACCTTAAGGCACGATGCTCATTCCTGCCCTGAGCTGATGTCTCTCCCAGCCCCCCTCACATGCAGAGAAGATGTCATGTACAAGACTGGAAGAAACTATTTTTTTTTGAGGATGAGGGCAAGTCTGAGACAAGGGTGATCATTTGTCAGGGAGATTTGTGTGAAAATGAGAAGTCAGAAAATATGGGTGGACATGGGAAAGGAGAGCACGCCAACAACAGGAAGGAGGGAATGGAGACTGGGCACAGGGCAAAGGGAAGAGCATAGGAGGAGTTGTGTTTTCCAGATGTGGACAGTAGCTTACATTGGCATGGCAGTACTGTTGTCCAGGTCTGAAAGAGGACATGCTTTTTCTGGATTTCGTCACTGCTGAGCTTCATCTAACTTGAAATCTCATGGCAGAGAGTGTTTTCTCTTCACAGTGGTGATCCACCAAGAGAATGACAGCAGTTTCAGTAACTTCATTAGCCCAGATGGCAGATGAGTAAGTTCCCACTGTGCCAATGAACCTTAGCAGCATAGCAGCATGGCCAGTGAGGACATTTGGGGTTTGCAATTTATTATCAGAAATCCAAATGATTAATTGCAAACACTCACATGAAGAGGGAACTTCAAATATTAGGGTTACATATGAAGGATATCTCAGTTGCCAGAATGAGTGACTTCTAAATGCTGAGTTGCTTCCCCTTTCTAGAGCAGAGAAATTATTATTTCTGTGTTATTATTCTGATAATACAGTCATGTGCTGGAAATTCCCTGCACTGTCAATAAGCAAAACTATTTGCTCAGGACCATTTTGGGTACTGTGCTATAGCTCTGTGGTGGCTGCTGCCTTTCCAGCCCAGTCCAAGGATCAGAAACTGGAAAACATGCAGCAAAGGAGGGAATTTCAGGGTGGCAGAGGAATGCTTTGGCAGTTTGGACTGTCATAGGGTGCCTTGAAGGATGAGTCATGCAGGATTCAAAGTGACAAGCATTCAAGTACTTATGGATTTTGTGTTTTAGCTTGTAATGTTAAATACAGAGTTAGGGTAGACATCTGTTAGGCTATCAAAACTTACTGTGTTCAGGCAAAGCTGCTGCTTAAGAATGGCCAGAGTGAACGTGAAAAAAATTAAAAAATGCCTTTAGAACATGGAAAGTTAGCTTAGGCAATCAATAATGAAGCATCTTTGAAGTTTCTAAAACCATGGAGATTAATTTCCTAACAGAAGAGAATTGCTGTGCCACTTGTGACAATATCTGGTATCGAAGATAATGAGAACTTTTTATCCTTTGATCAAATTTTAATAATACTGCGGGTAGGCACATAAGCCTGTTATACTGTCAGGTCTCCAGAACCTCTCTGGGCAACCTATCCCAGTGTCTGACCTCTCTTGCAGTGAAGTTGTCTTAAGATGTTTCAGTAGATGCCCATGGCCCCTTGTCCTGCCAGTGGGCACCAGGGAGAAGAGCTGGGCTGCAGCTGCTTGCCAGTGGGATTGTGCCCCCCACACTGCAGGTTCCAGCATACTGAATTAAATAGGTGCTGCTGCCTTCCCTTACAGTGGTGATTCAAATTCAGTCTTGTCACTTTTAACTCCCCTCCATCTCCTGTATTGTCAGGAAATGCTTACACCATTTGGAAAGTTTTCCATATTGTCAATCAGGTTACAAGATTTCAAGGGCAGGTACAGAATTTTTGGATTCCATAAAAAAGCACTGGTTTGTTTAATCTGAACATCTGAAAATTTACTTGATTCCTTTGGGGAAAAAAAGTACAGTATTACCAACTTTCAGAATTACTATTTTAAAGGAGTCCTGTTTTCATGTTGTAGTTTTCTGTTGAAATGGTGGCTTTTTGAGTTGCTGTTTGGAGTTGAATATTGATGGGATGCAAAATAATTTTGTAGGGACACAGGTTAAAACATAAACATAAAACGTAAGAAGTCTTGTATTTTTGTGAAGATCTCATTAACTTTAAGCCAACTGCTACTCCACTTAATTAAATAAATAAATATATATTTCCAAGCAAAATCATGTCATGCAGCGTATCAGAGTCATGACATGAAGGCAGGTGGGCTCCATCCTGTGAGGTGCTGGCACTTAGGTCTTCCCCCAGCAGAGCCCTTTATTTTGTGCCAGGCTGTGATTAGTAAGTAGCACACACTGCCATGCTTTGCTTGAGAGGAGCTGGACTCTCAGCACCCCAGTGTGTTGAGCCCAAGAATGTGCTGCATATTAGAGGGGAAAGAACTACATTGTACTCTAAAAATACTACCTTTTTGCAGGTCATATTTCCTCTCCCTATTCCCTTTCAGGTCTCTCTGGCACCTGATATTATTCAGTGGTGGTAGATAGAGAGGTTTGCTGGACAAGTGCAATGCTTTTATAAAAAGAGTCATCCTGTGATTTCAGATTGCTCAAAGCTTTTTCCCTTCACTGCACTTATTGAGGGAAAGGGAATCTAAATGTATGAGGGCAGAAATAATTTCCCTTTTCTTTAACAATTGCACCCATGATGTCAGCTGCTGCTAGTAATGTAGAGTGATAAATTGACATTGAACTTGAACAGAATTCATGGCGTGCTGGAGACAATAAGAACCTCTGAGGAAATAATTATTTTGCTGCCAGGAGCTCATGCATCTCAAATTGGTTGGTGCAGGGACTTTAGAGCAGCCTGCCTGCCTATTGACTGGAGTTGAGAGCTGGTGCTGCCAGCTCTGTGTTAGTGCAGGAACTCAGGCTTTGTGCTTTGCTCATAGCATGTCAGAAAAAAGAAAAGAGAGTGACAAAGGTCTGATGTTGCCCACTTTTGCTTGCCTGCTTGCAGGGAGAGGCAGTGGGTGTTGAGGACCGAGTTCAGTAATATGTTTTTTGCTGTGAGTGTAGGACTTTGATACTCTCTCAGCGGTGCTTAACTGCAGACACTTTGTTATAGAGCGGTTGCTAATGAGTGGGAGGTCAGCTGCACACTGCAGCCGCTAGAATTCAATTTAGTATTCGTGGGCTCAATCGATTTGGAGAGGGCAGAGTCCCTCTGATCAGGTGACAGTTGTTAACGATTGGGGTCACAATAATTAAATTTCCCATGGAAGTAATTAGTTTGCATTGAACACAACACTTCGCTGGGGTGTTTTTTTGTTTTATTTCGGGCGTGCCAGTTTTAACCCAACCACTCTGTTCTCCTCCCCTCATTAAAGTCAGTTTGAATGTTGAGGATGCTCCTTGATGGCCTGAAATTAAGCTCTTGCTATTCATTAGAATAAAACATAAATGACAATCTGGTACTGAGTTCCTGTTGACTTTCACTGAGAGTCAGGCTTCTTGATGTTTTCTCTGACTTTGAAAATTTTACTCTTTATTCAAAGGTCATGTTCTTGCAGAGAAATAATCTTTCAGTGTGTATTTCAGTTTCCCTAGAAGGGAATAATAATACCTGCAAGGGATAAGAAAATATAGCTTCCCAAAGTTTGTAGCTTTCATATATCTCAAAGACACCTTTCATTTGAATTTTGACCTCTTAATTCAGTATAGTTTAGTTCAGATTAATTTGTACTTTTTACAGGTCATAAAGTTTTGGAAGGTTATAAATTAATCCCTAAAAAACAAACTTACAATATATAAGCTTGCATTTTCAGAGAATATTTTGAGGCCTCTAAAGGTCCCCATCTGGTCCAACCCACCTGCAATGAGCAGGAAGGAACATCATTAACTACATCACTTTATTCTGAGCTGCTCTTGAATATGCCTAACAGAGCATGGAACATTGGGGTCATCTTGGCTCCTGATTTGGGCTTGGCTACAACTAACAAACCTCCCAAATGTGGGACAAGCAAAATAAAATTTTCATCTGTGAAAAGGAACATAATGCCTACAATAACAATAACTTTTAATAACAATGTTACAGCTCTGTGTTTTTCCAGTGTGCAGTTTTTGAAGACAAGATTTTCAGACATCCAGTGTGGTGTGAAACAGCAGCTTGGACAATGAGCTTGATGTCATCTACTGAAATGTGGTTGAAAGCTATGTCTGAACTACCAAAGGGCTGTCTCCTCTGATGTTTATTGCTTTGATAGTCCTGGTTCTTCAGTGATGCATTTCTGGCTACATTTGGTTTATTCAGTCCCATCAGTTATGGTGTTACACTGGTTAGAATTAACTTTTTGGGGTCTCTTTTAGGCATGTAGCAGTTTTGCTGTGACAATTGAGGGTAGTCTCTAGAGTGACAAAAAAAGTCTTCCAGTAACATCTGGGTCAGGAGAATACCATGTATTAAATCTCTGACCTGAGTTCTTTGCTTTGTTTGGTGCTTTCAGAGAAGAATCCTCTGTTCAGTATCTTTCTTCCCTTTCTTCATGGTACTGAAATCTTTAAATATGGAGGTGTTTCATAATTTGTTCACCAAGGTAAATGGTATAGCTAAACTGAATAGTAAAATGTAAGGAAAAAAGTTTAAATTACTAGTACCTCATGTGCAGGGTGCTAGTTTGGTCTTGCCTGCTGTGATTTGGAGGTTGATGTTGAGACAGGAAGCATGAATGAAAAGGTTAAAAATCAGTAATACTTTCACCCAACAGCAGTGGCCCATAGTACACTTTTTAGGGGAGTTTTGGCCAGTCATTGAGGGAAGAAGGCTTTGATGCTACCTGTGCTGCAGGGCAGCACTTGTTCTGTCACTAGAAAGTTTCAGTGTGTCCTACCCATTTTTTCAGCTGAAGTGACAATTCATAAAGTGAGCTCATAGTATTGCTTAGGAGCCTGTGCAGTGTGCAGTGGCTTGATTTTTCTATACAGTTCCATGCAAACACCCTGGGGGGAATTCAGAACAGAAGAGTTTTAGTCACCAGAGGATAATAAGCAGAGAGAGAGTAAGTGCTTAAGTATTGTGTACATTACTTGGGTTGATGCAGTAGTTATAACCCCTTCTCTTTTCCTTTTAGCAGTATCTTGTGTAATGCCAAAGTCATAAAATGGTCCATAAAATAGAAAGGTGAAAGGGTTCCTTGTCCTATATAATTACTAGACCTTAGCTCCTGTTCACTTACTCCCATTGTAGAAATGCTTTGGCTCTGGTTCCCTGCACATGTTCTTTAATGAATTGCTGGCATTTATAGTGAAGACAAAAAAGGAGAACATTGTCCTTTAAAACTTTTCTTCTTTTTTCATTTAATTAGTGCTATTTGCAGAAGTAAAGAAATATTTTAAAAATCCAAATCTGCTAGTTTTTTCTTTTCTGATGTAGCAATACATGTCTGGAATGAAAGTTTCTAACATCACTGATGGTGATAGGAAGTTGTTTGTTAGTTGACTCTCTCTGGTTATCTGTTCTTCAGAATTTGAGATTAAATTTCTCTGTAGTCTCATTGGTGACAGGATTATAAAGAGTTTTTGCACACTCCATTGTACTGACTCATGATTTTGTGCTGTGGCTGCTGTGTTTCTGAGGAAGTGGGAGTGGGCTGGATTCTTGTTTTTGCAGGAGAGAGACAGTGTTTGATAATACCCAGTTCTTTTTTTTTCTGTGTCAACCAACAAGTGTCAATGATATGGATAAATAAAAGAAAATGTGTCCATCATTGGTCTATGAGATGGAAAACCTGACTGGTCTTGTGTTGCAATTAAATTCCAGTTCATCAGAATTTTTGCTTTTGCAATAAGAATCCGAGAGCTGTGATTATTACTCAGGCCACCCAATTATCTCAGAGACGCCTTTTCTTGGCTTTTTGAAAGCTCCTTACCTGCAGCAGCCTGACCTCATCCCTTTCCTGACTGGAATCAGCCTCACCTTTGCCTTGCACGTGCTCCCATTTTACTTGGGGCAGTTTTGCTCAGATAGAGCTCATGAGCAGCAGCTCTCAGTCTCTGCTTTGGGTTTTTCTCTCTCTAGGCCTGTGTGTGCAGCTTAGGTGTATTTTGGAAGTGCAGCATGCATTGGTGATGCCACTAGGTGAAATTATCCCTTCTGCTTGAATCTCCACACTTGTTTTGCAAACATTTGTTTATTTATGAAAATGTCACCACCATAATACCATCTGAGTGCTTTTTTCGTAGAGGAATGCAGGTGAAATTTAACACTAGGGTTGTTCCTATTTCCCAGCTAGGGACTTTGAAACCTGCTTCATTCTTTTCATCAATTTTGGGCAGAAATTTCAGCTTGAGTAACCAATAGAGATTGCTATCCATTTGGGAAAGAGAAAGATAGCCAGGCACAAACTGTGTGTTATGAAGCCAAAGGTTTGATGTGGACCCTGTGTATCAAGATTCCATGAGAAACAGCAACACAAGGTAAGAATAAGATAAAAAGAAGGTGGCCACTGAACTAACATGCACGGTATAGGGCACAATTAGCACTAGGCAGTTCAGAATGCTGAATGAGGGAACTTTAATGATTATAACAAAGCAAAAAAGTGTATTGTTTTGATCATAGAAGATAAATCACCTATCCAGCTGTCCTTTATAAACAGTTAATGTGGGTTATTTTTGCTTCAGGAGTTTTGGGCCTCCAATTTATATTAGGATTGAAGAGCATTAATTGTACTTCTTTGCACAGACTTTATCCCTGAACAGATTCCAGTTGATTAGATTTTCCCCCATTACTGCTTCAAGTAATGACTGTGCTACATTTAGGCTTTGCTAGGGGAAGAGTGTTATAATAGCTGAAATTTTGTGTGGTTATGGGCAAGCTAGAGTGACCTGATGGTTTTTGTGTAGTTCACTGTGATTTTCAGCACAGAAGAAACAAGTGGCTTGTGCTGCCAATTCAGAAGGTGCCAGAAGTGATTTTTGGTAGGGAGCCTGGTCACAAAACTTATGTGGGTTACAGTAGTATAAACTAGTGATTAGTTTTTGCCTATATCTAGTGGTGTAGGGAGTTCTTATCTTAAGTACAATGCAGCTCAAACCTAAAGCAGTGTTAAACTATCAGGCAGCACAGGTGAATATCATTAAACTATCAGAGCTAGAGCAGACAGATGTCTGTGTTACTTTGTCCACTGGCTAACGTACATTGCTGTAAGTGGCTTATAATGTGAAGGAGTAGGGTACCTAATGCCTGTTGAGATGCATGTAAATGATTGCCTGGATCCCTCATGCTGTTCTGAATGTCCTGTGAAGTGCATTTTGGCTGATGTGCAGGAAATAGATTTTCGATTTTTTTTAATAGGAGGTTAATCAATGTGCATGTAGGCTGTGCACCACATGTAGGCAAATTGTCTCAAACTTCACTGCAACCAATGTTTTCTCTCAGTCTTGAGACAACATACTTTTCTTTGCATTTATGGCATTATTTTGTTAAGGAAAGCTTGTTCAGTATTACTAGTAACAATATTTAATATGAGTTTTTCCTTACCTAACTTAGAGACCTGCTAAATGAATTCAGGTATTGCACATGGACATATATACATATATGCTCATGCACAGAGTTTTCTGTTAATGTGTGTTGTTGTAGACAGTGACACTTAATTAGTCATCACAATTTCCCAAAATCTGGTTAGACTAGGTTATGGCTGTGTGCCATTTAAAGTGAGTGTCTTCAGTTTTATGTCTTTTTGAGTTACTGTAATCTAACTAAAAATTAATCTGAGAATATACACCTATGTACAACACTGATTCTAATGAAGCTGTATGATTGCATATGTTATTAATACCTATTTATCTATTCAAAGATTTTAAAATTTTAATTATATTTATGAAGATATTATATGTGGTTCCTTATTAAGATATAGAATGCTACTAGACCTTAAATGCTTCCAGTATATACCAAAGTCTCCAGTTGCTAAGAGGAGCCTGTTAGCTGCTTGCTAGCTTAGAAATGGGATTGTCTGGCAAATCTATTGAGATATAAAAATCTTGAAAAAATGCTGACTGTACATAAGGAGCTAAGTGCTGAGGTCTTGTTCCTGCTCACATTCTTTACTCCTTGCATAGGAAAATGTCTTGCAGTGTTGAGTTGTTCTATTAAAAAGAGCATTGGCTAATTCAAGGCTTGGCATATCCTAAGGATTTGAGAAATCTTGGCACAGAGGTTTTCTTTCTCCTACTCTTTTTTCATGTAACATGTAAGGGAAGTTCTGGGATTTTTTTTGGTAGCTGTTGAATTTATCACTTTGAGTTCAAAAGATTTTTTTAGCAATTCAGAATGTTGTAGACTGACATTTGTCAGGGCAGGCCCAAAAGGAGAGACAAAATCCTGGGCTGCAGCATATAATAGGTAGAACAGTTTGAGCTCTGCCCTCTACCCAGTTTTATTAGCTCCCTTGATAACTCAAGGGCAGCTGAATACACAACATTTTTGAAACACCATCTCCTTGGAATGGGTACCTGTGTAAGCCCCACAGCACTAACTTAAGAGTTCACCAACACATTGAGAAAAAATGGACAAAGGTCTGAAATGTATCATAATTGAACAAGCACTTCTAAGTGCCAACCTAGTTAAATTACAGGAATTTGCTCTAATTAATGCAGCTGTAATTAATACAGCTGTACTAGTGCCATAATTAGCATCTTTTTCAGCCACGGCTTGTGTTATGGAAACAAAATACTGTGTAGTAGAATTCTGTTCACATTGGATGCTTTGATTTACCAGTTGTTTGAGGGTTTCTTTTTTTAGTTGATGGTAGGAAGCTCTAATAGGAAGGAAAGCAAAAGCCCTTTAGACATCATCTTAAAATTACTGGATCTATTGCTTCTGTAGAATTACTGTTTTGGTGCTTTCCTAGACTGAGCCTGGGTTAACTGGAGTATTTGGTAGATAGATAGGCAGGGTACCTGTTGCAGGCATTCACTAGGATGGACAAGTCCTGCAAGTCTTGTACAACACCAGGGTGGGCAGGGAGTAGGTAGGGCTAATTTGCCTTTACAGTGTTCATGGATTTGGAGATAAATTTGCTGGCTCTTTGCCCTGTTGCTGTAGTTAAAGGCTGTCCACTTAGTGCCTTTCCTTAGCCTGTTGTGCAATATCACCTGTCTGTGCTTTGACTCCTACCATGCTAAAATAAGCAAAGAAATAGAAGAATTGCAAACCCAAATGCCCTACTGCAAGCCAGAGCTAGGTACCTGTAATGGAGTATTTTTCAATTTGTCTTTTGCTGAGGCACCTCAGCCTCAGATACAGGATGCACACAAGTTAACTCTGTGCCACTGTGATAATATGGCATGATACTCTTATTAAAACTTGTAAATTATATATATATATATATATATATATATATATATTTTTTTTTTTTTTTTGTATACACCATTTGTTGACTGGAGTTTTCAGTTTTGCCAGGTTCAGTCTGTTGTTAGCAGAGAAAGTATTTCCTACTCTCTCTCTCCTGCAGAAATTGTGTATTTCAACAGGAAATAGTAATAGACTAATCAAAGAAAGTTTGAGGATTGCAGCCCTGTCCTGGTGGGAGACTCCCAGTTGTCCTGGCTCCACTGTGCCATGTCAGTGGGGAGAATATGCTGCCACATTCCCTGAAGTATAACTCTCCTGATTAACTAGTCTTACAGGCCATAAAGCATTTCTTTTTCATTAGCTACCTTGCCCTAGCAACACTTTTGCAGTGTTTGAGGTATTCTTTGCCCCAGGGAATATCTTGCTATTTAGACTATGTCTGTTATTGAAGAAATTAGAAAACTCAGTTGTTGTGGTGGTCTGAGTCCTTGCTTGTACATGGATATGCCTCTGAGTTACTGTTTTGTCTAACTAGCACAGATATCAGTCGTGTCTGAAAGACAACTTTTGTACTCTGCTGCAGCAAGATGTGAAAATAAGGAGCTCTTTGTCGTAAGACTCAAAAAAATAAGTATTGAGATACAATTTATAATTAGCTTTTTTCCTGTAGTTGCCGGTGAAAGTACTCATATGAGTCCTTTTTTAATCCAAGACATAAATGAAATAAAAAAATTGCCATGGATGCTTAGTTTCCATGTTTGCCTTAATGAAATAGTTTGTTCTGGTCTTTTTTTTTTTTTTTTTTTTTTTCTTTTTTTTTTTTTCTTTTTTTTTTCCTTTGTCTTGGAGGAGATCTATTAGGTTACAGTTTAAAGTGATTTTCTGAATATTGTAGTAAAATTGCCAGAGCAGATTAAAGTATATAAATAGAGACAGCAGTGTGATGAAAAATTCAGTTTTATTTTCTCATGAATTGTTATTCATGACAAGAGTAATTTAGAATCTCCAGGTATTTTGTTGCTCATTTTGCAGGTATCTTTGAGATTCACCTGGGGTTCTGACTCAAAAACACAGGAAGCTTTAATGAATTTATTTCCTTGATGGCATTAGTCCATTAATTTCTGGTCAGATAACTCAATAATGATGTGACTTTTTCATCCATAAAACCTTGTAGATGTGCAGTGAACATCTGCACATAATGAACCCATTCATGCAAAGAAAGATAAGTGACTTATTTATCATGCTAGATTTGCAAGAATTTCTCCTTTTCTACAGGCAGCTTCAGATGTTTGCTGCCATTGAGGGAAAAATTCTAGGGAACATTCTGTTCCTCTAATGAGCAAGATACAGGATGGATCCTTAGAAACTGTCCATCTTGAGTTTTAGATTAGCAGGTAAATATTTGTATAGTGAAATAAAAGAAGGGCAAATGCTGTTTGCTATTGTTACTTGCTGAATTACTTTAAGAGCCACAAATCCCTGAGTGCTGCCAGTGCATCTTGGAGGCAGCAGGTGTGATGTGGGCTGAGATGAAGACACCCACCCTGAGTGTTACAGAGCTTTCAGCCTGTAGGGTCAGCAAAGCCCTGGGAGCAGTAGTTCTGCTCTTTACCTGTATGGGCTCCATTCAATTGCCTAAACATGTAATGGCATTTGGGATGTGCTTTAGAGGATCTGGGGTATCTTCATGGACAGGTAGGTGCTGTACAAGCTGCAGGAGACTGCTCCATGCCCTTCTGGACAGGTAGCTGGGAGCCTGGAGGGGTATTCTAGGCAATGTGGCACTGGATAATTATGTGTAGTGCCTTTTCTATGTGTGATGTTTGTCACAAGTGGGTTGTGCCTTAGGTGTTGACTTAAACATCAATTGAATCATTGTCCACTGATTGTATTGACTGGATCTGCATGGATCAGAGTGGTGGTGTACACAACTGGGGCATCCCTGGACACCTGTGCACAGACCCCTGAATGGAGGTGTCTTGCTGCCTGCCCACCTTCAGGTCTACAGAGCAATGTGAGAAGTGGGAAGGATTGAGATGGGTACATGTACATCATCACATCTGTGACATTTTAATTTGTTCATGGCAGGAGAGGATTCTAGAGCCGAGCAAAGAGACTAATGTTTGCTGGAATTTGTGTCAGAGGGTCTCTGTGCATAGAATTAACCTTCCAGAGAGAAACAGGGCAGTGTTTGGATATAGCCCCCACATGATGGACCCAGGAAAGTGAGAACATGGAGGTCTTCCAAATACTGACTGAGGGATGTTAAAAGTGACCAGGGTACAGTTATCTGTGTTAACTTCTGAATGGGAGCAGATTAAATAGAAGGACATAATCTAGTCTGTTCTGTGTGTGAGGGTGGTGAGGCACTGGAACAGGTTGCCATGAGAAGCTGTATGTGCCCCATCCCTGGGAGCATTTAAAGCCAGGTGGAATGCTGCTCTAGGATGCTCACCTGGCTTCCTCCATCCTTCCCATGTGTCTTACTTTTGCATGCCCTGTGGCTTGGAAGGTTTTTCCAGGTTAGCACAGCCCACTGCTTTTGGGGAAGGAAGAGTTTTCCACTCCCACTGGTGACTTCCACCCCCTGCAAGTGTGCACAGCTGGGAACAGCCAGGCAGAGACCCTCCCTTCCTGCATCCCACTTGAACAGAACAGAACAGCCTTATAATGTACTCCCTCAGGAAACTAAATAAATAAAACTGATAGCATTCATCCCAGGCTTAATGAGATGAATGGAAAGGGAGGAAGCAATTGGTAAGTCGTGGTGCTTTATAGAGAAGTGTACCAAGAATCATTAGACAAGACTGGCACTGAAGTAGCAGGAGGAGAGTAGATGGTGTGAATTGGCATGTTGTGTACAGGGGGAACTGTTGAAAGTCATAAATGGGCTGAGGGGCATGGAGACTAAGCCAAAACCTTGAATTTAGAGGAATTGCTGGAGACTTCAGTGACTGCAAAACACTCAAAGGGACAACATCCATGAAATTGCTGGGAACAGCAGATGAAATGCAAGGAGTGAAATGTAACTTTTTCACTGCTGAATTTACCTTACAAATCACTGGAGGAAGGAATCTGAGAAGCAGCTAAGAAGGGTGATTAGGATCAAATGTGGGGTTTTGGGGAAGGTAGGAGGTCCCAGCAGACTGGCACTTTAAATGCAGCTCCCCTGGATATATTGAATCAGTCTGCTAATGCCTTCACTTAGCTGGCAGCAAAGTTACTCATTTTAGGATTGTATTTCTCCATCACTTGTTAACAAAAGTCCATTCCTGCTGAGTATCAATAGCTTTTATTGAAGTCTGTGTCTCTGGAGACTGGGCCCAGAAAGGACAAGGGAAAGGCATCCCTCTGCTCTGACAGAGATGCCTTCGAGGCAGAAATGAATAACACAAACCTTGGCACTGTGATGGAACTCAGAAAGATGGAAATTGTTTTCTTGCTGCATAGTTGCTTTGTTTTTTTAAAAATCTTTAGTTGCATCAGGGTGTAAAATCTATTTTGGAAAGGGAAGAATTTTCTCTCACTCTTACAAAGAGTTTTGTTGTTGTAGAATTTTGTACAGGTAGGTAATCTGTTTGTGTAATTTGTGTGTTGCACTGAAAGTGGCTGAAAGTTTTTCAAAATTCCATGGATTGATTTTGAGCAAACCCATGAGTGGTGGTGTTTTGAGAACAAGAGTTTGGTCAAAGGAAGCAGCAGGAGTTTTTTGGTTTTTTGGGGTTTTTTTGGGTTTTTTTTTTTTTTTTGGTGGGTTTTTTTTGGCTATAATGGTCCTCTTAGCTGTACTGCACTGCTGTAGCACAGTGCACAAATGTAAAAGGGAATGAATGAGGCAAAAATAGAATCAAGATAATTTTCGCTTTGGTACAATGAGGAAATTTTGGTGTGCAAATGTGCCAAGAGAGTAAGCTGGCTATGCTCTATGATTTCAGGAAAAAAACAGTGATTTCAGACACCAGTTTTTATGGTTCATTAAAGTCTGTCCCTGTTTCCATATGTCAAGATGTACACCAAGAGGCACCAATCTTTTGGTAACATGTAGGGATTATCCCTTGATTCTGAGTCCAGGGTCACAAAGGTTGTCTGCAGTCTGGTAATTCACAACAGAAATAGGAAAACTAGGTCAGAAAAATGCTTAAGGGATTCCCTTTTAATTGAGGCATTGATGTTGTGAAACCATGATTTCAGGTTCCTTTCTTTTCCTTCTGTGTGGCAGATGATTTCTAAAAAGTACAGTCAATTGCAAGTTCAGGCAGCATGGGAATAAGTGTCAGTAAGTATGGAAAATTGTACTCTTGTATGCCAGTGTACTGCAAAATCATCCAAAGTATCTCTGTCCCAGCTGTTCTTGGTTTTATTTCATCACATTTCTGAGCTGAGAAGCAGTTGATGTATTAGAACAATCTGTTGGGAGGGGTAATGCATAGTTTAAGACTAGCCAAAGTTCTGGGAAAGATCAGCAGAGAAGTAGACACCTAAACCTGAGCTCATGGCTGGACTGTTCTGTATAGCTGGTGCAGAGAAGGCATCTGTGGGATTGATGCACTCAAATAATAAATTGTTTCTTAAAAAAATTTCTTTTTTTTGAATTTTAAGGGTGTTTTAAAATAGCTCATGTGTAGTTTGATGTCTGTGCCTTGTCTGGCATTTAGCAAGGAGACATCCCAGAACATGGGAGCCCAAAAGATTACCCAGGAACAATGTCTAACTATTGATTTTTAGTTACTGGAAGACACATGGGAGGAAGCTTGAACTGCTCAGCTTCACTGGCTTATTCCAGGCTATAGAACATGTATGTGCATATGCTTTTTATCTTGATTGCAGAAAAGAGCACAAAAAGATGAGATCATACACAGCTCTGAATAGACTTACTACAAATCAGAAATGTTGAAGCCTTCTTCAACCCTTGCTGAAAACTGTTGGCTTCAGTGTGACCAGGATGGAATATTTGGAATGTTATTTAACTCTTGTGTTACAATAACTCCTGTAGAGTCCAGAAAAGTCAGGGCTTCATAGTGCAAATGCAGACAAAACTGACCTATCTCAGAAAATTTACAGTATGTATACAGTTCTCAGATGTATATTCACTTATTTAAGCTCTCTGTCCCTGAGGTGAATGTTATACTCAAACAGAAAAGCTCAAAGAAATATATTTTCTTGTATATTTATGAAGTTCTGCGAGTTAAAAAATTAAAACTTCCAATTCGCATATATTGAAAGACAGTTTTGTATACAATCATCACCACCCTGCAGCAGTGAAAAATTTTAAGTGTAAATAGAAGTGAAGACAAAACAGTTGACTTAAGCAAGTATTTTATAGTTAATGTTAGCTGCCTCAACCACCATGACAAACTCAGTTTGGAGAATGTGAATCAAAAAATGTAAATCAATTTTGGAATACCTTAAAGAATCATTGAAACATCATGTTGAAAGGGGTCTCTGTCAGTCTTCAGTCCAGTCTCCTGCCCAAAGTCAGACTAACTTCAGAGCTGTAGCAGGTGGCTCACAGCCTGGTGTAGTTCACATGAAAAGGTCTGTAAGAGAATCCACAGCTTCTTGGGAATATTTATTCCAGGGTTTGCCACCTACAGATCTCAATGATCCAACCATAGAAGTTGCATATTCTTTGGTTTTCTTTGAAACTAATCCATTACCATCAAGAGGAAGTTGCTAAGGACTTGTTTCCAAACTCTCCAACTTTTAGCTTGGAAATGACCCGAGGTGCATTTTGGTTAGCTGTGCAGAATAACTTGTAAATGTATTAATCCCCTGGCTGGGAATTGTTGCAGGCCACTTTACTAGGAGGTTGTTGCTGCTTTTTGAGCAAGGCTTTTTTATTTATGAAGCAGAAAAGATCAGCAGTGGATGCAGGCTGGTGGAATTTGTGACTAGAGGGAATTGTCTCTGAACTGCTAATGCCTTTTAAAAATTGTTTTACTTGAAAAAACTATTTGTAGAGGTTTGCTGATTTAGTTCCTTGTCAAGAAAGGCCTAAGTGAGGGGAGCTAGTTTTATATTTTCACAAACTACTGTTTCTTTGGAAATTACTAATTCAGGAGGACCACAGCATCTTGGAGAACACAGCAGTCCTACTAATGCTATCCCCAGGAAAGGCTTTTAAAGGGCCAATGGACTGTCTGGTCAAGTCAATGAGATCTGTGGGGAACCAGGATTTTCCTCTGTGGTGGTGGATACAGCTGTACAAGACATGAGATTAAAAACCCCCTAGGAGATACCTGTCTTATCCATGAACTATAGAGTATTCACAAATGGAAATATTAGGTGAGACACTTAAATTCTGCAGGGCTAAAGTCAGAAAGGTAAAAATCCTTTTTTGTTATGTATTTAAATGGTTGGTGTCTATTCCTTTAAATATTTTGTGGTTGTAAGTTGCTTTGGAAATCTACATGGCAAAATTATAGGGAAAGGGAAGAAACTGATATATAACTGAGCTTCTTAAAGATCATGTGTTTTGAAAAACTGCATCATGTAACTGTGCTTTGTGAAGAAAGCAAGTTGGATGCTTGTTTCGTGTATAACAAGGGTCTCAGAGCCTGAATGAGCTCAAGTGCTATTTTAAGTTCATTCATAGGCTTCCGTGATCTTGTTGCCCTTTTAGTCCTGACATCCCTGGTGCCAAATAGGATGAAAAGCCAGATTCTCAGTGAAAATGACATTTTTGTCTGTGATTTAAGCTTTCATTAGTGAAAGAGATACAGCACTGAAGACACTGTCATGTGAAAAGGATATATTTGACATTAGTAGGGACTTCTTTAATGACTTTCTACAGCCATGGTAGAGCTGGGCATGTGGACAATGTATGTGTTTTTTCTTTTATCTCCTCCAAACCTAAGATGTTGCTAGAATAGCTTGAAAGCCAAGAGGATTCAGAGCTAAAATAGGATCACTATGAAAGTATTTGTTTGTTGTTGTATACACAAACATCTACTTTGTTTTTCACTACACATTTAAGAAGGCAACACTTTATTTTTTTTTTTTTTTTTTTGAGGAACATTTTTGTCTAACCCACCCTCCAATTGGAGGTGACCATGTTTCTCCAGAGTTTTGTGTTGTGGCTATATCCTTTCAGAAACCATTTGTTCATCTGTGCAGCAGTAATGATGGAAACAGCCTCTTTGGAGTTAAGCTGCTACGTCCCCACAGAGAACAGCACTTAAATATCAATGGCGTAACCGGGAAAACTCGGCAGTTATTTCCCTGTTTTCTGCAATTCAATGAGGAGTTGTTCCGTGCAGACCCCATTGCACTCCAGATGAATGGTGGTGATTGTGAGAAAATGATCTTCTGTTAATGCAAGATGTCACACTGAGAACAAAGACTACTTCTTACCATGATGGGATGAGCTCACTCTAATCCCCAATTTGGGAGACTTTGATGCTTGTTCAGGTGCCAATTTTTCCATATATGACATACCAGAAAGAACTTTAAAAAGAATGCTGAACAGGGCAGTGTTAAACTGATTTAGGGCTCCTGAATATCAAGGTCATATTGGGTAAGATGTCATATAATTATCCTTTTGCATGCAATTTCCCAGAAAACCGCCTTTCCTACCAAGAGTTTGAGCTTTCAGGGGGCTATGAAAATAATTAATATTAAATTTGCCTTAAGTAAAGAAGTGCAGGCCTTTTTTTTGAGATCCCCTGTTTCCATTTATCTGGCACAAATGTCTAAAATATGTCAGTTTAATTAAAGCTGGCTTTGCCTCCAGGTTTTTTTGAACTGCAGAACTTTACACCCCCATCCTGGGATTTTGGTGTGTGGTCAGTGAAATCAGGGAGGACTCATTGTGTCTTCTTCACACGCTGTTCCTTTGCAGTGCCCACCCATCTCTCCAAACACAAAGGACCATAACAGTGTGAGTGCTCTGTTTCATGAGCACTCGTGCTGTGATAACCTGAGATTTTGTATAAATTCGCTCAGTTATAAAATTTTAGCAAAAAATACACTGTTGTTGTGGCTCAGAGATTTAGAAATAGTGAGATAGCCAGCAGGATTTAAAACTCAATAATCCTTGTAAGCTTTCAGTTTCCTCTCTCTGTTTCAGTAGTGTTTCATGTTGGTTTCACTATTCCACTAAGTTGCCCTTTCTCTTGGTCTTTTATCTCTTTGGAACCTGTCTTTTGCTCAAGATCCCCAAGAAGGCATTTGGAAAATCAAGCAGCAAGTTCTAACAAAAAAAGGACATGTATTGCTCATTGCTCTAAACTGAACTTTTTTCCCTTTTGATCTGATGCAGGTGGCAAGCAGAGGAGGGTCTGGTGGGTGCTGCCCCACTGTTCTGCTGTTCCACCTTTTTATTGTGCCAAATTCTTTCTCTGAGGAAAGCAGGCAGAGTGTAGAAATAGTTCTTATTCTCTATATCCCACCAGAGTAAAATGTGAATATTGCATAACCAATAGGATCAAAGGTTGTTAAAAACCTCAAAGAAATAGCATAATTTCTTTTATTCTTGTTTTGAAGGTTATAGGGAAGACTGTTCGGGGGAGTATGCAGGGTGTCAAGAGAGTAGAATATAAACTCCCTGAAGAAAAAAGAAATAAAATATTCAAAATAGTGCTGGAACTGCCAGACTCATATTCCTTAGAGAACACAACTTTTTATTCCGTAGGCTGCTTTGTAAGAGCTAAACCCTCAAAATTCCTGTTTTCAGTTATGAGTTTATTTTAATGTATATATGCTGTGATGTAAAATAGAAGCAGATCAATTAGTAAAGTAAAAGAACTAGGCTGATGTGCCAGAAAGATAAAAAAGCAAAATAACATTCCTTTTACCAAGTAAAGACCTGTAAAATTCCAGCCTAGATTTGTGGGGAGGAAAAAAAAAATAAAATCAATGTCAGAGTAATTGGCAGTTCAGAAGCACTATGTTGGAAAGACCTTTTGAATATGACAAGATTAGATTCAGAAGCAGAGAAATTGCAAGAAGACATAAAAGAAATTTAGTATTTTCTTCAGTTTTAAAGGCAACTTAGAGTTACTATTTGTGTTTGTGTTATCAAAGGTGTGTGGTTAATGAGTCTGGCTACATCACTAATTTCTGGAATATTCTTTTGTTTACCCTGGAGACTTTTTTTATTTTTTTTTTTTTTTTTCCCTCTTCTTTCCTACCTTTCATTAACTCTGAATGCAGAATCTTTGTGGTACCATCAAGTTTTAGCTCAGCAACTTTCCTGAAGATTTTGTAATTATCGCCTTTAATTAGTACTGTCAGAAAGATTGTCAGCATCTGTGGCTTTCATCAAAATAAACAGGAGATTGGAAAAGATACAAACAACAGCAATCCTGCTCAGAGATGTGTGTGTGTTCTTCTCAGGTGGCCCAGGAGAAATTTGGCACCTGCCTTGGTACCAGCCCATACTGGGGATGCCTGGCAGTGTAGCAGCACCTCTTCAGCAGCTGTGTAAAGCAGGAACAGAAATTGCAGTGCTCCTTTAGAGAAAACTCCCCTTGTCTCCTCCCCTCCCAGCATGCTACAAAGCCCCAGGTCACAAACAGACCTTGCTGGCTGCCAGAGCTCCCAGCAGCAGCAAAGCTGGTGTGTGATCAGCTAATGACATCCCTCTGGTTTCACACAGTGCTTGTGAGCTCCTCTGGGACACTCCTCCTCTGGTTACTGCCCATTCTCAAATTCAGAGCATGTCAAAGCCTGACTGCAGGTATAGAGAGAGGGCTCTTCTAAATAAGGGTGATTTAAGCAATGCTGGAAACTCCTACTAATTGCATTTCTGTCATCAACAGTGGCTTTTTGTGTTAGCCCTAATGTGGAAGTGGCATTTTTCTAGTCCAGTGGTGTTATTTTAGTGCTCTTCTGTAGAAGGTACTCATTGCCTGAAGTGCTTGAAATCAACCCTTTCTAGGTTGTTTTGCTGGAGCTGTTGTGGCCCAAGAAGAAACGAGAGATGTGTGAGCCACAGCAAGGAACAAGTGGATACTTGCACTACGGAATGGAAGGCCAAGCTCAATTTAAATGCACGAGCAGGCAAGTTACAGGGCAGGATTCAGAGCTGACAGATGAAGTGGCATAAGTTACATGTTACTAAGTGGATGTAAGTGGATCTGGCTGAGTCTGAAGGAGCAGAAATGATAATGTGGAAAGGAAGTCCTAATTACAGCAGTGTAAGTGATGCTAGAACAGTTTTAAGCACCAATCATGGAGAAGATTAGCTTAGGCAACAACATGCAAAAGTTATATAGAGCTGCTGGGAGAGAGCTACTCAGCTGCCACATTTATCTTAGTTTCATTCATTGCTGAAACCCTCTTCCTGTTTTTCTTCAAGTTTGGATTGCTGCATACATGGTGCATAGAAGATGCTGTGTTCTGTGTTTTCTCTGAGCCTTGTCTGATGGCTAGCTTTCCTCTCTGTGCAAGTAGGATGTGTGAGAGCAGGGAGGGCTGCTGCTCTGCTTTCAGGCATTCCAGGGGCAGCAGAGGAGCCCAGTGTGCTCCTTCTCTCCTGCATTTTCCTTGTATGTCATTAGCTGTCGACTTGCTGAGCCTTGCCATTTCTGTTTATTGTTGCAGAACATGTCAGCCAAGGCAATATAAAAGATAGTAGATGGTATTTGGGATTTTTAAGACATAGACAAGTGTTCTTAGACACAAAATCCTAAGTACTAAGGAATGGAAAAGTTGATTTAGCCTGTGGTCTCATTCAGTAACAGCTCAAAGAACTGCCAAGACTATGCTGTCAATAATATTATATTGATTTTGTGATCTTAATAAAAGAGTTCAAGGCTTTGCACCTAAAAAGGCCGTGGGAGACACTGTTTTTCTACCTCATGCTTTTTTTTTTTTTGGACTGCTTTTCTTTACTTTCTTAATGCAATAATAATAGAGTATGGGGATCAGTAAAGTAATTCTCTTTGTTCAAATATGCCGGGTCAGACATCAACACTGTTGTTTCTGCTCCAGTGCCCTTTCAGTTCTAGTTTGTGCAGGATTATATGAAACTCATGTGTACATTTGTTGTTAATACAACTAATTTTCTCCACTTCATTGCTTGACTGAGTTCTGCTGCCTCATGGCACTAGCACTTGATTATAATGAGATTTGTTCATACTGGGGCAAGGAGCACTGAAGAGGTGCTTCTATATAGGAGAAGCATGTGCTTATCCATGGATCATGGATGCATTTCATTTATTTGGCAAGATTTGTTGTGGATTGGTTTGAGGGATGGAGAGAGTGCTTCAACTGCTCTCCAGCTCTGACAGCAAAGACAACAGTAACCTTGGCAACTAAGGATGCTGAAATACCACTTAATCCTTACTCATAAGTCAGTAGGGTTCTGCTCAAGTAATAAATTATCAAACCTCTCAGTATGTGGCTGAAGAAACTATAAAACAATTGGGTGCTGCAGTTCAGATAAAGTATTGGTGCAACCACTAACTGCATGGCTGCACAATTGAAATACACTTTGTCAGGGATTTTCCAGCCAGAGGTTTTTTTTCTGTCTGAAATTGCTGATTCACAGAAATCAAAACTGTGGGAGAGGATTTGTTTTCAAGTTTCTAATTGCAAAGCAAAACCAAGTAGTTGTTTAACCAAATATCGTTCTCTGACACTTTCTTAACAAAAATGTTAAATGCTTAACAGAAAAAATACTTTGTTAGGTGAAAGACTGTAAATCCAGCAGCTGTATATTACAGAGTGTTTTGGAGCAAGCAAGTGCCCAAGAAAAAAAACCTGCTGCCTGTCTTGCTGCATAGGGTTCATCTGGGTGAGCAGGTGGGGTCTGGGCTGTTTCACAATGTGAGGGTGCCAGGTCCAGGGGCAGGAAGGAGCAGTCACCCCTTCTGGCTGCTGCTCCTGCTTGTGCTGCTTGGAGCATAAGGTGAAGTCATGGTTTGAGTTAAGGTTTTGCTGTGAATCACTCTTGGAAGTCCTTCTCTTTGTTTCTCACATTTCTTTTCTCTTTGGGGTTTTCTTTTAAAATAAATTTTGACTTTTTGTCTCTACAGCAGAATCCCTTATATCCTCCTGGTCTTGGAACAATTTCCATTCTACATTTATACGCACGGTAAATAGTAAGGGAGTTTCTTCAATATTCCTAGCAGTGACTTCTGTTTATTATCCCAAGAGTCATTCAACAAGATCAAAGGTAGTAACCTCTCCAGAGGGTGTGCAGTATAGCTGGCTGTGACAGGACCACAGGCATACACAACCTTTCATTTACTGCCACAGCCTCTTAATGTGAGGAAGGTTGCAGTTGAAGTTAAGCTGCTGTGAACATTTTTATAGTGGGGGAGATTAAATCTTTTTTATTCAAACTACTCCTTAAGAGGGATGGCCAGCCAAACTAGTATCAGTTGGTTTGGGAGGGAAAAGAAGACATGGCAGTGTGGGAAGGAGATTTGGGGTCAGGCAGGAAGAACAAGCTGACTGGAGTGAAGGTGGGGTGGGCAGGAGGTCAGCCAGGGTGTGCTGCCAACACCTCAGCTTGCAGTGCTGCTTGCCAAGCCAGGGCTGGGTGCGGGACACCAGTGCAGCACCAGACAGGGGAGCACTGCTGCTGAGGGCAACTCTCAGTTGCCAGTTTTGGAACTGCCTTCCTAATTTAGCAGCCAATTTGAGTGAACCTAGCCCCATTTGTTGACTTGAAATATATAGGTATATGGAGGTGATGCAAACAGATAGTTTTTGATACAATATAAATAATTTTGAAATAAATACAGGTATGTTAAAAGGCTTGAGCAATTACATTTTTTTAAGGTCGAGAGAATGAGGAACAACTTCTCCTTTCTTTTCCTTGTCTTTCCTGTATTACTGTCTCATTCAGTTATTCTCAGTCCCCCATTTCTTGCTTTGTTTTTAGGCTATTTTCCCACACAAGGTTTTGAAATGTTTTCAGGTCATCTATAAAGCCCTGTTCCTTTGGCTTTTCCTGTCCATATATACACACACATAAAAGAGAAGTTACTATTACAGTTCCTGTCGTATCATCTTGAAAGGTATTTTCAAGGCTGGAGAACAAGATGTTTCATCTTTTCACTTTTGTACACTAGTCCCACCTTGGGAAGCTAATCCATCTGCTGACTCCTGTTAGCATTGTTAGTACATGCCCTCATTTCATTCCCTTGGTTTTTCTCTTTTAAGCATCTAATAGGAATTCAGCTCAGCCATGCAGGGCATATTGAACCTTGCAATGCCTTGCTGTATTACTTTGGCAGTGGGGATATAAGCAGTCAAATATTCATATTAAGGATTTGCCTCCTGTAGGAAAATCCTTAAAATCCTAGCCAAATGTTCCCAGAACTGAGGGAAATAAAGCTGGGATCTCAGAACAGATAATTGGATTTTGTGCTACCCCTGGTTTTTTTCAACAAATGAAAAGGATCAGTAGTTTCTTTTTAAATGCTTTGGGCTTCCTTGTTGTTCCCCCTCAAATCCCTTTCTTGGAGTGACTTTCTTCTTAACAGGATCCAGACACTTTAGGAAAGAGTAATAGCTACTAGTTAAGCCTGACTATCTTTTCCACTTATTGTATGTTGAAGGCCTGTTAAGAAAGTTTTTATCACTTTAAAAGAAAATGCAAATAGACATGAAGGAATCTTTTTTGCTTTTGTAGATAATAAGTGTTAAAAATAATTTGTAGGGTTCATAAGGCAAAAGATTCTCAGGGATGATTGTGGTGTTGTGACAGATTAAAAAAAAAAAGAGGAAAAAAAGGCTGGAAATAGGAATATTATTAACTTGTTAGATGAACATTTGGAGTTGTGCTGTCACTATCCTGCACGGCCTTCAGTCCCATTTCTAAGGTGAGTTGGTGCTGAAAGGGAGGACTGAAAGTGGTCCTCACACTCCATCCCGTGTCCAGGCAGGGGCTTCTCACTCAGGCTGATTTGGCTGGTGCTCACGCTGCTGCCAGCACATTACTCTGGATGCTTAGGTGCTGCTACTTACGTTTTTAGGAGAGCCAGCCAAGGCTGCAGTAGTGTTCCATCACTCCTTTGAAGTTTTAGGAGGAAGGAGAGTTTAATTTACTTTGTTGGTTGATCAGTGTGCTGCTGCTTTGGCTTCGTACCAGTGTGACTGTCAGGTTTGCAGCTGTGCAAGTTCTGCCCTTGCCATCCAAGGGGAACCTTTCCTTCTCCCTGGCATGTGTTCAGTGCACGTGTTATGCTTGTGTTTGTATGGACATCTTCAAAACTGTGAGCATTTTACATCCCTGCTGAACTGAATTCTATTCTGTTTAATTACTACATGAGCCATAATGTTTCTTGGTGCAATTGGGACTAGTTTGAACAAGTCACCTGAATCTTTAGGGTTGTCTACAGCAGTACCTCAAGCAAGATGCTGTAACAAAGGGCCCCTAGGACTCTGTAGCATCCCTCATTCAGGTGTAGTATTATATTGGATATATTTGCTCTCGCAGCAGGAACTACAGCTCGTAAAGAGAAATTTAATGAAAGGGAACTAATAAAAAGGTAGAGGTGGGCAGTGAGTTATTTAGAGAAAACAGTTTTGTACTTTCCCTATTTCTGAGGTTGCCCTGAAGGCTGAGTCAGATTTGGTAAACTTACACATAACAACAGTGCTGATGTGAAGCACAGTAGCTCATGATTGCACTGTTTGGATTGTGACAGCAGCACTGGTTGCCCTTTCCTCTTTTCTAACAGGGCTGGGAGCTGGAAAAGGATGCTGCATGCTACATGCTGAAGCCCCCTGATAATGTACCCCAGGGAAATAAGGAAGCCCAACATACACTGTTTGCTTACAGGCTTTTGGCATTCAGCTTAAATAGCATAGTACTGTTCCTCCTTTGCCTGGAGTGATACATCACATCAGTTTGGTGCATGTGATTGCTGTGGCAATTAGGTTCACTGCAGAACTTCAATCTTATGGTACAGATCTAAAACATTTTTCTCAAAGTTTGCTTCTCTTACATGGAGTTGGTGTTTTTTGTTGTTGGTTTTTTTTCTTTTTCTTTGTGTGTTTTTTTTCTCCCCCTGCCATTACAATCACTTCATTTTATTGCAGTATGCTACAGGTACAGAATTTGGAGTCTTGTAATTTTTAACAAGTTTTTATTTTATTTTAGTGTATTTCCTACAGAATGAGGCCTTTTTTGTCACTAAGTCAAAGGGCTAAAATGAAAAGGAAAATTGGTGACTTCCACAACACACAAATCAAAATCAGAGTTTCTTTTATGATTGCTTGGACTTTCAATCAATAGAACATTTAAAAAGAACATTGATGCCCATGAATAATAAAATAGAACATGCTAGAATTAGGCAAAAAGAACATTTTAAAAATTGTGATGAGTTTTGAAGCAGCTTTTGGTTGTATGAAATTTCTGTCTAATCACTTTCTTTAAATGAAAAGTGACGGGTAGGTGTTGTATCACAACGTCACTCTCCTTCTAAGAGTCTTTCTGTAAGCAGCAATCCAACATCAGACTCAACCATCCAGGATACAGTCTTATTTCATGCAGTTACTAGACAGGCATATTTCCTGTAGCATCTCAGACTTCATTTTAGTTAGGATCTTCCCATTCAATATAAAGACTCAAGTGTCTTGTTTATTTATGATTAAACTGAAAAAAAAGGGGAATTGTTGAAGTTGATGCAGTCTTTTTAAATTGATACAATTTTTCTGCCTTCTTTAAAATTGTGGAGGTAATTCAGGAATCTGGATGAAATGAAAATGAAAATCAGAAAGTCACTTCATAGATGGACTCCAAAACTTTGGGGAGAACCTTGTGTCTTTTTGCTGCCAAATAAAATAAGGACACTAGTGATAAATCAGCCTTTTAAAATATCATCACTATTGTGGTTTCATTGGTTAGTCTTTTTACTGGGAGAAGTTGCTGTGTTGTCACTGGTAGACACTGACCTGTGTTCCCTAAATGCAGTGCCACCCATCTCAGCTCTCCTGCCTTTCCATTGCATCCCTGAGTTTCAGAGCCATCACTTAGTCTCCCATTTGGGCAGAAGTAGCTCCATAAATGCAACAGCTCAGGGTTTTTCTTCAGTTTGATTTTAGTGTGCACTTATAGACGTTGCTGGTGAAGTGGTGAACGTGAGAAATCTGGGAAGTGAGAGCCAGCATATGGAGCTAGCAAATGAAGATGGGAATGATGAACTAAATGTCACTTTGGGGAGACATGATGTTAAGCATTTGGCTTTTCAGCTTTACAGCTTAGACTGTGTAAAGCTAATTTATACTCTTCGACCCAGTGATGTCTGTCTTCTAACTGTTTATTGGAAATATGATTGCAGTTTATGTAGATGTTTTCATACAATAACTGTGTTGTCAAAAAAAGGGGATAGCATATTTCTCCCCCCAATAATCTCATGGCTCACAGTCACTTTCAGCATTTTCCTATGAGTACTTATATTATTCCTATGAGCAATTAAATTACTTCTTTGCTTTCTGCATATTGGAGTATCTCAGGTGCAAGGCTCATGGACTCATGATATGGTGCTTACTACTCTTAATGATACACATGCTATACAGTAGTAAAAAGAAGAAAACATCTTTATACAATTTTTTTCCTTTCTTCAGATTTTCTCCAATTGTTAATAGTGTTAATGCTGTTCTCGATTACTTTTTGTGGACAGTGATTTAGTATTTATTTTTCTACTTTCACTGAAGGATCAAGTTATCTCCCTTTTTAATAAAGGTGTTGTTCTTTTAACTTTTTCACATTCAGAAAGCTAGTGACTACTTTTGTTGGCAGAGAGTGTGAGTAGTTAAGGGAGGAGATAATGGCAAAAGAATTAAAGCAAGAGTTGATTAGATTGTGGCTTTGTCAAAAACAAAAATGAGGATAAGTCTAAGTGAAAAAAAACCCCAACAAAATACAAACTCCAAAAAACTTTGCTTTCAAGTGTTTTACTGGGCTACTGGTAAAATTGTTCAAATTAATGCCACTGAAATACATGATGAAATAGCATTATTGAGTAGTCTTTTAAAATTGCTAAGAGGTTGTAGTGTCAAGCACCTTTCCAATACTGGAAAGAATTAAAAGAGAGAAAGAGATTATGCAGATTTTGAAAGTAAAATAAAATTTATTTCTGGTAATGGGGTTTAAAGCAACATGCAGGTTTCCAGAAGCTTTATTACCCAGTACTTTTATTGGTAGAGTGAATAGGGTGTCCAGTGGAAGGGTAGCTTTACAAGTAGTTATCCACCCCTATGTGTAGAGGATAATTGGGTCTCACACAATTCTTAGATCTGTGGCTGTGTGTGCCTCTGCTTTTCATTAATGTTGATAATATCTTAGCAAGTATTCATTGAGTCACATCATGTGGATCTGCAAATTGTAATTTAGAAGCAGGAATCAATTTCAATGGCAGGAGTTTGGTTCCAGCCCCCAGCCCTGCTGATGGCACCAAACAGCTGTGGATGCAGTGCTCCCCTGGGTTGGCTGCTTGTTAGGAAAAATTGTGGTGTGGCTGGCTGCAAGCCTGTCAGGCTGGAACAGTTCATGTGAAAAGAAGGAAAAGCCCTGTTTTAAACACAGTGACTTGAGTCTGACCCTATTCATGGGCATGAGTTATCTGCTTGAGAGCAAAGGAAACTTTCCTTGAGAGAAGAGATTGAGTCACGGGTGAGAATGGCTGCACTTTTTATAGAGATTCACAAGGTTTATTGAAGTTTAGATTTGGATTTCTTTAATCTCTGCTCCATGCTGGATAATTTCTAGACAGTGAAGGTATTAAATATAGTTCCAGAAAAATCTAATTTTCTCTAGTACGTTGCCTGTAACCAATGTGGGTAAAGTTGTTTGACTTGGCATAAACTCCTCTAAGAAGGTTTGCCTGTGGATATGGTGGCCGAGACTGATTTCTGCTGAGGGATGCTCTCCTTCTTTCAAAAAATAAACAATTTAAATTTCTGGAAGAGAGCCCAGATTGTTTATTCTTAGGCTTAAAATGATGGCCTTTCATAAAAATCTGGAGATACTCAATCTACATATTCAAGTAAGATTTGCAATACAAGTGAGCAAATGTGAGTCCATATGTTTATTGCAAATCTTCAAGGAATGACAAGAGGGCTCTTGGTTTTGTTGTTCTGCTGGCAGCAGTGGCTTTCTTAAAAGTCAGACTCCTTTGTACAGAATGACTTTTCCACAAAGGATTAGCTGCCCTTGTGAGGCTCCTTCTTCCTGACTGACACTGAGTGTCAAATACCGAGCACTTTTATTGAACTTTTACACATTTTTGGCCTTACTATCCCTCTCCTCACATTATTCTCAGGATACAGACTACTCTTAGGATCTCTATGGATACTGAGGAGGACTTGGTCTTTTTACACTAATTGGCAGCATTGCCCATTGAAAGTTTTTTTTTATGGATTCTACAACCTCTATGATGTTTGTCTTGTTCTTTTCATTTTGGTGGCTGCTCCTTGTTCTCCCCTCTTTGAAATGGGATACATGTTACTAACAAAGTTGCTTGCAGGTAGCAGGAATATATATCATTACAAAACTCATTATAAAGCTTATCTTGTTCCCCAGTCTGTACACACAAGCAGGGTTGCCTCATTCCAGGTGCAGAATCCAGCACTTGCCATCTTAAACTTTACACATTTGGTGATTGCTCATCTGTCTGGTTTGTCGAGGTCTCCCTGTAGGGTCTCCCTGCCCTCAAGGAAGTCAACAGCTTCTCCCAGTTTTGTGTCATCTGTGACCTTGCTCAGTGTCCCTTCCAGTCCTGCAAGTCATTTATGAAGATATTGAAGAGCACAGGGCTGAGGATGGAGCCCTGGGGGAACCCATCAGTGACAGGTCACCAGTCCAATGTCACCCCATTCCCTATAACCCCTTGTGCCTGACTGATGAGCCAGTTGCTCACCCATGGCATGATGTGTTTATCCAGCTGTGTGCCTGACATTTTGGCCAGAAGGATCCTGTGAGAGACAGTATCAAAAGCTTTGCTGAAGTCCAAAGAGGTTACATCACCTGGGTTCCCCTGATCTACCAGGTGAGTTACCCTGTCATAGAAGGACATTGGGTTTGACAAGCAGGACTTCCCTCATGAAATTGTGCTGGCTGTGACCAATGACTGTTTTGTCTTCCAGGTGTTTTTCAGTATCTCTCAGAATAATCTTTTCGATGAAAATATTTTCAGGCTTTGAAATAAATGTCACATCTTCTGTAGGCTGGGTACCAGATGACTACAAAAATTGAATCCATTATCTGAAATAGTCTTGATTTTGTTCTTTTCATTAGCCACTTATATGCAGTAGACTTTCTTATTTTTCTTTTCTTGTGCAATCTCAGAAACACAGTTTCAATTTTATATTTTCAGTATAAACCATTTGCATTTCATGCTGTCCTAACACTACTATGTACTCTTTGTTTGTACATTTCTTCTAAAATTGATGCATCTGCTTCACATAACCCTCATTTTATGCCTGACATACTCTTTTGATTGCAAACTATTGCTGTGGCATGTTTTCAAAAGCTTAGTTTTTAACTGTATTCTTAAATCAATTTGATAAATATATTGGAAATAATAAGAAAATCATATTTCAAACATAAATTGGTTCCCACAAGTCTCTGTTAAGGATTTTATGAAAACATTGCTTGCTTCATCATTGACTGGGGAAAAAAAATCTTGGAAAAAGTAGGTATTGCTGGTGTCAGCTCATGATTTTCCACAAAAATGAAGTGAGGTTGCCTGCTCATGGTCTTGATCTCTTATATGTTTACCTAGATGAGAATAGTGCCAGTGCAGAAGACATACATTTAAATTTAGATGCATAAATTTCCTCACAGTCTGGGCTGAAGGTCTTTTATGTTGATGGCTGAGCATTTGCTTAGGAGTGCCCAGCATCAGTCTGATCAGAAATCAGGGTGTTTCTGCTAGAAACAGGTGCTGGAGATGGACCTGCTCAGGATCAAAGCACTGCTGATATTAAATGTAAATGTAACACTGAGGCAAAAAGGCAGATCACTAAACACTAGAAAGTAAGAGTCCAGCAACAATGTTAAGAGGGTTAACATTGTACTACATCTTACACAATTTAAAAATATGTAAAATGAGACAATGCTAAGATGTATAGTTAAAGAGAAAAGTAAGACAAAAATTAATAATTATACATACTAAGGCTCAATTAATGTCAGTAGTGGAACAGTTATTTAAAAGTTACTGAAACTTCTGACTATTGATGGGAGTCTGTTAATACTTCCTTTTCTATTTGTATTTGTATTGTAAGTATTGTCAATTCTGCATTTCATAAGTAGAGTATTGGAAAAAGAAATAGCATACAACCTTACTCCTTTTAAATTAACTTGCTTCAAGGATATAATTGGCACTGGCCAGATCCTTTCAAGTGACTTGGCTGTTTGAACTCTTTGAATGTGCAGGTTTTGGTCTTTGAAGCAGTCATTTGTCTTTTCCAGGGTGGGACCAGAGGATGGGTCCCTACACTGTTGTAGGGCAGGGGCTTGTGGTGTGTGGAGGCAATGCAAGGCTCAGAGTGCAGGGAGAGGGGGATGTGTCTGGATGCTTCCTGCTCCTCATTCAGCCACATGACTGCAGCAAGATTAACAGCTTTGATTTTGAGGAGAAAGCATCAGTATACCAAGAGTCAGAAGACTGATAGTTTGAAAGTATGTTTATCATTTATTTAGCAAGTATTAAAGGCTTGAAAAAACCTCCACCCTCTTCACTGTACACTTTTCTTTCCAGATTTTCAAATAAGACATACAACATTGAGAAGAAATGGACCATGGAAACCTTAATTCTGAAGTGGATTTATTTTTGAAATTATCAGTACATGACTAGAAGCCCCTAATGCAAATTGCTTTGTAAATGCCATGCCTACTGAAAGTATTAGTGAAAGTCTGATTTGCATTTTTATTCCAGTCACTCTGATGAAATTGAAAGAGACAAAGATTAGCAATAAATCAGTTGGAAGAGAAAATGTCCATTCTCACACTGTCAGAGAGATAATTTTGAATTCCCACTTTCATCTGGGTAGACAGAGATGGTGAGACTGTTACTTGTTAAGTTATAGGACACTTCTGTTCATCAGGATTTAAATTGGTACACAGATATCACTTTACATAAAAATGTGTCTAAATGAAGTCTCTGTCACATGCCTGACAAAATCAGCCAAGCTGCAGGGAAGCTGTGATGGAAATAGAGATTATCTGCTAAAACTGATGGATTGTGATGGAGGAACTCCAATGACAACTTAGAAGCATCCTCTTGACGATTTTTATATAAAATACTCCTTTTGCCTATGAAGTAAGGAAAATAGTATAGTGATTAAAAAAAAAAGTAGAAATCAAGGTTCTGTTTCTGCCAAGACATTCTCAAAACACTTATTTCTCTATGTGGTGTATATTTCTGTTACTGTTGTAAAGGAATTAAAGGAAAATACTAAAAAAAAGTCCTTATCAAGAAAGTGTAAAGTTTCCATTGTGAAATCCTTGAGAACAGAAAGTATCTGCTGATAAGGTTGCACAGGATTGGTATCCGACTCACAATATTGCTCCTTCCTAAGTTTTGGTTTTTTTTTTTTAAATTTATCATCTTCATAATTGTCTTTCCTGTAGACTAGCTAGAAGTAAATAAGCATGTAAAAGAGTTGCATAATGTCTCTGCAAGGTATTCTTTTTATCAGTGGACCCAGTGCAGAATTAGTTTTCGTGTTAAGAACAGCAGAGTGCTAGGGCAGGTGATGGTGCTCGTCCTTGTTGTGAGATTTGTCATTCACTTTAAAAGTAGAGTGCATTTCCAGTTTTGGCCTCCTCCAGGCAACAGATTTCTCGCTCTGCCTTCTCATTCTCAGGGTCTATCCATTACCAAGTAATTTTTTCATATATTGCATTCTAAGGCAGTATCAATTTTCCTTTGCATAAAAGCGTGCATTCTGCTGGTGGCAGATTCTGCATGACCTTATAAGCTGCTGACTCCCACTTGCTACACACTTAAAATAACTTTTTGAGAATCTACATCTTCCTGAAGGCCACAAGTGCAACTTCCATGAATTTTTTTGGCCCTGATAACTGTATTGAGATTCCTTACCTATTTATCACTTTTTTTTTTTGACTGATTACTTTCAGAGGAGCATCCATAAAATGCCAAGCGTGATGGGAGCTGGCAAAGACAACTGGTGCTATGTTGGAACCTGTGCTAAGCTGTTCAGCATGAGGTGTCACAGAAATAGATTATGCAGCTTTTGGTGGTGGGGGGGACACTAAGCCAAAGAACTTTGTGATGGATTGCTGGCTCCTCAGGAATCAAATTACTGATACATGCAGAGCCTTGCTACTCTTCTTGTCACTCATGTTGTCAACTGGAGGAAAAAATACTTGAGTGTAGTGCTTTGATGGAAAGCCTACAGGGATTGCTGTTCAGGTTGCTACTTGGGATGGTAACTAAGAGGCAGAACAAATTTTCATGAAAGTGATATGAGGGCATTGAAGAAAGAATTTTCATGTGGTGTGAGGATACTTGAGCACATGTTCTCTGTAAAGTTTAAAATATTCATTTGTTTGCTTGCCTGCCTTCCTTCTTAGGTCATCTTTTTCCTCTCCTACTACCCAGTCATCCTTGAATTTAAAATTGGTGAAGTTGTGATATGTTTTCACGAAAAATGGTAAATGATATACTTGTGTCTCCACCTCCACTGGAGTCTGCCTTCATTTGCCTGCAGACTGCCAAACTGCATTTGGTCCAGGAGCTCAATACATCTGGCTCTTTAGACTAAACAAGAATTTAGCTGGTTTTAAAATGAAATTTGAGAGACTGTTAAAGAGGTTAACTAGTAAACTAGTTTTCTCTGGAAGAACTGGGAGTAATCCTGACTGCACAGCTCTTCTACCACAACACTTTCAAGACTGGAAACCATAACGCCTTACTGACCCAAGAATTCAAATTTGCTTGAGGGTGATAGGTAGGAATATAGAAGATGGCCATAGTGAGCTTTGTGGGTGGGAGCACCTTTCCTGGGCATAGGATGATGAGTTTTCTTTGTATTCTATTAAAAGGATTCACAAGAGAATCAATAGACACTACAGTTTTCTGATCAACTTACTGATTAGCTCACCAGATTTTCACTACTGGCACATTCCACGTGTTTTTGAGATTTCTGCCATAGATTTCTGCCTACTATTCAAGGCAATGCCTGCCCTGTAATGCTTTAGACTAGTTTCTCCAGAGTTCCTTGAGCTCTCATGTTAGCATCTCAAGTGAGTCATGTTTTACTGCATAGTTCAAAAGCAGATTTCTGGGTCTCTCTTGCAAAGAGCAGTGACACTGGATAAGTTGAATGCTGTCATTTCATCATGTCCTTGAAAACTCCTGTATTCAGTGGTCTAAAATTAGTTAGACATATATGGTTATTTCACACTTAGTTTCTCTTGGCTGCAGTAGACGAATTCTGTCCGTCTTGTGTTTAGAGGGCAGGGCCATAAAAGATTGATGAAATTCTTGAATGTTGTCTTTCTTTCCCCCCCTTTTTATCTATATTCTGTGTTTTCATTTTTAAGTCTTGCTGTCTGTCTTGGCTCAATGAAGCTCACTTCTGCAGCCAACCTTGTACACTGCAGAAAGCAGGAGGAGGTGTGCAGTGGTCATCTCAGGAAGCAGAGCCAGAATCCTCCTCATACACCACATTTGGAGCATAGCCAGACTCTGTTTGTGTGCTGTTTTCTACCTTCTCATTCCCTTTTCTATGTCTACTGGCAGGTGCTATTAGGCAACTGCTTTGCTAAAGATTTGAATTAGTTGCCATGAAGAGTTGCACTTAGGTAGGTGTGATGTTTGTTGATCTGTAGCAATTACTTGCTTGCCTTAATAGGTTTTCTGGTGTAGGTGATTCCTTTTGAGCAGGGTTTTCTTTGCTAAATTTACCCTGTGCTATTTGCACTGTTGCATGTGCAGGACAGGGGCTGCTCTGCTGGCTCCTGGCAGGAATGCAGTAATTACAGACAGCAGAGGATGAAAAGGGCTCTTTATCAGCTAACCTGGCTGCCCCAAACACTGTGCACCAGCAGCATTTTATTGGCAGATTAAATGTCAGGTACCTGGCTTTGGAACTGACTCCTGCTGTGTTTTGATGAATACTGGTACTTTCCCAGCTCACAATAAAAGAGTGCCAGGAGTACACTAGTGCTTTAAAACCTAATATTTGAGAGAGTCTGCAGTATCATGAGACTTTTGTCATCTTTCCTGTACAACCCATCTGAAAGCATTCCTGCCTTGGAGCAGATTCTTAACGTGTACAAGAAATTAGCTTGAGCTCTACAAAAAACAAAGCCATGTGTTCTCTGCACAGCACAAGAACATTTGCAGTAAAAATAAGTTATGAGAATAAACAACTTTACTTGTCTCTCGAACACAACATCTTTATTTCATATAATTTTCATATAAGCAGTGGCAAAGGTGGTTTTCAAAGTAGTCTTCTGAGATGTTAGCATAGGCCATAGAGGATAAATCCAAGTTTTAGGATGAAGATTCTGAATTTTGTTGTTTTTTTTTTTTTCATGTTCCAGATATTACCACTCAAATCCATCAGGAAATTTGTTTCTCCCTTAGTAGGAGAAAGGCTCTGATGGTTGATGTGCATGCCTGCACCAAAACCCCTTCTTTTTCTCCTCCACTCCTGCCCCCTGATGTGTTTCTCCAATATAGACATGCTTTGTACTCAGATGAGAACATAAATTGCTGGGTTCACTGCAGTTCCATGCTTGATGATGTAACTTTGAACAGTCTGAGGTGCAGATGCCGTAATTACGAAGAGAAAATTGCATCAGTTTTCTGGGTGCTGCCTTGAAAAAAATGGACATCCTGAACTTGTTCCTGCTGTATTTCCATTAGATTGATTAGGAGAGCTACAAGGAAAGGGTATAGTGCTTTAGTGACCTTTTCACACTCCTCACTAGTGCCATTTTTTTGACAATTAAGGTCAGTATCTGCTCTGTGCCTTGCTTTGTTCTGGATGTGTAGTGAGGTTTTATTCCCCTATAGCCAGGCAGTATAGAAAGGAGGGTTTTCCAGGGTAGGCAAGCATTTATAATGGGCTTATAGGCATAGCCCTCTGTTAGTGATACAGATACTTTACACTTGATGTGCAAATTTTAGGCTCCAATCAGCCCAGCTGAACACTCTTGTCACCAGTTCTTCCCAGGTCTGTATAGCTGCTATGGCACCACTTTACACTTGCAGCTTACTGATGGTCCAGAGAGGTGGATAAAAAAGGTGAAAAACCATGCTTTTCTAAATGAGACTTCTAAGTCATCTTAAGATGTTGGTGAGGAAGATATTTGGTATATGTTTTACTAGTGGAATGAATATATCTCACTTCATTGCTTCAATTAAATTAAGCTGTGGCAAATGTATACGCTTAGGCACACAGAGATTCAGGTTTGGGTTTTGTTTGGGTGCTTTTTTTTTTTGTTTGGAAGGTTTCAAAGGAGTTTGAGTGCATTAATTTGAAATACTCTGAAGCAGCTAATTATTTTATGGACTATTATCTAATGGATTTGTAGGCCAATTTTTACCAGTGATTGCATCATTAATGACTGCACACTATTAGCAGATTATGCAGATATTATAGAGTCCAGTTAATAAATGCATTTGCATATTAGATATCTGACAATGTAAATGTGCATTTTTTTCATCATTTGGTTTTACCAGTCATCATCATTTATCTCATTATTGAGGTGTTGTGTATTTAGTCATGCACATCACACTGCTAAAATCAGTCAGGCATTACACAGGCTTGATGAAGAGCAGTGTTAACAAACCTGCTGTGACACATCTCATAGAGGTCAGCATTTTACTCTGGAGTCTTAAAAAAGAACAAGTGAAGAAAGAATAAATTTGACCATCTTTAGAAGTTATGAATACAAAGTAAATGAGAAATTTTAATTAGCCGTATTAATTAGTTAATTCTTTTTTGCATAACCTCTATAGCTTCCCTCTGTGAACGTGCCCTGAAAGAATGTTTATCTGTTGATTTAGATTCTTTGGGATTTTTTTAATAGAAGAATTATTAACTTGATAACTTTAAGAAGAGTGCTTTGCTTGAAATATTTCTGCCATAGCCTTTTAATAATCTTTGGATGATTTTCTAGTATTCCAGTCTCTACTGGCTGCAGAAATACTGTGTGACAGGTATGTCAGGTGAGGGATCCCTTACAGCTGCTCAGTGCATTGGGCCACATTGTGGGTTTGTGCAGTATCTCATTGTTCATCATAATTGTCATTGATATTACCTAAAGGTGTCAATTTGAAGTTGTTTTTCTCTGCTAGGCTGTAACTTCTGACCAAGTGGGCTGAAGTTTTCCCATCTGACTGCCTCTGTCAGTGAGAGCTAAATCTGGGTTTAAGAGGGAGTTCATATCTGTTTGCTTGACTTCTACAAAAGCCATTCAGCTATATATTGGAACGGATTCAGAAAAAATAAATTTGAAAGTTCTTAAAATGTCTTGTAATTCTAGGGTCTGGACTAGAGACTTGAAACATGGCAAGGTTGTCACACACATGAATTTTTTAAAATAATATTCTATGAATAATTTTTTTTTTGGGGAGTTAGCTTACTCAACTGGAAACAAAAATATTTCAGGTCAGCTACAGAATTATATTTTGTGTTCTTACCAGACTAGAAAAGAAAATGACTTTGGGTAAATGTTTAGTTTATCCTGATTTAACCATGCTTTACCTGTATGTATTTTTTTTTATGTTGAAAAGATTAGTGGCTTCTTGTGGTCTTGACAAGCTCTTGCAAACTTATAAAGTATTAATTGTTCAAAGAGGTTTACAACGTTGCCTTTTACAGGTAGGGCTGAGCAGATGCCATGGTGTGGTGTCTGGTGGGCTCAGTTGTGACTGACAGGCAGCCCTTCTTTCTGAGATCCCCACCTCATCAAGACCCATGGCTTATTTTTAGAAGCTTCTAAAAATGGCATGCACTATAGGAATTTTCTGCCAACATTTTCATAAGACACTGAAGTTTCCATGATCTTTGTGGCAGCACCATTGTCCAGAGACTCCTGCATAGTTGTGTGGCTCGTACTCCTTGCTCAGTTCTAAAGAAAAGTACATTATGAAACATGACAGCAACAACTCCTTTAACTCTCTGGATCACACTGAGAGCATCATCCCAGCTGTCCCCCAAGGGCTTGTGCACAGCACAGTGCAGTCAGCCACAGGCAGGTGCCTGCCCAAGCTCTATTTCCAGAGCTCTAGCTCCTGTTTTGGGTGCTCTGTTGGGACCAGCCTTGGTTTCTTTGTGCTGTCTTTCTGCACTGTAGCTATAACTATTGATGTACTGTTTGCTACAGATACACAGAGCAGCAGCAGCCTGACCCCTGCACTGAATTTGGCAAAAATACACTTTGAGGAACATTCCTGCTGACTAATGAAATTGTGTTATTTCCAATTAAAACAATGTGTATTGGTGCAATGGCAAGGAGCACACTGGTGTTTGTATTTTTTACAGGCACTGAAGGTGATCCTGGGTATTATAAACAGGTGTGCCCTGTCTCACTATCTGGCAAACTGATTAAACTGAAAAAGAAAATACTGCTATCAAGCAGCTGGAAAATCATGATAAGATTGGGTCAACATAGTATGATTCTGCAAAAGCAGCCTGTGCTTTGATAGTTAATTTTCTTGAATTGTTTTAATGTAGCAATAGAGGAGCAAATAAAGGCAAATGGCTGGTACAGTTTATGAAAATAAGGGAAGGTCAATGAAGCATAGAGCTATTATAGCAAAGAGCAGAACAGAAAGGAGTGAAGGCAATTAGACCAACAGTATACTGTAATGTCTTTGCTACAGAACAACAACTACCTTGCCTAAAATCTAAGAATTTCAGCTTCTTCCTTATCTATAGAAATAATTGCAATTATTAAGAAGGGTTGTAGTTTTTTTTTAATGTCAAATAATTGCAAGAGGAGGACTGTAAAGAAAAATTCTGAACAATTTGGAATAAAAGTATTTAGAGTGAAATTTACTTTAATGTTTTTAAAAAGGTGAATGGAAATGTTTTCCATACTGTAACCTACCTTGGGTAATCTATACCCATGATATATTAAAAATATGCAGAAAATGTGAAGGGTGCCTGTATTTGAGATAAATTTTGAATCAGTGAATTTGGCCAAGAGTGGGATTTAGAACTTCTTGATTCGTATTTATAAGTAATTTGTGTTGTGAACTTGACTTTTCTCTTTTCACTCTAAAAGGTGATGTAGCACAGCCACAAAAAATGAAATTTTCATTTTAAAAGCTTTTTAAAAGTTACAAAGCTGCTGTTTTCTGGTTGATTGCTCTTTGTCTGATTCAGTCAACTCTATCTTGGCTGCTCTGTGCTTTTGCTGATGAGAAGAGTGAGAGCCAAGGAGGAATCTCCATTGCCAGTCTTCAGGGAGGCACTCCTGTGGTGTCTGTTCACTTGAAGAGGTGCTCAACCCAGAAAGTCTTGCTGATGAGCATGAGATGAAAGCTCATGACAGACAATTTGGCTGAGTTTACTCTTTGTGATAGCACATATTTGATTTGGAGTCAGGCATGCCTTCCAGAAGGGTACCCTGCTTTGCCTTGAAGACAGTGCAGACAAAAAATGTGGCATCTTCCTCAGCTGCTTGCCTCAGCAGCTAGGATCAATTTATCTGGCTTTTCTCCACATTTTCTCAACTTAATTAAAAAATATTTTTTCAGAGAATAGTCTCTCTTTATAAGAACACTTATAGAGTATAATCAGGTTTTTTTTTTTTTTAATACTAAGCCAATTACAGATTCACAATGAGGTGTTTTCTAAGATCTGTAGCCTTTTTGCTAGCTTTTTGTTTGACAGCCTTTTCTGTGCTTTCTGAGTCTTTGGAGAAGGGGTTAAAGGAATGTGTCAAGGGGAACATGGCCAGCAGGTCAAGGGAGGTGATTCTGCCCTTTCTTCTGCTTCTGTGGGAACCCACCTGGAGTACTGCAACCAGCTCTGGAGCCCCCCCAACATAAAGAAGGATGTGGAACTGTTGGGGTGAGGCCAGAGGAGAGCCATGATGATCAGAGGGCTGGAGCATCTCTCCTGTAAAGGCAGGCTGAGAGAGCTGGGCTTGTTCTGTCTGGAGAAGGGAAGGCTCTGGGGGCACCTTAGAGCACAATCCAGGGAGCTGCAAGAGAGCTGGAGAGGGACCTTTGACAGAGGGTAATGGCTTTAAACTGGAAGAAGGTAGATATAGATTCGATACTAAAAGTGGACTCTTGACTGTGAGGGTGGTGAGGCACTGGAACAGGCTGTCCAGAGGAGATGTGGGTGCCCCATCCCTGGCAGTGTTCAAGGCCAGGCTGGACAGAGCTTTGAGCAGCCTTGTCTGGTGAAGTGTCCCTGTCCATGACACAGGGTTAGGAATAGATCATCTTTAAGGTTCCTTCCAATCCAAACCAGTCTGTGATTGTAACACAAGGATGCACAGCATTGCCTCTCACAAAAACATCACCTTTTCCTCCTGTGCTTAGCCCTGGTTCTGGTTTCTCTTATCTCCTGCTTGTTTGGGGTTTTCTTTTAAATTTATTTAGCACTTGGGTAGCCACTATTTCTGCATTTCTACCTGCCAAACATTTATTTTATCCCAGATCCATTAAGTAAAAGATTACATTATTGCAATTCTGGATTAGATTTGGAGAGGATTATTACTTTGTGTAAGTATATGTGTGCAAAAGCACCGGATTACAGCATGTTTTATTAAATATACTATACCTTTGCAAAGGTTATCAGTTCAGCTCCTTACATGATAAATGTTATTTCAACACACCAAAAATTCTTAGTGCAAAAAGACTTTGCTACAGCTCTAAAGCTGCTATCTAAGCCCTGTAAGATCATGTTCTTTCTACAGCTCAGCTAAAAATATGAATTACAAAGCTAAACTAGAATCCAAAGTAATATTTTATTGCATAAAACAACTAAGATTGTCCAATGAAGCTTTGTGGTGCGTAGTGCATGACCTCTTAGCCTTCTAAAGGAAGATATGTTGATCATATTGTCAGATATATACAGATTTTGTACATTGGGAAAAAAAGATTTTCAAATAGTCTGGGATTCCCCTTCCCCACATCCTTGCTGTCAACTTGGGTATTTGTCAGATGCTTTGCATTTTGTAAATCTCTTTACCATTTACTAAGTTTGACTTACAATCTAGTACTGAGACAGTTTTTCCCTCTCAGCTGCAGCATCATGATGCATATCATGTAACAGCACTGCTGCTGTGAGAAAGTAGCCTAGTGTCTTGTTTGAGCCCTTCAGGATGGAGCAGATATCTGCCCCCAGTTCCCTGGGATTGATGCATGGAGCTGATTCATTTTCATCTGTAGTGAAGACTCTTATCCCCTTTCTCACTTTCCAGAGCTGGCAGATGCTGAAATGAGGTTTTTTTTTTTTTGCCTTTTACTCAGAAATGGTTTGGAACAAATGTGATGTACAGGTGTGTTATGCTTTACTTTCCCTTTTGGCTTGCTTGCCTGCCATCACTTGAGAATTTGTGTGCACTCATTAGAGGCAGCATGATGATGGACAAGTACTCCCCAGTGAATAAAGCCCTTCCTGCTAAGATTTCACTCTAAAGAACATCTTAAAATGTGACAAATTTACTTCAGTGTTTTGTTTGGGATTGTTATTCCTTCAGGTGTACAGTCTTGCTGTAGAAGCATAGACATCTTATGATTGCTGCTACAACCAAGTATTACAAGTTTATTTTACAAATTAAACAGGTTGCCCAGAGCAGCTGTGGATTCCCTATCCTGGGAAATGTTCAAACCCAGGTTGGGTGGGGCTTTGAGCAACCTGGTGTAGTGCAAGATGTCCCTACCCATGCAGAAACATTGGAACTAGATGATCTCTAAGGGCTTTTTCAACCCAAATCACTCTATGAAATTTGAAAAAGAACTTGCTCAAATGCTCTCAGTTATAGCCCCATTGCTGATCTAAATGCTGTGTTCTGGCTGAGGGCTGTATTTGATCACAATAATATTTGGTTCATTATCTTCTAATCTGCAGCTTGTAGACTGGCTGTTTTCCTATGGCAGTGATGTATGGCCCGTGGCATGTAACTGAAGTTAACATTTATATTGAGCTTAAATCACTAAGTACAGTTAATCTCTCTGTTAATGCTGATTAGTACTCTGCATGATCATGTTTTCATTTCTAATTGAAAGAGAGGGAACATTTGATTAATTCAATAGTGAAAACAAGAATGTGTGTTTTTACCCTAATTGCAACTATTTCTAACAGTTACTATTGTATTTTATAGTTCATAACAAGAAGAAATAGTGGAGGGAAAAAAGCTATGTACCACATTTTAAACAATTAGCATATATTATTACCTTAATGTGTGAAACTCTTTTCTGCAGCTTGATAATATCACTGAAAAACAAGCCAAGGTGCTTTGGCCAATATCTTTGTATGTAAACAGAACAGCACCAGATCTTCAAGTCTTTGCTCTGTCCCCAACAAGTTGTGCTGACCTTGGAATTTCTCCAGAGCCTTTAAAGTGCAGGCTTTCCATTCAAAGTTGGCCTGGCACAACTGTTTCTGCTTGAAGAAGGTTCCCTTTCTCTGCCCTCACCCTATATCAAGGAGTGGTGTGAAATGTTTTGGCAGTTTCCGACTCAATTAAGAAATGCTGTCAGTCTTGACTTTCCTTTTGAAGAGACAGATTGGTACTTACACATCTGGAAGCAAAACCAATATAACATGTTACTGAATGTTAAATTTCCCATATGAAGATTTATTAAGTGTTCAGAAGCATTTTGCTTTAGTTCTGAATATTAACAAGATAATTGTCTTTCTGGAGTTGTTTGCATTTGAGGTACAAATCACCAAGTCTTTTAATTCAGGCCAGGTAATTGTGTCACTTTGATTGCATATTTAAGGCAAAAGAATATTTTTCCAATCCAGGCTGAACGTTTTAGCCAGTTTGCTCTTGATTAAAAATGCCTCGTGGTGACGTGTTTTCAGAAAGATGTTCTTTCACTATATTCTTGGCTAGTAAATACACACACACATATATATATATATATATATTAATTTTCAGAGGACAATGTTTTAATGTACTTCAGAAATGTCACTGCCAGGCCATCACTTGCAGGCTATGACATAACCCCACTGCTGTGCAGTAACTGGTGAGAGTCCCAGGCTGTGCCAATGGAGGGTGCTGCTTCCTCTGGGTTCACTGAGTATTGTTTTCAGCTCAAGTTTTCTTCATCTTGAACTATCTAGATGTGTGCACTTCCTTTCCTGGCTGCTGTGTTATGTAGAGTTGTTATTAGATGCTGGGTTTGGATGGGTTAGGAGAAACAAGCAGGTGGGTTCTATATCACATTCTTGATGCTCTGACTGATGGAGTCAGAGCATCACAAATCCTGCTGCTGGTGTGGGAAGGGACAGGTGCTAATCTTGTTTGCAGAGCTCAGTGTTGCACATTGTGGGCAGTTGTTTAACAGAGCTGAGGTTGTAGAGGGTCTGTGAGATTACAGTGAAGGTGAGAGTGATTGTGATGGACACAGGACAGACAGAATGAATGATCAAGCCCAGCTAGAGTGACACTCAGGAGTGTGTAGAAGATGAGAGGACAGCTGAATCAAAAATCGCTATGTGAAAAATGCCACATTTGGGAAAGGGAGCAATGTGAACAAATACACTAAACAAAAACCCGAACAAATCAACCAACCAAAGTAAAGAGAGAAAGCAGGCACTCTTGAGGAGCTGCTGGTGTCCCTGGAAAAGATGGATGGACTGAACTCCCCTGCTATGTGGGTAATAAGTTGTGCTGCTGTAACTGGTACAGTCAATGTGCCAGGCAGCAATTGAGAGGAGTTTTCCTGAGCAGGCAGTGGCCAGAGATGGAAATTGAGTGATGAAATTCAGTGGCCAGTCACAGGGTGTTTTCAAATTACACCTTTTGGCCAATTACCTGTGCATGACTCCTAATTCTCACTTCAACAGAGTCATCCTTCAGAAACATTTCCATACCAAGATCAATTCAGAGTGGGTGTTGGTGGTGCTTCAACTGTGCTGTTGTAGTTCAGATGACAGCCCCATAAGGATAGAAGAGATAAAAGCAACTGACAGGCACAGCTGGCCAGTGACAGTAGCCTTCAGGCTTTGAACATGGTGTTGATCAGCAGAAAGCAAGCAGTGCTTTGTGGAAGAAAGGTGCAAGCAAAGCAGGGCCCGATCTCATGAGAGACTTCAGCCCAGGGTCTGATAGCCTTTCTGTCAAAAGCTATGGAGAAAGGATTTCATGTCTCTGCCTCAGCTTGTCCAGATGTACAATGGAGATGTAAAAAAATATTTTGTGCAATCATGTGGCGTGTGAGAAGTTGTCCAGTGGAGAGGAGTTCCATGCTGCTATTTGTTCTCGGCAAGCACCTTTTGAAATTTTGAGATGGCAACAACAAATGTTCACCTGGATATGTCTCTGCAATGTGGAGGAGATGTTTGGTAGACTTCTTAATAAATATATTAAATATTAGTTTGGTTATAAACATGTTCCTCTTCTGCAGTGAGCTTTACCTACCAAGCAAGATTTCAGTGTTCAGAGGAGATTAAATAGAAGAGATAAATATTCAAGAAGTTGGATATTTCATATCTTCCTGTTGCTGGAGTTCATTTTATTTCTTACAGATGAGTATAGCCACAATGAGGTAATTACATTTTCTGGTGATTAACATTGCCCTTGTGTAAAGTATAAGAACCACAGTTTCCAAGAGCACTGTCTTCCAAAGTTACCTGATCACACGGCCCATTGGCAGAGGCAAATGAAGTAATTTAATTTTCTATGATTAGCATTTAAAGCTGTCTACCCAGAAACCAATAAAGAGGTTCAAAATTCATCCTGTATTATTTCACATAAGGCTTTAACAATATTAGTTGAAGGCAGTCTAGTTCAGAGAGGCAGTAATTCAATCTGTTCTCCTCTTCTGAATTCCTGGTTTAAACCAGTAATGAGCTGCAAAGGTTGTTATTAGGCAGTTGTTGTAGGTCTGGTGGTGAGAAGTAGGTGACAGCAGCCTGGTTGCTCCAGGACAGCTGTATGTGTGACAGAAAGTGTCATCCTGGGTGGTGCTGAGCTGCCACCTGGGTTGTTGGGAGCAGTGTTCACCCTGGCTGGCCTCATGCCTCCGCCTGGAATCAAATGGTGCTGGGAGAAGGTGTGGGAAAGGCTGCTTTCCTTTCCACTTCCTTGTCCAGGCTGCAGTTCAACACAAGTCTGGCTCTCTGAATTGCTAATTTGGCTTCTTCAGAACCAATTAATTCGGTTATGAAAGCCAACACCCCCCCATCCTACCCCCTGTCTCAGCTTTAAAGGATGTGCCAGTTGGGCACACTGCAAAAGCCATTTACAGTTGGAATAAAGCAGGACCTGGGGTGGCAGTGCCAGGCCCAGCTCCTCTCTGAAAGGAAAGGCTGCTGCAGTGTGGGTGCCTGTCTGTACTCTTTTGTGCATTTACATACGTGCCAACTGGGCAAGTGTGGGCAAAGGCAGAGTCTGGCTTAATGGCACACAAAGCAAATGTCAGCTAAATAGGTTTTCTTTATCTTAATAAGTGATGAGGTGTTGGCTGTGGTACAGCCGTGCTGGATGGTGGTGCAGTGGTTTCCAGCTCTGCTCTCTGCCATCCATCCCAGCTGGTTGCTGAGGTGGCACTGCCTGCCTGGGCATCCCCCTCGGGGACAGGTCAGTGCTGCCACCTGCATATCCCATTAGAAACACTGGGGGTGCACTCAGTGAAATTTCCTCCTGAAAGCCTAGTTCCATGATTTTCCACCAGGCCTATTGCCTGGCCCAAATGGCACTCCGATTTTCATGTTTAAAAGTACCAAAAAACAGAGAAGAAATCAAGATTGTACTTTAATGCTGTTAGGATTTGTCATCCCCAAAAAATACCATGAGCAGAGCTCTCAGTCAAGGTGTTAACCAACTTACTTAAAGGGTTAATAGAAAATCCTATATTCTTTTAAATACATTTTTAAAACTTTCACAGCACTTCAAAAAAGCAGGGAAATAAAACAAGCTGCTTCTGCTTGTTACTTTTTGCGTGAGAGAGGTTTCTAGCCCTTTGGACTAGCTCTTGCTTTTTTTTTCCACTTCCCACCCAGTGCAGGGAAAAGGGATGTTGGATGTGTAGCACAGATGGGGACTCTGCATATGGGTCACGCCAGTGAGAGTTAAGAGGGGGAGTGAAGTGTGAAGACATGTTGCCCCCAACACCTCGGTGGGAGCTGCTCTTTGGGATGGTTTCTTTCTCTGCCCTGATAGATTGGCAGCAGTGCATGGTACAAAGCCTTTCTCTAATTTTCCTTGCCTAGAGGAGAAGGGTTTTCCCACTTCAACATCCGCAGTGCCTTTTTGTAATCTCATATGCCTGCCCAAAATCACCATTTCAGTAGCTCAGTGCATTATTTTCATATGGTCTGTAAGTATCCTAAATAGCTGACATTCAGAATGTGCCATTTGTCTTTGTAATAGTGCTTTCCTTTTTAATCATGTTCCTTCTTTGCTGTTTTTCTGCCAGCCCTTGGCAATGTTTCATGTTAGCTCAAAGTGAAAGAACATCCTCTTAAAATATTCTGTAATCCTCAGCTATTGTTTGGTCAGTTTTAATTCAATTTCACTGCAACGAAAATATAATGGGAGGATGAACTCCAGAATGTGCAATTCATGGGAAGTTGCTGTCAACATTACCAAACCTGCAACCAACTTTGAGACAGCAATGGAGATCTAAGCCTAGCAGTTCTTTAGAGCATGGTCTGCAGTTCTTCTATTTATCTGCTCAAGTGTGAGTCACAGTTTTCAAAAGTTTTCCAAAGTAATCTCTTAAGTTTTGAGTAGATGCCTTTTGGGATGTTTATATGAAATGCCGTGGGTGTGCCTCTCTGATAGGCTTGATTGCCTTTTATTTAACAGCAGTGTTCTTTGTCCTCAAACCTCTTTATAAGCAGGCTTTGAAAACCTCATCAAAAAGTTAGCACTTGTTCTGTGTGCTTTCAGTGCAGATATAACTCAGAAATCTGTGATTATCAAGACTCCTCTGCTATTTTTTTCTCTTTTTAGTCTTGTGTAGGACAGAAAGAATGAAAAAAAGCCTCCTTCTCCCCAGGCTGCAGATATTCTACCTTGTCTGGGTCCTCTGATATTCAGTAGCGTTGTCGTGACTGCTCTGTCTCTGATCTACGTGTCCTCCATCCAGCTTCAGCCTGTCTGGTGCTCTGTCGGGATTCAAGCACAATTTCTCACTCTTCACAGGAATTATTTTTGGAACTTTAAAAATACTCCATCCGTAACACGGTGTTCCTACGCGAGCTGCCTGCCTTGGAGGGTGACTTGGAGGAGGAAAGTGAGGCTACAACTTCCCCAACAAAGCTGATACAATGCTCCCTTTGTATCTGGTCCCTATTTATGCATCACTGCAGCATAAAAGAACAGCCCCAAACTAGTCCTGCTCTTGGGTTTGGTCCAAGACCTGCTTGGAGGTGAGAAGGATTCTTTACAAGTAACCTGTACTCTGCCTCCATTTTATGAGCAGCTAAAAGCTCTTGCTGGAAGACACAGAAGTTAATATTTGGAGCTGATGATGCTTGTTAAGCCTGATAGTAGGTCCTGAGTGAGATGAATAGTGGCAGAGCATGTTCTCTTCTTATCTTTCTTTGTTTTCTTTGGTTTTTAAATAGCTTCAGCCAAAGAAGTAAAGATTAGGTCAGATCTCAAGAAAGGTGTCTTTTCTTGAGAACCCACCAGTGGTCAGTATGGTTTCCTGGGAAAGTATCCCTGTTCCTGCTGGCCTGAAAGCCACACCATGCTTGGAGATTCTGCTGCCTCCAGTCTAAATAACAGTGGAACATACCTTGGTGATCACTGAGTAGACCTAGAAGCATCCTGCCATTCTTCTTGGCTGGTCAAAACAACAAACCAAGTTCAAGGACAGTTGTATAGTTTCATTTTCCCTTAATGTACTGAGGTTCTTCGTTAAGCAGCCAGTTGCTTTGATTCCACAAATAGAAATTAATCATCTTGCTGTACAAAAGGCAGATACAAGAATAGCACTGATCCATTTGAGTTGCATCTTCTGGTTCTTGCGTGATTTCGGTTTTTCTTTTAGGTTATATATGTGTGTGTCTACATGTATGCACCAATGCAGGTCTTGCAGGATACTATTGTTCTGAGCAAGATCATTGATTCTGAGATGTTAAGAGGTTAGGGTGAAAGAGAATGGAAATCTGCTTTCTAAAACAGAGGCCAGAAGAGATATGAGGTAGCAGTGATCAAAAATGAGTGTGAAAAAGGGTAGGTTACAGAAAAATGTTTGCAGTCTCTGGGAAGAAGCACTGGTACTACACAAACTGTTGCTTGTAGGATCCAGTAGACATTTCTTTTGGGAGTGAGGTATCCACGGGTCTTTTGGCAGCAGAATTCCCCAGTTCAGAGGGGTTGACAGTTAGGTCTTAGAATCCTCTCTGTAAAGCTGTGATAATTCAGGGGGTATGAGCCAAAATGGACTCTGTGTGCAACCAACCCGCACTGACACTTTAATTTTGATTAATTTAGAGAAGGACCTGCAAGTAAAATTTTGTGTGAAATGAGATTACTTTTGTGAGTTGTGCTTGACTCCAGCCAAAGAGTGCATGTGATATAGATGTTTATCAGCCTTTAAGAAATGTAATAATACTGGAGGAATACAGGATCATAATATAAAGACTGTGGCTCAAATTGCACTCCCTTGTCTAGGAAGGCTACATAAGTATCCACTTCACTTTAGGCTTACTCTCATATACTTTTCACTTCAGAGGGATTTAATCATGTGCTGGAATAATTTCTTTTACTAATACTCTCCAGATGCTCAAAAGAGCAGAACCAAAATTTAAGACAAACAGTTCTTTGCTGTGATTCCTGATAAAAATTTTAACCTAAGTTCATTAATACTATTGCAGAGGTAAATTTTTTATCTGTACACAAGTGTACAACATCTACAAGCCTACCTTATATTTGCAAACTCAGAAGGAAGTGCTGTTTCATCTATTCACCTGATCAATTTGTGAACTGTCAAGCAGCAGCTATGAAAACATCTCCAGTTGCTCCATTGGCCAAGCATTGGTGAACGGTGTTTGCATCTTAAAATTCAAAGAACACACAGGAATTCTGTTTATTTGCCACCAGTATGGTTTGCCCTGGCTTGTATGGGGTCAAGGCTGATGTTATCAATGATCAAAGAGGAGTTTAGGTAGCTGCCTGGAACCCACCTCTGCTCCAGCCTGACTGAAGGCTTCATCATCTGTGCATCACCTGGAATCACTAATGCACAGCAATTAAAATTAATGAAGGGAAGCTGCTGATATCTTAGACATGCTGACAGCCCTTCTGTCTGTTTATTTTTTAGGGTAATGGATTGTGTAACCTGTTTTTTTTAGTGGAGCTGTGTTTGTGTTTTCATGAACTGCTTTTGTTTTCTTTTTAATGAGTTTAGCTCTTTTGAATCATGAGCTCAGGTGCACTCAAAATTTGTTACAGATTTTCTCAAGTTTATTTTGTATTGAGTTTCCTCTTCCTGAGTTCACAAAAATGGATTATTCCACCCTTATTTAGGAATAAAAATTGTTCATCTACAGCTACTGTCACACATCTTCCTGACAAAGCTGCTGTGAGTCTGTCAGCTCCTTCATTTTCTCTCTTGCTGTTTGTTCTTTGTTTTGGTGCCTTATTCTGTGTGGATGGCACTTCCTTGCTTGTGTGCTTGCTGCTGGGGTGCAATGGGAGAGCCTCTCCTGACATTGCTCAGCAGCTGAGGTTCACTTCTTGGGGGTATGGACTCAGTCTGGGAGAAGAGCATTTGTGGGTTGCACAAAGAATAGCTTCTTAAATACACCTTTAAGATCTTTCTTGTTTCTCAGTGGTATTTAAGAATGCCTTCCCCCACCCTGTCTATTGTTCAGCTGGATGCACAGTTCTGACAGGCTGCATGAATCGCTCACATCAACTGCTAAAGCTGTGCCACTTAACCTTATGCTTCATCACCAGGAAAAACATAATTGTATTGGACATCCCCAGATGTTCTCACTTTTAAAAAATGGCATGCCTGTATTGCTTTTACAACTCACAACTGAGACTGCCGTGGTCTTTCCAGATACTGGAGTAGCTTGGAGCAAATTTCTCTGCCATGGGTTCTGATAACTTTTTCTGCAGAGCCAAAAAAGCTTTGTTAGTCAGGAGAAGTCACAGGACCCCATGAGTGCTTTCAGGCTCTGTGATTGCTACAATAGGTGTGAGTGCATGTTGGTAGAGCCACTGCTGTCATTATTGTCTAAGCTGCCAAGAGGGAAGAAATTGATTATGAATTCTGGGTTCTTGTCAGCCTTGTGGGTGAGAGTGTCACAACATCAGTTCATCAAAGCCATGGTACCAAAACACATAGCCTGAGTCTTACAGGATGTGTTGTAGGATTAAAACACCCCTGTGCAGCAAGTGTTAAACACCCTAGTCTGCCTGTTTCTTCCAACTACCCTCTCTGAGATTCTGTTTTCAGTTCTAAAGGTCATATGCAATACAGAGTGCAGTTTTTTGGTCATAAGAGGCAGATATTTATCACCAACTGTGGCATCCAGTTTCTGGTTTCTCTGTCTGTCTTTTGGTTTATGGAAATCCCATTCCACCAATGTTCTTCACCTGCTGGAGCTGTTTTTTATGGAGTTCCAGGGCTTTGCTAACAGAAAGCCTGGATTATCAGAAAGTGAGGAGTTTGGTTATGGGTTGTTGCAATAAGATGGGCCAGCAAGAAAATATTATAGACTCTCAAAATTCAGTCCTGACTGAAATGGGTTATACATTTTTAAGATATCTATGAATGTAAATCTTAAACAGCCCTGATGGTCTTACATGATTTGTCAGGTGACTACAGTAAATGAAATGCAAGGGGAAAATGTATAATCTTTTGTTGGGAAGGCTAATTTGGCTTGAAATGGATGTTTTACTTTATAGTTTTCATGTTTTAAATATATCCTCCGATCATTCTGTGTAACAGCATAAGGCTAGAATTAGTAGGAAATTTAAAACCAAAACATTTGGGAGTGCAGATGCTTAGATTATACCCATTAAGCAGCTTGGTCTAATTATTCTTATATATACTATTCTTAGTGTTGTGTTTCTATCACTTCACCAGCTCAAACCAACAGTAGTAGGTTAATCTAAACAGTATATTAAATACAGCTGCATTTTGGTGAACTTCAGTGTAAGCATACAGATTTCTTTATTAATACCTTGGAAGTCACAGGAAATAATCCTCATTTAATCACAGTGTGCATCACAGTCCTGAGATTCAGGGAAACAATCATATGCAAAGGTGAGTAACTATCTGTTCTCTAAAAATTCCTCTCTGTTTTTTTCATGATCCCTCTCATCAACTACTTTATATGGATGGGGATATACATATATCTCTCTATATAGAGAAAGCACTTAAGCAGCAATCTTTAACTAGCTACTGAAGTTTTAAATCACTACATTTATATATTGATAGCTCCCACCCACATAGGGAAGTCACAGTTAACTGAGTATTCACCTGGCCACTTACTGTGTTCAAGAAGGCAGTTTTGTTTCTCAGCTTGAAAACAGCTGCTTTATACATTAGGTAGAGTTGAAGAGAAAAATTTTTATCAAAAAACTAAAACAAAAATTCATATGAACCCTTTTAGATTTATTTTCTTGACCAAAGGGTCTGATCAGGTGAGGATGGAGAAAAAATTTCTTGCAATTCTAGTCTGCAACTTGAGAATAGTTTACTACTGTAGCATATATGATGTCTCCAATCAATTAAGTAAACATACACGTCGATTGAGTATAAATGCTGGTGAAACAGGAGAATTGCATATATCCAAGCTTTGACATTAATAAATTGTAGAAGGCACTGGAATGTGGGTTCAAAATCAGTTACTACAGGTTGCATATAATCAAGTAACACAAATTACAGAATAGTTCTGTGATTGCTCATGTAGATTATGTATTCTGGTTTATGGGTAATCCTAAGATTGCTCCCTGAATTTCGCATTACTTAGATGCTTTTTTTTTTTTTTTTTATTTCAGAATTTAAGATCCTCAAAATTATCTTTGGGTAGTTATGGGATCTATTATAGTTATATTCCAGAACTTTTTAAATGAAAAATTTATTCAGAGAAACGAAAGCTGCTTCTGGTGTTTTTATAAAAATTCCCCACAGTTTAAAAAGCCAAAGGGCAAACCAACTGAGGCCTGAGCTTCTCCAGAAAGTGAAAACTTGTCTGTCAACCATGAATTATAGCAATCTTAAAACATATACTACAAAGGTTTCTAGCTTACCTTAGGGATCAGATTTAACCAGACTACAAATATTTACAGTCCATTACAAATGTTTGGGGAGAGTTCTGACTTGTTTTTGTAAATAGCTTCAGTTAATTGGCAGTCAATTAACTTGAGATTTAAAAGAAAAAAAAAATCACTAAGGAGTGAAGAGGCACAGTTCTACAGGAAAATTACTTCAGCATGAAGACATGCACAAATAAAATCTCAAAGATATAATTTGCAGAAAAGGAAAACTTCAGAAAAACTTCCCCTGTGTAACAATTTGCTTTTGGTTCCCTTTAAGTGCCCTAGCATCACATCAGGATATGTGTTTTATAAATGTGAGGCTCGTGTTCCTGGTGGGGTCTGGCAGTGGGGCTGCAGAGAAGTGCTGGGAATGCTGTGGTGCTGGATGTGTGTGTGCAGGTGCACAGGTGTGTGTGTGTGTGCAGGTGCACAGGAGGTGCTGGTCCTTTCTGGGGAGTCGGACACTTGGCCTTGAGCAAAAATGGGTCAGAGCCATGTAAACACCTCTTTTTTTTTTTGATGTTTTTTTTTAAGGAAAAAGTTTCAATAAATTATTTTACATTGTGATTGTAAAATTAAGTTAATGGCAATAATGTATAACATGGATACAATTAAAAGCTTTTTGTTGCCTTTGTGTGAGTTCATCTACACCACAAAAAAAATGGGTTACATATTTTAGCATACAAAAAAAAAAACGTGATAACTTGTATTGGTGTAATTGTATTTTTCAGTAGAGAGATCTTGCAAGTTGAACCCAGCACAAAGAATATGCCTGGATGGCACTGCACTTGACCTTGAAATTTCAAGACATGCTCTCATGCTATAAGAAATTAAGCTAGAGGAAAAAGGTCTAAATGTCAGCAAGAAAAGGGACTTTAACAAATGAAACCATACATAAAATTTGTTGCTGCGTTATTTCATGGTTGGGACATTACTCTTTCCTCCTGCCTTGCTGTCAGCTGGCCTGATATACTTTTTGTTCTGATTAATTGTGGTACCCTTTCAGATCAGACAGGCATTACTGGTGGAGGCTTGCTAGGATATGTGGCAAAGAAAATTTGCAGTTGCTGTCTGAACTTCTAGGAGCAAAGATTGTATGGAGCAAGATGGAGAAAAACTAATCTCACTAGGGCTGTTGCTAACTGATTTGGCAGAAAATATTTTTTAGTCTGTCAGGGGATATGGCTGTGCTGGTTTCCTATTGCATTGTTCTGAGGACTGGATGGGAAATACCTGCAAGGAGTGATGAGAAATGTAGGAAATGTTTTTAATTGCCTGCAATATCCAGAACATAAGTGGAACTCTTGAAAGTTTAAGATTTGGGGGAAATAAAAAAAAAAAAGTATATTTTTTAAAATTCAAGGCTGCTTCATACTTTCAGTAAACACCCTTTAATGTCATTGGTTCTTTCCCCCATGGATAGAAGAGGTGTAGAAGGGGTGTCATCTCTAGTTTTCATTAACTTTTTGTTTTCTCATTTTGCTTGATTTAAGGTCCATGGCTAAGCTGTTTCCAGCATCCACGGGCACAAGTCTATCAGAAGTCCAGAGGCTTTTTTATTTTACTTTACTTAAGTCCTCAGCAGTTAAGCAACACTGTGGTAGGTAGTGTGGGGACATTGATCACTGTAGAGTTTATTGTTTTATCTCAGTGGAAGGACTGTGTTGTGGTCCTAAACCACTCCCAAAAACCTGACCCTTAGTTCAGAACTCAGACCAGGCTGGCAGTGTATATATCTGATTTAGAGGGGAAATGCTTGTCCTTATTTCTTACTGATATTTTAACTATCACCTTTCAGCTGCTGCTTGTGTTGTGAACCCCATAAAATCTGTGGGCACCCTTGCCACCTTTTGCCACCTTTCCATGTCCTCTGGTGGGACTTAAAAGTCTTTGATTTTATTACAGGAATACATGCTTATGGCAAGTGGCAGAGGGACATTGAAGAGTGGGTTTCAGTTTGACCTCTCTACCACTAACTAAGCTGCTAGGCCATTATCACTTGTGTTCTGCAGTGATTTCTACTTCCTGTGGCTCTGTTATGGAGCAAGGCCTGTCTTTGGGTTTAGTCAAGAAGAATTAAAGGGGATCTGGGCTACATGCTCCCTGCTGTGAAGAAGGCATCCTACACAAAGCAAATGATCTGTTAGACAAAGGAATAGCTCAGGGCATTCTTTGTTTTACAAGCCTGGCTGAAGCTTCCTGAATTGGCCACAAAAAGAATTTTATTTCTTTTTCTAATATAATTTTAAAAAATGAACAGTGGCTAATTTCTCCAGTGCCTTGGGGATTCTGATATAAAAATGTTAATTTTGAAAAATGAGAAATATGAAGCGAGTCTTCAGCCCACTTGTTGAATGGGACCATACACTCAGTAAAATATCACTGCCTGTTTCCCTCAGGTTTCAAACTGTTCTTCAGCCTCCAGGGGCTTTACAGTCAAGTCAGTAGAAAGAGTTCAACTGAAACTGGAGGGAAAAGATTTTTTTGCTCTTTCTGTCAGCCTTTCCAAAACATGGTTATGGTCAGTGTCTCTTTGCCAAGTTAAGGGCACTGGTATTTACTCTGGTGCTTTGATAAAATAAATCAGCTCATTTTATTCAGTCAAAACATTCTGGTTTGTTCCTAATGACACAAGTATGTAAATCCTTATATGAATGGGTAGCTATTAATTTTTACAGTTCTGCCTATTTGGGAAAAAAAAAAAATCACATGATTGACTAGGTCGGAAAGACCTTGGAGATCATAGATTCCAACCTATGATGTAACACCACCCTGTCAACCAGATCATGGCACTAAGGGCCACATCCAGTCTTTTCTTAAATGCCTCCAGTGACTTCACCAGCTCCCTGGGCAGCCCATCAGATAAAGGCTTTCTGTATTCTTGCAGGACTGGATCACAGACAATGTTGAGTTGAGCTAAACCTTTGAAATAAATTATTATGATTAAAACAGTGATGGAAAAAGTGTAAATATCAATGTGGAGAAATGTGATGAATTAAAATGAGTCACATAATAGCAAATATTTAACAAAAAGAGTGGGAGGTGTCACTCTGTTCAAAAGCATCTCTAAGTCATCATACACAGTGCAAATTTGGAGGAAATATTTGTCGTATTGTCCTGAAAATCATTTGGGCTGTTTACAAATTTAAGTAGGAAATTACAGGCTTTGTGTATGGTAAATGAGGTGGTAAATCTTTGCAAATTCATGTGTGGGAATAGCTTTTTTTCTGCATTTTTTTGACTTGTACTAGACCTAGAGAAACTAGAATAGGATTATTGATCTGCCAGTCACCTAGGACTTTGCAGGCACTAGGGAACGTGGAGGTTGAGCAGTTCTAGGAGAAAACAGATAGTGGCTTAAAGTAACTTGTGCAACACCAAAGACACTGATTGCAGCAGGGCAAATGTGCAAAATAAAGCTGTAAGACAGCATCCCTCTCGGTGTGTCAGGGAGCAAAAAAGCCTCGGTGGAAAAAGGAGTGTTTGGAAGATACATTTAATATTTTAAAGAGAGTATTTTAAGGTGAGGAGTGCAATCACTGAAGAATGAGGAGGCAATGTGAGCATAGCAAAAGGCAAGTAAGTTATCTATGAAGAAAATTTATTTTTATGAATAACGTAAGTAAAATGTGGAATTAAAAAACTGCAGGTTACAGAAATCACATTTGGAAGGAGGCATAAATTAGAGCATACACTATGTGAGCAGTGGAGGAGGGCTAGGGTAGATTTTAGATGTACAGGAATGATCAGTAGAAATAAGACATAGGTAAGGATGTGTGCAGAAACTGCAATTGCAGTGGTTAAGGAGGTTGGAAACCACTTTCCTGGGAAAGGATGAGGTGAAGATGGTCTGACTGTGTGGGGGAGGCTGTGCACATGCTCTCCAAAATGTGCCTCCTCTTGAGAGATGCAAGACTTGTTCCTTCAGAATGTTGGGTCAGCTCTTCCTGCACTTTATGGAAGAGGATGGCAGCCAAGAGAAAGAAAAGCAAAATGTTTTCAACATTTATATAACAGATGCTCACTATTGTCATGCATGACAGAGCATAGGTAATGTGGATGTCTGAAATACTTGCAAATTCATTTAATTAAATGCAGAAGAAATGTAAACACTTGCCATGTGCATTTCAGAAGGAGTTAAAACACGTCTTTTCTTGCTTAGACCGTTCTGGCTTTTCTGCATTGTGCTGTGAACAGACTGCTCTGCTCTTCAGGGGAAGACCTGCAGCAAGGCCAGCCATGGTTCATGTCAGCACACTGCTGTTGACTGCTTGTGCAGTTGCACGAGGATAAATGTGCTGGATTTTTGATGCCAGGTGTGTTGACATTGAAGCCCAGCATGAGTTAGGAAGTTTCTGCTTTGTAGTGACTTGAAGTTACAAAGCTAGAAAATATTTCCTTTGATGCAGAATAGTAACTGGAGTCTTATTTAATTGCTTTTTTCCAAACACCACCAGAAAATATTTCATTACACTAGCTGAAATGCAATCGGTCAAATTAAAATGGCACAGTGTCCAGAAGATATTTATTCTCTATAAGGACATTTATCGTTAGCACCAAGAGTCATTTGGGTTCTCCATCAGGTCATACAGTGGGTTACTCAACATTAGTTTCAGCACTATAATGATAATAGAGAAATAACTGCTTAAACCACAGTTAGGTGGGAATGTAATGCTCTCTTCATGAAAAATTTAATCATTAATTTCATGTTGATATCTTTTTAACATTATTAAAGTGTACACTGGAGACAGTGGTTCCATAAAACACATTTTTCCTATAGGAGCTGTATGACTTAGATGACTGCAGCCCAGTGTGCATTAGAAAGAGTAATGAAAATGTTAAGATGACTAATGCTGTAATTAGGTGTGCAAAGGGCATTGGCAGGAGAACACAGACTAATAGAGTGTGTGTGTTTGTGTGTGTGCATGTACATTTATTGCACATATTAATTTGGTTTTCTTGCTGGGTTGCATGAATCCTCTGAACTCTAATTAGGAGGTTTTCTAATGTGATTTAATCTCTTCAATACATGGTGACCTGGGGCCTGCATACAGACATGTATTTCTTCTTTGCACAACATACTTAGCCTAAAGAAGAGAGCTGTGTTACATTTCACAGGGCAGAAGTGAAATTGTTCTACGATGTTTCTAATTTTGAGGTAACTTTTTTTTTTTTTTTTTTTTTTTTTTTTGTCTGACTGAATTTACTCCTATATAAGTCTTATTTGGAAAGATGACTTCCAGGTCACTTTTGGCCCATGTGAATAAAACAGGCACATTTTAATAATACATGTCTGCATTGCCCTGAGTTCAGAGGTTTTTCAGGTGTGTTCCCTTAAATGATGACAGGATAAAAAGAGCAAGACACATCTACAGGGATATTAAAAAAGAGAAGACCACAGTACAGCCAGTCCTTAGAGAGGTAACTCCAGTCTCTAAATGGATCAGTCATCAAATTAAAAAGACAGTGAGTGATGAAATTGTCAAAACTGTTCTTGCAGTACCTCAGAAGTCTTGTTGAAACTGTGGGCATTGCAGGCTGTAGCTTAGAAAATTTGTCTGGTTTTCAGAAGTGTTTTTGCAAAGCAGTATTACATTGCCCTGTGCTCTGGCCACCACAGATGTCTCATCTGAGAGGACTTTGCCTCTCTTCTGATCACACTCATACTTGGTCCAGGGTGCCTCCATCACCTCCTCAACTGAGAGGGACCCCTTCTTCCCCAAAGAGAGTCTTTGGAAAGGAAACCCTGCCCCAGGTAATGACATAAGGTCATAGAGTAACCTGGCCATGCCCACTCCTAGCTACTGCAAAAATTAACCCTGTTCTGCCCCAAACCAGGAGAAGAACCTAAAGACAAATATTAGAAGGTGATCCCAAGCCTGCATGTCCATCTGGATTCATACCTGGTAATTTCCATGCCCTTGGTGGACTACAGAATGTGAGGAAACCAAAGTACAACAAAAAAAAAGAGACCTGCTGAAGGGACCAATTGAAGTCCATGCTGGTATTTCTTCTGGTTGATTGATAGTGTCTTTCTGGTTCTAATTGAGCTGTTAGAAGCTGAGCCAGGTTTGAAATAGCACAGAAGTGCTTGTAGCATTTTCTGGTGCTAGCTCTGTGGCTGAAATTGTGATTGAGAAAAAGGTGGGAGGCTATTCTGTTTGGCCTGGGCTACAAATAATTTCCATGCCTAAAATGCATTGCAGCCAGCCAGTAACTAAAGGTTTACACAAAGCCTACCAGCTGGCCTTTGTAGCATTTTTTTTTCAAGTGTGGCTGATGTGCTGATGCCAGCACTTGGATAAGACACATTCACTGAAAGCATTGCAGTGCAGTAAAATGTGGAGTAAAACTTCTGTAAGAGCTGCTTGCACTACAAAAGACACTGAATCATGTCAGATATTTAGAGCAGCACTGGTGTACTGCCATTGGAAATCTTGGATTGAATCAATTTTGAGCTCTGGAATACAAAATGAGAGTGATTTGTGTTTGCAATTGTAAATTTTACAAGAGGGCTCAAAGCAATGAGCCACTAAATGTGTCACTCTGGTTATAGGTGGCAAAATTAATAATTTGGATGCTGATGTTAGAGATACTGTTGAAATATAAGAAAAGCCTTACTGTTCTAGTAACTACTCTCTCTCTCACTCAGTTTCATTTAAGAATATTTGCCTACAGGCTTTCCCAGTTTTCTTTGCCTTCTTTCTTCTGTAGATTTACAAAATACTACATGTATTCCTGCAGGCTGCTTCGTTTTTTTCCTACATGGCACCTGCATTCATAGGCTTACTCTGTGGGAGAGTTTATATAAATCTTATTAACAAAATTATGTACCTGGCAGCAAGTGATAGCTGGTAAACCTGTGACAGCAATGCTTGACATCAGCTGTGCAAAATATGACAATTCATAAAACAAACAAGTGTCACCCAGGTAAAAGCTTTAATAACCACTATAAAAAACCTTTTACACAGTAGCTATTCCAGAGTACAAATGTAAATCTTGCTGTGACAGTGTGGAGGTTTTGGCCCCTTACTACAAGGAAGATACTGACAGTGCCCAAAAAAGAGCAACAAAGCTAGTGAGGTGTCTGGAGCATTAGTCTTAGAAGCAGCTGAGGGAGCTGGTGTTGTTTAGCCTGAAGAAAAGGAGAACCTTACTGCTCTACAGCTACCTGAAAGGAAATTTATCTTCCACCAGGGAAGGTTTAGATTGGATAATAGGAAAGATTTCTTCATGGAAAGAGTTGCCATGCATTGGAAGAGACTGCCCAGGGAAGTGTACCTACCTGAAGATATTTAAGAACCATGTAATTATGGAGCTTAGGGACACGGTTTAGTGGTGGACTTGGAGGTGCTGACTTAAAGTTGGACTCAGTGATCTTAAAGGTCTTTTCCAGCCTAAATAATTCTGTGATTCTGTGTGGCACTGCTGGATGTTGTTGCACAGCCCAGGCCAGCATGGTCTCACAGTGACAGCTCGGTGGTCCTGCAGCTGCCCCTGTCGTGGCTGTTGTCACTGCTGGGTTGGCTGAGCCCGTGTCCCAGATCCAGCTTGGCTCCAGCACGTGGCTGCTGGCTCCATGGGCTCAGGAGGGAAGGGAGAGGTTCGAGAGCCCCTGTGGGAAGAAGCCACGTGCAGGATCTGTGGGGATGGGCAGTAGTGAGGGCAATGCAGTGGTGGGAGTTACTGGTTACACCACCTGAAGAGCTATGGGCACTGTAAGGAGGAGCTGCTGAACACAGCCTCATTTTAGCAGCACCCACCTGCACTGCAGTCCTGGGTCCTGGGGCTGCCAGGTCTAGGCTAACATGGATGGATGGCTGTGTTATACTGTTCCTCAGCCTTTAGAAACCTCTGGGACAATCTTTCTTTCCACTGCTCAAGAGAGGTTCAACTTTAAAATTCACACAGCAAAAGAAAGCAAGACTTTTGAGTTGTAGAGCAGAAATAAAAAAGAACTGCAGATTAGTATGGCCATAAAAGTACATCTTAAAAACTCACTGTTTGGGCAAGAAAAGCTGACTGAAGTACTTATCGTTGCTGAATCTTTTTAAACATAGCTCTAAGTTTAACAGATCTTGTGGTTAATTGATTTAGACCTGGAGAAAGACCTCAATTTAGACTTTGGTTGTTTCCTATTTCATACAGCTTAGCCTAGAGATGAAGTCTCCTTTTGTCAGAGTCCTTAATTTCATTTGCTCAGCTCCTGCAAGACAGCAAAATGTGCTGTAGAAACAGGATTTGCAAATGAACTTGGTTGGCAGAGCAAATACAAAAAAGCCTTTCAGGTGTGCAAATGCTCTCAGCTGATGCTGGACTGATGCCATATTTCTTGGCACTGAGGTAACACACATCTGTGTTTTCTGGCCTGTCCCTAAACCAAGAGTTTCGATTCTCTTGGGAGGGGGAAAGTAGAAGGCAGGGTTCAACATTTGGAAAGCTGTGGCCCCTTCAGCCAGGGCTCACCCACTTTAGCTGCTGGAGATGTCCTCCAAACACCAGTGGCATCCTGCCACCACAGCTGTAAACAGCTGTTTCCAGTGAGCTACAAGACAGATTATTAATTACACATTGCACAAGCTTTAGCAGGTGGTGAACATGCTCCATCACTGACTGTGTCAGGCATAGGACAAGGGCATTCACAAGCATTATTATATCTTTCCTGAGTAGGTTCATGTAAAAGTCCAATCTGGCAGGTGGGAGGGAGAATGTGGCAGACATCTGGGATTGCTGTGTGGTGTCTGTGAGAAGCTGCTATATCTGGGTCAGACAGTGTTCTGTTAGGAAATCTGCAGAGGAGGAGCAGCTGATGTCCTTCCATAATATGTTTATTCCTTCTCAGAACCAAAGGAAAGTAAGGCTGAAAGAGGTCATGTACTGTAGAGGTTCCCAACACCTCAGCTGCTTTGTGGAGCCACCAGCAGTTGCAGTAGCTTTGACATTAGAAGGGGGAAAAGAAGGGAGGGAGTGAGGAGGCAGGTTGTGGGGTGTGTCACAATCTGGGGACACCATATTCTGCTGCCTTTAACTCCCTCTCAAAACCCTTGAGTGAAGCAGATTTTCTAGCCTTCCTAGAAATCTCTCCTGATGCCTCTCCTTCCTCATCACCAGAAAGTTTTGCTGTTGAAAAAATGTGGAGATGTGCCCAGAGGCAAGAGAATGCCTGGCTGTGAGACCTGTGGAGGTGCTTCCTGGGAAGGAACCATGTCTAGGAGTCTGAGCAGGCAATAGAAGGCAGAGAAACTGAGATTGGCTGTAGGAACCTCTATTCCATGTGGATTCTATTTGCTATTAGCTAGTCACAATCCTGCTGCCACTATGTGACCATTATGCTCCATCTGCTGCACCCTTGTTGATTTCTGTCTGTACCTGGCTTCACCAGTGGCAGTGGGAGAGGCAGAAATCTGCTCTGACTGGGACTTCAGTCTGGTGGTGAGTGCAGTGACTGCTGCCTCAGTCAGCCTTGCATACCCAACCCATGGCTGAATCATGCTGTGGTCTCTGTACCTCAGTTTGTGACCTGCAAAGCAAAGGTAGCCCTGTCCTGAGTGCTGGGATTTTTGTGTGTCAGACTTCCAAGCCAGTGGCAATCAGTAGCCTCCTGACAGGTAGAGTGTGGCTGCCAGAGGAAAGGCAATGGCTCTTTGCCTGCTAAAAGCAGTCAGTGCAGTGGCCTCTAGTGCACAGTGAGCAGAATTACAGATGTCCAGCAGCCCCCTCAGCTGGGCTGGGTGTCAGTGAGGAAGGACTGTAGGCTGCCTTTTGAGGAATCTCTGGAGCTGGGAGGATATCTATTCCTCTCCTTCTCTGTTCTCCTGAGTAGAGCAGGGGGCCTCAAGTTTTAGGGTGGCTCAGATTACCACAAGCTGCTGTTGTATTATTTTGCTCATGAGCACTCAGTCATCGAAATGTAAGATTCTGGTGTAGGATTAAAAAAAAACCCCAAAAACAAACAAACAAAAAAAAAGGGATAATCTAATAATTCAGGCATGTACAGAGAAGAGTGGGTATTGTCAGTGTTCCTGGTGGCAGCAGCTGCTGCTGAGCCAAAGAAGCTGTAGGTGTTTCAATTGACAGAGGTTAAATGTCCAGGCACCCACAATCTCATTCACAGCAGCAGCATGTGCTGTGCCTTCCTGAACTGAAGTGCACTGAGTGCCAAATAGGCATGTCACAGAGCCTGACCTGAGTCTGGCCACAAAAGCCTGTGCAATGCCACATTTTGCTCTTTTTTTCACACACAAGAAACCAAATCAGCATGTTAAATTTCAATGAGCAGTCCTGGGCCAGCACTCTTGGGCAAGGAGACACTAAAAAGGACAGTGATGCAAATAAGAAATTTGATGAGTCACTATTAGGTATGAGTGAAAGTCTATTTCCAGTTGATGTTTCAGTTCTTGCAAGGTGAAGTAATCCTGATGGATGCCACAATGTGTTTGTGTAGGGACCTTGTGTGCTCACTTTGAGCAGCAAAAGTGTATGTGCATAAACGTGCACACATGTGTTGTGTTGTGTGTATGCTGTGCTGCATTTTCATGGCAAAGTACAGGTCATATCTTATTAATACTAAGAACTGTTTTGTTGTTGGGAGGTTTTTCATATATAAATGTAGGTGAATATTCTAGATAAACATAGAAATTTGAAAGGAGGGGTTTACTGTAGAATAAATACAACTTTATCAATGTAAGACTTAATTTTGCTCTTAATGAAGTCAATAGTAATCCTTCCATTGTAGTGATTGAAGCAGCAGTGACTCTAGAAACCTTCAGTTTCTAAACGATTTCTCATTAATGACAATAGGTCAAGAAAATCCTCTTATGGAATTATTGGAATCTCCTGGATTTTGCCCTGAAGAAGTGGGAGTCAAAGTCTCCCCTTCTAGCAGATGGAAAATCAACCACATCCTTATTAATTTTCCTTTCCTGTGTATTAGCACAGATGTACAGGTTGTAGGTACTGGATGAAGCCTTCAAATCTCATTGATTCTGGGTATGAAGACTCAAGATTCTCAAGCATGTGAATCAGAGCTGCAAACACTGAAGAGGAAGGGAATAACAAGTTTGTCAAAAGCTTAACTTCATGCATCATAAAACAGTACATTAATTCTATCGAAATAATCTGCTAAATAGTTTTATTTTAGAAATTTAATGAATTCTTTACTCTCTACGATGAGACTTGTCCAAATGTCTCTTAGTTTTCAAAATACTGCTGTATCTACCAAGCTACTAAACATTTCTGACCCTTTCACTCTATTCCTGCAAATCCATTTTTCATCCACCCTGATGTACATGGCCTTCCTTTCTTTCTGACAGGAATAGGAAAAAAAATAATGGAGCCCAAAGTGAATATGACCTCAAAAGTATTATTTCCCTGGGCTATAATATATATTTAAGAATCTATTTTCTCAAGACAGAGAATATTCTAAAGATTAGCCACATCTGTTTCTCTTGTCTTTGCACATCTCACTCGTGTGAACACGGATGATCCATGGGACAATTTCTAGATGGGGTAGGGATGCAGTGGGTGCTTTGGGAAGTTCCTCTTCATCCAGGCTGGGTAAGATGGACTTGAAGGTATGCTTTGCTTCTGGAAGCAGAGAAGATAAGACCCAGTTTATTTTCATTCTTTGTCTTTGTATTAAAAGATTATTTAAAAAAAAAAAAAGAGGATTTATAGTAAATGACAGATTTCTTTTGAGTTCTTTATAATCCCTTTGGCTATCATCAGATTGGGTATTGCAATAGCAACACAGTAAGTATTTATTTATAAGATGGAAAAATGTTTGATGATACAAACTGAACAGTTGCTTATCTGGTGGAAACAAATTTTAAAAGTTACAGTGTTGTGAATTGAATTTTTTTTAAAGCTCTGCTTGAGATCAAAGGTAAAATATTTCAATTGCTCAGATAGAAAAACAGCCACTGCTGCAGGAGGAACTCAGTTATCAATAGCTCTTGGATACATTTTTTTCAGAGTTTGCACAACTTCACTTCATAGCTATCTTTTCTATCTGAAGCCTGTACTTGAAGCATCTGCAGCTGTCTGTACATTGCTTTTGACTGCAGTTAGCTAGGATGAAAAAAGTATTATGGTTCTAGATGCTAAATTTGTTATGTGCAAGACTTTTCCTGCTGCCTCTAGGTGTAATCAGCAGTTACTACCCACATTCTGCACCTCCTTTTAATTTCTTGTGTCTACCACAGGCACATTTTCTCTCACTAATTAAGATGAAGTAAGTTTTCATCATTAAAAAAGAAAACAAGCCAATATGCTTTGCTTAATAACAATCCATTCATGATTTCAACAAGGATGCAGTCTAATCATGGTGGTTTCTTATTCTCTCTGCCTCAGCTGTGGTGAGTCTGAGAAGGGCAGATGTAAGGTAGGGCTGCAGTGCAGGGCTAAGGCAGAGCACAAGTGGAAGGTGCTTGCTGAGCTGTGAAAACAGCACTCAGCAGAAGAGTCTACATGTCAAGGGAATCTGAGAGAGGTGGGAAAAGACTTGCTCTTGGATAGTAAAAATGCAACTATTTTATATTTTCTTTCCAAATGTGCATTGCCTGATGACTTCTAGGTTTCCTTTTAAATGCCTTCTTACTTGGCTGTTTTAATCACTTTTCCTAGTCCTCGTCTTCATTTTGTAAAGGTGTTGCAGATATTAAGGTAGATGAGTGGCTGTTTGAATGGCATCTAAAAAACCACAAAAGGTGTGAGACAGAAGTGCTCAGAAAGAACATTTTCTGACTTCTGTGAAATTAATCTTCTGTGTCTGGAAAACTAGGATTTGATTTAAGGAGATTGCAGATTACAGTACTGTCTGTTTATCCAATGCAATGGGAGTCCAAATCAAAGCCTACTAACATATGGACAGATGAGATGTGTTACAGTTATGAGAAAATTTCATATGAAGAACCAAATTCTCTCTTAGCATAATCTGATACTTCTCCAGTGTTGCTGGATGAGTAATGCCATTTATGCTCTCTGTTATTTGATCCATAAATGTTCTAATTTTTTAAGAAAACTTGGACAAAGCCTTTCAGCATTAATGAAGTGACAGCAATGTGATGACAACACAAAGGAGTAGAGAGCCAGTGTGTTTGAACAGACTGTATTGACATTGATGGGGACAGAGGCAGAAGTCAAGAGGCAGTAGAGTAGCACTGGGCTGAGAAATAATCTGCTCTTAAGGAGTGCTCCAGCAGAGATGAGATGGTTCCTGGTCACCATCAGAGCAACATAAAGATACCAGAAGCATAGTGAAGAGTCTACTCAAAAATATACTGTAGCTGCTATTGGAATGGATTGGATTAAGAATGGAGCAGGCATCACTAGCCTGAGCTTAGCTGACCTGTGAAGCACTGTGAGAGCAGAGAGCATGGCAGCTTGACTCAGCAGTTATTTAGGTTGGAGGATAGGGCAGGACAGAAGCACAGCTCATGCAGCTCTCCTTTCATTAAGCCAGAAATGTGCATTGTTCACAGTACAGTCTTGAAAGAAAGGTTCAGCTGCTGTACCACACTAAGGACACCACAGAGCCCTAACATTGGTGGCACAGCAGCAATTCTGCTAGGGATGTGCCCAGTGCCTGATGGCTGTGCCATCAGCTGGGATTTCTTTACTTGACTGGTGGTACCTGCCAAGGGCAATACACTTAGAAATATTATAGCTTTTGGTGTGCCTGGTGTCAGCCTGCTATAATTCTCAGGACCAATGTGTCCAGTCATTTAGGACTAATCCCTTTTCAGAAGCCCAGGGTGTTCCTTTTCCAGTTCATCCTGACTTCACTGTCCTTGTGCTAGACATTGTATCCCTGCTGTTTTCTGTCAGTTGGTGACTGTTGAATTTTTTACACTGTACATGGCACCTGCACTTCTGTTGGGTGCTGGTGTAGTGCTATGGAGCTAACTTATAGCTCCATGGCTCATAGGTAGGGCTGTGCTACTGCTGGAAGCAGAACTGTTTGCATCCTTGCTAAAATAGTGGGAAGACATTGTGACACCTTTGTAAGGCTTCTTTCTATTCTTCTTTTCCCCTAATTTTCCCTTTCTTTTTCTCTTCTGCTAACCCTGTTGAAAATGTTTGTGGACCAAAAACAACCAGGGCTGCCTTTTTATAATCTTCTTTCTTTCTTTTCCCTTTTCCAGCTTTTCTTTATGTGCTGGGATAATTATGTCCAAATTGCCAAATATAAAATATCATGCATTGCATGTATTTGGTGTGTGTGAAGTGTTAACTCATATGTAATATGGAAGGATGGCAAGTGTGTTTTCAGGATTCAGCTGAAACAAACCTTAGCTTGCCTACAGCTGCTCATGATTTTCTTCAGTCTGTGCTACACTGTTTTTGGTACACATGTTGCAAATGATCAGCTTGGTAGTCTTTATTCAAATGTATTTGGCCAACTCTGATCGTATTTGAGAAAAAATGAGTTTTGCTTCCCAAATTTGTTTGAACATACGTTTTCCCCCTAGACTGAAAATTGCAAGTCTTGTGTTTGGTGGTTAAGTGGTATTTGCTATTTATTTTGAAAATTTCAGTAGAAGTCAGAGCCCTCCCCCATGCCTGCCTTCATGCCAACAGCAGGCATTTCTCTAGTAGTGACTATTGTAGTTTGCTTTGGCTGTGACATCCTGAAAAATAATGTCTTCTGAGTGGTTGGTTTCCCTCCCCTCCTATTTCTTTTCTTCTGGTTTAAGAAGAATGAATGTATGAAGTATGAATGCCTGAGCACGATCTGGCTCTGGCTCATCATCAGGATGTTTTATCTTGGTGTTGACAAATGCCATCTTCTGTGCAAAATTTTTCTCTTGAAAAAAGAGAATCCAACTGTCTTGGTGGCTAGATGTGGCTGACAAGTTGCAAGTGCCAGAGCTGCTCTAGGTTTATTGAAAGCTACTGGGTAGGGCAGCGTCAGGTTTTTTCATCTCACACCTGTGCAGCACAGCCATAGAAATAAATGCAGCAGGCATTTTTTGAAGCTCTTTCTGAATAGTGGCAATGCTTACTGACCTTGAATCTCAGGACCTTGGACAGTTTGGGCTTTAGAAATGTAACAGTAGATATGTTTAAAAGGCAATAAAAAACCTGATGTAATGCTGAACTAGAAGCAGTGTGGTATTTGTGAAAAGGAACTGCTTCCAGGAGAAACTTACACAAAGGGTTTTGTAGGAGAATAAATGTGATAAAATTTAGGTCTGAGAAGACTTGGTGCCTGTGCTTCTCTGCCGTTCCTGTGTTTTAGTTACTCATAAAATAAATGACCAGTGGCAAATTCCTGCTCTCTGTAGTTCCTTGTACAGTAGCACATTTTAGGGTTGCTCAATGTTTGTGCTCTGAAAATGAGAGCAGTTCATGGACTGAAACAAATATCTGCTGTCCTACAAATAAGAGGTCAGGCCACACACCCCAGACCTGTCCTGCCCACTTACCTCTTCCCTTTTAGAAGCCAAATCACTCTGGGCTTGCTGTCACTGTGAGTTGGCCAAAAGGAAATCCTCTCACCTGATTTCCTCTTTGTTTTTTCGTTCTATTGCCTGGTGGCCCATCACAGGTGGGAATGCTCCTGTTTCTCCTCACACAAGCCTGCCTGCCCTCTGTCCATGGGGACCCCTGGTGCCCCTGGGCAGCAGTCATCCCTCCCTCCCATGTGGCAGCAGCCCACAGAAATACAAGCCTGGCAGTCCATGGGTGCACGTGGAGCTCCTGTTCTGCACTGACCTGCCTCCCACCATACTTAGTTTGGATCCAAGCCCTGCTAGTTTTCTCTACAGAGCTGGAAATAATTCCTGGATGAATAGTTCACGGTCCCTGGGCTGTGAGCCAGGGCTCTGTGCCCACAGCATTCTTAGTGATGTCTAGTGATGAATCTGCAAACCTGCTGTTGGGGACAACAGGGAAGAGTGGGCTGAACCTTGAATGGAAAGCTGACTGCAGCACTGTGTCCTGTGATGCTCTTTGCAGCTCGTCATTAATGCTCTTGCTGAAGTAGATGGTTGGGGTTTAGTGCTTGACTTTGTGGGTGCCTTCAGCCTCATCTGCTCAGTTTGAGGCTTTCTAGCAAGCTTCTCAGAGAAAGTGGAAGCAGAGGATTTTGGCAGGAATTTCTGAGAGGGGCACAGCTGAAAAGCAGACCACCCATTGCCTCCCATCATCCAGCCATTTCTACTGATTGTGAAGGCACATGACACAAACCTTCCAGTCTTCCTAATTTTTTCAATGTCTGTTAGGTTCCTCTTCTTAATAATAGCACAGGAAATTCAAACTAACTCTAGGCAACTGCAGCAGTTCTTGGGTGGTTAAAATTTAATATCTCCTCCTGCTATTTGTGGTACAATATTGATACCCACAGGTATCTTTCTGCCATGTGTTATTGTTCAATTATATCAGTTATGAATCAGTCAAAAGAAGCAGCAGAATGGACATAGAATTAATTATCTATTGTGATATATAAAGGGATAGAGGAAACAATCATGTTGGTGCTTATATTCTTGTAAAGCAGGCTGATAATTCACACTAAAAATAAAGGGCAGAGACTTCAAAATGGTGATTAAAAAGTGAGTTAAATGATGCTACTGTACAATGTAATCAGAACACTGACTTCTCAAAGTTTCATCTTTTTGCCTTTCAAGTATTTGTCAAGCTGCATTTTTTTTTTTTCGTGTTGCTCAGTTGTGGTGCTCTGGATATACAAATAGAAATTATTGTGTAATATACCAGCTATACAAGACAAAATCTTAAATCTCTTGCTATTCAATTCCTCTTTTATGTTATTTTTTTCATGTCATTTCCTTTTCTCTTAAGTCTTCATTTCCAAGTTTCATCAATAATAATAATGAGAAAGCACATTGTTTTGGAGGCTAGATAATAAAAAGGCAGTTCTTTTTCCCAGAGTGAGGTTGGGATATGTATTTACAAAGAAAAAAAATATTTTTGCTAAGAACAGAGCAGTACTTGCAATGCCACCTGGGGAGGGGAAGAGTTATAATGATCACATTATGGGGAATCTTAAAAATGTGAAATTAGAAATCCCCCAAGCCTACCTGTGACTGAAATGTGAATGTACCTGAGGGAATGCCTGAACATCCACTCACCCTGTAGCTTTTGCTGAGTGTGCCTTTGACTGCAGCATCAACAGGCACAGTAGAAGCCCATGCTCAGGAAAGAAGGTGCAGCAAAGCTGGTGAGGGATCATACTCCAGTCTGTCACATCATGTTCCAACCTTTAACTCTGAGAATGCAGATGGGCAACTCGTAAATCAGGGAATACCTAAATGCAGAACTCAGGTTGCTAAGAGAGCTTTGAAGGCTGACAAGGAGATGGGTGACCAACTTCACCCATGTGAAGGTGAAGATGGGTGAGCTGAATGGGAAGTAGACTTGGGCTTGGCTAGGTTGAATAAGACCAGTCAGTTTTGGCTCATCCTGCTTATTTGACATACAAATATCATTCCTTAGAGCTGACCTGGAAGCCCTGCATATCCTTGCTGGATTCACCAGCACCTCCAACTTTCTGACCCAGAGCATTTCTCCCAAGACCCCCATGTGCCCTGCTGAGGGCATTACTCCTGCTTTGTTAGACCATGTCTGCCCCACTGTAACAGCAGGGCCTCTGTGGCTTAATGCAGAGTTTCAACACTTGCTGATAGGACAGGGCACCAGGGAAATCATTCCCTCCTTTTTCAGGAGAAAAAAAAATCTCTGATTTTGTTCAAGCTTTTCCAATTTAAACAGGAATGGATGACACCAGAGACACAAAGATTGTCCTTAATAAATAGGGGATTGGATGTGGACTTCAGGAAATGTACACTTGCTAAGGACCAGAGCTACCTGAGGGTCCTTCAGGGCACACACACGTTTGCAGTGTGTGAAAAAAGTCATTACACTCATCTGTTCTGTGCTCAGGGTATAAAAGATGCCTCTCAAGGTCAATTACTATGTCAACAAAGGTAAGAAAGTACAATTTTCAAGTTGGTTGAAATTGAGATATCTCACTGGACCTAATGGAGTGGATCACTTACATATGAAGCTTAATAAGCTGGCCTACAGTGTTAGAGTTTATAAACTGTGGAGAAAAGCACCAAATCTTTCAGAGCTGTGCTAGCTAACATGAGTGCTGTTGTCCATTGAAATCCATCCCTGAACTGTTCTGAGGGTGCCATGGAGAAAAGCAACTTTTACTTAATGTGTGAACTACATGTAACATGTATCACAATAATTTTCTCCAGAGTCTGGAATTAATATATCTTACTTTTGTCTATAAATAATTCTAAATTTTATAGTGAAATTTTCAAATCATTGTTTGGCCTGTTGCTATATTTCAGCTAAGAGTTATTTTTTCTTCTATGCTTAGTTGGTTTTGGGTCTTTATTTTGGTCTCAGTATGAATAGAGATATTTGTTTCTTTTTAATAATGAGATTTGGACTGCAAAACATGGGCAAATAAATTGGATTTATATATATGTATATAAATACACACACATATTTATGATTTTTGATATCAAGCAGAGAATATGTCAAAACAAATCCAGAGATTGTAAAAGATTGGGGAAAAAACCCCACAGCAAGAGTAGCAGGGAGATTATGTTAGCATAATGGAGAGAACTTGATAAATAATGGTCAAAAAGGTAGAATTTAATTTCATTGATAGCATATACATGCAGTTTATGTCTCCAGGCTTTTGAGTACAGAACTTCAAAGCAGAAGCTGATAGTAACTGATAGTGGGGAAGACAAGTGAGCTGAGGGGTAGAAAGATGGAAACAAGCAGGGAACTAGTGGTGTTTTACCTTACAAAAGCCCAGAGATGTTTATGTGATCTCAAAACACCATCCCTGTGCAATACATAGGGGGTTGTAGGAAGATGGGAGCACGTTTATTAATAAAATAAATAAACTTTTTTGATTGCTCATCAAAAATGTGTGGGCTTTTGGAAATAATTTTCAAGCATGTAGTTTGATACTGGTAAAATTATCAAAGAAGAGCTGCTGTATGCAGTGAGACTCAAAAGCAAATCATCACTGTGCAGACTTCATTCCTCTTTCAGGAGTCTTTGACAGGAGAAGCCTTTCAGGGACTGTGTGCAATCTTTCTCTAGTGATGGTTTAACATATTCCTTTCATTCTAAACTGCTGAACAAATAAAACTGTATGTAGGAAAATCAACCTCCCAGATAAAGGTGATGAACCATGAAGAGAAACCCTATTCCTTCAAATTTATTGAGGATCAAATGTAGATATATTTCTTCATGTCAGATAATGTCTTTTCATTCTGTCTGAGCAGACATGATAGAATAAATGTTTCCAAATGGAAGTCACAGTGCCAAATCCAGCAAAGCTATCAATAACCTGGTTGGCTGGGTCTCATACATTTCAATATAATCTGGTTTGGAAGAACTTAAAATACAAAACATTCCTATGAAATAAATAGTGAGCTTAAAATAAATAACAGTGATAGGAAATACTCATTTTTGCATTTCCCTCTTTTTTGCATTTGATATTATTCACTATTTTCCACATTCCCATGTTTGTGCATATGAATGTACAATGAATTGCTGTATAGAGTTGTGCTATATATGTGTATTTTAAGAACCCTACTGCATTTTCTGAGCTCTCTAACACTTCTGGGAATTCATCCTGCAGTTCTTTAAAAACCCCTTGCTATTCCCACCAGGACCACTGAGTAGAGGAGTGATCCCAGTGAATAAAGCCCCAAGGAATTGCAGAAATAATAAAAGGATCTCCAACTTCCCCTTTGCAATGCCAGGCAGTGATTTTTTCAGTTGGTATCACATTCAGAGCAAAAGGATGCTGTAACAATGTATTATAGCAAAATAGAGTATCCAATTTGTTTTGTAAGTACATCCCCTCCAGTCCTGTAATTTGTTTTTCTCTCCTCTAGGTAGAAATTTAAGTACAGCAATATTAGAGCATATACTTTTTTTTTTTTTTTTTTTTTGGTAGGTAAAAACTCATGCAGCAAAGATTAAAGTAGCCTGGCAGCTTTGCTCCTGCTCTCTGCTTCATGCTATACACACTGGCGTTAAAGATTCAGTAAAGGGAGAATAGCCATTAAACATTCATTGGGATGTTTAAATAGGGGCACCTCAGTGCCACCTTTTGGGATGCTGCACCCACCTCTGTCATCGAAAAAGACACATGGGCTGAGGCAGGCAAGAATGTCCCATCCTGCACAACTCAGCCTCTCCAACTGAGTTCTCCCCCCATAGTTCCTGCTGTGAATGGCCAGACATTTTCTCTCCTGCCTGATTTTGTAGTGCTGCCCAGTGCTGCTCAATAGCTGTGAATTTTCACAATATAGATAGCTAAGGTGAAAGAGTTTTATCAGATGAAGGGATTAATATGTACATATATTTTCATCTGCTGCTGCTGAAAGTATTCTGTGTTCCAGTGGATTAAAAAATGTTACACTTGCAATCTGGGAAATTACATGGGCATAATGTTAGGGAGATCTGGCAGTAAAAAAAAAAACAAGGAGATGAGGTGTGCCTGCTGATTGAACAGCATAGGGAATGGTCAGATCTGGAGCTTTCTGGGGCATATGATGGTATTGGTAAAACAGGCCAGGCTGTGTGTCCCAGAGCCACACTGACCTGCTGGGAGCTGAGCCACAGCTCAGCCAGGCTCTTGATACCAGGCGAAGGTGACTCAGAAAAGAATCAAAAGAGAGTTGGGAAAATATTAAAGGGAGAGGCTTGATGAATTTGTTTGATGAATTTGTTCCATCCAGTTTAACTTTTACAGAGATTCAGCCACTAGAAACTCATAGTCTAAATGTAGGCAATGTTGCCAAAATTCTGTAAGAGTTCAGAATGGTATTCAAAAGGGGAAAAAAGTAAGGCTTTTTCTTAATTCACTGTTGTACCTGATGCTTGCTGGAAGGAAAAAGCCTTAGAGAGAAAAGATAACTCTCCTAGGGGCTATCTGTAAGTGAAGACTTAAATGGCAGGAAATAATGGTGGAGAAATGTTTAGTCTAACAAGGGTGGGCAAGATTCAATAGTAAATGAGTCAAGGTAAATGCAAACTAGATCTTGGACAATGAAAATAATCTGATACTGATAGTTTATGGCAACCATCAATTGCCATCAGTGGAAATTTAAAAGTCATAACTGGATTTTCTTTCCTTCAAAATTAAAACTTTTGTGTATGTAATATTGTCATCTCTGCACATGATTATCCACTTGATGCAGATATATCTCTTCAGCTCTTGCTGAAATCTTTGTATTTTCTTTTAGGAATCTTGTATACTTCAAAAATGAAGTATACAATCACTTTTTCTAATTGCTTGTAATTAATACTTCTGGTAAATGAATGGCATGTCTGATTATTTTTTTGTTTCTTTGCTTGCTTCTTTTTCCAGAAATGTTTAGGAGAGATGCAATGCATTCATTAGCAAGACGTTAACATTCATTTAGCATAATTACCATCCTTTTTCCTAAGTGGAAAGATTTCCTTTTCAGACCAGAAAGCTGTGCTTTGAGCTGATCACAACATGGGAGGCAAGAGGAGAGCGCTGAGAAAAGCCTGAGGAGGGGGACAGCAGAGCTCAGCATCCACTAGGGAGAAAATGGGGGCAGAACACTATATGCAAATAGTTCCCTCTCTTAAGCATTAAAATGTCAACAGCTTATTCATCCAGCAAAATCATTACCTTTCACCAAGAGCAAAAGGAAAATTCATAGTTTTGTTCATTGAAATATTGCTGCGTTCCACACAAAGAGCTATTGTTGCTCCCCAGAAGAAGAGGACTTTATGGCTGCCTAGGATTCACATAATTTAGGGAGCATTTCTGTTTCATTTGCTAATTATCAAATTCTCACAAGGTGCCAGCTAGCAATTTTCTCCAAACTGTTTACTTTTTCTGAGGTGGACTTGAAAAGATAAACAAAGAAAGCCTAGGCACCATTCAAATTACACTTAAAAAGTCCAGCCATGTTTTACATGCTTTTTTTTTACATTACTTTTTACATGCCATGTGGGTTTCTCTCATTGCTGCTGATAATTCATTCATGACATTGTTAATCAATTATCTTTTTCACTTTTTTTTTTTTTTTTGGACTGCTAAGTCACTTCATGTTTGCTTTTAGAAGTAGACCCAGTGTCAAGAGGATAAAGAAAGGCAGGAATGTGTTACTTGTCTGTAGAAAAACGTGGATCGTGGCCCCTTTTACAATGGTGCTCATGAAGTGGAGGAAAAGAGTGTGAATTGAAAAAACTGATAACCCAAGAGGACAAGGCTATGCCCATTTAGACTTCATCCTCCCCTAGTGCTGGAGATTTTTCCTGAAAGTGATGAGGCACAGATGGCTGAGTCCCCTTTTTATCACTTCCATTTTTATACCCTTTCATAATGTTTGTTGGCTTCATTTTCAGCACCTTTTCCTAAGAGAAATAACACTTTAATATTTATTTAAGTTGCCCTGCAAGCATATCTGGTTTTGTGGTTGTAGTTCAGCTTGGGGCAGATAAGCACACTTAGTACAAATGGAGGACAAAATACAATAATGGCTGGGGAAGAATGCGGTGACACATTCTTTGCATGTTTATGTAGCCTTTCAAAAAGCTGAGAATGTTAGGAGGGGAAGTTGACTTCCTGGGATTGCTGAAATCAGAAATACAAATAATTCTAATTACATTCTAAGTAATAGCTTTATAAGAGTTGCATGGTCATGCTTTGCTTCATCTCCTTGCTATTTTTCCCTTTTTTTTTTCACTCTTTACAGCTAGTCTTCTATGCCCATGTAGTGGGCACAGTTCTTAAAAAAAAAAAGAGGGAATAAAGAAGCTTTTTTCTCATCTCTTTCCATCAGCTAAACTTCCCATAGAAGCTGAACAACATCCTCTTTATCAAGATTATGGGTTTCTACATCTTGGCATACTATTTCTTTCCTTTAGTGCGTGCCAGCAAACTGAACTAAGAGGGATGAAAGAAGAGAATAAGGCCATATTTATTCACTTACATCAAGAGCATTTACTTACATGAGTGGAGCAAGTGGGATATAAGTTGCATTTGAAACTATGAATTTGAAACTATTTGGAACATAGCACACACCTGTGTTTCAAAAGATGACACATCTGTAATATTCTGCCCTCATATGAAAATAATTGGTAGTGTTCATGGAAAAATGAGTGAAAGAAAACAGCTGTCAGCCTTTTGAGCCACTTTAGAGCAAAAACAGAGTCCAGCCCTCTACCCTGCCCAAAGTGCAGCCTTGACTTGCATTGGCAGGGGGATGCAGTGCTTTGACCTGGCTGTTGTGGAAATATGGACTGATGGCCTTTGCATTATTCATGTTAAATACATACTGCTGAATCATGGAAAAAGCCTCTTAGAAGCCAAGCACTTTCTCTTGACAGCCTGAGAGCTTTTTAATTTCCATTCACTTATGTGGGAGGATTTGGCAAGCAGTGTCCTGTGACATTGGGCCTTATATTTGATTCTAGTACATTGAATTACTCCAACATGAAAAGCCACCATAGAACAAATTGTGGCTTGGCAGGTTTGGACTGACTTTAGGGAACAATTCTTTGTAGTACAAGAACAGGTTATCTCAAGAAGTTATAGATTATCCATCCACAGAGGTTTTTGAGTCTAGGATAAGCAAAACTAAGACTGCTCTAATCTGCTATGTGATAGAGCAGAAAGTGGGACTAGATGACATCTAGACATCCCTTTGAATCAACATTTCTACAATTCTGTGGCTTTCTTGGCAAAATACATATAAATTAGGCTTTTGTTTTTACTGCACACTCTTTATCAAAATCAAAGTAGAAACCATTATTTTTAGAGAAAAAGTAAACCAGAAACAACTCAAATTTTCACTGGTAAAGTGCCATTATTTTTAACAGTGACAGTAACGTTTGTTCCTTTGTATCACTGAAGAGCAACACACTATTATTTGAGTGGAGCAATAAGGGAGAATGAATTTAATTTGAATCCAGCTGTTGTTAAAATGAATTCAAAAGGCAGTGCAGGCCATAATTAGGAGCTAAAACCCTGTGGTTCAATAGTCAGCATTGATCTCTCTCTTATTGATCTCAGGGAAACCAAGATTTCATTCTATGGCATGAAGAGCCTCACAAGAACTTTCCAGCAGTTAATTTCCTTTTAAGTCCTTCTCTGATGGCTCAAGCAGTATTTTAAAATTAATTTTGCTCATTCTTTCTGCAAAGATGATTTTTACAATTTGTAATAAATTTTTTAAACGTATAGACTTCTTACATGTGCAGGTGCAAAACCTTCAGTTTGCTAAGAGAAAATGAGTCTTTTATTAGCAGGACAGATCAGTTAGACTCTTGTAACTCTAATGACCCTTCTTACAGTTATAACATCCTTTACCTGCTGTGGGGAATTATTTTAAAAGAGCTATTATTACCTATCTTGAAAAATTTCAGAGTGTGAACTATAGAAGCACAGTCTCTATGGATCAGCATAGCATTCATCCCTGTGCAAATTATGTTTTGGGAAACCAGTATTCAGTCCATCTAGTGAAAAATTGTGACAGAGGTAGAACAGTAATAAAAATTTGATTTGGACTACAGTGAAGTGTTCCTGGGGTAGAAAGTTTCCTAACATTTGATGGAGCTGAGAAATACCACCAGTCTTGACATTACTTGCTTTTGGATGGATTTCTCTGACTGAGCATATTCTCTAGCTATTTCTCATATTTTCTTTTTAGTTTTTCCAGAAAGTGTCTCATAGCATTTCTTAAAAGAACACCCAAAAGATTCTACCTTCCAGTCAGTGGAACTTTCATGACTACATTAAAAAATGAACAAAAATACTTAGAATGTATAACCAATGAAGGAAAAGGACAGCAGATGGGAATTGATGTGCAGTGAAAGGTGAGTGCTGTAGGAAGCATGTGAGGCTAGGAGAGGCAGAAAGCAGGAGAAGTGGTTGTGCTTTGCTTGGGGGTAGGTGGCTGTGCTGTCTTTGAAGGGAAGGGGGAAGTTGTTTGGTCATTTTGCTTCAAGAGAGAAATTGAAGAAGTAGAATTCTCTGACAAATCCAGGTGGTGTATTGTATGGCAACAACAAAACACTTTCTGTTCCAGCAGTAGCTGAAGGAGATATAACCCAGAAGCTGGACACTTGGAAATGAGCAAGATCCTGCAATCTGCATCCAGAGGAGTGCTCTGTGCTCTTGGTACTGGCTGTCAGTGGGGAGGTCTGGAGAAGAGGAAATAAGTTACTGTTATACTGGTTTATTAAAGACCAAAGAGGTGATTGAAATATTCATTGCACTGTCACCTTGACACTGATCTGACTTTGCAGCAGAACTGGCATCTGATTAATCAAATATTAAGGAAAGGTTAAAGTAATTAGTTTTAATCAGTGTGGGTTTATGGTGAATACCTTTTGTCAAAATCACTTTGTGCCTTTTCTGAGGTTGTTGCTAGTTTAGGGACAGGGATGAAATCATCAGTTTCAACTGATGTTTCAAGCCTTTTCAACTTGCTAATGCACAATGTTTTGATTAATAAAGTAAAATGACACAAAAATCAAGGTTGTACACACATTAGGTGGTGTTAAAACTGGCATAGCGGCAGTTTCTAAACCTAAGCATGTTTCTAAAGCACAGGGGATGATGAATTGCATGCTATTTTACAGTATTATCAGTGGACATAAAAGAAGAGAGAAAATTATTCCACATAAAATTTGCAGATGGCAAAAAGTTAAGGGGGTGTGGTAATAGTTAACAGAACAAGCTGTTGTACAGAGTGGTCTGCTCTGACTGCTATGGACAAAATGCAAGAAAGCAGTAGGAGTCTGTATGAGGGCAGGTAAAAGGACTATATATAGGAGTAAATACTGTGGACCATGCTGATAGAATTGTTCTGTCTGTCCTAGAAAGCAGTATCAGAAAAGGTTGAGACCCTGTGTGGAATTAGCAGGCTGTGACCTCTTCTGTGAGAATGTGATGCAAAAGACATTATGAGATTTTTGATATGCGAACAAGAAAATATTGAGGAGGTCTTGGTTATTGTATGGCTGGCTTTGGGACACTGTCCCATTCCATTGTCCAAGACTGAAGAATACTGATAAATAGAGAAGTTTTAAGTGAGAGCCACAAGAGTGCTAAAAGTAAGAACATTTCATAGTGAAAGGCTTGGCCTGCTTAATTAAACAAAAAGAAGATTAGAAAATGATGTAATAGAATTCTGTATGTGTTAAACAAAAATTGGTAGTAGAGCATCAGGAAGCAGTAGTAGAGTGAAAGCTGATGCTACATAAATTCCTCTTTGAAATAATAGACCTGGATTTTAGTAGACACAGATTTTAGTAGTTAGGTAATTAATCTCTGGAACAACTTGTCAAGACTCTGAAGTCTCTCCATTGCTGAACAATGGACAGTATTGGATACCTTTGTGAAATACATACTCTGATTCAAACAGTCATTAATTTTGTGGTCTGTCTTATACTGAAGGTCAAAGTAAATGGCCACATGGATTCCTGATGACATAGCTCGTTGTATCTATGTTCTTTTGTTGGAACTTACACACACCTTGACCTAGCCTAATGCATAATGAAATATAAAAGGGAGAAAAAAGAAAGTAGAATAAATACCTGCAATAATTGTATTCATTTTAATTTTCTATTTGAACATGTTAGCTGTAACAGAGTGCTTCACTGGAAAAACCTTTATTTGCAAAAAACTATTCTGCAGTAGCTTCATAACCAGAAACACCTAAGCCAGGATGCCAGGTCATGCCAAGCACAACTGATTACAGGGTCAGACAGCTGCTGGCCCCTCATAAAGTTCTTCTGATAAAGTGATTTTTCTTCAATGTATTTTGAGCTTTACTTCTGATTTATAGCTAAACTTGTAGTTTCTGGGTATTTTTTTTAAATTTTTCCCATTTTAACTTCTTTTCATTCAGCAGGTAGCTGACAAAAGCTATAATATGACCTGGTTGTAGAAAGTTGAAACTATGAAAATTCATGCTAGAATAGAAATAAGGTTCAAATAAGCTTTCCTTGAAACAACTTAATTAGGAATCTGATGGGTTCCCATGCCCTGCAGTCAAATAAAGCTGGATGTCTTTCTGAAGGAGGATTTTGTGCAAGTGCTGATTTTAGTTCTAGAGTTGCTCTGTAGACTATTTTGGTGTGTGATGTCCAAGGTTAGATTGCATGAATGGATTCTTTCCATTTTAATTATATCATAGTATGGAAAGTATCAAGCTGTGTATTTTTCTAAATACCCTGTGCTGCTCAAGCTAGCTGTTTGATGTGAAGCTGCCTGAATGCTAGAACTGGGATCAAAAGAAATTTGTTGGAAAAAATTCAGAAACTCAGACAGATTTCTTAAGGAGGAAACAGTTTTTTAAGAAAAAAACAAGTGGAGGTTGCCTTCTGTCTTGTCCAACATCTATGCTGGGATGGTTTACTCGTCTCAAAAGTGATCTAAGCATTAAATATTGTATTGAACATTAAAAGTTCTGAGATAATTAGTGTGGTGAGGTGAGTTTGAGGGCATCACTTAGCAGGTAGCCAGGGAAATCTGAGATACAAAAATATGAAAATATTAGGTTTTAGCAATAGATCTGGAATTGGCAGATGTATTAAGAACTTTTTTTTTTTTTTCTGTGGGAGTTTCTTCTCAAATTGTGAACTTTGCATACTTTGGGTATGAAATTGCACCTGATTTTTGTCTGCTTGATAATGAAACAAAAAAGCACTTACCCTGGAAGTCCGTATTGCTGTTTTCTTCAGAATATTGACAGTGACAAGAAAAATGTTTGGCTGCTGAGGCTTTCAATCTGAGTCAGATTTCACTTAAAAAAATCTATTTTTCTCAGTGTCCTTTTTCAATTGATTGAAATAAGAAATAAAGACATACATCAAGTTTATCTCTAGGAAGACTGGACATGCCATCATTGAATTTTGTCAATGTAAATTTCTTCCACAAGTTGCATTCTGACCCTAGTACCTGTATATTGATTAGAAAAAGAAATTTCCTATAAAATCCCATGTGCGTAGATCACAATTGTAACTGTCATGCTTGCATCACAGAATAGAATCATAGAACAGTTTGGGTTGGAAGGGACCCTTAAAGCTCGTCTAGTCCAACCCACCAGCAATAATCAGGGACATCTTCAACTAAATCAGGTTGCTCAGAGCCACATCCAGCCTGATCTTGAATGTTTCCAGTGATGAAGCTGGTACCACCTTTCTGGGTAGCCTGTTCCAGTGTTTAGTCTGAATGTTCCCCATTTTAGTTAAAAACCATTATCCATTGTTCTATTATCAGGCCAGTTGTCTGCAGAACAAGCTCACCGAGGTAGAGGTTTCCTTTTGAAACAAAACGAGTCTAAATTCTACTCAATTTCTGTCCTGCAACACTGGGAGGAGGATTAAAAGAATGGACAAAAGAGGAAGCTGGAGCTGAATGGACATAATTTTTAAATGCCTGATGAGCTTCATCCAGTTTGATGAGAACTGTTTCTTCAGTCAGATGCAAGGGGGAATAGAACTGTGAGGTTCAGCCTAAGCTATGTCAGCAAAACTGTAGAAGAAAAGCACTAAGCTTCAGGAAACTGAAAATCAATATATCCAGGCAATGAAAGCGTTTTTATTACAAAGAACCAAAAGGTGTCACACAACAAAAGGTTTGCTGAAAATAGAAAAGAGAAAAATGTAAGGCTTCAGCTTTCCCAGGTAAAAAATAAATTGCAGCTACAAAGAGACAATGCAACATACTTTTTGCAGGATAAGAAGGTCTTGCCAACAAGGAGTTAGAAGGGTGAAACCTCCATCACTGGAAGGCATCTTCCACTGGGTTTTCTTGTGGAGACTATTTTTGTGTTGCTCTTCCGTTCCCATTCTGCTTCCTACATAAAGGCTTTTGGTAGGTGCTCATTTGATACAGAAAGGAGTCTAGAGTACAGAAAGAGAAAAATTGCTTTCCCTGAGATTTTTTTTTTTTACCTGAACAGACACAACAGTGGAGAGTAAATTGAGGCAAGGAGAGCTGAATATATCCATGGGAGGTCTGTGGCAGAACTGACTCTAGGTGTGCTGAAAAAACCCCACAGTTACAGACCTCTGCCACAGGGTCAGGAGGTGCAGGGTTGCTGGGATTTTTTAACTGCTTGACTCTGGTCTGAGACAACCTCAGCAGCCAGCATGGCCTCAGCATGGTTGCTGCTGCTTCACCTTCCATGTTCCTGGTGTTGGGCACAGCCAGAGGGAAGGCAGGAGTGTCTTGAGGTGAGACAAGAGGTGCAAAGAGATCTTTCCCACCCCTGTGGTAGATTAACCTTGTCTGGCTGACAGGTGCCCACCAAGCTGCTCTCTCACTTCAGCAGTTCAAGGGCACAAAGTAAGATAAAAAATTCACGGGTTGAGACAAAGGTAGGTAATTGATCCCAGCCAGACCTGGGATGACCCCCAAGGACCTTCTAGGCAGGTTGTTCTCATCTCATCTTAGCTATTTCTCCCCTTTCTCAAAACATGTCAATTCTCAACTGTTCTCATTTCCATATATTTCTTCTGAAATACAGCAGTGCACCCTCCCAACTGAGTAGTTCAGGAATGCCTTAAACATTCATTAGATTAACCTAAAGATTAAGCAAGCGATTCAGCAAAGATTAAACAAGTGATTACTTTGATGTTTCTCAATTATTTGATCTCTTCTTGTGCTCAGTCAGCAGCTCCTCAGCACCCCAGGCAGCCACATCTCCATCTTTGGACATGAGATGTTGTGGGCAGGCAGTGCAGACAAATTTGTAGGTCTCTTATTGCATAAAACTGTATTATCTTCATTTTCTCAGAATGTCATCTGTACAGAGCTGTAAAATCATTGACCTTTGTACAAGGTTTGTGTTGAAATGAATATTGCTGTTGTTATTTCTTCTTTCTCAAAGTCTTCTTGTAGTTTGTTCCACAGTGTAAATTGGATTTTTAATTCTGATCTCTGACTATGAAAAGACATTGTTCATTCTGCTATGTATGCTCTTTCTTGAACTGAAATACTCTTCTTGAAGGAGTGGTTTCTGACGCTACAGGTCTTGAACTGTTTTAAACTAGAAGAGGATAAATTCATGATATAATGAGTCTTCCTAATATCTTTCCATAGTTTGATGAATTTCAATATAGAATTTTTCATTAATATTATATAAAGAAATGATTTGCAAGCAGATTAAGTGGTTGACACAGGTACTAAATAATAAAAGCATATAAATTAAATTCAAGCACACAATTAATTACAAGATTAATCTGTTCTTATCTAGTCCCATGATATCTCTCAAGTATTTCTGCATATTCATAATCATGTCAGTTGAGCTTGAAATTATTATTTAATAAATTTATTTATATATGACCTTAACATGATACTAATGATATTATGTACCAAAGAAAGAAAGAAAGAAAGAAAGAAAGAAAGAAAGAAAGAAAGAAAGAAGCTATTAGTAATTCTATAAAGTCTTTGCTGTTTGTCTCTAGGTTCAGGGATTTAACATGGCCTTGGCTGAGCAACAGTCCATGTTGATGAGTAACATTTTCTAGAACTAATAGTTTATTCTGTTACTTCTCTATAAATACCTGCCCCTGTCTACAAGCAGATTTACACAGTCTGTTTGTAAAGACACGTTCATCTTATCCTTTCAGACAGAATCTGTAGAAGCTGAATGATTGATATCCTGTGTGGTAAATCATGGTACAGTATTTCACATGTATCACCAACTTTTCAGTCTTTTCTGAATGTCCATGTTCCCACTTGGGCAGGCCCACTGGGATGTTAGACCTGCAGCAAAAATTTTCATGAGGGAAACTCAGGGGTTTCTGCAATGGCTTTAGGAAACCTCACTCCAAAGTCAAAGCAAACCCTGTCATGGCTCAGATATAAGTGTGGATGATCCATGTGTTCAAACTGGGCTTTAAAAACAAGAGCATTTGACTTAAACTAATTTAATTCAAACTGAATTAAATTTTAGTTTGTTCCATAGGCAAAAGAAGGCAGTACATTAAAAGGTAGTTTGTTACCTCTCTGTCATATATGTACTTTACAGCCCTGCATGGCCCTTGTCAGATAATCCCTTCCACACATAAATTAAGCAGTGCATGTTGCTCAAAAGCAGCATGTAAGATATCTGCAGTCATGTTGCAGGATGGCCCACATGAACATGAGCACTTAGCCCTGCTGTGCACTGTATATGATGGGTGTGTCCCTTGATTCACTTACGCAGCTACAAGATAATTTCTGGCTTTTCTCAGTTTGCTTTATTTCTTACTAGGAAGAATAAAAAGCCATCAATGGAAAATGTAATGCATATCCTTAGAGTGCAATCCAATTTAATGGCTAACTTCAGTTCTGAAAGGCAAGGAAGCTATGACTGGGATTTTATCCTTTGGTTATAACTACAGCCTTAGATTGCTTTCAGAAGGGTGATTTCTGCTTCAGAGCAAATGCTATTGAATAACACAGAAATACTTCCTAATCTTTTTAATGCTAATGATAGGTTTATGCATGTATTTTTCTTACAGTAGCAATCTAAACCTTTAGAGCAGAGTGTCTCATATGTCATGCTTACACAGAATATGATTTCATCCCTGATTTTTCCTCACACTTTTCTACTGTCAGACTGACCCCCTGCTCTCTGTGCTGCAAGTACAGATGTGAATCGTGCTGGGAGGGAAAATAAACTCATCAGCTGAAGGCTGTGACCACACTTATGGCTGGGAGGCAAAAGATCCTCTGAGCCCTCTGGTTCTCCTGGGCAGGGTGTGTTTTGGGATGCTGTTGCTCTCTATATGGGAAGATGGCATATCAGCTGCACACACTGGGGACACCCTCAGAGGCCTGGTTACAGCCCTGCTCAACTGCCTCTATAGCTCAGTGCTGGCAAGGCAAAATTCTATCCACTAAGAAAATATTTACTTGGTTGAGTTTTCTTTTTTTGCCTATCTGAAATTTAGATGCTGCTATTGTGAAGAAATTGCAATAAAGCAACCTGGAAGGCAGGGACCAATGCTCTGGCCAATGTCACTTGGTTTATTTCCTTCAAGAAGACTTTACAACTCCCCCTTTTTCACAGTTTTCATTTTAATTTAAGTGATTCATCTTTCTACTTCTTTAGGTCCTCAGAGACTTTGGTCATACATTTGGCACTCACTGCAGCAGGTTCCTGTAGGCCAGGAATTTCTCTGTCTTGACTGTCTAAAAAATCTGCAGCTGGCGACTTCCCAGACCACTTTTGGTTTATTTACTTTTATTTATTTTAAACACCTTGCAATCCTGGATTCTAATAAAACAGGAAAAGTGAGATCAGTGGCCTTATGTTTTTTCAGCTGAGCTTGTTCCATTATTGTGTGTCAGGTCTGTAGTAAATTTACAGTGTTGACAGAGGCAGTCATGCTGTTTCACCGAATTGAAAGGAAGAGAGAAGGGAGAGATTTATGTTGGAGCCTAAGGGTAGAGCAGTAAACCAGAGCCACCACACTCTTTCCTAAAAATGAAGAACTTAGTGTTGTTGGACTTTTCATTTAGCAGGAGCTGAATTCTCTCCAGTTGTAATTTTCACTTAAAATGCCTTTTTTGTTTTTGAATTATAAGCAGAATGCAGAAGAATGCAGATGCAGACGTTTGGACCTCTTGTGCAGTTTTGGTTGAGCAATGATTATCACTGCTGTGTATTGAACAAACAGCAAAAGCAAGGAAAAGCACTTCACCTCTCTGTGAGGCTGGTTTTGCTGTGCCTCCTTTCACCAAGTGCTTCCTTTTCTGCAAGACCCTTCTACATCTTAGAAGGTACCTGTGAGAGCACCCCTGGGTATTGCTGAATCAGTTTTGGGCTCCCAACTAAAAATGTCTTAGAGGTACTTTACTTTCAGAAAGGAGCAGTAGCAGACAGAAGAAAACTCAACACCTGTCAAGTCCTGCAAGCAGGGCACTCACAATTAATGCAGCTGGGCCAGGAGGGTGTGTGCTGCCTGCTGAAACCCCTCATTACTGTAGTTCTGGGTTAGCTACTGACCCATACCAGGAATTCACTCTCCAGCTGTGCCTCTGCAATTTCTCTACAGCCAGAGCACAAACATCTCTTCCAGAGGGTGAGATGTAAAGCAGCCAAACTGTTATATTTTAAGTTTGCCTAAGTGCCTTCAGGGGTCTTATTCTGAAAACTTGCACTCACATATTCTGCCTCCTGTGTTGTATCAACCACCAGATTAGTGGTAGATCTATTGAGGGTGTTTTCTGTTTCTTCATAATGAAGTTATGCCACCCTGAAACTCAGTATACAGGCTTCACAGGCAAGAATAGGATAGAGAAATACACTCACCCAAAGGGGGAAAATCCTGACCTCCATGCATTAAAGAACTGTTGGGAAAAAAAATGCATAAAATTTTAATGTCCTTGTGTTTGTCATAATATCCATGAGCAAGCAACTTTGAGCATTACTCCTGCTTGAGGGGCTGCAGAATGTGGTAGCAGCAATACAACCCACACATGGGAAAAAGCAAAAGAAGGTCAGAGCCTTAAAGAGCTGAAGTTAGAATGAGCCAAAGGCACATGAGCATCTCTCTTTGAAATAGATGGAGATTTGGAAAAGTGTGCAATGGCTTGGTGCTGTCCTTGATGAAATGCTAATGTGGGTATCCTTTGTCTTTCTGTACCAGGGGTGCAATTAAGGGGCCAGTATTCAGGGGCCAATTTAAGGACATTTTTCTTATGGTTTCTTTAACATGCTTCAAGCATATAGATTATGGAGTAAAAACTCACTGTAAAAGCAAAGCAAACTTATGGGAATTGCATATGCCTACTTGGGGAAAAAATGCCACCCACATAAGCAGATTTTTTTTTAATTCTAGAACAATTTTCAAGAGGGGAAAAAAGGTACTATTGTGTTCTGAAGTTTTAAATGTTGTTAGTTTTAGCCAAGCAGAAGGTTTTGCAGAATCCAGGCAGCTAAATCTGGTTTTTAAATTAAGCATTTACAATAGATATTAAGTGCACTCTAGAATGAAAAATCATTGTTATTTATTTTGTAAATGTATTGATACTAAAAAAAAAAGAAAAAATCTACCTCTTGTAATAATTGAATTAGTAGTTGTAGTTCTCCCTGTTAATCATAGATGCATTTTTTCATTTCGATATTAACACCTGTCTTTTCTAATCCTCCAGTTTTACAAGTAAGCTGTAATTTTTTTAGTTTCCTAATTGTAGATGAACAGTCAGTACACACATATGCATATGCTTAGAGTTATGAATTTTATGGGGACAGAAATTCAGAAACAATTTTTGCCACTTCCAGGAGCATCAGGAAAAATCTAAAATCATTCATCATTCTGTCTCACATACATTCTATTTTCTAGGAACTCCAAGCTCATACTTCTGTGTTTCTGACAACACTGAATTAAGTTACAGTAGCATCTATCACTTGAGGAATCTTGAGTCATTTGAACTTGTTTTCCATCAGAGCATTCAATCAAGATTGGCTTATCAGTGGCAGGAGTACAGCAGGAGCTGTAATGCTTTTCATCTCCTCCTTTATCAGCTGTCTCTCAATAGCTGTAAGAGTCCATAAACCCCCATCACTTTGAATGGTATTAGTGCTGTACAGTAATGGCAAGAGAGCAGTGAGAAGTGATGTTGTGCTACTTTGGGCACTGGTGAGCTATTTTCCTTAATGCTGGGAATCATCCAGGTCTATTACTGTAGGCTTTCAGCTCCTCTGAGAAAACTGGGAGCTGATGATGATCTTAACTGAACTGAAACTTTATAACTCTTTCTCATATTATCTAAAGATATTCATCACTGTATTTATAATGTGCTGAGCCTTAGGCACAGAAACCACTGCAAGTGAGATGAGCTAATGCAATTTGACAGTGAATTCCTTTTCTACAAGAAACAGGGAGCCATCAGTCCTTCCACATCCTCATTACTTTCAACATCTGAAAGCTCAAACTGGTGCATTTAGAACAGAGTAAAGATAAATATCTATCTCAAAACCATATCTATTTGTGTGCTTTATTCTTGAATGATAAAAATAACTGGTCAGCAAACCAATGACTGCCTAAATTTCACTGGCAAAAATGGGGTATTTTCAGTAGCTGTCACATGGATTTCTAGCTGGAGAAATTGCAGCTCGCTCTTAATACATAATTGAGTCTCTTACTCTATTTCTAAGAGTGGAAATATCACTTTTGAATTAATTTCTGGATAATGATGGAAGAAGTTACTTTTAAAAATGTACCATATTCAGTAGCTGGTGTTTGTAACCAGTTCTGTAACCTCTTGTATGAAAAATTAATTCTGTAATTTGTTATTCCAATCTAGATCAAATATTTACATATTTATATATTTATATGTCTTAATTTCTCTAGTCATACCTGGGTAGACAATGAAATTTATAAAAATTTATGGACTGCAGCTAACTTTGGTCAATTTATTTGACTGAAATAACCTGAAAAACAATCCTTGATCATCTATAATTATACTTCTGATTTCATCAGAAAGATTAAAATATTTTCAGTCTATCTAGTATAAGCTGAAAAGTTTCCAAGAACTGTATATGGAGTGACCATTTTAAAGAGAAAAAGCTTCTGGGGCTCCAAGTCTGCTGATTTCTTTACCTGAAAATGAACCAGGAAAATGCTGATTGTAAGGCAGATGGCTTCAAAACCTAGGATAGGCATGTTTCATTTTCTTTGTTAGCTGCCTGGTAGGATGAAGATGACTATAAGTATATTGCACCAACACACACACACACACACACACACACACACACACACACATACACACACACACACACACCCCATGCCTCCAATTTGCTTGTAAGGATTTAGCACTGGACTTCATCAAAATAAAAATAATAGCATCAAAGTTTTGTCACCACACTTTCCTTTGCTGTCTTTAAATGTATATCTTATTCAATAATAATAATTTAAAAAGGAGTGTCTTCTTTGCACTTAGTGCAGCAGATGTCTTAACAATATATAGTTAACTATTAAGTGCAGGGATATGTTTTATCTGTGTAAGAATAGTCTTAAAAAATTCCAGTTAGTAAAGTGCTGTAGAACACACATAACTATGATCATGTTTGTGTGAAGTTGGGGTATAAGTGTATGGTAATTAAACCCATTTTGAAGAACTGCTGAAATTTGCAATTTACAAAAATTGGGACAGTTCTTAGGTAAAAGCTCATCTTAAGAAACTGCTTCAGAGACTCCCAAGGCTGGCTGAATGTGATTCAGCTTTGTTTTCATTCAAAGTCAACAATCTGGGTTGGTCCCTCAAGCTATCACTGAAAAGCAGCAGAACCAGAGTCTGCCACAGCTTTGAGACAGAGGTACCTACACCTTGGTTTTAAGTGATGGCCCCAAAAGGGGACAAGCCTGGTTAAATGAAGTTAAAATCATGCCCAGTTGTATTTGAATAGTAATTAGAACCTTAATGTCTTGAATAGGAAAACCTCAGAGCAACTAGGAAAGCCAAAAAGCAAAGGATAAGAAACATGGGCAGCTGTCCCCAGGCCCAGGGTGTCCTTCCAGCCAAGGCAGTGGCTGCTGGGGCTCCTTCAGCCCTGGGGAAGTGCTGGCTGCGTGCCCAGGTCTGGCTGTCCCTTTGCTGCCCCTCAGGGCTGTCCCTTGGATGCTGCAGTGAGATGCTGGGCCCAGTTGAGTGAAGAAGCTGTGGAGCTTGCTCCAGAGCTGCAGTGCAAGTGATGAGTTGCTGGGGAGGTGGCAAGAGAGAATGATGAGAGCAAGAAAGTGCAGAGCTCCCCTCCTACCCCCAGCTTATGGCACAGAGAATTTCTTTCAAGCCTCAGTGGGAACTTGAGGTAGCCTGCAACTCACTGTGTGGAAAACCCACCCTTTGTGCTGAGATCCAGTACAAAGCCTGTATATCACCTAAATGCAATAAAGATTTCAGAATAATGGCTCAGTAGGAATTAAGTGATGGATAGGCTTGGTGTTGTGTGGGTTTCTCTCTGTGATTTGTTGGTTAATATTAGTGTTGTTTCTATTTTAACAGTATTTAACACAAAGCAGTCTATGGCTTTAGTTGGGATTCAGATTTAGGTATTTCACTGCTCAGCAGTGGTTTGCTACCTACATTCTGGAAATATTTTCCTCGTCAGAAATATTAAAAATGTCTTTTATTTGCACCTACAAATCCACTATGTTTTCTTGAGATGTCATCTAGAATGATTGCAGAGAATGCAGCCTATGGGAATAGAATACTATGGCACATCAGCCCATGATGTTATTATCAGAATATGTATTGAGTTATGTGTTTGCTCTTAGTGCTGTGAACATTTAGTTATAGAATATTGGGACTGCTTCTGTAAATTGCTCTAAAGCAGTGTGCAGCAGCTTTGCTGACTATACTTGCTGCAATCCTTACCTTATTGAGAGGCAGAGAGGAGGGAAGGGTTGCATGTGCCAACTTGTAGAATTTCTCTCCTGTGTAACAGGCATGTCAGAATAAGGGGAAGATAAGAAAAGACAAGTTTCCATGCAAAATTAGTGTAGAATCTTGTTCTCTAGATGCAATCAATTTCAGAGCAATGCAGGACTAATAGGAGACTTCATATGCTTCAAAGCTATTAGAAAATCTGCAGCTTTAGCTTTCAGTGAGAGCTCAGTTGATTGTCCAGAACAAATCTTGTTAATTTATTCTTTCATAAGCTGCCTGTGTGAGTGTTAAGTGTGAACCAAAAAATATGGCAGTAATGTCCGTGTCCTCATTAAGCAACTATTCAAATGGGGGTGGTGTGGGAACTTTGGGAGTCAGCTGCAGTGAAGACAGTCACATTCCACACTGGTGATGGTAGTATTAATGATTTTGACATGTGCTGTTCTTGTTTTTTCTGTGGTAATAGGCATCAACATTTCTACCAGATAAGTAGAATATTGAAATAAGATTCCACCTTGAGCATTTAAATAAACTTGACTGGTTTTCTGTAGGGGCATAACTTCAGCTTACTTTGAATCAATGTGAAGTTTTTAAGACCTTGTTTTATTTTTCCTCACGCTTTTATAGAAACACAGTAAAATGCACTCAAGTGAGGAAGCTTGGCAAAATCATAGTGCTGTGACAGACATCATCAACTTCACTATGGCATAGCAGTCATCAGTCTCTGAATGAAGTGGTTCTCTTTGTCCTTTTTTTAACAGCATGCTTGGAACGTTTGGAGTGGTGACTTCCCATGGCAGTCATTACAGTCCTGGAGAAAGCATGATCCTGCCTGCAGGCCCTTTCTAACAGTGCCGTACAGCAGCCTTTGCAGATGTGCTCCTCTAGTGAAATTTTGGCTCAGGAAACACACTGCCAATCTCTTGTCTGCTGGAGCCTGTGGCATGCTGAAGGATTAGCACACCTCACACTAGAGATTAAAAGTAGTGCTAGCCTCTGTTCTTTACCATCTGAGATACTATAAAATGCAGTGGGGACTTGCCAGTGCAAAAGAGACGAGGGAAAGCAGTTAAATTAAACTGACCTGGAGAGTGCTTTGAAACAGGATTTAGTGTCAATTAAATGCCCAAATGTTTAAATCACTTGGCTACCCTCTGCATGTCACTGATTCTCCAGCACATAGCAGCTGTGGTTGTGTGGCTCTTTCTGAATGTTGCACTGCCTTGATTTCCTGTTGTGAAGGGTGTTTATGCGTCCTGGGGAGGATATAGGAATGAACTAGTATTCAGAGCTAAATATTTTAACTTCATGAAAAGTAATTAGAGGATAACCTGCATTTAGCTGTTTAGTGCACTTTATTACACAAGTGTGTATGTGCAAGGAACCAAGCACTAGCTCCAGAGTTCTTTGATATAAGAATGTCTGCCTTCAGAAGTTTGGCTCTGTCATGGCTGATAAAGAAGGAGATACTCAAGTATCAAAAATTTCCATTAGCCTAGAGGAGCAAGTAAAAACGATGCACAGCAGCTACCAGCCCAGACATTTAAACAGAATTAAATAGCTCCCAATGTGAAGATGAGGCTTTGTCTTCTGGCTCCACTTCTAAAGAGACAATAAAGAAGTATTTTAAAAATTCTGTTAGTATGCTATGAAAAACCCACTGAGCAACATGACACCTGGAGGTTTAGGAGTAATTCTGACCTACTTCTCACGTTGAAATACCCACCTGATCCTAGGTTAACAATTGGACTGAATGACCTTTTCCAGCCTAAATGATTCAATGATTCTATGCATTTATGAGATCAAAGTGTCACTACAAGCTGAAGATCTTTCCCTCTTTTAACTTGGTTTGAGAAAGTACTGTTGGTGCTAGTAAGAGAAAATGGGATTTTTGAAGAATTGCTTTATTTTGATTTAAATAGAATACAAGTAGAGAAATAGAATAGCTCACAGCTAAAGAGAAATTGGATCCTGAAAGGCAGAAACATTCACTTTTATAAAGCTTTTTGTACTGAGACTCTTTTTGGTGTACTGTTTAAAGGCCATCAAACTACACAGCCTTTCTTCAAGATATGAATGAATGTTGCTTTCTCAGTGAATGAAGGGGCTACTGAAGCCAGTGCCATAAACCAAAGGTTTAGGGAAGAAATCATCCTTTGTGCCAGTCTTTGAGTGGTGGAGCATATGAAAAGTAACACAGAAAAGGAGAATGCTCCTATCTCCTGTTGCAGATAGGAGACATGTTGTATATTTCGATAGTATTATGATTTTGGGGGGAGACACTTATGAGTGCTGGAGATGACAGCATTGAGTTAGTATCTTTTTGCTTTGTCTAAAGGAAATAATAGGTTTTCTACAGCCATTGAAATCTTCTTTTCAATGTTTGCTTGCTGCTTCTTCTCAAAAAAGATTTGGTATGTTATTATTCTTATCTAGGAATTAAAGGCTCGGGAGTTAAGACTCTTGTATTATTAGATTATCATTTGCAAGGAAAAAAATTAAATACAGTTAATGTTACCAGCATTTTTTGTCAAATTCGGGTGTCTTACATTGGTTATTAGGTTTCTCAAAAACTTGTATTTTTCTGTATTGCCAGTGACATTGTCACCAGTTTAAACAAGTAATTTAAGATTTGCTTCCACTTTTCTGTTTGGAAAGAGATGGGTTGCTCTTTTCCATTCAGCCAAGGCAAAAATGAAGATTTAATTTTATTGATCTTGTGATTTGCTTTCTCTTATTTTTGTTTCATTGCTGTTTTCCATGGTAATAGTTAGTGTGTCACAGCCTACAGTGGTAAGAGAAGGGTAGGTCACAAAATCTTCACAAAAATCTTCTCTGCCACTGTTGTCATTAATTTCTGTCATGGGCATATTACTAGGTGTGGCAGGAGAGTTTAATGTGGCACGAACAGACTTAGGAGTAGTGAAATTTTATAAAACAGATCACATTTGCTTCAAGTCTGAGCATTTCATGGGCACTTGAAGTAGTTCTCCTTAAACATTTAGCATGCTACTCTTTGCACCAATGAAATAAGAATAAAAGATTTCTGTGTTATCCATCAACTGTAAAATGTTTAAATTCTGACTGGAAGAGAAGCACAACAGCTTGATTTCAGAATGATTTCCCTTACATAATTAGAAATACCAAATGTGTGCAAAAATCAGAGACAAGCAGTATGTATATACTCAATATCATTTATGTAGTCAGTGTTTTGAAAGACAGTGACATTGATGGTACTACTTGCACTTGGACTCCCACAAAGTAGTTTTCTATTTCTGTTCAGTAGTTTACATTCTGTTTTTGTCTAAAAGACAATTTTTACTCCGAAGCTCTTTCAAATTACAGAGATTATACTGATTCAGCCTTTGCCTACAAACTTGGAGGTGTTTAGGTTCACAGTCTTGATTTGTGTTCATCTATAGTCACTGAACTCCAACTACCCTTTGTGTTCATTGATGACTTCAGTAATAAAATAGCAAGTGGATTTTTGGACGTATTTTGTAATTGACAGAAGACATATTCTCAATTACTTTTTAGGAATAAGACCATAACATTTGAATTACCTTTTTGTTTATAAGTTTATGAAATGTGAAATACAGAAGCTGAGAACAGGCTGTGTGGGTATATGTGTGTGGGTGCATGCTGTAAACATCGACTCTTTAGGAAAACTTCCACCTGTAGATGTGGTTGAATGACTTGGTAAAAAACCACTATGAAAAAAAATATGGTTGTTTTAGAAATTGCAAAATAGTAATGAGAGAATCAAGATGTACACCATAGAGGACTACAGCCATCAAGCACAGCTTTGAAATTTACCTGGTGTTTTTCAGGTGTCGTTGGTTGGATTTTTAATGCAAATGTCAGTACAGACTGGTTAGGCCTGGTGACACACCTGAGTACAGAAAGCTGAGCTAAAAAATATGCCTTTTGTAAGACTTCATAAAATTTCCCACCAGTCTGGAAAAAACATAATGATTGGTGTGGCTCCCAAGAGCTAAAAGCCCTAGAGAGCAAGAAATATGTTATTGTGAGAATCCTTTCCTGAGAGAGAGTGTGTTTAGCTTTATGGAAATCTAAGTAGGAACCAAGATGCTTCTCTTCAGAGCAGGTGCAGTCTCACAATAAATGTAATACAGCTTTTATTCACAGGCACAGCTGAGATAGAGACACACCTGCATTTCATGTAAAGTGGACAACTGATTTGCAAACATCTAATTTACTAATGAAATGAAGCTATAGAAATGGCAGTAGGCAAAAGAACAACCCTGCATGAAACTTAATTATAGAAGGATGTAGAAAACAATATCCAGCTAAATGAAGAACTGTAAACAAATGTGCAAGATTAATATGTGGATTTAAATTGCAGTCACTATTCAAATTTCCTATTTCCATGTCAACAGCAGAGCAGGTAACAGCAGGAACTGAGGATCAATAGCATTTGTATCACGGTCATGGGTGTCACCACTGTTGAGTGTGTTTGTTTCCCGTGGTTGTGTTTAACAGTAGAGTGAATAATGTGAAAGTGGAGGTAGCAGTAGCAGAGTCTTACTTGCTGCTAATCCAGTAGTCTCCCATCAAAACACAAGGTTTAGCACAATAAAGTTTGTTCTTTACTCTGTGTGTCAGGCTGTTGTCAGCAAGGTATGTTAGCTGAACATAACTACCCAGCCTCCTGTGCTTTCCAGTGTCTCTTGGTTAAATCATGCCATGACTGACACCGTGACACATTAGTGGGAGGATTGTTTATGAGGAAAAGGGAAACAAATCTGACACTTGAGTTTACCAAGTTGTGGGAGCACAGATGCTCATCACTGCCAAGCACGCAGAGCCGAGGTCAGGGAAATCTGTCAGGGAAAGCAAAGCAGCCTTGAAGCAACATGTTTTTTAAACTGTCTGGCAGAGAAATACTGTTATAGCTGAGCAAGGTGCTGCCTTCCTTCCTCTACTCCCTTAGGATTGCCTAGTTCCCTTTCCTCATTCCAGGCTCCAATGAGACATTGCAGACCATGCTCCTCTCCTTGTGTCTTCCCCTAGGGAGCTCAGCCCCTCTTTTCTGGGGGCTGGTGACAGCAGCAGCAGCAGTGGGCAGGGCTCAGACTAGATGTCCCCTTTGGATGCCCTTTTGCTCTCCCTGGCAGTGTTTTTGCTTGCTTCTCTACCAGACCAACACTTCTGCATTTCGTTCTTCTGCATGGAAAGGTGTAGCTGTAGAGCAGGCATGGTCAGCAAGAGAGTGCTGACACATTTTCATGGGAAAACTCCTAAGGGTAATTTAACAGAAATATCTGTATTGTGGGCGTAGGAGATACTGTGACAAAATTTGGAAAAGGAGGATTGTTTGGAGCCAGTTGGACTGTGTGGTTAGATAATAAATTCTACAAGAAGAGTAAAAGAGATGGAGGTGTTTGGAGGGAAAAAGTCTTTCAGATATAGCAATTTCTGCAGTGAAGAGAAAATTATAGGAAGACAGAGAACATACACAAAAGAAGAAACTATTTGAGACCTGTGGGGAAAGAGAATGGGGTTGTAATAGGAGAATGCAGAAGCTACTGGAGATGAAAAATAAGAAAAACACATTAAAGCAAGAAGCCTAATCAGAAAATACATTTCTAACAACCAGGAGGAGACAGGAAGGGGAAAATTGGAATCTCCTGTTTCCATCAAGCAGAAGAGAAAGTAAGCAGTGGGAAAGATGAAAGAAAATATAAATATATTTGTTGTAGATGGAAAGAATAGTTTATATGATGAAATGCATATTCATCTTGATGATGAAACATGATCCTTTATCTTCTTTTTCTCTTTGACTGCTAAATCCTGAAAGAACTATGTTTCCCACTGTGTCTGAATGATACTCCTGGGTCTTTCTGTTAAGGAGGATGGTCAAAGGAAGCTGTTCTATGTTTTGGTTGATTTAAACTATCATTTATCCTTTGTGAAATGGGAAATGCAAAATTGAATGGTAGGGATGTACCATCTGCTGTTGTTTAACATGTGAATAAAAGCTACTGCATTGGCACAATGTTTAGGCTCATGATAAGAGCAGCAATAATGGGAATGTTATGTTGGCTATACCCAGCAGGTCCCCTCGTTGACTGAAGCATCATGTTTCTTCCATGTCCCAGGAATGTTGAACATGATTCCTGGAGGAGGATGAGCATTTCCTCCTTAGTGAGGAGGCTGAGTGTTTTATGTCTGTTATTCTCATTCTTTTCAGGGATCTCTTGCTGTCTGTGGCACTTGGCCAGGTACTCTCCCTCCTCATCTGTGGCATTGGTCTCACAAGCAAGTATCTGTCAGAAGACTTCCATGCCAACACTCCTGTTTTCCAGAGCTTCCTCAATTATATCCTTCTGTTCTTGGTCTACACAACAACACTAGCTGTCAGACAAGGTAAGTGACTCTCTGAAACTGCTTTATAGAAAACAGTAGGGGTAAAGGCTTTTGCAGAAGAACAACAAGCAATATGATTTAGACACATATCCCACTAACATTTGTTCCATATTTACGTTACCTAGAAATATGTATTGGATGAACTGAAAAAAACACCAACAAACCTTCATTAGCAAAGAATGAATCCTTAGATTTCAAGGACCAGGGTGCTACCTAAAAGATAAAATAAACAACAGTACTTTTGAATTCTGATTGTTCTTGCCTTGCTGGGAAATACTAGTATACTTATATAGACTAAGAAAAGCTCAGATGCAAGCAAAGAAGAACTTGCTAATTCTAGTTTGCTGATTATAGCAATTCAGTAGTTCACTTACTAGAAAGAAAGGAACAGCAGCCAAATTTTAGCTGTTGGGAAGTAGGAGATGAAGGGAGGGATTTCAGGGTGGTCTCTCTCTGGGGGGATGTTTGAGCAGAGCAGCTCTGTGGCCGTCACTGCTTTGCCATGCAGTCTGTGTAACCAATCTGACCTCCAAAATGAGAAATACATTATAGTGTGCTTTGGTACTGTTTATCTAATGATCCTCTCTTTGACAGTCTATACATAATATGGGGGTTGTGCCTTTCCTGCACATCCCTCCCTTTGAGGTTTTGTTTCTAGGTGAGGTGTGGGAAGTGAATGCATTTAAGTACATTTCTCAGCTACTCTTTTTTTGTAATAATTGTATTTATTCACCTTCACAGAACATGTAGACTAGAAGCCAAATAAAAGAGAAAAAAGATAATGTCTTCTCCTGACATAAGGAGGGTAGGGTGGAGGATAACAACTACAAAATGTATTAGCTGTGGTACATATATCAGCATACTGAAAAGCTCATGTTCCCTCACAGGAACAATGATTTTTGGATCGTTCTTTGATGTTACATTTTCTAAGGTTTTGGGAACAACCCTGAAGCTTAAGTTCTTCACTCATAGTAAAATCTTGTGACACAATGCTAAAGGTGTTCCAAAGCAGCAAGGACTTAATTCTATGCAAAAATGCAACAGTCAAAAAAATACCTTTGTACTCCAGCACAAAACACTTAAGCATATTACAACATAAGTTTTATAAACATTGGTCCCCACTGACTTTTTCAGAGGTGATAAAAGCCAATGTGCAAATGAAATGTTGGCTCTTATATAAGGAGAGATTGCTCAGGCAGTGTTTCACAGTATTTCAGTTTGTGTAGGGGGAAATATCACCACATACTTTGCACTGCCAAAGGTTTTAAATGTGTTATTAGTAGCAGCTTTTTGGAGAACTGTGTTTAAAAATAATTATTCTGAGTGTAGGATTACCTAGATGTTCACAAGTTTTGTCCCAGAAATGTCCTTCTCTGGACTGATTTAGATACTGTGGAAGGCAAGTCCCTATATGGGCTCTTAAATAGATTTTACTTTTTTGAAAATGCTGGCTTGTGAGAGGGTGTACCCATATAGATACTGCATTCTGCTGTGCATTACAGAGGCTAATTTGGAATAATGTTTTATGCCTGGTGTATATTGTATATATCTAAAAAATGCTATCAAGCACTCTGCTTTACTCATATATAAATATGTATTTAAAAGGTATTTTATAAATACCTTTTCTGAATCAGTTTAAAATATAATGGTGGACCAAAAGAAGTTTGTCAGAAATATCTGTTGTGCCAGTAAGATAGATTTGGCAACTAAGTGGTAAAGTGCTAGGGTTATGTGGAAAATATTTGCTGGACAAGTGAAGAGGGCTGGGGAAGAGATTTGAAAAAGCCTGTGGTTAATTACAGACTGTACAAACAACTAGAGCACATGTAAAATGTACCAATGGAATTGTCTGTAAAAAGAGCTGTCCAAAACCCCCAAAAAGATGTCTTCATCCAAAAAAATCCAAACTAATTGGCTACAGAAGCCATGTAACCAGTGATCCAGGCATTCAGCATGGCATTCCTGCTGGATGGTATAGCACTACACATCTATTTATTTACTCAGCATTTAATGTTGCCAGCTGACTGAGCCTGACATTGTCTTTTTGCTTGTCTATTTATTCAAATCCATTATCTGTGTTCCATTAAAGCAGTTTCTCTAGTAGCTCTAATCATGTGGCTTCATTAACAGATGGAAATCACATAATAATATTAATGATAATTCTGAGTGCTGACATCATCAGAAAGCTTTTTTTTTCCTAGTACAGTTCTTCTAGTCTATTCAAGACTGAAATTTTTTAAAATCATTGTCTTTCTCCTCCAGAAATCAGACCATCATGAATTGATTTGTAGTAAAAAAAATACATCCCTTTGTCGTTTTCTTTTCTTGCTTTCTTAAAGCTTGGGATATTTGCAGAAATGTCCTGTTTAAGGAGGTGTCATTTGAGGTAGTCAAAAAACCTCTGAATTCACTGTAGGACTGAAAGCTGTAATTTCCTCAAGACATAAAGAGTTCCTCTTTCTTTAGATGATTCTTCCAAATTTTGATGTACTCTGGATGCCTTTTGACTTAGCTGTCCCTCACTGTTCTTATATCCTCCTTATATCCTATGAGTGATAATGAAAAGGTAAATATTGCACTGGTCTCTGAAAATCGTCCTTAGCAGATGATTAAAGCTCCTGAGCTTTTCTCTGACTAAAGCCTTCTGCAGTGAATGCTCAGCTTCCAGCAGCTAAAGTTAGCCCAGCATCCAAAGCAGCCCCTGCATTTTTATATTGTAAGTTGAGATTGTTTTCCAAAATAATTTTACCACAGCTCTCACTCTAATGGATACAAAGATTAGGATTGTCACCTTGCAATGAATCAACATGTCATCAGATAGTAGAGAGGCACAATATGCAGGTGTCAGAATCTTTGAGTGATTAAAACTTAATTTCCATGTTGAACAACAACAACAGCACAACAAAAACAAAACAAAAACAAAACAAAACCCTCCCAAAATGCAAAACCAAACCAAATGACCCCCCCAAAAAAACCCCCAAGAAACAAAACTAAACCCAAAGCCCCCAAAAAAGAGATGTTTCAAGGAGTAAAAGTAGACTCAATAGGAGTCAATAGTTTTAAGCAGTGAAGTCCATGTAAGTAAGACTTTTCATCATTATTTCAACTTGGTCCTCATGGCCAGAAATAGAAAGTGACAAAAGCATTGAAGGAGATCTGTTCTTGTGAGATTTTCATATGGGCCTTAAAACATGGATACCACTCAGGCATAGATCATGAAAAAGTGAAAGACTTTGTCTAAACTAGGATTTTTCTGATGAAATACAAATCTGCCAAACATTTAACAGGTAACCAGGACATCCTCAGTTCCTTCTCCTGAGATAGCTTCCTCTCATGCCTATTGTTTTCACAACCAAAACTTGTATTTGTCCGTGCTAACACCTCTGAGGAGGTTTTAGCACATATTATCTCACCTCAATCTCCTTGTTAGCAGAGGATTCTGCTTAACAAAATCTTGTAGGGATACTTCCCTATATCCTCTGGGTCAAAAAGAAAAACCTTGGCTATCAGTAAGAAAACCCTCAGATGGGTGAAATGGAGCTATGGGACATAATGCTGGTGGAGATTAGTTTTAGCACCTTAAAAAGCAGTAAGTGGGAAATTGTCCATAGTGGACCAGAAGGTGTTAATTGCTAACAGCCAACATGGGAGCAGCATCAGCAGCTTGCCACCAGAAATAAATTACTTCTAAAAGCCACGTCACATATGCTACAAATGAAAACAACACATCTACTAGACATCATTAAAAACAGAAAAAAATACGAAACTGCTATTTTTTATGTTATTCTGGAAAACAAGAAGTGAGGGAGCAATGGAAGTGTCTTCTGAACAGATGGAACCATAAAGCCTTGGGGGCCAGATTCTGCGTGAGTATGGCTCCACATCGCAAGCTGCTCCTTGGATTTTAGTGCAACAAGTTACTGAGTATTTTCAGCCCACTAGTACTAAGGGAGGGCAATAACTTTCTAGTTCAGAAACATTTTTTTGTGAATCTCTGCATGTCTGTATGAATTCTGCTTCTAGGCCAAGTGATGAGGTTATATCATCTGTCAATGGAAATAGAGTTTTCCCTACAATAATGTCTTAGATTTGACATATAATTAAAGGTGATGTGTGCCCCTGAGTAAGCCAGAGAGTCCTGTGAGACTGGTAAGATTGCAGACCTGTTACTGACATATCATTTTTTTAAGCATTTCTGTCCTGGGGTGGTTTGTGCCATTAGTATCTCAACCATAAGTAATTGCTGATGTGTCTGCTATCCAGGCATGTATTTCCATTTAGGTAATGGCACCCCTCCTCAGCATCACTCCTACTTCGCCAAAGTTGACCAAAAACAGATAATTGAAGGGAAATAGAACACTATGTAGGGGTTGCTTTTTTCACTGCAGTGCTTGTCAGCTATTTATTGAATGATAGAAAGGGTAAATGTCTCTTTTTACTTAATTCCATTCCACTAGTAAAGGTATATTAATATAAAGGTAGTATTATGCACTTTACTTAGGTAGACATAACAGAATTTCTTTTAAATCAGCACCTTTTTTTTTTTTTTGTCGATTGCCAGTAAGAACAATCTTATTTGTCTGGGAAACAAAGTATATGATTTAAGCTGATCAAACTATATTAGAGATCATGTACTTTGGACAATATATGTTGTACCACTGAGATGAAATGTCTTCTGGAAAGGCATTGATCCTGTCAGAATTTCTTCTTCACTGGGGATGACAGGGAGTGATTTTGATTAGAAAAGATCTATTTCATCATTGTTCAGTTTCCTAAGCATGGTCATGCCACTGCTGTAAAACAAAGGGCTTGGTTATCCCTCCAGACAAATAAAATGTTCAAAGCTGCAGCCAAGTAGCCTTATTGTCTGTCTACCTATGATAGAAGGAGTCCTGGGATTCTCAAGGCAACAACTCAGCTCACACACACTGGCCTGCAAACACGTGGCAGACATTGCAAGAAGCTGTGACATTGTCCTTGAAGCACAGGAAAAGGCATGTCCAGCTGGCCCCTCTCTTCCATTTAACAAAAGTATGGAGAGAGAGGGCAGGGGGAAATGACTTTAAACTGAAAGAAAGTAGGTCTATATGCCCCATCCCTGAAAATGTTCCAGCTAGGCTGGATGAGGATCTGAGCAACCTGGTCTAGTAGAAAGTGTCCTTGCTCATGGCAGGGGTGTTGGAACTGGATGATCTTCAAGGTCTTTTCCAACCCAAACCATTCTCTGATTCTATGATTCTCACAGCTCTCCCAGTGCAAGGTGCCATGCTCATTCTGGGTTGTAAAAATGAAACACAGCAGCAAGTATGGCTTGGAACCAGTGAAAAATAATGACCTTCAGATCTTTGGTATTCTCATAGCAGCACTGCAGAATCTCCCTGCTGTGTTACACATTGCTGTCTGCAATGCACTTTCTCCTAATTACTCTGGGCTTCTAATTAGGGATGCCAAACCATGTGGGATATGTTTATTATGAAAATGGTCAGCCAAATAGTCCCTTTGTTTGGGATCTGAAGAACCCTTTTCATATTCAGAGGGAATTCTGTACTTTAGGAGAAATGAAACTAGAATGCTGCCTATTTACAGACACTTCAAATTGCAGAGATTTTTTTTTATAATGTGCAATTTTCAGTTTTGGATAGCATGCTCAGAGGAGCAAGGATTATGATATGTTATGTATTTGGGATTTGCCTATCACATCGTGGACACCACAGCAAGCTAGCTGGAAAAAAGCCAGTGTGACTAGAGCCAGATTTCTGTTCAGTTCCATTTACATAACAATTGTGTTTGTGTTTGAATTTTCATTCTATTTCCAATTGAGTTTTTAAAATTTCCTGCTATAAAATGTTGACTGCTGCTGAATGAACCTTCATTATTTTACTCGGTAGGTGATAACAATTCAGTGAGGTGTCAAACTTTTCAGATATGTAAAGTTTTCACACAGAATCTTGGGATTTTTTTCTTTATGATAGTTGCTCTGAACCATAGAATTTCCCTTCACTCTCCGGTGAAATCTTCTTGCATTCTTAGCCATAATGCTAAACCAGATGCAATTTCAGCAGTCTGATTATTCCACATAGCTGTAAAGGCAGAAATAAAAAAAGAAAAAAGATAGACTATATTGGGGATATAAAGGGTTAAAACCAGTAGATTTGACCTCTGTCTTTTGTTTTGATTTGTTTGGCTATTCCTAGCAGAGAGGTTGGATGGTTTTAGTCCTCAGGGGGTTTTTTCACTGTCAGCTGTTCTTGTTACACTGACCAGCAGACAGATGCTTTCTGCTTTGGCTCTGCTGCTCCTTTCCACCCACGCAAAGGACCAGGCATCTCAGGGCTTAGTCAATTTTCATTGTCATCAGGTGTGTTTTGCTTTGCCAGCTGTTTAACAAGGTACAGACACTTACAGAGAGGAATCCTGGCCCCAAACATAGGGCAAATAAAATGGCAGGTAAAGGCTCAACAAGTCCTTCAGCTTTTTCTTTCTAGGTTATTTCTCTCAGTGAGGTGCTCCTGATAGGAAAAGCACCTGCTGCCCAAACCCACAGCATGCATCCTGTCTTACAAAATACATAAAATATTTTTTTTAATCCTGGCCAAAGTGGTGCATTCTATGCTCTTGCATGGTATCAGAATAAATCACATGCATCCCATAGCAAGTACAAGCTGAAAATTGGAAAGAGCTGTTCCTCTAGGATGCAGGTGGCAGCAGTTAAGCATGAGCACTGTGTGTCCTGGTTTAATGATGCAATCACTAATACAATCATGATAACCCCAAAGCAATAAAGGCCTGGCCTAATCAAGCATCCGTGCTGTGGCATTCTCTGCAGTGGTATCCCTTGATCCCTGATGCAGCTTATTCAACCCTGAGAGACCTCTTGTTACGAGGTTGCTTTCAAAATAGCTTTGGTGCTCAAGGAAGTATCCTTTGTGCCATCAGAGGCAAAAGCTGCAAGAGGGCATTGTGTGAAAGGATAGGAACACCTCATTTTTCCGTGCCTGCTGATGCAGATAACAACACAGGAAAAAAAAGGGAGTTCTCTCACCATTCTCTTGACATAAATGAGAAAATGGGAGGTCTTGTGCACCCAGAGAATGAATTTGCTCCAAAGTTGCACTAGGAGTAGCTCTCCTTGTAAAAAAGTCCCTGGAGGATTCAAATCAGGCAGTTCAGATCACTCTCACTTTGGGAAGCTCGGACCTGGTCATCTTTCTGGCTGCCAGGTTTTTCCCCTCAGCCAGTACCTTCCAGACACAGCATTCAGATTTGCACCATGGTTCACAGACTGGTGCATATTTTATGAGAGCAGACCTTACAGGCACTGAGTGCAGTGAGCGTGAAAGGAATGCTGAGCTTTAAGCTGGCCAAAGCTCTGGGTGATGAACCATGTTTGCATCAAGATGCTGCGCCATTGCTCTGAGGCAATGTCTATACTGAGTATACTACTTGAGAAAAAGGCAGTTTTACCCTGGAGGTAAATGTACGTTCATTTTAGGAACATTTAGCCAGCTGTGGCCATTTCATGCCACTAAGTCCATAAATAGAAACCACAGATGCAATAATGGGAAACATTGCAGTTACTCTGCTCACAGCTGCAAAATCACAGGTAGCTAGTGGAATTTAGCAGAATCAAAAAATCATCACAATGTGGCATTTCATACTGTCATGCTTTTCTTAGTGATGCCAGCACCTAAGTCTGAGAGGCAAATCTGCAATGTATATTTGCAAGCATTTATGCTGGGATCTGGATTTAGATTTTGTTGCTGAGCCTGGGAAGCTCCCTCCTTGCTTACTTTTCCAGGAGCCCTGCCAGTCCTTTGAAGACAGTGCCAATCTGAACACAAGCCTGTGAGTTCCTGTTTGAGAAGGTAAAGCTCATCACCAGAAGGATGAGTGGGCAGGCTCCAGGAAGCTCTGAGGAGCTGCAGTTTGTACTACTCATGCATCTTGCTGCTTGATTTTTGTCCCCATCTCTGCAGATGCCATTATGTGGCACAGGCACAGATGTTGTAGGTGAAAGAATCAAGGCTTTTGTGCAGGTAGAAAACAAGTATTGTGTGGCACAGCCTTGGAAGTGCTGAGATACCATGGCCATGAGCACAGATTGAGCTTTGAAACTTAGTCCACAGTATCAGGGTATTGCAGAGGGGTGAATGTTGTTCTCAGTAATTTTATTTGAGGGTAATGAAGCTCCTTATGTAGCCCAGATTGCCTCACAGTATGTCAAATAATAAATTGTCTCATAAGGATGTGAGCTGAATCACAAACGCTTGATTTTTTTGTAGAATTAAGGGATAACTGTCCTTTATAGAGGTAGTATATGAGTCTGGCTCTTGTTAATACATAAACATCTCAAGTAGTGTTTACAAAACCAACCATCCCTTCCCACTTCAATGAGAAAAGTTAATGGTTCTGATAAAATAGTGCACCCTTGATCCTACAGCTGTAAGCAGAATGCAAGAGTTGTCTCTTCAATTCATGCAGTATTTCCTTATGATTTATGGAATATTTCAACATTCATCAAGCCAAACAGCAAGCCAGGGTAGCAGGATCCACATTCATCACACGTAGCTCCAACGTTCATATGGGAGATTTGAAGTGTGGTTACAAGATGATAACTGTATTGCCTGAAGGAGATAAGTCCCACTTTGCCAGAATGGTGCTTTGTATGTAATTAGTGTAAAAATTCAGAGGAATAGAGTTTATCCTTGCGATCGTCTTTCTCATTAAAAAAGAATCATAATGAAAGAACAAAGCAGTCCCTGCAGTGAATTGAATTGACTTCCTCAGTTTTCATTAAATCAAAGACTCAATAGCATCCCATTTTGAAGAGCCCAAGTACACAAGACTTGAAGCAAAGTCCCTGTGAAGATCACATCCTTTCTGCAGGTTTGGAAGTACCACCTTTTCTAAAATAAGGACTATAATACAGAATGAATCAAGGGAATAAAAAGTGATGCCAGTAGGATAAAGCTGTATTCTCAACTTATTCTTCTGCCTCACACTTAATACTTAGTCCTAACACAAGCAGTGATTTTGTCTTCTTTGATGTCCCTTGCTACCAGGTAATAAGTATGTTCATTGTTACAACTAAGTACATCTTTGAGGCAAAAATGTACAAATATCCTGTAAGTTTATCTGCCACTTTGTAAGCAATTTTTGTCTTTATATTTGGCTGAACTCTTAGCTATTGATGACTGGTTGCCTTGAATTCCTGTCACATTTCTGGATCATAGTGCTGTAGTAATAACTGCAGTTTCATCTGAAAGGATGATTATAAATGTAGCCTTCAGTTTTCAAGTTGCAGTTGTGCTGTGTGATCTCCCTTCTGTTCATGAGCTGCTGAGCACAGGTCACAGGACACCAAGGCACTTCTGGGAGGTGCTTGGGATGCAGGGATCTGGGGACCTGAGGATGCTTTAGACCCAATTCACTACAGCAGAGGAGCTCAAGATCATTAGCAACCGGTTCTGTTAGAACCTCCCCCTACATTATCTTTCCTGATTTAACATTAAAGAGGGAAGGAGAAGGATAATATATGCTGTCTGTCATCCTCCTCCATGTCTTACACACATTTTCCTGGTGAGAGGAGGGAGCTTTGAGGTAAAGGTGGGAGCTTTGCTGACAGCAGTAGTGTGTGCTCCAAATACACAGGGGAGGGAGAGGCCATGTGCATGTCTCAAAGGAGCACTTACCCCTTAGTTTTCTGTTATATCACAGTGACAGTCAGTTCACAGGGGTATTTTTGTAACTGTTACAGAAATACAGCAAATAAGGTTTCAAAGGAAAATTATGTGCACCTGTGCCTTTTTTGAGTTAAATATTAATGAACTTGCTTCTGTGCAGATACTAGAATGTTTGCACAATATCACTTGTCCATGCTGCTCTGATTATCTGTCTGTGATCTGATACTTGGTTTTGTTTTGCCTAATTCTAAAGGAGGTTTTAATACCCCAGAGTAGAGGTGGACTGTCACTATTTTAATAAGATGGATCTGCACTGATTTGCATAATTGATGACATAAGGGAGGGAGTGGCATGTTCATGACCATAAATTTTGATATATGCTGTTTGTTTTCATTGCTAATCAGAATCTTTGGTTTGAATGTGCTTTCAAGTGTCCTATTAAGATTTCAACAGCTTGGTGAAGAAAAAGAAAAACTAGTGCCCTTATTAAGTTTGGCATAAGAGGTTTGTTTCCATTTAAAAGGACCTGAGGAGGTTTATATTGATGGAGATTTTCCATGCACATGCATCTAATTATACACATGTGTACATATAAAAAACCTCAAACGGTAGAATTTATTTTTAGATTTATTTTGTATTGCTTATCATCCCAAGATCACAGAACTTCATGTTTTCCTGAGCTAGGCTTCATGCACATTTGGTCAGGCATATGATAAGAAACAGGCCCCAGCATGACTAGGAACATTTCTTGTCCACTCACAGCTTTTATAGCAATTCAAAGAGATTAAATGCCACAAGAGGAACAGAAACTTGTCAATTGCCAAGCTTTCCATAGGAGCCAAGTCACCAGTGAGGTCTTCCCAGGCATGGATGTGCATTCCAGAATGCATGGATGCTGGTGAAGGACCCTATGGAGTCTTTTGCAATAATGTGCTGAATTGGATTAAATTTTGTCTTAAGACAAAATGTTTTTAGATTGTATTCCAAAGCTGAAGAGAGCATCAAAAACACCTGAAGGATTCCAATGAACTTCTGATGCTCTCATGACTGAGCCAAACCTGATGTAGAAATGCTTTTTGGGAACTGGTCCCTGCTGAAGCTGGAGACAAGAGGTCTGCATGAACTTGGCCATTGAATCAGGCAGCCAGCAGTCATTGGGTTGAGATCTCATTGTCTCATGGGTTGAGATCATTGGGTTGAGTGCTTTCTAAGAAAACCAGGTAGCTCAGGGAGTGGTGGGCTGGCAGGAGCTAAAGTTAACAGAAACAGCTTCACAGTAGGAAGTCTGAGTGAATTTTAAGTGGATCTTGGACACGGTCCTGCCTTGGTGTGTGAGAAACCACAGCATGTCAGATGGGCAAGGTGGAGAAACCCTGTCAAGGGCCAAGCACGTTGCATCAAAAAGATATGCCCTGATATTTTAGTTCCTCTTCCAGTACAGCACAAAGTATGTGCCACTGTCACATCCCAAGTGACGTGTTCCTCTTCCCACTGGTGTTTTATACCTATGGCAGACTGCCTCTTTCTCTGGAAGTGCTCCACTGTGGATCTATGGGAGAAGTAATAATCACTAGAAGTGACTGAGCAGAAACAGGACTAAAATTTTCACATTTCTCCCCACACGGCAGCTGCAACACTGAAATTGAACAGATAATACCTTGCTTGTGAATCTTCAGTGCATGATTGTCTGAGATCTGTGCACTCAAACCCACCTACTTTTTCTCTGGTGAATGGAATATTAGAAATGTGGGAATCCAGCCACTTTTAATTTAGCAAGGATATTGGATGTGTTTGTTTCTATTGTTGTTGACATAGAAAATACAAAATAGTCTGTTTTTATCAGAAGATTATTTCTCTAAAGCATGGAGTAAAATAAAAAAGCAAAAAGAAAGTAGAGTTCTTTTTTCTTTGAAGGATATGGCACACTGCAGAAAAGATATCTGTTGCTGCTTCAAGGTGAGAGAACTCAAGTAATATCTCAGAACAACCTGCTTTTAAGAAGACAACTGTCGGTGGTACTTATGGCAATAGTTTTTTGCCAATAATATAATGACTGCTCAATAGAATCTTTTTTCAAAAAGGAGAGCACACTCACCAAGTTCCTTTCAGGAGGCTGTGGAAATAAACATAAGATACAAGGCAACACAGAAGTTTGGGATGTATACATAACTGCTTCCCCTTGTATATGTTTACTTTTCTATTAACAAAAGTGTGTGATTTCAAGGGAGAGTTCCCAGAGTATCTGTGAAAGAGTTGCACCATTGCTATGCCTTGATGATAGAAACATTTTTAGCAGGGCTGACTCATTTCATACATAGGCTGTATTTCAGCATCTCTGTCTATAAGGGTTGTATCCATGCCTAAAGCTGTATGAAGACATGACATTTTTATTGCTGATGAATCTATCTTTAAAATCACCTTTGTAGAAACAATCTTGATTTAAAAGCAAGGTGCTTGTTTCAGTTGTCAAGCAGTGAAGACAGTGATAGCCCTCTTTGTAGAGGAAGGAGGAGTCTAAAATGTAGAGGTGCTCTGTCCATGAACTTGTATGGAAAGGTACAAGGTGCTTTCTATCAATAGATACTTCTAAGCATATGTACACATCAAATATTTAAAAATATTTATCAGTGTTTGCCACTGGCAATTCAGACTTAAACAGTCAAATAAGTGCAAGCCAACTTCCACAAGAAAGAAAATCCTGTCTTCAAATTTACACAGGATGTTTCTGCTTGAAATTTCCACACTTACCTTCATTTTTATTTTCATGCCCACCTGATAGCACAGCAGCAACTCATTCCAGATTGGAAGTTGCTTACTGCGAATTTTCAGGACCTATCAACCTTCCTTCTCAATCTTTTCATAAAAGAAGTTTTATTAATCCAGTATTTCAGATTTTGTACAGTAACCTGACAAAAGAGCATCTCATTTTTTTCTTAATGTTTTGAAAATGATGTCAAAGTGGAAACTCATTGTCAGCTGTCCCTGTTGTGTGCATTTCTTCAAATGCATTTGGTGAAGCTTTTGTTTATTTCCATAAGTTAACGATTCCTGCTTTGGTGATGGAACAGTCTATCTTTTGTTAATGACAATATTGAGAGATAAACTGCTTGAGTGTGATTTTTTTCAAAATTATCTATGATATTATTAATATTTTTCATTATTGCATATATTTTGTACTTTCCTGAGCTCTGTTTAATGTTTTATGGATTTAATCTGTTATGTACAGGGTTGCATTTAATGGACTTGTCCAATTATTGGTTATAGATGTAAGCAACAATTAAGCAGAATTTTTCAGAGAAAAAAATTTCTCTCTGGGTATTGAGAGAGAGATTATTGGCAGGTATAAAAAGCTGTAGAATTAAGGAAGTAGTAGATGATGGGATCAATAGCAATGATGTTTGCTATTGCCTTTTGCAGTCTCATAGACAAAGATTAATATTAGTTATTTGGAATTAATTAGTTGTAGAAGCCAAAATTTATATCTTCAGTGAAGATTTATGAACAAATTATTGATAATGATTTTCAACTGAAAATCATATCCCATATCAACAGTGCCATTAAGGATTAAAGCAATACCCTTCAAGGAATTTAGTAAACTATATTTCTTCATTACAACTTAACTTTATTACCTATTAACATTGCTAACTTCAAAGCAAGGACAATAAGTATTTTAATAGATACACTAGTAATAAGTATTTCAGAGCTTTAAATGATAGTGAGAAAGGTTTTTCACTCATTTTCTTCTAAAATTATATTGCCTAGTGATAATTATACAATCATAAAATGTAGTAAAACCTCCTAAGTTAAATTTGCAGAGGAGATTTTGTGACCCAGTTGAACCACTCACTGCATAGCAATCACCTACTAAATTTAAGAGCCAGTATTAGAAAAGTATTTTCCAGAGATAACATATAGATACAAGAAATCATATTGCAAAGTTTTCAATTAGGAGCTTTATATTTCTGTAAATCTTTTGCCAAGCACAGACAATGCTTCTTCTCAAAAGTGGGTACCATCTAGTAGGTAAGTAAAATATTAACATGAGAATTTGAGTTTGGTGAGGCTTCGGGGGGACATGGGGACATGGTCAGGGAAGAGGTTCTTGGGAACATTGTCAGACATCTGTAAGGTGGGAAAGCTCAGAAAATACAGATATTTGCTCTGAAAACCACCCTTGCAGCCCATCAGCATGCTTGGAAAGAGGATTATTTTTGTTGTATTGGTCCATTCACTATGCCCTAAGCACCAAGGCAGTGGGTGTGTGGCAGAACTGCACAGTCACCAGACACTCCAAAGATTGCAGTCAGCCTTTTCTTCTTAGTAGGGAAGACACAGGAGTGTTTTCAGCAGCCGTGCCCAGATTCCTCCCTGAGACCTGCCTAGGTCACTCTTCCCCTCTCGTGGTGAAGTGTTCCCAGCATGGGAAAGTGGTGCTCAATTAGCCATGTGTCACTGCAGGAAGGATTTGAGATACTGCTGCTGGAGCTCTGGTTTTGCTGGTTTGATTGACAAAAGGACTCTGAGGGAACTGCTGAGGAAAGGGACTGCAGACAGGGGCACTTAAATGGAGTAGTTTCTCAAGGGCTATTTCCTGAAGAGCTGATCTCTGGTTTCCCAACTCTGAATGGCTCCAGAGTCACAAAGTGACATTGCTCAGTGATCATCTCTTGTAAATGCTCAAACTTCCCTGTTTCCAGTGGTGAGATGACCGTGAGGAGCAAAAGGGATTTCAGTTCCTGCATGTGGAAATAGAAATCTGTGGTTTGCCTCTGTCAAACTCTAAAGCAGGCATAGGCTGCAAAACCAAGTGCTCTGGATGCCTGAAATCACAGATGGCACAGTCTCCTGATGGTTACAAGGTGGCTGGGCAGTCAGGTTTGGAGTTTATATTATTACTAACCATATCCAAATTTCAAATCTAGGGGGGATTTGGCTGTTTATGGACAAGAGTTTTTTCTAAGTCCTTGACTCCCTCAGGGAATAATTGTTCAGTGAAAAATTGTCTTTTGATGTTGTCCAGTTCTGGTTGAAAAGACCAAATGACATTAAGGCTGAAATACAGATAGCCACAAGAGTGAACATGGAATTTATGTTTAGAATTTGGTTGAACCTGGCAAAAAGCAAAGTGCAGCAGAAACCAATTTTTTATTATAACTTCAGAATGTAAATACATTATGATCTTTATGTAGCCTTCTGGAAAATTTTGGAGGTTGCATGCAACAAAATGGAAAGAGATTGCCTGAACAGACAAACAGACATGTAAGTCAAGGAAACAAAGCTGTAAAGAGCTGTGGGAGCTGAGACCAAAACACTGATGTAGGCTTGCAGAAAGCTGAGTGAGTCAGCATGCCTGGAGAACAGCAGCTCACATCCTCTGTGTCATTTGAGAGCCCTGGGTTGCATCTGTGATCAGAGGAATTCTCTGCTGATTCCATTTATCCCTGCGATACCAAAATAATTTTTATGCTGCTTGTCCTACTGGCAGTGCCATCCAAAGCTTTATTTATCCTCTTAGTTTTGATTTCCTCTTTTTGAGTCCTTTCATTTGTGTTAGACTCCATTCCCTGCTTCCCTGTCTTCATCCTATAAGCATTTTTATAATTTATTCAAAATATTACCTATAGATGGGAAATGCTTCTTAACTGATCACATCTTTAAAATTATTCTCAGACGATGCATTTGATTCTGAATGAGGCATTAGCTTCTTTTGTACTTCCTTCACATTAATATGTTAGGAGTAATTTTTATTTCAATACAGTTTCATGTGGATAAAACTTGATTACTATTTTTAGGAGTAAAAAATAAATGAACATCAAAGCAGCAATATTGGATCCTACAAGGCATGCTGTTATCAAAACAAATGATACAATAAGACCAAATTATGAGGTAATTTCTCAGGGCCCTTGTCTGAAATAATCAAATGTATAAAGGTGAAATATGTGCCATACAGCACGAGAAAAAGAAAAGTACCTGCCTTTTAGAATGTTTTCTCTGTTACAGAGTTGCAATTTCACTGTTAGTAATGGATTGCATCCATATCCAAAATACAGACAGAAATTGAATGAAATTTCACAAGGATTTGATTTATGTATAAGCTGTAATGAGAATTTTTCATATAGATGACTTTTGAGGAAACAGGCTATTTTGAAGTCAGGCATTTTATTAACACAGAAGAGTCCAATCAGCTTTTGAGCTATATGCTCTAGACAAATTTGCATTTCCATCTTTTGGAAATATAGTAAATATGAATAGTATCAGATAGGGATTTGATGATTAAACATTTCATCACAAATACTGGTGCAGTTAATCTGAGCAGGATAACCTTCTCACAGCTGCTGCCATGGAAATAAAACCAATGAAGTTATGTTTGAAAGGTGTGCCCCTTGTGGCTAGAGTTCAGTCAAGCACAGACTTAGGGAATTTGCAGATTCTGTACAGCACAGGTTCCTACAAGGCAGTAAATCACCAGAAACACACAGATTATCTATCTGTCCATCGTCCATTATTGTGGCTGCTGAGTGCCTTTAAAAGCTATTTTATTCTAGATGCCATATGTTCAAATGCATTACACAACAAGTTTAAAGTGTCAAAATTCTATTTCTAGCTTTGATTCAGTGTGTAACGCTGAACAAGTTGTTTAAAGTATAATCTTACTCTTGTTTCTCTGCTGTGAACAGGAAAGAAAATCAGCAGAGGCAGTGAAGCGAACTGCCAAACATTGTGCTTTGTACAGAACATGCTGCCAGCTTTTATAGAACACTGTTGTAAAGAGATTCATGGCAATAAATATGTCCATTTTTTTCTTAAACACCTAGTTTAATTTTGTCAGCTGAAAATACCTTCTCTGAGTTTCATAGGAACTATGTTTCTTACATGGTAGCAAAGAAAAGTTTTCAAATATGGAATCTCAATTTCTTCTTATAGTATCAAGTTTACTGTGTTCAGCATAATGAGATTTTGTAAGCTGTCTCTTAAATTTCAAATGAGATATTTCATTTGAAGAAATTTTTGAGTGTTTGTGGTTGACTGTAATGAGAAGGATGCCTGCCTGATTGATGGGTTTGGTAGTTGGCACTCTGAAAAGAAGACTACACATGCTTGTGCTCTTTTTGGCCAGAGGAAGATAAAACAATGGCAAACGAGTGAAAAGACTGAGCAGTGCCATTGATGTTATGCCCAATGCATGCAGTTTGTCTGCTGAGCCAAGCTTTGAGAAGGATAATAGAGTGTGCAGCCTTCACTGAGTGCAGAAGTGTCCCATGCCACCAAATGCTCACAGCCTGATGAAGATTTGTTACGATGGCTGCCTGCTCCCTCCGCTTGTAAAAGGAAGAAAATCTACTGGCAGCAGCAAAGCTTGTGAAGAAGGACAAGATACTATTTGCCACTTTTGACAGTTACCTTGTAGAACAAACTCTTAGGAACGTACTGAAGCTATTGTGTTTACCTGCATGCCTGCTATGGGTCTCAAGGCATTGCATCTGGAATCCCGTATCAGAATATCCTGCAGGTCTTGTGGTTTTAGTTGTGTGAACATAGGTACAGCTGTGTACTGGGTGACATGCATTTGCAATCCAATTTATAAGATCCCTTTCAGTCCTTGTGGCCTGATGCCCCAGCAATGGCCTCAGTTTTTCATTCTAAAACCAGTTGTAATGACTTTACCATCTCACCCTCCCACTCAGCAACAGTATGTGGCAGTGTGTTCCTTCCAGTAACAGTGAATCCTCATTCCCTGATTCTGGATGGTCACTGTCAATATTTTGTTGTCTGGCCTTGGCAGACTGCCTTTTGTCTTCTGGCTCCAGTAAGTGAGCAGCTCCTCCTTCCCTGCTGTTCTCAGTTGCCTTGTTAAATCCATCATATTAGAAAGCTCAATTTCTTTGGTAGCATGCAAGAAAAGACACCTGATAGGGAAGCTCTCCTGTGTTTCCTTTTCACACTTCCTGCTTGGTTCAAATGCCCTATTGGCAGCTCTAGCCAGCTTGTTAGAAGATTCCTTCCCCTACTGATGAAACAGCAATGATCCACTTTCTGCAGGTCTGTTTTGGTACAGGTGGTAGAACAGTATTGAAAGAATTCAGGGTCTTCTTTCTTGTTCCCTATAGAAATTTGGCGTTCCATGATATTTTCTGCCTTCAACTTTTACTCAAGGAGTTGAAATAATCTCTGGGAAGATTTCTTTATTTTCTAACACCAACACTTTCAAATTTATCTGTAATATGACCTAGAACCCGTGAAGTATTCTACAAAGCAATGTCATTAAAGCTTGTGTGTATCCTGCCTAAATGGATCTTCTGCTATTTCTGAATCTAGATAAAAGTAAGGTCATGTCTCTTTATTAATAAGAGCAAATTCACAAAATAGAAGATGAGAGAGTTTTTAATTTTCCAGCTGAATATTGCAGATTGCTCTTGATGTCTGACAAGGCTGGGCACAGCTAAAGGAATACTACTGGCGTTTTAAATGACCATAGAAATGAGGAAAAAGCCCTTTTGATCTTTTCCATCTCTAAGCAGGAGTCCATAGTGATAATTCTTTTCTACTGTAGCTGCAGGAGTAGACATGACTTAAGTTTGCCCTACAGCCAGGTGGGAATGTAGCCTGTTATCTTCACTAATTGCTTATGAATTAGAGTAAAAATAGAGCACATGGCTTTCCAACACCTTCCTTTAGACAAAGCCTGTGAGTGTCATGCCATGGTAGTAATAATACTGAAATTTATACCACCCATAAACCTTTTATAGCAGTGTAATTAGTTGGGCTATTAGTACTGCCCGAGCTTAGCCTTATTTTATTGCTATGAGCACAGCCTGTAATCACATAAATGGTAATAAGTAATAACACTTAAGGGTACTGTATAAACTCAAGCATTTTACTCTGTCTGGTGAGTCCTCCTTGTGAACAAAACTAGGGGATCCTACAGCTTTTCCTCTCCTGTGGGTACTTGTTTCCATGCTCTGCTTAGAGGGTCCTCTAGTGCAAAATAAAATTGTAAAACTTCTGTTCTTTTCAGTAATCTGACTCTCCTGACTTCTGTGCTAGGTGCAAAGTAGGCAATAAATAGGAAGAAGGAACTGGATTCAAAGAGTTTAGGGACCATTTCTGCTAATCAGGTGTTCTCAATAGTAGATTGTTCAAATGAGCCTCTTATTGCCTTGTGGTTTGTGCTGGTTTATAGAATTAATATTAGTCTATAAATAGGGCAATATTTTGTAGAAGATGCAACTTTTAATTTGTAATACCTTCTTGAATAGAAAACATAGTCCATTTGGCTTTGCAGCTTGCTGCTAGGTTTGTTCTGTGCCCTATAAAGGAGATTGGATGTCTGTTCCTGCTGTGCACCACTCCACATCTCCACCTTCCCTCCCAGTTGGCCTATACCACCATCTAATGATATTTCTGCTATTTCTGGATCTCTAGTGCAAGTCAGCTGGTACAACATCAATTCTGTGTTGTAGCTCTGGTGAGAATAGACTGTTCACAAAACCAAAATGGGATATTTCCTTGTAGTGTTAATAGCCAGAAGGAGATTCACTGTGCTGGTGAGCAGGTTTTTGAAAGGAATTAAATAGGCCAGGAGCTAACTGCAAGCAAATTGGTCAATACTCATCATCCAACCAGAATAAAATGAAATTTAATTAAGTGGCCTAGAATGACTGTATATCAGTCTTGGGCATCCTTCCCACATTAATAATCTAAATGCACTAGGGAGGGGAAAGAAGACAGTGCTGATCACTCGGTTTGGAAGGAATTTAAAAGCATGTTTTAAACAAAGCAGAAAGTGAGAGGCAGGGAATGACCCAGTCTGTTACACCAACCCTGACAGCAGCCCCCACTGCAGCTCAGGTGACAGCACTGCCCCAGCAGTTGGCTTTTGTCTTAGGTCATCTTCCAGAAAAAAGACCCCAGACAAACTCATATCTGTGTGAGAACATTATTTCTGTTGTATTTATTAGAGCTGCCTTTGCAGCATTTTGCACGAAGCTGTGATAAACATTAATATCAAAGAACACAGTTATTATCTTTTAGATTTCTGACTCCTGAGGTTACAGTTACAAAAATGCTTTCTTAACACTTCTTATGTCTGATATCTTCCATTCTTGAGGGTCTTTCAGAGCTCCCCAATCTGTTGTTTTGGGTACATGAAACTACTAGTAGATGTTTCTTAAAAGTATCCTGTCTTCGTGATTTGTTACTCTTGTAAAATAAAACTAGAAAGCCGAATTCAAAACATAAATATATTTGTCCACAAAACTGCTGTTCTTCTGAGCACTGTAATTAGAATTATCACTGCAGAATTTGTAAGGAAAAATTGAACTTTAGACTTCATTACATTTTTGGGATGATTGAATTTATAGCATCATGTCTACTATTCAAGAACTTTCAGTGCTTGTGGATTTAATAAGATTTTGTTTGATAGCTTCTCTAAAGATCAAATTTTGGACTTCATCTCTATTACATAGAGTTTCTTAGCTCTTATGGATTGTTGCTTCTAGGCTAGGTGGAGGGTCAAGTCCCTTGCAGTTTTCCTCTTAATATAGTCCTGCTTTTTCAGCTTTTACATGCTACTGTTTAATTTTAAAGAAGTTTTTAGTGTTTGTCAAGAAAAAAGCCTATTATTAAATCATAGACCACTCTGCTACTTGGAAAATATGTCAGAAGCATGCTCCAGAGACTTAAATATTTTTAAATTGTTTATTTTTCTATAAATTTTCTGCTTCATTACAACTTAAGCATCCATAAATTGGTCTCATGCTAAGAGAGCTTGAAAACCCTGAGGGCCTCCCAATATAGCCAATACCCTAATTGCTTTTAAGAACATCTTGGGTGGTTTCCTGGTGTGCTCCAATACAAAAGTCAAGAAATTGTGGTTGAGAGACAGTCACTTCTGCCCTTGAGGTTCTTTTGTGATGCAGTTACTCTGAGACAAGAGATTAAAATGTAATGTAGGAGAAGAAAATAAACAACAAAATAGAGCAGCCTATTTAAATTTTCCAGGACAAAATTCTTGTTACAACTGGCCAAGTTTCTCAGAGAGGTATTCTATGCAAGCAGTTGCTCTAATTGAACCAGGTGTGAGGTAGTTACAATCAGGACAGGACAGATTCCAAAGTTACTCCTGACTTATGGCTCATCCATATTTGCATTTCAAAGAATATTGAGTATTATTAGAGGTTTGCAGTTTGGCAGCTTCTTTTTATAGTTTTGTTGTAGAATAGCTGCTTAATATACAATTAATTTTTTATGAGCAGAGAGAAGAAGCATTTTTTGTTCATCTGTGTCATGGATTGTTGGACATTATGTTGCTCAACATAAGGTTCCATGGATAGGTTTCCATTCACAGCTGTCTCATCAGTTAAAGCTCTTTGAGATGAAAGCAACAAAAATTGCTATCCTCATGTAAAATTTAGAACATAGGCATCTAAGAAATGTTGCCTACCAACACATAAATACTAAATTTTTTTAAAAGTGCATTTATTTTTGTAATGGATGTTAAAAATGCTTGTTTGACCAAGAAACTGGAACTACCCTATTAAAAAATAGATTATTATGTCTCAATCTAACAGACAGGGAATGCAAATATGTCTGAAATACAAAGAGGCGTATTCAAATAATGCTGTGAAACCCTTTGACTTCGTTGCTAGTGCAGTGCAGATTTCTATAATGTAATTATGTGAGAAAATCATGCACAATATAGTCCTTCACATCCTCAGCTATAAAACATGTAACAACAATCAGGCAAAATAGTGTTCAGTAGGAGGGTTTTAAGGCAGTAGATGTTTGAATCCAGAAATTCACATTAAAGGAATTTCCCAGAACTTTCTAGCTGTACCTACTGCTTCCCAGCATAAGAGAACAGAAAGCTGCCTTCCTTGCAGTATAATCTGCCCCATGTCAGATTCAGTATTGCTCTGTCTTTCCTTTTTCTTGCACTTTTATTCTACATGAAGTCTGGGATCAGCTAAGGATATTCTTATCAAGAAGCAGCCTCATCTTCTATCTGATATATGTGTGAGCAGGATCCTGCAGTGTGGAAGCAGGAAAGACAGCCCAAGGCTGGGACCAGGCCTGGTTCCACACATCCTTTGTCAAAATTCCTCCTTTGCCTTCTAGTGGGAATCCATTAATCACCTGTTCAGCAGAGAAAACTGTCCCTTTTACGTAATGAAAGAAAAACAAGAGAACCTTACTTTTGTTTGTTTGGGATTTTTACCAGCCTCTTAAAAGCTATTACTAATACCAGTTTTCTGTAGTTATTCTGTCCACAGAGATCACTCAGAGTTTTGTCTTTGACATGTTCATCCTGGAAGTGATCACAGTTATCCTGTAAGGATTGTTTTGTCATTGGGCAACAACTAGACTTGACCCTTGATTTAAAAATCAACCTCAGTCAACCTTTTTTTTTGGTCTTCAGTTAACACTAATTAAAAGGACAATTTGCATATACTGATTTTTGAAGGCTCAGTTGCTTCTTTTCACCTGTTTAATTTACTGCTGTGTGCTTGAATACAATCAACTGTTAGAAAAATAATTCAAATGAAAAATTGCACTTGAAGATATAAGCAGGTGCTGTGTTAAATAGCAGCTCCTTCAGCTTCGTCTGATGAAACCCAAAATTGCCCTTGCAGTTCTATAGGAGCAGATGTAGTTTATAGATCTGGTTGGTTTGTATTGTTTGCTAGGTTACTTTTCAAATGTTATTGCTAAAAATAGAAATTGTTTTTAATTTCTCTATATTTTATTGAGTTATTTAATTAAAATATAAATTGAAAAACAAACTCTGAACTTTGGCTTTGCCTCAGTTCAAAGGTATTTGGATTTGAACAGAATATATTTCCCCTGGTTTTGTGCATGCAGTGTTATACCAAGAAAATATTGATCAGCAGCAGTGAAATGTTTCAGGAACTTGTTATTTTTCTCAAATGTTTCACGCTGTTTCATTCTTTAAAAGTCCAAGATTGCCCTTTCAATATTTTCCAAAGTGAAACTGTTTGGTTTTATATGTGAATTGCAATATATAATTTTTACATCAAAATAAACTGAGTGTAGGTTCTTTCAAGTCAGGTACCGTCAGGCATGATCTGACATCTCATGCCCTTGGATTACATATCTAATAGTGGAATAAAGCATAACTTATTTTATTTCTCACCACTACTCAAGAATTGTTGACAGAACTTGGCACTAACACTCTTTGTCTGTATTTGCCACAAAACAGGAGTTGCTACATGGCTGCTATGCCACACAAATTTTTAAGGCAGTTTAACAGTTAAAGATTATATGTTGAATTATCTATTAAAGTTTTCAATAACTTTTAGCCTTGGTAATGAACACTGCTATCAGATTTTTACTGTTACTTTTAATTTAGTTTTATTAGAGGGTTGTTTTTTTATTTCTTTCCAAGCTCCCCAGTTTTCCAGACTTTTCGTTATTTCATGGTTAATGCTTCAGGCATCTTACCTGGACCTTGCAGTGCAGACTCTTAAGAGGACAAGTGTCTCTTGGGGTCACAGCAGAAGCAAATGCTCACTTGTTCCTGGGCAACAAAGCTGTGCCAGTGGCTCTTCTTTCACTATACTGTTGGTAAAACAAACAAACTTGGTGGGGTTTCTTCAGCTGAGTTTTTTCACTTTATCTAACTATGGTGTAATAGCAGATTTGTTGAAAGCTCCCTAAAATCCTCAGTGCTGATAAAGTCCTTACCTCTGTTTCCTGACAGAAGTCCTTATAAATAATCTTTTTTTACCTCTTTTCCTCCTATTCTCCAGCTGCCTGCTTCATCTGCTTTCTCTTACTGGGCAGCTATTTTAATTTTACATAAGACATGGCAGTTTTAGCAGTAATACTGACCACCAGAGGTGATTTCAGATCCTTCATCCCTGCCATGATATTCTTGTGTTTGACTCTGTTAAACTCCCTCCTGATTATGAAAGCTCCAAGGCTTTAATCAACAGTAATGACAAGCAACCTGTAATGGAAAGCCAGATTATTTGTAAGCTTTTGCAAGGAAAAAAATTTTTATTACTCTGGTTGCTTACAGGAAGATTTGTGTTCAGGATTTAAGGACAGATACGAATTACATATTATGAATCAACAGTTACTTTAATTTAGCTACAACAATTTGGGTGTTTGGTGGGGTTCACAGGAGACCTGTTGCAAGTGATAAGGGTCACAAACCCAAAAGTGAGGTTGATGCAGATCTCTCTGTTGGTGGCACTGGTGGTTACAGTCATTTGGAAGCCTTATTCCAGCTGGAACAGCCAGGAGTCTGGCCAACAGGAACTAAGCACAAATGAAAGGAATGTAGGAAATGTTCAAGTTCACTGATGGAAGTGGGAGGAGGGCAATCTAAGGATGACTTGAGTGACTTTATCCTACAAGGGAGGCAGACCATGAGTAATGAATGTACAGTGACATTCCCAAATACTTCACTGACTTATTGATCTTTTAAAATTTTGTCTATGATTAATTGAACCCTTACTTTTGTGTTATAAAGTCCTTGAAGCAAATCCAGTGTAAATGTGCTCGTCAGGCAATAGCACTGTTCATTTTCTTTGTCTTCCTCACAACAATGACTATCAGAAGAGCAAATAAGCCTCTGCAGATCTCAATACTGTTTCTTCTGGTATTTTAATCAGTTTTATGTTTATTTTAGATATTCTGGTCTTAAAGTGTAAATAACATACTAATAATTTTCTATTAAAATTAAAAAGTGAGCCTTTAACTTTTCATGGATAAAGAAAATGGTTTCAGATAATAATCTGAAGTGCTGAAAAGCAGAAAGTAACTAAAGAACATTGAGCTCAACAATCAAGAGCAAAATTAATTATGTTTACTCTTCTCATTGCGAGGACACCCCCATTTTAATTTTAAAGGAATGGAGATGGTGAATCTGCCTTTTTCATGTGTATAACCTACAGAAGTTCAGCAGTGTTGGATCTATGTAGCTCCAATGGGATTAAAGCCTGTTCTTTAATCTGCAGTTACATCCAATATCCTTCATGCATGCTGACTGCCAAGCACTACAGAGCTAAATTCTAAAAAAATAATTTGGTAACATTAATTTTCTTTTCCTTGCTATCTAGTCCATGCTCATCACATTCATGTATCTCTCAACTGTTTTAAGAAAATAAAAGTAGATGCATATTATGTGACCATCAATGTCTCATCAGTTTTAACTATATGCTTTCTAAATTGCTTATGAGACTAAATACAAGCCTGGATGCCAGACTTATGAGCTGGCCATCTGTGGGCTAACAGTTGCAAACTGGTGCATTCTTTCATCAGGAAAATGCTGGCCAGGCTATTGCTTCTGTCAGCCATGGCAGCAGAGAAAAAAATCAGACAATCCTTAGCATTTATGCATATTCAGAGGAGGTCACCATGTTCACTCAGTGTCAGCTGCACATGTGCTCTGGAAGAGGCACAGACGGGGAAGAGCAAGCAGGGAAAGTGAATGATATTACTGGGAGGGATACTTTTATTCTGTGCCAGAGTCAGCTGAAAGCGCTGTCAATAACAAGCACCATAGGAGAGTAATGACTGCAGAAGACCTCTCTCCCACAGAGAGATGCTGCAAAGTCTGAATGCCAGTCAGGCCCCTCCTCTTCTGGCTGTGCAGCAAAAAAAGATTCCCTTTGTTTCATGCGTGTGTGGCTGATTGAAGCTATTGTTTACCCTGGCTCCCTTCTCTTTTTCACTCCCTTGGGGAAAAGCAAGAGTTGAGTTGGGGCTTTCCCTCCTCTGAGAACAGCCATGAAGGAAATCAGTCCCATTCCCAATTAAAGACTGCAGTCCCACAGGAGACTGATTTGGCTGTTGTCTTTCATAGCATTCCAGGCTGGGAATAGCACAGAGATGGTGGAAGGAAAAATGCACAATAGTTGCTGGATCTCACCACTTAATTTCAATTCATAACATTCATAAGCTTTCCCTATTTTCATAAATTTACCTGATTTTGGGTACTAGAACCAATGATAGGCTGTCATTATGGGCTGGGGAGAAGTTTGAATTAGGTAGCAGTTAGCTGCCAGGTACCACTCAAAGAAGTCAGAAGTCTGTTGAACAATTTAATGTAGGTTAAGGAAACATAGCACTGAACAGAATAAAAGAACCTGTGGATAAATTACAATAGTTCTTAGCAGCAAAAACTGTCTCTGGTTCCATTGTTTGTTTTGATAGAGAGCAGCAAAAAAAAAAAAAAAAAAAAGCAAACCAAAAACAAACCAAAACCAATCTCTGTGTCAGGCTTGCTTCTGGACTTCAATTACAGTGGCTTATGGTGCCACTGTCAGGTGAGCAGGTAGAAGGTTGTCATTTTCTGCAGAGAAGGGAGGATTTTATTAGGTTAGAATAATCCTTTAGGTCTTAAAGGGCTGGCTGAAAGTCTGGACCAGCATTTATAGTTGTATCTTAATAGTTACAGGGAGGACAAACTTAAAAATACAGTAAATGGTAGAAATGAGACTGGTGCTGCATTCCTCATCTCTAGAACCTCCATTGTAATTCTGTCCAATTGAATAAGACCCCTTTAGGCTGGTGCTTTCCATCACAAACATCCCCTCTGGGCGTGACTGATGGGCAGCAAGTCTGGGCAGCAATGTTGGGATGAGCCAAGTGGACAGTGAAACAAGTACAGATGGAGCAACTGTGGCGAGATCCACTCACAGAGCCAGAGCAGAATCTGGCTGGCTGATGTCTGGATGTGAAGGTGTTTCAGCTGGTGGTCTCTGCTCTCTTCCTCTCTAGTTCTCCAGCTAATCCTTTTCAAAAGGAAATAGATGTCTTCTCCTTTGCTTTCCTGCTGTTGTCTCCCAAAAGTGCTGAGAGTCTCAGCCTGAGTGATAGCAGGGGTGCAGAGCAATGTAAGCAGCTGTGTGTGGGCAGCACCAGGCTGAGCTGCTCTGGGCTGGAGGGTGTTGTACCCTTGTTGTATCCCACCTATGAAGACAGCAGTGCAAGTGTTTTCCCAGTTAGTGGTCCCCACTGTGTGTTGGAATACCAGATCCATAGCTCCAAATGAGTGTAGGCATCCCACAGCCCTTCTCATTCCTGCTGTTTTTCCCCAGGGGGGGAGATCAGTTCTGCACCTCCCACATGTCCTTTTTAGTGTCTCTCCAAAGAAGAGAAGTCTGTTGTCCCTCTGGGAGAGACTGGGATCCTGTCTGATGTGGAATCATTAATTGCTGAGACTTCCCAGTTGGAGTGCAGATCCTGCACTCAGGCCTTTTTGTTCAACTGATTCTATTAGTGACCAAAATTTTCTTTCACTGACCTGCAACTATGCATCTCTTTATTTCTGAGTGCTTTAGCACCCCACATAAATAGCTATTTCTGAAGCTTTATTGTTACTGATCCTGGCCTTCACATGAGATGTAGTAACATATACAAACCTTGACATCTGTTTGTGAGAGCCTTGGCCTAAAGAAGTGGCATAAATTCTGTGTAATGCCTATGGCAAACACATTAGAAAATAATTGGCCGTTGAAATTGTCATGTTAGAAGAGAAGTAATGAAAACTAATCTGTCTTTTATGATTTAGACCTCTCTTATGCAGATTTCTGAAGTAGATGCTCTGCTGGAAATTATTGTATTACAGACATTAGCTTGCTTGTTTCTGTTCAGCTTCAAGTTTGTTTTGATGGACATGATCAGCCATAGTAAAGAAAGTAGTAGTAACCCATCAACAGTCTCCCTTTTCTCTCATGTCTTCTTTCTCTAAAAATTCTTAATAATGTATGGCTAAGAATCCACTATAAATCACAAAATTTTGGAAAACACAGCCTCCATTCCTAGAGAATTTTAATTACCACCACGGAGAGGCATTATTATAGAGTTATTATATGCATTGCTATCCAAGCTTGACTCTGCTTGGTTTGTGTGCAGGCCTGGGCTCCACCTCACCCAGTGTCCTTCTGCTGACCCATTGTCACTTCACCTGGCTTTCCATCCACAGCATGTTCTTAGGAAGACAGAAATAAATATGGTACAGGAATTTCTCAAGAGCATAAAGAACATGATTTCTCCATGACTATCTAGGCTCAAAGCTTTCTTGTTCTTCAGTTATTATATTCTGAGCTCACATTTCATCAGCTCATCACAATTCAACAGGCAATTTAGGCAAGTGCTTAAATTTAATAAGGAGTTTAGGCTTCAGCAGTATTCTGGGGTGCTAAAATACTGCTGGCAGAAATAGGATGTATGTGCTGAGATGGCATTTTTGTGGTTTACTTGCACTTGTTCATGTTCTTTCATATATACCTGTTGTTAGGTCAGAATATCACTCAGGAGCCATCTAGATGCAGTCCTAGGCAGCATATTCTAGCAAAACCCTGCTTGAACAGGGAACCTCTAAATGTGATATCTGGTGTCTCACTCCTGTCCTTAACTCTTCTTTCTCTGTGACAGAAATATATGGTCCTGCATGGTTTTTTTTTTCTGACAACTCTGTGTCACTGTCACCCATTCTTGCATTGCTTTCCCTTAGCACTGTGAATCCTCCAAGAGAGCTGATAGCACTTAGGTGTCTGCCTCAACAGCTGTTTTTGGTGGCTGAGGACAATGCTTTTAGGAGTCAGCTGATTTTAACACCAAAAAAATTACCTAAAGCACCCCAATCTACCCTTTTTGCTCTTTTTAGTCCAAGCTCTTCCCCCTTTGCAGCCAGCAAGAGCTGGTGAGACCCTGTGTCTCCAGTGGCTCCTGAAGGTGCCTGTCTCTGTGAGGATGTGGCTGTGTGTTATTGGAGGTGGCCAGGGACCCTGACCAGAGAGACGAGCTTGCTCAAAGTGGTTGAAAATATTGTTATCTGTTTTACAGATGGGAATTTGAGAGGAACTGAAATGAAGTGATTTGTGTGTGATTACACAAGCTGTCTCTCCAGAAGCAGAGGAATGCTCCCTTTTTTAATATCTTAGATTAATATTTAATAATGTAACTGACAATATTGATTTAATATAACCACAGTCCTGGCTGCCATTTGCAGTGCTGGTGATTTTCCAGGACAAGTGTTTGTCTTTTACAGACTGATATTTCTTTCAGCTGGCCAGTCTGCCCAAAATTGGATAGCTATGAGCTCTTCTTGTCTTTGCTCACCTAGCAGGTTGTCAGTAGGCTTCTGGCCTGGTGACAGTAAGAGTTTCCCTTACTGATCTGCTGGGCACTGTAGTTTCTTCAGCCTTTCAGCTTTGATTAACAGGAGTAATTAATTGTACACTGATGAGGCTTGTGGTGACTAAGATGCTGCAGTTAGGGGAGCAGCATGTAGATGATGCTGGAGATCAAATTGTGAAAAAGGAAATAAAGAGAACAGGAGAAAGAGGCCATGTGGACTTTTGTTCCTTTGAAGTGACCTTTCAGTGCAGGTTCTTTACTTTTTCACTTCCTTTATGTTCTTTTCCTTATTTGTTCTGAAAAGAGTGGAGCCTTCCTTGCAAAGCAATTCATATGTAAAAAGTTTTCACATTGGGATTCATCTGATAAAGTCTGCACAGGGAACTTATTTGCACTGACAAGTTGGCAGCCAGACAGCCTCTCCATTTTCTAAATGAAAGGAGAGTAGCAGCAGGACATCTCCTACCCTCTCTGCCTTTCAGCACTGGCAGAGAACCAAAACCTGGCCAGCAGGCATTCGGGGGAGTCGCTGTTCAGAAGCTGCAGAAGTGCAGGGACACTGGGAATGTGACATACGGTTTGCCTTCTGTGAGAACCAGCACTGGCAAGGGACATTTGGGCTGGTGATTTTCAGAGATGGGGGATGGGAAGCTGGACCTAGCAGATGCAATTCTCTTGCCTTTGATTTTTGTAGCAGGATTGTTCCAAATGTGAAGTAATCTAAATGTATTTTTAATTCTTGGCTGTAAAAGAGGAGGTAATCATAAAAATCAGATAATTTTCTTCCTCATTCCATCTCAGATTCTAGCATGTTACAAGTGTGGGATCACTTTCCCATTTCCTTCAAACATATCTGTAGGGAAAGAGGATGAAGGTGCCTCAAAAGCCACTTCTTGGTCACATACATGGCACTGCAGACTAATGGCAGAAAAAAGAATTACTGCCCTTGCCCAGGCTCAGTGCTTCTGTATATATTTATTCTGTAGAAGCTTGCACTTGAATTTTGCAGCCTTAGCTAGACAAATGATCTGTTTTAATTAAATACACTGGTGTGCATTTTATGGAAAGATTTTACCTTAGTTATTGTGATGTTAAAATAGATTTGTTTTCCATAAAACCCAAAGGGAAGCTGCCTTTTCCATGGTTACTGGCTTATGTATCTTGAGGGGAGAAGAGAATATCAACCATATGCCTAAACCAAAGTCGTTTTCTACCAAATTAATTTGTGGAGCCTAAACAACTGCCTGTAGTACCCCCAAAGGCTGATGGTGGCCACAGCATGAGCCTAATGCAGGCAGCTGCTGAACAGCACCAGCAGATCACAAACATTTCCAAGGGTTCAGATAAACATTTCCAGAGGAGACCCATGTCATGGCAAGTTCATGCTGATAAATTGGACCATACCTGGGTGTGAATCTCAGTGGGAAAACATGATCTTTTCCAGTCCCACTGCCAGTTTTCTGTGTTTGATGGTAATAGACCCAACACTAGAAATATGACTGATGTCTGTCATCCAGTAAATGGCACCTAGTATAAAAGCTTTCACACCATGTCTGAAGGAAACAGAAGGTCATTTTGTTATTGGAGTGTGGGAGCCTTTGGTCAAGAACTAGAGCAGGAAGTATAATAACTGGAAGATCAATGTTACCCCTACTATTTTACATTCAAAGGTCTGAGCTGCAGTAAGCTGCAAGAAAAGAAGGCAAGTGATGGGAAAAAAAATTAAAATCAATTTAAAGAATAAGGCCTGTAGTAAATTTACCAGATCAAAAAATGAAGTATTGCTGAATAAGCCCTTATTATCCAGTGTCAAGCACAATAGCATGTAAATGAATGTAATAGAGATGATGAACTGCTCAAACCTTGGCTAATGCTCTTAGGACTGATAGAGTTGATGAGAATTTGAAGTACAAAAGGTTTTTTTTAGAACAATATCACTGCTGGTTTTGAAAGATGTTATTAAAGGAAGCTAACAGACTCATCACAATCTTTTAAAGCTGTGTTCCTCTAATGAGCAGCTAAATGGCAACTAATGTATAAATGACAACAGTTCATTTAAATTGCACCTTGCTGCTCAGGCTGATGGTCAAGCAGATACATAGAAAGTAAAGCTATAAAGCAGGCATAGCAATACACTTGTACCTTTTCTCAGTCTCTGCCTTTTGTTGAAGTACTAGACATGGAGTGGATGAGAAATGAGAGCTCAGGGAATGTTAATGGGAGCTCCCATGAGCTGCCTTGCTTGTCTAAGGAGGAGGAATTAAACATGAATATGAGCACAGGGCATTTTTTGAGGTGTCATTTATAAAATCAGGGAAAGGTTGGATGGGGAAGTTGTCAGGGATGATGTTTGGCAGGGCATGGAGCCAGGCAGCTCCAGCAGACAGGTGGCAGTGGGACCTGTGTGGAGGAAGAGACTTTGCAGAGGAAACCCTTGTCAGAGTACACACTAGGCTGACAGCCTGCCATCAGAAGTTCCACCTATTGCAGGAAATAGCAAAAAAACTTTTCAAACCCTGGGTGAATATAAGGCTTCAGGACTCAGTGGCCTTATCATACAGGCACTGCTGGAAAGTCAGGAATGACACATTTCCACAGGAAAAGCTGTTGAGCAGGGAGACACAAAGGGAAAATTGAAATATGTTTTTTCACATATTCAGAAGATTGAGGACCTGAGAAATTCACCTGTCAAGACATTCTTTACCTGCATGTCCCCAATCAGAATTTCCCATATAACGAGCAATTTTCTCTTTTTAGTTCAGAAACTGGGGAATTTAGGCTCCCCCTTTCTTGATTTCCTCATATCCAGACAGGCTTCAAAGAAAACAGGATTGCAAAACAGGAGTAGCTGGATAGGAAAGCTTGCATTCATCTCATATGATGAAATTATAGTGTGGTTCAGCTGAAGGTAGTGGTAGTAATGCACTGTGATGTTTAACATGTAGTTCTTCTGTTCTTTCCATATAATTACCACTCCACTCACCTCTCAGATCACAGGCAGTACCCTTCACCTCCTTTCACTCCCATTTAAATTAAGTTTATGTGTGAAACCCCAGGTTTCCAGATTTTCATGCTACAGTATGAAACAGTGATTAAGGGAAAAGGAAAACCAACTGTCTTTTACTGAAATAGAAATGTAAAGAATAAAAACACTGAAGGCATGCCAGATTAGCATTGCAGTAGTCCTGTAGTTATGCAGAAACTTTCCTTCCCCCTTGATGCTTTCCAAGTCCAGTCCTAACTGCAACTCCTTGGTCTTGCAGTTTCTTTCTCAGCTTACATTTTCTCTTCTACAGACAAGGGAGATGCATGCTTGTGATGGAAAGTATATTCCTTCCATCCAGACCTGTGTCTTGGTCTTTAAGCACCTAGTAGTATTTTGCAGTGAGGTGAGTGCAAACTCGTGCATCAGTAAAGCAGCTCTTAAAATTACATACCCAAATCCTAATTTTTATGTTGTGTTTATTGCTGGGGCTGAGTAGCTTTCTCTGAATTTTGGGAGCAACAGCATTGGTGAGGAAGATGGGAGTGACAAGAGGTAGCCAGAGCCTTTGTAATGCTCCAGGTGCTGAGGATATTGGGAATAGCTGAGTCATTTGGAATCATAGAACCATCAAAAGGTCCAGGTTGGAAGGAACTTTAAAGGTCCATCTAGTCCAGCCCCACTGCAATGATCAGGGACATTTTCAGCCAGACCAGGTTGCTCAGAGACATGCCCACAGGACTTCTGCTGTCTGGAAAACTTTATTTTTTATATAATTGTTGGAAAGAGTCCTAGATAGTTATCAATTAAACTGTCAGAGGAGAGAGGATTTGCTGCTCTCCTGTAGAAGCTGGGCACAGCCAGCCCTGCTCTTTTCTGTTGGGGGCAGGTAAATCTGCTGAGTTGGTGAGCCTGACCATAAAGGCATGACCATAAAGGCCAGCTCCTGACACAGAAGGTGAAATAGCAGGCTCAAGGCTGATCCCACTTGCCAAACAGTCAAATGGCTGAAGCTTTAAGGCTCAATTGCTGCAGGCTAACCACAAGGGTGGGCGTGTGAATGTGGGATACATTCATATTTGAGAGTAGCAAAATAGTTTGAAAAAGCAAAGGTAAAGCTGCAGTGGGCGTGTAGAAAAAAATACAGATGGGGGAGTAATGCGCAAGGTGAACTGGAAAAAGGAGAGAGCATAATTATTTTGGGGAGTATTTTGCATTTGAATGCTGGAATTTTTCAGACCGTAAATCAAACCAACGCTTGGAAGCATCTGCATGTGTGTTTCCAGCTCACAAAGTACTGATTGCAAGAGCTATTAAAGGCCTGTTGGTATCAAACTCTCCTTCAAAAGAGACTCCATTCCAGTATTTAGTCTGAATTCTCTACCTGACACTGCCTTGCAACAGGTAAATATGATATGTATAAGATGATAAAGAATAGTGCATGAGTTATATCCCTCCTGACTGGGTGAGGCAATCCATCTGCCTTAGCCCTCTTCTCTGACAGGATGCTGGAAGGCAGAAGGTTTGAAGCAAGAACTGAGAACATGAAGCCACATCTCAGAATATATTCTGTATGTAGTGGATAGCTGCAATATTATTTTATTTATTTATGTACATCTTATCTTCTTTTTGAAATCAAAGTATCTCTATTGGACAGTTTATAAAAATGATGTGATAAAAATACTAAGTATTTCTACTGTTCTATTGACACATTTTGTTACAAATATCAGACCATGAGTCCATCAGTTCACATTGCTTCTCCTGACCTCTGAAATTATTTAAAAGTATGTAAATAAAATAAAACCATACTAAATCAATCAACTAAAAATCAAAATGAAACCTCAAACAAATATATCAGAATTCTAACGTAAAAATGTCAATTATCACAGAAATATGTTTATTTAGCAAATTTTATTGCTTTTTGACTGGTGAAATTGATGCAGAAGTCTGAATCCTAGGAAGATTTTTTTAGCCTTTTCTATTTGCAAATTATATAAGCAAGAAAGCAGCTACAAATGCAGTCATTTATTTTGAAGCAGGAATGTTTTAGAGGATGTGCATAAAACAGATCACAGCAGACCTGAATAGTTATTATGGATCTTGTGCATTTAAGAAACTCAGAATTTGGCAGTAAATGAGCCTATGTAGTTCAATATCTTGACTACACATATGGTAAAGCATATGCTTTCCTGGACCTACATACTGAAGCATTTTGTTTGTTTCTTTGTTTTTTAAAAGCTATTTTTCCTGGATGTTATCTGTCTTGGATAGAATTGTAAAGGTGGCATATGTGTCATACATATGAACTATATTAGCCCATTCTTCCTCCTAAAGGAGATATTAGGCATTCTTCTTCAGCAACATTAAATAGAGCAAGGCATAAGAAGGGACCAAAAAATAGAGATTGTCAGGAGAGCTGTGTAGTCTTTTTGCTGTCACAACACAAGACAGCATTGATGGTTTCTGTTTTTTGAACTAAAAATGGCTTGTTACTTTTTCCTATCTAGAAAAAAATCTATATGCTTAAAACCAAACCAAATTGTTATTAACCCCATAAACAATCTAAATCATCCCATTTAAGTTGTCTTCTCTCTCACTTAGGAGTAGCTACGATCTTCTATGCAAATGCTGAATGTTACCAGGGCGAAATTATTGAGAATATGAGTGTTACTACACATGCATGGAAGATGGTAAAGAGCAGGATAATAAATTGATGCATTCTGTCAGACCATGGAAAAGCCAACTGTGTTTTTCCATGAAAATCTTATGAGGGAGAGAGAGAGCAATGGAGAGCAAGAAAACAAAATAGAAATAAGGGTTTTTGAAATCCTACTGGTGCACTTGTGGTCACAGTCAGCAACACTATTCCTGGTAGAGATCCCATGACCAGCCTATAAATTGTGGTGGCTCCCTGGTCTTTTGGGGGTGTTCCTACTTCAGTAAGCCTAATATCAGCTCTAGCAAAGTAGATAAGCAGCCATTCCTTTGCAGGTACTGAATGCATAGTTTTAACAGGTGAAGGCATGTCCAAGCAGCACAGCTGTGTCCCACATGCTGCCTTCATTCTCTCCCTCTTCCTTTGCCATCTGTCTGGCATCTTGAATTTTATGCCTTCAAATGTTAACTGCTTCTTCAGAGTTTCATATGAGCTCAGGTTGGTGCTTGCAACTAGAAACACACAAATGTGTGAACGACACAAATTATCTAATTCACCTGGGCTGCTCTGCTCAAATTTCACCTGAAACCTCTGCTCACATTATATGGATATGGCTTGTCTTACTGTCAGTGGTAAACTTGGCTGAAAGGGCTGAGCCTTCACATAGCAACACGTTTTAGTGTGGAAGATGCAGACTGGGGACATCCCACATCACAGAAAACCCCAGCTCTCTGCTGTTGTGCAGTTTTGAAGCCATTGCCACACTGAACAAAGCAGGTGTAATTCATCCTCTCCCAGATTACACTACCTGGGCACAAGGTTAAAGAAAATAAGGGTCATGATTAAAAAAATTTTTGAATGCATATTTGAGTACCAAAGAATGGGAATAATTATGGGATGTTTAGTGCTACCTTCTCACTTGTTTGATAGGTTACAGAACTCTCAGCTTTAAATATTCTTCCATTAAAAAATTCTATCCATTGTTTTTACAAGAAGCTTTTCTTGATGCTAGATGCCACCCAGTGTTTTATGGGAATTATTTTATTAACTGCTTTTCCTGAAAGGCTGTTACTCTATTTCTCTCACAGAAGATGTTTTGCTGTTGCTGACAAACCAGATTTCATACTTACCTGTCATGGCCTTTATGATGAAGTTTGAGTCTTCCACACTGACACATCTTTTCTCTGAGAGGGTCAGACAGCCTGTTCACCCTTTCTGGCTGCCTGATCTTGTGTGATATACCTTCATTCTGCCTGTGCTGATGGGTTTTCTGAGAGATGGGATTGCTAAGGTGACCGCTACTTTTGAAATGGTTTTCCTTCTCTTGAATCATTGTGCTTATGCATTTCTCAGCATTGGATGCATCACTCTCATATATAGAATATAAAAACTCAGACACAGAATCACGAAATATTCCAATCTGGAAGCGTTATTGAGTTCAGCTTTTAGGTGAGTGGTCCATACAGGGATCAAACCCAGAACCCTGGAATTATTGGCACTATGCTCTAAGCAACTGAGATAATGCTCTGTCTGTATTTCCCAGCCCTGTTACTTTTATTAGCAGCTTGTGCAAGGAAGGTGCATTGACTCCCTTCTTTCATGTGCTGAACAGTTGATGTGTTGTGGAACTTCCTCTGGGCTTCAACTGTGGAATGGGAGAAAGGAAGAAAAAATTACAACCCTTGCACAACTGGATTGATGTCAGAGGATATGTGTCTGAGTCAGATATGTATGCTTGTAAGCATAGAAAGATGTGCTCCTGAATAAAACAATAGATGACAAGATGGTAAAGATTCTGTTGGTGTGTAAGTAGCCAGCTGGATGTGTAAGGGGGCATCCTTTACTTGCCATAATTCACACATTAATGGCCAAAATTCACACCTTGATGGTTGGCTACCTGATTGGTTGATGAATTTCTGCTTGGATGTTAATTTCATAGGATGCAAGTTCCTTTCATCCTAACCTTGATTTTCACATTGTAGAATTTCACGTTGCTCTTATCAGCTAGAATATCTTCCTAGCACATTAATATTTCCTCTCCTATAAATGAGTTGGACGTATTTCTAGTTAGGTGTTACTTCTCATTAGTGTGGAAAGGCTACTGGGTCAATACCTGTAAAACACAGGCCAGACAGGATAAATGCCAGTGAGATATTCAGCAATTTGCCTATAAATCAGGATTCAGGTAAAGGAAACTGGTTTTTGTAAGTTTCTTCATTGTAAGTATCACTGCTTTTTATTGCTGGAGATTTTTGAGCTTTGTGGCAATCAACTGGAATCAAGAGAGGTGCAATCACTCCTCTCAGCTGCGTTGTCAAGTTTGTATACTTCTCAGCAGTGTTTTCACATGCACATTCTCTTGAATTCTTGGTGAGAAGGAGTGGGAGATGTTTAATTTTCAGTTCACCCTTCTGAGCACTGCATGATTCAGTAGCATACGTTACAGAAGAGTGTGCAGAAAGTGACTGAGATTTCCAGGGATGACAGACCAAGAACTGATTATTTCAGGAGTAATCTTGATACAACTATGATCTGCTTGCATTTGTTCTGAAAACAAAATGGGAGTATTGGCTGCATTTTCCAGTAGTTGCCTCCCACATTGATCTCTTTTTGCCCTCCCAGAAATGCTAGTTTTCCTGGGATCAGAAGCCCAGTGGGCACCAAACCACCATTCTGGGAAGTAGCAATTTATGTGCTGACTCCAGATTCTTCCCCTAGAACCAGCTCTTCCTAAAGCCATGCTTGGCTTTTCCAAGATGCACAGCTCAGTTTCTGGATGAATTAGTGGAGTTTCTTTTATTACAGTAGTATCAAATGTAATGCTAGTCTTTCACTGATTAAGCAGCAGCATAATGATATTAGCTTTTGTACTGTATGATACCTGGACCCAAACTACACTACTTTATGGTATGTATTGTATGAGATACTGGATTTCTCTATCATACTTTTATTGGCAATCACTTTCTTCCATGGAAAGATAATGCATATTATCTTCAGTTAATTACTCTTTTGATACCTTAACCATGAGCACAATCTCCAGTCATCAGTAGCACTGTCAGATGCATAGTTCACTTTATAACAGCCGTGATGGAATAACTTAGCTTGCAGGTCACACTGCAGGTACCCTTTAGCCAGACTTTCGAGGACTGCAGACCTCCAGCTTGCTATCACATCATCTAACTGCTTATCAGTCTCACTCTCAAACTCTTCATTGTTTCAGTAGCACAGCTACAGTGATTAGATTCTGTATTTTTCAGATTTCAAGACTGCACTAGGCAGGGACACAACACTTCTTTTGTCTGTAGATTTTGGGTTTCACTTTGTATTCCAGCCATTATTTTGTGCAAGAGCAGGACCAGGTGAGTTTTGGTCCCTAATACAAAGCTGTTTTGACCAATTTACTGAAGGTAAATTGGTACACACCAATCATTCAATTAACATTTAATATTCTAGCTAGAGTAAAACAAAGCCTGAACTGTATTGCATCAACTTTCACCATCTTTTGGGCATGACTGTACTTACATGCTGGTCATGCGCCACCATGCTAGTGAAAGATGGCAAAAAACCACAAAAGTTCACTACTCTGATAGTGTATCTCTTGGAGGTGCTTGGTAAAATGACTAAGTTGTCTTTTTAAAGAGTTTGAATCATGGAAAATTTATATTTTTCTTGAGAGAAATGCAACAGTCCCGACCCCATTGTAAAGTTTTTCCAGTCCAGTTCTGCCAGCTGAGGAGGCAAGAAGTGCAGGATGGAGAGCTGCTCTCCATGGCTCCTGTTGCCTTCCACATATCCTTCTCCTTTTATGTACACATACGGATGTATAATTCTGATACTGCTAAATCTTCAGTGGGGACATCAAGACCCTGTTGATTTAGGTCCATTTACAGGTATGCAACAAAATATCACCTGCTCCAATCTGTGTGTCATCCAAAAATATATCTGGCTTCATGCCTACTCTTAATAGTCATTCTGAGAATTCATTCAGGGTTACGTAATAATGAATAGCCAGTTTCTAAAGCAGAATTGTTTGTAAATGTCTAGTTAACATGGTGGCAATGTGATGCTTTATGCAAATTAATTAGCATGATTCAATGATGTTTTATGCTTTTGGTATCATATTTCACTAGTCATGCTGCAAAGGATATAAATAAAGGAGGGTTTTAGTAGTTTTGGTCATTAAAGATGCAACATTGAGATTTCTGGTGTGTATGGCTCCTGGGAGTATCATGGCACAGGCAAATGAATGCACCAGCTCTCACTGTTGTTTGAAGCCATGGTGTTTCACATATTTCTTTATGCTCATGCCTGCATTTTCTCTATTCTTAGCTGGGTTTACTCATTTTGAATAAGCCTTTTGGAATTACTGCCACGCATAAAACAAGGTGCTCATGCTGTGGCCAACAATGAAGGAGCCACAATGGATTGGTGTGTCCTGCATGCTTCCCTTTGGCCTCTGCTGCTGGTCACCTTGGAGACCTGGTCTGGCCTCACAATTGCTTTAACTAGTGGCTGCTCCTACATTTTCTGTTTCATGTGTAATTAGTGGCACTTCTTGAATAATCTGTTGTTGTTCTAAAATGAGGGTTTTACCCATAGTGATGAGAAATTCCCAAAGCTTCTATATTCCTCCGGAGATAATATTTAATATGTAAGTTTAGCAAAATTTATTCCAGTTCGTCAACAGTGGTGTCAGGGAAGTTCTAGAAGGGGGATAATTCTCCTAGATTTTCCCATGGGTGTACCACAAATAAACATTCCAAGAGGACTGAGTGTCTGTTTGCAGACTTCTAATGCAGAAGAATGCTGGAATACCTCTGGAGATCATGGAGCACCTGTAAAGCCACATATGTCTAGAGCCAGCAGCCATAATCTATTCTAAACTCTTCAGTTCTTCCCTTTGCCCTGGGTAATGACATGAAATAATTCTGGGTATTAGGATTTTACATATTTTTGGTTAACATTATTGACTCCAGATTAAGTTTTAATTCTGCCAGCATTGCTTCTTTATCATCAGTTTCCCATCCATTCTACTTGAAAACACTCTTTTAAATGTCAATTAATTTGTTGCAAAACTAACAAGAATTTTCAGGGTTGTAGTGTGTATGTACCACAATAAACAATACTCCCATTTTCAATTGTTCACCAGTAGCCTTATTCCTCTAAATAGTACTGGCCTCTTGGCAGCCATCAGCAGAGAGGTTTTTTAGTAGATATCTCTAGGTTTCATAGCTTGTAAAAAAACTGGTTCTCCTCCATGTGTGCCATATCCTAGATGCAGTCCTTGCTCATATTTCATGCCAGTGCCTACTACCTGGTAGCAATCTGGTGATCCCCAGGAGGGGCATTCCCATTTTAGGGATTTGTGGCTCCTGTGGAATGAGCTGGTGTGTAAGATGCAGAATCCTGTGTTTGGTGCCTAATAAGTAGTGTGAGTACCTCCAAGCCTATACATAGGGGTGGCTATGTTAGGTTTTCTTTCTTCTGCTCAGTTAACTACTAAATCTATAGGAAGTAATATCTTTGCACTCTCTGTCAGATTAGGTTTAAATTGGATCAGTGTGTTCAGACATTGCTGATGGAGAATGGAGATACTCTTCGACTTCCTTATTCTTTTCTTGCTTTTAAAGAAAGGTACATATTCAGTTTCAGTTGGGTCTGCTTGATCTATGACTGGTTAATAGTAATGACAGTTTTCATTGGGTCTATTTTTTTTACTATCTCCGTCAAATCTCATACTTTGGGGAATACAATTTGTAGGAATCATGAATAACAAGTAGGTAATTCATTATTCATGTCTGTCTGCTGGGAAAAAATGTCACAGAGTGGGAGGTGGCTGGACCAGCATTTTGTAATGAATCTATGAAAGGTGGAAAAAACCAAAAACTCATGAATCCTAACTGATTCCTCTGCCTTAAACAATGAATATTATTTCTTTTATGATTACTTGACTTTAATTAATCTTGTGAATATGATTAAGATGCCCACATTTGTCCAGAATTGTAAATTATTAATGCTAATTACACATTTATAAATTATATGCATATGTATATATATACACACACACACACACAGATTTCTTTCATTTGATCATTTGACTTACACTCTAGTAAGTTTGAAAAGGAGGGTTTTTTTCCTTCTGAAAATCTTTGCATTACTGTAAGTTGTTTAATTTTAGATAAAGAGGATGAGCAATGAAAAAGGGCCTGATTGCAGGGAAAGGAGAAAGGAAAGGAAAGGAAAGGAAAGGAAAGGAAAGGAAAGGAAAGGAGAAAGGAAAGGAGAAAGGAAAGGAGAAAGGAAAGGAGAAAGGAAAGGAGAAAGGAAAGGAGAAAGGAAAGGAGAAAGGAAAGGAGAAAGGAAAGGAGAAAGGAAAGGAGAAAGGAAAGGAGAAAGGAGAGGAGAGGAGAGGAGAGGAGAGGAGAGGAGAGGAGAGGAGAGGAGAGGAGAGGAGAGGAGAGGAGAGGAGAGGAGAGGAGAGGAGAGGAGAGGAGAGGAGAGGAAAGGAAAGGAAAGGAAAGGAAAGGAAAGGAAAGGAAAGGAAAGGAAAAGGAAAGGAAAGGAAAGGAAAGGAAAGGAAAGGAAAGGAAAGGAAAGGAAAGGAAAGGAAAGGAAAGGAAAGGAAAGGAAAGGAAAGGAAAGGAAAGGAAAGGAAAGGAAAGGAAAGGAAAGGAAAGGAAAGGAAAGGAAAGGAAAGGAAAGGAAAGGAAAGGAAATCAACTCTCAAGGCTTCAGCTTCTCAGTGTGCTCATGTCCCTTGGCATTACTGAGTGAGACACATTCTGCCATTTCAGGGAAAGTGCTTACCTAAGTTTAGGCTAGGAGATAAACGAACTTGAATAAAAAAACCTCTGTATTAGAAATAGCACAGTGGTTTTTATCTTGACACATTAAAAGACTGGGAGTTCAACAGTTTTTTTTTTTTTTTTTTTTAAATAGTGCACTCTTCCAAGCCTTCTTCAGGTTTTACATGGATATGGACTGTTCTTTGCAGTAACCTTGGCAGTCACACCAAGCATTGTGTCTGCCACCAAAGGAAAAACCATAGTTTAGTGGGTGGGCAGGAGGAGAGAAACTGAGGCATGAATAAAATGATCAGCTGCTTTATTTGTGTAGTTTAAATTGTAATTTACCCCTTAAAGTAATGACCAGTAATCTCATGAAATAAGGCATCTGAAGATTATAAGATCTACGAAGAGAGCTTAGGCTGGATCTAAATCAAGGCACCTAAAACTAATCCTTTCATGTTTTATGCAAATGCATGTTCAAATTCCTAGATCATAGAACTATTATGATTTACATCCATGGTCAAAACAGACTGTTCTGGGAAATTTCTACATGGAAATAACAAGTCTAAACACTTCAGATAAGCTTTCAATGTAGTAAAGGAAATGTTGTGTGGGTTCATGTTAATACTCTAAGCCTGCCCTGTAACAGAGAAGGAGAGATTTGTCCCTTGTCTGGATTACTGGGTGCTCACCTCCCACAAGAATAACATGGATTTGGTCGCAGGCTGCTCAGGGCACAGTCCAAAACTTAAACTGAAAATCCCAAATTTTTAGTTTTAGGCAGGTCTTTGCCCTGGCTCACTGCAGCCCCCACAGACACCAGCTGGAGCAGGGCAGGGAACAGGAACATGTGAGAGCCAGTGGCACAGCATCTCAGGGCTGTGACACCAACGCAGTTTTCCCACTGTGAGAGAGGAAGCAGGAGGGAGCTGTGAATGAGAACAGGTTGGATAAGATCAGATGTTCTGAGGAGGCAAAAGGAAACAGTCTCCCAAAGGCTTGCTGAAAATGTGGTATAGGGCAAAAAGCAGAGCAGCCTGTAAGCAGTTTGAGAGGGGAACAGAGTGTTTTCAGGTGTTTTGGGGAGCCAGACTGGTAGAGTGTTCCTGCAAGAGTGCATTTTCTCTGTTGTGTAAATAATTTAGCAGTGTTGGTGTTTTGCCTTTGGGCAACAGTATTCCCATAAAGTAGTTATTAGTAATACAAGTGGATGTGAGGAAATAAGAAATCTTTTTGGGTCAGAGGATGTAAAGTCACACAGTAGAGGAACAGTTCTTTTTGCACTTTTGTGCAGAGATAAAAGTCTCCTACAGCAGGCCTTCAGCTCCTGAGGCCAGCTACTTGACCAAGCAGAAAACAAGCAAAGTTCTGCTGTTCAGGCATGGGAGCCTTTTGGCTTTGTAGAAAACCTGTGTAACCCCATTTGACTGCCTCCTTCCCCTATCCTGTGGCAGGGCTGGATGTCTACAAAGTCTGAAGAGAAACAATGTTTGTCCTGGTGAAGCTCTGTATCTGCAAGACTATAACGGGCAAAAATTAAAAATAAACAATTATCCAGTAATTTTGACTCGTAATTGAGATTCTTTTTCAAACAGAGAAGTGGTAAGTAAATCCTGGTATAATCTTCATCCTTTGTGAGACTTTTGCTTCTTTACCATGCAGCACTTGACTCTGGCACTCCTTGAGAGGCAGGGGAGGACCAGCCCTCCCCAGCCTGCCTTCCCCCTTACATGTCTCCTGCACTCATACAGATCTCTCTGCTAAACTGTAAGGAAGAGGGAGAACACAGCTCCTTTCATGATCTTGATCTGAAAAGCAAGTTGTCATCTGAAGTAAAAGAGAGAGACTGCAGGGGATGAAAGAAAAGCAATATGCTGATTTTCTGGTCTAGCAGTGCTGTTATTCTACCTGTGTCCCAAGCCCATACACAAATAATTGGGAATTTGCTGTCTTAATGGTTGTTGGGTTTTTTTATTGTACCTCTGTGGCTGTGTGGGTGAATGTAAAAAGGGTTTTGTACATGTATATTTGTATATTTGGTAGACACTGCACAGCTAAAGCCTCTTTCAATTTTCTCTCTAATTTATTTTTAATTTCATAACCCCCCAGGGGTAAATCCTTATTACAAGATGTAAAACCATCTCTTCTACAAAGCAGCTTATTTGTTGATTTTTAATTCAAGCCAGCAGATGCAAAGCTGTAGCTTTTTTCCAAACACTGACAGCTCCTCTGTATATGTAACTATCAAGTGTTTCTCACTGCAAAATTAGTAAAAAAACTAAAACTTAAAATATCCTTTTAGAAAGAGCAAGAAGATAAGGTTTTTATTTCTCTATATCAAGACTATGCTAGACTGCTGAATCTTGAAAAATTCTTAATAGCAACTTACTTTTAAATCTACATTACATTTGCATTAGACTGAATATGAAGACCTACATTTTCAGAATCTCAAGTGCTGAAAGAAGTTGGAGGGTTTGTTTTTTTTGAAGGAGGTCCTCCATAAAAAGAAGGCAGTGCCCTAAGACAGCATTGCTGTGTGCCCTTACATAAATGTGTGTTCACTGGCATCAGTATGTGCTTTGTCTCATGGGAAATGTTGCCCTTAAGCTAACCTGCACACTTTATGGTTTAATATTTGTTTATATGACTGGCTGAAAGTCCAAGTCACAGATGTATTGCAATAATAACAAAAAGACATAATCTGAAATAATTTCTCTTCCTACTCATTCTAATCAAATAATGTTAAAAAAGAAGAAAACCCTTTGAAATGGTTTACCATTTTGTTCAGGTGTAATCATCTACATCATCTAGTCTACTATGTTTACAACTCAAAATACATGAATAATTAGTTTGCTTTGAGTTGTTATCAAGGGAAATAAATTAAAAAAAAAAACCAAAAAAACAACCACCAGGTTGTCTCTTTGCTTTTTTTTAAAAAATAAAGTGTGATGATTTTGTTCCCATCATTGTTTTTACTCTAAAGCAATGTTTATTTCTATTCAGGATGTGAACCTCAGAATAAAGCTCTTGATTCTCTCTGCTTCTCCTTTTACTCTTCACAAGTCAAGGCTTCCCACTTAACTCCTTACCTCCCATTTCCATTCTCTTTGTTGTCTGAATTCACTGAGGATGCCATCTGTGATTGCTGTTCAGAAGTCCTGTCCTGCTGGCAGCCCCACACTTTCTCCAGGTTGTTCCAACAGTTCTTCCACTGTTGCCTTTTTTTGTGTGTTTTTTGCTAAACTGGGACATTTAAGTATGGTGACTTCATTTCAGCCACCTGTCAAAACCAGGACTCCACTGCCTCTGCCTTGATTTGTCCATAGCACTGGACTGACAGTCCCTGCAGAGGATGATCTCCCTTCTGCCTGTCTTCCCAAAAGGTCTCCCACTTTGGAAGTGATTGATGAGCTTTTTGCTTGGCCCAGCATTCTCAGCAAAAACTGCCTCTTTGCATTTTGGAGTATCTCAGAGATCTGTATCAAAGATGAATCACCATATATCAAGTATTTTTTTTTTTATTTTCATCAAGAGCAAAGAAAGAATCAAGATAGCAAAATGAGAGAATTGTGTGTGCCAGTTTAAATTGTAGATTTAATTCCCATCACTGGAAAGTCATTAACCAGAAGTCATGGCCATACATTTATTTTTAAAGCTCATATAGCTGGCCACATCTAAGCAATACAGTGGTCTGTGGCTGGGAACTGAAGAAAGCAGAGGCAAACCAAAGGCACCAAGAGACTTTGTGTCCATGGTCCTGGCAACCTATTGCCAGTGCAGTTCTTGAGCCTGCTGCTTCTCTCTGCTTTCGTAGGTACCATCAAGGTCCTGCTGTAACAAAAATGGATTTAGGTGGGGTTTCCACTGTTGAAATAGAGACTGCAGTTTAATGTATTTGTTTTTTTAGCTTTATCTTTACAATTAAAATGAAAAATTGCTCTGCAATGTCAACCATATATTTCTATTGCATTGTTGTTTTCCAGTTGATGCTTTAAAGGCATAAAAGCTTGAGATACAGTTTCATTCCTGTAAAGGACTTGTCTGTGTAATTTACACTGATTTCAGTAGAAATTAGGATTCCTAATCTCCAATTTCCTTTTAAAAGCATCTCCCTAAATGTATTTTTTAAATAATGGAAATAGTTGTGCCTGCTCAAATCATCACAAAAGTACACAGATGTAGTCATAGTTAAGTCTGATGGATGGGGTTTAGTAAGTGTAACAGGGAAGTGTGGTATGATTAAATGCACTTTTTATTCATTGTCTTCAATATTAATCTACTCACCACCTTGCTTCTGCTGTTTTTCTGCTGCTTACTGAGAGAAAGAAAGAGAAGAAGGGAGGGAGGCAAGAAAGGAAGGGAGGGAGGAAGGAAAGAAGGAGAAAGAAGACTTTTAGCATTTGCAGTTTTGCACTCAATGTCATTATCACTGTAACAAATAATTAGGCTGTTCCCTAATAATATCTCACTGAAAGACCATATGTGTGAGCACCTGTTAATGAACAAACATGAAATGATTCAGATGCTTTGCTTAGGTAAATACCCATTCAAGTCGCTCATCAGGTCCAAGCTTTGGCAGCTATGATTTTTGAATTAACTTTTGAAGTAGTTATCTGTTTTTCTGTGTTTAAGTCTTATAAGATCTGAGATACCTGTGCTATAGAGAGCCTGATGTTTCTGCCATGATACAGCAGCCCAAATACCACTGGGTCTGTTTGAACCAGAGAGTGAACATACATGCAATGAAGGAAAATGATGAAGGAGAATTGGGAAGCCTGAGCAAGTTTTGGTGACAATGGACAATAATGATCCTTTTCTTCTGTGTTTTCCATCACCCATTTGATGATCACAGGCACTTAGAAAAGCTACAGCAATATGAAAAAAATCTCAGGATGGTGGGGTTTGCTTAGAAAGTTTCAAATACTATTCATAGTACTTTGACAGTACAAGTAAACCCTACTTAGATTCCTTTTTAGGCTTACAGACTCTGAAGGACCTCCAGTCACACAGTATTCAGTCACAGTCTGCCCCTTTCACTGTGAGGTCTCATCATGTATGGAACTTACTGTAATGCAAATAAGTTACAGGTTTGCCCACCCTCATTAATGAACTGTTTGAATGGAGAACAACAATAATCCCTAGTCTGCCATGAGGAATGCTTTGACCTTTTGAAAGTTGTGGGTTTGATCTGCAGGCTGTATTGTAGTGTCAGTTTTCAAGTGGTGAAGATTAAATACTGGGTGATTGACAGGGTTCCCATAGAAGGCAGCAAACCTGCCTACTTAAGGAAAAAGAATCTGGGAGCAGAGCAGCTGTCACCCAAAATTGGTCTCAGTGCAGCCTTTCTACAAACAAGTCTGATACTTTGAACCTCTAGGATCAGAATAACCATCCTTGGAACAGAATCTGTTATATGCCCAAATGTGATGCTGTTACTCTCCTGCTCTAATATTCTGTCATATTTAAAAATACTGATAATCTCCCACTCTGGCAAAAAAACCTGTTGCATGATATGTGCAACATACAGCATTTTATCAGTGTGTATGGAAAGTATAAATGTATAAACTGCTCCATTCTTTAGCACTTTATATGTGCACTCATATATATATATATATAAAAATAAAGGTAGAACACATACCTGGTCTGCTCAAGCTACATTTGTTTTTCTTGCTGATGTTTACATCTTAAGTGAAGTGTCAGTGTCTGACCCTCACATATTACTTTGCCAGGCTGCTCTTTTAATATCTGCTGGACAAATAGGGTGTGTTAGTTTTCACTTCCTTGCAATATCTCTTTGTATATGGTGGCTTTCACTGCTGAGTGTAAATGCAAGAGATCTAGATAATTTTTCTGGACAGGCAGGTATTTGGGCCATGTAAACCTAACTCCTACATAATTGCTCTTATTTATTACCACAGGAGAAGAAAACTTGCTGGCAATTTTGAAGAGAAGATGGTGGAAGTACATGATCCTGGGAATAATAGATATAGAAGCCAACTACCTGGTAGTCAAAGCTTATCAATACACAACTCTTACCAGTGTGCAGGTAAGGACTCAAAGGATTTCCTCCTTTGAGGTAAGATAATAGGTCCAGTGGGGTCAGTGGGATTTCATCCATTTGCTTCAGTCAACCAATAGCTAATTGGTGCCTCTGACTTGTGTACTTTTTAATGCTGACTTGTAAGACACATTTTTTCATATTGAACTGTTTTTATTATTCAGTATCTTCCAAACTATACAAAACATTCTGACTTTAATTTTAGTTCTCTGTGCTAAAGCATTCATAATCACATTTTTTCATTATCTACATAATTTTTTCCTTTGAGGAAATATTTTTAGATTGGCTGAAATGCTTTTCTCACTTTGTATTGTACTTGCAGAAAACACAAGCATTTCTTTTAGGATTCCTTAATTAGATCTGAGTTTCTAAATGTATGTGGTGGGTTGCCCTGTCTGGACAGCAGGTGACCATGAGCAGCAAGGGAATCTCTGCTCTGGTGCCTGGAGCACCTCCTCCCTTCCTTCTGCACTGCTCTTGGTGTCTGCAGGGCTGCTGCTCTCACATGTTCTCACCCCTCTCTCTGGCTGCAGACTCTGTTGCTTTTTCTTCTCCCTACTTATCTGTGTTATCCCAGAGGTGTTACCACTGTCACTCATGGGCTCAGCCTTGGCCAGCAGCGGGTCCATCTTGGAGACAGCTGGTATTGGCTCTGTCAAAATCTAGCTGCTTCTCAGAGAAGCCACCCCTGTGGCCCCCACTACTGTCACAGCCTTGCCAAGCAAACCAAGTAGAGGATGCTTAGGATCCCATCATTAGATCAGGGTGCAAAAGTTGTTATTAAGTAAAATGAATGCAGTTTTTGTGAGAAAGTCCTACTTCAAAGCAAGCCTTTAGATGTGTTATGTAACAGCTTAACTGCAGCTATCAAAAAGTATAGTCCCTGCTAAAGGATAATATGTGCAGTGGACAGAAGCTAGGCTACCTATTTCTTCAAAGATACAATCTGGATATTTTATATATAAAAACACAAAAGAATCAGGCATCTTCCCATTTATGTGGAAAGCTGAATGAGAGAAACATTCTTAAGATACTGGAAATTGTCTGTCTTGGGAAATCATCATGTACTTCATTGCTACTTGGTCTAAAACAAGCCTTATGCCTCTTTACATTGTTTTTAAATAACTGAGCAACACTGGGTAGTGTTCAATGTATTTTACATCTTACTTGCCTGAAGTTTGCATTAGAGCTAATAAAATAAAGGAGCAGCAGTTAATGTTTTGCAGGATCAAAGCTAATTAAGAGTACATTTCTTCCACAGCTGAAAAACAGTGTTGGAAAATCCTGAGCTTTTTTAGCTGAATAAGAAGCAAAAATAGAAGTAAACTATGAATTCAAGAAATTTGAATGTGAAGTTTATGCTAAATATTCACAAGTGCCTCTGGCATCAGAATCTGGGTTTGAGGATTCTTTGAATCATGCCCAGACAATGTAATATTGTTTTCAACACTTTTCCAAATCTGATTACTTAGTATAGAATAAAACTTAAATCCACATAAACCTCATATTCTCTGATTTTACAGCCACTAAAACCTCGAAGAGAAAAGCAAACTGAATTGCTTCTTTTGTGTGATTAACTACCAGCAAGTATAAATAGTGGACTGAGCAGGATGATGGGGGCCATTGAATCCCATCTCCCAAAGCCAGCAACAAGCGCGTATCAAAGGTTCATCTGGCCAGGCCACCTGTGAACCCCCACTTCCAGAAGATGCAGATCCTCCAGCCAGCAATGCAATGAGCATGGCCTTTATTGTATTGTGTCAAGAGATCTAAAGTTACAGGGTGATAGGGAAGCAGGCAGGAGAGTACAAGGGCATTGCCTGTGCCTCGACAGGGAATCTGTTAGCTAAAATCATCCACGTTCTTTTAAACAGAGAGAGAGAGAGGAGTGTCAGAGGAGAACTGTCAGAGGGCACAGACAATGCCATGTCCATTTTTAGACTTCTTCCACATCAAAATTACAACAGAGTTCTGGTTTCTTTCCCAGCTTGAAAGAAGGAACAGGTAGGAACTCAAATTCTGTCAAGCTTTTTCCCAGGCTTGGTGTGAATAAAGGGTCACCTTTTCCCATAGTTGTTCTTGTTTGCTGGGATGCATGTGGAGTGACTGGGAATACCTGCTGCATTTTAAATTCATTTCATGCCCTAATATAAAAAGTGACAAGGCCAAAGAGACTATGAGAATGGGACAAGTATGAGGTAATGCATTAAGATGTTGAATCAAATAAAATGGCTACATTTTCTGAAATGTAGCCAAACACTCTATTTCATTTGAAGAAGAAACAGAAGCAGCTGAGGGAATTATTCATCATTGGTCTAAGTGTGTCATGGTATGAAATGAAGACTGAAAAGAGTGGAAAATAAAAGATGAAGCAAAGAAAGCTTTTCCTAGAATCTGATTTTTGAAGAAGCAAACAGGACTCTCAAGAGAAAGGAGCTCTCTGTCCTAAAAGGCCTGATCCTGCAGGAGCTCTACCTGTGAGGCTATAAATGCTTGCTGGCACATAGCAAAAATTGTTCAAATCCTTTCAGAACTGAGACCCAAGAAGATATTGCTGCCTGCTACAAATCAGCATGGCTTTGACTGAGGGCTGTGAGAGTTATGCTTGTGTATATATTAGACTGAAAATTGAGCCCTTCAAGTCAATTCTGGGGAATTTTATACTCAACAGGATGTACATTGAGGTTTTTCTGATGGAGAAAATGTAAGAGTTTTTAAAATTGTCATTTGAGTAAATGAGAAGTTTTGCAGTCTTTTTATAGTGCCGGTACACGGACCATTTTGGTAGGAAATGAGTTTTAGAGCACATCCTTTTTTCCACATGACATCCCTGCTCCCTCATGCAAAACTAACATGCAAGTGTACAGTGCTTGTGATGCTTTTAGGCAAAACCACATCACACTGGTCCCAGGAGAAAGCCAAAGCTTAACAGTAAAAATGCACCTTTTTTGCAAATGCTTTGATTTCAGCTTCACCAAAAAACTCATAGCATTCAACAGCTTTGTTTTCCAAGTAGCTTTACACTCTTGGAACTTTCAGAGTTTCTAGTTTTTACTCCATTTTTTTGTTTTTTTAAGTATTTGGTATTATTTCATCATGATTCCATGAAAAGACTGAAAATGGTGCCCTACTTTTTCTCAGTGTTTCACACCCAAATTTTCCTGTATTTTAAGATTCTCCTTTGGCTTTGATCTGGGAAAACAGGATTTTCTAATAAACCTTCCTACATGTCTTTCTCCAAATGCCTTCAGATTCATAGTGAATGAGAACACGTAGGCACAAATTAGAAATGAATATGGTATCTAACCTTTACTTTTGGACATGCTTCTGATTATTTCAAACCCTCATGTACTCTATAATTACTATCTGAGAATGTGGCAGTAAGTTTCATCATAAGATGAAAGCAAAGTACTGTGAAGCCTAGAAACACATAATTTTCCTCTTTAAAAAAGCCCCAACAAACAAGTAAAATACCTCCCTTACAAATTATGTAGCATAGAATTTAGATTGAAAAATCAATGCACCATTTATATTTCAGTCATCAAGGTGTAGGTCATTTGCTAAGGATAAAATCCAAGTTACCCTTTTTTGGCACCAGCAGTCCAGTCCAAAGACAACTTGGTTCAATGGAACAATGCAAGAAACTCACATCTAATTGTCTACAAATCTGAAATGTTGTGGTCATCTATTATCCCTTCTCTTGCTGCTCAGAGCACGATCTTGGTGCATAAAAACATGCTTGAACCTATCAAGTTGCTTCTTTGGTAACTTTAAGCTCTGGTTCTTTGCATGTCCAGAGTGATTCTGTGTTGATGCAGATAGATACCTAAATACCTGCCTCCGTTAAAAAACTTGAAGGCTAAGTATTCCTGCACCAAGGTACCCCAAAGAACTCAATTTGTTAGATAAGATCTTAGCACACCTCAGGTGCTTGCAGAAAGCCTGGAGTGCTTTCCAAATAGTAAGTGTGGAGCCACCTTTTTCATAAAGTCATAGCTTTTAAAGCAGTGGCCCACAGAAAGGGCTTGACTTAACTCCATCTCAGCTGAGGGGATGGTAACTCAAGCATCCTGTGTCCCTGCAAATGCTCAGGTTAGTACATGAAAACTGTTCCTTAGGAAAAAAAACTGAGTATAGAAAACATAAGTTAAAAGGCACAGGAGTTTGTAAGTGGATCAATTTGATATCCAAACTCACCTATTTTGAGAAGTACCAGACACCAGTCATACTTAATGTTATCAGCCTTTGTGTATTGATTCCCCAGATGGCCCAAACTTGTGAAATGATCTTTAGTTTCTGTTTGTTGTATTACTCTGACATTTTTCAGCCTTCTTGCATGTCAGCTGTACCAGATACAGAATGTACACTAAGCACTCCCTTGTACACTAGCACCTGGTCCCATGGACTTGTTTTAAAAGCTATGTGCTTAACTTTCAGGACTGCCTGTGGTAATGTGTGTCGTATTTATCCTAATGGGTTTTACAGCAACCCTGGTGTAGGCCAGTGGAAGGTTTAATAACTATTCAAGAAGGATGTTTTAAATACTGTTAGAGACAGTTTTTCACAGCAGATAAAACTGCTTTCCCCCGAGAGAATTAAAAGATTCAGAAGTTATAGCAGTTATTTAGATCTAGATATTAAATTTCCTTGAAACCATGTTTTAACTTCAACTTGCTTGTACTGCACTTACAGTGTACCACACACATACTTCCTCCCAAATCCGTAGTGTCTTCAACTAAGCTTGTTATATACTAACAATTGTAACCTTTTCTGCCTATACTTGCTTTTTCATCATATCAACCTGTATTATGAGGCAGACTGCCCTCACCCTTCTCCATAAATTAGTTAGCTCTCCTTGCTCCAATGCATTGTTCTATCATCTCTGTATTACACTCATGTTCCACTCTCTAGAGGTTGTCCTTTTTCTATGTGATGACATCACACAGAAATCTGGATTATTTCTGCAACACTTTGAACAATAGTACTGCAGAGTGTGCACACAATGTCACAGGAAGAGAGGCACTGTCAAGGAGAGAGAGACGTTTCCAAATAGCGATTTGTCTGGTAATTTATTCCTTGGGCAATCAAGCCTTTGATTGGCATGATGAAAACAAAGGTAGTAAAAGCTGGGATTTATAGACACCAGGAGACAGGCTATAAAGCTATGATGCTGATGTTCTCAACTACTCTTAGATCACTGCAAGGCTCAGCAGTACATTACACTTCCAATTACCTCTGGCAGTTCTCATATCTCAACAACTGCCACCAGAAAAGGAAAGGAGTCAGCAGTAAGTGCTTATTATAGGAGGGCTGGATGGCAATAGACTTCACTTTGTTCTTGGTCCCTGTGGACTCAAAGTACATTGAGGCAGAAGCTTTGAGATGGTTTTGAAGCGAATCTGGGAGGTGGGCAGCAGGGCATATGCAATGTTGAAGTTGTTGATCCACTTTGTCTGGTGTCTGCTAATGTGAATTATCCCAAAAGCAGAGATAAATTCCACTTCTTTGCTTCCTCCTCCCACCCTATGAATGTAAGATTGACCATACTTTCCTGTTCTGCTTCAGGGCAGTGAGGAAATAGTGCAATGTTAATAAAGTTTGCAGATCAGCATTTTGCAGAAGTGTTGCATACTATACATTTATGCTGTGAGAAGCTATCTTGTATCCAGTTTATTATCAGACTTCAAGTTACTGTTGTCTTTAACTTGTTACATATCTGTGCTGTGCCAACCAGGCCCTACAGTATCCATGGTCTCTGCATGTGGGTTTGAAGCCAGTATCCAGAGCTCCTGCTTGTCCTGGCAAAATTCACCCAGAGCCAAACTTTTTGCTAGCATAGATATGCAAAATCCCATTAAATTCAGTGTCCATTACATGAGCAGAGTTTCTGGCCTCCTGTGCCCATTTTGCATATTCTGGCAGGTGGCATGCAAAAGCAGAGGTTTTCCTGTAGGAGACATCCATGAATTTTCTTAGGCAGGGATCTCATCCCCCACATAGGCTACAGCAGGTGATGACATGGAGAAGTTTCTGATGAGTAACCTTGGGAAAATCGTCTGCCTTATCCAGTCATCTTACTTTAAGAGAAGCTAAACAGAAAATGGGGGAGATTCTGCAGAAACACGACTGCTGGCAGAACTGTCTCACAATGATCTTTTTGTGACAATGGCATGTAGAATCAGAGGAAAAAGTCAATTAAAGGAAAGACCATTTGGTCAGTTTGTTGGTCAGTTTTCCTGGTGTCTGAGCAGATCTGTATAAGCACAGCTGGAGTTCATGTCCGAAGAAGAGATGAAGAGGTATTTTTTAAAGGAGTGAAGGTGTGATTATTCATGTTGGTAGTAAAGCATGTCCTTGTGTAGAGAGTTCAGAGCAGAGGAATGTGGGTTGGATGTGACCACCACCTTTCATTTAACATAACTTCAAGAAGACACTAAACTCCTTCTATGTACTCAGAAAGCTGAAGCTGTGAGATTCCTCATCTCAGCTTTTGATACATACAAGTCAAAGAGAGGTGAAGGTCTTTCATTAGTCAAAGTTTTAAGTGAGTTTCCACTGAGAACAGATTAAAGAATTAAAGATTAAAGAAATTGAGAGGAACAGTTCTAGAAGCATCAAGAAAAAAAAAAAATTGAGATCTTGTAGGCAAAGTGGAGAAGACTGGGAGCAGTCTTGTGGCTTTTGTTTTTTCCACATTGTGGAAATGCATGTTTGTACATTTTTTAAACCAAATTACTTCACTGGTTCTTTCACCAGTCTCCCTACCTGTACATTTTAACTGAATGAAGAGTCAATGGTTTCATATTAATTTTGTGATTAAATAAAAGCCATACAAGAAAGTGGTAAAGTTGTGATGAGGTAGCAAATAGATACATGCAAGATAAAAACAACACTCATTTTTTATTTGAATTACTTGAAATAACCCTGTCAGAGATGCTGCCAGCATCCACACCTTTCCTGCAGATTTTGGTTGCAGGGCAGAGTAATTGCAACACAGCTCCCCTGGCAGCTGGCATCCAGCTCTGTGAGGGTTCACATCTCACCTGCTGGTGTTGAATCAAGGGTGTGTGGTATTGTGAAAGTGGTGTGAAAGCAGGAGGAAAAGCCCTTGGACGGGCTGCAAACCCATTCTTCCTTTTTAAAAAACAAAGTAAGTAGATAACAGAAGCTGTGTCTCTTACTGGATATAGCACTTGCTGTTGTATTAAAATTTCCAGGTCACATGCTGAAATTCTGTAGCCATCATGTGCAGTTGACCATGCAACGTTTGATGGGTAGGACACTGATTTTAGTGATCCCTCTGCTCTGGAGAGCAGTGTAAGTAGAGAGTGCAGCTGATCCACATGATTTGCTGGAGGGCAGCACTAATGAGAAACCCCTAATGTGAAAAAAAAGGGCTTATAACTGGGGGGAGTAATATCCAATGAATGTTTAAAAAGGAAGATTCAGCTCAGCTGTTCCCATAGGGAGTTTGCTGACCAGCTTTTTTCTTTCTGATATCACTGCAGATCAGCAGTTCACACTCTGTATTACAGACCTTTCTTCTAAAGCTTGCCAGCTCTCCCTTCCAGTGATTTAACAGAACATTCTTGCTGTAGATATGCAGAGACATGCTGAATTTGTGAGACCAGAGACTGGATTTTTACTGTTAGCAAGAGAGTATTTGTCTTTGATTCACAAGTATAATAATTTAACAAGCAAGTAATCAGAGGAAATAGATTTCAGCTTTGTGTTCCATCAACAGACTTGTATGCAGTGTGGTATCTTTTACAGTCAAGTAATAATCAATTTCTACAACAACGTAACATTCTTATAGTAAAAAGAAGTGTCTTATAGGACAGTATAGCAATAGAATACATATTTTTGTATCCTGCCTTCTCAAGCAGCCCCAATCAGAGCTGCGACTGAAGAAAGACACAAAAAAACACAGCAGTGTCAAAGAACATGGTCTGCACCACCCTATGGCAACATAGGAAATATGGGGTTTTTTTAGGTTAGTGAGATATAATAACTTCTCCGATTAAAAGGAATGTTGATGAAAATCAGACAAGTCATTAATTTACCTTAATGACAGGGTATAGGTAGTACCTTTCAAATAAACAATTAAAAGAAAGGATAAGATCAAAGATAATTATTTGAGAAATACTGAAAAACAACTGACCTTTATGTACTATAAATGAAATTCAGCTAAGAATAATCTGTACTGTAAAAGCTTTATAGACAGAAAAATTACAATTAGGTATAATATGTTTTCTTAATAGCTGAAATAATTAATAACAAAGAAAGAAAAAAAGGCAAAACCTCCCATCAATAAAAAAGCCATGTTGCAGATGAGGTAATCCTCAATCTCAAATATTTTGTCTGAGGAATGCATGTACATTTTTTCTTCTACTAGACCAGATAATCTGAGGAAAAAAAGAAAGGCAGGGTGAATTTAGTCCTAGAGAAGTGAAATTTAAAGCAATACCTGAAAAAGAGTTAGGTAATATTCTCTAAGTTATCTTATTGGTTACATTGTAGTAATCTAATTTATTGTTGCCTACCTCATTGTTTAATTAAAGGTATAAACTAAGTACAGTTTAAGAATTATATGTCATGTTTGTATCTATTGATGCTGCAGGATTCCAAATAACAATTTGTGAATTAGACTTTGGACTGCCACCCCAAGGAGGCATTTTCTAGCTGTTATCAGCATTGTTTATTTGTGAAAGGCTCTGTTCACACATCCTTTCATGTTACTGCTTAAAAGACAACCATTCACATATCTGAAAGCATAGGTATGTTTAAATATTTATGGAATGAGAGGAATTTTTAAAATCTTCCTCTAGAAAACTGTTAGTGGGAATTTGCCTGTTGAAGTACACATGGGGCAGGTACAAGCCATTTTTGAACTCAGAATAATTTAGACTCATAGAACAGCCCAGCTTGGGAGACCCCTCCAAGCTGGTCCAGCCTTTTGTGTGAAAGGGAGCCTAGATGAGATTATTTAGTACCATGCCCAGTCATGTCTTGAAAGTATCTGGTGACCCTACCTTGTCTCTGTGGAGTTTGCTCACTGTAAAACAAGTTCTTTCTTTATTGAGATGAAACCTTTCCCAGTGTAACTTGTGTTCCTTGCTCCTTGTTGTCCCTCTGCTCCACTCTGATGAAGCACCACCTGGAATACTGCATCCAACTCTGGGGCCCACAGGAAATCCATAGAATTTGAAGCAAGTCCAGAGGTGGCCACAAAGATGATTAGAGGAACAAAACACCTCTCCTCTGAAGAAAGGCTGAGCAAATTGGGATTGCTCAGAATGGAGAAAACTCTGAGGTGACCTTGTAGCAGCATTTCAGTGCCTAAAGAGGTCAGCAGGAGAGCTGGAGAGGGACTTCAGTAATGACAAGTAGTGACAGGACAAGGGGTAAGGGCTTTAAACTGGGGGAGTGCAGGATTAGATTAGACAGTAGGAAGAGATTATTCCCTGATAGGATGGTAGGGCACTGGAACAGGCTTCCCAGAGGAGCTGTGGATGCTCCATCTCTGGGAGGGTTCCAGGCCAAGTTGGATGGAGCTTTGAACAACCTGGTCTGGTGGAAGCTGTTTCTGCCCTTGGCAGGGGCTCGGAACTGGGTCATCTTCAAGGTCCCTTCCCATCCATATCCTTCTACAATTTTATGATTCTGTGATTCTCCATGGGATTTCTGCTAAAGAAAGAGCCTCCATCTATTTGTAGCCACACATTACGTGGCGGAAATCTGTGGTGAGGTCAGAAAACAGTAAGTTAAAGTCACCTGTTCAATGCCCACTGGGAGGGAACGTGCCAGAGGCATCCAAACCTTCAGGGATAGCTGTGAGTTTTTTGTGTTCTGCCAGTAAAGAGGCCTGACCATGACTTTTAGATGACTAGCTCTCACTTTAAATGCAGAACCTGCTTTTAGCATCAACCATTCCCATTTGTAATTTCCCTCATCTGTTCTGCAGCTCTTTGGGACTGTTTAAGCCTGCAAAGAACAGCATGGTCCCACTGATAAACCAGTTTTCCTCCGAAGCCTTTTGCCTCTCACTTTCTGGGAAATCTTTGTTTTCACTGCACACTCCTGTTTTTCAAAGGAAGTTTCAGGGGAATTATTCTCAGTCCAAAAATTGGGTTTTTTTTATTTTTGCTGATCTCACAAATATAATGTTGATTATGTATGTATCTCACATGCAAAAAATAGCTTTCTGAGCACTAAAATTCTTGGAATAATCCAAAAATCTTTCTTTCTTTAAATAGCACATGGATGGACAAAGAAGCTAAAGGGGGTTTGATCTTTATTTGATAATGGTGTCCTTAGTGTAAAATCCCACTAAGAAAGAAAGTAACATGTGATGAGTTCAAAGGGAAGAAAAATCAAACAACAAAATCTAAAATAAGTGTAACAATATCTGGAGTGTCTTTTTTCAGAACTATAGACACAGTTCACGGTTCTCCTTCCTTTTCATTAGGAAGAAGATGCATGTCATATAATTTTGGTGCATGCTGTATTAATGGGCATTGAACAGTAGTGTATCCTGCACAATTTGTTAAATCCCATCATTAGTCTACAGAATTGCAACTCTTCATTGCCTATATCCTTTTAAGAAGTGGGATTAAAGTCAAGTTTCTCTATGTGTTTCTTATACAGGATTTTTGTTTCCTGGTGACATGCAGTTAGTTTAGGTTCTAAAATATATTTTAATTTGAAAATCTGAAGGTCCTCTTATGAACATTTGGTGCATTTCTTTTTTTATCACATCTTCTCTGGGCCTATAGCTTGATGGCTCGAAAAAAACCCAAACAATTAAAAATTGTGTTTCATAACATTTCTTTGAGACAGCTCTTTCCAAGGGTACATTGGCAAGAAGACTGAGTTTCTTGCACTGCACACAAGATGGGGTTTTGGGTTTTTTTCTTTCAAAGGCATATGGGACTCTGTTTTCACAGAGATAACAGTCACGGCAGGGGCCAGATTTTCATGAGCATTCTGCATGCAGCAAACCCCTGATTTCTATAGACAGATTTAATAAATCTGGTCAACTTGTGTGTTTTGAACATTCTGATTATCTCGACCTGAAATGACTGAATCAAAGCATATGTCTAGACTGCAGGGAAATTACCTTCAGTCCCTGTCTATTAATCACCAGAGGTGAGGACCAGATGGAGTGGTGTGACTCTCTTTTGGCCCAGGTTTTCTTCCCATGGCTTTGAAATATGCATCTGAATCCAAGAGCAGTGTGTTTGAGTGTTATAGAGCAACAGCTCTCCTGGATTTGTGGAATTGTTATGGACAGTCTTACCCCTGTGTCTGATGTATGAAGAGTCTCTTGAATACACTTTCTCTTGGTAGAAAGTGCCATCACAAACTAAATAACCCTCTGTTAGAATCTGTCCCAGTATTTTAAGGCAAAGTATTGTCAGGTTGATGTGTTCTTGATTTTTGTTCTCTGTTTTGGCAGCTCCTAGACTGTTTTGTCATCCCAGTGGTGATACTCCTCTCCTGGTTCTTCTTACTGGTACGATACAAGGCAGTGCATTTCATTGGGATTGTGGTCTGCATTCTGGGCATGGGCTGCATGGCAGGAGCTGATGTCCTCGTTGGGAGACAGCAAGGAGCAGGTCAGTGACAATGAATGGGTTGTATGGCCAAGCTCTGTTCAGAGAAGCCATTGACCAGCATGTGTCAGACTGGGGCCAAAAAAGGGGGAAATTTGGCAAGAAATTCTGTACCTTGGTGGATCCAATGCACTGGAGTGTTCAGAGTTGTCACTCTGTCAGAAGGGCAAAAAGGGGTCAACACTTAAAAGTCAGCAGTGCTGCAAACAGTTTTCTTGGGCCCTGGTCTTAAAACACAAGTCACCCTCTGCAAGCTAGGGGGACAAGCTAAATGTTTGCAGTTTTGTTCTCTTTTGGCTTAGCTGTTTGACTGCAATATCTTCCTTTCCAAATTGGCTACATTTCTGAGTCATAAGCAACTCTCACATCCACTGTGTGCTCTTACTTCTCAACTTTCCTAGTTTTTCTACAGAGGTGGGGTCACATGGTAGGGGCTAAAATACACCAGTTGGGTGTCTATATACTATCAGGTGGGTTTAGCACACAGTCTCATACTAAAGCTTTGGGACTTGACTGTAATGTTTTTGTAAAGAACCTCCTTACGTGTAAAATGTTCCTTTTTTTAATGTGTGGCATCATATGAATAATGTGTGTGTATCTATTAATGCAGACCAGACAGAGTTAGATTTCATCGATCAACTTCCCCTGTCACATTGATTTCTCTAGCGCCAAGCCAAATGATGTGGGAAGGCTGGAAATTCTTTTCAAAGATTGTCAATTAGGCACAGTTTTCATTCTTAATTAAGAGCACTGAATTGTGAGCAGAGCATAATACACTGGGATTTAAAATTCTTGACTCAGCTTTCTGAATACAAATGCGAGTGCTGTAAAAACTGTGTTTGCCAGAATGCTACTAAATAAAACAAGGGAGTTTTTGACAGTGCTCGCCATATCTCCCTGCCCCCTTTTATCTCTGTCCTTAATCCTGAAAGGAGAGTTTTAGTTACTGGTCTCCTCCAGAAGTACAGAGCCCTGGCCCAGCTGAGAAAGAAATAGTAAACTCTGTGCTGTGTAATCAGCCAGCCAAATCTGTGTTTGGAATGGCTGATTTCTGAGGGATTGGGATTTCAAACCAGGGCTCCAGAAGAAACATCCTGTGTCCCAGCAGTCTGGAGAGTAACATGCTTGAGCTGGTGAGCTGTGGGTCAGCAGGAGCATGTGGGACAGTGGAAGCAGACAAAGAACAGATTGAAGAATGCTGACACTTTGCCATCCAACTGCAGTAATTAGATGATATCTGCCATGTTTATTACTAAAGCATGGGTATAGCTGTTAAGTAAGTTTTCTCCAGAAAGGCAAAGACAAGGCTGTGGACAACTGGAATAGTAATTGCTAGGAAAGAAATAAAAAAACATCTTTTACAACATTTTTGCGCCAGCATATAAAGTTTTGATGTACTAAATCCTTGAGTGCCGTGTATTATTCTAATCACTGCATCTCAAAAAGAAGTCATTGGAAAATAAGCCTGTATGAACTTTGGAGAAAGGTGAGCAGACTGTTCAAGGGCATAAAATGGATTTGGATAAAGAGGCAGTAGCCAGACTAGGATATTCCATCTCTCAGAAAAGGCAAGAAAGAGACTGTAAAGGTATATAAAGTCTTCAGTGATATGGAGGGGGTCAATACAGTGATTTTTAAATATTTCTCAGAAAATTATGGGATGACTAATACATTTTTAAGGTATCCAGCATAAAAGTTGAAAGCATGATATACTTATTAATAGTAGACAAAAATACACGGATTTTACACAAATTGATGAAGAATCCCTCAAAGTTTATTAAATTTGATATTCTAATGCAACTTCTATCTCAGAAAATGCCTAATCTACTGAGAACTGGCTGATAAAAGTCCCTTTGTACTTCCCTGTTTGTTTATGCTCTCCTCAGCCACCCTGTGCTGCTGAGCACCAGGAGAGGTTCCAGTGTCAGTCTGGTGCTCTGAACAGATCTCAGCTCCCTCTTCTGGGAAAGCCCTGAAGGTTGAGGCTCACACTCAGCATGAGAGCTCTTTGGGAAGAGCTATCAGGGTGTGATGCTTGAGGCCATCCCATCTGTGTGAAAATGCTCAGCCTCTGAGCTGCTTTTGTTTCACAGATGCAAAGGGTTGGTATTTTCGTCCCAGCAGAAGTTCTAAGGTCAAAAGCTTTTTCAGCAATACTTCCCTGAAGTGTCAGTGAGTAGCTGCAATAAATACCAAATAAGTGAGCTCAGTGAGGAATCAATGGAGCCACTGTGAAATATGAAATGCATCGGGGTATGAATAAGTTTTGTAAAGTGCTGATGGTTATTTTAAATTAAGAACATCTTCCATTACTGATTGCAAAAGAGGACTAAAATAAGGAAAAAAAAAAAAAGAAAAAACCAAACCAAAACAAAATACCAACAACAAAACAACCAAATCATAAAAGGATTAATGGTCAAATATAAGCGTTGCCAGTCAATAAACATTCAGAACAGAAATTCAGTGAAAGGCTGGATGAGTATACAAAAACAAATCTAGAAATGCTAGTTAAATACACAGAAGCCACCTCTCATCTGAGCTGAAAAATGTTGGAAACTTTGTTGGAAACTTAGTTGGAAACTAAGAGAGCATTACTGGGAATATTTTACACTTTACTCCATCCCTATTGTCCTTAAACAACTGATACTTTTCTGGTGCTTATACCCAGTATTGGAGGCAGGATTAATGAACCCTTCGTCTGTCCTCTTATGACCATTTTTATTATCATCAATTTCTTCTCCATAGAAATTTCAGCACTACACTTTGAAATGATAACTGAAGGCTTAAAAGAACTCCTTAAAGAAAAACGTTGAAATGCTGGTTTTGAACCAATCAGAATGTTTGGTTTCCATTTTTATTTGCTGCAGTGTATATTTTACAAATCAATCGAAATAAAGCTTTAAAAGGCAGGGACATAAAAACTAAATCACAGTATTTTAAAAGGAAACTAGCTTTCTTCTTAAAAAATGCAGTTTAGTACTTCAGCATTTCTGAAGTACATTTCTGAAACTTTTCAAAGAAAAATCCATTATATCCAGCCTTTCAGAATATGGTTCTGCAGCAATATCTGACAGCTTTGTGAAGCTGTAGCTCTTGTAGAAATAATTTAACAAGCCATATGTGCAGAGGGAATTGCATGCACCAGTTTGCAAAGCTGGGACCTCAGTTTTCAAGCTGGAACTTGATCTTGATCAAATGTCACTGCAGCTCTCCCAAACACCCAATAATAAAATCTCCCAAGACTTAAAAAGATTTCAAGCAGTCTTTGATAACAAAATGTTTTAGTAATTCTGTATACCTGGAGATATTGAAAATACGTTTTGTTATTATTTGCATGCATTAGGTACTGCTGTGTTAATTGAACTTCTTTTAAAAATCTGTCATTATCATCACCCTGTCTACACCCCATCTTTCCTCTTCCCTTTCTTGTCAAACAGCTCCATGTGAAAATGAGGTCAGTATTAGGTTGTAATGATTCCTTCACTCATTTCACAGGTACACAGAATTTTTCAGTTGTCCTCAGATCTAAGTACTGAACATGTTTTAGACTAGTTAAATTTGAAGATGAGATGCAAACTGCTCTATAGAGCTGAGTCACATTTTTTCTGCAAAGATGAAAAAAGTAGTAATAATAAAATAAAAAGGATTGGTCTCTGAAGAGTGTCACTTGGATTCTATACTTTTTTTTACAAGTCTTTCAGCTCTCCCTTTGTCTCTGCTAGACTTGGCTGGTGTATTGCATGAAAATTGTTCAAATGACAGAACATTTGCATTCATTTTATTAACCCAGATAACCCAGATACGTAGTGACTGAGGAATTAAATCTCCAGGGAAGAACATGCAATGGGTTTGGACAAAGAAGGTTGTTTGGAGGCATTATGATTTTTTTTTTTTTTTTTTTATCCCTAGGTGAAAATAAACTGATAGGGGACCTCTTAGTCCTTGGTGGAGCAACGCTCTATGGCATCTCGAACGTCTGTGAGGAGTACATCGTCCGAAATCTGAGTCGAGTGGAATTCCTGGGCATGATCGGACTCTTTGGCTCCTTCTTCAGTGGAATTCAGCTGTAAGTGGGCAGGTTTGAGCCCACTAAGGCTCAAATAAGGGCAGCTGTGGCCTCTCTTGAGATACACTAACCACTTCTTCCAAATTAGCCCTTTCCTGGTATCCTCTAATCTTGGAATTTGCATTGGTCTTCATATTTTAAATTGGTGATTTGAATAATAACACAAATTTTTACCCAAGTACTCTAATTTAAGGGCCAGTGTCCTTGGGTAGCCACATGAAGAGGGAGAAGACACATCCCACCATCTTGCTGGTGAAGACAAGTGGCTACTTCATGTGTTAGTCTGAGCTGTGAATAACAAAATCTACGGCTTCTTCTGGTTCTGTTTTTTTACTTTTAGAAAGCCAGGTTGATTTCTAAAGTGGTAGAAAACACATCCAGTCAGAAGGTATTTCACTAGTTCACTTGTTCTGTGTAACTACATTATGATATCGCAGAAATCATGAAAAAGCCTTTAAGAAAATGGCCTTTTCACTTCAAAAATATTTAGCACATAGAAGATTGTTTCATGGGTTTCAGGATCTACAGAGTCTGGTCTATATCCACATGTACCTAATGAGCATCTCAACTGCAAGCCTAATAGCTGGAAGGTGGCTTCCAATGTTGCAGTACTGTGACCGATGTAAAAGTAGCCCTGCAAGATTGCTGCATTTGGTGCAGGTCTGTCACTGGTGCTCGTAAAAACAGAGTGACTTTTGATTATTAGTCCAAAACAAGTTGCTTCTTTACAGATCTAAGCTACTCTGCTTCTACGAACAGAGACTGATCAAAAAAATCACAGCCTGTCATTTCCTACTTCAATAGTTCTATTTTTTTTTTTTTTAAGCTAGAAAGCTTAATATATTTATCTGGGATCTTAACAAGTCTTGAAATTATTTGTATTACTAGCTGTCATACAAGAAGTTCCCTTTTAAAAAATATGGAATTTAGGAACATGTAGTATCTTTGACTAAAGCAGTTTTTTAATATGCTTGTGATTAAGCAGATACTAACATTCTGAGGACATCAAAGCAGTGCCCTTGTCTTGCTCTGTGTGTGTAACTGTCATGTAAATGTCTCATGTTCCAGAATTCAGTCGTAGTGCCATTACTCCCTCTTGATGCAGGCAGTTAGTCACAATTCAGGGTCTGTGAACTGTTCTGCTGGTGAGCATCTGGTTTTGGAATAAGTCATCTTTGTACAAAGAAGACATACCTGGAAGGGAACACTGAGAAACCATCTCTTTGCTGAAAGCCCCAATGTTTTCTATTCAACCTTTGGCTAAAATTCACTCCAACAGGTTTTTCTCCACGAGCCTCTGCAGTTTTTTAGTGATGGTGCTTTGCTCTTTCTTTGAAAAACTACTGGCCACTTTGGTGCAATATAGGACCTTTAGATCCTCTAAACTGAAGGAGTCTTAGACTGTAGCATAAAATAAACACACATAATGCCTCTTGTGCAGCAAAGGAGGAAGAACTAAGGTGTCAGGGGGAACAGTGAATTAATGAGTTGGCTGATTACCCAGACATGGTGGAAAGAGAAGTTTAGTTTGTTGATTGTGATTAAAGAAGGGAGGAAGAATAAGAGATTAGTTTACAAGAGCTGGGGATGTCACAATTACCCATCAAATGGACACAAGGTTATCTGATGGAATCACATAATCATAACATGGCCTATTTTCTAATGACCTCCTGAAGGTCATCAAGCTCCTACCCAAAGCTAGCTTCAAAGTTACATCAGGTTGCTTAGGAACTTGTTCAGTTGATTTCTTGGTGTCTCTGAGAATGGAGCTGCCAGTCATGCTAGGCAACCTGTTCCAGTGTTTGACAATTTTTTTTTCCATTGATATTTAATCAGTTTTCCACATTACAGCTTGAGTCCATTGTCATTCATCCTTTTGTTGTGCCCCTCCAAGACAAGTATGACTATCTTGTCTGTAGCTACCCACTGCATAGTTAAGGTGGAAAATTCATTGTTCTGTCCTCCTTTTTCCCCCAGCTTAGCCTCCTCTTCTTCACACTAAGCAAACCCTGCTGTTTCAACATCGCCTCTTACATCCTGTCCTCAACCTGCCTGACCATTGTGATGGAGCTGCACTGCACTCCCTTCAATTTGGTATTGTGTATCTTGTTCTGGACAGCTCACAGTACTCTAGTTGCTGTCTCACTAATCACATCCTTCAGCTTTCTGGCCAGACTTTCACTAATACAGCTCAGGATGCTGTTGCCCTCCTTTGCTCCAGGGACACATTGCTGACTTGTGTTCAGATTGATGTCCACCAGGACTCTAAGGTTTATTGCTGAAAAACAACTTTCTATCCAGTCAGCTCCCAGCCTGTACTGTTTCATAGTGTCACTCCATCCCAGGTACAGGAGTTAATACTTGCTTCTCTTGAACTTCATGAGGTTTCCTCTCATCCTTTTCTTTAGACAGCATTGCAGATAGTCCACCTATCTAGTCCATGCCTCTTGAAGCTCTAAAGATCGTTCGTTAAGGAAATCATGTTGGAAACCTTGCTAAAGTAACAGTAGGTTACACCACATCCTCTCATCCTTCCCTGTACTTTATTTACTGGTCCAGTCACCTCATCATAAAAGGCAGTCAGTTGGATCAGGTTTGCTCTTGAGAGCACTCTGCTGGCTGTTCCCAGTGACATTGTCTTCTTCATTTCCTGCAAATGGTTTCTGGGTAGATTTATTCCACAATCTTCCCAAAGATTAGCAAAAGGCTGGCCAGGCTATTCTTTTTGTTCTGTGTTAAACTGGATGTTGCATTTAGCTCTTTTCAGACATCAGGGACCTCCTCCAACTACCACAACCTTTCAAAATAGTGATTCCAATTCTTCAGTTCCTCTGGTATCACTAGATGTCCACTTCTGGCAAAGTTTCTCTCACCCCTCTTTGTTTCACAGATCATGAGGAATCACAAGCCATAGCATATTGTTTTATGCATCTTTTATATTGACTAAGCAATAATATGAATGATGTCTTCCTGTGTTTAAGTTATGTGAATTTTTTTTCCCAGACCAAGAGCTGTTGCAGTTTGTTTCCATTCTATTCTTCAGGATTTACTGATAAAAGAGACATACATCTTAGGCATGCAAAGACACCTATAAGAATATACTCTTACCATTCTGTACACAGTATTAGATTTTCCTCACATCAGCAGCAAGCAAATGACAATTTCCAGGATGCAGCTCTTTAGACTAGATTAATCTGGAAGTTGCTGAGCTCCTGTAGTTTTACTGTTAGACTTAGTCTTCTGCCTGCCACCTTTTCTGCCAGGTACTTTATTTTTCAATCTGTATAATTCCATGTTTTATACTTGTTTAAAATAGTGTCCCGACCAGCATGCAGAGTTCTATACAGCAGGATTTATCTGGAAATCACACAGATAGGGAAGCAGTTATCTGAGTGAAGACCTAGCTTGGGAGATATCTTATCTCCAAGGATCTATTTGCCTGGATTGGGAAGAGCTGAGTTGTTGCCACCTTAGAATTTTATGGATCTGTGACTTTGATGTTAATGTAAAGTGCAAGATTTGCAAGATACTGAGAGTGGACTTTTGCAGGTTTGCCCATCCTTTGCTTATTATCCTGACTCTCACTGCTGTGACTATTTGGTTTCTCTCAGTGTGCAACAAATCACAGTATGCCTCCCAAACCAGCCCATGATATCTATTCATTTTACACTGCAGAGCTATTCTGAAGTGTGAATAACTCAGATAGATGCATTATTAATAATTAACATCCAAAGCGTTCAGAATATTAAGTCAGAATAGTACAAGAGGATTGAGCATTAAGGGGAATGGACATGTAGAGCAGGTATATATAGAGCTGGAAATAAACCAGGGGAAATTGTATGCTATCACATCTGATTACTGCCCTGAAGATCTTTCAAATACATAGGCACAGGGATAATGCTAGAGTAGATTAGCATACTCTTGATTGCATTTGGTTCCTACAGAGATTTTTTGTTATAAGGTTATTTATGTTGTTTTGTCCAGCATTTGAATTGAATGAGTGGAAGTAATTTAACTTCTGTTCTTTTCCATCAAATTTTGCCTTCTCTTCTAGTGCAATCATGGAACACAAAGAGCTGTTGAAAGTCCCCTGGGATTGGCAAATAGGTAAGAACACATTTTAACTCATTGAAGGTGGTTGCTGAAGGAGGTGTGGAGACAGCCAATGATTGGAGAGGCAGGCACAGAGTTTCAGGGGAGCCAGTGCTTGTGACTTTTCCACTGATTTCTACCAAAGGTTGAGCTACATGCCTCATGCCTGTTCTTAAATGATCTGTCCTCCATTGTTGTGCTATGCATTCCTTACATGATTAGGTTAAGTGTACAACTGCTATAAGATAATCACTCAGGCAGCTGTGAAGTAAAACAATAATGGGGTTCCAGTTCTAAGATTCAATGCAACACTGGGGCAATAAATGAGGTAGTCATTAAGAGCCAAACCTTTCCAATGGAAGCCAAATAAAGAAAAGGGAACCTTATAAAATAACCTAAAAAAGTACTTGCAGTGCATATTATAGCCTCATAAATTCACTTCCAAGGGGAACATTTCTGTATGGAAGTGTTTCATTGCTTTCCAAATAGTTTTGGTGGAATGTAGCAGATGTGTCCCTTAGACAAGTTTTGGGAGCATCATGCCCAATGAAGCTGTAATGGTGGCCTGCCAAGCAGGGGATTGCATTTTCCCATTTCAGTTTGGAAGCTGAGTTTATGACTCCCTTCTAATTAGTCCAATGAATTATTTGTTTTAAAAGCAAATCGATATTTAGGGGAGTCCCTATAATGTCATAAATACTCTTTCAGTATTTATTAGAATAGAAGAAATAAAAGAATACTAGTAGCATAGAGCTTATTGATTGCATAGGATTCAAGCTTTGGCAATCCATTGACAATATCTCTTTACCTAGTTTCAGACTGAACATCAAAATGACAACTTGGAAGTGTGCAAAACCAACTGATTATGTGGGGAATCCCTCAGGGGAGGGGATACAAACTGCAGAATACAGTTGATTTCTTTAAACTTGGTTCACAATTTCCTTTTATCATCCTAAACCTTGATAAATACAGCACATTTTTCACTAACATTGCACCTAGAAATCTTGAAAATGTGATGGTTGAGCTGTAAAACCAAATGACAAATCAATTGAAAGTATCCATAGAGAAACACACTCAACTGTGTGGTATAAGTGTATTCTTTAATCTGGGATAATTAGCATCATTGCATCAGTGTTTGTTTGTATTTCATGAAAAGTAGCTTAGGGACATAATTAATCTGCTACTGATGGAACTGTCAGTGGTCATAGTGAACTAATCTACTATCCTTGTAAATGCCATATATACTTCCATGAGATTTCTGTTCAAACTCAGTATCCGTGAAATGTGCTGTTAAAATAAGGTCTTCATCTGTAATGCTGCCAAAGTGCCCCTGAAAGTTGATTGCTAATTCTGAAGAGTCCTTATGCTTCACAAGGCTGAGATCATCTTAGCAGAAGCATCATAGATATGTACTTGTTTTGTTAGAGCAATAATTGGAAATGTGGTGTAGTTGAACATGGATTAAATGGTGACAGTTCTGTAGTTCTTCCCTGGCTTCCACTGCACTGGTGTACTTTGCATTGCATTGGCAGTGATACAAGATTGTCAAAAAGTGATTGACAAATCTGTGTCAGGGAGTTCACAGCCTTGTCCTGGGTAGTTATCCACTGTGACAGACTCAGACCTGCAGTCCAGCAGAGTTAAATCATCAGCCTTCTGAATGGTGGAGGCAAAGTCACAGCAGGGATCCTAATAAATTACTCAAGGTGGCCTGTTGCCATCTGCCATAATTGTGCTTTTAAGATCAGATGAGCTACCTTTCAACTGATGCAAATGATTTTTGAATATAAAGATCTAAAGCCAATCTGTTATGTCTATCATGTTTAAAACAAGCTGTGGCCCTCCTGGTGTTAATTTTGGAAATTGCCCTGATACATATCATCATCTTCACACTTAGTGTGAATCAGTGTAGCTCTGTTTGAATCCTTGAAGGTTTAAGTTTTAATACTTGCTGACAATCAGACTAAAAGGAGGATGATTTTTAGTTTTGACTGAGTGGTTTCATTTGAGACTGTGACAAGTTTTATAGCAGTAGATGAAATAGTAAAAAATAAACTCACAACAGTTTTATTTAAGAGAAATGCCAGTTTGTAGCTCCAAGGGAGTTTCCTTTGTTACCATGGGTTTGAGTATTTCTGAATGGTCTTTGTTCCAAGGCAGTATGGAAGATCATAACTGATTCCATTTCATGCCAATTAAACAGTTGGTTTTGGAGTAAAAGCACAAAGGCAACATTCGTTCATTTTTGCACCATGCAACATTTAACCAGCTTGCTCAGGAACAAGACCAAAAGTTCTCAAGTCATGTTGGTCTTGGTAATATTAGGCTATTTTAGAGTGGTCCCTAGGGACAGATCCTGCCCATTTGTGTGAAGACACCAAGTGTAAAGAGAAATGGAGAAATACTGAGGGCCTGGGGCTCATTCAGCCTGTGGAATGAAGTTACCTACAAGGAGGTTGTCAAAAGGACAGAGCTGAGGTCTTCACAGAGCTGCATGGCAGAAGGGTGAGAGAAGAGGCTCAAATGGCAGATTCAGACTGGATAAAAGGAAAATCTTCACAGTGAGGACAGGCAGGCAGCAGAGCAGGTTGCCCAGAGAGATTCTGGAGTCTGCTGAGACTGCAGCACTAGTGGTGATTCCAAGGGTGCTGTTTGCACTGCATGGGTACCTGAGGAGGTGAGGCTTCAAGCTGTTGACTTAAAACATACTTTCAGTCTCAAAATTGTCTCTCTAAGAAGTGGTATCTGAAAATCATATGATGTTAATTTCACTTGTTTATTATCACCACTAAATGCCATCCAGCTGGTGGATATTACATGTATTTTTAAGCTGTAAATTAAATGCCACTTTATATTCACCTCTGCCAGGACAGCTACAGTTTAAGCAATTTTCCCCTGGAACTGAAATGCCCTTTGGAAAAGCAGCCTGTGAAACTGGCTGTCAAATAATGTGAACACCAAGGCAGCACCATAAAATTATACTGTAAGTTGAGTGCATAAACCAGCAAAGCTGTGTTAAATCCAGACAACCAGAGGCTTGGTGGACCAGCTGGTGATTTGCAGACTGTACTTCAACAGTGCTGGTTTTAGTGCCTGACCTGTTCTTTTTAAGCCTGGAAGAAAAGCTGGCTTAATGCTCCTGTATGCAAAACAATTTCCCAATGACCAAAAACTACACCCCTTATGGTGCAATTATTTGCCTGCTACAGAAGAGACTCAAAGTTTAAATAAAGCAGCTTTCAAGCACTGCCTAAAATATAATTCTGTTACCAGTATACAGTTTTTACCATGATTGTCCATATTCTGAATATAAGCCCAAGGTCCTTATCATGCCATAACATGTATGGATGCTGATAGTTTGTGTCTGCTGCATTTGTTTCAGTTGAATATACACTTCAGTTCATATGCTTCTAAAGAACTCAATCTGTCACAGCTGATTTTGTCCTTCAGATAGCTTTTCTAAAGAATTTTTAACTAAATGGATCCACAAGCAGATATATGGCCATTAAAGGGCCTTTTTTTTTTTTTTTTTTTTTTATCCTTTCTCATCCCTTTCAAGGACTTTGGCAATCCTATTTCTACAACTTTTAGTCAATAACATGTTTTGAAGAGTTGGTATGAGTCTAAATTTAGTCTCATGCACATATCAGCTGGGAATTCTGTAGCATACAGCAGCCTCAGAAATATCATTTGCATAAGAGCAGATGAATAAAGTGTTTGCTTGTTTTTTTAACTTCATATTGATTAATTTGCCTTGGGATTTATCAAGCAATAACTGAAGCAGTGAATTCTTTCCCAGTAAGTTATTTAGGTTTTTTAATTAATTTAGATTTTTACTGTAATGTATTTTTATTATATTAGTGTCTAACAATCTAATTTGTGTGAAGTGCTCTGTAAACATGTAGAAGGGAAGAGTTTCAGCTCACAGAAATTTTATTAAGGAAGGCAGAAAAATGGAGTAGAGGAAGAGAGGTGCAAAACTGTGAAGTGGTTTGTCAGTTTTGGTGGCAAAATAGGACTAGGACCTCTGACACTTCAGTGCTGTCCTCACTCATTCATCCATTTGCTCACCAACTCCTCTGCAAATAATTTTGTGTTCGCATTTTGGGTCCATTCTCAGAAAATACTGTGTGCTCCATCCAACTCAGCTGAACTCACTTGGTGTTGGGGACATTCAGCTCCTGCAGAGACTAGGTTTGATATGTTCAAATGCATCATTATGTCAAAGTCTGTGCTGGACATGAGGTAGTCACTGGTAAGACACCAAATTGTAACAACTCTGCTATTAAGGACATCCCAAAGGACCTCATGTCCAGTGTTGATATGCTTTTCACTCTCTATATATGTGTATATTATTAATTTGAATTTTTCTTTGAAAAAGCATTATTCTTTTTTTTCCTAAAAGCACAACCTTCTTCCTCCCAATAAAGTAATTTGTGCAGGCTGTAAGGTCACTTTGCTTCTTGTTTCTCTTCTGCAGGCTTGCTGTACGTTGGCTTTAGTGCCTGTATGTTTGGCCTCTACAGCTTTATGCCAGTGGTCATAAAGAAAACCAGTGCTACTGCTGTCAACCTCTCCCTGCTCACAGCTGACCTGTACAGCCTCTTCTGTGGATTATTCCTCTTCCACTACAAGGTATGTGGAAGTGAGAGATGTATTTGGGCAATGGCAATGTGCTTGAAGAAACATCAGTGCAGAACATGGAAACAAAAAAGGCCTCCAAGCTGTGCTAGATTTAACAATAAAAGTGCAAGTTGATTTTTTTACTTCAGGCTTCCTACACTAAAACTAATTTTATTTTATGATTTCTTGTTTTCTAAGAGAGGTCATTTGGTCTTTTTGTTGCAAGTTTTAAGATTTGAATACTTGTTCATCAGCCACTGTATCAATTATTTCATCTTACTTATCAAAGGTTACTTTCAATTGCTGTGAACAGACCTAAGGTAGCAGCATGAAGAGAAGGACTTGTCAAAAATTCCCAGAGTTTTTTTTTGCCTGGGAACACGGTTGTTTCATTCATATTGATTCTGAATTTATAACTAAATTGTTCATAAATTACACCTTTCTCTTGGCTATACCAGTGGCTTTCCTCTTACTGTAAATGCCACAATGTGCAGCATATTTGTGTTCAAGTTAAACTGTGACCTCCCAGGTCCCCTAATATTTAAAACACCATGTTGTACAGGACCATATTTGACCTCAGTTATGAGGAATGGCACGTCATTATTCACAAGTATCCCCCCCACCAGTGTCCATCCTGTGAAAATAACATTGCAGTGCTGGAAGCAATTGATTTCTACCATCATTTATTCATAGGAGGGAGGCTACTTGATAGCTAAATAGTGTTAGGCAAAATAAAGCCTTTCTGAGTGTGTAATCAATTCAAATCAGATTTTATTACAGTAATAGTACCTGCATGCATCTGAATGAGACAGTGAAAGTTCAAATCTTCAGAGTCCAACACAAAATTGTCATCACTGTCTTTTGTTTTGGTTTCGTGGCTTTGAGAATTTTTCAGGCTCAAGAAAAGCAAGAATAGAAACAAAAATTTGATGAAAACACAATGTAGGGGTTGCCTGATGCTTTGCACCTCTGTCTCATATTGTTTCACCTTTCTGCCTCATGCTTCAAACCTAAAGTGTTTGACATTCAAAACTGTTCTCTCCTGTTAATAGCACTATGTGATACCCCTTAGACAAATATATTTGGTGGTGTTAGTCCACTGTTTCTAAGAAAAGTTACTAAATTACACAATGAAAAATAAATGTTATTCTGAAAACAGTGGTGGTGTACTAGCAAAATTAAACTTCTGTAGAGGGGAAGACTCAAAAGGCAGCAGAGGTTGGACAGCTCTGTGCTCAGCATTGCTCAAACCTAACAAAAAGGGCAGATTGGCAAACACAAACTTTGAAGTCCAGACACTTTAAAGGCAAAAGGGGCATTAAAGGTTTAATTTCTTCCCTGTGTCTAATTGTTGGATACATTAGCAGAGCCAGAAAGGCAGAATTTTCAGCTTTACTGACCCATATCTTCCTACAGTAAGTGCATGTCAGCTCCCATCCATAATGGCATCTTGGTCTCCCTTCAAGACCTGGAATAAGTGCTCAAGAGTAGAAGAATCAGAACTGAAAAGTTTTCTGGTTGAAAGCATCTGTCTCAACATCTGTCTTGGTAAACTGGTAAAGTTCCACAGTTGAAGTAGTTGATGGTCCCCTCTGCCCCTTGCTCTAATTGTTAGAAAACTGAAAATCTCCTGTGGTTACTGTATATATCATGCTGTTGCTTTCATAAACACTTACTAGACAGTTACTTAAACCTGTTCAGGTTTTTTACCTCCACTGCTGTCCTTGGAAGACTTCCAGAGCATTACTTCTCCAGCAGTTACAAACCTCCTTATTTCCAGCATAAATTTACTTGTGCCTGGTTTTGGTCCATTTCTCTTTCTACCAAGAGTATCCATTAACACCCCCATGGCCTTTTACTCCATTGGTAACTCCTACTACCAGTAGAGAGGAATCATACTGTGTCTCAGCCCTTAGTTCATTAATCAAAGCAACCCCTTGTCTGCACCCCATCTGGTTGGATTTCATCCTGCCTGAGACAGCCCCCCAAGGTCCTGGTTCCTCCAGCACCTGGTGCAATGCTTTTTCACTCTGTTTCTCTACTTACCCCACAGATAGCAAGCCAGCACTGACATTTTTCATCACTGCATTTCTTTTGTAATTTATACTCATCCTGCAATCCATACAAGTCACATGTCTCTCCTTTGTTCTTCCCTGCTGAAATGTTGATAAGGAGAGGACCTTTATCAGGGTTTGTGAAAGGACCTTTACCCGAAATGCAGCATCAACTTCTCAAGCTGTCAGTGTCTCCTTTCACACCCTTCAAACTTACATTGCAGAAAAAAATTGAAGAGATTGCAAAGATCATGTAGATTTAAAAGTCCACTTAGTTGTTTGGTTTCTTCTTTAGTCACCATGTTTTTGTCTGTAGCCAGATGACCTCCTCCTTTTCTTTTTGTTTTGTTATCAGGTATCATTTTATCTAAGGAAGCAGAACTGTGAAATGTGTGACTTGTACTCAGTAATGAAGTCTAATATGTTGGCATGAAATGATCTGAATTAATTCCCCTACTAGGACTGTGTACATTTGTTTGTTTCATATCTTTTAAAGAGCTGTTTTTTTCCTAGCCCAGCTGTACATCTCCTGCAGCTCCTGATTTTTTCTGCACTGACCAATGGGTACAGCCCCACTTCACTGAGAAGCAAATGGGTTTGTGCTGAAGTAAGATCAACTGAGTGGTTTAATGTCCCTTGAAGAATATCATTTTATGAGGCTTTCAAGAAACATTTGTGATTTTTCCCTGTGCTGCTACTTTTTTTGTCACTAGACAAGCTTATCACACCTATAGCAGTAGATCTATTAAATTAATGCAGGAAATCAGTTTAACTGAGCTTTAGAACTTTTGAAACCAAACTGAAGAGAAGATTGTCATTGAGGTGTTTTGATTCATTAGCATTTCATTTTTAAATGATACAGCCTTGCAACTTCATTGCTTGCAGGACATGAGTGAGCTTATAAACAGCTGCACCACATGCCTATCTTCTTGGCACACTGAACACTTCCCAGGCCCATGGAAGCTGAAAATTCTGCCTGTTAACTTGACACAGTTCTGGTGATATATTTTTAATTCAAGATGTTAATTGTTCAAAATTTTATTGTATTGAAATGTAAAAATATATAGCTTTCAATTGGAGACAGTTTACTAGATTGTAATGCATCATTCTTAAAAAAAGTTCTTGCATCCCCCTGCTATTTTTTTAGTTTTTCTCTAATTGATAATTGATTTCAGATATTCCAGCAGATGGAGAAATACATCAGGCCTCTTTGGTAGCTGGATATCCACCACTGTCATAGCATTTAAGTATGCAAAACCATATCTTCGATTTTTAATTTTTTTTTTAAATTCTCACCATATTGAGATGTGTTATACAATTTTTAAGTCCAAAACTTTCCTAGCTGTCTGTTCTCATTTTACCACCTTCTTAGGCACAAGTTACAGGACTGTCCTTGGCCATTCTTTATTGTGGATACATGGACCCCAGTGGTGCTAAAAAGTTCAGGGCCACCTCTCCGGGTGCACAGAGTTAGAATTTTTGTATAAACACAAGGACATTTCTTCTTAGTGTTCTTTTTTACATTTTATTCTCAGCTATAGCTCTTTTGTTATGTAACTTTTAGACTTATTACTTTTCCTTTGCAAGCACTGTGTTGTCTTTAGCCTTTCTGAGCAAATTAGGTTCTCACTAAATAATCTAAACAGTTTATTTTATATTTTCCAGCAGCTAGAGCACGAATACTGATTGTGTTCTGGACCAGCAGGTTGAGTCACACTATATTATATCATTACCTAGCCAGCCAAGCACAATCAATTATATTATGCCTTGGCAAATTCAGTCATGACTTTATCCAAGACTCAGCTATAAAAATTCAGAATTTCTGGATTTAGTAGCAATTCCCAAATGAAGGAAATGCATATATTTAATAATGAATCAGGGAAGTCATGTATCTTGATTTAGAATCTCGGAGAGTATCTGTGACAAAGGACCTGGATACACAGATAAACCTGATACTCAAAACCTTGCAGGACCAGAAATCTGAAATTGTGCTACTTGAAACCTCATTTGCTGATACTCAGGGTATTTCTAAAAATTACTTTCCAATGCTAATTCTAACAGTATCCATCCAATGGAAGTGAGCAGATGACTGTCTTCCCATTACATCTAGAAACAAGCCATGAAGCTGGGGGTGAAGAGAGGGTGAAGGTTGGGGAAAGGGGCTTCCAGGTTCTCTGTCTGCCAGCACAGATCCTAAGCAATGCCTGTGAATTTGGGATTTGCATAGTCTTTACTGTACTGAAAATTTGAACCTTGCTAGAAATATGTATTGAAGCCAGTGTGAGCTTTTCTGCTGTTTTTGGTGCACTTCAGTTCATTTTACTAAATTAGGAAAGCCTGCCACTCAAGGGATAATCTTTTTAAAATTTCACAGTTTCATGACTTTGCAGATGAAACCTTATTTTTTTGACCTTGACTCTGTATGCTTCAGGCAGTCCTGGATTTTGTTGGAGCAGGATGGATACTAAGTCTGTGGTTTGATAGCAGGAGTTAAATAAAATTGGTTTGGTTTGGGGGAGGATTGTTTATTACTTTGATTTTTATTTGGCAGCCATCCATAAACATCTGAGAGACTTTTCCCAAACCTCTGACACAAGTGAGAAAATACTTCAGTTTATGTTCTCACCTTTTTTTAAACTTCCCTGCAAGTATAAGCTGAGGTCAGTAAAACCCTATTCTTTGCTTGTACTGTTAGGAAACTAACACCTACCTACTTTAACTTTGACAGTGCAGTTGTCAGTGGTGCTGTCAGTGGTGCATCATTATTTCTAGTGAAGCAGGCAGTGCAGGCTAAAAAACTGGGTTTTACACTATCACTTTCTCAGTCATAAACTTAAAGGTATTTTCCTGATTAAATTTGGCATGCAAGCTGCTTGATCCATAAACTTTCTGTTTTAATGGAATTTAGTCGCACAGGGCTTTTATCCTTGTCAATACTTCTAAGCCTGTGATAATAATGAGGGTAAGTAATATTACCAGTTAATTCTTTATGACATTGGTAATGTTGAAAAAACCTATGTTCATGTTTCCTTTTCTTTGCCAAAGTACTAAATTTCTTAAGGTGGGAATCCCACTCAGCATCTCTGCTCCCATTAAGCTGAACTGTCTGCATGCCTCTCATCTAAAAAGCATCATTTTCAAATTTCTTTAAGTGTATTTATTTCAGTGATCAGCTGTTTGAACTTCTTCCTCCAAACTATATACAATTAGAAAATAGTTTGGTGCCTATATTTAAAGAGCTGCCTTGAGGTGGAAAGGAGTTAGGTGTGTCTTTGATCACACAAATTCCTGTGACAGAAAGGGCCCCATCCACTCACCCTTTTTGTGATGGTGCAGGATGGCATACAATAAAAAAGCTATGAAGTGAAATTACAGAAGAGAGTAGAAGCTGGAAAACTAAATGCCTCCCACCAAGATATTGCACAGCCTGACAGATTTTTAACAACACAGCACAGATGTGGCAGCTTTTTCAAAATACTGCATTTTAAAAAGGATGTCTTCCTTTCACAGTGCTATCTTGCAATAGATTCATTAGTTGCAATGCCTGAATAGTGAAACATGGACACTCACTCTTTGGAAGCCATCAAGAAGGGTGTAAATGATGTGGCATTCGTATTGCAGAAGTTATGATAAAAGCTTCGATTTCAAATGTATTTTTTCAGACACTAGCTCATCATAAATGTCAAGTTTTTTAGCTTGTTTTCAGTGCCTTTAGCTTGGGATTTTTTCATTTGGGCTCATGTTGAAAGACTGCACACAATAGAAATTATTTGAAGCTTTCTAGGAAAATGCATTTTTGTTGGAAATGTCTAACTATCAAAACAGAAATGTTATTTTGATCTTAGAATACTCCAAAGTACCACCACCACCCCCATTTTATTGTGGGTAACTTCTGAATCACATCTTTCTATGTCTGAGTGTCACACCTGCCTGCATACCTCAAGAGTTAAAACATAAAATTTATGGAATTAGTGAAGAAATTATTAGGGAATTGTACAGAGATCTATTAAGTATACCACAAGAGTACATTGGGAAGTGTAATTGTTACAATCTGAAGGAAGTAAATAGCTTTTAATTCCTACCCAGTATGAGAGTTCAAACATATTAAGTGAACTCTTCCTGTTATTGGAATTAACTCTTGGATGATAAATCTTCAACAAAACCATATTGATTTTAAAGGTGCTGGTGGATATGGGCTGAAAAAGGAAATCTGGAGGATCACAGCAATAAAGACACATAATATCAAAGAACCAGAGAATGGATTGCAAACTGCAGAGAGCAAAAAATATTGTAGCAAATAACCATCTTTTTCTTTGTCACAAGAAAAAGTGCAGACAGAAAAAACATAATGAAGTCATCCTATCTAAAGAGATGGATCTTACTGACAACATACTTTTTCTAAATAATGCTCAATGTCTATGAAAGCAAAGACCAAGAGTCTAAGTTTCGTAATTACTTGTGGAGGAAAAAATCAGCATAAATAAAAACCTTGGCATTTCCCAAGACAAGTATCTTTTTTAAGACAAGGGCATACAATGAATGTGCTGAGTTACATATCTCAGCAATAATTTGCAACCCAGGAGAAAAAGAAAAAAAAAAAAAAGCAATGAATTAGCAAGGCAGCAGTTGCATTCAAAAGCTTAAACAAGGTTCAGCAACTGAAAATCTACAAGACTTTGAAATTATGATTCTTTGACGTGGATGCCATTTTCACCTTTGTATAAGGAAACAAAGACTAGCAATTACTCTGAGATGTCATCATTCTGTCACAGAATCATCTTTGAAAGAAAATGCTAAGAGTTAAATGCAATAATTTCATTATAAATTTGGAGATTTGTTACAGAACTGGGTAAACTTTATGTCAAGGAATGACCAGAAAAGAAAGTAGAATATTTAGGAAGTGTGCACAGAATTATGTGTGGCCTACAAATTTTGCCTTGGTCTATGAGCTGCCAGGAAGGAACATACATTAAATCTGTTTTGGTGTACGACTGGATTGAAGTGCTTATTCTAGTTGTGCCTCCTACCAGCCAAATCAGTCAATGCTACAGACACAGAGGGTTACAACATTCACACCAGCTTCTCTTTCCTACCAGAATGGAGGAATGGATCAACACACAAACCAAACATCAGAAAACATCACTTTTACATGGTTTCAATCTAAGCAGTGGAGTATTTTATTAGCTTCTAGAACATCTACCAAAAACATCTTCTATTTGTCTAAACTCCCCCTTCCCACTAAACTGGAAGCTTTCAAAGCCATAGTATGGGATAGATGCTTGACATCAGCAATGCTGACAAGCAATTTTATTAGCTGGACTAAACTTCTGGAATTATTCCCACCACCTACATGAGTTAAGTTTAGCAAGGAACACTTAAAAGGCTCATGATGAATCTGAAGGAGATTTTTAATAGTTTTAACTAATAGTAATCTGAATTTTATATCTTAATGACAAGAAGACAACTTGTAGGGAACTCCAGATGCAACTGGACAAGCCATCTGTTTAAAAAATAGTTAGAAATTAACAGAAAACAGAGAATCACAGAAGAAAGCTAATATTGTGCAGGTAAAAAAGAGGAGTGAAGTCTAATTACTGTAAAAGATGAACCAAGCTTGGCAATGTAGAAGAAAGTGAAACAAGTAGCAAAAAATTCTTCTTTTATATTAAGAGAAGAAATAGTTTTGCTGTGCAAGGACAATGCAGGCCAAAATTAAACAACTTTTCACTTTGCACCAAAACAAAATTGGGACCTTCTGTCATATTCAGGAAGTACAAGAGGTAAATGTGAAGACAATGCACCATCTTTAATATAAATGGAAATTGCTATGTCAGAAATAGAAACAGAACAGAATAGTCTGAATACTTCAAATTTTATATGGAGTAGAAAATAAAATCAGAAGTAGACATAATTAGGGACATGGAGATAAATGGAAAATTGGGTGAAATGCAAGCTGGTTCACAGAAGACAGATAATCCCATCTAAATCTGGTGTCCATCTGAAATTTAACAGACTTTTGTAGGGAGAAAGTCAAATGGTAGATCTAATGTGCAAGGTTCTTGAACAGTGAAGCACAGAAAATTATCAGTTAAGCTAAAGAGCGGGATTAGTGATGAAAAGACTGGAAGCCAGGTGAGAAACTGGCTAATGAGGATAAAGGACAAGGCAGTGTGCTGAGAGTGAAACAGCATGCTCGAAGGAACTCGCTGATGGAGGTCCCAAAGAGTTGGTGTGAAGACCAGTCTTGTGTAGTGACTGTAGTAATAGATTTGGCACCCTCAGTAGGAAGAAGAATTAGAATAATCAGGCAACTAGAACTGGCTGACATTGAGAAATGCTGTGAAGCACAAAGTGCAAGGCAGTGTCTGTGGCAACAGATGGGAAGAATTTGAGCACGGTTCTGACAAAGCTGCTTCCAAATGAGTCTGTCTAGGTATTTCTGGTATTGATGGAGAAGTGCTAATGCCATAGGACAGGACAGATTGCCATCTCAGGGACAGCACTTTTCTAGCTGCAGCTATAGGCTTTTTTTCTGTCAGCTCAAGAGCATCAAACAGAGCTTTTTCTCTTACCTGCTCCAAAGCCTTGACAGAGTAACCATGTGGCCCCTAACAATGCCCTGAACATGCAGATCCCTAAAAATCTTTATTGTATGTGACATAGCTTTGATGGGTTGGGAGGGACTATGGAACACATATGAATTAATCTATAAATTCACAGGGAGAAAAGGAGAATTATTTTATCTAATGTTACAGGAACATATGAGTGGAAACTGAGAATGTACAGAAATTGGGGGGATTTTTTTTGCTATCGTAGCAGGGAGGTTCCAGGATCATTTCAAATAGGTTAGTGGGAAGTGAAAAAAAAGCCCTAATAATGCTTGCATGGGAAGGATTTTCTAGATGGAAGATGTGATCTGATTGTGAGCAATAATGGGGTGTGAGATTTGACAGCTTAGGACATGCTCCCCATTCTGATTCTCTCATGCACCTGCCTTGAGAGTTGACTCAGTTGAGAGCTCTTGCAGTTCCTGGAGTTTGGCCCCTCGTTGCCTCAGCAAATGTGTCACCTTCCAGAGAGCCCTGACATGAAACAGCCATGTCACACTGCCTCCAGACAGCTGCCCTGGTCATTCATGCTAAGAGTCACTGCAGCTGCATAGCCCTTGTTTCTCAGGGTAGCAGTGCTCCCCATGTGTATTGCCAGGACAAAAGAACACCATTTGGGAAGGAATTACTACAGGAATGTATTGTTAGATTCAGCAGAAAAATATAAACAAAGAATCCAAGATAAATCCATCATTGTAACTGTGGTTTTGAACACACTGAGCACAATTAGCCTCATGTACAGCAAGAGAGAATCAGTTACAGCAGACAGCTGCTCCTCTATTAAACACTTGCACACAAACCCAAAAAGACACGTGGCAACTGGCAGCTGATAGAGCAAACCAACAAAGAATACTGAAAGGTAAAATTGGGGAGGAGAAATTGATTTTATAAGTTTACTGTTGTGCTCCTCCTTTTTGTATTAAGAGCATCTAAAATGATAGGTCCTTCACCACTTTCTTGCCTAGTAATTGACACAAAATAACCAGAAATGAAGCCCCCTTATGCCACAGTAAGGATGCTCACAGGAAATTAGAGCAATGAATAGAAGTGTTTTTACTTCACATGAAAATCTCTTTCCTATACAGATAAGATTAAAACAGATTGCAGGGCTCATTCTACCTTGCACTTTTTAATTAGACAGACTGCTGGTACTGCAGGGGTACTGAACACAGGCTCATTTTTTCTCCACATCTGATGTCAGAGGCAACAAAGGGAGACAGAAGAGAAAGCAGTGTTCCCATCTCTCAGGAAAGGAAGATAAGCCATTTCACACAAACATTTTCCCCTATCAGACATGTATTTAGAAAGGACAGGCCATTATTAATTTTTTCTGAGATGCCATTTGAGAAGCATGAAATTGTGCAGCTTTGTGCTAAATCACTATTTGCCTTACAGTTGCCTGTGTCAAGCTCAGAGATTCTTTTCCCAAAATGCTATCTATTTTCTCCATAATTTGTTTCATTCCACCAATGAATTCCAGGAAAGTTTCCTAAATTTTAACAGGACTCATGACAGTTTTCTAGTAAACTATGCTCATTTTTCTCCCTTATAGATAATCTCAGCATCTAAAAGGTAAGAAATGTTAGGAGTTTTCCACTGACCACTGTTTTACCAATTAACTATGCCCACCAGCAAGAACTGAAATAAAGGGTGCTGCTGTATGACAGAAAGCATCAGTATGTTTTAGATGGAGTAAAACATGCAAACAATAAAACAGAATCAACTGGAAAATACAGAAAATATGTCATGTGATTCCTTGTCAGCACAGTTTCTATGCAACACTTGCGATTCATCACAAGCCATAGTAATGGACAGCATTTCATCTGAGTTAGATCATATTGAAAGTGCAAGCAAGCATCAGCAATTGAGAAATACGGCCTTTCTGCCATGCTTGAAATGACAGGAAAAATTTCCTTTGGCTTCTTTGTTTTTACCAAATGGCAACAAGGGCAGTGTCACGTTTTCGCTGTCATTCAGGCAGATCAGAAACTTCTTGCTTGGGGTTCTGCCAGTGTGAGTGATGTGTTGAGACAAACCTCCTTCATTCAGTGGTGATGAAAGGTGTGGAGGAGCTAGCTACAGACTTCACTTTTCATCCCAGCTATGTTCAGAGTGAGTGTCTTTAAGCCATCACTTAAGACTTTATCCTCCTGGTTTGCCTAAGAAATAGCTGAAGGTCATTAAAGTGTGAAGATAAAGCAATCCTGCTGGCAGTAGACAGAAGTTATGATCATTACTGATATGGGCACCCCTTGGTGCCCTCCTCAGCAAGAGAACCAACATTTCTGCTCAGACATTCCAGCTTCTGCAGTTGGTGCGCAGGGAAGGCCCTCTAAACCCTTCCTCAGTGGTCTGGGTCCCTTTGGAGCTTTCTTAAAAACTGATAAATCTGTCAGGACATGTAAAGGTTCAGGTGGCTTTGTTTAGTCTGTTTCAAACCATTCCTTCTGATGTGTGGTGCCATTTGGGGTCACGGTGTTTCACTACTGGGGGTTGCTTCAGTTTCTGTTGAGCAGATCAAGCTCTGAATCCCAAAGAGGTATCTTCCTTGTAGGCTGGGACAAAAATAGCCAGCAATAGTTTAAGTCACAGTGCTGATCCAAGACAGGCTCAGTCAGATCCTCGTGGGTGTGATCACCAAAGAGCACTGCTAGCTATGACTAGGATGCTGGCTCCTGTTACTATTAATAAAGTAATGTGGCAGTAGCATCCAGCCAGGCAAGTGAAAGCACTGTGTGAATTCCTAGCTCTCAGAGCCCTCAGCCTTCTGCTACTGCTGCTGGCTGGAGAGTGTGTGCATCCCACAGTGCAACTTCTGCACTTGGTCACAGTGAGCTTCATTTGCTATGTTGGAGGCAAAAATAGAAAATTGTGGAAAGAAGCTCAGCCTCTCGATCAATTTATCAAGCAGAGTGGAAATGTCTGTTTGCTATATAAAAGATAATGAGAGAAATTTGGTTTTAACTCCCTTCACTCAGCCTGCTCAGGTATTCATGTGTGAAATTACCCAGGGGAAAAAGCCATAAGTCAGTGAAAGAACACCTACTGGCCTTAGCTTTGATGGGCTGTGCAGTGTATGCTACAAACAGAATTAGCCTGGAAAGCAGAGTTCACTGCACTGCACAGACCCACTGATGGGGAGGAAAAAGGTGGAGGGAACTGCATGCCTGGAGAGCATGATGGTGCCAGCAGAAATATGAAACTAGATGAATTCCACCTGATATGTACTTTTTTACCCCTCTTCATCTGATTCTGAGGAGTTCGCTTTTCTCTGAGATGAAAAACTTGAATTAATGGACCCAATTTCTTTATTCATTTATGCCAAAATGTGGAGAACTGCTAGATGAGGTAGAGAAAAATAGTTATTCCATTTCATACTTTCTCACTGAATTTGTGAAACTTGATAATTATAAGTTTTCTGTTAGTACCTTAACAAAAAAAAAAAAAAAAAAAAAGGACTTGAAAAGCACAGTTGGATTGCCACAGGCTAGGAGCTTTGGTTCATACTACCTACCGAGAGATTCAGTATGCTGTTTTGAAATACAAATGAAGTGCTGCAGCTCAAATAGTCTGTTCCTGCAACTATTTCCAGTTCAATGGACTGAGTAAAACAGAATTTGCATTTTCATAACCGTTGTAATAATGTTCAAGATCATTATCATGATGGCTGAGCGAAAACCCAAAATTAGCAAATCGTTGTTCTTTGTCTGTGTGGGCTTTTCTGCAGACTCACATCTGTCTCATTTTGTCACTTTGGATACTGTTTTGCTGTGGTGTCAGTGGTAACAGGGACATGGACATCTGTGACAGCCAGAACTACTTGTCTGCAGATTCCCTCGGCAGGAGTCAGTGAGCACAGAGCTTCCTAGTTGTGATTGTTCCATGGCGTTTCCTTGGGCTTTCCCTTCTGAATTCATGACCTGTGTGCTGAAGAATGGCTCGTTCTCTCCAGGCCAAGGCATGAATCTACTGCCTTCCAAACAGTTTTTTCTTTCTATGTTTTTCTTCTGTTACTGTCTCATAGCTGTTCAAGACAATGAAATCAGATGCACTCATCTCTGCATTAAGAAGCTTCCTTTTCTTCCACCTTTCCAAGTGGATTACTTTAAAGCGTAAGAGTCTCAAGAGGAAACAATAGAAATGTTGTACCCATAGTGATTTAAGGATCTATGAAAGACAAGTTTCACATGGATGGACAGTAAAAAGTAGAGGATAAAAACTAGTAGGGAGTAAATTTTGAAGGGTTTAATAGTCTATTTTGGATTTTTAAAATTACTAATTTTTCAGATGCCTTTATACTCATCTTCTTTATTTTAGGAACCTTGTGATGCTTGACTTAATTTTGATTCACTTGCATTAAAAATGCTATATATATAAGCTAAATTGTGTTTTATAAACTTGATCTACACTTGTATGTAGCACTGCAGATACGTTTGGGTTCTTTTCATTTTTAGTGTCAATAGCGTTGTGCATAGATAATAGAAAGAGTAATTTCACCTTTCAGCTGCTGTGATTAGCTGCACCTTGCTGCTGCAGTGGTTTTCCTGGTGGAGTTCTGCCCTTGCACACATTGGAGTGAGGTTCCTATTCCTGTAGCCAAGCCACCAGCTTCCACAAGCTCATCTGCTGAACCTGACTGAGCAGATCCATTCAAGTACTGGGTTCCTAATGAACAACTCAGATATATACCAGAAATGTCCACTCACCAGAATCAGCTTCTATGATTAGGCTGACCAAATCTTGTTAAGCATGTTATTATGTTGTGTTTGTCTAGGTTTTGCTTTGTGTGTTTATCTTCAAATTGAGAGGCACCAAAGATGTCTCTTACGTGCTGAAAGGTAAGGTTAGTTTAATGTAGGCTATTTTCACCACAGATGCTAAATGGTGTCCAGAGAAGATTTTTTTTTTGTGTGTGTATTTTCATAGGGGTTTTTTTTTAACTTTTATGAATATCATTGTATGATCCATATTGAATACTATTGATTGGGGGAGCATTTATAGACACACAGATGTCAGAGCAGACATGTTGAGATCTGTAGAGCTGATTTAATTATTTGATTTGACTGCTTAAAAAGCTTTGGCAGATGCTTTTCATGTCAGTGATGAAATGTGAAATGTTGTAAGTAAGGCACTTTCCCTGCAAAGGTGCTCTCTGCTTTTTCCTCAGAGGATCCCTATTCCCCATTTTTATTCTGTAAAACCATCTTTACTCAGTAACCAAGTGTTATTATTGCTTTTAAATGGGTGAGAAGCTGAGGAGCATCTAAAATCATTGTGATTCACAAAATAAATTCACAGATTGAAAATCAAATCCAGGGACTCAAGAGTGTTAGATCATAAACCCCACCACAAAGTCATCTGGTCTCTCAATAAGCTTCATGGATAAGCAAGTTTATATACATATGTACCTATACATGTAAATACAAAATCCTTAGTAAAACTGATTATAGATGCAGAAACACGAGCTGACTTGTAGCCTGTTTAGGGTGTGTGACACTCATTAGCTAATCTGAGGTGACCATTTTCTTTTGACCATGTTACTCTTTTCCTGCTTAGCATGGAGGGGAGGATTTGGAGAGGCATACAATCTGGGTATTTTATAAGTATTTTTTCTCACAGGAAATATGTTTCTGTAGAAAGAGGTAATTCAGTAAAATGAAGCACAATATCATTCTCAAGCAACTTTTTAGGCAGAGAGAGAAATTACACACTTCCCAAGAACCTTCCATTTGGTGCTGCCGTTGGCTAGAGAGTGGCAGTGAAAAGTGATCTTCTCTCACTTCATTTCTTAAGAATAACTCTTTCTGCTGGTTTTGAATGTTTTTTTTTTCCTTTCTATTAATAGCAAATCTGAGTAGATGAGGTTTGCAGATCAAGATTAAAAAAACCTCCGAAACCTACATAGCAGTAGAATGTGCCTGTAAATCTTATCTTCCATAAATTGCAGATTTCAGCTAGAGTCTGAGTAGCATAGTACAGTGAACCACAAATTTTGTATTTGGGGAACTGACTCTGCATCTTCCCATTGCACTGATGGATTCACTGCAGTTTTTAATAGGAGGAAAATGCCCATTTATTCCAAAGAAATTTCCATCAGTCTGACAGGGTATTGACAAAAACAGAGATTTTCCATATACTTCAGTATATATTCCTATATTACCCTTCTACTTCTTGTTAGAGAGAGCTGCTGCACAAATGAATTCAGCCTGAACCTTGTTTCTAAGGAAGGTAAAAAGGAAGGAGTTGTCATAGGACTGTCAGGGTTCAGGTCTCTTTGAACTAGCTGTGCACAGATACCCAAGACAAACGTTTCACAGTCCTTTGTTTAGATTTCCCCAAGCTATGCCCAAACCCTTTCTCCCAGGCTGGAGAGCTGCCACAAGGGAGGACACTACCATGGAAAGAATATTATCAGCCAAAAGAACCCGCTGGCAGAAAGCCTCTGAGACAGAATGAGAGGTATGGCCAGGAGGAGGGGGATATGATAGAGCTGGAGCCATGAACCAAAGCAAAAGTGAATTGATTTTGTCTGGGCAGCTCCTAGAACAGAAAAAAAAAGCACATTTAGCTGCTGGAAGTCCCACAGATTCCTCACAGCAGGACACAAGGCAGTCACAGATCTGTCTGGCACTCTGGCTATGCAGTGGGCCAGGCCAATTGGCTGGCTGGGGTGAGAAATTCAAGCATAAGGTGGGAATGAGGGACAGTGGGAAACAAGGAATGGGAAACTAGATGCATTTGGCTCCTGAGATTTGCTTGAGCTTATTGTCCTTCACTGCTGCCAAGTGATACTCAAGTTCAAATGCAAAGTGAAAGAGGGGAGGAAAGTGCTGAGAAAAAAATTGTACTGAAAATGGAAGGGGGGAGATCAACCAGACACGTCTTTACAATTATTGACTTGTGTTTGGTTGCCACGTGGGGGAGATCTAAGTTTAAGCAGTCCTGTCAGGGCTCTGTTACATGGGAGGAATCCTTCAGCAGATGCAGGTGAGGCTCGACAGTGTCTCTGTGACAGAGCTGGCTGGTTTCATCAAATTGTGCTGCCACACAACAAGTGAGGGTATGGTGACTTACATGTTAAAAACAATTAAAAACTGATGAAAAGCAAAACTCTTCCTATCCTCTAATCTTTCTGACATACTTTAAAACTTTCTCCATTATGGTATTTTCCCTGTTGAACATGCATACTGGATGTGTTAAACACACAGACGTATCACCGTGGGTTATATGACCAAAACTTTCAGAGATACTGAAGATTCTGTAAAAAGGTCAAATGCTTCCTCAGGCAGGAGGTTGGATGGTGGTTTTGTAGGTTTATGAACAATTAATATAATTAATTTATGACCAATTAACATCACTGCAAATTTAGCTTAAGTAAAATTTGTTTTCTCCACAACGATAATTTCTTTAAGCATAAAAAGCAGAATTGCTCCAAAATTTCTGAGATAATATAGTCCATTCTGTCTATTTTGTATTGTGCTAAAGTGATCCAGAGGAAAAAATGGGGCACCCATCAATGCAGCATCAATCAGGATTAACAAACAAACTTTCAGATGCCTTTACATAAAATCCTGAAGTACCTCATGGAGAAACTAATAGCAGGTTGCAGGTAGTTGATGGTGTTCAGGTGCAGATTCATGACAGGCACTTCTGGAAGTTCCACTGAATGAATACAAATCATTTATATCCTCAACAAGGTGGCTGTGCAATTTGCCCTTCATGGTTTCTCACACACAGCATGCATCATGAAGAAATAACTTGTAGTCTAGGATGAGCAGACAAGTCATATGGGCTTAAAGCCATTTTTGTGTCCCCCATAGCCAGAACCCAGTATCCAAAGCTAGTAGCCAATGGTCTGTGCTTTTGAAACCCTGTCCTTGCCTTTAGCTTTATCTGTAAGGGCTAAAAAGTTGCCAGAAAGTTTCTTTGTGTTGTATTTTTAGTTCAGACACAAGTCTGTATATGTCAAAAAATTCAGGCTGACCTCTGATCTAGTGAAGCTGTGTGCCAAAATATGTGTACTTGAGCTTTCAGTTAACTGCACTCCATGTGTACTTTCAAACCTTATGATGTTGACCCAGAGCATGTTTCACAGCTGAAGTTCGTCCTGTCCAAACTCATATTAGATATTCTAGCACCTGCTTTCTGTTCAGAAGCAAGAGAAGCTGCAGACAGGGTGGTTTTAAGTGCCTTTATGAAAAATGCATTTTAAAGTATATATATTTTAAAAATTCTTATTGAAAATATTATTGAAAATATTATTTAATTATATTTTTGTACTTCCAACAGCATGCTAACTTCACAGACATTTGGTTTAGCTGTAACTAACTTTAGATTTATCCACTGCCTGTCTGACAACTGTAGATGATGGTGCCTCACATTGGAGCTGAAGAAATTTGGACTCAGAGGTGTAGCTAACTTGTCTAAAAACACGAAAAAATCAGCTTTGCATCTATGACCAAAACTCAGTTTTCTCAAGTCCCAGCCAGTCAATACTTATCATGCCTGGCCCAGGGGAAGTCACTAGTTAGCTCTTGGCTACGGAGGACAGGGGAATTGGTGGGAGTAAATCAACTTTCAAAGAGTAAAATTTCATAAAAATTCACCATCCAAATGATAGGGAGTTTGTTCTGTGCTTAACCTATGTGTGGGTGTTCATGAACTCAGGGTAATTGGTGCTGTGTCTAATGACTCTACTGCTATTTCTGCTCAGTTTTCAGGACTTTACTTGTTGTCATTCTTCACGATCCTCGTTGGGCTGGTGCTCTACTCCTCCACATCCACCTACGTAGCCCAGGATCCTCGGGTGTACAAGCAGTTCCGAAACCCCTCTGGACCTGTTGTGGACCTGCCAGCCACCAGCCAGATGGAGCCTTCAGTGACATACACCAGCCTGGGGCAGGAGACAGAAGAGGAGCCTCACGTCAGAGTCGCTTAAACCCAGGGCTGGTGATCACCTGCTGACAGTGGAGCTCGTATATCCATTATCTCTGTATTGTACATAGAGAAAGGTATTTACCAGGTGCAGTTACACTGGTGAGCTGCAAGGTAGCAAATAAGGAAAGCTCATACAAACACAAATTAATTGTTCCGGGGTGTTCCTTGCAAGGAGGTGCCAGTCCCTCGTTTATGAATGAGCGGCATGTTTGCCATACAAACTGCTGTGTAGGAATCAGTTAATGCCAAACTACCTGGGAAAGATACTCAATATGTAAGATGAAATTACAAAAAAAAAAGAAATTCATAGAAGGGTGTTTTACACACACAGAGTGATATTATGGCTAAGCCACACCGGTTGTGGAAAAAACGCCTTTTTACAGCAGATACAGTTTGTGCAGTCACTGTTAATTTCTCTCTAAAATTTGTTTGTTTGCACAAAACAGATGGGTTAGTCATGGTAACAACACCCTGACACATTTTTGCTAGCACCTTGGATTTGGTGAGGGAAATATAATGAGTTCTTCTGTGCTGTCTAGTTGCCCTTTCTAGGTAATGTGATCCATGAATCCAGAGAGGGGACAACTTACAATATCCGTCTCTATTCTAGGAATAGGTATAAGGCGAGCATTTTAGCCTTTCTATATTTGCAGAAGTGAAGTACTCAAGCATTGACCTCTCTATGATCCATGGCAGGTTTCCTGGTGGCCAAGGTTCTGCATCAGGTGACAGGGAGTCAGTTTCTCTGTAGTCGTGACTCAACACAGATTTCTTACTTTTACAATTTTAACCTGTAGAAAGAAAAACGCATTTTCTAGTTTCCTGCATATTGTACCCCTCCACGGAAAGATGACACATCATGTGGATCAGGGCACTTATTTTAGATACTCAGAGCATCAAGGGTGCCTTCTGCTGTTCCAGTTTGCATAGTCTCCCGTGGCTCATTATTCTAACAATAGCTATTTAGAAATGTGCCAGTTTTTCACCAAAACCCACAGATTGTAAAAATCAGGAAGATTAAGGGAGGAATTCATGAGCAGAAAGACTGGAACATCTGCTGGTGTTGCTGCAGTAGCACAGACGCATTTTACTGGCAGGGTGCAGCCAATTATTTTTTATTAACTGTGAGGCAAGCAGAAGAATTCAGCAGTTTTCTTACATTCCTGGGGATGTGTGAAAATAGTAAGGGTGTGCTCCATAATTCTGTATACAACTGTACTTCTGCCTCAGGAGCCTTACAAGAATGGGGGAAATCTTAGTCACACCATGAAAAATCCATCTTTGCCTGTGTGTTTGCTCTTCTGAGAGCCCAGTACAAGGAAATCATTATTTCAATATCCTTTATGTATTTGTAATTTAAAATTAAGGAAGACAAGGTGTTCCTGTGTCTTACAATAGGTGAGGAATCTAGGAAAGATCTCGGTTTTATTCACCAATCTGCCACATCTTTGCATGAATCCTTGGGCATGACTTACCTTCTGTGTGGCTGAGTTTCCCAATCAGTATATACGGGAATGATGACATTTTACCTACCTCACAGAGGTGCTATGGGACCAAGTTATCTTAAAATGCTTCAGGATTTTCAGAAAGAAGGTGTTTAAGAAGCACATAACAGTGCTGTAAAAGTGTGTATACATTCACTGTGTTTGAAAATGGAGTTTATGGCATGGTTGATGAATATTTTGCTTGTGGGCATAGAAGGTGAATTTGATTTGAATGTTATTCTGCTGAAAAAGACTGTTTCAAGCAAAAATGTAGGCCTTCATGTTTGAAAAATACAACTTACCTATTTCTATTTAAAAAAGAAAAAAAATCAGTCTATACACTGGAGATTAGAAAGGTCACACAGTTCAACCAAGCAGGATGAATTTCTGCTGAGGTAACATTCATTTTTTATAGTTCTGTTCTGCTTTAATACAGAAAGAACTTCCCTGAAGCAGACTGAGAGAGGAGTATATATGCATAATAGACATGAAGTGGCAAATGTCAGAATGCTTTTGAACAGCAGAAGTATGCTGTATCTGATTCTTGCTGTGGAGAAGAGGTGATTTCTTTCCTGCTGTGCTTAGGCTGTCTACCACAACCCTGCTGCACCTCAGGGAAGGTTCTGCAGTATTGCAAAATCATGCCCAAAAATAGCCCAAAATCTTTGGTTAAGACGCCTTGGTACTAAACTAACAAATGTATGATTTTTTTTCCCCCCTGTCTTCTGGTTTTAAAATCTTTTTAGCACTCATGTTTCCAAACTTTTCTTTTTCTTGAACTATTGAGGATTAAAAAACACAAAAAAAAAAACCAGTGGATTCTCGCAGAAAAACAAAGTCTGTATTCTGGGGATATTAAGGAAAGTCTAAATCAAAAAAATAAAAAACACGGAAGAAAGATCGCCTGACACTTCAGGGTAAGATCCTTGTGTCAAGCCCTGTGAGAGCTTTGACTTAAGGTGGATTTTGTACATTCCCCAGGAGAAGGGATCTGATTACAATCATGGCTCCCTCAGGTACCCAGTGGCACACTGGTGGGTACCTGCCATCTCAGTCTTTTTTGCTACCTTTTGTACCAATTAAATACCTTTCTCTGAACATTAGTCCCCGTGTTGGTCTGAGAACCTTGAGGATTGTGTGCGTGTGTGTTTCATGTTTACAGTTCCTTCCTTTTGCATAACTGTTTTGATTAATTTTCTTATTAGTATTTATTTTTAAGCCAAATGTTTGTAGTCCTTTGGCCTCCCCTCCTCATTTTTCTGACACTAACTCGTAGATGTTTGTTAGTCTTCTGAAAACAGCTGGGCAGGAGACAGCTCCGGGCAGGGAGGGCTGGGAGTTTCTCCTGACTTGGAGAAGGGGCTGCGATCCATGGGTGGCTGAGAGGTGCCACCTGGAGCGATTTTACCAGGCTGTTCTGAAAGGCTCTGTTGTACAGGAATGAGTGATGGATGTTGCAGTGAGCACTCTAGCACCAGCCACCCCCTGTGCTTCTCGTGCAGGAGCAGCTGGATGTGCACAGCGGGGCTGCTCTGCTGTTTCCCATAAACAAGGCGGATGTTCGGATTAGCACCGGTGCGCTAGTCCTGGATGGACCTCCAAGGAAAGCAGCAGTGTAGCTTTACAAATAACTGTGTTGCCTGAAAGGCTGAGGTCCAGAGAAGGAAGCATTGCTGCTTGTGTTCTGCAGTTGGAGTCCTCAGCGCACCAGCCAAGGCTCAGCTATCTAACGGCAGCTACTCTCCGTGTTCTAGGACATCTCTGGCTCTGCATAGCTCCTTGCCTGAACAGAATGAAACTCTCTGATACTGCTGGCCCTGGGCAGCCCTTAGCAAGACTGATGTAATTTTCTGGTACTGGTTGAGAACCCTCACTGGGAGACAGACCTTGTCTTTGTTCCAGCTATAAGGTTTCGAAACACACAACGATAGACCAAGCAATTGAAAATTTTGCACCACTGTGTCATAAGAAGAAGTTTCAATGTATAGTGTAGAGATTGCTAACTTGTGCTATTAACATTTTGACAAGCGTGTAGTATTGTTTTCTTTCCTTTTTTTTTTTTTTTTTTAACCATTTAGTATTCCTGAGCTAGCTACAAATATAAATTTTACCCCATGGGTAGGATTTTATTGTTAAATGCCATAATAAAGCACACTAATCTTGACACCACAGATGGAAGTACGAACCAAAACCAAAACCAGGCAAACAAAATCCCAACCCCAAATCCTGCATTGAGAAGCTGAATAAACCTTTCTCCATTTTGATATTTGCATGCACCTATATGGACTGGCTGTGGCAATGTAATGCCTGTATAATGTTTTCAAATAAAAAAATAAATGCTTTATGAAAGCGGGGTTATTGGTTTTGTGACTGTTTCCTTTCTGCTATCTCAGCCTAAAACTATTTTTCAGAAGTGTAAATCTTGAATTGCAGGGATTAATTTTTTTCTGTGCTCAGGGCTTCTTCTCCTTTGTGAGGTAGTTTTTTCAAGGTGTCTAAGAATAGATGCCACCAGGCATCCTGAAGTATCTTGCCTGGCCCCAGAGCACTGGTCCAGAAGGATAAGAGTACTTCTACACACCCTCTGTCTTAACCTGCCATTTCCCTAGGGCTAGTTCATGTATCCAGATAGTCACTGCCCTCATTTGGAGACAAAACCACTCTCTCCACTGCCTTCCAGAAATTATTAATTAGTCTAGAATTAATCTGCAGGAATTAATCAATGTGGAATTAATCTGACAAGTGCATTATATTAAAGGGCTTCTCTGGCAGAGGTTACTGAGTGCCTGCAGCTGTGTTTCCCAACCCAGGCTGCCCTACACTGCAACACTACATCCAGCTGAGTCCTGAAAACAAAGGATGGAGACAAAATTTAGGCATTGAGGGAAAAGGAGTGTCAGGAGGAGCAGAATTAGAATGAGAAAGAAAGACTTTGACTGATTGAAAGTTCACATGGACAGGAAAGGAAGATCCTTAGTGTGTGAGAGCGAGAGATTTTATAAACATGTATTCATTCACTTCTAAGAGTGCTTGCCAGCAAATGCACCTCTCCATCCTTCTTTGCCTGATGTCTCCCTGGGAAACTTTGCATCAGTATTTCTCACATACTTCACTGCTGGGAGTATAAAAGGAAATGGAGAGTGGTGAGCTCATTTCCAGTCACTCACTGCACTGCAACTGCACAGAGCCCAGATGTTACAAAGCCAGCAGAGTGCACCCATGTGCTGGTTGATGTCTGATATTCCTCTGTGAATGTTTCCTAAGTTATACAGAGCTCCAGACACTGAGTTAGTGTGCACAGCTTTATCATACTAACACTTGATTTGCATTTTCCTCCAAATCTTCTCAAGAGACTCTCTGGCATTACAAAACTATCCTTTTATTGCCTGGCTAGAATTCAGCCTGAGTGCTTGAGTTATATGAATAGTAATTGCATGGAATTACACTAAAAATAGATCATAAATAGGCATTAATGAATCTTTCTGTTCTTAAATCAAACACGTTTTAACACTGAAGGACACTCAATCAGCTTAAAGCTGCCAGTCTCCCTTTGTTTTTGTTTATTTGAACTGGTTCTCCAAAACATTACAAACCCAAAGCTGAATGCTTAGCAGCAATATGTTGTGGCATACAAACAAGGAAGCAGTGCTTTTACAGTTAGAAATGTTGTTTTATGTCTGCTCTGCAATTACAAACACAATAATTGTCAAATAAACAATAACTAAGCCAAAGCTTTGTGAAATGGAACACCTCTGCTTGAGCAGCCCTAGACCTGTTCCCTCAGCAATTGCAAAGTGGGTACCAAGTGCCAACAATGCTGCAATAATGACAATATTGGAGTAGAGCACTGTCCTTGTCATCCTCCTCCTCCTCCAATTTGAAGTGCAGGCTCATGCCCTGTGGTATTTATTGTTAAAAATCCTGCTATATGGAAGATATTAATTCTGGTATCACTAATCAGTGACTAGTCACTGACTGGCCCCCAACAGGAGACAAAACCCTATAAATTGACCCCCAAAAGCCAATGGGAACCCTCAGATAACTTGCAGTTGCTATTTCAGTTTCACTAAAAGGCCCACAGTGTTTCTTCAGGCCACATCACTCTGATGCTCAGAGCATCTTCCATAGCCTTGGAAAACACCACAGGTGCCCAGTGATCCCAGTGATGTCACTTGGCTGGGTGCAGGGAGGATCCACTACCACTGTGCTGCCCCTCTGTGAATAAGAGCCCCTGCTACCACTGCTATGATACACCAGCCAGACAGAGAAAATAAACTGGCTCAAAGCAAATATTGAGGTATGAAGTGAAAAGTCAGCTCTCTGTGCAGTCCTTTCTGCTGTAAAACCTTACATTAGCTATTATTTGGGTTTGGGTTTTGTTTTTTTTTTTTTTCTTTATCCTAGAAGTTCCAATTTTAATTATGCCAAATAATTGGGGAAATTATGTCCCAATTCCTCTGGTATTCATGAGGTCAAAATTTGACCCTTTATGAATAGTCTAATGTATGGGATCTCTTTAAGAATACAGATATTGTCTATCTTACATACTATGCAAATATTTGTAGGTTGAGACTAGGTGAAGCTGATTTTATTGTATTTATAAATTTTATTCTACTTAGATTTTGATTTATAACCTTGAGCTGTAGTTGACTTTTTTGTGACTCATAATTGTGTACGATGTCCTCAGGCAATTTCCTAGTGCTACTCTGACCTTAATAATGCATTATTAATTCATCACTGCTGAATACATTATTTATATTAACTACTACATTTTATTCCCCACATCTTGATAGCAGCGAACTCATCAGATTTTAACATAACTGCAAAGTTGTCAGTATGAATTCAGCTCCTCCTTCCCATGTGCAATGTGTACATGCTTGTCAAGAGCAAAATACTGGATTTACCATGGTTAAATAATGACTTCTTTTATTCTAGACCTTACCAAAGCAGAGAAGGATAATGACCATGTGCTGAGTTTACCTGATCACTGAGCACTGAAGCATTAGGAGATTCAATGGCAAGACCAGAGACACTTTGCATGCAGAATAGCTGGGAATTTTACAGGTGCAGAACGCCTGCAAGCCCATGGGTGAACGTTATGTGAGGTCATGCATATTTAACTTCCCCCTGCCTATAGTAGCCAGCATCACAGAAGCCTGGCTGCTTGCCAGATCCATAGAAATCAGCAGTCAGCATTTGCATTTTCTTAAAATGACTGCATGCCTAAATGAACTTCCTAAGTGAGAAGGGGGAGGGAATGACAACAATAATCAGAAGAACCTCATTATGTGACTTACTGTGAGCTGTGGCTTGAGCTATCTAATGTAGTTCTTGGCATTAAACAGATTCCTGGATGCTGAATAGGTCACACATATATGCAGCCATTGGAGTGAATTTCATGAGTCTTTAAGTCCCTATACACTGTCTGTGAGCCTACACTGTAAATAAACAGAAAGGAGAATACTCACAAAACTGTACCCACAATTTAGTTCATTTAAAACTGTTGCAGTTGGATTGATTTAATGACTAATTTGACAAGGAGTACTGATGCTGCAGGACCTGCTTTGACTTTGCACCCTCAGGTGACACCACCTCTTTGGATGATGTGTACTGCTGCACCAGCCAGCAAAGCATTTGGAAAATGCAAAATTTCAGTCTGTATTTTAGCCTTGAGCTTTAATACAATGTACAACAAAAGCAAACAGGGATTTAAAAGTGAAACAGATATATATTATAAAAGGAGGATAGCACTTAGCTTCCTACTCCTCTATTATACAGTTTGTCTGACAATCTTTTTCCCCAAGTTACCATCCCCCAGAACCCATGTGGCCAAAATAACTGTTAAGCTCATCTTCACTTTTTGGTCTAATTTGCTCACACCCTTCTGAATCACTGACCTAAATGAATTAATTCACAGCTTCAAGATCCTTAGCTATCCTGCCTCTGCCTCCCAGTCTGGCCCATAGTGGGGGTCCTCTGCCTACTCACTGGCCTTGCATACAAACATCTTTATTGCTAGTGTTGTCCAGCCAAAGGGGCTCCTGGCCTCAACACAGAGGCTACTGGTCACAGAATATTTGAACAGGAGTTTCTTTCACTTTCTGTACAAATGTCAGATTTCAGCTCCACTCTGTTGCAACTGGAGATATTTTTTAAAAAATTAAAAATAAATTGCCTGCTCTTATACTATATATTATTCAGCCAATGGCATACCAGTATGGTATGAAAATAGCCATAGGAGATTCAAAAAACAATGTGCATTTGCCTGCCATTTATATTTATAGGGAAGGTGTAAGAAGAGTGGCAGATGGAGGATGAGCTACAGTTACCCTTCAAGTCTGACTCTGACAAGTCAGCAACAAAAGTAGTTGTATTGTTTGGACTGAGCAAGTGAGGGTATTCCACATCATTCTGTCCTCATGGAAAAGAAAAACATAAAAAGCAAAATGCCTCTCCAGCTTGTAATTATTTAAATTATTAACAGAGATGGCATTGATGATCCATTTACATATATAGAGATTGGCTTCCTCTCCTGCAGCTCTTGTTTTCCTCTCCAGCTACTCTGTGTCTGGTCTCACCAAGAAAAGGCTTAATTCCACTAAAAAATAAGAAAAGAGAGAAAAATAAAAGAAAGTGTTTATCCAAGGTATAATTGCTTCTCTTTCTTGTACAAATGCCTCCTTTGAGCTACATTCAGTGCAAATATGAACTGTGGCTGAGCTGGCATTTGTCTCCACAGGCTGGGAGGAGACCTGTGAGTCCTCAGCCTCCAAACCTCAATCTTCACTTCTACCACAGACTTTCATTTCTGTGAGACAATGGAGAGATCCAGCTGAGCTCCTTTTATTTCCCCTGGGTGCAGGAGACAGGATGTGTGCTCAAGACAGCATGAGAAAGCTTGTCCTGCTACAGCTGCTTGAGTTCAGGTTTTGACAGATCCAGGGCCGTGCTCTGCAGCCTGCACCTTCCACAGGTTTACTTTAATTGGAGTTACTGTGGGAATCTGCTGATCTGAAGAAGGTAATTGCAGCAGCTGCACTAGCAAAGGCTTCTCTCTACTGCTGTAGAGGGGGAAACATCCCTGTCAGCTACAGCACAGGTATTTCATTATGACAAGGGAATAGTAGTGGACTTTGCTCTGAGTGTGCATCATGAAATACCAGGGAGCAGTTACACATTCATTTAAAAATCTCCTAGTGCTCCCATTTTAGCCTGTGCATTTTCCTTGGGAGTTTTCCATTCTTTTTGCCCATACATGGTTCCAAGAGACTTTTTCCACATCAGCATCTGAGCCTTGGAGCAAAATGCAGATACAGAAAGGCCAAAAAAGGCTTTGACAGCCCAAGAGATTTTTCAGTCTCAGAATTCACCGTACACTTTGTCACTTGGAGGTGTTCTAGGCAAGAAGGTGTCTGCATCCCCTGTGGTGTTGAGGGAGAAGACTCAGGTAAGGATGAAAGGTAAGCATGTGGCAGAGGGAAAGAGAGGAAAGTGGTGGCTTTGGACAGAGGGAGAGAAAGAGAGGGGAATCTCTTGGGATGGAAAGGGCTAGGGGAGGAACATGCATTGTGAGGGAAAGAAAGGCTGGGGCAGGGGGACCATGGCCTGGGAGGGTTGTTTAAGAAGTTAGAGAGGGGTGGGAGAGGGGTTCATCACCTCACCTGCTGCCAAAACACTTCCAAGTCCAAGGCTTTAGCTCTCCTCCTGATCAGCAGGGTCTGCAAGGGGAATGTGCTCTGGCAGCACAGTGAAAATGGAATAGGTGGCTTCTCCTTGGGGTGCTTGTGTCAGGTGTGTGTGAGCCTGAAGCAAACACTGCAAAGCTGTGATTGAAGCCATTGAGGAACAACCATTCCCATATATTCAACATGGATAAAACCTCCTCAAGCAAGAAGAATAGTGTGGGAAAAGGCTTCTTTTTGTTGTCAGACAAGATATTGCTGTTGTCTTGCTTTTGGGGGCCAAATAGACCCTTCCCCACACTGACTTTTTAAAAGTCTATCAATTAATGAGGGAACATTATTGCTACATGGGATTTTTGCAATCTGTGAACATGAAAGATGGTTAATTTGTCTGAGCAGAGAGAAAATAACCCATCCTAGTTTGTTTTCCTGTATTTCCCAGTGTTGATACTGGCTGTGTTCTGACTGTTCTTTGCACAAGCTGAATGGCAATTGGTAAATGTGTTTCAGGCACTGTAAGAGCAGTATCTGGAGTTTGCCACTGACACTTTAATCTAATGAGAAATGCCAGGGACCTTCTGTTGGTTATTTCAAAATATTTTGTTTGGAAGAATTTTAAGACTCATAAAATAAATCAGTCTTGTTATATTAACATTTCTGGACAAAAACAACTCCCAGATCTTACACTCAACATTTTCTCCCCTGCTTGTCTCATACTTGGCTTCCATCAGAACTAGGAAATAAACATGTTCCTTCTTTCACTGCTCATTTATCAGGAAGGAGAAAAGATGGGGGGAGAAAAATAAAGGGGAAAAGCTGTTGGGGCTCTGTGGGCATCTTGTGTGATGGCTTAATGTCTGCAATTGTGAGCTCATAAAGCAGTAAAGCCTCAATTGCTCTGATCTCTTCCTCTCCATTTGCCTAGTGATGCATCAGAGTGTTTAACGCCAGAGTCTGAGGATGCTCATATTTGATAAAGCAAACAAAGGAAAAAGAATGAAGGAGAAATGCTAGAGTACACTGAACAAAAGCTTTTAGCCACTAACCAGGAACTTCTCCAATCAGCAAATGTCACTAATGTGTTTAGAAAAAATAACACTGATGAAATGCTCAGGCATTCTGATTTCCATTAAAATGGAAGGTGTGGTGCACAGAAAATGACCCAGATGGTCTCACAATCTACTGAAGAGGGCAGAAGATGTAATCCCCAAATGGAAGATGTTTATGCAGAACTGTCCTCAGGTTGCACTAGCACCTGCTGGGATAGCACATCTTCCTTGGGAACTGCTGCAGTTCTGAGGGAGTGGCATTTATCCACAATCCCACAGGGCAAATCTTTCTGTAGGGGTCTTGCTTACAGATGGTGACCTGAACCTGGCTTTTCTATACACAAAAGTGATTTTCACTTGAACAATTTAGCATACAACTGTTTGTATTTATATTGTCTAGAGACAAGCAGAATTTTTTTCAGCCTATTGAGGCTGCAGCAGGTGGTGCTCATTTGCATTCTGCAGATGTTTGGGCTCTCCAGCAGGGCTTCAAGAAAGAGAAAATTTTCTTTGTGTCTTATAAAGACAAAAACTTTGAATTTTCACATGGAGAAACATATAATTAGAATGTTTCTAATATGCTTACTGTCTATAAAGTGCTGTTCCATGTATCTTTTGGGTGATATTTCTAGTGTGCCCATTTGGCCTTCATACATCTTTTTGTTCATGCAAGTGATCAGTTCTAATTCTGGGTTATGGCAGGGCCATAACAAGTCTTGTTTCTGGGTCTTGTCACTGAGATTATTTAATAATTTAACCTGCCATCATGTAACAACCTTTTTTTTTTTTTCCTGTATATTTACATCTCTGCTTGGAATAGACTTGGAATATAAAAGTCCTGCATTTTTAAAAGCCCTTAAAGGACACAATTGAAAATGTGGAAGGGAGGATACTTTGAAATATGTTTGTTTTTGTCCTTATTTTATATGACAAATAAAATTTAAACATGCTGCTGAAGTAAAAACTAATGCCAAAAATGCTGTATTGCTCTTACTGAGGTTACCACATTTATACCTGTTTCTCCAATGAATGTATGATGTTCTGTGTATTGTATTTAAAAATAGGAGCAACCTGATGGGTTTTGCATTTAGGCAGAAAAGAGAACTGTGGCAAATATGCACAGGCAAATTATTCTTGAAATGCATTGCTCTCTTGAGCTGTCAAGTGATGTTTCTCTTTAAATGAGCTCTCTCATTTTGGATGCTTCTCTCCCATTTCAGTCCCCTGATGGACAATGCCTTCAGGCATCTGTACACCTGGAATAACTTTGACAGAAAGCTACTGGATAACAGCTTCACACGCTGACCTTTTCTGGAGGTGTGTTGTGCAAATGTTGGCTGGGCAATAGCAAATCCCCTTGCCTTCTTCCCAGCTGCCAAATGTTGCTGAAGCTTCTGGATGGCTCCTGCTCAGCCCTTGGGAAGATCTTTATGAACATATCTCTGATCCTGCACCTACCCCCTTCATTTAACTGGCAAACACCTTGAAAATCTGTCAGCCTGGCAGTTGCATGCTCCCCTGAGATCTAGAAATCTGTCTTTCTGCTTTGGCCCTTCCAAGCTTTGCAACTTATCGTCTGAATGCTTTTAACTGTGCTCCCTCCAGCTCTCCTCCAAGTCTTGGAGAATTTAATTCCTTGGTCGCTTTCTCTCTTCCTTCTGTGTCTTATTCATGACTATACTTTTTTTATATACTGTCTGCCAAGTTAATAACCCAGTCCTTTCTCTCAAAGCTGATCAGTTTTGCTTGTGCAGACTAAACTGTCTATGGGTCTCACTAACATCATTTTGTGGGTGACAGTGTGACTTAAGCCTTGCTCAGGCTCTTCCCACCGGAGCTGCTCATCTCTGTTCTTAATTACTGTGAACTCTGCAGACCCGAAGCCACTGCCCTGTTTGATGCCTGTGCAGTTCTGTCCTGAAGTGCTGCTGCTCATCTTGTTTTGATTAAAGTAGTTTCTCCTTAAAGGTTGTTCTTTGGGCACAACTCTTAAGAGATCAATTCCACTTCTTTTTCACTTCCACTGCAGATAAGAAGGGGGGAAAGTAATTAGCACAAATGTCTCCAGCAGCAGAGGCTCCTCACTGTGTATCACTGAAGTGTTGTGTATTCAACTGGCATCAGACAAAGGGATGTTGTTTTGGGGCTCTTTTTAAAGGAAGCTAATCACTTATTTCCTTTCAAATAGAGAAATCCTCTAGTACCTGAAATCCTGTAGTAAATTACTGGAAGTCTGTGTTAGACTGTACAGAAAGGGAAAGAGATCCCTTAAGTAACAGCTGTCATCAGTCTCACTCACTGTCTCAGGGGCTGCACTTATTCACACCCAGATATTCACAAGCTGCCCACAATCATAACTGAACAACACCAAAAACTGGGATTTCAGTTCTCCAACAGATCTCTTGGGAAAGAAATCTCATTTCTGAATGGACTTGATGTGCCTGTGAGAACTCAGCAATGACTATGGGATGAGCTTTTGCCTCTGAAACTTGCTTATCTTCGATTAATTTTGGGCACTGTTGCTACCCATTGCCTTTATTTCCTCATTTTGTAAATGAGGAAATAACTTGATTCTGATTGTGTGAGAGGGGTGAGAATGGCATGTGATATAGGCTTTTTTGCCATCATCTTGTTTACACCTAGATGAGAAGACCTGTATCCTGACAGCAACACGTCTCTGTGTTTACAAGACTGACTGCTCTGTGTGTGCCTGTGTACTTGGTTATTGAGTACTATGTCCAATTGTTTTAACCCTCCATTTACTCCTGGTGTCCTCACATGGGCTGGAGCATTCAGACAAATCTTGGTATTTCTGCTACAAATATTTCTGTACCTGAAGTCTGAATGGAGAAATAGAGCTAAATTTTGCAATTATGGTGAATGATTTTGGTCATTTAGCCTTTTGCTGGTATATGAGTATTTAAACTGTAGGACATAAACCAGATGTGCAGGGTTACAGTTCTGTTTGGGTTTCTACATGACTGGGTTATAATTCCCCTGTTGCAGAGACCTATGAAAATTTAAGAATGGCAACATGAACATGAAACAAACCACCACAACCAAGAAACTTGAAATGCTGGAAGTTATGTCTTGAGCAGAAATAATTACAATATTTGTTTCACAATTTTCCTATGCAACAATTATTTTTTTCTTTCCTGAAATATAAAAGCAGAGAGACATTAATGTAGACAGCTAACTTGGAAATGAATTCTTGGTATCCCTTGACAGCAGGCCAGCTGCAATTGTCTGTGTGCAGGAGCTGTACAGCAGTGAGTGCCTGGAGAAGAGCACCATGCTCTGAGTGCTGAGCAGAGGGTGGCTCCCCAGGCACTCACTGCCTTTCCTAGCTGTTTCAGAGCTGGTATTGTTTCAAAGAGATCTCTGTACCACAAGCATTCATCCATGTGTGGCAGAGGAAGACACTCCTTACCCAGTGTCCAGCTCTGTGCAGGGTTACTCTCCCCTTCCCTCCAATGAGGAAAGTCTTGTTCTGACATTGTTTTCCACAATAAATAAATAATTTGCTTGCTGCTTTTGGTGTAAAATATATATTCTGGTTCTCTCTCCAACTTGGCTTCCTTAAGCTGTCCTTTTGCAAGGACAGTACAGTCTTCCCCTCAGACACAAAACATGTAATATTGCTCTTTAGATATGAAAAACAGTGATTGAAAGATCATTTAAAGCCCTCATAGTGTGCCTTGGTTCTAAATGTTCCAAGACTTAGAAGATTTTGTTCGCATGAATCTTAAGACATCATTTTTTTTATCCTTACCTTGTAATAAATTGCAAACCTAAAGTTTCACCTGTAAACACAACAGCAAAAATTAGCAAAAATATTAAAAGCATAAGTGCTTAAGGTCTCTTGCACCACAATTTCTTTATATCTTCATTTCAGCAGTTTAAAGTACTCTCCTTCCATTTCTACTAGACTGATCTGGGGGTTACAAATTAAAACAAACAAACAAACCAACCAACAAACTTACATCTATCTGCACTGATTTTGGAGTCCTTATATGGAAGAATTGGACTCCAGTCCCAAGAGCAATAAAACATCTTAATTTTAGACTCCAACAGTTAAAAACAAAAGTCATTAATCCAGGAAATTTCTACATGTTTACCTCTCTTCCCAGAACTCTCTATTTTCACTCAAATTATCTGCTTGGGGGTTAAAAAAACACTGGGGAGAAATTGCCATGATGTGTGGGTCTGTAACTGTGCAGTTACTTTTGGATATTTTCTACAACAACACTGAGTTTTTAAATTTCCTACAGTCACTCCATCCAAAACACTTTTCCTTCTCCTGCTACAAAACTTCTTTCAGTTCCCATACTTTAATGTCTATTCATTTCCTTATCTCACTTTGGGAAAACATGTAATTTGAGGACATTGTTACGGGTTAATGAAAGCATTCTGTAATCTTCTGTCCATCAGCTCTTCAGCCTGTAACATTTTCACATTGCCTATGATTAAAGGCAGACAAGTGAGGGTTAAATCTTCATTTATCTCTGTTTACTTCTAATTGTTTGCCACACAGAGGCTGAGTGCACCATTCTTCACAATGAGATCAAATAGTGGCTTTTCATCTGCTTTCTATTTGTTGCAGTGTTTGAATCGTTTTGTTTTGATGTCAAAATTATATGGCTTGAAAACACCATTCTGTCAAAATAGTTAACATAGGGCTACAATGGGGGATTACAAATTCCAATAAGATGTGCTCAATATTAAGGGAAAAGCACTTGTTCTGAGTCTGGAGTTTTCTTTCTCCATGGAGATTATATTGCTATGTAGATTTTCCATTTTTCTAGGTTATTAGGACACTGTGGCCTGCAGTGAAAACTCAGATTGCAATTGAATTTCAGGATTTAACTTTTCATTTGCAATTATTCAAACAGAGGATTTGTTCCTTAAGAAGTTCATGAATGAGTGCTTTAGTGCCCTATAGACATGACTTGGTTTTAATAGAAATGCAAGAGAAAACTGAAGTACTGAGATGCAGAATAATTTGAGTCAGGCTAGAGCCTGACTGACAATTGACATTTGATAAGAGTCAAAAGAAAAGTTTTTCTGACTGACTTTAAGTGTTACATATGTATGAAAACCTGAGACACAGCACCTCTTGACAAAGTAGCCTCTTGCATTCATATGTGATGCAACATTCCGTGTCCAGCTTTTGGCCTGGTTCTTATAGGATAAGACAAGTACATCCTTTATGCAAGAGGCTGTGTCTGGCTCTCTCTTCTTTCACTGCAGTCATGCAGGGATGTGAAGCAGCCCACAAGCTCAACATGTACACTTCAAACATCACATAACTGTTTATGAAGGGGCAGCAGCTACAACAGGGGAGAGAAGGGAAGCATGCTGTGGAAAAAGAGAAGGAAGGGAAGCAGCTGTGGAAGGTATAGAGGCTACACCTGACCTGGGAATCAGAAGGGCTTTGGCTACATTTATGCCCTTCCTACACATCAACTCCACACCTGTGTAAGGTGTGGGATGCACCAGCCTGCTCTGGCTGTGGTTTTTGGTTTTCACCTATTATACTCCAACTGCTCCTGAGTCACAAGGAATGGGATGTGCAAAATACAGTACAGACTGAATGAGAGAAGGAGCTGGACAAAATGTACAATGCAGAAGTTGTAGGTACATACACACCCATTAGAAAGAGATATCTGATGTGTGCTCTGGGAACAGTGGCAGGAGCTAGAACATCAGATCTGCTACCTGAGCTGCCCAGTGGAATTTTCCCTAAATGTTTATACTGCTTTTTTTATTTTAATTAACTATGCTTGTGACTTACTGCAAAGGTCAATGACTGACATATAGGAAAGAGGTGTTAGTGGAGCTGTCTGCTTGACTTTATTAAAGATTAATTTACCCTGTGTGTACAGAGTAACTTGCAGGGCTGTGTAGGGCTTTGGTCCTGAGTCAGGGTTTTTGACAGTCTCCTTAGATAACAATTTGTCATAGTCATTACTGTCACTTTCCTACAGTGCATACTCAGAACATGGAGGAGTTATCTTTCACTGATGCTCTCACAGGATCTCTGAAGCTGAGGGTTGAACTTCTATCTGCAATCCTATATTACATGCATAGTGCATCATACAAGACTATTGGAAAACCTTTGTACATACCTTTCATTTTCTTTTCTAGTACAGTTTTGGGGCTTATTTCATTTCACTCTCCAATAGCAACTACATCTTGCAGAGAGTAAAATTTTCCCTTTAATTTCAAAATGTACAAAAAGTTTGGGAGAAGAAAAATGTCATTTGCTTTGGAAAAAGAATAATAACAAACAAACAACAAAAAAAACCTCTGAAAAGGTTTTTTTCTTTCTTAGATTTGTGCTGCTTTCTGTGATTAAGAAGAGTTCAGCCAGGGCTGGTTTATGTACTGCTACTCTAAGACTGGGCTCTGATCTCTGACTTACAAAGAACTGGTTTTGGCAAATTTGTGTAATTGCAGGAAGGGTAAGAAGTTTTGAGGCACTGTCAAGAATGTCTGAAATGTGGTGAGATTTATTATGGGGGAAAAAAAAAAAAAAGATCTTTATACAAATGTGTAATATAACATTATCTGCCCATAACCGTGTCTGAAAGGCTTGATTGTCAAAGAGGGGAGAGATTCTGAAATCAGTAGCAGTAAACTAATTTGCAAAAAATTTAGCCTGCAGGTAAATTTGTAATTATTACCTATCAAATTAGAATGGTTTCCTATAACGTGATGAAGAGGCTGCATTACTTAGGTAGGTTGTTTAAAGCAAAACAAGAAAAAACACCAAAAGTAGAAATTGAGATAAAAGAAAAAACCAAGAAAATCTCTTTGATTATACTATGCTGTCAATAACCTACAAGTTGCTTGTTTTTTCTGATTTCCAAGATTATTGGTAATAATCACACATTTGTTGTTCAGAGTCAGTTCTTCCTATGCTAATTAACACGGTGTAAAAAAAATTCATTATTCTGTTAACACATGTGACCTCTGCAATTTACAGTTAAATTTGTATTATATGTTATATTGGCTTTATTGGAAATGGTATTTCTTGAGGTTCAAGTGATCCAGTCTCAAGAGCCCTAGAGAGTTCCCACCATGGAGAGGGGTTGTCTCCTTAACTTTATTTCCAGAGCTGTCAGGGTGAACATTTCACAGTTCCTCATTTTCTGGTTTAGACTTGAATTAGAGTTATTACATTCACATCAAACAGAAATTATAACTGCTAATCACATTATGTTCAGTGTTGTTTACCCAAGATTATGGCTGTCAAAATAGATATGGCAATATTAGATTTTGAAGAAGCTGTCTCTAACAGTTGTAGGATGCATTAGTAAATGACAAACAGCTCAGATTTTTACTCCCTTGTTGGGGAAGCCTTTTCTGGCACAACTGCAAAATCTCATTAGAAGTCAGCACTGAGCTGTGATTTTCAGATTATGTGCATGGTGCTCACTGTATTTCATATCCTAATATAATATTTGCCTTCCTGTATTAGTAATGCCACCTCACTCTTTTTGAGTTTTACCGAGTTGGAAAACTCTTGCAGTTAATTGAGGTCAATTATTGCTAAAAAGAAAAAAAGGCTCAGACTCTAGTGAGCATCTGCCCAACGTGTGGAGCTGCACACCTGAGTCCTTTCATTCTGGACTCTTCCAACACTCTCTTTAGAAAAAAGCCAGTGCCTTATCTAATGTCACTAAAAGCCTGAGTGTCCTACTGGTACTGGCAAGATATCCTTTAGAGTAAAGTATTTTGCAGTGTGAGTGAACAAAATCAATCTTCAGTATATAAAGATAAAGCACTTCCTTTGTCTTCTCAACTGCACAGTCAGTGTTCAAATGAGAGTGTGCAATTTATGTTCTTAATCGATATGTACCTCAGTTCTTGGAAACAGCTTTGAGATGAAAGAGCTCACTGCATCTAACAACTACAGAGTAGTTGTTACCAGTGTGGCATCATTCTATCATAGCCTTTCCAAAGGCTGTATAAGGAAGATTGAGGAGGAGGGAGGCAAAAAACCCAAAAAAAACAAAATAAACAGCTCCATAAAATATACTTGGCCAAAATGTCAAATAAACCAATGGAGGGGGAGCAGTAGGTTAACACTCACCTTCATTGCTGCAGAATTCAGCACTGACTGTGCTTCCCAAGCTGTCAGGAAAGATAATGATCAAACCAGTTAGGGAGAAATTCCTCGCCTTCATCCTAAGGATTGGAGAGATGTTTGCTTGCTTACTTTTTTATATGTGAGTGGAGATTTTTTTTTAATAATGTTATTTAAGTTTTAGTAACATGGTTTGGATTTTGAGAAAGTTGTTGGCTTTATTTAAGATTAGTGGGAATTTAGAAATTAAAGAAACCTTTCAATTTAGGGAATGGTATCATCAAGAAAAATTTTTAGGATTTTTTTTATTTTTATTTTCCAAAACTTCCAATATACTTCCAGGATTTGTTAATTAGCAGAGAATTTTTAAGTAGAGTAATACTAGCTGCCTTACTGATTTGCCCTCTTCAATGATAAACCTTGTCACCGTGTGCATCATCAGTACTGGCATTTGGGATTCTGCAATCCATGCCCACACTACTTAAACCTTCATAATCACATATTGGGCATCTGCAGACAATTTACCATTGATAAATAATGGACAGCAAGCAGAGGATATTCTGAAAAGAAGCCAAAATACCAGGTTCAGTATTCGTAACTGGAAGGACAAGTGAAGATGATAGATGATTTCAGACTCAGATATGATAAAAGGTGGAAAGTTTTAACCAGAGCAGTGAGTAATACAAAGGTTTCAACACTGAGAAATGCTCATCCCTGTCCTGGGGAGACAGTGTAAAGTGCTTTCTGTCTCCATCTAGAAATATATCTTCAAAAGGCTGGCAAATGTGTACTGGGCTTCTCACCTCAAAGGGGCAAGAGTTCCTCTAGATGCTGTGATCTCTTGCCGGTACTCACCCTGCCTTGTAGCCAAACCTGAAGAGAAAAACACTCCTGAGAATAAGAAACTTCTGATAACCTCATGGTCACCGTGGTGTTGTCATACAGTGTGGGCCTGAGGGACTTCCCCTAGCAGGACACAAGTGCCACAGATAAAACTTGGCAACTTGTCTTTAAGGCACACCTCCCCTTCCAGCCAAGGCAAACACTGGGTCAGGTCCCCTAGCCTCTAATCTGACTTCTCAGAAACATGTCACTGTGTCCTTTTCTTCTGCCAAGGATTTGTTTGCAAACAGAGAAAGTCTGGGCACGGGCCAGGTCTCAGCACACAGGACTTTTCTAACAAGGGAGTTACTCTGAAATGACCCCCTATCCTGAGTTTTGAACAGAGAGGGGTGGTTTCTGGACATTTCTTGCCTTACCATAGAGGGCTTGTTAATTGCCATATATAAACCCTGTTGTTGTACCTCCTGTGTTAAATACATATGAAAACCACCTGCTGTCCTGAAATGTGAAGTTTGGTCTGGCTTTCATCCTCTAGTGTTCAAAACCAGGGAGGGTGTCACTGTGACTTCTGAAGGACTCACCACCAGGGGTGGTGACAGTGGCACACTCTGTGCCATTCCTCTGCTTGAAACAAGCTGTGTGGCTGCTTATTTGGAAAAGATGTGGAGTTATTCTCAGACAGTGTGACTCCAGCCTGTCAAAAAAGTTATTTTCCTTGTTTAAATTTATCTAATACTGAGTGTTCTCTACTCATCATGTCTTTTTGCTTAGAATGGAATTTTTAGAGGTAGTAGTCCATCAGCTGAATATCTGCTAACAAGCAGCACAGGTCAGACCTTCATTTTTTCATTTTTTCCTGAGCTGGAGTGCACTGAGTAAGGGATCTCTAATTGATGGCAACTGGTTGAAACACAGACTCACCCCATTCCTTGTGGATAAAAGCTGGGTGCAGTTTCATCTGGACTTCTCCTTTATTACCAGCTCTCACATGAAGGAATCTCTACTCAGCTAAAGATACCTAAAGAGCTTCCTTTTCTTCATGGTCATAGGGGAGCTGGTGCCCACATTTTAGAGTTGGCTACCCAGTGGGCAGCAGAGTTGTAGTAGAAAGATCACAGGTCTGCAGAGGATGGCATGCACAGGCAGCTTATCTCTTGAACTGTGCATGTCAAAGCAGTTGTTATTTGGTGAGAAAAGTAATGTTTTGCTCTTATCTGTTAGTCTTCCAAGAAAGCTATCTGATAACATGCTAAATTGAGAAGAGTCTGCACTCTGCTCTTATTAACATTCCCTTTTTACAGATCATCAGTAGAAAATAAAAAAGAAATAACACTAAAAAGGCAGAAGAGATTTCACAAGCAAACACTCTTCCTGGAGCCTGCAAATTAATCAGTAAAAGGATGATTTTGTTCCAAGCATTGATAAGCTGTCATTATAATTCTGAGAGCCTTTCACCAGTTGTACCTCTGAAAGTCTTGTGACTTGTTCATTGGAAAAACAGCACCATGTGTGGGGCTGCTCTGCTTGTACAAGATAACCAGGCATCAGAAGATGCCAGGCACTGTGCCAGATGAGAGCACCATCAGAGCAGGACAGCCACAGCAGCTCTGCCCAAACAACGCCCCTGCTTGCTCTGAAAGCACCAAATGGTCACAGCAGATGCTGAGGGATCTGCCCCTGTGAGGGATGCCTCTGCTGAAAGCTGATCTGGAGCTGGGATGTGTGACTCCAGGGTTAAAGGGTGCCATCAACCAACTCTCATGGTGAATCAGAACATGGGTGAAAAAATAGGTGCTCAAATTATTAAAAGTGTGATTGTAAACAGAAGGCAACAGGAGGGCATTTTCTATTACTTCAGTGCTATGTTAGACTTGCAGCTCCCATTTTGCTAGTTTTAAAAATAAATGCAGATACCTCAGCCTGCTCCCACCTGAGTAGTACTTTCTGGCTGCTGCAATCAGCTATCTTTATTCTGAAAATAGTTTTAATTCCTTATTGTCTTGTTTTTCAATCTCAAGTAAATATTTCTATGAATTTATATGCCATTGTTCAATATTCAAAACATTTATTTACATCTATTAACTCAGAGGAGGATGATGTAGTTTTCCCTATTTGTGAAAGCTGCAAAGAGTATTCCAAATTCAGCTTATCTTGGGACACTTTAAAGACCAGGTGAATCTAAACTTTTGTGACATGGAAGAGCTGGGGATGCAAATAATCGTTTGCCTGCAAATGGGGCAGGAGATGAGAAATGAAGCCTGTAGCCCCCCCCCCCCCCCCCTTCAGACAGCAGTGGTTAAAACTCTCACAGCAACCACCCATTAGATAATAAAGCTCATATGACATAAATGAGATTTTCTTTTCAGAGAAAGAAATTCTAAGAGATCTTAAAGATCTGCTCATCTTTTCTTTCATCCTGCTTTGCAGTACTTTGCTTCAGTCCCACTCTGTGTTACACAGCTGCGCACGTCTATAAAAAATGAATTTATTAAGTCAGTGGTTTCATCTTACTTATCTCTGGAAAATGTGTTTATAGCTGTCCCTGTACACAGTGATATATTCATAGAGCACAAGAATAAAGTTACACTTGAGAGACAAAATTGATTTCAAGTTCAGTGGCTGGTGCTGGCACCTGGCCTCCTGCCTGGGAGAGTTTGTTGCTGTGCTTGCAGGGTGTGAGTGCAGGTGATATTACCAACATGGAATTGGGCTGCTCGGATTATCTCGGTGTGAAAATTTTAAATTGGTATAACTGAGAAACATAATGCAGTAGATGATGGCTTTTGCATTTATTTTAAGGCTTTAATTTTGGGTTTATGAGCTCTTCACAGAGCTGAGTGGTTTTTTAAGATCAATTTTCTGGGTCTGCAGTTTTAAACTCTGCTTTAAATTCTACTCAGGATGAATTGCATGGTCCCTGCTTAGCCCAAGTAGATCAAACCTGTTGGATCACCTGATGAGTGTCTGGATGTTGCCCTGAGTGCAGGTGATAGGATTCAGTGTCCCACTGAAGGCATCATCACTCCTATTTAAGGAGAGAATATGCCATGGCCACAGCCATTCCTTAAATCCTAAGAGATGTACTTTATAAAACACATAAGCCCTTCTGCACCTCTTTGGGTGGCAGGGAGGAAAAATCCTCTTGCCTAGATCTACTGGCCACCCTTGGAGGGTGCAGAGAGGGGGTTCCTCTCTGCCCCCTGGGAAGTTTCTCCTCCCAGCCTCAGTATCAGGTGAGTTCATCTTCCTTCCTCAGCCAGCCAAGGACAATGCTATTCCCACATGCTGAAGGCATAAGGGGCTACAAAGACCTTGCTTCCTGCCACAGCATTCTCTGAAGGAGTAAAAAAAAAGAAAAAAATTGCATGTTGCAATTGCTCATTCACCAAGCATGTGTTTGCCTGTCTCTTGATTATGCAGGCAAACAATGCAGATCAAAGAAATGAGAATTACAGCTCACCAACAACTCTGATGCTGATGACACTGGGATGCAAACTGAAAGTAAGGTGGATTTCACTGAAAAGCCTGTTAATTATCTTCCTTTGGGAGCCAATGTGCTCTGGAGGGGACCACAAGGATGTCAGTGGGAAGCTGACCACCCAAACATTTGCAGTAGGTCCATTTTTTAAGGTGAGTATCCCAGCTTTGAAACAGGAGGGAGCTGAAGACTCAAGTTGATTGCCTATGCTAATGCTGGGTGTGTGTGTTAACTTACTAAATTCAATCTCTATTGAAAATTCAAGGCAAAACCTCCTCCCCTTCCCCTCCACAACATCCCATCAAATGGAGAGGTTCAGACTGGTGCTAAAGAGGAATTGACAATCAAAATGGTAAACATTAAACACTTGGTGTTCTTCCAAAGGATAACAATGCATCTCAACCAGCCTGAAAGCTGAGTTTGTGTGTATGTATGTGTTTCATGACACAACTACATTAAAAATCAGTGTAGAAGAATATAAACACTACACAAATTTTTAAAAAGAGCCAGAGCAGCAGAATGAGTGCTGCCTGTTCACAGTGGCTCTGGAGATATCTGGAATATAAAACCAACTCAAGCCTGTTTTCATGCAGCTGCCTTGTATATGAAAAAGGATGAAATGGCAACTGTGTGTTTTGGTGTTGAGCAAATCCTGCAAAGGATTTATAGTATTTAATTTGCCTTTTTTTGTAAGCAGAGAATATCACATATAAAGCAATGAACCTTTGCTGAGGCAGGAATACAGCATGGCAAAAGCTGTAGCTGTTCCCAAATTATATCAGGATTGAATTCAGTTTAAATTCAGGTGTGGGAGGACCAAGTAGACTGTGCACAGGAGCTTTGGGCCAGCCTTTTGCTTTGGAAGATGCAGATGCTGGTCTTGGAGCAGAACAGTGTAAGCAGAGGCAGGATGAGGGAGCAGCTCTGGGAATAGCTGGTGTTGGGGAGAGGGGGAGCTTAACTCTGGCTCACGTGTGTAAAGGAAGAGGTGATTTCTAATTGTGAAATTCCCATGAAAATCATATTCTTGTATTTGTGTTTCATAACATTGTGTGTGCATAGGGAAGCTAATGTACAAAGGCTGGATACATATTCACTATCACAGCTTGACTGTTTTCATAATATCACTTAAATGCCAGTACTTGCTGTGCTTTCTAAATGTTGATCCAATTCATGAGAGCTTTAAAGAAAGTGTGTGGGTGGCTGATCAGCATGGTTCTTTTTCTGTTTTATATGAAATGATGCTGTCATTTACCAAATAAAAAAGGAACGATCATGTGTATTTCTGCTTTGTTGTTTGGTTTTTTTTAAAGAGAGATGTGTAAGTTGAGACGTCAAAGTCTACAGGTTTTCTGGTATGTTCCTGCTGACTGGGATTTATTTCAAACCATCTTACACTCGTGCTAAGAGAAAATTACTGAAATCTAAATTCCTTCATTGATTTGCTTATAAAGTATATTACAGATTCAGAATGGTTTTTAGTAGACAGGATTCTAAACCATGTTCTAAATATCAGGATGCTCCAGTGTCTCAGTGGTGACAATACAGGCTTCCATGCAGTCATGTACTTAACTATATACTTCAGGTCAAGCCTGTGAGTTACCCACAGCCTATCTTAATTACCAGTCCTTAAGCATGTGTATAGTCACAGGAACTCAGTCAACCTTCTTTCCATTTTTCCTAATAGTAATTTTCCTAATTAGTTATGATGCTTATCAGAATTATTTTTCCTCTCTGCACTTTGAGACAAAATACCTACCTGTCCCTGAGAAATTCCTGATTTAGGGACAAAAGGCTGGAGTAACAAGTACTGCTGCTGCTGGGGTGACAATTGTCAGAGCCACATCTCATCAGAGATATGGCCAATGATCTTTACCAGCAAAAGATGGATTCTTCTCACACCACTCTCAATTCTGCTATTTCTGGTCACTGCTATGATGTCTCAGCTAAGGGAACAAACAGTACAGCCAGGAGCAGGAGCAGAGCTCACCCAGCCTCATACCCACTGTGTTTTGAGTAGGAACTGTCTCTGCACCCTCCAACAGAGCAACTTCGATAAGGGAGGTATGTTTGAAAAATGAACACTGAGAAGCCAGGTTGACAGAGAAAAATGCCACAGCCTTTACTGTGTCTGTCAGACTGCTGTACTTGTGTTACAGGAAAGTGATGACAAATCTTTCTGATGTTTGATGTCAAATTAATTTAAAGGACATTGTGACTTAGTGTTAGCTCAAATCTCTCTGTTCCTGGCACTGGTGCCAAATTTGGCAGTAGATTGCCATCACCATGATAGTGTGGCTCCTGAACCAGTGCTTTTTTTTTGCTGCCTGCAGTGAAAACATTCAAAAAGAAACTAAGAAACTGAGATCAGCTCTAATGTATCCTCCTCAAGAAGGAGGGCTCTGAGTTACATCAAAGGTACTTATTTACTTACATTTTTCCACACCATTTTAAAGTTGTCTGTCCTGTGGGTACACCAGCTATGGAAACTCCAAGACTGTAACTCCTTAGAGTATATGAGAAATCTGAACAGGCAGCTATGTATGATAAAACATCATAAAGGAGCAGTATAAAATGTCTTATCCTCTGTGAATATAGACAACAGCACAGCACAGAATATAAAACTGGGTATAATGAGCTAGTAGTTTTCTCTTAACCATGCCTTCCTTTTAATTGCTATGTGTATGACAACCTGCAAACACTGCTAAGCATAGGCTGAAAATACAGAAGATTAATTGATCGGCAAGTGAAATAAAATGAGATTTTTCAATTGCACGTGGTTTAGTAGTTTACAGTAGCTCCCAGCTGCATTTGGAAGTACTTAAAAGAAAGTTAATCTTGGGGTCTACCATCAAGACCAACTATGATGTCTACACAGAACAGGATCTAGATCTACTTGCAAATTACCAAAAGAGGGAAAAGTGGATTTCAGCATCACTTGACTTGTTTTTATTTCTCTGTAAGTATCTTTGCTCACAGAAGTATACGATGGAATCTTATTGAAATTGAAACTGTAAATATCTCCTCAGTTACCTAGTTGAACCATGCTGGTTCTGCTTGGTTAATGTCATCTTACTTCCTAATCATTCTGGGGATGCAGGTCTTTGTGTAACCAGGGAGGTTTTGCACAAACAGCAGCAAATTAATTAGTTGTCAGTGTTTATTGTCAAGCATCCTCTTTTAGTTTATGACAGAGAGAGCAAGAAATGAGTTTATGTAATGGAGGAGGATTGTTGTCATAAAAAAGCCTGTGCATTTCCAGTGATTTATGGCTTGGTAGACCTGCAGACACAGATTCCCAGAGGATGAAATTCTGATTTTGCCCGACACACAAAGGCTGGATGCCTGTTTACATTGCCTAATCTCCCAAATTATGCCTAATCAGGCATTAGCTTTTGATGTCAGTTTATGCTTATGCAAAGCTTTCTGACCTTCTTAATATATGACAAAGAGAAGGATCTTTGTTCATAACTGGACCTAATGTCCAGTTTTAGCATATGCTGAAAAAATCAGCGTGGTCCACTCCTTCCACTTTGCTTATTCTCATTTAGAGAAATAGAAAGCAAATCCCTTTTTTACAGAGAGAGGCAAATCAGAGGAGCTTTCTGGAAAGGATTCTCTGTGCCAGGCAGGTCCTCACCACAAGGAGAATTGCCACAACAGCTGACATCTCCAGGAGTGTTTTTAACTTCCTGACCCTCTTACCTTGCTGAGCCTGTGTGGTGTCTAAGATGCTGATTTTGTCTGTTTGTCATGACTTGGGATCTGACATGGTAGTGGAACAGCAGTTTAATTCCTTCTTTAAGCATGTGATTGCAGCTAAACCTCCTCTTCTGTTGCTGTGCATTTTAACTTTCTGAGATTGCTAAGGAAACTAGGTTTTTTTATCTGAAACAAAGCAGTGGCTTGATTGTTCAGACATGAACAGCAAGGCTAGGTGCCACAAATTAATTTTTTTAAGGACCCCCATCTGTAATTTGAACTTCTTCAGCCAAGAAGCACGCTGCTCATTTTTTTTAAACCCAAATTAATTCTGCTTTTAAAGAAGTTCTCTTTTTGTCTTAATACTTGTTAACTTATTTTCTGTAAATTTTTAGAAACTGAAAACTGTTTTTGTTTAAGCAGCAGCTAGATATACAGACTTAAAAGTAGCATTAATTTTTACAGAGGTTTCCTTATCACGTTGGGTAGCTTGAAAATCTAATTATGGAAATGGATTGTTCCTAAAATAGTGTGTGTAATATAAATATGCAATATAGATGCATATAACAAAATATATTTAGACTACAGCTTGCTTCAGAACACTGGAAATCCATATAGCTATACCTTCAGATCAGATATTTTTTAGTGCAGATCTGGTCTCCTTACATTATTTTGATTAATACAGAATCTGAAAGGACACCTTTTCCACTAGCCTGTTTCCTAGAAATAAGGCTAATCCTGCCACATGATATTATGAGAATGTGATTTCTCATATTATGTAACTATTATTCATAATTTCCTAGGAGTACCTCTTACAAAATCTTTTCCCATAATAGCTCAAATATCACTGGAGCAAGTCTCTGCTCAAAATGGTATAAATTGGGAAGTCACAAATAAGATCTGAATAAAGGTCTATTGAGTGTAAATACTCTGTTATTCATACTCTAATTGCTCCAAGAATACATTTTTCAGGGAGGTCTGTGGAGAGTGGTACTCAGGTGCTGATACATTCTAGCACATTTTCAGTCCTAGATCACCTCTGGATTTTACCATTATCAGGCAGATTTGTTTTGGTTTTTTCTTGGGGAAGGATAAACGTGATGCAGTGGGGCTCATCTCCTGCTGCCAGAGAGGGTCAAGAAAACCCTTAAACACGAGGCTCAAGACTCAGGATAATTCCTGCTGGCTGATGTCCTGCTCTGTGCTCTTTATGTTGAACTTTTTCCTGCAATAGGATCTGTTCTGAACCAGAGTGCATTAATCTGGATGAGTCATGCTGGCTCATACCTGCACTCAGCTGTCACAAAGAAGTGAAATGATATTAAACCTCTCAGATATCATCTGGTAATTGCTGATCTGCTTGAGGTTGCAGCAGTGTTCATATTGCTGCCATGCTACACCAAGCTCTCTAAAGCACTGAGAGCCTTTGCTCCAGGCACTGGTTTCACCTTGCCCAACCACCTGGTTTTTGCTGTGCCTTGGGGTCAGCTATCACATGTTTTGAGGTGCTCTCCCAACATACTTCTTGATTTTTCAGTGGTTTTTGTATAAGTCTGAACTCCTTCCATTTATGTTCCTTGTTCTAAGGACTCTGAGCACTACTTGTGCTTTGGTGACATCTTCTGGATAAGGTTGCCACTGGAAGGACTAATTAATACATCTCAACTCCTAGCCTTCTTTGTGCTTGTTTCTGATCTCTTTGGGGAAAAAAAGCTCACAGGTGTCTGGTTCCAGTTATTAGCACCCTGTCTGAAATTTAATAATGGGTTTGAGACTCCAAAGTGAAAGATGAAAATGGGTCTGATTAAAAGCAGAGACTGCCTATATGGTGTTTCATACACAGGTGCAACAGGAACTTTTGTCTCACTCTTGGATAAAAGATTTCTTTAACTTGACTTAGCATTCTCTAATTTTGCTCCTAGGATAGGTCTGTACTTTGCTTCCTGTTGTCTAGACTAATCAGAGAGGCTTTTCTTGGCCAGAGCAAAGAGACACATAGCCAGCTTTCCTGCTTTTAGCAGAAGATGCCTAGAAGAGAGGATAAGGTCAAGGTAAGCCAGGAGCCATAATTCCAAAACCACATTTTTAGCCACAGGCAGAAATACCATTGGACAACTTCAAGACAGAACTAGCAACTTGTATGTAATAGGTTATGATGGATTTTTCTTCTGTAAAATCTTCCAGGTGCTCTTTTGAGCCCATATAACATTTTTTGCCTCTATAATCATTCAACCAGGAGTTTATAATCTTCTCTCTGTCCTCTGTGGGGATCAACCTCTTCACTTTTTATTTTGTTTTGAACTTGACACTCATTAATGTCACTTGATTCCCTGTTTACTTATATTAAAAATAATGGGAAATATCAGCTCTGCTCTGCTTTACAGCACAGAACATTTTTCCAGTTAGCTGGGAATCCCTGCTCTGGGGTGGCACTGGCCACTCCAAGGAACATTATCATTTTTCCAAATTCCCCTTCCCTTCCCTTCGGTGCCAAGGGAGGGTGCACACCATTTAAAGGTGTTCAGCTACTGTATCTCAGAGTTCCTGGAGTGCTCCAGGGCAAATGCAATTAGGTCCTGGCCATTTGCTTGTTCTATCCTTTTGCCACATGTTCACCTTTCCTTTGCTTTGTCCACTATCCGTCTGTCAATTCTTCATCCTTGTCATTTTTGCACCTGGAGAAAGACCTCCTGTGTCTTCTGCTAAAAAGAGGGAGTAGGTCTAGCACTGGAACTTCTTCAAGCTACTTCACAATAATTGCAAACCCACTGAGGTATTTGACAATTATTTGTTTTCTCTAGAAAGTTCTATCCCATTTGGTCATCTGTATCTCCTCGAAGTTCTAACCTTAGTAAGTTCAAAAAAGTGTTGCGTAGGTAATTGGCATTTTTTGTTTTTAATTCAGTTTACAAGTTTTTCCTTCACATTTTTTGTCTGTGTGCTGCAGAGTTTGCAGTTCTTATTAGAAGGACACCATGCTTTGTTTGTTCATAAAGATATTTCCTTTCTTTTATTAATTCCTTTTTCCTTGGCATATAGCCATGGTGATTTCCTTTCTATGTTCCTGATTTTCTTCTATTATTTTGTGATTTTTTAATTTATTCTGTGTACCCAAAGGGGAAAATCTAAATAGTCACAGTAGCCCTCTAAAAATTTAACTCGTTGTAGTTACCCTTTCCACCTCAATTTCTTGACAAGACTGACTCTTTGGGTGAATATCTGTATTCTAATCCTTTAAATTTAAGTGTAATGAGATAGAATAGTATTGCTTCTTGTTTCTGGATTTGATTTTAACTTTTCCATTGATCTCCTTGCCATCCCAGATATGAATTTATCCCTGTTTTTACCTATTTCATAATTCTCTTTGAGAGAGTGTGATAATACTGTTTCAGTGTACTAAACATCACGGCTGGACTGTTTCAAAACAGAACTAAGCACTAACCTCAAAATTTTCTCCTATCATGGATTCTGGGAGCTTTCATTTTTATCAGGGCCAAACTGAAACAATTTTTAAAAACCTCTAGTCCAGATATTGATCCTATAATTTTTCAGTTCCTAAATATGTTTTGAGAACTTGCTTACCCAAACTTGGATGGAACAGTTTCCCCTTTTACTGCAATTCCCCCAGCATTCCCATGTGCCCACTGTGCACTCTTTCCCAGACAATCTATTTGGCACTGGGGGAAGTTTGAGCCTCCAAAAAATTCCTCCAGCACCCACCAAACAGCACTCTGCAAGGTTAGAATAGAATTCAGGCAAGAAAAACATCTCTGCTGCTGCTCACAAGCCAGCTGTGAATTTAGATCTGAGTCCACAGCTCATTAACCTGCTGTGCAGCACACACTGCTGTTCTGTGGGAAAGGGAAGGTGGATCACAGCTGAGCATTTGTGTATTTTGCACTGTGGGCAAGGCTGGGCACTGGTAATGCAACATGGAGCACAAATCCACAGTGCCATCACCTGAGGGAAAGGTGCCCTCACCAAAGGACCTCGAATCTTCTTCAGTATGGGAGGGAAATTTAACAGTCTGCTAGCACGAGAAAGGCAATTAATTTTGATTTTTGTCAAAGGAGTTGCTGAAACCAAGTTTCCATACTGCTTGTCAGAAAAGCTTAGGGTGTGTAGTGGTTTCATAGGTCTTTAAAGGTAGGAGTTTTATCACGTTTTTAAAGATTTATCATTGCTTTTGTTTGCTGTTAAAGTAGACCATGTTTGCAGACAAGGTTCAGGGATACAGGGAGACAGTCACTAGATCTTAATAGTTTCCTCCCCCCACAATGATTCATTTACAATGAAAAGAAGGAAGTTTCAGTCTAGATCATGCTGAGCAGCTATGTTAGTCAAAACTGCATTTCCTTCCCACCAGGGCCACTGTTGAGCACTACTGAAGTGGTGAGAGCTTCCTGGCTGGGAGTGGACAAATGATGTGGGGGCTTGAGATGTTCGAGCCACAAGAACCTCTGCACATTTTGTACCCCCTGGAGAGCTGCTGACCAGCTTTCTGCCAACAGCTGGAATGGTGTCACAAACTTGTCAGCCAGCTGCAGCACTGGAGAGAGAAATTACTGCCCTCCTCCAAGCAGTGCCTGTTACAGGTCTTGTACAGAGGCCACAGATCTTTGGGCAGAGGGTCCAACATTTACATCCTGGCCAGAATGAAATTTGGCAAGTCCTGCCACTCTGAGGGAGAGAAAGTATGACACCCAGAAGGCTGGAAGTCCTTCTGTTAGAAGTCTTCAACCTTGATAGGTTTCTGGTTGAAGAATTTAATGATTTTCTTTCAGGAAGATGGATGGCTGCTCTCCAGGTGGCTCAGCACCACTTCCTTTCTACTCCCTTTTCTGAAGCCTGATAGTGACATTTCAAATCTAATCATCATTTAAAATCCTGGTAGGAACCAATTTCATATCTAATCTAAATCGAGTGAAATAAATAGGTTTAGGCCACAGGTGAATTTGTCCTGATCTACTTCCTGCCTTTCAGAAGTCAAAAAAAGTCCCAGAAGTTTTGAAGGAGAGCTTGAAGAATCACGCTGTGCTTCTGATGTGAGGTGTCATCAGTCAGAGGTTGACAGCTGTTTTGTGGTTTTTTGGAACAGAGGTGGCCTTGGCTGGGAGCTCTATGGCAACTTTCACTGGTTTGTTCAGTATTTCTTTAGCACAGACACAGCTCCACACAGAAGTTCTCTCTTGCTGTGGCAGACTGTTCCTGGGAGGCTGGAATCGCTGTTTACCTGTTTGCTTCATCCCTGTCCTCAGAAAAGGTGACTGTGAGCATTAGGACATGCAGACAATCTGCTTGTAGGACACGTTTGTGGTGCTTTCTAATGCTCTAATATTCTATGGGAACTCCAAGACCCACACTGGTAAGAAGCACACAGGGTCAGAGCCTTTGTTCTCACTTTTTCAATCCATGTGGTTCAGCCCTCTGTAAGATAAAGTGCAAAGAACTTTCACTGAAGAAACTCAAGAACATTAGAAGCGGTGCCCTTAAAACAATAAAAGAAATTATTAAATATAAGCATATAAATAACAAATACAGAATGATCAAAAAATCTAATTGGAATGTATTTTTTGTATAGGTACTCAAGAATCTTTATATTTTTAACCAGGAATCTCTAAATCATTCCCAAGTGTTGATTTGTTGTTTGTTTTTTCTAAATTAGACATTTTTGTGCCTACATAATTACTTCTACATATACATACACTTTTGTTACATATTTATACATAATATATGACACTTGTAAATGTATTATTTATGTCCGATTATTTTATTCTTATTTGCAGTGAACTGCTGATATTTAGCAATTCAGACACTTCGGGTATCATGTGTTAAAAAATGAAATAGTTGGCCATTTCATTGGAAATATTGTTTGGACTAGAAATTTTGTTTAAAATTAACCCATCTCATGAATTCTGTGATGTCCCAAACATTATTTCACCAAGGGTGTGTTTTTTACTGAAGCTCTTTTTGCCATCATAAAAGTGTTGCTACAATTGTGCCTCATGTAGAACTCTGTTAAATGAGCAATTCTTGATATTTAAATTGAGTGCATCAGATAAGTCCTGCAGTTACTAGCAATTAATTTCTCATGTTTTGATGTGACAATTTTAACGTTCATAAGCTTAAGTGCTGGTAGATTTTGAGGTCTCCAGAGCCTGGGTGCTTTGTGTCAAACAAATTGTTCTGTAAGAATGGCATCATTATGTGATTGAAAGGGGAAATCATCAGTCTAGCCTCAATGTTTTGCTGAGATTTGCATTTCAATGACACTGAGGCAAGACTGAAAATTTTTAATTAATGGATTTTAGATGCCTTTTTTAATCATGGTTATGGGGACTAGACAGACTGGACTTAGACCTGTCCAGAGGGACCTACCACCTCAGAGCTCCTCTCTCCACTGCTTTAAAAATGTGGATGCTGCTCAGGTAATGTGTGCAGTATGTGGAAAAATTCAGGAGTTCCTGAAGCTAAGAGGAATGATGGAGATGTTCTCACCTCAGATCTCACCATCAGGGCCGGAATCAGAACCTTCCTCTTGCAAATTCCTCCCTTCTCTGGTTATCTCACATTCCTGCTGTGGCAGCTTATCCCACGGCAAATTCATTCTGTGTCCTCGGTGGTGCCTTGAGACAGGCAACGTGGGCTACTGCAAACCCAGTCCCCACCTCTAGGGCTATCCAAGAGGTGCCTGAAAAAGAGAAAATTCAGTCATCAATGTGTAGAACAAACAGATTATGTTTTGTCAGCAGCTTGCAGGATGAAGGTTTAGGCACTTCACGTGAACTTGTTTGTACTCATGTTTGATATTTTTTTTTCTTTCATCATCTTCTGCTCTGGCAGTAAAAAATAAATTATTGCCAAATAATATACAAATGCCAATGCTATCATAATACCTACTACAATTATGTAGGAATTGCTCTTTGTAGTGTCAGCCATCCTTAGTGTGTGAAATATTTTATGAATACCTTAAATGAAATGGGCTGAGTGTCTGCCAGGATATAGATACCTTCATTGCTCTGAATTTAAATGATATGTCAGGGGAAAAGAACAAGATTAAAGCTTCATGCATATTTAAAATGAGAAATTTGGGTCATCCTGCACAAATGTTGAATTTTTTTTTTTTTTCTTTTTGAGAAAGCACTGTGCTTGCCCCCATGGAAGGAACAACTTTCTGTCCTTCACCATCCTTCTTCACCCCCTGCCTCATCAGAGGGGTCAAAAAATGAGCGAGGGAGAAGCTATGCAAATGTGTATGAGCTGTGCCTACTCCTCACAAGCTGCTTCTCTTCCTTTTCTCCCCACTCTCTCCTGACAAAAAGGCAGGCTGCTGCAGAGCACAGTGGTGAGTGCACAGGAGTGATGGGGGCTCTGCCCTCAGCCCAGGGCTGGGCAGGACAGCTGGGACACCAGGGAACAGGGCAGCATGGGGAGAAATGCACAAGCCACAGGTGGGATGTCCAGCTCCTGCCCTCTCCAAGGTCTCCAAGGTTGGTGTGACTTTCTTTCCAAATATTTGTCTGCAGAAGTGTAATGTAGGAGAGATTGAATTCTCCCAGGAACCAGCAGTGACCACCATCATTTGTTTTCTGCACACTTGGCTTTAAAAGAACAGGTTTATAAATAGCCTGCTGCAATTAAATGTGGATTTTTTGACAGCACTGTTAAACAATAACAGTCCTGAACATGCCTGCAGAAAACTGCTTGTGCTGTGTGGCAGGAATGGAAGGTGGCTGGTGCCAAACATCTCTAGAAACTACTGCACCTCCTCATCGAGAATTGAGATGTGACCATTTTCCTGCCTGTGATTTACTGAAATATATCCACTCCTTGTGTTGCCCATCTTCAACCAAGGGAAATTCCCAGCAGGAATGGGACAGTTGGCCTGAAGTGCTGATTTGCTGTCATCATGAAAAAGCTTTAGTTGTGCATCCAGCCCCTCTCTCCACAGACACCAGCAGGGAGCTGCATGGGGCACAGCAGCCTGGCCAGCTGCACCCCACTCTGCTGTAAGGATAAAAATGTTTGCAGATGTTGTTATGGAGATAAATAAGGACAAAAGACTGGGTTTAGATGCTTTTTTTTCCTTGTCTTTGCAAGAAAAACAGGATAGCAGGTGGGGGAACCAAATTCCTTCTCATATTAATGAAGTAACTGATGTGCCCATTGCCAGGGTAAATGTTCTTAGAGATTAAATGGTGACTGGTAATAAATGCCTAATAAAGAGAAATGTTCACTCAAGACAAAAGGTGATACCAGTTGATCCTCATTGAAATATCAAGATTCCATTCCCTTTCCTGAAAGGAAATACTTCCAAATTGGACAAAGTGAGAACAAAGTGGAACAAACACTTTGGCAAGGAGAAATGATCAAATAAAATGCAATTGAAAAAAACCAGAAAACTTGCAAATGGACTGACTACAACCAAATGTACTGAGATGAAATGAGGTGCAGTGAAAAGGACCAAAACTTGCCAAAATTATTCCCACTGAAATTCCAAAATTGGGAAAGGTAAACAGAGAGATAGGAATAGGAATTGAAGAAATGAAATCCTAAAAATGAATAAGAGAAAAAATCCAAAACTAAGTGAAAACAATAAAAGTGACTGAGATGATGTAATCCCTATTTTTCTTATTGCAAAGTCCAGGCCTCTGAACTGTTTTACTGGGAACTCAGAGAAAATTGCTGGGCAGAAAGGAAGCTACATACACACCTTCAGCCTTAGCCTGGGGTTTTCCATGTACCAGATGCCTAATACCCAGGTATTTAATTTTCAAGGTTTTTCTTGAAATTGGGTGTTTTGGCGTTTTGTTCCATTTGTTAATCTCCCTTCCTGTCCTGCAGTGCACACATTTGCAGGTGACAACTCCCTGAATGACAGAGGAGATCTCAGGAAGTTCCTTGTGCCCCAAAGCTCTCCCTGAGCCCCACTGAGGCACCCAGGCACGAGAATCCTGACATGCACTGAGCCAGCTACATCTGTGCTGGTGATGCCTTTGTTCAAATATCTGTGGGCTTCTCCCTTTCTCCCTTCAGTGAAAGAACAGGATCTGCTTGTTAGAAATGTACTGCCCGCATTTTGAATGAGGAATCTTATGTGCTGCATAAGATTTACTTGGCAAGAATGGATAGTCTTTATTCCTCAGGTGAATTTGCTTTATTTCCTCTTGAATTCAATAGAGTATTTTACTAGTAGTACTGTTAAACGTGTTTCTCCAGTCTAATTTAGTTTGTTTTGCTTTAAGAAACTTTGTAGTAGCGATTGAAAGAGCAGTACCACCAGTTCATAATGATGTTGTTAGTTACAGTTGTTACATGCTAACAAATTGACAGGAGTCTTCAAGACTTCATTTCTCCAGGTTCTGTTTTGCAGTAACTTGATAGTTCACTTGCAGAGGAAGTTCTCATCTTCCTGGTCATAATTGACACCATTTTAACAAACAATTGTAGAAGTGATAACAGACTCCTTGCTGGGCTGCACAGTGATGAGTGCCATGCTGAATACTGAACCTAAAGCATTCAAAAATAAATATCTCCATTCTGAAGATGCAGTTCATGGCCAATAAAAGGTGCTTTCCTCAAGGCTACCCCTCTGTGAAGGGACACCCAGAGACTCTTGGATGTTTCTAAAATTGACTGTGACAGTGTCACCTTTTCCTTCTGCATACAGCAGCTGGAAAGTTGTGCTATTGAGTCTGCCCTGGGAGAAGGTCAGATGTATTTTTCATTAGCTTGCAAAGTGTCAAGTGGTGGAAGAGTGATTGACAGGACAAGAAAAAGGTGCATGAGAGCAAAATGCACAGGGATTTAAGCCAGGTTTGGTTTCAACCCTTGCTTTCAGTTTGTTTATGCCAAGTATGCACTGAGCTCTCACAGCTTCTTTCCACCCCTTGGCTTGGGCCAGATGGAGTCAAGTGTCCCTTCCCCTCTCCCCAGAGCTCCTGCAGAGGGTACAGCAGAGGCAATGTACACACTGGTGTGCAGCCCCAGGGCCTGGCAGGCACTGAGGAGGATGGCAGCAGATGGGACACGGGATGTGCCCTCAGGCTTTGCTGTGCTGCCTTGTACTGCAAGAGGGAGGAGTCAGAGGGTGTCAATTCTTAAGAAAAGCATTACTAACTAGCAATAAAAATATTTTCACTGTGGGTGTTGGACTAAGATGAGTGGTGTCACCCACCTGCACTGAGGCCAAACCTATTTTCATGATGCTCCTGAACAAAGAGGAATCACTGATGCAAGGGAGCATCATTCACCATTTACACGATGAGTGCAGGAAGCCTAGCTTGGAATTCTTCATCTGCCACAGCCAAAGACTGAACCCTAAAATGGAATAAGACACACAGGTAGAAGAACATCTTGCTAGACCTTTCATGCCCAGAGAGTGGGATAATATCCCAAGCAGATGGTGCTCAGGTGTGAAACAAAGGGCCAAAGACAACTGCTTTCTTCTTTTTTAATCTGAAGGAAATAAATAGAACTGCAAATGAAACACTAGTGATTCTCATGATTCAAGATCTATCCACTTTAACTAATCCTGTACATTTTGTTTTGTTCTGTTCCCATCAGTGCTGCAGATCTGCCTGCTTGGCTGGGACTCTTTCTTATGAAACTACTGTATATCTGCAATCTTGATGTTTCTTCTCCTGGTAGGAGAGTTTAATGAAAGAATATAATCTGTCCACTCTTTGTGAACTCCCTGGTTCAAACAGCTGTGCCTGAGCTTTTGAAGCTGTTCATAATATCTTATAGTTCATTTTCTGTTGCAGCAGATCTCTCATTAGGGGTAGAAATGAGCCAAGACACAGACTCTCATTCAACAATGTGAAAAGGGCCCCAATTTATTCCTTACAGCTTTGCCATCCTGACTCTGGATACAGCCAGATCCTACTGTAGGGTCCAGCTGCAGACTCTGCCTGTGGCTGTTTCCTGCTGGACTGTGACTGCCAGTGTTGGTTTGCAGACTGTACACAGCTTTCACCCAGCTCAGCTGTGACTGCAGGCTCTGATTCCATCAGACCCAGACTGACATCACAGCAGAGCTTCTGCTGCAGCAACTTGCTTCCTTGTGTCTCTCTGGATTGTTCCTTCTTACTCAGGGTCCTCTTTCTCCACATTCTCTTCCTCAAGAGCCCCTCCTGACCTGCCAGCCCATCCCTTTTATCACACTTATCTTTATTAGTCACAGCTGCAACTCATTAAGGGCAAGGCTACTCCTCTTCTATGGTAGTTTGCACAACTGTGACTTACCAGGGGTGAGGTTGCCTATAATCCCTTCTTCCACACCTACAATTTTCCATTTACACCTACACAGTCTGAAGCACTGCCAGACCTTGGGACATGTGAGCAGGGGGGTTCAATCAGGAGTGTTAAATCACAGAAAAACCCCAGTGGGCAGCAGCAGCAGCCATGGCTGTGGTGGTGCTCCCTGCTCTGTCTGTGCCTCAGTGAGCACTGGCACTGGGAGCTGCAGCGTGGCAGGATGGGGAGGAAAGGCACCATGGTGGTCCAGCTGGGAAGAGGTGCTGGGAGCTGCTGGTCTGTAAATCCAGGGGTGGATGGAGAGAAAGGGAGGGCAGGCAAGGCACTGTCAGCTGCCTGCAGTGAGTGGGAGGGAGGCAAATCCCTGAAACAGCCCTGAGATGCTGAGTGATGCTCTCCCGCAACACTCCCTTCCCAGCGGGCCAGTTCCCAAAAAAGCCAGATGCCTGAGCAAAGCACTATTTTTTTCCACTCCCTTGGCCATTCCTCTGCAGGCACACAAGGCAGTAACACTCCACCATGATGCACAAACACAGGGTGACAATCTCCCAACAACAGTTTAGCAGACCCTAATGCAGGGAATCCAGCAGAGATTTTTATGACTAACAGGCTGGTCTGCTACTTGGAAGAAAACTTGAGTATTGTACTAGCTCTACAGCAGGATAGAAAATAAAATTCCAAGTCCTCCTGCTAAAGAACCCATGGATCTAGGATATGCTGTCTGTGAATGAAATTACTTTTTTTTTTTTGGGTACTACTCAGGAATGTTTTTAGAACCTGGGATGTTTCCCCCCACTCATTGTATGAGGAATGGATTTAGTTTTGTGCAACGTCAGTAATTTAAATTCTGTAAGTGGGACAGTTTTCCTGGATTGCTGAGATGGGGTGGTAGGGGATTCAAGAGAAGAGATGTAGTATCTCAGTTTTGTGGTCAGATTGAAAACCACTAATTTTTTTAGCATCTAATTTTTTAGCATTTCACTTACACAGACTAGTGTGTAAATACTCATTGGTGGAAGTGCTGTCTAGTTGCCATGGAACTTTTCACCCAGGGGTGTCAAGATGCTTTCCAAGGGAGCCTGTGTAATCATCACTTGACACACACACACACTGAGGCACTGAGAGGAGCTACTTGCCCAAAACTGTCCAGCTCAACCCAAACAGAACAGCCAGAACCGCACTTGCACATTTTGTGCCTATTTTCCAGGACTTGGTGCCTCTGAAATACATTCCAGGCATGCCACAGATGCAAGGTTGATCTCTTCTTGGTTAGTTTGTGTCAAGAAGAAATAAATTCTTCACTGTGTATACTGAAACAATTCAAAGCATTCCAAAGACAGATTTAGAATATGTAAGTGCAGAGCCAATACATTTCTTTTTGTTTGAAGGTCAGCTTATGTAATAGATTTTTTGCTTTAATTAGACAGAGACCATGTTGTGTTCTGTATTAATGTGCACATAAATAATTGTACGATGGTGGTGTGATATTTTTAGATATTCTTTCTTGACATCTGTGTGAAACCTAAGACACAGAAAATGTCACTACTGCTGCCTCAGACTTCTCCATGAGAGCTCCTTTTATCCCCATTTTAATCATTTGAGACCAAATGGTTTGTTTCCAAATGCCCAAGGCAGGGCTCAGGTTTGACTTCTTGCCCTGCTCTTCTTGTGGAACCCATCTATCATGGATAAAGGCTTCTCCCTGTCCCTTTTCTCCCTGGGTAAGGACCCTGCCAGCTCTTCTGTGCTCCCCTGGATCTGTTTCAGCACCCATCCAAGTCTCCTGTGACCTCTCCCAGCTACTATGGCCAGGGAGCAATGTGAGCTAAAGCACCAACAAAACGCGAGCAATGTGAGCACTGCAGGGAGCCCAGCTGCAAAGCAGGCTCTGTGTTTGTGTGTGTAGCTGTGTGTGTGACTTCTAGCCAGCAAGTGATGCTCCTAAAGGACCTGTGTAACAAGGTCATGACAAGCAATGAAATGTGCTTGGAACACTTGATTCACTGTTTTCTTAATCACTCCTCCCCAGGCCAGGGGAGAGGAGCAACAATTCACCTTTTTCCTGTAAATCCAGCCTAGGTTGGGCTGCCTGCTGTGAGCACCCAGCAGTGGCAGGTGACACTGGGGTTTGTTTCTGTCATTATGTTGCCTCATGCAAGCTAAGCACAACTCCCATCCCTTAAAAGAAGGAAGAAAAGTTCCTTTAAGCACAGCTGTTTAAAACCATGTCAGGTGTACCTCCTTCAGAGGTTCAGAAAGGCTTTGCTCCAGCGTTGAGCAGTGAACAAAGGGGTGAACAGGCAGCTGGCAAAATGGGGAAGGAAAAGTGAGTAAGGGCAGAAATGGCACATCCAGCCTCCACAGCTCTGGGAATTACTTGCTTGACGTGTGTTTCAGTTCAGAATAACAGCAAACTTTCAGAGTGTGGCACTTCACTTTTGGGAGTTGTTTGAAAGATGGACAATGATCAGGTTAGCACCATCACCTGCTAAATGCATTCAAGTTTTAACTCCCTCAACTGAGTGAGCAGCATCTGCCACCCTCAGGACTTGGGGAAAGACTCTTACTTGTGAGAAAATGAAAGGTGTAACCAGCAGAGATTTCCCAGATTTGGAATTTTGGAGCAATGAAAATTTACCCACTATGGAGGAGGCTCAGGTTAAGTGTTTAAACAAACTGGGCATGCACAAATCTTTGGGTCCAATGGGAAGTACCCACCAGGGCCTGATGTCATCACAAGGCCACTCCTGACAATCTTTCTACACTGAGGATCCTGAAGACTGGAAGGGAGCAAATGTCATTGGCATTTTCAAGGAGGACAAAAACAGTTGCAGGGGACTACAGGCTGGTCAGTCTCACCTTGTTCCCCAGAAGGGGATGGGACAAGTTATGCTGCAAACTGCTTCTGAAGACATTAAATACAAGTGATTTGGAGTAATCAGCATGGATTTGTAAAGGGGAAACCAGGTGTGACTGACCTGACAGACTTCAAAAACAAAATAATTTGTTTGATGGAGAAGGAGAAAGCAATGGCTATCACCTTGAGCTTAGGAAACCTTCCAGCACTGTCTCCTGTAACATCCTCATGGACAAGATGATGAATTGTAGATCTTATTGCAGCTGCTGGTTAGTTTATCTGGAAGCTTGTAACAGTATAGTTGTTTATTGGAGATTGTATTTCTTTACCAAACCAGATGTTCTTATTTTATATGATTGAGGTCTTTGACTTTTTTTTTAATTTTGGAAATAATTTGTTGCCAGCTTCATGTTGCACCAATCTATTGGGATTTTAGAAAACTGTACAGTTTGCAAATGTATGAACCCTGCTGATAGATACATCACACTGTGTGGATTTCCCAGGAGATAGTAACACTAGAATTACACTTTGTTTTTTGTTGTTGTTTTATTTTTTTTTTTTAACAATTAAGAAAAGTCCTCTATTAAAATTGTTGATTTCTCTTTGTCAGGGGAAGAATTTCTGCTTTGTACTCCAGAGCTACTGGAAAAAGTTTAACATGCCCAAATGAGGTGGCTTAAGGCCTAAATCTGTTTTTGGAGGCTGGGGTCAATGATGAGCCGTGAGAAGGTCATGGCAAAGTCTAGTCAATTATTTAATTACATTTTTTTTAAAAAAATTATCAATTTTGTATTTATTCTTACACTCTCAATATGTTTTGGAGCAACACTGCAAACACATAGTGTTAAGCTGCCTGGTACCCCCATGTTATTAGCTGTTCTCTCAGCCATTTGGGGGTCATTTTTTGTGACCATTATAGCCACTGCATCAGAACTTTGGAGAAGATTTGGGACATTTAAAAAATGCTAGCATTTTGAGAAGACAAATTGCTGTTTAAAAGTCTAGGTCACCTCCAAGATATAAATGGATGTCTGAGAGAGCCAGGTCTGAGCAGATCATCAGTTTTGCTTAAGTGACTAGCAACACCCCCATACTGGGCCAGCAGTGGGCTGGGGAGCTGCCCTGCTGACTGCACACAATTTGGGCTGGCTCAGTGCATGCAGTGAACTTGCCACTGGCCAGGAGCAGGATAGTGCTGGCCTTCCACGGTGATAATTAAATTTTATGAATTTTTATGAATGAGGGTGAGGGAAAGGATGTTAGAAACAGATTGATTATAATAGGCTTTTAATTAAAATGTTCAAACCCCAATTTAAACTAAAAATACCCCATTACTCATCTTTGCTGCTTCCCAGGCACCAAGGCAGTGGGTGATAATGTAACTAATGATCAGATTGTCCTGGCCTGTATAATGAGCTGTGTCTGGGGGCTGGTGGGATCATGCCATCAATCATGGCCCTTTGCAATGCTCCCTCCTGCAGCAGAGCTCTCAGCAGGGCAGTGTGTGCCTGTGCCAGCTCCCTCCCAGCTGTGACCTTTATTGTCTCTCCCCAGAGTGAGGAGCTCCTGTGGGGGGTGCAGAGGCTGGGATGAAAACTGCTGATGATCTTCTGCACATGGTTATACTCTTTCAGGGATGATTTTGCTGGGAGGTGGCTGCTTTGTGGCTTTAACTTGCCAGTAAACCATTTATTGAAAAAGTTACTGACCAAAGGAGGTTCCAGAAACTGGGTCCTGTCACCCCAGCTGTGATGTAGAGGATAACCAGGCGTTGTCTAGATTAGCAGGAGGGTGACAGCCATCAACTTGCTGTGCACACCTGAGCTTCCTCAGGTGAAAGCTCAGCTTGAAAATGCTGAGTGAGAGCTTACAGTAGCTCAGCTGAAGGCAGATTTGGTTGGTTGTGCTGTGTGTGACCACCACAGCACCTGAGTGGGGCTTTCAAGGACCAGTGTAGGATGTGTCAAGAGTCCAGGGCCCATCTCACAGCAGGATGTGTTTGCAGCAGCACAGAGGGTCCTCACCAGCCCATCCTGAAATGCAGGCCTGGACTTACCCCAGCCACCAGCATTACTTTCAGGCCACCTTAAAACAGAGCTGTTTGAACAGCTCAAGTATCTCTGCATTGAGGAAGATAGATCATCTTAAAGTTTGTGTCATCACTCACTGTGATCAGAGCTCTCTGCCTCCCTGTTGCTGGATTGCCCCCAATTAACTTACAATAAATTAGGCATCATCTCATTTAACCATTATGAGATCAAAAATAGCAGAAGGTTAGAAAATGCATGGGTCCATTAAGTCCAGTTGTCCACATTCCTGGCCCCTGTGAATGCATCTCAGCAGGGCTGCAAAGGGTGAGGCAGCTTCTTGGGACACCAGGAAAATGTGTTTTCTGTCTCAGCCCACACTGAAGCACTGTGACTAGCTGTGGGAGCTGGCTCCTGATGCTTTCCCAGGATAGAGCTTGGCCCTGGGAGCCAGGCTGGGAGCAAGCTGGCCCAGCACTGGGACAGGATATGGCTGGGCCCCCACCCCAACACAGGCTGACAGCAGTGGGGCTCAGAAATATCCTCCTTTGGCATCTGGGCACACTCAAAGCTCAATACAAACCATTCTGTCTGGGAGGGGTTTTGGCATCTCCCTGGCAGCAGTCAGGGGTTACCTGTATTCCCATGTTCTAATGGAGGGGAGACAAGCTTTTGATACTGAATTCTATTCAGATCCCACACGAGGAGGAGTTTTCAGCCAAAAAACTCATACAACCACTTTTAGCATTAGAATTCAGTCTCTCAGCAGGAAACACCATTTTTCTCAACCAGAACTAGACAATGGTTTCCTTTTGCCTTCCTTCAGGCACACAGTAAATCAGTTTTCTGTCTATTAATACCTACAGGTTGCATTCTTCATGGGAGCTGCCAAACTGCTCATCAAAGCACCTCAAAACATTAGCTGAACCTATCAGGTTTCCCACAGTCTCCAAGTCCATGACTTGAAGCGTGCCTTTATCTCCATGTAATTCAGATCTGTGGCACCAAGAGAAGGAGGAGAAAAGCAGCAGCTGCCCTCAAAGGGGGAGCAACTGACAAAAAGCCAGAAAAGAAATATGCACATACTAAAATGTAATTAAAAAACATCTTTCATACTATCCACTTCCCTTGCCACTTGGAAATTTTCCAACTCTACTGAACCCATTCATTTACAAAACAAACGACCCAGCATCGTTAGCACACGCTGCAGACTTAATTTACATAAGGAAGGCAATCGACCTGTTGCAAATTGTACTCATTTAAGATGCTGCAGTGTTGTCTGCAGTGTTATTGCTTAAGGCTTCATTTTTACCCACAGGTGGAGTTGTATTTTGTTTGTAGAATAAAAAGCAACAGAACATTTTCTACCACTACTGATGTTAGCAGTGTTTTAGTCGTTGTACTTTGAAACTAAACCTGACTTCCAGCAGCTCATGAAAGGCCAGCCTCAGCAATCTATGAAAAGCTGGAATCTGTGCAGCCTGTTACACTTATTTACACAGGGCACAGAATGTCTTAAATTGAGTTAGAAACCCATCATGCGACCTTCAGTCACAATGCTGCAGAAAAGCAAGTGATGTCTGCCATATATAATGCATTACCTTATTAGAGTGCATTTCTCAGTGCCTTGAAGAGAAAAGCCAGTGCCAGCTTTTGTGCTCTGCACGATGGAGTGTGAGGGGAGACCACCACTCTACATGCAAAGCTCATTTAGCACCTGATGCTCCAAACAGGCTCCAAGATTTATCACAGCCAGAAAAAAAGCCTTCTTGGGTGACCCCACTTCCTTATACACTTGTGAAGACTCCTGTCAGATTGACTAAAATCCTTGTGATGTTTCCTCAGAGTGACTTGACATGGAAGTCAACGCTGCTTGGCTGTGTTGGGCTGTTCTGAGCTGCAGTATTTCATGCAGCAGGGAGTGCTGACTTCTGTCTACAATTTTGTGCTTAGTCTGCTGAACAGATCTACTTGTGATTTCTCCAATCAGCATCCAAGATGGCCAACAGGAGCATCTGTCTAAAAAGCATCAGGGAATGCTGCTCTAAAATCATTCTATCACACAGAAACAGTATTTTTTATATCATGGCCTAGATTAAATAAAAACAAACCCAAAACATAAGGCCAGGAAGAGAGAGCTTGGCCAGTTGGTATTCCAGCAGAACAGACCACTGAAGAGAAGTTGGGGTGGGTGTTAGGAAGATGTTTCACGATTCCTTTCTTGCCTTCAGCTTCGGTCACTTCTGTCACATGCCAGATACTGGACAAATGAGAACTGTGAAAAACTCACTTTTGTAACAAAATTTATTTCTGCTCTGTGGATACAAATCCCAAACATCAACAAACAAATTCCAGTGGAAAAATACCAGTCATTAACAATGAAAACTTTTATTATTATTTAATAAATAGAACTTTGGCATTCAAAATTCTAGCTGTAAACCCTACTTTAAAAAAAATTACAAAAAGAGGCAAGAACAACAAGCCTAAAGCTGAGCCAGCCAGTGGCTCCTTTACTTTTTACAATGAACACATTGTGATTAAGTCATGACAACTCTATTTACATATGAGGTATTCTGAGCAGTTCAAAAATTGAACCCAATTTACAAAACTACCAGTCTTCAGGGACTGATCCAGTACATATGTCAGCTGTGCTTTTAAAAGAGAGCTCCAGACACTCCTCCCAACTGAACTAATGATATACTGTAATTAATATACACAGAAAAAACACATTATGATTTGTGTTTCCTGCTCACACATTGTATTCAAAGAAGCTGCATACAACAACCAGCCTAACATTCGAAGTGTACACCTAGTACCTAGTTTCAGTACTTCTGTTTCTAGACATTATGCAAGAGTTTTTACTACAAAAGCTTATTAACAAAGTAATGGCAGGTGAGAAGAAAACAAGGTGCAGTCACCGGCACGCTAACAACTTATCTGAAGTTCCGGGGAATATACATTTACTTCAGGCTAAAAAGGCACAAAGGTATGCAGCTGTGGAATTAATATTGCTAATGAGCTACTGGAATAAATCATCCTTTTAGATAACAACCACTGATCTGTTTGCAGTCTAAGAATGCAGATTAGTTCAGAACATCTTTTCTCCACTCATGGTAGAACTCGTCATATCAATGAGAAGAGCACAATTATACTTCAGCTCCACCTGCATCACACCACTGAGAAGGACAAGGGAAACTGGAGCAAATCATGTCCTGCTGGAGAGACTGTAGTGTGCTGTCACTGCCCGTGCTACGGCAGCAGGTCGTGGAGGGAAGGGTTTGCTTTCTTCCTTTCCTTGTCCTCTTACTCTTCCCAAGAAAAACAAAATGTTTGAAACAAAAGACAGGCAGCAAGGGCAAAGGAAGGAAGGAAACCTTTAGAAGTGAAAAGGACGGAATCTCAGCTCTTGAATGACTTCATGACCACCGTCAGTTTCAAATGCTGGAGCCCAGAGTGGGTGGTTACAGCAAATCTCCACAATTTCACACACCTGTCACACCACAAAGCTGCACAGCGGAGTTCAGCAACCTAAATCATGTTTACATGACTGAGCTGCGTTACTTCTATACAGTAAATACTGATATAGAGTGAATACAGCATCTACAACTTGCCAGAAGAGGGTTACTTTCCATGTATTTTTCAAAATACATTCTTAAATACAGTAGTTACTGTAAGTATCTTCTAGAGGATCATATAAATTCTATCTGAAACTGTACAAAATGTTACTGTACAGTTTGCTGACAGCCAGAATGGTACAGTATCCATTCATCTGCAGTTGTTTTCAGCCCTTGGGATTGTCTAATAGCTACAGCAAAAAGTTGTCATGACTAAATCGAAGCAATTCCAATATTAACATTCGTTAATCACCTTTGTATTAAATATGCTGAATGAGACCACACACACTACATTTTAACCAGTTAAACAGTCATGCATATCTTAGACAAAGCTTATTTCATTTAGAGGCATCTGTAAACTGATGCATATATAGTAATTGCTACCACTACAACAGGCCAAATTTTAAGAAATCAAAGCAAAGTACTGTATCGCTGTAAATAATCAATTGGTAGTCTGCATCTTTGGCTCACACATCCAACATTTACCTCCCTACTTTAATTTGACTGAGGCAGATAAATTCAGGGGGTTTTAAAATCAAGTGCTTTCAAGTCAACATAAATATTACAGGTTCTATAACAAAAACATTAAACCACAAGATTACAGCACTGCAATCAAAAGTATTATGAATAAAATGGGATCTCCTCCCAGAGGGAATTTCAGCTGATACTTGGAGAGCAGAAAAGCTCTGAAGTGCTTGTCAAATATAAACTACTGATCTCAACTTTGCAGTACAGTTTCACCATTTAGCAGGAGGGACAGTGGAGAAACACCAGCCAAGTGACAAGCTTAATAGTTCAAAGTAACTCAAAATATCTCTTGCTCCCCTCTAATTGCTGTATTAAACTCCTTGTTATTTCTATCAAATGTACATAAATGTGAGTTTTGGTGATTTTTTTTATAGGTACATATATTGCCATCTAAGGAAGCAATAATGTGCAACCTGTGTGTTTCCTCTCTCCCTAATATTTCTAATTTTTATCTGAGATGCTGTTGTTGAATTCTGATAGGAGACAGATGCCTTAAACTAAAGACTACTTCACTGCAGGGACGAATCCAACCAGCCACATCAGAGGAAAGAGCTGAAGCCTTAGTCACAAAAGCCAGCACTGTCAGAGGCACAGCAAACTGTGCAAGCCAATTGGTACCAAAATCTTTGTTTTCAGTTTTGCACTAGTATAAAAGTACACCTTTGATGCAGCAGGTGTGTATCAATGTGGAATTAATATTGTTAATGAGCTACTAGAGTAAATTATTCCTTTAGATAACAACCATTGATCTGTTTGCAGTCTAAGTATGCAGATTAGTTCAGAACATCTTTCCCCACTCACAGCAGAATTCATCATATCAATGAGAAGAGCACAATTACACTTCCAACTCCACCTGCATCACACCACTGAGAAGGACAAGGAAGACTTGTGCAAATTATTCCCTGATGGAGAGACTGAAGTGTGCCTACAGAAAGAGCACAGAAATTTAAAATATAATGGCCTTAGTTTTTTCCTTGAAGTACACACTAGGTAATTTCACTTGAGATTTTATCTAGACACTGTTTCAGTGCTCCTAGGAGCCAAATCAGTCAGATTAATCTATCTGATAACACCATGTCGCAGTAATATAAATAGCAACAGTACTTTTTTTTTTTTTTTTTTTTTTCCCCACAAATTAGTCCAAGTCTAGTTTCAGGATAGAGAAAACTGTCAAATAAATAAACTCATACAGCTAAAAACAATTAAACCACTAATTTATAAAAACAACATTAACTGTTAAACAATGAACAGATACCAAAACATCACCAAATCAGAAAACTGAAGATACTCACTTTTGCCATAAAAATGTTAACCTAGAATTAATCTGGTTCAAATTGCTAAGCTTTCCAAGAGATTCCAGCTGTTATCCCCACTCCAGATCAGTTGACTGACTTGCACCTGCAATACTATATAAGTAAGTGATGCACATATTTTTCTTAACAGTGTGATTCAAAAGTGGTTTTGCTCTTTGCAAGTTTTTGTTTCCTTCAGTTAAATACAATTTTCCACCATGCATAACTGTGCAGCTAACTTGCAGTGATGTTCCTGGAAATGTCAGCTGTCCCACAGGAGTTAAACAGCTCTGCCAAGTGACACTCACTGATTTAGCTATGGAACATAGCTTGAAGCATAGCTATGGAGCTTACTATTTTATGTAATTGCTTCCTCCAAAAATGGAGAAATCAATATTTCCCAAACAATGTGGAAAATTTTTCAGCCTCAAGTACTTTATACTGCTAACTGGAAACATTCTGAGCCTTAATTTTGCCAAGGGTCAACCACCCTTTTTGTAGCTGTGGTAAAAATGGCTGAGGTGGTGCACAATCTTATCAGAGGCCTTCAGGAACAAAATACAGCAATATTTTGAAATGGAAAGGACCTAAGGGGAAAAATATGAACAAACACTAAAATACAGTTGTTGATTGGGTTTGTTTTTTTTCTTATAGCCATGGTATATGCTGCAGTTTTGTCTTACAGCTTCTCTGGTTTGTCATAGATTTTGTACTACTGAAACTTCTTACAGCAATGTGAGACTGCTTCAAACAATCTGATACAGCTATATTTTATAGACTTGTTTGCATAAAGGAGTTAAACCTGGAGGTTTTCTGCTCCTGGACAAACAAGGTAGACATCCATTTCTAAAAACATCTTTCTTGTATCCTAATTTTTGACAACTTGGAGGGCAATTACTCTTTGAATACTCCAAAATTGTTCTAATTGCAATTCTCAGAGTGAAGTGCAGTGGCAGAAGCCTCTGGCTTCACCATGTACAGCCAGACATATACATGCATAGGGACTTTGACTCTCTCCCCTAAGATCTGAACTCAGATAATGCCACACAAACCCTCGATGAAGCAAAGGACTGAGTTGTAGCAGCATGGCTGTTCTGAAGCTCTGGTTCCAAAAACTAGGCAAAGTAATAAAATGAGCCCAAATGAAGGAAACAGAGTGTCCAACTGAATCATTCTTCACAGCTTGTTCCTACATTCAGTAGTTTGGAGAACAGATTTCTTGCAGTTTGTACCACTGTTCACACGATGACTGTCCCCTGCACACCAGACTCCCGAGGTCGATTACACACAGCCCTCGGAGATGCATGCCCGGTGCTATTTGCAGCCTTCCCATATGGCTCCTTAATGGAAATGCAAAGACCTGTGACACAGCAGGACCTAGTAAGTCACTTGCTACAGGATGGGGTGTTGTCATTGAGTGATGCAGTTGTCCCCCATGTCCTGAGCATAACGGTCTGACATCATAGTCCTTAACTCATCAATGTCCTTCCGCAGCTGACAAACGTCCGAGAGCTTCTTCGAGAGGGTCTCCGTGCTGTGGTAATTTTCACTCTCTTCAGATGAGCAGCTCAGGGCTGTGAAAAACAACACCCAAGGTTAAAGCTCCAGCAGCTCTGTGAATATTGCAACTCACCTCCATGGAAATAAGAGGCGGGTCACTTTCATTACATTAAACAAATCACTCCTCAGTGTGATGAAAAGTCTACAAAATGTGGTACCATGTGAACTTAAATTCAATTCAGAGCCCAGTGGTGCTTCTCTGAAAGACATGCTTTTTTGTCATCTAGACCTCCAGAAGTCTGATGAATCAGAACAGCAGTGGAAAAAAATGGAGCAGCCATTTTCTAGAGACTTTGAGGGTTTCTATTGTCACTCAGAAAAGAGGTGTGCAGCAGCTCTTGCTGCACAAACACTGTACTTTATCTTTCTACCTTACTGGTGGTTCAGTTCAGCAACCTGTCTACTTGATGAATTCTAATTAACACTCAGAAAACATCAGAATATGATACATTCAGGTCAACAAAACCAGCTTGTTAGAAGGGAAGACCTAACATAAACTTTGACTGGTTTTAGAGCACGCTTCTCATTTCCTGGTTAAATTTAACAGCTTAGTAAATGCTGAAGACTATATAAAAGCACAGGAGACAAGGCTTATTTAAAACATCTGGACACCTCCACTCCCAAACCAGACCTACACATATTCAAACAATAGATGGATATTCATATCACTTGACCCCAAGGGCTTTAAAACAAAAGCACAAGATGTGTTTAGCATCTGTTAACCCTCACACTGACTGCAGTGTGTCTCAGGAAGGACAGACACCTGGCTACACACCTTTCTTTTCTAGAGAAGTAAATATATGGGTCCACAGGAAGAGCCAGCTACCTGCTCTCCTGACTTGGCAAGGACCTGTGTAGTCACATGCACATAGTGGCCCAGAGGACTAAGAGCCCAGCTTTTCCAGAAAGCTCCATGAGTTCATGCACCACTGCTCCATCTGCATAGCAAGGATCACAAGCTTGTCAAGCTGGCAAGTTCAAGGACCACATTAGCTAAACTGTTATTCCTTTGTGTCAAAACATTTATTAAACACTGGAAAGTCAACAGCACTTACATCTGATTCCCAGCAGTAAGGAGAGGTTAGGCTCCTTGCCCTGAGCTCTCTGGGTAAGAATACTGCACAGTGCTTTCAAGTCAAACAAGCAGTGGGACATTTCCTTGAACAACTGGTCTGCTACAGGCATCTTCTCAGATACAGGCTGCCTGGACTGCTCCACCAGCCGCATCTGCTCCTTCAGGCAGGCATTCTCTTCCACCAGTCTTTGGTTCTTTGTGAAAATGGAAAAAGGGGGAAAGTCAGTCTGCAGTCTGCAGCATTCACTGTAGCAGAAAGTTTCAAGCCACAAATAGTACAATTAAAAATAATTAATTTCCAAACATATAATCAATATTTCTTTACCCCTCCAAAGAACAGCATACAAATAGTTTTTACATGGTTATTTCACGTTATCATTATTAACCATCTTCACTCTCTAAGTTCTCACTTCTTGAGGTAGGGGTAGTATGCATTATATATCTGCATGGGAGCCAGGACATTTAAGTATGCAATTAAGCTCATAAAGCCCTACCAAGAGATCTTATAACCATTCTATAAGGTTCTTCTTGGCTCTGGGGGTTGGGTGACCAGTGCTATTTTACTTACTTCAGAGAGAGTTTTATTCAACTGCTCTATATGTCTTTCTTTTTCTTCAAGCTCATTTGTCATCTTCTGAATTACCAGCTTTTCTTGTGAAAGCTTCTCTTGCATAGACTGAAATGAATGAAAACACAGGTTAATGATCTTAAACAACAACAACAAATAAAAAACCTGCTGCAATATGGAATGACCTGCTGTCAATTCACCAGTTTTCAACCACAAAGTTCAAACTGGGAAATCATGAGATACGGCCAAAATAGAATTTTCAGGGTGAATTCAGCATGAGCACAGGTGCCTTTACTCTTGAAAGTACTCATACTTATTCCACTACTTGGCTTTTAAATCTGTAGATCTGTCTTTCCAGGTCATCTGACAAAATTCAGAAAGAAGAATATTCAAGCCATCTTGTCTGAATACTAACAATGAGTAGAGACTATATAAATGCCTGGTGCTTTCAAACAGAAATCTCTTCAGCTGTGACTTGCCACCCTGTAAGATTTAGCAGTACTGATGAGAAGGCAGAAAGTAATTAGAGGCAAGGCAGGCCCAACACTAAATGAAGTTTTTAAAGGCCTGGCTGGTCACAGAAGGTGTTGCAGCATTGATAAAATTTCCCTGCACATTCAGCTCGACACCACACAAATAGTGGGGAGTCAGTACTCTGTCACACTCTTTGCAAAACTGGAAAATGATGGTGCTAACATTTACAGACTTAGTGATCCCTAAAAAACCCCCAACACTTTATTTTCATGTCAGCAGTAAGAATGAGCAGGCAGAACCCATATATGATTACTTGTTTTTCAAAACCATTTTCATACACTTGATCTGCTGCTCTTTTCACCCACAGCATGCCCCTTAAAAGGAAGTGCTAAAGTAACATGTATCCTAAAGATAAGCTCTTTGAGAAAGCAGAACTACATGCTCCAGAGGGAGGAAGGAGGCAAAGGAAACACCCTGGGCCAGGAGAGGGCAGGAAATAACTGCTTCAGGCATTTCCTTTGCGTGCTTGCAGATGAGCAGAACCTGCAGTGATGTTGAATCATTGCCTTTAGTTCTTTAGAAATATTATCTACTGAGAAAAATAGCCATTACTAGGTTGGACTGAAGGACCTTCTAGCTCCATCTGTGGCATACAGATGTTATACTTTGGAAACATGAAGTGAAGAAGGCAATGCAGTTCCAAAAACACCGTCCCAGCTTCCAAATATCTTCCAATTTTAACGACAGATATAGGAGATACTTGGAATTATCTTCCAATTTGATGAAGATCAAGGACCCAACTATGTGCCCCAAATATGACAGATGCATTAGGACTACCACTTACAGGGTTCATGTCAAAACAGACAAAAAAGGTTTGACTGAGCCTTCTGGAATGGGGAAGTGGAAGGGAAGATAACATGAGAAATATTAACCTTTCCCAGTGTATTTTCAGATCTACATGATTTACATGACTCTGCAAACTAAGCAAAAGACAACTTTTAGAATGTTCCAAGCAATTCACATGTTCAGCTCAAGAATTGCTCCATGTAATGGGAACTACTAGAAGTAGAAATCAGTGTTTATTTTTAAAAGATACACCTAAGATCTGTCATTCTCTGTTACCCTCATCCTAAAGCTCAGAAAAAGCACATGTGCTTAACTGCTTGGCTGATCTATAGTGCTAAGATTTCCACGTTTCTCATGGTACTATGAATTCTCCATACTTCACCTTCACTTTTTCCATATGCTTCCTGAAGTTACACTGGTGGCAATATTCCCAACCTGGCACAGATGGGGTTTATTGTGACTGACAAGACTTGACAGATGTACTTTGGGTAACATAGGCATTGTACAATCTGACTTCTACTCTCTTTTTTGTAAAAAAAAAACTTCTACTCTCTTTTTCTGTAAATTTTGTGATATCTTAATTAATCATGTAAATATGAATTTCTTTTTTAAAACACCACTATCATCTACAATTCTTCTCTTTCTAAAGATGCACAATATATGCAGCACACCATCTTGCAAAGACCAACCAAAATTTTAATCCCTCTCACTCAGAACAACAAATCAATGAAGTAAAACCATACAAGGAAGATCAAAATAATATCATCATGATTATGGGCAAATAGAAACTAATACTGCTTTATACAACTGCTGTCTGAAACAGAATTTGTTTTCAGCTTGCAAGTTAAAAACAATGAACTGAAATACATTCTCAAGCATAAGTTTACAGTGTGGCAGAAGATGGGGAATAAAATGAGATCATCTTAGCTGAAGATAAATCGTATCTCTGTACTGATAAGGGATTTCAATTTCTAACGAACTAATTTTTCCAGGTCACAGGTATGGAAGGCCAGGGAGATCAAGGATAGAAAGAAGCTGCTATAGTTTACAAGTAATTTGAGGGCTGACACCATTTTCAAATCTTATTTTCTGTGCTTATATAAAATACCTCAAGAGGCAAAGTAAGAAAAAGTCCTGGAGAACAGAACAGTGCTCTATTCACAGACAGTCACAACTATTCAGCATTTTCCAGTCCAGCTCCCTAAAGTCATGTCAGGCTAAGCACACAAATCACTGAAGATCACTGGTCTCAAGATAAAGGTGATGGTGAGAAAAAGACCAGAAAGTTTAGGAAACATGGAACAATTTAGGCTGATGATAATACACTTCACAAGTTGTATGTATCTCTGATAAGCACAACATATATATGGTGTGTATATATATATACACACATATATATGTAAATAATCTTAACTACAAAAAGGGACAGAGAACCTCAAAAAGGTTATGAAATTCAAGCTGAACTTCTTTTTAATTATATAAGACCTGAAAAAAACATTTGTCTGTATCACAATTTTTGCATATACCAGTCTGTTCCACGCAAACATCTCAGTTTGATAAAAAGTCTTCTTCAAACCTTGAGAAGCTAAGTAAGCAAATTTCCTTTTCAGTTAACATAGGTTCATGTTGGAACTTAAATTCTCCTACTGCTTCTCTACAGATATATTTCATAGGCTGCAACCTAATCAAACAAATACATGGTTTTTGACAGGAATGAGGCCTCCTATTTACCATGGCAGAAAAAGGAAGCAATTTAACGATGGGAGACAACTTTCAATAGACAAATGACATTCTAGAAGAGGAATGTGGAAACTAGACTTTGGCTTCAGTACTTTCTGAAAACAGATGTTTGGGTTTTTTTAAATGCTGAGCTTTTTCTATGGCAAGCAATACCTTCCTGTCTAAAAGCTGTATAACATTTCTTTTTGTCAAACAGTTGTACACTGAGTAAACTTCAACACTCAGTTAATCAGATCTATAGAGCTGCAGCTGACTCCTAGCTGACAACCTCTGCTGTCTAGAAATATCTTTGGCTGCAAGCTGGGTGCCCAAGATCCACCAAGACAGTTAAGGGATCTAAGTGTCAGAAACCAGTTGAACAGGGAAAGTAGGATGATTTAGAAAGGCATCTGTCTCTTCTAACAAACTGAATAATGAAGCCCCTAAGCAACATTGCTTTTGTACTTTGGATAATGCACTAGACCAGCAGAACAAGGATGTGACAAACTAACAGTTTTTTACTTTTTGATGAGTACCAGTGAAGTGCTAAACCACAGAGACATAACAACTACACTATGAGCCTGCAAAAGAACATGGGTTGACTATAGTCCATCTATAAGATTAAGTTTTTGTTATTTCTCCCTTTGACTCTTATTCAGAAAGATAAAATAATGAAATTCAACTTTAGTAATGTTATTCTTATGAACTAAAAATACACACAGTGAACAACAGAATATATGCTCTTCCTTACCTGCATGTCCAAAATCAGTCCAGTTATCTGATTTTGTTGATTGTCTATGACCTAGAATATAAAATTAAGCAATTTAGAAGGCTTGAATCTCTTCAGATCGTTGTCCAAAAATCAGCCTACAGGTGTGTAGACAGATTCTAAATAGCATATTTAAAAATGCAAATGACAAAACAGTTCAACTTTGGCAAAACACAAAACTCATGCAAAATCAATGTTCTCAACAGAGATAGGCAGGTCTTGAAAAGTCATCTGAATTAGCAACAAATATGTAATTCTTTAGTGAAATATTTATTTCTAAATTTAAAGAAAAAGAAGAGTAGGACTTAAGGTTAAAGAAGCCACCAGCAGATTATTAGCAGACTAACCTTACTGGCCTTCTCATTCTTCTCTCTGAGACATTCATTCTCACTCTGAAGCTGTTTTGTGTCCAACATAGGAAGCCGGATACCATCTTCCAGGCATTTTTCTACTTTCTGTTGTAAACTGCCATTCAACATGAGAGAAAGATTAAGTGGGCTAATAGAAACCAGAGGGATGTGTGTTCTAGGAAGAAATTAGAAACTTGCATCCTGCCAACCAGAACTGTAAAACTGTACCTAGCAGAATCCAGCCTTATGAAAGAGCATGTAATTAATGCATCAACAGTGCATGAATGATGCAAAAACTCTAAACGACTCAAGTTGCCATGGCACTGTTGAGGCCAGATTCATGCAGATGAACACAGGTTTTATCTGCCATACTCTGTGCTGAGCTGCCCAACAGGCACAGCTCCAGCAGTACTGTGTAGGAAGAGAGGGCAGAGAGCAGCAAAGCAAAGCTTTGTGGTGCTCACAGCTGCTCTGTGCTACTGGGGGAGGCAAAACATAGATCACAGGCATCTGTGAACGTTCACAGCTTTGGGAGCTTTTAAATCAGATTGTCTCACTGAGGCACATGCAACATGGGAGTCCAGAATCAGAGGCTATGCCCAGTGCTGGTGGCCCATCTGTCACACCCTCTGTGATTCCTAATGCGGAGCCCAAGGCCACTCCTGCCAGGAATGCTCCCACACAAGGGCATGGCCTGCAGACCTTCCATTGCTCAGCTCAACCCAAATGTGTAGCTACAGCCTCTGTCTGCTCACCTTCTCTCAGAAAGGAAACACACTTAGTGCTAATCTTGCTGTCTAATTTAGAAACCAGAGGTCACCCCAACTATTTGTAGGCTTTCAGAAAAGGCAGAATGATTCCCCTCTAGATTATGAGAGCACCAAGGCCTTCCATTGGTAAGATGGAAACAATGTGTCAACAATTTGGTTGGGAAGGTGTCCCAGCCAGCTCGCTTTCATCATGGAAACCTTTCAGACTCCTGTGGCATGCACTTTTACCCAGCAGAGGGGCAACTAAGGGCAGGAACATCCACAGATACTTAAAACTGATTCTGCCCCGCTTCCCTCTTCTCTTTAATTAACAAAAATAAATTGTTTACATAGGTTCCCCTGATCTAAAATAGAACATAGTAACAAGCTCTCCATGTCTCACCTGGATATTCTTAGATAGCTGTCCCATTTGTTTTTTCATACTTAGGCAAGTTCACTGACAACATATTAGCTACAACTAAATTTCCTTGCAAATATCTGCACCCTCAATGAAAAGGTAAGTCATAGCTGGAATTTATTGAAATCTTTAACCCTTCCCTGATATACCCATCAGCTAATATCTAGTTTTTCCACAGCTCATGACAAGATCAGTTATTAAATAGCCCCACTGACAGCTTCTATACAATGCTCCTTTGCCACACAAGTTTGTTCCATCCTCTATCTGCCAACAGGCTGTGATGCCATTGCTGGAGTGCCCCACATCCTTAAAGACAGATAGCAAAGAATGCCCTATGCTCACTCTTCTCTGTGGCATTAATTACAACTTGCCACAAAGCAAGTTGCAAAACCCTTACCATAAAAAAATCATTAGCACTGTCATAAATTAAGGCATTAAATAGCATTAGATCTTGACATCAGGAAGGGAAGCACACTCATTACAGGGCACAGCCTGAGGTGCTGCTCATACCTCTGCACTGTTGTGACCAGCTCTTTTTCTTTCTTCTTCTGAGATGCCAGCTGTAATTCTCTCTCTCTGCACTGCGACCGGGCCTCTCCGAGCTTCTTTTCCAACTCAGCCATGCTTTCTTGAAGTTGCTTGTTCTTCTCTTCTAGAATTTGTAGCTAACACAAGGTTCCATCAGTCAGACACAGTGTCACACCAGCAGAAGGTCTTGTATCAGACCATAGCCTTGCAGTGACCTGCTGCATAGTTTCACACTCGTGTCACTTATCTGACTGTGAGAAATCCTAATACCTACAGTGCTTTCTAAAAGACTGAAATACTTCTGTTTCTAAATGATAGGTTGAAAAAAGAGAGATTTTGAAACAGTAAAATATTTGAGAACAGATATTAAGGAGCTTACTTATATATTTTTTTTAAAATATAAAACAAATCCCCTTCACCTTACCTGTTTAGTCTGGCCCTCTATATCATCCAGTGTTGGAAGGTCAGCCAGGTATTTTTCTAAGGTTTCAATTCTTCTTTGCTTTTCTTTGTTTTGCTCAGCCTCTTTCTGGCATTTCTTTTTCAGGCTATTAATATATCGGTCTCTAGTTTTAAGCTAGAAGGAAGAAAGAGTACATGCTTTATGGTAACAGTAAAAAACAAGCCTGCATTGGAAGCACAGCCTGTTAACTCTCCAAGAATTGTACTCTCAGCCGCATGAAAGCATTGGCTAATAGCAGGAAACAAAAATTATTAATCCCAACAGCTTCAAATTATATGCCTACATGTGTCTTCAAACCACAGCTGCTTCACCTCTGCCCAGAGCAATCCATGTGCCTTATGAACTGAAAACACAAACAGTTCAACACCTAACATACTATTAATTCTGTCACCCACTGAGATGTTCCTATGTAACAAATAATCAGAATATATTTTACTTCCTCTGAACTAGGAAAAAAACCATGAGGACCAAGAACCTAGTCTACCAAAAATGGAAGCCAAAACCCTGATCTGATGCAGTCTGACAATTACATCAGAGGACATCAGATCAGAAAAGTTGATTTCTTAAATATCTTTTCTACAGGCACCTTAATTTTCCGTAAGCCTGGAAAAGACTTTTTGCATTATGTTACATTTGTTTGTATTCCTGGTACTTCTTTTAGTTTATTATCTAGTTAAAAAAAGTGGAAAGAAAGGCAGAAAAAAAGAGTATTTTCCCCTGTCCATTCCTGCCCTCTCTCCTTGAGAGCTTTTTGCTCAGTGCACAGAATGGACAGGTGTTAAGGGGCAAATCAGGACTGTGCAGTGAAAACTAGGGTCCAACCTACAGACCATGCAGCTAACAGAAGCACTGCTGCACAGGTCCCCACCACTGCCACTGTCTGGAAGAATCCAGGCAGGAAAAGCTCACAAAGGAGGAAGCAGCAGTATCCAATTTCTGCCCTTCCTGCCTCATTGAAAAGCATACTGAGGGTTCACAGGAAATGGTAAGGCAGAATTTTGAGACGAATTATGCATTGTTCTTTGTACCTGACACTTCATTGTATCACATTGCTTGTATCCCTTGAACCTGATATAACTTAAATTAAGCCCAGTAATTAAAGAAGATGAGGCAACAGTGACAATGTATCTCCATAACATTAATTAGGAACCCCTTGGTCAATGGCACATTCCTGCTTGCAATAAAGGAAGGTTGTGAGTACATTCAAAACTGCCCCTGGGAATTCCTTAAGCCCGGAAAGAAACCCTTTGTCGAAACTGTTCCAAGAACACAGCTATCTTTGTCTCAGACTCAAATCCACTCTGCACATCCTAAGAAAGCTACAAGAGAATCACTCCTGCTAAACAGGCATAAACAGACTGGTAAGTGCATTTCAAAACTTTTAGGGACCATGCTAAAAGTAAGGATTTAATTTTCACAACCTCTGTTTTTAAATGATACTTTAATTAAACACTACAAGCTACAAAAATGAGCGGCTTTTTTTTTTTTTTTTCCCAAGGCTTAACTGGTACCTGATTAAAACTGTTACTACGATTACCATTTTACCTAGTATCACTTTGTAGGATATATCCCCTGCAAGTCCAGATTTATCCATTACCTGAAATCATTACTCTTCTTTTTCTATCATGGATAGTTTAGTGACCTTTGAAAATAACTCAGACACCCATATACCAAGTTGCTGCTGAAACAGTGAGAAAAAGAAATATGAAACAGGAAAGACACTTACTTTCTCCTCCATCTTCTTTTTCTCCTCGCTAGATTTGTTTGAAAGTTGTTTCACAATTTCACTGAGTTGCAATTCCTTGCTCTCGGCTGCTGCAATCTTTCGCTCAAGTTCCTCGAGGTGGGATGCTGATCTTTCTGAAATGTGAGGTTGCAGTGGTGTGCTCTCATACTGTGGCTGCTTATGAAAAGAAACAAAATAATCACACAAATGAACACACACACCGCTGTACACTTGAACTGCAGAGCAGAAAACAGTCCTGCATTTTTTTTAGCTGTCAGGAAGGGTGGGGTTTCAAACGTTGAAATACATGGCAACAGCATGTGTTTCAGGGATTTGAAGCAAAAAGACAAAGAAGCTGGACACCTTTACACTCATAACAAATGCACAAGAATATTGTGTGGCCACTTTCCCCCTCAGATTTATAGAACATGTGTGATCCCAAAATAAATCCCTAAAAATGCAGACAAAAAGCATTTTCAAAACAAATCACTACCACTGCCTTATCATACCATCTCCTGGGAAGAAAAACACTGAAATTGCTATGAATATACTGAAGTAAGAGACACTTCAATCTCAAGACCCTCCTAAAGTAGAACACCAGTACTAGTCAAAGCTTGGAGCTATCACTCCTGGGTGCAGGAACAAGACTGAGACTACAGCTACAGTCAGAAGGCAGGTCTGCTATCTTTTATTCTGTATACCAAAACTTCCATTTCCACTGCCCAAACAAAAACAAAATGGAAGTTGGCTACATGTGGGATGAAAAAGGAGATGCATGCCATTAGGCTTTCTGTTTCAAGATTATTTTAGTAACATAAATTGGTTATCATTAAAAATACTGTTTGCATAATTTCTTCAAGTAATGACATTCCTTCAGCAAAGTATTAACAGATTAAAACCTTCATTAAACTAGATTTGCTTTTATAAATTCATCTTATAGAAGGCTAGCAGAAACCTAAATACAAATCAAGCAGAAACACATTATAAACTTCCCAATTTCTTTAAATTATGAAAGAGGAATGCACCTGCTGCTTTATTTGAAGCATAAGATACTAAGATTTGTGCACTAAAATTTCAGGTTCTGCAATATTGTTTCCTTTGTTTGTCTGGGTTTTTTGTTTGCATCTTCTCTCCTGCCCCCCACTCCCCCCCAAAAAAATTTCTTAACCTAGATAGATTTTAAAGTATGTTGTAAAATAAGATCTGTAAGCAACAAAAACCTAGACATTCCTAGATGTCTCAAAAAGTCTCTGTATACCTAACTTTGCACTGAGGCTCCACCTGAATTTCTCTGCTGTCACACAAACCACAGTCTCACCTGATGTACAGCTGTGTTACTCCAAGTACACAAATAATGCCACGCTGAAGTACCCTAGCTGAGATCCTAGTGCAGTGTTTGTGAAAGAAAAAGACAACATAATAAAAGAGGAACAGAAAAGCTATTTCTCTGCATATCTGTCTTTAACAATCCCTTGCTGCATTGACTTTCAGATATACTGAGGCCTGGAGATGGAATTTGTGTGCTGTAAGTAGCCATAGTTCACTGAGAAATGCACTGATCTGCATTTCTCAGATGACCTTTGCTACCTCATCCTTATGCTACTTGATACCTGTGCTAGGTAGATGAAAATTAGGACAACTATACTCAAAATACCACCAGACATTCCATTGCAGACTAAATGCTCCCTAGGAGTACTAGCCCATGTCCTTTTCAGGTGTCTTGTCAAAAGGTATTCATTCCACCAGTCTGTCTGCCTTCTCATATCTCCTCCATCTATTCTATCCATAAAATCTAACCATCTAACCAGAAGGGCAATACCTCCTCCTCTTCAGAAAATCTCTCATTAGTTATTTTTGGATACTCTTCTATCAAACTATTTTTTCTCCCAGTAGAACTACCATACATGCATGCTATTAAACTCTTATAGTGTCACAACCCCTCACTGCTATTTCATTTTTATCAGACCAGCAAGTATATACAAGATTTTAACAAAACTTAGAAATCTGCAAATATAAGGTAAACTACAACACGTAGAAGATCTTCTCTACACAATACACAACTATGCAATTACACAGCCATCAATAATCACAAAAGCTCTACACTCTGGCCTGCAGAAAATTGTGAAAAGGCTTTTAGGTGCCAGATATACCGGGCAGTGGGAAGGTTTGCTGAAAGAAAAGTATTCATCCCACCTGTAAGTTAGTCAGGTATGCATCTTCGCAGTTCACAAGATGGCTCAGTCTTGCATGTTGAGCTCGTATTTCATTCTCCCTTATCTTCTGATGCAAATTGTTTATTTGCTGATTTTGCCTGTAATACACAAATTTAATTCAGAAAAAAAAGAGAATGGAACAGAGATTAAAAACCAGAGATCTTAAGACTCATACTGAAGAACAATTAACATTAACAATTCACGATTAACACTGAATTGTAAATACAACTGTATTCAACTATCCACGATCAACACTAGCTGTGGGCTTTTCCCACTGCAGTCAGACTACAACTGTAGAAATACTATTTGAAAACTATCCATTTTGTGTGGGTTGAGGGAGGTTTCTGTTGCCATCTGCTGCTAGGGTTGGAAGTATAAGCAGAGAAAAGCATACAGAAAGCAGAACAAACCAAAGTAAAATGGCACCTTCATTTCACTTGGATTTCTGCATGGCCCCTCTCTTTACCAGAGCTTACTTCTGACAAAAGCTAAAGAGATTTACAAATCAAGGGGAACAGAAAAAAACTTAAAAAGAAAAGGCCATTATATAAGATAGTCAGGAAAACTTTCCTGCAAGGTCTTGCTTTTTACTTTGCTTAAGACTTTCTCAATCAACTGCTTTACATAAGATGTACCTTCCCCTAGGGTAAAATACTGCACTAAAACAAGTACCATGCATCAACTGCTTGGTCAGTGTACAGCAGAAACAGTATCAGGAGTGTACCATTATTTAATTATAACACAAACCATATCACTGTAAATCATGACTGCATTTGAACTAGGCAAAACTGCAGGGCAAACACCTGCCAGGTCTCTGCCCCAGCCCAAGTCACATCCCCATGAGGTGTACAGTAACTCTCCATGGAGCAACAGGCACCTCAAAACCTGACCCCAGGGTGGAGCTGTCAGCAACCACCAGAAATACACAGAGACCTTCTCAATAAACTTAAAACCAATTTTGTGCACTCTATAAATTTTCACTTTTCCTTCTTTTTTCATCCTAGGATATATTTGTATGCAAGCATGCCATTTTTTTGTCACAGTTTCACCTTTAAGCGTAGAGCATGACTGTCTTTTCTGAGAACAATGACACTGAACTCAGGTGACTAAACCCAATCTTAACAGAAGTTAAACAGCAAATACAGGTTAACTTCAAGGGAAAAGACCTGCCTGTGCACACACTGGAAAAGCAAATCCTGTGAAGTGTATAGAAAAACATCAAAACCTGTTGCTTTTTTTTTTTTTTTTAATTTGGAAGGGTTGTGTTTAGGAAGAGCATTTTGGAAACATCAGCACATGTACACAAAATATGCATTCTATAATCTATAAACTAACACGAAATTTGTATTAGTTGAAAAGATGCCAACTGCAAATTTTAATAGCATGCCAAAGGCCAGTTGAAAGGATCATTTTAGCTTACTGACATTCTTCTAGCTAGTCATCAGCCAACTGTACCATATTATTTGGTTTACAAGAGGAATATCGCATTTTTTAAATGTTGAATATAGTAGAAGGTACACATTTCTCAGCTAGGTGTATTAAAGAAGACATGATGAGAACATGGCTTTTTTCTGTTTCTCCATATTCATATCTATAAAGAACAGCAATGAATGCAAAACCAGTATATAAATTGCCATTTGTTGGTACCTTAGAACAATTTATTCAACTTGAATGAATAAGGAGAGAGCAAGTGAATGTATTTATGTGACTCCATAGCAAGTCCTGAAATATTTTCTATCAGCACAAGTAATTTTGAGGGTTCCCTGCTCCCTCTACTATCTAGACTGAACAAGTTTGTATGGACAGTGGAATAAGGAATGTGGGACATTGGATGACTATGTACAATTCTGGATGTCATCTGTAAAATGGCACTACAAACAAAAAGCTTCCAACTTATTTTGGAAGATTAGGTAGAGGAATATGCTCTTAACTTGTAAGAGACCTTATAAAAGCCCAAGATTTGTATAATCATATGAGAAAATATGAAATCTTGATGACTTCTGTGCATACCTGGTCACAGAGAATAAAATTATTTAGTATGAGTTATCCAAACCTAAGAACTGAAGCAAATTTTCGCTTTTTTATCACCTTATTACTCCTAGACAGATCTATTGAAATTTCATTGTTTTAAAATTATGTATTTTAAAATTTTTTATCCACTTATCACACACTCATTGAATGCACTGTATGATTTTCTATTTATGGCTGATTGTAATTTAGCCTTCCTTCTCAGGCAGGATTTCAAGAGTCTGAACACTACAGCCTGGAGAATATGTTTTAAAATATTTTTTAACTACCATTGTAGTTTGAACTACATTATCGTATTTCCTTTCCTAATCCTTTCCTTACCCTATCAAACCCCTACTGGAAAAAAGGTGAGACAAGTTAATTAGAAATGAGACAAAACACAGAGTTTAACTAGCTTTCTTTTTTTCACTCTGCAAAGCATGAAACTCTCCATCCTTATATAACCTTGCCAACAAAACACACTCTAGAAATGTTTCAAGTTCAATTGTCTCAAAAACACACGCTGCCTTTTACAGTGGGAACACTGTCCTCAGAAGCCTCCCTATTACCAACCTGTCAGCCTAGCACTTAAAAAACAAAACCAAATACAATCAGCCTTTAGCACTTAGGTGGCTCCAAGTTTCTGTGATGGTCCCCAACCTTTAGTGCTTCCAGAAGCCATCTGAGTACAAGTGGGCACAGGCTGTGTGGCCTGAGCTCAGGGCATGGGGGAATCTGACAGGGATCCAGCCTTCAGTGCACAGAAACCAGACCCCATCCACATCCAGGTTCAGTGGAAGTACTGAACCTAGGTACCATGGAAACTGCTTTCCTTCACAACATCCTTATTTTCTTTCCTCTAAGTGAGTCTTAGAATTTTATGTTGACAGCAGAGTTACTGGTGTACTGTGTGAGTGTCATGGCACTTTTCACATGGTTTTGTTCAGCCCCTTTGTCCAAATCCAAAAACCACTATTTTACTTAAAGTATCTGTCTTGTTACATCCCTTCCCCTTACACTCACACTGAAGTAGAAGAAAACAGGAGGCAATACCCTGATCCAAAGTCATCAACCAACCAAAGGGACTCAGAGCTGAGAATTTTGTTTAAGAAGAAAATAAGTAAAAGTTTAAAAATTAATAGAAATCAGAAAAAGCAGGAATAAAACTCAACCTTTTGGAAGGGACATTTCAGTGTTCCTTATTTAAACTTATCTTCCAGAAGGAAATGGCATTCAAAGATGCATAAACTGTAAATATTGTATCCAACCAATTAATACAAACATGAGACTAGTAACACTGTTTTCACACATATGTTTTTGACACATATCTTTCCAGCTGTCCCTCAAGGTATAATATTATTTCCAGAAACAGGCAGGGGTGGTAGTGCAGAAACAAACAGACAAAAAAAGAAAAAAAAAAAGAATGCAAATTTCTTAAGGTAGGAAAAGACCACAGGACCACAGAAGACTGCGGCAGTTACCCATAGAAGAGTTCTGCACTGGAGATCATCTTGTCCTTTTCTTCAGGTATGATTTAAAGGTTTGCTTTTTTTTTCTTTACAAGCTACCTGCTTGCTATATTTTCTTTTTTTTTTTTTTAATTTCACTGATACACTGGACTATGCCTTTTCACCCCCTTTTTTGAACCTCCAGCTTTAATTTGTAAATAACCTGAGTTTAAAACCTCCCTGTGCTTCTCACAGGTACATTCTTTCCGAGGGAGCTCAGCAGAATAACAGGTTACCCAATATACAAGACTCAAGTGGTGGCTACGTGCTGCTCTATGGCCTCCTGAACCAGCTTCTATGTCCCATTTCTCACATGTTAGCTATTTACATTCTAGTTAGATTATTTATGGAAAGCCCTATCATTTTCACAAAGTAATGATTCTGGCTTACTTCCAGGTCTTATAAACTTGTATTTTGCTCCCTTTTCTTCCATTATGTTGAACAGTCTTTATTTTTGTAAACAAAATTTCAAGGCTTGAGCCATGTTTCAGTACTTCAGATCAATGATATTTTGTTAGGAAGGAAAAGATAAAAACCTCTCATGGCAGATTGTACCATTCTCTCGTCTTTCCCAGAAATTCCAACTATGACCCCTACATGAAATCCTAACACCAGAGATTAGGCTATCAAAGATGCTGATTCTGAGTAAGTATTGCCATTTAAGGAGAGTAGTATTCCTTATCTGTCTTTCTGCCTGTCACAGATACTTCCATTCATAATCCCCCCATCCTGTGATTCTACGTACAAAGTTGTCTAAAATTCAGAGGAAAACGTCTACTTGACCCTAACTGAATCTATTGAAATGAGCAAAAAGAAAGCTAGAGCCATAACAATGAAGTATCAATGGGAAGTGGGGTGTCTTTATTTTGATTCAATTGCAGTTCTGTCCCTTAGTTCAAGAAATCCCCTTTGAAAACTCAAGTCAGCACAGAGGATCCACATCTGCCAGAAAAGTACTTTGCCCCCCCAACTTCTAAGTTATTCTTCTTAACTTTAATTTTTAAATTAGCATAAATCAAAGTCCCACACTCCAAGTCAAGGTAAGATTAGTATCTTCAGACAACACTAGTAACGTCTTAAGAGAACAAATCACAATTGATACTTACCTTCAAAAGTCACAAGTTAACAACAATTTGCTGTTTTAGATAAAAATGCCTGAGCAGATTTCTTCAGAATCAGGATACAAAGTAAAATACAACATGGATCCCTCTGTATTACAGATATAATTGATTCCATACTGCAGCTGGAGGAACTCTGCTTTGTTTTGTTGCTTAAGAAGTTGGATACAAATTTTTATATCCCTTTGTTTTAGAGGCATGATCTCTTGGGACCAGAAGTCCAAACGTGCGGAGTACTGATAGGGAAAGAGATCCTTAGTACACACAGTCCTAAAAACAATGTGAATACCTTTTCCGGAATTCAGAAGATAATGCCAAAGAACACCAACATCAGCAAAGCTCATGAGAAAAGATCTCAAATCTCCTATGCAATAAAGTCTCCTTTTTTGGTGAAAATGTTCTAAGTGAACCTCCTTTCTTCCAGTCAGAGCAGAGCTTACCATGAAGGGAAGATGGGAACACTATCTTTGGGGGTCAAGACACGATCTGGATAGATTGGTTTTCCATGGTATTTTCAAATGACTTTCCTGAATTGCATGAGGTTTGAAATGCTTGCCTGACCCACAGGACGTGAGCTAGTGCTGAAGCAAGGTAGGCAAGAGCACAGACAGCACTTTTGAGATTCTACTTTCTCAAAAACCTTGGGCTACTTAACCAAGGGGGTGAGCAATGAGGAGGACACAGACATAAATGTTGCTTCAAAGAGAGGACTGCACTCTCCCTCCCATGCTGGGAGCTCTTCAACTTCTGCAGTCTCCTGACAGGACAAACACAGAACAACTCTTGACCTCTCCTGCAGTTCTCAGACAAATACTATAATTTCCTAAAAATATTTAAATCTACAAAATGGTTTAGCAGCAATTCCATAGAGAAGTATCTGGGACTGCAGCTGACCAAAACTCCCCAGTGCTGTTTGGCAAAAAGCAAACACCACACAACCATGGCCACTTGAGAGACAAGTGCTCAGCCTGAGAGAGGCCTCAATGGCCAGTTTGGACACTCCAGGGAAGATCTGCTCATCAGCTGAGAGATCTCAAAAGATAACAAAAACTACTTCATTAATAGAAAACATTATCTAGGAAGGAAGACTAAGTCATATCAGGAAAAATCTAATGTTTGAGCTAATCAATCACCAAACTACCCAACCCAGAAAGGCTGTAAACACCTGGTATTATAGATACCAATAGTGCTAGCATCTAGTGACAGCACTACTGCTTGCCTTCCCTAGGGCCTGGCAGTTAGGTTAAATAGGCCCTTTTGAGCACTACATCCTTTCATCATGACCAAGATTTACATTATTAGATGAAAACTAATTTCATCAATGTTATTGGCCTTCACATCTGACAAAGTGACCTTTTAAAACAGCTAAAATAATTGCACTTTAACAAAATCTTTCCCAACATTTAGGAGCTCAATATATACAAAGTCTCTTGTACAAGTTACCTGGGTGGTTGTTGATATTGGAAAAAGATAAAGGCATCTTTTTCACACTTTTATTGGAAGCAAAGCACACTTTTATTATGCAGCACTCTGAGAAGGTTCCTTGCAGCCACACTCCCTGCATGACTCCCTGTCATACACACATGCACTCACCACATAGGTGGTATAAAGCTTCAGGTTCCTCAAAATGGCATCAAATCATCACTCAAGTGGATATGCTGATGATGCAGATTTTAACAAGCCAATTGAAATTAAAAGAATTACAGCTTTATACTAGCATTAAAATGAATGCTATCAGAGCACATAAAGTTTGATGTAATAATCTACTGAAGTCAGGACAATTTGATACAAGACAAAGAAAAAAAATCTACTTCTCAGTGTCTCAGTGAAAACAACTAATCCTAATTCAGATATGGATTTAAAGGTTAACAATTTAGCAACTGTTTTAAGAATGTACATGTTGTTATGATCTGAGGCATAACAGCTATTCACTAAAATTGTACATCCAAATCTACCTTTCCTTAAAAAGCTGTTCAAATGCTCTTATGGTATCTGCAATAGAACACTGCATGCACAGTGCTATTCTCAGCAGCTTGTGTCATATGTCCAGATATTTGGCATTTATTCACATACCTACTACATACAGCCACACAAACTCTGCCAGGACCCCATTAGAGACATCTCCAATGGCAGTTCTGCCTCAAGGGCCATTCAGCACTGCACCAAACAATAATTTCAGTGGTGTTACTGTACTGAACAGAGGAGCAACATGAAGAATTAAAATGTGATGCTGTAATTTTCTAAACCAATACAAATACTGTTGGCTCCCTCTGGTGCTAAATATAATGCAGTGTTACACCCTAAGCTGCCAAGGCAATGATATAATCCAATTATTTCGTACAGCAGGTGACAGACATTATTGTAATAAGTGCTACAGCAGCAGATTTCCTCTTACAGACTAAATCCTTAAGTCCTCATTCATGGCCTGTACCAGCAGCTCTTACATGGAGAAAACATGAGACAGACCTTTAAGACGTGACACACATATGACAGGCTTGCTTCCTTACATCAGTTTTCACTTTCTGAAAGCAGTCTTCCCCTGATTTTCTTAACAGTAGACTTAAAAAACATTTCAGTTTTCTATTTATTAAATTAGCAGTGACTCCTGGAGTAGTTTTAAAAAGCAAAACGTCTTTTAAACCCATTCATTTATGCTGCGTACTACTTAAGTAAATGCTGAACAGACTACACAAAATCCATCAATTTAATTTAGTATTACTAAATCTGTGGTTCAACACAGCATGCAGATCAAAATCAAGGTACTTGTTCTATTCTCAGGTTCAAGTGGCTGTTTGGGATTTAAAAAACTTAAAAATGTTTGCATTTCTAGTGACATATCAAAGTATCCAAATACTATGAATCGCACTGTTAAGCATTACTCCTTGAATTGTTTTTGCAACTATTGGAAACTCACTTGCAGCTATTCCTATACAGTAGATTTCCAATGCAAAACAAGGAAACTTAATAATGTAATCTAGAAAGGCTGAATTTTTTTGCCTTTTTATCTTTGTGTGGAAAGAAGTGAAGCAGGCAGCATATTTCACTTTTCTTCTTTTGCTCTTCCTTTCTTTTTTAACGAGATAAAGGTACAACAGCCTGAAGAGCATCCATTTCCTACTTATTAAAAGATTTAAGCACTGCTATGCAGAATAAGGTGTATGATGTTAATCTCCTCCACGTCCTTGATAAGTGGAACACTGGTACAACTCCAAAAAGAGTGTTTAACCTTAAAAAAAAAGGTTAATGACTCTGTGGGTGAAAGGGAGGCTGGTGAAAAAGGCAAGAGGCAGGTGCTCCTGGTGTGCCTCTTTTCATCCAGCTGTTCCTTGTACTTGCCAGCAGCAAACAGCTGGGTCTGGAGCACTGTGCCAGCTGCTGTCCTGCTCCTCTGGCTACCAGGCATCAGGAGGCCAACCCATCTCTCCTGAGCTTCTGTACCCTCAACCACCAGTTTGTAAATTCAGCATACAACTTAAGGAGACTACATCTTTTAAAACTCCATGAAAACTGCATGCACAAAGGGCCCTCTTAGCAAACACCTACTACCTAACCTCAGTCAACAAATGACTTTCTTCTCCATTTCCCCAAAGCATAAATTCAGTAATTTAACTACCACCATGATGAATTAACTAAACTTCAGCAAACTTTATGTTTTTAGTTTTAGGTCTATTCCCAAAGAAATTAAAACTCTGAAAAGAAGTTTAAATTAAGCTCAGGAAGACCAAGAGCTGGAATACTTAGATTTATTCCCAAACACCATTCTGAATATTTTGAAGCTCAGTGCAGGAAGGCCTTGTGGTCCCATGTGTTAAACAGAGGTAATACACTATTTTCACTTAGTGCTGCTTTGTGCCTTGAAGGAAGGTAGTTTTCACACTTAAGCCTTATTAAAACCCCATCTAATGAGAAATATAACACTAGTGCTTTTTAATGGATTTCTATTTCAAGGTTTTTACATAGCAGATCACAGAAAGCACTACCTATTCTTAAAGAAATAAAAGAATTAAACAATCAGTTGTAAAAACTTTGTAAATATGCAACATTGATTCATGCTAATCTTAAAAATACAAATCCATTGATGTTTTAATTTCATTGTAAAATACCTTTTCAGGCAAATACTTTGCTCCAATGGATATTCAATATTCAAAGAAGAGCCTATTCTGTGATTTATTGTTACACTGCATTATTACAAATTACAACATTAACACCAAGTATCTACTTGAATATGTAACATCACTAAGTGGTCTGTTCCATTTCAATTGCTTCCAAAATATATTTTGCCTTTTCAGCTGAATGAAAAGAAATTATCTAAACTGACTTCTGGTGAGAAATCCTGAAAGAACTGTACTCATCATCATTAAGTCACACAGAAGAAATTACTTGCACAAAAAAAGAACCAGCACATTTTCACTGGGTATCAAGAAATTTTCTTCCTCCACATGGACAGTATCATTAGCAGTAGGTAACATTAGCAGTCAGCCAGGTTACAATCACTTCAGAAACTCCTCCCTTGACTGTAAATACACTTCCAGCATGAAAAGAGCAAAACCAAATGCACTTTTAGCTGCCAGTGTATAACCAGCCTTCATGTAGAGCGCACAGGATGACAAGCCCAGCAGAGGCACTGAAGACCACCCCAGCCATCATGAGCAATGTATTCACTGCTGACAGCTTGGGCCTCAGGAGGTGGGCTGCAGGTTTGCTACTGCAGCATTACTATGACACAGCAAACCCAAAAAAACACTGTAATCGAGCTGGTCTTTAAGCAGCTGATCAAAAGGCTCTGACAGAGGAGATGTAAACAACAGCTAAAGATGTTTCCATTTTAACTTCTCACCCCCTTGGGAGATCACCACCTCTGCAGGAGAGCTGGCACAGTAGGATGGTGAGCCCACCCCTCAGCTCCCGAGTCCCATCTTTGCTGCAGCAGCAGGTAACACACACTAACATCCTGCACCACACTAGGGAACCCAATGTCAACTTCCATCCCTGAAATGCCACCACAGCTACTGGCCAGAGTGCTGAGGGACAGAAACACCTTAAATCACTGCAATTCCTCCTTCTGTTGCAATAGAGGAATGAACAGATCTTGCACAAGCACAATCATCTTGGTACTAGAAACTTAACACCAGTGAGTTGCTATTTAAGGCCCATTCAGATTGACAGAAATTCTAATAAGAAGTGATGCATTTATTGACATAAAGATTCTAGACTTATATTTTTTATCTGAACAATTTGTACGAGTATTTGAATAGGATTTCATTTTACTGCTGAATAATACTACAAAGGCCAGTTTCTCAAAGCTTTATCAAATGGGTTCAAATATATTGCGTTTGTTTACTTGTGACGGAAAAGAAAAAAAAAGCCACAATGCAGCTGACCAATTTTCATCTTGCAAGTCACTTCCAAGACCTTACATGCACAAAGATGTCCTATACAAACCTGTAGCCTGGTAAGAAGCTAAGAGGGGAACCTGACAGCAGAAGTGGCTGTTGGGCTCACTGTTCTTTTCCCACTCCAGAGGCATTAAACCTCCTAAATACATTTCCAATTTTGTGTAAGACTTTAGGTCAGCTGCAAGTCTTCTCTTCTAGCAGGATTAGCTCCTACATATTTGTGCATAAATAGTGGCTGGACTGAAATCTAACAGCTTTACTGAGTAAATAGCTCTCCTGAAAGCCAGCTTTTACACCATAGCTTTTGCTTCATCTGATCTCATGAATACAGCTGGGTACTTACCTATCAATCACAAACTCCTTCTGTCTTAGCAGCCCCTCTTTAATTTTCATTAGAGATTCCCAGTTACTGGAGTCCTGATAGCTGGTAGCTGGGTAACTTGAACGAGATGTTCCGGGTGAAACCTGCATAAAATAATTGTAGGATTAGCCTCCAAAACAGTGAAAGTAAATAATGTCCTACATATTATGGCATTTACAAAGTGGTTTGCTCTTACACAAACCTAAGGATTGTTTTGCAGTTTAATTCAGATTTGCTTTGTATTAAACAACTGCATTTATAAACAAGTTTTGGGTAATAAACTTCAGCCAAGTGTCACTGATTTTATAATTTCTCTACTAAACAACTCATATCTCTGAAAGCAGTTGGGAATGAAAAGCTCATTTAGAATTAACTACAATATCAAGAGGAAGATCACAAAATGTTCATATCCCGCTGCAATCCTTGTAGCACTTCAAACAACAGTGCTTGTTAACTTCAGACACACTGGTAACTGCAGGTAACAGTTGCTACTGTACCATTCAACTCCCACCTGTAACGTTGGTGTACACAGAGAGAAAAATTTCTCTTGATGTGTGTGCACTTAATATATAGAATATAGGAATATAATTCTGGCTAAATTGTATAAGAATAACACTTTCACAAGTAACAGGTTTCAGGCTTTTTATTAATTTTCACAAAAGCCAGGCTTCATGTCTTGCTACAAACTGAGGGCAATAACTGAACTGAATATGAGCCAACAACATCATGGTTTGGAAGAAAAGTAAAAAACGAACTGCGATGTTTAATCAAGAAAGCATTTATTACAAGTGTATTACAAATATCTGCATCAGGAATTCACATATGGGAAGGTTTGAATAGAGCTTCTGAAATCAAATGGAGGGATCCCAGCATCAGCTGCCAAGAAGTATCATTCAATCTTTCACCAGCTTTTTGAATCACCAAAAAAAGTACTCTTTTCATTATCTGAGAGTCATCCTGGACATCCTCTCTTTCTGTTTTTGAAAAAGAGCAGAAGGAAAAAAAGTGAAAATATGGCTATCAAAAAAAAAAAAAATACTTCAGGCTATTTTTTTATAGCTCCACAATGTTTTAAATTTAATCTGAAATTACAACAAGCTGTATTAAGACATATGATCAACAATTAAAGTAAGTTAAAGAATTGCCAAGCACTCCATGTTTCTGGTCAACGTTTTACTGCGAATTATAACACTAAATGGAAAGAATTCATTGCTTAAACGCCAATATCATGAGGTACTAGAGTCAGGAGCCAATTCCTCACAACTATAAACTCTTCCGTAACTTTAGAAAGTATTTCTTCCCATTTAGTCTAGTTCAGATCAATGCCTAGCTTGCCCACTGATGTGTTTCTGAGCATTTATTTTCCTTTAATTTATAACCTAAAACCAGATAAGATGACAAGACTTACCATTTCTAAAAATCTTTCAAGACTGTTACAACCTCACCTCATCCCCCATTCCCCCAGGTCCACTTTATCTGCTTCAGTGAATTTTTCTTTCGCTTAACAAACTGGATCTCTTCAATAGTAAGATCAGTTATGGATGATTAAAAAAATAACCTCACAAAAACCAACCACAAAAACCATCAACAGTTCTACACATTAAATACTGCAGCCAATTAATGCCAATTAAAAACAAAATCTAAACTAATCTATGGTGATATATTTTTTTTTTTGCTTGGGCAGTGATCTAATAAAACTCATGAAAGATACCTAGTCACGATTCTTCCTATGAGTAACATATAAGTAGAGTCTCTATGGCTTAAGAAATCTAAAGTTTATTTTGCCTGGGTTGCTCCATCCAGACCACATCATGTCAAAGTCATCTTTGGTGCTTATGTATAGAATACCTTGGGATTGTCACATACTGTTCTGTATTAGTTATACATATGACTGGCTGAATTGAGAGGCACTAGCACAAACCTATTCCAGTGAAAGTCTCTCCTAGTGACCCGTGCCATATCATACAGTACAAAGTGACAACATCAGGAACTATCACTGGACTTTGTGCTACAGATTTTTTTCCTTTGCTTTTCCCACTACAGTGCTGATGAATGCTTTCCTACATCCACCTCAACACCATTACACTGCAGTCAAAAAAGACAAAATAAACAGTCCTTATAAAAGCTGAGATTAGATCTTTACTCTTCAGAGCCAGAATTTCTTTCTTTACTCAAAAGAAAACTCACAAGCATTTGACATGATGAATAGGAAATATATTATACAGCCAAATAAATTTATTGAATGTGATGAATTTTGTCTTTAAGAATGAACTATAAAAATGAAGAGATTAAAGACAACAATTTAAATACAAACCTATCTTAAATGAAGGCATTCTGGAAGTCACTGGTGGTTTCTCTAGAATTCTTCAATGCAAACCCCTTATTTCAATCTAGCACCTCTGCAAACAATAATTTGCACTGAAGTTGTAAAAAAACCCTTCAAATTTGGTACAGCAAGTAATTAAACAAGTAAATGAAATATTATAGCTGCTGAAAAGCAATGCAATGAGTTTTGCAAAGTTAAGAACAGAGTAATCTTTTGTGAATTATATGCAAACAATAGTGTGTTAGTTTGGGGTTTTTATTAAATCTAAAACATAAGGCCTCCATAGATGATTCACTGAGATGGAATATACCCAATCCTATGGAGTATATACATGATGTATACACATATGCAACAACAAATAAAATACTGGTTTGTATTATAATTGTTGCTTCAATTTTTCACTCTGCATAAATGAAAACAGAAACAAAAATGTTTGATTCTGACATCATTTTTCATCCTACCAAGAAAAAAAGAAAAAGAATATACTAAAAATACTTCTTAGCACTTCCCAAAATAACAAGACACTTCACTCATTTATGAGCACATGGTGTTGACTACTACAACAGCTTTCTAGCTGCTTTGAATTGTGTGGTAACACACAGGCAGTCTGCTTACATTGGAGTATCTTGTCTCCTTAGGGATATCAAGCCAAATAGTGAGACCAGATACACTTCCAGGAGTCATATTTAGAAAGCCATCCACAACTCCAAGCCCTTAACTTGAATCATCCACAACTATAAAACAAAATACCATCTGGAAAGACACAGCATTCTTTTCTATCTGTCCTGCAAAACACAACTATTTTTGTCACCTGGCACCTCTTCTGAGAGTATGGACCTTGTTCTGAGAACATGTGTTCAGTTAGAACAGAATCCTTTGCACAGTGACATCCAAAGGTCCTCACTAACTTGTTTTGTGACAAAGGCTTGGCAAACCTTCAAGCCACTGTTGAGGCAAAGTCAGCTGCTGGGGAAAAGAAAGAAAATAAGAAATCTTTGCTGTACTAACCTAGATGCAAATACTTACTGCTGGAACAGACATTACTGATTGATAGTTTAATGCTATGAAAAAACATTTTTTCTGTGGACAGAGTGTAACAACATTCAGATAACTGAGGTTAAATATGGCTGAGTTTTTAATTGTGCTAATTAAAATTATCTTCTCAAACACACCCATAGTTTCTGCCTGAAGCAGATCAGTGTCTCAGCACACACAGTAGCCCAGCATTCTATGTGTAGCACACTGTGTCATGTCAGATGATGTCATTTGCTACATGACAAAGTAAAGGTGAAGTCCAAAAATGTCAATATAATACCTAATGTCAAAAAAACACCCCCAAAATAACCTAATGGATTTAAAAGAGTTTTTTTATGAAAGTTGCAGCTTAAATAATTTAATGCTGTCCATACTGAACTGTAAATTTTCACAGTCCATTACTAACAACTAGCAGAGACCGATAATTTTGTATGCCAGGTGAGTTATCCCTTATGGACAGCTGCTTATACTGCCTTACACTATCATAAACTCCTGTCCATAGAGATCATTCTTCTCTTGCTGCATTTTACAGACATTGCTCAACAGAAAGAGAATTCCTTGCATTCACAGCTAATCCAAGGTAGAGAATCAAAACAAACAATGTCAGCAGGAGCAAAGGATTCCATTTTTGACTGACAGTTGAGGAAAGAAATATGGGTGACCTCTCAGGCTGTTCTCAGGGACATCACTGGATGGATAATGTGGGAGAAAGAAGAGGTGAATGTGGCAGCAGCAAGCCCAAATGCACTTTTGTCACAGAGATTCCTCCTGCCTATGGGTCACCTGTGACAGGAGAAGGTTTGAATCTGCAGAGGCAGAGCAGCAATCACTGAGGAGCTCTGTAACTGCTCCCCACCCTGGTTAAGGAAAAGCAATTTACCCATCCCTTCCGCCCCACACAGATTTCTTCCTAACACCAGGCTGAGTGTTTCAGCTCAGAACAGCACCTATAATTTAAAAACAATCCCAAAAGATCATCCATTCCTTTTGCAGGTGAAACACGACAGGGATGGTGGCTCTTGTGCAGGAAAAGCAATAGAAGGCTGCAACCATGGAATAAGGCCCAAATTTTAAGGAATGTTTTATACAGAAAGGCTGTGCCCTGCAGAAATGCACTAGAAAAGCAGCTACAAAGCTGAATCCTCCACAATGTAAGAGATTCTGAGCTGGGTACAAACAAGAATACAGAAAAGAATTCCTAAATTGCAGGATCTGTATCTCACCACCACCTACCTACTGCTCTACTCCACTCCATCTTTGCCTTTTAGGGAAGATAGTGATTTTGCTCAGCAGGATATAATCACTACAATTCTTGGCAAGCAACACCTAGGCTGCATTACATTTTGCCTATGCTTTCACAAATTTCCAGCAGTCACGGGGGAAAGAACATCTAATCATGCTCTTGCACTTTTATTCCAGGCACGGTATATGTAGTGCTCTTTGGGGAATTTCATTAATGTGGAAAACATCATTAAAATCAAAATTGAAACACCATCACATGGTGAGGTACTCAGAAATACAGGTGTATTGTAGAGAGGTTAGCACTGCCAACAGCAAAATAAAAATCAATAAGGCTTGGAAAAAAATCCCAAACACATACTTTATACAGACATGCAGCCTGCAAAGTAGTTAATACAAGAGAGACCAAAACTAACAGGGAAAATACACTTGACAGGAGTTGACAATTTAACCTGCCTGAAAATCAGCTTAATGCAAGTCAGAATTGCCTGTATATGGGATGTTGGGTTACAAAAAAGGGGATGAGGGAAAGGACAAACAGTGACTTTAAAGAACTCTGGCATAAACCCAGTTGCAAGAGTATGTCTGGTAGTACAATGCAAGGAAACAGAGAGTCACTGGAACAGGAAAACATGTCCAAAGAAGAGAAACTTTGACAGCTAAAAAGCTTAGAAAAAGTAATTTATGATAAAGGGCTAAATATCACAAAGGCTGAAGAGACATGCAATCAGACAGCAAATACCTTGTTTCCTATGTCAAGAGTCCATGTATACTATGGCTGATTGAATGAAAATTGAGACATGGAAATCTAGGGTAAGAGTATCAGCAGAAAGCAAACAAACACCAGCAAACAAAACAAAAAAACCTTTAAACCAACTGAAGAGACAGAGAAAAGTAGCAAAAGCATATCACAAACAACTGAGAGAAGATACAAATTTTAAGATTTTAGAATCTGCACTGGGTGAAGTTTAGCAACTAAAGGGCAAGCCAGTCCTTACTTGATGACACATCAGGATTTCCTTTGAGTTAGGGTTAAATTATGCATTCATGTGACCAACAACACACAGAATACACTAGGCCAAGAGCAGAATAATCACAGTTAGGCACCAATCTCATAGAGAAAAATTTAAGAATCAAAATACATTTTAAGAGATCACCTCAAAGATACATAGTCAGAGCTGAACTGCATGTATGCTACATCTGTTGCAGGACTCTTTAGAGCTTTTTCAATAAAAAATTAAAATGCTAATGTTATTTACAGATACCACCACAATCATCATAAACTTAGAGAAAGTGGAAAGCTTTCAAAATGGAGAATAAACAGTAATAGCATTCACATGCCTCCTAAATGCAGCGCTCCCTCTAGTCATTACACTTTCACCAGCACATTTGTTCAAACTTCCTTCACAAATGAAATCCCCACTGCACACAGGGCAACACCCTTAATTCAGACCTCAAAGATCTGACTCTCATAAGCCTGGAGGGAATCTGACAGTCCTGCAAGTTACTGCTATTTGTATATTTACTTCTTCCCCAACATGTTTATACTGCAGCTGAGGCTTCTGAACTTCATCAAGGTCAGGTCTGATAAACACAACAAGGGAGGAAGACATGGTCCCTTCACACAACAGCTTACAAATGAATTAAGAGCAAAGCATAGCAAGTACATGGTTGCTGGGATACGACAAGAGATGGGAGAAAACAAAGGCTAAGGTCAGGTAGCTGTTTACCATGGAGGAAAAAAATTTAAATAAATAAAAAACAAGCAGGAATTTTTTACTAATGGCATAGTTACAGGGTTTTGATAGCAACCGCGTGATCACTTAAATGTGGCATAAAGGCACACTGCTATCAAAGGGAGGGGGCCTGTTCTCCTGCCTCTTCTCACCACTTCAAACATTCATACCTTTCAGCTCCCTCCTGACAGCCCCAGTCCTACCCTCTTCCCTCCATCCCACACACATGAAGGTTATTTGCATCTCAGTCAGACTCTTATCAGATTCATTGCACAAGGCCATGTGAGATCTAGCACTGGCACACACTCTTAAGTGGGAAAGCAGTGTACAAGACAACACATTTTGCAGTGGCACACCTTTGTGCTGGATTAGTAGGAACATGACAAGCTGAATTACCTCAACTCCAGGCATTCCCAAACCCTTCCAAATGTACAGATTGAGTTTTTCCTAAGCTTCTGAAAAATAATCGTATTATACAGTTGCTATAACATTGTTAAGTTACTGGCCAAGACCTGGTGTTTAGATAAGCAATCAGTTCAATAAAAGGAACTTGCACATGAAGATGGTATAAGAGAATAAAACCAAAAGCCTCCTGCAGTTTATTATTTTTCAAAATAGTCCTGCCTGTGCTGGCTCTATGCATTATGATAGCACACACAGGACCATCAGCACAGTCCAGGCTACAGTCAGAGACTTCATGTGTAAAATCCTTCTGCATTCAGAAGGGGATCCTGAATAAAGCAGAAATATAGCAGGGGATTTGTAAGGAAAGGGAACTGGAATTCTGGTCACTGCTTAACTGGCAAGGTTTTGCTCCTTCTAGCATCTCTGATGGTACTGTGCAAAAAAAGTCCTCCTAGAAGAGGCAGCAGGCACTCAGCAGTCCTCCCTGACTTTCCTGACTGTCTCATCTCTGTCCCTTAAGCTACTGTGTTCCTGAAGGGTGAAAGAGGCACTCCCAGAGCTGCACATGGGACAATGATACACCCTCTTCTGCTTATCTTCCCCTGAACAGCCACGCTCCGCTTGCTTTTATGTGTTGTTATAACATTCCTTCATAGTCCGTGCAACACCAATATTATTTTTGTCATAAATCCTTTCCATTTATATTCTGGCAAATGTTATGAACACAAAACACTTCTAGGTGCCACTTAATATGACGTTAAAAGCAACAGCGCCTGGAATTTTCCACTGATAACAACTGGGTCTTTCCTAAGTATAGAAGCACTTGTTTTATTAAGTGTTCATTTTATCTTTCCCCTGCATTGAAATTCAAATGTTCTTTACTATAAAAAAATTTAAATATCTGAAGGGGAGCTTCCACAAGAACAATTAAATAAAAAAAAAAAAAAAAATTTTAGTTGAAGTTTGACTGTTAAATTCATTATTTCTTTTTGTTTCTTATTCTGTCCTGGAAAGCAAAGTAAGACCATTGTTTTACGTGTTGCACAAATACAGGACGTTATTCACTACAAAAAAAAAAAGGAACTGTACAAGTATGACAGAAGTAGCTTAGAAAAAAGGAATAGTTGGCAAAAATCAATCAATGAATAGAAGGACATGTAAAATATCTCAGACATCCTCAACCAAGCTCTGATTGTTTATAAAAACCTTTAAGTTAAATGTATATTGCTAACATCTACAATCACCAGCTTACTGAATGCCAGTCTTGATTGCTTATTGATTACTTACTATGCCTGCTCATGGCTAAAGTGGATGCAAGAAGTGACCTAGAAAGCAATCAAAAAAACATCTGTTTTTGCCAGCCTGCACAAACTTTGCAAGGATGAGCAGAGCTGGCCATCAATCTTGCACAGAAACTAACAGGAGTCCTCCTGTAAAAAGGAGGTAACAAAAAGTGGAACTTGGGTGAATATTAGAAAAAAGCCAACAACCCATACTTATGCAATAATTGGAGAAGAAAACTTAGAAAAACCTTACAAGCACAGAACATCAAATTCTCTTAATGAAATACAGAAACATATTGAAAGAGAGGGAAGCCACTACAAATTTGGAAAAAAGCGATGCTCTGCTATTTCTTTATCAAGGGTCTTAAATTTTCAAATGAAAGTTGTCAAGATTCTGTGAAGGGTGTTGGCCTCTAAACCAGAAAACTGAGCCTCTCCTTTCCTGCATTCCAATTGCTTTAGTTCTTCATGACTTTACAAGTAACATGAGCCATGCATGTAATACTCAGCACAATTAACTGATATTTGAAAGAAACAAAAAAAAATCCCCACAAAAATTAAGCAGAAACATTCAGAATATTTATATTAGAACAAATCCAAGTATTCCCATAAACTTGAGAAAGCACATTTTATTTAAAAACAATAATCCTGAACACAAGCACTTACAGAAAGAATGAAGTGAAATTACTGGAGCACTTCAGTTTTTCAGATGCAAGTTCTGCACATGTTAGCTGATGAGGAAGGAATGATTAAATAATACTCTTTTCCACTTCCTTCTAGGCTGATAAACCAAAATTTTTAGCAGTAACAAAGACATCCCCTCACACACACTTTTGTTCTTCTCCAGCTCATATTACCATGAACACAGATTTAAAAAACAATGGAAAGAAGACAAGGATACTCTGTAAACAGTGGCAAGTGGGTGATTTAGTAAAGCTGCCTTAGTGGGGCTTGGAAGACCAAACCAAGTTCTCTACTAAAACAGTCTCATGCAGACTCAGTAACAACTGTGGCCACCAGAGCACTGCACAACATGAGCAAAGTATTTATTTACATTTACTGGTGACTACCTTGAAAAACTTCCAGGGATGGGAAAATTAGAGGCATAGAGGCATACTCATATTTTCTGTCTCAACTCCAGGAATTCTTCCCAGAAGGAATTAGCTGTTTCAGCCAGCAAACCAAAGAGAACAGCACATGGACCTAATGAGAAGAGTAAATTGCTTCAAGCAGGGATTCTATCACCATCCTTGTACAGCATCATATATATATCATCACACAGACATTTCAGTCAGTTGCCCCAGAATTTGGAAAAATGTAATTTTTTTTTTTTTACAAACTCACAAGGAGACACCTTGTACTTGCATGACTCTCTGAATTTCAGATGCATTTACAGAATCTCTCCATCTCTGGCAGATCAGATCCTGGAATCTCAAAAGTCAGATATTTGAAAATCCTAATCTGAAACTTCTGCATCACTGATAAACAGAAGAAATGCTGTCAATTTAACACTGGACTGTGTGTGAAAGCAGCAACCACACAACCATGGAAGGTAGTCACATAATTTGTGTGTGGAGTAAGTGACGGATATTTGAACTGTTTGGCTTCAATCCAGATTGAACCTTTTCCACTTGAGTTTATGAGGGGTACTTGAAACACACTTGTCTCTAGCAAAAGCAGCAGTATGATGTAAGGGTGCATCCAAACATCCGTGTCAGTGTGTGAAGGTGTTTTCCTTCCATGCAAGATAAACTCAGGGGGAGCCCTAGCACCTTCTTTATATAGGCAGAAAGGGTAGAAGTTCACACTAAAAAAATAAATATTACTTTCATCACCAGCAATTAGTACTTGTCACTTGTAGGTCTCCAAGCTCTTACAAAGAAACTAGACTTATTCTCATTCTACAGAGAGGAAACTGAGACAAGAAGACAGACAATTTGTTTCTTCAAAGAGCACCAAAACATAGCAGATTCTCTAATGTGGAAACCATTTTGTAAGCAAAATACTGGTTTTTAACAGACACAAATGAGATTATCTCTGCCTAAAGAAAAATAAATATGTGTTGATTGAAGGAGGCTCATTTAGAAGATGGGAAAATTCGTATTTCAGAATGAACTACCTTTGTTTGCATTTTCTAATTTACAGAGATGTCAGTAATAATATTATACCAAGTATTCAAATAACCAATTGATACAGAGGGCTGTATTTCAAAACCATAGAACTAATTCAGCTTCAATAAAGGCCACAAAAAGAGGAAAGCAAATAGGTTCTTCTATAAGGACAGAGTCATAAAAGCAGGAATAAAGCTCTCCACATCCCCTCAGGGATCCCTCAGTGGTCAGAAAGTCAGACAAAACAATCTGTGAGACTACACTTGACAAAGCTCCCATGCTCCAGTGACTGACAACAGAACTTTCATGAGAAACAGCTACCTGAAACAGAATACATAGTCAGAAAACATCTGCAAGACCAGGAAATCTCTTCTTGCTACTCAGAGCTGGTCTGAACCAAGTAGTAGAGCCATGTTTTTATTTGGCACATTCTACAACAGAATAAAGAAAAATATGTGTTTTGTACCTCAAATTCTCAGGTAATAAAATTCAGGATCCTAATTTTCTGGGGTGCTTTTTTGCTGAATCCTTTTTTCCTGTAAGAGTAATTCTGAAGTAATTTTGAACTCCACTTCCAAAGAGGGAAAAGACATTCAGCTACTTAAACTTCAGTGATTTCTGATGAAGTTAAAAAGCCCCACAGTGTTTTAGCTATGAATTGCATGAAACAAAGATACAAAGCAATAGATAGCTGATACTCACCTTGGGAATCAGCCTTATTTATAGTCACTTGATAGAGAGAGGGGGGAAAAACCCCCCAAAATTCAGAGCAATGGGCAGAAGAAGTGAAGAAAAGGCACATACCATTCTGTAACACCAAACAAGAGAAAGAAAGGTGTTTCTGGCTCCCACTTCTCAAAGTAGGACCATGTGAAAATTAGTCTGAAAACTCTTTAAAAGCCTGATTTATGCCATGTCCATGCTGATCTGAATGTAAATCCCCCTGAGGTAAGATGCTGAGGCCACTGGTCTACCTGCTGCCTTTACACACTACCTGAGAGTTTGCACTGCAATGATCTGCACAAGAGAATCTTTCAGCTTCTAAATGCTGCCAAAACATTAATCATTTGGGCAATATTTATGCATTTCTGTTAGGACAATTTTCAGCTGAAGATAGGTAGCACCAAAAGCTAAAGCCCAATCATTTCTCCTCAATTCTGCAGTTACGCTTTCAAGTGGAGATAATCCAGCACCAGCACTTGTCAACTGAAACATGGTCTTCCAGCTTTATCTCTCCTTCATGTGCCTTTGTCCCGCTGTTCATCTATCACTCACAACATGTCAAATAACACAACTAATCTCTGTGCTTCCCAGAACAGTTTATCTGAAAGACACTCAACACAGTTTCTTAGGTATAAGGATCTCGGCACACCACCTAAAGCACATTGTTCAGCTTAACCAACTGAGGACACCAGTCAGCACTAAAATACAGTGTTCCCAGGCATTTCATAGAAATAAAGAATCTTCACTGTAATGAAGATCACTGAATTTCCTATCCTGTCTTAGGTTGCTATTTTGAAATAGCAACTTTGGCATCTTTGAAGGTAACTGCTACTAATAAATTATTTGACCTTCATTAACCTACTAGAAAGGTAAACTTCATTGCTGTGAAAGCCCCCGGGTATTTACAAAAACAAAGCTTTTTGTGTTTTCAATATTTTGTTGCAAAATAAATCACCTACACAGGTCAAGTCAGCGCTAATTGCATTGTCTCCACATGAAATAAGTGTTTCCTAATAGGGTTTGGGAAGAGGAAGGACACAGTCAATTTTCAGAGCAAGAGCCAGGCAAAGCTTCTTGTTTCCCTTCTCTTCTAACACTGGGTCAAAGCATCAAAGACAATAAACAGGCGTGACACACTTCTGCACCCTGAGATCTACTTTAATGGTTTAAGGTTTGTGCCAGTAATAGCAACTGAAACAAAAACATTCAAGACGACCTTTCAAAAAATGTCTTTGGTCAGTAACAAATCAGATGACTAGTATGACCAGAGCATTCACCATTCCCAAAAAGAGAAATATTTCAGACCAAGTTTTCTATTAAATTATTCTCTGCTTTTTTCTTAATCACTTTGCAATGGTATGCTTTACAAGCTGCTGCCTCAAAACTTAATTTCGTCTTGTTTGTAAAGAAGAAAAAAATGTGATGACCTAACTAATTTAATGTCTGTCTAATGGTTAGGAGAAGTAAATACATCTTGTCTTAGAGGAGAATAACATGATGCAAAGCCTAGATTTCTCAGCAGAGCTGTTTCCTATAACACTAACGAAGACCATAAGTGTCACTATACAAAAGCAGGAACATCTGCAGCCTCAGAAAGGAAATTTACTCCACATAAATCCAGAAGATATTGAGATTAGAGATTTGAGTGAGAGATAATCATTAAAGGAGGCATCAGGTAAAATATATATGCAAATTTGCTAAGTCTATCAAATTCAAGTAAAAAACTTTAAATGCATTAAAAAAGTTCTCTCAATTGATTAGGCTGTCACCTTATCTAGTGTGATTCTGGAATGCTACTCACATCAACACTGACAATACCTATTTTTCTGTACTTTTGAAGGAAGGAAAAACTCACATTTTCCTTTAGGGTGAATTAGGCTCACATCACAAATATAACTGAAGGATACATTAACTGGGTCCTTTCTTTTAGAGAACAGTAAGAAGGGTTCTGTAAACCACATCTGCTAATACCTGGAGGGATACAAGCGATTACCCATCACAGAATTAGGTCAGAAAACTACTGGTTACAAAAGTAAAGATCTCATTTTAGAGTTCAGCTTTAATACTAAACTCTGCTACTCTGTCCCACATACACACGAATTAATGCACATTTGTGGGAGCATTCACTTCTCCCTTCTGTGTGTTTTTCGTTTCTGTTACACCAAACATGCCAACACAAGGAATTCTGCCGTGTGAGATCACAGAGGCACTTTCGCAGTGCGAGAGAAATCTGCAGCAGCATCATGAAACAACTCACTAACTGGAGTTCTCAGACTTACTGCTGAATTTCTTTACCTGCATATTGCAAATAATTGGACTTGGGTCACAGTCCATTTCTATATAGAGTCATGATTATCAGTGGACCAGACAGTGACACCTCAAACTCTTTACAGATTATACAGGTGGCCAGTGTCTACAGCTGGAATTTTGAAAAGGCAAAAATAATCCAGGAAATTATTACCGATGTGAATAAAAATCTTACTATTGTTATTTAAATAAAGGAGCCGGTATGCTGAAGTACAACACGTCTCTTTTGAGACATTATCCCAAACATCAACTGGATCTCTAAATACTTTCTGAGAAGAAACATGTTCTAGTGGTAGATTCCTAATCCCCCTGGAGAAAGCCCAGAACATCTCCATTTAAGGTCAAGCAGGCAACAGCTGCACATTTTTGTCCCCAGAACAAAATGCAGCAGACCAAAACCTCCAACACAGATTCCTTTTTTAAAGCTTTTCCTTTCTGATATCCATGGGTGTCTGGACCTGTTCACCCAGGAGTGAATGAAAACAGTACAATGATGTGCTCATATATTGTGTCTGTACTTGTCAGACTTGACACGTCCCATAAGCAGTACTTTGGTATCTGCCTCAGAACCCCACCAAAACCCCCATGAGTTACACAAGGGAATAATAACTACCTCAACTAGAATAATGTTCTCAAGAGAGTGCTCCTAAACAAGCTTGTTTTTAGAGAAACATCAATACAGGATATACAACACTCATGTGGTCTGAAGTTGTACACGTTATTGCTATTTGGCAAATACATTTCCCATCTTAAAATTCTTATCAGAGTTGATGTTTAGAGAAGACATGTATTATGTTGCTGATGAAATCCTAGTATTTTTCCAGAGCCTTAATTTGCACATATAAGTATCACTCTAATATGGAGACCAGGCTATGACTGTGTCAGCAGGTCACAAACAAAACCTCTCTTAAGGTATCTAATTTCTAAAAAGCTTCAATTCATTAACAAAAAGACCCAAGAATTTGGGGTAGTGTAACTAAATAATGACAATTTTGTATTGATTTGGTAAAAGAGAGGAATGGCACTGCAGCTGTTGCAATGCCGGGTGTTGGACTTCATAACAAAATAGAAAGGGTGAATTTCAATAGTAAAAGTTTCATAAAAAAGCAAACAATCCAATGCTAGCACTTTTCTTGGATGACAGCATACAATAAAAACATGAAACTTCCCTCATACAAAAGCCAAATACAGTTTTCTTGACTGTGAGAGATTTATAATGTTAATAATGCCATTATAAGTAAATTATGAAACACTTTGCACCAGTAAAGAACCATCACTCCTCACTGTGAAGATATTCAATTAACTTTCAACTGAAATATGTGACCCCAGACTTCCCGAGTTTGATACTAAAGGACAGCTGAAAGCAGGAAGATTCATTATACTAAAACCAAGTTGCTAACTTCAACTATGATATAACCAATTTGCAGAACAGCTAAACCATATTTACAAAAATAAAAACAAAGCTTAATTTGCAACAGGGTTGTACATCACCCCAAAATGCCTTCTCTCTCTGGTTTGAATGATGTACTGCAGCAGGGCTTCCAGGGAATAAAAACCCCAAACAAAACAAAGAACCCCATCCTGTATGGGCTCCTGCTTAAAGCCAAGCACTCATCTATGCTAGACAATTATTGTCAAAACTGAATCTGTAAGTGTTCAGTTAGGCTGAGCTTTTGTATTTTTGCCTTCTATTTCAGAATCAGGAAAAGGCACATGCAGTTGGTTACATCCACACGGAAAGCCTGATACTGGATGCTCTCACTTGACAGCTTAATCCTTTTGCATCCAGTAAATCCTTCACTTCCCCAATGCACAAAACCTACTCTGTACATGCACTAGGTAATCACTTCTCAAAACAGGAAAGTATACATAAGATAACCTGTAAAGCAGCATCAAGCTGCTACTCCTATCAAAACAGAGAGAAAAGGCTCTCAAAAATTCACTTAAATAGTTTCCAGCCACAGCAAATGGGAGGGGAAGAAAAAATGTGGAAGTGTGTTCTAAAGGAAAGTTAAATACTTTAAAATATATAGTAATGATAAATTTCAGAGATAAACTTACATATGTCAGATTTGGAAAAAAGAAATCCTGTACCCCCCCCTCCCCCCATTAAAGACTGGAAGAGACTTGAAATACAGGAAAGTTATTTCAGTTTAAGCACCGTGAGAAGAAAGATGATATTGGGAAGCATTCATCATACACCATGAACGGAATACCAGCTATGTAACAGAATTAGCCAAACTATACATATTGAAAGTGTAGTTCAAAAAACCTTGGACAAAGAAAAAAATCATTCTAAGTCAAACACCCACAAGAAATGTGTCAGCCCTCACTATTTAGGTTTTTTTATGAAGAAGAAACATTGCTGTAGCAAAAGCAACACATCCAAAGCAGCTCCCTGAGTGAGTTCCCGGTTAAGTTCCAGTTTAAAAAAAGGCAGCGTGTCAGGGAGCAGCTCCCTTTGCTACCCCACTGAAGCATGCAGCTTCCCAGATTCCTTCATCCTGTGATTGAGCAGGTGGTCTCCCTGCCATGCAGCTCCTTTCACAAAAGGAAAGGTGCTGCCCATGTTTAATACATTACTGCTGGGAGCAAGTTTAGAGGAGCCACTGCCTGTGTCAGAAGGCAAATGGGACCAATCAACTTGTGAGCTGCTGAGTGACACCGTGAGTCCTGCCTCTGAAACTTTTGTTATTTTTTCCCCTCAGCCTACTTCAATTGTTTCCACAACTTGGTCATAGACTCGGACAAGCTGCCAGAGATCTAGAGGCACATCCCACAGCCCCGAGCAAGCTCCTCTGTTCTTCACTAAGTCATATCAGGGTAAGGAACCTCTCTTCTTTGTAATCTCTTAATTCTTGCAGGAAGGCATGCTGTAGCTGCACTTTTCTGCAAAAAACTCCTCTACTGAAATTAACAGCTGGTTTTAACTGTTTATCAAAAATATGGAAATATAGGCATTATAGCTCTGAGTCAAAGACATACTGCTGAGCGGGGAGTCTTTCAGCAACAGTAATGGCAATATAATTTCCTATATACTCATGGGACACCAGTTGTCCTTAGGTAAATGATTTATACAGATGGTATTGCACAAGGTGAGGAGGTTTCATCATGTTTCCACACCTTTGTCTTTCCTTTTAAATTTAATACTTTTGACTGTTATTTTCTTTGTCTGTTTGGTTTTGTTTTTAAACCAAAATTTACAAAGAAAATAATTCTCTTAAAGTTTCGTAGAGGCATTCTTTTTACCAAAGCTGCCTATTCAATGACCAGCAAGGGTAAAGAAGCTCTTCACCATTAACTCTGTGAAACATTTTTCTGATCTAACACATTGAGAGGGCAAACCATTTTGTTTTCTGTATGATGAAAAGTTACCCTTAATTAAAAAATTTAAGTGATTTGTAGCAGTACTAGAACTGAAATTATACCATGTTACTCTGAGTGCAGTTCAAGCTACAGAATCCATGTAGTGTTTCTGCTCTGACATCCATTAATAGTTTATTTTCTCCTGTTGTTCAATGTAACTAATACACTTGTCCTAGATTGCTTCTATAATAACAGAGAAATAATTCAGCTAGGATTTGTAACATCATGAACTGAATTTCAAATGCAGAAAATAACCCATTTGTTTCTAAGGAAAGCACAGACATGTTGCACAAAGAAATACAATCCCAGCTTTAAAATCACTGAGAAAAGGGTGCATCTCAGAGAAACATGTCACACAGAGAACATTCAATATTTACATATACAAATATTTTTAGAAGGAAATGTGACTCATGAATATGTATGTCTCTAAGGTACCTATGCTCCTTACAATCATGTTTCCCCCTTTCATCAATTCACACCTTAGTACTTATGTCTACATATGGTTCTGGTTACAGAAGTGACAAACCTAATATAGACTTTTAATTTTGTGAGGTGCATTTTCCATGTTAGTGAACAGATACACCTAATTCCTTTTCCTATTAGTGACTGGTAGGCATCAGGCAAAGACACATTCACGCGCTTGGTTTTGTGCTCAGCAGCCTTGTGCCAGTTTTGAATATTCAAGTGAGAGAAGTGTCTGGACATGCTGTTACTCCTAAGGCAAACAATCTGTTACAGAGCTCTCTAGCAGCTGTTTTCAGTAGGCAGAAGCAGCACTTCAGACCTCCCAGTGCCTACAAAGAGCAAGATTCCGAGACAGATTTTTTTTTCAGCCTGAAGTTATACATAGAATGTATTTTCAAGTGAACACAGGAGTTAAGGTTTATTCTACCACCCAGAGAATCTTTCTCTTTTACCACAAATATTGCATATCCAGACCTTTAAAAATACAGACTTTACGCACACATACATAGATTGAACATACACATAGACACTGCTGTAGGCAGTTTTTCCATGGAAGCTGGAATGCAGCCCATAGCTACAGCAGGTTAGCTGCCCCATTATCTCAATTTTATCCTGTTAGAGTTCAGTAATTTAATGTAGATGAGAGAGTGGTTCAGCTATTAAATTAAATTTTAAAATTTCACACTTATAATATCCCATGTCACAGACATCCAAACCCTGAGAAACAACCTACAGTCATAACGGAGGCATGTACTACAGGACAGGTGATAAGTGTTACAAATCAATGTGAAATTAGGCATTTAATTTACAGCAGGCAATATCCTGGTTTTTTTTTTTTTTTTTTTTTTTTTTGCTATTCATTTGTCAAGATGACAAAGTGATTGTTATTTAAGAGAGATTCAGATTTATGTATTGCCACATTTTTATTTTTAAAAGCTGCATTTATTTCTCATCCTCTGAGGAAGTTAAGAATATAATGACTCCATTGTACAACAGGAAAATCATTGAAATTATTAGTTTTTAACTAGTAGTGTGAAGGTGATTTTCGCTGCTTTTTCAGACCATCAGCAAACAAAAATGTATGGATACATGTACAGAACTACAACAACAAATTTTTGTTTGCTTTAAGAATAATTTGATTTAGGAATAGAAAAGTACCCCAGCTGGAGAAATAAGAAATTTTATTGGGATGTAAAATTCTGTTCCCTAAAACTACACGACACTTTAGAAGTGGAGATTTCTTTTGCTTTCTGGAGATTGAAAAAAGGTTTAACAGGACTTTCCTGGCAGCAAGTAACTTCTCATAAGTTGAATTTATCTATTATATCCTTCTCAATCAATGCCATACCATTGTTCCCTGAGCTGCTAGAATGTTAAAAAAATAAACTTGTAGCATCCCCTTCCACTTCTACCTTTTATACATGCTAGATGTATTGCAACATTTACTTTAATTCAAATTGCATTTAGACCATTTCCTATTTAAGGGACATTATGAACCACCATAGCTAAAACTCGACATGAATCAACTTGTTAGGTAATCAATGAATGCAGCAGAGGATGGAGTTCATTTCCTAAAAGAAATTTACTATGTAAAAGGCAGATCACATCAACAGATTTCAATTGGTATACAGTTATTTTATGTCTTATTTTGATGAAGGGAACTCATGAGTATGGAGACTGAAGAACTGGCCCAAGGTCCCATTGCATGGTGCTGCAACAGCTACAGGGAATTTAACCAACTTGAAAACCAGCCCAAAGCACTGGCTCCCAGGCTACTCTAATGGACCAGCACACATACAAGTCCCAGTTACCCACAAGATACATGGATACATTTCAAAACCCAAAATGACTAGTGTGTCCAACTATTCATCAGCATAATTTCTTATCACCTACACCATTCACATTCTCATGGACTTGAAATACAAGTAGAGGCTCTTAGTGTTGATCTTGTGTCTGAGAACACTAAGAACACCAAAGCTACTCAGAAGGAAGATTGTAGAAACAAAATAATTTGTAAGGGGGAGGAAAAAGAATCTGAAGTGAGTCTTCGCATATGCTGTCTGAAACACTTGATACTTCAGCACAAAACAGACAAAAGATAAAATGCATTGTTTTTCCTGTCACCAGCACTTCTCAAACTATAAGCTGAATTGTTGCTTTTTGCCCCATCCCAAGGAAATGTTTCCTCCATATGATTGAAAAATGACATTATATGCCACAAGCCAGTGCCTAAATCTTCAATCAACATAACTATATAGTACCTTTTCCATCACTATGTTTATGGTTAGCAAGACTTTTTTTTTTTTTTTCCAATGGATAGAAATCAATTACTGGGGTTTTAGGATATTTCATTGTACAAATCTATGCAATAGACTTATGCAACATAACTTTAACAACCCCTTAGGGCTCCACTTGGTCACGTGGAACTGAAAGAATTCAAGTAAGTCAAACCTCTTCTATTCCACTGATATCACTGCTGCATTTAGTGAACATATGACAGGAAACAGGCTGTGGCATTTCCAAGGGAGCCAAATTTATCCTGCGTGACTTCAAAGGAGTCAATGCAGTTGCACCAGGAATGAGCATAGCCCACAGTTTGCACTTTGGTCACATACCCCCTCTCATTGTGAAGGGCACCCAGGAACAAAGACTAAAATAACCTAATACAAATCAGGGAAACAGTCACATGCCAGCAAAGTGGGAAGCAATAATTGTGATCAGTGACTCATTCTAAAGCATGGAGTATAGGGGATTCCCTACATAGTAACGTACAGGGTCAGCCACCTGCAGATTCATCCTGTGCCTAAGACAAGCCTTGTACATCCATTAACAGGACTGAAAAACCAAAACTGCACAGCAATGCAGCCAACTGTTTCTCTTGTGTGATGCTCAGTCTTGTCACACAAGTCACACTTTGTGACTTAAAAAACATCAAATATAATTTGCCCTTTTTGTTTCAAGAAGTGGTGTGTGATTGCACAATTCTTCTTTATATTGGCCTAAAACACCAGGGACTGAACAGCAAAGAGCAATTTGTGACAACGATCAGTCTTTGTTTCTGTGTAATTATTTTCCAAGCTGTCCATTTTGACCTTGATAGCCACCCATATGCAGCTGCATTACTGAATCTGTTTCTCTTTCTGCACACTTTAGGTGGGTGACAGAGCCATGGAGGATTAACAGGCAAGGTATGTATATATTAGTTGAACTTGAAAACTTTTAACGACAAACTTGTTGAAATACACACACAGAACCGTCTGCTCACAAGAAAAGAAAACTTATCCCACAGATAGGTGTAGGAGGTTAAACAACACACAGATGTTTCAAAGACTTCCAAACCCACATAAACTATTCAATCAAGAAAAACCAATCAATTTTGTTCTCTCCTTATCCATTCTCTGCAATGTTTTCTAGCTGTATGAGGCACAGAGATTTGAACTTACGCTGCCTTCCATTTTTGAAAATCCTTCAGTATCTCCTTCTGGTCACATATGGCCAAATATCTATTTTGGCCTTGCATCTGTGATGCCCAATCAGATAATATTGCTTTTTATGGATGCACTTCAGAGGCCCAGGCCCTCACCCCTTGAGTCATGCAAGGGAAACAGATGCAACAACACAACAGTGCAGGTGCCAGCAGAGTGCAGATACACCTAATGCAGTGCAGATGAAATGGAATGTACGTTTATTCTGCATGTACACAGATACACATTGGTGCTGCTCCAATCCTTCTGTGGGCCCCAAGGAAAAAAAAAATAATCAGGAAAGATAAATGTTGCTACAGCAGGTCACACTCAGCCCAAAGACCAAGAGTTGCTGAAAAAAATGACATAAAATGCTACGATGAAGTCACCCAGAGGAAATGCTGTACTCTGGGCAGTGTCTGTCACAGAAGCTGGTTATACAAACTCCTCTCTATCCATGTAAATCCATTTGTGGTTCATCTACTGGGACTTGTCTGCAAGAAGATAAACAGTCTAATGCACTCCAGCCTGTATTGGGCTGGGAGAATGAATGTGCATTCAGCCAAGAGACTTTAGAATTCCTGTGTATGTCTTACTTTTACTGCACTTGGGACAGATCGTGACTAGCAAAGAGCTAAGCAGAATATACTTGGCAAGCATTTTAACTGCTTAAATAGATGAAAACAGGTACAGTAAAAAGTCAAAGACAAAAAATTGTAGTCATTACAAGAGCATGTTCTGGTGTATGTTTTTTTCACAATAAAGTTAAGATCAACTACAGCTCAAAAAATCATAACAAATTCTGAAGTTCATTTTGAGGCAGAGATGTCATCATATGGAATCCTCTAAAGGCATTAAAATAACCATGTGCAATCTGATTGCTTTGAAAGTCTCTAAAATACCAACACTGCCACTGAAAACACACACATTCTGTTCATACAGTACCGTTTGACTCCACAGCCCTACATGGAGGGATTAAAAAAGGAAGAGCCTAAAAGACACTTCCATTTCCTTTTAGGGTTTTTCCAATTTAGCCACATATAAAGACAAACTCAGGGGCAACAAAATATCTCTGATCAGTCCAGACTATCATGCAATTTGGGAAACAGACATCTAAGCAATTGTTTTTCTTTATATGGCATATGTAATTTCACTTGTTTCCATGAAAAAAAAAATGAAGGGGTGACAAGGGAAGGTCTTCTGTGAAATATATTAATACAATAAAAATTCACAAAAATTTTAGGGATAATTGCAGCTTTTGGAACAAAGTCTGACACATGCATATATCATCACTATTTTAAAAACCAAGTTTCCACATTGTGACAGCACCCACATTCAGAATCCAACTCACCATGAGATAAACAAGCATTTATCAAATCCAGCTTCTTGCCATGGAAGGTTTGTACAGGAGGGTTTACTTTTTTGTAGTTTTTTGCAACTACTTATTTGGAGTTTTAAAACAAAACAACTGACACCCTGTCCTTCTATCTGCCACTAAAAAGGAGGAAAATACTTAAAACGTAACACTCACTTAAAAGATAAAGTTGTGCAAATGTTTTGTTTTGTTCTTCACAGCAGTCCTCTGCCTTTGCATCCATGTTTGTAACACGTTGTCCTACATGCATAAAAAAAGATTTAGTCCTTACTCTGTCTTGTCTGTTGAGACCTATGCTTCCAAATGTCCCTACAGAAGTGATGCATTAGGTTTTAATTGCCTACCATAAAGAACTTTTTCTTGGAATGGACAAACTTCAAGAATATTTATTTTTCTCCCTTCCAGAAAAAGGTACTCGTGAATCAGATTATCTGCCCTGTCAGTACCAGCCAGCAGGACTATCCAGATCTCCTGGCTGAAAGGTCTGTGACCCTACTCTTATCATCAAGCCTTCACATGTGCTTCAACAAATAAAGCAGAGGGGTGTGTGTAGAAAGGCAATCAGCCACAGCCTTTTCAGAGACTCTGGGAGATAGAGAGCTTAGGATCTCAAGCAATAATCTGGGGAAAACAGTTTCCACAGTAAAGTTACTCAACACTTCTAAGAAGCAGGTGCTCAATAGCCTTCAAGAGGAGAAGCATAATATAGCACAAATCTAAACTTAAAACCCCGAAAATTTTAAAATCCTGCTTTAACCTAAACAGTCTGCTTATAAAAGCAATCTGCTGTTTTATCTGTTTTTTTTTTCTTTCTAGAACTTTAAAACAATCTCCACTTGCACTCATAAAAACACTTCTGCATTTCTAATTCTCTGCTTTCCTGCTTTCCAGCTCCACAAAGGCTGTCTAAAGCAAAGAGAAGATATTAGGCACTTGCACTGTTCCTGACCACTGCTCTTCTCTCCTGCACTCCTAAAAGCTCTGATTTGTGCCCTCTGCTTTCTTGCTGCCATGGAGAAGGTCCAACACATGACCCGCTCCGCTCTCAGGAGAGCCTCAACTATTGAGGTCAACCCGCAAGCACGCCAAAGGCTCCAAGAGCTCTTTGTGAATTTCTGCCTGATTTTAATTTGCCTCTTGCTGATCTGTATCATTGTGATGCTTCTCTGAAGTTCCAGCACTTCTCTGCCCTGTCCTCCAGGAAAGTCACTCTAGGGGGAAGAGAGACCTACACATGCAACTCCCAGTGCAAGGATCACCATGTGGCAGGGGCTAGCATTGGACTAGAGTGTGCCAACCAGTGCTCTGTTATCTTACTGCCTGCTGCATGTATTAAAAACACCTTTGCTGTGCAGAACAGCGTCTAGAGCCTGTAGTTACAAAGTTGTGCATGACTCAATTTGTCAGCCTCAATAAAGAGATGTCTTTACTACATGGGGTAAAGTATCAGTAAATGAGATTATCTGCTCTAATCAGTAACAGCCTGCAGCTGGTAAATTCAGTGTTTTAGTCACATAAATACCACCAACACTTTTTGGGGGCCTAAGTGTTTTCAGGTTTCTCTGATAATCTTTAAGCCCTTGGAAGGGTTCCAAATTTGGACCATGCCTGCCTGAAGAAGAGCTTACAGGTACACAGCCCTCAACACATCCCTGGAAAATTTCTGCTATGCTTAGTTCAAGGTGCTGCATTTGAACTGTGTAAATCTCAAATTCCATTTCATGCATTCTGACCACTCTCACAAACACGTGATATCTAGCAATCATATTTCCCCTTTTAATCTTTCTTGCTTTTCTTCTCTTTTCAAATCTGTATTTTTATGATGGATAGAGTTTCTAGTTTTCGCTTGCTTTGGATGTGTTTGAAGAGACTTCACTGGAAATAGACAATGGTTTTACAGTACTGAACACTTGCTGAAAAAAAGCATTAGGAGTAAAGCATCAGCACTACATTTTGAGGACATGTTTGGGTTATAGGTTTCACAAGCCAATAAGATAGAGGAGTCAGAGTAAAGCATTGCTAAAAAATGTAACCCGGTAAAAACAAACCCTCCAACTTCCTCTTACGACCCCAAAACCTCATAACTTATTTTAAACAATAACCAACCAAGAACAAAACCAAGTTATCAATAAACTGGAAGCCCTACTGCTATTTCACAGCAATGCAGATATATTGCATATACTGTATGGTTCATTTGTGTCTTAGGCTTCTGTTGATCAAAAAATCTGTTACTATTCTCTATATCACCATTTGTCAACTGAACCCAAACATTTAAAAAAACCGTTTTGTACATAATATAGTCATCTTTGTAGACTTATATAAGCTTTAAAAATAATATCTACAGTATTTTGATTTAATAAAAGGACTGCTTGAAAAATATTAATACATAAAATGTATCAAATTTATTTAGAAAGAAGCATCCTTACTTATTAAAGTTATGTGAAAAGAAGCTAATCATCACACAGATTTCTAATTCTCTAAATCTCTGTTTATTCTGTTTTGGTTTTCAAGAGTAATCTTGACTATACTTTGATGTCCAGGTCATTTGCATGTACCTGATTCCCACTCAGTAGCTAGTGCTTGTAACTATTCATAATGAATTTTCTGCAAGTATAATCAAAAAATTCACCACCTTTATGAACCATAATAAAAATTGCAAACATGTACATCCCATAGCTTGGATTAAGTTTTCAGTTCTCTGATCCACTTCACCCAAGCATAAATCTTTTTCCTAAGGTTATCTTGCACACTAATAGTGAATAAATACAGCTAAACAGGCAACAATCTGGAATTAATCTTCCTTCAAAAAAAAAATAAATTGCCAACTTCCATGACAGTTTTATACTGGGAAGGAGCTGAATCAGGAACCAAAATAATCTGGTTTTAAAGATGTGTTTCCTCAGCCAACTCCTTAACAAGAAATGATACAATAATTGATTCAATAATTGATATTATTCTCTATGTGAAAACATGACCCATTTAAAAATTGAAACTTGGCTCTGACCAAGACTAGTCAGTAAGGTGTTTTAGAAGGCATCATATACTAGGATTTCTTGAATAACTGTTCTGCATCAATTTAGCAATAAGTTCCCTTCCTGATAGAACTGAACCACTCAGTGGACAGACAAGAATAAAACATCCTTAACCAAAATTATTCACACAACATGTACAAAATGTTTGTCACCCCTCTGCATAAAGAATATTTATGCAAGTTTTGATGCAACTACACCAATGGCCAATAGTACAGCTAGGCCAGTGGTATCCTGGCATGCATTAAGAAGAGCATTTCCAGCATGTCAAGGGAGATGGTCCTGCCCCTCCTACTCCACCCTAGAGAAGCTGTGGTGCTGTGTCCAGTTCTGGGCTCCTCAGTACAAGAGAGAGATGGAGTTCCTGTGGCTGGTCCAGCCAAGGATGACAAAGATCAATAAGGCACTGGAGTATTTCTGTTAAGAGGAAAGTTCGAGGACTCAACAAGTGATTGAGAGGGGACCTTATCATGTCTGTCAATATCTGAAGGGGATGTCAAGAGTGTGGAGCCAGGCTCTGCTGGGTGGTGCCAAGCAACAGGACAAGAGGCAATTGGCAGAAGTTCCACCTGAATATGAGGAAGAATTTCTTCACTGTGCAGGTGCCCATGCACTGGAACAGGTTGCCCAGAGAGGCTGTGGAGTCTCTCTCACTGGAGATGTTCAGACACCACCTGGACACAATCCTGTGCCACATGCTTTAGAGTGACCCTGCTCGAGCAGGCAAATGGTAGACCCCTCCAACCTTATCCATTCTGGGATACACACAGAACAATAATCATAAAAAAATGTACACACTTTTTAATGCATGCTGAAACATACTTTATCTATGTCTTCTCTGCCAAAATTAGGGCAGAGTAATTGAACACCTTCATTTAAGGAGTGTTTCCTTATATATTTAGAAGCATATCAATACACTATAGATTACAGATCAGATACCTGTATCTGTATGGCTATTAATGAATAGTGCCTAGCAGAATACAATTAGAATTTTTTTTGTGAAATCCTGCAAGATCAAGAGATGTCTTATTTAACAAGAAATGTAATCCTTTTAGCTTTGACCTCCATGATAAAAAGTGGAGTGGAAGAAAAAAAAAAAAAAACAAACAAAAACCCTGAACAAATTTATTTAAATGTTTCCTTTAAAAACTGATGCTCATCTCAATAAGAACCTTGGTAATTTAAATTAATTAACACAGGCCCTATATTTACTGTAGTAATATCTTATTGATTGCTTTATAAGCTTATTTTCTTTTCTTTTAAGTTAGAATAATGCCAGAAGGTACACCTTTGTATAAAATTTAAAACTATAAAACACTGCCCTCTTGTGATCTTCCCTAAAAATGTCGCTGATTATTAAAAGGAAGTTTTGGCAACTGTTGGCAGTGTTAGGGCTGAGTGGGTTTATCTGTTCCTTTCATTTATGTACATATATTTCTATTAATAAAACCCAATTGTTAAGTTACTAATGCTATCTTAAAATAAGTAATTGCATAAGTGCTATTAAAAGCACTAAGGACACATCCTCTGCCAGCTCAATCCAGATTCTTTGTAAGGCATTTGCAAGAGTGCAGTGGACCTTACACAGCACATTGCCAGCTAAACACGACTGCACTGCACGATGCCAAACCCTAGAAGGGCAGGAAATAATTCTATTAACAGACATTTTGCCCAGATAAGAAAGCAGGGGGCAGTGGGGTGTTTCACCTATAGAGGTATTTTATAAATATTTTAGTCTTAAGAACATTCAGGCCTTTGAAAATTCAATGGGCCTGGAAAGTACCATACACATTTAAAAAGTCAATGAAGTGCCAAACTGTGCCAAACAAGACCTTCCTCCAATTATTAGTTCTTCGGAAATTCTTCGGTACTGGAATGAAAATTATCATTAACCTTAATTTTATTTCATTTTATTTTTAAGGTATTTGAGAAAAAAAAAGGCTTGTAGGAGCATCAAGAATGATTTTCCAGGAAAAAAATCAGCCAAATAACTAGATATTGTAAGCATATATTTTTTTCTTAAATGGCAGAAACTAAAAACTAGGGGAAGAGCTGTGGAATGGAATTCATGTGAACCTACACAGCTTAGTACCGAAGGAGCAACCCCCTAAGCTACAATTAAGAACCTGCTGCAGGCACAAGAGGGCAGACTGATGAACATTATGGATCTTGCCAACAACAGAGGTCTCAACCTGCTACTCAACTTTCTGCTCATTGTCTTGGTTCTAGTGCTTGCATTTATCCTTGTGAAGCTGATGTGAACCTCTGTGAGGTTCCTCCTTGTCAGATTTCACCCAGTGGATTTTGCAATGATAATGTAGACACTCCAGTCTACCTGAATACAAGTATGCAAAGACTGCAGAGGCTGAAATATCCGACAGCTAGATAATGTGTTACCAACCCAACTGTATCAGAAAGCAATCCTAAGAGCTGTGCACAAGTATCTATCTACCTGCCATTCAGTGAAGAAAGCATCCACAGCCTCAAACCCAAGAATGCATCAGCAGCAACTGTAGTTTCTCATTGCTACAGCTGATTGTTATTCAAAGATCTACAAATTATTTGCAGTATTCAAGGAACATAATTTCTGCAAAAAGGGGACAGCAGAAATCAATTTTTTAAAATGGGATTTCTCTATAACATATACTTCATGGGAAATGACAGCAGGAAGGCAAACCAAAATGCCAGTTTTGAGTTGACAGCACACAGCAAATTACCTGTGGAGAGAAAAGCACAGATGCTGTAAATGGAAACAAAGATATCCCTGAAAAGCAGCTTGCAGTACCCAAGATGGGGATAAATGAAGGTCAAATACGAAAACATAATTATTTTTCAGACCACCTGTGGTTTACTGCAGCACCTTAAAAGCCAGAAGCCTTCTGTTATCCTGCATATCAAAAGCAGCAGCTGCCAAAACAACTGAAAAACAAAGGGCCATTACCCAGGGTTATGATAACTCTGTCCAGGAAACCCTCAGCACCAGCACATACACCAGCAGAAGTCCAGCTGCACAAACCCAAGATGCATTACAGCCTCAGTAAGAGGATTTACCACTTATGCACAGGTCAAGTGAGCAGTGTGGGAGCCTCCAGCTGTATTTGACAGACCACTTGTTACTTGCCAGTGCAATCATCAGTCCATAGCCTGTCCTCACCTCTGCACATGCAGCAAAAACTTCTTACAGGACCTTCTCTTGTGGCTCTGTACAGGATGATGTACTTTCCCCACAGGGTCCTGGGAAGGGGAGTGACCAACAAGAGCACACTTCTGTTGGATTTTCCAGAAGGTAGCGCTGAAAACATGAGAAGTGCTGGGAAAGGAGGGGACCAGAAGCAGGTTTTCATACATCACGTTGGAGCCAAACAAACTTCCTCACTTTCCCAAGCGAAATACAGGAACAGTGTGCACCAACAAATATATATTGTACAGTAAATTTATTGCCATAAATATGCATATTAACATTATGTACAAATAAGGCAGATGTTATTTCATGGATGGGGGAAGCCCCAGCTCCAGCTTCCTATTGCATACACATCCCTGATTCAGCACATATATTGCTGAGTATATTACAGAGCTAATCTATTAATGTTCACATCCAGAACTTCCGTATGATCACTATTGTTACTCAGTTATCTGCAGGAGACTCATCTAAACTGGACCTATGAACAAACTTTTCACAGGAAAAGGCAGCAAGCCTGAAAACTTAAAAAAGTCCTACCATTAAACAGGTATCCACATTCCACTCCATGCTACCTGCTCCAAAGCTTACAGAGCATTAGTGTGCTGGTCTTGTCTGGAATAAAGTTAATTTTCTACATGGTACAGTAGTTAGCATGGGACTATAGTTTGGTATAAGTCCAAACTGTAGTTCCCTACCCACTATTAAGAAAGAAATTACCTCTGCCCCAGCCAAACCAGCACAATGGCCTAGAGCAGCACAGAGAGTTAAAATGAAAGCTTTTTTCTTACCTGCTCTGAAATATGCACAATAAACATTTAAAATAGCTTCTGCAGACTACATACCCATAGTTTTTAATGTTAATTGCTGTAGTATAGTATAGTATAGAATTCCAAACTGTTTGCATTTAAAGCAGAAAACTTTGCACAGCTATATCACCATAAACACTTCATAATTTATTTTGAGAATCTCAAAATATTCTGTTTTTAAAAAATCTGTAAATTTATATACCAGAGATATATGTGGCAATGGTTACATAGTCATATATTGCTTAGGAGAATTCCTGCTGATGCTTGACATAGATGGCTCAAACACACCAAAACCACAGAAACAGACAGGAAACCCACTTTAGCCCGAAGAAGAATAAGAACAGTTTTCCCAATAAAATGGTTTTTCAGTGACATACTGCTTGGGAGTACCCAAAGCTTATTGTCCATATGTATATTCAGAAGTTTCCCTTCTTAGGAAAACCACTGTGACACCAGTTGGCCCTGACAAAACAATAAAATTACATATTACTTTTTAATAAATTGAGGAAGATGAGCCTACTGCCACCAACAAGAACATATTTCCAGATCAAAAATTACATACCAAGGAAGTCTGTGAGGAACTTTGCCATTAGAGCGTGGAAAAACAATCCCCAGATATAATCCCAGTAGCCTCCTCTCAGTCAGCAATGAATGTGACAGAATCCACGACAAATGCAGAAATACACTGCTGAAACATGCATTTCCCCAAGATGACATATCAAGCTGCAAAGTTATCAACTAACCAATGCCAAGGCTCTTTTTGCAATCAAACACAGTCCAAGTTTGGTTTCCAATCATCTGCTACTTACTGCACTTACTCCAGACTCAACCTACAAGCACCTTATAATGAATGGAATCCCATTTGCTGGGCTACCAACTTCACAGCAAAAGCAACAGACCATAAAAGCTTAGTTATGGCTCACAGTAAAGGAGTCCACTCTGCTAGCTAAAAGTGATAAGCCCTCACGTTAGAAAGTTTCATATTCCTGAAAAGCATGGTTTCATGAAAACGTGATAGAGGAAAAACATTGGTATTAATAATTTTAATTTTTTGATCTGACAGGGTTGTAAAAAAACCCCTAGCTTTGAGTTGACATTTAAGAATAAAGTTTTATGTGGCAACAATGCTATCTGATGAATGTTATGACTTTTCTTTCAATTAAAGTTTTACAGCTTTCTTTACCAATGTCCAGCTATGCATGCAGTTTACTTTCTTCCTTTTCTGCTTTGCAACGAAAATTGTTCTAATAACTCTAAATTTCTCATTGCATTAAAACTTAATTTCCAGCAACTTTTATATACATGGTAGGATCAATCCAGTGTTTTCCTCATTAAAAAAAAAAAAAAACAAAAACACTAAACCAGGTACATTAAAGGGAAAAGATGCACTTAAGTAATTTCCACCTATTATCTCTGCAATATTCAGACACAATTTAGCACACCATGAAGAAATCATACAGATGCTCTGTATAATGGAATAAAGAGATTCATACTGTGACACAACACTGTACTGAGTTAATATGTAGATATGCAATCTTCTGAAGCTTTCCTTGTTATTATATGATCTCCAACAATTTTAAAGGTGTGCTTTCATTTTGAATCTAATTTTGGACTATCAACAGCATGTACCTACATGCATTAAGATAATAGGATATATAATAGGATCAGACTTTGAGAAATGCCACTGCTTGAAAACATAGAGCCTTTTAATTTAGATTTTATGGCCTCCAAGTTCAGTAAATGGGAAATGCTGTTGTGTGTTATAAGCAGTTTTTTCCTTAATACAGTCCTTATCACACATTTCTTTATTCAAAGATCAGCTGATATTGAAAAAAATTAAACAATTAAGTGTACGGTGAAATACAAATTCTGCATGAAAACTGTTTTCATTAAAGCAATATTTCTTTGTTTTGGTGCATAAACTGAACTCCATAAACCAAAGAACTGTCAAAATTCCTAGGAAATGTGTAGGAGAATGTGTATTTTCAAAAAGCATACATTAAATAATGCAGATCAGCTAAGGAAATGAAATTTCAGATGCAATTCCTCGATGCTACAAAATAACCAAAGACCAGATTCTGCTTGGAAATTTATTTCTGAAATGTAAAAGCATTACACCCACAGCTGAAGGATGTAACTTCTCTGAGGCATTCTGTTGTTCCACAGAAAAAACAGGTGGGACTGTTTTTTCTGTACTTGCAAACCTGACCATGTCCCAAAGGACAATCACAATGTAGCTGTAGGCCTTCTACTCAATGCTCTGAGCTTCCCTTACAATGCACAGGAAATTTTATTTTACAACCCACATTTACAATTGGAATGGAAAAGCCACATTATAGGCGTTATAATTTGGGGAGCAAAGTATAAGAAAAACCACTGAGTTCAGTCAACTTCAGACTACTAAGGAAGCAGAGGATCTTAAGCTTGAAAGCAACCTTGGAACAGCTTTTGGGGGTGTTACATGATACTTTCCATTAGTCTTTAAAGTAAACAAATAGAAAGCTTGTCTGACTTTACAAAAATTAACTTTGAATTATAGAGTTTTCTATGGTCAACTGTCTGTATTAATCTGTGAGGACATAAAAACTTATTTGTAGTGTGTATTATTAAGTCCAACAGCTGTTCCCAAACCATCAGTCCTCAAAATCCACACAGAAAATTTTTGCTGTCTATTATTACTTCATTAGTGATAGGCTGGTGGAAGGGGAGGCTACAGAGTACAGCTATCTTGAAGATGCCCAAAGCTGCTCTAGATTAACAGCTGAAAGCAAAGTTTTTTGTATTCTCTGTTCAAGGCAACAATAGTTTTAAAGAAAAATAATGATGATAAACTAATTCTCTTCAGTCCGACAAAATACACTGCATTTCCATAAACATACATATGTATTAAAAGCAAAAAAAGTGAAAGTAATCCTCACTAAGAGGGAAAGAAAAACAGAAACAATTATATAGAGCTGTGGCTTTTGCCCCTTTTATAAATCATCAGCTTCCTCTTATGCATTCCACTCTCTCTCCTAGATATATATTCCACTTAGGATTGCAGTTTTCTTAGTTTCTCGGAAATAATAAAATACCAGGTACACATATCTCTGAAAAAAGGTCACAGCAGAATGATGCTCAGGTTTCTCTAAAAAACAGGTGTCAAAACAAGAAGAACCATTCTCATTTCTTCATTGCTCCCAGCATCCTTCCTCCTTACATGTGTAAGCACTGTCAGAAAGACAGAGAGGGCAGGGAGGGACAGCAGGGGATGCCTCTAAGAGCCCAAAGGCTCTTGCACATGGTTTAACCTTCTCTGGGTCCTACTTCACAACTGCACATCATTTGAGGACATAAAATGGATCCATTTCAAGGCCCAGCAATATGACTCCAGATGATGCCAATGGAAGTGCTTGCTAAGGCCACCAGGAATATTTCCTCCACAGAGATGAAAAAGTTACAGGTAAAACAAAAAGTAAACAAACAAACAAAAAAGGACAGTTTTAGGCAAAATGTCAAATCTCAAAAGCCTGGAAAGGTGCAGCATTGTTTTTGAATCAAAGATAAATAATGCTTGTGTTCCCCCTGCTGGTTCTGTCCTCCAAGCACAGCTTGGTAGCTATGCCTGCATAGATGAAAGTTTTTCAATAACTGTAATAACACATACAGAGCTTCATCTGTTTCAAATATTTAATTTAACCTTCATACTGTATTTAAATATGATCAGAGGGAGAAAGCACTTCTGGAACATGAAGGACAAAAGTTGGGAATTGTTTTGATATAAAAAACAAAAATCTAAAACACACACCCTAAACAGTGTTGTAAAGGCACATATAAGATGATGAAGAGAAACGTACCTAAATGAAGTAAATAAGTAAATAAAGCTTAATCTACTCTTGTGAGACCCTGTCTAGAGTATTGCATACACTTCTGGCAACTCCAACATAAAGAAGAATGTGTAACTGTTGGAGCAAGTCCAAAGGAGGCCACAAAGCTGGTAAGAGGACTGGAGCACTTCTATGAAAACAGGCTGAGGAAGGTGGGACTGTTCAGCCTGGAGAAGAGAAGGTTGTGTGGAGATCTCATAGCAACCTCCCAGTATCTGAAGGGGGCCTACTGGAGTTCCTTCACAGGAACTGCAGTGAAAGGATATGGAGTGATGGGTACAAATTGAAAAAGGGGAAATTTAAGGCTGAATATTAGGAAGAAAGTCTTTTCTATGAGGATGGTAAGACACAGAAACAGGTTACTCAGGGAAGCTGTGGATGCCCCAACCCTGGCAGTGTCCAAGGCCAGGCTGGAAAAGGCTTTGAGCCCTCCGGTCCAGTGGGAGGTGTCCCTGCCCATGGCAGAGGGGGTTGGAACTAGATGATCTTTAAGGTCCCTTCCAACCCTTAATATTCTGATATTCTGTATATTTAAATCCAAGAAAAGAACCACCAGCCACAGTAACCTGATTACAAATCTCACAAACAGCACCTCTGGTGGCTGCAGCCAGCTACACATCTCAGGTGTTTGGGAGGACTTGAATGAATGGACAGATCAAGCTCCATCACAGTACCCTGCTGTCGCTTCCCAAGCCCCTTGTGTGCTCCTCAATGCCACCAGCAACTGCAGCCAAGTGCCCAGAGCCCAGCTGGCAGTGCCCTGGAGCCAGCCTCAGCACTGAGCCAGCCTCTGTCACTTTGGTTATGAGAGGACCCCATCAGCTTCACTCCCTACCTGGGGAATTTATCAACATCAGAATCTCCAAAACGCTAAGAGAAAGATGAAGTTTGCTGCAGCAATAAAGGTAAAGAATGGCTACCTGCAACAATGTCAGGTGTTTAGACAAACCTTGAGATAACTACTAGTTTGGCCATAGTAATTGGCTTCAATTTTCTTAGGTTAAAAAAAAAAACAACCCCATGAAAACCCAACACAATAAAAAAAATCAAAACACTACCAACAACCAAAACCAGATCACTATTAAGAGCAAAACTGGATGTTAAGAATCTCTAAATTTGTCATTTTTTCCATCCATATACAATAGGAACAAGAAAACTAGAGCACAACTCTTTGTAAATTACTTAATGTACTTCAGGCTGAAGGAAACAGGAAATCTGAACATACAGTTAGATTATCTCTGCTAAAGTAGTAGCCTAATCTAACTGTAAAATGCCTTCAGATAAATTTATATATTGTAAACTGAGATCTTTTGGTCAAGCCAAGCCAAACTGACCACACAGGTATACATTAACATGTAGACTTTAAATATTGTCTTCCTTCACAAACTGTACTTCCCCATTAGGGGAAGAGCTGCAAACAAAGACTGTTAATTGCCATGTTAGAAAGCATTACCTATCTCTTAAAACTATGTGCTTGATAGTCCTGATAGGAAAATATGCATCAACCACATATACTATTCTATTTAAATAAACCAGATTTGTTCACTACTGTTAGTTGATTTTATTAGTTAAAAATAAGCAGTAATATCAATCTGAATTCAATTTTTAAGTGTTAAGCATAAGGAGGGTGAATATTCATCCACCCTTACATTACACAAAAGTAATTTTTATTTTGCTGAATGCATAAATGCAGCATCTTTGTACACCCATTCAGATCAAAATCTGAAGATACCTTCACATTTCCCCCACTGGGCAGTTACTCTGAAACTACTAAAAAGGCTCCTTGATAAATCTCTTCCTGTGCCGAGTTCCACATGGAGATGTTAGTCCCATGTGGACAGGCACAATGAATCACAGTAAACTGTAGGGAGACAGCAAAAATAAAAGAAAACCCAAGAAACAACTAATGTTGAGAAACAAGCTGCAACAGCCCAAATCAAAGCTTAAACATCACCAGGTTAGGAGGACCCGTTCCGTTTCCTGTTTCATTGAAACCTGCCTGTTACTCCGCGGGTATAGCGCAGGATGCCACAGGATGGCAGCAAACACCAGCTTTATCCTTACCGGCAGCGGCTGGTCCCCGGCCGCTCTCAGCTCCTGGAGCTGCTGCGTGTGCCAGGCAGGCAGGCCGTAGGGCTCCTCGGCAGGCCTGCAGTCCAGGGGGTTTGCCCGCAGCTGCTCCTTGAGCCACATCTGCGTCCTCAGCGCCGGCTGGATGGGCGCCGCGCTCGCAGCCTGCTGCCCCAGCGTGGCGAACCGCTGCCCCAGCGCTTCGCAGCCGCCGGCCGCCGCCTTGCTTTCCGGTAAGGCACTGTAGGTCAACTCTAAGGCAAGTCTCCTGCTGGGGGACTCTGAAACAAAGTCGTCTTTGCTGCACGTTTCAAATTTGTACTTGCAGTCCAGTAGAGAAGATCGTTTTTTCCCCATTTCTTTGTCCTCGATTTTTAGCAACTCCATGCTGTCATGCAAACAACTTGGCCCATTTGTCCTTAACTGAGGTGGCGCAGCTTTGTCCGTACCAGCCCTGTATTCCACTGAATGACTACTTCCATCTTGGCTAAAATTATTTGGTGAGCTGAGTTTAGACAAGGAGGACCATTTCCTTACAGGTCTTGCATCTTTCATGTCGAGAGAATTGTCCAGGGCTCCCTGATTTCTGCCTCCTCCTGACCGTACAAAGCTTGTACTCCATTTTGAGCCATCAGACTTGAAAGCTTCCCTGTGTTTGGAAAGTGAAGAGCTGGCACTAGACAGCATCACATGGGCAGTGGGAATAGAAACCAGTGATCGGCTGGGCTTAAACGATGACGTGCCACTTGAAGTTGAATGATCTGTGAAGAGAAATTTATCACGTAAATAAGTGCAACACAAAGCTCATTAACATTAGTTCAGATAGGACCAAATATCAAATTCAAGGTGAAATGCAAAAATGGAAGGAAAGATGTTTCTTGACTAAATAGGGTCTTTTAGATAATTCTAAACCCTGTGAATGGAAACTAATTAAAGTAGGAGATTTTCAAGTTTATTTTGCTCAGGTCATGATTACAAAAAGAAAAGTGCTCTAAGCATTGGCAACAGCAGCTTCAGAGAGAATTCTTAACCTGAGAGCCAAAGAATCCATTCTCAGCTTTAAGGTGGCAGAATGGATTTCTCTCCCACCCCACAAAATACTAAGGAGCTTCCATACCACAAACAGTAGAGGTGTTCAGGAGTCCCAAGACTGGCTCTTCTTCCATGACTCCTTTTCTCATTTTTTGAAGGCAAAACGATTCAATAAATGCACTTTGTAAAATAGCAGTGCTGTAGGCAAACCAGTTTAATAATGGTCACTTGGACAGAGTTATTCATCCCTTCTGGATCTCACCAATTTCCAAGTATGCTTCCTGTGCTTTGTTTGGCTGGGAAGCAGTTAATTTCCTCTACAGTACCTAGTCTGGGGGTATGTTTTAGATTTGTTCTGGAGACTGTGTTGGTGATTTAGGGATACTTTAGTGCCTGCTATGCAGTCCTTACACATAGTCAAGGTATTTCTGCTTCTCACCCCACCAGTGAGGAGGCTGGTGGTGCACGAAGAGCTGGGAGGGGACACAGCTGGAAGAGTTGACCCCAACCGACCAAATAGATATTCTGTATCCTACAGCATGTGCTCAGCAATTAAACTGGGGGAAGGCTGGTTTGGGGGACTGCTGCTCAGGCAGCAGTCAGCTGGTCACAACCATCTGTTTTCATTTGCAGCCTTTCTTGGTTCTTATTTCTATTACTTTTCTTAAAATAGTTCTCTTCTTTTCAATTATGAAACTGGTTTTATCTCAACTAATGAGATTTTTTCACTTTTACACTTCAATTCTCTCCCCCATCCTACCAGGGGTGGGGGCAGGAGGAGTGAGTGAGTGGCTTTGTATTTACAGACCCAAATACAACACCACAAAGAAACTGCCTATCCATTTATAAAATCTTTCTCAAGTAAAAATATCAAGAACAGAGAAATCAGAAAGGTGGTATTCAGGAGGGAACAGCAGAGCTAAAATGAGAGAGGCAAAGGAAAAGTTTCTGGGACCTGGCTGAGAGCACTTACACACTCAGGAACACGTGCTCAGCATGTCACAGGCTGTGGGCTACCAGAAATAAACATTTAATTCCCTCATTAGAGGATCATCTCCCACCAAGTCAGGTTCATGGCAGATAGACAGAATGAAATTGCTCACATTAAAAGATTCTTTTGGTGTCCCTTTTGCCAAAAAGCAAAACAGATACATTCTTCTTATTTCTTTTGTCCAAACCTAGAGAGAATGTCTTTTGCTGGGATTTGTCAGCTACTACATGAAGTCATATTGGGATAATTTAGAAGTAAAAAAAAATTGCTCTGCCACTGACATAAGCAGGGTTTGGTGAAAGCCAGGACACATAATTTATTAATTAAGTGCACTTTGAAAATGTGTATTTGACTCTATAGCACAGCACGGACAGGAAAAGGAAGAGAGCTTCCAATGGTGCAACAACTTTCAAAAATGGTAGCACTTCTTTTTTCACATATCCAAATAAAAATATCCCTACCTGCAACTTGAATAATTCTCCCTGTTTGGGATCAGACTTCCTCAATTCTTGCACTTGCAGCCCAACACAAAATAATATAGTCCCACAGTCACACTCTTCATGAGAAAAATGCATTATAGCCCACCAAAGAATAAACAGTTCTCTATTTATTACATAGTTAATGCCAGGACTCCTAGAAAGGCAGGAAATTTTGCTGAAGCCTGCCTGCCTCCCAATGAGTTCCTGCCCCACCATGTACCCTCCCATTTCAGTGCATAAACTCTTGCCACACAGTTCCTTGCCTCTACTTTCATAGTAGTTACAGAACACTGCTCTCTCTTAGACTTGGCAAAACTGTCAAGAGCTGGTTGAAGTGGACCAACAGTTTAAGGGCTATTCACAGGGTGCTGATGGTGGCCAGAGAACACACAGGGGCTGTCCTGTGCATGATCCTTGTAGGTCCCTTCAACTCAGGATATTCTCAGGATACATACGAGATAAAAGACCCTCCTTCCTCCCTGCAGTTCTTCCCTAAAAATCTTATACTGCAGAGAGAAACATTTTTATTGGCTATTCTGTCTTGATATTGCTCAAGAGGTGGGACATGTTAAAGAGGAAGAAGGCCACATAGCCCCTTTGAAGCAGAAGGAATCAGAGTCTTACCAAACACATCAGTGCTCACAGATATCGCAATGCTGGAGATGGTGACATTGCAACACTACTCATTTCCAAACTGTGATATGCCCACAACATGAAACCCTTTTGCCTGTGCCAGGTACAGTATCAGTTTCTTTCAGCTCTGCCTCCTGTCTTCTCTCATGGCATATCACACACTTGCATCAAAAGCCACGACAAACTGAGTACATCTGGCTATGCTGTGTAGCAGAGGCTGCTTCCAGTCCCGCCCTGCAATGGAAATAAAAATACACAGCCACCTGTCTGAGGTTGTCAAAGTAGTGACAAGAAGCAAGAGAGGTATATCACCTGATGGAGCTGGATTCTCAAACATATATATTGTAAGATGAAAAGTGCAGGCTGGAGTCCTGCTTTAGGAGAACATGCAACAGAAGAGCAGGAAGACACTCTCAGGGAAAGAGATGGAAATGCACAGAAGAAAGAAATACATCTCCTTTTGTACAGGTAATTCCTTAGCTTGAGGCTGCTGGATTTGTAGCATTAAAGAAAACTAACCTTTGTACTGAGCCTTTCCTACAAGCTGAATCTGACAGAGCACAAAGTCAATCCAGCAAAGGCAGCAGTCCCAGGCCTTTTTATATCCAAAGAAAATAAGAGTATATTAGGATTCAAAAAGAACTGACCTGTGTTTTAGTCTATGCAGATTTCTAGTAGAAATGTTATGTCTTCATGAGAAAGGTACAAGAAATCCTGTGTATACTTATCTGTAAAACTTAAATAGTAAGAAATATATAATAGTATTTAATATAGCAGCTTCTGTCTAAAATACTGAATTAATGTTACCCATACGTGGTCTTCAAACTAAAATTAAAACCAATAATAATTAGAAATACATTAACTCCTTCATTTATTAGATTACAGAATTATTAATATGTAGTAATTTTTTATTTTTCCTTCTTCTAAATTTAATTAAATTAAAATTAATTAATTTTGAGTTAAGATTTAAACTTATTTTCTTCACTTCCAAATCTAAACACTTCAAGCAGATTTGAACTTGGAATGCCACTTACATCCAAGTACTGCTGATGGATGTCTCCAATAATTTGTCTCAAAGAGAAACACAGTAATTTTGGCTTCAAGTTGTCCTAATTAGCCTTCCCATTAACGCTCACTGAAACATATGAGAAAATTCACACTTTTTCTTAGAGCATATTGCTCAAGTCTGCCTTGCCTGCAGGCTTAGCTGGAAAGAGAACCAGTCTGCCTTTGGAAACATCTCGCAACACAAAAAGCAGGAAATTCGTAGATTTCATTGACAATAGGAGAGAATACAGAAAGCATCGTGAAACTTAAAGACATTACTTCTTCTGTAGGCACAGGAATAAGCTCTATCTGGCCAAATCCTGCCAAAGACTGCTTTATCCTAGCAGCAGGTTTCTCCCTTCCATACAGGCAGGGGTAAGCAAACGCCAGATCAGAACTGAAAGCGCTCTCTCCTTGGGATTACTTGGGGTTTACTTCACTGATCTGGTATTTATTTGAAGATTACAAACACTCTCAAACATGGCTTGTGTGTCTCCAGAGTCTCTCAAAGCTTAAAAGTTTTCTCTTTAATGAAAGCCAAAAGAGACAGGAAGATAAAAAAGTAGCTAGATGCTACTGGTTTTCCTTTCAGCAGAAATAAGACGATATGATAATTTTTTCTTTTCAGTAATGCTAAGAACTTTTTTTGGGGCCCACCACAAAGCCTCCTGGATCACTTTTCTAATAGGCATGACATTTTAATACTTGATTCAGTACTTACAAAGCAACATAAATAAGAGAATTGAAAGCTATTTTAAAACCACATTACATGATTTCTACCATATAATAGGAGCAGATGGATTACAAAAAAGAAGAACATTTCATATGGCTTTTTTACCATCTTGTGTTACATTTCTGAAATATTTAATTACTTCCTATATGGCATACAAAATAATGTAACAGAATCAATTTTGGTCTTAATAAAAAACTAATCACAAAGAGAAAGCACAACAGGCACTTTCTTCTGAAAGAGGGGTAGAAGTATACTTCAATATGAAGTTAATTAGCACTTCCTAGTCATTTATATTTCCCTGTGCTATGCTTTTTAATTACTGGAAGAAAAACCTTTGAAGAAACTTCTTAGACCCTCATGCAGCTACTTAAAATCCTTATCTGTTGCCCAAGTCAGTCAAAACATACGATTCAGAAAAAGTTCACTGCAACCCTAAACAACTTCTAAAGCTCCAAAATGAAACCAGTACTATGAGAACCCCCATATAAGATACACCTCTGCATGGAACAAATCCTTCACTGTTCCAGATAAGATATTATCAAACAGTAGCAGAGTAATCAGCTAATAGAGTTACCCAACATTAATCAAAATCAAAATGCATTTGATACATGTGTTTATGGAATGCATGTGTATCCAATGCCACTGAAAAGTGATGAACCTTCCTTGTGTGAAGGACTTTGAAATTTGATATTTTATCCAGGGTATAATTAGAATGCCCTGATCATGGAGAAAAACACCAGTATTAAAAACAGCTGACCTTCTCTTCCTGTCCTCCCTTCCCACCCAGCCATCCCAAAACACTGACATAGTTTACCCCAGTCCAGGAAAATAAACTGAACTATTCTTATTAACTGAGCAGAAGATAAACAGGGGAAGTCAAGCCTCCATTATACAAATTGAAGGTCTTTATTCTGGCTGTGGTTTAGTGAACAAAAGCTCTGACATTCATTATAGGATGTCAGTTCCTCCAAACTGCACTGTAGCTCTTAGCTGCATCGACCCCAGCAATAAGCCACAAACAATTCCAGCATCCAGCACAGGACTGAAGGAGCCATGAGTCTTCCATCTACCATGCAAGCATGTGGGTGCTTCCCATAAATCTCCAAAACAGCTGGGTCAACAGAAGGGTCAATAACAGAAGGGTAAAACTCCCCTGGGAGTTGGTTGAAAGACAAAGGCAATGGGATGATGTGCCACTACAGCAGTATTGATGCTGCATGTGTGTTCTTCCCTGCCTACCTACTCACAACCTGGACAGGCCTTCATGCAGCAGAGATAATCAGATGAGCCAAATGAGGCATTTCAGGGTGGCCAGGCAGGAGGCCAGTTCTAGTTAAAAGTCCTAAGCAGACTGACTTTCATCCTCTGGAAGCAAAAACATGCCTTTCCAGGGTGCAGCAGCACTCACAGGAATGGTGTGGGCTTGGCTGGTTTGTTGGTTTGTTTGGTTTTTTTTTTTTGTACTGTCTAGAATTCCTCATCATTCTTTTTACAAGCCTTTTTCATATTACTTCAAGTTTACTATGTCAAAATATGAGGTAAATGAAGGAAGGAATCTCTGCCAATAACTCTCTTCCAAAGAATTAATAAGAATATGCATCATAGAAATCTGAGGCAGAAAAGCTAAATGTTCAGACATTTAGCAAGTTTTGTATAAAAAAAATTTCTAAACATCTTGTTTATAAAGCTCTATGTTTGAACAGCAAGAAACTAACATAAAAGAATAACTGCCAAACATTACTCAAGGCAAAATGCAATACTGACTAAAGCTAACTTAAAATAATATTAAATGCTAAAATACTTACTGCCAGTAAACAGACAGTTGCATCACATCTATGCCTTCAAAGTATAGACAGTCATGGGGTGTTTAGAAACAAGTCCAATTAATGTCAATGGGAAAAAAAGAAGGAAGTTCACTGCCTTCTACCATCACCATCACTGTACTGCCAGTATCAATCAGAATTCTTTTACATAAGATGTGGGTTGCAATCTCCAAGTCAGTTCTGCTTTGTATCACATTAATCGTATGGGATTTTCTGTAATCTTCTGTGTTGCTACCAAAGGAATGCAAGATGTACCTAAAAACTTGCTCATTTTAAAAGGTGAAGGAATCTAAAAGATATAATATATACAATTCACAAAGAATTTGAGCAATGCAACACTGAATAATATGAATGTAAACTTAGAAGGTTGTCATTGAGATGGGATTTTCAAAAACTGAAGCAATTTTATTGCTTTTAGGACTTTGCTTCAGGTGAAATACTGGTAAAGCTACTACCCCTGAGCAAGGTTATTGCAGAGAGATGGAAGAAGGAATAAATGGTAGGACAGTCTCACAGGCCTCCTACAATGTACAGATATCAAAAAATACTATAAGGCAAGTTTAAAGGATTTTTAGTTAGTTAGTAGAGCAGAGAGCCATGCTGGAAAGAGTAAAAGCTGCACTCATGAGTACTAGGACAGCATCCACACTATTCCACATCTTTCCTCTTCAAGCAAAGAAATGCAGATGCAACACTGAGTTCCAGCAAATGGCAAACTTCTTAGACATCCTTACAAACAAAGGGAATGCTATGCACATATGAACATACTTGAATGAAAACTCCCCTAACATATCCCACCTAATTTATTAAGACCTGGCCATTTGGTATCCATCTTCCTTATCCTCTTCCTCTACAGTTAATGAATTTACTTCTCTCCCATTTGTGACTTCTCATTCTCTTCCACACCCTTCAGGCAAACACACCTTCTTCCTTGTTTGACAGAGAGGTGATAGGGTAGCAACAATCATACCCAAAGTAATGAGGACAACACTCTCAATTTGCAAATAATACCAAAAAAAAGAGGAGAGAGAAACAAGTATGTTCTAAAATTTATTAAAGCTTAACACAGAAAATTATACCTCCTCACTGAGCAAATGAAAAATGTTTATTCAAAGAAAGTAACTTGCATTTCCCTATTTTTGCACCCTGTTTTCAGCTTACCATGTTAAATGTTGCCTTGCTTCACTTAGATTTACCTGAAAGCACAGTATTTTCCCTAGAACACAGTACTGACAAGGAACCTGCTAATACTTTGTATTAAGTTGTGGTATTTCTGGTACTGAAATACTCTTTCACAAATCTGCTCTTTGATCAAGTCTCATTAGGGCACAGTCAACACTCACCAGCTTTGATTTATTTAAAGAGTGTTCTCCCATGCTTGAGAGGTCATCCCTGTACCTTAACACTGAGTTCCTACCACACCTTCTGAGATAGGAGGCCTGGCAAAAACCTCATTATCAAAGTTCTCAAGATTCTAGCAGCAAGAACACACAACTAAGTAACACAGTGGGCCACACCTTCATATGATCTCACACTACAAATCAATCTCTGCATTCCACATCCCATTTCAAGAGCCAAAGGTCTTCATTCCATCACTTAATTTAGATGAAAAGAGGCAATCTGAGCATCTTCCCAAAGAACTGCACAGGGGTGATCAAAACAAAGTCAGTACCCAAATGAAGCACACAGAGATCATACATTTGCTTTTTTGATCCTATATGATCAGTTAAAAAAACACTACACAAGAGACAAGTTCTGTAAAAAGTGTTAGTTTTCTCCTATGTGCCATTGCAGTCAGATTTGAGGTCAAAGTTTTCAGTACTAACTGATGTTAAAATACACTTGGTAGAATGACCTGTCATCCAAAACACTCCTCATTAAAAGTTAAAACACATTCCCCTGACTTATATAGCTGGTTTGGGTTTAGATTCTTTTGTTCAAGAAAATACTGGGTAATTCACATTCTGCTTTAAAATAAACTTCTTTAAAACATCTTGGCAGTGGAAACTGGAAGACTCAAATAATAAATTTTTACATGTGTTTCAATAAATGAAGCTTAACAAAAATGTCTACCAGCAGTTTGTGTTTTGAAGAAGTTGACTTCGGGTTGACTGTACTGAGGGAGTGCAACAGTTTTTGATAGGGGAAAACAAATACAAACTCCACAAACAGAAAAAGGCAAGTGCATGTGAGTGCTACAGTAAACCTGAGGTCTTAACACTCATTAGGTATATATATGCAGAGAGTAAAAAGAAAACCCCTAAGCCCCCAACATACCAGAAACACACCAAGTATATCTGTCCTGCCCAAGGGATCTAGCATAACTGATATTTCAGAACACACCAAAAAAAAAAAAAGAGTACTGCCTATTAATATTTCTGTGAAGTGCCAATTTACCCAGCAATATCTAGGCTAATAATACTCAGATGGGGAATCCACAGCTCCAAAAGAGAAACGTCTTCAAAAAAATGGAGTAACTTCTGCTCTTGAGCCAGATGTAGGTCAGCTTAGCTCACTCACATGAAACCCAGATTCAGCAGATGATATAACAGGAGACTGTAAAGCTAAGTAGCAGTGTATAGAGGTGAGATGCTGCCACTTCAAAATGAAGTCAGGCATTGGTCCTGTGCAACAAGGGCAGCTCTAGCAAACAGGCACACATTTCAAAAAACTGCAGGCAAAATTTGTTTTACAGGAAAAGATTATTCAGCAGAGAAAAATAAATTACAGCAAAGTCAACTACTGCAAGATTCTATTCTTGTTTTCCCTACTCTACTCAATTATTCCAGATGCCAATGTTAGAGAAATCTGAAAGTACAGATTCATTAAAAGAGCAAGTGACAAACCCAATACCATGGGATATTTAACTGAAGCAGATAATATTTCACAGATTTTATCTGAGCAAATAGTCTAAAGCAAACAGCAGGTAAGTCCAAGAGCAAATTTTTACTCCATATCAGTCACTGAAAACAAGTTATTTATGACTGCTATTAGTCCAAGCTTGCAATGGCCATCTGCTGAACTAATCTTTAAAGAGAAAGGCTAACTTAACCTGTATAAAAATCTCTTTAGATGAGAAAACTGAGCATGTTAAGATAGAAATGTGCCTTAAAAAAATGAACTTGTTTTACCGGAGTGCAATAAACTTTTTGATTTATGTACTTTGCCTCTTCAACCAACGATATCACAAATCCACAGCCAAATATAATAGCAATTTCTAAAATACAACAGCATAAAGGATGCTCTGAACAACCATTTTCAAAATGTTAAACTTTCCCAGCAGTAAGTGACACGCACACAAAGAAATATCCCATCTCTACACTCAGCTTCAGCTTTGCTGTTATTTTGCTGCCATACATGTATAGCACCTGAGAGAGAGCTGTGCTACAGGATGTCCACAGACCACAGTGTGAGTACATGTGAATTACATGCAGCTGGCCAGCACAAAATAGTAAAAAATATCAAGCATGCGAGGTGGATGCTCTATGCAAAAGAGCACAAACCAAGCGAAAGAGAAATTTGTATCCCACTGCATCTATCCTCTCCAGCCATCTAAGAGCTATTTTTAAGAAACAGTTATATAACTAAGTAGAACAATTTTTAGATTAACAGGTTTTATTTTCACCCCCCAGATAAGAGGATAAAGCAATATTCCAGAACAGTAGTCACGTAAACATGCAATTCGATTTCATTGAAACAGAAGCTTGAGTGAAAACCTATATGGCCACAGGGAGTTTCTTTTGTGATTAGTTGTCTCATTTTTTAGAAGTCTAGATCTTAACTTGCATTTGCCCTTTTATGAAGGCCATCTACAGCTTCCAATTCCATTTTCCAACAATAAGCACTTAATAGTGAAGACATGAAGAAATCAAATATTCCCCTAGGACCTTCTTTAAAAGTAGTTGCTAAAGGGGAAAAGCTACTGTGGATGCCACAATATATCTGTTCTACTTCCTTTCTGAACCTGCAAGATACCATGCTCCTAGTACCTTCTACTTCAACAGCCATCACATACCCCCTTCTTGCTGGCGTTACTTTTTCATCCCCAGCTAGGGATGATTCAAAAAAACTAGAGTAACTTAGCCCATCAGAACAGAAATCCATCCCTGCCCTCCAGAGGGGGGTGGTTCTAGGTATGTTTGTGCTCTGTAAGAGAACACCCAGTACTAGCTACCTACCTACCCTTTCCTGTTCCAAGACAGATGCAAGTTGTGCTTTCTCAATCTCCACAGGCAACCTGGTTGTATTATCCCAACTCTCTAATTTGCCACTGAAGCCATCTCCTACAACAACATTCCCAGATTAGCAAGGCTGATACCTTCCAGCAGCAAAACTACCTCACCTAAGACACGAAGATCAAAGGATGTGCACATGAAGACAAACTCACACGAGGAGAGTTAAGAGATTCCCTCTAACACAAGGGACCAGAGCAAAACCTGAGGTCTCCAGAGAGCACTATCAATCCAGAAAGTTAAAGCTCTGTAGTTGACCAAGGTATGTATCAATTCCTCACATTTTCTTCATAGCTACAGGTAGCAACAGAGCACTCAATTCAATGCCAAGTAACTTTAGAAGGTTAAATCCCACTTTCAAGGAGACTGGAGTTTCTGGCTATGTTTTTGAGATAATTATGCACTAATGAGAGTTTAATCCCTGTTTCTACTATGACTGTATTAAAATAATAATTAAAACATAAATATTTAAATATTTAGATTCAACTAGTACCTGTCCTGCTCACCACAGAGCAGTGGATCTCTTGGTTCACAGCTCACCAGGAATAGCTCCAACAGGACCAGCACCCTTCAGTTTTATGCCAGGCCACACAAGTGGGGAAGACAGAACACACCTTCATTTTTTCTCCAAATCTCATATTTCAGCTTCATTTCACTGATCTCCCTCAGCTGAGCCTTGCACAGTAGTCATCCTCATAGTTTACCTATGTATTCTCACTTTGGGAGCCCCAGCCTGAACCCATAGCCATAGAACAGAATCATTTAGGTTGGAAAAGACCTTCAAGATCACCAAGTCCAGCCATTGACCTGGCACTACCAAGTCTCACACTAAAACCATGGCCTCAAGTGCCATATCTACATGTTATCCTTTGAAAACCTTCAGGGATGGGACTCAACCAACTCCCCTGGGCAGCCTGTTCCCATATCTGACATACCTTTAATTGGTAACTCTTCCAAGTATCACACAGATCTCTGTACAAGTGGAACCCGTGTACATTAGCTGTCAAAAGAAATCCTTTTACAGGCAGAAGCAGGTGCTGTGAGCAGCCACAGCAGTGAGGCTGCCACGGGTCCAGTGAGGGACACTGCTAGCTGGCTTTCACTGCTTCACAGCAGCACTGTCCCTGTCTGACTCCTTGCTCCTGCTGCAGACCAAGGTCAGCCCAGGGCACCCTGCACAGCCAGCCTGCCTTGCTGCAGCACTGCCACTGCTGCACACCTCTTGGAAGCACTTCATGGGCCACAAGCAATTTATTTAATACACTTTGGGAATGCCTGTATCAAGCAGTAATCCCTTCCAAGGGCCAGAAATCATCCCCAGCAAGCCCAGAAATTCAATGGCTAGCTCAAAAACAACTCACTGGGGAAGTCTCTCTCCTTCAGATGCTGATCCTCAAATGGTAAAAGACATGGTAATATGTTAACAGCAGATAATATTCAGCTGGAGTAGGTCTGTTGCAGACCTAGAAATCTACTTAATTACTTACTAAGATTTGGGGAAAACCACAATATTTTTTAAAAAATTGGGGAAAAAAAGAAAACAAATGTTAGTAAAATCCTGTAAATTAAAGAAAGAAAGAAGTAAAATATAATGTTGCAGAAGTAGCTTTAACACTCTGTTTTCTAACCTTTATATTCCTAGCTTTACTACTCTACCCTTCATTTACCATAGACTAATATCACCTTCCCTTAAAGTTTCTTAGACATATCAGAGCTTTGATAACAAATTAACAGCCTATTCCACATGTAGGTCACCATCTGGAAGCCAGCTTAGGTCACAGAGGATTAACTTTAAATTGGATTTCAGCACAGCTCTATATTCTACATAAGAAGTCACTTTTTATACTTCAAAAATTAAGCATCATTATCTGTATTTTCCAAATGAAGAACAGGAGACAAACTCTTACAACAATTAGACTAATGTCACTTAGGAAACTTTACCTGCTTTCTCCCACTGCTCTTTACATTGAGCAATATTAGTTATCCTGGTTACTTTTTAAAATTTCACTAATTCAAGCAAAACAAAGTAGTAATAAATTTAGGGGAAAGGAGTGCAAGACCCACCTGAAATGCTGAAATTCTCAGCATTTTCCTACAGCAAGACTCCTAATACTAACAGGAACACTTCTGAAAGCAACAGTGGCAACAAGAAGATATGGAAGTGTTTCTGGATTCCATCCCACAAAGCTGATTACAATATAATAAACAAATGTGGAAAACCCTTTGGTTTCATGCACCATCTCGCTTTCACTGTTTTTACTCCAGCTTTCCAAACACACTATTTTTCAGGCACACCTGTGCAGTCATGGTACTAAGACTGCTAGCAACAGAGAGTTCCAATCCTAATACAGGATTTACCTATAGCAGAAAACAAAGGAGAGGGATTCACGGTCCTGTACTTCCCACAAACAACTCTTCTTCCAGAATCCCCAACCTTCACACATCCTGAGGATTTAATTTTAGTTGGCTTTTTGGAGGACAGTTGATAGTTCATACAAATGTCAATATTAGACAGGTGAAATTAGGAGTGTTAATTCTGAGGATCTATTTAGAACCAAATCTCACACTCTTTGGAGGATTTCTGTAGTGTTAAAAACAAGCCTCCCCTCCAGAAGGGAACTATAACTTCCTTATATGTCCATCAACAAAGAAGCCATGAAGGATAAATTTAAAGGCTGGAAATAAAAAACTCCAATCTTTATGTATCCATTAATTCTTAGGAGTGTGTTTTCACTGCTAGTAGTCTGTCTGTAACATAAAGACAGTTCTCTACTATTAAAATGAAATTGTATGTCACATTTTTTATATCAATATCTTGAAAATTAAAGGTCATTTGTGTCCCTTGACAAGACTAGCTGAAAGATCTAATTTTAATGATACCCAAAGCTTAGATAAACTGATACTGACTCAGGAGAAAAAGGAGCAATGACCAGTAGAGTCTTTTATCACAGTTTCTCCTAATGAAGATATTTAGCTTTGTAAATTATTTCTAAAATAAGTGTTTTAAAAACTAACAGCAGTTTAGAGCTTCCCATTCTTTCACTGGCAATCCATTTCTAATGTTGTTTTTCCCCCCACACTTCCTATGCCCTGACATTACAATGACTTTGAAAGTTTTATGATTAACACATTAATTAAAGGAAAACAATAAATCCAACTAAATCATAAAAGCAAGAAAATAAGTAATTAATTATGAAAAATGCTTTAACAGAAAAGCATCCTGGAAGACCAGAAGTTCCTTTGCCAAACTGTATGTATGTCAGGCACCATTTAGTCCACTGAATTCATCCTCCCTGGAATGAAGCACACTCGCTACAAATCATAGCAGCAGTCCCAGATAAAAAGACTTGATTTACTGCAGATAGCAGAACTCTAACCTAACTATGACTTGCACATTTGAGATAAGTTCTGTAGTTATTTAAGATAAAACGTGCTAAAGTACTCAAAGTAAAAAGAAGACACTACACACACACACAGATACACACACACACAAATAAGTCCTTCCTTGGTGCGATGTTTGGGATTTGATTGCCATAATTTTAGAAATCAATCTGGCATCTCAATTCCCAACAGTAAGGTTTACCTAGCACCTGAATGGGATGCTGGGTCACTGCCAACACGCCTTCCTGAGTACCCATGGAATGTCCAGCACTACTGAACACAGCCCATCATGCTTACACACAGCATATCACATGACATAAAAACTGCAGTTATTTTTAGTGCTACTACGTGTACTGCTACCCAGTTTTAGACTTTATTTAAATAGCAGAGTGGTTGACTGTTTACTGACAACTAGTAATCTTGAACACAAACAATATGAGTTACATTTTCATTCAAAGTGTTTAGTGATCACTTCTCTTTTTCCCCTAGGAATGCTGGAAAACAGTTTTCATGTCCTTTTTGTTTTCTGTGATGTGCACAATTTAAAGTACAGAGCAAGAGGTGGGAGAGCAGAAAATGTTTCAATCACTGTCTTTGATAATGGAAAGAATTTAGTGTTTACAAATTTATTTCCAGTTGTTGGCTCACACATTTGGGTATTTATAGTACTTATCACTATGGCATCCAAGCACATTAGCAGTGCTCTGATCCCCACAAAGAAAACAAAACAAAACTGTTTCTTCTCTGCTCTCCAGCCTACCAAGAAGCACCTCAGTTAAGGTATTAGTAGCAGAGCACCTTCTAGAAATTAGAAATAGAACTCTTTTCAAAAGGCAGACTCAATTTCAGATCCCATTTTTTGATCGAAACAAGCAGGGACCAAAGTCTGTCTTAAAAGTGGGTGTGACAGACTTGAGACCTGCTCTCTGGCTCTGAAATCAAGTCCGTTCCATAACCACTAGCTAAGAAAGTCTGCATTGCATACTTACAGAAAGCATTTCATTTTTTTTTTTTAGATAAAATTAAATCTAATCACATTAATAACTGCAGTCATCTTCCACCCCAGAGAAACACAAGACAGTAATTTTGCGCAATGCGGCATCCACAGTGCTCTTCAGGGTTACCCAATAGCACCAGTAAATCCCTAGCACAGCGAACTGCAATGGCATTCAGCCCACATCCCAGCTACCACGATGAAATCTGAAACTCTGCAAAGGGTAGCAATTTTAGAAGCTACACACAGATCTTCACTGCTCAAATGGTGTAAGGTTATTGATGCACTTCAGCTTCAGAAGAGAGGTCAACACAAATTAATTTTGATAATCAAAACTACCATGCTTCACCTTGCACAGAGTATTTTTATTATCACACACTGCTTAATTCCCTTTTGCTTCTTGGACTAACACTTACGGGCAAATTAGACATGATTACAATATTGAAATAATGAAGCAGCAGTAATAACCGTATCAAAAATGATTTTAAACACTGAATGCAAGAACAAGTTCTTAACAGCTTACAAATATCTTTATTACCCTGTCTTTTAGTAATGGACTTTATTTTTAGATTTTAACTTATATCTTTAGTTATTACTGGCCAAAAAGATTAATGATGTTGGAAAAACAAGAATGGTAATTGCTGTATGTATATGAATTTCTGCAAACAGAAACTCTTATATAAAGCATATTAGTAAATCTGTTTATATAAGCACATGTAAAAAAATAAACTGATTTAACCAGCCTTACAAATCAATAAGCTGCAGAAGAAAATAAAATAAAATTAAAAAAATATCCATGTTTCTTCAAGTATGGTATCAGGATTCTGAAACACAGAACTCCACCAAGCATATCCTGTCATTAAGTCCCACATTTCTCAACAGCTGGAATAACACCTATCCATGTAAGCATCAGTCTAATTAAAATTCTTTAACTTTACAGCAAATTAAGGGTACACTACTCTTATGGGAATACAGCACTCCCAGAACCACATAAACATAAACTTTTGGCCATAAGTCATATTTTATTAATTCTACTAGACTATGCTACCTGCCAGAACTAACTAAAGTAAATACTCATATACAGCCATAATATTCCCACCTACTTTTGAATTCTCATTTCATTCCAAAACTTCAGAATTACATAATTAAGTGATTCTGAATTTTTCATATCCCTCACCTCCTTCTAAAATAATCCATTACAATTTCCATTAAGGATTAAATAAATGTTAATTTCCATATAAAATTAAATTCCACTCATGGGTAAACACAAAATCTTCAATTTTTGTTATTTAGTCATCATGTCTACATATAGTCTACGTCTTTGTACTCCACTCGAGTTTGGTTACATCACTTATTGATATGATTCTTAACATCTATGAAAACAATGTAGCTATCCCAGACCTCATTTCAGAAAGGAAAACAAGGAAAAAAATTCAGCAGGAACAGAAGAAAGTACTACTGCATCATCTCATACAGATATTCTGAAAGCTGAAATACCATCAGTATAAATCATGGGCTGTTCCTTCTTTTATTTGCATAACATACTGTTCTTTTTAAGTGAAGACTCAAGTGTTACAAGAATTGAGCCATTTTCAACAGTAGAAATTATAGATTTTAAAATGGGAATTTGGCCACTTTCCTTTTTTTTACTTTCCTTTTTTTTCTTTTTTCTGGGACTGACACTGAAAAACATAAAAGCAACAAATTTGAGCTGTTGTGTATATCAAATTAGCCTATATGGGCCTCCAGTACTGAAGTCCTCTGTCAGTCTCCTCAATTTCATCTAGTAAGATCATCTGAATACCTGACTGAGGTGAGAAAGATTTCACGTAAAGGACTGAATGTGGAAAGCATATCTATCCTCTGGGCTGCCTGAAGTCAGATTTGTTTTCCCTCTTCTTCCTGAACTCCACCAGGAGAGAGGAGATGTAGGAGGAATGAGATCTGAAAAGGAATACCAAACTGGAGGACATTGATATGACTTGAGAAGAGAGAAAGCAAGCCAAGATCCCCTTCAGACATGTCTCAGGGAGAGCACATTTCCAGTTTTACAGAAGCCATGAATCACTTCACTCAGAATCTTTCAGAATCTGTTATAGACAACAGATATCCAAACAATACCACAAAAAAACTGTGCTCTTTTTACAGAATCAGAGAGTGTCTTGAGTCAAATACGATTTTGTTCCAACCTCTCTGAAGTGTGGTTTTCTTCACATGGGATTTTTTTAAAATAATGAATACTTTTTCTCCTAGTCTAAATAGGGCACAACAGTAAAAAACAAAAATTCTGCACATCTTATTTGAATTCTCATTAGTCTCCAAAATTTTTTCAACTAGACTTTTTTCTATGAAGATTTCTCTAATAATGAGAGCTACAACCCCATTATGGATGCCCTAGTGAATCCAATTCCCTTTCTATGCACTCTGAACATATTTTTAGTTTCACTTTCTAGCTGAGCTAATTAGAATTAGAACCTTGCCATCACACTCAACAGCAAAGTATGACTGCATGCAGATGGCTGATGCAATGAGAAAGAAAGAAGTACTTTTAACCATATCACCTCTCTAAAGAAAAGCTTACTGCAGAAACACCTCTCACCCAGTTCAAAAGTGTCTGTTTCTTCAGAATTTTTATGTAAGATAGAACAATCAACTATAATCCTGTCCCGAATCTCTAGGTACTTCCACAGAATAAAACTTAGAAACAGGAAAACTGAAAACCTTCCACCAATTCATACAATAAATGCCATTGTTTAAATCAACCAAGAAAGACAATTCTATTTTTGAAATTACAAAATATTTTTAGCCCTTGTCAGGGATAGACTAATCTCTCATGAAAAGCAATGTACCATTAAGAGTTTATGATAGTTATACAGCTTAAGAAAAATGCACATAATACAGTCTCCTGGTTCACAGACCAACATCAAGACTAAAATCATCATGTATGCTTAAGAATAGCAGCCCAAACACAGGGACACATTCAGTGCAAGATGATATCAAAAATATATACATATATTTAAATTCTGTCTTTACATACATATATTTAAACTATAGTCTTTAAACTTGCTAAAAACAACAGTAGATATGAAATGGCACACAGTTGTGGCCAGAAAAAAACAAAACAATAACAACCCATTCTCATATCCCCACACCCCCTCCCCCCTCAAAAATACATAAATTACAGATAGCAAAATTAGTTAAATTTATTTGACACATTATTCCTAGTAGTAGCAGACAAAATAAGGGCTAACAACATAAAAATTATGGCTTGGTAGGTTCAGGCTGGACACCAGGGAAAAATCCTTCACAAGGACATCTTATAGCACTGGGATAAGGTTATTGAAAGATGCTGAGGTACCTTGGAAGGTTTTCAAGAATCAGAAATACAAAGTCAGGGCTGATCTGTTTTGGTGATGATTCTACTCTGAGCACAGGGCTGGAATCAGAAACCTCCCACAGTCTTTTCCAAACCATATTTCTATGATTCAAGAGCATGAAAATATCCAGTGCAAATTCTTTCTCAAGGAGGCCAAAATCCTTATCAATTTGGTATTAGAAATATCTGAACTACACTATTTGCTTCTATTTTCACATGAGGTAGGCAGTGGCATTTAAATTATCAAATACCAGTTGAGTTGTAAGGAGCCAACCTACAACCAGGTAGAATTTGACACTTGCATTCAGAACCAGGTGTCATTTATTTAAGAAATTACTGCCATGTCATACCTGTATTATTATCTGGAAAGATGAAAACAAATTTTTTTTCCGCTTCCATCCCTTTTTCAGGGCCATATTATCCAAGGCAGTATGTTGTGATCTCAAAATAGGAATACCATTTCTTCTGGGACCCTAAGGTCATGGGGCAAAAAAACCCAAACAAACAGGAACCTCTGCAATCCATTCAATTTGTTAGCAACATCCTTGTAAACTTTCTATTCAATGACGTAAGAGCTTAAAAAAAATTCCAGTCATATTGAGGAACAAGGCATAAATTGTACTGTAAGAACAGTTAACAAGGAGGGAGATGCTAATTTATGTTATGTCATTCATAAATGCAACTAATTCCTTCGAAACATATTTCATTGTTACCACTTTTTCTATTACAAGGACTGAGAGCCAGAAAGAACAGCAGCACAGAGAAAAGGGAACAGAAGAGGGTGCAATTCCTGAACATCACAGGAATTCTGGAAACTAACCAAGAGGAAATTGACATAAAATTAGAAAGGTTACTGCAGTATGTTTCCCGGTTTTCCTTCTTATTTCCTTCTAACCAGAAAAAGATGCAAAGAGGACTGGTGTCAGAGACATTTTTTGCATTTGAAGGAATAGAACTCTGCCTTTTTTCCTGTCAGTCATCTTTCTGCCTTTAAGGACAGAATTCATTTTATTACTACGCAAAAATCAAAGTTGCCTTCTGTTTTTTTCTGATCTTGCTACTTAACAGACATCTTAAAAGCAACACACACATGCCCAGAAAATACTGTTTAGATGTATACAACCAACATTTCCTACTTGGGATGCCTCAGAAGTTTTTTCCTGCAGATAAAGCTTGAGTATTCACTGCAAAGCTATTTGTTGCATAAGTTGTATTTACTTATATAAGCCGAATAGGGCATAATCTTTTTAACCTATTGTACAGGATAACTACACCAGAACACGCTCCAGGCACAAAGAAGTGACCTCTATGTAGCTGACAGCACTTCTACAATGCTGATTTTCATGACAGCCACTAACACAAACACAGTCATTGCCATAGCAAAATCATATCTGTCAGCCCTCTAAGAGGAAAAAAAAAAAACCCAAGAGATTTCTTTCACCCTGTTTTGCATTGGGAAAAACTCACACCAGTTTTCTTTCTAAATTTGATGGGGTAAGAAGCATTTAAGATGGGAAAAAAAAAAAGCACTGTTATAATAATGATTACTTTTAAACCAATCACAGTTCTCCAAGGACTTTAACATATCAAAAGCAATAAATGTGCACATATTCAGCCTGAAAAAAAACAGGGCAGCTGTTAACAACTACTTCTCAAGTGAAGTTACTTCAAGCAAATGCCCCATGAGCAAACAGGCAAGCATTCCTGAGGCTTTACCCTCTGCCCCCTCCATTACCAGTCCCCACTATTCAAATTGTTTCATTTTTACCCCAGATCTGGGCTAACTGATCAGACTTGTCATCTGCTGCATATTTCTCACTTCCTCTTAGAGACCCCTAATTCCCCTAATGTGAAGAAAGTCAGAGGTGAAGGAAGTGGCATGGAGTAACCATGCCTCATGCACAAGTGGTGTCTGCACATTGTTCTTCCTCACTGTTGCTTTTATACTGCCAAAATTGATTTAAAAGCTTCATCTGACTTATCACAGAAACACAAGAAAGGCCCTGAAAAAGGTTTTCTGTAACAGCAAGCTTCTACTTCAAAGGGAACTTTTACAGAAATTACTTATTATCAGCGCACTGAAATAATGGCTAAAATAAAGGATGGCATCAAATACGTTAACTGGACTTTTCACTAAGAAAAATGTTTAATCTGTGCATACATTATAGTAGAAACAGGTCTGCTGAAAAAAACTAAGAGCAAAGTATAAGCCCTCCAGAAACAGGCAGTCATGTAAAACTGTTAAAAACCAGAGATTTACAAACTTTTCTATGGGGGATACAAACAGTCTAGCCCTAGGCTAGAACTCCAGGAAGGAGCAACAGGTTTTTTCTGGCTACAAGGTACTTGGGGCCTACATCCCAAATGCCTACAGTCTGTCACCTAGTGCACTATTCTGTCTATAGTGGAAAGGACTAAAAATGAGCCCTGTGATTTCTTCAAATAGGCCTTTGCAGCCTACCTGAATATGCATGTTAAATACTAACTAGCTACTGGAATGCTTCCAGAGTTCACAGGAAAATAGTCTAAGGCTACAACTGTTCCTCCTTGTGGTTTTTCTGAAACTGATCTCACTCTTGCTTCCCTTCATGAAATCCTGAGGTATAGAACTGCTAGACGCAGGCCAGAGAGTCTTTGACATTATAGTAGCAAGGAAAAGTGAAAAGTCCTCCCCGAAATTCCTCAGCAAAGGTGCATCACGATTGTCATGCCCAGGTCTCATGATATTAACCTAAGTACAGGTGAGATAACTCCATCATGTTCGTTTTTCTCATCAGAATGCTAGAGATCCTCCTCACTCCAAAAATACAGATTACAGGACATTAAAAACATCTACCTGATATTTCACCTGAGCACGATGCAAATGACATGGAATAAGAGGAAGAAACTGTACAGAGTTTGGCTGGGAGAGAGGTAATTTCCTTCACAGCATCCCCTGTGGTGCTTGTTTTGGTAACACAGCACTGTCTGCTTTTGCTGAGCAGCACTTAAACAGCACCACAGCCTCTGCCACCCCAGTGAGGGGTGCACAAGAGGTTGGGAGAGGACACAGCTGGGACAGCTGACCTGAAATACCAAAGAGATTCCATACTATATAATGTCATGCTCAGCAATGAAACTGAGGGACAGGTTTTTTCCAAAGTATTTGTCGCTCAGAGACTGGCTGGGCATCAGTCTCCTGGTGGTGCTTTTACATCACAATGTTCACTTGCCTTTTTTTTCATTATTAAACTGCCTTTATCTCAACCCTGAAGTTTGGGAGCTTTTTAATTGATTCTTTGCCCTTCTGATCCTCTCCCCCATCAAACCATTTAAACATTCTGGTACAACTCTGTGACAACTACCAATGTTAGCTGAAGGCAAATCACACCAAGCTCACTGTGCAGAACACTCCCACTAGCTGGAGAAAAGTCCTGCTGGTAGTTTTTACATGAGGGAAATTGAGCACACTGTGAGAGCGTGTTCCTATGGAGAAACTAGCACAAAAGAAGGCAAATTCTGAAGTTATTTTTCTCTGCAGAACATTCATGTATGAAACTAGTAAGTGCCTTTAGTTTAGTTCAAGCCAGTTTCAAATTCACAGTACACAAGTTCACATGGAGTATATCATTGTTACTTGAAGCAATTTCTCCATTTTATTCTAGTGGAAAATTATTAGATAATTTTTCCTGTTCATTAAATCCTGAGAATAGGCTACTAGAATAATCTTTTTTTTTTTTTTTTTTTTTTTTAAATCTTAACCCCCCCAAAAAATAAACAGCCAAACTCTGAGCATTAATCTTTATATTCCCATCAGCTATACAGACACTTCTTTCTAGCAAGCCATGGCAATACCACTTAGAAAGACTAGAGACTAATGTAGGCTTAAGTGCAGTACACATTTCTGATTGTCAGGGTAGATAACATCCAAGTAACACAATAACTCTGACCCACAGAGGGCTGGACACTGCTTCATAATGTGAGACTTGGCAAGCAGAAAGGAAGGAAACAAGGAAAAATGCCTCAAATATGATTATTTTCTACCCTCCAAATAATCAAGCTACTTCACCAAACATATGCCAATAGTTGCCAGGATCCAAGGGCATAGAGATTAACTTGAACTCAAGTAAAATCAGGAACCGCTCTGAAAATCCATTACCTTCCAAAATCACAGGATACAGTAGATGGTGAGCATTGCCAGCAATCAAGATCTAGGATTCTTGTGCTATTGAGCTTTTGTGATACCCAAACTAATAGCACAATCTACATGTTCAATCTATGCATTGTCAGTCACCTTATCTTTAGCAGCAGAAAAAAAACCCCACAAGATAATTCATAATTAAATTTTTCCCCCTGAAATTCAGCTCTGCATTTCACCATATTGAATAATTGTATTTATTAATTTTCCTTTTTTTTTTTTTTCTTAATAAATTAAAAAAAAAAAAAAAAAAAAAGGCATTAGAATACCATGCTTGGGACCTGCTGGAAGAAAGAGTGCTTGAAAGAGCAAAACCAAATAACTTTGATTCTGGCTTTTCCATATTCCTTGGCATATAAAGAAATGCTGCAATTCAATTGAACTAATTAGGATTTTTAAATTCCTTAAAAAGATAATATATTCAATTAAAACTCATAGACAAGAGACTCCTCTGGGTCTCATAACATTAAAACAAGTTCCTATTCTATCAGCTAAGCATTCCAGAGAAGTTGCTGGAGGACTAGAAAAGGGGGTTTATTAAACTGACAGAACATGGACTCCTAAAAAAGTAGTAACTCTGATTCTCTGCATTCTAATCTCTCTCTTCCAGGAAAGCAACATTCTATGAATTTCCACATAATTTTTAGTTTGCAACCAGAAATATTCAATCATGAATTGCATGTAACAATAAGGGAGAAAAATCTAGGGACTTTCCACTGCACACCAAGCTTATCTGATGAAGGAAAAAGTTTTGGTCTGCAAGAATCATGGGCCCTGTATCTTATCAATATCTAGTTCTTATCCCTCCTGTCCAAAAGGCAAAATTCAGAATGTGCACAAAGGAAAGAGCTCTGCTGGGGTTTAGAGACTATTTAATTTCTGCCAAGTCCCTGATTCTCTAATTAGGTAACCCAAATAAAAAAAGTCTCAAAACCACTTAAAATATATACTTCATATTTCTTCTGTAGGTGCTACTGAAAGAATGGTTACATACAATGGTTGCTAAAAATGAAGTGCAAAAGCTCATGTGAATCCAGAACAGGAAACAAACTGACAGGAAACAAATAAAAACCCCAAACATATTAACTGTAGTTTAAACAGATATAAAATGCCTTTTAATCTTTAAATTAAGAGCACTTTGAATTAAAAATGTCAGATCTACCCAAACAAGCATCCCCACATTTAGGGTTTATCAATTTCTGTCCTCAGCTCCCACACTGTATATCAACATCATGTAATTTCATCAGTGAAACTCCACTGCCTATTTAATTTCCTAATTCTCCTACCTTTGCACAATATAATATATAATCAATTGGATACATTTTAACATCAAAGGTTTCTTTCTCTTGTCTTTGTCAAAACCCATGTCCCCTCCAAATCACAAAGGTTTGAGCTAAACACAAGAGGCACTTGTATTTTTTTTCAAAATCCTGCATTTTCAAAGAGAATGAATGCTCCTGAAATTAGTATGAGTAAGAAGATGAACTTGAAAGAATATTTAAGATGATATGAAAAAATCCCAGTAAAAATATCTATTTTAAATGCACCTGAAGTCCATTCCCTGCATGGACATATTTATAAGCAACTATGTATCCGTACAAACAAACTCAGGTGCAACCTTCAGAGTTAACGGAGATGTTAACGCTAATTCTCAAACTAAGCTTTTTATTTTTAGTGGGCATAATAGAAAGGAAATACCAAGGCCAAAATTCATTATCTGAGCATTGCTAAAAAGTGTAATAATCTGCCAACTTTTGAAAAAAATTCCCCTCTGAAAAATCCCCAGGAGCTTCTTCCCAAGCACCACACTGATAGCAGATGGCCAACATCAAGTCTGCAATTACCAGTCTGGCCTGACAGACCCACAGATGACAATGATATTCTTCTCTTTTTGTAAACGTGTACAGGGGGCAGCTTGACAGATGTAGACAACTAGGTATCATAGGCAACAGCCCTTTCCACTAATAATATACAAATACCATAAAGTTCCAGGTCTATTGTATGATTCCCCCAATTATCCTCATTTCACCATTAGGCTTCCCTCCTTTTTTTCTTTAACGTTGTCTTTTCTGCTACTTAAAAGTTTTTCAAACAAGGTGGTGGGAAATGAGCAACTTCAAGCATTGCTAAGACAAACCACACGAACAATCTGTTGTTGCAACCTTTCTCCTCTTTATTTTACCCTCCCCCCACCAAGCCCTGAACAGATTATGCTCTTGCCTACAGAGGAGAACAGAACATCTGATGAGGAGCTGCTGTTTCATTTCCTCTCCTTCATCCCACCCCTCAAATGGGGAAGCCCTCAAAAGGGGGGAGGGGAGGGCATGGTTTTAATTCAAATGCTGCCTCTTAAAATATTACTGTGTAGCATTTGGCTGGGAGTGATTAAATCTATATATAAATACACACTATGAGAGGGCTTTATCCTCCCTACATCTCTTGGGGAAAGAAAAAAAAAAATCTAACTTCTGCATTAATAACCGTTTACTATTTCAATTTTACACACAAGAATTTGAATATCTGAGCAAAAAACCTTTATTTTGCCAAAGCCAACAACTGTTTACAAATGAAGGGAAGCAGAAAGCAAGTTATGAGCTGACAGATGCAACATAAAGAGGGTGTAAAGGATTTTCTCATGTGCAAAAGAGGCCTGACAGACTTAACTGAGGCATTTGGACCTCTCCTCAGGAATGCTCAGCCCTCCACAGAGACTTCTGTCTTACACCGATTCAGCATTCCTTACTTCATTTCTGCTAATTCTTCCTGTTCTTCCTCATTCCAGCTACTCCTTTTGCAAAACTTATCAGACATAGAAAAATGCTGGAGAAAAGTATATAACAGTCCTGCTGTCATTCATTATCTGTCTCAAAATTCTTACTGGGAAATAATAAATGTAAGAAGGAAACCTCAAGCCTTACTACAGCCTAGTTCTCTCTCATTCCAGCTTAATTCCAGTGACAGGTTGCATAGGGAGGATGACAATGTTATGGAAACACTGCCACTGTAGAGGCTGTACCCCTCCCTGACAAGATCACCTTTGACTAATCATGATTTAATCCAAACTAAGTTCTGACAATCTTTGGATACTGTTAATTCTTCTCAAAGATCACTGGCTATGTGTAAAATGCCATGCAATAAAATGCAAATTCCTTCCCACCAGAAATGGAGATGAGAAGAGACAACACGGGCAGGGTGAGCAAACTTTCTTTGCTGACACACACTATGTGACACACACAAAGAATAACAGAAAGCATTGTCATTTTGTCAACTCCCCCAAAAGTTTGTGCCTTTTCCCACTTGTTTATCAAGTGCTGCAGTACAGGACATTACTCCTCTGTATAAATCTGGCACATCCTGCAACTGCAATTATCAAAACATATAACACAAGCACCCTCTTTGTGGCAGAGATGCAAGTTAATGCACACAACTCATGTAGAACTAAATTAATCAACTCTCATTAAAACAACTACTTGGCTCCAGCAAGGAAAAAACAGCATGCACTCAACAGCTTTACAAAAGTAGGGTAAGTTTGTGAAAAACATCTTTAAAATGTTTTGGACTGTTTCTCTTTCAGAAAAAAACAAAACTTAGCAGTGTCAACCCACCTTCCACACTGTCAGAACAGGAGGTGCCAATCCCAGTGTCCCCGCTGTCAGAAGCTATGCTGTGTCTTCTCACAGGATTGTTTTGACTGCTTGATGAAACCGTTGAGGACTGCCACAGGGATTCAGTACCAGGTAACCATCCCACTGAGGAATAATCCGAGCCTATAAAAGAGAGAGACAGAAGTCTGTCATTAGAGGTACTGTACAAAGTCAGCAAGAAAATATCTGTCAAGATGAAAACTGAATCCTTTATTTCATAGATAAAACTTGAGCTAGACTGTGTATGCATCTTGGAGGCTATATCTTTTTGTTAATTAAAATCTTTTTGCTAGATGAAAGCTTCCCCAAAATTCCAACCCATGTATTTTCACTATTTAGAAACATGATCCTTAAACTTTTCTTGCCCTCTTTAACAAGACGCTTATCATACGATTCCTGTCTTAGAACTGATTCTTAATTCACTGCAGAATTTTGCATTTCAACCTTTCAAATAAAAGCAATGAATTAATTTTAGGACAGAAACCACTTGAAGATTTGGCCTTGAAGATACAGTCCTTTTCTAATGTGAATAAGCCACAGGACCCAGGTGATAAAGCCAGCAATAAAATCATTAACAGCGATATCTAAAGTAATTCCTTATGTGGCTGCACACAAGCCGCCTTTGTGAGACACGCCTTTGTGAGACCATCTTAGTGGTTTGTTTCATTTTGGTTATTTTTTAATTAAAATAAATCACTAAGATATTACATTTAAAAACACAATTCAGAGCAGCAACTAGTTTCTCTGTTCAAGGAGCTTTTAAAGTAGGCCACATATTCTCACAGTCAGTCTCCAGGGAAAATTTATCACAGAGTACAATCCTAGAAGGCCATTACAATTTCCAATAGCCAGTATCTAAATCTGAGCATTGTTTAAAGGCAGAACACTGATCACCACATTTGTACCTGAACCAGCACATAAAGAACTGTGGAAAAAAGCATGGCTGCTCTTCATCTATATACAAGCACATATATATACCCCCTCTAGCACTGAGCTTTGTATAGCACTTTCAGCAGGAAATGACTCATGAAGAAGTATCAGTTCACATATAATGTCTCTTATGCTGCATGACATTATTTTTAGGTCGTTTAAACACTTTCAGCAGTGTCCATCTGAAGTCGTAACAGCAATTTGCCTCTGCAATGACATCTGCTATTTCTAGCTGTACTTGTTTTCCAGTAAATTAAAAAGCTCAGAAAACTATGCAAAAATTAAATGTGGGTACATATATAACCCCACCCTCACATATATGAGTACATACATGGTTCCCATATAGCAGCCAAATCACTAGACCTAGTAGTCAGAGTGGTAACAGCTGCTTGCTAAGCCACTTGAAAACTGAGGAAAATAGTAAATGCTTACTTATACAGTAAATTCCTTATGGCATGCTCTATTGAATTGTAACATGACATCTAAAACAGTCTTTTTTGTAGGTAGGCTCTTCAAGGCCTTAAATATGCCTGTGCATCTCATTTGCCTCAATTTCATTCTTCACTGAGATTACTTCCTCTTCTTCCCTTTAGCACACTTGCCTACCTTTTCTCCCCGTAATTCAAAACCACCTTCTCCACCAGTCCTTCTTCCCCTCCATTCCACTTCAGCCACACCTTGTGCCATGTATGTCCTTCTCTTCCTTAAACATAAGTTTTCCCTCTCCAGAAGCCTCTTTAACTATTCCTGTGAGTATCTTTCAAATCCAAGGGTGAGGGGGAAGACCAGAGGAGCCAGACATGAACACACATACCCATGGCTCACCAGTCACACCCTGTAGAAGGATCCCAGCCAAGATTCCAATGGAATACCACTCCAGGTGTCATCCTTCATATCACCCTCTCTGTGTCATCACCTAATGTACTCAAGTCTGACAGTTTTGCATACAGCTAGTGGGAAACTGGGATATTTTTTATTCTCCTACCATCCAGCACATTTTTCATTAATACTCTGGCTGCTTCGGGAACAATAATTTTACCACCCCTTCCTCTGAACAGGGCTACTTTTCACAAGAACTCCACTTCACCCATCTCAAGCTGCATCTAGCTATTCCAGTAAGAGTAAAACTAACTTATGGAAGGCCAAGATAATTAAATGAGAGACAGTTCTGATTTAGGAGAACCTTTTGAATTCATTTATAGAAGAGGAATTTATTCACACTTTATTAGGCTGTTTTCCACTATACAAATCTTTGCTGACATTTCAGCTTTTATGGTGTTACACAGGTGTTAAAAGAAATGCAGCAAATAATTTAATATGGACTAGTGGTAGTATTAAGGCAGCATTAAGTGTCAAACCCTTCAGATCTCTTGGCTAGACAAATGCTCAGCATGTGAACCTACAACTATCCATACACAAACCCCCAAAAGGGAGAGCTGCTTTTCACTCCGGCGGGACTTTGAGGAATAAAAGCTAAAAATACCACAGAATGAGAGTAACTTAAGAAAGGACTTTCAGAAGTCACCTACTCTAACCTTCAACTGAAAGCAGGATAATTAGATCAGACTACTCAGGGCCTTATCCAGCTGAGTCTCGAACACCCCCAAGGACACAAATTCCACAACCTCACTTGTTCTTCCAGCATTTTACTACCCTCCATTTCAAGAAAATTTTCCAAACATCTCAAGAGTCTCTCATGTTCCAAACAAACTGTTGTATCCAAAGGATGCAACAACCCAGTGCAACTAGACTCGGTTAACAAACAGGGTTGACACACTAGAAGGGGCAGACATTCTCATTGGCAACTCTGCAGGTACTGTAAGCAGACAAAATAACAGGCACCACGAAACACCCTGCTATAATCTACTCTCAGTTTGCACCCACACACAGATAGCCTGGAGACACACCAAGCCCCAGGTGGGGTGCTGAAGCACAGGTCCAGGAGGACATGCTGGCACATCCCAGAATTGAAGCTTTCTGGAGCAGCTTTGCACCCAAGGGCACTTCAGCATCACAGAGCTAACTCATGAAGCTTGAGCTGGTAGGCCTGAAGGGGTTTGTGCTGGTGTGCATCCACAGCTACACACAGACCAGCATGAGGTCAGCAAGACTTTGCAAGCTTTGACTCAACACAGGCCAGCCAGACCCCATCTGGCTTTCCAGGGAAATACACAAGTCTGCACAGTGCTCTGGGCCCCAGCAGGGTCTCTTCACTCAGGCACTCCCCTCTCACATCCCTTGGGATGCACAGCTGGCTGTGCACAGCAGCAAGAGTGCACCCACAGTGCCAACACCAGGATCATGCCTTTCCCTTACAGCCATCCTGTACACAGAGGTGTGCACATGGCCTGGGGTGGAATTGTCAATTTTTCACTGGATTTCTATTGTTGAGGAGAAGCATCTACCTTTAAAAAGGGTATGTCCCAAGAAAGACATTTGGTTTAGATTTTTAATAGCTAAATAGTATGTGATTTTTAACCTATTTTAGATTTGTCAAGAGAACATGATTGCACATGATCACTTCAAGAAATGCTTTTTCTTTCCCCTCCTAACATTAAACATACTTCTTTTTTTTCTAAAAAGGATAGCTAATGACATAATCCAGGAGTCTGCAGTTTTTAATGTTTCATGGCACATCCACACAATTGTGTTACCTTGCAGGCCTAATGGAGATTCTATTTCATAGAAGGCCACTACAACTAGACAAGTCTCTGTATGAGAAAGTGACTTCAATCAGCTTTGAAAAGCTGTATTATAAACAAATACAAACACCAACATAGTTAGAAACAAATCCATTTAGCCTGAACAGTAAGTAACTCATAAAATAGAACCTTATAGACTTCATTAGTCCAAGACATTATTTAAAAATGAATACATTACTTTCTTTATTTGAAACTCACCTTCTAAACCAAGTCCTGAGGAATCCCCAATTGCTACACACCCCATTCTATGCTTCCCATCTCCTTTTTGGACAGCCCTCTGCAAATGCATGAACTTTCACACAGCAAATAGCCTACACTAAAAGAACCAAGTGTAAAAAAGGAAGGTACACAGGAGTCCCCATGCTGCTCAGCCAGCACACCTGCCTCACCCTGCTGCTCTGATCTCAAACCTGCCAATCAACAGCTAGTGTCCATCTGCCCAAAATACAGAATGGGGTGAGAAAAGCAAGCAAAAATCTCTAATCAATGTTTGTGCTGCTGAATTTTATATTAGTATCTGTCTATGACCATTCTTTACTGGTTTGAAAAATCTACCTTTCATAGGATTCATTAGAATTGAAAAACAGTAGTGTCATCCTACCAGGCTGCAATTTCCACCAACAAATATGACAAAATATGTGTAAGATCACAAAAAAAAAAAAACTCAAAAGAAGCCTTGTTTATATAAACAGTTGAATACCTCCTTAAATTTGGTTGGTTAAATATACCAACATAGCCCCCTATTTCCAGCCTAGGCATTTAAAACAGATCCCTTTACAACTAAGTATATAAAGGACTGGAAGTAGATTATTTATTAAAAGAGAACAGTTGTTGAAATTTCACTCCACAAAAACATGCACCTTTTTCCATGTGTTACAGAATGTTGTCATCTATTGCTGTCTCACAGTTAATTCTGGATCATTACCATGCCTAATTTCAGTGGCATGCACAGATCCCCTACATACACAAAATAATAACATTACCATCTTTACATTTGGTTCCTAAAATAGCTCTAACATGCTTGAATGTAATGATTTTTATTTTAAGTGACAGCTATGATACTGCTACTTTACCTAGACACCGAATGGAAGGCAACAGCAAAAGACTTAACTGGGTTTCACAGCAGATACATTCAGAACTAAGAATACTGATTTTTCTATTCCACAGTGTGACTGACATGGATTGTGACCAGAAGTGAATCACCCATGACAGCCAGCGCAAATGTATCCAGTCAAAGGACTGTGAAGAAGATCTCCCTGCAGTACCATCAAAACTAACTATGCGAAGCTCATTCACATCATGGATGTGACCAGCCTGTACAATCGCATTTCACGCCAGGATGGCACTGAAGTCTGCCTGAAGCCCTTTCAAGGAAAGAGAGTCAGCATTCAGCCCAAAGATACTGCCACAGTTAATTAGTTTACCCTCACCATCTGTACCTTTACCCAAAACACTGGTAATCATGCAAAAATCACATGACAATATTTTGAAATAAGTCAACCCACCTTCAACCTGATTCTCCCACATGCGCTCATATAATCCCCTGACATTGCTGGACTTAGTCTGGTTGCATCTTCTACACACATCTCCCTTCTCAGTAAGTTCTTTAAGGTCTCATAGCCTCTCTTTTTCTCTCTCTCTTGTCCCATAAGGCCACATAACCACACATCTTTTCAAAAGGAAAAGCCAATAAACAAACACACAAATGGTCTCCCAATGATACAGATGCTGTAGTGTAGGAAAAAAACTTACTTTGGTTCGAAAATGTTTGTTTACTCATCATACCTGCAAGATCATTAGTGCCACAAGATTAAAGAAAATCTTACTCTGGGGTGTGCTTCATGCACAACAAGCCTTCACACATAATATTCTGGTTTCTTTGACTAATGAAAAGACAACACTGTGAGAAAAGGCAGGGCAACCCAAAATGCTGAAAAGCCTTTCCAAAAGTAGACACAAGAGCAGATGTCATACTTGAACACATTTATATAAGGCTTTAAAAAAAGCTGAGAGTTAGCAGTAGAATGGTGCGACAGCAGCCTCCTTCAGTCTAAGGTGAAGTGAATGCTAAGGTACAGTCATTCAATCTGATAACCTGGCACAGTAAAAAGATCCTGGCAAGTGAGTGTTCCTTCCAGACATAGGCAAAGAAAACCTTACTTTGATAAATAACTACTTCATAAACTCTTTTGAAAACAATATTTAGGAAATGGCATCCCAGCCCTGACCTCCTAGACACATACTTCCTGGGTGCACTTCATCTCCATGGTCCTTCTGCAAAACAAACTGCAACTTTTATTATTACAAATGTCCAAAACAAGTTTCAGGTCTGCAAATGCAGGCTTTTCTCTTCCAGGGTGAGCAGAATATTGGAAAGAGAGGTTTCTAATGCTTTCAGGGAAGGTGGCCAGATGACAGTTTCAGGATCCGTTTTTTACAAATGCTCTGGAGGTGGTGGAAACTCACAGCTCTACCAGCTGGCTATGAACTAAGATACCAGAAGGTCCTAGTCCCTCCTTTCACATGAATGCAGCTGAGAGTAGGTGGATGATGCAGTTTAATCAAAGTGCAATAAGAAGCAGGGTAAAGTGGGATGAAATGACAGCCTGAACTATTAAATTTTTACATTTCAGTTCCTCAAAAGTACTTTATAGTACCAGATAGCTTAAGTATGATTCATCCTAAGGACTCATATCCTTTCTTGACAGAGCCTGCAAGCTATTTAACTAAGTTCTCATAGTTTTTCAGTTACAAATATATTAGAACAATTCTAAGCATAAAGAAAGATTAAAATGTACAGATATAGAGGGAAGTAGGGAAAGAAAAATAGGAATGTGAGAGCTTAAACAGAAGAATATCAAGAGAGACTTCTTATCGATATCTTTACTTGTAGAAGGTGATAACACTGCCTGGTATACAAAGGCTTATGCCAGTCCTCTGTATTACTAATGTGCAAAAGAATTCACCTACTAGAGAGAGAGAAAAACATAAAATAGTACAGGAAAAAAATTAAAGTAGAAGAAAGAAACATTGAGAAGAAAATACTCAAAATACAATCCTCAAAGTACACATGCTGGCAGTATCCAAACTGCCTTTACACAAAAAAAAAAAAAAAAAAAAAAAAAAAAAAAAAAAAAGGCTATGGTCATATTTTAAGGAACATAAACTTGTCCTTCAGTTCCCTGAAAGCTACATTTTAAATAGATTGTTTCACCATACCTCCAGCTTCTTTTGCCTCTCAAATTCCTTAATAAAGGTTAAACAGTTTTGGGGTTTCCACCCACAGAAGTGGCTAAATGTACAATCTCTCATCATAGATAATTACAACTATAAAACGTTTGTCTTCTATACTAAACAGTATTTCAAAGTGAACCTTCACAAAGTCTGGTTTTTATGACTTTACAAATGTGCACAGAAGTGTACAACAACAAGGTACAAGGTATCCCAAGCAGGAAAGTATGCAATTTAAAGGAACAACGACAATTAAAAATAACAAATAAATCAATTGGACGGATGAGCTTCTGAGAATCTTGCCATGGCAGTTTAAAGACAATATCAGGTAGCTCGCTCTTTATAACCCCCACCAGAGTCTATAGAAAGTAAGAGATGAACAGCTCTGTCTTTCCATCAAAGAGTCCAGCTGGCCAGCTTATGCTGCTGGCTAAACTGGGTCTGAGCTGGGAACAGTTTGACATCAGAGCTAATTGGATCTACTGGTCAGCTGCTATGCAAAGGCTGCTCACCCTGCCCAGACACACACTCTTCCTGCTTCCCCAGCATAAGCCCTGCCACTCCAGAGCCTACAGAAAGTGGCTCAGGAACAAACTGTCCTTGCTTATGGAAAAGGTTATCTGCTAATTTGACTTTCTAAGCTCAGCAAGGGGTCAGACAAGAAGCAGTGCCAAGGAGGGAGTGGAAACATACAGGTTTGATGCCCAGCAGCATCCAGGCTTATCCTACTGCCAAACTGCACATTGAGGCAGATCCTAAACTGGAGTGAGATAGGCATAAATCTCTGGCTGCCTTCACTGAGGAGGACAAAGCCCGTTCAGCTACCAGACAGTTGAGTTCCTCTGTTAACTAAAAAGGTGGCAAAATCCTTAAACTGACACAACTATGTAATATTGGGCTTTGCCTGCCCTGACTTCCACTCTAGAAAGTATGTAAACCAAACACAAGTTCATAACACATTTTATAATTCATACACAAACAGCATTTAGCTGTAGAAATTTAGCATCCAACCAATGATTAAACTCCAACCTTAACAGGAAAGAGGTTTGCTTTCATTTCATCACTGACAGGAGCAAGACCAAAAACTCAATCCAATTGTTGGTGGCACTCCTGTGAGTTTTCTGCTTCTAGATAGAGCATTTGCATAAACCAGGACTGCAGATGTTTCTTATTTCATGTTTGGCACACAGACTACAACTATTACCTCATGCCTGCTATGCTGGCTTGCCTCTTTGTTTTTGGACTCAATGCACTATTCACCCCATGGAAACACAAAATTATATTCCTAGTTTCCATTCATTTCCATATAGCAACTACAAAGAAGAAGGCTACCTTTTAAAATTGGAAAGTTTATCAACTGAAGTATGAAGAGGGGAACATCTAGGAAAATAAACACATTAAGTTATGCTTAAAGTTAATATAAACTCTGAACAGCAAGGCCTCAGGACATGCAGTCAGTGCTTAGGGTCTGTTAAAAAAGCTGTGTGTTTGTAGTTGATCAGTAAAATCCTCCTGTCAGAAAAAAAAAGTAATGATCACAGCTTATCGTCTATTTCACCCCTTCTTACAGCTTAGCTTTATTGGTATTCAAAACCAGGTAAGTTTTTCTCCAAGCAGTTTGGCATGTTAACATTTTTCTTACAGAATTACTTTTGTCCTCTCTCTCTTGTTTAAAGGCTTAATTCAATCTCTGTGCGTGGGCAAAAGTGAAGTAAGCCTAACTGCTAAAAATGAGTCAAAAAATACTAAATGGTTTTAAGTAGCTCCCACACTTTGCAAAGTTGAACAAATAAGAGTCTAACAGTCTTACTTTAAAAACAGAAAAGTGCACAATTTCTCTCCTCTTTGTAGTCAAATATCAGCTCTAAAGATATCCTTGATGCTAAAATAAATGGAGAAGACAGAGACTCCTCCAAAATAAAATTTCACTGAAATATTTTGCTCAACTATGAAAAATGAAGGAAAAAAAATCTTAGCACTGTTAGAGAGGTCTAATGTGCATTATAAACACAACAGGATCTACTTTAATGTGCAAGCATCAGAAAACTGAGCCTCCAGGCTATAGGTTCAGTGCATGCTAACAAAAGTATGCACGGAGTAACAGAACTATGCAAGGGAGTTCCCACATTGCTACACTTCAGTGGAAAGGACGAAATTCTGTCTTCACATAAGACATGTGGAGATTTTCCTTACAAACTTCCAGTGCCCATGTCATAGAGCAACTTTTCCCCACACTTAGCTTTACAGCTTCCTCTCACACCTATTTAATGTAAGGAAGGACAATGCCCTGGAAATTGAGAAGTAGTAGTTAAAAAAAACCAATCCTTCACCCAATAAGCCATCAACTCTATTCAGGATACTTTCAGTCAAAACCAGCACTTCTTGTGTTTCTGTCTTCACAACTACAATCACTTTCAATGTAAAGCTTTACATTACAGTAATTCTACCAACCACACAAAAGCCTTTACTTAATCAGTTTGGTAATTTCAGATGATGAAGAGAATAGAAAGGATTTAAAACTGCAACAACTGTTAGCTGTGGTTCTTCTAAGTAGCAAAAATGATGAAGTTTTGAGCAACGGTATTTCCAATGTCTTTTTGTGCTTTTAATTAGGCCACTACACTTTGTACTTTGTTTTCTTATCCGAGGACCTTTTGATCACTTTTTGATCAGTGTTAGCCACTGAACTTTTATACAAAGTTCTAATTCACAACTATAAGAATGCTTCCAGAGGCACTGAGAATTGCCAAAAGGTCTAAAAGCTGAAGGTAGGCATTCGGGAGAGAAGACATCACATTGTAAGAAAGACAGGCTTGAGTGAGAAAAAAAAAAAAAAAAAAAAAAAAAAAAAGTTTAATTTGTTTTGAAACATTCAAAAAAGTTGCAGCTTTCCACACCATCTGGAAACCATGTTACAAAAGCAGTAAAACAAACATTAAAACATAAGGATACCTTATAAGGAATCTCAGCTCTGACTCCAGTATCATTCAAGAATGTTTCTCTTCTGAATAACACACCACTGGTCTCTAAAGTATCAGAAACTTCACGGCACCTTTTTCTTTTTCAGTTGCATTTGCGAAGTCTACTTCAGATATTTTAAGAAATGAAGAGGCACTTAAGACCTTTACTTGACACTACTTGCACTGCCCCTCCTCAGCAAGACTGAGTCTCCTACCACCTCTTCAGTCATTCTCCATTATTCTCGTCTTAAACCTGTGAGTCCACTAACTGGTGGAAGTTACATTGTCCAATGGAATTAATGTCACTTTTTCCTGATCCTCACTTAACCTTCCTTGACCTTCCTGTTAAATCTAGGGATTAACTATATGCTTCTTGATGTCACCTGCAGCAGCACACCAAGACTGTGCTGGGAGATTTTTCCACTGTCCACCAGCTGATTGAAGAGCTAGTGTATTTGACTCTAAACATCCCACACCAGCCAGACATCAGGATAGATGCTTCCTGCAGTGAAATGGACAGTTTCCTGTCAGACGCCTGACACAAGGCAACTGTAAATCCCTCATTCAGTATTTAACTTCAGTATTTTCCTGGTCCAGCTCCCCCAATTAGTTTGCTGTAAGGCTGAGCAAGTGCTAGAGTGGGTACATGGGAGGCACACAAAAAGGTGGCAGCAACTACCTGCTAGATTATTTTAACTGCAAAATAAAATCATACCCTTCAATCCACCTGTATACACCCCTTCAGGCAAAAAGAGGAGTTTACCTGACATATTTTCCCACATTGCAGAGACTATCATGTCTTTAAAAAATAAAGAAAAAAAAATCTCAGAACTTCATCTCTTTTCTTTTTTTTCTTTTTTTTTCCACTCCTTTTACAGATGGGCCTTTTGAATCTCAAAAAGCAGCAGAGATCCCTGGGGAATGAGGAAGAGAAAGATGCAGTGTCATTTACAGCACGGCTGGCTGCAGAGAAATAGGTCACTTGAGCATGGCTGTGCAATCAATAGGATGTTCGCACTCCGGCAACCCAGCCAGATGCTGTGGAGCACAGTGCCCAGGGAAATAGCATCCTCAGGGGCAATTTCACAGGGGTCAGCAGTTTCTGGGAACATGAGGGATGATGTGACAGGACTAACACACTTGCGAGCATATTTGTTTGAGTTATTCCCTGCTGCAAGTTCTCCTCCTCTTCTCCAGCCATCCACCTCTAGCTGATCTGCAGTGTCCCACATTTAGGGCCTCCTCAACTTGCCCAAGTCAGCAAGAAACTTCATGCAGAAGCCTAAGGCAGTAGCCACAACTTACTATACTTCAGTACACCTTCCCAGCATTGGCAGGAATAAACTTCAGGACACTATATTTAGTATTATTCCTGAAAAGAGATATCAAAACACAGTGGCTTCCTCCTGAACAAGTTTTATGGAGTGCAGCTGCCCAGATGCCGGTGGGGGCAGCAGGGAGGCCTGTGTGAGGAGTGTCTGTGCTGCCAGGCAATGGACACAGCCGCTTCCAGACAGCTCCAAGGCAGCCACAGCAGGGTTCAGCTGAGCCCCGCTGCTGTGACGGCAGTGCCTAAGGGAAAGCGTTTGTCCAGAAAGAGCAAAACACTTCCCATGAGCAACGACAAGAGTGTGAGACACAGCCTTGCAAACCCAGAGGCGAGAGCAGGAGCAGAGGAGGAGGAGCAGGAGCTCTGAGCAGCAGTGTCCTGTAAGGCCCTAGAGAGACCAGGCTGACAGCACGAGGAAGGAGTGTGAAGGAGTTGACATGGACTGACACCACAGCAAAGTCTGTTCTGCCTGTGTCAGAGGCTGGCAAGCAACCTCTCTGTGCTCATCTCAACACGAGCTTTTCCGTCCTATTTTCTCTCCTGTCTCACTGAGAGCAGCAAGGAGCTGAGTAGGGAGCCAAGGCTAACCCGTGGCAAAAGCCAGTAAGGAAGCCACTTTTTGAATCCCAGTGAATATGCCTGAATGTGTTCTGAAGCTAATCACAACCACAATGAGACTGCTTCATTGTCAGTGTACCATTCTAAGACACATTTGGCCACCCAAGAGATTACTGACAACTACAACCAAGTCAGCACTTTTTCAGCCAAAGAAACATCAGCACAGGAAATGACAATTAGTTTAACTATTAAACCACAAGCAAGTCATATGTTAAAAACAAGCATCCAAAGAGTACAGAAGACAGAGCAGTTGATATTGAACAAGAATACTACTATTTCTCTTCTTAACTAACTTTAACAAACAAGCTTTGCTTTCAACAATGGTAAATGATCGCCTCTGGCTACAACCTCAAGTCATGCAATTCAGGAGGCTTTCAGCTATTCTTACCACCATGCACCATATTTTGAAACACATGGGTCCTTTAACAGGTATTAAGAGCCTGGCTAAAATCTTAGCATAACTAATTCTGCACTGTAAGAATCAATATTTGATTGACATAAATTCTAGACATTATTTGGAGAATCTACAGGTGCTATTTTCCTACTAGCACTTCCTTCACCACCTCCTCAAGGGCAGAAAGAATGGCTCAGGCTGCTTTTTACTCCATATTTACTCTCTAAGACTCCTTAAAACAAATTCTTCACAAAATTATTGAAGCAATAACTACTTCCTTTAATTAAAATTTTAAAAGAAAGTAATTACTCCAACCACAAGTCTGTATTCAGTCAGTTAAAGTGCAATATACAGGAGATCAGAACAACAGCTAACCTCCAAACCCAACACTATAATACACCCTTACATCCATCATTCTTTTCTTGCAGTTAAGACATATGTGTTCTGCACACATTAAAAGAGTGGATGCTATATCCATAAAAGTGAGTTGCCTGGAGGGAGGAACAAAAAAAGGCTTTGTTTTTGAAGGGAAGTAAGTAGCTCCTGTTCACCATCACTCAAACACAGAATGTCATCTGACCCCATAGTGATCTGTAAAAGAGAGCAGAGGCCATTCTAGCAGCCAGTCTTGCAGCTGGAACATTACATTTTTAAGTTTGGGTGAACAATCTTTATAATGCACCACATACAAACACATTTATAAACTTACAACTGTTAACCAATTTGAAATCTACACTTGGACTAACTCAGCATTTATTGCCTTGCCTAGCCTGTAAAGATAAACCTGCCTTTTCAAGATGCTTCCAAAGCTGTACCATCCCTGGCTGCACGTCCAGAAGCAGAGCAAGAACACTTTACAGAAACAAAACCACCCAACTTCTGTCTCTTCTTCCACCTCTAAGGATGCAAATGAGTGATACCAGCCCCATCCTCCCCACCCTGGCTGAGTTAGCCCATTAGCACCCCAAGAAGGCAGCGCCCCATGGGCTTTACAATGTGTTGGGACCTTATTGCTGCTGACACTTTGTGACATCATTAAACGATCTTTCAGACCCATGTGTGTCACGCTGCCAGTGAGGCTCAAATGCAAGGAACACAGGGCAAATCACACTGCCAGGGCTCCAGGAGCTGAGGGATGCAGGCTACCATTTTTAGGGAGTGTCAATAAAATCCTTTTGATGTACAATATTACCAACAGGCAATAATGAAAAGTGGAAAGAAGCTTGACCAGAGGTGGCACAGTTTACAAAAAGTAATAAATATGTGTTACTTCATTTCAAAGAGTGCTTCTTTCACTTTCCACAGGCATCTGTTGGACACACATGGCCTAACCACATCTAGATGAGCACTTTCATAGTCTTAAAAGAGTTATTAACCAAGTGTATATTTCAAAGCCTGGTCTAGATAAATAAGCAAAGAGATTAAAATGCTGTATGCCCTTCACTGCAGTTAAATTCCTACAGCACATGAGTAACTGCAGTCTTTATAGAGGTACAAACTATGCTGCAAGGGTTTCATAAACAGTCATCAGTACAAGAAGACTGAAAGACTTAAATCAATCATACACATTTCAAAAACAGCAATTTAATTTTTCAGGACAGGCACTGAGACTGTAAGGAGCTGAAGTTATTTTGCAAGAGCAGCAAACTGTCATTAAATTCACTGATTATACAAGAAGGACCTATATAAAAAAAAATCTCAGTGGGATTCAAACAAGGTAGCAAATTTGTTTTTTCAGAGAAGGCACTCCTATTGAACCAAAAAGCAAGTATAATTTGGAAATGAAAAGAAATAATAAAACTGAAGGTCACAAATTAAATATGCTCCAGAACTGTCCTTGCCTGTTACATTTTAGATAACCAGAATTAATTTGCATGTATTACCAAAAAACTGGTAATTCCCCTGTGTAAATAGAATAGCTCAGTAAGCACCTAGGTTTGTAAGGGAATTGTATGATTTTCAACTGTATAATTTTCAATGATTTTTGAAAGTAAGACTTTTATAAGCCCATATCCATAGATAATTGAAGTACAACTAGCAAAATAGAAGACTTTTCAGTATAAAAATATGGTTTACCAAGAATTTTCAAGTCATTACATGTTATACTCACAAACCAATTAGAATCTACATCAAGTAGCTGTCATTTAAGTATTAAATGTATCTTGACAGAAGAAAGGTTCCTTTAGCTTAAAGTGCCTAAACTCGTTCTTCTTAGTAGGACATTACTGTTCTGCTTTCCCTATGAACAGATTCCCTACAAGAAAAAAAAAAAACAAAAAAACCAAAAAGCAACCCCAGCCAAAACGTCTAACATGGCAGTAACAATAGCACAGGATCTTAGTAGCTGTCATTCCTTTAATAAAAATACCTGCATGGAGGTAATTACCTTCCACATCTTCAGACAGATTACAAACCACACAAAACAGCTTCTCAACTGTTTCCCAGTAGGGCAAATGAAGGAGGGCACTCCTCTGCTGGAAATTATAATGCACACATCATCCCTCAAGGTTAAACCTCTACCTACTTGCCTTCTAATTAACCACCACTTTCTGTTAGTTCATCCTTTCCAAAATTAGATTTTTTTCTATCAGTTTTGCTACCTTATATTTCTACTGCTTACAGAGAAACATACATTTAAATACTCAGGGTTAATACAAGTTCAAAAGAAAAGAAGGGATGGGGGACAAACTGGAAGCAATACACAAAATTTGTTCTTGAGTCTTACAGACAATTCTGACAAACAAGCAAAGCAAAACATTAATCAAATAAGTCACTTGAATTGCTGACAAATTCAACACAGTACTAAAATACTTTATTTGACCCCAAACAAAAGGGGAAACCATGTATCAAATGTCACAATCTAAAGTTTTCTGAAACAAGCAAAAAATGAACATTGACAACCTTTGTAATGGTCTGAAGTTAGTGTCAGAGCACATGGTGATATAACCTTTTAATATTCTTATCCCGAAGACAAATAATCAAGAACTGAAACACCCTAAATTCCTGCAGTTTCCATCAAAGTAACTGAAATCTCCACACCTATTGTTCAGAATACCCACTATCTTTGTAGGCTGTAGTACAAAGATAATGTAACTCCATTCTTTTGCAGGAAGCACTAAATAAATTTTTAAAATGTTTCAACAAGGCAAATGTGTTATACATAGAAATTCATAACTTAATCACAGTACAGAAGAAAAAGAACAATGCCTTCTTTCACCTTATAGGGATGAACATTAGCCTACTTGTAGAGATCCAGGCAGCTGCTGAGAATGTCTTAGCAGCTCTTGTATTTGCAAGAAAACCCTTGTCAATTGCAAGCAAAACAATCTCTCCATTTAAATATGTCAGCTAACTACACACACACCATGCATCTTTTGTGAACCCAAAATTAAAACATAAATCCGAATTTCTAAAGGAGAGAAAATACTCCAACAGCACTCCTTTGCACTTGCAATGGCAGAGCCAAACCACAGACCTCCACTTGTGATCAATTGCTTCAATAAATCAAAACATGACAAAATATTTGCAGAAGCCCTGCCAGAGTAAGACAGGTGATACACTCGGTAGTATTTTCAGATGCAGGGAAAGAGCCGGCACCTTGCCTTACCTGTCCGAAAGCAATGCTCACAGGGCTGTGCAGCCAATTCCGCGTTTTTGCTGTGCCACTTTGACAGCCGTGACGGGGAAGCCAGCCCATCGCTCGCACCGAGGGGCTTCCCCTGGAACGACCTAACTCCGAGCATTAACATTTCAACATCCCTGCCAGCCCGCAGGAACCAGGCTCTAATCAATCCAGAGACAGAAAAGTGGTGGAGAAAAAAAAGGGGAAAAAAAACCCAATCAAACCCAGAACTCGACTCATTTGTTCCGGTCTAAATTTAAAACGAAAAAAAACACCAAGAGCAGCACGCTTCCAGACTCTGCTTAAGGGTACACTAACACAAATCGGGGATGGAAGAGAAAGCCCAAAACACGGAAACGGATTATGTAGGTTAAGCTCAGCTTTTGTCATCCGCCGCGAGGTCCAGCTAAGGAAACGCCGAGCCCCCGGCGGGGGCTGATCCGGCGCCAGCAGCGGCGGGCGGGCCCCGCGCCCCCTCGGGCGCCACGTCCCGCTCCGGGCGCCGGCCGCGGGGAAGGGGCCGCGCCGCGGGGACCGAGCCGCGGGGACACGGCCGCGGGGACGGAGCCGCTTCCTCCGGCGCTGCCGCGGGGACCCGGGCGGGAGCCGGGCCGGCCCGGGGGAGGGGAGCGGCGCGGGTCCCCGCGCCTCCCCGCGCCCCAGCCCCCGCGCTCCGCAGCGCACTTACCCGCCTTGTAGCCGCGCAAGCCGGGCTGGGGGTGCAGCCCGCCCCACATGGTTGCCGCGCCGGGCCGGGCCGGGGGACCGCCGCTCTCCGGCGGGCGGGCTGGCGGCCCGGATGGGCGGCGGAGGCGGCCGCTCCCGCTGCCGCTGCCCGCGGAGCTCAGCGGGGCGCTGCCGCCGCGGCGGGGGCTGCTGCCCGCCCCAGGGGCGCCGCGGCCATGCTGCCGAGCGCGGTGGGACCTGGCTTCCCACCCCTTCGCCGAGACAAAACTTGCTCTATTGCGCTGCCGCCGCCGCCGCCTCCTGCCTCTCCGGCGCTGGCAGCGGGGCGGGGACAGGGGCGGGAGCGCCGCAGATGCGGCGGCTGCTGCTCGGGGACGAGCGGCTTACATAACCCTGCCCACGGGCGGGCTGCAGCGAGGGGCTGCGGCGGGGCTGAGTCCGCACGGCCGGCCCAGCACGGCACATCCCGGCACATCCCGGCACATCCCGGCACATTCCACCCCACTCAGGCCCCGCCGGGCCGCCGAGATGCTTTTGGGCTCGGATTGGGTCACGTCTGTGCTCAGCCTGGGCTCGGGGAAGGGGCTGGTGGGCAGCGGCGTGTGCCCGTCCCCGGGGAAGGCACTGAAGTGACAGCACTCAGTGTGCTGTAAAGATAATCGGGAAAGTGAAAGGCCTGACTCCAGAGCTGCGGCATTGGAAATGCCCAAGGCCAGTACGCGATAACTTTAGTAAGTAGAGTTCATAATAAAATCACTATTTTCCCCTACTTAGGTTTGTATTAGTACGATGTGGAAATAAAGAAGAATCGCGACATCCATTTGAACGATCAGTTCCACCAAAAGATCCACAGGAACATCAAAAAGTTTAAGCCACAGGACTGGGAACAAAATGCTGCTGCCAGCAACAATTCAAACCCAGTAAGAGGCGCATCCCCCTCCACGCTGCTTTGAGTCTGCTCCAAATACTTCAAAAGATAATTCTGCCCTAGCAGCCTTCCTGTTACTGTAGCTTGCAACTGCAGCCCACTGGTCCCCATGTAAATTGCTTTCTGAGCAAGGCCGTGACTCAATCAGCAATCCGTATCACCAGACTAAAACAAAGAGAAGGAGAAAGCACTTGGACAGCTTCTAACTTCAGCAGAGCCATACCAACATCACACCCACCAAAAGAAGAAAAGCGATGCTTCAGAAAGCATTGATGGACATGATAGCTCAGGGAGGTGAGGTGAAACAAGATCAGTTCTGTTTGTGTGGAGACATTCACAATCAATAAATAAAATTGTGTTCAAACGCTTCCTGCTGACCCAATGCATTGTTAATCAGTAGCTGATGATCACAAAACAGCTTTTATCTCTTCGGAAAGTTATATGTTTTGTTTCAGCACAAGTCATGTTTTATTTATGCCTAGCTTGGTATTCATAATGTACTCAGTAAAACAGGCCTCAGAAGTACTGGCATGAGCATGTAGAAATGCTGCATGTTGTTATTTCATCCTCTTTCTTATCTGTATAAAGCCCTTGCACACTCACCAAAGCCCTGACACGATGTGCATTCCTCACCAGCTTGTTTTAACTTCAGTGTCAGTGGGTGTTCTGTATGTAGAGTTGTAGAAACACAGACTTTAAATAAAAAATCCAAATGGTAAAACTGCAGGACATCCTGTCAAGACCTCCCGACTGTTGCTAAAAGTCCGTGAATGACAAAAGGTCAGAAGTTTTTCAAGAAGCCAGAAATACTGGTTTAGGGCAGAGCACCAAAGCAGGAACTAAATTTTTGTAAAATTGCAGAACTTTGAAGATGAAGAAACACAAAAATATTAGTTCAAGACCTCTTTAAAGGACTTGACTATGTGCAATATTTGTAGCATACAATTTACATAGGAGGATGCAGTGAGCTGTAAGGAAGCTGAATTTTAAGACAGAGAAGGTATCTAGCTGCAGGCAAGAAGAAAAACTGCCTCATGTCTGCTAAGCTCCGGAGTTTGTGGTGCTGTCCTGAAATGCAGCTGGAAGAATCCAGAGGCGTATCATGACTGCAAGAAAGCTACATGCCTGGGAAAGGTGTGGTAACTGTTCTTCTATCTTCTAATAAATGTCACTGCAGTGGTTTCACGTAATTTGTGTTGCCGTTCATGGCAGCTTTACAGTTTCTTATGTATCTCCTGTCTAGTCATGAACAAAAGAAAAATAAAAAGAAGATAAAAAGGCCAAGATGAGGGTGGCAGAACACAGCCAGATAGTCTGGCTGAATCCCCTCCAACCACAGGGCTTTGTCTTCCAAGATGTCCCCACTGGGACATCTGTGCTTTGACTGTGCTACTGCTCAAAGCAGAAAGAAAAAAACAACTGTGCTTAAGTTTAAGCAGTCAGATACCAAAACCTGAGACATTTTCATTGTTATGATTGGATTTTAAGTTATTTTTATAGAAATTGAATGTAATTAGCAAAGATGTTTTCACTACAAGTGACACAGTGTATCTGTCTGGAAACCATGCCAAACAAAAGCCAGTAGTTTTAATCTGTAAATAAATTTTAGCTTGTTAATGCCTTATTCTTAATCCAGCAATGTTTTACAGTTGCAGTCTGCTTCTGTATACAGTTCTAGACCTGGAGCAGTATTTGTTTTAGATTTTCCAAAACACCTTGAAAAGTTATGATGACTGTACCTCCTGAAAAAAAAAAAAAAGAAAGAAAGAAAGAAAGAAAGAAAGAAAGAAAGAAAGAAAGAAAGAAAGAAAGAAAGAAAGAAAGAAAGAAAGAAAGAAAGAAAGAAAGAAAGAAAGAAAGAAAGAAAGAAAGAAAGAAAGAAAGAAAGAAAGAAAGAAAGAAAGAAAGAAAGAAAGAAAAAAAAAAAAAAAATCTTGTGCCATTTGATTCTGCTGAAGCAATCCCCTATTTTCATGTGGCTCTCAGCTTGGCAATGCAGTGGGTCCTGAGGACACCCCAAGTCCCTCTTCTTAACAAGTGTCTTGTCCCATCTGTGAGGCCCAGCCATGCAGAAGGGGTGGGATTTGGTGGCTCTGGTCTATTTCCCATGCCTTTGTCCCTCTGTCCCAAGGGAGCATACCTACACTAAGGTGACTTGCATGAGAGTAGAGACATGGAGTCATTAAGGTTGGAAAAGACCTCTAAGATCATCCAGTCCAGCTGCTAAACTTGTCACCTCTTACATCTCTTGGGTTGATAAGAATTAGGAGCATGACAATCTGTGTTCCAGTGCTGCCCCACTCACGTGGTATCAAGATCCTGATACTCATAGAAAACAGCAGCACAGCATGAGGGGAAATTCATGTAATGTTACACATAAATAAAACTGTAAGTGGAAACACTCTGCATCCCCAGGTAATTATTGTGAAATGTGATGCTCCAGACAGTGACTGGACTCAATTTCTTAGTGTCTGAAAAGCCTTCCCCCCACCTCTTTTTTTTTGTGGCATAAACTCCACCTTCTTGGCAGAATGAACAGAGGAAAAAAACAATAGAAAGTAACAGCTTAAGCACTGGTGCTAGGCAGATGCTGTCTCACTAAGGGCAGTTGAAGCATGTCTTATCTTGTGTCTGTGATCCAGGTTGAGAAATCACATCCTTTCTTTCCCCCTTCAGTAAAAACATAATGCTTGAAGGAGAATTAAGCTGAAGCATGATCTATGAAAGCATCATTTTCATTTTATTAGAGCCAGAAATAAGTTCAATTTTTCTTTTACATACTTGCTTTCACATTTAATAAATTAAAATATTATTAAGAAAACACAAATGCAAATATGTAAACATAGTTCTAAGAGAATGCTGACCATTTCCCCAATCTAATTAGGACATTAGGTATGTGTGCATTCTATCAGAAAACAACAGCAGTATTTCTGCAAGCATATCTACATTGTAATTTACTTTGAAATTAAAATCACAAATTTTCAGTTATTGACTTGCTTCACTAAGTACAGCAATTCTTTCCCTCCGCCCACAACTTTTTCAGTTGAACACTGTGTCCTAGCAAAATCTTAGCAGCCTTTAAGAAGCCTTAGAACAATTCCTCCTGTTTTCCAAAAAAATAACCATGTATGTTACAAAGCAAGATGTTAAACTGTATTGGTAGTCACTGTAATTAAGAACAGATTAGCTTACCTAAGGAATTGCACACCTGCTGGTAGGGGCATGCTGGCCTATAAAACACCAAAATGTTTTATTCCAAGTGCACAGAGTGCATTGCACAGCATTAACAATAAATTGTGTCATTAAACATCTGCAAAGTAGGCATTGTGAAGTAACACAATGTATACAATGTTCTTAATTTTGCCTTTTCTACAAGCAAATAAGAGTGTAGGTCTCACAGAGAAGCATAAGTTGAATCTGCTTTGCACTGCACTTTTACTAACAGCTTACACCATGGGAGAGAGTCAAACTAAGCAGCTCACTGTTACCATACCTACAAACACAGCTATGGTTATTACCAACATCCTGAAATTGCAGATTCTTCTAAATGTTCCAGCTTTCAGAGTCAGATTTTCACCTGAGAAATTATTTACATAATTTCTAAAAGACCCTTTGGTGTCAGGAATTTTTCACCTTTTGTGTGTATGTGTGTGTGTATCATATTAATTTAAAATAAGTCACAGAGAATTAAATCTACTTTGTGTTATCAACTCAGATAGGGCAGGAAGAACAAATTCAGGAGTGGCATCCAATGGCGTCTAACCAGTAACTTATGAAGATAAACAGGAATTTGCCAGGTGTATTTTTCTCAAGGGAAAATTTGTTGAGTTCTGCTATTCTATTTTCTCTTTCCTCCATTCTCTCTTCTTCCCAAAGGCAGTAGAAAAGAAGAGGAAACATAAATGGTTTGGGAGGAGAGGAGAGAATGTGTAAAAACCAGCAGTCTGGAGGCAGGTCTTCTCCCAGGTTTCCAAGTTTGGGTCCTATAAAATTGAAGTACATGCACCAGAGCCTCCCAGAGCAGCTAGGGAATCTCTTCCCCTGGACTCACTAACATATCCAGCTTCCTTGCAAGACATTATGTTTCACTAAAAAATATTTTTTTAAATTATTTCTTTTACTCTACTGCATTACTTTTTTACAGAATCTCCAGTTCTCTTGCTCTTGAGCCCCCTTCAGTCACCTTCACGTTCTGTGAACACACTATCTGATTTTAGGAGCACTGATACTTTTTGTATTTGTTTCTCTGTGCTAAAACTTCTGCTAAAGCCCAGGAAGTCCCAGCAGTGTTGCAGTTCAGGGTTTTGATCCTCCTACCTCTGAAAATGCTCAAGTTTTTATAGCTAGCATTTTACTTCAAGGCAGACTTGTTTCGACTCCATGTTATACACAAAGGGGTGCAGAAGGATGATGGATCCAAAACTGGATGATATCACTACACAATAATTTGCAGAGTTTTTAAAGCTCCTTTACGTTTGTTAAACTCCACCTCAAATGTGAAGTAACTGCTCTATTAGAAGTACAAAAACAGCATTTAGCCTGACTTCTTTAAACCTAGCTGCTTTAAAGGTTAATCAAAAAGCACCCACTTGTATGCAGTCCCTGAAACAAAGGATCAGACCATGTCATTCACGTTCCTGGCCTTTTTCCACCTCAGTGTTGAAAGTCCTGTTTTCCTTTTGCAACAAACATCCTCGACAAATTATTTAACTTTTCAGTAAACCAGCATTTTAAATTATAAGCAACTGTTACAGAAAGGCCAAACATTCTGCATCACAACCAGGCAGCAATGCAATGTTGTATGAATACTTAAAAATGGAAATTTCTTCCAAGTGGCCATCATTATCTTCTTATAGCCTGGAATATGTTGTTTGTTTATTCCAAGTCAGAAATACAACCTATGAAGATTACCCAGTCAGAAAATTGTCTGGTCTCTTGTGTTTGAGCCAAACCCAATATTGCTGCAAAGGGATGAAATTTCAGTAAAGTCAATGGAGTTATGCCAGTGCTTAGTTTAGTCAGCACAGTACTGTCATATGCCCATACGTAAAAGTCGGATGGAAAAATTTATTTCATGCTGTAACTATAAATACTATAACTTAATGAGGCTCCCTACCCCATTTTTTCTCCATTGACTTTCATTCTACAAAAATCACTGACATTGATTCTACAATAATACTATATGCTAGAATAATGTATTACTATTATAATACTTTTTTTTTCTCTCAGCAGCAAGAATTCCGTAAGTAAAATGACAAGGTATTCTATTCTATGCTGGTAGAATAAAATCCAGTTTAATTGGGCATTTCTATACTCACCCATCACAACCCCTGCAGATGTGTCAGAACCAGCCTGTACCCTGTACAATGCTTTAAAAACACTCTGGGTTTGATATACCTGACTCTCTATAGCATAATTTGCTTATGTCTTGTGCCTTGTATCTTTCTCACAGTAAACTAATAAACACATAGAACATACATTTTTAGAGAAACCCTTTTTACTCAAGAAGGTATAAAACTACTGAAATGCACAAATTGGGCTGCACTGGTTTGTACTGACCAACAGTGCCTAGCAGATTTGTTTTATCAGACCTCCGGGCTAGTACATGACGTGTATGAATCCACCACAGTATCCTTAGGCTGTTTAGCTTTTGACTTAAAATGAACACAGACAAGAGTGCTTATTAAAAGTAACTTAGCAGCTCTGGCTTGGCTATAAGATCATTCTACTTTTAACACATTACTAGAGTAACCAAATTGATCTGGGAGGCGTAAACACGTAACCTGATCTTTGGTCACTTAGAAAACAACAAAAAATAAAGCTCCTAAGTGAGCATGTAACTTTCAATATATATGAGTAAAAGAAGCATAGAAATTTAAGTATTGCTGCTTGAATTATTGGGGACAGTCCTATTCATTTAGGAATTCCATGGTTTAAAAACTGCACGTCATGTAGTGCATTGCTGTACCATTCTAATATTGTGAGTAAGAATATCTGGTTAAATCGCTTAAAATTAAACTGAAGAAACAAAATTGCAATTTTTTGTTTAGTGCAGGATAGTGTGATACAAATATGCTTTATACTTTGACAATTTAGTTCTTGGTCTTACTGTTTTCTGAGCCAAGTCAGAAGGTCAACCCACACAACAGGAATGTCTCCAGGGCTTCTGAAGGAAAAGTAATTGCCGTCTGTTTACAAGGTAAGAGACTTGAAAGATTTAAACAGAACACATTAATAGGGAAAGATAAATAAAAATATAAAAATAAATTAAAAAAAAAAAAAAAATATCAAAATGTTGATCTGGCTGCATCTTTCCAAAACAACATTATGCACAAGCTTCCAATGTGAAAATTACCAAAAAAATCTTATACTGAAACAGGAGATGACAAGCAGTCAGGAATCCAAAATGGAGAGCCACAAAAATGGATTAAGGAAGGGGAAGAGGCAGTCATACACACAACTCCCATCTGCACACTGCCCCAGCAAATGCTCCCTGAAGTCAGTTCATTCATGGAAGTTCTTGTTCAATGACACCACTGGCAATATGTTAACTGAGCCTTTCATGGTGTTGGCCCTGCTGGAACACAGCCCCAGCAGTCACCGTGACAGGATCTCAACTTTGCACAGCCACTGCAGCTAACAGATAGAACAGGAAAAATAAGAAAGAAGTAAGAAGACAGCTGTAATAAAATATCTTAAAATGCATGATAATACTCCTTGTCTTTCATTTCCATGTTTGAAGATAGTTGCAGCCAGGATAAACTCTCAAAATTTCAATTAAAACCACAAGAAAACCATGCATGTTGCATCATATTAAGGTGTAAATCACAACCTAATTTAAAAAATTATAAATTGAATAATGTATTTCCAAAACACATTTGCTGCATTTTTATGTTACTGCTTTCAGATGTTACGGGTAGACAGGAACACATAACCTCTGAAAGCTGACTCTAACAGACCTCTAGAGTAAACTGAAATATCTAAAGCTCTAGAAGTACATTACAAACTCTAAAGGCTCCACAATATAACCATATGTACTCAGTGCTATAAACCTTTGAGCTTATACATTCTGAATTAAGTACACCAGTCTCCCTTGCATGGAGATAAGGAAACCAATCTGTGTAAAACAAAAACTACCAACCATCCCACTAAAATCTATATTTACTATTTGCTGAGTCATGCTTTAATTGCTGAAACTACCTATACAAAAGCATTGAAAAATCACCAGAAAAAATATTATTGAGTCCCACTGAATGTTGAAAATAAAATTTCACCTTGAAAAATATGCACATCAGTTCTGAAGCACAAAGAAGTTCTAAAATACAGATGAATCATCAACATTTTATTTCCATCATGTACATGCGCCCAATGTAAAAAATACGAAGAATTAAAATATACTGAAACCCTCTTGGAGTTCACCATCATGAAAAAACCAGAATCTATTGGAAGTTCAAATCTGTATGTACAGAGAAGAAAAGAAAATGTTGCAAGATTAGTTCCCTCTTTTCAAAGAGCAGATAAGTTAGTAAATACAGTAACTTCCATTGGGCTGGCAAGTGAGCCAAGTTGGATAAGCAGATCCAGATATCTAATTTGAGAGGCTGTGAATTGTTTTTCCTTATCTAATGAAGTCCCTTATTTTCCCTCACTGTTTTTTTTAGCATATTTTTCATATGACTTTCAAATATAATTTTACATGAAGTATATATGGGTACTCAAACTGGACCATATGGTAAAAGACTCTTTGCTAAAGACCCATTTATTTAAAATACAAGTGAACACTCACTGAAATTGCTGGGTTTGTAGATTCTTGATCAGCTATATCTCCAGCTGCAAAGATTTCTCACAGAAATTATTTTTGCTGTCCCAAGCAGTGATTGCAATTTAGGGTTTAGTAACCCCTGAAACTCAGCCACATCAAACATTTCCACAGGCTCAGGCTGTGTATTGCAGGTCCTCCCTGTCTGGTGGTGATTCCATACAGAGCAACACAATATGGACTTACAAGTTCTGTGGTTAGATATACAAGAAAAAAAGGGGCAGATAGAAGAGTTTCTAGTGTTGAAGAGGACAAGGGCTCAAGGTCCATGTGACACTGGTCAGTGAGGAAGCTCTGATTCATACATATGCAGAGTTTGCAAACCCACTTGCAAAGGCTTGAAAAGTGATTTCATGGAACCATACAATCACAGAATGGTTTGGGTTGGAAGGGACTTTAGAGATCACTTAGTTCTAACCCTTCTGCCACCTTGCACTAGACTGGGTTGCTCAAAGCCCTGTCCAACCTGGCCTCAAACACTGTCAGAGATAGAGCATCCACCACTTCCTAGTCTAAACCTGCCCTCTGTCAGTTTTAAGCCATCACTCTTTGTCCTATCAATTTGACTGACTGGACCTCAGTAATGACTCCAATAATTGTATGAAGGATGAATAAGCATGTTAGGACCACAGAACAAATTATCCAACTAGTCATGCAACTGAAATCATACAGTTTACCACCCCAGCAGAGGACACTTTCGAAGGAATTCAGGGTAAGGTTTTCCCAAGCCCTCATCCCCCATATGGTGAGCTCTTTGCAAAATCTGTCAGAGACAGAGAGAAAGAGAGAGTGTTCTCACAAAGAACAAAAAGCCAGATTTCTGAATGTGCTCTTCCCTCACCCACACTCTTATCAGCTCTATTTTTAAATACAAAGCTAGCTCCATAGAATCTCCTGAGATTTGACAGTTGGTCACACTGTCACAGATTAAACAGAAGAGTGGCAGACTGGCTGGACTTGCTGCTCAGTACAGCAGAGAGGGAGTCCCTGCAAACATCACAGTGTCAGGAAGCAGCATTTTCTGGATGGCAAATGAGTGTGATGCAGGTCTGCCCCTGTTCAGGACACACAACACAAAGCCTTTCATCGTATTTCAGCTTTGATGCAGACACTGCCAGCAGCTTTAGCCCTGCTCAACTACTGCAAATGAGTAGGCAACAGATTTACTGGCTTGCTTGTATCTACAGAATAGCTGGCAATGCATCATCAGAGTTATTCATGACAATCCGTGTGTGGGTGTGTGTTGAGGCTTTCAAAGAGAGCTGTAAAATATCTGTTTCTTCAGGCCTTCATGGTATAGAGCCTCTCCTCAAAATCTTTCACTCTTACTCTGCCATGCAGCTTCAGACATCACTTCCAAACTCGTGGGAGTGAGGCCTGCTGTGGCCATTTCAAAGATGATGAAAGCTGAGCACACAGCAGCCCCCTATGGACTTGGGGAGAGGGAGTCCAGAGCTCTCCAGTTTTAATGTTTTCCTGCTAGACAGTGCTAAATGTGCTTACTACCCATAGATTTGTTTATTCATAGCTCAGTGAACTGATGTTTTGATTAAAATTGGTTTTGTTGTAACAGTGGTGTCATTATTATTACCTAGTTTCAATGCCTTTAAAAATAAACACAGTTCATATCCAAGCAGTTCAGTTACCTCTGTGCTGTGCATGTCTGTTACAAAGTATCAAAGAATATATAAAATTAAAATTAATGCACTTTTTAGAAAATTACTGTTTTCTTAATACAATTAATTACAATTGTCTGAACCCTTTAATACTACCCAGCTGGCTAATAGGGAAAGAATGGTTATATTAGACAGATTTTTATTAAAGACAGCTTTAATTTTTCAAACAGCACAGGTTTTTCTGGCTGGCAGTGTCAGCTTGCCTAGTGAAAACTGTTTTCCCTTGGAAAGAAGAGATGGGTATAGGATGTACCCAAGAAAAGACAATTCCTCTTGGCTGACCTAAGCAGAAGTATTGGCTTGGGTCTCTGAAAGGAGTTCTTTCTTACTGCTGGTAAGTTGTTCAGCAGCTACACAGATGGACTGTTTTTTGTTTGGGTTGTTTTCTGGGGGGTTTGGGGTGGAGGGGGATTTGGTGTTTGGTTTTGGTTTTGGTTTTCTTCCCAAAAGAAAAAATAGGGAGGTTGAAATTGGCAGCAAGCTCATAACACATTTTGGAACCTTAGCAGATGGTAATGAAGAGAGTCGTGTGAGATATAGTAAAGAAGGTGATTTTCCACATCTGCAGAATAGGAATGATGGGAATTAAGAAGACAATTCTGAAATAGCATTAACTCCCAGACTAAAATTAGGTATAGTTAGTTTTGCAGAAATAAGAAACAGGCTCCTTGTTGGAGGTCTAAATTTTCATTTGCCTCTTGAACAGCATGAAGGGCACTGTCTGTTCTCACTAAATAGCAACAGTCAAGTGTAATGTTCTGAATGCTACACAGAAACATATATATGTACCATGAAGTAGAAGGAATGTGACAGTATCATGTTTTAGAGCTTTCATGTTCTCTTCAAAAACTCTTCAGTTCAGAAACTATTCCAACTTTCTTTGATGTAAAAGTTTTAGGCAGAAAAATAAGTAGATTGATAAGCCTTTTCTTGCTTGCTTTCATGAAGTCTGGGCAGCCAGTAGAAAGAAAGAAAGGAGAAACAGAAAAAGAGTGAGAAGAAAGCTCTGAAAACGTGCAGATTTGCTTCATCTTGGAGACGGTAGGAGGGAAGTTTGGAGAGTAACATTACACTAATTCCTCTTTGGAATAATTTATAAAATTGGATATGCAGATAATTCACATACTGTAAGCAAAATTGGCCTGGAGACCACACAACCCAGCAGACTGCAGAGCTTCCAGAAGGCCCAGCTGTTCCTGTCCTTCAGGACACATCCTTGCTCAGTGCTTTGCTTACAAGCTGAGGTCTTTTTTGTCACTGTAAACAAAGAGAAATTCAAACCAAGCAGCCAGCCCTGCTCACTGTCTATACATAGAGATTTCTGAGAAAGATGAAGAACGATCCCAGCTTGTCCCAGCAAAAGGACATTGCTTAAAGACAGTTATTTCCTTCCTTCAATTTGCATTGTCCTTACTCTCACTTGTATATGGACAACTGTTAAATTGAGAGAAAGATAAAATAGAAAGCCATGGAAAAAACCTAATAGGCATATTCCCTTCTGGGCATTAATATAAACAATGAAGAAGTTACTTTGGTTACCTTGTTATCTGTCCTTGTTCCCGTTAGGAAGGCTTGCAATTCCATTTACAGACTCCCCCTCCATAGTGAAGCAGTGTTCAAGCACAACTATGCATTTCCAAATGGCAAGATAGCAACCACATGTTAACAATTTCCTTCTCAAGACCTAGATGCTGCAAGTGAAAAATCATGCCTTGGCTTTCTGCCTGCTTCTGTCTGGCTTAATTAGCTGATCACACCAACAATCTCAGCTAGAATGATTCTTAGTAAAAGGGTGAGGGGCTGCTTGAGCAGAACTGGGTGAAGCTTTACACTGAGCTACTACCATAGCAAGATCCAAGAAGAAAGGATCAAGGGCTTTGGCTCAGCACCTTCCTTATCCAGACAGAATTTGAATTTTTGGAGACTGAAAGCAGGATTCTAAATAAAGCCTGATGCCTTCTGAAACTGCAATACACCAGTTCAGACATTGGTTTGGAGGGATTGTTCCAGTCACTGTAGAAAAAGAGAATCACTGTAAAACCAAGAGCAAATCTTTATCACAATCTCCCAAAGTGCTTTGGATTTAGAATCACTTTGTAGCAGTGAAAATTACGTTGAAGAGGAAGAATCAAAAATATTTGCTCCATTGTCTTAGCTTTCTTTTTTTTCCAGTGACTGTGTGTCATCAGCCCAGTCATAAAAAACTGTATTTTCCCTCCCTCTTTACTACTTGATAGTGGCACTACACAGCATAGTAGCCCCACTTCTGTAGTATATTCACCAGCACAGAACTCATGTTTTTCTGCTTTGCCTGGAGGACTGTACAAAATAAAATTTTCCATGGTAATGAAGTCAACATGACATGTCCCCATTTCCTAATGCAACCCTGAAAGTGCTGAAACAGCAGTAAAACAAACGCTTAATAGCATTTATGGTTTAAACACACTTAAGACAAAGATCCTAAAGCCTTTACAAAAACAAACTGCACTTCTCAACCATCTTGCAGTGTCCACTACAAAGATTTTCCAGCTACAGATTAGTTTTAGTTCAAGTTTAAACTCAGTAATTAAGGCATACAGACTGAAAGTGCATCTAATTACCATAGTGAGTTTAAATGGTTTGATTTTTTTCCCCCCCAGTTGAAGATATCATGCATAGATCTCCAGTGAAGACATGATGGTTTATTCACATCATCCCACAGATGAAGAGAGTCCCATGTGTTTATTTGGTGCAGGGCTGGTTTACTTCAGCAGACGGGTGCATATTAGCAAACTGAAAAGGAATGCAGCGAGCCATCTCCTATAAACACCATTTGGCTATTTAAGCCTACTCTGCACTAGAAATAGAATTATATCTCACAAACACCACCAAATGCTGGAGCATATAATTTATTCACTGCACGCTATATTATTTTCAAATCAGATTTTATCTGTCTCTGACTATATAAAGCTGGGGGAATATTCTCATACACATGGAACACTTCTGCACTGAGGAATTATATCACACTGGAATCAATTTACAGGCTATGCATTGAAGATCAATCTAGAAAGCAGATTCAGATTTTGATGTGAATCTTGCTTCTGGTTCAGTGACTGACCTCAGACATGTTCCCCTGCATTTGTTTTTCACATTGCTTTTCACTGAGATTTTGCTGGCTCTGCCTTCCTTGCTCCTATACCACTGTTGCCTATCACTGTCCTATACCTTCTGTTGCCACCTGTCATATCTGCTGCTTGCTTAAACACAGCCTCTGGAATGCTGTCTTCTCCAAGCCAAGAACAAGTATCTCCGGTATCTATTAATATTCCCACAAACACTGTTCATCCAGGTGAAGACCATGCAGTCAGGTCTGTAGTCTGCAAACTTTCCTACAAATGCTGCCTTCTTTTGGCCAAGTAAGGACCATAATCCATTTTAGTGTCTCAGCATGTTAAGATGGTACAAATCTTAAAAAAAAAAAGGTTACATTTGATGCAGGCAGATAACGAAACTTTAGGACACAGCCCTGTCTAATCCATCTATTTCAAATTGGAAGTTTGAAGCATACTTTGGACTGTACAGTTTTGCACACACAGGATATGCTCTGATCTTTTGTGTCTCCTCCTTTAGTTAAGCTAAGTTTTCACACCGACAGCAGAGCTATTGTGTGCCTGACATTTACTGCTGGAAATGGATGCTGTGTCTTGGCAATGAATGGAAAATCTGAGCATTAGCAATGAAAAGATATCTTCAGAGTGTTCCTTGGTCTCTTGTTAGTCATTCAACATAGAGGAATTCAGCACAGAGGAAACACACTGGGTGAATGTCAGTGTTCCCAGCTCTGCCTGAAGAAAGAAAAATCCTGCTATAAAACAGAGTATGGGCACTGAGCATGACAGGATCCAGATTTTCAGTGCACACCAATGAAAAGCTTCCTGACAGCAGAGTTCCAGTAACCCAGCTGGGGTTTATTTGGGAAACGTGCTGTTTTCCACATAGGAAAGTAAATTGGGATGCTTGTTTTCAGGTTGCATGGAAAAATCTAATTGCTCTAACTAATTTGTATTTAGATGCAGCTTTACAGCCTGCAGCAAGAAGACATAGTCAACAGGCTGGAAAGTATAGCGTCATGTGAAGCAGAAGTTCCCCATTTTTTTATAACCTCCCTTGATAATGGTGTCCATGTTCTATGTCTGACTGGATTTCCAGGAGACAACACAAGCTCTTTTTGCAGGTATGGCTCTAAGGCTTTGCATTCACTCACTCCTTCACCATGTACATATCACTTACCACCTCCACCTGAGTCTGCTTTTCTGTCTCTCTGAATCAGTGTCCTCTGCTGAGACAGCAAACCCTTTCCCAGATGAAGACAATTCCCACCATGCAACCTTTTAAATAGTAATTCACAGCCTGGGTGACATCCCAAATGCTGTATGCCTGGCCACTGTGTGCACAGACTGGCACCACGAGGGGACTGCAGCCAGCTCCAAGCTCTGCCTTCCACAGGCTCCCTCTGGATGTGATGTGTGCACAGGGCTCCACAGATTTATTCCTTGCAGTGTCTTCATAGGTAACGATCTGAGGATGTACAGAATAAGCCACAGAGCCTATGCAATACAAAAGTAACCTGGGTTACTCACAAAATCTTGTAATACTCCAGATTTCTAATCTAGAATTTGTATGTCTATCAAGCCAGAACCAAATAAAAAGAAAGAGTTTAGACAAGGCACAAGATGGTTGGTGTAATCTCCCTGCCCTTAGCAATGCCATGGGGATGATGCTCTTCTGACTGATGTGTTGTGTAATGATCTTTTGCATAAAATTATTCATACAATTAGACTGACAGGTGCTGTCTAAAAGATCTGTTGAACATTTATGCCCTGTGTTTTCTCATTTTATTAATCTTGAAAAATAGGGAATATATCCAGCCAGTCAAGGTGACACTCCAAGTTGCTCTTTTTGCAGTACCATCTCTTATAAATATTACTTACAACAGCTGTATTTAACTTCATGCTGGCACATAGATTAAAAAAGAACCCACATTTCAGTTGTTTACAGATTCTAAACAAAGGACAATTATTTGGCTATGGAAAAATTATCTAACTACTTATCTAAAAGCTGTTTCCATCAGAGTTTCAAGAACTCAGGGAAGGAGAGGGAGGAATTTAGTGAAAATTCTTAGCAGTTCTTAAAGTAGACTAAAGTTAAGCAGAAGCAATCAAGGATCTGACTTTCAGAAATTGTCATTTTAATTTATGTTAAGAAAGATTAAAAGTTTCTGTCTTTTCTTTATGTCATTATTAAGGTACATCATTACACATGGGCTTTTTGTTAGACAAAGTTTTCCTGGTGAATCATGATGAGGTATAGCTTTGACTCTTAAATGATATATAATTGTTTAATATTTACATTTTTCACACATTTTTGGTAAATAAATTCCAGTACTCACGGAACAGTGTGTTTACTGCACAATGCAGTTTTAAAACATGCAAAAAACAATTCTGCACACAAATGTTTCTGTGGGAGAGTTAAAGTTGTAGTATTTTGGCACCAGAGCAACAGGGCATGAGGCAAGCTTTTAAATTAGACAAGCAAGAAAATGTGGTTATTTGAAAGAAGTAACTTGGGATAAAATATTTACACAAGCCAAAATCTAATCAAGGTGCTTGCTTCAAGAAGTGTGTTTACATGGGTGCTAATATACTAAAAAAACCTTCAAGAGGACACACATGAACATAAAATGAGACAAATGCATTTACAAATCACGTTACAGGTCAGTGAACAAAAGATGCTGCCCTTGACACATAGTTACTGGTCTATAAAGAGAGATGTTGTTTAATCTTAGCCTGATTTCCAGTGGACAGATGGCATTATTTTGCAGAGCCTGTGCTCTCACAAGGCCTTACATCAACATTGCCACATCTGTAAAGTAACAATTCCCCACTAGGTAACAGGCTCCAGACTCAGTGATTTTTACCCCTAGAACTGCCTGGAAGGACACATGGGAATATCAGTGGGAAGGCAGCAGTGCTGCCTTTTTGGCTGGTGCACTCCTGTTCACTGTGCTATCCATCAAGTGCAGCATGAACAGGCAATGCCGTGCAGCTCCCCAGGACACTGCAGAGAGGAGGGAGAACCATCAGAGAAAATTACATCAGCTGTCCTGCAGAGCATGAAGAGAGAGCCAGCAGGGCCCAGTGCACCTTCCTTTATGCCATCATGATGCCATTTGATGGAAACCAGCTGCTCTGGTTGTGTTCTTCACACTATACCCAGCCCTGCCACCAGAACATGCAGACGAGATCCAAGTGTCTGATGCTGTTATGCTTTTCTTTGTTTTCAGTAATTTCATGTACTTATGTAGATTGATGTTCTTGTAATTAAAACAAACAATCACTATCAACAAATCTCTCAGACCTTTAACAAAATTTAAACTGTTTTCCATAAGCTAAGTCAGCATTGACAATGCAGTATTAAGCCTAGTAAAAAAAGACTTTTCAAAATGTATCTGCCCATTTCACAAGTTAATATATCTGAATACATCTTTAGTGGCACTCCATCTCTTGTTATTCAGAAACTTCCTGTCAGAAATAAATCCTCTTGGCTTGCTTTACCAGAGGAATTGCTGCATACATGCCAAATCAACAAATCACAGGGTAATTCATAATGATGGCTTAGCAAGTAAGTGATAGCAAGTGTTGCATGCATCGGAGGACTAGATAAATCTTAGAGATGAGAGGGATAAATGTTCAACCCCTCATTCCTAGATTTGCATTATTAGTGCCCTTATTGATGCCTAACATCAGTGGGATAACACTGTTTATGTTAGGTTTTGTTGTTTTTTTTCCTGAAGAAAATAAATCAGGATCAGTTTGGATGTGGCCTTGTTCTCAGTTGAGACAGGTGGATCCCTGGCTGTCCTAGCAGATAACCTGTTCCCTGAGCTGCACAGGGTCCTGGGGAAGTCCCTGGCCCCAAAGCTTCCCCTGTGCTGCCTCCCAGACTTATATTGTAGGGGAAGAGTTGCCCTGTGCTGCCTGGATGCCCACCACAGCATGGGTGGCCTGGCAGCAGACAGAGCCAGCAGGAAGAGAGCCACATCACGAGTCAAGTCAGCCCTGAGCCAGGCTGCCTCCCCACTTGCTTCTTTGCTGAGCTTGAAAGCAAAATGGACATCTCGCTGTGGAAAACCTCTATGCCAGTGCATCAAGCATTCTCCTGCTGAGGATACCTGCCAGGAGGCACCCCAGCACTGCTCCTGCTGCCTGGCAGAGCCACTGAGGCACAGAAAGGTGTCCAGCCAAACGAGGGACAAGCTTTACCCCCGGAGCAGTGGGCTTTCTGATGGGATCATACTGCTCCTGGGCCAGGAAATGCCTGGGAACAGTGTTCTTTCTCCTTAGCTGCACAGCTGCACTTCGTCTGCCAAACTGGTCTGTCTCAAAAAGTGATTGTCACAATAAATTCTCCCAGGAGGAAGAGAAGTTTTTTTTATGTGTAGTAAGATAGCAAAGCATACAAACAAAAGAGATTTCACAAAAAAAATCTATGATTATTTTTCTGGAGCACACACAAAAGCTGCTGTGTTTGGCAATTAATTTAACAGTCACTTGTTTTGTTCAACTCTTTACCTTTAAATAACACTCTTTAATTCTCCTGTGCTGTTTTATCTCCCTGTTCCATGATGCTTCTGCAGGAAAAATTACCTCATATATTTGCACCTCCCATATTTGCACACTGTAAAGTTCATAATTAGAAAATAAACAGGAAAAACCACCCTTTGAATTTTGCACAGACTAAAGCATCTCTCAAAACAAGAGCACTGAACAAAACCTTCCTGCCATTTTATTTTTTACTTCCAGGGCCAGGTTTGGAGCATTTTTTGTACACATATCAGTGTACAGTACAGGAAGTGCAGAAAGGCAGGAGCTGCAGTGTGCTCAGTAGTGGTAAGATTCTATGGGTCCAATCTAGAGAAAGCCATGCAGGAATCCTAAGAAAGAAATGTTGTTTTACATGGACTACTTGTCTTTTGTACCAGTAGCTTTCTAGTTTCTCCTCTTCTATATTTTACATCATTCCTGTTAGTACTGAGAAAAAAATCAGGCTTAGAATCTAAATCCTAAGACTCCTGTAAAAGTTTTGACACAGACCTGCATGTAAGTCTTTTGAAGCTAAACGTATTTCTATGATTCTGTCATTTTTATTCTTTGCTCAATTCTCACCTTTTACTGTGTTCTTCATAAACAGTTACACAGAAGTGCAGGGTTTGTTTTACACCTAAAATCAAATTTCATTTTCTGCTGCTTCAGAAAAGGAACAGACTACTTGTGCTGAAAATGGTCTCCTCTTACAGCCTTTGCTTCCCCAGCACATTTCTATCCCGAAGCAAAGTGCTCTGCCATTTCTTCTGTGTGATCTGAGGTGGTGAAAGTGCTTTGTTATCCAATTGCCAAAAAACCCTAAGCCAGCAAACCCAGGGATTTAAACTAGCTCAAAAAGAACTTAACAAACCAGACGCCTGTGGAGAGCTGCTCCTCCTCCAAAGGATTTATGTCTTTCTCTACAGATCACAAAAATATGTAATGGATCAAGAAGATAACCACAACTATAAAGAGAAAAGGTATGTACCCTTACATCCTATTCTAAAATGTCCTACATACAAAACTATTTACTGTAATCACTACATGAAACATTCATTAGTTTTGCACACTCTTGTAGGAACACTAGAAAACATTTTTCCACATTAAACAATGTTAGTTTTCACTTTTTTGTCCTGTAGCTAGTATTTTATGGGTTTGCATGCTGAGTCTCTTCTTTAAAATTCTTCTGTGCAACTTGATGACAAGTGTATAATATCTTCACAATGGAAGTAAAGCATTTGAAATCATGGGGCCATATTCTGCACACACTTAGTCTACTGCAAATCCCAAGTAAATCTGCTGACTTCATTTAAACTAGATTTATAATGAAATTCAGAAATTGACCCGTACTTCCACTGATTAAGCTTCAAAGTCATTTACTTATGACCTTTTCTGAGTACAAAGACATTTTAGAGAGTGTTACATAAGCATCTTGCTAGATACAGTACAACTTCAGTTAAAAAACAATGATGGCAACAATTAAAGTTTCTCCTTCAATCTTCTTTAGTACTGCTGGAACAAGAAAAAAATATTACCTTTTTCTGAAAGCTCTACAATATTATTTTCACTTATGATCCTGTTCTCTAGCTCAAAGAAACACAAAAGGTACATGTAGAAAAGTTACTTGGTGACACAGTTAATCCCCTGCAAAACATTTTTTTCTTTTTCTTTCTTTTTTTTTTTTTTTTTTTTTTTAATTTAACATTTTCTTCAGCACCCTCTCATATGTTTTGAAGAATACAGCTTCCAGCACTTCTCAAGGAACTAATCTACAGACTCTCCAGGATCTCAGTATGCTGACTTGGGAACTGTGAAATAGCAGCCCAGTCCAGGATGGTATCTTAGTGAAAAATAAAAGTAGGAATGAAGTAAGAAAAACCTCAAACCATAAACCAAGATGAAGCCTTTGAGATCTACCTGAGACAACACCACCTCTGGAATTTTATTGTTTTGCACTACCCCAAATGTTTTCCCTCTGGAAAGCACTGTCCATAGCCTCTGTCATGGAGCACTGAATCCATCTCATAGCTTCACTTGGTGATTTTTAGACCCACCAAACATTCCTAATAGGATAGACAGGCCTGGAAGTTGGGCTTGTTTTTGGCACCACACCCGCACTGCTCATTCAGAGCTGGGAGCAGTTGGGATGTGGAGTTTTGCATTATCAGTGTAATTGTGCTGGGGTGTGCATTCAAGCAGAGGTTGCACAGCACAAGGTTTGCAACATGTATATAGAGAGACCACACAGATCATTATTCCTACATGTAAATACAAGCTGCATTATCTCTTTTTTTTTTTTTTTTTTCAGTTATTGGTAGCAATTTTTCAATCTGTATGGAACATATGTTGAACTTGGGAAGTCCTTTTGGCTACATGGAAAAGGAATTACTCATTTTGTTATGCTTCCATTCAGGCTACTGATCACGTCAGGCTCATCAGAATCACAGAACAGGCTGTGTTGGAAGGGACCATCAAAGATCATTGAGTCCCACTCCCAGCCCTGCACATCATTCCAAGACTTTTCAGCCATTTTCCACGGCAAAATAAATTCCTGCTACTACAAGCCCATGTGCATTACATATTGTGTGTTTTTACCCCTTCACCTCAGCATTTACTTTTACCATGCTATTTAATTTGGTCTCAGCATTAATGCACTGCAGGAAACTATTAACACATGAAACCTCCCTTTTCACAGATATGATCTCCTAATTAAACACAGAGTTAATTACCTCAGCCTTTATAACTGTGATTAATTCCAACAAGTTAACCTTTATTTTCCTTCTATGCTCAACCCAGGATACTGCTTTGGGTGCTTGCTTATCCCACTAAAACCCTCTCCCTGAACACTGCCTCCAAGCAATGGCTCGCCATAAGTTTGGGGAAGGAGGAGCTGGTTGTCTCCACAGAAGCTTTTTGTTCTCTAGCTCTGCAAGTCCTCCAAATCCAGGAGCTGGGGCCAAACAGAATGGGCTGAAGAAAGATGCCTCCTATCTCAGCCTCATAGTTATTTCTTCAAGTCCTGGCAATGTGAGCCAAAAGTTGCCTGACAAAATAAGCAAGAAGGGCTTAGAAAATGTAAATGGCAGATTGCTCCAGCCAAAACACAAAATACTGCTGGAATATTGGTAGAAGAATTGTATCTCATGTGCAACAGGTGCCCTGAATGTGAGCTAAGAAAGACTTGGAACTTGGCCTTTGTGTGTCTCTACTTAAGAGCTGCCAAGCTCATCTGACAGAACACCTACAATGACATGACCAATTCAGAACTACAGAATCATTTAGGCTGGAAAAGACCTTTAAGATCATCAACTACAACCATAAAGCTAACCTTGCCAAGATACCAATGGAAATTGATTACGTTTCAATTAGTTATTGTTATTTTTCTGCTTCTATTTTGAAACCACTTGGAACTACCCACTGCAGCTGATGCCTGATCACAGCAGAACTACAAGCTCAAGCAAATTAACTGAATCTATGCAAAGGACTGCTGATGGTTTAAGTTGGGGTCTGTCTGCAGTGAGTAATGCAGTGTGCATAGCCAGAGTGGGAATTTGCAGCCCACAAACTCATCTGCACAAGGCCTTTTCATCGTCACTGGGAAAGCAGACTAAGTTACTGTCATATACATTGTATACCAAAAACTCCCATAAAGAATATAGTTCAAAGCAGCTAATGAACTGTATATTCAGATCCTAAGTGAGTATATCCACTAAGTGTCCACTTATTGTTCCATGTATTAATAATATACAACCTAAATGAGAAACCGTATGAATTGGTGAACCCTGTGTTTCCTTTTGTGTTATGGCAAAAATAAAAAAAAAAACCCCAGAAACAATAATAGGTTGAGGTAGCAATGGGAAAGTGGGGGGACTTGTACTCCAGTAATCTACACAAGCACTCAGTTCTTCTCCCACCCAGCTTCTCCCTCTGCTCCCCCTGCATCAGAGCTCAGTGTCTGCCCCATGGCTCAGGTGTCCAGCCCTGTTCCCTGGTTTGGTCACTCACTCTCCTGCCTCCTCAGGGCTTGCTGCAGCCCAGCAATGGCCCCAGCTGGCCCAGCAGAGCAGCCTGTTTCCTGCACGCCTCCTGACTTTCCACTGAACTGCCCTATGATCATCACAGTTAAACAAATAAGAGAATTTTCAGTTTAGAGAGTTTAATTATCTTCGGTTTAATGCTTGTCAGAAGTCTTTTCCTCCTGATATAACTGATGTGAAATTCCAGGAAATGATCAGTTAAACCCAAGGAGATCTGAGTGGACACTTGTGCTGGCTGGACACACACACAGAGCGTCCAGCCAGGACAGTCCCAGAACACATCACCATGTTAGAGCATGCTGCTTGAAGTTTTTACAATACTGTTTTCTGCCATATTCTAATTCATAATATGCAATTTTTCTCTGTCTCCCATATTTGTGGGATCCCACAGGTTCCTGGCCCTGTGGGAGAAGGGTGAGGTGGGTGCCCCACACTCAGTCACAGAACCATGGAGGTGTTGCACATGGCTCCAGCCTGGGATATGTGCCTCTGGATGCCAGTCCAGGCCATGAGTCCTGACAGAGGAAGTGTGGCCCTTGTGGCATCTGCTCTGCTTCCCAGGCTTAAAAGCAGGGAATGAAAGAGAATAAAACCCCTCTCAAAAGCAGACTCTTCCTGACACCCTGTGTCTGTATAATCTCAGTCTCTTGGCTGGGGTCTGTGGAGTAGTGCCAGCAGGAATAGCAACACAGGGTTACTCTTTCCCACCACCTCCAGCAATACTGCTCACCAGAGATGTGTTTTTGTCACATGTGTAAGATAATTTCCTAAACAAAAGATTTAAATACACGTTACTAATCTTATTTGGATTCTGCCCAGAAGAACTAAACAAAAGCCTTTTAAATAATAAGGTAATGATAGCAAAATCATATTATTGTATTTTAGAAATATTTATTCAAAGCTGTAAGAAAAAACCTACTCAAAATATTCAGGCATGTACCAGCAGTTCTATCATTTGGGCACATATTTTATGGGGGTTTTTTGAGACTAACCCTTTGATTATATATATATTTTTTTTGTTCAGTTTCCCATGGCCTGGCTGTTTTTTCCCCATTCCTTGCCCCTCTGTGGGTAATCACATTCTCTCTACAGCTTCCTCCTCACTCCACTTGGATGTCCTCTTCTGGGGTCATGCCTTCACCTTCTCACCATCTGCCTTGCTTGGGTGTTTGCTCAGAGAAGTTTTTCTTGTTATGGGACCTCTGAACTGATGCCCCTCTCTGCACCCCTCCAGCTCTGCCTCTAGGAGCTTTGGAAAACTGAATTAATGAGTGTAGGCAGCATAATTTTGAAAGGTGCCAGGCAATTTACATAAGATGGAAAGACACACTTTTACAGCATCAAAGCCTCTGCAGGAATAAAGACACCTCTTGGCCTGAAAACAGAGCTCTTTTACAAGAGTTTTTGTGCCTAACCTTTTATAATGTTCTGTTCTTTAAATTACAATACAACTGAATTCTCTTATTTGAAACACTGAGTGAGGAGGCTGCTATTTAAAAGGGGGTCAGAAAAGGTCAACCTGTTTCCCTGAATGTCCAGCAGAAGGACAGGGTTGTGTCCTACAAAAATCAGGCCAGTCCTGTGTCCAGGAGGCTTTTGTTTCCTGCCTTTATTCTTCCACATGACGTGCATTTTACGTGCAGGGTAGCTCTCCAAACACCATTTGGACTGATTTGTGCTGCTATTCCATTATAGGAAGTGGTGACTGCTGTGCAGAGTGTTTCCAGCAGATTAATGGCTGGATGGGAGCAAATAGTGATCCATAAGTAAGGTGAAGGATATTAACTCCAAGCAGTCACTAAATCTTTAGGAAATGCCCTGACCTCTGTTGGTTATTGCTATAAAAACTGGGAAAAAAAAAATCCCAGGCATTTTTTATCTATGACATAACCACCACTGGTATGCATAGAATATATATTAGTAAACTCTTTGGCTCTCTCTGTACTCTAGTCATCATAAGTTGCTGTTTTAGGAGAAATACATGCTAATGTGCTTGGAAGGGTGAGGGAAGGAAACCATAATTGCTTTGAAAGCCACAGTCAGAAACAAAAGCTCAGTTCCTCATTTTTGAAAGTGTCATTGCTTCCCTTAACAATACTTTTTAAATTCTTACTGTTGTTTGGAACTTTAGGCTCCAATCCTTGGAGCCATTTACTTCATTGCTTCCCCTGGGTAGCTCCTGTTATTTTTATCTTGGAGGATTCACCAAAGTGCAGCCGTAGGGTGTTTGTGTCATATGTGTGCAGAGGAGGAAATGAGGGCAGAAATGATCATCAGCATTTGGAAGGGATGCTATGGCACAGACAACCAGCAAACAGCTCTGGATGTAGCTGGTGATGGACAAAGTGGGCGAAAGTCCACCTCTGCTTAAAGAGGGAGTTATAAAAGTGAGAAGCTTGAAAGGAAAGTAGCTACATCCACTTAATTCTTAGCACTTCACTGAGGTCTTTATCGTGCAATCTTTTCTCCTGTATGCATCTCATCCAGTGTGTGTTCCTCCTACCAATGCTTTATGGACATTTTATTGCTTTTAAGAACCTCTCAGAAGATTTACTCAGCTTATGTGAGGACTAACAAGATTTCAATGCCCTGTGTCCTTGTTCCTCACAAGACATCATAGCACAAACTATTCCAAGAAATTATTTCAAAAGGGGATATCATGCTGTTGCCCATAAATCTAAGGACAGCAGATGGAAAAATTAGAACTATGATGACATTAAGTGAGACAAGTTAATTAAATAAGGCAGAGGAGTATTTTAACAAATGCTATCCTGCCACACAAGTCAGCAGTATATTAAAGATATTGCTATTGTATTTTCTTCAGAGTCAGCAGCAGAAGGAGATGGAGGCAAAAGCAGTGCCTGAAATTACTTGGAGGATGATCAAAGCATTGTTTAGTCCAGCCCAAATTTAGGTGATTTACATGATACACATTGGAAAATACCTTCTCTTTAAAAGCTTTGGTAGCAACATTTTTGATGGAAAGCAAACTCTAGGTCTGTATTATTAGAGCAACTTTTGTTACAGGGTCCAGGGAGAATTATAAGATTTTACAGATCTGCTTCAGTAATTTATAGGTGGAACTAAATTGCAACATATGCTGCTCTTTCTATCCTTTCTTTGTTAATCCTCTTCTCTGCTTTCTCAAGACCATCCACAAATGCTAAGTTCACTGACAATGAAACTTGAATTTTTACAGGTGCTGCATGGACTTAGAGCCATAGAATAAGCTGAGCTGGAAATGACCCATCAAGATCCTCAAATCCAACTCCCAGCCCTGTGCAAGTCACCCCAAGAGTCACACCCTGTGCCTGAGAGTGTTGTCCAAATGTTGCTTAAATTCTGTCAGGCTGGTACTGTGACCAATTCCCTGTTCCAGTGCCCATTAGTCCATGCATTCTCAGGGAAAGGGTAACCTGTAAACCACAGGTTGAAAGTTGGTAATCTCTTCCTCTGTAGAGACCTTGCATAAACCAAGAGCACCTCCACTGTACAATCCCTCATGGTTTCCTTAAACAATTTCTTCCTCTGTGAACAAACTGCCTTTGCACAAAAGATGATCCACCTCAGCCACAGCACTGCCTTGTTACTATCCATGTAATTCCCATTTCTCCATTGCCTCTGTTTTTGCTAGGCTTTCTACATATTAATCAGCACTTCAACTCACCAGTCTGCAGAAGCTGTTGCCTTTTGTCTTCAAACCTTTATTCTCTGTGTTCACAAAACAAATCTTACCCTTTCTGCCATTATAACTCCATTAATTAGTTCCTCCAAGAAGGCCAGGAAAGTGCTGAGAGATAACAGGCACCCTATTTACTTCTAGTTATCACCTTGAGCAAATTGCTTGGCCTGTGTTGTTTGTCAAGACCACTGGTCTTACCACAGCTGAGAGGTTTCTGGGAGCCAAGCTTATCTGCATCCACTGATTCCACAGCAGTGCTTTGTGAACTACAAAGTGCTTTACTAAGGCAGACCTAACAGCTCAAAGTTGTTTGAAAAGGATCTAATTTCACTGATCAACCATCTCTGGTGACTTGTGCACCTTAGCAGTTTACTTTTCTTAGGCACTAACAGCAGAATTTACTTTCCTCATTCTTTATATAAGAATCTTTTTTTTTTTTTTCTTTCTGCATATTATATAGCCCATGTACCTTCCTGAACAGACCAGCTCCTCTTCCCCTGGATCATTTTGCTCAGAGCCATCCAATCTTTGGACCTTTTGTTTTCACTGATTTTTGGATGGCACTCAATTTCTCTGCTACAGTGCAATCTTCCTCATCAGACTTTTATATTTTGAATATTATCTTGTCTTTAGAGTGTCTTTTCCTGAGACCATCAGATATTCAGCATTGGTGTTCTGAGGTTGGCTGTGTAGTGCTTCCTTAGTCCTTACTACTTTGAATATCTCTCTCACCTTGAAAATCTGAAGATAATTCTGCAATGTTTAAGTTCCTAAAAAAACCAATTTATTTCTACTTTATCTGTTTGCTTGCATTTTCTGTAAAGTTTTGGGGGGTTACCCACCCATAGTGTGCATGATCCTTCAGCATGTTCCCTGCCTGTGCCTTTTGACAGGCCAAGATATCTTCTACTATCAAGGGTACCTTAATCAATTTCATGGCATATTCAAGATAGAACTTTTTAAGGACCTCTAGATATTCTTCTGCATTTTGTTCTGGCCTTGTGCCAAATGCTTGTGGCTCACCATCTTCTCACAGTCCAGTTTTGTCATCTGGCATGTTCTATTAATGCCTTGATTTCCCCTCACTGATTGTGATGCTATGAAGCCCCAGGAGATTTGCTGGAACCTTTGTCACTGACATAAACAAGAGGCAATTAGTTTTAGGGAAGAATCACTCATGATGCTATCAATACCGGACGGATTTTTTCAGGTCAATTTTCTATTTAGTTGGAGCACAGTAATGCACATGTAGATGAAGTAGAAGCTTTTGAAGAGAAACAACCATTCACTTACTGGGTTTTAGCTTTGGTAGCAGCTACCCCTGCAAGCTCTCAGCACCTGCAAAGTTCAAACAGCACATGGTACACAAACATTTCTCTCAAACTGCTTTCTAGACCCCTGGCAGCCATTTGGTCTCCTGAAACATACAGATAATATGAATTAATTTCATATAGATGAGGCACACAACAGACAGAGAACAGCTGAACTCTGAGCGCCTCCAGAACCTTTGTAAGTTTCAAAACAGAATCTGTGTGTGACAGTCAGGAGGCTTACTAACACCAAAATTCATTACCTCATTAAAAAAAAAAAAAAAAAAAAAAACCAAAAAAAAACCCCAAAAAACCCAACAAAAAAACCAAAAAACCAAAAAACCAAAAAACAAAAAAACACCCCAAATCAAACCAAAAAAACAAAACCCAAAAAAATCATATAAATAAAACTTCAGAGAGACTTTGCAAAATAAATAAAAATTTTTCCTCTGTATGCTACTGCTCTGTATAAACTCTTAGCAGAAGCATCTAGTTCAGAGCAGGCATGAATTTTATGAAAGGTAGAGCAAAGAATCTAAACTTACATGCACTGTGATACAAAATCCATTTTGTGAATTAGAGGAGCACTGGGCAGAGAAAAGCACAGAATCATGTGGCAGACCAAATGCATTATTTATTATTTAGTAGGGCTTCTGTAATACAATTCCGTACATTGACTTATTTATGAAGTGAAATAAGAAAGAAATTTTATTCTTGTGTGAATAAAATAAGGTTTTATATTCAGCTACTACACCAGCAAAAATTGAAACTAACAAACATGAGCTGAAAAGATGGCATAACGTTCTTAGCCACTGCTTAGGAAATACTGAGTGGAGCACATCAAAGCAGATGAAGGAAGTTGCATATAGTAATGGTGAAAGATGACACCCAGTTTCTGGTTTCTTAGGCCTCCAAAGAGCTGGTGCATTAAAGGCAGCAGAAGTGAGAGCTCCCTTTTGCATGAAACTCACCCTCCTGCTGAGCATTGCTGGCAAGCCATGCACACACTGCCAGGCTTGGCACTGGCCGAGATTTGGGCTGGCACCACCAACGCTAAGCTACAATAACCCTTTAAAATAAAATTTGCCACCAGGCAGCAGGAAGGTGACTCAGAGTGCAAGATCCTGTTCTCCACACTTGTCTGACCATGAGATCCTGCTGGCACTGTCAATGGTGATGCCCATGAGCACCAAATCTAATGGTAGTTTCTCTTGCACTAAACCTTTTAGAGACTCACGGGAGACATGGGTGACAAGATGAATAGTGGCTTGAAAAACACCCTTTCTATTCTTCACATCAGAGTGTCCATATAGTGTCTGTGACTCTCCTGGAGAGCAGCTTTCTGGCTTCCCACTGTCTGTCATTGTAGTCCTAATTCTGCAGCTGAAGAACCTCACAGTTCACTGACACAGAGTGTGATGCCCAAGGGCTGTACATTTCTCTTTACTTGGTCTCAGAAATGCAAACTACTCCCTATTACTAAGGCTACCATTATAAGTCTCTGCATCTTGCAATTCTTCACATAAACTACTGGGACTGTCTTGGGCTTTCACATGTCATTTCATGATTTAAATAAATGTGTTTAGGGGAGTATTTTACTTTACTTTACCTTAAGCATAATGAATCCTTAAAGTGATGCCCAACAAAACCTGAAGAATCACTGATGAGCATACAGATACATAATTTATTTTCTCTATTATTCACTTCACAAACTAAAACATAATAATTTTTAATCTCCCTTTTGTTTTGTTTTTTTTCCTTTGCCATTTTTCAAGTTAATGGCTTTCTTTCTTTTTCTAGAAGTGACAGCAGAAGATTTGCTTGAGTAAATGGAAACTTAAAAACAGATCAGACACGTTACAGAAATTAAAACTTTTTGGGGGAGTGGAAAGAGGAGTGCCACAATTGATTTGTCAGTTTTAAAAGCAGTGGTACATGGCATCAAGGGCTTCCAGATGGTCAGACACAGAGGAAAACTCGGAGTGCAAAGAACAGGCTGAGGCTCTGCTCTTCTGCAGCCTGAGAAGAACGGCCCCTCTGTGGCTTGCTCTGTGCTGGCTTAGTTCCCACATCACCAGCAAAACAACTGCCTAGCAACTCAGCTTTTCCCACAACATTTCCTGTGTGCCCAGAAAAAAAAAAGGATAGCACCTAATATTCCCTCTGGATAATCCCCTTGCTTGAGAGCTGTGTCCAGCCCTCTGTACACATGGGACCTGTAACCAGCAAAGCAACTGCTGTCGTGACAGAGAGGGCAGGCAAAGACAAGCCAGTCCCCTGGTCCCTGCTGCAAGTTGTGCAGGTTATCTGCTCATCAGACAGACAGAAAACTTGCTGCTTCCCTCCACTGCAACCTCTACCCAAACAAAGGCAGGAAGCCATGGCTGTCAGCAAAAAGGTACAGACATCCTTCCTATTGAGAACCCTGTTTTGTGAACTGTGAGGGTGCTTCTGGCACACACTTCACAACTATTGGGAGAGTCTATCTGAAGGTGTACATAATTCAGCACTTTAAAAAATACAGTGCTGGCTTGAGCACGTGAAATTGCTTTTTTCAGTTACTGCCTTTAAGAAACATTTACAGTCAAACAGCAGATTTACTAATATTCATATTTTCTTATCTGACATCACAGCTGCAGCAGCATCTTACAACTCAATATTTAAGTCACTTCCCTCACAGTTTCAGCACCAGTGAAAAAAGAGCTGCCTTGAATCTTCTGCAGCTGTTTCTGAGTAACTTGCTGAGGGGACCGCAGAATACACAGTTTTGCCCATATGTTCTCTGGAAGCACAACCTTCCTATATATCCTATCCCTGAGTTTGAGAAGCACTGTAAATAAGCTCTAACCAGCATAATTAAGAAAGCACTCTTAACCAAACACACAGAAATTAGGGCAGCAACTTACTTGCCGTCTTCATAACTTCCTCAGGAACATTGTCTTTGCAAATGAGTGCAACAGGAAACTGTGGTGATTACGGGAGAGCTGCACGACTGCAGCTCAAACCACGGACTGCAAAGTGCACAGACAGCCAGCTCTGGATTGGTAACAACAACAGGCAGCCACCTCCCCTTCTTCTTGTGCTTTGCATGTAAATCTTAAACTGACGCAATGTGGAGAGAAGGGACTTTAACTAAGATTTTGTAGAAATATGTCTGTGAAAAGGCTTTATTACTCAGAGCTCTGTCCTCAGAGTTGCAGTGCTTACCTCTGAGAAGTGCTGAGACCTCCAGGGGAAAAGCATCCTAGGACTGCTACTGTTTAACACTGGTTTATCTGGACAGGTGTTTGTGGTCTTTACTGAAGGCAACACTGACCTTTAGTTCCTCTTTGTCACATGGGGATGAACTTGGACCTCTCCTGCCCTGCCTTTTGCTGCAGTGTGGTGAAGATATGCGTGCTCAAGGTTGAACAGGTCCACAGACACCTCCACATGCCCTTGCTTTCTCTGCTGAGGCAAAACATTGTCCCTAAGTTAACCAGGACCCTGCTCCTACCTTCTTAAACAGGGTTCCATAGTAGGGCAGACAGCCCACTGAGCCCATGCCAGTGTCCCACAGCCTTTTAGACAGGAACTGTAAGCTCTTTTTTGTTTCTGAGTTAGCATCTGACAGATGAAGAAAGCTGCCACTAATATCCAGCTCACAGAAATATGCTTGTAAGACTGGGAGCTCATGGAAAAGCTCTGCTAGCATCAGATACTGCAGGCATGTGGCGTGTCTTTGATAACTGTATTGCCTCACCAGGGTTTAAACTTTCAGCTCTGCATTTTTGTCGGTCAGTTTAGCACCCACTGAATAGTTAGATAAGGTAGAGATTAGCAGCAAAGCAACAAACTATTAATGCAAGTGGATGAAAAGTTGACAACTAAGTTGTAACTGCAAGAACAGTTGAAAAATCTTGCAGAGATGTGGTAGCAAAAGAGATGTCAGATTTACAGAAAAGAGGAGTTGTACAGGGCTGCTGAAGGGCAGATCTAGACTACAGAAACTGTGTTTCTGAGTCAAGAAACTTGCAGAATTCCTCAGGAACTGCATCTGACGCTGCAGGGCTGGTGAATAGGGAAAAGCGTTTGTCTGCAAGCTGAGTCAGCTCTGTGGCACAGACTCCAGGAGGTCCTGCTTACACAGCCACATGTCAGACTGAAACTCACTGGAGACACACATGTGAAAGGAAACATCTGTGCCAGCAAGCCAGCAATGCTGTCTTGCCCAACACAAGTCAAAAGGCGTGGAAGAAGTTTTACTAGCTTAGGTGAAATCCATCTGGTTTCCTTGCATTTTTTCCTTATAAACATAAACAGTCTTTCCTTGCTGCATCTGCAGGTAGTCTGAACAGCAATGCCTGGAAAAACATGGTTTGAACTTCCACAGAACCCCTGCCTGCATCAAGCACACCTGCTGTGTGGGTTATTTGACACCCTAGGTGATTTTGCCACTTTTTGAAGAACCTGCAAATGCAGACTAAAAAGGAGCATTTCCCCCCACCTCTACTACCACCTTATCAGCAGATAACAGTAACAGATGATTTGACAAGGACGGTGGATATTGCTCCCTGGCTGAAGTGAAGAGGCTGGCCCCTGACAAGTCAGACACCTCTGTAATTGATCCAGAATTAAAGGTCCTTTTGTCCTTGAGTTTCATCTTCCATTTCCTGTCTGGGTTCTTCTTAATGCCTTAACCCACTCCTTGCTTTTCAAGTGCCTCTTCACTTCCCAGCTTCTTCACTTCCCTCTTATTCCTAGGATCACACAACAGTTTTGGTTGAAATGCACCTTTAAATGTCATGTAGTTCAAACCCCCTGAATTGAGCAGGGACATCTTCCACTGAATCAGATTGCTCAGAACTCTGTCCAACTCAATCTTGAATATTTCCAGGGATGGTGCATCCACCACCTTCTGAGAAATCAGTGCCAGTGTTTCACCATAAAAAAAATTATTCTGTATATGTAATCTAAATCTATCCTCCTTCAGTTTAAAACCATTGCCCCTTGTCCTATTGCCACAGGCCCTACTAAAAAGCTTAACCTCCTGCCTGACCTCCTCTTACTAAGAAGATTTCTTGTATGTAAATGTACAAATTTCTTTAAAAATTAAAGGCCTTTTTGTATTTTGATTGTTTCCCTTTCTCTCCATATTGTTCCCTTCAGAATGAACTGTATAATGCAATCCTTGTAGTTGCTCTCTCCCTTCTCTCCTTGCCCCCACCTTTTCCAGGTATAACCATAATTTCCCTTTCTTCAGTTTAACATTGCTGACCCTCTGTGGAAGTTCATTCAGCTGTCCTGTCCTCTCTCTCAGCCCATCACTCTGGCCAAGGATTACCAGTTACTTTGAGCTGTACTGCTGGAATGTGTCTGACCTGCAGTGTGAGAGGGGAAAGAGGATCCAGCTGCAACGTGCTAGGGACCAGCTTCCCAAAATAATCCTGGCTTTCAAATGACTGGCTTTCTATTTAACTTCAGAGTTAAATAGACTCCTTGCATGAAACCCCCAACAGCCAAAGGAGAAGGCACCAGAACTGTTACAAGCAGTTCAGTTCACAGGGAAGAGATGCCAACACAGCCACAGAAGAGGCACCAACTTTGGCCTCAGCATGGGATGGGTTCTCTTAATTCCTTGTGTAGAAAGTATTGCTCTTTGCATTGAGTATTTACACATTTACTGTGTCTCTTCTTGCTCTTGATGTTTAAGCATTCACCTGGGTTTGGGGAACCCATTTACTGTTTGGATATTTGATGAGTCACAAGAGTAAATGGAAGAACCTAAGTCTTCTTTTCCTCCCCCAATCTAGACAAGTGGTCTAGTCATAAAGTTATTGTCTTTCTCTAATTATTACATTAAACTGTCCCATTTTGCAATGAAAATGTTAAAATTACCTCCTATAGCATTATGTAGCTAATTTAAGCATTCATAACAGATGAGAGTTCAAAAACTCATGACTAGAAAATGAACTTGAACTTACACAGGTGTTTGAACTATTGTTTAAAGGGCAAATTATCATGCACATTGAACCAAATTAATTGGATACCAAATGTACCTGGTCTTAGCATTGAGTTCAGTGTATATTTGCTTAAAATAGAGATCTCAGTGTAGCATAGCTACATGCACTAGGTAGCAACAGACTGTGTACAAAACATACACTTAACTCCTGAGGGGACTTCACTGCTGAAAAATTGGCATGGAGGAACTCCTTTTTGTGCTGTACAGAAGTCCTGCAGGGGTTTTGAAGATACAAATTTTTAACTCTGATACCCACGTCTTTGTGTTTCTGATGCAATACTCTTGAGGCTAAATGAAACTGAAATACATTTCCTTGCTAGGAGATACATCTTCTCATGGGATTAATGGGGTTTAGGCACTGCCATTTTCTCTTGGGATCCAGACAATTGTTCAGATAAACATTGCTAAGATAAATATTGATCTAGCTACCACTGGCTGCACTTGGGTAATGTTAAGACATTACCTGCCTGTGGATACCCTCCACTGCATTTATACAACTCATTTCCCTTGGTGAAACACCTTGTTGTCCTCACCTAAATAAAGATTACTGCAAATACAGCCAGAACAAATGGAACAAATTCTTTGGAACAATTTTTTCTTTGGAACAAGTTCTTACTGTTCTCTGAATGTTCAGATCAGTTAAACCAGATCTGGAGCTCAGGTCTATAATTTCCCTCTGGAAGCAGAGACTGTAGAAACTCACTGGATGCAGAGACAAATATCTGTGGACTAAATAATTACTCCAAACAGTCTGCACTAATGAACACTGCCTGAAACAAAAGCAAACCACAGGAATTCATATTAAAATCATGGTTCTCCAGAGCTAATAGTAATATCTATAGTAAATAGGTGTTTATATCAGTTTTCTTTTTGAATGGATAAGGAACTGTTTTGGAGTTCAGCCTTTTTGTTATGTGAATTTCTTTCTTTACATTAGCTATTCTCATTAATAGACACATTCCTGAGCAACATTTGAAAAATACAGTTATTGCATTGCACTTTGTTTCTTTAACTCAAACCATATGGGTTCAGTGTGGGGGAAGAGACAAGGATAAGTTTAAAACTAAACAGCATCAAGTCCTGCACTTTTTTAAAAAGGGAAGGATTTTCATTTGAAGTGCCCTTCTTAAGCAAAAACTGCTGAAAAAGATATGAATCACAGAAATGGTTCAGGGCTTCTCCTCCATTTATGATAAAGATTTGTTTCCCACAGTATAATTGCTAGTTCTTTGCAATCAATAAAAGACACCTCCTCTATAAAGTCAAAATTGATTTTTGGGGAGTTAAAAGACAACATCCAAACAATTCCTTGTCATCTTTTCAGAAAATTTATTAACACAGCTGGAAATAATCATTCATTCAACAGGAATCCCCATAGTGCATCTTACAGGAAAAAAAAAGAAAGAAAGAAAACCAGTCTCACTAGAACAATTCACAGCATTGCAAAGGAATAGTTAAAAAATTACAGTGACTTTTAGAAATGTGGCCACACTAACACTGTGATGCAGAAATATGTACAATGCAAAGAAAATAACTCCCATTTCTTTTGTTTATCTCAGCAAGAACACAAAATGTGAATGTCAGATTGTTATATTTCTGTAATTTCACTTTGCTGGTTGAATATCTGTTTATTTTGACCTTTTTCAGCCTAAGCACAAGCTCAAATTCCATTGATTTAAATCATGTCTTTATACAGAAAGTTGTCAGGAAGGGCCACACTTCTGTGATTTTGCTTTCCACAGACTTACTGTTAATTGTATTGTTTTCACTGACAACTTAAGCTTTTATAAATTTCTTGAGACCTGTGGAGACCACATGAGAAAGGCGGAACCATTGATCCTACTCCACATTTTCTGTGTTGAAAAAAATTGTTAATTTGTTTTTTTTCACTTGCAATTCACAGAAACCAATGCAACTCACATCATTCCCCAGGTTTCTTTTGAGTACAACTTCACTTGAAAGACATACTTGATTGTTATGGGCAATTTGTGAAAACTCATTGAAAATTCAGGTACCAAAGAGTTTTGGCAGCCCATACTTGTGCTTCTTCCTATAATATTTGATTCAGTAGAATAAACTTCCTTTTAATGGGAGGAAAACACAGAACCTGAATTGTAATGATTCAGGAAAGATGCATATATTAAATAGCACTCCTTTATTCACATATGTGAGGGGTTCTTTTTATGTATGGATCTCCTTAAGGACTTATAAAATGGTATGGAATTGATGATAACATCAGACATGGACATGAAATTTGTTTCAACATGCATATCTACTTCATCTGATGACAAAATGTTACCTACAGAACATGTTCAGGTGCTGGAATTTTTTTATGGTGTAGGACATCCAACAAAAATATAGGTAGGATCTATTATCATATATATAAAAGCTTCTTTTTAGGAAATGCAGAATTTAATGTGAAATGTGAATTTAACATGAAAAGCTTATGGTTCAGTTAAACCCACTCCTTCTCTCAACCTACTACTTTTGTCAGAACATAGGTCTCCAAAGAGATGTAGCAAAAATATTTACAGACATAGAAAATCTTAACATTACAACATTTTGTATTTCTAAATCCAGTCATATTCTATATTTCTCTTTTCCATTGAAGGGCTACATGGCTTTTGCAGAATCAGGTCTTCAGATAACTTTTTATCAGTTAACAGTCTCAGATAAAATTTCCACCCCAAAGTTACATCCTCATAAAACATTATGATGTTTCTGTTGTTATCTTTCATCCAAATTTTCAGTCACATTCTCTTTACCATTGTTCTCTGAGATTCTTAGCATTGGACAATAATGCTCCAAAGTGAGGTACTTTGAATATTAACAAAGGATCACACCAAGGATTTAAAGCATAGATCACTGGAATTTTGGCATCAGTATCTTGCCTCCCTCATCCACTAACTTCCAGTGACAGCAATTTCTGTTTTTTAAAGCTGCACTTTGCATTTCAAACTCATAGTGTATGCTTCAAATTAAGTGAAAGTTACTCAAGTGACAAAAGGTTTTAGTACTAAAAACCAGCCCGAAATGATGGCATAAATTGCTGTGCATGATCCTGCAGTGGCAAAGATGAAGGAATCCACATAAAAAGCAGTCTTGCTGCAGCATGAAGCAGCTTCTCTCTGTCAGCATCCCAGCCCATAATATTCCAGTATTGTCTGCTGCCATGGGTTTCCCTAAGTAAGAGGCTGACCCTTGAAATCATAATTTCTCTGGTATCAATATAAATTTATATAGGAACACCTATCCAGTCCAATTCACTTTGGGCCTGCCAGTTATTGCATTTCAAGGTAGAAGTAATGCAGAAAGAAAGAAACACAGGGTGCTGTGACAATCACTGGTAACCCCCACTGCCAACACTTGGCTGTAGGGTCTTTTTGCAATTGCTGGGAAACAATTCAGGTTGGGAGTGCAGGAACTTCCTGTCAATTTTTTTTACCAATTGTAAGTTATTGATTGAGTGAATAAATAGAGAATCACAATAACTGACTGTTTATTTATGGAGAATTTTTTAGTGTGAAGTAAAATCAATTGCAAAGCAATGGGCCATGAAAAGAAACTAGAAAGTGCAGGAAGTGGGAACAGTAAGAAATGTGGATGTTGGAGTCAGTCAGACTCAGTTCACGTTTGGTATTGATGATCTTAAAAGTCCTTTCCAACCTTAATGGTTCTGTGATTCTATGTGCAACTGCTAGAGACAGGCACTCTGCCTGAGGGCAATAAAGTCCTCAGAGCTTAATTATAGATACAAAGAAAGACAGGAAAATTAACTACTTTTAACTACTGGACATTTACTTTTGTGGTTACTAGTCAGTGTTCACTGCAGTGTTAAGCCCTGTAACATGGTCCAAGGATACCAGGAAAGGAACTTGTAATGGATATACCTTTAAATTGTTTTTTTTAGGAATTACTGCACCAAATCCACCTGAGCAGTGGAGGAGAAGCCTTGCAAGAAGCAGTGCAAGTGCAGCAGTGACCCCAGCCAAGCTGCCTTTGGTGCCCAGTGACTCCACAACAAACCCACCCCACCTGCTCCACCCTGAGTGACCACCACAGCCAAGGGAGCCCAAAGCCATGGAATAATTGCACTCAGTGGGCATTTGTGGACATTTTATGGATGTTTTACAGGGGTCATCCATAAACTAAGGGAATGATACCTGTGTATTATACCAAAGGATGGGAAGGGCCATGGTGGTTAATGACAATGTGTTAGATAATGTGGGATCTGACCATGATGCAAATGGTTTGGGTGGAGAATGCAATGGTTTTGGCTGGGGTGGATTTAGTTTTCTTCATAGATTGTAGTGTGAGGCTGTGTTTTGGATTTGTGCTGGAGTCACTACTGATGATAGGTGGAATATTTTTGCTATTGCAGAGCTGAGCTCACACAGGATAAAGACCTTTCTGCCTTTCTCTCCACCAGTGAGTAGGCTGGGGGAGGACAAGCAGTGGGGATGGGACACAGCTGGGACAGCTGACCCCAAAGGACTGAATGGTTATTCCATGGCATCATGACCAGCATATAAACAAAAGGGGAAGAAGAAAGAAGGGGCAGGGGACACATTCAGAGTGATGGTGTTTGTCTCCCCAAGTAACCATTACACATGATGGGGCTCTGCTTTCCTGGGGATGTCTGAACACCTTCCTGCCCATGGGAAGTGGTGAATGAGCTCCTTGTTTTGCTTGTGTGTGCATGGCTTTTGTTTCATCAAACCTTACCTCAACCCACAAGTTGTTCTCATTTTTACTCCTATGATTCTCTTTTCTATTCCTCTGGATATTTGTGGGGCCATTATTTCTATGTATGGCCAAGAAGGATCATCAAATTGAAATGCAAGTTTCTTCTAAAGAGAGTCCCACATTGGTGAAATCCTTTCATCATCTGGTTCAATGGCTAGATAACAAAAAGCCCATACCCAACAGCTGTAAAAGCCACATTTATTCCTTAATGGATTCCCTGAGTCTGAGGACCTTCTCTGTAAACAATTTTACTAGTAGTGTCATAAGTAAAACAGTGCAATTTGGGAATTCTTGTTCTATACTGACAATTTGATCAGAAAAAGGACTGTGAAACAACTTACCAGAGATGATATAGCAGGGCAGTGATAAAAACAACCATGACAGGAATCAGGTCTGCTGGTCCCTTCCCTTCTCTGTTTCCTAGAGCACATGAATGGACAGGTTTATTACCTAGGCATTTGCTTGCAGACCAATTATTACTGCTGAGTCCTTTAGAAAATGTATCAGCTGTTTAAAATGTACCAACTCTGTACTACCAGAAAGAGTTACGTCTGCATGGCACAAAATGAAAAAGACTATTCTCTGTAGAGGCTCTGGTAGCAATTGCCCAGTTCTGCTGTCAAGGTGTGTGTTGTTACTCTCTGGTGTGACAGGGCTCTGCAGGACATTGTCTGCTGTCCCAGGGATTTCAGGGTGGGAGTTGCTGGGATAGACACGGGTCTCTCCTCTCTCACAGGTGAGAACCATGTTGAACTTGCTGGAGTCTAAGACATGCTTCAAATCAGAATTTAGCCTTTGCAGTAAATTGGGCTGATGTGTGGGGCAGTGGTGTGGTTTAATCTAATCATTGTAAGCAAAACTTGGTTGCAATCACACATAGCCTGAGCAGAAAAACTGAAAGGAAGAGAGAGGAAGAAAGAGGCAAGAAGGAAGGAGATGTACATCAAAGAAAAATGGCCATCATAACACATGTATTTGTAAGTAGGAAAAACTGGAGCCAGACAAGAAAGGAACCACAAAGATAAACCAGAAGCCAAATCCTGTGCTTGTAAAAAAGGGCAAAAATATCAATATTGAACTTGTGTGTCCATGTCTTCCAGCTGCTGGGCTCTGCCCAGGAGGAACTCATGGGATGGCAGGGGTGCAGCAGGAATACCTGCTGTGCCAGACCCAGCAAAGATTCCCAACAGCCTCCTTCCCACTTCCTCCTGCAGCTCTGTGCTCCATTTCCACTTAAATATCAAGTGGGGGATGTCACTGAAGCTATTGCAACTAATTACAAACACAAAGATGATGGGATTTTCCATGAACAGCCTGGAAAGACCAAAGCAACATTTGTTTTATTTAATTTAAAAAGCTGTTATTTTTCTCAGTTCCAGGAAAACTAAAGTGATGGCAAGAAATGTGATGTGCAGATTGCCTGAACTGGTGTTAATTATTTTTTAATCACTGAAAATTAAATTAGGTTTTAAATAGGCATTATTAATTCTTGTCTGGGTTGTCCAAAGACAGTGTAACAAGCTAACAGATACTGAATTATAATTACAAGAATATATAATTATATCAATTTTAGAGACTCTAAGAAGGATATATTGGCTGTTCAATACAGAATTTGTTCAATTTATAGCACAAATTATTTTACCAAAACAATTTCTAAAATTATTTAAAATGTTATCTTTAATCCTAAATTATTCTGTTTATTTCTTTTCCTTTTTAACTACCTTGAAGGGTCTGTTTCCATGTTTCCATGCACTGTTGTCATGGTTTAACCCCAGTCATCACTTAAAGACTTATTTTTCTACCAGTTTTACAAATCTCATGTTATTTGGTCATGACCATCAGGAAAAAGGCATTGTTAGGATACTGATAACTGCAGCCTAGGAAGGTTTAGTCAGCACAGCTTGTGTAGATCCATTCTGCTCCATAGCTCTTCCATGGTCATAGAACTTTGTGGAGTACATGGATGCCTGGATTAGAAAATCAATCCCATTTTAATTAAAATAATAACTCTCTTTCTAATGGCATTAGATTATTGTATTTTTAGGGAAATGAACAGCAGTCTGCATCTGGTTCCACAAAAGTCAGTGTCAGTATTTAATACCAGGTATAAGAAACATACTGGTCAGACTCAAGTAATTCTTAAATCTCTGATTATAGTACAGTTGAACAAAGATAAGGAAAAATTACATATTCAGGAGATCCAGTTTTTGGTGCTTTATCTTCTTCAGACACTGAGAAAATGGAAAGAGAATAAGGCACAGGAACTGCTCCCAAGAACAACACCCTCTGACAGTGCCTTTCATCTGCTCTATGCAAATAAAGATCAGCCAGAGAATGTGAGAGCTGATCTCCCTGGTGAGCCTGGTATCAGCTGGCAGCCACCAAGGGACCCTGGTTCATGCCTGGATCTGAGGGTAAAGTAACAGTAAACACTCAGTGCTCTTCCATGGGATGCTTGGGATGGATTTTCTCTATGAAGTGCCATTGTGATACACCTACTAATTCCCTTCTGAGATCTTGGAGAATGCCTCCACAAATTTTGTTCTCTGTAGAGGGATTAAGAAGAACCCATCTAGATTTCTCTTGTTTCCCACCTGTACCACACTATGTCAGTAATGTCACACAAGCCATGATCCAAAGTGCTTTGGCATCAGCTGACAAATTCAGGTGGATACTCTGCAAAGACTTCTGTAGTATCTGGGCAATAAAAGTAAGAGGGAAAAAAAATGGGGGGAAGGAGAAAGCAACCTTCTTTCCTCCCATCACCAATCATACATCACTGCTGATCACCCTTAAGACCTGGAGAAAAATCTGCAATGAACTGGGCATTGTGTGGAATGACACTCCATCTACAGTGGGAAAGAAATATCCATTGTCTTGTGGAGTGCCAAGATGCCAGAGGCATTCTGTGTGACAGACTAAAGCACTAATTTTCTCTGACAAATCCCTCTGCAACCATTGCAAAGCCCAGCAGAGGCCAGATGAATATCTAGGAATTCTGCAAATTTTCTGATCACTATAGGTCTATTTAACAAAATACAAAGCCTTCTGAATTCCACATTTAAGGATACAAGGAAATTCTCAGAAGATGAATAGGAAATACTGCTGTGAAACAGATACAATATTGAAAGTAGGCCAGCATTAAATTCCATCTGGGAAAAAAAAACCAAAAAAACCAATAAATTCCTACAAGCAGAAAGAAAATGGAAAAGAAACACTTTTTTTTCTCTTTAAAAAAAGTCCCCTAACTGCTGACCTTGAGTTTCACTGAAGATGTGTGAAAGACAAGAGAAGAAATTTCATTTAAACAAATATAAAGCTGATTTGCAGCCCATTTGCTGACAGCCCTGTAACAGTGTCTGGCAAACAGACCCCAATCTGGATAAGAAATCTGTTTGATTAGCATGGAAAGATGGCTACAGATGGAAGTGGCTGTGTGGAGGAGCCCAGCCAGCCAGTGACAGGGTTGCTTTCCTTAGGAGGTCCAAAGCTGGAAACAAAATGATGGGGCCAAAATTTTGTTTTGCATCAAAGCATGTCATGATTTTCAGCCATCTGCACCCCACTGCTCTCATGAGAGACAGCAACCTTTGACATGCCAGCTTTTGCTAAAAGAAGAGGAGTGGCTAATTGGATTCCTAATCCATTAATACCAATCTTTTCACTGAAGTGCCAGCAAGCGAGATCTTTGCTTCCCCTCCTGCTTTACTTGGCTCTGTAAAACTGGAGCACAGAGTTGATTGCTGCTGCTCTCACTCCACTGGTGTGATCTCCAAAGGCTCTGCATAACCTGAACTGATGACCTAAGAGATGCTGCAGAAGTCTCTGGCAAATTCAGCCATTTAGAGACAGGATTTACTTGTTGGTAAATCCATGCTCTGGTACTTTGGAAGAAGTAATGCATATTTACATGTGAACTGAATTTGGTGTACAGTTTTAAAATTCCTGGGTATTATTTATTGCAATACACAGAAATGAAAAGTGCTTTGTTTTTTTTTTTCCTATGTAGAGATGAGCAGGTTTTATGAAAGAGATTGTATAATTGGACTTTGTTCCTCAGATGAAAAGATGAAAATGATGTGAAGTATATTGCAGTTTTACTCCTTTAATAACTCAACCACATATTGGTAATTACATTATGAAGCTGCATTTTGTTCAATTAAGTGAGATAGAGCAAGAAGGGAACATTGGACTCATTGGAACATCCATGAGCCCAGATTGTTCAAGGCATGTGCACATAGATAATCTGAATCCCTTAAAATTATTCCCATCCTGTTCTTTCATTCTCTCCCACAACTCACTAGCCAAGCACAGTTTGCCCTCAGTTCTCATTCTAAGCATAGGAAAAAAGTGTTGGAGGAGAGAAAAGGTGCTATAGTAGTTCAAGATCTACAGGTAAAATGCATAAAATTGAGCTAAGTGTTTTAAAACTACACATTTAGAGAAGTCTCAGATGGTCTCACATGAAACATCCATGTTGAAGGATGCACATTCCACCATTCAGTTGTATGATTTAAGATTTAAAGATTTAAGAATGGATTTTTAGGAGGATGTATCACTAACAGCTGCCAAATTCGGGGAGCTCAGAGTCTGAGAATTCTTTTATGTAGAGCATTACTGCACTGGCTTACCTGAAACAAGTGAAAAAGCCTGAACAATGAAGGGAGAATATGAACAAATGAGGAAAAAAGGAGATGAGGGTACTCTAGCCAGCACAAGAAGCCATAAGCCAGTGATGCAAATAAGTGCTGCTGTTCACATCTGCTGGGGGAAGCTGAGGCAGAAGCATGGCTAATGGTCTTGGAAAGTGTCCTGTGTCTAACAGACCAGCAGGTGCCTGCAGTGTCTCCAGTGAGGTTTCCCCTGTGGCTATGAGCTGAGCTGTAACTGGTGACAGAACTACAAGGAAATCTCTAACCAGGACAAGAATTGAGGCTATTCAGACAAGCCTGTGATAAGATGAGGACAGCAGCAAGGTCAGCTGGATGGAATCAAACTACAAGAAAATCTTGGTTTCCTGTCTTGGAGCAAAAATGGGAACTTCTACACCACCAGTCCCCACTCTCATCTTTTTGTAAGCAAACTGAAGTCCTCAAACTACAGTCCCTGCAGCACTTTAGAGGATTTTCTGGAAGAAAGCCGAAAAGTAGATACCCTTATCTGAAACTAAAAATGTGCTACCTGCATATCCACAAGCAGGTTTTTTTGACTTTTAGAAATGACATGTGTTCCAAGAGTAGAGTCACTGAGCTGAAAGAACAGAAACTAGATGCTGGCATGGTGTTAGCAGGACAGCTGTGGAAGTGCAGAAACCAATGTGTGCTGCAACATCTACCTGGGAAGTTCAGAAAGTTGAAAGCTGTTAGTTTTAAGATGGCTTTGACAAGTCTACATAAGCTGCAATAACAATGTGTTTTGTCACAGTCCTGCTTATTCCTGCTTATTCACCTTTTGACAGTATCCTGCTTGTTTGCACAGAACACAGTAAGTCCTGCTGCCCTTTACCTCAGGAATGAATGTAATATTAGACATTTTCATCAGCCAGCAATGGGAAGCCCAGCACATACTTAAACCCCAGTGCTGCAAGCCTGGGATATTCAGTTACTGAAAAGAGCTTGATTGCTTTTTATGCTTGTCTCTTATGTCCACCAGTCTCGGTTACAATTTAGCTATTTCCCCAGCTGAACAATGCTAATGACTTTGAAAGGCAGTTGAGTGGTAGATAAATTTCAATTAGCAGGTAAAACCTTAAGGTAAGCTCTGGTAGGGAATATATATTTTTTTTTTGTTTGAACTATTCATACAAATTACTATTTATAACTGTGTGGTGTACAGTGAAGATGAAAGAACAGCCTCCTTCCCTACTTTCTAGCCACCATCTACCAAATTCAATTATCTCCCACACCTTCCCAGGGCATTAGTATAGCGCTGAGGGAAAAGACTACAAATCATAGAATCATCAAGGTTGGAAAAGACTTCCAAGATCATCTAATCCAAGCTTTAACAGAACACCACCATATCAACCAAACCACAACACTAAATACCACATCCAGTATTTTCTTGAACAGGAAGGATGAAAATACATTCTTCCATAATGCTGCCATTCCTAACTGGGCTGCCAAGTTCTACTTGGGCTTCCAGCTCTAAATGGTTGACAGGGCAGCAGAATGAGTGCTAGTTATTACGTGCAATGGGTATAGTTTCATGTGATCAGCCCTGAAAAAAATTGCTCAAAATCCAGTATGAGGTTTCAGCCACAGAAATTCCATTGGACAGACACAAGACGTTGCTACTCTCCAACAGGAGCAAACTGCTGACACACACTGTGCAGTTCTAGGCAGACCCTAATTCACAGCAGCATCAGAATAACTTGAGGATTATATATCTGCCTCCTCATGCTTCAGAACACAGTCCTGTCGTTATTCGCGATACGGCCGCGGAGAATAACGACAATGACTCCCCCAGCTAGCAGCAAAGAGAAGCAACTTTATTGTGAAGGCGAACCACTTTATAGTGTGGATCGCTGAAGAAGAGAGGGACGGCCGTCCATTGGATAGTAGAAGAAAACAGAACGTTCTCACGGATCGTGAGAACTGTTTTTCCTTACTTTCTGAAAAACAGCAGGTGCTTAATCTTATTGTGAATTCCTTCCTGTTTTTCCCGAGGTTTATCACCTTGGGAAGATCCAGGGAGGAACAGGCAAACTGCAGCAGACCCGAGAGAAATTTTCCTTAGCATGAGAAAGGAGAAAAAGGCCTCAGGCCCTTGCAATTTTCAGCCTGTGGCTTCAATGAAGCCCACACAGTCCAGGCTCTAATTCTGGGGATGGAGAGAACTTCTAGAGATTATTTCATTACAGATCAGAGTCAGTTTTTGCCTTTGATGTTGGCCAATGTCCTTTTATCCCCAATCTTGTTTTCCTCATGCTAGCCACAGACCTGAGGAGTGAACACATGCATGACACTAACTCCTGGTTTCTGGTTTAAAAAGAGAGAGAAATTGGAGTATAGTTCAATAGGAGGTGAGGCAGACAAAAGCACTTGCAAAGAGAGGCCCAAAATGGATGAAAGGGCACATACAAAATTCCACCACGCTGGAGTGCAGCCTGTGCTGTACTGCAGGAAGTAACTCCAGGAAGGACTCCATGGAGAAAAACCTTCCATGTGATGAAGAGGGTGAATTCATAGCCTGTTACTCTCCCTTTTCCTCCTGTCAGATAAATGAATAGCAGGGAATGTAGGAAACTGTATTTGCATGAAGGATTCTGTGTCCTGACCCACGGAGTGATCAGATAAGTAACAGGAGCTCTAAAAAAAGCATATTCTTAGAAACTGCGTCATCTGAACAGATGCAGTGCTGTTAAAGTTCACTGGATAAACTAGGTTTTATTTTCTACAGCATCTCTTTAAATACAGTAACAAGAAGTCAGCAGGTTCATGGGTGCATGCCCACTGGAATGTTTTGCTGCACATTAATAACTCCACAGCACAAGGTTCCAGCTACCTCAGCCAAAACAAACATAAAACAGCTTTTGGTTTCAATCCCACACATCACCTTTGGGAATTACGTTGAAACTTCCTGTTTTCCCCACTACCTGCCATGCATCTAACAGCCTACAAATGGGAGCTAGGGAAGAGCTTTCAGACATCATACTTGGAAGGGAACCAAAGAGCAAGAAAACAGCTTCAGACTAACACAAATGGCTGAGAAGCCTGCCTGTGAAATATGGGCAGGAAAAGGAGTTTTGAGAAGGAGACCATTCATCCAGGATTCCTTTTCAAGGTAACTGTACCAAGGCAGCAAGGTCCCTGTGCTGAAGTTCAGCACAGAAGTGCACCCCAGCAGCCTCCTGGCTCCTCACAGACATCTCCATACTCTGTGCCTGCAGGCACTGGGAGGAACAGCAGTGCTGTCCCTGCTCTGTGATTTTAGAGGAAGGTGGAAACAAACATTTGTTTTAGTGAACAGTGATACTTCTCCATGTACAAATACCTTAATTGGGCTCCAGGTACTGCATGCTGTCTGTTCTTTCCTTGCTTCTGCATCAGCTCAAGAGAAGGAGAGTCTGAAATTCTGGGGTGGCCATTTATGATAGAACCACAGAACCATAGAATGACCTGGGCTGGAAGGGATGTTAAAGATCATCTAGTTACACCCCCCCTGTTGTGAGCAGGAACACCTTCCTGTAGACCACCTTGCTCAGAGCTCCATTCAACCTGGCCTTGAGCACTTCCAGATGGGGCATCCACAAGTTCATCCACAAGTACATCCACAAGTAACCTGTTTCAGCTCCTCACTGCCTTCACAGTAAAGATTTTCATCCTAATATCTAATTTAACCTGCCCTCTCAATCTGAAGCTATTCTCACTTGTCATGTTAGTACATGCTCTTGCAAATACTCTCTCTCCTTAACAATCACCATTATTGATTTTCTACAGAGTAGATTTCCACTTTATTAAAAAAATATGATAATGTTCAATAGACCTTTGGTGAGCACTGGGCTGCTATTCCACATCAATTCAGCAGGTAGTGGGGGAAAGTAAAGTCTCAAACAATTTAGTGTTTTTTCATGTACTAAACTTCAATTTGACTGGCCTGCTACTTGGCTGTGTGACATTTAGGTCCTGATGTCTCAAACAGGCAAAACCTTGTGCACAGGCTGGTGACTACCACCATAAAACCAGCATAAAAGTTGGGCCATTTTTCAAATCATAGAGTCATAGAACATGGTGAGTTGGAAAGGACCCACAAGGAACATTTAAATCCAACTCCTGGCCCTGCACAGGACACTCCAAGAATCACACCACGTGTTTTTCAAACACCTCTTGAACTCTGTCAGGCTTGGTGCTGTAACCACTTCCCTGGGAAGCCTGTTCCAGTGCTCAACCACCCTCTGAGAGAAGAACCTTTTTCTAATATTTAATCTAAACCTATTTATTTCCTTACTTTAAACAAGGAAAAACAGATTTTTGGCCATTTATAAGTAGCAGTGAAAAATCTCACATGCTCACAAACATTTTAAGGCAGCTTTGGCCCAAAAAAAAGATCATCACCATCTTTCCGTGTAGGATATAAACCTCATGAGTATTTTTAAATCTGCCCCACTTTTTTGGTCCCCAATTCAGAAGAAAATTAGGACATTATTTATGACCTATTTTCTATTATTAGGAACCAATCAGTTTGTAGTTGTAACAGATAACAGAGTCCAATGCCATGATAACAGGAAAGACAACATATTGACATTCATTGCAATAAAAATTGGTCCTCAGAAAACTTTTTTACAGCTTCTGGGAAGCAGATGGTCGTCATACCAATACAAACAAACACCAAAAAACATCAGGTAGAATTTTTTTTCTTTTCCTGCATATCAGGTTTTTTATTTGTGGTGCAAAGTTTCTTTAAATCACAAGAGCAATTATATTTCTGTGGTGGGTTGACCCTGTGTGGGTTTCAGGTGTACACCAAAGCTGCTCTATTTTGGTGAGTGTGCTGTCCCTGTCCTTATCCCACCCCATGAGCCTTTCTTTATGTTGGTCTTGGGCATGTTCAGCATCTGATGGAACCCCATGTCCAGTCCATTGTTTGTGAACTTCTGAGCCTCTCATCTGCTTCTCTCCAGAGGAATATTCCCAGTTCATTTGCTTCCTCCTGCAGCAGGAATCTCCCCTGGCCTAAGCAGATCCATTCTGGGGTCCTCCCCACTCTGGTTCTCCCCCAGTATGTCAGCTTCTGTCTCTGTCTGTTGGAGCAAGCACTTTCACTGAGACCTCTTGCTACCACCTCAGGACATCTCATTGAAACCCTGCAACTATTTCACTTCTCACAGTTTTTCATTTTTCTGCAGCATCTACTCCTGTAATGGCCTTGTTCAGCTCACTGACACAAAACCTGGGCTAGATGGGCCTTTGGTCAGGTCCTCCATCCCTGCTTTAATGCATGCCTGTCCCTGAGCCTTCCAGGTCCCTTCATTCTGTCCCTGCATACCCACAAGCAGTTACAACAAGAAAAGAGAGGGTACAGAAATTCTGGCTTTTGTTTTTCCAGTCTCTCCCAGCATGTCTGGTAAAAACTATCCTTCTCTTTGGCATTCCTATAAACCACTTTGGAAGTGGTGCCTTTGTTGGGCATCCAGTTGGCTGCCCTTCCCCAGGAGGAAGGGATGTGTGCCAAGGAGCGTGGCCAGGCAAGGCTGAAAACCTCCCTCTGAAACCTCTTTTGTCATTGCTGAGGGCTGCAACAAGGGACATACCCTTGTGACTGGCAGTGCTGAATGCAGGGGCATTGCAGGAGGTGGAGAATGCTCTGCCAGAGTGCTGCTCACATCTCTCTCCCAGGGAGGAAACCACCAGGCTATGGGAGGTTAAGTGATTCATGCCTTCCTTTTGTATTCCCAAAATTTATCATCTTTGCCTCTATTGAGGCATAAAATAAGATGTTATCCACAATTATGGTTTCTAAAAACCTTTCCTTTAAGGTCCTAAAGGGAAAATAATGCTGAGTGTTGACACAGACATGTTTCACAAACCTGAAATTCCATATTGTAATCCAGGGAGCCTGTGATGTGAGTACCCTTCTCTCTGCAGTACCCTAGTTGTAGAGGTACTTTTTCTTCACAACTAGAAAAAAATACAATGTTTAACCACTGTTCCACTAATATAAACTCACTAACATATTTCTCTGATTTTTGGTAAAGCTACTGGAGAAGGACAAACTGAACAATTCCTGGCAGGTCTGTCTGGAACAAATGGTGGAAGCAGCTCTGTTGTCTGCAGACTTGCTGTGTTCCTACATGGGGAGTCTCTTTACCAGCCTGACTGAATTACAGTAGACTGCTACCAAGGAATTTAAAAGCAGGTTTATTATAAAGAGAAGAATGCAGGAAAAAAAAATAATAGTGACTTTTTGAAGATTACCAGCAAGCAAAGTCCACAGCAAAGGTACTGCTGTGACTGCATATTTTGCAGATGCATCTAACCTAGCATTAAAAGTTGCCAGCAGCCCAGTAACAGCATGACAGATGTTCAGAGACCCACACTGATGCTATTCTGTAAAATCAGTGGCAGCACTAACAGTAAAAGTCTAAGGCTGCATCTCCAGTAGTGACTGAAACAGGCTAGACACTTTTCTGTAACCTGAAGCAATGCAGCATGGTCTGGCACACTACACAAATCCAAACTGTTCCCTTTTGCCTCCAGACATGATGGTCATGTCTGAACTACCCATTAGGAAGGGTCTGAGGCATCCAATCCTTTTTGTTTCCAGCAATATTGCTAGCTGGCATAGACCAAATCTGTGCCACGGAGCATTGTAACAATTAAACAGGACACATGATTGCAGACCAGTGCCTGGTCCTGCTCTGCTTTCTAGTATTGAGACATAGCCTGTGGGTATTCTGTGGCCTTCTAAAGCCTTTTAAAAGGCTCTCTACCTTATCAGTTTTAATTGCTTACCCCAATGGGTCCTCAGACCTTGCCTGAGAAAACAGCAATGCTTTACATCTCACTCACAAATAGATAAAGGGCTTCTTTCACTTGGAAACATCAAGCCATGCACAGTTCTTAGAGCATCACACATCAACCATGCCAAACAACCAAAGAGGAACCTACGTTAGCAAACAGAACTAATAACCATAGTTAACTGCCTGGTCTGTGAGAGGATTTGGAAATGAAAAGAAACTGGAAGAAGTTAATGGGATAATTTTTGTGAACAGCCCCCACTGGATCCTGGGGTGAGGATGTTAACATATTTGTAACTTGCCATAACGAGGAGCTCCAGCAGAGACATCCCCCCACTCATCCATTCCTTCCAGGGATATTACAGGTGCATCCCCAGCTGGTTTTGCTAAACCCAGCCATATTTCACAAGGCACATCTTCCCTCTCTGTGATGTGATGCTGCTTGTTGGAAAAACATATCAAAGTTATTGTGCATGTGGTTTGTTTGGTTTTTGATCACCATTTTGCATATTCCTATAACCTCTAAAAAGTTATATAGAAACCAAGTGGAAAACCTGAAATATTTCTGAACTTTCAGTTTTCTGTATTTCTCTAGATGAGAAATAAGTATGGATAAAACAGAGTTCTCTTATTCTTCTGGCGTTGTTGCTAACACACAAATTGCTGACTGGATTCAAAGCTTGCTGAATTTAAGAAGAGCTTTAACACCACAAAAATGGCCTCAGCTTCCTGACTATTGATGTGCTCATTTTGAAAATCTCAACATCTATGAATCTGTGGGCTGCTCAGACTTAGTGCTTAAAACTAGAGAGAACAATAATAGAAAAACTATGTGCCTAATTGCATTTATTAAGGGTCAGTTCAGTTCTGAATCTACCTTTTGAGTTCTGCTGGACAAAGAAATGTACAATTGAATTAGGATTGGGTGCTAGCAGTGCAGATGCCACAGGCACAGCCCGCATCCCCTCAGGAAGGGCAGGAGCTTCTCGGCTGAAAGGGCTGATGTGCATTAGTGCAATGGTTTGTGGGCTGCTGAAAGCTTTTAAACTGCACATTTCCAGAGTAAGAGGGTATGAATGGGGAAAGAAAAATGGAAATAAGAAAAAAAATATATCAGGAATTACTCCATGTGGGGGTGCTTGGGCTGGAGAGCAGCCCGGGGCTGCCTGCAGAGGCGTGGTGGCACTCGGAGACACAGGGATCAAAGGATCCTGTTCCAGCTGTGCCCTGTGCGGGGCGAGGGCACAGCCCACAGCTGGCACAGGCTGAGGTCAGGCCGTGGGAGTGTGAGAGGAGCCAGATCAAAAGCAGGGTCTCTTCCATGTGTTCCTCCCTCAAATCCCGTGCTCAGAGGGCAGGGGTGTTGGAGTGGGTGTTTCAGACGTGGTGAGCTCTGGAAAATTGCAGTTCTGGAGGTTACACAGCTGCAAATCAGGTAAGAACCAGGCACAAAGCTCTTAACTGAAGAAAAAGAGGAGCATCAAGAAAAAAAACAGATGCCAAATTAATATTTACCCTTTTAACACTGATCTTAGAGACTGATTGGATGGTGGAAGCAGGAGAGAGGGAAAAGTTATAGAGAAAAATGATCTTGAGAACACCTTGATTTTTAAGAAAGAATATTCCTTTGGGCAGGCATGATGTAAGACAGAGTGAACTTGAGGAGCTAATTCCTGAAATTAGCCCAGCTGAAAAGCACTTGAAGAGGGAATTCAGCTGTGGTTTGAGAGCACAAGGACTTCCAGGAATTAATCTGAGCTCTGCCTGGCACCAAGTCAGAGGAAGAGGAGCTGGGATGAGAGCAGACTTTGAGCTGAAGGTATCACATGGAAGTTTTGCTTCTCCATTCTCTGTAAGATAGGCTGACTTCAGAAAGCACCATATTTAAAAGAAATAGTTTGTGACACAACTTTAACACATTTAAAATGCACCAAAAAAAATCAGAACCTAACTGTTTAGTAATTATTCTTTGAAGTGACAAATAGTGTTTCAATATTTGCATGCCCAGGCATCAGTAAACATCTTGAAAAATAAGCCTAAAGCACTAAATTTACACCTAAATTAGTGGCTTGCTTTTGAGATATCCAAGGTGCCCAGCCACCATCCTGGCTCCAGAGGAAGCTCTTGGAAACAAATCAAAAAGGGGAAGAGGGGAACAAAACATTGCTGGAGACAGATCCTGCATTCTGATTGCTTGGGCCAACACAGTCACCATGCAATCAGGGGTTGGTGATGGGAAGCTCCAAATTGCACAAATGGCTTCCAGCTCTTGTTTTTTGTGTAGAGCAGAGTGTGCAGAAACCGAGCAGCCAGCAGCAAATCAAACATTTTACTGCCTCCCTGCCTGCAGAATGAGCACTGACACACTCTCCTGCATCTGGGGCTGCCTCAGCAGCAGCAGAGCTGGGAAGAAGTGCAGTGTGACATTAATCCAGAACAAGGAGGTGCATCAAGGGCACTGCCACACGGCTGCAGAAGGACATCCATCCCCCCAGAGCTGTCTGGAGCCCTCTGTGCACAGAAAGCAGCTGCTGGGGGAGTGCACAGCCAGTTCTTGTAGCTTGCTCCCCTCATGTCCCACCCGAGATGAAGAAGCCCCATCAGACTGGATGTTTTAGTGGTATGACATGACCAGGAGCAGAATGCCATGTGTTGTCTGTCCTCATTGTGGTAAAAGCCGAGGGCAGCAGACATGGCTTTTTACAAGCTCCTGATGCTCAAAAGCCTTGGGAAATTTAGGAAAATTAAAATGAAGCCAAAAGGGGGAGCTGAGTGTGGTTTTCTCTCCACAATTCCTTACTCAGCATTTCTGTCCCTGGGCCAGTGAGGGCTGGGATCTGCTTCTCCACAGAGACAAAGGAAGGTTTAAGTGCTCTGGAGAAGGCACTGATTTTTTCTTTCTCCTTAGCTGAAACAAAACATATTTACTTGAGGGCATTTGTGAGGGCAACCGCATATGAATGGCACCTCCCACACCCCAAATTAGATTAATACCTGTTAGATTAATAGTTAAGCAGTAGCAGAAGCAAGAAATTGTCATCAAGGTCTACAAATACTGTTCAATGAATTTGAACAATGAGGAAGAAAGTTTAAACTTATATAATCTGCTTCATCTGGAACCAGCTGACTTGACTAACCAGAAGATGAAGCAAATCAGATGGAATTTATATAATGGAATAAGCTTTGCTCATTTGCTGAGCTTGAAGAAGTTTCATATGGAAATTTAGGAAAATGCACATTAATAATTCCATTATTTCATTTATTTTTTCTAGAAAAGATGAACAGAAACACTTTAAATAAATGGATAAAAAAAAAGCCAACTTCTGCCTTAAATTTTAAGTTGAAATTACCTTAAATATATAAAAATTGTTTTAGAATATTAGGGCAGCCTAAAAAAATATCATTTTTGCAGTGACAAATTCTGACATCATTTTGGTGTTGAGGATTGTTAAGAGGGAGAGGAATTCCTAACAGAAGGGAATGAAAATCGTCAAAGGATTTATATGTTAACAAATAGGATTCTACCAAAGATCATCTATTTCAGAGAAAAGCACCATCTGTCACCCTCACACACAAAAAGCATTTAAAAAAAAAAAAAAACAAACAAAAAAAACCAAACGTATTTCGGAGCTCCCTCTGCTGGTAGCAGTTACTTTTCTTTGGCTTTCCCTCGGTGCACCTACCACGAACACTTAGAAAAACCCATCACCTTTTCAGTAATAAACTGCACGTTTCACTTCACATGATACCAAGGAAAAAGAGATTTCTTTCCTCTCTACATGAGAAGATCAAATACAGGCAAACCAGTACTGCTTGCTCTACAACTGGAAAAAAAAAATCACATGCAGGACTTAAAGGTTGACTGTATTACCACTGTGATTCCTTTTGCAGTTATTCCTCTCTTTTTAAACATAGGAATTCATACTTACAAATCTTCTCCAACCACAACCCTGGTCCTCTTTTTCTCTCTAGCAGATCAACAGGGTATCAGTAAATAGCTGTTTAAAAACACAATCGGGCATTCTCAATAACATCGCTGCAGGAACAAGCTTTGAAAATACCACGCCAAACACTGTGTGACTCATGGCAGTCATGCAGCAGAGCTGACACAGGGGTGGTAAGTTCACTCCTAAAATTGTGTCTGTAAGTGTAATTGGGCAGTGCCCCAAATACCTGGTTTAGCTGTAGGTTCCCCCCAAGACTAACATTTTGGGATGCAAGCTTGGAGAAATGTGTCAGCTCAGGCAGGGTGCAGTTCAAAAAGCCATCTTAGAACAGGATGAAGCACGGAGTGGAAGGAGATTTCTTCTTTACCCACAACGGGGTCTTTCGTCAGCTTTTTATCACCTTTGTCCTTTTTTCTTCCAGCCTTTTGTCTGCAGACAGACAAGGCTGCTGGCTTCAGCCACCCTGCTCAAAGCACCACCATTCAGCTCAGTGGCTGCCTAACCAGGCTGGTGTGCAACACACTTGGCACAGCCCATTGGCAGCCCTGGGTATGCTCAGCTTCACAGGGATTTAAAAAAAACAACCACAGTATGTTCATCATCTGAGATCCAGCATGTGTGCATTCTATCAATGCAGAATGGATATAAACCCACGGTGGAAGAGATAAAAAGGGAAAGAGCATTCCTGGGGATAAGCACAAGTGCCTGCTTTCAGGAGGCAGGTCCAGGGTGAAAGGAGCTATGTGAAAAATAAGAGTCATAAAAGCACAGAATCATAGATTGAGGTAACGAGGGCAGCACTAAAGAAAGTGAAAAATGATGTGAAAAGTGGAAAATGGGGTCACTGAGAAGGAATTAAAGGTGGGACAGCAAAGGCAGGAAAGAGGGACAAAGGAAGAATGCCACCATATCTCTCAGTCCCTTTTCTGAGAACTCCCCTCTCTACCCCTGCATTAACCTACACAGAAAGGAACATGAGAAGTCACTTTTTTCTTTTCTAGACAAGAAAAAGAGACATCTTATGCTTTCTAGCCTCTTTTTACTTTTCAACATTCACTCCCACAGGTACAAGCCCTCCATCTGCATACCTGAAAACTCTGTGTGATGAGTTTTGGTCATTAACATTATTCACTGCTATACTGTAGATATTGTCCAAGATGTGATGATACCAACAGGTCTAACCCACTGCTAGCAGATGCACTGCTGCTACAAATTAAGAGAGTGGCTTAAATCAATATACTACTAAACAGACCACATTCCACTTTAATAATTGCATTAAACTGCTGAATTTGTAATATTATTTTAGTGACACTCATTTTTTGAATATAAGATCATGTCTGATAACTTCCTTTAACTTTATTTAGTTTACTCTGTTCAAGATGAGTAGCAATAGGGATGTAATCTCCAGGACAGCTGTTAAAGACTAATATTTATTTCTTGGGTACAGTTACTTACAGAGTATAGACTTACAGAAGGGTCATACCACTGCTTAAGGTTAGGGGTCAATGTGCATTACTTTTGGGAGTTTCATCCTTTTATCCTTCCTGTCTCCTTAAGTATGAAATGCAAAAGAAATATACAACTACTAAAAGTATCACCTTGACACTTAATCACAGGAGAAGGATGAACTGAAATAGTGAGAACAGGATGCATAAAGTTAGTCAGAAGAGAAGAGTGCATTTTTCCCTTTAGTCAGTACTAATTCTCCCTGGCACCAACAATTGCTTCATGTCTTCAGGGTACTATTTTCACATTGCTGAGTTGGGTCCATTCTTGGGATCCCCCTGGATGCAGCTGGTGGCTGCAGCTGCCAGCAGCTGCTTTGGCAGACTGCAGCTTGGAGCACCACAGCACAGACTGAGAAAGCCCCAGGGAACTGCAGGCTGCTGTTCCCAAACAGGTGGTTTTTCCTGACCTCCTGTCCCATGTTCATTTCCAACACACAAGCAGGGTTCGGAGAGTTATGTTTTGTTGTATTACCATTTCCATTACATCTGCCTTCAGTACTTATTTTGCCCTGCTCAATCAAATCTGTGGGTGGGACTACACAGGAAACTGATCTGCCTGAGAGAGCCTGGATGCTGATTGATGGACTGACCTTTAAATCCATGGAATCATAGGACTTTTGGGTTGACAGGGACTTTAAGGATCATCTAGATCCTGCCATGGGTAGGGATACCTTCCACTAGACCAGATTGCTTAAAGCCCCATCCAACCTGATCTGGAATCCAGGTGCCTGTATGTGGGACTGTGTTCTACTTTGCTGCCCCCAAAAAACTGTGGGTGCTCTTCAGAGAGGCCATGGTACAGGAAGGATGCCTTATTTTCAAGTTCTGCTGGGGATGGCAGCTGTGCAAACTCCTAACAGATCAGCTGAGACCTACACTGGCTATTTTTGAAAACAGGAGGCAAACAGATACTGCCAGTTCAATGGTAGATGGTGTTGTTGTTGTTGTTGTCATGCCTAGGGGGTGAATTCCTGGTAAACATATTAAACAGCAACAGCTAAACTGGATTTATTTCTTATCAAGAATTCCCTTTCTGTTTCACAGACACCAAAAGGGTACTTACTTGCACATTAGATATTGACTAACAAAAATAAGGATTGTACAGAAAGAATGTGACAATATGTGTGCAATAAGTGACAAGAATTCTTTAAGGAAGTTGGTATCAGATGCTGATATATCAGCTTCTGTTTGATTACAAGTGTTGGAAGACTACACAGTGCAAAACAAACTTTGGAAGAATACAATGGAGAGTCCACATTGGGCAAGTCACCAGCTCACATGAGAGAGAGATGCTCTCTGCTGGCCTTTTCATTTGGGCAGGTCTATTTTCACACCAGCTCCTTAAGAAACATCCAGTTCCAAGAAGCTGAAAGAATATAGAGGAAAGCCATCTATTTTTATTCCAATCATTTTTGTCATCAACGCCCCAGAGCTTATTGTCTGAGTGAGCATAAACTGCGTAATGGCATCTAAAAATAGGCCCATACACAATATTTAGTACCAGAAAATAAATCTCTTTAGTGCAGGAAGAACATATTAACTGCTATTCTTACTGATCCCATCAAGCTTTTAAAACTAAACTTAGCTGGGTTTGAGTTACTTTTCCTTTACAGCCTGTTTCTCATCAGCTCTCCACTATTTTCTCCCCAGAAGGTCACCAGTCTCCTCCCCAGAATGTTCTGCAACCTGAGGCAACAGAGAGAGCACAAAGTTTTCTCATCTCAAGATGTTATGAGCTGCAGTGAAGGAAACAGTCCTCCTGTGACCTCCCCTTAAAAAATCATGAATGAGAAAGTTCCTACTGGAGTCACTTTCCCCTCAATTCTCTCACCAGACTACAACCATGTTGGGGCAGAAAGGTTGTTTGACACTCTTAAGTGTCAAATTTACCTTCCCCAAAAGCAAAAAAGTATGGTGAAAATAGCAGGGACTTTATAAGAATAATCTTAAGAAGGAGTACTATTAATTATTAATCAAGATCTCACTTCAGAGGGAGTGCTCTAACCCCTGTGTTTCAGGGGATTTCATAGTTGAATTCCTGACAGAAGCTTGTAGTGCTGCCTTCCAGGGGTCCAGCACATCCAGGTTTTTCCCAGGGAATCAAGCATATGGACTAATGAAAAACAATGGTGCATGTTAACACCTAAACAGGACAAAGATGGGATGATGCCTTTGGGCCATGTCCCTAGACCCAGGATAAAGAAAGTGCTCCCAGGTCCTATAATTTAGACTGAGTACCTAAAAGTACTGAAAGTACCTAAGTAACATCTGCAAATTCATGTTTCATGCACCCTCAAAAATGTTTTGCATAATTTTTTTATTATTTATCTAGTCAGTTTTTCCAAATTGCAGCCAGAACAAACCATCTATATGCTTGCAGAATATAAGTTCTGAAAGCCACCCCTTCCTTCAGTTTCTGCTTGGTCTTATAATTGAGATAATACAATAAATACTGTAATTCTGACTGCCACTTCATTTTCTGCATGAATTCCAGCATACTGGTTTTGATTAATTTAAAACCCAGTGTCTCTGCTTCTGCTCTCTCCTAGCAAACAGACATTCCAGATCCAGACAGCTGAATTCAATAAACATGCAATGCTCATCTCCTGTACAATTTAAACTGACACCATGACCCAATTAAGCTTTTTGGCATCACAAACACTCTCAGCTTAGGGATGGTGGTGGTTCTGTGGCAGTAATAGGAACCAGATATCACTTGTATTGTTGTCTGGTTTAGACATCTCGAAGAGAACATTTAAGAGGCTCCAACAGTGGCAGTTTGGATGAAGAAGTAAAATTAAATTAGACTGAGAGTCTATCAGCAATATCAACCTGGGGACACTGTGAATTCATGAAGCAATTGTTTTATGTAGTTTAGATCCCTGATATGAGTTTGGCACATTAAGGCTAAAAATTAAGATTATATATGGATTTTTAAAAAACATGTACATGATGTTTAGATTAAATCCCTGAAATTTTTTAATAAACCAGATAAGGAGCTTTCTATAATTAATTCTTTAAAATTAGTTAGAGATCTGAAGTTAATATATCCATCACTTATGAACTTCTAATAACAAAGCCTGTTGGGAACACAATTTTAACTTGGATAGATAAGGAATATGTTTAAAATAAAGCATATTAACACACTGACATTCTCAAAAGAAACCATGCTATCTTGAGTCCTGAACAGTGAGTAGAAACAGTTCATTGACTCAGAATGGGAATTGTTCAGTGAATGAATAATGAACTGTTTAAAATCTGCAACTTGTGTGTCTTTGCACAAGGCACACAGCTGGCAAATACACAGCACAATGGGATACAATACCTAAAGGTTTACATGGAATACTTCTGTATCTGTAGGCACCTGTGATACGTGTGTGAGGAAGGGAATCTCTGGAGTGACCCAGTGGTGCACTGTCCTCTCCCAGGACAGGCTAATGTTAGTTTAATTTGTCTTTAAGACGTTTAGTGATGACACTGCCACAGTCTCTCTATGGTCACTGACAGCTGAACTCTGCACTGGCAGCACCTGCACAAGCTCTGCTCAGGGATCTGCTGGTGGGCAGATCTCCAGTGTCCTCAGGCTTGCACCTGGATGTGACACAGAATCACAGAGCCTCTAGGGCTGGAAAGGACCTCCAAAATCACCAAGCCCAACCTTTGACTGAATACCACCATATCAACCTAGACCATGGCACTGCCATGTATAGTCATTTATTGAACAATTCCAGTGGGAGTGACTGCCACTTCCCTGGGCAGCCCATTTCAGTGCTTAACCACGCCTTCAGTGAAGAAATTCTTCCTGATGTCCAGCTTGAGCCTCCCCTGAATGCCTGGAACCTGTGCTGAGGTGTCAGACCCCCCAGGCCCTGCTCCTGCTTGGGCCACAGCTGAGCACCCAAAGCAGAGGCAGAGGTGGCTCCCAGTATAGCCTGAGAGCCAGGCTCAGCCAGCAAGGCAGAGCTGCCTGTTGGCAGGGACTGCCAGCAAAGCAGTGCAGGCCCACTGATCTCTTGAAACTGCTGAAAACTTTTAAACTGAAGTTAAAGGCAATCAGGATTGCATTACAGATGCAACCCAGATGCTGGATTTCAATTTACACTTCATATTAGTGCAAGGCAAAAGCCTTGATAATTCTGTCCCCAGATCCCAGATGTCCCAGCCCAGTCTTGCAGATGAGCTGACTGTCATCACTTCTGGGTGTGTTAGATAAGTGTGGGAGGGAGCAAACCGGCTGAATTCTGTGGAGCTTTAATCACCCACCAAACAAGCTTTTGAAAGGCAGGGAAGCATTAGGGTTCAGTAACAGTCTCCTCAGCCAAAACATTCATGAGCCACAGGATAAAAAGCTGGGGAGTGGTAGTTACTTCACCAGAAACCAGGAGCAAAGACAAATATTACCAGGTACAGAAAGTATGATACTATTGTCTTAACTTGGAAGAAGGAAGTTGGCAAAGAAATATGATAGAGAGCAGTTGGCAATGTACCCCTCTAAAGATTTTGGTCAAAGCTGTTTGATGCAACTCAAAAACCTTTCTGGGCTGCTATCAGAAAAGTTTTATCTTGTTTTTTTTTCCTAGAGAGAGAAAAAGTCTCCCACCATAATATTCAAGGAAAAAGAGTTTTCAAGAGCATTCAGCTCAAACCTGGATTGCTACCAATTAAGCTCATGTTAATCAGCTTAATGCCCACGCTAATGCATAAGCATATTATTGAGGAAAGGATGAGAAATACCAAAGCCATCCTTGCCTTGGACACTGCTGACTAGGAGATTTAAATTGTACAGCTCTCAGTGATAATACATTGTGCTGAGTGGATATTTATTGGCTCTCCAATTCCTTATCCTGAAGGAAATAATTAAGGATAGAAGCAGTCTATAGCTACACTAGCAAAGAGATCTGGAAAACACCTGACCAGCTCATTCTGCTATCATGTGGATTTTCAGTCTGAGATTCTGACAGTAAAATAATTCTCAGTATTTTCCTCCTTGTTCAGAACAGTTTCTTGCCCAGAGATGAGAAAGGTGGAATGCCCAAAGGTCTGAGTCCATGGCAGGGAGAACTGCTGAGGAATATTAGGTTTTTGGCCTGATTACAGAACAACAGAATGGTTTGGATTGGGAGATACCTTAAATATCATCTAGTTCCAGCCCCCTGCCATGGGCAGGGATTATTTTCCACTAGTTCAGGTTCCTTAAAGCTCCATCCAGCTTAGACTTGGCCACTTCCATTGAAGGGGCCCCCACAATTTCTCTGGACAATCTGTGCTCATCACCTTCACAGTGGATACTTTGCTGATATCTAATTTAAATTTATCCTCTTTCCGTTTGAAGCCATTGCCCTTTATCCTACTGTCCTTGTACCAAGTCTCTCTCCAGCTCTCTTGCAGCCTCTCTTTAGGTACTGGAAGATGCTCTAAGGTCTGCCCAGACCCCTCTCTTCAAGGGTGAATGGCTGAGAGAGTACAGGCTGATCTCCACTCCTTTGAGCAGCTTTTTGGCCTTCTCTGGACCTGCTCCAAACAGGTCCACAACCTTTGTAAGCTGGGGGTCCTAGAACTGGATCCAGCATGGCAAGTGGGGTCTTGCCTGAATGGAAGAGAGGAGGGATCACCTCCCTCCACCTGCTGGCCACTTTTCTTTTGATCCATCACAAAAAGAAAGCACTCCATACCTCACTCCATGATCCAGAGGTTCATGCAGTGACTCATAATATTGGAACTAATCCTAAAAGTAAGAAAACATGGTGTGACCCAGGCCCGGGCACTCTGTTTAAATATCAGATGTCTTAGTTTGGAAAAGAATATTTAAGGTCAAAGTGTCTCTTCATCATGGCTTACTCTTAAGTGCAATGGTTTCAGGTAACAAGGGCAGTGATGACATGCAATATATTAAGAGTTTAACATATCCTTTGATAAGTTGAGATGCTTAAAATTATACTATGATTATGTCTTCCAACCAACAATGATACTCAAAGATCTTCAAAATTACATTTTTAGCATGTCAGGAGAGTATTCCTACCCAAGGTAACATGATATCATTTTGCTGTTGTGATTCCCAGGATCAGGGAAGAAGCAGTGCACACAGCCACTGTGTTCAGTGACTGACAAGTATTTTTCACAGCAGTTGGCTCCAAGGACTTTTCCCTCTACAAAAAAATAATTGAAATTTTGGAGCTCCCTCTGCTGGTTCTATGCAGAGGGTTCTTTCAGGTAATCACTCTCCCTTCTCTTTGATTGTTCATGACCATTTAGAAAATTAACTTCAGGCATTGCTGTATTAAAAAACAAAATAAAGTTACTACACTGCTTATTGGAGCATGTGTCTGTGGTAGTTGATGTTATATTGGAGAAAAATCTGACATTCCTCTAACAACGAGAGAAAAGGTTTCTTTTTTAAAGTTTAATTTCAGAACTTGCAAATGCATAGTCTAATGCATGCAAGTGTTTAGTGGGAGCACATATCCCTATCACACCATTTTCCCACAGATTTCTAATATATGTGCACTTATGATATGCGACATGTTAGAGTCTGCCTTTCTAAGTACAAACAAGGTAAACCAGGAAGCTAGCACATGTGAAAACACTGCACAAAACAGCAGAAACTAATCCTTTATATGCCTTATTTAACTGTTACATGGGTGAGAATTTCCCTTTTTATGAAAAAAATAAAATAAAATATTCTTACTGTCATGTATGGAAATGGCACTAAAAGGTTTCAGTTCAGAGTCTGCTGTTCTAAGATGGCTCACTGTGCCACACAACACAATCACACGGGTATTTCACATGCATCTGTTTAAAAACCAGCCAAACAACAGAGAGAACAGACATCAGGAACGGGGTTTGTCCAAGGTATTGCTCAGGTTTCATTGTCTTCTTCAATACCCTTCAATACCTTTAAAGAGAGCTGCCTTAAGTTCCAACCAACCTGAGCTCCACACATCAGCATTAACCTATAAAAAAATGCTAACAATGGAGGTATACAGCTCTCAATAGGGCTCATAAAATACTAATGGAAGAGCAATAATGTAATTACAGGAACAGCTGATTAAATCAAGATAGCACTTAACAGAATAAGGTAATTCCAAATCTAATAATTATATTAGATTATATCATCATTTCTGTGACACCACTGAGAAGTGATTAGAGATGAAACTTCAACTTTCAATTTTTTATCAATTTAATTTACATTTATTTAATTGCTAATATAGAAAAAACCCATCTATTTGCTCTAAGTTCATTGAGAGAACAGCATATTTTCAGTTCCAGTTTTCTTGAAGAAAAGGTTTTTATCAGAAGATCAGAAAGGTACTTAGTTCTGAATATTGACAGCTGGATAATGGACTCATAAGTACATGCTGCTGAGCTGAATCTTGTGGAGGTCATTACAAAAATTATCCCACTGAGGTCACTGGAAATATTCTTTCTGATTCTGGCAAAAACTGGAATGACCCACTAGTGACTTTAAAGTTTTCAATCTTCCCAACACTTTATGGTGCATTTAAAATAATTTTGGTTTGGCTCTTTGTTATTTATTTAAATATGTAAGAGATCTTTCAGTGATGCTGCTAATCACTAGCTATAGAGTATAACAGAGATGTCAGACTTAAATATTCTGAAACTATAAGCCAGACACTGTAAAAAGTATTTTTACCAAAAAAGTTAACTTGCTGTAGGGAAATTCAGGGGAAAGTTTAGGGGAACTTTATTCTACCTCTCACTACAAATGTTTCAGAGGTCAATCTGTGATCCAAAAGAACCTCTTCAAAATCATGGCTGTAAAGCATACAGACCTTTGCATTCAAAGACATTTTTACACCTCCACCTCGCCATGAAAGTGGGAATGAAGTACAGCTGTCCTACTGGTAGTGTTGAGTGGGAGTGAAGCTGGTGAAGCTGCATGATTCCTTCAAGCAGTGCTTCCAGACCACTGAGATGGACTAGAAGCAGAGCTGCAGGTGCAGCTGCTCAAGTTGCTGACTGCCTTTTCCATGTTGAAGCTACAGAAGTGTTTCGTTTCTTCCTTGTCATGTTTTGTTCTGACAGATGAACTGTGGCTTGTGGTGAGTAGGTGCCTTGAATGGAGGAAGAAAACCCTTCTGGAGAAAGACAAGTAACATTTCTGGAAAAATGTGGTGCACTCACCTAGGATTTGGCAACGAAGGTAAGCAACATAAGGATGCTGCTGAACACAGGAGATGACTACATCAGGGAACTAGCAGCTCCCACTGTTCTTCACCCCTGCCTTCAGCTGCCAGGGAGAGCAGAGTTAGAATAATGCTGACAGCAGTCACAGGATGATTTGGAACTTGGTACCTGCTATTCACAAGGTGCCAACACCTTGTGAGTGATCATGGCCATGCAGGTATTACTTGTACGAGCTTTCTTTTGGGGACTGTGATGACACATACTTCTTCCCTTGCCTTTTTACAAGTGGCACTGAGTTCAAGTTGGGAAATGTTACTGATTGAAAACTCACTGCTCCAAAGGACATCTCTTGCTAAACTGCATTGCAACAATACATCTTATTTGTACAATAACATCTGCATTTTTAAACAATATTCCCTTGTTATTGCTGTGTATGTAGTTACACAATGATATATACAGAAATATTATGTACACAATTGTAATTGGACATACTGGCTTAGAATAGTCAAACTTGACAAAAAAAAAATTTTCACTCTTTTCTAAAATAGCTGTACTCATTAAGTAAAGGACAGTGTTATTCCTTGGAACTATTAATATTCTTCTGTCTAACAGGAAGAAAAATATTGATAAGCAAAGGCAAGCCAGACACCTAAGGGAGATGACATAATTCTAATTAATTATTAATGAAGCTATTGCCTCATTCACATGAAATACACAGCACTTAATACTCTATCCACCTCATCTTCCCATCAATAAATACATTCTCTCTACAATGGGATATTATATATCCTCACTTGGGACATCTGTTCACATGGAATCCACTAATCAGAAGTTTCAGTTCAGTTTGACTTTGCCTTGCCTTTGGCTTTAGCTTACTTGGTTTGGTAAGCCTGATGCACATCACATTAAGATATTTAACCCATTAATCTGTGCATCCAACAAGAATCACAACATTTAGACCACCGAAGAATAACATGAACAACAAGCAAACTGAGCCATGTAGGGTTTTCTTCTGCTTGGCAGCTATTTAGAATGAAAAGCAGCATATGAAGGGGAATAAGACTGGCTGAAGGTCAGCATAAGAGCATGCTAGCAGAGTAGCTCAGCCACACGGTACACACTCCCTTTTCAGTTCAACTTCTGCCCCATTTTAGTGGCATGTTTAAAATTCTTATACTGCTGGAAAAACTGAAGGCTGCTTTTGTGAAATGTTTACATGGAAAGAGATTCCTATTTTGGGTGGTTTTACAAGCTTAAGAACTAGGTATCCACCCCATAAGTGCCCTAAATAGGATGGGCAATACCTCCCAGGGGAGCTTTGGAGGGAGCTGCATGAACATTGCAGGAACAGGCAGTGACAGGAGTCCTGAGGTTTGGAGAAAGGCGGCAACAAGGGTCTGGGAGGAAGAGAAGGATGTGAGGAGGCACCTCCAGGGGAGGAGGAAACAGTGGCAGCACTCACAGGCCATGTCTGGTAAGGTCTGACAGTGGTCTCCAACAAAACTGGACTAGAAGAAGGACATAAAGCACAACTTTGTCCTCCTAAGTACTGCCAGATAACAAATACCCACATATTCTGCTGTCTCTATGAAGAATTTCGGGTGATCCTGAAGGATCAGAGCTGATTGAGTGTAACTTATTAATGTAGCTGTTTAAATTAAAGAAGTTAAAAATATTAGAAGAAAACTGGATATAAAATCAGCTGCTTTCTGTCTTAGTGCCTTTTCATTTTAGGAAAGTTTTGCATAAACATCTCTGAATTACTCTGTCTTAAATGTCAGTCTTGCAGTGATGCTACAATGAATAAGTGACTAGATTGCTACATCCTGAGACTCATCTGCAAGTGAGGTAACCAATAAATGAAGGCATGAATTAAGGTGAAATGAAAAGATTACTAAAAAGATTTTTTTTTAAAAAATAAAGGAAATTTAAAAAAAAACCAAACAAGCAGGTAAAAACCCCAGTAGATATCTGGAAATAACTTGTGGCTGTATAGTCAGGAAGAGCTTTGCAGTTTGTCTTCATTTTATGAAGACTGTGCTCATAAGCATCTAACCCAGAAAGGAAGAGTCCTTAGGAAGCCTCTTTCAGCAGGAATTTCCAGCTATGAAAGAAGTGAGGACACAGGCCATCAGAGAGACCTGTACATCAACCAGTGTACTATGTAATCACATAGTGATTAATTACTCACAGCTTCCCCTTCCTAAGTACTGGCAAACAAGAAGTGATTCAGGCACTAAGCAGATCTACCTCATGATGGTCTCAAATATCACACCTAAGCCCCTAATTCAGAGGGGTGTGGGTCTCAAGTCCAGTCTTGGTTTAGCCAAGGTTGTGCCTTTCTCAGCAAAAGTACCATGCCTGCAGCAGGATTTTAAAAGTTATCAAGAAGCCTTTTTTTTTTTTTTTTTTTGTTAACACAAAAATATAACAAATATATAATTAAATTGTTGAGGTTTTTTTGCTTCATCAGCATGTCTGCATGGGCTCTTCAGAACACTACTATGGGACATGATCTTCTCCCACACTGACTTGATGAAATCTGGTTTCAGCCAAGGTAATGGAGTCTGGCCACTGAATATCTAACAGCATTTCACTGCTGCTTACAAATGAGGGCCTGACTAACACACTGCTAGAACCAGTGGCTTCTGAAGTTTGGTTCAAATGGATTTTGAGACAGCAACACATATATTCACCTTCCATGAACACAGCTTAACAAAATACTAGTGTATCCAGGAATGATTGATTTGATAGACCATAGACTCAGAGAGGCAAGTGCAAAACAGATAATGGCTCAGTGCATGGCCAGGAAGACAGGCTGACAGGAAGTGACTCATCTGCCCTTTGACTGCACAAAGTACTCAAAAAGAAAATTCATCTGTAGGTTAGCTCAGCAGACTGGCACTGCCACAGTGCTTTAAATTCTCCAATCATTGTAGCACTCAAAAAACATTAAAACTTGTGATTATTTGTGGGGGAAGTTGGTTTATAAAGGAAAAAGAAAGAAGTTAGCAATGTTCCCTGTCAAAGCACTGATAAATGGGTTCTGTAGCAATGGCAACAGTGAGGGAGAGAGTAAATCAGCAGCAGGTATCATTTTCTTATTACTGTGAGCTCCTCATTTATCTTGGATGCTCTGAATTCATGCTATGAATCAGATGCAGTACCACAACAGTAGCATTTCAACTGGTCTGCTAAAGAACGATCTCAGCAGTATCTGCTTTTCCAAATTCATTCTCAGGTTACTTACCCCTCACACTTAGGTGAGCAGGACCCGTTTGCAGACAGTTTGGAAAGCCAACAGCACTTTTCCTCTGATAGTATAGAAAAGATGGGCCTTTCTACAAGCTCAGTGAAATGTCCTGTGCCTTCTTTTCTTTGTTTCTAACTGTGAAACAAGGCCCAAGGGGCCTTCTAGGCAGAGTGACTGGATTTTTCAGTCTCCTTCTTTGATTCTTCTGGGCTTTTGCTGCAATTCTCATGTTACACAAAACAGAGAAGCAGAACCCTAAAATCTCAAAAACCTCTGCTCAGTAAAGAATCACTGTTCCATTTCATAAAGTAGTACACTGACTACTTCTAACCAGGGGAGTCTGAAAACTTTATTTTTAATGGATATACTATCTAGCATATTATCCCACAAAATTAATCACCAGTAAGACACTACCAAAAATAGCAAATTCACTCTTCCTAAATTCTACAGTCTATGTTTGGATTTAGCTGCCTAAAGCATATCTAAGTGGCAGATAGCAACCCAACCATGCTCTTTCCAGAAAGCCTGGAAAGCCTCCAGGGCATTATCAAACTAGTCCTAATGTGCTCAAACTGTTTTGAGGGTTGGAAGCTTGGCTAGTAAAGACAGTAGCTATGTTCTGGCTTTGCACTGGCCAGCCAGTAACACCCATCAAACCAAAGACCTACAAAAGAGGATTTCTGACTGTAAATGCAAGCATGCTGATGCAAAAAAATTCAAATAGAAAGACCATCAAAATGTTCATAGGTTCAGAATTCCTGACCCTTCTTTCAGTGCTGACACAGCATCCTGTAGGATGTTGATTTTCACAGACAGTAGGTCAGGAGTGCATGTCAACCTCACCTGGGCATAGGTATGAGAACAAACATGATAGGGTGGCTCTGTGCTTTGGGAGGGAGGTGGATAAACTCCACTTGTTTTGGTGGATGGCATGTTTCCAGTGGAGGAACTACCACACAGTCTGGACAGCAACATTGCTGTCATTTTGGCAAAGTCTGAAGAGCAAGCCAACATTATCTTAGTGTTCTCACAATTTCACTGTACCACTCTGAAATACTTGGGCTTCACACTCCCTCAATTCTCTGAAATTCTGCAGTATTTTAACTCACTTGGTTTCAAAGGAGCTACTTCTAACCAAATCAAGAGAGAACCAGATCTTTCTGCTAGGAAGTCTCCCAGGAGATTTACTCTGTTGTAGGCAACCACTCTATTCTCTGTTTACCTTGCAGGTAATAACAAGAATATTCAGTGGAGAATTCAAACACAGAAGAAACACAACAGGCAGGACACTAGAAGAAAATTAAGGCTTACCTTCCTCTGTAAACATGTAATGCATTAGTAGATTAACTTCCCATTAGACAAATGAATGACACAAGATGCAGCATGCTACAGAAGACAAACTACGTATCAGATGCAGTAAAACTCTAATCATAACTAAAATATCTAAGTAAACATTATCTGACTCAGAACCAAGCTACACTAGGGAAGCTCTTCACTGTGCTGCTAGGTTTGAAGTGTAGTTTATCTGCCAGGGCTTAATGCCTGCATTAAAGTTACCCTGGTTACTGACAACTCCCATTCAATCACCTGAAACTCGTTGTCTCTGCAGTGGAGAACTGTGTGTTTATTACAGAGCTGGGTTTTGATAAAATAACCCAGAATACAGATACAGATACCTGAACCAGTGTATTTAAAACCGAAATTAAAAAACAGAAACAAAAAGCTCATGATCCATGTTTTCAACATCAGATGTGTAACAAGCAGCACAGAAATCAGAGATGAAGCAAAATTGTCGTGATATTGATAATACAGAAACACCATAGCATGATGATAGATCACAATATTGGTAACTATGGCACATATAGATGAACAAAACATAGCTTGAGCACCATCATTTTTCTAAAGAGGCATAATCACTTGGAAGGACAATCTGAATAATGAGTAGTTCTATCCGTTACATGAAATAAAGGATAAAGTCAGTAAAGACTGCTCTTCTGCCAAGATCACTCACTCTGGACACACAAAAATAGCTATACAAGTCTTTAGGATTCGTCAGTTCAATCAAAACAGTGAAGTGAGATAAACAGTCCTGGAAAGAGTTTAGAAAACCAAATCAGGCCTGCAGCACACGCAGTCCTTGCTTATGTAAAGTATATGGCCCTGAAAGAAAGTATGTTCACAGGCCCAGGATGATTCTATGAAATGCTTTGAAAAGCATGGATACAAGTGATAGAAGGGTGAAGATTCAGAAGAACTGGATGTTAAATAATTGGGAGGATATATACATGTTACATGCTTGGATTTTTCCTAACCTCTTTATCCCAATCAAAATCTAATGCAGCATCATCCAGCTCTGCTATGGAGAAGAGAGATGTCTTTGTGACCACGCTGGCTGTACTAGAATTTCCCAATGCAAAACTCTTCCTTTTGCTAGGATTGCTCACGTGCATCTTCAGCAATGGGCTGTGGCTTTCCCTGCTGGTGACATTCCCAATGGCAGGTGAGGTTTCTGATTTTGCCTCGGGACGGGATACAAAGGAGAATGTTGACAGCTTAGCTAATGTGCTGGAGCGCACCTTCCCTGTGCTTGGACCACCGAGCTTCTCCTCTCCCTCCCTCCCCTTCTCAGTGGGTGGGGCTGACACAGCATCAGACCTGCCATCAGAGCATATTGCTGAACTTTCTCTGATCTCCTTCCCTAAGGCCCGACTCTGCTGCTCCTGTTCCCCTTTTTCATCAATTGATCCTTTTTCCAAACTACATTTTCCTAAGGGAGGCGATGTCATCTTGCTTTTCTCAGGTGGGCAGCATTCTTCTGAAAGCTGCTCTTCCTGGAGCTGCTCTCCTGGCTTACAAACAGTTTCACTTGGAAAAAGAGAAAATTCTTCATTTGTCTTCTCTGAAGAATGAGCAAGCTTTGTTCTTGGTCTGAAAGAAAATTTAGCTAGTTTAGCAGCTGGGGGACTTTCACTTTCTTGCTCAGGGGAACTTACTACCTTTGTTTCCTTCACTACTTGATCTTTACTTCTTTTTCTTATGGAAACTGCTGTACTTTTTGCTGCTACTGATACGCTGTTCCCTTCTCCTAGCACAGAATCTTCGTTGCTTGAGAGATCTAGCAGGCCAGAGGCAGGTAATTCTGAAGGAAGGGCCTTTGCCCTGGGGTCCTGTGTACTTGTAAAGAATCCATATGACTTCTCCCTGTGCAGCCTCTGCCAGCTTCTAGAAGCATGCTGTTTAATAACTGAATCCTGCACACTAGAACTTGGTGCTGGGTCTGCAGTATTATCTTCTGAAGAAGAACAGTTGTGCTCTTCAGTCCTTTTTCTCCTTAACTTGGAAACTTTGTCCTTTTGTTTCAGAGGAGCATTCAGATCCACAGCTGCTAGTGACTCTCTCATGCCATTTTGCTTCCTTGGAATTGAAGCAGATCTTTCTTCAGAACTTGAAGTTTTTGAAGCCAAGTTATTTGGAGATATCTTGGGCACTGGTGACTCCCTCAGAGAATTTTCTCCAGCATCAGTGCTGCTCCCTTCCACACTGTCAAACCATGACAGGCTGTTTGTATTTTTGTTATTACCACATGCTGGGCTGGACAAGGGTTCTAGATGAATACTCCCTTCCCAGCTGCCTTCAAGCAAAGGTGTCTGTGGCCCAGAACTATCCTCTTCTTGATTAGAAGGTTCTGACTGAGACCTTTGCTTTGACTGCCCCAGAGCATTCTCATTTGAGCACCTTGTGGTAGCACTGAAATTTGTTTCTTCAGGCTGCTGCTGGCATGAATTTTCCTTTTGCAATCTATACAGTGAAAAGAAAAAGTAAACAATAATAAATTAATTTTCTTCCTTTTTCTTTCTTCATTGCATTAGTGATACATAATATGCATGACTGGTGGAAAGCTACAAATAATGTTAGGTCACAACATTATATTATTAAGTTTCACATACAGCTCTGAAAGCTGGTGTTGCAGTCTGTGATCTTTCAACACCTTCAACAGTGAGTGGCATAATTTAGTGTCCCCAGCAGAAGACAGGCAGATGGACAAAGAAAGCAATCACCTAAACTGCATTTCATTGGGAAACCAAACAAAAGCAAAACAAAAAACAAACAAAAACCCCAACAAAAAAGAAAAAAAAAAACCCAAATCAAACAGCTTTACACTACTTACAATAATTGTTAGAGTCCCTTACAGATTTTACATATTCAGTAAGTCTATCTTCTAGAACAGGAACCTAATTAAATCTTATCCTAAACCAGATAAGTCTCAAATGGAAATGAAAAACCATTGGAATGGAAACCTTGGTTTATTACTTGGAATAGTGTTTTTTTTTTTTTGTTTCTCTCATAATCACTATATACTCAGCATGTCAAAAAAGTGATAGAATGAAAGCATCTCAAATCACTTATAAAACTTAATTATCACTGTCTGTGGGTATCAATATTATCAGGGCCCTCCAAAACAAGAGGTGCTTGATGTTCTGTCTATACTACCTAAACATATTTTCCAAGACAGACAGCATTCTGGTTTGTGCTAAACAGTGATATAAACCACAAGTGAAAAGGAGCCACCTTGCATCCCAAAAGTGACTGCATTTGTCTAGAATAAATTATTCTTATGCATTATAAACAGTTTCTCTGCTCTGGGAGAAACATAACACTATAGAGACGTGTATAGACATGTTTAGAATAATTACTATAATGTTTTACTAACATGTCTATTCTTAATTTTTAATGGAAAGTGGCAGAAATTATATGACTCATCAAGAAGGGTTGAGATATATGATACATGCCTGTTTTATTGAAATATAGTATAGGGGGAATGCATGGAACAAGTCTTCTAATACAGAATGGGTTGTTTTAAAGAGGACATTCATTTAGTATTCCCTTAGCTATTAAAGAGAGGGAAGAAGAAATCAGCTTAATTTGCAGCAGAGGTATTTGGTGGGATATTGGGAAAACCTTTATGAGCATTGGGTGGAGCAATCATGGAACAGACTACAGAAGGGCAACAGAAAATCCTCATCATTAGAAGGCTATAGAGCAGACAATGTGAGCTCCTGCCAGGAAGGTCAAACACAGATTTGATCCTCTCTTTGTATTTGATCTCCCATCCCATCCTACATTTCTACTTGTTGAAGTTATCTCACTTTCATCTATTTCTGCTGACTTTCTGGGTATTTAGCACACCATTACTGTAAGTTATAAAATAAGTCTCAAAAATATTCAAAGGACAAGTGAATTCTCCCAGGTATTTCCATTAATTTCAACACCATTAATCTTTTATCTTCCTTTAAAAGTAAGAAAAACCAAGTTTCTTTAAAGCTGAATCTCATTTCAAAAAGAAAATGCAGTTGGGTGTTTTAAATTTTATTTTATTTTCTTCCAATTCTAGGGTTTTTCTCTCAGGTTCAGTGCATTAAATTTTTTCTGTTAATAATAACAAATAGGTTTCCCAAAGATTATCACAGTGAGCTGAAAACCAGGATCCTGACAAGCCCAATACAGAAGACAGCTTAAAAAATCATGAAGCAGATCTGCTGTGTTTTACTAAACAAGTAGCAAAAAAGTAATATAAAATTATTTGCTCAGCTACAGAATGTAGCATTTTAACTCTAAGAAGCACTCTTGAAACTTATCTGAGCACAATATTGGGATATAATTTGGGAATTCATTAAAGTATTTGTAAATTCTATAACCCAGAGGCAGAAATGATCTTGTGATGATCTCAGAGTGCTGCTTTAAAATTATCTCCTGATTACCCATGTCCTCTAAAGAAAATGTGCCTTCCCAATGTCAGAATTATTTTTAGACCCTCTCCAGATATTATTGTGAAACAAATTCTGTTTCCCTTCTGAATTAGTTTGTTACTTTGAGTATTATAACCTGTCAAGTCTTTGTAGCTCTTTGTGCAGAAGATCTTTCAGCTCCAGCCGCTCCAATATGATTTCACACTGTGTTCGGTATTGCTCCATTGGATTTTCTGGAAATGAGGTGTGTAAGGCATTGATGCCTCCAAGAAGTGCACCCCCCTATGGCACCAAGGAGATTAAAAAGAAAAAAAAAAATAGGAAACTACTATTAAGCTTATTATTAAGCACCAAACATAACGCAATTACGTGATTAAGCCTGAATTATACTCATACTTATTTTTATTGACACATGGAATAGGAATATTATGGATATTCCTGGCACCAAAAGTTTGAGAATATCATGACTGAAAATGAAAATTAAGATTGCAGATATTTTCCAAATTCCTTGTAAAAATTGTGCCCATGTGAGGAACTTTTTTAACTGAAGAAGTTCTGACTGCTAGAAGTTAGCTTTGCCTAATTTCTTAAATGAAAAGACCTGGATACTAAGATTCGTCAACACAGGGTAAATTATTGGGCAGAAATATTTCTGAATAGTACTTTAAGTACAACTTGATATTTGTAAATAATTCCAGAGAATTGTAAGTGGTTTTAATGTGGGACAATTTTTGCTGTGCCTTGTAAAAACGAAGTAGTTTTTATTTGGAACAGAGCATCTGCACAGTGATTTGTTCCACAACAAATAATCTAGAATAGCTCTGTAGTTAATTGCTCTTTGGATAAAAATCACCTCACACCACAAATCCTCTATTTTGCCACAGATTAATTAGCATTTACCATTCCTGTCTAATCTATAAAGCTCAACACTACTAATGAACAACATGTGTATCAAGTGCCATGGGCACAATAGCAGAAGTTAATGAAGTCTCTGGATCCAGAAATTGCTACCTGTGGCATCACATGGATTACATGTCTTCAATTGTAGTAATTTCTGGTTCTCCCATCTTGCATTGTTAAAACATTACATTTTTAAAATCACACTGAAAAACATCATTTTGTGGCTAACTAAAGCTCCCTAAAACTACAAAATTCTTAAATTAAATCTGTCCATGCAACCTTTAATGCATGCCCCTGAAGTGACCACTTGGGAGTTTTTTCACCCATCACTTCAGGAACTGGAAGCTTCACAGGCAATGAGGCAGTATCTTGGTATCTTGGTTAGAACAATTAAAAACAGACAAGGAGGACCAGCTTCCATCTCAGATGCTATGTTCCAATTCTAGTGATTCAGAAAGAGCCAGTCAAGAAAAGAAAGAAAATAAATCTCTAAGTGGGATCCTGATGTGGTGCATGCATGGAAGGAAATTGCAGACAACAGGAAAAGTGCTCACACTACTCTGAAACTGGGGCCCCAACCATCTCTTGGGAGTATGAGCTAGTGGACAATTTCTTCTGGACTGTACATAAATCAGCTCCAGATCAGAGGAGCAGCACCATCCCATCACTTTGCAAGGACTGTGTGAAGATAGGTGAATTGCTATTTCTGAAATATTCAAGGCCACTGGAGATGAATTGCAAAGAAAAATAAGTTAAGAAATTGAGAATATTATCTTTAGAACAGCATGTAACAAACAAAATATTATCAAAACACTGACAAAAGATACTTGCTTTTGGACTGAGTACTGTCAACCTGTGACTAAGGAAAGTGGAAAAAAAGAGGACTAGGTGGTTATATATCCTGAGATATACAGCCATGGGCTACAATAATGTCTTGCCCTCACTGACATTTCAGCCCTTTACTTGGCCATCACAAGGAGCTCCTTTTAAATACTGTGTGTATTCTGTGTGTTTCACTGTATGTGAAATTCTAAGTGAATTTAAGACATCTGTGAAGTTTTATTCCTGTGCTGGTGCTCATATCTCTGAGATACCTGCCCCTCTGAGATTCTGAGATGCCATTTTGAGTAAAGGAAGGAAACCATATGACAAAACCACTGCAAACTGAGGGAAAATCTAAAACAGAGAAAGTATTACAGGGAAAGTTAGTGGAAAGGAAAGGTGTAAAATGCCTAGGGATTGAAAGACAAATTAAAAAAAGGAGTAAAAGGAGAGCAATTGGAAAGAGAATAAAAGAAGGATGGAAACATGACCAAGAGAAGGAGGGAGACAATGCTGGAAAGAGAACATGAGGCAAAGAAAACATCATGCCAGGTGGGTTTGGAATACGCTCACAAAAACAAAGTAGGAAAGAGAAGTATAAAGGTGAATTAGAGGGTGAAACAAAACAAAAAATCCAATCAAGTAGGTTGATGATGAAAATGTGATAGTCTTCCTTCCCAAGAGAGCACATAAGAAATACCCAGTCACAGAGGAACTGTGAACTTTAATATTATGCTGTCAAGAACATGACTTATTGTAGAAGTTGCAGACAATGTCAAAGAGGGAGTTTGCTGAGCTGAAAGGTGGCAGCCAGTCCTTCCAGAACGATACTGACACTTCCTCATTTATAACCTCATTCTAGAGACTGACAGTTAGGAAACACAGGATGTATCTGTACAAAATGTGGGATATTTTTCTTCTAGAGAAGAAATCTGTTTCTGAAAATAAACTTTTTCATGCTACTTCTTTTTTTAATAAAACAAATAAACAGCTTCCTTCAAAAAGTGATTATTCATACTTTCCAGGAGGAAAGTAAAATCTGACCTTAAATAGCATATCTCAAACTTGCATTTTCCTAGCAAAAATAAACACTTTTGCCTGCTTGCTCATTAGAAGCTTAGAGTGGAGCAAAGATGGGAAGCATACCATGTACTCTCAGGTAATCTTCTGCAGTCATAATTCAGGCAAATTTCTCACTAACTCTTATTAGACAAAAATTTGTTAGACAATGTCATGGATTGACCCTGGCTAGGTCAACTTGCAGCCCTTTAGGACAGGACTGTATAAAAATGAAACAGTGAACCACAGTTAAAACAATTCTTTTATATTTACTTGTGCTCATCAAGTAGAGAAACGCACAGGTGACAATACACATTCATTATTATCATATACATACGTTTCACTTTATGATCTGTTAAAGAAAAAAAAAAAGTATTTCAGAATATTAATTTGAAACCACTGTCCCATCAATTTTCCATCTAGTTAATTATAGGTTTAATTACAGTTAATGAAGACTAACGTGGTATGTTCTGCAGTTTCAACAGCTTCATAATTTAACTTTGATGCAGTGCTGTCATTGAAAAGCTGAGCTCCTCAAAACAGTGCAAGATAATTACAGCAGACAGCAAAATAATCTTTTCCTACTTAATAAGGACAGGCCCTGTAATAGTTTTGATATAAATTCCATTTGCAACGTTGTGCAATAGATTATCTGTGGCACAAACTGCAATTAGTCTCTCAACCCTCACTGAAAGGACAAGAGAGATCACAAGTGCCTGCCAGATGTGACTCTGTGCATCTATCCTGAAGAACTTTGTCTCCAAAAAAAGGAGCATATCTACTTCCACAAAGCTCCTTCAGGCCCATTGAACTAATAGGTGCTCTGTAAGACTGTTTTAATTTGAAAGTATTCAAATCAACCTATATAGGAACATAGGAAATGCCATTTTGCATCAGACCAGTCAGCTGAGTAGAGGAGTACACCATCTCTGACAGAGCCAAACTCAAATATTTCAGATGTGCTAAACTCCCCCATGCATAAAACTCTAAATAATCTGCTTATGGTAATATTTTCCTACTCCAAAGCATGAAGATTTATTTATCTTAAAAGTACTCTTTCTGAAGTAATAGTGTCCATATTATTTTCCACATTTTTACTAAAAAAAATCCCTTCTATCAGATTCACATTTCTTTTACTAATTCTAAATGTGCTGCTTTCTCAACATCCTAAAAATAATACTACAGTAAACTAAAATCTAACCTTCCATATGTTTTCAATGCCTTTTTGCCTAGAAACATTACATAAATCCATGTAATAATTGGAATGCACGATTTTCAGTTCAACTAAAATTTTGGAGTTTTCAGGTTTCTAAGAATAATATTCATCTTCTAAATGTTCTGAGTTTTACTATTAGTACCAATATAATTTAAAATTATTTAAGGGCAAAATAAATTGTAGGTCTAGGAAGCTGTTTGGACTTGTTCCAAAGAATGATTTGGTTCTCTCCTACCTAATTAATGAGTGACTATATAACATCATGGAAGAAAAAACCTTTCAGAGGCTATTAAACAGTGATATACACACAATTTCTGTCTCAAAATGTCTTTAAAATGTATACTACCAAAAGCCTATAGTATGCCAAAACTTCACTAAAACTCTAAAGTCTATAAAAAAAGGTAGCAGGCTTTTATCTTATTCCAGATTTTTCAGTACAATCTCTGTTTAAGGATTTTAACAATCAAGATGGACTAAAAAACACGCTGTCAAGGTCTCTGATTACGCACTTTTCATGAATCTATAAAATCCTTTCCAAAGAGAAGAAGGGAGCTGGTACATGTCTACATGTAAAACTGAATCCCTTAAATGTGGTATTGCAGCAATGGCAATATCTGCAAGAAACCTTACCTGCATAGAAGATTCCATCACTGACACTACAGTTACAGCATCTTCCAAAGTCACAGTGTCCCTAAACATCAACCGAGCATGAGCTATCAAAAATAAATGGGTGCAAGGGTTATTACCAAAGTAAAAAAACCAAATTTTGGGGTTTTTTACTAGAAGGAACAAGATATTTCTTCAGCCCAAAAATACTCATGCATGGGCATAACAGAAAAATAAATACAATCATTTTGATTTCAATGTTAATTTTAACAGAAATTGGAAGGATTAGTTTTTCTAGTGAAAAGTGGGGTGTAATTTTCAAATTGCAGTTACAGTGACAGAATAAAGATTATTCTTTAAGCTGTTTAAAATTCTGCAGTTAAAAATGTAAAGTGCTGGATATCACAACAAAGAGTGTGATATGAAACATCTTTATCTACATAGGCACATGTCATTACCATAGACTAAAAAATAAGGTCTCATTTTCATCATAGGTCAGAAAAAAATTTATTCCTCTTCCTGGTCTGTATCAGAGATTTGGTATTATTGAAAATGCTTTTTCATCCTTCTCTTTCTTCAGTCAGCAAAATGAAAGTGATTTTTGTACATAGATACAATGCAAATAATTTACCACATGAAACTTTTTTCCTAATTGGCCATGGAAGCCCATTCAGTTCTTATTCAGCAATAGAAAGACAGGTTAATTAATACCACCTAAATAATACTTTGAAAGAACAAAATCCTACTAAAACCTTCAATCTCATGAACTGATAAGAAGGGAAAAAACATCAAATGAGAAAATTACAAGTGAATCTTGAAAAGTTAGAAGTGCCTTTCACTTAAATGGAGAAAGTCTTTCCCTCAAAATAGAGAACAAAATAAACATCTAAATTAGGAGGCACTACACTGCCATTCATGCTTGCTATACAAAATATAGTACATTATTTTAAATTAATTCTGAAAACATTTGATATGCCATGTTATAAAATAAAACCACATTAATACAGAGACCTACTGTTTCCTCTGGGTTTTTTCTTATAAATGAAATATGACTTGAACTCAGAGTTGGAAATTTTTAGGTTGTAGGCAAAATATGGGCTTGATTACTAATACTTCAGGAAACAAAAATATATAATCTGTTATGTGATATTAATTTTAGGATTATTAATAATTTAAAAATATGCTTATTTTGTTATATTAATTTCAGAGTAGAAGCAAATACTTGACTCAAATGGAGCCAAGCAAATCCTGAGACTGCCTTTCATAAAGACCCATAATTTCTGAGAATTTTCTCTTGAATGTGACTTCTTGCAGAGGTTTTAATATTTATTACATATGTGAGAATGTCAAAATTAAGACTGGTTTTGATAATCTAAATGCAACGCCCTTTCTCACACTCAAAATCTCCAACCCCGAGGCTCTTTAGATGGGAAAGATAAAAAATTACGAGAATCACCTATCCCTACCGCCACGGAAAAGCTGCTACTCTGCTCACTGGCTGTAATTATTCTGTTCTGTTCATTTCATAAAGGTTAACTGTTAGCCCAAACATGAAAATGCCGAGGCCTCACCTTCTGCAAGGCGCACCAGACTCTCCAGCAGGCGGATGGTGGTGCGGGCAGCGTTCCTGCAGTCACTCTGGCGCTGCATTTGATAGTAGCGAACAAGGATCAGGTTGCTCTCATCTGACAATTTTGGCTGTATGCTTTTTATAAGGCAGAAGTAGGTCTTCATCTTTTCCATGCTCCAGAGCTTTTCTGATTTGCTTGGGCAGTCTGCATTACAACACCCTTGTCAGTAATTCTATAACAACAGACATCAAGCCTCTTCCTATGAGCTCCTCTTAAATAGACAGGTGACTATGAAAGACACATTGCTGTATTTTTGGGGCATACTGGCTGTCTGTACACTAGTCCTCAAGGACTTGGTCAAATTCCAGTGTAGAATTTTACACACCATCTGATGCCTCCTGTATCAAAATCCACAGTAAAGCCTCCAGTAATTTCTACAGAACTGCTGTCAGCCTCACTGCCCACCAGATGGTACAGGCAGTGCCAAGTGCTTTGGAAGTCTTTGAAATGAGGGATACTACAGGGATGTATGCACCTCCTCTGGCTGTTTTACCTACTCTGTTGGAGCTAACAGCTACCTGCCATATTCTGAACACTTTTTGTAGGGAAATATTTTGGAAAGGGAATGAAGTTACCTGAAGAAGCTTCCTCTAACCACTTCTTCTGTAAAGGGGATCTAACCCATGCTCCTTGATGTGGATGGGGAAGGGGCTGGTCAAAATCAAATCACACTGCCTTCCCTCATTCCAGAGCACAAAGCTCCACATGGGGAATGCTATTGCTCATTCTTTGAGCCCTGCAGCACATGCATCTCTGGTCTATTCTTCCAGAATCAAGTTTCTGATTAACAGCAAGTACAATTGCAAGGTGTATAGCAACTGCAAATCAAACACCATAAAGGTGTGAGATGGAAACAACCCACTTACTGAGCAGCCTGGGATGAAATCTCTTATAAATTATTTCAGAGTAAAAGTAGAGTGTTCTCAGCTCACCCCTCTTAATTAGTTAGTGATCTCTGTCTTACCCCTACTTGAAGAACAACCATACAGCAGAAAACCACCATGACAAAAATGCAAACATTGATTAATTTGAAAGGTTCAGGAATAAAAAACAAAAAAATTGGAGGAAAATTAAAAACAAACAATCAAACAAAAAAGAACCCCAAACAAACAAACAACAAAACCAGAAACCAATCAACTGAAAAAAAGCAGAAAAAACCCAACCCAACAAAACACCTTACGATTTAAAAAGACTACTCTTACCTTTATTTTGCAAGATGAAGGAAGAAATTATGTGGTCCCATTCCTCATTCTTCGTATCTAACAACACCAAGACCAGGTCAAACCTGCTCAACAGGGGACTGCCAAGAGCTATGTTGACAGAGACAGATTCATTGGGGTCATAATGGCCTTTAGGGTTTGTTGCTGCCAGGATAGTTGTCCTTGTGCTAAGCTTGCACACCAAGCTAGAGAAAGGTATGGTGAACATTATGGTTGAATTAAACTGGGTAGGGAAAAGGATTCCAAAGTGTTTAAAAACTTTTGTGGTTTTATCCAATAAAGAGCATATCTTATTTTGAAAGACATAAGAGCTAAACAATGTACACAATTATTGTATTAATATTTATTATATGAACAGCATTTTTCAGTCAGAGAATAGCAACTAGACAGACAGTGATTTGGATACCAAAAATCACCAACCTTAACATTGCTACAAATAATCTCTCCATACAGCTGGATCCTTAAATAGTGAAAACCAATACTACTTTTCAGAATAAATCTTACACTGTGGATTTGTACAATATATAAACACTTTTGAATGCTGGAAAGCAACACTTTAGCTTAATTTACCTTTTAAGAGAGCTAAATAAAATGTGACAGAAATGCATCCTTTATTCCTGTGTATAAGCATGAATACAAACCCAAGTTAACAGTGATGGCAACCATACCAACTGAAACAGCCATTTTCCTCTCTTAACCATGATATCCCAGCATGTGCTTGTAGATGCAAGGAGAGATTATTTTTACTCTAGTAGTCCAAATGCACTCCTTTTGGGTAAGGCAGCAGCAGAAGCATTCTAACTTTGGTTTGTCACTGAGCTATTTCTAGTCAGCTCCTGAGTAACTGCTGCCTCACGTCCAAAGTTCTTCTGTAACTGAGAGGAAGGACCACAGATCTTCTCCCATGGAATAAAATAAGACCTAAATTAACAAGGTGTTTAACCTATGTGTGCTAAGTTACTACTCAAAAAATCCTCATTATATGTAGTCCTTAAAAGTGAGGAACTGACCAGATATATATATGGAAGTTGGCAAACTGTGTTTGGGTCTGTCAAATTGAATCAAGTGCAACAAGAAACTCAGGTGAAATATGTCCCTGTCCTACCAAGGAGATGGGACCATATTGATAACAAGTATTTGTGCCCAGCTGGCAAAGGCAGGGGAGAGCAACATGACCCTGAGATCAGCTCAGTTAGTAAGAGCATGGTGCTAAAACCACCAAATTTTATGGGTTTTATCCTATGGGTTTAATCCCCATATAGGCCGTTCACTTGAGAATTAGATTTGATGATCCTTGTGGGTTCCTTTCAACTCAAAATATTCTGTGATTATTTGTCCACTGTCTGACAAAGAGGGTGGAGATGCCCAGAATAAGGGAAGGACATGATCATTTACAGAAGCCAAGATGTGACTGGAACAAGAGCTGAGTGGAAGGTAACAAGAAGGAATACGGAATGAGTGAAGCCTTTTGAGTAGCAGAGATTTCAGAAATACCAGCCAGGAAATAATTTGGGCCTGAATAGGAGCTGCATATGACTGACAAATTGAAATATGAGCTCAAAGATCCAAGTGGTGGGTGGGGGTAGCTGGGGGGTGGGATAAGCAGATTTGAACACACGCTACTTTGAAAAAAGAAAGAGGGGAACTTAAAGGAAGCAGGAGTTTATATTTATGCCATATCTAACCTATAAAATTCAGCAGCATGCAAGTCTCTTGGAAAACACAGAAGCCTGGAAATCTCTTGATGTATTTAGGTTACCAAGCAATATTACTGGATTACAGGACAAGAGGACATAGCCTCAAGCAGTGCCAGGAGAGGTTCAGGTTGGACATAAGGAAGAATTTCTCTGACTGGACATGGCTCTCAGTGCCATGGTCTAGTTGATAAGGTGGTGATCAGTCATAGGCTGGACTTGATGATCTTTGAGGTATTTTCCAAACTTACTGATTCTGTGATTTTGTGGTTATGGAAAAATGAAGCCCCACTTTCTGAGTTACAACAAAGCCAGTCACAAATCTCCTCATTTCACACAGGATTATTACAACCACTTGCAGCAAAGACAAGAGAAAGGATGCCAAGTCTTTGTAGAAAAGTGCCCTGGCCTATAACAGAAGATTGAAAACCCAGCAGTGAAGAGGGTATGTATTTATTCTGATTGCTTGCAGCCTCTGGTCCAGTGCACTGTCCTTTGAAATGATGACTTGTCTAGTTTAGAAATATTGTTGACAACAAACTATTACATACAATGAAAATAGATATATTTAATCAGCATCCCTCCAACATGTAAGTACAAGTAAAAAATCTCATGCTGCTTTCTCACATATGCTAACATGCCACTTACCCTGCCTTTGCAACACTGATGGTTTGTTGTTCCATTGCCTCATGGATACTGGTTCTGTCATGTTCTTTGATACTGTTGAACTCATCAATGCAACAGAGGCCTCCATCTGCAAGCACCAGTGCTCCAGCTTCCAAATTCCACTCCCCAAATTCCTTCACAGCAGTCACTGTCAAACCTGAAGAATCAAATACTTCAGTCAGTCTCTTCCCTAAAATGCAGGAGTGAACTTGAGTGAAAGAAAGGGATCCAGCACAGTGGCTTGAGCCATGGACAGAGGACAAATCAGCAGGGAAGCTCCATCATGTACTTCTACTACATAACTCACTTTACAGGGACCAGCAAGCAATCTCACTAGTATAGAGGTAGGTTAGCCTGGAGCTGTGGAGCAGATTCTATCAAGCTTCCCATGTTTGGATTTGTGACTTCCTTTAGGACTTTGTTAAATGAACAAAAGGGATTCTTCTAGGGTACAAAGACTAGATCTATCAGATCATACTGAAAACTAGGGTAAAGGAAAAGATTGCAAAATTATGGAACAGATCCATTCAGGTCCTCCTCCTCATCATCAGCTACTAAGATGGACAGAAATTTTGGACCTGTAAAGCAAAGTTTGGATAAAAAAAATTATTTCAATTGTTATTTAACTCATGGCCCCAGAAAGTGTAGTCAAATTCTTCCCTTAAACTAAGGAAATTAAATTTCTTTACGATTTTTCGGTTTCCTCTAAGCATTAAGCAAAAATGAAAATCAAAGGATGAAATGAGGGAAGAAATAAAAAAAAAGGTTTTTCAGTAAATCTACACATGGTAGAACACTGGGCAGATGGCAAGTCAAAACCCCAGCACAACTGTGGAAATGGCCACTCATTAGCAAGTATGTGCAGCTCCCTCCAATCCTTCTATTCCCTATTTCCCAGCTTCTTCTCTATCTTTAGCCCTTCTTTTTCACTCCAGTATTCAGCTCAAAATATCCTAGCAGTTGACAAGCTGCAACCAGTCTAAAATCTCCTGGAATTCTATGGCAAAACCTGCACAAGAATCCCCCCCTGCCTCACCATTTGGTTCAAGGTTGCAAAGACCCTCTCATGACTGTGCAGCCCACCACAGTACCTATTTGCAAATGACCAGCAAAAAGCTTCAGGAATTAAATGCTTCCTGCTAACATAATATGTACTTCAACTTGTAGCAAGGAACCTGCTCCACCATGTCCAGTTTTGGTTTTCCTGGACTCTGTGCCCAACAATGTGGGCAGTCAATCATACAGCAGAATTATAGAGTCACAGAGTGCTAGGCAGTACTGGAGCCTGGCTGTGCATTTATTTCTGAATGCTCTGTGGTGAGGGTACACAACTTGCTGCAGGCTCCTGCAGGGAGCCACACGAGATGGCTTCCCCTGCTGCACACAGGGCCTCTCACTGGGAATGCTGCTGCACAGGCAGAATGGTCTCAGAGCTGTTCAGGGTACCCAAGCCTTCCACAAATAGAGGAAGGGATGGTTCCTGTGTGATGGGCATGCCTGGCTCCCTGCACAGCCCCTCTTGGAGGGCCTCTCCAGCAGCAGCACTGGGGGCTGTGCAGACAGCCTGATCCAGCCAGGGCACCCAGCATCTCACCAGCAAACCCTGCTTCGCCCAGGGGCTCCCCAGCCAGCAAGGTGCTCTATCCCAGCACTTGCCATCAGTCACTGCCATGGGCTGCAGGCTTGGGCTTGTGAGCCTGGCACCAGTGCCCAGCCCACTGCCCTGAGCAGGGAGTGCTCCTGGTATCTGGGACCCCACTAGCACCCAGCACAATCAGCACAGAAACAGGAAAAAACCCACCAGCAAAGCATGACAAAAACCCAAAGAGCTGAAATGGCCCCAAAAAGTGCCCCTCGGCAAGATGGTTTAGCCTGTAAGTGAATCACTGCTTTAATCCTTCTAGGGAATGCTGAAAGCTTAATGCACCTTCCTGCTTGATTAGACTAGTTTTGTGCATTCTGACAGCAAAAGTGCTTGTTCTGAGAGGTGCTGGGAACAATTTCATCATGAGTGCTGGACTGAGAGTTTTCCACTCTTCCCAAGCAGCCAGTGTTGCAGTTGCTGTTTATACAATACAGCACAATCTTAGCATATAAAAAAAGCACTTAGGATTATTTTAAACATTTCTGAATCTTCCCCTTTTTAAATAAAGTTAAATAAAACTTTAAAATGAACTCTAGTTGCCAGCAGTTTTTTTTTCTCTTGCTGAGATACAGTGCTTCTTTAACTTTTTGCCTGAAGTGAAGGGACAAAGGATTATGTTTTGTCCCTGTTCTACCCATGGTTCTAATTTAGTCATGATATTTTGCCCCACTATTCTTCTAGCCTCAATTTTCAACTTAGGGTACTTTCCAAGCTGGATGTACTCTTACATTTTTTACAACTTTCAGAGCTTGAACATTTTGAAATGAAATTAATTTCTTCTTCAGCTCATATGCTTCACAACTTTAAGTATAATACACTGACAAAAGAAGTATCTTGTACATATGAATCCAAACCTTATCAATTTTAATAAAAGTTATTGTGGTAGGCAGGATAAATACAGTCCCATAATCTATATGCCAGCAATTGAAATAAAGTCACGTCTTGGGATTTAATTTTTCCTTTTAAATAAAATCATTGCAAGGCAACAGCTTTCAAACTAATGTACAGAGTCCCTCTTGGTCGTGAATGGAGATCTGACTAGCTGCGTGATGAGATCTTTCTTCCTGATTTTCCCCTTGCCTGGATGAGAAGAGAAGAGAAGAGAAGAGAAGAGAAGAGAAGAGAAGAGAAGAGAAGAGAAGAGAAGAGAAGAGAAGAGAAGAGAAGAGAAGAGAAGAGAAGAGAAGAGAAGAGAAGAGAAGAGAAGAAGAGAAGAGAAGAGAAGAGAAGAGAAGAGAAGAGAAGAGAAGAGAAGAGAGAGAAGAGAAGAGAAGAGAAGAGAAGAGAAGAGGAAGAGAAGAGAAGAGAAGAGAAGAGAAGAGAAGAGAAGAGAAGAGAAGAGAAGAGAAGAGAAGAGGCTATTGATAAGCACTCCTTTTCCTGGAAACCAGAGAAGCAGACGCTCCGCGCTCCCTGAAGCTCGCCTGGCTCATCTCCCGCCCCGCCCCGGCCCCGCCCCCTCGCGCGCTGGCCGTTGCCGGCGGCCGTTGCCGGCGCGCGCCGGGCGGGGGCGCTGCGGCGGGGGCGGCGCGGGGCGGGCGCGCGCGGAGGCCGCTCTGGCCGGCGCTCGGTGCCCGCCGTGCCCGCGGAGGGAGGGCCCTCGCCCGGCGAGCGGCCAATCCGGGCGGGCGCTGGCGGCGAGCAGGGGCAGAATGGGCTGTAGTTGAGCGAAATAGGGAAAGCGGCGAACAGTGTGGAGCGTTCCCGGTGTAAATAAAAGGGGGGGGGCGAGAAAAAAAAAAAAAAGTTTGTGGAAGTCGCCGCCCTGCAGCCTCGCTCGGGCAGCGGCGCGGGGGCTTGTGCGGCGCGGGAGCCCGGCACGGAGGACTTTAGTGCGCGGCGTTAACACGCTCTGCCTATTGTTTGTGTTTTTTTCCAAAATATGGCAAAGGTTCAGGTGAACAATGTAGTGGTGTTGGATAATCCTTCTCCTTTCTACAATCCTTTCCAGTTCGAAATCACATTCGAGTGCATAGAGGACCTGTCTGAAGGTGAGTAGAATTTTTCTCCCCGATACGGATTTTGCAACCCCGGGCTCTGAGCTCGGGGCATTTAAGGCTTAAACTTTGCACAGGCCTGCGCCTACAATTTAACAGTCTCTGGAGCTCGGCCGCATCGCCGTGCCGAGCCGGGGGGATGTGCCGGCCGGGCCAGGGGATGTGCCGCTCCCGCCGAGCCCGGCGCCGGGGAAAGTTGGCGGCGTCCGCCCGCTCTGGGCGCCGAGCCGGGCCCGCCGCCTCTCCCCGCCATCGGCGAGGCGGCGAGCTGCCGCAAGTTGCGAGGAACTTGTTAGAGTGGAGGTAGCCATGTTGCCAGCTTTGTGTGTGCGTGGGGGGAGCGAGCGGGAGAGAGGAGGGTTGAACCGGGCTCGGCGGCCGCGCATCCCCGCGGGCACACGGGATGCTGCGCCTTTGGCCCCGGCGGTAGTCGGACCGCGGAAAACGCTCCGCGGGGATGCGTTTCGCTGGCCTCGTGCTCCATTTTTATACGGGGAAAAAAAAAAATTTAAAAATCACGGTGGGAGGCAGGGGCGGGCGGGCTGGCCGGCTGGCCCCGCATGCCGGCACCAGGCAGCCGCGGTAGGTGCGCGGGGCCGGGGGCATGGCTCGGAGGGGCGCGCTGGCTGCGGGAGCCCCCGCCGCGGGGGAGGGGGCCGCCCGCCTGCCACTATTTTTGGAAGTCACTCGAAAGTTACCGGGAGCCGCCGGCGGGTGGGGGGCGGCCCCGGCCTTGCCGCCCCACGGGGACCCCCGTCCTGAACCGGGGCCGCGCTCCCGCCTTCCCCCCGAGTCGGGCGGGCCGCGAGCCGCCCTCGCCCCGGCCGCGCTCCGCAGCGCCGCCCCCCGGCCGGCGCGGGACGCGCCCCGAGAGGCCGCGCGTCGCCCCGCGGGCGGGAGTTTCGAACGGCTCGGGGCGAGGGAGGGAATGCCGGCGGGCGGGAGCGCGGCTGCCGCCCCGGGAGCAGGAGCTGCCAGTGAGCAGAGAGGACGCTGCCCGGCCGGCACTCGGCGGAGCCCAGCGCCGCCTGCTCGCCAGAGAGCCCGGCGGAGGGACGAAGGCAGGGCTGGGGAGAAGGGCAGTTGAGTGCTGTCCTGTCTGCTATCGCTGCGGCTTAACTCGCCTCACCCCGCCTGCCTCTGCAGCAGCGCGTACTCGTGCGTGCCGGCGGGATGGTGACAGCGCGGGGAGGGAGGGACGGCCGCCGTGGCGGGAACTTCAGAGGAAGTCTCGCTGAGCCACGGCTTCCTCCAGGCCTCCGCCGCCCTCTCCTGCCTTGGTGCCACGCACCCGCTCACTAGCTGGAGCTGTGCTCCGTGCCCATCGCCACACTGCTGGCTGCATCCCTCCGGTCAGCCTGGCCCCAGGGTCCGAGGCGCAGCGTCGGACCCCCTCCGTGGCAGCTGCTGTGGCAGGGGGGCAGCGCCCGTCACAGGCCGCCGTGCAAGATGTTAGGCTTTTCCTTCCACCTGTGCACAGCTGTGTGGGATGTGCTCCTCACACTCAGGATTTATGTTAAGCTTAGTCCTGGACACGACTGGACAGTCATGATGAGAAGAATTCTAGATGGTCTGGTGCAGAATTCTCAGTTCCTTTCCCCCACCAACATGAAAGTTAGACTATAGGATAAGTTAGGGATGAATGTTTTTATCTTTCCCATTTTAAAATAAGATTAAACAATTACTTTTAATGAAAAGTAATTTCTTTAGCTTTCCTGTGTTACTAGGTCTGTTTACTGTGCTGTTTTCAGTCTGTTCTCTGCAACGCTGATCCTAAAATTAAATCAATGAACTCGAGCCCTCTCCTTCCTAAAGCTGTTGTTCTGTATCAAGATACTTACATAACATTTAAACTTTATTTTTTTTTAACATCTAGTTTTAGTACTAAATACTATGAGTTGTGTAGAATAAGTTTTATGCTGTTCTCCTAGAATAATGGCACAGGATGGTGTGATAGCACCATAAATTTAAGAAATTTAGCCTAAAAGTCCTCACTTCTTGTAAGTACTAATTTGTCCTCAGATGCAGACAAGAAAGTTTTTTAATTATCCTGGATGAGTACCCTGCAATACTGGCAACAGCTAGTATTTCACATTTAAAAGGTAAATAAAATCTCTGATAGAGTACCTGGGAAATTGCTGTAGAGAAGTAAAGAAGAGAAGTAAAATCTCTTCCCAAGCTCTGTTTATTATGATAGTTAAGCCCGCAAAACCTGCATTGATGATAAACAAAATAAGCAAGAAGAATTCACTGATAAGGAAAAAGAGTTGCAGTCTCAAAGCAGTCAAGTTCTGTTCAAGTGCTATTTTTGTTTTTTCTATGCTTAAATTGCATTCCTGTATCCAGAAACCCTGAGGCAGACCTTTGGATTTTGCCGAGTGTACTAATCAAGTTAATGCAATAGCTTACAGGTTTGTGCTTTTACAAAGGCAATCAAAGAATTGTTCACAAGGGGGGGAAAAAAAAGAAATATACCATCTAAGTTTTTAAGTTACAGTTCTGAAGCAACATTTTAATTAGGAAGTCAGTTATGGTTTTTTGTAATGGTGGTCTCTTTTTTTTAATTTTTTTTTTTTTTTTTTTACCCCTCTTGTTTTAATAACCTTAAAATCTGTCTTGCAAGATTAGTTTCGTTTGTGTGAATAATACTGTTTTTGAATCAAAAAGGGAAGGTGAAAAGCTGACCCAGGAAGAGCTAATGTGGGCTAATACGCAGTTTCAACTTGAAAACATCTGTGGGGGAGAGGCTGAGATAGAAAAACTGAATTGTACTAAATGTTGGGGTTTAGTGCATGGCTTTAAGAAGCAAAATGCTACACTTTTTTTTTTTTTTTTTGCCTATAATTCCATTTCAGGATGTAGATAAGATCCAAGCCATCACTGTCTTTAAGAATATGGCCTAGTCATGCTGTCACAATTTTATGTATTTCCCTGAGTAACACAGCTGATACATGAAGGAATGGCAGCATACAGTTAGTGTGCTTGAAGTTTACCCAGTGGGTTTCTCACTCAATTAACTACTTTCCATGATCTGTATAATTTAAGATGTGAGGTGTGTATGAGAAAGGAGGGAATTTTGGTTTTGGGAGGTTAGTTGGCATTCAAGGATGTAATGATTTATAGGCATCATTCCTCTGCTGCTGCCATTCTGACAGACTGAGAAGATGCCCAACACAGGTCCCAGTTAGTAAAAGAGCCCTGTTTTCTGTATAAATTTGAAAATTAACCTTAGAGGTGGTCCAACTGTCTAGAGAGAAAGTGTGATGATCTGGTTCATGAGGACAGGTTCAGGCATCAGTAAATTTCTCTGACGAAGACAAGTTATTTTAGGCTTGTTGCAAAAAAAGTAATTTTAAGCTATGCAAATGATGGGCAAGAGTGGAAGACTTTTAACTGTCATGATAAATAATGTTTGGTTTTCTTTTTTTTCTTAATGTAGATTTGGAATGGAAAATAATTTATGTGGGTTCAGCTGAAAGTGAAGAGTATGATCAGGTGTTAGACTCTGTTCTAGTTGGACCTGTTCCAGCAGGCAGACACATGTTTGTATTTCAGGTAAGTTTGATTTAACTGTTTCCAAAATAGTTGTGCTAATTTGTTTAGGGGTAACTGTATCAAACTAAGAGGCACTTGAAAAATAATGGTAAAAAATACTGCAGTGAGTTCCTCAGGTATGTTATACCTTCCTTTAAAGTCTGTTCTTGAGCTTGTACTACTTTCACATGATATTTCTTGTTTATATTTTTTATTTGTGGTATCAATAATAACTGATAAAAGCACATTTCCCATAGCTACTGGTAATTTTAACCCATCTGGTTCATAATCAGCAGTGCTAGTTGCCTGGTTCACACCAGCACCATCAGGCTTTTGCCACTGCCAGAGTTTCAGACAATCAAGAGCACTAGGTTAGTGTAAACAACACCTTCAGAGGATCAGGCCAACAAGCTATTTGTAAACCTCAGCTAGAACAATCAAGAAGTTTGTTTCTATTTGGCAGAACACATGTTCAGCTGTGATGTTTGGCTAAGCATGCTGTATCATAACACAATACAGTGATTTCTAAAATAAAGATAGAAATTCACTGGTAAAGGGGAGATATTTAGGACGAGAGTGTGTAGATCAAGACCATGCAAAAAAAGTCTAGGCAATGTAAGAGTCCTATAAAATACTGCTGTTGAAGCCAAAAGTTAATAAGGAATAATGAAGGAAAAGTAAACAGGGAAAGAGCAACACTAAGATGGCTTACTGGCCTAGTATTGTTTCCATTTTAACTCAGTGAGAGGCAGGGGGAAAACCTGAAGTGGACTTCCCTGAATTATTACAGAAGCTTTCTTTTATTTGGGATAACTTCCTTTGTGTTGGTGAGTTTTTTTTGTTAATTTTTTATTCAAAATTATAATTTTTGTTAAAACTAGCACATTCATCTCTATGAAATACTAGAATTTTTGTTGTAAACTGACAGTAAAATCCATTGGATGAAAAATCAGATAGCAACTGAGTATGTCTTATTGTATAAAAACCCTGCTATTTTCCCCAAATACTATAAATTCACTTAACTAATGGCAAACACATGCTGAAGTATGAGCACTAGAAAACCCCAAAGTGCTGATGAATACTCTCCCTTATTTCTCATGGTTACTGTAACTGGTTTAAAATAATATCAGCATTTGCTCAGCATCTCGATCAGTCCTGTAAGTTCCAGGAAGGGTAGTTTATTTGGCATTTTGGGGGTGTTTGTTTATTCCAGGCCTTTTTGTTTCATTTTTTTACTTGCAGGACTGGCTTAAGGAATAGGTTTAGACTGGAGGTTGCAGCATTTATCAACCACATACATGCAAATCAGTGTTGAAATGTATCTGTTTGGTTTTGGAGCCAGGCCTAATTTTTCTGCACTACAAATAAAACAAATGTGTAACAAATGCATCATTTATTAACAGTTTTTCCATTATCAAGCCATTATAGCTTATGGCATTAATTGGTCAGAAATGGGTGATGCTTTATTGCTCTCTGAGGGGCTACCTTGTGTTTGTATGTTGGAAAATCAGCTGGCATGTACATTTCTAATTTAAAAAATGCACTATTAATCAAAGGTCTGAACATTCCTTGCTGATGGTGAAGGGAAAGAACAAGAAGCAGGTGCCTAAAAAAGGCATGTTTTAGCTGTATGATTGGGCAGGTTTCAAATTAAATTTACTCATCTTGCAGTTTCTGTGGAATGGACTCAGCAATTGTATCCTGGTTATAAATGACATTACAGCTAAAATAGGAGGAGATGGGTAAAGGTTTTGCTTAGATTGGAGTAGGTCCTGTAAGAGATTTTTCCTGTTAAAATATATCCTTTTTATTTCTTATGGAAGTATAGTAGGGTCTGAGTTTATTATACTTCCAAGGCTCTGGATTTCAGGTGAGGGTAGGACTAAGCTCATGTGTACACAGGAGGCACCAAAGCCTGAAGTGCTGCAATGCACTTTGCTGATGACTGAAGCAGCCTGGGACACAGAAAAAACAAGCAAGGGAAGGCAAGAATGGGGCAAAGCACAGAACTGCAGGAGGCATGTGTTACCAAGAAAAGAGATTGTTTGTGGGGAATAGCATAAGGAAGGGACCTTTGCAGAGGAGTATAAAACTTTCAGATACTCTGCTGTAGATTTTTCTAGATGGGAAAATGGCTGAAATAGCAACTAAAATGGAGTACCACACAGATTACCAAGGGTGATAAAAATACCTTAGATGAAAAAAATTTGTGGATCAGGTTGGGAATTCAGCCCTACAGAAATATGGACAATTATTGTGCTTTTCACACTTACCAAAGCAGCTTTTTGTTTTAAAACCCCAAAATATATTACCTTTAAAAGGATTTCAATAGTAAAGGTGCACAGCTTGGCCTATTTGTTTCTAAATGCCAAGATATATGTAGTGAAACCTGATTCCTTCTCGATTCTCTTGGGAATATGTAATAAAATCACAGAAGCTTCTTTTTGAGCTTATAAGCACATAAATAATTTACTGTCCTTAAGTGGGCATATAACCTTTGCTATGTACTCTGCAGCAATAGCTATGTGAATAAATATCATGTGGAAAAGCAAGATAATTCAAGGCAGCATACACATGGGCTGATTTCTTTAAATTCTTAAGTAACTTATAGCATAAGAATAGCATATTAAGACAGTGATTTTTATGCAAAAATTAATCTACTGCCTCTGCCCACCAAAATATCTGTTTGCAGATAATCTGCTTATTTATCATTTGGTCATACCAAGCTCTTCTTTTTTTCTTTTACCTGTATATGATCTTTGGTTCCTGATAAGAGGTTTGACAAAAACAGGAAGTTGAAAATTTGAGAACTGTTTTTAAACAGTCTTCAGTGTCTTTTTCATTCAGCAAAACAATGTTTGAGAGATAAGTAGGATTAGAACAGAGTATTTCCTTGGGTTCAGAACTGTGTCATAGGATATTAGAAGACAGAAAATGGCAGTGGGAAGCTGGAAAACTAAGATCCTACATTAAAATGTGAGTTGAGTTTAATGGGGAGTTAAATGAAACATGGTCCTTCTGTTGCCCATTACTGTGGAATTTAAAGTAATCACATAATTCTGAGCACTGTTTGAACAAAATTACTGAATTAAAGTAATGATTTAATCTGTATTGGCAGTTCTTGTGATTTCCTCAAGCTTCTGCATTTTTTCTGCTCCTTGGCCATCTTTTCTATTCCCCTATGCTCGTTGTAAAGCCATTCAGTCATTTTCTATTTCCTTCAGTGCTGAGTTCTACCTGATTCCCTGGTTTCTTCTTCTCCCTCTGGTGTATTTCTACCTGAGAGGTCTGACTCATCTCATTCTTCCTGCAAAGTACCTACAGCTTCTCACAAAAAACTAGACTACTTTGAAAGCTTAGAATTGAAGTGGCAAAGAGTAGATGCCAATGCTGCATGAGCAGCAGCTTCCAAATTTCACCATGCTGGAGCATATAAATACTACAGAAAAGTAGGAATGAGAGGGACAACAGGAATTAATTCCATTCATCCTCTGTCATTATGTAAGGTTTGTTACACCCCAATCATCTGAACACACGTTACTAATACCAACTTGTTCTCACAACATGGGTGTGTGTTGTTGACTTCAGATCTTCATGTGGAATTCTAAATATGAAGCTGTTTTACTATGCCTGGATTGCTGTTACTTTAAATCCTGCAGCAGAATCAGGCATCACATTTTATCAACAGATGTAGCAGTTAGGAGGCATTTTAAGGGACTGATATGAGCCACATTTTATGAGGCAAATTTTATTGATAAGTAACTGCAGAGCCATGGTAAGTAAGGACATTGAGGAAGATTGTGTCATTTGCTTATTAATTAGGTTTGCATATTGGCTGAACATGTTCAATTGTCTTGGAGAGATGATGCATTGAACTGCATAAATGTTAACAAACATAGGTGTTAGGAATGAAGCCAGAGAAAAAGTACTTTATTGCCTTTCCTAGAAATCTGTGGAACAGCTCAAACCTTACAGTAGCCCATCCCTTTTCTTGTTGAAGTATAATTTGCTCTTTGTATAGAGCACACAATACAGGCCAGCTCAACCTTGAGGAGAGTGTATTAGAAAATAATCTTGCTCTACTAAATTACCAAGATGGGCTGGAGAATGGAGAACCGTGGCACTTGAGAACTGGAGTGATGTTGGAACCCCTGTCTGAACAATGGTTCAGCTGATCATATATTTAAAAAGAGTTTGGGATCATGCCAGGCCAATTGCCCATGAGAAATGTCAGCAAACAATTTTACTGTATTCCAATTCTGTCGTTAGAGGATGGTGTTCTAAATCTGGGGTTGATGTTGTGAAAGCAATATATTTTCTGGTTAACTTGAACAATTCTAAATATAGTCACTACTCAGCTGCTGAAACACACTACTTGAGATTCCCCTGCTAGGTAGGCATGTGCTATCAATTTTAATTTATCTTTCCCTTTCACATTTAGGCTGATGCACCTAACCCAGGGCTTATTCCAGATGCAGATGCAGTAGGTGTAACAGTTGTGCTAATTACATGCACTTACCGAGGTCAAGAATTTATTAGAGTCGGCTACTATGTAAACAATGAATATACTGAAACAGAACTGAGAGAGAATCCACCAGTAAAGCCAGATTTTTCTAAGGTAAGGCATGTTTTATTTTAGTCATGTATCAGAGGTATGTTTATAGAAAGAGGGTTTTTAAGAAACAAACCCAAACCTCAAGTGATTTCATAAAGTGCATGGAATGAGGCATCAAATAATGGAAAATACCTGAGGGGTCTAACTACAAGAGCCATGTAGTTGTCATAAATTTAGGTGATACTGAGAAACCATCAAAGATTTCCATCATCTTGAAGACTTGGCTGTACTTTCACACTAACTGTGAAATAAACCATTGGATTTATTTCCACCTGCACCACTGTTTACAAAGTGTTCCTCAGAAAAAGAGAGTAATGTTTTTTCTAGGCCCATCAAGCAGGAACATGCATTTACTACAGTTGTTACTCTAGTGTTAGAGCTACAGTTTCTGCAAAACTTTAACAAACAAAGAGGAACAAACTAAGTGTAAAATGAGAGAACATGGATAGCCTGGTTGGATGATTATATGATAAATGTCTAATTTGACAAAGGAAGTATACAGATACATATAAATACATATGTACAGATAAAGTTATAAAAAGATATCCTTCATGTTAACAGTTAAACCAGGACTAGAATTAAAAGATGAAGTGAAATAGTATGTTTTTTTATGCTTCATTTTCAGTGATCAGATTCTAAGTATGTTGTGAAAATTACAGTAAAGTTAGAGGTTTCTTAAGCTTTGAGCATGTTCCTATCTTTTTCTTTGATTTAAAACATCACTTATTTGTTGTGTTGGTTGTCAATGCCAAAATGATGGCTCCCTTTAAGCACTTGAATTTAGAATGCTTAGAACTACTTGTGTTCACTTTCTGTTTATACAAAAAGCTAGCTGTGCTGCTATGGAAGAGAACAGCAAAAGCTATCATATTTATATACAGAGCCCTTAATGTGATTTGAGGACAAAAAAGGTTATTAAAGTGATTGATTTAATTATTTGGTAATAAGTTCTACTAGGTTCTAAAAAATAAATGGTCTTTTTAGTTTGCATAAAGGATAAAGAAATACATAATGAGACTACACCTTCTTGGAGAATAAAAATGACAAAGCAAACCTTTGCTGTGATCAGTCTTAACTGTTATAGTGAATGTCTACTGGTGCTAAGTTGCCATCTTCTGGGTAATTATATACAATCTTTCACCCCTTTTCAAAAGAAAATCAGCTTTTTTTTTTGTTTTTTTGTTTTTTTTGCTACATACATAAACAAATGCAAGATGTTTTCAAAGGAAAATGAAGGCCAGCCATGAGATAGATGACTAGTGTACACTGCCACAGTGTTAGTATCTTCCAAATATAAATTTGTTTAATTTTAAAATTTTGTTTAGTTTTAATTTTAAAACTTTAGTAGATAGATCCTCTTGGTGCAATCAATATAAAGTTTGGTAGCCTAAGGATAAGATAATGAAGATGAGAAGTTGATGGAATTGATGGGTATTGCAAATTAACATAAAGTTGATGATGCAAAATTTGCTGAAATACTGTGGCTTGCAAAATCCTTGTACGGGTAGAAGTTATTTGCTTTACTAAAAGCTGGATAAAATAATAAACACTTGCACTTCACTTGTGGATCTCTTTCACAGCCTTGCCTTGTGGAACAGTTAAAATACTTTCTTGAGAAAGTGGTTGTTTTGTTGAGTAGAATATTAGGGAAAATTAATAAGTGGTGTACTGTAAGCATATTTCTGATCCATAGGTAATAGCTATAGATGCACATAGATGTGAATGCCCTTTTTAAACAACTTGTTTTATGCAAACACAGAAAAACTAAAAGGAAAAAATCTGTATGCATATGAACCCAGTTTGACATGTACACATTACAATCCATGTATTTTCTTCTTTCCTAGCTTCAAAGGAATATTTTGGCATCTAATCCCAGAGTCACAAGATTCCACATTAACTGGGAGGACAACACTGAAAAACTGGAAGATGCAGAGAGCAGTAACCCAAATCTACAGTCCTTGCTTTCCACAGATGCATTACCATCAGCATCAAAGGGGTGGTCAACATCAGAAAATTCACTAAATGTTATGTTAGAATCTCATATGGACTGCATGTGACTAACCACCATCCTTTTGGTACTGTATATGTGTTAAACTGTAAAAACTACCAGAACTATTTCCCTCAAATTCCATAAGTACATAGTTGAAACAATGTGAAGAACTTGTTTTAAAACATCCTGTAGAAAGTTTATAAAAAAAAAGCAAAAAAAAAAAAAACCCAACAAACAAACAGTATTTGAGCAGATTGCGAAATATAAATACAACTATTTTTAAGTAATTGCCTTTTTTTTTCTAATGTGTTATTCTATGTGGTCTAAACCAAACCTGATTAAAGTGTATGTATTCTCTCCCCTCCCCCCTTACTTTGTAAGCACTATTAAAAGCTAAAAAAAGTTTAAAAGTTAAAACATTCAGGCAAAATGAAGGAATAATGCCATGTCCTCATCTCTGCTATCCAGATTGCCAAATATAAAGTGCCCTTTAATAGCACCTTAAGAACAAAACTGTCATTAGATGAAGTGCAAAGAAAGTATCTCTTAATAACAAACAAGTCCAAAAATGTCCTTTTGCTCTGAAAGCAGACAGCACAGTATAATTTTAGATGCAAGCTTCTTTTCCTTTCAAGGCACATACTTGTTACTTAAAGCCTGCAATTTGAGATTTACCATCTGCTATCTTGGATTTTAGGACTTTTTTTTAAATCTCCTCCTGCTGCTGTTTAGTCTGTGGTTTTGTTCAGGACAGTGTTTCACGTGGATTGGGGTGGGTACCTCAGGAAAGAACCCTTTTTTCAGCCCCCCTAAAGTGGTTGGAAGGATGCAAGCAATTACTAGAAAATTCTAAGCCTCAAAAGCAATGGTGTGAATATCCCAATTATACTCTTGTGCAAGATTATAATGGATCACTACTGGTTAGTATGTTTGTTTTCAGGTATGCTTTATTGTAGTCGTTTTCAGTATTAGTAAGGAGTCTAGGGTGTTGTTTTTTTGTTTTGTTTTTTTTTTTTTTCTTAAACACCTGGAATTTTAAACTTCTATTTTCTCTCTAGCCTTTAAGGCAGTCCTGGTTATCCTGTTGTGGCAGGCATGACGCATTCAGGAATACATTACTTGCCCTGAAGTACTTGCAGTGAGACAACCCTGTTACCTGAGGCACCTTGAAGATAAAAGCAACTAAGCAGTAACCTGTAAAGATTTAAGACATTATTATGACACTGAAGAATTTAGTCATTCCTTCCAATTCTCATTAGCCTTATTTGTATTTACTGTGCCTGTATGTGCATTTCAATTGTAATCTGTCATGCCAGATTACAGGAATATAGTTCTACTATTTACTAGTCACTGCCCAAATTATGATCCCTTGTAGGTTTTGGGCCTTTCAAAAAAAGGTAGATTTCATGATGATTGACAGTAGTTCTGAATGAAAATAGAATGCTTTCCATTCTCTTTCTGCATTCTCTAATGGGGATGAAGATAGTCCTTCTGTCTTTCCACATCATTGGTGAAATTGTCTGCATTTCAAATGTGTGGGTTTTTTTAACTGGAAAGGAATGACCTGATCTAAATGTTTTTCTTGTATAGAAACTCAGCAGTACTTATCTAGGGTAGATTAATCAACTAATGAAATCCATTAATATTTGGAGGCCTAGTTCTAATATGTGCTCTTAACAATCTCTAATTGTTTAAAGTGATAACCAGAAATCTAAAATTATTAACACATCAGTATGATTTAACACAAAGAACTGGTTCCTTGAACTAGCAGTTACTTCACTTGAGGGCTGAAATTCTGTGAACTTTATCTGATTTTCAATTATATTGCAACTTTCAGGTCTGCAGCAACATTTTGAGATTTTTCATGCACTTTATGTTCTATTTATAAGTCTATTTAAAATATCTCATAAATGTAAGCATGTAAATAACGTAGTTCTCCACTGAAGGAGGGACAGGCTTGTGAAGCCTACCTTGAATTAAGGCTACTGTAGTAGTATCTCAAACTCTTGCCTCTATTGAATATTCAATGAAAACATGATCCAAGTACAAGCTGTAACCAGAATCCATCCACTGGTAGCATAAAGGCTTTTTAGAAGTATATGCTACAAAGTGATGGAAGGAAACCAGTATTGCTGCTATTGCAAAACAAACAACAAAATTTAGTCAGCAAAATGTCACCCAGCAATCCAATTAATTTAGAATGGAAAAGTGAAGCTCTGTTGTCAGTCTAAAAAGTCATCTGTGCATGAGAACTTGGGTGTAATAAACTTCAGGCTTGACTGTGGCAGGATGCTGCAGTAGAGTTTGGCACCACCTTACCTAGTACACTCATGTGGCCTGGGATAGAGCTGACCCCACCACTAGCAGGGAGAAGAATGCTGTGCTTGGTGAAAATTGGAGATGAACAACTCTACCTCATGATCTTTGGTAGATAAATGGCAATTAAATGTCAAAAAAAAAAAATTCTGCTTTTTGAAAGGCTGGGTGCCTCAGGTCTTTGCAACTTTGTCCAAATCCCTGCCTTCTGAGTACTGCATTTCCTGACAAAATCACATGCCAGAGATAGAATTTGAGGAACCAACTTCCAGTCCCCCAGAGACTTCAGGCAATATCACAGTAGAAACTTAGTGATATTAAAAGATAGAATGCATGTAGGGCATCTGTAAAGACTTGTCCCTGATCTCTGAATGTTTTAGAACAGCACATGATACAGCCAACCAGTGCTGACATCACATTACAGTTCCAAGGTTGAAGATGTATTCACCTTGCCACAAACCTTTACTTGCAGAGACCACCAAGATGTAAAGGAATGCTACAGATTCTGCTGACAGGACTGGTGATGTATCTCACTGTGTTTTCATCTCAGACAGGCAGACCATTAGAAGACTGTCAGAATGCATATCAGAGGTTATTCATGTACAAAGTAGTAAGCAGACAAGGTAACATGGATGAAAAATGTGTGCAGTTTCTATGCCTTGCTTGAAAAAAAGTTGTCACTGTTTTATTCAGGTATCACCTTAAATCTAAATTACTATGAAATTTGAAGGAGGGAAAATGGTTCTAGCTCCATCAAAATGGAGACTAGTGAAATTTAATCTTTCCAGTAGATTTACTCAAAAAGGCTCCACTGAAAAAGCCAACCCTTACTACCAATCTTCAACAATGAAGCAACTAGAAACTTCACCAGAATAATCTCAGTAACTTAGTTTATGGTTTACCAGACACTGTATTCTTGAGATGGGAGTGACAAAGTCACAAAGAAATCTGGTGATCTGACAGTCCATTATTTTCTTTGGAGTGCCTCAGCTGCTGGTTTTCTGGAAGTCAGCTCAGTTTCAAAGGTAGCCATTTGCAGCTAGACTGATCATCTGACATCTAAAAATGCTGGTAGGAAGGGAAAAGGAAAGACCCCAAACGTGCAATGCATGAATACTAGCAAATCCTCATTTATCAGACAGAAAAGGGCAAAGTTAACTAAATCTTCTGACTGCTGTCTGGACAGCTGCAGATCCTTCAAATACCTGACTACTCTACTCCTTATCCACACCACAGTGGTCAGCAAGAGTACAGATTATCTCATTTTGAGAGCCACGGAAGTTTGGTCAGGAGATGATGGGTTAATTGTTGCTGTAGTTGCTATTTGGGGTGGCTCTACTAAGTGCCAGCCAGGAAGATGCAGCAAAACTGACAAATACATGTAAGGGCTGGCAGTATGTGTGGAACTCTTCTTCCTAGGCCCTCCCATCTCTGTCTCTGTTTCCAGTTATAGTTCTGCTTCTTAAAAGCTGGTTGTGTAGTGTGTGATAGGAGAGGGGCTGGAGAAATGGATGGAGGGCTTTTTCCTTGATTTCTGATTTAGGCAAAAGTGATACAAGGAAGAGCCAGCTGGAGGCACTAGGAAGACTTCCTTAAAGACAAACCCAAGACTAACATGGAACTTAGGGGGTCATTTCAGGAAGAGATGGAAGGAGGATTCACTTAAACATTTCCAGGTTAGATAATGCAGTTTTGGAGGCATGGCTGGGTAGTCACTGTCCATGGCCTGAGGGGTGTGACTGCAGACAGTCAGAGGAAGGAGGTGTGTGTGCTCTACAAGGGCTACACCAGATGCAAGAGATGACAGCTACGTGTTACCAGCACTGTTAAGAACTGGCTGAACTGAACTGGCAGAAACTTTTATGAAGTTCTTTGGTCTCCCTTCAAAACTCCTTTGGACCATGAGATAAGGCAAACCTTTCAAAATAAGGGTATCCTCCAGTTTGTCCTTTCTCACTAGGAAGATGGGGTTAGACCTACACTTACACAAACTGGAAAGAAGGAGGGGTTTCACAGTATGGTAAAGGAAATGCTGAAGACATCTGTTACCCATCCAAAAATCAACTGCTTGAAATGTCTGCCATTTCAACAGCAGCATGAAAAAGTCTGATGAAGGCTGGCCTGGAGGTGTTAGAAGTGTGTAAGACCTGAAACCTTCAACCAACATGACAAGATATTGTTCCTGCAGTACTTCCCATCCAACCTAACTATGGGCCTTCAGATATTAAGATGTTTGAAAAAAATAAAAATAAAATTTTTGAAGACAGGTATCTCTTTGTCTAAAGAATCTCTGTCATGCAGGTAGTCAAGGTAAGCTCTCTCAAGACAAAGCAAAAAATTAAGGGAACTAAAGAAGAGATGGGACATTGTTACAGATGGGGCATGTCTGACTGTTTGATCACACCTTCAAATTTCATTCCTTCAACAAGTTTAGTAAACTTCCTATAGAGCTAAGGCCTTTCCATCTTGAGGCCCAGCTGTTGAAGGAATAGTCAGTGGAGCCATGCTCTCAAGAAAGTATTTTCAGGTTACATACTGACAGAAAATACTTCATGTACAATTATAAGAATTCAGGAAAACAATCCCATGGTAGAAGTGATGATCAGAGAAAAATGGCCTAAAGGCTGCATCTGTATTAATAACTTTATCAGGGACAAGATATGAATCCATGGTGGAAAATGGTTTTCTGGCACTACTTTGGCTTATATCAACTAGAGAAGGCACAGGGACAGCTTGGGGATCTACAGAGAGCGAAGAATATCTCCAGTTTCAGAGTCTTGCATACTTCAAGATACTGACACCATGTACTCTATTTATAACCACAGCTGGATGGATCATGTCAGTGACTTTGGATTGGTTTCTAATGGATCAGAAGACAGACAGCTGTTAGCACCTGAAGCCTGCCTAGCAGGGGAAAGCTTACTATGAAAGAAGAAAAGAGGTGGTTTCCCCTTGAGTCAATTCCCTTCAATGAAAAGAAAGGAAAGCAGTAGCAAACTGCTGTTGGCATGATATGGACAGTGTTAGACATGGCAAAATACCAGCAAAAGGGCAGCACTTGCAAGGCTCTGCAGAGGGTTTGAGAAGCCAGAAGCGTGCATGTCACACAGCTCAGAAAGGCATGTTATACAGAACTGGAGAGCTGGAGAAACAGCTGATAGTCTCCCAGATTTTTAGGCAAATTGTTCTAAATACAGTTCACAAAACTCTTTAAGCAATCCATCTGCAGAGGGATGCAACACCAAACAAAATTTTCAGAAATGTGAACAGTGAAATATGCATTAATAAGCAGCAGAATGACTGTGGCCTGGATGTCTATGAGCTCCAGACCTGCCAGCAGCTGGCATGTGTTGGTTCTTGTTGCACACCACTCGATCACTGCAAATCTCAAGCTTCAGAGGTAAATGAAATATTTTCTTACAAGTGATTATCTTATCCAAATATACGTAAGTGTCACTGTGTCTCTGGGGACTGCAAAACAGTTTATTTAACTCAGTAGTAAGGTGAGAACTCCCAGAGATATCTTGTTAAGCCTCCCTAAGTCTCAATCTTTATGGAAAACTGTGTATCAATTTCTAAAAATAAAAGGTAGCTGAAGGACTCCCTGTGATTCTCAGATGAGAGACAAGTCAGGGAGAATGAACCGGGCCTGTAAAAAAACTGTAGACAGAATAAAATGGTGGGACAAATGGTTCCTCCATCTTTCACTTACAGGTTACAAAGTCCTAGAGTGGTCAAACGAATGTTTGCCATTGAGTTGTTGTGTGTGGGCTGGTCTGCCTGCCAACTGTCATTAAAGAGATGTGGGAGGAACAAACCCCAGTTCCTCATGTAAATCCTAAACTTGTAAAGAATTTGCAACAGAAAATTTCTGCTGTTTGCAAGAAAGGCAACTTAATAAAACAAGTAAGGTCAGAAACTTATTCACTGAGTGGAGGTAAAGTTGTTTTTTTCAAAACAGAGAACAAATTATCTGTCATTTGTCTGTAAGGGCTGTTTGCAGCAAAAGGGCAACTTGAGCCTGTGGGTGAGATAGAAAGATGAAGGTCTTCCAAACCTTCATCAAGAAAGCAGGGTTTCCTCCTGGGTTGTACTTTCTGAATCAGGTAAAACAGCAGACTTTGTTTAGAAAGTTCAGGGGAAGGCAGGAACTTGACTGAAAGAGCAGAAGCCCAACAGCAAATTAAGCTGCAGGAGTTAGATCAGTGTTTTCTTAAATTCTGCAAGCCAATTTCAGTCACGTCTGTATGGGTTACTTGGCTGCAGCAGGCACATGATACTGCAGGGGCACAAAGTGTCATAGTGGATCTCAGAGCATGTGATACCTGAGGTAGACCAGGAAAGAAAGAGAATTTTGGCACAAGGAGCATGGTAATGACCTAATAAACTGCCCTGGTACAAATAAATGTTTGTACAGAAAACCAAGTAAAACTCATATGATGCAGTTTGGGGTGCAGAATTCTAATTCAATGCTTGTTAAATAGCTTGTGTCCTAAAACAGCACCAGATGGGTAAAGAGCACAAGATATGTCAGTGCACACACAATCTTACTAAAGGCTGGTTAGATACTGGCAGTTTTCTCTAAAAGAGGGACACAGCTTTTAGGAGTTATTCAGGGTTTACCCAATCTCAGGTGTGTCTTTTGGCCTATGTGGACTGTAATCCCAGAACCAGCAATTAAATGCAATTCAGACTGCTTTTTATATACAGTAAGAAAGTAGTTGAAAGTGAAACTTAGAGATTTAATATTCGTACACTGGAGGGAATAATGTGCATTAGGACTGTCCCCTCATGGGAAAGCAGAAACTGGTAATTCAAAGTGTTAAGCTATGAGAAGGAAAGTAAAGCAGTTTAATAGCTCTGCAAACTAATCTGAAGTTTCTGCACAGAGAGCAAGTTGAAAAAGATCAATGGTGGGTACAGCTAAGTACAAGCAGTTTCATAAGACACTTCTTGCACAGGGAAGGCAAAAGTACAGTAATTCAATCAATATCCAAACTCCTGATATAAAAATTAATACCTTAGTCCAGCAGCTCTAGCCATGGAAAGGTTTCCAGAAATTAAACTAGGGTTAATAAGATTCCTTGCTAGGCACTCAAGTTTCACTTGTGGTAATGGTCCTGAAGATTCTAAAGTAGAAATTTGGTGCTGCTGTCAGATTTTGGAAAAAGAGACTGAGAGAGAAGTTTTTTAAAAATAAGGAACATTTAAGTGAAATATATATGATATAAAGGCCCAAAATAATCTTTTCATGAGATGAAACATCATTCCACACATCATTAGTGCACATATACCAGAGTAAGCATATTAACTGCAGTATTTGTTTTCAGGGAAATGTCTTTGAACCTAGCCATCATGGCTGAGCTGGAAATCAGATCAGGTGGAAGGTGAAGCATGGGAGGGAGACATGGTGAAGAAGGCAACAGCAACATCAGAGACTGAGAGCAACAGACATAGGAAATCCCTCCTTACAAAAATGGGCAAGTCACATTGAAATACATGGCAAAATTTCATTCCAGGTCACTGCGAGTGCCCTTGCAAATCTGAACTGTTCTCAGACTGTTCTCAGTTCTTAACAAAAAGTGGAGAAAAGATTATGCTAAACCAAATTTTTCTCTCTGGCTTCTCTCCAGACTTACTTGTTAACAGTTAGAATGAAAAGTCAGAGGCATACGTGTTTCATAACAAGTTCCCTGCACACAGGAGTGTATATACTCAACATCATGTTCCACTTCCACAGCTATAGAAGACTCAGTATATACATAGCTGTGGGGAAAATTTATCCTCTGGTTCTCCCATGTACAAATAATGCTGTTTCCCAGGCATAAAGTGATAAACAGCACTCTCTGAGAAATATTCAAGTTACACATGCTCTCTGAGACACGTGGATTTGACGCTAATTTTTTTATGATTTTGAACATACAAGTAGTATATTCATATATTAATTTGTTCAAATAAAGTCATTGGCAGAGGTAATCTGATCCTGTACATTGTCCCTGAAGAGTTTGCAAAGATGCCTGGCATTCAGAGCCAGCTGGGACATAACTAAATTTAACAAAAGGAAGAAAGAGAAAAAAAATAAGAAGGAAAAAACCCATTTGCTCTCTGAAACCATTTTAAAGCCATCTTCATAAGTACGAAATAATTCCTCAACACAGGGGTGAATTTCCAGAAAGCAAACAGAAATCAAACTGGCACCCAGACAGAACATATAAAAGAACAGAAGAGAGGAGATTATCTATTCAGGAGAAACCAAATGATGCTAGCTCATCACACAGTGTGAGCTCTGGAAAGATGTCATGTTTGTCATAGCTGAGAAATGCTAAAAATACAGGTCCAGATCACTCTCCACTAGCAAAGCATTGAGAGATTCCTCTGGATGAGGCTTATGAGGTTCCCTGCTAGAAGCTCATCACAGTCCTTCATGGATACAGACAAAGGGGCAGGACTGCAGAGAGTCAGATCAAGCCTCATATGCCTCCACAGCAGTTCTCTGCTTCAACTGTGCTCATAACAACCTGAGCACATATGTTCACACACATAGAAGGCTTCAATATAAACCTACCTGAGTGGAGAGGTGACCTATTACAGCTGAATAAGCACATACCTGCACTTGTAGATCCAATTCCTGCTGTAAGCACAGAGCGTGGCATAATCTTAACTGCATACTTGAGGAACTGAGATTTCCCTGTACCTGGATCTCCAACCAACAGGAGATGTGATTCACCTTGGGGGAGAAGAGTGATGTAGGAGTAGGGAGTTCATATACAGACAAACATTGACAAAAAATGCTTAGATTAAATAATACTTGTCATATTAATCTAAAATTTAGCCCTATACGAAAAATTAACATATGTAATTGTTTGCTATTTATTTGGTGTGATAAATGCATTGTTTAATAAAGTTGTCTAGATATTTAAAATGAAGTATTTGTGAAGTATTAGCAGGTATTTGACACAGTTCCTATAATGAGTTCTTACATTTCAGAGTGCTCATTTCTCAGACTCAGCTCATTCTTGAGTATGAAACAGAAGAATACCAGGCTTTAGTTACTATTCCACTATTCAGTTATTTAAAGTATTGCAAAATGGACCGATAAAATCAGGAGGTTGTTTTGCTTAATTAATTCTTTGGCAACAGTTACACAACTTTGTAATTTCATAACAATGAAATTACAGAAGTAAATAATTTGGCTACTACAATGTCAGTAAAGTGCTCTAAAATATTTTCACTGTTTTGTACAAAATACAACTTTAATTCAAATATAAAGTCTATAATTTTATTTAGCTGTTGGAGCATTAATAAAATCCTGTATTTGTATACAGAGACATACTTTTTAAAATTATCAACCTACATAGATTATGACCTGTGTACCACCTGGCACATGACATATTTGCAATCTAAAAACAACAGAAGGAGAATCAGCAGGCAGGTAACTTGGAGTTACAAGACTAAGTGGGATGTGCTGACAATTACAGATGGAAAAGTCTGGCATTAGGAAGTAAAATGAATCCTTTAATTTTCCCTTTTAATGTATTATAGTGATCTGCATTAAGGAAACATTAAGATTCCATCCTTTGATGCCAAATACTGCTGGGAATATTCTACTAGAAATAAATTCAAAATGTCACTTATACAATAAAAAGTGAGATGTTTTAGATAAAACAGCTGCCTTTAATATTCTACCTAATGGAAACCTGAAAGCCTGCTTCTATTGGGTTTTATTAGGGAAAAATTAAAATAAAAAGAGGAAGTCTAGACACCCACTTTAACTTGTCTAAGATTTTGGAAGAATAGTCAGAAACTGATTAAAACTTGTTCTCACTCAAGAAAATGGAATGATTATGCTTCCAAATTCTTACTGGTTTGATTTTGGAAGAGGGGGTGAGGGGGGGATGTGGGCGAGGACAGGGATGGGAATGACTGTTAGCAAGGATGAAGGATGTGCAACTGTTATAAACAATACAAACCTCTGGTTCGAGTTCCAGCAGCATCAGTCCTCTGCACACCACCAGCAAGCACCATGGCTACTGCCAGCTTCACCAGGTACAATCCAAAAACTTGAGGACATAAGCTAGCCAAAATTTCATTCCTCCCTAAAACAGAAACAAAAATGGCACTCAGCAGAGTTAAAACTTGGTTTCCCATGGACTGCCATGTATAATGACAAATAATTTGGGCAAGAAGAGTAGAGTAGGAAGGGGATTTTAATTTTTTTTTCTTTAAATGGGACTAGAGTAGTTGTTTAATACAAACTTACTTCATTATAGAGAAGTTAAGTAAGTGACAATTACAAGCAGCAAAACCAATCCTACTGCAATTTAAGGAATGTATGGTGTGGATAGCAAGATAAAAGGCACGAATGAAATGTCATTATGCAAATTATTTTGTTCCACATTTACAAATGTAAAAGCTATAAAACCTAGAAGTTTACAGATTTCAAAATGGCCCCTTGAAAACTGGTGTCTTGTACATTTAAGAAAAGTAGGAAAACTTCTAATACTTATTTTGCCTTAAACCTGTGCACACACAGTCTGCTCATTTTCTCATTGTTACTCTCCTTCTCTTTTGATCCTTCTGTGTTACAGGTCCCTCTTCTCCTCCCTACTATAGTCTCTTTCCAGCAGCAGAATATTTCAATCTGCTGTGAAAATGCTGATGATGTGGAAGATATGTAACAGGATAAATTCTGTCCTTTGAGATTCTGACACTACCAGCACATAAGGGGTCTCAGGTTATATGCCATGTGTTACTTCCATTGCTAGGGAATAAAAGAAAGTGACCCATTTTGAGAGCTTAACTTCATGTTTTAAATTTAGATGCATATACATGGTACTGGCAAAATATAGGCACCTAATGGATGACTTAAGGTATATGTGTTTTATTTGTAGGCTTTCTGGAGGAATTAACACATCTCTGTCCATCCAAAAGTGAAATTGTAAGAACGTTGTTCAGCCATGCACCGCTCAATATTTAACTCCACAGTCAGCAGTCAGCATTATTAAGTGATGCTTAATGGTCTGACATAAAATGCAGTAGCAGCTATCATTATCTCTTGAAAAACAGTACAGGTACACACACATTCTGTGGCCTCAGACTCTTTAGTCAGATTTGATCTCTACCCTCAGTTTCAACTCAAAATCAGACAATTATGACAACAGATGTATGTTTCAGGCATCTTGGACAGTCAGGGTCCTTCTAATTTCCACATCAACATTCTTGTAGCCAATTCATATTTATTTATTCAGAATGGGTAATATTACATAAGATCACATTGCTCCCTACAGGCTTCCAAAAATTGTCCTGAGAATGAAAGATTAAAAGGGACCTTCAAAGAAGATCCTGAATTATTTTTTGAATCGTTCTAACAATGTCAATAAGAAGTATTCTCATTCCAAACAGCAGAAGGAAGAAATGTTATCATTCCAACCAGCAGGAAGCTAGTAATTAAATTGCTTTCCAGGAAATGCAGTTCTGAAAAATCTTTGCCACTAACAGGATCTACACTTTCTTATTGTGAGCAGGCTCATTTGAAGGAGGTTCCCACCTGCTTTTCCTCCTCTTTGTCTTTAAAGAAGAAAGACTAATCCTTTTCCAGGGTTTCACAAGACAGATTGTCAGCCTAATAAAGTTCAGTGATGAAGACCCTAAAGAGTCCATTGAGTTCTGCAGAGTTGAGGAGAAGGCACTCAGATTATGGAGAGGGACAGAGTTCCAGACAGAACTCCTGGTAATTCCAAGTTAGTTGACTGTGGACCATGGCAAGTGCAGGACCCAGCATGCTGAACCCTGACTATCCTGGAAGCTGCTGTGAATTGGGAGGCTCCCCTGCACCTAACTCAAGAGCCTAGGCCTCCAAGAGCTACATTCTACCCCTATTTCTTCTTAGAAGCATGCTTCTTCTTCCTTAATGATAAAACATTGCTTTTTTTTTTTTTTTTTCTCTCTGATATTTATATTCTTTCTCATCTCCTGTTAATGAATATTCCAAGAAAGACTTGAATAGAAAGCTCAAAGAATGAAGATCAATGCAGTAAGTTTGGTACTTCCTTCCACCTCCACCCAGTAATATTAAAGTAAGAATTTCACATTCTTGTAGTGGAAAAAATATGTTCTTGATGAATGTGCGATGAGATAGAATAATGGGGGGAAACTGTTCAGTCACTGTATTTTCACTCCTAATTTCAACTCTATCCAATCAAGTGCCCTACTTAAAAGCTTTCAACTACTAACCTGCTAAGGGATCATTCTTATGCCTTTCCCAGAAGTCTTCAAATTCCTTGCGAACTTCTTCATCAATTACAACTCCTGCTAGCTGCTCATTGTTCACTTTAACATAGTTGGCTTTTAAAACAAGCTCCAGGTCACAGCGTGCACCCTCACGGAAAGGTTTCCACCTCTGCATTACCACTCCATACACTGTGATGTCATCTCCTAGAGGCAACAACGAAAATCAGTGAAGTAACATCTGACTTGAGACATGCAGACACTGCAGCTAGCTGTAATGAACAATAATGTGATCTAGATCCTATGTTACAGTTAATAAGGTTAAAAAAAAATCTAATAAAAAAAAGCAAAACCTCCTGTAGTTACCGGAAGTCTAAAACAAAGATAAGGTAGACTGCTTAAGTCTGTGGTAGGAAGTTATGTCTTTCCACTTCTGTTTAAGGAAGCTGAATTCTTAAAGATACACCTCTCTTTGTTTCTACTTTTAGAAGAGATGAATTTCTGGTATACTGTAGAAGCTCTTTCAATTAGACTGATTATACAAAAAAAAAAAAAAAAAAAAAGTCAAAACGTATTTGACTTCTGCTAACTTATGTGATGAACCCCAGAATCACTTGTTAACATTCTGAGTAGAGTGTTCTTCTGAGAAAGTAAAATCACAAATTAATTTCTTGCAGAAATGTGCTTATCTGAGAATTTGTAGTGCACTGTTGATTCATCCTCCTGCCAATGAGCTGCTTCTTTGAATGCCAAGTAGCTTTTTCCACCTGCAGTACTCCTTAGATAGGAGGTCAGGTCTCCTGGCTCTCCAAACCTATGGAGGGGCACCTCACACTCTGTGACCCAATCTCCTGGGGAGGTTTGGTCTTCTACACCAACAAGATTTAATGTACTTTCTGTATGGCACAACACATTACTTATTGAAACTGATCTGTCAAACAGTCAACCTGGGGTGCATGACATTTTCTAGAATGATCATCAGCTGCCACGCTAATGTTCAGCCTGAAACAGCAACAGATGAACACACCTAATTCAAGGAGCCCCCAGCACTGACAGCCACTTGACAGAGATTCATCTCAAATGGAAAACTAAAAATGATTGTGGGTATAAACACAGGTAATTTATGCTATATCCTCACCAGACTTGCAACTGTCCACCAAATCATCTTCCAGAACAACCACCATGCAACGAGGGATGCTTCCAACAGACAGCCTCTGAACCTAGGTGATGGGAAGGAAAAGCACTTCTTAAGAACAGCACCTCTCAGAAGCCTTTAATTTACAGCTGCTCTGGCCTACAGTCCTTTCCTGGAACCGAGGTCAGCTCTTGCCTTTTATCACAAATCTTACAGTAAGGGTGCCAATGCTGCCCTGAACTTAACAATGAAAGTTTAATGCTGATATTAATGGAAATGGGATTGGGTACTAAATTAGCAGAAGGAGCTCGGTGCTGGGAGATCTTGTGTGATTTCAATATCTTGCTTAAGAAAGCTCACTAAAAGAGGATGTTTGAAAGGCTTGATTTTTTTTTTATTATAATTTGAATTATTACTAGATACTTCTTCGATATGTAAAGTGGACTTTGGGTACTGAAGCATGTGCATGAGTTAGATAACCCTTCACTGAAGTACATACTGAGAGAATATTCTCTGTATTTTTCTGGTATTTAACCATGACTTGACAGTTTGACATTAAGTTTACACCCAGGTGTCAAGGATTAAATCAAACATGGGAAAATCCAAATATATATTGACAAATGTGCCAATAACTTCTGTAGTTCTTTTTCTTTTCTCCAGGGCAAAATCTGTGCAATCTTGTCACAATCCATTTACAACCAGCAATCTTTCCATTAACACTTAGAGCTTGCAATAGTTTTGAGAGTAGCCACTGCAATAAGAACAAGTCAGAAGGATCTTTTCATTCTGCAGCACAGGTCCTACATGCTAGAATTCTAAATGTATTCACTCTCTGGTGCCCAGGAAGGTTAATTCACTCTTGTGTATTATCAAAATGGCCACAGGCAGTTCACATCACTGTCAGTGCTGATAGCACAGGCACAGCTACTTGCAGAGCTCAGTCGGAAACACAAGGGAAATTCACTCCTAGTTTAACTTCACTGTTTTTAATAATGTTGCTGAAAATCCTTCCTACCAGTGAGATCTGTGTGTCACACAGTATAAATGTAAGTTATAGAGATTTCCCATATGACAGCAACAATCATTATATGTTCATGCAATATAGGGCTTATTTCCTAGAAAGTTTTATTCCTTTACATTTTTGGTATTCTGAACCTTAAAGACCTTAATTTCTAACTTCATACATCTCTCCTCCACCTTGTCTGTACTTTTACCCAGGGCTGCCATCAGAAAACAAACACAAATTCCGTATGCAGGCTCTGTAAGGTTCACCAATGCAGTAATTGTGGAGTTCAATATTGGCTAAAGGGAAGAACATTTGCAGACACCACACTTTACAGTTACACTGGTCCTGGCCAACACTGGGTTAGCTTTAGTCCTCAGAAGCAGTGCATCAGTATCATGTACATGAAGTGCTTAGAAAAGCAATGCACACTTGGGTGACACAGGGATTCCACGTGGAATGAAATTTAATCTATGGAAATCTCATCTATTCACCGACTGCTGGTGTTTTGTACAATATCCAATGGAATTACCCAGTAACAGAAGTCTGGTCTACAGGTTGGCTTAATTTTTAACTCTTTGAAAGGAAATCTCTGACTAATGGGTTGCCTGGCTTCTTTCGGCCTTCTTGAGCATTTTTTTAAACAACAGTAGGCATCTACACTTTAATACCTTCCCCTTTTGTCTATTTATTTTTCCCTTACCTGTTCCTGAATTTTGATTTCTTGATAGTCCCTGCAGCAGGTAGGAGAAGAGGTTGTTCCAGAGAGACACATGAACTTGGTTGAGTTGCAGCCCTCTTCATTGAGACAGGCTGCTGGACGACAGAACGTGTAGTACTGCTCAAAGTCAGCCTTGACAACAAACACGTGCTTGCACTTGTTGCAGATGTAACTCCGCTCAAACTCCAAAACCTTCACCGAACTGGTACGTATGACAGTCCCAGTAACAGACAAAAAGTGTCCCACATCCTTGGATTTGGGAATGTGCTCTCGAGTCAGCTCTGGGCAAACAGGCAAACCTGTTAGACAAAAAATATGTGCAGCATAAGGCTATGCTTATCAAACAAGGACTTACAATGCAATTAAACAGGAAGACTAGAAAACATGCCAGACATATGAACAGTAGCCACTGTTATTACTATTTAATAAACATGATTCAACTATTCATCTGTTGTACCATAAATCTGATTCATTGTCCTCAGATGGTGAAAAATCATCAAACACTGAGCACTAGCTGAAAATGTTGTAATTTTGCTCTCCCACTCTTGCCACTCTTGAATAGTCATGGACAGTTTCCATTCATGGAAACAGATCCTGATGTTCTCATCTCTCTATTAATTCACATGTTGTTTTTGCAGATGCCATTTATTCTACAACTAGTTCTTCTGAATGACAACTTTTTAGTTATGCTACTTAATTGTGGTTCAATGTTATTCCTGCAATTAAATAGCTGTAGCTGCTAATCTTGTGTGAATTCTCAAATCTAAGCAAACTCCTAGTTGGAGAGCATTTGACCTTAAATCATGTCACATACCAGTAAACCTCAAGCACAAGGAAGAGGGCATAAAAGGAATGTAAAGGTGTCATGAACACAGCCAAAGCAAATTCTCTTGTCCATTCAAATGCATAGTGACAGGACACTTTGCACTTGCACTCCTTTAATTTCACCCCAGCAGCCAGTTCAGTCATGTGCTGATCCCACTCCACTGTTCACCCACCACTTGGCACCAGAGTGGTGGAAATTCTCAGGAATACTAATCTCAGCAACCTACAAAGTCTTTATAAAAATAAATTGCTTTGAAATGCTCACTTGAGAAAAAAATTTACTACTCAGAAATTGGTAATGAGCTACAAGATACTAATAATTATAACCTTAAATTAATTTCTTAGCTTTACTTCTGAAATACAGCTAGGAAAAAGAGATGTAAAATGACAAATCTGCTAGGAAATTATGTTTCTAAGGTGACCAAAACTATTTTTTTGTTTAAGTCAAATTTTCTCAGTGGTTTTGCCTGCTTAAAAAAAAAACCCCAAACTTTTATTTATTTCAGTGTTTTCAAACCCAAATTCTTTATTTCAGACATGCAGAAACATTCAGTTTGATGCTTTTAAGTAACACTTGACCTTCTGCTTTTGTTCAAAGAAAATATTTTAAGCTATTAAACTAATTTTACAAGGTAAGAGAATAAAGTAGAAAAAGTAGAATTAAATAATCAGGAAAAGGAAGTATTTTGTAAAACTGCAAACAATTTTTTCTGTTTGACTCTAATAAAGCTATTTAAATGTTCTACCGAGCCTGTTGAGATTTTCATTCTACCACAGATTTGCATTTCTAGTTAGTTCACGGGAAGAAAAAATCCGTTATTTCTCCACCTGTTTTGGCATTTTTTTCTTTGTTCAGTATTGCTGCCCCTGAAAAAGCTTTGCAAAATGCATCACATCTCACACTAGAGAGAGCTGCAGCACTGCTGTTAAGATCATCTCTGTCAATTTTGAAGAGACAAGAGTCTAAATGTGACAAAATGAGCCTTCATTCTGATCATACTAGACTGCTTGACAAACTCTTTAATTGAGTATGTGCCTCTTTGAATCAACTATACTGTATTAGCCACAAAAAAGCTATTAGAAAATTTCAGAAGCAGCTTGGCCTTCAGTAAGAGACACAGTGGTGCTCAGGCTAATGATAAGGAAAAATCATTTCATGGATTTGTAGCAAAAAGTAGAAGTTATACAATCAAATTCCTACAGTGCTGGAATTTATATAAAGAACTTCACCTTTTACTTTCTTCAGTGAACTCAGGGCAATCATCCACTATTAATTACTGCATAACCACACTCCTTCAATCCTTTTCTGAATCCCTAGATGCCCTGTCCATATTAGTAGAAGGTGTTGAAATTGTTTCTTACACCTGGTGTATGCAAAATCACTTTCCCTCAATTCCAAGCCCAACACACAGATGCCATCACTCCTCGTAGTTGCCTGCTGCTCCCACCAAGAACAGTGCACAACCTTTTCATTCCCTCCTTATCTAACATGGGAATGGGAAGTGGCACTCCAAGATGAGAATCCTGAAGGTAATCAAAAACTCAGCATCCACTTAAAATGTAACAGTATTATGGGAAAATTTGGGTGGAAAAAAGACTATAGAAAATTTAGGTTACTACTTTTGTTTCTTCTGCAGTGAGCCTTTGGTGGTATAGAACATTAACCAAATTCCATGGACAGATGTTATTTTGATCCAGTTGGACCTCTCAAGGTTAACTCCCCCTGTTCTTCATGTCTTTCTTCAGCTTAGGGATGAAATTATCTGTGAGTCCGCTGACTAAATTCTTCTATCAATAATCAGTCAGGCTTGCTTTTATCAGTTGTTAAAACTATTTGATCAAGGGGGCTAATTTTGGTGGAAATTGATATGGGAATGTTTAGACAAAACACCACTGAGGGAAGAATGATCAGCTCCAGCAAGAAGCTGATAATAGGAAAAGGAATGTCTTAAAGACACCACTACTCATGCAGAGATTCTCTCATTGCTGTATTCCTTCTAACACTTATTGTCAGCTTTTCAAATAATCATTCTTGGAGTCTTTTTTCATGCTGAAGCCCTGAATTATGTAAATGCAGCTCAGAACACTAGGAGGAAAGTTTTACCTCATTCCTGCTTTCACAGGTACAGGAAAGTGCCCAAAGTAAAATTCCAGTAAAGCAGAGGCCATCCTTTTACATCACATACTCAGCAGCTGTGTACCAGTGCCTCAGCTCCTGAATACCACAGGCTAAATATATTTCTGATGTATGCATTGTTATTACAACATTTTTATGGAAACTCACTGGAATGAAATTTAACAACTAATGATTTAGCAACTATTTAACAACTTTGATTTGTCCAAATTCCAGCTGCCAAAAGACTCAATGATCATAAGTCACACCACAACAGGGCAGGGGAGGGAAACAGGCTGCCAGCTCCTGGCTTAGCAGACTACTGCTCCAAACTTTTATGGTCAGAAATGATCAGAAGGGCTGGTGCCACTGCTGACTCAGTTTCCCACAACAGGCAAAAAGACATTTCAACCCCAGAACCTGCAGTCCACATTTACCAAACCTCAAAGCTACTAAAATGTTCCAAATAATAAGGAATAATTGCAGTTAAAAAATTACTGAATCCTCCATTAATGATCACGCCTTCCAACAGTTCATTCCAATTTTGTGACAAGAAATTTTATAACAGCTAAGCACAAAATTCAACAGTTTCCAATGAAATCGTTACAAGAAAACTCAAAATTTAGACTTTGCCTCTTCTACAAGACAGCTGGAGTCGAGAAGGACTGAGAGCCAACTGGCACATAGGGAAGTCAACCTGCAGTAAAATGTAGGAACTATATATCTTCCCCTAAAACTTTTTTACCAGGACTTTTTTTTTTCCCTTCTTTCTTTTTCTTCTCTCTACACCTCCTGTCTAAAAGAAATAATGTAAGATCACCTGATGCTTTGAGAAGTCTTTGTCCTGGAAAGGCTTTAGTGTAAGCCCTGACTCAGTGAAAGACACCAAACACTGCACGCAGGGCAGCGGGAATGGCCACAGCTTTTCCTTTGGGAGTTGGTCTACACATATCCACGTGTTTGCACGTGTTCTTTGCTGCTTAATAAACACCAAGGATTCCCTGCTGCATCAAACTGCTTCAAACACTGGAACGGCAATAATTTAACTTGCTCATTCCAAGGCACCCCGATAGTTTGTTACAGAGTAAGGAATTTCAGCAGTTACCCTGAAGAGCCAAGAAATGCTGGCAGTCCTGGCAGGGAGGTGCAGCTGGCCACAGCCCCCGCCCGGCACTGACCCTGAGACCCCCGGCACTGACCCCAGAGCCCGGCAGTGACCCGAGACCCCGCCACTCACCCGAGAGCCCCGGCACTGACCCCAGAGCCCGGCACTCACCCGAGACCCCGCCACTCACCCGAGAGCCCCGGCACTGACCCCAGAGCCCGGCACTCACCCGAGACCCTGGCGTGCAGGTTCTGCTTGAGGCTGAGCTGTGCCGGGTCCGCGCTGTCCTGCAGCGCTGCCAGCGCGGCCCGCCGCAGCGCGCTGTCGAACACCGGCAGCACCTGGCTGGGGAAGGCGTTGAAGTACTCCCCGATCTCCATGTTGGTCTCAAAGAGTGTCAAGGCGTCGACGACCACGGGGTAGTGCGCCTGCTCGTCCGCCTCCCTCAGGATGCTCAGGATGTCGTCCCGGTGGTGCTCCAGCACGTAGGACTCGAACACCTGCCCGATGAGGCTCACCTGCTCCGCGCTCAGCCCCATGGTGTTCCTGCGGGGACAAGGCGGGGGAGGCGGTCACACAGCGGCGCTTCCCGGTGCGGCCCCGCGCCGGGCGGGAAACTTCGTCTTTCCCTGGGAAAAGCCCTTCGCGGAGCCGGGCGGGCCGGGGCGGGCTCACCAGCTCGGGCAGGGAAACCTCGCCACGGGCACCTCCGCCCGCCGCTGCCCGGCACCGGGGCCGCGCCAGGCAGCGCGCCGGCCGCGCCCCCCGCCCCTCAGCCGCGGCTCCCGCCAAGCCGGCCGGCGCCGCCCTCCGCGGGGTGGGCGGGGAGCGGGCGGGGCGCTGCTCCCGGCAGCGGCAGAAGCGAACCGGGGCAGCTCTGCGTTCCCTCGCCGTGCAGGCGATGAGGCAGGCGGCTGCCGCAGCGCCCTGCCGGCCCTGCCGCTCCGGCCGCCACCATCACGGCAAGTTCTGAAGGCGGCCGGGCGGGCGCGTCCCGTCCCGCCTCAGCACCGGGCAGCGAGGGGTGCGCTGCGCTCCCTGCACCCCGCCCGCCCGGCGAGGCGGGCAGCGCTCGCAGCCTCCGCGCTCCCGCTCGGTACCTGCGGCGCGGCCGCCCCGCTCCCGCCGCTTCCCGCCGCGCCGAGGCAGCGGCCGCAGCTCCCTCACCCGGCGGGAGGAGCGGCTCCGTCCCCGCCCCTCCGCGCCGCTCCACGGCCGGGCCCGGCGGCCCTCGCGGGGCGGGGCGGGGCGGGAGAGCCGGCCCGCCCGGCTCGGGAACTGGAGATCGGCCGGCGGGCTCTCCGTGCGGAGGTGCCGCTCCCTGCACCCCGCCGCGACAGAGCTGCTCCGGCACAGAGGGGGATTGCGGGCTGTGGGCAGGGGGAGCCCCGAGGCACCTGGAGCTGCTTCCCACAAGTTCCCTCTCGCGGGTTACACCTCGAAGTCTAAATTTGGCTTCTGTACAGAGAGCTGCACGACAAATCAGCCACTTTCCCTTCTTCACGAGGGCATAACAGAGTTTGAGGAGTTTGGGGATTTTATTCTTAATGTAGCCAAAAACCAGTGCTTGCTGCAGGTTCTAAAGCTTTTGCTTACACTTTGCAGTATGGTATTTTGAATAGTTTCTTATCTGTATTTTTTCCCTGCATATAATAACCCAGTGACGTGCTCTACAATTATTTGAAATATTTTAGCTAATTCTGTATCAAAATCATGTTCTGGGCTGTTACGATCCCGTTTAAACCAAGAAGACCAAAGAAAATGAAATCTTTATATATAAACAGAAAGAACTTTGAAGATTCAAAATATACCCAAAAAACATGAATAAAACCAAACGAGGTTAACTGTTGCTGTGAAAAAATTTATATATATTTTTAATAGTAAAAGAGGCAAAGAGAAAAAAAAGAAGAAATAGAAGTGCATGGGAGGTGGGGGAGACAGGGTGAGTATGTCAGGGGTTAGGTAGAAACATATTGCCCTTCTGAGGGTGCCAGAGATTGTCTTCTGTTTTACTTGTGTATTTTCTTGGTACCTCTGAAAAGGTATTTGAATCTTTTTTGTACATCCCTTCAAGTCTTGCAATATCACAGCGCATAGCTTAATGGCCCCGTAACTTCAAAGTTTTGAGCGATCTTAAAACTTTTCTCCATTGAGCTTTTCACTCCCAGGACCTCCCATTGTTAGCCTGTAATAATGACGAATTCTTGATAGACAATCAAACCAAAAATCACTGCCCATGTAAGATCTTGACCAAGAAGTGTACTACAATAATACCAATAGTTCTATAATAAAAACGTGTAAAAGAAATGTACACAGTTCATATTTTAATACAAAATTTTACAGTTGGTGGAAGAGTCAATCAACACTTCTCAAACAAAAATATCCTTTAGATGCCTTATCAAGTTATGATGTAAGGCCTTAATAAGTAAAATAATTAGTGCCTTAATAAAACTAAGGTAAGTAATTTCAATGTCTAGCAAGCTGGGTTTTTTTTCCTCCCAGTCCTATTTAAATGTGATTTTAATGAATAAGAAAGCTGCAGTGTTTACTTCACCTCTTGACTATATTATTATCTGTGAGTTCATCTGAAGAATGTTTGCCCAGCAAAGAAGGGAATGGTCTTGAAATGTTTGGGGAAACAGTTTGTGTGGAACTTCACAGGTGCTTTAAATTACAAATCAGATTTTTCTGAATTGCTACTCCTCATGTTATCAGAAGAGAATTTCTATAGGAAATTTTGCATAGGACTCCTGTCTGTGAATCAGTGGATGGAACTTCAGTCATCTCTCCTGCATTGTTTGCCAACACAAACTTCAGGGTACTTGTAGATGTTGCCTCAATCTTCACCTGAAGGAAAGAATGTTTCCAGCAAAAGACTACTTCATGGGAATTATAAAGAGGAAGTGTTTTAATCCCTAGGTATGTGTCTAGAAGAAAATATGTTTTATAAAATGGTCCTGTTGTAACCAATTTAATAGATACAGCTGCAAAGGCACTGCTGAGATCTGCACTTAAAATATAAATTGATCACTATGCAAATTCAAAACAAGCCCTTTCTCTGGCATATGCTTTTAGTGTCAGCTTTAATCAGTTCATAGTGCTGGTTTTGCAAGGTACAAACCCAGGCTGCTATTTTCTAATGATGGGACACAGTTGTTGCTGCACATTTGTTAGCACAGTTACCTGGCTTCTGGTATGGCAGAGCTGTCATCTCTGAATTCCTGGAGGTGCCCAGGTGTGCTTCCTCAGACTGCCTGCAGCCTAAACAAACAGTGCAGCAGCATCAAAAACACTGCAGCTGCCTGCAACTGGGGCAGCTGATTTTTCAACTACAGAGCGAGTAGCAGATGTTGTAAAGGCTATGATCAGGCAGTGGTTCCTACAAGAAAAAACTCAAATTATTTATCAACTTATTATTATCTAATAGTAACCAGTAACTATTACATGCTTAGCTGAGTAATGAAGAAATGTTTACTCAACAAGAAGTTATCAAAATATATATTAGGTCTTTTTGAAAATCCATAAGATAGCCTCTTTTGAAATCATGGTCCAAAATGGGACAGGAAAAAGTAATTGTTTCAAACAAGTGCATGGAGACAGTGCTGGCAGTTATCAGTCTCAAAAGCTCTCTTGTCCTGGGCTCAGAACACTTGCCTGGTCTGGCTCTGCTTTCCACTTGGAATAATGGCTTTCTTATATAAACCAGTATTACTATTTTTGCTTTCAGGTCCCTCCTGATAGTCTCGTGTGGTAAAGGCGACAAAGACTTAAAGCTGCTCTGTTTTTCAGTGTTACAGAATACAGTGTGTGCCCTCAGTCTGGGTTTGTTCTGTTCAGGGGAGTGCAAGAACTGCCCAGTAATACTGTGATCAGGGTGGTGGTATAGTGTGCAATTTGGACACTGCTAGAAAGGCTGCACAAGAGCTGAAAAACACTCACAGATCCCACATGTTAGGGAAAGATTTAGACCAGAAAGCATGAATATGGTTGGATGTCCATGTGGCTGTAAAACTAGGACTACAGACTATATACCCTTGCATCTTGTGGCAGCCAAGGCTGAGGCTGCCTATGAACTCATGAATCTGTGCACCTTTAGCATTTTCCAGAATACCAGATACTGCAAAGATCAAGAACACAATGACACAGTCATCATGCAAGTTCCTTAATCCCAAAAGCCAGATACTAGCTTCTTTTACAGAATTCTTAATGCTATTTGGTGGAAAGTAGATTTTCCCCTCGTTTCCTCTAGTTGTTTTCTGGGCATTTTATTTTTGGTTGGTTTGGGGACTTTTCTTTTGTCTGTTTTTTGGTTTGAAGAGACTTATAAGGCAGTGGTACAACTGCTGATTGTGCTGATGGTTGAGTGCTTCTTAACATTCATATGCCTACTAGTAAAAAAATGATGGGTATACCTTTCACTGAGTAGGTAAATGTAGGGATCATTATCTTCATACTCCTGATCAGTTAATCATTCCATATGTGAAAATGCACAAATGAAGTTGAGGATGGGAGAAGGCAGCTGATCCCTTGCAAAGCATGCAAGAAAAAATACGCAACACTCACTTCAGAACATTGTAACAAAATGATCTAGTGAATTTTATTTTGGGTAACAGCCAAGAAATCTGACATTTTGCCCCATATGGCTTTCTTCTAAAATTAAAAAGTTGCATATTCCTACAGTTGAGTCCACCAGCTACAGAAAATCTGATGTATACATTTTTAATCCATGGCAGCATCACCAGAATACAGCTTTCAGTGGTGTTTTCAAGGTGAATTATATGATAGAAGTTGTTAAATACGCATTTAGAAGATTTTTATATTGTTTATATGAAAACATACAAATTTTTCATTTATACATATAGTACATATAAAACTCATTGTAATTAGCAAGTATCTTCATCTGGGTATTTACCTTTGTGCATATAGCAAAAAAAGAATGCAGTTAGGGCTTTAGATTAAATATTAAACTTCAAGACCTTTGTATATGCTAACTAGAACCTTATTCAAATAACTCAAACATTTATTCCTGCTTTTAAAAGATAAGAGATTCAGCTTAAAAATACATTCATAAAACAAAGACAATATTCTCCCTGAGACTACCAGTGTGAGTTAATTTGTGGTAATCTTTGAATGAAAAAATATAAAAAAGACAGTAAGCTCTGGTTTTCTCTATGCTGCAAAAAAATTCTTGAGCAACACTGACATCATAAAAGGTATAGATTGGGGAATCATGCTCACTAGCTGAAAAAGTTTCATATATCAGTTTGAGAAGAAGAAAAAAATTTAATATAGACAAGGGAAGGTAACTAAGTTTTAATGGAAGATCTGTATCTGTAGTATGTATTAATGGGAAAAAGCTGTGTAGTTGGTTTTTGTTTGTGTCTTAGTATTTTTTTCAGACATGAATTTTATCCAAAGCTCAAAACGGAGATTCTTGATTTACACAAAGATACTTAGAACAGTCTTCTAAACATTTCAAGCATTTTTTTTTTATTATTTATAAAATAAATATAACTTGTGGGAAGAGTTTCTGCTTAAATTCAACGATAAAATTTTGATTATCACTAGATGGTGAAGTTTCATAAGCAATAGGTGAGGAGTCAACCCCCCTCCCCAAAGAACAGCTCCTGGTTTGTGGCTTTTTAAATCTTCTACCAGAATCCATCTGCTCTGAAGGCCAGTAGCTATACTAGTTTTATATAGCATTCTTCCTTTTAAATGTTAGCCAGAGAAGGTTTTTAAACTGCTACAAAGTAACAGAGCTGGGATGCATTAACAAATCCCACCCAAATTGGAAAGAGTGAGATATATATTTTTCCTTTTACAATTCAAGTTGCATTTATAGTAACCATGCAATTATGTTATTTGGGGGGAAAATCCTTATCTGAAATCAAAGAAAACACATTTATAGGAAAAAGGGGGAAAGCATTATGTTTGTTCTACCAAAATTTATTATGTAGTAATTACAAAGTTTAAAGATTCTTCAATTTAAAATAAAAATAATAGTTATAATTACACATATTGTATAGTACCATGTCAGGTGATTCCAACAAATAACGTGAAATACAGTGCAGTTTCAAATCAGAAAGACAAATACTTTCTCATTCACAGTGTTTGACAAATTACAGGAAAGCTTATTCACATGAGGGTTTACTTAAGGTCATGCTCTTATAAACAGTCCACATCAAGCTGTGCCACAAAAACAAATCATCTCTCAGAATGTAAAGTATCGGGCAAACCACTCCTGGCGTTGTGGGTCTGGTGAAGCCACAGGTGAGGCATCAGTCTGAGGAGGGCTAAATTCACAGAAAGAAAAAAAACCAGTTATCCTACAACTACATGAAAAGTACAGCTGTTAGGAGAAGAAAAAAAAAACAACACAGAGAATATTCAGTAAGGAACACAGTCTGTTTTTCCATGGATTAATTATCAGTGTGCCCTAGGACATGATTTAATGTCTCCCTATAGAATCTGTGATCATCCACTCCATTGGAGAGCATCAGCAGCACAAGTCAGTTCAGAAGCCACATTACAAGGTGGGCAAATAGTATTTTGGAAAACACAATTTTAAATCTCATAAATAGCTGTAGTTTCCAGAAAGAATAAAAAGAGTTTTCTCTTGGAAAAGCATGACTGTAGAAGGTCCTCTTTTAGCATCCTTTCCCTGTGGTAAAGTTAATTGTGAAAAATATGATGCAAACATCATATTTGTAGACATGTGCTCACAAAGACTGGCTCACAACTGAACAGAAATACACACTTTTGTAATAACACCTATCACAAATACCACTTGCAATTGTTCATGCACACACTTAAAATACGCCAAGATACTACAAAAAAACAAACTGCTGTGTTGCAAACAGCATTTGGCTCCTCTCTGAACAAGACTAAACATTCTCACAACATGAGCAGGAAAGAATAATTACACAAATTCCTTTATCAATAAAAATTTGTAATAAAATAATCTCTGCTATAGGATAATACAGAGCACAAAACAATTTGGAGTGAAAACTCCAGCATCACAGTCCATGGGGTCATGCACATGCATATTTATAGATACTTGGGCATATTCATGCACATAACATGCACAGGAAAAAAAATAGCAACAGTACTTTTTTCTTTTTTTTTAAAAAAAGGCTTTTTTGAAAAATACTGTTTTTCCTTATCTATTTTAGATTCTATCATTTGTTTCCCTTTATAATTAGCAGTTGCTAAGTATATGAACTTTTGCATTAAACCAAAGCAGAGAGAAAACAACCAGCTGTGGAACCAGTAATTACATTTTGCTTTAAGTTGGCAACTTAGAGGTAGGATATCAGCACCTACCAGATACAAAGTACAGCACTTTACAGCACTTCAGTGCATTTACTATGTGGATATATCAAGATAAAAGATTTAAATCCTGCCTCTAAAATGCCATTTTGAAGTTATTCAATTCAGTAGGTTATTTTGTGAAAGAATTACTTGAGACTTTAATGCTGGTTCTGATTACTGGAAGCTCAGCATTAAGCACCCAAGCCTGTACCTTTCCTGTTGCTGTAGTAAGGCTACTCCTATCAAACAATTTCATATAGGTGAGCAAAGAGGAAACATAAAACATTCACCTAGCACGGAAAATAATTTTCTTACATAAAAATCTTTGTAACATAACACTAAATAAAAATACCTCCGTGCTAGTATCAATTCCTAAATGAAAATCAGTAAATAACACAAACATCTAAAACAATTGTTCATATATGTAAACAATTGGAAGCACATGAATTCTGCTAAGGTATATATAAGGGTTTTCAAAGTTCAAGGCTTAGGAAAAAGTGAGAGAATACTTCACATTTCAACAAGGTCTACAATAAAAAGGAATACTATAAAGAGGTTATAATTATAATGTAAAAATTAAAAATGCCGCAAGAGTACTTGTACCTCTGAAAGGCTGATAAAGCAAGTGGGATTCAGCTCAATAAGAATGCAAAATTTTCCAAAGTTAAGCAAAAAAAAAAAAAAAAAAAAAAAAAAAGACTGGTGAGGCAGTGCTCACCTCAAAAACGTCTTGGGCTCTTTGGGTGGCATTGGCTGTGGTAGTGGTTTGCTGCTGTTGAACTCAATATCGTGGATGGGTGAGTTAGGAATGGGGTCCAGGCGGTTTGGATGTCCATTGCCCACCACTCCGCCAGATTCCAGAGCACTTAGATTGGGGACACTCACAAACCTGTTTGTTGATTTATCGTTCTTCTTCTTTTGCTGCATTGAAAATAACAAACGTAAGGAAGGCTTCTTGCACAGGACAGACGAGGACATTGGCTAATTTAGAAGCTTTATTGATGATTGGTTTGGAGGTTTTTTTGAAGGAGAGGAATTGGGGCAGATTGGGCTCTTTTTACAGTTGTAGTTTTCTGTTTGCTTTGACCTGAACACCACAAATTTTCACAGAAAAATCGAATTTCTAATAAAAATGATTAAGTCATTATGATTTAGTGTAATTATCAATAAGTACATCACATGAGTATATGATCTTTCAATATAACATTTTGGTTATATTGAAACATTGGTTCTATTTATCATGTATTTGTTCTGTTTAAAGACTGTAGATTGACAATCTTGTGGAAAATTTCCTTTCAGTCTGTTAAATCTTTCATATTTACTTAAATCTTTCCTTCATATCTGTGAAACAGCTCTGCTATCAAATGCAATTACAACAAATTTAAACGATAAAAACATTGGTCTCTCCAACACATTTCACTCCATCATTGAGGCACAATTTAGTAACTGGACCATGAAACCTAGAAACGCACCTACATTTCTTTCACAGCAATTGCACCCTCTCAGTCAGCAAAGCATTATAACAATACAGCTAAAGATAAAAATATTACTGCACAGGAGTGCAGCTTTTTGCACAAAGAAAAGGCATTGATGCTAATACAGCTGCCACTTCTAGACACCAGATGGCACAACTGAACATGGTTTTTTTCCCTACAATACTCTTTGTACTTATTTTGATAGTATTGGAAGGGATTAAAAGTATTTAGGAAATCTATTTTTATACAGCTATTTTACATTCCAGAACAGATCATACAAGGGAGTCAGTGATCTTCTTTGTTTTTATAAATATTTTAATGCAGAAGTATGGTTCAAATAATTCTATCACTTTTCTTTTAAATGTCTGTCTGACAGGACATGGTGTGCTTTTCTCACTTCTATCACATTTTTCTTGTCCACCATAAATCCTAAATACAATAAAATACTAAAATTGAAAGTGCCTTATTTCCAAAAATAGGAGTTTTTGACATACCCAGAGCAATAAAAAAAATCCTTGCTCAAAATTACAATGAATTATGCAATATTTGAATATATAATAAATAATTTCAATTACTTTTATGCAACCCTAACAAAGCAGCTAGGAGAAAAACCTCTTTTGGGCTTACTAACTAAATGTATTTGAACTAAATAAAGTGAAAGACAAGTGGAATCTCATGTCGTTTCTATTTTCCAGCAGAATTCTACCTGAAACAGGAGAGCTTATTGGAGGGTGGGCATGAGTTCACCTGGAGACAGTCTTGTTGTTTGTTTGCACTTTCTTCTCTTAGGCTCTCTGCTAGCTTTGATTTCAGTGCCTGACCTCTCCAGGATTGGAATATGCAAATGATACTAATTGCAGACACATACTCCACATACTCTCAGGTGTGTTTATCAATACACAATTAAAATACCCTGACAATTTAACAGAAAGCTATAATAGAAAAAAGTTGGTTTTAAGCATCACAGCGAATGATCATCAGCTACAAAGGATTAAACTAAGATTGCCCCAGACATATCTGCTGTAGTAGTGAATAAACAAGAAATAAGAATAAATAGTTCAGTGAAAGTAACCAACTGTATGTAAAATACACTTGCAAGACAATACATGCTGTAACTAAAACAGTGTGTTAAACAAACTGTAATTAAATCCGTGTGCTCCACAGGTGGCTCATTTCTGGAAAATTTATGTTATCCACATAAGTGATTAGAAAAATACTAAAACTTATATAATATTCTCTATAAAACAATATCTGCTTCTGAAGCGATCAAATCTGGAGAGAGAGAACTATGTATTGTTCCCATGAAATTCATGCAAAGTATTAAGAAACTTGAGATGTAAGAATGTAATACTACACTAAACACATCAACTGCAGAAATTAGAGAAGCTCTAACACCTACTGCAACAACTGTAATTTTGCATTAATATGCAAAGCTCGTAGTAACTCATAACTTCTGTTCTTTTTTTTTTTTTTACAAAAAAAGAAAAGAGAATGAGATTTTCAGTTTCTTTGTAATTCATTCTCTGGTAACACAGTACATGCTTTGACAAAATAAAGTAACATAGTCCACAACTCATGAAATGAAAGATCAGAATGTTCTGGCATACAAGACACTTTTAAAGTCTAAACATTTTAAGTGATAGAAGCGTATCATAAATATATGTGAATTATCACTATGGAAATCTGATGCTGAAATACTTTTCCCAAACACGTCAGATTTCACACAAACATAAGGTTATATACTAAGTGGTTACATTTTACAGCTTTGTAAATGGGTGGTTCAGACAGACTTCCAACATTTTCAACCAACCATTGAAATTGTATCTGGAAATCCTGCTATTGCCTCTAATGGTACCAAACTAACTTCTTTTATGCAGTTAGCATAAAAATTAGGCATCCAGAAAAGCTTGGGAGAGCTGCTGGGCTCATGAAAACCATAGGAAAATACTGACATTTTGCAGCAGAGTTTGTGCAGAAGCGTGAAATATGCTGATCTGATGTGAAACTGCAGTAAGGCTGGCTAAAAAACAGCCTGATCTCAAATAATGGAGCAAGATCTCCTTTTAAATAACCTGAGCCTGAACCTTGACCACTGAAGCTCTTGAGCATCTGATCTGCTCAGGTTGTGCCCCTTGGGTTTTAGCCTCTGCTTCAGAACCTTCCCAACTTCTGTCTCTACAGCTGGCACAAATCTCTTTGCCCTCTATGCAACCTCTGGCTTATCACAAGGAGGAAGCAAATGTCAGAGGACTCACTCTAAAGTGGTGAACAGAATTACTACTTAGACTGGATTAGGATGGTAGACTGTATTCTACCACAGTCTGTTCACATTCCTCAAGAAGGACTGCTGCTGGCTTTTGAAGTCACAGGAAGGCTACTGTGCCAGTGTGTACAGTAGCCTTCCCTGGCTGCTGTTCAGCAGCATGGAGAGAACTGGCAAATGCTGCTACTGAAGTTCTTTCATTTGTATGGGTGGTGACAACCACTGAGAGGGCTAGAGACTGACTTCAGTCTCTTGCAGCCTCCACTGTCCATACTGGTTTGCCACTCCACTTCTCTAATCTTACTCTATATCTTTTCCCCTTCAGACTCATTCCACGCCCTTCACACACGCTTCCCCTTCCCCTTTTACCCTAATTCCCTTCCTTTTACTGTCCCCTCTTCTTGTCTTTCTAATGCTCTTCCACCCTGAGAGCTTCCCAAAAAGTGCAAAGTGCCCTTGCACTTTCCATAATAGCCAAGAAAAATTACAAAACTGAAACAAGTTAGGGGTGTCACTACTCTCTGTTGCATGGTACAGTTCTGCCCTTTATTGCCTTTCTGTCACTTTTCCATTTTAAATTTGCAGTTTTGTGATAGGGAACTGTGTTTTATGTCATACATGTCAAGCAAACCAGGGCAACAGCATCAGCGGATCTCTCAATAACACAAAAGAAACAAACCTAATAAAACACAAAAATTAACAGACAAATGGAAAACTATGTTCCTTGTTTTGAACATGTCTGTTAAGTGTGATTTTTGTATAGAGGCACATACACACACATACATCTCTTCTTTTTACTATATCTTTAGATTTCTTTTTATTTACTTTAGCAATGAAGTCCATGGAACATACCTTCACCAATGGATTAATAACACCAACATTAGGGCTTGCATTAAACATTTTGTTGTAGTTAGTCTCCCTGTTTACTAGTTCCAGCTGATAGAACTTTTTGTCGTCCTAAAAAGAATAACAGATAGAAACTCCTTTTTATGCATTTTCAATCAGTTAATGGCCAAATCTGCCTGTAAAATGTTCTCCAATAAATTTATGCTTACATTGAAAAATAAACTGGTAATTCTAAAAATTGCATTTCCTGTTTATATATTATTATATGGAATAATCTAAATAATTTCTATTTATGCAGTTCCATGGTCCTTAGAGTGAGCACAGCCTAATGGATTATGCCTAATGCAAAATACTCAGTATATTTCTGATCTTTATTCAATATTGATTTCCTTCCTGCTTCTTAATTGGGATCTAATTAGACTAACCCAGGTCAGGGTGTTGTGCTTTCAATTTGGGAAGCTCAGTGCATCAAGATCTTCATCTTAAGAACCCCACAGAACAAACTATTTCTTATATGGCTTATATGGCTTACATGGCTGGCTTGTCCCATGATTGGAGGCAGGAGACATCTGATAAAGGACATACCAAAACATCTTCCTGTAGTAATGTATTATGCTTGATTTTGGAAAACACTGTGTATCTAATTAGTTTTAAGAGTCATTGAAACCAGAGCAATAATGTATCAAAGAATATGAATAACATGCTAGCAGGATTGTACCTTTAAATACATTTCAAACACTTTGAATCAGATTAACTTTTGTATTTGTCAAGACATTACACCAAGAGAGCATAGAAGTCTTACAATCAATTTCTTTATCAGTTGGTCCCGCTCTGCAATTAGGTCTCTCAGTTCTGAGATTAGCTGCAAGTCTTCTGGTCTTGATTCTCTGTTTTTATATTTTTCTTCCATTTCTTCTAAACTTTATAGAAAAGAAGAATATCCTCTTTAGCCCAATCCAGTGTTAAATGATGACTGAATAGTCACATTTTTGATAAGTACAAAAGAGAGTTCAGGGAGTAAAAACAGAGGATGACTTTCTTACCACCTTGAGGGAAACTAATTTCTATGCTCTCCTTCCACTTTAGATAGTTAAGAAACAAAACAACAAAAAAACCCCAGTAACCATAACTTCTCCTCCAGCAACTAATAATATAGAGAACATTCTAAAAACTTAACATCCTTCCTGTGCATGCACTGCTGCATTTTGGAAAAGGGCCACTTGCAAGTCAGGCTAAATATAAGGCATTCAAAACCAGAGCATCTTGCTCAGTTCATGTGGAACATACTGGAACAGAAGACACCCAAGAACACTGAAGACTAATAGGTAGCTAACTCCTCTCCACAAAAGCTACTTAGTACCATCAGAGATGAAATAAAGGAATGAGCTGCAAAACAAAAGGAAGAACACTTGGATATTAGGATGTCTAATATAACAACTGATAAACATTTGAAAAAAAAAAAAAACAAACAACTAAGAGGAAATTTGAAATGCCTGGTGGGAAAGCATTAAAGGAGAGAAGTGAAATAAGCCAACTGAGAGAGGAATTGTATAAATAACTGCATAAATATCCCTTTTTCTTAAAAAACAAGTTTTGAAAACATGACAGTTTCAAATTATTGTGTCTCCTTTAAACTAATAACATGCTCATGACAGTAAATACAGTTTCAAAGGAAAGTACTAAAATACGTCTCTCACATATTCAGCCCTCATGTAGATTAGTGAACCAAGTATCAGAACAGATTCAGGAAATTTTAAAAACTTAGTGAAAAAAGAAAAGAAATCCCAATCAAACACTGAGAAAAATCTATGAATTATACTGAATCTAAATCAGGTTAAGCTTGATTCCACAAGAATTAGATAAAGTGTAGACACCTGGAAGTAGACATAATTTTTCACTTCAGATAAATATTTTCTATTCAAAATCAATTATGGGATTCTTACTTTAATTTGCAGCTGAAAAAGCAGTTAATATTAAATTATATTGATAATTTAATATCCTTCAAATAACCTGTACACATCCTGAGGAGATTATATAATGTATTTACATAAAACAATATGAATGAGAACAACATGATTGTTTTTACTTGCAGAGAAGGCATTTGACTCAGCAGAACAAAAATAGCCTCAGCTGGCTTAATTTTTATGCATACTTTTTATGCTGGGTTAAGCTATTGCACATAGATCCCCAGACTATTCTAGATAGTTATACACAGCTGTCATTTTGTTTTCAGATACTTCAGAAAACTGTTTCAAATAGATAATTTGTAATTTAAAGACTTTAGCTGTAGATCCTAATTAATGACACCCACGCTCAATTATTCCAAGACAGATTCACAAACATTCATGAGGCCATGCTTTAGGTGAGGCTGAACCTGTGAACAGCTACTTGAGAAATAGCTGCATAAAACTTCTCTGGGTTGCGGGGGGCATGAGTGCAGTATTGGGTTTTGTTTGGTTTTTGGTTTTGGATTTGTCTTTTTTGTTTGGTTGGTTGGTTTTGGTTTTGTTTGGTTTGTTTTTGGTTTTTCATATTTCTTTGCCTTTCTACATAATTTCCTCTCTGGACAGCTTCTGACTTCAGAGTAATAACACACTGAAAGCCCAGTCAGGGCACCCTCGATGATGCTTGCTGATTTTAGGCCAGTGGGTACTTCCTCAAAACTCTAAATTGAACAAGAGTGAGGAGTAGAAAACAAGCTAAATTCAGAAAATTCCCTGACACTGAGAAGCAAACAACTTAATGCAGAAAACACTTAGGGTAAACAGTTCCAAAACAGTTCTGGTGGCTGCTCATAGGTCTGTTTCTCACATAAGATAAATGCAGCAAACAGGAAATAGCTTACACCTAATTTACTGAATGGCAAGGTAAGACATTTATCAGGGCATAAGAGCATGCATGTGGACAATTACAAGTGGGTGAAAACTAGGATTTTATAACCATTTTATTTGAAGGCAATTTCTGGGGGCTCATTGTCCAGAAAAAGCTAGATGCATTTTGGCTTTACTGTCCATTTGTAACTGATACTTACTTAGAAAAGCTTTCTATCAAAAACTCAGAACCAATTTCTTCTCTCTGCCATAAATCTTTCATGCTGCAAATACAAGTCCCTAAGTGACGACTTCGTGGCAGGAAGCCTTCAATGTGCTATGAAACCTGAGCTATGAACTGTGACCATGTGGGTAAAATTACAGAGATGGAGAATAAAGGGTGTAGAAGACAGGAAAACACTGGTTGGTGACACACTATTACATCACTTCTGCCACCATTAGGTGGTCTAATCCCTGGTGGCATTTTGATTCAGACAAACTCTTAAGACTTTTGTTATTGTTATGTTCATACAACCAATTTCAGACACTAATTTTCCTTATGCTACTAAACCTGAAAATATTTACATCACTCATGCTACAACCTCACTTCTTAGTAAATACTGTTCTCTTTATAAACTTGTTGAAGAAATTCTTGTGTTCTCAAAAAAGACATATTAAAGTTTGGGAAAGAAACCATTTGAAATAATGTTTTCTCTGGTTTTCTAGGAACTGCATGGATTTAAATTTTCCTACTTGAAATTTTTTGGTCTCAAACCCTTAACAATTTACCTCACTACATTCGCCTAAAGATTACAGAATTGTGTTGCCTAAGGAGTGCAAGATTAGCCCCTGTACTTTATTGAGGTATCTTTACATCTGCATCTCTGCAGTATCTTCAGGAATTTACGGACACCAGAATAAACTATTCACTCAAATGCAGCTACACACAATTTTTTTTAATGCAACAAAACTTACGAAATTTGTAAAGCTGAATTAATTTCCTTGAGCAGCTCTTGGGTCTTATTAAAATCTGCCAGCATGCTTTGTTTCTCTCTGATGTGATCTGCTGTCAAGACATCCAGCTCTTTCTCATGTTTCTTGCTTAAATCTTGCTCATGCATCCTGTTCAATTTAGTTTTTGTTAAAAGAAGAGTTATTCTAAAATCAGACGTTTTGTTCATCATGATTTTCTGCCGTGCTTCTAATGGCTGTTACATAATATTAGACAACACAGATGGAATTACTGATTCATCAAAGCCTATTACTTACTGTTCTCCAATCTTCTAGCTTATTTCATGGAAAATACATCTCCTTTAATGCTTTTTAAAATAAACAAACATAATGATTTTGAAAAAAATCCCATCAAAAAAAACATTTGAGTGAACTGCTAAGAACTAAGATATGCCAAAATGTCTGAAATGCCACTTAACTGCACAGCACAGTCACTAACTTACCAGTAAAGCCCCTAACTTAACTAAAGAAGACTATATGATATGTAACATGACTTGATTAAGAGGATAAATTTAAAACTGCAAATGGTAACTTTTTTTAAAGTAAAACGGTAAGTGAAACAATACAGATTTGAATTTAGAGTGGAAAAATTCATACCTGATCTGTTGGTTGGATTCACTGTGTATTCTAAGAATTTCTTTTCCTTTAAACTCTAATTCCTTTGTCAATGCACTTATATTTTCATGAAGATGCAGAATCTCTTTGTCCAGTTCAGCTATGTGATGATCTCGGTGTCTCAGTTCATCTTGTAGATCTGATATTCGGCATAAAAATTCTTTTTCCTATAAGTAGCAGTAAAAAATATTTCAGATAGACGCGTTTCTCAGAGGTGATGCCTACAATACTTGCTTTTGGAAGACTACAGCTGAGCAGAATTTCCCACACAATAGACAATTTTTTCAGTTTTTGATGTTCACATAAATTATAATCAAAGCAAAGGGCTATTGTGTACAAAGAAAGAAGAAATCCAAGTTATGTAATGAATGATTTCCACTTGCAAGAAAAGTTAAACCCCATGATTATCACTGCCTGTTAAAATCGATGTAGCTAATCACATTTTCCTTTTGACCTCACATACAAGAAAAAAAAACAAAAAACAGGTATCACTAAGATCCAGGGATCACAATCCAAAGAAACATTTTTTCCGTTATAGTCCCATTCAATGGGAGAAAATTGGTCAAGATGTATGCCCAGCACAAACAAAAACTGATTCAGAACTTTCCTATCTTACAAATACATACACATATATACAAAGGTCATAAATATCTTACTGCAGAATATATGTTAAAAAGTTTATGTAATATTTATATTGTGTCCAACAAATCAAGAAAAGTATTTTATTTTATTTTATTTTACTTTTTTTGCATAAGAAATTCCAATGAAGTTAATATCCGGGAAATTCAACTGAAGCCTGTTCTAATGGCTTTCACAAGGAGTCTCTGGTTTAGAAATGCCTGTAATGAAAACAACTTTTTCAGAGATTTCTATTTCCATCTATTCAGCTTCTTACAGTTTCATAACAATTAATGACCATATAGTTTGCACAGAGAAAATTAGCTGATATTCCAAAGCAGTTCTATGTATAATTGTGTTTTGTGCCTTCATGCTTCTTGGAAATACAAATATATCTTTGTGCACAAATTTCATAGGGCATATTTAAGAGCAGATAATTAAAAATAACTACGTATCTCCCTGTATAAAGACTATGTTAAAGTTATAAGGAAAAGCAGAGGAAAAATTTCCATCCACACATATAAATATTTCAAAAAGTAGCAAATATAATCATCCTAATCAAACCACTCTCCATCTCATTCAACCCTGATCCTGTGAACTGATGAGCATTCTAACACAGGAAACCTCTGTAACTGCTTTGGCCTCAGTACAACCAAAGCTTGTGTTTAGGAGATCATTATACTGGGGCAAAAAGTACACCCTGTTTGACTGCATCAAACAGCAGTTCTTGTAATTGAAACTTTTTTTTTTTTTTTTGGCATCTCATTTAGCTGTCAGATTCTGATCTTAAACAACACGACTGAAACTATATCCTCCTAAATCCTGCATGACAGTACCATGTTTTTGCCTCTGGCGTCCACACTATTAAACTAGCAGGGAATAGCTGAAAAAGGCCTCATCTTTGATTGTCTCTGTTTTTGTGTAAATGTCCAGCAAACCCTGTTTTCTCTGTTTATATATTTCTAAACCAGGTTCTCCTTCTTGGCACTGGAGTATCAGTAAATCAATCTTGAAAAGCCTACTATGTAGGAAATAAAGAGGTAATTTTCCAGTCGTCTAATTTACAAAAGTGGCTTTCAATAGAGCTTAAACTTTGATTTTTAGCTTCTAGGAGAAAAAACTGATTGTGTATAATATGAAAAATTAAAGATGAAGGGTGAGTTAATCAGCTTGCTACTGAAAGCAAAGGTAGTTCATACTGGTTTCACAGATTTGGTTTTGGTGGGGTTTTTACATGCACTTTTTTTCTTCAGTTTGAAACAATCATTTGATCATAAGCAACCATTTCTTTTGCCATATTCTTAGGCTTCAAAGAGAAACAGCTTTTTCCTTCCTGCTGACAGCTGAGGATGAGTACAATTTTGCAAGAATGGACACTTGCATCCCATGGCAAGCCAAGGAGCTCCCAGATGGCTGCACAGTTCTGAGAGGAAACTACCTGGATGTGGGAGCCTTTTCCAAGCTTTGAACGACGCTTGTAGAAAGCAGAAAAAGCTAAGCAAGGATGTTTAGAAAACTGGAACATATTAACTGCTGGTGCTGGATTATTTTGAAGGATTACATGTTTGTTGTTTGCTCACAGCAGTTCTTGCCTCCATCAAAGGGAAAAATGAATACTGATCATGCATTTTACACCCAGTTGCCAGCCATGCCTCCTACCTGTCGCCTGCCGAGTTCTATGCTTCTTTCAAGCTCCATTTTGGCAGCTACCAGTTCTTGTTGATGGTTGTGCCTCAGCTGGTCAATTGCTGCTGCATGTTGGTGGTTGAGCTCTGAGCGCAAGGAAGCTGGTTACCATGAGCAAACAGAAAAGTTTATTTTGGACATATTTACATTAATTAACAGTAACAGTCCAGCTCCATCTTGTATTGCTGCTGACCTAAAACACACTTTACATCAGCTAAGTAACTGTCTTGTATTTTATTTCTGTTGTTTTTTGAAAACATTAGTTCTCCATCAGGAACTTTGGTCAGTTACTTCTTCCAAAAGAGCCTTAAAGGTGAGCTATTTCAAAAGTGAAGAGTCTAGGCTTACCTGTTAAAGCTTATAGTGACTTTAAGAGGAACATGTCAATACTGAAGGACTCCAGAGAGAAACTACAGTGTTATAATACTGTAACACACACACACACATATATATATATATATGTATATGAGTAGAAATAATGGTTTTGGACCCATTTTCAAATTTGAAAATAGTATACCTAACATAGCTTTTCCTTCATCCTCCAGCTCAAATCGTAGAGTCTGAAGTTCCTGTTCCATCTCTAATTTAAAGCCTTCCATGGCTTGTTTATGTGTTTCTTTTAGTGCATGAAGTTCTTCTGAGTGCTTCTGTTGTAAACGTTCTTCTAATTCCTACAAAATCAAAATTGAAAAAATTTGTTCTACACCAGCTTGGAGAATTTAGAAAACATTATGCAAACAAAAAAGTAGGCATTGACATATTCTAGGAAAATAACACACTAGTATAACTTGTATTTTCTTATTGTACTAACATATTTTTTCTTTTCAGTGGTTGATAGTTACCAAGATTACCTGTACACAAAACCCATTTGGCTCACAGCTGGAAAAGAGGAAAAAATCAACCCATGGATATATCTACAAAAGCAAGCAATGTAGTAAGGTGCAGATTCATAGATGGGTATACTGTGCACACATCTGACTTCTGCTTCCTAAGGACACCCATGTTTACTCCCTATGGATCTGTATGAAGCATAATGTTCCTGCTACACATATTCTGGGCACATAGTGGGAAAACTGACTGCAAAAGCACGCTCTGGAGCTGAACTTAAAAAACCTTACGATTATAAATTATGTACCATGCACTACCAAAATTCCAATTTTAAAGCTGGTTTTGTCAAAGTTTTTACAAAAATATCCTGGGTGGGGCATGAAAATTATCTTGCAAGTCACAGAACATAGCTCACATAATTTTTAATGTAAGGAAAATATAAAATACATTTCAAAATCTATTGACAAAAAACCCATGCAAAATGGAAAATTCATACTCAAAATCAAAATAATGTAATATTAAGGGTATTAATGTCAATCTACCATAAAGAGATGCATGTATTGACAATAATTTTACATATATATATATATACACACACACATACTTACCTACATATGTGCATATAAAGCAAGACATGAAACAATGCCAGTACTATAAAATATTTTAAATATGTCTTGTTTAGATTTAAGTAGATAACAGTATTACTGCAATACATCATCTGAAAAAGAAATTTAGTAGTTACGCAGATACTTTCTTTACTAATTCCAACTGTGCATGCAAAATGCTAAAATGGCAACATTCTCTACAGAATCTGGAATAACCACATGAACATGCCTTCTGTTCTTGCTCTTTTGTTTCTTCCATGTTTTGAAAGGCAAGGATATGGGCTTCCTGAAGTGACTTATGCCTTTGCTGATGCTCTTCTTCTAATTCCTGGATCTCCTGAGTCAGCCTCTGTCGCTCCTGACTGAACTGGGCTTGTAGCTGTTGCAAAGAGCTCTGTGACTGGGAAAGCTGCATCTCCAGATTCTGCTTCAGTAAGGAGATCTAACCCATAACAGAACAGCAAACATTCATTAGTCATTAATACCAACATCAGCTGTAAAGAAGACATTCAGAAAAAGAAAATATTTGAAATTTTAGAGCCAGAGTGTTAGTTAAAAGACAGATAAGCAATGTCATCCATCTACTAAATATGTTGTTAATGTTACATATAATCAGAGATATAATAATGACATTTTAGTGGTTTTGTAAGGGTTATCATATTGGTTAGTTCTGCAGCACTACCTGTAACACAATTTTTAATGGCCAAATTATCAAAAATTATTTAGATTTTATATAAAAGATCAATAAAAATGACACTATCAAGGTCTGAAATCAAACACTAGATTGTCAAACTATTCTTCAGGGGAATATCCATCATTCTGCTAGAATAATCTTGCACTTGGAATAGGAGAGGACAGCCTGTGACATCTACATTGGTTTTTGTATTTTTTGTATGCTGTGGTCCTACCTTACTAGTGGTTTTCTCATTTAGAAAGAAATGGTACCACTCAACATCACAAATGAAAAGTAACACTTGATGGATTTCCCATCACACACTTTTTTGTTAGTTCAGTAAGACTATGAAAATGATTCTTACACTAGTTTCCACAATCTAAACAATCTGAGTCACAAATAACCAATTTTCTTAGAAATAGCTGATTTTACAAACTATGCTTTTCATCCAACAAGTATTATAGTACATTGTACTCCTTTTTTAGTCCTGTTTTCTTTTTATAATATATTACTTTGTTCTCCACATCAGATAGCATCTTTTCAGACTGAAAGTATTAAACCTTTGAAGGTTGTACCTATACATTTTCAGACTGGAAGCATTCCCTTTACAGCCTAATATGAGAGATACCCTCCAGTTCTGGAAACATTTTGCTACAATGACTCCAAGGAAGGAAAATAAAATTGTCAAGTGACAAAGAATTTGAATCAGTAAGGATACTTTTCAAGCCTCAGAGCATTGCCTTATATGAAATTATAAATGAAAGTCTGATAGTGTCATTTGATTCAGCATATCTCAAAGTTAATTAAGTCAAATTTGTAACGACATTGCACATCAAGTTATGGAATTGGAGAACATTAAATCCACCAGTTAGCAAAAAATTAATAGCAGCATACCAAGTACAACTTATAGCACAAACATTGCTGCCAAACATGTGGGTTAAGTTTTTTTTCAGAAGGACATAGCTTAAGCAGATTTGAAAGAAAAAAGCTACAGAAACAAAAATTAGCAGTAAAACAACAGAAACACAAATCAAACTAATATAAATGAAATAAGCATAGCTTGTTGTATTTCCAATTCACAAGGTCTTTGTGTCTGGGAATATACACTCTAACACACACCATAAAAATAGTATTGTACTTCAGATACCTTTGAAAGAGATTAGCTACAATGAAAAGAGTGCAGGGAAGGTCTATGCCACATTCTGCAAAACCTTTTACTAAATACATTAATGTAAATTTCACATTAAAATTGTACAGTGTCAGACCAAAGCTTTATCTGATCTCTGTTTCTGCCTCCAGAAAGCACCTAGGTTTACTCTAGGAAAAAAAGGCCAAGCATAAATGTAGGGAGCTTGACTCTGCAACTCTTGATTCTACCTGGAACTAGCAATCTTTTTTAAACCAGAAGAGGTATTTTGGGGCAGACTTATAGAAGAAATAATAACAACAACCATTATCTGAACCCATAAAAACTTCTAGTATCCACAATATCCTGCGTCAAGTTCCATGCAGACGTCAATTTGACATGACAATCTTCAACACTTGTAATGGAAAGGAGCCAAAAGAAGTTCCCTTTTTATTTGATGTATTTTACTCATGTTCCAATAGCTCTCCACCATTTCCCTCCTTACACCCTTTGCCACTCTGAACTGGTTTGGCCTAGTGAGTTGATCTTTGTATGAAAGTTATTCCATATCTATGATTATATTTCTCCCACTTTTACCCCTTTTCTACTATTTCATTTTTAAGATTAGGGGGCCAAAACAAGTTATTTGAAATGAGAGTAAACTCTATTCTTATCTGTGATTTATATGGTTTTACATGTTATGTTCTCTGTTTCTCTCCTATATGCCTAAAGTTTTATTTGCTTGTGGACTCCTACTGAGCACTGAGGTGATGTTTTCATAGAATTATATATTGCAGTCTCCACATCTACAACTTTCTAGCTCTAACAGGTCAAGGTAAGGTTTATCATTTTACAGAAAGAGTTACAAATTTTTTTCTTGTGTATAATTTTGCATTTATCTACACTGGATTTCATTAGCCATTTTATTGTCTAGTCCCTTGGCCTTTAACAGCTATTCTGTTCTGAATAAGCTTTTATAAACTGCAAAGCTTCCTACCTTACTCACTTCTCAACAACCTGTAAAAGAGAATATTTTGAGCATCAGTGTAACTCTACTGATAACCACCTTTCCTGTGGTAACAATTTATTTAATATTTCTATACAATATATACTGTATTTTTTCTCTTCACCCCTGGAAATTGACTCCACTGAAGTGGTAAATTTGCACCATGCACCTGCCAGCATGGCCAGCTCTGAATTTTCATATACATATCATCTTCTTGTACTGCAATGTGCTATCGTCTTCCTTCTCCAGGAAAAAAAATTGAAACTATTTTACCCAAACTTCTCTTTGGTCTGGTCACATGTCCATCTCCTCTAATTCATCCCATGTTCACTACTGGGCCCTTTTCTCCTTCCTACCTTTCTGTAACCCCACACCTACCTGGTCCTTCTCTTAATCTGTAAACTTATTCTTACTTTCCCTTGGACCATGTTTCTGTCTCTCAGATTTCTCACCACTGTTCTGTTCACCCTGGCCAGCAGGAGGTGCAATTCTAGTGGAATTGTACAATTCTATGGGAAGTCCTGCACAGTCCTGCAGAACCTCAGGAAATGTAATGATCACTCTAACAAGCATTTCATGATAACAGTCAAATGGAGTCAATCACGGTAACTTAGGCAAATTTTTATTAAAATAACATGAAAAGATGCATTTTTGGCTTGAAGTTAAGTCTATCTCTCAATTAAATTCCTCCTCCAAATTCTGACAGTTATCAGTACATAATTTATAAATATGTTGAGCATGGGCTAAGGGCAAAAGGATTTTGTTTTCATTTCTGTCTTGGAAATGCAGAAAATATTTTAATTGAGATGACCAAGAGAAGTCAGACATCTGGGCAGGAAGCCATCTTTGATGAGATCAGGAATAAGCAAGAGCAGTTCATCTTTCCACCAGATTAAAGTGATTGCAAAACCACAGCCTGAAATGAGTCAGTGTCTGGAGATGTCTATTTGCATCAACAGACTACACAGAAAATAAAGGACAATGAGGATTAAATGATTCTAGCAAGCAAGTTAGATTAGTCTACCCTTCTAATAATTTGTTTTGATGTTGAAAAGTACAGAGAAGTTAAAAATATCAGTCTTTTTAGAGAACATGTAATTTTAAATATTATTTTGATTATTCAGTGAATAGACTGATATACTCAAGAGCATGTTTCTAGAACATTAGTGCCTCTTTTTGTATGTCTTTGGACTACCCTTTATGTACATCTCTGTACTGAGGATTCAAAAGAAAACAGCTCTAAACACTATTCTCTGAACTTCCAGTACTTTTATCCTAGGTTTTCAGCACATTAAAAAATCTCAGTGAGAATTAAGAAAATAAAAAAATAGAACAGTTTGGCTACAATTATGAGTTACACTGCAAAACAGCAAATTACAATAGAGCATCAATCCCATGCTTTGTAGAAAGCTCTGCAATATACATCTGCACTGCCCACAAGCTTGCTTGCATTAACAATGACATAAAAACACTGCTCATGTTATGACCACATACACAGTGTCTGATGCCAGTGATACACACACAGTCACACAGATGAGGGGATGCACTACACAAGCTTTTGATAGCAGCACATGTTCTCGTCTCAAATACTACCATGTCTCCCATTTCATGGTCTGAAGCTGTAAAGCAGTACTGCAGGATATGCAGGTTATTAGTGCAAGCATGCCCTGTTCACAAGCTGTAAGTGCAAATCACTTACATTGCTGATAGATTTATGCAAAGCTTCACCGAGACAGTGCCGCTATGAAGGAAAGATCACAGGAATAAAGGGAAACATTCAGAAATCAACTAAGTAAAAGAAAAAGGGATAAAGAAGGAAGGGTAAACATAGAACATTAATTATAATTTGATCAGAGAAAAATAAGTTGAAAGCCATCTGGAAAAGATATGAATATGCTGTTTTGACTTAGTTTATAAGCTAGTGAACACAGAACAGAATGACGTGGTTTACCATGTTATGTTTCTGACATACAGTATAGCATTATCTCTTTAACATAATGTTACTATATAGACATATATCACACAGCTGAACACTTTAGAAGTTATCTGCTTGTTTTCTCCTTTATGGCAAAACAATTTTAGGAAGAAAACATTAAGTATGTGAACAGACGCTATGTAAGGGCACAATCAACAATCAATTGTGTCTCTTAAATATCACCAGCATATTAAATACATAATATTAAAGATCAACTGCTAAAGGGCAGAAAATTAGTCTTTAATGAAGACATTTCTATTAAAACACTTTTTTTATCTTTCTTAAAATTCAGAAACAAATGAGTACATAAAAGACTATTCCTGAAAGTCTCCAGAAATAAAATTACTTAACATACCACTTACATTAGTGGTGATTACTAATGAAAAGCAAAGAAATCCCAACATATTGACAAGTAAATGCTCTATGAAATACTATTGATCATACAAATAATTTACACAATTCATATGTATATAAAAATTCCTGTGTGCTTATTTATATGGATCATATAGATAAGCACACACACATACACAGAACAGAGTCATCAGAAATTAAGTGAGAGCAATTTCAAATCCAGCATGACCACTTTCCCCTTTTGTCACAAGCTGGTCAAGAAGATGGCTTTCTCTATGAAAGAGCAGGTATTTTGACACCAGCCTGAAAGCCTAGAGGTGAGAAATATTAGATAACACTTTGCCAAAATACAAAAATAAATTGTTATTCAGCCCTCAAGAATAAAAAAAAAAAAAAAAGCCACAACATAAAAATACATTATTGTGAATTACAAAAAATGAGCTTATTAAAATTGTAAGAGAGTTATAAGCATTAATGTTCTGTGCAGGAATGGAACACTAGGAGGCATCATACTCCAGCAGACAAGGCAATAGACCAGCATCTAACAGCTCTGATTCCAACACAGGACTTTAGCACTGCTGGTCTCAACAAATCCTCTCAATTTTTCTGTGCTTCCTTTCCCATCTGTTTGGTTTGTTTAAGGGGGAAGCTGTTACAAGCAGGAATGAACTCCTGCTAAATAAATGTTCACTTTTTAGAACACTTGGGATTTTATATTGGTGGATCTATCTATGCAGCACTGTGGTACAATTAAGAAATACTTAGATTTTACACCTGAAGCAGGAAAGTTCTTATTGAACTATACTGAAGAGAAGTTCCAAGTGAAAATAGAATTATATAGTCAATTGGAATGGGAGCTCATTCCAGCAAAACGTGCAGCAATTTAATTAGATGCAGCTAGATATTCAAAAGTATGCAGAACATATTCAGAATGCAGAACTCCAAAATAACACTGGTTTAAGTGTTTTTAAGAAATTTTATTAAAATTCCAGACATCCTTATGAGTACTTCCATAGCAAAATCCATCCATGTTCTGGAGGAAAAAAAAAAAGTTAAGAACCAAAAAGAATGCAGGCATAATTATGACTGTATATCTATGATGCGGAAAAAGTGATGATTAAAACAAAAGGAAGTAGGTGAGTTTAACTACCACTATTTCTACAGGTTGGAATTCAAGATTTCATTTGTGATGTTGCTGTGGTATAAGAAACCTCTGTGCAATTCTCTTTGAAACCTATGCGGTGTACAAGTTAATTAATTTATTTCTTGAAAGTACAGAAACTTCTGAAAACACTGAATTCACTTGATTTTGCTGTCTCATTTTTCAGCAGAAGTATTATCTTATTCACCCTCAGCCTATGCAAAGCTAAGCCTCAGATGCCACCAAGAGAGTTTCATCATGACCCAGAGGAAGAGCAGAGATGCAGCACAGAATAGAATGTGCATCTTTATATGCAGCATCTTTCAAATCCACTGATCATTGCAGGCTACTAAGCAGGAGTGAAAGACTTTGCAAGCAATACATGAAATAAGACAGGAATTCCCAGCTCTCTTGCAACACCTCTCTGAGAGCTGAGTTTTCAGTTTAATTGGGCAAATGTGTGTTACAGTAATGAATAGATTTAGTGGTTTGCAATGATTCAAGCTTTGTATTTGCTTATTGTAATAAACAGTTGTTTATGTTCCCATCACAGCTGTCACAGGGACCATTCTTGGTGATGAAATGGTGTCATTTTCCTCAAGAAGGACATTTAGTGCACCAGTGGCATCTTCACATTTTCATGCAGATATCTTGTTTCCTCCAGGATATTAATTTATTGAATGCATGGAAGTTCTCCTGTTTTATAGTTTCACTGAACTAAAAATTGCTTTCAACCAGATTAGAGGGGCTTGACACTTAATTTCAGCATCAGTCTTCACTTATTACCTGAAGATCAGTTATGTAACACTTTTCCCTCACTGCCACTTCAATGTCACATTGTGCCACAACCTGACTTGGCTATAACGTTTACTGAATTTTCAAAACACTGCAAGAAAACAGGAATTCCTGTACAAAATCTGAGACCCTAAGTGGGAAAGCTCCCACTTTATCTGTTTTATCAAAGCAGATCTAGATTGCTGCACAGTCTGTGCTTCATTTTAAGAATGACCTCCCAGAGATGCTGCTTATCTTTCTGAAGAACAAATCCTATGTGCATCCATCAGACATTAGTGAAGGAAATGAGTTTCTGAAGTGCCTAGCACAGAAGCCAGAGGGCAATGGGCATAAGCCCATTTTATCTAGCTAATAATGGCAACAACAACAACCCTAAACTCTCCCTGGAGATAGTCTTTGAAGAGAAGGACTGATTTGTCAGCAGATGTGCAGTCTCTGGCTGCGCAGTGCTTACGCAGCAGATGACTCCACAGAGATTTGGAAAGCAGCTGTTTGCTACTACAACGTTTTGTACTTGGCTTGAGGCTTTTGACATCCTAGGAACTGGAGAGCTGCATCAAAGTTTGCCCTGTGACTGGCAAGAAAAAGCAGCATTTAAAGCCCTTTCTCTATCTCAAAATTCAATAGATTCCTGATGAGGAAAATGAATTCTATATAAGGCATTCTGAAATTTTTAATAATCTCTGGGATCTAATTGGTCTTGATTTCCTCCTGGTTTTGGAGAAACCCCAAAGGGATGGTGCTATCTCCAGAGTGGCAGAGAGTGGGAAACTTAACCTGTTGCTTAAAAAAGATGGAGTTCTCTTTTCGAGTTCTAGGAATGTGTCAAACTTCTAGGCAAAATCATAGAATGGCATGGGCTGGCCTAGGTGTTTTGCAGATTTGTATCTGTTTGGACTTGAGAATACACTTTTTTAAGCCAACAAACTGCAGACTGAACAGTCAGGGGAAAAACAAGTGTATTTGAATGTCCTGATAATTTTGAATGGTTTTGGAAAGTGACTAGAGATTCATTCATTTCTTTGTCACAATGCTGTCAGGATTTCAAAGATTATATACACATCTCAACTAATTTTTCCTGAAGCACTGAAGCATCACTGCCCTTAATGAAGAATTTTAATCATCACTGAATCTCAAACAAATTTTGTCCCACCTGATAAGTTCTCTCTCATTCCTTCCAGGGTCCACTGTTTTCATTGCTTTTGAACCAAAAGTAAAAGCTACTTAAGTAACTACAGAGCGAAGGGGCTAAGGGAAGTGTTTTAAAACTAGATGTTTGCCTAATCTTATGTTTAAGGGAAAAACATATATAAATATAGGATTAAATTTTTGTTGTGGATGGTATTACTGTTAGATTTGGCTTAGATTTCTATTTACCAGTTTTGGAAGTGTGAACTTCCAAATGTCAAATTAAACTTTTTACTCACGCATAATACTACGAATTTCATGTTCTTTTCATTCATTGACAAATAGAATAAAAAGGCTTTCCATCTCCTCCAGATTTTCTGCCAAACAAAGTCTCATGTCATTAAATTTCAATTAGAAGTTTAGGATCAGGTAGACAAGTTTCTTTGAATATGAAAATATCAATCTTAAACATTAGCCTAGATATTTTTAATTGAGTTAAACACAACACCATGAGAGGAAAAAAATTAAGAAAGAACCAAAAGAGAGATTTATTACTAAACAGAGAACCAACTCACACTTGTTAGTATTCCTACTGTGTCCTAGTGAAAATACTTTGAAAACACTGACTTGTTCTGTTGCTTTCATTTGCCTGTTTTGCTGAGTAACTCTTAATTGCAAATGGTCTTTAATTAATTTCAGAATCTTTTAACAAAGAGTAAAAGGTGAGGTCTGGGCTGAAAGGGCTCACCAAAACCAAAGGCTTGTAATTAAATGTTAGGCATTTGTTTTCATGTCCAGGCTTCATACAACACTACAATGACCAATGTGGACAGAACAAATACTCCAGCTCATCATCAGGATCACATTTCTGCAGAGAATAGAGAACCCAGAACAAGAGGGAGTCCTTTTTGAGAAGTAGAGTCTTGAAGCCAGGGGAAGCACCTTCAGACCCTCTGAGGGCTGCAGTGAGTCCAGACTATGAGATTATCCACATGCTCATGTGAAGCAGCTTCTGATCTGTTTAAAGCATAGGTTTGCCACTTGGAATACAGGAGCACCAACTCCTCTGAACCAGTGGTAAGTGGCAGGATGCAGATAGACTGTCCAGGATCTAGGCAGAATCTCCCAAATCTGCCCTAATTCTGAGAGGCCCACACGAGTTACAGCACAGTCCCATTAAGACCACAGTTTTGATAGCTGTATTAACCTGCCAAAATTTTCAACTGTCACAGAAAGCATGCTCCTTTGGATAAACAAGTATGTACAGATTGAGGAAGAGCCATAAAACATTACCCTGAACTGCATTCCAGGGTGCCCTCTGTTCTGTGCTCCCTCCTTGGTATGAGTTTTAATTCTTTTGGATTTCCACATTTCAGATTTTTAAGTGCGTTTTAAGCCTTGACCAACATTTCTTGCCGTCCACTAGATGTCATAGTAGCATTACTAGTATCACTGAATACAAGAATTGCCAAAACAAATTAGAAGGGAGTTATTTGAAATTTATCTCCATTCTGTTTCTGAGAGAGAAGCCTCTAGATAGGGTACTCAGGACAGTATCAAGTGACAGGGAGCTGAGTAAAATGATTCTGTGCTGAAAGTTTATCTCCTTTCTGGAAACTGATACAAGCTATGTGCAAGTTATTTCTTGTAGAAATTTCCGGCATCCATTTGACAGCAAATCTTCTAATGCAAAGATTACCCAGAGTATGGAACAGGCCAGTCATCCTTGTGCTGGGGAAAGAAAGTAGCGTTTCCTGGTGTTGCTAATGTGGATGCACATCAGCTCTGCAATAAGCACTTCTACACAGGCAAGCAAAGATGGAGCAGTAACTGCCTCTGGATGAAGCCTGATCAAAAGCCAGTTAGAGATGTGTACAGGAGCTCAGAAATTTTTCTCATCACAGCATCAACAGCAGAATACTCAGGACTTTTGGACCAATATATTGAGATTGAGTTTGTAATTTCCTGAAAACTACATTTGAATAATAACTACATCAGATGGAAATATTTACACTTTGGTACAAGTCAAAGTTTCTCCTATTTACTCTGACAGTTTAAAAAGGAGGACACCATCACAGAACAAACTCTGAAGAGGAAATCTCAACATATTTTTCAAAAAAGGAGTCCCTGCAGTATGAAAAAAAGTAACAGCTACCAAAATGTAAGCAGGATACTTTTGTCCATTCTTGATGTACTACTTTTGGTATTTCCATTAACAGAAAAATTGATAAAGTTAATAAAGAAGAATGTCCCACATGCTTGGGTATGTATGAAGCTACTTAAGAATGGGAAAGCTACATATGGGAAAAAATAATGACAAAAATATTTACTTCACTGAAACATTACTGAAAAGTAAGGAAGACAGTGAGAACCAATATTTGCTCAAATATAGAAAATCCCACCCACAATGAGAACGCTTGATTCAGTTCACTGAAAAAAAGATATCATAAGAAGAAACAGGTAAGAAGAATACAAATCTTAACCTGCATGTTTCAGTACCCAGAACTGATGGTTGCACAAGACAGACAGGCAAAAGAGAGAACATGTTCATGCTTTCAAAAAAAAAAAAAAAGAAAATTCCAGCAATTTTGGCCCTGGCTGAAGCTTTTTCAGCAGTAAAATGTTTTTAAGAGAAGTGTTAAAACCCCATTATAGAGCTAAGAGGAATGGAAAGGAGCTAGCATATCTGAATTCACTGCATATTTCATTATGAAACTCTTGAATGGACTGACATAGAAGTACTTGGTGCAATTTACAGGGAAAAAAGGGAAAAGCACTTTCTTTTTTGTCTTCTAGAATAATTTCTCATATTAGAGATAAAAACTACACATTTAGTCTCTAGACAATGATCTAGTTAAACTACCAACCATATTTAAGTGTAGATGGTGCTCTGCAACCAGCAAGAATGTGTTTAAGATCTTAATCAGCTGAGTAGCCCTTTATCTCAAGAAAATTATTTTATTCATAACAAAGCTATATTGTTAGAGTAAGAATAATCCTACGTGCTTTCTGTGAAGGACCACTTAGCATTACTGGTACGCAAGCAAAACCACTGCCTAGCTTTATGCAAGAGCTAGATTCCACCTATCAAACCTGCAACAAATAGAAGCGGCAAAAATTTGTAGATCATAATTTTATGATAACATAATTTTAAAAGCTCAAATCACCTTAATACACTTTTCAGGCATAATTTTTATGATTGAAGCTGTTTGGTTTGGGGTTTTTTAATAAACATTTATATCTGTGTCTGTTCATTCAGTTTTCTGGCACCAGTCAGCAGCATTCCCAGGTGGTCATACTCTACATTGTATTTTTCTACTGTGTAGGTAGCTATATTTAAATCTGTTTTTTCAGCCCTTCAGCCCAGTATGATTACATAACTGCTCTTCAAGTTAGGAGACACACATTGTAGCTTGTTTTTAAATCAAATCAGAGATGCATCAATACAATATTAGAAAATTGCATCTCTACTGATGAGCATTTAATTTCTGAATTCAACCGTTATGAACAGAAATTATACAACTAAGTGATGAACCTCTAGACACTTCCTCAATATAAAGAACACATATTGGCCACATTTGTTGTCAAATCAAGATTTACAAATTATTTAGCAGAGACCCTGGTCTTGTTTTGATAAATCACTGTATAATACTGGTATAGAGCAGATCACTATTTCAGGTCTGAACTGCAGAAAGAGAAGCTGGATTCCCTCTCTTCCTAATTTTATAAAGGCTTCACACCTTTCAAATGGGTTTTAAATACATCTTCTCACAAATTAAAACCAGGGTGTAACAAATCCACAATTTCACGGCCCTACTGCAACATCTTGGGCAGTTCTAGTTTAGGGTAGAATTTCAAAGGCATTCCAGGACCTGCTCATTTCAGCACCTTACCAGTTCTGGAGGAGGAGACAGAGGAGCATCCTTATGGAGTTTGTGGGTGATATCAAGCTGTGAAGAATAAAAGGTGGAGTACAACCCAGTGGAATGGACACCAGTGGAATGACAGGGCTGCCATCCAGAGGGACCTATCCAGGTTATAACTATGGGCTGGCAGGAACAACACAAAACACAGGAAAGAAAAATGCAAAGTCTTTGACACATGAAGGACCAAATCCATACACTGGTCCATACATGGCCACAGATCTGCTTTGCACAGTGCTGTTGACAGTAGGCTGAACGTGAACCAGCAGCATGGTGTGGCACCACTGAACACCAGCAGCACACTAGGCTTTAGCAGCAACCAGTAGTTTGAGGGAAGGGATCAGTGCCTTCAACTTGACCCATCAGCTGGAGGGCATATTCTGTCTCCTCCTCCAGCTCATTCAGCTCTGGTACACGACATGTCCATAAACTTGATCATATTCAGTGGAGAGCTACCACCAAGAAGGCTGGGACTGGAACAGATATCCTTCTGAGGTAACTCTGTTTGCTCAGGCTAAAGAAGGAATAGCTCTGTGGGACTTAAGACTTTTCCAGTACCAGTATGAGATAGTCACAGAGAAAGTAGACCAGTCTTGTTACAACGGTGTACAGGAGAACAATGAGAGGCTGCAATCAAACTGAAATAGACAATTTTCTGTCTAAATATAAAAGAAAAGCCCACGATGAGGATAATTTAGCAACAAATGAGATTATTCAGAGACTCTGTGGAATCTTCATCCTTAGAGATTATTCAAGAGCTGACTGGACAGAACCCTAAGCAACCTGGTTCTAATTCAGTGCTGACTGATTTGAGCAGCCTTCTGAGGCCTCTTCCAGCCTAAGCAAGTCTGTGATTCTGTGATCCAGGTTGCTACAAGTCTCAGAGACCATCTTTTGTGTAGTGCAGGAGGAACTTACTACAAATCCATTTCTCCAAGAGTTAAGCTACTCATCCTTTACACTGGAATTCTCTCTCTTCCAGCTGTAATGGATAAAATACAGATTCTTACAGAGTGAAAGCTTAATTCCCTACTACAAACACTAACTTTTCAATCTTTATAAAATACCTATCCAATTCAAACAGTGGATTAAAAAAAAAATAGCCCTCGCATGCTATCAATCTCTTTGCATACTGTTCTTTGATACAGTAAAAGACATGAAGAAAAAAGAAAAATACAATCATTTTGCAAATGGAGACCTTTTCCTAGGTCTGAAAATTCTCTAGTAAATTCTCCTTACTACAGTTAGCTTTCTGATGTCAAAATTTCTTGCACAGCCAGGAAAAAAAAAAAAGTTAATTTGCAACATAGTAATTTTCCATTCTGAAACTGTAGGTTAGATTTAACAAGGTATTTTTGAAAGGCAGAGATAAAAGTATGTAAAAACTATGGAAAGTTTAATATATCCCTTTCAAGACAAAATGCTATTTACAGGAATAAATAAAGAAAGTAAACGAAACTTGGGTAATGTGAAACTTCAAATCAAATGAGTCGAATTCCTATTATGTTCATGTTGTAAAAAGTAACAGACCAAAAACTTTGAAAACCTGCAGCATTTATGAGTCTAAACCACAAAAGTTCACAAGCTTAAATTCCCCTGTCAGCGAAATATATTGTGATGTGCTCTTGTGAGAGGCTGTATAATCAAATAAATGTTCAGTTATTAGACTTCACAAATTAGCCAGCAAATTAAAAACCATCCCACAATAACATCCTGGAACCACAGTCATTTAATGAGTTCCAAAATCTGTTACTCTTACTTTAAAATGTGTTTGTTCCTTATCAGCTATTTCTTCAAAATGGAATCAATAAAACCAGTTCTACAGGATTTATGGTTTGGAAATAGTACAAAGCAAGTATTTTATTTGAGTTACCTAACAAAACTGAGATTATAAATATGAGTTATCATAAAAAAACCTCAGTATTTATACAAAATTATCTCAAAATCAATTAAGACATGGCTGTAATAAATGTGTCATAGAAACTGAGAGACATTTTCAGAGATTTGGACACTGTTATTCTTGCACACGTAGGGGATTATTATTATTTTTGTAAAGATAGGGGATACCTCTAAGTCCAAAGAATTAGCATTGGTAGATATTTAACAGCACAATAGGTGAGCAGACAAAATCCAAACAATCTTGTATGAAGAAGTGAGACTGTGAACAGCCTCTCCCTCCTCCCCTCAAAACTGTAAAAAGTTTTATACACATTTAATGAAAAGAACAACATTCATATAATTAAATTTATAGCCACATATTATTTAAAATATTTGATCATGATAAGGTTAAAAAGCAAGATATTACAATTGATTTAATTTTACTTAGTTGGTAATAAGCCACCAAAAATTAAATTGTAATGGCTTTCCAGTTCTCAAAGACACCATAGTTACCTGGTCTAAAAGATCTTCGACCTTTTTCTGCCATCCATCCCTTGCTGCATTTTTTTCACGTTCTTTCAGCTGCAACAGCTGAGTCATGGCTGCCTTCTTGTCTTCTTCATGCTGCAGCCTCAGCTCTTCACGAAGCTTATTACATTCCTGTCTAAAAACAAAGGTCAAATAACTAAAATGCAGTGGGACCTTGTGCAAGAAATGGGAAAGAATTACAATCTCAATAACAACTGGAAAATCTTAAATAACAGAAACCTTTGTTTCAAATTTCACTTGATAGTACATTTGCATATAATATATATTTGATTTCTCATTAAAGAATATAAAAAAAATACTTGCCGAAGATTTTCTGTCCATTTTATCTCCAAGTCACGTGCCATTCTGTCAACTTTGAACTTTTCCTCCTCTCTCATGGCAGCAATCATTGCCTCATGCTGTTGTCTCTCCTGATCTAGTTCTCCCTGCAAATACAAACTTTACAATAGAGACTGATCAGCAGCAAAAGTGTATTTCAGATATTAAATGAGTGCATATTTATAATAAAAATATTAAAATTGGCTTATAAATTTGAACTACTGCTTCATCAGTGAGAAATTCCTAGTTAAGCACAATTAATGTTTATACATCTGATATTTCTTATTTGTGAAACAGAAGTCTGTATTCCTATAAAAAGCAGTTTTGCAGTAAGTCATTCTGCAATCTTTTCAAATACAATTATGTTGAATCACAAAATAATTTATGTTGCGAAGAACCTCAAAAGGTCAACAAGTGCCATTCACTGAAGGATGCACTTCAGAGTCAGAGCAGGTGGTTTAGGTCCTTTGTCAAGAATGCTTTGAGGTTTTTTTTTTTATTTTTTTTAAAGCATCAAATATCCAGTATTTAAATTTCAAAGCCTGAGCTATCTGTATATGATACAAAACTCAAAGTTAATTTCTTTTTCTTGATGGGACAAGCCTGCTAGAAACAAGGTTTCACAGTCGGAACACAGAAAACCTCACCTTTAAAATTCCCATCAATTTCTGCCGAAATTCTACCATACTAGAATAATATTAGGTAGCACCTAGAAATCCTATTTACATGAATGTTGCTCAGCAGTGCTTGCTTTGTTCATGAGAAGCAAACATAGCTCCCTAAATTGATTTAATACTTTTTAAAATGAGACCTTTTCTGCAGCATTTTAATAAATTTTAAAATCTGTTAAGATAAATATTATTGACAGTAATCTACTATATATGAATATTTGAATGTTTTATTAGGTGAAGAGAGCAACACTAGTTCATAAGAGCATTTAGAAACATTATCAAAAATACAGAGGAATTTATGACATTGTGCACCCCTAATGACTGTAGCCAAAAGAAATTTAAAAATATATACCAATAACCTGTTCCCGGCTAGTTTTGTTAAGAAAATACAAAATATATGTTCAGTGAAAAAAAATTTTTATAATATTTGCTGCTCTATGTCAAATACTTCTGAGATCTTGTAAATGTACATTCTTTACCTTGGAAACAAAAAGGAAATGTTTACTCAGCATTGCAGTCAATAAGCTATTGACAGACAGTTCTATTTGCATCTAAGCCAATTAAAATGACAATATATTTGTGCCTAGGCAAATTAAATGCTCAATGGTATAATGTGGTCACATTTTCTAGGTGACAGTCTGCTATCTTTCAAGATATCTTAACATATATCTAAAAATTATTCTCAAGTCTTTACTAATTCTAAATTCGAGCCCAAAATGAAGACTGCATCCATTACCCAAGCAAAACACGGTGTGCATGTATTAAAAAAATTCATCAAAAAGTTTAGCTAGTAAGCTCTGGACCTGGCTTTGTATCATGACATGAACTGTCTGGAATTGCAAGTGTTAACTCACATCTTTCCATGAAATTCTATTAAAGCTCTGAACATATTTTGTATGGACATATTTTGGCAGCGACAATTTCTGTTAACCACACAGATATGCTTGCAGCACTACCTGTTAAATACTAACAATGTTCTGAAAACAAAAAATACCCACCCCAAAACAACCAACCAATAAAATAAGAATTTAAAAAAACAAACTGCAAAACAACCTATCCTAGTTTCCATTTTTAAAATTTTGTGCTCAACATAGAAATCACTTCTTTAATGAAACCATATGAGGGTACTTCTATCATGTGTACACCATAACAATTCTAGCCATTTTAAAAACAAGACCAAAATCACTGTGACTGTGCTTTGCACAATTTATTCTCCAACAGCATGGTTACCTCAACACTATACAGTGAATCTGTGGTCTCCCGCAGTCTTGCTCTAGTTAATTCTAGTTCTTTCTGGAGTATTTCCTGAGCTTCTTGAAGACTGGAGATGTGTCCTTCTGCAGTCCCAAGGCCTTGCTCACTTTTTCGTACTAGGTCTTGCAGACGACACACCTATGACATGACAAAAAACCCTGTAATTGCCATAATTATTAGTAATGGCAGCCAAGCCATCCTGGTGCTTTTCAATATTTCCTAATTCTCACCTAGACAAATTTTTAGTTGCACTGCCTATTCTCCTTTAATATTACTTAATTCTTCAGTATTTAAAAAACAAATTCCTGTAATATTATAAAAGCAAATACTCAAGTAAAGGATTTTTACAATAACAAAAAAAATATATCCAATGTGTGTTTGATGCACATTGTGAGGAAAGAGGCTACATAAAAGATCTGAAATTGCCTGTAAGTTTACTGTGAGAGTAAGCATGTTTTAAGCAAATTGACAAGAAATACTTCAAAATACATAAACACTAATCTAATATATAAATTAACTTGTGCTAGGGTGGGAGTTTCTCTGTTTTTAGATTGCTACCTGTACAGTCTGGTTAACCTAGCAACTGTAGAGTATAATGTAGTAATTTCCTTAACTGCTATGTAACAATACTCCTTTTTTTCTGCCTGTTTGTGCTTCAGCACAACAACCCATCTGTAAAATGATGATACTACACTCCTTTGCTCCAAATAAAAATATGAGAGACTGAACACTGCTCACCAGCTATAGGAAAGAAAAAGCTTTTTAAGTAAGTAGGTTGGAAAAACAGAAAAATTAGAGGCAGGGAGGAACAAAGAACAGCAGCCAACTGGAAGTGTATTTTTTGCCAAACCAATGGCCTGTGCTATTGCTTTTGAATGTTGAGATAAATCCATTCACAATGGGACAAGTGTCACAGGAAAAGACTAGCCTTTGGTTTACAGGCATGGACAGGTAAGAATTATAACCACTCTTCCTGTTTGTTAGAATAATTACATACAAATACTGTTTATAATACACACAGAGACACCACCCCTCTCACCCAGAACTCTCTCCCTCTGTCAACAAACTGTGAAGTGCTTAAAAAGAGGAACCTCCTTTTGTCTCAGAAAGGAATCCAAAATTTCTTTGAAGTGAGAGATCTCAGTGAAAAACTCATGCAAACTTGAGCACTTGTCTCTGTACTCCTCTGAGTTATATTCAGACAACCAGTTTTAATTCCCTACAAAGCACTGCTACCTGAAGGAGAATCCCTACAAGAAAAACTGTCCCCAAACAGTATACTGGTAGTGCACTAGTGTCTTTGTATCTAGTAGCAATCACTTGCATCATATGAATAGCAGTCCTGTAGATCTAAAGGATATGGGAGCAGGCAGGAATGCCACTCCTAGGGCTTAAGAGATATTCTGCTGTTGACAAAGCAGTGATGGAGGCTGTTTAAAATGATCTTTAATAACATCACCAGAAATCCTTTGCATGGAGACAGCAAGTCCTTAGATGACTGTGCCAAGTGAAACAAACGTATCAACATTCTAAAAGGCCTGGGCTGGTCTACAGTGAAAGGAAACAAATCTATAGAATGAACAGCCAGTCTCATCCTGAGACACATGTGAGAAAGCCACTATCTTGACTTAACCCGAAAAACCAAAAAAATCTCTGGCAAGTATTTAAGATTACACTGTTCTTAAATAGCTTAGTACTAGAAGCAAGCCTAATGAGGCTTCAATCTTCCCTCATCCTTTAGCTAAGATAACTGCCACCAGAAAGTCTGTCAAAAAGAAAAGAAGATGGCATGGGTTCAAAAGCAGCTTTCTCAGCAGGGAAAATAGAACTGAGCTAGCATCCACAGAAAGTAATTAATACAAGCCTACTGTTAAATGACTTCTTAAAGCAAAACAACAAAAAGGAAGCAACAGTAGCAATGTAAAAGCTAAGCTAATGATGTGTCAGACACATCACAGGGAAGCTTTTTCTAGGTCAGTGAAGGCATTGAGAAACTGTTGTTAGTTGTCAATACAGGTCTAAGGACATGCCGTGATTGCAACTGAAGCACTTCTTTTATGTGCTGACGATAAACACAGTAATGAAATAAAACATGTCTCCTTTGTACTACATGGAGTGGATTTACAGACTAACTCAAACTTACAGCCTGTATGTTTTCTCTCATTCTTTCTCTATGCAAAATATGTGGTATTACATTTATCCTGCCAAAGGATTGTATATAAACTTGAATACTGGACAGCAGCTGACCCAATTCCTTATTTAAGTCTTCAGTTTCTTAGCTTTGCTTCTGGTTAACTCAGCATGCTGATGATTTTCCCAAGCCTGAATTTGATACTAGTTGGATAACAAAAACTCATTCTTAAAACATTTGAAGTCATTTCCTTCAAGGAAGGAGAAAGTTTATTGCTTATGAACCCAAGAGAAATTGAGAAAGAGTAGCTAAATTTAAGCCTACAGTGTTAGATGACAATAGAATGACAATAGTGCTCTACTCAGATCTAATCCAATAAAAATGAAAGCATACAACAAAGAAGTTAAAGCTAAAAAGAAATACTTAAACTTCCTGTAATTTTGAACAGAAAAATAAAGCTGTGTATGATTTTCTTAAAATAAATAACAAATACGTCATTCTCATAAATTTGAATGCAGATAAGCACACTCTTAAAAGAGCAGCTCCAGCTTAAACTTGCACCTTCTCTAAGCTCTAAAAAAAGACACTGGCAACTCTCAGGAGGAAAAACCCTCCTGTTTAAACAGCTGCTCACAACTGACTGATCAGCAGAGCTGCTGAACTCTAAAGGTAGGAGGTCCAGCTACTCTGGTAGTTTACAATCTCTGGCATATCCATCTATCTGGTAGTCCTATTCTGAAAATATATGTTAATACATATTTTCAGAATATATACCTTAATACATAATGATAAAATACATTATTATTGTTATTTATGTAGTAATGTATCAATATATTATTGATATAGTAATATATAATATATTAACAAATAAAATCTATACTTTAGGCAGCTTATCTATACTTTTGGAAGGGCAAACTTCCCCATTCAGTATATTAAAAACAGGCAGATTTTTTCTTAAGCTAGTTTAGCATTTGTGTAATTTGCAAGTCACCAGAATGAGACACCTTCTCTCTCCAGATGTTGTACAGGATAGTAAACAGTAATGAAAAATGTTACTGAAAAATAATACTTGAATTTATGTTTAAGTCTCTCTTAAATCACACAGTGAAATCATGCATAGGGCTTACTGAATAATAAAGCTGGTGAAATATTTTCTTGAAACAAGGCAAAAGTTTCAGAGAAAAATGGTTTGATTTTTTTGTATCAGTAGAATGTACTTCTAGTATCAAAATACTGTATTATGAAAAGGTAGTGGTTTCCAACTAAAAACATTAGAACTGTCTTGAGATATGATACATTTGGGATCGATATATTTGATATATATATTTGATATATTGCATATATCAAAACATAGTGAATAATTTGGGTCTTACTAAATGTATTTCATATCATCTTTTGATGACAATACATGAAGACAATTCACAAATCAGGAAACTGACTAGAATTTATGACATGTTAACCATAATCAAATATGGGTTTACATGCAGTTACATTTCCCTCTCTCTTGACATATTTTGTGTAGAGGTCTGTGTACATAATGAGAAGATAAAGAGAACTAAAAATAAAGAGCTGTTTACATCAGCTGTTGACATCTCTCTTGCTTTGTTAATTTTGTACAGGACAATGAAATCATTGCTCAGAAGTCAACTAACTTGCAGTATTTTAAGAATACTCCACTCCAAACAGAAGTAAGGCAAACACTCAACAGCATAGCCCTAGACCTGTCCTGGAGTCTAAGATCAGTATTGATGAAATGTGGTAGCTGAAACAATCAAGTTAGTTCTTGCCTCCTGATTGGCAGAAGTCAGCTTTGTTGTCAGCTCTTCCTTCACGTTTTCCAGCTGCTGTCGGAGCTGATTCTTATCATCTTCCAAATGCAGTTTCTCCTTCTCAAACTGCTGCTCCAACTCCTTCAGAAACACAAAGGAGGGAAGAAATATTAAATACTTGCCATACAGTCATTGCAAAATGCAGGTCTACCACACAGGAATGACTCCAACTGGCATAAATACTTGTGATCTCAACCTTTTCCTTCAACTGGTAAAGCATGAATATTTATTTCCTTTTACAACAGGTCTTAATTTTTCAGTTTAACATCCTTGATTAATCACAAAATAAAGACAAACAGGACTTTGCTTTCAATTACTTCGCAATTACCAAAAGCTTTAAAACTGCATCTACAGTTTTTCATCCTAAGCTGAAAGAAGAATTTTTTATTTTTAATAAAATTGCACTGATAAATCTGCATGTCATTCAGCCTTTACCCATCTATTTCCTACAAATAATCCCCACAGGAAAGAGTAAATTTTAAAGTCTAGATTGAACTCTGAAATTTTTCAGAATGTAACAATAAACAAAAAAATATGCCCCACACCATATATCTATAAAATTTAACATAGAACAAAAAGAGAACAACAATTAGTTTTCAAGTTTAACTACATGTGAAGAATCAAGTAACACCCCTGTTTTCATTTAATCCTCATGGAGTAATAGCCAAATTCTCAAAAATAACTGCTGGATGAATTACATTTCTCTTACATGACCTATGTTGTGTGTGCATATATATGTACACATAAATGTTAGAAACAATTGTATTTTTTAAGGAAAATTATAAATTTATACTTCAACTTTATTAATATTCAGAATACATTTTCAGAAAACAATTTTTTTCACAAAATACTTTAAAGGAAACATAAAACTTGAGATGTTTATTACAGATTTCAGTGAAATATACTACATAACTCATAATATTGCAAAGGTTTAGTGAAGAAAATTAAGGTTGCCAAGCAGGTCCTCCAGATTCATGCCATACAAGGCTTTAAGGTTTTCTGTGGAGGTAGAGGCACTTTTATTAACTCATTCCTAGGGGCTCAGCTGAAATGCAAGGCTTAGCATTGATTCAGTGCCTCTGCACAGACCTGAGCTCAGGTTTCTGAAAAATCAGTTTTATCTCAGAAACAGCCATGAAAATACATAGACCAGAACCAGCCTGAAACAAAAAGTACAACTGAAAGTATTGGTAAAATTGGGGAAATATGGAGAAAGAACTGAAGTATTCAGGAGGAAAAACAGTCACTAAAAGATATAAAAGTCTAAGGAAACCCAAGGTTTCTTGCTGCAAGACAGCAGTGTAGTGTCACCCAAACAACTCCAAGAAGCAAGAGGCCAACAGAGGCTTCTTCTTCCAAACCCAAAGATGTCTCAAGTTTTCTGCAGGGGGTGGTAAGCATATTAAGCATGTGCTAGTTCTAGAACTGCTTTATGGTATGGGGCAGGAAATAAATAATTTTTTCGTACACTGCTTGCAAAATCTCTTCATTCACAGTAGAAGCTGGACAGAGTGACAAAACAGTGGGTTACACAGTCACTAACACATCATGAAACAACATAACAAGTGCCTGCCTTTTTCACTGGCTCCACATGAGTCAACACATGGGATAAATGCTCCTTGCTCAGTGAAACTTGATCAATTTGTCTTCTTCATGCTGAAATCTGCTGCCTGCAAAATTTCACTGGTGCTATTTAGACCCTATTCTGATAACAGAATAATTATTTCTCTGATGATGCTTCTCAGTACAGCTGTGTAGTACTGCAAAATTATTAGTAACTCTATTTTCATGATCCTCCTGATGCCATTTTTACAGCTCATTTTCCAGATGGAAATACTGAAGCAAAAAGAAATATTTGAGCTATTTTTTGAGTCCTACTCTAATTCTGCTGAATTCTCTTTTGTTCCCCAGATGCATTTCCCAAGCTTCCATTCCCAACAAATCCTCACGTCCTCTATCCCAAGGCTCCAGGTACCATGCTTCTTCCTTATACAAAATTCAACTCTGCTCTGCATTTAAGCTTGACTATTTTCTTCCTTGGATTACTTGATCATCTGAACATGTGCATAGTGAGACAGGTTTGACAGGAGATAATGAAATCTAATTAGATTTATAGATCCTAAAATCCTGATACTAACATCTCTTCATCTCACACTTAGAGAGGTGTTCCTTATTTAAACAGGTATATTGTTTTAGTCTCCACACTCTTTTAATAATAAACAAAGAAGAAGAAAAAGAACCCCACATCTTACTGAAATAAAAGAAAAAATATACCCAGAAATCCTGAGAGACATTGTCTTAATAACAGGCATGTTTAAAGTTTTGAAGAAAGTAAACCTGAATGATCAAATGCATATCTGTCTCTGAGATCTACTTAAATTACTGGGTGACAAAAAATATTTTTGATATACTAAAAATTGAACTAAGAAGCAACATACTAGCAGAAAAATTTACAACAAACCAAATCTGTCTGAGATACACATCACTAACTACAACCACATTACTTGGCTGTAGTTAGTGATGTGCCCCAACAGGTATATTACCTGTGAATGCATCAAAAGAAATATAACAAAGCCTTGAATTGAACGCTTAATCCTGTATTTCTTGTGTAAGGCAAAATCTGTGCATCACACACATACAATGAGAGAAGTAAATAATAATACAAAAATGGGCCTCTCATCCTGAGAAAGAAAAGGACAGATTTGTGAAACAAAAACCAAAAACCTTTCAGTTTCAGGAATCCAGTTAAAGGTAATTGCTAGAGAGTTGCTGTACAGTACATGATTTTATGATGCAATCTCAGAATAGCTGTTGTCATCTTCTGAGCACATATATAGCCAAGTCCTAATAAAATATCTTTCTGTACTTCTGGACTGTCAATGAAAATTTCAAATAAATGTTATAATAATATGATCTTTCATCTCCTTCAGGATAACTGGTCTTGATATACCAACCCTTCTAAATATGGGTCACAAATGCCAGGAAAACAAAACAGTTATACTTGAAAATACATTTGTATAAATGGAGAATTTCCCTTCTGTATGAAGACAAATGACAATACAAGTGCTTCCCCCCCCCCCCCCCCAAGATATTTGTTGTTTTTCTAAAGGCTAAGCACTTTCTTCAGAAGCCTGCAGGTAATTCCAAATTAAATTTGCCATAAAACAAAACTATGCAGTACAAGATTCCAACTGTAACAGTTGCTTTTTGTTTGATTACTAAAAAAATAAGAACATACCATCTGCAGTTTTTTCTTATCCTTATTAGCATTACTGTGTGCAGCCTCAATTGCAGTATGGTGTTTCCATGCCAATTCTTCTAAGGTCTTGGAATGAGCCTCCTTTAACTGTGCAGCCTCTCCTTCCAATCTTGCTTGTAATTTTACCAGCTCCTTCTCATAATATTCACGTTGTGTTTCCCGTGCTTCATTTACTTTCTATAAAGTACAGGAAAACAAATCTATTCAGTGGTAAAAAATATCTGAACAGTAGGAATAAAAAAAAAATACAAAAACATTACTGATTATATAAATCTGCAAAAAAATTAGCTTCCATATAAAACAAATTGAGCAAAACACTAAGCACTGACTACATGATTCAGTAACCAAAAAGTCAATTTTAAAAGATCCACACAAAACAATATAGACTTACTAAAAACCTGATTTTTCCTCTATTTAATCTGGGAAAACAACAATTGGGTATCAAGTCTATAGAGAAATTTCTGTTTAGTATTTTCAAATGTGTTCAATGCATTTTCAGCAAATGACTTTTTAAACTGTTCTTTAATCATTTCACATTTGTCCTTCCTCAGACAATTTAGATACTAGGCATATACACACAAGATCATAAATCAAATTACATTGTTAAAAGATTGTCCAAAGCAGTCTGAACATTTCATCTGACTTCTCTCTAATCTCACTTCACACTCTACATTAGTCATTCTTTGTTGCTACATGAGATATACTTCAAACATACTGGTCCTAGTCTGGTCATATCAAACAAAATTAGAGTATAATATTTTTTCTGAGAATCCTGGTTGTTGGGGTTTTTTTTTCAGCTAAAGGCAATAAACTATTTAACCTTCTCCAATGCCAGAATTTGCTGTCTTTGCCGCTCATCCAGACTCTGTGTTTTGCTTTGTAATAAATTTCTTTCCTCTTCGAGCTGGGACAATTTTTCCTTTAATCTAGACTTTTCTGATTCCAAGTCTCTGATTGTAACTTCTTGAGTCATTTGAGTAGCTTGAAGCATTCCAATGTGACCTAAAAACAAAACAGCTCTTTAAAACCTCATAGCATTGGTTTCATGCAAAGTGCACATTCGTATTCCAGTAATAGTACAAATCCAGTAGAAGTTTGCAAATGGATCTCCCTTGCAAGATCTCTCCTCACTACAATACTTATCTTCCTCTCCACTTCTCACTTGTTTAGTTTTATTGTAAAATGCCCAACAATAGTAGAGCACGTGGTGCTGGTGCTCTTTTTTGTTTCAATTTTCCTCATTCAAAGCTCGTTCAAAGCTTTCTTGTGACTCCCACAGGAAAGCAGAAGTAGCAATTCTAAGAACACTGAAGAACTGATCCCACCTAAACCTGCATATTTCTATCCTAGAATAAGATAGACAACAGAAAGGAGAACACTGAGGTCTAAAGATAAACATGTCCTTGTTTTATCAAACTCATACTTTAGCTGGCATAGCAGATACACAGCTTTATCAGCTGTAAAACTTATAGAATTACACTTCATTTTGCTGAAGAGGTATGACTAAAAGATGTATCAACACTCTCTGTATAGTAAAGTATGATCTAAATCCTTGCAAGTTGGAGGCTTCCTTTTAATTTTTTTATATATTAAGAAAACAAACAAACAAAAGAAGTAAAATTTCAAACTGCATAATGTAAATATCAGTCCTTCATATAACCAGTTGACAAAGGTTTATGACTTCAGAAATTTGTCTGTTCCTCTTGATGTATATATTATTGTAGGTAACTGAATAAAGCAGTAAAATTTCTGTTATTTTGGGAGAGGCTTTGGAATGAATAGAAGATTGTTTAGAAAAAGAGGATGCTTCTAGTTTGGTCCAACTGAAAGATGAGAGGTATTTTTTACTCAGATTAATTTTCTGCTGGTTTTTGTAGTTTCAGTTTCTAGTAAAGACTGTTGTTTCCCTTCTCATTTTATTACAACCTTCAAAAATGACAGACTAAATGATTCAGATATAGCAGACCATTGCTTTTAAATTTAAGTCACTAAGGAATAGCTATGAAAATGGAGTATGTGCTGTTTCTCATATGACAAGATCACTGAGCTTCATGATTCATTTCCATTTGTTGTTAAAAGCAAGGTGTGCCAAAAAGGAAACTCTTTTAGCCTTTGTTGCCTGGGGACACAGATATGAAGCGAAAAGCCATGCAATATGTAATGAAATTTGGAAATTAAAAACGCCTCAAAATTAATAGTAACTTCATTAAAAACGCACACCTCTAATTGTACTATGCCCTGAAGAATTCTAAAACTTATTTTCAAATTTTTGTTTGTAAAAATGACAGCTGAAGAGGAGGACTTAGGACAATGGGTATACTTAGGTTCTGTAACATTTTTTAAAAATCCTTATTTCAAAAGTTCAGCCATTTAGGAAAGGTATTTTCAAAACCAAAATTTTATCATCTAACCACAAGAATAATAATATGAGAATTTTCAATTTGCTGTACAAACATTTCATACATATTTCATTGTAAGCACACACACACACACACTGATCTAGAGCTTTTGTCCTAGCAATACCAACACACAAGACAGGTTTCCCACTCCTGATGCTCTACAAAAAAGGTATGAAATGCAGCACTTTCCTTACAAGCTGGGATTCTCAAGATAAATGGAAGGAGAATATTTTAAATGCCTGAAAGAGACTCAATAGAGTGTTCAAAAATTGCAATATGATGGGTAATCATTCTTTATGGTAATTAAGTATGATAATTCAGTTTCTTTGAGGAAGGGCTTCTGACAGTGCGAGCTAAAAATAAAAAAAATTAAAAAAACAAAAACAAAAACAAAATTGAGGAGATGGCAGTGGGCCAGTGTCAGAAACCACTTCCAAAGAGGCTGGCAACCAACTACACCACATGGCAATGGCTTGGTGGCACCTCTGCAAACGGGGATCCTAGTTCTTGTTGCACAGCAATGCGCTGTAAAACAAAGATGCACTGCTGACTGCCACCGAGCTTGGAAACAGCATGGGCACACTGGGACTGCTGGTGAAGCTGAACACCCCAGTGCCAGAGGACACCAGGACTGGCCTCAATCACAGGCTAGCTGACTCCATGCCATCAGTAATACAAAAAATGCACCTGAGTGTTTGGTGTTTATTCTCACTACATTTGAGGCGGCCTGGTGAAACCCTCCATGCTTCTGCCTAAGCAATCAAACAGCAGCAGCTTTACAGTGTATGAGAACAGGGCTCTCACACAGTCATGAATTTTTCTATGGCTGCCTCATAAAACACTTTTTGGAGGGTCAGATTCCCATTTTACATACTCTCAGCAGCAAGCCTATTCATTTTAGCTGTTTGATCTAATAAGACCTTGCAGTCTTGAGCTCCTGCTGGTCACTATATTGTTCCAACATGTGGCCTAGACTACTCATGGGCTTGTGCTAATTTGTGTGGAAACCAATCATGAATTGCTATAATTGGTCTAGTTCAACAAGGCCAAAGATAAGCCAGGGGCCCCTTTTAAAGCCCAAGACCCTACCCATTGTTTAATTGTCCAAGTCCAAGTACAGGGGCCCATGCCTACTACTGAGCACACTAGGGAGACAATGCCAAAGAGGGAAAAGAAAGCTGCATGTGTACAGCAAGGTCTTAAGCCATTCTTTGAGCCTTTCCACATGCCAGCAACTACAAAGGAGCAAAGAAAGCAGCTATAGAGAAAACTTTAAAGGATTTATTATTCAATAAGCTGCAAATCTTCTGACAGTTGGTATAAAGCAAAGCACAACAGCATCACCAAAAAGAAAAGGCAACTGACAAAAGGTGAAAGAACAGGAATAATGGAGAACAGATACAGAGCAGAATTGTTCTGTACAAGTGCAGTTCCAAGGCCTGGAAGACAAGTACATGCCATACAAAGTACAGCATTTGGACAAACGAGTACATAAAAAAAGAAATTTGGGTACAATGCGTGCAATAGCAAAAAAAGTTTTAAAAACCCAAAACTTGTTGGAAAATTCTATGGAAAGCATTAAACAGTCTTTAGGCATTCTAAACCTGCATGAGGTTGACATAAAAAGGAAAGGCTAGAATAAAAGGATGAAGTTCGTTTTTAGATTAAGTTACTGACATACATACTGGCTTTGAGAACAAGATCAGTGGCCTGCTGCTGTAAGCGCTCTCTAGCAGCTGCAAGCTCGCTTTCCACTTCTTTGTGTTTGCTTAACAATGACATCTCCTCCTCCTTCACATCATCCAGCTGTTTTTGAAGAACCTAGAGTAAACACAAAATACCTGTTACCATCATATACAATCATGTCAAGTTAAATGAGTATTAGGTTAAAAGCTATAGAAGAGAGCTTTCAGCAAACAAGTTTTATTCACACAGAATTATTAGGGCAATATTACTGCCATATTCATTGTATATTATATGTACTGCTTCAAAAATACTTTTAGAAGAACAAGATAGCGGGTCCATGCCATGACAGTAATGCATAACAAAAATGTGACAATATTGAAAAAGGCTTATGAGAAAATAAAAACTATAAAATGGTCCACAAAGTTTGGGGGGCAACTTTAGAAACTTAGCTTCTGGTATCTGAAATTTTTTCACATTAAAAAATTTTGTGTTCACAGCAGTTTTGTGTCCTTCATTGCAACTCTGAGTGTTCACTACAGACCCAAATTAAGCTACGCATTGAGATACATAAAATAAGAGCTGGGCGATCACTTATACCAAACATTGCCAGGGGTCACTATTGGGACCAGCACTTTTTAGCATGCTTCTCAGCAACATGGGCAGTGGTATCAGGGGCACACTCAGTGAGTTTGCTGATCACACCGAGCTGTGTGGTGCAGTCAACATGCTGAAGGGATTTCACAGAGAGGGACCCTGAGAGGTGGGATTGTGTGAACCTCGTGGAGTTCAGTTAAGGCCAAGAGCAAGGTCCTGCACCTGGGTCAGCACAATCCAAGCACAGGTACAGGCTGGGTGGAGACTAGCCCTGGGGAGGAGGACTCTGGGACTAAAAGCTCAATAGAACTTAGCAGTGTACACTCACAGCTCAGAAAAACAATCATGTTTTGGGATGCATCAAAAGCAGCATGGCCAGCAGATCACAAGAGGTGATTTTGTCCCTCTACTCTGCTCTTTTCAGACCCCACCTGCACTACTATGTGTCCATGTGTGGGGGTGCCAACACAAGACAAGGACCAGTCAGAAAAAGTCCAGAAGAGGCCACTAAATCAACCACAGGGCTGGATCACTTCTATCAAGACAGGCTGAAAGAATGTTCAGCCAGGAGAAGAAAAGGTTTTTCAGGAGACCTTTAAGCAGCCTTCCAGTATCTAAAGAAGGCCTAAAAGAGAGCTGGAAAGGAACTTTTGTCAAAGCATGTAGGGATAAGACGGGGGAGTTGCCTTAAGTTGAAGGAGCATAGGTTTAGATTAGATATTACAAAGAAATTCAGTTGGGGAAAACACTGTACAGGATGTATAATGAAACAGACACAAGATGAGGTGAGATTATGCATTTGACCACCTCATCCACAATGATCAGAGTAGGACCTGACTCTAAAATCTGCTGCAGATACTGTACTAGACTCTTCCTCTTCTTTGGGAACAAAATTCCTTTACTTCAGGAATGACCAACAGACAACTGCTTTAACCTTCACTGCATTTTTCCATAAATCCACCTCCTGAAGCCTCTTGCAGAAGAGACAGAGACATGTGAAGAACTGACTGCAGGCCCCCTTCACTATTGCCCTGCATCAATGTAGGGCAAGAGGCTAGAGAATTGGAAATAAGTTTAAGCCCAGGAAGGGGTGGGAGAAAGAGCTCTTTTAAGATTTGGTTTTACTTCTCATCCTACTTTGACTTGATTGGTAATAAATTGAATTACTTTTTCCCAAGTCGAGTCTGTTTAGCCCACGATGGTAACTGATGACTTATCTCTCCCTCTGCTCATCTAAACTCAGAAGCTGTTCTTTATAGTCTCTCTCCTCTGTTCAGCCGAGGAGAATGGTGATAGAGCAGCTTTTGTGAGCATTTGGCATGCAGCCAGGGTCAACCCAACACACTAAATAAAACTGTGTTGGAGTTTAACTGGGTAAGCAGCTAAGTATGACACTACCACTTGCTCACTCCTGCCAAAGTGGGACAGGGAAGGGAACTGGAAGGGTAAAACTGGGAAAACTCGTGGGTTGAGATGAAGACTGATAGATAAAACAAAAGTCACACACAAACAAGCAAAGTAAAACAAGGAATTCATTCACCACTTCCCATAGGCAGGCAGATGTTCAGCCATCCCCAGAAAAGCAGTGCTCCATTAGGCATAACAGTGACTTGGGCAGGCAAATGCCATCCATCACTCCTCCCTCCTCCCCCAGGTTTATATGCTGAGCATTATGTCCTATGATGTGGAATAACCCTGTGGTCAGGCAGTGTCAGCTCTCCGGGCTGTGCTCCATTCCAGCTCCTTGTACACCCCCAACCTCCTCACTGAAAGAGTGGGCAAAAAGCCAAAATGACCTTGACTCTGTGTAAGCACAACTCAGCAATAACTAAACCATTTCTGAATTACCAACACAAATCCAACACATGGCACCCCACAAGCTGCTTTGGAGAAAATTAATTCTACCTGAGTTAACTCTACTGAGCCAAATCTAGTAACATACTGAAAGAGTGTGCAGTACTTCAGTTGCCACTAGTGAATATATTGTAATTAAACAATTAAATTTAAAGTAGAAATATATGAAAAAAGTTTAGAGAAGATGACAAGTAAGTATGAGTGATAGAAAATTAAGTTTACACACTCCAATAACCTCAATCTAACAGCCCCATGGAAACACTGCTTCTATCAGAAAAGAAAATTCACAGTCTTGGAAACAATGTATCATCAGTCTCACCTGAACATTGTTTTCTGCAGTACCAAGAGCCACCTGAAGTTTTTGGCATTTTTCCCGTAAACTGGCAGCTTCATCCTGGACCATTTGCAATTCAGTTTTAAGCTTCCCCAGATTCTTCCGTAACATACTTTCCTGGTTCTGAAATTCTTTTCTTAGCTCCACTTCTTTCTCTTTGCAAGCATGTAGACTTTCTGCTGTGAAAAGCTGAGATCTTTTCAAAGAGTCAAGCTCATGTTCATAGAAGGACTGTGCTTTGCTGAGTTTCCCTTCATAGTCCTCAATGAGCTTTTTTTTTTCCAGCCTTAACTCTTCAACTTTACTGTTCAAATCTTCCAGCTCCAGTCTATGCAATTCCTCCAGTTTCTCTTGCCCCTTACTTAAAGTAGCATTCTGACTCTGATGAGTCTTCAGAAGTTCTTGAATTTCAAGCCTGTGGGCAGCTTTTAAATCTTCCAGGGCTGTACGCTTGTCCTTCTCATACTGTACTTGCAACTGTATGAAACTTCGTAGCCTTTCCTCAAATTTCTTTCTGATCTCTTCTACTTCCCTTGACATGGTCACTACACGTTGGACATGCTGAGCTTCTGCACAAAGCTGCATATCTTCAACTCTATCCTTATATGCTTCAAATTCTGTCAAGGCCTGATGTTTCATCTTTTTGTGATCCTCCAGCGACTCTTCCAAAACCTGAATCTTTCTCTTGAGATCCATTTCTTCTGCCACTTTACTTTTATACTGCAAGATCTTCTCTCTGGTCTCTGCAAGAATTTGTTGGATTTCTTCTTCATGAGCATCCTTAAGGGCTTGGATGGCTGCTTCATGTTCATCATTTTTAGTGTTCAAAGCATATATTACCTGTAAACATGAAATAATATTATATTAAGAGAAAAGGCATCCTGGTTATCTGTTAAATCCTAAGAAAAACATACTTAGGTACTCTGAAAGCTACTTCATCAATCTGGCTTGTTTTCATCACACAAATAAGACACCAAATGTAAGGATGCAACTCCATAAATGCAGTATTAGTCATGATATTCTTACACATCTTATATACTAGAGTAATTTTTCTGTTCTTAAATCCCTAATTTTCCCAACGAAAGCTTTGTCTTTTTATACTCATGTTGTTGCTGTAAACACACTGGGGGAAAAAGCACATTTAAAAATCTTGAATTTATTTAAAATAGTTCAAAGTACAGACTAAAAAAAATTGACAAGGTCTTCTGTTGCAAAGTAACAGAGTATATATCACAACAAGAAATTAACCTGTCTCAGATCCCTCCTTTCCAAATGCTACATGTTCTTAAATATTTAATTTCATAAACATCTAAAATGCAAACCCTAGTTATTTTGGAATGTAATATTAATGGTTGCCCAGATACAGTTTCACTTTTGACAGCTTATCTAGGTAAACATTCTGTTTATTCTAAGGTCTAAGGTCCCTCACGAGATAAATTCACCGATTTCTCAGCAAGTAAATCAGCTGAACAGGAAAGTTCAGAGCAGGGCAGCCAGCAATCCCAGGGAATGAGCAGTTCAAGAAGGCTGTGAAAACAGCAAAACCATCAGCATTCAATGAAAGTTTTAAGATAACCAGATACATCCTAAGGGATATTTCAACTGCACCACAACACAGTAAATCATCATCTTGGTTTTTAACCAGGAAGTACAGATGTGTCTGTATCTGTATATATTAGTGAATAAACTATTCATGCATTAGGTAGGGTTAATGCAATCTTTTGCTTCAAGAACTCCAAAAATTTCCCCCATACCTCCTAGATATGTAGATATATAGATATATAGGCAGCAGTGCTATAAAACACATCTGAACAAAAAAAAAAAAAAAAAAAAAAAAAAAAAAGTCTTCTGATTAGTGCAACTTGTATATCTTAAAAATTAACAAGAAGCAACAAAAATTACCACCAACAAGCAGCAGGTGATTTTTCTTTTTAGACCAGTCCTCCATCAGCATTGAACCAGGCAACAGAGGAAGGTTGCACTGACTTGCCCTCAAGGCTGGGAAATATGAAGAAGGAAGAGACCTTCTCTCCTGACACCAAGCAAAAGCCTCTATGCACTAGAGAAAGTGTCTACAGTCAAGTGTTCAGATGAGCTACAAAGCTCAAAAGAGTTCTCATAAGTGAAAGAGCAGATTCAAGACTTTGGCCATGGTGTTCTTTTGTTTATTTGTTTGTACAAAGGTCCAGACACTTTATTCTAAATTTTAAGCCTGAAATAACCCAATTCTGTTGCCTGAGCCACAAAATTCCAAAAGGACAGACTTTAGATTACAATTGAAAAGAAAAAAAAAAAGAAAAAGATAAAAGTTCTGAAATAGCATTAGATGTAAAAAACAACTCTCCCCCAGACTCACTTATCTTTATGCAAGGATATCAATTCCTTTATAACAAGAAATTAACTTAAAAATATCACAAAAAACCTCTTTAACTCATTCTAATTCCATTTTAAACATATTTACGTGCTATTTAATGAAAGAGGGGACAAACACATAGGTTTTCCATATGTTCGGCAACTTGTTTTTAATAATTACTTATCAGCAGGTATTAAGGACACTTTTGGCTTTCTTCCTCCCCAGATAAAAAAATAAAATTAAATTTCCTATTTTGAAGGAGTTTCATAGTACAGAGACTCACAAAACTCTACCAAAACATTGCAAAATTGACAACTAAACTACATGCAATTTCATTAGCAAAATCACAAATATCTCTGAAACGCCCTTCACCAAGATTTCATCCTTTTATATTCTGTCTTTGGTGGTGCCAGCAGTAACTTCTGATCACAAAGCTTTCACCTCCCTCCTGTTACCAACAGTCTCAGCTACTGGATCCCAAAGGTTTGTTTTTCTGTTGGTTTAATGGCATCTAGTGCTCAACTTCTTGGTTAATAGAAAAAAATGACTTAAAAACAGAGGGTTTGGGGTTTTTCTAAATGTTATGTGCACTACATTGCATGAATAGGCCTTAGTTTTGGTTAGAGCTGGACATTGTAGTTTAAAAGGTACTAAAAAAAATAAATCTCACACTTAGGATTGAGTCATTATAATGAGCAATTGCAGAACACTAGGTCAAATCCCACACTCAAAACAGCCTTTGACTCTTGTCCTTGTGCATAGAAGTGCCATAATGTTCTTCACTTCAGGCAGTATACCAATCTCAAGTTATGCACCACTACGATCTAAAGAAAGTATAAATCAAAAAGCAGTTTCATGGATATTATGATTTAGCAGGGGAAACCTCACTGAAAACTCCAGATGAAAAATAAATCCACATGCAGTGCCACATTCAGAAGATATCTTTAAATTCTCATCATTTACTTGTTCCCTACTAAAAGCACTGAACAGCAACAAATTCAATTCAAATTCAAGCACAACTCATTCCCTAAATGGAGACCATTCATATCCTATGGGAAATATAAAAATAAAATTAATGCAACTGAATGTTGCATCATAAAATACACCTTATAGCAGCCTGAATTCCAGCTCCATCAAATTACTATAAACCTCACTATTTTTAAAGAAATTGAATAGTTGTATCAGATTTTATCTTTTAGAATTTGATGCACTGTATTAATAACACAGGGGAAAAATTCTGTACTAACTGAAGCAAAAGCAATAGCACTCCAACAAAACACAAGCAAAAATTGAAGTACCTTGGAGCAAATGAATACATTTAAAGTTCTAGATAAAATTAATAGTTTCTTCTCAAGTAAGTTTCTGAAAATTGAAAAGCAGTAAGGTTGCAAACATTGAAGGCAGATAAAACAAGTTTTGCACTCTCTATTCTTAAATGAGCACATGAACCCCTGCTAAGCATGTTTGTAAATGCTTTTACAAATGCTTTTAAAAACACCAGCAGTTTTTTTAGTACAACTGCATAATACTAAGAACCACAAACTGCTTGTTTGAGTAATTCATATTTTTCCAGCTCTACTCTAACTGCAGACAGCACTTATTATCACATGATAGGAAAAAAAAAATCATGCTTTACTGTATTTTCAGTCAGCATATCATTTCAGAGGGCCAGACAGAACCATACTCTGTAAAAGAATACTGAGATTGCCAGCTAATACTTTTTATACAAAACAGTAATGTAATTATTAAGAAGAGTTTACTGAAACACTGTGTGCATTGGTCTGAAGAACTACAATAGAGTATGTTAGTATCAATAACAGCAACAACCCTGGTCATGCCAGTAATTGCTTAGTTATGTTCTACATGGCAAGGTAAAGCAAGTCAGTCCCTGTGCTAGCTTTGGTGTTTCGAGCTACATGGAAAACAAACAACAATTCCTGTTCCACACTGTTTGTGGCTGAAAGATGAACGTTTGGCTGAGAAATATTTTTTTACCCCAAACCAGATGTTATGCTTTGGAAAGTTGACCAACTCTTGTATGGTCAGATGTACTACGGTCCTCTGCGCCTGCCAACAATTTAGTCAGAATAGAAGGCTTTTCTAATTGCAAATGTGTAATTCACCTTAATACCAGAATTGAGTGCAAATTATTTTGCAACACAGAAAACCATAGTCTATGATTCTATGAAAATAGCCCAAAAAATGTCCATGGTTCATTTTCTCTAATTTCACATGTAAACAAGAGCTGATACCTATGAGAGAACAACATCACTACACATCTTACACAATCAATCTTATTACTTTGGTAAACCCCCATTTCAGACTTATGTGTGGGTCCCTGGGTCAGGGTACCATGCTCAGCCTTGTTCAGATGAACCCTTGTGCTCCCAGTGCTCCCAGGGTGCTGCTGCCTGACCATCAGTCTGAAACACCAGAGTCTCCAGAGGAATCCCCAGATTTTGTCAGTGCTGCCTGTCTCTGGAATGAACCACACAGGTACAGTGCCAACAAGAAATGCTTGTGCATATCTTGCTAACATTGGACCAGTGAGCCTGACCTATCCTTGCTCTCTCTCTCTCTCTGGGTAGCTAAGGATCACTTCACACAGTAAGTAGTAACATACGGAGAAACAGTGAAAAGTGCAGCAGATTGCAAACAGAAAAGTTCAGTCTACAAAATCAGTGAGAAACATAAAAAAATTGTATTCATTATCATTAATTAATTTTATGTAGAAATGGTTCCTCTACAATAGTCCAAAACAATTTTTTGGTACAATGGGTGTGGCATTAGTTTTTCCAGCTGACCAAATAATGTTAAAAAATGAGATGTACGTTATATTTAAGCATTTAAAATTTACACATTATGATTAATTTAAGACAAAATAAGGTACCCAAGTTAATAGCCAGGAAATGTTTGTTTTACAGGACAAATTTATTCTCCTTAGTACAATATAAGAATACAATGATACAGGAAAGTACTTCAAAGCTACCTAAAACTGCCTTTCATAAAAGCTGACCACAATCACAGAGAAGTCTTACAAATATGTTACTACATGCAAAAGTAGATAGACAGTTAAAACACGTATAGAAAAAAAAAATCAAGTCTCAAAACCTATGTATGCCCATCTTTCTTCTTTTTTTTTTTTTTTTTTTGCAAATTCAAATTCTAAAAAACATCCATTTATCGAGAAAGATCTTTTGCTTCCTTATGGAAAATGTCACAAATAGAACATGCTTTGTCATCAAGATCTTTGTATTGGTGATGAACACAGAAACAAGCCTAGGATTTTAGGCCAGGATTTCTTAGACCACAGAAAAGGTGGAAGGAAGATACTTGTTCTTCAGCTCCGTGGATCACTGCAGGTCTTTGTAAATACCTGGGCCAGTGCATTAGAGGCACAGTACAACGAGCAAGGAAGGGACAAATATGATGTACAGCTGTAAAAGGAGTGTCCTCTCCCTGCCAATAGCAACTCCCCCCAAAAAGCTGGTCTAACTAGACCAGTCCTTCTTTGAGATAAAATCCACAAAGGGCAAGAACTTGTATTTTTTTTCCAAAAAAAACCCCCACACTTTCACGTGAAATTAATTATTAAAATATCCTTTATGCTATTCAACAGTGTTCATGTGTTACCTTAATTTATGCCTAAGTAAAATTCAGTATTTTATTCCTTTAGAAACTCTGAACACAAATACTGGATTCTTTTTACTATAGCAATTAGCTTTCCAAAGCAATCTCTAATGACTTTTGCTTGCAATTAATTATTTACAGAATGACACTATGAAGCTCAACATAATTTCTAAGTATTGAGCATTAACAGATATGCATTACTATCCAGGGCTCTATCTTTGGATAAGAAGAAATTTTTCACACTTATTGATAGACACTTATACTTAATTTTCTGTAAAAGAGGATAAGTCCAAGATCATACACTGCTCACCAATATCTACACTGAGAATAAAACACAGGGAAAAAAAAAAAAATCATTTTCAGGTTTCCTGATGTTTAATACTACACACAGTAGGTATAACACTTCACAGGAGACCATACACCTAGCGGAGCTTACTTCATGCTCCTAAATACCTGATCCTCAAGTACCTGTAATTTGAGGTGCTGATAATCCATTTCTACTTTCAGAACTGCCAAGTACAGATTGGTATCACATTTAACTACTTGACTTACAATCCTTCCTGAGTTTTGTTTATTTGTGTACGGCCCACACTGAAATATTAACTCTTTTGAATTGTCTGAAAATCCTAGTGGTTTGAAAGACCTGCTTACATTTACAGCTCAGCATGTTTATAAATTATTACAGTGCCTGTACCTTAATATTTAATTATCAGGAAAAGGCATGCCACAGTTCAATTAATTGTGGGGCAGGAGACGTTCCCACTCAATGAAGAGGTGCAGAGCATGCCTCGACACAGGGACAGAGTGGTCAGTGTGGAGGAATAGGTCATTCATTCACTGTGGCCTTTCTCCTTTCCCCTAGAGCCATGCCAGATAGCAAATGCGAGGCTTTCTGGGAGCTCATCAGGAGCTTTATGCTACCACAGCTGATCTTGGAAATATGAGCTTTGTCCAAATCCAGGAACAGGGACAGCCTTTATCAATCAGGTAGCACACATCAAAATCATGACAGCGTGTAAAGTACAGCTGCAGAGCACTCTAATCAGATTCAACAATAGGAAAACATTACCTGCACCTCTTTTGACAGCCCAACACACTGAGCAGCAACATGAGAACGGAATTCACAAGTTCAGAAGCCAGGGAGTCATGAGTGGCTTAAACCTAAGGCCTCAGGGCCAGGACACAACAATTTGTGATCCTACAAGTGATTTTAGCAATCAGTAGCAAAGAACAGAGGAGGAGATCACCCATGACAAGAGGTCAAGTGGGCAATCAGGCCCTGTTGCTCCTGCTCCAGTAGCTGGGTGCTTCCAAGACTGGGTCTCACCAGTGAAATACAACCATAGCGGGACAAAAGGGGATTTGATAGAGGCATCAGCACATATGTGAGAGTGACAGAGAGAGAGATTTGGAAGCAACCCCATTCCATTAAGCAGAATCAATATAATACTGGATACAGGGACAGATGCGATCCTGATATGGGTAGAAGAAAAATCCTTTTTTTGTTGTTACTTTAGATGTGCTGCAGAAAAGGGAAAAGTGGGGTATTTTCCTCATCACAACAAATTGTAAAGGAACAAGAACCTAATAACTGTACCCCATTTTCTGAGGAAGAAGAGCAGATATCTCTTACAAACATGAATCAAAATAAAATAAAACGTAGAGGGAAAAGGAAGAAAAATACAGTTCACTTTAAAAAGGCTTTTAAAAGAATCATGACCTGGCCAAGGTGTGACAGACAGATACAATGCTGCACCACACAAATCAGAAGGAATTTCTCACCGAGAGGGTTGTCAAGAATGGAAATGGCCTGTTCAGGGAAGTGGTAGAGTCACTACCCCCGAAAGTGCTCAAGAAACAACAGGACATGGCTCTTAGTGCTGTGGTCTAGTTGATATGATGGTGTTTGGTCCCAGGCTGGACTCAATCTTGGACGCTTTTTGCCACATTAATGACTTTATGCCTCTATGAAATATGATGCAACCTTCAGAATATCTTCAGCTGAGGCAAAAATTCAGGTGCAAAACAAGCACTTGTCCAACAAACAAGAAATACTGATTCAACGGGAAGAGCTATATCAAGATAATATCACAGAACTATGAGAGATGGGTTGGATATACAGCTGAGTAACACTAGACTTCTCTAGATAGTGGCCAAGACAGTCACTAAAGAATGCTGCAGATGGACAGGCAAGTGGCCAGATTGAATACAACTAATTTTCAGTAGAATACCTTAGAATTATATTTATGAGCCAGAAGAGAAATAATTTTTCCAGGAGGAAAGAAGTAGACTTGAAGATCTTGACAGAAAGACAAGAAGCAGCTGGACAGAAGTGAAGCACAACTCTTTACTATAAACCAGATTAGGGGAGACATCACCATTAGTGCCTTGTACAACCTGGCACTTAATCCCCCACTTGGCTACAACACGACAGCTATTTCTGAGAGAAATGCTCAGCTGTTCTACGCTGGCATTGCCGTCTCTAATGGAGTTACATAAGTTTACAGGGTTCAGCAATACAGTTCTGTACATTTATGTTGCACTGTTCTCAAACAGAGCCACTTCTAGGCAATATATTTATTACTTGTGTGACTGAGACATTTAGTTTTGTTAGTTGCACCTAAGTTTGCTTTCTGTGCCAAAGTGTAAAGCCAGCGTGCAGAATAAGTTAAAAGAGAGTTCAATGTAAGTTTCAATCTCATTATGACATCAAAAATATTTTCATGATGACAGGTTTCAATATAACACAAGAATACATTATGAAAGAGGGAAAACTGTTTAGAAACTGCTTCAAAAGTTAGTCAGAATGGGAACAAATTCTAGCAGAAAACAATTTAAATGTTTTGTAATGGCTCTTAGAAAAATCAACCCTTATTTTTAAACTAGACCAATACTTGTAAATCAAGTTGAGTGGTGCTAAACCTCAAACCTGCTTAACTGATAAGAAGAGCTCTTCTATACAAATGTTATCAAAATATAAGTTATTTACAATTCTTCTAAGACTACTTCAGCGCTATGACTTAAAAATATTTGTTCATCCCAAATCATCAGCATTGTTTCTGAGATACATTACACAGAAAACAGAGATGCCATATTTCTGTCTGCTTTAATTACCTGCTAGCTACAGTAACTTCATCCTTTCCTTTTCCAATTTGTGTATCTAGTATCATCAAATTACATCCTAATGGTCAGTCAAGCCACAGTTAATGAAGCTGGAAATTTTTTCCCAGACAATGTCATTTGAAATTTCTCACACTCTGTATATTTTTAGAAGGAAAATACACTTTCTAATTCACCAATTGTTCCTTTTCTTAACAAACAGCAAAGTCATCCTTGAAAAAGCATCCACAGAAGAAAAAAAACACCCTTTTGGTGCGAAATATGAGAGATGGCACTGAGGAAGTGGGTTGTCTTTAGCAGGATTAAATGCCTTAAAGAATGACATTCACCAACATTGAAGCAGTGAGAGCCTGAAAGGATGAACAGAAGTTGAAATTTTTATATTTCAATAACAAATCCCCCACACTTAGAGAATCTCGATTTGGAGAGGATAAAAACAATCATATAAAAGGGATAAGATTAGTCAGCTGATTCCATTTATTGTCTGAAAGCAAAGCTTAGGTTTTTCTATTTTGTTCGAAAATCAATCTTTTATTTTGAAAAGGCCACTATAAGTAATGTCTAATTCAATCATAAGCAATTATATTGATCCAAATTATAATTTTAGTCTCCCTTTTTTACTAAACTGAGCTAAATTATCCTCCATACAATCACCATCTATACTTTGACCTATTGTATTTACATCAGAAACATTTAAGTCATGTAGCTATCTGTACTACATAGAATAAGTCATAATACTCAAAGCAATCAAAGTTCTAAAAAATTACTGTCCCGTTTCCTTCTATTTCCTTGCTTTATCATTCAAGCTAACTTTCATTATAGTTCAAGACTAAAATCTTGCTCTTAAATCTTAATCTATTTCACCTTCAAATCTAACCTCCTATTAACTTTCACTATATGAAGTGTCATGTTTTTAAACATTTATTTTTCACTAAATGTTTATGATGAAAATATGTCTGGTCATTGCCTAGTTTTAGATTTTTCAATACATGGCTTTGAAACACACAGCTTTTTAATAACTAAGGGTAAGCAAGCTGAGTTGTCCTGCTCTTTAGGAAACGTAATTTTTGTAGAAGCACCCACTAACGTTGGGAACTGGGTTTAAATATTTTAATGAAAGGGATTTGTTTTTTCTTTTATTTGGCAAGGAGGGAAGAAAGGAAAGTGGGGAGATAGAGACAGAACAACAACTGCAGAAACGTAAAGTAAAATGAAGCATCTCCATTTCGAAATCTGCTCTAGAGGATATCCAAAGCAATATTTCTGAGTGCCATCACCTGAAAATGTCACAAGTACTTTTGGATAATTGTATATGAAGTTGACACTAAAGAAAGATGATCTCTTTGGCTCTCAGTTTGCTTGTAAACCTGAAAGCAAGGCATAGTCAGCCTTATTATCACTCACACATGCTATTCATTCTTACTGAAGAGTCCTGAAGTGTTCAGCTGATGAAAGCATTTTTTTGTATTCAGTTTTCCCAAAAAAACCCAACAGTACTGTATAACAAGCCTGAGAAAAGGTCCTCCCAGTTTCATCTTCCCCACCAAAACAAAACTCATTTTTGCACTCTCTCTGCCTGCAAGTCTTTTCTTCTCAATGCCTGATCTATTTTGAGTTTAATTTCCTCAAGAATTTCTGGAGACTCTACGCAATTCGAGTATCTAGTGACTCGTCACAGTAGATGAGGCTATGCAGGTAAAAATGTATCACTCAGCCCCTAACAGATCAAAGAAGAAATCTTCACCAGTGTTTTGAAAAGCAGAATGGAAAACAAATCCATTGCTTGCTCATAATTGATTTTCTACTTTGCAGACTTCTTTAAGGAAGGAAAGGTATGGAGCCTTTCAAGCAAGTACACAGATATGCAGAAAAGAAATATTAGTGAAAAACATATATTCCAAGACTCCCAACACAGTATTTTTAGCTACAGCATCTTTCCACTTTCTAGAAGGCATTAACTACAAATCACCTCTGGAAGTTTTAATGCTAAGTGCTAAGTTTGCAGAATAAATAAAGGAAATTCCAACCAGAATAATGGAATTTTTAATAACTGCAGAAGAATTTGAGCTACTTTCCCAGAAAGAAACTACCTTGACGTAGTTTCCCTTCCTCTGTAAAAAAAAATAAAAAGAAATCTCAATTTTTAACCAAAAAAATAAAATCCATCTTCATGCTAAGATTTATCACTAATTCCACTGTTTTCTTGCTGGTGCTTTTTTTTATTTTAATTAGATTATAGAAGCAAAATCATAATGTAAGCAGAAGGTGGCACAGTCACCAGTTGAGAGTCCAGGTTTATTTTCAAAGCCAAGTCGAATATAAATCTAGGACAAGTCTGTAGTGGCCTACTGGGATACTTTCCAGTAACCTACAGGTACCAATCATGCAATTAAAAAAAAATCTGCAATTCTTAGCTACATCTCAGTATTTACACAATAATGACTATTATTTTGACATCTGACACTAACAGGTCGCAAGCTCAACACAGTAGCTATTACAGAAACACCATGTATACAGAACCACAGAAAGGCTGAGGTCAAAAGACCCATCTGGAGGCTACCTAGACTAACCTAGACCCAGAGCAAAGCAGGGCCAGCTAGAACAGACCACTCTGTTCCACCTCTCAGATGGGTTCTCAATGCCTCCAAGGAAGACAAGGACTCAACACGTCTGGGCAGCCTGTGCCAGAATTTGACTATCCTCACAGAAAAAAAAAAAAAAAAAAAAAAAGAAAAAAAAGAAAAAAAAAGTGTTTTCTTATGTTTTTGTTTGTGCCTACTGCCTTCTGTTTTCATGAGACACCACTAAGAATATGCCTGCCCAGTCCTCTTTACTCCTCACCATCTGGTGTACACACACATTGATAAGATCCCCGAGCCTTCCCTTCTCCAGGCTAAACAGTCACAGCTCAGCCTCTCCCAGTATGACAGATGGTCCAGTCCCCTCAACACAGCAGCCTTTTGCTGGATTTGCCCCAGTATGTCCATGCCTGTCATATGGGGGAGCCTTAGAACCAGAGCCAGCACTCCAGGTGTGTTTCACCAGCACAGAGCAGGGGGGAGGGATCACCTCCCTGGAAGGCTGTGACACTCATTCCAGCAGCCAGTGTGCCATTGACCTCCTCTGCCAAAGGCACGCTGCTGGCCCACGTTCACTCGTGTCTGTCAGGACCCCAGGGCCTTTAGTGCCCAGCTCTTTACAGCCAGTCGATTCTAACCACGTCCTTGCTGAGCTGCCCCAGATAGGCCTTTGCATGAGGTTCCTGGGCTGCATTCCTCCAGCCTGTCCAGCTCTGAATAGCAGCACACCCATCTGCTTTATCAACCCCTTGTCCCACTTCTGTTTTGGCTGCGAACTTGCTGAGTGTGTGTTCTGTCTCATCATCCAGGTCACCACAAAGATGTTAAACAGACTGGCCTCTAGGGCACACTGTTAGTGACCAGCTCTCAACTGGGCTTCACACAACTAACCACAAAGTCCAGAGGTTCAGCCAGCTTTCAGTCTGCTTTAATGTCCACTTGTCTAGCACAAAATTGGAGAAAACTCACAGGCACATGACAAAGAACAGCGGAGATGTAACCGATTTTAAATTTCCTTTAAAAACAGTCCTATCCCCTCGACCCCCCCCAAAACAAAATATATATATATACTAAATATACTTTTTCTCATAGTATCCAGTCTATCTGTTTAAAGTTTGTGCAGTTCCTTCCACCAAGTTTCCTAAACCATTCAGTAAAAAGTGGGGTAAAAAAAAATTATACACATAAGTAGAGAAATAGTAGTGTTGCCATAAGAAAGAAAACTGATGCTCTGATGACAGCATACAATTTGTCCTAAAGCATCTCTTTTTTCTATTCATTCCACTAAATACAGTAAAATTAGAATCCTGAACACCCAGTTCAACAACTATACTTTCTTATTATGGCTATCAATTGGAATGAGATAATCTTCTAGAGAACCACCCTAGTGAATGGTCTTAAAATCTTTTCTTCTGCAATTGCAATGAAGGCTTCTACTATTGCTTCTGTTTGGCAGCTGGAATACAAGGACCTTATTTTAAGAGTACTTACATTGTAAATGACCCGCCAGATTCGCCTCTTTTACAATACTTACTTTAGTCCACATAAAATGGGACACATTAACTCCTATTCTTCAAGCAATTAATCAGATAGAATTCTGTAGGTAAGACTTCAGAATTTTTCACTTGCAACAAAAATTTCCCACACCTGATGGGTCAGTCAAATAAGAGTCTTCATCAAGACTTTAGCTATACTAAGAAGAAAATCTGTGATAGCTAATATGACAAAGATGATTAAAGGAAAACTGAGAAGTCTTTTTTTCTTCAGCATCTATTACTTCCTTTTTTTTTTTTTTGTAATTCAACAAATGAGAAAACAGTGGCAATCTTAAATCAAGGAATACAGATGAATCAAACAAGTAGATTTGTGAGAAAGGCAAAAAAAAAAAAATCACCGAGCACTTGTGTGCAACTTCACATTAAAGAATTAGCTCAAGGCCTCCGGTGTGCGCAGGTCTGAATCACGCACCTGTCAGTTTATATATATTCAGTCTCTCATACAAACATTCTTCGTTCTGACTACTACTGCAAAAATCTTCCATTTTTTACACAAAAAGGGAACAAAAAATAAGCTAAGTTGGTGGCATATTGCAAGAAATATAATTAGTTAAGACAAAAATTTAAGAATGATTTATGCAACTCACATACAAAGAACACACTGAGATCATTCCAAGGCCCATTTTAAGATTATTATATGTACAATGCAGTTGTCAATACACCAGCTGTAATTCAATTACAACGAAAAAATTATAACTCACATCTTAACTTGTTAAGAGACAGAATTAAACAATTTGGTTTTCAGACTCATGCATTTAACAACCAATAGCAAATTTACTTAAGTTTTCCAATACTTTTTCAAAGTTGAATTTCAAATTAGCTAGCAAATATCATTTGAACTTTGGTTTGTTGGTGGGTTTTTAACATCATTTTTACACATTAAGCACAAGTACCTTCAGCTACTGATCCACCACTGCTCCCATTACACAGTCAGGAAAGGTTCTAATAAAGATGAAAGTTCTTGACATTTAGCTTTGTTCTGTTTCCAGCAGATCCTGTCTCTAATTTTAATCTATACTTTAAGAGAGTTTCCATTGCTTTCTACCTATAGTTTAGGGGTTAAAGAGACTGCATACAACACAGTTTCCAAAACAAAGCCTCTTCCATAAAAGTGTAAGGTTTTTTATAGTAAGTTCATTAAAAATGAACAAAGCTTTATGCATAAAAATAGAGCTATGTACATTTCAGACATGTCTCATTTTACAGATAAAAGGTTAAACGTGCTTTTACTTGTCAGTTTTCCATAGTTTTCATTAAGTTCTCAGTATACTACCTATATTTTGGGCAGTCTTCAATCACAGAAGCAGACATAAAACACACTAGAACTCAAAGTAGAGAATCCAAGTAATTTGTTGAGTATCTCAATTCATTATTCATTCAACTGGAAACAACTACTTCCTCCTGTTACAGGCTCACTTGGGATGGATGAACTTGCAACCACAAATCAATACCCTTGTGCTGGGATAGGTGTGCCAGTACCAACACCAAATCAAAACATCGTTTCAGTTCTGGCAACCTCTATTGACCAGGTTATGCCAAAAAAAACCCCAATATTACAAATCTGTAGCAGAGTAACTTCAGGCAATTTCTCGAGACAGTTAAATCTTGACAAACATATCCTGAAAAGAAAAAATAAAAATAAAAAAGATTTAGTGACAGATGCACAAATTCCCCAATCTGCCTCCCTTTGAGAAAGAAACCCATTTGCCCTCTAATCACCTATCTAGACTATAGTTGACACATCTGTTATATGACTAGACCTTAAATTGCAAGGAAAACAGGATAGGCCAAGGGGCTATTCTCAAGTTGTGTTTGTCTCAGAGCTGCATTTCCTTCCAGATTTATTTCTTGAATATTTGCATATCTGATTTTAGCCTTTCAGGTATATAGATCCCTAGAGATCCTCATTCTACAAAATTATTCCACACAAAATAAATGAATTTTCTCTCAGAGCAGAGTCATATTAAGTTCAGAACTTCCCAAAACAAGAAGTATTAACACCTAAATGGACGTAAAAGGTGCAAATGGTACTCATATTACAAACCTGGATCACTATTTTTGATTAATCACCAAAGTAAGGAGTTTTAGTAGTATGTTGTTTCAAGAGGCAATTTCCTCTTATTTTGAGGACTTGTGAACCTATGATATGTTGGACGACACCCAGAAATAAAAGACGTATCTTTAGTGTATTTTCTGACAAGACAATTGCATTTTCAGCTTCTTAAGACCCTTAAAAGCTAAAAATAGAGTTATTTCAGTACAGAATAAGACCAAATAATTAATCCTTTCTTTGTTGTATATTCCGTAAGTCAGCTTCTGAAAATCAAACATAAACCCCTCTTTCAGAGGCCTGACAAAATTAAGAAAATGCTGCACCTGTGCCTGTTTTAATTTTCACTTCTTTGTCCTTTTTTAAATTTTTTTTTTTAGTTCTGCCAAGTTTCTGGGAAGACACTACAATACAGCATGGCACACACTTTCAGAGAAATAATTAAATAATTCACTGCACTTGCCTCCATAGCATTCAGCAGAATCAATATTATAGTTTGCCATACCGACTACATAAAACACTTGGGAAATTACAGTTATAAAAGCTGGGCCTCTAATGGGATCTTGCCAGTAGGGAAATGTACAGGTTTGCATAAACCAAGTCCAACTTGGTTGCTGTTGACTCCAGTGCCAGTGAGGATAAGACATGGAGGCAGTCCCACACTTGGTACCACGGAGAGCTGTGCCTGCCCCTGCAGCCAAGGGGCAACACGGGTCAAGAGAAAAATCCAGCACAGCCCACAGACAAAGTGTCCAAAAAGGCTTGTCTTCCCAAGAGGAGAGCCTCCCAAGGAAAGCACCTGCAGCCTCTTCATTAAATATACATAAATTGTGTTCTTTGATAAAATTAGTTCTTGTAGGTAAACTTACGACTACTCTCAATTCTTTGACTGGGTTTTTATGCTTCCAAGACCAGAGAATTTTCTTCATTTCTTTCTAAAGCTTAAAAAAATTCTCCCTTTTCTTATAAGAATTCCTTTTCCATACATGAGAACAGATGAAGCTCAAGATCAGTAGTGAACGTAGAGGTGAATATAGCTTGTGAGTCAGGACTTTAATTAAGGGAGCAATTTCATCAAAATTTCATGTAGACCTATACAGGAGCTAGAGTTTATGACCAGTGTGTAATTTTCCTAGAGTGAGACGCCGTGCTACTTCTGTCTACAACTTTACCAAGCTAACAGTTTTTTGAAAGCAGGAAATTTAATTTCCCTCAGGACCAAGGAGCATAGATGCATAAGGGGAAAAAAAAACCAAACCAAAACCAAAACAAAAAACCCCACAGAGACAAAAAAAGAACCACAACAAAACCCCAACCCACAACATTTTAAAATTTCCATTAGAGGAAAATAGTCTATTACACAAATAGCTTTGTCAAAACCAAATAAACCCCAAGAAACTCTAGCAACAAACAATACCCCCACCCTCCCAACAATCTGGTATTTGAAATCTACTGTATTCTAGAGTATCAATTGACAGCTATGGAAAAGGACACAAACCAACAGAGGCTAAACTTGCTTCAGGCTCTTCACTTGTTCAGAATGTACTTCCTAAAGCAGCACCTGCCCAAAGTGATAAGAATTACAAACTCATGCATTAGATATTTGGAGGAAAGACAGAATATACCTAATACACCAAATTGCCATATATACCTCTTCAATTCACAGTGTGGACCATTCATAAGGTGTGAAACAGAGCACAGAAATAAAGGAAGACAAGAATCACAAGAATAGAAAGAATGGCCACAGAACACTTCCAGGTCAGCTCAAAGAATATGTCAACTGAGCTTCGTGTGGAAGTCCAGCCTCAGCATAAAGTAAATGGACATAAGCTCTTGAAAGAAAAAATGAGAAGGGGGTTGTGGAAAGGACAGGTTGAATTTCATGGTGTGTAACTTTAAGTTAACACCATAATGTTAGACGATATATGGAAAGCTAGTGAACAACACGAACAAAATAGCGGATCGAAAATTTCAAATAAATTTCTACCATTCTGTGTCACAACACAAAGTATTTTCTTCAAAAAATGAGCTATCAAGACAGGTTGATGTTGAGAAGAAAGACATATATAGATTTTCAAGGTGTTTTGCATTCTTTTTCTAGAAACATACAATTGACTACTTATAACAACAAGCAACAATTAACTATATTTTAAGTGTACAACCTAAACATACAATTACACAAAGCAGTTAAATAAAAAAAACAAGCCCTTTTCCTTAATCCTTATTAAAGAAATAATTTCCCATTATCTTCATTTGTCAAATTTTAAAAGGACAAAGACAGTCACAGAAGATTACTGCAATACATTTTAGTACAACCTATCCGAACACATCAGCATCCATACTGCAAAATACTAGATCTGAGAAGGCAGTGTCAAACACCCTTTACTAAAAGTTACAGCTTTCAGTAACACTGTGAGCAAAACCACTGTTCAAATAAAAATCTTTGGATTAGAGCACACCTGTTTTCTGAACATATTACAATTCAGGTATCTAGAAATTATATTTTAGGAAATTGGCTGAAAAGATTAAGCTAATCCCATAAAAATAAAATAGAAAACTAGTACTTCTCATATTCACCTCAAACTACTTCTTGTAGGCAAAAGGTTGTCTTTCACTTAATGACAGTACCTTGAAGAAGGACTTGATGAACTTTCAAATATTAGCTATTTTTGAAAGCTGTCATTTTGATCCTAGTCAACTGACAACCTCAGCAAAAGGTTCTTCTTCCTCCTTCAAGCCTTCTAGATCCAGTGAGAAGAGCCTGGCTGAGGAAATGGAACCAGGTAATATGCATTAAGTAGGACAAGATGGTGAATAGCTTTAGACTGTTTTGTTTCTTCTGGTTATTTTTGGAATGCAATGCCTTTGGTTACTGGTATGACATCAGTCATTAGAAGAATACTCAGATGCCTGGCTTACTACTGCCAAACTTGTATCAGCCAAGAGACATACACATCTGATTTCATAATGTTATGTTGAGATTTGCTGGATTTATTTAGCAGCAAGCCTGCAAACAGAAAAATTTAGTGACTATTTTAAGGTAATGCCCTCCTCCTCAGTACAGTTCAAAAGAGAATGAGCTTCAATGGAGAATTGGAAGGGTGGAAAACACTATCATCACTGAAAGAATTACTGTTTTTATTAAAGCCAAAGCCTGAGTCCAGAGAATGAGATATTGAAATAATTTAAATGCTTAAGAGCTACTCAAGGCTAGAAGTTGCTGTACCAAAACAATGGCTTATGACAATTAATACTTCTATGCATGTATTAGATGCAGTACACCTCTAATTGTACTTCTAGACATTAAAAAATAAAGTATGTGTAACCAAGAGGTTGCATGACAATACAGAAATATCCAAAGCAAAGCAATGCTGTTGCCAAATACAATTTTACTGTCTTTGAAGAAAGCACAGAATCACAATGTTTAATATTAATCTGCAATCTGACTTCTTCTAAAGAAATGCTAAGTCTGTCAATTTGAAGCAAATTCTTCCCACATTCATGATATTGGAAACACCAACAACACCAAAAAACTTCCAGACTGGCTTCTGCAGATAGATTTTTATAAGACTTGACAAATCAAAACTTCTTACAGGATTGAGTACTTCAGAATGTTGTGCCTATACTAATTTGCAAGTGTATGAAATATTTAATCTATAAATACCTTTTACAATTGCAGAGTTCAACTACTGGTTTCCTTTTTCAAATATACATAAAAGACTCTCCAGTTTACAACTTCTACATCTAAAGGAAAGCTTTTCAGTACTGTGTTCTTAACTCTGAACTGGAACTTCCATCTAAAAAGAAAATTGCAAAAGCCTTCTTTCATAATAGAGTACTTCGCTGAAAACAGCAACAATAAAATCCCAAATCAATATATATTCAAAATATTTCTTAATCTCTTTCATAAAGTTTATATTGTTTTATATAAAAGCAGCTAAAGGTTGGCAGATTTTAAACTTCATCGGTGTTGCAGTATTAGGTTCTTTCTTTAGTTTTAAATGTCAACATGTTGTTAACATTGAAGTTTGTAGTAAAATCAATGCCTTTCCAGTTTTTCTGTAAATATCCTTACAGTGTTGATGCATTGGATTTAACAGCTGACATACAGACCACAGCATTAGCATCTAATCATCTTCCAGCTCCTTGTAACTCTATATTATTTAATTTTAGCAGTAAATTATCATTACAAGTCATTAGGTTGGAAAAGATCCTTAAGATCATCAAGTCCAACTGTAAACCTAACATTTGCAAGTCCACCACTAAACTATGTCCCCAGCTGCCATGTCATATTATTTATCCTCTACCCCAATTTATTTATTTATCTCTTCATTTTATTATTCTTTTGGATGTTCATAAAATGAGGAGGAAAAAAAAAAAACCCAAACCAAATAAATCTCAGAGAAGCTAATATATGCACAAGTGTATAAAGAGACAATTTAGGCTAGTAACATATGTGAATGTGTAATCAGTTTCCAACATCACACTTTCAACTACACACACATACATGAAATATCTTTAGAACAATAAATTATCAGCAGCCCCAGAAGAACTTGGAGTTACCAGTCAACCATTAAAACTATGTGGGTGGAAAGCATAGGAATTCATTTGAGTATATTTCTTTTTTTATATAAAAAATATTTCATTCTTGTCCTCCTTCTTTCTTCTTGATGTCTTGTGATAAAAGACTGTAAAGTCATTGACCTAATTCACATATCTCAACACAGAGCTCCAAAATACCTGTATCAGGTCAACACAGAACCCCTGCAGCCTCACCTTACAGGTTTGCAATGATAATGAAGGAAAGAACCATTTGAGAGATATATGGTCCTTATTAACTAAACCACCAAATTCTGTAATTTTTGTCCTACAAAGTATGAAAGGTAAGAAAGGCTTCTTCAGGTCTAAATTAGAAGCCACAGCTGCTTTAAAGCAATTCATAGTGCATCAACTAGGTAGTATTTAGATACGGACAACAGCTGATAATTTTACTGAAGTTCTGAAGAAGATACTGAGAACCTGAAACCTTCACTTACTTCTGAACTATACGAGATGTTATTGAAGACATTACATTTTTAGCCAGATCCATCTTTCTCTATACTATCATGGGTACAGGAAACTTCTCTTCTGTGAATTTCCCTTGCTAAGGCCATAATTACTGCAGAGTAAGAACACATTGGGACACCACATGGAAAGAGTCTGAGAGGGAAGATGAAGAGGCTATACTAGCATGATGTAAAAATGAAAAATCTTAAGATAGATGAAATATTTCTGGAGAAAGTTTCTCATTTCCTACCTGAGAAATCTCTCCCTTCTTAGAAGGCTCACTTCAGCTATCTTTGGAATAATTAACACAAAACAAAGTTAAATATCTCCAGAGAAATGTAAATTAATGAATATCTAATATTACATTTTCAGATCTTTTAGTCCTTGCTTCTATTTTTAATGTAGTAACATAATATTTATTCACACATTACCAGTAGGAATAATATGGAAAAACACTGACATTTAAATATGTACTTAAATCACACCCGCCTCAAAATTTCAGTTCTTTTCATGCAATCCTAGAACTGTTACAAATACTGGCCTACTGCCAGTGTTAACACACATTGGAGAGATGACATAAGGCTGCTTAAAAAGCTAAATCCCAAGTTTTTACAAAACTGTTAATGGCATCAACTACAACATGATGACAGCTAACATCAAAACAGTTCTACAGGGATTTTTAGATTCCCATGTTTTCCCTGGTTTTAACAGCTCTTTTTATAAGTTTTATTATAATTTTATGCACATGGAACCTTCTGCAAGGGGCTTAGCTGTTTTGTTTCCCAAGGCAGAACACTTCCAAACAAAATCTGACCAAATTTCATTGGAAAGATTTTGTTAAGAATAATTTATATAATTTAAACCGTACAGCTCCTACTTCCATAAAACTGGATTCTGTGATTGTTGACAGAGACCTTTAACCATCCCAGAAAAAGACTACATAAAATAAAAAACATAAGCATCTGAATTAAAGACTGTCAAATTTGCTCTTCAGTCTTTGAAATAAATTTACTATCTACATCCTCTAGAAACTGACTGGATTAACAGCAACATTAACGCTTATTGTCTAAATACTTCTCTCTAACACAGGAAGACAGAAGGAAAATCAAAGATTTTGTTTCCCAAATATAGGCAAGAAGCTGTTGGAAGAATTGAGAACAGAAGTCAGGTCTCAGGAGTCTTAGATTCTAGTTTCTTGTCTACTCAAGGATGATGTGCCTTGGTTACCTTTGTTACTGTCATCTTTGAATTGAGTTTCCTGGAACCTTTCCAGAACTGAACCATCAATTTCTAAGCAAGGAAAAACATTAGTGTTTTATATAGTTTCTTTTTATTAAATAGACAAAAATGTTAACATAGGGTAGAGATCGTCTTCATTCCACCTGACTCTTCTTCCAGAATCATACAATAGTTTGGGTTGGAAAGGACCATAAAAGTCAGCCAATTCCACCCTGCCTGCCATGGGCAGGAACACGTTCCACAATACCACTTTGTTCAAAATCCCATCCAGTCTGGCCTTGAAAATTTTCAGGGATGGAGCATCCACAGACTGTCCAGGCAAAGTGTTCTAGTGCCTCATCACCCCCCCTCAGTAAAGAATTTCTTCCCAATATGTAATCCAAATCTATCCTCTTTCAGTTTAAAGCAAATCCCCCTTGTCTTATCATTACAGGACCTTATCAAAAGTGCCTCTCCAGCTCTCTTGTAGTATCCCTTTAGGTACTGGAATATGCTCCAAGGTGTCCCCAGAGCCTCCTCTTCTCCAAGCTGAACAAGCCCAGCTCTCTCAGCCTGCCTTTACAGGAGAGATGCTCCAGCCCTCTGAGCACACTTGTGGCCTCCCCTGGACTCATTTCACAGCCCTCTGATCATCTTCTGAGCCCTTCTCTGGACTTGCCCCAGCAGGCCCATGTCTTTTGTGTACTGGGGACCCCAGAGCTGGACACAGCACACAGATGGGAACTCAGGAGAGTAAAGTAGCGGGGGAAAATCAGTGTCCTTGACCTCTTGCAGCCCTGCACACTAGGTTGGTTTTTTGGGCTGCAAGAGTGCATTGCCAGGTTGTATTTTCTCATCAGTCAACAATACCAGGTGTTTCTTTCTCATCAGAACTGCTCCAGTTAATGTAAAATTTCTGCAACAAGTATCATACAACCAAACTAATACTGAAGATTTTTTTTTTATAGCCCCAGCACAAATCATGCAGCTCTTCTGCAGAAGTCAAAGATTTATGTTGATGCCACAAAACTTGCACAACAGACTTTACAGACACTCAGGACATGGATTTCTCAGTCACAAATGCTCAAGCTACAAACTACATCACAAAGAGAGAAAGAAAGAAGAAACTAAACAAAAAAAAAAAGCAACACCTAAAGAAATCCAAAAGGAGAAACAAGCCACCTGAACTCTTGTGGGAAACATGAAAACTAATGCCATTCTCTCCTACTGATGCAAGCATGGCAGTACCTTGCTTTCCATTTCTAATCCAGTTGTCTTATGCAAACTAATTAAATATATATGTATATTTTCATCTGCAGCAGGCATAATTCACCACTGCATTAGCACTCCTGCATGCAGTAGTACAAATACATATATGCAATCTCATAATCGCAGTTTATTTCTTGTTGGCTTTAATCTTTGTGTCAGATGCTACTTTATCTCAAACTGATACACAGATCTTCCAAAACGCCTGAAAATAAGGAGCTTATACTGAAGAGGAAGACCTAAAATTGCTACAGTTACAATCTACTGCAGTCTTCCAACATGACAGGAACTATCATCCTGGTTTTTTTAGACTTGCATTTCTAACCACCTGTTTTACCTTCCCCTGGGAATTAAGCATATTAAAGTTAAATCAAATAAGTCTTTTTCTCCCACCCAAAAGTAAAAATTTAGTTAAGCATTTCAGAATTGTTTTGCTTAGTGAAATAGATTCATACCTTATTTTGCCTCACTCCAAACAACGGATTAAATCTGGTTATTAAATAAATTTCACCTTTTACTTTGTGTTCCTGTATTGTTTTGACTAAAACATCACATTCCCTTTAAGTAATGTGAAAACATAACTGAGGAACCCTAATTTTGGAATTTTATATTTAATTCATGAGTGACTCTCATCTTCTGTGGGGAAAGCACTTTCTTCTGCTCCTACTCACTGCTTGTAATGCAAACTGTACAAGGAGAAGCAAAAGCAAACTATGGAGTCACATTTCTTTTGTCAGAAGACAGAAGTTGTCTGGATGACTGTGTACTCCTTGGACATTGAATACTTGAATTTTTCTTTTACCCATGCTACACTGGTGGGTTTGTTTTAATCTGGTAAAGTGCCTTCTGCTCTAAATCCATAGGGGGAATTATTATAGCTTCAAGATACTCTTAGAGAAGAGTTAGAGCAAAAATTAAATAAATGGGTAAAACAGTTGAAAGACAGGCAAGAAGTACATCATATAAAAGACATTAAACAACTTGAGAAGCACAATTAAGAAGTGGTACTCCTAACAATAAATTCCTAGTTTACTGAAAAGGAATTTTATGTACGTATGTTGGTAAGCATTTCACAGAGCTAGAACAGCAGAATTTGGTCAAAAGACCTAAATAGACATATCCTAAAATCTTTTTTGCAGCACCTTACTTCTAGGATTCTTCTGCAAAGTGAAGTTAATTCTTCTTTGACAGTTACATCTCACTTAGGAAAATTAAATTCATTATGTTTACATTTTTCCCCTGTAGCTTGAGTCCTTCCCCAAGGATTAGTTTCTGCAGCCAGCTATCAAATCAGTCTTCAGATTTCAAAGCAGATTAGAAAGTTTAGATCACACTTTACCCAGAAGTTTCTATAATTCTTTTAAGCCTCCCTTCCTGAAAGGTCAAGTAGGTCAACAGAAATGTAGGACCTGAGTCCTGTAGTTACCAATCTGTCAAAATGAGCATCTCTACCTCAATGAAATATATTTTACACAGTACCTTCTATTTTAATCCTAATATTTAAGGTCTTAATTGTATTTTTGCAGTAGGTGCAAGAGAAATATTTTTATATACGCCTTAGTTTACATTTCAAAGTACTGTTATTCACTTCAGATCTTCACTCAATAGAAAGGTCAGCTGATTTCCCAAGCTTTCTCCCCAAAACTTGAAAACAGAACACAACATACAAACTAAAACACTGCCAGAATCTGCAAGTGACCAGGAAACATACAAGACTCCAGCGCTGGAAAAGCCTAATTCACTTGTAAACTCCTTGCATGAGCACATAGTTTGCAATTACTTGCAATACACAGTGGAAAACAACTCGCAGGTTTCATTTACATTAATCTGAAGTCTTTGTCAGAAAGACTTGCATACAACACACAGAATCTTAGATGAACTCTACTGTGGATCATAAGAAAAATGAAAAACAAGTATTTACTTTCAGTGTCTCTGCATTTTCCAATACAGGAGTTCAAAATATTTCAGCACCATGCATTTAAATCCATAATTAACTCACATCCACCTCAAGATATCTGATGCATAATAAGTGAGAGTGCACAGGGCACATGCCCAGTGATGTGGAACTCATGGGTAACACACAAATGACTTCACATCAGAAGTAGAATGCTGTTTCTGAAATGAACTATAAACTGCTGGGTAATTTCCTAGAGAAAGTAAGGGAAATATATCAAAGGCACACACAGAGATACAAATTCTTCTTGAAAGAATAATTACTTTACATAGGCACCTAGGCCTTAAGGTAAACCTAAAACACATTTAGGGTCTCCAGGTGCTTTTTACACCCTTTAGAGAGCACAAAGCTGTAGCAATATCTTTAATGTTTTACTTCATTATTTGCATGCACATGGAACAAGATCAAGGAGATTCTTCAGCTTATTTTGGTTCAGCTTTTCTCTTTATTCAATGAGAGTTCCACTGATGCTAACATCAAAAGAAATTGGACTTTGAATTCAAGGACAAGATACCCCTCAGTCATCAGCTTTCCAACACATTAAGGTGCACAGTGTGCCACAATAAATACTATTTTAAACTGGTCAATGGTGCATCAACTGTACATAAATGTGAACTGTCTCCAGTGTGAGACTGCCAGCAGTCTTCATTCTCTTCACTCTTAGTCCAATGAAATGTCACCTTCATCCATTTTAGCATACATGTTAAGAACATTGGCAGTTCCCACTGTGCTTTAAAATTACATTTAAACGTTCTAGCTATTAAATTCCTGATAAATTCTTCTGCTTTCTCTTTAATAAAGGTATCTGCCTCTCATTTCCTAAACAATGCAATTTGCCTACACCTTGAGCATCACACAAGAGGTATTGCAGCACCAAGGCATTGTTTTAAGTTAGTATAACTAAATCACAGCTACAGTCACATCTGAAACATCAGGCCTACCTGCCGTAGCAATAGGCTTTAAAAACACCTCCCAGCGTGACTCCGGCCTCTCACAAAGATACAGTGTATTGTCTAGGCTGGGGATGACATAATGAAAACTGTGCAATCAGCAAGACCAGACCAGAAATCTTCTCACACTTCACCCTCACCCTCTAAGGCATTTAAGCTCTTACCAGACACCTTAAATAACAGCACTTTAGCACAGGGAAGGCAAGCATCACTTGAATTTCTCCATTTAAAGAGACTCGCAGAACGGCCTATAACAGCGCTAGTAGAGAAGCGACAATTTGCACAGAACAAACAACCGGTACCAGCCCATCAGCCGGGGCCGCGCTCCGCACACCGGGACACCTGCCGTGCAGCGGGGGTCGGACAGCAGCGGGGGCCGGCACTGCGGCAGCTCCGTGCGGGCTCCCCTCCCGCCCGCCCGCGGCTCCCGGACCGCCGAGCGCTGCCCGCGGGACCGCGGCGCCACCGCTCCCGCCCGGCGACCCAGGGCGCTCCAGCCCGGCCCCCGGGGCACAAATCCGGCCGCATCCCACCCGATCTGCCATCGGCCCGGCAGTCCGCCCCTCTCCAGGCCCGTCGCTGCCCGCATGAGGGCAAGGAGCGAAGGGAAACAGAGCGGAGGAGGAAGACACCCGAGGCGGCTGAAGAACTGGCGCGCCTCCCTCACCTTCGTCAGCTGGGCGATCTTCTTGCTCATTTTGAAGTGCAGGTCCGGGCTGTGCTCGGCGCCCAGCCCCGCCTGTGCCGAGCCCGAGCCGAGTTTTCCCGCGCCGGGCGCGGAGCCGCCGCCGTAGCTGTGCTGCGGCTGCTGCCAGCCCATGCCCGGGGTCGCCATCTTCGCCGCCCGGCCGCCGCCGCCGCTCGGGCTCTCTGCCGCCTGCCTCGCCGGGGACCGAGCCCGGAGCCCGGCCGCGATCCGCTGCGCCAGGCGGCTCCTCCCGCCCCGGGCGCTTCCCTGAGCCGCCGCCCCCGCCGGACTGCGGCGTCAAAGCTCTCGGGGACGCTGCGAGAAGAGGCGCCAGCCTCTCCTCCCCTCGCGGCCGGGGGGGCTCGGTCCGGGGGCCGCGCTTGCCGGGCCCGCCGCCGCGCTGTTTACGCCGCGCGCCCCGCGTCACTCGCCGGGCCCGCCCGCGCGCTCCCCGCCCGCGCGGCCGCGCGCGCCGCCCCTCGGTCCCCCGAGTCGGGAGCCGGGAGCCGGGATCTGGGATCTGGGATCTGGGATCTGGGATCTGGGATCGGCCCTCCTGTGGGACGGGGCGGAGATGGCACCTCGGCCTCTGAGCCCGGGCACGACGCGGGGGAGGGCCGGGGTTCAGCCAGCGCTGCCCCTCCGCTGCGCCCAGCGCCCCAGGCTTCTCCTCGTGGGAAGGGAGCCCTGGGCGTGTGGCGGGGGATGCCCGGGGCAGGGCACTGCGGGGCGGGGTGTGCGAGGGGACCCACAGGAGGAGCAGCAGGAGGTGGCACGGGCAAGGAGCACGGGAATTTGGAGCAGTAGCACGGGACCGGCACGGTTAGCTCGGGTTTTGAGGGAAGTTAGGACTGGCCTCTTCTCCCAGGCAATTAGAACGAGAGGCAACTCTTAAACTGCTCCAAGGGAGCATTAGGAGGAATTCCTTCACAAAAAGGGTGGTAGGTGTTGGAATGGGCTGGGCAAGGGAGCGGAGGAGTCGCTGTCCCTGGGGGTGTTAAGGAGGGGACGGGGCGCTGAGTGCCGTGGTCCGATTGACAAGGCGGTGCTCGCTCTCAGGCCGGACCCGATGGTCTCAAAGGTCTGTTCCAACTCAACATTCCGTGGTGACGCGATCACAAATGCTGGGGTGGCCCGCCCGGGGGTGGGTCGTCATCCAGCTGGGCCGGCCGGTCTCTCCCGGGTCACAGCCCCAGCTCTGCAGCGCGCAGCCGGGGTTAGCGGGCCCATGGACACGGAGCAAAGAGCCAGAGGGGATCCGCACCTGGATTCAGCACGACCTTTAGGGTGGGTTTGATTGCTGCTTTTATAACTTCCCATCCTGCGCAACTCCGGAGAACTGCCACCCTCTTTACGAATTTAACATCTCCTTGCTAGGCTGTGGCCTCGTGAGAATATATGTATTAATGTGTTTGGACATCTGATTCCCGGATTAACAGTCTTCACAGAGTCCTCGGTACTCTCTGTTGAGCAGTTTATCTTTTTACTGCTTTTTTCCTCTCCTAAAAATCTCTTCTTTGCCTGCATTCTCTGTAGGCAGGCAGAGGTAACAAAGAGGCAAACCACAAAAATACACAGCTAAATCTGTGGTTCTCAACAGTGTTATGGAGGAAAGCATCACATAGCATTTGCAAATCAGAGAAGTAGGTGGAATAGTAGAGTATAAGAAGAGATCCATATTACAGAGCAATGTGCCTCACTTGCTAATAAAGATCCATGCTTATGTTGCATAATAAATAACCAACTAAACCTGAACTGCCAGTGCAAACCTGAGGTCATGGGGTAAATGAGGTTCTTTGATGCATAAACTGGTCACTGTCCAGAAGGCACAATCAGATGTTGCTACTTTTATACAGCTTGATTTTGAGAGTATGAGAGAAATACTTGCATTCAGTTCGCAGTTTCCATGCATCAACACACTAGGTGAAAGGTGTTCAAAAAAGTCAGAGTTTCTGGGGAAAGTCTCTTACAATGAAATAAATAATTCGCCCAAACTATTTAGGATAACAAGGAGACTAAGAAATAACTGAATAACAGTCTAAAATAGCTGTATTGACTTAATTCAGAATTTGTATTGTCCAGGAAATTCTGACACTGATTTATTTTTTTTCCTTCTGAAGTGTCCCATTCTGGCAACAGAGAACAAAGGACAGATGGTGCCTACCCAGACAGTGATTCATACAGATGAAATACAAGGGGAATAAAGAATATTAGGAACATCTGTTTCAAATCTGTGTCCATGAATAGCACATACTGTTAATTCAGTTTTATCAAATTAAAAAATAATTCAGTGGCAGATGAGACTGATTTTTCATGTCTAGGAAGGTCGAACTGCTAATGAAAGCAGTAGACTGATTGTGGAGGCCTGGCTGCAGGTAATGATTGTTTCTGGCTGCATCTATGACATTGGGCAAACTTCTTAAATCTCATGTAAAAAGACACATCCTTTAATTTACCTAATAATGCCCCAATATGAAGGAATGGCTGGCTCAATTTATTAGTGCTCCTAGAAATCTCAAGAGTTGCAGAATATATTAATTTTAATCTACACATTTAAAGATATTTTGGATATATTTATTTTTTAAATAAATTAGAGCAGTTTGGATTTGCTAACATTTCCTCTGAGACAAAAAGATTGGATTTTTTTCAGTTTCTTTTAAGCAACCACTTTTGCTGTAGTTCATATTGGTCCCAAATCATTGTTTTGAAGCATTTTGAAGTGATTTATATGGCCATGCTTGTATGTTTGACAAAACAGTCAAATGCATTCAATTTTTGTCTCCTCCTTCCACTGAGATACCAAATACTAAGTTTTGTCTAGGTGATTTTAAATTTTTAAAGAAGTGATTAAATATTCTTCGTCAATATTTCATGTGCCATTTAGTAGTTAGCTTATTCATATTTTTTCAAGCTTCTCTTTACACATTTTATGCCTTTAGAGCTCAGATGGTGACTGCTAAGTTCTTTTCCTTTCAGGTCTGCACGGGTAGGATAAAGCCTGTTTTCTTTAAGGTTGCTGATGAAAGGGAAGGCAATGCAGCAGCACACTCAGGATCCTAGTGGGTTTTTCCTTGGTGGGATTTAACGTCTCATCAGCACAGTGGGATCTGTAGCAGTGAAGGTCTCCCAGGGCTGGGATGGCTGAGGCCAGGCAGAGGCAAATGAGGAGACAGCGCTCAGGGTTTGCTGAAGGGTGCGCAGAGCGTTGGAACGAGGCTCCTGATGCGGATCATTGCTCCAGAGCTGCGCAGCAGAACCTTTAGTGTCCCTGTCACCACCGGCTTACATCACTGAGACACAGTTTGTATCTCTCCCGTGTCCCCCTGGGACTGTGGACACTGTGTAGGAGTGCTCTGGGTGTGGAAATCTACCTGTGCTTTTTTATATCCTACTGCCTATCTATTTATCTGCACATTTGCTTTTCAGATATTCTGGTATGTATGTAATGTTTTCTAAAATTATGAAATACCATCACTGGGGTTTGAAAAACCAGGAAAAAAATTTCATTTACACTCAATCTGCTGGGAATATTATGGATTACAGGTTTCTGTGTGCATTAACCCTCCTTTATTTACCTCATCACAGCTCTGACTAAGATAAATGTATGCAATCACTGTATGCCTTATTTTCAAGCCATAGGCACCAAACTCCCTCTCTGACTCTTCATAGACAGAAAATGTTACAAGGGCTAAGCTTGCTTTGTGCTAATGTCTTTTGACAACTCTGAAGATGTCAGGAAGTCAGCAGCTTTTTCTGAAGGGACAGTTAACAAGAAATTTGACCCACTGGTCTATGCAGGTTTTTGCTATTTAATTTGTAAGCCTGCAACTACAACTCCGAACAGAATTTTCAATTTTTTTTGTATATGTGTATGAATAAAGTAACTAAATACTTAAAAATATTAAATATAGACTAGTTACTTAAAATACTGAGATTCTTAAAAAACCCTCTTTATTTCTACCAGAATTCTAACTAATGATTTATTATGTACATACCTCCAGTTTATATGCAGGTTTCATTATTTTCATAAATTAGGAATTCACCATTTAAAAGAATAGTATAAGATATTCAAAATAATAACACAGCTTAAACATATCTGTCATTCCTGGTTTAATTTTCTGGCCCAAACAAAACTGGTGGAATATAATAACTGAATAAGCCCATGGTGTCCTACTTTAACATAAAGACCTCATTGCTAAGGCTGAGGTTAATCTAGGATGCTGAGGTTTCTGTGTAAGAAATCATGCAAAACCATTTTGTTTTGAAAGTGTACAAGTAACAAAGGCTTCTTCTGTTAGCTGCAGATAATTATGTACAGGGGCGTATTTCCACATCTGTAAAGGATCAGAGTGCCCAAAATTGTCTCGCTGTGGTCTCATATACAATCATGAATAAAATGTGGGGGGAGGAGAAGAACCAAACAAAAATAAAAATTAAGTATCCTAATGTCTTTGAAATAATCTTATGACCTTTTAATTTGTGGTTTAGCAAGACTGTGATTTATGGAAGATGAACAATCAGATCACCATTTCAGGGTACTCCCTCTGAGTAGTTCAGTCATTTCCTTCTTGCCTCTGTGTATGCAAGTAATATTTCAGTCAATATGACCCTGTAGCACAGGATGACAGGCACAGGTTTATGACTATACCTGGTAGATCTTTGGTTTTTTCTTTTTTTTTTTTTTGGCTTTATAATTTTATGGCTCTACATTGATTTGGCCTTCAAAGCTTAGAAAACTCGACCCCTGCAAATCTTGAGCTAATTAATATGTGTATAAAACTTGGCATAAATTGAATTTTTCAAATAAGAAATCAGAGAATGATGAACACATACCTGATAAAATTGTGGTCTTTATTATGGCTTTTTGCCCATCTAGGAAACTGTTAGTGTGAGGAAAATAATTTAGGTCACCAAATCCTAAAAGGAATGATGCCATTTTATGCATCTGTCCAAACTGGAACTACTGTCAAGATATGATGAAGGAGCAAATATTTTTGCCTGAAACTTGTGAACAAGCATATTTGAAAGACTGGAGGTTTTTGCTGATTCTTTGAAAAAAAAAATTTCAGATACTGTAAAGATGTGCACTAGCACACAGAAAGATTCCCATGAGCAACTATCTCCAGATACTTCACTCTTTCTTTAAATCCACTTATACCTTGTCTTGCACAATATTTTTATCCTCACATGGAGAATATATCCTCACATGCAACTGGAGGCATATGGGTTTTTATTAGAAAAAATAACGATAATCCTCTCTTTTACATCAATTAGTTTTAAACAGTAAAGACATTTCTAAAGCACAAAAGAGTAGTTAAGGATTGAAAAGTTTAAGAAGATTAATAAGAAAAGTGTAAGGTTCTTTCTTCTGATATAGCTCTCTCTTTAAATACTTCACTTGTCTGTTTTTTAAGCTTGTACCTACATTTTTTTTCAGCAAGGAAGTTCTCTTTTAAAGAAAAATTACAGAGAAAACACAGATCTGTTTTACAGACAAAGCAAAAAAAATAAGCCAAACAAAAACCTCAAAGCAGCAGAAGAAGCAGGAGCAAAACTAATGCTTTGGGAAAAATATCTCACTGCTTACACCTGACTGCCCTTCACAGAGACAAGTCACACAAAGGAAGTCTTGTTGAATCCCTCGATGCTTTTCTGGAAGTAGCTGAGATACAGCTAGGGAAAACACACTTCAAATGTAAAATACTTTTTCTCTTGTTTCAGAAAAGATCTCATACATTTGTGTTCTCTTCAGCTGCAAAGATAGGGAAGACTGGATGAATCCTCAGTTAAATATGAATCTTACTACTACTACTACTACTACTACTGTTTCTCATATTTCTCATAACTTTTTCTTTGTCAAATACTATTTCAGTCTGGATCCTTTCTAGTTTATTAGGGCAGGAAACCTTTTGCCAACATCAAGAAAGCAGCTACACACATAAGAAAAACAACTCTTGCTTTTCCCGTCAAAAGAGAGAACCAAACCTATCAAACAGAGAACTTAAACCTATCAGTGCTCACCGCTGGACAGAAAATTAATAAGACAACTGGTCATTACAAAGCCAGAAAATTCATTTAAATGGTAATAGTACCTGTACAGAATATTTTGTGCCATCCAGCTGCACCAAGATGCAGAATGTAACTCTATGGAATCTCTCAGTAACAGGCTTTTAGTAATGAGTCACTTCATTTCCAGCTTAGAGACAGTATTTTGGATAGCAAAATGTACTTTTTGAAGTAAGCCTTCTGACTCTAAATAATGTTTCATTTTGCCTTTTCATGGGGTTTTTGGGTTTGCTTTTTTAATACATGGTACACATTTGGTTTAAATTGTCAGCACAGTCCTTGAATAGGATGTGACAGTCCTTGTAGTCTCTCATGTCACCTGCAAATACTTAACATATAAGCTACTGCTTCAGTCTTCTTCCTAACAAGTTTTCTCATTTTATTTTGTTCTCCTTTTTTACTTTATGGATGTTTTTTGGTTATTAAAAATTAGACCGAAAACTGGAAAGCTGGAAGGTCAACCAAAGGCAAGTACATCAGAGGAATGGTAGATGGACAGGAGGAAAGGAACAGAAGGGCCTTGTCTGAGTTTGGACCCTCTGGGACAAGGCTGGCCTTTATGATAAGGAATAAGAGGCCAAAGAACATGATTTTCAAATCAGGCCTGCCCAGCAGGACTCTCACAGTGAATTTAGCAGGCTTTAAAAGAACTACCATTCTTTCCTGCACAACTTGTGTAAATCAACCTGGTTGATTCCACTCCCTGAAATACGTCAAACCAAATCCTGACTTTAATGTTTCAAATCAATTTTTCTAGATTAATACTACAAATAAATTTTGGGATGCAGAGAAAGCTTCATTTAATTTCTCTGTTGAAACTCAAGTTGTAGGCATATTTCTGGACATGAAAATGTAAATTTATCAACATATGTTAAATCTAGCATACTTTCTATTATGTGGAATTATCTACTGCAGAGGAGATGTCCAGTATTGCATTCCATATTGGAATATAAATCTAATCATCTGCCTAAGACAGATTTAGTCAAGTAGTATTTTTGGTTTTGCTCACGGACAAAATAGCAGATAGAACAAAATTTGATGTATTAAGTAAAGTTGAATTTGGAAGTTTTAATCACAGACTGTTAGTCTTTTATATTATGCTCCTCTGATAATAACTTATTAAGGAGACTGTTCAGATTAGAAAATGAATACATTTCACTTAATTCAATTAATACAGTCATATTAATCTTCATTACAATGAAAGCATTCCTATTGAAAGGAGCAATGACCTTTAGTAGACTATTGGAGTTTCTCCCAGGGATGCATTAAGTAATCTTACTAACTTCTGCAGTGTTTCTCTAAGGACTTAATTAAATGGAAGGGAGTGCCATGAGTGAGGCTGTCTTGTTTCTGATGCAAATGCTACAGTGAGCTCAGAAAGGAGACAAATACAAGGAAATCTGCATTGCCTTTTAGTAGCGACTGGTAAAGATTACTTTGGTATATTAATGTGACTTGCTCAGTTCAATCCTGACATGCCTTAAATATGCTGTATTTGTTGTACAGAAATGTAATTCACTTATTTTCTCTTTAGGGGAAAAGCATCTTTATAGGTTAAAATATAAAAATCATTCTGACCAATAAAAATACGTGATAAAAAATCCTAAACTACTGTGATTGAGAATAAGACACTGACCTTCCTGGGAAAATCTGGCTGACTGATGATGTTTGTTTGATTTTGGCATCATTATTGCCAGTTGGTGTTTATTACATCTATTGTGCATTTTGAGGAAAAAATCCTCAGTGGGAAAAAGCAGCTAGAGTGACTGTCCCCAGCTGCTGAATTATGCTGCTCTCAGCACCTTGATCTAGCATCTCATATCTGTCCATGGTGTTGGCCAAGACCCAGAAGCATGCACTCCCAACCCAGACAGCCAGTTGTACCCTGGGCTGCATCCAAAGCAGTGTGACAGCAAAGATGATTAGAGGATGGAGCACCTCTCCTATGAGGAAAGACTGAGAGAATTGGGTTTGTTAGCCTGGACAAGAGATGGCATAGGCGTGGTCTAAGTCTGGCCTTCCAGTACCTAAAGGGAGCCTAAAAAACCGAGAAGGATTTTATACAATGGCATGTAGTGACAGAGAAGAGGGAATGGCTTCAAACTGGCAGTATGTTTAGATTAAATGTTGGGAAGAAATTCTTTACTGTGTGGGTGATGAGGCACTTGAAAGGGGCTGTCTTGAGAAGCTGTGGATGCCCCGCCCCTGACAGTGTTCACGGCCGGGTTGGGTGGGACACTTTAGCCTGCTTTAGTGAAAAGTGTCCCTGCCATGGCAAGAGGATTGTAAAAAGGTGATCTTTAAGGCCTTTTTCAACCCAGGCCATTCTATAACTCTATGTTTCTAGGAGCACAGGTACAGAGTGAGGAAGGGCAAGGATTTAGTTCACTATTTTTTATGTTGGCATTAATTTTGTCCCATACATGTACTCATTCAGATTTCAGGATGCCTATAAAATTCCTTTGGCCTTGGTACAGGCATATTCGATGAAATGTAATTATTTTTTTGGTTTTTTTTGTGCGATCGTCAGTGGAAGATTGGACAGGACAGTTGAAAGTCCTGCGGAGTGGCATAGTTTAACTACAGTGCATGTAAAGGCACCAAAAGCACCAGGGCTGCTCAGGTTTTTTCATTTTCCCTCAGTACCAATGGGATCACTCAGAAGCAGCCACAGAAATGCTCCAGCAGGGAAGTTCAAACAGATGGCTGGTGTAGCTCTGATCCCGCCCTCAGGGTCATTCTGCAGAGCAACACAGACAACATTTGTCACTGTATTTCTCACTATGCTATTGGAAATGGAGATGGGTTGCTTCAAGGGTTTTACTTTGAATGTGGCTAATTAATCTCCAACATTGGTTCAGGATTTTCTGTTCCACATACTTATCTCTGGTCTATTCCTTGACACATGTGAATTCAAATTGCTGTATCTTGCCAATGTATTTTGGGGGATTTGAGCATACAGATTTGGAGACTAGAGAGGATTGTGGTTATGCTTCAAGAAGGAAGAAAGATAGGCTGGCATATTCCCAGAAAATTGACAGTTGTACTAAAACTGTATTGAAGCCACAAAAGCTGTGCACAAGTGTCAATATTCAAGTAAAAAAGGCTTTTGTAAAGGTTTTGTTACTGCCGAATAGTCAAAGACTTCTTTTGAAATTAAATGTGTTGAAAACTGCAATATTTTAAGGTTTATCTGCGTATGCAGGTTGCTGACTGAAAGTCCCATTTTATAGAAGTGTTCCGTAGAAATTGTGGTTAAGGGAGGATAAAGAAGAGTACTTATAGATTATTACTGGTCTTCAATTAAGCTGTCAAAATCAAGAAACATAGCTCTTGATTGTATTGTAGTCTAATGAAACTGATACAGTAACCATTAGGGACAGGGAAAACAGAACAGTTATCTGGCCCAAATCAGATAAGCTGTAATTATTCTAGCTTCTTGTGTCCATGCATATTATCCAGTGACTTTTCCATTATTATTCACAGTGGTGATGATTTGAGACCTGCTTGCCAGACACCCAGATTTGAACTGAAGGGTGAAGAATTGCCATGTATCTGGATTAAAGTGCAGCAGGCTCGAAAATGTCCCATTGTGCTCTGCTTCAAATCAGCAGCAACACAGCTTGCATTCAGCAGAATGCAGGGTTCCCTGTTCTTGACAGGGAGCCTGACTCCCTCAATAATACTTAAAACTTTGAAAGGGATCAGGATTAGTGCTGCATATGCTTGGTTCTGTGAGAGATTTACTTTGGGAAAGGGCTTTCCTCAAAAGCTAAAATACATTTTACCCCAAATCAGCATAAACTTATGTTTCAGTATATCATGCATATACATTTCATAAAAACCATCATATCCTGTTTGATCCATAATCAAGCTAGTTTATAAACACCTAAATGTCAGTGTTTTTTATTATTATGAGAAAATTTTGTAAATTTATTGAAAAATGTTTTTATTAATAAAAGGTACAGATAATTTCCATGATAGAATAGTACTTAAAAACAAATAAAAACTATGTTCTTCCTCACAAAGCATATAAAATGCTCATGATCATCTTTTGAAATTTATAAACACTAAAAATGTAAAAATTATATATTGCTGATAGTATTTTTTTTACAGCATTATTTATTTTTACTTTACATCTTAGTTACAAGTTCCCCTAATTATGATAATAAAATCTAGTTTACTTGCTTGTAAACATATCCTGTTAGATATTAAGAAAAGAATTCTGAAATAATTATTACAACTCCTTGTATGCTGAGCTAATCACTCACAGCAGTTTATCAAATTTCACATAAATCTATGTTTTGAACATTAAAAGTTTCACGATTTGTAGGACTAGAACTACATAAAGCTAAATAAATATTTACAATGCTTAAAAAAAAAGTCATAAAACAAAGCATTTGTATATCAAGAGTTACTTCCTAAATAATTTTTTAGAGTCAAGGATGTGACAGAGCAATGTGGTGTCTCTGAAGTAGAAAACCTAAAGGTCAAGAAAAGGAATTTACATCAAGTCTTCATCCACTTAGACTGAGCTTGGTGGTTAGAGCCTCAGTCCAGCAGGAACATTCTTGGCTTTGAATATTCAAGCCCAGTATTTAAGATCACTTTCACTTGACCAGAGTCTTGCTGTGCACTACCAGTCAAATACAGAAACCCATGAGGAATTTTTAGTATCCAGTTTTTTGAGCCCACCATAATTTTCAGAGAATTTTGCAAAGTAAATAAGTCAGAAAAAAAAAAAATATATCTTTTAGTAGCCCACTTCCTAGCTGATCTTTAGTCAAACAGTTTGTCAACATTTCACAGGAGGATAAAAGTATTTTAATTTTTTTTAAATCAGGAGTGTCATTTCTCCACAGTTAAGTTGTCCATAGCATTCTCAAACATCATTCAGGTATGACATTCACAGGGCTTAATATTAGTCTAAAGTTATTTGGCTTTGTTTTTTTTTTTTTTCCTTGCCAGAACCAGTTAAATATTTGAGACTGAAAGTCCAAAAAGCACAATAAACTTTGTAGGAATAATAACACCTTAATCTTTTGGAATATAAAAATCTGTGAGCCTTTAAAACATAGTATTCAAAACAAACTTTGAAGAAAATATGGTAATTCCAATATTTATGGAAAGTCCAGTTTGTCTTTAAAACACCCTCACTTCTTCTGAAGTACTTTAGGAAGTGTACTGCATAATTTCTAATGCCAGTTTTCTGCATAGTTACTTAAGGACAAGCTTTCATTTTCTAAAACCCAGAGTACTGTTTCAAAGATCTTCTGTAATAAATAAACCCCATATCTATGGAGAGCTCTGTCTTCCCATGGGTTGGCAGCTGGTTTTGCACTGTTTGCCACAGAAGCTTTTTGATGCTGGACTACACTAACTACTGAATGACTACCCACTATTTTGGGAAATTTCCTGGGGAAAGAGGTCATATGCTAATTCCACACTTTTATATTCTGCATCATATCAACCCTCATAAAGATATCTTAAGTCTTGAACACTTGGTTTATTTCAGGGTAAAATAATTTGCCTTTCTGAACCCTTTTTGTAAGCCAGAGCTTCTGCTGCAGCACAAATGGGTCCATCAGAGTTGTGAGCAGCTCTCAATTTGGCACACACCCAAACCAGAGTGCAAGGCCAACTAGATATTGAGAAGTGAGTGACTGATTCTACCCCATGTAGCTGTCATACAGTGTGTTCTCTGGAGAGATGTCAAATTTGCCAGAGCAGGAATTGTAATAAAAATAGGCTCAGATCATGTCCTGCAGATACAGTGGAAAAAGCCTTGATGCTAAAAGATAAAGCTCTGTAATACACTAGTGTTAAAGAACACCTTCAGGGTTGCATGTAACCCATATATGTAAGGGGCAAGAATACTAACTTGTACTTGCCTAGGTGGAAAGCCACTGTAATGAAACAGTGATTTTTATTATTGCTCATAACCACCCTATTTAAATTCACAGATAAATGCAGGCTTACAGTTTAAATTATAACCTACTTGACATGTACAAGAATATGATACTTGTGCTCTAAAATAAAATTCTTGGAGTAAAAAAGACTGTGGCACAATTCTTAGTCTATTTTTGAGGAACCAGAACATCTATGTCTAGTAAAAGATGTAAGTGATATTTAGAGAAAGAATATAGAGATTTTGTTGTCATCTTGTTTGCATATCTATGCAAAGTGTGAAAACTAATGGAAAATCTATACACAACTGTTTGTTCATTAAAAGAATATTTTAATTCTTCATGCAAGGAATTAATGTTTATTTTATAATAATATATAATTCAGCTGCCCCACTCTTATCTAACATTACTCAGGGATAAAAGTGTCAGATCCAGAAATACTGCCGACCACTCAAACTCACTTTTCATCAAAAACCAGTTCTTTCAGAATTATCAGTCAGCCTTACATGATTATCATGCTCTTATCTTTGTGTTTGGTTTGTAAATTGCCTTCCATTTATTTCCTTTTCAGTCATGAAGAATTAAGGAAACTATACTACTGCCTATTTTTGATTCTAGTCCTCAATTACTTTAGCTAGTCCATAAATATTTAATTAAATTGATTGTATATTTCTTGTTGGGGTTTTTTGGTAAACATTTTGTTGTCAACAGCAGAGACAGTCCAGATTAGTGTGCAGGTTAATTCCCTCTGTGTTGGAAAAAGAAAAATTTGTTTGAATGGGAATACATAATGGTATTTACTTCCATGCTAGACTTTCCCTTGGAGAAAGAAAAATATGATTCCAAGTTGCACCTTAGAGAAATTGCTTAGCATTGCCAGATAGCAGTATTTAGGGGGGAAAAAAATCAATGAACAGACACTAAAAAGAATATTAAGATGCTTATTTTCAACTGCTTTTCTTATAAAAATGTGAGGAACTTTCTAAATATTATGCTATCAGTAGGCTACCAATACCTTCAATTATAAACTACATTAAATGCATTTCTTTTTTATGAAAAGGGTTTAAAGATGATTATACCTTTGTACCTGTGTATAAATAAAACCTCAGTTCTTTGCACATATCTTAGAATTTCTATACTGTGCTATGTATCCCACTTACGTCTTCATCATTATCAGTTACCCATGCTAAAGAAGCAAATGCCATACCAAACACCAAGTAATTTAAAAATAATTTTATAATAAATTACTTGAAATATTTTATGGAATGTGCCATTGAAAACATGTTCTCCTCCCACATCATTTTTACAAAAATAAAAGAGAGAGGAGAAAAACATAGGAAAAAAAAAAAAAAAAAAAAAAAAGAAGCATTTTTACTCAGGAGAGATTAGTTCTGCAGCTCCAAGTATTTCCATATTTAAGAAACTAAGTATGAAAAATAGAATGGGTTTGACATGGCTGAAGAGAAAAGATAGTAACCTCTATTTGAATTCCTGCAGCTTCTGCAATTTATTTCTCCTCAGTGAGCACAGTTCTGAAGTTGCCTTCACCAGATACTAGTCCTGGACTAGAGGAATAAGCCAAACATAATTTCATCCTAGGAAAGGACCAAAATAAACTACCAGCATTGTGTTTTGATAGAAAGAAGATGCAGAATACTACTGAGAAACCTCTTTAACTGACATCCAGCACTTCAAAGAATCAGTCATTCTAATAGTATAGCTCTAATTTAGAATGTAGATGACATGGTAATTTTGTGGTTTGGCATGATATCAGAGCATCTAGTGAGACTGAACATTCTGCTTTTACAAAGGCAGTTCCAGATCTCCAGTTCAACCTGTATCACCTAGAGAAAACTGCTTTTACAATGCTCTTACAAGTTCTTACTGATACCAGTTTCATGTTATGGTCCCAAGACAAGTGTACAGAAGAACATAACACTATGAGTAATTACATAATAGTAATGTAATCAAGATTTGACATCCTAACAAGTGAAAAATCCATCTTAATAATTTCAAAATACTTGTCCATCAAGTATTGCTTCCTCACTATTATATAACGAAACAATCTAGATTTCTCTATTTCCCTGGATCCTTTCCAATTAGTTGTGGCATTTTCTGTACTTCCCAAACCCTTCAGATAGTAAGAGTGCCTTTGGACTGCTGAATGTTACTTTTCAGTCTTGCACACATTTATAAAATATAAAAATGAAACCAAACCACAGTGGTAATGAACCTGTCACCCATGATTTCCTTCTAAGATATTTCTGTAATTATTATTTCCTTTTGTTTTTCTCCTCTGCAGCATTTCTACTTTGGTGCCTCTGTCCCTATTTGAAAACTAGCATTTTTTCACACAAAAACCACAAATTTAAACTTAAAATTAATGGATCAGCTTTAAAGAAATGCACAGAAAGTTGTATTTCAAATAATTTGTGAAATTATGCTTGTAATGTTTTCTGGTTAAATGACTGCTAAAAAGCAGGATTACATATCATAGAAATAATTGATATATATATCTATGTTAATCCATTTTAGCATGACTTACTCTTCCATACTTGAAGGCAATAAGATGTGAGTAAAAAGGAAAGGAATTTCATGCATTATTATATGCAAAACTTATTTAATGCATTTTGCTTCTCCATACTATCCACAAGGAAAAGACGGGTTACACACAGAAGGCCAGGTGTTAGGGCAAGCCATTTTTTACTGATGACAATTCCATTCTCTGATAATTCTTACAATGTCTTGTGCAATCTTAATATTAGACGTGAAGTCAGTAGACTACATCAGCTAAAAATCTCTTTAATGAAAGACAGTTTCCTTCAAATATTTTTCAATGAAGTAGTTCTGACACAAAGTATTCATACCCAGACAGGTTTGTAATTCTAAGCATTGCTAGAGTAATTCGGGTTAGGAGGCTCTGGACCAATCTTCTGCCTTAAACAGGCTCAGCTGTGAGGCCAGGCTGTGTCTGGTTAGGGCTGGAAAGCCTCCAGTGGTGGAGGCAGCACAGCTTCCCCTGGCAGCCTGCTGCTACTCTGCCTTGCTGTCCTCATGGAGAAGCTTTTCCTTACATGCAGTTTGAACCTCTCTTATTTCCATCTATGCCACTGTCATAAATCCTTCTGCCACGCACCACTACAAGGCTCCATCTTCTTGATAACTCCCTTGTAGGTATCAGCAAATTGCTGTTGGATCCTCCCTAAGCCCTCTCTTCTCTGGGCTGAACACACTGCAAACAATGCATTTGCAAATCCATTCTGACTAGCTTCTAAAGAAAGCATTAGGAACAGGCACTAGCTTGCATTATTTATGGTTTTGGCTTTGGTTTTATTTAAGGGTTATCTGACATGTCCCTCCCTGTGGTTCTTTGTTTTTGGTTGAACTCTACTTTAGGCATGTGGCTATTGTGTTAACCAGCATTATATCCTGCTGCAGCATTTATCCTGCAACCTTTAGCACACCTCATACTAGCTGACTCATCATCCTATGTGATAAACATTCCCTCTTCCTAGTAAAGGACAATATCCAAAACAAAATATGATAGTCTTAAAATAATAAAATTAATAAAATAAAAATTGAACAAAACACAGCTATTGTCTGTGACTTTGCTTCTCTTAATTTAAGAACTGAGTTAATTCCATCACCAGGGTTTGAGGAACAAGAGGAAAAGAAGAGCAAAAATCAAAAGATGGATTGTTTTTATTTGTATCAAGTCTTATGGAAAGCATTTTTCCTTTAATTCTGTCTGTGTGGGAGGTAGAAAGATGATGGGAAGAGTTCTTTCTGAGACAGATATCCTGTATGCATAACACAGAAAAATGTTATACAAACAAAATTATGTGCAGGATGATACCAGGACAGCAGAAAAGCTTTACTATAAACTCATCATATAAGGTGCAAGATACCACTTTCTGTAAAGCTGTTGCTTCATAGCCCTGTATAATATTTTCTAGACAGCCCAGAATCCACAGGATTAAATTAGGGCTCTAAAATAAGGTTACCAAAATAAAAGCTTTCTCATCAAGAAAATACTGTCATAAACAATCCTTCACAACAGAGGTACTGAGAGAGACACCTGCTCTCTCTCAGCAACGGAAGAGTGAAGGAAAAAATTAATAGTGTTTTTCTAAGGTATTAAATACTGTATTGGTGCACTACAAAACCAGTTACAGCTTGATGCAAACTTTATCTTATTTGTGTAAGATTTTGGTAGAGGAAATTGATAATAGAAATATCAACATAAAGTAGCTGAGATCTCTCTGGTAACTTTGGCTGAGACATCCTGTCAGCCTCAAGTTCCTAATTCCCATACAAGCAAGAATTAATTCTCTCAGGGATGTGAAGAACCATTGTTGACTAACAAATTGTCCACTACAAACACAGTGATAAAAACCCATCAATTTTTTTTCAAGGTTGTACATTATTTTAAAAAAGGAATTATGTCATTTGGCTGTCTCTTCCTGCTATAAAACTTCTTGTTTACCACTTTCAAATTTCAGTCTTTCTTATGACTTGTCAGAGAATTTTTGCTGCTGCTCTGTGGTGAATATATAGGATGAAACTAGGTCACTTCAGTAACCTGGGGCTGTCTTTGCTCTGTCTCAGTGAGCACTGTTGGTCCATGGTGAATGAATTATTTCTTTCCTTGACTGACAAGAGAAGAAATTATTTTAGGAAATTTTATGCCCATTTTAGACTGGTTATATATTAATATGTAGACTAAAGCTTTGAAGATCGGAGTAGAATACAGTAGGCATTGCTCAGTGAAGACTACCTGGGAGAGCCCCAGAAAGGTCAATCTTTACTCTACATTTGTATAATTTTTATATGAGCAAAAGTAGACAGATCTTGAACCCAGGTACTACAGAGGTGGAGACAACACTTGGGTTCATCTCTCCTGACAATGAACAGCGACATGACTGCCATCAGGGAGGTAAAAGGAAGCAAATGGAATAAATTTTTATCCGAAATGAGCTCTTTGCCCATGACACCCGTGAATAATATTTTATATTCCGCATAGAAGAAATGATAGTACCCTTGGTTACAGAACTGCCTTCATCTAGAAAACAATTATATTGTGTTTCCACTGAACTTCAGCATTGGTCTATAGCTGAAGTCAGCAGTTTAGGAAACAGCTTAATGTGAAAAACATACCAATGACAGTGACTGCTGTGACGAGCAAAAGTAGCATTTTGCTATTCCTGACACTGGTTTCCTTCATGAAGTCCCACATTAGAGTTTCAGTCCTTATTTTCAAAGTGCTTACATTCGTAAGATGCTTGTGAATATGAAAGTTCTCAGCCAGTCTTGAAATACAGTGTTGAGAGGGAGGTTTTTTTTAGCACTATGACAAAACCTTGGTGCTCCCTCCAGCCTCCCATGGGAGGCCTGTGCTGGAGCAGGCTCCTGACAGAGCCCTGCAGACCTGTAGAGAGAGGAGGCCACACTGGAGCAGGTTTCCTGGTAGTTTCCTGGTGACCCCATGGGGAATCCACACCAGAGCAGCCTGTCCTTGAAGGACTGCACCCCATGGAAGAGTGACCCATGTTACAGAGTGACTGTGCCTGTGGGATGGGCTCACACTGGAGCAGTTCATGGAGAACTGTCTGCTGTGGGAGGAGACCCATGGAGAGGGGCAGGGGAAGGACTCCTCTCCCTGAGCAGTGGGAATAAAATGTGGGATGAGCTGACCATATCCTCCATTCCTTTTCTCCCTCTGCCACTGGGAGGGCAGTAGAGCTGGGAAGGAGGGAGAGATGGGAGGCAGTTGGTGTTTCTAAGGTCTTGTTTTACTTCCCATTATTCTGTTCTGATTTTGTTAATACGTTCAGTTCATACCTCTAATTCAAGTCTTTTGCCCGTGATAGTATTCAGTTAGTGATCTCTCTCTGTCCTTATCTGAACTCATGAACCCTTTGTTATATTTCCTCTTCCCTATTCAGCTGTGGAGGGGAGGGATGGGATGGCTTTAGTGGGTGCCTGGCATCTAGCCAGCATCAACCCACTACAATGGGCATCCTGCAAACACCTGTGTGCCATGGATAACACTTCCTGAATGTGATGGCTCCAAGGGCTGAAACAAAACCCCTGCCTGGTCACAACTTGCTTACTCCACCTGGAATTGTCACCAGTCCTTTCCAGCACCTTTTGTTTCCAAATAGTGACTACCAGGCCTATCTGAAATCAGAAAGAAGTGGCCAGATAGTGAAGAGAATGGAAATTTTTATAAATTCAGGACTGTATCTCTAAATGAGCTGAGGCATCCCACACAGTTTTAGCACAAACAATTGAAGGCTTCCAAAATTTGTTCTTTGATTGCTCATTGCTGTAGTACACTACAATTTAGTTTGTTCAGTCATTACTAAAGCCATCCACCCACTTACAGCTATTCTTATAGAAAATAGCATCCTTTCCCACTGATGCACATAATTTGTATCTTCTGATAATTGTGCATCTGATGAATGGAGAGAAGACAATAATAGACAAGGGATTTGACTTGATTTCTGACATACTGCTGAAAAAAGAGGCAATGGCTTTAGTTAATGTGTGCATACATTTTGCCTGAATGATAAAAAAGCAAATGGAAAGCTTCAATTGCACTATTCAGCAGGGTCAGTAATGTTCTGAGTTCATGAATGATTGAAATGCCATCGAATGGGCATGGATAGGCAGTCACATATGGATATGCAGGCATAATGATTTTGCATGTAAGTAGCTTGCAACTTTTAAAGCTAAAATTTAGATGCATGTCAGACTGTAGAGATACAGTTAAGAAGCCCAAATTACTAAATAAAATGTAGTATTAAATAATCTTTCCAAAAGTATTTTCTTGTTAAAGGGAACATTAGTTTATGTTTGATAATACTATAAAACTTCAAAAATTAAGTGTTACTTGCACAGTTTAATCTGTTTATCAAAATAATGAAACACATATTTAAAAAAAAAAAAAAAACTTGTCCAAGAATTTGGAATTCAGATGCCTAGGGAAAGAATGGGGAAACAAGCACAGGGCTATAAATCACAGGATTTGGGAGGCTTGGAAAAATTTTCTGTGAACTTCAGGAAGTACCTAGTGACTTTTGCAAAGCAAATAAAAGATCTGAGGAGCTGAGATAAAGTACTTCAAAATGAAGCTCTAGAATTATGGAATTATGTTTTTAATGTCTGCCTGTATCAACATAGAGTTTTTCTGTGTTCTATATTCAGCTGACACGGCTGAGGATAAAGCGAGCTGTGACTCCCACCTCTCCACACAGCTGCCTGACCACCAGCTTGTGCCTTGCTTGGGGGCTGCTCCTGGCAGAATGAGGAGGTGTGCCTGACACTGTGCTCACTTGTCAGCTGCACTGGGGTGACTCCAATTCCTGCAAGCAGCAGGTAGCTCCAGCCAGCCTGAGTTCATGTGTGCAAGTTTGAAATGCACAGCTCCTCCTCAGAGCTGCCTTTGACAACAGGGAAAAAAGATTTCTCTAGAAAATCCTTCTCATATGTATGCAGAAGGATATATGTTTACACAGATATCAAGAAAAGCACATCCTGTTGTCAGTACATACCATCACAGACCCTTTCATTTATGCACATTCCATTAAGTAACATCATACACATATTTTCTGTATGTGATACAGAAAGTATAATGTCTTGTGACACTGTGGGACTTTTCCTATGGAGTCCTCATGGAAGTCACATATAGGTGAAAAGCACCGAATATGTTAAAATTATATGTAGAAAAAGAAGAAGGAAATAAAATTTTTTGGAAAATATAGATCACCTATTTGTACAAGTTAGTTTCATTGCCTAACCTCTTGTTATTTTACATAAGGAGTGTTGTATAACTAACCCAAAATGAATATGTGGTACTTAGGCTGTGTTAATGTTATTTAAATATATTCTTGAGGAATGAAATTGAGAGTAATATAGCTAAGTAATAAGAAATACACTGGACCATTAACACAATGAAGTTAGTGTAAGTATGTAGGATTAAGTAATCAGTATAAAATGCTTCAAGTATGCTTACAGTTATAGCAAGTGCATAGTTGCATTATTTTAAAAGTGCCATGTGGCCATATCTTCCAAAACTGCTTTTTAATGTAGAAGTTAAAACTGACTTTTTGATGCTGTTTAGGCAATGAATATTAAAAAAGATTCAAAATATATTCCTTGCACATGACAGTAGGTACTACTATCTATGTAGCTTTTTGATTTACTCTAGTCACAGAGTTCTTGCTGTGGAGGCCATTTAAATTTACTCATTTCAAAGACATAGGGCAAAATTAGAAAGGTACCAGAAAGTCCACAGCTTAGCACTGAATTTGCACTTTATTATGAAAAAAAATATAACACTATCTCTGATAGAACTGAAAAGCCATCTTGGAAAATATCTCTTTTTAAACATGGATCAGTTCTCAGGTAAGACTTGCTGGAGAGCAGCACAGAAGCTGTTTCAGCCCCAGGTTGAGGGCTTGATGGTGACAGGTGTGCTGCTATTGGTAGCACTGCCTGTCTCTTTTGCCTTAAGGTGTTCATTTACCCACAGCTTGAGTGTGCAACTCCTTAGTGACAGAGGTCAGGCTAGGTGGGTGCAGGTCCAGTCCCACAGCATCACCTTCCTGCCTCAGCTGCACACTCTCACCTCTCTTTCCCTTGGCACAAGAATTTTACTTACCCCTTTTGTGAACTAGTTGGGGTAGTAAAAGGAGCAGAGAACTGTACACTTTTGTTACTGATTTAATTTTCTGTGAAGAGAACCTTCCAAACTGACATATCAAAAGATCAATATGAACACCATGCGTGGCAGCATGAGAGCAACGCAAAGCTGTGGGTAGGGTTGTAGCATCTGACCTGAGTTGTCTTAAATTGTCTTGGAAGTCAAACTGTGTTATGGCAGTCAAGGCTTACAAAGATTAAGCTGCTGCAGGCCTATGTTAGTTTTCCTGGATGCATGTTCCTGCACCTTCTTCCTGGAGACATTAGCATACATGGAAATTGCTTTGTCCAGGGATCAGCTAAAAACTAGCTACTCTTTTTTGCTAAGTAAGATTAATTTGCAACGGTCCAGCTCCTGAGCCAGCTTCTTTTTCTGGTCACATACACACCTAACTAGGCTTGTTTAAACTACCAAGGAATTGCATTTGAGGATGATGTGGTTTATTCACCGAAAGCTGATCTCTGTTGCATGAAAGAGCCTGGCAGTGAAAGCAGCCAGAGACAAGAGCTCTGTGAATTGCTCTATCCATCCTGCTGGGTGCTTTCTCTTCCCAGAGGCAATGCCTGTGGGCTCTGGTACGTGTCCACTGAGCTTGAAGGACAACCCAGGAGAAGTGTTTTCCCTGGCTGCCTGCTGAAACGTGGAAGAGCACCAGTTAGGTTCACAGCAGCACCTCCCAGTGCATTCCTGCCTTTCCAAGCTCTCACCCCAGTCTCTGGGGCATCAGTGCTGTCATCCACCCAGCAACGTGACAGGAAAGGGGGAGGCTTTGTTGTCCTGGGAGGGAAAGTGTTCTGTGACCTGTGTACCTTCCTACAGACTGCAGTCCCGGCTATGTTTCTGACTCACTGTCCCCAGGCAAAAAAATTAGACGCACCCTTGAACATACAAGTGCTGACAGCTACAAATAAGGCAGATTTTTCTAAAAAATCTGTCTTGTGAGCAACGTGGCTTCCAGGTACTGTGAGGCTTCCTTTTAAAAGTGCCAATGGATATGCATAAACATGCTCATGCTAAACATACATAAATAAATTGCATATACAGTGAGCTAATGGTAAATAAGCACAAAACAGAAAGAAAAGGAAAGGGAAAATGTGTATTGCTGGCACAAAATAATGCTGTGGAGTGAATCTGATATGTTTATGTGTTTCTAAGGGATCTAAACATTTTGCTGGAAAAGCATATAAGATATACTGAATTTTAAGAGAAAATATTTTCTTTGTATTTACTGCCTCATACATACTAAACCACAGTTTCCCCTGAGGCTGTTTTATTTATAAATTCATAGTTAGAATTTCCATAGAGTTACTCTGAAGAAAATTACAAGACACAGTAAGAATAATTAAATTAAACCACAATAATTTTTACAGGAAATACAGTGAAATAATACCTGCAATTTCCTTATAAGCTACCCAGTCTCACAGACTATATTTAGAATATAAATAACACTGAAATAGCAAATGTGGAAGTATCAGACTTTATCTTTTTTCTAAACATATTCCCTGGGGAAGTGCTGCACTTCACTGCTCTTCATAGCCAGAGATACCTGTACTTAAACCCATTAATTGGTGTTGTAATGAGGCTCTGATGAAGAGCCTGGGGGCTTCAGAAGGAACCAGTTGTTTTATTTTCAAGGAAATTTTCTCAGAAATCTGTGTCGACCCAGAAAAACAAGTAATTGCATTTTTGCATTTTTTTAATCTGCAAATAAGTAAGTAGGAAGCTGTTTTGTCTGCCCATACTCTGTTATGTGTGACAGCTGTGACATAGGTGTGTATGTGTCCTGTGTGTGTGTCATGATACCTTTCACCAGCTCTAGGCTGGCATTTCTGAACTGCTGTGTCAGGGCTGTGCATGCTGCAATGAGGTGACTGAGGGCCAAAGATGAAAAGGGACAGAGCACTGGCCCAGTAATAACAAGACTGTACTTTTGAACAGGTTTTTAACAGGTTTCTTCTTATTATTGAGACGTATTTTTTTTCTTTGTTGTTAATTCCAGTTAGGTTGCCCACTGCTTGGGTTCATGCTAATGGCCTAGGCTCTTGATCAGGGCACTACAAACACAGACTCACATTCTCTTTTCCCACTGCTGCTGCTGGAGCAGCATGCCCTGGCACAGGGATAGTGCAGTGCAGAGGCTTTGCATCTCCCTGCAAGATTTGCCAGAGGGCATCAGTCAGAGCCCAAAGAGGTAACAGCTGCACAGGGCAGGGTGGAAAATTTGGAAAGAGAGTGAGTGGTGGTAAGGAAAGAGGACAGCAACTTTTATCTGTCTAGGGCAGCAAAAAAACCTTGCATCAGCTCTACTCAGTTTTATTACATATTTTATTCTGATTTTGTTCAGTGATGTGCATTTGCATTGCATCTGCTCACCTTATTTGGTTTATGGAAAGGTATTCTAAGCAGAATACATTTTAGAGTTGCTTTTCAGAATGTGAAGTACATCAACCTAATGAATAGCCTCTGGAAGAGTCCTGCACCCAAAAGGCCACATATGCAGTTGGAAGGAAATATTTAGAGAAATGAAAAAGGTCACTGGTGCTAAAACATGTACCAGAAAAAAGAAGGAAAGAGATTTGCCATTATATACTGAGGGCAAGGTACATATCTAAAATTGCCATCATTCAGTTGGAAGATTTGACAAAAGCTGTGCTTTTCCTTCCTTACAAGAGCCTTGGTGTTTACTGAATAAGTTCAAGCCTTTAACTTTCAGAATTATTATAGGATGCAAAACAAGATAGTGCAAGTTCAGTGAAGAGACATTAGTGTTAATGGTCCTCAAGAAATGGCAGTCTCACAGTACTGTCCAGTAAGTAAAGAGAGTTGTCACTTTTGTTGTTCTATCAATTTGTTCAACTCCCCACAGAGTCCTCAGTGCAGATGGAAATAAAATCAGATTTCCCCCAGGTGAATCTTAAAGATGTTCACGATACAGATTGGATTTTTCCTTGAGTGTGCCATATCAAGCAGCAATGACAGAAGTCTACATTACCTACAAAGATGCTAATGAAACTTCAGAGCTTCTCAGTTGTCTTTATCCACTCACCACGAGTCTTTCCTACAGCAGTCCCACAACTCTAATGTGAGGAGTAAGGTCTCCTTCCCTTTCCTTGGAAAGCTCATAAGGAAGCAACAATCTAGCTCTTTATAATAAAATATAAATAATTTTTTTGTTTTTTTTTCTTGTCTAGCCTGCTTGCTCCCTATGGAGGATGAGCAGGATCCTGAGTGTTACCCCAGTACTAGCCATGCCTTCTTGGGTGTGTTTGTCCATAGTGAGCAGAGCTGGGGGACTTCACAGGATTCAGTGACAGCCCCTGAGATGGATAGTTAAGAACCAGGGCCAGGGAAAATCCAGGAGCTCCCATCAGAAGCTAAAGCAGAATGGGTGAGGGCAGGACCTGAGACAATACTGTGATCAAGGGTTGAAAGTTCATACAAGGGACTGGGACAGAGACTGGAAACAAGGTGCAATGTATGACCACAGGGGCCATCCAGGAAAAACTAGGTCCAGGGACATCCAGGTGGCAGGACCAGAGGCAGAGGTGGGAGATTGGTGCTGCTTCTGCACAGCCCAGGCAGGGATTGCCATGGGCAGGAGTGGAGGAAGGTCCCAGGTGTAGCTGCTCAGGTCCATTTTAGCCTATGGGTTCCCACAGGACCCTGACAATTCCAAAGGAAACCTTCTTGAATTGTTCTTTCCATCACTCCCAATAGGCACCCAAAAGATGTGGCTGCTCTTGTCTTACATGCTCCTCCTGTTGCTGGAAGCAGCACTGACATGTTCTGACAGAGCTCCCAAGTCTCAGTGCCTGCTGAACTCTGTCCTCAGGAATCACACTGAGGCAAGATACCAAGAAAAAGTGGATTAAAATCATAAAGATTTTTTGGGAAGCAGCAACTCCAAAGCCCTGCTGAGTTTCTACCAGCATGCTTTTTTTTATTTATTTGAGAAGCAAAACATAAGCTGTCGCACCAATTGTCAGAGAGTCACTGGGTTTCAGATTTAGCATTAAATCCTCACTGCACTAACTTCAGCAGCAATTCTGGGATTGACTTCAATATTTTTTTTCCACCTGTTATCTTCTTATATGTAACAGGATGCATTTGGTGCTGAGGAAGCTACAAAGAAACCATGCATGAGTACTGAGAATCAGCCCATAGGCCTGTTTCTCAGCTGATGGGTTTAAAGCTCTGTTATATGTTTTCTGAAATCATACTGAATTTTCAATGTACAAATGGCATTTTGACAATACTTTGCATCATGGGTAAGGCACATTGAGGCTCCTGTGATCTCCTGGCCATCAAGAAAGAAAAGTAAATAAATCTAAAGGAAGTTTAAATAGAAATACCCACTGTGCTAGGGAAAGTCATAGGTGTGTACATAGGAGGGAAAGGAAGGAGCTGGGTGAAAAGGGAATGGAAAAGACAATAAAGAAATGTGATCAATTAACCTACAACAATTAACTTTGCTAATAATTATCTATAACTAGTACCTAATGGTTTAGGAGAGAGTGGGTATATATCTCAAATACATATAGGCCTGTCTGAACATAAAAAAACCCCTATATTCAACGGCATGGACAAATAGAAGTTGTTTGCCTGCCTTTCAGTGATGCATGAACGCAGGGCTCCCCCTGTATGAGAGGATAATAAAAATGAGTCTTAAATTCCCCTCATGTGGGTTAAAATATGATACCTGATTTGATAAGTGGTTACAGCTACATTGTCTCACTGCTCTTTTGCTTCAGTGATGGACTGAATGTTGCATCTCTACTGCTGTAAGTTGTCTCAGAAAAGTACAGAAACAAAAAGACAGATGTTGAACCGATGAGACAAGCATGTCCTCATAGCCCAAGGCCATGAAACAATTTCATGTATGCACTCAAATACACTCTAGGAAAGCAGCAGTTAGGCTGTATCCTGGGGTGAAACTTTTCCTTGTTCTTCAAGACCTCCTTTTCACTAATGTACCCACTTATCTGCTGGGTTTAGACACAGATTATCATCCTGCTCTGTTCCAAGGATCCTGCCAGTGCCACATGTAGCACCTCCCCAACTCAGTGATTTCCATACAATCCCATCCCTCTCTGTAGTCCATGCACTGTGTCACACCATCTGGTTCCCCTGTGAAGCCAGATGTGGATTGTCTCCCAGTGAACAGATGTTGAGGCCAGTCTTCTGGCCAGAAATTTTGCTGGCTCCATTATGATTATTATTTATCTCAATAACGGTGTCCTCAGTAGATGTCCCTCAATCGTTTTGAATTAAATATTGAGGCAAGGACACATAAGTGTCCTGTTCTACCAGACTTTCTTCCTCCTACTGCTGGCTGCAGAGCTACAGGGGCTGCTGGAGGGCCTGACAGAAGGCAGGCAGAATCTACAGCCCATGGTCTCTGTCATTTTTTTCTGTGACTTTATGCAAGTGATTGGCACCTTCACTGGGAGAGCTGTCACCTCTCATCATCCTCTGACATTCGGATGTTTCTAAACAATTCTGCTTGTTTCTGAGAGCTGTGTCACCTTCTACTCTAGAAAATGTGGTCTTCTCTTAAAAGTGTTTTATTTATTTTTCTAATATTCTAGAAAATGTGTTTTTTTTTTTTTTCCTTTGTATATGCATCAGATTACCAGGGTGAGACTACAGATATAGTTGGGGATTTGCTGCCATCTGCAGTTGAAATTTAGTATTAATCCCAGTTTGCATGAGTGAATCTTCCCTGTCTTCAAAGACCTTCAAATCCCAGCAAGCAACAAAATATACAATGGTGATCTGTCATTCTGTTTTGACTACTGAGTTCCTGCTCTAGCAGAAGGAAGGAGAAGTTAAAGTTATTTAACTCCTCCTGGCTGTAAAGTTCACTGACAATCTGGATAGATAATAAACTCTTGTAATCATCTCTTCTGCTCTCCTTTTGGTCAATTGTTCAGTTTCTAGTCTATACACTCTCAAGACACAATCCCACTTTTTAAACTTTGAGTGGGAACTTTTCAGAAATTTTACAGCCTTAACACAGAACTTGACTGGCTTGGCAGGGAGAGTTGACCATCTACATTTCTGGGCTGGACTATTGTCTTGTTTCATCTCTAAAAGAAAGACAGCTGCTCATGTAAAGTATTTCTTCCCCCACCACTGTATTGGATTTTCTCATTGACATATATGGTGGATCCTAGTATAGAAGAGAAAGGCATTAAAGCTTTCTGTGTAAAACAAACTAAGAAAAGTAACTTTAATAAAATTTACCTCTACAATACTGAAATCATTCTAGGCACCAAAATATCCTGAAAAATTTGCATGCATCATAGAATGTTTGAAATAATTACAAAACCCTAAGCAAAACCCCCAAACTCAAACAAACCAAGAACCCCCCCCCCAAAAAAACCCTAAAATGATTTAATATTTCGAAATATTTAATGATTTGATAAATATTGCATATAAAATAGTAGAAGAGTAATTCATGCAGTTCTTCACACATTCTATAAGTAATTACACAAACATGTAAACAATTACTTAAAAGAACAGGATGGGCCAAGGGGAGTGAGTAGTTGTATTAAATTGTGACACCATTAACAGTTTTGTATTTTTTTTTCCAAATTAATTTACTCAAGCAACTTTACTGAGGTCTCAGTGTAAGAAATTATTTCTGACTGTCTGCATAAGAAAGATAAGTAATAATTTCTATAATGTAATAATTTCTATTTAATGTTCCTTTCTGCACTCCAATAAGGGAACTGCATCCCATTGCACAGATATTGGTTTTAACTCCTCTGTTAAAGCACATTTACCAGCTAAAAATCTCTGTACTCATAAGGATGTAGTAGGACAATATCTTCTGATTTTCCTATCTCTATAAACCATAGCAAAATTAAGAAGTATTATACCTGATCCTCAAGGACTGTAAATCACTCTATCTCCTTGAAGCCGATGGAGCAGCACCAATGTGTAGAAAGATAAGATCTACCTCTAGATTTTGAGTGTTTCATCAACACTTCACTCAAACTGAGAGATATAAATGATGATTCAAATGATAGTTTGCCTTCTGTATATTATAGTTCACATTCTTTTGCCCAATTTTCAGTACTTAAAATATCAACAAATATAATAAAGTACAGTATAACAGTGATCAGCATGAAGTACATCAAATTGCTGTAGTTAAATCATGAAGGAACTGCCAGCTTGTTTTTGCAGTCACACAAAAGCAATGTCTTAATCTCTTCTGACAAATGGAGATTGTTACTTATGCAGATGGTGCGTATATGAAACATGAGTGCTTAAATTTTGCCAGTGTATCTTTTACAAAAGAATGTTTAACAGAGCAGTCCTAAAGTTTATATAGTGAAAAAACTATTTCTGTGCTAAGATCTAGGTCAGAAATTGTAACCACTGTCAATCCAAACAATTGCAATAAATTGTACGGTTGAGATTTTGTAGTAAGGTATTTCAGGGAATCCTGGGGTACTTCTCTTCACTAGGGAAATGGACTTTGTTTTGTTTGCATTTATTTTCTCCTCTTCCTGCTCGTGGGAAGACATCACAATCCTAAGATGTGCAGAAGAGCTCAGGTTTCCTATTCAGTATCTGGGAATCATGGGATCAAGTCTGGGCTATCCTATTATCTACTGCTGGACTTGGAGCAGGGCAATTACCTTCTTTTTAGTGTTTAAATTTAGGTGTCAAATTTTTAACTAGAAAGTAATTAATACCCAGGTGACAAATGTATTACCAGTTTGATAACTGTACTGATGAAAATGTTTTAAGGTTTTTGCTTTAATGTACCTTTAAAGCTCTTACTATGTATTATGTAATTTGTGTATTGATGAATTGTATTCAGAATTAATAGATATAAATGAATCTGTAAAAATAGGCTAATAAATTAAAGTTTTTATTGTAATGCATTCAGATTGTATTGAAAAAGGATAGATCTAAACATTTTTGCCAGATTGCATTAGTGAAAAGCATAACCTAAAAAATAATGAAAGTAACTTTAGCTTGTCTGTTTTGTGAATTATTTGTATACTTCCAAGTGCCCTGCAACAACCTAGCAATAAAAGAAAAATGGGAGACAATAGCTTACATTCTGTATTACACTACTTAGTGACTAAAACTGGTGTTGTTTCATCTAGTTCAGCACTGCAAAGTTTAAAATCAAACTTTCTGAGAGGTCATAAAGGTTTAGTTTACTGCCATAAGCTCAGTATGTGTGTTTTAGAACTTCAGCTTCACTCAGATTTAAGCTTTACATTTTGGCCATGTGTTCTGGCTTTTGAATGGGGAAAAATTCCTATCCTGAGGAGAGATCTATGACTTTTATTTTACATAAATCAAGCAAAACTCTCCTTTACTTCTTTTATGATCAGGTTCAGTTGACAATGTACATGACAAGGGAGAGAAAGAGGGAATAAAATATTACCACCTGATTTGAGAAAGAGGTGAAGTTACTCCCATTCCTCCAACACTTAACCAAGATAAAGAAGGGAGGAGAGGAGGGAAATAAAAAGTCCTTAAGTGTCATCTAAATTGCAAGATGAAGAGGGGAAAGTAGCACAAGCTCTTAGAATTATCCTATTGGTCTGGAGAGAAAATGTAAGTTTGAGTAAACTGTTAGAAGTGGGAGTTGGGAAAAGTATTGGAGAATGGTGGAGCTAAAAGGCAGCTGTGAAATCCTGTAACATAAGTAATGGTGAAACCTATTTATTGAGAGTCACTTGGTTTAATGTCCTTGGGAATAAAAAGAGGCTTTGTCATGGAGCTAGGGAGCAAGGGGAGTTCAAAAAAGCAAGAGAACCAAAATGTACCAGTTTGGTTTTATAGTCCTAGGTTTTCAGGGGCCAGGAAGAAAAAAACTCTCTAGAAACTATGTCCACAGTTCTTCACAGACTGAAGACTCTACATGTAGCCCAGGCCTCTTAGGAACTGGTGGCTCTCTGGAACAGCAGCTCTGACTGTGTAATGGGATAACTGACTGTCCTGGTTTGAAGGACAATTATCTGCCAATAAAGGCAGAAACTTCTCTTTGAAAAGGAGAATATAAACCCCCTCCCTCCAAATTATTATAAATTTAAAATTTAGAGGCTCTCAGGCAAAGAATATGGGAATTAGGAATAAAAGTTCTTTACTGGAAAAATTAGAATAGAAATAGAGTATTACAAAAAACAATTCCAACCCTGACAGAGTCAGAATCCAACCTGACACCCTGTCACTCAGGGTGTTGGTAGCAGTCCCATTAAATGCTGGCTGCAGTTCCCCTGCAGTGGCAGATGTGGTTCAGCTGAAACAGTGCTCCTGCAGAAGGGTGTAGCCTTCCTCCAGAAATCCAGGGATGATGTAGACAGGTCCAGCTTCTCCTCTGGAATCCAGTGGAAAGATGGTACCTTGCTGTCCAGCAGCTCAGTTTTTTATCTAGGTAGGAAAGGCTTGGCTCCTCCCCCAGTTGGAGCATCTCCCAGTGGGATGATGTAATTTTATCAGTCATACAGTGGGACTGAATGGCCCATCAGCAGATGATATCTTCCTGGAGGGAGGATGGGTTGTGGAAAAGATAAAGATAATTGCTCCATCTTGTCTTAAAGATGGACCATTAGTAGATGGTGTGTGCCACAGTGATAAGGAATCACTGCCCCACCTGGTTTTAACAGATGGTGATATAATACACATTTCTGGCCACATAACCCAACACACTGACAGCATTTCTCAGGCATGTAGCTCTGCAGCATGTGCTCACCTAGTCTGACACCCCTGAGAGCCAGTGCACCTCCTGTGCATGTACTGCAGGCAATGGGATTACAGAGACAATGTTGTGAAGTGGTGGGTACTGTTGATGCCTGCAGGCCTGGACTGAGCACATGGTGAAAGCAGGACTTTCAGTCCATCTCTCTGGGTGCACTCTACACAGGCAGGGAGAGCATCCTCAGCATTCCTGACAACTGCCATAGAACCAGCACAGGACGTTTTGTTCTTTGTCCTGCTCCAGCTGTGATGGTCAAGTGTAGGAATGCATGACAGGTTCCCTCATACAGCAGCAGGCTCATGATCAGGACATTGCATCATCCTCTTTCCTGGTCCCCTGTCCCCTGCTGTGTTCCTGGGGGAAGAAATTTTGCTGGTTTGTTGTATGGTGGTGAGTTTGATGCAGATTTAGTTCCCTTTTGGGAGTTATGTGTTATGAATAAACTAATAACCTTGCAGCTGACTTGATGGGACTCCCTGCTTTTGCTGATAGAGCCAGATGCTGAGGGTAAATGGGGCAGAGCAGCTGAAGGAAAAGCTTTAGAAAGCCAAATAGCTGGCAATTACTGAAATGACTGAGGAATAGAAAGCAGTAAATAAGGATGTTTAGATGAAATTTGTTCTTGCTGAAGAGGTAATTATCTTTTCTGAGGGTATGCTATTTTATCTCTGTTTTTTTTTTTTTGCTTTGGTGATAATTCACACACTGTTTGAGAGGTGGATGCTGATGTAAAAGTGGAGCCTTTGTAGCTGAGGCATCTGCAAGTATTTTATCTTTGGTAATAGCTGCAAGAGCTGATGAGTAAAAAGAAAGGGAGGAGCTGAACTAGGTAAAAGTAATTAAAGCTAAACTGTAAATAACTAATGTGGCCTATTAAGTGGACTGGCAGTTGGACAAAAGGTCAGTGTGCTTTGAAGGAGCAGTAAATAGAGAGAAGAAAGGGTGGTGTACTGGTCCTGTGCAGTAGAAACAGGCTAGCAAATGGTGTTAGCATGACAGCAGAACAGGGGAAGTAATTTGCCTTAGTTTTTAGTTAAGTAGTGTGATAAAGTACAAGTTAGAACACAGTTAAATGAGACTAAAATCAAAATTTTCTATGAGAATGTTTGAAAATAAGTTAATCTGATTTTAAAAGCTTAGAGCCTATCCTAAAATAATAGGAAAATAGTACTTATGCTACTAATCAAAGAAATGTAATCCATATTACAGGCCTGTTTAAGTGCCAAAATATAAAAGCCTTTATAACCACCTTTGAAATAAGATTATGTGAGAACTTGAACATAAATAGAAAATGAGATGAAATGTGATGTATATGTTTACTAGCAGTACATTGTGTCAAGCTGACATGCTGTTTTTATTAGTCTTCTCTATCACTTGATAAAATTCTATGGTGTAAATAATTACCTGAGAAGACAAAAATTAGTAGAAAAATGTGGAACTGGTGGAAACAGGTGTGTAGACCACACCTACAAGCTCATGATGGTAGGACAGGAGATGAAGGACACATACTGCAACAAGGTAAAGTCTAATGGCATGGTTTTAAGTGGTTTTTTTATGTTTGTTTGGTTTTTTGTTTGTTTTTGTTGTTGTTGGGGTTTTTTTTGTTGTTGTTTTGGGTTTTTTTGTTTTGTTTTGGTTTGGTTTGGTTTGGGTTTTTTTTTTTTTGTTTTTTTTTTTTGGGGGGGGAGGGGGGTGTTTGTTGTTTTTTTTTCAAAGTGAGCAGTGTCAAACACTGGATCAGGTTGTCTGGAGATAAAATTCCACCCTTGAAGAAGGTCAGAATTCTGCTGAAGATGAGCCTGAGTCATCAGATCTAATGTCCAAACTGATTCTGCTCTGAGTGAGAGGTGGGATCAAATGATGTCCAGAGATCCCTTCTAAATTAAATTATTCTATAATTCTTTGAAAGATCCTTTTCCAAGGCAAAATTTATGAATGAAAGGGTGCTATCAGTGTATTGCTGCTAGCAAGGATTTTTGTGACTCTTCAAAGTGTTTTCATTTACTCTATCTGAAGAATTCTGAGAAAATTTGGAAAATACTGCCTAGTGTAGGAAGATTAGTGTCTAGATCAGAAACAATTAAGACTGTAATTAAAGCAGTGAAACAGTTTTGTGCATTGCTACATAAAAAGCTGGGAACAATAAGAATTTTTAAGGGACAAAACAGATCAAATGAGGATGTATTAGCTGATTTTCACCCAGCTAGGCTGCTGGTGCTGATGCAGTCATGGGAAAGGCAGATATGGTTCTTGACAGCCAGGCACTTGTAGCAGCCATTATCAGGAAATATGAGTTCAAACCTAAATAAATTAATCAAGCATTGAGGGATTGGAGAGCTTTTCTTGAAAGGACTTGACTTAGTTTAGGAAGATTAGACTGAAAATCAAAATGTTTAACAATTTGAAGTACATCAAAGTCCATCAAAGCTCCATGATGGAAGAAAACCTTTTTAAGATACAGGATAAGATATTGGGCTCAGAACTGCTAGGTATCAGATTAGTAAACATTGAATAAAGTTCCAAACCACCACATTCAGCATTCAATTTCTGAAATAACTTTCCAGAAGAAGCAATAGGGCCTTGACTGATGCTTCATCTGCTGTTAAAATAAATTATTTGATATGGCTGTGGGAACAGCAAAGGACAAGAGCTGATGACTTTGAAATTTAAGACTGGAAAGGACAGAGTCTTTCTAAAAATATAAGCAGAACAGTTTGATGAGAAACTACAGTAAATCACTCTGATTCTTAAATGTCATTAGTATTAAAGGGTTGTTATTTCTCCAAAGGATCTAGGACATCTTGAGTCATGGAAAATGTAAGGGATTTTTATTACCAAGGAGACTTAGACTCAAGATCTGCCTGCACCAGCATCCATACAGCTGTCATGGCCCTCCACTGAATGGTAAATGGTTCTGTTCTGCCTTGGCCCAGGGGTAAGGTTCCTTCAGCTGAAGAATTGCTGTGCTTGCTGGTGTTGACAGAAGGCAGATTGTGTACAGGAATCCCTTTGTCTGAAGGACAGACTGCATCTGAACTAGACCTGTTTTAATAGTTGGCTCAGCCTTCTCCATTTAAAGCCATTACAAGGGTCCTGTCCTGCCAGGGAGATAGTGAGACCTGTTGAGTGCATCTAAGGAAAGCAAAGGCACTTTTGAACACAACAAAAATAATCTGCATTTTGATTGTTTTCATTTAGTCTAAGGTCTGGGCACTTGTCAGAAATTATTCTAAATATATAGTGCATTGAAAGTTTCCCTAAATTTCACTGCTTTGCAGTGCTTATATTCTTACAAACATCTCTTGTTTGCAAGGATTGCCATAACATTTCCTGAAGGAAAATTTCATTTTCTGTCTGACCATACAACATTTTTTTTTAAATAAAATAAACTGAACTTCCACCACTACTGACTGAAATATGTAACTGTACTGTTTTGGAAATTATTTCAAGTAGTAGTCCTTAAGTAAGAGTTTGCAATGGCTCTACTTAAGCGTTTGTAGACACTGTTGTGAAATACTGTAATTTATTTTATTTCATGTAAATGTGTGTTTTTTGTATGTGGTAGCACTGAAGCCACCTTTAAGCAGGCAAGCACAGAATACAAGTATGTACAAAGGGTAAACCTGATACATTTGCTGTGTTGTCTGAATGAAACAGTGCAAGACAAGATTTTGGTGAGGGATGCAGTGATGTCTTCAAGAGGATTATAGTGTATTTCTTTTTCTTTCAGAATAAATTATAAATGTCACAGTTCTTCACAGCTGAAAACACTGAATTAATTAGTGTGTCACCTGAGAGCTTTCGCCCTTTCTGGGAAGGAATGAAGTGGTTTGAAAGAGCACTGGAAAAGGCCCTCATCCTACTTGACCTTTCCAGAGATGCAGCAGACAGATCGATAGGGAAGTGACTGCAGGGAGCTGGCACCTTGCAGAGAGGGTGCACTTCAGAAGTGCCAAAACAGGTTATAAAAACATGGAGGCTGACTGCTTTGTTTTATGAAGAGGTCTCCCTTTCTTTTGGTTAAGGCTGAGGTAGTATCCAATCATTTTGTCTGTACTCTGACTATTTTATTTTGATTGTTTGCATCTTCATCAAAATCAAACTGTTCCTCATTCGAAAAGATTGGTGGTGGGAATTTATGATAGCTAGTTGGGGGGCTAAATGATCCAAGAAAATTGGAAGTGTCTTTCTTGTATTTCTGAAGTAGAAATTTTAAAGTTAAACTGGATTTTTCTATTTTTTCTTTTTTTTTTTTTTCCCCCTCAAATCAAAGCTAAATTGCACCACTGTAGAAAGTCCATATGTGCCTCAGTGGTGTTGGTAGGAATTGATGATGACTACAAGCACATACACACACTCTGCAAGGCTCATGCTGCCTATGGGGTAGTGATGCAGAATTTTGATCCTGTGATCCTTGGCCAGCTGTTTCCTTGAGGGGAAATCATTGTGGTAGAAAGTGTGTGTGCACACTTGCACTGAGGATGAATTCCACCACATCAATCTTCTCTCCTGGACATTTGTCTTTCAGTGTTGAAGCCCACTTGTGAGGAGTGATGCAAAATAACAAAGTCTAAGTGTGGCTCAGTTCACTTAGTCTGAGATTTGTTCAGCAATCTGTGACTAAAGGGCTATAATATAAAAAGATTGAGCTAGAAATGTATAGGTTTAAAGGTCTTGGCTGTAATCTTTTGCTGTAGATGTGGCTGCTCTGAAACAGCTGATATAGAGAATAGGCTCTGGCCAATTATCTACCTTTCTGTGTAGGAGTAGCCATGATCTCTTGTAGAAAACAGGAGACAGGCTGGATCTGACTGAAATAACAAACTCAACAGTTGTTTAGTGTGCATAGTGATGAGGTCACTCACTGGCAAGGTGATGCTCTAAGATCTGGTCTTTGCTTTGAGGATTTTTTGTATTGAAATCAAACAACTAATGGAGAATGTGAAGAGAGTTAATCCTTTCCACCAGTAGACTGGAACTCTATGTTATAGTCAATGTAGAGTTGAAGTCTTTTATGCTCTTTTTCTGGCTCATTTAATCTTGATTTCCACATATTTTACACTGAGTGATTTGACCAGGAATAATGGACTGAGTTTTTACTTACACACATCCTCCTGCACTGGTGATTAGGGCATTTATAATTTATTCATATTGTGCATCTAACTCTGACAAATTGTCTCGAGGGGTAAAATGAAGGATGAGGCTGAAATCACAGGATTTATAGGCCATGATTATATTGATCAGCTTAAAAGTTCAGTATTCTGTGATTCAATGTAGGACAGAAAGCTGGGTACAGGAGGCCTACAGAAAGACCCATGAGTTATTTGTGTAAGCCAGCACACTGTGAATCCCACCAGTCATGGCACATCCCACTTCTGGTGTGGCACTGGCAGAAGTTTTCAGTCCTATCTATTGAGAAATTATGATTGATGGCTACTGCCTTTCCAGGCATGAAACACTTGAAGGTAAACAGTTCTCATACTCAGAATAAAACGAGCACCAAGTGAGAAGGTTTCCTGGCATGTTCCACCTGTGTACCCTCCCTGAGCATTTCATGTACAAAGCTCTGACACTGTGTTGCTGTGATTTTTCATCCATCCTGTCTTCTAAATAATCAGTCTAACTTTGAAACCTGCTGAAGGAGATTTTATGGGTGTTGCTGCCTTGGAACTTGTCCAGCTTATTCAATGTTGTGCTTTGTTTTATGCTCTTGCCCTCTTCTGGGTGTAAGGAGGGCAGTGCTGAATGACTTTTATCTTGAATTCTTCCCTCTTTAAAAAATAAAAAGAAAGATAAAAACATTTCTTAGAATTTGTGTCTTTCTTATCAGTGTTTCTCTTAGAATAGAACATATCTATTTTTCTGAGACACTGTTTGTTTTCTTCTGCATTGAAACAATCTTTCAGTTTTAATCTTCAGCTTGTTCCTGCTGTTCTGTCACTGACAGAGATAATCTTCATTGATCTGTGGAAATTCTGCAGAAACCAGAGAGGCTATTAATACCCCTAAAGTCCAAGTTGTTGCCTGAAAGGGATCTTGACAGATAAGAGCACTTGGTCCTCAGTGTGAAGGCTACTAACTTACTACATAGAAGTTGCTAAAGTATCTGAAAATTCTTGTTTTAGAGGCTCTTGGCTTAATCAGGAAAAATGGGGAAAAGCTGAACTGCTGTTTTAAATGTAGAACAGCTTGAAGTTCTGTTTAAGAGATAGAATGAAGAAGCAGTGATACTTTCTGACCTGCTGGAGAGGAAAACATTTTATTTTAATTTTTCTGTTAGAACATGACACATAGTCCGATAAAATGTTAATAACTCCTCCAGGGTGAAATGTAACCTACCTAAAAGTCTAGAACTGCAGCATGGGAACTGCACAGGTCAATCACTATGCTTCATATGGATTAATTTTTAAAAGGATCTTCTGTGTGTGGTATTTTAGCTTAGTTTTCTAACTCATCTGCTTTCAATTTTTCTCCAGGAGTGAAAAAAACCAAACTCTTTTGGTAAACTGTCAGATGTTGATATGTTAATAAGACTGGCTGAAATCATCCAACATGCTGTTGCAATGAGATCTTTTGGCAAAAAAAGAGAAGGGAATATTCAACTTGGACCTAGGTTCCTAGACCATTAAGGTGATGCATGGTGCTTAAGAAAGGGATTGTTGGGCACCAGTGGGAGAAGCAAGGTATCTGGAAATGCCAAAAACAAAACAAAACAAAAAAATAGCCACCTAATAGATACCTAATTCCTCATGTAACTCACAGTTGCACAGTCTTGGAAAGAAGACTGGCTTGTCTCTCTCAGAGCATGGCAGAAGAAAACTGGATTCTTTGCAATGAATTGGGCCATAGTCAAGCCTTTACTCAATGATATAGAAAACCTGCCAGAGGAATTTTTCTAAATACTGTGAAATCTCACACTAGATGACTGTTCTGTCTTCAAGATTTATGGATTTGTATAAATAAAGTGACCAAGTGACTCTCCTTCTTCCCTGTTTTTTTTTTTTGGTTGTTTTTTTTTTTGTTTTTGTTTTTTTGTTGTTGTTGTTTGTTGTTGTTGTTGTTGCTGCTGTTGTTGTTTTTATAAGTTTTGGGGGTTTTTTGCCTTGTCAGGCATGTCAGAAATGCTGGACAATAGAAACAAATATATGACCCAGTCCATATAAATTAAAAAATGAGAGAATTACACTGGAGGAACAGAAAGGCACCTGTGATGTCCCTTGTGATGTATGAGACAGAAATTTGTATCTCCACTGAAGAGAGAAGCTCTGATCTCAGGTTTTTAGTATTATATGTAAGGAAACATGACTGTCTCAGAGAGAAAACACTGCAGTACTAGAAAACCCACACTGGCTCATGATGTCTGTGCTGTGTTCCTGTGTGATAGAGTTAATTTTCTCCATGGTAGCTGGCATGCTGCTGTGTTTTGGATTTATGCTGGAAACAGTGTTGATAATTCAGGGATGTTTCAGTTTCTGTGGAGCAGTTCTTGCCCAGTGTCAAGGCCTTTTCTGCCTCTCAGCAGAATAGGTTGGAGGGGCACAAGGAGCTGGGAGAAGACACAGCTGGGATGTCTGGCCCTGACAAATTTAAGGGATTTTTCCCTACCATATGGCATCATATTCAGCATATAAAGCTGGGGAAAGAAAGAGGAAAAGGGCTGTTCAGAGTGATGGCATTTGTCTTCCCAAATCACTCTTAATGTGATGAAGCCATCCTTTTCTGGGGATAGCTGAACACCTGCCTGCCCATGGGGAGTGAATGAATTCCTTGTCTGGCTTTGATTGTGTGTGAGGCTTTTGCTTTAACAATTTAGCTGCTTTTGTTTCATCAGATGAGTTTTCTCACTTTTGCTCTGCCAGCTCTGTCCCCCACCCACTGGGGTTGAGTTGTTAAACCATGGCTGTGATTAAACCAGGGTGATGTCTCCTGCACTGGTCTAAATGGCAGTCCCACACAGTCTTGCTGTTTTTCAGTGGCTGGGAGCATTATTTCCAGCTTGGGTCTGCCATGTCTATTCTATCACACAAGTCCCTGAAGTGGCACTTCTCATGGAGCAGGTGATGACTGTGAGAAAACAGAGGTCTTGAGAGATGCTTGAAACAACATTTTGTGGACCTTAAAATGCTTTCCTTAATTTGCTAATTTTGTCACCTTGCTGGAAACATATATTTGGCCATGGGACTTACAGAAACAGAGGGATATCTGGTCACATGCTTGTTTACAAATGGTTAACAAACCCATCAAAATGTTTAAATTCAATGCACAGCTTTTTTTTCCAGGTTTATGTACCTGAAGTGAATATCCGGTACTAAGATAGCTCCAGTAATCCAATAGGCAAGTGCAGATTGAGTGTCCTTAATTTTTCTCTTAGAATAGAGATCTGATTTTTGAAAGCTACAAATCAAGGTACTAATAAAATTAGAAGAGTCTCCAAACTGTCTTTCTGGATCTGGGATCTTGTGTGTTCATGAACTGGACTTTAGCAGCTTGCAGTGCCAGTTCTATTAGACCTTCAATTACAAAATAGGCAGTGCTTGCTGTGCAAAAGCAGTTCTCCCATACAGATAGATTACTAGGCTAAAGTACAAGTATGATCATTCTGACAATGGATTTCAATTATTGCCTCTAAGAATGGTGCATCTGTCCAAACCTGTGAAACATCTACTTTTTTTTTTTTTTTTCCCCCAGATATTCATGGGCATAACAAGCCACGTATAACTGTAGTATTCCACTAGAAATCACATAAAGTTCTTTGGCTTAATTTTAGCAGCAGAAAAGAAAAATATTTAAGCCCTCTAGGTATTTAACCTCCTTTAGGGGCTATAAAAAAGGATAGGCTTGTGGGTAAAGCACTAGCCAGAGAATTTTTCACTTGGCTGTAGCATTCCTAAGTTACCGTGAGCAAATTAAACACTTTTTTCTTTCTGTTGGGATTTCTATAATATTGTTACCTTTCTATCTTGCCCTAGTAAGCTGTAAGTGGTGTGAGACAGAGACCGTCTGTTATAGGGTCTGTACAAGATATACTGATCCTAACTTCTAGGCAGGCAACAAACTAGCTTATTTCTGCTGCTGTTTCTTTTCTAACATGTTTATAACTGCTCAGGATTTAAAATTCCTTTAGGTAAAATCTTTTGAACATATGAATGTGGTATAGCCTGTTGGAAGTTTGTTCCCTTTTAAGCGAAGAGTTGCTTTACTCTACCCTGAGGAATCTAAGTGTGTAAACTGAAAAGAAACTTGTGGGTTTTGCCCCTCTTTTTTTCTTTTCTATAAGGTATGACCTTTGTCTCTAGCAAAAGCTATATTTACTAGTGTAATTCTTTCCAGTTATCTGCACCATGACATTAGAATGGAAATTGATTATCTATTCCTTTTTAAAATCCTTTTTCATCTCTCTACTTTAGAAAGATGTAATTTTCCAGCCTACTCATGTAATTCAGTGTAAAGGAAAGAGAATTTTGCTATGACATTCTCAAACTTTTTGGTTGTAAACCTTTTGAATGTAAACGTAGAAATATAAATGATTAATGAATTGAAAATCATGGCATACGAGGGAACTCTCTATCTCTTGAAGTGCAGTGTATAGAATCTTCCTTCTTGTTTTGTGTGAAACTGAAACCTTTTTGTCAGCCAAACTTTGGGGGCTCACAAGCAATCTCTTAGAAGTTTGACAGTCTCGGAGAAAATGTGTTTCCTTGGGAAACAGGAATCAGGAAAGACTTTGCTTATAATTGACATCCCTCTCAACCACAGAAGACTTTGCACAAAGTTTTTGTTACAATTTAAGGTCACAGTATCAACTACCTATATTTCATTTCTTTTTCTGCTATATTTCTCCTAGTTTTCCTCCTTCTAAAAACCCAGACAGAACCTTTTTCCAAACTATTGACATGAGAGTTACTGATATGGCAATGACAGACCTACCTTTAGGGTGCTGTGTTTGAATCAAAGATCTTTTAAGAGAAGAGCAACTGTTATGTCTTTGAATTGTTGCCCACTTTACAACAGCCCTAAATTTTCCTTCAGTCCTTCTGTTAGAAGGGTCTGACTTTAACTATGCCTTTCCACATCTCACTTTATTACTAAAGTCAGTCTACACCGATTTCACTGGGAGTTTCATCAGAAACAAGAAGAATCTTTAAGAGTATCAGCAGTAGTAATTTGCTTCTACCCATTCACATTCAGAGGCCCTTCTGGGGTTTCCATAGCTTAAGGGAAAACACTGTTACCCTGCCCTGATTCAGATTAGAGGCGTGAAACCTTCACTCCCCTTACACACTGCACACATTGCATTTTACAGCCATTGTCTTGATTACTGAGCTGCAATTGATTTACTGGAGAGCAAATTGAAAAATTATCTCTAGGCTTCTCTGTAAAATTACCTCTGATAGCAGGAGCATTAGAGAGTGCCTTAGTGCTAACAGGAGGCTGTCAGCCTGTCACCTTCCCTAGCAGTTAACTCTGACTGCTGGAAGAAAATTTAAGTCCAATCTTAGAAGCTACAGCCACTGACAGATTGCCTCCTAACAATGGCAAACCTTGGGATGTTAGACTGGAGAAAGGGTGGGAGACACTCACCTTGCTATATTTGAGCAATTGGGGTGCTTGGTTGGCCCTTTAAATAATGGTGATGGAAGAGCTCTCATGCCAAAATTGGTAGGAAATAGCAACATACTTTTTATTTCAGCATCTGTGGGTTGCACACATATCTCCTGTAGTGAACTGCTGCTCATGTGCCTTTTTTGTCCTTTCATCAGGAGTAAGAGACACACCATAAAGCTCAGACAGCAGCTTTAGAGCAGAGGAGACAGTAGTCTTTCACACAGTATTCAGTGGAGATGGAGATCTCATTGTTACAGGTGTTATAGAAGCTCAAAGTATAAATAACTTTACATGGACGAGTGAATTTTTGTTTCCTCTTTTCAATACGTTCATGGAAAATAGAATGTTGAGAACAGATTTTTGTCCCACAGGGAATATTCAGCTGTCATGACCAAGTCTGCACACATTCGTGCATAAGGATGTAGTCGAACTAACAAACTGAGACCAGGTAAAATAAGTTAAACCAGACCAATACAAACTTCACCTAGGAAGGTGCCATCTGGAATTTCAGAAGGGATTTTGCTGCTGAGAAGTATGAAAGCTGAACTGGAAAGAATTAGATAGTAAGCATGATAGACAAATGGTACTGAGATAGTAGTTGCAGATAAGACCAGTGGAGCCTCAGGTTTATGTTGAGGGGAAGGAGTATAAAGTCAAGATGCTGACTTCATGCTGGTGGTGCACTTTGTGTTTGGATTTGAAAAACTAGTATATTTGCAAGGAGAAAAATGGAAGAAGCTGTTCTGTGTCAGAAAGCCAGGCAAATTCTGTCTTCTAAGAGCTATTTTGAAGTTGCTGTTGAACAACAGGAGGAGAAAAGCAACGTTTCTTCTTTCTTAGGGTCAATGAATACAGGTTATTCTTGTACAAGGCTGTTTCTTTCCTCTAGGAGAGAGGCTGTCACTGGTGCAAGTGAAAATGTTGATTCCCTTCTGCAGGAAATTTTATATACTAGTGGGGATGCAGCAAGTGAACACATGCATTACTCATATCTCCTGGGGCTTTCTGAGGGCTGTGATTTTAAGGTCTCCAGGTGGAGTCATGCTTATTACAGTTTTTACAACGTGTCTTTAGCCTCACAAGTCCGTCCACAGCTAGAATGTCTTTAGATGTCACCTTTACCTGTGTATGTGGGTGTGTGCACACAATGCCCACTGCTTGCTATGGCCCTCACAGCTTGTGATAAAGCCACAAGCACTCACAAAGCTGACCTTCCTAACTGTAAGATGACAGTGGTTTTGTCATTCTGCTTGGCATGACTGGGAGCTGCAGCTGTGAAAGGGGAATGTCTGCTTTTCTATCCTCCCCTTCCACTTCCCACCCAAACACAGCTCAGCAGCCTGCTAATGGGAGGCTGGCATTTGCAGCTATGTAGTGACCTGTGGCCAATTTATGACCTCTTCCCTGCACAGGAAGGAGAGACTGATACTCTTCCTTGTGATTCTCTTGAATTTCTTCCACAATTTCTGTTTTCTTTTCTTGCCAGACACTTTGACACCATGACTTGTTTTTGCACTTACAGCCACTTTCTGTTGAGAGCCTAATGAGTGTAAAAGGGCATTTATGACTTCCAAACATTGCAAAGTGTAATAGTACTGTGAGGGAGACAATCTAAAAATGAGCAGAAACAGCAAAACACTGAAGGGCAAAGAGGATGCTGCAAAGCCATCTAGAATGACTTTGTCCCACCCTGAAGGTCTTCCCCACCCCTTCCCTCTAGTTTGCAAAGCTCTGTCTAGGTATTTCAAGTGTGCCTTAAGTTAGGCTTTACAAAACATTGGGGCACTGCTAACACTATGTAAAATCATCTCCATGTAAGCTTGCTGCTGTATAGTAGAACATTGTTTATGCTTGACAACCTTTTCAGAAGCAGTCAGCTTTCTCTGGACTCCAGCTTATTGTTGTAGGTTACAGTCTGTATTTTCCCCTTCCTGTGGAAAAAGAACACAAAAGAGAAAATTTTATTGGTATTTATCCTTCTTTTCAGCTTAATCATCTGCTTTATGCACTCCTTTCAGAGCACACAGAATCCCTCAAAAGAGGCATTGACAGTTCTTATGGAAAAGTGAGTTTAACAGACTGAGGATGCTATTGGGCTGTTTATATTCTGTTCACATCTCCCATGTCATCAGCCACAGGACTCCTTTTCATGCTGTTATACAACTAGGCTAGCAGGTGTGTATTTAACCTATTAACCACTCCGAGTTTATTAATCTGGTCTTTCTTGTCAAGGTTCTTGATTTCTTGATGAAACCTGCTTAAACGTGGAACTAGAAGAGTTATTTGTCATTGAGTTGAAGGGTTGGAGCCTGGCACTTTCTAGGCAGGAAGGTGGAAGTTGCTTTTCTTTGGAAGATGTTGCTGCATTCCTTTATGGTTTAGGGCCTGTGTTGTTTTTCAAATCTTCATCTATATTAAGAGCTCCATCCTTCCTTACAGAGTCACAAATGTGCAGTTGAAATCCTTCAAAAAGTCCAGTCTGAGAGAGGATCCTGTGGACAAAACAGGCTATCTCTCAATTTCACAGAAAATACCCAGGGCCAGTCAGTGCCTGTCAGTGAAGCAGAGAAGATCCTGAGCCTCTCTTTACAGTGACAAGCCTTGCACAGCAGTGGTCTTTTGGGACATTTTGGGGCATGCAAGGGAGGGTGCCTTTCTCCACTTGTTTCAAACATGAATCATAGTGAATAAACACGCCTTGAAATCCAGGAAATACACGGATGTAACAATGCCTAAGTTAATTTCTTCCTGAAGGCCATCAAGGAGTAAATGTGGACTAATAAAGCAGATCTGGTGACCTTAAGTACCTAAACAATATCACAGAGCAGAATTGATTCAGCCCTTAGGAATGTGGGATCAGCTTTGAGTTTTGCTCTGTTTTTGATGTGCTAGGTATGGCTGCAGGTACTCACAAGCTGCTTTATCAAGGCTCTCCTCTGAGCTAAGGCTTTTTACCACAGGCCTCCAAATTGTCCTGTAACCACAGTGTTATGGATAGCATAGGATGCTCAGTAGAGCTTAACATCTCTGGGAAGGGAAGCAAGATCCCTCATGCTCTGATAGCTCATCAGCTGCTTATATGATGTAGATTTTAATTTTCCCAGGCTGAAGAGAAATTGCTGTCACCTCAGTATTAGCTGCTGGTACTTGGAGGGCTGAGGACAGAGGGTGGCAGCACAGCCCTGTCAGAGCTCACCCACGCACGATGTAGAGCCTGTGGCAGTGCTGAGTGGGTAAAACATTTCACACACAATTGCTTCCAATTAAATGTACATATTTTTTTGTTTTGCTTCACAGCAGGGCAAAAGTAACTTCTGTTTGCTTGGTGTGTTTGGATATGTTTTAAGCTGTATCTTACTGTTTGATTTAAGCTTATGTGGAGCAAAGTTTGGAGCAAAGAGTTTTGTGTATAATGCCTGTATTCAAGGAAAACCTTGTCCCAGAGATCATCCACTGATCTTTACTTATTAAATGTTCCAACTGATGTTCTTGCTGAGTGTCCTGACAGCAACTAACAGGCCATTTCTTAGTACAAGGCAGATAAACAAGAAACTGTGATACTGAGGATATAACCAGATCTACTTTGGGAGCAGAGTGAAGAATTATGATACAAATCATAACAGTGAGGCCAAATGAACAACATTTGTAGAGGGAGGCATGCTTCCCAGAGCCCAAAAATGCTTCATTCTGCATTTTTTCTCATCAGAAAAACTGAGATAACGAAGTGCTCAGTGTGCTGCTGGACCAGGTTGGAATTTTACAGTGCTGAGTGCAGAGCTAAACCAAGCCCAAACCCACCAGCCCCTAAGTCTCCTAAACCCAGATCCATTGTATTGTACCTCATTGAAAAGCTGGTACAATCTTCATTCCTCTCTCACCTTCCCAGCCAAGTGCAATGAAGGTGCTGGGCTGTTGATACAAAAATAGACCATGCTATAAGAATATGCATGTTTCAACAATATGTTGAAAACATTATTCCTGAATGCTCTTTGTTCTTTGATGAAAACAAGTAGGATTACTGATGTAGGATCATTCAGAGTTCTCAGTACTAATAAAAGGTTTCTTGAATGAGTGTCAAAAATTATCTTTTCTTAAAAGAAGTTAGCATTGAAAGGAAACCTTGCCCATTTCCTTCATTAACAGGAATAGTCTTTGTTTTGCATGTTTTGAATGAGAGGTCAACTTTCAAACAGCAGACCAAAGTTTCTGGGGCACACTGGTCAAAGCTCAAACACAAAGATTTGTATTGTTGACATTTGGTGGTGTGATTATATTGTTTTTAGTGCTTATGTTGTACTTATTTATATTGTTGTGAGTTGAAGTGATTTGGACCTGTGTAATACATTGATATTGTAGCTTGAAATCCCTGTAAATCTGAGATAACAGACCTAACTACCAAATGATGGTTACTGGAACTCTATGAAAGCAAAATATAATTTATTTATTACTTGTGCTGTAATAAGAGCTTTGAAAATGAAAAAGCATACAGACAAACACTGGGCCACTTTTACAAATGCCTTTGTCCTCATTCATTTTGTTTAGCACTTAAACATTTCACTGAGATGAGATATTATGTCTTGCTTTTACATCAGCTGATTTACTTAATCTTGTCTTGCTGGGCTCTTCTGGATAATCAGGAAATGCATCACAATCTATTTATTTGTGCAGATGAAATAATTTTATGTCTGCTAATTTCAGGGGAGGCTATTTCAATTCTGAATTTTCTCCAGAAGTCTTAAGTAGCTTACTGTGAAACAGAGCCAATGTTTATACCTATTTTGTAGTGGTCATAATTTTAGATCAATGTAAAAGACTGTTCTTGAGCTGAAGGTATACTGTGCCTTTTTTCAGCAGACAGATCATCTGAGTTTAAAACACCAGAGGAGAACATCTTCCACCTCAACTCTTTTTGGATGTCAGCTCTCTAGACCTGTTTAAAAAGACATTAAAAATCCTTGAAAGGACAAAGGTCAGATCTGAACAGGCTAATTTATATATAAAAGAGAAAATGGTATTAGAGAAGTCAAGACCTGGTTGATAGAAGTTACAGCACATATTTTCATTGGAACTTTATCTTTTTGAAAAGAATCTGAAATATTACTGAGAGATCATTTCTAGATATGCCTTTAAACAGCAATTTGATAATCTCATGCAGCTGTGCTAACATTATTGTCAGAACCCTATGCAGATTTTTTCTGACCTCATATTTCTTAAAAAGTACACACTGATCCTCACAAATCAGTCAAGATGTTGAAATATTTGCAATGACCCATTTTCTGCAAATAAAATATTGTCCATATTGTCCTCCCTATAAGCCATTGTTTTAGAAGAGCTTTGTCTGCCAGAAGCTGGATAAGGGGTGTGTGAGAGGTTTCTCCAAAACATACATAAGTTGTAAATTGTATATGATGACACATTTCATTGCCCTTCCATTTCTGCAGGGAAGGGTCAAACAAAGTAGGAAAGCCCCTGATTTTGGGCAGGTTTGCTTTGTAACTGTTTGGTAACAGTAACATTGTCCCGACTTGAAAGGTGGATCCTCCACCTGGGCAAATACATTTTTGGGATGGAAAGGGATGTGAGGGACACAGCCACAGGCTGTGATGTTATGTGATAGTGGGGGCCAGGCAGGTAAGTGAATGTATCAAGCATCTGTCTGTGTTTCTTTGCTGCAAATAAGATTAGTTTTTAGGTAAGTTCACTTTGTGCTGGGAGCCAGAGCAGCTCCCTAGAATTTAGAGAAGTCATTTGAGCCAAGTTCAGGAAGACTCAATAATTGTGCCCTTAGGTTCTGAAGAGCAAGAAATGTTTTGAAATAATTATTCCCAGCAGAAGCTGTAATGAGGTTAGGTTAGACACGATGAATAATTCTAATTCCTTACTGTGTAATGACACAATTTAAAATAGCATTTCAGACGTGGGCCTCCTAGGTAACTGGGTTAGATCAGCAATCTCCTGCTCTGATAGAAATTCTTCTACTCATTCCTCAGTGTTGTCTCTTTTTGTGACTGGCTGAACAAAGGCTTTCTGGGTTTTAGAACAGCAATCTGACTATCTTATTTATTCATATTATTGAAACCATGTTAATTAAGCAATAAAATACTCCAGACAGCTTGTTGTTAGGATTATTTACATACTGTGTGTGTTAAAGGGGATGGAGGAGGAAGTAATGGCTCCATCCTGAGAGGTGACTAAACATTGGAGGAAACAATTCCAGGCTTTTTGTAGCCTAGAATATATTGCCTATGTATTCTTCTTGTGACTGTACATGTAGATAAGATGCTTGTTTGAGGGCAAGGTAGAGTATAATTTTCAATATAAATATTGTGGCTGGGGAGAAAAACAACATCCTTGAAAGTGATTCAGGGGAGGAAGATCCTTTTGAGCAGCTATATCCAAATTTAGACAGAATAACTACTATACCCTACCATATTGTCACCCTGGTGGCTGGAAATTTTTTTCCTTACCAATGAAGTCTCCTTCCTCCAAGTAGTCTCTGAAGGGAAATCGATAAATAGTTCTCTTGCAAGAGAAAAATGTGTATAAACTTTACAACAGAGAAAATAACAGTTTGTCCACAGTAGTGAAGTCTATGCTCTTAACTACCATAATGTATGTGTAGGGCTCCCAACATGACTGAGTCTTCCTCATACAAACTGTTTTCATCTGTCTTCTGCCCTCTCAAGCACCATTCTGCTACTGCTGGTCATGGACACTGAGCCCAGGACATTAAAGACTTTAGGTTCTAGCTTCTCTCATCTGTACATACTCAGGCATCAGTTCCTCACTGCTCTGCAAGGACTGGCTGGTACATGGGATTAGGAAAACTAAAACCATGAAGAAAAGCTCAGGTGATAGTGGTTCATCCTTCTCCAAAGGAAAACAATTAGGAAGTAGTGAAGACACCTGGAGTACAGGTGTCTCAGTAAATTACCTGGCTGCAGCTGTCTCAGTAAATTACACAGGCATGAATGTCTGATATGTGTTTGTTAAGTACTTAAATGTGAATCCAGCTTCAACAGAAGCAGAGCTTATTTCATTCCTTCTGGAAGAGATTGTGGAACCATCTCTGCTAAACTTGAAGGCAAGGGCTGTAAAGTAAAGAGAAAGAAAATGTGTAGAGAAAGAACATTACTTTCATATTGCCTCTGTTGCCCCAAGCATTCAGGCAAGTACCTCTTGACGAACTCCCTCCTCTTTTCCTTATTTTCTGTTTGTCAGCTTTGTTTGTATAGACAAAATTCATCTGTGTCCTGCACACCACAGGTGTGTAACAGCAGGCAGGCCTGGCCAGCTGAGGGAGTCAGGGATGTGATCTCTGTTGTGCCACGTTGGAGGCAAACCCAGTGCCATGGGGTTCTGTAGTTTGCTGCCCAAGGTCACACATCAGTTCTATGGCAGTGTGAAGAGTGGCACATCTTGTGCTTGGGAAGCTTGGCAGGCTCCCCAGAAGGCTCATCTAGATTTGTATCTGTTTGTCCTTGCTGTACCAGTCACCTTGTGGTTAGTGCAGATGCCTGGCTTGGTCTCCTTAGCGGGGTCAGAGAGGGGAAATGTTTCAGATCTCCTTATTCCTCTGTCTGCCTTGGTTTTCTCATCTTCTCAGGGGACAGACCAGCACTGAGACAGCCAAATATTTGCTTGTATGAGTACATATCTTAATTAGCAGAGTCCTTTGATAAACTGGCTGTGGCAAGTGCTCCAACAGCAAGGAGGAATCCTTCATGCTATAAAAAGCCTGGAATTGTTTCCTCCAGTGTTTAGTTACCTCTCAGGATGGAGATACTAGTTTCTCCTCCTTTCCCTTTAATACACACGACATGTAAATAACCCTAACAGCAAGCTGTCTGGAGTATTTTATTGCTTAATTAATATGGTTTCAATATTATGAATAAATAAGATCACATTCAGATTGTGAGTATAGAAAAGTTAAGGGGATATGATCCAAGAAGGAGTTTCAAATCCCCTTGCATCTGTTCCTCTATTTTGTTGGACTAATTTTATGTTCTAAATTAAATTGTTCTTATGAATTTGTTTCCTCTGATGTTCTGCCCTCCTCCCCCCATCTTTTCATCATCTGTCTACTCAACACCTTTCCTGCTCTCTCGCACAGGGAAATAAAAGCCACTTGACAGCCCAGCTGGTGAGCAGGTCTGTGCTGCTCCTCTCCATCCCTTGTGGGGCTACTGAATGTGATGGGTTTGGAAAGCTCTGGACTTATTAGTCTCTATTTTCAGATGAATGCAGGCTTTCCAACTGGCATTCATTGTTACTTAGATCCAGGTTTTAATTGAAAACTGGGGAATTCTAAATCCATTGAACTGTACTAGATTTACTTTTTAGTAAAAGATCCTTTTCTTCCTCTCTTACCTGCCCTTAAATAAAACTAAAAAAAGAAAAGAAAAAAAAAGGAAAAAAAAAAAAAAAAAAGCTTTCAAACTCCCAGAATCTTGCTTATTTCTATTTAGCAAAGAAAAATAATTGTTCACTATTCATTTTCTTTATAGGGTCCTTACAAGGATTTTTATAAAACTTTTGGCTACAGAAATGCTGATGTGACTGTAGTTTCCAAGTTATCAAAGAAGCTAAAAAAAACCAGTCTGAAAGATGGGGGGGGAAAAAAAAACAACCCTAATAGCCTCATAGGCATAAGAGATGCTTATTTGGTAATTAAGATTTAATTTTCATTTTGTTAAATTATAAACTGCCAATGGAGGGAGTTTCCTCAGTCTAGGAGAAGGACTTAGCACATTTTGGTTATTCCCACAGGGAAAAATAACTTGGTTGCAGGTATGGATGCTAAGAAGCTACTTGTTCTCTTTGGCTTAAAGAAAAGTCTTTGCTCAAAGGTTCTTCCTTACAGACCTGAACCTTGCACAGCACAACCTGCTAAGTTCTCTCTCTGCTGCCTCCAAAATACTGCAGCTCCTGCTGGGGTGCAGCTGCCTCCCCACCCCTCTGGTGTCCCTCTTGCTGAGAGCAGCCAGCAGTGCTGCCATGAGTTATTGATGTCTGATTGTGGGGTTCCTATTTTTCCTAAAATGAGCAGCTCCATATTCCCAATTGATTTACCACCACCACCACATTTGATGGGATCAAAAGCTGTCATAAATCCCCTCTCATTTTTCTTAATGTTGTGTTTTTATGGTGTGTGATTGTTAGTGAAACTGGAGCACTTTATCTCTGGTAAAAAATTATCTGATATCAACCTGAGAGGTTAGAAAACCCTCAGAGAGGTACAAACCAACATGGCCAGACTAAATCACCATCTAGAAATGGATTATGGTTAGAAATCCAATGTTTTTCCAGGAGTGTTGTCAGGCCACGACCATTTACCTACTGCCCTGTCTCATTGTGCATAGTGGAAGATGAAGACTGGTATTTCCTGATATCCCTTTGATAATATTTATCCATTTATTAATGGCTGTTGTTGCACTCTTGTGCTGCAGACTCCTGATTGTGTTCGTGGAGCAATCTGAATGGCATGTGCCTTCCCTGTTTCCCCTACAGGGAACACAGAGAAAGGATGCTGGAGTGTCCCAGGTCAGCTCCCTCATGTTGAGGGACCTGTGCTGTGCTTGTTGCTCATGGTGCTATCCCTTTGAGTCTGACTCCTGAAACCTTTTCCCATTTAAGGCATATTAGCCATAGTCTCTCCAGTTCTAATTTTTTAAAAGAATTTTGCTTTCTTTTACTATTTACACTTGTTTCTTCTCCAGCAGTAAAAGAAACAACAGCTTAATGCAAAGTAAATCATACCTGATTTATGCTTGTATAAATAGCGTGTATCTCTTCACGTGCAGGTAAATGGAATTATAAAGACATTTGTGAATAAAATTTTGAGAAATGAGAGAGTTCGCTAGTAACTCATTTACCATGACAGGAGATGAATAGAGGTAATTTAGTCTCATAAAAGTAAAATTGGCTCATGTCTTACATGGGTATGGGAAAAAAGATTATTGTTTAGCAGCTGGAAAGCTGAGTGGAGTTGAGAATTGGCAGCTGTGCTGAGGGGGTTTGGCTGCCTGGCTCTGTAACCTCGGGTGAGTCGTTTAGTGTGTGTGGTGTACATGCTGCCTCCTGGAAATACAGATCCAATTCATGGCTAGTTTGTAGGGGGATTTGTTCTCCCCAAGTGAGGCACCAGCAAATAGGACTCTGGTGTGGTGCTGCTCTATTGCCATGTTTGAATAAGAGCACTTCCTCCTCTCCTTCTCCTGTGGCTGATATATTTGCTCCAGGTGTATTTCAGTATTCACATCTTTCCTGTGGACAGAGTGGAAAGTAATCTTGAAAGAAAAGCAAATATCCTTTGGTTTTAAAGTTAATAATAATAAGACAAAAAGATTAGGGCTGGTGGGAGTAGGTGTTATGAGACTCAGGTGTAGTATATCATCTTCTAAGGTACCTACCCTGTTGGACAAATAAGCTGGACTGAAGGCACAAATGAAATGAGCCTGGGAATTTCCTTCCAGGACTGTTACTAGTGAAAATGCTGTGAAAATCCCAGAATTAAAGGATGGTCAGGGCTCTTCTCCATGGTGTAGGGTGAATTCTCATGGTTTAGAGATTGCTTGAAATGAGAGACTTGGGCAAGGATGAGGTGGATGTAAAAAGGAAAAAAAAAAAAAAAGACGTAAAGAGGTAAAGATGTTGCACTGCTGACTTTGGAGAACCTTGTAACCTTGTTCTGCCATTGTGGAGAAGGACAGCAGCAGTAGTGTGTGTTTTATTTTTGAAGGCAGAGCAAGAGAGGAGTTCTGGATTGGCTGGATTAGCTCTGAGATGGCCTCTGCCTTTCAAAGGTTCAAGTAGGTGCTTTATAAAAATCTATGACATTAGCAAAAATGCATTGTTTTTGCAGTTCTGAAGTGTGGGTAATATTTTTTAATTGATTTCAATGGATTAAACCCCACAAAATATCCATTTTTTGCCTAACCTGGTCACTTTCAGCATTTTTAGACCCTTAAAAAAGCTAAGCAAGGAGACTGGCTCATTTCTAATGGTTTTTTGTTTCCTAAGAAGTGTTTGCATCAGTCTTTTTGAAGCTGAGCTATTATAATATGAAATGGAGTTGCTAAACCTTACATTATCAGTAATTAATATAATGATTGTTTCTCTTTTCATTTTTGTGGGATTTCTGGTTCCTCTGAGTGGTGATGATGTGCAGGCTGCCCTTTCTTAATGAATTATTTTCACATTATGGCTGGTAACTGGAGAGAGAAATAAACAGGCACAAAGTATCTAACATTCCCCTAAATTACTGTAAAGATGCTGCTGTGTCAGTACCACCACACATGCTACTTCTGGGCTTTTAATCAGCTCATCATGCTGCAGATCTGTGAATACTGCTGTTCACAACAATTTGAGGCTCTTGGCTAAGCACTACGAGGAGCTTCAGCCTGGGACTTGCTGAAGTCCCCAGTGGTTGCTCAAGCCTGAGTGCTAATCCTTATGCTTTGCAGCCTGGGCTGGGATTTGCCACCAGGATTTAAATAAAAGCCAATTCAAATGTAGGAAGCTGTACAAATGCTTGCAGTCTAGGTAGGCAGGGAAGAGCTGTGTGAGTTCAGGGAAATCTCCATCTCTCCTAACCTTTAAAGGTCTGTGTGCATCTCTTGGTGATTTACTTGAAGAATGCCTCTGGATTCCCACCTCCAAGTGAAAGGACAAATCCAGTGAGGGGTTCAAGTGAACGTGAAGTGTAGAAGCTAAGGACAGAGAGTTAATAACTCAGGAAAGGAAAGCTATGCACACATAATTGCAACTTCTCTTGGTGTTGTGGTTTAACCCCAGGCAGCCGCTCCCTCGTTCCCCCAGCAGCAGGATCCAGGGAGAAAACTGGAAGAGTGAAAGCCAGAAAACTGGTGTATTGAGATAAAGACACTTTAACAGGGAAAGCAAAAGCTGTGCACACAAGCAAAGCAAAACAAGGAATTAATTCACTGCTTCCCATGGGCAGGCAGGTGTTGAGCCATCCAGCAGCCTCTTGTGCCATGGGGAAGCACGGAGGTGCATGGATACACCATGATGAGGAAAGGGAATTTTGGAGTTGTGAGAGGACAGGAGACCAGCTTGCAGTGCAAGGTATTATTTGGAGAATGTTGTTTTATATTTTTATTTCTGGTTTAGTAAATATTTTCAATGACTGATTTCAAGGTGCAGTTTTCAAAGCTGGCACCCCTGCAGGTGCAGAACAGGCACACTACTGCTTCCCTCTGTAGCATGTCTGCTCTGTGAGCCTCAGTCCTTGAAAGGAAGTGCTGGTTTTCAATTCTTGGCCTGTCTGAAGACAATGCTTTTGAAGTGCCCAGTTTGTGATTTGTACTCATTATGTCTGATAGCTTCTCCTCCTCCATTCTCACCATTCTCACAGGTCATCTTGCCTGATGTAGCAGTTCCTGTTTATAAGTTATGTCATTCTCTTTGCCATCTTCCTTTCAACCCAATGCTTTCAGTGACCCATTTTGCCTTACTCTTTTCACTGCTGATCTTCCTATGCCCTTTTCATGTTTGAATAATTGTCTAGTGACTTAGATTTACCTTATCTCCGATTGTAAAAATTTTCAGGAAGACAATGTGTCTACATAACTTGCTTTACTTTTATGACACTATAGAGTATAAATGGTTGTTATTAATAATGCACACAAAAATGGCCTCTTATTTGACAAGTCTACTTCTATTTTATCATATAGTATTTATGTCATGCTTGTAAGGAGTAGTCAGCATATTTCATAAAAGTAATGGAGTCCGACAAAATAGGAACTCACTTCTGTGTCTGGTTGTAAAATTTTTGCTGAGAAATGGAAAAAGGCTGCAGGATTTTGTATACAAATTATGAAAGCTGAAGATTTGGCTTTGTGTGTATTTGGCAGCCAGTGTTGGAAACAGAGTGATATATGTGATATATTAAAACATTTTATAATGATAGAGAAAAGAAAGCTTCAAATTTTGTTGAAGCTGTTCAAGTTAAGACATGCACACTTTAATTAAAGAAGCTGAGCACCAGCTGAATTGAAGCCCCTGATTTGTTTTCACTGGGAAAAACAGCTCTGAATGATAAGATGGAAAGTTTGCTTAGTGAGAATAAATTCATACATGGTGTTGATTGTCTAAACCATATTTGAGAAACAGATAATCTATAAGATATTGAAAAATAAAAGAAAGAAAAGAGAAACACAGCATGTCTACTGCCTTTTCCTCAAGCATTCCTTAAGCTGTATCCACTCCAGAAGTCTCCATATAAAATTCTATGGAAGTTTTTTTCTCTGAAAATTGACTTTGCTAAAATGAAAATTTTTGCCACGGACTTAAATGGAGTTGGTTTTCTTGTTGTACAAGTTATTTTTATAATAAAAAATGTTCATTGATGCAAGAAATTTATTCCTGTTAGTCCATTTTTGGTGATACCATGGATATAAAGATGGAAGTTTGCCCAAGCAGGTTTCAATGGTCACCAGCCAATTAATGGTTTATTGGAGAATGTTTGTATACTTCAGTGTGACACTGTTGCCTCCTCATTTTTTGCTTTGGGAGAGAAAGAAGTGAGAATTAGATACTGAGAATTATATTACAGTCTATCAAATTCTATAGAAGTGGATAGCTGTAGGGTTTGCTTAGATCTGTAAATACACCTTAGTACAAAAACACAAATGGAATCTGCATGTTCTCTCACTTTTTTTCATGAGAAATGTATAAGGTTTGGGACTGCAGTAAGATGTGGACAACAAGTTTTTTGTTTTTTTTCTGGACAAGATTGTTATAGCACATTAAAACCACACTGCCACTTGGTTGGTTTGTTGCTTTTTGGTTTTTTTATATTTTTTTTTTCTCCTTAACTTGAGGTGATCAAGATTAATAATAGCTCTGAGCTACTTTGATTATATGAAAGCAACACACAATTGGAATGAAGGCATAACATATGAATTATGAGAGGGGTCCTGTAAAATGTCATCATGGGAATGGTAAAAGGGAAACAACCTTCCACAACTTGGCCACAAAGCATGCACAGAGTTTGGAGAGCATGTGAAACTTTTAGAGGGGCTTCCAGTGGGAGGGTTTGTTATGGTGAGTTTACAGGGTGAGTGAGAGCATGTGCAGACAGAGGAGCAGGTACTTGAGACACGAGGTTTGAAGTTCTGGCTTTGGAATAATGCTGAATGCTAACAGCCTGCTGGGCTCTAGCTGGATTCTGCAGATGTGGGACTTGTTCCACCACCACTCCGCACGTGTATCAGTGCATAAACCCAGGAGAGTGCAAAACCCTGTGGTTTATCTTCTCTTGCAGTATTCAGAGTGGAGCTCTTGAGTCTCAGTGACCATTTTCTGGGTTTGGCAGTTTGCTTTTTGATGTGTAATCTCTCCTCCTGCATTTAGGATCAACTAGGACGGACTAATCCCAAGATTAAGGCGGATCAGATGAAGAGCTGCTTCCACAGCAGATGCTGCCCTGTGGGTGCATGAGCTCCTCTTGTGATAGAACAAGGCCATAGGGCAATGCAGATGGATCAAATCCTGTTTGTCTTGAGTAATTGTCAACTCAGCCCTAGTTCCCTTTTCCCCTGCAGAAAACAAGCCACACCAAGCATCCAGTTAGGGAGACTGAATTGGTTGAAATTCTAATCCAGGCTTGCATTTACATCTCTTCTGAATCAGTCTGTGGGAAGTTTGCATTAGTTCAAGTTTGCCTTGTTGAGTAGCAGTTTGTCTAGTCCTGGAGCCAGCTGCAGGAGGGCACTGTCTGCTGACTGCCCCAATGACTTCACTGTGTAGCTGAAACTGCTGCAAAAAAATCTCAGAGCTACCCTCAAAAATTATTTAAGCAGGTGTATTGAGTAAGTCTTTTGACAGAAATTGATACTATTGAAACTGTTCTGTAAAATCACAGCAGTTTATTTCAGTATCATCTTGGGAGGAGGCTTTCTTCTAAACAGAGAAAACAAGGTTATCCAGGAGGTGTAGCTGTTATTTCAATATTTAGATTGGAAATCTTAATGTCCTTCTGAAACAAAATACAGTTACAGTTCCTATGACAACTGTTTCCCTCTCCTCTGGAGCATGGGATAACGACAGGATTTCATTACATGGTCATGTAACACTGGGCATTGTGACAGCCTTGTCATCTCCACTGTGCTGTTTGCTCCTAAATGGCATTTGGCTTTGCCCACTTGTGCTGTGCAGAGCATGAATTGCAGTGAGCGACCTTCACTGTGCTTATTGCCTGCAGCCTCCCACTTCCAGCTTCCCTCTTTTCATTAGCAGGCTCATTTTCTACCAAAATACATTTGGTATGCTGAATTGTATTGACAAAAATTCCTAGAAACTAATTTCAGTGGTAGAAATTCTATACGCAGACATTAATTAAGAACAGCATCTTAACAAGTACACAGAGTACTGACAAAAATGTGCGAGTGTGGCAGCTAAACCAGAATATGCAGCAGATTCCTGTAGTTACTTCTGCAACACATGTAAGAAAAACTATAACCAGTTGAACAGATATATTAAAAGACTTTATTCACAATAGAGAAATTTTTACAAATATAAGTTTTTAAAAATTAAGCATCTTGATCTATTATGTATTTCATAATTTCAGTTTATATAAAGATGAAAAGACTAAATGGAATATGTACAAATCAACACCAATTTAAATACATGACAGAAATGGATATGTATGAAGTTACCATAGAAACAGTGAGCCATTGGGCATTGCAAAAATCTGTGTATAGCCAAACATATGCAATACTTATCTCACAAACAATTAAATTTTTTTTTTCCCTGTGAAACAATGTTGGTGCCATTTGAAGGGATCTACCTCTTGGGACTCAACAGATGCAGATTTGAATGCATTATTATGCTACAAAGAAATGGAAGAAGTGTGGGCAGTGTGTTTATGCTAAGATAAGGTGTCCATGTCACAGTCTTCTCCCCTCTGCACCCCCACCCCCCAAAAATAAGCAATTTCATTTGCTCTTATGAATGACTGGGAACATAAAGTTATCATCACTAGCAACTTCCATGAAGTTAGTTAAGTGAATGGGCATTAAAATGCATTATCTTACTAATCTAACAAACAGTGATACATATGGACTGTTTAAAAATGATTGCTCTAACTTTGGTGTTTTGGGGTTATTTAAAAAAAAAATTGATATATTCTCAGTTTATGAAAATTTTTTTTCTTACAGTTGGCAGATCTACACGTTGTACAATCTTCTCGTCTACTTACATTAGTTTACAAAAAGTACAGTATAGTGCAGTTTGTACATACAACCTGAATACCAATACCACATCAAATTTGTGCTCTTTCAAATCATCCTAACTCCCACACTAAGAAAAATTCATATGAAATGTCCACATCACAAGGAAACAGCCATGGTGGTTATATTTAAGTACATAAGACCCAATGCACGCAGAGCTGTGTGTGTGACTGGAGCCTGATTTTGAAACATGGAGAAGACCTGTCTGGTTCTCTACTCTTCCCTCAGCTCACTAAGTACCAGCAAGATCACTACAGGCAGCTGGGGGAAGCAAACCTTGCTTAAGGAAACCATGTACAAAGTGGCTTAAGTAACTACAAAAGCTGAGACAGAAAGTCTTTGAAAAGTCTTTGTGTTTTCTAACTCAAGGTCTAAAGCAGCACATGCATGTGGGAGGCAGTAGCAGCAGGTGGCACAATAAACATAGCTAAGAAAAAAGTAATTATTGTTTGAAAGAGAGCAAATATTTTGGTTTTATTCCACAGCTATGGTGGTTCAAGGGGTGGAAAAAAATCTCCCTTACAAATACTATTTATAAGGAGAAACAATGAAGTATACTCCTCCAATGGTACAAAATTTTGGCTTCTGCCTAAGAAAACCTCCACTGCAGACCTCTATCAGCATAGAAAAAATGTACTCTAAAGCCTAAACAAATGTGTTCCCTCAGCCATGATTAGCAATGTTGGACATGTGAGCTATCTTACTAAATACCATTCAAGATTGTCGCTGTTCAGAACCAGATTTGTTTCAATGCAGTTCAATCAATAATGATCTTTCTCAGAATGGGAAGCCAGGTGTTTCCTACCTGAAATGTATGGAAGTCATCCCATCACTAAATGAAAACACAGGTAGACTTAAAAATCATGTAAACTACTTCAAACCAAGTAGAAACAGGAATTAATCATGCCTCATTTCTTTTTCCCTTTGGTGATGCCACAGAGCAAAATATTTTTGGCAAAGCTGTTGCTTTTCTCAGTAAGCCAGGTTTCTACTCTAAGGAATATTTTTAAGCACATTACATTTCTGTTACTTAAGACATGACAGTATTGTCAGAAAGTTTTAGTTCAATGCAGGGTAACTTCCTCTATGAATGACTTATCTTCTTTTGAGGAGGCAGGTTTTCTTCAAGGCAACTGCATGTCTATCTTTATTCATATAGATACATTAAATTGCTTTGTGACAATTAACCATCAAGTCTGGTGTCAAGTCTGAACCTACCTAAATCTTTGCAAAAGTAACAGAAAAACAAAGAAATTGTATCTGATACAATTATAAGCTTCCAGAAAAAATGTCATTGAGTGTTTTCTTTTCTTTTTTGCCAACCAATCAAATGAAAGCTACTGGACTAAATACATAAAGAAGGTTAATAGTCCCTTTGTTAATATGAATTACTACCTCATTTTACTCCACAGTAGCTTGACTAAAGACATAAGAATAACACCACTTAGAAAAGGGAGGAAACAAAGTATTCTATTACAATATTCTAATCAAAACCTGAAAAAACTAAGGTCTGCTAACTAATGTGCAAAATCCATAGAAACTAGTTTAATCTAACTTCAACTTATACTGCAATTTCACAGTTGTGTCTGCATGAGATGAAAATACCCCTAGGTAGACTTCATTGACAATGAAATACACCAGATACTTTAGCAAATAATGATAGACCCGCATAAGAAGAGGCTGTCACAGTCACAAGATTTGTCCTGGATGACACACAAAACAAACTAACATACAAAAAAAAAAAAAAAAAAAGAAAAAAGAAAAAAAAAAAGGGAAAAAGCTCTTTATACTTAATTCAATATGGCTTTTTGCAACATGGCAAAATATTACAGCTTAAAGCATACATCTCCTCATAGAGGAGAGAAGAATTTTGCAGTCAAATTAAAAGCATAACAGGAAACAAATAACATGCAGACCTTCTGCTTTTTTGGCCAAAATGACACTGCAGCCTAACAGAATCTGGGAAGATATCCTATTTCACTTCTAAGAAGCTATTCATCTGAATTAGAAGATTGAGGTTTTATCATAACTAATAGCACACATTCATAAAAATTTACTGTTAAAGAAAACAGACTGCAAAACACTTGATTAAAAAATTTAACTTAGAAATTTAAAACCAAATCATGTGCCCAAGTTCTAGGAATGTAAGGAATGAAATGAAGTATAAATTAATCTTCATTTATTTCTGGTTTTCTTCCTTATTTCCATCATCTTTGTGAAGAACAGGGAGAGGATGAGCCTCTGTGTTGAAGACCCAGTGTTCGAATGGAAGAAGATCATCTTCAGAAAACAGCAAATACAGGTACCTGGCAAGAAAAAGCAGAAAAGGAGACCATATGAGGGAAGTGATTTTCAGGAAAACACATAATAATTCATATTTCATTTACTTGAGTATTAAACTTCCTGTTGAGTTGGTATGACCGATTTTTTTTCTTGCACAGCAAAAAAAAAACCCCAAAACTGAAGAGATCAAGACAAAACTTTAATCTCATTAAAAATTTAGGAGATGATGATAGATAATGAAAGCTTCTGGTTTTCTCTCTTAACAGGCCCTGCAAGCTTTCTATGGAAGTTGGTTTTTTCCCTTCTTTTTCTAAAGTTTTAAAATGAAAAGTATGCAATGTAAGCCTGATGAGTTCTCTGTCTAGTCAACTTGTTTCATTAATGCTGGCATATATAATTAGATCCTACCAAAGATAGGATAGGATGCAATGTCTCAAAAACTATCAAGTACCTTTATCAGAAGTAAAAATAATTTGCAGAAGTCAGGGAATTTAGTTTATTGGCACAGATTGGAAAAAAAAGGCAATTTGGCTTCCTGTACTTTCTGTAACCTAAGAAAAGCTCTGCTATTTCACTCAGATTTTGTTATGTGAGTGTCAGGGGTACTAATGATAAACACCTATCTGTAAAGATGATACATAAAACTATTTCATATTAATGAAACTCAACTTTCTTAACTTACTTGAGTGTCTCTGAAAGGAAGAAACTTTGCTGCACATCGTCATGGTTCTCGTGATTGATGTAAACATCTCTAATGCCAGAATAGCCACCATCTACTCTGCAGTGTTTTTCCAGTGCCTGAAGGAGGGAAGAAAACACCCAAACCAGTGGGATTAACAAAATTAATAATATGTCAGTTTTTCTGTTCGACAATAAAACTAGCAAAAAACAATTGCCACAATTTTTTTTTGATAAAGAGATGATAACTTGGTAAAGCTCGAGGTAGAAAATTCTTTAAAAAATGTCATAGGCTTACCCATCTAATTTTACATTCAGGAAGAGAAGGAAAATTATAAATTAATACAAAGAGAACACTAACCAGCTTTCAGAAGTAAAGATGCATGGGTATAAGGATTTAAACATATATGGATTTTCACTTATGCTCTTTTTCCTCTTTTAAATAGGAGTAATAGTAGCCTTTCTATCCCAATCTTTCAGCTTTTGGAAATTCTGTTACCTATACCTCTCCTGGTCATATTTTGGTACTTAAAATGATAGTGACATAATTGAACACCATTCTAAAGATCAGTCTTTTCCTTACCTCCTGCAAGTCCCTTCAAAAAAAGGAAAGGCAACTGTCCATTTTCTGAGTAAGTTGTATGGCTTCTCTTTGCAATTATTTAATTTTTCAATGGGAAGACATTGATATTGGGCTCTGACTGAATTTCTTTTGTGCAGCAGTCATATTTTTCTTTGCTACCTCTCTGAAAAAGCTTTGTCTGTTACACAGTAGTAGACAGAAAGCCAGGGCTTAACACCACATAATTTAACTGTAACAACAGCAATGTGTTTTTCTCTAGCTAGTTTTCAAACTTTATTCAGTTAAAAGGTGTAAAATCAGATGACTGATTCCTATTTCACAATAAAAAGGAGTACATGGCCACCTAAAAATACAATTTATTTTCTGCCCACAGGAATGTCCTATATTTTGAAGAATAAAAAGGATCAGATGAATAATATATATATAAAAGGGCAAAAAAGATGCTGGAACTGTAGAAGGCATATACAGTAAGATTATCTAATAAACTTTGCTGCTTTTCTTTATCAGGTGTTTGCAATAGAAAGGTGGTACCTGTATGTATAAGCCATAAGTTCTTTAAATATACTGTTATCCAATACCTTATTTAAATATTGGTTATCTTATTACTACTACACTTAAAAATATTAATTAATCCTTCTTTTCTTTGTAATTTACCTATTTAACATGGCCACAAGTATTCTTACTCTGTTCATTGTTCTTATTCTCTTTTACAATAACTCTCTGCTAACACACACTATAAAGAAGGAGGAAAGAGAATTTAAGATGATTATATTTGAAACAACTCATTATTCAAAAAAATATTCACAAAATGCTACTTAACAACTTTTCACAATGAGAATGACAGTAAGGATGGTGGATGACTGCATTCACTCAGGACAGCACTATTGTGAAACAGGGTGTTTGCTGTGGGGTGGTATTGGAACAACAACTTTCAGGCAGAAATACCTGGGGTTTTATTCCCCCCAGCAGAGAGCCAGGAGATGACTAGTTGCTCAATTTCTGAAGTTAGTATAAATATCACTGAATTTACTACAGGATGTGTAGATTTTATTTAGGAAAAGATGCTACATTTCAAAACACACAAGCTAAAAAGCAAGGCAGAAGATATATCTAAACCAGGTAGAATAAGTATTTTCTGATGAGAGATGGGACCAAGAGTCACTAATAATTAGTGAGGTATTTATCAGATTCCTCTGCTCTAAAGACTCTTTAAGATCTGTGTTTTGCTGTGAGTAGATATCCTAAATGTCCTTGATTTTGCTGGAGTCCCTGTAGCTGTCTGCACACATTTGATTGCACGACAGCCTCTCCTTAGTTTTCACTAGAGAGTAAGCTGCCTATTGTATATTTAAAAGGGATTTTTCTCCAGAAGAGATCCTTTAAATTATAACAGCCTATTTGTCTTATATGTCTCTAGGTTCTTTAATTTTCCTGGACATTTTTGCTAAATGGCAAATATACTTAAGTTCAAAGAAGTAATTTCCTTTTGCTGGCATTCCTCCCCTCTTGTTTGCTTCAACCTGCAACGAATTCAAAATGCTGCATCTGTGTCTGGATTTTCAATGTCAAAAAAAAGATGATGTTTTTTCAAGGCACAGAAGAAGCAGAACTTGAAGGATAAGGCTGCTATGCAAGGAAATACCTGCATTCTAAATGGGGTGAGGTGAAACAAAAGCAAATTGCATTTACCATTTATATGCTCTAACATACTTGGAGCCTTCTTTGAGTTCAGAGGCGTCATAAAGATACCTGGAGGCACTGTTATGATGGAAACTAAGGGGTTAATTTGCCCCATGTTTGCCTTCTGGTGGTATCTATTTGATGCAAATATGAAACATCTCATCCCTCAAAGCTACTTTCCTGTAACTAAAAGAACAGGACATCCACCTGCAGGATTAGTAGGATAAAAAGGCTCCAGGTTGTCAACTATCCTGGCAGTGATGGGCTTTTGTGCCCTTTCCTGCAGTTTGAGAGCACAGTGATGTTCATAGTGATAGGGGTAGGGGTGGGCAGGAAGAAACAATCAAACACATTTTAAATAAGTAGTTCTCTGAAAATGTGGGTGGCTAGGATCAGTTATAATACAGTAATGGAAAACATCAAGCACAGTGAGAACTGGCTGACAGTCTCAAACTATCATAAAAGGAAAAACAAAGGAAGTGCTACAAATTTAAAATATGTGCCACATTTATAATGCAGAAAGGGAGGCTTTCATGAGCTAAGCTGATAAAACCTTTCTGACTCAGTAACAGTGGATATTGCTGGTGGTCATAACTGCATTTCCTTCAGCTGCTGAAGTACATACAAAATTATCTTGGACTCAGAGCAGCAAAACAAATTCACAAAGAAAAAATGGAGAGGCTGTGGCATATTTTTAGTCTATAAAGCTGGAGAAAGACTTTAGAGACTTGTCAGAGGGTTTAGAAGTCCTGACTCTAAAACAGCCTCCTTTTCTACTACAAGGACACTGGGAAAAAACCCTAATGAGTTCTTATTGCCAGAGTAATGAGTTGAAAATGGACATGAAACACCTGAAGAATGTCTTTTTTTGGACAAAACCCAAATAGTCTGATTGTTTCCTCTTTTTTCTTGTTTCAATTTCAGGTTCCTCTTTGTGCAACAGGTACTGGTAATTAAACCAATGACCCTCAATGGTTGGGGGCTTCCCCAAGGACAGAAAGGGTCAGGTGCTCTTTGGGACAACATTAAGGAGCAAGAGGGGACAGAATTAATGAAATAGGTAGGATAAGATAGTGTGATATGTGCTGTAACAAAAAAAATACTGTATTAGGTAGAGGTAAGAGAAAACAGGAAGAAAAAAGATTTTAAGCCTACAACTGACTGCATAATTTCTGGGAAGCTGTAAGGTTTGTTTTTGTGAAATACCCAACTGCACATTAGGACAGTGGAAGATGGGCCCTGGGTAGAATGGGACCAGCTGCATCTCCCACACACAGGCTGTGTTAGAGGCAGATTGAGAATAACCACAGGAATGTTAAACAAGGAACACGTGGGGAGCGAGAAGAAGGTAAACAAGTGTACCAACTTGAAAGAAACACAAACAAACTGAACCAAATGGGTAAAGAATAATAATAAGGAAAACATTTCAATTGTTTATAACAATGTTATCAGTGTGGGCAGTAACAATGAGTCAGGAAAAACATCTCCTGGAGAAGGAACAGTTGGCATTGCTGAAGCCTGATGGGATGACTGCCACAAACAGCCATTGTAAATATGCCAATTATAATCTGCCTGGGAAGATTCCAGTAGTAAAATGTGTGCCTATGGGTGGTGTCAGCAAGGCAGAAAGTAAGGGAACAGCCCTCTAAATTAGAGGTTTTAAAACCCCAATTGCTTTGAAATTAGTAATTCAGAGGCATATTGTTTCAGGATCCCAGAGCCAACACCTGAGGGAGGTAAATACAATGCCCTAAATAAATACACTCTACCTAGCTGAATACAGTGCTCAGTGCAGGTATGGAACAATCATGAATATTCAGGCAAGAAGTTTGAGAGTATAAGCATAGCTAATACTACTGTTCTTCTTTGGAAGGCATATTTTGCCTTAAATTTAATTCCTGGAGAATATCTAAATACCAGGCTTGCAAAACCCTTTCCCCCACAATGCTCAACAGCATTTGCACAAGATTTCTGATACAATCAGTATCTACACAGTGAATACTGAATACATTTACAGACCTTGTTTGCTATGGAGGGAGTTGGGTTTATGGGGTCATAACCCAATAACAGCTCTCTAGAAATTTTAGGACACAAGTCTACACCTTCTACCCTGAGGGCAGAGCAACCCCCTCCTTGAAGGTTGTAATCACACACTTCTAGAAGCAAGGGGGTAAACTAGATAAACTGACAAACAGGACATTTTTGAAATCCTGGAAAGCAATACCTCTGCACAAGAGAGGTCACTGTGAGCAAAATATTGCAGAGACTTTTTTTTTTTTTTTTTCTTAAGTACACAGAGCAAGAAAAATTATGTTCTCCAGCTTGCTGTATTTCCTATCAGATGTCAGATAATTTAGCAAGGGTAACATCAGTGTGAGGAGGGCAGAAGTGAACTCCAGAGAATTGTAATAAGGACTCATACCTGGAGGATGGAACACGATAAATCTAAAGGCTCTCAGCCTTAAGAGTAAGAGTGATTAACTGCTGAAATAACAGAAACAATGGATTTGGCAAACCCATTTTTTGCAGTGCAGACTAGCTGCCCTTTTGGAAGGCTTGTGCTAGACAAACACAAATAGCTAGGTTCAGCATGGCTGGTTGAAGCTCAAAGGCCAGTGGGAGAAAAAAATTCAAATCTAGAAGAGATTGCTATCATCTAAGGAGTTTTGTCCAAATAACTTCTGCTTCCTGAAAGTGACATGATTTTTTTTTTTTTTTTTTACTATCTAGTCCTTCATCCTCGCCTTTGTCACCTTAATTAAAATTACCTTCATATAATTACTGAAAATAAATTTCATAAAACTTATTTCCATATCCAAGGCTCAAATCTGACACATGTATGCACTTTCCATTCACATGCAGCAACACTCAACATCTCAGACAGTGCATTGAAATATGACCCCTAATTCTAGAAATGCTTAAGAAGTTAAAATCACAAGATACTTTTCTATTATGTAATATCAGCAGTATTTGGTTTTGTCAAAATGTCATCTATTTGGCAAATGAATTCCTGGAAATATGAATTGATATCACTGATTTAAAATAAATATTCAGTCTCCAGCTGCTTAACAATGTCCAGGTATCATTCATTAACTCACTTAACAAAATTACTAGGATTTAACCACAAAAAAGTCCAATAGAGCATTACCTCAACAGCTTCCCATCCCCACTCCCTGTACTTTGGATCATGAGTGAGCCTCCACATGTACATGTAGGTCTCTATGACTTCTGGTCGAAGGATGTAGTATTTTTCATTTTGTCTTGTGGCAATGGCCTCAACTCCACCATCAAATCTGAAGGCTTCTGGTCCCAGTTTCATTCCTAGCCAATAAAAAAAGCACAGACTAAAATAAAGGCATTAAAAAAGGTTTCAAATTATGTAACCAAATCAAACTCCCCAAATTATGAAATCAAGCTAGGCTTTTATGTAGCACAAAGCCAGGTTGCCCAAAACAATATAATTTGTGAAAGATACTGCAGCTTTTCCTGTTTTTAATCTTTTATAAATAATATGGAGTAGGAGAGAGCTGTTCTTCACCAATGCCTTAAATGGCAGTTACAGTTTGAACAGTGATGCTAACATTTGCATTATGGAAGACTTCATGTAATTAGCAGCAAGTGAAATTTTACCAAAAAGATGAAGATATTTACCTTTCTATATCAAACTGGAAAATACACTCTGGGACCTGAAATGCTGCCAGGATTATTTCTATAAGAAGATGATAAAATCCAAAGAAATTTCTTGTACAGAAATCCACTGTGTTTGCGCAATTCTATTGTTTGCAGCATTGTATCAACAGAACTAAGTGTAGAATATTCTTTTGTGCATAAAACATGATTAATACCTATATTGAGGCATAAGTGAACAGAGTCCCTCTCTTGTATTCAGCTATACAGAAATTGGCATAGTGAAAAAAGCTTGTTAATCACTGTTATGTAACTGTCATGTCAATTACTACAGTGAGGAGATAAACTAAAACAGAGCTGCCATTTAAAAAGTTACACTTAAAGCAAGGGCGGAATTGCTCATAAGGGATGAGCATTTCCCACTGGGTTATAATTTCCATTCAGCCTTTTGCAGGAGCACCAGGGGCTGCCCTCACAAAGGCGAGCTGTGCAGCCGGTACTCACGCGTGCGGTCATAGGACTCATGGCACGTCCTGGCAATTTCAGCGCCCAGCTCGATGTGGTGGCCTGTCCTGTCACTGGGCGCCCCGTCTGCCCCCAGAGCAAACATGCCCCCAGCAAAGCAGGTGAGGTGTCCCATCTTGTGCTCCAGCAGCCCGCCCTTCCACTCGGCGATGTACGTCAGGCCCCCGCTGGATTTTCGGATCAGGTGCGTCTCGATGGCCTGCGGGACAGGATCCCAAACCAAAGGCCCATTGGCAAAGTGCAAGGGACAAAGCTGCCTTGTATGCTGCTTGCTTTTGCTCTCTATTGCCTTTGCTCGTAAAATGCAAAGGATAGTATGAGCCAGCATAACTTCAAAGTGCAGCCAAACCAAGGCAGATTAACATACAACAGTAATGATGGCTAATTGTGCTTCAACTTGGAGCAATTCACAGGGTACCTTTTATAAAAATGTTGGAAAGACCTATAAAATACACTTCCTTTTCTACACTGAGCAGTTTCAGATAATTTAGCTTTCAATAGCAATTTAACTTCCAATAGTTATTAGCCATCACTTCAGTTTCTGTATTTCCCATTTTAATTCTGACTTAAATGAGGTGGTCATTGATATAATTTCATGTAAATTTTATGCAGTTGTAACTCATATTCAAAACACTTGACTAAGTGTGTGCAGTGAATGATGTCAGGCCTCTGAGTATAGATGGCATTCCCAAAGTCCCCTCCAAACTGAAATCCGCTACTGATCTATCAAGAGCAGGGTCTCACTCTGAGATCTAGGGGAAAAAACCCAAAACCCCAAGCAGAATAAAAATACACAGATCTAGAAGGAACTGGAAGTTGGTGATATTAGCGATGTATGGTCACTAATTACAAAATCCAGGAAGACAATCTTCCATTGTGGGAGAAACTGAGTTAAAACAACAGAGGAAATGCAGAAGAGCACATTAATTAGAAGCCCACAAAGAAAGTATTACTCTTTAAAAGGTTATGGAGAGAAGATAACTCTGTTGTACATTCAGTTATCCATTAGTGCTCTGGTTGTTCTTTTGAAAAAAAGATTGAGAAACAGTATTCAACATGCATAATGGAAGAGAAAAACCATTAAAAATATTACTATTGACAACTATTAACCAAAAAAATCCAGGATTTTAAAAAAAAACTTTATAAAGAGAAAGTAGTGATTGTAGTTACTTCTCACCATTTAAGCATTTATAAAGGTTTTAATTAAGCATTTATAAATATTAATAAGTATTTATAATATTTATTAATTTATAATATTTATAAATATTATTTATGATATTTATAAAATATTAATTAATTAATGCTTAATTATAAAAACCTTTATAAAGGTTTTTATTAAGCATTTATAAAGGAAAAATCCTCTCAAATTTAGAAGCATCAGAAGAATAATTGTACAATTTTTATGTACTGTTTTTTTTCTGCCAATTCAATTCACATTACTTTGTTTTCAAGTAATATTTGTGTGAAGCATTTAGTAAGGATGTTTTCTGCCCAGATCCAGAGCCACTATTGGCTCAGAAAACTCCTGCACCCCTTGTTTCCACCTTGATTGCATGCTTTTACCACTAGGTACCTACTGGAAAACATACCTAAATTTTAAAGCAGAAGTAAATAATGATAATCTCTGTGCTTAAAAAAAAAAAAAAAAAATCCTGCATAATTTAACCTACAAAAAGAGGAATTAGAAGTGAAAGGATAAAGGTGAGAAAACACCTTTGTGAGAAATAGCTTTCAGACCTATTTGGGCATTCTAACAGCAAGCTACCTAAAACAAAGCTGAGAAAGGAAAAACTTTAATGACATTTCATTTAACCTTTCAGCATGGTATCTCCCATCTCACCAAAACAACAGTTCTAAAAATAGGCAATAACTTTACTGGTCACTTAGCTGTAGGGTCAGAATTTATTTTAAAAGTAAACAACTATAAAAATAGATTGATAACTAAATTTACCTATGTTGCATTTTTTTTAAACTAATGACTGAAAAACAGAATGAAGTGTCACTGTATCTGAATGACATAACAGCAATGATGCACTTTTGAACTATATTAACTAGACCAGAGTTAATCCTTGCAATATAAATATGGATTTTGTGATACCAACTAGTGTTGATGAGTTTTTATCTCTCTTTTGGCTCAAGATTAAAGTTCAGGCTGAAAAAGGATGACTTCCAAGAGTTTTAAAATTATTCAAACAAACTTGTGTTAAGAAACTAACAAATTGATGTTAATTGATACCAAGAATGTCACAATAAAAATATATTTCCAATTTAAGTATTGGTGTTATTAAAGCAAATCAACTGTTTTATAAATGGGGCCTATTAAGAACTCGTACATATGTCTATTAAAAGTTTTTATTATGTAACCATCTTATTTAAAGCTATTTTTATGAGGTAGCTACTAGATATATTACAGACTCTCAGATTGCCTTGTCATGCTTTGTACAATCCTGAGTCCCTAAGTGCTAGATGATACCCCTACCAGTGTGTATGTCTTTATTAATGGCATGCTAGGTCACTATGCATTTTTACCTAGACATGAAATCTGAAGTTTAAGAGCAGGATAGGAAAGAAGTGTTACATTCCCATAGGGGAATGTTACTTGCTATCTGCAGTGCCTTGGGAGCAGTTCTGGCAGGGAAATCAAGAAATAAAACAAATTATCATAAAAGGAGAATATGTAGTGTGGTGACAAAGATCCACCCAAGTGAAAAGCTCTGTCTGGAACAATTGATCCTGAATTTCATACTTAAAATAAATGTACTTTTATTTTGATACAGTTATGTACTCACTTCAAGGAACACATTTATTTGAATTGCAAGTTTATTTCAACTTGCTCCCCAACTACAAATTCCCAATCTGACTACAATTCCTCCCTGCACTGTTAGCAGATCAGGTGGAGGGATGTAGCACCTCTCCTATGAGGAAAAGCTGACAGAACTAGGATTGCTCAGCCTGGAGAAGAGGCAGCTTTGGGGTGACCTAATTGCAGCCTTCCAGTGCCCAAAGGGAGCCTAGAGGAAAGATGGAGAGGGATTTTTACAAGGGCATGTAGTGACAGGACAAAGGGGAATGGCTTCAAACAGAAAGAGTGTGGGTTTAGACCAGATACTAGAAAAAAGTTCTTTCCTTAGAGGGTGTTAAGACACTGGAACTTGTAGCCCAGAGAAGTTGTGGATGCCCCATCCCTGGAAGCTTTCTGCAACTTTCTCTATCCAAAACTGGAAGGAGCTCTGAGCAAGTGAAAGGTTTTCCTGTCCATGGCAGGTGGTTAGAATGAGATGATCTCTAACATCCCCTCCAATCAAAATAATTCTATAACTCTGTGATATTTATCACTACACAGATTATTATTTAGTCTTACTGCAATTAATATTCTCAATACAAACCAATATACAGTATCTGAAAACAACCAAAAAAAGAAGAGTGGTCTTTGATTAGATGAAAATATATTACTGATGGATTTTTTGGAGCTGGTACAGTTTTTCTTTTAAGAAAATGGAAACTTCATTTCATTCGAGAATTTATTTCTTTCCATGAAGGTAGGGCAGAGAGACAGTGCAACGAAAAGACTGGAAAGAGAAAAAGTAGCTACAAATATATGTTACCAAAGGGAGCAATAACAGATGCTACCTGCTAGTGGAAAAAAAACCACTGAAACAAAAAAATTGATTTGAACCTGATTTGAGGCTGTAGTGGACAGAAAAGGAGAGGGAAACAAAAAGTAAATAAACATTTTACAGATAATTAGAGAAATAAATTTACTACATGTAAAGCTGGTATGGCACACAATATGTCATGTAACCACAGAGCCAGAGTAACTTCTTATGGCTGATACAGTTCCTGCCAATTTTTCTTTTTAAGCTTTTACCTAAGGCTCTGCTTACAGACCTCACTGCAGTAAAGCCTTCAGTCAAATTACTTTTTTCTCCATTTTGTGGGAAATTATTCCTTCGATACAACAACTGTATAAATGCTTTTGCACTCAATTAGGAACACTAACAGTCCTTTTTACAGTTTGAATGGCGACTGAAGTGCTCCTTGCATTACTACTGGCATCTTCCTCATGAGTTTGCATGTTAAAATGATGCCCTTGCCTATCTGTCACAGTGAATGAGACATCAGGAATTGTTTCAACTACAGAATTGCAAATTGCATGTTTGTGTAATCTCTGTTATTGCCAGCATAAAGGAGAAATTTCAATTTTTCCCAACCGGATTTCCTCCCCCTCCTGCCCTCATTGTTGAGGCAATATGTTTTGTGTTCTCTGCTTATCAACCTGTTCCTTAACCTATACATTATACTGCTGTTCTTACCCTTGCAAAATTTAGTAGAATTGGACCCTCCTAATAAATAACCATTCTTCTTCATTCAGTTCTTTGCATTTTCAAGCTTTTCACACATCTTAAATGATGTCTTCACCACCCCCTTCAGTCCATCCCAGACTTGATTTTGTGGTTGCAAAGTCCTTCATTTACCCTTTGACTTGTTTAAAATCTATTGTTTATAGGGAGACACAGAAGACCCAGAACTCAATTATCTCACTGTTCAAATGAGTTAAAAACTAATCAATAAGCTTAATTTTACAGGTGTTCTCTTGGTGGATTACACTGACAAGTAACAAAAACACTAACTGAGATGCCTGCAGAGCACAGGTGGAGGCTTCTCAGGAAAAATGATCAGCTCCTCAAGGCTGCTCAAATTCTAAATAAACATCTGCCACAGAAGTGTTAACTCTGCTGAAGGAGCTGAGATAACAAATTACAAACCTCAAATGGCAATGCGACCCCACAGCTTTGCTACCTCTAGCTCTTATGCATTTTATCACCCCTTTTACAGTATCTTCTTAATTATGATTAATGAATTTCAATGATTACTGCTGTTTTAACAAAACCCAGGTGGTTTCATTTCCTGCCTCAAGATGTCACTGTAGCTGGAGATAAAACTGCCCAGCAAGACAGATCCGTATTTCTATACCTTAATAAATTTGAAACTTCAAAAATATGATTCCATTTCTAAATTTCAAGGGTTTATAATGTCTGTTTTGGGGATAATTACAACTCTGCAGGCGTTTTCATAACAAAGCCCCATAAATTATCTGTGTTCAAACTTTTAATATATTTTTCTTCCCCTAGGAATTTTCATAAACAGTTTTTTGATGATTTGAAGCAACAGTGAGGATAAAAGAGAATTCTACCATGTGTCATTTCCAATAATTCAAAGATGTATAATGTCAATTTCTTACTTATTGACTTTAATATTTACAGCTTGCACCAGTACATTTTATTGCTTTGAAACAGCACACAGCAGCAGGTCAGGATTACTGCAGGTTTACATTCTGTGAGTTTCTAAGTAAATTGTCCGCTTTCTTGTTACTTCCCTTACATTTTCTCTCTTAAGTTGATCTAATGCAATAGATACTCTTCTTTCTCAACATTTGCAACTAAAGAAATTTATCCTTTATTGCAAATTCCAGTGAGTTCATTACAAAAAGTTTACTGTGGGACTAGGAAGTTCAAGCCCTAGTTACAAATAAATATTTCTGCCAAAGAAAAATGGTGTCCTGTGCTGAGGTCCTCACTGCTAACTAAACTGAGCTTTAAAAATCAAAATTGAAATCTGAACACAAAAACTTTCATTCGTTTAAACAAGCTCATAAAAAACATTTTGAAAGCACAAAGCACTTACTCCTTTTGCACTTTAGACATGTTATACAGACAAGCTTGCATGTGCAATAAAATATGAGTGCTTATAATGGAGGTACCTACATTTTTAAAGAGGAATCATTGGCAAACATTTAACCATTGCAATACCTATTCATCTGATCACTAAAAAGATGATTAAGTTCAAAGGGAAAGCTGACTACTTACTTGTGTTTGAAAATAACTGTTTTTTTCCCTCATAGATCTAGTAGTGTCTCTCAGAGCACCAGTGCTCTGGCTCTAAATGTACTAAATGTTGTGTGTTACCAGAAGGATAAATTTATTCATAATTAAAAACAGTATTAATGGTCTGGCATGAATCAAATCAAGTCATTCTCAAAATGTTACATTGTGCATGTTCTGAATACTCTAGGATGTCTGTTGATTCTGTCAAGTTGTTTTTTTTTTTTGTCATCAGAAAAGAGAAGGGAAAATAACATGACTAGTAAGGACATGGCTCTCTGAAAAGAGCAAAGCCATGAGCAAAACCTGTACAATTTCTCTTTAGACTTTTCTAATTAAAATCCTCCTTAAAGACTCCTAACAATATTAAAGCTTGCTGCTTCTCATGACAGTCCATAAATAAGCAAAAATTTGAATAAATACTTTATTTGGTCTAAAACTTAAGACATTGTGCAGTTATCAGTAAATTATCAACAATTTTAAAATCTGCAGAAGCCTGTCTTTAGCTTGATACTTTCTGTGAGCACTTGGAGACAGTCTCAAAACTCTTGCTGAGAGGGGAAATACGGTGGAGAGAAGAACAAGGAGCAGTGACTCCTCTGGACATTCTTGTCTGCTAAGTGCACTGAATCTTGTGTTCCTACATAATGCAGCCAAACTATCACTATGTGCAGAACACCAGTGCAGCTGGGTGATAAGTATTTAAAACATGACAGCTGACAAAACTGCCTGCTTGCTGATTTTAACACATTTAAGTTACATTCAGTTAAGTTGCCTCCCACCTCCTACACCAAAAAAAACCCACCCAAAACAAAGTATGCAGTGGGAATGCTGGGTACCAGCTGCTTCATTCTAAGATGGGCTGCTATTGCAGCATCCTGCCTGCCTCATTTATGTATTTCCTCCAATGTCAAGTGGTGCTCAAGTATTGAATATTCAAGCCATTAATCACTTTTAGCTTTACCCAATATAACAGTATTTGAGTTCTGTCATTGTCCACATCAGTTATGCAGTTAAGACCACTTGGATCACAAAGCAAACCACTCCAAACACTTAATGGAGAGACTGTAGTCAGCACAAACCAGCCACCAGACTGTCACCTCAGTTAAACGAAACTCCAGAGATGAAAAAGGCTATCTGCCAATATCATGTTTTCAGTTTGCTAACAACACTTCATTTTCCTTCTCCTTTCAAGGAGAAAGGAGTCTCCATGGATTTGTTTTATTTATCTGAAAGGCTGAAATCAACAGCTCTGAAAATGCTGACAGTTAAATGTACCCAAAATTCCCCAATCAAAATCAAAGCTTCCTTTGGCAGTGTGCAAACTGAGTACATTTCAAAGCTAGTTTCTACAGTTAGCAATGTGCCCCCCAAAAAATTAACCCCCCAAAAAAGTAATTATATATATTTTCTGTCTGAATACTCAAAATCCCGAGGCTAAAAATTACTTTTTCCTCTTTTTGATATCCACAGAAGTTTACTGCATTCACAGCATTGCTTAGTTGTGCAACCTAGCCCAGCAGCAATTTCTGAAATGGTGTTGAAATCTGGCAGAGTGGCTGTGGCACTGCTTCACAACATGTGTTCCTCTTCTGGCCATTTCCATTGTTTCCACTTCCATGTGCTGTGTTCTGCAGAAATCACTTATTTTCTTGTTAGGATCGTCTGAGCAGTTGTTACCCATTAAGAAAGAATACACAATCTAAATGTCTAAAAAGTGAGCTAGCTACCCTGACTCAAGAGAAAACTGCAGAAAGCAGCTGCTTTGACTCACTGAAACCACAGGGCCACCAGGGGTGCACTGAACTGAGCTGCTTGGGAAGTGCTGGTGAGGGATTTTTCTTTTTCCTGTGAAGTTGTTCTGGGGTGAGTTACCATTCTCTTTACAGCCTCTGGATGTGCCACTTCCCTAGAACTACACTGAGAAGGGGATGAAGGCAGAGTCAGAGAGAGAAAATACATATATATGCAGAAAGATGACAGAAATGGCAATAAATAAATATAATGAGAAAAAATACCTGACCATCAAGTATGATACAACCTATTCACAGGAATAGAGGAAAAATTGCCCTTCAGCTTAGAAAAAGAGGGCTGACATATTTAAGAGGGGAGGATTGGATGCAGTTGTTTGTGACACTGCTGTTGCTAGACTAGATATAAGTGAACCCACAAGGTCCATTTCTGCTCTAAATTATCATGTTCTCTTAGAAACCTATTCAATTGTGTCTCAGAGATCAGCTTGTTAACTGAGAAGAGTGAGATGATTCCTGTCCTGGAGACTTGCAAAGACTGATGGATTATTCTATTGGCAGTTACTTCCTCAAAATATAGCTGCAAGCTCAATACACATTTGTTCTGTAACTAAATGTTGCATGCTATCCATTAAAATCAGTCTAGGAAGATCTCTTACTTCATGTATTATGTGAAGCAGGATGTTATTTGTATTACTTTTCAAAAGAGAAAAAAACCCTCACATTAAAAATACATTCACTTGTCTTTTTGTGTGAATTCTACAGTTTATGAATCCCTCTGATGGCCTTATACATTCATACTATGCTCTGGTGTTCAAAACAAGACTATCTTGGTTCCTTTTCCCACTAGAGATAAACTCTTTAAATGGATTCAGCCATATATGCATTTTTGTAGAAAGCAGCAGTTTTTAAAACTAGTCTGATCTTAGTTATTGCTTTTAACTTCAGACATTATATAATCTATAGGTGATACAAAAATTCTAATGGACAGCATTCCTTTTTTTTTTTTTTTTTTAATATGATTTATAGAACACTGAAAAATAACCCCTAAGCTCTATCTAAATAGATTTCAGCTTTTCACAGTGAACTATATAACTCACCATATATTTTCATTTGTGTTTTCTGGATAGCAGAAGATATTGAATTAAGCATCAAACCTTCACATCACTCTTGCAGAATCTAGTGGGTATGTGCTGGACTGAATGGCCAGGAATAATCATGCTGTACCCTTTGGCATAGTCTTAAAAAGATTCTGAGAGTGCTGGGGGAAATTTCTCCAAGAAAATAGCAAGCAGACTCAGAATGCCCAAACCCTGCAGCTTTAGTCATAAAGAAAGACTGCAGCTTGAGCAGATCCTTAAATCAGCTTTAATTTAGATAAGTAGTGGATCGATAGCAATGAAGCCAGTATCAGGATGAATTTCAAATCAGGATATTTGCTCCAATGAAGAACCTGGAATCCCAGTAGGGCTCAATCATTCTGCAGTTTTTGTGAGGCTGAAACTTTGCTGCTGCTTTCTGAACAAGCTACTTTACAACATCAAGCTGCAAGTCCTAATGCTGCATGTGCAGCCCCAGATTTGGTACAGCTGTACCTCAGCACAGAAAACAAGCAGCAGAAATGCCATTGATCAGAAAATACTGGAAATAGCAACAGCCTGCAGCAAAAGGAAATCTGGTTTTAGTCAGGTCCTCTCAAAACTAACACCCCGGTCAGACATGATGCTTGGACTGCTTCTGAGCTAGTACAACTAAAAATATTAGGAAAATAGGTACTTTAAATACAGTCACATGCAACAGAGCTGAGAGCCTGTCATTGATACTGTCACATTCAGTGAAGCTGCTGAAAGGGGGATTCTGCTCCTCCAGCTGAAATCTGAGCAGGGAGAACTGGTCCTGTAATGTGGGGGCTGTCACCACCTCTGCTCCCTGCTGGGACCTCAATAAAAACCTTATGTTTTTAAACCAGCAGAAGCAGAAGGCTAGAAGCAGCTTTGACATGCTTCAAAATGTCTTCTGTGGTAATTGATAATTTCACACACTTTGTTCTCTGTTTGGCTGCCAACCCAATGGCTGAGCTATTACAACAGCACTGTTCTTATGCTATAGCCTCAAATGCACTCAAACCTAATTTAAGATCCACCTTTTGCTCAGAAGTTGAAACCATGCTAGCAGTGGAAATGAGGCTGACTGCATCCAAATCTGCACTTACAAAATTAAAGGCAAGATCTCCTTAGCAGAGGATACTTGGCCGTCAAATTTACAACCACCAGAGATCACACCCTCCCTCAGATCTTCACACTTGACTTTCCTCTCTAATGAAAAAAATGATGGTTGCAATAAACAACCATGATTGTTATTTTTTTTATGCCACCACTTTTTGTGTATGGGAAGTAAAAAGAGACTTATGACTTCCCTAGGGACAGTGTGTTTCCAGATATATGAGAGAATAAGCAGATATTGCTCAGCATCTCAAAGCCTTGTCTATAGAGGCACTGCAGATACACACAGTTAATAAGAGATAAAAGCCCTGGCCCTAGACAGCTTCCAGTCAAAACAGATGAAAGCATGGGGAAAATGAAAAGTAATATTATCCTCTTTTTTTAATATATATCTATATATATGAAAGCAAAGAACTGAGAAAATAGGTCATTTGCCCAGGACTAGAAGGAAAGCCTGTTAATATTAATTTAAATGGAATACTTCCCAAGTCTCAATCCAGTGTCACAAACTCATTACTTCTCCCAAAACAGCATATTAAGGAAATACAATAAATAACAAGGAAAAGTGCAGACCAGCAAGATCATACATAGAATACCATACAGAAATGCAAATATGAACAGTTCTGACTTCATAAAACTTTCTCATGTGTCCAGTTGGGCTGTTACACAGAAGATGACAAATATATGTACTCTTGTACCAAAAAGTAAATGTGAAACAACACCCCTATTTTAATTTCTGATTATCTACCATAACACATTGATCCATGTGTGAACCACATGTGTGTAAAACTAATTTTTAGTGCTGAAACACATGGGAAAATTTAACATAAGAGAGGAATTCCCTTCTGGATATAAAGGAAAAGGACAAGACTAATATATATCTAGAGAGGACTCAGAAAAAGAGTTGAATGTCTATTTGAGAGCTACTTGTAGATGCATTTTTGTTACTTATTTTATATTTTTCTCCTCCAGAGACAATTGACTATGTTGCAGTAAAAGAAAAAAAATAGTTATACTTCAAAATTCTCCCCTTTTCCACAGCATCTGTATTCCTCCAGCACTTCTATTTGAAGAAGTCTTTTTTAAAACAGAAACTATTTCTTTAAAAAAACACTCTCTGGTAGCAAATACATAAATCTCTCATATTGCCCTCAGAGCCTGTCTCTTTAGGACTATTATAGATTAGATTATTATGGAAAGGAAGATTTAAATGTCTTATTTACCTGAACAGCATCATAATACATTTTCTTGGCATCTTCATCTGTCTTGTCTGACATCAGCCATGCCTTGAGCAGATATTCATAAAAGCTATCCCCAAGGCCTCCAATGGAGACATGATCTTAATAGGGAAGAAAGAGATTGAACAGCAATTTCATCTTCAGCCAGGACAATAAAATACAATTACAGTTTGAATCAGTGTATTTAATGATCTATTTCTACAACATCTTTAATAAACATAAGTCTGGAACCTCAGGAAAAACTTTACAGGTATATACAGAGAATTATTTCTTTTCCTGCTATATTTTTAAATTAGCTGAAATGCTATAGTTATTTGATATCCACAATGTGCCACAGGAGATTGTGGCAAAGAAAAAACAATTTATATGTGTCCATTCTAATTCATGAAGTCTATTCCACACAAAACTGTGTCAAACTAAGTTGTTTTTATTATTATTATTATTCTAAAAAGGTAAAAAAGTAGAAAGTGCTCTCTGATTTGATAAAGGCTTTCCCTTATGTGCAGGCATTGCTCTTTTAGTCACTAACTTTCCATTTAAGTAACTTCATAAAAAAGGCTTTTAGCTCCTTACTGCAGAGTTGAATTTCAGGTTATTTAGTGGTATTTCAAAATGCTGAGCCATATGTTTCAAAATAATACTACATTTTTGAACATCTGACTGCTCTCAGAACTCAAAAGTGGTTTGGAAGGTAACTTTACCACATCTACAGTTGCTGTATTCTGCCCTGTGCTTACTATGTGAAACAATCTGGCACTACATATGCTGTGATTACTCAGTTGCACAATTCGGAACGTGACTCTGGAAACACCAACACCACACAAGCCAGACGTTCAACATCAGTTGCACCAGAGTTGGGAAATTCAGTGATGCTCTCAGCTGCTTGTACAAGATTGCACCCACTTACTTTCCAGGAACATAAAAGATTCTTAGCAAAATTTTGATGGGTTATCATGATTTCAGCCTAGATCCCCTAAATACATGAAATACTACAATTATATATGCATGTAAAGTGTTTTTCTAAGCTCCATTAAGTTAAGAAGAGTAGCTAGAGGTTTGCTTTTGAAACTTGATGCTGCCTGGTAATTTTAAGTGATTTAGCATTTATCAAGTCTTCAGTGAAAAATTTCCAAGTGCTTTACCAGGACTACTCATCTATTACTGTCAATTTACAGCAAAGGAAGGATCTGCTAATTCCACTCAAGAAATCCAGGATGGGAATGCCATTACACAGATCACACAGCAAGTCCCTGAGTCATACCACAAAATTCTGGCCATGAGAAAACAAACAAAACACCTGCATGGGATGATTCAGACTCATCAAGTGAGATGCAGAAGGGTTAGTAATAATGAGGTCACACTTCCTGACACCTAACTCTGATCTTAGCTTCAGAGTTATGCCTCCTGTTGGTAGCATGCAAAGGAACATAGAGAATTTATTTTTATACCCCTTTATATCCTCTCTCTCAATGGAAAGCCTCCTTTCACCTTCCAGACAAATTGCAAAGACATGCAAATGTAGAAGATAAGATACTTGTCTATTCAAACTCTATCAACAATGTCCTTTTCCTCCACTACCCTGTGACATACAAAAACATTTTAGTTTTCTGAATATATCCTATCCCTTTGCTTACCAAATATATTGTACCATCAAACCTGGGATTGAAATAGCTTTTTTTCCCCCTCTCCAACTTCTTTTGAATGAGATATATTTAAATTCTGGAAAGACTACACCATTTTAAAAATTAAATGTTCATGGTCCAAAAGGAGAAGAGGTTTCTTAAAACAATGGGAACATTTCCTGTGATCAAAAGCTGATCTTTGAACAGCAGCATTTAAATGACCTTTACAGTTTCCTAAATAAATTACCATAGAAACCTCTGACATTTGCAAACTAAATAGCACAAGCAGAGTTTCATCAATAATAAGCCCTGTTATTATATACATTATTGCAGTAGACAAATCCAATTGACGCATGCTGCAGCAAATCACTGTCAGTTTACTGTCAAAATAACAAGGGCTAAATGAATTTGCAGGAACAATGGCAGATATCCATCAGTGGCCTTCACAGCAACAGCACTGCTAGAGTAGAAACATTCTGAAACCACTGCTCCCTCTCCACTTTAAGTTTAGGAGAAAATATTTCTGTCTTGTACCAATTAAGGGTCTTGGTTGTTTGGTTTTTCCCTTCTGTTGTAATTAGCTGAAAACAGCCTAGAAAAGCAATCTCAAGTAACATATTTTTCAAGTCTCACATTCTGATCCTCTCTGTGGGGAAAAAATTAGTCAATCAGTGTTGGTGAATGAAGGTGACTGATATGAAAGAGATGTAACAAGATGGAACTTGTCTTTGCTGTTTCAGCATGCCAGGGACAGACCTGCATCAACATCTGTGCCCATCATTCACAGGCACAGCAAGCTATTTATTTGTCAACACTATTGAATGCTATTGGAAAACAAAGCTCATGTATGCTACAAATTTCTCTGTGCACACCAACAAAAACTGGCATTTTGTTGAATGAGGAGTGCTTAAGATACAATTATATTAAAAATGTGGAAATAACAAAGGCCATAAGTATTTTGACTGCTTTAAAATATGTAAAGCAGAGCCACTAACTGCCTCAGCCACTAGAAAGATCTGTTCTCATGAAGCATCAAAAAGCTGCTTCTGTAGCTAACAGAAGCCAAGAAAGGAGTTAACTGGATCTGTCTCACAGGTGCTGAGAGTGTCTCTAATTAAATCCAGTACCTACAGCTGTAGGAGCAACACTTCCAGGGGAGATTTTTATGCCTTGCAAAGCTGTGCTGAACCAACATGTGTTACAATTGGACACACCTCTCAGATCTGTAAAGGGATGTCAGGGTTTACACCAACATGCAGTCTGTGGTCATGCATGCTGAGCTGCCACTGGCCTTGTGGCACAGTGACCTGCAGGAAGCCTCACAGCATGGCAGACTGAGAAATGACAGGTGTACTTGTAATAAAGGGAAATGGCATGTGCCTCGATAGGAAAATACAACTGAGCAGCACAACCTTCTTGGACACCATCTTAACTCAGTGACACAAAGCTTTCAAAGACAGATTTTAATCAATAAAAATACAGAATGGGTTAGGTTAGAAGGGACCACAATGGATCATCTGGTCCAACCTCCCTGCACCAGCAGGGTTATCCTAGAGCACATGGCACAGGATTGTGTCCAGATAGTTCTTGAATATCTCCAGTGAAGGACACTTCATAACCTCTCCCAGGCAGAGGCAATTTGGTCCAGTGCTCTGCCACCTGCACAGAGTAGTTCTTCCTCATATTCAGGTAGAATTTTCTGTGAATCAGTTTCTTCCTGTTGCCTCTTTTCCTATTTCTTGGCAACCTGGAGAAGAGCCTGGTGTATTCTCTGACATCTTCTCTTCAGATATTTAAGAGACATTGATAAGGCTCCCTCTCAGTTTCCTCTTCTAAATGCTGAACCAGCCCAGCTCTCTCAGCCTTTCCTCAAAGGAGAGATGCTCCAGTTCCCAATCATCTTTGTCACCCTCTGATGCACCTGCTCCATCTGATAGACCTGGCTCTCATACTGAGGAGCCCAGAACCCCAGAATTTGACACAGCACATCAGCTGTGACCTCAACAGGTTTAGTAAAAAGGCAGCATCACCTCACTTGACCCGCTGGGAATGCTCTTCCTAACACAGCCCAGGATGCCATTGGCCTTCTTGGCCAAAAGGGTTCAAGGCCACCTGGCTGTCCACTGGGATGGCCAGGTCCTTTTCTGCAGAGCTGCTTTGAGCAGGCTGGCCTCCTGCATGTACAGGAGCTTGAGGTTATTGTTCCTCAGGTATAGGACCCTGCATCTGTCTTTGCTGAGTTTCAGGCAGTTCCTCTCTGCCCATCTCTCCAGCCTGTTGAGGTCCTGCTGAAGGGCTGCACAGCATTCATTCATCTATTCCAGTTTTGTGTCTTCAGAGAACTTGCAGAGGAGGCATCTCCCCTTCATCCAAGTAAGTGATGGACAATTTAAACAATACTAGGCCCAGAATTGACCTGTGGGTGCATCACCAGTGACTGGCTTCCAACCAGACCCCGTGGCACTGACTATGACCCTCTGGGATCAGCTGTTCAGCCAGTTCTCAATCCACCTCACTGTCCACTCATCCAGGACACACTTCCTTGGTTTGCCCATGAGAATGTTGGGACAGTGTCAAAAGCCCTGCTAAACTCGAGGTATCCACTGCTGCCCCCTCATCCACCCAGGCAGCTGCCACATCACAGAAGGCAATCAGGTTGGTCAAGCAGGATTTACCTTTAGTAAATGAGTGCAGACTACTCCTGATCCACTTCTTGCCATCCATATGGATAGAGATGGCCTCTAAAATGAGGGTCTCCATCACCTTTCCAGGGACTGAGGTGAGGTTGATGGGTCAGTAGTTCCCTGGGTCATTCTCCTTGCCCTTTTTGAAGACTGGGGTGACATTTTGTTTTTTCCAATCCTGAACTCCACAACTTTCGAAAGATGATCATGAGCAGCCTCACTATGGTTCCTCTCTCAGCATTCTTGGATGCGTCCCATTGGGTCCCATGGACTTGAGGATATAAAGTTTCCTAGATATTCTCTAACCTAATCCCTTGTGACCAAGGGAAGCTCTTCCTTCCAACATACCCATACCCTGGGTGACCCCTCTAATCTGTGTACAATCTCCTTTCCCCAGTCCTCAGATTCCAGGGCCTCATAACTATCGTATGAGGACACCTGGGAAAATGAGGTATATTGAGTGGAAATTCTCCCGCCAGCCTGAGCAGAAACTTGTTTCTGCTCCTCTCTGTCTTTAAGGTCGCCTATTTCTGGCTGGTGGAGAGTGGGTAGGAGATTCACTGCTTCTCATGAAGTGGGTGGTGGGTGCATTTGTCTGAGGCATGGTAGAGAGCCCCCACTTGTCTTTGCCTTTGTGAAATTTATCTATTCAGATTGTGTTCAGTCCCATAAGGAGTCCAGAACCTCACTTCGCCCTCAGCTACATCCTTAAAAACTCTTATATTAACAAACCTCTCCAGCCCTTTCCCTCTGCTGTGTTGCTCAACCACCTCACACACCGATAATCTACAGGATCAGCTAACCCAGACCAGCATATCTTGTTGTTTTGATTCAATAATATAAGGAGGAAAAAAAAGGAAGACACTGAATTGCATGAATAGGATGGTGGCAGACTGAACCTAAGCAGGCAAAATGAAAAAAGCAGTAAGGTCACTAGAATCATGATCCTGCACACTGTGCAGACTTTCAACATGTTGTGGAGATCAGAGAAAGCAATGTACAACAAGAAAAGGCTCAGTCATCAGGAAGGGGCTAAGGAATTCAAGTATTTTATAGTATTTTCCTTCTAATTTTGGTATCTCCAGTAATGGTTCCAAGGGGATTAATGCCATGACACATTTCTGTTTAGTGTGCTTCCTCAGTTGGTGGCATTACATTTCAACTGAAATCACAGCTGGTATTAACTGGAAAGACTTGTCTTATTACTCTTTTTTCCTTCAGTGGAGCCACATAACTTTGAAAATGTGGAATTTGATTCAGACAAGCTGATAATGTTTCCTTATACAGCTACTTCAGAGAGCACTTTAGATTTTTGAATAAGAGACTTCTGTAGTCCACAAATTCCTTTCCAAAGTCATACATATTCATACATTCCCCTGCTTCCACAAGTCATACTGAAAGCTCAGAAAAAGCATATTAAAATACAGCAAGTAAGATTATTATTTTTATATTTATAGTATTTTTACATTCTATAGAATCTCATATATAAAGTGAGTTTCTATCATTATAAATGTGTTTTTTTTTAATATAAAAAATACGTAACAGTGACTGAAAGAAGTCAATGACTAGAATGAGAATGCTGCTAGACAAGTCATAGTACCAAAGACTTCAGCTACTTACGCTGGCCCCACTGGCCACTGCTGGGGTTCAGGTAGTTGGGGTAAAGGCCCTCTGGTTTATCCAGTCGATTTAGAACTTTTCGGATATTCATTACCTAGTGGAAGGTACAAAACACTGAGAACTTATCCATTTCCCCCACAAAATACAGGAGTGTAAATATGCCTAAAATAACCCCCCGACTGTATTCAACACACACCCCCAAATACCTCTGTGCAATCATATCACTATTGAAAACACTGGTATTATCATGCAAACAAGTTCCTGAAAACCTCTGGAATTTCTGTGTTGATTGCCATGACACAACACAAGAGGAGCAAGCTCTGAAGTTCAGGATTTTCCAGGCAGAGTATTCCCCTTCTCCACAGGATCCTGAAATTCACTGAGGCTCTTTGCCTTAACTAAGCTCAGCTACATCAGCACTTATATTCCTTGTATACCTAAATCAAAAATGCTATTAAATACTAAGGCTATCACCTGGTTCAGACGGGGAAGTGCACTGTAAAGGGGGTTTGCCTGGGAAGGAGAGCATGGCTGGAAGTGACTGAGCTTTATCCAAGCAGCTTGGCCAGCAGCAGGGACACAGGCAGCCCCGAGCGCTCCACCAGCACTGCTAAGGAGCTCACTACAAATGAGATGCCCGGGGAAACAATTACAGTCCAGATGCTCAGCAGCTGGAGCCATCCAGCAGCACAATCCACTGCAGAGCACATGAAATGAGTTACACTGAATTGTAGCATTTGCAGAAAAAACAAATGTAGCAGCTTGGAAGAATGAGGAACCTGAGCACTGCAGGCCAGAAACTGTAACAAAAAGGTACTGACAGCTTCATTATAAACTCCGGAGTGCCTAGAGACCCAGTGAAGTAGCTACTGAAAAAGAAGAAAATTAACTTATACCCAGCTCCAGAAGGATTTCTGTTGTGGTATGCAAACTGCCTCCTGCATCTTGACACTACTCATTGCCCAAATGCAGTTGCAATGAGTCCTAGACCTCAATTAATGAGTTCTTCTATGAATACCTCCATGCAAAGCTTATTCCAGTGTTTCTCCTTCTTTATCAAGTGTACCAGCCCTGGAATGGTTTGCCTCCGAGGGCTTTGGAATTGCAATCTCTAAAGGGTTTTAAGAACAGCTTACATAAACAGATTTCCAGCATTCTGCAGCTAGAGCATGATTCCACTGTGTAGGAGAACCATAGGCTAGGATTTTTAAGATATGTACTTTCATTGTCCCTTAGTAGAACAGATGTTATGCATTAAATTACCATAAATGCCACAAGATAATTAACTTACGTTGTCAATTTGTTTCTGGCTATTCCTCAGTGCTGCCACCCCCTACCCATCCACTCCCTCTCCACAGTTCAAATTTAAGAGATGTCCTTAAATTAACCCCTAAATACATGAAAATTGCTGGGAGTTTCCTTTACGAAATTTATTCAAATTCTGACAATGGTACTGCAGCAAAACCACTCAGTCCTTACCCAATAATAATTTTAGATTTGACTATTGCTTTTAGACCTACTGCTAAACATTTGGAGTCTCATGAATAATGAGATTATTAAGTTGATAATATCAGCTTTAGGTAACATGGGGCAGTTGCAACAAGAATACAAAATCAAAAAAAATGTATGCTTTAATTAGGAAATAAAAAGAAGATAAATTATAAAGTATATTATAAAAAACAGGACTTGCTGACTATTAGTATGTCAAAAAGCAAAGCAAAATTGTTCAGGTGGGAATTGAAAGAAGAAGGCATTCTTTCCATAGCTCATGTATATAAAAAGTATCCAGAAGACAATGTTATCAAATTTTGGAAGAATTAGTATGCAGAACAACTGTTTTGTCTAAGGATGTGATTTTTTTTCTTTCCCCAAAGAGAGTTCAAAGTATATTTCTTAGAGGTCAGTGCAATGGAAGGACTTTCTGACCTCACTGAGAGCAGTGATATTAGACAGCACTTTGAAGAGTAAACTCGTTGAAAATCACCATGATGCTTTGTTTTTCTAGACATCAGCTACTATCCCAAATATAATGTCAGGTTTTGTTTACACCCCATTAAGTAAGGAACTGAAGAAAGCTGTACAGTCTGATTGCTTAATGTGATACTAATTTAGCAGATAAACAGACATTAAATGTTTTATGGGGCCAAGAACATACAAGAACATACATCAGAATAATTTTGGAAGAGAATCTTGACTTTTTAATATAAAAGCATGCCTAGATGATTAGGAAAAATGTGACAAATGCTTACAACTGAGGTAATTCCAAATCTCTCCCCATTCATACTGGTCTCTGAATATATGATTTATCTTTTACAACCTGATTTTGATGGAGCAGTCTAACCTTTTCAGCAAAGACAGGGTTTCCAGACAGGTGGCTCAAATGTACAAACTCCAGATGCAAAGTCCCAAATTCTGCCAAAATGCTGCTTCCACCAGAGGCCCATGGCCAATTTCGACCGATTCCACTAAGATGAGGGGAAGAGAAAGACAGAAAATAATCATGAGCATCTCTAAGGCAATGCTAATAAAATGTAATGGGCAGTAGCTATACTGTTATCATGAGAAAATAATTAATCTAAAATGTACTTAATATGTATGTAAGGAGCCATGCTTCAGCAGCCTGCTATGATTTCACCACAGGACCTTGAATTACTTCAGTCCAGCTCTGCTTAGGCTTTACAGTTGATTCTTGCAATAACCCAGTCTTTTAGCTCACAAATAGCTCCATTACACTTATCACTGTAAGAGTGTTTCCCTGCAGTATATCATGTTTAAAGACATGACAAAAAAAACCACTGAGTATAAGAAAGCATTCTCATATTTCACATTTTCCCATGTACTTAACACAACACTCTCCAATTCCAATTCTAATTTCTACAGTGCAATTATTTATTAACATAAACTAATGTATATATACAGAATAGGCTTTAAGTTAAAAGTATTGCATGGAGCATAACCTTCTTAATACATGAGACTTTAACAGGGTAGGATAAGTATGTATTTTCCCTGGACACTCCTAGCAGGATGAGAAACTTCAGCTTTAATTACGACCTAAAGATACTTCACACCAAAATTAATCTTAGGATTTGTGTTGAGAATAGAGAAAAGCACATTTATTGCAAAATCCCCACTAGAAACTAATGCTGGTTGAGACTCAGGATGGCAAGCCTACTAAAGTTTCATTACAAAAAGGTGGGTTTTTTTTTTTTCCCTTTGAGATTTCTAGCAGCAATATTCAGAAAAACACCCCTGAAATTAAAGAAAAACTTTAATTTAATAGCCAATGTTCCAGAGCATGTAGGTGAATAATGACATATTAGATTGACATGTTATTGGGATGAATGTTACATATAAGCACACTTATTAGGTACTGGAATGTCTTCCACATTTCCAAGCCCTAAGCAGCATTAACATAATTTATAAATAAAATCTTAATTTTGCTTTTACACACAAGCAGCCCCTACAGTCATCAAGTAGCAGTTGCACAACCATGAAAATATGATATTCTTCCTGAGTTAAAATGTGACTCAAAACACCCAAAACCAGCAAAAAACCCAATAAATCATGATGGAAGTTCTCAGATACATTAAAATATCAAAAAATCATCTGTAACTGAAGTTTAACCAATATATGGAAACTAAGACTCCATTAAGTCAATATACCTGCTAACTATATTAACAGGGCATTTTGGGCCTTGTGCCAGACACTCAAAATAAAACCAAATCTTTACACTTTCAAAGCTAGGAAAAGGCACAGAGAGCACAAAGGAAAGAGATCTGATGAGGTTCCCCTGGTTGACCATAAAGATGCAAGAGGCTGGGACACATGTGAGTCCTCTGATGTAAATAACTGCCCAAAAAGTGTTTCTAATCTTCACAGCTGCAGACCAAAATTGATGACACAATGAAATAAGGGTACTGCAAAGATGCACACAATCCCAATTTTATATGGTATTTGTGTGACTGAAACAGAACACAAATTTTAGGGTATTAGAGTACTTTTTACAGAGTGAAGAAGCCACACCTGGCTTACAAGTTGTCTGCACTTCAATCTACTGTTGCTTGGAATTTTATTGAATGGTAATGTAAAAGCATCAGATATTACAGAAAATAGGATCAAGGTGAGTACTGCAGACAACATGTCTGGAAAACTCTTCTCTGCAGTCTGAAGAAATTACACACTGGTTATTCATGCAAGAACAGACCCCATCTCTGGTATATGCTATGTCAAGTTCTAAATGCTGACTTCCAGATGAAAATATTTTATCACCCAGATTAAAAGAGATGATGTAAAGAAGAAAAAAAAATCCCTCAGAATTTCATAAAGCTAACATGTGGTGGTACAAATGGAAAAACTACACGTGCTTTTTTCTACCAAGTTTCTCAATCAATCTCAAAGTGAAAACATCGAGCTGTTCCTGCAGCAAGGCATCAACCAAAATTGACAGAAAATGTAATAGAGTTCCTACTTGCACTCTACTCCAGTGTCTGCTGATATCAATACAACCTGCCAGTACACTTTGATGTAGTGTGTTTTGTTAACAAGGAAAGTTTCCAAACACAGCTGTCAAAAGGTTTCATCATGCAGCAGTGTGTTTTGCCATGAGTAGAAGATCCCTCTTGTTTAAGATGATTTGAAAATTATAAAGTTGCATTCTTTACTCTTAATGCAAAAAATAAGTAGATAAAGACATCTATGCTACATCATATGTATTATTTAATGTAGCTTTCATTTTTTTCAGTTGGCTCAGGTGGCTAGGAAAAAAAGCATCAACCTACTTCTGGTAAATTTGGAAAATAACAAGGCTGTGTGTTGGTTTAGCCTCAGATTTGAGCTCTGTCACTGAAAAGGTAAGACCCAAGATTTGCCTTCAGTCCCTCAACTATTTTTCATACAACCTTCAGCTATGGATGTCTGGGATTTTCTCATGTTATAGAATGGTCTGGGTTGAAAAGAAAGGGACATAAAAATCATATGGTTCCAACTCACCTGCCACGGGCAGGGCTACCTTTCACAGGTTTCTCAAAGCCCTGTCCCACCTGGCCTTGAACACTTCATGCCACAGCTTCTCTGGGTAGCTGATTCCATTGTCTCCCCATCCTCACATTAAAAAAAATAAATATTCCTGTTATCTAATCTAAACTAATCTCTTTCAGTTTGAAGCCATTCTCCCTTGTCCTGTCACTACCTGCCCTTGACAAAAGTCTCTCTCAGCTCTCTTGCAGACCTCTTTAGGTACTGAAAGGCTGCTGTGAGGTCTCTCCAAACACTTCTCCAGGCTGAACAGCCCAATTCTCTCAGCCTGTCTTCACAGGAGGAGTGCTCCAGCCCTCTGATCATCTTCAGGGGATATATTTCAACTTTGGAAGCAATGGAACAGGTAAGTTTTCTCTATTCCCTCACACTAATTGGAACAGCCACAGTACTGCTTCTGATTCCATTTAACTCCATCCTTATTTTATGATGATAGTCCAGTATGCACTATGCTGACAGTCAGCTCCTGAAGAGAGAGCAGGAAATACTCAACAAAGCTTTCAGCATATAGAATGTGAGAGATTTCACACGCAGATCATTTTTGATTGGGAAAGTAGACTTTTACTTTTGTTTAACACTATCTTGGCTTAAAAAAAAAAAGGGGGGGAACAAATCCAGTGCTCTTTTGTCAGCCCTGCCCTCTCCACCCTCCAAATCCTAAATATTGTATACTTTTAAACAAAACAGAACTTTGAAAAGAGAGAACATGAACAGAGCAAAGTAAATGGAAAAAGATGCCTTTTTCTTCTCTATCAGGGATTATAAACATAGAGTACATTTATAAATTACTTGAGGTGCCCTAGAAAACAACATGCAATAAATAAATCTAATAGCTCATTAAATCTTAATAACTGTGCATAGTAAAGTACTGATTTCTGCCCATGCATGAGATAACATAACCAGTGCTCCCAACTCAGACATTTTTCAAACTCTTCACCATTACCGTTATCAGGGTGAACAAAAACTTCTGCAAAGTTAAAAAAAGAGCAATGCTAAGTACCTACTTACTCTTCAGCCACAAAGTCAATGCTGGATATGGCATTACTTTTCAGTTATAAAGTTATGCACTGGCTTCCTGGGTAAACATGGGTTTCTGGTGAAAGGTTTTATTTCTACTCCCAAGTTTTGGCAAACCTACATAATGTTGCAAATTCCTACAAGATTTTTTTCTGGGGGTGCCCATTATTCAAGGCAAGAAACAACAGCAGCAATCTGAACCCAAAGAATGATCAGGGCATTAGGGGGATTCTCAAAAGGTGGTTTATGACTCTGTGCCAAACTTATGGGCAGATCACTGTTCCCAATCAAAGCAAAATCTGTAAAGCAACGAAAACTTTTTTGCATCTTATTTTCACTCAGTTTAATAGCTTAATGACACAAATGTCTTGTAAGCTGACAAATGCAGTTTTTAGAAAGAGAGGGAGGACAGCAAAGGGGGCCAGGTATGTTACTTTTTATATTAGTTGCATTCCTTTGACTTGCTTTTTTTTGTAATTTACTTTGCCACTGAATTTTTCAGTATTTCTTATGTTGATACTGGTACAACCTGTACTAAGTGTCAGCCATGTACTGACACCAGATTTAGAAACAAGACTCCTACTATACACTTCAAGAAGGAAAGAGGGAAGGAAACTCACTACTCAAACTGCTTTGAAGATCAAGACAAGTACTAAAATAATTTCAGTTTATAGGACACTATTTTAACCTATCTCAAATCACTGTGTCTACAATTGTATATTTTACATTGCATAAAACACACACAAAATTTTTGTAACATATTCTTAGAACTTTAGGACTTATAATAACTTTTATTATGTAAGTAAGATAAATTCAAAGTAAGGACTGATCATAGAAGTATAATATTTTGGTGTACAATATTTCTCACTGATTTTATAAATTTTGTTTCTGAACACTGAGTGCCACAGAATCTGAAAACTGGTGTTTGTAATTCTAGAGTTATTCATTCTTGGGAAACATGAGCCTGGTTGACCTGGGCTGCTGGTAACTCAATTCAGAATTTTTCCATCAAACCATTGTTGGTCCATCTGTACATAAGAACAGAAAGTATGAGATCACTAAGTCTTCTAAAATGTACAGTGTACCAAGAAAGGAAATATAAATATTCAAAGGTTGCTTTTTTTAAAATTACTGAAATTCAGTAAAAAGAGTTTTAAAAAATTATACTACATCCCTATAATGTATAAAGCAGCTGCTAATTTTCAACTGAAAGAAAAAGCAAATCCTCAGGGAAACTGCACAAATACTTCAAAGGGTCAAAATACTTATCAAAATTCTTGTCATCAGCAAGCAGAACTGTTTGTCTCTGCAGACAACTTGTTTATTATGCCCCAGCCTTTCCTGGAGGATGCCAGGACAACTCCACAAGCTGGAGGCAGAGCAAGAAGTCAGAACTTCAACCTTTAATGCAAAATGCACCAGCACAACAGGACAGTCAGTATCTGCAGACTTAAGGCAGTAAAAAGGTGACAGGCTAGAATTAAAGAGACACACGGCAAAAATGTGAAGTGTCCAAGTACCACTGTTCAGAAAGGTTTTAGAATTAAATATGAAAATAAGTCTCATAAGCCGCTTTGGACTTTACTAATGCTGGTTTTTTTTCTGTAAGAAACTCCCCTGTGATTTTGGGTGAAATGAAAAATGCTATGACAGAGAAATCCCTGAGAATTCAATCCCATTGAAATTCACCAGAGCTGGAGCACGATGCTGAGGGACCAAGGAGGATCTGCCTGGAAAACACAGCTTGTGACTGGAATTGGTTAGGCTTAATCCTGTTTTAAGAGGATTTCTGCAGGAACAGAGTGCTGCCCAGCCCAGTCCTCAGAACTGGCTTATGTCCCTGCACACCACCAGCTGTCACTCAGACACCCAGGAGAGAGAGACACCTTCCCAAATGGAGGTTGAGAAACAGGCAGAGGGTGCTGCAATGGACACACAAACTTTCCTGCAGCTTTCCCTTCCCAGCACCCCAGGATACACTCCATGTTTCTCCTTGAGACTCAACCCCCAAGCAGACAGGCCTTGAAAACAGAAGTAATATAGAATTATCAGGGTTTTTTTGTCAAAGAAAACCATGTATCATCCCCCACTTTTCCCCCCAAAGGAAGCTTGTGGTCCCCAGACAATTTTGAAAGCATAACATGATTGCTTTTCCATGTTTTAGTCTTAAAATTATGACCACATGCCATTTGGCTGTGCAGCTGAAACCCCACACTGTAATTCAGCAGATGTTCTGTGTACCAGCTACAGGTCTGACCATGGGAGAAGGTGGGGAAATGTGAGAGCACTGCAACTCCAGCAAGGGTACTCACAGAAATTAATCTCTTTGGGGCTCCCCTGATAATAGGTACAGGGAGATAACAGAATTAAATCACTTCAGAGAGGAGATTAAACTGAAGATGGAGTCTTTCTTGTTACAGAATAAGCCCACGGAGACCAGTCTCCTACAGTTACCCCTTGCCAGGTGCCCAAATCTTAAAATTTCAATTAGCTTCACAGGTACCAGATGGATTTTTTAACTCACTACAGGCTAATATACATAACAAAAGGGAGGACTGGAGATAAACACTCTGTAATGTTATATTTTAAATCATTGATTACATAAAAAGATGTTTCCTAGCTCACAATCTAGCTTTAATGATTTTTTTAGGAACTAGATGATTTTTAAGGTCTGTTCCAAACAAAACCATTCTACAATTTTATATTTCAATCCAGCTAGAACAATCTTCAAGGACACAGTCCATTTTGGCAGAATTGCTCATTATTTAATTGATATCCCTTCCAACTTGACCCATACTGTGATCCCCTAGGAAAGGGAGACAAATGGCAGCCAAAGGATGATTCTCAGAGGCCATTTTCACAGAGTATCTAATGTTTCATGCATTATTTAGGATTGCCACATCTGAAAATGCTTTCATAAGAATAACTTTTTGGATTGCTCTGAATGGAACTATTTGTCAGTGTGTCACAAAAAAAGAAAGAAGAGTGGCTTCTTCTCTTCCCAGAAACCAATGCTGATCATTAGACACACATTTCTTCCTAATAACTTGCTGAGGGGCTAAATCCAATACCACAGACCACACTGGGGGAGTTAAAGGATGATCTGCTGATAATACTTCTTAGAAGAGGTTCCCTTCAAACTCCTGTGCTACATCTTTCTTCTTTTATTACTGCAGCTAACTAAGAATGCTAATAAATTATGCTGTATGACTTGTGTTTTAATTGGATTTTAAAGCAAAATTAAAAACAAACTCAACTATGAAGCACACAGGCAATGCTTGCTTAAAGATTCAATCACTCTATTTGATAAATTAAATGCTGAAAAGATTTTTTTTATTTACTTCTTTACTTTTGAATTTAGTTCTTTATCCCCCATCCCCAAAAGTACAATGTCTTCACAAGCACTGAAACTGATGATTTATTTGTTAATGCTTCAAAGATATTTAACGTGTTTTTGTTCTCCCTGTAAGTAGCAAATCATCCTTGCCTTGTTTGAGAGTATAAAGAAAGGTGCAGAAATGCCAAATTTGCACACACCACTGGCACTCAACTTTTCCACCCAAATCTTGTGGTGGGAGCTGCCAGGGCAGGATCTAAATGGGGAACCTGTGACAGGACTAGCACAGTAACTGTGTTATTTCTAGCCCCAGCAGCAAGTGTGAATATCTTCCTATCCAACTTCCAGTAAATGACAGCTAGATTTTTGCAGGCTTAAGTGGTCCCAGAATCACTCAAGGCATCTAGACTTTTGCTGGAGCTCTGACTTTTCCACAGTATCCCTTCTCTGAGACAGGAAAATGATTATAATCTGGTCTACCACCTCTCATTCACTGTCTTGACAGCTGGAGACAGCTGAAAAAGAAACTGAAAATCAGCTAGCTAGCCTGCAGGGTAGTTTTTGACATCTGTTTTATTCCTCTTTGAAGGAGGACTGTGTAGGCAAATTCTAGCAGCTGGTTAGTTTTTCAGATAGTAAATGTGTTAACCACTGCCCTTGCCTGACCACTGGCAGCTTCCTGCTCAGCCCAGCTGCCCTCTCTGAAACTGAATATCAGCTCTTACCTGGAGAGATGATCTTTAGGGGTGCTGACTTACTAGGAGAGGGCAGACAGTGAATTAGTACCATCAGCAACCTCAGGAGGAAGACTAACACAAGTGGTTACTCAATTTTATGGGATGACAGGGAATAAATAGGATTTCTACATATGTCTGCAATGTCAGATGAAACATGAATGTTTTTTACTGCAACAAGTGAGATAATGAAGAGTTATAGCCTCAGGAGCTATTAGTTTGAGAACATCAATTTTGTCTATTTGCCTATTCATATGCAGTGTCAGCATTAACACATGCTGATCTCCTGGCCTCTTCAGTAATGCAGTGCAGAAGATGCATCCATTTGTATTGGAGACACATGCATGTCATCATCTGTCTGGAAATGAGAGTAGAAAAATCAGATTGCTGTGGCTAACTGCTCATCATTTGAGAAACTACCAGCAAAGCCCCCAAAATATGCTAATATGAAACAGATTTGAAAACAAGATCCCTGCTTTTCTCCATGAAGTTCATCAGGTCCTTCAAAGGCAATGTTTGCAGTTACTTTTTCCAAGAAGAAAAGTCACCTCCTCCCAGCATTTTTGCCTTTTGTCTTTTTATGCAAAGATACCCAGAGACCTCTAAAGCTGCCCTAGAATGGTCAGTGGCTCTTTACTGTACTTTCAGGCAAAAGGGTAAAATGCTTAAATGTTATCCAGTGATCTTTACCAGAGTGACCACCCAACAGGCAACTTCTCTTGAAACTGGACAGAACAGCAACACAGATTGAAGAGCACTATGAATGTAAAAACAGAAAGTGAGCAGGAGGTACATGAAGTACAGAATTTCCAGTAGCAACCTGTGCCAGGACAATTCCTCACCTCCCTGAAGGGTCAATCAGTGGTGGTGGACACAGGGAAGGCAAGAGAGTTCTGTCTGCTCCATGTCCAAGTCATTCTACATGAAATCCCACTAAATATTCTCTGTGGTGAAAGGTATCTGCTCATGATTAAGTTAGAGTAGTGATAGCTCATGGGGAACGCTTACATGAGAGGACACTACTGTGAATGGAAACATCAGACATGGAGCAGGAGGAGCCAAGACCCAGGTGAAGACCAAAATGCCAGAGACAACCAAGGTGAAGAGGAAACAATCTCATCTGCCTCTGGAGAGCAGCAGAGAATAAGCAAAGGCCAGTGAAATTGCCTTGGGAAAGACCATACTTTACTGTATGCACTGAAGTCTGACAGCTGCTGAGAATAAAAATAAATCACCTCCTCTAAAGGCTCCAAAAATGACCAGATACCATTGTGTACTTTTTTTGTGGTCTGATACATGGGTTTGGGACATCTGGATCTAGTGATACTGTGTCTATTGATGCTTAAAATAATCAGAGTATCTTATTTTTAAAAAACAGTCCATCCAGACTGTTGGGCTGCTTTGTTTACATTGAATTCCTGTAACATTTCTCTGTGGAAAAAGACCAAGCTTCTTTATGATTTTACAGGCAGGGCTTGTACAACCTTTTCCTTATGGCTGTCTGCCCCATGACACTTCTGACATCACTGGTGCTCTAAAGGGGCATCAAAGCTCGTGCAACAGGGACTCTGTGGAAAACCAAAAGAGCACTAAGCTCACATTTACATGCCCACATGGAGAAAGGGAGAAACAATGAGTAGTCAGGCATTACATGATCTGAAATATCAATATGACACATGCTAAATGTTTAAAGGTAATTTTCAGTGTCACCATCTAAAATTGTACTTGTTACCATAATAATTTCTGTTAAAAGTTATCTGAGCACAGCATGGACCTACATGTCTCCCACAACACATTAATGAATAAACTAAACAATTCATGCTTCCTATTACTTCATATACTGAGGTTTAATTAATCAATTCCAAAGGCTAAAAAAGCAAGAGGGAATAGAACACAGCGGAGCAGCGCCAGAGATAATAAGTACTAGCATGGACTACTTTTAATCAGGTCCCCAAAGAGAAGTGAAAATAACAGGAAATGAAAGTAATGGATGGAATTTCACAGTTCTGCCATCCATGTGATAAGTTAAGACAGAGTAAAAGAAGGTGGCATTAGAATGAAATTCCCTGCTGTAGCAAGTGGTGTAACTCAGTGCTACCGACTGTCAAAAACCTTACAAAACTAAACCCAAAGAAAAATCATCCTAAGCAAAGCAAAAAGAAAATTAACTCCTTCTTCTGAGAAGCAGATTCACTGGGCAGGAAAATAATTAAGAATTTTGGAAGACTATGAGAAACACCATTAATCTCTGTTCCTGTCCTCTCTACCATGCCTTTTAATATGAAAAGACAAACTAACTGTGTAAGTTTGAAGCTTATTTTAGAACTTTGTATTTCACATTAAGATTGCTTGCTGCCTTAAAACCTTTGTAGCCATCGCATTTGGCACTTTTGATATACTTTAGTTAGTGCTTCCCTCTCTAAGACTGCTCCCAGTTCTACACCACTTTTCCAACATTCAGCTTTTAGGTTATTCTTTTTTATTCTCCTGAGGATTAGCCATTAATGCCCCTCCACCCTGATTAGTTCATTAACTTCTTCAGTTAGTTTATGTCCCACATCAGATTTCCTTTACTAGTAACTGATATTCAGGTTTTACTAAATTGTTGTTTTTGCTATATCAGTTGCACTGTCCAAGTGCAAAGAAATGTTAACTTCCTCTGTCTGTAAAATTTGTTATGAGGATGAGTATTGAGCAGTTTGCATTTGGAGGTGACTAGGTAACAGAAACAGGTTGGAGATTTGGTCCTAAACTCAGAACTTCCATGTTTCTTTTTTCCTTCTTCATGTGTTTGTTGGGCCTTTTTTTTTTTTTTTTTGGCTGCTCTGTTCTTTTCTGGTTCCACAACCCTTCTCTTGCTCTCCCAGTCAAATTCCTTTCTAAGAGACATTCTTTCTTTTGCTGTCAGTCACTGGAGATCAAGTTGTCTCCACACATCCTCAAGTGAAGACAGAGAGGTGTTTGTCTGGTGGAGATCCTGCAATAGCAGTCCCCTCCAATTTAGGCTAAGGACACTCACAACCAATCAAGAGTATTAATGTACTGAAACATTGTGAAAACAATGTTTTCTCTATCAGAAGAGCTGTATCAGTTCTTCAAGAAAAGCCACTACTGATCTGGACAGGCCAAAATCCCAGTATTTGGTCTTTTCAGTCTGATGAGGAAGCACCAAAGCACAGATGACAAGTGGCAGCTGTATGTAATTTTTCTGCCACTAATTTTCACCTTCCCTCTTCCTAGCACTAATTTTTCAATACCCTAAATAATCCTAATCTCAATAATTTTAAATATATCTGTTATCACTCTTGTCTATACATAGACATATTCATAGCTCATATTCATCCCTTATCATTAGACAGCAAATCTAAAAAGTGTATTTAATCTTTTTCTTCTCTGAACTCAATCAGCTCATATTAGCTTCTTGCATCACAAAAACATTTTATGTGGGTTCACAGTCATTCAGGTTAAAAAGTCTTTCAAAGCATCTAGTCACATTTATTGTGCTTGATGCCACATGTGGTGCCATTAAATGCTTGAAACCTGGAGTCAGAATCATTACACTAACGGCATGGCACTGTCACTGAAACAATGGGCTGACAAGCTGCAAAGGTCTGCTTCAAGCCATGTGGCAGCCACCAGTCATTGCAAGGAGCCTGCATCAAAGGCTTGCTGACTGACAGTCAATTATTTCTCCTTCCAACACAGCTGCTGGATCAACAGTGGTTTCAGAAACTGGACAGCTTGTCACAGGACTTGCAGCTGTGCTATTCATCAGATATTAACATTTACTGAACAAATGCTGTAAATTACTCTTGCATATGCAGGTATGTGTATCAATCTAAACATGTACAGTACAGAGACACCACTGTTGTTGAGGGAAACCTCTCTTCAATATCTGCTGCCACAGATGCTGTGACAACTGTATGAAACTCTACTGAAATGGCATTTTGGTTCACTGAAAGGGACAGCTTCCCTAGATTAAAAAAACCCAAGTAGTCTTTTTCAGACTAGTGTTGTGAAAGACATAATCTGTTTTGACAAATGCTTTAAGAAAAGTATAAATGTCCTGTTCTTACAGTCTGGTTCAATCTTCTTGTTTCCTTTTGCCCACACATTGCTGTGTCATAAAAATCCATTTGTTCTGGGATCAGATAAACATTTGTTTTGCTCTGTGCCAGTCACTAAGGCCTTGATCCTCACTCACAGCCAATAGAAAGACTTGTGGTCACTGCAACAGGGACTGATCAAGCATTAAAATCTTGTCATTAAAACTGCTGCAGAGACAGTAAGTTAATAGGAATGCAGGGAATCCCTGCAGCCAGACTGAAACACCAGTATCACTGTATAAATCCTTTCCCTCAATACCATTCAGATTCAGGAACTGAGAGCTGGTTCTTTCAAAAAATCAGTGATACAATATATAAAAAAGTTTCTTCCCCAGCAAATTACACAGTCGCTTATGCACATTATTATCCTCCAATGCCTACAAACCACATAAAAATAAAATTGAAATCAATACTTTAAAGAAGTACATACATGCAATTTACATCCTTTCCCCCATCTTTATACATTTACAGAAGATAAGTTTATTCAGTATAATGCAGGCAATTTAACAATAAAGGGCCACCTTTATTTTTCTCAAATGCCATTAGTTTCGGGCATATCACTTGGCTAGAGGAAGTAATATATTGTATTTATCAGATTCTGATTCTGAATGTTCTGTTTTTGCTCCATGTTTAATAAACACTAAATTTTATTTTATTGGCTCACATCTTTGTAAGTGAATCAAGCTCGATGCTGTTTGCATCATCACAGAAAATCAACCAATGGCTAAAATATGATAAAATCCATTAATTAAGGTAACAGCAAAAAATTTTTCTACAGTACAGCAGACAAATGACAAAACAACAACCCACAAACAAACCAAAAAATGACATATAATCTAATACACATCTGATTTTCACCTGAAGAAATAATGGTATTCCATATTTCCTGTGATAAGAAAAGATTCTATTATCTGTCATTCAACTTTGTTCTACCTGACCCTGAACTTCATCAGTTATCTCCTTATTATTACTTCAAGTAACAAATACATTTACACAGCTGCTGTTCATCTTACAGATGAGCTATTTACAAGAAACCAGTGATGCTGACTATCTCAGTTGACAAGGCACAGCACAATGCAGTCTAATTCCCACATATGCACTAAAAATTCTGATCCAGGACAATCTGAATACATCCTAAAGAAAGGTCAAAGAAGAAAAAAAGGACAAACATTACCTCAAAGACTCAGGAATGCCAGATTAGTCAAGACTCGCATTTTTAAAGAAAAAATAATTATGTTCCATAAAATATTTTTTCAATATTAAATTACAACAATACCTCACTGCAGTAAATATCCTGAAGAAAGAAAGGAGTTTTCCACCCAATTACTTAACAATGCAATGGAGCTGAAAGACATTTGTTACCTTGGTAGAGCAGAAAATGAGAAGTACCAAACATTTCTTCTAAAAGTACTTAAAATATATAATCACAATCCGTGCACTAATACTCATGGCCACATTTAAGATATTCCTTGGAGGATTTTGTAAAACAGATTATCAGATAATAAAGGGCCTGGTAGTGAGTAGTCAAATAAACTTTTCTTAACAGTAATGGGATTTCAATCAATACAACGAAAATACAATAAAGGATGAAGGGAAATAAGCATGAGGAGATTACTATTTAAAGTCATAGAACAAAAAGGCTCAGAAAAAAACCCCCACACTTCTGGAACCCTGCTGGAGACAATATGTGTGTTTTTTGTTCCTGTACTAGCACACAGTGTTTCACTAATCACCTTGAAAAACCTTTTGCATATTAACTATGTACAGAGGGAAAGTACATTGCTATTTTTCTTTTATAAATTATCAATGAGAACAATGATGATACAGTTTTATAAAGCATTTAAGAAAATTGGGTTCCTGTTCCAATTGCTGCAAAACATTTGGTCAAAGGTATTAAATGTTTTTTGTAATCCCTCACTGCTCTTGATGGCTTTAGTGAAAGAATCAGTATTTGAACATTTTTTTTTTTTTTACTCCTGCCCCTTTTTTGTTTTCTGTATTCCCAGTCATAGACTGGAATAATATAGCAAATAATATAGCATGGTATATCTTGCAAGAATTGTCACATAAGAAGTTCCATATTTGTTTTTCCAGAGCAATGAAGATCATGTCTGGAATGCAGCATGTTCTGGATAGATATGGCATACTGGTTTGTTTGACACTTCTGAAAGATAATGTCAGTCAAAACAAGCACTTCTGGTAATGTTCACAATTTTCTTTTCAGTAACAGAGAGACCTTGAACTCAAAAGCCACCAAAAAAAATGTCTTTAGGTCTATTATGAGTAACTTCTTGACACATTACATTATATATTTGGGAATATGAGAGCAACACACTAGCTCAAGTGAAAGTGATCGGAGTAAAAAAAATAATTGAGATTACTCCTCTTTCTCACTCCTGCCTCTTTCAGGAAGGCAGATTTCCAAAGGGTATTTTCAAGGGCCAGCAATCAGAGTACAAATTTTCTTTGATGCATGGATGAATGCAGGGATAGAATATAGAAGGCCAGGCTCCCTTCTCCTCCTTAAAAGGTAAGCAAGAAGAAGCACCTCTGCTACAGCTGTGGTCTCTGTGGACAGTAACAGCTCTTTTTCTAATCACCTGAAGTACCTAAGATATGTTTAGTCAATTCATGACCAATTAACAACAAACCAATTTGTCCCACAAACAAAATTTACTCAAATTAGGCTTTCGTGAACTTGAACTTTTGTGAACTACTACTCATGAAAATCTCAGATGCCTGTAAACCTTAACCATACAACTGGCTGAATATTCAAATGACATATTTAAGCCTTGAAAGGAAAGCCCAAAAGCTATTAGCCATTAAAACAATGCTGACAAAGTTAGTTAAGCAAAACTCATTTAATTTACAGAGGGAATTTGGGGTAAAAGATAGAGAAAGCATTTCATTTATGGCCTCAGTAGAACACTGTGACGATGTGAAACAACATTGCTGAAAGACTGGATGTTCTAATGCCTGTTAGAACGTGTCCATTTGAAAAGAATTAAATTCAAAATGGTACATTTTTAAAATCTTTGTTCCAGTAGATTTCATTACCTGGAGAGGTTGCTGCATGACATGAAATAGGCAACCTGAAAGGTCAACCAGAAAGACTGTCAGAGTTGCTGCATCAACCACAGTTTGCTGGGATGTATTTAGAACACATGAGCCTCTCCACAGCTAAAAATTGAATCAAGACATTTACATTAATGGGCCTTTGACAGACTAATACCCAATTTTCTAATACTACACAGAAACTGCACAACATGAGCACCATTACAAGATATATAGCATATGGATACCATTAAAGCTCAATTATAAGGAATACTTGCTCATTTATTTCTCTAAGCACTAGTCCAAGGAATGTAGCAGCAGTTTCACAGATGTCAAGTGGAAATTGTAGCCTTTCATTTAATTTGCTGAAAGATTGTTCCTCCTATTAACTAATTTCCTCCTAAAGATGTGTCAGTGTTATAACAATAAAAACGTCATTTTAACATGAAGTTTAAACCAGTGAAAGCAAATTGCTGGAACAAACTACTTAGCTGTCTTGCTAACCTCTTTTTATTTCCTTCTCAATGGGTCTCAAACTAGCCCATCATTGTACAAGTCTCATTTTGTCTTTACCCTCTGCCATACGGATTCCTACAGCAACATGCATGTATCCACAGCAATTACTGCTGGGGTTCTATTACTGCTTGTTTAATATAAAACAACAGACTATTCTGGTAAGTCTTTTAAATTGATATTCAGTCATATCACATCCTCTAAGCCAGGTCTACCCAGTGAGGTTATGGTGCGCTACAGTGTCAAGGTCTGCTCATCAAAAAGAAGAAAGCACAAGGACACCCTGGTTTTTTAAGTGGGATTAGAGCAAGAGCACCACATATTTTGGATGTTGGCTAGGTGCATCCACCTAACTCAACACTTAGAAGAGAGTCCACATCTAGCCCATTGGATAAGAAGTCAGGCTGAATGTTTTCCCCAACATAAAGACATGTTAGTGAGCTCCTACTCTTCCCTGTCCTTACGAAAGTCAGTCTGTAGAGTCAGGAGTCAGTCAAGGCAGAACACAATCACCAAAGTGTTGCTCATTGGGTTATTCACTCTTAAGATTGACTTGCCAGGCATTAAATCTCTAATCTTTTTACTACTTACTCTCTACTATAATAATTCCAAAATTATATGGCAATATTAGGGAAAAAAACCCAGCAGAGTGAGTCTACACAGCATCAAACTGGACCTGTGATCTTCAACATCTTCATCAATGACTTGGACAGAGGTTTGGAAGGGATACTAAGCAAGTTTGCAGATGATACAAAACTGAGAGGAGCTGTTGCCTCCCTTGAGAGAGGGAGGCTCAACAGAGGCACCTCAATAAATCAGAGGGCTGGGCAATCACCGACCACATGAAGTTCAAGAAGGCAAAGTGCTGGATTCTGTACCTGGGCTGGAGCAACCCTGGATGTATGGACAGACTGGAGAACGTTATCCTGGAAAGCAGTGCCATGGAAAGGGACCTGGGGGTTCTGGTCAGTGGCAAGTTGAACACAAGTCAGCAGTGCCCTGACAGCCAGGAGAGCCAAAAATGTCCTAGGGTGCATCAGGCACAGCATCACAGCCAGGCAAGGGAGGGGATTGTCCTGCACTGCTCTGAGCTGGGGCAGCCTCACCTCCAGTGCTGGGGACAGTTTTGGGTGCCACAGTGTAAAACAGACTTTGAGAGTGTTCAAAGAAGAGCAACAGGGATGGTGAATGGCCTTGAGCGGAAGGATATGAAAGGTGGCAGAGGTCACTTGGTCTGTTCAGCCTAGAGAAGAGAACACTGATGGGAGACCTCACCACAGTCTACAGCTTCCTTGTGAGGGGAAGAGGAGGAGCAAACAATGATCTCCTCTTTGTGGTGACCAGTGACAGGACCCAAGGGAATAGCCTGACAGAAAAATTGAAGTTCTGCAGTTAAGATTGCATACCTTTTAATGCTGTGAGGAAAAACCTCAGACAGCTACAAAAAGCCTTGAGGCATTCATACACATGACTGAATTTGGAGGAGCTTTCATACATTAGTACCCATGTCAGTTCTACAACCACCCATTTTCTAGCACAGCTGAATGAGCTACAGCACTGCATATCATTTAGAGTTATCTTTTATCCTACATATCTATAAACTAATTCTTTAATATGTACTCTGTCAGTTACAGTGTGATCAAATTGATTTAGTGCTGGACTGATAATCCACCACAGAATGACTTCAAAGAATACATAAGATACTTAAAAATATCTCTTTCTCCGAACAGTTCCATGTCATGTAACTACTCTTGTTTAGCCATGTACAAACTGAGCTTTATTACTGCAAATGCTCATGAAAATTGTGTTACATTGGTGACTTTCAAATTTGAAAATAAAACAATTTAGAAACATAGGATATTGACAAAATGGTTTGAAGCAGATTCAAACCACTCAATTATTTGAACAATTCAAATATTAATTGTATGCAATCATGTGTCTAAAGAGAAAGCCAAATTCACTATATTCTTTATTCATTTGATTTGTTCCAAAGTGATTTGTTCAATATAACTAATGAAATAAACTGTAGTGCTGCTCAATTGTTAAAGTGCAAGCTAGTTTATTCAATTTTTTTATGTGAAGAAAAAAATTGAATATCTCAGGTCCTAAAACCACTGATATGCCACTGGCTGTGAAACACAAACCAATAGCCAGCATAAGATGGTCACCACCACCACCATGCATTATTCACAGTCATTAAGGTCAACCAAAAATGTCAGACAACTTTCAAAGTCCATACTTTAGTGTTTTTTTGTGATTGTTTTGTTTGTTCATTTGGGTTTTTTTTGCTTTTTTTGGGTGTATCTAAGAGTTATGCATAAAGCAAAACTGATATGAGATCTGCATGAACCTTATTCTCTTCCACTAAACGAACAGAATTTCCAAGTAGTCCTTTCTAAAATTCCAAGGCTGTGTGCTTAGAGCCTCAATAACTCACCTCACCTCCCTCAATCTCTTATATATTTTATTGTCATTATAGAGCAATCAAATCTTAATTTCTGCTTAAAATATTTGATTTGGCTAGCTCTCTGCTCAGATTGAGCTGGATCAAACAAAAGCTATAGATGGCTTTGCTTTACTGAGTTATCCAAAACCAGGTTTGTGATCCCCACGTGGCCTGAGAACAAGCAGGTCAATAATATCAAACAAATATCCACTTTTAGACACTTTTGCATTTACTCATAAAACATCACATAGCAAGTGGGGAAGACTGGGACACTTTAAAAGCTCAACTCCTGAGCTGAACTAACCTGCTAATGAAGACACTCACCTTGACTCCTTGACCTTAAATTTTCACAAGCCGCTAGGCATAACCTGCTCACCATTCACCTATCAGTAATAACTGATTTGGACTCTCCAGCTAATGCTTTCTTTTAAAGAAGCAATAAGCTAGGGAGCAAAAGCACATGTCTGACAAATAAAAAATCCAAGCCTGCAGAATTGCTGGAGAATGTCTCAAGTACAAGGAAAAAAGCTCTTCTGGCAAATGTCATCCATTTTCTGTTGAAATTGTGTCACAAAAGAGAAAGGACAAGATTCACTGGACTGAAAACTCCTGGCTTTTGGTTTCCCAGAACACCTTCTCTAACACATTCCTAATGAAAACTTAACAACAAAATTCCTAAAACAAGACAAACAAATTACCCAGAAGTCTTATGTAAATAAATCAGGTGGCTTTAACTATCTGTTCACTGACAGTTTAAGAATACTGAATAGTTTTAGGCCATTGTCACCATCTGATCTACAGAGATGCTTTGTGCTTTTCCCAATGGCTTGTTAAGAACAAGACTAAATATAAACCACACTGAGAAGATTACAATTCTTTATAAATTTTAGTAGATCAGGTTTGATAGTAGCAAAACCAGGCAGTCTGCTTAAGAGCATTTTTCTCTTATCAATTTTGCTGCTATGATCCTTGTTGCAGTTTTTGTTCAGTATCATTTAATTTCCTAATAGACAAGAGGCTCTGAGCATGGGGTGACCCACAATAACCCTCACACCTCAAAAAGAAAGCAAGAAGGGCACAAATACTCTCCTCCTCAAATCACCTTGTCATGCTAATTCAACACACCTAGGTAATTTCCATTTTCCCCTTGCATTTCTGAAAAACATTTAGGGATAGGTTATGAAAAATGCAGACTAGTACGAGTATTACAGTAATTGCATTGGTTACATTTATTAATTTGTCAAAATTAAGTCAATAAGAGTTTTAGTAGCACCATTATATTACTTGATTAGTTTTGAAAGTGATTATCATAAGAACTCTATTTAATTGGAAGCATCTCAATTTACAAGGATACATTAAATTCTCAGTAGCATTTTAAGACGATTCAACATATGCAGGTCAATTACCAGTAATCACCGTCTGCTTCAGAAGAAATTTCAGTACAACAGTGGAAAAGAATGATAGATGGAGCTAAAAATTACAACTGAACCTTAGCTCTGAAAGATACAGCAGAACTTCAACTCATATTATTATGGTAAAAGGCCACATCTAAGATCTATGCTGTTAAAACCATTCTGAAATGCTAAAGATTATAAAAATCTGAGCAGAGATTAGAAAACAGTTGTCTACCTTAAAACAGATGATGATAATTTGTTAGGACTGCCAAATTACTGAAATGCACCAACTGCACTCATGCCCAGCTGCACATTAATTACTAGATTAGAAAGTTATAATTAATTTTCTTAATATCACTACACTGCTTTTCTTCCTTGAGTTAATAAAAACAGATTGCAATCAATCTTTGTTAATTCATGCTGCAGAACATAACTGCTGTAGCTATTTCCAAACGTGAAGAACACTGCATGCATGGCTCTTGCAGTAATACCCTGCCTAGAAGCTGAATCTTCTGACATTTTAATGAAGTGTTGTAATAAGGCCAATAAATTATAAATTATAATTTGAGTTAGTATAGTTAGTAGAAAAACTACAAAAGCTTAAACATGAATTCCTAAAGAATCTTCTTAACGACAAAATTTAGCAATGAATACTGAGTTCCAACATATCTTGAACATGAAAAGAGGGATTTACTCATAGCTGCAATGTTGAAAACCCTCACTGGTGAGGCTTGTAAAATTTCTCCATCAACTGACCTTGACATTAGAAATCAATAAATGTGCTCCAGACCTTTGCACATATTGAAAGAAATTTTGAGAACTAGACATACTAGACATACTAGAGCTATAGACATACAGGGTAAAGTTCATCAAAGTTCTCATTGAGAGCTTTCAGTTATAAATACAACAAAGATAATCAAAGCAGCATTCAAAGAACATATAATCCCCTGTCCCCATATCTACATTAGTAACAAAAGGTGTTTTTATAAGATGGAAAGGATTATTCATGTAAAGTCAATGCACCCTTTTTTCATTTTCCATTAAGCCCAAAAGTTTGTTCATTTCTCCAGCCTCATTATTGCTCAAAATGTATATTTTTTTCCTCTCCTCACTTTCTTTCCTTTGTAAAAGATGAGTGTAGAAACATAAGAATGATGACATTGTAGCATCCAAAGTGTGGTAGCCTATTCTATTTTGATCTAATAGAAGTCTTCACATGGTCAGCTTCAGCGTCAGAAAGGAAGAGCAAATGTCAGCAACAAATAAAGGCTGACAGTATTTTTAATTGTGTGTTTGTGATTTTTAAAATTTCTAAAGTTTCTGGGGAATGGCCAAGAGAACATAATTTTATATTTGTGAAAGACTATGCAGCTTTCAGCAGCAAAGGCAAGGACAAGCTTTTTACTATGTATTTTTTTTCTCCCAAACTTCCCTACAGGACCCCAATTTGCCTTACACTGCTAAATTGCATAAATATGTTTTTAATGTATATATGTAAAACATCTATAAGTTTGTGTTGAGGTACACATACACACCCCCTCCACTCCCAATGTATACAAATAGACATAGGCTTTATTACCATTCCTTCCAGAGCATTGAAATATTTCAATACATTTAAGATCTTAAGGAACAATGTATTAGATTATACACTGGGACAAGTAGGATTTATGGATCAACTCTCCCATAAATGATTATACTTTAAAGTAGCAACTTTAGTATATGTCCCATTGAGGGGCTGCAGAGAGCCAGTCAACCAGGTGACCTCAAGTACATTAGGGGTGTAGGAAAGCAAGGAGGTAAAGAAGCAGGGATGGAAGCAGGAATGGAAGATAGGAAGGGGAGAAAATGAATAACAGTCTGCCCAGAAGTCTCAGAAGACATATGTGGGACAATATCCAATTCTCAAATATTAATTTTCACATGCCAACAAACTGAAACATCTGGAAAAAGGTTCAAGGAGCAACCCCTAGATCAGGAAAACATGATGCATTTGGGATTCAGGTTCCTCTTGTGAAGGACGTGAGGGCAAGGACAGAATCACAGTTCAGCAGAAAAAAAAACTATCAGAGCTGAAAATGATCACCAGTGTGTTTCTCCTCCAAAATCAAAGTGGATTAGAAGAGGGGAGCAAGCATGGAAGAGGAGTAGCAGGGTTAGAAAATGCACAAAGTAGAGCGGGATCAAAGACAGATTGCAAGAGTTTTGATTTACAGTAAACACACCACAAAAAGGAATGGAATGATCTCAGAACCTTGTACTAAAAAATTGCAACTTAGATTAAGGATCTGGAAGTTTAAGAGATGCTATGAGAAACAATGTAGCTGCTTTCCTACCAAAAACTGTGCTGTTACATGGATCTGCCTCCAGACAACTGAAAGTATCAATCACAGCACCACAGGCATCTGTATTTAATGCTGAGATTCCTGTTTAAAAACAATTAGGTGTTCTGTATTCAGGTGGATGTATGAAGCTGGTCATAAAGCAGAGAAAATGCAAGTAATGATAAGTAATTATGCAAGCAGGCAAGAAATTAATATGTCATCCCTGAAAAGAAAGAAAACTCTTGAATTCTCACCAAATGTTAAACATATCTGAACTATTAATAAATAATAAAGTTTTCTTTCTGTTAAAAGGTAAAGCAAGAAATGAATCTCATGAATGTTCTTATTATTCTGATATAACAGACTGATTTCTAGGGAAAAAAGAATAACCTAATTTATGCTGATTTGTTATTTTAATGTCAATCTAAAAGACTAAATGGAAAATTGTACTGCAAGAGTATCTGACATATCCATGAAAACACATATGCCATGAGTTTCAGAATAACAAAAGGTGTCAGAAGCAGTTATGAATAGTCATCTTAAAATTAAACATGCTTATAAAAATGGCATAACACACACTCCTCAGCACTGGTATAATGAAACCGAAAACAAACAAAATTCAAGTTTCACGGTATTAATGAGATTATGAAGTGCTAAAAAGAGGTTGAAAATTCAGATAAGTAAAACTGTTATTTGTGGTATACATGATGCACTGGTACTGTGTCAGTTGCTGGAGGGTGTTCTGGCTGTCCAGCTGAGAGGTCATGGTTTGGTGGAGGTTAAGGAGAGAGCCTCTTGTATCAGCAGCAGTAAGAAACCAGAAAATGATGAATAAAGATTTACCAATTCATACATTCATCTATGTGTTTATCTGAAATGAAAGATGTACTTTGAGAAGTATTGAAGGAAATTGCTTTTTCTGCAAGGAAAAAAGTCCAGAATTCTTTGAGGACAACAGCAGAATCTGTTTTCAGTAATGATATCTGAAAAAATGCAGTTAGTAACTCTTGTTCATACTCATAATTTTAGGATGGTAAGAATACAGAATAACTGCAAACATCAGTCAGCTATTTCCTGGATCAATCTCAATCCTTATTATCTATCAGGCCATAGAGGTGCCTAAAACACTGTATGAAAAATAACCAAACAACCCCACATAGCTGAAAATTTAACCAGGTGGAAATATCAAATTCTAGTTAAAATACACAAGCAAAGCACTTTGCAAATGCCCCTCTCCATTTCTCATGGTCTTTTCACGATTTCCCAGATGAGAAATGAGTCATAGATTTTTCAGGCAAAATCCTGCAAATGTACACAGATCATAACAAGTACATAAAGAACTCATAAATGGCATTATAATTTGTCTGTTGGAAAATTCTTAGGTGGAATAATCCCATCACTTTAATTATGTGTTTTTTCTGCAGTGACTTAAATTGTGGTAGAAGTGACTGAGAAGTACTTGCGCTCATTTTATGCATTTAATGAAACCTGAACTCTCTAGAAACTGCTTCCCTTCCCTCTGAAGGCTGTTTTGCCAGTCACATTTTGTCTGCTCTAAGATTATCATTTACTACACACAGATGAAAATTAAGTCATACATGATACAAGCAATTAAAAGGGAAATGATCTTTGACCAAGTGCAAAGATTAATGTGCCTACACTCAGACTCAGCATTCCCAGCACAGTCAGCACTGGCGAAGGAAAAGCATTCCAGCAGGCCAGACTCTGGGCACTTGGTTTCAGGGCAGGATAAATGCTCCTCAAGCTGCTTCAAATGTCTCTTGCAGTGTCCCACTCCAGCCAGAGCTTGTTCCTGCTCTGCCGGTGAACATGCAAATGTATCTCATCTGAGATGAGCCTCATCTCATCTGGGACTGAGCACATCTTCACAAACGGCTCCAACTCCAAATATGTCTGGCAATTCAACACTAAGGGCTCCCTTGCAACTCCTAGGCAACAGGAAGGTATGGCATACAAATAACTCCTGATTTTCTGCCAGTATCGAGGCGACAGCAGCACTCACCCAGCTAGAGCAAGAGCACGAGCAACACTCTTAGCCATATGCTGATTTATAAAATCCTATTATCAATAAATGCAATTTCAAAAACTTGCAGGGGAGCAAGAATGGTTTTAACTCACAGGAAGGAAAGAAGATCTGATGCCACTTTCCCACCCCATGTCACCGTATTTCAGTGAAGGACTGGTTACAACCAGACTGGCAGGAAATTAGATGTACATGCTTGGGTGAACTTTCTACTCCTGATTTCTTCTAGGGCAAACCACAACAGTTCCACCTGCTTATCCTCCCCCTTTCTGGCACAGAAAATCATTCTATCTTCTTTATAAATAACATACCAAAAAAAGCAATTCCCCATTGTTTAAACCATCAAGACAAAATCTTATGATAGTCAGGGAAGGTTCTGACACCCTGGAGAGTGTCTGCTGATGAAGGGGCAAGGCTCATGAAGTGGAGCTACCCTCTGGTAACCTGTTGGTTTTTGTGAGACTCTGGCAGCAGGATTGTTTGGTTTTGTAAAAGAACATTACCTATTGCTAGCACCACAGAGATCTAGAAAGTGTTTGTAATCATACATTTTGTGCTGAAGAGTACCACTACTAATACTCACATAGGCTTTTACGCAGATAAGTAATACGATAATTATGAACTTGCAAGTATTTATACTCATTTTACACTGCACTAATGAACTATGGGGAGAGAATGTTTAAACTTAGAATCTGGGACTAGAATTTTCCTTTTGGCTATAAGAAAGCACTTAAACTGATAAGGATATTTTGCAGTAATAATAAGAGGTCCCAAATTCTTCCTGTGTTATTGCCAGAGGGCAGCCTCCCACACAAATTCTGCATTACAATATTGAATTGAAGCTGCTAGTTGAATAATACAGCCTATCATTATGGGCTATCACCAAAATAATGTTTTTCTTGGTTCTTTTTCTTTCTTGACAAAGAGTGACATTCCTTGAACTATCTCATGAAATTTTTGTGATATTATTATAAATGAGATTTTTTTACATTGCTTAATGGCAAATCAGACATCACCACAGGTCAAATATACTGAATACTGAATATAAATCACCAGTCATGCAATGCAGAACTAGTACACATTTCAGGTGAGGTGATGACACAGCAAGGAATTTCAGATGAGGCAAAGACACGGCAAGGAATTTGTTTCTGTGGTGTTCTAACATGTCCTAAAACATGGAAATTTCTAATTTTCTGCTATTTAACATGCATAACTATTTTTCCAGGTTGTTTTGCATTCAATACTGACTCCAGAAATGTAAGCTTGTTTATGAATCATGCAATGAACTGAAATGCCTGTGCTGAAAAAATGTACCCTTTGCTGAAATAATCCTTGTCACTAGTTACTTATAAATTAGAATGCAATTAATTTCCTCATCTCAAGATGTTAGTGCTTTCAATTAATTGTGCAAGGTCCTCTTTAGTCAATGGAAAGAGATTGGTATATCCAGACAGCAGATCATTCTATGCCAAAACATATGTTTAACACAAAACAAATAACTTTTAGAGGAGCGAAGTTCAGCCAGGATTATCTCTTTGCATCCAGTGCTAATACAAATCCACACTGTGATCCAAATGCCTGAAGGCAAAGGTCTGCTTTCCATTGGTCTGTTTTGCAGCAGGGGAAATCTCAGTGTATAATTCAATATCCAAATCCTTTTTTGTTATTATTACCACTTTATTATATCAGTGGAGTCATTTGCCAAAACCACTCATAAAAAGCCTTACAAAGTATGTCTGCTACTTTTAGCTTTTTTTCTTAGGTAATTTTGATTTCTTTCTCTAAAATTATGCCAAAATTAGACTGAAGGGATATAATTAAAGATTTAATCTAAACACAGCTTCTGCATGATCCTACAATAACAAACTGTACAGAGAGTATAAGCTTTTAATCTCTAAACTTCCTCTAAAAATAGGTTTATTTTTGCCAAATATAGTTAATTTGAAGAATAACCTTTATTTAACTGCAAATTCTGCAGTCTTTAAAAAAAAAATATATATATATTTTAATACACTAGAGTTAACAATGCAAACTAGAATAATTAAATTATCCATCCTGGTTAAATCTCTGCGAAAATGTGTTTCTGATGTCCCTTGGACAAATAAAAGCATAAACTGCTAATTCTGCTGAAGACTATAGTATCACACAAAAATTTTGCAAAATAATGCAACAATCAATCTAATTTCAGACATTTCTGACAGTGTAAGTGGGAGAATCAAGCTGTCAAAAAGGTTTATGGAATATACATGTGTGGATCCTTTTTTATATTCTCAAACTTTCTTTTTTAGTGCATTAATACTCCTTACAAACTATAAAGGCATGTACTCTTAAATGCATTGATTATGATGTTTTTGAGATGTCACAGAACTCAAAAACCACCATTCTCTTATATGCTGAATTCTTTCTGTAAGAATACTGTAGTCCTTCTAATGAGGCACAACAAACTCAAGATATTTTGAAGGCCATGAGTCCTCAAAGATGTTTAGAAATTGGGAATTGCTTTGAATACTTTCAAGCAAATTCCATTGTTTCAAGACCAACATTTCATACCTCCAAGGTAGTTGGTTTATTGGCCACATTTCCAACTACGTGGAAGGTGCTGAGAGAGAAGCTCCTTTAAATTTCTGCAACCTAAACCACTGCCACCAGCAGTCTGAAATACCAGTGACTGTCCCCTAAGACAACACCACCTGTGTGTGTGTCACCCTTCCAAACACTGCAGCATCTCAGCACATAACCCTCTCCAAAGCAGCAGGTTCTGCTGGGCAAGCTGAGACCATGGGGAGAACCATCCTATTTAGTACTACTGTCACAAAACAGGAATCTTAGCTGGTGGTAAAAAGTTGTTCAAAATAAAAAGCAAACTGTGGGGGAAATTTTTCTTGTTATTTTTTTTTTCAAGTGATGTGAGATAAAAAACTGTGTTTGAAACTGTGCTATGGGTGTATCTTCTTGCTGTGAATACATAGTGGCTGCAAGGGCTCAGAAGTGCCAACTCTTGTTTTAAAGAAACACTTTGAGGCCTGGAAAGACCTGTGGCATAACTTAACTACCTGTGGCATAACTTAACTATACTGTACAAAGTGTAGTAATTTAAAAAATAATAGTAATTTTGAAAGTGAAAAGAAGACCTTGCTTTAAAATCATGCTGACAACATCCCAGTGACATAAATATTGCAGCTCTGCCACTTCCATCCTCAGTTACCTACGAATAACTACTTTGTGCAAACAATTTAGCAAGGTCCCTGCTATTTCACTTCATAAAATGTTATATTGAATGCAACTGAGATCCACTATGTACAATCAATATTAAGCTGTAAAAGCAAAGAATCCTGAACTGACACCTGACACAGTAAACATCCTCCAATTATGTCAAGTAAATCTTATCACTCCCTGTAGTTTTATTTCAATACAAATTAATCACAGGTATTTCAAACCCTTCTTTTTAAACTTCTGTTAGGCTTTCCCACTCTGACCCACTCCAGCTACACCTCACTTTTCCTTCTGTAGGAAGCTTTTCCTTCTGTACAGCACTTCCCATGATCCCTAAAGCAAGAAATGATTATATAATTTAGGTTTGTCAGTAAGCCAGAGAAACAGGCACAGTATCCCCCTTAACCACAACAAGACTTATGAACAGGCTGGACATCCAAAAAAAAAAAAACCCATTTCCAGTCTGTTATGTTTCCAGAAATAAAAATATTATTTACTCCAGTTGAAACTTTTTCATTAAGGCAAGGCATAACTATTTTTCAAAGTTTCAGATGCACTTAAAGGTTATATGCTACATTGATTCTTCATAAAAAGTCAGGCCTTTTTGTACCTTAATGCCTAACAGTATTGCTACATCACAGCACACAAGGCACAATAAATAACCTTAAAACTATGCAACTGGTCAATGTATAGAGAGCAAACATTTAGTGGAAAATATATTCTTTCATATAGCAATTCTGGGTTGTTACTGGCAAGTAGTAATGTGGTCTTATTGGAAATAGTGACTAAAAACCAGATACAGGTCTGCTTTCAAAGGGGGAAAAAGTGACATAAAGACAAAATTTCCATCTTAAATGGAAAAAAAAAAAGCACAGACTTTTATACTCAGATTTTTTTTTCTGACTGATTGAACAGAATAGCAATAATCTGAGTTCCTTTCTGTATTTGACAGCAGGTTATCATCCCATAAACACAAGCCCCAAACAGCTTCCCCTTTAATAGTTACAGGAGTAAAGATAGTTACAGGGGTAAAAATAAATAGATATGTTAAAAAGATTACCTGATCCTGCAAACTTGATGCAAGACTGGGTATTTGTTAAGATTATTTAAGACTAATTGAGTTATAATTTCAGATTTTTTTTATTTCTATAAATCTGAGAGGTAAATTACAGAAATACACAAGCAATATGATTGATCAGTCATAAACTACTTAAAGTCTATAGAAAGAAAGAGAAATGACAATTTTAACATAGATAAGCTAGATTGTCACAGGTTACTAGGAAAAAAGCAAAAAAAATATCATGAACTAGTGGTATTTTAAGAAACTGTCAGAGTTGGCATTTTAGAAGCACTGAAGAGGAAATATCTAAACAAAGGATATAATAAGACTCAAACCTGTCTGCTAACTCACCACTGCTTTATACCCTTCTCTATCTGCAGCTATTTCTACCCCAGTTTTGAGCCAGAAGAATCCACAAGTGCTGCACCACACTGTACTTTAATAAGCTAGTGAGCCATAGAAGGAACTTCAAATTTTGCAGCACAAGCAGAAGTGAAAAACAGATGCTGAATATGAACTGAAAATACAGAAATGAAACTGAAATCAGAAACGTGGAAGTGCAACTGAAACTTTAGAAAGAAAGAAAAGGAAATCCCCCTACAAACCACTGATCTAATGACTTGAACTGTACTTTAGAGACCAAAGGAAGTTTCACAAGCAAACATACTCATGAATTGGCAAGTATTTTTAGCTGAAGAATCATACAATGAACTTTTTATCATATTTGATAATAAGAGCTCCACAAGCTAGACAGTAAATGTTCCATGATCACTAAGTGGTGAGGAAAGAGGCAGGATGAACTGAAACAATGGAAAAGATAAAGAGAATAATACTTCAGGTGGATGTCTTTGATATGTGAGGAGACAAAAGCACATTTATGTTTACACAGAGAGGCATGCAAAGAGAAAGCAGATCCATCTATGGTGATACAGGATGAGTAGAGAAAACCAAGCATTTTCTGGATAACATTTGCAAAGTTAAACAAATATCCAGCTAATCTCTTAATCCAGAAATAATAATCTAAAAATAACGACTGAGACCCATAATCTATTGTGAGTGTTTTCCTATTTGAAGCATAAATCAAAATAAAATAAAATAAAATACTAATCAGAAATGAGGCATATTAGATCTGCAATGTATGCAGGCTTCAGTGGCTTAGCACTTCCTAAGCCTGGATGACAGCATATTTGTTTACTCACAGTATTATGGAAGAGTCATCTACTGAAGGTCAAAGCTAGGCAGATGTGCAAGGATTCAGAATGAACAACCAAGAACCCAGCATTTCAGGTCGATTTTTCTGCCCCAGAAAAGGAAGTTACCTCGGCAGAAGTCCTCTTTCACTTTTGTGCCAGGTAAGAAATGAATCCCTTTGGCATTACCACCTTGCACTGTCTGCAGCTGACTGTAGTGCCCCACAGCAGTTGTTGGAGAAGGTAGGAGCAAACTATAAAGATCTACCATAATTTGAACTATATGCAAAAAGAACATTGATATATCAACAGTTAAGGAGGGATTTAGATGAGGTCTATATAAAAAGACATATTTTTAGCCTGAATACTTTAAGCATGCTTAAATATACTATGTAGAGCAAGGTATTGTTGTGTTGCAATTACAAACATATACTAAGGTTTTGTATTCAGAAGTTTCTCTAAGAGTTTAAAATCAAATAACCAACATGCCTCAAACTGCTGCACTACCAAACTTGTGCAAACTTATTAAAGTCTGTTATGAAAAAAGTATTAGCATGCATTTAAGTACCCAGCCAAAGTCCAAGGATCACCCCCAGGCAGCAGTTAACAAGCCCCTTCAATGACGAGAAAGTTCAGGAGTCACCAACTCCCTCCTGCTCCCACATACAGATGTGCTTTATTTGGCTTTCTACCTCCCTGCTGTTTGAAAGGAAGGTGGAAGATAAGCCAGAAGCAAACACAGCCAATCAAGCAACATGTCAATGTCCATCCCACTGTGGGGAAAAGGTGCACTCACAGAGCAAGCAGAGAGCAGCAGAAGATGCTGTCAAGGAGGCAGCCATTCAGAAAAACACATCACCAATGACACATATGTTAAATTCTTTTTTATTCACTTCCTTGTGATGAGTGATGCTGGAATTTTATCAGCATGAAGAAAGCAGGGGTGTCCCTACAATTACACAAATACACTCCACAGGTGTCATTTTCAATATTCTTTGCCAAGCAGTGCAAAGAAACCATTTTCTTTACCAGCACAGGTAGCAATCCTAAGTAGGACTAAGGAATTGCTGACATGTCTGGAACCAGATACTGGAGCAAGACTGACTTCAGGAAAGCCAGCATCTCCTCCAGCAAACACAGAGCTGCCTTCATATCATGACTGCCCAAAAGCAAAACCACTCCCTGGGAGAGGGTACAAAACAGTGAGTCTCTTGCAGCAGGTATTCCTCTTGTTTCTTGATATGAAGGACGTGCTTATACCACACTTGAGAACAGGTTTAAAAATAAGAGTGCAAAGTGGCTAGAAAACTCTCAGAGCAGCACATGTCCCAGTGCTCTTAGCCTACCTAAAACAACAGTAAAGGACTTAAGGAAAAGTGAAGGACTTGAGGAAGAGTGATGAGCAGCATACTAACTGACACTTCTGAAATGAATAAATATGTTTCTGATTGCATTCTTCTGTGTGCAACATACATCCACTTAAATGTCCCAGTTTAAACTGCAGAACCGTAAGGACAAAAACTGCAGCAATTGTAATATTTTGTAGCAAATATGGATTCAACATAATTTTTTATGTGTTCTAGTCATCAAAAAGCAGTAGTTTTACCTCTTGATGTTAAGCAGTGCCCAAGGTATCCCAGTGGGAGTGTTGAAAGCAGGTAGCAACTTCTCTCCAAGCTCCACTGCCTTTTTTCGGAAAACCTGAAAGTTAAGAAGAAACCAAATGTTGGAAAATGCATTGTTGCTCCAACTAAATTAACTTAGCTAATATGATTATTGAGCATATGGTCCAATCCATCTCACATGATGAAGCACCCCTGCTCCTTTAGAGTGACGTCAAAGAAATGAAGGGGCACAGGCTGTTTTCCATCGCACCTGGTAAGGGGAGAAGCAGGAACAACAGTGACAGTGCCCAGATGACCTGCTCCTGGCACAGCACAGCCAGACCTGATACTGCAGGGCAGGTCAGGCACTCCTGGCTGCCCTGCTAGGTGTCCTGTGTTCAGGAAAGGGGCTGTGAGCCAAGGATGCTGCTGCAGCCTGTCTGGCTGGCCAGCAGCTCCCTGCCCCGAGTGCACATCCTCCTGGAGCAGGGGGATGCAGCTGCAGGGAGGCCACCTCTGCTCTCTGTCAGGTTTATTGACATGGGTTCAGCACACTGCAGGAGCCTGGGCTGTGTCACTGTGGCTGCTGTGCTGTCAACCTGCTGCATGGGCAGTCTGTGGCAAAAACACCCCTAGATCACCAAAAAAATAAACCCTACACACTTTGTAGCACTACAGTCTTTATGAACTCAGCTGTACTCAGAGAGTGTCAGTGCCACAATTAATCAAAAAATTGGAATATACCCCTGCAGCCAATTGAGACTTAGCTGATATGCAGCATCTAAAGAGTTTCAGCTTTCATTTCAAAAACATGAACCACCAAATGCTTACCACACACCCACGGTAAATAGCTAAAAAGCTGGAACAAAGAGGATTTTGCTTTCCTTCAACTGCCAGCTCAGGTTACATTAACCTTACTGTTTGTGCACTGAGTGCTCTACTAAGAGAGTTTTTAATTAGAAGCAATATTGTTCCAACTTAAATATAGAAACCTATTTAGTGATTTCAATATGTGGATGTTCAAGGCCTATTTGCTTGGAATTACACTGGGATCTTGCGCAACACTGAAAGGGATTATCCCAGGTGTAGTAGTCAAAATAGCAAAGTCACCTTCATTGTTCTCTCTTTCTAATAATGGCTCCTTTCAACACATTTTTTTCTCCTCAGGCATATTTATGATGGAATTATATTTATTTATGTATTAGAAGTCAGTCTGTACATCTGACACATTGTGGTGCAGTCATGCATATAGGCTTATTTAAAAATATAATGACATTTGCTGGGCAAAACAAGGTAATGAAGAAATTTCTTTCCACAAAAATAAAATACAATTTGTAAAATACCACTTTCTGAAAGCCTCGTTGAAGGAAGGTTTTTATTCTGGAAAAGTATGTGATCAGGAGTGAATATAAAACTCTGGAAGAATCATGTTGTCATAAAGAAGCTCCAGACTATCACATCCCACGGTCTCTCCATATGATACAGATCTCAAGATTCCTGTGGCAACAGTCCAAGATTTAGAATTACAGTAAAATATATTTTGAGGGAGGTTAAGTAATTTCAAGCCAAATTATGTCTGGAGTCAGAAAACTCTCTTGAGTAGATTGCATCAGGGTGCTGGGGAAACTTGAAGCAAAGCAGCAGAGGAAACAATTTGCTTGAAAATCCCTTCATAATCCGTGATATTTCTGACTTCCCCCTTTACCAATTATGTGGATTCTGATGAGAATTAATTATGGATTTGTGATCTTCATCCAGCACATAATTAAGTCTTCCCAAGGGTTAGAGTCTTGGTGAGCACTCAGAAACAGTTGGTGCAGAACATAATCACCTCTTAGCAGATTTTTTTGGGAGGAGCAGGGACAGTAACCCATCCGGAGTGCACAAGTTTTCCTTTGTTTCACAGGCACGTTTTTCACTTTGGCCTGCTGAAGAAGCAAACCTAACCTTTGCTCTTTTAACACTAGAGAAGCCTCCCTCAACCTTTCAAAGCATACAGTGTGATCAACTCATCAGCCTCTCTGCCCTGAAACACTCAAGTACTGACAGGAGAGTGGTGACAATCATCCTCCCAAGCCATGGGCACAGCAGGACCTTGATATTCTGTAGAAGCATCTGCTGCCTTTAACCATACATAAAGGGGCTAGACAGGTATCTTATAGAATGCTATTAAAGGTGCCATATGTATTATTTTTAGATGCTTATGCAAGGACAAGAGGAGATCTCCCTTTCAAAACATACACATAACCACAGCAGAGGCAGCAAGGCTCAATACCTACCCAGTACCTCAACTTTGCAGGCTTTATCAATCCTTCATCACTCAAAAGATTACATGTGACCTCAGAATGAGGTATTTTACAATAATTGCTTATGGACAAAAATGTGGGATTTTAGCATCTTAATTTGATGTAGAGCAATAATGCTTCACTTTCAAATATTTCTACCAGCTCTAACATATTTTTAAAGTTCTACTGTATTTATTTTATACATAGCATCAATTCTCTCAAAATAAAAATTGACTAGTTTATGGAAATATCACAAACAGTGGCTATCAAAAAATTAATTTGAGATGCAAGTAAAGCAGTAAGTACTGTTCCACATATGGATCTCAGAGGGAAAAGGAAATTCAGTCCTGACAAAACTAGCTCCCTGAACATTAGAAAGCACATGAAGCCAGGCATTCTAACTTCTTTCTTGTCCAAAAATGTACCTCTTTCAAAGCACTAAACAATTTTCATCATAGGCAATTAGGAAAAAAAAATTTAAAAACATTTTAAAACCATTGTACAATTTTGAAACAAGTGCTGAGGTGAAGATGTAACTCTTGTTTACATGAGAATTTCAACAGGTTATTACTAATGCATGCTGGTGATTTTCCTTCCTCTTCCAAAGTTAAAAATAAAAATCAGCTATGGACATTGTCTAATTTTATCTCTAGGTCTAATTTAACATGGCTGAACAACTGACTAGTAAATTACTATCTATGAAGTAGAACAGGATGGACAAGAATGACAAGACTACCACAACAACACTGAATGACTTGGCACAATAAATTGTAGCCTCATGCAGTAAAATTATACTCTTTCAGCAAGGGTAAAAGGGTGAAGATAAATAAAGGAATCACTTTATTTCTCAATTTTCAGCTTTAACAGTTAGTAATAATAATAATAATAATAATAATAATAATAATAATAAAAGTAGAAGCTGCAATTATTGCACATCCACAATGTTCACTGTATTTTTCTTCCATAGAAACTTACAGTGTAGGACAAGAAATAAATACTGTGCTGAGTAAAATATTTTTGGGGTAATAAAAGTAAATAACAATAGGAACTTCTGCTTATTATCTCTGATTCTGGATCACATTTCAACTTTTGCCAAGCCCTGATCCTTCCCCACTCCCACTCAGTAAAGTAAAGTGATTGTTTGGTAAGCACAAACTAAGACAGCCATTACTGAGAAGCACAAAAATGAGAGACATCATGAGAAACATCAAAAATGAGAGGCATCTACAGCAAATTTCCCATCCCAGTGGTTATCTTCAGAGCCTCAAGGACCTCTCCTGGCTTTTCCTCATGAATGCTCATCCAGAAGTAATGAAAGATTACTTACATGAAGTGGTCCAACTGGGTCAGACTTGGGAGAAGCTGTCACAGCCCCATAGCTGAACCCACACTTCAAACCATGCTTAGTTTAAATATTTACCTACAAATACAGAAATCTACAAAGCACTCCTGAGCCCTCCATCACTTTCTCCAATGCTCTATCATTTCTAGACAGCATACTGTCTAAAAAAGGGGAATTGTGGAGCTATTTTCCTGGCAATTTATTGACAATCCATTTACCAGGGGGTGCACAGAGAAAACCACACTGCCATCAATCCCTTCTTTTAAATTGAAGATTCACAGCAAAGTGCTATGATTACCTTTAAAAAGCAATGAAGCCACTAAAAATTGCACTGATATTTAACTCAGCTAAACACCACACTACAACAAAGAAAAGTATTCTAAGTGAAGCACTGTAGTTCAGGAAAGAAAATAATAATTGACACCTGTCACAAATACATGATCAGTATTTAAAATTATAAAGTTAGGCAGCATACAAGACGCTTTCTAAAGCATTTCTCTTTAACCTAATTTTTGGTAGTAATCAGACTTTGGATGTGAGATAATTATCTTTTTAAACTCTCAGGTGTTGCTAACTTTTTTAAAAGTACAATGCTGCTTCTTACTGTGTAAAGGTCCTGTGCAAGATGGACTCCTCTATGAAATAAGTAGAGATTCCTTCACACTCCGCAGTCCTACTCAGAATCAGCACTAAAGCAAATTAGATACTTACTATAATCATATAATAGATTATACAGAAGACAGAGTTACAATACTTTCAATCTCTGTTTATATTAGTAGGCTGTGAATTGCTTAAATAAACTTAAGAAGCATCTTTGTTGTTCTTTATGCTACCGATCTTGAGTCCCTTAAAAACACAAAATTCACATCAGACCACCACCATTACTCCATGTTAGCAATTCTTTGAACAACATTGGAGTAAGCACTGGCAGGTGAAAAAGAAATCCACCTCACTGCTGCACACAGTCCTATTACAGTCTGTTCATTCCATAGGCAACAAACACATACCAAGCCAGGGAACAAGATGTTTTTTTCTCACTCATTAGGTACCCTTAAATATTTCTTAAATACATATTTTTGATCTTCATAAGAATAAACAAACTAACTGAGGAATCATACATCCAGAACTCTGATGCTCCTGTTAGAACACCCAATGTCACAATCAATCAGATCTTGCAGACTCCTCCATCCATTAACAAATCCTGTTAGGGAGAAGAGTGTTCCCACAGAGAAACAAGGCTCTGTCTGCAAAGATGCAACCACAGGGCAAAGACCAGACCTGTCATCTGGTGAGCACTGCCTTCATTACAGTGCAAGAATGCTATCTCCTCTGGATAAACAAAAATGTTTCCTCTGGCTGGAATGAAAAATCCCTTTGAAAATGTCAGATTACCTCATTGTAGTTTTAATTGCTATTGCTAATCAGGAAGAAAAGAAAGCACAGGAAGCAAATATCTTAGAATTATGTCCATGGCACGTCTAATTTTAAAAAAGGTGCAACATGATACAGATTCATAAATTAAAGAATAGCCAGAATTCTGCCTTAAGAAGTCCTCCATATAAAGGCAACCAGAAGTTAAAATTTAACACCAAACTATATTTTAATAATTTTTTCAATTGACAAAGGCATTTTCTCAACATTTCTAATTCTATCAAATTAAGCATTTCTCATTTTTGTTTTTATATTTACAAATAAAAACTGGCAGGTCACTAAGTAAGATTTATTGTTTTCTTTCCTACACCTGACTGCCTTTCCCAGTAGGGTAAGGAATGAATATTTCAGTGCAAAAGCAGAAAACGAGAGCAGAAAAATGAACAGGGACAGGCCACTTTCCTGCTCTTCAGAACACTGAATAGAAATCCTCTCAGCATAACAAATGTTGATTTGAGGGTCAAAGTGATCTGCTAACAAAAGAGAACTCTCTCAGAACAACTTGTTCCAACAACTTCTTTACAGAAAGAAAATCCAGAATTTTTGCTCTATTTACATTTGTTTCATTTTTACAATGAAAGACTAAAAATGCTACAAAAACTGTGGTACTCCACCTGATATAACAGAATACTTGAGACAGAGTAAGCTGAATTCTGCCACTATCTGCAATACCAAGTGATACCTTACTGCCATATTAGTTGAAACCAGTTCCTGTAACACTTTTCCACAAGACATTTTCACAAACACATTTATGACAGCTGGATAAGTTACCCAGATGCTGGCGATAATTCATCACCAAGTAGTGCTTTTACAATTACTGTCACCTTGACACTAACAGGTGGCTGTGAGTTCCATTTTATTCAGTCCTCACTTCCAGCTGAGTTCAAGTAATTTATGAATATTCTGTGCTAAAAGGTGAGGAGACAATGAATAACATTTCTGGAAACACTGTAATGAGTCACATCAGTGCCAACAAAAGAAGCTTTCAAAAGAGGACTTTCACAGCCGTAAAAGTATTTTTGTACATTTAGATCCACAACTGTAAAGAGTGTATTTTGAGCATTTTTCCCAGGAAACAGGCTGTGTCAAGACCACCTTCCTAGTTCTGGGCGAGCCCTGGTCCTGCTGGATTTGAGCATGTGAAATGCCACACCAAGAGGAGCCCACCTCCAGCCCAGGACTGCACCCAATCTCCAGTCTTCCTACCAGGATACAGAAGAGGGGGACACAAGTGGCTCCACTTGAGGCTACACCTACAGTAGCCAAAGACCAGTCAGAGCTGATCAACACAATGGCACACGCTGACACCAGTCAGCATCACCCTCTTCACCATTCTGAGTTTTGGGAAGGCTTTCCAATTTGCAAGGGTAACGTCAACCCCCAAGCACCTTTGCCCATCTGTACAACTCATCTCAAAGCTGATAAAACAGTGATTGCAGAAATATGCAAATGACTGACTGGAGAGATTCAGGCAGCTTGTGGTATCTGTGAGCAACCACTCACCTGCAAACTGCTAGAACAGCACCTGTCTTTTTCACAACTTGAGGACGTAACCAACATGAGTAAGCTTTTAGATCTGTACTGCCCTTTCTAGAATAATCCAATATGCTGGTCACCAGCTCATACAAGAAAATTCACATAAAAAATCATGCTTATTGCATAAATTAGATTAAATTAAAAAAAACCCCAAAAAACCCCACAAAAAACAAAACAACAACAACAAAAAGAAAACAATTAATAAAATCCCTTGTTTTATTAAATTAGCCATTTTTTATTATGGCTTCACTGGCAGTAAGAAAATTAATTTTCTTTTCTAGCTGACTGCTGTACCAAAGAAGTCACATAGTACCATGAAGAGTATCCCCTCCATGGAAAAGATTGTAGAGAACTTAATCTAATGGAAGTAACTGGATTAGTGAGAGATTTTCAGATTTCATTCAAACGCACACAGCAAAAAGCACAAATCCCCTCAAGTTATCAGCAGTAGCTAACGTATGTAATTACTTCAGTCATTTTTTAACTAAAGAATTTTTAAACAGATATACTGTGTTTGAAAATCTTATTTTAGAAAGACCAGCATTAAATAGTGCAAACTGTCAAAAAAGAGTGCACGGCATAAACCAAATGACTGCACAATTAAAAAAAAATCATAAAGGAAGACTTTGTTCCTGCTATATTCAGTTATTTTCTTTTGTACTATTCATGGGTATTTAGGATTACTTACACAGGCAAACTCCTAGCACTATTTAAGAGGAAGAACTTTCAGACCACAGGAGAAAAAGCAATTGCTCATTTATGTACTAATGCCAAAAAAAGCCTAAGTTTTTTTAAAGCTTATGTATACTTGAACAATTAGAAGCTTAGCTACAGCCCACTAGCACTGGAAAGCTTACGAACCAACCATTTAATAATACCCCTGCTGCAATAATTCAAGAAAAGACGGTGATGAATGCAATAAACAAACTGCAATGATTGCCTGTAATAACAAAAGGAATTTGTGACTTACAAAAGCCTTTGAGAATTCCTCACCCCAGACTCAGGGCAGCTTTAATTTTTCAAGAGGTGCGATAAGCAGCACGCACAAAGAGCAGCGAGTCGGATTTGCTGCACATGTAGGATTAACTGAGCACTGGCAACTGGCTCCCGAGGCCCCAAATACAGGTAACAGGACTCACACCTGCAAAAACTGTGCTCAAATCTTAAGACTCTGAAATACCACACCACCCCAAAAACATAAATTATGAAACAGATCAGTGTCAGCAAATCACTGTCAAAAATTTGGGATGCCAGCTTTGCACCCTATGAGCAATAGACAGCCTGGGACAGCAGGTTTATTTGACTGCAGTCAAATAAAACATTTGTTTCAAGCAAGGACAGATGGCAAGTTAGCAGGCATTAAAAGTGTCAGCAGCCATGATGGAGGACTGAGCCCACATCTAGTGGAAGTTTTAAATCTCTGTTTTTACACAATATCCACATTAGAGGAACAGGATTTTAACACACTCCACATGAATTAACACTATGGTATGTCCTGCTTTGAACAACAGGCACCACTGTAAGAGACACCATACAACTCTACCACCAAAGTATAAACAGACACTAGCACTAAAAAACTCTTTCCCAAGGCCACTTTGTCCCAAACAAAATAAGCCCTCTTCAACCTGTGGAAATCCAATATTTATATGTTTGGATGCTGATGAGAGGCACTGCCAGCCCTACAGGTAACTCACAGACTAACACCAGGCAAGGATGTCAAGATTACAGAAAATGTCACATATTTAGTAGTCAGGTCTTCTGCAGTTCAGGAAGATGATACATGTATTTGAAAGTATATTGGATGTAAGTGAATGTGGCAAATTAAAAATACGGCATATAAAATAGAAACTCATTATATTGTGAAGTTATACAGAAAACATCTGGATGTCATCTTAAGAGTTTGGTGTTTCTCCTGATTAAGGAAACAGCTGCCTTAGTAAAATTACTCATATCCAGCAGTAACGAAGAGTATCTTTTAGCTGAATTCTTCTGTTAAGCCACAAGCATCTGCTTCCTAATTTTCTTTTTATTTAATCTTGTGTACCCAGCTCAAGTGCTGTAACAACAAATTTAAATAGCTGCCTCATTTTATATCTTGCAAGCTATCACAACTAAACAAAGAACAGCACTTTGCATATGAAACTTTCCTTTCAAGCAGGTGACCATTGAGAGGTGATTTGCAACACCATCTGTATGAAAAAGCAGGGGGTGGGGTAGAGGAGCCTAATAAACTGCATGGGGAATCAATAATTACATCCTCAGTACAGCATAAAATGCTTCCAGAAGATTCATTCCTAGGCTTGTAAATTTGACTGTATATTTTAATTCCAATACCATTAAGTGATTTAGAGTGATGCCTTCCACTCTAAACTACACTCCTAGACCATGGTGGCAGGCACAGAAAAGGCTAAAATCATTCTGTGTACATAAAGGGAATTCTATTTTCTTTTTAATGGCAACTCAGCAGCAAATGGGGAGCTGTTTGTTTCAGCCAATGTTATGTGACACTTGCAAGTTTCTTCCAGGCATTAATGGCAAGGGTTTTAAATGATGGTTATCAAATATACAAGTATAATAATGTGAACAGGATACCAAGGGTGCCTACTTTATTTGTTCCATTCATTTTTTCCTAACTTCATTTGCTTACATTAATATTTTACTTCAACACCAGAACAACAGCTTAATGAAGTTACTCTCATCAGTTTGAATCAAAGAGGTCCTTGGACAAAAGGGGCCAAGACTCAGGGTCTCACATATTCTGCAATCTCCCTTGAACCAACCACTAGGAAACCTGAGCCTATTGTTTCTTATCCTTACATCTTCAACATTCTTGCATTTCTCCATCCTAAGATTTGCTTTCACACAGCTTTCTAAGAGTTTTATACCTTTTCTATTTCCCACAACTGTGCTGCTCAAGCAGGGCCACCCTGAGCCTAATTGCCCAGGAACAGGAACGTGCATGGATATCTTTTGAGTAAGGACAAGGACTCCCCAGTCTCTCTGGCTATCACTGCAGTGCTCAGTCATCCTTACAGTAAAAACATGTTTCCTGATGACCAAAGTGAACCCCTTGGGTTTCAGTTTCTGCCTGATGTTTAATATAAATGCTATATGTATATTTTGGCATTAGGACATGGACAGGGCAGTATCCATAGTATAGGCCTAAGTGACTATAATCCAAACTGTATCTTCAGTAGACACTGCAACAAGGTATTTACCAAGAAAGCCAGCAGTAAACCTGTAATACTAGCAACAATAAGGACAACTAACAACTAGTGGCAGTGAACTACATGTAATACAGGCAGGATTAGCACAGGGAGCAAAGTATGATGAGAATCCAAACTGTTTGAATACTGAAGTTTAAAAAATAAGCCATGATTCTAGGCACAGAATTACAGAGTTCCAGGCTTTACACAGTTTTCATTAGACACAAAAAAGCCTAAGGAGTTAATTTGCACTACTTGAATGTCCTTTGCCAGAGACCCTATGCTCCTCTTCATGCATAAGCAATTCCACATTCCCCTGCCCATTAGTTTGAACTGTTCGTGGATAGAAGGAGAATAAATTAAATTAAACACTACTATTTCAGAATGTCTCTTGTACTCTTTAAATATATATAAAATACAATGAGTATTCACTGGAAATCAGTATTGTATATTATGGCTGTCCCATGTTTAAACAGTAAAGTGCTTCTTTTAATCCCTATACTATGACTGAAGTCAACATGGGAATCTGCAGATTTTGTGATTGCAGATACTGGAAAAAGTAGAATGATCACAAACACAAAGACAGTGCCAACAATCCCTCTATTAGATCTACAGCATGGATCACCATTGGATCACAGAATTGTCTCATTGAGCTTTCTCCCACCAGCAGCCAGAGACGACTTCCATCTCACTTGTACAGATACACGGGACAGAAATCAATTGGTTTAGTTTTTCAGCCCTCAGGTTTCAGTGGATTCTCAGATTGCAAATTAACTTGTTTTGGTAAATTCCATTAAAAACAATGGGATCAAGAATGTGCCATTTAGGTAAGTGCAGCTTGGATTTGCAACCATGTGAACAGCTGACCTGACACCATGACAGGCAGCACCAGCAGTTGTATTGATACATTCTTAAATTGCTGCTTTTCAAGGGGAGGAACAGATTAAAATTTAGCATACTCTGCAGGTTCTTTTCCTTGCAACACTTCTGACACACCATCTAGATGGCTTTTTCTCTAAGTGATGCAACAAGAAAAATCTTCCTCTATATAGCAGTGCAAAAAGATGATGGTTTCCTAACTCAGTGCTTTCTTTCTTATTACTGAGATTTTTCTGACATAGTCATAGGGCAGAGTCAATACTCATTGAATTGTCTGATGAATAATGGACAGGATCAAAATGAGCTTGAATAAAGTGCTTGTATATTTTCCTTAAATTAAATATAAGAGATGTGAACTCTTGTAGTTCTTTTTATATAAGCCAAACAGGAGACTTCAAGACAGAACTATGATTTAAGAAGCTGCTTTTATGTTGTAAGTTAAATCATCAGGCTGACTAATTCAATTCCTTTCTGTTTTCTGTAAGACTATTTCTCTTACTGGACAAGCTATAAAACTAAAGTGACTAAAATATAAGAATTTCCAGTTCTTAAAGACTCAGAAACAAGTCCTCTGACCGAGCAGCAGAGCTGCCAGCACGTTGAATTTATGAGCAATTCAATTGCTTCTCTGAATTTCCTGCAGTTTTTCACTTTTTTAGAGCTAAACCTCAAAACTGTTCCTGTAATTAGATGCCAAAAGTTATACTCTCCAAAGATTAACGCTATTTTTAAATGCAGCCCCTATCTGAAGGAAACAATGGTTGGAAGTATTCATAAAGACTTCAAGTATGCATATTAACATGTCTACATTGCTTTCCATGCCCCCACTTGAAGCAAGAGGAAAAAAAGAAAAGGCATGACAACCATGTAAACTCTCTCCATTTTTAACAAAACTCATTACATGGCTGTGATGTTTCATTCTATTCTTTAACTGAACACTTCACATAGCCTCTTCTAGAGAGAAGGACGGAAATTATTTCTATATTTAATAGCATGTAAGGTAAAGCATTAGAGTACTTTAACTATAATTTCAAGTTGGAACTAGATAGAAAAAAAGTCTTCAAAGTATGATTTAGAAAAAGGGTGTCTTAGTCACCATCTCCATTCATTAATTCTATTACCAACTGTCATAGTCTTTCAAGAAAAAAAATATGGCTGAGTAAGTCCATCTCATTATCTCAGTAAACTTTTACTTTTGACCTTGGGTCAGCTAATAACCATATTAACTTAGGAGACACCCTTCAAGCAAATCAGAAGAGCTGATGGCATTTAACATTGAACTAATTCTGCTCAGGCATGCTGAGAACCATCACTGTAGTTTCCCGCAGCAGTGTGGCAATGATGGCCCCAGAGCATTACAGTAGTTGTAAATCTTGCCTGGAATCAGGAAGATTATTTATTCTTCCCTCTAGAATATAAATGGAAATAAAAGCAACTCTGGAAAGAAAAGGCTGAGCACAGACTGAACCATGTTTGTAAGAGATACCGTGCAAGCAGCAAATGCTGATGAGAAGGTTTCAGTTATTCACTAGTTTTGCATGATAAAAGGAAAAAGATTGAAATTGTCTGTATACTATGAATAGTGTTTTTAAGAACAAGTTGGGGAAAATAGCATCCTTTAAGGAACGGCATTGTAAGCTGCTGACTTTGTTCTGCAGCTGTTAGTTTGAAGAAAACAACAAAAAAAAGAGTTTTCAAAGAGAAATGGAAGGGAGTGAAGTTCATAGCATATCCTTTTCACATGATGATCCTTAGGATCTATTGGACTGTAAAATCATCTAGTCATGCTTGCAAAAATTAAGGACAACTTGGCCCCATGGGACAATACAATTTTAAAGCAGTAACACCAGCTTTCAAAAACAACTAGTATGGTTATTTTGCTTAGCCTTAAAAAGCAGATGATTGCCTAAAGACTGAATAAAAGAAACAAACCAGACACATCTAATTCTTCAGATGAACTAGTTACAGAGCATTTTTGGTAGTTCAGTGCATTTGAAACATCAGAAACAATGAAACTGGCCCTTTATGCCAGAAAGAAGACAGCCCTGTGTTAATTGAAGGTTGACTCTACTCCAGTAACACTGCTGCTGGAGTGATCTTCCTTGTTTGCTGTAGAGTTATGTCAGTTTACATAAGACTTGGATGTTAAAACAAGCTTTTGAGCTTTCATGAATAGCAAGAGTCCCTTCATACTGTACTGCTTTAATTAGCTACTATTTGAATGAGTTCATCAAGGTTGGGTGGGTTAATCTAAGTAATTAAAGGTGTTGAGTAGAGAATATCAGAGCTAAACACATGAAACAAAATCCAAATTCTTCAGAATATTTTACTACCACTTGATCTTTCTCATATCTTTTGTTTTACTAGGAAATTAAGCAGTCAGATGGCTGACCAGCTAACACCTTTGGGAATGCAAAAACTTGTATGTGTGTTGACAAAAGATTTGCAATGTAAACAGTGAGCTAAGAAACTGAATCTGCTGTTTAACTATATCCTAAATTATCTTTTTCTTGAGGAAACCAAGCAAGATTTGTATGAGATGCTGGCACTACATGCCACTCCTCCTTTTCAGCTTTCAAATCTTCACATTCATCATCTTCTCAGGTTTTGGCTTAAGAAAAGTTTGCAGTTTGCCCAACCCTGTGCACTTAGCCCTGGGCAAAATGAGCCCTTACATTTACTGATTGGAGGAAAACAAGGATTTGTCTTTCAAATGTTTCATGACAGTTCTGTTTAGGGGCAATCACCTGCCAAAACCACAAATTCCCATTGGTACCTATCATTCTGGAAGTGGTACAGGATTTTTCATGTGCACATCTTTTTCCAAATTCCTTCTCAATCATTTGCACATAGGGTGGAAACACAGTCTGCATATGGCAGAGGCAAGCTTTTGGCACAGATGATACAGGAGCTGGACTCATTTATCAACCACAACATCTACCAACATTATTCAACTGATGCATTTTTACAAACAAATGGCAAACAAAGCATGTGGCTTCCTGCAGTTTTTGAGAGGTGTTGGAGAAAGCTCCCACTCATCTTACAAATATTTCAGATTTCTGTTGCCTGGAAATAACAAACAATTGATCCTGTCAAAAAACATCCAGAGGACAATTAGCACTCACCAGAAGTTATCCCAAGAACTCGTCTAACTTAAAGGAAATTAACCTTGTTTGTATCTGTTTCATGTTTGATCTGCTGAGCAAGACATGTTGTAAGTGCAAAAGGGACTTTTAAAAGAATACCTGTTTCTCCTGCAGCACAGGTGCCATTATCTCTACCTACTGCAGGAGATATGAAGAGCATGAAAGAGCAGCAATGATGTCTGTCTGTTTCTGATTTCAGGCATTCCATTTCCTCAATGATCTTCAGTCAGCTTGAATTGGTGGGTGGCACAAAGTGGTGTTTTGTTTCTAATCTGATCCTTTAAAGAGCTAATTGGATAAGAAATTTCCCAAATTTCATCATACATTTCTGTTCACCCAAATTGTATTTAAAATGCTAACAATTAATTAATGCCTATACATTTTTTACTAGAAGTAATTTAAATTTTTGAAAAGAGATATCAAAGTAGAAAGATTTTTGCTAAAGTACGTTTTGGGAATCTGATGGAATATCTTCATAGCTGCCAACACAATAAAAAATGTGGTAATCTTCTACTGGATGGTTTATGCTTTTATCTTCTCTAAGTTAATAAGAGAAGGATGTTATCAGCTACTTAACTCCCAGCTTAATGACAAATAACCTCAGATTCAGTCTACACTGAGACAAAGCACAAAATGGAATCTCACATACACTAGTTATATATTGTGAAATATTTAGATGAAGAAATGAGAGTTACTCCACACCCAGAGTAAAATAATATTTTCATATGTACTTTTTTTTTCTAGTAAAAAATCAGTAAAATGATTCAATAACATCTATTACTTATAATCTAATTGAACTTTTATATCACATCCACTGAGAGACTATACTTCCCAAATATTTTAGATAGTTCAGGATTTAAGCAATATAAATTAATGCTGATCTACTCCCACTGTCAGCACTGAGATATTTTTATGTTGCTTTCATTTTCAGAAAGAAGCAAAATTCTTCACTGTAGAAGGAAGGATTGTTATTTAGATATCAATAGTATATTTGCAACAGTCTAAATGCTGCTTGCAAATGGTTCCACAGAACCCTATAACTAACCATATGTTGTACATTTTCTATAAAATCTGCAGAGCAACTCCACCACCTCTTCAGGCAGCACATGTTTACCCTCCTTTTACTCTCCTTTATTATTGCAACTGCATTTTGTGCTGGAAAGTGACAGAATTGGAAACTGAGATAAATAAAAGAGAGAAATATCTTGGAAACAACTTCTTTGCAGGTGCCTGGTGATACTGAACAGACTGTTAATAGCATGTAATTTCTTCTGTACACTGTATTAACTCAGATGCAAAGAATTCTTCTTCAGGGTCTATCTAGAGCTGCTGCTGTTGCTCAAAAGGAAAGCACTCACACTACTATTTCTCATAGACATTCTCTCTCCAACTGTTCTGTAGAGAGAGAATGAAGTGAAACTGCAGGAACTAGTTGAAAGCCAAATCCTCAGAAGAAACAAACAGCTCCCTCTCAGCTGCTTGAATTCTACTTAATAGCATAGCTCATGAGCTTGTGTCAAACCTACCAGCTGTTACAATCACAATCCCGTATTTCTTAGGTCTCATTACCATCCATCCTCCTTCCTAGCAATTTACCATCAGCCTACAGTAGTGTGGAGGTGAGCAGGGATTTTAGTTAAAATTAATGTAATGAGCAGCTTTTTGGTTATTTCCAAAGTCAATATATGAATGCAAAAACATCTCAAATAAGTTTACCATGGAACAAAAGAAATATTTTTGTTGTTTGGAGAAAACTCCCCAAACAAAACCATTTTTGTTATGCAAATAGGAAACCACTAAAAGTGAAGAATATAAACTGTGCACAGGTTGGAGCTCTAAACTGATGTTTCTCAAACCAAAATCAGGGCTCTGATTCCTGGTTTCATAGCAGGCTTAGTTAGGCAGCTGCAGCAGGCTGTCACCACAGCTTCTCAGTCCCCTGCTGTGGGTATTCACACTGATAGACAAACAAAATGATGACAGCAAACAAAAGCAAACCAGACCCACTGCTGGACTCCAGCAGACAGCAATTCACTGAATTAAGGCAAATTGCCACTATTCCCACTTTATATTAGCAGAGTGGCCTGAGGCCCCTCATTCTGAGGCACAAAAGCTGTTGCTGCTGGCAGCTGATTGTGTGCCTGGTGGTGCCTGACTGCAGTGCAGGGGCTGAGTCCCCATCAGGTACTGAGACCCCAGAAGCAGCTCCCTGCCAATGTATATGTGGGTGGCATCACTAACCCCATAGCAGAGAGGGAGGAGAAGGAAAACCTAGGAGAAACATCTTAATTAAGTACAAGACTGGAAATCCACATCTCTGTTATCATTCTTCCAATTTTCCTCAGAATTAAGTGTGGGGCCAGCTTGAGCAGCAGAGTTGCACAGAGCAGCTGAGCAGGTAGCACTGGGAGAAAGGGGACAGAAGCATTAGGAATGAGAAAACTTATGGAGTAAAGGGAATCTACTATTTGAGAGAGATGGGTTTCATCAACAGTGACAGTGTAATTGCACTGCAGGAACTTAAAAGAGAGAAATAGAAGACTGAAGGGCAGTCTGCTTGCAACAGCAGAACAGTCTACATAAAAGAAAATCTTAGGAGTCAAGGTTATCTCCAGAATGTGAATCCATAGGGATTCTGCAGTACATTTTGATGCAGCTAGGACAGAAAGTGAACAGCATTAGATTTATTAAAGGTGGTGAAGAGGCTGAAATAGTAATGGAGATTACAGACTGTGATTGTGGGAAACATAGGAGATTTTAAATCCTTCTTTGTCCCTGAGTAGGCTATTAAGTGCTACATCAGAACTGATATAAACCTTGATTTTATACACTGTAATGACAGCTTTCTGCAGAAATTCAGAGTCTATAGGAGAAAAAGTAGCTCAACTTACTTTGACATATTGCTGTTAACAGGGGCCACATGCCCCAATTCAACACATTGTTTTAAACAAAAGTTTCACTTTGGTAGTGTTTAAGTTTGGAAAGGGAATCAAGATGACTAAACAAAATTAACTTAGAAACAGCCACGTGGTTAAGTTGCCTGGAGATAATTTGAAGAATGAAAGGTGAGGTTCAGAGTTCAAAAATTCTCAAATCAAAAGGATCAGAAGACTTCTACCTTCCTTTGATATGACTGTAAAGAAGGTAATTAAAACTATATTGAGTTCAAGTAAGGAATGCAGAAACCAATAATGCTTGACAACTTAAATGAAAACTCTTAAGTCAGGCTAAATGTAATTTTTTAAGAGCAAGTGTTTAAAGATTTAAAAAAAAAAAAAAAAAAAAAGAGAGAGAGAAATATGAGGCCTGCTAGAGAGCCAGGAAAAACAATAGGAGATGTCTGTTTAAAAGAGCATAGTGCATGAACCATAGCCATTTTCAAAAAGATAAAGTTGCCCCTGTGTTTGGTCTTGAACAGCCTTGAACAGCTATGTTCCCATGCAAGAAGGCTCTTCAAAGAACAAGCCTAATGGACTCTTGCAATATTGAGGCTGGACTAGAAGATCTCTTGAGGTCACTTCCAAGTTGAATGGCTCCAGGATTCAAAGAAAGACCAAGTTAAAAAATCGTAAATCTATAAAAATAAAAGAGAGCATAAAGATAATTTCAGAGTTCTACAGAAACTAAAACATGACACCACTGAAACACTGATGTATTGCTCAAATGTGGCAGCAGGTGGAAGGTAGGTAGGAAACAGGACCCAAATCTGAAAAAGGGCTGTACAAAACCACAGGCAATTTAAGTCTTCTAGTCTGTACCACACAGGGAATTCTACTGCCAGTCTGTGAAGATGATTAAGAAGGAGTTAAGTGGCATTCACAGAGAAGTGATCAAGCTGATACACTATGCCTAGAGTTTCAAACAGCATTAAAAATCAAGCTTCCAAGACATAAAAGGAGAATTTCTCTTGTTAACTAGTGTCAAGTTAAGTGAGAGGAAGCAGGGGATAAAACATGCGGTCAGTGAGATCCCCAAGGCACACATACTGGAGCTTAATCAAGATTTGCAGAAGAGGACAATACCTTTGTATATGTGACAAAAACTTAATTCTCCTACAATTAAAGCCTGCTAAATGATGGTATTTAATTTTTTTTAATTAATGGAATTTAAATATTCTCTCTGACGAGACCTCTACAAGAGAGGGAGAGACAGAAAGAACAACTACAGCTAAATTCTGCAGAATGTCTCAGCACTGTATAATGTCAGCATTCTTCTGTGGTCAGCCTGGCAAAGGCAGTTCTACATCAATAGCATCTGCATCATTATTTCATGCCTGCTCCTCATTAGTAAGATACCTCTACAATCAGTGAGGGATGCTGGTTTACAGTGAGCAATGATTAGGTCTGTCTGAAGTCAGACACGAAGCCGAGATCATCAAGTGAGGTTGAACAGTGGCACTGTAACTCCAACTCTAAATGCAGATATAAACTAATCATGTATGTCATAATAAATTAGAGTTCCTTCAAACAGGTTATCCTACCACAGTAAAAAAGCACAAATCTGTTATATTTCTGCTTCATGCTATGGAGAAGAATGACAATATGAGCATATTATGCAGGAAGAACAGCTGCTGCATCCAAAATATTTTAACTCCAGGGAAAATAAAAAGTTACTTATCCCATTCAGAAAACAGAAAGGCTTCAAAGGAATCTGGGAAATTATCAGCTGAATCTGAATCTTACGTGCTCCTTATTCATTTCAGAGCACTTTGGATTTACTTTTTTGCTGCTCACACAAACAGCAAATTAAAAGCTCCTTTTATTTCTGCCTATGCAATGTATTCCCTGACTGTGGAATCAACCTTCAAGAGAGACCCCTTATTACTTAGCTTTAGCAATGCCTTAAAGAACCAGTTATGAGTAAATCAGAAGACCTGGGGAATGTATAAACCTGACTGGACTAAGAGCAGGGCCATACATTTACCATGACTTTCAGCACCTATTATTCACAGCTATCACAGCACAGCTATTCCCAGCAGTGAAAATTACAGTGCTCAGAAGTAATGTTTGTAATATCCATGAATTCCAAGAAAGATCTTACTGCTGTTTGAGGGTTCAGTGTTTTGTTCTCCTCCAGAAGTTAACAAATTATATCCTTATGTGACTACATTTGGCAGTATAAATATCTGGGCCTGCAGAAAAGGTCCTGTTCTGCATGCAGTGCTCCTGACCCTTGGTATACCAGAATTTAACATTGAACTAGTAAGTACAGCAAAGCAGTTGTACAATAAATTTCTCCCTTATATTTGACTTTTCATTTCAAAACCAAAAAATTACTTAAACAAGGAATGTTCTAAGACATGTCTAGTACTTAATCAAGGTTTATTTTAAACAAAATGACCAAAAAAGTTTGAAAAAATATCTGTCCCTGTCCTATGGGATAACTCTGTCATATGACAGTTTCCTAAAGATACCTTCATACTAACAAAAACATTTTCAATACTAATAGTGCTTTTAAGGAGCCAGGCTTATTTTTAATAATCCTTTACAGCCAGTGACTTATGGAAAAAATCCCAAGAAAAGCATTTGCATGCAATATTATTATTAGGGGCTTAAAAACTCAAAAGAAAGTAAAAAACAACCAACAAAAAAAAAAAAAAAAAAAAAAAAAAAAAAAAAAAAAAAAAAAAAAAAAACAAAAAAAGAGCAGCACTTAAACAGTTACTCATCTTAAAATTAAGTTTTCTGATATTTATAGCTATTTTACAAATGAAGTTGATATTTGACTGAAACTTTTTCTGGCTTGGGTTGAGACAGTTAACACAGTGATTAAAAAAAAGCATGTGACATTTCTAACGCTTTTAGGTATTTCATATTAATTCTACTAAGGTAGAAATTGTAGGAAGTTCAACAGAAAGCATCTGATGGCTCTATTTGCAAGTGAGCAGCACACATAGTTATCAAGGGGTAAAGTATTCAATTTGTTCATTCTTAGAATGATTCACATTGGTGACTGTATCTAAATGAACTATTATGTGAGCAGGATGTTTTAGGAACTACTCAGTATGATAGCATGTTCCTTAATCGTGATTAGTTAGACTTAAAAATGATTATGGAAACATACAATGTGTTGCAGCTTTGGATCATTACCCATGGAAATGTAATTCAGAAGCACAAACAATAATTATTTCCATCACTCCTTCTACAGAAACATAGCTTTCTTTAATTAGAATACTGCTAAGTGAGCACAGCAAATATAAGACTTTTTAATAGTTAATCTGATAAAGGATTAATTGAGCTTTTAACAGAGGGAGTTTAATCCTTCAAGCAGTGTGCATACAGATTATGTCACCTTTTTAGGTGTTCACCCACTAATGTAATGGACTAACAGATTGTTAAAGATGCATTTTCTACAGTGGCAGCCAGTCTCTGGGCCCTCAGGCCTTTCCACACTTTGCAGCAGCAGCAGGGAAGAAGAGACCCACATAGTACAGGAGAACCTCACCCTGCTGCATCCCATACTTTCCATTGGCAGAGGCTAGCTATTGTCACAACATCTTGGGATTTAGGAGACAAATCATGAAGTTTCCCCAAATTTGATAAAGGCAGAGCATGCTGAATCACACTCTCAAAGCCACAAGAACAACTGCTTAGGGACATCATTCTGTCTGGGACAGCAGGTATCACAGAGAAGGTGAGAGCCAGTGGCAAACATGGACATGCCCTTCCTGGCCTGCAAGAGCTTGGCACTCTCCTTAATAACACACCTCTTCTCTGAATGTAAGAGCCCATTTTACTTTGATCACTGAGTCCATCAGTTTAGAATGGGCACTAGCATCCTTTATCACCGATATTCACTGCAAAGTTCCACTTAATTATCTGTTGTGTGAAACATTTTCTTTTACTTCAGACTCCTCCTCATTTCATTTCTGCCAGAGTTTTACTGGAACACGAGTGCTGCTTTCAATCTAGCTGAAGAGGTGGTGGTAAAACTGCCTCTCTGAGGATGAAGGAATTATATGAATGTTTGAGAAGCAATGACTAGGTGTTATTTAGGAGAAACTATACATGCTGATTGAAAGTGAGACTGCACATAAACAGACACAGGACAAAAACCATCAACATCCATATGAAATCACCAGCACTGATGGCAAATGATTAAAGCATTTCTTGGCAGACAAACTGCCACTTGATGCAAAGTCCCGTGAGCATTCATCTATCAGCTCATCTGCCAAGAAATATCCTCTGCTTCTGTCAGAACTGATTAATTGAATTGTACCATAGGCTACGCTAGAAAAGTCCATACCTGTTTCCCAAACAGATCTCCAGTGAAAAGAGAAGAAATATAAGTAAAATAATATTTAGAAAGAACCAGAAGCCAGCTCCCAAACACATCTCAGTTTCTTTCATTACTGTTAAGTGTCTGACTGCATTCCTTGTACCCCCCCTAAAATTACAAAACAATGCAAATAATAAAACCTGTGCATTTTAATACATTCATGTCTTTTCCATGCCATCTACACTCAGCACAGGTACATGTGAAACAAGTCTGTAAATTAAGTTAAGCCAGTGTCAGAGGAACATTGTCTTCTCATAACTTCTTTGACCCAATAACACCTGCAAAAACATCTTTAACATGATACATTTTAACAAAAAATAATCACACACAGTCATAGAATTTAAGTAATTTAAAGTGACAGATTCAAAATAGAACTCTACCTAGTATTTGAAAAATTTACTCATGAAAAAATTAACTTTTTTGGGTTTGTGGAGTTTCCACCAGTAATTTCTTTGGATTTAAGGAACAATAAATTCAACTTATGGTTAAAGAGTATTAACTTGCATAATCCTGCAACAAATGCTACTATAATACAGAGACAGAAACCAGGACTTAAACTAGTAAGATTAAAGACTCTTCAATTGCAAGCTAAAACTTGAAAATATCACAACACGTGTCACTTTAAATGGCACCTTTGACTCTTTTGGCCTTCTCCAAAAATATTACACAAGTAATTGCATTTAGACAAAGATCTAGACAAAGACAAAGATGAAACTGCATCTTCATTCTCTCCAGAAACTGTAACAGGTAATAGAGATTAATGGGTTATCAATGCTGTAAAGACATTCACATGAATAGGTTTACAGTTGCCTTTTCATTTTTAACAGGTCTTTTCTGTGAGTTGAAGCCTCAGGTTCAGGTAGGCAAACAGAAAGTAAGAATTTAAATGAGTTCAAACTCAAAACCCATTTGGGAAGCAGGAAGCTGATGCACTGAATCTACCACTGCCATAGAGCAGGAGCTCCATAATTACATGCTCTAGCATGTAATGGGTGTGATTCCCACTCAGGAAAAAACTCCAAAAATCATTCAACACTTAAATGAAGCAGCAGCTTTAGGACTTATACAAAGCAGCAGTAATAGAAGCAAGAAGATCCATTGGACTGGTCTCCACCGTACAAGCCATTTTCAAAGTTTTAAAAAATGAAATAATTTAATTTGGATAAACAAAATTATTAAATTTAAATTTAATTACTTAAATTAAATGATGGTATGTCAGATAAACCAACTTACTTCTTCTCCTGAAAGATAGTAAGCTGAAAGTAGTCCACCGACGAAACGAATGTTCACTTCAAATACGGAAACGTCAGCGTTCTGTTCAAATAAACATAAATTTATTTCTATAGATTTTTTTTGGTTTGTTACATACATATATACACATATATATATACACACAGGTTTTAAGGCACAACAGCCATAAATAGCAAAACATGGAACATGTAGGGAAGGCCAACATAAGAATTTAAAACATTTATTTCTCTTCCTCACTTTGACAAAATATCCTTTTATCCTCATCCTGCTCAACCTTTCACCTGTTCTGTTGGGCTATAAGGCTTTCTCTAAATCCATATATCTAAGTACTTATCATTCCTTGCAGACAATTCAGCATTTGCCCAAAAAGTGCTCTTGGATCACGTCCCACACTACCTCCCCTCACACCATCTCAGACAGATGAGTATTGATCAGAATGTCCTATCAAGTGTTTTCCTACTTCAGTCTAAATGCAGCTTTCTGCAAAAAAGAAGGCAACATTGGAATGAGTTAATTACATGCTCATGAAAAAAAAATGTAATCATTATGTGTATTCACAAGAAAGAAGATGATCTTTCTCTGTTACAGTGATGGCCCTTTCCAAGCTGGTGTGGATAAATCTTTTACCAATGACAAAGATTAGGTCCAGCCCGTATCTATCTCAAAACATAAAGCACATTCTTCCCTGCCTTTTGAAATCCAAGCATAAATGGGGAATCTCAGTCTCACAACTTTTTGTTCTTCATTAAGGCAATTCTGATTTCACCCCAACACATAACATTCAATCCACTCAAGGCATTCAATTAAAAAGTTGATCTAGTGAAGTTTCTTAATTTTTGCTTTTTAATGTAATACTACCTTTTATATTTCTGTATTTCTGCAGAAAAAGGTGCCCAACAGTGTCCCAGAATTTTGGTCACATAAAAAAGGTATTTGTCTGGGTTGCTCTTGCTTCTTTCGACTCAGTCACTTTTCCATTTTCTATTTGCTGATGTACACTATAGCTATATTTAATACAAGCCAATGCATGGTGGAGCTAATGGATTTTGTTCTGAAAGGCTTGCAGGCTTTTTTTATTCATCTAGCTTTTCTGCTTTTCCAGTTTAAACATTCAGATGTCAGTTTATGTAGGAGGGAAGAAGTCGCTCCCTGTTTTCTATGGATTTTGAATTATAGTAAACTGACTTTACAGAAACAAACAAACAAACCAGCACTAGGCTACTTAGTAAAAATATTACTTCATGCTTTTCAGATTCCAAGATGCTCTGATTAAGTAAAGGTATCTGATTAAGCAAAGGTATCACATTGCAGAGTTGGTGAGTTTTTGTAAACTGTAAAGGTGCAGGCTTCAAAACACACTCTCAGACTTGCTACAATGCTGGTGGATTTACATTCAGGAATTTAACTTTTCTCCTCTAAAATGTATTCTGCACTTCCCCCTCTAAAAAGAGGATATAATTTCATTCAGAATTACTCAATATTTAATTAATATAGTATGTATGTGTGTGCTATATAATTTTTTAATACACATGAGCACAATTCAAAGGGATGGACAAAGTAAAGCCATCTCATACATCTGACTCTTGAAAACTCAGACTGGCATCATGGGTTAAGACTGCAAAATTATCTTGCTGTCTTGCAGTGTTCAGAACATAACACTCCTCCAAATTTATTTTGAGTATTCGAGAAATCTGCAGTTTCTCTTCTGTCACTGCTCTCCCCCACTGGTCCTCTCTTATTTTTTCTAAGAGAAATGAACAAGTTTAATTTCTGCATCTTAATTTCTGTTTCCAAAATCTCCTTTTTTTTTTTTTTTTTTTTTTTTTTTTTTCAGACTCTGTTAATTCTCTTTCCAAATATTCAGTCATGGCCTCACTGAATGCAGCAATAAAGTTAAGGTATTCACCTCAACTTTAACGTTCCTGTGCAGGATTTTTTATTATGCCATGATCCATGTTAAGCCTGGGGAAGGGGCTATAAAAACATTACAATCCTCTGGAAATCCAAACTAACTAGATGATGTGTCTGTTCATCTGCTAAGCAGGCTACCTGTGTAGGAACTACACTACATGTACATTAAATACAGAAGTGTGTATTTAATGTTAAATAAAATCTTAAAATCCAATATGTAAGACAGCTGGTAGAGAACTGATTTCACTGAAGAAAAGCTGATCTGACCTGATCTGACTGAAGACAGGATGATTAAATGAGTGAAAGGGGTGGATTCTCTTCCCTGGAGACTGAGCTAGCTGAAACTCCTATGAATAGTATGAGAATATGAATATATGAACCTTCTTCAGAAGTTCAGGTTCTTTCCATTTCAATCCTGAGCCTTAGCACATGTCAAGTACCTTTCTTTGATGTGGGAAGATTGAAGCTATAAAGAGGTAGGTGTCAGATGAGGAAATGAGTTAATCAGATATCCCAGGCTCTTGTGTTTCCTTTGAGAACTGAATTAAATTACTTTTTGATTTTCAATTGCTTGAAGTAAATTGAGTGGTGTATGACCTGAATATTTTGTCTCCAGAATTTTATATTTTGCCTTTCTGGATTTAAATATGACCACTTACCTCACAAACCCATTGCTATCTTTCAAGGAGTGCAAAGAACCTTTAAGGAAGGCTCTGATGTGTGTATGGCTCAGTATGTGTGCACTGACATCTGCTTCTGGAAATGAGTTACAGACAAGAAGACTACTTGGAAGTAATGCAAATAAAGGTTTTACTGTTTTTTTTTTGGAGGCACAAAGATTAATTGCACTGCAATATTGAACATATGTTGAAGGGATGATATTTCAGGACATTTCTTGAAGGCAACCATTGTTCTAGTGTTATCAGATTCCTGATAGGTCAATTGAACCTTGTTTGAAATACTTGCCTCTTACCAAAATCTTTATGCAAGCCACTGAAGCAGACAAACACTGAAACAGTCATTTCATTTATGGTAGGTTTGAAAGCTTTATCCTGATACATAGTTACTCTTAAACTCATTGTACCAGGTTAGTATTAATTTCAGCACACCAATAACAGTAAATGGCAAAACAATTAAAGTTTTATAATTTCACATCAAGAAAACATCTCCACATGGAGATTTATGTGAAGAAGTAGTCTATTAAGAAAAAGGAACTTGTCCTAAATGTAGAAGATTCCTGCAATGACAGCTTTACCCTTCTTCCTTGTTTGATTTTTAAATTTTTTGTATGATATGGCACATTGAAGACCCACACCCTGATCATTACCCTCTTTTCACAAAGAAGTCTGCACATTTCTACTCAGATGTCAAATTCTGAGCAAAACTGTTTTTTATTTTGCTCTCAGATCAAGCTGTATATGAACACCTTACGATCCATTTAACAGTACCAAAATGTATGAGAAAAACTTCCATCTGAACTTCCCAAAACTTCTACTTCATCATCTATAGATGTGACAATTATTTTTTTTTTAATTTAGCCTTCTCCTTCAAACAGTTACTGCATCACTTACATAGAAAATCTGAGAAGTGGCTGAATTAATTCCATTATTTCTAATAGAAATTCTGTAAGGCAAAATGACTGGACATGTGTATTTCAAGATTAAGAAGATGTTTCCTCTTTATGGTACCGAGTGTAAAAGACAGCTCTGAACAAATATAATATAATTATAAATATATAAATATAATTTCCCATTTTATGCTCTTTACATTAGACTCCAAGTAGACTGTGCTACGTATGAGAATACCTGAACCACCATTTTTAGCACACATCCTAGCAAGGCCCATCTTCAAAAAGCAACAAATATAACTAAATGGGGAGGAAGCAGGCAAAATAAAGTGCCAAGACTTATATTACTGTGTCACTCTATATTTCTATTTATTTTCAAATCTGTGACAGGACAAATTCGATCTCAGCTACATCTTACTACTTAACTTCCCTTACCCTCCCATTAACCACAGGATTAAGACTACAACTGGTAAACTACTGATGCTTCAAACAGCTGCTATATTGAATTTAACATTGAAAATGTTGGTTTTCACACAGCAAACTACTGTCAACTGGGCTTTCCTGAAGGCCTCTGCCTATTGAACTCCTCCAGCTTCCCAAAAATCAGTATTCATATCCTTTTGGATCACTTCATTAATACATCTCATTGCTGATAATCTTCCTCTCTGCAATTCACAGACCATGGCCAGATTTCCATCTGTATTTCCTCATGGGAAGCCACCCTCCCTTATAAAGTCACCATTTGAAACACAACACTATTTCATTTATCCAGCGTTAGGTTCCACCTGGCATTCACCAGCAGCACTGGTTATGTGTTCTGCCACTTAAAATTCAACTGGAGCAAATACTGTGTGCTCTTTACACAGATGAATGTATTCCCAACAATCAAGTCACCTTACTTTATATATGATAAAGAGCTTATGCTCTCAGTTTTTATAAAGACAACAAAAAGTAATGCCACAAATCCTAACATACCATTTGTCTTCTCTATTGCAAAGATTCCTTCTAAAACCTTCTTTCCTTTGGCTCCCCTGTTCTTGTATCATCAAGACTGTATAGAACTTCAGTCACCTCATCTGCATTTCCATCTATTGCTCCTGAGTACAAGGAATATAGCAACTCCCCACGCACACACACCGTGGCAAGCAGCCCATACCCTGCAGTTTAACAAGCTGTGCAAGAGAACACCAGGGATCCTGTACTGAACATTACTGAATAGTGTATATAATTCTAGACTAAAAAGTGGGCACAAAGGGGCCACATTTCCTATGAAACAGGATCCACTTGTAATTATTATTACTATTAAATAATAATATTCCCTGGATGAAGCACAAAAGTTTGGAACAGCAATGAATCGTAGCATTTTCAAGCAACCCAGGAATTACAATAGAGTCATGGATAGTACTACAATAGCTCACTTTCAAGTATTTTAATTGAACAAGATTTTAATTACTTGCAATTGTGGGGAAAAAGAGTTTCACTCATATTCCACAAATGAAAGTTATTGGCAGCTTGCTAAAATATTCAGTTCCCAAAGACATAGGAAACAATCTTAGCAACCTTTATATCACAAGTGTTAAAGCCTAGTTATTGCATAACTTGTTATTTAACCTTGCTGAAGTCCCTGCATGGCAGACTGCAAGATCTTCAACAGGCACAAAATTAAAGTGCTACTGAAGGCATTAATAAACTCTAGCAGCAAAAGAACTGTGTTTTAGTAATGAATTTGCAGGATCTCCTTTTAGCCCATCAAAATAGGGCTAAAATTACACATAATCAAAACAAAATCAAGTCACTTTGAAGTCTGGCATTTAGAGTGTACTAATAGGTTATGTGGCAAACTAGTAATCAAATAGTCCCACAAACTAAAGAACCATTTTCAACTGCTGGCTTTCTTAAGATTTCTCTCCAGCCCATTATACGTTTACTCACACCTCCCACACGACTCTTTTTTTTTTTTTTTTTTTTTTTTTTTTCATGGAAAAGCTGTTCCAAATTGTTGTATTAGGAAACTTTCTGATTTTCTCACTTGAAGAGAAAAAACATGAAAAATAAAGAGCCAAAAAACCGTAATGTTCCAAGCCAGAACACTAGGTTATGGATTGTTAAATACAATTACACATCAATCATATTACCTACAGTTATGGAATAGCAGGATTCAGATTTGTTAATGCTGAAGTTTGAAATAAGAAAACTGAAGTCTGGAAGCCTGTCCTGTTACTGACTGCCACACCACAGATACAGCTGAGTCAATGATAAATGCTGGAAGTCTTATTTATTACATATGCAAATAATATTTGCTATTCTGGGATCTCGGAAAGGGCTATGCTGGTCTATATATGACAGTAGAGAAAAAAACTTAACTTCTAGTTTCTCCATTTTTGCCAGTTCTTTTCCAGCTCCCAAGTAATAGACATATCACTTACAAAACTTCTAGGTTGCATGAAGCTGCTGGCAAAATGTCTTTAAAAGATACTCAGATTTGCTAAGCTAAGCACAAAGATGAAAATCAGAACTGGTAAGTTATCCTTCAAGCTTCAAAAGTGATACAGTGACTGACCAACTTCTAAACAGCTTTCCTTGAGAGCATTAGTAGGACACAAGACTGAGGGTACCCTCAGCTTCTTACTCATTCCATTCTCTTTATGCAGTTCTTAAATCCATTAGTACCTGTTTTTGAGAGCAAATAACCAAATGTCCTTTATACTTTCCCAATTTCCATCTTATCTGAACAAGTGCATGGCTTTCTGCTCCGTGCCTGGTTCCCATTCTGACCCTGTCTGGCTACACTTCCATCAGACAGCTGGTCAGCTGGCCAGGGTATGAATTCAAGCCCTGTCCCATGTACAGTTTGATTGCTAGCACCTTCTGGTCTTGGTGTGGCCCCTTATTGCTCCAGGGAATGTCCAGGCATGCTTTAGGACACCATGTAGACCAAGGACTGCCCAGAGGCAGTACAGACAAGACTGCCCTTTTGCATGGAAGGAGTTTAGCAGGGCTGAAGAAAAGGGAGATGAATCACTTAGTCACTCATCCTGGAGATACTGGGGTGTGTTTGGGTGTAGAGCACCATCAATTCCAATACTTAACAACTCCCAAACCTTCACTGCTGTGCTGTGTGGCCCTGCTCCTGCACCACTACTCCCTGACACCTGACCCCCTCATTTGCCTCATTAAGATCCCTTTTCCTCTCTCTCTCTTCCCAAGTGTATATTCAATGTCATTTGGCTCTTGCTCTGCAGAGACTGACAGCCTTTTCCTCCCCAGTGTGAAGCAGAAGTGGGGTGGTGGTACAGAAATTATTTCAGAAAGCTGTCTGTGTGTGTGCAGCTTCTGAAACAAGAAAAAATAAGAGCAGAGGAGCAGGCAGCAGTGTGTAGTTGTAGCTAGGAAACAGCCAAGCTCCCTAAAGAGCCCATGAAAGACAGGCTCCCTTTTCCTCCCTTGTAACCTGCTGACACACAGCCCAGCCCAGCTGTTGCAGCCTTGGGCTGTGCATGGTGAAGGGTGTGTGGGAGGGTCACAAAGCCTTGGCTATATTAATTAGAAGAGCAAAGATTAATCCCCCAGAGAGATGGAGTGAATTAACAGAGAACAGAGCATATATCCATGATGCTAATCAAAGCAAAGATCATCTATTTAGCCACTGCAAATGTCATCTCTTTCCAAAGCTACATGTCTACATCTCTTATAATATTGACAGAATCAGAAAATGCAACTTAACTCCTGAAGGAATAGCTCAGTTAGCTCAAACTTCTGCAAGGTTTCAAATAGAAAAAAAATGTTGTCAGCAGTTGTGACATAAAAAAGCTCCAAACATTGCAGCATGGATGTCTCAGTTATAAAATTACAGGGCTACCAGCTACAGCTGTGATGAAAACAGCCTGTGTTATATTCCAAAAGGGGAAGCTTCTAAACATATCCACTGACAAGCTTCCTAAAATGCACAAGTTTGCCAAGAAAGGTACCGCTGACTTAACTAGAATTTTCCTTCAAAATCAAAACCTATCTTTGGAAAGGTAAAGAATAGCAACCCTGACATCTAATTCATTGAACTGTGACATTGAAATCTAACACATAAAGAGATGTTGCCATTTCCCATTAAGTCACCTTTACTCCATAAATCCTTTCATGTGGATAAACTAGTGCTTAGTGTACAAAGTGACATTAGGAAACTTTTATAATCAGATGTTGAGAGTGGTGTGAGTGCTGACCAAATAGTTTGATGAGTGTCTTTCAGAGTTTGTAAAATTTTCCCATATCCAGCTTCATTGACATAGAACGTAAGGAGAAAAAATTCTGTTACAGAATACAGTAACAGTAATCTTCGTAAAGAACATCTTAAAGAAAATTAAAGATTTGAATGACATGGTTCTAAGAAGAAATTAAGAGAAAAACTTATCCTATTTATGCAAATAAAGGCCAAATATGCTGATTAAGCAGTCACTGTACCAGAAACATCAAACACAAATTTATACTACTCAGAAGAAACAAGGATGTGTCAGTGTGTCAGTTATTCCAAATAAATCATTTTCATGGGACAAAGGTTTCTAAAACAGGAGCAAGTAATAGTGTGAGTAACATTTTTGCAGAATATGTCACGTAAGGGCTGATACATGATAAATACAAGAGAATTGCTACTCTTTAAACTGTATGATATAAATACAAAATGGCATTTGAATCTAAAACCTATACTTAAAGTGGAAAAAAAAGAGCAAGTTGAGCAGCCTCCAACAATCCAGCCATTAAACAAATGGATATCTGTTATTAAGTTTGGCATTGCAGTTATTTATTTTAATTTCCTTGTTCCAGTTTGGGAAAATTAATCTACTTGCTGCTGATGCCAATGTAAAATTCAATTACATATGATTATGAAGTATTAGGAAAATAATTTTGTGAGGTGTTGAACTCCAGGCTGCCATTTACAGGAATATCAGTAACAATATTCTGTTAGTGACGCATGTCAGTGTTATCTGTGAAGTTGTTTTGGTAAATCTCCTTGACTCCTGCATTGACCAGCTAATGGAATACATAATTTCTGACATTTTCTTAGCATATAAGCATCACTGAGAAAAAAATAGGTGCATTAAAAGGAGGAAATATCATCTACAAGTTTCCAGTACTAAATATAGCAAGATTTATGTAAATCCAAATATTTTCACGCTAATAATGTAAATCACTCTACAACACTTTACAATATTCCTCCAAGTAGAGCTCAGCTCATCCTTTTAAGTAGAGTTTGTTACTTTCTGTTGTCTTATCCTGTCTTTTAAATATCTTGAAAATACCAATAGGAATGTAGTATTACAAAAATACCTTTAGGAAAAAAAAAATTATGCACAAAATAAAGTTATTACGTGATTCAGGCTTCCGACACTACACAAGAGCACTTTTAATATCCTGTATTTACATTATAAATGTAAATATAAATGCACACTAAATTACTGCTTATATAAACTATGTAATACCCACTCTTATTAACTCCTTCTTAAAAGGATAATTAATTCTCAAGCATGGAAGAGAACCTAATTAAACCCGACTTTTGCATAACTTATTAGAAAGAGTACTTTGTTTTCAGAAAGTGTTTCTAACATTAAGCATGTCAACTGCAAGAGCTTTTAAGTGCTCAGTGTACTGTGCTTACTTTACTACACCAATCAGAGGTGCTTCATCAGCTCTTTGTATCCAACAATAAATTCTCTGTCCCAAACAAAAAAAAAGGAAAAGAAAGGAAAGATACCAAACTCAGGACTCCTCAATTTAATTGAAGAGGTTCCTGCTTGTTCAAGGCCTATCCAGAATAAAAGCTTCAATAATGAACTTTGCCTTCAGCTGCATATTTGCCACTTAATAGGGTGATTTGTACATGCAGCTGTGAAGGCCTGATGCTTTGTGAGACTAAAGCACTTCAGCCTAACTCATGATACTCAACTTTACTGGAGTAGTCAAAGGAACCTAAGTACTATGTATGTATGGCATATACATTTATCTAAACACGAGTAAAATCTGTGGAAGATTTCATAATTGGATAATGTAAAAGGCTTAGGTAATGAAAAAATTAATTGAAGGGTCTCAATTCTCCTACCCAGAATAGCTGAAAAGGCTGTTTTTTACTTTATAATGGCAAATACTCTATTCCTTCCTTCCTTCCTTCCTTCCTTCCTTCCTTCCTTCCTTCCTTCCTTCCTTCCTGATCATTGCCTTCTATCTACCTAAAGCTGATTGAAAAAGATCATACAAGCAGAGCAGTAAATTTCCTATCTTCCAGCTTTCTGCCTTGTTCTACCTATGAATGAATTAAATTATCTACCTATCAATGAATTAAATTCTTTAGTCTAGCATCATGTTTGTAATACTAGAACTCAGACCTCAGTTGGCCCCTGGAGACTAAACAGAGCATTAAATGTTAATCAGCAACACTCCTTACCACACTGAAATCCAAGCTTTTTTCAACCCACTCCTTGGCTTCCTTGAACTCTTCTTTCATTTCCATGATGAATAATGTATCAAGGGCATCCACGATTGTTGCTCCTTGTATGTTACCTGAAATACATGAAGAGCCAGTGATTTGCTTTCCAATGGAAGACTTTTCAGTTGGATCTAATTAATTTAAATTAATTCTAATTTCAAAATTCAATTTCAATTAATCCAATTAAAAACTGGGTATATAAGCATTCAAGTGGTAACTAGCAATTCACAGCCGTTACTTTGATTCCCATGCCACAACACAACATCATAATATTTAAATATTTCTTTCACTAATGAACTTTTGAAGAGCTGTTCTAAGGCACTGTATTTCCAGCTATAATTTTGCATTTTAAACCACTGATAGAACAGTTCATGATAAAATGATGTAAAACCCAAAACATCTCAGTAATTCAGAAATTCTTTTTTCTTCCACTTTGGAATAAAAACAATCAACCAGTTGCTTTTTTGTTTTTATATTCATAATATACATATGTATAGTAATATACATAAAGCTTTAAGAAGCTGGTGAATACTGATCCCATTTCAGGTAGGAATGCCTTTTAAGAAATACAGTCTGTGGAAAACAATTGTGCACCACCGTGTAACCTGCACAAGACAGCACTGGGGGAGGCAAAGGCAAACTTGCACACATGGATTTGTCAGCTCAGGAGGGGCAGCAAGGCACTGGTTTTCAGAGCAAGTTCTGGTGGTCTGCAAAAGTGGCACCTCAGTTCTACCTGTGTTACAGAGATGGGTAAGAGCTAGCCTTGCATCACTGCAAGATGAATTATCAACAGTATGTTGGCTTTGGAATGGATTAAATGTTCATCATCCTGTACTGAAAGGCTAATGCAGATGGTGGGGTTCAAGAAAACACAGTCACTCAAAATACTTTCCCAGGCTTATTTCAAATTTACCTTGACCTTTTCAAAACACCATTTTTGTCTAGGAGGAGTTTCAATTCCTATTTATGGGGAAATGTCAAAAATTCAATTTTGACTCTACTGGAATTTGTATTTCCTAACTTGGCTCCCGCAGTTTTTATAATGAATGGAGAACCACTGTTGTATTTTAGAGAAGACTCTGATACAGAAGTAAACATTTAGAATTACAAAATAATTTAGGCTGCAATCAACAGAGAAAGTCATTAGATTCAATCCCTGTCTCCCTCAGCAGGGCTAATGAGTCAGGTGAATAGCTGACTACTCATTCCGGAATTGATTGTACCAGGGGAATAACAAGACAGTAGCTACAACTAATTAAGGAACTTGATTATCATCTTGTCTCTGAAATACCTGATGAAAAAGTAAACTTAATTATGTAAACTTAGCAAATATCAGAATTAAATTTTTCATATTTAAGGAAGAAAGCTACTATATCAGTCAATTCTTGTGTTCACTGGCATCATGGGTTTCTGCTTCCACATGAAACAGAGACATGGCTGGAGAGCTCAATATAGAAGGATTGACATCACTTTCTTAAATTAAACTTCCAGGTAGAAAATAATTTTCCATTTCCACCATCTTAAACAAAATAATATTTGAGGTTATTATGAAATTCACTCACTTGGCATATTTAACAGAATCAGATACTTTTTCTATTTTAGCAGCTGCCTATACCATCAATTTTTGGAATTCACTTTCCTACTCTGAAGGAAATAATCTCTACATTTTCCTCCAATACTCCACTAATAAAACTGCAGCATACCTTGGTAAGAACAACATTATATCCTCCAAGAGCTTATTTGGAACTTGGCTGCCCTTCTCTAATATTAAAGGAAAAGTATTCCTTTAAACTTGGCTAAGCAACTCATATTTTTCCTGAGCTCATGAGAAAATGAGAGTGGAAAACTGCTGGAGGACATCTGCTCAAGAACACTGCAAAAGCTCTGGAGGTGCCTGGTAACTCCATACAACAAAAGCAGTTCCTAGTGAACCTTTACAACTGAGCTCTACTTACAGAAAAATCATCTATAACCTGATTTGCTTCAGTGGATTGCGATAGGCTCACCATGCAAAGACATTCTTTGTGATAATCCTCTTGTAATACAACTAACACCACCACCAAACAGTTGAGCTTTCAATTTCAAGGATTAGTACTTGAGCTGCATCCCACTACTAAATCAGAAGAAAAAGAGGAGAAAATAAGGAGAAATCTTAAGAGAAATCTCCCATGGAATCACCTACTTATTATGATTTCTTTTCCTGAATCTGGACTAAGTGGTCTGCTTAAAGCACAGACATATAAAAAATGCTAGAATCTAAAGTAAATCCTGTTTTATTTGAAATAACTTCTGCTATTATTCTGAAGGCTCCAGAACATGGAATAAAACAATTAAAGAGACAATTAGAAAAGTTTGTCTCAAACAGCTGTACTTCTGAGTTCTGATGAAAGAGAAAAGAACAGAGAAAGTCAATATAGTGGCCAGAATTATGACTTGTGAACAACTGCAGTTTATGCTAAGTCAGCCAACAGGATAACTTAAACTTGAGAGCAATATGGAAATTGTGACGTTGAACAGTTCATTAATAACCAGTCAGACAAACCAGTGGTGAGGGTAGGGGAAGGAGTGCAAAGAAATTAAATGAACATTTCTTATTGTAGGATAAGACCAAATATTTCACAAGCCTATATAAACTATGCTTCTCAAGCAGAGCATATAAATTATTAAATAGTTATCACTGTTGTTTGTTCCTACACAACATTCCCAAGGAATTACACAGCAGTCATGGTCTACAAGAAGCAAAGATTATTGCTAGGCAATTACACTACACACTCATGACACAGAATATTTGGACAAGAGGACTGTTTTCCTATGCACCTACAGTACTGCTATAAATTTGACTAGCAGAGAGCACTGTGTTAGAGTGCCAGCAAAGTTGCAGCCACCATGGTAGAGTTTCATAGTTGCCCTAGGTAGGAGGAACATATCACAAGACTTGGATAAAATTCATAGACCTCAGGTAAAAACAGATATATTTTGCAGATAATTTAAAGAAAAAAAATATATACTTGAGGTAAAGAATTTGAACTTGAAACTCATAAAACAAAAGCTCAGAGGGAGTACTTTTGATAATAAAAGAGATAACTAGATGTACAAGCCTACCAAAATGAAGAATTAGTTTCTACCAAAACCTCTAGACCAAGCATTCATATATTCTCCATTTTACTTCTACTGCTAACCCTTTACCTTTATCTCTTCTCTTTACTAACAGCATCATTTACCCAAGAGAGTAATAGAGAATACATAAACAAACACTATTAACTGAAAAGAATGCAAAAGAAATCAGTCAACATGGAATTCCTAGCATCTGTCGAGAAACATCTACAGAACTTCCTTAACATCCTAAGAACACTTCAGAACATCTACAGAACACTTAAAATCTTAAGCAATGATCTGGAAGAAAACAAAAAAGAACATATTGCTAACAAGATTTGCGGACTATGAACCACAGTGGCTTATTACCCAGCATTTCAGAACACTAAGAGTAAAATACAGGTAGCCTATATCTCCTCTGGGTAATGCACAGTCAGTCCATTCAAACTGCATGCTCTTTAATATCTAACAGTGCCAGTGTATGTGCATGAAAACAAAAAAAGACAAGAGATTTCATTAGAGAATGGAGTAGCATCTCAGGACTGGTCAGCAATAGCAGAATAAGAGTGATCAGAGGATGAATAACTTTGCATGAGTTTCCAGAATGCCACTGCAGGGAGAACTGCTCTGGATGTGAATGACAACCTTATTAGCACAGCTCTGTGTCTGAGCTTATATGGCCATATGGTTTAAGAACTACAGCTGGCTTATGGCCAATCCCTTTGGAGCATCTGCCAAAATAAGTTCTCACTTGTCTAGCCCAAGCTTTTAGATATGACCAGAGGAGTCTGAAATAGAATACTTCAGAATCAATGCATGTGTTTGAACTTCATAGTTTACAATTTCCTTCCATCCCTTGCACACTGAGCTTGGCATTCAAAATGCATATAGGTTTTGCTATAGTAACATTTTGATTTGATATATAGGTTTCTTGGAGCATTGCTTCAAAAGCTGACTCATATCTTAGAACAGTGTTTTCCTTTATTTAAAGTTCACTGAAAAGGTTCCTATGCAATATCATTAGCAATTTAAAGTGTCAAGAGTGATTAATTATTAAAGTGTGCTATGCCAAAACATGAAACTCTTGACTCAAGTACTGGCAAACCCTCAGCTATATTAACACTTTTAATTTCAGTGACTATTAGCACCTGGTAAGAGCAGGGAAAGAAAAATTCATTGAGTTTTTAACAAATCTAAGGCAACATGAAACAATATTTGTAGATATTTCTGGAATGCTCTTCCAAATCTCCAGTATTTTATACATCTGTGTATTTTAGAGGCAGCTCTGGTCTTTGACTTTGATAAAGCTCAAATAATTTTTCCTTCATTGCTTATCTCTGTGCTTCCTGCAGAAGCCTTTGGCATCCACCGCACTTCTGGCATTGTGCAGCTCAGCACAGTTATGTTTTGTTATGAACCACCTTCTTTTGTTTGAACATGCTGCCTAGTAATTTGCTATCTCCACCCTTCCTTACAAAGGATATCACTCCCCACAAGGAACAATAAATCCTTGTTCATTGCATCTATGCCACTATGCCACGTTTTATGGACCTCCACTTATTGTTCTGGAAAGTTGTCAAGCTTTACTACTTGATATGAGCTCAAGTCTGCCCGTTCTGTGTATTAACTCAGAATTATATCTCCCATTTCACTAAATGCCAGTTTAAATTACGAACATTTTCTTTTTCTAAGTGCAATTATCGCCTGTTGGGTTTGTGGAACTGTTTGCAGCTTGCCATTGTCAAAGATACCCCAAGTAACTTATTTGCACTCTCAAATTTAACTCTGGTCATTTGATTTTTCAGCACTGGGATGAGTAATTTGACAGTGTGGCCTCAGCAGCAACAGATTGCTGTGAGAGGTCAGTAATAGACATGAAAAATGTTTTTTGGAAATCTGAAAAGACAATACACTCATCTTTGTCATGCAATATCACCTCCTCTCAAAAATGCTGCATTGAGTAATTCATCCACATATCTGCTTATGTTATTCTTTACACAAGATAATTTAGTTGAGATAGATGTCAGGCTTACTTTCAAAATTAAAACCATTCACAAAAACACAAAATTTCTAGGAATACAACAGCAACAGTGAAGACAAACAAGGTTGGGGTGGGGAGAAGATTTTGAATCCTTTTAATTTAAATTAATATATTGCTTAAACACATGCACAATTAATTGCCTAGGCTTCATTAATAAATGTAGAGTTTGAAAAGACACACTGCTATACACTACCAAGACAGTTTTGGATATAAATTTTGGCAGACTTTAAAAATATTCACACACCTCAACACTCCATAAAAGAAATGACAAAAAGCAGTTCAAAGTGGGAGGGGCAGGATCTTACTAAATTATAGTATTTGAGGCAACTTTGAGGTTTACTGATTGTGAGTATTTATTAAATGCCTCCCTTTTTGCCTCCAGAAAAGTTCCTTTTCACTTGCAGAGATTAATTATACAGTGCCTACAAGTTACAATATCAAACTGGCAATACTGCACATGAAACACAGCTTCAGATAATTAAAAAAGCCCTTTAGTTACAGCCACTTAAGTGCAGAAAACACTTTTCAAAAGAGTTCTCTGCTAGTGCAGCAACATTCATTAGTTTTAAAACTAGTTCAGAAGTCTCAGAGAGGAATAGCTCCTAGTTTGAGGGGTTGGTGGTGGAGTGCTATGAAAAAAAGGCAAAATTGTGATTTTGCCACTTTTGCAGTAGAAAGGTAGATTAATAAATCTCTGCTTTAGCTAACATTGTTAACACTAACCTGAAACATAAAGGTTAAAGGGCCTACTTTCTACTAGGTATAGTCAAAGAAGAATTAGCACTCGTGGAAGAAGTCATACCAGGAGATATGCCCTGTTTTGCTAATGGACAGACATGGTGCAAACAGATGCTGAGCTATTCCAATTTATTTGATTAATCTAGAAACAGTGGTGCACCTTATCGAATTAAACTAATAAGAATATTTCTGTTTTTTCAAATAGTTGCTACAACATGGCAAATACAATGGAAATAAAAACATTGCACGGATGTGCTGAAAAGACATTGCCAATGGTCAGAGGCATATATGTGGCACAGCTTTCAAGGAAAAATGTTTCAGTTTATATATCAGTGATCACATTTCAGTGTATCTCTAAAGGTTTGTTATTCTTGGTGTGTACATGTGAGAGGAAGCAACTTCTGCTCATAACATGGATATATCTACAGTCTAAAGACTTTCTCACCTTATTGCACACACCCTTCCAGACACAGAGCCTGCAGAATACCAGCAAGATCAAGGCAGTTCCTTGACTTCACAATTTGTTTTCATGACCTGAGTTTATGACAAAAAAGTCATTTCCAAGTTCAGCAAGAAGTCCTCAGCTACAGAATATCCCTACTACCAGTAAATTTCACAAGGTGCTAAAGTAGGGTTCTTGTCCTTCCTCCAAAATTAGAACCACCAGTCGTCCCTACCCTTTCTCCCATCACCACCCCACTTTTCTATTTTCCTCATGTCCTAGCCTAGGTATAGTGTCTGTATTTCATGACAATACTTCCTAAGCCACATCTATGTATAATTACACCTCTCAAAAGGTATCTTATTTTTGTCCTTCTGAGAAACATAGCATGACAGTTATGACTTGCCTTCAAGACACAACAGTCATTATAATCTACCTGCAAAATGGAGATAGAAAGGAGGCATGCATTTATACTTTCAAAAATAAGCTTAGAAGCAGTATCATTTGAAAACAACTCTCCTGTGTCAGGAGAGCTGTAGTGTCATTTACACAACATAAAGCAGCACACAGCACTGGACTCTGCTGCTCCTCACAGTGAGACAGTAAAAGTCTGTATCCCAGACAGCCACATCCAGTATAAGCAAAGCAATGTAAATGCAGCAACTGATTCAAAGGAGAAGTGTTTAAAATCAAACAGTGCCTAACGAAATGTGCTGTATTTTACTAATACTAAGACAATTTGAAACATTTAAAACAATTGAAACCTGGCAACAAGAAGAAAAGAGAGTCTTGGCAAATTTGAGATAGTTATGGATGACAGTGAACTGAAGGTCTTACTTGATTTCTGAAGGTTGGCAGGAAATTCACAGGACACAGAGCTGAAGGTAACCTATTCTTCACTAATACAATTCAGAGTTACCTTGAATTAGTCAATCATTTGCAATTTTTACAAATTTTTTAAAAGGAGAAACAAGGAAGATAAGGAAACTTTTCCAACCTTTCATGAAGGAAAGAAACCCAACACACAAATAGGTCACACTTCTATTGTTTTATGAAAAAGCCTAAAACCTTTGTTGAATTCAAACCTGAAGGAACAAATCAGATCTAATCATCTGAGGACACTTACAGAAACAAGGTTTTGTTTGTAAAGAACAAAAGGCAATTATGGATTTGGGCAAGGGTAACTTATGAGGCAGAGATGCTTGCAGATGTGCTGCTCTCTGGTATTCTGTAAAGCAATTCAGCAGAAAGAGACCTAATGTTTATTTTGATTTGCACCAAGATCAGTAAGATTGAAGATGTTTCTAAGGAAAACTCCTCAGCAATAGGACCTTATACCAGATGACCATGATGAGTAACTGATCTGCATTTAGACTGATTCTGGCTCTTACTCCTTTAAATGCAGCATTATTTTTCAATTCAACACTTGTCCTGTTTCACAGAGAATTGTGCCTGAAGTGACTTAAACTTATGCAACATCCACAGAACTCCTGCTTAAGATTTTCACAAGTCAATACATCTACAGCTTGTTCTGCTTTGCGAATCCATGCAATATTATTATTAACTCAAACCATAGAAATTTTTATACCACTTCTGATTTCAAATGAAACTACATTAAGCGTTTTAATTTTCAAGATTCATGCCATTTTGTTGTACTGCAAGAAAACAGAATTCCATTAAATAGTTCCTCAAATACATAAAATTGCACAACTATCATTCTCTTGAAGACAATAAATAATTTTGATTTTTAGACAAGGAAATAGAAACACGACTCAACCTTGAAGTTAACTCAAACTACTCTGCTTTCAAGAACTCAAAAAGAAATCCAGTAACTAACTAGATAATAATTACTTATTAACATTTGTTATATCACCTTAGGGTAGCCAAGCAGTGCAGCAAGATCAATGTAGATGTTGTATTTTTCAACTTATTTTTGTAATTACAACTGCTGTCTCTAAGCAACCTCCAAACATAGTTGGGGATTTGATAAGTGCTCTATTTAGGCTGCTTTAGGAAATGTTTCCACTTCAAGTTATCTTTTGTAAACATTCAACAAAGTAAGTTCCTGTTAAAATCAAAATAATGCATTGATTTTGTCTCAGCTATAGAAATCAGCAATTTTTTCGGCTTTCTGTTTGGAAAATAAGCTAATTTTTGTAACACAAGCTATTTAAATAGAAAAATTGGTGTCAAACAGTTTAATTCTTCATTTTTCTGCAAAACTGAAGATAATGGCAATTCATAGGACTGTTTTCTTATGATTCCTCAGAATGCTGTTTCTCTTCAGCTACTATTTACTCAGCCAAGTCCTACTTGGACACCAAGGAAGTCTTGCCTCATTACACTGGATTTCTACAGTGCACCTCTCCTACCAGAACTTTTCAGTCCCATATTTGTTCTACACTGATAACAACTTGTGCTTTATTTAACATCTCCTGTGCAGTATTTGGAGGTACAAACAACAGCTGTATTAATGAAAAAAACAAAAAAAAAAAAAGCCGGATAAGGGAGTCTGATACAAATCGACAAAGTTTTATAAGAAATGGAAATGAATTCCTGAGAACTGTACACAGCTTTGTGACTGTGGAGAGTACTGTTAGTTCCTCGTATAAGATTTCTCCTCTTCTCCACCCTGTCCCCCTTAGCTCCCAGCTTATTGAATGTGGCATCAATGATTTCCATAGTAAATGTTTAAGACAGGACAGCATTTATTGGAGCAAAACTGTATTTTTATCATGCAGCAATGCCATGCTCCATTTATTCTCATTCAGACACTAATCTATAAAAGTCACAGAAAGCACCTTCATTTACTGTTACTTTTTATACATAACAGAAGCAAGAAACATCATACTGCATGACAGGGAGAAGAAAGAAAACATGTTTATCACTTATAAGCTTTTCAGCTGATTTACTGTTTTATGCTAACGTCACTAAGCACAAAAATACACTCTACTCACCAAACAAATTGCTTGAATGTCCTTGCTTAGATATGGGTTTCAGTTCATTTAATCCCCACGCGTAACGCTTATAATTATCCCAGGCATGCTTCATCATCTGTAGGGAAACCAAAGCAGGATTATAATGTTGATTTAGCAAGAAGCCACAGCAAACACCAACTTGAGAATATTCTCAATATTAAAAACATTTAACTCAATTCTTAACCAAATTCCTGCTGTATGCACTAGATCTGTGAAATATTTAATAAAGAATAACAGTGGCACTGTTTTACAGGTGGCAGTGGGACGGTTGCTGTAAGAATTACATGACTGTTCTCTCCACTTCTGTTACCTGCAAGCTTATGGTCAAGATACATTAAAAAATAATTCATTTTTAGAAAGAGAATTCACTGTGTCATATATCAATTCAATTGAGATTTTATTTCCCTTCAGCATACACCACAGAAACTGGGGGAAGTAACATATTTAAAGAAGGTATTTCCCCTAAAACCTCTAGATTCTTTAAGGTGAAAATAAAGCTTACAGTAGTTTTCAGATTCTGGCAGAGACCTGCTTGCATAAAACTAGCTGGTTCAAACTCAGCACAGCTAGTAACACCAGGAGGATGGTAAAGTGGGCAGGCAGAACACCTAGAAAATGTTTTGAAGTTTTTACAATACAATCTTTTATGGCTAGAAATGCATCTGTAGATGCTTTCACATGCCATTTTGCACAGATACAAAAACCTTTACCACTAAACATATTACCACCAAATCATATTTTGCACAAGAAGAGGTGCACTCAGATAAATACTCAGCTTTGCAGAGCCCAGCACAGCAGTGCTGTGGTAGAAGCAGGGGGCATCCCACCCGAAGCCAGGGGAGTGGTTGACTCAGGAATAGCTCACACTTTCCATCACCATCACCAGACCTATCTGGTCTGAGCTGTCCTTTTTCAGGGTGGTCCAGGTGCACATCCAGGTACCCACCTGCCCCTCCCCAAACATGTGGTGAGAACACACTCAGCTCTGCAGGTCTGGTGACAAACCACTGCCACTCCAGCAGGTCCAACACCTCCCATTACCAACCACCACTTCTAACACCTGCTCAGGAAGAGCCTTCTTTAAAGGCCACCACAAGCAGCATGACTTTATGTAACAGAAAGATTCTGCCTCATTGCTGTCCCTCCTCTCCTCTTCCACAAGGCAGAGTAGTGCTGGAAATGTCAGAGGTCATCTTCTAGACAAGAAGTGACAATTTCAGACCTTTTCAAAGATACTGCTTCAGGCTGTCAGATGACAACACTGCTCTGTCCTTGCTTTCAGATCTCTTCTTGAGGCCACGTGTGTCAAGGATAATTCTGTTAAATAACAGTTACAATCCTAAATTTAAAAGCAGCAGCCTTGGGACATGCTGATAATAGTAATCCTGCACTTTCTCCCTTCCTCTTTCCTTTGCTCAAACCTCAGAGAAATTATGTCAATTAAAAATCTGCATTAAGCCATACCATAATAAATGACAACAGATTTTTTAGAACACCACTATACTTGTGAGAATAAACATTTCTCCACTATTAATGGGAGAAAAAAAATGCACATCTATCCAGCAGGAAAATTCATGGATGTTAATCTAGACTGTAGGTCCAGCTTAAAAATACAAAAATTGGCAATGGCAGTCAATGTGTGAGCATTTTCATCCAAAAGATGAGCCTGGTGTCAGATGTTAGCTGAAAGGCATCAAGTCAGAGGCCCTGTGGCACTGGTCCTAGGCCATGGATGGCAGTGATATGCTGGATAGCAGGAGCTGTGTCCATTGCTTGACTTCATTGCAGGGTGGCTTAGGAGCTCCTCCAGGATGGGGCTTTTTGTCTCAAAGCAGAACTGGTAACAGGCAGACAACTGGCAGACTTTCTGACCATGGGGCTTTCCCAATCTGTGGCTACAAAAATCAAGACTACATGAAACCAATCATTTGTCCACAGTATATTTTCTAATTTACCAATTGAAATTTTCTGGTAATTTTGTCTATTATACAAGAAAGACTTAATCTGCCCTGACATCATATCCAAGATCTGCAAGCTCAGCTTTAGATATTAACGTACAAATTCTCAGAGATTTCAGAAGGCTAAATCCTATGCTTTGTTAAAGCTTATTTCCTCATTCAATCACATCAGATTCTTTTCATTTGTTTAATCTTAATCAGGGCACACCACACAAGACAACTTTTTTTCCTTTTTTTTTTTTTTTAAATAAACTGAACTTGTGATTAGGTGGCCTGAATCAAAGGGCAGCAAGATATAGTATTATAAAAACATTATAATTGCTCACTACCAACATTGTCCTTCCTTTTTCTATCCATTTTGTCCTTGCACATCTATGCTCCTCTTGCATAAGAAAGTGCTTATTAATTCCCAAAGTCAGTTCAGGAAACACAAACTTTTGCAAGTGACATTGTTGGTTGGAGGATCATTTTTGTCTTGTCATGATTATCAGATTGTCATGAGTATCAGAGTTACCAAGGCAGAAACAGCTCCAGACTGGAATGGTTCAGTCACAAAGTGTGTGATGCTACAAGATGTTCTAGATGCAATCACTTGTCTTTAGTTTTTCCCCATGCATTGACACCTCAGACATATTGTATCATAAATGTATGTGTGATTTGGTAGCAGAAACCACTGATTACCCTATTGCTCATCAACTCCTAGCTAGTAGGACAGGAAGATAACCCAGACAGTAGACACTACCACTTAATAATATTTATTATTGTGGGCCAATGAACATCAGATGGGTTGTTGGGTTGGTTTTTTTTTTTTTTTTTTTTACAAAAGTTTCCTCCCATTCTGCTAACTACTACTACATTTATCTAATTGCTTCCTAGGAAATTACAATGTATGGATTCCACAAGCCAAGCAGACCAAAAAAAAACCAACCAACCAAACAACAAACCCAACAAAACTCCCAAACAAACAAACATTAAACAAAAAAACACTGCTCTGCCTAAACTTATCGAAATATTTCAATAGGAAAAACCCTACCAATATTTACTGAGCAGGAGTTCAAATTAATTTCATTTGGCTAATCAAAGCATTTTTTAGAACTCTTCCAGAAAGCCTCGATTTAGACAAAACCACTGAGTTAGTGAGGAAATTTACTCCTAAGAAAACATACCTTTAGGACATCCTTGCTTAGATATTTGGAGATTTATGGGCATACCTGCAAGCAAAAGGCAGCTCCAAAAGCAGTCAGTGAGCCCTCTAGTGTTACAAAAGAAATGAGTCATTCCAACTAGACACAGCCATGAATGGCTCTTCAAAAAGAACTTATTAGCAGTTAGTGTTACTGTGTTACTGGGCAAAGAGCCCGCAGATACAGCAGCTAAAGAGCCCTGCCTTAATCAGCACTGCCTTGCTACACAAGCGACTTGGGGCACCAATTTCCAGGATTCATTACATCAGAAATACTCTACATTCTTCCCCCTCCATGAAAATTAGAAAACCATATTAAGTTTCCCACTACATTAACTCCCTATCTGTAAATAGTTTCATTTTCCATGTAAGAATGAAAAGGTACTAAAATATTGGAGAGCAATTTTAATAGACCCAGATTGCCCAGGTAATTCTTTGCTTCAGCAAAACTCCTAGCACTGGCACTTTGGGAATTAATTTTAACAGGTTGTTTTTTTTTTTTTTGCTTCTTTTTTTTTGGTTTGGGGTTTTTTTCGTTTTTTGTTTTTTTTTTTTTTTTCTTTTGAGAAATCTATCTATCTTTGGAGTCTTCACCCTTCTGTTTGCATGGGATACCATCAAGTCATTATCTCCTGTTTTTTTTTTTTTTTTTTTTTTTTTTGGTAATTCACAGAGAGTCCTTTGATCACATCTCTGACCACTTATACAAGTGCTATTGATCACTTGAAATTTCTAAAGACCACAGTTACTGAGAACATTTCGTGTACTAATGCTGTTAAAAAGAGAAATTTCCAATGAGGTTGACTCCAACAGCTTTTGACTAGATGATTCCAGATACTCTCAAACTCCTCTACAGTATAACTAATATTTTAAATAATTCTGTATTAGTCTTCCAGGATGTTAATAGGCAGAGTTTCATTTGCATAGAAGCATCCATCAGTCCTTCTAGTTTTACTACATATTAAAAAAAAAAATATCACAGGATGGTTGAGATTGAAAAGGAGAGATAATCTGGAGATCAACCACTTCCAGTCCCCATGCTGAAGCAGGTTTATCCACAGCAGGTTGCACAAGATTTTGTCAAGGAAGGTTTTAAGTTTATCTAGAAGGAAACTCAAGGAGAATCCACAACTAGCAGCTTGTTCCAGTGCTCCGACACCCTCACAGTAGAGATGTTTTTTCCTCACAATTTAGGTGGAACTTCCTGTGTTTCAGTTTGTGCCCATTGCCACTTATCTGGTTGCTGAGCACCACTGAAAAGTCTGACCCCACCCTGAACTTAAGATATTTGTGTGCATTGATAAAATCCCATCTCAGCTATCTCTTGTTCAGGTTCAACAGGCCCTTAGCCCACCTCATACCAGAGAGATGTTCCAGTCTCCTCATCCTCCTCAGCCCTTTGCTAGACACTCTCCAGTAACTCCTTGTCTTTCTTGAACTGGGGAGCCCAGAAAGGCTCATTGAACCTCAAACTCTACCGGAGGCTGACAGATCCTTGTTCTGTAAAAGCAGAAAGAAAAACCTATCCTACAGCCATAATATTGGCCATCTACAAGATGATGATAATGCTCTCCCTATTTGCTGGTATTTTGGTTACTGTCATCTTTCAAAGTACTGACACAACACCTAGAGAGAAGATAAAACTCACTTGAAATTTGCAAAACACTGTTCTATTGAAACGTTCACAGAAAACAACAGCGATGCTGAATCAGCACAGTAACAGTGGTGCTCAGATGGAAACTATTGCAGTAACAGGTGGAGTGAAAATAACAACTTAATAAGGTTTTTTTTTAGCAGTTACATGTAAGTGGGGGAGATGCCAAAGAGGATGTCAGGAAAAGAATTAAAGCACCTTTTAGAACTGGGATATTAAAGGAGAAAAAGGATTAATTGCATAAAATAGTGCCACCCTGACCTTCAACAGAGCCACTTAAATCTTGCCAAGACAGAGGAGGAAGGCAGAAGACTTAGGTACTGAAAGTTCAAGAAATTAAGAGACAAAAAAAGCCCACACAACTTCCTCCCAAATCAAACTTACCCCCACAACAAAGCTCTGAAGAAAATATAGCAATTTATCTAATCTCTATTAACTCCCACCCATAGCTTAATCTTCCTCAATTTACACTGATCCTTCTACACATTTAAGTTATTCTCACCTTTTAAACTCCTTACCAGAACTACACGTTCACTCAGACTAGTCTCCCTGCATCTTCTCTCCTTGCTGCTGTAACTAAAACATCATTTTTCCACAGTATCAGCAAGGGCAAGGAAATCCCTAGAATTAGTAAGAAATCTCAACAGGCATTCCACTTGAACTTTCCTCCTGCACAAATTAACTTGCATAGCTGAGGACTCTTCTGGGTCTGGTTGGGATGGAGTTAGCATCCATCACTGCAGCCCATATGGCATTTTGAATTGATGCCTGAAATAATGTTGATAGCACAACAGTGTTTTGGCTGCTGCTGCTGCTGAACAGCACTTGTAAAACAGCAAGGCTTTCTCTTTTTCCAGCTCCTGCACCTTTTCTACTCCCCCTGAGAGGGAAAATGGAGGAGGTGGCTATAAGGTTGAAAGGGGGGACAGGTGGGAGAGCTGACTCCAGCTGGTCAAAGGGTTATTTCCTACCATGTTAACATCATGCTCAGCAATAAAAACTGGGGCAGAAGAAGAAAGAGCAGTTTTCCAAGGTGGCTGCTGTTCAGCAACTGGGCATCAGTCTGATTGCTGCCTTCGCATAATTTGTCCCTGTCCCCTCCTTCTTCCACCTAATAAATGGTATTTATCTTGACCCACCAGTTCTGTGGCTTTCATTCTTCCTGTTCCCTCCTGCAGCCCACTTGGGCCAGCAGCTGTGTGGATGCTTGGCTGCCCTGGTGAACACACCACAGTGTCTCACAGGGCAGGAAGTTTGTGACCACAACACAACCTTCTGGTTTCTTTGCTCTGATGAAATATTGCATCAGCATTAGCAAAACCTCAGGTTTTAGAAAGCCTTATATTCTTTCTGTTCCCATTACTGTTAGTCAACAAGCTAAGACTCAGTGAATCAGGATCACAGAAGGGTTGAGGTTGGCAGAGACTCTCCAAGTCATCTTGCCCAAAGCCCATTGAAAGACCTGTTCTCAACTGTTTTCAGTCACTGAGTGACAACCAAACTGCAGCACAGCTGAAAAAAACCAGAAGCATTTATTATTAGCAAATGCAATACTACCTTTGAAATTATTGCCACCAATTAGGATTTCTCTGTGAAAAACTGTATGATCCTCCCTCAGCTGGTACACTATCACTTTCCAAAAGCTATGCTGTATATATGAAAGATTTATTTAATATGCTCTTATTGAATCTACTGATTACCACAGTGAGCAATTTTTGGAAATACACAGCCTTTGTTTCTTTAGCTTTCAAAAGTATTAAATTTGTGTTTCATCATCCTCACAACGGTATTTAGTGTAACACTGCACTTTAAAGAAATACAAGTTATTGAGTTTATTGAGCTTCTCTTGAATAATATGAGTCTAGAAAAGATGAAGTAATAGGTGAATTTTCTCTATCTCAATACATAACACTTTTTCTAGGATTAGTAAGCACAACTACATGGCAAATTCATTTGATACTTGCCATTGTTTCTGAGCATGATCTTTGTTATCTTTGTCAATATTCATTATTATTGCTTTGGTAGTGCTTTAAACCTTTTATTTCAATCTTTTCTTGCAGTTCTGCATACAATGCTAACACGTTCCCATGTCTTTTCCATCTGGAAATGCTTTGATCACTAAAATCTACCTTGACCTTTTTTTTTTTTTTCCCCAAGTGTTTTTATCAGTGTTCACAGTATGTTCAGACTTGCTCTACAGTAGAAAATCTAGGTAAAGATGTAATTTGTTCCACTGTGGTTACTTCTTTACCAATTAGTTCACAACCTTATCTAAGCAGACATGCAGATCTGACTAACAGTGATACATGTCTTCTTTAGGCTCTTTCAGTTACTCTGTCTACTGTTATGCTGGACTGCTGACAGAATTCACTATAAGCAACTTTTCATAAAACAAAAACTAGAAATTACCTTCTTAACTGAACACCAAGATCCACTAGAAAACTAGTAAAAAAGGTTTATAATCAAGATCATTGTTTTCTGTAGGTAGAATTGTGTCTCAGGTTTATTTTCAAACAAAAATTAGCAATTATGTCTCTCTAAATTTTATTTTAAGCTCTCAACTTTCTGGTACTACTTCTTACTTCAGAAATAGAGCTGAAGAAATAATGTCAAATGTATAAAGGTTCATCTCAGTTGATACTGTTTATTTATTTTCTCTTGAATCTGACAGAAGAAGATACAAATGACAGACTCCCTTTCTCTACTGGCAACAGAAATCTGTTTTTCTCCTCCAAGACATGTAAAATAAATCCTGTCACTATGAACCTTCATATAAATAATCACTTCTTATCTGTCAGCAGGAAGATTATTGCAAATCAGGAGTTTGACGGATTTTTGGTGTTTATAACCACATTTCCTAATGGCATCATCCCGAGTTAAAAGCAAACCACACAGTGTCAGTGTTTGTGTAGCAGTCACTGCCAAGGTGTCACCATTTCTAATTTAGCAGGTGGATGCTCTGGAGCTCTGGCAGGCTGGAGGAGTTCCCATGAGTGCTTCCTGATGGGACTTCCATCCAGCCAAGAAAAGCCACAAAGGAAACTTTAGCATTAGTTAATGGGCCAGTAACAAGGATTCCCAGCCACTGTTTTCCAATAAGCAGCTAGCATGGCTTTGAGGAACATTTGAGGAACAAGCTTCCTTGTGGATTGTGATACAAATTAAGGACTCCTAACAACCCAGAGGTTCATCCAGCAGTGCAGCCCACAGTGTAGGGCACTGTCAGACACAGAGTGGGGGAAATTCCTGAAATACCTCTTACCATGACAATAGAACTAAGGTAGCCAAACTGATTTACATGAATTTCCAATAATATTAAACATGCATATCATATAATGGAATACTTTATATGGTTCTGTATTTAATGATCTGCATTAAAGGTGTGTGCAAGCAAAATCCTACTACTCCTCAGCATTTTAATATCTCACAAATAATTCCTCACCCACAAAGACAAATTAAAATAAAAAAGTCTAGCATTTGCATAGAAAAAAGGAAGAGAAAATAAAAATCTTAAGGCCTAGTCTGAGAATTAATTCATCATTTGTATTGCAAAGAACTTCAAGCTCCTCAAATGGAAAGCCTGACAGAAATGCTAAGTATTATTCCCTCATGTGTTAAGTTACAGATAAGTTTCTATTCTTATATTTTCTATTCCTCACAGTAGCTTGTAAGCCTCCTTAGGACTGTATTAAACTATCCAACTAATATTCATCATATGCCGTTCTGGGCATCATTTATTAACCAGGGATAGACTCTGCACAGTGCTTCATTCTGTTGCTCATTTTAAAAAGAATCAATTATCCTATTAATTCTGTAACAAGAATTCTAATTAAAAGGTAACTAAAGAGAACAGGAAATTTGCAGGTAAGGTATTTTCTACACTTATTCTATTATTGCATATTTTATTTAATGCACAAGTACACAAGAAAAAAGAGACAATTTCATGTAAGAAATAACTAATAAGAACAGCAGCCCTTATGCTTTAATGTCTGCCTAAGAAAAATTAATTTGATAATTACTGTATGACATATGAAACTAGTCCATGATAACAAGCCACGCTTTACTCATTTGTCAAACATACCTCTCTTTGTTAAGAGTAATGTACTGCTAAAATTATGAATTTACTGGAAACGCAGGAGACACCAGAATGTTTTACTATTAGTTGCTGAGAGCTGGGCTACATTGCATTAACTATTGAATTGTGCATTTTAGTAGAAGGCACAAGAATGATAAGGCAGAGAAACCTGAAGGAAGATCTTCAGGAAGGAAGAGTTTACCTGCATACTTTGTATATTAATATCATTCAGCCAGTATATTATATTAGCCAGTATCTACAGCTTGCTTCTTACCTGTCCATCTGACCAGTACAGCTAAAAGAAAAACAAACTGGTGCAGCTCTGAAATATCCAATCTGAGACCCTTTCCTTGATTAATCAAAACCTAAGAAGAGAAGAAAAATGTATGGCCCTTCCCACAAAGAGCAGTGTCCTTGCACTTTCTGTAACCAAAAGCTTGTCTAATTTCAGCCAAATGAAATGATCTATTTCAGGAAAATAGAAAAAAGTGTGTTTCAAAAATCTTGCCTGTATAGTTACCCAAATAACATAATAGCACTTATCCCACCTTGAACTGGCCAAAGTAGATCAGTTTTAGCTCAGTTTTAGACTCATTTACTCAACTCCAGCTGTCTTCCACCAAAAGTATAGAAAACAAAATAGATATGCAAGAAAATGCTATTTCCTTATCAAATGGAGGGGTTTGAATAATCTTTTTATTTATTTTTTTTATTTCCCCTCTCAGGTAAGCTAGGATTTGAGTATGTTCTGTAGTCATTTAAATAGTTTTCCCTGAAAATATATGCCTTGAAAGCATCTATTATGATATTGTTGAACTCCCCCTTCCTCCAACTCTGTCACTAGTGGGTGAACCAATCACACATCTCACTAACTACAGGATTAAGTGGAAAGCAAAAAGAAAATGTAGTACTGAGGTGCAGTATCATGAAATTAAGCACAATTTAGATGAATAACTGAAAATGCTCCTTTTCAACTTTTGCCACTTGTCATTTATGTCTGTATACATAAACAAGATGGAAATCTGGAACTGCCCAAGTCACCCAGTTCCAAGCAAAAGAGCAGTCTAAAGAACAAGCCATACAGCCTCTACCTTACAACTTAGCAACTGTTACCAAGATCTGCTTTTCAGAAAAAAAAAAAAAAAAAATGAAGCCTACAGCCTGTCACTCAAAACCACTGCATTTCTCCAAGGCTGCCTTCTTCAATACTTAAACATAAAAAGTCATAAGGGGCATAAAACATAAAGGGCTCTTTAACAGATACAAGGAAAAAGTATTTTCTTACCACTAGCACAAGAGATAGATTATGTTTCTTCAGACAACCCATTATTTCAGATGTTTGCATACTTATTTTTTTCTTAAATCTCTGTGGTGGATAAATCAGTGATTTTTGCCTAAGGAGAATTACTGTTAGCTGATTTTTTAAGAACCAGATCACACAGATGTTTGTGCTAATGAAACACCCGTTAAAAGAGAAGCATCACATCATAAGGTAATGTGGAAGAACTCAGGTCATTGTTCATTACTGACAATAACCAGAAAGAAAGCTCCAAAATTTTCACTTAAGACAGAAAAGCATTGAAGAGTTGTATAAAAAAATTGCAGAATTAGTACCAGCCTCTGAAGTTCATGCACAATTTGAATAATGTCTTAAAAGGAAAGGAAAAAAGAAAGCAATTTGTGGAAATACTACTATTATGAAGAATAGTGGTATACATAGAGTCATCCCACTCAGTGTCAATTTTTTTTCTTGGTCTACTTATGACTTGCAATGGTTTCCAAGAACTCCCAAGCTAAACAGCATTCACAGTTCAGCTCCTGCACCTGCATGATACAATCATGCTTTTGTTCTCTTTTTCCTACTATACTTTAAGAAATTATTTGGTAAGGTTTTCTTCTAATTAGATTATAAAGTATTCATGGCATGGGCTGTATGTCCTACTTGTTTTTAGGTACCTGGCACTCCATAGCCATGCTGCTTTTGAAGTTCCCAATCTCAGCAGAGGCAACACAAATAAAACAATAAGCAGTACAATAATAAGCAGTGTTACGCAATACAACACAGTCACAGGAAGTGATTAACACCAAGGTGATTCAAGTGGCTGTTTCAGAGCATAATTAACATACATGATTAACAAAAGTGAAGTAAGATACCATCACACATTTTGAACCTCAATCTCCCCTTATATACTCTAAAGTTTCATTCTGCTGCTAAAGTCACTAACAAAGTTTTGGCCACCTTGCTAAATGGAAATTGTCTATCCAGCATGTCTTTTAAGACAGGAACAACAATTAAAAAAGCAACAGCAACCTTCCTGAAGTTTCTCCCCCTTGCAAAATTAGTCTACATTCATCCCACAATCCTGCTTCCCTACCAGGGAACTGGAAGTGACAAGACAATATCCTTGATGATAAGAAGTTTTAGTGATGAGATGAATGCCAGACTGGCATTGAAAGGCAAATTTTCAGATGTATTTTCTAAGACCAACGTTTCTTTAATTGCATTTTCTTTTATTTACTTGAATTTGATTGAAGCGAGTATTTTTAAATGTTATTTTAATTGTAGCTTTTTATTAAGAAAAAAAAATGGAGCAGTGAGCCATCCAGATTAGTATATTTGGAGCCATTATCAACTTAAGTTAAATGGCTAATAACAGTAAGCAAAAACACAAGCTACAAAAGCTACTGGAGTTTGCCAGTTAATGAGAAACCCAGAGAGCTTGATGCTGCCCCTGAATTCATGAAGTGCAGGGCACTTTGAGCTTTCAAAAATGCTGGGTACTGACAATAAATACTTCACCCATCCTCATGCCATCAGCTTTGAAAAAAGGCCAGCTCTACCTTTCCCCTCCCCTCCCCTCCCCTCCCCTCCCCTCCCCTCCCCTCCCCTCCCCTCCCCTCCCCTCCCCTCCCCTCCCCTCCCCTCCCCTCCCCTCCCCTCCCCTCCCTCCCCTCCCCTCCCCTCCCCTCCCCTCCCCTCCCCTCCCCTCTCCCCAGCATCCAGTTAGAGAAGCACTGCTAAAACTCATTACTGTGACCATGGTGAAACTGCACTTTCCTAAGTCTTCACTGAGGAGTATTTCCATAGATTAATCAGATATGCAGTTGCTGCATGGATCAAGAGCTAAGTCTGCATCATTACCACTATCAGAGAAGGCTCTTCAGCCTAATATCCTGGAATTAGGGCAAAAGGATGGGACTGTTTCCCAGCAGCTGAAAACCAGTTACATGTGGGTCAAAAGCAGGTGACAGTTGAAGAACGTGATGCAGTGCAACCTTACCAAGCTTGCAAGTAACCTCTTTGGGGTGGGGAAAGAAATCCAACCTGGGAGCCAGGGCTGCTGTTGGCAGAGGTCAAAACAGGCTGGAGAACAGGCCAACAGGAACTTCATGAAATTTAGCAGGGTTCAGGTGGTGCACAAGGACAAGGGCCAGGGAGGCAGAGTTGGGGGCTGCCCATGGTGGCTGTGCCAGCTCTGCTCTGGGAGGTTCCAGCACTGTGGAGGTACAAACCTAAGCAGCCCTGTCTGACCTTGAACCAGGACCTTCTCATAGCTACAGATCAAGTTATCCTGCAATCCTAACAAATTCAGTATGCATTGCACATATTTATGCACATTTTACAGGGCAAGTAAATTGACTTGCTTTTCCAGATCAACAAGGACACAAGTCAAATTTCAGCCCAAGACTGTGGCTGTTTAAAATATTTCAGATGAAAATCATGAATTGTTAAAGCTTCTTCTCAGCCTTCAGAAATATTTCAAGGTATTCTCTATATTGAAAGAAATATGTCAGCTTAGCAAAACACTGTCAGCTCATTCCTGACAGAAAGCTATCTGCTTATGGCACTAGTATAGAAAGATCCAAGAAGAACACTTAAAATAGTCAGACCCTGGCAAAATGTGATGAAGTTCCAGTGTCATCTACAAATTCCTGCTTTCTGCCCATTTCACTTTTACATCTACCTATCTTGGTCAGAATTGATCAAACAGCTTTTCTAGGGCTTCATTTGATTTCAGGAAAAATACTATTTTAAGAAATATTTATTTCTGCAGCTCTCAAACTATCTCCAGGAAACATGGGTTGCATGGTAGCAACTTTTCTAAGGTGAAAATTTCTTGCTGCAAATTAATCATCACATCTAGCTGTGCAAACAATGAAATAACCACCAAAACAGGAAATGTGTATCAGCTATTTGCCTTCAGCAGTTTTATCACAGTATTCAAAATGGATATTGTAAACTGCCTAAACATTACCATTCTTTGTGTGGCTTTTTTTTTTCTCTTGAAACACTTATTTGATTAGGTGGCCTGTGGATCCTGACACAATCAGTGCTGGTTAAGTTCTCCAAATACAAGACACTTGGACCTTAGACCTTTTGCTTAATTCCACCACCACAGTATATATGTGATACAAAACAGTGGCTGGATTGGCAAATTAACTTTCCAGTTCACGTAAACATATCTGCAAAAATAGCAATAAGACCCTTTCCCCATACCCAACAGGTGAAATGTGATTACTGGTATCTATATTTCCTTCAGTCAGGCTGGAGTAATGATGGCACCTTGGAAATAATGCCTTTATACTGAAAAGTACAACTATGCCAGGGATCCTTTTGTGGAAGGATGCTGCTTAAGAAAAAACTCAAAAATCTAAACAAATCTGCTTTTATGTACTAAAATCAATTGAACCCTTAGGTAGTATCTATTCCAGTACTATACACAGCCTATTAGAGCTTTACACAGTATTTTTCTTGTATATCCAAATCTTCCTCAGCAATAAGCAGTTATAAATTATATAGCAAATCATAGGTAGGATGGTTTATAATTGATCAGCTCCATGTGAATTTGGAAAAAACTGTCACAGGCTTATGGAGAATGCCTGTGATCACATTTTCATGACAGTCAAAGGAAATCAGATGCTCAGTTGTACAAGAAAATGAATGCAAAACCATAAAGCCATTATGAGACAAAAACAGCCATGAAGGATACTAGTGGTCTGTTCCAAACACCTACTGGCAGTAGAGGATATAGAACAAAAAGAAAGGATTCAATTAAGAGGCATGAAGATATTTTCCTCAATGGAAAGGTTGAAAAATGGGCAACAAGATAAAAATCAAGACATGGAAAAAGTAAGGATTGTTCCTGAATAACCTTGTAAAAGACAAAAGGAAGAAATGAAATACGCAAACAATTAGGTTTGTTACTGAAAAGGCAAACACTCAAGAAGAATCATTGCCAGGAGATACAATGACAACCTAACAGGATACTGAAGAATTTGAGAGAGCAGATGGTCAGAGAGGCCCAAACTTCATACTGCATTTCCTAAGCTGCTAACAAAAAGTGCATCAAATGCAGTTTTCACAGCACAAATGGAACATAATTTCAGTTTGCACTATCTATAACGCAGATAATGGCATGATGAGTTTCAAGTACTGTGGTGTTATTAGGAGATACCTTCCACCCCACACACCCAGTAGAGTCTTATTATAGAGTCATAGAATCATGAAGGTTGGGAAAGGCCTCCAAGGCCAACAAGTCCAACCAGATCTCCAAGGCTACCAACAAAATGCATCCCTAAACATCACAACTACATACAGTATAAATAATTCCAGGGATGGGGCTTCCCTGGGAAGCCTGTTTCAGTGCTTGACAATCTTTTTGTGACAAAACTTTTCCTAATACCCAACCTAAACCTCCACTGGTGCAGCTTGAGGCCATTCCCCCTTGTCCTATTGCTTGTTACCTGGGGAAGAGTAACCTCACCTTGCTACAGCCTCCTTTCAGGCAGTTGTAGAGAGTGATGACATCCCCCCTGAGCTTCCTTTTCTCCAGGCTAAACAACCCCATCTCCCACAATGAGCAAAAATTTTCACTGACATCTAAATTTATAGTTTTTCAACATATACATTAGCTATCATAAAAAAATACATATGCTTCTCCATAATAGAATGCATTCAACAGCTACCTGCAATTTCTGACCCTTCCTAAGAAGGAACAGGAAAGCCAGCTTCTGAAAGAAAGGAAAAACCGTGGATGTGACTTGCTTTCCAAACACTCCTTTTTTTTTTCTTTTTTAATTCTCCTGCTTTTTTCAGGCAGGTACGTAAAACCTCATAAGTCTCCCAGAACCTCTCTTGATTTCTCATTTGCTTTGCAAGATTCCTTAAGGAGATCAATTGGAGTACTTAAAGTAAACTACAGTACAGGCAAGACAAAGTCCTTGCTCTCTCTCAAACTGTTTTGGACAGTTCAGCCCAAAGTTGAAACTTTAGGGGCTTGGAACAAGTTGATCTTTAAGATGTCTTCCAACCCAAATCATCTTATGAGAATAATCTAGGGAATTTGCTGCAGCAGTTTTCTAAGACACACTTCAAAGATAAGGAAAAAGTTAAAAGGAAACATTCAAATAATTTTAATAATGAAAAAAAAAAAAGTGGATGCCAGGTCACCAAACTACAAAGTGTCTGGTAGAGTAATGCCAGGGATGAAGTCTGCTGTTGAAAATCCACTGCCCATGTTTATAAACAGCTCTCCCTCTACGCATGCAAAACAACCAACCAGCCAAACATATACAAGCAAAAACCACATCAACTTCACTTGCTGTGGATAGAAAGATGAATCTGACAAGCTCCTTCCAGGCAGGCTGATGGCTGAGGAGCAGAGCAGGCAGGGACTGAGCCTCCCCAGCAGCCTACTTGACAGGTCCTGTCAGTTTTCATTGCTGGCTTACCGCCTGCCCACCAGCAATTCTTGTAAATTCTGAAGATTTGGGTGAAGCACTTTTTGAAAATAAATATATTGTCTTTAGTCTCATATTTCTTCCCTAAAGCTCAAATTTTTCCACCAGGAATGTTCTCTATCCAGTTCTGGTCTCAAACACTTTTCCAAGTTTATCTCTTTCCAGCTACCAAATCCCCTAATCTCGTATGCAAACAGCCGTGGTTGTCCCTATAGAAAGGCTTCAGGAAACACCCAGCTACATCTACAGTTACATAAACATTGAGGAATGTGTGAACTGCATTACTCTGCAGCCTGTTTGGGGGTGCAGGTGCACAGAGCTGCAGACTGCCAGACTCTGTGGGTGGCAGGGCAGCCCAAAAAAGGCGCTGCCAGGCTGGAGGAGCCTCTACCGAGATAAGAGCACCTCCAAGTGCGAGATGCTGCAGATAACGGGGGGAGCAGCACAGATGGCTCACCCTGCCCTATGACACCCTGACAAGACAGCAACAGGACAAAGGGCAGGCAGGTGCTGGAGATAACACAGGGTCAGCTTTTAACAGGATTGGGGCCAGAGAGAAAAGAGAAACGAGACTGATTAATTGGGAGGCTATGAGGATGATAAATGGGAAGAACTTGGAAAGTAAAGAACAGAAGGGAATGCAAGGAGAGACAAATCAGGTGTTTGAAGGCACTCACAATGTAGTGAGGGAGAGCATGGGTGCTCTCCCTCTTGCAGGTAGGGAACAGCTAGAAAGGACCTCCTGAGGTCTTAATATATACTGGATAGAGCAGACCTTTCCCCATGTTTATAGCTCACTAACTGAGAATTTGGGTAATACTAATGCAACTCTGTGAAAGTTATGAATTCTGTTTGTGCCATTCTGAAACAATGCAAATAACTTTACTCAGGGCCTTTTCTTAGGTTGTTTTTCCTGTCTCTAAAATAGATTTCTCTCAGTACAAGGCAGGCAACAACCATTCCATTTCTCAGAAGATACCCGACACCAAAAGTGACCCCTAGATCAGAGTCTAACATGCATATCTACTAGTTTCCCACCCCTAACAAATGCTTATGAATAGTACAAGCAATAAACACTTCCTGTGAGTAACAGGAGTGTTCAGAGCTTGAGTGCAGGAGACTTTCGGAGCCAGATGTGATACTTGCATGATTAATAATGCCCAGTAGAGTTTTCTTCCACGAAATTACTTAACTGTTTTCTGAACTTGTTTGAATTTTTTATATTCACAACATCCTGCAGAAAGAACTCTACAGCTCTGCAACATGACGTGCAAAGAACAGGTTTTTTCTGATTTTATCACCTAGCAGTTTCATTTGATGTGCCTTATATCAACAAACAGGAATATTTCTCAGAATAGATATAAATAACATCACTAAGTACACCATAAAAACTGACCTCCTTTTTTTTTTTTTTCTACTCTTACATCTTCTCCCCAGTTATAGTACTTTCCTAAAAAACATGAACTCTAATTAATCTTAAAATTTTGAAACAAAGTATGCTTTTATTATGCATTTTGGTAAAGATTGTTGTAGTGGAGAACAGACTTGACTGAAATGTGTGTTATGCTTCCTTTTAATTATCTACTGTGCCTGCATTCTAAAATGGGTAAGCAATTCTGATCTCTGAAATACTTAATTAGATCCATCCATAAAAACCTTATATAAAATAGCCATGTGTTATGATAGTATCCAGTTTCCACACCACTTTCATGAGCAGCAATTTTTGACTCAGAGTGAGGGGCAGGTTACCTGCCTATGATCTCCATACATTTACTCATTTCAGAATCAAATTACAGAAATCCAGAACTTTTAACTGCTAAGGATTCAAATATGACATTTAGCACATTAAATTAACATGCTTTAGAGTTAACAGTTTAGGGCAACAGAGGTTTCAGTCCTTCTAAGCATATAACATTTCACCAGAACTACACAAAGTTCATTTTTGAGTGCATGAGCTATTTAGACAGCTTCTTACAATCTTCTCAGAACAGCAATATGTTTCATTCCTAGAACTTATTCTTTCACAATATCTCTGTTCAAAAAAGAAAGAGGTGGAAATAGTTGCTGGTCTGAGACTACATTTTAACAAAAACATGAAATGTTTTACTCTAACATCAAAGAATTTGATACTTCTCAGTTCTTCCAGTGCTCTTCTGCTACTGTGTTTGGGACTAACACAGTAAAACTACAAAGGTTTTTCATTCCAAGGTTTCCATCCTGTAATGACCACTTGAAAGAAAACTAAAGTCAGTTTTGTCTGCTCGCTTCCACAAAATGCTGAAGCATTTTCTCCACATGCAAAAGAGATGACTGACCACACACAGAGACCTCATCTGAGCATTGTGGCTTGGATCTGTAATTAGCAATGTTTTTACTTTGTTTAAGTTTGTTTTAAAACCAGGACACATTGGAAGGTTCTGACATCATTTGTTTAGAGTAGGACACAATGTATCCTAGTTGTTTCCTGTAAATCATAACAATTCATCATTCCCTGTGTCCAGTGATTTAGGGCTGCCAAGCACATGGAACAGCAAATCCGCACGTATTGCTGTCCTGATTCTCGCTGGGATAGAGTTAATTTCCTTCTCAGTAGCTGGTACAGTGCTGAGTTTAAGATTTAGCAAGAGATTAACCTTGATAACACACCAATGTTTCCATTGTTGCTAATCCAAATCAAGGACTTTTCAAGTTTCCCAAACTCTGTCAGCAGGTGCACAAGAAGCTGTGAGAGAGTGCAGCCAGGACAGCTGACCCAACTGCAATATTCCATACCATGGAACATCATTCTCTGTATATAAACTAGAACAGTCTGTTCCTGAAGGACTGCACCCCTGGAAAGGACCCATACTAGAGCAGCTCATGAAAAACTGCAGCCTGTGGGAAGGACTGGAGAAGTTTGGGAAAGACTGTTTCCTGCTGGAGGAAGCCCAGGCCGAGGAAGAGTTTGAGTAGCCTGCGCCTGAGGAGAAAGGAGCAGCAGAGACTGTGTGATGAACTGGCCACAGACCCCATTCACTGTCCCCTCCACTGCTGGAGGGAGAGGAGGCAGAGCAAATTAGCAGCAAAGCTAATCCCAAGAAAAAATAGACAGGTGGATGAAAGGTATTCTAAGATTTGGGTTTACTTTTCGTTACCCTGATCAGATTTGATCTCCCCATGTTGAATCTGTTTTGGTCATGACAGTGACTGATGAGTGATCTCTCCTTTTCCCTATCTCTACCCATGAGCCTTTCATTCTCTTCTCTCTCACTTGTTCAGCTGAGGAGGGAGAAGACAGAGCAGCTTTGGTAGGCACCTGTCTTCTGCTCAGGGAAGTCAGGTGCCCACCACAATCAGTTAAGCAGATTTGCTAACTTTTAGCTGACATGGTTAACTGAGAGTTAAAAATTTACCTGCAGTAGCTAAAGAAGGCAATGAAGTGCTGATGTGAATATTGAAGTGGAAATCTTATTGTCCCATCTGTCAGTCGTAAAAACAAACAATCCAACTCTATCACTGCCTTACCCTGCTGAACAGAGGAGGCTCATTTCCTTGTATTCTACTTGTACCCATTAATAGTCTATATTCTTTTAAGGCTGTCATTTCTTTGAGGAAAAATCAGCTTTGAGCTTAGTCCTTTTACACGTACTAGTGTAGTAGCTTTGACAAAAGCTACTAGGCAGTGTGTTCATCTGCCTCTGACTCTGAAATAGGTCACTACCCATTGCTCCACCTACATCAAAGCAGACCCCTCCAGAAGTGCCACGCCAGTCAGGGCCCACAGCTGGAGTGCTGAAGCCTGGAGCTTTTCATGTCCCATTTAAGAGCAGTGAGATGTGGCAGGAAAGCCTTTGGGCTGTACAACACAGGAGAGAAGGCTTTGCTCTGGTGAGTGGTGCTACTGGTCTCATATCAGACCTCTGGCCAAAGAGGGAAGGCCAGAGAGTTGGTCCCACACCACACTGCTGTAATTAAATTATGCAGCAGCTCACTCTTTCCATTTCTCTACCCTGACTTCATGCCTACCTTATATATGATGCCCCTGATACTTGCTAATGATAGGTAATAACCAGATGCCAGAGTAAGAAACTATCAAGTTTAAACATTGAGCAAGTATTTTACATTTTTTGAGGAAGTTATAAAGTCAGCATCAAAAGTCAATATTGCCTGCTAGTTCAAGTGAGTGCTGTAACCAGACTGCAGACTAAACCCAAGGCACTGTCAAGCAGAATGTAAAATGAAGGGTCTGCAAGAAAGGGAGCACATCAGAAATATGTCTGTATTTGAAGTTTTCTGACAATATTAAATAAACTCAAATTGAAAAATTACAGTCTTCCAAAACACATGCCCTGAAAAACTAGTTTAATATTTGCAGTCTGGTGCCTTTTTCATTGATTTAAAGAGAAATTGTTTACTGCTTTGTTTTGGAGGAATAGCAGACTGTGTGGAGCATCATTTGCTGTGTTTGAAAGTGACAAATACAGCCATAAAGAAAGGAAAACCACTTTCACTGCAGTGTTCCCTCTAATTCCCTCTCTTCATTCCCAATAATAATGCAGGGACATTAGAATGCTTTAAGAAATCATTGGAAATGCTGGTTCTGTGCCATTGTGTCATGGTTACTTCACAAGGTAGACAGTGGGAGAGTTCAATACCTCACCCCAGATGGAGGGATCTTTCAGTGATTCCATCTCTGTACACTAACACTCTTTTTGGAAGCAAACTACTGTGATCATTTGTTCATGGAAGGTTTTTTATAGATCAAAGTGGACTACAGTTTTAGCTTGGCTTTAGTCCACATTACCAAGTAAATAAAGGAATATATGTTCAACCTCTGCCCAAATTTCAAGGAAAAGTACAAATATTCCACAATCTTCATTCACTTTCAGAAAAGTTTGCCCCTGTGCTCCAAAAGGCTTGGCACCAAGTGCACATGTTATTCTACATGGTGTTATTCTACAAATAACACCAGCACACACACTGTGACTTCAGAGAGAAGTGATTTTTCAGTGGCAAAATGTGTGCCAAAAAAACAGTGGGGTTTTGGTGAATTTGCTTCTAGCTCTGATCTGGCAGAACTATGGCTGGTTAGAATTTTAAGTGTACTGCCAAAGTCCAAGGGAGTATAAAAAGAACATGAGTTTGTGCTGATTTGGGGAAAGTGGTTGCCTGTACAACTCTTAAAAGGTCATGAAAATGCAAAAATAAATTTTTTCTTCCCAATACCTATTTTCATTACTTTCCTGTAGAAACAGAAGCAAGTGGATTTGAGACATACCCTAAAAGAAATTAAATTCTGTTATAAAACCCCAAATTATTTCTGAATTCACCTAGAGGTACTCCTGAGGTCATTGCTACTCCAGTAATAGTAACCATCTCACAAAAGCTGAAGAAGACAATGAAACTGAGTGATGTCCCAAAGTGAGATATTAACTACATGAATTAACTGTAGAAATTAATTGTTACCGAGTACCTTGTGTAATAAGCTGATTGAGAACTGCTGATAAAGAATTTTCAGTAAGCTGTAAGGGAGTGAATAAAATTTGTTTTTCAGCACATTCTGACTTGCAAGCAAATAGCGCTCTTGCCCAAAGAGGTCTATATTTAGGTAGTAATAACCCTTTTGAAGACCAAAATTATTCTTTATCTGCAGCAGTCCAAAGGGCAAAAGGCAAATTATATGAATAATAAAACTTTTAATCAGAGTTCATGCAACAGTCATCAGTCTACCTTTATATACAGTTATATACTAAGTTTCAAGAACTACCTTTCATCATATGAGCTGTCAAACACTTCCTCCCTACTCACCAGCCGAAACAAGGGCTTTTCCCAGGCTTCAGTCTCACATACAAGCAGGAACAGCTGAGAAATACTCACGCTACAGAAAAGTAACTACGTCAAAATTACAATTTGAGTTTACTTTGGCAATAATTTCATGTAGCAGGGTATGAGCTTTTTTTAGTATTTTTTTCATTAACACACATGCAGATTTATATATCCACATGCATACAAATCTTCCTCTACTACAAATGCTCTTAAATGCTAGTTTCTTTGGTAGAATGTGCCACATTCATGATGTTCCCAGTTACTAGTTTTTGAACAAAAGATGATCAAGTTTCTCTTATCCCATCAGAAAAGTTTCTCTCCTCCTTATATGTAACATCTTTGGGGAATTTTGTCGAGTCCAAGGAAAAGGCTGAAGTTGAAATTTGAGTGGGACTGAGGGGGTAGGGAAAAGAAAACATACCATGTAACAAATTCCCTCCTGTTTTGATTACTGCATGTACAATGCCACCCAGGATACTTCCTAGAAACAGCATATTTGAAACCAGATATTACAGCATAGCAGGAATATCCAAGAGAAATTATGAATAAGTTATTATCTTCCAAATAATAGCACATTCACAGCCTGCAGAAGTTCCCCACATAACACAGGATTAAGGGCAACCAAGTTACCAAGCACAAGAGAATCATTTTTGGTGATGCTGCAGCCACAAATTCTCAAGGAATGTTTCTGTATGTGGACATAAGGTAGGCTGGTGAAACAGACATTTGAGTGTGTTCAGCATTGAGGCAGCTGATCACGTCTGCATTTATTTACACTGCAGTGCTCACACGAACACAAGGGACTTTTCAAGCTGATTTTGAGACCTGTCTTTGGCATCAACCACTGGTCCTGTGCCTTTCTTAGAAAAATACACATTTTGTAAACAGTGGCAGGAAACTGAAGTGAGAAAAACTCCCCACGAAAAATAAAGGAGAAAACTGGCATCACAAAAACACTATGCCCAAACAAAAGACTCAGCAAAATCCCCCCACCAGAGAACACAGGAACAGGATATTAGCACACTATGAAGCCATTGCAAAGGTACTCTGAAATGAACACATGTAATACCTTGCAGTGCTCTATGTGTGTATAAAATAGCTCCATTGATATTTGTGTCCTCCTAGGTTCTTATGATCAAGATAAAGAAAATGTTCCTTCAGTGCCCACCAGGTTCATCTAAAAGTCTCTTTTCTAGCTTAGACTACAGGGTCAGCCTTCACAGGAAAATGCTGAATTTTTTATTCAAGTCACTGATCAAATATGTACAAGTGGACATGTGCAGGCACTGGTCATGCTTTGGATTGCTGAACAATACCCAAAATAACTCACTTTCTTAATGAAATGAAACCTCCATACTCAGGTACAGTAGAAAATTTAAAGAAAAAAAAGTCTAATGAAAGTTAAAAGAAGTTTAGCTCTTTATTAAAACCTCAAAGCCCTTTCCTCAAACTTACTCACTTCCTACCAAAAGCACTCATTATAGGTTTTTAACAGCTACCTTTTCATACTTATAGGGCCAAATAAAAACTATGTGTGGTCACTGTTCCCATAACAAAGGATCATAAATTTGGGGCAAAAGGAAAGTTATATAGTCCCTGCTATAGACAGAAGGAGCTTCCCTGCTATAGACAGGAGGAGCTTTTCTTCTCACATCACAAAATCAGAATAGGTATGTCAAATTAAAGGGGTGCTCATGTATTTCTATAATGCTGGAAATCAGCGCTTTTAGAAGTGACTGGTGGATCTGGATACAGAGCATGAGGTAGTGTAAAAAAAAAAAATATATAAAAAAACCCTTCATTTTCAAAACCAAGCTTCTGGAAAGCCAGACCTCCTTATGATGTCAAAAGTGACAGAAAATCAAATGCTTATGAGTGGGACTCTTCTGAACCAGTGTGTAGCTCAATAGCACAATCCCACTGTAAAAATATTTACAGTTCCTCCTGTAAACCCCGTAAGTTACAAAAAACAGATGGAAATTTAATCGAAAAATACATGTTTATAAGTTAGCAGACCCTTAAAAAGAAATCTGACAGAACTGTGCTTTAAACCTACTTTAATGACATCCATGTAAATTTCAATATGAACTCCAAACCTACCAAAACTACCAAAACTTTGAAATGACACTATATTACCTTTCATGTTCTTAGCTTCATATTTGCAATGTATAAACATCAGGTGACTGATACGTTGATCAGACTTATGCAGGGGAAAGATGCTTCAAAACAGCACATAGTGTGTCAGTGTGCTAGTCACAAAAGTTGCAGCTAAGAGCTGTTTTCCACCAGTAGCTTGTATTTCAAAAATTCTAATGGCAATTCCCTATAGTAACCAAATATCTTTGTCCAGTAAACATTTCCTCATTTTTTTTTAATCAAAAAATATCTGCTGATCTAACATGCAGTTGCCTGTTGGGCTTCTCCAAGGAAACAGAGAGGCAGCAAAATAGCCAGGAAAGGCTGCATTGGCATTTTCCTCCCCACCCCAACTCCCATGATAAAAGCTGGCTTCAAAGCAACTGATGCATGAATGAGAAATGTCTAAACCCCAAGACTATTTAAATGCTACACAGCAGAGATTGCCATCCTGAAAAAAACTGCAGAAGGCAACATAAAACCCTGAATTGCAGGGGAATGAGCTCAGTTTCTCCAGGGACCTGATCTGCAGGATCCCACAGGAGCATCCCCCATAGGGGTAAGGTGCCCAGGAGACCTCACTGATCTCCTCCGTGCCACACAGGAGAGGAAGGGGGCTGCATAGGGAGCTCAGGTGGAGCACAAGCCTCAGGGAAGGTGTCCAACAGCAACTCAGAAACACTGGCTGGGCACCAGGAAAGAGGAAACCAAAACTCATCTGGAAATTGCCAGAGGACAGGAGGCACCTTTACATCAACAGCAAATGAAGGACCAAATTAAACAGGCACTGGTTACTCAGAAAAAAAAAAAAACCCCAAAGAAAAACAAACAAACAAACAAACAAACAAACAAAAAAACCAAGAAGGGAATTCCTGGGAATAACAAGACAGTTTTATTCCAAACCTTGGGAAGAAAATGGAGCAGAACCTCCTTGACTCTATTTCTAGGAATATGAAGGACAAAAACACCCTTGCAAATGGCAATAGAAATTTCCCAAAGGCAAAATGTGCCAAATCAACCCAGTTACTTCTGTTGAAGCCAGTGGCTCTGTGGATTGGGGCAGTGCAGCAGACACAATTTCCCTGACTTTAGCAGGCTTTTTGACACAGTCCTGCCTTAGCACTAAGCAGTCAAAAAAGAATCTTTTTGGCTCCAGCAATCAGGGAGGTGGACAAGAGGGCTCCCACATAAATGAGCCCATAAAGGAGCTGACAACCAACTCTTGAAACCAAATAAAACCAAATGCAAAGGTCTTATGCCTATGTATACAAGGGGAACTTACAGGCTAAAAACCAGCTTTGGAACAGATGTCCTGGGGGTCCCAGTGAACACAAATAAGCAAGACATCCTTGCAATGATGAACTGTACAGTGGGCTGTGTTGGCATGAGTGCATGCTAGCACTGGGAAACCACCAACATTTTCTATGTGACATTCCTGATGCCTCAAACAGAAGCCCTGTTCCTGGTTTTCAGCTCCCCTGCAACAATTAGATTTAATTTTTTTTTTTAATGATGGAGAATACAATGACCTATGAAAAGAGGTGGATGAAGCTGGGTATGTTTGGACTAGAAAAGAGAGGCTTCTTAATGACTTTGGGGATACCCATGGAGAAAAGGTACCAAGATCATCTCAGTGGGGCACAATGAAAGGAGTCAAGGCAGTGCCATCAGTTGCAGCAAGAGAAGTTGTATCTAGACACATTTAAAAATCCTACAATAGGAGTCTTCAGATGCTGGAATATGCTTGTCCAGAGGGGCTGCAGAGTCTCCCACTGCAGAGATCTTCCACACTTGAGTGCACAAGACTGAGCAATCCGATTTTATTTTGAAGTCAGCTCTGCTCAATGCAGAGACCAGCCCTCCAGAAGTCCAGGGGCAAGTCTGAATCTCTGTCCTCAACAACAAAATTCTATGGTAAACAGAAGTTTGGGAATAAGAACAAATAGGGCTACAGTGTGCATAACTGCAGAGAAACTGAGTCTCCATAATGCCTACAGATGATAAGGTTGCTTATGGAAACTGTTTTCATGAAGTCTGAAAACTTTCTCAGAGAACATCTATTTTCTGCAGTATTTCTATTTATATAATAAAAAATTAACTTGAGCAATGTTGATTATTGAAACACAAGGATTTCTTTACTTCATCCTAATGTTCTGGATTTTGCTTGTAGCATATGCATAATTATATTTTTACATATTATAATTCTATTATAATATTATATAATTATATTTTAAATGATAATTTGTAAAACAAAACAAACCCTATGCCTTAACTTTTTCAGACTGCACAAAGCTTGTTTCCAACAAACTGCATTTTCAGCTACATACAACAGACCAATTGCACAACATAATTCACTCTTATGTAAAACATACATGTGGAGAGAGATATGAATACATCTCTATCAATAAATGAAAATATATATATATATTTAAAGAAAGTGCATTGAGAGACATATGGGATTTTCTTCAGAAAGGTAATTTCTTTGAATGTTGATCTGTGACGTCACTTGAGCCCTTGACAAGATCACACACCTTTCTATTTCAGTCAGTTCAGGTTCAGTGCCACACTTACTCTAGAGATTTACAGAATAAGACATAAAAATATCAGTCCATTTGCAGTTTGTCTTCACATAGCACAGTTTTTCCCATGGTGATTCTTTAGACAATCTCACCAGAATAATGAAAGCAGCATGCAGTTTTAAAATAGTAAAATGTTTTAAATAAGTAACATGTATAACTCTGCTACTCTCTAAATGGTAATTAGGTTTTCTATTGCATGATGGGGTGGGGGACAGAAATCTATCGCTGCAAATGATTAGCATCTATTTTTCTTCTTTAAAGAATTTAATATTACTACCTAGGTCCAACACAGAATTTAAAGTGCAATTCTTAAAATCACAGATGGGTGGAGAACTACAACCACAGTAGCAAGCAACAGATCTCCCCACAGACATCAGCATGGGCAAAGCTTTATCAGCAGTACCACCATTCACTGCACCAACAGATGCCAGTGCTCAAAGGCAGTGAGAAAAGTGACAGCAGCGTTAGAGACTGGATCTGCATCTGCACGTGTCTATCACTGAATAGTAAAATTACTATCTCCTTAAGCACTACACTTTGAAAGCAAAATGGCTTTTTTTAGCTTGATATTATTTTACAGTAGCTACTTCCTAATTCCTTGGAAGAAAGCAGTCCCTGAACAAAAGAAATTTCAAAAGGCAGAGATTCATATTAAGCAGGGAACTATGTGAAACAAAAGTATGAAGATACTTTTAAAAAATAGTCTCACATAGGTCTGAATATTAATTAAAGAAGTAAGCCTCACTGATCCAATGTAATTTTACTGCAATGTTTTAAAAGCAAAACTTTTTTAAAAACAGATTCAATAAATAATTGAAAAAGAGAGTTTATGTTGCCAGGCAATACGATCACCCCTACACAACTGAGACAATATAAAACTTTGGGAAGAAAGTATCAGGCATTTTTTCTTTCTACTTTATTTATACAAAAAATCCATAGTACTGCCTCTACCCTAAATGCCAGCATTATATACCTTCACATGAGAAGTGCAAAGCTGTATACTTTTCCATTAAAACTGCAAATTCTGTTTCTACTCAGTATCACAGAAAGAAGTTGATTCTTCTAGAAGTATTTTTGAGATGCACACAAAGTCTTATAACAGCCAGATGTTCTACAGTCATCGGCTCATTCATTGCACAGAATCATTTCAGTCCTTTGCACAGTATTGCCCTCCATCTCTTCTGATTTTCACCCATCTTGTTACCTGATTAGGGATTTGCCCTTAAAAGAAAGGGCCCAAGTTTCATGTAAGTCAGAGTCCACTCACTTACTGTATTGCTAAAAACAAGTTTAAAACCAAGGTACATACAGCTTCCAAGAAGGAGTGGGAAGACAAATGAAAATAGATTTTATACTTGTAGTTACCCTTGCCTAAGTGACTGCGTATCTCAGTGTTCCCACAAGGACTGTGAATATAACATTCTTAAAACTTTAACAGCTATAAGAATGTAACAGCAGGTTATGTGCTCATCCAATCTATTTGAAAAGCTTTTAAAATCAGAGGCATCAAAATGAGCAATACCTGTATCTTCATAAACACCAGCTATAAAATCCAACCAGCTTACCATGGAGAGTTATAGCAAATTGTCCCATTATTTCATGCAAGTCTTTCTTGGTTACAAGAGAGCTTAAACTGAAGATTTCAAGATGCAAGAAAAGCAAACTGGGAGTTTTACTACCCTACATGCCTTCCTTCATTACAGCACTGGAGCACAGCTCTCAAGTGCTGCTTCAAAAGCTTACAAAGCTAGTGACCTAAACACAGAACCAGGGAGTCTCAGGTTTAACATCCCCCCGTGGTAAAACAACGAATTTGGCAGCAGTTTAGAGGTAAAGCAAAGCTGCTTGTGCAGTCATCATGAATCACAAAGTGAATCACACTCCAAAACTCAGGTTTGAACTGACATGCCCATGCTGGAGACCCGCAGCACAGATGGGAGCAGAGACAGTCTTCACACAACAGCCCCTGGTTTAGAGGGGAACAGCCCAACAGGAGCAAGGTATCCAGGCTCTGCTCCAAAACCTGGCACACCGTGCAGCCCTGTGTGAGTCAATGGACTGCTCTCAGCCCTAGAAAACCCAACTACTGCCCCTCCCCAGCCAAGCTCCTGGACTCTGCAGGCAGGGCTGCAAGCGCTGCGATGCGACTGCGGCTTAACCGCAAGCCTGTGGAAGGTTTCATTTAATCGGGTTCGGGGAGCATGAGCTTCATTACTCACCAATTATGTTTTCATAACAGACTTGCAGATGTGACTAAAAAGAGTAATGGAAAATAGAAAACCAGAAGATGCCTCTCAGAAGTGTGCACATACTCTTTATATCACGTGCTTAAAAAAGTCTAAATAACTCAGTGAAAAAAAACCCTGAAAAATGTTGTGGATAAAGAAGATTTTCACACTAAAGGAACCAGTATATTCAGCATCTTGTACATTTCCTATGTTGTTTAATTTACAGTCACTCACCCCCGACACCCCAATTATTTTCCCCACCTGTAAAATGATGGTTCTATAAATAACTTGGAAAGAGACCACAAAATCCTTCAAAACTGAATGTCTAAAACATGCTTTACACAGAGACACATATGAATATTTGAGTTTGTTACACACAGAGTGTCTCATCATCTCTGTACCACCTCAGGTGGCAATTTATTGCCAGAGTAAGTGCTGCACTGTTAAGACAGAGCAAACACTGAATCAAAGCCACTTCCCTGAAGTATTACTCCTACTGTGCCAAATGAGTTAGAAAGACAAATTTGTTATTTGTAAATAAAGGAAACATTTATCAAGATATTATCTTTAAGATGAAAACCGCAGAAATTTCCTCTCATGCTGGCTCCCCAAGCTAGAAAAAAACACCCCAACCTAATCAAAGAGGAAGTTTACTCACTCAGCAATCCTTAGAGCAGTATGTTTCAGACTACTTTAAGAAAAGGTCTGTTCATCCAACAGTCACACAGATCCTTCTGCAAGGACATTAATTATTTTCCATAAGAAGAGTCATATTCTGTCTCTCCATGACTTCCTTTTCATAAATTCTGTGTTTTCATTAACATTCAAAGAAGGCATCAAAGCTTGGCTGTTCACCACTCTTATTTGCTCCCTGAATGAGATAAGACTTTTTTTTTGGTCTTAACAGTAGATTTTAATAAGCAGGTGGAATTTTTTCTGCTTCAGTTTGCCTGCAGCACAGAACTACAGCCTTAAGCAACTGTACTCAATAACATTATGATTTACTCTATTTCTTTATATTAATTGACTGCCATAGGCTGCTATACTAGCATTAAAGACAAAATCATCACCATAAAAATATAACTTCTGACAAAGTACAGAAGATATTCCATTTTAAGCTTTACCTCACATCTTTACATCAGCTTATTTATTTCTCATTTAAAAAAAGAGTCCTGTGTGTCAAGAATTTACATCTTTGCCTTTACAGAAAGATAAAGAATTAATCATGTGCTTGTTCTGGGTTGGGTTTTTTTTGCTTTTCTTTTTTTTTTTTTGTTTTGTTTTTGTGAAAGCCACATGTTTTCTACTGAACATTTAAAGCCTTTTCATTTTACCCACAGATTTGAGGATCCAGTTATAAAGGACATGCAGTTAGCTTTGATAAATTTACCTGTTGAGAATACAGATCAAGTCTGAGGATCGGAAAATTAAATATTCTAGCACACAGAAAACAGGTGCAAGGCTGTAAAAACATGAACTAGCAACACACCCTATTTCAATCACATATGCTCATGGTCACACAGTGAAGCACTCCTCTAACTCATGATCAAAGTTCAAATTCAAGATCATTTGACTGAAGGGAGGCTATGAGGCTCTCATAAAAAACCCCAAACAAACAAAACAAAACAAACCCAAACAAAGCAGCACCTGAAACAAGTCACCTGAAACAATATCCTTCCTTAAAAAACAAGGTCCCTAAGAACCCAGAGGATCTTAGCAGGAGGAACATTAACTTGGCAAATACATACCTTATTTCATATTTTGGGAACATAAAGATACCTCAGACCATTCTCTTCCTCTTTCTTCTCCTTTCAAATATAGTGGCTTCGTGGGGGTCCACTGCATCCACTGTGCTCATACCTCCACTAAACCATTCCAGCTCCCTACCCCACCTGACCAAACACAACAAAAGCAGGGGTAGCTTCTTGTCTGGTTGGCAAGTTGAGCTGGCTCTCCATAGATTCTGCCAAGTGCCACACACAAGATTGTGCTTAACAGAGTCACTGAATCATACTCAGCCAAAACTTCTCTGTACCCTGCAGTGACATTAACCCTAAGCAAGCACTTTACCTTATTGTTTTGTGACATTTTTGTTGTCATAAGGCAGCCTCATCCACCTCCAGCTTACCATCATCATATGTGATTCCCATCTTTAGGCACTTTATTCACCTCCTCAGTTACTTTTATAAAACCATTAAAAAATAATAACCACAACAAAGAGTATTTATCAGGAAGGAAAGCACTACCAAACACTCAAAAAAAAAAAAAAAAAAAAAAAAAAAAGCAAATACAAAACTACTGATGATTACAAGTAAATAAACAAAGCTAAAGGTGAGGCAAAAAACCAAGATTAATTTTAAACTACAACAAACTTAATGACAACTGTAAGATATCAGCATTAAGGTCACAAGATATTTCAGGAAAACTTTTGAAACACATTGATTGCATCATCAGCATGTTGGCAGGAATCACCACACTGCTTACTCAGTACATGTCAACTGTTTTCCTTTTACTGAATCATGCTCTTAAAGAAATGTACCATCAGGGAATGTGGCTTTTGTGCTTGAAACCCAAACCAGCAACACTTAAACTGCTGCAAAACTGTTGCCTCTCCTATGAAGGTCCTCACAACCTTCCTCTCGGTAAAAAACACATAGAATATTGGTCTACAGCAGCTGGGGCTTCAGTAATTCCTGCTTCTGTATTTCTTTTCTCCTTTTCTGTTATGAGAAGAGGGGTTGGGAGGTAAACCTCCTGAAGGGAAATGCTTCATTCTGCTAAAGAAGATTGTTACAGGAGACAGAACCTTTGCTCTGCAAAAGCCTCATTGCAGAGATTCTGTTTTAACGGAGAACTTGGGCAAGAAGATCAGACACCAGCTGCTAAGACACAGCTACCCAAAGAAATTTCATACTTTTCATCCACCTGTTTCTTCACCACAGTCAAAACTAGCACCAAGTCAACCCTTTCATTAACACCTTTGACTCACCAACCTGACAGAAAGTTCAGCAGAAATCCAGCCAGTTTGTTTTTTGGGGATTTTTTTTGCTCTTACAACTTTCAGATTATTTACTGAGCTGAAGCAATTTGTGGAGGGATGCAGTGGAAGTCACAGAAAGTAGATAGTGGGAGAAGGCAGTCAAAAGTGGTATGAAGAGACTTCTCCTCTCCCAATAGCAAGAAGTATTAGTGACCTCACCTTGTCATGTAAACATTCTCATAAGGAAACAAAATTCCATCCAGCCTGGCACTTGACCTTCCTGAGCAGCAGCACCAGCATACCAGGCAGTAGGAAAGCAACTCAGGGAAGCATGCAGGAAGACACAAGGGGCCAACTGCCCTTCTACAGTGAGTCATCACCTATAATATTGCCCCCACTCCTTGTTAATTAATAGATCTGATGTTTTAATGTCAAACAGATACTAGATCTCTGATTAATGCTTTATTTCCATGCTCACAAGCTTTCTTTTTTCAAGATATTGCTGAGCATCCCTGTAACATTACTGAGACTTCCAGCTAGGCTGCTTAAAAGCCCTCATAGAAAATGAAAACTGAGGACTTAGGAAGCTTCAGAATTCACACTACCAATGCCACCTCAATCCAGTTCTTTACAGAAAGACAGGGAGAGAAGCTGCAGAGTCTGTTTTGTGGACTTGCAGCCACTGCCCTGTTGAGCTCAAAGGACTGGTGCTCAAATTCCTCTCTGCAGGGCTTGTACTACATGACTGCAACAGCTGAGAGCTGTGCAAGCATTTGAAGCACTGCAGGACCATGCTCTTCAGACTTTGATTCCAGCTTACCAGGGAGGCTTTTATCCTGAAAACATGTCCAAACAGCTCTGATCAATAACACGAACAGTTTCCAAGCTAGTTACTTTGTACAAGAACAGCACAGCTGCATTAGTATGGTGCTCCACCAACACCAAGGGCTTGCTGTTCAGCAGGATTAATTAGTCTGGGCAGAGCACTGCACTAATGTGATTATATAGCTTATAGTACCTGAGCTGGCTCATTCATCGTTTCTATTCCTTTGCTGATATAAAAAGAGCTTAGGTTTTGCTGTTTTCTTAGCATCTAAATAATCCCAGCACTTTTTTTTTTTCCTTGGAAGAGATAGGAATGAGACTTGGAGAAGACTCAAAATCAGATTTTCCTAATTAAAATAATGCATCTCCTGCCTTCATAGCCTCTCTCCACTATTATTATCCTCTTCTAATCACTTATTTTGCTTGTATCAACTACCTATGTGCCGGCAAGTCTTCCCTTGACATCAGGAATAATGATGTCCAGCCATAATCAATGGTGACAAGAGCTGGAAAACGTTGTCCTTGAGTGGAATAGAATCATCACTGCACTCCACTCCTCTTTTTTTCCAGGCAGGGAATAAATACCACAGGAGATACTTGCTCAAAAGAGGGGCCACCTCTCAAAGCAATGAGGGTAAAGCAAGAATACAAACCACAACCTCCTCATCCACAGTCTGGGGCTCCTGTCAGGACATGGAAACAGAGACCAGTGTGAGGCACACCAGGGACCCAGACTTTGCCCTAGTCACGGGAGCAGCACTAGAAGAACTGACTGAAGAACCTAAGTCCTGGCAAATGCAAGTGTGCTGGTATGTTCAAAGTGTGCTTCTTGGCTCGAGCCTTTCTGAGGCATCCTGTATGAGGACAATGCTCAGGGCAGGCAAAAAAACCCTAAAAACTAAAAAACATAAAAAACCCACCCCAAAATCAGCAGCCACAAGCAACTGACAGCAGTTGAAGAACAGGAAGGACTGACGAAAGCCCCACTGCTGGCAGTACCGCTCTTTCTTCTCAGTTTGCCTGTAGCACAACAGAATAGAAACAGAGGACTAGCACAGCAACCAGCAGTATCTCTGGCCCCTTCCCTGCACAGACACACCTGCACACAGCCAGGACCCAGAGGTACAACACAGCAGGGCAGTTCCCACACACAGACCTTGAGAGCAACCATATCCTTCTGACAGAGCAAAAAGCAGTGATAGCAACAAGATCATCACTTCTTCACATTTCCAAAAGTATTTTCCTTGCTCAATAAGCATTTTTTTATCTTTTTAGTAATAGTATATTGGTTTAAATACTAAGAGTTTCAATAGCCTTTCTATTTCCCTCTTGGTTTAAGTTTCACCCTGTTTTGTTTTTTTTGTTTGTTTTTCTCCTAATAAAAGAGCCAGCTGAAGAAAAACTGATTAAAATTTCTAGAACAAAACTTGGCTAAGAAATGCTGTAAAGTCATGGCATTTCACTGCTTTGTGATTGCAAATAATGTTGTACTGCCTGGACTTCTAAACATGCATGTCAGCTTAAAATTTAAAACAGTAAATGGACAAAACACCTCTAAGGTATCTCCCCTCTCAGCTTTAAGTCAGCATGTTGACAGGACAGAGCCCTTCAAAAACAGAAATGTAGGGAAGAACAACCTTATTTTTTGGCATTCTTTTCTTTTAAAGCAACTTGCTTCCTTCTCTAAAAAATACCCACAAGAGTAGTTTCAAATTTTGAGTTCTGGATATATAACAAAGCGGAAAATGCAGAGGCAAATTCCAGGCTCAAAGAGTATGAAAGCAGAAAGATTCTTTATGTTTGCATCTCCAGCATGCAACCACCAGGCACAAAGGGAAGAACTTTAAGGGATACTTCTGGCTTCTGTGCATTTAGAGTACAAAAGTTCATACTTTAAAAAGATACAATTTAAAACTATTTAAAGTTTTAAAACTAGGCTAAAAAGACTGCAGGCTGTAAATCCATCTTGACACTAAGGTAACAATATTAAAATGGGGACTAAAGCTTGCAAAAAGACAATGCGAAAAGAAACAGAAAAGGCCAACACGTGAAACAATGTGAAGCAAGTTAGCACAGAACAGAAACACTGTTTTACTGTCAATAGAAAAAAAAAAGCATTCATTGAAACAGACAAAAACCAAACCAGGCAAAGTACTGCAAAAATACTGAAGCAAGTAAGGAACCAAGATGCTAAGGTCACATAGTGATTTAAAAGGAAAAGAAACTCCCAGAAACACCATGTAGTATTGAGGACTTAAACTGAGGTATGAAGGAAAACAAAGATCTGGCACTCCTTGTCATTTCCTATGGTTAAACAGTCAAAACTCTGGTTTGGGGAGGCTACTGTGAAATTGATGCTGTGTGGAAGTGAGGAGAAAGAGGATGGAAAGGAAAGCAAAGAAGAAATCAAAAAGATGCTGGCTGTATGTTTGTATGTACATGCACATGCAAATCCACATGTAATAAAAGGTAAATCAGACTAGCTGGCACACAGTGGGTCCAGCAAGACAGCAGCATTTTAAGTGTTATCTTCCTCCTCCTGTTTACTTGTTGCAGTCTTCTGCATCACAGAATCATGTACATCAGGTCTAGAGCCTCATTACTTCTAAATACTTTTACATGGCAATTTCACATAGCTGGTAAAAGAGTTTGCTGGTATTTGTAACTTTCCATATGCCTCAGGGAGGCTGCATGACTAAACCAGTAGACAGCATTGTCTCTGCACACTTCAAGATGTGGTCTGTATCATGTACTCCTAAGAGTTTCTCCCTTCAAAATGCCTTTGCATTGGAACATACTGCCTACAACTTATAACTATGCTACACAATTTGCTGAAATAGGTAAAGTGACATAAGGACTCCAGAGCACAGAAGACAACTTGATAATTGTGAGAACTTACTATCTGATGCTCCATGTTATCACAGCTCACTTTTCAAAGCACTCTGTACAAACACACAGTTAAAATAAATAATTTTAAATACTGCTAACCAGATTCCCAAAATACTGAAATACTGGGCAGTAAGTCTCACGTCTATCTCATTTCCATCACTACAGAACATGAAAAATATACTACTAATTAATTCATAAACCCTAATCTCTGCAGGCAGCTGAAATTGCCAGTTCGATAAATAAACCAACCAGCACTGATGGGAAGTTGAATTGTATTATCAAGGAAATTCTTCTTCTGCCAGAGAAACCTGTCAAGCTCTGCCCATAACAGCATTACCTAGACACAGTTTGGAGAATTTCCATAGGGAAAGATTTAAACCGGTACCTGAACCAACCGAACAGCAGGATCGAAAAAAGGCGGTTGAAGGAATTTGTCAAAGCACGCAGAGCTCTGTCGCTTTACCACTAAACATAAGCCGACTGTGTTTCGCCAAATGCCCTAAACTCTTTAGCCGGCCGGTATCGCTGAATAGCGAGCCGCACGCACCCGACACAGACCGCGACACCTCTGGAGCGCTGCACCGCACCTGCCCCGCACCCGCCCGGCGCCGGGCAGCGCCTCTGCCGAGAGTGCGGCACGGGCAGGGCGCCGTGCCCCGCCGGTCCCGCACCCCGCGCAGGCATCCGACACTCACCGCCCGAGCCCGGGACGTCCCGTGGAGAGAGCAGGCGGACCCGCGCCGCTCTTCCTCCCCCGCGTCGCTGTCCCCAGCCCCGGTGCACCGCGAAGCGACCCATAGCCTGCCAACCCTCGCCGGGCTTTGCTTGCTCTCCGTTTTTCGGCGCAACAGCTGGAGAACCTGGCAACACCGGGAGGGAGGGAGGCGCAGCCGGCACGGAGCGGGCAGCGCGGGGCCGCAAGCGGGAACGCACCGCGGGATGCGAGGATGCAAACGCGGGCGACGCCGCCGACCTGCGCTGCGGCTACCGGGCGACAGCCGGCCACAAAGACCCCCTTCCCGCAGGGAGGAGGCGCCAGGAGGGGTCAGGGGTCCCCCGACACCTCCGCCAGACGCGGCAGCGACCTGTTGCCCCGCGCGGGAGTGCGGAGGCGCATCCCCCGGAGCGGGACCGGCAGCCGCCACCACCCACCTCTTTGATCTTCTCCCTCCTCTGCCGGACCTCAGGGTCGGCGGGCTCCTGCCCCACGGCTCCGACGGGCTGGCGGAAGAGGCGCTGAGGCAGTCCGGGGGCGCCCGCCTCTTTCCTGCCGCGGGCGTCCTGCAGAAGTTTCTCCTTGTCCTGGCGGATGTCTCTGCGGATCTCCTCGGGCAGCTTCTGCAGCGTCTCCTTGGCCTCCCGCAGAGCCCGCTCGTGGTCCGCGCGGATCCGCTCCAGGCTGCCCGCGCCGCCCGCGGCCGCCGCCGCCGCCGGGCCGCCTCCGGGCTGCGGAGGGGCGCGGGGCTGCCCGCCGGGCGGCGGCGGCGGCGGCTGCAGGGCGGCCGAGTGGAAGAAGACGCCGCTGAGAAGCTTGGAGGAGTCGGGTAGGAAAAAGATGGCCCCGAAGCAGAGGGTGATGAAGGCGCTGAACACCAGCAGCAGCACGAACTTCTCCGTCAGCCGGAACGCGCCGGGGCCCGCTGCCTTCCTGCCCCCGCCGCCCGCGCCGCTGCCCGCGGGGCCACCCAGCGTCCCCGGCCCCGCCGCGCTACCGAAGAGCGGCAGCAAGCTGGCGGCGGGCATGACCCCCGCGCCGCCTCAGCCTCAGCGCCGCGCAGGCACCGCACCGCACCGCACCGCGCCGGACGGCTCGGCTCCGCCGCCCCCTCCCCGCCGCGGCTGCACAAAGTTTCCCCGGGCGGACGCGGCAACTTTTCCCTTCCCCGCGGCCGCGCTCCCTCTGCTCCCCCGGCGGCAGCGCTCGGCAGCGTCTGCGGGGCGGGCGCTGTCAGCTCCAGCCCATGCTGCCGCCGGGCCGCGCCGCGGGTGCCGCTCCCCGCTCCGCCCGCGCGGAACTGCCGGGCGGCCGGGGGCGGGGCGGGCCGGGGCGGGGCCGCCGCCGGCCCAATGGCGGGGGGGGCGGGGCGCGGGCGCTGCCGGACGGCGGCTCCCGGGGCTCGGCCGCGGGATGCGCTTCCCCGGCGCTGCCGGACCCCCGCGGCCGGAGGGGCTCGGCGGCGGAGGCGGTGGGGCCCGCCCGCTTCGGCCCCGCGGGCGGCGGCGGCTCGGGGCGGGCGGGTGCGCGGCACCGGCAGATGCCGGCAGCACGCCCTCGCGCACCCACGTGCGCCCCGGTGCGCGCACACGCGCGCGCGTGTAACCCCACGCGGGCGCGCGGCGGGGCCCTGCGCGCTCACGGGCGCGCGTGCACAGGCGGGCACACGGTGACTGGGGCGTGCGCTGGGCCGGGGGCGGTGCGAGGGGAGAGGGGGCACGGCGAGGCCGGGACAACTCCCGACCCACTGGACAGGATGAGCCCTAACCCGCTCTTTGCAAGAAGAAAAGCGTGGTTTTTTGTTTTTGTTTTTTTTTTTTTTTTTAGGTAAAAGGTGCACGTTTTCCAAGGAAGTAAGACATATATCTGTGGTAATGTGAAAATCCGACTTTTCATCTACGCTAGTACAAATGGAAAAGACCATCGTGTGTCGGCACAAGGGAGTGCCGTGTTTGAGAGCGGGTCAAATTGCTGCATCAAGCTCCCCAAGCATTCGGTGAGAGGGAAAGTTTCAAAAAAAAAAAAAAAAAAAAAAAAGAGACCGTTTCATTATTTTTGCCCGTGTTAAAGAGCACTGCAATAAACAGCTGGCATGTGAGAAGAATAAAATGTTGTGTCACTTTAATAGAAAAAGGGAACCCAGCCAACACCCAGGGGTTTATCTCCAACTTTTTTTGGAACGCACTCAGAGTCTACCTAGAGTTTCACAGCAGTTCAGCACTGTAATCTTCAACATTTCCCCCCAAATGTTAACTACACAGTCAGAAAGAAAACATTTGTTCCCAGAAATTCAGATGCTGAGGTTGGTTCGTTTGCGTATTTGCATGACTTTATTTTGCAAGTGAAGAAAAAAAAAAACGACGGTAGAGGGAAGTCTGTGCTTTAAGCAAGGGCTGGGAGAAGGCATTGTGTAAGCCTTACAGACATGATTTTGAAAATGGGCTTGGCATGGATCTAATTCTGCTCCCAGTGGAATTAAGAGGAGTTTTACCATTGACTTAATAGGAATAAAGCAAGGCTGCTGCCCAGTGCTTTTCCAAATCCCTTTCTTTAGAAGTAAGAATATATAACAGATTAATTAAAAACAGGTTCAGGGAAGACAGTTATATAGAAATGTTGGAATGGGTCCTGCTAAACTCCCTTAAGTATATAAGCAAATGCTTCTGTAAAATTTCAGGATTACACATGAAACTGAAGGATCAGGGGCCCAACTTCATACTCAGTGAGATCAGTAATTTAATTTCGTTTTTATTCAGGTTTTCTTTTAAATCCTATCTTTTTTCCTGAGTTGCATTTTCCCACATTTAGATGTGAAACTGTTGCTCAAACTAAACAATAAGCACTCCGACTTTGACACACATTTCCCAGAAATGTTTAACGTAGCCCAATAGCTGTGCCAAGACAAAATTGTTTAGGGTTGAAGAAATCAGACTGCTTGGAAAAGGAGATAAGAATCCATGGTGGTTTTTTTTTTTAAAGCAACATTTAAGGTAGCAAATACGGAGTTTAGCTGTTGAAAGACAGTTGACTAATGAGAAAGCTTCCTAAATGGTGAAATACCACTCTCAGCTTCAGCGAGCATATTCTGCTTCAATCACTGTGGATGTGGGTGTGCAATATTTTCAACAGATTGCCCTCAAAACTCATCACTACTTATATGATAATATTTGGAGGCAGAAGTTATTGCTGGAAGAAATGCCTTCCTTCAGTATTCTGAAGTCATTCCTTAGGTTGCCATATTTCTGTAGCACTTCATGAATGGATGCAGGAGTAGAAAATACCATCACATGGGATTCTGTTCCTGTGTCTCCTAAAATGAGGCTCTTGGAACCCATCAGCCTTTTGCCTTCTTTTTGGTGTTCATCCTAAGTGCTAGGGGCCATGTGTGGACTCATGCCAGGGGTTTCATTGCCACGCCCATCACAGTTTTTGGGACATCCTGAGCTTTAGGGAAGATATGCAAAGATGGAAATTGTTAAATTCTCAAGTCTTTGTGATGAGATGATCATTCCTCCTCTGAGCAGGACATAAAATTTTGTATGCAGAGTGTTCCTGTTGTTAGCATTTAATGTTACAGTTACCAGTAAGGTCATGTGGGAACTATTCAGTAAGGCTATTGAAGCATGTAAAGTTACTGGCATACAGAGCTGTTCACTACGTGAGGGCAATGGAGACTGAAATACAAAAAAAACTGCTTCAACACAACAGTGATATACAAGTTCCTTGGGCTTTTTGTCACTAATTTGTATCAGGAACAAGGTACTCCAAGGACCATGAAAATACAAGGAGTAGCTCAGAGTAAAATACCTTTGATTCCAAGTACTAAAAAGAAGGGCTTTACAATGCTCATTTTCAACTGGCTGTGTCCAACAGGCAGTTCAGCTATTAAGTCAAACCATAGGCACTTAAATCGTGTCCAAAAGTCCAAATAAAATACAAACAAGGGAATCAGCTTGGTGTCTGTATTAATCTGGAGACAGCAGTGGAAAGCCTGCACCAGGACTTGTACTGGAAGAGCCTCTTTGAATACAACTCTGTCAGCATATCCACCTAGTGGATATTGAACTGCCTGCTACTTTGGGTTGGGTTTTTTTACTAATCAAGCTGCATTACTTCCTGGATGACATCAGCTAAAATGGGAAAAAATAAGTCTCTGGGCAGTTGTTTTGCGTGCTGGATAAGGCTGGGTCCTACCCAGCTTGCTTGTACCAACAAAACACTGGACTGCATCCCTCCCATGGAGAGAAATACTGTTCCTGTGGATTCAGCTGCAGAATCAGGAATGATTTTCCAGCAATCATGCATAGGTCAAACATTTATAGAAAGGTAGAACTGATACATGAGAAGTGGTGAGAGGAAGATTTGCATAATAAGGAACAAGACTCCTTTCTGTAATAAATGTTCTGAATGGGAAATTTGTTGCATACTGACTAAAACACTGGGGGAAAAAAAAAACCAACAAAAACTCTTACCATAGCCTTTTCTCTCTCTTTTTTTTTTTTTTTTTTTTTTTTTTTTTTTTTTTTTTTTTTTTTTTTTTTCCCAAATCAGCTTATACCTAATTTGTCATGGTTCCAGCCTTAGATCTTGTCTAGTGATAAGGAATTAGCCTGCTTGGTCTGAAAGATACATGCAACAGACAAGAAGAGAATTAACAGTTATCCCTCTTTTAGGCCCATTCAGCTGAGACAGAGACACCTCTGACTGATGCATATTTTTGGACAGTGAGTTTGTAACAATTGCCACTCCCTTGCAAGGGGCTCCCAGTGTTACCTTCTAGTTAAGACTACTGTAAAAAAGCACTTGACAGATTCTTTTTGAAATGCAAGACTTTTACGCAGCTTTCAGAGATACTTTTAACATGCTTGCCTTTGGGAATGTGACTCACAAACCCAATTTAGACATCCAGTTCTTCATAGATTAAGCAACGTGGCACAGACTTAGGGCTCCCAGGGCACATAAGCAGGATTCATAATGCCGAGCGTGCTGTTTGGAAGGAGGCTTCGACCATTTGAGGACCAGATGTGTATGAAATTGCTCTCTATCTCTCTGATTTTGGCAGTTGGCTGCAGTTCTGAATTCAGCCTGTGAGGAAAGTGTGATTCACAACCACAAAAACTTTGTTCAATCTCCAGTGTTCTGAGAATATAGGACTGCCTGATGTTTTTCTTTCAGAGCTCAGAAGAGAGAAGTGTTGACCACTTATTTAGAAGTCCTGTGGTTAGAGCACTTGCTCAGGAGTTGGAGATCTGTTCTTGACATGTTTTGTAGTCTTGGGGGATTCAAATTATCTTCTTTTACAGTGGAACATGTACATCTCCCACCACCACTCCTTTTGAAGTAGTGCTATGACTCAGAGATGAGGGCAGGACTTTGAAGGCAAAGAGGACAAAAGTTTTCCACTGAGCATTGCTTAACAGCCCTGAAGTAAGAACACTCCGCTCCCAGAGGAGCCTACAGCCTAAGACTTAGGGCACTAGTCTGAGAGCCCTGTCTCAGATTATCTCCTGCCCAGTGAGATGGATGTTGAAGATTGGTCTCTTATTTGAGGATAAAAAAAAAAAAAAAAAAAAAAACAAACAAGAAAGAAAATTAAAATTTTCACATTATTTCTCAAATATTTCCTCTAGCCTAACATGTGAGATGATTGTGGCTAGCAGCTAAACTTTATGAATTCTGTAGAAATAAATGTATTTATCAGGAACATGAAGCTGTAGGCTCACAAATCTTCATAAACTTTTTCAACTCTTTTCCAGCATGGCTGTCAATACTACAAGAAGTCTCTTTTCTACCAGTATCATTGGAAATATCTTCTGTCCCTACCTGAGGGAGGGGATCATTCATTTCTTCAAATGAAATCTCTGTAGTGCATGCAGCTTTCAGTGTTTATTGGGAGGCTTTGCTGGAAGCACTCAGGTAAACACAGCTAAGGGCAGAAAAGCTTTCCTCTTTCTCTCCTCCCCAAGATTTCAGAAGGCACAGAAAATGAGCTGTGAGAAATGCTGTCTGAAGAAAATATTTGACTCTTCTAAAACATGAAAGTTTAAAATTGTTTTCAACATTGCAAGAAACCCGAACCTAGAATTTGTACTGTGACTGGTTGCAGTATTGTATTCAGTAGTAGCATGAAGTATATAATATTGAGCCTCAGATGACATCTTTGAGAATATTTGACTTTGGTTCTGGCTGTTTAAACTTCTATAATTGTTTTAGTTAGAGATTTATGCACTCCCTCAAAGCAAGCAGGCATGGTTTGCTTTTCAATGTGTAAGGGAGAGGAATGTAGGGGTAAACATAGAAGTAATGGAAAGAAGGAACTAAGAAATGGAAGCTAGCTCTTATGGTATTTTAGCATTTAAAATTCAGAATCTCATGTAATTACTTGCATATCAATTGAGGATGAAGTTGTTTGAGGACATCCCATGAAATTCCATCTGAACCTTATATCTTTAAGAGATTAAAGGTCATGACAGGTACATATTCTCTTCACTTCTCTCTCAGAAGTGAAGAGACTGCTGTTACCCAGAGTGAATGCTGTTCTTTTCCTTTCTGCCTCTTGTTTCATACCCACAAGCCCCAGGAAAGGTAAAAGGCTACCAGATTGGTCAAATATTTAAGGGACAAATCTCTGTGGATTGTGTGTGACTGAAAGTGGTTCACTGCCATAGTTTCCTTTGGACTTAATTATCTCCAATAGCACTGAAATATCCTGTGCCAGAACCATGACTGTAGCAACTAAAGGAACTCCCAGCAGATCTTTTTTCACCGCCATTAAGTTTGTATATCACATTTATAGGTATGGATTTAGTAGATTCTGACAAGACTGAATTTGCCTAAGAAGGCAAAAGTTTTAAGAGGGTCCTTGGAAAACAGACATGCTGTCCTTCCCAAGGTGGTTTTGTTTTCCTGAACCAGAGGGGAAATGTGTTGGCAGAAAACAAGATATGGCCATTGGAGCTGGTGTCTGTAGCCATTCAACAGCAAAACAGATCTGATGTTGTTAGTGTGTAGCCTCAAGGAAAAGTGGTCAGAGCAGAGATTTCTAACCCGATAAACCTTCTAAGGAGTAAAAATATGCTACAATTAATGACTAAAAGTATCAACAAGAAATATTAAAAACAAAGGACACTATGAATTATTTATTTCTTTATATTAGTCATGCTTAATTTGTACAAAATTTTAATTCCCTATTCAATGGCTCCCTGACTATTGCATAAAAAACATAACAGCGTTCCTGAGCTTTTTTCACCCTGAACATGTGTGATGACACATGGATTATGTGAATTGCCCTCATGATATAGTTGAAGTGGTGTCCTTGTGCCTCTCTTCCCAATGCATTTCCCTAACCAGACGAGTTAATTCTGCTCAACAGCACATTTTAATGGAAAATAGTACAGATGTGGTTTACTGACTGTGCCTTGACTGCAACATTACTATGAATATATTTAATTTTTGAGTCTATTTTAAAGGTTCTTTCTCTTTTTGTAAATCTGTTATGGATTTGAGGTTATAAACAATATTTAGATATTTTTTTAGTCAATCTTTCCTATTGAAAATATTCCACTGCTTACTGACTTTGTCATCTGGAATACAGTGGTGCACTTTTTCCCAGTGGTTGTAATTAAGACACATTTTTGTGTCACAGACTTTTCTTAAAAGTGTGGCCAGTTCCATCAGCCCTTGATGGATTCTCTTACTCCAAGCCACAGAAGCTTTTTGGTGACAAAGGGTTAATCCTTTTTTGCTTTCCTGTCTGTGCCATGTGTGTTCTGACTCACCTTGACACACACTGATATTGCATCAGAAGTGTCCAGCTACCACCTGATGGGCTGTGTGAATTTTTTCTTTGCGAAATCCCTCCCCAAATACTGGTTGTCATCTGCAAACTGGCAGATGGTGCATATGCGCACAGCACACACGTGACTGCTCAGATCTTACACAGTTGTGTATTATTTGTCTTCCCTAAATGAAATCCAGAGGTTTCAGCCTCAGTTCAAATCTGATCCTTTATTCTGCTGAAATGCCTTTGTTTGATTTACCGCTTGGGCTAAATGATGCAGAAAAATAAAAAAAATAAAATGGTGTTAATCTGACCTTTGCTCTTGCTGTTTGTCTAGACCAATATCTTACTGAAAACCTTGATAAGAAAAATAGTTTTACCATTTTTAGTCTGTGTGAGGGTGAACCTTCGTTTCCTCAGCTGTAAAGTAAGAGCTAATCTATTTCACAGTGACACCTAATATATGGAGTTTATATTGATATCCTTTGGTGAAATATTGTTTTGTGGTGCAAAGTTTAGCTTAGTTTTCCTTAGAAATTAAATTCTTCCTCATTTTCAAAGCTCAGTTATTTATCCAAGGGCTTGTAGTATACCGTGGACAATGTATCCTGGGCCAGTTCTGGTTCATTTCACTTTTTTGGCTGCGTTCCTGAACCACAGGTCTCCTTTCTCCCCCACATATGTCCAATTGTCCCTGAGCCTTCTGCTTTATTGACAGCTGTAGTGCTTCAATGTCATCTGATGCTCTGGTTCACTGCTGCAATCCTGAGCTTGCAGTCTATAATGCTTAGCTGAATACAGGGCACCTTTGAGTGCTTTGTATCCCTCAAAAGCACCAGGAAGTGCGAGATCCCAAACACAAGAATGATAAGACTGAGGTAGCATTCCGACAGGAAGATTTCAATTTAAGATGAGACTCAAGAAAATATTTAAGGATAAAAAGGGAAGATAATTATTCAGCCAGAAACAAGTGCTTTTTTAAAGGAAATCCTTCTCTGTCAAAAAAAAAAAAAAAAAAAAAAAAAAAAAAAAAAAAAAGAAAAGAAAAAAGCAGAAGACTGTATAATGTATTTTGGACTTTCAGACTGGTATCTGTGGCATGAAGTTTCCATGCATGTCTTGATAAAAGGGTAAATGTTTGCATGTGAGTCAAATCTACAAAGTAGGGGACAAGTGGTACAAGGTCCTCTAAGATTTTAGTAGTTTCATGCTTCTGCATGCTTCTCTAGTTCTCTTTTACTTGAGGCATTCCTTTAATGTCCCTGCCAGAAGGGTGGGAATCTGCCTTTGGCACTGTTGCAAACGTGAAAAGTAACAGTCTAACAGTGAATGAACAACAATGTATTTAGATACTGTATCTACCATAACAGGTAATTTCTGCTATTATCTCAAGTTAACCAGTGACTGGCTACATCTGAAAAATATACATGATCTGTTCCTTACTTTTGACTCATCATTGACACTAGCTATTTTGCTAAAATGAAAATAATTTGGGTCTTCTTTCCCCTTACATATTCAAATCAACAGATGAGAGACAGCAAAATTAGTTAATTGTTAACGTATGTACATGAACACAGAGGACAAATTCCAAACAGAACAGCATGAGACATCTGGGTAAGGTTATCATGCTCCTAGAATCACTCATTTAGTACATGTTTACCTTGTTCCACCTTCTCCCCCATGGCTTAGCATAGAGGCAAATAATTTTCATGGGCATGCACCTTATTGTTGACCTATATTAGGAAGACATTGATTTGCAAACTGCCCTGAAAAACAGACCTTTAAAATTAGATATATATTTTTTCTTTACTAGTGAGGGGTGTTTTCTGATGGACAACAAAGCTTACCACACCACATTTAATCATCTGCGAGTAGTTTATTCTTCTCTGTAGCTGCAGTGGAAGAAAGAATAAATTCATCCTAGCTAGCAGCAGGGTAAAGTCATATTTTTCTAATGGTTTGGGCTGTCATGACCTATTCTATGTCTCTGTGAGAGCTGGAATAGACAGCTTTTGAAAAAACAGACAGTGGTCTTTAAAAATCTTTATCAGTAGTGGTTTGGTGTTGTGATGTCTTTTACTACAATCTCACCATATCTCTTCAAAGAAAGATTTTCTGTCTTGTGTTGCCTCACATTTTCTCCTCTCTTTTGCTTTGTAGTGACATTTGATAGTGCAGAACTCAAGTGCACAGAAAAATTAATAGCTAAGTGTTTTCCTCAGAATGACCAGCACTACGCTGTTTTGTTCTGGTTTTGAGAAGGCTGGTTGCAGTGAGGAAGGCCAGAGCTGCCTTGTCCTGTCACCTCTCCTGTCCTATTAAGAGTCCAACTGGGGCTGTAGAGGGGCCTCCACAGGGCACTTCAGCAACCACACCTTTACCATCAAGGCCTTTTTGCACCTCTGGCTGTTCACTCCATCCCTGATGTGTTTGTGCCAGTGTAGCCATCCTCTGGTGTCACAGACAGGCAATAGCTTCATCAAAATCCATTGCCCATCAGACAATGGTGCAACACTCAGGCTATAGACTTACCCACATTGTGTCCCTATATCCAGTTGTCCTGAAGCACAATGGGCACTATCCCTTCCTTTGGTAACCTGCACAGAAGAAAACATCTCCTCCCAGCCTGGAGGTGACTCTATTGGTATATTCTGCCAGGATCATTGGTCCAGTAATTTTCTTCCATGAGGGGAAGCTAGAGGCCTGACAGACCATAATTCAAGGTTGTCAACACAAATATGGTGATTTGTCCATGGAATATGGACCATGTGGTAAATGGACTGCTGGAAAAATGACAGCAGAGAGAAGTTCTTAGGAATGTGTTTGTGTGGAAGGAAAAGAGGGAATAAATATAAAGCAGGCTTTTGGAAACAAAAATCTATCCCTGAGGCACCATGTCAGGAAACCAGATGCCGTTATAAGACATAATTTATTGTCAGCTAGAGTCACAACCCATAGCTGGACAGGATGTCTTTATAGCTGTTGCTTGCACTAGCCAGAGGCAAGAAGGAAACCTTAAGCCAGCTCTCCCTCATGCCCTTTGCACACCTGCATTTCTTAGCCCTACTGACTTGTGATCATCCAGATTTGACCATCATGGTGCACATTAAGCAGGGAAGATGTAGAAATGGTGTAAGCCTTTCAAAGTTACAGGTTTGGTCTTTCTTGGAGTCAGTTTTGTGATGGTTAGATGCTGCCTAATTCCATCCTATTTTAGTCAGTTGTATTTCTTACTTGGAGGTAGAAATAATCTGTGTGATGGAGTATTGGTTGTGTGCTCTGAACCCCTGACTAACAAATTTTACACAGGAGCAGAGTTGTTTCCTGCAGCTGAATCTGTTTATTAGCATTTTTGGAGGTTAAACCACTGGGGCAGCAGTCTTTCTACCATACTGGTCTGTAGCTTGTGAATGGTTAATGCAGTGAATTAAATATTGAGATGCATGCCTCAACATAAAAGTAAAGCAGACATACTACTAAGAACAAGGAAATGTGAATGGGTTGCTTTAGGTTAATGCATTAACATAAAGTGAGTTACTCTACTGTCCTTCCCAAAACAGGATGGGTGGTTATGGAAAGTGGATCCATAAATAGAAGTTGCTGAGTTGTGTCCTGTGTCAGGCCTGTCTAGTGCTCCTTATCCTTTGCTCCTTCAATTTTTAGCTGTGGAGATTTAATCTGAGCTGCTTGTCATTGAGATGGAGAAATAGAACAAAGACAGTCTAAGCATTTGGGAATCTGTGAAGTAACCAGTTTTAAAATTAAAAAATACCAGCCAGATGCTTTTACAATAGTAATAAAATCATACATTGTGTTGGAGTGACCCTGTCTGGTTGCTAGCTATCCACCAAAGCCTCTCTGTTTTTGTTCTCTTTGGATGGGCAGGGGAGAAAGAACATAATGAAAGGCTTCTGAGTTGAGATAAGAACAGGGGGAGATCACTAACCAGTTATTATCACAGGCTAAAGAGACTTGACTTGGGGGAAATCAATTGAAATTATTACCAGTCGGATCAGAGTAGCATAATGAGAAATAAAACCAAATCATAAAAGCACCTTCCCCCCACTCCTTCTTTCTTCTCGGCCCAGCTTTTCTTCTGAATTCTCTGCCCACTCCCCTACAGCTGTGCAGGGTTGCAGTCAGTTCATCACGTGTTTCTCAAATCCCTTTCCTCAGTGGGAAGACTCCTCACACACTTCACCTGGTCCAGCATGGTGTCCCTCTTGTGGGAGCCAGGCTTCCATGAATTTCTCCAGTGTAAGTCTTTCCCACAGGCTGCCGTTCCTCACAAACTGCTCCAGCATGTGTCCCTTCCATGGAGTGCAGTCCTTCAGGTACAGATTTCTCTGGCCATGATCCCCCTGGAGTCACAAGTCCTGCCAGAAGCCTCGTCCAGCACAGGCTCTCCTCTCCACAGGCTCATGGCTCCTTCCAAGACTCCCCTGTAGCACAGACTTCCCACAGGGTCACAGCCTCCCCTGGCCCCTGCTCTGCCCTGGGTGCTCCATGGGCTGCGGGTGGGTCTCTGCTCCCCATGGATCCCGCTGGGCTGCAGGGGCACAGCTGCCTCACCTGCCCTGCACCAGGGGCTGCAGGGGATCCCTGCTCCCTGCCTGGAGCACTCATCATCCTCACTGACCCTGGGGGCTGCAGGGGATCCCTGCTCCCTGCCTGGAGCACTCATCATCCTCACTGACCCTGGGGGCTGCAGGGCATCCCTGCTCCCTGCCTGGAGCACTCATCATCCTCACTGACCCTGGGGGCTGCAGGGGATCCCTGCTCCCTGCCTGGAGCACTCATCATCCTCACTGACCCTGGGGGCTGCAGGGGATCCCTGCTCCCTGTCTGCAGTGCCTCCTCCTTCTTCACTAAGTTTGGTGTCTGCAGGGCTCTTCCTCTTACACATGCTCACTCTTCTGTCCAGCTGCAGTTGTGCAGGTGGATGGAGCTTTGAAATCCTGATCTACTGCAGGGTGCCCCTGCCCATCTAAAAGATCATTAGGTGATCTTTTAAGTAGTCTTCCAACACAAATCATTAATTCTATGAATCTATGACTGAAAACTCTACTGTGTGCATTGAAGTGCATAAAACTACAATGAATCAATGAATTGACAAACAAAAATGATTGCTGCTTTTTTTTTTTTTTTTTTTTTTTTTGTCTTAGGTGCAGAACTCAGGTGTTTGTAAACATAAATCAAATCCTGTGATCAATTATACTCAGGTTGATTATAGTAATCAGAAGGGATCGACCTCTAGTGCTCTGCAGACTGCTAAAATGTGTTTCAGTTTCACTTAGTCTCAAGTACTGACTTGGAGGGGTGTGGCTCTGCTTGGGCCTTGATGAAGATGAATTTTCAGAATGTAGTGGAATATAGGACTGAAATAATGCTGATAAATGAAGAAACATACCAAGAAGAGGAAAACTTATGCTTGACCATCTTCTGAGCGTTCTTTAACAACGTCCTGTGATCTCACTAATTCTCAAGCTTCTTCCTTGTACTCAGGTATATGGGTAGTCATACACACTCTTTCCCTTCCCTCTTTCTTTTACCTTAATTGTTTTCCTTGTTAGACTAAAATGCAATAAAAGGTTACTGAGAAACTTTAGTGAGTGTTGAGTGCAGTCACACCTAGGTATCAGAAATTACCAACAGTACCCCATAATCAAAAACATCTTCCAGCCATTTTTATATTAAATATCAGCAATTGGTATAGAACTCTTGGTTTTATATATGATCTTGATGTCTTATAAAAATTTGCTTCCTAAGATGATAATATAGTTTTTAATATAGTCATTAGAATCAGCTGATATTTTTCTGTTGTAATTTGTCATTCTTCTTGCCTGTGAATTAGGAGGTCAAGACACTGAGTAGTCCAATATATGTTAAAAAGATATATGTAAATTTGTTGCTAATAAATATTAGAGAAAATACCTATAAAGCAACATAAATTGAAGTTAAGTTTTCTCTTTCCTTTTCTGGCTTCTTTTAAAGATAGACAAAGGAGAAAGGGTGAGCTCTGGAGAAAGGCAACCCTCCCTCTGGTGTCGTTTCCATGGACTCCTGTGGGAAAAGTCAGTGGGAAAAAAGAAGCCCATTTAGATTTAATAAAGTATAGCTGCTTTGAGCTTTTGTTCTGAATCTTTCCTGGAAGAGATGATCTCTCTCCATCTGCAACAGAGAAAATTCCTGGAGCTTATAGAGTAATCATAGAATCATTGCCCAGGAGCAGCAGACATGCACCAGTAGTTTCTTCCAGAGGTGTAGGAAAGCTCTGGAGATTTCATTTTTTGAATTGGATGGGGAAGCAGGCATGTGATTTAACTGGTGTATAATACCAAGAGAAAGACCACTCTTGCCTGACAGCAGTATGTACTTGTCTGTATCCTTGCTCATAAAGCATGGACTATTAGTGAAAACAGGCTTTTCTCTCCCACAGTCCTCTCACAAGCACTGAGTAAAACATTAGGACATGTATGCAGTTCCCAGCCACTGCATTAATGAAAAGGAACTGAATTGCACTCTGAAGGGTTTCCATCATAATGTTGGTTCAAAAACAGTGGTGGCGTGCACAGAGCTGCTGTTTATTATCAGTTTTCTTTCATGTAGTGCTGATAAGTGATCTTTTCTACCCTCAGTGATTTACATCCATCCCTTACTGGAGATGCATCCTATAGTCCTGACTATCCTTTGGCTTTCAGCTTTGCAAGGAATTTTTAACTCTGTGAACAGGTAATAGAGTATCCACAGCCTGGCAGTGCCATGCACTCTGGAATGTTCATGCTGGGCATTGACAGCCTATGCTCTTCAGCGGTTTTTAAACTGATGTAAGCAAGAATGGAGTCAGCCCCCCAATACCTTGGAGGTTTAGTTTTCTCCCTCAAGCCACTGCTTATTATATTATCCTCAAAAAATTATTTCTCTCTCATAAAAGCCATCTCCATGTAAAGCCCCTCCTTCAGACACAAGGTTTTTGTGTGGGGAAACTCCTTCCTTATGGATGTATCACTGTGAAGAACAGAGATGGTTTAACATGCTCCAGGAGAAAAACTTCCCAGCTTACTCAAGTATAGTATGGCAGTAGTTTGTTCATTAGGGCAAGGAAAAAAATGCTAATCTGTTGTGTCTGGCATTAACAGAAGTGTCTTATTTAAAATCAGTGGATTTGCAATTGAAGGACTCCCTCTGTCCTTGGCCTTCCTTTACCTTTAGATGCACTCTTTTTTCTTGTTCAGGAATCTGTAATTAAACAGCAATAATCCTTTATTATTGAATTTAGCTGGATTTTAATAGGTGACCTAGAGAAGAAAATTTCAGACTCTGTTACTTATTAAGAGTAATTTGAATCCCTGATGGTTTCATTATTTAGTACCTGGACTTAGATACTTTCTTTCATTTCACAAAGGTGATTTTCACGTCTTTTGTGATTTAGAAGCTACCTTTTATTGCAGAGCAAATTTAGTATGCTTATTCATCACTTTGCCATGATAAACATTAGTCTTCCAAGGCAGGAATTTATCAGTATAAGCTTTATTTCCCTAGCTTTCCATTGGACAACTACTATAGGCGGGTCTTTCACAGGGTATGAAAATGTAGAATAGATATTAGTAAAATAAGTCTTTGCTTATGTGTAATTACAATAGCTTTATATGAAGCACAAGGTGTAATTTTCAGATGGGCACATTCTTTTTCCAACATGAGATACTCAAACTGCAGGAAGCTCTTAGTTGCAAAAATATTTGACACTCTTTTAGTGGAAACAAAGGAACGAATAAAGATGCATGGGCTGAAATTTGCATTTAAAAATAAATAGCACACCTATAACATAATAAGTAATCACAGGTGTCAGAGTGTCAGTGGCATAAGAAAATACCATTTGGATGCTAAAAGTAGAATACAAGAACTATTGAATTTCTTCTTCTGTTCTTGAACAATGACTGGAAGAACCAGGCCTGAATTGGAATCACATGTAAACATTATGTTTGCAAAGTTGTGGTTTTAACAAAATCTTTTTATAGTGTATTATTTATTCTTTTATATTAGAATGATGCACTGCTTGTGAAGCAATGTATTTAAAAACATGGTTTTAAAATAAGTCCTTTAAAACACAGAAAGTTTTAGAAATAAAAGTCAAGACTTGTGTGAAATTTCTATGTACCATATTTATAAAAAAGTAACTTAATTTCATCTTGGCAGGTTCTAACCAGACAAGAGCTTTGCAGAGTTGATTGTACTGCTGAGGTGATGCACAGGAGCAAAATCTAAAGGCAATTTCAGTGTCAGGCTTTAAATTTGTAACTAACACGTCAGTCTCTTTTCCCTGTTGCAGTATAAATTTGTGGGAAGAAAATAACCTGTTTTTAGAAAGGCTTTTGATTGATGTTTAAGATTTCAACAGGTCTACCTTGCATTTGTTTAAATTTACCATGTGTTACATTACTGTTCTGAATGAACAGGAAGATTTTTGTTATCCAAGTATTATGGTAAGGCTTAGGTCATATCTTTTAGTTGAGGCATTTAAGTTGCATCTTTTACAGTTTACATATCTGCAATTACAGGGAGCAGATTTTTCACTGTCAAGCTTAATGTAACCTAACAACATCACAGTCCCATAGAAGCTAAAAGAAGCTTTACCTACTAAATTGTTGTTTATTTTTCCTTGTTATAAATATCTGTGAAACTTGTGGAAAGGGCAAGCCCATGTGCCAGGAGTTCTTTCCAGCTTGTTGATTCAGGTATGAGCTTGGGGATAAATTTGTGCACACATTTCACCCCTCTTTTCTGTGTTATGATTTTTTAGGAAATCACAGCTCTAACGTACATGCATTGTTAGGAAAACACGACTATGGGCACAGGGCAAACAGCTATGCTATGCTATCCAGAATGGATCATAAAAGTACAAAATTTACATATCCAGATGGAGATCTGGGAGAAAAAAAACCTGACAAAAAACAAAGCAAAAGATTTGAGCACCTTTTATAGCAGTGGGGCTTATATGGCCCAAGTGGATAGGATTTGGGGTTGAAATTTATGGGAAGGAGCAAGGTTTAAATTTTGGGGACTTTTTGTTCAACTGTAATGTAGTCCTGTAATTTTGCTTTCCAGGAAGGAGTCATAGAGGTGTCTTTGATGCAACACCAGGCCAGAAGCTGCCTACCAGAGCTATGATCTGTATCTTTAACTACATATACATTGTTATATAGAAATTTATAGTTTAAATACAACCTTGCTGTAAACAGAAGTCCTGTCTGAGCAAAGTAATATCTTTTGCATTTTCAGACTCCTGAGAGTTGTTCAACTGTTCTGTGGCAATGTAATTAAAAGCAGAGCATTGTTTAGGGCAAATGAGACTGTCCTCATGAATAACTTATATTTTAAAGAGCTGACTTTGTGTCAGCATATATGGAACAGCCAGAAAATAAGGCCATGGATACTTCATTTGCACAACTTAAAACCAATGGGCATTCTTTCATTTTTCACTTGAGCTCCTTAACCAGGAAAAATACGTTTGTCTATACGGTTAAGAAAAGAGGTACATCAAAGAAGCAGAGCCCAAGGGAAGGAAGATGGCATCAAAATGAAAGGATAAGGCACTTGTTGGTCTAGAAATAGAGTGGAATTGTTTTCTGCCTTTCACACAGGTGAGATAGAGGTCTGCATAAATGTATTTCTAGAAAAGATATAAGCAAAAGTGTTTCTCTGAATGTCACACGACAGTTAATCTTTTTGTTAGTCAGCACCTTTTATCTGAACCACAATTCTTGTTCCAAATACAGATTTTTTCACTGGCACTTCATTGATTTGGTTTACTGTGTTGCCACTGTACAAAACACCCCAGCAATAACATAAAACCCCTCAAGTCAGAAAATACTGATATATGGACACTGTCCCCCATTCACACTTACTGTTTTCCTAACTTGCTTGGAATACAATTTATTATTATGAAAGTAAAATCTATTGCCAGATTAATTTTTTAATCATTTCAATCTGCCTTAAAGGTAAAAGTCCTAGAGAATGATGTGGGATGGCAGATTGAGACTTTGTATCTTTCTTGAAAGGAGACAGATAATGAAATATATAGCATTTATTAAGAAATTTTAGTGAGATTATGTAATTCCTCTGGATTTTTGATCTACGTTTTAACATAAAATTTGGATCAATTTATGAGAGATTTTCATTCAGAGGAGCTTTCCTGCATGATAGGTTGACTCCAGTGCATGAAAGGACACGATCTGGAGGGTCTTGTAGGTGCTGTGCTTGTATCCAGAATGGGCAGCTTCCTTACAGAGTATAGTCATGTTCCTTCCTCTTGATTCACAAGGTTTTGTTACAAGAAACACATAATATGGAGACTATAAAGTAATTCTGTTTTATTTTTATTTTGTTGAAGAGACACCATGCCTTCATGTTGTAAAAAACCCTGAAAAACCTGTGTTTTTAACTATGTGACATAACCCTGCTTTCCAATCAAGACTTTATTTTCAGCAGCACCCACAGGAAGAACAGAATCTCCTTTACTAGACTGTTAGTTGCAGATCAGGAAATGAGGCAGAAGGTCACATTCTAATTCCTGACCACCCACAGGTCACCAACAGTGTGTAGTGAGCGCACTGGTCAGTGCATTTTGGCACAGCTGCATCCTGGTGTGAGTGGGCTTCTTCCTTTCTCCATCCCCACCTTATCATGTACCTGATTGCAGGATAAAGCATCCCATGGTTAGCCCTAGGGCTTGCAGGAAGTGCTGTGGGCTAGTTATGTGCTTGCAGGGCACAGGAGCAGATGGGAAGATGCAACAGGAGCAGGTGCCCTTTGCCTAAAGGACCAGAGGCAACTCAAGCTTATGTCATTTGGCCCTGCAGACACCTCCTTGCTGATACAGAAGTTGGTTACAGGCCACCTGAATTCCATCATCAGGATGATATTCCTCTTCTTCTCCCATGCTGAGAGTGAAGCAGGACTAGGACTGTGAAAAGCAGCTATTTTCTGTCTGTGTAAAGGGAATTTTTCTGCATCTTTAGCAGATAGCTGGGATAGTTACAGGGTAAAAATGACAAATTACAAGCATAGTACAGGAAGACGAGTCTTAACAAGAAATTGCAGAGATTACCTATAATTTTTACTGAGCAAAGAACATGCTATTTTATCACTTTCTAGTAAACTAGCTCAGTCTCTTTTGAGAAGAGGGAGATTTAGATGAAACGGTATTTGGGTGGAGATCCATTTAATAACATTTTATGGCACACTATTTTTTACAACAAGCATAAGGCTTGTCATTTTTACTTGTCTGCCATAAGAAAAATGACAGTCTGTTTGAACACTGTAAGACTACAGTTAAGGCAAGGAATTTTTACCTCTGTCTGCATTTTCAAACAGGGCTGAGGTGAGGGAAGCAGATAACTAGAGGTGAGCTGACAGTGTACCTAACATTTGAGCACTTGAAAAGCCATGTCTGGCTGTGCTTGGAGTGCTGTGTCCAGCTCTGGGGTTCCTAGCACGAGAAGGATGTGAACCTGCTGGAGCAGGTCCACAGGAGGATCCCAAAAATGATTGGAGGGCTGGAGCACTTCTCTTATAAGGACAGGCTGAGACAGTTGGGGTTGTTTTCCATGGAGAAGAGTTGGGGTACCTTAGAGCAGCCTTCCAGTACCTAAAGGGTAGCTGGAGAAGGACTTTTCACAGGGCATGTAGTGACAGGGGGCAATGGCTTCAAGCTGAAATAGGGTAGAGTCAAACAACATATTAGGAAGAAATGTGAGGGTGGTAAGACACTGCAACAGGTTGCCCAGAGAAATTGTGGATAGCCCAGCCTAGTCCAGGTTGGATGGGGCTTTGGGGAGGTGTCCCTACAAATGGCAGGAGGGTTGGAACTAGATGAAATTTAAGATCTCTTCCAACCCGAACCAGTCCTTTCTGTGCTGATACACTTAACTCCCTCTTTGTTCCCTTATGCAGATCACCTTCACCCGGCTGCACTTTGAGTCATTCAGTCCAAAGAGAAGTGGTCCCAGTTCAGGGCTATGGATCCCTCTGAGATGAGTGCCAGCCCTCTCTGGACTGAAAAGAGGATGGAGCCCATTTGCTCACTCCTGGTGTCTGCACATGCACTCCTGACCCTGCTGATGAATTTGTGTATTCTGGTGTCCTGGTTCTGGCCAGGACACGGTTAATTTTTGCAGTAACCAGAAGGTGTCATGGCTCAGACCCAGAGGTTATTCTACATCACCTCACATCATGGCCAGGACAGGGGAAGGGAGTCTCTTTCGAGGAGGGCACTCTCCTGGTCAGGGTGGCTGCTGTTGGATCTTGGGCTCCCTGGTGAACATTTTGCATGTGAATCAGTCTCTCTTTTGTTCACTTTTGTTATTAACACTGTTGTTGTTACTGTTTGTTTTCTAATCTCATTGCAGTTTCCAGTAAATTGCTCTTATCTCAAACTGTGATCTTTACCTTTTGTGCCTCCAATTCTCCTCTCTGTCCTGGGGCAGAGGAGGATGGAGAGGGGACTGAACAGCCCCAGCTTTTAGACACAGCACTAAATTGGGGAATACCTTCCTAAATCACATCAATGGGTCAGGTTATGAATGGCTGTGAAATCTGGGGTCCCCATTTTTTGCCATTTGTCTCCCGTGCACTGAGAACATCAATGGGTGAAGCCAAGAACCCTCTTGCACAAATGTAGGATTGTTAGTTTTTTTTTGAGATTTCTCCGCAGTAACAGGAGTAGCAAGTAGTTTATTGAATCCTTCACAATTTTTTTCAGCCTTCAAGAGCTGAAAACACATTACAGACAGCATTAACTTAATTTAAATAAAGCTTAATTTAAATATCATATTCTATCACATAATTAAATCAGTTACCATATCTCTGTCACTCTTAGTTTGTGTTTGTTAGGAGAAAGTTTATACTGCTAACTGCATTGGGTAACTAGCTGCTTGTCAGAAGTATGATTTTTAAGTTAGTTAGGAAAAAAATATTTAAGGAGGTTGTATAAATATTTTTCAATTAGAAATAGGAAATACACACAGAAAAATTTAGGCTCCACCTTAAAAGATGTAATGGCTATTACATTTTAAGCTAAATGCCCTGTGTGGACATATAACACTACTTGTGAGAAGGGATAACAGAAATTCGAAGCGGGCCACCAGTTTTTTCTGCAGGAAATTTTAATTCACTTGATTTATGGAAAAATCTTAGCAACAAGTGGCAAGGCTGTAGGCAGGTGTTTCCTTGGATCTCAGTAGGATGGAGATGAGAAAGAAAAACACAGTGGCACACCACCTGTGTGGGAAATCTCAGAGAAAAGCACTATATCAGGTCTGGACTTCTAAGATTCCCAGCAAGGAGTTTGTCTTAAAATATGGATTTAATTTCCATCCTAGACCATTTTACATAGTTCATTAATGTGGTGGGATTTCCTTAATGGTATATCAACAGGAACATCACAGGATGTCAGCTTTTCTCTGTGTGTATGTGTCGTTGCATTATTTTGGTCAGTCTGCAAAATACAAGATGCCAACACTGGTGTCCATCACCAGGAGAGTTCCTGAGTTCCTGGTTGCAGCTCCCTCATCTTTGGGTGCATCACAGCATGGTGTAAGTACTCTGCTGAGTGTGTTGGAGTCACAGGGTGAGCCAGCAGAGCCTTACAACTGGGAGGTGCTGAGTCAAAGCTTCCAGACATATGATTTAATATATCTATCATCAGCAAGTTTCAACCCACCTGCTGTAAAAAAAATCCCTGACAAGGGCATTAGTGCCAACTTGTTATGCTTCTTGCTCTCCCTCGAGCACATCAGCCTTTAGCAGGCATTAAGATTTTTCAGTTTCCATCTCTTGTGCCAGTGGATGTGAATTGCAACACTGTAATTTAAAATGGCAAACACATACCACGCAGCCTAAAATAATGAGAAATTTAGAATAACTGTATGGGCAGATGGTTTTATAGTTCCAGCATTCAAAAGAAGATATGACGCTATTCAGTCTTGAATTACAAAAGGCAGAGATCCTTTGAACTCATCCAACTATTGGGCAGTCCTCATTACAAACAATGAGGTCCATATCTTTGGCAAAGTACTAAAATATTTTTTTCAAAGCGGCTGAAATTAAATGAACATAGAGATCTTATGAATTTTGAAGAGAACTATTTTCATGAAACCATGCAGCAAAAATTGATGCTAAGAGGGTGAATAGATCTCTTATTTGTGACAATTGAAAATACATGCGACTGCATAATTTAGAGGTGTTAGATTAATTTTTTCTTTAGAGAGATCTTTGTTCAATAGAATAATTGTAGAATGATGTGTAATATCTGATTAGTTCCAAGAGAATTAACTTTTTCATTATAATTTCAAAAGAGTGACCAGCAGCAATGTTTCTCCTGTCCTTAACAGGATACCAGGAACTGAGAAGCAATAAGCAGTTAGAAATCAGAAATCATCCTATGAATTTCCAATAAGCCTTAGCCTTTTAGTTATGCAGAGGACAATTACTGCATTTTTGTAACCTCAATGAAGTTCAGTAAAGTCATAACACTAAAGAACTTGCATCCTTTTCTGCTTTATTCTGCCAGATCTGAGCTCCTGATTTGCAATACCGTAGGCATCAGGCTTGGGAGGAAGACTGAGGGGAAAATGGTGATTAAAACATTCCTTTCCCAGGACAGATTGCCTTGCTTACATAATTGATTATTTGTCAGAATTTAATTCCTGTTCTGTTTCTATGATAACACTGAGGTAGTGACAAAAGAGTGATCTGTGTGTTTTGGTGCTGAATCCTGACTGGGAAGACATGGGTTTCTTTTTCAATTTTCCTCCAGATTTCCACTGTTGCCTTGTGAAAGTCACTAAGTCAGTCTGTGCTTCACTTTGTCTAATAAAGCTGAATGCCAAGGAATCCCCAGATCACAGCTCTTGTCCAGAAAAATGCCCAACAATTTTGGATCCTCTAAAAGCAGTGGACAAACAGTGGAGTTGAAGGGATCCCCGGAACGCAAATTAATTCCACTTAACTAGAAAACAGGAAAAGGCAAATGATGATAAAGAAGGTAAGCAGATCCATCTCTTTATATGACAGACAGAAATATCTTTACACTCCTAGTACATTTTGTTTTATTTTCTGTTGTTACAGCTTTTTTCAAATGACTCCATGTTGCTTTTTATTCAGCCTTTACAATTTGCTCAGCTTTTCTAGGCATTGATCTAATGAAACCTTTGAGAAGAAATCAGCAAGAAGAGGAAAGCTCTGACCTATTCCTATTTACAGTACCATCTGTTCATTCCTACTAGTTTACTTCTCATGCCCAACATGTACTTTTTCTCCTTCTTACCTTGAAAACGAAATTTAAAAGTCTTCATTGTCAGAAAATGTATGTTTATTGTCAATATGCCCCAAAAGCAAGGAATATAGCTTTTATCCCCAGTTACAGCTTGCTCTCCTGCACGAATCAAACCTCAATGCTATCCTGGGCTCTTGGAGAGGTGGGTCATTGCATCTTCATGGGGGGCACAAATGGTTGAATTGATTCCACAGCTCTTTTTACATTAAGAAGTATAGAAACATGTTTTCCTAAATTAATTTTCTTCCCAGGATTTCAGTTCTGTTGTATTCTTACTGTCATTACAGGCCACAAGGAGCTAGATTCTCCGAGAGTTTTCCCATTGATTTCATTATTTACATTGTTTCACTTCACATTATTGCCTCCTACGTGCTGCAGCTCTGACCCTCAGGCTGAAAACTTCTAGAATGTGAAACTTCTGTCAGGAGCACCTCATTTTCAATGAGAGTGAAGATTTCTGAGGCCAGAAATATTACTGTGGCTTGAGTCAAAGGAAAACAACAATCTATACATCCCTGCTTATTCTGCACATTTTATACCTCCCAGAAAAGACATATGAACACAGATTTACATTTTTATTTAGCCATTTTCTAATTTAATCTCTCCATCCCTCAGTAAATTAAGCACAGAAGTGTTCTCTGTGGTTTTTTCCTCTCCTGTTTCTCCTCAATAGCTGTAGCAAGCTAAACATTGGCATCTGTTGCTCCAGCAAATATTTTGTGGTTTTCCTACTATCTGCAGGTGGCTGTGCTTGGCTGCATCTCCCACTCCTACTCCTTCCACATTTCTCTGACAGAAAGGTATAGAAGTAACAGCATACAGAAAAAGCATGGTCTGCAGAAAAAAAAATACCTTTTGGGGAGTTTATACCTCACAGATAAAACACTCTAGGTATTTTACTTTGTATGAAAATTTTTGAGATTTCTTCTCTTTTCCTAGTTCATACTGAGAGAAAATTGAGATATTTTTGTGTTAATTTTGTTTATTTATTCATTTGGAGTGAAGGGACTAGCAGTGAGTAGTATGGGGACATTCACACTGAATGGAAATCCTAATAATCTATTGGGAAAAGACCTTTTCCTACCCACATCTGATCTGTTCAGCTGCAGAACAGAAATCTCTTGTATCTCTGAATTTGATGACAAAAACTTCCTCCATGTCCCATGGGAGACATTGGGGGATCTTTCCCAATGTCTTTCTACTACAATTGTGCATTTTTTAAACTCATATTTATGCTTTATTTTCTCCCGTAGTCAGAGCTCTGATTTTGGTTTCTGCCTCTGATAATGGCTCACCATGCACGTTTGGACAGTTTCTTGATATATTTCTGTGTCTGCTGCCCAACTGTCTTTAAAAGAAGGGTAAAATATCCCCAGTTCCCCTGAAATGCTTTACAATTATGGTAATAGCTGCATTTTGATGTAAACTTATAAATAAATGGAAGAATTCAGAGTACAACTATAAATATGCCAACAGGTTCTTAGCTGAATTTTATTCCATTTTAAATAAGTAGGTATTTATTGCTGCTTGTGACTTTGCTTTCTACAATGGAGTAAAGATGATAGTACTACAGTGTATATCAGATAGATGGATAGATGCACGTTTTTTGTGTTTGGGGATATGTTAAAATTTTTATTTCTTCTTGAAGTGTTTATTCAGCAGCTTGTTTTTGTTGGTTTTTAAACAAAACCCCCCAAACACAACCAACCAAATGTAAAAGCACAAGGGGCTATCTTAGAATGGGAAAAATAAATACTCCCAGTCATTTGTGTTTATTTCCCAGATGGCATACTATGAAGTTGTTACTACATAAGGTCTTGATATTTCTGCAGTTTATAACTCTAAGTACTACGTTTTTCTTGATTTTACTCACTGTGTTTGCCACACAGTTTACAGATATTTGTGTAGTTTACTTGCAGTTACAAATCTACATGTGATTTTAAGGGATTATTTTTAAAGCAGGATTTAACAAAAAGTAGACCATAACAAGGTCTGTGTGAATTACAATGCATCCATGTGTGATGTATTTCTCTATCCATTAGCTTTTGTTGCCTTTAGAGGCTTTGCCTTGCACTTTGTACTAAAAGCAGAGAGAAAATTAAGTTTCTGACTGCTGTGTGATCAAATACATTGTAAACTTTTACCAGATGAACCATTAATTCTTTCTTTTTACAATTCCATTTCCTGAGAGAGAAAATATTTTTGTCTCAGGAGTCTTTGCTACGTCTCTGGTATTTCACTTGATAAGGATGGTGAGATCCTCAGATAATATTGAAGAACACCTTCCCTCTGATACTGCAACGTTGCAGCCAGCAGGAGTTTTGTTTCTGGAGAAAAGCAGGCATGGAGGTGGCAACAGACAAACAGTGCTCTGCTGATGCTCTGACTGTGCCTTCTGGGCAAAGAAAGAGCCTCCTAAACTCACTGAGATGATGGGACATCAGCCTGTTTTCCCTGGCTCTACTGCATCAAGGATGTCAGCCTGTCTGCAGCTCATGTGTTGTGTGTCCCATGTGTGCATGCATGTTTGTGTTGGTGATTTAAGCTGGCAGCTGCCTGCAGGCACCCAGAGATCTGGGGCACAGTAAAATGCCACAAAGCCTATTGCTTTACTCTGTGATTTTCCCCAAGGAAGACAGTGAGCTCAGAATGAGATGCTGAGCTGCTTATTGTGCAGTTTGGTGTTTTGTCTCCCTCCCACAGTGCCACTGAGCTGCCCTGTGAGCTGAGGAGTGACCAGAAATGCTTAATGCCTGTTGCAACCCAGACCATTCTGGTAATGCAAGCAGTTGCTTCCTCAGGTAGACCCAGGTGGATGTCTGCAGACAAGGCTGTCCATGTGGTTGGCCAGTTTTGACACATGGTTATGTGCTGTGTCATTAACATGCTGCTGCAGTTTGGTTGGTCCCAGAAGTATAATAAATTACAGTATTCAGTTCAGTGGTTTAAATTATAATTCCATAGAAATTCCATAGTCAAATATGTTAAACTTTTAATCTACTTTTGATACTCTGAAAAACCTTACATCCTTTTCATGGTGCGGTTTTTTTGCTGATCCCCCTCCTTTCAACATTCTCTTTTGGCCTCTCAAATGCTTAGGGCAGTACAAAGTAAGTAATAAATACATCAAGGCTCTTTGGTATTGTAAGGATGTGAAACTCTTACCATGTTCTCATGGGGGTATCATATCCCATCATTCATAAAAAAATCATGTGGTTAGACCAGATACTTAAGAGTTTACCTCATTCACATTAAAAGTCAAAGGCATGTGTTTAACACCTCCAGTGATTTTAATGGAGGCAGCTCTAAAACTTAAAAAAAATGCTGTATCATTTCAAAATTTGAGAGTATCTGGTTCTGATTATAAAAGATTAAAAGCATTTGAAATTTGAGCTATAAAATATTAATTGTGCTTATTCCTTAAGTCAAATCCACTTTGTATCTGTTTCTATGGTGATAATAATATAATGCACAGGGAATGTTAACAGGCTGAAGCAGACTGGATCCTGTGGTGATCTGAGCAACTCCTGGGAGGACTGAGGGTCCTTAGCTCCTGGCAGCAATGAAGTGGAACATATCAAAGGAAAAACATTGCATTTTACAGGGTAAGGTCTTGCAACTTTTGCCAATTAGGAGTGGAATCTATTGTACAGTACTGCAGTTAAAAGCTGCCAGAAATGGCTCCACAGCAAATGACAGCATCAAAGGGAAAAATCCCCAGCTTGGGAGGCACAACAGGGTCCTGGTTCCTACTGGAGTCTGCACACTTAATGCTTGTCAGCATAGATGCTTACCTGTGTCACTCCCAAATAACCACTCAAAGCACTTAAAACACCACTAATCCCCACAAATGCATTCCAATGCTGGTGGCATAGGTGGAAATTAGCAGGACAGGACTTACAGCTAAAGTGTCACTCAGCAAGCCAGGGAGAAATGGATTTACTTCTGTTTTCAGACAACTGGTGAATGAAGTGAAGCTACTTCATTAATTTATTCCCTACCCCACTCTGCCCCTTCTTGTCTTCCTTTCCTAGGACTTGCTCCCAATTTGTTTTCTACCATGATAAAAATTTGTTTTCAGTGAAATATGAACTATTCTTTTAATAAATATTAAATAAATTAAAAAAGAATATGAAACATCATTTCCTACTTGAACAGATCCAGGAAATTTGAGACAACATAAATACAAACTCACCCCAAATATTTTTATATGTCTTATATACAGACCTCTTAGGAGCTCATTTCTTCTTCCTCAGACAACAAAAAAGTGAAATTAGATAGCAAATGTTCAGAGGACCTTGGCCTAGGAGTATTTTTACTTTAGTTGTCTGTTAAATGAAACTGGGATTTTAAAATATGTTAATTATAACTGTATATATACACTATTGAAATTTAATTTGCATGTAATATTTTTGACTAATTATATTGATATAATTTGATAATCTTTAAGATAATCTTTAAGACACAAATGGACAAATGGTCCAATTTAATAAAAACCGAACCCTGATTTATTTAAGAAAATACTGCACAAAAGTAATTCATCTGAGATTTAATCCCTCCTTGGAGGTTCATTATTCCATTCCATTATTTCATTCCCTTCAAGAGATGCCCTGGGCCCCAGGCCTACCCTCCAAACTATGGTGAACATGGCTCAGCTTTTTTAGGTTAAACATGAGGATATTTAAAGAGCTTTGTGGAAGGGACAGTATAGCCAGAGGGGTAATTTTATAAAATTGCATTTCTCTCTTGTGCTCTGCCACAGAGTAGAACTAGTAGGAAGTGGTTCTGTTATTCATGAGGGCAGGTTCAATTTCACTCACCAAAACAACTTAATTGAAGCGTTGCAAATATTAAGAAAGCATGATGCCTATTAAGATGAAAAGGATTCATCTTTTATCTGCTTTTTAAATTTTGGTATAAAAATACAGATTTAAAGAAGTGTGAAGGCTGGGAAAGATGTTTTTTCTAACAGACACTTGCCGTCTTAGCAAAAAGCAGGACAGGTATTTATAAGCATTTCAGCAAAGTGTTTATCACAGGCCCTGAAACAAAAACCTGCTCAATTCTAAATTACAAACCTGATCAGGAATTGACTGCTGGGCTGTGCCTTTTTAAATCACTTTCAAGAGCTACAATATGTCTTTGTGACTCCTAGTGTCAGAGAAAAACACGACAGAGGCATCTCTGTAAGGTCCTTGCATGCAAAAAAGCAAACACACAGTTAAATGCATTTAAATGTGATAACATTTTTGTCTGCCTAGGAGGTCTGCCACCCACTTGTACAGAACTAAACCAGCACTGGTTTTGTCACTGCCTTGAGCCTGTGGCTTCCCTGTGGAAAGATCCAGAGCAGAAGTGAAGTGCCTCCACGTGCTGTGGGCAGCCAGGGCTCAGGTGCTGCTGGCAGCAGTGAGCAATGGAATTATCCTGCCCAGGTGGAGGGTCAGCAGCATCACAATCAGCTCGGGCTCAGGTGCTGCTGGCAGCAGTGAGCAATGGAATTATCCTGCCCAGGTGGAGGGTCAGCAGCATCACAATCAGCTCGGTTTTTGTGAGCCTCCAAACTCCACGTGCAATTAAAGAGACTTTTCATATTTAGTAGTATTTACCTTGTGTGTCAGATAGCACTTGTTAAAACTCATCAGCTTTTCATTACCAAGATCATTAATACTATTGGTGATACTGTGACTTGAATAGCTCTTCGCTTGTTTGTCACAGATGTGAATTGACTTCCTGATGACTAATTCAGTTGTAAATTTGCCTTTTCAAGAACAAAACCAGAGGTATCAGACCTATTTCTTACCTCAAATTCTTTTATTAACATTTCCTTTTAATGTAGGCAATATTAATCCAGTGATTTTATGGAAAGGTCATATTTTCAAAGAGGTAGCATGCTGCCCAATGGAACAGCTTTTTAGTGCATCCAAATTTTGCTGATCTTCCCATCTGTTCCCCCTGCTGTGTTAGGACACCTGGCGAAAGGACCAGATCTTGATTTTTCCTGCAAGTGCACACTTTGGCCTGCTAACCTTTGCATTACTACCTTCACATGTGATGGAAAGGACAAAATTGTGCTGGGCTGGCAGGCAAGAAACCCGTCTGCTCTGTGCCTCCACTTTTACTGGCAGCCTGAGCAATGGAGTTACTGAGACTGCTGCTATTTCCGAACAGAGAGACAGGTTAAAAAGTTTACTTTTTCACTTTTTTTTTTTCTTTTAATCTTTACATACACAGGCCCTCAACATCAATTTGATCTTGTACAAGGCTTTAGATGGACAGATAATTTTAGATTTTAAGGCCAGAAGTCAACGAGTAAGTCACTGAGTTTGATGTCATATGGTTGCTTAGGTGCTTCTTCTCTGTCTTTAGCCAGATCCAGATCTTTGATTAATGCACAACTCCCAGAAGACATCAAGGAATGCCATCAGCATGTTTTTTTGTTTTGTTTTTTTTTTTTTCCCCATTATTCATCACTTTAATGTTTCTTTTGGTTTTGTGATTATTTTTTTTAATGTGTGTATCTGTGTGTAAATGTTGTTTCACAGTTTCTGGACTTGAGAGACCACCTCTGCACCTAAAAACTGATTTAGTCACTATAATTACATGTGCCAAGTGAAGTGCAATGTTCCTGTCACCTGCCAGTGTGGGCAGATATGACTCAAGGAAATACTTTGATTTGCAGGTCTACTCCATCAGAGGGGTTATATTGCTTATAATTTTTTAGATTGTAAAGATCTTGTGATAGGCCTGTGTACGCTTTGCTTAAAAAACAAAACAAAACAAAAACAAAAACAAAAACAAAAACAAAACAAAAAAAAATCCAAGAAAAAGAAGCTTAACAGGAAATTCAGACACAAACTGACACAAGCTGTTGAGAATGTGTTTGTGAGTTGGGAGGAGAGGGCAAGGGGATTGCCACGTGAGGCATGCCATGAAGAATAAAGCATTTTAGGAGCCTCTGGTTGGTTCAAACAAGCCAAAGCATTGTAGATGCAAAGAGTATATCCTCAAATATAGCTGTACTAGATGACAGTTTAATGACAGTACTGAGCCAGCTTTAAGTGTTGTCTTGTCAGCAAGAAAAAGGTTATACACTGGAAGAAGACTACTTTTGAGGAGGAGGTCAAATCTGAAGAGGAAGAACACCACCAAAGTGCATTGTAGTCAGGAGGTGATTGATTGAGGCAAAAAAATTCAGCTGAGATGTGCAGCCCATTTCCTTGGCATGACTGTGAACTGGAGCTGAAACTTCCCAGAGGCATCCTTGCTCAGGGTGAGAGCCAAGCTAAAAGATCATCCAGGCTTGCAGCTGAATCCAGCATGGATCAGCACTGCAGTTCTGGCCCAATAAAACTGTCAGGACCAGACTTAAATTTATGGTAGTGCTCTGCTGGGGAGCAGTCTGGGGGGAGGTGGGAGGGAGTGGTGAGCTTTGGCTAATGCAGTGTTTGCTGTGGTTGTGCTGGTGCTCCCATCACTTTCATCTTACACAGGGTGCCTAGCTAGGGAGAGGTCAGAGGGAAGCTTTCCTGTGGCACATGGAGAGCAAGTCCATTTGGTGGAAAGCCCTGGGAATTAGGTTTTGTTAGTTAGTTTGCTCACCAAGAGGGCTGAATGTTTGGTTTATGCAGCTATATTCTCAGTAGTATGGAAGAAATTTCTTCCTCTCTTTGTTCCAAGACATAGTCTAACTTATTCACAAAGACCCTCTTCAATTAAAGGACTTTGCATTGAAAGCCAGACAAGCATAATTTGGCCATTAATTGCATTGGATGAGGAGGTAAAATATGATCTCATACTGTTGCTGAATTATTTACTTTGTTTTTTTGTTTAATCCAATCTCCATGGAGAACTCTGGTATACTTCATATATCCCTGCTTTGTATATTTCATGATGAAGTGGAATATTAAGGAAGTGAAATGGCCACAAAGATCTGCATGCAGGTGAGGTTTTGTTGTATATAGGAAAATGGAACTACAGGAATGCCCTGAGGATATAAAAGATTGAGAGTAGGCTCTCAGTGAAATTCAGACTGATTTGACTGACATCTCCTGTGTGAAAACTGAGTGTTTGGTATTGGAAGATGGAGGTGCACTGGCGGATTTTCAGTCAAAAGGCACCTTGAGTGGAAAGGCTTATTGCTGTTTGGTCACATTAAAAGAATCACAGAAGTTACTAATCACAGAGGTAATGACCTCACAGAAAATTAACAAACTGTATGAAAACCATGGCCTTTGATGTGGGCGCAGATTGCAAGATTTTACAGTGCAAAAATTTTTGCACGATCTTACCTTGCAAGACTATAAAATATTGAACAAGTAAATAGCTCATAATTAGAAAAGTGAAAAATTATTTCTTAAAAAATAATAACAGTCATTTTAGTCAAGATGAAATAGACTAGCACTAAAAATGATAAATCAGCCTGTTAAAACCTTGATTCTGGTAGTGTCAGTGGCTTTTTCCAGGAGACATCCATTACAAATATAGAACAGCCTAGACAGAATGCGGCAAATGAAGAGAAAAAGCTACAACACCATTGGAAAAACTAGCTATCACTAACATTTGCTCTCATGAGTGGAAATAAAAAAAAAAAAAGAGTTGGAATTGCCATGCACACAGTTGACATGGAGTCCCATGTGATACCACTACTAAGGGTTTAGAGTGGGATTCATCTCCAGATTATGTTATCTAACTGAGTATGTCCACACATGAACTTGGATAAAATACTACATATGGGTATCTTAATCTGGAGACAAGTCATAGAATCATGGAATAATTTAGGTTGCAAAAGACCATTAGGATCATTGGGTCCAGCCATTAACTCAGCACTGCCAAGTCCACTATTAAACCATGACCCTAAGTGACACATCCACACATTTTTTAAATACCTCTAAGCATGGTGACTGCACCGCTTCCCTGTACAACCTCAGTGTTCCAGTGCTTGTTTCAGTGTTTCAGAAGTTGTCCCTAATATCCAGTCTAAACCTACCCTGGCACAGAATGGAAATTTAATCCATTTCTTCTCGTTCTGTCACTTGTTACTTGAGAGAAGAGAGTGATCCCCACCTCACTACAATTGATTGTAGGGAACAATAAGGTCACACCTGACCCTCCTTTTCTCCAGGCTCCTTCAAGGCAGTCCTCACAAGGCTTGTGTTCCAGACCTTCACCAGCTTTGTTGCCCTTCTCTGGTCATATTCCAGTTCCAAAATGTTTTTCTTGTAGTGAGGGGCCCAAAACTGAGCACAGCATTCCAGGTGTGGCCTCACCAGTGCTGAGTACAGAGGGACAATCCCTGCCCTGGTCCTGCTGGCCACTATTGCTGATACAGGCCAGATGCCACTGGCCTTCTTGGCCACCTGGGCACAGCTGGATCACATTCAGCTGGCTGCTGACCAAGCTCTTTTCCTCTGGATAGTTTTCCAGTCACTCTTCCCCCAGCCTGTGTGAGGTTGTTGTGACCCAAGAGCAGGACCTGACCCTTTGCCGTGTTGAACCTCATCCCACTGCTCTTGGCCCATGGATCCAGCCTGTCCAGATCCCCCCTCAGAGCCTTCCTGTCCTGCAGCAGATCAGCATTTCTGCCCAGCTTGGTGCTGTCTGCAAAGTGACTGAGGCAACGCTCAATTCCCTCATCCATATCACTGACAAAGATATTAAACCGGGCTGGACCCAGAACTGAGCCTTGTGGACTCCACCTGTGGCCACTGCCCACAGGACTGACCCCTGCTCCCTGGGCCTGGCCATGGAGCCAGCTTTTCACCCAGTGAGCTGGGCAAAACCCTGCCAAGCCATAAGCAGCCAGATCCTTCAGGAGAGTGCTGTGGGAAACAGTGTCAAAGGCTTTACTGAGTGCACAAACCACATTCACAGCCTTTCCCTCCCCCACTGAGTCACCTTGCCATAGAAGATTGAGTTAGTCCTGCTCCTTCAGCTACGACACAAGGTAATCAAAGCCTGATCCTTGGTGTTACTAAAAAGGGTGAAGTAACAGTTATGATATTTTAGAAAGCAGCTGTAGTTGCAGGGTTATTTGTTAATGCACTGATGGAAATTGAGAAGTCTAATGATGAGGCAACATAAAAATATGGCAGGTTATAAAAAATAAATTAGCAATATTGAAATGGTGCTTTTGTTGCAAACTCCTCAGTTCTTAAACAGTGTGAAAAAAATGTGTTGATGATGGAGAGAATTTGCTCCATATTAGTCTTAACCAATAAAATACCACAATAATGCTGGGAAATGGAAGATTTTAGCTTTCATTTTATGAGTCATCTGAGTTTTCAAAATAATGAATGTATATTAGCATCTACATTGCTTAGGGCTGCATGGAAGTTTAGATAAGTGACCTTCGTATCTTATGGCTTAATGCTGATGATTCTCAACTGTACACTCATAGTACCATCTGTAAGAAGGTGTAAAGAAAGGTCTTTTTGTCCATATGCCTATTCAGATTAAGGAAAAAAATTTCCCCCTTGACTTATCTTGGGCAAAGTAGGTTTCTAGTTTCTTCCTGTGCTTCAGAATTCTTGTTTGCATTTTGTTATCCAAGATGCCAGTCTCTTCTTATAAGTCTGCAATGACTGCCTCATTCTCCTCCACCTTCTACCCTGCATACTGATTTACCTTTCTGTTAGCTGAGTAAGAAAAACAGCAGGAAGAAAGGAAAAAGAAGAAAAGGTGTTTTGTTGGAATAGCTCAAATGCCCAGTGTTGGAGGGAAAGTAAACTATGCTTTCTCTTGCTGAAGAATGAAAAATTCTAAATCCTTTGGTTTCTGTAGGATGGTCTCACTTGCCCATTTGGAAGAAAGGAAATTCCTCTTTGACTTATTCCAAGAGTTCCCTGGGGCTCCTATGTCCTCCTTGCTCTTCTCTCTTTGAGTGGTGGAGTCTCAGGGCTTGTGGCAAAAAAATCCCTGCAGCATTCAATTTCTTGGCCCAGCATCTGTGTGCCTAGGGCTCCCATTCTCAGCCATGCTCAGAACTCAGGGACTGCCCCTTGTCCCTCTTCAAAAAGGCATAATCTGTGTGAGTGACAGGGTTTTGCTGCTCCCCTCCAATTTTTGAGTTAGGGTTTCCAGTTTTTTTACTTAAACCCAAGTCTTGATCAACTGGTCCCTTTCCTTTTTCCTGTTGGGAACACACTGGTAGTGTTGACTGTGCAAAGAGAAATGCACCAGCTCGTTTCTTCCATGAGTTGCTAGAGGATATTTCAGTCATCCCCTTTCCATGATTTTCCATTTGCAGCACGAATAGAATGGTGCCTTGCTTTGCACAGATTCACAGATGGTCATAATCTCTCCTGCATCAGATCACTTTGCTCATCATTTTTAATGTCAATTTTACTCTCCTCACTTCAAAACAACCCAGTTTCCCAGATATATGTTTCTCTTTCCCCTCTTTTTCTACTCTGTTTTTAAGGGACTGTCAACATGTACAAACTGACAAAAGTGCACAGTAAACCAAGTCATTCTGCAATATCTTCTTGCATGACCAGTCTTCCAGAGAATAATTTACAGAATAATTGTGCTTTTTCCAAAGCTTCACACTCAAATCTTGAAGGGAATATTTTGGCCAGATTTCCAGCAATTTGTTTCTGGAAACAATTTGTTTAATGACAGGGGAACCTAGTAATGTCTCTGTCAGATGACAGGCATTGCTTATCCTTATATTGAGCTTAGAATATGAGAATATGTAGAGTATGAGTTTCTCTCTGTAAAAAGGATCATCTCGATTATTTCAGATATTTTCTACTCCTGGGCTAAATGTATCAATTTCTATCTCTCTGCTATTATTTAATTTTGTCATTATACATGTAATAGCCTTCATAAATTCGGAGGTGTTTATCTCTTATAAAAATAGCAATTTTGGAAATGTTATGACTCAGTAAAAGCAGTGATATTTTGCTATACTATCAGAATTGCATCCTTAAAAGATCATAAATTCACTTGGAATTAGCATAATTATTCTATAAATGAGATAAATTCATTATAAAATAAGTGTGAAAAAGGTTTATATTTAACATAAAGCAGGAAATAGATCCTGGAGTAGAAATGAAAAATTCTTGGTGGTGTGTTAAACAGTAGGAGATAAAGAAATGACTAAAAAAATCCAGACTGAATTAATACAATGAATAAATGTTGGCTGAAATCTTAATACTATGTGAAGGATTAATGGAAACTATTCTAGCATACCAAGAACATATTAAACACACTACTTTCCTATTATGATTATTTGGATTTGTTTGATAAAAGCATTTGACTAAGGAGTATTTTCATGTGAGCAGCAAAGGGTGGGCAGACTGAGGCACAGTGGACAGTGTCCATTTAGAAACCATCATGCCTTTCCTTCTTGATGCACATTCCCATGTAGTTAATGCTGCCCTGCTCAGCTCTCTATGTGAAGCTCTTTGGTACCATCCCTGAGGGAATGTGAGTGGAGAAATTGCAAAGGAGGATGTGCATTTCTAATAACCAGGAAACTGCACTGGTTTCAGCATCCATCACTGCATCTACATTTACATTCATCACAGTGCCACAAATCAGTGTTTTGCTCTAACTTCTGCAAATGTGAGAAGCTGGGGCTAAATTTAGTCTAAATTTTCTGATATAAAATCTATCATTCTTCTCATGATTCTTAGCATTGTCAGCAATACCTTTATCGACCAAGGTGGCTCTTAGCAGCCATACACAGGTTGAGGTCTCTGCAACAAATGTTGTTCTCTGACATCTGCCTGAGGCAGAAAGTCAGCTGAGGTGGAGGGGAGGAGAGGGAGGACCAGAATAGGGTGAGGAAAGCATAAAGATGAATATTTGGGTATGAGGAACTGAAAAGCCACTAACTGGGCTCTCTAAGTATGGGCCTTTCAGAGCACTGTCCTGTGAGTGTCACAGGTGCTTGGCCAGCCATACAAACACTCCTGCCATGTGGAGGCCACATGAAGCAGGTTCTACTGCCAGCCCTGCCCTCCTGGGGTGGGAGGCATGTCTCCTCCTGGGGCCATTTCCTCACTGCTTTGCTAACCAAGATTCCTAGCAAAGACATCGTTGTGAGGAAAAGATTTGTTGTTTTTTCCGTTTTTGTTTTTTTTTTTACAACAAAAACTGATTTAAGATCCTCTGTCTTCAGACCACTTGCTGATGTTCATCTGCATTGCATGGCTCTGAAACCAAGAGCAGCTGCACTGCTTACTGTAAGCACATCTGGAAACAGGAGCTGTGTGCTTTGCCCAGGCAATCATGAAAATAAAGCTCAAAGTTGAAGTTTTCTGGTTTATGTTTATTTTTATTTTGCATTACTTTGCTGCTGATTTAAGTCAATTGACTTTACAGTTTTGATATGGGTGCACATGGTGTGCAAACTGGTTGCTACAGACACTGGATTTAGTTGTCAGCTGGCACTTTCTGAAGCAGACAACTTTATGACATCTAAATATCCTTTATCTTTTAGGTGTTGTGGATACAGAAAAATAAGTGAATACTATACAAAATAGTTCGGGTAAAATAGATGACATATTTATATTAACGTACTTTTTGTAATAAAATGTAAATAAAACTACAACTAGGTTGCTTTTGAAGTGATTTTTGGATTCCACTCTTATCTTGACTAATAAAGATCTGAAAACATTTTTTCTTCATGCTTTGTTTTATATTGGAGAATGTTGCAGAAAAATTGGTAAGTCTTCATGTTTCAAAATTGTGTCTGAGTTTTAGCAAGTCTGATTTTAGATTTTGTGGGGGAGAAAACCAAAAAAAAACAGGTCTAGCAGAGGTGACTTAATGTTCCTGACACTTGACTTGCTGCCTTCAGAAATTATGCAGATTTACAACAGGGGAAGCCACAGCCATTCCTGAGTGTCTGCTCAGCTCACCCTTTTTTGGAGCTTCTCTCCTCTCCTGTAGTACTGAGGTGATGGGGGATGAGTGCCAGCTCACCTCGTTGTGTGGCACAGTGTCCCCACCTGAGGGTCTCTGCCAGCCCTGCAGTGGAGGAAGAGAAGGGGGGCAGAAAGCTGGAAGTGGGAACTGTCACCACTGTCCCAGGCTGGACAATCTTCATTTATTGGTCAGAGCACTCAGTCCCAGGGAGCTGGCACAGCTATGCTCTGCCTCAAGCAGCTCTAATCCAGAACAAAAATGTTATCTGGAGGTTTTTGTCCTTGAAATGTAGTTAGTGGTAGACGATGGGGATATATTAATTGCTATCATAATGAGGACAAAACAGCTAGATGAAATGTAAGGAAGGAAAATGTGACAGTGCCTGGGGAGGAGGAATGTCCATGGTAGAGAGTGGGGTATGCTTATATCCAGTTATCCAGTCATTTCAGCAGGCTGGAAGGGGATGCTTGCTGCAGCTGAAGAGACTGAGTACTCTCCACATCTGCCCCTGGGCTGCTCCTTCTGTTCTCCCTGCAGTGGGAGCCCTGATTGCCCCTCCCCGTGTGGGTTTGCACTCACCAGGCATGATTTAGTGTGGGTACAGAGCTGAGTCAGATTTAATTTGCGAGTTTACTGCCAAACCTGAACCAATTTTTAAGCCAGCTGTACAGCACTAATTTAACGAGAAATGGAAACCATTCAAGGCTCTGTGAATTTGGCATAAATTAACAATTTTGGCTCAGCATTACTATGGGGTTTGGACTAATTCAAACCTAAGGCTCACAGTGAAATTCAAGAGGCTTGGACCCATGCCAGGGGAAAGGTTCTCATAGATCTCTGCAAATTGGAAGTGTCAAGGTTTCAACAGTTCTGCTTGATAAGTAAGAGGAGATTTCCCTCTGAAGTCTGTATCTCTCCTGGAATCCACAATGAGTCTGTCATGGTAACATACCACACCTGATAACAGATCTTCGTTAAACAGCTTTATTTGAATGGGTTGTTAATGATATAAACAATAGCAATTAGAAGTATTGATATTATATTGACAGGCTGTGAAAGGGTTTGGTGATTCATTCTTCTAAATTAGCTTTTTTCCTGCTATGCACTGTGAATAATGCTATTGTTGAGAGGAAAACAAAAATAACTTAAGGGAAAAAAAGGGAGAATTATCTTGGGGAACTCTATCTGGGGCAAATATTTGTATAAGGATTTGAGCTGGGTATTGTACTCCTTGCAAATACATTATGGCTAAAACTGGTCTTCTTTTCTGCATATATTTGTGCATTCATTTCTGTGCAAGTATTTGATAGTTATAATCAGTTACTAAATGAGTTGGGTGGTTGTTAGGCGCAATGGTTGTTTGCAGTTTCTCATTCTGAATATTTATGATGTGCAGAAGTTTCTGTCATACGGTGTTGGATCTGGCCTTTAACATGGTAGCTGAAACAGAGTAAACAGAGGGGGAAAAAACAACAAAACCCAACAAAATTATGACAAGTGTAAAACAAATATTGTTCATACACTAATAGTCAGGGTACAGACAGCTGCAGGTATTTGTGTGTAAATCAGCCACTTAGCAAACATTCAAGTCACCTGACAATTATTTTTAGCATTTTTTTTTTCTGAAAATGGTACCATAGATAGCATGAGTAATTTCTAAAAAACTGCTTAAATTATGAAAAGATGAAGAAAAATATAAAATCTGTATTATCCAGGTGGTGCTTGCATTGAAGAATTGCAGCTTTGTGTTTTCCCACCAATACAGAAAGGTCATAATTTCTTAAAAAAAGAGATTTCAGAGCTGTAGACTCTCACTTTTTAAAATTAATATATCCACTTCATCTGCAAAACCCTCTGTAACTACTATTGTGTATGCCACTGGTAAAATACTAGTGCTTGGCAGAGAGGATATAGGAAGGAGAAGAATTTATATTCAGTGAAATTAATGGAGTACAACTCAGCACCATTTTATTGTTCTGCAACCCCAGATTTTAATACTTGATCTGTGCAACACTTACAAATGGTTGGTTGCTATATCTTAAATCAGAGTAATTTGTGATACTGTTTTAATATTTATTCCCCATCACATAATATTTTTACCACAGTCTTATCTCTCTCATTTTCTTATTATTTTTAGTGTGCTTACCTGCAAAGTTGCAGCGTAGCTACTAAGCTCCCAGAGGCAGGACACCAGGAAATGCCACATCCTCTCTTCCTGACCTGGGCCTCACAAGTGCATGTTAGCTTTTGTTACACTTCACAGGCATTAATGATCACAATTTAAATAGCTTAAAACTGAGTAATGAGCTCACCTGAACACCTTTGTAAGAATGTTTATCAGTCATTAGAGAAATAGTCAAGAAAGTGAAGAATTAGCATCCCAGAAGCCATGTAATAAACCCTGTAAGACTAGATATTAGGAAGATTAAGTTGTTCTTTCACTACAGCAATATATATCTATAATGAGATGCGTTTCTTCTTGCAAATGTGCCACAGATTAATTAGTTTCAGAATAATGCAGTTTGTTCACAGTACCTTAAAGGCTCTTGAAAAATATTATGCATGATAAGGAAGCAAAGTGAGTGTACAGGAGGGACACCGTGGAAAGCAAATAAACATGGCTTTCCACATTGTTGTATTCTGGAGAGACAATCTCTTTTTAATGAGTCTTCACTCAAAAATCCTGATAGGATGTTTCAGATGTGACCTTCATCTGTAACATTTGAATAAGTTAAAGAGAATCAGCTTGGAGGGATACTTTTTTTTTTTTTTTTTTTTTTTTTTTGAGAAATAAGTGTAGTTTGGAGACTCTGGAGTTAATATTGTTTTCTTTTCTCCTTCTCCTGCTTTATGTATAACTTTTTAAGTGGTTCCAATGCTTTAAAGCAGATGTGCTCATCAGAATTATTCAGCTATTGCTCAGCTCCAGTTAAAGAGAACATGTGCTGTGTGTGCCTGCATAAGTAAGCTCTGTGCTGTGCCAACACTCCTTTTTCTGTTCACTTATTTTTCTCCAATCCATCTCCCTCAGGAAAACAGAAGTGCATTGGACTGGATATGAAACACAGGACAAAAAACCTCCAAACCATGCATGATGAATTATGTAAAGGGGAGACATGGTGGTGTAATATAAAGAATTTATTAGCATGAGCATGAGATCCCCACATTACTCAAGAGAAGCAAAAGCCAAAGCTAAATTATGTAGGTTATCCTAACAAGTACAAAATAAACCTTATGTAGAGATTGTCATTTGTTATGTTACACACAAAAATTGTTTATATTTATTATTGTGGCTTTCTGCTTTTACTTGTACATAAAGGTTGATATTTTATTTGTAATAGGGTTTACCTCTAGATCCACATAAGCAATGATGTAGATCCAAATAAATCATATTCCACGATGTGGGAGTAACAGAACATTGGAATTCAAAGCCAAAGGAGACAGAAGAGCTCACCAGGAGTGAGGTGGTAAGAAATGCCTAGCAGAATCACTTGATTTTTGGCTTAATGGATATATACGCATCTCTCAAAAATTTGTAACAGATTCAGAACTGAATGATTCTATTCTGGAAGATATGTATTCCTTCTCTGAATAATAATAAAATACTTAATTGTCGGGAGGGTTTTTTTTTGTTTTGTTTGGGATTTTTTGTTTTGTTTGGCAGCTTTTTGTTTGTTTGTTTGGTTGGTTGGTTTTGTTTTTTAACTGTTTTAACTGTTTCAAAAAAACTGTTCGTTTTTTTGCTGTTTTGACATACTCAGGGCTTTTGTCCTGGAATGATAAACAAAATGAGTGCAGGTGGTATCAAAGGAGCAAATTATTTTCTGTCTGTCATTCCTATACATGCTTATATTAGTTTTCAAACCCTAATTTTTGTAGGCAGTCCTAAATAACTGCAAACTCATTTTCCTTTTCCCTCTGGTGGGATATTTATTGGCCTATAAATTACTCCTATAACTTTGTTCCTTTTGTTGTGCAATTGTGACAGCACCTTAGGGCTACAATAATCTCACTGATAGCTGACAGCAATATGTACAGTATACTTGTGGACCTGAAGTGAATGCATGACTTACATCAGAAGTGATGATATCAAACCCTGGTAAAATCTTTGGAGGTAATTGCATACATTTTATCACAAAGATTTCTCAGTACCTCACTAGGATGGACTAAAATGGATTATTTGCCCCACCCTTGCCAAGGAATTGTCACAAAAGAGATGTCAGTGGCTGTGGTGGCCCAGTGGCTGCTCCAGAATTTTTGCAGAGGGATACCTCCCTAACTGTATTTGTACAAATGCATATGGCTAGGGAAACAAACTGGGGGAAATTCAGTGAGGAAAAATGTAAATTCAATAACAGCTGGAAATGGATTGACCTGTGAGGAGAGGCTGAGGGATGAGGTCTGATTTGCCTTCAGGGACAAGGTTTTTGGGGTCACACAATAGCCTCCCAATACCTATGGGGATATGACTGAGAAGAGGGAACTAGGCAAACAAGGAACTTTAACTGAACCAAGCAAGAGTGGTTCAAACAGGATATTAGGAAAAGGCTTTTCCTCATTGGGTCAGCAGGACAACTCCCCCATCCAGGCTGAATTATCTCAGGATAACTAAGTACTGGTACAGGTTGCTCAGAGGGGCTGTGGAGCCTCCATCCTTGGAATATTCAAAACTCTTTTGGGGATGGATCTGGGCAATTGCTCTGGGAAACCCTGCTTTAGGAAAAGGTTGAGCCAGATGACTTCCAGATGTCCCTTCCAATCTCTAGTATTCTGTGATTCTCCAACCCTGTGAACCCATCTAGGGATGAAATTTTTGGGGAAAAAAAGTGTAATATTAGAGAGGCATTTATTATTTGTGTTCTAGATCCTCTAACATAGCCAGACCCTTGAAAATGTCAATTTTTCTTCCAAAAACTTCCACATTTGTTCCCCAGTAACTACATTGTAGGACTAGGTTTGGTGTTTTCCATCCCTTACAAAGTGCATGATGAAACCACAGTTTCATTGGCTCTTGCTTTATAATCACAAATGATGTGTTGCTAACTGCACTCTTGTTCAATGACCTTAATAAGAACTCAGTGCTTTTCTCCCAATTACTCTATTTACTTCCAAGTCTAGGTTCAGTCAATTCTTTGAATATTGGAGCTAGGGCTATGACACACTGATCTCAGGTGTCTTGAAGTTTGTAACACAGAATTGCTGAAGGATCCACTCCTGAATTTCCCTTAGTTGTATAGTCACTTGGTTAACCCAAAAACCTATTGCATATGCATACTTATATATAGCAGACACATACACAACTATAATTAATAAGCATTTTAGCAATCTACTTTTATGTCTGATTTTAGAATACACTAGATGCTAACAGCAGATCTTCCAGCAAATTTTAGCTATCAAATCCAAAATCGTGACTAAAACTCATTAAACTGGCTTTGAAATTTCTCAGCTATTTGCTCTTCAATATTATTTCCTATTGACATTTCTGTGTTTCAGTGAATGCTCTTGTTACAATTTGAGAACTCAATAAAATATAATGCCCCATAAGAATAGAGATTATATGATGGCAACATTTATTCCATGAACCCAAGGGGATAATTTGACTTTCATCTCTTTTTTCTCTGTCAAAATATAGAGCTACCAATAAATGGTATGTAAAGAAGATCAGAGCAAACTGAGGAGCTGAAAGTTTACAATTTATTAACTTGAGCATGAAAGTATAGAAAATAACTGACTCAAGTTAGTCGGGGAAGAAGTCTTAACCTATTGCATTAAAACATGCTTTGCACTAGTCTAATGAGTTTTCGACCAAATGAGGCATGAAACATACTGCCAGAATATAAAGTCAGTAAAATACTCAAGTTGCTGGATAATGTCATTATATGTTTTGTTTTATTGGGGAGCTGATACAGAATACATTAAATTTACACAATCTGCAAAACCAGAAAAAAGGCCTTTTTTAAAAAATGAATGTGCCATTCAGATAAGTGCTAATAAAAAGAGGTCAAAACTTACTGAAATACATAAGAAAAAATATACACATACAGAATTCTCAAGAATATATGAAAAGAATTGTATAGTAAAGATGTCAGTTCAATGTCCTATTTCCAGTCCTTATTTAATGAGACCTATGGAAAAAGGCACACAAAAATAACAGGTGTTGAATCACATTGATAATTTGGCTAAAATTTTTCAAATAATTAAGAATTGGAATATGATTAATTTAACATTACCACTCTGCTTCAAAAGTTAATCTTGATTATTTTTAGAATGCTATGTTTCATAAATATTTAAGAAGGGAGGACTGCTTTCCTTAATAAAGAATTGTGTTAACTTGCAAGTGGCATTTTCGCATGACTAAAGGAGCTGGTGATTAAAATTTTTTAAAAAAGGAAAACATCATCTTGAGTTTTTTGTTCAGCCCTACTCGTGCTTCTATCCCTAATGGAACTTTTGCAATTGCAAGACAATTGGATGCTTTTGAAATTAATGGAACTTCTATTGCATCTCGAGAGACTGGAATTTGCTCCAATCTCCTCAGACACAAGAGTAGACTGTCTGCTCAAGTATTCCCCCTTTGACTGCTCCTGAATTCCATTTTTCAATGGTTTCATTGCAAACTACACCCAGAAGCTTCCTAGAATTGACTACAAGTCAGTGCATTGCATCAATTACTGCAGCGTGATGAATTAAATCTTCATTTATCCAAAAAGCCAATAGGCAGCTCTGAATCTTCCCTGAATGGCTGAACACTGCTTTAAGCACAGACAGAACTCTGCCTATGTTGTCTGGGCTGGTTCACTTGCATCCTTTTGGTGTTACATGTTGTTAAAACAGTTGTGTTTCCTCTCAACATGCTGTTTAACAGATGACTGTCCATCCACTTCCTCAACTTCCCTTTACTTTCCCAATGATACATTGGCATTGACAGACTCTAAGTGTGTTTTTAACATGTCCCAGGTTTCCTTCTAGGTACCTTTAGAAATAGTGAGCTGTAGAACTCTGTGGCCAGCTATAACTTTCATTAAAAATTAATTTCCTATTGCCTGGTATTTTACTGATTTATGTGCTTTTGAAGGCATTTTGATGCTTTCTTGTGCACTGGTAGATTTCCAGGTTTCCCATCAGTATTTTTAATTGGAAGTAGGATTGAGAGCCTGTAGTTTGGTCTTACCAATTAGTAATGCTTTTCCCTTCTGAGGAAAAAAATCCTGTCTCTTTCAAAGTATGTAATCTGATTTCTGTTGCATGGGTTTGCTTTAAAGGAGCACTTCATCTAGAGAGATGTGATGCAGAAGAGCTGGGCAAGGACTGGGGCATCATTCAGAGGGTGAGGAAGCTGCTGTCTTCTGGGTCAAGAGGAGAGAGGGGGCTTATTCAGGTTAAGATAACAAGGGCCTGGCAAGATGTCTACACCAGGAATGAGGAGAGGAGAAAACACATTCTCAGGAATCTTTCTGGACCTTTTAAATTAAATTTGTCAGAGCTTTAGCCCTATAATTTTTTTTGGCCAGAGCTTTCAAATCAGCTTCTCTGTTACTGGGAAGTGTAGTGTCTTTATTTAAAACCTATTCTTCTAATGTACAGTCGAGACAGGCAGTGCCAGTGCTGTGTCTGCCTGCCCTGTGTACGTGCTTGTTTTAACTGTGCAGCTAAATCACAGTTAAAGCACTGGTGCCAGTGCTAAAGAGAAATGTACCCTCACTCGACACCATTTTGAAAAATGATCAAGTCTGCATTTCTTTTGACCACACAATGTGTACCTTAACATGAAACCCTGATGTTGGTTATAGTTTTTATTGGCACACTATTTTACTTTAAAATGGCCCAGAGTAAATTGCACCACAGGCTGACAGATACTTTTTTAAAATATTTGACGTTTGTGGCATGTGGTTTTTGCTATTGGACTGTCTCTCCTGTATTTTTAGACCAAAAATGTGATTCACACATCATCTTTTGGGTCTAAATCCAGTCTGCTCTTCTCTTAGGTTTGCCTCAATTACTTGCTCTATTCATGAACTAGCTGCAAAACTCTGTCACTGAAACAAGAGTAATACCAAACACAGGTATCCCTGAATGCATGTTTCTTTGGTCTTTTTCTGTCTTCCCTCATGCAGCAAATGTAGTGATAGGACAAGGGGGAATGGCTTTAAACTGAAAGGCAATAGGTTTACATTAGTTATTAGGAAAGAATTATTCCCTGTGAGACAATGGAACAGGTTACCCTGTTAGGGCCAGGCTGAATGGTTCAACAATTTTATGATTCTATGAATATTTCTGCTCTACTCTAGTGTCAGAGTTTCTCTTTTATCTGACTTTCTGGAGATGATATAGGTGTCCATCCAATACACAGAGGATCTAAGTGGCTTGGGGGAAACCAGACTGGAAAATGTCAGCAACTTCTCAGACAATTTAGTGCCAGGAGAGAATTTGTAGGGGAAAGCCAGTGCTCTTTGAGCATGATGATTTCCATGGTTCTGGTCTCAGGGTTTCTATAAAAGACCCTTAGAACTGTGTATGTGTTGAAGAATGTTGTCAGTACCATGACTCATGGAACCTCCAGTTCTGATGATACCATCATGTGTGACTGCTGATACTTAGCACTGCAGATTCATATTTTTAATTTATTTTGTTTAAATTACAGCTAAAACCAAATGTCTGTTTCCTGGTGTGAATGAAGTCTCTCTGCTTTGGAAGTCCTCAAGAAACATCTTGTCACAGCATCTCGACTCCTTGGGCATGCACGATTTTCATTTGTGAACTGTTGCTCTTCACTGAACCTAAGGAGTCCTGAGGTTTGATTTGTCTGGTTTTTCCACTGTCTGTTACTGGAGACATTGTTTCTGAGACACAGAAACCTATTTTCATAATTTCATAATATAATTTTTGTAGAACTTCTTCCCTCTGAGCCTCCTCAGAGCCTTCTTCAGCTTTTGTCATTATTACTGGGAGAAAGTTTATTGATTTTACATGCAATATGCAAGGACAGTGATCTTATTCTGTTCCTTCTGTTGAAGTCCTATGATTCTTATCTCTCAACCCTGGATTCTTTCTGTGAAAATGCAGAGTCTTTCAGACAGACTTCTCTGTGCTGGAGAAGAGACATAACAAATTCTAGGCTCAGCAGACTGTTAACATGTGGAGGAAATGGACCAATATATTGGCTGTGCTGGGCAACTGGGCCTAAATCTCTTGTTCTGCAACTTCTTCCATCTGTGTTCCCTCTCCACAGAGACACAAAAAGAGGTAGCTCTGCTGTTTACCAGAACAAATTTTTCTCAGGTACAAGTGTTCAGAAAGAAGGAAGGAGGTGTGTCCCCATTTAACCAACTGCTGGGGAATCTGACTCAGTGGGTTAAAGAGCACTATCAAACATGAGGCTTCCTTAGCTCTTTATGTTGCAGCAGCACTTTCTTCTCCACTGGCCAAAATTTCTAAGGAAACTACTCCAGAAAAGCTCTTCTACAGCTTCTCCATTCCTCAGAAGATGTTCTACAACAATATAGGAGGAGCTTCATCCATTTGTTATTTGAATCCTGACAACTATTAAAATGTGAAATGCAAGATGGAAACTCTTAGTGTACTTTGTCCATCCACTAAAAAATATTTCCAGTTGTGGGAAAATTATGTTTTTGAAATTAGCTTCTCCAGAAGAATTCCAATTTTTTTCCCATGCTGGTGTCTTAGATGTTAGATAAGATTGGTGCACTTTTCTTGCAAAAATGTTCAAGATTAGTTAAGCTGGTGCTGTTACAGGTTAATAGATTTCAAACACAAAGTAGCAAATTTAAGGAGCCTTCAGGCTTGTTCTACATAAGGGTTTATAATAACACTTCACTTTCACAATAGCTTATTTTAAAAGATAACTTTCTTCCTAGTCAGCAAAATGTGAATTACACTAGGTAATAACAATAATTGTAAAAAATGCTTCTTCATTTGGCACTGTTTAGCACATTCTAATGAATTGTGGTAATAAAGGCATCTTTCTTGTGCTTTATAGTATATGAAACTAATGCCTTGAAGGTACAATACAAAGGGATACAAAAGCTAGTTGCAAGCAGTATCTTCTGTAAACACTTTTAAGGTAATTACATAGAAGGCCATAAGGAATGCTAATCAAAAAGATAGATACTATGTTTTTATTCTTAGGTCAAATTAAGACATGTTTTGGATCTAAATAACTATAAACATTTTAAAGGAAATATTTGTTACTGGTGGAAGGTTGAACTTCTAATGGTACCAATCTCTCCTTCTCTAAAGGAGATTTGCCTCTGAAGTCAAATGCTGTAGTTAACAGTTAATGGGACCTCAGAGAAGATGACAAAAACAAAGGTTGTAGTATTTTTTTACTCCTGTGCTGTATATTGTAGTGGGAAATGGTAATTTGTGTGGGGGGGTAATCAACATTTGTCTCTGCAGGATGAAAGGACAGTAAAAGCATAATGGGAGAGGAGAAGTAAATGGATGGGAACGGGATCTCACTCTAATTCTATGCTATTACTTTAACAGTAAATGCTGTTACATGGGCTACTGAAATACACCTGTAGTCAAAAATGTGAGAATACAGAGCTTGTTTGCTTATAAAGTTCTGTGCATTGCATAGCTAAAAATTACAGCCAGTATTCTGAATGTCTCAAAGTTATTTCCAGTGATTTTTTTAAAGATACTTGCAGTCCCAGAATATGCTCAATGGATATGCATTTTCATAATATATCATCAATAGGATATTTGTTCCATGAACAAAATAATGTTATTCTCTCCAAAATGAGAAAACAGATATATGGAAATTGCTTAAGGGGATCTGTCAGTCCAGAATTTTGTCTAGCAGTTGTCAGTGATAGTTGATTAAATGCCCAACGCTCCCTCCACCACCACCAATGAAGCAGAACCTCAAAGAAAAGCTTGACTCTACATACCCTTTTTTATAACTGCCATTACATAGAAACTGCCTTAAAATACATATAATATTCATGCCACTCTCAGGAAATCCTAGTGAGGAGTTAAGAGATGATCTTTTGGAGGGTGATTAGATTCAGTGGTGAAACAGAAGCGAGACACCGAGCAACAGTGGATCCTGGAGGTGCCTCCCAGCTGTGGAGTGGGATGTGTGGCCTATAGGAGAGGTAGAAGCAAAGAATGTGGGGCAAGCAGGCCACATTACTCTCAAATTATCCCTGTATTATGATTGATTTGTTTTGCAGAAGTATTTTGGGAAGCTGTTCTGAGGAATAATGCTCTCGCAGTGACCACTGGTTCATTATCACTCATTTAACACAGGACTTCAAACCCATGAAGACTTGCAAAAATGCAGGTTACTTTGAATTAGGATGTGAAATTTGCACTACAGGTATATTATTCATCTTCAGAGAAGTCCCTGCAACTCTGAAGTATATTGCTATATATTAATAAACAGCAAAGAAGCAGAACTAATTGAGCATCACACTTTCCTGAGTTTGAACATTTAATATTTTTTTTACTCAAGGTCATTTCCATTACTTGAATTTTAGTTTAATGAGAACTTGACTCTGTCCCACCAAAAATTCTATATTTTGCAATTAAATCATCAGCAGACCCAGTGGTGATTTGATACATTTGGTAAGGAATATTGATGTGGATTTCTTACTGCAACAACATGCATGTGTATAAAGTTTAGCAACATGAGTTCTTTGTCTCTGAACATTGTACAATCAATATTCTATTACTGCAGTGTGAGCTCTGCTGCATTGTAGCTAAATTAGTGCATAAGACTCAAGAATGCACTGACGGACAGAATTCCAATTTCTGGATATGAAATGTGTGTAAGCTGTTTGTTTTAGCTGTAACAGCTTTGTTCCAGTATCTGTTGCTTCAGGTACTATTTATGCAATTTAATTGAAGAGGAATTTTGGAAGTTTTAATTTAATTTTCTCCAGTAATGATTTCAAAGACACATCATACACATTTTGATGGTTCACATTCATTCTGTTTGTTTTGCTTTGTATTATGAAGATGTCTGTGGCATCAGGACCTCTCTTATGTCATCTTTGCTACAGGCTTAAACTCTGCTATAATAAAAAAAAATCAAACAAACCCAAGCCAAGAGGTTTAAAGAAGGATAAGATGTTCCCCAAGAAAAATGGGAAGGGTGCAAAGCTCGAAGACTGCAGAATATTTAGGCTACAGTCACTGCTGTATTTTGCCACCACAGACAAGCCAGGGTGGGCTTTGTACGAATCCAGCCTCAGCAACTGCCTGCAGAGCAGAGCAACTTCTCTCCTTGTGTCTCTCCTTGCCTTAGAAGACATCAACTGCTGGTATTGCTGGCACTGCTGGGATGGTGAGAGGGAGAGGTTCCTGCAGATTGCCCTGCTCCATCACTCCCTTTACTGCCTGATGCTTCCAACAGGGACCATGGCAAACTCAGACCACCATGGAGATTGGCAAGGGACACCCACCCAAAAAGGTGGAGAGGGAGGTGTTTGAGCAACTATTAGTGGGAGTAGGAGGGAAGCTTCTGTGGGAGAAGGAAAATGGAAAGTCATTTAGACATGACTGGATTTCAGTGTCTGGGAAAGTTCCTCCTGGGGAAGGAAGAGGAAGGTCTATTGAAGTGAATTGGGAAGTGAGAAAGGCAGAGAGAGAGAGAAAGAAGTCTTCACTTGCAGCCCCTGGGACTTGCCACAATTATCATGACCCGTTTTGTTCAGAGTCTCAAAAGTCTCTTATCTACACAACTCATCCTGCCCAACTCATTCTGCACTATTGTTGAATTGAATTTTCAATTTCTTTTGTCACTTTCTTTGGAGGATGGGAGTAAAATTTCAACACATAGTCTTCATCTTCTGATTTTACTTGGCACCTTATCTGTGAAGGTGTTTCACTGCTGTCTTTAAATGGATGCAGGTTGCTCTGCTTAAGTCTCTCATCCCTCCTAAATCCTGAGACAAAATGCAAGGACATCTTGTTCAGTGTAGTGGTTCAGTACTTGAGTGGAGTTCCCTTCTAAAACCAGACCTCATAGAGAGAGGTAAAGAAGGATCATATTTCACTGCTGTTTAGAAGACAACTTCCTGCATCGCTGCTGCTCTCTGAATACCTGAGTGGTATTGGTGAAGACAGTCCTGCCACTGCAATTTTAGGCTGTGCTGGAAGTTTTCACTGACAGAACTCGTAAGTTCTACGGCTGAGTACATTGAAAGGCCACAGAGTCCAATCACATGCCCAAAGGCAGGATCAGCCACAACTGTACAGTTCCCAACAGGAGCTTGTCTTACTAAAGCACAAAGCCTCCAATGGAAAGACATGAGATGGTCCACCCTTATGCTTTACTTGTGTTTTTCTGTATTACCACATCTTAAAAGAAGCATTCATCTATGCTGACAGTGGGTGGTCATGCTTCTAGGTCATATCTGCCTTAAGTTTTTACATGCTGCTCACCTTTCTTTGTGACTTTGCGACATGGCTGATGCAAGTTCAGATGGCAATTCTTAATGCCAAATCTTTTTCTCCATGTTGACTGCTGCTGTGGTTATTGTACACTCTGTGTTTATGTAGTGGATTATTCCTACTTAAGCACAGACCTTTATTTATTTGTCCTGACTACAGTGCATATTTTTTTTTCATGACCATTTTTTGTATTAGTTAAGAGGCTTTAGATTAGAATTCTAATCCCATCCCCTCACTGCAGCATGCCCAGTATGTACTCCTTGACGCAAACCATTGGTGCAAGCAATAAATTGTGCAAACTTAAGACCTGGGGCAGACTCCTAGGCAGTCCAGCAGACACACCTCTGTGGTGTGGTAGTGCCCCTCCTAATCTGCACATACTAGTGCCCCTCCTAATCTGCTTGTGAAAGTCACATGAGGCAGTGCCCAAGTCTGTGCTGAAATCAAAGTATTTCATAGGTAGTACTTCTCCCCTGCTTGTGAGATCCATTACTACATCACAGGGAGGATGAAATTTCCTTGCCTTGGTTGGTTTGTTCTTGACTGCTACCTATTTCATTGTCATTTTCTAGGGGTTTACACACTAATTATTTTCTTAAGTTTTTATCCTCAGAAAGAAGAATGCCAGCATTACATTTGCATTATTTCCTGGAATATCTCTCTATTCTTCATGAACTCTCAGTGACAATTGCCAAGCGTTCTGAGGTTGTCCAGGTACTTGTTTATTACACAAGAGTGAAGCTCATTAGGCCAAACTAATGTGAAAACAGCCAATTTATAAAAGTATTTTCTACCTCTGGTCTTCCCCTGCTGCATCTGACTTCTTATTCCTTTCTCACTAATTGCCTCACTTATTCCTTTCATTATTATACTAACTGCTTGGCGTGGGAGTGGCATTTTTTTCTTTCTTGGCAACATTGGACTGTAAGTACCTAAGAGATACAGAGCAGGAAACCTTTCCATGGTTTTCCACTTCAATATGCATGTCTTCCCTTGCTTGTGATACCTAATTTTCAGCCACGGTCATTGCGTTCTTTTCCTTTTGTCTGTGTAAGCTCTTTCAAACTCCAGGTAATCAGTTCTGCCTAATTTACAGTTTCCATGTGATTAGATCTTTAGATCACTGAAGGACTGATCATTTATCTACCTATGCTTTTTTGGTTTATTCTATTTTCTGCATTAAGACAGTTTTCCTTAAGGAGTTCTAGATTTATTGGATGTTAGCTACCAGTTTTCAGAATTTCTTAAAATTTTCCCTGTTCAGGTTTGTTGTCCTTAATTAGGTGGACAGTTATGCTTGTCTAATTGTCACCCAATTTACATTCCAAAAGCAAGGTAGCATCTATTGTTTCTTTTTCCTGTGCATATCTATATAAGATGTACTTAGAATCCTTGAATTGTTTTGGTTGGAAGACACCTTTAAAGGTCATCTAGTCCACTGTTTCCTGCAATCAACAGGGACACTTTCAACTAGATCAGGTTACTCAGAATTTCATCCAACCTGCTCTTATATACTGAAACATTTTTTAAATTCTGAGATTTTTTTTTCAGATAGCACATAATTACTAATAGTTAAAAAGCCAGGAAAAGTATTAAAAGGTTTTTTTAGTACTTGTTTAATATCATCTCTTCAAATAAGTTGATTTCACTCCTTCTGTGCTCATGCTGCAGATAATGCCTTTCCACCATACCATTATTTATTTATTTTTATCAATTCACTCATTTCCCAGAACTACTGGGTGAGAGAAAAACACCTACTTGCAATCTAATCAAGCAAACAAATATAATTATAGTTATCTGGTGTTTTCTTACTTGCAGTTGTCTTATCTGTCTTTGCCTTGATTGTTTTCTTGTTTGCTAATCATAAATTCAGGAAAGTGAAATTGTTTTCTTGTTTGCTAACTAATCTTAAATTCAGAAGCAGGTTGGAACCCCCTCTTCCCAACATGTACTAGACTAAATGCATGAAGAAAACAAATTATAGCAACAGGGAGATCAAGCCAAAAAGCTCATAGCCATTAGCTGGGCACAATCTATGTTTTATATCTGTATTATCTGCCACAGGGCACTGATACTGGCTCATCTGTAAGTGCCACTACAGTGAAGTTGATGATTTAATGTAGGTTTAAAACAATGGTCAGTGAGCAGGCTGGTAGTTTTTCAAAATGCTTCCCAGGGACCCTATGGCTACTTCTAATGTATTTAATCATGCAGAGGACTGTTCTCAGTATCTCACAGTATGATTCTTCTTATAATCAGTCTTCTGCTCCATAAGGAGTTCATTCTGCTCAGAGTGTCTATGTGGAAAAGTCCCAAGTGTGTACCATCCTCCAAATCTTGTCTATATATTACCTAGGAGAGTATTGACTGGCATGTAACAAGGCGATGCCAAGGACATTCACATAGTTAAACAAAACAGATATATGGTCAGGAAAACTAATTCTATACCCACTGGCTCTTCACTTGTAAAAATTCAAGAAAAGCTACCTCATCAAGATGCTGTTAGTTATTCAGTGACATCCTTGCTGAATGGGAAAGCTGCTTTTATTGCTATATATGAAAACTTAATTTTGAAAAACATTTAAATCTTAATTTTTCCAAAAGTTTTACCTAGCACATAATTATTTTATTAATCATTATGTGATTTTGAACATGATTTTCCTAAAAAAGTGAAGGATTTAATGAGAAGTCTCTATTTTTGTAGCAAAATTCAATAGTAAAAACTATTTATTTCATCACATTGAACAAATAAGCGTTCAGAGTACAATTAATGTTTAGAACAACAGCTGACTATCAAGAAGAAACTAGGGAGAGCTGTCAGCTTCTCAGAAAATGCTTGAAATGAGAATAGATGAAACATGAAAAAATATGTGGTTCTTTGTATTCAGGGCAGTGAAGCAAAACATGACTTACTAGATTTTGGATTTTTAGCTCTTTACCCTCAATGATTCAACTCTCAGATTTTGGATATAAAAGCTTATGTGTACAATTCAATAAACAGACTTGGTATTTTTCTGGGGGTTTTTTTCACATTTATTTAGGACTTCATACTTTTATTTTGGAAAAAAAAAAAAAACGTGTTTTTGCCATGTGGGCACTAGGAAGGGCAATTTTTTGGATGCAGGAATTTCTAGAAGATATTAAATAATACTATATGTTACCTGGTGTAGCTTTCTCTTCTTAGATGTTTTGATTATGTGGGACTTTGTTTAAAAGTCTAGCAATATTGATGGAAATGAGTGCAAGCCTAAAATGAAGTTATTACAATAAGTAGGGGAATAAAACAAAGAGCTTTTAGATAGAAAAGAAAGGACTAGTTCAGTCAAGGCAGAAGAGATGTAACAAAGTTTCTAAAATATAACGAGTAGCAGAAGAACAGTAATTTTGCAGAAGAAATTGTTATACAAGCACTTGTTTTAGGGAAAGAATCCTGATGTTGCTATTAGGGAATAGATCCAGTATACTATTGGTTAGCAGACATATGAATTTTTATATTATTGGCTATATGGGCTCATGCTATTCTTACCTGGTAGTGAAAATACTATAAAAGCTGAGTACACTTTTAATAAATGTTTCCAGATATACCACATCTGGGGACCATGCCTCGTATATTGCAATAACTTCCTTCCCTGCTCTTTATCAAGACAATGCACTAGTATAAATCAAAAAAGTTCACTTCTCTTTGGTCCTGTTTAGCTTTCTCTCCTGCCAATGTGACATGGGGGCTTGCCTTATTCTGCTAGTGATGTTAGCCTTGATCATCTGCTCTCCTGCATTTCCCTGGATGAGGACCACTGTGTACAGTGTGCTTCTCTGGGTGCTTAATAAAGAAAATCTGCATTGTGGTTTCATTTTTCCAGTGCCACACTCTCCTTTGTCTGTGACTGGGAGTCTTGTTTTTGTCACCTGTTTATGCCTGGGGGTGTTATAAACTATGATTGGTTGCTAAGGGTAAAACTATGTGATATGGCTTGAGCCAGTTTAGAGGTTCAATGATGCCTCCAGGGCAGTTTGACCTCATCACTCTCTGTCCCATTTCCCTCCTGTTTTGCCTACAATTCTTTGCTTTGCAGCCCTGACCTCTCTGTTGAGCTGACTATGTGCTTCCTATGATCTTGCTCCAAGCCAGGGCAAACTTTCTCAACTAGTAGAAAACCAATCTAGTGAGAAAAAAAATTTCTTTTCTGCTGTGTTAGTGACTTGGTTATTGCTTTATTGAGGTGTGCTCTAGAGGTAGAATGATGGGGGGAGGAAAAAATTATATAGGCAGGAATGTGAGTTTGCACAGGGACTTGGACTTACTTCCTGATAACAAAAAATATCATCTGCAACACGTAACTCCAAACTCAGAATCGATTCAGGTACATGCACAATTTACTAAAGGGCTAGACATTATAGTGCACCAGCTGAATGGTGGTAAGCCACAATAAACTCAGCCATGGATGAGACCTCTGTACTAGCTCCAGTTATTTAAATAATAACTCTCTAATAAACACAACACTTGAACTTTAGTTAAATTCCCTTGTTCGGTAGGTTTTTTGGAGCTGTAGCCTTCAGTCAGCAGAAAAAATCAATAGATGAATTCCAGTCCATGTAATTCTGCTAACAGCCTTTGCTCTAACTAAAAAGCCCCTCATGCTTAGGCAAGTAAAATTTGCCACTGGAGATATTAGCATTGTTCTATTGATTAGAGAAAGACCTTTGACTTTTCCATCCAGAGCATGGAAGGAAGAGCAAACTGGGTGCCTAAGGCTGGGTGATTTGAGCCTACTTGCTGAGCATTCAAATAAAGAAATGGAAGAAGGCTAACTTTGAGAAGGCATCTTCAGTCCAAAATTGCTGCTCAGGGCAGAGCCACCTAAGGCAAGTCAGGGCTATGTATAGTCATATTTTGAATATTTCCAAAAATTGTGAGTCTGCGACCTCTCTGGATAATCTCGTTCAATCAGTCTTACAATTAAGATTTTCTTATTTTTAAATAGAAGTTCTTGTTTTTCATTGTATACCCACTGACTCATGGCTTTTTGTAGAGCACTATTGAAAGGAGTCTGGCTCTGTTTCCTTTACTTCTCCCAGGTATTTAATTCATAAGATCCTCTGAGCCTTCTTCTCGCCAGCCTAAACTGTCCCAGTTCTCTCAGTCTCTCCTTGTTTGCAGGTGCTCCAGCAGTTTAGTCACTTTTGTTGCCCTTCACTGGACTCACTCCACTATTTCCATGTCTTTCTTGTGTTGGGAAGCCCAGATTGGGACCCAGCACTCCAGATGTGCCTCACTAGTGTTGAGTAGAGGGGAAGGATCCCTCAATCATCTGGTGGTGCTCTTTCTCATGCAGCCTTGTGAGGATGTTGTCATTTTTTGTTGCAAGGCCACTTTGCTAGCCCTTGCTCAGTTGTTCACCAAGACCTTAAGGCACTTCTCTGCAGAGCTGCTTTCCAGTCAGTTAGCTCCCAGCATGTACTGGTGCACACAGTCCAGACAGTTATCATCCAGAAACTCCAGAAACCTCCTGGGTTTTTATTTCTCTACCAACCCTCCAGCAGATGTTGGGGTTATTCAAGTAACCTATGAGCACAAAGACCTGTGAGAGTCAGATTTCTTCCAATATCCTGAAGAAGGCATCATCTACTAACTCTTTATGATCAGGTGGTTTGTACCACAACATCAATAACTTAGTTTAGAAAATAATTTAAACCCAGGTAATCTCATTGTGGTATGGAAATACCTTAAATGTATTCAGAACGAATCATCTTCTTGCTAATCATCAAAAAATATAAAACAAAAACTGAAGAATGAAATGTGAATAGCAATAGGGTAAAAGTCTCCTAAGAAATTACCTGATTGAAGTGCATTTCTTTTATTTTATATATATCCTTAGTACATCTTAACTATATTGTTGATTAACAATTTAAAAGAATGCTTTCTAGGGAAAGGAACCTGTCTTCCTTTGGGTTTTGTATTGGAATTGCACTGATGCTTCAATTTATTAACAACTGTTCAGTTAGCTCAGCAAAAAAATGAATCTGTGGAGTAACTGTGTGTATTAACTCTACTTGTCCTTGAATTTTTTCTCATTTAAATAGTCTATGTATGGACAACAGTCTACAGAGGACAATACAAACACAAGTGCAATGCATAAATAGTGTGATATAACAGAAATGAAAGGCAGGGTCCTAGGATTAAAACCATCAAATTTGATAGAAGGGGGTAAGCAATATAGCACAGGACAACAAGACTAGGATGATGAAATACTGTACTGGGAAGGTAAAATGGTTTGATAGGTGGGATGGGTTAATAAGACAAGGCTTTGTAATTGCACAACTGAAATATTAGGACAGGGCAATGGATAGAAAAAAGCAGGACAATGGTGAGTCAGAAATCCTAGGAGTGAGGTTTTTAATTCTTCACTGTGGTACTAAAAATCCCTGACAGATGTTGCTTTAAGATTCATGTAGATATGAAAATTTTATCTCTATTTGCTTGGTTTGTGTTGCTTTCTTTTATCTTACTTTCAGAACAGTGATATCATGTCAAACTGGGAGCTCAGTGCCATGACAGGTTGGCTGGGACAGACTTAATTGCACAGTTTAAAACATCAGTGCTGCCAAGCCCTTCACTCTGAGAACTGTTCCTCACCCATCTGAGGCATAGGACCACCGAATGTAGGTAAAAGCAGTAGCTCTGTATGTGACTACAGGTCTGGCTGTCTCCACATCCTGCTCTCAGCAGTAGCCAAACAACAAGAAATGGAGTAGAATAGGTTGTTTAAAATACATGAGCTTTAGTTTAAGAATAATGATTCCAAACAAATCTCCCTAAGGAGGGCAGATCATGAAAGAAGATATATGGAGGAAGAACTACTGTAAGTGACATCTTGTAACCTCAAAAATCAGTGATAAATGGCAATCTCTTTACCTATAAAAACTATAAAGAGCACATGTTAGTGTGTGGCTAACAACCTGGTTCTGAAAACAAGCAGAAAAGATTTCAAGTTCCTAATTTCTTCCATATAATTCAAGGAAACTGGTTTTCTTAGGTGTGCAGGTTTGTGGGATTGAAGCCCAACAGTTTATTACATGGGATGTGCGTTAAAATAGTAGATTTGTGCATTTACTTTTATACTTGTATCAATCACTGTTATGGATGTGTAGAATGGTGTGTCTCTAAAGTCAAAAATGGTGTGACTACCACAATACCATGCAACAATAAGAAAAGCTGCTTTAGGAGTTCCAGTCAAACATGCAGGTACCTATTTTGGTAAAACTTACATGTCAGAAACATTGGAAGTTCACTTTGGAAAAACCTTTATAGAATAGGAATATTTTTCAGCCACCTAAGGGGATCCAAATTCTTATGAATGTCTGTTTCCAGAAGTGGTGAGCATACCATTAGGACCAGCTCTTCCTTTATTTTGGCTCTGATCTTGTGTATTTTTCCAACACCAGAAAATACTGGAAATCAAATGGAAATTGGAAGCTGAAGGCAGGAGTTTTTTGAATAGCAGAACTGAAACCCAAAGCTCTTTTTCCATTTTGAATGAAAACTTTAGCTTGACATTTTGCATGGTCTTGGTTTCTAGCTCTCTTCCTAAGCTGTCACACTGTATTGCTGTCATTTTGAAATTAGGGAAGATTTATAAGGAAGTAGTTCGTGGGTTTTAGGGCTGGGAAACATTTTCTCACATGGTGAGAAAAATTGAGAAGAACTGAGGAGGTGGAGGGTGGAAGAACTGTTTCTGATAGCAATTAGAAAGAGATATTAGTATATATGGGGAGATTCTTGAGGAAAGAAATTAAAAAAACCAATGTATGGCAATGATTTTCATGATCATTATATGCTTATTTGGAAATAACCAAGTACTGGTTATGCAAGTCCTTTATTTCTGTTCAGATAATAATTTTCAGTGAAAGTACAGAGAATGACATAATTTAGAAAAATAAGTAGCTGGTGGTGATTTAGACATGGTAATGAGTCCCTCCATGCTGCCTGCTTCAGGAAATGTCCATTGTCACAGGACTTAGTGGACATGAAGCAGAAGGACATTGTGGTCTGTAATTTTGTGAGACACTTTTTCACAGCAGACCCTTGTGCCTACAGCATCATGCCCAGAGCAGAAGGGCACCCACATGGCCAGCTCAGTTGCCTCGGCACTGCCCAACCAGCTAATAAGTTTTAACTCTGTTTTAGTGTACTCAAATTATGGACACCTGTAACATTGCAAGATTCTTCTCCAGAATAAGCCTATAGCATAGCATGTAAAAACCTGAGTTGTGCCATCTGTGCCTTGGTGTCTGCATGATTATAGCACTACCCTTGAATTTAGAGAATATGGCTACAGGGAAAATGGCAGAGGCTGTGTGCTAACATAAGTAAATAATGATTGCAGATACAGCTCGTGTACATGGCGCAAAAGCTAAACATTTCTTTAAAGCAGGGATCAGCTGGAGTATTTTCTCTGCCCTTTCTTTGGCAAATAAGTAACGATTTCTCTGTTCTGTAATTTCCAAATGAGGTCTTACCCAACACTGGGGAAAGGTTTGCTTTTATAATCATACTGACAAAATATACTAACGTAGGTGCAGATTTATCAGCAAGTGGAGATTGCTTTTACTGCTTATACCAATCCCCTGAAGAAAATAACACTGGCAATCTATCCTCTATCCATGTTTTGATGACTATAATTAAGCCTGTGCTTGGATTTTTTGGCATAGGAATAAGCACAAAATAACGCAGTTTTAGCTGATAATCTATACTGACATTTCAGTTTTGCCTTGGAGGAGAGTTCCTCCTTGCCCTCCCACCTTGGCTTCTTAATATAAATTTCTTACAAATGTAGAGAGAGCTTCCACTGTTTTCTTAACACTTTATTATTAGTGATGGGTGTCGATTTTTCTCCTTTTAACCTTCAGTCAGTGGGAAAAGAACAGAAGTTGGCCTATGGGACTAGGGACAGAAAGGAGGCATAATGTTACCTTATTCCTTTGTATTATCAGTCCTAACATTTTCTCTCTTCCAACTGCTTATATCAGCTGTGATCAGGAGCAGAAACAAGATTATTTCAGTGTTTGTGAAACAGTAGAGGAAGTATATTTAGAGCAGAAATATTACAGGGTAAAGAAAATGAAGCTTAAAGATATTTACTTTTACCTGTCAGTAACTTTTATTTGAGTAAATAACTTCTCAGCCTTTTGTTGCCAAGCTTATATTTAACTCAAGATACACCTATTGCCTTGAAATGAACTCATCATTTATTTTTCAAATAGTGTTTGTTACAGCACTTCTAAGATTTTGCAATAAAGATACTAGAGAAAGCAGAAGGACTTCATCTAGCAAAATAAGGACATCATGTTCTCATGTCCTTTAAGATCAAACATAGATTAGTCTCCTGCATTTGCTTCACCCTTCTATGTAAATATGTAAAAACACAGACTGCATTATTAAGTTTACCTTGTTCAGTCAGACACTCTGGTGACACTGATCCATATGTCAACTTCCTAGAGATCAGGGAGAGATAAGATTAGTAGGGAAATAAAGTTCAAGGGTCAGCACTTTGATAAACAACCAAAGCTGAAGGAAGTCCATTGAGGTGAAATTGCTTTAAACAGACGTGTCAAATAGCCGTTTAAATTTCAGGTCTTGGCTTTATAGAGCAAATAGGCAGAGAGGAAAAATGAGCCAGGCAATGTGTCCCTAATACAGATATTCTAGGGAATGAGAAGACCACTTATGAGGCTTTTTCTTCCTGAGACTTCCAACTGCTGTGACGCTTCTCTGTCCTTCAGCCGACATTTTGCATCTCGGCTTTATAATCATGTGGCCAACACCTCACACAAGACAGGTTTAGCTCCTATCCTTATTGATAGTCCTCTCCAAAGTATTATGGTACTGCTATTGCACTAAGGAGAAGTGAGATTGCATCCCTCTAGAGAAACACAGGGCCTTGCAGTGTTTTGCTCATGCATAGCCTTCTGCAGAAGTAGCAGGAGTTGCAGGAATAATGCCCATGACTGCAACAGCTGTGGGAGCAATTAGAGCAGTAGATACATCCCTGAAATCAAGGGGAGCCACAGGGCTTGTGAGAGACAAAAAGCAATCAGACACCCTGACTGGGATTATGCTTAACAGATGCCAAGCTCCATCTTTCACTTTCCTCTTGCTTACTTACCTTGTGTGAGCTGCTTTTCTGTTGACTACCTGAGTAAAGTGCTTTGCCACTGAGTAGGTTTAACTTTAAAAACATAGCCAATAAACAGATTTTGAAGAACTGTGTGTATTTTGATCCTTGAGAGCAGCTTCTTTTTGAAACACGGGAGCACAGACAGAAGCAGCTCGTCAGTGGCATGAATCTTCTGGAATCCTGCTGGTTTAAAAGGAATTGGGGATCATAGGAGGCAGAGAGGAAAGAAATCTGGTCTTCTTTCTGGAGCTATACATCTCTAATTCCCTTTGATCTTTTACTCAGCATTTGATTAAATCTTTTTGTGTATACTGGTCTGCCTAATCAGAGGCAGTTTGCAATACCTCTGTCTGAAGTCATACACTTCAGTCTGCCTCTGGAATCTTGCAGACCAGAACACAGGGGCTCAGTGGTATTATCATTCATAACCAAGGAGCTATTTAAGGTCAGTTTCACTTTTTTTTTGAAAAAAATTTCTGAGGCAGTTCTCCAGGTATAATAAATTCTGTATTGGTTCATTGCAGAGAAGTAACACTATAAAATAGTCTCTCAGCATTAATATTACCTTTGTGGTTACAGTGGGAAAGTACCATTTCTCAAGATTGATGTCAGCAGAGTTTCAGTTAGAGATATACTTTAGGCATAATCTCAGACCCAGATAGCCTAGATCTGAACATCTCTCAAATGTCAGGATGCTTAATCCTACTGTGACTTTCACAGTGAGTCTCCTTACCATAATGAGTCAGGCATTCAGTTTAAAGATAGTCCCATATATAAAAGTCCCAGATCTAACTTCCTGCCTTGTTATTCTGCAGATTTAAAGCTCTGATAATTGAGATTTAGGCTGCACCTGTGCTGCAGAATTAAATGATGTCACAGCATGCCCAGGCACTTGTTGAAATAGACCCTGACACTCTTTTCAGCCAGAATAACTAGTGTTTTCTCAAAGATTTCCCAGGCCCAGTGTAGGGTTTAGTAAATACCATGGGATGTACTTGCTGTGGCAGCTTGGATGACCCTGTTTTGGAGGCTAAGAGAACTTAGTAGAAGATGTGTGGTAACATTTGTCAGCCGATCTCAGAGCCAGAAAACAGGCCCTAGCACGTTTCCTTTACTAGCCTAGATATAGATATGGCCTCAGGGCTTTCAACTTTGGCTCTGTGATTTGTTAGGAAATGTTTTCCTTTGAATAAGGCCATAAGATGAGTCACTTTATCTGTTTATGACTTACAACTGGGTAGAAGTTCAAGATCTCATGATAATTTTAAATAAAAAATCAAGAAGAAGTCACATGTACCAGGTTGTATCTTCTGTCTTGGCTCGTAGTATTTGAAATGCAATCTTTAACTGCAGTACTGTAGTTCTGTTTGTTTTTTCTATATTTTGGTATGATTTGTCATACTGGAAGTATGGCAAGCCAGTGGAAAATTCTATTTGATTCTCTTCTGTTCAATTCTGTCCCCACTGCATTTTGTTCCCACAAAATCTTTAACTGCAAAATGATTATAATAATTTTGGTGAAGGGTCTTATGAAAGATCTGTTCTTAATGCTCAATACTCACATCAAGCAAGAGATGAAGACAGTTTCTCTCTCATAAAAAGATACCATTGAAACACTGGGAGTGATATGTGTATCTGTATCTCTGAGGGACCACAGGGCCAAGCAGAGAGTTTTACTATTTATGGTGATGAAGTGGGGCAGTCAAATTGATATTCACCCTTGATATTCCACTGCAAATTCTAGTTTTTTCATGTCATGTGGATAGTTGAAGAGCCATGTCAATCCCATCCACCTGGGGTTAGCTCAGGACCATTTTCCTGAGGGGCTTGACCCTGTTGCTGGAAGCTGATGGAGAATGTGCTGGAATGGGTAGAGAACGACACTTTGGTCTAGTTCATTCCACAGTGGAGGGAGAGCTGTGGCAAGCTGATGTGAACTCTGGGCATGACTCCTGGGAGAATCTTAGGTAATCATATTGCAGTGCTCCCTTCTCCTCAACACTGTAAATCTGAAATTTCAGCACACACATACTAGGAGAGGAAAAAAAATACCAGTCCACAACAAACAGAAAAGCTTTGAGGCATGTAGCCCATTGTTCTGTCAATGCAAGATTATAGTTCTTTAACATCAGTCTTGAACAGATTTACTGGCTCAAATCAAAGGACTTTTACTCCCTCTCTTTGGGGAATTTTCCATTGTTAGAAGTAGTTTCATTTGATGTTTCAAAATATATTAACTTAATTTTCTTACTCGCCTTTGTGTTTTTCCTTCATAACTCTTTCTGTGCCATGCCCTCCAAAAGACACAAGAAAGAGGTTTGGATCCCAAACCAGCTTCCACTCAAATTTGCCTTAGTGCAAGGTCCAGATTTCACAGGTTAGTTTGAAGTGCTGAGATGTAATTATGTCCTATCTGTGTCATCATGCAGCTTGACAACAGCACATAGCTAACTCTTCCTCATCTACTTTTTTTCAGTTCTTTACTCTGTACAACAAAAAGACAACACAGAGGATGTTAGAATGCTCAAACATGATTGGTGGTATTTTTACTTGACTTTGTTTATAGGTAAAGAAAACACATTGGTTAAAAAAATGAGATTAATGGAAGTATTTACAGAAGTTTTCAACTTTGGATTCCGCACATTCTCTCTTTTATTTTGCAAGTCCTCCTTCTTCTTTTAAGAGTGTAACTTCTGAATGACAAGAAAATAATAAACAAATCTCACCTCATTTACCAAGCTAAGCAGGATGTTTTCAGAGAAATTATCAGTTTAAACTAATATGCAAGCATAGTGGTAAGGCAGAGGTCTGCACTGTGGGTCAGCAAGTCACCTACCTTGGACACCAAGGCAGCCTTGCACTGAGGATTGGAAACCCCACTGAAAGGCTCAGAGTTTCACCAACAGTGCCATGACAGAAGACAATACTTGAACAATAAAAACACTTGGCTTTTTTTAGAGAAACAGACAATTCAAGCATTGTGCCTAATTTTGCTTGGTCTATTTTACAGTATTTGCAGGCTACCATGGCAAGCCAGGTGTGTTCCATGTTGAGCTGTGTGCTGATAAAAGCATGGTAATGAGCTGTGGGTATTTAGGTTTTTTTAATAACCAACAGGACTTTGTAAATCAGTCATGTAGTAAACATTACATGCCTATTTTAAAAAAAGAAATGTCAGTGGGCATCAATCTCTGGGTGTTAGCAGACATGTTGGCTCTTACACCTAGATATGAAGTCTTTACTGCCGTGCATGCCACTGTGGAAGGAGTCCTTAGCCAGGTTTGTGATTCCAGTGTTGTATCTCTGTTGCCTTTCTGTAGACTTGTCTGCACATCTGAAAAGATGTTTGTTTGCTTGTTTTTTTTTCAACTTGCACTGAAGTTATGCTAAGGTAAAAATCCAACCAGGTCCTTTGCTTTCATCTCCAGGACAAGCATGTAAGCTTACTGCTGTACCTCAGTGAGTTCCAGGCACCTGTAATTCCCTGCTTCTGAAATACTGCGATACTTGACCAAAATCCTTCATCACACAGAGTCACTGTCATTTAGCAATAGAGAAATGCAAGAGAAAGGTATTTGAGACAGCCATGTGAATATTTTCTCTAACCTAATCTCACGCTTCACTGCGAGCAAAGCCAGATAAGCTTCCCTTAAAGCACCAGAGCAGAACCTGCTGCCAGCTGCTGAGAAAGGGTGTCTGTACAGGTGTGAGAGCTTGGCTGACTCTCGTGGCTATCTTTGAAAGACTATGTCCTTCCATCCTTTGCCCTCCAACAATGTTTCTAAGTACCGCCTTACTCGATTTACCCATGCGCTGGCTCCTCTTGTAAAATTGGCTTTGATGCTGTCAGGGCCTCAGTGAACTTTATGAACTGGCTCCCTGTTTTTACATTTGACTCTGCTGCAAAGGATCCATGCCCAGACCATGTGCAGCTCTGCAAAATATATGGTCAATGATTAATAAGCATCTTCCCCAGACATTTCTTCATCTCTAGTTGAGTTGTCTCCCATTGCTGAAGCTTTCAGATTGCTACAGAGGGAGGTCAGACATTCAGGAGTGTCCAAGGTGAGGTATACAAAGCACTGATTGTGGTTCACTGATTGAACCACACACAGTTTGCAAAACTCCTCCCAAAGCATTTGATGAACAATACGCTGCCAGGGTGGATGGTTCTGGACTCCATTAATCTCATTTTATGAAGTCAGATGCTGATCCTTAGATCATGCCACTGGGTCGAAAGAGAGAGTACTTGGTTCATAATTTCTGTTGTTTGTTTGCTTTTCCTCTTCAGTGACATAAATTGATGGTCTCTGGCAAAAAGGTATTTGCATCAGATAGTGGTAGTATCATCTGATGCTCCCAAATCTTTTGATTACCTAACAGTAGTTTAAAGTGTGGCTCTGTGTTGAAAAATTATTCTGGAAATTGCATTGTGAGGTTCTGTACCTATCATCTCTGAATTATTTCCATACCACAGATGTCCTCTGTGAACAATGAAAAAGGCAATTAGTTCCTGTCTGTCACCTGCCATGAACATAACCTAAACTTGAAGTTCACATTGGATTCTTTCCTTTTCCCTTGTGACTGCCAGCAATGGAGCACTTGATGGACCAATTTAAGTCTTCAGTTACCATAGCAAGTCTACCATCTATGAACTGGACCTCATTGCCACCAGTAAACCTCTGTGTTTTCTGCAGTTTTACTCAAGTGACTGGAGCCTATTAAACAGATCTGCTGAGGTATGACAATAGGAAATATGTATCCTCTTCCTGTGTCTTTACTGCTTTTGGTATGTGAAGAGGAGTTTTTGGCTCAATATTAACTACTTGTCTTGGTTTTCTTGTTATTCTTGTTCTTTTGTACTTTTTTGTAGCCCCCTCTAATCTTGTGGTAGATTATACAACCCATTTGATGAATACATCCTCCCATCTCTATGTAGGTTGAAGAACATTTGCTGTTCAAACTGTTCTGCACTTTATTTCATTACTTAAACTACTAAAATATTTTTTATACAGATATACATACAGCAATGCATATATTAACAAAAGTGTGCATGCTGCAATATCTTTTTGTAATAGGCTTTTTCATAAACCAATTCCCCAAAATTTTGATATGTTAAACTGGTAGCAAAACCCAACAGTAGTACTCCCATAATCTAGGAGCACAATATAAAAGGAAGTTTGTGCAATTAAAGTAGTCTTTCTTTCTTGATGGATAGTTTGACTAGATTGTGAAGAAGAAAGAATAAAAATCTCTTAAAAATCAAGGAAACCACATTTTTGAAGAAGAAGAATCCAGCAGACCTTTTCTGGCTTCTTACTTGCCCTATAAGGATGACCAGTTAAGATATTGCATGTTGATTAGTTCTTTGCTAAACTAAGTGCACTTAAGGATGTATGGAAGAAACACCAATATGCATCCTGAATTCTAGCCCCCAGAGAAGGCCACTGCTATTGCATGTAAGAGAGATTAAAACAACATAAGATTATGCAAACATAAGAAAAGAAATTAAGTAAATTCATAAAATCATACTAGTTTTGGATTCTAGAGGTTTAGCTCTGTTTCTTCCAAATGATAACCTGTAGACCCTCCATGGCAGCCTCCAAACTGGATAATGTCCCAAGTACTTCTTTGAAGGTGGGTCCAGGCTCCCTTTTAATACATGAGATGAAATTCTGGATGTATATAGTGACATTTCCTTTCAAGTAAGTCTCTGAGGAACTGGTTGTTGAGTAGTGTTGCCCACTGTAAAGTGGGGAATGGGATAGATTAATTACCTTATATTAAGGTCACTGTGTAGTTATAGGGTCCAGATTTGTATGGTACTAATTTAATTGCAGAAACTGTGTTGTATGTTGGCTGGATAATTTGATATACAGAAAACCCACAAAGCACAGAGCCCATCAAAAGGAATGCAGTGGAATGATTTCTATTTTGTTCTGCAACGCGTGCAGAGGTGCAATGGTTATGGGAGCAGAGGGATGTTGTTTCCTGACTCCTCCTGAGCTCATGTCCATTGCATCTGTGGTAATGGCAGTGGCACAGGCATCTGCAAGTCACAGTACAGCTGTGCACCTGAATTGACAATTCTTGCATTATATAAATAGCTGCTGGAGGGAGGAGTGATGGAAATGGATTCTGCTGGTCTTCATATAAGAGTGTTTCTAACCATTGCTCTTCCAACAGGGACCAAAAATAAGTAAAATTGAGAAACTGCATCCTCAGATTACTACATGGAATGGTGTGGAATCCTGTAAAAATGTTTTTGTTCTATGCTGCTCCTCTGGCAAAGACTTACATAATTCACTGGTGGCTCCATCAGTCATGAGCAAAGCACTCATCCCAGATGCATGGCTATAAAATCTTTATAGTGTCTTGCAAAGTGTGGTGTGCTATACAGTTTTATAGCCATGCATTTGGGATGACCACATTACATCATCACATATTTCTCTGTGAAGATTTTAGCTTACTGCTGCTCTAAGCCAACTGACTTTTACAGATGGTTCCTAGAATTGCTAAAAGATTCCTGCTTTGGTTCTTGCTGTCAGCATGAATTTAATGTACTCCTTTTCTTTCATTAAGTCCCAGAGTCAGGCTGCAGAGAAAGTGGAACAACACAGTCAATACATGACTGGATTTGCTTTCTGGTTATATCAATCACATTGTCTCTCTCCACTATTAAACATTTATGCTGTGGTAATGTTTTCATAGCTCAGCTGACAGACAGGCCCAGGCACAGGAGCAGTATGAATGAGATGTGTGTCCTGGACTCTGGTTTGTGTGCTCCAGCCCCTGGGGAATCTATATCTCCTAAAGATTTAATGGTGCAAAGCACTTCCATATCCTAAAGAGATGCTTTCTGTCTCAATTTTTATTTACTCTCCATTTGGTTCTTGCTACTTTTCAGGGAGATGAATTAGTGATTCTGTCCTTCTGTGACCCTCTGAGCCCAGGAATATGCAACATGGAGTGAAAAAAGAAAAGAAAGAAACCCTGCACTCACAGGCAGTATGAAATTATTTTGTCCTAGCAAATTATGACAGTGCATCTTCCAACCATGTTTCACTATCTGTAGGATATGAAACCTTAAAATATAGCCACTTTAATGAGTACATTTGTGTTTTAAAGCAAAATAAAAGCAGATAAGGATAGTACTTTTTTAACAAATAGCATGGTTTCAGAATAAGTATACTTAAAATAGCAAAGTACAGAGAAGAGGGCATTGCAAATTTAGAACAAAATGGATGAAAAAACCAAGTTTTCAGATTCAAGGCAGTCTGTGTCAGGGAACAAAACAATTTAAAATGTTTAAACCAGTCTCATGGTCTGAATAATGAACATTCCTCGGCTTTTACCCATAATTAAATGAATTACATTATTTAAAATATTAGTGCTGATGGGGGAGATAAGGCTATGAATCAGTACCAAAATGCATTAATTAAGCAGAGTATAAAAAAGTTCCACTTCAGATTTCTACTCATCTCTTGGGTTTTTAAATTGTTGTTATTTGTTATTATTTTCAAGCTGATTTACCCAGAGTACATTTCCCTGTTATTAGGTAATTTGGTCTACGAACACTTTGTTACTTCTTGTTTCTTGAGCAGTCATTTAAAACAGGTTTAGGCAGACTTTCAGAAGCCCCAGATTAACCAAAATTTGCAATTTTATGTTTGATAATCATCAGTATGCAAGAAAAAGAGATGAACGTCATCCACTGTCACCCAATCACTCATTGTCATCTGGGTCTGACAGCAGGCAGACTTTGACTGAGTTACTGCCATACATTTTCAACTGCTGAACAAATGGGAAAACTTGGACACTCCACAGTGCTAACTTACACATGCAAATGGTGTTGATGTAGTCCAATGAGTGGAATGCAGAGCAGTGTTTGTGCCTGATGTATTAAATGATCATGAGGAACAGGTCCAGTAATCAAGTAAGTATTGGTTGTAACTGAATGAGCTAAAGAAGTGAAAACCTGAGACAATTGATCTTTAGGCAGGAGACTTGGAAACTTCCACAAAACTAATAAAATGGAAGAGAAAGTCATCCTTTGCTGTGTGTCTAGTGCTCTGGTGCTGATGACTGTCTGTAATAGATGCTTGAGTCTTAATGAGTAGCTCCTCTGTATGTTTATTTATACTTTCAAGCTACAGTTTATGTGTGTCTGGTAATGGTGAAAAATGTCTTCCAGGTGCAGCATAATGTAAATGTGGAAGACAAAGCTCTGAGGAGCAGGATTGAGTTTTGCAGCTGACAGCTGCATGTGTGGTGTCCCCTGCTGGAGTAGTTTAATACAGACCACAATCAATTAATTATGTTTATACTTTGTGGAGAGCACTGCAAAGACTGCTAAGTACAGTAAGAAAAGCAGTTTTGGGAAGGCATAAATGGAAATGCATACATTCCACTCTTAAAATAGCTGCTACTTATATCACTAATATCTTAAATTATCAGAATGAACTAAATTATATGCCCTCATGTGCACTTTTGCATCTTCCCTCTTTTGACATTTAAGTTGGTGCAAAAAGTGAAAATAATTTGAGTGCAGTTCTTCTGTGAACAGTGTCTGGATGAAAAGAGCATTTTAGAGTTCACTGCTTGTGTCAGTGAATTCCAGATCAGATTTGATTTAATTTACACAGAAAATGTTAAGATGACTTAATCTGATATAAATTTATATTATTTTTTTTAAGATGGATATGACATAACACATCACTGTAAATTGAGGAATTTGATTTCTGATCCTGGGGAAAAAAATAATCTGTGGAGTAATATTCTTTCTTTCCCACCATACTTTTTCTGCTTATCTGTCAACATCCTTTAATGAGGAATATTGCAGGGAAAATGCTCTGATCATTTTGCTTTGCTAACTGCACTGAGAAGAAAAGGACACTTGTTCTCCCACAGAGCTAGTTCTAATGTGATAAAAGAAGTTTAAATTTGTAAAAACAGCACCCAATTTGCAGATTTTGCAAGCATCCAGCTGAGGAACTAAATCTCTGAACACATGTAGATTTACACCTCCTTTTTAAACAATTTGCAGCTACTGCAGTTTGATCTAACAATAGATATTATCTCTCAAATTGTCCCAATGTTAACCTATAAATAGAAATTATTAGATCTAGCACTTCTCAGTACACTGGAATCAACTGCCAGCATGCTGCATTTCCAGAACTGGATGGTTTATTTGCCCAGAATGTGGAGATATCCTAGGGTGATTCTTGTATCCCCTGTCATCTGTTCTGTTTAAGCTGGATAGTAAGTTCTGCAGTTTTAAGACTGGTTCTGAGAGTAAAGGAGGAAGAAGTGTGGAATGCATTTGCAGAAGCTGCACTTGATCTCCTGCATCCTTCTCCTGGACTGTGCTGTCTGCAACATGGACACAGGGAGAGAGCTCTTCTTGGCTTATAGTTAGTTTTTTTAGATAGCTGAGGCAGAGAAGTTCCCCAGACAGTGTGGTGTTTTTCTTTTTTTTTTTTTTTTTTTTTTTTTTTTTTTTTTTTTTCTTTTTTTTTTTTCTTTTCTTTTTTTTTTTTTTTTAATTTGTTTTGCTTTGTTTCTTGGTTTTTCTTTTTCTGCTTGAATCTGCTTCCTAGAGGGATCCCCTTGAAAGTTTCCTCCCAAATTTGCTCTAAACCAGGACAATCAGGAACCACTGCACCACAGAGGGACCTGTGATTTCTGTATTCCAGCCCAAGCAAGGCAGGGAGCAGGGTGTGCCAGAGGCCGGCTCAAGCAGCTGATTCGGATATTGGCTGCTTTGTCAACAGTTATTTTGGCCTTCAATAGAGATCTGGCCTTGAGCAGCTATTGTGGAACTGCTTCTTTCAATTAGCTCTCCAAAGGGAAGCTTCATCCCACGCTGAGAGCTCATTTGTGTGGTTTTGGAGCAGTTTAAGCTGCCACTCCCCCAGCACTCTCAGTGTAGGAAAAGCTCAGAAAATATATTGTGCCCATCTGATGTCCATCCTTGACAGCCTTCCAGCTTAATCACACAAAAAGATGGGATAAAAAAATCCACAGTTTGAGTGTTTGTACTTTTCTTTTGGATTTAGAGGAGTCCATGTGTAACACAGTTTGAAGCAATGTCAAAATACAAATAAAGAAATGTCCAAACTTGCAGACGCACCTAAATATCTAATTTGCACTAACTTGTGGCCAGTCTCCAGGCTTGCTCTGGGTTACAGCGTCTAAGTCCTCTTGTTTTAAGCCAATTCAGCATTTTTCTCATTTATATTTTATATTTTCTTCATTCACAGTCCTTTCTGTGCCATGGCTTCCACTTTTATTCCTTAAGGTATCAGCTTCGGTACTCTGTTACAGTCAGGAAAATACCAACACTTTTCATCCACTCAGATCTGTGATGAACAGGAATGAAAAAGTGCCCACCAGCAATTTCCCATTAGCTGTGCACTGCAGTATTGCATTCTTGCCACTGTTCTATGGGACTCTAAATTAAACTAATTAATGTGATTTAGGGTGATGCCTGTTTACCAAGCAGCAGTCACAAGAGAGTTTTCTTCCCTGTCCTGTCACCAGGAGTCTGCCTTCCAGGTTAGTACCTCTCTGTTGCACAAACAGCTCCTCTCTGTGCTTTTTGTAGTTGGGATTTTGTGAGAGGAAGGCAGTTTATTGTTCTTAGTCTGATGTAAATGTACCTTAAGAATTTAGGAGACCTTGAGGATAAAATGATCCGTAAGCAAAGACCCTCTCAGTGGTTTTTGGTTGCTAGGGCTCTTTAAAACCTAGTTTCTTGAGGCTCAGAGCCCAATAAATTAGCCAGGCCAGTTCAGTTTCTTGAGAATTATTGAACTGAGAGGCCCCCAGGCAGATGTTTTATTTGCACCTGTTTATCTGTGAGGGTCTTTTTTCAGATAAACTTTGAAGGACCAGGAGCTAAAAGTTCCTTTTCATTTTTCTTTCATGTCCCAAAATTAAATCTGTATTTCCTTTAACCATGATGCTTTCTTGGCCCAACCCTGTTGATAACAATTCCTCCTTGTGAATCTTTCCTGGATATCATTGTTAGCTTTATTGGTGTTTTCTTCTTTGCTTAACCTTTTACTTTGTCCCCATTTTGGTTATCCTTTTCTCCATGGGAGTTCACTCTATTCTGCAGTTTAGGCTATACAATAAAATTATCCTGGGAAGTAACAAGGCAGTGGCAAGCACTAGGCTATACTTCTCATGTGGACTATCTTCCATGTCTAGTGTTTTGAAGATCTGTAGATGAGGAATTAACCCATCTTCAAACCACTGTGGTCATCAATTATTCCCCATAAACAAGAATAGCTTGATTAACTCATTTAGTTGAGGTTCTTCTATTAAATAGAAGCTTATTAGATATATGGATTTTTGAGCATATTGCAAATTAATATTTCCATTAGAAACCACCCTGACATTTACTACACAGGTGACAAACCAGGAAACTGCTCTCTGTAACTCTTTAAAAATGGAAATGGATGCAAGAACAGCATTAATTTGAGAAGCAAGGTGCAGGGAAGTGTGCAAGAGAGGAGCAAACACAGTGTGATGTTTCCCTAGATTATGCTCTAACATATTGCAGCTCCTGAACCATATCATGTTTTTGGTGCTCTCTTCTTTGTTCAGTCCCCTTCTAATCTCATGTGGATATACTGATTTTTGTGTTCTCCTGCACATGTTTCTGCCATGATTACTTTTACCTGCCACAGGTTCATCAGTCTGAGCTGGTAAACTCTGAGCATTTATTAGTTCCTTGTTCACATCTTCATAGTTCCATAGGTCTCTTCTGCAATGCACCCTCAGATGGACTCTGGATATAAGACTAGTAATTTCAGTTGTCCTTTGCAATGGGAATCATTCTGGAAAAGGCTTCAGACAACTCCTGTAATTGGCCTCACTGTTGTTTTGCTTCTCTGCTATTTTTTCTGAGCTCCTTTTTGCTATGGAGAGGGGCACAAGAACAGCACAGAGTATTCATGAGCCAGGGCTCTCTGTTGTAGGCAGCTCAGCCCCACACAGTTGCTTGCTCTCCCACATCCACTAGTGAAAAGAATCAGAAAGGTAAAAGCAAGAAGACTCATGGTTGAGATTAAGGCAGTTTAATAGTTAAAGCAAAAGCTGTGCACACAAGCAAAATGAAGCAGGGAATTCAGTCAGTCCTTGCCATGGGCAGGCAGGTGTTCAGGCATCCCCAGGAAAGCAGGGCTCCATCAGGAATAACAGTGACTTGGGAATACCAGCACTGTGACTCACATGGTCTCCTTCTCCCATTTTTATATGCTAGGCATGATGCCACATGGTATGGAATATCCCTTTGGTCACTTGGGGTCAGCTGTCCTGGCTGCATCCCCTCACAAATTCTTGTATATCCCCTGCCAAGTGACTGGTGACGCAGCATGAGAAACAGAAATAGCTTTGACTCTGTGAAAGCATTGCTTAGTAATAACTAAAAATTCTCTGTTATCAACACTGTTTTCATCACAAATCCAAAACATAGCATGATACCAGCCACCATGGTAGAATTCTCATAATTCTGAACATTTACTTTGGCTTCTGCTCAATATCATGCTGATGTTTTCTTTAAATGATTTATTATAAGTTGAAGATCGCAATCTGGTCAGGAGTCAGCTCTAAGCCCTCTCCTACAGATGTAAAACTTAGATTTTTTTTCTCTCTTTATATCCTTCTATATTTGTCTATATTGAATTTCACCATCAGTGTTTAAAACAATATAAACAGCTTTTAACTATTAAACCTGTATGTCTGTGTACCTTTCCATATCAGAACCTCTCTTTCATAGTGGAACCTGTTTAAAATTGGATTGAATAAAGAGACCTGAAAACTGGAGAGCACTTAGATTAATTCTTCTGAGTTGCTTAATAATAATAATAATAATAATAATAATAATAATGATAATAATAATAATAGTAGTGATCTTGAAAGATTAAGGTGGCCCAACATGGGGGGAAAAAAAAAAGTAAGTAAAAGAGCAATTATAGGTGAGATATGATGCTAGGAATATGGACTTGACATAGGAGTAGGGAGTATGTGGCCATGAAGATTATGAAGATTTCTGGAGATCTGGATATCTTCTACTGTATTAGAAGAAAACATGGCACTAGTCTTGTGTTGTGTTTTGGGGTTTTTTTCTCTCACGAAATCCTGTCTGTCCCTACTCCATCAATCTGTGACTCAACATCTGTGTGAGCATGCTTGTTGCGCATAGCCAGGAAGTATTTGCACGAGGTGTTGAGGTTCTGTGACTGTCATGCCCAAATCCTTTGAGGCATGTATTCAGCCTCTGCTAGTTAGGCCAAAAAAACCTCTCAATGCACACCTCCCGTTGTTGGACAACAGGCCCTATAAACATTAACAAGTTTAAAACTGTGTCTGTGTGACTCAGCTTTCCTGTATTTCTGGGAATACCTGTGATCATAGCAGAGTGGAATTTGGCTTTGCTAAGGTGAGCTATGAAATAGAGTTGGTATTACTGGCATGGCAACAGCTTGACATCATACAGACTGTACTGATTTGTTGCTAAGTTCTCTGAAGAAGATGCTACAGACACTGTGTTCAGACCTATTTATTAACCTGTGTCTCTCAGTGACACAACACACAGAAAGCAGCTATGGCATCTTGTCTTGGTGTTTCTGATGTCATTCATTCTTTCCATCTCAATCCACAGTCCTGTGGCTTGTGAATAAAATGAAATGAAAGGGCTGTGCTGGATCTTCAAGCACGAGAACATGGAGCAGGCTAATGGGTCTAAACAGAGGGGGAATGTGGTGCTGGGGCATATGTCTGACTTGTGTGCTGTGCTGCTGATGTGCCTGTTTTCACATGACTACTCAGATAAAAATGATAAATAATTTGGTTGTAAAATGTAGAATTGTCTTAAACAAATGAAAAACGATCACAGCTGTTGGGATACTATCTAATACTCTTGTGTCTAGTCACAACTGCACACACAAAAAAATCATAAAAGTATGTAATAAAGGGAATAAAAACTTTCCACCTGTGGGTGCCATCTGGTGGCGAATACTCTGATCCTAATCCAGCAGAGCTCTTGGATGCATGCCTGTTTCTAAAGCATGAACACCCCTCCTAAGTATGTGGGTGTGTTACTAAGTCCCACACAATGGGGTGGGCATGTTTGAAGAATTAATCTGAATGCAGGTTCAGCTGAGATTCACCAGATATTTGCCCTGCAAATGAACAAGGGCTTGTAAAAGCCCTGGTGAGGATAGAGGAGTTCTTGCTCACAGAAAAACTGAAGACCAAGGCAAGGAGCCATTTTGTAAAGTCCCAAGACAGGAAAGCATGGAAGTGCTAGGAATATAAGACCCAGTCATTTTGACGCTGGTACCTTTGCCAAAAATACAAATTTTTGTTCTCGTGAAAACTCAAAATACAATTTGAAAGTGTCAGAGTTATAATTATGCAGATGTGTGCAGAGGGAGCCATGCTTAAGTGTTGCATTGGCACAATATTGTGCTTGGGCTTCAGCAGCCCATAGCTCAGGCATGTGTTACTATTCCAAGTTGGGCAGGGGTGCTGATCTGCTGGAGGGCAAGAAGGATCTGCAATGGGATCTGGTCAGGCTGGACATGTGGGACAAGGCCAACTCTATGCAGTTCAACATGGCCAGGTGCCAGGCCTTGCACTTGGGTCACAGCAACCTCATCCAATACTACAGGCTTGTGACAGAGCAGTGGGAAATCTGTCTCTTAGATAAGGACCTGAGAGTGCTGGTTGACAGCCATCTGAATGTGATCCAGCTGTGCCCAGGTGGCCAAGAAGGCCAAAGGCATCTGCTCTGTATCAGTAATAGTGGCCAGGAGGAACAGGGCAGGGATTGTCCCTCTGTACTCAGCACTGGTGAGGCCACACCTGGAATGCTGTGCTCAGTTTTGGGCTCCTCACTACAGGAAAGACATTGAGGTGCTGGAGCTGTCCAGAGAAGGGCAATGGAGCTGGGGAAGGTCTGGCTACTGAGTCTTTTAAGGAGCAGCTTGAGGGAACTGGGAGTGTTTAGTCTGGAGAAGGCTCAGAGGAGACCTTGTTTCTCTCTGCCTGAAAGGAGGATGTAGGGAGGGGGGGGTCAGTCTCTTCACACAGGCAACAAGTGACAGGACGAGGGGGAAATGCCTCAAGTTGTGCCAGGGTACATTTAGATTGCATGTTAGTAAAAACTTCTTCCAGGAAAGGGTTATCAAGCATTGGGACAGGCTGCCAATGAAATGGTTGTGCCCTCATCCCTTGAAGTACCTAAAAGACACAGAGATGTGGAGCTTAAACACGATTTAGTGGTGGACTTGGCAGTGCCTGGTTTAATAGTTGGACTTAGCAATTCCCTAATTGATGATTCTGCTGATGGATATTCCTGGTTTCAGAAACTCAGGCCTCTCTCCTCACCTGTCTGTGGAGGTCTGAATGTCTAAAGAAATACCTACATGCCTTCAGCCAGCCCTCTCCCACCTGTGCTTCAGCAGGTAAGTAATAGATAATGGGAGATGCTACTGCCTTCTGGTGGAAGAAGGGCCCTGCTTTCCTAAGGCTGTACACAGAGGAGGTGAGACACTCAAGATACAACGATTTTGTCTGAAGCTACTGTACCAGCCCTTCTAGAAAACATTGAGGGCAGTAACTTTCAGCAGAAGGACAGCAGGTCAGAGGCTTGGGAGGGGGGAAAGGCAGGATGAGGGGCTGTGCCCCTATCTGGCACGGGAATTTGGGAAAGGTTTGTCTATCCAGAGTGGTCTGCAGGTTCTTTCCACCTCCCTCATCCACTGCCTCCAACCTCAAAGCTGCTGTAAAGTGCTGTCAAGAGGCTGTAAAGAAGGTTTTATAGCAAGGTATGAGATTTTTTTACCTCATGCAGACAGAGCAGAAAACACTAAGATTAGAGCAGAGAAAAAGACTCTGAATTTACTTTCTTTCTCATCCAATAAAACGAAGTTTTATCTTAATTTCAGCCCAACATTCATGAATTCAATATCCAGGCAAACAGTTCTCCTGAACTGTATTATCTTGGTGCAGTTCAGAATCCCGTAAAGTAGAAAGTACTAGATATCATTCCCCCACAGAAAGCACAGTGGGGAATAAACAAATAAAGTTGAAACAGATAAAGATCTGAGTATTGATCTCTGCCTGTGTTTCTTAATAGAGGGTAACTCCAAAGGAATATTGTAGCCATTGATGGAGGAGAAATCAAAATAAACTGGCTATCACTTTACATGTCTCTGTATTAGAAGGGTCACGTAGGCTAAAAAGTGCTAGGGATTTACACAAAGGAACAGCAGATTTTCAGGAAGCATATGGATTTACAGCTACAGAAAGCACTTAGCAGGGACTCCAGTTGGGCTAACACAGCTGTGGTTTTGTGGCAGCTCCCCCACACTTCCCTGCCTACCTAAAAGACGTGTTATCTCACAGCTGCCAGCTATGGGGTGCCCCCCTAAATGATTGAGCTGAAGTTAACTCTGGCATTTTCCTCCTAGTACAAGACACATGTAAAAGTCAGTAATTTTCTGACAAGATCATTTCACTGTACTTTCAAAAATTTGTTTGATGTGTTTTGGGAATGCCACTTTCATTACATGACTAATTCATGGTGGTTCCTGGATTTGCAGCTATATCTGAGAAACAAGAATAGAAATGGCATTCTGACTCAGCAGTGGTGGTCACCACTCTCACAGATAAAAAGCTTTTATTAGAGCTTAAGGTCTGCTCAAATCACAGAACCTGTGGTTGGAGGAAGGCAAAATGGATTCAGCCTGGCTCATGCTGCATCAACAATTGTTAACAGAGCTTCAGACAGAAGGACAGATTTCCAAGGTAGAAATGAGCACCTTGAAGACAAATGCAGTTTCATGCCTGTAATTTAGAGTTCATTTTGGCTCACAAAACTTAGCAATGTGCAACAAATGTAAGCATTTTAGATCAACTTTCAGTTGAAGTTTTCAGAGCCAGCAGCTAGGAAAAAAATAAAAACTGTGCTTGTACTTTGAAAAAATTCTGATCTGAAAGCCCTCTGGACACTTTGAATACCGGGTAAGCGTGATGCTGTTACTTTTCACTGTGCACAAACATCACCCTGATGGTTTACATTATTCATGCAAACAAGACACTGTAAATGCTGTCTCCTCCAGAGTCTCTTTGAGAGGAGGCTTCAGTCATGCCTAGGAACCCTGCAGGCTCTTCCTCTTGGATTTCATTTGCAAAAAAATTTTAAGAGGCTGCCTCACTTTTGAGAGAGGACATACTCTGACAGTCACTCGTAGAAGCCCTGTTGAAGGCACAGGAAATGTGTGTGGGTAGAGAATACTGAAGCAGTATTTCAGAACCTAAAAATATGTTTAACCTTCCAGCCACAGAGGCAGCCCGCAGAGTTGAGATGAATGCATTTCAGCTCGAGAGGCTTGTGAGAAAAACTCACGTGTTTAATAATCTGAATCATGTGACAGAAGGCATATGTGGTCGGTGTGCTCCAAGCTGATAATTCCAAATTGCTATATATTTATAAATCTTTAATTCGTTTAGGGCACTAGAGTGACATCTCTGTTCAGAAAAATGCACTTTCTCAGTTGACCCTGTGGTGGTAGGGAAGATAGAGAAGCATATGGAACAAATAGCTAAAGATTAAGGAAGATTAAATTGCAAGGCAGGAATAAATTCCAGTACCAAATCTCAGGCAAAGTTCTTTATCAGGAAAGTTGTTCTTTCCTGTCCTTTTACATGCTTTTAAATTCATTAGGTTTTTTTCATTGATTGGTTGGTTTGTTGGTTGGTTTTTTGTGCCAACAGCAACACTCTAATCCTGTCATTGGCTATAGACCTTAGCAGCTCTATAATCCCTGAAACAGCTTCATACAAGAAATGTGAACATGGTACTTCCTTTTTAGCATTTTTCTAAATGTGAGAAAGCAGTGGGCTGTTAATATGGAGTGTTTACTGAAAAAATATTAGTGCTACTGACTGATAAGGGACCAGAGGAAACACTATCAAACACGTAACTGTAAATTTCTGCATAAAGCCTTTTGTTTTAATATGCTTTAGATATTGTAATTTATTCCTGCATTGAGGTTTTTCTTGCTTCTGACCCTATAGAACAGCCTGAAGCTCCAGCTGCTCTTTTTTTTACTACTTCAAGTCAACTTGCACTGCAAGAAAGTGAAGTCTATTTTTTCCCTAAGCTGATATTGAAACATAGGTTATGGAATAACCAATTTTTAAATTGTATTTCATACACCATTGACTAGAAATTCTCATGGCTTCATTGCAATCCAGATCTCTTTTATTAAAAGGCATTCTCTCAGTCCCAGTGTGAGATATTTCTGTATTGTGAGTTATTATACACTAAATATGTGTGCTAATCCAAATGAAACTAACTTCCCTTGAGTAATTTTATAGACTACAGTCAGTTGAATCTGGGCAGAAGGTAGAGAACCTGGATTAATGTACTGTTCTCTTTTGACTAAAATAAATAATTCATGCATTCTTAAAAAAAAAAAAAAAAAGTATTTATTCCTTCAAGACCAGCTGTAAAGAATTGCTTTTAATGAACCTGTTAGCTTTCTTCTAGTTTCCCTTTAAGAAAAAAAAAAAAAAAAGATTGGATTTTTGTGAGCATTCACTTGTGTTCTGTAATGTGATGGTCCACTTTTGTCCCTTACACAGCATAGTGAGATTTCCATACCTAATCAAAGCCACTAAAATGTTATGGGCATTAAATTTGTGTTAATGATCTGCTCATGAATGCAAGGAAGAACAATAGCCTGTCACTTCTTCATGAACTGATCTGACAATTTTGCTGTGCTTGGGGTATGAAACAAAAAAGCTGCAAAGATGTTGTCATTAGTAAGATTTATGGCTGCAAAGGCTGTGCTGACATAGGCCTGTTAGGATTACAATTAGATGTAAAAGATCATCCAAAAGAGTACAGTTGCAGGGAATTTATCTAATCAAATATGGGGAAAGCACACTTTTCAGACTCACACTGGTGGAAAAGAATTCTGTACCCCTGAAGTGCAATTTACATGTGGTGCTAGTGGTCTTGGTGATTCTTCCATAAATACAGATATACTTTATTTCACTGTAGCATATTAGTTTTTTCACCTTTACCCTATAAATGGAATGCCTGTGTATATGTTAATTGCGTGAGAATTAGTTTATACTCTCATTCATATTTCAAAAATTTAGTCTCATGTGTGGCTAGAGTTCTGGACCAACTAAGATAGTTCATATCCCACAAAATGCTTCTTAAAAGTAGGTCTACTTTTATTCACAAGAGGTGCTTTATGAATAAAATTATGTATTCTATCATGCTGAGTAACAGTGCACCTCTCTGAGAGCTTTAGGACACTTGACATCCCAGATACAAACATGAACATCTGATTGGCACTGAATATTGAATATTGAAATAGTTTTTGTAATCCAAGAAGATTAATTGCTTCTGTGAGCAATCATCTAAAAGAACTCAGATCGTGTTAGAAAACAACTTGTGAGGATTATCTTTTTTATGTTTCAGGGCATAGACTAATCTGTTTGGGGAAAAATACAATACAGTGACATATTATTTCATAATTGGTCTCATTTTGCATAGTTTGTTTTTTTCTCTGGAAGCACTCAGCAATGCCCAATACCAAAAGCAACAGTCTATTCAAACTTCAGGCTTGCATGAAGACTTTTTATCCTCTTGTGTAAGGAATGCATATTCTTCACTGCATGTATATCTGAAAGCTATGGATTTGCAATAATTGTTTGTGGAATAGCTTTTCAAATGAATAGTTCTATGGATTTATATTCTTTTTAGATGAAAATAGTAGAAAAAATATTCAGGCATTTTCTTCCAAAATCCAAAGGCTGTGTGCTAAGTGACTGGAAAGCATAACAGTGGAACACAATCCAGTTCAGCTTTAGTCATAGCAAGCAAAGTTTTTCTCTGTCTCATTGCCATTACCTTCTGTGGTAGAGAATCAAAAAGCAGGTACTGAAGATATTTCTGACTGAAGTACTGCAATCTGTGTTAAATGGGACACCAGATTCCTTTTGCATTTTTAAACTATGGAACTGTGAAAAATTAATTCACATTCCATTCCAAACTGGGAAAATGAAGGCCTGCAGGTCTGTTTTCTCACCCAGGAATAAAATTTTGGAGAAAAAGTGCATATCCTTTAGTCAAAGTGCTGTATAAGACTGTGTATAAAACTGTGTCCTTTGAAGGTACAGATTGCCCATAATGAAGAAGCCTTTTGAGGCATATATGAGGGGTTTTAGTCCTTGTGAGCTTAAAACTTATCTTAGAAAATGAGTGCAAATGTGATAAACTGTCATTCATCTCCTTTGAGTTGCTCTGTAGTTTCTCCCATTTTTTCTTCAGACCTAATTTTTCCAAAGAGTTATGCCAATAACTGGTGTGAATGCCCATGCCTTCTATAAGTGTCTTCTTTTTCAGTTCCATTTCTATTTTAAACCCCTTTCCAATTTGCATAAGTTGTGAATAAAACCATTTGGTTTTATTTTTGAAGAACTGCCTATAAAATGTCATATTGCTATATCTATTTGGCCTACATTCACCTCTTAGTAGATCTGATTTATACAAGCTTGCCAAAATAAGAAAAATATTGGAAACTGGCTGCTGGGAAATCTTTTAATCTGAGAACTTCATGTTTTAAAATTACCTGTACCTCTGTGGACTCTGTAGACAATGAAGGTAACTTTTTTCTCCCTCACTATTAGCCATTTAAGTGTTTGGAGATGAGTATTTCTTCTTTAACTGTGAGGAGGTTGTCCTGAGGTTTTTATGTAGGCAGTGGACAAAGACCAGACACTTCCAGAAGAATGTGTATCCAATTTATTTTCTGATTAAATAAACAGACCTGCATGCCCCTTTCAAGATTACAGAGAGACCATTAGTGTCAACCATATGCCTACATTTTAGATTATGGAAGTGAGATGAGAGGAATCTCACACACAAAGTATTTCTGAAGATGCTCAGTAGGCAGTTCTGACTAGATCTTGTTTACCTTAGGGTTATCACTGCTTCAAGACTGTTATTTTAAGCAACAGCTTTGGATTGCCTAAAAGCAAAGTTGATGCAGTTAAATTTTTTAAGGCAAAACCTGCCCTCAGCAGGGAAATGTATGGAAATCTCAACAACATAAACTAATGGAGATCCTAGCATTCAAACTCAAAATCTAACTTGGACATCTTGCATTTATGCCCTGTGCAGCACCATCCTTGAGAAAAAATGACTTTCTATTACACACAAGTACCTCTTGACAGTGGTGATAGAGAGCAACCACCAACCTAGTTATTCTGTCTACATTGTTTTATGTTTCGTGTTGCTACAGGTAGCATTTAAGAATGTTACAGGGAAGTGGTGACAGAGGGTTTGTTCCCCATTTTCTTACATCCCCTCCTTTTGTTTTGTTCTCAGGTCCATGTTTCCATTGCTGTGTTGTGCCTGCTATCACAATCAGTTATATCCTAAATCTCTGTTAACTCCCTGTGATCCTCGGGTTTCTCTGTGTAAAAGTCTCTTTGCAGAATAGGAAATCTAGGGCTCAGACTGCTGGGTTTTGTTTGATCTGGGAGGTGATACCTAAACCTACTGTTATTAAATGAGACAGGTCATGACAGAGTCTTAATCAGTTTCCCCTCTTGTCTTTTTCCAAGGTGATCAGTGAAAGAGAAAAAAAAAATTGAAAACTGTGGTCAAAAAAAGTAATGGAAAGTGGAGATGAAATACAGCATTAAATTTGTTTTAATTCCTGCATTTATGTATAGCAATGGTCAAACCTTTGGTCAACAATTGTCCTTAAGCATTATTTCCACTGCATGAGTGAAAAATAGCACCCAAGTGGTGACCTTTCAGTGTTCTGTGTTATGAAATATAGACCCTTTGACATAATGATAATTCAATAAGTCATATATCCACATAAAAATGTTGTGGTTTGTAGTACAGTTCTTCATCTGTTCATATGAAAACAAGTGTTTGAAATTTGGTAATAAATATTTTCTGTAGAAAATGTTGCCAATATCCTCCAGCCTGACTACACTGATTAGGCAGGACTGAGAATTATGACTGGCAGGTAGGATTATATTAAATAGAAACGTGTATGTGAGGGACATAGGCTGTGTATTTTCAAAGTGTGCAGTAAGGAGGCCAGCTCTTGAAATATCATCCCATGTAAAGTTTGTATGAGAGTCAGTAGAGGCTGATTTTTCCCATCTTTGGCCACCCTGCAGGTCAGGGTTGCTTTCTGAGAGACTGACCCATGAACACATATGCTTTCCTGCTAGGGGGATGTCTTCCAACATCCCTAGCTGCCTGTTGGAAGAAACTTGTAGATCTGGGAAAAGGTTTCTGGCTTTCTCTAGCTGCCTTTTCTGCACAAGTCTGTTCCAGACACAGGCACACATTGTCCCTGTGTAGGCACAGGGGACAATGTGCATTTTTCTGTATTGTGTATCCTAATTTATGTTCTCCCATTCAATGGTGATTCCAGTTCCTTCTTGTAGCGTCCAAGCTGTGAAGTGAGAATGGTCTGAGTTGCTGATCCTACTGTCTCAATAGAATTTTGTTGCATGTACAGTGTATGAATGGGATGTAATATTTATGTGCTTGATCTTAATTCACATTCTACAAGTCTACAGACTTGTGCCTCTCTGCCAGCCAATACTTCCCTGCTGCATTTGTTGATACTGTCCCATAGCAGCTTCCAGAATGTTTGGTAATACAAGACCATTAGCAATGCTGTGGTTGACATGTTTGATGCAATCCTGAACCTCAATAATGACCTGACATGCATGAAATCTGCTTAAAATAGACAGTAGCATTTGTCACAGGGGGAGAATATTTTAATAGTGGTATAAATCCCACTTTTGCCTAGTGCTTCGAATTTTTAATGGTCAGAAGATTATTAAGTAGGTGAGATTCCCAGCAGGAGTTAACTTCCAGAATGGAATGGTGCTTAACTTGAACTAGGTTCTATTTTAGGAGTTACAATTTAATTTTCTTCTGAGCCTCTGTCAGAACCGTGGCACTAAGGAAATGCAACAATACAAGTGGAGACATGCAAAAGTTATTGGTGTCTTGGGGCATGGCAGCCTCATTGACACCTAGGGTGACCTGTAAATTCTCATGAGGCTTTGTCATTCATGAGTAATGTAAGCCATTTCAAAACCAAGTCTCCCAATTCTTTTATATGCATCATGGACCTTTCTTTTTTTATGCTTACATTCTGTCATTTCACAGAATAATTAACCTCTTCTTCACCTGGAAAGGTTTCAGTGATACTTACTGAATAATTATGTGTAAGAAAACTGAAACTATGCTTTTATATCACAAACTTTTAAAGATCTTGTATTTACTGATTCAAAGTTAACAAGTTTTTGTAAAAAAAAAAGAAAAAAATCAAATTGATATTTTTTTCCTGACGCGCAGCGTATCAGTAAGTAGAGTCCATTTCTGTATTTGGTATGTTTTAATACCTCCCCCAGGTGTAAGTCAGATATTTAGAATACTATGAGTGTTTCTGTCTTAGTAGCAGTATCTCATCTGACCTCAAATCAGAAAGGCTCCTCCATGGAAATGTGAAAAGGCTGGAAGGCTGATGCTTAAAATAAAGAAGATAGAACAATCTTTCTGTAATGATTGCAGTGCCCATCAGCGCTGAGTGAATGAGAGTGGCATTACCAACAGCAGCATTGAACATTTGCTCTAAGGACACAGTTCAGAGCAGACAGCTGAGTGGCTCTGCAGATGGATAATGGAAGGTTAGGCTGCTTCGCCCACCCCCCCCCACATCTCCCCCTTTTTTTTTCATCATACAGATAATCTCTTCCATAGCTCTCCTGAGAGTAATTCAGCTAAACTTGTGCCATGCCTGAGGCAGAAAGCAGCTACAGTAAAGTGTGTGTATTGCATTGGTGAAATCAAGTAATTTCTCTTTTATGCCGTAATAAAAGTTAGGCAACTGAGCAGGAAACACGCAAAGAAATTTAGCTGCCAATTGTGGCCATTTTCCCCAGCTTTAATTTTGGGTAGGGGATTGGCTGACATGTAAAGCTCATATTAAAACATTCCTATCTGTACTGACAAGAGCTGCTGACTATTACAGCAGTGGAAGATGCCCCTCTTCAGCTGCAATGCCTCAGCAAACTTCCCTATCTATAGCTGGACTATATTATAAAGCATCAGCGTCAGTTTTCAAGAAGGGGATGTCTCTAATCTCCTTTGAAAAGTTTTTGGTTTCATTGTTTGAGGAAGATGATCGCAGAGTTGTGTGTCTGTGGCTAGGCTTTTGTTTTAAGCCCAGCTGTGCAGAGCAAAGCTAAAGTCACGTAGAGCCTCAGTGATAAACCACGATGTCTGATTTTGTCCTTTCATAAATATTAGCTTTAAAAGAGTTACTAATAATGTCCCTAGTTAAATTTGAATGCAAACCCCATCTCTGTGCACTTTTAAATGAAATAACTAAGCTACTTCAGCATTTACTTAGAGGAAAAAGAAACTCTGAAATATTCAATTACTTTTAGGTGATAACTCAGACTTTCTCATTGTTTTGTTTTGCATTATCTATCCACTATACACATGCACTAATCAGTGGTGGAAGGTGTCATCTGAGAATTGGGGAGGGCTAAAGGACATGCATATGATTGAAACTACTTCTGCTGTGGCAGTCTCATGTTTAAGCATTTCAGTATTCATGAGCATAGTGGTTGTGTGGTCTGTCCTGTTCAGATGGCCTTGGCAGGGTTGTTGATTGCTCTTAGCTCATCTGGGTGCCCATGGACTAGTCAAGGAAGAGAGCAAATGTAGGAGGAAATGCAGGAGGTGTGGATATTTTGTTAAAAAAGGTATCAGCTAAGAAGAAAGAGTGGTGTTCCATATAAATTCTTCCATCCCTGGAACAGGAAGATGCAGGTCAATTACTTCCTCATCCTGGCAGTGTTCAAAGACATCTCTCAGGAGCATGCCATGAGGAGTGGGTGTGGGATGGTCATGAGAGAGTTCCCCAAGAGCTGAGCTGCTCATGGATTTTCCTGTCTTTTCTATTTGAGTGCAAAATGAAGACCAACACTGGATTTGTGTAGCCATTTATTTGCAAGGTCCATGATGCAAGACTGAGAACAAGCACAGGGAGCATCTCAGTGCCGAGGTTCTGAGAGAAGTGGGGAGAGTAAGTGCAGATCCTGTCCCTCTGTTGCTTCACTCTTAACCAGTGACAGGGCATAGACCAACCTTGGACACAATACACACATGCACAGCTCTGTCTGAAGGAGTGAGGCAGTGATTTTGTGTGACAGGAACAGCCAAGGGCAGGAGGCTGACCCTGGGCAGAGGTGCCCTGTCCCCAAGGGACATGTCCCTCCAGCACCAGGGCTCAACAGGGACGTGAGCACAGCAAATGGTGATGGGGGATGGTGGGGTGCTTGTGGGGAGACTCCTCCTGAGCCTCAGTCCTCCAAAGGACTTGTATCACAAGAGCTTTTGGACATCTTTGTGCCAGCACTATGGGAACTGTGCCTGGAACTATGTGTGTCTCTCCTCCCAGCCACATAGTTCATGCTTCTTTCTTTGAATTTGGCTGTCTTTGATAGTTGTAAGATTGCTTACAACAAAAACAAAATTAGGAAGACAAGAGATGTGTGATATATGCTCACATATCTTTGTACAGATATAGTCCAATATTTAGGAGTTTATTACTTTATTTAATGAATGTAACTTTAAAGATCACAGTTAATACCATAATGTATGCGAGCAATGAGGCCACAGTTTTAACTGATCATGTTTGTCATGTTATGTAATGGAATTTCCTCTCCTAAAGACATTATTATTTGCATCAGCATAAAGCATGTGTAACATTTTTACTTAATGCCTATAATGTTTGTGTCCCAGGGGCCCCAGCCAAGATGGGACACCTAGTGTGCTAAGTGCTGTATAAACACAATTTAAGGAAAGGTATGACCTGAAAAGAGAGACAAAGGAGAAAATAAAATCTGTTTTGAGATGAGACACATTTACACTGTTGAACTTATAAGTTGGTGGATGACCTATTTATGCCTCCAGTTTTAATTAAATAAGTGACTTCTTTTTCTAAGTGAAACAGTAAAGATGGATTCTGAACAATGTTGTAGATTAAAAAAAAAAAGATGTACGTGTATATATTGGTTAGGGAGCTCAGTGTTTGAAGTTATTTCTAGGCAGGAAGCTCAGAGTCTTCTAGAGCATCTGGGAGCATGATCTGCTGGTAGAACAGGAAAGAAAGGAGAAGCATTACAAAATGTACAAGTCAGGTATTTAAATGAAATAAATGTTTGATTTACTGAAACACTGGAGCTCAGTGAAAGATTTGAGATATAAATTCCAGGGTGCTGTAATTAGAATCATAGAACAGTTTTGATTGGAAAGGACCCTTAAAGGTCACCTGGTCCAAGCCCACTGCAATGAGGGACATCTTCAACTAGATGAGGTTTTTCAGAGCCTACTTCAAGCTGACCTTGAATGTTTCCAGGGGTGAAGCCTCTACCACCTCAACTGGGAAGATGGGTTAGAAAAAAATTTTGAAATATGATGTTTTCAGTTGGTTGGACAGATATTGCACAACACACATAGATCTCTCCCAAAGGAGTGGATAAGAAAGAAGGGCTCACAAGTCTGCTGTCATTGTGTTACTTAGTGCATGTCTGGTAGACATGAAGACCCAGTGATGCAGCACCAGCAGGAGTGACAGGGAGTGTTGGGTTGAATTTTTAACAGTGTCAGAAAATATGGAGAGCACTCACTTTTCTGTTTTGTCCGCTCAAAGAAAATGATCAAAGAAGAGACATCCAAGGGAAAGTCTACAGCAGGTAGGGAGATAAAAAATGGTTGTTTTTCTATCAGTAATGATAAGATACAACCATTGCAATGTTTGAGAGGTGGTATTGTATTGAAAGAGAGCTCAACTGCCAATAAATGGATCATTGATACTGTTTAACATCAATTTTGTATTTTCTTCTAATTGTCCCAGTACAAGCAAGCTAATTACGTGTGGCAGGTTATTTTGTTACTTGATTTGAAAACTTTTCAGTGTTTTAGTTGGATTTGGGATATGAAAGCACATGCAAACCCCTATCAGCTGAAAGGCGACTAAAAATTTGACTGTAGAATCTGGGAAGTTTTTACAAAAGTGCCTGTTATTATAACTAGCAATCACAAGAAGACAGGGATTGTTTTGTCAGGGTGACTTGATTTTCAGTGTTAACATGGCCTGTAATTTAATTTCACTATTTTCTGCAGACATCAGAGACTAGTTCATTTTTTATTTTGTTCCATTTGTCCTTCTGGTTACAGATACATCTCAGGAGGTATGTCGAGGTGTAAATGATCTTGTTGTTGGTAAGTGATTTCTTATTAATAGATTTTTTTTTTCTATTTGCCTATTCATTTCATGTAATGAATTTTTGAAAGTTTTTGTGACTCATTTGTTTATTTGTCTCAGTGACAGGAGTATAAATAAGGGGGAAACCCAAAACTCAGCTCTTAGAGATGTACGGAGTGTCTTTCTGAGAGGCCAAGGTACAAACACACCAAATCTCATCAGTCTCTGCTGTTTCATCTAATGAAATAAGGCTGAAATACAGAGCTTCTAACAGAAGATTCTCTTCTGTTCATTTTAACATTTAATAAGGGATCACGAGTTTGAGATAGAAGAAGAACTTTGCTGTAAAATCTACAATATTGCTGAAAGCTGAGACCAAATAATGAAGAGAGCCACTGGTGATAGAAGAGCTCTTCTATGCCTAAACTACTAATTCTTCCTTTATCTGATCTGTGCTACCTGGCAGAATTGATAATTAGTGCTCTGTACAGAAAATAACTTTTTCTGGAGAAAATGAGGAATGCTGTCTCCTTTTATTTTAGATGAAGATACCACAAACATTTCCCTGACAATGATGGTGTGCAAAGAGTCAACTGTCTATGTTAGAAATACTAACAATGAAAAATTAAAGTGTAGTACTCTACTGGGATAAGTTCATACTGATATCACTCCAGGTATACTTAGGAATTTCATGCATGGGAATGGACTTAAAAACACAACCCTTTTTTGTATAAAAAATATTTGAAGCATTATCAGAAATTTTCTTATGAAAATTAGATTCATAAAAAAGTGCCCTCATTTTTGAAAATGTCAGAGATTTGACTCATCTTCAACTTTGGGAGTCAGTATGAAGGATTTATTTTGACTTTCAAATGCCTTTGACATAGTGTCTCAAAAAATTGCTAGAAAGCTACTCACCTGAAGTGTCATCATGGATTGCAAATTAAAGAAGATACATGAAAATACTAATTTTCAACATGACAAAATGTAATTAATTGTTTTTCCTGGATGCTTACAAGGACAAATCAGAAGTGGGCAAAAAAAAGAAAAAAAGAAAAAAATACAGAGCATAGTTTTGTGAAAAGAATAGTACAGAGAATGCAAGTGATAGCAGTGCATTACCTTTCATTGTTGGTCATACTATGTTTGTCTCCTTTTTATAAATAGGAATTTTAGAAGATAAGGGGGATGATTAGAAGCAGGAGATGAAGGCTATGAGAGAAGGCTATTTTTTCTTCTCATAGCTTAGACCTCTAAAACAAGTAAGGGACATCCTTCTCTTCTTATAGTTTAGAAACTGTTGAAAAAGCATGGCAAAAACATAGCCAGTAATTGATGCTACAGGGAAGATAAATTTGTAGCTCAAATAAATCCAGGTGGGATTCACTGCTGTAAGTCACCACTCAATGAAATGGACAAAATCCTTGTCTTCACAAATATATCTATGAAAAGCACTGTTGTGAAGCTTTTCTCTTATATTTTCTCCACAAGGAAGGAGCTCTTTCCAAACCTAATATTGCTGAAATACATTTCAAAGCATTTAGGCATTATTTTTAGAAGAGTCACATAACCTGCTTTTAGCTGTAGTTTTTGCCCATCTGATCACAGCAGATTCAGGTGTATTTACCCATACAGGGTGTTTTGTTTCTCTGAAGCATTTGGTATTGGCCACAGCTGGAGGTGAGATCAATGTTTCTCAGACTCAGCTGTGCTGATTTTGAGCTCGCTGGGGTTGTGGATCGGGGAGCTTGTGTTGCCTTGCAAGTCAATAATCAGCAAGGAGTCAATTGTCTCTGGCTTGGCAGCATGTCAGCTCGTCCAGGACACAGACCCACTGTGGTGACTGGCTGCACACGTGCTGAGTAACCAGGAATTGCAAAATGTATGCCAGGCCCTGGTGGACATGGACAGCAGGGCTGACCTGGTTTTACAGGAGGATCAAAATAACAGGAGTTGGGCAGAGAACTGAAGAAAAGGATTTGTGGTGAGGAGGGAAGGTCAGAGAAAAAGAGGTGGACAGAGTTAAATTCAGAGGCAAAAGGAGAAAGAGAGCTATGGAATGGAGAGAATTAACAGTCCTAAGGAAAGCAGAATAGGAAAGCAAGAGGATAGACAAGCAGAGCATCCATCAGGCACTTTGGTGGTAAGCAATTATCTTTCAGTGAATCCATTGTTTCCTTAAACATTCTCCAATATCTTAGGACTCGCTGCCTGAGTGCTTTGAGCACATTTGTGTAAGGTGTGGAGCTGAAACATGACCTAATCTGTTCAGATATACTTTAAAAATGTTTAAAGCACGCAGTCAGTTGGGTCTTAATTGATTCATCAATAGCTTGTGGCTCATGCTTAGTTCAATAGCAATCAGTAGTTCAAGGTCTAAATTTAAGATTAATTGTTGGTGATATTAGTTCATGAACTATTGTGCTTTATTTTGTATGTTACTCAAGAAGCTCCAAGATCTATCTCTTCTAAAGAATACTCAGTTCTATGAGCCTGTACTTGAAATAACTTAAAAATGTTCTTTCTGCTTACCTGCATGGTGTGACTTTCAGATACTTGTTTATCTTATGAGTGTGAGAGAATCAAGTGAATAACTGAGTTGCTATTTTCTGTAGCTGAGAAATGTTACTCACAAAACTTATGGTACCCAAAATCTGCAGATTGTTGCATCACACTCACCTTGGCAAAGAGGAAAACAACAGCAGTATTTAATATACATGGAGGTCACAGAGGACAATTAGACTGCAATGCTTGTTCCATTTCTTGTATTGACAACTCAGTCATAACTTTGAAGGAGTGTTTCCTGTTTGACCTTGTGCCTACAAGCACTTAAGATGCGCTTGTGTATTTTTGATCTTGGTTTTGATTATCTGCACAGAAAGATCTGTATTTATGGAGATGGGAGTGAGACAGCCTTCTTGAAGAGCTAATGTGATAATGGGTGGATAATTGCTCAATGTCTTTCCATTATTCAGCATGAGGCTGAATCTGTCTCTAAAAGAATGTAGAACAAGAACCCTTTAGGCCATTGCTGCCTAATTTCCTGAGCCAGGATTTCACCTCTTTGTTTCGACTTCTGTTATACAGAGGAAAAAAAAAAAAAAAACGGAAAAAAATTTCACTGGTATAAAGCCCATAAAAATGCAGGCAGGTGTATTGACCCCTGCAGTTGGAATGGAGTGAAGGAACAAGCTGGTATCCCCAAGTGTGGAGAAACATGGAGGGATATAAACTGGCTGCCTCATTAGGCACGGCAAGTGCCTTGTGGTGCCTACAGCTCATGAGCAGTTAGTTCACTGCCATAGCAGTGCTAGGTCCATTTCACAGCTAGTGGGGATTGTTTGTGTTGTAGAATTGTAGCTGTGATTGTCAGATAAACCCTGTAGTTTACCAAGACGAGTTCTACGTCATGCAAATGCTTTTGGAAATTATTCTTTTCACATTGATGCTGTCCTTCCAAATGATCCACCTCATTTAATAGTATTGGTTTTTGTGGCTTAATGAACTGCATCCACTTGATTCAAATGTTTTCCTCATAAATGCTGTATGTTGATAGCTATCTTTTGATGTATTAAAACATGCCTTTTTCATTGTTTTCTCACAGTCATAAAGAATAGCTTTGTATTATTCATTTTAATAAAGGGTGTGAAAAGTTTAGAGAGCCTTCTGTATTTATGTTGCATTAGTAAAAAGATCTTGAGAATGTTTCCATTGACAGACTGATAACTACTCACATGCTCTACATTACTTTTTCTTCCAGAGCGTTAATGATGTGTAATACATGCCACCAATCACAATTTTAAATGAAAAATAAGTAATTGTAAATAGTTTTCTGGCTGACCAGTAGCTTGAAGTCTGCATTTGAATTTGTCAAGAAAACTGAGAGATAGATCTACAATAATCACAATCAATTGCAAATGGTTTGTGAAAAAAAACCCTGGGATTTATTCATCATGTTTATGATGAACAAATCAATCGGCTCTAGTGTTGTGAGGCACCTTATACTGATTTTTATAGTGTATAAGCAGTTCTCCCTGGTTTGGATTACCTTTTGCTTGCTCAAATCTGTGTGAAAGATTACTGTCTGAGAGACTGCAGCTGTACTGATATTTTACAAGAACACTGTAAAAGAGTAAGAGGGAGAAGCTCAGACAGAAATAATAGGTTAAAACTGAGCAAAGCTAACCAGGGATAAATATCTGCAAGGTCAAGGCGTTTCTTTCTTCTTTAGGTAAGTTAATTAAAATAAAAGTTTAGAAATATTGTGTAATTCAAGGAAGCAAAAGAAAGTATCTAAAAGCTAAATTTGTTCAAAGAAGTTACCTGTATTATGCTAACAGATAGGAATAGTTTGTCAAGTTTTGATCTGTTAAAAGTAGGTAACTTGCACATTATGACTGTTTTGCTGTCATAGCACTTGTGCCTATTCTTTGAACCAATTATTTGAGTGAACAGAAAAGTGAGATAATTTTATAGCACATTAGATACTGTAATAAGAAAAAACTCTCTGGAATATGCACATGGGTCACTTCAAAAATTATCCTTGTAAAAGGCAATGTAACTCCTTTTGAAAAGAAAGTGCTTCTTCAAAGGTTAAAAGTGTATTGACAGTTTCTACAATTCAATAACTTTTTTCCAAAGATAAGGCCTACATAATTTCAGATGTTGCATGATTTCCCCTGGATAAATGAATATCAGAAAATGGAAAACCCTCATTTTCTAAGCCTGAGTGGCAATTTTCTTATTATGCTGTCATATGGATTAAGTGCTTGCCATTCTGAATTGTGCTGGCTCAAAAAAAATTGGGTCAAGATTAATGAAATCAACAAAAATAATGTTTGTTTCCCTGGACATTTTATTGGCATTCCTAAATGGCCTGTCAGATCTCTTTCTTGGGATCATTAGCTTTCTGATGTGGTTTGATCTCTCATTTGAGGAGCTCCAACTTCAAAGCTACGCTTCTCCTGGTTGTACCTTGCAGCACCTTCTGAAGGACAAGAGCCTATTGTCTCAGTAGAACTCATTGGAGAAGATAAACAGTCCTGAAGAAGTTAAAGTAGCTTAGAGAAGTCATCAAACATTATTCATGATTTCAGGAATTGCAGTAGATCTGGGTGGTCAGCCAGGGATAAGTTGAAAATGTGTGAGAGGTTAGTCTGTCTTGGCAACTGGACGCTGAATGCAGGCATGACTTCACTGTGCAGCCCAGATATGCAGAAGAATAGGCACTGTATTCAGAAAGGATCAATGTCTAATTCAAAAGTGGATTGCTCTCTACAGGGACATGAGACAGGCCAGGGTCTGCCTAGCTTCAGCAATGAGGAGAGCTGGGATTCAATCAGCATGAACTGTTTACCTAGATTTCATCCTATTTCTTCCCTCTGACTTTGAAAGTAGCATGGGTGTTGTTAATGTGAATCACGTGCATCTGAGCCTAGTTTGAATATATGGGGCTAAACTGGGAACATGATATCCACCAGAGGTGGAGGGACATTGGGATGTAGGGCAAGTGTGAGTGCAGTGTCAAAAGGGCTCTTGCCACTGCTGTCAAAAATGCCAGGACAGTCATAAGGATAACAATATCAAAACATCAACTTTTTTAGAGGTAGAAGTGTAGTAGAATATGATGTCAAATAAACTGACATGCAGTTGAATGTGTGTACCTATGTGACAATGTATATAATTATATTTTTTCAGGAGGATCTAATGTTTGTGCATCTATAAGGCAAAAATATTTGTATACAGGGACTTGCATGGTGCATTCAGGGCAAGCCCATGAAGAATATGGACAGAAAAGTGAATATTGGATATGGATTCTTGCTCACATTGCCAAGAAAATCTTAGAGGTCAACAAAAGGCTGAGCATAGAATTAAACTATATACTGAAACCAGACAGCATGCATAACAGTGCAATTTAAAATAGGGGCTCTTAAGATGAAGTTTGCCCTCTGCTGTTTTATTTAACACATTGATAGCATGTATTTTTAAAGGTATTTCACTCTCTTCTCACTTATTGCTGCAGCACCCCTGTAGAGCCATGGTATAATGTGGCCTGAACCCCTTGGTGTTCTGTACAAGGCAGACCATGATCCAGTAAAACAGAAAATCTTCAGATGGAAGCAGATGGCCTAGTGGAATGGATGTCCATGATAGAAATGGAGGCACGGGATAGAAAAGAGAATCCACTCATTTCTAATTTTCCATTAAACCTGAATATAATGCCAAAGCTGGTGTTTAGCTGCACAGAAAGAGCTCTAAGTTTTGACAAGTTTTCTTCTCACATTTCTTGTGAGAAATCATGGATCACTTTCTTTGTACTAGCCAAAGAGCTTCAGTGACAGTCCAATAAAGAAAAAATGTATATTTCTTATTAGAAAAGGTTTTTCTTTTCTTTTACTTTTTCTTTTAAAAATATATTTTCAAATTTTCTATGAAAGCTTGAAAGTATCTTTTCCACATACTTGCATTTTTTTGCACTTTTTTTTAACTTCTGAATTTTTAATACCTAAAGCAATTTTTTTAGAGTTTGACTAGCCTTCCAGAAGCCAATGTGAATTCAGCAGATGCTTTATTATCAAAACTGAAGATGCAATTCTGCAGATGAAGTGTGCAGAATATCTGCTTTATGACAAACAAGTTGGAAGCTTGAGATGGGCAGGTTACACAGCATTTATGTGCAGAAGGCAGCAGAACTGTGGGCAAACTGAGGTTTCAGGCTGTTTGTGGCAGCAAGGCTGTGTGTACACAAGGCTCCCTGGTGGAGGGCTGACCCTCTGGATGTGATGCAGAGCCTGAGTTTAGTAAATAGAGGGCTGGAGCCTCCTGCACTGTGCCAGCCCCCTGTGTGCAAAGGGACCCTGTGGCTGGTGTCCCTGCTGCTGTGATTGGCATCCCCTCCCACTTTGTGCTGCTTTTCATAAGGTTTTAGTGAGATGGTAACTGGAACATATACAGACAAGCTGGCTGTGGTGAAAATAACAACAATCAAAAACCAGGTATCAGCCAGTAACATCCAGTGTTTTGTTAATCACTGTTTACAGCCCATGTGAGCTCTGGTACTGCCAGACTTTATCAGATGTTTGATGTTTTTTAGGAAGATAAGAGTGCTTGTACTGGATCACAGCAGAGATCCACCCAGCTTGTTATCCTGACTACAAAACTGACCTGAAGGTGATGTGGGGAAGTTTATGACAACAGAACAATTATTTTCCCTCTTATTGTCCCCATATTCTTGTGCTCTGCAGTTTAGGGTTTTCTTGAGCCAGGGATTATATGTTGTCATATACCAGCCTTCACTGCTTCTTCAATTGCTTTTTCTAATTATTTTCATTATGGTTTATGAATAAAATAGATGTTTATCCATGATTCTTCAGTTTTTTGATGTTTGTTTCATTTCCCTCAAAAACAAACAACAACAAAAAAAAAAGAATAAAGTTTAGAGCCTCACAACTTTTAAGCTTTGGCTGAAACCTAAGCCTATTAAAGTGAACTAAACTAGAAAAAATTTCCCTAGACTGCCCTGGGGGTTTTTAGTGTTTTGTGTTTTTAATTGAAACAAAAAAAAGCTGTTTTCTCAGTGCACAAAGGACAAGGAAAAGGAATCTGTGATTTAAAAAGGCTTGAAGAAGGGAATTAGGCAATGGTCTTGTATTTCTCTAAATAAAGAGGACTGGTCCTTGTTCTGATCTAACATCTCTGAAGAGTGAGAGCTTTTAAATATAGTCCAAAATGAGTGAAGTGGTTTGGTGGAACAAACACCAACAAAAACAATATTGGCCAAGAAAAACCAATGACAAAATGTGAAAAAAATAAAAATAATGAAAACTCTGCAGAGTAGCTTTTTTCTTTGTAACATGATATTTTCCTTATAAGAAATGTGTATTTTCTTCCTTTCCCCATCCTTAGTGGGAGAAGGGAAGGATGAGAACAGACTTAGGCATGGCTGCTGCTTTTCCTGAAGGGAGCCTGGTGCTGCTTCTGGTGATAGCAGCTTGTAGTGGAATCTTAATGAACTTCACTCTTTCTTCCTGCTTTGCCTTTCTCCTTCAGGCAGCAATTCCCCACCCACCTCACAGGCCTGGGCATCTCACCTGCATTTGTAACCTATTCCTGAGCCAAGCCTGCAAAGATGGCTTGGAGCAGGTAGCAAGAGGTGCTGTTTCCCAAAGCACTGGGCAAGCTGTCAGGAGGGGAGCTTCTGGCTCAGCCTTTATATATCTGAGGTGCCATGCTCTTCTTCCTGCCCCAGCCCTCCCTAGGCATCACTTTCCTTGCTGTGTACTGTCACCAGTACTTGAAATTGTTTTATTCTCTGCAGTCCTTGACTAATGGAGAATTAAGGAAGAAAATTTAAATGCATAAGAATTTGTTAAAGTGTTGAAGTGTTAATATGATGCATATCACTGGAAAGCCTCAGATAAGAATTTCCTGTTCAAATTTAAAAAAAAATAAAAATCCCAGCAATCTTTATTACTTGACACTTAAGAATTTCCTGGGTTCCTTGTCTGTCTTCAAGTCCCAGGCATGTCTTAATTTCATATTAAGATGAGGTGTTTGTCCAGCAAGTTTCCTCTGTCCATTCTTCTCTTTCCTTGTCTTCTTTAGTGTCTCCTGTCACTTGTTCTTTTCAGACACAAAATTCAGAGCATGCCCTGGATGGAAGCCCTTGCTCTGTCCTGGTAGTGGTCAGTTGTAGTGACCAGGGAAACAGAGCTGGATACACTAAAGTATCTGGATTCATTAAAAATCAGCTTCCTAACAAGATCACCAAGGTTAATGAGTTTTCCTTTGGTAGTTGCAAATTCACTTTGCTCTCATCTTCCCTCCCCTCCCAACTTGTGTAATTTTAATCAAGTTTCTGTAAAATACTGTTCTAAATTGTAATATGTTGTGAGAATGATTATTACTTACATGTAGAACGTGAGAAAGGAGAAGGGAAGCTGATTTTTGCAATTTCCACGGGAGATTATATCTACTTTTCCTTAATCCTCGACACATAAGGTCACGAAAAAGAGAGCTATAATTTGAAAAGCAAAGTAGGTACAATTTGAAATGGCTAAGTGATTGGGAGCTAAACCATGGCCATGTCCTAACCAGACTGGCCTCAAAGGTGGAAGAAGGCAAGCCCTGTTTTGTACTAGTCTGGGCATAAATTTTGTTATTACTTACATTTTTTGAATACCAGAATGTCTTGCTGAGTATATGCACTAATGCTGTGTTGCAACCTCAGTCACCCTCAAACATCCCAGCAGTCATACCTGCACACTGCCTCTGCTAGCTGATGTACTAATCAGACTTTAGCTGTCATTTTGGTATTCTAATATTAGTCACACACAGTTTACAAATATTTAGAGAAAATCCTTAATGTCAAATCTTCCTCCACATAAAAAAGATAATTTGATATTTCCCATTATATATTTGTTTTTCACTGAGTTAGCTCCCTGTAGATCCTTATCCCAATTTTAAAACCATCCTGTCATGCATTTATAACAAATTTCTATTGATCTCTCTTTTGAGTAATTTCTTTCACAATGTTAAGGGTAACAATCATATTTATTTTGGCATATGCACCCTCCCTGCTGTGCAAACACACGGAGAGATATTTTTTGGAAGATCCTGTTTTTCCTGTGCGTGTGGGTGGACAATGTCAGGTCCTAACTGGTTGAAACTCCATTCAGAGCCAAGCAGTTGCCAGGGACACCCCTGTGGGCTAATGCACCAAAACCCACAGGGGTGCAGTTTTGCAGCGAAATGTGTGTATTGATGGCAAGACAGTCCTGGCTTTAAGAAATCTTTTCAGGGAGCCAGAGCAGCCCTGCCTTTAGGTTCAGTCTGGCAATTTCTCTGCAGATGCAGGCAGCCCTTTGAGCCTTGTTCTGTGTTACTTACCCTACATGGATCATGGGTGAGTAACTGGCTGATATCATGGGGATGAGAATACTCAAGTACTATCAGCAGCTTAATTTTATTGAGCTGTCCTGTTTCTTTCCCCATCCACCTGAGATTTGTTTCTTATGCCCCTGCCTAGATGATTTTTCATGCATACAAAAAAATCTATACAGCAGAAATTCACTGACTATTAAAGAAAAATTACAGTCTATTAAAAAAACAAAGAGAAACACTTTGGTGTAAATTTTCCATGCTGTTGTAGCAGTATATTTGTGTGCACAGATGTATATCAGGAAAAAAACCTTTGCTTTTTTTAATACAGTGATTTATAATGTTATAAGAAACAACTGGAATCAAATACCCACAATTTAACTAAACTCTCATGTTGCCAATTCATAATATCATGCATATTTGTATCGGAGTGGAATAACTTGTTCATAAATTTTCCTCATGATGTGCCAATTTTTATCCACTATTACTATTATTATTATTATTTATATGTATGCCTGATATTCACTTTCATTTCTAGTCACTACTGTCTGAAATCTCTGTTGCACAGCTGCAGCCCTTGTGAATGGCACACTGACATTTTTGTTTTCCACCTTCAATACTCTCTCCTCCTATGAGTTTTAATAAACAGCTCTCCCTGCTTGCCTTCCATCACCCTAACCAACTTTTACTTTGCTGGTTTTGTTTCTACCACACATCTAGTTCTGAACCACTTTGTTTCCTCCTTTACTGTGACTAAGTCAAATCTTGCTGAAATTCCCAGTGTAGCAATAAGAATGGAGATACTCGTTATAAGCACTATGGCAGTGAAGTTGCTTAAAAATTTTAGGTAATATTGAATTTCAAAAGCAGAGACTACAAACTCAAATATTTTGGTAGCTGGTACTTTCTGGAAGAATTTTTTTTATTTTTGGGCTTCCACAATTCCACAACTCTGTGACCTTCTTGAATGTAATTTCTTGACTTGTGATGACTATTTTCTGTACAGATGTGCATGTTATCAGTTGTAAATTCTTTGAAGCTATTTTAAACGTATTTTTATTTGCATTCATCTTGGATGAGTTTCACTATAAGTTTTCTTACTTGTACATTTTTGATTGTAAATTATGGGTAAAATGTGACACATATTATTGGAAAAGATTTCTATCCCAGCCAGAAATTATGCCCACAGTAATTATAAGACTTTACCTTATAAGAAAAGTCTGAGGTGGGTGAATGACTGAGGACAGAAAAAAGCTTATCTAATTTTTTTTCATGCAAGATGATATGAGTGAGACATTATGTTAGGCACAAATAATTCTAAAAAATACTGTTTGGAGTTGTCTATGTTTTAGTAATAATACAATATGTAGAGGTGCTATTGCTGTGATAAAAAGGTTAAGGAAAAAATGCTGCAAGTGATTCTGTTGAAAAAGGACCTACATATGTCATCCTAGCATCCAGTCAGAAAGGGGAAAAATGTATAATTTGGGTCTTTGGTTGAAAGTGAAGATAAAATAAACCAAATTATTTAAGAGTGAGAGAAAAACATAAAGGACAAAGTCTGAGTGTATTGATTTGAAAGACCAGACCTCAAGAAAAAACATCACTCTTCTTAGGATTTGTATCCTGGATGAAGCTAGAAAAGCCACTGTTCTCTGATATTTCAGGTGCAAAAGGATGAAATTCCAGTGTAAGGTCTGCATGTGCATCAACTTCTCAACTGAATTTTTACAGGGTTTTCTTGTAAGCAGAACTGGGCTTCCAGAAAGAAATTAAGAATAACAAATTTGATTATAGCAAGAGCATTCCCTAATATGTTTAATTGCCTGTTTTGGAGGTGTTTTGCTTGCATTTATCACACTCAGCAGGCTTAGGGAGCTGCTGTTTCCTAAGCCTCCCTCAGCCTCCTCTTTAACTCACCAGTTTCATCACTTCTGAGATAGACCAGTCCATCAGCAACACAGGCATTGACTTGCCACACTCCACTGCAAAAGCACAAAGAAACTCAGAGCAGTCCTACTCACACTGATATTGACAAAGTTGTGAAGCCATAGTTTAATTTGCACTGCTGCTATTTCAGATTATTCTCCCAGGTAAAATTGGGACTGTAGTCCTTCAGACTAGACATGAGCTATATAAGTCAGCATAAGAGAATAATTATGGCAATATAAAACTTAGTGTGGGCTGCTAAACCTGTTCAATTGCATGTTACGCTTCTTAGATGGGTTTTATAACTTGCACTGAGAAACACTGAGCTGTACCTTTGCTACTGGCAGTTATGTGAGAAAGGGAGGTAGGATATTCTGTTTGTACTGGATGGTAACTGCACCAGACATATCCTCAGGTCCCATAGGAAAGTAATGTCTTCTGCCATAGATTCCTGGAGAAAATATCTCTCTTTTCTCTAAATTCCTGGATAGGAATCTCTGTTTGAAAATATCCAATAAATTTCTCTGTTCCTCTAGGGAGGACCAACTGGAAAGGAACTGGTTTTTAATCTCTGTTCAATTCATTGCTGCTGGTGCCTTGGAGATGATGTCTCAGCTCTGATCTCAGCACAGTGGGCTACCCAGGCAGGCACAGTATCCATCAGCTTGCTTGGGCTCCTCAGTGCTGTTCCATGGTTCCTGTTACCTTTTATGCATACTCTGATTAATGTTTTAAGATTTAGGGTGTCCTCAAGGTACTTCTCTGTAGTTGAAGTCATCACTGCTGATCATGCTAGCACAGAGAGCTGCAGACTGCAGCACGCTCTGAGCTCTCACCTCTCAGGCACAGTGATTTGTAATCAGCTTCTGAGCAGGCCAGGTGAGATGTCTGGCCCTCGAGGGCTGTTTCTTCTCGACAGCAAAAAGTTATTTAGCAAATTAGTGCAATACATTGAATTTTTTTTCCCACTGAGGTGTTAGGCATAAAACAAATGTCTTTCATTTCACCTATGTAGGATGGTCATTATGGCTCTAGATAAAAACAATATTAATAAAAAGAGACAGTTATTGCGAGCTCAACTGCCAAAAGGGAAAAGGGGTCAATATGGTCCTTTTTGTATCACCATAGGCTATTTTCTCAAGGCTATCTGCACAAAGAAAAACATAAAGTTTCAAATTGTTTTTCTATTTCTTATTCTATATGATGTCATATATTATCAATGAAAGGCCACTGCATATCTGTCAGCATCTAACTGTATAGTCTCTTTAACATGATTCTCTAGGGTGTTGTCTCACACACTGTGTATCTAAAATATGACAATGTGTCAGTTTTCTTTCTTGTTTATCTTGGTTTATCCTGCACCAGCTGTTAATAAGACATACGTTTTTCCTCTTGTAGTTGTGCTGTTAAATCCTGTTATAAAAAGCTGGGTGGGGATCCTCATAGTAGCATGGGGAGCTGGATAAACAGGTATTCAAGCTCAGGTTGAGAGAGGCTTTGAGCAATTTGGTCTAGGGGGAGATGTCCCTGCCCATGGCAAAGGGTTTGCAATTAGGTGATCTTTAAAGCCTCTCCCAACCCAAACCATTCAATGATTCTGATTTTGTGTGTCAATGTGATCTGAAGACAAAGGTAATTTCATTAAAATTCTCTCATTTCTCTTTCAAAGAATCAAATAAAAGTGAAGTGCCCTGAGGTGGTCACTTCTTGTGTAAAAAGCCATTAGGAGTGCCCTTACAACACAGGACTGTGGTGGCTTTTTCTTTTTATATCCAGCTTTTCCAGTTTTGTAAAGCATTCAGCATTGCAGCAATTCTGTTGGAGGAACAGATGTGCTAGAAAGTAATAAAAACCAGAGGGTTTCACTTCAGGTTATTGAGCTGAGTATGTGTCATCTGGATAGTCACGATAGGTTATCATCTGATAAGTATTTCTCTGCCTCTTTGAAAACAGATGGGACATATAGCACTGTTCCTTGGAGGAAAAAGTGTTCTCACTTCAGAAACTTCATTTGGCATTTTGTATGGAAATAAAGCAGTCACTCCAGATGATATCAGAAAAATATGCTACAGCAGTGGCCTGGTGATGCCTTGGAGGGTCTGAGCCAGTGGAAAATTAGGAAGAAACCCTTGCAGAATAAAAGCCTGAGAGATTTACTTGTTTCTATTTGTTAGCATTAGCTAAAAGCTTTGCCCAATGTGTCATGCTTGTAAGATGAGTGAAAATATCTCCAGGTGTCAGCACTTCATCCCATCCACCCCCCTCCAGGATTCTGTTTCTATGAGAAAATTTGCCTTGGATTCCGGGTTCACAGCTGCAGTGTATGTTTTCATATGCATTGCCCTTTGTCAATAGGACAGCTGAGACCTTTGGGTGTTTCACCAATAAAAGCTAATGTTTTCACAGTAACTTCCAGCTCAAATTTTATTCCACTAGTTCTATTTTGCTGTAGTCTCCTAGGATCCTTGAACAGAGACTTGTGCACAATACCTGAAAGTCCTTGCCTTAGCAAAAAGCCCTATCATGAAAGAGCTCAAGTCACTTACCATACTATCAATGTCTTGCTTCTAAATGCTTTTATTCAATAGCACTTGACCACTTTGATTTCTTTCCTTCAGGATTATTCCTCTACTGGGGGTGGCTGTGCTCAATCCAATGCAGCAAATGATTTTGCCTTCAGTTTTTTTCTGCCTGTCCACACAGAAATCTGGTTACAAGATGCATACATAGTGCTTGATGGGTTTTCCTTCCACAGCTTCTGAAATTATTATTGTAAAGGGTGACTCTCGTAAAGAAAGAACAACAATTCCTGTGTTATGCACAATCAAGTGGCAAAATCCACGTGAAATTTGTTAGGTTTTCCTCTCTCTTCCTATGGGAAAACTGTTCTTTAAACTCAGCTTTTTAAAGAATGAGAAATCTTCATCTGGATTCCAGTCTAAATCAATTTCTAGCTAACTCATATTTTCTTCTTAGCAGCTGAACTTCATCTTATGTGGCTTTTTTTTGCACTCAGCCCTTATGATAGCACTGAGACTTTTGTAGAAGACAGAAATTATCTGTTGTACTCAGGAGTTAAGATAGACATGGACAGAGTTTTTCAGTATCAAAACCATGGAAAGGGTTTTTTGTGGCATCTGTTTTGACATCCTTCCCTCCCTTAGACATTTTATTTGTCCAAGGATAAAACTGTTTTCTTTCTATTTAATCAAAAATTTCAAGTTTCTAAAGCAAAATGTCAAACCCAAGTATTCCAACATTCAGGAACAATTAATTTTTTTTAAAAAAGTGGTATGAAAGTCCATTTTTAGTGGAGAGGTCAAGCCTATAATTAATTGATTTAGTATGGGTTCTAAAATGCCCACCTGTGTTTAGAAATCTACAGTAGCCAGAAGCTCCCTTTTCAGTGTATGATACCACTGGGTCTGAAAGTTAATTTCCTGGTGTTTCACAAGATATTTGTAGATAGATACTCCACCATTACCTATGAATGACATATTAACATCTAAGAAATTCCATCTGAAGCAGCCAGCTCTTTAGGTTCTTTGAGCTACATTTTGGTATATTTTACCTAGCAGCCCTAGAGAAAATGGAAAATATTACAAACTTGTTTTGAGTAAACAGCTCTTGGTATTTTTCCAGTATGTGTGCGGACTTTCAGGCTGAAGGGATGAAAGGAGGTAAAGAAGCTAAATGTAGCATAGCCTGCTCTGGGTTCTGAGACAGAGCAAAACTGTCTTGTGCCAGGGGAGATAGTGCTGTGCAAACCTCTGTCGAAGTACCACACACTGCAGGGGGTTTTGTAGATGCATATGAACAAAAGAATGACTTGGGAGCATTGCTTTGGGAAATGGCTTTGTAGTGCTTGCTGATATTTGACAATGTCCCATTTTTTCCTGATATCTGTGGACTCTAATTTATTCTGGCAGAGTCCTAATGTGAAGAGTTATGCATGTTTGTAAGCAGGACATAGAATGTAATGTTGAAATAGTACGAGAATTTCCTTTGTGTAGAAAAGACTGGTGATTACAGGGAAATAAAAATAGAAGCAGAAATTCAGTATCTTGAAAACAACACAGATAATGTGGAAAATAAAGACTTGATGAGCTTCACATTTTCCCTTGGAAGTGCTTGTTACTGCAAAGCCTATGTGCACAGAGACTAACGTGACAATTAACCTTGCTTGGGTCAAGTGCAATCTGCAGGAGAGATGTGATCACTCTTGAGTACTGGATAGTAATTTGTTTCATTGGAATGTGCTGTGCTGTGGGGGCACTGGGGAAACCTCACTTCGATTGTAAGACTCTCCAACCTAGGGCAGGCAAGACCTTGGCCCTTGGTGCAGTGCCTGGTAACTTGTTTGTACTCCCTGAAGACAACAGGACCTAGTGCAGTAAATCAATATGCATCTGGCATGTGAGTAGATCCACTTCCCTGCTGCTAAAAGCCTGACTTTTGTATTGTATAATACTTGTGACAGCAGGATGAGCAAACTTACAGAAAAGATATTTGTTGGGACTGGTGAGCAGCAGGCACTTAGTACTGACTGAAAGGCAGTACAGATAGAGATGCTGAATTTGAAATCCTCTGATTAAACCCTCACTGAACAGTAGAGGAAGCATTTAACAATCAGTGTGCTTAACTGCCCTATCATCATTTACATAGAGAGCTGCTCAAAAGAGAGGGTAGAATTACAATGGGGGAACCTGGCAAAATCCTGAAAGCTGCTTTTCTTTTAGCTCCCAAGCAGAAATGCATCTGGGATATACATTTCCACATTGTTCTTTATAAGGCTTTGATTTTGAATTCACATATGGTACTTAATTTGCATTTTTCATACAGTCATTAACGCTTGGTGAACTTGAAAGGTCTAGAAAAGTATTCAAAGGCTTGGATACTTCCCAGAAATGTATTCATGCTGTACTGGCCTGGAAATCTGGCAAAAAATCTGCAGCTTGGATGCTGAGCTGGGATTTCAATTCTTTCTTTTTGAGGTATTTTAATAACAGAAGGCTGCTTCTCAAGCTTGTTGTATGTTTTATGCTACTTCTTATTTCTGTGAATCATTTAGCAGTTGGTATAGTTTTGATCACATTTCTAGCAGAGGCCAAATACAAGGGAATGTCAAGAACAGAGAGCTGCAGGAAAAAAAATCACCCTGAGATCAATGTACCTTGAAGAGAAAGCAGTAGATTTGGGATTTGAAACTACTCTGGGAAAAAAATCTGCCTTCTTGATTCTTAATCTAAACCAGAAAGCACAGGTCCTGTCCATGATAAGGTTGACAGCAGGGTCCCATCTACATGCAGGAACTGCTGTGGAGTTCAAAGACTTGCAAGAAAGAAGGAAGAGAAGCCAAAATGTCCAAATGAAAGATGTTGGATTGTTTTCAGAGGAACGTACAAGATCACGGGGATTGTTTCTCTTAATGTGGGATTTACTCTCTGCAGGATACCTTTTGGTACTATGCAGAGTGCATCAACCTTGACCAGCTGCAGGGAAGCTGCCTTTGCCCAGGGAAGACATTCAGCTGCTAAGAAGATGTGTCTGGCTGAAGGCAAGTCTTAGAGAGTGCATCTCTTAGAGATGTAACCTTAGTTTAGATACCAAGGCAAACCACAAAATATCATGAGGGAACTCTTTGTTTTGCTTCTCCTTTCTTATAAAGCAATAAATTATTTCACATGAGAGGAGCACTGTGATAGCTGATGGGAGATGCAGTAAAGCTTCCTCCCCTCCTCCCATCATACTCCCCATCCAGGGGCATTGAAGTGCAGAGAGTTTATTGTTCTGCTGCTTCCTTTTCCTTTTATCTGTGCAGCTGTGTTCTCCATCAGATACCATCACCCTGCCAGAGCTACTCTTCACAGTGGGGGTAGGTGATTTGTTAACTGCTTGTTTTGGAGTAAACTACTTCGTCATGCAAGTTAGTCAGCCTGACAAAAGAACAAAAGGAAGAAACTAATTGGTAATTATTCCCTGTGCGCCATCCCTCCTCTCAATTTATAAAAAGGGATACTTCTACAGCAGTGTTGTGTACCTATTTAATCATTTACACCAGCTGATGAAATAAAAGCTCTTGTCCCTCGGCCCCCTGCAAATTATTCTTGTTAATTATTTTTTAATTATCCTTTCGTCATTGCTCCTGGTGCCACTTTCACGGTTTCTACATCAGTGGGTGCAGACGTGACAAATCCCAAAGCTCACCACAGAGCAGTGTCACTGCTGCTGTGCCTGGCCAGCTCCAGAGGAGCAACAAGCCGTGGGGGGTGGCTCAGGGGAGCCCCGGGAAGCCTTGGTATCCCTGCTTTGCTGCAGGTGAGGATCCCTGGCCTGCAGGTGAGGAATCCTTTGCTGTAGGTGGATCCCTTTGCTGAGTCTCCTGCCCTCTCATGCACTGGGGCACACGTGCTCATTAATTAGCCACACTCTCACATTGGCGAGTCAGTAACCAGGGTGGCTGGAAACACATTAATCAGAGACACCTTAACCAGGTGTGGACATTGTATCACTCCCTAATCCAGACTGGGAAGGAAAGGTCCCCAGTGTGGTAGAGGAGATTGCAGATTGCAATGCTCCGTGGTTGTTTTCTGCGGGATAAAACGATGGATTAATTTTTGCTGTTGGACAGGTTCATTGAAGAAGTGAACATTTTGCTGTGCTATATACCTGCAAGCATACAGAACCTGTGGTCACAGAATATGGGCTCTGGTGTAATTTCTCTGTCCCCCATAACTTCCCATTTAAAAAAGAAAAACAACAAACTTGCTGGAAGATAAAGAGTGAAGCAGAACCGGAACCCTAAATGTGGATGTACAATTGAGGGAAAGAGAAGGAAATGGAAAATAGTGTCTTTCCCCAGGGGCTGGAGATATTAAAACCAAAGTATTTTCAGCATATGTGACCAAATCAAGTCATGAGGCAAAGAAATAACAAGGCAGAGTATTTGCATCAGAGTACTTATTTATTCCCTCAGTGGCATTTTTTCTCCCACTGGGCAAATTGTTTACAAGCATATATTATATTTCACTGTTGTTCCTCAGTATTAGTTGGCAGGTGGCTTATGCAAGGAAGTTCAGCCTCTGGTATTCATTCACCACACAGTTTACTTGAGGAGTGGACTTGCTCTATGTGAGCCAGACGTTTGTGCAGAATTTGATGGTTTTGTTGTTTGATAAGATCTGGAACAACTTAGTTTATGATGTGGGTCATGAGGTGCTACCCCCCTTCTGTGCCCATGGAGATTGTTTTAACTGTTTTAATTTTACATATTTCCCTGTTACCTTTCAGTAAAGAGTTCTGCAAAGGATGGTCTGCCTTTTTGCTGGAGGAGTAAAGTCACAGGAGCACCTGTTTGAAGGGAGCAGAGCTGCCTGCTGACTGCTTACCATAACATGGTGCACTTCTATTTAAGGTCTGACTAACTCAGGGCCACAAAAAATACCCTTTTCATAATGTGATATGAGATTGATGAGATGCTGCAGCACTATAATCCAGCATGATGATGGTGTTTGCTATGCCCATGGTCAGCTCAGGTTATTTTTCTCGTTAATTTCTTCCATTAGTAAGGTTCCTCAATATTTAAGTAGCTGATGCTCACATAAGAAATTATGAATAGCCTAAAATTCATCCATATTGTCTCCTATGACTTAGGAGATCTGTGCCTAGATTAGTCTTTTAAATGAATAGATTTCTTATATATCTGCAATGGGCAGAGTTTACAACTACTTTGGTTTTCTTGTTGCTATGAAGGAAAAAATTCCCTTTGTCCTTTCAAATTTTTCCTCTCCCAGCTCACATTTATCAAAAAACTTAGTCACAGAGTCATTTCTTACAGGAAAATCCCAGGGGCCAGTCCTAGCATTTAATAACATGATGAAGAGAAATTGGCAATGTTTTAGACTTTCTGGTGCAAACCGGTTTGTAGATTCAAAGCTGGGCACTCATGGCAAGTTTCCACAAAAGAAAGGAGAACAGTGATTATGAAGAGCTGACAGGAGATGATAAAAAGGTGAGCAGGTGAATACAAGACATGAGTTAGAGGAAAGTCTATTACTTAGTTCTGAAATGGTGGCATAAACCAACCACTCGTGTAATGAAGGTAAAAAGGAGAGGTGGTGAGAGCATACACAGCACATAAGAAACAGAAGAGTGAAATGTGTGATAAGGTAGATATAAAAGGAAAGACTGTAATTGTAAATGACTTGCAATTCTTAGGACTATTGTTGCCTCTGTAACAATAGGTAACGAATGAAGTGCAGATGTGTGATTCAATGAACAAAGGTTTCTGGCATATCTACTATGCCAACAATTCAAACTACCTATGATTCAAGGCCAGGTCTGATCTACATTCATGACCAAAGTATTTTAAATCCAATTAAGTAACCTAGATGTAATTACTGATGCAATTACTGTTGCTATCACCTGATGGTAAAGGATGTGTAAAAGACCAAGATACATGGCTCAATATAGACCTTAACTCTCTAGAAGAGAAATGAGATATGGAAACAATTGAGTAATTTTGGATTTCATTATTTATTGTGAATGTACACAGCCAAATTTTTCTTGGGATAAAGCCACTGCTGTCAGTTTAATTACATTGGGAGCAAATGTGACCCTCCCCAAGCCTTCTGTAAGTGTACAGTTTCTATTAAAGTTGTAACAGATCAATCATGAAAAGGTCTTGGCAGAAAAATCTTTAGGTAGGTAATAAAAAAGATAAAGGACACTGAAATGAATGGAATGACATGCTGCAGGATATTAGCTTTATGAAAACAACTTTGTCCAATAAGAAAAGTTAGGTAGTGCATGAGACTGGAACAAGTAGAGAACCCCTACCTCTGACAAAAATGATTGTTGCTGCTTCTGAGTAAAAAATAGTGTGGTGGAAGTGGCAAGTGTTTTCAGTGAGTGATGCTCTTTTACAATTAGAGTTGCTTAAATCAAATTAAATGGACTTATTGATTATGCAAAATGTAAAGATTATCCATCCATCAAAAAGGTGATGGCCAGACTTGCATTTAAATTGCTGAGCTGGGGCCCACATGATGTGTTTCTGGTTTGGAGCTGCAGCACAGCCAGTCAGTGCCCTTTGCTCTCCACTGCAGCCTCTACTTGCCCTACACCTGCTGCTGCACAGTGAGCACAGTTCAACTGTGATTTGAATATGCTGAGTGCCATGGAAATGCAAAATAAAGTTGAAATCCGCTTAAATGTATGAATTGCTAGGTTTGCTTTGAAAGCATTTATTCTGCAGGAATTTGTATGTGCTCTGTTGGCTGTGGAAGAGCACATGTGTCCTTGGGATGCCACACACTCCATTTTGCTCTTGTTGTGCTCTGTATGTGGGTGAAGGGGAGCACATGCCATTTTCCAGGAGAGAGCTGAGAAGATTTTTCTTGCAGCAGTTCTTGGTTTGTTTGCAGCTGTGTTTGTCTGCAACTGACCATATTTATTCTGCCTTTGCATCTCCCTGCTCCTTTCTCTTCTAGCTCCTTTTCTTCCTGAGGCTTCCCTTTACCTCTCACCACTGCTACCATTACTATCCTCTTGCCCTACCTTCATTTGTGTTGTGTCTATCTGGTTTCCTTCTCTTTCATTCTCCAGAAGTTCCCTCACTCTTATTCAAAATGAATAGGTCAATCCTCTCCATTATTGCCTCTCTGCTGCTTGTTGGGTCTGACACCTGAGCTCTGTTGTTTGGGAAGTTACCCAACTGTTTTTAGCTCTTTACTCAGCTTTTCCACTGTGTTAGACCACAGCAGTAAATGCTGGGCTTCCTCCATTTCTACCTCTTTTGCTTCTCCTGAGAATTACCACTTGTGTTTTTTTCTCATGGCTCCCTTGTACCTGGTGTTATCAACAGTTCACCCAGGTCCTCCTAATCAGTTTTCCATCCTAAATTTTGCTTTGGCCTCTCCCTCTCCACAGTGTATTGACTATTGTCATAAATAACCTCCAGATACCAGTGAGGCTGGGCTTCTGATGGAACTCCTGTCTCCCTGTATTTGATTTCCAAGTTTGATTCAAAGCAGTTTCCAAGTAATCACAAAGGATGCATAATACAAATGAAGACCTGTTTAATTCTTTTCTACAGAATATCTGTGTGAAAAAGCTTTGAAAAAAAAATCAGCAGAGGACGGTGTCCTAAAATTCCTGTGATGCATCTATTATTTTATGCGTAACCTTAAATGTTATGAGTTAAAAAAAAAAAAAATCCACATTTATTTATTTATGTAACTATTTGATTTTTTTTTTATGTGGTTGATACTGTTGGAGCTGCCTTGCCAAGGTTTTATTATCATGGTAATCTGGAACACAACTACTGTTCTGTGACCGTGATCCTTTTCCTTTAAAACAATAGATTCTGATTCAGTTCCCCCTGCCCACTGAAGTGAAATTGCTTTTTGATAATTTGTAAATGATCTTTTTGGAATTATGATGAAGGAATGTGGGAAATAATGGGACTACCATAGCTTTATTCTGAAGGTAATTAATTTTCTTTAAAGGAAGGTGGGTGTACTGCATCATAATAGAAGTCTTTATTATATCTTTAGGAATCACAAAAATGAAAAAAATTCCTTTTTTTCTCACTCAAGACTCAACTTTTCATCTCACAAACCTTTTATTTTCCTTAATTCCCCTAAATGTGTGCAAGAGGGATCATTACTAATTCATAAGTAAATGGAAACATAAAAATTAAATTCTGATATTCCTAATACTGATGTAAATTGAGAGCAGCTCTATTGATTTAAACTAAGTGATTCTGAATGGCATTGGAATAAATGAGTTATATGTGTTAAATGAGTTATTTGCTAAAGAGGAAAGGAAGCCACCAGAACTTCCAATTACCCAATTTTTATTTTTTAATGGAGCTTTCTTCTCTCCACAGCTCATTTTTACTGTTGTTGTTGCTTCTTCAGTGTAGTCTTAATGATGAGTTTATAACATTTATGTTCATTTGCATGGCAGGGTGCTGCACTGCCACAAGAAAGAATTATATATTTGGAGGAGGATTAACAGAAGAAGCTGGGTCATAGAAAAGGATATCACTTGTTCCAAGTGACTCAAATATCAGAAAATGAGATTAAAAAAATTGTAACGAGAGCATTGATCTGTACAAATGTTCACTTCCTGCACATCATTTTTTACCTCCTGTGTTCAGTCTTTCTTTTATTTCAGAATAATGCAATGACTTTGTTGCAGATTTATATATTGACTTAAACCTTCAGAAGTGAATTGAACACAAAAATAGAATTTGACTGTTACAAAAAAAAGTCTACTTAAGTCCTGATTTAGCCATGAATGTGATATGGGCTTATTACATTGCCAGAGACCTTGAAGAAGCAGATTGCTGACAGATAAACAGAATTTTTGTAAAATGAAAGGTATATTTCCATTTCTATATTTTTCATTTTCACTCATTACATGATGACCAAGTACAAAAATATGACTACAGGCCTAATTTTAAAAGTATACTTGCATTCAGTTAAGCTATTCATGCCCTTAAAAACCTGAATGAAGACTAAATACAGAACTCCTATTTTTTTTTTTTTTTGTTAAAATCGTGTGTCTGATTTCTAAGACAAATACAGAGCTTTGTGTACCGATGTCAGCTTTGTGTACTCAGCTGCACATTGTCATGTTTATTATCTAACTTCTTTTGACTGAACTGCTATGACTGAATTTGGCCTTTAGAATATTGTTTTTGTTTGTAAGGGGAAGGGAAAGTTGGATGATTTTCTTGATTGAACTATAATTTACAAAATTCAAAGGCTTCTAATATGGTAAAAGTGAGTAAAAAAATGTAGTTTCCTTTTCTAATAATCTGAGCCTTCCTTGCCCCCTCTCCCCTGCTGTCTTTTACAGCCTTTTACTGCATTTTCTTTAAAAATCCTCTCATTTTTGTTTCTAGACCACATAAGTGCATCTCTGGCTGTCAGACCTCCTGCCACCCTCTGTGTTTATGCATCTGGCATTTTAGGCTTTGGTTGTGTAATGACAGCTTCTGTAAACAGCAGACAGATTTCTGAATTTACAGAATGCTCACAGTGAATATGCCTGGTTTTCTTCCTCTGTATGCCTCAGTTTCTGACTGGTGTTGTGTGAAGCTGGGATTCTGGGTAGCAGCAACCACTGCTTCCACTCACTTTGAGGGAAGATTTATTTGCTTCTCACTTTTCTCCCAAAAAAGAGCTAATTTTTCAAAAAACAAGAGTGTATGTATATATGTATATAAACAGGGATCCTTCTCCAGATACAAAAATAGATCTTCCAAGTGCCTATTACATTGCAAAAGTTAAGGTTTTTTACCCAAACTGTAAAATTATATAATCATGGCAAATATGGCTAGAAGGGTCCTTGAGATGTCCTATAAATTCTTCTATTGAAACAGATTTAGTTATACTGAGAGACTTTCTCATACTTTTCTCTGTTCTTAAAAGTATCCCAGTCAAGTGGGTCACTTTCCTTAGTGCTGCTCCATACTGTTGCCTAATTATCCTTCTAACTATAGACATCTTTTACCCTTGTGTTTACCTTACATTCTGTTTTCTTAATTTAAAACCATTACTGATTTTCCACTCACCAGTGAACACAAAGAACATTTATCTCTTAAATATCAGGAAATTGTTACCATGCATTTTTTATTCCCCAGCTCAGTAAATTGAACTTCACCCTTTCCCATTTTTCTTCAATGATCTATTTTCTCTTCTTTGGACTTTTTTACTTGTTTGTTTGTATAGGGTTCCCCCTCCCCCTTTCCTTTTTATTCTCTTTGGATGCTTTCTGGTTAGCTTCTTTCTTGAGGTTTGGCAGCCAAAAGGATACAATGAGGTGTTAGTTGAGCTGTAACCTCTCTGAGGTATGTGGGAGGTTTGCATGATGAAGCTCCATTTTGCAAATAGATTGCCTGAGATGAAACAGAGCAGTGAAATGGTAATGCTGACTCTGTGCAGTTCCTGAATATTTTAAATTTGTGGGTCCCTTTTGAGACTATTTCTGTTTAGAGGGAAATTCTGCTTTTCATAATTATGCACCTGGTAGTTCCTGTTTAGAGTAAGGGTTTGCACTTGTGTTTATTGAATCACATGTGTTATATGTTTTTGCTTCAATAACTTTTAATGACCTAATGTTTGAAAGTATTTACAGCTCCCTAATCCTCCATTATTTTTCTACCCAAAAATGTGAACCCAAAAGTATGGGATGAACTGAGCAAGAGGCATGGAAGATTCTGTATTTTGTATGAGACAAGTCATAATTTTCTTGGGATGACTTATAATTGTTCTTGGAAAGAAACTTGGCATGGGCAAGTATTCAACCACATGCAGCCCAAAATCTTATTCAGCACACTAAGCCACCTGGCCATTAGTCAGGATGAAATGAATAAAGATTTAATGTATGAGCTGAGTTTCTTAATCTGATGGAAGTTGTCTTTCAGGTCTGTTCCCTGTCTAAACTTATCTGTCTTCACATCTAAGGTACCAGAGCTCTCTTCTGTGTCCCTGGATTCTTTTCATTTCAAATGACAGGGAATTACATCTTCTAGCAAGGGGCAGCTGTAAGTACAACTTTCCTACTAGGTTCACTTGGGCATTGGGTGGATTTTGCCATTGTGTCACAAGCCACTCTTCATCCCTTACAGATGCTGTTGTGCTCCTCAAAAAGCTGCTGGTGCAAGCCAGCATCATCTGCCTGGGATCAGAATCTGGCCTTTCATCTCTGTTTACAGGAAAGCTGCAATGACATTTTGTTTTCCAGGACCAATTTGTATCTTCATTCAGCCCTAATGTTATGAAGTGGAAAATTCCATCTGGGGGGCTGTCAGTGGCATAGAAAAATTAGTAAAAGGCTTAGTTTCCATGTCATCAGTGGGAAAGTATTTTATTATTTTGGCCATATATTTTATGCATGGCCAGGAAACAGCTTTTATCCTATTTCCTTTTTATTGTAGCATTTTCTGCTTGTATGTCAACTCCTGTTCCACACACAAAGCTTCTTGTACTTCCTGTTAGGGGTACCTAAAATTTTTGGAGATAATTTTCAGTGATGACATGTATATATAAACATCTGTGAAATCTTAGAATCTCAGTTGCTCTGTTTTTTGCTTCCATGGTTTGGCTTTTCCATTAGCAAATCTAACAGACCTTCAATAGACCAAAGTTCTCCAGACTATTTACAAGAACAGATTTCGAAACCAATGCAGTAAACCTTGATTTTTTTTTACTTTACTATGCAATGTGATCATGTGTTTCAGCATAGAAATTGTCTGTTTTTGAAGGCTGAAGGAACTGGTTATAAAGAACAACCCATAAAAGCTTACTGGAACAACAAAAGAGCTTACTGTGACAACATAGAGCAAACAAAGCAGGAAAACCTTGCTCCCTTTCAGGGGTTCAGTGTAGATGCTGACACCTCAGTTCCTGAGCAGGGTCATAATGAATTGAACTTATCTGTTGCAAATCAGATACTGCTGATCAGATTTTCTTTTCAATGCCTACACAACACTGCTCTGTATGTGTACCATGAGAGTGTAATTTGTATCTTAGAATAGTACCTGTCTGATTGACATGACTTTGTGTATTTATACTACACTGTATTTGAAGATCAGCAATTCCAGAGTCAAAGATGTTTCCCCTGGAGTAGCATCACTGCTTCCACTGCTCAGAACGGGTAGCATCAAGCACCTGGAGACAACTGTGTATCTTTTCTAATGAATAAAAAGTTTCAATCTGAATTTGGGTAACATTTTAACTTGAAGCCTTTTTGTAGTAGAATTTCCCTTGCTGTTTGAAAAACATGTCAGTAAAGATTTATTGTAACTATTCTCAAGAGGTATCATACTTCTGTAACTCACCTCTTGAAAGAGATAGTCACAGGAATAATTACAGTATTCTGCACAAGAGGTTTGGAAAATGATTGCCAATTTCTGAATTATTACCATGCATTGGATTTGAATGTATCTTTAGATACTAACCCCTTTACTACCACATTACTTTTTATTCCAGAGGTCACCTCTAACACGTTCAAGGAGCTAATGATTTTGTCCTAAGTAAAATCTTTTGGGGGTTTATAATTACTTTCCAAATTCACTCATAGCAGTGTGTTTCTGTACAGCAGAACTTTAGTAGGAGATTATACAGAGCATAAAAAAGGAGAAAGCCATGAGATTTCTATAGATATGAGGTTGAAAGGGTCTATCTAGGGGGTGAACAGAGCCATGCTCCTGGCAGGTACAGTCCAAGATGCCCTGCCAGGTACAGCTTGGTAAAAAAGGCAGAAAGAACCAGCTGGTCCCTGCTAAGGGGCAGTGGGTAGATGCTATCTCATTCCTTGTTGTTATTTGAGCAAGGTGTTTTAATGTACTGACAGGCTTGATCTTTTCCTTAGTTTTCTGCAAGGGACACACAGGTGGCTCTCTCACACACCTGAGAGAAGAGTTGCTTCCTCATTCTCTCTGGGCATTGGAAAAAGCATGGAGACACTCCTCATGCATTTCTTGAAGGCTGACACTCTGTTCATGTCTTGGTGCTTTTTTGAGAAAGCTTTATAGCTTATAAGAGTTCTATAGGAAAGTCTCAGTGCAGAGGGCAGTGCAGAGGGCTGCCTCCAAGTGGAAGACTAAATGAAATAAATCTTTTGCTGATCCTCCTCTCTGAGCACCTTCAGAATTCTGTGGCATATTTGTCATGGATACTTCATCTTGGATCTTTGTTGTTCTTACTTCATACTATGACCTTCTAGTCTTTACTCTCATCCATCTGTATGACTGCATCTTTAGACTGCAGAATTCAATCTTGCCTAAAGAGTGAATCTTACTTTTAAATTTTTGTGGTAGATCTTTTATACTTGGGGACAACAATGGTTCATCATCAATTACAATGGCAAAACAGTGACTTGTTGGTGAACCAGAAATCTGCTTTAAATTTCATTAATATTCTCATTCCTTTGCTTTCTTTTATATAGTCTTTATTCTTAGATTTATAGTTTGCTCCCAGAATTATTTCTACCTCTCTCTTGTGATGCCTTGTCCCTAGGAACACCCAGATGACACCTCTGAGGTGCTGCAGGTCATGCACAGAGACTCTAACTGGGATCTTCACAGAGGGATGACTGCTGGAGGTTTGCATCTCCTTTCTGTGCCTCTTCTCAGTATGGGCAGACAACACCTTGCTCTGCTTCACAGACAGCAGACAAGTGCAGGAGCTGGTGAGGAATGATGAGGGACATGAAGCTGGGGCTGGTGGTAATCCCAGGGCTTATTTTAAACTTTTTACTTTTTTTTGAAAGAGCATCCAACAGGAGCTTGTGTCATGATGGCTAGGGCACCTACATCTCCCTTGTAAATTGGGAAATGGGAAGGACAAGTGGACATAACAACCAAGTTGAGAGAGTTGGATCTTAATAAAGTTGTTCGATTTTCTTAGCTATTAAATGGATTAAGATAATGTTACTTAAATGGCAGTTCACAGTTCTATAATTTATTTTCATTCTAAATGTTGTTAGACAGTTCTCATGCCCTTTTTTCTTTCTGTAGTATGTCTGTGCATATAATACATATTTACAAACTGTGTTTACAGTTAAAAGGCTTTTCTAGAGGAAATAAGGAAAGCATATTCACAAGAGGTCACAAAGTATTAACAGACAGCCCTAAGTGTGTGAAACCGTGGGTCTGGTGCATAATTATGGTCACCATCCACCTCCAGTTGTATGAAAGACACAACATAAGGAAAGAGCATCTTTAGCAAGCCATATGATCTGTCATGACAACATGATTCAGAGCTGAGGTGTCAAGTAAGGTGAGGAGGGGGAAAGGCTTTCTTAAGCAGAATTTATGTTACAGCCTTGTGAGTATTCACTTGTCTCTTTCTGACTTACCTCCTACTCACGTTGAGCTTCCAGCCACAAAGTTTGACTTGCAGGCAGTTCTGGCAGCTCCCCTTGCCTGGAGATTGTACTGGTGTCTTGTCTGAACAGACTGGCTCTGACTCATACTTGACTCCACAGAGAGCTCTTCTGGAAGTGAGGCCTCTGTCTTCATCCAGGTTGCTCATAAGGAGTGTGAAATTCTTCCTAAGGGGAAGAAGGTTGGTCAAAGTATGGGTTGCAAGGAAGAAAAGAACCTCATTTAGACTGCCAGCTGTCCTCTAGGAACATCTTGGAAAGATATCTGTGTGTTCTGCTTCCTAATAGCTAAGCAGTGGCATTATCTTTACTGCATTATCCTTCCAAAAGCCTTCTGGGATAGTAATGTCTTGCATTCCCAAGGGATAGAGAGCTACATCTCAGAAGTGATTTATCAAATGCTACACAAGCCAGATCTGTGCAGCAGAGTGCAATGCTCTGTAGGAATGCTCTGTACTCTAATACATCTTTGCCTTGCATCCTTGCAAGAGGGTTATTGAGCTTGAAAGTGACTTTTAGTGGTGTCTTCTGTGTGTATCTCTTTCTGACAGTGCTGATAGATGTTTCCAGAGATCATGACTCTGCAGAGCTTCTTATCATGAATGTACACAATCTCTTGAGTCCTCTGAACCAAAGGATTTTAAATTAGCCTTGATGTGTGCTGGATGTTTTTTCATTTTCCAAACAAGTTCCCACTAACTATTATGATCACTGTTTTGTGATGTTTTTCTTGTACCAGTCTGCATTGGTTTTGCCACCTCTCACTGGTGCTCCATAAAAAATTAGCCTCCAATATATTTTGCTACTTTTATCTATTTGTATAGTTAAAATAAAACTTTTACTATTCTAGCTGTTGGCATGTGACTGTAGCACACATAGCATTGGCAGGAATGCTGTCCACTGGAATAAATCATGCTTTACTTTTTACAGCTGGCTGGAGTTTCCAAGACTCTTTGTGACTCTTGCAGAATTTTTTTCTAGTCAGCTGTACTTGTGGTTTGGTTCTGACATTTAAAGAAGTGGGAAAGAGATGGTTCACGAGGAGTTATTTCTATAAGTCCAGCAATTGGATATGCTTACAGTATGAGTAATGAAATATTGCTAGGAGAGAAGGATATTGTACAGCAGGAGAATTCACTGAGAAAAGTGTTCAGTGATAGGCTGAGTGATGAATATACTGTAAATATTGCATGTGAGCAAATATTATGATAGTGGCTTAAATCAGGGAAAATAGAGCATGATGCAGCGTAACCTAAGTCTTGGAATCCAGAATTGGCTGCAGAAAAGCTGACTCAATATTTTTGCCTCTGGCTGATTCCTGTTGCCTGACTCTGTGTACCTATTGCTCTTGAGGCAGGATTTGGGCTGTGGACAAGTCAGTAAAATTTACAGCATTTCTAAAAACATAAAACTGGAAAGTGAATTTTTGAATAGGCACGTTGCACATCCTCCCAGCATCAACTATTTGCTAAGGCTACAAAACCAGTGCATTATAGATGTTTCTCAGTTTCACCTGAAAAACCTGACAAACTGCATAGTTTTTATGCCTGTATACCAAAAGTGCTGAAGGAATGCATCTTGCAAATTGATAGGCTGTTCTAGACTGTAAAACAAAGTTAGATCACTGCACAGTAATATCACTTTAGTTAAAAAAGTCATGCTACTTTAGAGTCACTTCTAATTTTTATAATGTCTACTTTCATCTAATCCCAGTCAGCTGAAATTAAATAAGAGTTACAACAAAGAAAAGTTTTAAGGCTACTGGATTTTCCTCATCATTATAATTTTAAAACAACAGGCAAATTGGCACAGCATTCTCTTGGGACATAAATAACATGGTATCCAACTGTTGACAAAATAACTTATAAAGAAAAAAACTCAGTCATTGAAGGGTTCATTCTCAGATCAGCAGAGGCATGAACAAAACTTATTTGAGCTAACAGGCTTGCAGACACAGTTCTGATCCCTTACACCGAATAATGTGTAAGCACCATCAGATTTCTTCATGCTGAGTATCTGCAACTTTTCTTAAAGTCAGTAAGAGACGTGTCTTATGTGCATGCACTATATGGCATTCACACATACATTCAGGAAGTATCAGGCCCCATGTCCCCCTTCAGTAGATGCTGAATAATCATACCTTTTGTCTGCAATGGAAACTGAAGGTGCTCAGTTTTTTACTTAAGTGGAACTTATAAACAATGAAAGGAGATATTTTTAGCTCTGTGAGCTTTGCTCATTAAATGCAGAGATGGGTACCATGAATTGAGGTATAAAACGTTAACCTTGCAGAAAGTGAATTGCCTTGGACACTACATGCAGAATTTAATATAAGATGATATTTTAGAGAGACAATATTTATGTATCTATCTCTATATACAATATAGAGGAAAAAGTTATATCCCTGAAAGTGCAATGAGAAATAATTCTCACTCTGTTTTCTTCATGAGAAATTTATATAGACATCTTTTCTATCCCCTGCTTCTCTTTATTGCTCATTATTTATACTGTAGACTCCATTAATAGGCAGCTTTCATGCACAGGTAAGTCCTCAGTACAGTAAGAGAGCATTTCTGTCTTCCAGAAGCTTATTGTCTGTGCATCCTTCTGAATTCTCCAGGATTTACTGTAGGGATGTGAGTTGTGTTTGTTTTTAGAGAAACTGGTTTGATAAAACCCTAAGTCTGTGTTGAGGAAACAATTGTTTTATGATATTGTTCTGGTCTAACACCAGCTGGCAACTCAGCCCCAAACAGCTGCTCACTTGCCTCCTCCCAGTGGGATGGGGGAGAGATTGGGAACAGAAAAAGTAGGGAAACTTGTGGGTTGAGATAGAGGCAGTTTAATAGGTAAAGCAAAAGCCTTTCACACCAGCAAAGCAAGATAAGGAATTAATACCCCACTGCAGGTTCAGCCACCCCCAGGAAAGCAGAGCTCTGTCACATAAAATGGTGACTTGGAAGGACAAATGCCTTCATTCCAAAGGCTTGCTCTTTCCTCCTTCTTTCCCTGGGTTTATATGCTGAGCACAATGTTGTATGGAATGGGATATTCCTGTGGATGGTTGGGGTCAGCAGATCCTTGTGCATCCCAGCCCCCTCACAGGTAGGGTGAGGAACAGGAAAGGTTCTGTCCAAGCCTTACTCAGCTGCAGTAAAAACATCCCTGTTCTATCAACACTTTCCAAAATAGCACAAATCAAACCCACAGCCCATACCAGCTACTATGAAGAAAATCAGCTCTACCCCTGCCAAAGTCCCCATGGATATAAATAAGCACCAAATTCCAAGCAATGGAAACAAATGCTTTCTGGCTTTCTGGGAGCACTTGATAATTTTGTGCTGACTAATTATTATTCACATACTTTTTTTTTTCTTTGTCAAAAGTAACTATACTGTATTAAAATACACAATATGTGCTAGATGAGCAAGTTGTCATTATGTGGACTCGAATATGTAGCATTATCTTCCTAGCCAGCTACCAATGGTGTGTATAAGTAAATTACATTCTGAGAAGCCCTATTAACTTTACACATGAATATGTATTCTCAGCAAATTCTATGGCATAGTCTTGCATATAGAATTACTCATATACACAAATTTCTGAAGGATCCTAATGCTTGTAGCAGGAACATAGATTACAGTCCTTCTAAAGAGTAAGCATGGAAATTCTGATTAGAATTTTTAGGTCACATGTAGTTCTAATTCTTAATTTCATATTTTTCTGACTCACATTTAAATCTATAAATTTTTATTATATGGAGTGTATGCTTTTTAAGGCTAAAAGGACCTAGAAAAATTAGTGGAGTTTAGAAAAATGGTAGTGAAGTATGTAATGCAAGTCAATAAAAATTTAACTGGCAAGAAAACAAATCAGACCTCTTTTTCCCAATCCAGCACAGATGATGTAAATTAAGTACACCAGGCACTAGGCTTAAGAAAAAAAACTTGTATCAGCCAAAGGAGCAACAGTATGACAAAGCAGGACTAAAATAATGGACCCTACTAGATTGTGGATACCTTGTGTATTGCCCTGAAATTCTCCATTATGCAGTTGTTGTGATTTATTTGATGATATAGTGATTTCTTTAAGCAGACATGGTGATCTTTTTTTATTTTCAGAGGATAAATATGAAGATTTACAATGGTCCAGACCCCATAAAAATGACAATTTTTACAAGCAGCTAAAACACCATTCAAAACCACAGTCTGGGTATGAGTTTGAAATTCCAGTGTGGGATCACTGAACATGTGTTCTTATGAGCAATGAAGTATTAACTTGGGATGAAAAGTTTTCTGGAAACACCTTCATTTCCTTAAAGCAGAGTCCTCTCAATTTCCTTGTCTCATTTAAAAAATAACTACTTCAAAGTGTGTTATTTCTCCACAGTTCCTGCAGCTGAAACTTTTGCAGTTACTTTAATTTATCTTGGTGTGACAGAGACAAACTCATAAACTCTTAATAACTAACAGACCCTTTCAATTTAAGAGTTAAAAGGGCATTTTAGGTAGGTTAAACTCTAAGTCAGTGCCATCAGAAGCTTTTGGTTTTGAGGGGTTCCTTTATTGTAGAGAAACTTGGGGTCAGTGGAATGGTTCTAAAATGCATCCTGCTCTTGGGAGGACCCTGAACACCTGAAAGGTGATTTGAGTGCTTGGTGTAAAGAACTTTAGCCCATGAGTGTGGGCATACAAAGGGTTCCTCTCCTAAAGTGGGCTCTGTATGCTGACTTTTCACATCTCTTTACTTTTCCTACTTACCAGCTTTACCTTTATCTAGGTGAAGTGGATGAGAGGCAGACAGTCAGAAGCAGCTTGGAAAATGCTCAGTAGGACAGCTACATATGTTTTGCTAATGATTATTTCCTAGTTATTTATTATTATTGATGCCTGTGTAATAACATTAAGATGCTACTCAGGCACTTCTGAATGTGAGCCATTTGAATCTGCATATGGAAAGCTAACTTCATTTCTCCTGAGAACTGCACTCTCAGAAATGTCTTTTGCTGGGATCACACATAACCTGGGAGTTATTCAGCTAACCAAAATAGTTTTTCTAAGCCTGTTGCTATTTGCATCCAGCAATAGTAATTTGTTCTTGTCCACCTGATTTTCTCTCTCTCATTTATTCTTCCTACCTTATAGAACTGCTTCTGAAGGGCACTGAGTACCTGTGGTTTGATTGAAAGTTATTGGATCTCTCAGGAGTAAATTTCATTTGAGTGATTCCTCATATATTGCAGTGTGATATGATGCATTAAAAAATAAAGCCCTGCTAGAGTATCTACAAGCCATTATTTTGAATCTTATCTGAGAAAAAGAAATCTTAGCAGAGAAAGCTATAGAAATAAACTGGTTTTTATTCTTTAGTTAATTCAGAAATAGATAGAATTTTAGAAAAAAACAACCAGAATTAATAAAATAGGGCATTGGTCACAAACAACCTTGTGGCAGATGCTAACAGCTGGGATTGGTGGTTTGGTACTAGCATTATTTCAGGTAAATGAGAAAGTAGAATTGTAAATAAAGAAAAATGGTCAATTCCCCAAGTGAAACATGGGCTGATGCCTAGTATTTATAGCTTAGTACAGCCTCATTAATCCATTCTGGTTTTTTTCTTTTATACTGACTAATAAAGAATCCTAATGTAATATTTCTCTGCTGTTTCTAAATTTTCTGTTATTCTTGAGACCTTACTTGCTAACATATATATTTCTTTACAAATAACTCATGCAGTTTTAGCTTGGGTTATGACACAAAAAAGAATTCTTGCATTTCTTAAACTATTACCAAAAAAATATGTTGAAAACCTACTGAAACTAGCAGGAAACAATATCCAGCAATTAGATAGCAGCAACAATCTGTTTTTTATTTGTTGTTAGTTTTTTTTGTTCTTTGGGGTTTTTTTGGGGTTTTAGTTTGGGTTTTTTTGATTGTTTTTTGTTTTTTTTTCCTTTTGTTTGTTTTGGTTTTTTTTGTTTTTTATTGTTGTGTTTTTTCTGATTATGATTAAATGGAAGAGTGGAGGTTATGGTAATTATATCTTTAAAGAAATGTTGAACAATGTTTGCCTGTTTCTGACATACTTGTCCATACAGTTAAATCTCTGATCCTAAAAAACCCCTGTGTGCTCCAATCAAATCTATTCTCAGACTCAAATTTATATCTGAACAATTTTAATAACATATTTTTATTTGTCACAGCCTGTAAGAAAAAAAAGTCACATTAGATATGAAAAGAGCATTATTTAGAGCTTAGTGCAAAGATGCACAGAAAGACTTACAATGGTGTTTATAATTTTTGAGCCTTATAAGTCAATTCAGTCAAGTTGTAGCATTAAAAGAAATTACTTTGCTCTCAGCATGGTCTTAGTCCATGTGTCACTTTTTAGTTTATGTCTGGACTGGTAGAGAGTAATTATGTAGTTTCTATTGTAAAGCTGTTGTTTACTTAATGTTTACTGCAACATTCGGGCCTTGTAATACAACGTGTTTTAAAAGGTTCAAATCTAGGCTTCTTCCTTTTATTGCAGGATCACATTTTCAAAGGTGTTAAAAAAGTCAGCATGACAGATTTTGTGTAGAAATAAGGCTTTAGTTTGTCACACTTAGGTCTTTGCTTCCTGGTCTAACTGGACTGAAGACCAGCACCAACAAGACTTGTTAGGTGAACTCTACCACTAGCAATGATGTATTCTGTCACCTACTGAAAGAGCTAAATTTAATATTTCATTTACAGTTAGTAATAAGTGTAAAGTTTTGGATGAGTTGTTGCTGAAAATAACTTTTATTTTGTAACCATTTCCATTTTGAGAAATTATAATGAGCTGTTTCGGCCACATAACTGATGCATTTGAACAGATGAGTTTGCTCAGAGATTTTGTTCAGGTGAGGTCAGCATTGACCTGTGTTTCCCTCATGGAATTGTCAGGCTGGTAAGGCCTTGGAGCCTCAAGGGAAACTGTGATAGAATCTTTTCCAAGCCAACTCTGCTAGATGGTCCTCTGTGAAACTCTGTGTAACCCTATGACATATAGGTCATTTATATTCAATGTTATAAAAGCTGCATTTCTGGTGCATCAAGTTTTTGCTTCCTTCTCAGAGCCCTGCTCCATCACAAAATTGCATTTATTATGACTCTTCTTCTTTAGTGATCATCACCTTGCATGGGGTGAGTTGTGTGACTGCTGATAGCTGCCAGTGGATAGGGAAGAGTTTTATGGATACCTTTAGGTTTTTAACCCCACTTGTATATTACATTGAAGTAGTGAAAATATTCCCCCTTAGGCTAGGACACATTGATGTTGAAGGAAAGGATGCTGAAATTCTGTCTGCAAACCAATAGAGGAACAAAACCTTTCTAAAATCAGTCTACTATTTTCTCAGTAAATATTCACAGTCTACCTGTTGTCATCTCTCTTAATCCACTTTCTGAGAATGTCATTCAAGGTCCTCAGTGCTGTACAAGGTGCATGCTGTTCACAAGTGGGGAAATGCATACAGAAAGCTGGGGATAGTTCCTGAGAAGATAAAAACAAACCCAAGGGGTTGACACAAACAAGTTGGTTTTCCTGCCTACAAAAAGCTTTGCTGGAATGGTGATTGTTGGAGAGCTACTTGAGTGATTTAAAATGACTAGTAACAAAAATGTAGGAATGGCTCTCAGCTGTGTCCTTGAGGTATAAACTGTAATGGCACTCATTAATCACCTTCTGTGATGATAGAGTGACTTGAATAGAAGAACTAAGACATGGCAGATTGCAAAGAGCAACTGAATAGAAAATCCTCAGCTCTATCAGATTATCTCAAATATAGCTGAAATACTCATCAGGAAAGCTTCAAGGTTTTCAGATAAATATTTGAAAAAAAGATAATTTGGAAGATCAACAGGAGAGAAAAGAGTCAAACATTAAAAACCTACAATTTCTGCCCAAGTTGCATCCTTGGTATCATCTGGATTATTGCTATGAGGTATGGAAAATTTTTGAATTAAGCTTTTCATCCTAGAAAGTGTAGAGTCTTCAAATTCTGTCCAAATTCCCCTTGAGATTATTGGATGAGTTAGAGAGAAACTCAGAGATCTAAAATAGTGAAGTGTGGCTTTCAAGAGAGGGTGAAAGAAAAAGAGTGGAAAGTCATTGGAATTTATGTAAAGAAATTTACTGTTGGCAGTGTTTTGCTTTTTTCCAAATTTTCCCCTATTTTTGTGAGCAGGCTTACTTATCCAAGTGTTTCACAGTTCTTTGTGGTATGTTTGCTTTTGCATTGAATATAGATATCCCTGAGAGTTACCACTTATGCTTTAATCTATTTAACAACTGCATATGGCCTCTTAATATAGAGACTTTGATCATAACTCTGAGTGCAGGTTTTTCTCTGGATCTTCTTTTAACAGTATCTTTGCAACTGTATCACTGATTAATATTGAGTTAAATATTCAGGAGTGAAACTTCATTTGTCTATATTCTACTTTTCTCATTTTTGAAAACTTTTTTTCTCCAATAGTTGCAAAACTTTTACTCCCCTACATTTCCAGTCTCACTGTCCTTCATGTGTGCAATACAATTGATAGCAGAGAACCTGTCTGAATAGATGAGACAGAGCCCAGCCTGGAAGATGCCTGTTGGAACACATGGAGCAGTGACCCCCTCACTGTGTCAGGTGAGTGTGCTGTGAACTCAGAGGGCTCTAAGTTGGGCAGCAGAGCTGACACTGTGCTGGAGGAAGATTATGTTTTTGGCAGTGTAAAATGAGAAGCATTATGTGAAATGGGAAAACCAGGAGTTTGATATGTTATGCAGAAGAATTTGGTATTGACACATAGCTGAGCACAGGAGAGACATTCAAACATTATTAGAGGTGAAGACCTAGTAGGATACCTGGATAAGAAAGGTGAAAAGCCTTTATGACAGGCAGGATGCATTATACTCTGCCACAGAAAAAGGAGATAGTAGGGGATAGCTTTGGGAAATATTATTTTGTTCATGTTGAGCTTGAGTTATGCTGTTAATATAGGCTGAATGCCTGTGCTGGGTTCAAATGGTTGAAAACTGAGCACCATTATTGCTAATCACCCCCAGAACCCGAGTTTACCTGCCAAAACACAAATGCAGGTGTGCCGACACAGCAAGTTTCCATGGCTTGGGCTAGAGCCACCTTACACAACACATTTAGTGCCTGCAAGAAGAGCCAATTTGCTACCGGCAGGTAATAGTTTTCAAATTTCCATAGAGTTTCACAGAAGACCATCTAGGAGAGACAGCGTGGAAATGGCTGTTTCACTTGTTCCAAGGCTTTTGCCTTACCAGTCTGGCACTTCCATGAGAGAAATGGATTGAAGGTGCCTTGTTCCAGCTACATTCTATTGTAGCTAGTTATCTGTTTGAGCCAAGGATTGGTCCTTTACTAGCTTTGAGGGCAGAGCACTCCCTATACCAGCAGAGTTCACATCAGTGGGCTTAGACTGCCCACAGAGGAGAAATGTGTATGATTTTTTCCTGCTGCCCTTTGGTTCTCTGCTGTGTTGTTTGCCATGGTAGCTCATTTTCCTGCCTGCTGAACAATGGGATGAGGTGTAGATCTTAGTGCTGGACTGTGAGCAGCAACATGGGAGGCAGGTATGACTGGCCCAGAAACTGCAGCAAATGCTGCCAGCCACCTCAAAACTCTATTAAGACAAGAATTGTACTGGAGCCATAAAGTTGGTTGCCAAATTTCAAAGGACATTGGTCCTTTTGCCTTCTTAAGGAAGCAGCAGACATAAACCACTGTGATGGGAAGCTCAGGGTTCTGGGGACTGCTGTGTTTTTGGAAGTGTTGCAGTCTGATTTTTGCAGCATGGTGCCATTTGGCACAGAGCACAGGGGCAGCCTGATGGTGATGTTTTTTTGAAAGGGAAAACTACTCAGAACTGTGTCAGAATCTGGCTCTGACGGAGTTGTCCCTAAGCTCTGTGAGGCTGAAGCTTGAACGGCATGAGATGTTGATGCAGGAGGGCAGGTTGTCACTACGTCTGCCAGTCACCCTGCCTGCGGCAAGCATGGGCAGCTGGAGAGATCTGCTGAGGGATGTGTTCCACAGAGTCAGATTGCCTTCCTCACACTTGATTGTTTCCCCTCAAACCCTTTCTTTGAAAGGCTTTTTAGCCCAGCAGGTGCTGCTATCACTGACACTCCTGTGTCCCCCCCACCCTGCTCCATGGGGAAGTGCATGGGGCTGGCAGTCACCAGATGAGCAAAGCCTTGCTTCTGCACAGCCTCAGACAGTGAGAGCACATGGCTCTCACAGGCAGCTGGCTGAATAGGACACAGGGGACCCCAGGCACTGATAATATGCATTTCTTAATGTGCCACATGGAAAACAGAAACAAACCAGCAGTAACAACAAAGCTCTCCAAAAACTGTCTTCCACAGTGAGCTGCTTTGCACTTGGCTTCTGAAGATTATTTTATTTTGGTTGAGTTAATAACTGAGAGCCTCTGAGAGCTGTATGAAAGGAAAGAACAGCCTTGGTTTTGAGACATAAACAGCATAAAAACCAATTTTGCCCCAAGTAGTTCTTTTTCTTTTCTTCTGTTTAGTTTTCAACAAATTTAAAACAATAGTGTTTTAAATATATCTTTATGCTGAGAGTTAGGTCTTACTGTTTCTGTTGTCTGTTTTATTTACATGTCACCATCCACAGTTATCTCCTCTTCTTTTAAAGAGAACTGCTTTGCCCTGTTGGATAATTCTGGATGTTAGCTAATGAAGGGAAGTAGGAGCTGGTGGAGAGCAATGGGGCTCCAACACCTCTTGCCATGGCCAGAATTTCTGTATCTGAGATAGTGACAGCATCTTTAGCACAGCCTTGCCTTGCAGCACCAGCACAGCATCAGCTCCCAGGGGTTAAGAGTTCAACACATAACAATTAAAAAGGGGAGCAGGGGCATGCTTGTAGGCATTTCCTGCTTAAAAGCTGCATTGTGCCTTATCTCCCTGACACTGGTGTCATACCTGCTGATATCTTCTGTAGATGAATGGTTGGGATATGTGGTGGTTGTTTTTGCTGTCAGCTGAGGGCTATATTCAGTAATTTGAAGGCAATACCTCCATCAACTCCAGTGCAGACATAGCTCAGCTCTGGCTGCTGTGCCCCCTGGCATTTCCAGAGATCCAGAATTGTATTATGAGCTGGTTGTAGTTTGGAAATAATTCAGCACCAGGTATTGAGGTTTTATCCTCTCTGCTTTACTCTTCCCTTGCTTTCAGTGCTTGAATTCTTGTTGATCTTACCCTGCCTTTCATGTAACTAAAAACCAGACAGTTTTTTTCATGTGTTCTTTTTCCTATGCTGTTTATCCCCAAAATCTTATTCCCAAGCCATAATGCTTTATACAGACAGGGAAGCATTCTGTGTCTAAATTGGTGCAATCATGAGCAAATGACACACACGTAAGCTTCTCAAAAAACATCAGTGTAGATGTCCTGTGACTGCATGAATGTTGACAGGCTAATAAACAAGAAAAGCTTGAACTGAACTTTGTATATAAATGTGAGGGTGGTATCCCTCCCTCTCTGCTCTAAGGATGTAAGTGTGCATTCCCCTGCCTTCTACAGTACTGGTAGCTCATCTTTAATAAATCAAAGGCAGCTATTTCTTGCTTGTTTGCTCTCTGAAGGAGAGGATTTCAAGTCATACACTAAACAGTTTTGACACACAAATGATGTCTGATGAAAAGAGCTAAAGGTGCTTTTATTTACAGATGTGTTGAGAAATACTTGAGGAAATGAGTTTATCTTCTCTGCTTCTCACAGGAGGAGAATGAGACAAGAGACATATTGTCCTTTTGTCCTCTGTCTCTAAGGGAGGCTGGGTTCTTGTCATCCTGTGGAGAAACTCCTTAGCCAGGAGAGTTTCTGTGGTGTCTCTTTTGTCACTCCCAGGCCCCTGGTGACTCGGCTGACACTGATAGGAGTGTTTCTCTGCCCAGCCTGCCCCTGCATGCCTGCCGTATGGTCTGGCACCTGCCAGCTGCCCTCAGCACTGCTGCTCAGCACCTCCTGCATCCCTGGGCTTCTCATCCCCCAGCCAGCGCTCAGCAGGAGCTGCAGCCTGCTGGCACACTGCTGCTCTTGATCTGAAATTAATTGACACAACCAGAAACTCCGGAGACGGTGCCAGAAGGAAGAGGAGAAGACTCGTGAGATAGCGAAGAACAAATATGATGTGAAATTGTCTGTTGGCATTCTTCAATTGGAGAGGTTTGACTTTTCTTTTACAGCTTGGTTGCTGTGCCTTGCAGCCATGCAAGACTCCATTTACAGCTTTTGGGACTTGTGGTTGTCTCAAGAGCTCTGTGGGTTTCTTTAGCCAGGGGATGTTCATCACTGTATGAAAAGATTACAGGTTCTTTGTGCTGCTGTGCAAACTCATCTGTAAGATTGGGAAATCATGCCAGATTTATAAAAACTACTGTTGTTGGTGCAGGTTTTGGAGAAGGAGAAAAGAGAAGGAGTTAATTTCTGAATTAAATTCTGAGTATAATGAAGGACACTTTGTAATTTGAGTGATACATAAATACTGAACCTTTTGTAAGGACTTACTTGGGTATGGTGCTCTCACCTACAACATTGCAATGCATTTCAGAGATCAAATTAATTTTTATGCTTTTTTCACTCCACCTTGTATACAGGAAACCAGGTGTATAAAGTTACCTTTTTCTTACCCTTAGTGCCTTATTCTGTGGGTCACACCTACTAATAAACTATAAAATTTTTTCAGAAGTCTCTGGGTTTTTCTGCTTTATGCCTCACTGAAAGCTTCACAAATGAAGACAGTTAAAGACATAAATAGTGTCTTAACAGTACATATCTGAGATTTGCATATGTTCAGAAATGTACCATCCTTGTTTCCAAGAAAAGTGAGGATGAATCACCCTCCAGAGGGGCTGTTTTCTCTTTGCTGACTGTAGAGGAACTTTAGCTTGGTGTCAGGCAGCTGAAGTTATAGGTAGCATTCATCTGAGCCAAGAAAGACTATTCTTCCTCTAAAGGAGAGTTTAAGCTGGCTCTAAAGCACAGAGTAATGGGAAACACATGCAGATACCCTGTGAAGGGCAGAAGTGTGCACCAAGATCCTGCCATACCAAGCAGTAAGGGGAGTTATGGAGGCACTTCATAGGAGTACAAATCCTATTGACTGGAAAAAGGATGTCTTTTTCAAAGCATGTAATGTAAAGCAGAAGTGGTGATATTTATCTCTTAATAAAGAATGTAGAGATATGTATGTACAGACAGGTACTGCCACATATTGGGAAATCTGGTCATATGCTGGGCACCCATAGCTCTCTGTCTAAATGATGAGATGTGTGCCAGTTCCAGTCCAGAAAGAATTTAAACACCTTTGCACAGCTGTGAAAATATGATCAGGTCTTTGGTGTGCATACACACAATGCACCTGTCTGCACTTCATAGATTCACAGAGTAGTCTAGGTTGGAAAGAAACTCTGTGGACTGTCTGTTAAATCACTTAGTAAAGCAGGGCAGGCCAAATCAGATTGCTCAAGACTGTGTTCAGTCAAGTGCTGAATATCTCCAGGGTTGGAGATATTAATTTCTCTAAGCAGCATGTTCCAGTGTTTAAACACCCTTGTTAGGGGTAAAGAATGGAAGTATTCTTCTATCTAGTGGGAATTGCCTCATTTCAGCTTCTCTCTTGCCTCTCATCCTGTTGCTGTGTACCTTTCAGAAGAGCCTGAGTTTATCTGGCCTACATTTTCCCATTAGGTAACTGTAGATAGCAGTAAGATCCCCCATGAAGCCTTCTCCTCTCAATGCTGAACAAGCCCATCCTTCTCAACCTCTCCTTGGCCACCCTGTGCTCCAGCTCCCTGATCACTTGGGTTGCTCTTGGACTTGTTCCAGTGCTCTGATGTCTATCTTATGTTGGTGAACTCCAAAGGGAACACCAGAGAGAAAGTCCAGAATTGGTCTCATGTATTGAGTAGAATGCAAGCATCACTTGCCTTGCCTGCTGGTTAATGCAACAGGCTATGCAGCCAGCTTTTGCTGAAAGGGTACTCTGCTGATGTATTTAACTTGCAAATATTCATCCTGAAGATATGCCATCTATTCATCTATGCCCACTTAGAACAGAAGAAACAAGAAAAAACAAACCAGTATCCATACAGAGCTGGAATTAAACACACAATTCTAATGAATAAACTTCTGATGAGTCACAACTACACTAGATGGAAAACTTTGATCAGGGTTGCCATTGCAGAACTTGCAGTTCTTACAGCTTCTTTAGAAGTACTTTTTACACAGCCAGCTTTGAGAAGAAATTTCTCATGTACATTCTAAATTCACTACAAATAAAGATGAATGATAGGTGGTTATTTGAACACCCAAGGGTACTAGAAACATAAGAGGCATTGGTGGTTTTATCTTTAGCTTGTGCTAATTCTGTTTGAAATAGCAATCTCAATAACATTCATCACATTGAACAAAGTCTATTGCTAAGAACTAAGATATTAAAAAGGTATAGAACAACTTTTATACAGTTTTCCTTTATAATTTTTATACATGTTCGGTACCTGTGAAAAATCTTGGCCCCTTAGCAGCCATTTTGGAAAAATGTATTACCTTCATTGATAACCGATTAGCAATGAGAATATTCTAATTTTGTAAAAAACCCCCAACCAAACAACAAACATATACATACACACACACACACACAAACACCCCTATATATGAAGCGTTCAAAGCCAAAGATTCCTGGGTCACTTTTAAATGATGCCCACAGAAAATGCTAAGAAACACTAATTTATGATTTAAATATTTTACAATCCATTGAGTATCTGTAAGAAAACAGGGCTATTTTTATCCCTGTGACTGCAGGTTTCCATTTGCAAATATGTACCTACCTCTTCTATTAGGAGGGGGCTGTACATTAAGATTTTGGCTTGCAAGTGGTGATCAAAACATTACGTAGCAGTTCCAGGTTGTAAGAGAGGTAATATCTTTCCATTATGGATAATAAAGTGCTAATGATAAATTGGATATAATAGCTAGAGGTCTGGCCAAAGCTCTTGACTTACTGAGGCGTGATCACATTATATATGCTGATTGAAGTATGGAATTAGAGACTATTCTTATAGAAAAATTTCAAGATCTGTATCAGAACTCTTATTTAGAAACCAAACTGGAATTCATAGTGACAATTATTCTGGTTTATAATAGTTTTATATGGGGCTATCCATAAATCCAAATTTCATTCAATATCCCCTGTGTCTTCACTTTTGTTAATTAAGAACTGGCATAATCAACTTTATAATAATTGGTGGGAAAATACTAGCTTTAGTTTTTGCAAATGCATCCCCAATGGGCAGGAATTAGTATCCAGATATGATCAAGATTTTACAATTAGACAAACCGTTCTGTTCTTGTAGTAGTTTTAAAATAAACACAAAAGCTATACATAACCATTATCTAGTATAAAATATATTTTTATTTTAAATAATCACTGAAAAATTCAGTGAAATAAAACTGGGGGAGGTTAATTTTAGATATATTTGGCAGTTCAAATTGATTCTTGGAAGAGTATATTTGTCCCCTTCAATTAAATTAATTTGATGGTTCAATAAACTAAATGATGAAACAATTAAAGCACCACAATTAGAAAGTTGTTAAAGCATCTCCTCTTTCTGGATTATTCTACAGTTTAGCACACTTTTTGTCCATTGATATCTGTGCTGCTGTACAGAGATATTTGCCAGAAAAACTGCCAAAGCATCATTCACCTATTGTAATGGTCCTCTGACAAACTAATGTATCCTGGATACAGGGATTCTTTATACTTTTCTGTTTTCCATGTAGGAATTCTAAATGGTTAGAAATAGGGAAGATGTGCTGTTTGAAGGGCTGTATGGGTTCAAAACCTCTGCCATTTATGTTGGTGAGAACTTGCCACCTCAAATAGTTTGAAATAGTTTTTTTTTCCTTTTCAAATTTCATCTGAAAAAAAGCATAGAAGATAGTACTAATGTCAGTGGCGAGGGGTAGGAATAAATTAAGAAATAACAGTAGTAGAAAACCATGGCTAGGCACCTGCACTTTTCCTGCCCCCCTCATCTTTCTGTAGGCCAACACAATCAATTTCAGATTTTCAGCTGAAGTTGCTTTTAAAGGGTCAACCTGGAATCTTTTAATTTAATCTTGCAGATGAATACTCTCTATATCTGTGATCAAAAAAACCCAGGAAATATGAGAATCCAGGGGCACTCTAGGCTATGAGAAAACTGCCAAGACAGCAGATGAAGGTGTTCTGAAACTATCCAAAAGCACCAAGCAGATTCTGCAAAACAACTTGGGGTGTCTAGAGGGCAGGACAGGACATTTTATGTCACAGGAAGATGGGGTAATGGCATTTGTAGTGTGGACAAGAGCCATTACTTGAAGATGTAGGCAGACTTAACTTGTGATCCACCTTTACAAAAGGGAAGTAAACCAGTCTGCAGCATTTTGTACCCAGATAATTGTGAATCAGTGGGGTGAATTATGGATTGCCATACCTGTACGGGAAAGGTGTACCAGAATGACTTTGGAGGGGCTTGTAGTGCCCTTAGCTACTGCTTCCTTATTTTCCTTGGTCAGGGCTTGCCTTATGAGTCTGAACAGTAAAATAAATCAGTCCTGGGACAGGTAAGCACCAGTATTTGATGATGAGAATAAACTTCTTTAAGGGAAGGATGTGGGACAGCAGTCTAGGAAAAAAGAATATAGAATATTGTGGAAAACATCTTTTTTTTGTTTTTTGCATCTGCTGTAATTTTGAATTCTACTGTGGTGATATTATTTTATTTCTTTTTAAAAATATTATTGACTCACAAAAGTCTGAACTTTCTAGCTATTTCTGAGGGATGTATGGTCCATTGAAGGCCTAATATAACATCTAAATTCTTAAAGCTAATTACCTTGGCTATTTTTTGTTATGCATTGAATGCATTTTTTCTGAAAAGATGCCTTATGTCTCCTGTATTTGTGGTTAGTCTTTTGCTTTTCCAATAATTTGCTTTATGGTATTTAATGGGCACAACGTTGTTGTACCTAATTTCCTTCAGTGTGCATTGGCAATTAATTTCTTGTCTGTGTGAATATATCTTGTGTTTACTTAGCACCTCTTCCTCAGAGGAACCCAGTTTTTGCAAGCATGAGGCCTTAGGATCATTTTAATACACAAGGGATATGCCTTAGCCTGTTTCTTGAGCATTCTTATCTCATAAAGGGCTTTCAGCTCCACCTACACAGAGGATGGTTGAGAAGTTTTTTTGTCTTCTACTGGCATGAAAAAAAAAAAAAAAAAAAAAAAAATCAGTTAATTGGCTGCTCTCAGCTCTTGGCTGAAATTATCAGCTCAGTCTGTCTAGTCTTGTGACTCCTAGCTACCCTTAGGTCCTCCAAAATACCCTCATGTTCACTTTAAGAAAAAAGGAACAACTTCCTTTCCCAGTGCCTTGAAAACCTTGCATGCATTTGAAATGAGATGAAGGGCTGATCAGGTCCAGGGGCTGATGAACTCTCTGTCTCTGTCCCTCTGTCCCTCTGTCCCTCTGTCAAGTCTCCCTTAGCCATTGTCATTCTACTGCTCTTTGGGCTATCAGCTGCCTCAATGAGGAACCAAGGCTGTCTAAACAAATCCACACTGAGGAAATCCCCCTCTAACATTTAGTAATATCTGGGTTTTTCTTCATGCCAATGAGAGTGGTTGTTTATCGTAGCTTAGTTCTCATTATTATTAATGTGTTTCTATGATTAAGGCAGCCTTTTCTCCAAGTAATTTCCCAATAAAACCTGCTAGGCTAAGTTCTTCATTATTCCTGCATGTCTGTGTGGCTGGTCCTATCTCTTTTGGCTCAGAAAGGATGATTAAATATTCTACTTGATCTTCACTTATCATGAGAGTACTATGTAAATTGTTGCAAAAATGTCCTGTTTTAGATTTCATTATTTATCTTCAGTATGACCTGGGTATTATGAAATGTGAAAATTGCACGTCTTTCTAGCACACTTCTTAGATTTGAAAAATTTGCATGTATTTTTATCACAGGTCTCGTGGCCTGTTGTTTATTTTGTGTATTAGTGATAAATTTCTGTGTCTTCTAAATTAGTTATCCTGGCTTCTAAATAGGAGCTTACTATCACTAGTGTCTAAAAATTATGTCCTTAGCAATTCAAAGCATGCATTCCTTAGCAATTTAAAAGATGCATTTTTAGAACTCAACTGGCAGAAACAGCAAAGATGCTTTCTATCTTACACACAGTAGGTAAATGCTTTTTTCGTTTTTCCAAGTGTGAAGCAAAAACTCTTTTCTTTGATGAGATCTGTGGGCTACATGTATTTGTTTTAGTTTTTTTCATGAGAAGCTTCAGTGCTATGAATAGAATTTTGGTTCACAGGGAAGAACACATGGCATAAGTGAGAGGTCCATTATACCTCGGAGGGGCACAGCTTTGCTGCTGCTGCTCATGTCAGGCAGCCTCAGATGTTTTCCTAATGTTTCAAATATGAATGTGCCTGAGCCTGTTCTGTTCCCCAGAGGCTGCCTCAGGTTGCTCACACTGAGTCCCTTTAACATAATGTTTTCTGTCACTGTTGTGACAGTTTGCATTGCTCTTTGTAGGCATTTACATTTTCTTTGTTGACCCAATAAAGAATACCTTATGAACCAAATGTTTATTAATTTATTTATCGAATTGAAGTATATGAATAAAATCAGGGAACTCAAAAGACATTTGCATTCTTTTATTCTTTCATTCTACTTGAAATATTAGAAAATTAATCATTCCAGTGAGGATTTGTAGTAGCTGAACTGCATGTCTAAGAATTATAAAAATTTGTTTTTTATTTTCTTGCTGTTGCATTTTAAAATACTTTTCTTGCATTTGGTTATAGAAGTTTCTGAAAAATAATGTTTGGCTCAGTAGTATCCGCCTTTTGTCTCCTGCACTTAGTTTACTCTCTTAAGGAATTTTTCTCAGCAGAATAAATATACAGTTTGTCCCTTCTTAGGAGGAGAAAGTCTTCTGAATTAAGAATGGATGCACATTCAGAACTGTTAATTTTACTACTTCTTTCATTATCTAATGCTGTAGAAGTCATGAGGGCAATTCTATGTTTAGCAGCTTTTCATCTGCTTTCTTAGCAAAGTTTATGCATTTTAAATTGCTTATGTGCTGAATAAAATCAAGAAGTATTCTGGAAGAGAACCTGTGACACCTGGGCTATTCTCTTCAACTTGTAAATCCTAGGGCAGATTTACACTCAATTTACATTGTTCATTGTCTGGTCCTGTGAATCTTGTATTCCTGCCTCCTCTTTTTTCAGTATCCTTCTCATTTGGGAAGTGTTGCTGTGGGATTATATGTCCCATTTGCTTGGTAGGTGTTTTAAATATTAAAGTAATGTTTAAAAAGATAACATAAACCTCATTTTCTTTGAACAGTGAACTCTGAGTGAACTCCAAGCATCTTGCCTTAGGGATGCTCTAAACACACTTTCTGTATTAGATCTGTTCTGATCATGGTTTGGGGTCTACCTTTATCTAGTATGAGGATTTCAGGTTTACCAAAGAGGGTTCGCATGGTGGGAGGATAGTAACTGGACTGACTTCAAGGAAACAGGTACAACAGATGATCAGAAATTAAGGACTATAAGGAAAACCAGACATTTATCCTGATGACTACATAGGCCCATGATCAAAGGACAAGAATATTCTCCTCATCTCTTGAGACAGGAGAGGCTAAATAACTCTGGGGCTAAATAGCTCCTTCTCCTGCCTTTCAAATCCTTTTTGCAGAAGACAGCATTTCAGCTCTTCCCCTTGTAAGGGTTTTGCTTTCCTGTAGGGTTTATACCTGTTAGTATAATAAGTAAATAAGGCTTCCTGCCATGAGATAATTACGCATTAGCAGAAATTACAGTACCTATTAGTCAGAAATTTAGTTTCCATTCCCTGATGTGGCAATTGTCTGAGCATTTGAAGAGGCAGGCAGGAGTCTGAGCATAGCATGATGACAAGGACTGGAAGAAAGGAAATCCTCCCCTCTGATGTGATGGAAGAATAGAAGGTACCCCACTGTGGGCAAGGGAAAATGACAGCACCCAAAAAGGCTCCCTGAACCCCTTTAAAAGCAGAATATAAACTGCTGTCAGATTTAAAGTCAGAGTGAGTAAAGCAAGCAAGCTTAAATGGAGAATGGGATCTTTATGTTACAAGTGTTTTACTTATGTTACAGGTTAAATATCTTGGTGCTGTAGTGAGCAGTACATGGGGAGACCTCACCTGTGTTCAGAGACAGAATCTGTCTGCCTCTTCTGTAGGCTGGAACATGTGAGCTACAGTCTGGGGAAACTCCTCTCTTCCCACCTTTCTTTTATGGGGATTTTTTTTCATGCTCCACATTAAAAAAAAAAAACAAAACAAAGCAAAAAACCAACCCAAAACATTTTGGATGTAACCATTTATTACCCTTTGGGTTGCAAAATCTAGGCTCAACAGTCATTCAGCCCCTCTGAAACAATGTTCCAAGTAATCATTTTAAAAAGTCATATCTTGAGAATCCTCTGCCAGCAAAATGAGCATGGCTCAGGAAAATCCCGTTACACAGAAAATGGACACAGATTAGGAATCATCTCTGGAGTAGGTGATTACAGCTACACATAATGCTGGATATGAGGCAAGATTTCTTGACTTGATTTCAGGGAGAAAATTTGAACGAATAAAGAGAATGAAGGAAAGGAAGGGCAGATTGATGAAGGCACCACAACACACTTCTGACTAAAGCAGTTTGGCCCAATGATTTCTTAGCTCTGAAAAGCATAGTGAGAGAAAGGAATGGCAAGCAACCATTATGATAATAGAAAAATAAATCTGGAAAACTTTTCTGTGACTTTTCAAAGTAAGAGCTGAGACTTCTCTCTTTCTTGTTGAGCAGCTTGGCTAAGAAAACTTGGGGATTTTGTTATTCACTCTTTACACTGGCTTCTAGTCTACATGTTAATGTTTAGGAAATTCTAGGAATTCTTCTTCCTGTTTGTTTGTAACTGGAGCAGATGATAGGCATAGATGGCTGGAAATTCAGCCTTTCAGGCAGATTTTTTTGCTTGGGTGAATGGATGAGTCTGCAGGTAATGTTTTTGGGGGTCTCCTAACTTCCTCCCCCAGAAGAGGACAAATATTGCTCAGACACCAGCCAATCTGAGATTCTCCGTGACAGTATGGGAGGAGCATGTAAACTCCCCAGTTGCCATGAAAATGCTTCTGTGCTGATGTCTGAGGGACAGGGCAGAAGATTCATGACTGAACTTTGTGTTTGAACTTGTAATATTTCCTGCATATTCTCTGCACCTTGAGATTATGCAGTTATGATGCTGCATTAAAAAGTGGCACAGTGGGACCTGAATAAAGCCTGTTTCAGATACATTGCAAATTTGTGACCTTCAGTTGCTGAGATATAAACAGGGATCAGGAGGGGGGGGAATTGTATTCCTTTCTGCAGACAGACCAGTGAGTGACTTGATGCAGCACTGAATGTATTCAGTAAAACTTCAAGGGCCAGAGACATGTAAGCATCTGACCTGTGTATAAACTTTCAAAATAAGGCTTTGCTTTTGACTGAATGGTAGCAATCATCAGAGAAAAATAAGGCATCAATAAGAATAATAAACCAACATGGTAAGTGAGAAAACTTTTTAATTCAAAGAAATGGAAGAATGAACAACAAAATAACAGCCAGGAGTAAGAGACAGCAGACCACCCCAGCAGTCTGCCAGGTAATTTAGAAGGAAAATTAAAGAACTGAAACAAGAGGCTGCCTCATCATTTGCTAAGGTTGAGAATTCAGCCACAGAAATAAAGCAAAGCTTATAAAAACAGATGATGGGACAGACTAATTGTAGCAGCAAATAGGAGAAAGAGAATGGAAATGCGTATTGATTCTTTTTTATTGAAGTAAGAGACAATTGTGCAGAAAATATTCCAGTTCCTGAAGCTGATTAATAATGAATAATATAAAGACTTATGAGTAATCAGAAGAAAATTATTAAAGGCTAGAATTCATACCTTTATTTTTAAATTAATTGCTAGAAGTAAATGAGAATTTTGATTGCATTCTGGCACAAACCCAGAGGCCACTGATGTCAAAGAAATAGACTCTTTTTACAGAAATTCTGTGGGTGCAAAATTTGTGAATTGAGTTTAGTATCAATGAAAACGCTGAATTTCCTGGATATTTCCTTTAATGGTTATACTTCCTTTCATCAATTAACAGTTTTTAGTTATCCATAAGTAAAAAATTAAAACATGTTTCTTTACCATGCTGCTATCTATGGAACTCAGCCAATATGGAGGAGAGAGACCTGGACAGATTATAATTTGTGCTATAAATGAATAAATGCTGTTGGTCCAGGAATATACATTATTAATTTGCACACAAGAAGTGTTTTGTCACATTTTAAGATAGATGCAATGAAAGTGAAATTTATGCTGGTGATATAGTTTGAACATATTTTCAGAACGTTTATAGAAAAAAAAATTATTTAAATAATGCATTGATTCTTATGCATATATTAGGGTCCTACTTTTAATCTTTTAGAGCTAAATGGAGGTGGTGTTCTGTTCTGATTTTTTTTCCTAATACATAAAAGGTTGATGCTTGTGTTTTTTACAGCTCCAACTAGAATTATTGAATATATTACCAACAATCGTAAAAAAAACAACATTGTTGCTCCCTAATTTTCTTTGCAGAAAATGTCATGACATAGTGGTTCAACTGGCTATTCTTGCCTATTTGATTTACCTGGATGCTGTTTTTCTTCTGATTTTTTCTTGAGTTATAAATTTCCAAGATGCCTCAATAAATTAAAAAGCATTGCAGAAGTATGAGTCTTACAGCTTGGGTTGTACAGTGGTGCCAAACTCTTTTTCTGTTGTCTTTTAGTTTTACACTGGGGAGATGGCCATATAAACACAATAGCAGAAGAATCTCAGAAGTGAAGGAAGATTCCTGGCATTCTCATCCTGCCATATATAGAAAACCCCTAGAATGTCATTCTATATTACTGACATCGCATTAAAAAGACACCTTCTCATACAAAGAGTCCTGGAGGAATGGTCAGGAATTAAGGCATCCTTCTTAGTGAAGGAATACAAGAAATTATTTAAGGCGCATTTAATACAGCTTTTTAAATGGTTGGCTTGGGATTTTGTCCAGTCTCATCATTTTGAGTCTCCCCTTTTAAAATGCTCTTAAGGAACTCAGACAAATTTAACATATGCAGAATAATTGTAATAAATGTTGTACCAAGTGAATGAGAAGTGTTAACTTTCTTTGTCCTTAGAGACCCAGAGACAGCAAAACACCATAAAACATCGATGGGAGTTACTTTGTTAGGATGACAGAAGAAAACCACAAATTTTAATTGGCAGGAACAAGCAGGCTTTTCACTTGATTCTTGCTGCAGGCAGCAGGGATTTAGATGTGGTATTCTTTTTCAGTGTTGCAAAGATTTTAAAATAAAAATGTTTGTTTCTATTTCCAGATCTGTCTCATTCAAACATTTTCTTCCTAGATTGAAGAAAACTGTACAATGAAGGTACATTCCCCCATCTCTTTGGGAAATGGATTTTTTTTTACCCTTTCAGTCCAAGCCAATTTTACTTACTTCCTGAAGGTTTTCAGTTTCTGTGAGAAGTGCTCCCCATAAAAGTCCAGTAGCTAAAGGAGCTATGAGCTGTGCTGCTTCAGGAGGTCTAAAGTTCTCAAATGCATCTTCTTTTTTTTATTGGTCTTGAAGTGAAAATGTTTAACTCTAGTAATATCAAGAGGCCTTCAATTCTGCCCTAATTAGGGAAAAAAAAGCTTCCTGTTAAAAAAAAAAATCTGAATGTCACTTAGACTCCAATGGGATGTGATTGGATCATCATGCCCAATTTGTCAATTGAAGTAGAACCACAAAGTCAAACTTTCTGAAATGTCAATTATTTCTTAACTATATTCAGGCTTTGCAATTACTACTTCTCTCATAAATTTTTTCAACTCCTGTTACACATAAGAACCAAAATTAGAGAAGTAATGCAGAGGAAATGGGTTTTCTGCTGTTAGAGTTTTAATAAATAAAGCAGAAAGTGCAGCAGAACTCTTTGGGGAGGGAGAAGCCAATTATTGATGCAACAATGCTGTTTGCTGGAAGTGGACATGCACAGTTATTCCTCTGCTGAATTCTGTAATTGTGTCTGTTTGTATCTATAGATTGGGCAATTTTCAGGCACTCGTGCAGGCAAACATCACTTTCCAGAGGTAACATTTGCATGAGAAGTTTTGGCAACCAAACACAACCAAATTGAAAACCACTGCATATTGACCTTTGCATACAGCATTCTCAAGGTTCACTATTTCTAGGGCTTCGTCAAATTAACAACCACAACCTGTACAGCCAAACTGGGCTCTGGAAATGATCAGTGCCCTCAGAAGTGACTGTCACTGGCCACTTTCCTTGATATTTTCCCCAAGCAACTCTCTGCCTCTCCCCAGAGTTTTGAATTCTTGCTGTTCACTGGAAGAATCAGAAGAAGCACAAACTTTCTTTCATGCCTAGATTATACATTATTCCATTACTTCTCAACAATTTAAACCAGAATATTCTAGTTTTGATTTACTTCAGTAGATTGGATTTGACTATTTGAGTGATTGAGTTGATGTATGAGCTGGGGGAGAAGGAGAAAGAACTTCTTGTGAGGACAAGTCTGCTTATTTTTTGCAGTAAAGTTGGATGTAGATGTGGCACTTAGGAACATGGTTTAATGGTAACAGTGTTAATAGCTGGACTTGATGAACTTAGAAGTATTTTTTGAACCTAAATGATTCTATGATTTGTGTCAGTTGAAATCTTCTGAATTCACTATGAGAAAACTTTGGAAACATTGTGAAATTGCTGAACAGCAGGTTCTGAACAGAAGCTACAGCTCTCTGAGTGCTCAGTGTGTTGGTGGTAACTGCTTTACTCCATGCTGTTCAGTGAGTTTAGCATATGAATGGTGTTTGCTTATAATTTAAGCATATGATTATCAATTCCTATCAAATTATTAATTAAAAGTCAATGGAACTTGTGAAATGATCAGGAGACTGTGAAGATAGCTGAGACAAGAATCATTAAGAGTGTACTGCTTTTAACAGAGATTTCTCTGCATACCATGCAGAACTAAGACTTGAGTGAAGCAGAGAAGTAGTGAAAATTATGTTGCTAATGTATTACATAATAAAATCATTGATATGCCATATTTTCTGTCCTCTGATGTTGTACTAGGAAAAGGAAGGATGGACTCCAGAACACGCAAGAAAAATTGGAGACAACTCTGTCCTGCTCTACATGACTGAATGTGGAACTACCTCTGATTTTGTGCATGAGATGGAGTTGCATCTTCATCCAGACTTAGTAAAACTGTGGTTCAGCAGATTTAAAAATGCTTTTATTGCAAATGGTGTATTATCCAAATGTATATTTGATTGAATAAACTGCTGCATTCAGGCAGGTGATGAGAAAAAAAATGTATGAATATACCCAGTTTAGCTCTACTGGGTACAGAAGTCTTCTCTAGAAGGTACCCCTTGTTCTGGAGGTGTTACTAAATGGTGGAAGCACTATCTCAATGGCACAGAGAGAGGGATTACCTTTTCTTGTTGTTACCAACTACATGCACCTCTGTTTCCATGAAAATTGCTGCTTTAATCTCCTGTTGTTACCCTTGCATGGAGAAATCTTGTTACCTCAATTTCCTATTGTCATCTTAATATAGCTGCCCATAATCTTTGTTGCCTTCTCCATGTGGGAACATAACTGATGATTTTGGTATTTCAGGAAGGCTAAAGGTGGGGTGGTTAGTTTTGTTTTACTTCTCACTCCAGACAGGGTTCAGACCAAGTTCTGCAAACCCCATGGATCAATCCACTGACTAGCTTCACTGCTCTTTGTTTCTTGCTTATTTAGCCTGTGGCTGATTGTTAAAATGTGCTCTATGACACTTCTTTTAATGCTATTTACTGTGAAAAGGATGTCTAATTTTTCCATTTGGTTTATTTCTATGAGTTAAGCATCATGTTTTTCTGCTCACAACAATAATTTAGGTTGTAGGGGGATGTGTTTTGACAGGAACACCACATGTAATTTTAAAATTAAGAGTTGCAAAATTCATGACTTATATAGAATGACAGTTTTAGGCCTTTTTGTTCCTAAAAGATTGGGTAATGTGAACAAGACATTTCTTTTAATTAGCTTTATTTACTGTTCCCTATAATGAAACATCCAAAGAGCATTTACTCTGCAAGCTTATATTGGCTGAGGGAAGGGCTACGTGCTGCTGCTTCTGAGATAGTGCTGCTGTTGCAGGATGCTGAGGTACAGTGCCATCCCTGGTACATGCAACAGCAGCTAAACCTGAACATTTTTGCAAAGTGCTGCCATAACTTTTAGCATTTTTGATTTGTCCACTCCTTAATGAAGCTAGCACAATTGTCAAGGTGATGAAGTGGTGAGCAGCACTTGAAAAATTTGTGTGGTTCCTTCTTAATAGCAATTAGGTGAGGAATTTGAGTGCACTGCTTGTTTTCCTCTTTGCATAATCCAGTAATCATGCATATTTTCCAGTGTTAAGCCTTTATAAATACTAATAATAAGTTGCCGAAAACTTCAGAAGTGAAACCAGAGTAAAACAAAATAAACAAAAGGGATAAATAGGAAAATGAGTATACAAATCATGGGCAGGTACACGTTTAAAGAATAAAAGTTTCAGAGACAGAATAGTATCTGAAATCATAAAGAATCAAAGTGTAGACATCAGGAAATAAAAAATACTGCAAAACAAATAGCTGGCCTTCATAGAAACCTTGTAAGAATATGTTTCTTAGTTAAATATAAAAAAATTGGGAACCCCTATAATACTAAACCATTAAAAAAATCACTGAAGAAAACCCCAAACTCCCTCTTGTGAATCAATATAGGCAATCTTGGAATAAAATGAATTATGTTTGTGAAATTCCAGAAGAATTTGTTCAAGCACTTCAGTATTTCAGGTGCTACATCTTTATCTTCAAATTTCTCTCTCAGAAAACAGTGGGGCCAGCTGCTGTATAAGCTGCTATGGAAATAATTATACATGATATATCTATTATACAACTAAATATGAGAAATAATTATGGCTTTCTTTTGGTCTGTAAGGACTTGCAAACAGACCACACTACAATCTGGGAATGAAATTCCCAAAGTGATTGAAAGAATGAAGAAATTTAACAACATTAACCTGTTTGTAAAGAGGTTTCTTACTGATTAAGGAATAATCTGAGAGGTGTAGAAAGAAAATCATCATCAATTGGATAGAAAGTCTAAGGGAAAAAGAGAAAGTTTATGTCCAGTAAAAAAAGAGGAAGGGAATAGCCCAATAAGGATTTATTTTTTTTTAAATCAAAGATGGAGGCAAATACAACAGCAAACCCCATAGATATTGTCATAATTAAAATGAATCTGGAGATCAAAAGTCCCCCTGTACGTGAAGAGAGTTGTTCTGCTGGCGCTGCTTACTATAGTGTGCAGATATTGTTGTCCTTGCTGCTTTGCACATTTTATTACAAAGAAAATTAAATTCATTAATAAATAAAGTTTTGTGATGCAATCAGTTCTAGTCTCCTAACATATTAAGAGATTCTCAAAACCAATATTTGATTTCCTCTACTTGATCTCGTAAGCTGCCTTTTTTTCTGAATGTTATGGTACAGGGTCTTCAGTTTAAGTTTCCAAACACCATTGAAATGTTATATTGTCCTGATCCTTTCCTTCCTTTCACATTATTAGTTTACTATATTAGCTTATTAATTTAATATATTATGACTTAAATAGTCATGATATACTTCCCTTTTGGTCCATTCTGACAGCCACCTAAGAGTCAAATTTTTTATTTCCTCCATATTCTCTATGGTTATTTAAAAAAAATCCAAGAAGGCTCATTCTGAACTGCCATGATTGCCTATGATGGAAAAGAATAGAACTATATGTTTTTAATAAGAAGATACTTACTAGTGTCAATTCTTAATTTCATCAGAGAGTGACATTGATGTTGTCTGGACAGGGATACATAACATCCTCTTATTTGCACTTACCCAGTGGGTCTAGAGCTTCCTAGATAACAATTTAATATGCAATTTATGTTGGATTAACAAAAATTGATTTTTCATAAATTGAAAAAAAATAAGGCTTTACTCAGTCTACCTTAGCTCTTGTCCCTGATAGTCACCAATGAAAAGCACAAGACAAACAAAAGTGAGATATTTTATCCAAATATTCTGCAAATAACCACTGATCAGTAATTTTTGAAGCGCCTGAGTCAGGTACTGTCTTATATTCAGTGCTGCTAAATAGTTTTTTTTAAGCCAAGATTTTCTGTCTCTCTTTGAATCCAAATAATCTTTATTGTATCCCCAACATAGCTGAACTGCACATCTGAAGAACCATCTCTGTTGTGAATTCATAATTTAGTATTGCCTTTCACTGTCCTTTAATTCTTAACTTAGCAAAGAAGATGAACAACCTTTCTCTATTACACTTGTTTATACTCATGCAAACAATGTGTATAAACACTGTTTACACACATACAAACATATGCGCACACCTATTTGATCCACCATATTTCTCCTGGTTCATGGCACATCCTGGATGATCCTGACTGCTCCTCTCCCGATTGTTTCATTCTTCTGTCACTGTTTGTGATGGGCAGTGCTGGGGTTTTGCTGCTGTGCACAGCTGCCCTTAAAGGGGCTCTTTTGGAGGGAGTGTCCAGAATCAGAGGTGGCTGCTCCTGCCTGAGCATCTCGTTTGGGGGAGCACTGAGCTAGCTCGGGACTCTGCTTGCAGCTTGTAGGTGGGTCTGGAGGCTTCTCTGAGGAGAGTGAGGGCCAGGGGTCATGCACAGATCTTCTAGAAAGAGCAGGAGAATAGAATATAGAATAGACAGAGCTGCCTGCAGCTCAGACAATCCTAAAATTGTATGAAAAGAAGGACATGCCCTCTTCTCCAATGCTAGGGAGAGCATTGCATATAAACTGCTCATACTTCTGTATCCCCCTGTGCTTTTTAATTTTTCCTTTATTATTTTAATTTGCATTCAGATGACGTATGCCATTTTAGTGATCTTGGCTGACATAGAGAAAGGTGTCTCTGTCTAAGCTGTGACTGTGTTGGGATCCTGTCCCATTATCAGGAGCCTGGTCCCCTCCTGAAGGCACATGGATACCTTAGTTGCAATTGTAGGAGGCAACAATGGCAGCAGGACTGCCTGTAACTGCAAATGCTTACTACTGAGAATTGCTGTGACTCAGTCTGTAGATCTGTTTCCTGCTCCTCTCTGACATGCAACTGCCATGACCTTCATCCTTTATGGTGAAGATCCCAGTTACAGTGACTTTGGGTCAGCAAAGTGCTGTCCTGCCATTCCAATGTGTAACTATGAGCACAGCAGTGACATTCTGCTGTGGCACCCAGCTCCTCTTCTTTGAAAGAGACACTTATGCTGCAACATCTCATAGCTCTGAATTTATCCTCATGACATTCATGGAAGCAGTCCAAGCCTTAATCACACCAAAGTGAAAACCAGCAGTGTTCAGATAGGTCAAGTGCTCCCATCTTACCCCAGGTTCCCTCCTCCCAAGGCGGTTTCTGTTTCATGGATAAGGAAGAGCTTGCTGCTTTCACCACCCTCTTTGCATTTTCCCATGCAATTAACACCTTCCATTCCACTCTTTAGTTGCTGGCTCCCTTGCCTCTCACCCCCCAGAGATTCCAAGATAAAGGCAGGCACATATATTACCTGTGAGGATTTTTGGTAGGGATGATTTGTCTTTGTTATGCGGTCTCTCGTAACACACTCACTGCAATTTATAAGCATGCTCAGCATACCACAAAATTTATTCTTCTGCCCTCACAGCACAGGCAGATTGTGGGCAGACATGCCTACAGAAAACAAGGTTTGCATTGTGGCAGTAGATTCTGTGGCAATACAATTTAGAAAAGTTTGCATTGGTATTAAATTGTAACATATCAAATTCCTCTGACACAATAATAAAACAAATCTCAAATGAAGAAAAAACTTCAATTGCACAAGAAAGCCTTTTTGGTATCATGAGGTGTTAAAAATAACACTTTTTTATATCTGTAAATATATAGGCTGAAGCATATTTTCTGTAAAACTGAGCTTAAAACTTATAAGATCTTTATATAGATTTTATTTTAAAAGAGGAGTAATTGATCTCTTATGTAGCTTGTCTTCTGTCAGTTTATAGCAGAACTATGGTTTCAGAGGTGCAATTAGCTCAAGTGTGCAAAATAACTTCTCTAGACACTCACAGCTGAAGTTTTATGTTGCACAATAAAACTCTGAAATGAGATATATTTTAATTAGGAGATAATAGTGATAATACCAAGGCTTGTTTGTTCAGTAGTCCAAAGGTCCAAATGAGCTGTGAATTTTGAAGAAGACTTTGGCAGGGGATGAAAAACAACAGCATAGTTCAGAATTCCCTTTAGTCTAGCTGTAATCTCATTAGTGCTATGCAAAAGTTTAGAATAAAATGAGGCCTGGACATTCTGTAGATGTTTGCTTTTGACATTCCTAATCTGGGAATGTTTGAAAAAAATATGCACTTGTGTTTTTTAAAACAGACATTGAACCTTGTAAAAACATCCAGTTGGGGATGGGTTTAAGGTGCCAGAGACCAGGAAGGAAGAAATGTATTGCTTGTTTGCTCTTCACTATGGAGACATTGTGCCTGAATTTCTACATTAATTCACCGGTCTACTTGGTCCTCAGATCTTGAGCATATAAGTGATCTAGAAGGGTTTTTGTGTCCCTTCCACTGTCTCACTTCACAGCCTTTCCAGTTCAGGAGCTCTTGCAAGTCAGATTCCTGCATCCTGCTCTAAGGGTTTCCAGCAGACTATATGAAGAGCTAAACATGATTGCTTTTCAAACACCTGGTCTTTTTGCAGCAGTGTAAGCTATCCAAAACAGTTTAAAAAAATGAAAATACAGTAGATGTCTTTCCAGACACTCATCAATATATTTTATGGTGGTTTCTAAAAAATTAGAAATTATAGAAATTATAATGTGCTTTTAAATATTTCCTTGCTCAGGATATTGTTCATAGCCTTGACATATCACTGTTAGTAAACTTGAGAGAGAAATAAGCTTACTGAGAAGAATTAGTCTTGTTTCAAAAATTCATCTTGCTTGTCAGATAATCAGTCCTGGTATCACCATGGGTAGGTCCACTGACTGCCATCTTGGTGCCTAGACAGAAAGCAACACATGAAAAAAGAATGGAAATTTTTATATAAAGTCATCAACATGGAGCTGAACAGATGCAGGATGCACTTACAGCTTTTAAGAATTTGTATTTACTCTTTTTGCCTGTAAAAGAAACAAACAGCAAACAAAAAGCAGCCAAAGAAAACCTTCAGTAAAACAGGCTAAAAGTCATGAATAAATTCAGGGAAAAATAATAAAAAAATCCATCACAAGCTATTAAACTCAAATATGTAAACACTGTCTTGGTGAGACCTTAAGCCATAGATTTCTGGAAGCTGAGAGTACTGTGTTTATTGCCCTCTTGTTTCTGACACATCTGTTACTGTCCACAGGCAGACAGGGTGCTGGATGAAGTTGACTTTGTTCTGAGCAATATTTTTTGGCTGTTTTTTTTTTTTTTTTTATTCAGAAAAAGAACATAAAAGATGTCTGACTGCCTGACCTCTTCTTTTCCATGCCTTCAGGCATTTGCAACCTGACAGTTGTTTCTTTACACTGCTTTATATGGGAAATAACAGTGCTGAAATAATTTAAGACAAGTCCATGAGGAATAAAGAGATCTTTTTAATACTTGGGGGCCAAGGTTTTCTCTCCAGCACAACACAGCAGATAAGTTTTGGACTTTTTTGCATACACAAAAGTCAGTTTCCTCTTTTTTTTCTTCATTTCATTAACACAACAAGTGATACATAGGTAGCTCTCCAATGCCACCATGGATTTGCTGAATACAATTTGCTGAATATTTTTGCAGCTTCAAAAAAGTATTTGTTTTGTCTTGGTTTTTGTTGTTTTTTTTAATGGAAGGAAACAATAGGATCACTTAGAACTATAGGCAGCAAATAATTCAGAAACCACCTAGAAAGAATGTCTGTTCTAAACAAGTGTCTAGCAAACAAATCAATAATCTAGAGCTTTCTGGGAAGTGTTAAGTACATAATTGCCTCACAGAAAAGATGGATAAGAATGAACCTTATGGTCTCCAAAGGCATCACAAGAACAATTAACCAAGCAGAAGGAGGTTCAAAGTGTCCACCTTTAGCTTGCACTTTTCTCCATGGATCAGGACACTCATAGCATCCCTGTGACATCTGAACTTTTCTATTCCTTCTGTTTTGTGGGAGCATTAATGTCAGCCACTTTCCTCTCTTCCCAGATAACTTTAACACAAGAGAAAATATATTTTCTGCCTCCCTTATAGTCACTAAATACCAGTAAAACTGCTGAAAGATACATGTTGAATAAATTGAAATGCACTTTTGAAGCTAGTCCCATCTGGAAAATAAAAGAATAGACATGTCATCAAGGCAAGTTTAGCTTATATCAAAAAGAAAAAGTGTGTTGCTACCAAAACCAAGGCAAGCCAGAAACTTCAAGATAGATTTAAGTGAGGGATAGAATCACAGAAAATATATCGAGTTGGAAGGGGCCCTCACTTGCAGAGCAGGACAATCCCTCCCTTGCCTGGCTGGTAATGCTGTGCCTGATGCTCCTCAGGACAGGGCTGGCTCATGTTCAACTTGCCATCAACCAGGACCCCCAGGTCCCTTCCACAGGGCTGGTCTCTTGCCTCTTGCTCATAAATCCAGAGTTGCCCCATTCCAAGTGCAGAATGTGGTTTCAACTTTCCTTTGTTGAACTTCATACAGTTTGTGATTGCCCATCCCTGATTTGTTGAGGTCTCTCTGCAGGGCCCCCTCTCTTTCTTTGAAAGAGTTAACAGCTCCTCCCAATTTAGTGTTGTGGACATACTTAGTATTCCTTTGAGTCCTGTGTCCAGACCATTTATGGAGACATTAAAGAGTATTTTCCCTATGATGGAGCCCTGTGGATCCCCACTGGTGACAGGTCAGCAGTCTGATATAACCCCATTCCCTATAACCCTTTGTACCTGACCCATGAGCCAGCTGCTCACTCATCACATGGCATATTTATCCAGCTGAATGGTGGACATTTTATCCAGAAGAAGAGATAGAATTAAAAACCTCTGTCCTAGTTTCCCAAGGAAGTTTCTGAGAGAACAAATGGTTCAATTAAGGAAACTAAGTTTGATAAGAAGAACCTTCACCTCATGACACCATGCCGGTTGTGATACCTCTGACTCCTCTTATTGGCAGCTTCACACTGCACTGATTGCTTGTCTTACAGGCAGTTCCACACAGCTCTGACTCCTTCTTTCATTCTGCATGACTGGCTAACCCCAAGCTGTCCCCTTCCCAGCCACCTGATCCTGACTGTCCCTCACACAGCAGCTTCTCACCACATCTGTCCCGTACAGGACTGCAGGTCCCTTACCTCCTCACAGCACAGCCAGCAGCCTCCTGCTCTTACTCCAGCAGACTCTCAGCCTTAAGGTGAAAGTGCCAGTAACTATAGCCAGCTACCCACTCCTTTATATCCCCCAAACTGATTGGGCAGACACAGATGTTTCCACTCCTTGGCAATCAGTACAGATGCAAGCCATTGGGGAAGATTCCATCTTGCACTGTCCTTTCAGCCTAGCTCTCCACAGACCTATTGTCTTCAGGGTCAACCTTCCTGAAAACTGGGACAACATTTGACAGATTCCTGTCAACTGGGGCATCTCCAGACTCCCAAGATCATTCCAAGGTCACTCAAACTGGCATCAGCCAGGCCTTTGAGTATTGTCAGATGACACCCATCAGATTCCATAGTCTTACAGGGATCCAGCTGGAGAAAATCCCATACAAATAATGAAATTAATGGAATTACAGAATGTGAAAGCCAGGTGTTCCTTGCTCTATAATTTTCTGTTACAGTTCTACAGTGCTTCTCTCCAAGGTAGCCTGGGAGTGCTTTCCTCCCTCTCCTACTATAGAGCCACAGGTCAAAGAGGTGTCAGCCTTCAACCTGGAAAAGTATGTGTGCTTGGAAAACTCTTTGTAGGTAAGAGATGAGGAATGTAATTCTCTCCTCATATGTATGTCTAGATGTAATAACCTGCTGTGTATCAGAGCCAGTTGTTTGGAGGTTGCTTTATTCATACCTTTTCCCTTTCCCCTGACTGCCCTGGCCTTTTTGATGGTAGTTAAGTCCCAAATGTTATTCCTGGAGAATAAGGAACAACTTCTCCTGTTTTCAATGCAAATCTCTATTTTCTGCATCTCTGTTTTTCTAACTTGTGGCAGTTTTAGAAAGCTGATAACTTCAGATCTTGATTTGTTTTGATTGTTTTACAAAACCACTTCTGTGTAATTCCCAGAATTTATAATCAAAGAGAGAGAAGGAATCATAAAACATATAAATATATAATGTTTATTAAATAATGAGGCTCATCTAGCCAGCTTCTTGGTTGCAGTGTGATAAATCATGTTTCCTAATAAGCAAGAAATAACACTGTTTCAGGTACAGTTCTTCTCTTATTGTCAAGATTAGTGCACTTATTAAATCTATATGGAGCTCCTCACTGGATATTTAGTCTGCTCGCATTTTTTATTAGATTAAAGATTCTAATTCAAGCATAGTTGTAAACTTTTATGGAATGCTAAAGTATGGAATAGTTTATGCTAAACAACACAAGAAAAGAAGCCTTTTTACAGAAGCCATTAAGCCCAAAAAGGAGAGGTCACATTTGATTCTGTGCAATATATTTAAAATATATACTTATATGACTTTCATAGCAATTAATTCTGTTACATTTTGTACGGGTGAGAGACTTCTCAGATATTGCTTGAAACCAATTATCCATAAATGTGTATCTTGCACTTCCCTTTCAGAGAAAGGATGTTTTGATTGCTCTTCTTCACCTTACAGCTTAAACACTAATAATTGTGAAGAGGGATATTGGTCTCTGGGTATTTTATATATGTGCCTATCATTTTTTCTGTCCTTAAATGCAACTTCTCTTGCTGGAATTCTGTATCAGCTTAGTTGAAATTCAGCTATCGTAGTTTGAATGCTGCTAAATCTAGACTGTAACCCACAGGGGACTTCATTAGTAGATAACTTTTTTTTCAGTTCAAAAATTTCACTTGAGAGTTTTAAAAACTCTCTAGTTTGCTAATTAGCTGATCTCCAAGGACTGTATTTAACAGTGTACAAACCTTTTTTATTGATGTGGGCATTCGCACATGTATCCATTCCACTTGCAGCATCCCCATCCCCTGTTGCATTCAAGGACAAATGCTTTTAAACTTTGTGTGTCACAGAAAGGCTTTCCCTGGTCTATCATTTCTGATTTTGCAGAATGCGTCTTTTCTTCTAATGTACATGAGCATAAATAATCCAATTTTAAATATACTAGTGTCATATATTGAATGTGTTAAGAATGAGAATTACTGTGGCACTGCAAGGGATTTCCCACATGGTTACATATTTTTAAAGTCCATAGTTAGTTAATTCTTATAATTGGAATAATCAAGTCAGTCCCTAACAGAATATTAGTCACAAGCCTTGACTGAAGACAGTATTCTTAAAGTGTTATTCTGTGGATTGCACAGTTTCCAGGCTGAGTAACATTGCTGATCAGGTCTGCATAATCAATTCCAGTCTGCAGCAACCTAATTGCACAGAAAGGGAAAGTTTTCCTTTGTTCCGTCAGGAGTCATTATGCAGCAGTTCCAGAGTGCCCCTCCATTACTGAAGTGTTTCAGCTTTTCAGGGTCTGTTGATGTTCCCATCCCTGTCATCTCACTCCAACCTTCTATTTAGTGACGGGACAGACTCTATTATTCAAAGAGTGCTGGAGGACAATTTTTTGTACTTTTGGTGGATGCTCTGACAGCATGAATACCTCAGAAGTCACGATCTTCTGTAGGTTGGTATTGTGCAGTCAGTAATGTTGTTTGAAATTTTTACTCCTTTTTTTCATGTTTCAAATAAGATAGAGTCCTGAAAGACAGTGGTCTCACAGTGAAAGTGTCAGTTCTTGGTATGCAGAATTGTGCTCATAAAAATTTGGTAGATACATACTAATTGGAAGGAAGCGTATTTATTTTGTGGTTTTTACAAAGTCGTTTGTTCTAGCTTCTGTTCCTGTGAATGTAGAATTGATCCTTAGTGAATGTCTACAGGCATTGGATCTCCAATTCCAACTGACTTGACTTGATTTTAATTTTTTTTTAATCAAAGGCTATTTCAAAACTTAGTTGATTTCTTTGGAAAGACACCTGCATGCCCAAATTCAGTCCCTGTACTGCATCCCAGTATTAATCTCTGCACTCATTGGGCAGTACGCATTTAGATGGAACTGTTAGATATAACCCAATGCAAGTGCTATCTCAAATAGCATTTCTTCATGCATTGCTTTTCCTCTGTATAGATAGAGGAGGGAATAGTTCTTTAATGCTTTTTTGGATTGGGTAAACACTACTGATCTGAATGTGGTTAAAAAGATTAGTTTGTGTCTGTTGCCCAATTGTTTTTCTCAGAGATTGCATCTGGGAGGACTGACATCTTTAGGTGATCTGAATTTTGGATCCAGAGCAGTGACTGAATGTGAGTTTCTATCACTGTAATTTTATTAAAATTCTCCTATTCTCCGTTTAGTTCTGTATATAGTTCCTTACATGTGTGTGGACTTTTAAGCTCACTTTGCTTCATAGGTGCTGAGCTGATGGACCCCTAACACTGGGAAGTCAAAAGCCAAAAGTATGCACTGTTGAATGGTCCTGAAACTTTTAGGATTTATTAAAAATCTCAATTTTTAATGGTAGAACAAAGCCTAGGTAATCCTCTTTTTTACTGGATTTGCTTGTTTTCAAAAGGAAAGACCAAGATTTTCATGCAAGAATTAGTTTAACAAGCAGAAGGAAATACAAGTGTTTCGGAATATGTCCCTGCTTCACCTGTGGCATTAATTCTTGAATGTCCAAAAAAGTTCAACCAATGGAATTTCTTTAGCATGTGAAACTACTTTTGGTGTACTTTTTTCCTAACATAGTAATGTGGAAAAGTGCATTATTAATGTATTAATATTGAGCATTCAGTAGACCATCAGTCCTTGTGGTTTTGTCTGTTGTTTGGAGAAGTTTGACTTTATTGAGGTTAGTTTTACTTATGAATGCTCCCATGTCCTTGTTTTAAATTATGGCTTTTTTATGGAGTGTGTAGTGAATCATAGTCAATTGTATGACAACCCATTTAGGTTTGGTAATAATAGGCTCTAGAAAGTAAGATTCAGTAGCTTGAGAATCACTACATTTGAAATTGTGTCTATTCATGAAAAGTCAAGGGGTTTTTTGTGGATTTTTTCCCTCTTGCTTTTCCAGAATATAAATTATATTAACAAATTAATTTGTCATTGTTCTACAGCTGCCTTAGATCCAAGGCCAAATTTGTTGCTCTTTTGCCTTTCATGCCTTTTAGAGTGTTATAATTTCTTCTGCTCTTGAAGTGGAATACTTAGAAAGGTAAAAAAAAGGTGCAAAGTAAAATGAACACTCTTTTCAGTGAAGCATTCTCCTTACACTTTTATCTGATAAAACTTTCTAAACGTGAGAATCAAACCAACATAAATCAATAGGATTTATTTCATGTTTGTTACTAAGTAAAGATCATGCTAGCGTCTAGTTCTGGTTGCAAGTACTCTGGTACAGTCTCTTTGTGCCTTATTTGCTAAGAAAAAAACACAGTGAACACACTGGAAAATTAGCTCTGAAAAACAGAAACAGAGATATTAATAAATACCATGTTGTGCACAGTTACTTTTTATCTGAAATACATAAAAAAATTTCCTTGAAGGTATTCTTTATTTGTCCTACTTCATGAGCGGATTTTTAAACTAGTTTTTATTTATTATGTAGAACACACTTTGAAATTCATATTCCATTGAATTTGTAGAAAAAGAGCTTTGTTATTCAAAAGTTTATAGAAAGGAAATACAAGTGGTAGTGTGAATTACCTAAAGAATTAAAACAAATACTTGAGCAAAATGCTTTGTGTTATATGAGTAGAATTAATTGTATTAAACCTGTATAAATCTCCACTGCTTATTGAAGAATTATTTTCTTTGGATTTGTTCTTATTTGTGGATTTACTTTCATTAAGTGGTTCAGCTGTCTCCTAATTTAATCTACTGAAATAGAACTGAAAGACAGCATTTTACAGGATTTCTGATTATACATTTCAAACAATATTAACTACCAGTTTAGTCCTTTTCTGGTCTCTGAACTGTGGAATCTATTTTTTAAAATATTTATTTTTTGAGTATACTAATTGTTAGAAGCAATTCCCTAAAGTTTTTTGCATAAACAATATTCAGAACAGGGATAATTTCAGGGGAGTTTTTCATCTACAGCTCAAGCTTCTTCTGGCATGCCTACACGTGCTTAAATATGCAAGTCTGTGGGATATCAAACTTTTGTCATGAATATTTTTGTATTTGGAGAAAAAAAATTAATGTGATTCAGAAAAGTAGCAGCTGAATGCTCTTTCATGTGATGTAAATGAAAGAGCTACCACTACAGTAAATGTTGAAAAGTTTCTCCGGGTCATGCTAGGATAAAAATGAACAGTTTTTATCCCAGACATTCAGTGCTGATGTAGGTATGTGGTACTCTGTTGTCTAAAATTTTTTCTGGGTCAATCTGCCAGAATGCTGCATTACTACATAGAGGGAAAGTCCTTCAGCTGTCTTCACCCATTTTACCTCCTCACCTCATAAGTCTTCACTGAAGGCAAGAGGACTCTGCTTCAATGGGATGTTGCCACACAGATGTTGAAAACTAAATTTTTGTTCAATATCTGGGCAGATGTATAGCTTCTTTCTAGAGGTCCTGTGCCATCCAAGTTAAACTCACTGTGCAACCCTGCTAACTAGTGTGCCTAAGGGGTATTTCTAGGGAGCACCTACCGAAAAATCTAAAACCAGCTCCCAAATTGTTATAGGAAATGCAAGTTCCTACATTATAAATGATGCTGTGCCATGAGGGTGATATCATTGTCTAGGAGTTGACTGTGCCTGTTAGATGATCTTTTTTGCTCTCACCAGGTCCCCATGTTTTCCCAGCAGCAGTGGAAGATGAAAGCAAAGGCGAAATGCTGTTTCTAGGTATGTTTTAGGTACTGCAATCTGTGCCTTAATCTTCACTGAAATATTCAGTTGTAGTTCTGTATATTCCTCTGGACTACTTTGCAACCCCATTAAGTTTGCATGATTAGCCAAGACTAGTCATCTTGAGAAAGTTCCTTTTGTGCTTTTCTGTTACCAGGCAGTCCTATTTCCAGTGATCAATGAGAGTGGTCAGCTGACAGCTTCCTTTTCTTTTCTGTCAAATACATTCAAACATCTTTGTTCAAGTGTAAGGAGGCAAGTGGTGCCAATGCTTGATTGCTGGTACAGATGAGAGACATCCTGCAGCAGAAAAAGCGGTTTCACTCTTGTGCAGGCTGCTCATCTAAACCCATAATTGCACGCCACGTGTACCCTGGAGCTGCCATCTGACTGACTTGTGGGCAGACTCCTTGCCATCTGAACAGATGGGCATGAGTGTAAGCTGACAAGGGAGCCCATATGTTCCTAAATTGTGAATGTTGAGGAGGAGATTCTTAGCCAAGAATGTGCAGATGACTTTCCAAGTCTTACGTGATTGTCATTAAGGAGAGCTGGCACTGCCAAGAGAAGCTCACTCCTTTGAGTTGACTTTTGCAGCAGTTCAATGTGGAGTGAGTTTCTGGACAGCCTTTTATCCTGGCTCAACATTGGATGTTCTTAGATTTGAATCTTGCTTAGAGACCAGTGTGGGCTTTCCACAACACTTTCAAGTCTAGTCTTTGCTTGTGACACATCAGGAAAGTACAAGCATCTGTTTTTCACTTATCTTTTTTATTATTTTTTTTTTTTTTTTTTTTTTTCCCTAGGCCAATAAATCTCTCAACATTTATTTTCTGTTACATGATCCCCAACTGGTCATGACAAAACACAGATAAGCATAATCGATCCAAGTAGTTGATATAAACCATAAAATCAAAGATGATGTTTGAATACTTGAATACACTTGATATCTATACTCATAGAGTGGTCTGAGTTGAAGGAAGCACTAAAGAACATCTAATTCCAACCCTCCTGCTGTGGCCAGGATCACCTTCCACAAGACCAGGTTGCACAGAGTTCCACCCAACTTGGCCTTGAGGGATAACTAAAATCTGATTTTGTGTCGCAAATTTTAACATGTTTGATTGTATAATCGGTTATCTTCTTAAATCAGTTATTCTTCTTTAGACAGAAGAAGAAAAAAAACCTTTACAGATTGATACCTAATTATTTCATGTTATTTTATTAAGTAGTTCCTCCGGGAGATAGTAACTATAATCTCTAAGACATTGTAGTGAATAATGACTAACAAGGAGTTACATGTTTGAGGAAAAAAATCTCAAATTCTAAAGGAGAAATAATATTGTAAATAAGTAAGTAACAGATATTAATCTACTTTTAAAGTTGCATGAACCAAAATAATTTTTGCTCTTCTAAAAAGAAAGTTTATGTAACTTCTAGTAATTTTGCCTGCTGCCATAGCAACTTAAGACAATATGATAAATCTAAATGAAGGTGGATTTGTATTTTGATAACTCTATTATGTAACTCCAGTATTTGTAATCAAATTAACAATAGTAGTGCTATTATCAAACATTGTTCAGTTGGGAAAAAAAGAAAGATGTAAAATGGGATCAATATGACAAATTTTTTACAAAATCTAGAACTACTTTGTGAGCAAAATGTGGGAACATTGTACATGGCAGCAAATCTCCTGTCAACAGAAGATAGGCTGGTATGGCTTTTTGCCAGTACACTTGGAACCCCACCCCACCTCACTTGTTAGAAGTAATATTCCCAACTTGGAAGAAAAAGATGGCAGTCTGAGTTACAATTGAGTAACTTGAAAATTAGTCATTAGTGGTGGAAATCTCTGATACATTTGCAAATAAACATCATGTATGAGCACTGGAACAATGTGCCACATTTCTTTAAAGAATTGCATTTTGATTTGATTTGATTTAATTTGATTTGATTGGCCAAGTACCATCTGTCATCTTGGCAATGCCAGCAGGGTCCCATGTAAATCAGCACATTCCCAAGTTCCTTGATTGGAGCTGTAGCAAAGTGAATGGAAATCTCCCAAGATGAATGCCTCATTTGAAAAAGCATTTCTTTCCCTGATTTGTAGTTTGTCATTAATAGCATGTACTGGGAGCTGAAGCTGAAGTTCTGAAGGCTTTGCAAAGACGCCCATGCTTGCTCAGATCGAGCTCTGCTGTGTGAGTAATTGCCGGTTAGCAGCATGAGCATTTCCAGGCTGCTGACACTGTGAGCTTGACAACTGACAAGTTTCACTCACATGCCACAATAACCCACAATGAAATGCAAAGCAGAAAGCAAAGATTTCAACTTTAAAAGAAGACAAAAGAAATGTTAGCAAATCTTTATTCAGTGCTGCTGGAACATCATTATCTCAGCTCGAGAAAGGTAGTTATGGGAAAGAGGGAGATTGTTGCTAAAGTAAGCACAGGCATAACTACAAAGTACAGCTTTGCAGATGATTCCTTTGACAAATAATTCTGCATTGGAAGGGGTTTGGAGGGTTTCATTTAACGTGGTGATGCATCTCATAACACTTCAAGTCTCATTACAACCTCAGTGGAAATACAGCACTTTATGTTTGTTTTACTAACTTGATAAAAATTAGTGTAGTGGACAATAGCCTTTAAACAGTTTTAAGCCTGGCATTCTTAATTAATTTTTCAGTAAGGCTTTGGGGATGAAGAAGGGAAGAAAGCAGTGTTTTCTGAAGGGGATTTTGTCAAATTAAAGACTTGCTCTCCTTTTGCAGAGCCAGGTGGTTCGAGGTCCTCTGCCCCAGAAAAGCACCTTGCCAGGTGCTGCACTGCCACAACACATTTCAGATGACTTTGTTCTAATGGTAAAACAGTAAACCTGTACTCTCTGTCCCTTTGGAACATTCACCTCATCCATCTTCAGTGCTCCCTACTGAGAGTCCATGTTCTCTTCTGATTCCTAGTCTGCATTGTTCTGATTTCTTTGGGAGACTATTTCCACATTTCCCAGATCTCTCAGAGTTACTGCAGTGCCCTAAGACTATCACTGATTGATGACCCAGAGAAGAAGAAATAAGTCCTAATATTCAGTTATTCTAATTTCTTTTGTGTTTGAATTTTAGACAGATTTCCATTTTTAACTTGAAATTTCTACTTTCCTTTAAAAACCAACAAAAATGAATTATAATGTAATTAATTTGCACTATGAAATCATTTTTTGACCTTGCCAGTGATAAATTCATTCAAATTATTTGAAATAATTAAAAATCTGTTGATTAATTTCAAATTGATCATTCAAAAAAGAAAAAAAATAATTGCAAGATTTAAAATTCCTTGCTGAATGAAAATATCTTGCAGAGCAGGTATTGAAGAATACTTTTAGACTGCTAATTTTCTGGAAAAGCAGATGAAAATAAGTGTCTTTTTTCTATTGCTGGAGGATGACCATAAGAGGCTAATGGGTTGCTGACTTATCAAAAATACTATGAATATTTGCCAGTGTGACTGAGTTGCTGCAGAGCTCAGTAACTCGCTTGTGATAAAGACATTTGCATTTATAGTTCCAGATTAAATAATGTATCTTTTAAAACTTGCTGTTCTTTCAGTTTTGCATGTTGCTGTTTTTTCTTTTTTATTCTCACAAGAAAGAACTCATGTTATTTGGGCATCTTACCTGTTTCGTTTCTGCATTTTGCTACATGAAGATCAGTGCCCATCTCCCTGAAGACCAGCTGGTTTAAAACAGTTTCCCCCACTCCCATTTCAAATGATTGAAAAGCTATGAACATAACTAATTCTTAATTATGTAAAATGCAAATTGGCTAGGAGAAAGTAGAACAGGAAGAAGCAGAACTTATATACAGATCTACCCCTGCCCACTTTCTATTTGCAAATGACTCTTTCTTTCTCTTCAATCATCTAAGCAACTTTGGGCTGCAGGACAAAGGGTAGCCTGCCTGTCTGCTTCCTACTTGCTCCCATTTTGCACAAGCTGGGATTTTTCCCCAGTGCCACCTGCCATGTCTCTGGAACATCTCTTAGGGGAGAAACATGAGTCCCCTCTAAATGTTTCTGTGTGGTATCTTCTCAAAGAAAAACCCTGTGTAACTGAGAACTAACATAGCTCACAGCTGAGAAATGACTTCTGCCTGATAATGCCACTTGTCGCTTTCCTTTGATTTATATCACAGCAGAGGTTTTTCGTAACATCTTATTGCCTATTTATGCTAGGATCTTGGAAATTCAAAGATTTAGGGATAAGTGTTTCTTCAATAACTGTTATTTCTCTCTCTATAATTTCATACATTTCAGAATTGAGATGTTTTAAACCATTACCTATTGAGACAAGCTCATGTTGTATCACTAAAATATGTTATTACCAAATGAAGTTAAGGTTTCCAAAATTTATGGTTGTTTTGAAGACTGAAATCAATACAGCTATCTGAGTTTTTAGGTCTTGTTTATGAAGGAGTATGCTTAGTTATTCTATCTTTAAAAGAAGCTTTCAGCTTGCATCAAAGTTGCCATTTCTCTGTGAAGATTAGTGTTATTTAATTAAACCTCCTAAACAAGAACTTTCAAAAGGTTCAGCTGAGATGTGAAACTATTTGAATGATGATAACAACGATGGGAATAGTAATACAGTTTGCATAGTGATCTTTGTTTTCCCAGGACATGGTAGGTCCAAATGCAGATTACAAAAGGAGAAAATGCAATCTGGAAAAGCATTGCTAGCAAGGATAGAGGGGTCATGGACCATGAAAGAAATCAAAACAAGCTTCTCTGCCACGATGTAGCAGAGAGGGACAGACATGATGAAAGCAGCCGATACCCGAGTTTGAATATTTATTTGAATTAATTGGAATTCAGCCTTCTGGGAGTGGGGTGTACAGCACAGATGTGTGGCCTAAATTCCTGCTGCAGTCTGTGGAGAACAAGTTACATCTGAATCACCATTTCCTGATCCTGAGAGAAGTGTCTAGGGGTAAGGATGATTTGCTTTCTGGAGTTGCCTTCCATCCTCTTCAGACTGTAGAGGGACTTTGGAGACTTGTTTAGGCTAAGGGTCTAGCTTGTCAACAGCTAAAATGAGATGAACTAGCATTTAAAGAGGGAAGCTGAAAAATGGAGAATGCAGAGGAAATCAACAGAAGCACTATGAGGGCTGAGGGTAATTTCAGATTGAGAGAGAGAGCTCAGTATGGTTTGTTTGATCTTAAATATGATTTGCATGAAATGTGATCAATGTGGATAAATGTTTTCATGGGAAGAAGTAACTGGGTATCACAGAGCTCTTTAGTCAAACAGGGAGCTGCCTAACAAGAATCATCAACTGGAAGACAAAACTAGAAACATGACAACTGAAAATAAAGTGTGAATCAATAAGAATAAGGATGATTAAACTGTAAAATATAATTTTGGCAAGTGTTGAATTGTCTATTCTGCAGACTTAAAGACTTAAAAACTTGAAGACTTAAAGTCAATATCAGGCACTATAATGTTTAAAACATAATGAGCATTTTATTTGTAATATAAAATGCTAGGTGTAAGATATCTGCCTTATAATACTAGTAGATTAGATAAGGCTTTATACACTTCCAATTTAATGAGTAATAACATCCTCTTTGTCATTTTTCTGTTTAGCACTTTTCTGTTTAACACATTTCTGATACAACACTTTAAAGTGATGCTTTTTGGATATTGTGATTCATTCTTTGTTCAGCTGCTCTAGTAAGTTCTTATGTAGGATTTCATTAGATTTTTTTTAACTTTAAGAGGAAGAAATTTGTTTGGTTTTTTGTTCCTGCATAAGATATTGCTGGAAACTCACAAGAATGTGTTTGCTATTTGCTGACATACTTTCCTCATAAGAAAGCTTCAATATAAGATTTAATTTTAGGAATAACACCAGTAAAATGTTTGAAACCAGAATGACTTTTTCCTAGGCTTCAGAGCTCAAAAAATTCATGATTCTAAGAAAGATAGTCAAACAATCTCAATCTAAGCCCAAGTATAGTGTAAGGTTTTTCTTTCCTATTTCAGCCTGCATGCTGACTCAGATTCTGTGATGGTTAAGAGGGCTATTCTGTATTTTAAGCTTGAATTTATCTGCTGGTCAAATAAGTAAAGATTTCTGCTCTTTTTAGGAGCTTACTGAGTGCCTGAGCTATCAAACACTAAAAAACATAAAAATATGTCGTCAACCTTAACATGACATTTGTGCTAATGATATCTTAAGGACAACAGCAGCAAGGAAATCCCTGTGTCAAAAGACTGTTTCCCTTTAATTCTTCCCAAGCATTGCACATCAGAAATCTTCCTCAGATGCAAATAAGCTATTTCATTATTTCATCTGTTAATCCTCACTTTCTTCTTGATCCCATTCATTCTCTGCATTAGGGACAGAGATAGTTTTCACAGAGATCATCTTGCTTTGAGCCTGATGGGCAGAGCTGTTCTGGCAGGATCATTTTTTCCAATCTGAAGGGCAACTAGGGGAGGTTTTCCTGTGCTTTCCTTGCCCCCCCTTTCTATCAGCATTTGCCCTTGTCACAGACACATATCTCATGCCTTTTGCTTATGGCAGATACAGTGCATCTTCCTTGTCTGCAACAGTGTGAGTGACAGACTTGTCAATTCTTGCAAGGAAGCCCAATAGTCAGTACCTTTTCCTAGCTCTGGTGTAAATCTTAGCCTTTCATTCTGCTGTCAGCAGATCATTCTGCTCCCCTTCAGAGCCTAGCAGCAAGTCATCCTTATCATTATTTGGTTATGGTCCCATACAGTCTCAGGCTTCCTGCTGCTCTTTTCCTTGTCACTTCAGTGTTCCCTTACTGCTGCCCTATGCATCATGTCTCAGTTTCTCTTTCTCAAGTGTTCAATGTGAATGTGACACCTAAAGGAATAAAAATAATCCAACATTCTCTGTAGTATCACATTTTGAAGGTAGATGAGGAAAAAAATGTCCAAATATACTTTGTTTGGTTTTATCACTGACTGCTGGTGGTTTTTTGATTAGGTCAGTCCTCTGTCTGTGTTAAAACTTGGTTCTCAGCCTGTGGAAATGATCAAAACGATGAGCTACATCATTCACTTGGGAGACCCATCTCCTAGCTGCCAGCCCTACGAGTAAGAGGGAGTAAAATGCATTAATCTAAAGTAAAAGATCAAGGAGCTGCTCCTTCCTCATCAAGGAGTTAAGTTTGCATACTGTTGCTGCCTGAATCATTTATGAAGAGAACCACAGTCCCAGGGAGGATGTAGCTGAATGAGTAGCAAGCAGTTAATCTGCAAGATTGATACCATCTCCAACAGGGAAAATGGCACAGAATCACATTGTGAGAATGTACATATTTTGTGAAATTACTTCTCCAGGCATATTCTTTTGGCATCTGCAATCCTGCATCAGTGTGTGCAGACTGTAATTGCAATCTCTCTGAATTTTGATATTTTCTAGTTCTTTTCTACTGTAACTTTTCCCAAACAAAATGGCAATATAAAAGAAAGACTTAGGGTTGAAAGGCCAAACACTGAAAAATCCACGAGTGTCAGAAGTAAAATTACAAGTCTAGGTCAAATCCTTTGGGTGTTCATGCTGTGCAGAAGTCTTTACTTAGGTGCTTTTTTTCTCATCCACCTTTTTTCATGCACTGGATTTTCCATGCACTGATAAAATGTACTCCTTTAAATGATCTGTTCTGCTATTGAGCAAAGAGTGACCATAGGCCTTATTTACTGATTGTCAGCAGCTTCCAGAAAGGACTCATGAACCCAGGTGAAGTTTTCCCATGGCCAAATATAACCCAAGAACTGCATTGGTTTTTACCTTTTGCCATTCTGTTTCCAACTTTTTAATCCAGATCTTGATATTTTGTTTTGATAGAATATATTTTCAGTATTTTTCACTCTCAAGTGCCCCTGTTAAGTCAAGTCAAATGAAGCTGACTGATTCTCTGTAAAAACTTCTCCAAATCTTACAAATCTAATGTAAGTGGTGAATGCAGAGGGCCACAGCCAAACATGTTTAATCACTTCCTGGGACACATTGAGAGGCTTTAAAACCTCCACTGGAGAAGTTTTATAGACATATTGTGGCCAGCTCCTTGATTGTCTCAGGTATTTTCTTGCAGAATGAAAGAATCTCAAGGCAGAGATAGAACTTGGAACTCTCTGAGTCATCATATAGACCTTGGGTGTCTGGGCATTATTCAATAAAGGGAGAAGGAGGAGGTTTTTTTTTTCCCCTTAAAGACTGTGAAAACTATGTGAATACCTCTATGTAAGAAAAGATCCTAACTTTGGGATCAAAAGTATATAACTGCTATAGTATATATGCAATTTTGTTGCAGAGTTTAGTTTAATTTGTTCTCTTAAATGAATAAATTACTAAATAAAAGTCTTTTGTTCACATGCATGGAGTACATCATGCTGGATATTCTCTAGCACTTTTTTTGCCACTAAAGAGCTTGGGAAGTCAGTATAAAGGAGGTCAAGCCACAGGTATGTGATGAGTTGTCTAGGCACAGTGTCAAACACATTCACCCAGTGATGACCAACAAACTTACTATTTAGTAAGAAAACACCAATCAACTTCAAAGGTTATAAATTCAAATATATTCCCATATAAACATGCAAAAAATGTACAGGATATATTATTTACAGTGTAGAAACTTCTGTACAAATATATTTGGGTTCTGTCTTTCCTCAAATGAGCTGTAGTTTTATATCTTTCTTTATGTTTCCTGGAGATAGACAGACTCTATACTATGCTTTTAGAAAATGGAAAATACATTTGTTCTCCATCACTTCTGTTAGCTGTTAACATCTTACTGAAATGATATTTTCTTGACTGCTTTTCAGAGTTTCCTCTACAGGTTTTTCCACCTCACCCTTTTCAGGTTTCTTTCCAGAACAGTTGTCTCAGGAGAGATTCTCACCTCCACCTCAGAGCTATGCACTGAGCTCCACACAGTGGAGGACTCTGTGGAAGTTAATGAAGCTGTCTTTAGTGACTGCCTTCTGGGAGAACAAAACATAAGCAAGAAGTGAACAGACCTTTCATGGCAGTTGAATATAAGCAGTTAAATCTTCAGGCATCAAAACACACAGGTACCCTTGAACAAGTCAAAACAAGCAGGTATTTTCCCACACCACCACAAAAACCTCTCTGTTCTTTAGATGTTGTGCCTTTCTTCCTACTCTCATGAGTAACACCAACAGAAGTGGCCAGTGCTCTAGGAAATTGCATTGTTTAATATATTTTTTCATACCAATGCCAATACCAATATTGGTTCCAGGTAGCTGAGCCGAATTTTTCTTATGGAAAGCGGGTAAATGTATTCCAGTTCTCATAAAAAAAAAAACTTGAAAAAAAAAATTAAATATTTTTGAGTTATGTGGGAGATCCCTCCTCTACTGTGGGAGAAATTATCCCTTTTCTTTCCATTTCTTGGGGAATATTTTAACACTACCTGCAGAGTATAAAACCAGAAAGCAATTATTCTAACTATGGGACTTGTTTTACTTAAGAATTGCACAGGGTAGTAATTTTTTTGCTGCCTGGGACTGAAAAATGTGATTTTTATCCTCCAGCTGCAAATGGGCACAAGTACCTATTGTCATGGATTTGTGGACTTTATATGAGGTGATGATGTTTGAAGTAAGTGCAGGTGCCTGTTGTGGTTTGCACAAGTGGGAGTTGTGGCATGAGTCCTCAGGAGAGTGTGAACAAACCTCTGTTATTGCATCAGCATCCCATTTCTCCTTGGCTTCTAATTTATTTACTCCTCCTTTGAGGTATTAATTGTGCATCTCTCACAATACCCACTCTTGACTTTCCAAATTCAAGATTATTACTGTTTTGAAGTCAGTTAAATATTTGCACTGGCTATAACTAGGGCAAGGTTGAGCTGGCAAATGAATGCTGTGAATTTAGGTATGAAACGATTTGGTATGTATGAGAAAGCTAAAATGTACTGATTTCCCTAGACAAAACAATGAAGAATTTTAGGGCAGATTTCTGGATTATATAGTATTTGGAAGGAATATATCTTTGCATTTCCTACTGCAAAAGCTTTTTGCCTTTATGCTTTGCTGTGGTATTTTTCTGGGGTTTTCCAAAGTAAATTTCTGCAAGAGGGTTTAACTTTTGTGTGTGATGTAGACTTCTGTGTGTGTGTGTGTATTTGGTTTTGCTCTTTTTAAAAAAAATATTAAATAGTATTGTGTTTTTGCCATCTGTTGATTTACTAGATACTTGGGAAAATGCCATTTTTTCACTGCTTTGTCATATTTTTTTTAAATGAATAACTATGAAAACAATTTGCTATATTTCTGAAGAATGTTGATGGAAAATTACAGAGATTATGTTGATGGATCTAATTTACAGATGTATACGTGTATAAACCTTGCTGCTAATATTTTAAGCTTTGTCAGATAGTGCTATAATAATCCTTTTAAGTAACTTGTTGCATCAACCAAATCCAAATTATTTTGATCTGTTATTGCTTTAACTTCCCATCTCAAGATTACCATACAGCTGGCAAAGCAGTTTCCCTTTTTTGTCCCCAGAGGGAAGGAAGCAGTGTCATCCACTCAGCTCTCAGTCAAATTGATTATTCTTAATACATTCTCCAATTTCTGTTGATTCCTCTATGATCTGGCTGATATTTTGGCATTTATTGTCTGCTGTTCTGTTTCATTTGGCAGGCCTCTTATCCACAGTTTTTGCCAGCTCTCTGCAGCCCTCTGGGAGGCCCTGTCTGCTGAAGCAACACCACTTTTCTGCCATCGGGTTTTCAGGTGGATAGGAAAGAGTTTTTGTAGTTGTTTTATATTTCTTTTGCTTTATGGTTGTCTCCATTGCTTTGCTGCTGAAGGCTGGCTCTGATATAGACTCAAAGGGAGCAATAAGGAATATAAAATGCCCACAGGAAAGGAAGGCACTACAAGGCTGACATCTCACCTTATTCACATCCATGATTCCAGGAGCTGAATCTTGCTGCCTCTTTTGGACACTGTCATGGGTCTCTTGAAGTAAAAGAAGCACAGAGAAAATAAACCCACTTTTACTGAACTGCTTTAAAATTTGCTGCATGCTCTAACACTTTCTTCTCAAAGACATCTCTCTAACAGCATTAATATGCACAGTGTCAAGGTGAGGTAAACCAATTGTGACACCACTTTCAACCTGGGACTCTCCCAGAGAATGCAGATAATTGAAACTCAGCCTGATGATGCTGGTGTTGCTTTACAAGGTTGGGAAAAGAACCCAACTAAATGTGCCTGTACAGTTATAAATAATCTTCTGTCAAATTTGGTGTATAATTTTGCAACTGAATGCAGAAGACTATTACTTCTGCCTTCTGTATGTTCTGCCACTGATTATAAAGAAATAAACAAAGATGGGTGTGGATTTGTTGACCTATTTATTGTGTCTGCAAATTCAGCTTATCTTTATCTCTCTATTATCTTTTCAGAATACTGGGGATGTCAAATACAGCTAAAATTAATCACCATATATGAGTGTTATTCAGCATGATATATTGTGGTTTTAACGCATCAACAGCCTAGTGACATATCAAAGAAAGACTTTAGGAGCAATTTAGAGGAGAATAATGAAAGATTTTCTTGGATAATTTTCTAAATTCTTCCTAAGAGGGAAAAGCATAATGAAAAAAAAAAGTATGTTTGAAAATGAAAGCTGTCCAATTGGCTGATTGGAGGTAACTTCTTGGAACTGAATATGAGATAATTGTGAGCATGGAACAAAGTTTGTGAAGAGCCTGTAGAGAGGGAGTAAATACCTGATGAACAATGCAGTAGATGGCAGAGCTGTGAGAGTGATTCAGAGATGTGACAATTGGGAGAAATGATCATCAAGTGTGATTGCTAAGTACAGAATAAAGGCTACAGGAAAAGCATGTAGTATTTTTTCTTTTTTGTGGGAGCTCGTAGATGGAAGAGTGTCTTCTTCATAGAAAAGTTATGGAGAGAGAAGGTGCAAATGTAACAATGATGGTGATACCCGTACTATAAGAGGTTTGCTTTGAAGAGGAGGCTCTGTTTATACCCAGCAGCCAGAGAGGATGTCAGGACTCAGGGCTGTTGAGATATAATGTAGTGATGAAGGTTTGCAGAAAAATTTTGATGGATTCTTTATAGCCTTGTTAAGCTTGATGTAAAATCAATTATTAGACCATAGAATCATAGAATGGCTTGGGTTGGAAGGGACTTGAGAGATCAGTCCTTCCCAACTTGAGAGATCAATCCAGTTCCAATCCCTCTGATGTGTGCAAGGACACCTTCCACTAGACCAGGATGCTCAGAGCCCCATCCAGCCTGGCCATAGTCCTTCCAAGGATGGGACATCCACATCTTCTGTGCTTCACCACCTTCACAGTAATGAATTTCCTTCCAATATGTAATCCAAACGTTCTCTCTATCATTTTAAAGCTATACCCTTTGTCCCGTCACTCCACGCTCTTGTAAATAATCTCACTTCACCTTTCTTGTAGGGTCCCTTCAGGCGACAACAATTTAGTCACCCCAAAACCTTCTGTTTTCAAGAGGGAACAATCAGATAGACCAGATTATATTTAGAATTGCATAAGATAGGTCTACAGAATTAAGGTATATCTTTGAACAGTCTGCAGGAAGATGATATTTACATTTATGATTGTAGATTAAATAAATCATATTCTAAGGTAAAAGGGGATATGGCTGAGAACCCTCAGAATCTGCAAGAGACAGAGATGAGATCTTCCAATGGAAATAATGAATATGTGGGACATAAAACTGTATGAATAAATGATCTTGGGGTCTCTGAAAGAATTGTAGAGGAATATAACTTCTAATGAGTTCGAAAATAAGAGTTTTCAATTTTGCTGGTGAAATAGACTGACTTTTTGCAATTTATTTTGTGTTTGTGCTGTGTAATCCAAAATAATATTTTTTTTGGATAAATTTCTGACAGTTCAAAAAATATATTTTCAAATTAAAGCAGTTCAGTGTGAAAACAGACTATTCAATGGCGAAATTATTTCAGTAAATAATGTTGACTTTCTACATAATAGCCAAAAAAACACCTGGCCAAAATTATAAATATTTTCCCTTGCAATAGTTGAAGGCAAATCAAGGAAGACAGGGTCATATCAGGAGACCATACACTGAGTCTGTGGCATCAGGAGGTTAGTGCTGGTACTGTAAGCTGAATTGTTTCTTCTCTTTATGAGTAGGTACACATATGAAAAGATTCACACAAGCATCTGGTTGTCAATGTATGCATTGCTCCTTTGGTGCTGTGAAGATTAATCCCATTGAATGGCTAGAAGTAGGCAAGGGTTTTTAATTTTTATTGGCAGAAACAGAAAAGACTGATTATTTAAGATTTTTTTTTATTTGCAAGTGCCTACCATTTTATTCTGGTTGGAATTTCTACTTGAACTAGTGGCTATCCAACCTCCAAACTATCACATGCTTCATGGCCCAAGCACTGATCTGAAATGTGTGTGCCCCAAATTTAAATTCCTTCTCAAACTTAAAAAAAAAATGACAAGAGATATAGTGGTGGGTTGGAACCCCCATTTCGTAAATGGAATGTCTTCCACTGTCAGTCTCTCTGTATTATTTTCAGATGTTAATGTCTAATTTCCATTCTAAAAAATATCTCTATGGCAGCTTGTTTTATGCTATTTTAATTTAAAAGCTCTTTCTGTCCAGCATGATATATAGTGTTAAGCCTGCAAGCTGCAGAGCAATGTGAGCTAAATATCCTAGGTATTAATAGGGTAGGATGTTTTATTTCCATGGTTCTATGCACTAAATATTATCTGCTTTACAATTCCACTCTAAAGAACATGTGGTGAGAAAGATGCTGAAAGGAGGCAGCTTGGAAATACAACTAATTACTGCATCTGAAAATTTATCATCTTATATCATCAGTCTGTATGTGTGGGAAGAAATCCAGCAGTATGTAAATTCCTTCATTATTTCCATTTTCTTATTCAAAATAGCTTGTGAACTTTGGTTTTATTGGTAGTATTCATGAAAGAATTGAAATGTTACAATGTTTATTGCAGTACACAAGGCTCTATTTGCATTATATTCCATCAATAACTGCTGTGGGGAATGTGCCATCCAGCTCCTTACACGTGTTTCCACATACTTTGCAAAGAATGAGCTGTTTCTCCCTTACAGATGGAGGAACTCTGGGATAGAGAGGTTAAGAGATGCCTGAAATCTCAGAGTTAATCAGAAGCAGAGACTGAGAGGAAGTCTAGGTTTGATTATTTATTGTTATCCTTCTAGTCACTGCATCATAGTCTTGCTCTTAAATTCCTAATCCCTTTCAAGTACCTGATGAGGTTGCTGTTTGGCTGGTTTGGACAGCTGGATGGAATGTGTTATTTGAGTGAAACTGAATTTTTCACACTCAGGAGTTAATAATGTAACTTGTCTTACTGGGTGGGTGTTTAAAGTTTCTGCAACCAACAAAAATGAGAAGAGAGCCAAGACAGCAACTAAATCCTTACACCGAGACAATGCAAATTCCACCTCTTAATAACACTGACTCAAATCCTACTTTAATTTAACTTTTATTGAAATATTTCAGGAAGAGAGATCAAAAAAACCACAGGGGAAATAATTAATGGAAACAAAATAAGTAGACATCCCCACAGAAAGGAACAGCGTTTGAGGAACTTTATGCCTACCCCAGGACAAGCAGAACTCAACAGGGATGCAAACAGCCTGTAGGAAATCATATAGGAAGCCACCATCCTTGAGGAATGTGAATTTTGCTATTTAAGGAACTATTGATAATGTCAAAATATCCCCCCAAACTGAATTTTGAACAGTAAACTCTCAGTAGAAAGCACACATCACTCTAGAGATAATCAATTGGTTAATTGAAGCCTTAAAAGAAAAGTTTATGTGTTACTCACAACTCAAGATGAGAAATATGTTATCACTGTAATCTGCTTATGTATTGTCCTTCACAAGAAGTGCAGCACGCCTAACACCTGGAACAGATTTTGTTCATAATACTTGTAGTGACATCAGCCAAAGATTTGGAAAGACACTATTCATACCCAGAATCACAAAACGTTACAAAATTGCTGCCTTTGCAGTGTTCCCTGCAAAACAGGAAATAAATTAATTTAAAATTGCATGAGAAGCAGAAAATAAATTTGAAAATAACATTAGATGCAGAAAAATATAGAATGCCTCCTTAGACACAGGAGCTGGAGGAGATCAGATTTTCAGCCTGATTTTGAAATAGAGCGAATGCTGAAGAGTGACCTGAGAAAGTGATCCTCAGAGGAGGTGATCAGATAACATGAAAATTTATGGACTTTTGTGAAAGACTTCTTTTCAACTTGTGTTCAGAACTTCTCTACAATAAACACAAGTATTCTCGCATAAATTATGTTAAAAGTGTGGTATGAAGTTAGGTGCCAAATGCTGTGTATTACCATCCTTGGAGTTTAAAGACTTGGAACAGAAAGGTCCATTTACTTTTTATTATCTTTTTTCCTTAATTTTCTTCAAGCCTGGAAGGGTAGGTAACCATGGAATTTACTCTTAAAACAATTCCAAACAATATAATTACTAACTAAGTTTTTTTCCTATTTTGGGACAAATGGTGTGAATCAACAAAGCACTGCAGTAGTCAGCTTTCTACACAAGTTGCTGATAACAAAAAAGTGGTTAATAAGAAACAGAGGCTTCAAAAAGAACTTCTAGGGACACTAAACCCCAGCCTCAATTGCAGGCACTTTGAGAATAGAACTTTGGCCCAAAAATTAAATCCTAGAACGTGTGCTCTGCCCATCTCACTCCACTAAATAACTCTCTTCTCAAACTACAAGCTTGGCAGTGATAGCAGGGGATAAATCCAAGCTGTATTCAAAATATGAGGTCATATTTTGGGCAAATTTGATATGGAGAGATTTGGATGGTGAGAATTCTAATTCTTTACAGGTTATACCCATTAATGCTGAACTGGCTCTCCCTTTTTCTCTAGGAAGAAAAACATTTTCTTATGTTTCCAAAGAAAGATTAACTTTGTAGGCAAGCAGGGACTGGGCTTTTTAAACTATTTCCATTTACTCTTCCCTTCTAGAGACTCCATCCCCCAAAAGAGAAAGGCTATCCATTCCTGAAATTTAGTAATGTGGCCTGAATTTTTTGCAGAAGTAGCAGCCACCAGCATTCCTGTTGTACTAATGTCCATCTTGCTACATCACTGGAATCTCATTCTCACTATCCCCATATATCCTTTTAAATAAGATGAAACTACAGAACTGACATCTACAGTTTGCTAAAAGGAAAACAAAAACCCAAGACCCTCAGAGACAGGACACAGTGAAATGTTTTAAATACTACTGCTGAAGCCTCTGTAAGGAAATTTGCTTCATGTCTTGAAATAAACATGCCTGTGCTCAGATCCAGGCTGAGCATTTTGTGATTTGCCCCCCGCCATCTGTGAGTATTTACAAAATCATTGACTCTCATTTTACTTTTCCAAATGATGACAGCACAAATTTGCAAGCTACCTTTTTCAAAGTAGGCTCATCCCTCTAAATACTTCAGAAAGGACATTTTTACTATATTGTTTTGCCTTTCACTCAATTCCAAACTGAAGTTAAAGATATACCATTCCACTAAATACTTATCTCCAGATATTTTTAAAAACATTTATTTAAATCTCCCTTTCTAATCGGATATAAAAATAGCCCCTGGTTACCTGAGGATTATCAGTGATTCACTGGTGTTGGAACATGTTTTAACCAAATCAGCAGTGTAGCATTTAAAAATAAACACATAAAATCAAATAAAAGAATGGATTATTGACCAGCTACACATTCATCCTGAAAGGCTGAATCCATCAGTAATCATTTGTCTCTTCAGTTTGAAGTGTTTAGCCATGATTTTTTAGATGATAGTACAAAAAACCTTCAAAGAGCTAAACCTGCATAGTCTCTCAGAAATGTAATTTGCTGCATTAATCAGGAAATTGACCCGAGGCTTAATTTGGAAATAATTTTCTAGGTTTTGTAGTTTGCATCAGGATTTCTTTTGAAGGCAGTGTGAATTGCTGCTCTCATAAGAGTGAAAAAGGTGTTGTACACATTGCAACCTTATCTTAATCCTTGTATACTTCATGTGCAAATATCTAAAAATATTCTTGGTTTCTATCTTGAAAAAAACAAGGGATATAGAACAAAGGAGGCTGTGTAATTTAATCCAATTTGCTGCTATTTCCAAACAAATCCTCTGAGCTCCATCTTGCACTTAATTAAAGTATTTTCCCTCTGTTTCTATTGAAGGAGGCTTCCAAAGTTTGATTTCTTTGTTGTTTAGAAACATTTTTCTCACTTCTGGTTGAAATTTATTTATGGCCATTTTATATCCATTTGTTTTTCCATTGACATTGACTCTAAGTTTGAATAGTTCCTTTTCCCTCCCTTCTGTTTACCTTTTGCACTATTAACAGACAACTTTAAGATCCACTCTCAGACTTCTTTTCTCTGAGTGTATGATCTAGCCTCCTTTTAGCTTTCTTCACTAACATCAGCTCTCCACTTCCTTGATCACCTTAAAAATCCTTCTCTGTATCCGTTCCAGATTGAATAAATTTTTATTGCCCCTGGGAGAAGAAGGTTGTGCACAGTATTCAGGGCAAGGTTTTACTGGGGCCTTGTAAAGGAGGATGATACCTAACAAACATTTCTTTTGCTGCATTACCTACCTCTGTATTGTCAATGCCCTCTTTTAAAATATGAATTTTTGGGCTGATACTGCTGTTCATATATATGAGCCAAAATACTCACAATACATCTGTGTGTGGTGGTTAACAAGGCAGGAAGGGTCTTAATCATCTTTTTAAAAAACCAACTTTTAAAATAATTTGCTTTTATGGGTGTAAGAAAATATCGACAACAGGAATTTATTCTGGACACATTGAAAATTTGGTAAGTGAAATTCAGATTCTGGTTTTTTCTTGTTACAGAGCAGTATCCAGACTCAGGCTGCAGAGTTCTGGACTATTAGTTTTAGTTTAATATATGTCAGGAAAAGAAAGAAAGCAAAGACTCTTGAGTTCTCCAAATTATAGTGGCATCTGTTCAGTAAAAGGAAGAAGTAATGCATAAGTAAATGGATGCTATCAACACATGGTGACAGCTCCTAGATCTGTTTTGGTATGGAAGTAAAGTAAGGGAGGCTGAAGAGATGCTCAAGCCAGTGGATAATTCTGGTTCAAACATGCTCAGCAGGTAGTCACTTTCTGAGTTTTTTCATGACTTAGTGAGGTTTGTGGAAGCCATTGTTCTCATATGTAGGAGAGAGGACCATCAGATGAGGCTCCTGGTTGCTATCATGCTATTTCCTCTGTGCTTGTGTGAAAAATGGTTTCTCTGTATAGGAAAGAGTGGCTTGTGACCCACCTTTCTGGCAGGCTGCCCCCCTGCTGACCTGCAGGAAGAAGATAAAATATATATATGGAAAGGTTTAATTCATCTTCCTCTAAACCCAAGCACTCTGGGCTAGAGCTAAGGCTTTCTCTACAAAGAGGATTTCCAGTTCAGCAGAACCGAGTTCCAGCAACCTGCAGGCCATGGAAGTAAAAATTAAAACCCAGCTTTTCCCAGCTGAATTAAATCCCTGTAAATCTCTGGGTCAGGAGAGTATGAATAATTAGCCAATCTTTTAAAACAGGGCTGTTACCTATATGCCAAATACTGCCTTTTTCTTGGAGCTCTCCTAGTTCTCTGTTGATAGCATCTCTTTGAGATATATTTTTAGCTCATAGTCTGCCAGGCATTGATTTACAACCTGATGCTGGAAAAAGTCCTGGTATCACTGCTGCTGCCTGGAGCCTTGCTGAACTTAATTTAAACAAATGCCTTGATCCCTTTACATGTTCTGTCTCGTTAGACGTCTTCTTGGGCCCATCTTTTCAAAGCAGGTCCTGCTTCCACCAGGCAGCGCAAGCAGTGAGCAGCTGCATATGTACATGTGCTGCCACCCCATTATATTCTCCCTTCCATCAGCAGGCAGAAACACAGGCACATCTGACCTGCTTGCCTCTTAGCTCCTGTCTCCAAAGTAGAGCTGCGAGTTTGTCAATGATTAACTGATTCATCTGTTTTTTCTGGATTAACTGATTTAGCATGGCAGATCTGGTGAATGCTGAGTGGAAGTCAAAATTTCATTAGCTTTCTTTCCTTTGTGTCTTCAAAATAACTGTAAAAACCCTGTAATTAGCTAAGTGTCAAAGGTCCACTCTGCATATTTTTTTGAAGTTCTAAAGGCAATTTGGAGATTAAGCAAAGGTTTTCCAATTCTTATGGCAGTTCACCTTTAAACAACTGCTCTCTACTTACCTCTGAATTGATAATTTTACATGAGCTGGAGTACTTTTAACCTAACTGTGCTCAGGGTAGGTGCTTGTTTTGTAGGAGATTTATCAAGGTGGTCAAGGACTGATAATTTTATAGGAAATTGTAGCTCTTAGGCTGGTCCTGCTGCATTGCAGTGCTTGTTGAGGTTTTCTTCTTTCAGATATGGAAAGGAATTTCTGAGAAATGGAAAAAAAAATCAAAGTGTGTCCTGATTGAGGAGAAAGGGAAGAGAATTCATGCTACCAAAATTCAGAAACTGAAACAAGGTGCTTTGGTGCCTTTGTGCACAGGGCTCCTTGTACCATCCGTGCAGAGCAGAGGGGCTAGCATGCCTCCTCTGAATGTATGGCACTGAGGATTGCACTCTGCAGCTCAACACCTAAAGTTAGGATGGTTTCTTTGCACCTCTGTCCCTCTTACTATGCAGACATGTTCTCTAGAGGCAGGGAGTCTGCTGCTCAGAGAGTGACCACGAGGAAATGATGGTTTAAGCTGTAGACAGATAAGAGAGCAGAAGTGTTGTTTTAATGAAAACTGCAATGTATTGTTTAGTAGGCCAGCCAATTTTTGGGTAAAAGTTAAAAGTGTCATCATAGGGTACCTATTTATGTATGGGCAAAAAATGCATTAATGATAAGATACACAACTGTAAACTGTGTTCACATTATACAAGAAAAACTTAAATAGCTTTTCTTGTCCTATTAATTTTCAACTTGGTTTGTGCATTCATATACAGGAACTCTCTTTTAAGTTTCTCCAGGTCATTCATGATGCTCAGGGGTTGAAACATGCTTGTGTTTGGAAAACAGCCGCTGGAATTCTGTGTCCAGATCCCTTTCACTGCTCTAGATGTATATATGGCATCTTCCTCCAAGGCTTCAATTCTTTGTATAGCTGCTTGTACTTGAACAATAGGTGTAGCAGATCAGACCATAACAATGTTCACACTCATTTTGCAAATGGGAAGTGTGAGGCAGCAGGGAAAAATCAGAGGCAGCAGGATTGAAATCTTGTGATGTGGATGGTGAGGCACAAACATCCTGAACTGCTGCTCTAAAAGGATTTCTGTTTTCTGAAAGACCTTCATGGCTCACTCTTCTCTTGTGTACTGACTGACAGGTTGCATTTCAGGTAAAGAATTGGTTGTGCACATCTGATATCATTCTGAAACATTTACCTTGCTGTTTTTAAGGTTACTGTAACTTATAGTTTACAAGATGGGTTGAAATTTATTGCTAAGCTGGAAATAGCTAGATGCATTTTTTCCTTAGGGGACAGTAAAATTTAAGGTACTATTAACAAAGCTGAATCAATGACAGAGCTGTACAATAGATGGAGAGAAATAATTTATCCTAAAGGTCTAGTGAAACTTGTGTACAACCATTGGCACCCACAAAATATTCATTTTTACTTGTGTACTATATGGTAAAGGTGTCACAGGTTGTCACCTAAACACATGAAGACTAAAAAAACTGTGGTATTTTGCAATTCTGTGGTTACTGAATCTACCATCTGATGTGTAACCAGGGTAGAGAGCTCCTCTAGACAATTCAGTGTTACAGCATGCTTTTCTAAAACCTATTCTTATTTGTAGTCTCTTTGTGTCATACCTTTTCAAAGACTAACTTCTCCTGCTGTTTTTCTTGGTTAATTCTGTGGTTCCCACGGTGTATGAGGCACCTATCTGGTTTAATTTAGTTTAAAAAAAAGGAAGTGAAAAAATAGTTAGATTCATAAGGTGGCAGCTGTAACAATAGAAAGGAAAGAAATGTTATTTATATAGATAGGAGTTTAGTCTTCCAGTGCAGCAATTTGTGCTTTCTGGTGTGGCTGCTGCCAGCCCTCCCAGCAGTGATTCAGGACCTCTTAGTCACTGAGTAGGGGTGGGCTGGGGATTTCTGCTGGCTGGCTCATCAGAGCAAAAGGATTATATCTGGCTAAAACCACTCTGAAATATCAGAAATGTAGGATGATGAAGGGAAGCTGACCAGTGCTTTTTTAATTAATCAGAATTCAGGAGCAAAGATAGGAGGTATTTTTTTACGATGACTTGGTCAGAATATTGCAGCAGTTGTAAGCCTGGGCAAAGTTTGACCTACTATGTTGTCAGAGCTGTGTTTACCTGTTTTGTTTAGTTCATAAACAAATTACTTCTTCTGAAATTCATGCAAGGTGTCATTGTCTACTCCATGGATGTAGTTTGCCTTCTTGATCCTATTGACTGCTTTCTACCATGTGTAGTACAAATAAAGTTGTAATTAGATGGTCATCAGATTATTAAAACTTTGCTATGTTAATTTCAACCATTGCTGTGTTAGTTTCAACCCACTAGAAAGAAGGTTTCACAATATGAAGTTTATGAGTGAGGTAAAAGCTTCCCCAAAATTCCAAAAGAACCTCTAGAAACAGCATCAAATTTAATAGTGAATCCCTATTTAACTTTACTTGGGCAGCAATTGGTGTTGTTTTAATAGTAAATTAGATTTTGTAATAGGTAGAAATAGAGGAGAGAAGGCTCCAGGGATATCTTGGAGCACCTTCCAGTACCTAAAATGGGTACAAGAGAGCTGGAGAGGGACTTTTGATAAGGGCATGTAGAGATAGGATGAGGGGAAATGGCTTCAAAGGGAAGGAGGACAGGTCTAGATTAGATATAAAGTAGAACATTTTCCCAGGGAATCAGTGTGCAATACCATGAAAGTATTTGAGACCAGGTTAGATGGGGCTTTGGGAGGCCTAGTTTAGTGGAAGGCAGGAGGGCTGGAGCCAGAGGATCTTCCAACCCAAGATACTCTCTTCTCTCTTATTCTAAATAAAAATACATGTTGGAAATATGTGTTAGTACCATGATCTTAAGCTCAAGATTAATCCTATGATATCCCAAACCTTGCTTTCACGAATTTGAAATGTGATTTGTAGCTTCTTTAAGCTTAAAAAGTAGTATTTCTTGGAAGAGGAGTGTAGGGGATCTTATCTCTAGTGAATTATTTTTATAATAGTTTTATCAGCTTTGTTATCTATATTTTTTCCTTTTTTCTGCATATATAAAGAAAAACAAGGAGGATAAAAATACGGTTTTGAAAGACACAGTTCATATTTTGAGGGTTTCTAGATAGCAATCAAGAATAGGTAAAAACAGATCCAGAGCACAGAAAGTAAACCTGTGAGATGTTTGTGTACAGCTTTTATTTATATGCTCAGAGAAAGCTAATTAGAAATTTCAGGCACTAACCTCTACCCATAACCAAAATATACAGAGTAAAGAGCTTCAGGGATGTAGTGAAGTAGAGAAATATACCTTTAATTATACAGGTCAAGAAGCATTATACTGTCAGAATTTACAAAGTTACTTAAGTATTGCTTGTGAAATGTTCTATATGAAATGAAAAATGAAGTCCTATGTATCTGTTTAAAGTTTGTATATGACATTCCAAAAATGCATTCAGTCATCATGGAAGGTGTAAATGACCTCTAATGCTCTCACTATGACTCTTTGGCTATCTCACTGCTACTTCCTCTGCATTGTGTACAGATAATGACTGTGCTGTAGCCTTGCAATAATTATTTCCATTTTTTTTTTTGTGATTTATCCTGCATCACTAAGGAACAAAGTCTGTTTAAGTGTATTTTTATTATCCTACTCTAAGCGGGCTTTATGATTATGGGTTGCCATAATTGGAAGTTCTTTGTTACTCTCATTCAACAGTATTATTTTAAGTCATCCTACAATAGCCAGGTGAATATCTCACTATGTAAACAGCACACAATTGTATTTATTTTCCTCATTAAATTTTAATTTGACATTTTTTTGCTTTAGAGGTTGATACGGTGAAACACAAGATGGAGTAGATGGGAAAAAAAAATGTTTAAAACTCTGGAGTGGCTGGTATAATATTGATTCACAGATCACCTTTACCAGAAAAGATTCCTTTTTTTTTTGCATATTTCCTACAAGTTGGTCTGAAGATGTACTTGACTGTTATCTTAACATTCAATGCACACTGTTGCTAAACTTGCATTTTATACTTCAAAGTTCTGTAATTTCCTCATCTTTATTATGAATGATTTATGGAACATTCTGTTTAAGTAAACATTGATAGTATCAGGTAGTCCCTTCAGAACAAATGAAAATAATCATATTTCTGTCAAAATGTGGAAATAATAATAAGACAATATTTGCACCAAGTACAACCCAAATTTTGTTATTAATGCATAAATTTTATTTATGCCTACAATATATTGAAATACAAATACTGTACACAGTAGAAATGATAATGTGTTAGAAGTTATGGAATTTTTGCTTATATTTCTAGAAGGCACTGCATCTTACAAATGCATTTAGTATGCATCAGCTGACATTTTTAATAAAACCTTTATGGGGAATCTGGAAGGGTGCTACCTTGGAATAACTACAGCTTCAGAAAATATATAATCTGAGAATTACAGAGGTATTTATGACACTCCTCAGTTACCTGTGGGCTTTCTAAAGTCTTCGAAGCAAATAAATTACTCACTCTAAGTGAACAGAGTATTAAAATAAGAGAATGCTGAATTAAATTGTTTAGCCTCAGATATGATTGTAGGCTGTGCTTGGAGCTTACATAATTTGCACTGGATGCAGTTATGGGGATGACAGAAAGAAAAGGTTCCCCACATACAGTGGAATTTATAAGACTAGATACTGAAATAATTGCATGAGTCTGGAAAATAAACTCCTGAGAGCCTGGTACCCCTGCACCTCTAACCACGTCTCAAATACAGTAAATTAAAGTTTCTCTTTCTGAAATTGGTGAATCTGGAACACTGCTGAGTTTTCAGAGAAAAAAAAAAACTTCTTTATGTGTTCATACATTTTTATATGTGGATATACTTAAATACACGTGTCTGCCTGCACACAAGTCTGTTAGTTTGTTTAAAAGTTTTAAACACACTGGAAAATATAATTCCCAGTTGCCATGGGAGACCCAAACACCTTATTAACCCTACATATTTTGTGATAGTAGGTGACCAGGGAGAAGTAAGGTACTATTAATGTTTTAAGGGAGGTCAAGGCTCCTTAAAAGTACCAAAGCACCTTTGATTTTTAAACCCCCTTTTTTTTTTTTCTTAATGTAGCTTGTGGTAGAGCTACCTCAACATGCTGTTTTCATCTTTATCTTTTTTTTTACTTTAAGAATACTATCTTAAAGCATTTTAGAAATGGAGTGTCATGCTCAACAGTAATTTGTTAAGTTCCTACTGATCACACATATGCAAATGTGAGTACCATAGATACTCTTGCCTTCTCTTCATCAATGACCATTCCCTTGTATTTCTTTGATCGATTCTGGTCTTGGTTTATGAAAATCTAAGTTAGTTCTTACCAGTGCTGATTATGCATTTTGGGTATTCCTGACATGGGCATTAAGTATTGAGTATAATAAAAGTTTGAATATAACCTAGTACTCATGGAATAGCAATTTAGATTCACTATTTTTCTTAGTTTCTGTGAGATGACAACAGATTTTTTTAAGGCTTTTGTTTTTATGATTCATTTCTGAGGTTTCATATCAATTTCTAGCATAATTTTTATCAGTTACAGCATTGTAATGTAAATATTGTCCTATTTTCCCACCTAATTTTCACTAGCACTCTGCATATATAGCTTTTCCCAGATCCTTTTTCAGATATTCTCTCTTGCCCACTGACAGGTAATGAAATACAATGTGCTAGGTCAGAGCTTTTGCCCCCATCTGATTTTGGATGACCCCTTTAAAAAAATATGTGGCAAGAGATTGTTGTCAGAATGGTGGAATTTGGAAACCTCTGTGAGTCTGTGACAATTAAGTTACAGATGCTTGCCACAGTTTATTTTTTTCAGATTCAGCTTAATCAGCATAGAGTTGATAATAACTGCAGTTTGTTACAGCAGGTTGAGAGCTGCTTGGCATGTCTAATGGTAAAATAGACTAATGCAAAGTGTAAGCTACATATCAAGCCAAAAATTCAATGCCCTTATTATTTCATTCTGTGTCCCCTGATCTGCAGAGCACATAAAATAAAAAGCCTGTCTTTGCCTTTTATTCTGAAGCCTTCTTGTGAGACCCTTCTGCTCAATTTCATCACCCAGTTAATTACTTATCTTTGTTGCTATGGTCCTTGGGTATATGAAGGAATCTTCTGACTATTATTGCATAACTTGAATTTCTGCCAAAGTAGATCCACTCTGAAATTAATATCTTCAGATATACTTGTGTGTAGTACTTGAATATATCAGACCTGTGATAATATTTAATTGGAAAAGACAATAAGATAAATTAATACATCACATGGAAAATGCTGAGAAGTCATATTTATTATTTAGCTCAGGCTACTTCAGATGTATGTTTTGGACCATGCAAAGGACACAATGAGGAACTGAACATTTCCAGATGAAGTATCTTAATTAGATGCTTAAAATGGTGTAAATACCTCTAATCAAGTAGTAACAAAAAGATCATTTGTGGATCATAAGCCAAAGAGGAGTTAACAAACTGCCATTACCAGACCTGAACATACTAATTTAATATATATATCTGGGAATATTGCTTCAGAATGAGTTATGTAATCCTTTAAAATCTGTTCTGCAGTTGTAAGGCAATAGGTAACATACAGTGTGTACTTGGATATGGAAAAATGTGGGTCAGCTGGAGTGAAACTGGTGGGAGAATGATCAGAGACCAAAGAGCATGATTTTTGGGGAAAGAGACTGTACCTTCTGTGAAGAGCTGGATTTTGACCCTTTTTCATGAACCTCATATCTCTGTTTGCTCAAATTAAGTCTCAGTTCATGCATGTTGTTCCTGTTATCCTTGTTACATGTGTACTCATAGTGGTGGTTATATAAACTTAAATAACATGGATCTTCTTGTCTTGCTCTGTAAATTCTATTAGGAAAAAGAATGGCATTTTCAATGTAATCTGTCAAGAGGGAGAAATATCAAACCTTTTTGTTTTTTAATAACCTCTTTGCAGGGAGGGAGTTGGAGAAAGTAACTCCCTTGATTCAATTTTAAGCATTAAAAAATATTTCTAGTTTCATGCATTAGCCTCTTGTTGCTTTCCTTCCAGAAAACCTTGCTGCATGTGCAGCAGTCTATGCCTTGGAAAAGACATAAAGGACTAGGGGATTATTTTTTTTCAAATGTAGGATTTTTTTTTTTTTCCAGAGAGTTTGGTCTGCTGCAGTTAATCTAATCTCAAGCTATATTGCTGTGCTGGCTGGGCCCTATTCAGGGGAAAAAAAAAAAAATCAGCATTTTAAAATGCAGGGAAGAGATGAGACCATGGCAAAAAGTAGAAGTCTTTTTGTATCTGACACTGAACTAGCAAAAAGCATGACGTCTGCAGTAAAGAATTATCACTGTGTGCATTCAGAAAACTGGCTACTCTTCTTGCTCTAGCAGTTTATATACCAATATAACCTTTCTGGGTTATAGGTGTAGAAATATTGATAATAATAGTGAGAATTCAGGGGAAAAGTTGTTCCCTAGATTGGTAATTTCATGTCAGTGTAGGAATTGACAGATTTTATTGAGCTGAGGTTTGTCTTGTGTGTCCTTCTGTCAACAATAGCTTGCACAAATAACTGCTTTGGAAAGCATCACGAGTCCTTGGAGGCAGAATAAGATAACTTTTATTCCTGTTCATCATGGTCTGTGCTTTTAGATGGATTGACTTAAGACTAGAAATACTAAGTTTTATATCATTTGCAAAAGCAAAGGTACTTTCCAGCAGCTCTCATTACTTAACTACTCCTGTTGCTTAAACTAATATTCAGGTGTTCCTTTAATCTTTCTACACTATTTTTGTGCATCATCTGCTGCAAATTATTTTCAAAATGTTGTATTACAAAAAATATATATATTAAACAGTTGAATTAACTTCATTTTTATTTTTGGGATTGCCTATGTTACTGTGAGAGGAACTGCTAAACCTTCTTCCCTATTGTACTGATTTTAGTAAATATTGCTGGAGTTTTTGTTGCATTCTTCTTGTCCTAGAGACCTACTGGTTTTTTATCACTCTTTATAAGATTGTGTCCATTTATATAATTCTTTCTTGAATCCCACCTAATTCTCATTATGCAGTTTGGAATAAGCTACATGTTAATTGAGATGAAGATACATTTCTCATTTATATTATTTTTCAAAGGTGTTTTTCTCTAGGCCTTATACAGTATCTTGTTTCCATGATTTTACCATAGCTGCAACTTTATTTTCAAAGCAACAGTCAAATCCATTTTCTAAACTGATTCTGATAATTCAAGATCCTTGTCATTTGCATGAATGTTAGCAAACTTGGTTTTAGAAAGAATTGTTATTCTGAATAACTAAGTTAGATCTTGAGCTTTTTAAAAATATATATAATTAAATAGGTCCTAAATTCTGGAATTATGGTTGTATAAATCTTGTGATTCTCTAGTGGATACACGACTCATTATATTATCATCATTTTATTATTTTGTTTACTTCTCTCTTTATTTTGCAATTCAGAATTTAAATTCACAAGAAATGGTAGGAGCTATGCATTTCTGAAAATATAATTGCTTTTCTTTGGGATCACATTTCTCAGTACCTTGAGTTTCTAGCCATCCTTTGCTGATGTGAGAATTGTTTTGGTAATCTAGAAAAATAGAAAAAGGTCTGCAAGAAAAAGATTTTTTTTTTTGTCCCTGTTGTGTAATGTGGGACATTAAACCACAGAAAAACCTATAAAATTTAAAATTATAAATTTAAAAATTATAAATCTTCTAAAAAACTGCATTTAAAGAACAGACTCTTGTCTAAGTTTTTTATAAAAATCTGATTTAATCTAATTCCCTTATTACATAGGTGTAATTCAACCATGTGGAAAACAAGACATAGCTCTCTATGGAAAAATAGAAACATAGAATTGTTTAGAATTGTTAAGGTTAGAAAAGATCTTTATGATCATCAAGTCCAACTGTAAACCCAGCACTGCCAAGTGCACCACTAAACCATGTCCCTGAGTTCCACATCTGCATGTCATCTAAATATCTCTAGGCACAGTGACTCAATAATTTCTCTAGGCAGACTGTTTCAATGCTTGTCAACCCTTTCTTTCTGTGAGAAATTTTTCTCAAAAGACTGATGTCCCTGAAATTCTCTATAAGTGCCTAAATTTTTCTTTTAAACCAGTGTGAACCCATGGGGACATTGGTGCATCATTAATAGCAGCAAGAAGTTGAGGACAATCACCTGTTATTTCATGTTTGTCTAATGTGCTCCTTTGGGAATTTTTCCAGGTTTGTCATTTTACTTTGTTCCCATAGCAATTATATTACTACCCTGGAAAAAAATGGAATAGGCTGCAAAGATGACCTTCCCAAACTTTTTTTTTTTTTTTTTTTTTTTTTTTTTTTTTTTTTTTTTAAAGGAGTTAGAAATAGCATTTCAAGATACTGGAATGTTGATTTTTTAAAAAATGCCTACCATCAAAGTAGTTACTTTAAAGGAATGATTCAACATCATTATTATTAGAAATTACAGAATGACTAATGTGATTTTTTTTTTTTAAATTTTATTTTTCTTCCCCTTTATATTCTTTAATATTCACTGTGGAGGCCCAGGAATACCCACGAGTGGAAGCAAGGCTGGAAAGTTTGCTGAGGAAGCATCAGCATGTTTGCCACAGTATGTGAGAGGCAATTATGTGGGTTCAGGGTAACTTTTTTCTTAAATATTCTATTTTTGTTTTCTTGTGGGTGCTTTTTTTTGTTTTTTGAGGGGAGATTATTTGTGTCTTAGAGCAATATCAATGAGATTTTTTTTCTGGAAAGGCACAGAACCTGAAACTCATTACTCATTTTTTTAAAGGATGTGAAAGTTGAGGAGGTGTCACTGTGAACTTAGTTTATGACTATTTTGTGCTTGCCCTGGACATTTATATCTGCTTCTTGGTTGTGCCCCAGCTGTGCATCCTGCTGGGGGATGTGATCACACAGGACCACAGAGGAGTGGTCTGGAGAGACTGAAATGTCCTGCTGTACAAGTGCTTTGTGCTGTCTGAGCCTATGCCAGCTCTGATGTACTTGTGCAGTCTGCAGGTACTAGAAGTAGTGGTAGTTGCCATTTGTTATGAAATGAGCTGCAAAAACACAAAAGGTTTTCACTGAATAGAGGATAGGATGCAGAATTATGTTAGAAGGCTTCCAGCTGCTGAGGCTTTTCTACCTTTCTCCCCTTGCCCTCTCCTCCCTTCTCCCTTGAGTCTTTTCACGAATGGTTCTGAGTTACGTAAGTAATAAGCTCTACTGAAACATAAGGGAATAAATTAATAATAATTTATCAAGTTGATGGAAGAGAAAGGAATGAATCCAGGGATGGGAAAAATTAATATAATACCAGAAAAAAGGAGGTATGAGTAGAAAAGTTAATTGAGGCTCTAGCTGTTAGAGAGGTGAGCATCCTTTTCCAATTCTAGAAGAAGAAAAAGACACAAAGATGCCAAAAGGCTTTAATTACTCAACTGGTTTCATTTTAAAAAGCAATTTTTTATAAGTGTGTGTAAGTTTAAAACAAAGCATTGAAAAAACTGCATGTTGCATTTTATTTATTTCTTTTTTTTCCCCCCTACAAAATAATACAACTAAGGCCAAGAATATAATAAAACTATTATTTTATAGGATCATACAATGTTTTGAATTGAAAGGGACTTTAAAGATCACCCAGTTCTAATGCCCTTGTCCTGGGCAGGAATACCACCCACCAGATAAACTTGCTCAATGACCTATCCAACCTGGCCTTGTACACTGCCAGGGATGATACAGCCACAGCTTCTCTGGGCAGCCTGTTCAAGTGTCTCACCAGACTCACAGGAAAGAAATTCTTCTGTGTGCCTAATGGAATTTATCCTCTTTCAGTTTGAACCTATTACTTTTTGTCTTTTCACTATAGTTCTTGATGAATGATTAATGTAATTTTTAGCAGTTAGGTTTACATAAAATAAATTATCACTTTGGATAACTACTTAAGCATTTTCACATTTTCAAAATTGTTGAACAATTTCAAAATTGTTGAACAGTTTCTTTAACATGAGGACCATGAATAAGAGAAATTGCACTGCAAATTTATCTTAAAATAGAGATAAATGGATCTAAGGAGTTTGATTGCTTCACACTATTCCTGAATTTGTTTTGAATTTAGCAAATATTTCCATCTTGTGATGCTCCCCTGATGGATGGGCACTGCCTGTTGATATTATTATATTATTAAGCCTGCTATGCTTCATGACGTGCTTCATACTCATGGAGCAGAGAGTGGGAATGGGGATGCACTGCACTGCTGCAGCCAATAGATTATGATGCAATTCCTTTCTGTGGCTCAGTAAGCATGTAAGGACATTGTACAAAGGTGGAACACACTCCACAGAAGACATTAAAAATCTCTCCTGCCCTATGCTTGACGATGTGGATTCAACAATTTCAGGGAAGGTAAAAAAACAGACTGGGTCTTCAGCAGACCAAATTTGGTGCCCAAATAAAGTGCTCTGTTGTGCATCACAGGCTAGTGCCCACATCCTTCCCATTTCTGTTGCACTGCTTTTTTATAGGTCCCTCAGCCAGTAAATAGTATGCTCCACATTTTTGCTGCCCACATCCCATTTAGGATCTAAATTTTAAAAAATGAAGCATTTGAGAAGCTGTAATCTTGTCCAAGTACTTGCTACTGGTTGCATACTTATTACAATTATTTCTTATTGTTATTATTATTTGGGGGAAATTATAAATTACCTAAATCTCCAATGTACAAGTTTTCTACAAGTACATAAATGTGCTCAGGAACACTGTAATGGGGAAACTAATTTGAAAAGAAGTGGGAAGAGAATTTAGGTGTAGTTAAGTAGCAAATGAATGTCAGCTGAACTGGAGGTTGTGAATAAAATGAAAGGATGGGAGCAAGAAAGAAATGGTTATTTACTTATGAAAATTGCTGTCCTTCTATTTTGTACAATACCTGAATCTGCTTATTATTTCCTATAGCAAAGACTAATATTGGCTTTTTCCCTTCTGTTCTCCACCCCATCATACCCTTCTTGTCTTTGTTTTTTGCTTATGGAGTTTTATATCCTCTTAGGCTTTCATATAATTCTGTTTACCTCTTGTGAAATAGGTTTCTGTGGGCTTATTTGAAAAGCCAGTTCTTTCTGTAACTACAATTGCATAGCAATAATCTCCTTTAGGTGGAATTCAGGGTATTCAAATACTCTTGTAATTTTATTAATCAACTTTTATAGCCAGATTATAGCAGAATTTCTACTAATACCTTTGTATTAGCTATTGAACTTGTTTCAGTTGGCTGTACTTTATCCCTGTAATTGCAGTCTTTTTTTAATAACCTCATTATTTTGTAGCTTTGTCCTTGTGATAGCCTTACTCTTTTTTTGAATTTCTGAAATATTAACTCCTGCTGTATGTCTGAAACATTTGTGTGAGATGTCATGTTGTCATCCTTGTTACTGAAGTATTACTAAAGTTTTAAATCCACTAATCTCATTGCTTCTAAATACGATCTACAAAATAAACATAGGTTCTACTTCTTCTGGTTTGTTGGTATGTATGCTTGTGCAGAGTAATTAAAAGTTATCTCCAGTAGCCAGCCCTCAAGAACTGGGTAATTGAAGCCTTTCCCTTCATTTTTGTTGGTTTTAGTTCTGTCTGATTTGTAGGAAGTGGCTGAATACTCTCCTCTGGCAAAGAGTCTGTCCTCTCATTATGTGCCAAATATCTAATGTATGTTTTGTTCATGAAGGTGCTTCCAGAGCATTTCTTCTGCTGTAGAAACTAAAAAAAAGATAAGACCATGCAAATGGCCATGAAGGGTTCAAGCATGAATTTGAGTGGTCTTAAAAAACATTATTCAATTTATCAATAGAATTTGTATTTAGTGTCTGTTGATCTCCAAATTTTTGTCACCCGGCTCAGTTGTGTCCCCTCCCAGGACCTTGCCCACTGCCAGTCCCTTGATGGTGGGGGAGTGTTGAGAGACAGCACTGATGCAGTGCCAGCCCTGCTCAGCAGTAGCAAAAGCACCAGTGTGCTGCCAGCACCTTTCTGGGTACCAATGCAAAGCACAGCACTGAGAGGACTGCTGTGGGAAAACGAGACCCATCTCAGCCAGACCTAGCATGCAACTTCTTTAAACAGAGGGATCATCCCCTCAAAGATCAATAGCATTGGGAGATGGAAGAAGACAGAAATCTCTAAAAAGAGAATAAGATGGACCTTCTTGTTTTCCATCAAAATGTTCTCTTCTAAATATCACCTTTACATTTTCATTTCCTTCGGTTTTCAAAAATGAAATTCAAGCTGCTTATCCCCTAAAATATACTTAACAATGAGGACTATGTATGAATCAGATCTTTGAGAATTTTAGCAGTGCTCTTCAAAGGTCACCCTTGCCTTCTTGTTTTTAAAATGTTGCATCAATTATTAGGATGGAGACAGTACTGATGTAACTGTTTGGACTGAGTCACCAGATTAATTGTCCTTTGTTACTTCAAAGTCTTTGAGATACTTAGGTGGTTGAGATCTTCAGCCTTACGGAGAATGCTGCAAAATGGTTCTCAATGCCAGTGCTGGTGAGGACAAGTGTGAGGTCAAATGTTTGGCTCAGGCCACTGTTCTTCTGTTTTTGGAATTTAGTGTAAATTAGAAGAAAATTACCAGGTACTCTACTATCTGGGCTAAACCCAGACATGTCATTTCCAGCCGTATGGCTGTTCTCTTCATGGTTTTTTTGGAACTGTTGGGTTTTAAGGTTGATTGGGAAGACACATATTCAAGTCAGAAAGTTGAGAGGCAGCAATAAGATGTTACCACAATTTTTACCATCATGTGGTATTTTTCCCTGCCCTTCTGATTAAAGCTACCTCCAACTTACAAAGCACTCAAAATACTTACTACATGTCCAAACTGAAACTAGCCCCCAAGTAAGTCTTCCTCTCACTTGTCTTTCTTTGCATTTCAGTAAATTACAACTTCATTCACTATTTTCATTATTTCACTTTCACCTCTCTCCAGATACTTACAAGCTCTAAATCCACTTCTATTTCTTTTCAAGTAATATTTCTTTGAGAAACAGAATCATAGAATTATCCACATCACTGGCAGGGAACATTTCCATTATGTATTGATTTTTTGCATATTGTTTTCAGTCCTTAAGTAATATGAAGGTTTATCTTCCAGAAAAATCTTACATTGGTTAAAAATATTTGTATCTACTGCTATTGGATACCTTCAAGAGGGTGTGATTCAGCTAGCATGTAGTCAAGGAAGGGTTTCTGTGAGCTGGTCAGCAATCAATACAAACATGAGGCTTCTGAATTGACAGTTGTCACTAGGAGTGGTACTAAATAAACCTGATTCCCTTTGTTCAGGTTTTTCTTCTCCCTGGGGCATGCCTGACCATCAGGGTGCTATTTATCACTCTCAGTTTCATTTACCATGGCAAATAAAGCAGCCACAGCAGCAGCTGGGGGAGATTTAAATTTCAAGCTGGGAAGAATGACAGGTGACTGGGGATAGTAGAGCAGTAATCAAACACATGGCAACAAGTGTGCCATGTACTTGAAGCTGATGCTGCATGACAGCATCTCTTTTGGACAAGCAACTAGTTATCAAAGTTGCAGCAGTAGAAATCTTCATGCTTTCTCATGCAGAAGGACATTTTTCCATCACTTAACTGCTATTTTAACACACTTAAATGAGAATTTAGAAGGCAATCAGCAAAGGGTCTGTATAATAGATTTCAATTAGATCCCAGTATCAGGCTAAGTCTGTAAGTCTGTTAGGGCTGTAATTAGGTTTTATATAAAGGATTTTGTGGTTTTGCTTTCTTTGGGATGTTCTGGACTGACATTCTGGCTCTATTTCTTCCCCTATATTTTATAATGGTCTACACATTCTGAGAGGTTGATACAGATAGCCATTCTGAAAATCAGCAATGTGTATATTGGTGATCTATGTTAACTCGGTAAATTACTGGTTCTTACAAAAGAATGCAATTTTCCCCTGTGGGAATTAAGAATTAAAAAGTGTCATTGCTCTTCTGAGGATAAGGCTGGGTTATCTATCAGTGCCAATTGCTGAATCAAGCCAACTAGCCAAGTGTTAGCAAATTATCTTTGGAAGTTATTTATACTATCACTTTGTCAAGTCTGACAGAGAAGTCATTTATTTAGCCATGAGTATGTGATAGCAACTTCTATTTAATTTCTTTCCTGTGCAGTGTGGACCTATTACAACCTAAATTCTCTGGTGATATTCTCTAAAATGTGCAAAACTAGCACAGACTCTTGATTAGATTCCACTGGCCTAAGGACAAAAAGAACCTATTGCTTTTCCCTGTAGCATGTTTCTCTCCTTATGCATGCATGGCTTTTCCTAGTCCAGCAACCTTTGGGACATTAAACACACCACCATCTGGGCCTTTCTTATTTCAAATGCTGTAGCTACAGAATATTTTTAATTTCTGATTATTTCCTTTGAAGCATTTTTGGGTTGATTAAACACTTTTTTTATCTCCCAAATACGTAGTCAGATAAATATTGCATGTTTGAAAACCAGTAAGAAATTGATGAAATTAATGCGGGGTTTGGTATGTAGTATTTCAGCAATGGTATTGATTGACAGGGGGTGTCTAGCTCTGCACTGCTCTGGCATGGGTTGTTCAAGCACAACATGTAGTGGTGGACCAGGGAATGGGGACTTGCTCCAAGGAAGTAACACAGATGACAAAGACTACATTACCAGACAGATGTTATTTGGTGTTTAGTTTCATTAGTATCTAAGTATGAGGGTATGCCTAAAATAATTTTTAAAGCCATCTGCAAGAATTTTGTTTTCAGACTGCAGGACTTTCAGGATCTCTGAACAATAAATGAGGTTTAGTTGTTGAATATTTTCTAGAATATTAAATTGAAATCGATGAAACAATTGTTTTATATGATGTATATTAAAAAGTATTAGAAAAATAACTAAGCTGTTTTGCACCAGGAATATTGTCTTTTGCTTAGCTTTTAGAGGCATTTCAGAGGCTTTTTTCTCCTAAAACTATCTGTCTGTAAACTGATGCTTGGGTAGCTGAATTCATTACGATAAAAAAGGGTGTTTGGTTCTGCTTGCTTAGCTGTTGTAAAATGAAAAATAAGCACTCAGTATCTGTTCATTAAGAGAAGAAATCTCAGTAAAATATAATCTTTTGTTTGCTGGCAAGTATTTACTAGTTTCCTGTGGGATGCTTGCTTGTATTTTCTTATTTGTTAATTAATGGACATTAAGATTTTAAGAGCCAGCCCTCAAATATATTAAGTATAGGCTTGTCATTTGTTTTCCTGGGAAACTGAGAATCTAAATAAATATGAGGGTCCAATACTCCATAACTGAGACAAGTACTACAATTAAACAAAGCAGGATGGGTGGGAGAGAGAAATGCTGACAGGGAAGCTTAGGGTACTGATTGATTCCCTCCTAATTAAATGAGAAAATTGATAATTTAGTCCTTTGCTACCAGGTTAATTCACCAAATCTTCCTTTTTAGATTCTGTTCTTGTAATAGGAAAAAGCTGAAAGGCAATTCTGGTTGCTGACATTTTCAAAGCCCCAAAGAAATTCAGTCATTTGAACTTCCTTCTGTTACCTGCAAAAGAGGCTGTATGCCTGCAGTTGTATGCAGACCTATGCACAGGAGAAGCTTAGTTTTGTGAAAAATTTTGGGTTCATTTTATCATTTTTTTTTTTTAGTTCTGTGTATACTCTGATATTTTCTTAGGCAGAAGTTTTGTGGACAAAAAGGGTAGGTTGGTAGCAGAGGATAGAATTTTGTGTCTTCGAGGCTGTAAAGTTTATCTGGTGATTCTTCTGGTTACCTGTCTTGATGCTGTATTTCCAAAGAGTTTTATCTGAGCTGCAGAAACAGAGAGCTGTTAGCAGAATGGCAGTGCAGGACTTATGCCAAAAGAAAACACAGTAAGGTGATTTCTGTTTTTTCTAAGACATACCTGTGCCACCAGATAATTTGTGGAAGTGGCAGATCAGAAGGAATAATAAGTATCCTCCAAAACATAACATACACATAACTCAGTTTCAAATGCCCATGGAATGAAATTTAAGTGTGACTCTAGATGGAAATCTCAGCTAAAATTTGTGCTTCATTTGGAAGAGGCCCTAGACAACCTGATAGACCCACCCCTTGCTATTTATAATTGCCTGTGCTCTGATACAGCCAAAAGCGTATGCTGATTTTCTTCATTACAGGAACTTCTTGTGGAAGCAGATTTTGCCTGAACTCCAGGATGGACACAAACAAAAAGTGTACCTTATGCTGAACAGTGGTTGCTGAGATGTGGCACTTTTGGCTCTGTATTTATTCCCAAGTTCTTTGGTGACTAACTTCCAGAGTGCTTACTTGCCTCCCTTCCTTTCAGACAGAAACAGGCGTCTGACTTGTTTTGAAATGTAAGTTTCTGTTTCTTTGCCATATTTTTAACTCAGCAGTAACTAAGCAGAGCCTCAGTCACATGTCTCAGTGTCCCCTAATAAAGTCCCACAAAGAATGCAATGCTATAATAGAAGTACCTAATTAAGCTCTCTGGCTAAAGGCTATTTCTATTGAATTCATACTAGCACTGCCTGCAGGACAGACTTTCCTGGGGAAGAAGAAGCCATACATATGTGGAGAGGCAGCCAGCAGGGAATCATCTTGGAAGGAGAGGACCTAGGGTTCCAGGGTGGGACCTTGGGGATCTGTGTTTCATGTCTTCAGAAGAGCTGACCTTTGTGTACCATCATATTTTATGTTCAGACTGCAAGTGTGACCCCATAAGCCTCCCTCTTCCAGTTAATATCAAATGTGTCAAATAGCTGCTTTTGGTCATCAGCTCAGCTACTGCCTAGAGATTGCAGCTGCTGAAGTTGTACTGAAGTGTTAACTTTGATTCAAGGTTTTGTCAGAAACATGTATTATTTTTTATAGGATTTATTACCAAGAAACAGGTCACAACTGATACTCTCATTTTCTGAAAAATTCAAGCTAATTTGCCAAACGTCATAGAAATGCACTAGGATAATAATTTCTTTATTTTTTTAAATTTTATTTTATTTTTAAGTTAAGATCTAAATAAATAAACAGCTTCATCAGCCAATTGTAAAATAGTAGTCTGGGATGCATAAATGTTTAGTTTGGTATTGGGTCAGAAATGTGCCTTAAGATGTGCCAGAATCTGAGGAGGTTCTGATAAGTGAAATAAAACAATGAAGTTTTTTTTGCTTGTTTATGTGAAAAAGTGCTTATTTTTAAATTCAGTCTTTCCATTTCTCTGTTGGGAAAATTCTCAAAATATTTTTCTCCAAGATACAAATACACGGGTTGATATTTTGAACAAGTGCTGGTTCACCATTCAGGTAAAACTCAACATGTGCCAATGTGCTATGCTGTTCTTTCCTACTAATTCTGCCAGGAATTACAATTTTTTTGTAGAAACCTACCAACAACTGGGCCAATTTTGAAATATTCTCTTTCTATCCTAACATTAGTTCAATGTGTTGCTCTTACTGGAACTGCCAGCTGATGATTCATCCCGTTTTTCTTGTTAATTTTTACTTCACTATTCTTTCACTCTTCCATAGATTAAAATTTTATATAAATGCATAGCATACTGTTAGAAATTTTGACTCAAGGCCCATCAGCTTTGCTGTCAAAATAAAGTGACGGGGGAGCATGAAATCAATAGATTTGAAGTTTTTTGCTTGGCAGGAAAAGGGTGGCCAAGTTAAAAAAAACCAAAAAACAAAAAATCTTTCTTATTCCTACTCCCTTTACACCAGGTCACTGCCCATTTACAGAATTCTGTTGCAAAGAATGGGTTCATACAGGGTAAGCTACCATCTGTGACTCTGTCCTACAATTCTGCTAGTTCAGCACTTAGACAAGACAACACTAGGCAAAGATTACAGCAAAGTCTGTTGTCTTCAGTACAAGACAATTATCCATTTCACTTAGATCTAGAGCTGTTGGTGCTTGTCAGCAGTTGTTTCTTTAGATGGCTGGTGATGGCAGTGTAGGAGGAAAGGAGTAGGATACTTAGGGATTGCTCCCTTAAGCATGACAAACTCACAAAGCTGCAAACACACAGGACCCTTACAGCTAATATTGATAGCTTCAGCTGGAGAGGGTAAGAGTATTGGCAGCTGAAAATGCTTAAGAGCTGTCAAAATCATGACAATTCTGAAGTCATTACCTTTTATTTTAATTTTTTAAAGCCTTTTATAAGTAGGAGCCTGTAAAATTTACTTTATGAACCTTTTTTTTTTTTTACTTTGGGAGCTAAAAATAATAGCTCCTTGAGCTGGGCTTTAAGTAAGACACATAAAATATTGAGACACTTGCAAAAAGCTGAAGCAATCAGTTTGACAGAGTTTGACAGGGACAACACCACCCTCTTTTCAGGGTTAGGAAAGCAGCCTGGGATCTGTTGCCCTTTAAATTGCAGTTTTACTGCCAGAGGGTATTGAGAAATACTGTTCTGGGTAGAGTGTGAAGTTTCCCATTGTGACAGGGAGTGACCTGGTGTGTCTTGTCAGTCATGCCTTAAATGAAAATCTGTGTTGTGACGTGATTTTTCTGCGTACAAGCTTGCTTGTTAACTCTTGTTTGTGTTTAAACCCATGATTGATGGGAGATTTCCTTCATCCATCCGTGGTCAGTTTAGCCTACCAAAGCAGTCATGCAGCTCCTCTCACTGAGGTTTTACAGTCAGAAGGGCTTTAGCAAGCATTGCTCAATGGAAACAATAAGATAAATGTGAAATTATTCTCTACCATGGTTCTGTAAAGCTTTTAGAAGTGTAGCAATGTTGGTTTTACTTTAAAAGGAGAGAGGGCAAAAAATTTGAGATAAGGTGATAAAACCCCTTCCCCTTAAAACCATGCAGATGCATCTTGGCCAGTCCTTCCCCTGGTTTAATTTTATTTTCTGTCTCCTGATTGCATTAATGACCCACAGAGGGTTTGATTCCTCTTTGCACCATCTTCATGCTGTGCTAATATACACAGCAGACGTTGCTTCTCTCCATTGTAAAGGGACAAGTACAGAAGCCTTCACAAGGCCATAATTCCAGAAAGGCAAGACAAATGAAGGACTGGAAATGCTGAAAAGATTCATTAGATCTGGACTGTATCAACAGTAGGAATAGGATGCAAACTGTTTTGGGAATAGAGGGCCTGTTAGAGAGAGCAAGAGAGTTACTAGCAAAGGGAAAAGTATATCTGAGTTGGAGAGAGGAAGAGGCTGAAGGTCTGTTGTAGTCATTATCCCTTTCTTCTTTGCAGTGAACCTGTATTTTTTGTTTTAATGTATTGCTTTCAATGCTTTCAATGCTGTTGAAGACTCACTGCTCTGCAGGCCTGGAAGGAGTTGTTCCTCAATGACCCCACATACCCTCCTGGTGTCCTTACAGCACATTGCTGTAGGCTGTACCTGCTTCCCAGAGGCGTTCACAGCTCTATAAAGCTTTAAAGAAAGTCACATGGAAAAGAAGCAATACTGCAAGATAATTTCTGGTGTGCAACTTGAGAGTTATGGCATGAAAATCAAGATGAAATATAGGCAGGATCTGTGCAAAAGATGCAGAGGAACTTGAGATTGTCATAGGGAGTGAGAAGTTGGGATGAAAGATAAGGAGTGACAACACTCTGGAAAGACCTGAAGGATAAAGATTGAGAACTGATCATGGAAAAAATGATTAATAGCTGTAGAGGCAGATGTCTTCACAGTTATATTTCCTTAATAAGAAAATGGAAAAGTTATTGGAAAAAATGAAGCAGAGAAGTGGGTGGCTTGACTAATATGCCAACACAATCTAGCTTCAGAATCAAAATTATTTTCATACCATGAAGATCCAGGAGATTAAACAGAGGTTTCATTTCAATCTGCAGATGTTTGTGTTTAAGCCAATGGTTTAAAATTATACCTGGAACATTAGAGCTTAGTCCAGTGCTTGGGATGTCTCCTCTTGTGAAAATTTGTCAGTGCTCAGAACTTGCCAATTGAAATAGTTGATTCCTTTCTGTTGTTTTGTTTGGCTGGAAAGCAGAAAAAAAGACTGGGGAAGGGAAATGGATTTTTTAACACATATAGGGAAAATTCCACTTGCTCATCCACCCAAAGCAAGTAGCTGTTTAGATAAGTTACAAACTTAAATATTTTCCTCAGTTATAACAGGAAGCATAGTCAAAGACCTTTTATACAGAATATTCATGACAATTTTATGCCAACTTAATTCTTGTGCTTGAATGCAGTTATTTTGCAGCCCTCAAAATAATTAGGGATTTTGTTCATCCTCTTGAATAAGAGGTTAAAAAAGTGGATTTCTTAGAACAGGAAATGTAGAATTTTTTCTTATTTTATTTAATTCTAAGTGAGAGGATTTCAACATCTGTGTCCTTTGTAAGTAAAAAGCCATGCAACTCTTTAGCCTGATGGTCAGTCTGATGGTTGTTCTGTAATTTAAAATCCACTCCATTTTCTAGAGTCTTTGACTAACTACCCCTAGTTATATTTTCACTTTTCTTTATGATTTTAAGGCTCACAAAGCTTTGCTGCTGTGAAGCTCATGGAACAATGTTTTAGCAAACAAGGCATTAAAACCTGCCTTTTTTGAACAGTAGAAGGCATGACACTTGTGCTGACAAAAATATCACTAGAGGATAAATGTATAAAGATGCCAGTGTGTGTTACATGGTGATTTTTGTTAAAGCTCTTTCTGCACAAATTACATATTGTATTACTTCTCCCTATGTAATATTAGTTCTCTTACTATCCTGGTTTTAATCTTGCAATCCAATAGCCAGAGACCAGATTAAAGATCCAAATTATGGGTGTGAGGATGAGGGATGGTAGGTACCTACTGCAGGTTGAAAGTGCATCTCTTTTGCTTTCTGCTAGACACAGACAGAATCTGGGAGATTAATTTTTCTATCCATAAAATATTTTTTTTAAGAGATCATGTAGAAAAGATAGTTTTGGGTTTCTTTAAAATTTTTTCCAGTGATACCACAGTTAAGTGGAATACAAGTAATTTTGTAGCTGACAGAAAGTTTAAAACAAAATATATTGTCAAAATTTGTATTGCATTTTATGGTTTATCATGTAAGATTACATAGATACCTAAATTATTGTGACTGTTATTACTGTTTGTTGTTATTATATTATTACAAGGATTTTTCCTGTGAAACTTGAACTGATTGTCCATGTGGTCAGATGACCTTCAGTGAAAAATCTTAAGAAGGAGGTGAACATTTTCAACAGAGAATAAAAAATGTAGACAAAACATAATTTGACTTGGAAGAGCTTTAAACCTGCAATTTAAGGCAGTGGAAAAAAGTTCTGTAATTGTTGTTTCCAAATATGTGAAAAAGAGTACAGGTTTTTATTCAAGCTGTTTTCACCAAAAAAAGAGTGGCTTCTTCTGCAAATATGATTCTGAACCATTTAAGTCTGGGCCAGATTTCATAGTTCAGTAATAGACATAAAGGATAGAAAGTATACAAGGAAAGACAATCAAAATTGAGAAAGTTAATCATGAATGTCACACAAACTTGGTGAAAACAGTTACTTTAACTTTTGCTTCTGCAGCTACGGTAAGTTGCTTTTACATTGATAACACCAATGAATAAAAATATATATTGCTCAATAGTAAACTTCTGTTTACTAGAGATAATTGGCTGGAAAAAGGTGTGTGCAAAAATTTGGTTGATTTTCAAAGGCTGATGTTCTGTGTTTTACAAAAGTACTTGACTAGAATATGATTGTGCATTTCTGTTGAGAAATATAACTGTACTGACCTTCTTCAGAATTCTGTGATGCACAGCCACAATTCCTTACTGTCCTTTCTTAGGCATTATGTAGTCTTATGTATTATATCAAGTTCCCAACATAATGCAAGTGAACAGATTTGAAGAATATAACATGATTTTATTTTAGTACCTTTCATTTTTCCATTGCATAAAAGCACTTTGGAAAGCAAGGAACTAAACTCTGGTCGTTGAGTCGCTGTGTGCCTTGAAATGAAACATCATTTTCCACTCAGCAATAAACTGCAGGGAAACTTGAGTACAAGAATAGAATTAGGGACAGAGAATCAACCGGGAATTTAAACAGCTCTGCTCAGTCCATCTTGTTTGGAGGTGTTTTTGCAAGAATGGCCCCATTTCCAGATGTGATATACACTTTACTGAGGTTCTAAGAGATTTGAAGGCATTGTTTTCTATTTTCAGGGTTTTTTTAGCCCTTGAGTTTTGGGGAGTTGACCAGCACTGGAAGTGTCAAGATACCTTGAGAGGTGTTGCTGCTAGAGAGAGTCCCAGCTGTGTTCAGAAGTGTTTGGAGTCTTGAAAGACAAGCAGTTCTTGTTGTGAATCTTCTTCCATTTGCAAACCACAGAGGTCTGAGATTCATTTATTTCAATCTAAGTCAGAAGTAATCATACTGAATTTAGTAGGTATGACTCAAAGACAAATCAGTGCAAATGAGATCTAAACTCAGCCTTCAAAGGGCTGAGTAAAGATTTTTTGAAATTCAGTGGGCTTGTCTAAATGGGAAATAAATGCAAAACATTTTAAAGTTTTCCTGTTCAATAGAGAGATGTGTTTTGCATGAGAGAAAAAATCTAAAAGAGGTACAAATTTTATGCACAATTATTTTTAAGTAACTGGGAAATCACAATTCTCTTTATTTTTGTCATTTTATTATTGTTATTTCCTTCTGGAGAAGTATAAGGTTCCTGAGTCATATGGATCTAATTTGTTCTTGGTTATGAGAATAGATTTTACATTCATTTACCAGAGGTAAATATGGACTCTGACCACTGTTAGAAAATATCTTTTGTGTTTTCTCATTAGCAAATCATCACAAAAATTACAGCAGCTGCAGTGCATCTATGAATTTGTAGGTATTGTTACCCCCTCTACAGGCAGTGGATGTTGAGTAGTCCACACATTCTGGATGCTGTGCATTTCACCTAATCTTAGCTGCCAGTCAAAACTCACTCAGAGAAGAGTGACACTTTCACATGGTGGCTCATATCAGCCTTTGTTCACGTGGACAGATCAGTTTTGGATGTGTATCTTTCTAGCTGGATGAAAGAGGGAGCCTTCACACTTGCTGTACACAAAAGGAACAGAGCAACAAAGAAACTAACCATTCTTGCCCTCAAAAAGAAAGAAGAGAAATAGATGCAATGGAGACTTTTAGGGTCTTTATAATGTTACTGAATTTCCACTGGAGGGTCCTCAGCTTCATCAGGGTTATGCAGAACACTAAATTTTATCCTGTGTAAGGATATCTGATTTTTTTCAGTATGGGTACTCAAAGGAATCTGAAACTTAACAAATGAAGTAACAGGCAATGTGGGAAACTTTAAGCTGTGATGTCTTTCAGTTTGATTTCTAACCTATATTTTCCCCAGGTATTAAACAGAGCTCTCTTGGAGTATTCTTCCTTTCTGAGGCTAGTGTTCTGTACACCACTGTGGCTATCTGGGTTAGTGAGGAGATCCTCAGTGTTAGCAGCAGTAGCATGAGTCTGGCCTTAGAGAGCAAGTCACAAAAGATTCTTTTTCTGGAAATGTTCTGTCACTAGCATAATAGACTCCAGTGGGTACTCATTTGATTACACAAGGTCACTGTAGAAAGGTATTTTCCTGTGCAGGTGAAGAATTACTTTTTTTGAGTGAATAGCATATAATCTTTGCCACCAAACTGCTTTGACCACTATGGTCTATATGATAAACTATTTATCTAAATAGCTACCCCACTAGCCCATCTCTATTAATAAATTGTCCTGGTCCATGCAAGATTACAACAGAGTAACACTACTAAAAATATAAGAGATGCATTAGGAAATTAAAAAAAAAAAAAAGTGGTGAAAGCTATTCTGTTATATTGTTATATTATTTACTTTCTAGGTATTTATTACCAGACAGGCGAACATATGACTGTAGATACAGAAATATGGAACCTTATTTTCATCCAATACAAAAGTGAAGAAAAAGGGAAAAGCAAATTTTGGTTCAATTAATACTTCTTTCCACAAGACTTTTTATCAGCCACCTTCCATGACCAACTTATCCTATTTCTCAATTGCCAGAATTATGTAGAATTTCATTCAGATGTAAGAATGATCAAAACAACCTAGTTTTGTATTCTCCCCATTCAAGGTCAGGACTTTTTGAGGTGCCCTAGAGTACATCCCAGTACATCTGGGAATCTAATGCAGATATAGGAATAATTTCAAGTGGATTGACTTCTTTTGAGTAGTTCCAGTTCATCTGGGCTCTACTGAGAAAGCAAGCTAGGACACTGATTTGTTCAAGTGTGTTTGCACTGGTATAAATATTCCTTTGTTACCAACCAATATTGTTATCATTGCATCTCCTTTTATGGTTTGAATATTCCTGTCTTTCAGTCTAAAATACTGATATAATCTTACCTATGCAAGCACTGAGGCTGAACCATCACAAATTGCTATATTCCTTTTTTCTCCCTATTTATCATTGTCTTTTAGCTATTTCTAATTCATATGATCTTATCACTAAGTCCATACGAATTAACTTTTCAAGATATTGAAATAGATCAAACTTTCACTTGCTTCAAATCATACTGTTTCTTGTGTGATTTCTCCAGTAGCTGCTTTTGCACATCCTAAGGCATTCATGTTCATCTGCAAAAACGATTACCTGAGCCTCTGCTCTCTATTTTTTTAACCTATCTAAATTTAATGAATCTTTTCTATGAAGTGTCACGACATGATTTCAAGATGGATAAAATGTTCAATTGTGCCCTTTTGTAGGTAAGGATTGTAAATGGGTGCCTGAGTGCAGCAGTTGAAATGCTGAATAAATGAGCAGTGCTTGCTGCCTCTCACTGAACCCCATTTAGTTTGTCAGTGCTCCACGTCAATGTAACAAGTTCAGATACTCTCTATTGCCATTTAGCAATTCCTCAGTCAATGATGATATGTCTAAATACAGTTTTTGCTTTCTGCATATGGTCTTGAGTTATACTTCTTCCAAGGTCTTTCTGAGTGCCTCATCTGAATACTGAATTTGTTAGTAAACCAGTTAGAAAAAAAGTTTAAAAAAGAGAAGAAAATGTTCAGGTTTTCCAAGGCTTTCCATGGTCTTCTGGCTTTTAACTTTATTTCACTATTTTTTTTCTACTGATTATGAGAATGTTGCAAATTCTTCATAATGAATTGCAATATCTGCATTTACACACAACTTCCCTGGCAAATGCTTAGAAGTACTTAATGTAGGTAAATTTGTCTTTTGTCCAGAATATAGTTTTTAAATACTTCTCAGAGTTGTTCTGTTTCTGAGAGTACAATGAAGCAGCAATTATCTTCCAGCATTCTTATGGTAAGCACAAGGCCTAATATGAACCTTCTGTGCTAAAACTCTGACTTGTCAGAAGGCTATGTCTTGTAATGTTCTTCGTAGGGAAATTATATTCACAAGCTGCATCTTAAGCATAACTGATGTAATTCCTTCTGCATGACACAGGAGCACAGTTCTAAATGAGTAAAATTAATTCATTCTAATATCTACTGATCTAGTTTACTGCTGTTTCTGTCACCCTAATGGTGTCTCAATCCATGCAGGTTTCTTTACCCTATTGCTCAATTTCTTGAGCCTGGAGGAAATGATCCTTGAATACCAGCCAGGTCTCTTGGAGCTCTCTTCTCACAGGATCTGTTCCTTTGGGATTCTTCCAAGAAGATCCCTAAAGAGGCTAAAGTCAGCTGTCCTGAAATCCATGGTTTCAATCTTACTGCCCTGCTTCCTCCTTGCCCATGCAGAACTCCAAAATCTCATGGTCTCATCTCTGACAAGGCCTTCCCTGCTTGTCACTCTGAGGCAACCAGCACCCCATTCCTGGTGGGATCCTCCACTACCCATCACAAGAAGTTGTCAGCAATTCACAAGAGCTTCCTGGACTGTTTGTGCCTTGTTGTGTTACTTCAATCACCTGAATGAGGAGTGATCTGGTGTGCTGATTAAAAAGGAATATAAGTCATAACAGTTAAAGTTGTTTGCTCCAGCTGGTTTCTGGTAATAAAGAAGTAGAATATTGAAGTGTAATAATAATGGAAGAAGTAATATAGAAAGTGTTGATATAAAGATGACAAATTAGCTGAAAAAAGCATATCTGAATAGATATGGCTAAGAGATGACTATGATTTTATGACAAGTTGAGAAAATATGGATGGGACGGATGTTTCTTTAAAGCTATCTTTCAGGTGATGTCTGTTTTCAAGTGGAACCAATTTGCACAGACCATGCTTTTAATATAAGAGAAAGACAGTTAATTTAGGGGGAAAAGGAGAATTTACCATGCACAGCAGGTTGTCTTGGTGATATTCAGATCTCACTGTACATGTGGCCCAATGCTCATGGGTCCCTCTGAGCTGTGCAATGAAGAAGAGTTTATCCCTACACATCCCATCACTCTGGGAGACATTATATGAGCAAAGCCAGACTTGACATCCAAGCTGGGCTGTGCTCCTCTTTTGTTTGCTCCCTTGACTCCACAAAAGACTCTCTGCTTTGCATAGGACTTCTGCAGAAAATTTGATCTTTTGGGATGTTCAGGTTTTTGCTAATTGCAGGTAAAACATCACATTTGAGCCCTTGTACATGAAAATACACTTGTTATGAGCAACTTTACTTCATGTAAGTAGCAGCAGGCTGTTTGCCTTGGAAAAGATTACCTGGCTGCAGGTTCAGAGGTACAGTCTGGTGCAACAGTAAGGACTCAGGAAATTCTGCTTCTGCCAGCCTTACCTAATGGCAAACAAGAAAACAGTAACTTCTACCAAGCTGTAGAAACAAAAAACTTCTACCAAGTTCTACCAATGCATTTAACTTCTTGATAGTTGTGAGTCCAGAGTTTCTATAATTTAATAAGTTTAGTGCAAGTTAATTTAATTTAATTTAATTTAATCAAAACTGAAAGATGGTAAGCATATGATTGATGAGAAGCCTCTAAAATAGATGTTCCAGACTTGACTACCTGACAGACTAGTAATTAAAATTTTTCTGATCTCTTAATAACAGTTTACATCCCATTACATGTTTTCTGTATTCAAAATTAAAACATTCCTTTCCCTAATTTATTTACTCCAGATGTACAGATAACAAATTCCTCTTGGTCTTCATTTTACTTGATTGAAAACAAGATTGACTTGTTTCATCTAAACTCACCTCTTATTATGGGCTGGTCATTGCTCAGAACTTACCAGTACTTATTCTTTACACCTGTTTTACATCTGATTTCGTTGTAACTAAATATGTGTTGTGAAAGCTATATTTTAAATTTGGCATCATATGACATTCATATTTATCTAATTCAACTAGAAACAGCCTGACTTAAATGCCTTTTAATCTTATTATTTTTTGATGCCTCTCTTTGGTGGTTAATGGCCTTATTATGATTAGCTAAGGTACCTTTGCTTCTCTCCTTCTCCTTCAGTTCTAGCTGATGCTAAAAATTGCTGTTATTTCTTCAAGTCAGGATCTTGTATTTTATTTTACCATTATATTTCTGTTTCTTTGTATTTCAAGGACACCTGATTATTCCTAGGTGTTATTCCATTTATCTCTTGAAAGAATTGACTTCATGGCTTTGTGTCATTGTCCAGTTTCTATTTTTTTTTGTTTTCTTGTTAAAGAAATAAATGGTAATAATGAAATAATCAAAATTATAAAATAATGAGCAAATTTAGACAATGAGAAAATTTATTGAAGGCTGTTTTTCAAAGCAATGTCACATAATGTTCCCTCCATACTTTCAAATCCTTTTCCTCTGTTCTGACTTTGTTTTTTTTCTGTGGTCCTCTCTCTTGTATCCCTGTAATTTTTGAAAACAGAAAAACCAATATGCTCTGTAGCACAGTGGCTGAAATTCTTCCTGGTTGATCATTTTGAGAAATAAAATGCCTCTGCCAGGAGATTGAGACTCACATTTGAGTTTTGTAACATAAGCCTCCATTTCAATAAACAAGAATAATATTTTTTTAGAGAATATGACTTCAGTAATTTTTTTAGTTGGGCTACAACAGCAACCAAATCTTCCAATTTTATTTAATACAGAAAAATTCAATTAGTTAGTAACTCTTAATGTTTTTCCACTTTCATTCCATGAATAAACACTGTCCTGAACTTGTCTTAGCTATTTCTGAAGCTTTCATGTTGAACAATTCTTTTCCTTTCTGTTTAATGTTTTGTTAAACTATATATCTCAGCAGGCAGCTCCTGAGTTGAAGTAGTTATGTTCAGGTCTTCTGGGTAATACAGAGCCTGTCAGTCAGAATGAAATCAGTGTAATTCTCTGTGTTGCCATGCAAATTCTAAATCCACTTAGCTAGGTTTTCCCTATTCTGTTCTTTAAAGACCAAATAAAATTTGTTAAATGCATAATGTGTTAGAGGCTCTTCAGCAGGCCAGTTTAGCTAGCAGGTATACATTTAGAAGGTAATTCTGCTCTTTCTTGGATATAGAGATTATAGTTTAGCTTGAAGATGAAAGACTAACATGAACTATATATTATGCTTGTATTTCATCATGTTGTGGAGATGATCTTAACCTTCTTAGAGGAGTTTGTTTCATAAACATGGCAAATCATATATATGTATTTTGAGTTATTTCTATGCCTTGCAGCAGAACCTGTTCTTTAAAAGTAACGATACGTTTCTCAATAGCAGCAACAACAAGCAAACAGAGCACTTGTAATGTCCTTCTTTTAAGCCATGTGGAATCTGGTACATGGGTAGCTGGCCAATGCAGGTAGGTCAGAAGAAGCCTCAGTTACCTCTGCAGCACAGCCAATTAAGACTCAGCTTCCTAAAGAAAGTTGGCATTGTCTTGCATGGGCTGTCTTATCTCTTCTACCTTTTGGTGCTGAATCTTGAGCAACAAAGACAGCAAAGTTCTGCTCTCCCTCAAGTGTAAGCTGGCAATAGAACTGGTTTTCTTCTAAAGCAGAAGTTTAAAAGCAATTTAGCAGATGTAGTAGGATTGGAGACAAAAAATGCTCCATGTTCTTAATTGATCTTGGAATTACTGGACTAGATTCCTGGCCTTTTTATTGATAGTTCAAAATACATAAATAGGTACAGTCAGCTTCCTGTTTTAATTATTTTGGAGCTGGATCATTACTGATAGTCTCAATTATTTAATTTTTGGGGTTCATGGAAAGCATATTGCTCAATAACATTCATATTTAATTAATTTTATCTTGAAAACCATTATAACTGACTCATTTTCCTGTAAAAATGTTTGTAAAAGCTGACAATGAGTGACAAAATCACACCAAGCCTTATGATGTGCGCAAAAATTATAAAAGATGAGTAGGAGACTGCTTCCTAATTCCTCTTGAAAGAAATCAGAGGCTGCTTCTATAATTTAGAGGTTAAATATTAGGTTTTTGTAAGACATCATGAATCCTACAGGGCAGAAAACCACTAATTGCAGTCGAATTTTGATACATCTGTTTGAATGATAAACAAAAAAATTCTATTCTTTGGGGCAGTCAGTTCTGTCATAACCTTATGGGTTATTTCGAGTGTGCAGGGAAGAGAGTCCTTATTTCATATAATGCATTATTACTACTCTGAAAAATGAATAATTCAGTGATGTTAATTTTTTCAGACAATTTCTCTCTGCTTCTCCTAGGGGATAATTGTCTGAAAATGAAAAAAGTCAAAATATTTCTTACATAAGCACATGTTCTACTAGGTGTTTATTAGAAGAGTGAAGGTCAAGAAAATTAATTGTGAAGACAGAGGATAACGTTAGCAGGCCTTGTACTGGTTCTCAGGTCTTCTGATAATGTTTTCAGAAGTATTGGACCAGTATTAGTCCAACTAATGTTTTATCCAACCAAGAACCTTAATTCAACTGGAAACAAGCAGCATTTTTCTTGTTAACCATAGTGTTTTTTAAGTTTTTTCATTGATTAGGATTTTTTTAAAGGGAAGCCTAATGTAAAAAGGGGATTCAAGATCTTGATCATTATGGAAATTTCTGCAGGGAGACAGAGGCAAAGCCGAGATTCAGACTTGTCTGTAGTTTCTGAAGTTCTGTTTTATGTCCAAGACTATACTATAATCTTTCTGAGCACATCCAGGAGACATGGGGTCAGGTTATTTAAGGCAAACGATTGCCAAGTGTCCTAGTCAAAATTAATTACTTCTCCCTAGATATTACTGTATCATGAAAATTTCCTATCAGTGAAGAAAAAGAATTCTCAAGTAACTTGTGTTAAGAATGGACTAACCATGATTACACTTTATCAAATAGATGAGCATATGCCTATTTGCAAAGGCTCATCTTCATCAAAAAGCAGGTTAATACCTATACGATGTGAAGGACAAACTGTGTGTCATTAGCAAACATATTCAAATTTGAGTCTGTAATTCTGACCAGTTTTCTAAGTAGTGGAAGATGAATCACCTTTCTGAATCTGTGTGTGAATGATCTAAAATTTTAATTTCTTGCTTTCTGTCATGAGGTGTGTTTGCCTAGGAAGAATTAGGTGTCACCTTAAGACAATACATGCTTATCCAAGCAGCTGCACACAAAAGAGAAGTATACAGTTGCTCAGGTGCTGAAAGTTAAAGGAGCAGAATGCTATACAAAATATGAAGTACCCCCTTAGGTGGCACACTTCTGTCTCATGATGAAAACACTGAATGATGCAGAGAGATCCCAACAACATAAGAATGAGCATTATCCTCCAATCTGTGGGATAGTTTTAGCATGGCGATGTGATTTTAGTTCTGGATGCAGTGTGTACAGCATCCAAATTACTGATAATGGATACATGAGCTTTGAAGACACTTCTCTGAAATTACTGAGGAACAGAAAGGGCTGCTGCCAGCCATTCAGATGAATTTTGACACGGATTCATCAGTCAGAGATTAACTTCATCATACTTTCTGTTGAAAGTGCATATAAAAATTTCTTCAGTGTGTGAGAAGGGTCCACAGAAAGAGCTAAATGACTGATATTTTCTGCAACTTTCTTAAATGCTATTTTTAGTATATTTTTGTTAAAAATAAAATTTGAAACTGTTGAGTTATTTGTTTTATTTGATCTAGTAAGCATCATTGAACCTTTCTTCTCAGTGTTTGGTAGAAGAACTGAACACCACTAGGACTTTGAATCCCTTGGTAGAAGCAGTAGTTTAAGAAAATAGAGAATATGCAGAATCAAAATAAACAAGAGAGTTTCACAGAGCTTTAATACTTTCCCTTTCTTGCTACAGTGAATTTGCCTGAGTCATCATTGCAAGAAAAATTAGATTACTGCTACATTTATTGACGGTCTTCATTGTACAAGTTTTTTAGCATGTTTACTTGAAATATTGAAAGAGGGAAATGAGAAATGTTTTCATGTTCTTCCATTCCTTAGAACTTTGATGTGCTGGATGCTACCAGAAAGGGTATAATCACCTATTTCAATGGACAGGAAACTCAGTGGAGAAAGGGTCCAAAGCTTTCATGGAATTTTTCCTACACAAGTTGTCTCTGAGATTCCAACCAATATATAAGCCTATCTTGCTCCTGGGAATAATTCTCAACAAAAAAAAAAAAAACAAAAAAAAAAAAAAAAAAAAAAAAAAAAGGTGTGTGTCTACAAACAAGAATTCTTAGTTTTGACAAACAATGGAGAAAACATATTTTATTGGAAAAATCTCACCCAGGCTGCTGGCCACAGTACACAGACTGAAGAGGTTTGCTGCAGGAATTGTAGGTTGAGGCCTGTCTGTTTTATTCAATAGTCTCTGGGATGGATTTTTTCTACTAGGACCCTGAGGAACAGGGAATCTGCTACTTTAGGAGTGTCTCATCAAGATATAATAAGCCAAGCACATTTATTTTATTAGCTGTCCTGTAGTTTCCTAACTCACAAAATGAAGCTGAGTGCTTGTGCATGGACTTACCTGGGATATGTATTATCAAGACTAGACACAAATCAGCTGAGCCAAGGGACAGAAGCTAACAAACTACATTATAAGAATAGAACTTATTGTAGGGTCTCAAACTAACCTAGACCAAGACTACAGCATTACAAAATCCATGTGTAATATGTGAATCCAATTAATATCCTGTATTTTGCTTTTAAAATACATCATATGAAAAAGGCAATTCCCCAAATTTCTACCTTAACTGTCAGTCTCCCTAAATGTCACAAGATGGACAATCATAAACTAAAAAGAACTACTGGCATGTAAAGAATTTGTGAATGTAATAGCAGACATGACCAGCCTAGTGAGAATTGTTGTTTAACAGACATTCATAAACATTCAGCAAACAACCAAGCAATTTGTTTCATTATTGTGGATATTTGTACATTGGAGAAGCCAGTGTGACTCTGTGCTGTGTTGTGAAATTCTGTTTTAAAAAAATGCTTTCAAAGAATGTTTATTTCCAGATGTGTCCTCTACCATCAAGAGAGGAGTTGGAGCCTTCTCCTTAGACAGCTTTCCCATCAGGTTTGCAGGATTTCATTTCTGATAAGAGAGGAAAACCTGAGAGGAATCCTCAAATATGTATTTGGAGAAATCTTCAGATATGTATTTGACAATGTACGTAGGAAGGGTTTGGGTAGAAAAGAGAAACAGTTCATCAGCACAATGTGGAAAGCTATTAGGAACAGAAGCAGATAGACGCAAACATTGTTTTTAAGTGAATGGAAAGAAAAAAATCCTCAAAGTGAAACTAACAGTAAAATTGTTAATAAGGAAAAATATAATGAAAGCTAGGTGTAGTAATCTAAAAAATAACCAAAGAGAGAATAAAAGAAAGGTTTTTTAAACCAGAAACCTCTGCTTATTTTTTTTTTTCAGCTACAGTAGTATCAATAAAACATAAATGCAGAATTTGATTTTATCTTCTGTCCCCACAACAATACAAGCAAATGGAGGCACAAATAATTTTCAGTGTGTTTTAAGGGGCCTCCCTCTGATGCAAAAGGATCATTGGAGGAAAGAACTCCAAGATAACCACAAACAAGCTTGCAAACTAAAACTGAAGGATAGTATAAAATAATAGCAGAAAACTTTGATTCACTGTTGAGTGCTGGAGAATGAATCTTCTCCAGAATCATGGGAAATATAACTCCAGATTATTCCTGACATGTGCCTGAGTGACTAACTGGTCAGGATACGTTCTTGTTTCAGATTCAAAGCACTTAAGAGGCCAATAAATGAAGCTACACACAGACAGTGTACAGAAAGTGTGCCCTTCTGTAAAGCACACCCATTTGAAAGAACTTTTCATCATTCTGTTCATGCAGCATAAAGCAGAGGTCACTTGCTATTAGCTGGGCCAGTTCAGATTTAAAAAGCGCCCTTGAAAAAAAAATCATCCTGATCCCATTTTGCAAAGTGGATAAAATGCACAATGATACTGACCTCAGACTCAGATTAGCCTAATTTCATCTCATTTATTCTTGCATTGTTAAATTTGTGAAAAAAAGAAAAAGAAAGAATGAGATGAATGGCAGCTGTCACTCATCCTAAGCCTGGTAGACAATTTGAAATCCTTTTATGGCATAAATAAAGTATTCCTTGCCAGGCAACAGAAATATGTTTATGTCCTTGTAAAATAAACCAGGTCATTTAGAAGCATTATTAACAACCAAAGGATGTCAAGGATGGATTATTTGTGGTCTCACTAGACTTATATGAATATGAATGACACTTGCTTCCCGAATGTGCTGACATGCGGAACACAACAACAAACTTTCTAATCAGAACTACTGAACAAGCAGGTCTCAAAACATACAAGCCAAAAATGAAAATCAGTGTGAAAACTGATAGTCCTGAAAGAGATGCTCTTAGAGCTGTGTATGAGCTTCCTGATCTGGACAGCCTCATTTGTATCCATGCAATACTGCTGTCCTGAGTATGTAGGGCAAGCACTCTTTTCATAGGCTGGATTCACATTAGCATTCTGCAAGGAGCAAGTTGAGCTGATGGAGGTTCAGCAGGAAAAGACAAAGGGAAACTAGAAAAGACAGGTAATTTCTGTGGGGACTCTGTGGTGTGACAGTAGCTAAGGGATTGGGTAAAGCTTTGGACACCAGTCTCCAGCAGGTATTGGTCTCTTTCTGGTTTGTGGAGCATATATACCTTGTATAAATAACAGTCCTGGTAGAAGCTGTATGTTAAGGATTTTCTTTGCTTTCCACATATACAGTTTTGGCAACTCAAATGCACAAAAAATGCAAGTGGACATGGACTTGAAAGTAGCTTTTGAGCTGAAATGTAAAGTATGTCAGAACAGTCTGAGTCCTACTGCTCTTCTATGATGTTCTTGTATCTCCCTGGGCTTAAGGGGCAGCTTGTTGATTTATGCTGATGGAAACTGCATAAATCAGGGCTAGATCAGCATGGTGACAGGAGGCTGTGCCTGCTACTCCTGCTGCTACCTGTTTTGGCATCATCATGCTGAGTGATGGGCAGGATCAGCTCAACAGAATTGGCCTACAGCTGGGAGAAAAGTAAACTCTGAGCATGGATCCCATGACACACCAGCAGCTTTTCAGTGCTCTGGCATCCCTGACAGGGAATTGACTGACTGAAAGGCCAAACAGGGTTTAATTGCATTATTGCTAAGCTGACTTAAAAACAGGATGTGAGGGAGGGAGAAATGGAGAAATCTACATGGTACAGATGTGTTTGTATTACTGAGAACCAATTTTCTGAATACTTTTTAATCTTTGAGCTTTTAAAGAAAATGTAAACCTAGATAAATAAATGATTAATGAATCCTTCTTCTGATTTTACTTTTGTTTTTCTTCCTTTCACCCTTCTTTCACAGATTTTAATCTGTTCTTAATTTATAAAGCTTTAAATTTAAGACTTCTTACCAAGTTAACTTTCTGTAAGATCCCAAAGAAATTAGCTAATTAGATTTTGCTTTGAATAGTAGTGTATTTGAATGTTGTATACTGTGAGCTACAGGCACATATGTTTTCAATCATTAAATAATCTTGAACTTTGCAAAAGCCTTTAAGCTTGGTAATAAATACATTAATACACTGGCAGTTAATTAAATGCATTCCTGTTATCATCATAACCACTTGAACTGAAGGCTATAGATTCTCATATCTAAAATTACCCTTCCATGGCCTGACTTAATCAGAAGTTATGTCAGTAAATGTTAAGTGAATATATATATATATATATATATATATATATATATATACACACTTCAGTTTTTTGGCCAAGAGCAGGATTAAAATAACCAAGTTAATGTACACTGGACAAGATTCTGTGTCCTTCTTGTGTGGATTTAGGCATCTACAGCATATATAAAGGGACAGAATTGTGCAAGGAAATGTGCCAATCTCTCAGGCTCATAAGTAAAACAAATTTTTTATTTCCCTATCATCCATCTATGCATGTATGTATGCATGCATGCATGTATGTATGTATGTATGTATGTATCTATCTATCTATAAAATAACTCAGCAAACTTCAATGTTATTGTGTGATAACACTTTTGTTCTTCATAACACATTCCATCAGCAGTGTCATGTTGGTTCCACATAAAAAGTCTGACACGATACATTAAAGGGAATTAATTTTAATTACTTCACAGAAGTGTGATGACTTACTCTCACTTATTATAATAATATATAGGGGAATCTTGAATAGGGCATAAAAATATTTAGTCTTTATTTCTTTTGTAACCCTTTTATCATGTCAAAGGACTGCAAGCACATCAAAGGTATTAATTTACACTGACTTTTTTATATTAGTGACAGTGCAATTCAGGGGAAAGGTGTCTTTGAGGATATTAAGTATGTTGCCTTAGTGTTTTGGAAGGAGGCTGATAATCAAATTCATGCACACTAAGTTGATACCATCCCTGTCTGGTTGGTATATTGAAATGCCCTGGGCCAAATGAGATTTGATCTGGTATTCCACCTGGAGTATTGCATCCAACTCTTGGGCACCCAACATAAGAAGGACATGGACCTGTTGGGACAAGTCCAGAGGAGGTCACAAAGATGATCAAAGGACTGGAGCCCCTCTCTTGTGCAGACAGACTGAAAGAGTTGGAGTTTTTCAGCCTGGAGAAGAGAAGGCTCTGAGAAGACTCTTTTTAGGCCTTTCATTATATAAAGGAAGTTTCTGTGAAAGAATTTGGAAAAAAAGTTTTTTCCAGGGCCTTTAGTGACAAGAGACAATGTTTTTAAACTGAGAAATGTTTGTATTTAGACTGAATACAAGGAATGATTTTTTTATGGTTTTGAAACACTCGAACAGGTCTCCCAGAAAAGTTGTGGATGCTCGTTCATTGGAAGAGATCAAAGTGAGATTGGACAAGGGCTTTGAGCAGCCTGAGCTTTTGAAAAATGTTGCTGCCCATAGCAGGGGTTCTGCCCTGGATTATCTTAAATGTTCTCTTCCAATCAAAACCATTTCATGATTCAAGGTAGACAGCAGCTGTTGGCTGAGATAAAGTTTATAGATTTTACTGACTATTGTTCAAATCTCCATTGACTGCAAAGAAATATATATATATATATATATATATATATATATATATATATATATATATGTATTTTCTTTCTGAGTTGAATTCTACGTGATTGATTCTGGATAGGTGCAAAGAAACTGCAAAAATGTCATTGTAAGCCTGGTCTGTCTGACAGATCCCAAGGTGTGCCTGTCAAATGGGGCAGATGTGTACAGTGGGTTGTACCTTAATACAGGTGCCTCCAGTATTTGGACCAATACAAAGTTCCAGGGTTACCACTGCTCCAGTTTTCCATCATACAGGAGAAAAGAGGGTGTAGAAATTCATTGCAATTTTGGAAAATCCTCTGTACTGAGGAGGAATGTGGTGAGACTAATGCACTCTCCTAAATGTAATCTCCTTACATTGACCTTGAGTCAGAGAGCATTTTTACAGTTAGGGAAACAAAATTTATCTGAAAGCTTTCCTGAAAAAAACAATTGTATTCCAGCAGCATGATCTTGCCAGAGGCCATCTTTAGTAACATCAGATTGGAACAAGTGTGTAAATCTGAAGAAATTTAATTTTTTCAGCATAATCCTATCAAACTCTGCATAGGCTTGAACACCGGAGAAGTCTCTCTTTTCTGCTTGCCGCAGGCCTGGATATTGTGCTCTCTTCCCACAGCATACAACAGAGTGGGGTGTAAAAAATGACAGAGAAAGTCATATTTGAGTATAATCTGAGAGAAGTCAATAAGATAAGATTTGTTATCAGTGTGCATTTATTAATGTTGTTTTAATTTTTCACTGTGGGAGTCTAGCTGAAATGTAGATACAAAACTCCCATTAAGACAGGCACCAGTTTGATGCATATTGTGATGCCCCATTTTTTGATAGGCAAGCTGATGTTATTTATAAAACAAGACCTTTAAAAGTAAGGCATGAAGACATGTAAATTGAGGAAATATTTGTTTTTCACGTTTATTAGTGAAACTGCTTTTCCTTTACAAATATCCTTGATTCATTCCTTTCCTTTCCACTTGACTTTGATAGGGAAAATACTAAAAGTTTTGATGGTGTATGGCTCATGAAATTTTTATAAAAGCTTGAAAAACTGAAATCAGATTTTTAGCTGTTAGACCAAAGAGAAAACAATTGACCAAGCACTCTTATCAATGCAGGAAGTGGTGGTGAAAGCAATGAGAGATGAAAATGCAGAGGATAATTTCTAATCCTTGTCATATGCTGTTTAAACTCGAATTACCCTAAAGCAAAATCGTTCCTATGATTTCAAGAAACAGTCAGATCCATATTTCCTGTATCTGACAAAAAATATGATGCACTGTCTTTGAGTGTTTGTGTGTGCATGAGAGAGCAAGTTTTATTCAATTTAGATTCTTTGCATTAGAATAACCCTACAAAGTACTTCATAAGATGGGTTAAACTTTTAGCATCACTTTGACGAATCAATATCTTAATTTTGCACAAGGAAAAATGGAAACACAGTAAGTGAGGATTTGTCTTCCTGAGTCTGCAGAAAACTGCAGCAATCCATGGGAATGATTTCTTTTGCAGAGACTTTAATTTTCCAGACCTGTGGGTTTTTAAAGCTAGACTTCTTCTTTCGTAGGTTTTTAAACGTTAATAAAATCAATCTTTAATATATTGTTTTTGAGAGTACTGTTAAAATGGTATTTCAATGTCTTCTTAAAAATGTATTTATGCCAACAGAAATTCGTACTCTAAAAATGCACCACAGCTGGATTCTGGGAAGGTGCACCAACTGCAAGTTTGCATATGCAGAAAAATGCTGTATAGTAGGATCTTGACACGATGAATATGATAGATTAAAAAGTTTCTCTGTTTATGATGGCAGAAAAAAAGGAATAATTTTATGTAGCTTTTGTTTAGTCAATTGGTCATACTCTGGTACAGTAAAGAGCTGAAAAAGTGCTACCAAACAAGAACAAAATGGTTCTCTTGTATTAATACCACATTTTTTTTGTCCATAATTTAGTTTTGCCATCTACTTTTAACTTCTTAAACTGATCTCTGAAATAGTGTTGTTCAGTAAAATAAAAATGAGAAATTCCTTTTTGCATTTATTTAATTTTTAGATTAGTAATGATAATATAAATTTTTGATTTGGTAGTGACTCATAAGCAGTAGCAACTGAAAGCCACAGATGAAATTAATTATGAGGGTTTTTTTTTTTTTAAATAGGATGGGTATTGTCACCTGGTGAATTTTACTAGATGCTATAAAAGTTATTAATTTATCTTTAAATAATTTTCCCATGGTCTTTAGTTTAAATAGAACTAGTTAATCGCTTTAGCAACCCTTCTATTATAGGGGAACTCCTTCAGTGGTGTATAGCTTGAGTACAAAAATAAAATTGGTTGTTTGGGATGAGATGATGAAAAAGTTTCTAATGCCTGCCATTTAATTTGTAAATGTAAAAAATGGGATATATATATATATATATATATAAAAAAAACATAATATATTATTATATAATAAATATATGATATATGATATATAATATCATTAATTTTTATTATTTTCTATTATTTTCCTGAGATGCCCTATGTAGTATTTAGTTATGTTTAGCCATTATTTTACAGTGTTCAAAACCATGCAATCTCTGCTGACCTCTGTCTTGATCCTGACAGAAGGGACTCTGAAAAACCAGGATTATTTTTATTGTCTGTTGAAAAAACAGTTTTGCCCTGCCACATTAATTCCTTTTTGCATCTTTTTTTCTCTTTCTTTATCTCAGTACTCATGTCCAGTGGAGTTTGAATAAGTATTGGCAAAATGAACATGAAATTTCTGATACTACTATCAATCTATCTATGAAATAAAGTAAATTTATTATTTTGGAAATTGCTCTTCAAAAATTATGACAAAATTTCAATGACTTTTTTCTTTTCTTAGAAATTTTAGTTTTAAAATATTCTTCAAACTATTTGGTAAAGCTGTTCTTATTTCTAATTTTTTTTCTGAGTATTCTTGACAAAGAAATGAACTAATCTTATTGAAAACATTCACATTTGTAGTTTGCTTCATACAGTTTTTGTGTCTTTAATATGTATGGTTATGTGATTATGTTGTCAAATATGTTTCTGAGATGAGATGTAATAGTGAATGCAGATGGTATGTCACTCTTAACAGTTAGATGTTCTTGAGTCTGTTGTGAAGACTCTTATTGTCAAATATTCCAGCCTTATCCTACTTTTAAAAACAGTTTTTAAGCAGCAGTTTCAAAAATACTTTTTTTTTTTCACAAAATGTGACCCACTGAAACCAATGATGTATGAATGGTAAACAAGTTGCAAGCTGGAGGGTTTCTGAAGTGGAGATAGGGAACCAAAATCAGTCAAAAGCATTGAAAATTTTTCTAGATTTCGAAGGCATGAGGTACATGTCTGGCACTAGACTGCAGATTATATTTCTGTAAGTGTGTCTGTAGCAATATTTGTGCAAGCTGGGTGAGCAGAACTATGGGAGGGAAACAACTATTAACACTGCAGGAGGGCTCTGGACTTCCTATATGTTCTGGTTTCATTCAGAGGGTAACCAGTGTGAGCAGGGCAAGACCAACTTCAGTATGAAATGAAGCACAGATGAAGAAGCTTGCTTTGCAGGTGTCACCACAGTCTGAAATGAGAATGCGTGCCCCTAAGGATGCACTCTGCTTTGCTTCTCTTGAAGTGGAACCCAGGAACATGGTAAGCTCTGTGGTTGTGGTGCTTACCCCATTTGCTGCTGCTGCAATGGAATAGTTTGCAATGCAGTTCTGCTGCCTGTAAATAAATAATTTAGTCTGATTTCTTATCCCGTTTCTCAATGTCACTGTCCATGTCAAAAGAGAATACTGAAGAATTCGGTATGTTTTTCAAGTTCTGATTATAGAACTGTAACAACAGAACTACTCCTTATTTCAGGGCTTCCTATCTTTTCTCTGCCTTTGCTTCCTCAGTATCTATGTACTTTTCATTTGAGCACCTTTTTTTTAATTTTTTGCCTGTTTCGACTTAGTTGCCTACTGTTTCTTTCAAATGAATTCCTGTTGAGAATTGTATTATTCTTGCTACTTTTTCTGTAATCCTATTCCTTATTACAGCTTTCTAAAATATCCTGTAACATTCTCACTTAGTTGTGCTTGTATTTTGCTAGACTGAAGGTAAATTTAGCAATTGGTAGTTACCAGAAACAGGCTCTTTTGATTTTGAGTATGGAAAGTATACTGCACATTTTCTAAAACCTCTGGAACTTCTAAAATAATTGCCAGTTATTCTCTAAAGCCTTCAACTTAAAGCCTGCTTCAGTCAAAATGCATACTTTCAATTCTTGGGCATATGCATTTTCTGACCTCCTGGGTTTCACCTTCCTGAAGTTTTCACCTTAGCTAAGGTGCTTGCATAAATTATCTTAACCTGGTTTTAAAAACCTTTCCTCAAATGTTTCATTTTATATTGTTTGCATTGTGGGAAATTTTAATACGTATCCCATTCCTTTAAATTAGTAACTGCTGGAGTTTAGATTAATGAACTCTCATTAGTTATTTCCTTTCCAGTTTGTTTCCTGTATAAATTTTCAGATGATTGCTAAAATAAATTACTTGTACAAGCTTTAAGTGCTTTTCTGTTTCCTGCTGTGGTGACAAGTGCCTCATTCAATTGTTTTGAGATGAATGCCTTAAGTGACTTTTCTCCTTTTGAGAATCCTTCTCAGTTACAAACTTCACTGGAGCTAAAACTTTGATTTATAGAATCATTTCTGTGCATGAGGATTTACTGCAAGAAGTTTTTTCTGAAGAAGTTATTTCTCAATAAGTAGCTGCTTTAGTTACATGGTCATGGAACAAATTGCACAATACCCTTATCGAATTAAAGGTGCCAACTCTACAAAATGGCATAAAAAAATCTTTTTATCACTTATTTTGGGATAAAAGGTGGACTACTCTGCATTAAAAGCAGTCCTACCTCCTCTGTAATAAGAAGAGTAATTTTGCTCTCTCAAACACAAGGCTATATTGAAAAAGAATTGTTGTCATTCTACAGTAAAAAAAAAAAAATCCTGCCATCTCAGATTGTATTTCAGATCACAATAAATAATAATGCAGAACAAAGATCACATTGAAAACTTTTTCTTTCTGGACTCATCCCTTTTACACAACGTGTTGGCAAATGCAGCATATTGCATTTTCAAGTATGTACATTTTAAATATTTATGGATAGTGAATAATTCCTTTTAGTAAGAGATAAAAATGATTTCTGATCCCTTAGCACACTGCAGTTATAAAACCATTATTCAAATTAATTAGATATTCCAGCTGTTAAATGAAAAACTCTGTAATGGCATTTTAAAACTTATTGAAATATTTCTGATGTAGATGATAGATTGTGACAGGTTTATTTGAGTCATGGCAGATGAAAAATCTGAAAGTAAATTTCTATTTCTATGATCATAAGTCTTACCTCTGGAGACCATGAGAGGAAATATTCAAGGTCAGGTTGGTGAGGGCTCTGAGTAACCTGATCTTTTTGAAGATGTCCCTGTTCATTGCAGGGAGGCTGGATTAGGTGACCTTTAAAGGTTCCTTCCAACCCAAACTGTTCTATGACACTGTAAACAGAACTTTGCTGCTCAGTGTTTCCTAAACAAATGCAGTTATGAGAATTATTAAATAGTTGTCTTTCCTAAAGTGACAACACATTATTTATTTTTACATAATTTTCAGGTTTCTCTTTGCTGTTTTAATAAAATTGTTGCATATTGTGCCAGAATTTGATTATCTTTCTGAATCATCCTTTAATTTATATTGACATAATGATTTAGCTGACTTTCTGACATGAAAAGGAATTCAAGAAGAAGAGATTCTGACATTGCTACAGTATAGTTAAGAAAAGGCTTAGCTGATCTACAGATTTCCATAAAAGAAAAAAAAAAAATTCCCGAATTTTGATATTTTGTGATGAAGAGTTAGTGTGATGACAAAACCGATATGATGATTAGCACCAGTGCAAAAACAGGAAGAAAAAAAACCCCAAAACTGGTAAACCTTTTCTATTTAATTCCTTCATAATGTTGCTTAGCATGCGTCCACTTAAATGTCTTTATTTTGTTTTGGATTGGTTCTGTTGGATTGGTTCTGTTTTGTCATTCTTGTTGGTTTTGCTCTTCTTTATATTGGTTAGACTGAGTTTAATCCAAATTTTTTTTTGACTAAACACTGCTGTATTCACTTCAAAATAATTTTACTATTCCATCACAGTGTTATTTTGGTGTCCATTTCTTCATACTGATCATTCTGAGATACCCTGTGAGGGACTCCATTGATTTTATGTAGACATAACAGGATAACTTGCATTAAAAGTCGAATATGGGATGCTTTTAGGCTACTTAAGCAAAAGAAGAAAGAAGAAAAAAAGACAATGGTTATATAGAAGATGGGAAAATGCAGGGATTTTGTGGTCAAGGAAAGCTCCCTAGTGACAATTTGCTTCACTAACATTATTTTTCTACAACTTTTGGTCTTTTCATCATGTTTATTTTATGTCTTTTTCCAATGCCACACTAAAACATCACCCCATTATGAATTCAAATGCAGATATTCAGGAGTAGTAACTAGTAATTAGCTCTTCTGACAATGGAAACTAAAAATTATAGGCAGCATAAATTACTTTAAACTCAACTAGCCTAATTTTTTTAAGTTTGCACCAGTATTAAAATTTCTTATTACCATTGAAATTATTTTAATGTGACATATTGAATTATAATTAATATAATTAGAAATAATAAAATATTATTCAAAGACTGTTTATTTAATAGAACTTGTTCCCATAGAAACAAGGAGTAAAGGATTCAATGTATTCAGGTTTCATGGCAAATAAATATTCTTCTGCTCTGAATATTTAATGCTCTCACATCTATGTTTACAAGAATATCACGAAAAAATCAATAGGCTACTGAATACAGAATATTTCCTTTGCTCTTTACATGAAATTTTAGTTGCATTTATTTTAAAAAAGCAAAACAAAATAAAACAAACCCTGAGTAAATCTGTTTGTACTCCAAGAAGAGCCACAGATGTTTTCTTGGTATTGATCTCCAGTAATAATGATTTTTAAGCACTGAAGAAGTGCATATGGGGATTTTGTGTGATGGCCAAGAGAAAAAAAAAAAACAAACCACCAAAAACCAGCAAAACAAAGCATGAAAGAAATAGAAGCTAAAGAACTGCATCAAGACTGCCAGCACCCAGCACAGCTTTCATCTTATGCAAGTATTGTCGGTTTGTGTTTGCAAAACCTCATGATTTATTTAGAATTTTAATTAAAGAGAAGGAGTGATTGGAAGAGCATCCTAGCAGCACCTAGCATCTGCCAACCGTGGCTAATGATTTTTACAACCTCATCTGCAAACACTCCATTAAAGAAGCTAACCATGACATGTGGCACAACTGAACCAAATGAGTGAGGGAAAAAAAATCATGCCTGCAGCTATCACTAATAAAAGAGACAGAATAAGATTAAAAAAGAAAAAAAAAAAGACACTGTGCAAATTGTTATAGCTTCAGGGCTCAATCTCACGTCCTTGGAAAGAAAGATCATTACATACTCATGAGCATGTGAAGTATTATGGCCTCTGGATGCTCTCTTGACAGATTTTTCAGAATTTGCAATATTTTTATGTTTTCCTAATTAAAGAAAAAAATTCCAACACTTCAATTTTAAAAGCAAAAGACTCCCAAATTTTTCTTCAGTTATACTTGTACTCTCTTTTTTGTAGGTCTTCAAAAAATAATGCTTTGCATTTGGTTGCAAATTTGGGAAGCTGCTGTGCATGGTATAATATAAAGTATAACAGCTCCTGGGTAGAGGGGGTTATGGTCAGAAGCGGTTATGGATGGGGAATAGAGAGGGAAAATATGGTTATAATTTCCCTGGTCAATGGCTGCAGTTTTCCTTCTGTGATTAAGCACTCTATCCTCATCTTCTTGGTTTCAACCAATTAAATGTTTCAGCAAACTGCAATCAAACAAGATTCTCTACAAAGTACAATTTCTGGGATTTTGCCTCATAACCAGCAAATTTTAATGTTTTCCATGGAAAAAAAAAAAAAAAAAAAAAAAAAAAAGAGAAGTAACCACGAATTATTGCAGATTTTTTTTTTTGTTCCACTTAGGTATATGTTGGAGATGGAAAAGAACTGCTAGTGGTTTAGGCCATTCTCTGCCATTGCAGGGCACTTTACTGCATTATAATACAGCACTGCTGCCACCATAGTGTACAGTAGAGTGCATTTTCCCTGGATATCTGCTGGAATCTTAGGTCTGGCTTCTCTGTGGACCAATCTGTGCAGAGAGACAAGCACCATGTGTGAGTGTACAGACACACCAAAATTACAGTAAGTGTCTCCAGTGACCACTGAGCTTTTCCTGAGAGTCCAGCAGATGGAAAACAAAGAGAAAATTCCCAAAGGTCAGATATCTTGTATGTCAGAATTTAAGAAACCTTGAAAAAGTTGACTAGTATAATAGGGATCTCCATTTCACACAGAATATTTTAAGAGGAAGGTTCTTGTGACAACTACATAGTTGTAAAGCTTGAGATGCATTTTGTGTGGTGCAATACAAGTTTGAAAAAAATCTCCCTGCTACTTTAAGTTATCCTATAGCTTGGCTTATTTAATTAATGTATTTGATGTCTTGAGGGTTATAATAGGTTGTGGAAAGAATATTGATGGAATGAAAAGAAACATGCAGAGTTTTCTATCTTCTGTTCCTTTCCAGCAGTAGGAAAGTTTCTGATCACTGAAAAGGACCCAATAGAAAAACAACTTGCTTTCTTTTGGAAAATGAACAGTCTCCTTAGGGAATGTGGGAATTTTTCCTGGCAGGTTTGGGTCTTATTCTAATCCAAAGAACAGTGTAACAATGGCTTTTTATTGTTCTGGAAGAAAATATACCTGTATAATATGTGTTCTTGCAGGTCATACAATCCCTTCACACTAGGCATCTTTGAATTGCTTGCAACTGGGTTTCACTCCATTGTTTGGCTGGCAGGCTTCAGCTGCTTTTTGTAACACTGAAGGCACATAGCAGTACTTTTGCAGCTGAAATGGAAATCCTTAAGCTTTCTTTTGACTGCTAACCATGCATAAAACTTCAACTAAATACTGTAATTAAGCATATTTTTTCATGTCTCACATCTTTTCAGTGTGCCACCCTTAAACCATACAGGTATCATGGAATTAATTTTGTGGAAACTAGTGGAATTTCAGAAATGTTCTCTAAGGAGATGCTTCATAAAATGCTGTGCACAGAAACATTCAGAAAATTCAGCAGAACTTGTAGGAATCTAAAAAAGACTTGAAATATTCTATATGGATTTACAGAAAAGCCACTGGACTTATGTTGCCAACCTACTGAAAAATTTTAGACAGACAGTGGAAAAAGTAGTTTGGACTCACCTCAGAACAAGCTGTATAAGCTCATATTCCCCATCTTGCAGCTTGCTAATGTTTCATTTGGGAATCTGGCCTCAAACAAATCCAGACTAAGTACTTTTATGAGTCACTGAAGTGGAAGAAACAGACAGAGGTTCAACTACATAGGTAGGCTCAAGCCAAAAGTCTCAGATTCACATGTTTTAAATTAGTCATTTTACTCTATAATTAGTAGCTGAAGATATTTGATCTGAGTTTTTAAGTGTCTGCATTCAACACAAAATTGAATGTAGATTACAGATAGCTTTAGCTACACTGAGCTTATAACTGCAGCAGTTCTGAAAAGGGCAACTGTCAAAACATGCATTTCAGTATTTAACTTTAGAGAGTTAAATGTTAATTTTTGTAGTTCATTGGCTTAGCTTTGGGGAATGTGATATGAACCATATCTCCATCAGAAGATGTGCAGCATTCAAACCCTTTCTTAGCTCCCTGGATTCTGCACAATCTGATCAATCTCAGTTCAGGTGTTTTGGGTGGCCAGAGTTATTCATGGTAGCCTTGTGAAAAGAATGCAGACACAGAAAACGTGCCTCATTCCTTTCAAATTGTTGCATTACCTTTGTTTGATTTGTTTTCCAGGCATGGATTGTTGTGCTAGAAACAATTCATTTTTCATATTCTTAGATAAATTGATGGGGGAAAGTCTTTCTTGGTTGCAAAAACATATTTGAAATTGAATTATTGTGAGACAATGGAAATCTATTTTCAGAGCAATTTTTCAAACTTTAGCATCACTCTTTAAACTAAGAAGTACCAGTGCCTTATTGGCTCTAATTAGATAGATAGATATATAACCTCATATTTATGGATTTCAGTATTTGTATAGCTCAAACTGCACATTGGAAATCCACGCCACATCCTTTTACATGTCTTCTGTTTTGTAGATAATCTATTGTCCTTGAAAGAATGAGTTCAGTGACAAGGCAATTCTCAAACTGTGTTTCTAAAGAGGTGCCTCTTGCTGCTCTGTGCAGACATTAATGTCAGGCCCTTGTCAATTTTTGATGACTTAATTTATATTAATTAAAATTATTATGGAATCTGCAAAATGCTTTCCCAATGCTAACATCATATATAAAATTGTTAATAATTGTTAGCCAGGTAAACAATGGCAATAGAAAAACAACAAACAAGCAAGCAAATAAACAAGTAAACAACCCCCCCAAAAACAAACAAACAAACAAACAAAAAAAAAAAAAGAAAAAAAAAAACAACAAAAAAAAAACAAAACCAAAAAACCAAAACTAAAAAAGGGGATACTTTTAGCAACTATGAATTAAAGGTAGGTTAAAATCAGCCAGCCTAGGGGAAAGGTAATCAGAATGATTTTTGTGACATTTTATTTTGTTTTATTTTTAAAAAATTAAATCTAAACTCATGAAAAATCAGGTTTTCACTTGGCCTTTTAACTAGTGATTAGTCCCTTGCCTTTAGCTAGACACCAGGAAAAGCGAAACAACCTGATATCTAGCCTGGCATGTGGAGAGACTGTTTGGCCATTGCAGTACAGTCAATAGGTCCAGTTCTACTGGGTTCATTGGACCAAATCTGGCAAGGCTGTGTGTGAGCATAAAATATCATTCTGTAAAAATGAATACACTGCTCAATTATACTGTCAGATCTTGCACAAGTGACTTTTTGCCCTGTATCCTTTTTGAAATTCAAATCTGTGTCCTGTCAACATTCTGTTATTCACAGGTGAATTATTTGGCTTGAGGATTAAATGTACTCAGTGTCTCAGCAAGCAGGAACTTTCATTAGGTGTAGTATGGTGTTATTCTCTCTCTCCCTGCCACATGACTCGATGCAGTTGATTGGAAGTTGGCTCTTTATTTCAAGTCCAAATGTAGGGCAGTATATTTACCAAATGCGTAGAAAGTTTAAGTTTATGCTTTTATCTGATCGGTGGCACTCTACATGACCTCTGCTACCTCACTGTTCCCTGATATGAAGAAAACTGAGAAAATCCATTTGGATTTTTGCATTTCTTTTAACAATTTCCATTGTTTGACAGATACATAAGCAGTGGGCAGCTCCAAAGACATCTTCAAGAAATGATGAAACTGTGCTCTGGTGGGCTTCTTCTTGAGTTCTAAAATTTCTTCTGCTATTTATTCTGCTGATCTGAATATCACAGGTGAATTTGATGTATTTACTTGATGAGAGGGAATTATGATTAGTATTGAGGCTGCCTGCAGTGCTTTTTCCCAAGGAACTGGTGGATTACCTTGGTTGTTTTTTTTTGATCTGCTAGCATGCATTTCATGGAAGGCAGAACTGCATGATAGAAGGTTTATTTGGCATTAACAGCCATTGTTTTTTCTTAGAACTATCCTTCTATCCACTTCTCTAAAGTGGCAGTATATTCTAAACCTTATAAAGCAAAATGGGAAAGTATTAGACTAGTAAGAACATCCTGTGTTCAGTTTTGTCACTACAAGAAAGACATTGATGTGCAATGATGCTGCAGTGTGTCCAGAGAAAGGCAACAGAGGTGGTGAAGGGTCTGGAGAGGGAGTCTCATGGGGAGCAGCTGGGGAAGATGTGATTTAACCTGGAGAAAAGGATCAGGAGAGATCTTATCACTCTCTACAACTACCTGAAAGGAGGTTATGGCCAGGTGGGGCTTCTCTCTCCCCACTTTTCTCCCAGGCTACCAGTGACAGACAAGAGGGTATAGTGGCAGGGAAGGCTCAGATTAGACAGCAGGAAGAATTTCTTCATGGGAAGAGTTGTTAAACACTGACATGGGCTGGTCAGGAAAGTGGTAGAGTAACCATCCCTGGGAGTGTTCAAGAAACAGCTGGAAACACCACTTAGTGCTTTGGTCTAATTTATAGGGTAGCAATCAAAGGCTGAACTCAATGGTCTTAGAGGTCTTTTCCAACCCATATGATTTTGTGATTCTGTAATTTCTGCATTCATAATTTGTTTTAACAGGGATGATAATATCCACACAAAGAGGCACTATGTCCCAGATACTCCAGATAGGCTTACAGCAACCCTAAGCCAAGAGCAAATCTAGACTAGGAGATTTATAGCTGGGTGATTCTTTTCAATTGTTTCCTATATTTATTGGAAATATGTTTATTGGAAATATATTTGTCCCACACTAAGCTACCCTAAGCAATGTAAAATTAGTTTGGAGTTGCTCTCACATTTATTTCATAGTATATAAACATGCATGGTAAACTGTCCTGAGTTTTCAAAGGCTCACATGTGGCTATGACCCAATGTTGCCCAATCACATCAAGCACTGTCATGCACAACAATTGCATATCTGTAATCTGAGCAAGTGTTTCTCCATTTTTGCAGCTGAATCATCTTTTGTTCAGATCTCTTTCCTGAAGTTTTCTGCTTCTATTTGCCATTATCTTTGAAAGGCCATCCAGTGTAAGAAATTTCCCATTGGATCCATATTTTCCACATATAATTTGTTTGAAAATTTCAGGTGCTAAGATCCATTTTTATTTTTGTAATCCACCATGTTGTAGCTTTTATTCTGTTTCTGCCACGACCACATTCTGCTTGTAGGAACATTAAAATATCTCTCTCTCTTTTAAAAACTATTAGCTTTTTTTTTTTTTTTTTTTTAAGAAAGCATCCAAATGAGGACAATGAAGACGGCAAAGGGCCTTGAGGGGAAGCTGAGTGAGGAACAGTAGAGGGGAACCAGAGGGGCAGTCATTGGCATCTTCTCTGTGCTGATCAGTGACAGGACCAAGGGAGTGGCCTGAAGTTGTGTCGGGGGGGATTAGCTTGCATGTCAGGGAAAGGTTCTTCCCCCAGAGGGTGTTTGGGCATTAGAACAGGCTCCTCAGGGAAGTGGACACAGCACCAGCCTGACAGAGCTCAAGAAACTTTTGGACAATGCTCTCAGGCACATGGTGTGACTCTTGGGGTGTCCTGTGCAGGGCCAGGAGCTGGACTCAATGATCCTTGTGGATCCCTTCCAACTCAGCTTATGCTGTGATTTTGTGATTTATATGGATGTATTTGGTTTAGGGCTTATTGTATGAAACACTGTTTTCCTTTGTGGAAATCTTACTGCTAATTATCACTGAAGGAGATATTCAAGTTACATTAAATCTTTCTGCAGGCTTTTTTAGATCAGATGTATGAAGCATTGTAACTGATTCAGAACAGCTGGGCATTTCTGTTTTGACTGGTGGATGAGTTTGTATCACCTAATATTGGTATCACCTTATACTTGTCTGAACCTTTAAAACATTCTCTGCTGACACCTAGGGCTTTCAGTTTCTGTAGCAAGTTTGTCAACAAGGTGACTTGATTCCTGATGGTTAGGAGTATGGAGCTGAAACTAGAAAAGAGCTAATAATATACACTGATCAATGATGTAGGGGTAAACAAAAAACACAGGTGAAATATAATTCCTAGTGTCCTATGCCTGGCAGAAGCATGAATAGATCTTTGTCACTGCTTTCCTTGCAGCCCTCCAATTGACTGCATTGCTGGTATTCACTCCTTGTAGCCTCTCCCCTTCCATTCCAGTGGAGGTTCTCACCTGCACTTTTCTTCAAATGGAACATGGCAGAAGCATGCAGGAACTAAGGAGATCAAGACAAAAACAGAAATCTGAAGTAGAATAAGAAAAATACTGGAATGTTCCTTTTTTTTTTTTCCTCTACCAAGTCATGTACTAAAATCTCTGGAAGCCACAAAAAAGGCACAAGTTGGGTCTAAAAACACCAGTGCATCTTGTGTGCTGGAAAAGGGCAAGGTAGTAACCCATTAAGTATTAGTAGATGCAGAGTGTGTTCCCAGGTGAGGAGAAACAGATACAGAAGCCCAAACTGTATCTCCTCTGTGCAATGCAGGTAGGAATTTTCCCCATCAAATCACAGCTGTACTGATTACCAGAGAAGAAACAACTGTGCCCAGCCAATCAATTTTCAGGATATAACGGAGTAGGCCAGCTTCCCAACAGTCTAGAGGTACTTGCAGTTGGAGATGTTGAGAGAGCAGAAGGCAGCTGCTTGTGCTGTGAGGACCCAAAGGGTGTGTGGTTGTGTAAGGGCCAGAAAAGGTAAGGCTACCATGATGTGTGAGGGGTAGTCCAGGGTGAGCCAGCTGTGCAGATTGAATGAAAGAACTAAAGCTATTTGAAACTGCTCATTGGTGAAGGAATCAGTACAAGCTGCCAATAAGAGGATGGAGTCAGAACTGACAAAGAGGTCTATAAGATAAGGAGACAGAGTTGTACAGAATTAACAGAGTCTGATAAGAAAAAGAGTCAGTGTTGTATGGGGAAAAGGTCTATAGAAAAAAATGAGTTGTGTTCAGAATTACATGAGAATAAGGACTGAAGATTAAAATGTGTAAAGTTGAGACTGGTAAGAAATGTAAGTGAAAGGGCTGATGGTGTTGCCAGCCCTATTCGTCTCACCTTAGTTGTGACACTCTTCCTGTCATGTGCCTAGATTATCTATTTCACTGATTAACTGACACTGAATAGAATGAAATGACAGTGTCAGTGTGCAGGGTATTTTTTCCAATTTGAAGCTAATCCTTTTGGTACTGTATGTGTTAAATACTCTATGAATGCTTGAAAATGCCATTTAATGAATATTCACTCATATGGTTGAATGTATAAAGATTCTATATTACTATAGGCAATTAATTTATACTTATTTAAGATTTATTTTTTCATGGCCAGTGGGGATATATCCCTCCTGGGTTGTGACCAGATGTTTAAACATGAAGACTGTAATTTTAGCTTTTATTGCATATATAAGTCTCAATAGTAATGGATTTGACTCTTTTTAGCAGGCATCTCAAATCCTGCAATTTGTTGGTCAGCTTAAGGAAAAAGAAGTGCTCTGCAAATGAGTAAAAACCAGCCTGCATTTCTTATCAGTGGATTCTCTGGAGCCAGCTGCATAACTAATAGAAAGAGCTGCTGCTCTTTTCACCTGTGGGGAGTGCATTCTCTCCTAATAAAATAACTGCAGTCCCATGGTCTGATGTAGTTTGGGAAGAAGTGAATTTTGGACTCACTGTAGCACAAGCCTTTCAAGCAGCATTTTCGGTTAGGAGTGAATGAGTCCAGCATTAGAGTTGATAATGCAGAGGAGAGGTGCCTGCAATCTCTTTGCAGCTCTGTCATTGATTTCCAGTGGGAACACAGATGCTTTCAAGTACTTGAATCTCATTCTTTTTTCAATATCCACCTCCAGCAAGCTCTGTTTAATAAGCATTTGTTTCTCAATGGCCCTACCCCTAGTTTTATGTGAATTGAGGCACCTAAAGACACAGTTTCCAGGGATGCTGCTTCTTTCCCTGCCCAAACTTAATACCAATTAACAAACAACATATGATCTTAAGTACTTGCAACAAATGGCTATCCAGATTTAGCAGCTATGGGGTTTTTTTTTTGCTTTTTTTTTTTTTTTAATCCATGCAGGATTCTGCACAATTTCTTGGACTTTTTCAAATATCAGTCTAGCTGCATAATCTTGGTCACAATTTTGGACCCTCAAATATCATATTGATATGGCAGTTTGTATACATTTTTATGTGATTGGAAGGTCATGCGTACTTGGCACTTCAGAATCACTGTCAGCTATGTTTAGGAAAGTAGAGCCTTGAAGATAGGACTTAAAGCCCAAAATACATGCCTCAGAGACCACTAGAGATTTTCCTTGTCATTTCTTGATCCTGGATTTTCTTCCTCTTAGTTTCCACAGAAAGTCTGAATTTGACTTGTGTGTTTGGGATTTTTAAAATTTATTTTTTGGTTTTCCTTTGTGTGTTTGGTTTTTTTTGTGCGTTGCCTTTTTTTTTTTTTTTTTTTTTACAGGAAAGTCTTGCAGTTCATAGTCAGTAATTTCCCAGAACTTGGTCAGGTTAATTAGAACTTACTAATGCAAAAATGTGTCTTCAATTGAAACATTAAATTCAAAACCATTTGTGCCTCCCTTCTGGAAGTTAAGGTCAGCTCTTCTTGATACATGTCTGTTTGGGGAACAATCTAATAAGTTACTGGGGCAATGCCAGCAATACAGACACTGCAACTGGGTTTCTTGCACACCTATATTACCACAGATTGAAGACAAGTGAAAAAACCCCAACTATTCCCAGTCCTGTATCTTTGTTTCCTGGGTAAGTTGGAATATATAAAAAGGAACCTACAACACCAAGTATTTATAGTTGTAAGCTGGCAGACTCTAAAACTACTGGTTTTACATCGATATTTCAGCCACTTCATATTGGTACAAGCCTCTAGTCTGTGTCTAATATTATTCTAGTTCTCAGCTATTTACATGAAAAAACACGTTTTATCAAAATCCTGTTTCATCAGGGTCATCCTGTAATTTAAAAGACCAGCTGAAAAAAATCCTTGACAGGATGAGGATGCAGCATTTATGCTTCCTGTGAGGAAGAAAGACACAGAAGTGATTTGGGGAGTCAGCAATTCTAGGAAACCCATTTGGCTCCTGGCAGCCCAAGCCCTGTGTTATCACTGTGCTCTGCTTGGACCAGACTACCTTGCTGAACAGATATTAAGCTCTGGCAGCTCAGACTCCCATGATGCAGATGTAGGCATGGAAATGTAGTTTTTGAATGATAGCTTTATATCTGTTGAAACACATTTTCTTTTAACCCTCTAAAAGAACATTTTTATACATTTTCAAGCAGTGAGGAGGTGTTTCACAATTCCCTAGCCTGATGGTATACATGGAAAAAGTCTGTTTTGGTCAACTTGTAATCATTGTTTTTCAATCTTATTCAAAGCTCTCCTTCAGCAGCCAAAGCTCATGCCTGGGAATGGACAGGCTTGCTAGAGAGTGTTTTGTGCTGGTTTTTGTTCCATGGGTAGGAAGTATTGAGGGGTGATAGTGGAAGATGCCTTTTTTTGGCTCAGATTTAAGCTGGTTCTGAAGTTTGTTCCATTAGCTTGTTAGGATGGTGCAATAGCATCTGCCAAACTCTTCATAGGCTTTATTCAGCCACAGGGTGCTGAATGCTTCCTGCAGGTCCATTTTCCTACACACAGAAAGTTTAGTGCCCAGTCATCTGCCAAATTCCTACCTGAGCTGTCTGGGTAAAGGCTGACCCTGTGAGCAGCCAGGGAGGATGGAGCTGTGTGCCTTTGCCTGGGAAAGGCTGATGATAACATCCACTTGTGCAGCAAGACCCTGTGACACCCACAGCATCTTGCAAGGGCTGGCCCCTCAGCTGCTGTGAGACTGCAGAGACTGTGTGGGTGGCAGGTGAAGTCTGCAGGGAGGCTGCTCTTTCCACACTGAATTATGTAAAATGTTGTGGTATCAGCAGCAAGTCATACACTCTGTCTCTTTTGAAGCAAATCACTGTCAGATTAACTGCTACAAAAGAAATAGCTATGCTAGAAATAATAGGTGAGGCAGCTAGATAAATCATATTGTGTCCTTTAAGGGGTAATATCTTATGTTTATAGTACCTTTTCATAATATCAGGAAGCCCTTGTAAGTGAACAAAAATGGGAAGCTATTTTGAATACCTGAAGTAACCCCAGGTAAAATGAGCATTAGAAGCAGTAAGTCATCCAGGTCCCTGCACAGCAGGCAGTGCCATCTCCTAACATAGCTAGCTAAGCTGCTCAGAGTGGTGAGCAGAGCTGAACCTGTCACCTCCCAATTGCTCTCTGGTTAACTAGCTCAGCCACCTGGCTCTCATGCAAGGCTGGGAATGGGGGTAGCTGTTAGTCTCTGGAAATGCTTTCCACTGGTCTCTGGAACAGCTGCCTTCCTGTTCAGCCCTTGCAGAAGCACAGTCCTGTCTGCCACCCCTGGGGCTCCTCAGGGCCCATCTAGAATTGGGTCATGGCTTCTCTCTGCAATAAGCTTTCTTCTGCCCTGGTCTTTCTGCTGCCAGAAGCAGCAGAATACTGTGAAGTGACCCTGTTGATGTAGTTTACCTATGCAGTTGGTAGGGAAGGCAATTACTAGGGTTCAGAGAGTTCATTTATCTTAAGGGACTGACTTTTGTCTGCCTAGTCCTGTTCTGAAGTTCTTCTGATTGAGTAGGTCAAAGGCTGAGAGTTGTATACATGTTGATAAGGTGTGATTTCAGAAGAAACCATCCTCCCCTTCACCAGCTCCCAAATCTTATTTCTGCCCAAGGAAAACAAAGGTGCCTGAAGACCAAGTAAGTTCCAAAGGTTTTCTCAGCACTCACAAAAACTGTTTTTCTCAAAGAAAAATATGAGCTAAATTAGACTTGGGGTAAGAGCTGAAGAATAAACAAACCCAACCACAGATCAGGTCATGCTCCTCTCCACTTTGTATCTTGCTGGCTGAGGAAATCCATTTAGGTTGTCTTTCATCTCCTTGAGATTACTGTACCTTCCTTTTGGGCAGCTGGAGATTTGGGCTAGGGGAAAAAAAAAAAAGGCAGCTTTGTGCTCTGTGTGTGGAACTGTCTACTTCTTACCTATAATTTGTCAGAGAAGCAACACATTAATGGCCCTGAAAGAGCTGTTGGAGTTGCTCTGCTCAGTAATGAGGAGAAGTAGTGATGCTGGATGCAATTGTTAAGGCCAGTTAAAGTAGCTGAGAGGGCAGAAGTCAGTCATGTCACTTCCCCTCCTCTATAGCATTAGTTATTCTACAGATCACAAACTGTTTACTAGAGACATCCCTAGGCCTGCACAGTCAAAACAAAGGACCTGATCTCTCAAAATAGTTTTTTGTATTGAGTAACTTTTCTTGCAGAGAATAAATCATACTCTTCACAGCACCTTAATGGCCTCAGATGTACTTGATTAAACATTAATAAATTAACTCTGTTCGTTTTAGTTTTTTTTTTTTTTTCTTTCCTTTAGGGCAACTAGTGGCCAGAACATAAAAGCACTAAATATGTTTGAAAGTGGTTTTTGAAGCTCTTGTACAGATGAGGACTGATGGTTTTCTTGTGACTTAAAACAAATGTAGTCACATATTTAAGATAGAAGAAACATTCTATTTATTTATTTATTTTTCAATGGGGCTGTGGGATATTCTGCTAGGGAGGCCTGCTTTCTGAGCCAAAACCCAGATAAAGCAAATAAATGTAATGGATTAACTTTGGTAAAAAGAAATATTTTTGTTATGAGACATAGAATTAAGAAGCTAGTGAAACCAAAAATTAAATCAGTATCTTTGGTACATAACCAAGTGTTGTGTACCTTAGCAGTAGGTGTATCCCATTTGAAAATATCATCATTTAGGATTCACTTTTGTTTTGTAATCTACTTGGTGTCTGATGAAGACTTGTTTATGGAAGTCTGTCCTGTACCCTATGTAAAATAGAGGCATCTCAAACATTTTTTGGAAGATTCTGCTTTTAAGGATATTGAAATTGATGGACCCAGATCATATCTGATTTTTTTTTTTTTTTATCTCTTTGGTAGAAAATAAGGAAACAACTTACTTAATGAACACACCCAAAAGAAGAAGCTTTTGTGAAAGGAACAAGAGGAGAAAAATGCTGGGGTGAGGAGGAATGAGGAGATAAAATCTGAAGAAGCCCATTAAAACTGAGACATCCAGTCAGAGCAGATATTAATACAGAAGGCATCAGCATGCTAGGTCCTTTCTCTTTTCCATGTGCAAAAGATATGGATGCTAAGCACGTCTGAAAGCCTTTAAATATGTGTCTTTCCAGATGCTGAACTGAGCTCTATGATCAGCCTGTGATGACAGTAGCACTGAATGAAAACCCAGTTGCAATCCTGCTTGAACTCAATAGAAAAGGATCTGCATTTAACCACAGTGCCTTGGTACCACTATAAATTTAGACGTGGTCAGCAGCTTATTCACACCATGAAAACCATCAAGCCATTGGCAGGTCTGGGACTTCCTTATAGATAAGATATTCTGATTTATAAAGTAGAATACTGAAGATTGCTGAGATAATTGAAAATGATCAATAGGTTTTATCTGACATTCAGAAGCTTCAGCTACCTTGTAAAATTAAATAACTGTGAACTTATGCAGTAATTTATTTTCTCTAAGTCTTTGGCAATTAAACATGAAGTTTTTATGATGCTCTGTTATCTCTGAGGCATATAGTTTGGTTATCCTTTAGCATTGCTGGTGACAATATTCACAAATGCAATTAATATTTGGAACAAATACCTAGACATATTTTTCTTAGGTAATCCAGGTTTATCTCTGTGACTCTGTACCAATAGACTAGATAGGTACATGTGACTTGTGAAGAAATAATTCCTTTGTGTGGATCTAGATTTACATCACTTTAGCTGCAGTCTGATGGCTTTTCTTTATATTTTTTAAGCAGATGAGAAGTTATAAATCAGCAGTGATGGCTTCATTGAACTATCCCATTTATCAAAAGCTCAAATCACATTTTCCACTGCCTGGCATTGATAATCTGTTGCCAAATCTGTCAGACAAAAATAAGTTTTTCTTGCATCAATGACCAGATGGTTCTCCTGAACAAAGATCTTTCTGCCTATAAAACACTGTTTCTTTTCTTTTGGTCACAGACTTAAAATAAGCAGCCACAGCAGCATCAATACTGTGCTGTTCCACCAAGCTGGGCCAGCAGGTGAGAATACAAATTTGTGCCACTGTTTTGTGAGCAGGGGCCTGAAGATAAAAGCTCAGTTCAGATACTGTATTGTCACATAATTAGGGTCTGTATCATGGTGTCCAGCTCTACTTAGGCTATGCCAGTTCAGGTCCCATGTCATACTAGTGCTCTTGTGGGGCTCTCAGCTCTGGTGCTTCATGGTCTGCTCTGTTCCTTTGGGTGCAGCAGCACTTGAGCCTGTTCTTCTGTACTCTGAAAGAATTAGGAAATTAAAGCTGGCTGAAGTTTTTTTTCCAAATTTTTCTGTGTCTTGTTTAATAATATGTGGATCCTTTGGGTCATTTCCATATGAGGCAAACCAAGAATGTTCTCCAAGGCATGAAGATCCTTGGCGTTTTCTGGAGAAAAAAAGCAAGCTCATTGCTGCCACTGAAAGAATATCAGTGAAAGCTTAAATCATATTAGACATCTGAAGTTTTGCACAAATGGAGAAGGAAGATGGTTAAACTTTCATTACTGTTCACTTTGTATCAGGGAGGATTACCTTCTTCTAAATGTATTTCTTTAAAGCAAGGAGCTCTTCACCTTCTCTGGAATCCTTTTAGAATTTTAACCTTTCAGGTAAAAAATTACGAAGTACATTTTCTTCTCATAAGGCATATAAAAAGCATTGCAGGGCAGTACTGTGCTAAAACAGACCTGTCATAGTACTGTCACTTACTATTCTAATGAATTCAACTAGTTCAGCAGAGCTTGTTGTAGCCAGATTTTGTTGGGAAATGGGCTTACATTATGCAGTATTGTGTCCTATAGCCATCAGATCTATGCAAATTCAGTAATTGTGTTATGTGAAGCTTCCTGTCTGCCTGGGCATCTAGAATGTATACATTAAATCTTTGTCCACATCCAAACACTGTTTTAAATGATGCTGAAAACCAAACAATTGACTTAAATAATGAACCATGAAATAAGGAAGGATTGCTGGAACCATCTTAGATTCTTTTGTATTTGTTCTGTTATGCTTCTATATTTCCTTGGAGCTTCTTTTTTAAATTTTCTTTATCCCTAATATTTTAAAGTTCTACTTTGATAAACTAGTGGCTTCTAGCCATCCATAATGGAAATAAGTCTATTTTTCATAAGGACCTTTTTCCTGAAACCACTTCTGTGATGTTTTGTATTATCCCACTGAAAGAAGACTGGAATTTATCTCTGGATTGCTGTTGACTACAGTAGATCAGGTGAGCTAAAATTCCTAACCTGATGCTGACTTCTTCAGCTCTGTTTGTGGGGCAGTGGCTGAGGAGTTGGTGCTAAGTGTTTATATGTGTCTGTAAAGCAGAAAGCACAAAGTCTGTTTTGAAGAAGATTTTTGTAGATGGGATGCTTTGAAAGTTAATGCCTCTCCTCATGTTTGGAACTAACAATGCCAGTGGTAGAGTTCAAATGGTAGTGTTTTTACACATGAAACTGGAAAGGAAAAAAAAGATTCCCTTTATGTAAGATCTATGGAAGAACATGAAATAGTTGATAATAAGTCCTTTGTCTGACTATTTTGAGCTCCTACAAACCTGTTGTACTTGTGTTGTTGCAATGCACCAAATCTAAAATTCAGGTTCTTCGTGTGCAGGCTTTATACATTATATCCCTCACACACCTGCTTTACTGAAAGGGAAGGGTAACTTAATATCACTTATTAGTAGTTAAGTACAAATAGAGCTATAAAATTCTAGTTTGGACACATCTGGATTGCTGTACAGGATGTAGGACTGACACTAGAAAGAAGATAGAAGAAATAACAAAATAAAGAAAAGAGACAGCAGGTAAAACATGGGAAGACTGAAGAGATAAAATTTGTGTTCTTTAAAACAGTACAAGGGACTTGAGAGTTGTAAAATACCTTCAAAGTAAACCATGCTAAATGAAGTCACTAGCATTGAGCACAAACCAATGCACATAAGAAAGAATTTCAAAGCAGACAATAATGAATAAAATCCTGTTGTTGCACGAGTTCCTAAAAGAATTACTCAAAACCACAGCTATCCACAAGTAGTGTAATTCTGGGGGAAAGATTAATTCATGTAATTGATATTTAACTGCTATTTATTTACATCCAAATAAAAGTCCAGACTTCACTAGAACAATTATTTTATATTAAATAAGAATTGATTACTAGCACATAGCAATTGAAAAGTAATTGCCATTGTACTGGTATGTAGTATTCTAATTTCTAGTCTCAGCAATAAGAATTGATTACTAGCACATAGCAATTGAAAAGTAATTGCCATTGTACTGGTATGTAGTATTCTAATTTCTAGTCTCAGCAGATGGCTTTTTAATATTTTTGTTATTAACTGATATAGATAAATGTCTTACTAAATAAAAATGAAATTGATATTTGAGGACTATCACTTAATCATTTACTTTCATTATTTCCAGTAGGATTCCTCTAAAGCTCTACCTGTTTTTTTTCCCCTTCCTTCTTCCCATCTTTATGCCTGAGGATACTAATAATAGTGAGGTGAGAGTAGAAAGCCATAAGATTAATTTAATTATTTGGCAGGTAGTAAAATATTTTCTCCTTTCTAAGCTGCATAGAATGTACTTGTGATTAGAGAACAAAATGAATAGAACAGAGGATATTGATTGCCAAAGGGAGGACTTCTTTTTCCCCAAATTAATCGTGCTAAGCACTGTAGGAAGCTGCACAAAATAAAGTTACTTGTTCAGACAGCTGTCATCTGCAGGAGTGATCCAGATGTAGGAAATGGCATAGCTGTGAAAAATATGGTGATATTATCTCAGATAATGCCTGGAGAGAAATTCTAATGGAATGCAACTGTTCTAGATGTTACTGTAATTCAGGTCCTATTTAAAGTACATGGCTATTTGGTCAGCTTTAATGTCTCACAGCATTTTGCATCTGAAGGTCTCTAAACACTGTTTCAGTGGCAAATATTTAAACTAAGCACCTTACTTGTGAATCCATCTGATGCAAAAAATAGATTGAAAAGAACTGTCATGCTTTGTGAAATTTCTTTCAGAACACACTTGTGTTTATGTGCAGGTGAGTGTTAAAATTCTGCAACAAAATACAGTTTTGAAAGAATTTAACAAGTGTCAAAACATCAAAAATGTGAACACTTTCTCCATAAGGTAGAAATTATAAATAAATGTATCTTTTCATAATGACATTGATATTACAGAAGTTATAGTGTTTCCACTATATCTAGACAAAATACTTCAATGTTTTCCATGTTACTGAAACAAGCACGTTAAAATTATTTGTTTTGACAGTTCTCCCCCAAAATATAGTCAAATTGGACACATACTTCTGAAAGGTTTTCATTTCCAAGTAATTGTAGTTTTTCTGACAGGTCTGTCTGTCCCACCAGCTATTTTGCCCAGCTTAGAGCTGCTTTCTATTTTAACTGAGCCCAAAGGACATGCTTTTTAGATCACACAGGAGTCAGTGACTTGCCTTGCATTAGACCTCTCAGCTTGCATGATTGTTCTCATCCTGAAGAGAAAGAATTTAGATATGCTCTTCTTTGACAGCTGCATTAGCCTGGTATGTGCATTGATAACAAGTGTCAGCATTCAGTATTCTTCAAAACATGAAGATATATCCCTTTTAACAACTGGGAACAGGCTCGAGGTGCTGTGATCTTCTTTCTGATTTCTCAGTACAGGAAGGACATCAGCTTGTTACAAGGGCAGAGGAAGCCTGCCAAGCTGATCAGAAGGATGCAGCACCCTCTCCTACAGGACAGGCTGAAAGAACCAGGTTTGTTCAGCCTGGAGAAGAGATGGCTTTGGTGTAATCTAATTGTGGCCTTCCAGTGCCTGAAGGGAGCCTACAGGAAAGATGGAAGAGACTATTTACAACAGCACATACTGACAGTAGGTTTAGATTAGATATGAGGAAGAAGTTCTATGCTGTGAGGATGGTAAGACACTGCAGTAGATTGCCTGAAGAAGTGGTGGATGCTCCACATCTGGAAGTTCCAGGACAGGTTGGATGGGGCTCTGAGCAACTTGATCTAATGAAAAGTGTCTCTGTATACAGCAGGGGTATTGGAACTAGATGATCTTTAAGGTCCCTTCCAACCCTGGCCATTCTATGGCTCTGTACTCAGGTAATGGCTTGGCACCTAGAAATTTGCAAAGCAACATGCTATTTCATAGCAGGTGAATTTGTCTGAAATTTCATTTGGACTCTGAAGAAGCGTTTTTCCTATGTTTTTACTCCTGTAGGAATTATTTATTTGGTCATTGCTGTTTTTCTCCTCAGGGAAAAGGAAACTAACTTGTGAAAATGTGGTGCCTGGTATATTTCTTCTCCTTACAAATTAAACAACTGGTCTAGTTAAGAGATTTTTTTCACTGACTGAAGAGATTAATATGGAAATTCCAGTTCTCAAATATTACTCGTTCCAGTGTGAGAATCTAAAGATTGTTCCTTTTAAAAAATATCCCAGCCAGTGGTTTAGTTACAATTAGTGTTGATGTTGGTATTGATTTTTAATAGCTGCTAAAGTGATGGCTTTACTGTCATGTGTATCAATGAGCTTGATAAATCCAACCAGTTCTCAGAATAAGGACTAAAAGATAGCAGTAAATTAATTCTCTCAGTCTGTTTTCATATACTTACATCTTGTGATGTTTCATGGTCTTTCTTAAGTGTTCATGGTCACATGAAAGCTCTGTGTTTTGAAGGCTGGAATAATACTTGGTGCCACAAGAAAACAAGGCTTTACAAATTTATTAGAAATCAGTTAGGGACAAGAATGAACATGGACACTATGCTCATTTTAACAATAAGAAGCTGGTGAGCACTATTCTTACATGGTATTAAAGCAATAGGAATTGATGCAACAGGGAGGACAGATTCACAGAATAATTTGCTGACACTTGCCTTATATCACTTAAGTGAGGGAGATGTCTCTGCTTCCTTTTAACCACAAAACTGTTCATGTGCACATAATTGTTTCATGTCAAGGTTAATGAGAAAAAATATCACATTTTAATTTTGCATTCAGATGATAAATCTTTCAGGACACAAGAAGTCTCAGGTTTCCTGGGTCTACCAGTAAAAAGTAAAGGGATGGAAAAGGTTTTCTTCAGAGTTACTAATCAAATTAAGCTTTTAATTTTTGACAGAAACTCAACTTAACTTTGAGGAACCTCAACTTAAATCCTTCCCCTGACTAAATCTATAGTTTAACTAAAGCAGATGTTTATAAGTACGGAACAGGATAAATGACTATAATTCAGGCCTGACTGAACTTCTGGAAAAGCATCAAAACTTGATCTGCATATAACAGAAAATTTAAGAAAATTCCACATGTGTTATCATCATGGCTAGATGCAGTCAAAGTGTGACCTTGTAATCTACTGCAACAGGTATAAAATATTGCATTTGAAAGAGGTGGTTTTGTACTCCCATTTCCTATCCTCATGCTGTCTCCTTGTGCCTCCTGCAAGCATAAGTGTTATGAGCTGGTAACCTGTTTGAACAAATGAGTCAGAAAACATGGAAAAAAGAAAATAAGTGTTTTGAGTACAAAGCTTTCCTCATCACATAGTCTAGATTGGCATTGGTTTCTATGTGAGAGAGAGAAGATTCAAGTTAATTTTAGATACTTCAATGGGTTTGATCAGTTCATGCAGGAACATCAAGAGAAGTAGGTACTTACTTTTGAACTAGGGTTTGAAGATATTTCAGTTTGGCTTAATAGGAGTTGTCTGCTTTCCTTGTGATTCTTAGTAATCCTAGGGGACACACAAATGTTGTACATTCTTACTAATGGAAATGCACTTCTGACCTCCATGGTGCCAGAGAACTCCATGTGTCAGAGCCATTGGGTCTTTCCCACTGGCAGCTTCTTCTGCAAGTTTCAGCTCAGCTTTCAAAGAATGGATTAGAATGTGAAAGCAAACACTCCCTGAGAAATATTTTTCTAATAATTATGAAAAAAAAAATAAAAGGGCATTAGAGATCTTCCTTGACTTGGAGGGGATTTGTACTGATGCAAAAATGAGGGAGTGCATCAGGTCTTCTGACAAGCTCCCATGCAGAACTCACACTGTGATAGGGTTTGAAGGGGTATTGTGGCATTTCTTAGGAAGAAATTCATAGTGTGCTAAATTTATGAAGTGTTACTACAGATGATACTTGGCTGCTACCTAGAAATTATACTGTCACCTTAGTCTATCAAGGAATATTTGACACTAGGCAAAGGGATAAAAATTGCACAACAAACTCTCCAAACTCAGAGCAATTTTTTTTTTACTAACACTGTATTTTTTTTTGCATTTTCAATCTTTGCAGTGTTAAGGTTATTCTTTCCACTTGGCACTTCCTTCAGCAAATATAACAGCTATGTAGGTCATCTGATGGCTCTGTCAACAATGACAAGCAGTGTGCATCTACTGAAGGTTTTTCTGTTTGCTGTTCTGATGTGTTATGGGTGTGCTTACCTGCTCCTTGGAGAGATGTTCTGCTTCAGTCCAAAATTGAATTTTGTTATTTGGGTTGTCAATTATGTTGGCAAATATCTGTCTCAAGTTGAAAACAACAATGAAATATTTTCTCCCTTGAAATGAAAGGTTTGGATTTTATCATGAGCTGGTTACTAAAGGGAGAGCCTCTCTTTCTTATGCATCTTTCCAGTCTACCCTTATTTAGCTTTTTTCTTTTTGGAGCAGTTTGACCATATGCTACCCATAAAGACATCTTAATTGCCACTTTGTGCTTCATCGCTCTTGTATCATCAAGTGATTATGAATCTTGCATTTTTAGTCCATAATAACCACACAAGATAAAATCTGATTCAAAATTTGAATAATCTTTTATTAGTTTTTGTGAGATGATCATGATGATTATTTATGGCTTTGATCAGCATTTGCCTTTGTCCAACAATTCTCTTATCCTGGTAGGGTGATTTTGAAGCATGCTCTTGGGGCACTGCATGGTGATGAATGAATCCATGAGCAGATGTTTATTTCATGCATGCTCTTACTTGCATTTCTCTTATCCCTAAGTTATTGAAGCACCTATGTTACTGTGGTGAGATTTTTTTTTAAATTTGGAGAAAAAAGGCCTAAGACCTTGAAAATTAACAAATATGTAAAAATGCATGCTGTTTGTGCTGTGCTCTGTTGAACCAGTACAAACAGCTTTGGGCATTTCTACCACAGAGAATCGTCCCTGTGTGCTTTCTCATGCAAATGAAAGGTGAAAGCACGTTGCAAAATTCTAAAAATGTCCAGTGCTCCATCACTTTTATAAGATAATGTGCAAGGGGAGGTTATCAGAGCAATAACTTGGAACATTAGATCATTGAATTGTACCCCAAAATCATATAATTGTTCCAATTCCCCTGCCACAAACAGGGACACCTTCCACTAAACAAGCCTGGCCTTGAACACTTCCAGGGATGGAGTATCCACAATTTCTCCAGGCAACTTGTTCCAGGTTCTCACCACTCCCACAGAAAATAATTTCTTTCTAAAATCTATCTGAATCTACTCTTTCAGTTTAAAGCCAAAACTGTCCTAGGCTGCATAAAAAGAAGTGTGACCAGCTGATCTCTCTGCCATTGTGAGACACCACTTGGAGTGCTGGGTCCAGCTCTGGGGCCTTCAGCACAAGAAATTTATGGATCTGATGGAATGAATGCAGAGGACAACCACAAAGATGCTCAGAGGGCTGGAACACCCCTTCTATGGCTGAGAGAGATGGGGTTATTCAGCCTGAAGGAGAGAAGGCTCCAGGGTGACCTTATTGTGGTGTTTTGGTATTTAAAGAGGGCTTACAAGAATGAGATATGCAAACCTTTCAGCAGGGTTTGACAATAATGTTAAAGCAATAGTTACTAGTTTAAAAATAAATGAGTATATATTCATACTATATTCATAAAGAAGAATTTTTTTATGTCTAATACAGGGTGCCCAGACAGACAGTAGCCCCATCTGTAGAAACATGCAAGGCCAGGTTGGTCTGGCTCTGAACAATCTGATTTCATTGAAGATGATCCTGCTCATTGTAGTGAGGGTTGGGTTAGGTGACCCAAGGGCCCTTCCAACCCAAACCCTTCAATGATTCTATGAACCTCCCTGAATATCCCTCTTGTTGTTTTGAGTTGGTTGGTGCTTATGCTATGCAGTTTGTGAGAGCTCCTCTTTATCCTGCAATCTGTCACATGCATGGGATTTCTCTACTGGTGAATGTCATAGCTGCATGGATTATTGGAATACTTTTGCAACATGCCACTCTTCTATGGTGACAAGGAAACCCAAGAGAGGAATTGATTTAATTGCCAAGATCCCTGTCCAGCCAGCAGAGGCTGGCATTCCTTTGATGTTTCATGTTGCTCTGCAAGTCAGCTAGCTGTGCTTTGCTAATAATTTCCTGACTGCCATCCAGCATAAATGGAGAAATTTGTATTCTCAGAGAAGGAAAATTATACACATATTTATTTTCCCTGCAGCAGAAGGGGCAGGTTATTCTTATGAGCACCAAGTAAGGTGAAGTTTTTTGGGTTTTTTTTTTAGCATAAGAGCCAAAATTAAGTATTTTGTGGTAGGCACTGCATAAGCCCCATGCACCATTCTGCTACAGAATTGTTTCCAGTAAAGACCTGGTTCCAGCATCTGTGTTTTGTGGGGAGAAAGAGGCATGCAGTCTCTATGTGGCTGTTATAATTCATAGATGTTTGACAGTGGGCAGTGCTAAAAAGAGAGTGACTCTATATAAACAGGATTGCACAAAAAAGTATTCACACTGAAATTCCCTCTGCCTGGAAAGTTTAGTCCTGCAACAGTTGTAAAAAAAACCTCTAGTCTGCACAGTTTCACCCCTCAGCCTTCTGTCCTCAGTGGACACAAACAAAATCCATGCCCAAGCCAAAACCTTTAGGAATATTTTCAACTTGCCTTTAATCACACTCTGAGGAATATGGAGTAAGTTTAATAGGGCAGTATGTAGAAACAAAGAATTAATATCAACATGGGTACTGCACAGGAGGAGAGAGAGGCCTTTGAAAATTCTATGGCAACAGTATAACCATGTTAAATCATATGCAACCATCTCGTGACATCTTAATCCTCTAAAGTTTAAGAATTCCAACAATAGATCTGTATGCAAAATTAAGAGCAAGTGATAGAAATCACCCCTCCAATCACAGTGGTGTGTTTCATCATAAATAAAGAGGACACTCACAATCTCTCATTGTACACAAGAAGCTTTATGAGATAGTGCAGTTAGTAAAAGAATAATCCTTCAAAAGTATGAGGAAACCCAGGTAGTCTCTTGATAGATAAGGATTGTAATTTGTAGCTAATTTTTATATGGTGTTTTTATTGCAACAACAACATTAAGACCTACAGAACACTGCAAAATTTACCAAGTTAATATTTGTCCAAAGTTGTTCCTGAAATTGCAGTTGCATTATTCAGATGTTGGTGTATGTGGATTTTATTGCCAGCTTCTCACTATGAGGTGAATGTGAAATGAGGTTCTCAGGTGCATCATAAAATGAAATACTGTTACTCTGAGACTCTTTTCAGTAATCTGTAATACTGGTGTTCAGTTTCACTTGTTTGTACATACATTCCAAAATTTTACTCTTAATACTCGACTGGTCTGTTAAATTCTACTTATGAGCATAGATTCATAGAACAAAAATTAAAAATAATAAATTGATTTTGTATGTTATGTAGTCCACCATCCTTCTCAAGGCCAGTTTCAAAGTTATCAGTTAGATAATGCTGTTCAGGGATTTGTCCATCTGAATTTTTTAAATCTGCAGGAATGGAAACCTTGGGTTCAATCATGTTCCTGGAGGAGAAAGTTTTTTCTTAGCAAGATGGAGTTTAACTTGCACTAACTTGTGTCATTTTCCTGTGCACCTCTGAGGTGAGTCTGCCTTCATCTTCTCTTTCATGTTCCTCTATATTATAGAACAATTAAACTTTGCCAGTTTCCCCTTCTCTGTCATCTTCCCCTCATTATGGTCCCTGTCCCTTGAGAGCTTCAGAATCCTCATCTTCGTGTTCTCCTACTCATGAGTCATAAGTTTTACCAATGCATAAAAATGCTGATCCTGAGGACTCACAACTTGAAAAAAAATTTCTTTTGATGTCAATCTTCTTTTAAGTGAATTTGTTTGCTGCTTTTGTATTCTGATGTTATCTATGAGACACCTTTGTTCTCTGTTCTGTTGCATGAGGAGTTGAACACAACAAAGGTATGATCTGTAATGCACAGCACACACTGGAGAGAAACAGCTAAATTACTCTTTTGCACCCATAGAAATTGCTTTAATTCCTTGAAGTACTTGTGAGCAACTTTGATCTTTAAAATAACTAAGGATTGTGTCATTGTTATGTAATTCTTGGATCAGTTATCGCATTCTTTACTAAATTCAATAATCCCATTTCAGTTGCATGTCTCTGCTTCTTATGATGTTTTTTTTGAACAGCTGGGTTGGATAGACAGTGCTCAAAGATACTCCTATCTTATAATATTACTTTTTGTCCCCAAAGAGAACCTCTTATGGTGTTTTCATTGCATGGGATATGTATTTTATTTATTGTCATCCAGAAAATATCTTTAGAACTATCCTGAACCTTTTCTTTTGTGCTCTTTTTCTCTCCAAATATTTTTCTTCTGTTGCCTTCCAAATTCCTACTGGATTCTGTAAAATTAATCCAGCCAAGGATTCATATGCTTAGGAAAAGGGGACCACTGTGATCAGTTTATCAGTCTGCCAGTTGCTCTCATTAATCTCAAAGAAACTGGCATTGCAGACTGACAGCTACAGTCCCTTGGCATCATAAATGTGTCCTGTCTTTCAGTGAGATATGTGAAATACAGAACAAAAGGCAGAAGAAAAATCTTGTCTGGATCTAGTTGAGACACCTTTACTTGAGAAATCTCTTTGATGTCAAAGGGTGAAAAATAATTTTTTTTCACACGTTTAATTTTTCCATGTGGATGTAAAAGGAAAGATTTTTCCTTCCAGCTGCAAGGAGGAGTGAAGATGCCTGCTTTACCAGCTGTTTTACTTAACAATTATCCAAGTAATGACTGCTTCCTCTAACCTTTTCCTTTAACCTATTTCAGGGTGCAGAAAATTATTTGTGTATAAGATATGGTGATGATCTTTCAGCTCTCTTTCTATGGTCTTCTGATTATTCCTTCACCATTAGGAAGAAAACAGTCTCAGATTCTTTCTTATCTATTTTAAGCCTCATGAGGGACAGCAATGGCTGGGTGAGCTTTCATCCTGTAATATATACATTTCTCACTGGTTCTATAATAAATTTTGTCATTTCTCATTTATTATTTTGCTTTCACACATTCAGTTCACATGCTCCCCTATAGGGATAGGTTTACATCATAAACACTGTGGTTATCAAGTAACTTTCTATTTTCTGTTGTGGTTGTTTTGTTTGTTTTGGGGTTTGTTTTGGTTTTTTGGTTTTTTTTGGTTTGTTTTTTATTTTTCCTCTTTGTGCATTTGCCTGTAAAACAGTGAATACATGGCTGTGTGATCTCTGTTTTGGGATGTATATTATTGAGCAATACAAGACTGAGGAATTATTCCTGTCAGTTGCAACAGCAGCTATGGAGTCTTTTAAATAAATCTGTTTGGCTTAATACGTTGTTGTCATTTTACCCGTGTTGTCGGCACTTTGCAGACCTTTGTGTGGTTATGTAAAGTAGCACTTGTCTCTCTTTTGTTTCTAAATGAGAGGAAAGTCCCTCTTCTCCCAGTATTTTGGTTTCTCTGAAATATGCCTATACTTTGCCCATAGTTCACACTCTGTATCTACTCAGTATCATGCAATTTCTTCTAGGTGGGACACTCTTTTAACCTAACTTAACTCAGAGTTGGCTTTTTTTGACCCACTTAGAGTAATAACTTCCTGTTATGGACTTACTTGCCACAAACAATACCACAATTTGCTGTTCAGTATTTTATTATTTATGGGGATTAATTTTTTGCCTCTCAAAAAAACCCAAACAATATTTCATTTTTATGTGGGCTCAACAAATTACTGCATTTGATGGATACAGATTAGTAAAGTTCAAATCGCCATAGAATGGCCATTCTATGGTCATTAAGTAACTAAACCAAACATCTATGACCCTGATACTACTCTGTGAATTGCTGAGCAGCTCCACTTTTCTTGCAGATACCCTCTGACATTTCAGCTAGATGTTTTAGCAAAGTCTAGACAAATTCCATTTGTCTTTGTGTTGCTGAATGCTGAATGCTCCATCTGAATTCTGCCCTGGTTGAATAGTTGACACAAAGAACAATTATCCTGTGAAATCCACCTATTCTGATTGTGATTACAATATCTCACCTATATTGTAATTCTTAAAAATCTAGTTTGGTTTTAGAGGATAAGAAGCAGAACAAAAAATGCATGGGATATCCAAAATGCAAAATTCCCAGATATTTCAAGGTATGTGCTTTGAGAAGGAAGGGAGAGTTTTCTGTTCCTTCACTGATGTTACTAATAGTGTTAGCCAGCTTTTCTCACTTGTACAAAGCTATCATTACAGTGACAGTAATAAAGGGTGCAGTATTACCTCCTCCAGCCATTAAGCTGTTTCACCACTTTACCTGAATATTGTAAAACAGTCTTAGTGGGAAAGAGCCTGAACCTTGGAAAGAAACATGCATGAAAAAGCAAAATATTTGCAATCACAGCTGCTTGCAGGTCCAGAAAGATAATTCTGTCCTGCAAGATGTACAATACACACCAGGCAAATGTTCAATCAGCACACAATTTCTTGACAAATAAATGGCATTCAATCCTCTCTGTGAGCTTGATAAATGTTTTATTTGCGTGGCAAGGTGTGAGAGGGGCAGGAGCTGACACATCAACATGTGCATAAAACATTTGTCAGACACCTCCAGAGATTCTGAGAAGTACTGTTCAGTAAAGGAGCCATCTGGGCCAAGTTATCAATATTATTAATGCCCTAATCTGGACTGGACTGATGACACTGCTGTTTATATAATTCTAAATTATTTTTTACTGGTGTATGTGAGCTCTAATTGTGTTTATTGCTCTTTCATATGTTTAAAACTTCTGTTTTACCACCTGACACTATTATACTGTTGCAAAATAGATTACTGGTACAGAGGGTAGTTTACTCTTCTCCCCACATGAATTTTTTCCTTGCAAGACATTTCTAGAAAGAAAATTTTTTTGAAGAGGCTTAGAATGTACTTGACAAAGCAGCTTTCAGTGGAACAGAATGATGTGTCTGCAGGCTATAGTCACAATCTGGCAATTTTTGGATCACGTGGGTTATAACAGAAAACATAAAACACAAAAATCAAGTCACTTTTAACTTTCATTTTTCTTCTTAAGCTTTCTTGTAAAGTTTTACTAACACTAATTGTGTTTTGGAAAGCTGCTCTGTCTTATTTCAAACAACACTTCTCTAAAATCTGTGATGTACATCTGTCAACATATGTGTCTACATATATACACAATCTGAGTAATTTGTCACTCTCCACTTTAGAGAGTAGATGAATATGTCAGGTCAAAAAGATATATGTAGTGTTAACCTTAGATATTTGGAATGCACTGCATTTCATAAATGGTTAGAAAAACTCAAAGTGCTTGTGTTTTGCAGGCCATGTCACAAGTCTTTTATGAGCAGATCCATCTGGGACAAATTAGAACCAAAAGAATTTCCTGCAAAACTGATATCCTTACTAGACTTCTTAAGCTAAAATTATGTTATTCTATGAGTGTTGTTCTTCTTTCTCTGGGCAACATGTAAAACAAAGTGAGTTACTGCCATAAGCATTGCAATGTGGGCAGGCAGACCAGAGTCCTCCAGTTTAGTTATGTGAGGAAATGTATTTTGGACCATCTCTGGTTTGGGCTGATCACATCCAACTCTTACATATTCAAGAGATTTATCTTGCATTGATCTGATGGTTCAGATACAGGTTTTGAGGAAGCAGAGCATAGAACTTATGATGATTTCCATGCAGCATAGGTACATGGAAGGTCTGGTCTGAAGTCTGTCCAGCCAGACAGGACAACAGGATACCAGTGAGGGTTTGTGAAGCCCACTCCTGCATCTCCAGGTTTGTAGGGAAGGAGAAGGGTGGGTGAGAGAGAAATTCCGTCATGCCAGAGAAAGTATCCACAGTAGAAAGGGGGGTAGCCCTGCCCTTGCTGCTGAGTGCTGTGACAGTCAGGAAACACGATATTGTCCTGCTGAAAGCCAGCACAGATGGCAGTGGCTCTTTATGCATTTTACAGCAGCAGGGAAAAGCAGAAGGGAGGGCATTAGCAATGGTAACTATTATGCAACTGGTAAATCAATGAAGTGACTCTTGGGACCCTTTTAGATTTCCATTATATAGTTCATGTAGTTTTAATTGAAGATATCCATATGCAGGGCTAGGTTTGAGTCATAAGGGTTTGTGTAGGTTTTGATGTTCCTGTTTCTAGGGTGGAATGGGTAAGTAAATTAAGACTCTACTTATCTGTCACACAAAATACTACATAATATCCCAGACCATACAATTTCCTGTTAAAAAGAGGTTGTTTTTTCTGCACTGCATTTTACCTGCAAAGATACACTAATTTAAGCTCCTGTGTGTTTGGTATAACATCACACTACTGTGCAGCCTTAGGAGAAGTGCCATTTTGATGGTAGTTCCAGATATAAAATTTTCTTACCAAAGGTTTACCTGTATGCAGCCTGCTTGAGTTGGTTTTGGTAGAAAGACCAGAAGGATGTAGTTGCAACTGTTAAAAAAGAACATCTTCAGGGCAAGTTGCATGGCTGTGAATCTAGTCAGTTTATTATATATGCTTGCACCTATACACATATCAAAAGACTGACCAAATAAATGTGATCTAGTTTGTTCTCAGGGATGCATTTGCAAGGATAGATTTTAAAAAGTTTGATGACAAATATTCATAAATGCATACTGCTTTGTCATAACCTTTCATTCTTTTAAAAGGCCAGAGTGGTAAGATACTGTTGTCTGAGAAGTTATGTATCCCATTCGTGGATGTAGTAACAACTGAGATTTAGTACCAGGCTGAGATTCTGTGATTATGATTGACCAACTCCCATTTATGTATTTTGTGTTTGCATTACTATGCTGCCTGTGATTATTTCATCATATGTTTTATTAGCCACATAAATCCTTGTCTTGTGGTAGCATAGTACAGACCTTTTTTGGAGATGAACCAAAGATTATGGTTAAAAACTTAATAACTTCAGGTTCTACCTAATTTTCTGCAGACTGTAAAAATGAGTAGACAAGTAAAACTTTTTATGTGAACTTGGCAATACTATTTGTTTCCCATATTGTTTCAGGAGATAAGCAGAAGAGCTTTGGATATTGTTGTTATTATTAATAATAATAATAATATCATCATCATTATCATCATCAAGCAAAAAGAAAAACAAACAAGAAAATGTATTTCATGTCATCTTACCAAATATATTTAAGTTTTTCTTACTCATATTGGAGAATTTCAGAAGAAGACAGTTATTTGAAATCCAGGGTTAAAGTGCTTATACTTGAAGGCTGCTTTACTTTCATGTGATGCAGTATACACTAATATTCTGTGGAGGTAAATTCTGTTTAATCTCCTTCTATGATCCTCTCTCTTAATCCCTTCCTACTCTCTTCACTCTAAGACTGTATTTTCTGCCAAATTTTCTATTCTCTGAAGGATGACCCAGACCCCATAAGAGAACAGAATAAAGAAAAAGAATTTTTTTAATGGACAAAACATTAGATTGTCAAGGACTCTCTTCTTGTTGCTTCTATATTATTTCTATGTAATGGTAGGCTGTTAGCTGAAGTTTTCAAAGATGATTGCTAATACTAAGCTCTTCATCTTTTGGTTATCCAGCAATCCACACCTGCTCTCTGACATCTGACCTGCTGTCTCTCTTATTGGGAACTCCTCTTTACATGTACAGTCACTTAAAATTCTAATTACTTCATTAAGTCTGTCTCAAGTCTTCTCTAACTGAGCATGCTCAGTATATGGAATCTTTGAGACTTTCAATTTTAAACTTTGAATACAAGTACAAAACAAAAGAGTATGTATCCTGTTCTGTGGGAAGATAAATATATCTTAGAGGAATACCGTGGAAGTTAATGTTGATAAAGAACAAACATCTAAGTCATCAAAATTCTATAAATTGTAAAACTCCAAAACATTTCCCAGCTTCAGGTCTGGCAAAAAACAGTCTGAACCATCCCCACTGCTTCCACAACCCTTCACTGAGAGGAAAACCAAGCATTTGTCCTTATAGAAAATATTTTTTTCCCCAAGAAGGTAATCACAAAGATTAATCACAAAGCTAGCACAGGGAGCCACATAACACAATCTAGGTTTAAGCAGAAGGAAATAAGCATTTGAATCCTGTGATGGATTTTGCAATATTGTCCTGGACCCATAGAAGGTTGTGTAAGTGCAAGTGTTACTTTCCTGTAAGTGTGCTCAAAAGATTTGTTGCTGTGCAAAAGTGTGAAAAGTCCTCCAAGCATATCTGGAAGGAGTCTTAAGGACTTAAAGCATAGTTACCTCAGAGGCTGGGAGCCCAAAGGGACTGAGATGTGTGAGGAGTGTTGCCACTCCACCTTCACCATGATGGAGGCACCTCTGTCGTGGAACACTCAAGGCTCATGGAGATAATTGGTGGCACCAAGACTGCTCACAAAAGCTCACTGTATCAGGGTGTTTGCTGACCACCTGTGTGGTCACCTCAGTGTGCTGCCAGCAGTGCTGTCACCTGAGTGTGACCTGAGTGCCTATGTGCTACATTAGGGGGGGTGGGATTTATTTCAACTAGAGGTGGTAAAATGCTGAAAGCATTATTGGAGCTAACACTGTAGTCATTCATGCTTGTTATTTCTGTGTGAGAAATAGGATATTCTTCAGTTGGGCTATTTTTGATGCTTACATCAATGGTACTATGTTAACCTGAAGAAGGGCAAATGCATATTTTCTTACCTTACTTTAATATTCAGATCAAAGATTACTCTTTGAGATTGTTGGAGGAAAGACCAGAAAAAAAACCACTACAGTTCTGAACTTGCAGGGTAGACAGAATGCAGTGAATGGAGCCAGAAGGTAAGCAAATGAGGAAGAGGGAAGCTGGACTGGTATTTATTTAATGAGAACTCTCTGACTTTTCTCTTTATTTTATGTAGTTCATGCTAGTTGTAGAAAGATAAAGTGGTTTGGATGCCTGTGATTACTTATATCTGTATTTTTCTTTATAAGATGTTCAGCTATGTGTCATTTGATCTTTGCTGTCTCTTGTCAAGGACAATATTCATTTGAGTAAGTGTGTAAAGATATAATTTCTGACATTTTGTGGGTATCAAGTCAAAATAAAAAGTAGCAACTCAGGGAGTTATTGTTAAATTCAACACAAACTGAAACTTCAGATTTTCATCAATAAAGAACACAGTGAATTGGCACAGAAAGTTTTTATTAAAACTGTATATTGATAGCTTCTCTCCAAAACCAGCACAGACAAACAAAATTTTTAACTGTATTACCTGAAAAAGAAATTACTTTGATCTTTTCTCCCATTGCTAAATCCACATTAGTAAATTGACTCTACAAATGTTAATAAATTAACTCTAAATCTGACTCACAGATGTGCTGCTGGTTCTGAGACTTGATGTTTGTTTCATATGTTAATATGTGGACATAGGGGGTTCCTCTTTTACAATCAAATATCTTATTCTTTCATGTGTTCTCTCTCTTCAGACTTTTTTACCCATTAGCCACTAGCTGCAACTGATACATAACAAGTCTCCAGACAGTGTGCAGTGCAGGAGACTACAGTGTTTGGATATTCTGAAGGTGCAGGTTTCATTTCTGCATTCTGAGCCCAGTGACAGATGTCAGGTGTATAATCCATCAAGGCTCATATATGTGGTGCTCTCCTTCTTTCCCAGTGTCAGCCACTCTTACTGATCACTGTTTTGATGTGAGAACTCTTTGAGCCCAGTGGGATGAAGTCAAGGTGCAGGAAAAGAAGAACTCTGATTCTGTTAGAAATATATTTTAGTCCTACTGTTTTATTTTCTTAATTTTGTCACTCAAAATCCTGAGAGAGGAGCATAAATAAGAGCTATTAGAAGCTTTCTATTTTAAAGTTCACATGCAAAAAAACTTGTTGAATGACTAAGCGGATCTTATCATGAGGACATTATATGAAAGGTCACTACCACTCTTCTGGTGTCTTTTCTTAAATGAATCATCGTGTGTTAGTCTTGCCTTGAGTCTACCTGCTGAATCAGTGTTGGGGACAGGGATACCTGCATCTTCAGTGGTGGTGTCAGTGCCTGTGATATGAATCAAAGCAAGTAATCTTGTGAAATCTTGCAGTTATGGCCTCTTGATCACCGAAACAGGCTTTTTGGGTGTTGTAACAAAAGTCCTTAAATTTCTTCCGAATTATGCTACAGATGGCAAAGTGCTATTTTGGATCTCACTGCAGGATCAGAGAGGATTGCCAGTACCAAATCAAGTTAGAATGCCACATGAAGGCCAGAAAATCTTACCATTATCTTGCATACATTTTTCATGAAACTTGGAAAATAGTACTTACTGAAGCTTGTAACATTTGTGTGAGCAAAATATTTAGTTTTTAATGAAGATGTCAGGTGATATCCAGTCTGCAATTTTAGCAGTGTTTTAAATTATAATATCCTTATACCAAATGATAATTTATTTTTAGTCTTTATTTTTTCAATTTATCTTCTTTCATGATAGCTTATGTTAGCTTTTTTCCCCCTTAGCATAAGCATTAAAATTTGCAAAAATATGTGATAATGTGTGCAAACTGTTTCCAGGTTGGCCTTTAATTTTATAAATAAACCAGAATTTTCATGAACTTTATAAATAAACAAAAGAGTTTTCATTAACTACTCATGGTAAAAACAAAAATGATCCATTTTGTTAATTTTTAAATTCTCCCAGCCATTCCACCAGGAGGATAAGGCTACATCAGTCTTAAAATGTGACAGGGGAGGTTTAGGAAGAAATTCTTCACAGGAAGGGTGATTGAGAACTGCCCCTGGAGGTGGTGGAGTCACTGTCCCTGGAGGAGTTTGAGAAAAGACTGGTCTAGTTGGAAAGGTGGTGTTAGGTCATGGGTTGGACTCAGTGACCTCAAAGGTATTTTCCAACCTAAATGATTCTGTGATTCTATGAGTTGCAATCTTTTTTGTTCAGAGTTACTGTTTGATACTGATATGCTCAGAATAATGGTCTGAGGTTTGCTTTGTTGAAAATATAGGAGAGACATCTTGCAAATGTGTGTTATTAAATTTCTTACAAGACTGTTCTCAGAAGTGTTAATTTCAAAATCTTCAAAACTTCCTGCCTTGCTGTTACTAGTAGTAGAGATATGAATAGTAAATACTTTAAATGCACCTACTTGCATATATTCCACTGTGTGGAAAAAAGCCCCTAAATTTCTGGGTCTGCAAATAAATCTTCCCTTAAGAAAAAAAACCAAAATTGCCAAATGATGTGGCAAAAAATATGAGAAACTCAGAAATGTCAGGCGTTTAGAAGCAAGAGAGGTGGACTGCTGTTTAAAAATCTTACTCAGGATTGTATGGTAAATTAAGTGTAGACGTATTGCAGCCCAAGAGAGACAGACGACTCTGATTTAATGCTAAGCCTTAATCCACTCATATCAGTCTGACCTTGATCAAGATTTTTGAGGTGGAGGAGAGGGACAGGGGATAGGATAAAAAAAAAGATTTTACAGGATAATGCAATGGGTAAAGAATAAAAAGGCTGTAGTTGCCAGTGCTGCATTCTGTAATATGTTCACGTTCTTCTGGACTCTGAATCCTTTGCTGCAAAAAAAATATGAAATATGGTAAACCTTTGCATTTAGCCATCTCATTTTCATGCAATGTTTGCTTGAAGCAAGAAAAATAAATGGATCTTAGCAGTCACAGCCTTTGAGAGTAGCTTTCATGCTGAAATCTCCTCTTGCTTTAAAAAAGAAAAATGTCATAGAAAGAAGGAAACTTTTCCTTTAAGAGAGAGTCTTCCTTAACTGAGCAATAGATATTAGAAAAGTCAGCTGCAAGAACTCAATACCATGAATCTAATATTCTGTTTCCTGTAAATTCAGGCATGTGTCATTCCTTTTGTATCAAGGTTAATTCACATATAGAACTTCTGAGAAATAATCATCTTTCCATTTGTTCAGACAGGTCACCTCTCTGGCTGCTAGCTTACATCTATAATTTGCAATCTGAAGTAAGTTTTTCTCAGCATTCCAGACCATTTTTGTATTGACCTTTAAGGCAACAAAATAATTAAGCACACCAGTGCTGTTCTATAACTTTGAATTCACTACATTAACAAAACCATATTACAAGGCTACCAACCCATCCATTAAGTCTGACCACACTCCTTTGGAATCAATAGCAAAAATCATAATAGTCTCCCCTGATTGTGCTCAGACACTGGAAAGTACTTTTATTTGCAGAATCACAAAGTAGTAGATGTTGAAAGGAACCTGTGGAGATCCTGCTGTCCCTGCTCAGAACACAGGATGCCCAGAATCATGTTCATTTGGGTTTTGACTGTCTCCAAGGATGGAGAATCCACTGCAACCCTGGATAACTCATTCTATTGTTCAACCATGTTCACAATCTAAACGTTTTTGCTTGTGCTCAGATGTAATTTTCTATCTTTTTACTTGTGCTCATTACCTCTTAGCAGATGTAAAGCTGGGCATGAGCCAGCAATGTACATCCACATCTCAGAAATTCAATTGTATCCTGAGCTACAACAAAGGAACGCTCAGTAGGTTGAGGAAGGAGATTCTCCCTCACTACTTCATGTTTGTGAGATCCACCTGGAGGACTTCATCCAACTCTGGGATCCTCAGCTCAGGAAAGACGTGAATCTGTTGGAGTGGGTCCAGAGAACAACCACAAAAATGATCAGAGGGATGGAACACCCCTCTTATGTGGAAAGGTTGAGAGATCTGGATATGTTTAGATTAGACATAAGGAAAAAAAAATTACTAGAAGGGTGATAGAACGATGGGACAGGTTTTACAGAGAAGTTGTAGATGCCCTTTCCCTGTAAACACTCAAGGTCAGGCTGGACAGGGCTCTTGCCAACCTGATCCGGTTGAAGATGTTCCTGTTCATTGCAGGAGCGTTGGACTAGATGAGGGATCCTTCATGGGCCCCTCCAACCCAAACTATTCTATGATTCTATGATGTTATCATTTATTCTATGATTCCCTTTTACTGCTCACCACTGAGGAAAGTCTGACTCTGCCTCCTCTACATCCACCATCTTGCATTTGTGCACATGGATAAGATGCCCCTAAACTTTCCCTTCCCCAAGCTAAATAGTTCCATCTCTTAACCTCTTCCTATATGAGAGGTGTTACAGTCTCTTGAGCATCCTTCTGGCCCAGTGCTGGGCTCACTCACCCACTCCAGCATGTCTTTGTCTTTTGTTCTGGAGAGCCCAACATTTAGTCAGTGCCTCACCAGTATTGAATAGAGGAGAAGGGGCTTTGCCAGGAAGGTGCACTGGTCTCTCATGATTGCCTGGTTAACTTTCAAGATCTCAGGGTGTTTGCTGTCATAACTAACAGTCAATTTTGGCAACAGTTTTGAAAAAGAGTCTTTAGAAAGTAGAAAAATATAAGATTCTACAAATATACTGGTTAACAAGACATTTTCTCCAGTTCAAAATATAAAATAGACTAGAGCTAAGGAATTAATAAAATGTTTAAGTTTAATGTTTAGCTTGGACTGTTATTTCAATGCAAATATGAATTCCTTGCTGTTTATGTGTCTACCTATCCTGTTTCATGCATCAATTTCCAACATGTTATTAAGTTTGATAGAATTTTATTATTGAAAGGAATTATACAACCAAAAGAATGCTTTCATAAATAAAAGACAAAATGCATAATTGGTCTAAAAGTACATAGGTATAAACCATTGCCTGTCAAATGCAGACAATATAGATTGCTGCTTGTTAAGAGAGGGAGGGAATGCCTTTGTGGCTCCTCTACCTGATTAAGTTTCACAACATAATCAGGAAAGCTCTTCCACTGGAAATAAAAGTTACTTTTGAACTTAATTACATGTCAATACTAAATGACATAAATGAATTGCTAACAATCTATAATGACTTTTAACAGAAATCCTAACCCCTTGTAATTTGCTAAAAAGTTAATTTGATTCCTTAATTGAATTTTAATTAATCTCTTTGAAATACAGCTAGCAATTGCATTGCATAAGACTTGATGTTTTTTCTGAAAGAAATTTCTTTTTAATTTCCCTGATTATATTTTTTTCCTGTAAATATTTAAAAGATTTCATTGGTGTCCTTGGCAGACAGATATGGTTATTGACCTCTGGCTTTTGCCTTAGTAGCACAGAAAAGAATGGATTTATTTCAGTGGACATCCAAAATTCATCACATATGAAATTGCTCTGGGGACCCTTTTGATCAGTGTGTTGAGCTACCAGGAAGCCTTGAAGCAGGCATAAGATTCTTGTTGGCAAGGTGTACATGTGGTTGACTGTGCTTTCTGGCAAGCTTTTTATCACTGCAATATATTCTATTGGCTCTGTTAGAGGACAGCCCTATGTGTTGAGGCTACATAACAAATTGCTGAAGAAGAGAAGTAAAAACAATGAAAAAGAGGAAGGGCAGCTATAAAAAGTATCAATCTAATATACTCCAGACTTGTCTACCATAATTTTGAATGCTGGCTTTGATATCATCATAACTGAGGACTTAGCAAGCAAGGACAGACAAATATGTCCTCAAAACTTTCTTAGGCTGTGATCTGAAAACTTTTCTAAATAGATAAAAGAATGGAAGAAAATCCCACAAGGTTTCCTCTGTTAACATCAGTCCACCTGTGCAAAGAAGAGGGAGAAGCAATTCAAAGGAGCTGGTGTTGGTGCTATGATTTCAGGATGAAAGGCCCATTTTGTTCTAGGTATTCTGAAAATTATAAATGCTTTTACTTAGAATATAAATAGGCTTGTGTTTCCTAGCTTATTTAGCTCAGTTGACTCGAGCAGGATACTAATACCAATCATGGGTTCAATCCCCATGAAGGCAATTCACTTAAGAACGGCAATTGATGATCCTTATGGACCCTTTGCAACTCAAAATATTCTTTGATTCTGTGATTTATTAGCCAGACTCTTCACACATTTCTATATTTTCTTAAGGCTCTGATTTACTTTTTGAATTGAGATCTAACTTCTGGTTGTACAGCAGTGGATTCCTTATTTCCTTTATTTGGCACAGTCAATACAAACTTTCTAATATTTAAAATCACTCAGAATTCCCAAGGACATATGGAGAGTGTTTGGAGGGTACCTAAACTTTAAAAACCACTTAAGTTGAGCAACTTCATATAATTTTTTTGAAATTATTTTCTCTGGTAAAATACCAAGCATAGATTCTCATACAGATTCCCTACTTTAGTAATCCATTGATATTTTCATATTACAGAATTAGGCTGTGCATAAACTCAGCATACAGTGCACAGCTTGTGTTTTATTGTACATGTGAACAAGACCCTGTGGAGCCTGAAAAACTTTAGGCCATACCTCTCTCTCTTTTTTTTTTTTTTTTTTTTTTGGTAGGATAGGTGCTTTCAAATTAATAAGGAGAAAATGTCTTTGAAGATATGGAATATATCTGGGCCAGGCAATCAGTCTGGGTTAAGAAAAAAAAAGATGCTGAGATTCTTCTTTGATAGAATTTATCATGACTTCTCATTGCAAAGTCAAATGGAAGTAAACTATTATTAAATTTAAATGCTATTTTCTTTTTTTTTTTAATTTTCTGATAAAGTTTAATTCTTAAAGAATGTTTTATTGTATGGCAAAAAGATACATAAGTTTACAAGAACATTTGAGGGTTTATCAGGCTTTAACAATTATTTTAACTGGATTTAACAGTTATTTAATTTAACAAATAAAATATTTAAAATTAAAATATTTGCAAGAAGGACTAGAGTTTCTGTGGAATGCTGAAAAAAGATCCTCTACAAAAGTAGTTTTAAATTTTTGAATAGTGCAGATATCTGTAAAGAATGTATGTTGTTAAAGAACAAGGGAAGTATTAACTACAATACTTCAGCTCTTCAGAGGACAAAAGCTTTGGAGAGCAAGAAAACACAAAAGAAAAAATGACCAAGTCTTATTAGGAAGATTAAACATGTCAGAGAAATGACAACCTGAAGAAATTGTGCTCAAGGAGAAGAAATAAAGAAGTTTCTGCTGGTGTATTTTGTGTAATGAAAGTGAAAGAAGTTAGAAGACAAGGAAATGTGTGCAGATCTCTTTCTCAAATCATTTCCTACTGTGCCCTTGAAGATGAGTTTCTACCAGTGACTTCAACCGCCAAATTAAAATTAGTAAAGGAACTGGTGATAAATGTAATCTAATTGGGTCAGAAAAATCAAGGTTAGTTAATATGCATTAACTTGTTTAAAAACAATTTAGGAGGAAAACTTTGTAAAAGTGTTCTAGAAAATAATTAAACTAAGGATATTTATTGCAAGGGTTCAAACAGGACTGCTGGTAAATGATTCAAAGTGTCTCAGTCAACACTTCTGCCAGCTCCCTCAGAACCCTAGGGTGAATGCCATCCCACCCCAGAGATTGTGGATGTCTAAGTGGTGCAGCAGGTGGCTGACCATCTCCCTTTGGGTTATTGGGACTTCATTCTGATCCACATCCCATGATCCAACCCAGGGGCCTGAGTACCCAAAGAGCCACTGCTCTTACCATTACAACTGCAGCAATGAAGGCATGAAGTATCTCTTCCTTTTCATTGTCCTTTATCACTCTGCTTCTCCACTGAGAACCTCTTTAGCCCTCCTTTTATTGCTAATGCTTTTATAAAAATGGTTTAATTGTCTTTTGCAGCAGTAACCAGCTTAAGTTCAAGTCAGTGTTTGGTCATTCTATTTTTTCCCCCTGCATAACCTCCCAACATCCTAATTTGCCTGCCCTTCCTTCCAAGGATCATAACTCTCCTTTTTTCCTCTGAGATCCAGTCAAATCCTTTTGTTCAGTTGCACTAGTTTTTTCCCCTGATGCCTAGTCTTTTGCCACAACAGGACAGATGCTCCTTCTCCTTCAGGATTTCATTCTTGAAGACTATCCAGCTTCCCTGGATACCTTAGGAGTCCTTAGAATTTAGTTCTTAGCAGATAGTCCTGCATTGTAAGGGTGGTGGGAAAGGGCAAATCTGTCTAGCTATTGGTTCTAGCAATTTCTGACTATTTGCATTTTCAATATGAAAAATAGTAAGATTTCAATATGTGGGAGTGAGCATAGACATGATTCTGATGCCTCTGAATGGGCTGTACAATTGACTGAGAGAAACGTGAAACAAAATCTTTGCTGAAATCCTTCCCAGGATCCTATAAACCATGGACATAGAACAGAAATGTCTTCCTCTGAGAGTATTTGAACTACTGAACTATTGGAGAATAGAGGGAAATATCACCAATTGCTACTTTTAACATTTGAATACATGCCTCTCACTTAATAGGACTGGGTGAAACTAAATAAAAATTTGCCAACTGTTTGAGGTGACAGAAGACAGATTTCTGCTGGAATTTCCATTCTTTAAAATTCTTTGTTCAACTTTAAGGATAGCCAGAAGAGGTTAATCAAAGAACAATTAGCAGAAGAGTTTCATATGCAATTTACATAAATAATAAATCTCACAACAATTGCAAATTGGGATACACAACATTTCAAATCATGGAGAAGTTTGGGGAATTTTTTTTGTTTTAAAAAAATTCAGTAGACATGGCTTTGAGAATTTTTCCATATTTCTAAGATCTGGTAGGTATTTTGCCAATCAAAATTTTGCAAGACTAGAATTGACAGACAGCTGAGTAGCTCAAGCTCAAAGAAAGTGCTCACTTGAAAAGAAACAGTACAGTTAAATCGGGTTTATTCTATTTGGATTAAATTCGATTTATGGATTTTTTAAAAGAAAATTTGTGTAACTCCTGACATGCCTTACTTGTAGTGGGCAAAATTCTTTCCAGATTAACAAGCTACTATTTTGCTTGCTTGTGATCTTTCATTTCCCCCCAGGTTTCTCTACATTTATGAAGTGTCAAGTTAGCTAATTTTATTTAAAAATTTGAATAGACTCTTTCCTCTTGACATTATTCACACACTTCAATTCCTAAAGAGGAAAATAATAGCAACTGCAGCACCTGAAGGGTGATTGCTTACAGGTGGGATTGTATCATGACCTTTCTGAAGAAGAACATAATAAGTCTATTACAGTGAAACAATGAAGTGTGTGGGCCTAGAACTCAGGAGAAATAAGTGCTCCTTTGTTACAGTAATTCAGGGCTCCTAGGAAACAATTAGCAAGCAAAAGATCCAGATAGAGAGAAGGCAGCAGCTAGTAAGATAGCACAAATTTCTGAATTCATTTTGGAGAGGAAAGAATTCCTACAATGATTCACTGCCTTCTAAATAGTAAGGATTTTTTTTTTTTTTTTTTTACAAACACTTTGCAGGGGATGGAGTCTCTTGAAATGGAGGGTTTTCACACATGACTTAGCCACCAGGTAGGAAGAAAGACATAAAGTAGATGAAAGCATATAAATACAAATAAGGTAGAGAGTTGTCACAGGTGATGCAAACTGAACCAAAATCAATGGGAGTCCTGCATGTGGAGTTTAAGGACTAAATAGAGCTTTTACTATGGTGATTTCCAGTTCCCTTCTCTTTCCTGAGACCACTTCTTTTGCACCAGCTTTTCTTCCTGGGTCCCCAAGTCTCCTGTTTTTCCAGTCTAAATACCTTATTTGTGTAACAGCAATAAATGGTTATTCTTCTAATTGGTGATTCTGCCTCATGTTTTCTTATTAGGTGGAGGATTCAGGATATGTCACTTTGTTCAGTCTGAGTGTCATCAAAATTTGCAACTAGCCACATGAGCAGGTACCAAGCAGCAGTCTTCTGCTTGAAACTTGAATTTGAAAAATCTGATTTCACATGCCGCAGCAGGCATACACCCAAGTAGGCACTGCCAAGTAGCATTCAAAATTCAAGCTGTTTTTTCACATAAAAATGAATATTTGGAAGGCTTATTTTCTAGTTGTACCACGAAGAACCTTGAATATTGCTATTACCTATCCCTGGTGGGGATTTTAATCTCTAGGCTCTACCTGGATGATGGGAAAGCTGAAAAAAAACCATTATCTCAGGCTTGTTGGATAAAAAATGAGAACAAACTCACAAAACCTTGAATCCCAAAATAGATTTTTTGGTTTTTTCTTTACTCAATGCAGAGATCTCTGAAAGACAATCTGTTTTTCTAAAACAAATTCTAAAAAATGAAGGCACTAGATATTGCAGCAAAGCATAGAAAATAAGCATCCATCAGTTTGGATAACCTGGAAGGCGTGCAAGTGTTTCCTTCTCAGCTGCTAGTGAGTACTCTCAGGTAGAAGTGAAGAGAGCTAATTTGGGTTGGTGGTCTGCCAAAGCAAGCTGCACAAAGGCTGAGGACACTGAAGGCATACTGCATTTTGTTATGATCTGATTGATATGGACTGCCTGGGTATGGTACAGGCATGAGAAGAAATTGCAAAATGATCCTATGGATTAGATTGCCAACAGCTTTTGACTGACAACAAAACTCTCACATGACCAAAAAATAACAAGTATAGGTTCCAGTGAGAAGTCAGACAATTTTTATGTAATTGGTAGGCAATGCATGATCATGGATGGGCCTTGGCTCAGTAATTGCTTCTATCCTGTCTGGACACTCTCTGAATACTATTATTGTTTCAGATTCACTTTAGAGAAATGACCAGAAACAATGACTGGAAAAGGATAAATAAGCAGTCTGTTCCAGAGAGCTTGAAATATAAAAGAAACAGAGATAACTCTTGAGTACAATGAGAGAGTAGAGAAGAAATGTGGGTGATAATGAAGATGAGCTCCTGCAGTGATATTAGGGAGCTGTGAATTGGTTCAGCTGTACATGTGTGCTTATGAAATAATTCTACTGAAGTCTTTGCAACTACAGTAAAGTGAAATTGATGGGAGGTCGAAATTAGAATCCTGTTGTTTCAGGTGTGACACATAGATCAGTGAGCCAGCCCTCTTAACTGTGCAGAGGGCATGCATTTGTAATGTGACAGAGGTTTTTGGAAATTCTGAGACATTTCCAAATCTCAGAGATGTACTGCTTAGTCTCTTGGGTCACTGATAGTTTATGACTTCCTAGGCACCCACTGTTGACATTCCACACTGAAATTTATCTTTTTAATGTATCTAAATATTTACTATTAATGAGAAAAGAAAAAAAAAAAAAGGATTAATTTTGCTCAGGTTTCTTTATTAATCTGGGAAAAAAGCAGATAAATGTAGCCTTGTGACAGTGTCAGCTAGACTAAGAATGTGCTCACGCACAGTACAGAACTGTTTTTACATCTCATTTCCTTAACAGCTGAGATGGAAAATTAATTTAGAAACAAAATCAAATGAAAATATATGCTTTTTTTCTGTATTAAAAAAAAACCAAAAAAAAAAAAAACAAAAAAAACCCCAAACCAAGTAATGGCATTGCTGGTAGTCTAAAGATTTCACAGCCTAGGTCATAGGAGTGAACAACCATCCTAGTTAGGTAAGGGTAGTATTCTTCTTACCTATCTTTGTAAATTATTTTAAGACTAATTAGAATGTGTCTAGTAACAGGTCTGTTTGTTATTTGTCATGAAGAAGTCTACAAGGAAAATGATTGTCCTGAGTGATTTACTTTCAATTTGATTTCTTTTATACTAGGAACTATGACACAAAGTCTTATATCTAGATGAGTTTATATCTTAGATGAGCAAAGACACAACATCTGAGAAAAACATCTAAAAACTCTTATCAGCAAAACTGGGTTTTAACACAAGTTATAGAATGACTGTGCAGAGCTGAGGTTCCTATTAAAGCATTAAAAAATCTGTTTTGCACTGGATCATAGATTGTTAAACAGTAGCATGTGTGCCACAGGTGGTGTGTTAATCCCCCTGAAGTGATCAGACACAGAGATGGGGGCTCCTCCACCAGCAGCATTACCTGCTGCTTACACTGTTCATGTTCAAGGGCCTGTAGTATTTTATCTCTGCTAGATCCTTCTTTGTCATGAATTCCTGCATCCAATGATAAGACCCAATCTAGGTTTTAAAGAGTATTAGAAATTACTTTAATATAAACTGTAGTGGAGCTACAGTCAAATGTATTTTTCATGTTACATTTATCTCCTCTAAGAAGTAATTGGAGACAGATTGTGACTTTACTTCTTGTTTCAGACCATCAGTCTCTGCTCTTCTCCTAGATTACTTTCTCTTCTCAGATATTCAAAAGGTCTCTTGCCTGCTTTCCTCTTCTGAGGTCTCTGGCCTCTCTCGATGCAATGGCACCAACTCCTGAACTTAAAAAAATCATATCTTGTACAGGCAGATGTCACACTTTCAGCTCCATACAGAGATGTCAATTAAAGTGGAGAACAGGTAATCTTCAAAATAAATTATTTATATGAAAGCCTTTAATTATCTATACATGTCTATCAGTCAAGGAATCTTTGGAAGAGTTGATGAAAAATACACAAACCCAGAAAACATATGAAGAAAAAGTGCTGATTAAATCTGGAAATAAAATATCCAATTTTGAAACAAAATCAGAAAGTGATTGTAAGTAAGTAAGTATGTAAGTATTCAAGCATTTAAGTGGTACTGCATGGTGGAACTTCTGTCACCTTGTCGTAAAGAAAGACATGTTTCTCTTCAGCATGGGAGCCCAAAGCAGGCCACTGATTGAAAAATCAAACAGATTAGGTACTTGGATCTTTCCAGAGCTGAATTTTCTGGATCCAGCCCATTGCATCTACTGGAGCTGATTGACCCAATGCAGCTTGTGCATAGTCTTGACCAAAGATCTCCATTTAAAACTAAACCTAAACAAAATGGGAAATGCAAAGCTGAAAATGGCTGGAAGCAAGAAGACAAAGATATTAAAATCAATGCATCTGGTTTCAGTCTGTGACTCCTTAAATCCCCTAGGTCTTTTATTGCTGGGAGGCAACAGGGTACACAAAGGGATAAATCACTTGTACATTTCCTGCTTTTTAAATGCTTTCCCTAAATATTTTCTATTTGTCATTGGCATAGACAAGCTATTGGAGTGGCTCAATCCAATGGTTACATTTACCAAGTTTAAAAACAGCAACAAAAACCCAATCCAGGACAGCTCTTTGTGTCCAAGTGGCATGATATGGCCTATGCCAATACTATTAATGCTCTGCCCCACCTAAAGATGATGGCCTTATTCAGAAATCCTGTTGGAAATGGCCCATACAAGCCCTTGATGCATATCCAGGGCTTGTTTATATGTTAGCATATGCAGGGCACTCACCGTCATTTTCATCTGTCAGTGTCATGTTTTCCTTCTGTTTTTTTTCTGCTGGGAGTATGGTCCTTTTAATTTCCATTTCCTTGCAGTACTTTTGAATAAAATACATTACTTCTGGTTTTGCAATAGAAGTAGGTAAAATCTCTAAAGAAAGGTTTTGTTGGCAGTCCATGTTTACTGAAAGTTAGTAGGAAAGTATTGCCTGTGTTGCTTGGAATTAGAAGTTATTCTACATAAGGATTAACATGACCAGGTGTCTTGTAACCTTTCCAAGAAAGATTGAAATCTCCATATATTAGATGGGATTTTCAGAGAAATGCAATTTCTTTTGCTAACTGATCTATTTCAGTAAAGATCAAGGAATGATTCAAAAGTCACTCATACCAGGTGCAGCCTTAAAAATAATTCAGATTGGTATACGAAATCATCAGTATACTCAATCCTGTTGACCTTTAAAATGGCTATAGACATTAATTTTGAGTACTTGTAAAGGTGAAGTCTAAATAAAAATATAAATTGGTCCTACACATATTCCATCATACAGGAGTTGTGATTCTTACATAAACCCTGACTCATTAGTTTTTCATGTTTTCAGCTCTTTGACTAAATATTTATTTAGTTTTCAGCTTTTTCAAATGCCTGACTATCTAGTGAAAAATAATGAAGGGAATCTGGACTGAATTATTCTTTAAAGGAGGGTGTCAAATTAACCTTCCCATGAACAGCCATGCAATCAAATGAGGTAAAGCTGAACCATAACTAAATTGTCAATCAGAAGAAAACTCTGAATATACTTTAATAACCAGTGAAACCTTGTCTGAGAATGGATGATTCTCAAAATTGAAATCTGTTAACTACAGAAAATCAAAGAAGAAGCTTTTCTGCTTAGACTGAAAATAATTTTTTCTTTGTTTTTTTCAACTAATGTACGTTAGCCAAAAAAGCATCTGATATTTTGGTGCTTGTTACTTGAATTTTGCACGTTAAAATAAAAATGTCTAACTTGCACCTTTAATTTATTTATGTTCAATAATAAATATAAGAGCTGCTAGCTTTTATCCTGTGTTTCCACATGACATCATCTTTTGTCACATAAATTGTATTCATCACATGTGTTGTCATTGGACTGACCTTAAGCTGCATAATAGGTCTGAAAAGTATTTTTTAAATCCCAGTATTAGATTTTCTCAAATTTATCTGATCACTAGTTAAATTTTCTGTTTGTCATTTAATTTTCATTAATGCAAATCAGAAACTGCTTTCTCCAAGTAAAATAAAAGCTATTTTTCATGCAAGAGGTGCTACAAACTGTAACTTCTTCCTATTGTATCCATAAGAAGGAGCTAGGTCTAGCATATGAGACAAGCACGAGGTTCAAAAGAGGCTCTTTGCCTTTCTTTATTGCATGGTGGTAGCAGGGCAAAAGAGGAAGAGGATCTCAGGTCTTGCCTTTTCTAGGAAAGGGTCAGGGAGGGGATTTCTGGCCGTCTGCCAATAGGATAAGGGACAGGAGGGACAGGTAAGACATTCCTTATACCTCTGGTATCGGATTACAACAAAGAGGAATACACACTCTGTTATGAATTAGCTTGTCTAGTGGCAAAGGTGAAGTATGTTAGAAGTCTCAAGAAGTCTCAAGTTCTAAAAGTGAAAAGTACCTTAAAGATTAAACACAACGCTGTGTAAGAAACATCATGACTCCCAGAGTTTTAGAACGAAGTTCTGTGCCAGCAATTTTCCACTTTGCACTTGCATAGTGCACATTTTCCTGTGTTAAATGCTATTAAATGAAAATTCTGTAAAAGCTTGTATATTTATCACTAGGCTTTTCTGAAGTGAGAACACATGACTTCAGGGGCATGAATACAAGTTGTAGAAAATCTTTAGGCAATTTATTTAAAGAATAGTTAGACGTCTTTGATAAATACATAGCTCAAGTCACCATATGATAATTTAAAATACTGATATATTGTATTTTTGTCTGCCGATAAAAAATGTTTTTCTGTATCCTTTTGTTCTAAATTTGTTTGCTCAAAGCTAGTTTAATTTTAGTTTAGTTTTTCCTCACATCCAGTTACTGTTGTGATAGTCTATAGAACTGTCATTTTTTTAATACTGAACTGGGTAATCACTTATGTGAAGTGACTGACAGCTGAAGAGTCTTATCTCACCTCTTTGTCTATATTGTGTAATTGATAGTAATGGGTTTTCCAAAAAATTAGAGAATTTTTTAGTACCTACATCATTACAAGATTTTTACTCCTGAGTTATCCATAAATGTGTGTATCCATGACTGGAATACATACAAGAGAATTTTGTGGGATTTAAAAAAAAAATATATGCAGCTCCAAAGGTAGGTACCTTGACTCTAGGACCTAAAAATTCTAGGTGACAGTCATCTCACCTACCATAGTTGTCTGGTATTTAGGTATTTAACTATTAATCTTGCTTTTCTCCATAGTGAATAAGAGCTAATATAATTTTTTTAAAAAAAACAGTTCAACTAGACTATTTCTGACACTTTTTACTTTGTAACAAACTGCTGTTTGGAAGTGCATATGTTCCAATAAGTGTGGAGTTTATTTGCCAACTTTTTGACTGTTATTATCTCTTGTTTGGTAAGTGACACAGCCTGTATATTACCATTGCTTTTCCCCACTGCACTGCTTTGTAGCACATAATGTTATTCAGTGTATCATGCATTTCTCACAATTTTTAATTTGATAGAATACTTAGAAAAAAATAGTGTCTGAAAAGGTTTCACTTTGACAATAATTACACTGTTCAATCAAGCAAGATTTTTCTTATATGATTTATTAATGGAGATGTTACATTCCAATCATTTCTTCAAAATTCTTTGAAGTGAACATCTTGAAACACTTTAATGAATGCACAGTAAATATGTAATAGCTGTACACATTTATTCTAGGTAAGTTTTTGATATCATTAGTTATTCATTAAAATTGTCCTGAACTTTGAGTCTTTCACACAGCGTTGAATTTCTTTTACAATTTCAAGAAAGGCTCAGACAAATAGAAAGCAAAAGTATGGCACCCATTTATGTGTGTCTCCTCCCTCCATTTCTCCATAATTATAGCAATACCTTTTATGTGTGCAATTGCCAAGTAACTAAAGTACTATAGAAAACAATACTAAAAGTGTTAAAAGAATAGCCCTAAGGACCTTCAGAAAAAATATATTATCTAAATATTAATATTCAGGTTGTAACTGAACTGGAGAAACTGTACACATCCATTGCAAATGGACTCAGTCTCCCTGCATCTCAGAAATATGGATTATTTCAGGGCACTGTGTTCATGGTGTACTGAATAAGCCATTGGTTATAAGGAATGAGCCACTGGCCATTGACTTTTAGGATCTTGCAATAAAAATTGATGTTAGGTGAGTGGCTCTTGTCTTGGGGATATAGAGGTCCATTCTGCCCAGTAACCTATCTGTAAAGGTTTGATGAGACCTTGCTGAGTCTTTTCTATCCTATGCTATATGCATGGATATTCCTGCTGACAGTGAGCTCAACACCACAGGATATGTAGTTCCCTGGTAATAACCCCATATGGAGATTTACTTGGCTCCTCCCAAAGCTGCCAAAGGATGGGCTGAGCACAAAAGGTGGCCCATAAGACAGAGTGAGAGAGTCACAACTCCCTGAGTGTCCTGCAACTTCATTCAGAAGGTGAATAGTAAGAATTATTTGTTTAATGGAATAATTTGTTGGGGCTTTTTTTTTTTTTCTGGGATAAAGCAGGGTGAAGCTCTGTTTCTCAACAGCTGAAAAGCATCAGAGCTGGCACACAGCATCAGCAATGACTTTCTTGGAGTAACCCCAGAATTTTGTAATTGATAGATTTTGTTTGTGGTTTTTGTTTGTTTGTTTGTTTGGTTGGCTGGTTTGGTTTTTGCTTTGCTTCTGAAAATCTTTATTTATATATCCAGGAGAGGTTACTTGAGTGTTATTTTACATTCAGATGCAACATGATTTCTATAAAAAAATCACTATTATCTGTCACTATCCTGTCACAGGACTGTATTAATCCTTGATATTTTCTATGGGTTGTATACATTTTTGATTCAAGTTAACAACCAAATTTCACCCCTTTGGGAAACATAAAATCAGACAGCTTGTTCTCTGATAGGTATTTGATATAGTCTTAGAGCATCAAGTTCAGCAAACTGGGTAACAGACTAAACAAAACAAAGAAAGGTAGCTGATGAGTGCAGGTTGCTAAGAATGATGACAATGTTTTCTTTTTAAAGACAAAACCAGAATATCAGTAAGGAAGGTATATTTTTGATCAAGGAGAGGAAGAAGAGGAAGAGTTATACCTCAAAGTATGTTCAAGGTGAACTGAAAGCAGGAAATCTATCCTAATAAGTTGAGTATTACTGGAAAACAGAAGAGTTGTACTTTGAGTCTGGAGTATGAATATATGAATTAAGGCACTTACTTGATTGAGTTGCTCGTTTAGGATCAGGGAGAGCTGCAGCCATTGCATTGCACTGTTTTGTGCTGGGTATGATGTTGGGCTTTTGCCTATTTCTCTGTGTCTGTTCTAAACAGAATGGTAGAACTTGTTAAACTCTTCAGTGCAAAAAAAATGAGCTGTTCATTTTCCAGGACAATTAGAATTTGCTGCATTTTGCAGGTAATGGTGATTCCAATATTGTAACTATTTTCTGTCTGGAAATGTCTCAGGTAGAGGGAGATATTTCATCAGCCTGGCTTGTTCTGAAAGACAACCTCTGTATTTTTCTGAGCCATGTTAGAATTGTGTATCATAATAAATAATACCATTACACTCATTCTAACAAAACAATGGCATAGATGCTCCTGAAACCCTAGAAAGACCTATATTTGTGCGTGTGTGTGTGTGGATTCGTGTGTTTGTGTGTATGTGAACTTCTGTGTTTGATGTTGTAAAAATTTTGGATAGATTACTTGGACTGCTAAAGCAGGGAACTGTATTTAAAACTGGATCAGTAAACTCTTGCAGAGCCCATGTACAGATTCTGAAGAAATTATGTAAGAGGCAAAATAGACTACTACTGAGAGTACAATTTCCAATGACCAGAAAGAGCACGTGTGGAAAATGCTTCTGTAATATAAATACTGTATTTTGTTTACTGCTGGAAAGTATCTGAGGCTGTTGCCTAAGATTAAAACCTGTAATTTCTTATTTTTAGTTTCTCAGAATAAATTCAGGATTAAAGACTCAATCCCACTCCAGTTTAAGCCACAGGTGAAAGAATAACATAACTGCAAATAAACCCCTCTCTTAATAGCTCTTAATAGGATATTGGAATGTACTTCAAATATATGTAACAGGGCAAAAATGCCCCTGAAACTCCATACAGCATATCCACTGTTGTGCCAAAAGCTCCAGTAGCCTGGTTTCTAAAATATTTGTTACAATCTAGATTTGATTTGCTAGATCAAATTACTAGATTCAGTAGAAACACTGGATAAGTCAAAACTCAGAGAAAATAATAACAGCAATAATAATAAAGCCTCCTAGGGCTTTATGTTTAGATCAGAGGGTTTGAATATAAACTTACATATAAAGCAATATTTGAAGGAGAAAAGTAATAAGAATATGCTGGGAGGAAGTATTAAGGGAATTAATGAAAGAACCTTTTGACTGATTAACAATTACTCAGCTAGAAGAAACTACTTTCAAATGCCAAATGAAGGTAATGTGACTAATAATAAAAAAGAAAATGATCACACTTCTTATCAGCCTAAAGGCAATGTAAATGTAAGAGTGCACTGGTTGCTGTGACAATGTTATAAACTGTTTATCTTGGCTTGCAGTAAGAAGCCAGGCACAGAAGAATTTTATGCAAAAAACTCTGCAGTGAAATGGAAAAAGAACAGTAGCTTTGAGGTTCATACAATGTTCCTTTGACTAATCAAGTTCCTTTTTCAGTGTTTGATTTCATTGACTCTCTTCCAATGCCAGGAGGCAGATGGCAAATCTAGAGGTGCAAATGAGGAAGAGCACATGACAATTATCTCTTGTGATAAACACATCTGGCCACAACACTGTTGCATAGACTCTCCCAAACTCTAAAATCATCCATCATTAAATTAAAGAAAAAAAATTAATAAATTAGGCCAGGAAAAATGAATATGAATGCCTGACTGAGAATGACATTTAGTTGTATGTGTGCAGTTCTTTCATTTAAAAAGTATTGCTTTTCTCCCTACTTCAGGGTAGACAGTGGTGACTGCCATTTTGAGATTCAGATGCAAACTCCTACAGGTGAGCAAAATCTCTCTTGATAGTTATATTTTATTCTTTTGCTATCTCTTTCCTGAATAAAAACCCTTCTTTGAGGCCTGTCTGAGATCAATTGCTCGGAATGTAGGAAAGAAATTTTACCTTATTTCAAAAGGGATTTAATTTCAGCAAAGATTAAATTTTTCAGTAAAGATATGGCATAAGCAGAAGATCATGTAGAAAATATTCTATTATAATGAAAAAATAAAGGAGAGCTTGAGTTCTTGCTTTAATATAGTTTGAATGTGTGGGCTGGTGGATGAAATTTAGCTTTCCTATTCTTAATTAAATTATTGCATATTTTAAGGCTGATGTAAATGTCTTTAATATATTTTTGAGCTGTTTTCTCACTGCTGTCTTGATGGTCTTGAAAGTTATCAAAATTTTCCTAGAGTTAAAGATGTGTGTTTTTTTCTGAACACATAGATGACAGTCAGTATTGCTGAGAGGAAAACATCAATAATTTCTTCTCTAACATGGTTTTATTCAGTAATTTCCAGTTGACTGTCTCAAGTCTTGCCAGGCTGAATTTTTTTTCTTCAAACAAAACTGTCATTGCACCAAACACTTTAAATATACTATTAAATGACCTTTGAACTCAGTCATTCTCTGCACTGGCCTTTTTTTAATCCAGTTTTTTAAAATATGTAGAGGTTGATAGGTAAGAGCACTACTAATGTGATGCATTCATGGGCTATAGAGACTGAAAATAGGTCCAATTTCCTTATTAACAGTACTTTTTTTTCTCACTCTAAACTACAGAGTAACCCAGTCTTTTAAAAAAGACCCTTATCACTCACCATGTCTACCCTACTGCATTCAGATAGCAGCCATTGAGCTCAGTTTCCTCTTCTGTTTCCTCTTTGCAGCAATAAGTAGCTCAACAGACCTGTGAAAGTGATTTGACTCTGTCGATGCAATTTTCAAAATGGCAGCACAATTTCATTTTCACAAACATCTGTCAGACTGCATTGTATGTCACCCTAATAGGGTCAATTGCAGTTCCCAGTCTGTGTGTATGTATTCTCCAGGTGACTCACAAATGCACATGAGTTTCTAGGTCTTCTGTACAATCTTATTTGCTGCAAATGTTTAGGCCATTGGTGCAGCAGATTTTTCAGGATGTACAATGCATCCAGGAAATCTAAAATGTACTTTTCTCTCTTTACAACAGCCTTCTGTGCTGCATCCATCCTAAAAGCATGGCAATGAGATGTGTCATGCACATTGCACACTAGATGCTGTATCCATGATCATACCTGGGCACTACAAATTACAGTGCAGAGTTTCCTGATTCCACATGGAAAATGTTTCTCATCAGGAAAAAAGACAAGCCCAGAAAAACCAACATGCCTGGCAGCCTCAGCTATATCAGGAATTGCCCTTTTCTGTGTTGAAAATAGGAACAGAATGCACTGTGCACAGCTTCCAGTGTGGGACAGTGCTTAGTGGGCATGAATAAGCCTTACTGACATCTGTGTTTGAGTCCAAGGAAGCTTGAATTATTCAGCATGTGCCAGTGTAATTAGTGTCCTACACATGAGTTAAATGTGGCACACACTGTGAGGGACAATCCCTAGCCACCAGCAGAAGTTGCTGTGAATTAGTAATGCTGACTCATAAGCTTGGTAATGGGTGTGTGGTTGGCTCGTTAGAGAAGATTCATTAATTACGCATATGTGGATCCCGTATCTGAGAACTGAGTACAGCCTGGAACTTAAAACTATTCAGGGATACCTTTCTGGAGAATATTTTAATTAACTGCTATGCAATAAGTATTAGTTAACCTAAATTAACAACTTTATCCTGTGATTTTTGTTATACCTGGTACCTAACCTTATGAATGCTGCAAATACTGTGAAACTAGAATTTTTATGGCTGTTAATACCTGATATTATGATGTCTACATAACAGCCATACTTTTAATATGTAATAACAATGCCCCTGCTGTGTTTAGGAATGGTATTCTCTAATTTAGTGCTCCCACTTGAAACTACTCCAAGCCATGTGCCACTCGTTCACTTCTCCTCTACCTCCTCTGCAGTGGATTGGAGAGGAGAAATGGAAGCACAAAAAGTTAAGATTATGGGATGAGATAAGAACAATTTACTGGAAACAACGTGATGATAAAATGAACAGTAACAGCAATACTACTAGAGGTGGGGGATACAAGAAAATAAATATTATTGCTCACCCTGTGGAAAACCCCCAACGATGCCCCACTGCTCTCTCCAAGCTGTCCTCACCTGGAATGGAGCTCTGTGAAGCAGTATAGAATAACCTCTGAGTCTTGACATGCTCCCTCCTGTCTACTATCCTGCCTGGAAAAAGGAAGGACTCATATATCTAATATCATTTCAATGTACATCCTAAGCCCAAAACACTCAGCTGTGTCAGAAGTAATTTTTATCTCAAATTGTTGGAGATAAATGAGTATTTTACAACCAGTTACTGCAACCCTATAGTTACTGCAACGCTGTAGTTATACATTAGGTTGCTGACCCTAATCTAATGCTAGTGTTTGAACATCTATACTCTCATGCTCTGTTAAAACAAGCAGGAACTGATCCAGATGATTTTCAGTAAGGCTGTCTTGAAAAGTCTGTAGGAAGCTGGAACAGTCATGGAGGCTTTACTCATTCAATAGTGTTCATGAGGGACAAGACAGAGTTGAATAAGAACTGGCTATTTAGATGTAGAAATATTTGAACCCAGAACAGCTACTGCACAGCTGCAATGCACACCTGAGACAAGGGCCCTCCCAGGACAAGGTGCAGAAGCTCCAGACAAAGCTTTTCGCACCTTTTTCTGCCACCTTGGAGGTTTACACATCAGTGTGATCTGAGGTTGCACCACTGTGCCACATCAGAGCTGGCCCTGGACACAGGCAGTCAGCATCCTGGTGGAGGCACTGAATGAGAGGCTGCAGAGCCCATGGGGTTGGACAGAGACAGCAAATCTCTCAGAAATCTCTTGCTCATCAAAATTCCTGCAGCACTTCTGATTTCTTGTCATGGTTCACTGAGTTTGAGAGTTTCATGCCTGTAGCACCCACCTTTCCCTTGCTCTATGCTCCAAACAGGGTACATTTTTAAATGTTGTATATCTGAAATGGAATGTCTAACGTTATGGGGTTTTAACTCAATTTTTGTAGATAATATTTTGTCCTGGACATCCTTTAACATTGCTTGGAGACATAGGAAATTGTTGTCATGGTCAGTGTTAACAGGAGAAAAACACGTTGTTGCCTGTAGTATCTTATGAACATCCATACCTGTGGGCCAATGGTTCCATGCTATTTAACACCTATGCAAATTCAGTTTATTTTACTAGAGTTAAAGGAAATGTGGAGTGTATGTGGAGCTATCACTTTAAAAAAAGTTTATTGTGACTCTGGATTTCTGTCATACAGATTTTAAGTATTCTCCTATTTTATATTACGAAAAAAAGAGGCTTTAATAGGATAAAATAAATCAATAGGAAAGCACTCAGCTAAGTATGTTTTCCAAGCTTTCATCTTGTTGCTGGTGATGAAAAAACAAATTGGAGAAAGCATCTTTAAATTATATCAGTGTGATTAATTGCCAGGAAAAGTATACACTAACCAGGGTTCTATAATTTACTGTGCAAGACAATGCATATAATTGTCTTCCATGAAAATGTGTGAATTATGTAGTTATGTGGTCATTTGCAGATTAAGAATCAAGATGAAAATGTGGCTGACAATGCAGTTGTTTCAATCACTTTTCTTCCCTTTGTTGATGGCTTGTCCTGACTTTTGAAGCATAGAACCTGACTCCCAGCATTCTCAGTGTGTGAGGAAAATATGACTGTGTAGTTCCTGTAAATGTGGCACATTGATGTAGATTCACTCTGATTAAAACAAAACCAATACATGTATCTGATATCTGGGGATATATACACCCTCCCACAGAATCATATAATAGCCTTACTTGGAAGGGACCTTAAAAATCAAATAGTTCCAACCACTCTGCCATGAACAGGGATGCCACCCACTAGATCAGGTTGCTCAAAGCCCCATCCAACACGAGCTCGAACACTGCCAGGGATGGGGCATCCACAACTTTTCTGAGCAACCTGTTCCAGTCCCTCACTACAAGAAATAATTTCTTCCTAACACCAAACCTAAATTTCTCTTTTAGTTTGAAAGTATTCTACCTTGAGTTACCATCACTATCTTCTCATGTAAAAAACCTCTCTTCCTCTTCTTTATTAGACCTCTTTAGGCACTGGAAGGCTGCAAAGAGGTGTCCCTGTTGCATTCTTTTCTTCAGGCTGAACATCTCCAGCTCTGTCAGCCTATGTTTGCAGGAGAGGTGCTCCAGCCCTCTGATCATCTTGGGAACCTTGACTAGGCCTACTTTAACAGGTCCACATCTTTCTTGTGTCGAGGTGTCCAGAGCTGGATGCAGTTACTCCAAGTAGAGTCCCATGAGGGCAGAGCAGAGAGGCAGAATCACCTCCCCTGACCTGATAGCTACTCCTCTTTTGATGCAGCCCAGGATCCAGTTAGCTGCTTGGGCTGCAAGCACACATTGCCTGGTCATGTCCAGCTTTTTATCCATGAGAACCTCCAAGTCCTTCTACTCAAGGCTGCTTGATATGTGTACTTGTCCCAGTCAATATTCATGTCTGGGATTTTCCAGGTGCTGCACCTTGACGTTGTACTTTTCCAACTTCTCTTCTTGAGGATCCTGTGGGTTTACTCTTCAAGTTTGTCCAAGTCCCCCTGGGTGGAATCCCATCCTTCAGGTGTGTCAGCTGCATTGTTCAGCTCCCTGTCATCTGCCAGCTTGCTGAGTGCGCACTCGATCTCACCATCTGTCATTGATGAGGATATCGAAGAGCACCTGTCCCAAGACAGAGCCTTTTCACCAGCCTCCAGCTGGACATTGACCAAAACTCTCTGGCAGTGCCCATCCTGACAGTTTCTTATTCACTGAGTAGTCTGCCCTTCAAATCCACATCTCTCCAGTGTGTTGAAGCCCTTAGAATGCAAATATTTGCATAATTATAGGACACACACAAAAAACATGGATTTGTTTTTGTTTGTTTCATTGTAGTGAGTTTATTTTGATTAATTTTGTTTTGCTTTGCTTTTTTTAGTCTTCCCCTGCTAAATTTCCCTTTGTTTTACTTTCACATATATTGAGTTTTGCTGTTGTCCGGGACCAATTAAATAATGACCAGGCTGCAATCTGGCATTAATTCAAATAGAAGACATTCAGTATCAACATTCTAGTGTTGCCTCAAATAGGAGAAAGTGGACATTAGGTTTGGAAAGAAGGACAGAGTGATAGAGTATGATGATAATTTTCTACTGTTGGTGAAAACTAGCCAAATGACAGCTTTTAATGGAAATCTAATGACGTTTAGCTAAAAGAGAGCTGAGAAGAATGCTTCATTTTAGAGACTGAGTATTGGGAGTGAAGATGTTGAAGAGGCCTGTTGGGTTGTCCAGCTCTTGGCAGATTGTGCCACTGGTCATTGTCTCCTCCTGTTTCCCTGTCTCAGCCAGTTTCCCTGCAGCATCTAACAGAGCTGTATCTGAGAATCTCACAAACAGCATTATTCCTCTCAAGTTATATGTAACAGCAAATGTTAGAATATAATTTAAGCATAACTCTGCCAAACTGCTTTGTATTTAGTACTTCAAATTGGCAAAAGAAGAGCAAACTCTTTCAAAGAATATCTCAGTTTTGCTTAAAAACCCCAAAAGCCAAAGTCTTTATTTCCTTTTGCCTCCTGTAAAGAATGTGAATGTTTCAATGCCTGCGCTTGAATAAATCCTGAAATATGCTCCCTGCATATGCCACTTCATGTACTAAGCCAAGTGCAGTAAAATGTTATAACTCAGTCATCACTCATTATACAGTGAGTTGATTGTTACAGCAAACCATTACAGGCTTCTCAACATATGTTCAAGAGCACAGTAAACAGGGCAGAGTGGGGATCTGAATCCCATTCATCTTGAAATCCTTCCAATCTGCACTGCCTGTTAAAAACAATCTTGCAGTAGATGTCAATGAAAGGTGCAAGACCTTTGTAAAGGTCCAGTTGTATAAAATATCTTTGTGTAACAGAGAAGCTGGGCTGAGATCACCATCAGTGAAACTTAGAAGATCAATGCAGATAAAACCAGACTGTGGAGATGATATAAGAACTGCCCCTGTGGCTTCAGTGATGTGATGTCATCTTTAGACTATGAGTGTAACTCAAAACTTTATGCCTTTTTCCACAACTCCTTCCTCTCTATGCAGAGCTTTCTGCTACCTGCCACTGAACCTATGCTATGGTTAGAAATCCCCTGTTTGAACTGCTGACAAGTTAGCCGAAGCATAGCCAACTGCCCAGCCTCACAGACACTAGTTGCCCCCACTGTTCAAGTTATACAGCAAGCAAGATCTAGTTAGACATCTCAATGAATCACCAAGCCCATAACAAGCTGCTATCCATGTAAATTGTTTATAGCAATAAACAGAATGCAGCAGAGGAATCCATTTCTACTCCTTGTGCTGACTGTGTACTTAGTCAGCATCTATTATGAAGTCTGGCTGTGCTTTGGGGAATAGTCCTGGTGAGGTTGATTGCTGCTGTATCCCTGGGTGACTTCAGATAAATCATACAGCTCCATCTGTGCCTCAGTGAAATAGCACTCTGGAAAGCTTACATTTCTTGTATGTGCCTGAATACCTGTGATCATCTGCGCCACAAGAAATGATATTTAAAGTCCCCTGAAGCAATAACGGAATGTTGGAGGAATAAACTGCTCTCAGCAGAATAGCTCTCAGCATGTCTATACCATCAGTTAAGTACATGTGCTCAAGACAGATTTCCTCACAACTGCATATTATAAATCCCCCAACTTCCACTTATTATTGCTCATCTGAGGCAAAGCCCAGTGTTTTCTGCACATGGGGCCCCTAATTATAGGTGCAGGTTTCCACAGCAGTGTCCTGGATAGACTGAGGTGGTGCAGGGCAATCTGTTACAGCTCAGCTTTCCCAAGTCAAGCATGGATGCTTTGGCTCAAGGCTCCAGCCAGCAGAGTAGAGTGAACACACTCTGGTGCTCTCCTCTGCCAGGTGGAGACAGAGCCCAGAGTGTCCAGACACCTGAGCCCAGCTGCTGCAAACTTGGTGCTAGGGAGAGGAAAATGGAAGATACTTGGAAAATGGCAGGAAAATATTTAAGTGGGAAAAAAAAAATAAAAAATTCAGCATTGGGAATGTTCTACAATTCAGTCTTGTGCAGAAGTGCAGCTGTGCACAGCTTTAAGGCTTCACCACATGTTTCATTCCTAAGTCTGAGGTTCTGGGACATATTTTAAATGTCGAGTATTTATTACTACTTTTGCATATATAATCTGCAACTGGTTAACAGGAACAACTAAGAAAATAAGTTGTTAGGCTATGACCCAGAATTTTGAAGTAGCAGGCAGTGGATAACTGTCACATCCCTGCGTGTTCCCAGTCCTGCAGAGATCTAGACAGAGAAAATGTTCTGACTTGAAGAAAAAAAAGTTTAAAAATCCAAGGGATTATTTCCAGCTTTATCAACTCCTTGGTCTGGTTCACAGCAAAGCCTGTCAGGCAGCTGTGCCAATACTACTAAGGAGATAATGTGCTGTGACAGGAGTCACTGGTGCTGAAGGCTTTGTTTTATGAAATCGGTCTCAAGTCTGTCTACAATTTGAGCAAAGATGGACTTTAAAATTGTCTGGTCTCTTAAATGATCAGTAAATGAAATCTCACTTCATAGGGAGCAGGGTATCAAAAGGAGGGACTGTGAGCGAAGGATTTATTTGTTCAACTTGAAACACTTTGATTAGATGTTATTTGGTTGATTATCTGTGAAGTCTTGGTCAATTAGTGATCAATTTTACATTTGTAACTGATTCCTATCAATGTCCAGTCCTGTTTCCAGCTTAACTTAGCAGTAGTAAAGTGCAATTTTACCATCTATTTAGAATGTTTAGTTGCAATTGCATAAGATGCTCTTATAATTTAATTTCATAATGATACTAAAAGTTCATAATTACATCCCATTTTGACTTGTGGTGTAGATTTTTAGTTAGAGCGGAAATTTTAAAATTATGACAATAATGACAACTCATATTTAAAAATGAAGAGAAAATAAAATTTTAAAAATGTAAATACAAATGAAACAGTTGGGATTTCATGCATCCTCAACAAGTTTGCTGATGACATCAAGCTGTGTGGTACAGTGAACACACTGGAGGGAAGGGATGCCATCCTCAGGCACTTTGACAGGCTCATAAAGTTAAACCTCATAAAGTTCAACAAGACCAAGAGGAAGGTCCTGCACCTGGGGCAGGACAATCCCAAACACCAATACAGGCTGGATGGACTTGGGGGTATTGGTGAATGAAAATCTCTGCATGATTTGACACACTCACAGCCCAGAAAGGCAAACATGTTCTGGGCTGAATCAAAAGCAGCATGGCCAGCAGGGCAGGGGAGGGGATTCTACCTCTGAAACCCCACAAGGAGTACTGTGTCTAGCCTGGGATTTCTTAGCACAGGAAGACTGAGACCAGAGAAGGGCCACCAAGATGATCAGAAGGCTGGATCAACTCTCCTATAGAGACAGGCTGAAAAAGCTGGGAATGCTCAGCCTGGATAAGAGGTTTATAGCAACCTTTCAGTAACTACAGGAGGCCTGAAAGAGAGCTGGAGAGAGCCATTAGAGAAGGGTATGCACTGGTAGGGGAAGAGGAACTAGTTTTAAACTGAGAGTATGCTTAGATTAGATTTAGAAAGAAAATCCCACACTGGGAGTGGGGAGGGATTGGAACCAGTTGCTGAGAGAAGTGGAGGATGTCCCATACCTGGAAGTGTTCAAGGCCAAGTTGGATGAGGATTTCAGCACTCTGGTCTAGTGTGTGGTGCCCCTGCCCATGACAGAGGGCTCCCTGTCAACCCAAACCATTCTGTCCTTCTGTGCTTCTATGAAAAGCAAAGACAGTGGATTCTGACCTGCAGGCCTGATTACTGCTGAACAAAAGCTATTGTGGTTTTTCCCTGTCAGGTCATCTGAGAGATACCTGAATGTAGTTCAGTTTAGCTAAGAGTAAACAGTCCAGAGAGAGCTCACTCTCCACCCTTCAGGGCTGCAGCACAAGGAGCATTGCTGATGAACAGCAGAGAGCTTTTTGTGCGAGTGATGGATGCTGTGTTCTGTCCTCAGTCACTGGTTGGAAGACCAGGGGCAAGAGGTTGCTTTTGTAAAAGCAGCTGCCAAAAATCAGCCAGCAGACACAGAAATTCTAACCTGTGATGAACCTCTTTTTTTGGTCAGTTGTGCTTTGTGTCTGAACTGTCTCATCTGACTCTTTAATCCCACCTTGCACCACCTTTTCAAAGACAGTAGAAGTGAGCAGTCTTTCTCCTTCCTTCTTTCCTTGTTTCTTCTCTTTTGCCTTTTTTCTAAATCACAGAGGTTCTTCAGGCACTTCACTGTGTGAAACTTTAACAGTGGTGGGTAGTGGAGACTTTTGTAAAAAAAGAAGCAGAGCTAAAAGCTTTTATTTTCATTCAGAGCTCCAAACAGAGTGTGAAAAGGATTTAAAGGGGCCTCAGAACATATGAATTTCTAGGTCAGACTCCCAGGTGCCTTGCACCATCTGTGTGCATGTACACCAGTACTAAGGGCTCATAAAACATACATTGAATTATTCTTACATTGTAGGGCAATAACTGATCATCTGTTGAATTAGAAAGTTGAGGGCTTTTATTATATCTGTGATATAATAATATATACAATTCTAATACATATAATGTAATATATAATAATTAATACAGTATAATAATTCTGATATGATAATACAGCAACTTAGCCACTGTGGCACTACCCTTATCTTTCTGCACTGGACGGCCTGCATGTTATTGAAAATGGAAGCCATTCAGGAACAGAAAAGGTAATATTTGGCCTGCTCAATACAGTTTTTATCCGCCCTGCATATTCTTATTTCATTCCTTAGATATAACTTTTGCAATGAACTACTTGGAGAATGAGAACTGTCATGTATGCAATTTCTCATGTTTTCTGGTTCAGACCTGTGCTACAAGTGGAGGCATGTTTAATCCAGCAGTATGACATGATGTGTTGCTAGTGTATCCTCTGGGCATAACCATATGGTGAAGTTTCCTACAGATTCTTATTTTTTTTAATAACTCCTGCTGAAGATGCCCACCTGAACAGCAAACTGTTTGAAGAAGAACAAGAGGGCAATAAGAGAAAATTGAGGCAGGTGTGTGTGTGTGTGTGTGTGTGTGTGCATGTGTGTGTATGCTTGTGTGTGTCTGCTTCTTCATTAAGGATTATTCTCGTAGAAGTGTGTGTGGTTTTGGTTTATTTATTTGTAGAATTCCCAAATTAATTTTTTCAAGTGAAAAAATCAAGCTAAAAATTGCTGATGATACATACACCAGGCAGCAGAAGGGAAGGGAATGTAAAAAATGCACTAAGGAGATAATAAGTATAATAAGCACTTGGCTGCACATTTTGAGCCCAAGGCCTAAACTATTTGCATTAGTACAGATTCTTGAGTTCAGCTTAATTAAGTTTGCATAAGCAATAAACAATTGCATAGATTTTTTTTTTTTTTTTTTTTTTAATTCTGTAATGCTTTGCAGAAGATATGGAAAGAATTTTTGATTGATTATTCAACCAAATGGTCTTGCAGTCATTACCTGGTCTTATATAAAGTTCTCTTTCAGTAATGAAATTAGAAAACTCCACATTTAAGCTCCTGTAAATTACTAAAACAGGCAAAGTGCATGCATTGTAGTCTTCCCTTCAGCTCTTCCAATAAATTCTTACTTTACTTTAATGATTCTTTGGTATATAGCACTGAGACTGTCTCATAGGTTTGTTCTGGCAGGCTTCCTGATTTTTTCTTGTATTCAAATGGATCCTGATCTACTAACATCAATGCAGTTCAAGCATTTTTGTAAGGAATTTTGGAACTCTCACAATTTTAAAATTTACACCTAATGCTGGTTTCTTCTGGATCACATTCCCACTACTCTTGGTAACAGTACTCCCATCCAAGTCCATCTGTGTCCTCGTTGTTTTCAACCATGCTGTACACCTGGTTCTGGGCAAAGAATGTGGCTAATCAGAGCGTGTGAACTGGGTTTGGGAGGGAGCTATACAAAAATACTACTAAATTCTTACTTCCTTTCTGGGCATTTGGCTTAGTAAGGAAAGGTCCCCAATGGCTCTTTCACGGGAAAGTTCTCTCCTCAGAAGAATCAGCTGCCTATTGCCTAAAAGACATTATTATTATTACTTGTCAAGATCCTAATTCTCACCCCATCCAACATTATTTGCATATGACAGGCCTTATTTTTCATTCTTCTGTAGCCCTTTTTTTTTGCCATATAAATGTACTATTAAGTCAGCCTATTTTCCAAATTAAAAGTGCTCATGGCATGAGGCTCTGATTTATTCCTGTGTCAGAGAGATTATGGAAGTCTTAGAATTTGGCCAGGCAGAGGGGACTTACAGACCCACCTTGTTTCTATCTTTTCCTTTCCTGTGGTGAACAGTATTCTGTCTGAACAGGGAACCAGTGTTATTCAGGGTTATGGATACTATTCAGAGGTGGAAAGACACACTAAGTAATGTATTTTTTAAAACTTCTGTGTTTGTTTTTCTGCTTGATTTAAGCCTCAGATTTACTGATACAGCACCAACCCCCTTTGTATCTCTTGCTACAAGTTTTCCACACATATCATTAGGTCTTAAATTTCCTGATGTGTTTATTTCCATAGTAGGATGACTTTTACTGACATTATGTCACTCTGGTATTGATTCACAATAACAATGTCACGGTGTGACTTGGGTTTTGCCAATTTTAATATATTTAATTTCTATTAGAGATAGGATTTAGGACTAGAGTCAAGGCAGGCTTAAAACTTAAAAGGGTATAAGAAGACATTTATTAATAACACAAAAAGAATTCAGAATAAGGTTTCTAGATTATTCCCTCCTCCCTTCATTCCACATTTCTTAACAACAACATAGAGTTATCTACTTAAATAATCATTTCAGTTCACTCTAAAGAGAAAAGTTCCTTTTTTGGCTTTAGGCTTAGGGGATATTTCCACTCTAACACTTTGCATCCTCCCGGACCTGCAAACTATGATTTCCTCCCATTCCCACAGTCCTTCCAGAGCCCTGTTATGGGTTATGATGCACACATGGGATGCACACTTTTAAAGGCAGGCTGCTGAAAGAGAAAATTCTCTTCATCTCCTTCTCTATCAAATATCTCTGTCCATATTCCAGTCCCAAAACAGAGAGCTCCATTTCCCTGAGGCAAAAAGTCTTCTTCTCAAGCACCCAAACCTCCCCAAGTATATTTCACCTTTTAAAGGAATTTTAGTGTAGTCACAATCCCCTTAGCTCACAAAAATGGTTTTCAGCTACTTATCAGTTGCATCTTTTCAATCTCTTCCCATCAGGAACTTTATCTTCATTCCACTGACTTCTGTAGTCTCCATGCCTTATTTCTTCTCATTCAGGGGATCTCAGGAGATCGAAAATCTTATCCAGGCATTAAAAGAGTTAAAATTGTATCCAGATCGTGAAGAAGCCACATGGGCAGCCGGAGGCCTCTTCTCTCAGAACGGGGAGGGGGGAAGGGAGAGCCTTTGGTGGCTCCTCGATCCCCCCGCTCAGCCATGCCACGTGGAGAGGGGAGCCGAGCCGAGCCGAGCCGAGCAAAGAGCCAGGGCCAGGGCAGGGGCTGGGGCCATGCAGGGCTGGGGGCCTCCAGGCCAGGGCCAAGGCTGAGCCGTGGCCCTGCTGAGCCAATAATAATAATTATTATTACAATAACTTTGTAATTGGTTTCCCGAGCTGTCCACTACTAAGTCAGCTCGCTGATTGGTCCCCACAGCTCGCAGGGGAAGCCCCCAGAGACAGGACAGTTTTCCTACTCCCCGGCCTCCTGTTGCTTTCCCTCAGGCAGCTCCACCCCTCCACCCCATCCATGTGCAACCAGCACACAGTGTCACAAATGTCATTGTTCTGGGATTGCAATATCATCTTTTAAACTTTCCAGGTCTTTTTAAAGTTGATTTTCATTCAAAGAAAATTAAAACTCATGGGAATATTTCTGACCACATTTCCTTCCCTATATGTTTTACATTACTTGATTTTGGAGCATGAAGATCTGTAAAGAATACACATAACACAGAAACCCACACAAAAATGTTCTGAAGGTCACATCTCCCTGTGGAGTTTTCCTTTGTTTCTTCTTCAATTTTATCAAAAGCCTTCTTGATTCACACATACATTAGCCAAAGTGTTCTCAAATAGAGTTTTCAGGTTTATATTACCATTAAATTTAGGATGTGCAGCTGAATTAAAGTTCAGTACAGATAACACAAGGAGTCAGAAGGCCCACAGATGCCTTGCTTTATTAGCTTCTTTCATTACATTGGCTTTGTTTCCTGCTACTCCCCAATGCTATTAACATGAATTTTTTACTGTGAGTTACTTGTATAGAACAGAGCAGTAGCTTGTTGCAAATGTAAGAATGTTTTACGTAATCACATCTGCCCTTCTTTCCAGCAAAACTGTTTTATTACTAGGAGTGTGGAAAGTGCCAAACAATGAAGAATCATAACATTTTCAACTTCTGTTATGGATGTAGGCACTAAATCGAAGGTGGCATGGCCTCAAAAAAAAAAAGTGAGCCCCACACTCACATTCTTCAGCTGATGAGTCACAGCTCCTTTGAGAGGCTCTGAAGAGCTACCAGACGCACAGTGAAGCACTGAAAGTTTTATTGCAAGTCTAAAGCAAAGAACATTTCATTCTCTGTTCCTCTGCACACTGTTAGCTTTCACAGGCAAATGTTCTCTATCAGCTTCCTGATTTGGTGATATAATTTTTTTCTAACTTTGTGATATAATTTTCTGGTCTAGTAGGAGGTTTCCCTGCCCATGGGTGATCTTAAAGGTTCCTTCCAATGCAAATCATTCTATGATTCTAAAACAGTTTTATAAGATGGAGCATTTTGAGGGTTTAATCCGGAAAATAACCTGAAACACAGTCCAAACTGTTGCAATGACCTTGCCAACTGATTGAAATGCTTTGGCATGCTCAGAGAAACCCATTTGTTTCAAGCAATTGAATGTTTATCAGTGTGTCAAGAAAGACAACTTACTTTTGTTTCTTTTGAACAAGGGACAAAGAAGAGGCAGGACTTAAGTTGGTTGTAAATACTTTCCCCTAATACAGAAATCAAAGATGTCTATACTACAGATAGGAAAGAGTAAACCTAATTCTAATTAATAAAACATTCATTTAAATGCAACTGGTTTTTCTGAATTCACATATCTCAGAACCTTCTCAAATACCTTCAAGTATGATAATATGACATTGTTTCAAACTGGAGGCTCTGGGAATTGAATTCAAGATCTTGATTGTGGAATTAAGTACTGTGGAAACTCATGTATGAGCTGAAATGGGGATGAGTTAAAGCAGCCAAGAGTAATTCGTGAAAAAGGGAAAATTTGGTTTCATGTTTGCTGCTAGTTCTTCATAAATTTTCATCATTTAACTTTTCCAGATCTGTCTCACCCAAAATAAAGAGGGTGACACAAATGCTCAGAGGAGGCAGCCTACCTCCATCAAAACTCTTCAACTGAAATTTTGAAGGAAGAAGTATCACAGGAAGCATAAGTTTAACTACTGTTATTGTTCAGAGAAAAGGCAGTGGAGAAAATACATGAAAGAAGTAAATATTGATCCTTTCTAAGCTCTCAGTCACCTAAGCTGTTGCTTAAAGAAGACTCAAAAATTACCTAGTCCCACATTTCATCACTTTTGCTTTATTTATTTAGACAGCTAAAATATTCACTGATACATCTCTTCTTCCATTTCTAAAAATTCTTTTAAAAGTTGGGCTTTTTATAAATAAAATATAACTTATTTATGATGCCTTAGTGTAGGTGCTGGGTACTGGATAAAGAGATCAAGCTGAAACCCATCTTGTTTCAGTGTAGCCTGTTATTATCCAGCTAGAATTAGATTCTATTTATTATAAGCATATTACCGTATTATAAAGATATGTTGTTATTATTATTATTGCTCTTGCAAGCTGTTGCTCAGTGAAGTGCCAGACTGTTTTAGCAACCCAAGCTGTCATCAAGCTTAGGAAAGCCAAGGACAAATATTCAGATGCACATGGCTTCTATCCTGACACATTAATGTGGGGTCGCTGACAGCCACATTCCTGCAAAATGTTGGGATGTGCTAATTGATAGCAGCCACAAGCAGCCCAATTTCTGTAAACAAGGAAATGAGAACAAGCTGTCTTTACAAGTACTGAAACATTTTACAGTGCTGGGTAACTTCAATGGCTAAAGTAACTCACTTTCTCTGTGGTTTGGAGGTGCATATTTATATCTGCAGCTTGTAATGACAGCTTGTTCTTACTGTAAACATAACAACCCCTCTCACTCCAGAGCTGAGCTGTCACAGGAAGTTTCACAAGTGAAAAAAAGGTTGCAAAAAAAATATTGGCAATTGAATGGAGTTATCATTTAAATCTTGGAGGAGATACAGTGGTGCTCTGCAGATGGAAGGTATGTGGGAAAAAAGGTATTTTCAAAACTAAAGTTTGATATTTCTGCAGCAGCTTATCAAAATTATCATTACAGTGAGAGACAATGAAAATACTAGCAGCTACTAAAGGAAAAAAGGATAAACATTAAATTAAAATTAAATTATGCTGATTTATTGCTAGCAGCAGCTCAGTTTCTCCTGTGTAATGTAGTACAAAGCAGCTGCAGCTGCTGGTTACTAGTTTATACTGGCCAGGGAACAGCTAACAACCTCTAATTGCAGCAATGGCTTAGCTCCCAAGTGTTGGGTGAAAAATGAACTGAGTTCTCGATGATTACATCTTATTCTCTCTTCCTTAGTCCCTAGGAGAGGAGTTACTGGCATCAGTCAAAGGTGGTAGCTTTTCCTCTCTTTGGGAACAAGGAATTTTAGAAAGGCAATGAAACCCAGAAAAGGTCAGGCTTGCAGGGAGCTTGAGAAAATCTGACTTGCAATCAAGGGGTTCCTTCTGTGGGCAAGTCAGAGCACCTGTGTTTCAGAGCCTGCTCTCAAATACACTTCTGAAAGCCTGTTTTCCTTCTACAGGGGCTACTCAGAATGTTTGCATTCCTGGGTTAAAGAAAGCCATTTTAAATAGCTCCACCTCACACTGGATTCACTACTGTGACACCTTGATTAATATTTTGGTTTTATTCTTTTTGAATCTTAATGAAAAAAAAAACAGATTTCTTCTGAGAACTCAAATTTACCTATTTTCTAGGCAGAGAAATTGTTTTGTCTTTGAAAGCACAACACTGATAACAAATGGCTCAGTAGACTGGAAAGGAACAAGTCTCTGGGCTTCATTGCTTCAGCAAGCTGCCTTGCACTTTGGATGATGAGCTGATGCAGAAATTATAGAACGATTCTGACACTTTTTCACCCTAATGATGGAGTAAGCAGCCTTGGCTTGTGGCTCATTAGTCAAAGGCTGCATACTCTGTTACTGATCCCCTGTGCGTTGTGTTGCATCTTACATGTGAAGGGCTGTAGCAGTATTTTGTGCTGCTTTCATAAATGAGTGGCAATTTCATTGTGCTAGATCAAGAGTGATATTGTACTTTGTATTGGAAAACATGTAAGCCAACAAATTCAATGGTAGCTGGACTTCCAAATATGCAGAGAGTGGGCACTAAGATCTTCAAAATTCTCTCTGCAAATTAAATACATTCCTTAACATAAAAGAAGAAGCAGCAAAGTTAGGTAATTAGTTGGTTTTATTTTTTCTTTTTTTTCTTTTTTTTTTTTTTTCTCCAGTTTTTTTGCATTTTTGGGCACCAGCTTTCCAGGAAATCCTACTGCAATGCTAGGAAATAGTGTTTCAGTCAAAGTATTAAGAATAAAGATTTCTCTTAGTTTTTTTCCTTACTTGATATTGGTATAAGATCCTTTGATGCTAAGGGAAAAGGGAAACACATAGAGCATCTGAAACCTAGAAAGGGAAGAACTTTTCTACACTAGCACACAGCGCCTAAATCTTCAAAATCTTCACTGCAGATCCAAGATTCTAAAAAGTTAAATATATTGTTAAAGTAGCAATGCCTCTTATTTAACTGTTAAAACAATACAGGTGAAAAATGCTGTCTTCCAAAAGAGAACACTCATTGACAGTAGTCAAGTTTGAATATGAAACATTTGTAAATAAAAGCTATGTTTTTAAATACATCATTTTTTACAGTAAGTAAAGTATTCTTAGCTCCAGATCTCTTTGAAAAATTAAGCAAGTATTTGGATTTTGTTTGATTTTTTCTTCTCTTTCTGTAAATGATTTTAGAAGGTCTTTGAAAAAAAATTAAACTCAAAGCCAACAAAAAGTTGCGTCATCTTCAGAGTATTACAGACTGCCTTAGTATGAAGTGAATTCTTACATATCTTTTAAAATTGAGGGTTTGGAGGACTGGGATGTAAAAATTAAGAATGGTTCTGCTGGAGTGATGGAGGTGGTTGACAGAATTTGTATAAAGAGTTGATGATTCGGAGTTGATGTTTTTTCACTTGCTTTAAAGATTACAGCTGCTTTCACCACTGTTGATTGTGAAGGACTGTTAAGTGATTTATTGGTGTCTTATCAGAGTAGGATTAAACTCTATTCTTCAATGTCTTCTTTCTTCCTTTTAGGCACACTTCAGGAGATAAGTATGTATAATTTTTTTCCCAGAAACATGATTCCAGTGAGGATAGGGCTGATCGCTGGTTAGGTTTTCACTCATCTTTAAACAGAAAAGGAGCCATTTGGGAGTTAGTGTGGGATCTAACTTTGGAGTAAAAAAAATCTGGCCAAATCTGGGCTATACACTTTGACTATCCTCACAGTGAAGAGAAAGAGAGAAGCAGGATCTAAAAGCAAGACAAGTTTAAACTAGATCTAATAACTGTCTTCTGGACCTGTTTATTAATTTATTTTTATTTTCATATTTGTGGAGGTACAGGAAACCAGATTGGGCTTCAAGTAGGAAGCTAGAAGTTAAATTAGATGAATCACACCCTTAGGAAGTATGTGATATTTTTATTTTTTATCTATTGATAAAGAAAATGTGTATAAATCTCTATCTTCCACTTATAATGGATGACGCAACACCTCGTTTCACAAAGAAGAGCAAAGCAGAGATATAAATTAGCTGTCTGAGGATCAGTTTAGATTAACTGAGATTGTGATGATAGGTTGAGAAAGCAGCCAGAGGAGACAAAGAAATATTATCTCCTCTGTAGGAAAAATGTATCCACCATTAATTAAGAGGACCCACAACTAAGATGTGACTGTAAACTCCCAGGTGCTATTTGACAACTATGTCAGAGCAGAAACCCACACAGCCTTGAATTATTAGTGTTTGGCTAAGGAGCTGTGACCTTCCTTGTGAATACAGACATTGGCAGTGTCATCTAAGTCCTAATCTCTTAAACATTAAATTATTGCTAAACATTTGACATTTATAGAGGGATGCTAAAGGGGATTCTGGCAGTTTGATTATGAGAAAAGTAACTTGATGGAAACATAGTTCTTCTTAGGTTTTACAGGCTTTGTGCAGATCCCAGAATGAATGGAAATAATAACTGAGGAATAGCCTAGCTCTTGTTCTTTACTATTATTGCTGTAGTTGGTATTTCTTTACATCATTTACTGAGACAGTATCAGTATTCAGGAATCTGGTACCTCTGATCTGACATTGCCAAAATTTGACGATGTCCTTACCCTGATGAAAAAGTCTTTTCAACACTCTTGAGTATCAAAATAGTACAAAGGAGATGGTTAATTCTTTGGAGCAAGTCAACTTCTTGGATAATCCATTTTGACACTATCTAAATTTAATCATTTTAAAATAATGATTCGTTATGTAAGGGTGATTCTAGGAGTATGTGTTATGTTATATAATTGAGTGCATCTGTTGTTCTAAATACATAAGAAGGTTGGCACTTTAAAGCTGAATTTAAATTTAGATAATGTTTATTCTAGTTCTAAGCAGAGTGCATAAGCTGTGTTCCTCATTGTACATAGGAACCATTCTCAGAGGAAAAGTGAACACTTCTGTCTACCTTCAACTGTTGCTGTTAGATGCCAGGCAAAAATTCTACATCTCTGTAGAAGACACAAACTTCTGCTGCCACAACTTCACAGATGCCATGCTGACTTTTGTTATACAGATGTCACAAAAGTCAAAAAAATACACTTGAATGGTGATCAGTGAGTACTCCCTGGCAAGTCGTGGCTGCTCCATGGTCTGTGCATTTACAGGCAGGATGAAACTGGGATGTTTGCCATAGGAAACCTCTGTGATGACAGACAGAAATTTTGCCAGCAAAATACTAATGCATAATGGTTAGCTGTTGACATTGGGTGCTTGCTTTAGAAGAAGGGTAACAGTTTTCATGTGAATATGCTGGAAAAGAGCAAAATGCAGTCTTACCACTAAGTCATTATCTTTCACTCTGAGGAAATGAAAGCACTTCAGATGTAGCAGGTTAGCAGTTCCCTCCTCTCTTCTGCTCTCCTATCCTTTTTCAGAATACTGTTGAGACTAAAAAATGTCTGAAAAAATGAAAGGAAGGGTGAGGTTGGAGAGGGGTGCTGCATAATGGTGTTTGGAACATTGTGCTTTACCTCATTACAGGAAGCACAATAGAGATCAGGAACAGTATGGGGCTTCATTAGCTCTGGGAATAATGGTACTGGACTGTGGGGGGCTTTGTTAGGTTACTTTCAAAAGATCTTTCTTTAGGTTTACAGTTATTAAGCAGTCTCAAATTTAAACAGCTGGTAATGTGAAAAGTTTGGCAACATCATCTGAATTGTATATGAAGCATTGCCTCTGGTTAGCAGCAGTAAAATGTTAATTCAGTCTTTGATAGAACATATTAGCATGATAACTCACAAAACACTTCTGGTATGCTAATTCTGAAATAAAAAATGTGTTCTGATTAATGCCCAAATCAATATAAAAACTACTGTCTGCCTGAAATGACAAAGATGATCAAAGCTGCCAAAATTGTGTGACAAATATATTAACAGCAGCAGAGGCTATTTGTTTTTTGCCTTCTGTCAGAAACTGTGAAATTTAATTATAAATGTAACCTACTTAAACACATAAGTCTGCAGAGTTAAGCCTGTGTGTTCTGTCCTTACCTTAATCCAAAAATTATCTGATTTTGCTATCATACACTTTGCACCTAATATTTCTAATGAGTTGTGACAAGTGTTAAGCTCCTCTGAACTGATATTAATGATTTTCTTAATAATATTGCTAGTCATTATTTCAGTAAATATTGCTTTATGTTGTTGTTTGAGAACTTAAATTGCTACTTCACAGTATGGATGTATCACTGGATGTGCAAGGCACTGGTGTGTGAAGATCCCCACAGAGCATGAGTTAGGCATCCTATTTTGACATGCCCCCTGTTTTGTTTACAGTACATTTTTCTTAGTATTACTCTAGCTTAAGTAGCAGAATCATGCCACTTAGCCATGTTAAGTAGCATGGTTTCCATGCTACTTAATGGTTTCCAGATGCAGATGGAAAATTGATGTCTGCCTTGAAAAAATTGTCTGACAGTAGTGTTAGAGGAAGAACAGTGAAACACATGAGAAAATTTGTGGTACAAATTAAAGCACTATAGGAAGATGAAATAATTCACATTTAATATCTTAATATTAGAGATCAGTGTGAACTTTTTCAGATGCTCCTAAAACTCTAGACTGCTCAAGATTAAGCTTAGGTTATACAATACAGGCTTGTAGAGTGATATTCACAGACCTGGAGTGCTTAAGGCCTGGTACAGAGAAAATTCTGCTTTAAGCCAGCACTTGAGGACACATTTGTTTCAGCAGTGTCGGTGGGTCTTGAATAAGCAAGCAGCAGTGCATGTGCTCTCCTCAACACCCCTTTGGGGTATTGCATTAGGCAGCATAATAATGATGGTACAAAAGCCCTAACCTTCCCATTCACTCTTTCCAAAAATTATGATACCACATCATTACCATGTTATGATCATTTCTTGTAATTTACTTGGAAGAATGTGTGATAAATCTTATTAATGACGTGCTAACACATTTGCATGCAATTAATTCTGTGCTGTATAATTAGGGTATAGAATATGAAAGTATGACACTATGAAGTACAGTAATATAATTACATTGCAGCTTATTCAAGCCCCTAGTCAGCAAAAATTCTGTCATTGATATCAGTGATGAAGTGGCAGGTAAATGAGAATATTTTTGTATTCTCATGGTGTAGTGCTCTCAGGAAGGAGAAGGGTTTAAATTAATCTTCAGGTCAGACCAGCAATTAAAACACAGATATCTACCCTCCTCTACTCTAAAGAGGGGAGGGGTCTCTCTGACAGAATGGGCATTTAGGAAGTCCATAGGAAGCTGATCCATGCAGGGCAGCTTGAAAAAAATCCCCTGTGCTCAGAGTAGACACTTCTTTCAGGGATTCATTTGGATGTTGGGGCTGAGAGTGCCCACACAACAGTCTTGTGAGTGATTGATTGCTGATATTAAGTAGTAGAATTGCTCCACCAGGGGACATTTATCTTCTTTAATTTTGTAGTTGTGTCCAAAACTAAAGTGTTTCAGAAAGGTGTGTTTGGGTTACCCCTCACTTTTTTTTTTTTTTTTTTAAGAGGGGTTATGTCCCAGTCTGGGGTTTCTCCTTTGCCCCAAGATCATCCCAGAGGGACATGAAGGTGGTTCAAACCCTGGTTTTCTCTGAAGCAGCTGAAGAGAGACTGCCGGGGATGGTTTTTTCTTTTTCCAAGGATTGTTTATTATTTCTTATCTCAGGCCCTTTTTGCCTGGCCAGCAGCAGTCTGCTCAGTCTGGCATCCATGGTGGAATCTGCCTGGTGAAGGCAGGGCTTATCTTATATGGTTTGTACTACGTCTTACATGTTTACAAAATTTTCCCAATACAATACAATTTTATTAAATGGTCCAGCCTTGACCCCATCCAATCCAAGAGGCCAACGTGTCACCCAACATGGATGACATGGAGAAGAAGGAGGAAAGGTGTCCACCCCCCAAATTCTCCATCTTGGCCACATGTCCCTTATCATAAACATTCAAAAAACCCTATTTATCTACGTTCTACAAGTCTAATTTATACTTTACTAATTTTGGCAGCTTGTTTCCATTCTCTTTGTGCTGACAACTTCCCCCAGGGGTTAGAATTCAGCACCTGTGACACCAGGGTCTCACTCAGAGGTCTTTGAGACCCTTGCCAGGGGGGTTTTGAGACCTCCAAGGAGGCCAGGGGTATGCCCTGGGCTCCCACAGGGTTAGATAATTTTACTCAGCTAAAAATCTTGCAAAAATGTAACATAACATTTCTCAGAAGGAGTAGAAGCAAGGATTCAACAGTAGGTCCTTTTGAAAATGTCACCCCTACTCCTGAAGGAATTTTTTGGGCTATGGACACTACTGCAGACAGAAGAAATATGAGCATTTGCTATGGTTTTCAAGCATATATTCTTGCTTTGCTTCTTGGGCGACAAAAGCAGATCTATCTTTCTAGTAAGAGGAAGGAATTGTCTTTGGCCCATGGGCAGAAGGTGGGTGAGGAAGGCTACTTTGAAGAAAACCAATCCCTTGATAACTACTGCTATCTGGTGCAAGAAGAAAGGAGAGTCTTGTCTTGTAGAGGATATGAATCCTGTCTTTTCTATATTTTTACCTTTTTTTTCATAATTCCTGGTGATTTTACAGATGGAGAATCATGGAATGGTTTGGGTTAGAAGGGACCTTAATGACTATCTAGTTCCAACACCCCACTACACACACACATGTTGGTCAGGGCACCTTCTACTAGACCAGGTTGCTCAAAATGCCATACAGCCTCTCAGCCTTTCCCTATAGGAGAGTTGTTTTATCCAGCTGATCATCTTCATGTCCCTCCTCTGGACTTGCTCCAGCAGGTCCATGTCTTTCCTGTGCTGGGGACACTAAAGCTGGATGCAGCACCTCAGGTGGGTGTTTGTCCCAACTCAGATGTAGCACCTTAATCTTGGCCTTGTTAAATCTCATGAGGTTTCCATGAGTCCTCTTCCTGTGCTTGTCCAGGCCCCTCTGGATGGTGTTTTATCCTTCAGGTGTATCAACTGCACCACTCAGCTTGGTATCATCTACAAATTTGCTGAGGATGCACTTAATCCTTTCATCTCTGCCATTGATGCAGACAATGATTAGCACTAGTCCCAAAACAGACCCCTGAGGCTCCTGTCAGGACTCTGAGCAATTGACCGCTCCCCTCTGGATGTGATCATCCAACCAATTCCTCATCTAAACATTTTACCCATCGAATCCTTCTCTTTCCAATTTAGAGAAAAGGATGTTCTACTGACTATGTTCAAGGCCTTTCAGAAATCCAGATAGAAGATATCTGCAGCCCTTCCCTTGTCCACTGGTTTTGTCACTCCATCATAGAAGGCCATCAGGTTGATCAGGCAAGGCTTGTTCCTGGTGAAGGCATTATGGCTGTCCCAAATCACATCTCTGTCCTCTGTGTGCCTTAGTACAGCTTCTAGGAGGATCTGTGCCATTATTTTTTTGGGCACAGAGGAGAGGCTGATTGGTCAGTGGTTCCCAGAGTCCTCCTTTCTACTCTTTTTAAACATGGGTACTAAGTTTCCTTTTTTCCAGTAATCTGGACTTCTGATTGCTATGACATCAAATATGATGGAGAATCGCTTGGCAATAACATCTGTCAAGACCCTCAGGACACTGGCATGCATTCCACCAGGTCCCATAGACTTATGCACAATCCTTTCTTGTCACAAACCTGTTCTTCACTCCCAGTGGGAAGCATTTTGCTCCCCCAATCCCCTTGCATTCTACTCATTTGAGAGGTGTGGAAGGAGATGTTCCCATTGAAAGCTGAGACAAAAATATTTTTAAGTGCCTCATCCAGTTCCTCATACATTGTTTGCAGTTTGCCATCCTTTATTATTGGGAGGGGGTGGGGGAAAGGGACAACAGGTGCCTTCTTTGACTTTCCACTTCAAGAAGGCCCCTCTTGTTATTTTTTTGCATCCTTTGGAAAATTCAGTGTCAGCTGCACTGTGGCCTTCCTCCCCCACCCCAAATAATCTGACTGTGTCCCTATACCCCTCCCAGTACACCTTTGCTTCCATTGCCTGTTCATTTGCTTCTTGCCCTTTAATTTGGCTAGCAGGTCCATACTCAGCCTGCTGAACTCTTACCTTCCTTGCCCCATTTCTTGTGTTGGGGAAGATGAAGGGCATGAGCAGAAAAATAAGAAATCTTGAAGAAAGTGACAAAACATGCAGAAAAGTGATCAGAACATAGATCCTAGGAAGATAGAAAGAATTGAGGGAAGAGGAGGAAATAAATAGGGAATAAAGGACGGGAGTTTGAAATTATGCACAAGTCCAAAGGGAAGGAGTTAAGGAAATGAAGGGAAAATAAGGTAACGAAAAGGGATAAAATGTACAACATGGAATTAAAAAAATGGTATCAAAATTTTTCACTTTCTTAGATCTGGGGGAGGGATAAATAGTACTGTGGAGTAATACGGGGGAGAGATGAAATAGGAAAAGAGGAACATAATAAAAGAATTGAGAGATTAAGTAGAAACTGTGAAACTGTTTCTTTTGTAGAACAAAATTGCCAAGGCAGGCAAATAATTATATCTTTCAGTACCTTCCATCATAGATTAAAAACACTTCACTTTTCTTTTAAAGATACGACACTTTTTTGTTTCTACACTCAAAAGTATCCCAAAGTGATAAACTAATGTTGTAATTCTTTCTGACGTGATTTTAGTGCTAAAAACCTCCCAACCAGCTACTAGCACTCCTAATTTATTTTTTTTCTTCTTCCTTTCTTATTTTCTCATCTTGCAGTAATAACGTAAGCAATTGTTGTTCAAAAAATGCCTCCTGGCCATGTTGTCTTGGCCTCGACATTGGAAATATCCTTTTTGGTGTGGAATGTGGAATGTAGAATGTAGAATTTATTTATTTATTTATTTATTTATTTATTTATTTATTTATTTATTTAGTGTCTCTCTTGGATTGTCAATGTGGATTCCACTAGCAAAAGCTGTAGCAGCATCAAAACTCTCTTTCCTCTTCATCCCAGCTTTGACTTCCTCTTGTATGTCATTTCTTGCAGTGTATGAAATGGAGTTATTAAACATTCTGTGTTGAGTAGGGATTCTTCCCTCACCCTACTCACAGAGAAGTACTGTATTCAGGAGATAGAGGGTACAGTCAGTGTGGTGGCATTGCTGGGAATTCATGGCCCCAGGGATCCAAAATGGGATCCTGGTCCATAGATGGGAGGATGGAAGTACAAGGGGCTGGGCAAGGACAGCCAGGCTGGGATGTACCCAGGTCTGGGACTTGGCTGATAATTTGATTGAGTTTTACTGAAATTTAGACAGATTTGCATGATGCATATTAAGACAAGTGTTGATCATATGCCCTTATTGAAATTTTTCTGACACCTAATTTAATTTCCTTTCTGTGTCATGTGATTTCCAAAAATCCATCTACATTCTCAAATTAAGGGATTCTATATAGAAGCCAGAAACATATTTTACTTTTATTCCCATTGTTTATCAGGATGCAAATAATATTTTTTTCATTTGAAGGCTTCATTTACTTTTTCCTTTTAAACTGATTTTTTTGTTTGGGGTGGTTTTTATGTCTATGGCCAGAAAATCATTCAGTAACTGCAAAATGGATGGATGAAAAGTGAATTAGTCTGACTTAAGTAACTTACTTTAAAAGGCTTCAATAAAATTCAAGGAAATCCATAGTTTTACTTGAACGCTTTGTACAAATTTTAGCCAATTTAGCAGACTGTCATTACTGCTGCTATTGTTGTTAGAGCTGATTCTTGAAGCTGTAGCTTACTCCAAATTGCAAGACCAGAAGCACCACCTTAATACCATCTGACACATGCCTGCCTCCTTCATTAAATTGTTTGCTTACTTTGTTATGGATCTAAGATATAAATAGTCCTCCCAAACAACATACCCATAGTAAAATGAAATAAATTAGAACATTCTTGCTCATAGTATCCAAATCTGTCAGTGTGGTTGGGTTATCCTCTGCATTTTTTTGTACTTAAAGCAAAAATTCAGTAGACGGTCTCACCTATTTCCTTAATGTAGACACATATAAGAAATTTAAGACTCATTTTAAAGCTTGATTACTTCATTCATCCATCAAAAAGTCTGAGTATATTAATTGATCTATGTGAAACTTATGATAAATATACTGGAGTATTGAACTATCCCTACAATCTTGTGTTTCTCTTAGCAGCAGAACTCATTACTTTTTCCAAAATTACTTCTATGTGGATAATAACTAATCACCATAATCTTAATTTTCTAGCTTCTACTAATGTTTGAGATTGTGTCTTTCATTTTTAAATAATGTTCTAACTTTACATATCACTGATTAGTTTCAGGTATCTCACCAGGCATCTTCCAATGAAGATTTAAGCAAAAAAGATCACCTTCCAATCTTCTGGTCTTTAAATAACTGGTGGAACAGTTTAGGCTGGAAGAATTCTGCTCCTCTCCACAAGTATTCAGCCTTTTGGTCCTACTCCTCTGCCAAATATGGAGGAAGCACTGCCTGTGCTGGTTTAGCTATGGTACTCAGAAGCTGAATTCTGATTCTGGAGACAGCTGTTCTATCAGTCAATTTGAAGAATGGCCACCTCTTTGTGTTCACCTAAACACAGATGAAAAACTACTATTATTAATTTTCCTCTGGGTCCTTGCTTACAGGATGATGCTTCTTTCACCATTCTCCTAGGAATTTTATGGACTTGACTTCCTCTTCTAGCAGCTGGACAAAGCAGGGACTAGTCTTTGAGAGACATATTTTGCCAGACACCTTTTTTGCTAAAGTCTTTAAATAAGTACAAAGTTTGCACCTGTTTTTTTTTTTTGTTTTTTTTTTTTTTTTTAACTGGAAAAATGTAATAAGGTGCCTCATGATTTTGTAATGCATGGTCTCTGTTCATACAGTATGGACTCTTCTTCAGCTGTGGATTTTACCTCTCCTGCTTTGTTCATATGGCAGAGTCTGTCGTGAGTTGTTGGCCTGAAAAGAAGGGAATAGGAAAGCAAAGCCCTTTTAAACAGGTGACTTCTTACAGAGGTAAATGGATAGAAGAAGAGCACTAGAATGTTATTATGCATAGTATGTATAATACTTGTCTCTAGTTCTCTGGATGCTCATCCTAGATTTGCTTGTCCTGGGCAAGACAAGCAGTAGGCTGCTGTGTGACTTTTCCTGTGCAAATGGGAATCTAGGAATGGTTAGTGGTGATAAACTGAGACGTATGAAAAATTTATTACAAGCTAATGAGCACTGTGAGATCAGCTCAGTTGGTCAGAGCACAGTGCTAATAATGCCAAGGTTGTGGTTTTGATCCTTGTATGAGCTTTTCACTTTAGGGTTGGACTTGATGATCCTTGTGGATCCCTTCCAAATCAGAATACCTGTCTCCTGTGGAATCTGTTTCTCTCAAGGACAATTAGATTTTGGGGTTTTTTTGAGAGAGTTCTACAGGTGAAGCAATAGATCCACTTAGCAGAAAGATATGGGGTCGTAGACTTGTTTGCAAAGAACCAACCCAGAACAACAAACCAACAATCTTCTGAATAATTTTGTAGAAATGGTCTGTCTGCCTTTTCCCACCTGATAGTAATGAAACTCTACTTCTCTTTTCAAATCCTCAAGAAGGATAAACCAAAGTATTAATTTTTCAAAGTTTTCTCGTCAACATCTTATAAAAGAAAAAAACAATAAATATTTCACCTCCAGAGTTGCCTTCTGTCATTATTTATCTGCTTTAATTGCAACTGTTATGTCTCCCTAAGACTCCAAAAATGGTGGTGCAAAAATGGCTTGACTGGGTTTCTAATGACTTGCATCAAGATGAGATAGAAGAAAACAATGGCACAAGCCTAGCCCCAGACCAGGAGTAGTTATATATCAGCTGTTTTCAGCATCTGATAGAGCACGAATGCTGAAGTAAACTTAGCTGATATTCTCCTGGGCATTTTTAAGTAATTGTTTGTGTCGATGTGAGAAACTAGTCTTTATTTTATCTGTGTCCTCTCCATAAAAACTCACATGAAAGAGGAACTTTATAACAAGATCTCTAGTAGGAAAAGTTGCCTTCATAATATCTGTGTGAAAAAAAGTTTTTCAAAACACATTGCAAAATCTCTTCCCTTTGCCTAAAAGTTACTTACAGATTAAAGGAAGAATATTTCCATGTGGAGATGTATTTTATAGTAAGCAGACACTTTAATTCTTTTATCTGTTCTCTTAAGAAGTGAAAAGGGAGGATGACAAAAGAAGGAGTACTGGATTGTAGCAGATGTGAAACTAAATAAGAGATAATAGCAGACTAAGGAAAAATATAATGGTTGTGAATTAATTCTAGTGGAATGTCCAGTGAAAAACTTTGATACAATATGACTGGGTCATAGGCATTCAGCGCAGGAATCAAAATCATCTAAACTGAGCAAGAAACAAAACTCTGTTGCAGCACATTGATGTGCTTCAGTCCACTGGCATACACCTTGAGCTGTGTCCTGGTCTCCCAGTCACCTCATAGTGCCAGTCTCTATAAGCTCCGCTTGTGCATGAAAAAGAAAATTAAATCATGTTGGCAAGAAAGAGTTAAATGGCTAATACTGTAGCTAATATACTGTTCTGTGTTTCTAGTTGCCTAAACTTCATTTCAAGCATCTGCTGCCTGGCATTCACTCAGTTCCAAACACCATTATGCTGATAGCTGTTTGTCAAAGCACAAAGGGAGGAAGTATAAAACACAGTTAAAAATATAAAATAAGAAAAATTATGAATCAACAGATCATACATAAAACCGGAACATCAAGATATTCCCTGTCAGTGAGCAGGGAGGTTAGAGAAATAGGAGTAGCTCTAATTTTTTCTAGAGCTGTAAATTAATTGCATGTAAATTAATATTTATTAAGTAAGTTTTTTTCCACTTATTTTTGACACTTCAGTCCTATTCTCTCATCAGTTAGTATTTTAAAGATAAATATTCATTACTGAAGTGTAATGACACCATAAAAATGTACATTCTTCTTCACAAAAAAGATATTTTTGGACCAGTTACTCTCATACATATAAAATAACTGTCCAATTGTCAGTTTGGATCCTCTTTCTCTGAAACAGTGGCATATTTGAGATTAATTATAGATTAAGAATATATTACCCCACAGTTCTTACTGTTGACAAGGGACTTTTCTGAAGTGACTGTGAAGTACATGGATGGATTAATGAAATGATCTTATCTGTCTTCCTAATACACTTCTTCAATTCAGTGTCACCCTTTCTTTTATTTTTTTCTTTTCCCCAGTAAACTGAGGCCTCAGAGAACAGAGGACTACTGTACTGCCTGTGAGATTGCTAAGGGATGGGACAAAGGAAATGTGTTTTGCTGAATGAGTTCAGAAGTGTTCTTAATATTTTTCCATCAGAAAATGGAGTAATCAAGTAGTGGCAAATTTTAGGGGATCCTAATGCACTGTTCTGATTCTCAAACCACAAGATTGATCTTTACACAGGCCATGAAGAAACAGATCATGCTACTGTATTTGAGCATCCCAGCTGATGCTTACTATTGGGTAACAGATTTTGGCAGATGTTGATGAAACTGTTTGTGAATTACTGGTATTAAGCTTTTCTGAAAACACATATTCTGTTATTATTCTATTGTTTAAACATTAATTTTATCTGGACAGCCTTTCTTTATGTCTATTCTGAGTTCTAGATTAGAGCCTCAGCTTGTTTCCTTACCCTGTAGCTTTAGACAATGGCATATCTTTCCCCTACTTGGAATAACCTTTTGTGTAGCATCCCTTTCCTACTCTTCTGTCTCTTTTTTTTTTTTTTCTTTTAACTTTCCCACACAGATCTTGTTTTCCAAGACTCTTACTCTTGCACTTTACTTTTTTTCTCCAATTATTCTTGATATGACCTTTCATTAGAAGCTTTAGTGGTGTTGAATGAAAGGTGTAATTCCTTGCCTTTTCTGGTGTACACAAAACTCATTCTAAAGAATGCCTCCTAAAATGTCACTTGCCTTATTTTCTGTACCATATATTTCTGTGATGTGTGTATTCCATTGTGTCAGAACATTTTCTGCACTGCAGTATTCAAGATAGCTGCTGCCCAATATAATTTTTTATATAAGGTTTTCCCTATTTAGATTAGTTCTCTACTCTTGTAATTATGCAACAGTGTATTTACAATTTCTTCACTTTATAAGCATAATTTGAATTCCTATCCCTCTTCCAAAGTATTTGTTTTCTGGTTTGGTGTCATGCCCAGTTTTAAGATATGTGCTCTCCTATTCCATTGTTTATATCATTGTCATAAATAGTAATTGGATAATAAATATCAAATAGGTGAGACCACTGTGTGAGTAATATGCTCTCTTTACTTTGAGACTAAACTGAGTAACTAAACTCAGTTTTTCAAATTGTTTTTCCTCTTTTTAGTTTTCTATGCTTACAGGACTGCTTGAACAACTATCAGACTAGCACCAGTTTTATAACAAATATAAGCATTACTAATGTCAAAAGAGATTGGATCTACATTTTCCTATATCTTCTAGGAAATTTGTACTATTGAGAGGTAACAAGACATTTTTGAATAAACTCAGCAATGACTAACAAAAGTTGGCAGTTCATTATTACTTGATTATTCTTGAGGTTCTTGCAAATTGAATAGTAACATGATTCCTATTCTTTTTACAGGCATCAATATTGCATATTTTGTTGGACTTATATCTCCTTTAATCTTTCTTCTCCCTATTCCCTCCCTTTTTCCCTAATGGATACTCATTGTTCACCTTTTTTCAGTCTACTGAGTCTTTACAAGGAAACTGCCCAGTTGTCATAAGTGATTCTCATCAAGGAATAACTTGAAAAATCTAAGTTATCTTCATGTAATTGGTCTGCTTTTTTTTCCCCTGTAATTTTGCCTCTTTATCCTTGTTATCAATATTAACCATGCTAAGTGAATTAAATGTGAACTAAACTGTCTATATAGAATAAAGCAACCGAACTGAAGGAAGAACACTGGCTTTCTCTGTCTCCTGCAATAGTTTGCCTTCTTCCTTTAACTAGCAAGCCCTTCTTTCTTTCTCCCGTCCTGTTATTACATCTGATGCATTTCAGAGCATTTCCTGATTGCCTTTTATGTTTTCTTCCAGCTGTATATCATTTTGTGCTGTAGGCTTTTGTGCCTATCCCTCTATCATATGCTATTCTTCTACACTGGCTTTTTGGCAATGAGTCCTTGTTCCAATTGTGCACAACTTCTTCCCTTCTTCCTCCTCCCACTTCAACCACTGAATAGCTTCCACTGGAATTGGTGTCTTACCAATATATACCAGTATACATCAGCCATTTTCTGTAATAGCATAGCTTATCTTCAGACTTTGTAATCTTATTATAATCAACTACTTTGCTGCACTAAAGAAAATCCACAAAATCTATTATCAAAACAAATGATTGTATGAACTAAAGTTAAGAATTCCCAAGGCTGTATCAGAAATTTGTTTTAAATGATTATTAATAATTGCATATAAAAGCCTTTGTTAAAATATAGTATGATAGACACATCACATAGATTCCATAAATTAAAGTAGTGCGTCTATTGTGAATAAATAGTGTTGATTTTAATTCTTATGAATGAAAGTAGCCTTGCTCATGGCTCAAGCCCTGAAATGTGCATACTTCATTTAATGAGAAGGGTGAAAAAATAGTTAAAAGAATAAAGAGATGAACATTACAGCCAGTCTCTGAATGTCATCTTTGACTAAGATTGTGAGGCAGGGAACTGACTCAGGTGGTCCTGTGGGGCTATTTAATTTGTGTTTTCCCATGAGAAGCTTTGAAATCTCAAATATGATTGAGCAGCTCCTTCACTCTTCACTGGTAAGCAAATCCTTTTTTTGAGTTTCATAGGGAAGTATTGCAACCTAAGCGAAAATGGTTGTTACACAAAGAAGCAATTGAGATTTTTTCAACACAAATTCAATGCTGAAATAATGTGGAAGGATTTGTGTTTGTATGGTTAAAGTAAATAGACAAAATTAGAAATGCCTTAGATCTTGATGGAAAGAAACACTTATTATAAGTGAACAAAGCCCAAGTCTTTTATACCATTTAAAGGAAAATAAAGCAGATTCTAGTTCTAGATTCTACTTCCAGATCATAAAAGGGATGCTCAATCATGTGTCTTAATATTAGTGTAATGATGTCACACTTGATCAGAAAAATTCGCATTTTCTTTACCTGGTGCTTGAGGGTATATAGAGAAAGTGTGTGGATAGCTTAATTGACTGATATTTATTGAGTGTAGAATAAAATAAAATTATAGGAAATTATGCTTATTTGCTTCTGTTTATACCCTTCTTGTGTGCATCAATTCCCAATTTTGAGTTCAGTAAGTTCTAGCTCCTGTCATTCAAATACAGATGACCTCCCATAATGGCTTAAGTCCCTTATGGCATAGCACAATGTCCTGTATGGGAGCAGCATTGCTGATACTAGCAGCTAAAGAAAAATACTGAAATATGACTACATGTGTAAGATGGATCATTTCCTTCCAAAGGAGGGTGCAGTCATTGAAATGGCTTATGGACTCAAGACATAACTGGTTTATCAGTTGCCAACCAAGATTCAGATGAGAGCAATGAATTACAGAAAATCCACTCTTAATTTTTAAATACCTTTTTAAAAAGTCACAGGCTGCATGTTGGTCTAGGAATATGTTACCCTACCTCAGTCCACAGTGCAACCATAGCTCTTGCATAAATACAGCAATTAGTGATCCTTTTTCAAGTGCTGCCAAGCCAAGAAAAAGATAAATGAACAAGACTGTTAGACAAGAGGAAGGAGTTGCAGTCTGACCATAACACGAAGGGCTGGTGAAAAACTTGGGGTTGTCTTCTGGTGCTGCTGCTCCTGAGCAGAACTGGATGTCCTACCACATAGGGCCACCAGAGGTTCCATTTTCTATGCTGGAAAATTGTCATGGTTTTGCTGATAACTCGGTTTGAATAGCTATAAACTCTCAGCTGTTTCAGACGCCCAGGGGCACCATTCCACTCTCTGTAGCTGGTCAATGATTGCCTTCATCACCTGGCAATTCTCATTTTATATTGCAGCAAACCTCTTCTCATTTTCCTGCCTCAGTAGTCAGCCATTGCAATATTTGTTGTAGCTCTGCCAAAGCAGAAGAAACAAGACTTCTTTTTAGGTCTGACAGAAGAAGTGCACCAACACTGCAGAATCTGTGCTTGTAGACATTTCCAGCAGAGAGACATGGAGGATTAGAGCAGGGACGGTACAAGAGGGATTATTGGAAATTAAAAGCTACAAAAATGGAAATTTTCAGTAAAAGAAAATTCTGTTTGAAATATTAAAATATAACTGGCAACTGTCATCTCACAATGCACTGTAGATGCATTTTACAAAGAATCAGCGGTTCAACACTGGTGTGGAACAGTCTGGTACATATAGTGCATTTTTTGTGACAGAAGATGATATGCCCATAGCACACAAATCAAAGGTGTTCATAACTTTGTCATGCCAGATGACATCTATTTTTTGATACTTCAGCTACCGAAAAAATCTCTGACAATAGACATGTCTTTTTCACCTACTCCCTCTTTTCTGAATCAATTGATGAACATTTTCAATTAGGAAGAAAAAGACACAGAAAACACTTTTTTTTTTTTTTTTTTTAATTTTGCTTTGTTTTGTTTTAATGGTAAGTCAGTTTTAACAACAGTCATTCTCCAAGCAACAATACAAAATAAAGCATTGGTCAAATGCTTAGACAGAAGAGGGCACAAACATGTCTGAAGAGTAGCTCCACCCAGAGTAGGAGTTTTTGGACCCTTACCCCACCCAGACATCCTTTTATATGAAGTATGGTTAGGATGCATGACAAGAATCTTGTTTCCACACATAGAACGAAGCATAGAGGGACAAAGGCAGAGGAATCCAAATAACCCAGACAGAGACAGGAGTCCCTGACCCAAACCCCCAGGGCATACCAGGGGACATCAGCCTCATGGGTGGAAGTGACTCCTACCAACTTAGATCTCCAGGACATCTACTGGATAGATTGTCTAAACCAGGTATTTGCATTGTGTATGTTTTTAATGGGAAAGAAAATAGAGAATGTAGCAAAAGTGTGAGATATTTGTTAAATACTGAAACTTATAGGTAACTAGATAAAAAAGAAAATGCAAAAAAGAAAAATCTCTTTGCACCAATAGAAAAAAAAAAAAAGGCCTCTACATGCATCCATAAAATACAAAATAACCCTTGAAATTTATGGTTTTGGTCAACCTCAGGCAAAAATGTGTTATTAATATCATAGATTTTTAACTCCTGTTTTATTAGTGATGAGATGAAATTACTACATTTAAAAGGAAATTTTAAAAAATGTTTATTTTCTTAGAAAAACAAAATCCTAAATGAAAAAGTTTGGATGTATATTAATTTGAAAATAATAAAATAAGAGATCATCTCTTTTTCTTCAGGCAACAAAAATGCTTGAAATTCTTGTTCTTAGATTCATTATTGTTCGTATAATTTTTTTTTTTTTTTTGGTCGGTTTGTTTGATTTGATTTTTAGTTTGGATTTTTCTACTGAGTTTCAGCCATCTAAAAATTTACTTGTGCTTGTGAATGCTTTCAAAAATTGACAAGTCCCAAAGGTAATAGCTTAAATCATATAGATGATTTTTTCACACAGAAGAAAACAGGACTAACTGGGTTTCCAATTCCTCAAAATACTTTTTACTGTGCAAAGGAAAGGGCCAGAAGGTGGCAAAGAGAGAAGCAGAAAGAAGTTGTGCTCCACTGCCCTGGTACAATAAGTCAGAGAAACTATTAAATTTTTGTTTTTATTTCAGTTAACTTCATAAATTTTTGCCAGCCTTTAGCAGCTAAAAGCACTAGAGACTAATGTCTTGGTTGGATCCACAATCAAAGATATCCAGCCTAACATTTTTTGAGCAGTAGGAATAGTTACTATTACAGTCAATTTTATTGTCCTGTGGTAAATTTATCATTCTTCTCATTGCTCACACAGGGACTTGCTGATACTTGTTTGAAGCAAAGGCTGGTGTTTGATGGTGTGGGAGGAGGGCTATGCTCTTGGATTTCTGTTTTATTCTCTTTTCATGAATTCTGTCCTCTCGAGAAACCAGCCTGTACCATGCCCGGAGGCTGGTGTGTGTGTCTAAGAAAATATCTTGAGCAGAAATGTTTTTGTTCCTAGAAAATATTCAGCTTTACTGTGAAGTGGTACAAAAGACAGCTCATCTTTGCAGAGGAAGATAGTGTCTGGTTAGGCATCTAGAAGTCTGGTAAAGGATTCTCCACTCCTCTTTCCTGGAGCTGATTCAGCCTTTAGTGACACTGAAAATAGTTGAGAGAAAAGTCATGATCCTCTTACAGCTTGATGATAAGAATTTGCCATAACAAAGACATTATTCTATATAAGCAAATTGAGCCATTTCAATTAGGATTTCATCAAATGACAGAACACAAGCCAATGAAATCTGCTGGGGTGCACTCTTATTTCATCATGATAGAAGGTGTGGGGTTTTCTTGGATATGGTTTGGTTTAAAAGTACAGCTTTTGAATAATGACTTTCATTTATGTAGATCTTTGATAGAATATTTCTTTTTCCCAAGGAGTTAGATATATGGTGTTTGAGGGAACCTGTTTTTCAGCTGTTTATTTAAGTGGTAGCCAGTTGTGTTTAGGCTTCTCATTTTATGAACTCTTAAGTATTTCACCAAGTAAAAGTTTTTGGGTTTTTTGTCTAAAATACCATTGGGGAAAATACTACAGTTCACCTTTTCCTATGAGTCTAATAAATACCAACATTTGTTCACTATTTTGAGAAAATGCTGTTGTACATCAGACAATTAGTCAGCAGAAGGCTGAAATTTTAAAATTTAAGAAAATTTAACAGTTGGTTCAGAGGTGAGAAGCAAAGGCCACACTTCACATTCAGGAGCAGGAGAACTCCAGCAGCAGCACCATTGACAGTATTCTGTCATGATGGGGGTGAGGGTACACCATGGAGTCAGGTATTAACAGGTGGAAAAAACTGGTTGCAATTTCAATAATTACATTGACATAACTGGACCAAGATTTGCCAGTAGCTCCCTGACTCTGCAGAGAGATCTTCCTCAGCCCTAATGTTATTTACTATGGTGAATACCATAAAAATCTATAAATTCAATTATTCACATTAAAAAATCAGATGTTCTGCCTAATGTTTCTGGTGGCATGATGAAGTAAAGGTATTTTTGTTTTAGCAGCTCTCCTCAAAAATCTGTTGTTTTGGGTCTTGGAGAGTTCTGTACAGCTTTCTTAGCAAAGCAGAAAGCCCTCACATGATAAAGAGAGAAGTGGTGGAGTGAGGGTTACTTGCCTGCTCTTCCCAAACACTGAGTGAAGAAGATTAAACTTTTGAAATAACTAAAGGAATACTACAAGTCAAACAAAAATCTAGAAATCTTCCCTGGTTACATTCAGATAATTGAAAAACTGTGTTAGAAGAAGGAAGTATTTTCAGAGGGATTTCTTTCTCTTGAGGTCAGGTACAGAAGTTTTCAACTGCCCATGCAATTCCCAAGTCACACGAGGTGTTCTGTGGCTCTGTCTATTATCTTGAATAATGAATAAAAGCAGGGAATCAAGGTATTTTTGAGTTATGTCATTCCCACTAAGGTGAGTGTTAGCTGAAGTAATGTTAACAAATTAAAAGACAGCTTTGTCCTAGATCAGAGAAAAGCCTCGGCATAAAAGTGACTTTTGAAGGTCTCTCATATAAAGGGATTGATTGCAAACCAGTTTAAATAGGGTTTAATTTATTCTTTTCTGAATAATTTGCAAAACCTTTTTTGTCTTTTGATAGGACTGCACTAGCTCCTCCTGTTGGTAAGCCCCTAGGCAAAAACCTAGAAAAAAATAAAATCATTTCAGAGCTCATATATTATAGATGCTGTTTTGGAGTTAGATCACACAGAATTAAGACATTGGACACTTCTCCCTGGCTCAGTATCTCATCAGCTATTTAGTAAGGTGGGTGTCTATACATCACAAGATACTCTAGGAACTGTAGCAGTTAAACATATTGACTGTGGGTTTCCTAACAAAATAATCTGTTCTAAACTCAAGTCTGTTTACAAATAAATATTGGCAGGGTATCTGTTGCACCTGAAATTTCTATTTTCATCTAGCACACCTGCTACCACTGTATTTATTTCAACCAGCTTAGAGAAACTTGACCAATCTCAGGACCCAGGTGAATCCTGAAAAAAATAGCCGCACTCATACCATGAGGAGCTGAGGAGAAGATCTGGCTTCCCTGGATTCAGAGCTCTTTTCATATTGAACCATAGAAAAAGTCACAGTTTAAAGCTATTTATGGAACTGGTCCCTTGAGATTTCTCTCATAATTTTGCTTGCTATGCAATGGGAGTGCTAGTTAAGATAAATGATGAGGATTCTGCTGCAGCTCTGGATAGCACCACTGGTGTAATATCCACTACAAGAACACAAGGTAGCTACAGCCTCAGCCCTGGAAGGAAATCCAAGGTAAATCTTGTTCCACAGCAGCAGACAGTGACAGACTGTCCCTTCCTCCTTCTACCCACTAGAAACAAATGGTTCAGAAATTGCTAAAACTCTTATGAATGTTGCAATTTCAACAGTGATCTACTGCATCATTATTTACTGTTCTGATTCAGTGAAAAAGTCTATCCAAAAGTCAAAGAATGTATGTGAAGTAAAACACAGTCAAAATCAGTGGCATAGTGTAAAAGCCTTATGAAAGTACAGAAAATAAGGTTTTGCTCACCATCCAACACAAGCCACTCATCCCAGTTTCCCAGAAAAGCCTTGTAGAACAAGGTGTCGTTTTTAGCATGACCTAGAGGTCAACTAATTCTAGCTTTGTGGACGGATGGGAAAAGCAAGTTCTGGAGTTCAGAACCTTTTGACAGAACACTCTGTCTCAGCCCTTCACAATTATATAAGGGCTCTGTTAATACCTCAGACAATTTCTACTGCCATGCTATTCACCTGAAGAAAAAATATCTGTGATAAAGGGAGACTTCCAGGAAGCATGAAATAAGTGTTTATGGGTACAAGCAAAATACATTCTTTTTTCTATGGTTAATATTGGTTTAGCCCCCTGCTATTGCTTGTTATGAAAAATTATGTTTAATAATTAAATATTATTAACACAAAATCTTTGTGCTTGAAAAATGTATGGTTATCCCAAAACAGAAATTTTGTTTATTCTTTATATTATGGTAACACCTAGAGGCCAGAGCTCCACTGTGCAAGGCACTGCACAAGTGCACACAAGGGGCTGGCCCTTACTTTGAGGAATATATGTAAATGTAATCAGCAAGTGAGTAATACGGTAAAATGCAGTACAAGAACAAACAACATGTGGTCAATATGAAAAAAGTGGTGGCAATGACTTGTCTATTGAACTGTAGTTTGGCTTTGTAAAGTCTTACATGGGACTTCCCAGGATTTATTTGGAAAAAGCCTTTGCACCCTAGACAGGTTTTGTGAGGAGTTACATTGAGCGTGTGATGTGTTGGATGCATACACTAGCATCCCTCACTAGCTTCACTTTTTAAATATTTTATTAAGATTTTCATTATCTTTTCATTGGTGTCTAATAGACTGAGATAAAAATGGGACTGAAGTTGTCAGTCCCTTATATAAACAGTTAACATGGAATTTACATATGTCCTGAAGAATGAGAACTTTGGGTTTTCAAGTTTTTATTTTCCATGTTACCTACATGTCTGAAGAAAAGTTATTGACAGTGTTGAAAAGGCTTAGAACTACATTGTCCCTCTGCTCTGCCTTTGTGTTTGTGACAGAAAAACTTAAGAACTATTATGGTTTCAAAAGATGTCAGGAACTCATGGAGAACATTACTACTGGTATCTGCTTAAACTTCACAGCAAATGTTCTTTTATTTTCACCTGGAGAATGTTACCAAACATGATAGTGACTTAAGACATGGAGTTAGGTTTGGGAACTGAGTGTTAGGATTGAATTTGGTTCACATGCTGAGCCAGTTGTTGAGGGAGTTTATTAGTGTCAGTGATTCTCTTTTCCTATTGTTATAATAAAGCTGTAAGAGCCTCCTTGGAAGTGGGTGACATTTGGCTGGTGAGCTAGCTCAGCCTAAGAAACTCAAAAAGTTGCAAGTTTTGTGATATTTATCACATCCCAACAGTTTGCTCTGGCAGCACGTCTTCCATGGAGCATTATTCTTTTCATTATCAATGGCACTGGACAGCTTTCTAATGTCCTCCCTGAACAATTTCCAAAACTATCTGGCTGGCTGGGAAATACTCAGTGGTACACAGAGCTCACATATGCCAGCTGTTGACCCATCTGTGGTGCCTGGCACAGGTTCTCCTTACATGGACTGGTGTGAGACAGAAACTGCAGCCCACAGTTTGGGAGGACAGTCAGATCCATGTCCAACAGCCCTGATCTAGGACTGGCTTGTCTCGTATCACCTGTAAGTCCCACCTCACTTTGCTCATTGCAATGAAATGGTTAAATAGCAGAAAGGTTAAGAGCTCAACTTTACAGTGTAAGCACAAAGTCATATACAAAAAATGACAGAGAGCTTTGCAGCTCTCTGGCCAGTCCCTTTTTTGTCCAGCAATGCTGTCTAATTTCATTCTCTTTTAGCTAATCTCTTATCTCTTTTAAATTACATTTTTCTATTTCTATACTACTATAATATATACTACAGATAATTGGAGAAACCTTCCTCCTAAATCTTCACAAGTTGATTCCAATAGTGGAGTCACTATGAAACAGGCTATCACAAATCTTGAGCTGATCCTGTACCCATTGGCAGAAGTATCTCTGTAGACTCACTACCCCAGAGGTGGCCTTACTTGAGCAGCATGTTTTTCTGATTACTTTTAAACATTTTTTCTAGGTGTAAAGTTAGAAAAAACTGTCATATGAAGAGATGAGACAATAAAATTGCGTTAATTTGATGAGAATATTAATAATAAAAGCCACATTTTATTCACAGATTATTGAGGGTTATTAACTGTACAAGTGTATCTGGTATCAAATCTGATGAGGTATGGAGAAGACCAATACAACAGTACATACTGTATTTCAGGCACCAAAACAGTGGTGCACCCTAAAGACAGCTGGAAATATGATTTTCTTCAATGGCATATTATTCTAGTGGAAAGTCAAAGCTTTCTTCTCCATCACATTTACTGTGAGTACAGAAACAATGTCAGCAGACATTTGAGAGCAAAGGGTCTGTATCTGGTTGCTGTTTTTAACACTTCCCTGCTGTTTCACAGCCTTCATTTTCCTTCCAGCATTACCAGGCAGAAGCAGTGAGGAGGGAGCAATACTATCCCACTGACCCTTGGTGAAAGCAGAATTCTCCTTCACTCTCATGCTTTTCTGTACTCCAGATGTGAGTTCATGAAGCTTGCAGATTAACACCCATGCTAGCTCAGAGGCTGAATGTTGCTCTTCAGGTAGATTTATGCCTTTTCATATCGTGTTGCATGGTGTTTGTGTTTAGCCTGGCAAAATTGCATCACAGATACTGCAGACTTAAGAGTGCAGCTTTCTGATTTCTTGTTCTGGGCCCCCCTTCAATCTTAGGCACTGTCAAACAGATTTCATTGTCCAAATCTCATTTTGTTTTCAAGCATTAATTTATGTGTCATGTTATGTGTTCATTTAGGGCACAGAGGAACTTCCTTCAAAAGCTGCAAAATGGCTTTTATTATTGTGGCCTGGGAATAAAATCTCTGCTTTGAGGACAATAGCTCTGATTCCTTCTTCCTGTTATGGCACTGGGGAAGCAGTGGGGAATCAGTCTCAGGAAATGTCGTTTCATGGTGCTTTTTTGTTCTCCCATGCTTGAGAATGAAAGGACCAGGGAGAGAATAGAGTGACCTGGCTCTTTTATGAATAGAGCAGCACAATGTATCATAAGCTATTACTGAAGGGACTAAGAGAGGCAATTTAATCAAATGTGATTTTTTCAGAAGCTCACTTGCCTAGTGCTGGCATCTTCCTAATATTTCTGTGAGTACAGTTCAAATCCTGACTGCAAAGGGAACCATGTGCTATTTGCACTGGATGGGACCATAACTTACATATCAAAATACACTTTTATCATAACTGCAATCTCGTTTTCAGTGACTGCACGAAGCAAAGAGGTAAATTTTCCTAAGTGGATGTAAACATTATTTTAAATTAAATATATATTTCATAGTTCTCATTCTTTTCTATCATTCTTATAATCTGCAAGCTTTTCTCAGTAAAAGATAATGTCACCAGTCTTTAACCATTTAATTAAGTAATATTTTGCACAGTTCTATCAATGATCTCTAAAATTTTGTTTTATTTTCTATTTAGCAAATGCCTGAAAGAAACCATTTCCTGGCAGACAAAGATCCAAGCCAGTACTCCTCCCAAACAAAGCCATTCAATTTTTAAAACATGTTTTGCTGTTGTCAAATTAAAACTGTTTTGTTTTGGACTTGTTCATAAATGTGGAGCCCTGTGCAAATTTCACAGTCCTGGGAAAAACTCTTGAGTTATTAATTGGCAAAAGTACAATAATTTTAATCCTTATGGTGAATAAACCTGGGTGGTCAGGACATTGATGAAAACATGTGGAGTTCTCATTCCCCATAGAGGAGGACACAGAGGCACAGCAAGATCCTCTGGGCCAGGCCCTCTGAGGTTTTGCTGCTCAGTGAGACTTCAGATTGTAGCTTAATATTTGTCATGACACAACAAGTAAATAAATACCTTGGCACAAAGCCTGGAACCTGTCAGCACTGCCCCTGCTACAACCTCCTGTTCGAAATACAGAGCTCTATCATCTTTCACATAAAGCCTGTTCAGAGGAAACGACCTAGGATATGTTTAATTTCCTTCTTTGACTTCCCAATGATGTCACCTAGATAAACCCCAAATCCAGAGACCTTCACTGAGAGCATTAGGACAAAGTATCTCTGAGGGCTGTTACTTGTCAACATCATTTAATTTATAATGAAGTGCTTCATAGTTGTTCTGTGCAAAATCAGCTTGAGCAAAAGACTTCTATCTCTATTTCTTTTAAATGCTAAAGCGTGGAACTGTTACAGCAGCTGTTTAATGAAACATTTCACAACCGTGAGGTTTTTCACTCTAGATAGGAGCCCCAGTACTGAATCTTTTATCCCTTCAGTGCTGTACATATTCCTAAGTATCCTTACTGAAAAGTAAAATGCTATCAAAAATGTGCTGGGAATAGGAAAGTAGTTTTTTACTGTTATTTTTTCTCCAGCAGTAATTATTGTGTTCAAATATTATAGTGGTGGAATTTGGTATGTTTCTGATGGGAGAGGGTACGTGAGAAAGAAGAACAAAGGTGAAACCAAAAATATTGTATATTATATATTGAAATCAGAGAGCAGAAAGAGAAGAGTGGTATCCAAAGATACTGATGACAGTTACCAAATCAAGTGTGACTTATGGATGATAAATAAACAATTGAATTACGCATAGCCATGTCCTGAAAAAAGAAATACATACTGTTGGAAATCTATGGTTCTGGAGGTCCTTCCCCCTTGACACCTTAGCTACTTTGAGAGGAGGCTTTCAGGACACAGCAATTTTGCACAGCCTCAACTTGCTGTAGATGATGAGGTCCCCAGGGTGCACATCCACAACCATCTGCCTCTCAGTCTATACAGTGAATCTCTTTGGGATGTGAATCATGAATTAAGGAATCTGACAATGAAGACATAAAGCAATAGTACATGAATAGAAAGGTGTCCTTGGGCTATCCTTCTGGCCCTAAATCTCTGAGTCTGTGAATAAATCTCTTGGGGGGAAAAAAATGGTTCTCTGGTACTCTGCTTTTGGGAAGTATTTAATTTTTTTATGAGATGAAATAGGGGTTTTTCTTCTTTCATACAGAATGTTAACCTTACAAAATCAACAGGAAACACAATGTAACCCAGTATGTCAATTCTATTTCACCTCTGATGACTATTTATAATTGCTACTTAAATAGGAAATCTGCTTCTGACCTTTGGTGCTGGAATATCTTGAAATTCACGCCTCACTGTGCTGTCAGCTCCTTTTCATGCATGCATTTATATGTGAGCTAATAAACATGAGTTTGGGAGAAACAGCTCTAGCAGTGAAATCCAGCTTGTGATTTTGCTGTGAGGCATGCTTGAAAAAAGCTTGTATAGAAACTGAAGGAGAATGATTAATCACTTAGAGCAGCTTTGAATATGACATAACTGACATTAGGAAGAAATTTTAATGTCAGAGTCATGCATATGACAATATAGCTAAAGTTTAACTAACACAGAGATGCATATTTTAATTAGTGTTCTTTATTGAAACTTATTTTACCTGAATCTGTGATATAACAGTTTACTTTAATATTATCCAGGCTACACTTTTGTTGTTACAATTCATTTTAGTTCAGTCTGTGAACATCAAAACAAACCAGTGGTCTGGTCATATTCCAAACAGTACAATATTATGAAATAAACTCAACTATCTCAGGCTACATGTTTTTGCACTCATCTCCAAAATATACCAATCAAAGAGAAATTATTTCTACAGGTGATGCTTAGCAGACACTGTAAGATAATAGGATGCATTAAATCCTTTTGTTCTCACAGCTAAGGCTGTATTCCTTAGAGTCTCAGGCAGTGGATATCTAAGGATTCTAAAGTGGACAGGAGCAGTAATTTCTGCTGAGGCACACCCTAAGCTGTAGTTGCTAACAGAATATTTCGATTTATATCTTCAGCATACAGTGATAAAAATTTTCCGTGTATCAATAACATTGTAATATGATAACTGAATTTTAAGGTTAAAATAAATTCAGAAAAGAATGTCAATTAAAATAAGGCAATAAAAAATGGTTTCTGCTTGATTTGGTTCAGTATAATGTCAAAACCACTATTTTTCACTCTGAAGTATTTGTGTTTTACTTACTTGGCTTTGGAAAAAGAAATCTCAAAATCAAGTATTTTTTTTTCCATGAACATTTTCTTCTTTGGATCCAAATGGCAGCTGTCTTTGCATTGAATTCAGTAGGCTTTGGATGAAGTTCTGATTTCTCTAGGGCTATTGCAGCTGGCTGGGGCTGGCTTGCACTAAATGTTTCTGGGCTCTCAGTTGTTGCAATCAGACAGGGTGCAGACGCACCAGCTGATACAGGTGGCAGGGCAGGCACTTGGGGAACAGTGGTGCTGCCAAGAACTGAAAGCCTGAATTCTTACCTCAAGGGAAGGGTGTACAGGACAAAGATAAGGCAGAAATTATCTGGTAGTTTGAGACATAGAGATCTTTTTGTTTTATCTTGAGAGCAAACCCAGAGTGTTTCTGCTTGTATCAGCCCTGACTCTTCTATATGTCATCTATTTTATTTTCATTTCCTCAGGGGAGTAATGGACTAATTGAAGTGCCCTCACTGTCCCATTGATCTTACTCCACTGTGCATGAAGCACTGGCACTGCTATGCAAAAGTGGCTGAAATTAATATCAATGACTCCACACACGCTGGTAGCTAGGACACCTGTCAGAGAGACACTGTCTCAGAGTTGCTCATGGCTGACTGTCAGCAGGCACTGTAAAAAGATCCCAAACCCCTAGGAAAGGTCCACAATTATGTATTCCTAAGGTCACATGAGCAGGTCTTCCTTGATCTCACTTACTGGAGTTATTTGATTTTGAATAAAATATTTTAAATATTCATCAGCTCAGGGAGTCCTGGGCTTCATCCTGGCAGGTAGAGTACTTGCTTGAGAGGTGGAATATCTGTGTGCAATGAATTTTTAATAATTTTCTGTGTGGTTGAAGAGACACAATAAGAGAGTTTGAGAAGCCATGGCCATTTTGCCCTCAAGTGCCAGCAGTCAGGTCATTGTGATAGCTTTTCCCAGGCAAGTGGCAAGTATACTGACCCTGGTCCTGGCTTCTGTGCATGATCTGCTGGCTAATTAGATAAAACAGGCTGACAAGTTTCTTCCCTTGTTATCCTGAGAGAATCAGCAGAAAGTATTGTACATATGGTGAATTAGAATCAACAATTTCAGTTATTTTTCCTAGTTTTTATTAAACTCTTTGGTTTACAAAAGAAAAAAAAATGTACTGAAGCATGGAAAAAGATCAACAGATAATCCTAAACCCCCCTTGTGGATTAATAAAACTCTATTCAGAATGTTTTTCACTTGACCCTTTAGGTTTTTACCAAAAGGGTAAAACATAAATCCATTATGAGAGTGACAAAGCCATATGCTTTATATTTCAGTGCTTGTTTTGAGATCTTGACAGAAAATACTTGATCTTGAGGGTCAAGGATGTGTGGCTAAAAGTGAAAAAAAAAAATTAATTCCAAATTGAAATGTATTTTGAGTGTTGTAGGATCATTTTGATTCTTTTTTATGATCTTTTATCCTTCATATGCTCTGGTGAAAACAATTATATCTGATAAAATTTTTCATTCCTTTCTTGTGACTTGTTTTAACCATTTTTTTGCAGCTTTAACTATCTTATTCTTATTTGCCTTTTCCCAGTCTTTTATTATCTAGAGCACATGATTGCTCCTCTTTCCTTAATTCTTCAGCTGCCTTCATCCAGATCCTGTGACCTTGTACCCTAAATAGGGAGACACAACTGGTTTTGAACAGTATCCTATAACTTCATCATGGTATTTTGCCATTTCTGTGTACATTCTACTACTTTAGCTTTTGTGACAAGTGTATATTGAGCCAAGATTTTTACTGAGAAGCCTGTAAGGGTGCTTCTTTGTGGACTCAAGCAGGTAATTTAGGTTCCTCTGTTGTTTCCACTTAGTATTGTTAGACATACCTGAATAGGTTTGTGTATTTTGTCCAAGAAAAATTATTTACAAAATCCAGCATCTGAGGCTGTAGACATGCCACTGTGTAGAAATGCCAAGGCCCTAATCATACTTGGAAACTTTTTTTGACTAATTTACAATGAACAGGCCTATGATGACTGATGAGAAAGTATCATAAACAAGGAGGAAGAGGTAGGTTAAATGTCAATGCACTTGTCTGTTTATAAGTACCAAGACATAAGATTGTTTTTATGTTAGGTCTGTTCCTCTGTCTGCTTAGCACTTCGTATTTGCCAAGTTACATATCTGGGGAAGCTGCAAACTGGCAAGGTAGAAGCAATAAGTTTATAAAGCATTTGTACTAAAAGCATGGTTCAAGGAGAATTCAGTCCTGATGTGAGTTTTGAGAGACTGTAATAATGCAAGTAAGAGCAGTGTGGCAGCCAAGGAGGAGCAGAGCTTCTGTAATATAGTCCATGAAGAAATATTGAGATGAAACTGGACAAAAGCGATTTAAGCCTGACTGCTGATGTGCTTTCTAATGGTGACATCTATCAGAGTGATACAGTCTCTAGAGGGAAGCAGTAGAAACTCCAGCAGTGAATCATTTAAAAATTAGTCTGCTAAACCACTTGAAAATATAATAAATTGAAGAGGTCTGTGTTGTAGGGGACAGCTAAAAAAACAAAACCATGTTCTTCCCAGTTTTCAGTACTGTGAGTCTGGATCAGCTACAGCACTCTTGCCTTTCACTTATCCAATATATCTAACCAAACTGGCTTATTTTGTAACACTTGGGAGAGGGAGCAATGTACTGTATTAAATACTTCCACTTATGAGCTCTATATATGTCATGAAATTTATGGCAGTTTCTTTCTTTGCAGTAGAGGAGTTTCTTCTTACAGTATTTTCCACCAAAACAAATAATTCAATCAGATCCAGGTACCAAAATAGAATGTGAAAAAGTACAGTTCCTCAAAATGTTCAAAGCCAACAGAACAAGGTGATATACTTCAATGTCTGTAAACTATATTTTTCCAAAATTGGATTTGGAATACCCTGCATAGTGGAAACTAATCTCAACTTCATTTTCTAGCAACAGCATGTAAGCTACAACAAGACAAATAAAAAAAAAAAAAGTCCTCAAAATAATTTTCACACTGTGTTAAGTTTTCTATTCCTTTGTACTGGAGCATTATTTTCATTTTATTCAAATTGGATTATTCTCCACATAAAATGGGAATTTAAATTATAGGCAATGGTTTGGGGATTTTGCAAATAGCTAATCACCTTTAATTATTGTAGAAAGAAGTAGAACTAAAAGTCGGATGGATTTAGAGTTTGTGTTGTTACCAATGAAACATTATCAAAATACTCAACCTTAAGTATCATCCATTCTGACACCAACTTATGTATAAGCTCTTGCCATCTGTACCATGAAAAGATTTTGGCAGATTTTTAACTATGGGTTTGCCTGTAGCACAAACCATGAAAGGTAAATTAGAACTATCCTCTGCTTTCCTTAAAGACAGAATCATTGCAAATACTGATTCTCTTATTTATTTTTTTTTTCCTACTGCAGCTATATACAGCTGAAGAATGTGTAACTACTGCAGAGAATTAACCCTAACAATCTCCAACCCTACATATACAATTTGAAGAAATTTCTGTTCATTGAAGTCAGCTAGTACTTATTTTCCAAGGTCCAGAGTGATGCACTCCTGCCTCTGCAATGGGTATTCATTATCCAGGACACCAGCTCCCAAAGATCTCATTGGTGTTGAACAAAATACAGATGCAGATATTGCTCTAATCTCTTCTTTAAGAGCTTTTGCAGCCTACTTAAAAGTTGATGTGCAAGTATAATGAAAAAGTGGACATGATCAAAAAGGAGTGATGGGAAAAATACAACAGCACTATGGCTTATCTTGCCTGTGCAGAACTGTATAGGTCTGATGTACTTTAATTTGTTAAGTAGGTTTAATGAAAGACTCCAAACCTGCTTGCTTTAGCTCTTCATATTTTTACATGCTGCCCTTAAGCTTGCCTTTACCTAAATCATTCCCTTTGCCTTAAATAGCTTATTTTTACACTTCTCCCATGAGGAAAATCTTTTGGCCTCTCTCCAGGGCACAGGATGCTACAGAGAAGGCAAATATTTCATGGCAGAGCTGCAGAGAGGGTAGTTGTCTTTTATGGGGCTGATGAGGGTCAATTATTCCTCCACAGAGGTTGAAAAAAAGGTGTCAATTGGTCATTGCCCAGGCTATACACTAGTTTACAAAATCTGAGATCTCAACAACACAAACCCAGCAATGGTCCAATGTCAAAGCAGAGGGAAGAAGCAAAAGGCTTTTTTTGTTGAGATTCATTGGTGAGGTCTGAACCAAATATTGATGTTGGTGCTCTGCTGTAAATCTGGACTTAGAGCAGTATGTCTTGCTCAGAAAAAAACCCAATGTCTGGGTGTCATAAATGAGTGTTTTAAGATAGCTTGAGGAATCACCAGCAAAGGCAAACATTTAGCATAAAAACAACAGTGTCACAGAGTTCACTGGCAAAGTTCACTCTACTACTTGCTAGATGGTTGAGGCACACCGAGGAAAACCAAATACTAAAAGGTTGGAGTCAATCATTTGAAAACAAAATGAGATGAAAATATCTGTGTGGGGGTGAAGGGGCCAGGAGGAGTGTGTGGAGGGGTGAAGAGAGGGGATGTGATGGATGAGTGGCTGAATGTGTATGTTGGATGTGTGTGGATGTGTGTGATAAGAAGGAATACAGCCTAAAGGCACAACAGCACTTAATTTGACATCATTAAAACTTAACAGTACTTAAACTTAACAGCACCTTAAACCTAACAGCCTCTAACTTAATAGTTCACAACTTTGGTTAAACAATTTAGCAAAGGATTAATATAGGATTTGCCATACCATTATAGTATTTACTTACAGGTATGATTTAACAAATCTCAAGTATAGTATTTCTCCTACATTTGCTCTATCATATGCAAACTTGCATGCTTCTAGACACAAAGAGTCTGTACAAGGCACCTGTGAAAAATTACCCTTGAAGGTAGTGAAATATTCCCTTTGGAAGCCTTTTGTCTTGGAAACATCTTCTAAGTGGGTCAAAGGTTGAGCATGGAGGAATGGGGGTACCAGCCCCAGGATCTGACATCACTCTGCTATCCTCTGAGTACAGCAAACTAAGAGTTTGCTGGCTCTGAATGGTCTCCCTCAGAGGGAGGTTGCTGGTCACTGTGGCCCAGCAGAGCTCAAAGGGTCTCTTTGGGGACCACTGTTTGTAGGGCTGCAAGTGAGGAAGCTTTGGTCATAACAATGTTTCCTCCTGGATGCACTTTATTTCAAAGTGTGAGAACAAAAATGTTATGTCATTCAGACAAAAAAAAAAAAAAAAAAAAAAAAAAGTTTCCAAGGCTGTTCATTAAAAAAAAAAATAAAATAAAATAAAGAAAAAGCAGCAGCAGCTCATTAGGCATTGTAAGTTCCTGGCAGCAGACTGTTTTTAATAAGCTCAAGAGCCCAGGTGCTGTTGGTTAACTCTGAGGCCTGACAAGCAATTTTCAGATCATTACAGCCTGGAGGTGGGGGAGGCTGCACCACCACACTGGGCTGCATGGAGAGACCTTACCTTGCTTTTAGTCACATTTTCTGGTTGTACTCTAGAGCTATTTCCCACGTTCTGCAAAGGTCTTACAGCTTACTGGGCTGGAATCATTGCAGCATGGCATCCTTCTGTGCAAACACCACACAAATGCTGTTTGTGTTTTCTTGCTTCCTAGAGCATGTACTCCCCAAAATAAGGGGAAGACTGGGGTGCCACACTGCTTAACTAAAAAAGTATATGATGATCAAGACTTAGTGGGCCTTTGGTGCAATTTTCAAAGGTCTCTCCACTTCAAACAACTCCTGGGCAATCAACAATATTACAGGACTACAGGTAGTGAAGTCTCTGATATTACTTGTTCCTTGAAGGAAGAAATAGGGAAGAAAAACTTACAGACAGAAAAAGAAAAATATTTGTAGCAAAATATGTTTTAGAAAACAGTGGGTTTGTTGGTAAGGCAGTTTTGCAGTAACTAGAAACTGAGTATGTTGGGTAATTGTGAGTACATACTTCATTCAGGGAGAAACAAGATTCCTGTAACAAATCTTCCCATTGCCACAATAGAAAAGAAGGGAACCCTGGATCATTTTGAAATATTTCTGCAGAAAAGCACATTAGACCTAATGACTGCACACTGGGTGATGGAAGACACTTCACTTATGTGGGAAAAAAATGCTTTTTAATGACTTCATTCTTTCATTTCTAAAAAAAACAGTAGAGGTGTCATGTTATAATCTCCCAGAGATGCTCCCAGGTGAGCTGTTGAATGGTAATTTCAGCACACCTAGAGCTTCCTACTCTAATATAACCCACTGTGCCTTACAGTTTAATCACACTGTGGCATTTAGAAATCATTCATTGTGGCTGGCAAAAATGTCTTGCAATAACACCATTACTGCAACTTACATTTTTATAGCAATTTTTACTTCTTAGGCAAACACACTGAAGTAGTCTACAAAACATTTTTAGTACATAACAGGCATTGAATCACTGAGTATTATGAATCCCTTATGACCTAGAAGCATCCCATATGTAATAAAAGTCTATCACTTTTTCATAAGAGTTATCATAGTTATAAAACATGAATATATTTTTAATTTAGATAAAACTTCCTTTTCCAAGAGATCAAACTGAGCCATGGATTCAGATACCAAAGTTTAAAATACAAGGGAATTCCTTATATCCACTTGGAGACTGGCAGTCTGATAGCAATCAAAGGTTTTAAAGAAATCTATAACACAAGCTGTGGTAAAAAGGGCTTCTAGCTAAACTGCAAAGCTTTACTGGGGCTTACTAAACTCAGGAGTGTACAACACACACAGCTTAGCATTTAATATTCTTGTTGCTCAAGGAACAGGCTTTCAGCCACATTTGGGAAGAATTCATCTCTTGATATGTCTCAGTGGAATATCAAAATGTCCCCTCACCAGTGTGAAATATTTGATTTGTTAAGATTTTTAGTGTCTTTTATAAAGCTTTGCATGTTCTGGGTACTGCAGTCAGAGTTTGCTATTTCTCACATTCCTCTGCAGCAACTGCATTAGACTTACTCACTGTCAGATGGCCCCTCCTAAACTGGCTGCTTTCTCCATGGATTCTTGAATTTCATTTCCCCACATGGCTGAGAGAGCACCCAGGGCACGGTGAGAGACAGCAGCTTTGTTCCAGAGGTGCCACACACTGTCCTCAGTTAAACCCCAAAAATCACAGAATCAGTGTCTGCAAGCCTCAGAGATCACCCAATACAAAACATGACTTAAAGTTGCCACCTTTATCACTGCACTCTTGCCTTGATAGGCTCTGAATCAACTCAGTCCTTAAACAAATTTTGCTCAGGGTATGTTTTAAATGTATAGGAAAAAAACAATATAACCTTCAAAATCAAAGCTTTCTATGTGTACTCTCAGCACAATAGAGAAAACCAGTGAACTGACAACCAAATGGAATTATATTATGGTAAATATCAAGAGCTGCAGCAAGGACAGTGAGACAGATAAATATAACTGATCAGCTCAGCCAAGGCAGAGGCATATGCATTGTATTTTTATATGTGATAGCAGATACCTGCAGTGGTCTGGAGTCAAACTGATTTTAAAATAAACACTGCTGGCTATTCACCTACAGCAAAATAAAATCTGTCCCAGACCTTGGGTTGATGTCATTCTTCCAGTCCTCAGTTAGTTTTTTCACTCTTATGCCATTGCTTCCCTTTTAAGCATTTTTCTTTATTGGAAGAAAACAAGGAGAGATTTGCAAGCAGCAGAGGAAAGAAGGCAAGAATGTTTGCCTTCAAATGGCTCAGGCAGAAGCCATGGGTTTTTAGTAGTAATGAAAGATCTAACTTTGGGGTTGTGTTGTGTCTTGGATGCTCAGATGGAGCCTCTATATCTTACAGAGAAGGCTGGAGGCAGGCCAGGAAGGGAGTGTTAGCTTAATACTCATTTCAATTTATATGTCACCTAATTGCCATTAAAATTGAACAGTTATTGCACATGACTCTCTGTCTGAAAACCAACATCCTACATTATAATGGATATTAACAACAGATTTTTTAGAATTTTTGATATTTATCATGTTTTTGGAGTATAAATTCTCCTTTTAGGCCTGAGAGTGTGTTCAGAAACTTCAGTTCTGATCACAAGATTTCTGCAAACATCATTGAAGTCTACATGACTCCTCAAAAATATTTGGGTCTAATTGCTGCCATTGTCTCCTCACAGATATAAAGCAGAAAGCTCCATTACAGAGGGATTATGACCAAGTTGTGCCCAAAACACAGATGTAGGGCAGGGATTTTGGGATGAACATGTACCTAAATGTCGTGTCACCAGACACTAATTTTTCAGGCTCTTACAAGTTTTGAAATAACACGTGTTAGTTATCAAGGTGCTGAGTATTTTGATGATCTTAAAACGTTTTAGCAATCACCAAGAGCAAGTTCAATGCAAGAACGAGAATGAAGAAAGAGTGGATTAACTCTTTAATCATAATTTCATTAATGCTGTACTTTGACAGAACAAAAGAGAAAACTTAGGAAATATAAAGCTAGACTTTCATGCAAATTAAGATATAGAAGTTAGATGCAGTGTTATGTTTCACAATGTAGTAACTTTGGCTAATTCCTGCAAAGCTCTTTTGGCCAAAGGTTTTGTGAATACTTTTGCAGCAAGTGAAACCAGATGACTTTTCAAAAGAGAAAAGCCCTAGGTGAGAGCCTAAAGTTGCAGCACTGCTGCAACACATTTTCTAAAAGCCTTCTGGTCACTGTCCAGAAGAAACAGAAGAACAGGGCTGGATCCAAAGCTGTGCAGTTACCTTAAGGACCATTTAAGCACCTGTGAACTAGAAACTCCTTGCATGCCCAATAGATGTTTAAAGAGCAAAATTGTCTGAGTTTTGGGTGGATGGTTCATTGGTTTACTGGAGGGCTGCCACTGTGGACATAACTAAACATTAGAAAAGCTTCAGGCTTTTGTACTCCTCTACACATTTTTATCTTTCCCCCCAAAGTGTCCAAACTGAAAGTTAAGCACCAAGAGCGAGTGCTGAGCCAGGATCTACTCCAAATATAACAGTACTGGGTATTTTCCTACAGTCTGGCTAAAAAGGGAGAGAGACAGGCCACTTATATGCTTTTTCCCTCCACATCTCCCACCTTTCAGAAGAAAGCAGTGAGTAGGAAAGTTACAGGTGTTTTGCATGCAGAGAATACCTGTAAAAGCTGTTTCACTTTCCATCAGCTGGCTGAGACTCATTGCAACAAAAAGAGGAAGTGTGACCTTCTACTCTATACAAGACCCTGATGATTTGCTCAAACACTAAACATGGGGCTTGAGCCATTCTGAGGGGTGATCATAGCAACAGTCGAAATTCACATACTGTCAATGAAACCTAATGGAGCTCTACACAACAAACATTTACACATGTAAACCCATGGGATTATTCATGCAATTAAGCATCTGTCAGAACTGAGCCTTAAATATGTCACACATCCAATCTGAATGTGGGTGTGAATACATAATGATGCAAAAATATAAACACACAAATATGCTATCTCCTGTGTAGCTGTCAGTGACTGATAGAATCACCTGCATATCCAAAATGAATTCTTAATTAAAATAAGAGAGTATTCTTTTATTTTTTTTTTCCTGGATGGCTGGAAAATAATTAGAACTCTAATTAAGCAATTTCACCTGATAAAGTTATCTGAACATTAACTCATCAGCAGTGCAGTGAGGGATTTTACGTACTCAGGGTAACCTGCTCATATTCCTTCAAATCCCTTGAGTTTTGTGCCTATCAGTTTTATGTGACCCCCCACAGGCTTTTGACCAGGAATTGCAATTTAATTTTCTTATGGATATTTAGAATTTCGGGAGGGTTTTTATTTTGTTTGTTTGTTTGGGGGTTTTTTGGCTTTTGTTTGTTTGTTTGTTTGTTTGTGTTTGTTTTTGTTTTGTTTTGTTTTGTGAGGGGGTTTTTTGTTAGTTTTTTTGGGTTTTTTTTGTTGTTGTTGTCATTTCATCATTTCATATGCAAAGAAGACACAAAATATCTGTGATAGCAAGGAACAGGGTCTGATGTGTGAGATGAGCACTGCCCAGCTCAAATTCACACTTTTCTGGGTACTGCCACTGCACATGAGCTTATATGAACCAGGCCATTCCACTGTACTGTACAATTGTGTGTGTTTTCTACATGTATTTTCACACAAATCTGCCTTCTAGCCTTATTCATTTCTTAGGATGTTGCTCAGGACAAACATTCAGAATTACTCTGGAAGGTGATGTTATACCCAGCTGGCTGTGCACTAGTGAGATAAACCACAGACCTACCTGCAGCACAGTGTCCTTTTAATTTTAAACTGTACACATGAAAAATGCTCTGCCTCCTGCTATAAAAAGAAAATTGAATACCTGGGCACTTGGGATTTTTTCTATTTAAATGCAGATTACAGCTTTCCCCACAATCATTTGGAACCATAATCCTTTTAGGAGATTTCTCTTCCTAGGGCAGAGGGAGATGGACAAGGTTGCTGTTTCAAAGTGGTTTTTTGTTCAGCGAAAACCATTAAAGTTTTAGAAACTGGTGAATCTGGCACAGTTTTATTGAAAGAAAAAGAAGAAAAGGACCTTAATACTATTTCCTCTAGCGCTGGAAAGATTCATCATTTCCAGGGTGTGCCTCCACACTGAATAAGATTTTGGGACCTATTTAAACTTGGCCTGGGAAGCACTCAGGTTTCTGTAGTAACTCATAGTTGCCATAAAATCAGTAATTACTGAGTAGTAGACAGATAAAGAGAGATTTAAGTAAATTCCCCATGTACTGTTCCCAGGCTTAAGGCTACCTGTGGGCTGTTGTAAATCAGCCACCCTAACAGATTAATTTGGATTAAGTGGAGTTGTGTCTGTTTCCAGTTATGCTCAAAGGAGGAATGAAACTAACATTTAAGCCTCCTGTCTGTTGGCATCTACTTGGAGGCAGTTTAAGCACAAGCAGGTCTTTCTGATAGTCCCCAATGAGTCTTGAACCGGACCAGTGGGATATGAAGCAAAACACTTTTCTTGCTGCTGTGCCCTTGTGTTAATTAACTAAGTTATGATGCATCTGACAGTCAACTAAGTTTAGGGTTTTATTTAATCCAAAAGATTCATTTACAGTCTAGTAATTTAGCACCAAAATAACTGCTGCTGAACTGCTGAACTTTTTTATTTCTTTTTTTTTTTTTTTTTTTTTTTTTTGATGATGATCCAGTTCATAAAAATTTATGATGTAGCTTCAGGATAGAAAGTTTCTGACAGAATCCTGTTCTATTTCTGGATAGAAATGTCTCTTCTCAGGAAATTAATTTTGTTTTTGAGGGGTGGGGGCTCTTCATTGTTTTGCATAAAACCAAATACACAGGATATATTTGGTATATTAGTCCAAGGCAGGCTGAAAGTCAGCCCATCCCAGGAGCCTAGGAAGCTCACTGAAATCCATATGATATTACTCTTTTCCCAAGGATCTTCACTATCTTCAGGTAAAGCTGATGATTTTAATGCTCTGTACAGAAGAAGCAGTTCGACTTGAGGTACTCTGATGAGGCAAGAGAAGCAATGGGATAGCTCAGCAGAGGTACTAAACACTACCTTGAAGGCATTTTAAACTCATGTGCTTTGTCTTTGCTTCGGGTTTGTGTGCTGCACTGTTGAGCATAACAGATGTAAGAATTCTATTCTGCAATTTAACCAGTAGTAAATGCAACTGGGAAAGTATGTAGTGTGAGGAAGAATATAAAATACTGATAGCTCTTAATGACTCTTTTGCCCTTTTCCCCCACCAAATAAAATTAAACTAATATATTTAGTTGAGTCAGGAGACTGAAACACTGGAATTGAAAAGTAATGCTTCACTCTGAGCAGATTAGAAAGCAGGGAAATCTTTTGAAAGACTTTATTTTAAAAGGCCAGAAAATTATATAGATTGTGGATCCTTTACCTCAGTTTACAAAGGAGGGACAATTATCACTGAAGGGGTTCCTGCTCTGGTAACACCATGAGAGCTGGCACATGACCTTAGCTGTGGCCAGCTTGGACCACAGCATTTATCTAACCTGACCTTTTGCATAAACCAAGTTGGAATGTAATTCCATTTCTGAGATGTCTTGGACAAGTTCTCCTTTTCCAACTGGAAATGTTATCAGGTTTAGAACAGAATTTTTGACCATCTGGTTTTCGTAACAGATCAGAAAACCTGGATATAGCTGCTGCATACCCACAGCCCTGGGGCTTGAACCCAGCCTGCCCATAAAGGTGAATAGAAGCTTGCTCAGAACAAGAAAATGTGCATAGTCTTTTAGAGACTCATGGTGACTCATGGTGAATGTTCTACTGAGGACACCTTTGACACATGGTATTTATGCTTTGCTACTATTTACTAACTACCTAGATGGTCTTTAATGACCCTTCCAAACCAAAGCATTCTGTGGTTCTATAATTTTAGACTTTTGTGTGGTTACATCAATAGTGGGACAACAACAACCAAGACATGCTGTTAATGAATCTTTTTGCCTACCTTTTCCCCTTCTTTTTCCTCCACTTCAAAGAAGTAAAAGTGCAGCTGGATACCAGTAATATTATGATATTCCCAGCTGCCTAATGATATGGAAAGCTGTTGATACTAGTTCTAGTTAACACTGATGAAATGTAACCCTTAGCAACATAAAGGAGAACATAAAAACGATCTTCCTAAATGAAAGACCTGACAAGTGAGTGGAAGGTTTGATAAATAACAAGCACCAAACTCCTTCCTTTTATGAGATGGAGGTTTCTCATTTCCTGCTTCTTGTGATTTCTTACAATAGTACTTGGTACTTATCCTATGCTTTTGTTCTCTAAAGCACTGTATAAACATTAACTAATGAATCCTCCAAACACCCCATGAATTAGGTGAGAAAGCAATATTTGCATACACATTATGCACTGTAGGGTAAATAATTGAACAGACTTTAAAAGGAGCCCTTTTCTAATTTATCTGTGTTGACCTCTGTGTTACATATGTCCAAACAACAAGGTTTCTTTTAGGGGCACACAGTAGAGCAGTAACATTTATCAGCATTTATTTGATCTTTTTGTTCATTAAACAACTGAAAACTAAGTGCGTATTTCACTTCTGCAACTTGAATTGGTCTCTCAGTGTTTTATGCCTCACTCAGCTCTGAGGTAAAACTCAGCACATGAAGGCAATATGTTTAATATGATTTTGGACAGGGCCTTGTATCTCCTACCTGTAAGATTTAATCCCTGCTTTCCAATCCTCAGCTTTCCTGTGATATTTGTGTTTGTGCTATTCCTGCTCCTTTTTCTTCTGTCTCAAAACACAGGTTGTGTTATAAAATTAGACCCTAAACACTGTGATGCTTGGAATTGCATTGAGACCCTGGTGCTAAGTTCATTTGTTCTGATATTACAATGTCTTGGTACCGACCTATCTATCTGCATCTTCTATCTGTGTACGACCCTGGTAAATAAATTTGAGCCCACTTTTCTTTTATCTTCTGCTTGCTGGTTAAAGTGCAGTTGTCCCTTCCTGTTCAGAATATGTCCAGGGGGTACAACAGCTTTACAAGGCTGTGAGCAAGCTGTTGGGTAGCTGTTACTGCCTGCAGCCACACTGCTTGACAGAAATTCATGTTTCATCATTTTCTTGAAGCCATCACTGTTCCAGTGCCCCATGTTATGCTAACTCTTGTTTCTCTGTTTGAGCTTCCCTTATATTTTTTCACACACTTCTTTCCTGAGTTCCTGATGCCAAAGATCTCCTTGTTCCCTGTGATATGTTAGATGTGTCAGAAGATCACAATGAGACTTTCACTGTAGCTGCTGTGCACCTATCCCTGAAAAATTATACATAATTGGGATCCTGCCCTGTAACCTTTTTAATCCTTAATTTACCTGTCCATCACATCAGGGTTTCTGAGACTAATGAAAATTAAGGAAGTTTATTTTCAATGAAATTACTAAATAAATGCTACTGAAGTCTATTTAAATTAATACTCTCAAAAAATTTAATGCTCACTGTAACACGACTGTTACATCAGGTACTGCATCTAAAACTAAATCATCTTTGACATGCACAGTCACTCTGCCTTCTAGAATAAACTATTCAACAGAAAACTGAATAATAATGATGCAAGAAAATGGTTTCTACATACTTGCTATGTGTAGGCTTATTTTGGGTCCTTTTTTTCCTTCATTTCCAACACACTCTCCTGTTTTTCCTGGACCTCTGTTTCAACATATATAATATGACTTGACAGCCTCCAGGCTATTCAGTAGAGTCCAGAGTAAAATATTGTTTTGCTATGATTTGATTATTGGATTTTTTTTTCCTTAATTTTGCATTCTTAAGCCACTATTATATACTCTGTTAAACATACTGCTTTCTGTTGCCTTTAATCAGAATTCCTTTTAGATGTGAGAGATTCCTCTTGGCGTGATACTAGTGCCTCTCAGTCTGAGCTTCCAACCTTCCTGTGTTAACAGACTAATTGTTTCCTCTCTTCTAAAATGTGGCTCCATCCAACAATTTCTTTTTATAAGACTTAATTGCACTTTTAGCATGGAGAATATGCTTGCAGCTATTATTGTTCTCCTGAGCTTCTTTTGATTTGTAAGCTGTAGATGTTTAAAAGCATGAGATTGTGTTCTTAGGACAATTTGCCACTGTCCTGTGTTTCAGACAGCCACATTCACTCAGAGGAGCAGACAGGGTACTTTTTATACCAGTTTGCTGAGTTTTATTTGGTTACTCCTGTTGCATGTCAGCAGGTTTACTTTTTAAAAAAATATTATCGTTATTTTAATTTTGATGCTAAAAGAAGAATGTACAACACATTGCCCGGAGGATATCTGCTGTCTACAGGATCTTCATTTTTCTGTACCAGTTCCTCAAGACCTGGGACAGTTTAAAGTAATTTTATCTAGTTTTTCAAACCCTTGCCTTCTCCATAGCTGCCTTAAATAATTGTTTGTGCCACACAGAATTATCAAGGCACTGGCACAATTTCAATGCAGGAAAAACACTTTTTATGAAGATATAGCTATAAATTTTATCAAATATAGGATAAATTATTAGGTATTATCTTGTACTATCTAGAACACAAATTTCAGAATAGCTAAAAATCCTGGGGCAGCAAAGTGATTTATATGCCAATAGACTGGGAGAAATGCTGCTTCTTTTATGTCCGTGTGGGCTGTCAACTTGCTTTTGTGGAAGCACTGTCTATAGTTCTGTGAGGATATCCTATTGCCATAATTCTTGCCTGTATGCTAGCAGCACTGAGAAACTAAGAAATAATGTTGTTCCTTTTGTTCTACTCCACATTCCCTAAATTCCAGGATTGCCTAAGCCAGTGCTCTGTCAGAGAAATACCACATTGTGTGCTATTGTGTTCATCTGGAACAGTCCCATTTTATGAACCTTCTGGTCTTGGGTTTTTTATTTACTGTTAGAGGTTCACTTATGCTTGGAAGGTCAGTCTGCCCAGAAATTTTAAACTTGCATTATACAGCTAAAGACAGATGATGAAATCTCATTCTTCATGTAGTCTTATTCTTAGTTATTTTATTCTAAGTAAATTAGCAACTGGGCTTTTAGAAGTTGTAAGGTGGACTTTTCAGCTTCAGATCAGTTAAAAGGTGCTCTGTTTGTTCACTCTGCCTTAGCCTCATCTGATAAAATCTGATGCATGTGAAATATATTTATAGAATGGGGAGTAGTACCAAAGTTTCTTTCAAGCCATTAGGTAAATCAGAATCTGTGGAACTGGGCAACTATGAAAAATATCTGAAATATCTGATGTTTTATATTTACTACACCTTATTATTATATTATTATATTATATTATATTTACTGCACCTTATTACATGCAGAGGAAAATGTCCTTTTTTTAAAAAGAGATTGAGCTACTCTGTTAGAACTTTCAGCACCTCCATCCTTTCATTCAGAGTATTTTAGTACATTTTCTTTTACTCTTTATCCATATGGGCAATCTCTCTGATCTATTGTTTGTCTCAGAGCTTTTTAATTTATTGTTTCAGTTTCTACTGCTTTTGAATTATGAAACAAAAGCTGTTTAAAAGTGCAATTTCCTTTCAGCATCAACAGCAGTCAAGAGACCAAATAAATTCAAGAGTCTCCTGAAGTACAGCAGCTTAAAACCACCTTAGTCCCTTGGCAAGAGATTGCTAAATTGTTAAAGAAGTGGAATGTTTGAAGGCTGCAAGCTTTGGTTGAAATAGGGGGAAAAAGGGAACAAGCCTAAAGGCAGAGGGAAATAAGATCTGTTTTGTCTCTTCTGTCATCCACAAATCCAAACCTTCACTTTAAGGACATGGCAGTTTTTCCTAATCTTTTGCTCCTTGTCAGCCAGTCCTTTCTCAAATAAAAGCCTTTTATGTAAACTCATTAACTTCCCTCCCCCCAAACTCATCTATATATTATATATAATTCATGAAAGAAAGCATAAGTATTTATGGGAAATACATTGTGCCAAAGAATTAACCATTCCAAAGTAAAACAGGTAGAAATTTATATAAAATACAAATGTCAAATGCCTCAAAAATATGTAATTTGTCATTAATGTAATGGAATCTTGCAAATATAAACAAGGAAGCTGTTAAACTTCAGATAAAACTCCAAAACCTTCAGAGGAGTATTAGTCATATCCGGAGAACAAGTTTTATTCTTTAAGAAAGAAATAATTGGGCTGCAGTATAAGATTTCTGTGAAAACTATCCACTTGGAAATGTGTGCCTTTCCCTGCTGTTAGTGCAAATGCTGTGACAGGTTTGTCAGTCACTCAAGCTGTGGTGCTGCAAAAGCAGCACAGCACTTCTATTTCAAGTGACTCTGTCGAAGTACTTCTATAAAAAAGCAGCCTCCACTTCTCCTCCAGTACAAACAGCAATCTTCAGCATTTCAGTCACATCAGACTCTTTGGCAGAGGGAGAAAATTTCAGCACTATTGTATGCAAAACATAGAAAAACTTCTCCAGTTTCTTTTCTTTTACCATCCAAAAACATACAAAAAATCATGACAAGAAGAAAAGACTTCTTTAAAAAGTAATATTTTCTAATAATTTAAGAAATCATAGCAAAAAGGCAAAAGTATCAGTTCTAATGGATGATTAGAAAGTTTTCAAAGTCAATTAAAGAAATTATGGACTGCAGAACTCAGGTGTGGGAGTAGCTGATCTGAAGGGCTGTATTTTTAAATGGACTTTTCTGGTAAGCTGTCATGACACTTTTCCCTCATGAATTTTCAATCATTCTGCCGACCCTCTCCATTTTACTTGCTGTTTATTCAATTATGGTTGTTACCAGAAACTGTTCCTATTTCACTGAGATCAGTAATTCCCAAACTGCTCACTGAACACTGACAGCTACAAGGCTGTAATAAGCAAGATCTGTTCTCAATAAAACAGTCTGGGTTTTCTAGGCCCTTTCACATGTGATATTTTGACCACAATTGAAAATGTTCAGTTTTAAATGGAGCAAACATATAAGAAGAATTTTCTGTTTTACCAAGTGATAGAAGGAGTTGTTAGTGTTAGACAGTAATAGCAATGTCAACATCAAGAAGGGAGACAGTTAAATCACTACTATATTGACTATTAACAGATGTGGAAGTGGTAAAACAAATTCTCACAGACTGCATCTGAGCTGAGCTGGTGCATTCTGCAATTCATCCTGGCTCCTGGTCACTTGAGCATCACGCTGGGACCAGGCCACATCAGTCTCTCCTGCAGGCAAGTAGGGCTGGTAAAATAGTGATTCTGGGCCATGGGGGAAGACTTGGATCCATAATCTATGTGCTCAGCTTCTGAAGAGAGATTGTGCTTTAGGGGCAACTCATGAATCTCAGAGTCAACTGAGAACTCCCTTGGCACTGTGATTTAGAGTGGGATTTTGATGGGGATTGGCTCTAGAGCAGTTTTAGATGATGGAAGAGCTGAGTTAAAAATAAGAAGGGGAGCAATAATAGAATTAATGTCTTACTTTTGCCTTTTCCAGCTGCATGTCTTCTGAACAGTATTAGCAGAGTTTAGCCAGCTGTGTTATACATTTTCTTTACTATAATAGAATTCTCTTTCATGTCTAGTGTATTGTTTTGCTGTATTTAGGCTGTGGCAAGTTTCAGGTTAACTGTAATGAAGCAATAACCAGCCTCAGTGAAGGCAGAAAGAAGGAAATATTTCTGTAACATTCCTGTCCTCAGAAGCACATTCAGAAGTGACCAGATTATATAATTCTCCGTTTTGGCCATGGAGCTAAAGTTTCTGGGTGCTAGAAGTATGTACTGTGACTGTTTCGGATCTGTAGTTTCTTCAGCCCACTGCCTATTTCCCCAGCCAGTCATCTGTCCCTGTTCAATCATACTGTTGTAAGCTCTTCCTACTCTCATTCTCTTTGCCTGCAGTGTTTCTCTTCACATGTCATACCAATCCTGCTTGCCCATCCACATCCAGTGGTCCTTTCTCAACTCTTTTGACACCCACTTTTCTTTCTCTTGGATTCTAGCCCTAGTCTATCTCCAACCTATTCATCAGTCTCAGGTCAGTTCCATGCTCCCTTTTGGCCTCCTTTAGCAGTCACCTTTCCTCCCTGGTCCCATCCTTTTGCATTCTGGCATGTCTCACACAGTTCCTCCCCTTGTTGTTTCTCCAGTTCCTATTCATCTGTCCCAAATTTCTTAAGCTCTAGCAACAAGCTTCTCCAAGTTTTTTAATCATTTATCTACGCCAGACACATAAATTTCTGTGGTTTTTTATAGCTCCCAGTCCCCATCTCTTTCAGCTTTTTTGATTTCTTAGCAAAGTCCTGTTTGCCTTTATCCATCTCAGCATTGGGTCAGCATTCTCTCTCAAAATTTCAGCCTAAACAATTTGTAGAAATAGCAAAGGACTTAAGAATATGAAGCGTTGAGAAATTTGAACAGGGGAAGGTGCTAGCCTACATACAACATAGATTGCAATCTCACTGGAGCAACACCCTTGTCTGTTTTGCTGTGTATCCATAAAGTGCAGTGGGAGCCATTAGAAGCACTTATTTTCACATCACGTAATAGAAAATGGGAGTTGAAACAATAAGCCAGATGCTAGGATGGTGTAAATCAGAGTGAGTGTAAGGAAGCAATTCCAGTTTGTACTGGCTGCAGATCTCCTCTTTTGAATATATATTCTCTAGTAAGAGAAATGCTAATAGAAAAATTGCTAAACTGAGAATAAAAATCTGCCTCATTATGAAAGCAACTTGATCAATCTTGTTTCTCCCTTGAGCTTAATTTGAATGCAAAACCAGTATGTTTTTTATTATCTAAGTAAACTTTCTAATTAAAAAAACAATCAAAGTTTTATAACACAAGCATAAAATGTAAAGAGCTCAGTTCAACTATGCTGATTAGAAACTGAAGTTTTGTCTCCTAATAAAAATTATAGATTGACTTTTTTTCTTCTTTATATAAATTACATTAATTTTTAGGGTCTTTATCTTTTTTATTTAATTTTTATTTTAATTTTTCCCTTTTTGTTTGTTTGTTTGTTGTGTTGTTTTTTTTTTTTGCTATTGTCTGAATTAATGCAGCACTACTTCAGAGCCTTTAACTTGTCTTATTTAGATAGTCTGATTTCATTTTTCTCTTTTCTTCTCTCTCACAGGACTCTTAATTTCTGTTTATTTTTCATAATCCTCAGGATTATTGAGCAGGTAGATAATTTACTTCTCTCCATTTATGGACATTAGTTTATTTGAACTAGTTTCTAAGGAACTATTTTCTTTTTTTTTTCCTTTTTTACCTTCATCTGTGTAAAAATATTTTATGGTGTTTATAACCACTTTTGTTTTTTATTACCAACTCCTGATAGCAAATTTCTTAATTATCCCTCCTGGAAGTGAGTTTTGCTTTGAGATTTACTCTGAGTGGTTGAAGTATGCCAGGGATGGCTGAATAACACCAGGGCTTTTGCACAGCTGGCAGAGATAGCCACATTTGGCTTACACAAAACATGAGCATGGATCAATGAGTAGTGTTTAGGGACCTCTGTGCTAACACCCAGTTCAGCTTGGGTCTACACAGGTAGAGCTAGCAAGAATAAATCTGATAGATTTAGAAAAAAAATTCTTTTTGATTAAATGAACGTTTTCATAGAGGTGTTTTATTTTAGATTTTCCTCAAGAAAAATCTCCTTTTTTCCTTCATTGATCACAGATGTTAATAAAAATAAAATAAAAAAAGAGTCACAGAATCTTGCTGGTTTGCTGGTTTTTATCTTTACAATTTTATAGACAAGTAAACTTTTTCAAGTATCAATATCTTCCAAAAATCTTCAAAGTTAAACTTTGATGAAAATACCTGCAGTGGATGAACTGTCACTTTTCAATATTACTGCCAATAACATTCAAACTCCAAACATTTTATCTGTGACACCGAGCCTGAGTTACAAACATGACTGGTGCTGCAGAACTGCTGATTTCATTGGCAAATCATGTCCTCTTCTACAAAGATGTGAGGTTTTTTCTGGCTTTAGCCTTTCCTTAGTAATTTCAGACAGGCTTTTTGCAGTCATCTAAACCATCCCAGCTGCTTTAACATGGGCTGGCAGTGGCACTTTGCATACGATATAATAAACTATAGTGTAATTAAACAGCAAATAAACTAAAGTAATTTGTTGCATTCTATCCATTGATATTTCTCAGCTTGAATGTGCTTTAATTATTTTTTTACTTGTTTGCTTATTTCACTTCTAAAAGACCACAAAAAAAAAATTAAAATGCTCTATGCAAGTAGACTCTATAGAAAAAATGTACAAGAAAGAGAGTCCCAGCTGTACAATTAGACAACATAGGTGAGGAGGTATGTGATGTAAAAATGAATGAATGAAGAATCAAAACATGAAAATGCTGGCAGCTCTGACTTTTATTTTTTCCAGTGATTGGCATGGTAAACTTAGAAATCCTAGCTAAATTATGTAAATTAATGAATCCTTTTGACACTAAAGGTGTGAATTCTTCAGACATAAACTATTGACCAAGTCTGGGACTAAGTCTGGATCCAGCTGCACCTATAGTTCCTCTGAGAAGTAGTTTAGAACACCAGGGGGTACTTATGCTCATGACTGAACAGGAGGGTTTCCCTGAAAAATCTGTCTGACCCTGTCCACTATGAAGAAAATAATCAACTGTACCTGGGCATTAAAACTTGTTAAACCTCTGGTGCATTTATGTTGAACTTTGTAATATCAATAAAGTTTATTATTGTTTCTCTCTTATGAGTGAAGTGCACAGCCCTATCTACAAAAAAAAGGTGATGCTGAAATGCAGACAAATATGAGACTACAGTGGTATTGCACAGCTGCTACCCATAAAATTTCTAATATAGCAGAAGCAGGGAAAAAACGTGGAATACTTCTAGTTGTCTTGTTTCATAAAATAATGAAAAAATACTGCTTCTAGGTGTCATTACAGTGTTTGTAAAAGGCTCAAATATTTTTTCACCTCTCCTTTTTATCTTGGTGGCCCTACTGTTCCTATGATATGCAGGAGAAAGTCAACAGAGGATAAATCTGAAATTTAACTCTATTTATTTGGCATATTTTCCACACACTGTGAGAGGGTGAATCCATGTTTACAGGAGTAATGGCATCCCAAGAAAGAAGGAGCACTCTGTTAACTACTGCCTTGAAAACACTCCTTGTTTCATAATTTACAGTAGATAATAAATACATGTTTGCACAATTAGAGCTGATCTAAGTGCAACAAGGTAAAAAAACTTAAATGCAAACACAAGGATTTGTAGTGCATCAGATGATTAATGAAAAATTAAGCTGTATACAAAATTAATCTCGAGGCATTCCATATTCTTATTTGACAGCACTGAAAGGCTTTCTTTTAGATATTTTTCTTCCTATCTTGTACTTGTTTTCTAATGTGCCTTCTGCCTGACATGAAACTCTAAAAAATCAACTAATTCACTGAACACAGTGTCCATACACAGAAATGCTTATATCTTTTTTGCCTGCCCACTCTGCTCCATAGGTCTGTTGGCCAGGCAGTGATGGAAGATGGGGATGTTCTGTGGCTGCTTGTACAGAAACTGTTCTGCACGTATGTCCCTGGTCATGGTTCAGCATGACACCATGGACACTTCATTGTTTTTGCATTTTCTCTCCATTGTCTTTCCAACATTTTGAAACTAGTCTAAGCTGAATTGCAAAATCAAGGAAGCTGGTAATAATCCCATCCAAAAGAACTCAGGTAACTTTCAGTTTGCCTAAAAATTGTTAGTTTCAGCTGTTGGAGAAAGTTGTTTTAAAATATATATAAAGGACAGGGAGAATCCATTTGTTACTTCTGCCTGTTCCTCTGGAGAGCAAAGGTATCCAAAGTGTAGCAGCTGGACCTGGGGTCCTCCAAGGCTGTGTCTAGTTTGTATTTTGATATTCCTTGTATCCTTGATTCATTTCCTCCCCTAGAAAAAAAGCCTTGTTGCTTCCTCCTTTTGATTTTCCTGCCCTGCCAGTCTTGTTTATAAATTCATAAATTCCTAGAATTCGTTTTCTGTTTCCATCAAGGAGCTCCATCATACCCACCAGAGACAATCAGCTCTTCCCTTGCCCTCCTATATGCTGTGCTCTTCAAAATTGCTTTTTTCCAGGTTGTCTTGTCGGCAAATGAGATTCAATATGAATAAACCACTCCTTGTTAAAAGGTCAGCTTTTTACCCATTTCTCCACTGCCACCTTATTTGGCCAGGTGGTTTTGGGGTCTACAACACCATCTGAATATCAACACCTCTTCTTCATTCTTTAGAGGAGTGCTTGTAACTTATGTGCTTCAAAACCTTTAGGTATGTCTACCCACACACAGTGAGGAATATGATGTTCAGCCTTGTTCCATGGTCCCTTTTGTTAAACAGTGTAGACATATTCTTCATGTCTGACATTCACATTTACTTAATTTTATATCAAGTCTAGCACAATAGTATCTGATTGCTAGAGGCCTCTCCATACTCCTAAAATAAGAATTATTATTAAATCATTATCATGTTTACTAATGAAGATGATGATTGCAGTAATAAATACTCTTCTCCCTCAAGAGCTTTCCTTGTGTTAGTCGGAAAAACTGTGTTGCTAATCTCAGGGCTCCTTGATTCCTCTTAGCTTCAGTGGATGAATTGCTGCTATTCTTTCCTGTATTCATGAACATTTCTGCTATTTCTACAAATCTTTCCTGCTTCATATGTGAATTCCAAAAATCCAATTAGGAAGTTTCAGGATGCAGAGATGACACAGAAAAGTATTTTTTGTTGGACACAGCATGATAGTGTATGGATATTGTTTCAAATTTTATTTTAGATATGTCCTGACTGTATGCAGTGAAAATGATACTGTGAGATAGGATAAAGCCTTTTAAGTAGATTATGAAGTTGTAGAAAATATTTTCAAATCAAGGTTTTTATTCTTTCTTGCCACTAAATAAAATTGCAGGAATTCCTTGTATAGCATAAAACGTTTGCTATGTCTGAGTTCTGATTTCTTGAATCCAAATGCCTGTTTTGCAAATATGCAACAGGGATCAGTAACAGTTCCAAATAAGTCAGAGCCCTCCTGGAATATATAGTATTGAAAAATAGTCTTTTTTTTTCTCATCCCTGCTCTCCAAAAAAAAAAAAAAAAAAAAGAAAATATAAATTTTATGGACATAGAGCAGTCTCTCTGATGTAGTATTTAAGACCCAAAAGTATTGGCTTGAAGAGTTTGGCAAGAATCTAGACCTGTAAGCTCCTTGCCCCAAATACCAATACTTTGAGAAATATGTATCCTTCACAGCTTTACTCAGGGGAGCTCATAAGCTCAGGACTGCAAACTTCCCTCTTAAATTTACTGCTATTGAAGGATTGTAGTTTCATATTAACAGCTACAGGTTTCCCAATTACTCTTACAATGGGTCCTATTGCTCCACTGAGGCAATAGCCAGTTTTCAGAAATTTCCAAAGTTCTATTGGCAATATTTCTGGAGAACTCACATTATGTAGGAAAAATAACCTGATAAAAATTCCATGTGCTTCTTTTCTCCCTGAATCCCTCAGGAATCTCTGTGGATAACTGCCACTCCTGTGTACTTGCAATCCTTCTGATGCAATTTTAAAACCTTTTTAAAACTGCCTGTATTTTGTATTGGTAAATAAATAATGGTTACATATGATTTCTCTTCCTTAAAAATTGAACACTCTTTGGGCTCTTGTTATTACCTCTGCATAGTACTAAATGTCAGGTCAGTGAAACTGTTTTCATCTCTACAAAATTACTCCCAGATTGTTATTAAAGAGGTAGAGTTGGCAATAAATATTGTATTAAAATTTTAGTAATAGTAATAATCTAGTAATTGTAGCAGCATTTCAGTTTTTACCTGCATGTGTTGGGAGCCAGTAGGTGATTTTTAAGAAAAAGTGTTGTTAAAAAGAACATCACTTGATTAAAGGTTAAAGTGCATGTGATTGGTTGCTGGTTAAACTTGTGGAAGAGGACATGCAGTTTGTGGTCTCCATGTAGAATAGATCTGAGACACAACCTTAAAAGCCTGAGTAAACCCTGATGACCAAGGATTTGTGAATTAGTCAATGAGTTCCCAGCAGCTGTCACAAGCTCTCTCTGCACAGCCCCAGAATCCTTGGGGCAAGGGATGATTATCCCTTCAGCAGCCCTCCTCAGGCACAACTGAGGTGCTGAGAACCTATGAGAAAGATGCACAGAAGAAACTGGGAGATTGGTGACATTATCCCCTGCAGAAGAGTCCCCAGTCAGGGCTGGACATTAATTCTGTTTCCTATATTCATGGGGCTGTGGTGTTGCCTAGCAATGAATTTACAAAATATGCATTTGTTAATGGTTATATCCAACAGACATAGATCTCTTTTTTTTTTTTTTTTTTTTTTTTTTTTTTTTTTTTTTTTTTCCTTGGGGAAAAGTATGAAAAAGTGCTGATATAGCTAAGTTATAGGCATCTGAGTAAAACTCTGTGAACATATGCTTGAATTTAAATTTAATCTTGTAGATAGGAATATGGGAGGTAAAAGATAGATGGGCACCCAGCAAACTCCTGTGGTTCCATGATTCTAGGATCAGTGGCTACCAATAACCCTGCAGCACAGGTTGAAATCCTATAGGTCCTTTGGAAATACCAAGAAAAAGGTACAGTAAGTAATATTTAAATAAATTTATTCCCTGTCTTCTCATGGCAGGGAACAAGGTGATGTTTCATCTTTGCTGAAGGTAAAATTGTGTTTCTGGCACAGTGTGGTTGTATCCACAGACACAGGCAAATGTATATAATATATATGAAGGATATGAAATAATTTTTTTGCATTCTTCCTAGGTTAATAACTACATGGCCATTTTGAAAATACACATTTTCAGTGGAAGAGGCAGCATTAAGAATCAAGATTATTGAAAAAGCTGTTAGTTCAATAACTTGAAAACAAGAAAGGTTTACAGAATACAAAAAGAAATACAGAAACAAAAAATAAAATTGGAAATCTTCTAAAATCTAATTTCCTGACACAGAAATATTTATTGGTATGTTTGAGATTAGGGGCTGAGTCCTGCCATTTGCTATACACCCTGTCCCAATTCTTAAGATTAAAGCTGTGAACACTTCTGTTATGCACAAATCTAAAATTCTTTTTCACACCGTGCCAGAGGGCTAACATGGTAACTAAGGCATTAACTGAATGCATATCTGATTTGTTTTATTAGAAGATAATTGCCATTAAGAAGCTAATTTTTCTTGTTCACATGACTGGTGGTATAACACCAATTTAATTACGAGTAAATATGCAGTGCAGTGCCTCCTCTTTTCCCCACTGGTACATGAATTACAATAAACTTCACAGGTGCTTTCCTCTGAACCTCTGGTTCATACATGGTGCTGTAACCATGACTCCCAACATCAGGTTTGAATGCAGTAATTTAGAATTACTGACTCTCTGCTGCAGTCAGACCTGCAAGTGTCTACATTCCAATTATCAGGGGTTGATCTTTGACTTGCTCATTTATTAAAGTTGTAGGACTATAAAAGGCAACCAGTGAAGAAAATGCAGGGCATCCTGGTATACTGTCTTTACCATAAAGCTGGAATCCTGAGTTTCCCTCACCACTACTCCCAACTGACAATTTGTTAATATTCAGAGACCAACTTGCATTCCCTCTTGCTGACTGGATAGAAATTGCTCCAGGGATTACTTTTTATTTGCATTTTCCTAATAATGCTACTATTAGACTTGATAGCTTTGTTGAGAAGGTTGCAGAAAGTAATAAGTATATTCATCTGGGATCTTGTGCTTTCCTGTTTGGTTTATTTTGAATTAAGATTTTGCTGTTGAGGAGAATTAATTGAAATACTGCCTCAGCCTTTATCTTGAAGGCAAAGTTTGCTCTCCTACTGGAAATGCTCAGTGTTCCTCTTGCTGTCTTTGCCAAGTCACTAATTATCTCTTAGCATCTCTAAGTCATCTTCCCTCTGGTGTAGATTTCATAATTACAGTGCTTGAAAAAGATACAATGAAAATGTTCTATTTCACCAACTCATTAATTATCTAATGACTAGTTAATTAATTAATAAGTTGACATGGTGGTGTTCAGTCATAGGTTGGACTCGATGATGATCCCAGAGGTCTTTCCACCTTAATTGATTCCATGATTCTGTGTGATTCTGTGATTCTGTAATTGCCTTTATCCAGTTTTGCTCAGCTAAAACTTTGGAATGGAGAGCTAGAAACAGTAAATACCAAATATTTGAAAAGTGTAAGGTGCACTAAGGTGAATGATCACTCACTTTAAGATTATTGAAGCAATTATCAATATTATTTGCGAACAAAGCAAAGCTGCTCAAAGATGTGGAAACTGTGTTACGAGGACTAGTTACAGATTCCTGTAAGAAGTCACAAAACTGAAACTAAATACTATAAGTAAGTGATGGCTACACAAAGATTAAAATAAATCTCTTAGTAGTATGGGTAGAGAAACTGTTTAAACAACTACAAGGCAGGAATAAGAAGAAATAAATGGTGGTGGTTTTTCCCTGCTTTCTATGGCAATACTGGCATGGAAAGGGTTAAAATGTCTTTTGGAAAATGAAAAAGAAAGAATACATAAGAAAAATGTGACAAAAAAAGAAAAATAAAAAATTAAGGCACTGAGGTTTTCTGTCCAAGGAGACTGCTTGTAGAGAGTGAGGAAACCTTGTCACTAGGGAGTGTAAGACAGAAGAGACTGTGCCTTTCAACTCTACCTGATGCTCCTCATGAGCCAGGTGCTGCCATGCTAGAAGGAGCAGAGCACACAAAATAAAGTAGATTTGCACATGGACAGAAAGGAAAAGAGATAATGACCCACACAAAGTAAATATTATGAAAATCTATTTGAGAAACTTCAAAACCATTTCACTTAGCTCCAACCATAGGGCAGATGCTAATAAATCACTTCACCTTTTTATGCTTTGAGTCTTCTGTGAAATGATCGTGCTTCATCTGTTCCTTACCTTGCTTTTAAAAGGAAATCTTAACTGTTTGAGAAAGGACTTTCCCTGGTGCATAATGGGTTTTTGCATACAGAAGTCCTGAACTATGGCTTTGGTCCATCTGAGAGTGGGATCTCTTTCACTGGAGCTCATGTGCTCTCTGCCCAGATGCAAGCAATGCACAGCCTGTCATAAAGCAGTCTGCTATCTCTGAAGGGAGTGATAATAATAGAGATAAGGCTGATAATTAGAGTAATAGTCAACGATTTACTGATAGATCTCCAGGTTAGACATAATTGATCCTGAAAGTGAATGAGACCTGTATTTACCCAGTAAACACATGGTTTTAATGCAGTTGCTGGAACAAGCTATTTGCACCAGAGGAATTATGAGCATTTTCAGATTTACATTACTAGTTTCTTCCAGCTCACAGCACAGAGGGCATATTTAGCTGGGCAAGGCTGCGCAGTTTTTGCCTTTGCTCTGCTGGTTTCAGGAATGAGCATATTGGACCTAATTTTCCAAACTTGTCAGCCCAACTCTCACAAGCATTACATTCAATTAGGAGGAACACCAAAACCAATTTAAAACAAATGATGAAAGGAGGAATCTACAATGAATAAAGTTACTTGCTTTCCTGTAATGGCCATCCCACTTTCTCAGCTGCTGGGATTATCTCAAGAGAATAAAGGTAACTGCACTGTTTTTTTAGCTTATCTCAGGTTTCCACAGTGAGTCTTAATTTTCTAAGTGTGTGTGTATTTTTAAAACAGCTTTCCTTGTAAATCCAAATGATATAGGAATGGCCTCTTAATGGCTTGTTTTTATGTCCAGTATTAACTTAAGTGTGACTCATTTGCTCAACCTTCTGCTGCATGCAGCAGAGGAATCAAATAATTATTATTATTCTAATTTTGGCCCATGCAAGTGCCAGGTTATTCAGTGTGTCTCATGTCACGTTGACTCCTCTAGCTTACACAAGTTTTTTATGCCTGCTATGTGCCAGTTTTATCAATTTAACTGAGGATTTTAATTTTCCTCTGACCTCACAAGTGCATCTCAACATAAATATTATAATTCAGATTTGGTTTTATAACAGCTATGCTCAGATGTATAAAAACGACCTCAGCACATACAGTTTGAAAATTGCTTTGGAAAGGCAGTCACCCTGGAAGGATATTTGGGGCAGATGTGTCCTACTAGCTAGTTGAGTTGCTTTTGAAGTCAGTTTAAAATAAATATCAAGCCCTTTCTTTTTAATGTTAAATTATTTAACGTCTCTGGACTTGTACCTTTATCTTCTGCTGTGCATATAAAGTACTCTTTTATTATTTCCTGCCACAGCTGATCTCATATCCTCTCCATCTATGTGTTATCAGTGGTTCACATCTTCCAGCAGGTGCTGGAATTTGTTCTCTAAATGTTAATAGAAACAGCAGAAGAATTTTGAACATTCACTAGCAAGTGTCCTCGGAAAACCAGCAGTTGAAAGAACCCAACAAAAAGCTCCTGCCAAAAACTATTTGATCATAAACCTCTCAAGCAGAAAATTGGCAATCACTGCAGAAACAATTCCTCAGGAAAGTATTCAACTTTCAAATAACCCTGAAACACAACTCAATATCATTTGATTTCCAGTGAGCACATCTAGCAGGCCATCCCTCCACCAGAAACCAGTGCAAGGTAAAGTCTGACAGCAGTCCCCACAATCCCTGGAAATTTCATCCTTTAGAAAGAGAGGAAACAAAAAATCCTTTTTATTATAATGGCTGTAATTCCCTTCATGTGCTCACACAGGAGTAACAAAACCCCAGGCATTCTTGGCTGATTCCTATAAAAGCACTAACATTTTTGGAAATTCCTGTGTGGATATTTGTAAGTAAAATGTATCTTTGAAAGGTATAAATTCAAATTCTCCCTTAGAAGCTCCCCAAATGTGTGTGAGGCAGGAAACACCAGAATTGGCTGTATACGTGTGAGTACACTGGATTTGAAGTGCAAAATTGAAGTGCCATTTGCTGGCACATACATGCAGAAGATGAAAGGGAGAAATGGTTTGGGACCAACCTCTACCATTACACTCCTGGCTGCAATAAGCTTGGGGTGAAGCAGGCAGATTGCCAGCAGCCTGCAGGTTAATTGTTCCAGATCTCCTAGGTGACATGTACAAGGAAACAGAAATAGAGATGTTTTTGTGCATTCTGGCAAGTCTTCATCTGCAAACACAAAAGGGCATGTTGCAATATGAAGCAATTAAAACTTCTTTCTACACAAATACCTTGGTGTCAATGGGAAGCTCTGCAGACAAGGGGAATGAACTGTGAGCCTGTCATTAACTTGGGATCACCTCTTTTAGCTTCGTTGAAAATATCTTTGTACAGATGAAAATGTAACAATCAGAAGTTTTTGGTTTCTGAACATAAGGAAAGAATGTGGGGAGGTGGTATGCATATCCAATATGCTGAAGTTTTATAAAGAGAAAATATCAACCATAAGACAGCATTAAACATACTTACAGGTAAGATAAGAATAAACAAATCAGTGTATAACTTTTACAAAGTCCAGTGTATACAGCTTTTGCTCTACCACCTCATCTTCTACAATTTTATTTCCCTCTTTTTGCTTCATTAATATCTATTTTTCAAAAGGTGGATTTTGGGAATGAGTTAAGTTGTAGACTGTGATCACTAATTTTTTACATGTCTAAGTCATGTGACTAACTTGCTATAAGAGAATGTTTAAAAAAGTCTTAGTTTACATTCTAAAATTATAAAACTAGAAAAGTAATGAATAAAAAAAAATAAAAAAAACAAAAAAAAACCAAAAAAACCCAACCAAACAAGTATTTTTAGTCTACCACATAGTTTTTTTAAGCCATTGGCTACTGATTTTGACCAAGAAGGGAAACTGGGAAGGACTGAGCAGTATTCAACCATGTTGAGTGAGATCAACTCCCAAATATGCAAATATGTCTCTTCTGTAGAAGAAATATAATCAATCTGTGTGTTGCCTCAGGTTGTGTCCTCTGTGTAAGTGAAATTCAGCAAGGCTGATTTTTCAGGATGTGTGATATGTGCCTGTGCATTAGATGTCAGTGATTAAACCCTCAAAGGTGTGTGTGTGTGCATATTTGTATGGAAAAGGAATGAAGCGTGGCAACTGCGGGTGGCAAGTCTTTCACATGTATATATCTCTGCCTCAGGTAATAACAGAAGCAGAAATGAAAAAAGAAATCATTGAGAAGTGGGGAGAAGCATTTTAATTTCAGAATGCATAATATGCAGCCATGAGTAGTTATCAAGAAAATACCAAAGGGATTAAACACCTTTTGAATTTCTGAAAACCAGACCATAATATAAAAGTTTTATTAATTAGAATTTTTCATCTAATGCACATCTCAGTAGAAGATTCCTGTAAACTTTCAAGCTTCCACGTCTTAAAGCAAAAAATTGAGACATTGTGTATGAGTAGGTTTATAATTGGGTATTATTGAAATGATGCACTGATTATGGTTTTCGGTTTACAGATTGAAAAAAAAAAAAAACCAGTAGGAGCTTTCCAAAATTGTTTAGTAATTTTTAAAATTACAGGGGAAGTAAATAGTATTTGTGTCTATGGGGATATAAGAAGGTAGGAGTTTATGATATATTCCTGCCTAACCCAAGGCATGAACAATTCATAAACCACTTGCCACCAAAAATATATTTTTCTTTCTCTCTTGGTAGGAAAATACCAATTTGCTATAGATTTTATAACATTTTTTATATCTGTCATATAAAGCACATTCTTAGTTTTATCAGTATTTAGCAAAAAAATGTGTGTCTAGTGAAACCAAAGCAAGAAGACTAAGAAGCTAATTTTAAGGAAATATTTTGTTTCTTTTCTCATGTCAGTTTAAGTTAATATTAATAAATACTGTACAGAACAGTTAAGTATATCTTCAACTTCTCTCTTCCAAACTACTCGTGCTTCTTGGGAGTTGTCCAGTGGCCACTGTGGTATTATTTTAATTTTTCAGAACTACTGTTATTGCTATTACATTACTTTCACAATAGGTATTATAAGAGGGGGGGAGGCACTCTGACAGATCTTGGAGACAAGTGTTCCCTGATTGTTCCTTTACCATGAGCTTTTAAACCCATAACTATCAAGCAAACATTTATTAAAAGATAATGAAATTGAATCAGATTATCATGAAATTGAGATTTTTGCTTAGGCATAGACACATTTATTATAATGAAAAGTCCAGAATTTTCCTTCATGTAGCTGCAGGATGTAGGGATATCATTTTTGAGTGACCTGAAACACTCATTTGTGACAATACCTGAGGCAGCAGATATGTGAGACACTTTCAATGAATTGAACTGGGATGGTATTTTTTCCCCCATTGATTATAAAATAAGTTGAAGATTAGTTTAGATTCAGAGACCTAATTTCTTGACATCTCAAGTCATGAAAGATGAATCCTGGCATCTGCCGGTGTTACCAGTGGTGACTTTTTGTACCATTCCTTTTAACTACCCCTCATAAAACAACTTCACAGAAGACCTCCTTCCCTCTCATACTTTATTAGGTGGGTTGATAGTGTCTGAATACTAATTTCTGCTACAATCAAGGAACTTTTCAGTGCTGAGAGCAGTAATTAATATCTGTGACTCCCAAAACAGTGTCTGAAAATCAGCAACAATTATTTTATTCAAAGTTTTATAATTATAAATCATCTATTTTCTGAATTTTCATCATTTGAAAGAGGATTATAAAAAAAATCTTTAGGTCACTCCCCTCTGGCATAGTGCATTACTCATGCTGGCCCTGGATAATTTGGCAACACCTATTTGATGCTCAGTCACATTTGCTGTTTACCATTCTTACAGGTGGTTTCACAGGTCTCAGATCAGGTCTGCTCTCTGCTTATTTATTGCTCAGTGAACATGAGCTTAACTGTCCACAACATTTTCTTAAGTTGTCAATGCATTCAGTGGAAGGGCTGTCACTCTGATTTTCTTTCCTGAAGTATCAACCTTTTATAGATGCCCTGCTTGCAGACAGTCATTTCCTAGATGTGGTCTTGCAATCCTACCAACAAAATTTTCTTTCACTGTAAATCCAAGCAGCACTTACTAAAACATTGCTGTTCATTTCTTTCTTATTGTTTCTTTAAATTCTTTTGTGGTCCATGAAATAGTATGTATGTATCTCTACTTCTGGCCTCAGATTGGAATTCTGATTTTGTCCACTAATGTGGCATTGCTTCAAAACACTGAAAGTGCTGAGGTTCATTCTTGTTCTCTGTTTTTTACTATGGCTCAAGATTTAGTTTACCTTGGCAAACAGGAAGGTTAAGTACTGTATTTATTTATTTCAGGGAATTCCAAGAATAAAGTAGATTTTGGATCCATTGAACCACCTTTCACTATACTCAAAGTATGTTCTGTGAACAATGCTATCATCAATATCAAAAGAAGAGAACAATAAAATTACTCTAATTAAACCAAACATCACTGAGGATTTATGGGCCAAACTAATTAAATTTAGCCTTTTACATATAATTTTATTATGTCCACTCACATCATAAAATATTTGTTCCATATAAACTTGCAAAAAATCCTACTGCAGTATGTAATGGTGAACCTTGCTGAACAAGGAGCTGGTAGCCTTTTCTTTGCATCTGAGATCCTGAAGGCAAAGACAAAGCAGCATAAAGTGACACTGGACTGCTCTGTGCCCCTCCAGGGGTCATGTGCTTCATCTGTGCCCTGGTTCTCTTAGACACATTTAGTTACAACACTTACAATATCTGGAATATCTGGAATATCTGTAACAGAGACTGTTTATGCAGTTTATTTTTGCAATCTAGCTCTGACATATATCTCTTTTAAAACTCTAATAATTTTTCAAAATTATTTTCTTAGTAGAAGAAGTAGAAAGAGAATTGTCCAGAGGAAGGATGTGGGAATTTAAGCAGAGATCCTATTGTGATGTGGTTTTCAGAGATGCTCAATGTTTTAAAATTGCAGTTTCCACAGCATGAATGCATCCTCTTTGCTGTCCAGTGTTCCTCATAGTTTACATGGGGTGTACAACACATTTGTACTGTATACAATGTATTTTTTCCAAGTTCAGTGATTAAGAAATATTTTTGTTCTTGATTTGTTCTTGTGGAGTAGTCATTTCATGAATTTCTCTTGAAATGGGTAAGCGGAAAGTGAACAAATCAAGACATCTGTTTGGAGAGAAGATTTTACACATCCAAGGGGGAAACTAATGCTCTGTTTATTTTTTGACCACGTTCTTGCTTTTATACCTTTTTCTGCCTGTCCATATGAAATCCATTAATACATAGTTACTTTTATGAGTACTGTAAACCTTTTTCTGCTTGTCTTTGGTCTCCTAAAAGCAAAGTGAACCTATTTTCAGCATGTTCTGATTTCATCAAAACCAGAGAATAATTTGGTTAGTTTTGATGCTCTCAGAAAAATTTTTTATGGTTTCTTCCTAAACATCTGTTTTATGAGAAACTCAGGTGAAAGTGCACTGGCTTGTTTTTCGAGAGAAATTTCTTGTGGAGTGGTGTTTTTTACTAATGTTATCCTGCTGTGAGGCAACAGGCAACTTGTTCAGGCAGGCAAATCATTGAGATCTGCCCTGAAATCTTTAGCAAAGCAGAATATGCTGTAGAGTGTGAATAGGAGTAATTTAAAAGTGTTGGTTTACAGAAAGCTGTTGTTTAATTTGTGGAGTCTTTGAAGGCAGTGAAAATGAATGGCCTCTTGACACCTGATAGGGTAGGGCAGGCTGAGCACAAGGAGATGAATCAAAAGCATCCACTAGAGCCCCCTGCCAAAATGTTTAGGGGGAGTAGTAAGTAGGTGTCATGTGGACTTTGCAGCAATGGGGCAGCAATGAATTTGAAAGACAAGGAAGGAAAAGAATTTAATTGTGAATGACACCTTCTCTTTTTTTTTTTACTGTTTTTGAAGTTGGTGTTAGGAAACAAATTACAAATATGTCTAGCTCCTCAGGTACATACTTTGCTGTACTATACTCTTGAAGAAAATCAGCATTCTGACTGCTGCTGCAAAGCTGATATGTACTTATCTGTACTTCTTAATCTGGAGTGCCAAGCAGTGAAGGGTGTCGTGCACTGGAGTGAAGTTCTGTCATTTTATTGCAGTGCCTTGGAGATAGGTATATCCATTTGGGGAAGGCAAGATTGACTGTCTTTTTAAAAGACACACTAGTAGAATACAAAGATGTATTTATGTACATATTTAGTATAGTTTTTCCAGATTCTGCATAAAGAGATATTTTAACTGGTTTCTAAATTTAACATTCTAACTCTCTCTTGTATTTTTCACATCTTGCTGATGCTCCTGTACACACTCACATGAAAGAATAATACTGAAATATTATATTTAATCCTGGAATGTTTAGGAATGCAATAATATCTTGCTCTTCTGAGATATGGTATCTTTGACATCAGACACCCATGTGTACACATGGTAATAGCATTTCAAAGATGGTATTTCAGGACCGTGTGGGCAAGTTGCAGCTGTGCTAAAAAGCATTCTGCCCAGTTTGATACATATGGCTTCACTCCCTGCTTGCAGGAGCTCTAGTCTGATTTACCAGAGAGCTTGCCTGCTTTCTGGCTTGCTTCCTTCCTTCCTCTGTATGCCTAAGGGTCTGAAAGTCCCATTCTGCACCCCACCCCTGCCTTGTCCTTGCCTCTATCTTCATGGGTGGGTGGCATTCACTGACAAACTCTCCTAGCAAGAGGAGCTGAATACTCTCCTAATCTGTTGTACTCTGCCTTTGTTGCAGAGCTACAGTCATGTCTGAACTCAGCACCACCAGAGACAAGCAAATTTCCCTCCTCACCCAGTGACAGGGGAGGTGCTGCTCCCACAAGTGACAGATGTCATTCAGGCTGCCAAGGCAGGCAAAGGGACCGCTGAGGACTTCATGCAGCTCTACAGCACAGGGTATTCTTGCAAACATGGAAAGATAAAAAAATGTCCATTTCTCCTGGTTTCAGATGTGCTCCCCTCTCTCTGTTCTTAGATTAAACTAAGTTCTCCGATTCTGATGTAGATCTCCAGGGACAAAAGAGCAAGACCTCTCCAAAGCCACATGGCATCATTGGTGGCATTCACCTGGGGGACAGGACTCTAGAGGAAATGATCCACTGTTTGCCAGGTGCCACTATGATTCCACTTTTCCCAATGGTCAGTACAAGGCAAGTACCACCTCTTTCCAGATGTTCCCCATAACAACTACCAGCATTTCAATCCCTTCACAAATATATTTTAAAAATTTATCTGTATTATATAATTGCTCCTTCAAACAGAGCAATAACAGACAGATCTGTTAAGACAATCTCCTGGTTCCACCTCATGCTGAAGTAAACTCTGAAATAAACAAATCCCAAAATGAATTAATGTTCTTTTCCCCCTGTTCTTTCTGCAGTGTTTTTTTTCTCAGTGCTCTACATTCTTTGGAGTACCCAGGCAGTCACACCAGAGTGGCTGAGGCCAAGAAGACTTTTTCTTTTTTCAGCTTGTACTCTACAGTGATGAGATTTTGGATTTGTGAGCATAAGGGAAGATGAATTAAATAATTTTCTCTGAGCTTTCACCCTCTTCTAAGAAACTATGAACATGTAGGGGTGCTTACAAAATGGTTACTTCCTGAAAATTTTCCAAGGCAATAGAACATAATGAAGTAATTTGTGTATACTGAGCCACTCATCAACAAGGTGAAAGAAAAGTCCATGATACTCATGAATATTTTGGTGAGCTGGGTTTTTTCAACAAGCATTCACTAAATTAAAGTGATTGCATTTGACACTTGAATACCAAATTTAATTTTGCTTTTAGATTAGGGTTGTTCATCTCACTCACATCCCCTAAAAAATTAACTACTCTTTTTAAAAAAGGAATTCAGAGAGTGTCTAAAGTTGAGAACTTAGGTCACTGAAGTTCTCTGATATACTATCTAGATTTTTGAATCAATATAACAAAAAGGCACTATCTATGTTCACTGCATTCATAAAGAGGGGTTTCAGCTACTCTTCCTCTACTGTGATTGAACAGTGTATAAAAATTATATTACTATTGTTTGAGGCTTAATGAGGAATGCTCCCTACGTACTGGGGCTTGCAATAGTGGCTTTATGCTACTCAGAAGCACATGTAATAATGCACTGAAAATACAAGATAAAGAAAGGTAAAAGTCAAAAAAGCTTAAAAAATAAAATTCTATTAAAAATTAAGGTATTGATAAATGCATATATTTAATTCTATATTTAAACCTGTTGAGTGTTAGCTCCATTTAATTGGAGAGTGCATTTCAAAAGGAAAATTTTCCTAAGACTGGAAACAGCTCCATCCAAACTATGTTTCATGCAAGAAAAATCTTGCATGAAATCCTGTTGCAGGTAAGATCAATAATTAGTTAGTTTTCATTCCCTGCTCCATTTCAAATATTACTTAAACAAACTATTATTGTTGGTTTGTTCTTTTTCTAATACATCTCATTAATTGCTACTACTATGTCTATATGATGAAATATCTTATTCAGAACAATGGTAAAGCTCTACATATAAAATCAACAGACTATGAAATATGCTCTTATGAGGGGAAAATTACTTTCATAGAATCATAAAACTAGAATGGCTTGAGTTAGAAGGGACCTTAAAGGTCATCTCATTCCAACCCTCCCTGCCATGGGACACCTTTCACTAGACAGGCTGGTCACAAACCCATCCAACCTGACCTTAAAAACTCCCAGGGATGTCACACTCACAACTTCTCTGGGCAGTCTGTTCCATTGCCTCACCACCCTCACAGTAAAGAATTTCCTCCTAATATCTAATCTAAACCTACTCTCAGTTTGAAGCCTTTCCCCCTTGCCCTATCACTGTATGATCTTTTAAAAATTTTTTTCTCATCTTTCTTGTAGGCTCCCTCCAAGTACTGGAAGGCCACAATTGGGTCACACCAAGTCTTCTTCAGGCTGATTGAAGAATTCTTTCAGCCTTGCCTCACAGGAGAGGTGCTCCATCCCTCTAATCATCTTCATGGCCCTCCTCTGGACTCCTTCCAGCAGCTCAACGTCCTTCCTGAATCAGAACTTTCTCTCTTACACTTTATTGAAAGTTTGGTACCAAAATTTGTCTATTCTGCTGGATAGAGAAGACCTGAGGCTTCATTTGTTTGGTGTTATGGTGGCAGTACTTATCCTGGAAAGTGTCTGCTGTTTGTAGCCATGTGTTTTTTTTTTTTATTTGCACAGGTATCTTTGAGGAAGAGTGCGAATAGAACAAGATATTAATAACCTAATAGAAGATTATTAATAGCTTAATAGAATAAGGTGTTAATAGTAGATTAGTGACAACTCCAAGTGATTAGGTAATTTTAATTGGTTGAAATAAATACCAGAAACTAAAAAACTGTCTGCTTTTAACTGAGACCAGAAAAAATAAGAGGTATAAAAATGAAGAATTTACTGTGTCAAGCAATACTTTAAAATTTATCTAGATTTTTTTTTTTTACTGCAGAAAAAAATGGTTCTTAAGGCCTTAAAATTTCATATTTGATCAATTTTTTTCAATTTATCTGTACACTTTTTCTGTTATTAATGGAGATTTGTTAATCTTACCAAATTTGATTGGCATGCTTTGTTTCTCTGTGTACTTCTGATATACCTCTGGGCACAGAAGATATTTATGATAGATTTGTTTAACTTTTTGATCTGTTAAAATTGTAATGCTCCTGGAGTTTATGAACGATGCAATAACAGTTTATATGCTCAAGAAAATACCACATCTATTGTAGCTTCTTTCAAGGGTAATGACACTTTCTATTATCTCTGTCAAAGTGTTGCTGTGAGTTATCTGAATGAATTTAGCCCTTTCCTTTGCTGTTCATAAGCAGATCCAGAGTTTTATAGAAACAATCTTTATTTGAAAGTATTTGCCAAACAGCAAATCCATTTTATGTCATGGATTATTTACTCTTTTTTTTCTGTCTCAATTCTCTGTGGAGTGACTGGTCACCTCATCGGCACTACTTCTTTTCCTTTCATGCATGGAAGTATCATTTAAAAACCTGTGGCTTATTGATAATGGGGGAGAAAAAAATCCATCCATGCCAAATTATCTATTGCATATATAAATATGCTTGTTTCTGCATGAAAAGAGGCTGGGTGAACAGTAATAGAAACAAAGCTTCCTTAATACAAAAAACAACAATAAATCCTGGACTAAAAAGTTTTCATATTCACCTGTATTTTTGCAGGAACATCATCTTCTTGGAATATCAATGGCTGGATGGACAAGGGTTTGAAGGTATACCTTCCTTTTACATTACTGTTTTGGCATAACTTGCAGAATTATATTAAGCTGCTCTTGCAAGACTTTATTGAGCTTATCACATAAGCCACTTAATTCCTTATTCACCCTCCAAATATATGTTGTAATTAAGAGTAAGTTTGTGACTTTTAACAACTTTTGGAAAACCACAGATGTTTTGGATCTAAGTGTTTTCTTCTGAATAGAGTTAACAGGTGTGCAAGCAGGGATGGAGAGCTGAGCGTGGGAAGAAGGCTGACATAGCAAGATTCCTGTCAGCCATAATAGTTGAAGTTTCAGTGCTGAGAACAATGTATATTTCCCTGCTAAAAATCCAGCAAAATCTGAAATAAAATGCTCATTGATAACTGCTGGTTCTGAACACTAGATGACAATGCTATGTGTCCAACTCAGACAACAAAAACCCTTTTCCCCCCACAGATTTTCAGCTGCACTAAAAATACAAGAAGGAAATAATGTTTAAAGGAATTATAACCTCATTTCTTATTACCCAAAATGAATGTTCTAGTAGATTCTCTACATTTTTTTTTTCCTTTTTTTTTTTTTTTGGTGTATATGTAGATACTCTTGGGACTGGAATAATTACCAAAACTGATTAGAAAAACTGTTGGCTTTTGAAAACTGATTTAAAGTCTCATAGTCTCTTACATTCCTTCTGATTCTTTGTCTCTGGTGCATTTATCACCCCAACTGGAATATGTATCAGCCTGACTCAAGTGAAAAAAGAGGGAGCATTCTGACATGAGTACATTTATGACTAAGTCTTGTAGAGCCTAACTGAAAGAGGACCAAAGAGGTTCCAGGGTAATGAAAATAAACCAATTCTCAGAAATGAAGAGTTCTTCATCTCTTTGGAACACCTTAAGGAAGAATATTTCAGGTGTCAAATTCTCTATTAGGTAAGTCCACAAGATCTTCAGATAAGGGAGAAAATCTAAAGGGCAACTGAAAAGATTCTCTAATGGGCACAGTAAAGGAAGGAATGTAAAGACTCAAATTTAGCACTGCCTGCATTAACTACATTCCAAGCTCAACAAAAGACAGCTTGAAATGTTTCTTTGTAAAAAAAAGCCATTTTAATTATTTTAATTACTTGAAAAAAATTTAAGTGGTACATATTGCCTAATAGGATTGAATTTGATGGAATACGAGATTTTTAAATGAAGAATATAATGAAATTAGGAATAGATTAAATAATTTAGGAAAAAATGGATATTTGGTTCACCATATCTATGTTAAATAAATCAGTTTTGGTTTTTTTCTTACAGAAGTCTACAACCAAACTCTAAATTAATTTCAGAGTAAACAAGTTTAATCTCATCTAAAATTCAAAGTTATGCTGTCTTTATATATGTTCCTTCTGCACTACTGATACCTGTAAATATTAAATCTCCTATGCTCTTTGATGTCTAGGGGGATTATTTTACTCAGATGAGAAAGGCTTGGGCTTTATGATAATCAGTACTGTTCTTTACTCAGGCAGGTGTGAATACATGTAGAACAGGGAAAAGACTGTGATCTGCTATGAATATTTATCAAAACACTTCTTGCATCTGGAAGAGCCAACTGAAGAAAACAGTGCTGTGCCATTACCCTGCCATATATACTTCTCATGTTTTTGTCCCATGTTGAAAAAGCCATTTTAAAAATACCTGGAAATAAAAAAAAAGAGACAGCTTGTGCAATATGTTCTCTCTTCTAAAATCCATCATCAAACTAATCTTATCTATAATGGGCCAGGATCTCCTTTGAAACAATGTGATTGCTTTAAAATCTCTTTGGTGCAAAGCACTCCCTTGCCTGTATTGGGTGTGCAATGACATTGCTAATGAAAATGTGGCACATCTTGTCCATGCACAAACACACTGCCTCAGCCTCCCTGTGGCAGCCACTGTGGCCAGAATCACACCTGAAAAATGAAAAATGTTGAGCATTGCTGCTGAGTCTCTTGTTGACAAAGAAGCTAGAATATATTAGAAGCTATGATACAGTACATGCTGTTGTGGGGGAACTTCATAACTCTAAAGCCAGAGGTCAGCTGTTGTAATTTGTTTGGGGTTTTCTAAACATCACCACAAAACCCTTTCATGTCCTGGGCCAGTCTGGATTGAGAAGACACAGAGGCAAAGGTGACCTACAGCTACTTAAGTACCCCTTCCTAAGTATGTTGTGGGCTGTTTTCTGAACATGGGTCTTACCCCTGCTGTGAAGCCATGTAAAAGAATTTCAGTAGAAGGAAAAAAACACAGAGAGAAAAAAAAAACCCCACTTTTTTTTAAAAAAATGTAACACTCATTAATTTTGTGTGTAATTAATTCCTCTAAGTTCCAGAACTCACTTGAGAGATAGGAGTGTGGAATTTCCTATGCTCAGCTACGTAAACTGTCCTAAACATCTCCTCTGACAGATGGAGAAAAGAGTGGATTCTGAGCCTTTATGTGTGGCAAGACCATTGTGTATACTTCAGAAGCAAATTTCTCTTTCCTAGACCCCAGGCTGACAAAATTCTGAGTAACTAGAAGCACTAAATGCAGAGGGGACTTAATAGGATTAAATTTACATTTCAAATTCAGAAACTGAAATTTTATATTTGGCAGGTCAGTTTCTTTAATGCTCTTCAGATGAAGGTTCTCAGACTTGGAATATTCAAGAAAACACTATAGAATTGAGTAGTGTGGCAAGAAGGCAAATAACATGATCATTAAAAGAATAAATATTAAATCAGGGGTTTTTTTTTCTGTGGTTACACATGCAGGACCAAAGAAATATGTGCTTGTTGTAACCTATGAATATAATGATAGTGCATTCATTGACTGTAGAAAACAGAGCACCATGAAATACTTTCTCTAGTACAGAGGGTTAATTGCATGAGTTATTACTGTTAAGATGCATTAATAGATGCATACACATAATTTTGTACTCTTTTTGTTGTTTTTTTTTCTCCTGCTGATTAGAGAACAGAACATTACTCGTACTCAGAGGCTAAAAAAGGGAGGTATTTTGTAAACAAGAAAGGCATAATGACAGCTCAACTACCCTTTTAGATTTGTGTGAGGGTCGCACATACTGAGGCTATTGTTAATTTGTATGAGGACCCCAGGTAGGGTCAGCCTAATGGATTCAGTCTGAAAAAAATATTTGAGGTTCTGTTAGCATACTCAGCATTTTTCTACTTACAGGTCACACTGGGGAAATTTCAGCACTGAGTATAAGGCAGGAAACCTTACACTCTCCCTCTGTGCTCAATATCCATGCTCTTTAGTTTATGGTAATGTTGTATACTTAAATTCCTATCATCATAAGCTGCCAAACAACAATTTATTCTTTGCGCTCCCACAAGGGGATTGCTAGAAATAACCAGAATCACACAGAGATAATAGGTCAAGGGTGCCAGGATGCTCTCAGCCTGTGCCACTTCTCCGTGGAGGGTCCAGCATATTGCTGCTCCTACTTTATGTGCACCTCTGCTTTTCATTTGCATTGCTGAGATGGCAAAGCCAGTCTTTCTTAGATTTTTTTCATTTTTCAAAATCTGTCCCTTTCTTCTGAGAAGAAAAGCTCCTACATGCACTCCAGCAAGAGACTTGAATAATAAAAAGGCACAGTAAAGTCCTTCTCCACTTTGTTTTCTACTTGTAAACTTAAAGCTTTTACACCAACTGTGCCAAGTACCCTGCATAAAAGCTTAAAAGGGAAGAAATCATACTTCATAAAAACAAATAATTTTAGCAGTTTAACTAGATATGACTAGGCAATGGGGAGGGCTACTCTTATGCTTCCTTATTCTGTGGTACAAAGGGATTTGCTTAATTAGTCAAGGTTGTGACAGAAATCTATGGAAGAGGTAGGAACTCAGCTTGGCTCATTTGAGATCTGTACTGTAATTATAAGGTCATGCTTCCAGGAGGATGAATACCAAAAATTTTCCTCTCCATTTTTTCTCCAAGCAATTTTGCCCACCTCATATCAGTTTTGCCTGTGACAGCACTTGGTGAGTGATCTCTCCTGGTTCTTATCTCAACTCATGAACCTTTAATTATATTTTCTTTTCCCTGTCCATTGTGGAGGGAAGTGATAGAGCAGCTTTAGTGCGTGCCTGGAACTCAGCCAGGGTCAGCCCACCACATCCAGGTAGCCTGTTCTTGCTTTAGAAACACAACAGCTGTCAGCTCTGAAAGGAGAACTGTGACAGTAAGAAAGACAATACTGAAAGGGAAGAGCCAATTTTCAAATGCCTTCTATATTTTCTCCTTCCACCTCTGAGAATACCCATCAAAAGCTCTCTTGAGGTTTCTCAGAAAGGACAGCTTCCAGGGTGAATTGTGAGGGAATTAACTTAACTTACCATGCTGCTGCTAAAATCATGTCTGAGGCTGTTAATTTATTCAAAGATAAACAAAATGCTCTTATTGCCTCACATGCAGTTTTGACAGATGGCTCTTAGCATTCAACCCAGGTGTAAAGAGGCAGAGATGAATGGATCTGTTCTTTTTAATTCACACACATATTCGTGACTTTCATCTCCACCTGAAAAGCTCCTCAGGCTGTCTATCTATTTCTTGTTCCATTAAATAGACAGATATTCTCCTCTCCCAGTACCTACTTGATTGTGCCTTTTAAAAGAAGTCCCTCCCACTGGAATATTCAATTTGCTGAGAATGAATCATATATATCATTAATATCTGATTTAAAAGTAAAATAATATTTAATTATGAATGTACATGAGTTCTTGGCTCATTGGAAAGCTTTAAGAAAAGAAGAGAAAAAAATATCTATCTTCCACATCACATATGTAAAAAGAGGTTGTCTCATTTCCCATTCCAAAAAGTAATGATTAGATAAGTTATGTGAATTTGAACAGTTAAAGTAGAGAGCAGGATTGAAATAATGGTGTCATTTTTAATACAGGGCTTCCCATATCCTAATAAGCATCTTGACTGACTTCCCTGTTTAAGTCCACAGGTAATGTGCAGTACAGAACATGGGAGAAGTTTCATGTCATGCTCAAATTCTGCAAATACTTGTAAGCCATAGGGAGCGCTGTGTTCCTCAGCACCTTAATCTGCATCACATTGCTGGAAACAACAGAGGATGAAAAGCAAAGAAGGCTGCAGAAGTAGCAGAGATATCTGTCATTTTGCTCTTCAATTATGTCTTAGAGCATACAGAATCTGGAAGTTCAAAGTATCTGTTGTCATTATGGAGGGCTGCAGAAATGGAAGAACAAATAGGGAACACAGGATCTTTGAAAATAAAGTAATAATGTGCATGAGGCACCTGAAAACATGGAAAAATCAATTCAGCTCTGCTGTGGTCGAGTCTTGTGGTTAATACAACAGTACTCCATACCTGTTAACTTTAGAATGCTATTTAACTTTGTGTTATAAGGCAAACCATGTTAAGTTAATGTCAAGATGCCCTTGATCATTATCATCATCAGAGAACATTTTAGTCAGGGGTTCTGGACCTGAACTTTCCCAGATTTCAAATCAGAAAACATATTAGTCGAGTAGTTTGCTGCCTGTCTGATTTGAGCTATTTTCTATTATGCAATATTGATGACTTTGCTGAAGAGTTTAAAGTATTTATTTTCTTCCCCAACTTGTTAACTCATGGTTTGGCCAGTGGAAGTTGAAAACTTGTCTGTCTCAGACCTGGGGATGGTGGTGTATTTGACACCAGCCCACTTGTCCCTCTTTACTAATTTAGTTTAACTGTGAATGTGCTGCAGAACTGCACTCAATCACTACCACTAGAATGACTGATGTGTGATGCAATGTAATTTCTCTCCTGTGCTTTTAGGAAGCTTACTAATTCAACCCAGATTGGAGGGTTTCATTCAGGATTTTGTAACACTGCCAAAAGCACTGGCATGGGATTTGCTGGACTCTTGTGCCTGCACAAGCTGCTGCTGTTGTAACAATGCATAGGACAACACAGCCCTTGTCTCAGTAAACCACAGTAAGTTTGTTAAGATTATTTGAGGTCAGTTAACCCGTGGGATACTAAGTGGAGATGCAGCCTGTGCTGCTTGGGATATTTTCTCCTCTCCCCATTTGCCCTGTATATCTGGTGGAAACCAATATTAATCCTGCTTTCAGTGATGGCAATAAGCAAGAGAGCTGACTAGCTCTATCTGCTGCATTTGGCTAAGGTCTAAGGCAAGAAAGAGGGTGAATTGATTGTGTCAATGAAATCAGTCCATGCAGTAAGAAATTTCTGCATGCTTCTTAACCTCTCTGTCCCCAAATGAGGTTTGAACTGCATTTACTAGGATTTCTGATGACATTTTTTAAATCATACATTATCACTAGAATTTGGAATAAGATGGACTTTTTTTTTCTTTCAGAATAAATTGTTTAGTGAATATTTTCACTTGTTCTTCCAGAATGCCATCATTTGTTAATAAAAAGCACAGATAACAATTTGAAGTCTTAATGCCTAAAGTAGAGTTTGCTTTTTAGTTTAAACTGAGAGTGAGTGAGAATTTCAAAGGAAAAAGCTCCCAAAAATGAAAAATAAAACCTTTGAAATAACCACTGATTCTGCTATCTGGGATGGAGAAAAGATCTTACAACCTCTGCTCTAGGTATGCACTTCATATGCACCTTCATGTGCATTTCTCCCTGCAGGAAGATGGGAAGAGTCAGAGGCAAACAGAATCTGACAGAAGAGGATGAAAAGCTGATCGCAAAAGTTGCTGCTTGGCGTGAGGCTGCTTTAATGCTGCAGTTGGCATAAGAAATGCCAAATTCTTTGAGTTGTAGAAGGCTTGGTGTTAAAGACAAAATATAGTAAGAAGCAGAGTTCTGCTTAAAATTCCATCTATGGAGTTTTGATTCTCTGCTTTGTATGTTCTGTTTTCTAATTAGCCCACGTATAAGATAGCCAGTTCATCTCTAGTCTGGTGTTAATATAAAATTCAGAAGTGAGTGATCATTATTTACTTTGATAAAACCTGTGAAAAAGCACTGAAATATTGCATACTGTACACAGACAGAACAATTGAATGTGCTTTCTCAAATTAATGTTTGGGAAAAGGCCACATTATCCCTGCAAATATACTGCCTGGAATTGTTTATTTCTGGAAACTTTGCAAATGTTTTCCTCACAGGTTTTCTCTCTGTTCCCCATACTTGCCTATTGCATGGAGTCAGAGTTCAAGTGTGTTTTCCCTGCTTTGAAATATTCTTCTGTGTTGGGATGCAAAGGAAAACAGAATAAGTTTTGATATTCTATGAACTGATCCAGTCATGGTTGGAGTTATCTGATGCTTCACTGGAGAGTCTGAATTATTAATGAAGTAATTGGAAACCTTTCTGTGAAGGGGAGGAGGGAGACAGGAGAGATTCTGATTATGCTTCCACCCTCTCTTTTTCAAGGCATTTCCTGCGGATGACATTTTGTAAGGTTGCACTGCCTGAGAATAATATTTCAGCTAGAAGGAGAGTGCAGGGAAATGTTTCACTTCTGTGTGTTGTGTATGTGCCTCAGAGGGACATGTTAGTTCAAACACAGGGGCATCCTGCTATGTAAATCTGTCCATGCAATTTCCAGATGAGAGTTGGCTCCTATCCTACCACCTTGGAGCATGGGCAGAATAAGTTTTTGTCTGATTCCAAACCACAGAGAGGCACGACCATCTCTCTGAATTTGCACTCATGGTCTTTGGCACGGGAGGGTGGTTTCAAGCCTGCATGCAAGCTGTGAAAGGCAGGAGCTGAATGTACTGTAAGTGGCCTTTTCAAAGCTCTTCCACATCACAATTGACTTCTTAACACTTGTGGTTTCAGCTTCTGGGCTGTGAGGTAGGGGCAGGATGCCAGCCAGCAAAAATTATAAGGATGGATATTGAAAAGGTTAAATAAGTCCTGTGTCTTCCTAACTATCTTTAATAAATGCTGATGGGCAAAATAATTTTGATTTCTTGTACTGCTGCTGCAGACAGCTGGAAAAAGAAAAATCTTTTATGAATATGCACGATTATAATAAGAACAGAAAATGGTACATATACTTAAAAATTTTTCTTATAATTTGAAGACTGTATTCTTGTGGTCCTCCTGATGTGATATACCTGAGCTGTAAAACAGAATTTGCATAGCTTTTGATCTTACAAAAGGCCTCTATTTTATGAGTCTGGAATAATTTGATGCATCAGTGGTTCTGACTTATAAATGGTATTTGCAAATCTTTTTCATTCTTTTGGAGCTGAATTTTATGGAGAAATAATAAGTGGATGACATTTTTGTAAGTGGAAAGAATTGGCCTGTCTCTGCTGGCTAGAGAACATTTTCCTCTGGAGTGGAAGTTAGTCCCTGACATGTTCTTCCCCTGAACTAAGCTGTCTTTTCAAACAGAAAAGTAAATACACATTTAAGCTGAAGAATAAAGTACTGTGGTCTATCCAAGTCAAAGTAGTTTCCCCTAGAAAAATTGGATTTTTTTTTTATATCATGCCTTAGTGAGTCATCACAGATTTAACTGCTCTTGGCAAATATTTGAGATGATTTACTTACCTTTAAAGTTTTGATCATCTATAGAGAGAATGGTTTGATACAAGCTAGATTAAATACATTATGGTAAAGTGTCCTCTAAGAAAACAACTTACAGCATCAAAGCTATGCATAATATCACAGAGTAGTGCTAGAGATGACAAACTGCTTCCAACACTCTGACAGTTAAAAAGCAGTCATAATATTCAGTACAATTTTCAATTTCTGGGCTGCAACAAACACTACAATCTGGGGGGATTTATTTGCAAAATGCTCTTAAGCAATTTGTAAGAAGATCTTCTTAAGATTTAGTGAAGGTCTGCAGCAGCCTAAGGCATTCTTTCACTGGTTACCTGAAGTGAGAAACAACAGCTACAGTAACAAACACAGATAGATAAAGAGCAAGGGAAGAGGGCAGAAGGCTCGCAGTGTGCAAACCAAGACAGCTGACCCAGGAGAGAGATTGAACCAATCACTGAAAATTACTGTTCTACAGTGAATTAGTTTTGATAAAGATGTACTTAATAACTCTGATAAAAGAACAAAATAGGAACTGAAAGGTGACTTCAGCTAATTTTACTGTTTAAGAGTAAATCTATGTGAGGTGAAGCTACTAGGAGCTTTGTGAGACCCTAGGTACAAGCCTGGAATAAACATCAGACATCTAAGTTTTAAAAGCTGGCCTGTGTATTACAGAAAGTCCTGTCTGGGTATAAGAGAGCATTTGTTAGAAGCCAGGTGGAAGCAATGATGAAATTGGCAGATGAAATGATAAACACACCCAATAATTGAAGTACAAACGTGGTTAATGAACATCTGCCATAACTGGGGATTTCTGTATTGCAGCTCAATTCTAGCCTGAAAGTGTGCTGTCACTTCACCCTAGCCAGCAACCAAACCCCACTCAGCTGTTCACCCACTGGAGAACTCATGGATTGAGATAAAGACAATTTATTAGGGAAAGCAAAATCCATGCACACAAATAAAGAAAAACAGCACTTCCTACCTGCAAGCAGGTGCTCAGCCATCCCCAGGAGACCAGGGCCCCATCAAATCTAATGGTTCTTTGGAGAACACCATCACTCCAAATGTTATTGCCTTTTTACTTCTTCTCCCCACTTTATACACTGACCATGATGTCATATGGTCCAGAATATCCCTGTGGTCAGTTTGGGTCATCTCTCCTGGCTGTGTTTGCTCCCAGCCTCTCATGCACCTCCAGCTTCCCTTGCCAGTGTCTCAGTACAAAAAGCAGAAAAGGCCTTGGCTCTGTGCAAGCCCTACTTAACCATAAAAAACATCTCTCCATTTTCAACTCTGTGTCCAGCACAAATCTAAACACAGCCCCATACCAGACACTGGAAAGAAAATTAACTCTCCATCAGCCCAAGCCACCTCAGAATGGTTTCAGCAACAAAACAATATTGACAGCAGAGTTCTTGAGAGCTTACAGTGGTGAGGCCACTTTGCTCCTTCCTGTAACTGCAGCATCAGTGCTAAAAGGAAGATGGATTTCAAGACATGCCTGTTCTGTGTACAAGTCAGTGACTGGGAAGCTGCAATTCAGCTTCAACTCACTGAAGATTTCTCCTTGCAATCCTCTGGTAATGAAAGAGAAATACCTTGTATCAGAATTTCCTAAGAATGTCAAAAGGGGTTTCATCAGAGGAGAGATGTAGAAAATAGGCAAGGATAATGATCCTGCATAGGAAAAGCTCCATCATATTTTATTTTATTATTCTGAATGATAGATACTTGGTCTATAGAGCCTGTTAACAATGACTCATTCTGTCTGAAGAGCCTGTGGTGATGCAGTCTGGACTCTGGTTCATGGACCCAAGCACTGAGAAATGCAGCATCGTATAAGTTTGAAATCTAAATGAAAATAGATGTTATACTTATGACAAAGAGATCAGGAAGTGTTTTCTTACTTTCTAAAGAGGCTGTACCTGGGCTGGGGGTGCTAAGTCTCTGAGGCTGGCTGGAGCTTTATTTGACTGACTGTTGAACAAAGAGGACTTGCAGCTGATGGAATTTTGCTGTAGTGAACACCTGTGAGAAGCAGGGCTGGAAGAGCAGAAAGTCCTTTGTTCCACTCTGCCCCTGTTCTAACCAACAGTGGTTAGGAGCATCTGACAGACTCTGGAGTGTGACTCGGGAATCCTGGCTAAGTTGGTGCTTGCAGCAGAAAGCCATGAAGAGCCAGAGAGTTGGAAATGCTAGACACAGAGACTCTGGTGGATTTCAAACTGCTGTTATTGAACATGGGATAATGGGCAGCTTTTAAGTAACTCAGATATTTGTAAGGGAGGAGCAGTACATTTAGTTGTGATAAGGGAGTGAGGGAAACGGGATGAAACCTGGTTTAGTTAAATGCTTTGAACTCTGCAGATATGAACAAGGCTTAAATGATATTTCCAAAACCTTTTCTGTGTTGTTGATTGTGTCAGACTCTCAGAGCAACAATAAGTACTGCAAGCAGGTCAGTTCAAGTCAGAGATTGTTTGTTTCATTTACTAAAAATTCCAAAGCATCCCTGGCTCAATAACACATCTCATTTTTCTCCCATTTGAAGCTCTGTATCTGAACGGAGATTCACATAATATGGAAACAGAAATGGGATCATGAGGAATAGAATATCCTTAGCCATGTTTATTTTTCCTCATAACATATCTTGTGTGTTTCTCCAATGTGTACAGTTTAAACTGCTTATCTTCCTGCAGCGAGGATAAGTTGTGAATAACCATTACAGAAGCAATTTCTAAGAGAACATAGCCAGTCTATATGATGTGCATTTTACTTTCCATTACAAGGAAGATCCTTTTGTCATGACTGTACTAATACTCACAACATCCAAAAGCCTGTAAATTACTTTCACTCATAAAAGTGGGACATATATGTATATCTAGAAATGTCACTGTTCTGGCTCCTAATTGTCTGGAAGCACAAAATGGCTATCAGTGTGTCACACATCTCTGCTTAGAGCAGTAATCACTTCAGCTAGAGCTGTAGAATAATTAATGTAAAGAACAAATACATTAAATTGCAGACACTTTTTTCCCTAGAAGAAATGAAAGTGTTTCATGTAACCCACAGCAGTGTTTATAAATGAATAGGAATTTAATATATGTGTAGTGTTGAAGAGATCTCTGAGGTTAACAGGGATGAGGGCAGAAATTTTAACCATCTAATGAATTTTTGTTGTTAGTGTCTTTATTTTAGGTAAATAATTGAAAATGTGTCATTCTAATGCTAAAGCAAGTACTCATATTTTAACTGTGATACAGAGATACAGTGATACAGAATAATCTGTGCCTAAAGTAATAATTCAGTTTTTGCTCAAGAAATTCTTCACTTGCACCTGCAATAGCTGTTTTCAGTTATACAAAATTCTACCTCCAAGCCTCACTTGGCATTAAAAGTTATGTATCTTCTTCCTTAATATTCTACTGGTGTTCAAAAGCACCAAAATAGTATGCAAGTAGAAAACATGTTGTATCAAATCCCTAATGGATCCAAAATGTGCCTCAATACACTAAAAAGATACTTTGGAAGAAGTAAACCAAGGATTTTATAAAAATTCGCTTAGGTTTGGAGGCAGTCTATGGCAGACCAAGAAAATGCTTGAGACAGTCACAGAACCTCAGATGGCAAAGGCAATCAAAGATAAAGGAGAAAACCTGCAAATTAAGAATAAAAGAGAAACAAGCTTTATGTTCTTTGAGCCCTCAGGGAGAAGAGTTTGTGTCCAGGATATTACGTGTGCAATTTATGGAGAAGAACAGTGGAGGAGCATTGCCTTCCAATTTTCCCCTAAATGCCATTCAGCTTCTGAGTACTTGCCATTGCTGTGCATTGTTTTAGATAGGTGATGGGTAAATCTGTACTGGGGTGTATTGGTGTTCAAGGCTCATCAACATCCCCTTTTCCCACAGTATTTTGTCTTTTACTGCACCTTCCAGCCAGCTCCACTGTACTTACAGCTCTTTGTCATTTAGGACTGCAGTGGTATTGTGGTAGTAGTGATCAGCAGAAATCATGTGCCATTAGACCTGCCAGCTTGTCCTTGTCTGCTGCTGACAGGACCTGTTCATTCATCTCTTGTGAGATGTAAGCTGTCTGCCTGAAGGGATGGTTTACGAGGAAAATCTGTCATAGATCTTTTGGGAGGTGGGAAATGAAGCTGAATTAAAACTTTTTATTGTTTCACTCCTGCCTTTCCGTTCACTAAAAACACTGTGCCCTCTTAAGAGTTAGGACACAGTGCTTTGGCCTTGGGAGGGGCCACTAAAGCCACTAAAACTGCCTTTCCAACTCCCTTCTCTGGAAGGAAGGGAACATGAAAGGTACAGGAGTGCATGGTACAGTGGAAAGAACAGCAGCACTTCACATCATCAATGCTGAAAAATTCCTTAACATGCTTGTGGACTTAAGTGTTCCTTAAGCAGATAAGCCAGTTGTATTGCTATGTCTGAGTGGACCTGGGTGCAGATAAAGACCACAGCCTCAATCAGCAAAGAAAAACCGAGGCATCTACTGTCAGCAAGAAGCTCATCCTGGCAGTGTGGCAAGGTATGAGCACCAAATGGCACCCTGAGATCCAATAAATAGTGCAGGTTCCAAATTTTGTTTCATTTGTTGATCAAAACAAGATGCAGAGATCACACTAGATTGGATGGTGGCTTCTACCCTCACACTGACAGTTGTTAACAAAATCCATCCTGTTTGTATGCTCATGTTATGTCCATGCACCATCTGACCATCCTCTGCTTAAGACCTTTATCTCCCTTACTCACCCTTGGACCAGACTTTGAATATTTTACTATTCTCCTTTTACATTTAAGATTATTGAACTTTATGGATATTTCATGGTAAATAGATCCTTTCAGGCTCAAGTTGTTTAACATTTCAGCAAAATCTTTCCATGAGATGAGAAAAGCTTCAGAAAAATTTACAATTAATACCAAAGATGATTTATTTTCATTCATGGATGTTGCTTCAATGGATAGCATAGCATGCATTTTGCTTTGCAATATGTGCTTCAGTTATCCTTTCCTCTATAAGACAGTCCAGATGAAATCACTTCATTTACAATGGGAAACAAAAAAGGTATGTTTGGTCCTTTAGCTGGAAATAATTTCTGTTGACTGAGTAATATGCATGTAGTGTTTAACTTATCTGTTGTGTCTGTTTCAGGTCCTGTGTGATGCCTGGGAAACTTTTAATTGTTCCATGTCTTTCTAACTCAGCCTAATCTGTGTGTAGATAAACAGCTAGAAATTCCAAGTGTGGTCACAGAAGACTTTAATACTTATTATACTAATGGTACATTTACAACAAGAGGTGGGTGCTTTCAACCTTTTAGCAAATGAAACCTGTACAACCATACAGGAAATTATAGGCCACATTTGCAAGATGAGTGCTTGTTTTTGAAAAACATTCTTAGCTTTCCTTTTTTCACAGGCTGGCATTATGCCATGTGTACAAAAGACTTGAATAGTCCAGTCAGGAAGATCAAAACATTCAGTGGGCTTGACTGTTTCTTGGCAATGGGATGAAGTGTCCTACATGCATGGCATACTGCTGTGAAGTGTTCCACCCTGTGCAGAGTGGCCAGTGTCATTGGGAGTGGCTGTGAAAAGACCTCTGCAGTCAGAGTTGTGAAATTTATCTTCCCTGCATGAAGTTTAGAGATTGTCCTGAGACAGGATCTACCTGGACTGGGGGGAAGCAAAGCCTAAGCCTTTGCTTTGGATTCAGAGGGAGCAATGCTTGAGCTCTAATCTCATACTCCCCAAGAGTTTTATTACTTGTGGTTTTTTGAATTTTGTACTCAAGCTTAAGGCATCAAGGATATTTTGACATTTTCCTTTTTTTAAAAAAATTGTGGTATGCAACTGTTTGTCAGACAGTCTTTTTGAAGGGAAAAAATGGAAAGATTGTTTTCTGATTCTTTTTCCCAGAGGCCATTAGTGTTGTATGTTTTTGTTTTGGACTTGCCTTATAGTTTTCTGCCAATATATCTCCCCATCTTTCCTCTGCTTCCTGGCCAGAGGGAACATGCAAGGTGGATCCCACAAGGTCGTCAAACTGAGCCCCTGTGTATTTGTTATCTTTTTCTTTCTTTCTCTCTCCTCTCTTCCCACATGGTGCTGATACATCCATAAACTGGTCCAAGCTCCTTTTTCTGGCTCTGTGGGCTCCTGTTTCATGCCAATGATGCTTGGTGGAGCCTGGCTGCCAGAGCAGGTGGTTGGAAGCTGCCCTGCTGCCAGTGCAGCCTGTAGGAGTGCACTCCCAGCACAGCCTCTCCATGCCCTGCTGTGCAGGCAAATGTGTAGCTCTGCCTTCTGAGAAGCAGAAATAGAAACTGAGTGGACTGAAGTAGGAAATGTTTGCATACAGCCCTGGGAATCAATGATTCTATTCAGTCAATTTTATTGCTCTGATACCCTTATAAATAAATACAAGCAGCATTTCCATTCTTCTGGTTCTGCTGTGTTAGCAAGCAACAGTTTAAGAGGGCTGGAGCTGTGCTTGTACCATCAACACCATAGAATTTTCTAGTATATGGGCAAAAATCACAAAAATCAGGGTTAATATACTGACTATATAGATAAACTGATTGCTCTGGTGCTTCTAGAACAGAAATCTAAGTTTTCCTCTAATATTATGAACGGCTGTCAAACAGTGTTGTGGCTTGCTGCTTTCATTGTCACTGCTTGGAGTACAGTAAAGGGGAGCAAGGAATAAACTGATACAAACATATTGATCTTGTGTCCAAATATCCTTGCCTTGCTCATGTCCCCAAGGGTGTATAGGGAATGTATGATTTTTAAAATGTATTAATATGGCAAGTGGTGAATACCAGTCACAGCGCTTAATTTGTCAGCCTTCTCTTGCTTAGCCATTCCCTTGATAACAGCATTGGGTGCTCAGGACAAGCAGGCATCTAAAGAGTGTACCAGACTAGAAAAGTCAGACTTCTAGTTTCCAGGAGCCTGAAACTGAAAAGGATTCAGGCTAACTGCTGTTTCTGCTCTACAGAGGTGTTGAACCAACTGTTTCTCCATGTAGCTACACACAAGATTTGTTTTTCTGCATTCAGTGCTGTTCTTGGTAATAGTCTGACACTTGAACTTCCACCCAGATCTGGTTATCCAGCTTCTCTAAGGGTACTCATTTACTTGGGTACAGACTTAACTTTAAATGAGGCAAAGGTAGCAGAAGCAGGCATCAATCAGAGTGTCCTGTTCTGACTTCCTTTTCCACCTTTATCTCTTTCAAAGGCTTGTGAAAATGTCAGACACAGCCAGGCTCTTCTCACAGCAGGTAACCTGTCAGATTTGGAACAGAATTCTTAACCCAGATTTTTTTTTTTTTTTTTTTTTTTTTTTAATATGACCTATTTCAGGGCTCATTTCACAGCAAGGTATGCTGAAGGCATAGCTTCTTCTTTTTTTTTTTTTTTTTTTTCTCCTCTTGGTGACTGTGCTTGTTTTCATGTTCCTTCAGACCTTTTCATGCCATTATGATTACTCTGTTTTGCTCTCAGAAGTTCTGCTATATTTCCCCCTCTCTAGTTCCTGATGCCTGAGGTGTGACCTTCTGCCCTCTGATCCATCACACACTCCTCACCCTGCCTGTACCATCTGTAACCCATGGAAAGTGAGTGTTTGGGAGTCACATTTAAAAATCTCTGTTCTCTATTTGCCAAGCACTTCTGAGTGTTGTAATGTCCAACGGTGCTAAGAAGTAGGTGCTAGTTCTGGGGGAAGAACTCATGAGTTTGATTTGGGAATTATATAGGACATAAGCTCTTATGGAACAAATAAATCCCAGTATTAGGCACTCCAACATGCTGAATTCAGTTATATCTGCACTGAAATATCAAAGGGAGGAGCATGTTTGCCACTTTTGCCTCCTATGTAGCTTTACAAAAATGGAACAATAAGTAAATAAAACAACTTCTTACCCTTAGAGTCTCCTATGCAGCCCAGGTTTAATGCAGTCACAGAAGCAGTAGGAAACTGTGGTTTCTATGATTTCCATGGGAAAAAAAAAAAAAACAACTATGATGAGAAAATCTCCACAGCTAAACTTAATAGGTAAAACAGCTGTAATATCATCTCGCTTCAGGGAGGTTTCTAAAACCTGGAGCAGCAGTAAGTGCCTGGGCCAGACAGCAGGTTCACAGCAAAAGGTCTCTGATTCTGCTCACTCACATGCTGCAGCTCCTGGTGTAGGGAGTTCCCAATCCAAGGGTAGTAATTTCCATTTAATAGTCCTTAACTTTTCTTCCCTACATCTAATTATATTTTGACTCTATTTAGATTTCTGCTTTCCATAACCTCCTAGCCACATGGTTCTACAACTTAAATAAGCTCAGTTTTACACCTGTAGCTATAGAATCACAGGATAGCTTGACTTGAAAGGGACCTTAAAGACCACCTGTTCCAACCCCCTGCCATGGGCAGTTTAATAATTTAATTTAATACCCCTTTGTTCTGACATTATAAGGATCTGACTAATATTTTTTCTTCATCTACTCATTATTTTAGAATACATCTACCATATTCCCACCAGTGATTCTTTCTTTTACCATCTTAAAAATCCTAATTCATTTAAACTCTCATCATGCCATACCTTTCATCAATTTTTTCACATTTTTTCTCTATTTTAGTTGCATCTCTTTTAAAACAGGAGAGCAGAACTCAGTATAGGAATCAAGACAGAGATGTCCTTAACAAAGATTAGTACTTTGCCATCTCTTTCTATCTAGTAATTTCAATAGTTTCATTTATTATTTGCCATCACAGATACAAAAAGCATATTTTCAGAGAACTATCTTCAGTGACTCCAAAATCTCTTCCTTAGGAATGACTGGTGATTTCAAGCTTACCATCATGTTCAGGTAGTTAGGTCTGTTTCTTCCTCATTCAGGTTCCTTTGTCTTTACCCATATTGAATGTGATTTTATCTATACTGTTTCAAACAAAATTTCATCAGTGTTGTTAAATATCATGAGATTCTCTGAAATCCTCCTTCTCCCTAAGTCTGCTTTGCTCCTTTGAACTGTATTAAGCTATTTTCTAACTTAGTGAATTGATGAAAATGCAGATCCTTTTAAGAGCTTACTTGTCTTTAAATTTTAACCTACAAGAGGAAATTGAGGGCTGGTGTAAAGCCACCTTTGTAAAGAGTGAGTTGTTGCTCAAAAGCAGGCAAAACACCATCATACTTTCAAACCCATTTTTTTAAAATTATGTCTTTTCAAAACATTAGATGTCCTCTGAGTATATGTAAGGATAAAATCTGTTTGTTACTGTATAAATCAAATTATGATACTGTTTTCTAAATTTTAAATATCATTGGGGGTGAAACTGGTGCCCAGCTTGACGAGCAGTATATGTCTAATGGCACATCCTTGGCTATGCAGCAAAGTTTTGTCCTGAAACATGAAGGATTTAGGTCTTTGTCATCAGCCTTTCATGAACAGCTAAACTATGGAATTTGACAGAGCAGATGTTTTTCTTTTAAAAATGACAGTGGAGAAAGGTTGGTGTGGCCAATGAGTAACAAGTCCTCCCATAACATATATTTTGTCTTTTCCTACCAGATGCGATACTGGATTTAGCCCTAATTTCAAGTTCAGCAGTTACTTGGGGTTTTTTTAATTTTTCACTCGTGGAGACATGCCACATAAAAAGACACATTTTTAAAGTATTTGCTTTAATGTAAATGTGCAATGAAATAAATTTGCATTGACTTTATTTTTATTTTTATTTTTTTTAATTTCTATTTTTGTTTATTTTTATTTTTTAAGAATGTTTCTGTAATTCAGATTCAGCCACTGAATAATTGAGGTTGGAAGGAACTTTCATATGAATGAAGGAAGGTTGCTATGCCCATTCTCTGTTTTCAGTGAGTAGGAAAAAAACCCATTAATTGGAGGTTAATACTCCATGCAGTTTGAACATATCCAAATGCAGAAAGACTGAGATAAAAACCTCCTTAGAGAGCATGCTACAATGTGAATGTATTTTCTCCTGGCTACAGCAAGAGTAGACAAATTTTAGGTGGCACATCCAGCCACGAAATTTTGTTGAGTATCTAAAGCCATATTATCCTAGAGAGCTCTGTTGGGGAAAGTGTCAGTTTCTTATATGCTACATATCTGCTCATTTGCCTCTACTCCAGAAATCCAAAATTCAAATGTTTCTTCCTATCCTACTCCTTACTCCATTTTGTCTAAGAGAAGGGAAACACGAAGCTGGTGGTCAGCTACATTCCACTAACACAACAAGGAATTGCGAATATCCTGTGTCAATTAATAACTAAAGAATTTGCTGTCACTATAAACAGCATTAATGTTCAAAGAAAAAATCGGTGGATCAACATATTCATAAAAACTATCCCTAACTGTTTGCCAAGGGTTTTAGTTCCCTCACTATGTAAAAGGGACAGAAAAGAGGACACTAGAAATGTAACATGATTTTAGCATAAAGCAGAACCAGACTTTTTGTAAGCAAGATAGTTAATAGACTGAAATGTCTCCTTTGTTGTTTTTTTTCTTTAAATATATGAAAAATGTAGTGACAAGAGTCTTTGGAACATTTTGGCTGCTTCAAATCTCCTTTCTGCATAAAGCTGAAGTGATTTTCTTGAGTATGAAGAAAGTAATTTTGTAAGTAATTTTTCTGCAGTTATGCATCAGCTCTAACTACTGCTGCCATGTTGTGTACTAAAGGTCTTATTCGCAGTGTAGTCAATGTGTGACATCTCACTAAACTTTGAAACTAAACTGTTGAGGCAACTCCAGAAAAACATTATGTTTTGTGTAATAATATTTCAAAGAAAAGTCTGTTAAGAAGAGTACTTGCAAATATACTCATTCCTTTTACGAATTGATTTAGAATAAAGAACTGACACCTTTGTAAATGTGTTATTAAATTAAAATTTAAACCTTCAATTTCGTCTGCCAGGGAATGTTAATTAAGGGGAAAGTAAAGCAAATTTAGAGGGAAACTTTATAATTTCCTGATCTTTACACTGTTTCTCTTTCTTCATTCCTCTTCTAAGCCTGAGATTTCTTGAAGAAAACAAAGCTCTGTGCTCATCTTTCATTTACAGTCATGACATTAAGTGAGGATTAAACTTTAAACCTTCTGGCAGCCCACTGAAATCACTAACCTTAGAAGAAAAAACACTCATCAAACATTTGATCCTAAACAATCTGGTGTCAGACACTGTTCTCACTAGGAGAAAAAGCCAGGAGTGTTCCAAGTGGACAAGCACTATTTCCTTACTTCCAGTGTCAGGGAGCAGTGATGGTCAGGATGTGCACAGCACAGGACAGGGCTCTGCTGGCTGCTGCCCAGGGATCTCACTTATGAGTGCCACAGCAGCTGGACTGAGCAGGGGGAGCACAGCACATGGCCACATTTTGGGGGGAATGTCACAGCTGTCAAACTCTGCCTTCTGCTACAAACAATGCAGCCACATTCATGGCCTGGCTACGACGTCATTGCTCCATTGCAAATATGATGTCTGGCTGCAGAGCTTGGCTTTGACAAGGAAAGAACTGAACAGCTTTCAGTTTAACCTCCCTCCTGCATGTAGGGTGCACTCCAGCTCACCTGGTTTTGATATCTGCAGTGTAGAAATTTGCCCCAGTTGGTGACCCAGGCTCCCTTTAGATATGATGAAGGGCTATAGACACTGTTAAGCCATCATTCATCCAGTCTATTTTAGCCACCACCTTCAGTGACAGATGAATTATGGCCCTAATCTACCTATTTTTCTCAATTGGAAATAAAGGGAGCTTGGAGTAAAAAGCTCAGATGTAGATTTCTTATGCATGTATCCCACTCTCTGCAGTGTCCAATTGAACTCCCTAAGGTTTTTTCTACAAAGAGAACTGGCTAGAATCTTTTGTGACAGTGATGTCCATCTAATTTAGAAAAACATTTTCTGTTAAAGGAAGTAAGTTTTTTATTGTTTGAGATTGAAAGTAAGCCCCTTGAAGTTTTTATACACTTATTTACACTTTATACACTTTTACACTTACAGTCTAAAAGATGTGGTTGCATATGTAAATAAAGAAGCTTTTTCAAGAAAAACCTTACAGTGAGCTTTCTTGTGCTCTTTTTTCTTTTTCTTTTTTTTTTTTTTTTTTTTTATTTAATAATTAGGAGAGAGTTTAAACACAGATATTCAATCAAAATTCAATGTTTTCCCCAAAGTCTTCATGTTTAGCATTTGTATTCTGACTAACTCTGAGAATATATTTTAAGACTGAGTGAAATGTGGAAACTTCCTTTTGGCTAGATTTTCTTGTTTTCAATTTAAAGGTTAGCTGGAAGACTTGGAAGAACAATTTAGTCATCCCACAAAAGGAAAAAAAGTGACTGTGATTGGAAGGGGTCCAGGATGTTTAAGAGATGATTTAATTAGAAGAGACATCTCTCCTGAGTGTTAATTGAGGTCTATAAGTTTCATGGACAAGCAATAATCAAACATATGCCCAGAAACAACAACTAGCCCCTCTGCATCTGTCAGTGTGAGCTCTGTACAGTTTGGGGTTTTTCCCATCAGATGTGCTCTAGGAGGAGCTTTGAGAGCAGCAGTGTCAAGAGTATGAAGCCAGGAGACTCAGAGAATACCAAGTCTGCCTGACTCAAGCTTTCAGTGGATCCTCATGAGCCCATGCAGCCTGGGAACTGAGCAACCCTTTGTACATCTAATAAGAACTAAAATGGAAACCTATTAAAGGTGTTATCCATTCAATACTTATCAGAGAAAATAATCCATATCTTCCCAATTTTGTGAATGCACTTCAGTACTTTAAATTTCCAGTAATGTAAATCTGTAATCTACATTACAAATTTTGTTTGTAATACAACAAAAATATTTCAAGCCCTCAGTTTTAGCTAAAGATCCTTGGAGGTGCTTTCCTCTGGCATGCAGGGTGTGAGCCACTTCCTACAACTCAGAAAATCACCACTGTTGAGACTCAGTGCCACTGATCTCAATACTTATACTCACCACTTAGCACAATAAAATGGAGGATTCTGCTTGTAAATCTCTCCTAGGCCAGAGGAAAGCACATGTGATCCTGGTTCATTTGAGCTTTGAGATGAAAATATTCAGCAGGTCTTTCTGTTTCCCTGTGATTGTTGGAATGCAATTTGATAATCCTGTTTGCTTCTCCACAAGCTGCAACAATAAAGTTGTTTAACTGGGGAGAGTTGGAAGGAGGTGAGCTTGTTCCATCAGGAGTTGCAATAGGATGAGGAGATTAATGGTACTTTTTGTACCACCCTTCTCAAGTAACAGCAGAAACAGCTGATCTGGTTTTCTTCAATTTCACTAAATGCTTTCTCCCTGTGTCTCTCTGCTCTTCTTTTCCCCTATTCTCTTCTTTACCTGTGCCTACTTGCCTAAATTAGGAGTTATCCATAGCTTGGTGATGATGATTTTGTAAACCTTCACAGTGACGGCAGTTTGCTAACAGCAGTCACAGCATCCATGGCCACTTGGTCACCTCAAAGTCCATGGTGTTGAGGATAGGATTGGCTGGGCTTGGGCTTTTCAGACTGTGCTCAACTCTTTTCTCCAGAGGCAAGTGAAGACTTTCACAGTGTCCATCAGTCCTTGGTTGAAAAATTCTTCTTGTCCCTAAATCTGGTATGTAGTTTAGCAGGAAAACCATGTGACTTTGTGCAGGAAAGCCATGTGACTTCTTTAATCATCTCTCTCTGCTTTGTGGCTGAATGCTCCATGCTGACAAATTTTATAGCATATGATTGGGTAGATGGAAAAGCCTGCCATTTGTCTGCTAGCTTTTTTTTCTTTTTAATTGAATGATATTTGAGCAGGTTGATGAGCCTGAAAGACCATGCAGGTATTTTATAACAGATACCTGTCATCTTCATGACAGGCAGATGTTAATTTATACTCCTTTTTTTGCATATGATATATCAACACTTTTCATGAATGTCATAATCAATATCCAGTATTTCATTTTCTGCTACAGCTTTTTTGCCTGATATCTTTCAGTAAGAGTCATTTAGACACAAGATGTATGGGATCTTCTCCTTCAGAAGTCAAGTCAGGACTGCATCATTTTTTTTCCAGAAGATTGAAATAAAACAGGAAAAGTCAAGATAGAAAAGGAAATAAACACTAGAAAAAATAACAGATGAGAAAAGTCGTAGAAGAGTCTGGTGTCGGTAATAGAGTATGGTTAACTAAAACTGAGTATTAGCTTAGCATTATGTTTTGTTCTTTGGTAGGCATAAATGAAACAATTATAAGAACTGTTAAGGTAAGTCACTAAATGCTTTTTGGTTTGTTGGGTTTTTTTGGGGTTATTTTTTTGTTTTGTTTTTTTTATTTGTAGAGTCCAGTTTTTAACAGAAGAAAGCTGAGATGCTCAGAGTTCCTGTAATATTATGCATATATTTCAGATATTTTAATCCAGATATTTCAGATATTTTAGTCTAGGGAGAGACTTGATGTTCTGGCCAACAGCTGAAGCTGTATTTCAAAATATCTGAAACTATCAGTTGAAAAACAATAGTCTTTTAAAGAACGATGAAATTTTGTATTTTAAGGGACTTTTGAAGATGCCAAGAGGAATTTTTGATGTTTGGATTTAACTGTATCTGTGTTTAGATATACTTTAATCTTCTTTGGGTGGCTGACACCTTCCACTCTACTGATACAATTAAACTTTTATTTTGAGAGTGGATTTATTTGTTAACGTCTCAAAGAGGTACATAACTCATGATTCCCATCAGTGGAGATCTCCAGGTTAATTCTGAAATTACCCCAGTCCCATTCACTGTTAGAAATCGAGGTAGCAGCTCCACATCTTGTGGTCTGAGGATTTACAGAGGGAATTTGTACAGATGTAGGGGAGCCTCTGCAAGGGCTGTATACAATTTGTGTCCACAGAGTTCATGTTGTGCATGAAAAGGAAAGAAGTTACAATTGGAGATCCACTACAATTGAGGAAGAAAGATCCAAGGCTGGGTCCCAACCATCTGTAATTTTACTACTGGTAGCTATTTTTGGTAAAAAAGAACAAGGGGATAAAAAATAAAAAATGAAGAAAGGTGGGAAATTGAAGAAGGTTATTGAGAGGTTCCCCTGAGACTAGAAAGGCAAAGGGCTAAGTGCAGAGGGGAGAGAGCTGCCCTTCAACGTGGCAGCTGAAGCAGTCATATACAATATCTTAAAGTAAAAATAGCAGATGTCATTGGGAAAGCCTTGATTGCTGTTAATATTGGTAAAAAGGAGGGGAGACCTGGAGTGTACCCTTAATGTAGAATCTGCTCCTTTAACAGCTAGCTGTTCTATGGCTCCTCAGGATACTGAACTCCCCTCCAGCAGTTTTTTGATATGCTAATTCTATAACTGCATGAGTTAGAACCAGGGCTAGTGATGAGCTAGTGTGATACATCTTTCATTAAGCTCCTCTGAAGTGAGGTGGCTGGAAAGCAATCACAGAAGATTTAGGGCATTATTTTCTAAAGCAGCACTGACTTAGGAGCTAATGGAGATCTTCTCTTGATGGCTATTTGGAGTTGGTGCAGCTGGAAGAAAGATTAACAGCAAAAGGGATTAAATTTATTTTGTTTTATGTTTTATTAGGTTTTATGTTGTCAGATGATATCCAAATGCTGAGGTAGACTTTGTGATTATAAAATGTGAAATGTGTATATTTGAGTCATAAACTAATCAGTAAGAGCTTTTTTTGTAATCTCTGTTCTAGAAATTTTCCTCATGGCTGCATCTGCATTTACCAGAATGCATACAAGCCAAATCCATTGTTCTTTAAGTGTTGAAAAATGCTGAGGTTTTCAGCTAAAATGCAGATTTGAATTTGTATATCTTTATTAACCTGACATTCAAATCACTGTTTAATGCAATTTCCAAGAGACTAAGAAACCTACTTTTAGTAGGTATTTGTTTTGCATGGTTTTTCATATTGCATTTGCTGCTTTTCTTGGACACATGAGCAAAAAATTTTATTGGCTCAAGCAGAGAACAGCTGGCTGATCCACAAAATGTAAAGCCACAAATGAATTATTCTTCTTGACCTAAACATATAAAATAAACTCATCTACTGAAGAAAACAACCAAGGATTTTTGTTTATTTTGCACATTTTAGAAAAGCTGTTTTATAGAGTAAAAATAAAAGACTTTCAGGAAAGTTCTACTGGTATCTATCTTTTCCTTTCACCTGGCAGAGTCTTTGGTTGCTAAGAGCTGTAGTCACTCAGGTGAAGCATATGCACCCATTAGTCTCTTTCACCTGGCTGAGCTTTGGCTCACTAAAAGCCACAGTAATTTAGATAAAGCAAATTCTGATACATTTGAAAAGGAAATACGACTTTACAGCATACCTCCTGCAGTGGATCATGGTCCTGGGTGACATGCTCTCTCTAGTCATTGAAAAGCAGGACCCTGAGACCCATCTCTACAAATTCTAGGAATTCTGGAAATTCTAGACATACAGAGATGGCAGTAAGGGGCTCCTAATACAAATCTGGGAACTCAACATTGCACAGCCTTGCAAGTTTTCTTGGACTCCCAATGAGAATTGAATAGAAGACACTGGTTAGGGATTGAGATTCTTGTTGTGTGAGGAAAGATTTCTTTAGAATTGGACATCCTGATGCCACAGGCATACTTTGTATGTTAATGTCCTTGAGGCATTAGCTCAGACAGGAGTTTACATCTTGGGGCTGGCATGTATTTGCCTTGTTTTCTGCCACTGTGCAGAAGCCAAAAGCCATCTCATTTAATTGTCACAGACTTTGTCTTGCTGCATCCTGCCAAAGCACAGTTTAAGATCCAGCATGGCAAATCAGATGGTGATTGCCTCAGCACACAAGGTAATGTGTGAAGTAATGTGCAAAAATCCCTCAAAGTCAGAATTCAGTTTCTGTTATCTACACAAAATTCGGTGCTGCTAAAAAATGGCCTTTTAAAACTTTTCTACCAGAATCAGGGCAAAGTCCAAGAGCTGGTTGTATAGTTAATTGTGCTGCCATGACATGACACTCCATGCTGCTCATTTTCTCCCTGGTAAGGCATAAAGATGTGGGTCTGCTGTTCCTAAAGAACCTTGTATCTCTGTGGGATAAGAAGAGCAATTCCTCATAGCTATTGGGAAAATCCCCAAGACCAGTTTACTTATCCTGCTCTTTAAATTGCCACAGCACATTGAAGAGATCAGCTGAGGTTCTGGAACTCATCCCTGCTGCCTGCCCTGCTTTCTCTGTCCCAGTGTTACTGAGATCTTTTGTCATGTTTTCCAGCTGCAGTGTGTTCACCCTAGAGGAGCCACTAAACAAAAAGATAATGCAATTGTCTTGGATTTGCTGTATTAATTGCCAAAGATAATCAATGAGCAAGAATTTTGTGTTATACCAGACTAATGAGAGCTTTGATAGATACTTTTTTCCATATTACTTGTTCTTAAAGTTTCTGAACTGACAGCCCTTCCCACAAAGGTGAAGTAGTATAAATTTTACTTCTAATTTTGCTTATGTGTATAAGCTATGGATGCTGGTATGGGAACTGCTAATTTTTACTAATTTCCTAAAAGTAAATTCCAATTGCCCTCTTGTTAGTCTGTAAATTGTATGAAGTTAAAAGTAGTGTTGTTCAGAAGCTGGTGTGTAAGTTTTCAACTGTTCCACCTTTACACAGTCTTTGAAAAACTTGTGTATTATTATTAAAAAGGATGACACAAAATAAATTGCAGTAACAAGAAACTGAAGGAGAGCATGAGAAATCAGATTTTTTATAAGTATTGCCATACTTTCTGAAGGCGAGCCAAGCTACAATGATTTTATGTTTAGTCAATTTGTTCTTGCAAGAATCTGAGATCAAAGTAGATTCTCTCCCACAGACAGTCATATCCTACAGATCATTTTGTCCTTTGGTAGAAAGAACAAATACTATATTTTTTAAACATTAGTTAAGTATCTCAGGAAAAATGTGACTACTCCGTAAATTTTCCTGATTTAAGATGACAGAGTAATTTTCTCATCTGTGGTTCAATTTGATTAGTTTGATTACCTGCTTTGGATATTCATTGTTTGATGACTTGGACATATTCATCATGCCTCTAACTTATGACTTTGCTTTCTGCTATTGGGAAAAAAAAAGATTGTATGTAGAACTCATGTAGTGGAGTGATTTATGTAATTTCTGTATTTGGTTATCTTTTATTTAAAATTCTTATTTATTCTAACCTCTTTCATATTTATTTGGCAAATTACAAAGGTGTTGGCAATCCCTTACAAACCATTTGCATGATGATTGCCTCTAGTTCCTAAAGAAGTACCACACTTTTCATAGGTTGTCTCAATAACACAGAAGCATCCTTCTGGTTCAATGCATTGCAATCCTTTAGCAAATTACAAAGAAACAAGTCTTTCCTGGTTTCCTTCATTTCCTGGGAAATCTTCTGGATAAGATTTAGGGCTTCAGTTCTTTAGTATATTTAGCCATTCCAGGTTTAGTCCTACTGTAAGCCTCTCCAGAAGGAAGAGGAATATGGTGGATTTTTGCCTTGATTTTTGTGTCTACTCTGTTCTGCAGTTCAACTTTAGACACTTTCCTTTCTGAATCTTCATTATTTATTCCATTCAGAGTCAAAGGATCCTTTGCCTTAACCTGGGTTTTCGTCTCCAGAAGCACACTTCTTACTTTCAACATAAGCTTTTTTTGTCTAAGTAACTCGTAGATTCCTCAAATATAATTTGTCCAAACAAAATAATCAACTGTAAGAAAAAAGCATTTTCTTTGTAAAATGATGGCATGCAGATAGCTGTGGCAACTCATATTTTGTTTGCAAAAACACTGGTTTAGGGTAAAAAAAACCCAGCTAAAGTACAACAAAACCTTGCAATGACCTCCACTTTCTTGTTTATTTTATTGTCAAAATTTGCAAGTTAATAAACATACAGTATAAATTTTGTCAGTGGAATGAGGCATATTAAGTGTTCAGCTCTCTCTTTCCTTCCCCCTCTGAGGACTGTGAAAAGCTTAAAGCTGTCACAGTGAAGTAGGCTCTTGTAAAGAAGGATTTAGCTCAGTAGTACTTAAAGGTTAATGAATTTTACCCAGAGACTGAGTAATCTATTGGACTAGCACTGGCTAGTGTATTTGGCTCAGTAACTTGTGGAATGGTTAGATTATCAGAATGGTTAGAGTGTCAGAATGTCTTCCTCATAGCTAAATACTCTTCTTTATTCCTCGAAGCTTTCTGTCTTAAATTTCCATCAAAACAACCTAGTTATATGCAGAAAATATGTATTAAAATAACCTTTGCATTTTATATTTTGTAACTAAAGCACACTGAAGTTAATGTGCATCTTTCTATTTACTTCAGGGGGCTTTATATCTAGCACTAGAGATGCTTTTTTCCAATTGTCTTGTACCTTGTCATTTGTTCTGCTGAAATGATAGCCTGGCTGGGAAATTGTAAATCAGGAAGCTTCACAAAAGAAAAAAAAGCAAATATACCCAAATCTTATCAAGAATCACACTGGAACTTAGTCGTAATTGGATTCTTCAAAACAGTATTTCTCAGATTCTACACAGCTTATCTTTTGAGAGCATGACATGTCATGCAAAAGTCCTGATTCTTATAAATTTCACACTGTTATTAGAGATTCCAGAAAACAGAAAATCTGTTCCATGAAAAATGTTATCAAAAGTGTCATATAGTTTTCCTGGTATTTATTCTACAATTAGTGCAGCAGTTTTTGCTTTTCATGGTTATTTCCAGCTGATAAACTATTTTTTTCCTAGCAGAAGTTCTTAAGTCCTGAAAAAGAGACTTATATTTTGGCTACTGCATTTTGGTATTTGCAATGCTACAGCCTGGTCTCATCATTTTCTCCCATCCAACAAGAGAATCTTTTTCCTCAACTGGACCTATTATCTTTAAGTCATCAGCAACACCTTCCAGCTTTTTGTCCCAATGCATGAAAATAGAAAATTAAATCAGTTCCATCAGTGATACCTGAAGAAATCTGTGAATTACCTCTCTTTCATTTCTAAGGCCTTAATGATAAAGAAAACCTTCCTCCCACCCTCAGTTTTCTACCTTCCTTACAAACCTATTAGCAATCACTTCTTTCTTAAGGAGCAGAAGTACAAGTTACTTATATTATATAATTGTTTGAAATTTTCCAATAAAAGTATTTAAAAATATTAACTGCTATACAACACAGAAGATAAGAGGGACATGGAGTAACCTACACATACTATTTCACAGCTGATCTGTTAAATTGGTCATCATTTCTCAATAACAGAGGGTAAAAAATGTTATTTGACACCTTTAAATTCTAAACCTTTTGCCTATGAATTGCCTCTGCAAGTACTTTCAACAGTTTAACTCCCAAGCTAAAGATTTTGGTATTTCTGGTTGAAAACACAGACATTCAATAAACATATATTTTTTATGTATTTCTAGACATTTAACATGTGTTAAATACTTACTGGAAGGTTGGAAGAAGGGGAAATCTCTTTGTCAATCACACCTTTAAGGAAAAATATTTGTGTGCACTCGAAAAAAAAGTCAAATTACTTATAAAAGTATACAGAGATAAATTTTACCAATGTTGTTTCCAAAAATGGAATATAAAGTTAGTCAAGCATTTTGGATGAGGAACAGTCAAACAAATCTACTTTCAACTGGCTGAGCAGAATTTTTTACATTATGGCCAGTTACATACTCTCAACCACCCAGCAAAAGAAATGTAGGCCACTTTTTGGTTCAAAACAGTGTACATCTGAGTCACTCCCATATGTTCCTCACCACTGTGCACACCAGTTAAGTCTTAACTCCTGTATTTTCTCAGAAAAAAATAATCAAATTCAGAGGTGTCCTCTGTTTCTGACTTTACAGCTCACATAGGTATTTTTTGTGGCATGGACATATTTTTGCTTTACATTGACAAAGACTTGCTAAGCAAGGTCAATAAACAGAGGCATTGCACTAAAAAAGAAATGTGCCTAAGCAGTGATGTCTTTGTGTATGTTGCTATACTCTTGAGCTTCTACCTGTCACAACAATAATACCTCTTTGTCAAGGGCAGGTAAGAACGGACAAGAAACAAATTAATTGAAATCCCCAATGTTTGTCCATTGCCATCTGCTTATTGTTACATGATGAACAAGAAAAACATATAATTTAAAATGAAATTTTAATGGAACTTTTATACTTTTTTAAATTAAGCCATTTTTTCCCTAATCCTTTCATGCTTCCTTTACATAATTTCTATTATTTTAGATCCCTTTTCAATATCTTTTCTCTCTCCAGCCTTTTTCATCTTTCTAGCCACCTCCATTTCCTTTTAAGTGACAATGCTAAAGAGATTCAACCTTTAGTAGTTCAAGAAAGACACCTTCTCTGGCAACTTCCTTGTTTTATACTATCAAAACATTTCCCTGAAAACTCCATCCATTTTTAAAGGAACGGTACAATCTGTCACATATCTTTTACTGTTATTTGTCATTTCTTCTAGTTTTCTTCCACTTCTCCTGGTGCCAGTAGTTTAATTCACTGTGTACTTTACTGGCCTCTTCATGAGATTCAGTCTAGATATGTTTCTCTCACATGACCCAATATAAGGTTTATCCTTGGAATCCAGCTGGGAAGAAGCTTCTTGACTATGCCTGTCCTCCCATCTGACACCATTAGTTTTACTGGATAGGCACACATCAGTACAGGGTGGGATATCAAGGAAGGAGGCTGTGGGATGAATATATTATTTTATCAGGCCAGGCTCTCCCTCTGTGACACTGTTCAAGGCAAACCATGTGGAAGGGAACTTGTGCAATCAGTGCAACTGCTAAAGGAGGAGCTAAAGACATTCACTTGATCATGGCATCACAATGACAACTGAATCTAGTAAGGACTATAAGGAATCAATTTTTTCCTGATGAATATAATGTGTTTGCACTGTAAAAAAAAAGTGTAAGTGAAGATGGAGAAGGAAGACAGTGTGAGAGGTATAAAATGAGGGGAGAATTCAGTCAGATTAGAAGAGTTGAAAGGTGGGACTTCAAATATGCATGGGTGACAAAGCCTAATGAACTAAAAGGTGGGGAATTAAAGGCAAGGGAAAGGGGTGGAGTGAGATTTATATCAGAGTTTTATTGTCCTTTTTTTGTTATACTTCATTAAAGAGCCAGTGAGATCCTGTGAAAAGGCGAGAAAAGCTTGATTTGAAAGTTAAATCTGTCATGTAGCTTGCCAGTCATGTAAGAACCAATTTCAAACAAAATTGCTGAATAATATTTCTTAAAACCAATGGAGGTCATGATTTGGGCAGTGATGTGATTGGATTGCTAAAAGATATTATGGATGACTCATGATTAGTGCTTATGGGGTTAAATAAAATTTTCTGGGTTTACTTGGTTTTCTTAGGTGATGCTGAATATGATGTACAGAAAACTGGAACCTGCATTTCCCAAAGGCCATCATGCACTGAGGTCATAAAGAAACACCATCTAAATGAGAGCATGGGCTAGAAGTGTCCTCTTTCATTTAATGATCTTAATAGAGGATATACCAATTTTGTAGATGTCATAATTTCTTGGAATGTTTTTTCTTCATTAAACTCAGTTCACTTTCTCATTTTCTTAAGTGAAAGCTGAATTCAATATTTCACTTTAATTAGGCACTGGAATGATGTCATGTTTAATTAGTTCAGCCTCCCACAGAGACATCATTGCACACACAGTTTTTTAAACAGTTATTAATATTCTATGATATGTTTGAAATTTTTTTGTTAAAATTGGGATACAAACATTCACATTTGATTGCAAAATTTTCATAAATGGTAGATTTGACTATGAGCTTTGGTTACTGCATATTGTCCAACTAAGAAGAATAATAAAAGTTCTTTGTAAACAAGGCAAAAACTCCATCTAGTTAAATCATCCCTTCACTAGGAATATTTTAGGCTGTTTTAATACTTTCATGGTACCCATTCCTTGGAATCAAGTAGAGGCTCTGAGGGCTAGGTTTGACTTCTTTATATTCTTTATCTAAAAAATATAAGTTGCTATTTTAAGGTGGGTGGTAACTGGTGAAAAAGTAGGCAAACAACATGAAGTTTTTCATAGGTTAAGGAAAGTGAGAGTGAAATCTGGACAAAACAAGAGAGTTCTTGGTTTGTCTCTTGCCTTGCTAGTGCCAGAAGGACATGCTTTAGGATGTCAGGGCACTCATATGATATAAGCTGGACTAAAGAGAAAGAGGTGACAATTTTCTGAATTTTTCATGTTGTTATTTTGCATAGGGAGTGTGCTCATTTGAGTCAATTTGCTCATTGCTTCCTTTTCCATATAAAACTCAAGTTAGAAACCTTTTGATTTCAACTGGATTAGAGCTAATTTTCTTCCTAACATTTGATACAGTGTGCTGGGTTTGATTTAGGATGAGAATAATGCTGATAACACACCAACATTTAGTTGTGGCTAAGTGACACTTACCTTATGACAAGGACTTTTCAGTTTCCAAGCTGTGCCAGTGAGCAGGTGCACAAGAAGCTGGGAGGGAACACAGCCAGGATGTCTTACTACCACCATTATAATTATTATCATTATTATCATTATTATTACTACTACTATTACTACTATTATTGTTGTTATTAGTATTATTATTTCAATTTTTCTTATCTCAACCTACAGGTTTTGCATTTTTTCCATGTCACTGCCTGAGGCTGGGAGGCCTGTGTGAGAAAGTGACTGTATGAAAATTAGTTGCTAGCTGGGGTTAAACCATGACAATTCTGTAATCAGACATTAACTTTTATGACCAGAAACCCCATAAAACCAGCTGTCTCTTGTAGTCTAAGCTTGTACTTAAAAGTGAAAAATGCTTGCTTCCTTTCACCTCTTTACCCTCTACATCTGTAGATTTTGGATCAAGCACTCTGCTGAGAAATAAATAATACTTGATTTGCTCAATCTGTTGGAGTTTTCTCTCTTTTTGAAAAAACAAGCAATGATAAGACAGCAAGAAGGGTGTAAAGACAAGACAGCACTGCCAAGCTGAAAAGGGTTATGGAGGACTAGTTCCAGATCTTCTGCTCACCTTTGGAAAGTGTCTAGGATGGTACTGGTTTTTATGTTGGAAAATTTCTAGGAAAAAGTTGCTGCCAGGCCCTCATGTTCCTGCCCATAACTAGTTGTTCACCACCAGAGCAAAACAATGAAATTTCACATGCCTCGCTCCAAGAGATTCCTTTGCAGAGCTCCATTATCATTATATCCAAGGGACTGTAAATCAAAAAGTACCCTTTGTTGTTTTTTTCACTTACAAAAATAATCCACTATAAAGTCACAGCTTTGGAAAATTAACTGGGCACATGATCTACTTGCTGCAGAAACCTCTCTGGAATAAAATGAAAAGAAAGCAGAGGGAGCACTGAAGAGTGCTAATTTACAGAAGAATATTAAGTTTCATTGATTTGTGGCAATTGATACCACCTGCCTCTTTTATTTATAAGTAAAATGTTTGAAAGGAGCTATCTCTTACTTTGCCCCCTGAACAAATATACATACACAGTCACTGCTATGGAATTATGGTGCATTAGTCATATTAGCCTGTCTAATAAACTAAGGGTTATTATTTTACTGAGCCCTAACTGAAACAGGCATAAGCAGTGTGTTACTCTCTCCAATAATGTTACTCAGTGTTGCAGTCCCTCAGACACCACAAAACAATGTGCAGTGTTTTAACCTTGACTGACTGCCAGGTGCCCACCCAGCTGCTCTCTCACTGCCCTCCTCAGCAGGACAGGTATAGAAAACAAGATGAAAGGTTTGTGGTAAAGACAAGGACAGAAAGATTGCTTGACAATGACCATCACAGGCAAAAGAGACTTGCCTTGGGATTATTAAGAGTGATGATAAGTGAGAAACGAAAACAAAAATAAAAGCACCCCCTCCTCTTTTTCCCCTTTTTCACAGGCTTGTCTCTCCTGATTCTTTTTCCATCTTTCCCCACCAGCAGGTCAGGTGGATTGGGAATGATGTGGTCAGTCCATAACACTTCTTTGCCATTCCTTCCTTATCACACTGTTATGCTAGTCCAGTGAGGGGTCCCTCCCATGGGAGTCCTTCACAAACTGGCTGAAGTTTTCAAGAGCTGCTCCAGTGTGAGCGCTTCCCATGGGGTACTATGTGGCATTCTTCATGAGTATAATATATCTCATCTTCTGGAGATAGAGGGGCTGCATAGTTGGGGGATTTTTAAACATACATCTCAGAATGCAGTTTTTATTACTTAAGAGCCTCATGAAAGTGCAGCTAATTGACAATTGACTGCTTCTTTCTATATTAATTATCAAACTTCAGGAAATTATGAATAAGAGCATAGAGATTTGTTTCTCTGTAAGTAATATAGTGTGTGCACAAAAAATCACAGTAAAATATTTCCCTAAAAATATCAAGACCTAGTCACGGGCATTCTGTCTTTAGGAAGCAATTAAGATTTTTTTTTCCAGAGGGGATATCTGCTAAAACTGCTTTTCAAAACAAGTTAATCAGAGTGGGTAGGAATTAGTTTTTTACCTCACCTTCAGACGCCTAGGGACATTTTTCACCTAGTGAGAGGAAGGAAATGTGCAGAGGCTTCTCTACAAAAACGCTAGTATGAAAATTAAAAAAATGTTGTGTCCATTTGAAGGGTATAAAGACATTTAAGAATTTGCTTGCATTTGAGGGAAGGAATGACCTTCCCCAAGATTGTGTCCTGATAAAAAACAAACAAACAAAATAGCATTTTTTTATAAAGACCTCAGCAGCAGAGAAGATATTTGAAAATGTTTGTGGGGAGGAGGAAGGTCAGAGCCAGTATGTGTCTGGTGTCACCAGGGAACAAGGGTATCAGCAGGTCATACACATAATGAGCTAAATAATGCTACATGATATGCATTAACTCTAAGCCCTTGGGACTAGAGTTTAGAAAATATTAGACTTCTATCTGACCACTGTATTTGTTGTTTGGTGCATTCTCCTCTCCTTTCTTCTCTTGTTATGAGGTATTGGAAGTCCAAGGTTACCACTTCCTAGTCATGGAGTTATATGTATGCACAGTAATTTGGGAGGTGAAGGGTAAAACAGATTTATCTATCTGGTAAGCTGATAGGTGATGTGCACTTTTAGACATTCGAGGAGAAAATTGTTATTTTCTCATGCCTGAACTCTATGTATAAAAGGAGGGAAAATCATAGGCAAAGCAAACAATAACTTCATTTTCCAGAGAGGCACTGGAAGTCCTCTGCAGTTTTGTGATTAAATATCTGATGGAGAGATTAACATTAGATCAGTAGCTGTTTCTTGTGGATGAGCATGGAGAGTAAGGCCACACCTGTGTTTCATATATTTTAAGGCTTTTTTTTTTTTTTGTCTTTTACCTACTTGGAAAGACAGAAAGAAAAAAAAAATTGATTGTCCCCCCTCCAGTAATAATATAAAGTTTTAGGATGTCTCTGTACAATTACAAATGAGCCTAAAAAGGAGCCCAGTTGAACAACTAAACTTCTAAGTGATACTGCCTATTGCTGCCCACTTAGAGATATCGCAAGATGTGTGAATCCAGTCCAGACAAATAAATAAACTCATGATAAGTGTTTAGTTGCAGTTGAAAACAAATAAAAAAAAAAAAATCACAATCTTCTTCAGCCAGCTTTTGCTCTGCTCTTTACTGGATAGTGTTTACAGCTGCCTTTTCTTCATTACCCTTGACCCTTCCAAAGTAAACATGCTTAGATGAGCAGGCTCTAGAAAGCTGCTATTCTGTGTAGGGCTGAGAGTTGTAACAAAATATGTCAAAGTAGCACTGTGCATTATGCACTAAATCAGCTACTCAGATCTGAGCTTTGAAAGTGATTGAAGATTAAAACAAGAATAAATTTGATGCAGGAATTCATTAGTGGTATCTAGGCAAGTAGTAGATAGGACAGGTCCTGAAAATTTGGTGCTGTATGTTGGCAGCAGTGGTGAGCTTCAGGGGAGAAGAGGATTCACCTTGTGTCAGAGAGGCAGCTTTCCTAAGCTCCTGGCCTACAGATTGCACATCACAGAATTTGTACCCAGAATTGCCCTATCTACAAAATAAAATTACAGCTCATTGGGGTGGATCTGCTGAGTCCAGTAGACATACATGGTCATTCATCAGGTTTTACATTAACTCTAGTCAAGTCCTTGGTTATTTGTGGCACTCATGATGTGTATTTCAGTTTAATTTCACCCAGAAGAGATCAACTGCATACAAAGACTGCTCTGAGATGTGAGCCAAGTGAGTAAAATGGGGATGGTTGGGAGCGAGCATCACTTTAAAGGCACACTGCTGATTCAAAATAAACTGCTAATGTACATGTACACAATAGAGACATTAAGTGCATGAATCATAGTCTTGCTGTACTAAAAGTTTTTTCTCAACTTGTCTTTCTTGTTCAATGCAGACATTCCAGAAAAGGTGGCCTGACAGCTGACACCATCAGTCAGAATATTTAAATGTCAGTTTCAAAAAAGTGAGTTTTCAAAGGAAAGTCAAGAAATCTTTTTCCTGGAGAACTGAAGTTTAAATCAGGTTAAAGCTCAATGACTGTAAGGAGCATCTACAGTGTGACTTTCTGGAGTTTGGTACATTTTAAGGTCAGAAAGAGATAACTTTATTTTCTCTGTAACATGAGCCTTAGATTTCACAGAGAGATCCTTACACAGAGCACCTTAAATACTGTTCATGCTGCAAAAGTTTTTTCTTATTTTCAGAACTCACAGTGAAAGGCAAGATATTACTCTCAAAGGGACTCTACACCTGCCATTGATTACTCTCACTACCAAATTTACATCTTGCCTGAAAGGTCCAAATTTTTGATTCACAACAATAACATGGAAATTAGCAAAATTCAAGTATTCCTGGGGTAAATTTTTGATGTAATAAATGGAGAGGCTTTAATGAAAATTACTTTGCCCACACTTTTATATTAATTGCAAATACCATAAAAGCGACTGTTTGTTTTATTAAATGCTATGTTTAGTTTCCTTGAATTTTGAAATGCAACTCCAGGACAGAAGAGCATCACCTCACTATGGATTTTTTCAAATATACATGTAAGATATGTAACAGGAAAGTCACTTCAGGGACCATCTCTCCACCTGATGGATGGTGAAGATTCCAAGCTGTTGATACTGAATACACTGCTAAAGAGTTCAGAAGCAGAAATGCCTGGAAAATTTATTTTCTTTTATGGTGAAAGCCTAGTGGCAATGTGAAGTTTGCTTCAATTCAAGGGTCTGATTCACCATTCTATGGGTTGTACAAGGACCTTTCTGAGTAGTTTCAAAAGGCACTGGAGTGGCTCCTGGAATAAACAACCTTGCAGGTAAGTGTAGGGACACTCTGTAGTCATCATATCTTCCAGCAATCACTGCAAAATAAAATAAATATACATACCCTGCTGATAGAGGCAGAATACAGTCAGTATTTCTCCTGAAATATCCATTTCAGGAAACCTACAGAGCCCTTCAGATAATGGTTTGATATAAAATAACATTGAATTCACCCTTTCAGCTATAGATCACATTGACTATTCCTGGATAGGCATGAATAAGCTTCCTGAGCAAAGCAGCCTTTTTGATTATTGTCCAGAGGTCTCAAGGATATTAATTCATTTTTTGACCTACAGCTCTTCCATGTCTAAACAACTCGTGCAGTCAGGTTGATTTGAATGCTAAAATCCCAGGAGTCTGGATGCACAAATGGCCAAATTATTGAAAATGTTTGACCTGAATATCTATTTTAGGAAAATCTTCACAATATCTAATTGCTGGTTTTATCTGTCTTCCTTCTCATCTTCTAGTTGCAAATGCATTGTTCAGTGATGCTTTGCATATTTTATTTCAAGCTTGCAGTATCTCATATTTATGTTAATATATGTCTGCACAAACAATTTAGTGGTACAGGAAAAATAGATATACAGCATAAAGATTATCTTCTAGTTAGACTTCCTAAAATATTCTGGTACAATATGTTCTGCATTGCTGTCTGGAGATACAGGAAAAGATTTACTTGAAATGTTGTTTGGTTGTAACTCAATGAACCATCCTTTGAACTTGAAATTATTAGCAGGGAGCTTTCTTACACCACCATTGCTGAAAATAGAAGTTTTTGCCTCAGATTCAATTTTTTACTATGGGTCTAAACTGGGTATCTTTTGGTCTGTAAAATTTCACCCTGAAAAGAGCCAGATTGTGGTCCTGCTAAGTGAGTTTCATGGCAGGCATGTCATAAAAAAATAAAAATTAATAAAGCAGAAATTATTATAAATTTGGTGATTTATTTTTGTTATCTTTTTAATTTTTTTCCTCAATTGGATTATTTTTTCCTTCATTTTGACTGTTATATTTATGGCTGTGGATTCATCAGATGGATAGATAGATTTTATGTAACTGCCAGGAATGGCAATTATATAGGCATTTGCATTGGAGACTTCCCCTGTGAACCTGTTTTTATAGCAGCAGCTGATCTGAGCAGATGGAAATTAGAAGCCGGAGGGATACTCTGAAAATCACACCGTGAGAAAACTCTGAAAAAGATGTAACCTGTCTTTTGGACTGTAAAATTGACTGGTGATGGCATGTGGCAGTCTGTCCTCAGCTGCCTAATTTATCCAGTCTGATTGACAATGCCATTAGATTGAGTAGATGTCCTTCATGAGGGTGTACTATTACAGCAATTTTGGAGATGGGAAGCAGCATAGAATGAAACATTTCAGCAACAGCAAAAGCTGCTGAGCTTCTCCAAGGTGATGAGATCATACCATATACCAGCATATCCATATATTTCTAACATTCAGTGTATCCATATGTGGTTACATGTATCATTATATATCCTGAAAGCCAATAGGTAACTTTTTTAGTTAATGTGTTTTGATATTATATCTGATGTGGTTGCAGTTGTCCTTCAGTCCTGTGTACAAATAAAAGAAAACCTGTCTGGTGCTTATACAAAGAATGTGCTGTCACTGTGCTTAATCTTTCAAAACACTGGAGAATTCACAAAGATCTGCACATTCCAGTTTTAGGGTGCTTGCAGCTTGTATTGTGCAAATGAAGCTGTCATTTTCAAATACACTAATTATAAAATTTATCCAGATGAGCTCAGTGTAAAAATAAAAATAGCTAATCTCCTTCTTTGATGAACACTCTGAGATGCTCTTCAAAAGTAATTTGTAGGTGAAAAACAAAGAATCTGGTGCTCACATAAGCAGGAGCAATATGGAGTTTTCTTTTTCTTCTTGTGAAAGATGAGAATAGTCAGTAATTCACAGTGATGGTTCAGCTTTGTAGCTGTTTGTAGGAGCTGGGAAGAAGCACCAAATCAGTATGCAATATCTGCATACTGAAAAGTGCATTGTACACTCACTCAAACATTTATGCCTACTAGAATTTTTTGACAACTTTAGAAAGGAGTGAGATTAAATAATCCAGTGTCGAAACCAGATTTCAAAAAGAAATAAGTATGTTGCACTCCTATTTTGCTTTTATTTGATAAGAATATTTTGATTTGTCAGCAATTTGTCCTAAGATCTGATCTAAACCTTTCAGTTGAACCCATTCCCATTTGTCCTGTCATTACATGCTCTTGTAAGGTCCTGCCTCGTCATTCCTGTACTTTTCCTGTTCCTTTTCTGCATTGTGTATGATTTAGTATTTTTGTATTTCATTTTTCTTTTCAGTTTCCTTTACTTCAAATTTCAGATACCAGAGAAATTATGGCACCAATGATATGATTTGATCTCCCTCCCTTAAATCTGTGCAAAGGATCATTCCAAATTAATAGAAGAGAATTTATAAGATAATTTAATTTTAAGACTTTTCTACCACTATGATCTGTCATATTTCCACATCAAGGTCAGGTTGTTCATTCACCTCTGACAAAGTCTGTGGCTCAGATATTTATTTACTACCCATGTTTCTTGTATGCTGGAGTGAAAATGCTGTAGTCATGTTTACTTTTGAGATTAATAGCTCCATTTTTCTTTCTATATTGGAGATTATGGTGTTTATTTAGTTTTATAATATGACAAGTGCCAATCTAAATGAGAAAGATGTTTCTAATGAATATTTAAAATCAATATATTAAAAAAAAAAAAAAAACAAAAACTGCAAAACCACTCACTTCAGGTCTGTTTGCTTCAAAAAGCATTTTGACTTTAATTCACATAATGTTTCCTATGAGGTTGAGAGTGAAGGGAGTGACTCAGAGCATGTCAATGAGATAACTAAAACTTTAATCTTGACTTTACCTACTTGAATATTGACATTAACAGTTATGTCATTGTTACTTAGTGTTTAACTTTTGCTAATGAATTAAGCTAACTTTATAGATCAGATTTTAATATCTGTAAATATCTGCTCAAAGCAGTTTTCTTCTTCAGTCCTGGCAGTGATGCTCATGCTATGTCAGAGGGGTTGGAGTGAACAGGTATAAGCACAGTCAGGATGTTTTAGTTCAGTAATTGTGTATATCAAGAGCACTGCAGATGCACATGACAGCTGATTTTCTGATGAAAACTGAACAGAGCTGTGGAGGACACCTGCAAGGACTTCCCTACACAGAAACCTCACTATTGCAATGGATGTAGGAATTGGTACAAATAAAAATTCCATGATCTGAAATTATATGCCTAATTTCAGTTCTGAACAGAGCTGTAACATCAGTGCTATTAGTATTTCCCATGTCTATGTAATGGATAAATGAATTACTTTTTTGTTTTTAAATCAAAATAATCTCTGCTCATATACTGGCAGATCTGTACAATTGTCTCCATGGGAGCTTTCCCAGTGCTGAAAGTATTCCAGGTAGCTGCTGAATGCTACTGAAATGTTCCAGTTTTCTCAAAATTAGTTGTTCTTTGTTCAGATCATCTCATAATCTGCTCAAATACAAATTAGTCTTCCAGAGAAGTAAAAATATTAAAATATTTAAGACAAAAGTAATTGTGTGCAAGTGTGAAAATCTTTCTTTTACTCTTTTTATTTTTTAAGGAATGGTATGAATGAGAAATATGAGCCTTTGCCATAAAGGGTCATGAAAAATCCTCGAGGAAATTCTCAATAGGTTCTGCAGTTTTAAAGGGAAGGCACTGTGGACTTGAATGGGCTGAAAGTTGAACTTGGTGTACAACTACTTTCTGCTCTGGGAACCTTTTATTGGACTGTGTCACTTGCACTGCCAGGCAATTGCTCTTTTACTCACTGATGGCAATCATTGCCAGTAAGAGATTAAAAGGCTGCCTAATCTTCACACTCCTGCCAGTGGCAATCAACAGAGAAAGTCCTGAAAGGTGATGCAGGGTGTATGAGCTGAATAGGGAATGGTGTGCACTTCTCAGTGCTAAGAGTGGCAAGCAGAGGGAAAAGGCACTCCACTTTGAGGGATATTAAACTGTGAGCTGCTGCAGAGTGCAGTGCTTTTGGGATGCTGCTCCTGCTGACTGCTGGTGGAATTGCTGAATTGCCAAAGCAGGAGCTGTCTTTGCCCTCAGGTAGCTGCAAACCTGCCAGGGGCTGTGGAGAGGCAGCCTGGAGTACAGGGAGAGCAGAGGCTGCTGCAGCAGCCACAGGGGCAGCTTCTACCTGACCTGATTTTAAACCACACTGGGCTCAGGGGGTTTACTGCACCCTTGGCATTTGACTTTATGTGCTGCTGTCCTCCCAGTGCGCTCCTGAGCCCTGTGATGCCATGCACATCTCCCTGTGTGCACTTCTGCAGTGACCATGGTGCACTGCCAGCTCTCCTACCTCACTGCCCAGCTGTGGCTGTGTCCTTTGGCAGGGCCACCTCAGCCCTGGGCAGATGCCTAGCTGCTTTTATTGTTGAAAGGGACAATGGAGTATCTGGAGTAGGAGCACTAGATGGCTTTGCATGAGTGCAGTCAAGGCTCTAGACTAATTCTTCAGGAGCTAACAAAAAGTAAATGCTTCCATCTGATTTACTACCAAATGATGGTAGTAAAACATTTGCTTGCAACCTCTGGCTCTATAAACTTTTATCAACCCTGAAGCCATGTAGACCTTGTAATGTATTTGTCCACTTAGCAGCAGCAGTTGATATAGGTGTTTGCTTGCAGCATGGGAGCAAAGGTTGTTGATGATGTTTCTGTGACATTCTTATATTAATCCCTTCAGGAGACATGGTGAAAGTTGGCTCCAAAACAACAGTATAATTCAAAGTGCATTTCCAGGGCAGAAGAAATGCCAGTCTGACAAGCAAATGGTGGGGTGTATGCAGCAGGATATATCTTCTGTACAAGGCAGCAAAAACAAGAAGGCTAAAATTAAATTATGAAATTCCCATTACCATCAAACTTTCCTTGTTAGACAGAGTTTTTACTATTTCATTTTTTTTCATGAAAGTGATTTATCTTGTATTCTTTATTGTGCAGAGTGCCATTTGAAGTAAATGGGTTCAGGCACTCTCTGTCTCCCTACCCCATGAGAAACAGTATTTACTGATGTGCACGACCTTGTCAGAATTTATGGTGCTGGCACAGGCAGCTGGGCTGTAACTGTAATTCTCTCCAGAGAAGGCAGAGGAGTTCAAGTGTTTGGGGTGACAGATAGGGCCATGGTGACTTTTCCTTCAGGAATAAGGAGTGGCAGCATTGTCTCCTTTACTCAGTGCAAACACTCTTGGTCTAGGTTAAAGATGATGTCATTTAGAGCTTCCTACTGTCAGTGTTTTGTTCCCTGAATTATTGTTATACTTACATGACTGTATCTTAAGCCATTGCTAACATGTGATCTTATTCTTCTCTTGGACAGCTGCCTACGTTAAGAGTAACAAAGGTTTTCTTCTGAGGATTAGAGCTCGCTGGATGCCTTACAATTTCTTTTTCTATGAAACATGTTGGTTTGTCAGAAAGCAATATGTTCTGTAGCAATATACTTTTTTGTACCTGAGAGCTTCCTACTGGGTGCCTAGTTGATCTAAGAAATCATGGGAAGAGCTGCTCTTGAACTTATTTTCTATTTATGTATTGTAGAGTTTCAGAGTCTTCTTCTGCCCTCTGTTTTTCTACAAAGGACTCAGATCTTCAAAAGATGGGGTAGTCAAGTAATTATTTTAATTTCAATAAAAAATTAAAGAAAAGAAAGGAAGTTGTAATTCCTCAAAATGGCAATAAAATTTCTCAGTTGTATTGCTGGAGGAATAAACATTTCCACCAAAAATCTGATTTAATAACCAAAATATGTTTTTTTGGTTATATGTGTGATGAACATGCCAAGTTTTTTACCAGTTGCACCATGGTAGTTGTTTCCTCTACACTCTTAAGGAACATTTCTCTATGGAGATCTTCCATCAGTACCCAGATTTTGAGTCTGAGTTAAGACCTGGGTTCACCATGACTCTGCTTTCGAAGTAATAGGGAAGGCATATAGCCTGTTCCCTCAAGGACCATCTGTTTTATAGCAATGCATTTTCCTAGATGCTGTGGTGGTCTGGAGTGTTTTCCACAGTGCCAGTGAAGAAATGGAAGCACGTGGTGGAGTCGAGGCACATCCAAAAGCCTTGGTGATAATATCACATTGCCTTCACTCCCCATGCAGCCCATTCCCAGTCTTAAACACATTAGTTGTCCCATCCCTTCCCAATCCAGCAGAGCAGTTATGCATATGCTTAAGTTAAATTGCTGCCAGTCTGATTTAAGCAGCACTTAAACCAAGCACATTCTTAAATGCTTATATGGCTGTGGAGGGATTGAAACATGTGCTTAACGTTCAGTGCATGCTAGTGTGCTTTGCTGGATGGGAACTCTAAAAATGGAAAGGGACTAAAGCTGTTTTATTTCATTGTACTAGTGTTGATTCAAATATCCTGATGGCTGTTAGAATGGGATAGCTTAGCTCAGACTGAATTTAATAGGATTGCTCCAACCTATCAACTTTTTCAAGTTAATATATATTTAAAAGTAGGAAATTCCATTGCTGGAGTGAATTTTAAAGGGCATGGTAAGCCACAGTCACTGTAGATGAAAGAATAGAATATAAAAGTAAGTTCAAAACAGTATGATTTAAGAAAATTTTATCTTGGACAATCAGGAAGGTCTGAATGTTATGATTTAAAGGGATAACACAAGAAATTGATTTGTACCTTCAGCATTAAATGAAGACTATGATTTTCATCAAGAAATTATGAAATAATGAAACTTCAGTCCTGTTTTGACTGAAAAAGTTCAGCAATACCTGAGTCAGTCATTTCCATATAAGTTTTCTTAGCATAAAATCATAGAACAAAATAATGGTTTGGTTTGGTTTGGTTTGGTTTGGTTTGGTTTGGTTTGGTTTGGTTTGGTTTGGTTTGGTTTGGTTTGGAAGACACCCTAAAGATCACCTAGTTCCAGCCTCTCTGATGTGAGCTGGGACACCTTTAATTTGAACAAGTTCCCCAGGGTCCAACTTGTCCTTTAACACTTCCAGTGATTCAGCATCCACAGCTTCTCTGGGCAACCTGTTCCTGTGCTTCACTACCCTCAAAGAAAAGAATTTCTTCCTTATATCTAATCTAAACCTACCCTTTCCGACTTGGGCACACACACACACAAATATATTATTTGTATTGTATATTATATAGATATGCATATATTATAAATATATAATATATATTACAAATATATAATATGTATATTCTTTTATAATCAAATAAAAAAACTATATTATTCACTTTGGACCCCCTGATGACATCTTCTCAAAATATATCCAAGGATTTTTACCTAAAATGTTAAACTTTAAATACTTTTCATCATTACCTAAAAATTTATATATATTTTTTTTTTATTTATTTTTTTTTTTTTTTAAGAAGCTCACTTTTCAGCTATTGTGGTTATCCTATAATTTCTTGATTTTCCTTAAGGATTTATTTCAGGATTATAGCCAAGTTTATTAAATAGGATAAAAAATAATTCTCAAACCTTTACTTTTTAACAATGCATTTCTTGTAAAGGACAAAAAGTCTACAATAAATTCTGCTTCAGAGAAGTGGGAGTCTGACAGATTTAAACAAACTTAGTGGGAGCAGTTGGCATGCTGAGTGCTAGAGCCCTCATCCAGAGGAAAGAAATTCTGGGCTGAGAGAAATGTCATTAATTTCAGCAGGGAGAAATGCAAAGTGAGAGTAACACTGCCATTTAATGGTGCTGCCCAAAAAACAGCTGAAGACCATTCCTGTGCAAAAGACCTGGATGGATAATGAGTGCCAAATTCAAAATGAAGCAGCAGGGAGCATTTCTGTGATCAAAACAAGCTTTGTGTCAATTATTATCTGGAAAAAACCCAACTATGTACATACAGTCACTTGTGGACATTTTTATTCAACTGTCTGACTGAGTTCTACACAACACCTGAGTGTGTGAAATTAGCACTACTGCTCAGAATAATAAGTATTATTTAGTAGGAGTTAATAGAGCAGGTTGATATGTCACAAAAATTCACAGAGTATTTTCATGCAATGAAGGCATTTGATTACTGTGTGTAGTGCCAGATCTGATGCCACTCAATATTTTCATCGATGGTCTAGAAGAATCATGAAGTCAAAATGAATTTTCACAATGGCACTGACATTACTACATTGCCAAATGAAGTGTGGAATGGTCATATAGCCCTCCTGATCACTTGCTAGTTTAGGTTCTTTTTGATATTAGAATTCTTGCTGCAGTTTAAAACAAATATACATACCTAGACTTAAAATGTTGGTGTTTTGTCTCAGTATCAGTGACTTTGAAAAGAAGAATAGCTTAAAAGTAGTAAAGAAAAAGCATGAACCTTGAATACTTTATTAGGGAAATACAGGTAAGATACAAATTACTCTATCAAAATGGAGGTGGCAGTCCAAGTCAATTTCATTGAGTATGAGAAATTATGAAGTTATTAGAAAATATTTTATAAAAGGTAGGAGTCCAGAGTTTTCAAAGAGAAAGAAAATACTACAGTTATGGAATTTATTAAAGAAATGGAGAACTCTTCCATGACATAATTAGATACTTAAATAAACTTAAAACTTTAGTTTAAAGTCAAATGCTTCCTCAAGATATGCCTCATCTTTTGATTACTGTTGTTAAGTACCAAAGTGAAGAAAAGTATGAATACAATAAAAAAGGTGCTGGTTTTGAGTGTCTCCACCCAGAAATTCCCCTGCTGATGTAAAAATTGCATTTCTGTGGGAAAATAATAGAAGATTGACAAATGCAGTTTGCAAATACAGTCAAGTGACATGAAACTGAGGTATAGAAAACCCCATACATCATTTTAATTGTTCTTTAGCCTTGTGTGTTGGAAAAGTAGAACATCTATGATTAAATAATAAAGGCCTGTGATAGACTTAGAGATACTCTGCAGAATATGCTTAAAATTCCTGCCCTGCTCTGTGGAAGATCAAAGCACAGTAGTAACCAGTGCTTGAGTAAATCCCTGACATACAGGCAAAACCAGCATGTTCAGTGCTCCTCCAGCATGGACTGAGATCCACACTGAGATCTATGCATTCCCTTTTGTGTGCCTCTGTCCAGGAGCTGTTCTGGGGATCCCTCAATCCCCAAAGGTAACAAAAATAAAATTACCCTTCATTTTTTGGATTTTGTGGCTGTTCCTGCAGCCTGCCTATGCAAGCTCACACAATTGCCTCTCCAAGATGTGTTTTTTCTATGCTCTGAATATAATAGACAAAGTACTTTACAGTGTTCAGCTCTGCTAGATTCTACTCTGTAGCTATTTTCTCATCAGGGAAGGATTCTTTATTCTAGAGGAGAAAAAAAATAGAAGTGATGAAACTGGAGCCAGACAGATTGAAAAGATTGAAAAAAACCCCACCATTTTTAACAGCTAGATAGACCAGATCAATAGTAAAAGAAATAAAAAAAGTGAAGAGACATCACAGGGTTCCATTTCTCATTTCTCTATTCAAGGTGTATGTCGAAACCTGAGCTTTAGTCAATGGCTTCTAATTCTTTATTAAGCACCAGTAAGTGAGCTACAGAAGGGTGATTTGGTGAGAATAATTTATGACATCCAGAGATTCAGAATAAATTATTTCATATAATAATATTTTATTTATAATATGGTCATTATTTTATAGTCAGAGCAAGCATTGAACAATAAAAATCTATTATTTCAGCTGCCATTTTCTGCCTGATAATGTCCCACCATGTCTCTGCAACTGAGATAACTTTTAATGTTCTACTCATCATCACCAAAGTAGCATTCCCCAAGAACTCTTATAAATAGTAGAAAGGTCTTCTAGTTATTTTTTTCATTACAGGACTCCAAATTTCCACTGAACAGAAAATATCAATATTTGTGTACAGTAATTATAATCTAAAAACTAACCATACAAAACTCTCTTCTTATTAAGAACCTGAAACATAATTTCCTCATAATTATATCCTTTCCTTTCAGTAGCAATAGGAATAAAAAAAAAAGAAATAAAAAAAATAAATAGTCTCAACAGAAAAACCCCAAAGCGAAATGAAAAATATATTGTACTGTAGTGCTTAAAGCATGTTCTAAGTACCTTTACCAGCTTTTGCATTTCCAATTGCAAAAACCCTTTATGTCATCATTTTTTCCATAAGTATATGGGTTCACATTTCCTTGGGGATTGATGGCCTTGGTGTTTTCAGTACCAAAGTGTCTCTAACTTAGAGAAAATCCTTGCCAACACTTTGTGAGCTCACCCTTTTTTTCATCTTTCAAATTTCAAAGGACTTGTTTAGCTCACACTTGTCATATCTTCACATTAATCTGACTGACTTATTTTCTGATACTAGGCAAACATGTTTTCTGACCAAATATGCTTATAATGTAATAATTAAAATTTCCATCAGCCTCTACAAACAATTGCAAAAGAAATCCATAAAATCATTGTTAGAAAAAAAGGGTTTTATTTTTTAAGTTCATAGAGAAATTACAAATGAGAATTCCACAAGACTAATCTCTTGTGTGTGATACCTCAGTATTTATACTGGAATCATACTCAACAGAGACTGAAACTGAAATGGCAGTCACATTTTGTGGCTTAATATATCAGGAAATGTCTTCAGTACCTTCTCTTCTAATTTCAAATTTCACAGAAACCTTTCAAAGCTAGATTTCACTGATCCTAGTCTGGGCTATAGATATCTGTAATGGAAAGCATTTTGACTATTTTTGTTCAGAAATACTGAAAATTCATTTGGACTCAGATAATAAAAATACCTTAAGTGATGGAAATTCTTTTATTTTCATTATTATTTAAGACTGTGTGAAAAGTACTGTGTGGTAGCAATGCATTTTTCAGTATTGACTGTTTGAAATCTCATATTTGGAGACATTCTAAATTTGCACATCTGAATTTATAATTCTTCCATGGATAAAATAAAATCCTGGATAGTGCTTTGGCAACATGATAAATCACTTATTTTATCACAATTAAGGTACAATATCACTTATTTAATCAAATATTCATGTTGAAGGCATTATTTGTTTTACACTGCTGCTTCTCTAATAATATCTCCAAGTAATCTTGTCTCCTCCATATAACTGGAATTCTTCATTCTGTCTTCAGTTTATTTTTCCTGAGCTATTTGATGTAGAAAAACTCAGATGTCAACGGATGTATGTGATCATATTCCTGTAGTCACAGTAAATGATTAGATATTATTTTCTTAGTGATAATATGGAAAGGTCAAAATTTTAGATGTGGAGTAAAATACTACTGTTATAACTGGAGTTGTTTGAGCAAATTACTAATACAAAGTCTAGCAAAGGGAAACTGAATACGTGATATAATTTGGCTGTCTTTATTTATTCCCACTGGGGCCTAAGAGTGCTTTTTGGTTTGACTGGTTTCATTACACCAGTTTAAAACCTATCCAGCTTCTTCTGTAGAAGCAAACAGTGCCCTCTTCTGAACATGCAGAAATAAATTTATGGAACCATAGAAACTTAGAATTTCATAAATATATAAAAGGCTAACTGAGATTATTGTGTGGTCACACACTGCTTTGAAAATGGTTTTGAGCCTGGGCCTACAGTTGCTGATTTTCAGTATTTGCTATTTAATAAAGAAATAAGTGTGACAAGCAACCATCTTTTTCCTAATTTCTTGTTTGGAAAATTTTTCTTTTGCTCACTAGGAAACCTCTTCCTCACACTCCTGCAGCTTTGAAACCACTTGAAGTCCAGCAGATCAGATTGTTTGCACATCCTAATACCTCCTACAGCTAGGAAATTTGGTCTTCCCATTAATGTGTTATTTAATATTTTTTCTGCATAAAATGCCATTCCCTCCATTGTCCCAGTGGAGACATGGCAGCAAGAAGGTCATCTTCAATAACTCTGTTTTAATCTGGATTTTAAAGAGGTTTTCCTAATAAGAGGCATAAGCTATATAACATCCTTTAGCTTTTTGCAGTTTGTTGCTTGAGGCCTGAGCTCTGTATGCTGCTCAGGGCTTGTGCATGTTTTGCTTTGAGCAGCTGGAGCTACCCAGAGTGCGTCAAGTTAAAGACAATTCTTTTCAGAATCCAACCCCTGAGAGGACTCCTGACATCTCAAAACCTTCTAGCTTGATTGCTTTTCACCCTGCAGAGCACCCATGGGATTTGCACACTTTTCCAAGCATGCCACACAGACCTTTCCTATTGATGCTCCTTGGCTTTCTGTAATGAAATATGCTGTTGAGTTCAGACAGGGAGAGAGATTTCAGTGTTGACATGGTTGGGAAGTCTTGAGACTTGTCATCTGCTACTCTGGTAGCCATAGCTTTGAAATAATAATAGAAGTTTTTAGGAGTGGAAAGATAAAAATTTATAATGGCAAACTGATGTCAGAGGTGGTAGACTCCACCAGACACAGAAAAGCTCTAATGAAGGGATTATTTGACTCTATTACAAAAGTGCAATATTTTAACACATTGTTGGAGGTCAAGGGTTCAAAACATGTTCTGAGATCCTGGGGGCAAGGATCTGTTTTGCTGTGCTTCAAAAGAAGCAAGCTGAAATTTTATTGGAACATAAAGGTGCTGTACCAAGTGGACCTAAAGGCCATCTAGCTCACTGATTCCAACAGTGGCCTGGTGTGCATGTCCATTTCAGAAACTGAGCATCTCCTTTTGACTCTTTTGTTGATATGGCAGGTGGTTCTCTCATAATCTTGGAAGAATTCTTTAACCTTTATTGTGGAAATAGACAGAAGTTGTCAAAGACAGAAATTGTGTTGTAGGCCTAAGAGAATAAGCAGTGACAGGATCAGAAGAGCAAAAGGAAAAGTTTAGGAACACAAGTTAGAGGGAAAGAAAACGAAAGTAAAAAATAGCTAAAGTCATTCTATATATTAATTTTTCTCACTTACTCAAGATCTTGTCAGTCCTTTTGTCTCAGCTCACCTTGGCAGAGCTCTTCCTCCATTGTCATGGAACTTAGGATCCCAGGCTTTTGGCTTCTCCCATTTTCAAAACTGAATTTTTTTATAAGATTTTTTCTGTGGAAAATCACACATTTATTTGTACACACACAGACATAAAGAGAATCATCTGCTGGAGTGGGGGGAAAAGCAAAATAATCTAGCAGATCTGGACAAAATTGTTTAACTATGCCTCTGTAACCCTTTACAGGAGAACACTGTGAATCTAGAGTCTCAACATTTTTTGTTTAAAAATTCTTAAAATTCAGATAAAGCAAGTATCTCTTCCCTCTTTAGTGACAGGTCCTCAAAATTCAAAAATAGTTCAAAAGAAAAATGCTGTCAGCAATTGAATTATTTTCAATTTTTTAATTGTTTAACTTTCAAATGACTAGAGGGTTGTGCTATAGATCTAAAGATCCCATTCCTGAAGATGACTCATATATAAGTAAATATAGCCCTACAAGATATCAGTTCTGAGATTTTTAATTAAAAAAAAAGGAAGAAATTACTTCCAAAAGTAAGTGTTAGTCTCATTAAATCACAATCTTAAAACTTGGGTATGTGAGCATTCTGACTACAGCCTATGACCATCTAATTAATTCTCCTGACATTAATTACAGAATCATGGAATTATTTTTTTCACACACAGGAAAAAAGAACATATTTACATAGAAAAAATAAGTTTCAGGGATAGTTCTGGCTAGGCCAACAAGTATCTATTAAGAGAAATACACCTTATCTCACCATTCATAAGTGTTCCAAAGCTTCATTTTCTTCAGTATGTAGAAAGTATAGGAAAATCACTAAAGAAATTTATCATGTGTCCCTGACCTATGATTTAAATAATAGGTACAAAGATGTACAAAGCCTCTCATTTAAAAATGTTGATAAACAGAAATAATGGATCTCTGTTAACAGAGTGAAGGCTGCATCACGTGTTAAATGATGAAGCAATTACAGATTGTTTAATGATGCAGAAACATAAGGGAGTGTAGGCAATCCTGCTCAGCCAGCTTTAATTTTGTCATTTCTTAATATCTGAGTACTTGATTTTGCAACCTTAAAATTTGTTCCACTCCTATGCCTTTTTTTTTCACTTAATGTGCATAGGAAAAGGATCTTTACCATACAGACTTGTGTCACGATTCAAAATTAGTGACAATTTTTAATGCAGTTTCTAAAGTCATTAGAAATCAAAGCTGGTTAGCATCAGAAATAAAAGATGGCCTAGAAAAGCAGGTCAGAGTTTTAATAAATAACACATATACTGTTCATCAGATAAGATGTGTCTCCAGAGGCAAATTAATAATTGTTCTGATGAACATACAATGTCTTTCCAAGCCTTTCCCCATATTGCCTTCTCACATTTAGCAGTAGGTAAGTAAGAACTGAAATTTAGTTCTTTAGAGCAGACTCCAGCTACTTCTCATGCATCACTATTCCTTGTGCCAGCTCTGCCTTGACGGAACTCACCTTTAAAAGAAAAAAAAAAGCCTGCTCCAGAGTCTGTTTTCTCATGACCTCATTTTTGCAAAAATTTATTTCTTCATAGCTCTCAAAGGCCTATGTTTTTCTCTCCACAAAGGTGGAAATTTCAGCTACTAAACTGCAGTAGCCCCTTGAGTGCAGCATGGTCCACCCACCAGTCAATCAGTAAAATACATCAATTTAACCCAGCAATTGGTACAGCCTTGATGGAACATCCACAGGCAAACAGCATGCATTCCTCTTAATACTAAAGGTCTGAATGCAACAGAGAAAAGCACTTGAAATTAGAGTGTGTTCCAACTGGTAGAAAAAGCTGGATGGGTGGAGAGACAGGCTATGCATCACTGAGGATGTCTGCTCTGTTAAAAGGCACTATTCTCTCCCAGTCTTTCAGAAAGATGTATCCCAACTCACATTAAAATAATAGTGTATTTCTCTGCTATAAGTGGGCTGTCGTTCATTTTAATTGCAGACTCTTAGGAGTCAAGTGTGTTGATGCAAAACAGGAGGAAAAAAAATCACACAGCAGAAAAATTTCAAAACCTGCAGTTTTGGTTCAAGGCATTTGTACAGGAAAACCTGAATCACAAGCTCAGGATCATGTCCTGACACCACAGTAAGGTTCAAATATAACTAACTGATAGATCAGAAAAATCTGTATTTGCCTACTGCTCTTTCCTTTTCACTCTGCTTGACATAATTTTATCCCCAGGATGTGGCCTGAATATATGCTCTTCACAATATGTACTTGCAAAATGTGAATATGTAGGGTAGAATGGAGGTTCTTTGGGCCAAGAGAAGTGAATTTATTAAAGTCAGGTTATAGAATCAGCAACTGACTTATGGAGAAATAGAGGTCTACTGGGAGATAGCAAATAGATACAGAAAAAAAAATCACTGATTTCTTAGGAATTTTTTTATATAGTTGTTAGATGAGATACATTTTCCTTGTGTATTGTATGCACATGCTAACATAAAATATTTGAAATTAGTGCTTTAGCTGAAATTGCATGTGCATAACAGTCTGGTTTAAATTACCACACACAGATGATGACTAGAATCTTCCACTAAATATAGCAATATTTAATTTTCAGTTTTATGGAGGTCTCTATTTAGCTCCCTGCTTCTCTCTGGTGAGACACTGTCAGAAGTCCTGCATCCAGCTCTGGCATCTACAGTGCAAGAGAAAACACGGATCTGCTGGAGGGGTCAGAGGGCAGCAGCACCTCTCCTGTGATGACAGGCAGAAAGAGCTGGGAGTTTTCAGCCTGGAGAGGAGAAAGCTCTGGGGAGATTTTATGGTAGCTTTCAGTAGTTAAAGGGGGCTTATTAAAATGATGGAAACAAGAATCTTATCAGCACCTGTTGTGATTGGACAAGGGACCACAGTTTTAAACTATAAGAATGTCAATATAAGGGTTGTATTCAGATATTTTCAGCTGCTTGCTACTGCTTCTTCCCATCAAATTAACATATATGATTAATGGTTCTCTTGTTCACCTTACAGATCTTTGAGAGTAATTTAAATGCCTTCTTCCTGTCTGTGTTTTCCTGATGAGCCTACAGAAGGTGTATTTGAAGACAGAGGAAAAAAATTACGTATATATACATTCACATGGAAAGTGCAATGGAATTGACAATTGCTCTTTTTGGATTGTGGATATTCTAATTATGACCCAGATGAAGGACCAAATGTCTCAGAAAATCTGCATCATGTCTCAGAGTCTACTTGGAAAGTTTTTAAACAGTTTTATCCCTGTTTGGTGAAAGCAAATTCCTTCATTATAAAATTATATGTCAGAGAATGAGTGCCTTCATGTGGTGCCACAGTAAGAAATGCAATAGTGTCTGACAGAGGCTACAGGGTAGTACTTGTATAGGCAGGGAGACAAAAAAAATCAGCTTCCTAGGAAAATGGACCTGAAGAAAAACTAAAGTGCTTTTGCAGAAAGTTGTAAAAATCCTGCAGCCTAATGCTTGGAAAGCACAGACTTCTCTGAAGCACTGTGAATGTCAAAGTTCTCCTTCTGTTCCATGTTGTAGCTGTTTGTAACAATTAAAACTAACAATAATATATCACAAAAACTTGTGCAACAATATTTATTGCTGTTCTACATAGTTATATTTCCAGAAGGCCAATCCTGGTATGTCTTGCTGCTGTAAAAACGTAACCATTGTTTTATTATCCCCGTTACAAAACATCCTTCATTATTTATAGAGATTGTGTTTGCAAAGACAAATAACTTCTGTTATTTCCAGAAGCAATAACAAAGTGCTAACACTTTTTGTTAACAACCAATTCCTTCCTTACCCCCTGAGCTTGCTGCATGCTCATCTAATCGTGGGGTTTCATAGAAGTTTGACAGACTGCCCTGTTATATTTATTACCTGTCTTAGGTTAAGGATGGTTTTTTGTCCACTTCCATTTTCCACTCCAATTATGGTAGTAATAAAGTGATTCTTGAAATTAATTTAGTCCTGTGTTTTGGGTGTAATTTTTTAAGCAGATACAAAAATACTTATGTTAGTATGTGGACTATTTTAGTAGAATACATCATCTTGTGAGTGATCACAGTGATCACACTTATTCAAAAATCAGTGATGGGGGCTAATATTTAAACTGTTGCTTTTATCAGACAAGCATTCAGAGGAGTTCTTTGATGTATATTACACAATGATTATTCCTATTATAAAGCATTATTTCTTAATGACTTTGCATAACTTAGGCACTAATGCTGTGAAGCTAATTTTCAAGCTTTTAAGCACTCATTCTGTGATTTATATATACTTATAAGCCTCAGGGAGGGGCTTCTGCACAGTATTCCAATAATCTCTATAAAAAACGACATCAAAATTTGTCAGTCTAGTGTGGAAACAACAGAAAAGCCATGCAAGAATCCAAGAATACAGTGAGCAGAATAACAGTGAGAAACATATTTCCTTTCTAGGGAAAGACAAGTGGAAGCTGAAAAAAAAGGGTTTGAAACAAACAGGGACCTGGATGGTGTCTAAGGTTTACTTCATCTTGTGTCTTTAAAATAAAATGAACATTTCTACATCAGGAGCCTAGTTTATGCTTTGAGCCACTGCTAAGTGCATGAAGGATTGCATTATTCAGTGAGAGCAAAGTAAATATTAATTTGCACGAAGACTGTATTTTAGGCAAGGCATCAACAGAGCAGAACAAGTTGAATTTTACAGCAATTAGAAAACATAGCAAGTCTACAGTGATGAAATGTGAATTTTTCAGTGGACTTCAGAAAAAGGTTCATGCACAATGTACAACAAAGCCAGTCTTGACAGCCATAGTTGACAGTAAATCTAATGAATGGGAATTGGATCATAAGGCTGGATTTGGCTTTAGCTTTGTTATGACTTTGCTGTGTATATGATAGGGAAGAGAACAGGGATAATGAGGTTTTATCCTGTTTTCATCTTTGCAGAACTCAGAACAAATGACTGCATCTCTGGTTGTATTTTGTCATATCAGTATAAAATTATTGTGAATTAAGACATGAAGATAACGACTGTAAGTCGTTTTTCTTGTCAATGAATACCTGTTGTGTTTGATGGCGTCTACTTGAAAATCAGTTCCCCTCTTTTCCTATTTATGTGTGATGGATGTACCCAACCCTCATTTAAATGCTGTTCTAGCAATAGAAATGGACTGAACAGTGACATTGACTTGTTCCATGTTTTGCTTTGGAATTTTCAAACTTGTCTGCATAATCCAAAGTAGAATCCACATAACTTCTGAAGAATGAGCTGCAGTTAAGCAACAATGCTTCATTTCAACACTCTGAGCTAAGGTCTGTACAGCATCTTATCAAATTAGCAAGATTCTTTTATAGAAGTCTATGTTTTTCAGTTGTTGAAGGCAGCAATAATTCAAACTGGTATGTTTATGTCATTAAATCATTGGTCTGAACCTAAAACCAGAAAAATGCATTAATACTGTGCAGTCCTAAACATATAAGGTGAGACTTATCAGACTGAGAAGAGAGTTTTGCTGTTGCTATTTAGGTGCCACTGTCTCTCTACAGCATTTTACCAGGGACTGTGAGTGTGGCAGATTGAACCAGTAGTTGTACAAGATCTATCCTTACATTTCCCATTTTCATGAGTTTAAGGGTATCCTCATCTTCTACTCCAGGGAAAAAGTTACATTTGAGAAATCTTCAGGTCCCATTTTTTTTACCTTGCTCATGTATTATGAGCTCCTGTAGGTGGACAGTGTAAATACCCAAGGTTCCACAGTTGTGACAAGCAAGTAATGGCAGATAAACAGGTGCTAACACAATAAATGTTGGAAGTATTAAACCAGGTCAGAGTGTTTATTAAGTTATGTGAGATCTAAAAATGTTGAATTATTTTCCCCATGGGATGTTTGACTTAGAATCGGGGAAAAAAGGGAAATTAAGATTCAGTGTAAAAGAAACATTCTTCCTGACAACAGAGAGCCTACAAGACAGGCTGTGTATTTGGTAAAAGTTCTGGTGAAAAGGCATCATTTTGTGATTCTCAGCCTTGACTTTAGCTTGTATTTTAAGGATCTAACCATCTACTTCTAAACAAACAGGAAAAGAAATTAAAAAACCCAAAAAAAAAGCAAACATAAAAAACTCAGCCAACAAACAAACAAACAAAATCCAACCAACCAACCAACCAAGAACCACAACCCCAAAAAACCAACAAAAATTCCAAAACAAACAAAAAATTCCAGCAAAACTTCTAGGGATTTACAGTGAAATAAGGCACAGTACACTCTCAAGACTACTCTTTTGCCAAATTTTCTAAACAAGAAAATACAAGGGATTTTTAGAAATTATGTTAGAATAATGAATTGAGACTTTAAAAATGCAGAGGAGGCAATTCAATTACTGAAGGCTTGGAAACCATTAAAAAAAATATGTCAATCTTATACCAAGAGAAAATAGAGGATTCCTTTAAAGTTTGAATAGAATCCTTTGGGGTTTAATTGCAAATCATCTCACCTAGAATACAATGAAGGTTTATTTGGGAAATGTTCCTAGTATTGAGTCATTTGGACTATTCACTTAAAATGTCTGGAACATTACACAGTAATTTCCAACATTTAAAAGTTATGACCTGCAGCTATTTTAAAACCAGTCTTGTTAAGATCTTATTTTCCTTTTTATACTTGACATAACTAGAGGCAAAAACTGTAATTGAATCCTATGTATCTTTGTGGGGGGAAGAGGGTGTGTGTGACTAGGGGGTTAAATAAAGGTTATGCTGTACCAGCTTCACTCCTGCAAGAAAATGTGGATTTTTCTAATGAGTGCTCAGCATGGTCTAGTGAGAATTTTCGATTCCTAACCACTTACACTGCACTTTGTGACCAAAACAAACCTTACAGACTGGAGTGTAAAAAAAGATAATTTGCTGAAAAAAGCCACAAGAGATATTAGAAGAAAAAAAAAAAGAATAGCTGCTGCCTCTTTCCCAGCTGTTCATCTATACCATGCTGTTGCAAACCAAAGATCTGTCTTTCTCTAATATTCCAAAACAATTTGTGAATCTCAATTCAACAGAATTGTACAGGCTAATGTTTTACAGCTATCTCTACTTTTTATATTTTCAGTGCTCCCTTTAACACTTCTGTGTGTCACAACTGTTATACAGTTAGCATGAAAACAGCTTTCATAGTGTAGAAATTTAACATCTCCATTTGGGGTTTTTCTCATTATAAACTCAACTTTATTTTCTCCTTTTTTGCCCTATAATTTTTTGTTTATACACACTGAAAATAAACATTTAGCATGATGTTGACTGCACTTAGGACTGCTAGGGTGAAGCTTTATTCTCTGCAAAGCCAACCATTAGGAATTACAGCAATTACAGTCATGATTTTTTATATGCTTTTGACTCAGTTCTATCTAAAAATTTTAGGGCTGCTTTGCTACAAGCAGAGATCATGACTGCCATCAGATTTGTTTTCACTTTTCAAAATGTCTCTTTTCAGACAAACTAATTAAACTCTAATTTAAACACCCAGTGTCATTTCCCTCTTTCTCAAAACAAGTTTCTCAGATAGTCAGTTGTGTCCTGATAAATTCCACTATGTCAATGGAAGAACACAGAGCTGCTTTTGTACTTCCAAGCTGGTTTCTGTCTTCTGCATTTGTCCCTGGAATACAAGAGCAAGTTTTACTTAATAGAGAGCACTAGAATGTCAGGAATTGCTTGCTTTGTATTGGGAAACATCTTGAATTTTCGATCTATAAACTATCTTGGTTATTTGTGTCAATTGTTGCCTTCATCTTCCAATAATCCATTGCTCTGCATTTAGGAATATTCATGGAATAGAGGTGCTATCCTATGCAAAGAAGAGAAAATTTAACCTGTAATTTATAAAATTAATAATACTTGGATATTAATCCAATATCTTAATAGAAATGACAAATAAGTTTTAGGAATATAGATAACTGAGTAAAACAAATACTTGCTTCCTAATCTTTTAACACGTAGACACCTTGTGAACAAAATAGCCTTGTATCTAATATGCCATTTAGAGTGACACATTTAAAAGTGGAGTTTGCAGGATGTCAGCAAGAATTTGAGATTATTGAGTTTTCTCCTCATGTTTCATGAACATGTTCTCTCTGACACCTTCTGCAAAGACAGAATTAATTTCTTGAACCCCTTCCAAATATTCTTCTTTCTGTCCTCTGTTCCTCAGCATCATAGACCTAAACTACTGTTATTTTTGGAGACATCTCTACCACGTATAATGCTCTAGGATTCCTAAAACGTTCTTTTCTACAACAATGGATAGGAAATAAAAAGAGAAATCCTATGCAACTGTGTTTCCTGCTGATTGATGCTTTTGTCCATCTAACTTTCAGAGGCTGATAAGCAGCAAGAGCTGATTCTGCAGTCTGTATTTTGTATTAGTTTTTTTATACCATTTTGTTATCCTTCTCATGCATAGCATATTGCCTTAAAGGATCATTTCAGTACATGTTCAGAAGTTACACTTCTGATTTTTAGGGACAATGAATATGGCTGTTTCTTTATATTAGTTAAGTAACCTGCCATAAAAGAATACACACACACACACACACACACACATATATATATATGTATATATATATAAACAAATCATAGTTTGTGCAAAAATATGTTATTTTTGTAAAGCATATTTTCTGTGTGGAAAAGGCTGCTCTTTTTCCCTGCCCCTTAGCTACTGGATAGCCCATTAACATGCAAGGCACAGATTCTTGGAATAAAAGAACATGAAATTGCTTACCATTTTGATATACCACATGAAAGAAAAATCAACTATAATCTAAGGATCCACTGTCACAGATTGAGCTGAAATATTCCATGCTTCATTTAAACATTTTGATTTCTATGTTAAAAATTAATATATCACTTTATTCTTAGTAACAAGCCATGTTTTAGCAAAATATAACATTAACTGTCAATATACCAGCACTCATAAGATATGGCGATATGGCTTAACAATTCTTCTGCCAATTTAATCTATATTTTTCATTTAATATACAAATACATAAAGTGTTCTAATTTCTAGGTTCCAGGAATGACCAAAAATCAAGAAAAATGTCTTCCCTTCCCTTCCCTTCCCTTCCCTTCCCTTCCCTTCCCTTCCTTCCCTTCCTTCCCTTCCCTTCCCTTCCCTTCCCTTCCCTTCCCTTCCCTTCCCTTCCCTTCCCTTCCCTTCCCTTCCCTTCCCTTCCCTTCCCTTCCCTTCCCTTCCCTTCCCTTCCCTTCCCTTCCCTTCCCTTCCCTTCCCTTCCCTTCCCTTCCCTTCCCTTCCCTCCCTTCCCTTCCCTTCCCTTCCCTTCCCTTCCCTTCCCTTCCCTTCCCTTCCCTTCCCTTCCCTTCCCTTCCCTTCCCTTCCCTTCCCTTCCCTTCCCTTCCCTTCCTTTCCCTTTCTTAAAGTTGAGAGCCATTTCATTAAAAAAACCCAAAAGTAGTTGGTCTGGTTTGCTAGAGAAAGCAGACAATGGATAAAATTATGTAGTGCGTAGAGATTGTTTTTATGCAAATTTTAAAGAGGTGATTTATACCACCCAAGTCTGTAATTCTTGCTTTATTTTATGTTATTTTATTTATTTTATTTTATTTTATTTAACAAAATATTTAATGCATATTTCATGTAGAATTCACAGGTAAAAGGTGATGCAAAAAATTAGCTGTATGACCTGATTTTTCAAAATTCTCTTAGGCACAGAGTAATATCTGTGGTGGCATCTGCATGCTTCAGAGAATCTTGTCATGGAAGAATTTTCGATATGCCAGTAACTCTGAATTTATGGGCTAGTTATATTATTCACATTGGTAAATTTTCTGAGAGCATTCAGTAGTGTCACAAAGCCCAAATAAGGGTCTGTTGTCTTCTGAGCTTTTGGAATGTGTGCTTGAGGTGCAGTTTTTCCTGGTTTTTCATTTGGAGTTTTTAAATATTTTATTATTAATTTTATTTTTCCTAAGTGCTTATACTGTAAAGTATGCAGTGACAAAAAATAACTACAAGCATTCTAGACACAGAAAAGGAGAACAGATATGTATCAGGTGTTTTGAGCTCTTCTCCTATGAAAATATACACTGGAAATACTGCTGTTTAAGTCTGGTTTGTTGGTTTGTTTGGTTGTAGGGAGTTTAGCTATTCATTGAGTGAGGACCAGGGCTGAGATGGGTCATAGCCAACACACACCTAAATGCAGCATGTGGCACATAGGCCAAAAGCCCTGAGACTCAGCCATGATCTTCTGAATTCAAAGGGGATATATTGTGTATCACCTAGTGGTTAAACAATAATACATCTGAAAAACACATGGTGAAGGATTAAAATTACTTTTCAAGATTTTCCAAACAGCTTTGTTTTTAAAGGCTGGTTATAGGAGACACTTGTCAAGAAATCAGATTAGGCAGAATTTCACAACCTCATTCTTCCAATATTTTCCTCACAATTAGTGTAGAACATGAGTTGCTCCTTCCTGGATTTTTTCTTTAGACCTTTCACTTTATTTGATGGTCTCTCTGTTGAGAATTTATCTTTCATTAGCTTTTAAGTCTCCAGCTGCCATAAACTGTCCTAGTCTTTTGGGGCATGTTGATCTTTATTCCAGCATTGTCTAACTCACTTGAAGGCTTATCATCAGCATTTCTTTGAAGGAACTGTATCTAGTTTAATATCTGGAGGTTAGACAACACACCACAGACCCTTTCATCTCATCAACCGAGTCTTAAACCAATATTATCACTGTTTTGCTCTTACATTTGTGCATTTTCATTAGCTTAGATGCATGAGACAAACTTTAAAACAGTCACTAAATGTGGTTTGTTCACTCTTCTTCAAATTCTCATCTCTATTTTGATAAAAGGCATGAGCATTGTAAAAATTAATAAGGTCAAAATGGAATGAATCTTCATTAACATAACACTACCCATCTGATGTGACACACAGACATCTTTTTCACTGGATTTTTGAGTGGTTTTTAAGTGCCAAACACAAGACACCTCTTTCTCCATTAAGCAGTCAGCATTAATGGAATATGTGTTTTGTTTTTTAAGTGACTCTGCTTTAAAAACAAAGGCCCATGTGGGAAATCCTGACAGAGTCACCTTGCTTTAGATTGTATAATGTACTTAACTAACTTGGAATTAAAAATAAAAACAAGTGTGTGGGGCTAAGACTTTAGGTGCTTGTTTAATTTGGAGGAAAGTAACGAATGGCTCAGTAATGTCATTACTCTCAGGACAAAATTTGCTCAATGAACTGATTCACAAGAGAAAAGAACAGAGGTGAAAAAGTGCAAAGCAGGGATGAGGGAGATTATTTTTGTTGCCTTGCTCTTCTGTCAGAAAAGTATTTCAGTGTTTTTGCCAGTTTATTTCTCATGGAACAAAGAATAGCATACGTCCTACTCACTCTATAATATCTTCTGTGCTATTTGCCAAGTTTCCTTTCTAAAGCAGCTCAAATAAAATATGATTATCCTTTATTATTTTAGAAGAATGAATGCACACTTCTGCTGACACTGCTTTGATCCCCAGCTGATGGATGAGTTACCTCTCCATCTTCTGCAAAACCCCATGTCTCCCAGATGGTCAGAGCATTGGTAGGAATCACATACAATGATTGAACAAAACCATGCTTTTAGGTTCTTTGCCTGATACATGCATAGATCATGTTCTTGTTAATGTGAACTGCTCTTACTCTTTGAATACGTGTTGACTAAGACCTGAAAATAACATAATGTTACATATTTATTTTAAAAGCACCAACCAATAATTTATTCCTTGATTCAAATGTAATCGACACTCTGTCTCTGGATCTCTTTGTTTTTTTCCAGGTCAAAGATATTGCAAAATTGACATGATATGTTGAGGCAAACAAAAAAGGATTTGCAGTTGTTAGCCTTGTCTCAACCCATATCCTTCTTTGCAGCTTCCTCATTACTATGAGAACTAAAATAATTCTTATTCCACCTTACTATTTCTACATAAATATGTGCATTTCATGTCTGTTCCCACACTTGGCTTTCTCTTTGCTGAGCTAAATAAGCCAATCTCTCCCATCATCCTTGACCAGAAAAAAATCTCTGTTCTCTTATACATATAATATTGCTTTCTGAATCTCATCAGACTTGAGTTCAATTTTCTTGAGCATGAACGCCCAGAAAATATCTCAGAAATAATTTTAAATATTTTCCTACCTGTGCTAGTCTGTGAAGAATCAGAACTTGAATCATGGTGATCTGTTGTTATATATGTATAAGAATACATAGCATCAAAACCTAAACATGGACTGTATGTTTTACCTTCAAAACTAGGACTTTGCATTTAGAAGAAGTGGGATCCAGTGACTACCAAAAGGAAGCAGTACTGTCTAATTTTAGTAGTACCTGTCTGAAATAGTAAAGGTGCTGATCTTTTCCTGCTGAGAATAGCACTGTATAAGCTAATGAACAATAAGGAAATAAAGAATAAGGAAAATTCTGATGCAGGCTCATCACTACCTGATGCAAAAAAATCTGCTTTTATCCCCAGAAGACAGCCTTTGTAATGTCAGTAGTTACTCTTGCACTGTAATCCCAAAAAGGGAGCCCATAAAAGATGACTTTGAAATGAGATCCTTTGCTCCATTATTGTGAGCTACTGTGATACCTGCCCTGACTGTAAAATACTTTGCAAACCTTAGAACTTAAAAAACTTGCCTTCTTAATGTTGATAGAAACTGTTTTGACACAATGAAGAAACTCTCCCACTAAGCATATCTGGAATTGGAAAATATGAGAAATATTTCCATAAGGGAAAACAATCCTTTAATGCTGGGAAAGTCCAGATTCTGAAATTGCTGTGATGCATGTGACTGTCACACAGATGAGTTTCCTGGGGCAGAGAGAGGTGGGGGAAAGTGTTAATCCAGCATGTTCTCCATTTCTCCAGTAATCATTCATTGCTGAGTTTGCCACAATCCTCTATTTGCAGTAATGATGCTTTTCTATCCTAAGGTTGGTATGGGCACAATGCCTTACAGGTTGCTAAGAAATATAATATTTGAGAGTGATATTTTGTAGAAAGAACCAACCAGCTAATGAAATCCTCTCACTTGATATATTAGATTGAATTGTAAATGTTTTAGTTATTCCTACCCTCAAAAAGAACCCACCAACAGCTAGCATTTTCTCAGTAAAATATGAGATGAACATTAAGTAAGAGTTTGATCTTGCTTGTTCAACATCTTCCCCCTATACCTAAAGGTAAGAAAAAAGACTGTATAGAAACTTGATTCAGTCAACCTTGAAATGGTCATAGTTGGACTAGATGATCACACAGGTCCTTTCCAACTGAACTACTCTATTCTATTCTGCTCTGCTCTGTTGCTCTTTCTTCTATTGTATTCTATTTTAACTCACACACCTAAGGCACATACCTGAGGAGGTATGAGATGCCTTTCACAAGTGCTACTGTCTCCTATTCCCAAGATTACAAAAGGGCAAGTAGACAACTGTAGTAGGTTGGATATTTCAGCTTTACACAGCTCACTTCATGATAAATAAATTCCATGCTATATACTCAGACTGGGCAATGTATATTTTTAGTTCTTATTTTCAACTATATTTTTATTTTTGCAATAGCAAGAACAGGAAATGTAAAAATGAAGGAACTGGAAAATTTGTTTGTAGGAATTCTGTATCAGATCCTTTGTGTGTAATTTTAAACAAAAAAAAAGCTAGGAACTTCATGCTTTTGTTATGGTAAGTTTAACCCTTTGTTAAGACTTTGGGGACTTAGAGAAAAATGTTTCAAAATTTTTTTCCCACAACATAAGCAAACCAATTGTGAATAATACCTTACTGCATAATTACTTATAGTAAAAAATATTATAACGTGTCTGAGACAAAAACAACAACCAAAGAACATCATCATCTGTTGCCTTCTGAGCTGAGCTCTCATTACAGTACATAGAGCATTCTTAATTATGCAAAATCTGTACTAAGAATCCCTCAAGAAAAATTTGCTGGCAGAAACAAGTTGTTTATGCTTTATATCCCCCTTTCTTAGGTAAAACAGTTATTTATTTTAATTTAGAATTAATTGCTTTGCTTATGTTCTGAGTCCAATTTCTCTTCAGAGAAATGTGCTTATAAACAAAAGCCATCTTTCTGATTCAACCACTGCCACTGATGATTAGGTCTGTTTTTCCCAAAACAATAAAGGCTAGAAATAACATTTCAGTATTATTTATTTTATAATATATTTTAAAATACGGAAATTTGAAAATTAGGCCTCAGGTGGTGGGAAAATCATGGCTCCCTGAACAAGATGCTGGGTCAGAAACCTGACCTCCTGAGTCCTAACCTACTCAGTCACTGATTATAAACCATCAGGGCTGGAGATTAGTTTAAGAAAATTTAAGAGTTGGAAACTCTAAAACAAGTCAACTCCCCTTATTTTCAACAAATCTGCTTCCACTAATAAGGAACAAATCCAAGTAGGCATAAGTGAAAAAAATAAGAATTCACTAACAAGTGAAACAGCAAGGGCAAAAATCTCAGTAAATAATCACCAGATACAAAATTTCTAAATCTCACAAACCCCACAGGATAAAACAAAGCCAAAATGGCTTAGCAACCCCTTCCACACACAAGATTCACAGCTGAGCATGTGGCCTGAAAGACAAAGTGAAGGTGGTGTCAACCTTCCCTGCCCCGTCTTATCTCTCTGGCAGCTGGAGCTCCATTGAGAAGGTGACTGGTATTCTCTGGATCCAGAGCTGGAGCTCACGGAGCTCCTTGCAGCAGGAGGTGGCAGAAGCAGACAGCTGGAGTACCTTGGACACCCCACCTTGTTTTTCACACTTTGTGTTCCTCAGGGGTCAGGGTTAGGACCAGCGTGTTTGCTATCTTTGCTGGTGACATGGGCAGTGGGATTTCTTGCACCCTCACTGAGGTCACTGATCACACCAAGCTGTTCACACTGAAGGGATGGGATGCCATCCAGAGGGACCCTGAGAGGTGGCACTGTCTGAACCTCATGGAGTTCAACAAGGCTAAGAGCAAGATCCTGCTCCTGGGTCAGCACAATCCAAGCACAAGTACAGGCTGATCAGAGAGTGGATCAAGAGCAGCTATGAGCAGAAAAACTTTCATTCCACTCATTCCATTAATCCTACTAATTTTGCATACACGACTTTCTTCCTCTCAAAACCCATATTCTGCTTATTGGGCCTTTTAAAACACACAGCCATGGGGGCACCATCTTCACTTTTGTATTCTTTGAAATTAGAATTCCTAGAAATGTTGTGGCAATCTGACTTAGACCATATTAAAATAACATTTTAAATGGTGGAGCGTTCACCTTTACTTAGATTATCTAGTTACCACTTTGGGATGTCATCTGCAGTTCTAGGATATTGTTCAAGAAGCTGATCTTAAGAAATTACCTGCTACAAAATTCAACCTACATTTATCAAGTCTGACAAAAAAATAACCCTGTATTTTTTTTGGAATTGCTTCAGGAAATTCTGATCCTCGGAGAAAACATGGGCAATTTTCAAAGTGTTGAAAATTGGATTTCCAAAAGCAAGATAAATGAAGTGGTAAAAAACCCCAAGAACATAAAGACCAATATCCTTTTTCTTCCTTACAATATTTCTTTAAATTCATAGGCTTTACTACAAATAAAGCATTAGGTATATATTTCTCTTTCATATAAAGTTGGGTATTGTTGTATAAGTAGTTTTATGTCTCTACTTTGTCTCCAAAACTGAGTGATTTTGTTAGACTGTATTTAAGTAGTTGTCCTAAGAAGATACTATAGTAAATTTACATCTGATTTTTTCCCAGCACTCAGAAAATATAACTTTCCAAGGAAGATATGTTTAAAAAAATCCCCCACATAATTTTTAAGGATGTTACTTCATTTAGCTTTAAGTTTGCTGACTTAGCGAGTGTTTATATCTTGAAAGTACACTAAAAGAAAGGAAAACCTCTCATCATTGTCTAAATATCTGAGATAATATTTCAGTAGATAATTTCTCTTTAAACTTTTTTCTTCCATCACTACTCTTTCAACACTTTGCTGCAATTTATGCCTGTGAGACAAAAGCTCATCAGCTTGGCATTTTTTCTTTCTTCTTGCAAACATGGTGCTCCAAAGTGGTAGTGAAAAATGTATGGAATTTATGAAAATCCTATCTACCTTCTTTCTCTTTGGCTATTTTAATACCTTATTCAGCATGAATGAAAACTTGACTTTCATTCTTGCATTGTAAGATTTATCTTTCTTCTATTTTTTTTTTTTTTTTTTTTTTTGACAAGAGGTCATCCAACAACTTCCCATCCTGTGTTCTCACACCGAGTAGAAAGCTGTCTTTGGCAGATATTAACTAGCCTGCTTTGGTGATACAGCACACAAGAGATCCATTAGTTTATCCAGAAGACCTTTGCAACCTCTCACAAAATTTAAAAATAAAAAAAAATATTTCCCAATATCTAATCTTGTTTTCATATAAAATAGAGTTATCTTTTTGCCTTGCATTTCCATACAGAAATTCATAACTGCTTTCTCCAGGACTTCTCTTTTTCCCATACAGAAAGGATACTGTCAGTTTTCATACCAGTAAGGCAAAAAAGGTGTGGAATAATCTCATGATAAAATGAAAGGCAAGGCTTTATTCTAGAAATATTACAGCTAATAAAACCAAGCAATTAATTTAGTTAATGGAAACTGTTTTATGAAACCTGTGGAAAAGGATGTATCCCCTAGACATTTGTGTGTTGCATATTATAAATTATATATTTTATATTATATATTTTATATATTTGTGCATCTAAGTTGGGGCAACCCTGCTCATATATACAAACTGGGGAATGAGAGGCTGGAGAGCAGCCCCATGGAAAGGGACCTGGAGGTTCTGGTCAGTGGCAAGCTGAACACAAGTCAGCAGTGCCCTGGAAGCCAGGAGTGCCAAAAGTGTCCTGGGGTGCATCAGCATCACAGCCAGGCAAGGGAGGGAATTGTCCTGATCTGCTCTGAGCTGGGGTGGCCTCACTTTGACTTCTGGGGGAGTTTTGGGTGCCACAAAGTGAAAACAAACAAACATTAAACTATTAGAGACTGTCCAAAGGAGGGCAACAAAGATGTGAAGGGTCAGGAGGGTCCTCTGGTATGAGGAGGCAGACTGAGGTCACTTGGGCTGCTCAGTCTGGAGAAGAGGAGAAGGGAGACCTCATTGCAGTTACAAATTCTTTGTGAGGGAAAGTGGAAGGGCAGGCACTGATCTCTTCTCTGTGGTGACCAGTGGGAGGACCTGAGAAAATGGCCTAAGTTGTGTTGGGGAAGGTTTAGGTTAGATATTAGGAAAAGTTTCTTCACCCAGAGAGTGGCTGGGTACTGGGAAAAGCTCCCCAGGGAAGTGGTCACAGCACTGACAGAGTTCCAGAAAGCATTTGGACAATACTCTCAGGCACATGGTGTGAATATTGGGGATGGTGCTATGCTGGATTGGGAGCTGGAGTCAATGATCCTTGTGAGTCCCTTCAAATTCAACTTATTCTGTGAGTCTGTGATCATTAGATATTCTCTAATCACCCAGCATGATAGGTAGGTGTTGCACATTTAGTATTGGCCAAATCACCAGTGCACCCACTGGAATTATTCACTCATTTTTTTGCTGTGAGATAAGATTAGGACAAAGGCAAAACAGGCTCGAACTTTAAAGGGTACAAGGAAAACCTGCAACATGAATTGGTACATTGGCTGGGAAATTTCAAATTGGCAAACCAAAACCACTACACAAAATTGGTACTTCTGCTTGGTTGAACCAAAACCATGACATCAGGGTAGAGCATTTACATGCTGCTGTAGTATTAAATAAAGGTAAGTATTTGTACATTTTTTTTAGCACAAATGTTTTGCTTTTCATCTTTAAGGTGCTCAAAAGTAGAGGAATCTGCTGCCACTGCTAACTTGCAGGCTGTTTCCAATATGTTATAGGATAGACCAGGCTGCCAGCCGTTTGCATGAATGGAATTTTCAGTAAATAAGTCACCTGAAAACAAGATATCAGTGTTGGCTCATGAGCTGTAGCCTGTGTTGTGAGTCCTTTCCTGTAGATAAACCAGTTCTATGACTTTCCCAACCTTCTCCTTGCTGCCTGAGCACATAAGTGTAATATTTCCTGAGCCATTGCTCTGCCCTAGGTCAAGCCCACTGGGAAGAAGTTAATGGATGTTATAACAATTCAACCTCATAGTGCTTGTGTGAAGTCATGCTAATTGTCTTTTCAGGATCATAAAAGGTCCCCTATCCACCAGAATCCAGTGAAACCCCAAAACCCATACCTAAATGTGATATTATGGTATTTTGCATTCAAGCCTTAAGCTTCAATATATACTAAGAAATCAATTTTGAACATCATCTCTCTTTGTCCCCAGAACCAGGTGATAAATTGCACTAAAATCTTGCACAGTTACTCCTCATGCAGCTTTCTCTTAGTCACATATGACAATCTACTGTAAGATAGATGTTTAAAATCTAACTTGCGCAAAATTACTTTAAGTTTTGTCCACAAAATAATTGACTTTTTCCTCTACTCCTCAACCTACAAGATCTGAAATTGTGAGTGTTGTTCTACAAATTGAAAGGTCTAGACCAGGAAGCACTTGAATTTTATTCCCATTTCCTACTTTCATTTCAATACACCATAATCATATGAAGAATTACCAAGGTTGAACCAATCCTTTCTGTAGATAACTGTGGGGTTTTTTTTAATATTTGCTCCTTGGAAAGTTAAAGTCCCACTTGAAATTCAGGAAATATATACAAATATTTTAGGAAGGTAGGGTTATTCTGAGGAATAAATAAATATTGTGTTTAGATGATGGTGTTTATATTTTTCAGCTCTCAGAAATAATACATTTATGATTTCTTCTGTGGTTTCCCACTACCCATACATATCTCTTATGTCAGGATGTTTTTTCTTCACTGTTTGAATTGTGATCTATTGTTCAGGTCTGTCAATTTCTGGAGATATATCCAAATAATTTGATTTCTAATGCAAAAGAGAATATGATGGAATTGCCCATGCCTACATTATTTCTTCATAGTGGTGTTGCCTTATTGCTGTGCAAATTCTTGGACTTCATATACCATTAATTTCAACTCACTTTCTTAATCAAAATTCTAAGAGGCAGAAAGTCTTAAAGAGAAAATGGTCCCAGTAAAGCAGAAGAAATGTTACTACACCTTCCCTTACCCTGAGGCAGGTAGGCACTAAAGTTATTTTTTCTTAAAACTCTTAACTGTTGTAAAAAATGTGAGTTCTTGTTTTTCCCCCAAATGCATTTTAGAAGAGAGCAATGAATGAACAAGTTTTAAGGGGTTTGCTTCAATAAACGTAATGGGTGATGAGTTCCTGTCCTCAGATATCACCTCCCATCAAGCCCTGTATACTACACATAGGAAGGTCAATTGACACAATTCTTAAAGCAGCATTTTTCAGCAAATTGTCCTGTCAAATGGGGAAATTTTATTCAAGCCTGCAAATGTGATAAGCCTGTCTCTCCACCTCTGCTTTGAGAGGTCATTTTGATTAGTATAGGCAAAATAGGAAGGTGCCTGGAGTCTTTTGGCTTCTAATAACCAAGTGGCCTGATTTTTCTGAAGTGTAAAGCATGTACAGATTCTGCTAGACTCAATGAGAGCAGCAGGCATCACAGGTTCCTGACAATCAGACCAGGCATTTCCTCACTTCATTCTCTCCTCTCCCTTCCCTCACAGCTCTTTTCTTGCATGGAAAATATAATGGCCTTTTGGACAAAGAACCTGCATTCATGATCCAGTAAATATAAGAATTTTCTTTTCAAGGTTGTACACTGAGAAAGCTATTAAAGTTTCCTTTCAATTAATCAAAACTGAATTATGTTTCAGACAACATACCAAGTGGATCAGAGACCCCTTACAGCCAGCTGGCAATGGGGGCAAAACTATTTAACAGCACAGAGTTCTGTGTGGTTAAATTCATTATGAATTATCCATAAAACATTCACACTCAAATTTAGCCTATGAAACTAAGGTTCGCAGCTCTGTTCTAAAATTATACAGGATTGTCATCAAATTACCTTTCCCAGGAAATGAAAATTTCACTGTAATATTCAGCCAAGTTGTTGCTCAAGAAGGATGAGAGGATGGAAACAAGAGCTTAGAAGGAGAAGAAAAAATTGCAGCTCTCTTATATGCAAACATTTTTTTAACAAAGCAAATTTAGAATTAATTGTTATTATTTTAGATACAAAAGTGCATCACAAGCTTGGAACGATTTATACTGAATCAGAAACTTTTTAGTTGAAGAAAAATAGGGGTTTAATTAGTCTAGAACAGTTTAAGCATTGTATTCCATTTCTATAGAAATACTTGCATATTTACTCACACATGAGAGTTGAAAATCTGTATGTAAATTTTACATGTATTTTTATACCTTGCACATGCAAACATTTGTATCCAAAGATGACCAAACCTACACTAAGGTTCATATTTTTCTAACATCATCCATTGAAATAATTTTAGCAATATAAAACTGTATGTAGTCATAGCAGAGATTTCAAAGTATGAACTCAAAAACATTTGCCATTTTAAAAAACCATTCAGTTTCTCTGTGCAATGGATTTATGACCTTGCATTTATTAGTTTAATTCTTTCATCCACCTCTTTTCCCTTTATAATAATTTCATATTTCAGATGTACTCTGTCAGAATGTATAAACTTTTTCAAAAATTATTTAGAAACAAATGATTGAATAAGAAGCCAATGTAACAGAAAAAAATGGTTGTATACAGATATTTTGGGCATGTGAATAGCCCAGAGCAAAAGGAGATCAGTCTTGTTTACATTTCTTCCAAAGAATAATAGGAATGAAGGACAACAGTGGCAGAGGAGGACAGCCAAGAGAAAACAACTGCATTAGGAGTTGTTGTTATACATTTTACACAGATTCATTGATGATGCTTTTAGGAACAGTTCAATTTTATCAAGACTTTTAAATCACCTACAGAATGGAATAGGAAACAAACTGCATCAAGGTTTGCTTGAGGTGGTTTATGAGGGAATTGCTCAGAGAAAGGCTACCACAGGATTTTTTAACTTCAGTGGGAAAAGGGGGGTTTAGCATGTCTTGATATGAAGGCATTTCAGTGTTGACAAGTATCAGTGTAAGAAGAGTAGTTCAGAAATTGGATGAGATGGTAAATAATTTAAAGCACAATGTACTATTATGTACTACAACAACTCTAAAAAATCTTGATAAACTGGACCTTTACTTAAAATGTCAGAGTAATCTAAAAAATCAATAATCTGTCAAAGGTATACAGTGTGACTGATTGTTTTATTGAAAAAAATATTTTCAGATCAGGCTTGAGAGCAGATAAAAGTGGACAGATGTGGGCAGGAGACACATCAGAACCAATAAAAATCTACTTAGTTGAATAGAAATTGAAACATACAGTGTATTATTGAATATGCATTGTTGTGAAAAATTTAAAATAATTTTATGGATTAAAAGATGACAAGATACGATTTATTGTATAAAGAAAAGAGAAAAAGAGGAAAAAAAATCCAGTGAATATTTTCTATCCCTTACAAGGTAATCAACCAAAAAGTTGTAGAAGAATAACAAATTGAAGAGTTTGAAGATATCTTCTCACATTTTCTTTGTGTACTACAAGAATGAGGGACAGATGAAGAAGAAAAAAAGAGCTTTCTAGAGTGGGACAAAAACTACTGACTTCTCGAGAAAGTCAACTCTTCCAAGGTCTGCTTAAGCAGGGACAACTGCAGCAGGTTGACTGGGACAATGTACAGCCTTTGAGTATGTCCACAGATGGAGATTCCATTACTTCTCTGACCAACCTGTTCTACTATTCAATCACCCTCACCTTAAAATAAGGTTTTCTGTGTTTAGATGCAATTAAAAATGCTGATAATCAATAATCTGAATTAGGACAATTTCTTCTTGTGGAATCAGGCTTAATGTCCCAAGGGAAAAGAACTGAGACCACCCATGATAATCTATTCACCGATTCCAATTTTATAGATTCAGAATATTCATAATAAGAACACAACTGCAAAACAATTTTGTAGGATGAAGGAAAAAAGAACAAACTCATGTTTGTGTATTGTTGTCTTCTTCCAAGGAGAGTGCTCATCTACAATTGGTTAAATTCCTTTATCATTTTTGTGCTTCTTTAAAAAATGCATCATTTTCCTGTGTGTTAAGGAAATTCTGTCTCCAGATCCTCTGAGATGCACGTTATAGAGAACACGCTACTAGCATTCTACTGGCTTCAGACAGTTTATTAAGGCCAAAAGGGCCTGCTTAAATTAGGTCAGAACAAGTCCATCATGTAAAATAAGGAGCAGGAAAGTCCAGACACACCAAGGAGTTTGCAGCACCAGACTACCTTGCAGTATTTTGCAGAGAATTAATTAGGTAAGTTTTGCTGTATGAGGCAGAGGAGATCAGACATAGCACCAGTCTGTTTGGGAGCCTTGTCAATGTCCTCAGAGGGTCAATTTCTCCGTGCATCAAATCCAGCAATCAGCATGGATTTGTGACCAAGACACATCAGCCAAGCTAAGTGGGTTTTCTATACTATGTAATTTCACATTTTTGATAGTAATGAGGAATATGACAAACCATAAAGGAAAATATATTAAACATATGACAAGAAAAATCCTTCCCTGTGTCCCTTGATGAACTGAGAAAGAGATGGTAGAAGGAAATTTGACAAGTTGAGAACTCACAGACATATGACTACCTTATATCTTTGTAATTGTGTTCAAGGAAGGCTGGAACAGATAGTAGTGTGTGACTTTCAAATCAAGGGGGCCCAGACCGTTTCAGACTTTATTCTCCTCCTGTTTCAGTTTCCGAGGTTGGAGATGTATCTGGCTGGCTCTAATGTTCACACAGTGCATGCATTGGACCTTGTTTGAGTTGTCATGGGTGTCTAAACCTGAGCTACCTGGGCTGTGTAGCCATACCTATGTATGTGCAGGGATGGGAGAGGGACAAGGTAGAGCAATGCTTACAGATATTCAATTTCACTCCAAAGGACATAAAAAGATAAGCTTGTGCTATTTCTAAAGTAGCCTTCACATAATTAGGTAGCATAGATAATGTAATTTCTTTTATCTATAGGCACTTTTCAGTAGAAAGTACACACATGCATCAGCTTCCATCCTCTCTACTCCCTTAAATATCTGGTTTGGCTTTCCACTTACTTTTTCAGCTTAATAACATGTGAAGCTTGACATGTCAAGAGCATAAGCTCCAATGAAATGCATGTAAGGGTTTATATTTCAAAGCAATCAAGCATAGACAAAGAAGCAAACAAGTCCTTGATAAGACTTTCCAAAGTTACTGGCTACTGAACTCCTAAGCCTTTCTTAGGTGGTATTTGTACCTTCTGGTATTCAAAAATGGTCTCCAACTTTAAGCAAGGTTGCACCATAAAAATGTCTGATTTATAAGTGGTTTTAACAGAATCCTGTAGGTATTTGACAGGAAGGTTTCAGAAAATAATTGCTTAGCCTTAGAAGAGATCCTATTGGGAGTTGCTTAGCTTAACATATTCCTAAAAAAGTATTTATGACAATGGGAAAAGTTCAGATGCAGAGCTGTTCAGACTATTATGCTGCTATTGAGAACCGTTTTTTGCTGTTTCCAGGGATACCAGAATTAGACTCAACCAATATATATTCATTTAAAATCCAGATTTGTCATGAGTATTAGGTAATTTCCCATCAAAAATGAAGGCTGAGTATCAGAATTGTAATTTGAGAGCTGCTAATGGATTCACATTTTACTGAATTGGAGAACTAGCATGTTGGATCTGAGTGTTTTGTAAGCAAGTTCACCATTTTTCAACAGAACCATTTAAAAAAAAGTGAAGTTCTTCTAAAAAAATGAAAGGAAGGAAACTAAAAATCTATTGAAGAGACATATTTTTTTCCTAAAAAAGCTTGAGAGGGAATTTGGACTTTTTTGGTCTTCAATATAACTGGGCTATAGAGCAAACTGAAAACAAGCAAACAAGCAAACCAAAAAAAAAAAACAAAAACAAACCAAACCAAACCAAAATGAAGGCACAAAAGCTGTCCCAAATGGGTTAAATTGCCAACTGAATTTTAAGCACAATTCCTGGTGAAGCTTTAGTGTGTGTTTGAGGTAATGTCTTGCATAGTCCAAATCATGCCTTCTGTTTATAGACTCTGAAACTCTGAGTTACCCATGGTATTTTGAAAACAAATACTTTATATCCCAGTGACCATCCACCTCTGCACCACAAGACATTAAGCAAACCATGTAATCTGTATAATGTGAAAACCTGCTCAGAAGCACCAGGAAATGTAGCCATTTGGACTCAGAGATCCTGATTATGACACCATTGTAGTTTGCTTGGCACTAGCAATGGAAATACTCCCTGTTTGCCTCCCAGCTGGGCCAAAACACTCTCTCCAACACGAATTAGGAGCCTTGCTGAGGTAGTGCTGGCAAGGCACTTTTCAGACCCTCTGGTAGAAAGTCTGTTCTGAATGCTGTGCTCCATTGATATACAGATTATAAAGCATATTTGTCAGATGGTGGCAGGTTTTGATCTATGGCCTAAAAGTAATCAGATTGCAGAATATTTTTCAGGGGCAAGTCTTCAAGAGAAATTACTCTCGATGGAGCACATTAGACAAGCAACCCATTTTTACATGTTAATTTACATGCTGAAGAATAATATAAATGTTAAAACCCTAGATGACTTTGGAGCAGGAGAAAAATGTTCCCTTGTACTCCCTCCTGATCTAAACTTATGTATAGCCTCAGTACTTACTACTTTCTCAGAGCTGTGGCATTTCTTGGGCTTCCATCATTCTCTCTAAATAAAAATTCTAGGGCACAGAGAGGAGACTAATTCAGGTGATTGCTTAAGGCACGTTGCTTCTCAGCTAAAAACTGCCAAAATCAGCCAATTACAAATTACTTGAAGTAACAACAGATGTTATACCTTCAATGTTATGAATGCCCTTTCCAAAATTCTGTATTTTTAAATGAGAAAAACCCCACCCCACACCAATGTAAGTCCCCAGAGCAATTAACTGGACTGCAGAGTGAATGACTGATTCTGCAGCTTGGTTGAAATGACATCCCTAATTGTCTGTGGATTGGAAGGATAAAGGTCTATAGTAACACATCTGCTGCAGATAAAAGATCCTTAAAGAACTGTGCTTTAAATATCTGATAGTGTTTTGAATGAAAGATTTAATGGCCATTTTCACACTAATACAATCACATCAGAAGGGAAAAACAGACATAATTTCCCTAATTATATCTGCCAAAAAAGCTGAAGAAATTCTATTTGCATTACAGAAGTAAGAGAATATAAGTGTATCTACGAGCAGCTGGCTAAAACTTTCAGATGGCAAATTATGCATAGACACTAAAATGAGTTTTTACATGTCATGCTGTGATGAAGGGAATGTCTTCCAGCTGGGAGGTAATCAGAATAGCTGGTAAACTTTATCATGGTGTTATGATGTAAAATTTTTCATTGTATCACTGCATCAATAATTTGAAAATATTACTATTTCTTTTTTAATAGCCAGCTTCCTCTGCTGGGCTCTGTGCGCTAAAGGCATAATTACTAGATATCCCTGAGATTCCAGAGATTCTCTGAATCCAGTCTTTTATTTCTCTATTATGCTACTTCATTACCTTACTTTACTCCTAACAATATTGCTTTAAAAATTAGGCATAGGGAGTTCAAGCTCGTTGACGTTAAACAGATTGGTATTTATTCTTAACTTAGATTCTATGTTTTAAATGTTTCAGATTTATGAAAGAAATAATTAAATTCAGAGCAAATTTAAATATTAATCAAATGTGAATTTAAAGTTTACTGAATAACTGCTACAATCTACCCTATCTCTCCCCTTCATTCCTCTTAGCTTTCATTTTTATGACTTATGTAATTTTCTTTACTTTCTGACCACCTGCTGACTCAGCTACTGACACACTTTTAATTTAAATGAGATCTTTCACTGACATTAGTGGGAGGCAGAGGTGCAAAGTGAGTTCCTTGAACCAGGAAGAATACAGAACAAGACAGAGACAGGATTAGCAATTATGAGTACCTGATTATATAGGTTAGATAAGTGCTTAGCTCATTCAGATTCAGTAATTCTTTCTTTAACTGCTTTAACCTGCGGGTCTATTGTAATTGCCTGGTGATTTCTACAATGAATGAGTAAGCTTATTCAATAAAATAAGAAAAAAATCAGACACTTGGAGGACACAGTGATGAAAGTACATGTAGAAATATATATAACACACACATACATATACATATCTCCTTTCCTGGGGATGTGTATATATGTAGGTATAGTTTTTCTAGTGTTACTCCTACTTGGGCTTCTTGTAATCAGTGTAAGAAACAGGATATTGGCCTAACTGCACTCCTGCTCTGCAACTGTGTGGCTATGCTTTGGTTCATAAGTTTTCTTCAAACTCTGGCATAATTTATTTTATTTTATGACAGTGTTCCCATATCATGTTCTATTCTATATGCCCATAGAAATTATTTTCACCTACTTACCAGGCTGATGATTATGACATATATGAGTCTCTGACTCTATCTGTTCATAAGTTTTCAAAGTTCTGCATCTGTTACTTTGTTTTGGGACTCAATTACTCTTAGTTGCCATTATTTTAAGTCATGTGTTTTCCTCATTATCTTTTACAATTTTCTTCATTATTTTGTTCTCACCAACTTCATTTATCACGGCCTTATGAGCTCTTAAATTTGTATTTTTTTTGTCAAATCCTTCATCAGAACTAGCCACTATCATAATTTTTAAAAGATGTTAGCAGAAAGAATCCCTTTTAAAAAAAAAATTCGACTAAATTCTGTGACAAGTCTACTGTCAGACGTGTTATGACTACTTTAAAAATAACTGGTTTACTATTATACACTATCACAAGGAAGATTCAATAGATATGATTTCAGAACTTTGATTTTTACGGACCTGGTTTTGAAAAGCTGCCATAAATAAGAATCATACCAACAGATTAAGCCTTTGAGATCAGTTAGCAACTGTAAAAAAGAGTTCACTTGTCAAGCTGACACCGTGCCAGCCACAGAGAATGATAGTGTATGAATTAATAAGCAAAATGTTTACCTGGTTATACAGATAGCTCAATTTAGAGTTTGATCTGTCATTGCATGTCAGCATTTTAAAACAGCCAAATAATAAATAGTAAAAATGAAAGAAAAAGCATAATTTGTCTTGAATACTGGGATGTATATACATTTTAATAACCATCTGGAAAATAAATTATAAGTAGCAAAACCTGCCGCAAAGCTCAGCAAATGAAATTTGGTGCTTTTATCAATTTTTATCAATTTTATCAACTTCCAATTGAGTCAGCATTGTGCTAGCAAGCAAGTTATTCTCATCTTTCTAAAATTAATTCCCTTGTGAAGAAAACATGAGTTCAGGAGATGTACCTGATTAAATATGGTTGCATTTTCACATCTGCCCTGGATTTTGGAGGGGCTTTTCTGAAGTCAGTAAATAGGCAAGCCTCTGACCATTTCTTTCTTACTGGCAAAAAATGTGCAATCCATGGAGCTTATTATGTTGTGTCCCGGGTCACAAAGGAGTGCTATGATGAATATGAAGACACTTTAAAACCACCAGAGCAATCTCTTACTTTCTCTATTATTTGACTGAATAAATCAGGTGAGTTTTACCACACTTGTGTGCATTTTGTGTGCTTCAGTTTGATTGCATATTTTAATAAGACCTCACCATTGCAATAATCCCACTGAAAATGCCATTGGTTTTCCAAAGCTGTTGGAAAACAGCATTGAGGCATATTCTTAGTCAATGGCAGTTGATTGGTTCAGCTGTCTTTATGAGAAGCATTTATTTATAAGTTAACAGCTGGACTCTCCAGAAGCTGATCTGCACCTGTAGTGCCTCCTACATACATGCCCTCTTGGTAAATCAATTTCATTGGATTTCAACGAAGAGCAAAACTAAACTTGAAACCAAAATGGAATAGAGGTTTTGCAAGGACTGCCCAGAAATTATTCAGGTCCTTTCCAGTACCATCACCTTGGCATAATGAAATCACTGATAAGATAAAAATGAATTGTATAAAATGTTGGCAAAGCCACAAGCTAATCTCGTCCCCTCCTAGAACTTTTTCCATTCTTCCCTGGAAATGTGTTTGCCCTTATCTTCAGCTTCTATGGTGACTCGTGGAAAGAAGCTGAGTCTAATCATGACTGAGAATTTCCTTATTTAATTAGTTTTGAAATCCCAAATGGACCAGGAGTTTCAGTGAGATTTCATTAGGAAAGTTTTGTACAGCTTTTAGTGGCTATATTTGTAGGGAGCAGTGGAGGCATTGGAAGGGAGAAAGGAGGCATTTAATGGTTCCACCTGTTAGTGTGCACAAGATTGCATGATTATCCATTTACAACAGCCAAAATGGAAACAGCTGTCCTAGAACAATTTAGAACTTTATCCTCCACTTAACTACACAAATAAATAAAAATCCATTTCCAAAGCAAATTATTCTGGATACCAGCTAAAGGTATTTAACAAGTTATTTACATTTTTACTAAGGCTTTGAAGCATTCACATTCATTCATATTTTTTATCTTAGAAATAATTGCATGAGATTGGATGTATACAAAAGCTGTGAGACACAAACAGTGCAGGAAGGCATCTCCAGCACAACTGGGTGCAACTACCTAAATGCAGTTCAGCAATCAGCTTCCCTTGTTGCTGCTTTTCTAAGAGTCTGGATAAGAGACTGCCTGTGGTTGATGCCATGGTGCTTTGTAATGTGTCTCTGTCTGAGTATCTTTAAAGACACTGCAAAAAATATTATTTGGAATGCCTTGAGCTAGTACAGCCTGTCTACAGCCTGAAACAACAGCTGTCTCATGTATTTTAAAATTGCTGTCTCTACTGGTTTCCTCCCAGCATGAAAAGAAAATTTCAAACATTAAAAGCCTTTTGGTACACACAGATTTTGTGCTTTTTTTTTTTTGCCTGAAGTGCAATGCATTATGCTTTGAATTTAATCCCAAGGATTCTGCTGTCTAAAGCAACAATGTGCATTTGGGGAGAGGCACTTTTCTGAAGATGCAGAATGGATCGACACAATGACCCATGACTTTTCTGAGAGTGTCACAGGACTTTTGAAACCAGCATGGATAATCCAAATATTTTAGCAGTAAGAAATCTGCAACAGCTTTCTTTTCTTAAAAACCATGTGCTATCCAAATGCCTCAGCAGCACTTCTGTGGCAAGATGGGTGAATTCTCTTACCCCAAGCTATTAAGGAACAGCTGCTTCAATAAAAGATTTGAGGAACTCCCCAAGTCTCCATTCTCTCTTCTGCTCCCCACAGAGTGCGAAGGCATAGAGGATTTATTTGAAGCTGTGCTGTTTTCAGACTTCTTGAAAAGCCAAGGGAATTCTGTATAGGTACTCTATTTCCATATGAACTAATTATTTTATCCAACTGTCTGACTTTTCTCTCCAGACAATTTTTCATTAGTTCTATTTGATAAAGTCACTCAGTTGTCCATATTGTATTTTCAGCACCTCCCCTTCATCATGTTCCATGGTCTACTTTTTCCAATTTGAAAGTTCTTCATCTCCTAGGGAGATCCCATGTAGTTTAAAAAGGTTTGAACAGGTTTATCAGCTCTTTCCTCAGCAAGGATGTTTATAGAGTTATCTTCCTGCACACAAGTTCCCATGAAACTTTTTAAAATGAATTATTATAATACAGTTATAATTTAACCTTAAAATAAATTATTAATTATTTAATAAAAATAACTTATTTTAATAATTTATTATTTGTAATTATATTTCTTTATTAACTAAAACTGAAATTAGGTAACAGGTTAAAAATGTTTTAAGGAGATCCTGTAGGTAGAATGAAGCACACATGCACAGAAATGTTTGAGTCTTCAGTCATGAAGAATTCATAGAGAAATGGGGAAAATATTGTCTTCCAGAAAAAGAGGTAGGGTGGCCTTTTTAATGTTGAAATAATCTACTTAAAAATAGTAATAACAATAATAATCTCTTGAAAAAAATAAATTATTTTCAAATATCATTTAGTGATTTTCTTGCTTTGAATTATTTGGTAATTTGTGGTGATATGCAGCTCACTCCTGGCTTTTCAGAATAAGACTAGGGGCATTCCTGAATTTGTTTAATGCTACTTTTCCATACTGAGTTACTCAAACACTTGATGTCTTTTTCTATCTGGGGTACTTCATTACATTGCAGAGTGATAACATAAAAGCAAACCAAGCCCTCATCCTTGTTTTGTAATGCAGCACAAAAATAATATGAAGTATGGTTTAGGTCAGGTATATGATATTAAATATGATGTCCCTTAAAAGCCTAGGGGGTTTAAATCACTGTAATAGTACACATTGTAATGGCTATGATGCTGTGTGAGAAATGATCAGTGCTTCTCCTGCCTGTAATGCAGAAGAAAAATTTCCACACTGGTGATGTGCTATGAACATGGTGAGCCCATAATTTATCACATCCATTGTGGTCATTCCTCTTAATTCTTAGTCAGAGTTTAATGAGCACAAAGCACACAGAACTGGTGAAAAGGACATTGAAATGTTATCTAGGGGGACTTGCTTATTTTCTGTACTCTTGTCTAATCCTCCTTTCAACTATAAGGTATTTTGTAAGTTCATAATTATGTTAAAATAAATAATAAAATGTTGTTAAATGTTAATTAAGAAAAGAGAATGACTTGAACTTTTAAATCAGTTCAGTGATTTTCCCCCCATCTGTTGTTCTAATTCACTTGATTATAATTTTGAATTTCAGTGAATTGACACTACTAGTCATCACACTAGTTTTTTCAGTCATAATAAAGAGAAGCAGTTCGAGGTCTCCATCAATTACCACAGGACAACTGCATCATAGCTGAACTGAGATCACAGTTGCAGTGCAAAATCCACAGATAAATAAATACACACATACATACATATTTACATACTTACATATATACACACATGAATAAAACTTAAGAGTAAATTCAGAGTCATGCTAAAAATTAAAAACTTCCTATCTGGTTCAAGAAATCCTTTGACACTAGTTTGTAGAATGAGCTGCATTTACTGCAGGTTGCACGTTGCATGATCACAACTACAGTACTGTCACTAAAAATACATGAAGGCTGGACATAAAAGCAATAAGGATTAAGCAATAACAAAAGAGAGGAGGTACAGATTTGCCCTGCCATTGCCATATCACACAAGCTACCATGCTGTGTCAGATGATGTGAGATTTATGTTCTTTGAAGAGGTCAATAAAAGCCTTATGAGCATTCTGCTTGAATAAGTCTTTTCTAGAATCCACAGCAGAACTGTGTTAAAGAATCTTTCAAAGATATTAGCAGAGTATATCTAAATGAAAATACTTCAATCTTCCAAATAGGAGGTAGAAATCATATATTAGCTGTATTTATTTACTCCTGGATATTTGTTGAATGAATGAGACTGCCAGAAGTGTACTGCAAACTTCCCATTAATTCTTGCTCAGTTTTCTCATAGCTGCAGAAGCTTGGCTTTTTTTTTATAAACTGCAATATGAAGAATTCAAATCATGTACTTTGATGTTTTTCAGAATATGAAGTTTTACCAAATATTCCATATGAGATGGCACTGGAAATAGAGGGTAGTGTGCAATTATACTGTGTCATGCATTTTCCTAAAATAAATAACAGCTGGCCACTTATCCTATTATCTGGTCTTATTATTTTCAGTGAAAAAATTATTTCATTGCATATTTACCACTGGCTATCTTAGAAGGCCAAGGTTCTCCTATTCTCTGACAAACCATCACTGAAGCAGAAAACACAAATCAGAATTTGTTTTTCAAAGAAATAATATAATGAGGAAATAAAATGATCATAGGTTTGATTGAAAGCTTATTGGCTTAAGGAAAATGTTGCTATAAGTAATTCTAAAACTATAGAAAATCAATCTATTTGGATCGTTAAACCTGGACCGAAAATAAATTACTCAATTCCATATCCAAAGGAAGAACTGCAATATCATCTCCTGTGTGAGCATTTATGCTCTGCTATTGCCATATAGTGAGCTATAGGAATTCAAGAGAATGGATCTGTGTCTTGTAAAACATTAAAAATCAGTGATGGGTAGTGAGGAGTAGTTTTCTTAGAATGTTAACCAAGCTTACAATCCTATTAATAATTGCTAGTTAATATTGCTTTCTTGGCTTACTGTTCAATCAGTGCTGTATCTGTATTTCAGCCATGGTACTACCTTTTCTGGGCAGAATTTTATTCTCAAATTCTAGTTAAGATAAAAAATGTGCTTCATTTTAGATATAAGTATACCTGTGAACCATGATAAAGAACTAAAACTTCAGAAGACAGGTGCAATACAGTGAAGGACAAATCTGCAAGTTTACTTTGCCTGACCATATTATTGCATTTAAGTCTTGTCTTGAAATTTGTGTTTCTATTATTAGTTATTTCCAAATATTTCAACTAAAACTTCCATAAAATAGCATTACTTTTTGAAGTGGGCTTTTGCTACACATGCTTTGTCTTTGAACACTAAATCTAACACTGTCTAATCTAATCTGTCTGACAGAGACTGTGTAACCAGCATCATAACTTCTCATCTTTATTGATTTGGTGTACATGACTAAAAAGCTATCTTTGCTACTTTTATGAACTGTTGGAATTTTTTACTGTGTTTTGACCACACTTCATAAATTTTTTTTTTTGCAGTTCTCTGATGGAAATTTCTGACTCAAATTGTCTTTAAACAACTTCAAATGTTTTGGTTTTTTTAATTCTCCCCCACAGAAATGCCCATCTGTATGATTGGTAGTGACATGATATGGTGCTAGTAATGTTACTTACTATCCAGGAGTCAGGAGCATCACCATATGTATGGATGTTTCATATCTACTCCACCTACCCAGAATTCTTTTTTTTCTCTTCCATGCTAGTAGATGATTTGTGAAACATATAGAAATAAGCAATGTATACAGAATCAAACATGAAAACAGTAACTCAGGCTATTAGATTTAGAAGGAGGTGAGAGATAAGAACAAGACACAGATTAATGACCCAAATTATATATGCAGTCTGTGCCTTGCAAAGCTTTAAAGCTCCTAACTTAAAAATACATATTTTATGTGTTCCAATTGCATTCTCTTTAGGAGTCTTAATAGAATTTTCTCTGGTTTGGAGGCAGAATTTGTTTCCCAGCAAATGGGACTTGTTTCCCCACTGCTCTGCACATCAGAAGGGAATTTGGTCTCTTGGACTGCAGGTGGAAATACAGTTTCTTAACTGAACTGAGTGAAGGAAAAGTCGTTTGCATCATAGATCACCTACAGTTCCTGTTCAAAGTGAGTCATGCTGGACTCATCCTTCAGACTATCCACGGGTGATATACAACAAATACTTCACTAGTATTGCTAGCTCACAAAGAAAATCTTGCTGTTACTGCTAGAACACCAACAGCCAGTTTCTAACTAAATTTCTTGTGCTAGAAGAGTACATTCTTCCACCACATTTTCTCCAGATGTTACTGAAACCACTTATGGGAGAGAAATCAGTAAGGGTAAAATAAGGGTAAAAAAAATCTTGACTGTATCTTTTATGTAAATTCAACCTTCATATCATAATTTGTTTGAAGTTATGTAAAACTTGTCAAAGAGCCAAGCTTGTTCCAATGGCTGATAATTTCCTTCTCTGGTTATTAGATTACTGTATTTACACTAATTTCTCATTCTCCTAATGTAATGCCTTTTCTTGACAGATCACCCACCATCACTTCATTTTCTCTGCTGGGAAAACTGTGCCAGTCTATCCCTCTTCAATGAAGGAGCCATATATCATAAGATTTTTAATCCTGATATGCATCAGATTTGATTATCCTGTGGTTCTGAAAATACACTGCTGTAAGAAATTAAGCATTTTATAAATTTTATAAAAGCTACTACTTTCTTTTTAAATAATCTTTTGACTTTCCTTATATTTTTTCCAGGTAGATGAACAATAGTGCATTAAATACCATGTGCAGAATTTGAGTGGACACAATAAATTCAGATGCACTTTAAGATCTTGATAACCTTCCCCTTGAAAAGTTATCTTACAATACTTATAATTGAGATGTACAATTCAACCATAAATCCAAAGAGGCTTTGCAGTCTCCATGATTGGAAATATTCGCAATTTACTGAGATAATGTGCCCTGTCTAGCACTGAATTTAGTCCTTTTCTGAGATGGTGCTTGGGGAAGATGATCTTTTGAGCTGCTCCCCAACATAAACTATTCTATGGAACTCTAATTTTTTAATCTTGTTATATGGGGAAGCTTTAGTCAAATTGCATTTCCAGATGAAACTTCTATTGTTCAAACAGTTTGCAAACAAGGAATTCAACACCCAGCTCATCTGTTCAGAATATATCAGGTTTTAATGAAAGTACTCCAGTTATAAGGATATGTTCTTTGTATCTATACATGACTTCTAAATTTTGCTGGTTTAATCATTCAGAGTATTTAATATTTAGGATTTAAATTCCTGCTTTGGACTGAAAAATGTTAAACAATGCCTTGAGATAAAGTTATTAACAGATTGAAAAAACAGTATAATGAATAACACATGGAAGTCCCTCAGTGTATAATTTTGACTAATCCTTGTGAAATAATTACAATTTCATAGAATACAAGTAAAAAGTGAAAGATATGAAATAATAATATAAAAGGGAACATGTTTATTAATCATTGCTTGGTTTAGATAACCTTTGGGTAAATATGCATTTAAATTACTGAGAGCTTTCCCTGAATAAATTCTTGGAAAATTCCTGTAGAATTTTGCTTAGAAGCCTAAAATGAGAAGAAAAGCATTAAGGGAAGAAAAGAGAGACAGAATTTCTTGTTAAGGGCTGAGAAAGAGAGTTGAGATTTAGACATCTAGTAATCTTATTTTAATTTCTTTTTACATCCAGCAAAGGAATGTGGTGAAGAAAACTTTTATTTTTATGTCACTGAAAAGAAGTTTACATCATTTTCATTTTCAAATGCTGATTAATAATTTAAAAATTATTCTTGAATTCTGAGAACAAGCTCCAACTGATATTGAGAGATGACTTTCGTTGCATTCTCCATTAATTTGACAGCTGAGTATTGGAAAAGCCAAGGGAGACAAAAGTGCTTTCTCTTAGGAGCCAAAATCACCTATTCTATGGCAACTTTATGATGCTGAATTGTATTTCCAAGCATCTGTTTAGCCCAGAAATAAGTTCTTCACTTTAAAACTAGATCCAACACTAGAGGCTGAAGGGAGGGGGGAGTGGAGCCATGCAGTTTGTGTTGCACAAGCTTCGCTCTCACTCCCGGGAATTCCTCGCTCCAGGTGTGCCCTGCCTGCAGCACGGACAGTGGGACAGCTCTCCACTGCTTTTTGTTAGGGTTTTTATAGATAGCTGAGGCAGAGAAGTTCCCTGGACTGTGGGGTATTTTTCTTTTTCATGGAACTGATCAGCCCTGCTCTGGACTGAAAACCCAGAAGAACAGCAGGAGCTCACACCTGTGTCCCACCAGGGCTGGGATGTGGCATTTCCCAGCAGGAGGGACTGAGAGAGACTGTGTGAGCTAAACTACACCCCATGACAGGACTTTCTGAATTTGTCATATATTCAGAAGAGTGAGAAGTTTTATTGTTTAATATTATTAATTTTCCTCATGTTTGTGAGTACTTTGCTTGTTAAATAAACCATTTTTTCCACTTTTCTCCAAGGAGACTATTCTCCAGAACCGGTTAGGAAATCTGAAATCTGCTGCTGAAATCTGCTTTTTAGATGAGACCACTTCAGAAGTTTCATCCCAAAATTTGCCCTAAACCAGGACACCACCCCAGGATCTACTTCAAGAGCAGGCGACGCAGAGCTGCCAGACTTTTACGAGCCTCAGGCTCGGGACATGTCAGATCAGTGGAACACACTGAGTGTCTTGAGTGAATCTCTGATTCTGGCTCTTTGTGGCTTCAAAATGATACCATAAGGACCCTGAGGGCATCTGTACAGGAGATACACAAAAAATGTACCAAAAGAATATCTTCTGTAGCTGTTCCTATTCCAAAATGATGGAAAAAATATGCAGCTGAAGAGAAAAACAGATTTGCCCCACACATCCATGAACTGAACTACTTATTCTCTTGTCTTGTCTTCTCTTTCCTCTTCTGTTTGTCCTTTCCTTTTTCACTTCTTTTTCCCATGCTGTGATGAAGGTCTTTATCTTATCCTCTAAGCAGAGAAAGTTTTTAAAATTTCAAACTTGCTTACCTTCTGTGCAGCAAGGACAAAACAGAGTTTAAATTTGGGGGTGTTTTCTATTTATTTGTTTTCCATTGATAAAATTCAATTCATCATTCTTTGGTCTCATAACTCTTTCTGTGTGTCCTTTTACTGGCAGAGTTTGACTTTTCAGTACTTTTGTTTTAATCTCATTGTAAAATCTCAAATTGATAGGGCAGCACTTATTTGTGTATGCTGAGGTACACTGAAATTAGACTTGAACCTTTTCCATAACTTTCCACAATCTCTAATATTTCATTAAGCAGAGAAAGACCACAGTAATAATTTTTAGTGACACCTCAGCTACTTTTTATAAATTTTTAAAGTCCTTAACCTTTCCCTAAAATTTAAATCTCAAGCTCTACCATATCATTTTCTTCATCTAATAAAGGCAAATTTAATATTTCTTTATTAAGTAACAAAACCTTTAGAATCAAATGAATTTTAATTTATCTTATATTAGATCTTTATATATCTTTCAGACTCATTAATACTTTTCCATCTTCCCATATCCCACTGTTTTGAGGGAGACCAATTGAAAAAGATAACAGTATTTTAGTTTTCATATGGTTCCTTGCCAAGTTGATTCTACTTGCTGACACATTCTATTTTTTGTCAAGTGCCTTTTGACACTTCATTGAGGCAATCTCAACTTTTTCACTTAAGGAAAGAAGTGCAGCTAAAACTTACTGAAGAAGACAAGTTTGTGGCAGATGCTTTTAATACCCTGTCTCCCATGCTTAGTTGATATATATATATGATATACCGAAATTCTTCAGGGCTGTGTTCTGTTATCATCAGTAGAATGAGGGAGAAAACGAAAAACAATAATCAAGAACACTTAAAGAAACCTTTTTCTAGAGCAAAGAGTATAAAAGAGAACGTGAGATGGAAAAATCAACTTAGTAATAGATAACCACTAATAGGCATAACACCCATAGGATCCTAATGCCAAAGGTTTTGTAGATACATGGGTAACTGGGGAATTAAAATCATAAATTGAATGAGTGAGCATGTATCTTGGAATGACAAGGCAAAACTAATTTATTCTATCACCTCAATGTTATATTTATATTGTTTATAATGTACATTGCTGAGATTAATTTTGATAGGATGCAATACCTGTCAGAAAAGCAACAGTAATGCGCCTAAGATGTTTTCAAGCATTGAATTCATTAATCACAGTGCTGTTGGATGTCTTGGAACATGCATTGCTCCTCATGTTCATCTTCCTTCTCTTTTATTTTGATTTGTGATTGCAAATCAGGTTGACTGCTTGATGTCCTTGCTGTCACTAGAACTGATGTGAATCAGAATATATCAGTAAAGGAGAATTTATGTCCCATCAGAAAAATTCAAAAATGCTACCAGCTCCAAGTGAAATTTATTTCCATGGATTTAACATAAAAACTTGCTTCATGTATTTTCATAAACATGCCTTCAGACTTTTTATTCATCTGCAGACGTAAAAATATGTAGTAAGAGATGAAAAAAAAAATTTAAATGCCTCCATAAGATTTAAAAATAGAATGAATTTATTTTATATCAGAGATTGCAATTATTAAGATATTAACATAAGAAGTCTGTATAGAAGGTCTAGTTTTTTGGGTTTTGATTTGTTAGGGGCTTTTTTTTTTTATGGGAGGAAGAATTTAGGGACTTTCTGAAACATACATTTAATTTTATTTTAATTTTACTTGATGTATTGTAGCATATTTAAATTGAACTGCATGATCTTCATATCAGATGAAGCCAAAAGGCTAAGATTTGTTGCAATTTGCATTTTTTCCTTAAAAGCAAACTCAGATGAGAAAGTCTATCAGAAGATAAAATGAGATATCATGGAAACCTGCACACATTTTGTATTAAATCGGAATAAGTAAGTGATAAGGTAGTTTGTTTCCATCTCAGGTTCAAATCAGGCTCAGCCTATTACTTCTAATACCAAATTGTTATCTTCCCAAGTACCAAAAACAACCAACAAACCAAAAACCAAAAAAAACCCAAACAAACCAAACCAAACCAAAACAAAACAAAAAAAAAAAAAAAATCCCAAAACAACAACTAAAAAAGACCTACACAGAAACCCTCCCCAAAACCCCTTAGCACTGGACTTAGGAACTTTAGGACTGGGAGTATTATATTTACTCTTCACTTACATGATATTCTTTATCTTATATTTAACCAGTCTCAGGAGACCTCAGCTGAATATGAAGACTCCGTATTGAGAGATGCCTGGCAGGAAAACCAGGAGAGACAATCCATGACTTTAAAAATGCACACACTGGAAAATCAAAGAAGATAAAGTATGCAGGAGAAGAAATCACCCTTGGTATGTGACAGATCTTGAAGATGACACGTAGGCACAAATGCTTGGAAAAAGAAGTCTTGTTCCTGTGTAAACTTCTGCTGAGTTCAGAGGCAGATTTTGTTTAACCACACAGGGGCTACTGCAGGATCAATACGCTACTGGTTGTCCTCGAGTACACAGTTTGGCAGTAGCACACCTGTACTTAAAGTCAAGTCTAATACATCTCAGAGCAGTGATGTAAACATAACTATGGCTAAACTTTCCACTATTCTCATGGAAGGTAGCTAGCTCACTTAGCATGCCAACTCCTGGAAAGTACCACAAACCCCAAACACTTTTTTGATACACATTTCCTTTGCAATTAAGTCTTGCCTTGAAAAGAAGGACCTATATTATCCTAAGTACAGAAAAATGTGCAAAGGACAAAGGGATTTAGGTATAAAGTGATAGGAAATGTTACTAAGGAACCCAATAGCCAGAGACTGGATTTAACACAGATGTTTTCCTTCAGTGCCCCTAGCACTCATCATGTTCCACCAGCTTTCCACCCTGCTTTCTAGCTTTTGAGATGGACTTTTTAAAGGTAAATAATTTTCCCCCTGAACTGCACAAGGAGACAGTCCTTTTTACATGATCAAGGGGCATATTCTCAATGCCTGCATACAGAAGGCAAGCTTCCTGCACTTGCAGGCAGGAACACTTACACAGCACACTGGTTTGCAATTGCAGGAAACATTCTTGCAGCAGACAGTGAATAAAGCAGAAGAATTACCTTAATATTACTTCCCCTCAGTACTACCCTTTCAGAGAGATTAAAAAAGCAGGAGTCAGGCAGCAGTAGAACAATATTTTCCTCTGAAAATCCCTGACAGCTGATACAATGTCATCTTCAAACCTGCCTCAAATCAAGGACTCTACATGGTTTTAACTCTCAATTAGATGTTCACCTTGCTACAGCAGTGAAAGAGAGATAATAATTCATTTAAATATCAGGAAAGTGCATCTGTCAGAGATGTAGATGGAAGTACCATACCCTATATCAGAGAACCTTGTAGAAAACTACTGATTTGTCAAGAAAATTTATTTTATTTATTCACAGCTTGATATAAAACTTTTTCTTATTTCCTACTGTGAAAAAAACACAGTCTTCAAACTCAGAGAAGTAAAGAAATAACCTACAGATAATATGTCACATTGTTGACATATGAGACTCCACAGGTTTCAAAAGACGTTCTATGTTTTATGCAAAGAAATATCTGTGGCTTTCTAGAACAAGGCCCTTTGCTGAATGTAAGTACCAATCTAGAGTGGATATATACAGTGCACCTTGTAATTTCACTAGAGAGACTTAAGGGAAAGAGTTTATGTATGGCTGTTAATGCTTCACCATGGTTAGAAACACCTCCCTGCTCAAGGTTCCTGCCAGCATTTGCTATATTTGCATTTAGAACCAGTATTAGAAAATATATTTAAATGCTTTTAAATGGCATTACACATTGCTGAACATGATTGGATGTGTCCTTTGATGACTCTCAGTCAATGTCAGTCTAAGCAGTGGATCAATCAGGTGCTATAATTTAAAAGAGAAAATAATTTGTTTCACTTTTCAATGTCATGACAAGCACTAATATAATATAATATAATATAATATAATATAATATAATATAATATAATATAATATAATATAATATAATATAATATAATATAATATAATTCCCAACTTTATTAAATAAACAAGTTATAAACTTCATTCTGATGGTCTGACGGGAGTTTTGCCTCTTTTCTTTTTTTTTAATAGCATTTTCATCTTTAATGCACTTCCTCCTTATACACAAGAATTTCAGGCCTTTACTAGCACTGCCTTAGAAGTATTAGTTGAATAGCTGATGCATAATACCCAGTTTTGACTACACAACAGAACTGAGCCAAAGCACTTAAAAGATATTTGTTCTGAAACTTTTACACTTGCCCTGGACACCACTTTTAAATCCAGTGAAGGAATCAAACAGATAAAAGGAGCTAACTGGAAGTTTAGTGTGAATAATCTAGTTATGAATACAGCATTTATCATTTACCATAACTTATTCCAGATGCATTCCCTGCGGGACACCACATGACTCACAGATAAAAGTTTTAATGTAGATTTGATCAATTTTAGTTTGTTGCTTGGAGGAAAGCTGTCAAGCTGCCATTAAACTAAATCCCTCTTTAGTATAGAGCACAAAAAAGTAACACTTCAAATAATATGAGTATTAGCAAAGGGAACTTATACAGTAATAGGGAATTATATAAGTTAAGAACCCCAGAGTACAGGTAATTGTTATGAGAAAAAATAACAAATACAGATGAAGCCTGTCTTTCAGAAAAACATTCATTTAAGTAGGCAAAAAAAAAGGACCCCAAAGAGTCAAAAATCAAAACAATTTTTTTTTCTTAGCAAATTCCTAGAAGTTTTAAAAACTAGTATTTTGCAAATTCCTCTTCAGTGCTTTGGTGTTTCTCCACAAAAAAAAAATCTCACCATTATTTTTAAAGCAATTTCAAACACTCTTTGGTGCAATTAGTCTCACTGTTGCAGAGCTCAAGGAAGGTGAGGGTGCAGGAAAGGATGGGATAGCTCTTAGAAAAAGGAATGATAAAACAATTCAAAAGCAATGTAAATACTAAAGAGAAATGGGACACTTTTAAGACAAATTTTGTTCCGTGTGTTTGATCATTCTTGGATATTACAGCCAATATATATTTTAAAAATAAAATATTGAAGTCCAGCTGTTAGCCACTGACTACCAAGGAGCCAGAAGCCAACTGGTGCTTCTCAGGGGTCAGTCCTGCCTTATATCCGTGTTAATGGTGTAGGTCTAAAAGAAGGGATTACAGGTGACCTCACCCCTGATAAGTCACAGTTGTACTAACAACCAAAGAAGAGGAGCAGCCTTGTCCTTACTGAGTTGCAGCTGTGACTAATAAAGATAAGTGTGACAAAAGGGATGGGCTTCATGGTCAGAGGGGTCCCTCAAGGAAGAGGATGTGAAGAAAGAGGAGTCCTGAGGAAGAAGGAGCAATCCAGAGACAGAAAGAAGAATGAAACAAAGCAAGTGAGTTTCTGAGGTAAAAGCTCTGTTATGAGGTCAGTCTGGGTCTGATGGAGTCAGAGCCTGCAGTCACAGCTGAGCTGGGTGAAAGCTGTGTACAGTCTGCAAACCAACACTGGCAGTCACAGTCCAGCAGGAAACAGCCACAGTCAGAGTCTGCAGCTGGACCCTACAGTAGTAGTCAGAGTCAGGGTGGAAAAGCTGTAAAGAATAAACTGGGACCCTTTTCATGTTGAATGAATGAGAGTCTGTGTCCTGCCTCATTTCTACCCCTAATGAGAGGTCTGCTGCAAGAAATGGCTGGATGCTGGGGCAGATGATTAGAACATTTGAGGATGTCACCAGATTGCAGATCAAGGTTCATATTCAGAAGAAGCTAGTTAAGTTGTAAAAATTGAGTGAATGGTATCTCAGGAAATTTAACAAGGAAAAATTCTGCACCTAGGATCCAATGCAGCCAAACAGTTTAGCTAGAAAGTGTTTTTACAACAGAAGACCAGCACTCCTGATCGACAAAAATTACACATGATTAGCAGTGCAGTCTTGAATCGGAAAAAATAAAATCTTATAGTGATCTACAATCACTATGAAAGACCCACAGATGGAGATTCTCATAGGGATGCGCCATGAAAGGGCAAGGAGCAATGGACACAAACTGAAATGTGGGCAACTTTGTCTTTATCGAAGGGGAAAAAACACTGTGCCCTAGTTTAAACAGTGGAACAGTTTGCCCAGAGAAGCTACAACGTTTCCTGTCCTCAAGACCTTTAAAATTCTACTGGGAAACTGCCCTGAATAATTTCATCTATCTAGACATGCTCTGACCAAAGAGATTTTGTGAGATGCTGGGAGAACCCTCTGATGGATTCATGATTGATCTTAACTGACCCCCTGCACTGACCATAGTGATCTGTGAGATAATGTAAGGCTTGGAGGATTTATTTTCAATGCATTGCTGTTAACAGATAAATCAGTGACTGGTTCATTAGGTGGCTCAGCTGCTGAGGTGAACAGCTTCCATGTTGGTACAATCTGTGGAAAAGCTCAAGTATTGTTCTCCTCTGTGCTTTCAGTTGCAGGGAACAATGAAGGAAGAAACAAAGTGGTCCAGCAGATTGAAAACTTGGCTCCAAGCTTTGCGTCATCAGCAGAATTCTGGAGGATTTGATCATGAATTACTCTACAGACCTGATGGTGACAGAGAGCACCTGTCTCAAAGGGGGAAAAGGATCTTTGTGCAGGAGTCAGCAGGGCTCCTGGCAAGAACCCCTAAACTTGGTTGTAAGGGAGAAGGGGTAACACCAGGAACACTAGAGACTGATTTGCAGCTTGAATATATGAAAGCAAGGTCCTTCAGTTTGCTGTCTCACTGGAAGTGAGGGATGAAGATCTAAGGGGACAACAAAGGCATCAGGATAGGCAAGGAAGGAGGGATGGTGGGTTAGTCCTGTATGTCAGGGAGTATTTTGGCTATCTAGAGATTAATGATGATGGTGGAGTTGAGTGTTTATGGGTAGGAATTGGGAGAAGGCCAACAAGACAGCTGGAGTCTGCTGTGGACCACTCAACCAGGATGAAGAGGGAGATGAAATCTTCTAGAACATTTGGGAAAAATCTCAAAATCACCAGCTCTTGTTTTCATGGAGGACTTCAACTTGCCAAATGATTACTGATAATAGATTACAGTAAAGAGGAAACAGGCTAGGAGGTTTGGCTGAAACTCAGGGAAAAAAGAGAGCTTTGAAAGATGCCATGAGGTTATGCAGGGAGAAAATTAGTATAGTCAAAGGCCAAACAGAATTTAATTTGGCTATTGATATAAAAGACAACGACATTTTTTTTCCATATAAGCATTAGCAGCAAAAGGAGGACTAAGAAGGTTCCTCTTCATGACCAGATGCAGAAGGAAACATAGCTACCAAGAAAGAAGACTGAGCTCTTTAATGACTTCTTTCCTCTGTCAGCTCTAGTAAATCTGCCCTTGACAACTGAGAAATGGAATAGATTATTTTGTTGAGTAGCAAAATTGCCCTACAATCACCATATATCACAAAGAAGAGAGGAAGGGCTCAGGGTCACCAAGTGAACTTTTTTTTTGACAGTAACAAATTTATATAATCCCTATCAGAAATTTAAGCTGTTTGAACTTTTCAAGTTTGACTTCCTCCTAACCAGTTCATAGTTTGACTTCATCCTTCTTCAGTGTTTTTTCATGCAGAGGCTGAGATACTATTGTATAATTTTGACTAAATATACCCTTCAACACTTGGTTTAGTATCATTAAAATGTTACAGTTGTGATCAAAGCTAGATTTCAAATGGTGCTCTGAGTATTCATTTACTGAGGCAGTTCAAGAGAAGTAAAATTTTTCCTTGCAATGCTTATTTTGTTTTAAAAAAAAAAAAAAATCTTGTTTTTTTCTTTTAAATTAATAAAAAATTACAAGTAGTAATCTTACAGAGGTACTGTTCTTATTACAGTGGTGCTTGAAGTGATTGTATCAGGCCTTTAAGACAATGATTGAATAGTTTCAAGCTGATTTGAAGAAGAGCTGATAAAACAATCTAAAACTTCCTTTTGTTTTGACATGTTAGAGAAAAGTACAGAAACAGTCACAAATCTTTTATTTCTCCAGTGGTCTTTATGAATTACGAGTACCTGGGGTCTAGGAATGTGGTGGCAGTTAATAAGGGCTTTGAGCCAAAAAAGTGAGACAGTGAGCCCTATAGACAGGAAAATACAACCACAGCAGTGTTCATTTTCAGCACAGGCTTTTCTCCCTTGCATTCTAAATTTCATTCCACTGAGATCAAAAATAATTTGGCTGACTCAGTAGGCAATGAAAAGATGTCAAAACCATCAAATGTCCAAAAGGTGTCAAAAACATCTAGTGATATTTTTTTTTCTGTTCTAGGTTCAGGGGATTTTCTTTACCAAGTATTAGAAAAAATGGCTTTGTGAGCTATAACATCTAAACAGCACTTGCCTTGCCTGAATTGTAAAAGAAGTTGTGCAAAATATTATCTTTACCCTACTGAACAAAGAATAAGTCCTCAAAAATTAATTGCCTAGAGATGCTACTCAGCTAATTCAGGTCACATTTTCTTTTCTGGAAAATAACTGCAGAAAGTCCTCATTTGCCATCTATTTGTATCAATATTAAAAAGTGGTGCAGGATGATTGAAGGCACAGTAAGTTATCCTGTACAGTATCTGTACTTTGCAGATTTCTATTAAGCTACCTGGGAAACCCTGGAATAAATCAGTACTCTCCAACTCATATGCTGCAGGTTGCCTGTGAATTAATTTCCTTGAGGAAAAACACAGACTTTTTTAATTGTCCAGTTTGGACTGAAAAACAGCTCGTTCAAGGGAAATTCAGAAGTTTTTGGTTGAGTGATACTTGATCTGATTACTCTCCCTGCTAGGAATATGTATCCTATTCTTTAATATAATATTTTTAGACTGATATTTTTTTTTCCATTTTAGGTAGTGGTTGAATATTAGGCATTTGCCAATCTGACTAAATAGGCCTTATACATTTCCTGTATTTCATGCAGCTACTGAAATAACTCTTGGTCCTTTTTTATCAAGCTAAACACCTCTGAATACTAATTCTTGGATATATCTATTTCACAACATTTAAGTTGCTCCATGCATCTTCTCTGTATCCTTCAATTTATCAACATGGTTTTTGGGACTGTGGACACTAGAAAAAAAGTGCATTACTAGGCAATTCATCTGATCTTGCTACCAAGAGCAAAGGGAATATAAACTTTCTGATCCAAATTATTATATTTATGCAGTGGAGGGATGCATTGTTTCTTTTGAAATAGCAGCTAATGTTCATTATGCACCTCTAATGCTCTTCAAGATTTTTCCATTTGTACAATCATTGTGGCATCTACAAACAACATTAATTAGAAGTTTTTTTCTCCCAAAAAGTAACATAAAAAGCTGCACAGAATACAGCCAAGAACTCAGCCTTGCAGAACACAGCAGGGTGTTCACTCTCTAAGAAGATTTCCCTTTATACTTGCATCTTGAAACTTATCAGTCAATCAAGTTTTAATCTAGTTTATATCTACAATACTCATTTGCTGATCATTGAGCCTCACTTTTTAATAACCCATATCCACAGAAGAACTCAGAAATTACTTCAGCAATGAACACTTCTATCAATCTTACACTCTTAAGCTTCTTTTCAGGTTAAGAGAAGCCTCCCAGAAAATTTTGCAATACCTTAAAAAAATAACTACTGATTTTGGAAACAGTTATTAAACCTGTACTCTCAGGAAGAAAATAAACCAAACTGATTTGTCAAGGGCTGTTTTCTAGAGAAGTATGATGAACACTGGTGTTCCCATTATTAGTATCACTCTGCACTAGCAACTGTATTATTGCTTTGAACTCCTATCAAATAATAACCAAACAATTACCAAGAACTAGGTTTCAGAATTTGCCACCTTTTCCTAATACTTATGGAAATTCAGCAGAGTTGATTGAAGAATATCACATATACTTTAAAATTCTAGGAGCTAAACTGTATAGAACCACTGATTAACTTTTTGTCCAATAAGATACTGTGTCCTGGAAAACTCTGTATTTTGAAAGTGTTACTGTACTATTAAAATATCTTATTATTTACAAAATAAATAATATTTATTGGAAAAAAACAATCTCTGGACAATTTCTGCTGTTTATTTTTATCAGTTCTACACCTTAACCTTTAAAAGCCCAGAGCACACACACCTAAAGTGATGATCTGAACCTCTGGAGGGCAGTGCAGTTTTTGATGCTGATGAGGTGCGTTCAGAATGAGTTTGAGAAAGCTAAACCAAATGTTTGCCTCCAGCAATGCAGTTGTGCTCTCTTATTGCTACAGGCAGATTGCCACACCTCTGCACCCTCTATTTAGAGCTGATTTTCCCGTGGTGGTACCATCATGGTCCTGTCATTAGCAGTGGAGCTTTTCCTTGAGACTCCCTGAAGCCTCCATAGGAGATCGTGTTCCTACTCTTACTTCAGAGCTCACTAATGAGCTTGACTTTATGTGCTGGTGCACTGACATCAGTGCAGAAGTTGAAGGGCAGGTGTACAGGATATCAAAGTGGTCTGTGCTGTGAGCTTGGTTATTAGATTGGGATGATTTCAGTTCTCAGAAGGATACTAAGGGCACTGGAGCTATAATTCCCAGTTGTAATTAGCAGAATCCATCCTTCTGTGTTCATCTTTATCCATTGCACTTGGCTCACCTGTGTTTACCTTCCTTAGTCCAGTGTTCTTTTTAAAGGACATTTTACATCCATTTTCAGTGAGGGACTGAATTTTCCAGCACTTTTAGTCAGAACAAGGATTTTGTACACTGATTAGCTGTATGCCATTGATAGATGTAAATTTATCCCTAAGGGACTCAGATGAGACACACTATCCATTTCTGAGCTTCACAATGATTGACTGCAGCCCCAATTAGGCCAAAGCATTCAGTTGTATTTAGTGTGCAGTCTTCAAGGGCAGCCTGAAATATCTTGTACTCTTAATTCTATTGAGTATATAGTTTATGGTTTAATTTCTTTAATGTAGTACTATCCTCTTGTCACAGAAAGGCAAATATTTTTCAGAATGACTTTATGTAGTGGTTAAATCTACCTCAGACATTTCATTTTGAAGTGACCTTGTTTATGCTGGGTGGGAAAAAAAAACATTTATTATGTGTTTGTTAAACTGCAGCTGCGTGTTCAGCATAATAGGAGTCTGGACCTCTGGCTCCAAAGATCAATACAGTTTTGATTTGAAGCCAGTGAAAATCTTAAAATGCTTTTAGCATTATATTATTAAATTCAGCACAAAATTTGGCGTGTTGAAAAAAGGAGTCTCATTTCACAAAAAACACACAGACTGCTCTTCTACCCATAATTTGGCAAACTAAATACTCTAGAAATCAACTTAGAACTTGGAAAGAAATGCCTGAGTGAAATAAATATACAATTCGAATATTGTATTTAAATAAACAAAGAAAAGGAGCATTTAAGCATTTTGAGGGCACTGCTGAGTTATTTGAACATCAGAAGTGAGTGTGATTAATGCTTTTTGAAATAACATAAGGTACACAATTGAGAACATATCTTTGGCTTTATGTTTTATTTTTATTGATATAACTGAGTCTCTTCCATTAAATTTCTGTTTATTATTTACTGGGCATATTTTCTGCTGATGTAGTGTCACTGGTGTGGTCACTATGGCAATTTGATTTTAGCAAGTTTTAAACAGACATTGCCAGCTAGTCTGAAGGTGAGCTCTAAGGGTTATGGTTTAGAACTATCAGATTTACTTTATTATAGCATGAAAGGAAAACAAGACATGACCTCAACCATGACATTTAGATGCAGGCTTCAGAAACGCCAAGAAGTGGAGTTTGGCAATCTGATATGGGGTTTTAATTTTGCCTGGTTTAATAAAAAGGTCACTTTGCAAAGTTTAAATCTGAATTCACAGTCTTATTTCAAGAAGATTTTTCAGACTCAGGAGTTTAGCAAAAAAATATATTGCAAGTCAAAATATATTTTTGCAGTTCTCAAATAATTTGACAATCCCAGGTCATTTTTGGGGGCACAAATACAAAAGGTTTTAATTTTGACAAAGTCAAAACTACAGTTGTTCAGGAATATTTGCTTCCTAAGTTGAAAGAAAAGAAGGAGAATGACTTCTGTCAAGTGAAAGGTAGGTGTCAACATAAATTACAAAGGTTCAAATCCTGTGATTTAAGAGAAGGAAACAAATAGGTGTAAAACAACATAAATTAACTACAAACTATTTCTTAAATAGAACTTTTCCTCCCAGCTATATTTTCAGATCACTTTATCTAATAAGGTATTTCTTTGTTTTGTTGTGAAAGAGTCAGAGTCAATATTCAAAACCCTTATGATCTGTATTTATGACCTCATAAAGACAAACTCGCTAGATATTAGTACTGTTCCTGATTGGATTTCTTTCAGATGAGTTTGTGGAGCAATTATTCCTACTGAATGCATTCACTGTAGTCAGGTATCATTGTAAACTTTGCCACTGATAAAAGAGCAAAGAGAATTTCTGATCAATGCCTTACAGCCCTCTTTTAGCTGTCTGCTGGTACCTGGCCTCTGGCACTTATCATTTCTTCAAACAGTCTTTGCTATTTACCCATCTGACCACCTTGCCTGACTGATTTTGAAGAGATAATGATGTCTGTCAGACCTTACAAGTCTGTATTTCTGAGAAGTAAAATATTATTTTTTGAAGGAACACATTGATGAGCTAATTTGTAAATTATTTTATTATCTCCTTCCTGAGCAACCCAGTCATTAAATTATACTGTATGCTACATCTTTTTCTGTAATGGCCTTCCTGCAATTTAGGGCTCTTGACTCCAGACCCTCAGATGCTGTAACAATATTCTTTCCATAGTGTTGATAAACATGCCAGTTAGCTCATTATGACACATCATTCAATCCCTGATGCCTGTACTTAAACTTTTCTGTTCCTGCTGCCAGGAGTTATGTGCAAAGCTAGTCATCACTGACTTCTTTTTGCTAGCTCTGGTGTCTGACACATCAGTACCAACAAGATATGGATATATACAGAGTCAGGCAAAATGGTTGTACTAAAGGACATTTGCACCCTCTGGAGCATCAGGCTTCAAGAGATGACTCCCAGGCAATACATGAAATATTCATTTGTACTTGAGTTGTCATTTTTCTATGTCCCTTTATATATTGCTGTGCTGAAGCACTGAGTGTACTGCTCTGTATTTTATCTCTTTGTATTTTATCTAATATAATCACTATATTTTGAGTTAAAATATTATCTTCTCTAGGCCTTTGCTTTGATCAGTTGATTTATGGACATCAGAAACTCATTAAACATTCACATCCTGTGCTGATGGGTGTAGCCTACACAATCAGACAGTTTATTTGCAATGTGTATAAGGTGCAAGATAAAACATATTTAGATAGCAATTGAGTGTAAATACTTCATAGCAGAAAACAAGTGCCAAGTCTCAAGGCTTGCATCCAAAGAACTGACTGCATTTGTCAAATTAATGTCTCTTTAACAGAACATAAACAATTTCAAAATAAAATCTGCTTACTACAGTCCTCCCACATAATTCTCAGTTTACATATCCATGCAAATTTACCCTGTTACTAAGTCAGATTACTGACTTCACAGACAACAAAATGTTATATTTAGGAACTTGGCGTGTAATAAGAGATTTCAAATCATCTCTTAGATTAATAAAGCTAAACCCGTTTTTTTGTTGGGTTTTTTTTTTCCTTCTGAAATATGAAAACCAAAATGTTTTCTAAGGAAGTCCCCCAAACCACAGAAAAGTTCATATTCTAATCAAATTATAATTACCTTAAACCAGTTTTGTTTTTTTTTTTTAATTTGACATTGAGAGAATATTTTTACTTGTGATATAAGGGCATTAGAAATATATATTATTACATCCTTGCATATCAAAGCAATCTAAAGTCATACTGCAACTCTCAATGTGATTCCTTTGAAGAAGATATGTGATTTCAGTTAATGCAGTTTGCTATAAGTATGCTTATAATTGTTTCTGAAGGAGTTAAACAAGCAGCAATTAAAATATAATCCAAAATATAAACATTTTCTATTTTTAGACAATTTATGAGGGACAACAACTCTATTAGCTCTTTACTCAGTAAACATATTTAAGGGGTTTAGCTTTGTATACTGCATAGAGAGGGAATAAACAATAATAGCATTAAAAATTATATTGTCATTGTTGAATATCCAACCATTCTTCCACATTACTTGTTGCTTAGCTTTTAATGCAAAAAAAATTTAAATGCTACATCCTCCTCCCTTAAATATATGTTCAATGTATTTCTGTATTAATAGCAATTTTAACCTTCAAAACTCATGCCTCTGAAACATCTCTGATAGCTTGTTTTTTGCTGTTTTCTTTTTATGTCCTGAATGCTAGGAATGTGAAGAGCCAGTTGTGAGTGAGACCATACTGGTAACTTAACAGTTCTGAGAAATATCTAAAGTGGAGTCATCAGTGATATGAGTACTACACACAGAAAATCAGACTTGTCTTTTCACCTCAAGCAAATGCAAAATATTTCCTAAATGCAGATGAGAAATATCTCTCTAGCATTAATTTGCACCTGTCAAACTTTAGGTCAGAATTTTCCAAGAATGCACACATATATTAGCTCAAGATTTTTAAGCTAAAGTATGCTTCTACTTCAGGATTTGTATATGCAAACCCTGATAGGTTGGGTGATTTTCCTGTTTGTTGGTATGATGGGTTGTACCTGAAGGTGTTAGTGCAAGCTATTGCTTGTGTGAAAAAAAAGGGTCAAGTCTAAGAATCTTTCAGAATTTATACTGAATAGCTGGGTTCCTTTACATTTCAATCTGATATTAAATGACTGTAAGGTTTTTTACAGCACAGGGGTTCCCTATTATTTTATTTATAACAAGGATATTTCAACTGCTGCATAAACTTGTTATCTCATGGGTCATTGCAAATGCACTACAGTTTCACCATCCATGAGCACAATATAATTTTACAATTAAAGTGTGTAAGTTAAAATTTCCATACATCTGAAAATCCTGCTCTTCATAACTACACCAGAATGTTGAGGAATTTAATTTCATATTAGCTACATTTCTTAGGAAAAAAAAATTTCAAAAGCTCCTTTGGCCATAAATAAAACAAGACACTGGTATGATTTTTTGTTTTGATTTGGTTTGGTTTTTGCCCTGGTTTATGCCCCCTTAAATTTTTCATACATAAAATCAATACATGAGAAAATCTTGAAAATACTGAGTAGTGTATACTACAAAACTCTGAAAATTCCTATGGAAATGAGACACACCTAGATCAGACATTTTATTTTTCCAATTTTTAAAATCTACTGTAATAAAAAAAAAAAACCCCAAAAACCTGCACTTCTAATACATCAGAGATTTTGCATCCATTTCCTAAATCTCTTCAGATTCAAGGCATTTCTCAGAACAGCTTAAGCCTGCCTTACAGAGGCTGCTGCACATCTCTCTGTGTGAGAGAGCAGCAGTGATAAATCACTTCTTGCAAAGAAAGTCACGCTCAGACAGTGATCACAGTGAGAGTCCAAACAGTGATCAAAAGGCAGCGTGGCTCACAATCACACTGCTCAGCTGTTCCAGGCTGGGGTGAGCAGTGAGAAATGGTAATGAGAGGCACAGAGTGACAAAGACTCTCTACTCACCCACCCACCACATAATAATAAACTACTGGTGACCTGGAACTACATAGTCCCATGAAATACTTAAACATTAAATCTTGATAATGTTATAAAAAGGCTGTACCCTATTAAAAAAGAAAAAAAAAAAAAACAATGAACAGAAAAAATGGAATATCACCAACCACAGCTGAATCCAGCTTGACATTATAAAATATTATTGTTACTGTTTAATTTCTGAAGTGACCTGTGTTTTGTTTGCTTTACTTAGCAGACTAGAATAGCCCTTATTTTTTTAAGAAAATAACCTGAAATTGAATGAGGATATTAATTATATTACATAAGTTAATAAGCCAGTTAGATATTTGTTTATAGTTCTTTGAAAGAAATAAATCTAAGCTGTGCTTTAGTATGTGCAAAGAGTTGTGGAGGCTGTGAACCACTTAAAGAAATAAACACAAAGAGGTTATTTTCTTTAGCTAGAATCTTCTGTCACTGCTACCATGGTTTTAGGCTCTTTGTGATAACAAGGGTACTCATATGGTTGAGACTCTGGGAGGATCTTTCATCTTTTCTGCACCAAGCAGATTAACAGAAGTGTTCATCAGACTTCAGGTAACAGGAAGTCATCCTCAACATACCCCAACTTGCAGAACTATTCTAGCTGTAAGAACAAATTAAGAAAATTTTGAAGATATTTGTGCTGCTGACAGCATGAACTTAGCCATGTAGGTTAACTGGCATGTTTTCCCTGATTCTCTTCAAAATCTATGGAAAGTTGTTCACCTCTTTGAAAGGTGTCCAGTTGTACAATTACTAGCAACTTCTCTTGCTACTCTTCATTATGTCATTCTAATAAAAATATTATGGCTATTAAAACATTCCATGAAAATCCAAAGTCAGTATCAGGTGATCCCCAAGATATTTTCTTTCTGTTTCATTATTCCAATAGAAAACTGAAACAAAGTTTGTATTGTCTTAAAGCCTTCTGAAAATTAAAAAGCAAATAATATCCATTTCTGATTTTGCTCCCTACATTGTCACTTTCATAATGAAAAATTTGAAAGTTTAAGTGTTTGTGATATACCACTAGGACTAATGGCTTCAGAGTCCCTTCACTTATCAATGTGAGTCACCATTGTGATTCACATCAGTTCTAAAGCAAGGTAAGCAAACAGGAGAATAAATTTATCTTATCAGTAAAAGATGCAAACTTTTCCCTTGTGAAAAATGTAGTGCCAAGGAGAAACCCAAACACTTGAGAATTTTGGCTAGAACATAGAGTTGCTAGCAAGTACAAGATGACTTTTTGCTTTTCATTCTTGACATGAATTTGTTTTGAACACTTCTCACTCCAACACATAATTCTATTTTGCATTCACAGTATTCCTTATTTTCATGAATGAATGTCTCTAAGAAGGATCTTGAGATGCTGATCTGGCTTACTGATAGGATTTCCTTTGAAACCTTAATTCTTGACATGAAACACAGAAGAGTCTTTATATTGAAAGTAAACTTTTTTACAGGTTTTGTTAGTTTAAAATGTACATTTAGTATTGTCTTAATAACTGAAGCTCATAATTTTTTAAATAACTGCTGACTTATTCAACACTAGTTTGTTTAATACTATGTAGAAATGACCTTTTTTCTTGGTGTTCTGCATGTTTTCCCTAAGGCAAAAATTTAGTCCTGTTACTTGTGCCTTCTTACTCATACTATAAATAAAACATGGATTCTCATTATATAAGGGAGAAGAGGCAAGTTTTCACCATTTATAGGATTTTGGTACATGTGAAACAATTTCAGGATATTTTATAAAACAACAAAATACAAGGAATTATAAAAAGAGCTGTGTTATTTTAGAACAAGTGTTTTTTCTTTTATTAAACATTTCAATCTTACTAAGTTTATGAACTACATAATTCCAAAATGTTTCCTAGTAACTCACAACTGAGACAGTACCTGCTTTGTGTGACTTCAATCAAAGCAGCAATTTGATATGTGTTCTAGAAGACAGATAGTTCCTGACCTAGTGAAACCCAGTCCAAGTGTGTGTCCCTTTTCACATCTCAACACGGGGTTTTATTAATTTTTTACAATTTTACATTCCCATTTTCTACACTACAAGAAACTTTTACTGGGTTTTCAAATTACTTCATGATTTTTTAAGATTATTAAAAAATTCATAATACAGCCTCTAAGCACCTTCGTTTTCCTCCAGAAAGATGACCACAAGGCATTTAGAAATAAATTGTCCTGGCATCATTACAATCTGATTTCCAAGTTGAAGATTTGACTCTAATGCTCAGTTCTTCACAGTCTAGTTGGACTCATGTCATTGAAACATTGTCAGAGAAGCTTTGATACAAAATTCCAGTCATGCTGAGGAGAACTGAGGCACTTAATTTTGAGATTCACAGGCTACATATATGACAATGTAAGATATTTCTTCATTTTAAAACAGTATTTGAGCACTCCCAGTAAAGGCAATAAGACTGCTTGTGTGAAGGAGAATTACTGTGCTTTATCAAACACATTTCACCAGTGAGTTAATTAAATGTGTTTTAAAGGAAGATTTGCAGGTGAATGTGAGAATAGTGTCAGTGCTTAGTGCAACCTTTTCAGACAGTTTCTTTTACTCATTAGCCAAAGAGACATGAATGAATTGCTCAACTGGTAGCCAGAGCTGGACTATCTCCAAACAGTACTACCAAATTCAGTGGTAACTGACCCACTTTCTGTAAATTGAGATACTTGTAGTGGAACTGCTAAATCTCAGTCAAGCTCCTGTTTACACGCAGTAAGCAGGAGCATTTGGTGATTATATATTGTCATGGTGTGACTTGAGTTTGCCAATTTTAACATATTTAATTTCTTTTAAAGACAGGACCCAGGAGCAGAGACAAGGCAGGCTCACAACTTAAAAAAGGTACAAGAAGAAATTTATTAATAGCACAAAAAGAATTCAGAATAAGATTCCTAGATTATTCCCTCTTCCCTTCATTCCACATTTCTTACCAACAACATACAGAGAACACTTCAGTCAGTTATCCACCCAAATAATCAGGTCAGTTCACTTAAGACAGAAAAGTTCCTTTTTTAGTTATGGCTTAGGGGGGTGTCTTCACCTTCACAGTCTGCATCTACCGGGGACTTACAGAACTATGAATTTTCCTCTCATTCCCACAGTCCTTCCAGAGCCGTGTTATGGGTTACGATGCACACATGGGGTACTACTTTTAAAGGCAGGCTGCTGAAAAAACAAAATCCTCTTCATCATCTTCTCTATCAAATGTCTCTGTTCATATTCCAGTCCCTGGAAAAACAGAGAGCTCAATTTCCTGAGGCAAGGAAAGTCTTCAACTCAAGCACTCATCCTCCCCAAGTATATTTCACAGTTTAAAGGAATTTTAGTGAAGGCACAATCCCCTCATAGCCCCACCAGAAAGGTTTTCAGCTATTTATCAGCTGCATATTTTCAATCTCTTCTCATCAGGAACTTTATCTTCATTCTGCTGACTTCTGTAGGCCCCATGCTTTATTTCTTCTCATTCAGGGAGGTTCAGGAGATGGAGAATCTTATCCAGGCACAAAGTTAAAATTGTATCCAGATCATGAAGAAGCAACATGCAGCCGAGCCAAGCCAGGGCCGAGTCTGGTCCCCCGCAGAACCAGTGCCGGGCCGGGCCCCAGACCAAGCCCGGAGCTGGGCCAGAGACCCCCCACTCCTCCGGAGGCCGGAAGCCGAAAGAGCCCCCAGCACTTGATCCACTGTGATTTGTGAAAGCGATATAACTTTTCATTGGTTTTCCGAGCTGTCCATCACCAAATCAGCTGTCTGATTGGTGCCAGAAGCTCACAGGAGAAGCCCCAGGAGGCAGGACAGCCCCCTCCATTCCTGGGCCACATGGAGCTTTCCCTGAGGGGAAGCCAACCCTCCCCCAAGCACATGAAACCAATACATATACTAATGTACATTCCTTGGGGTTTTTTTTCTCATTACCTACAGCTTTACATAGGTAGCTCAAGAAACTGAGAGAAAAGCTTAAACAAGTACATAATAATGAACCAATGGAGGAATAAACAATTAATAAGAGGGCATTTTCTTTCTGTTTTCATAGCAGCAAAATCATTCATCTGCCTTGACCTCTGTTAAATCTTTGACATAATCCTATACAACACCCTTGTCTCTTAATTGGAGAGATATGGGTTTGATGGATAGACTGTTCGATGAATAAGGAATTGGCTGAATGGCACAATCCAAAGCATTGCAACCAGTCACTCAATGTCCCAATAAAGATCAGTAACAATGGATGTCCCTCAGGGTTCTGTACTGGGACCAGTGTCTTTATTAATGACATAGACTGTGGGACTGAGAAGCAAGTCTGAAGCCAAGCTGAGCAGTGCAGTTGAGGATGCCATCCTGAGGGACCTTGAAAGGCCTGGGGAGCTGGACAACATGAGCATAATGAAATTCAATAAGGCCTAGTGCAAGATCCCCTTAAGAGTGAATAAAAGTTCATAAAACTAGTTTACTGTATTTGTAGATCAATTCACCTATTATCTTTATGAGACAAAAGCAAAAAAAATAAAAATAAAAAAGTAAGACTACAATGTGTAATGAACTACTGATGACTAGGTAAATCAATTGAGAATTTTAAAAAAAGCCCCAACAATGGATAAGCATATTCCTAGGCCCATTCATAGGTCTATTTATAACTAAGGAGTCACAGTTCTTGTGCTGAATGTACCATAGAGGCTTTTCAGAGATAGATGCCTGCTTCCATAAAGACATACATATGGATATATGTAAATTGCATAAGCAGTACATACATATGTAGTATGGTATGAAAACCATATCACTTTAAAAAGTATCACTGAGTTTATAAATGCAAGACTGAAGCAGGAAAGCTTGTACCCCATTACAGCTGTGGCAAGAAATTCCAAGCAAGAGATAATTTCAAAGATAATTCAAATATTCATGTACACTAACAGGAATGTTTGAGTGTAGATAAGTGAACATGCCCACTAATTGTATAGTCCATCACCCTCTGATACTACTCAGGAAAAATTCTATAACTAAATGTCAAGATGATATTCTGTCAGATATCCAGACACTTATTATACTTTGGAAACTTTACTGAGAAATTTATTTTCTCTTCCTTTATTGTTGAAACATAAATAATAAGGATTGACAAGTCATAATTTTATTTTACTCCAGAAGAATGAGTGTGATCCTTTCTGTATTTTCTCCAGTTTGCTACTTCAGGTCTAAATCAAGGAGTAGATACTGGGTTACCCCACACACCAGTGCTGCATTACTGTAAAAAAAAAGCATTAGTCACTCAAAAGTTTCAACCACCTAAGATTTTTTTAGACAATTTTTTTTATTAGATAGCTGTGTATTGAATTTGTGACATAAGTATTGGTTAGTGGAGAGGCAGCCTCCTCTTTCCTTCTCTCCTTTTTGTGCAGGAGTGTTTTGTTTCTTGTCTGCAAAGCAGCTGGTGCTCAGCCCACAAGGTGAATAGAGACAAGGCAATGGTTGGAAGTGGAATAGGGTTTTGAGTGTCCTGAAGAAAGACAGGAATTGAACAGAGCACTTCCATCCTGTGTCTGACTGCTTTAATGAACACAGCAGCACCATTTCAGGACTGACTCCATCTGCCTTTGTACATGACTGTTCTTTTGTGTCAGGCATGCTGCAGATAATGCCTCACAACTTGGTGTTTGCTTGTGCTCAGGCATTGAAGCTGGCTGCCCAGACAAATCTCATGCTGACAGGCAAATGCCTCAGGAACTTTAAGTGGGTCAGGAAGAAGGTGACTGCAAATGACTGTGCTTTCCAGGTAGATTTTTTTTTTGTACTTACTCACCATAATTTAATAAAATTTTTATTTTAAGCATGAATGAAGGTGTCCTGAATCTCACTTATCATTTGTCTTAAGGTATGTCCTTGTGCTTTTCCATACACCTGGCTATTCACTTGGGCTTGTCAACTCAGCTCCTGCTTCTGTGCAGTCTGGTTGCAAATAAATCAAATTCTTACCTTGGCAATGACACAGATTTTTTTTTTTTATTTGGGACAACTTAATCATAAATAAAGGTAACATTTTATTGCTAATCATGGGATGACCCACATAATTTAACTCATAATATTTTCTTGAATTTGCATTTTTTTAGATCAGGAACTATATTCTTACTCTGAGATAAATATATTTAGGCTGCAGGATCTACCACAGGCAACGAAATGATTGCTTGATTTTGATAACAATCACAAATTAGGTTTTGTTTTCAAACATCATTTATAATTTGCCAAAAGAGGGAAGATCACCTCATTCCTACCCTTTGATTCCTCTCCACGTGCAAACAAGAGATAAGTAAATTACTCCTACACAGTGATAAATGGAAGGTTGCTCATCTTGGTGCCTACCTGTGTGAGTAGGACCTGTTCTGGCTGTGCTGAGTGAGCCCAGGGCTGCCCTTTGCTGGTGCCTCAGTCTCCACAGAGCCAGCTGGGATACAGCCATGGGGCTGGCATGTGGGAACAAGACAGCGGAAAGAGAAAACACAAAGTAAAAGAAACAAAAGAGGGCTGAACAAGTTTTCCCTGACACTAAGAAAAGGGGATAGTGCCATCATGATGGATCACAGCTGATGCACCTTTCTCATTTCCCCTCCAGGGTGCCCTTGCTCAGGCTGGAGCCAGGCTCTGCCATTGCTTGTCCCCTCCACAGGCTCCTCTTGAGGAGCAGTCCCTGGCACACCACTCCCTGTTCTGGAGCTGTCTCTGCTTGCCCAGACCTCCTTGGCTGCCTTGCTCCAGTGGATACTGCTCTACCATGGAAACTAGAGCAAAGCCCTCAATTGTCACACTCTGATCAGGAAATTGCTGGCATTTTGGAGTCCATCTGTCCCTACTGAGATGTCTGCTGTCTTTCTTCCTCTGTTCCTAACTACCAATGTGCTTTTGATGTATGACATGGAAAAAGTGGGAGTTAATTGCCAACTATGGGCATAAACTGGGAGTTCGCTTCTGTAAAAGCAAACAGTATTATATACTGAACTTGGAATGTTATACCCAGATAGAAACTGTTTCTCTAAATATGCTCTTGCAGGCCTGTGCTGGCTATTAATAAAATACATATCTGATCCAGATACCTAACTGCAAGATCTGTGCTCAATTCAATTGTGTCTTTCAATGGGTAAGACATAAACCAGAGGTTTGAGACTTCCAGAATGGTCTATTAAAGAAACTGAGATACAAAGATACAAAGTTATCTTTAAGAGCTCCTGGAGAAGAAGTAAGAAAATCTCAAAAGGTATTAAATACACACAGCCAGAAGGAGCTGTGAAAGTTCTCCTCTGCTTTCTTAAAAAACTATTAACAGTGAAGTTAATATCATGGCTTCTGCACCATGTGGATTTTGCATTGCTGGTACAGAAAGAAAGAGCTGAGAAAATTGCTAAATGCAAGGAGAGTCAGGCTGGAGAGAAATATGTCCTCACTGAGTTCTCTGTAAGGCCTGGTAATGCTCCATTGCCACCATCCTTTGCTGTTCATCACCATGACTCTTGCTCAGGTTTCTGCCCACCACAAACAAGAAAACAAGGAGACCAAGGGAGGCAGGCTGAAAGCCAGAAATGCAGCTCTCAAGGAGTGAATTTTGGTAAACTTGTTGGGCAACTTCTCTTGCATTATCAGATCCTAGGTGTTCCTAGAGGGATGATGGTGCAACAGTAGGAAATCCACGAGTCATGGATATGTTCCACTTTACTAGCCATATGTTACTAGAAAAATATAGTCTTCAGATTTATTAATTTTCCTGCTGAAAACTTGTATATCTAATTAATATATTTTTTTCTTAGTACAGTGCTAGAAACATGGTTAGAGAAGTGGGAGAAAAAAGTGGATGATTGTTTGAAAAATTTCCATTAAACTATTTGATTCCAATTTCAGCTGCTCAGTGAGTACCAGACAGGTTTCCTGTAATTAATCACCTTTTCTGACAGGAACATGGTTTCTTTTGCTGGTCCTTGTTTAGGCCCCCAATTCCAGAGTCCTGTTCTGAGCAGCCAAGCAGGCTGGCTCCAAGTTGTGGGCTTCAGGACTGTGACACTATTGTTGGTAGCTCTGCATGCTTTCATGATGAGTATTAAATCTGGGGAAATTTTTTTCACCTGAATTTAAATTAAATCATAATTATGTACATTTTGAGCAGTGAGCAAAACTACCTTTCCCATTCCGCATATAACTGCAAACTCTTTTTCTATGTTTCTTGTAATTTTTTTAAAATTATTTTTAATACATTTTCTTCTCTTCATAGCTGTAATGATTCAGGCCTTCTCCTCAGTGAAAATCTCTCACAGGCTCTGATTTTTTCTCTCTGTAGGCAGCACCAGGAAGAATCCAATTAAAGTCTTTTTAAGTCCTCTGAGAAACATCCTTGCCTTCAGTGATTAAGACTGCCTCTGTAAATTTACCCACTTAATACAGCACAAGTTTTGATGATATGAACTTTGTTCCCAAGGTTTTAAAATATTTCTTAGTCTTTCTTTTTATATTACTAATGTGATTGAAAAAATATTTCAATGTCTCAGAACTGCCTGTTAAGCCAGATTCTTCTCTCTTTGAAAGTTAAGCAGTTGATCCAACCAGTAAAAGAAGGTTAAAAGGTTAGGGTTTATAGTCCATAAAGCAGTGCAGTGCCTGTGGATAATTACTTATTGCTAATTTCTAACTATCTTTTCTGTTTACAGGAGCATTGCATTCTGTTTGCAGGAACATTTTAGTAAAACATAGAACTTCCGTGGAAATTACCTGGGAAACACAGCATACATTCTGTGAGGAAATAGTTAATAAATATTTTAGAACATTTGGCAATTATCATACTGACCATCATTAATAAAAGTGAATCATCTTGACTCAGAAACATCCTTCAGAAAATACTCTGTAATCTGCCAGTGGGGCAGATTAAGCAAGTGGCAAAGAGAAACTGAGGATGAAGATGCATCTCATGTTATTCAAGAGACAAAAATTATATTCTCACTTTTCCCATAAAGATAAGCTACAACATGGAGGAGGTCTAAAAACTGCCTGTGCATCAAGGGCCCAAGACTGCTGGGTGTTCATGCAGTCAGACCTGGGTGAGGTGGTGATCACTACTGAGTCTTTCTATAAGATGATCCTGATTATTTCTAAAGCTAAAGGAATGGAAAGTTTCTTTTCTGGAGGAGACTGACACTGATGAAGAGGTTCAATGGACAACAACATAAAAGTTGAGTTGTGATGGAGGTGGTAACTGATGTGTTCCAGTCACTCAACTTCTAGCAGCACTATGTGTCTGACAAGACTGGAGCTTTATCATGGACTTGCCTATGGAAATAGAACTGTGGGGTAAGTCTTTCATTCTGTGTTATTAATTTTATTTCAAATATTCAAAAAAAGCACATAGTGGCAGAAACTCTGCAAATAAAGTATGGGTGTTCATCAGTGGACTAAAAACTTCTAAAGAATAGTAATTGAGGGGTTACTATTGCATTGCCACCTAATTCAAGTTAATCTATAACATGCAGTATAGAGATGTTACTTTAAGGTAAATTTGGGTTTTTTTCTCTGACAAAAATAACTCTAGACTTGCTAAATGGATAGACAATCTCATTCAAAGAATATTACCTTGAGCACTATAGTGTTCACATATTCGGATATACTTTGGGTTTTCCTGATAGTTTGGGCTTTAAATGTTGAATATTCTTTATGAAAATTTGATTTTTTGTTTGTTTGTTTAGCACAGATAACTTATTAGTTCACCTATTAATTAGACTTCATATGGATTAAAGTAATGTAGTTTTTGACAATATTCCTATTGTCATGTGGTGATGGAATTAATCACTTAGATGTAAATTATCTATGTCTCATAAACAATTAAATAAGTGTGGCTTAACCAACAGTGGGGAAATTAATGCCCAAAATTAATTGCACCTGGGAAGCAAAGATGCAAGTGAGTCTGAAGTGAGCATAAGGACTCAGAAATAGAGATCTTGCATAGCAGGGTAAAGGCAGTAGAGAGAAAGGAAAGAAGTAATGAAAGACTACTTTCTTATGCTGGCTGCATCTTTAGAATATTCTCTCATTTTGATTTAAAGCTATCCTATGATTTTTACAAACCCTTGGTGCTGAGGGTGCAAATGCACAATACTGAATATATTAAGAAAACTGAATATGCAAGTCAGCACACACTGCCTGTGTGGTGTTGGTATTCATCAGTCTGAAATATTTGATTTCACACCTGTAAGTACCAGTAATTGCTCCCAGTGCTGCCTTCCAAACCAGGTTTTGTGTAGCCAGTGTATAAAATGGCAGAATTTCAAATAAAGGGGATTACATTCTGCATTCTCTTGTTCCTCCTTAAAAAGAAATGTTGATATAATGCTTTGATGACTAGAACCTTCCAGGAGGAGGGCATGGGGGACTAATGAATAGAAAATCCATTTTCCTGTGAGAGCTGCAATGTCATGGCAGAGATAGGGTTTGGGGTTTTTTTGGAGAATGGACTTAAAAATATAAACTACTCAGTGCTATAGATATTCACTATAGTTTTTTTTAAATTTCTGAATATTCAAAATTAGACACAACTCTTGGTGGAGAAGTGCTTTGGAGACAGCTGTCTTCCTCTGTCTGAGGCTGGAGAAGCCTTCTGCTAGAGTGAAAACTTTAGGATGAGATGGGATGGAATGGGATGGGATAAATATAAGGACACTGTCCTTCTGTAACTCAGCCAAAAAATGAGGCCAGCAGTGGAAGCTGCTGTGTGCAGATACCTGTGATCCACCACTCTCTTAAGGGTAAAAAAGAGATGTGGCTGCTGACTAGAGCAGGGCTGAGCAGATGATATTTAGTACAACAGTGCAAGGGGTATGTGTGTAAAAGCCTCTCAGTGTAGAGGTAATATCCCTTAGCCATAAGATGAAAGACACATTCCTGTATTTAAATCATTTAGCACACTCATCACAGACAGTTCCACACACATCACTTTTGTTCCCATGTCAGCAGAGACACATTTTTGTGAAACATGATCCTCTCCCTCGGGTCCTGGCTCTGACTTGGAGTCTGTGTTCACAAGAAACAATGTTCAAGGTGTGCTGATGATGGAATCGAAGTCTCATTTTTGTCACAGTAAGGATTTCCATTCAAAATACAAGAAGAACATCAGCATGTATATTTCTGTGGTGATCTTTACCCTAAAACCTACAGAACTGAAATAAATGGTTTGGACAGCGATTCATAATTTCAATAAATGTCATTGCAAAGCCTGAAGGTTACAATAGATCATCTTTCTTATATATCTATCTGGATTACAACCCAGAAATTTAAACAAATCCACTGGTGCTCAGCACCACTCTGGAACTTCACCACTGCATGGTGTCTGCAACATATAACTGCAATTCACCGGCAGGGAAAAAAAAAAAAAAAAAAAAGAAAAAAAAGAAGAAAAAAGAAAAAAAAAGAAAATTATCTAAAGAGTTAAATTATATTTGCAGGAGAACCTGTGCAACACAAAAAACAATGAGGCAAACACTACTCTCACTGTTTAGAACACATATTGCTCAGTATTCTCCAGGTAAATATTTTCTGTATAGGATGAATTAAAGTATAGTCTTAAGAAGTGAGTATGTCAGAGACTGTTGCCTACTTATAAGGATGTCTAAAGGAGAGGATAACCTTTCCCAGATATCTGCATAGGAGCACAATCCTGTTGATGGAGAAGTAGGGAGGATGAACATGAATTTTATTTTGCGGCGTTGTATAGGTTGAAATCTTGAGCTGACTGTTCTGACCAGATAAGGCATCATGTCACAGTTCAGAAATCTTGGCTTAGGTTCAGTAAAAACCTTGTAGCTGAACCTTCTCATCTGCCCTTGCTTGTCAGGTTCCTCTCTGACAAGCAGCAAAGAGCTGTCACCAGCTCTGGGCTGGCCAACTGCTCCTGTTCAGAAACTGAGTTGAAATGCCATAAAAGCTGTCACTGGGGTCTTCCCAGGCTCTGTTCCAGGTAAAAGCTTTTATGTCTTGTTCCATCAGTACACATTATGGTAGGAAAATCAGGTTATATTCCTCTCTTGTGGAGATGAAGGGAATGACAGTTGCTCTGACTGCAAACCAGATGGCTCAAATGATACATTAAACATGAGACTATAAAAAGTACCTCTTCAATAGTAGTTTTTAATATTTAGAAAAGTTAGAGCACTTTTATTTTATTAAATTATTTTCTCTGTAAACTACCAGTTACAGACTATTTGTTCCTATTTTCTTAATGCTGTCTCTGTAGAGATGGAAATAATTTTTTTCACTATCAGCTTTAGTGTATTACATCCATACCATATTTAAAATTCTGTACATGTATCATACAGCAAACAGATAGCTATTGTGGATCCCTATTTATTTATAGAGTGGGTATTTTGGACCTCTCAACTCAAACACGTCTATAGGCAAGAAGAAGCAAGTTCCCTAGGAATAAGTCACCTTCAATATTTCCATATTGTACCTATTGTATATGGCTACAATGGTTAAAAAAAATAACATAGTACTAAGAGAAAAAAAAAAATAAAAATATTACACTTCTAAATTGGTTGGAATTGCTCAAAGACAGTGTTGAGATTGATTTTAGATCCCAGAACAAGCTTTTTATGCAATGACATATTTTGAGGCTGAAGAGGAACTGAGGTCCCCTATATGCTGTTCTATTTTTCTCCCTGAAACATATGAAGTACTTATTCACTGTGGCTTAATCCTTGTAAGCTCGATGACATCTTCTTCATTGAAGTCAATTTATGTAGCATTTTTCTGTTAAAAAAGGAAAAAAATAAAAAGTAAAGCTTATTCCTTGCATAGTTGAGAATAGGAATAATAACAAGGAAAGGTTTGAATTATTTGTATGTAATAGAGAGTAAATTAGTTGCATTTGGACACTCCTCAGAACTTCTGAACCCTTTCTGAAGGAGAGAGCTTGAGCAGTGAAGGGGTATTTTACTTCAAATTTGAACAAGTAGTCTTTGTGCTTGGCTTGAGCACATTTTGTCAAGATACTGCTTTTATTTCTTAGACTGCATGAGTTCTGTTCTAGCAGTGAGATAGGGGAAACAGAAATCACTCCCTTCTCCACTCTTTCCTTTTATTCCCTCCTCCTGCCCACTTAAATCATCAGTATTATTAGGAGTACAGATGATAATAGAAATTTAACTGTTCTTGGCCAGTCTGCTACACAGAATGCCAGCTTATAGCTACATATATGTGTGGGTTTTAAACTGAATCCTTCTAGAAAACAAGAAACACTAGAATTAAGTGCTATCCAAATAGTACATGAAAAAGTAATGCCTACTTCTCTTCTGTCAGGGCTCTCTGCCACTTCCACAAACCAAGGGGGAAAAACAGACCATAAAAGTTGTACAGAGATAAGGAAAATGAGAGATGGAGAGCGACATCAGTGTAAGAAGGAAATAGTAAAGAAAAGATTAAAACTTGTCTAAGTTAAAGCAGTAATTGGAGTGTGCAACAAAATAAAAAAAACCCCAAAACTAAAAAATCGCACTGATGGTCTCCTTTTCTTCCACAAGTAAAAATTAGTGGGGGAAAAGGTAAAAAATATTACTTTTTGCATATTTTTATAAGAAAATAACATGGAAATATTCACTGAAACTGAAAGGCATTATGTTTGAAAGGAACTGCTTTACATCAGTGCATAATTAAACCATAAAACTCACTGTAATACATAATTGCAGATACAGTTTTATGGAATTGTGCTTATTGTTATCTGTATAAAATATTTTTTTATAAGAGTCTCTTCTTTCAAAAGAAAGATCAGTGATCATGCTTTGGGGCACAAATCAAACTCTAATGAATGGGACTTAGAAGCTCTCCTCCTCTGCTAGTTGTGCCAGATAATTTTATTCTTGGGTTTCTGCATTTTCTGCTGTTCCCATATGGTGTTTCCAGAGCATTTTTGATTAGAACTCCATTAGCTTTTCTGATAGACACACTTCATTTTAACAATGCAAGAAATGTCTCAGCAGAGCAGGGTAAGTTTACCTGTGGAGTCTTAAACACTACTGAATATTTTATGAGATCAAGGATTGAAATCAGCTTGATATCTTACACTGAAGACCTCAAAACTGTGTTGAATGGGAAAATAGCACAACAATAGAATGTCATTTATTATTTGCAATTTTCCAGTCTGTTTCCCTGTGCAGAAACAAAACAAAATCAAACCCTTATCAAAAACTGATACAGAGACTAGAAGCAATCATTTTTCCATTGTGCCAAACAGACTAGCTAAAGAAAACAAATCTTGATTTCTGAATTAATGATGACCCTCAGCATTTGGTTCAGAGTGCACAGTGAAATGATGTAAGCTGTGATATCGAAGCCGAAAAATGATTGCTGTTAGAGCACCAGTGTAACCCTGTGTGATCTCAGGATGCTGCTTCTGAACCTACATCATTATTTTGGAATAAACACACCATGTTACCACCATTTCTGATAGGCCAGCCTTGGCCAGGGACAGCTCCATCCTGGCATTGGCTCTGCTGGACATGGAGGAAGCTTCTGGCAGCTTCCCACAGAAACCACCCCTGTATCTTCCCTGCTACCAAACCCTGGCTGTGCAGACCTAATACAAACTTGGGACATCTTTTTGCCATAATATGTGCCCCAAGAAAAATTGCATCTGTGGGTTGCAACAGTGAAACTGAGGCTGACACCAGGTAAAAAGTTTTTTGTTTTTATCTTTTGTCACTTAATAAAAATGTGGAAGCTTTTAACACAAACTGATTTGGAGACTTAAAAGCTTGTGTGTCCCAAATCAACCGAACCTAGTGATTATAATGTCTCTTATCACAGAATGATCACTAGAGCTTGTTTAAATGCAGAGAATGGCTCTAAGTGCCATATCTTGGATTTCCTCTCCCAGATCCCATTCCAGTGAACAAGACAAAACCAAGAAGAATCTGTGTCTTCACAGGAAAAGTTTAAGGGCATAAAGAAACATTTTAGGTGTTTAGGTAGTAGGATGATACTAAAATATATGAACATGACATATATTGCAGTCAGTAAAAATGGCAAAGGGGATTGAAGTTTAAAAAATGTTATTATCAGAGTGGGAATTTAGTCAGCATAGAAACTGAAAACTGAAACTGTTACTGCTCTTCTTTCATTGAAATATAGAGATATTTCTAATATTTGAAGGAGTTCCTATCTCTTATGATAGGAGTCATGGGTAGTATTGAAATGTTTACTTCCAGACCAACAGTTCTTTCTTGAAACCTGTATCCTCTTCTTATTTTCTTGATGCCACAAGCTGGCAGAGGGAAAATTTAGAGGGCAGGGATATGGAATCTGAACTAATTTTTAATTTTAAAGTATAATCCTCCTTGAGTTTCAGTAGGTGTTGAGGTTTGCCCTGGAGATTTACTGGAGAAATACATTAATATAACTTGTGTAGGTGTTTGAAAAAAGCTTCCAAAGACCAAACAGATGTTTTTATTTTTCTGGGGACTCACACATTTTAAGGATGATAAAACTGCATTATCTCCAGCTAAGAAGTTTAGCCTTTATAAGATTCCATTTATCTGGGGAGTCTTTCCAATTGTGAGCAAAAAATCTTTGCAGCATGTGTTAACTGGGTTCCAGCTCTATACCTCTCGAGCAGGTATTGTTCTTTTGTTACAGCCTATTAGGCTCATTAACACCCAGTCCATATTCTGGCATCTTTTTCTATCTTTTCTTTGCTGTCTCTCTCCACATAATGAAGAACAAAATTGTAACAACTCATAATAGATTTTATCCATAATAGAGAAGGACAGAGAGGAAAGGACTTTTCTCTACGTCTTTCTTACTTTCTCACAAAAAAAGACTTTCTTTTGGTTCCTTCAAGCACAGTAGGATTTCCTCTGATACATAAATATCAGTGTAGCTTAACTGAAATTGATTTTCTCTAATTTCTTGCCCAAAGTCTTGAGAAAGAAATTTTTAAAAACCAAAAAACAAGAAACAAAACCAAATCAAATAAAAAAACCCTATTATCGAATATCTAAAATTCTACACATACATTTTACCTTCATCTGGGCTTTAAAGTTCCTGCCCTGAGGAGCTTCAGATCACCAGGAGAACAATGCAAGCCATTAGGAGTGACTGAATGTGTCAGACACCTGGGGTGAGTTGAGCTGTGCTGTTTCTTGCAGCCTCTGTGTTGAAGGAATCCCTCATCTCAGGGAGCTGTGAGCCCTGTGATATGCATGCAATGTGATCCAGCATGCAAGTATTGTACTATCAGCTAGGCAGATTTGGTATTTTTCCCACTGGAATGGATGCAATTAGAAATGTTTGGCTTTGTTTTAATGTCTGTAGTTATGAAAACTTGCCTTTCTAGCTTTTAGCTTCTTTTGGTTCTTTTAAATTTTTTGGTTAACACTTGCATCCCCTCCTCAACTCTTTCTTCTTGATCATGTTCTGCCCCATAATAGAGGAGGATTTTTCTTGCCTTCACCTGACAAGCACTTGCCACCTCTGCTTGCAGATATCCTTTCAAACAGACTCAATCATTTTCATCTTTAAAATCTTTGTTCTCTGAAGGCTGCTGTGTGCTTTTGCTCTGCAGGACTCGCTGTTCCAGAGGCTGAGTACAGGGACATGTGCCATTACCATCATATGTAGCAGCTCATGAGACTGGATTTGAATGAAAATCACAATTTGGAGGGTACCTGTATACTCAAAGAAAACTCACAGCAACTGTGGGTTATATCTGAAAAAAAAAAAAAAAAAAAAAAAAAAAAGCAACCAAAAAAAAAAAAACCCCCAAACAGTCATGTAGGGTGGTTATTGGTGTGACCATGCTTACTTCTGACACTTAGTATTATGTCTTGATTAAAGAACCAGCAACTGCTAGGGGGAAAAAATCAGTGGGTATATACTAAAGTTCATTAATTTCAGCATGCTTTCACCAGCTGTCCTTTGAGCTATTTATTTCAGATTAGATGGAAATGGTAAAGGTCAAAAATATTTGATAATCAGCTTCAGCAATTAAATCTTTGTTTTGATCTTGAGGGAGAAAGAAAAATCCTTTCTTATTCTCCCTTGCTCAAAGTAGAACTGCACCTTAAAGGAGAGGTTTGTATACTGGTTTCCCATCTTATTTGCCACTCAGCTGGGTACAAAACTTTTTTCTTTGATGCAGTGCAATGTAGAAATAAGCCTGACAACTGACACTGCACATCAACAGAACAAATGCTCATCTCCTGTTGTGCTGCTTTCAGCACTCTCCCCACAGAACCCTTCTCTTTGTTCTATGCCAGTACCTTGCAGTCTTTCTGTATCTCCAATTCTAAACCCTTTTTGGTCCTCAGCAGGAAGCATACCTTGTCAAATCTTCACCTGTGAGGAGAGAGGGTGGGAATCTAGATGTGAAGTCTCTGGACTAAATCCAAATTACAGGATGTAAACTAAATCTAAATAAATATTAGGGGTTTTTTGTTCGGTTGGTTGGTTGGTTGTTTTTTTTTCTCTTAAACACTACAAATTTATATAATTTTAGATTTGTTTCCTTTCTAATGGGAAAAGCTTATGTTTGTGTAATTCTGTAGTAATTTGTAGGTACTAGTTATATAGTATACAACAGTGAAAGAGATACTGCTTAGTATATTTAGGGATTGCTTGCCAACATCCAAAGCAAACCACCATCCCTTACACTCCCCCCAAGTGACCTCAGGCTTTGAAGGAACATGTAGAACTGATGAAGAAATCCTGTGGTGATGAAAAATTCAGGTGTAAATAAACAGTCACTACTATAAAAGTAGTTAAACATTTCCTGTAGTATAGCATCCCTTTTCTCTTGGTTACCTCTTCTTTCTTACAAGGTAACAAGGAAGTGTTGAGTGATTGCTGGCAGTAGTGATATTGTCATGCCTCAGTTAATCTTATTTCTTGCCCTTTTCTTAATTTAGGACTTAATAAACTGAAATCCCACCAGGAATATTTATTCTGAAGCTTGTGACCTCCAATATGTGGAGTATGCTCCTTATCTCAAAGGATGAAAATTTTTTACCAGTCATTTTCCATGATTTAAACTCTGTAGCCTTCCTCATTTCAACACTTAAAAAAAAAAAAAAAAAAAAAAAAAGAGAAAAATAAAAAGAAAAATAAAAGACAAGAGCTTACATTCAGCATGAAGCCCTATTTATTAAATTTTCATAAACACCTAGGTATCTTCAAAAGGTCTGCTGGCATTCAGTCCTACTTCTCCTTCAGGCTATATTGGATAGCTTAGGTCTAAAGTGGACTACTTTGAAATGGTATTTTTCCACCATGCAGGCTTTACACTTTCACTGTAAGTATTTCAGATGCAAAGCTAATAAAATATTTTAGTAAATGTCTGTTTGGAATTCTGCCAGTCTGGTAACACAGTACATTATGATGCAAATAAAGCTGCTAATTTGCCTTCACATTCATGCTAGAGGAGGTGATATAGAACCAGGTTTAATTGCTGAATGTAATTGACAGCTCTTTCCTGAAGCTGAAGAGGGAATTAATTGTCTCTCATTGTTACTTCTTGCTGTTTAAGCATATCCTCAGGATGGCAAACAGGTAAAAGAAACTGTGCTGTTGTGCATGTGCTTTTCTTCCCTCATTTAGCTCTGCCTAGCTTTGTGTTTCTGCTTCTGGTCCTTGAGATATGGAACATTCTTGGGATGATAAGCAGATTTTCCCCAACCTGTACTTCTTTTGAGTGTGTCTTTTGCTGTACTGATATAAAGTGTGGAAAGCAGCTTCATTTTTCTCTTGGAACCGATTCATTGCCTCTAAGTCAATGAAAGCCAGGAGGCCTAGGAGGAATACTGAGAAGCAGCAGAAATGCAACACACTTGACACACTGCTGAACACTAACTATTAGCTAAGAATGTGGTGAGATACTTTAGCATTTCCTGTTAGGAGAAGACTTTTGAAATGAAAGCTTTCATCTGCATTATTATGTCTAACATCCATAGGTGAATTTATTTTTTTTTTTCCTAATTCAGTACTTCATCAACTGCTTATTAATCATTTTAACCTTTTCTGCCTCAACAACATCTTATATTTGCTGCTTAATCTGCCTACCATTGTGTTTTTCACTAGAGAACTAAAAACCATGGCTAGAGAGACAATATTTAGTTATTAGTCTCAAAATAAATTTTTATGCAAACACAGGCTTTTTAGTTTTCCAAGAGGTAATGGTGTCAGTAGACAGCATTGCTCTTTATGAAGTTGTAGCAATCTCCTCCCCTTTTTGACCAGTGTGATATTTCAGGTTATGTTTACAAGTTCCTTTCCCTTTGCAGCTAAACAGGTCAAGCTTTTTCTGCATTCACAAGGTAGTGACTATCTAGTGGTCACTGAAAGTGGCCATAATTAATATTTGCTATTTGCCTAAGCAAGAAGATTTGAACTTCGTAACAATTCATTATAAACATATAAGAATCTACTCTCTTAAAGTTTTAAAAATGAGACAGAAGGGATGATGCTTTTACATTAACCTTTATGTTCAGTTTTCCTACCAGGAAACGTGTCATATTGAAAAGAATTTCAGAGCTCGACAGGAAAACAGAGTATTTGTTTAAAAGGAGATTTCACAGCTGGAGATCACAGGAGATTTGAAATACTAATAATACTCACCTGTGGTGACTGTATTGTCAGGTGGGGCTATTAAATGCTGATGGACCCCAGGGCAATGATGCAATTAATGTCATCCATAAGAGCTCTCCCTGCAAGTAGTTCTGAATGAGAGAAAGTAAAAGGTGAGAAAGCAGCTGAGAGCTCTCTCTAGAGAGCACTGTATGTGTGGGGGATGCAGAGATGCACTGCAGCAAAGGGTGTGTGAGGGTATCTATTAAATCACTTGCTTGTCATATTTTAAGAGATCAGCTTGTGTTACAGTTTTGCTCCAAGGTTTTTAAATGCACACTACTCTTGTGAAATTTGTTGTTTGGTTTCTTGGGTGGCTAGAGAAGATGCAATTTTTTTCTGCATTTCTAGTTTTGAGATGAGGTGAGGCACAGGGATAGGAAAAAGTATGGGAGTGCTCTCTCATGTTAGTATAAACTGGTTGGAAGTTGTATTAAACTCCACTGGATTTATGGTTCATATACAGCTGGAAAATGAAGTCTTCATCTCTTTTTTTTAATGCATGAATGAGTGGCAGTTCTTGTACTTTTGTGAGTGGAAGAACAACAATTTTTGCTGATATATGCTTTGAAGTAAAGTTGTAAATTGAGTTTTGTGTCACAAGATATACCCAGACACTACTAAGTAAAACAAACTAGAAAAACTAAAAGACAGACTACAGGTTCACAGAATTGCAGAATATCTTGAGTTTGAAAGGACCCAGAAGGATCATTGAGCCCAACACTTAGCCCTGCACAGGCAATCCCCAAGAGTCACACCATGTACCTCATCTGCAGCTTCAGAGCTAACAAATGTAATTTGCTTTGTTTTGCCTGTTATGCTGTGATGAAAAAAAAAAAAAAAAAAAAAAAAAAAAAAAGAAGTAGGCAAAATTGAGACTGAATTAATGGTATTTAAGTAAGGAAGGAATGTTAAGCAGGACTCGTAGCAACTGAAGTCCAAGAAGAAATTGATTGAAAGAGCTTTTAGCATATGGCAAATGAAATATCTTAGATTTTTAAAGAATCCTTCAAATAGAAGCACAACTGTGAAAACAGAAATGAAGGAAAAGAAATATCACCTTTGAGAAAGATTTATTAAATGAGACCCCCTTGGATTCTTGTATTTGTTTAGAAATCCAGTTCAATCCTTTGGAAAAGACCTGGATCTGTAGGCCAGGAACTGCTGGGAAAGGTAGACAGGAATTTTTCTCAAGTGTTAAATTGATAGATGTGTTCTGGTTGCTGACAAACACCTATAAAAATAATACATATTTCATTTGGGATGGGAGGAAAGCTAGAAGGAAGGGAGAAATACATTAAATATCCTGAACTAAAAGGTTTATAGTACTTTGATGTGTCTTCTCTAAACTGTGTTATGACTTGCTCATGTTTTGGAAGTGTGAGGGTCTAAAGGGTCTAAAAGAAAATTTGTGTAATTTTAAATTTATATACAGCTGAAAGATCAACTGTTGAGCATATAAATAAAAATCCTTGTGAAAGAAGCTGGAACATGCAGAGAATCAAAATGAACCACGAGTGAGCTTCAATAAAAAGGAAAAATCAAAAATCAGGCCTAGATTTTGGTGTGGATAAACACAGAAGAAATGTGTGCCTAGCCCTCAGGTATTACAGAACTCCTCAGTTGCCTCCAAAGGAATTGAAGACTTGTACCTTGTTAGATGTCTATTAATCATACCACACGTCACAGCCATGCACAGTATGGTTTTTTAGTTCTGCTAAATACAGAACTTCTCAAGTACTTTTACCAGAAGCTTGTGACAGACTCTGCCCAGGAGTAACTTGTCCTACCTGTTGCAAACTTAAGTGCCTGGTCTCAAAAGCATGTAATTAAATGCATATCAGACTGATGTGAATTCTTCTAGGCAGAGTTTTTTCCCAATGAAGCAGAGCACTTGCCCCTTCTTGGAAACAGGCCCTCTTCTAAATCAAAATTTAAGGAATAACCAAAAAGACACTGAATAGATCTAAATGCTTTAACTTTTGTAGAATAGCTTGCTGTCTTTTTTACTTCCTGATTATAACCAGACTAACCTTTGGGGGAAAGGGTCTGAACATCCAGGGAAGTTGCATAAAGAATACTGAACTCACATAAAGCATACTGAAAAGGTCACCTTTTGTGTAATGCTGAATTGTGTAATTCAAAGGATGCAGTTCACAGAATGGCATTCAAGTTGGCTCTTCATAAGAACTGTTTTCCAGCATTTTTTTGAGAAAATAGTCCTCCCTAAGGTGTTTTTCATCTCTTCCCTTCTTTTTTGCTCTCCAACATATGAATTAGTTTGGCATGCACAGTTTTAGAGTTGTGCCACCTGTGGCAGCCCCAAGCTTGAAGAATGGAGTAGTTTGTTGGGTTTTTTGTTATTATTGGGCATATACCTTGTCCTAATACTGTGAGCTAGAATGAGACATTCAGCTATTGGCAGATCACAGACACATAAAAGCCAGTGTACACTAATGAAGTGAGATTCTTCTTACATCAGCTAAAATAAATTTTTGTGACTTACCATATTGTTCAGTTGGACTTTAATATAAAAACAATAGAAAACTCAGAAAACTTTAAAGAGTTACACAGCTGGTATTATGGTTTGTTTCCTTCCTACCTCCTGACAAGGATTAATTATATAGAAGGGACAATGCAGGTTCAAACTATTGGATCAGTCTGAGTTTTGTTGTGCTGTTGATGAAGCAGAGGATGGTGTTTGTGTGTTTCCAGGAAGACTGACTGTGAAAATCAAAAGGTTTGGGAGTTCACTTGAGCTTTTATATCCCAATCTCTTTGATCAAGAAATCTGACGCAAAACTCTCAGAATAAAATATTTTCTCTTGAGACATCCAGTGATCTTCAGAGGCTGTGCAAGGAACTACACTTTCTGTATTTTGATGATTTAGGAGCTCTGAAGAAGGCTGAATTATGTTGTTGGGTTTCAGAAAAGCACAGGGTAGCAGTGATGCTGTTGCCTCCAATAAACTCCAAAGCATTCTGGAGTTAAACTTCAGCAAAGATCCTGGTTTTGTTTTAGCAAATAGTTATATTCTATCTGTCTTGGGCTTAGCAAATCAGAACTGACACATAAAACTGTGAAATTTATTGATTCTAAGGTGTCTGGTGTATCAAAATTTGGGAAAATTAACAATATTTCTTTATTTATGAAATTATTAAGCATTATTCTTGTCATGGGTGTTATTAAAGCTACTAGTCCTGGATCAAACACGCCTAAAACTATTAAATGTTGAGATGACAATTTATTCCTTGGACTAGATGTTAGAAACTGTGTGGTTGAAGGACAGGGCCAAGTCTGACTGGCTACTGGAGCGCTCTTGTTCCAAGGAGAAACACATCTCAAAACACTGTTGTCAGGCATCTAGTGGAAAGTGATTTTTTTCTGACAACATATGTGCATATGGAAGGGAAATTTCAGCGTGACTGTGAATGTTTTAAGGCTTCAAAAGCCTTTGATAATTCCTCAATTCAGCCATTTTCACATGCTCACTAATTTTACCTTAAGTCCTGCTTTTTTGAATGGAACAATGTTGCTTCCAAGCAGACATGAAAAAGGTCAAAACCACAAAAACCACACACCCAACTCAAAGGATCAGTCATCTTTGCTTCTCAAGTAGAGAAATCTACCTTTGCTTTTGCAAGGAGAGCTGGGACTGAGTTTGCTTTTCAAGGGTCAGCTTTCTTGTTTTTCTTCTGTACTCACAACACTTAACGAAACACTTTAGATGTGTGCACATCTAAACCAAACAATTGTAATACTTTGAATGGAGCAGTGTCTGTTTCCAAATTTCTTTCAAATGGTTTTTTTTCTTCCTCATGCTCTTATTCTGTTGAGGGCCTGGCTAACTGCTTTGGATGTTTTTGGTGTTAGTAATGAGTCAGTTTTTATTTTAATTAACAGAGTTGCTACAAAACATTCCAGTGGAGGCTGGGAGCGTTTATCTCTTGACTTCCATCTCTTTGTGCCACTCTGAAAAATGGCTTTTGTTGTCAGAGTCCTACAATGTGTCCAAGCAATGCTGCTCCTTTCATCAGAATATAATGTTGTTTTACCCTTTTTGGACTTGATGACTCCTATTATTTGTCTGAAATACATAACTATGTATGCAGTGGAAATACTACATGTTTTTCAAGTACAGCTTTATAAATCAAGGTTACAGGGACATGTTTAGATTTTTATTATTTTATTCTCTTTTGTTCATATTGTTGTGATAGAATGCTAAACATGTACAATTGTGAACAATAATAGAGGTAAAAGGCCTTTTTCTCCTTTCCTTGACCCTTCATGTGAAATAGGGCTACTCTGACAAGAATGATTTTTATAACTGTAAAACTATTGCATCATTTCTATATGTCCAAGATTTTAATTTTAGTCATACATCACTGCCTAAATTGCTTAGCCTAAAGTAAAATAAAAGCTCTGGATGCATTTAGGAAGAAAAAAAAATTTGCAATCATATGCTTACGCATTAGAAAAGAAAATGGAAAGCACAAGAGACTGGAAAACTGGTAGAAATTAAAACCTCAAAATTTGTTCTACCAGTATAAAGCAATGAAATGAGGAATGTCAATAATGATAAGAGAAGGAAAAAATACTAATTTTGAAGCTGTTTGCTGCTACATTCCTCCCTGAATTGCTCTATTTCAGTATATGGATAATTTTTATATACAGTAGCATTGTTATCTGGTTTGGTGTATGATGTTAAAGAACTTCTGCTGTGCATTAATAGTTTGTGTTAAAGCTTCAAATTTTCCAACCATGCACCTTTTTAGAAATTCAGTTTATTTCTGCATAATTTACTGTGTGTATAATTTTGCACTTTTCAATGACATTGCCATGTTTCAGGTTTACTATTGTAAATATTTTTGCGATTAAAGCTGCAATTTTCTAAGCATTTTTTATGATCTGAACACTTAGATGTCTGGATTCTTGTCTTAAACACCCTACATTTGTTTTCATATTTTCTTTAAGTTGTAAAGTATTTTAAAATCGAACAATGAATTAGACATGCCCTTTTTTGGGCTAATTAATTCTTAGTTAATGGGAATATATTTAATTATAATGATGCCCAATGAGAACTTGCTTCTCTCTCACCACCCCATAAAATCATCCTCCAAAAAAAAAAAATGTTTTTTCTTCATTACTTGCTATTCAAAAATAGTAAATTTTATTTCTGTAGCATGCTACAGCAGGGTTCAGCACAGAGCAGAAGAAATGAAAACACAGGAAGAAGTTCTGCATTTGTAGTGGCTTGGTTCTCAGTATTTTTTTGCCAAAAAAGGGTCAGGGAAACAATATTTGACAGTTTTTACCTTAATTTTAAAGCAGAATATTAAAAAAATCACCCCTTTCATGCATATTTGCTTTCAACTGACTATACATTTATTGAACCATTTATTAAGTTCTCAATTAAAGCTTGTTGTAACTTCAGTGACTCTGTAAATCTCCTTTAGTAGGCACAGATGAAAACACTGAAGGGCTGTTTTGGCAAAGCCAGCTGATAGGTACAGTCAATAGCAGTGTTGAATCCTCCAAAAGGTTAAATAAAAAATTGCTAAATTCAAAAGATGATTTTAAGCGTCATAATTAAAAATGGATTTTTGGACATTCTTGGAAGATTCAGAATGAGACAAAAAAAAAAAAGGCTTAATCAACAGAGCCAGTGTTCTTGTCTCTCTAAACAACAGAATACATATAATATCTTATTGTTGCCTTTCTGCACTTAGAGAAAACAGAATTCTTTGGTTGAAGGCTAGATATATACTTCCAGCACATCACTGACATCCATTTAGTTTGTCTGCAATAGCAGAAAGTGTTTCTTAATGTTTATGTTTAAAGTGAGATGAATTGCTTCCACTGGATGAAGTTGAGGCCATGCTTTCAAAGGAAAAATCTCTTCCTTCTGGCTTGGGATATGGAGCCTTGGAGTGGCCTGTCCAACCTTAATCTTGCAGTTATCATTTCATAGCTTATGTTTGCTGCTGGTAGAATGACTGTGTGATCAACTGGTGGTAGTCTGTCAAAGGAAGGGGAAAGCACACAATGCTGTCACTTTGCATCCCTCTGCTTTCACTGAACTCCTGTGCAGCAAAAGGCAATGGATATTTTTTACCCATCCTCTCCTTCTGCCCAGTGCATCTGTTTGGTCATCACATGTTTGAGACCTTTGTCAGTTGCAGAGGAAACTGTGGTATGAGATATTTAGGTTCATTACAAATTCAGCACAAGTTTCAGGAGGTAAAGAAGGGGGGCTGTTAAGTCTTTAAATGCAAAGCCATCACAGCTGTTATCAGAGTATGTCAGGAATGGTTAAAGAGAATGAGTTGGAAGTAGATTTGTCTGAAACATGTAAAACTCTCCTAAAGCAGGGAAACCTACATGAAGAAAGTATTCTCTGAGGGACTGACATGACCTTGCACTTACTCAGAGTATTTTATAACAGCACTTACTATGCTATTTAAATGCTATTATCTCTTCTGACAGTGGCATGTCCTTTGTATTGCTATAGCAATAACAGGATAGAATACTGTGTTTTGCAGTTATTTAACACCATCACTGACTCACACTGGTGTTCCCTGAATAAAGTAGACAAAGAAAATTATCTTTCTTCTCCTCAAATTACTCCCTTTTCTTATTTTTATACACCAATTTAAATGTAATTTCCAGTTCTCAACATAAATCTCTTGGCTCTGTGATTCCACAGAAATTTCTGGAAGCTGAGTCTTTCCCTTTACCAAGGTGCCTGTGCCTCTCAGGTCTGTCAGGGGAGAGCTGGCTCTGGACTCTGTGATCAGAGCATGGCCAGCCCCCAGCACAGGACAAGAGCATGTGGACACACAGATTTTCTCAAAATGGGACAAGTCCAGTAGCCTCACAGCGTTTCTCCAGGTGTTTGTGGTTTGACAGATTCAACACCTGTTAGCCCCCTCTTGACATCACCTCAATTTCCAAACTCTGATGGCAAGGAAGGTTGTCCAGTCTCCTGTGTCCCTGCCATAGCAGTAGCTGGGCTGCCTCCTTTCCCTGGGGGCATGGATTTCCTCTACAGCCTATGGCTCCAGTAACTAGAGGAGAATATGCTGCACAGCTGTCACTGCTCATGAGCACTTCTGTCCTCCTCAGAACATGCTGGTGACAACAAAAAAAAAAACAAACCCTGAGTTATATGATCAGATTGGAAAGATAAATTGATGCGTGCAAAGAAGTTACTGTCCTGATTCATCTGACATAAATACAGACATGCCTTTGAAAACTGATGAGCTAAAACTGCTCTGTTTGTGAGAAGAGGCTTGAATTTCTTTATATTCTCAAGGTTATCTTGACAAAGCTTATACTGACTTTGTTTTGAGAAGACAAACTCCTTTTTTTTCCTCCAAGATCATCTGGGGACAGAGTTCTCTAATAAGCAACCTCCTGCCTTCTTGTTCAAAGAGATGTCTAGTAGCAGGAATGTTAAATGGTCAAAATTTCATAGTGTTTTTTATAATAAGGTAGATTTGAAAAGCTTCTTCAAAGGAAAATACTCCACCTACCAATAAAATACGTTTTAATACCAGACATTGTAATTCTTACTAATTGCACTAGTATTTAATTTTGGTTTTTATTAATAATCAGTGGGAACTAGGGTGTGGGCTACAGACAGCTAACTTGCTTTGCTATACAAAAGGATTTTCTATTCTACTTACTTCATATGTGAATTATAACTCTATTTTACCTATTTTTCTGTGCAGATAGAGGAGGCAAGAGGGATAAGAGTAATTTGTAGTAGAAGAGTTTACTGCTTACTTGAAAACTTTCTTATTTGAAGCAAATGGAGAAAGCACAACAAGATCTTTTTAACGTTTATTGAATATTTACTATTGTAATTTAACAATTAAGATGATTTCCACAGCAGATGTACATTTGCACTGCTCAAGTACATCATTCCTCACAGTACAACCAACAGTTGCTGGGCATTAATGGAACACTCTCAGGGGAGAAGTCTGTTATCTCTTTGATGGGAACAGATCCTTTATCAACCATGATTGTTAATACAATCATGAGGGAGACCAGAGACACTGTTAATTATTCTGATGGAGGTGCTTTAATGAAGTTATCAGCAAAGTACATCTGTGAACTTTCTTATACAAAATAATGCTTAAAATAAATATAAAAATAGATTTTAAGGGGGAAAATGGCATTTTCCTGCAGATGGATCTCAATGTTTGTGAGCATAGGTATGTTTGTTTAGCAGCAATCTTTTCTAACGTGATTCATGCAAGAGAATTTTTATTTGAGCAATAACCATTACTTTTTGCTGGTGGTATATTTTCCTGGTAAGTACTGCCTTCCTCCCCAGTCAAATTTTCTACCTGGTGGTGTTTTTTAGATTATCACACCTTTACTCAGGGCCTTGTCAGCAACTAAACAGATGTGACTCAGATAGGGGTCAGGGTGAGTCCTCCAGTAGCAAAAGCTATTGGTCAACTCCCTGAATTCTGAGACAGCTCTCCTGCTTCAAGATGCCTTTATCAGGCAATATATGCACATCCATGCCTGGTGAGCCTGAACTGAAAACCTGGTTGCAAAAAAGGGAATTGGACATGACACTGGGAGAAGAGAGCAGTAATACTGATGTAGGAGACCCTTCTTTATAGAAGGAAAAGTTTTTAAAAGGCTGGAATTTGGAGGTTTTTCCCTTCTTTTCCCTTAAGTGCATATGCATGGACAAAGAGATGAGTAGTGCCACATAATTCCTTCATTCTCATCTCATGCATTCTTCCCATGAGTTACTGTCAACCAGTGGAAAGGTCATGTGTTTGAACCAAAGCTGCTGTCAGTTATTTTCTCTCTCTCTCTTTTTTTTTTTTTTAATACTTTTTCCATCAGTGTTATTCTAGCTCTTCTACTATACCACATGAGTCCCAGAATGATATTCTTTTACAGTTGTGGGAGCAAAAGCTGAATAGAATAAATGTCTAATGAGTGGTAATTCTCCTGCCCTCTCCTACACCAAATTTCTGTCTGCTCCTGGTAGTTTCAGCAAAAGGTTTTTTTTGCACTGCTTCCTACAGAATCATTTCTGCATTGCTCTTCACAAAAATCTTCAAACTAATGTTTATACATCAGTTAATCATGGTGTCTCCCAAGGCTCATTTTTCATACATCCAGAACATCATCTTGTATATTTTCTGATGTAAAGGCTTTTGGGAATTTTGGCTATGTGAAAGTAGTACTCTCTCCAGACATCCCTTAAAGATCAAATATCTTGAGGGAATGCAAGTTTTTTACCAGAACCAAATGAAAAGGACAGGATGTGGCCAGTGAGAAAGAGGGTTGATTAACAGAAAACACAGCTTCTAAACAGATTTGGATTCCAATAGGAAAAGAAATATCAGCTGACTGGCACCCAAATAATAAACATGGTTATGTGCAGCCTCTGCATCCATATAGTTATTTTACACTGTCTAATACTTGAGGACAGGAGTGAGTTTCAGCTAACAAAGCTTGTTTTTCTTGTGAACAATTTAACAAAGAAGAAATTTGAAGGACATGGTGAGAAAGGAGCAGCTGGTTTCAACAGACTCCTGCTTCCACTTTCCCTTTAAATTTCTCAGATGCTCTGCTTTCTCATGTGTTCTTACTGCCCTTTCAGAATCAATGCAACATTTTACTTCTCCTCCTAGGATGTCTGTAGTTATAGCTGGTATTGAACACCAGAAGACACAATCTCTTCCTGACTTCTTTTTTCTGTAAAGAATTCCTTCTGTATATGTAATTAATAGTAGGAAACTAAGTCTGCTCAGCTTTAGGGATGGTGTTAAGTTTTATGTAGCTATACAGAATTGTTTGTTTAAACCCCTGTTTGAAGTATACAATTATAAACTTCAATCCAGGATTATGCCACCCAATGCCAGTTCTTCCTTTCACATGTCTGGGTTAGCATGCAGGTTAAATTCATAGGTCACCACTAAAGCAATTGCAAGGTTACAGGTTAGAAATTTGGTGAGCAGTATGCAAAAGGCTTGTGGTGAAGTCCATTCTATTAAGTAATGGAGAATCTCAGTTACAGGAGTATTAACATTGTTCAGAAATGTTGAATCTTTGAATTACACATAGAATATAGTGGAGAGGGTGTTCAGGGAAAAAAAAAGGTGATATTGCTGAGAAGCATAGCAGAATTCCCTTTGATTTCTTCAAAAGCAGCCTTGACACTTTGCTGATGATTTTGGGTTTGCTTGTTGATTAGGTTAAAACAAGCAGATATCACTACTACTGCTAACTCTTATTAACCCTTAACTGCTTTTTTAACATGTAAATTTATTATCAGGGAGTTTCTTTCAGGCTGTAGAATTATATTATGCTTAATTCATACAGCATTCCTGATTCCTTTCAACCCAGTAAAATTCAAATAATTTTCTCCCACTGAGAGTAATTTCCTCCCTGTATTCATTCTTCCTCACTTATAAAATTTAAAAGAGAAATATTAATGTAATTTTAAGTGTTTTTCTGCAAAAAAATTATTGATCCCAGAATTTTTACATTTTAATACATACTTTGAGGCTCACACTAAATTTAGCATTAATTTCTTTTATAGGTTTCTGGGCATCATATAAATGCTGGGAATTCTCTCCATCTTGCCAATGAGAAGCACTTTGCAGAAAGTCTTCTGCTCTGCCTTTTATCATTTTACTGTGCTTTGGCATTTCTTAAAATTTATTTTAAGATCAAAACTAACTATTGTACAATTTAAATTGATCTCTGCATTACAAACCCTTAAAATTCTTCATATTTGGGCTTATAGCTTTGGTTTCACTGAAGCATATGGTAGGTGTTCCTAAAGCTTGTTTGTCAGAAGACAGGCTCAGCCTATGTGCAGAACTCACCATTCTCTTGGAATATTCTCCCTTGCAGCCTTGCCACATCCAAACCTTGGCATGCAAACCCCACACAAACAACATTGCAGACAGCAGTGCAATTCCCTCCCTACCTTTGCTGTCTTTGTTCCTCCTTAGACCTCCCAAAATTTCTTGGGCTCCCTGATCATAGCACTGGGTTGGGACTTCTGTCATGATGAAAGGTTTAAATCTTTGTGTGACAGCCTCCACTCCACAGCAGCTCTTTGATTGTACAGCCATGTTATAATTTCTCTAAGGACTGCTTCAAGTTTTTCAGCAATAAAATCCCTTTTAAAAAGACTGGAACTATTCAGAACAAAGGTTGTGTACACGTACTACATTGACAAGCTGCTGCTGGTACTAGCTGAGGTTGCATCATGTAATTTAGTTGCGTCAGCATGTCCCAAGCACTAATTATAGAAGCCTAATGAGGGACAGGATGTGTAGATCTGGGCTCCCACCTGACCTGAAAAGTACCATGGCACTCACCATATTTCATGTTTTGCCTGACCTTTCATCGTAGCTATTTACTGTTCCACCACTCTTCATGCTTCACAAATGTTAAAGGGTTTATGATTCTCTACAGATACCTCATTAAAATATGAAGTTTTAATGGACTTATCTTCTGTGGGCACCACCCTCTAATTGGAGATTCCCTGCAGGGAGTTACTTTTTGGACAGAGGACACAAATCTGAGCTACAAATGCTTTTAATAAGACCTTAGATGTATAGCTATGTAATTGTCACTATATTAATAGTAGATGAGGACCCAAAAGGTTTGCAGTTTGAAGATACCTTAGGAGGAGCTGTTGACCAGAAGAATTTTTCACAGAAATACATATTATATGAATAACATATTAACTGTTTTGCTAAAGACCATTAAGTACCACAAACTTTAAAAGGTTTTGCACTTAAAAAAAAAAAAAAAAACAAAACAAAACAAAAAAAACAAACAAAAAACAAACAAACAAAAAAAACCAAAAAACAAAAACCAAATAACATCCTCCATCTCAAAGTTGAAGCTATTTAAGTTAAGAGATTCAAACAAAATACTGTTTTGCACTGATTACATTTGCAGCACTGAAATCCTGTAACCTCAGAGGGAAGGTTTATTTTAGTCCCTGCTGTAATTCTGCTTTGAGTGTGAAGCAAGCAAGACTTCATCCAACTCTATCCTCTCCCTGCCAACACTGCAATTTGGGTACTGACCTGCATCATAAATTACTCCTTTGTACCTGAAAAAGTCCAGTACTTTAAACTAACTAGATAGATGTCATTTGCCATTCCTTTGACTCTTCATTTTTACTTCAGCTGTCAACAAAAGGATCTTTATACAACAATATAACATTTTGAGTTAGGATGAAAGGGAAAGCTGACATCAATTCCCTGGGGTCTTCCTCGCTTTTTCACTGCAGCTAAATTGATGTTCATTCTGTAGACTTTTATAGTTATCAAAAACTGTTGTCAATTTTACTTTTGTGCACCTGGTTAATTGTGCATAGATACTTCTTACAAAAGTAATTTTTATGTTGAAGTTCTCCTGAAAAGTTGTTTTGTCTGAAATTCAACTTCCATATGTCCTACAAGCAACATAAATTAGCAGAACATCCATATCACAAATAGAGAAGCACCTGACTCTTCCAGAAAACCATCCTTTTCTGTGTTTTTCTAAGGTAAATCTGTAGGCTAATTTACTGTGTGGAAAATTACCTTGTGAACTAAGTTCTAAAGGGCTGATGTCAAGTTGTTGGTACCCTCTAGGCTCATGCTGGTGTGTTGTATGCTTCCCTGGCTTAGGCAATGTTTGCAAACTACTTCTGCTTGGTTTGTTTCCACACAGATATGGGGGTTTATTTAAAAGAATTGAAGGCTGCATAAATTCCTTAACTTCTTCCTGCAGCATAAACTTGCAATACAATTCTTGGTATCAAGTATCTCATGTAAAATATAGGGAATTTAATAACAAGCTCAAAAACAGGAAAATCATCCTGCATTGAATGCAGACACAGATGTTGAGGGAAAATAAATGAGTATTTATTGGACTTAAATGGAAATTAGGTTTTCTTCAAAGAGGGGTCAAATTATTCAGCATTTTAAAAGAAATAACAGATGAAATTACTTAAATTAACACGTAAATCATAAGATTGTCTTGTGAACTTGTCTCACCATCTATTTGTACTACTGCATTTGAGCAGTGGGAAAATTGTTTACCTATCACCCTGTAGGTATCTATAATATATTTCCTTTGGAGTAATTTTCTTTTCTGCGTTAAAGCTGGAAAAGTGTATTCTCTCAGTATGGATTTAAGGAACCTAGGATTAACATGACCCAGGGGCAGTAAATAATTTTGTCAGTTGCACTAGAATGAAATTTCTGAAATAGTGTTTTTCATTTCTGTTACTAGTGTCTAATAAGCTATTTTTTTTTCAGACTATAATGCATATGATAATGTAGCCTTGTTTTATTTATGGGGTACACTGACATGATGTCAAGAAGAAGACTTTTTTGTGTTATTAGTCAAAACCCAGGCCGCACAGCACATTTCTATGGACTTGAGGCCCTTTTATTGATACCATTTTTTTCCCCGAAATTGTAAAGAACAATAAAAGTGTGTGGGTTTTTTCCTCTGGAAGGTACCAGAGGTATCATGGAACCAAAAACTGAAGTCATTAGATACTAGGTCAATGGAAAATAGATAGTAATAGAATTATCCCAAAGGTTCTCCTAGCAAAGAGGGAATAGTTGAGCTGCACATCATCATCATGAGTATCTCCAGAACAGCTAAAAAATAATACACAAGATGGAGAAGCTTGTTTTCACCTAAGAATGTAGTTATTTTTTATGCTTCCAGGGATTTTCTTTCTATTCTGTACCAGATTATTAGATGTGGAAGTCTTGATATAATTGCTTGTGGGAAAACATCTGTACAAAAAATATGTACTGGAGTTTTCATGGCTGGGAAAGAAGGCAAGATGTCCCTGTCCTTCTAAAAGAATATTATATATCATGTAATATAACCCTGCTGTGTGCAGTGGTGCATGAGCAGTCTTCTTAAGATGGTGACTTGGCAATGAGTTCTTAGTCTTCTAAAAATTATATCAAAGCATGAATCATGATTAATATTTTGAGATAATGGGTGCCTAAAGACTTAACACTGTTACACATTACAGCCTTGATTAGTGGTTAATTAGGAATGACTGCAAAGGCTGGTGAAAGGAAGATAGTTTTTTATTTCAGAGTGGGTATTTCAAAAACCCAGGTAATATGCAAAAGGGCATACAGGAAAAATTAATAGCTCAGTAGTGATCCGTGGTTTGTCTGATAGACTGCAGAGCAACTTTGTGGAATAGAACTGGTGGGGTTCTGGTATTGTCCCTGAGCCAGCAACATTCCCTCACAGCAAGGAAGAGCAACATCAGCAGGCTGAGGGCAGTGACTCTTCCCCTCTGCCCAGCAATGCTGTGCTGGGTCCAGCTCTTGATTTCCCAGCCCAAGAGAGGTGGATGTACTGGAGTGAACCCAGCAACACACCAGTCCAAGGGATTGGATTGTCTCATGTATGGGGGGTAGCTGAGAGAGCAGGTGTTAAATCTGGAAAAGGGAAGATTCTGGGGTATCTGATCAGTGTGTATAAATACCTGATGGGGTTAGTAAAGAAGATGAAGCCAGGTTCTTCTCATCAGTACTCAGCCAAAGGAGAAGAGGCAGTAGACTCAAATTGAAATACAAGATTTTTTTGATTTTTTTGATTTTTTTACAGTGATCTGACTCTAAGACAAGTTGCCAAGATAGGTTACAAAGTCTCCATCCCTTAAGCTATTCAAATCCTGAATGAATAATGTACAGTGGCATTCTAGATGGTGTTTCTCTGAGCAAGGGTTTGAACTAGATGGTCTCCAGAGGTCTCTTTTGACCTTAGAACTTCTGTGATTCAGGGGACAAATATGCTATTTCTGGCTCTATATTTGTAAGCCTTTTGCAAACAAAATTTAGGGTTTTTTTTTCTTACTCTTATTAGTTTTGTGTTTTTGCAGCAATATGAACTCCCTTGTTGCAACAAGAGTCCTGAACATTTTAAGGTAAGATAAACTGTCAAGAAGTTTAGCCTCACTATCACACCAATCTTACAGTACAGGCAGTGTAAAAAACTTTATTTTTCAGCACATCATTGTCTTCTGGGAGGAGAACTGGGTTTTCTGTTCCCTACTGATGGGATCCCAGGTAGATAATCCTTACACATCAATAAGGAAGCATGTGCAGTTAATTAACCCAGAATTTGTTAGCAGGGATTATGTGAGGGGAGGAAGACAAGAGAACAGATAACACATAAAAATAGAAAAAGTCACACTTGTTGCCAGGAGATTATAAGAGGTCAGGAATCTTTGCTTTTGCTTTCTGATTTGTAACAGAAATATAATATTCATGGTTTATTTTCAAGCTTTCAAAAATAGTAATTTTACCTGAGAGATCTCTAACACAAAAGCAAACTGTGAGCTTTCTAAGATAAATTGATTTTTGTGAAATATCTGCAGTCTGTCAGACTTACCAACTCTCAGAATTTCTAATTGCAAAGGAGATGAAGCAAAGTGCTGCTGACAAGCCATCTGGACAACCTGCATAATGTAACAGACTTAAAAATTCATGGTGAAGAAGATCCGCTCCCTTTATCAGTGGCAAACCATTGTGGGATTTCTATGCCTTGGTTGCTATTGGCAGCACAATTATTCCTCCTCAGGCTTGATGTTGACTTGGAGGGTGGAAGGACAATGACAATGCTGAGGAATCTAGATTCCATTACTGTTATGAGTAGTTTCTCATCACAAATAAGAAACTTCAGTGTTCTGTTCCAGTGCCCCACCCACAAAATAGATATCAGGAAAGCCTTCACTTGGTCTTTGAATTACATTCATTTCCTTGTTCCCCCCTAAAAACACACACACACACACACACACACACACACACACACACACAACCAAAAAACAACCCACAAAAAACCAAACCAAAACAAAACAAAAAAAAAAAAAAACAAAAAAAAAACCAAAAAAAACCAAACAAACAAACAAACAAAAAAAAACAAAACAGGAAGGTCCTGTTAAGTTGTTTTGGTTTTTTTTTAAGTACATCAATACTTCCATTTCATGTCAGCAGCAGTACTTAATTTTAGCAATATTTAGTTCTCATTTCACCAATGAAAACTGGCTCTGAAATAATGAACACAGTTGTTAGGCCTCTTTGTCACTTGCACAGTAGCAAATCTGCTGAGAAAAATGATGAGCTCATTCTGGTACTGAAATAGGAAAAAATCAGCCTTTACCTACAGTTATCACTTTTCCTTTGCCCTGAACCACTGTTGCACCCTGCACCTCTGTCCAGCACACACTCAGCAGGATGCTGGTATTCAGGCTCCATTAGGTTATTGACACATCCTGTTCCTCAGGAACCTCCTGGGATCAGAGTAATTGAGCTCAACAGTTGAGCCTCTATAGATATATCCCTGACCTTTAGCCCTGCAGTCAGTGGGGTGACCATATGTGAATGCCAATTAAGAAGCCACGGGCATTTTGACTGAGGCAATTGGGTCAAGTGTAGCATTGAGGTTATATAATCCTTTTTCCTATTAGCTTGTGAAAGTTGGAAGTACAGAACCATTCCTTTCTTATTTTCCCTTCACCAAGAGATTTTAATTCATACTTGAAAGATATCACCTTTTTTTTTTTTTTTTTTTTTTTAAGTCAGATCATCATAATCAGGTGCTTTCAAATCCATCACTACAATATTTACTCTTCTGGAAGATTTATTATGGCAACAGAAATAAAAATATTTTGAAAATAGGGATCTTTTTCCTTCCTTCTGAGAAAGAAAATGTTACCTCATCCTGAGGGTGAGGGTAAGATCAAAATGAATACCTGCTTACAGTCCTGCTTAGTTCAGGTGCTTCCTTAAGGTGAGCCTGCTTTCTGAATTGCAGCTCTTAGATTTTCTGAATTAAGTGGTGAAATTTCAATTGTATGAAGCAAGAAAGCACAGTGGTAGACATGGAACCAGATGAGCAAATGACTGAGGAAATGAAGGAGGAGAGTTCCCCATGCATAAACTACAACTTCTGCACAAGCAGTAGGTCTGAAGCTTGTGCTGCACAGAGTAAATCCTGTACCAAGCCAGTGAATTTGCACAGGACTGCTACTATCCACTGGTGCCAGCAGCAAAACAACTTTAGTGTTTTCATTTGCTGAGACTTAGTCAGCTTTGCTCTAGGATTCTTTGAGGTCCCACTTAAACATTTCCATCCTGCATTTTTTTTGTGATATATTCCAGTTTCAAATAATACACAAGTAAAATAAGATTGTTTTGTTGTATTGCTGATATGATAAGGATTTTCCTTGTAGAATGAAAAATGGTATGAAAAGAAATTAATGTGACAGTCTCTCTAGCCTCTGCTCTTGTGTTATGAGTGCAATGTACAGGAAGGGGTGGAAAAGGCAAAGATTTGTCTAGAAAGCATAGGAGAATAATGATATGGTAAACAATAGAGTAATGAAAATTGAATAGTTCAACTAATGCATCACCCAGTAATACAGTCAAAAAAAATCTGCTGAAATATTCATGATGAAGAGAAGTCACAAAAAATATGCTGTGAGGAATTAAGAGAGCAGAAAGAGATGTGTGAGGGGAATTCAGAGGATGTGAATGGGCTGACACTGAACATAGAGAAAGCTTCATTAGAAGGAAGCAAGTTAGAAAATGGAAATAAGGGTGAGCAAAGAGAGCTTTTTCACAAAAAGGTGATGCAAATCATTACCAGATAATGGGAGCTGATCTTTATGGGACAAGTTTAGAGTTGCTGAGGAAACTTTAGCATGCCAGGTTTTGGTGACTAGGGGTAAAGGTGAAGGAGGTCAGGAAGACTTACTTTCAATGTAGGAAAAGCTTATTTTTGGTGAAATTACACATCCCACAGAAAAGTGATTTTTTTTATTTTTGGCTATAGATAAGTGTTGGAGTCTGTGAAGGATTTCAGTGTCTCAGAGTGTTTGGGGTCAGGAAGGACCTCTGGAGATCATCTAGTCCAAGCCCTGCTAAAGCAGGTTCACTTGGAGCAGGCTGCACATATTCACATCCTGGCAGGTTTGAATACCTCCAGAGAAGGAGGCTCCACAGCCTCCCTGTGCAGCCTGTTCCAGTGCCCTGCCATCCACACAGGAAAGAAGTTTTTCCTCACATTCAGATGGAACGTGCTGTGTTTCAGATTGTGCTGTTGTCCCTTGTCTGGCAACAACTCAAAGTTTTTCACAGGCTGTTGGTCTGACACAATTCTGAAGCAGTGTATTTCTGTTGCATAATCTGTCATATAGTCCTCTGAAAAGCTGCACTATGAGGGAATTTTCAGTTTGGAGTTAATGAATCAAGAATTTACTTTGATAATATATCATTTTGCTAATACTAAGGAGCTTCTGAAAGCATACAGTAATCCTTAGCTTGCTAGGAAAGGCTATTTCACTAATTGAGAAATCTAATTTTAGAGGTAAGTTCATGCCAGACCATTACTGCAATACTATACTCAGAGCACGTATGGGAGTGATTATATTTTAATCTTTGGTCTTGATGGGGGTCTGCTTCCTACAGCCTTTCAGTTTTAATTCCAGCTTGAAAAACATACAGGATCCCTGTAGAGTGACATTTATTCTCTTGTTTAACTTCTTGTCCTTGAGGCTGGAAGCTTGAATTACACTGTTTGCCTAACCTGACATCCTGCTAAGAAAAAAAAATTTAAAAATAAAAAATAAAAAATCTGAGTTTTGCCCCAGGAGCAGATATGCCACACGATGCCCTGTGCACAGCAGTATTCTGGCTGCTGGTACACTTACAAATGAGAGGAGCAGCAAACCCTGCATTATCTGTGCTTCGGTGGCTTGCTAGATTTTTTTTCCCCTGTGGGGTCATGTAAGTTTTATCTGGTTTTGTAATTTATAAGTATTTTGACTAACACATATTCATAGGGTCTTCGGGCTGTGCTTCAGGAAATAGAGCTGTGTTTTTAGGTAGGGCTTGGCAAATGAGGACTTAGGCAGAGTCGCTATTAATTTTAAGATTGCACCACTTTCTCCTGTGTATGGATGCTAGGGTGTGGGGTGGCTAAATGACTTTTCCAAGATACCGTTTGTGCTTTAAAGCACAGCCAAAAATCACTTCTTAAAATAGCATGTACAAGTGATGTTGACTGCAGCACTGAGAATGGCAGGCCCTTAGCTCTGAGCTTCTCTCAGGAGAGAAAAGTCCACAGGATGTCATCAACATCACTATGAGATGACACCATAAAAGATGAAGGTGTGCCAAGTTTTAGGCTTGGGATGATATGTGTTGTTACACTTTTGGTTTTCAGAGATGTGGATATCGCAGCCTGAGAGTGCTCAAGGCCAGGTTGGATGCGGCTCTGAGCAACCTGGCTTAGTGGAAGGTGTCCCTACTTGTGCTAAAGGTTGGGAATTGGATGATCTTTAAAGCCCTTGCCAATCCAAACCCTTCTATGATCTTAAATGGCATAGACAGTGCTGGGTGCAGAGTCCTCACATTAGGATCTACACACGTTGTGATGAAGGGGTGGGTGAGAGGCAGAGAAGGTCTTTGATTTGTGCCTACACTGCTCAGTAATAACTAAAGCACCAAATTATCAAGTGTTTTGATCACAAAACCAAAACATAGCCCTGCATCAGCCTCTATGAAAAGGAAACTAAGAACAATAAGCCAAATAAAAGACCACAGGAAAAGAGTGAGCAACTAGAAGTTTAGTGAGAGTCAGTTAATGGTGGGAACACGGGGCACTTTTAAATTGACTGTGGTTTTTGTCAGCTTTAGTGGCTTTTTGAGGGGGTGTTTTGCTTGTCCAGTTTTTTTGGTTGGTTGGTTGGTTGGTTGGTTGGTTTTTTTTTTTTTTTTTTTTTTTTTTTTTTGGTTTTTTTTTGTTGTTTTTTTTTTTTTCTTTTCTTTTTTTTTAGTAAAGGAAATGTATCTGTACTGTTCCTTTTGGGGTAGATGATGTTTATACCATATAGATTTTAGGAATATGTTAGACTAGATGATTTTCAATTTCTTCCAGCTAAATTGTGGTATTGTATTCTGTGTCTATCTGTTCATCACCACACTTTAAACAAGTACCAAATATTTATGTTCAGAAAACCCTCATGTTTATCTTGTCACTGGATACTGGATTCTTTTGCTCAAAACCCAGAGAGGAGCCTTACAGCCTCACAGCTATGTGTTTTAATATGATTTGCAGCCAGCTGCTTGTAAATACCTGTAAATAATAAAATAATTCTGATATATTCACCAAGACGTTTGAAGAATTATGACTGAAAGTGCAAACACTAACCTATCCTTAGAGAGAGAGACACACATAGCCAGAAACAAATGGCTTTGAGTTGAAATGATCATTATTACTTACTGTGAGACAGTGTGCATAAACCTGAATTATGGAAAAAGAACATGCAGTTCCTGCCACATTGGGAGCCAAGTTGTGAATGGTTAATAGCATGTAGAGGCAGGATTGGTTTGCAGTTTTAGGTGGCTTATCTTCCTTTTCAGAGGTCTTCCTGGGAAAAGGAAGGAACTCAGTTTAAGTAATGTGAATATAAGAAATGGAGAAAAGGAAGATCTGTCAAGACAGGGGGAAAATACTTTGAAAAAGGCTATATTAAGTAGATGGGTATCTTGGGAGTTTTTGATACAGAAATACTCCAAATGGCAATCTCAGGAAAATCTTAGGAATAGAATGTCTTTATATTTGTCCAGAAACTTCAATTCTCTCATTCATCTGGAGACTCTTGTAGGAGTCTGGTATCTGTTGTGATTCAAAAATCTAAGAAATAACATATGGAAAGTCTGCTAGGAGACAAGTAACCATACTAGGATTAGGTTGGGGTTTGCTAGGAACCATAATGTTTTTTCCTTCCTTTCCATTTGGTCCAGCTTCAGGAAATCACTAACAGGGATCTTTCTGGTATTCATAAAACACTGAGCAATGTCAGGTCAGCTGAGGCCTACTTTGTGTTTCATCTAATTCTGTCTGAACAGCACTGTGTAGATGAAGAAATGTGTGATACAACCTACTCCATCACCCAGATTTTGCCAGTTCCTCCTGAAGACAGCAAGCAGTTCTTTGCCTTGTGAGCTGTGACTCCCTGTGATGAGGCAGGACAGTATGCAGAGCAAACCCAATGCAGATGAATGCTGTGGGGATGCTGCTGAGAGCCACGGAGCCACATCCCACCTGGGCCATTCCATAAGGCTGTGTCACAGCATCCCTCTTCCTGTGAGAGATGGAGGAGAAATCTGCTTCTGCTGTGAGTGCCCAGCAAAATCCCTGCCCTTTTTTTCCTGATTCTTTGGCCTCCTTCATAGCAATGGTTCAAAAAGAAGGTGCTCAAATGTGCCAGGAACTCAGTCTGAAATAAAGGCAAAAATCTCTTCTAAGTAGTGTTCAGTCATCCAGAAGGTGGATTCATCACTTGTCTGCAAAATCTTTTGTGCATATTTCTAGCTTTGAAAATGTTGCAGTACAAATGTGAACTCCCATATTTATTCCTTCTAAAGAATTGACAAATCAGATTCAGAACTCTAATGAAATACAGTGACTTTGCATTTTTGTCTTTTTATATGCCTTCTGGCAGCCAGTCTTATCTATTCAACCTGTCCCCTGAAAAGCTGTCTGAGTAGTTCCTAATTTGTGTTGTCCACAGAAATATTTTGATAATGGAAATTACAGGGCCCTTCCTCTGAAAGGCCAAAAGCTCAGTCATTTGGAAGCAGCTACCTCTGGCAGATGTGTACAAAGGGCTGAAGATTCTCTCTCCCTAGTACATCAAGGATTACTTCTTGAGCTTGTCCTTTTCTTGACTGTCTTCCTTCTGACTCAGTTTTACCAATTAACTGCAAGCGATTTTCTGTAACAGCTCATTTTAAAGGCCAAAATCTCAGCACATCAGTCTTGCTGGATCTCCAGTACAAGACTGCTTGGAAAACATCTTGTATCACATGCCTCATTGCCATGCTGCATGTCAACTTGTGGAGATTCACAGGTTTTTTTCTTTTTTTTTAAGCCTATCACTGTCTGAGTTTGTCTAGACCTGGCTTTTGCCACCTATGTATTCCTCTTTTTCAGTAGTATATAGTACTTTGGGGTTTTCATACCTGCAAAAAAAAATTCTCTTACAATTTTATGAGCAAACTTAAAATATCAGCAGGTATTCACCAATAGCTTAAAAAAAAAAATAAATAAATATATATATATATATATATACATATATATATAAATGGTTGTAATTTTCATTAATATTATTTATATTAAAGTTTGATATTTAGTACTTACTAATGCTAATAAAAATAAGATGAATTTGAGATAGAAGACCAGCTAGAGGTTTAAATAAACAGTGGGCTTAGAGGAGAAGCAGGTAGTCAATATTTCATTTTCCTGTGTGTGTCCATATGTATAAAACACATATATCCATTTCTCCTTGTTTTGCACAAATTAAAAATTTCGTGAGCTGAAGCATTGAAACGCTTCAGAATAATTTGATGCTCAATGGGCTAACACTGAGAACCTGAAAAAAATGTATTATTGGCACAGATATAATTTTAATTGCTTTTTGATAGTGAGTTAAACTGGGCAAGACTTTCTGTACATTGTGAAATGAAAAGATTTGGAAAATTAGCCATTCCATTTGGAAGCCCAAAAGTGCTCTCTTAAGCTCTCTCCATGGCACATAAGATAGATTTGTAAAAGACTTTTGACTTTGCCTTCTGTTCAAATGAATTGGGACTCAGGCAGTATCTCCCTCTTAGTTTGCCTACTTGTTATTTCTTACCTCTTGCTTTGAATTTCTGAGGGCTGTATTCTCTGAAATATAGGATTTAAGTTGTTTTGTGAATCAAAATGAACCTTGGTGGCAAACTTGCTGTTTAATATTACTTCAATAATTGCATAATTTAGCACCTTCACCATTGTTCTCTGAGTACTATATGAAACTAATTATTGTTTGCTTATTGATAAATTTAACAGTAGAGATAATATTGCCCATTTTTATTGGCAAGTTCAGTAGTTGTGAACTGTGGGCTGAATCCCTGATGTCTTTTAGGGCCTCTCATAAAACCCTTCTGATACTTTAACCAGATTCAATCTAAGGATAGTGGAAGTTTATAAACTTGTTGAATCTTCATGCAGGATAGATTTATCTTTTCTAAATAAATTAGACCCATTTTTTCAGTCTTTCTTGAAGAAATTACTGAAATGCTTTCATATTGAAGTTCAGAAATTTTTCATGGGCATTTTAAGGTTACAGTTTAGTATTGAAAAGTGGAGCAATCAGACATACCAAGTTGTCCTAATTAAGTGCTGATTTGAATTCAAGACTCCACCTGAAAGCAAAATTTCTTGTTTTGTATAGGTAATCAATTGCTGACTGTGTTCTTGACAATTTCAGTAGCTACCCATTTATATGTTGTAGTGTATCTATAGATATATGTATAGATATCTATAGGTATTATGGAAGGGTAGGATAGTAGGGAGATGATGAGATTTGAAAAAAAACCCAAAACATAATAGGCCTATTAGACAGCTGCAAGTTATGTTGAAAAAAATGAGTTGTCTTGCAGGTGGAATTTTCACCTAACAGATGATTATTACCTTTTATATGATTATTAATAATATAAATTTATAGGGGGTTTAGGACTCCTTTTGTTCAGACCTGTTCTTACGTAAAAGACATAAGGTAAATTGGAGTATTTCATGCAAGGAGAAGAGGGAAAGTAAATGTAAATATAGGTAAATCTGTACAGCATATGCAAGTAAAGGCATCAGAGAGCATTTGCTAAAAAGAGTAGCAAGTAGTCTCCCTGTTTGTGTATGCTGAACATAACTTAATGGGAATGACATGCCTCATTTCTTCCCTGTGCTCTAGTTAAGACACAACTCCTTTGTTTGCCTTTTAAATAGTGCTCAGTTTATTTAAATTCCTTCTGATTGACAAAAATAAGGCTGCCTCAAGAAATGATGGGGGTCATTCATTCAATCTGCATTAGCTAGTTTTACTTACTGCTCATTTTAAATCTCAGCATTTGTCGTCATGGTTAGACTGCAAGGGTGAGAAACTTTAATTCTCAGAGCCAAAATAATAATGCATGGATGTGCTCTGGTTTGGAGAAATTCCTGCTCCTCTCACAAATTACAGATATTAAACTAAGATGAAGATAAACTCCCTTTGTATCTGAAAAAATGCATATATGGAAAGGATTTACATGATTTGTTTGTGTTAATGCTCCACTGACAATGAAGTAGGCTGCAAGCAGGTTTACCTGGCCACACATTGACTCTGCTATGGGTCTCACTAGCCAACATTCGCAATGATGGCCTTTGGTCCTGACTGAAAGACCAGGATGCCTTATATCTCCCTATTCCAGTGGGAATCCAAGTAAGATTCCACTTTAACTTCAGAAACCAGAGACTTTGTTTCACTGAATGCCTGGGGGTTCACATACAAGTTCTTTACACTTGCTTTTCTCTATTTTACTGATTTGCTGTGATTCTCAGATGAGCATGTTTGATTTGTCCTTACATATATACATGAACTTTGACTTGGAGTAAACTCAAGAGAACAACACAATGGGAAATGCTTATGCAACTCATATCAGAGAAAGCTGCTAATATGACTCTAAAATAGCCTCAAACTACTGCAGCTAAAATGAAGTGTCCTAGAAACTTTGTGACTTCACTTGAGTGACCAGCCTGAAGGAAGGTCACATCATGCTGGGAGATGATCTGGCCTGACACACTGAAATTCTTTTCAGACTGAAAAACAGAATTGTACCAAGCAACTGAAAATAGAATATATTCTATGCTAATTTTCTTTGTTTTGCTCTTGGTGGTAGGCTTCCTTTCATATCACAAACTGTCCTTGATCCAAAACCTGAAAACTCCTTGTCTGTGGTGAAGATACACAGCCAGCATTGTCTTTTATTTCTTATTTAATTTTTTTATATAGACACATATAGTGTACGTGTACATATGTATGTTAATTTGAGAGTTTATGTATGTGTATATATGTGAATGTATATTTTGTGTGTGTGTGCATTTACAGAAATAAAATCGTGCCCTGTTACAGACTGATTTGGAAGAAGAGTTTATTTCCATTTTTAGGACATTTGCCCTCTAGATTTCATTACATGTTAATTTTGTTACCTCCTAAGCACATGGAGTGTATGAGAATAAGAAGACAGATTCAAAACTACTTAAAGAATAAGGAAAATGAAGATGTGTTACCCACACACTGAGAAATACAGTTTGCTTTTGACTTGGCCAAAAATAATTTGGAGATTTCCATATATAAACCTTGGGGCACCTGATGAATACTCCTAAGTGCTGGCTGGGGTTTTGGCCTTGGAGGGCTTGCTGTATCCAGCAATACATAGAGCAAATGCTGCCCTAGCTCCATGTCCCAGGTCCAGCCAGCAGGAAGACTGATCATGTACCTCCAGTGTGTATTTACACAAAAACAGCACAAATCAGTGCAGACAGACACTCAACACTCCCAAAAAAAACAGCACTGAGGTCCTCACCCTATTCCTCTTCCAGTCTGACCAGGATAAAAGTTCATTATTTGGAAATATGCACATATCCCCCGCCAGTGACCGCGTAGTCTGTAGGTGATCTCAGGGTATCCTGATGACTCAGAAACTGATGTCACTCCCAGTCCTTGGGGCAGACACCATCCAGGGATGTCCTAGGGCAGGGGCTCATGTCTCTGACTGGGTGATAAGGGCCCTCTCTCTCAACTCTGGACTGCTCTACTCCTCCATGCCTGGAGAAACCAGTTTCTCACACCCATCCTAACAGGGCTGCTAAAGGGTTAGCAAGATTAACAAGTTTTTCAAGCAGTTTTCAGTTAAATTATTCCTCTCTTTAAAATTTCCTAGTTTTTAATCTTAGTTCAACTATTTTTCATTTTAAGCAAATGTACTGAGGTACAGTGGGGTATTAACTAATTGCCTTTCTTCCTCTAAAATATGTCTGCATGGCACTGTGGTACTGTAATAATTTACATGTGCTCATAAAACATTTTGGAGTTCTAAAATTACTGTAAAACTCACCTACCTCTACATTGCCTCTCCTTCAGATGTTCAGAGCTGACTACTTAAGAAAAAAGTTAACAACTATTATTTTGTGTTCAAACTCAGTAAGGAAGATAAGGGATTTCATGGTCACAGGCTTCAAGTCAAGTGCTTGTACACTTCAGAAACAGCATTATGGAAATAAAACAAAGCTACAGTCATTAGCACTGAGGGAAATCTTTCCCCAGCTCCTCACAGTAATGTTTGTTCATGCTTACTGCTATAAAATAACAACCTCTCTTAAATTACCCCAAGAACTTCTCTTTTTCAAGATTGTGTTCTGATAGGCATATAATTACAGTAAAAACAACATCAAAATACTGTGATTTCAGCTTGAAATTTAATTGCCTTACCTGCATAATCATTGCAGTATAAATTAGGCACAGCTGCAGAACAGACAGAAGGTTTCTTTCAACTAAAATTACTTCCTTTCTCTTGACTGTATTGAACATGTGCATTTCAGGGATCCAGATTCTGAAAAGATCTTAATATATGACTGGAGAGTATGTATGCATATCCTTATAGATACAGGCAAAGATTTTCTTTGAAATGTCTAAGTAAAACAGTCCTTTGCTGGAAATGTTCATTTTGAGCTCCTGCATCTGCAGCTTATTTATTGAATCCTGGAACTCAAGGTTTGGTTTTAATCAGGTTTGCTCTTTAAAATTAGGGCAGCACATAAATAATCTTGTGGCATTAAATCAAAGTAGTTGTCATGCTTATCAAATGTCTGTAGTCTGCACAATTAAAGGTCCTCGAAGGGAAGAAGGGTGGGGGGCAGTAGGGTTTGAAAGAGAATATACAATGAAAAAGAATCTCCTCTTAAACAATCGGCAGGATGCTAATAAGGTCAGAATAAGCAGAAGAGAGTGGGTATTTTTGCTTAGAAGATAATGCAAGAATGCTTGAGCTTTATCAAGAAGGAAATGGGGAGCTTAATATCTGCTGGTTTCATATGCATGGAGATTGGTCTCTCCTCAGTACCCTAACATTTTCCCCAGGGTAGCTGTTAGAAGGCAACCTGTCCCTAGAGTTCTTAATTATGATTCATGCCCTCAATCTGAAATCTAAAATTATATTCGTCAGAGTTTTTGAAAGTAGTGACAGACCTTTAATTTTTGTTTGTTAGTGATCTAGGCTTTTAAAAATCTAAATCTATAACCAATTTTCAGAAATCATTACAAACAAAAATGTATTTGATTGTGCTGATGAAAAACAGACAAATTAAATATTTTATTGTTTGTCTTAAAAACTTATGTCTCTACTGGAAAAAAAGAAAGTTTTCTTAATGTGGCAGCCCATTTTTCAACATATAGAAGAGGAATGAATATTTGTTCTTCTCATTTTTCTTGCCTCAGGGATGCTAGATGATAATACATTGTGGAGCTGTTTTATGATCTTTTAAGGTGTTTGGGGACAAGTACATTTTTAGTCATTCAGTTGTCTGACTAGACATGGCAGAATAAAATGTGTTTATAGAAGACATGTCTTCAAATACTTAGTAAGTGTTAAACAGGATATCCTGTAGAAGAGGTGGTCATCTTATTAGCAAATAACATTATAAGAGGATCATCTCCCTTTCATAAGATTGACTTTTATCACGTGGCCCTTCCCCAAGGGTCAGACTTCTGACTCTTCAAAAAGGTTTAAGAGAAAAGCTGTGCCTTGCATTCAGATTTTATTCTGTTGCTAGCTTGTTTCTCAAAAATTTCTTTCCTTCTTGAGATTTTGAGGAACTCAATTCAAAGTCCTTTGTGAATCAGATGGAGAGAAAAACAGTATCTGTAGGAAAAAAAAAAAAAGATGAAATAAATACAGAAGAATAGTTTGAATGCACAGAATTCAATGCCAGCTTTTATGTTTTTCAAAGCACCATGTGAAATTGTTGCCACACAGGTTCTGTAAGCAAAGCTCTGCATGACTGATAGAACATTCTGAAGTGCTGCTGTGGCATGAGGAAAGAAAGGAACACAATTTAGGTCTAAGTATCACCTTCAATTTTTTTGTCTTGTTTTCTTAAGAGGTGATATTTCATCTGAATATCCAGAAGATGAAGAAAAGTGAGAACAACCAGTCTGCAGTTGCAAACTTAGCTTACTAAAGCATACCTACATTTCTCAAAATTGTTTAATGCATTTTCAATTCCCGGGTGACTTACTATGCCTATAAATAATAACACTGCTGTGTCCTAGGGTTGTAGTAAACCAGCAAGTAAGACAAAATGTTGCCTGTGGAAAGCTCTTGTTCAGTATGTTTGGACACAAATGCCTACCAGAATTTTGCATTAGTAAATCTGCTTATATTTGGAATTACTGTGCTCACTCTTACTAGTTCAGTGTTGTCCATTTTGGGGTAAGACAATTCTTGCAAACTTAAGTGATCTGGTCAAATACAAGGTAGAAAGCTCATTACTTTTCCTCTCAGACCAGTAATGAGAAATAAGTGGTTGAAGTATGTGCTGCTCTTTGAGAATCCAAACCCGTTTTTTCAAAGCCCAAAGGTCTGTAGTGACTCTGAACCAATTTAGCAAGAAATTGTGTCATCAACCAAAAGATTTTCAGAGACACCACTCTATCTCTTCCCATGACAATAAATGGCACTCCTATTTCATTTGGAAGGAGCAAAGTTGATTTAATCAATCTTAATCCTGAGACAATCTGAAAAAAAGAAATTAGATTGTCAAGTCTTATTGGATTGAAAAAGAACACTTACCAGAGTATAAGTCTACAGATGTCACTGTCATCAGCTCGTTGTCATACAGTTCTTCCAAGCAACTTTGTTATGAAGTTAAAACATAGAGGCTGTAGCCCTCCTTGGGATTCCTCCCTGTAGAAGAAAAGTTTGTTGAAACCATCCTCAATAGCCCTTCGATTAGAGGGAAGAAAGTGATGTGATTTCATTCATGGAAGGAGACTGGAACTCATTGCTGTAGCTGCTAATCACAGAAACACCCAAAGAACCTTAGTAAAAACTGACTTGAGATTCATTGATAAAGTTTTGAGGAGGATATTTAGGTTTTTTTTCCCCCCTTTGATTTGTGTTATTTACTTCATCATTTGCAGTTTATTTTTTTGTTTGTTTGTTTCTCCCTTATATGTTGTCTTCTTTGGGAGAAATAGAAAGTGGTAGATTGGTGATGTGTAGACAGAATGAGCAAGATATTTTTCTAAGAACTTCCCTTGTGAGATCCTTTTAAGGGCAAGACAGATACATACCTTAAAAAATAATAATAATAAAAACAATTATAAAAAGATCACAATGATCAAAATGTCCTCTTTGCTGGCTGCTACTTGATAGTTGTGGGAAAATTTTAGCTTTTGGACTGTCAGCAGTGTTTTCATATATGAAAACAGGCTTGTTGTTTTTGTTTGGTTTTTTTTCAATTGTTAATCTCATTTCTTGGGTAATATTATGTCCCAAAGATGTTTTGATCATTCAGAAATTACATCTGTTTTCCTAATAGTTTTTCAGATAAATTTGGCAAATTAAATGTTTGTTCTAAAAATCAAATGTAACATGCACGCTGCCAGAAGATTTTTAATATTGTAGAAACAATGTCACTTCACTCATAAGAGGAATGTTATCTCTCTTCTGCTGATTTTTTGAGCCTTTTGGACTGAAATTATCCACTGAAAACCGACAATTATATTTTGAGTGCCCTGAAGTGTTCATGCAACATAATTAGGAATTACTGCTGCCCCTGTCTAAAGATATGTGTGTAGATATGTGTATATGTAATACATGTAAATATATATAAGAAATATGCATTTAAATATATATGTAGGGAGAAACTTCTCTTTTACAGTGTGATTCTATGAGTAAATGCTTTATTTGTAAGTACCTATACAAACAAATTGTCAAACTGAAATAGTAAATAAGGAGGTCTATACCACTTTAAGATATCTCAGGTACTAGTTTTGGAGAAGATGCCAATTTCCATAGGGGGTTTTTTGGCAGTGAAATCTGTCCTACATGTTCTAGTGATTTAAATATTTATTAAAATGCACATTAAGGACTGGTTTTGTCTGATCACTGGCCACTTGGTTCCTTGAATACCATTTAAACAGAGAGAATCAGAACATGAGTAGTTGTTTAAGAATAGCCAAGTGTGTTTTAGGCTTTTTTTAAAGGCGTATTCCAAGAAACCTGTTGTTTCTGATGAATGCTCTCTGAAATATTTTTTGCTAGCTAAAGAAAGGAAGCAAATGTGAGTGGGGAGATAGACAATAGTAGCTAATGACACTTTTGCTGGGAGCATATTTCAACCTGTTTATATTTTTAACTAAAGAACTTGTATATCAGAAAGGGTTACCAAGTAGTTGTTTTGTGATGTTTCAATGCACAAATAAGCATGACTTTGCATTTCTGCTTTTTAATTTTGGATAATCAGTCACTTTCTGTCAAAACTGATTGCAATGGAAAAGTGCTATTTTGATTAAATGAAAAATTTCATGCCTGTTGTCTTTTGTCCATGCACCAACTAAAATGATTAAAATTGGCTTAATCTCCCAAGGTATATTCTACCACATTTAATCTTGCAACTGAAGAATTCAGCTTGAGAGATCTAATTGAGTTTAGAGGGGGATACAAATCACAGAATCCATTCTGGATAAACACTTGTATTTTACTTAGGGGTTTGTTTCCGTTTGATCATTTATTTGTTTTGTTATGTTTGCTATTGAGCTTTCTTAAAGAATATGCTCTTTCTCTATGGTCAAAATGCTTATTCAGTGTCAAGAAAAGAGGGCAGATATTTTGGAAACATTTTTAATTCAAGCATAAAAAATTACTTACTGTCATCTATCTAAAATAACACAAAAAAATCTTGGGAAGCTAAAGCTATGAATTACCAGCAGTTTGAATGCATAGGTCTCCTCCTTCAGGCTCCAAGGCCTCTAATCCTTCACCATTCTCTTCTGGCCTTGACTTTTTACCCTTTTTTTTCATTTTCTTCATAAGTTATTTGAAGAGATCCCCTTCTTAGTTATTTTCAAGTAGGCCAACATTTTTTTCTAAGCGTGGGGATTACATCTTGAAAATATGGTTCTAGTAGAAGTTCTAGCAGCTGTGTTGTTTTTGTGTAATTGCAGCTAGGCTTGTGGCCATATGATTATATATGGTCCTGAAAACTTTAATTGGCGATCACTGGGCTTGGTGTAGGAGCAGCTGACACAGGCGAGCACAATCTTGTGTCAGACATATTGACATCAATTTTCTTAATTAATGCAATTTTTTAGAAGTGGACAAGCCCATTGGGGATTTTCAACAGTATGAGATCTGTGCTTTTAATTCCTAATCACAAATGCATTCTTCCCTGTTTGATGACAGATTGTCAAGTAAGCAGGTGCAAAGAAGCAAAAATAGATTATATGTTCTGTGTTTGTAAATGAGTGGATGTGTTTCCTCCTTGTTTTGATTGATGAAAGCTTTATTCTAGAAAAGGTTACTCTCAATTTGTTATTTATACCTTAGATGATCAGCATAGCCTAGAAAAGGCTTTTCCAAATCAGCTTTGTCTACAACCACTGCCCATACAAATGAACTTTCAGGCTTTAAAAAAAAGGGAAAGGGAGAGAAGTGTCCAGCACAGATGTTCTCATCAGTGTGTTTTAAACTAGGAACAACCCTTTCTGTATAAGCACACAGGACATAAACGAGCTTGCTGGTTTTTGCTCTATGCTTCACCTTGGTTTAAGCTCTGAGTCATCCACACCTGTGGTCTGTGAAGAGATTTGGAGGTTTATACCTCCCTGTGTCAGCTTTGCTGGAATGAGAAACGTAAAACACACATCAAAGGAAGTCCACTGTTTGTTTTATTGTGTAGAAGTAAATTAAACTTAACCCTGATTTATTTTTTTTTCTGAAGCTGAAGAGATTTTTTTCATCATTATTCATCATTTCTATAACAGGCCTTCTTGGTTTTTTTCTGAACACTAATTGTTCAATCAATGACTGCAGTAAAAACACAACTTTGAAACTCAATAAGACCATAAAATTTAAATATATGTTTGACATTGTAATAGAATTACATTTTATGAGCTTTCTGCAAAAGAAGGACGTTTGCTTGAGGTTCTTACCTCAGTTTCATATTTTTACTATAATATCTTCTCAGGATTTATTTTCATTCATGCATGTTCAGTGAGCAAAGGATGGTTGTGTCACTGAGGTGCAAGAGCATGTATGAAGAAGAAAAAGTTCAGAATTCCTGTTGCTGCTGTTGAAGACCTTGTATCATGAGGCTGCCACTGTGCTGTGTAATTGTTTTCTTTTAACTGGTGCTCATCTCCATATGCAAAAGACAAAATAGTGGTTGAAGGGATAAATAAGTATTAAAAATATAAACTAGCAGTTCTATTTAGAAGCAATGTAGTTCAAGCCCAATTTGCAAGAAAAACCATGGAATCTCAAACGTTTGATCTTGTGATGTATCATATAACCAGCCATGAAGGATTTCTTGGATTTTGGGTCTATCTAGAGTATCAGCTGTTCAGATGCTCACTTTCAAGTCAGGTATGTGTGTGAAGGGGCATTTTCCCTTGCTGGTTTGTCATCTCAAACAGCTGAATACTCGTGTTGTGAAGATGCTGCTTTTCCAGCAGGAAGACTCTGGCAGTCTGGAATTCCCATTTATGCCCAGCTGGCTGCCTTGACAGCTGTAGTTTAATAGTTACTGCAATTAATTTACACATAAAGGAAAGACTTCACTGTGCACTGCTGGGACAATTTACACCTAGCTGGCAGAACAACCACTTTTGTATTTACAATGCTATTCCTGCACTGCCACGCCTAACCTTGCTGATAAATCTGAGTCAGACAAGTGTGCAGGAACCTGAAATTCACAAGCTGTCACCATCCTCAAACAGAAATTAGGATTGAAACCTTCATTGCTTTGAAAGGGAAAGTTCCTCATCTAATGACCCAAATGTAGTTTTTAGTCAGAGAAAAAAGAATAAGGGGGAAATTTGCCTTCAAAGGCATCATTTCCTGTTGAAGAAAGTATTATTTTGTTGTCTCCTAAGTATTAGTATTGATTTAGCTAATGATAGGTTTATAAATAATAGCTTGAGCCTGAATGCAGATAAACATACCTATACATTACCATCTACACGTTCATATTTAAAACTATCTAACTTGCTTATTTCTTATGTATATATTTGGGATTTGGAAGGAAAAAGTTCTGCATGCGATCTTCTGGTGTCCTATAATATAATTAGCCTAGATTCAAAGAGAAACTTTTGTGTGACTATATGGACTTGAAGATGCTTGTCTGATAAGCATCAGTCTTACAAGCTGGTTGCCAGAGCATTCAGTAAAGTTATAGACCCATGTTTGCCAGCGCTTGACTACTATGTAAAAAAATATAAAGCATCCTGGAAGTGAGAGAAGTAGCAACAGCTGGCTGCCTGACTCTAATCTGTTTGTTAGGGTGTTTGCCTAAGATATTTGTCATTTATACATGTGCTTCTATAGTAGCTCTCCCTCTTTAACATACTTCTGTGACTTTCAGATGCTAAGAGTACTAAGGAAAACCCAGAGTTATTCCTCAGGGTATTCCTTCTGGATGGCCCTCAGCAGATCAGGCATCCTAAGAGAGTTGTTTGACCCACACATGATCTGCACTGCTGTCTAGACTGCATATTACTGACAGGAAAGATTCTGATTTTCTTATTTGCTTAAATCTCTAAATTCTATTATATCTCTCTGTGATAGACATTTAACCTGCATTTGGCTTTCTACAGAATGCCCTGACAGAAACCTTGGAGGCATAAATGGTTCAAGAATCAATTTGACAGTGCTGAAAAAGGGGGTAAGTCTGACCAACTAGAACCAGATTATTCTAGGTTTCAGGCTCTTTGAGCAAAAGGTTCTTTGAATAGTTAATTGAATGTTACCTAGCAGAAAGTTTGACCTTCACAGGGGTTTCTGGATCACTTATAAGACCTTAAATGCCACCAAAACCAGTAAAAAAAGTCACTAAATAGAGATGCATAATTCTTATCTCAGAATCAGAAGTCTGGAAAAACTCTTATCTGTGATTCACATACTGAGAGTCACTGCTTTGCTATGTAGAATCTTTAATAGCTGACTTCAAAACAGAAGAACTGAATTGGTGTAAATTATGAACAGAGTGGAAAAGCTATCCAAAAATCTTCAATGCAAAAAATGCATGATAATTTAAAATGTATTAAGCATTCAATGTGTTTCTGATGGGAAATTACACCATTTCATCCCAATACATTTCTGAAATAAATTTTATTTTAAAACTCATATTGCATGAGGAGGGAGACTGTTATAAAACTGAGGTATTCTGAGAATGCCAGAAGAGACAGCGTGTCTGCTTTTAATTTTCAATCCACTTTTCAGTTTAAGTGTGTTATTTTAATTATAAAATAGGAAATAATTTCACAGCACATTTGACTGCAATTTAAATTTCATAAATTTAATTCTCCATTAAAAGAATTCAAAGTATTTCTAATTTTAATTCTAAGTATTTCTAAGTTCTAATAATATTCTTGAGTCTTGATAATATATTTCATCCTCTTATCTTGTGGATGAAAAAATTAACTCTGTATAAAAATTTTAAGTTTTGAAACATGTACAAGATAACTGACAGATAACTGAAGTAAGAAGAAATATTATGATGTAAGGATAACTTGTGGAAGACAGACAATCCAAGAATAGTGATGTTTGAAATTATAAAGATAAAACAGAAGTACTTGTGCCATTGGAGAGAGGTTTTCTTTGCAGCCTGATTTGTCCCACACTGCTTTGCTTCCTGCTATTGGAATAAGTTGAAAATCACAGAAATGCTAGGTTGTCCTGCTCTTCATTTAATTTCATAAATTTGCCTTAAAAAAAAAAAAAAAACAAAAAAAACCAAGTTTATAATGGAGTTCTATATTAAAGCCCTTGAACATGGTAGAAAATTTATAGCCCCACTGTCATATTAATCAATGGTTACCAGTAGCATCTAGGATTTACAAAATTGAGCCTCTTACAGAAATGCTGGATTTCTGAATCCTCTGACGAAAATTATAAGAATGTTATTTGCTATGAACTTCTAAAAAATGGAGTTTTCCTCTCCCTTGCACAGACTGCTTGAATCATAGGAGGTTTTATTAATTATAGAAGTCCTTTCTTCAGAATCTGCTTTTCTCCAGTATCTTACTGTATACTGGCTGCCATGACACTTTTCCATACTGCACAGTAAGGATGCAAATTGTATTTCCTAGTCTCAAATCCCCAGTTTAAATGAAAGTCTGACTATTTGCCAGCCAACATCTATTTTTCTTTTTTCTATCAAATCATCTGTCCAAGGTCCCATTCAGCAATCACCTCCCTCAACTTCTTTTCCATAAGCTGTGGAAAAGCTATCAGATACTGAAGTGGGATTTTTGCTGCTGCATTTCTTTTGACCTCAGCTAGCAGGCTGAATGCACCACATCTGTTCTGACAGTGTTCAAAGTATTTCAAATTGAGCAAAGAGCTCACAGACTTCAGTAATGTAGCTAGCAATTATCCATTAGATGGTGCAAATACATATTTTGTAGTGAAGAGAGGTTTCCTATGTTATTTCTTACAAACATTTTTGATCTAAATAAAGCCAGTAATTGATGGCTTTCTGATCAACTTGTGCCATCAAACTCAAGGCAAGAGCTTTTGCTGAAAGCTGATGAGCTGCTCCTGACTATACCTTGAATCTGAGGAGAAGGGAATACAAATTCTCCCATGCAAATGTTGATGGAACTGTCTGACTCACAATATGCCCCCAGTGAGTTGTATGGGGTCTCAGTGGAATGATGGTCAGACACACAGTTCTGACTCATACAGATATATATATATATATATTAACATTGCTAGGTCCTGCACCTGGGTTGGAGCAACCTCAAGCACAAAGATAGGCTCAGTTGCATCCAAAGCAGCATGGGCAGTAGGGGAGGAAGGGGATTCTGCCCTCTGCTCTGTTGAGATCCCACCTGGAATTGTGTGCCCAGCTCCTCAACATAATAAGGATATGGACCTGCTGCAGCGAGTCCAGAGCACATCCATGAAGATGCTCAGAGGAATAGAGCATTTCTTTGATGACAGGCTCAGAAAGTTGGGGCGGTTTAGCCTGAAAATAGAAGGCTCTGGGGACCCCCTGACTGTGTGTGGCCTTTCAGTATGTGGAGGGAGAGACATTTTTCCAAGGCCTGGAGTGACAGGACCAGGGGCAATGGTTTTAAGCTCTTGTGTTGACCCTATACTGACAGTGTCCAAGGTGATTTGTGCACAAGGTTTATATGACATTAGATGTATCAAAGAGCAGAATTGTCTTTCTGATGCTTGAGCTTCATTAGCCTGGGCTGATTCATGTAAGTACAAACCTGACTAGTTGCAGTAGAAGAATTCTGTTTAGTGGGTTGCAGGTGAAGTTTTGAGGAGTTGACCTATACACCATGGAGTCTACATTTTGAGTATACATTGTGTGGAGTGGTATTCCCCTGAGAAGCACTAAAATTACCTCTTTAGGATTACACTATTTTTTTTCCCTTGTTTTATACAGCTAGGAAAGGTAGAAAGAACAAAGTAATCACTCTCAAGTGTTAATTTTGAACATCTTAATTGAATCTCCATTAATTTTTCTCTGTCCTCACCATCTAATTATCCTAGTTAGAATCTTCTGGCTTATGTAAAATATGCACAGCAGAAAAAACTTCTGCACACATTTGAAGATATATCAGGAGGTAACTCTGCCATAAAGGTTGCATTAATCTTTTCAATTAAAACAGGCATAAATTTCTCTATTTCACACTTTAATGATCAAATGTAAACTTCAAAGGTTGTAATAGCCATTACATTTTTCTAGAACATTTATGAATTAAAACAAACTGTTCCATTAGTAGTAGAACTAATGAAACTTGCTTTCCTATTGTCACCAATTCTTGTACATGAGCCCACACTTGCATGCAACCACCACAGGAGGAGTGTAGCTTGTCTGGAGCTGTACAACTGCTAAAAGAGTTTTATTTTTCTTCCTGTATGTTAGCTCCTGGCCCTTGGAAAAGATTGGGACAGAACTGTTTCTAATTTTCCATTACTAAAGAATAAATAGTGTTTTCTCCCTAGAAGTAAGTTTGTAACAGGGAAGCAGGGGAAAATAATACTTTAATACTCTTAAAAACTCATCCACTTTCAAATGTGAATTTAGTAAACCCATTGAGGGGACAGTGGAAGTATAATCGCTTGATTTTTACTTTTAAGAAAGCTCATTAAATCTGATATGCTCTACAAAAAATTGAGATGGAACCTGGTTTTGAAATGCAAATTTAAGGGCATTGCTTTACTTTAAATATGGGTAAGGGTTTCCAAGATAAAATTCTAGCTCTGTGAAACAGTATAAATTTTCTATTCTCTATCAAGTGCAGAGAATTGGATGCCTAAGTAGGACTTTCAATTCAGATGACTTTAATCTTACTGAATATTTGCTTTAAGATGGAGTTAACTCTGACTTGCTTACTTCTGACTCAAAAGGTTGTCAGTGTTCAGTGATTCAAATACTGATATTTAGTCAAACATATATATCTACAGCCATTTATGAGCTGTTGTTTGCTTTTAAATATATATTAAAAAAAATAAAAAATCCACCCAATCTCTGTAGGCTGAATCCAGAAAGATTTGTGTAACAAATCTGTTGCAGTTAAGGTCAAAGCTAAGTTCTGAATTTGGGAGACATAGTTGGGGTACTGCTTGAGAATAGATCTGTGAATGAGTTTTGGGCCTGTTCAAGTTGATGGGGCTTTACCACAGATATTTTCATAGGAAGAAATTCTTGTGGAACAGGTAGTGCTTCTGTGAGGTTTTCATGTTAGGGTTGCATGATTTTTGGCAATGATTCATAGGTCAGGTTGGTGGGCCAGCAGTGATAATTAGTGTACTTTACTAAAAATCCATAAAAGCCCTTTTTTCTGTTACATTGAGAAACTAGAGGTGACTTCGACCTTATGGAGTTATTTTAAATTCACTGTTCAGTTCTATTTTTTTTATTTAAAAACATGGGGTTTTGAATTAAGCAGGTAATAATATAGTGGTATTCCAATTTTTATAGAGATTATTCTTAATTTGCAGCTATAACATTATTTGCAGGTAAAAAAAATGCTAACACTCTCCTTTCCTGCTAATGAGTGTGGTCTCCAAGAATACTTAAGCACTTCTTTTGGACTTTTTCACTGTGGTCTTGTGTCTTTTTCCTGTCTTCTATTTTGTAATGTCCTATCTTTCCCCTGAAGTATTCAATCATAACCAAACAGAAGCTAATTTCATTTGCTTCTAAAAATCACAAGCAAGAGGTGTTATGGTCTGAAGGAAGGGTTAGGAGGGAAACTACTGCACCTGGTGCCTTGCAGTACACCTGGTGTGGAGCCACAGGGGTGTGGGTGTTGTTGAAACTCTGAAATTTCTCCAGGAAATGTATTTCTGCATGAATCAGTGACTCTTTTAATTCAAATAACAGTTTTTGCTGCAATAGTTACTGAAAATCAGCAGTGACTGCATGTGAAGTAAACTGGTAAGAAAATCAAATTTCAAAAGCCAGAAAGATGAAAGAATTAGTTTTCCTGAATCTTCTGCACTGTGAAATAAAAGTGCTGGAACAACTGGCTTAAGCTTCTTCCAATTAGCTTCCAACAATTTGTAGATACACAGTGCTGTAAATGCAGTTGCTATTTTCTCTGTGAATTTTTTTTTCTTGAAACAATGCAGCAATTAACAGTGATAATGCAGGGGACTGGGGGAAGAGTTCTGGTTTTGTTTAGCAACAAACATCCTTTATTACCCTGGCAGGTGTATGAGCCATTTTGTCACAAAGTTTTCTTTGAAAAGGAATCTGCACATTCTGTTGCTTTGCAGAAGGCAAGTATGATTTGGAAGATAAAAGCAGTTACACACAAAAGATCTCAATTTACATTCAGGCGTCATTGCTTGGATGAGCATGTGAAAGAAATCCTCTTTACAATATGTATTTCAAAACTGAGGGAAGAAAAGCAATCCTTCCCACTGATTTAAAATATGCTCATTAGTGTTGAAGAATGAAGTAGTTTAAAACAATGATGAAGTTTTAAATTGTCCTAAACTTCAATTGCTGATGCAATCTCTGATGACAGTGCTCAGATGAGAATTTGAGATTTTACAAGTTCAAGATGGATGGGATATGAAAGCTTATGTTTCTGACAAACTCCAGTTACACATAGATACAAATGAGATTGGATATTTAGAACTTGAGAGTGAAATGCTTGAACAGAAGATATCTCAGACTCTGGGAGGAGAGAGATAGGAAGAGATTTTTACTTGGGTGCCACTCTCAGACAAAAATATAGGCTGGGATTTTGAGATGTAGAACTCCGTGGGATTAAAGAATAGGAGCTGTATTTTCTTTCAGCACTTTCTAGAAGGGAAATATTAGAGATTAGATGATGACTGTTTTTCCATTTGGTGGTGATGATGTTCTGATGTGGTAGTAAATTCTAATAGCTTGTTTTTTTCCCTTATCAGAAGGCTTAGCAGGGAAGGCAGGAGATACAACAGAGCTGGTGACTAAGATACTGATGCCTTAAGTTTTAGCTTTCATCTTTTTCAGATTCTGTGCTGCTTAGATGTGTAGCTCTGAGCTTCACATTAAGTGTTAGCAAGTTCTCTTCACAGAGTAGGTGGACAAAACAACCTTTTTCCAGCTTGAGACCAAGAACAACTGTTAAAAGCTTGAGGCCCAAAACAATGGGGAACTGAAGAGAGCAAACAAGGAGGATGAGACTTCATTACCTGAAGGTGTAATTGGACAATTAACCCCAATATGGAAATGGACCAAAACTTATAAAAGTGTAAAATCTCGTGGCTGGATCCATCTTGTATCCATCCTGGATGTAGCTCTGGCCAGGCTCTTGTAGTGCCCAAGGTGTATCCTTTAAATGCCTTTCCATAAACACCTACTTTATTATTTTAGCTCTGTCTAGTCTCTGTTCCAGGTCAGCTTCCCTAGGTACCAATACCACTCCAGTTGCTGACTCACCAATTCCAAATGTTTATTTTGAAATTAAAAAATAAAAAAAAAGCCTCCTATTCTCATTAATATTTTACTTGGATGTTTAAAATCCTGTCTTTCAGAAATGAATAGCAATATAAGAAAACACAAAATTATGCCTGTTCTAATTTAAGTGCTCAGCATTGCTAATATTGTTCTCATTCTCACCTAAGAATATGCCCTGAATTCCTGGGCACAGATTGGAAAACGTGCCTTTTCCTTTCCAAATGAATCAAAGTCTGACTTTCATCAGGTTTTCTCCATTAATTGTAGACTTTTAAGACATTGTGATTTTGGTTTGAGTTAGATGCTGCCACCTTTCATAGGCCTGTAAGTCAAAGCATTTTTTTTATCCTCTTTCATTACCATGCATATGTTCAATGTCTTGATGATAATTCTAAGCCAGATTGCAAAATGATTTCTTATTTTTTCAACTGTTCCTTGGAATCAATGTGAATTTTCATATTTACCTTCAAGATAATTGGTATAAGGTTATGTGTAAGGAAAGCTGCTGTACTATCCAGAAAATATTAACAGGTAGATTAAACGTTTCAACATTATTTTTTTTACATAAATCTAGTTAATCTAATTTATGCAGAATGTGTTTATAGAGCTTTAAACTTCCATTTCCTCTTTCTATTTGTGAGAAGTGCAAGGATCTAATAGCAAATGCCTGGGACATCTAAAAATCTGGTTAAGCGAAAAAAATTAGTGAAAATACTGGTTTTAAAATGTGCAAACATTGATATTCAGCATTTTTGTTAGTATTCCTTTGCAAATTTTAATCCGTTTCTATTGAAATAATGGAAAAATAATTTATTTCATTAAAAGTAACCTAATATCTGTGAGCTCCCATAACTATTAACTAATAAAAAAGTACTCAGCTGGCTAATGTAGCACTATTATATGTTGATAAACACTTTATGTTTATATAGTTCAAATTTCACTGTGATTGTCCTAGTTTAAAATAAGTAAATTATTATTTTGTTACACATTTTGTAACCACATTTTATGTGTGAAACACTTGCATGTAAAGGATGTTTGCATGTTAAACATGGGGATAATTCACTGTGTTACAGAATTTGCTCTTCAGATTTTTTTTTTTTTTGATTGAAAAACTTCTCAGCCAATATTAACACAAGAATATTAAATACTATTAATTAAAGTATTAAATGCTATTTCTCCCTTTCAGAAAGGCAGAATGGGGAATTGCAGTGGTCTCTTCTTTGGCTAGAATGGATCTGTGCTTTTATGTTTCTTGGGTCATGGTTCTCTAAGTAGAAGTTTACTGCTGGCTCCATAGGTGAAAATTACTATTATTAATCTGCTTTAGAGACAGTTTAAAAGTGCTCATACCATACATAAATGTGTACTCTTTATTTGTAGTGTAAAAACAAAACAATCTAAACAATTGGAATTTCTGCATATTGTGATTAAGGGATTAAATTTCCTTCAATTTAGAGTCAAAATTTCTCTTTTGGTATCTAACATAATATATATAAAGAAAGCTCAGTTTTCTATATAATAGTTTTAAAAAATCAATTTTACAGTTGAAAAACATATGTAGTTTTTTTTTTTTATTTCTGTATAGTACTACTATCATCATTAAATGTATAATTCTTTTGAGCCTCTGCATAATAATTTACAAGCCTCTGTATATTCTCAGCCTGTGTTCAAATTGATTGATTAATAGTTGCAACTTTGAAGCAATTTGATACCTGCAGCCAACTTTCCTCTGTTCCAAAAGCTCTTAACAGAATAGCAAATAGGTGTAAAGATTTTAATCTCTAAAAATATTAAGGTTAAAAAACCCAAACAAACCAGAATCCATTTGAATTAGAAAAGCAGAAAAATTATCCAGCACTTACATCCATTTACATAGTCATGCAACAGTTAAAATATGTAATTCTGGATATTAATAGCATTACAAGTTTTCCAAATATACTTACCTATTGACCTGCTCACTGCATAGTCAAGCAGTAGGAAATTTAAGTTAAATTTGTAATTATTGCACATTGCATTTGTTACCAGTAGAACAAAGCAATCAAGATTTTGCTTTTCTGCCACAGCTGAAAAACACCCACCCTGCTGCTGAGCACATTTACCAGTAAACAATGTGTCTGAAGCAAGAATAAAGCTTCCTGGCATGTTCATTCTCTTTGTATTGCCTCTTCATACATCTTATTGCCTTTGCGTTGCTCTACTTCATGCACTTTATGCATTGAGTGCTGCTTAATATCGAGAATGTGAACTCAACAAAAAATGTGAACTCTTTATGAGAGAGAGACTACAGAAGTGTACCTAACATATAAGACATAATATAGTGCATTTGGACATATAAAAAACAAATATTAGTAAATATTGCATTTTTAGATGCAGTTTGTTGACATGAATTATTTTTAATATGTTGTAGAAGAATGCTACTTTAAGAAGAGTTAGTGTGCTGTCAGACTTGTGACTACAGGGCTGTTTTGAGGAACATTTCTGAAATTCATGCATAGTCTGACTTTTAAAATAGCCTTAAATCTATGAAGTGGACTTGGTTGGCATGTCCCATTACTTAAGAATCTCTACAGATTAAAAACAGTAGTCTATTTGTTTAGACAACCATAAATCTCTTCTGTGGAGATACAGCTTATTAGCTAAGGAAATAAATATTTTCTACAGCTATTTTGGATTTTTTTCTTAGTACTGACAAATGGAGTCCTGAAACACATGGCACCCCCATATTTTTCTGTGAACCTTGCATGGATAAGGTAGGACACTTAGTTGCTTAAGAGAGAGAGCTTTGTTTCCAATTATATCTCTAAAACTTTGAAAAGACTTTATTGTCTCAGGAAGAGCCAATGACACAGCTGATACTACAGGACAGCGTATTTCCCTCCCTCCTCTCTCTTTTCAGCATCCCTGCCTGTCACAAGAGGAATTGGATAAATGCTGGAAACTTCACTCTTGTTAAATGTTTCACTTAATGCAAACTTCATTTTGTTCAGACTGGAAGCATATGTTTGCCCTCTGAAGATGTGGAAATTAAATCACTTGATGTGAGTACTAAAACTCTGAAGTGCGTCAAGTGAGCTGTGTTGCATTGTCTTGAAAGCTGCTGTCACACGTTCATGAAGGTCGAGAGTTGTGTCTCTCCTTTCATCAAACAGATTTTTATGTTCACCAGGTGCTAAGTTAAGTAAAGTTCAGAAGTGTGAGTGGCAGGCACATGGTACAGACAGAGGATCTGGAATACCATACAGGCAAAAGTAATTTTGGAAGACCTTTTGAATCTGTGTGTGGAAACATACAAATTCATCACAAACCAGAGAAGGACTGTTCAGAAGAAGACAATGCTGTTTCAGATCAGGTCATGAGCCAAATCTGAACCCTTCAGCAGATTCAAACGTCTATTATTTCTCAAGTGTTTTACTAGCAAAGAGTGAACAGTCATATAAAAGTAAAAAAATCTGTGTCTTCAAGGGAAGTTTCAGTAACTTTAATAAGCTGTCAAATATCTTGTAGAAAACTGTTGCTTTTATGACAGACAAAACTTTCAGTGAAGCTGAGTATTTGTACAATTTATTTTAAGAAATGCAGACTTTTTCCACTTTATCTTAGTAGCTGGAGCAGATTGAAATTGTTTTTAAAATAACTTACCAGGAAACAGTAACATTTATTGAATTTTACATTCTGGTATAATCTTAATATAAGCCACTTAATAGGAAAACCTTCCTCTTCCAAAATATAGTTGGCTTCAATTTAATCAAGTACAGCACTTGGTGCAAAACCTTATTGTTCCTTGAGGACTTTCACACTGACTTTGTCTCTGCTGTTTCAAAACTTCAGTGTTTCACTGTTAACAATGAAAGGAAAGGTACACTTTTAGGAAGGGCAACTGAATGCAGTTGTTATTTTCATACATACAGAAAAAGGTTCAAACATGGGAGTGCCACTTTTGTGGCACTTTTTTGTAGATATCTAAAGTTAGGGCTAGAAACATAATTGATAGTGAGATTCACGGTGTGTAACATCAGGTGACAGGATCCCATCTGTTTATTCATGTTTCACAGGTCAGTGACTGACAGAAATTCACTGAACTCTATAATCAGCATTTGATAGATACGTCTGATCAAGAAGGCATGAAATATTAATGTGGAAATGCTGAGAAATCAGCATTTGCCACTTCTTTGTTTAGCTTGTTTCAAGTCCTATCCATGTCTGATTTAAAAAATGCTTACTTGTAAATTGCAATACTTTTATATGTTCTTCAAGACTATATCAACACTGAATGCTTGAAGTGCTGAGGAAATAAAGGATGATCTTTCTAAGAGTCATTCCTAGAAAAAAAGAGAGTTGGATATTTGGATAAGGATGAGAAATCTTTAGAGCTGGATCTGCAGGGCTGTACAGTATTTTTGCAGAGCTTCTAAACTTGACTGTAAATTCTTCCACCAAACCTCTGTTCAGGGACATAATCATGATGTTTTATGAAGAAGTTTAGAAATGTTTTTATGCCATCTTTATAAGAGACTACTCATTTTCTTTTAATGTAGATACACCTTTTTCATGTGGACTAAGAAATATTTTGCCTCTAGTTATAGCAGGATATTTAATGTCCTGATGTTTCACCCAGTGTTTAAAAAGTGGAGCACATTCTCAGTCAGATCAAGGGCAACCTTACCAAAATCATTGGCACCATCTTATCTCCCAAAGAGTTAACTGTTCTGTTTGAAAATCTGGCTGTTGTTTCTTTTTCTTCTTTTGAGACTTCCATTCTATCAGATTATCATTTTTGACTTTTAAAAGATTCAGAACCTCTGGGGGAAAAAGGTTTATCAAGCAAACACCAAAACAAATAAGTCAATACTGTTTATAATGCTGCTTTGCTAATTGTTGTCAACATTTTAACAACATGAGTAATGTATTAGAAAATGTTTAGGTAATGCCAGAGGGACTATTATAAGGAAATGAGAAAAAATGTCTCCTAGTTCACTAGTTGGAAAGTACTTTGTAACTTATTTCAAAAAATAGGAAAGTTTAATCTAAAATTACAGAACCTAAGGTTTTGACTTGCTCAGATGCATTATATTTTTTAATTTGTTCTAATTTAGTGACAGGTTTTTTTTAGTCTAAGATGTTAGACAACTAAATCTTCTGCTTTCATTATAAAGAAACAATTTTCTTGTGCATTCAAGGTATAAAATTGTCCTTTGTATAGAATAGGTTAAGCAGTTCCCCAATTTCGAGTGTTCCATAAAACTTTCAAGCCAAGGTACTGGTTAGCCAGTGTCCTTACATAATTGTTTTAAAGCTACTGCATGTTGCTAGCTGTGATTCTTCTATTAAACTGGTAACTAAAGAAGCTTGTTTAAAGAATGCTTACTGCTATATTTTAGCACAGAGAATATTAGTTTGCCATTGGAAAAAAGATTAAATAGTGAAATGATTTGTCATCATCTTGGAGTTTGCAGTCAAATTAATTCTTGTGAGAAGAGAAAGGGATTTGGGGACAATACTGGAAGAGGTGTAAAAGCATTAAATGGGTCATACAGCAATGGAAATTATAGGAGACTTAGTGGTCACTATTAGCTAGTATGAGAATAACCTGCTATTTTCACAAGTTATTAATAATGAAATGGTGCCATATTTCCCCAAAGATGCATCAGTGAAAGAAATTATCTGAAAAACAGCCAGAGACACCTTACTGGCTGAAGGCCTAAGAGCAATCCTTTCCTAAGAAAACCTGTTTATTCACAAGCTGAGGGATTTCTGATAAAGGAGGAATGTATGCCTTTGCTTTAGTTTCCCTGGCCAGCTACAGCTGTGCTGAGAGGTTACAGAGGGGCCCTTGTCACCATTTTGTCTGGACTTCTTTGTTCAGTTCTGCTCCTTGACAGGGGCTTAGAGCTGAGAATGACTTTATTCTCAGGTTCTGCCATTCTCATATAGAATTTCAGAAATTTAACATTTTGTATCATTCTTCTGAATAAAACAGGTAAAAGCTTCATCTACACACATGATGATTATAGGTTTCAAAGGCACAAAATAAGATATTTTTAGCACCATTCTGGAAATTTAAAAATTTACTCTTGCATTTACCATCCTTGAATCTTGACTGACAATGTGATCTGATCTTTAATGCACCTTCCCCAAAAAATCTTGTTATGCATCATAAGAAATTTGTCATGTTACTCAGATAACTAATTACTTAGATAAGGGCAGCAGGCCTGTGGGAATTTTTGTCTGTGGTTTTTTTTGGTTTTGTTTTTCCTGCTGATTTTTTTTCTTCTACCTAGCTTAATTTATATTCAATTAAATGGGGCTCTTATGCGACTTTGTTTCTCTCAATATTTATCAGTTTCATCAGAATATGTTCTAAGAATCTTCTGCTTCTTTTTCAGCTTTCCTGAGCCATTTTCAAATTAATTAGACATTATAATTTCTCCCATGTGTATCTCCACACCTGATTTTTATTTTTAAAATTTTTTACACAGACTGTGTAATACTTTTGAATAAAAGCATAGAATAATTTTAAGTTGGAGATATGAGGACAGGTTATCTAAAACAGTGCCTAAAGACATCTTGCCTTTTTCTCCTAGGTGGCTTTTCTTCTTGATGTAGCCCTAAGATGTGATTGATATTGGACAGCTGAGACACCTTAAATCAGCTGCCTCATTTAAATGCCATACTCTGGAAATACTGGCAACATCCAAAAGACAGAGCTTTTTTGACCTGAAAGATAAAGCATAATATTTTATTTGTTGGGCCAATAAAAGGTATTGCATTATCTACCTTGTCAGTAGACACTGACATTCATAGTGCTTGGCCCTTATCCTAGGACACATAAACTGCTCTTGATAAATTACTTATGAAAGGATGGGCAGACAACAGGCACAGTGAGAGCAGCACATCTTTCTTCCCAGCCTCATTTGAACAGGAGAGATGGTGTGTTCAGTTTTTCCAGTACAGGATGTTTCAGGATGATTGCTGTAATTGAATCTGGGAGCAGACACATTTGTGACTCTGCAGATGCTGTAAAATAGCATTCAGTGTTTTCTGTCTTGGGTCTGTTGCGATGGCCCCCACCTCTTCCCATCCAGAAGAATACCAGCTGAGGTAATAGCATTTATATTTGTGGAGGAGTTAGCCCTCAAAGTGCACATCAAACCAGCTTTTTAATGTGTTTATTGGCTTCCCATAGAATGCCAAGACAAAGTTGGAGATTCAGCACTGTCCAGACTGTATTTTCAAAGCTATTCCTTGACACCTTGTGTTTCAAGGTGGAAACCTTGTCCCAAAAATTGGCTCATGTAAAACATAGGTTTCTACAGGAGAGCAGAGGAGGAAGAGAGAGCCCACTGGCTCTGGCCCAGTGCACTGCAGGAATATTCTTAACTAGCCATGAGCAGAGATTAAAGTTTAGCATCACTCACTAAAGAAAATCCACATCTGGGCCCCACTAAAATAAAACATTCTGTAGCCATTCCTATGGAATGTGAGCAAAAGATTGGACTTGGATGCTGCAATGAACTATGCTTTTACAGGTCCATGGAAGAGATGGCATTTCAGTATAGGCTATGCAGATTTGAACTGATACATGAAACTACTCTATCCTCATCCCTGAAGATTTACACCCTAACCATCAAATTCTGTGAGCAGAGAATGATATGAAAGATAATTTATTAGCTGCTGAGAAATGTTGCATTTCAAATAATAGAATCACTTAGGTTGGAAAAGATCTTTAAGATCAAGTCCAAGTGTTAGCCTAGCACTCCCAAGTCTATCACTAAGCCATGTCCCTAAGTGCCACATCTATTCATGTTTTAAATACATCAAGGGATGGTGACTCCACCACTTCCCTGTGCAGCTTGATAACCCTCTTGATGAATAAATTTTCATAATATCCAATATAAACCTGGGTGACAGTTTGCTCACACTGGAGCACAGTCTGAGCAGCTGGATCAGTCACGGTGGGTGCAGAGCTTGGTGAGGCAGCAGCTTTCTGCTCAGGGGGTAGCAGTGCTCCTTGGCTGAGCTGTCTGGGCTTCTGTGCCCTTCCTGAGCCCCTTGCTGCTCAAGGTGTCATTCCATGCCCTTGCTGACACACCACACCCTGGCTATGGCCAGTCCCTAAGGGTTGGGAAGCTTGATTTATATGGCTCTCCCAGCTCTCATTTGCCACTGTGGCACAAGCTGTGAGCTCCTGGCAGATGTCTCTGCTCCCCTGACATCCCCCTAGATCAGGAAACACCCATGTGCACCACATTAGAGCTCCCCACTGCAGCAACAGAGAACTAATCTCACAGGACAAAAAATCTACCTTCTTAAATCATTCAGGTTTTTAAATTTAAGAATGGATGACGTACTTGCTTTTCACAAAGTATTAGTATTATAGGTGAAATATTGTTGACCACTTTTGTGGGTTTTTTTGTTGTTGTTCGTATGTTTGGGCTTTTCCTGAAGACATTTTTGTTTGTTTTTCCCCCTCTACATATTTAATTAAACAAGTGGAGATGATGTAGAACTAATTCCCTCAAAATCACTCATCCATCCATCCATCCATCCATCCATCCATCCATCCATCCATCCATCCATCCATCCATCCACCCCCTTGGCAGTTTTGAAGGTAAGACTGCATTCTGTTCATTGCTACCTGGATCTGGGATGGATTTGGGATCAAGTTGCATGTCTCTTTAACTGTGTGGTGGTTTGGGTTTTGGGGCAGAAACAGGGAAGGGCCCTCACAGGGCTCTAAGGAGACAAGTAAAGAGTTGCCTGGATGTCCAGAAGCAGTGCATTTTCCGAGTAAATGTTTGCTGCCAAGCTGTTTGATGCCATATCTGCTATGTGGATCTTGGGTAGCAGTAAGTAGATCTCTTCTCACTGTGCATGCTCGTTGGCCACATGCATCATAGTCCATCTATTTGTTATCAGCATGGAATGGAATGGGAGCTTTGTGAATGGTGAGCCATATGTAATCACCATGCAGAGCACATGGACTGACAAGCAATGCTAACACAGATTTGTCCTCATAGGCCTTGTTTTGTATCATCATACAGATGATATAGTCTCTTTTTCAGTGACAAAACCATATGTTTTGAATGATTTATTTATTACTCAACTACAACGAAAAAAAGGTAATTGCAGACAAAGCTCTCTGTGGAGGTGGGTTTGTTTTATATCCAGCATTGAGGGCTTCATCTTAGCAAGGGCATTGCCACATTTTTGTACACAGTATGTGTCTGGCCATCTATGGAGTCATTGTGGGCCTGGTAGGTCACAGATTTAGTGACAGTAAGAGTTCTATCATAATTTGTTGTTATCTAGCATAGTATCTATCATCATTTAATTTAGCTTCCAATGAAGAGCTTTGGCTAATTTTCATTCCAATGTGGAAATCTTTCAGTTGCACATCAAATAGAAGAAAGTTGCTCACTTTATTTCTGAGTGAAAATCCAGCAGGGAAGAATGGTTTTTGAAGTGTTAAGAACTAAACAGTCTGTGCCATCTTTATTCACACTAGTAAGATTAATTTCTTGCAGATCTGATCATTATACATCCTAAAGTGGAATATCAGTTCCAAAGGAAGCCAGATGCAATGGGTAAGTCAGATTCCCTTCCTTGCAATGCTAGCAACATCTGGGTTTATAGTGCCCTTGTTAGCTAAATCAGAAATGTATGTAAGAAGTCATGACTCTGCTTCCCCCAAAAATTGGAGAAAATCACTCACTTTTATAATGAAACGTCTATTGTGGTGTGGGCTGTGCTTTCTGGATGTGGCCTGAAACTATATTCATAGCAGTTGAAGTGTCTATTTATCGAGTGTAAAGAAACTGGAGGCCAAATGCATTACATCTTTTCAGCTGAATTCAATTTTTGATTCTTGAATGGAGACTAGGCTTTTACTAACAAAGCTTTTAGTGAGGCTAAGAACAGAAAAGAATTGCATCCTATTTTAGCTTTTATTCCACTCCTGCATTTTGACGACCAGAGACCCCATATATCTGTGTTTCAGGGCAGATGAAATACCGGCTTTGCTTCATTTTTGTTTGTTGTTTTAACTAAGGCTTCACATATTTTGTTAGAGCACCATGGCATTTACTTGTTTGTGTATTTTCACATTTCTTATTGTTAAAACCACTGTTCAAATCTTATCCTCATTTTGCAGCCTTAGTAACAGAACTTCATATGGTTTAATTTCTGTAGTTGCCAGATATTTTGATGAAGCACTGACCAATTTGTCAGGAGAGCATTGTCTCTGCTCAGGTTTAATATTTCATTGATACTGCTGGGAGTTTTCTCATCTCTTCTTGAAGGAAAAATGGAGTTATAGGAAAGAGACAATATCCTCTGCACCTGTAAATCATTGTAGGATTGACTATGGAGGGAGGATGAGATGGGGAGACAATGGTATAAAGGTATAAGAGGTAGATATTTGGCCATAACAGGCAGACAAAATGGGAATTTTTGCAGTGCTTCCATACATTGCTTCTTTCAGGAAAGATCTTTCTCACACAAAGGTGGCATCTGTAAGAGTTTGTACATGTCCAGCCTGCAGGTACTGCAGTGGGTGAGGAAACTGTGCAGAGGAGTTGCATTATCTGCCATAAATATTCTGTCCCCAAATGTGCCCCTGGGGGGACAATGAGAGTTCAATGCACTAGAAAATGCCAGTGGTTGAATTAAAGTCAGGAAAATGTGATCTTCCTATCAAATTGTGCCAAACTGTACAGAAAGGCATCAGTATTCAGTCTGAGCTCATAACAGGTTTAAAAGATGTAGTACAATCAGTGCTGCCAGCAGACAGCATAGACACATCATTCCTTGTGTGCTGCTGTGGAATAGAAATTACATTGTCCCAAAAGGCTCTGTTGAAACAGAACTTTGAGCTTTGTGCTTTATAAAAAGTTGTAATACTTGGAGATAGGTGAACCAAAAGTTTCTCTTTTTTTTTCTATTTTTTTTCATACTTATCTGAGGAAGAAGGAGAAGTTTTAGTACAGTAATGTTTGCTAAAAGGAGCTCTTGAGGTGGTCTCATGCTCAATACTTATAGTAGAAATCAACAACCTAAATAGCCTCAGGGAAGACTTTTAAATGGACTCCAGGATACCCAGCAGGCTCTGTTTTGAAGGTTTCTCTTGATTTTACTGAAGCTAAAGTAAGGAAAGAAAAAATTTAAAGGATATATTTTCCCAGTAGAGGTCTTTGACATGATCTTATATGTCTTACTCTCCAGTCTCTGCTGAATGAATAGTGATCAACACTATAAGTTGGGATGCATGCAGAAATAAATAACAAAATGTGGAAGAGAAACATTTTTATATACTTTAGTTAGAGATCAGAAAAGTTAGAGAATCACATGAGTTATGCAGAAATCTTGACAGTTTCTTGGAAGAAGCATTGGCTGGGGCCTTTTTTATTATGTCCATTTATATCTCTGACTAGTTTTTAAGAGTAACAACATTGGAAGCTCACACTCTCCTTTTAATGTTGTGTTACTGTGGAATAACAGTTTTTGCATAAGTGATATGAGCATTGCTGAAAAATCAGAAAATTTCTCAGCTGTGAAAGTTGGATCCTTGAATGGTGATTTATAAAAGATTTTAAGTGTCTGGAAGTCTTTTATAGATTTGCATAGAATCAGCTCTTGTAATGAGATAAACATGAAGCCATAAATAAGCCTTATTGTTATTAAAAAATAAATCAGAACTTAAAAATAATGGGAAAAGGTATGATTTCTCATTCTTCCTAAAATACAAAAATATATAGAAATTTGCCTTGGAACTTCTGTTAGAATTGAGGAGGGTGGAAAATTGTTAAATTTTTGATACCTTTGTCTATGTATTATAATGACTTCTACATGCAGTGATCATGAATAATAGCTTCTATTTACAGAAATGTTAACTTCCTATACTCCCATCAGATCCTGGTATCAGTGCTTACTTACGTGGACAGGCAAAGCAGTATGAACAGTTCCTTGTTTTCCTCATCTGCCTCTTTAGCTGTCTGTGTTAGTTTTCCATCAATTCATCAGCAATGGCATTCTGTAAGAAGTGTCTCACTGCCTATCAGAAAAAGTTCTGGTTCAATACAGCAGTGCCAGGCAAAATGGACATACTGTATTTCCCTCCTTTCTCAAAGTCTGAACTTCTGATGGTGGCTGTTACTTTCTTAGAAAGGATTATGTTTCTGATATTTCTGAGAGCCCAGAGGATGATCCTAAATACCTCAAAGAGGCTCAGATACCAAGTTACTCTCTATGAGTTGAAGAGTGATCGATTCTTGACAAGAACCAAATGTCAGTTTTCCCTGACACTGCACAGACAAAACTGACACTTGCTCACAAAATCTCCTCTATTTCTCACAGCTGCTAATAGATTAACAGGCATTCTCACAGAAAAAAAAAGATCATGTTATGCCACATCATGGTGTTGTAAACGACACAGGTAGCATGACATTAAAAAGCCTGGAATGAGTTAATCATCTGGGACCTTCAGAAATCCAACTGCTGGCAGAGCTGACCTTGCCCCAGGTAGGTCCAGGTATTGCATGTTAAGTTCTGGTTCAGAGCTGAGGACTGAATTGAAGCTAATCATTGCAGCATAGCAGGATAGAGAGAACAAACAGTGACATACAAATAGAGTAAAAGAAAATTGTGCTAAGTAAGGAAGGAATGAATAACTGGCTGGGTATCTTTATTATTACCTTGTAATGAGAAATTTGAGTTTCTTACTGACCTGCTGCTAAAGTCAGTACCATTACAGTGGAACTGCAATGTTAATAGTGCAAGTACTTCTTTCTGATGCTTCTGGCTTAGTGCACCTGTAATTAAGTCTAAGCAACTGCTTTGCTTTTCTTGGAAAAGTGGGAAAATATTGGCAATAATACATTGTTAATTTAGGAATATAATTTTTTGCAACATTCAATGCAATTAATAAAGATTGTTTGGATATTTTGAAGCAAAATTAAATGTTAGAGCTTTGTAATGCAGTCTGCAATCTTTTTACATGTGTACCTCTTAGCATGCTGCTAAAACTGCATTGTAATTTTCTCAGTGCTTTCCCCATAGCAAGTGTCTCTGAGCATGTGAAAGATATGCCACCAAATCTTCCCTTTTATATACAAAAAAAAAAAAAGGAAGAACAAGAAGTGTGCTATGGAGACTGTTGAATAGATGGAAAAATTATCCTGAGTTCATCAGAGACCAGTGTGGACTTAAAATGAACTCCTAAGTGACCTAAAGTTCAGTTCTAGCAGTAGGTACTGAAAGCATGGCTGGCTGGTTGATACACCTCAGGCTCTCACCAGTGCCCGCTCACTTGCCACTAACTTGTTTTCAGGGTGTTTTGCTGAGTGTTCTGTGAAACAGAAATGCCAATGGCACATCTCCTTTCCAAGTATTTTTTTGGTCAGGAACATCAAGTGTTGCTCAAATCATTAACTGTTCATGGGCTGGGAAAGATTTTATCTTTGTGAATCTCTATTTTTTCATTATAAGATAGAGGATAATAAATGCATGCATTGTACTGATAGATTCTATTAGTTCTGAAACATGGCTATAAAGAACAAATTTTCAGCTGCCCATTAATAAATGTGTGTACCAGTCAGAAATAAGGTCTGCTGAGTTTGCACCTCAGGGCAAAGATAATTCAGAACCATTAAGGCAGTCATATGACAATCCTGGGATGGTAACAAAAGTCTTGAAAGTATAGGCACAGGACCATGAGGGGCAAAAATGAGTACTTACTGATCAGTCTGGATGCAATCTGAAGAAAAACTTGCTTTAAGCTATAATAAGAAATGTTGTTTAGCTTACCTGTGCTCACTGAAGAGTCAGCAGTGGAAGTGAGGTGTGTATCCTGAACAGTGTTGAAAACAGGAATCTCCTGCTAGAATAATCTGTATATTGTGAAAAATGATCAGGAAAATCACCAAACTTCTGTAAATTATTTTGCCAAGTACTGTATGTAGGGTTCAGGTAGCTTAATCATAAATAGAATTGTGCATCAGCCTGTGAAAATTGACTATAACGTATTATGCAGGTGTCTTTGAATGGTTTTTGCAAGTCTGCAAGACAAATTGCTGAGTTAACTGTTTCTGTACTTCAGAAAAGAACATCCAGAATTGATCACTGTGATATCCTCTGCTGTACTGCTGTACACACAAGTATCATCATTAAAGAAAATTCTACCCAGGTATTTGGTTTAGGTTTGTTTGACTATGTTTTGATCAATTTCTTTGGTTATATGCCTTTAAAAACTGGATATTAAACATGAATGCAACAGGACTTTGGGAAGGGCTTCAAAATTTCAGTCTGTATTCACTGTCATAGATGTATTTTTGTCTGTGCATCTGGAAATAATGCCCTCTTAATACAGCCACTGTAGCAAATCCTGCTATCTGTTCAGTTGATCATGCATATTACGATTTGGTTTATCCTCTCAAGTGGGTTAGAATAAATGAGATTTTCCACAGCTGAATTCTCAAATTGCCTTAAGCTGAACTTGGGTATTGTTCATGCTGTGAAAATGGTGAAAGTTGCATGACACCATTCATCAGTATACTGGGAAAGTAACATCTGAAAGGATGGGAATGTTCACAAAAAAAGAAAAAAAAAACAAAAACACCAAAGAGTTACGTTATTTACTCCGGTGTTACAAAAATGTGGAAAATACCAGAAATAGTTGTTCTTTTTCTGTGGGGAAGAAAAGAAGCTGTAAAAATTGGAGACAATGTATTTGGTTTCCTCTTAAAGTGTAGAAAACAGGTGATTAGCAATATCAGAAGAAACCAGATTGTGAGAGGTTGACATTGGCCAGCTACCAGACTATCAAGATGCCACTGTTTCACTCTGGCATAAAAGAGATCTTGGGAGGAACACAAAAAAACTGAACAAAACCCCCAAAAAAAAAAAAAAAAAAAAAAAAAAAAAAAAGAAGAAGAAAATAAGAAATTTTAGCATATGCTGTAGAAAAGGGGAGGAAAAAAGGAAGAAAGAAACTGTAGTAATAATTTATCCAGATACCTGGAAAATATGGCAAAAATATTCTCACTGCTTTGTTACTGGTGTGGCTCCTACACTGGCTGCCCTGCTGCTCTTTTAGTTTTTAAAATACTAGCTTTGAAGGCAAAATACTGAGCTCAGTTTTTAGCAAAGGCTCAGAAAGACACTTTATCAAAAAAAGCTAAACACTCTGTTTCAAATGCCCTGCTGGGAACTCAGAAGGCTTGAACCCATGTTGGAAGTGTCACCTGTCATCCTGGAGATAAATCAGAAAGGGAATGAGGAGAAATGCTGCAGAATTAAGTGTTTGTCTAAGTGCTGATATAATTTGGGGTGGGTCATTTGCTATAATGCTTATGTTGTAGAATTCTGGCCTGAAATTCATTAATCTCTATTGTTTTAATCCACAGCTGTTTGTGAGCCTGCTGCAGCTCTGGTGTCAGCAAACTGGACTCAAGGTAAACTGAAACAGTACAAATAAGGATTGCTGTCATGTGAATGAACTGTACAGAAAAAGAGGTGGAGTTGAAAAACACAGTAAACACAGAGGACTTTGGTTGTGAAATAAAGATCCTTACAGTTTCTTTAGAAATGTTAGACACGTAGCAGTAGTAGCTGGTATAAATTTATTTTACTGACCTCTCTGGTGCACAAGTAGGCAGGCTGAGATTATACCCAAGATTTAGGTATTATATTGTATAGATCTAGGAATTATAGAAAAGCCAGGTGTAAATTTTAGGTTTCAAAATCTCCCTGCCTGAAGTTTCACAGGCTGAAATGTCTACAGAGTTAGATCAAGGAACTGCAGTGAATCTTAACATATCAAAGGCAGATTAGCCAAAATACTCTTAAGTAGTTGGGTCTTAATTCTTTTGGTGTTATGGCAAGTGGCCTGTATCATAATTCCATCAAGATCATAAATTATAAATACATTTCTCCTATTGGCATTAGACAGCAGCAGGGAACTGAAATGTGAAGTCATATTAGAAGATAATCAGCGAAAGATCACTGTCTAGCCCCATTTTTATTCATTTGTAGTGGTTTGAGGATTTTTTGTGTTTTTTTTTTTTTTCTTTCACTTCTTCCTTCACCAATTTTGGTGTTTACTTGGAAATTCGAGAAACAAAATATTTTGTCATTAATTCCTCTGTAATTCCTTTTTTGCAAACTTTTCATCTATGTCAGGTTCAAATAATTGTATTTCACTTTCAGTCTAACATACAGCAAGGAATGTGTTTTCTATCAAACTGTACATGTGCTTAATCCCTATACTTTTGTTAGTGAAGGGTGTTAATTTTTTTTTGCAGTCTGAACTCCTTCTCTTTGATGAACAGCCTTTGGTCCTTAAGAACTTTTGTACCTTTCATCTCTAGACCAGGTGAAGTGTTGCAATGCTGCATTTCTGAACAAATTTTTCTTTAAGAGCATTCTCTCTTCACAAATAAATTAATAGCTCTGGCAGAATGATATGTAGTTAGTCACAATTTGAAGTGAGAAAGAAAGCAGTCTACTGTATGTGGCTAATTAAAATCCATTATTGCTTCCTGCTTTGCAAAAAGCAGTTAAGATATGGATTATTGGTGGCTTGTGGATAAAGCATGAAGAAGATCACATTGTAAAGCAGTGAACAATTTGAAGCTGAATATTGAAGGGCAACGTATCAGTGACCTATGTTTGAATTGACTGAATGACCCAAATACTGTAGAGCAAAATTCAGTAAATTCTTATGGCACACACTCATGGTTGACAGTGAAACATCCAAACACCATTTTTAAAGGCTTTGATCCTTCTAAACATATGAACAATACCTTTAGAAAGATCTGAGTATATATGGCAATTTGAATGCTTACACATGGAATTGGATGCCAGGTGTTGATTGGTGCCCCAAACTTTGAAACAAGTATGTTTCTTTGAGCTAGTTTCCAAGAATTTCTATATGTTGTAGTGCTATTGGAATAACTATATCTAAGCAAATGTTAGTGTTGGGACTTCCAGTATATTTTTTTTTTTTCTGATTGAAAAATTTGGAATTATTTGAGTACTTACATTTTATAAGAAGGTGATCAAAGTTTGCAGTCTTTGGTGAGATTTGAACTGGCTAGGCTGACATGGAGATGGGGAAATAACTGCTACTTCAAAGTTGATCACTCTTGTCTGAAAGTTTGCTCTTGGTATAGTTGCCACCACTTTCAGAACAGCCAGACTGGGATGGCAGGAAGAGTTTGATCTTGGGTAAGGCAAGGAGGGCTTTCCAAATACTGGTTATGTGTTTTTAGAGAACCTTCACTATAAGATGTTTCAAAAGAGCTGCCTAAAGTCAATACACTGGTACTTAAAAAAAAAAAAAAAAAAGATTATGTCAAGAAATTTTTGGTTGTGTAAACAGCAAGGCATTGCCCAGAAAACACCGTCCTACAGTGGAATAAGAGCTCATGTACCCCTAGGGGCTGATTGTTGCTGCAGGCAGATGATGCTTTCATATCCTTGAAACTGCAGTTTTAAATTCAGATGGTCTCTGTTGTGCTCTGATTATTTTATGAACAGCCTTGCTTTCCAGCTCCATGCTGGCATACTAATTTGATAGTTATTTCTTTTCTAATTTCTTAGTCTCAGACCTAATTTATACGCTCCTTCTAATTGTTTTTTATTATTACATTTACTGTTTTAAGCTCTGGTTTCTCTCTGTACCTTAAGTAGCTTGCTGCCAGAACAGCATCTTTGCTACACCACTGTGCACACAGTGTTCACTTGCCTGTATTTGCATAATGAACTAATCTTTGTTGGCTGATTACTTTGTGGAAAGAATTGAACTTTTAACTGATAATAATTGCAATCTATCAAACTGCACAGTCACCTCACAAATGATCAAAGTATGTTTGCTCAAAGTTCTGCTGAAATTTATGAGCTCTTACTACATATAGACACCCAGCTGGAAACTCTACCTAACATTCAGCTCCATCAGAACAAAAACTGGGATCTTATTAGGTCAGTTGCTCTGGAGTTAATAAGATATTACTAAAAGAAATCCCAATGCTGTTCTTTCTATAGGTAATGATGGACCTTATTATAATGTCAGTTTGAGGCCAAGATAGAAAAGCATTTACTTTTCCAAGCTATAGTTTTAAACTGAGTGCTTTGTCTTGTGCACTGAGTTTATGATACTAAAATTTTATTTGCAAGCAGAACACACAAAGCTTTAATTTCTTCAGATAGATTAAATATGTCTAAAGCTACGTATTAACTTACCTGTCACATCTAGCCTAAATTCCTTAATTTATCTTTTTTTGTGAAAAAGATTTAGTAAGTGTTAGCATTGCTTTATCTATTCACAGATGAAACTATTGTGGTAGAATTCGCAAATAATATAATCTTAGTGAAATTATCATCAGGATTAAATAAAAATGTGTCAACATTGGCCTTTACTTCATGGCAGAGTTGAATGTTTTGCTACAGTGATAAACTGCAGTTAAGTCCCTTAGTCTTTGTGAGCAGCACATTCTTTTTTGTGAATGACTTTTTCATGAACACAAATCGTGAGATTGCTACTGCATTTCAAGGAATTCTTCATACATTCTGTCCCATGTCCTGAAATTTTTTGAAATTGCAACAGAAACTGCTGGTACAAATACTAAGGAGAAGGCTCTTTCCTGAAGATCTTGCATGAGCTAAGGTGGAGAGGGACCAAGCATTCTTCTCCATGGTCTAGAGCTGTGGATCTGCAGCATGGAGAACTCGATTTGCCACTGCCCATGAGCAGAGATGTGGAATGAGGAACTAAGCCCATATATGTGGAGTTCTCCACACTGCTCATACTTTTAAGTAACAGAGCATTCAATTTATGACAAGCTTCCAGATAGATTTCTGATAGGACCTTTGACAGCTTTTAAAGAGTAACAAGTTGAACAAACCTTGTGTGAAGAGGGTATGGTTAGTGTCAGAGAGGCTAGAGAAAAGCTAAACTTGGCTGATCCAAAACCACATTGTGCAAGTACAAAATAAATGTGAATTGACTGTATTGTAATCAACCTGGAATTTGCAAGTAATGGTTGAAGTAGCCCTTTAGAGTTTGTACCCCTAAGTACTCATAAGATGAGTTTGTTATCTTCTATTGCAATTGTCATGTTAACTCCTCTGCTGTTTTTAAAAATGTGTAAGTGACATGGATATACAAGGACCTTAGCAATAGACACTGGCAGGTGTGGTAGACAGTGGAGAAAAATGACAGATCAAAAGGACAGGAAAATCTGCTGTGCGTCTTAGCAGGGTTTTTCCCAAAGGAAAATTTCTGTTTTGTTGTAGGTGCTGAGCTTATTTTCTTAGTTAGAATCAGAAATTACATTTGGGTTTGTTTCTAGTTAATTACCCATTTTTATCTTCTGAAAGGGTCATTTGGAAGACCAGTTCTGACATTTACCCCCTCTGCTCTTCAAAGTCAAGTCAAAACTGGCTGCTCACAATCCAGACCATGATGCATCATAAAGAATGTTTATATGTTTCTTTAAATCTTTCAAACTTCAGTGTCTGAAATTTACAGTAGAGATAAGTTATTACTTACCACAGAAGATGAGTAGCTGATTTGGGGTGGAAGATATCCCTGTTTTCCTCAGCATAGTGTGTTAGTACTGCATGATGTTGTCCATAGCTGTATGAAACAGCTGGCAGTAAGAGCAGCCAGTGGTAACTGCAGCAGTGTTGCAGGCTAAAAAGAGAACACTAGTTGTTAAACACTACTCTGATATTCTCCCACTCCTTTGGTTCAGAATGTTTTTGATGCTTCAAGTCTACTGCATGTTAGAGGTCAAGGCAATTATTCAGGATATAAAATTAGTTTTTCTAAGGGAGAAAGTTGCATGGCTCCAAGTGACTTGGCTGAAAATTAATCAAATTTAATTTTCATGGGAGTCTGAAAGGGTTGGGCTATCTAGAGACCATGGCTTCCTCTCACTTCCAGATTCTGTACAAAATTAATTTCTTACAAATATCTGAATGACTCCAAAGTGATTTAGACAGATGGTCTAACTGGCTTCATGGGTCTATAGTTTCCCTCGGAAGGAACTCCTTGCCAAAATTGTATTTGTTCCAAACTTTGGTATCCTTTTTTTTTAACAGGAGGCTTTTCCCTGTTGATTCAGAGCTAGAGAAAAAAGAGCATTATAACCAAACACCACCCTGAATCAAAATGGGGAATAAGTTATTTTGGAGAAATCTTTACCTATTAAATCCATGACAGAAATTGTGACAGCATACACATTATGGCATTGTTCACAACAGAGGGTTTTAAAAATCAAGAAAAGGTTGATCTGAAAAAAAACACTTGTAATTTGCCTTCTAAGTTAAAATTGTGTGGCAGTAGATAGCCTGGATAATGCAAAAAAATTACCATATCTAAACCATCAAAAATTTTGAGGAGAGGGAAGTTTAATTTAATGTTTGTGCTTGTGGATGTCTTACTAAAACTAAAGCATAATTTTAAAAGCTGAGTCAAATTTTAAAGGAGTTAATTCCCACAACATGGATGAATCTGGTTCCATGATAGGCTTTGAGTTAGAGCAGAGAAAATACCAAGAGCTGATGAAATCTTTTGAGAGAGTAAACACTAATTTCTTTTAAATTGTTAATTTCCCTTGGAGTTTTTATTCCTGTGGTGTTTGTTTCCTTAAAAACCTACTCCAAAAAAGCCTGCTTTACTCATTCATAATTTTAAGTGAATTTCATGTATTTTCCTAGACTTGTTCTATTTCTGAGCAAGAAACTGACCTTATGAAGTACTAGTCAGGTGTCAGTTCCTGATTTAATACCATCTAAACTAATTTTTCAAACCATGTCGAAAGCTCCCTATGCACCACTGTTCTGTATATTATACTTTAAAGCCTTTTGTTTTTTGTGATGAAGCAGAAACAAACAACATTATGATCTGGAGCTATGGGGATTTTTTAATTTACTGGTGTTTTGGTATCAGAGGGACAGGGAAGATGTTTTTTCTCTGATACACTGCTGAGTGTACAAAACTTTTTGAATAAGTTCTTGCTACGTGAAATAATAAAACTGGTACCTCATTCACGATCTGAAATGTAAAGAATTGTTCTCCTTTAGCTTAGATGTTGAATAAAAATGAATTCTAAAAGGGCAGGATCTGTGTATATGGAAATGTCATTTTAAATTACTGGAAACTACCTTTTGTAATCTATCTTGGATGAGATATCTCTGACTACTTCTGTATGATCAGCTAATAAACAAAATGTCAGAAGAAGTGTCAAAAATATAGTGCATAGATTTGCAGAAACAGTACAAACACTGCAGCTGTCCAAATGACAAATAAATGATAGTTACTTTGTTTTGCACAAATACACTGTTACATTGCAAAAAAGTTTTTAATTTTTATCTGCTCAAACTAGGTAAATTTTTATCTTCAGTCCAATTTGATATATAGGTAGATTTATAATTTGAAAGGGAAAATACCTGCTGAAATTACCATCTACTTTTGAATCTATAGACAATTGCTATGGATTAGTTAAAAAGTACTTGAAGATAACACAAAATGGTTTAGAAAAGCTGATACTTGAGCTGGACACATTAAAACAGTCAAACCCAGAGTTTTGAGTGCCACTATTTATCATTGATCTATTTGGTTTTTTTTCCCTACCACATCTAAAATATTATGTTTTAACATTTTTAGCTGCTTTCACTGTCAGTATTTCTCTTGTTGAATGAACACTTTAAATAGTAATGGAGAAACTGTTTCCACCTGCAAAACTGTCATAAAAATAAAAAAGCATTATTGATTTTTTTTCTTTTTTTTTAACCAAAGTACTCAAAGTTTCCAGAAATAAAGTAATTTGGCAAAAGGCAATTGGGCATATATGAAGAGTATTTTTGGATATTACTGTTTTTTATCTCAAAAGGCTGACTCATGCTGCAGAGACTAAAGGAAGTAGTTTGGAAACTGTGCATATTTTAGAAATAACAAGGATGTTTCTATCTGGCATGGCATCCCAGCTGATGGGGATATGGCAGACAGGCAGAAGCAGCAGGGTTCAGTTACCTCCAGTAGGAGCCTAGGTCAGGACTGCTGACAGCATATTTGGGAGGGTCATGTCTTCCTACAACCCACTTCTCAGCTTTTCCAGGCTGGGGATTTATTTAGTGTCTTGTTTTGGGAATTTTGCATCACTATGTTAATTTTAAATCATGTTTAGTTACACGTTTTAGGTATATGGAAAGAAATACTTCTTATCCTTTAGTGCTTGGCTGTCACTGGGGATTGGGAACAATAAGATAGCTGAAAATAACAGATAGAAAAAGCCTGACAGAGGTAAATACAATCATAATGGAAAGCAAGGAAGCAGCAGCTGGAAGAGGAAAACAGAAAAATACAAATAGATTTTGAGATAGAAACTGTCTTCATCTCAGTAGAATAGCTCCCTGAAATAAAATGAGGAGCTGAATGGAAAAATTTATATATAAAGCAGAAAAGCTGGTTAAGGGAGTCTTCAGACTGGAGGTAATGTAGTATGTGAGCATGTCTTCAGGTATCTATTGGTAAAATGGTCATTTGTTTTCAGACTGTCATTGATCTAGAGAAGATGCCACTGGTCTCCCCATCACTTCAAGCTTTATTTAAGTCTACTTCCAATAGGTGTCAATGTCCTGTTTCTCTCATAGGGCACATCAGTATTTTAAATTATTACCATGTATTAATATTTAGCATTTACATAAAATTTTTATGCACTGTTTTATGGATGTTCTCTAATTAATCATCTCAGCATATATGGACTGTATGAAAATGTACCTGTTTTTCAGATGGGAAAACTTCAGTTGATTGTATTCCTGGAAGTAAAGCAAAAATTGCAACAGTAGCACTGCTTGGTAGTCTGGCTGTTTGCTTTCTACAATTTGTATTTGACTTTTCTTTCTGTTTATTGTGTACAGAATCTCTTTGAATTAATTTGATGCAATAGTGATGAAAGTTGTTAGTATTAAGGGTCAGCTCTGCAGTACTTTCCTTTGTTGGGTGACAAGGAATACAAAATGACAGCTATTTATATGGCAAGAGTCCCTGGGTTAGGGACCATCACAAGGGCCTATTTGCCTGAAAAATTTCTGCTGCTGCTAAAGGAAAAATGCCTTACTTCATAATGGATATTTAATCAGTCATGATCTGTCTATAAACATGTATATATTGGTGTCTGAGTGTTATTCACCACCTGGGTGTTTGTTATTTGTTGCTTCTTGGTTTGAGAAAAATGCCAAAATAAGGTTATTTAAGAAAAGAGAAACTGCTATTAAGGTTAAAAGAATAGATACCATGTGAATCATAGCATCCACTGGCCACAGTGTCAGGCAAATAGTTGGTTCTACCATTTATTCTCATAATTCCTTTCTCATACTTGCCAGCCTCTTTTATTCATATAGGTGAGCTAACACAGTTCACAAAAGTGCAAAAATATTTAAAACATGTCTTTTGCTAGGCAAGAAAAAAAGCTGAACTTGTGAACTAATGAAATGCACAGTCAGGAAAGTAGAAGTTAGTGGCAAAACCTTTGTCAATGTTCACTCTTAGGTTGCATATAATTTCAGAAATTTTATTGCAGGTTTTAATGTGTTTTCTAATTTGAATTTGAGTATGTGCTCAATTCATGTATATATATATTAATTTTATCTAGCAAAGTTGTTTTTCAGAAACTTTGCAGTAATGTCTAGTTTGTCTCCCAGGAATGTGGTAACAATATTGGCATAATCTAAATTCAAAGTTTGCAGTTTCCATTGGAATTCCAAAATACTAGATCATTAATTTCTAATAAAGATATTTTGAGATTCTGGACATCCTGTAAATAAAATGCTATTGCATGCATTGAAAAAACATAGCATTTTTCCTTCTTCTTTAGCCAAGTAATAATTTTTAAAGACTCTAATTTCATTCAGATGCTTTATTACATAAATTTTTTATTTTTTTTTTTAAATACAGGGATATTAAGTCTTTTTACACTGCAGGTATTCTAACATCCCATTTTCTCAATGTTATCCACAAAGTTGTAACAGACAATTTTGTTTTCATTTGTTGACTTTTCATGCATATGAATACACAAAAGCAGTTGTTTCTAAATACAATAAAAAAAATCCCTTTGTCTGACCCAAGTAAGGCTTTAGGACGATGCTAGAAGGAGATGACAAAGAGACAATGAGAACAGGTTCAAAGTTTTATCAGGAAGACACTTCACACAGGTGGCTTCTAAAGCTGCCTTCTGCTAACTGAAAATAAGGCTGTGCACATAACCTGTCTGGCAAAGTCTGGTTATCAAAAAGCTATGTCTTATTGAAAAACTATATTCTGAAAACTCTTCTTATTTATTTTACAGAATGTACATTTCAACAGCCTGGCTGATTTTAGATGACTGATGTACCAATCAATAAATCAATCAACATCCTTTTAAAGGATGTAATCAAAACTATAAAATAAAGTGCTTGTTTGCTTCATCTATGCATTCTCTGCTCTTATGGTCCTCATGTCTTTCAGCAGCATCGGTCTGTAGATCTCCTCCAAGCTTTCCATGTAGTCTAAATAATCACTCACTCGAAATCCATGCAGTGCTTCCTCCTGCACAAATACACATTGAAAGCACTATTAGCTATAAAAAAAGGTACAACTCAAATTTAATGAAATTCCAAGTGTCTAAAGATAGCTTATTTTGTTCCGATTGCCAGAGCTTGGCTGTTTAAAATAGGTTTTATTATGTTTTATTTAGAAATACAGATTTGGCAATATCTGCTTCCAGACAGTTTTTTTTTTTCTAATTACACACTTGGTATCAGAGAATTTTATTTCACGGGCACATTGTTTACCTCATTTTTGAAGAATATTTCATTAAGAAAAACTAAGTAAGCTTTAAGAAGGGAAAGCCAGGAACTAAAATATTCTTTTGAAAGAAGATTTTACACCAGCACATGGCATAAGTTTGTAAGTGTGACTTTTATATCCAGCTAGACTCTAAAGAAAAAGAGTAGATGTGTATTTTTAAAATCAATGATAAAAGATCTTTAACAAGTGCCTAAATAAAAACAGAATCAATTGTGCACCACTACAAGTGAATAATTCTTACTAATTCCAAACCACAGAAAAAAATAACAAACATAAGATAACAAAACATTAAAAACAAATGCCCTCAGAAAATGAAGAGATAATGTTCCTTTCGTGGCTACTGTATTGGAGGGATAAGGAAGATGCACCACAGAACACAGGAGCCTGAAGAACAATTAGGTAAAAAGGGTTAATTTGTTGCTGTTCTGTGCTCATTATTTAATAATCAGTATTACCACTGTTGGCAGGTTGTGCTGCAAAAAACTCTGGAGCCAGCCTCTATGGACATAAGCTGTACCTCTGGTGTATTAACTGTGAATCTCTGCTAAGTAGAATTCTCCTGAGAACATCTACTCAGGCTTGGAAAATTGCATTTCAGCATCTGAACAGGAATTCAAAATAGCTGTTTTATTTCTTCTCCTCTAAACAGAAGCAAAGTAAAGTAAGATTTTACCTTCCAAGCTGCTCCTCGTGCATTGTGAGAAGGCTGACTATGGTGGAATATAAATTTATATAAAAATTTTATTCTATTCCATTCTCACATGCATATCTGGAATTAAATGGCATGTAGTGACAGGACAAGTGGGAAGGGCTTCAAACTCAAAGAGGCTACATTTAGATTAAGTATGAGGAAGAGCTGTACTGTGAGGATGTGAGTCATTGAAAAGAAGTTGTGGAATGCTGAAAGTGTTAAGGCCAGGTTCAAGGCTGTAGTGAAAGATGGATTGGAACTAGATAATGTTTAAGGTTCCTTCCAACTCAAACCACTCTGCGGTTCAATTTCTTCTAGTTTCAATTAATTAAGACTTATCAATAGCAGGAGTACAAGTTAAGTATGCCCCATTTTTCTCTTCAGTGATAACTCAATAAATTGCAGATATTCCAGTACTGCATTCATTTACATTCTTTTCTTGTTAATGTAACAGTATCATGCCAAACCTCTAGTCTGTTTATACTGCATATGGCAACACAGAAATTCTCTCTTCTATATTTTATTTCTTCATTATTCTATCCAATAATGCCATCAATTTACAGTTTTTAAGACATGTTACAAACCAGGGAAAACAAAACAACATGTTCATTAGATTGTGTATCAAACATTTTCAGGGAAGCTGATTGGGCCGAGATATTTTTCTATATTTAAGAATATCTAAGTTAGATGCAAACCAGTCAGAAAACTATTATTCTTATAACAGACTAAGATGCAGATATCTATTTCTCAAAAAAATTTTGACAGGTGAAGAAAGACTAGAGAAATAGACAAAAATGTCCCTGTGAAGAAGAGTAACTGTATCTATTTATGACTGCAGCTATAGCTATGCACTACCCTACAAAAAAACCCAAACATAATTTATAATTGGGAAAGAATATGAAATTTAGAGGCTGGTTGTATAGTAATTGGCATTTCTTCAAACTATCAGCTTGCTCAGCTTCGTGCCACATCTCTCTACAAGCTTCAGCAAGAGACCACCGTGCAAACCCACCCGTTTGGAGAGCACTTCATTCAGTGAGATTGAACCCACATGCAGAGAACTGAATCAAATGCTCTCATGACTTAATGTGCCCATTTTCTTTGCCCATGAAAAAAATTGCTCAGTACAAAATGCAGGAAAGCTATTTTCTGGAAAATACTATACACAATCTCCAGCCAGGAACAAATAAAATTGAAGTATTCTTTCACTCATTTAAAATGACTAAGTGAAATTAGTAAGCATTTCAGATAAAGTAATGTATATATCCCTAGTATTCAGAGCTTTCCTTCTCCTCAGCAGTTGAAAAATTAAGAAACACTTACTTTCAGAAAAACCTGAAGATCTCGGGCTTCTGTGTGCTTCAGGATGTCTTGCTGTAGGTGTCTGAACACAGAAACACACATATATATTTGATAATCAGGACCAAGGAAAATACATATGGCAATGTAGTGACAGATCTCACTCCAGTCCATGTAATTCCAGAAACACTGAGTTATCCATTGCAGACAGATCTAGATGAGAATAAAAATTATATATAATTAAATCATTCTATACATTCAGTCATAATTGATCAACTTTATCTCTTTTCTATACTACAGAACCTCTTCCCTATAATATTACCCAAGCTGAAAAAAGGGATAAAATCCAAAAGAAGCCAAGACTCACATTTTTAATGCACAGCCTTTGAATAGATTCCTAGTGCATATAGTGACTAAATGTAACTCTGAACCCATGCATCTCACTTGTTCAAGTATATTTTAGCACCTCCTCAGGTTGAGATTCAAGTCCAATGAAAGTAAAAGAGATTTTTTCTAGATTTTGTTTTAAATGTGGCCTAAAGGGTAATGACAGTGATGACATGTTCAACGTGGGTTTTCCTTTAAATTAAGGTAGTTCTCTGCATTATAAATGAATGTTAGACTCTTCCCTAAGACACATTTCCACTTAATGAAGTGAGTATGAACACAGTGACTCCTTAGCCCTGTTCTAAATTGCAATGTATTAAAAGGCATAATGTACATTTCATTTGGTGCTAGACCACAAATCTTCTGCTAATCATTCCTTAAAGTGTTTAAAAATATGCGACAGAATTACCATGATTCTAATTAAATGACAAGAACCATAGTCTGGCAGTAAATCTGTTTTGAGGTACTTACTGAAGCACACAATCACTTAAATACATCAGAACTGTTTCCACAGTTCAGTTTGCTTTTAATACTGCAGTAGAACTGCAAAATCACACAGAAGATAAAGTGATACCCACAAGTCACATTTCAGTAATTCATTAAATAAATGAAAAAATCCTTGTTAGCAGTTTAGAACAGTACCTAGTCCGAGTGCACACAAAAGAAAATAGTGTAACTTGTACAAGAATAGCTGAAGGAGTGACTGTCCCCATGTGTTTTCCTCATCCCATAACAGGAACCTTATTACAAGCACCTTACTACTATGCTGAGATAAATTCCTTAATCTGCTCCTCTTCTCTCCTCAAAAACCAAAGCCCAAGCTGACTACTTTAAGCAGTGCATGTACCACACTGTCATCTGCCCCCATTTAAAAGTCTCTTCAGCTGCAAATCTCACAACAAAAATGAATTTTGAAGGCGTAAGATGAAAAGCATTTTTCTTGCCTTAGCACAGCAATACACTTTCTCACTCTGGTGAGATGTCCTTTGCATGGAACTCTTTACCCTTCATTATGACTGAAATGTTTACAATGCTTCATCCATTGCTTTCCATACTACCAAACAATTGTTGTAAGAAGCAAAATGAAAGCTGTTGTTATAATTATTCTTGTGTTCTTAATATGAAAGAAGAGTGTTTACCTGATTGTAATAGTTACAGTAGCTCATATAAAATTAATTTTTTTCTAATATCACAGGAACTGCTTCCTAGTATAACTATTGCAAATTACCCGTTTCTCTCCTATGAAAAATGCAGATAATTGTTCCAGGGAATAAGATATTCTCTTTAAATGCTACATCTGAGGATTTAGTATATATTATTTTTATCAATGCATGAACATGTAATAAAAGGTCATCAGCCTCAGTACACTGATATTATTCTATGAGTCAGTTACTTTCTATTTTCAGATGCTCTAAATCACTGTCTGTTCTTATCTGTTACCCTCAGTTTTATAACCCCCACACAAGTGCCATTTAAAAACAGCCAGTAGTTTCTCAGTGTTCTTGATTTTGTAGATTTAAGTGAATAGGTTGACAATACTTTAATACACTTTAATCAGGTACCTGGGATGGAGTGAAACCAGACATGTGGAAGGCAGAACAGACAAGGGGCAACTCCGCTTTCAGCAATATTTCAATGTGGTGAGCACTGCAAAAATAGACTGGATGGATGCCATATTCCACTGTTGCAACAGGCAGGTGCATCTGGTAAACAACAACAGCGTCATCAACATTCATCAACAATGAAATTGAGGATCAGGATTAAAGATGACAGAAATGTGTTGGTTTTTAATGCCTTGTTGAGAGCAATATATAAAAAATATACACTTTTATATGTAAGATAAGTAATTCTGATTATTTTAGAGATAGGAAACAGGACAAAAAACCAACTGTAATTCCATCAAGAAAAACATGTAGATAATTAAAGTGTTAATAAGTACATCCTGATTGTTATAGTGCATTAGCAGTCTAGTTCCTTATTGTATACAGGCTTAAATTATCAAAACAGGGATGGAGAAACTTTTTATATTTTAAACAGGAAAACAAAAGAAAAAAAAGACTGATTTCTGCTGGATTTTTTCTCTCCATTGAGTGGTGGAGTAGAACTTCCATTATATTTGAAGTTGTTTTTTGTCTGCACATATCTTTGCAGTATGTGTGGAGGGTGTGAGTGAAATTCTATTATGTGCAGCAAAAGGAGCAGAGGTTATATCACTATGGAAGGCTCTGGATATCAATGCCCAGTTCCAGTTAATGAATCCATGGCACCAGTGGTTTTTTAGCACTCATACAATGGAGCAAATTTCAGCACAAATTTCATTATGCTGGAACAACCCCAGGCCAGACTCAGTGCTGAATGGACCGATACCATTATCCCTTCTGGTGACAAGACAGATCACTTGGTATTACTACAGAAGTCACCATGCAGAAGTACAGAATCTAATCTGTGCTTCTTGTACTCCAGAGTTCTCTGGTAGAGACTACACTACAGTTTAGTTTGTGTTCAAAATATTTAAGACAACATGACAATGAAAAAAGGGGTTTATTTTGAATAGCTGGGAACACCCATAATGAAAGACAGAAATTATGCTTCCTATACTACAACCTCAGTCCAGAATACTGACAATTTAAAATTGTTAATCATATAGTATGTGTGCAGTAATAATTTTAAAAATTTACTAAATATACTCAAATGTATTATTCAAAACTGTCCCTTAAAAAAACAAAAAAACAGATGGATGGACTTGCTCTGCAAAGGTCATTTAGCAGTATCACAGACTTCACACAGAATTTAATGCCACTAAAAAAGTCTGTTTTACCACCAGCTCTCAAATTCATTAACACTGTTTTCACTATCAGTCCACCTGCTACTTCTCTCCTTTTAAACAAAAAATTAAGCAAATATCAAATCTACATTTTTCCATGAAAGTTTTCAGGGTCATGAATTTAGCTAGGGGGCCTTAAGGAAAATATATGGCACTAGGGAAAAAAAAAGAAACAAAACAAAAAAAAACCTCAAGAAGTAAACCAAACTAAGGAGATGAGTAAGATAAATAAAGTCTCATTTGTAAACGTTCAAAGGAGTCTTTCAGTAAGAAACAGGCTATAAATCCTTACAGATAAATGCAGTCTTGGTAGCCAGAGGAATGCTGAAACCAGAAGACATGAAAATTGCTGCAGAAATGTCAGTGTTTTCTCCCTGTCCCCTGACATTATGAGGAAGATGGAAGATGCAAACCAGTCATAACCAGCATAGTGCTCCTGCAAGCAGCCTGAATAGGAAGTTAAGGAACTTGGGCAGAGATCTTCTCACTCTCCTACTCTCCTTCAGCAACCACAGCTCTTCTCTTTCCCAGGCCCATGCACATTGAGTGAGGAGCTGGGTTGTTTGACATAACCAAGGAAAACAGAGCTGCACAGAAGGCAGCATCAAGGCACAGTAGTCTCTCAAATTCAACTAAGAGAAACAATTTAATTTATATTTTCCCCATACAGTAATTGTTTTAGTACATAAGTAGTCAAGCTGAATCAGTAAAAGTAAACAAAAAGCAAGTAAATGAAAAAAAACCTGCACCAAACCAAGTGGGCTTACAAAGTGCAAGAAAGGAGCATAGTTGAGGAGCAAAACAGGAGTTACAATTATTGAAGAAAAAAGGAACTTAAATAAAAAGCCTTAAAAATGAGATTTGGCACATTTTGACTAATACACCTGAAGTATAATTTAATAGTGGCATGCAAATCTAACAGAAAAGGATATAGCAAAACTTGTTGAAAAGCTGTTAATTGTTTTAATTTTTTACAGAAAGTTCCATAGTTGATCCAAAAGAACCAAAAGTCTAGCCACTTTTGTTGGTCAGACTGCTTCTACTTATCACACTTACCACTACATGGGCAGTATCATTAACAGTGTTGGTATTGTGAGAGTACCACAAATACTTATTAATGTTCAAAGGTATATTGCTGCAGGCTCTTTATCAAACTTAAAGATGTGATCCCACTCCAAATAAGTTGATGACAAATGTGAATGGGATTTGTACTTCTAACAAAGTATGGGAACAAAAGAGTGAACATTTTCTTGAGTGCATTGGGTATGTATTTAACTTACTATAATTTCAAAGTAAAGGTGCTCTTTTAATTTTTTTCTTTCCATAAATATTACACATCTACACCACTATTAAATGTAAAACCAGGAGTTCAAATTCCACTGAAATTTTTAGACAACAGAACTTATATCATCAGGAAAGGATACAAAGAGAAGATACCACAGTTCTTTGCTGTTGTTTCAGAAACTCCTCACAATTCATTAACACGAAACACAGCCCCTTTTCAGCATCTTCTTTTAGCAAGTTTAAGTATTTTCCATATCTATTTCAAAGAGTTAAAAAAACCCAAAACAAATCTGTTTAAATATTATTTTCCTTAATTCCTAAGAAAGAACTCATATTTAATAAACCTGTATTTAAAAGTTAAATAATCATAAAGTTGTTCATCACTAAAACTATTTTGTAGATTCACACATAAATGATTACATAAAACCTTCTATGCTCTATCTAGGAAGGATACAACACCAAACATCTGCTGCTCATTTTTACAAATACTCACTCAAATTCTCTTTAGTTCAATTTTAGAGATCATGGTGGGAAGTATTCTAACACGACTCAGTTTCTACACATACAATATTTTGAATTGTATATAATTATTGTACATTAATTATTATAACCAGAATTCAAACATTAATGCTAAAGATAGCAATCTGTGGAAGTACAGACATCTAAGCTTCTCCTTTATCCCAGCTCTGCAAATTGCCAGCCAAATAAAATGTTTAAATGGCATAAAACTAAGCTCAGCTAAACAGAAGCATTTAGAGAAATAATGTAGGGGAAAAAAAGACACATAATTCAGGATAATGCAATTTTATGGTGAATCTTACTAGCACGTTACAATTAGTCTTTACAAAAATAGAGGATAATAACATACATAAACTGTAAAGATAATTTAATTATGTACTAATACCTTTTTCAATTCCAGCTGGAATTCATTTTCCTAAAGTTTATCTTAGATTTAAATGGTATAAGGCAATGAGTTGATGGATTAAGTATTATTAAGTCATTCCATGAAAATCAAACAAATCCTAGAAATACTCAAGGGAAATATTTTAATACCATGTACCTGACTGTCATTTCAACACCAAGCTGCTGCACAGATGAAAGGCTTTCTTTCTTCACATCTGCATCCATGGCTAAAACAAAATAAAATAAATTAAATTAAGTATTATAAGATACATGATATGAACTGAATGCTAATGTAAAACTCTTTCTGTATATGAATACCAATTCTGGAGAACTGTCTCCTATTCAAAATTATTTTGGTAGTGTTTGGAAAGGATTCATAAAGAATTTCCATTCTTCACAGACTTTTAAAAATGAAAATCACCCACTTTGTAAGGAACTCTTCATGGCTAGTATGGCTATCATGATGGTTTTCATTAGATTTACAGCAAGTGACATTTTTTCAACCCCATATCTTAGTAGAACTTTATCCTTTCCAGCCTAGAAATCAGACAAGGCTGCCTACTCTGAGACACTTTCTTCCATTCCAGAGGCCTTAAAATTTCCTAGCTGTAATTCCAACTTTATTAACAAAAATTCTATTTTTATATGAATCACAGAAAACTTTAAAACGGAGGGATTTACAAATTAATTAAATCCTGTATTTACATGCATTTTTTCATACAATAATATATACTCAATTTTCTGCAGTTGTTTAAATTAAAAATCCAGGCTGGAAAAATTAATAAATAATTATTTAAAGCAACTGCTGCTGTAGCATTTCCTCAAAATTTCAAATTCTAAATTAAATTTTAAATGGATGTTTTCTCTATCAGGTACATGTTATCATCCAAGATAACTATACCACAGACAAAAATTATGACTTACAAAGCTTAGGGAATAAAACTTTAATATACTTTGAAAGTGCTACTTAAAAACAGCAACTGACAACATTTGTTAAAAATGTAATAGATATGGCAGTAGAAGTTAAAGTCTATTCATTTAAACGATAAATGTAAAAATTTAGGTAAGAAGATCACACAGAAGCTTCTTATGCATTTTTTCTATATCCTCAAACAAAGAAACCTGCCAGAGAAAATAAAGGATTCCCTGGCTATTTATATAGGTAAACACAACTATGTTCCTAGCACACAAACAGGGACTAAGGTATTAAAGATGAAACAGTTACAAGTTCAGGGAGAAAAGGACTCAAAGGTGGGGGGGGGGGAGAAAGACAAAACCCCCCCAAAAAACATCAAAAAGAAGACTCTGCTCATATGAGATGAGGTAGGTTAGAATTTTTATGAAGAAAATAATAATACAGCAAAATTAAATTCAACAATGAAGCAATAAAATTAAGCAGAGGAAGTATGGCAAGAATAAAACCCCACTCTGTTTTATAACTTTCACAGAGAGCAATAATTTAAGTGTTACGGTTGTGAGAAATTAACCTTGTACCTTTAACAATATACTTATGCATAACAAAAATCAACTCTCTTTGAGCAAAATTATCCTATTTAATAATCTGATGGGACTGAAACAGTAAACCCACATCTGAGAGGCTTTTTGCAATCCCAAGAACAGAAGTTCAAATATCTTTTGCATAGCACACCAGCAGTGCAATCTTTGAAAGAATACATATGAATTCATAGGGCATTTCAGGTAAAGCCCCACAGAGATAACTGAAATATTCATAACTTTTGACAGCTCCTATTCAAAGTTATCTGTTTACTCAGGCTGCAATTGCCACACTAAGTCAATTCATTTCCAAATTTGTGTATGCAAGTGGGAAAGCAAGAAGCATAGATACATCCTAGAAAACAGGTGGAATTTAAATGAGTTGGCTATGGCTAATGACTAATTCAGTCCTAATACCACTATGTTTAACAGCAGCAGAGGGCAAGGAGAGGAAATGAGTTCTAAGCTCCAATGCAGTCCTGCTTCCATTTTGAAGTGGATCTTCTTGTGGATGGCAAGGCAAGTATCTCAGTCCAGCAAGGGTGTAATGAGGAAAAGCTGTATCACAACCTGCTCTATGAGCCCAGTGTCCATTCTGTAACAGTTTACAGCAAGTACTGAATGCTCACTGTCCATTAACATTAAAAGAACATAACTGGTTTCACTGATTTTCATTGACTTTTCTTCTCTGTTGCAGCTATTTCTTAGTGGCTGGAAAGGGCTTTTCCCCCCCATCCCACTTCCTTCTGTTATTTTTCTCTGTATTGTAAAGGAAGACAAAATTAACTTGAAGTCTGGATTGAATAATAATATCACACAGTACCTTATCAAGGCAAAACTTCTTGCTTTCAGACACTACTGTATTTGGCATAATCACAGCTGTGTACTCTGCTAATTCACAAATTGTATTTCTTTGTCGTGGATCAAAACTTTTTATTTTCCCCTTTGTTTACCACTTAAGAAAGTGGGAAAACTAGGCTTAAGAACACTGTAAAGTCATTTAGAATTCACAAAGGACTACTTCCCCCTGATTAAAAACTGGACCTAGAAATCATAAATGCTCCATTAAACTTAGAAAAATGCTATGAAAAACAAGTGGAATATTTAAATACTGAATATTGCAATCCATGTACAAAAAGCTTGCTTGTTGACTGTACTATTGTGATGATGCTCATACATCTGATTTAACGCACTAAGTTAATTTTATACAAAACTTTTTTCACAAATATTTTTCAATACACCTGATGTAACTGTCTTGAAACACAAAAGGTTTCATAACAATGGTATGGAGAAAAATCAGTTGTCTATATAGGAATGCCATTCATCCTCAAAGGCCAGACCACCTCTGAACTGCGAATTAATACTATGATACAGCACACTGGCTATCATTAAATGGAATGAACAACATACTTTGGCAGCTTCCTTTTTATTTATCTTAAAGCAAAATAATCTATGTTGAACAGATATTTCACAATTCTTTTTTTAAAAAATGAAAAATGCTGAAAAACAGAAACCAAAATTAAACTAGTGACTTGAAGGATATCAGAATTCTGTAGGAGTTGATTTATAATCTAAGGAAATTCTTAAAAAGCACTCCAATGGACAGCACTTTCCAAAATGTTTTGTAGCATTCAGAAGCACAAAAAGAGACTCCCATGAGGCATGATTTCCAAAGGCAACTGCTCAGTCTATAGCTATAAACACGCCAGTGTAAGTTAACTGCCATGCACAGTCCTGTGGCATTCTTTATGATCAGCCTACACTTCAATTAACATTACAATTTATATGAAAGCTTACTTTCTTATTCATTTTCCCTCTTACCATGACAAAGCTTTTATGTGTTTAAGTCAGAAAATGGGCTATATTGCACTCATACTGAAATTACAGGATGTCAAGCTGAAGCAGCTTTACAGTGTATTTCAGGTAACTTGTATGGTCTTTGCATAACATTTAATTTATTTCCCAGTTTAAAGTGCTCTTACGCCAAAGACACCACTGGCTTCCCTTTTGTCTTAAGAATATTACTAAAGCTGTGACTCACATTATTGGTTTAGCTCTTTCACTTCCTGGGGCCCAGGCCAAATGGTTTTATGTCTACATAAATAATCTTTGCAATATGCTAATGATGCTAAATTTTAACTTCAGTGATGATAAGAAAGATTAGGTTTCTTTCTATGGACAAAAAAGACTTTTGATTCAAAGAAAATGTTCAAGTAAAGATTCTGCAAATACCATGATGGCCAGAGCGACCTGCATAATTCCCACAAATGCTTTAAAATACTTAGAAGTATATAGGTATATTTGTTATCAGATTTCTAGTCCATGGCTTTGTCCATATAAACTGAAATTGTGGAACTCATATTTTTTTCCTACGATTTATTATTTTAGTTAACAAACCAGCAGGTTTTCACTTACTCTTCAATAGCTCCCTAAACACTGACCCTGTCCATTGGCATATACCCAAGCAGTCAATATTAATCTTTGTTTTGTCAGTAACTATCCTTTCTCATTCTGATGTTCTTAGGAAAGTTTTCTATTTTAAACATTACTTGGACTTGTGTCAGAGCAAAATTCATGAGTTTATCTCCATATTGTCTTCCACCATTTTGCTACTATTTCTTCAAGTTGTCACCTCCTTCACCAAGCTACTCATCTAGAATACTTCTGACAGTCTGACCTCATATTCATTGTTAGAATTGTCTATTAAAAAATCTTTTTTAAAAGAAAAGTATTACTTTTCTTGGGTTTGAACTGGGAATGGAGACAATGTAAACAAGATCCAAGAGTAATTGCTGGAAAATGTTGATGGCTTCTCAGAGGTAATCTCGTGTAATTCTACCTTGAATATAGTATGTTATAGTATATATAGTATGTTATGTCATCAGTACTCTACACATACCAACACAGGATCAAAATATTCATTTCTAGCACTTCATTATGATCATCACAAATACTGAAGCTGTTTCTAGCAACAGCTTCATTAAGAAGGAACTGTATTTCAGTCCAGTTACCTAAATTGGCAATGGGTAAAATTCTTTCTGAAAACAACATCTTCAAAATGGTAGACAGTTTGAAGAAACACATTTATCAAATGATGCACAAAGAATGGAAGAATTCCCTTCCTTCTCCTTCCCTTTCATCCCAATTTCAGGTTGTAATCCTGCAGTTCTCATTTGCTGCTTCTTCTGAACAGCCCTATACTGATGCCTTCCCACTGGTATTTTTAAAATTTCTCAGTTTGTTACCTGACCCATATGACCCTTCAAAGATTAAAAGCTCATTAAATGGCAGAAAGCTCCTACGAGATTTTGTTCAGAGAACTAAGGCTCATCTAGGAGACAGAACACACCATGACATTTGAGTTTTATGGCCAAGACATGAAATCCCTGAGGTTCTGTCCCTTTGGCAGTACATGGCAGAACTATTTCAGAGACAAAGTCCAGTGGAAACAGAGGACTCGACTGCAAGGTCATCTGCAAAAGCAGAGCTCCCAATAAAATCCTGCTGATCACAAAATGCTACAGCAGTCCCAAGTTGGGGGAGTCTGCCACACGTCATGGCAATCAATTGAGAAGCACAGATACCAATACATTAGATGATATCACCTTTCTCTGATAAATGGGTTTGTCAAAACCTAGAGAAAACAGTAAGATTTTCACGAAGTATTTCTGTTACACCGAACTGGAATTTGCTAACAGAAAGAGAAAAACGCTATTTTAGGATCTTCATATGAGTAACATACAAATGCATGGTATTTTACTGCTACAGTAAATTTCAGTTTCTTGCCATTTTATTACCTATTACAGCTAGACACGAGTGATTTGGTTTTCAATATTTTAGGGTTTGTAAAGGAGAAAGACAAATAGCAAAGTAGAAATTATTAATTCTAGGAAAGGGGACAGACAGAGATCATTAACATATACACAGATTCAGTCATCTGAATAAACATCACAGCAGTATCATTGCTGCTAGCAGAAAATAAACATTATGTAAGATTTGTGTTACTGTTTATAATTGAACATTGCAACTGCATAGTGTTTTGTCAGATATTTTTTCCTTCTCTCTTATCTTGAAAATGGTAACAACCCAATCTAATTTAATTTTTTCCATATTTGCAAATTTTATAAGAGACTGAAATCCTGAGGGGTTCCACAGCAGATGGATGACTGTGTTATTCTAATTACAACTAGCTACAGGTTTACAAAGCTGTCATTTTTTTAAGATAATCAAATTCTCATTTCAGGAAACACGATAAACACTGAGTATCTATGTACTGTACTGAATCCACTTTAATGAAACATGTGACTTTCCTTCATTGAAATGAAACATCTATATGAAACTGGTTTTCAGTTCCTCAGACCCAAATATATTGAAGAGAATGGTGGATACACACAATTTCAAAGTTCACACTGGCTTACTTAGGTGTGGAGCCAGAAAGATGCTACCTTCTAGCTTTATCTCATACAGAAAAATGTCTCTATTGTAACTAGTTTTAGGATTTGGGTTAGATGGCTCTTATAGGAGTATATGAAAAAGATACTGTTACAGACTTTTGTTTCATCTCAATCAGGATGAATTTATAGGCCTAAACTAACTTTTGTGGTTCACCCTTATTGCTTCACCTATCTGAAAAAGGTGCTATGAAGTTTTAATAACTATTTTCCTATAAAAGTTAAAAGAAACTGGTGATGGAATGTGCTGCTTGCCTGAGCAACACACTTTCCTGGGTGGAGAGCTCTTCACAAAAGAAGATGATGATAGTGCTGTTGCTGACAGGGAAAGAACTCAGTAAAGCATCACCAGTCCTTTGCCTACACTTACCACCAGATTACCAACTAAGAAGACTTCTTATTCTCCCATTTCAAAGCTTGTCTTCACTAAAACACACGGAATATCAAAAGCATTTGCACATGAAAACTATTCATTAGACAACCCTTTAAATGTTGGAGCCCTTATTTGATGACTGAATAGGCAAACTTGTCCAGAATTAATGTTCAATAGTACCTGTATAAGACCCCAAACCCCCCCTCATTCAGAAAATACAAAACAAAATATCAGCCTGAGTTGGTTTAATAGTAAAAGAAAATCTTTAAGGCTCAAGAAAACCAAGAACTGAGGTTTTCATATGTTATCTTTTTTTCTGTATCTATTGTTTTGGATTTCTCATTCTAGATAATTAATTGAATATATGCAATTGTCACAGGATTTTCAGACTTGGTCTTTCTTCAAAGTTGACATTAAATTTTAGATAAATAATGTAGTGTTGATGCCACCTCCATCTAATCAGTGGTTCATGGTGAAATAAATAAATAGAAGACCTAGGTTTAAACTACCTGAATGTATTTTAAATCCCAGCTTTCACCAAAAAGTTGAGAGCAGTGGATTAAAAATAAGGTACTTGATGACTAAGTCAATGGAGTAAGGCCTACTGCTTTTCTTTAGAGATCTTTCACCTTGGATGGAAGCACTTAGCTATCATAATTAAGGAAGAGCAGGATTGCTACCTTTGCTGGGCAAGGCATCCATCTAGAGGATGCACATTTAGATAGTCGTTCTTCCTCTAGTTCGTTTTTGCAGTTTGAGCTTTTAAAGGAACAACCAAAATTATTACTTGAATTAGGAAGTCTCAGAAATACATGATCAGCAGGCCTTGTGAGTCCATGGAATTATTTTATTGCTCATTATGCCTCATGGGAAGTTGAAAAGTAATACAGGACAAGACAAAACACTTTCAGTATTTTTTAAGAAAGAGTTACATTGTGATAGAAATAACTGTCCCATCAACAACTCTCTTCAAAAACCAGAGACAGATTTTCAAATGTAATTGATGGTATTCTGTTAGCAAGCTTTTGGAAGGTAAAGGCCACTGCATAAAAAGAAAGACAGCTTCTAAAATTTCTAAAGAGGTTTTATGTTTTGAAACTTCAAAGGCAGGCCCCAAGTCTCCAAGGATACTATATTTGCATCCTATGGATAAGAGAGTAAAATACCAGCATAAATAATAGACTCTCCCCAAAGCAAGCTTGATTCTCCACAGTTAGTAACATAATAATGGCTGAACTATAACCTGACAGAAGAGTTGTGGACAAACATTGAAGAATGAAAGTGCATTTTTCCAGCAGATATTAACATTGGTTCTAAATCTTCTAATTTTAACAGTGCATCAAAGTACTAAAACACATTACTTTATACTCTGAATAAATCAACTTTATCATTCACTCTTTATTCTTGGCAGTAAGCACATCTGTACAGAACTGACACTCAGATTACTCTGACAACAATAACTGTTCTTTAATATATATCCTTTAACACAATATAAAATGTATACCTTTGTGGGGCTTTCAAGAGGTGAACCAGATTGCTTACACCGTCTTAAATATTTATGCCACCAGCTTTGAAAATCATCTATAATAGGTGTCAACAAATACTCTGAATTACACCCTCACCTGTTCAGCATCTTCATCTTTCAATTATACACATAGGAATATGAAAGCCTATCACTAATAATTATCTGTTCTGTTCACTCTAGCATATCATTTTTTCCTCCAAAGTGAGGTATTTCCCACCAGTGAAGTAATGAATTTCTGAACTGTTAAAGAACATTGTAAACAATCCCCAAAATGATACAGATACATTTAGAAAAAAAGGCAATTTAAATATGAAGAGGCTGCATGGCAATAAATTATTAGGAGACTGACCTTTATAGCTTTCCGTGCTGAAATAACAATCTGTTCTGCTTTCAGAAAGATGTGACACGAACTTTTCAAATAATTCTGCCAAAACTGCAAGAAGTAAAAACCCATTTAAATGCTAGAGGCAATCAACAAAATATGGAACTATGTTATCTAACTAAATAACAACATGTGGGAAAGTAAAGCTATTTAAATTCCTGCATATTTATTCATATTTTTATGGGGGAACAACTCAAAATATGCATTGAACTTTTACATTCTTAACACCATTCCTAACTTAAATTAAATTTTAATAGCTTTACTGAGAATATATTCAGTGTAAACAAAAAGAGAATCTCCTAGTATCTCTATATTCTCCAGTGATTACTTCAGAATTTATTACATGGTTTCAATATGCAATGAAAATTAACTATAATTAAACTATCACCTCTTAACCCATTTGTCTGTGTATGGAGACAGGAAAGGGAAACAATAAGACAAACACACCACAAAACCAACCAACCAATCAAAAAACCCAACTAAACCAAAAAAACCTACATAGAATAAAAACCTGACACCATCCGAAAATTATACTAACAAAAGAACATGAAGTTTAAGGGCTGTTTCCAAACAACCTCAATATAAAACCACCTATGCCATCACATGACTTACATTTATGCAATAGGAGTATTTCATTTGGGAAATTCTGTATTCAATGATGACCATAATATTCTTCTTCAGTTCTTGCTATGGAACTTTGAGTCTGCAAATACTGTGTAGCTAAATCTTATACTGACATCTGTTCACTATGAAGGAAATCTTATCTCCCACCTTCATAGGACGCTAGCCAGGAAGTTAGCAAGAGCTCTCATTGACAAATCATTATCCAAACTGCTCCTGATTCCTCAATTCTGCAAATCTGAGACTATGGCAACTGAACACATGACACCATACAAGTTTAAACTAAGGTTATGAGAAAGCCTTTACACAAATTGCATGGAGGGAGCCCATACGAGGTAAGCCATATTAGGAATTTAGGATAGCAACAATGAATATTATTCTAAGTAAATGCTATCCTAAAACAGCTGCTGTTGGTTTCATAAATAGGGTATAAAGCATATGGATACTTCTCACAAGAATGCAAAGCAATAGAGTGTATTTTGTGAGTAACAACTGCTGCTACCTGTGGGATTTCCTGTTTAAAGACCATGCTACCATTTCCCTGGCAGCACTTCCACTTAACAGGAATGAAGCTCCAGCTCCTGTTCCCCCTAACTGCAGGCACCTCCTGCCCAGGTGGGTGTGCTGGTTTTAAACTGAATAGTGCACAGAATCAATGAACGGCATGGATCGGAAGGGACCATAAGAACACTCAGTACCACTGCGCTGTTTAAGCAGACAGTGGCAGGAGCACCTGCAGCAGCACAAGTAAGGTGGAGCAACAACACGTGCTTGAGGTGGCAATGGAGAGAGCTAGAGACCTCTTGAGCTAGCTATGATGACAGGAAAACTGACACAAGCAGTTAAAGAGCAGCACAAGCTCTTTTGGGAATGAGGAGGAGGAGAAAGACAGAACCTCCACCCTCAGTCTGATGCTTGCTATGCCAGAAAAACAATGAAGAAAAAAATATAATAAAGACAATTAATTATTCTTCCAATTATTTTAAGCTAACATACATTAAATCACAATTTTTAAAATCTTGATTAATTGCCTAAAACATTTACACAAATTAATTTACACTGAATAAGTCTCAAAAAAGTTTTTAAAAAGTTGCATTTTGATAATGCTAAGAAGTTTCACTACAAGAGCTAAACATGAGTTTACTGCTACAGTTCCAACTCCAACAGTAACACAATTAATTTTGCATTGCAAAGGACTACTAAATTAAAACTAAAAACCTACACGTGTAATTTATATTCTTATGCACTCTTATAGTGAAAAGAAACTGCTAATTAAATATAACATAGCTACTTTTAATCATAGTTAATAAAACACATGGGACTAAAAAAAGCAATTTACTTTACAGAAGAGTAACAATTTATTCTTTTTTGAAGAATATACAAACTCATTAATCCTCATTAATATGCTTAGTGAAATTTGGCCCACAAACAATACAACAAATATTTGTATAAAACAAGTAAATGTGTATATTCCTGAAACTGTAGACAGTAAAAAGCAGAAATTAAATTTGCAACTAGATATGTATTTATTGTATGACTATTAGCATGGTGATTACTGAAACATGCCATACTATAATAATAAATGGGAACTCTGTTATGACTAAAATAGCCCATAATTCAGAAAAATTAGAACCAAGTTGGGACAATGTACATTTCTTCCCTTTTTGTCATAAGGCATCCACATGCTTGACCTAGCAGGTGAACACTTCAATTCAGTACTTGAGTTAATAAGAGAAGTGACAATTCAACTACTAGGCAGTACTTTGAAACTCAAGCACTAAATTGATTTCCATCATTTGAAAGAATTTATCTAAGTGCCTATCAGGATCTTTGAAAATATTTTAATCAAATTTGAAAGACAGCAAAACACATGTAGTTAATATATAAATAGAGGGTTTTCACAGGACACCGCCTTTTCCAAAGGAAAAACTAGACAAAAGACACTTAGGCAGGTTCATTGCACAGTACAGTCAGAAGTGCTGTAAAACCTCAAATTTTCAGGTAACATTTATGTGGCCTACCAACACACTAAAAATGTTGATTTTCTTAAATTATAGCAGCTTAAGTGTATTAGTTTTGAAGTTTTTAAAAGTCTTGCAATTATCTCATGGAAATTTAATTCTTACAAACAAAATAAAGAGAATTTTCATTTGGGTGTGTGTAATCATCTATGAAATAAATGGAAATGTTTGCAAATTTCTTAAATTATTGCAGTATGCTCATAAAACACCTACATTCCTGAAGGATTTTCTTTTTCCTTGAAGAGTAGTATACAAAAGGAAGGTAACTGAAACAGCTTCAAAACTGCATAAGAATATTGCTTTTAAAAACACAAGTGGTTAAAACTATTCTAATAGGTAACAACCATGAGCACTAACCTAATTCCTACATGGAAAGTTTTAAGCCAAAAAAGACCAAAAAATAGAAAATGCATCAAACATTTTTAAATCCTCTAATATAACCAGTGTTACTGGATCATATTCTATGATCCAGATGTTTCAGAGGAGTTTAAAAGAAAATACAAAGGATTCTTATGACAGCAGTTCTGCTCTCAGGCACAAGGTGTGACTCCTGGGGATGGTTCTATGCAGGGCCAGGAGATGGACTCAATGATCCTTGACTGTCCCTTCCAACTCAGCTGATTCTGTGACTTCTGTTAGAGACTAGAAATTCAGGAGTGAAAATCTTGGACAGATTACTTTTTTGCAAGAGTAGTGTCAGAAATGTTTAACTCCATCAACCACACTTCAGTTTATTAAATATATGAAAAACAATTAGCAATTCCATTGTTGATGGCAACACCAAGATGGACTTTCAATTATTGTACATTAAAATGACAAATGAACAACCTAAATTTTCTCTGAAAAGAAGACACTAAGATAATAAAAGTTCTGACAGTGCTTCCATTAGAGATGAACATTACATATGTTATATCAACATACAAGTATTTTCTTTATTAGTGGAAAAAACATCCCTTCAAATTCAAACCAAATATTTACACACCAGCATGCACATTCATGTGCATTCACACTTCTTACAGTGGCTCCAAACAGATTTGGGGAACAGAAGAAAGAATTTCTGATCTGCAATTGCTATTTCTGCATAACATAAAGACACACTGTTCCACTTGAATTCTGACAAAAGCTTCCTTGGAAAATCAAGGACACAATAATGTAAACATCTATTTAGTATTATTCTAAAAACTCCTTTTGTAAATACAATATCAGCAGTTTGTTATCCTGAACTAAAAATACTACTACAGCACAACAGTCATGGGTTGTTTATCCTATGGGGAAAGTCCTGCAGGTAGTTTCAACTTTTTGTTGCAATTGCTAAAGACTGCAGCACACACACATCACAAACAATGACACTGCCTCAAAGGCTCACTGTATTTTTTGCCAACATGTTTTAATAGAGCTATCTCAGTGAATGCAGAGCTTACAAAATATTGAAGGATTCCAGAGTTGACTGTAAACACTCTGCTTCAATCAAACATTGCACTTATAAAAGCTGAAGAAAATTCCTATGTTTTACCATAAGTTCTCACATGCAAGTTCAAGAGCTGCTATCTTTAATTTTCTTGGTTGGTTGGTTTTTATTAAGAATAAATGATTTGGAGGTAAATTAATACGCACTAAAGAATGCTGGAGATCTAAATTCAGATCCTTAGGAAGAGAGGTGATGGAAAATCTGAAAGACTCTATGGAGCAAGAAATTTAAGCTCAATTTACTATCCCTATCCACAGCACATATGAACATAAAGCTTGAGAAGAATAGGATTTGGGATTGGAATATCTCATTATGAAGGGCAGAATATTAGCATAAAATTGACATGATCTTTGCAACACTCTTAATTTTTCTTTGGGGTTAAAGTCTTCTAAAAGGGGAGAGGAATAAGGATGTTGAATCTGTCCAGAAGTCAGTTGCTTATACAATATTTACTGGGAACAGATGAAAAAAGAAGTTGCTGGAATGGAAAACAACAGAAATGTTTTCTGCAGTACCTGAAGGACATAACCTGACCAAAGGTTCTCCCCCATGGTTCTCTAGCTTATAAGCAACCCAAAGAGAACAAGGATCTACGGACCCTAACACCCAAAATCTGTGGCACCTTCATGGAAGGAATGACTGGAAGAATGTCTTTGTCACAGATTATTGTGCTTACAACAACAGACTGTAGGAAAACTTCTGGTTGTTTACAGTATATTTCGCTTTTAGGAGACCAAGAAAAATCCCAGATTTTCAGTCCCGACATATTAAAAGACATGCAAGCCTGAGTAAGGTTTGCATCTCCTTTTAGCAGTTCAATAAGGCTGCTAAATAAAGTTGAATTAGTTCTTAATACTGGATCTTGATGTTTGAGCACAGAAATTACTTAAAAGCTACAGTCAGAGGTGATGCTTTAGCAGAGAAAACACCAGTCTAAGGGCAACCCAAAAGCAATGCACCACCAGAGCATTTAGCACAAAAGTATTGACCAAGCCAATGGCAGAGTAAGCAACAAGGGAAAGGTGAATTAGAGATATTGATAGTATACAGTTTGCTCTAGAATTTTTTGATGGAGTTCAAGTAGGTTCTATAGATTCAGCATCTGGTAATCCTGACACCAGATCACAGAATATATTTAACAAATCAATACACATTACAGCATACAGTCCTTGAATCTAATGTTGTCTTTGCTCATTATATTCTTGTTTAACTCCTGGGTCCAGTACAGAAAGCACAACTGCACTTTGTTCTGTAAACCAGAGAGATTGCTCCATCTGCAACTACAGAGAAAGTTTTGATTTCTGGACATCTGGACTAAAGTTTCTCACTCCTCTGAAATTTGTGAGAGTTTCACATGCTGCAAAAGATACACAGCAGCACAGCTGTCTCTTGTAAAATGGATTCAGTGAATGTAATGTCTCAAACCACAGAGCTGCAGATATTTTGCTGCTTCTGAAATGTCTCCAAGCAGATAGAGAACATCTGAAGAGCTTTGCAACAGCCAGTTGTATTAACTGCTTATCTAAATAATATAAAGAGAAGCCTTGGGCATCTGTAAACAACAAGTTAGACTACATACTGACCATCTGACCATAATAAGATTTATGTCATATGGATGATCTGTGTTTCTCTTTGGCTGCTTTGGCTTTTTAACTGAGCTATAGCAGTGCTCCTGCATGATCACACTGTTCATTAGAAAAGCATATGAAAATTAAGAAAAACCTGAATGAACAAGTTCATTGATATTTAGAATGGCTAAATTCTGACTTTTTTTTACTGAAATTGCCCATTAATATAATTTCCCAACCCATGCTAACTCATGCACTAATCTCTGAAAAATATCTGTTTTCTTTCAGGCTTTCCTTTTCATTTTCTCAGTACCTCAATAATAGACCCTTTAGAGACCTGGAATAAAGACTTGTATCTGAACCCTCTTTCTCTGTTAAATTTCACCAAAAACATAGAGGGATAACAGTTGTAAAGAGAAAAATAGGACATAAAAGCATAAAACTTGTTTTCTTGCGAAAATCCCATCAAAATAGTTTTCATAGTCAACACAAAATTATGGACTTCTTTTATAGATAGCGTACTCCTCAAAAAAAAATATGAAGAAGAGTTGCATACTAGTGGTCTTTTGTCTGCTTTCTTTGTTAAATTTCTTAAGTCATACTTACTTGGTCCACTGATGCTATCTGGTCTGGTTTTCATGACTTTGCAGAACAGTTTTCTACAAATTTCTTCCCACCTAGTTGGCTTGTCTGGACTTTTGAGGAGTTTTAAGAGCTTGTCAAGATCTTTATCTGGAAGAAGTGAAAAATCAATGTTATCTTATAATGATCATACACTGACAGAATACCTTGAGTTTAAAGGGACCTCAAAGATCACATAGCCCCAACTCCATTGACACGTGTATTTTTGGCAGACCTCATAAGAAAAGACTGCAGAACTATGTCTTTTCCTGAGACACTTAAACTGGAGAGGCAGTCCTAAAGTTAATGACATTCTACTTTATACAAAACAGGAGCATTCATTCTACTAACTGATGGGGTTTTGGGCTTCTTTTGGCTGGGGCAGAATTAATTTTCTTCACAGTGGCTGGTATGGGGCTTTGTTTTGGATTTGTGCTGAACACTGAGCTGATAATCTAGAGATGTTCTAGAGATCTGTGTAAGCATTGCTTACCTGGGAACCCTGTACAAGTCAACCATGCTCTGGATGAACAGTATTTTCCTGGTATCTAATCTAAACCTCCCCTTAATCATACCATTTCCTCAAGTCCTGTCATTGAGCACAAGTGTGAAGAGATCAGTGCCTGCTCCTCCACTTTCACTCATGAAGATGCTGAAGACCACAGTGAGGTCTCCCCACAAGTCTTCTCCAGGCTGAACAAACCAAGTGACCCCAACCCCTCCACATTAGGCTTCCCCTTCAGACCTCCACCATCCTCACTGCCCTCTTTTGGACACCCTCTAATCTCTTAATGTCTTTTTTATATTGTGGCTCCAAAAACTGCCTCCAGCACCCGAGATGAGGCTGCCCCAGTGCAGAGCAGAGCAGAACAATCCCCTCCTTGCCTGGCTGACAGTGTTGTGACCGATGCCCTCCTGGAAAAGGTTGGCCCTCCTGGCTGTGAGAGCACTTGGCAACTACTAGGTAACTTGGGTTTCAAAACACTTGATGCTGCTCTGAAACAGTTTCTGGCCATCTTGAGTGGAAAAATAAAGATGGTACCTGAGACAAGGCAAATGCATATGCATTCGCTACAGCTGTGTACAATCTGCTATTGGACCACACAGTTCCTATCATATGAAAGGATTGCAACCTACACCAAGTATTCACTAGGCTGATAAACGTTCTTCATACTGCACAAGATCTCCTTTATTCTGTTTCTACATTTTGGACATGATAGAAATGAATGCTGCCATGAAAGGTGGCCTCTCTTTAAAGCATTGTCCTAGGTGACTTCATGATGTTTGTACCCCCAATCATCTGTTCTGTTTAAGCTGGATAGTAAGTTCTGCAGCTTTAAGACTGATTCTGAGAGTGAAGGGGGAAGAAGAAGCGTGCAGTGTGTTATTAGAGACTGCACTTGCTCCACTGCATCCTTCTCCTGAACTGTGCTGCATGGACAGTGGCAGAGAGTTCTCCTTGGCTTATAGTTGATTCTTTTAGCTACCAGAGTCAGAGAAGTTCCCCAGACTGAGGGTTTGTTCTTTCTTTTTCATTGAACTGATCAGCCCTGCTCTGGACTGAAAACCCAGAAGGACAGCAGGAGCTCACACCTGTGTCCCACCAGGGCTAGGATGTAGCATTTCCCAGCAGGAGGGACTGAGAGAGACTGAGCTAGCTGAGCTACACCCAACAGAAAGGACTTTCTGAATTTGCCATATCTTCAGAGCAGTGAGAGGTTCCATTGTTTAATATAATTCTTTTTTCATGTTTGTGAGTATGTTGCTTGTTAAATAAACCGTTTTTCCCACTTTTCTTGAAGTAGATTTTTTCTCTGGATCTGGTGGGGGGAGGGGCTGCTTGAATCTGTTTTCTAGAGGGAACCCTTCGGAGGTTTTCTCCCTAAATTTATAATGAACCAGGACAAGTGTCATCAATTGTTTGAGCCAGTCTACGGATTTTTAGCATATTTGCTGTTAATTTTAATTCATTATAGCATTTCTATTTCAAAGCACTATTCAAATGATCGTATTCTTTTAAGATTATCAATATTTTCAACAGAACTATGATTTTGCATGTGATTTATTTTAAGTTCATCTAAAATACCTTAATGATTTCGTTGGAATTTATTATACAATATAAAAAAATTCAAAACAATCTTATTATAGCAACCTAATTATTATCATTAATAATGATCTCAAATTAACCTGAGATTTCTTTGTTATCCTCAAATAAGTCCTCAGTATCTTCTCAAATAAATAAGTCCTCAGTGTTAGAAAATTCTAGACCTGCAAATAAATACTGTGGTGCAGTCATGTATTTAATATATCCAGTACAAACTGTAACTGGTATTATATTGTGGAAACTTACTGCAGCTTATTTTCTTCCAGGTAAACCACTTGCTTCCCTTAACTTGCCATTAAATGTGGACTACCACTTCTGCCAGCAGGTCATCACAGTACAAAAAAAAAAAAAATAAAAAGACAGAACCTTGGGGGTTTTTTTGGAATGAGAGTTGCTTACAAAAACTCATGATATCAAAAAATGCCAGGTTATTTTCACAACAGTAGCTGAAACAGTAGCTGAAACTTAAGCAACACCACAGTTCTGGGCTATACATATTGTGTGTTACTGAGGGCAAGATGTCACAACACCACTACCACTAGAGGTATTCTAAACACACCAACACCAAGAAACAGAAGTCCTGTTTTTATGTCTTCTCTTTTCTGATTTGTCACTTAATGTGGTCACTATTTATATTAAATTAATTACTTGACTTGTATCATTTTCCTGGAAAAATATTAGACCTGCTGAATGACATGAAGGATAGAAGGTGAGGGAGCAGGGGAAGGATAAAAAACTAGAACAAAGAGAAAATATGATGAAGAAAATGACTAAGACCTTCCTCTACTCATGCTAGCAAGCTTTTAAATATGGTCACGATTGAAAAGAAGCTAATGTCAGTTTAACCAATCTGCTGCACTCCTGCTCTCTTCTTCTTCATATGTGTTTATATTTTGCCATCCTATCCCTTAATTGTGCTTACTTTGTGCTATCATTGATTGTTCTGTGTAATCTCATGAAAAAAACAACAAAAAAAACCCATTTACTAGTTTATGAAGCTATGAAATTTGACTATAAGCTACACTTACATGCATGTATGAAATCTGAATCACTATACCAAAACAGTAATTTTAAATTGATCTCCCTTTTCTAAAAGATGCTGCTTTATAATTCTTCATATAATTCTCCAGCTACCATGTTTAGCTCTTCTAAAGCAAGTAAGACCCAGAAAAAATTCATCAATGTTTTATAAAACATAGGAAATAAAAGAAGCCTTTTCTCATCTGACTGTGCTTTGTGGCAGAAGTGTTTTTCTGTGATTAATAACTGAGATCAGCAAATCCATGCATATCTTATTCAAAATCTAAATTGAGAGATGAACAACCTGATTACAATTTATTTGACTAGTACATAGAACCAAATCCATATAGAGATACATAATTTAGGAAACCTCATGTGCATTTCTCATAGCCATTACTACCCTTTCATCCTTTTTTACTTGAATGGACTTAAAAGCAAAAGGCAACAGACTCATACACGAATACCAAGACAAATATAAAAAGGAGGACAAATCAAAGAAATGTAGGTGACAAAGGCATTTGTCACCTTATAAGGGATAACACAAAAGATAATATGGCTGATTTTTTGACAGAGAAAGTTTAGAAAAAGAATAAAATAATACCAGGTAATAAAAATAATACCAGGTATTAAAATACCCAGGTATTAAAAAAAAAAAAAATTAGAAAGCAAAACCAAACAAAACAAACAAGAAATCCTCAATGAAACCAAACCTGAAACATGACAGCAAGTTCCCATTCAATTTAGAATTATAAAGCAAAGAACCGAGAGAACAGTGGTTGAAATAAATTATCAAAATAATTTTGACAAGAAATAACCAGAGATTTTTGGTGCCAATTGTGGATTGTCTGAGTTCAGAAGAAAATAAGATAAATGAATGGTGGGGTACCCAAGTTTAGGGAAATGCTAAGTAGTGAATGTATCATTGCAGGATATTTACGGACAATATTCTTCAGCCACAGTCACTACCAACTATCATTACTGCAGAGCTAGGACTAGAAAAGGAAAATACATTCTGTGCAAATAGAGGAGTGAATATTACAGTTTAATAACCTTCTAAAGAGTTTATCTTTTAATAATCTTTACTACAGTTAGTACTACAAATAAAAAAAGAAAAAATTTTTCCACGGTTGTATCCTGAATATAAAAGGACTATATAACTCTTTGAAAACCACTTAATAGTTCTTCTTCAAATTACCTTAATGAAATAATAACTGAACAATTTAAAAAAAAAAAAAAACAGGTTATCTTGCTTCGGTGTAAACAGGTAGAAATGGCATAATTAATTTTCACATGTAAATAATGATCCACATAAATAATTTGAAGCTGCACTATAAATTATCTTTGACAGAAGTGAATCATTAATATACTTCTATCCAATAGTTTTCAAACTCTAACTGCTGCCTGAAATGATTACAGCATATTAATATACAATCAACCAAATTAATTTTTCCATAAATCCTTTCCTGCAGACTCATACCCACACAGACAAATACCTAACACCTGCAAAACCAGGACAGGTATTTGCAAACACTGATGCACTACAAATTTTCCTCAAATACAAATGTATTTTTTGGGCAAGTCTACTTAAAGTGTACTCATGAAACAGAAGATATACTCCACTACTCCACTGCAGTTACTAAATTTGCCAACATAAATTACAATAGAGTCCTTTTTTATTCAGTGAGTCAAAATATCCACTTGCCAGTGTCTGTGATCACTATAATAGCAAGGAATAAAAGCAAGAGTGTTAAAAAGAGTTGTGTTACATACAGCCTTCAGGCCTTGGTGCTGGGACACACATACACACTGTCAGAGTTACCACTGCTCTGATTTTTATTACAGCTCAAGAGTGCTCCTCCCTTTGCACCCCAAACTGAACCATAAGGTGTCGCTGTTGCAGGCCCAGCCCTGTCCTTCAAAAGAATTTATAGAATAGAAAACCCTACCCACTTCATGGGTTTTCATGCCAGAAAAATCAGTGTGAACAAGTCCTCTTAAGTAACCACCCTTCATAACCTGCTTTCAGTTTTATCCATGGTTTACATTATATGAAATACACGGATAAAGGATAAATGAAGTCCAGGGATCTGGAAACGACGTTTCCTTTTCCCTGATCTCACTTTGGCCACTCTAGTTCAAAAATGTTCTGTTATGGCATCTGTCATTCAACTCCATCTGAAGGGAGGGTTAGAAACAGAAGTATTAGCAGTATCATATTCAAAAGCACATCTGTAAATACATTTTTAAACTCTCACCAGCCAACTCAAATATATATTATATAAATATTAAAAAATCAACTCAGATTATGTTTTACACCTGCCATCACAATTATGTGATGGATGTAGGATACATTTTCAAAGTACAAAGAAAAGGTAAGCTTCTCTTGAGGTGTCCATGTCTTAAGCAACGAAGAGGACAAATAAGACGTTAGGACAGACAGAATAAAACCTACAGTTACAGCTTTTTCAGCCAAAGAAATTATATATTCTTAAACAGTACTAAGAATCTACTAATCTTAATTATTCATGCCATAGAAACACTCAAAATAAGAGGACAAGAATGATACCTCAGAGGTCACAATATGAAACACCACAGCATGAAATCTGAACACAGGTTCAGGGAACCAGAGACACTGTGCTGGTCTCCCATCCTTGTCAACAGATACAACGAAGCAGCCACGCATTCCCACTCACACCACGGCTGCAGAACTCTTGCTAGTCAAACATCTGTGTGAGCCCTGTCCATCTCCTTGCACTAATGCAGAATGAAAATTCAAGAAGTATTTTTCTGAACTCCAAGCGATCTGAGTAACACACAACATGAATTCTGAATTTCAAAACAAAGAAGTTGTAAAATCATGTATAAATGTAACTCATGGATCTATCTTATCATCTTTCTTGTGAAAGAAAACTTCTATCACTGCCATATCATACTGCTTAAAAATACAGTTCAGATATTCTCTATTTTCTATTCACACTCTTGATTTTCTGTTTTTGGAAGCACTACAATAGCAGTTTATGAATTTAATTATTTTAATTTTTGATCTATTTATCCTAGTATTTTCTTTCAAAATAACTTACACATCCTGAAAGCTTCAGTCTGGCAAATGATATGTTCACATTTTGGTGGTTTGTTGTTTTTTTTAACCGAGTACTGAAATAGAACACTTTCAATGGTTTACTTCTCTTTTATTTTCAAACAACAAACACAAAATATTTTATTTCCACTACCAAACGTTCCATTCATTTTGTAGTTATATAATCTTTTACTTCAGTTACCTTTAACATCAAAAATGCCATTCTAAATTAAAATAGTTCTTTGATTTCAATTCTTCATCAAATTCATTTGCAAATCTTTGAAACTTCATTTCAGCAAATTTACTGTTACCCAAAGTTTCACCCAAGTTTTCTTTGCTGACTCTCATCCACAAATGTGACAACTGTAATATCTATTTCATTATCCCACTGGGTAATGATGAGCAACAGAATGATTCTGACCAAGAGAACATAGGGATCCTTTGAACACATTCTGAGAATAATAAGAATGATACAATATGGTTTTCCAACCCAAGAGTGATACTAGTGCCTCCTTGAAGACACCCACTTTACCATTATTGGATTTTTGTCTTGTGAAACTTGCCTTGGGAAGCCTGGAACAGTATTACAAAGCTAAGACACAGAAAAATCCCTTCTTTTATAACTATATGTCCTTTCTTCTGGTCAGAGCGGGAAATAATCTTTTTAATTTTTTCCCCAGATATATACAAACAGACTATTTTACAGTCCACAGTTAGTGTAGAATTTCTATCACTTCTGTACATCTGCCTCTGCTAAGGAAATTCACAGTTTCTGTTAAATTAATCTCAGGGATATAGGAAACATGAACAAATACAATGACTTATTTATTTGCCAAACCATTCACCACATTATTTTGCATTGTCTATGCAAACTAAAACCTTAAAACAATTTCTCTGTGTGAATTAAACTACTGTGCCTAGGTAGTTCTTCAAAGAATTCTTCAGTCTGCTCACATTCCAAATTGATGTTCAATGTGGAAACCAACTATCCTAAACACTGTCTATTTCACACACCACCAAGCTCTGTAAACACAGGGATGTGAATCACGAAAATAGTGTACAAAAAACTCTGCAGTTTAAGCAAACTGTCTTGCTTCAGTTACTAGAGAGATGATATAAATGTACCTTATGAGTCACCCACCAGAGACCAGCCAGGAGGTTAATCTTGAAGTGTGCATAAGAATTAGATTACCAAACAGAGCTTTGCAGATTGACAGCTGCACAAAACCAGACAAGCAAAACCAAACCAACTTATTTAGCTACAATTGCAGCCAGCACTGAAATAACCTTAAGTACTTAACGAGATTATAATCTCTGGGATGTGAGGGTGGAGAGCAGGGTGCAGGGAGGAAAAAGAAATTTTTTTAATTGACTGAGATGCTTGCATGAAATCTACACTGCTTGCATGATTTCTATTTACCTTGTCTGAATTCAGTTTTCCTAGGAATTTCTGCAACATAGCACTTTGGCACAGGCAACGATGAAAACATTGGCCAAGGATATAGACCACTGTCCTGGAAATAGGACCAGAAATAAATTAATTTAGCAGAAAAATTAATAGCTTTTCTCAATTAACACACAAAGGTACAGTTCCCAGAAATACTGCCTATGAACCAAAATTATTCTTGATACTATGATTTCCAATGAGATGTGTTATAATTAAAAAAAGATAGAAAAATCTAAAAAGCATTTGAGAATATAGTTTTTATGGTGTATATACCACCGCCAGTTTTGATCTTACAGTTCCTTTTTCAACCAAAACAGAAATTGCAAATTTTATAAAAATTATTTTAAAAAACCCCCAACAACCTACTAAGCTGTATTTCCAACTTCATACATTGATTTAGGTGTCTTTGTTGTGCTGACAGTAATCTGCCTTTCATATTTATGAGACTGACAGCCAGTGAGAAGTAAAACACTTAAAGAAGTCCCTTAACAAACACTCCATTATTAGAACATTGATGAAAGCTCCAGGTATTAGATATTGAATATCTAGAAAACCCAAGAATGGAAAAATAAAAAAAAAAATCAATAATACGAAGATAAATGGAAAGCTAGTAAAGAAAACACAGGAATATAAAAATTTAAAAAAACCAACCAAACAAATTGTATTCACTTAAAAGTAACATTAAAAAAACATGTCATGTGAACATAATATGTCCTAGATACATGACAATCCCTAAATAGTGGAAGCAATGTATTTGCTCTGTGTATCAATTCCTTAAAATGAACACTTGAACGTAACCTTCATAAAACTAAAGGTGGTCTGGTGTTAAGTAATTTTTCACATGCCAAATTATCAGCAAAAGTGTTCAGTTAATGAAGGCAGAAATTACAGAAAGAGAAACTGGTAAACTGTAGGTTCTAACCTTATCTAATTCTCTCAAAGGCAAAATCCTTTCCTGTGGTCCTCCAATCAGATTTATCCTTACAAGAACATGGTTTCTCTCCACTGACAGACCATCAATTATAAAAACTCTGTGGAAAAAAAACCAACAAAACACAATATACCTACAAAAATTAGAAGCTTTGATTTACTGACTGTTTAATTCAGAAAACTTAAAGAAGTAAGACTATTTTGAGAAACATACCAGAGTTAAAACACAGCCTGGAATACATATAGGTGCAAATAAACAGAAACATGAAGCATTTTGAGATGTCTCCAAGCATTGTTCTAAATTTGTGCTTCCCTACCTACTACTGATTAGAAAAATTTGAGCAATTACTGGACCCAAAAGAGTAGAAAATCTCACAAATTTTTTTATGTCATATAAAAAATTATATAATTAGGGCAGTGACAGTTAACGGACCATCAAAATTTGCTCCTTATTTGGTCTAACAGTATACTTCTGCTGCCACAAATAAGCAGAGTGATTCATTATTTGAAACAGACAATTTGCTGTATGAAGTCACTGTGCAGCCCAAGGTACAAAATTTTTGAAAGCAGTAAAATTCCGTTTTTATTCACCAAATTTTAATAAAAGTTTTGCCTTAGTAGGGAAACAGCAGGTTTCATCTTTAAATAGTAAATAACCATCATCTTCACATTCTGTAATGGTCCCATATAACAAACGGTGAGAGGAGAATACTTCAAACTCAGCATGTCGTGAGAAAGGAAAAAATGTCAGTAACTAAATGACTGCCTCTGTCCCAAAACCACTCTTTTCCTTTTAAAAGGATGGGCTATGCAATTTTATTTAGAAGACATCAGTGGAAAATCACAGAAGCTGGAGAGTTAATTAAGCTACAAATAAACTGTTGGAGAGATGACAAAGCTACAAACCAAACAATAATAACAACAACAAAAACACTCCCCCATAAAACCCCCAAAGTACTGATGATGCCTTTGATTCATGAACATTAAAACAATACCCTGATTTTATATTAAATATATACCATAAAAATAAATTAAAAGGCATACTTACATTCTCAAGTTTTAAACATTTGTTGTTTTAGAAACAAGAGTAATACAAACTAAAAAGTAGAAAAAAAATGCTTTTTTATTTCTTATACTTTTGGAGTGAACATGAGAGAAAGAGAAGGCCATTTAATCTTTTCATAATTTAAAACTGCTGACAAACCTGCATGTAAGGACACTCATGGACATTAGAAGTCAGCTTAAGTGAAAGCATTTGTATGTTTAAAGCTACCAAGGCATACACGTATTTGCTCTCAGAAGAAGAGTGTGATAGTTAAAATAACATTTACATCAATCACATCTTACCCTGACCCTTCTGAAGTTTCTGTGGCATTTTCCTCCTGAGCAGTTAGTAAAACCTGTGACACTTTATACTGAGTCTCCAAGAGTAAAAGGGTATTGAGCTCACAGCACAGCACATTTAACAGCCTGCAGGAGGACACATTGAAATGGTAGCACATCAGTCAGGACTCCAGTAACGCACAGAAAGACAAGGGTGAACATGTTTATGAGGTCTTGCAATGGAAAGGGAGGGGAGGAAAAAACAACAACAAAAACTCACTTGAAGTGTCTGAAAATAACCCAGACACAACTAAGTCAGGAACACTCTTTTACATCCTTTTTAACCACTCAAGTGGCACAACCTTAAGCAAGTAGAGAATGCTTCCCAACAGTTTTTTGTGTGCACTGAATAACCAGGGAAATACCCACTGGTCACCTTAGTCTGCTTTTGAGTTTACATCACATTGTAACAAAAATTAAACAGGCTAAGTAAGATATTCCATGTGAAATGCACACAAATTATACAATAATAGGCTGGTAAAGCAACTCAGAATTAGGTTGCCTGAATGGGAGGAAGGCAGAGAAGTAAAAAAAAATCTTTCCTTTAGAAAAGAGGCTTTTAAGTGCTTATGTATCATCAAATTTAACACAGTTCAAAAAGCAATAAAAGATCCAACACATAACAAAACCAATACATCTGCTGGGCTGGGGTTTCTTCATAGAAAAACAAATTGTAAAATTGATAAATTAATGAAATTAATTAATGAAATTAATAACAAGTGCACAAGAGAGTACATTATATACCATTTTCTTCCATAACTTTGGGGCAAATTAACAGGGTAAGTACTCCAATATATTTTCATATAAATCTGAAATAAAGTAATCCAAATCATATTACTTTTTCTTTTAACTAATTTATTCACTATAAAACCACAACAGAATAACTTCATTGAGGGTTTCCAGTTCAAGGAAAACAATGTAACTAAACATTCTTGTTACTGGTTTTATTTCCTGTTATAACAGTCATAAAATGCAACATAAATTAAGGCTGATCAGCATTATATTTTGTATTCACATAAGATTTGATATCTATAATTTTTATGATTATTTAGAAGAAAAAAAAACAGAAAAGAGCACTGAAACCATTATGAAGATGGCTATTTTTTTCTGTTGAGTACAACAAATGGCAAAGACGTGTTTCCAGCAGTTAAAAACCACCTGAGAATAGACTAGAGCTGAGAATAGTTTATAATATCTCCTCTGGTAGGCAAGGCAGAGCAAAAAAGAAAACCAAGATGAACCAATCATGAGCAAATAAAATTAGGTAGAAGGAATAGTGCTAGAACAAGTGACAAAATATACAAGATCCAGTAACAGCAGCTGCTGCTTGGACATTCAAATGAAATTTTCACCTATATAGAAAAATACAGTTAAAAATGTATTTTGTTAAATGTAATATTCCATTCATTACCTTCCAAAGTCATAAATGTATAGACTAAAGTTTACAATTAAAAAACCCAAACAAACTCATTTTTAATGAGTATATTTGTAACCTGCTTGAATACAGCTATGGAGTTTTTTCTTTTTTGCTTGTTTTTGGAACATAAGAATTGGATCAGACTCCCATCTCAATATCTCATCTATAAAAAGTATATACTTATGAAAATGCATAAAACCTTTACAGATATAACACAAGAAGATTAAAGCATATATTTTTGAGATATGCTTAAAAATTTTCTTTGGAAAGCAGAAGACAGAATTCCCAACCTGAATACTGCTGAAAATTGGAACATATACTTCAATGAAGTACCTGGGAAGTATACCCAACACAACAGTACAGGCTGGGGACCAATCAGCCAGAAAGCAGCTTTGCAGACAAGGACCTGGGGTCAGTAGGTTGAACATGAGCCAGAAACATGTCCTTGAGGGCAAACCTGGGCTGTGTAATGAAGAGTGCTGCCACAAGTTCCTTTTTGGGGAGGTGACCCTGCCCCTCTGTTGGTTCTGGAATGCTGGGTCTAGTTCTGTGCTCCCCAGTAACAGCATGATATAGGTGCACTGGAGAAGGTGCAGCAAAGGCCAAGAAGATGATTAAGGATTGTGCCATCTGACATAGGGAAAAGCTGAGAGAGCTGTGACTGCTCAGCCTGGAAAAGAGGAACCTCAGGGGAGATCCTGTCAGTGTGTATAAATATCGAACAGGAAGGTTTGAAAATTGAGTTAGACTCTTCTCACTGATACCCAGTGAAAGGACTAGATACAATGGACATGAATTGAAACAAGAAATTCCATTTTAATATACTGTGATGGTGGTAAAACAGTGGAACAAATTGCCCAGAGATGCTGTAGGATTGTCAGCCTTGACAATATGCTAAACTACAGAGCAATACTCAGGTACACAGACCGAGTAATGTTCTTTAGTTGAACCCACTTTGAGCAGAGCAGTTGTACTATACAATATTCCATCTCCTATGATCATTACTAAGTAAGATAAACCATACATCCAGGAACAAACTGAAATGCATATGAAGGAAAAGATTATCTGAATGCAGTCTTTTATAGAAGAGTGATTTTAAAGAAATTCAGAAATATCAAAATACAACAATAGTTGTGAAAATAATATAACAATATTGTTATAAATATAAAACAATAACAATGTTATAAATATAAAACAATATAACAATATAACAAAATATAACAATAGTTTTGAAAATATGCTAGGAATAAGTAATTTTGTTCTCAATTCTGCATTTCCTGCCCTATCCATCTTTCTTAAAAGGTGCTCCCTGGATTCTATCCCTTCAACTACAATTTCACAACTAATATTTCACTGTAGAAATCCTTAATGTAAAAGAAGGTATTCTAACTAGTATTTTGTTCCACAGGCTATCTCCTTGGTTTTGGTATGTGGAATCATAATGACTTCTTTAATTATGACAGAACAAAATGTCCTTTGTGAGATATAAATCAGCTAGTAAATAAACCTTGCTAATTTTTATGCCATCTCTCTAAATTTTTTTGCCTGAAAATAATATAATTAAACTGCCCTTGATTTACTCTGAGTTAGTAAAATACATACTATGAAGATAGCTTATTAACATCTCAATACTTTTTCTATTAATTCCTTTCAAGGAAACAAAACAGTGTGTCCTTCATTCTTTTTTTCCAATGTCAAACCACGTTTCTCTCAAACAGGACCTTTATTACAGTAAACCCAATTCCATTTTTCTGCAGTTCCCACTGCATCACCATACACTAGTCTTCCTTACTTTCATAATACACATTCTTTCCAAAGCCACTTTGATATTCTGTCCTCACTTTAGACATATCTGCTAATTCTCAGTGGGTGGTGAAAGAGACAAGATACTATTCTTGAACACAGCAGCTGTAAGAGTCTGTGGTGGGTTGACACCAGTCAGCGACTAAGAACCCCCCACTTCTCACTCCCTCACCACCTCTGCCTGGCCAGTCTCTGACCAATGAGACCTACAAGACCAACCTCCAAGCCCCTCAGTTTTTACTACTGAGAAGGATGTTATATGGTATAAAACATTCCTCTGGTCAGTTCAGGTCAGCTGTCCCAACTGTTTTCATTCCCAACCTCTTCCCCATTCCGAGCCTACTTGCTGGCTAATGTTGATAAAAAAGAAAGTCCTGTTGCTGAGCAGTTGCTTGCACAGTGTCAGTGGAAACATGCTGTGTTATCAATACTCTTTTAGTCCCAAATTCAAAACACAGCACCCCTGTGGGGTGCTATTAAAAAATTTAACCCCATTCTGTATGCACTCAAGTGAAACAAGATAAAATTTTATGCTATAAACAGCACAAAATTTCCATCATACAGAAAAAAGCAGCTCATCCAAAGTAAACTATACTACAATCTCAGCAATAGATGTGTGAATGCAGCATAAAATGGCCAACCAAACACAAAATGCTTGCATCTCTGCTATAGACAGTGTACATGATGCTGAAATGGAGGAGTAAACTGGTCTTTAGTAAAGGTTTTATTTTGGCTTGTAGTTACTGACTTCTACAGATGACAGCATCTTCTATACCATGATATTTGCAGAGAGCTCAGCTGTGGGACAAGATAAGGTGCTTTTTTTTTTTTTTTTATCTCTCAGGAATAAACATAAAAAACTAAAGAGTGATAAAACAAGGACTGGAACCTCTTTGCAGTAGCAGGACCTTCTTTTCACTAAATGAGTATGTAAACACAAGAGAAATCTAAAGCCAAAATTGCATTAAACAATTCCAGTGTCATCATCATGGATGACAGCCTCAAAACATTTAAGACCAGAGTTTATATTAATAATTTGATTTATTCTTTATTATGCTTTGAGCAAGAGCCTAAACTTCAATAAGAATGTGGATCTGGTGAATGGCATTATTATCAAGTGCCAGATCAGTAGACAAAGGCAATGGCTAACAAAAAAAAGCCCTAAAGAAGTCAAAAGCCACTCAGTCAGTGCTGGAATACAAAGGGCATTTGGAAGCTTCCGCCTTGCACACTGCCTTTGCAAACTGAACAAAAGGCATTAGCAATGAGCAGATAGAGAATGCCTCTGCACTTGGTCTAGCTAAAGGATTGAGACTACTAATTGTTCCACTGAGGGCAGTGCATGGTTTTGAAAAAAAATATGAGTTTCTGGATACAAAAGTTACACCTTTGGTGCCCGGGGTGCTGGAAGCTACTACCTTAGGGCAGTCATGTTTCTCCTAGGAAGGAAACTCAGGGACTAATGTATTCTTTACCATGTGTTTCACACGAAAAGGTTTTTGAAAGAGCACCTATACCACTTCAGCTACCCAATGTACCTACAAATGACACGTAATGTGGTTGCTAATGATAAAAAGTTTCACTAGCTAAACAAAAACGCTTTTCATGAGCATCACTTGCCAGCCTAGAGGACCCAGAAGTGAAGAGTTTTAATTGCCCTCAGTTAAGTAAACAAAAAAAAGTCAACGAACAAGTGACATCTGATCACAGAATCTACTGCTCCTATTTTATTAATAATTGTTTTAAATGAATAAACCTAACAAACTGCTATTAACAGACAAATTAGCAAAAAATTGAATTAACTGTATAACTATATGATCATAGATAATGTGGAAGCAGTCTCACATAATCCTGTTGCAAATCCCCATCACTAGTAGTTACTGCTAATTCAGACCCTGTCCCCTTTTTATCTTTGGATTCTTCTCATAATGCTTTTTAATAAAGAGAAAGGAAAAAAGAAAGTAAATATAAACAGCATTATGTTGCAATCACTGAAGTCACACATTCTCTTAATTAACAATACACTCAATGCAAGTACAGTTAAGGAATGACCTATTACATATACTGAGACTACCTCACTATTAAAATGCAGTTATATAAGGGGGGGGGCGGGTTACAATGCAGTTGAAAAAGGTAATGGCGAAGAATGCAGGGGTGTTTATTATTTGTATTTCCTAAATTCACAAAGTTATCTTTGCCTATCACATTTCTTTTTCATTTAATTCATTCACCTGGATTTCCCTGGAGTGCTCTGGAAGAAATTTTGACAGATATGTACTGCTTTAAGGCAAATTTCAAGATGCTGATTGATTTTGATGTCAGTATAGTATAAGGCATTTAAATTTTCTCTCCTAAATCTTTCTCTGCTAGTTTTTTAGGGCAACAGAAATAGATACAATGCATTTTTATCATTTTGTGCACTCATTTGGTAAGCAAGAAAACATAAGCAAAAAACATATTTACCATGATATTTTATATGACAAAGAAAATATGACTTAACAATGTCAAAATCTTTATTACACAAACCTGAGAATAACAAGCCAATATTATTTTTCTATTTGCAGCAGACAGGTGCTTTACAATCCTGAGGCTGATACACATGAGCATATGACTTAGACTAATATTTACAATTTTCTATAATTCCACAGAAACAGAAATGCATTTATTCACACAGAGCATTGTAATAAATACTGTGTTTTCAGCCTTGCCTTACAGAAGCTAAAAATAAATCTATTTTTCATTGCAAATCAAATTACACTTCTACAAAATGGGTTATCTTCAGATACCTCTAATGATAGGCAAGCATATCGTGTCTTTAAAATTAAACAGTCATAATTTCCATATCTAAAGAAAAAGGGTTTGCCCCCTGAATCTTCCAGGTATTTCTTTGCAGGCCAAACTCTTTAACAGAGTGCTCTCCTTGTTGCTTGATTCTCATTAGCAGGAGGCACCTCAGTGAACAAGGGTGGAGCTAACAAAGGTTCTTATGATTCTGCATATACATACAAAAGATCTTTTGACTTCACAATATTTAGGAGTTTCATTGACTTATGGTCAAAATAAGCCATTGGAGAAAAAATAACATAGCCAAAGAAAGAAAAGGTCTAGTTTTCTTCTCTAAAGTATTCAAATGCTCCTGCCATATTATCATCTATCCACAAAAAAAGAGATTCCAGGAACAGTGTGTTACAAAAGCACTCTATTAAATAAAGGGAATTTCTGAAAAGCTGCCTGTAAACCAACTCTTATCCCCTCCAAATGCCTACAGTCTATGAATATTCTTGTAATATTGTTTCTGGTTTTTACTCAAGCCAACACTAATTGAGTATCTTCGAATTTATTTTGGGTATTGATACTGTTTAGGGACAGGAACCTCATTATCAAAGGTAGAAATATTTACTCTCTCACACTTTAATCCAGCTAAAAAACAGTGTCACTAACATTCACAGAAAACTTATTTTCTGAATAGAGAGAACAGCAGTATGTAAATGCCTGAATAATGCCTCAGGCGAAGACTTTGAAAATACATATATTATGCATCTCTTTTCTTGGCAGGCTGTAAAAACTCAAAACCCATTAATGCATTTACTGTATTGAAATACTAGACAAATCATGTTGATATATAAAATAATTAATCTGAAAGATTTGTTTATTATAAGTTAGAGATTCAAAGAGCTTGGCCTTAAAAGGGAGGTGGTGAAGACTTCTAGTGTCACATTTCAAGAAAACTTATTTCTTATATGCAGTATCCTTTAAAATCAGATCTATGGGTACACTTGTATCAGATAAATAAAGCTGCTCATTAAATTAAGAAAATACTCTGTGTCTAGTATGTTAAAAATATATTGCTTTAATCACTGCTCAGAATTTCCCTTCTGTAGGATTTGTGCTCTGATGGCAAGTTTAAAACTTTCTAAAACAGAAAGACCACTGAGAATTTCTGCATTAGTTCCTGTGCATCCAGATTTTCAGCCTGTACAAAAGAGTGCCTGAGACAGCCTTCAGTGTTCTTTTATCAACTGATACTGGCCAACTGGGAGATTCTTGATTCTAAATAAATTGTAAATCTGCTTTGAAGATGAAAGCTGAATTGATGGCTTGAAAACTCTTTTATACACAAATTAGGAACTTTCTATATACTTACACACTTCTATTCTTATCTCAAACTTCTTGCCTAAGGTTTCCCTTTAATAAATAAATTATAATAATAATGATAACAACATCTTTTCCAGTTAGCTTAAAAGGACCTTCAAGTGAACAAATCTTGTCACAGAATACACAATAGATACAATTAATGGAATAGCAGATCACTGTCTCTGACACTATTGAAGAACCGTCCTAGGTAGTATTTCTAAGAACTTTTAAAAAAACCCAAACAAACAAAAAACAAACCAAAACAAAAAACCCAAACAAACAAAACCCCTAACAAAAACAAACAATAACAAGGAGAAAAACAAAGGAAGTACAGATTTGAAATTGGCTGCAGCTTGTGGTAGAGCTGCGTATTTCACCCTTGACCACACAAACCCCAATCTATATGAATGCACTATAGGGAGTATTCTTTAAAGACTAAGAGATACTGGCTACACACACCATATCTAGCATCCCTATGTTTTCCCTTTGACTTCCTCTGCATGCCCACCACTTTACACAGTAGTTAAGCTTGAAAAGGGAAATTGACAGTAAAGTTTCTACGAGACTGTCCTTCAAAATTATAATTCAGAATTCATACTTATTCAAAATGAAGAAAACTATCCACCAGAGAATGCAATAATAACACTAAAAACATTAACATATACACCTGTGCTGTGCATTTTGGATTAAACAGACTGTGGAAATATCTATGTATTTTATGTTTCATATTCAAATTCACAGCTAATAAGCAAAATAATTTAAAACACTGAAGCTCAGTATACACATGAAGGAAAATGTAGGTCTAAATTGCAGAAGTTGTATCAATCAAGAAAGTAAATGTATAAATGTTTTGAACAACAAAAGCAGGACCTTACAACATAACTTGTGAGTTAAACAGATCTGAAGTTCAGTATTCAGCTCTGGGTAGGCCACATATAAATACAGTGTATGGCTGTGGAGATCTGTGAGCAATTAAAAGAATGGGGGTTTGGCTGCATTATCAGGGGATTAAGTTTAGCAGAAATGTTTCTAGACAAATGCTTCACAAAATCATACTGTTTTTTGATACTGTAATTATCACAAACATCTAAATATTTAATTTCTACATAACAGCAAACAGAAATGTAGATTTTTGCTCTAGTTTCCACATTTTCAGATCTGTTAAGCATCTAATAATATTTAGTCTATCTACTGCTGAACTTAAAACTCTTGATGGAATTTGGTCAAGGACCCAAGGCAAGGTTCATTTTATAGAACATGGATTTCTGCAGTCAGTAGCATTCACAGGAAAGATCACGGAGCTTTAGCTGTATACCTCTCATGTTCAGGTAATACAGCCCACAGTTACTTGCAAGTCTTCATATTCTAAATAAATACTCCGAAAACTGTAAATCCTGAGGCAGAAGGGATCCATCAGGATCTAGTCTAACTCCTGGCTCTGCACCCTAAAGACACCCCAAGAATTACACCACGTGCTGGTGTAACACTGAGTGTTGTCTGAAGCTTTTTTGACCTCTGTCAGGCTTGGTGTCCCTGGCGAGCCTGTTCCAGTGCCCAACCACCTTTATTTTAAACTGTAAAACATTTCATTTTCTCTTGATCCTAATTAAACCAATGGAAGTTCTGTCAAGTTTTCAATGGAGTCAGTCTAATTCCAAATAAAGAACAACATTTTATTTTTCAAATTTTATCTTAAGACTTCTTCCTATATAAACTAGTGATTTGCTCCAAAGCAGCATTTATAACTTCTGATTTACATGTAAAATCACATATCTCCCAACTTCAATCTCTGCCATTGTTCATCTCCTCTATGCTCATCCTTATCAACAAATTATACTGTATCTTATGGTTATTCATATATAGTATGAAATAATTTCATGGTGATATCAAAGAACAAATATGGTTGCAAAAAGCTAATGGTTCAGAACTTAATCAGTTAGACCATATCTTGCTCAAGCAAGGCAATCAAAGTTTCCCATATTATGAAGTACAATCCAATAGATTTTTATTTTAACTGTCCAAAGTAAGTTCCTAAGAAAAATGCAAATTCAAGGATTTACTCATTCATCTATGGAAAACAATAAAAATGCAGAAACTAATTTCTGTGTTAAAATTATTAAGCACTAAATGTTACAATACATGAGCATAATAGTATGAGCATATTTTAATATGTAAAAGGTTCTTCATGTTCTAGAAATATTTGGAATCAAATGCTATACTCCTCAAATTAAGATTTTGTGAAATAGGTGATAATTAAACAAATACTTAAAAAAACTATTTTAAATACAGGGAAACCACAAAACCCAAACTGACATAGTAAAAATAATTTCAATATTTTGGTGTACAGTGGATGTACAACTTGTTTTTTACAGTCAAGTAGGCAAAATAACATGCAGTTTCTATCACTGTTTCTCATATTACAATATATCCATTTAGAGATAATAAGATTAGATTTACCACCGTTCTCATTTTGTAGGCCATTTTTAATTTAATCTTCTTATGGAAAAAAAAAGGGGAATTTCACCTTCATACATAATAAAACCCAAACAATGTTATCTTGTCAGAAGTAACACATCCAAGCATATTATATCCTATTTAGTTAATGTGACCAGAGAATAAAAAACATGCCTCTTACCTTAGACCAAATATATGGGATTGTTCATAATTGAATAAAGAATGAATTTTAGCTTCTGAGTTCAAAATTATAAGCCTGTCAATGATATCCTGTCAAATGAAGAGAAATGTAAAAAACCATGTATGCTTTTATAATTTATGTATATCATAATTTCATAGGGATATTTACTATTGAATGAAAACTATTATTGAAACACACACTGAAATTATTTCTGTAATAGTAGGTATTTTCCACACAAAAGTCAAAGGCAAAAAATGAAGGCAAAAATGGCAAAAATTTTCTAACCATGTAGAAGGTTAGGGAAAAAAATCTGTTAAATATATAAACATACAAAAAGATCCTTACCTATCAACTATCCTAGTTTTTTAGTTCACAAAAAAAAGTTAAAATGTTTTTTGCATGTTTGAAGTGTGTACATGTCTATTTTAATGAAGAGAATAGCAACTCCTTTAGTATAATAACCCCTTCTCACACTAATTAGTACTGTGTGCTTGAAGACACAGCCATTTAGTCTCAGTTTGGCAAGGCTTGGCTCAGATGTTGAGGCTTACACCTTTTATCTTGGAGCATCTCATGCAACAGACAATTACTTGTGGCTGCTTCCCACTTCTTCCAGAAAGCCAACAATTATCTTCCCCTCTGGCTCACTGCATATGCAAACTGCTTCTGAAGAAATTATTTTGTTAAAAAAATAAGGAATTAACAGAAACATTCAGTGATGTTACCATGTCAGAGACAGATTGCTGTGCTATGGTCAGAAGAAACAATTACAAAATCCTTATGATCTTTATTTAATCTTGATTAAATACAAAGCTTTATTTTCTCCACATTTTTGATGTACAGTTTCAGAGACAGCAGAGGGAGTTATAATTCACCTAATTAGATCAATAAGTCATTTCAATAAGATATGAAAGGAAAGTTAAAGACCATACTTTCATGAAATCAACAAAATCTCTGTTTTTCAACAAAGAAAAGTAAAAATCATAAGTAAAACTCACAACACTAGAAAAAAAAATCCAGAACTTTTCAAAGTAAACTGTCTTAATAGAACGTGCTCTTATTTAAAATGCAGCGAACGCATATTTTTCCTATTAGATTTTTGGGGCAGTAGGGGAGACAGCTTTTTCCACACAGTATATTTACAATAAAATTTTAAACTAAAAAACACAACTTGGACCTCAAGGCTGTTCATAAAATTGATAATGAAAGCAATTGTTTGTTTGGGATTTAAGATTTCTTTAGATATTTGTACATACAAAGAGTTAAATGCTAGGGGATATTTCTCTGGCATCAACCTCCTGTCATTTATAAATCAAAGCTTGGAGCTGCAAAAGAGTACAAAGAGCAGGCACAGTGAGAGGACTACTGAGAGAGAAAGGAGACTAAGCTCTGATTTGGGATTTTAGGAAGGAAGATAATTAACAAAGTCTAACACCGGATTTCACCCAAAAAAATGTGTGGACAGATCTGCACTGCTCAGCTACAGAGCATTGCTTAAATATTACAGGTCAGATGTCCTTGAGTACCTTAGAAAACCATCTAAGTACTCCCCAGAATCACTGAAGACAACCACCTGTTCTAATGTCTTTCAAAGCTACAGGTATAGAGGATACCTTCCAAACTAGACTCCCCTGAATATATATCTACTGCAGAAACCTTCAAAGACTGAAGGCAGGCAGAAGAGCCCTCATTTATGTGCTCCATTTTCTAAAATAATTTTACACGCTAAACACAGTAAAGAGAAATTTTGCATGTATTAAGAAAAATTTCCTAAGGTCACAAATAAAAACCTGCTTAGTCTACAATTAAAAGTTGTAAAAGTTTAACTGATAATCTGTTCATCAATGTTACAGCTAGTCAGATAAAAATACAAAGAAGGTAAAAATGTTTAAATCGTGGGTATTCAAGAAATAAAGGATATACAAAAATGATTAAGGTCTGCACATTAGCAATTATAGTTTAGCATAAACATTCTGTGGCAATGTGACACAACTCAGAAAGAGAAAAAAAAAAATGCACACAAAGTAGTTAGCAACTTCCAATGACATCTTCTAGTGCACAGAAGTTGCTTTTACTTTGCTTCCTGTAGTTATATCCGGTCAAAATATTTTATTTTTTGCTTTCTGCAATCACTGCTCAAAAACATGGTTATAACAAACCTACATATCTTCTTAACTTCAGAGTATCTGACTATTTCCTCTTTCTTATAATCTTGGATGCCTAAAATCCACTGCTGCACAGAGTTAACTGAAACAAGCCTCATCCAAAACATCTTTATCTCCTTGGGGAACTTTGAACAATCATACCAGTATTGGCATTTCTAGAAACCTATAAAATTTCATAAAGATACTCAAGCACCTCAAAAGCTGAAATAACACGGGCTTTCAAAAGTTACAAGAATCATTCTCGAGATCTACCACAATTTGAAAGCTCTCAAATACTTATTGTCTTCAGCACACACTTATCTCATTCTCAGTTCTTTAAAAAACTTGACAACTCAACAAAGCTATCCATTGGTGAACACACTAGCATTGAGTAGACTGAAAAAATGAAATTTATCATGCAATTCCCTCCTGAAATCATCAAAAGAGTATTGCAAAAACGTACTCAAAAATCCCTTACAAACATAACACACACTATTATGATAAAATCTTTCTAAATGATTTAAAATATCACCAATCCAGAGCCTGTGCTAAACAAACACGTAAACCTAAAAGCAATTTAAAGTGCTAACTCATTAGGAAAAAAAAATCTGATTTTAACTGCCACACAAGGTCACAAATTACTTATCTGTGCTTTGTAGATGAGGAAAAGACCTGTAATTGACTGCAGTAGAATGATTGAATACAAAATAAAACCAAATACGGAAATGGTGAAGCTATTTTTCTGAAGGATGTCTTAATCAGTAGCTTTCCAATTACTGATTTTTTCCTTTGTGTGAATCATGTCTCCTATTAAAAAAATAGCCTGAGGTATGGGGTTTTTGTGTCCTCATTTTTAATTTTTTTCTTTTATTCTTTTTAAATCCACAGATAGTGTGATAGAGCAATGCTGTATGAAATACAAGTATATATATTTTTCAACATTTTCTCGTATGTAACTCTATGTACACACAAACGTGCTTATTTATGTTATTTTTTTTCTCTGGAAAAACACAGTTCTAACACAAGTCAGGAAAGATGATCTTTAAATTAGGCATCAAAATTTATATTACCTTTAAGATTTCAAAATGAAAATTTAGGATAATATGAAGTGATACGTGCATATACTGCCCTCATGCTGTATATAATACAAAATGCAGAAAAATTAAAAAACTTTCAACAAGAAAAAAACTTATTCTTTTATAACCATAACATTTTCTTGGGGAAAAACATCTTCAGAAAAGTATTTTCTTTCAAAACACTTACAATTATATCTGTGGGCACTTCACGTAATGAGTATATGGATTTATTTGGTATATCTTGTTTACTCAGGAGCTCAAAAACCGCTGGGTAAGTGAGCACGTTTACCAGAAACAAAAAAGACTAGAGAGAGAAAAAAAGGAGGGACACAGGGAAAATTAATCAGTTAAGTACATTCAAATAAGTGTTAACAATTATTTGCCATTTACATTAACTTTGTCCTTATCCTTTATAGGCTGAACTTAACATAAACAGATTGCCCAAAATAAGGCTGTATACCCCAGTAGGCATCTATGTAATCTAAGAGGGCAGTAGTGTCTGATACACTATTATCTAATATCTATTATGCATCAAATTGTAGAAGCAGTTTTGAAAACTACAATATTTCATTACCACATAATTCTAAAATCTGGAGACAAAGAATACTCTAAAACACATCACTTTTTCTTACTTTATTTCAGCAATCTGGACATAAACTGAAGGCCAGAATCTAAACCTTAGTTTTGTCATGATTGTTATTCATTATTTCACAGTTAATCCTTGGCATTTTCAATTGTCATGCAATACAAGAATCCTTTATCAGCCATCCATTAACCAACGTATTATACCAATTTCGACCCGTGTGCCAAGAAGCAAGTATAGTTGTAATAAAAAATTCCAGAATGGTATGTTTCATCCTATCTGAACCACTGCACTGTTTCTTTCCATACAAAGACATAAGATTGAATAATTTCTCACCTTCTGACAACTTTGGTCAATAGGGTCAATTGGAGTTGGTCTGGGTTGGGTTATCCTCAAATCATCTTTTCCACACTCCAAAAGAGCCCATAATTCAGTTAGAAGTGCCTTTATAAAGCCTAAAACAAATGTTTGCTCTAATCATGAGTTTCATATTAGAAATATTTTACACCACAACTCTAACCAAGATTCGCAAAATTCTCTATACTGAAGGCTGAAATTTTACAACATAGGTTGCCTTAGGGTTAATATCCATTCTATTTTCAATTCTTTAGTAAAACTACTGTTCTAGAGCAGTCTGCTAAGATCCTATCTACAGTCTGGTTTCCAAAGACTATTAAACTAGAGTAGGATTATATTTAAATTCAATGTAAATATGCTTCTGCCCTTCTTTAAAAAGTTACCTGCAATGGATCAAGGCATAGCTAGCATTGTCACTGTGGTTCTAAAAATACAGATTCACAATAACTCCTTAATAAATTAAAAGATACCACAGTGAAAAGGACTAGAAAAATCTCAGCTTTAAGAGATACTACTAGCTGAATTTAAATTGCTAAAATTTAAAATGTTAAATATTGAAATAGAAGAGAAAACAGCCATCTAACTCTAAAATATTCACATGTAAGGGCTGAAAATCAATGCTGATTATTTTTGGTATATCATTTGTCTCTGACGCCAAAGGGCATAAAAGGGCCATAAGAAACAATTTGGCTGAAAACTTTAAACAGGACAGATGGGTAACTCCTCAGTAGATCTGCTCCCTGCTTTGTGAAAAAGCCCAGAGGCATAAATAAGAAACTAATCAGTTTCCCTGACTGGCAGAATTTGCCTGCCTTTCTGACAGTCTCTCAGTCAACACCAGCCACTTCTAGATACTCAAAGAGATGATTTGAAACTTTTGTACCACATGGACTTCCTTAGCAACTTAAGACATTACCTTCATTTTATTGATGAGATTCTAGTTTTAATATAATGGCTACCTGGGCTGTTAATGACATGGCAACAGTTGAGATTGTGCTACAAGAAGAATTTTCAATTCAGATAAAGTCCCTTCACTGTCAATCTCATTTACATCTTGCTAACGTGAGATGCACCAATGACATTCGGGCCCTTGCAGTTCCTCACCCTTTGAACAGCCAGTAACCATGGAAATGTACATACAAATTACAGACATCAACAGTTATTCATTCTGATCTGCAGATCAATAAGAAGCACCTGCAAACTTATTTTTAAACTGCACAAATGTCTTCAGATACATATAAGAAATTTCTGGAAATCCAAACTAGTGAACTAAAGATTTCGTATAGTATCAGAAGAAAAAATAAAACAAATCCTAAAATGCTGCATCAAGATTAACAAATAACTTGAAATCTGGAGATAATAAATTTCCATCAAGAAGAAATTAAGAAACAATGAGGAGCTTTTGCTAATAGTGTGCAATTATTTTACACAGTTAATCTCTCTTTAGCATCTTTCTCACAGTCTTTTTCCAAAATGCAAGACTACAACATGCAATTATTCATAATAACATCATTCTTCAATTTACCTGAATTCCGCAAAGCTACTGCAGCCATTGGTGTTGTTGCCATTTGTGTAACAATGATTCTATTACCAAAGTCTTCATATTCATTTGTCTGTTAATAAGAAGTATAAAAGTGCAGTGTTAGTCATTCAGAAGACATGAAACTCTCAAACAATTGCTTAAATATTGATCTTTCTTAAGCTTGTTTACAGAATTTAATGCACTTTATGTTTAGACTTGAACAGTTCAAAGATATCCTCTACAGACTTACCAGGGTCAGATTCCCAAACAAACATCTTTATCAAGTATATTATAAAACTTTAAACATAAAATACTATGGTTGAGACATGCAATATGAGCAAATAAAACCATTAGTATTATAATGCTTTTGTACTCTTTCAGTAGGATGCCTTTGGAATCACTTTTTTTTTGACCTAAAAATGCATATTATCGGATTTTTTTGTTTATATTACAAGCTTTTTCTAGCATATTTAAATTTCAACACTACCTACCAAGAATGTCTAAAAAAAATTGCACTTAGAAGCAAAGAAAAAAATATTTTTTATAACATTTCAAACTTTAGAGTAAAAAGTAAACTATAAAGACTCTGCAATGCTTACCTGGATTTTTTTTGATAAACTGTTAAACATAAAGTTCACACAGTCAGGCATGGCACCTGTACCATGAAGCAGAAATAGTCCTTTGGGTGTGGTACAAAAATTTAGCAAAGCATCTAACAAAGTCTCTTCCCATAACAAACTGCAAGAGTAATAAAATAGTAATTAAAAACTACATATAAAAAAGCACGAGATAAAAGTACAATTCCTAACTTTGAAAAACAACAATACTTTACTCACTGGACTCTACGATTAATTTATAAGTTTATGTTAGATTAAAAAAAGCATTTGGGAAAACAGATAATATACTAGACTGCAATTTGTGTGAACATTCAAACTCAGTGTGCCAAAACTAAGGTTAGGTAGGAATACAGAAGAGAGGGATGATGCAATGGGAAACCCAAAAGACCTTTACTATCCTTAAATATATGCACGAATTACAATTTGACTCCATAGTCTTAAAATATTAACATGGCAGTTGCATGTTGGCAAAACAGAATTTCTCAGCAATGTAAAAACACTATAAGGAACTCACATTCAAGGAGCTAAAGGTTCCTGCAAGAAATTGGTACAGAATTATGAAGAAAGGTGCCATATTTACACTAAAGCTTCACATACAAGGAGCAGTAAATGGAAAATCAACATTTCCCTGAATTTTCAGACTCCCAAATACTTTTGTATTTCTTATCTTAATAAGAACAAACTTCTACAAAGGGATATTAAGTTTCAGTATAAAAAGGAGGACACCTTTCACTTGGTATATACTAGGTTTTCAGCCAAAATGCTGTCAATCTTGCTACATAATATTTTCAAGGTGTAAACATGATTCAGCAGAACAGCAGTTAAAATTAATGCCACATCAAAGGCATAAGATAAGCAGACAGCTGTTTAGTTCTGTGCTTTCTAACTCACATTTTCCTCGAACCAAATTTATTAGTCAAAGAGAATCAACTATAAGTAAATTTTACATAGATCAGACACCTCTTTCTAAGCCAAGAAAGTTCTCAAAGGTCAGGAAGAATTTTGTAGTTCTACTGAGATCTATGCTAAAATAGTTTCTCCACCAACCACTACCCTCTCGGCAAAAAGGCTGTCCTGGTTTGTCCGGGATAGAGTGTGTTTTCTTCTAGGTAGCTGGTAAAGTGCTGGGTTTTTTGATTCAGAATGAGAATAATGTTGGTAACACACTGATATTTTTGTTGTTGCCAAGTAGCTCTTAGCAAGTTGACAACTTTCTGTTTTCCCGCTGCAAGTGAGTGGGCACACAAGAAAACATGAGAGAGCACAGCCAGGAGAGCTGAGCCAAACTGGCCAGGGGGATATTCCACAGGATGAGAAGTCATGCTTAGTACATAAAATGCAGGGAGTTTCCCAGAAAGTTGGCCAAAAATCGCTGTTCAGAGATAAGCTGAGCATCTCTCAGAAGGTGATGAGCAATTGAGTTGTGTGTCACTTGTTTCTCTTGTGTGTTACTTCTCTGCCTCTCTCCCTTTCATTACTATTAATGTTATTATTACCATTAATAGTATTGCTATTATTAGTTTTACTATATTTTGTTTCAATTTATTAGACGTTTATACCTCAACCCATAATTTTTTTTTCCTGATTCTCTTCCCCTTGCCACTGGGATGCAAACGGCTGTGCGGTATTTAGTTGCTATCTGGAACCAAACTACAACAATGGGGTTACAAGGTATCTCAGTTGTAGTTAAAGCAGCAGTGTGTGTTCACACCTATCTCTACACGTGCAGAAATTAAGTACCAAGTTACCTCGTTTTTAAGTCTTGACTTATTGATGAAGTGGAGTCTGCATCAGTTACAGGAGTAGGTACTCTTTCTGAAAGCAAATTTGTCTGTAAAATGAAAATAAACAAACACCTCCTTTATGTTTATTTACACCATGTTTAAACTCCAGATCTTGTTCATTCTCTTGTTATATACAAAAGAAAAAACAGTGATCAGGTTGTAGTGATTGGCACAGAATACACAATTCCACTATATTGTTTTTATTCCAGAAAAGCTTATTTTTCACTTCTTCCTTGGATATAAACAATTTTAAAGTTAACACATTTTAAATGCTTTTATTAGAATTCTTAAATATATCTCCTTACTTTTCAACTGGAGACTCTCAAATCAAAAATTGGCATTTAAAAAGAAAAAAAGGGAAAAATTATAACACAACTCTTCACTCTATTTCTGTCTCAGAAAATGGAAATAAAAGCCTCTGGAGTCACCATATCAAACTTATTGATTAATTCTGCCACTTTTTATTTTTAATTATAAATTCTATGAATATATCTATATTGATATAGATGTCATTAGAGTTACAGACCTAGGTATTTATACATTTTTTATATTGGATCATTCAAATTCTATTTGAAAATAACTGGCATTAAAGACCACATATTTAAAAGTAATTAAGTTGTTTTATGTTTATGGGATAAAAAGCAAATTAAACCACTGTAATAAAAATGAGCAGTTATTAATTTACTGCCTTATAAATGTGATTTACAAAATCAACAACATTCTTCTATTAAACTAGTCAATTGTACTGAATCTATTGTTTCCCTTTTATTATTATCTCTATAAATTCAGTCTCAGAAACTCAACAGAATCTGCCAAGAAAAAAAGATTTTCTTTCTCCATCAGTCTTAAAACTCCAGGAGACATGTAAAAGAAAAGGATAGCAATTGCTAGTCCAGCCATTAAAATTTTACACTACTGCTTTGAATGCACCATTGTGTAGCAAAAACAGTGAAGATATTTTAAAACTCCTGGAGTTTTAAAATTGAAAAATTACAGAAAATAATTTTAAAAGTAGTAAGATGATGGAGTTGGCTTTCCTGTAATAACTTCTTGATTCTTAAAGTCAAGAATATGTTGATGAATATGTTCTACTTCAGTTTATATTTGACTACCAAAGTGAAGTGAAGAAATAGCATTTTGTAGGGTAAATTTTGCTTTTATTCCACACATTCAGTTTACTTCTCTTGTACGTGTCAAGACAATTTTTCTAAATTATGTTCTATACCAAAATAAGGGATTTTAATGTGTAAATAAGCCTTTTATACAAAGTGTAAATGCTGTGGTTTTTTAGAGGAAATTACTGGAAATGTCCATCAAAAGCTTTTAACACTCTGTGACAAACATTAAATAGAGTAACAGACTGGTTTGAGTAAGACTGATGATTTACACAATAGCAAAACATCAAAAAGATTGCTGAGCTACATAAATTACAGCATGAATCGAGTGAACTAAGATCCTTAATTCACTAAAAGTCCTCAAGTTTTCAATACAAGGAAGAACATAAGTTTCAAAACCAACATTCTTTGATGAGAAAAAGAATTGACTGCGATATAATTATGATTTTAAGTAATAATGTATTTTATTTTCAGGACAATATATCCCTTCATGGCAATGTTAATATACGAAACACTAATATCTTCTATTCATGTTCTGCCCTTCAGGTATTTTCTGCCTCAGATTACATTGTGACTCGTTTTTAAATATCTCATCATAATAAAAGCCAGTAGAATACAGTAGAAGCATACAAGAAGAAGGAAGAATAGATGTCACACATTCTTTTCCCCTTTCATTTATTTCCCCTCCCACTGCCTCGTCCCCAGAAAAAAGCAAATTTAGTTTTTTAGTCCATTCTTTGCTCCAGCTCAATCTGATTCCTAATGTATAAAAAAGATAGTCCAGTTTTTCACTGTGACGTGAATAACACAGCTACAGTTTGGTTTTCCACTGTGAGTCCTAATATCCATAAATTAAACATGCTTCTGGTTAAGCAGGATGTCAAAACTGAAGATTCGTTTGCTACCTTTACCTAAATTGTGCCAATGCAATTTTAATGATTTAAATGTTGGAATTTGCTTCCCTGTGAATGTTTTGAAATGTGCATTTGCAGAATCTGCCATCATTTCTCCACCTTAAGCAATTTTTACAATACAAGAATTTTCACACTGCATGTGACTATCAGAACAATGAAAATAGAGCTGATGATGAGGAGGGGATTATAGCATCACTATTCATGAAGCAAGGCTGAGAGAGCTGGGCCTGTCCAGTCTTGGGAAGAGATGTCTGAGAGGGATATGACAGTATCTGAAAGGAGTGTCAAGAGGAAGGACTCAACCTCTGCTGGGTGGTGCCAAACAAGAGAGCAAGAGGCAACAGGTAGACACTGATGCACAAAAAGTTCCACCTGAACATGAGGAAGAACTTCTTCCCTGTGCAGGTGGCCAAGCACTGGAACAGGTTGCCCAAAGAGGTTGTGGAGTATCTCCCCACTGGAGATACTCAAGAACCCTTTGGACACCATCCTGTGCCATGTGCTATAGGATTACCCTGCTTAAGCAGGGAGGCTGAACCAGTTGACCCACTGTGAACCCTTCCCATCTTACCCATTCTGTGATAACAGAACGAAAAATGCACAGAACTGTTGGATCCAAGCTTTTTCCTTGCAGAAAAAACACTGGACTAGCAATCAAACTGAAGCTGCAGTAGAGAGTCTAAACTTCATAACAAATCCATGTACACAGGTAAGACAAAAACTCCTCCCTGGCACTTCTCAATATGGTCTCTTGAGAATATATCAATGTCAACTAACTATTTAACAAATAATTTCAATCTGCTTTTTTTTTCCTCTGTATCTCCCACTTGGCACAAACCAGTTTAACTAAAAGTTAGTAAAAGCACAACTTAGGAGTATTTTCTTTAAAAATATCCCAAACCAAGAATGAAGGAAAAATCTGTGGTGGACCGTGGTTATCATGACATCAATTGACTTCTACCATCAAGGACAATGAATGACAAATCTATCAATGCATCAAGAGTTCCTGTTTTAATCACAGGCATAGAAGTCTCAAACTTCTGCTAGGTTCACATTCAGAAGGAAAATTTGCAAGAGAACTTCATTTTTACAACATTTTCAAGTACTATTTAACTGCTTAAAAATAGTTAACCTATAAGAACTATTGCACAAGGTGAGCCTCTCACAGTAAGATTTTTTCCAATCCAAAGTCAAGATTTACCTTTTTCCAGGCCTCTGCAATAGATTCATGCAAGCCATAAGGAATTAGCATCTGCAGGCCTTCACAAGTTCTGTACATTTGACGGCATACAAAAATGAAAGCTCCTTTAATAACTGGCATAAGCTCTGATCCAGATAAAACAGAAATGTTGTCATGAAGAAGTTTCTTGGTGAACTGAACAAGTACATGAGCAGCTGTAGGACTAAAAATATAATAATACATTTAAAATTTTGTTTTGTAGTAAGCTTTAAATAAGTTTAGTCAGAGGATTTATTTCAAGTTTTTTAGGGGAAAATAAACTATGGAAAGAGATTAGGGCCCTCTATGAAGGGACAAACTATATTGCAACTTCTAACACCAGTGAGAAGAAACACACAGCCAGTGATGTCACTTTGGCAAATAGTTGTATGTAATGTAAAATATACCCATTACCTTCCACACAGCCCACAGGACCATGAACTACTATGTTTTATAGGAGTCCAGTTGGGAAGACAATTCTGATATTTTTCCATTTAAAAGACATGAATTACAAACAAATCTTTTCATGACCTGCAGTTTAACTATTTTTAAGGCTCATCTCAGTTCTACTGCTGTTACAAGTTTTAGCATCAGCTAACTATATTCCACCCACAGGAACACACTGATCCAAAATTAGGTACAGTGTTACACATGGCAGTTTCTTATACAAGATCTGTCTCTATTAGATTAATTGAAATGTGAATGCAACATTAAAACTATTCTTTCAATAAATTTTTGTTTTCAATACTTATTTTAAAAACAAAGAAAATTGGAGAGAGGCCTTTGGTCTGAAAAGTAACACTATGAATATAATGGAACTATATTCAAAGAAAGGAAAGCTCTCACATGAATTAGAAAAAGAAGAAAAACATTAAAATCTCCCTTACTATAAGTATTTCTTTACACTATCATTTCACCTGGTTCTAACATAAATATCCCCCCTATACATTCTATAAAACACTTACTACTTTAACTTATAATCAGGTATTTTACCCAAGCAAAACCAGAATGTACCACTTTATAGATAATTGGAAAAAGAGCAAATGAGTCTCATAAAAACAATGTAATTCATTGAAGTGCTCACTAATGCTATACATTAATGCACTCTTACATGTCTTTGGCATTTTTTTCATTTTCTCCATAAAGAAGAAGAGAAAGACCATCTTCTGAAGCAGCAATCCTTGCCAAAATATCAGCTACATCAAGTAAAGTGGTTTCAAGACAGTTTACATACACCTATTTGGAAGAAGAAAAAAAAAAGGAAGCTTTAAATTCAATGCTTTTGTGAAAGCTGTTTTTGCAAGTCTATATTAGGTAGGCAGAACCTGAAGGTCACCTTTCTGATCATTTCTTAATGTCTTAAACACAGTAAATTAACAGTTTGTGGTCAAATGTCATCACTCAGAAATCTTCATTACAAAGGACACTAATTCCCAATATTTTCATAATCTTTATAGAAATGTTTACCAAAAAAAGATCAAAAACCCTTCTTCTTTTATCAATCCAGAAAAAAATAACTTCCCATGGAGAGTTCTATATTTTACTTACACTAGTTATTAAGAACATCTAACCAACTGAATTTAAAAATAAAAGTGGGTTGCCTTTCAATTAGAAAGTAGAGAAAACATTCATCCAAGAAATATCCAAAAGACATCAGAAAAAAGCCAAAACCAATTTAAAAAAAATTAAGCAGTGAGTTTTTTTCCCAAGGAAACAGTCTCACTACAGCACAATTTTTGCTACTGTTCACAAGACTTCCATGTCAGATCAATCACAGCAACAGACTAAACTATTCAATGCACACTGTGACAGTTAAATGTACAAAATACCTCAGTAGCTACCATATTATGTGAGTAAATAAACCTTCTACATAGAAAATATTCTATACATGTAAAAATCATTTGGGCAATTATTACAAACCTCTGTGCCACTCAGCAAACTTTGAACAGGATGAAGTAGGGCATCTATCACTGCGTCTGTATACAAACATTCTGCAGCACATCCTGTTTGATCACAAAAAACTTGCAGAATCTCCATAACAAGACTTTCTGGAGAATAATTGTCTGGTGAACACAATAAATATTTATTTATATTTTAACTTACACAAATATCCCTATATGACTTACATAGTTGCTTCTGAATTATTATTAATTCTGTTAAGTGCTAATTCAACACTGAGGGAGGAAGAAAGGGTAAGTGTGGAAGGGAAGAGAAAAACTGCACTAATAACAGACACAAATTAAAAATTGCAAAAGGAGTTATCATATGCCTCATTAAACCCAAATATAATAGCACATAAGGAAAAGAAAGTATTTACCTGTATCTGCTACCAAATCTGTCTTTGGGTAACTTGGAGAGTAATAAATAAGCTGAGCAAATAATACCAACACATCAGTTATGGATACACTATCTATTAAAAAAAAAAAAAAAAAAGAAAGTGCTATGTAAATTAAAGACTAAGTTTAATTTTCTAGATAAAAAATTGATTTTGTAGATATATGTAAATAATTCTTTGCTATATAGAGGAAAAAAAATATGTACAAATGATAAAGCAAAGGACATACATATCTTCAGGACTCTACTAAAGTATTTCATGATCAACATATAAGACTTGATCTTGCTCTCAATTTAGAAATTGAAATTTACAATGTCTTTCACTGCAACAAATGGCAGCCAACATTTGAAAATACTGAATATACATGGCTGTAGAAAAAAAGAATTACCTTCCTATTAAAGTGAAACAACAGAAAAAGAGAGAGCCTGTCACACAGCTCTTTCTCAGGTCTGAAACAAAAACCACAAATATAGCTAAATGCAAGTTGGAAATAATTACTCCAAGTTCAATGTAATTATATTAATAATCAGCCAATTTGTGAGGAAAGAGTTGCCATCTAAGAAGCTGAGAAGGATACTATTAAGAAGAGAAATGGCAAGGTTGTTACATTTTACAGGAAAGAAAAACAACCACCATCCCTGGATGTCTGCTGGAGGGGTGTTACACAGGTAATGCATAAATGACAAAAGCAGTTCATTAGTTGATGCTTCTTACTCACAACTGCTCTCTACACTGAATCTATCAAGTCTTGATCCTCTAGCCAGAGGGACAAAAGAAAAGTCGCAGAACTAGTATCCATTAATGTTTGGAATTCTACATTGAATTAATAAAGACATTAAAAGCAATGAAATGCTACAGTTGCCCTCACACAATTCTGTCTGCCAGCCTGCACAATGTAGATTTCTCTGGCTGACCAACAAGAGCTTTTCCATCTCATATCCGGTGTCCCTATTAACACCTCTGTTCCACAGGCTTTTCTTCTAATTTTATTTTATCTTAATTAACAGATTAAACTCAGAGTACTTGTTTTCAATTTGCAATTAGCTTGAAATACTGACTTTTCTTTCACACCTGAAAAAGTTTTGGTCCGTGGACATGTCTCTCTTCCAACCAATTATATCAAATGGTTTGACAGAAGCTATTACTCACATCTAGAAAAACTGAATCACTTACACACTAATCCAACTGGCCTTCAACAATAAATTAATATATTAAAAGTAAAACACATCAGCAATCCATTCAACCACATCCATCAAAGAATAAAAAACTTATGTGTAGATGCTCATATACAGATATATACACACACATCACCTTCCAGGCTCAGAACTGGTGAAAAAAGAATTGTACTTCAATGTCCACAATATTGCAGTGAAAATATATAAATATGTATCAAGAATGGATTCAGTTTTTCTCAGCAGCTTCCATTTTCCTCAGCTCTCTCCCTACCTTTTTTATTTTTCAGCTGTACCGGAAAGAGACTCTGGCCTTGCTTATAGATCAACAATCTTCCTAAGAGGCACAATGAATGAACAAAATAGATGTATTGCAATTCTGGTTCAGAGTAAGAAAAATTCTGCATATCACCTGTAACAATAAAGCAAAAAAATGACAACTTTGCTCTTGTAGTTTACTTTACAGTACCTAACTACTTCCTGCAACACAAGCATTTTGTACATAAAGACCGCTTAAGTAATTAACCACTACTATTAGCTTTCTTTTAAAAGACAGTCATACAACATTTGGGTAAGAAATAGAATAGATAGAATGTCTTCCTCTGCATGCTCAAAAACCCAAAGAGCATGTATGCACATATAATCTGAGACACACAAAGATACTCACTACAGTGCTGCTGGGAAAAGTCACTGACTTTGGAATTTTTATTAACCGCTGCCTTGCAAAATTCAAAATAATCAAGACACTGCTGGACTGCTGCATTAATCTGTGGAATAAAGCAGAAAATAATAAAGTACCTGATATTCCACAATTTCACAATTCACATAATTCTCACTCTCTCTTGTATCCAAGTACTGTCCTGTAACATAAGAACTTAAATCTCCATTTCACCTTAATGACTTCATTTTTCAGTGTTTTAAAGGGATTAACCAAGAGGAGGCAAAATTTTACAAGGATAATAAAATATACCACCATTCTTACTACATTATCACACAACTAGCTCTATACTCATAAAGACAGTCTATGAAAAAGAGCACAGAGAATGTGGAAGTGTTTTGAGAACTCAATAGCAATCTGTGAATGCCCTACTGTCATTATTGTGGAAGATTTTAAATTTCCACGTGAAAAACTTTGTCTTGATAAGCTTACTAAATTGTAGGTTTGGCTGCCAGGTGCTGTCAGGTGCTATTACTGTTCTTGGTAGTGTATCATTGTCACAGCACTATAAGCTAATCAAGGTATATAAAAGTTTCAAAATTATAATCATGGTTGTAGCAAGGAAACCCAAACACATTGTCCTAATTTCAGCTGGGATAGAGTCAATTGTTTCTATTTTCTTATGATCTGAGAAGAATAGTTAGATTCATTACAGCTTGGAGCTGCCAAGATTTATTCCTAAGTGTAAATACACAGACCTGCACAATAAAAAACCCTCCAACCTTAATCAGAAGTTCACCCTGTGCTTATAAATTAGATTAGACTACCCTGCTCACGGACTTTCTATTGTAAACTCCTTGTTGCATGGATTATGCTTTATTCTGTGCACACAGATAGAAAAGATCTCTTATAGTTGTCTGCATCCTTTTCTCTATCTTAAGGTTTTATCATTCCCATATATTTTACATTTGATGTCATTTGTATGACAAGATTTTATAATACATAGCCAAAATTTTACAAAACATAGCCAAGTCCTGTTTATATGAATGGATCTCACATATACAGTGATCTTATTAAAAACAATGAAAATTCTACCTCAGTAAAGAAAGCTGCCCATACAAAATATATGATAGGACTATCAGCTTTATTACTAAATATATATTCCCAGTTTGATTTATCTTGCTGACTTTGAACCCTTAATGCTTCAGAGAATACAATGGAATATTTTTTAGCCTCTTTTCATCAAAAATCCAAATTTAGTACAGTGTATTTATGGTATTTATCATGCACAATTTGTCATTTTTATGCTTTTTTTTTGGAAATAATTCTAAATATGAATGAAACATAGCAAATTAATAAATTATAACCCTAAGTACACACCTGCAATAAAATATCCAAATTCCCCTTACTCAGATCTGACCATATACACTTCTTTGCATTTATCAGTGATATATTTAAGCAAAGACAAATTGAAAAAAAAAATTAAAAATCCAAAAGGTTTATCTAGCTGAAGAACACAGAATAGCTCCAACAAAAAAAAAAAAAAAATTCCACTATGTGCATAAAAAGACTAAATTGCAAATAAACTTGCCTCAGTAATCCATAGAATTGTAGAATGGTCTGGGCTGAAAAGGACCTTAAAGATCATCTAGTTCCAAACAATTCCAAGGGACACCTTGCACCCTCATCCAACCAACCTTGAACATTTGTTCAAGGGAAGGGGCATCTACAACTTCTCTGCACAATCTTTTCCCATGTCTCACCACCCCCACAGAAAAAGAAGCTCCTAATATCTAATCTAAATCTACCTTCTTTCAGTTTTAAGTCAGCACCCTGGGTTCTATCAATAAATTTTATTTACAGACTATGGTTGAATATATAATCAATAAAGTATATTAATAGAAGCACTTACCAAGGATTTATATTTCCTTTCCAGAAGCCTAAATACCACTCTTCTGCTGTAATATGCATGCTTGAATGAAAAAGAAGATGTAATGTCAAGTGCAAAGAAATGTTCTGGTTTTTAACTAAAAAGTAGAAATTATCTCTGATTCTGTTCTAATAGGGATCCCATATACGGTATTTACTCAATGTATTGAACTCCAGCTTGAGTAAGCCAGTATTATACTCAACTGAGACTTTTGTTTGCAGTCATTTATGACCAACAAAACCTACATCATTAGAAAAAAGTGTAATAGAACACTTAGTTAAAACAGAAAATCAGAAATTTTAAACTATGCATTTTGAAATTGACAAGTAAATCTTAAATTGTAAGTTTATATACAGTAGGCTGGAAAAAGCTCTAATGTCCATTGAAGTTAGCAAGTTGTGGGCAGGGTGTAATATATAAATGTTCTTTCATGTTCATTACTTCTTCCAAAAAATACTTGCATCTTTTGGCAGCTGTCAGTCAATTCTACCAAAGGAAGTGAAGTCACAAAGCACAGAAAATACTCAGAAATCTCATTAAAACAACCAAATTAACAGAAATTGAGACGGAAAGTATTGAAAAGCAGTGGACATAAAAGTCTAAAAAAACCCTGCACTTCCTTAATCACCGTACAGGCTGCTACAAGACACAATAGGTCCACAATGTCAGAAATGTAACTTTTTAAAATTAATATCTGACATGAACAAGTTATGTATTGTTGGGTTCTGGGTTGTTTGCTTACCGTCCACCTCTTAAACCACACTGCTTTGATATCTAGCAGAGCCAAGAAGTGCACTGGACTCAAGTAATCTGGAGAGGCAGGGTGATTAGGCTTGTGTTTTAATGTCAAAAGTGACAAGGTACTCTCCACTACTTCTTCCATGTACCTTATGACAGAAATGGGAAAAAATGGATTGAAAACAAAAAAATCACAGAAATCCTTCCACCAATAATACTCAAGAACAAATATCTCATAAAACCTTGATCAGATAAATCATAAGTCCAACAGCATTATCTTGAACTTGATCTTGTATGGGCATTAATTCTTTGTAATACCACAAATAAAGCTAATATGCCTCTACATTCTCCTGAGTTATTACACTTTTTTAGTGCTGAATATTACACTTGCATCCCAATTATTTTTTGTTCAAAAGTACTTAGAACACTCCAAAAAGAGCTTAATATGATTACTCCTCTGCAACTTCCCATTTTACTTTTCCCACCCTCTACTTTTCTTTCCCCTGTTGTCACTGACCAAGCACTGTGCATCCTGCAATAAAGCCTTTGTTAAAATCACATGCATCTTATTTTATGATAATAACTATTAAATTAAGAAACAGTTACAGGGTTTTCAAGGTGACATACTTTTCTGGATGTCGAATCCAGGAAGATGGTGCTTCCTTTTGGTACTCATTTAAAAGGCGAACCTGAAGACATAATTATTCAAATTAAAAATAATTAATGCACAATGTTTCAGTATTGATAGAAAAGGTACAAAAGGTTCATTTATACCTTTTTAAGTAAACGATTTACATCTGAGTTAGATACATCCAGACCAGCTGAAATATGAAGAGAATATTCTCCAGAAAGAAAGTACAACTCCAAGTGTCTTGCTAAAAAATAAAAACAGAGAAACCCAACAAAAAAAAACACTTTACCTCCATGATAACCGTGAGAAAACAGACTGTCTTATACAGTCTTCATTACCAAATTTAACTTTTCAAAAAGTACATGACCCATGAAGTTAGAAATGTAATTAAATGTACATACCTAAACTTGTATAGACTTCTTTTGTCATATTAAATGGAGAAGAAGAAAAGGTTTTTGCATAGAATCTAAGAATTTTCTCCTAAGAGTGAAGAAAGCAAGTAGTGTATTAGTAATTAGCTGTGTTTTATAATTCCAAAATAATCAATGTATCATTATTCTTAATATTACATACTATTGATATGAACATCTGTGCAGATGTTAAACATTCTTTACAAAAATATAGTTAATGATTACAGAAATCTCCACTTCAAAGGAAATTTTATTCAAATATTCGAATTACAGCACCAATGCAAAACCTCACTGAGTTACAAAGTAGACCAAGGAACATTACTTTTCCATTAAGAATCAGTGACTTATCACTGTTTTAAAGAAATTTCTCAGGTGAAAGAGAAATATATGACACCATCTGGGGCATCTTTCCAATTTATTTGGTATTCACTTTAAAATCTGAAGAAGTAAAGAAATTTAATTGACATAATAAATAATCTAAAAGCCATTTAAGCAGATTTCATTTCTTTTCCTCATCACTGCCTGTGTAATACTACTATGTATCATTTTCTCATCATCATGGAGCATAAAACTGACTTGAGCAGGAAATATTAACATGACCTATTTTACAGAGCAGTTTTGTCCATTTTTTTACGTGTGTTTTTGCTAAAAGAAATTTAAAGGTCTTCACTGCCATTAAAAGAAATGCAGATTTGTACTTTGGTGTCTAAAAAACCTTTTGAAAGCCTGTTGTAGTCCTTTAAACTTAAATCTACTGGAATCCTGTATTTGTTACTTCAAAAAATAGTTTATGTGATTCACACACAAAGAATAAAATGTCTTGAACCCTGCTAGACTACTTATAATACATATATAACTTCTAACACCTCTTTGGTAGTCTTTTCTTTGGATACAAATCTGATTATTAGATACAAAGCATTCCCTTACACTGAATGTTGCATCAGGATCTGCCAGAGAGATTGTCAGATGCTTACGCAAACTTGGCCAACTCTCAGAGCTCAGGATATCAGAGGCAGGGGCCAAGCACAGCGTCTGCAAAGCCTCTTGGCGAACCTGGAGCAGTCAAAAAGATAAACACCAAAAATCCATTCACAGCAGCCACTGAAATACGCAATTTACAAGTCAGAGGGAGGGTGGGTGGACAGGAAGGAACAGAACCTGGCTGCAGAATAGATAAGGAATAACAAATACTTATCTTCTGCTGTATTTTTTATGGCTACTTAGACAAAACACTACATCACAGTGAGGAAAATGCATGCATTTGAAGAAGCAATAAAAGCATTTTAAATGGGTTTTCAATACTGGATACAAGGTTTATGTTCTACTTTCTGCCTGTAATCAAGTATTTTGCTGTTGGGGAATATAGCTCTCTAAAGCTCTCAGCTAGGAGAAGCTGACACAGTTATTAGACATTATGTTATTCTGCTGAATTTTCATCAGCATTCTAAATAATTTCAAGTAACTTTTTTCTTTCAATTCATAGACAACTGTTATCTCTAGTAATTTATTTCATCTTACTGAAAGAAACTCTAGGACATTTTAATAACATTTAGTAGAATCAGACTTTTGATCTGGTTTTCTAATAAAATCCATTAAATGTTTGTATCAGCTCCTATCAACCATGTCTTTTCCAACTCCAGACAAGCCCCAACAAGTGTTATCGAGACAGAACAGTCAAACTGGTATTTCTCCAAGATTCAAAAATACCAACAGCTGGGGCTGATTGTTGGTTAGAGAGACAAATTAGCACTGCCACTGATATGACAGCAAACCTAACTTGGATGTCTATTTATCATTTGGCAGTAGGTTGTTGGCAAATCAGCAAGCATCTCTCTCTTGTGACAGTGTAACTCAAAGGGCAACAAAGAAGTTATCAAGAAGGGCAACGGACATGTATACAGAACAAATAATGTTCAATAACTTTATTTATCATGGAACAACTTCTTTTTAAACTAAAAATGCCAATTCCATACCACATAGATCTCAAAAAAAAAAAAAAAAACAGATACTTGCTGCAACACTAGTTTTTGAACCAGCTGGTTACAAAAAATGAAATATTACACAGCAGAGTAATTTCTGCACTGAAGGTAAGACAGATGAACCAACAAAGACAAGTTTCCACTTAGGTATATAGGAACTCTTATAGGATGCTCTCCAATATGCCATAAGCATTCATTTATATTAACATTTCATTTCTACTTTTAAACTTACTTCCTTGGGCTGACTAGGGTCAAGCCTATCCGCAAGCAGCTGCAATTGCTCTTGACTCATGAATGCATAGCTCTGTAATACACATTATAAAATGATCATCAGTATATTTTATTAAACTGAACAGTAGGAGATTAAAATCATCAGTCTTTCTGATACCTAATTCACTTTTAATAATTAGAACTTCAACATTTATACTAATTTTATTATGAAGTCAACATTCCAAACGTTTTCTGTTGTTTACCCAAAGTTAAACTTACGATAATGAAATCACTATATTAGATTTATCACACATATAAATCACGTATTTTGTTTGCTTCACTTCAAAGTTTTCTATATCTTAAAAAAATCCCTTATAATAATTTATTGGGCAAGAAATGTAGCATAGTACAGTAGTCTGGAAATGAATTGCACATTATTCAGATTCTAAAGTAAAATCAAGAAAGTTAGGCGATGAACTGATTTTAGCTTTCTATACCATATTTGGATAGGTACTTTGGAGTACATGGGCATCCTACTGATATCAAGTAGCATATCATGCCTAATGTAGCTAGCATAAGCTTAGTACTTAAAACTCAAAGAAAAACAAATAATTTGGGTTTAAGATGTAACAAAGATGGGAAAAAAACTATCTTTCTCTAGGGTAATTCCACAGACAGAAATTCAACAATTTTGCAGTATCATGCTTAATTCATAACATAGAGAGAAAATCCATTGTACTTGGTTGAAGGAGGAGTCACTATCAGAACAGTTGTCTGTGTAATAGCCACTCTGAAGTTCTTTCTTTGCTTTACTAGCCAGCTCCTTATCGTGCATCCGATCTTCTTCAAACTTGTTAATCAAAGACTCTACCACAACCATCATGACATTCTTCAACGCATTCATCATTTCCCTGTATCTTCAAAGTAAAGATGATTTTAATTTATAAGAACACAAAAATCACTATGTAAAAAAAAAATTAAAAAAAAATCACTACATCATGAATAACTGAATATGACATAATGCAAATTGGAACTGAACTCACTGAATTTACAGAAATTAATGCATACCGAATCCAAATCAAGCAAGGCAACTTGTATGTACCATACATGCTTCAGTTAATGATAGTTTAAAACTACAATAAAAGTCTTTTTTTTCCCTTCCAGAACCATTCAAAGAAATACCACTATCATAATTCTATTTTGGGATGTTCTTAAGAAAGAACAACATGAGCCCACCAAAAAGGAGGATCTGTCCCTGAGAAAACAGGCCAGTTCTCATCCTTGTTACTGTTTGTTTTTGATAGTTCAACATCCAATTTTTCTTTTGCTATAAACCTTGAGCAGAACCAGTAGAAGCAAACATATCACCGTGATTCAAGATCTTGAGTACAGGTCATGCACACAAAATAATTTTCTTACAACAAACCCAGGCTTTTTAAAATCTCCAAAATTCGAAAAAAAATATCCAGAGGGAAGCATTTTAAAATAAAAAAATGCTTCAGAAAAGCATCCTATTGTAAAAAGTTGATATTTTATTTCACTTTTTACTTTAATGCTGCAATTACTTATTTTGCCTAAAAACAAAAGATACAAATATACAAATTACCATAAATACAAATTATCATATTGTGCTTTAATATCCTCCTGCATGTCAAATTTTTATTTTAACTTAATAAGATACATGTTTAGTTCACTGGAGTTTCTTCTACTAATTTTAATAAGCACAAAACCCTAAGGTCCTCATCTTTGAAACAAAATTATGCAAACACCATAATGTGAAAAATGGTCATTCTAACTTCTATTTTCCTATTATCTTATTTTGCAATACATAAAAATGACCACTGATCCTAAAATCCTAAATACCTCAAAAATTTCACATATTTTCTACCTATCTTTTTAATGCAATTATTCTCAATTCCAGAGTGAGACAAAGTATGGCAAATTGCAATGTAGGGTGGCAATATCTGAATTCCTTAGTGCTGACTTTGGTTACAGGTTCAGAATTGTTATTGGTTTTCGTATCCCTTTTTTTCTTCAGAACATGTAATGGAAATGTGAAAGGCAGACTAAGACAAAGAGGAAATCAATTAATTACTCACTCTTTTGATTCACGGGCCTTCTTAGTAAGATGTTGGACAAGTGTGTCATAGCCAGATATTTCACCCTGATTTTGAGCAGAGGTACATTTTTCTGCTTCTTCTTCAATCACAGGTCCCACAGTATTTTTTATGTATTGTCTAAGGTATTTCACAAACTCATAGCTGCAAGAAATACACAAAATTAAAATGTAGTATCTTGTTGAATTCACCAAGGAACATTTTCAACATTATATCAAGTATTATCTTCTCTTCCAGTAGATCTGTTACCCTGAGATAAGAGTTTATGACTTTCATAGAAATAAGCGTCGAAACTGTAAAATAACACATTACAGTTTCATTTTCTTCAATATGGTCACTATTAGCATATTGTAGGAAGAAACAATACCAAACAGAAGAAACAAAATCAGGTTAGTTTATCAAATAGCACAATTTCACTTTGTGCTTCATCTAAAAGTAAAAATCCACTCAGACAAAAAGTTAAGGTTTTGTAGACAAAAAACAATGCGTATCAAGAAAGTTCAAATTCCAAAAGAAACATTCCTTGTAGCACTCTGAACATGTCTCAGAGTAAAAACTGTCTAAGACTTAAAGTATAAACTGTCTGGTTATACATATATTTATTTATTTATGCATTTTACATACAAAATTAGAAGATACAAAAAAGACAATTTATAAATTAGAGCATATGGCAACACCTATGGCCTATGAAATTCTACGTGTCTTGAAAATACACAGATCTCAGACAAACTGACAAAACAGCCGTCTGTGATTACAGCAACATAAAACTCAAGGATTCACCACTCTGCAGCCTTATGACCAGATATCCATAGACACTTGCTAAAAGAACAGAATAATCAGAGGGAGATCTCGAACTAAAGACTCTTACTGAGTCCTCCAACTTTATATTAGCTATAGAAATTGCTAAAGAATTGCTCCGAATCAATCAACTTTTCTTTTTGGCAAAAAAAGAAAAAGGGCAAGGCAAACATAAATACACAAAAAAGTAATTATATAGCAACAGTAGATGCATAATTTTATTTTCATTGCATCAAAAGCAGATATGCAACTTCTTCACGTTAAATTGGTTAAAAAAACCCCAAAAACAAACATCAAACACGCAAAACTGTATAATGATAGATACTTTGTCACTGGATTGCCTACCTCAGGTTCCATCAGGTATGTCAGTATTTTTTTCCCCCCTACTTTTCCATTCTTGTTCTCATTGAAAGTAACAGAAATACATCTCAAGAAAGATGCAAAACATATTTATTTCTGCTTTAATTTGTGAAATTGCACACAACTCTTCACTGTATGAAAGCTTTCATGAAACTGTCTCCCCTTTGTTTATAAGGGCAACTCTTCAGGGTATCTGTTGTTGCAGATACTGCAATGTGCAGTTTCAGAAATATACAGTAACCATATCACAATTCACACTACTACTTTTATGTCTGAGGTTCTAGTCTTCTTCTTCAGCAATATTCTTCTACCTTAGACATGTTTTGTTACAATTACGTGTTTCAGCAATGACAATACTACTTCTTCACAAGCAGAATCAATCCAGCCTGATCTGGCAGGATTTGCAAAGGAATCACACTTGGGGTGGTGTTAAAAATATCTCTAACATAACAGAAAACATGCTACTTATATAGTTTAAAATCCTGATGTCTACCACTGCAGAGAAGTTTTTTACTTGATTCAATTTTCCTTTTTATTAGCCTTCTGAGGATCCTGCATTTCTGTCTCTTCTACATCAAAGTAGGAACAAAGGGTAAAGTAAAGCCTCAAAATCTGGTAAAATTACTGCATCAAAATAAGCATGAGGCAGAAACACGCTGAGCTGAGCTAGAGCACACTGGACAGACAGTCCAAAAGCAAACACTACTAATAACAGAGCTTGCAATCTGGATGGATAGGTTAAGGAGGAACTTTTTAAATGGCCTCACTTATAAATGACCATATGACCCCTTTGACTTTCCACAAAAACCAGTCTGCACTGCCATGGGTCACAAACAAGACAAGAATATCTCCAGAAATATTGCAGCACCAGATAGCAATCCTCATGTTCTGAATTTAAAGATCATTTGACTTTCCATTAAATATAAATTAAAACTGCTGTCATGAAAATAAAGTATCTTTAGGATCACCAATTTTCTAACATAAAAGAATAAGTAATGAATGTCAAGGTTTCACTGCTGTAAAAGGAAAAGCTATATAGGCATTGCTTCAAACTCTTACAGACTTCACTCCCTTCACCCTTGGTATTCTATCAGGTTCTCAGAAAAAATGACAGAAATAATTTCAATTTTTTTTTTTTTGTTTGAGCTTTATTGTATATTGTTTTTTCTCTAAATAATTTTTTCATTTCAAAATTACAAGTCTTTCAAATTTGAGTCGTTTACAACAAAATTCTTTTACTCTCATGCTTGTCACCCAGCAACTTACTACTCAAAATTCACAAGAGTAAAAGCAACATAACTTGTAACAAAAACTAAAACTGAGCTAAAATACCTGTTAAACAATCTTCAAAACACATGTGTCAAGATTTTAAAATTCCAGTGAAATTTTAGATAAACCCTAGTTCTATTTCACTGATTTACTTTTACCCAACTCTACCACTGACAAAGGAATGGTATTACCTAAGCAAATTTAAAACAATGTAACTAGTTCCACTTCTGAAAAAAACTGATTGGGAACCAGCTTTCTCAGAAGAAGTCAGGTCACAGAGCTCTGATTCTTATTAAAATGTCTTCATGTCATTTCAGCTTGACATTCTCTTGGCTTGTCATAAAATGTGTACTAAAAATCTCCCAAGTAGCCAAAAAATAATCAAGTTATAACATCATGGAAAGGAAAGAGAAGAACAGGATATGGAAATCTAGATGCATGTGAAGGCACACTGTCAAATCTGATTTAAGAGAAGTGTGATGGGGATATATTTCTGCTTTATTTAAAAAAACAAATTAAAAGAATAATTGGAATAGATACATAAGATAGTCATGTTCAGTAATATAGGCCAGAGAGAACAATCAAAAATGGAAGCCAAATGGCCCTCTGAAAAAGTACTCTATTTTGAAAAACAAGACTATGTTGTCTAGCAGGTGTCAAATATATTCAGAGTCTTCAATGACTAGTTTTTCTAGCTCCTTTTCACGTGTGCATTATGTGTGCACATGGATCAGAGCTTTGTAAAGTCGTCTCTCACAAACACTCGTTAATTACTACTACAGTAAAAATGTATTAGCAAGAGTGGATCCACAAAAAAGCAAATCTAGAAAATAGCAACACTAATTTTATTATTTAAATTAGCATCATCTGAGAGTTGATTAGTGACATGAATATCTATATATGTATAAATATACACACGTTTACAAAGCAATGAAGTGTAGGCATTTCCCAAGAACAGTACAGTTTAACATATACCAACTTCTTCAAAATACTAAAAACGGCAAAAAATATTATTACTTGTGAAAATTCTCATCTGTTTCCTCCAAATGCAAGAGAATTTCTTCTGCACATTCTACTGATGGGGCTCCAGTGATTTTTTCCTTCACACTCTGCAGCAACTGTCTAACCATAGACTGTAATAGAGCTTCATCTTCACTTGTAAAATGAGCCATCTGTAGAAAACAAACAGGAATGAGAAACTCTCACAGTTTTGTTTTTACTCAAAATGCTAAGAAATGCACAAATTCCTTAAATCGCTACTTTTTTACTGTTATCAACAGGATTTTCTATCAAAAGACACAATCACAGACAAATATTTGATAGAGCTTATCTTCAAACAAACTGAAAACAATCAAATCAGTTTCACTAAAAGTCCTGATATGGTAGCATTACATTCTTAAAGGAATTATATCACATTAAGAAAAGGAGATATCACATTAAGAAAACCTTGAATATTCCTATTTGTACTTGCCCATCATAGAGGCACAGGACCACATGATAAGCTAAAAAAAAAAATAAAAGAGAGGGAAGGTTTTACAGATGTAATGATCTTATCCTGAGAAGAAAACTTTATAGTCTCTCATCTGCTTCTCATCCACTATTACTACCCAGTTCTGACTTTGGAATCCCTCTACTTAGAGCAGTTGCTGCCAGTTTTTGCAAGGGCAAGGTGGAATTATCAGAGCAGTTTAATTGCCCTAACAGTTTAATGGTGCTAATCAACAGCAGTGACCTGACCTGACCTGTCAATTAAATGAAACTGCTGAGAAAAAACTGAGAGGAGAAGAAGCAGTGAGAAACTGGAAACATCTATCAAGTCCAGAAGACAGATGTCAGTTAAATTTTCAAGAGCTGCAAAAAAAAACATACAAGCTCATTTTTTATCTTGATTAATCAATGGCTTAACGATCTTTATATGCCATTAAATACTTTCAAACCTCAGTATCAGTTTTAGCGTATATATTTCTAACCTATTTAAGGAAAAAATTACTCAGAGATATTTGACTTTTTTGAATTAAAAATTAAAGATTCTCTAAGTATCTGTGAATAAGCAATACATACACAGTTGGAAAAGACAATGGAGTAAATTACTGTTTAAGTATCAAATAGTATCAACCAGGAAAGGGGAAAAAAAAAAAAAAGGGCACCATATTGCACCAGTTGGAAGAGTTCTTCTATGAAAGATAACAGTTCAAGGTAGCAGGTTTTTTTGCGGTAAGTAGCACAGTTGCTGAACATTTTACATTGATCTATCATTATTCAATATTAACTCAATTGTCTCACCAGAAATTTCATTAAACTAATCCCAGAGCAAGCAAATAAAACACCCCGAATCCCTTGTAATCCCTCCCACTGATTTGCAGCCCTCTTTTCTTACAGAATCTCAAGATACTTAATCAAAGTCAGTGCACTTTTAGGTCAATATAAACATCAGACAATATCCTAATCCCCTGGGGGAATCACCAAGTATTTCGGTATAAGCAGGCATTTTTAGAAGTGCAAGGTATGGAGATATTGGCTGGAAGTCAGTGTAACGCCTCAGGTTATTCATAGAAGGAAATCATAAGAATATTGCAGCTCCACTTCCAGTTCACCTTGAAAAGTCTTACCTGACTTATGTCATCACTAACAAATACACATATCTAACATTTCATTTGTAAAGGTTTGTGGTTTGTTGTGCTTGTTTTTTTGGCGGTTGTTGCTTTGGAGGTTATTTCCCAGCAGGCATATCCCCCAGTCAGTTTCCGGGCAATATTTAAATGGCTGTTTTCTCCCTAAATTGTAACTTTACCCAAAGCCCAGTTACAGCAGTCTTTGCAAGGTCCCGGCTCTATCCCGAATGCAAATCCTCCCCCACAACTCAGGCAACGATTCAGAAGGAGCCTGCTGTCGCCATCATTTATCCTTACACAAGCCCTGCCCGGCCAAGGAGTCAATTTCAGCAACAAACCGAGGGGAGCAGCTCCCAGAATGCGAGCAGTGTGAGAATCCCTGCCCCTTCTGGCGCTCTACCGCCCGTCCCTCGGCTGCGCCAGCAGGATTCCCGGACAGCCCCTGCAGTACGAGGAGAGCAGCCGCTCTCCTCCCAAGCTACGCCTGCCCAGCGCCTCCCGCAGCCACCGCAGACAGCGCGGGCGAGCTCTGCCCGGCCACCGCGGATGCGCTCGCCCCACGCACCCGCTCGCCCCCGCGCCCAACCCTGCCCCTCCCAGGGCGGCTCCCTGCCCGCATTCCCCGTCCAGTCCAGCCCTGCCCTAGGGCGGCTCCCTGCCCGCAGCCCGCGCCGCTGCCCGGCCCGCCGGGATTCACCTTGGGCAGCCGCGGCCCTTGGCAACCGCGGCGCCGCCGCCGAGTCTCGCCGGGCCCTGGAAACATCGCGAGAGGCCGCGCGCTCCGCCCGCGCGGGACGGCGGTGCCGCCGCCGTGGGGGCTGCGGGGGGAACCGCCGCCGGCACCGGGATGGGCTCGCGGCACCGGCGGCGGGATGGGCTCGCGGCACCGGCACCGGGATGGGCTCGCGGCACCGGCACCGGGATGGGCTCGCGGTACCGGCGGTGGGATGGGCTCGCGGTACCGGCACCGGGATGGGCTCGCGGTACCGGCACCGGGATGGGCTCGCGGCACCGGCGGCGGGATGGGCTCGCGGCACCGGCACCGGGATGGGCTCGCGGCACCGGCGGCGGGATGGGCTCGCGGCACCGGCGGCGGGATGGGCTCGCGGCACCCAGCGCTGCCTGACTACGGGCTCACCTCTGTCCAGCCCGGGGTGGTGGCCCCAGGTTTCCCGAAGGAGTACAGTCATGCCGTTATTCCCAATTTGCATCAGCAGGGGAGCTGGTTGTTTCAGTAAATAAAATAGCGAAAGACAAGAAGTTTTTCAGTCCTCTAACTCTCCGTTCCCTCCTGTGATGAAGGAATTACTACAAAAATGCCAAATAGTACTTTTTCTCTCCAACAAATAAATGCATAACACAGAACCAGCAAAAGCAGTTTGATATGAAATAATTTCTATTAGGTCGGCTATAATAAACCAGAATTTGGTTGCCGTAAACACACATGAATGTGTTTGCATGCATAATGTATTATTATCCTTCCCTCCTACGTTTTACTAATGATTCTGATGTTGGGTGATGCTAATCTTCCATGATAATGCGTCATTTCAATGTTTATTTTCTGTGATGATAGAATGGATTAAACGCTAATCTTCCAGGGGGACTCGTTTCTTTGATTGGACCTATAGCCCCCTTCACTTAGCTCTGCTTAGTTCTGAGAGTCTACTGGCACAGTAGAATTAAGCTTGTAAATTGTATTATTTCTATTGAAAGGGACATTCAATAGCAACACCAGCCTCTCTTACTGCCGGTTCTCGAAAACCAGATTTTGATCGGTTGCAACAGTTTCTGTGATACCTTTAGCAGCGGAGCTCTTCAGTGCTTGGATGTGGTCAGTGCACTCAGGTACCCACAAGATAAAATTGGAAAAATTGTCTGCTGGGTACTGCTTGCAAAGAAGCTCCAGTAAACTGACCAGAGTCCTGTTAGCTTGGCCATGCACTCTCCCCATCTTCCAGCCCATCTGTTGGGCTGGAAGTGACAGCAGCTTATTCCACATCTATGCCAGGCTCTTCCTTCACAGGCAACAGAATAGTTTGCTTCTTTTCTGTCCTCATTCCAACATTACTAATTCCTTTATCACTTCACAAACACTGATTCAAATGACAGCATCTCAGTTTCATAGCTGATAAGGAATAGAAAAAAAATCAATGTACATAATGTTCAGGATTCATAGCCCTTACTGAAAGAGCCTCCACTTTAACAAGACTTCCCTATCTTATAAAACACCTTTTAAGAAAAGTTGCACTTGTAGTGGCATCGTGGAAGGATGTTCTCATGATGCCTGCGGTGTTCCTGAAACCCTTCCATTCCTTTCTACACTCTCCCACCTTCTGTTTTGCATTGAGCTTCTTTAGCCACATTTTGCAGCCTTTGGAACCTGAAGCTATTTGTTGTGAACAAAGCTGGCAGACCTCAGATGCTGTTGGCCATGATTATAGGGATGCATCCAGGCAGACACCCTCTGAGGGTGATACTCCAGAGTGAACAACACAGTTCTGAAGTACAGGACATTTACATGGATGGATGTCTGTCTCATGAGAGGCTGCAAAATTGTTCATGTGGATTTCACACTGGTAAAATTCCACTCTCTCTTACTCTAGGAATTCCTTCTCCTTGGTAAAAATATTCCAGATGTTCTCTCTCGGTTGTACAAACAGGAAAACCTGGCTCCTAACCCCGATTCAGGACGACATGACATACAAATAACTCTTTATAAGGTCTCAGCATTGTTAGAAAGTCACATGCTCACTTCTATAGTTTTAGAAACTTAAAGGAAACAATAACTACACAAATACTTAGAGTGTGTAGCATATAAGCTAAGCAGAGTTTCAAACTGTGAAGCATTATAGGAATGTGAGTAATTTAAGTAGTATAGAGAAGTTTCATTTAATTTGTATGGGTTTCTTCCCATACCCTGAACATGTCCCAAAATTTGAATTACCAGTTTATGCCAACTTTCTGTAAATTTAAAATGTTTCTGCAGTGTCTTCAATGTGGCAGACCAGAAAAAAAGGAAACTGTGGAAAACAGAGGAATCTTCTTTACATCTGGTGGAAGTAGTGGCAATAGCTTATATTAGTGCACGTCATTACAACAGGGACATACTTTCCTCTCTTTCTGCTCTGACTTTTCTCTTTTCCTTCACTGTTACTTCCCACAAGACCACTTTTTTTTTCTGGATGACACACGAAGGTGTAGAGAAATTGGGGTTTAGTATCTGATTTTAAAAATTAGCATAGCAGTATGTATTAAAATTCCAGTTTATCAGCCTTTCCTTGGCTGATACAGTTTTCAAAGGAGTATATCACAAAGAGCTAAAAGGGAAGGCAAACTCCACTAGACTAAGACAAACCCAACCAAACCAAAAGAAAAGCAATTTTCTATACTCCCATTTCAGAGCTACATCAGGATCAGAGGGAGCTAAGTTGTCCTCAATTCAGAGTTTCTCAAACTGGGACTAAGATATGAAAAGGAGGAAATGAGTTAGGAAAGGAGAAATAAGTGTGAATTCTGATTCTGGAGGTAGCACAAGAAGTCTTCAACACCTTTCTGCACACTGACATCCCTTAAGCAGTTCTTGAGCTTCCAAATAAAAGATAAGGACACTTCATCAACCCTTCTATGAATGCTGTGGCATTTGTTGCCCTCTCACATCATATTGACGGCAGTTTCCCAAATTTGGAGAAACAATGAACATATTTTAAGACATCATTAGATCATAATCTAATCATAAATATCAAAAAGGAAACTGCTTAAAATATTATTGCTGATGGGAAAATCTTTTAAAATAATCTCCAAAGGAAATTTTCTGGTTTGGAGACCATCTGTCCTTTCCTCCTTGTGCACTCTGGGGAAATACTAACCCTTGGATAGATGTTTCCGTTAAAACACTAAGGAACTGGTGGGTAAATGGTCACAGGGTTGCAGGCTGGAGCATTTATGCTGTCAGCTGCACTTAGAAGTCTTGTGTTAAAAACCCGTGCAAACAGAATTTATATCAGTTCCATAACAGGGAAGATGTAAAGTGTCCTGACAGGTCTAAGTTACATCAGATGACTTTGTACATACCTGTTGAGAGCTAAGCTGGTATGAGATGCATGTAAACTATTATAGGAATCGAAAAAAAAAAAAAAAAGGGGTCAATTTGCTTATTTGGTTATTAAACTTCAGTTATGCTGACATTTGAAAAAGACCAAAGATCTTACTTTGTTGTTTCTGATCTCTTTTTTCTGAAAAGTAAGAAACTGACAGGAAATCAATAGGACTCTCACATAACATTGTAAAGCACTAGCTCTGAACCAGCCTGTCCAATACCAATCAGGAATGTTATTGATTAAAAATCTAACTTAGTGAATATAAAAGTACTGATTTTTCCATTTGTATTTTATGATTCAGTTTTCAATAGATGCTCTGCTTGTGGTTGTGAAAGTAACTACTGGAACTTAGGTGATGAAATTTATACTACAATGCTAAGTAACTACCTCAAAGAATCAAAGACAAAATAAGCTTCAATGACAATATAAATATCCAAATGCCAATAAAATAATTTTCCTATCCACAACTTTCTTTTGGCAAAACTTCCAGGAGCCAAGGACACGTGTTACTAGCTTTGACTCGTCTTAGGCAGATCTCTTAGCACCAGACTTAGGTCTTTATCGAAAATTGAGAATAATAAAATTATCTTTATATGCTGTTATGAAAATCAATCTCACATCAGTACAACATAAAAAACAAGTGACCTCATAGATCTTGACTTTATTTTCCATTTCTTTTCTAATTAATATTTTTGTCCTTTTTTTATCATGTGTTTCCTGAAGGTGGCAGCAGTATTCAGGAGTTGCATGAATGTCTGACTTTTGAACCTATTGACCTGTAATACAGTATTTCTTTCAATGCAAATGCCTTCTTATTTATTAATATTAATATTATGCTTAAATTGAAATTTGATGACATAATGTGTAGTTGTAGACATTGTACATATTGTAGATGTACAATATCACTAAAAAATATGAAGAAAATAGGTTGACCTGGAGTGTTAGAATTGCTGCTTCTTCTGTATTATAAAAATTCATAAACTAAAGGAGGATTCCTAAAGTATTAAATATTTTTAATTAACGAATCACTGTTGCTTGCAGTTAAAATTTCTTTTTCTTCATTGAAGCCTCACTTTTCTGGAGTGAGCTGTAAGCTCGTTTGTGGAGCTCTCAAAACACTGCAAGTGTGTGATCACTGAAGGAAGATTATAGCCTGACTGTAGGGCTTCTTTCAGTTCCATTCCTCCATTTGATCTTAATCATTTAAAATCACTGCTAGAGCCACTCAGGCCAACTGTCTTACAGCATCGTGGGGCTTTAATTAAAAAGAAAGTTTAACTCTTCTTTTACACATTATGGTTAAATGCTTCTGTTACTGAGGCAAGTTAGTTGCATCAACATTAGAAGCATTAAATAATTTAGAGAACTTTTGTGTCCTTTCATTTTGCTAGCAGTTGCCTGGTCAGGGAGTTGCAGATTACACTGCAGTTTAAATGGAGGATCATGGAAGCCCATAAAGACATCTCTGCAGCAGGCTTTCCTCCCCTTTGTCTTTCACTAACAAACCAGCATTATGTCAGGGGATTCTTCTGCCTGCAAGTCTTCTGTCAGCTCCAGGCTGCTCTCACAATGCATCCAGGACAAGGGCCCAAGTACTGGTACTGCTGTCCCAGAAATGCCACTTTGATGCAGGGCTCCTCAGTACGAGAGGGACATAGAGCTCCTGTAGTGGCTCCAGCCAAGGGCTATGAAGATGATGAGGGGTCTGAAGCATCTCCTTTAGGAGGAAAGGCTGAGGCAGCTGGGCCTGTTCAGCCTTGAGAAGAGATAGCTGACACAGGATGTCATCAATGTCTATCAGTATCTGAAGGTGGGTGTCAAGAGGAGGGACTCAGGCTCTTCTTGGTGGTGTCAAGCCACAGGACAAGAGGCGATGGACAGAAACTGATGCAGGAATTTCCACCTGAATATGAGTAAAGGCTTCATTACTGTGCAGGGGTCCATGCACTGGAACAGGTTGCCCAGAAAGTCTGTGGAGTATCACTCATGGGAGATGTTCAAGAACCATCTGGACACAATCCTGTTGTGCATGCTCTAGGATGACCTGACTTGGGCAGGGAGGTTAGACCAGATGATTTCCAGTGGTCCCTTCTATCCTTACCTATTCTGTGATTCTGTCAATTGCATAGCTGCCAGTGGCCATGCTTCTAAAGAAAATGCAAAACATAAACAGGGTCTTCCTTGTAAGTCTTCACTGGTCCAAATGGACTCCCTTATCTTTGCATGCCTTCAGATCTAACTGTTTCATCCTGAAAGAAAAGTAAGGAAGAAATTGTATTTTTTAAAAAAGTAGTCTCCTCTCCTAAATATGCATGGAACAGAAATGGTACGATTTTAAATTACGCTGACAGAATTTATTACACTGTGCTTCTTATGGAGTTTGCTCAGCAAACCTGGTGGCCTTTTTAGTCGTTCTGTGTGAATATTCCTGTGCCTTAGATTTGTTCATCTTTCTTCTTGTCCTTGCCAATGACTGTTTGTCCTACCTCTCAAAACAGTACTTTGATATCCTGAAGTTGAATATTTTTATAATTGCTCAATTTATGTTCATTCTTAGTAAAGTATAGCTAAAGTAACTTCCTTCAGATTTCCTCTCAAGATCAGCATTAATTCCTGCACTTGTCACATTTTAGAATTCATTCATCAGCTCATCTGCTGATGTGTTGTTCTTTTACAGACACTGACTGCTATTCCTCTTTGCATTTCTGCTCCCTCTTAAATTTCCCTAAAATGTGTCATTGCTATCACTTCCTTTATTACACCATTATTACTAAAAAACCTGCATAAGTGATTTTGTTACTTGTGGTTCAAGTGTTGAACAACCACACCTTCTCTTTCCTGTTTCTCATTTGTCTTCTGGAAATTATAGCCATCCAGATAAACTGCTGCTCTCCCTACCCAATGGCTTATCCTGCTATAGTTCAGAATCCCAGCATCAAACACAATACAGTTTCCTTCCTGCATCATCAACCAAGTGCTGTCTGTAATCTTAATACTTGCAGGGAGTCAAATACTGGAGACATTTGCTATGTAAGCTGTTCTTTTATATTCTCTTGTTAATATAAGTTATGGCCTTCTTGTAAGAGTCTCTTCTAAAGTACAGATTAATCTGGCCAGATGTGACGCACAGATAACTTTGTTCTGTTCATTTTTGGAATGTTGTAAAATGCTTGAAAAGTAAGCAAATCGTGCTCTTTGCTGCTCATTTGAAGCCGTACTTTTCATAAGACAGGCTCAGGAAGACAGAATTTGGCCCATCCTTTGCCACACTTTATTCCTTTGTGTACTTTCAGCAACATGAACTGTGTGGTTTGTTTTTTAAATATTTTGTGTCCTAGCAAACTGTGGCCTCCTCCTCAAAGCTGTGTTTTAAAGAAATAGTAAAAGCATTGCTTGGTAACAATACTGTTTATTTAAATTCCAGAAAACACTTGTTTTTACTTTTTCTTTTATTTCACTTAGATAATGTCTGTGCTCCTAACAGAATTTTATATCTGAGAAAAGGTTTTGGAGATTCTTTGGACAAATACTGTGTCTGAAATAAAGAAAAATAGATGAAGAAAAACACCAGTCCTGAATGCCTTCATACACAAAATAAGGTCTTTTAATAAAAATTTATTTTAAGATAACAGAATCTGTTGTGCAATGGAATCTTATTAGTAACATGCATTTCTTAAGATAATGAATCTAATTTCTTTGGGGGGAAAAAAAAGTCTTATAGTTTTGCATTATTGAAGTCAATATGCCACCCTCATCTCAATATAATTCTAGTGAATTTTAGTGATAAGGATTAATTAGATTCAGCGAATCTGTAAATACATTTCTCTGACATGAAAAATCTCTAACAAGAATATTTAATATTTTCACTCGTATTTTTTAAGTACCTCATGATGTGAGTAAAATTCCAGTAGAGAGATGATTTTGTCAGTCAAACAAATACTTCTATATCTTGATACACCTGCTCACTGACTGTTACAAATTTTGTAATGCATATTTTTTTCATACAGCCTGTAGTGCTGGGTTGTTGGGACCTGAGGGCACAACTTGTTCAACCTCAGACAACTGGCCTTGGCCCATCAATCCAGATCCCTCATCTCCTCTTTGGTCCAGAAAATTCATCTTCTCAATCCTTTTTTTTTTTCAGGGAACCAGGAAACTGTACTTGTACACCTGTCTGGGGCGACTGCCAGAACAAACACACACTGAGTTCCTGTTCTCCTGGGTTAGAAGTTTATTTGTATTCACAAGGTGAGAGTCAGGTCTCTTGATTCAGAAGGTATCTTTTTACCAGACCTGTGAATGGTCATGTTTATTATACCAGACCTGCAGTGTGCAAGTCGGTGCTGCTGAGGGGCAAAGAGCTGTGATTCTGGAATAAAAGTTGCTCTTGATGTGGGTTGGAACATCATAACCTGGCTTTACAGTCAAAGCAAATGGGAGCATATTCTGTTTTGATAAGGCTGAGTGTAATCTTCAGACTTTTGTCATCTGTCAGATGGGTTTTGTGAACTTGTTGTGATTTGATTGGAGACTGATTATTCTGCTTGGAATCCTTGGAGAACTTCTGTAGAATGCAAAGTATGCTGAGAATGTGATAATTACAATTTTAAAGTCTGATTCCCTTTTGGTGCCCTCTTTTTTGCTTAACTGAGGTTCCTGGGCTTGCATTGCAAGGAAAATAATTCAGTAGCATGGAGAGAAAAATCCATGTGGATGTAAACTCTAGGCTGTTGTATGCTGATTAACTTGATTTATGCGGATGGATCTATCAAAATACACCAGTGGAAGATTCAGCCCCAGTGTTAAGGAGAAAGGAGAATATACTCACAGATGAGTAGATCTTGGCAAAGCTCTCATGACATTTTAAAAATACCTGCTTAGTTTTTAGAACAATTTTGCTAGCTACTCTGATGCTTTACAGTGTTTATAGCCCTAAATAATTGCAATGCCATTGTGTTTCATACTCTATTTTACTGCTGATGCACCATATGGTATTGATGTGTATTATATTGCATATAACTCAATACAATAAACACAGTACTACAAAACAAAGTTGGTGGATTTTTATTATAGGTAGGTTACCTACTGTGATAAAAATAATATAAAATTATAGGGAAATTATTATTACCTTTCTTCCTAGTTTTTATTCAAGAAATAACTCGTGGTAAATTAGGTGCAGTTTCACAAAGTTTTATGGAAGCATAGATCTTGGTATTAAAAAGTAAATAAGCTCTGCTAGGATTTTATGATTTTTACACTTGTCTTTTGAAATTAGTTTTTATTTGTAATGCTTTGCCTCAGAGGTTACTTGAAGATCACTCCTGAGTGTTATTGCACATTCTCAATTGTTTCTGAAGGCAATGGATGCCGAGAATCTAACTTTGCAGACCAAAACCATTTATTCTTTCTGTTATTTATCCTATGCAGATTTTTTTTTTTTTGCATGCTAACCACAACACCCCAATTCCTATCTATCAAAGACTAAATACTCACCTAAGAGAATAAATTTAGAGACTAAATAAATTTTCTATTGTTCTGTGATATGATCCTAAGCTTAGTGAGATGAGCTGAGCTTTGCAGAAATATACTGTGTGGCTCTCATTTTATTTACTTAATTCCAGAAAGGGACCTAAGAGTCAAAAGGAGCCACTGAAATTGCATTTTTTAGGCAAATCTTCCCCTCTGAGCGTCCTGTATGGTGAGCTCCACAGAGAAGGGAAGGAAAGCATTCCTTTCCCAAAGGAATTAAAAATTCCTTAAAATCTTGCACAGTAGTGAAGCTTGACTGTAGCATTGTGGTAATACTGATGCGGGAGTGTTATTACTATTCTTTTTATGAAGTCCAGTCACTCTTTAATATAAAATGGATGATCAGTCTTGACAACACAGTCCCACAACTCACTCCTACCCAAGTGTCTCTGCAAAGTCAATTTTCCACTTGTTGGCTTTCCCTCCCTCTTTGGCAAGCCACGACCTCCTTCACAAATCTTCAGCAGAAGAGAAAGTCCTCATGAGCCTAGCCTGTTTCTCAGCCAAAAAATTCTCATAGGAGCAGATTCTAGAGCTGAGTTAGATGCTGTCAGTAGGCACTGTGAGACTGAAGTGCAAAGAGGTGTGTAGGTATTTGGGGTCTTCAGAGCCAAACAGGAGGCTGCACCCTAATTTTCAGTTTCAGACCTTCTTAATCTCATCCTAAATATCTTCTGTTTTTTACATGTGCCGCTTTTTCTGGGTCAATGACAGGTTATATATCAATTTCTGTAACCTGGGATAACATAATAAGGATAGGATGTAGAAGATGTTTGTATCTTTAAATAAGCATAATATGTTTTTTCAAATTTTCACTTCTAAATGTAAGACTTTTTATCAGACAGCTGTTACAGCAAATTAAAATCTGCATGGGGTACAGAAGGAAGTGGAAGACAATCTGGATCAAACATTGGGCTATATGTTTAGACGTTTTATCTGCAATAGAGGCAGCATGTAGAAAAATTCCTGTCAGCCTTTCAGGTCATCTGTCTGTCAAAGATGATTTGTGTTTTATTTAATGTTAGTTGAACCTGTCATCTCCCAACACTACATATTGTTTGTATCAGTGCACCAAACCTTCCTTGTTTTATAATACATCATGCAGATTCTTTTGTCCTGAGTGATTTTTCCAGTGTGAAAAACACAGACTTTGTCTTAATGCTGTTGTGATTTTACAGCAACACAAAACCAATGGAACTGCTTCATCTGTATCATCCTCCCCTTCAGTTTTATGATAGTGTAGCACATCTATTAGAAAGAAATTTTATCTATCTGCTCTAGCATTGTCATTCTTGGTACTATAAAGGAATGTGGTGCAGGCCCCACAGAAAGAATACCCTAGCCAGATTCAGAATCCCTACAATCATTACTATTCACCCTGCTGCTGTGTGCCCCCCTGGAATTTTAAACACAGGCACTGCAGAGGCTCATTGGGAACAAGTGAAGCTGTTCAAGTGCTGATTATTCTGGCAGAGCCTGAGCAAATCAGTTAATAATTAGGTGTGAAATTAATGTACACCTTCTGTTTTCCTTAGTAGATTTCCCATGTTGTTAATTTGCTTCTGCAGCACCAAGGGACAAAATACATTTAAAGAACATATGTGGGAATGAGCTAAAAGTGTCCCCAGGTGAACCTTGTTACATTTCTTCTCTAAATTTTAGTATTGCATAGAGCTTTGTGTGAACTCTTCAAAATATCTCCATAAATCCTAACTACATATAGTGCCTGTTTGAGCAAGATCTAATTGACTGATGAGAAAAAAAATATTACTTTGTCTTCATGTTGCATTATATTAAATATATGCATAGTATATTATTTCATTATGCCTAATCCTGTATGTTTGCATTTCAAATGTGATATTTGAGGGTGTTTATGTAGAATGTGCTAGCTAAGAATTTTGGGACATCACATTAGACCTGCAATGTGGTGCCTAATGTAGTAATGTGCTGTTGGAGGGGGTTTGTATATTTCTGTGTGTTAAGAAGAGTGTTTTACTCAGAGTTGGGTTTTTTTTATTCTTTACTATGAGAAATATATAAATGAAGTAGAGCTGAAAGCCTCTGTAGGAGCTTGTAATTACAGACTGCACCAAAATACAGAATGAACATCATCCATGTTTCATTGAAATTACAACTTTCAGTCACCCATAAAATGTAGAGTGTGGGACGCAAGATAAAGTTTGAATCTCTGCTCCTCTTAAAAGGTGAGGTTAGAGACTTTTTGCTCTAACATTTTTGGGCCTTTCACTATATTTAAATATCGTGTTAACTCAGTCTGTGACTTTTGTTTTCTGTAGCCTCTATGACTTTTTTAGACCACTCCAGTTTACTGAACAGGGATGAAAATATCTGTAGCACAAGGGCAAACACATAACTGTGAAAGCTTCTGTGGTAGTGAGTAAAAGCAAGTGTCTTGAGAAGTTTAAGAAGCACACTTTGCTGCAGCAGGATGGGGACATAAGAAAATGAAAGGTTCTTTCCCTTTTTGTAGAACAGACTGGTACAGGAGATCAGCAAGTGTTCAAGAGATTGATTTGTAGCCTATTTTGAATTTTGTTATATTCGGGTGTCTCACTTCAGTTGGAGGTAAGAATACCATTTTGGTCAACTAGGAACATTGCAAGATGACATGTTTTGACAAACTCTAGCAGTGTTTGAAGTAGCTCATATATAATGTGGGTAATTTCCCAAACTGTTCTTAATGCATATGTTAAGCAAACAATCAGAACAAAATTGAGCTAACCCATCAGGTTCAGTTTAGCCTTCTTGTTTATTGTAGTGGTATACCAAAAGGTAGCACTTTCCTTTTGGATGCTATTTACCATCAAAAAATCTAGAAATAAACTGATGGGTAAATAGTTAGGCTACTTGTACACTGTGGAAAGAATATATGCCAACATTTTGGTTTACAAAGGATAGTATTTGCATATAAATCCAAAGAACTGTTTAAGCAAAAAATTTTAAAAGCCTGATTCATCAAAAATCAGTTACAAAAATACATTAGGATTAAATAGAATCTAAATGTTATGGCTGGACTTAAGTGGTTTGATTATACTTTTAAATATCTGGCATTGAGTTTTCATGGTCCTAATAAACTGAATATCTATTTCCTCCAAAAAATTGTTTCTACTGTTTATCTCATTTGAATAAATGTTAGTGCTTGGACTGGCTGGCAGGGGAAGAAAGGCAAAACCCTTCCACTCAAGTCACTGCTGATGAAAGCTCTGAGAAGCACCTGTCATCTGAACCATGACCCATGCCTGGGTGAGGAGCTGTCTTCATCAATAGTTAAAGGTGGTCTGCTCACCATCTCCCAGGACGGAGAATTTTAAAGCTCTCTTAGTGCAGTCTTAGCTTAAAATATTTTTAATATAAGCTTATTGTTGTTATGCATTTCATCAGTTTTCTGATGTGGGTGTTCTGTTTCTTCCCCATCTCTTCTCATAATCCCTTTCTAAGGCCACCCATTCTGCTTCATACATGCTCATGAGTAATAGAGGACCATTTTTACCATGCTCATGGCTAATAATCTTTTTGGATTATGTGTCTTTCTCTTTAAACATAAAGTGTTTTTCTGAGCTAAAACCTTTTCTTCAGTGTTAACTTATGAATGCAAGCAACTTGCATTGGTCTGTGATTTCCATTCTCTCTTTTTCTCATTACTAGCAAACTAGCTTCTTGCTCCAATGCAAAAGCTTTCCTCTTTGTCTTCTTTACTCTTTTGCTTTCAGTTTTGCTGGAACTTGCAATAGGAATAGGAAAGTGTGAGAGGTGCTTGGAGGACGTTGAATCCTTGCAGCTCTAATCAGAGCTCCATGAAGGGGCTGCCAACTGTGTTATTAATTTCCCTCTGCTGTTCCAGTTCTTCTTCATCACTCTTCTTTGACCTGGCTTCCTTGGATCATCTCTCTTCCCTTCCCTATCAATTTCTCCAAGAGGTACATAGCCCAAAGTTCCTATTCTCCTTTACGCCTCCATTATTATCCTGCCTGCCCTACTCTTTTACTGTTCTTTTCTTTTTTTTTTTTTTTTTTTTTTTTTTTTTTTTTTTTTTTTTTTTTCTTTCCCCTTGTTAGGCATAGAAAGGTCAGGATCTTGTCCTCTGGGCTTTCTTGCTTTCTTGAACTTTGGGTGCTAGCCATAAGTTCCTTTCACTATGGCAGTTTGACAGAGTCTATTTAAGACCATGGAAAGACTCCAATAATTTCAGGGAGGTTTTGGTACTGGCCGTGAGACTGCAGCCATGTTAGTCTGAATTTCTTTCTGTAGCAACCTTATCCAGGAATCCAGGACAATGCCATGGCTCTCCCTCATTCTCCAAAACACTTGTTCACTGTTATAGTCAGTGGTAACTACAGCAGCAGTGAGAAAATCTTTCTTGTTTCTTGAGGTATTGGAAATATTACTTTTTCAGTGATAGCAATATTATGAATTCTTGCTCCCTCTCCACAAAAAAACTTTTTTTAAAAAAAGAAAGTGGTCAACTGATTTTTATAATACATCTGCACTATTACAATGATGCATCATGCACCAAATATTCTTATGGTATGCGATTTCCTTCATTTTTCATAAAGAAAACAAGAAAATGTGTATTTCTAATTTTTCCTGATACTTACCCTGTTGTTTCAAGTTTTACTTCATATCATATTTAAGTTAACATTTTTAAAGAAATATCTTTTGTTGCTCTTCAGCTGACCCCTTGCTAAGTTTGAGGTATTCAACACTTTTAATTGTCCCTTATAATGAGTCCCAACATTCTGACCATTTCTGTTACTCTTCACTGAACTTCTTAATTTAATAAAGTTTTTCTACTTCTTGAAAGTAGTTTAAAAATTGTCGACATCTTAGCCGACAGTCTAAGAATAGTCTTGTTCAGATTTCAATATTTGACTGGTAAATTAGTTTAACAGGGTGGACATGATGTATTAATATTTTTTAATGAGCAATTGAAGAAATTACTTCACATATCTTGGAACTCCTAATTTTCTTCTTCACACATATATCCTAATTATGCATACTCAAGTATTCGTGAGTTCTGGGCTTAAGTTACACAAGATCTTTCCTCTGTAATTTCTTTTTCTTTTTTGACAGTTATTTTTGACCTCAAGATACAATTTTCCAGCCTTTAAGAATAAATCAGAATATTCTCTGGAGTCCTTTATTTTTTTCTGATGACTAGAATTTCATGTGTTTTTAAATCCTTGGGGTTTATGTGCTGGATTTGTGCTTAAAGTTACGTCAAATTAAGAAAGTACAAAATCTATGCAACCTGATCCACAAATTGCATTCTGTTGGTTGATATTTTTAACAATTTCCTCATTTTACTCTGATTTCTCAACTGTAGGGTTTTTTTTCTAGTTTCTTATCTCTGCCAGCTTAGATGTTCAAAGTAATTTAGTTTATTACAAAAAATCAGTGTGATCCTTCATCATGGAGAAAAAGAGGTCACTGCAATATTGATAATTTCTCTATTTTAGGCAGCCAAAGAATCATAGTGTGAGGCAGATAAGCCATTTGTTCAGTGCTGACTATGAATTGGAGCCACAACAAAAGGCAATTGTTCATGTCAAAACCAAATCCTCAAACAATTTATCAAATGTGGTTCAGAATCCAGAATTGTAAACAGGATGAGATAAAGGAGATAATAAAACGTTTTGGAGATCTCTGATGTTATCTTGTTTAGGCAAGCAAATGGTAAATTGTCCCATCTGTTTCTACATTTCAGGGTTGGATAGAACTTCTGAATTAAAAAAAAAAAAAAGAAAAAAAAAGAAATCCACAACAGAAAACCCCAACAAAACACTCCCCTTTCCAAACAAAACAAAACAAAACAAAACAAAAAAAAAAACAAAACCTAAACAAAAAAATCCAGCAAGGCACACTAATTAATAATGTCCAAATGCTAACAAAAAGTAGTAGATGGGGGTCATAGAATAATAGAACAGCCTAAGTTGGAAAAGATAGGCAGTTCATCTGTTTCAAACTTTCATTTGAAAGGGAGCCCTAATGATGTTATCTGGCACCCTCTCCAGTGGTATCTTAAAAACCTGCGACAATGGAGACTATAACACAACTGAGAGATCGTTCCAATGCCTGATTGTTCTCACTGTGAAAAGATTATTTCTTATATCACAGTGAAACCTGTCCTAATGGAGCTTGAGCCCATTGTCCCTTGTTTGCTCCATATGTGTCCTTGTGAAGTGAACTTTTGTGTGTTTTTTTAACTGCCCTTTAAGTACTAGAAAATTGTGATGAGGTCACATGAGTCTTTTCTCATGAGAGAAAAGGCCTAATTCCTTCAGTTTTCCTTGTAAGTCCAGTTTTCCAGCCACTGAATCATCTTCATGACCCTCATTTAGATCCACTCTCGCCTGTGCATGTCTTTTTATGAATTGTGGAGTTAAAAGCTGGACACAGCTCTTCAAGCATCTTTGTTGGCTAATACCTCTGCAGATGGCCTTCTGAGATATAATTACAGAGTTGCACTCCTTTTTGCTATCTTGAAACTCAGCTAAATACTGGCTTTTATACACTTTGCATTTAATAGCATTATTGCAAATTTTTCTACAAGACTCATTATATATATATATGTATATATATATATATATATATATGGGTGGGTGGGTGGGTGTGTATAATTTGCAGAAGGATTTTGACAGGAGGAGTAGTTATAGTTGATGAAATGTTTTTTCTTTGTCCTGTTAAATTCTGGTAAGTTTCTGCTGAGGTGTAAATGCCTTATACTGCCACTGGCCTTCTTTAACACATGGACCACAAGGATAGACTATGATAGCAAACTGAAATATTCACAGTCTGTGAAACTCTGTGGCTGGGCTAATTCAGAAGCCAAGGCAAAAAAAACAGTTATTGTTTCTAATGGAATCAATACGCAATGCCAAGTCATACAACTAAGACTGGAATTAGATCTATCTCCAAGTCTGCTGCAGTGCCCCCAAATTTGTATGTTTCCCTGAAGTATGATATATAGAGCAAGAGCAGGGAGAAGAAAAGCTGAATTCTTGCTAATTGTCTGCCAGACAAACCAGGCAATTGTGATCCCCATTTTGTCATAATAAACGATGTGTATGGAGAAGGGAAGGAAAGAAATAAAGCTATGGAAAAATTGTTTTGGGCAGTGACACATAACCTAGAAGTGTCTCAGAACTTATCAACTAGATCTATGTTGATGATTCTTCCCTTTCACTGTAGCCAGGACCCTCAGTCTTGAAGACACCATCTTAAAATGAAGTTCAGTTATCAATTAAATGTTGTATCCACTCGGAAGGTTTCAAATCCGATAGTAGAGAAGGACATTGGACAAGAAGACAATACAATCTATTTTACATGGAACTTGGAACAATTTCTGCTAGAGTAGTCTCCAGAATGTTGATCCCAGGAAAGACCATGGAACAAGTCCTCTTAAAGAGCATTTTGGGACAGGTAAAGAAGGAAGCTATTGTCAACAGATGGCATGGATTTTCCAGGTAGTGATCAATCATACCTTACCAAACTGACAGCAGTGGATGTCATGTACCTTGACTTCAGCAAGGCTTCCAACAGACCCTCCTTCAAAATTCGTGGAACTAAGTTGAGTCATTACACTGTGAACAGGCATACAGATATTTGGTTAAAGAGCAGTTGGATGGTTGGGCTCCAAGGACAGAGAATAGTTAGAGGATTGTGTTTACCTGGGGGCTGGTGGCAGTGAAGTGCCACCAGTGCATCTGCCCAGGGACCTGTTCTGTTTGACATCACAGGAGCACCCAGTCTGAGCCCAGCACTGAGCCTCCTGTAGCAGGGCTGCAGCTAGGACCTCCCAAGCATTTTAACATATAACCTTTGTACAACTGTCAGTGTCTGCATTCTGTAAAGGATATATTTAGAAATTATATTGGTTTATTTTTTGGGGTTTTTTTCCCCCTTCTGAAGAACTGTTCTTTCCATGTAAGTAACTTTTTAGATTGCTTACAGTAGGAACCAGGCACAACTGAGCTCTGTCGAGGTTGAACTATGTTACTTACATCTGAAAATTTAATCTAGTGTACTCTAGAGGGTTCTTAAAAATGAGGATTTGATTTTAAATGTCAGAGAAAAAGAAAACAAAATCAAAGAAGTAGGAATAAATCTATTTACTAATAAAAAAAAATAAATTGCTAAGTGGCAACCCTACTTACTAGAATTTGAATTTGTTTGCCAGAATGAACACTGAGTCAGAAGAAGTCATTGTGAAACCAGATGAACACAAAAAGCCAAATTCAGCACTGTGTATTCACACAGCTATCATTTACTGGGAACAGCATTGGCGCAGAGCATGGAAATGAATAAGCTTTTGCCAAGAAAAGAAAAACTGAGACAAATTTCAGAAACCACATCATAGGAACATTTCCCCATTGTGCCTGTGGTTGTGGTCTGGTGGTCTGCTGAAGTGGGGGAGAAGAGAAAAGCGTGAAATCAGACAGAAAAATGTGTCTGCGGGCACCAAGCAGCAATAGGGTGGGAGCATACTTGCAAGGTGCCTCAATGACTAACACCTTCTCAAAAAGCTGAAGCTGCATTTAAAAACAAAGTTTACTAATTCCTTACAGACATTTGAAGAATTGTGGATGGATATGCTTTGTAAAAGTGATACTCTGCTTGTTGAATCCTAGATGTTTTCCTCCTGATGAGGCATTTTGCTTTACTGTTTTTCCTTTTCCACATGTGACATTTGATAACTTGTGTTGCAGGAAGTCAATCAATAGAACTGTTTTCACTACATTACTGAAGGTTGCTTTAAATTGTTTTATTAACAGTCAGGAAAATTAAAGTAATTTTACATGAAAATATAGCTTACTGTGTGGTCAATTAAGAGTTACTTGAAGTGTTTTGAAGATTATTGGACTGAATTAGGCTGTACAAAGTTGGAGTGGCCAAAAAACCACAGTCTAAATTTTCCTAGATCTTCATGAAAAATACTAAACTTAAAGCAGTTATTTAGCTAATGAATATTCGAGTCAGATTTGTAGGGAACGGTGGAGAATAGTTTTGAGAGAAATTCTTATTCTTTAGAATTAGTAAATTACTACTAGACAAGTCAATGTCCTATCTTTTTTCCCCTAGGCTGCAAAATCTCTTCCAGTCATTTTCAGTGGGACCAAATAGTTGTAAAGAATTCTGCTCTCAGTGCTCCTGAGCAGACTTTCAGATAGCACTTAACAAGTCTAATGGACCTGAGGAGATGGTGCTGCAGTGTTAGCAGCTGCCTTTCAGTCCAATCAATTGGTTCCTTGCTATTTTTTTCAATGGGGAAAAGCCCAGAGTCAGCAATGTGAGTTTTAAGCTGTGGAACTTTATTATTTACTCGAAGGATAAATGAAGCCATTCACAATCTAAATCCTGTGTGCTCTCTTGATGCAAGGTGCCTGCAATAGGAAGCTGGTCCCAGGAGACCAGAATAGGATCTCTGCCCACCCAGCAGGGCTGGAGCATTTCTCCTTTGGTAATGAGCTCTAGCAAAGTGCACAAAGTACAGGAAACATCATACAGTCTGTATACCAGTGCCTGTGGCCACTGATCTAGCTGTGAATAGAAGTCATTAGGTCTACACTGATTATGCATGTACTGAGTAGGAGATTACCAGCAAGAGCAACAGCAGTTTTATCTAGTAACATAATGACACAATGGTGGCTGAAATACTTAAGAATAAATAGATGTTTACATTGCTTTAGGCTTTTGCTTCAGAACAGCACCATAGTGCCTCATATTCCTAGTCACACACAATATGAGTGTATGGGAAACATTTTAATTTTCCATTATACGCGTCAGAAATAATGCTTACATCCCTAATGTATAACAATATAACTTTCCCTGCCACTGACCATTCAGCCTGTGTCTAACTAGTCCAAAGGACAGAAACCCACAGTCCTCTGAAGAAAGCAAGCAGGCTGCTGTACAGGGTCCAGAGCCATATGAACCTCTGACAGATCACAGAGACTGAACATTTGAGCTGGCCATAAAGTTCCCACTCTTTCCACCAGGGAGTGCAATGTTTGGCCAGTGCTGCATAATTGTTAAACACTGGCCATACACCTTAAAGAAAAATGTGAAAAATTGATGGGGCTGTGTGTTTGCTTTAAAACCATTAGCATATTTGGCTATGTTATATTTAATAAAATGACATGAGAAAAAATTCTTTTTCTTTTCTAATTAAAAAAAATGTATAGATACTGTAGTTATGATTTGGTCTGTTCCAACACAGATACTTGATAATGTTTTCCACTCTTCCCTGATTTTTGCATTGTGCTTATAGATAAGATTTCCTCTTAATTCTGAGGTTTTGTATTGTTTAGTACAATTATAACATTTCAGGACCGCTCAGCCATTACTGCACTCTGAGCATGTCTTTTGAGGGCAAGAGAAAAAAAATTAATTATATCTACTTAGTAATTTCTCAATGCATTTTATTACAAGACTGGATACAAAGAAAACAGAATCTATGTGTTGAGTGGCAGGAAAGAAGTGGTTACATCAATGATAAAGGAAAGACTGAGAGGCTAGAGATGTGTGCTTGAATTGAGAGGTTATTTCTACCACATGGATTTTGCACTGGTTGCTGGAGGCTTGAAAAAAAACACCATCAGAATTTGGTTATTTAAAGTTATAGTGGCTGCTCCCTTAATGCAACAAAACACACTGGGGTTCTTGTGTTGATTTTGATCACTGTGTAAATGACTTGATTAACTTCAGTGGATATGAAGGTTTCCCTAGGTGGAGAGAGGAAATGGCCATTCAGAGCTCCGAGTGCTTACTCAGAGTTCCCTCAAGAGCTTATTCATAGTGACACACTGTGAGGATGTTAAAAAGTGTAGATGAGGGTTTTCAGAAAATATAGTTGATTTTTGGGGTGTTTAAGTATATTTCAGGAAACTTTGGTGGGGCATGCTTTTTAGGAAATGCTCCTTTGTGTCTCCTTTGCACACATCACTGCCAGCTACTGCTGAAAATCTGTCTACCTTCTTACATCAGTTCTAGGTGATGGGAGAAGCCTCCCAAAACTAATCTAAAGAGCCACTTTAGCATCAGAAGAAAGAATATCCTCTATAAATAAAGCATTCCAACTTCTGTTTGTGCACCCTTCCTTTCCATCTAATCTGTTCTGTGAGTGTGCCAGTTTGTCTTGTGGTGTTTGTCCATAATAGCAGGAAATCGAAATTTGAAATTTCTTTTTGAGAAAGCTGCGTAAAGAGTTTGCATTCTTCCAGTTCAACTACTTTTGGAAATAAATTTTCAGTATAAGGATGACAGAAAGCAGTAAAACCTGCAGCCTCTTACAGGCTCAGAGCAGATATTTTTGGCTGGAATAGGAGCTAGGATTTTGCAGAAAGAGAGAAGGACTAGCATGAGGGACCAGGAGCAAAAGAGAAAAAGGTTTGAGGAAACTACAATGAAAGAGGTAAGTTGAAGGGAGAGTCACAATGGAATTAAAGTTGGTATTAGAAATATATAATGACATTACATTCCCAGTAGTGAAAAGCTTTGAGCCTGCTGATAGAATAAACTCAGTGCTTGATGCCATCTGCTCTTGCTATAAGCTGTCCATAGATTAGCATGGTCTGTTGCAGAGCTGCATGAATCAGAGAAGGAAATGACTTGTCATAGCAACTTTACAAGAGTCCTTAATGGTCTCGTGTAGATCTACTGCATGCAAGTGTGTGACTGACCCAGTAGTGATCTGAGAACATTGCAAAATCTTATCTGATAATCACAGATCCTGTTTGTGCCTGCAGGCAACATACTCGATTTAGAGCCAAAGCTGAAAGCCTTTCAAAACTTGGCTCATAAGATCATACCCTCTGTCCTAAAGTCTGTCAAGGAATTTTCTTCTACAATATACTCCAGCAGAGTTTTCTAGTGCATGCGTGCTTGTTTTGCTTTCTTTTTGATGTGGTAGCTTTTGTGAGAGTTCAGATAATCAGATTTGCATTTTGATTAGCCAGTCTCACTGCTACTGTTTTGAAAATAACTCTCAGTATAGTTTTTATACTCCAATTCATTATCACAGTATCTGGTCATCTTTCAGCTAAAAAATAACAGCAAAGAAGTTCCTGAATTAATACAGAGTCCCTGGCAGTTTCTTTTCTTTAGCATCTTTCTTTATCAGTCTCTGGTTTGCCAATATTTTTTTCTTCAGATTCCTGCAGCACAGGTTTGTGGGTGGGATGGATTAATATTTGTTAGTACAAAGCAATGTGGTCCTTACATGAAACATGGAATCTTTTCTGTTTAAGGTTTTGCTGTGTTTCCTAAAAAAATGAGGTTATAATACTTCCTAATTTTTTTTCTTTCACCATAACTGGATTCCTCCAGTGAGGAATTCTTTGTCTCCACTCACAAATTTTGTCCTGCACTTTCCAGCTTGGCACTGCTATAAAGCTTTCTCCATAGTAGATATTTTACCCTGTAAATGTTTGCATGCATCTCTCTTCAAAAATGTCACACTGTTAGTATTGACATTTTTCAATTTAATATTTTCCCATTACTTTCTCAACCTTCAAAGTCCTTTAATTTACACTTTAACTCTGAACACTCACTAATTTGCATTCTTCTTGTACTATTATTATTATTATTATTATTATTATTATTATTATTATTATTATTATTATGAAGTATCCTGCTGGGTAAATCTGAAGTAATTTACAACTGCAAATCTCAAGCCATATAAGGGAAGAACACTTAATTTGTTTCAAGTATTTACATTAATGAAAATTATTCAGTGGAATTGGATTATAAACCAGTTAGTTTATAAAATAATGAAATCAGTTATTTTAGATTATTCCAAGAGCCTAAGAATAACAAACAAGGCAAAAATAAATTCTTTAACTGAGAGACTGCTAACTAGAAGAATAAACAAAAGAAAATCAAAAGGACTTAATGGCATAGTGGTAAATGGAGAGAAGGCATGCAGACAATCTAAAATGATTTGATTTCTCTCCCTGTTTTTGCTTATTTTATACCAACAAGTTAGTCCATTGGAAGTCATGTTCCATTTATAATATTCTAAGTGATGGGAGAATCTGTCTAAATTACTTTCAAAATCTCTGTAAGTACCAATCACCTAAATGGGAGCCAAAGGAAACAGAAACTGAATTAGCTAAGGTGAGGTCCATGTTATGACATGGAGTCATAGACTTCGTGCTAAAGTTCTTTTCTGCCTGGCCTCCTTTGGAATGCAACAGTTTACCCTGTTTCCCTGACAGACTGCAAGTGACAGAAGTGCTCCAGTGTTCAGGGGCTCTTGCAGCACCTGCCAGCCTTTGCTTCAGCTCTGTCTGCACATGGGTCATTACTTTCCACGTCATCAGTGCTGAGAATGAAAGTACAAATGACAATTGATTAAAACATTCTGTTTAGTGAGCTCAAAGGAATCTCATAAAGTTGTTTCTGTCAGTATCTGGCGGAGCAGCAGTGGCATGTGGGCAAGTGTTGATCTGTTGGCTATGTGAACCACCCTGCTGCGCAGAACTGGGACATGCAAAGCCATCTTACTTGATATTTGTGAGTTTTCATTGCAATGAGGACTGTAAAGTACCCTGCAATTGGAGGGAACATGATTTGGAACAGCATAAAAATAACAATGGGAAAACAATCCATCTGTTAACAAAATCTGGTTTTTATTGTAGGGCAATTCACATGAAAATTCCTGGGTTAAGTGTGGCCTTCTTTTGCTATATTACAATACATGGTTGTGGGTAATTGTTTTGAAACCTTTTGTGGGACAATAAGCATCAGATTCAGTTATCTATAAATGCAATTTAGTTTGAGATATTCTTGGGCCCAGTGTGTGGTACCCAGATGCTCCAGAACGGTGTGGGCATCCTGTTTGTCCTCTGTCACATCTGCCAGATGTATGCACGTCTGAAATGCCCTAAGGCATCCCAAATGGCACTAGGTGTCTCTTTGAGTCTGCTGAATCAATCCTTCAGTTTAAGCTCACTTTCAGGTGAAAGTTCCTACTAATATAGGAACAAACTTTAGTTGAACTTAGAGGAAAGTCTTGTCAAAGGGCTGAGCATCTCCTGTATTTCTGTTCTGTCTTTTTCACAGTCCCCTGAATATCCTAAGTGCACCAAATGGCCCCAGTCACCTGTAAATATAGGCAGTCTCACTATGTGCAATTCACGCAACTAGATTTTATCCTTAACATCTGCTTACTTTCTGTTTAGGTCCCTACATCCTGTGTGTGAAACCACACCTGTCACTGAAGTGTAGTTCAACCTATTTGCTTTTCACTCATCCCCTTTAACTCTGAGGCACTTAATGTGTGTGGGATCAGAGTGGTGAATACAGCAATTAAACAAATGGAAATGAAAGACAATTCCTTCTCTTTATTTTATCAATAACATATATCAGCTTATGATTTGTGATGGGAGGATCAATTTAGCCATGGCAGTGTCTTATTTTATCTTACTTTTTAACACAGAAAAGACCCCTGCTGTCATACAATTTTTTCTCTTCAAGTTACATCTCAGTTAGAATCTGCTATTCTTATCAATTTTGACTTTTCCCAGTAAACTCAGGTTAGAACCCATATTTTTTGTTTTCCAGGAACAAAACAAAACGAAACAAAAACCCCATAAAAACAGCAAAAAAAGAGCTAGTTTTCTGTATCAGGAAAATACTTCTTCGTCAGTGACAGGAGAAAGAGGCATGGATGTTTGGCATATTAGCATCTGACTGTAGTTATATTTTAAAATAAAATGCATAAGGTAGAAATGTGATACTTGACAGATTCCTACTAGAAAAACATATTTCAAAGCTGCACAGTTCAAATCATCTTGAAGAATTCTTTACCCATTCCCAGGACAAACTCCAGTTCAGAGCCCATCAAAAAGGTGTGAGTTTTACAGCAGGAACACAGAACTTAGTTCCAAGGCCCTCAAAGACAAATGGAGCCAGAACTTTAAAATGTGTCTTTAGAAACAATTTTACAATATTGTAGTGACAAGTTAGAAACTGATTTCATTCCGTGTTTTACTGAGGCAAGTTTGATTGACCAATGAGCTACTCATACTTGAATAACCGGGTATCATGCTCCTTCCATTGAGGTTCCTGAGCTGTGTTATGGGTGGTCCACAAGAGGTATCTCATAAGAAAAAATCCATGCCCTGTGGATGTCAGAAGAGGTAGGATTAGCAGGAAGGGTTAATGGTGGCTGGAAGGATCAGACAAGCAGATGGATATCTCTGATACAAAATCATAGTGCTTGGGTGGCAAATTCCTTCAGTGCAGCTCCCTCTTATGAAAATTCCTGGGTCCAGATAGAAATTTATACTCTTCATGATGGCAAATTATCAAAAAGATAAAGAAACTATTTTTTGTAAAGAAATATTATCTTATCTGTCAGCTTTTCCCACCCTTTTGCTCCTAATTCGTTCTTCCTCACAAAGATTGCCAGCCTTTCTCACCAAAGCAGTCTCTTGTCTTGGAAGTCATCCCACAGAAACTCTGTAGGGGTTCCTGGGCTGGAAGTTCTTATTAATTTCACTAAAAGCATCTGAAAGATGAAGGGTGCTTGTGGAACAGGCTGCATCTCCACAACGATCATTGAGACAGCAGCATATGGAGCAATTTGACTGTGACATTAAAATCATGCACCCTGGGCTCTCAGGCAGGTGACACTGCTAGACTGATATTGCCCAGCTTCTGACAATTTTCCAGTTTGTGCAACTGCTGAGAACATTTGGGCCTTAATGTTTCTGTTCTTGGTGAGCCTTCCTCTTGCTTTCTCCTATGTAAACGCACACAGACCACAGCCTGCCTCTGCTGAGCACATTGAACATTAAAATAACAGATTTGTTTTCAGACCAAGAAATTAATGGATTCAACTCTAAATTATTGAATAGCTGTGTTGTCTTTTAACAAATCTGAAGCTATTGCCAGTTCTGTAATCTACTACTTTGATACTGGTAAAGATTTTATTTGTGAGTGCATTCAGCTATATCTGTAGGAGAGTCTGAAGGCTCCACTTGCTCCTTCCTGATTATACTGAACATTTTACAGGTATGGAAGTATTGCCTTTAGTTGGCTACAATAATTTAGGTAGAAAGGTAAGTGCTGCCAATTTCACTGCTAATTAAACAGAATTTTTACAGCAGCAAAAAGTGATATATCCTTCTTTTCCAAATATGGGTTCAGTCCAATCTGTCTTTTTAATTGCGCTGCAACAGATTATTACATTATTCGAATAAATAATAGAAGAAAACTTCAACTAAAATTCTGATGAAGGAGGAAATGCCTTGTATAAAAATGGCTTTATATAATTTTGTTCTGTATTCCAACAAATATACCTCCCTCAATATCCTTGCTTCACTATGACAGAATTGTTCACATTAATAGCTAGCTATTTGTGTCTCAGTATGAATAATTATTTAAAACATTGATAAAATTGCTATTGTGTTTTTAAATGGATAGACCATGAATAAGCTACATTGCCCTGCAGCATTATTTAATAATTCAGGAAATTCAAATATTCAGAATTTTAGCAATTGAACTTCAAAATTAAAAACATGTATGAACCAGCCAGTTCAAGACAGAAAGAAAATTCAAGTCTTTGGCAAATTATGCTTTGGATGGAAGAACACTATGTAACAGATATTGAATGCTAATCCTTCAATAGCCAGGCTATTTTGGAAACCACCTGACAGGAATTCATATACCTGTGTTTGTGTTTACAATTGGAGGAAAAGTTGAGGGTAAAGCAACCAAATCCTAGAACTACATAGAGAATCATGGCTAGAAAAAACCCTGTCTCCACAAAAATTGGAGTTTTGATCTCAGAAAGTGGGAAAAAAAAATGAACTGTTGGTATTAAAATATTGGAATAAGATATGAACCTGTTGATCATTTGGCACACATTAGTGCACTCACCTGAGCAAAAGCTCTGCCTTGGAAGCAATCACTGGTTCACAATCTGGAGCATGGGAAGGGCTAACCTACAGAAGAAATTATATCAGGGATAACTGTAAGACTTGTGGACCTTCAGCTTTGGGAGGAGGCACTGAGACTTGCAGACTGGAGTATTGTTCCCTCTTTAGTAATTACAGTTCCCAAATGATTATCTTACTCATCTTTCACCTCCAAATAAAAGTTTGCACCTGCTTACAAAATGTCAATTATTTTGATTTTTCAAATTGTGAGTTTTAAGGCTGGCTTTCCATCCCAGATACTGTAAATACAATAGCTACCACAGAAGTTTTACGTTGAAAAAAACGTCTTTTAATATAGCCTCTTTCATAGCCATGTCTTCCTTCAGTACATTGCCAGAGGGGGTATGTGTCAAATATAACCCTGATTGATAGAAAGAGAATAGTTTCCAAAAACTGGTGAAAAAAGGTGACCAAATGAGTTAGAGTAAGATCTAGCAAAACCACTAATGGTGCAGCACTGCATGTGTACATTCCATAACTTTGCACAAAATTCATAATGGAGGTATACTTCTTATTGAGTCTATCCAAACATTAAATCTCACATAACTGAGATACCTTTTGAAATTATCTTTCACATACACCTGTACAACTGAGATAATTTATATTTCCTACATCTATCCATTATTTGCTCCATCCTGAGCCATGATTTAAAGCCCAGGTTATTTCAGTACTTAATCTGATTTTGAGAACTTCGTTAATCCAGAAAAGTTTTTAATTCTGAGCAGTGGACACTCAGAGCAAGTAGAAAACAAGGTAAAAAAACAAACAAACAAAAGCCAGAACTGAAAAGACAAACTGAAAATCTATGTCCATGTAATGATCACAATAAAACAAATGCCTCAATATGGTTGTTTCAAGAGCAAATAAGATTACATTTTTGGAAGTATAACCCATATTGAAGCATTAATCACATCACTATTTCTTTTGTGCCATTGCTATTTTTGTACAGACCTACCTGCATTTTTCTCCCATAAAAAACCTTCAACTTCTGAAGGATGCACCATCATTAAGAGCAACTCCATGTTGAGATTTCCTTCCAGCTATTGGAAATTCTAAAATATATTTTCTAAAGAGATAGCAGTTTACTAGAAATATCTGTAGTAATATTGAATAAGTTTGTGCATATCCATCCTGCACAGCATGGCTTTCAGTAAGTAGTTTTCATCTCTGTGTGCTATGCTTCTTTTTCAGGTAGTTTTGTCTTCTGTGATTTGATGTTTAAAAAACACCCATGCCTTTGGTGATATCTCTTTGTACTGTTCACTTCATTGAGAGTGATCTTTGAAGCCTTCAAACAAGACACAAGTAGAGGATGTCTTTCATTTTCCTATGACTATATGTCAGATCTCCCCAATAAAAGGAGAAGACCTCAATTGTTGAAATGCAAAATCAGAAGATGTAGAGCTGAGAGTGGCTTTCATTATGTATTCTCACCTATGGTTTTGCTGTTGCAAAATTTTTGTCTTTTGAGGATTTGTGTCCAAGTTAGTTATAAACAACTCAGGCCATAAAAAGACTGAGAACAAGATGAAGTTTCCATTTCCTGGCAAGTGGAAAACATTTTCCTTCATTCAAGAGATTCTTTCTACCTCTCATTTTCACTAACTGTATTTTCTCCCCTTCTCTGCAAAAAGCCTAATAATCAGGTAAACAAGAAAATCCCAAACTTTACCACTATCCTTCATTTCTATTTGTATTACTGGTTTGGGGTTTAGATTGCACTGTTTTGCCTACTATCTTATGCTGTATTCTACATTTCCTTCACAATATTCATACAGGATAAGTTATCAGGTTTTTTTTTTTGGTTTTTTTTTTTTTCTGAAAATCAAATATTAGAAACAAATTAATATGGGTGTCTTTTTTTAGGGGTGAACAAGCAGAGCACACATTCTGGAAGGTCCTTTCTGGGTTTAAGAAGTCAATCAATGTAACAACCACAAACTGTAGTTTACAAATAACTCATGCTGGAAATAAAGAGTTGGAATTAGGTGTTGCAGGAGTGTTTCCAAGACATTCCTACAATACATTAATGTAAATATTTAAATGGATAGTGTTTAGCAATGGATACTTTTGCAGTTATCAAACTGGAAATATGTAAATATCTAAATGAATTGCCTAAATTAATTAGATATTCTATTTACTATGTTTATAATGTACTATTTCATGACCACTACAACAACTTAAGACTAATGGAAGTGTTAACTTTTTTGTGGAAATCTTGACTTTTTGTTAATTTATTTACTGCAACATTAACTTGTATCTACAGTACAAGTGGAGTGCCTCCTGTGCTTTGATTCTCCTATAAAGAGCAATAAGAAAACATTTAAACTCCTGCAGCTTACATCCACCAGTGACTCCACATATTACCTAAGGTTACTTACCTTAGGGCTTAGTTTGGTTTTTTTCTCCCAAATGCATTCAGTGCACTTTCTAGAAGTGACATCAGATGGGAACATGTCCTCAAGTATCATTACCAGTTGACATTTTTTATATTAACTTACTGTAAAGGAATTTCAATGCTTCTAGAGATAATTAGATCTCAAGTGATCCAAGTACTCTTTTTTTTCTGCAGGTAAACATTATCTCCAGAGAAGAACACTATGACCTGACATACAATCTCTAAAATGGAAATTGTTGTTAAAACAATTGCTCTATCATATTTCCCAGAAGAAATTGACCAAATCAATTACAAGTGATCACTCACTTTCTGTGCAACTGACACTTTTAATGAAAAATGTTTGTGTTGTAGGTTTATTGACAAAAGTATGCAACATATTGTTCCCAGAAGAACCAGAACATTTTAATAGAGTAATATGAATGACAGGAAATAAGCAAAAAAGAATTAATGACAATTAATTAGTTGTACTAATAGACCTTGAAAACACTGGGATACTAGCCAAATCACTACACCGTGTAAATGGCAAATGTGTCCTGGGGGGCATCAGGCACAGCATCACCAGCCAGGAAAGGAGGGGATTGTCCTGCTCTGCTCTGCCCTGTGGCAGCCTCACCTCGAGTGCTGTGTGCAGTTTGGGGTGCCTCAACGTAAAAAAAGCGATTAAACCACAGACAGCATCCTTGAGGGTAGCTGTGTGAGGACCAGCTGAGGTCGCTGGGTCTGTTCAGCCTGGAGAAGAGGCAACTGAGGGTGGCTGTATGTATATTTTTTCCTAAGTGTAGGGCTTCTTTTGTATTAGGTGTAGGGCGAATCCCACCCATTCCCGGTCCAGCCGCCTGCGGAGGGCTCCCCTGTCTCGCACCGCCCCCTGGCGGCACCTGCCGGAAACGCGGACTCTTTCTCCTTATTCAAAACCTTAAATCAAAATATCCGCCTTTAAATTATTTAGTGACACAGTACAGAAATTAAAAATATTTTTAAACATATATTTTTAAAATATTTATTTATATCGCTGTGGTTTTATGTATATTTTTCCCCTAAGTTCTTTTATATTTAGATGTAGGGCAAATCTGAATAGTAAATGTAAAATGTAAAAATTCATATGTGATGTCTTTCGATGTCTTCACGGCTAATTTGCTGTATTGGCAGATTATTCTTTTTTCTAGCCACCGAAACTTCAAACCCTGGTTAGGATTGGGATGTCAGAACAGTCCTTTGGGCTTTTTGCCCAGCAGCAGTTATTCTTCTTGGCACAATGTGAAAATTGGGTCTTAATATCTCTCTGCAACCTTGGTCTGCAGAGCTGCTTAGAAATGTGAGCTTGTCATAAAACCGGTAATTAACAGGGGCAGAAAGAAAGATTATGTCTCAGTGTAACATTGGGAATTAAGTCTGAGATTTTTGGTCTAAAGACATGCAATGTTTCTGGTGCTGAATTATATTTCAGGCCTTTCTCTCCTGCTGCAATAGCCTGGAAGCTCCAAGTCAGCAACTGCTGCATCTGGAGGCACCTCATTTTCTGAGAAGTCACTAATTGCTTCCTGCTGTGACTGCTGAGGGGCATGCTGGTCTTCAGAGCATGAAGCTGCTTGGTGCCTCACTGTGGGTAAGGAAAGCACCTTTCTAGGCTAAAACAGGGCTCTGAATAGGTTGTGTTTGTGGTGGCCATCAGTGTGGCCATACTGACCAGTCCTGTGGTGTAGGGATCCCTTTTATGGATTTGATCTGCAGAGATCTTCAGTATGCTTCTTTCCTGAATATCCTGGCAATGATTTTATAACTTTTGTTCATGCATTTGTTGCTTTATTTTTTTCCATTCCTAAGTTGAAAACACAGGCAAGCACTCATAGTTTTATGGGAATAAACTTTCCTCAGGACAATTTATAGGACAAAAGAAGTAATATGCTTTTCCCTATCAGTCTTGCTCTTGGGAGTTCATAAAGGAGCCTAAAGATGCTTCACACATTTTTAAGTGCATGTTATTGCCTTAATGTGTTTACCTAAATTTCATGAATATTAGAATAATTACAGTCAATAAATACTTAACTCCCAGGTGGCTGTCTTTTAATAAATCTACACATATGTACGCCATCAGAGCAAAACACTTCTTTTAAAACTCATGGTGAGTTGTTACAGCAGACCAGTGGTAGAAGTGAGCTGTTTTATGGCAGTATACATAGCACCAGGGTTCCCAACAGATGCACTTCTCAGATGCAGTCTGCAGGTCAAGCAGATTGCATATCAAGGACTTTTACAATTTCACACTGAGACTTTTGCATTTCCATTTCAAAGGCTGGTAGAGACCCTATTTGTTCTTGATGTAGAATTCCTTCTTGAAATCAAATGCTGTTGAGGGCAGAGAACAAAGGCTGAATAGGCAACGAAGAGCTGTTTATGTGCCATGGAAAGGCAAAAAATTTGTGGGAGTGCATTTGTATCACTTTATATGCATTTATAAAAGGATCTGTGTTTTATATAGTCATTCATGAAGTAATCCAATGAGATTTTACTTCTGTTTTAGCATTTAACTTGCAGTTTATAGTGTGTTTCCCTGTCCTATACTCACATTACCCCTTCTTTTCTGACTTACTTGGCTAATCAGCAGGATCTTCCTTTATCAGTAAACATTTGCAGCACTATCTTCTACAGATATCAGCTTAACTGGCTTCATACCCATGACTGCTTTCCATGCTTAAGAATTTACTCAGAAGAACTGAATAAAGAAGTTCATCAAAATAAAGAAGTTAATCCAAAATGTAGTAGTCACCCACAATTTCCACAGAATAGAGTGCAGTGGGTGGCCCAGGGGGTTCTCAGGTTCATGTAGATTGCATGCACTTTGTGCTGTGATCACCTGAAACCAACAGAAATAAATTTACTTTCTTTAACAGTGTTATGAATTCTTATCCCATTTTTAGGACCATTTTTGAAAAAAAAAAAAAAAAACAAAAAACCAAAAAAAAAACCAAAAAAAAGACTAAGAAAAAATAATTTTCTCAATTATTTCTCATGTTATTAAATTTTTCAATTCTTTTTCATATAATCATTGAATGGTTTGAGCTGGAAGGGACCATAAAAATCATCTAGTTCCAATCTCATAGAATTATTAGGGTTGGAAGAGATCTTTATTGAGTCCAACCATAAGTCCAGCATGTGGGAAAGCCCACTGCTAAACCACAGTTTTCCTTCAGTTGTCCTTGCTTTTTATATTTAGAGCAGTGGCTTTGAAAGCTAAAGATGCTGTTTTGAACTTTACAGTCTCAGCAGGGCTTGCAAGCAAGCTTACCACTTTGGGAGCAAGTGTTCTGATCACTGAATAAGTAGCAAAAATCTCAGCAGCAGCAGCAGAATCACAATCAGCTTAATCCAGGAAGAACAGGATGGTGCAAGGAGCCACACATGGCAGCTCCTCCTGGGCTGCCTCAGATAATATGGGACAAAATGGGGCCTTTCTGGGGAGGGAGGGGGAGCACCTCTGGTATTTTGGGGTTTCTGGTCAGAGAAAGGATGGGAGGGCGCCACGGGTGCTTCCTGAGCTCTGCAGGAATCCATGATTTTCCAGAGCCTGGTGATCACTGAAAAAGGCAGCAGGACCAGATATTAGGACTTGTGTGCCTCAGTTCTCCATTGTTGTGCTGGGACCTTAATTCTGTATTCATTCTCATCCTCACTACTGAAAACACTAGGTCACCATCAATATACTATTGCATAAGAACTTCCTTTTTCATAGGAGATAGCATCTTACAGGCATTGTCTACCATTTTTCACTTCGATTTTAGACAGAATTTGCCAGACATAACCTTGGTTGTGAGAATACTCATTTATTTCTTACATTCCTTCTTCTAAAAGTATCTTGTACATATGGAAAAGTCTGAGATTATTAGTACCCATTTGGAGTTTCATTGTATCAAGTGTACAAGAACTACATTTTTGGATAATGCACCGGTGTCAGTTTTTAGGGCAGGTAATTGAGAGTTGTTTATTTTTAATACAGCTTCATAAAGTTGTAAAGCTGCTGGGTTTTACTATTCAAATTTGATATGTAAAACAAAACCCTTAGTTTAATACTCAGTCCATTACAACTAATTTTTCTCACATTTTTCAGCATACTTTTGATACAGAATACTTTGCATTGAAGTTTAATAGCTGAAATCTATTGTTCTCTTTTATGTGATGCTTTCCCTTATGCACCTATGTTCATGTTTGCTGAGCAGTAACTAATGAGCAGGTCCCAGCCTAAACTGTGGGGTCAGGGATTCTGATGTTCTTTATGCATCATTTGTGCATGTCATTAGATTACTGATATACTGTGTAACTTGACTACATTTCTTTTTCAGTTCAGTTAATCTAAAAATTTTTGAGAAATTAAATTAATGAATGCACACACATTTAAATTCAAAGCAGATTTCTGGGCCTGATGTTCTTTACTGCCTAAGAAAATGACTCATGGATTATACCAGAAGATCCCCTTCTGGGAAAATCTTATAACAGAAACTGCTAATTCCAGTAGATTAATTTTCCAGTTGTTTTCCCAAAGCTGTTCTTATGGGAACCCCTTAATAAGTAGTATATTTTAAATCAACTTGTGTTTTTTACCAGCAGTAAACCCTATTAATAATTTTACTTTGCTTTTATGTAGAATTTCTTGACATTTAGTTCTTTGCATACCCTTTCATGTCCACACCACCATTAATCCTGCAGGCTGCCAAAAGAAGGAAGCAGTTATGCTCAAGTGATTCTGTCCAACATTTATGCAGCTGTACAGCAAATGGCAACAGAGTGGTGAAGGGGAGATGAGAGGGAAGCCTTGAAATGTTCATGTCCTCAAACATCCCTGTGGTGCTATCAAGAAATCCAGTGAGTGCACTTCTCCCTTTCAGACAAGAACATCTCACTCACCCTGCCCCTGATTTTCAGAAATTTTTTAAATAGTGTGCTTCAGGCCCATCGTCTTAGATGACATTAAATTTCTCTTTTCTGCAGGGAAAAACCCTCTTAAAGGGAGAGGAAAGATAAACCTCTTTATTTCCTTGGCAGTCATGTGGGGAGAAGAATTTAAAATAAATGACCAGCATGGTCTGTCTGCAGGTGAGTGAGCAGAGTCACACGGTGAAATGTGAATGAAGCCACATGTCAACCTAAAAATAATTGTATCCACAGGAAAAGGCTTCCCAAAAGCATTGTTTAATCTTGTGAGGAACAAAAAAACAAAAACAAAAACAAAAACAAAAACAAAAACAAAAACAAAAAAAACCCACCCCAAAACAGTTATAATTACAATATGATTAACACATTTTATTCTAATGCATGACATAATAAGAGAGTCTATAAAATATTGATCCTAGTTTCTTTCTATGTAGGAATTGATAAAAAAGGGACTTTTTCCCTAAATATAAATGTATAGGCTAACAATGAAATATATTCATTTTGATGTTCTAGATAAAAATCCCTTTTAGTTAGTTTCCAGTGCTTATTGAAATATTGAACCAGCTCAGTTTAATTCACTGTAACCAATTATATTGTCTAGCTAAATGTAAAAATATTGTTCTGTTAGTAAAACAGAGTGCCACTCATTAACAAATTTACTCAAATGGTGATGAATCTATAATTATTTAAATAAGATAAAAAATCAAAATTAGATAAAACTCGAGGGTATTCTGAAAATAGGATTGAAAAGGCATGGTTTCTTGAGGGGAAGGAAGCTCACCCATTTCCTCTTTGCTCCTCTGAAAGTAGCCAAACTTTCTGTCCCTCAGTTCAGACACATGTGGAAAACTCATCAATCTCTACAAGATTTGTAAGACTTCCATATAAAGGAGCAGTTTCTGTTTGTAAATTCTGGATAAAAAGTATTAGAATTATGTCAAAACAGCTCACTTATTCTAAACATCCAAGCCAAATGATTATTGCACAGCATTTTTTTTTTTTTATAATAAAATTTTTTTTTTTCATCAATAAAGGTACAAAAGTATTTTCAGCTGGGTATTAATTTTGGGGACTTACCTACTCTGGTTTTCTTTCTTTTGGGAAGATTGCTGTTTTGTAGTTTGGTTGTACAACGTTTATTTATATTGCTGGATTGTATTTTATGTATGTAAATTTATTGTCTTCTGTGAGACTTCCCATAAGACTAAGTAGCAAAAAATGCCAATGCATATCCTGAAATTTATTTAATTATTAATATATTCCACCATTTCCAGACCTCCTGAAGAATATAATGAAAGTTTTGTGAAAGACAATGTTACTTTTACTCTATGTTACTCTATGGTTCAAAAACATGAAATGGCCATATTGGTTTTTAAAATCTCCCATCCTTTGGGACTGAAAGACTTGGAAGCCTCCCCACCACCAATAGAGAGAAACAAAAGCCCATAAAATACTGTAAGACCCTCTCACAGCTGGATTTTTTTAAAGAGAAATGAAAAATAAAATAAACAAAATTATTACTTGGCATTCAAGATCCAATATAATTCATGTTTATTTTCACTGTGTACAGAAGGTGGAGCCAAATTCATAAGGATCTGTGAACTCATACTTCAATCTTTGTTTGAATACTTTTCTAGTGTCTTTCTGGAGGGGCAGCTAGTTTGGAGGACGTATTGATTGTAATCATTCACAATCTTGGGATAAATACTTTTCAGACCAACTTTTTCTGGTGTTTAAGCTGTCTTTAATGGGGTTTAGAACTTTCTTGGCACAGCTGAAGAACATCTGAACCTTCAGGTATTATCCTTCTCACTTTCTCCATCAGTGACACAGGAGTGAATTCATATTTCTAAATTCAGAATGTGAAAGTGAGCAAGCTGAGTATCTCCATGAAGTTTTGGTGACACCTTAGTGCTATCAAGTGCCAAGTTCTGACCAGCACAAAGAACAGAAAGGAAACAATCACCCCAAGTTTTGAGCACTTTATTTTCCTTCTCCTCATAAATTTTTAAAAGAAACTCACACTTAGTTGTTTGTCCAGCTAGCTGATATTCCAAAATGCAACTAGATAACAAATCAGAAAAATCTGGGGCTTAAAGGATGGATGCTGGCATTAAGAAGTTTTGCTTCCCATTCTGATTGTGCCATGAGCTGTCTCTGACTCAGAAGAGCTGCTGATATTCTCCATGACAAATTTTCCAAGTCCATAAAAGTTACTGTAACGTAACTTCTTCTGTGATAATATTTATAGAACACTCTGAGATTGTAGACAGATGACTGTACATACAACAGTGAATGTATTTCCAGAGAATGGTGGCCATTTCCTAGGGTGGTTCTCTGATGCAATGGCATCTGTCATAGGGAGCTTCCTGCTGTCATTTTGGGTGCTTCAGTCTGCTGTTTTGTCCAGCAGGGTCTCTTTTAAAGCAGCAATTATTTTCTTTTGCAGGCAGTAAGAGCAGAAACGTATCTTATGCTGACTAAGACTCCCTTTCCCCTGAGGAATATCTAGCTTTGAATTAAATGAATCTGAGAGACCTGTTTCCCCAAGGAATGGAAGGTGAACGCACCAAGAGGCAGCCTTGTGATTATCCTCCTTATTATTACTATCCTTAAAAACTATCAGAAAATATGCTTATAGACTATGCACTGTGCCACCCAAGTGAGACCAGATACTACCTTGAAGTATGACAATTGACTTTAGCTGTCTCTTTCGAACAAGCAATGACCCTTTGAAACTTGGGACAGGGCTGTGTTTCTCAGACTCAAGGGTGTGCTGGGTGCATCAGTGGGCTCCAACCCAGTCACCCCAGCTGAAAGAGTGTGCAAGCACTGTGGTCAGCTACTTCAAAGGTGAGTTGTATTTCTATGTGACGCAAATTCGTTAAACAAGGAAAAAAAAAAAAAAAACGCACTGGGTGAAAAAAAAAATAAAGAAAAGAAAAGCATTAGTCTGCACATTTATGTGCTTAGGTAATCATGAAATACTATAATATTGTTTCTTGGATGTTCTGAAAAGCTTTACTTCCATGGGGCATGATACAGGGCCACGCATTATTAACAAGTTTGTCTTCAAAGCCAAATGTGTGAGAAGGGATATCAGTGACAACCTACCAAAGCTTATGTGCCATTCAGGGTCACGGGGAACTGTACAGCTACCTTGAAAGCACTCAAGAGAATCTGCACTGCCTGTATATATTAATCTCCATTTGGTGAATATTCAGCTTATGTTACTTGATCTGTGGATTCCTCTCCCAAATCACACAGGACGAGGACAGTGCCGTGCATGCAAGTACTGGGAAGGGAATTTTGCAAGCAAATTGGAAACAAGTGAAGGCATGTGATTCATTTTAAGAGCTCCATAAACTACAGACATGCTTAATTAGAAGTAGACCATGAACCCCACTGGTGTCCGTGGGAGATTTGGTAAAGGTCAAAGGACTGGATAGCCTTCCAAATTGAATATTCACTAGGGCTTTTCTAGTAAATGAGGTTGCTCAAATATTATGGAGGGATTATTTGGAAGAAATACGGGATAAAAAAGGTTTTTTTACAAAATGCTGAACTTGTGCTAAGGTAATAACTACAAAGAAAATAGTGGAGTGAGTTCTGCATTAACCATGAATGTTGCCAAAAGCTGCAAACACTAATTAATCCAAATTTTGGTTCCCTTTGGTAAGTCTGCATAGAAAAGCAGCAGCAGTGGGCAGTGTGGATTCTGAATTATTTCACTGATTTAGCTGAGGATCCAGCACAGAGTGGACAGAAGAACTGTTTAAGTCACCCTGAGGTTCAGCCTCAGAGATGCCCTTGGCAGAGCCCGGGCTCCAGCTTTGCACCTGGGTCATGGTGCAACTGTGCCCTTACAGATTGTGCTGCCTTCCAAAACAAAGACAAGCAGGTTCTGGAGTCCTTGAACTGTCAGGACAGTACTGTTTGCTCCAAAAGACAAAGTGTCAATGGATGGCAAGAGAGTTCCTAGACAGTTCAATACCCCAAAATATTTATTTTTTTTATGTGAAATTGTCTTTTACAATGCATGACTTCAAACCTAGCTGTGATCTTCTTACCCCTCTCTTAGTGCATAACTATGAACAGATCTACAAATATTTCACATGTGACACCCCTGTGCTTTACTGTTGAACACAGTTTCTGCTGAAGAAGGATTGTGAGTGAGGACATTTGTTCCACCTGAAACAATTGTTTCCATTGCAAGGCAAACCAATGTGAGATTTTCTCATAACCTTGTGAAATGGTAGATCATTGCATCACCTGAAGCTGAATATATTCTGGTAATAGACTGTAAAATGTGATCATGGAGACATATTTCCAAACTCCAAGAGACATTTCCAAGTAGTTCTTACCAGGACAGACAATAGTCCTCCCCAATTCTACGCAGTATTGTGGTGGAGACTTGTAAAACTTTCCCTTTTCATGTAGATAATGCCGTAGCAAAACCAAGTTCTATGCTTAATATGGCTGCAAAACCATTCTTCCCATGTTGCTAATGTACAGACTTTAGTTTTCCAAACTGGGTTTTAAGATTATTTGGCATCTCTCAAATACTGAAGTTTTTTTTTTTTTATTTCAGTGGAGAAATGCTTCTTCTTCCTTCCTTCAAAACCATAATGTTTGAAAAATTGCAAAGCTTATACTGGAAGATAATGGGAAAATGCAAGATCAGACAAGCTGGACCCCGTGATCTTGTGATCTTGCCAGCTTCAACAGGGAATGATAGCTTTGTATTCTTGCATGCTATAATTCAGGGGTTTGTTCCTGGCATAATTCTGCTTTCCTAAGGGGCAATTTTTTCAGGACCAACATATTCAAGATCCAAAATGTCCTCAGTGTCTCAACATTGACACACATAGTCACATTGACAGAGTTTTATACTTTGCTCCAGAATAACTAGTGTTTCACAGACAGTAGCAGGAGCCCCTTCGTGTACGGTGCTGACTGTCTGTACCACAGTCATGAATACAATGAAACACTAGGGTTTGTATATTACAGTTTATCTTACAGTTCTCAAGAAGAAGCCTGTGAGGCACAATGCTCCAATTCTCCCTTAATGTGATGAGAAAAGGCAATCTGAAAACTACCTTCAGAAAACATGAAGTTTCTTTCTGCCATATGGCTTGGACAAGTGTAAAAACAAGAGCGGGAGGGGGAAAGAAAAGTCAAGAGTAACAAACTAACAGGCACTATCACAGGAAAGAGAGGAAACTGAACAAAGCAGTTGTGTCCATCTGCAGCTGGAAGAAGGAGAATGGAAGGTGTGCATTGTAGTGTACTAGCTCTTTTTGGCAAACAGGAGGCAGTGTGGGCTGCTATTCACTGCTCCAGAGCAAGAACCAAGATGAGTGTGTTTAGCTCCTCACTTCAAAGCTCCCTGCTGAGTATATTTCTATAAAGATCTTCTCCTCTTCTCTGGAGAGAACTGGGTGAAAAAAAACACTGGGGAAGAGCTGTGAAAAAACAAGCAGTAATACCTAGGTTGTGTTGCACAGTGTAACTTTCATTATTTCAAAAATAAACTGTAAAGACGACCTTTGCCTAGGCGTAGCTCCATACCCATTACTGAACTTCTCCCCTTCAAAGAGCAAAAAATGCTTATCTATGCTACTGAGCCCAGAAATAGCCCTTGAGAATAACAAGAGTTGAGACCCAAGTGAGCCTGGTACAACCCAAAGTGTGAAACTTCATGGAGAACTATCTGATCAGGAGCACTTCTAGAGAAGCTCTTAAGAAGTCCCATGGAGCAGCTAATACTCCATGATAGGACAAGACCAATCCCTAATGGCGTTTGAGCTCCATGTATGAGGAGCTTAACATAGACAAATCAATTAATCTCAGTTCTACAGACAAGGCAGTTTTCAAGGAGTGTTTAACCAGGGTCTAGGCATGAGCAAAGCCAAACTAGTTTTGTTCCAATTGCATAGATCAGTTTTGAAGCATTCTTTAGAATGTGTTCAAAAATTATCAAGAACATTTCTCACTATTGAAGCCTGATTGTCTGTACTATGCTTTATTTTCTGAAATTTCCTGGAAAGAGTTTCCTGGAATGTGAGATCATTTCTTAATTTCTCCCGTGGGACAGACACACGCACACATGCACACACAAATAATAGTAAAAAAATATGTGATTTGTATCTCCCGTGGAAACAAACACGCTGCTCCTGGTGTGTACTTTCATGTGTGCACGTAAAGGAAATTGACCTTAGCAAACAAGGCTGCGTTCACAACGAAAAAGCAGAGAGGGCTTGGGAGGGCTTCTTCTCCTGGGTGGTGGCTGGGAGACAGCAGCCCCAGCACCCAGAATGTCCACTCTGGTTTCCCATTAATGCCTCTCGCTGCATTTCTGCCTTTCCCCGCCGCGAAACTCCTGGCTCACCCCAGGACCCAACTTGTTGCGTGTCTCAGGCGAGCGCAGCGCGGTCACCGTGCCAGCCGGCTGCCCCAGGGCCGGGGCTGTGGGGCAGCTGCTGACTGCCCGTGTATTTGTTTTGTTACATCAGCAAGAGCGGGCTGCCATGCTCTCTGACTTTCCGCGGGCTGTTTCTTTCTTTTTTTTTTTTTTTTTGCTGTGCCTTCAATGCTTTCCCTCCTCCTCCCCCAGCTCCCGCTCTCCGCCCGCAGCGCGCCCCTCCTCCCGGGCTCCCTCCCCTCCCTCTCCCCTCCTCTCGCACAGTCAGAGGCTACAAAACTTGTTAAAAGCTCTCCCAGCGTTCCAAGTTAGAAAAAACTTTTACGAGGTATCAGCACTTTTCTTTCATTAGTGGGGAAGGAAGGATGAAAAATACAAAACTGCAGTAGACTTTTAAAGTTTAAATAGACAGGTCTGAGTGCCTGAACGTGCTCTTCCATTTTAGTTTAACCCTCCAAAGAAGTACTCTGATCCATTTTCACTGCTGATCAGCAAGGGTAAGTTGAAAGTTTTCCTTTTTCATTATTTTGTGTATCTTTTCTTTTTCTTTTTCTGAAAACACTTCTTTTAATTTTTTTTTTTTTTTTTTTTTTTTTTCTTTTTTTTTTTTTTTTTATAATTTTCTTCCCCCCCACCCTAGGAATTCTGTTATTGAGCTGAAGGCTGAACTTGTTTAAAAACACACATCTCTAAACAGCTTAGATTCTCTTAAAGTGCTAAGTTCCAGCTTGGAGGAATTCTTTGCTTTCTTTTGCCACATTTCTATACATTTCTAGAAGTGCTACACTTTTACAACTTGTAACCTTGTTCAGCCGAAGGAGGCACTGAGCCGAAGTTGAGAGCGAGCTGCAGATTTGTTGCTGCTGCGAGCGATCTCTCCCCTCCGCAGCTTTTGGGTTCACTCAGCTCCTTTAAAGAAAAAGCCGAGGTGCGCTTTACTCTGCTCTGCTGTACCAAATTGCATCAGAAGTTAGTAACAGGGAGACCTTGCCTTGGACGCGTCCCATTTCTTCCCCATACGTTTTGCTTTCATATGGAAATCCTGATTGATGCCTGATAGTTTGAGCAGAGCAAGCTTCTTAATTAGATGCCTTGTTAAATGCTACAGCTACTGAAGTAGAGACTTTCACGTGGTCTTCCTGATAAGTTTTTTTTTTTTTCCCTTTTCTTTTAAAATAGATGTGATACAATCCAGACACGGGTTATGGATTTTTAACCTGGTTTGTATATAGTTACTCTGTTTTAGCAACCTCAGTGAGGGATTTTAGAGAAGGAATGTGGGATATCATGATATGCCTTACCACGTTGGCAATGTCTGTGAAAGTCTTGGTTAGACATAAATGAAAGTTTTCTAGGAAGGACTACACATAATCCCCATATGACACATTCCCTGTATAATGCTTCAAAGACCTAATTGTCAAAATGCAGAAGAAAAAACACTTGAGTAGCATCTCTTGGAGAATTAAAAACCTTTTCATGTTGCGAGACTTGGAGTGATTTCTTGTAGCAATTGTTGCCTGCTGCTCACCAGTAGTCAAAAAGCAGCACGAGGAAGGAGAAAAGAGCCTTCAGCTGAAAGGCAGACAAAGCAGACAGTCTATCTTATCGAGTAACACATGAACAAGAATATTGTGTGCTTATATGTGTCCTCATATTTTGCCTTGAGATAATCAGCTAGCCTCATGAAGCAGCATATTTCCTCTGAGGATTTCCTTTTCATTTTTGTACGTGATACTTGTGACAAAAAGCCTGGTAATGAGCACAAAAACGGGACACAGAGACCTTTTCCCTGACGTCCCCGTGTGTGCACGCGTGTGTGTGTGTGCACAGGGAGCGAGTTGGAGCGCTTTGCGTGAAGCTTTCATCCTGCCATTTTTAACATCTGGACAGCACACTGCGCGGCAGAGTTTAAGCCTCTAGTCTTTGGGATGTTTACTGAAGTGTTTCCTTCAGAAACTTCAAAGCCAAACGCTGGCGCTGACCCACAATACCTAACAAGCCTTCGAATGAGAGAAAGGCAAGGAGCAGGCAGGGATCAGGAGAGGAAAGAGAGGGATGGACACAAGGGATTTGTTTTGCGACATAAAGCTGAATGCTTACACACACAGGAGTGCAGACAGATTCAGCACTCTGAAGTTATCTCGGGTCTCACATTATGCAAGCCCCAGAGATTAATTTTATTTTTCTCTGCAATGAACCAGGGCCAAGGATTCCTGTGGGTATGGGGAAGGTTAGAGGACATTGAGCAATGCATCTGTTTCATTAGATACATTGCTTTCTTCCCCCCAATCTCTGGTATCTCCTTCCCATGTTACTCACTGAACTTGTCTCATGTAGAGGCACCTGGGCTGTTGCTTGTGCCTCTTATGTATTTAGACATCCAGATTTCAAGATCCTCAAGCAGGACCATCAGAGGGCCTGAGCTCCCTCAGGGAATTCAGCGTTTCTTCTCTTAATTCCAAAGTGAGTCAGGAGAGGGATGAATCTGAGCATTAACACAGAGGATAGACCTGAATTGTACAACTAGAGAATGTCTAAGAAAGTGCTTACAGTTGCTTTTACAAATATGCTTTCAAATTAAATTAGGTGTGAAGGGTACAGGATGGGAGAGGCAGAGGCTATGGGGTAGGTCTGGTAGTGACTGACCACCAGCAGTGCTGGCAGACAAAGGAAGAAACACGGTTGTGACACTTTAAATTCTAGTTACTGCAACCATTTTGTGCGTAACCTTTGTCCGGTGGATGAAGTGAACTGAAGCTCATCTGCAGACCTGTATATGAACTACACCTTCCCAAGGGAATGTATGCAAGGCATTTGCCTCTTTTCATAAGATTTTGGAAAGCTAGCTCTCTCTCTTCCAAAAGGTCCAGACCCAATGAGTTGTACATCTCAGCTGCTTTCTCTGCAATGAATGTTACCTAATCAACCTTATTTGTGTTCAGGGTCCAGAGCCTTCTCTTTTGTTGTCTAGGTGTGTGGGAGCACAAAAAAAAAGATATAAAAATTTGGAAAACAAAAGCTTTGGCCTGCTTCCCAATTACTTCAATCCCATTTTAGAACCCACTCTAACCCTTGCTGCTCTTCCATCCCCTAGCTGTGACCTTCTAACACTATAGTCAGACCACAGCACCGAGTTTGCATTATTCTTCTTGGAAAATATGAACCAGATGACACATGAATGCCATCCATAAAATACAGTTCTAGAATTTCTTAATTGTGGCTTACAAATCAAATGTCTTATATATGTGGTCATCCCAAACCCGTGCAGATGAATGCTGTCAGATCTCCTGCTGCTCTACGTATTTTTTTTCCCTGCCTTTACCCACACACAGTAGGACCTGGAAGAAATCCATCTTTTAAGGACTGCTATATTTTAATGCTAGGCCAGCATTAGTCTGCCTCAGAGAAGGTTATGATCCTGTGAAGTATTAATCAATAGGAACTCATTAAATGCATGTACTCATCATCAGCCATATCCTTAAACTCCTCAAGTACTGAATTTGTATCAATTCAATAGGCAAGCCTGTGTCATTCAGTGGACTCATTTAACGTGTTTGGAGGTGCTAAAACAAGCTGAAGTCCACAACACTAAAGAGCTATTTTTAAAGGTTGTCTGCCAACCATTTCAAACTACTTACAAAGCTAAGTACCTGTTTGATACAAACCCTCTTTTTATACCTGGTAAACAGATTTGTAATCAGTTAATAAAACTGGTCTTTCAGTGCCCTGAAAGTAAACAAGTTAGATCCGATGAATGAATTTTCTCTACAACAAAGCAAAGTACTGTGTTTCATAAAGCAATGGAATCCACTTAAGAAAAGGAATAATATATTTGTGCCACCACAAGGTTATCTGATTAACAGTACAATGTTTTGAATTGATGTGGGGTTTTTTATCACTGGCAAAGGCTAGCGTGTAACTGATCTCTTTTTTAAAAAGTTGCTTTTCAGAACTATGTATGAGTAATTCAAGCATGGAATGTTTCCTCCTGGAGTTTATATTGCCAGCGGACACAAATGGAACCTAGCAATTTTGCATGCTGAAGCAAATTAAAAAATCGGTAGTAAATTCTCCAAATATTGCAGGTGTGGGATTAAGAAGGTCAAAACTGAAATAAATCATATTGCATTAATGAACCAGAGAGGAGTGTAATTAGAAAACAAACAACACATATCTGCCTAGAAATAACATATCCTCTGTTTTCTTAATCAGGCTTTCAATCTGAAATAACATTTAGACAGTAAAAAAGTATGTTGAGTCTGAGGAAAGTCTGTTAACCCGATAGTTTCTAGTCACTGGTGAGCTGACTAATTAAATCAAGAAGCTGTTACTTGAAAAAGGCTCCTTCTGTCCACTTGCACTTTTAGGACATGGAGCAAATAACTTGCCTTTAAAACAAACTTCACGTGTTGTGTAGTTACAGGCTGTTCTCTGTTTTAACAATCCCTGCCTGAGGAGGAACGTGGTCACATTTCATTCCAGCCTTTCCAGGGACCTCCACACTTCTCTGCCTGACTCCTTCTCTGCCGCACCAGCCACAAAAGACAAACTCAATTTTTCTGGGAAGGATGAAAGCTGAGGGGCTGTGTCAGAGACAAACATGCTCTGTGTGCTTCTCCTGGCAGAGGCTTCCAGTTTTAAAAATTTTAAAGTAGGCCTGATCCCTTGATGGGGATTCATTCATGAGAAGAGCTAATTACATGAGGAAGGGTCAATAGGCTGCAGTGCCTGAACTTCAGAGCCAGCTGTTTAGGCAGATGGAGGAAATGGCCCTGGGATATTTTTCAGGGGTTCAAAGATAATTGGCATCTCAGAGCTATCAGAACGAGTGCTTTGAATACTTGTCTTGCATTAGTCTCTCAGACTAGGTGGCAGGAATGGTGTGTTTTTATTTGGCATCTATTGTTATGTTTGAGTTTTCCAGCTTTATAATCTGTGTTCCCAGTGACTCACTGCTTCTTGAAAGCAAGTCTCCTTGGTGCTAAAAATTTCCTATTTTATAAATTATCTAAAAAGCGCATGTTCTATAAATGACCTTCACTAGGGAATATATCCATGATGCAGTTGGGAGGAAATCATTTGGACATTATCAAAACTGTTAATACCAGGAAGGGATTACTCAGCATCCATGGAACAAATATCTATGCCCAGCAGCATTCCCTTTAAAAGGGAAACTTCATGATTATTTTTCCTTTTAAGCTCCTGATTTCATTTGATTTCATGCTTTCTTATGTCAGGGAAGTTAAAATGTAAGTTTTTATAAGATTGCCATTCTTCAGATGATAAAAATCTGTAGCGAAATCTGTTTTCCCTAGGAATCTAGATCATCAAGCAAACTATTTCATTTCTTTCATCCTGTGCATTTCCAGATATCCTGAGAAGCTGCCTGTGTCCTAGAAACGCGTGCTTTAAAACTCAAGTCAGGAAACTTTAACTTGCAGTGTTCAACACTTGGAATGCAAACTGCAAGCCAGGAGTCACCTTACAAACAGAGCATGTTTACCTTTTTATTTTTCCCTTGCTAAAACTTTTCCTTTCAAAAAAAAAGAAGAAGTAATTTAAATACAAAAATATGCAAATACAAACCTGAAACTGCAATGAATTAAGCAAATCACAGATAAACAGCAAACCAGTTCCTCCAATATGGTAACATGATCTTAGGTGTGTTTCATGTATTTACTATTTTTCATTCCTTCATAAAACTATAGGTAAAGGATGCTTTCTTTGATCTTATTGATGCAAATACTAATCATAAGCTTAATTTAGACAGCAAACACTTTTTCTGAAGTGGAGCGGAGTGTAAACTTGGCATCATTAGAAATATACTCTTAAATGTATTACGTGCTATGAAGTGATAGGCAGGAACTCAGTTTAATTATACTAGTTAATTTAGCAATATTAGTTTAATATTGCTGAGTAGGAAAAACTGCGTGCATTTTGCAAAGGTAGAATTTTAGTTGTGTGACCCTAATACTAATTTAAGTTAACCTATTGTATTTAGGTTATGCTGTGGTTTGCTTTTTTAGTATGTGAAAGAGTGAATTTTAAAATTACATTGAATGATCAATCCATACTGAAATGTAGAATCCTTTCATATATTCCTAGCATATTTAGGCAGTGCTACTACTTAGCTCCACACCCTGCTTCAGCTGTGTGTCACAGCTCTTCTTCACCTGAGGCAGGTATCAGTCATTGAACTGAGGCTGCCATCAAGGAGGCTGTGCCAAACACGGTGGTCACTGAGGGTAATGGGCTTCCTGAAAACTGGAGTGAAATTAGGAACTTTTACAACTGTGCTCTGAGACATTATATGTTACTTTCTCTTTTCAGTTTCCCTGACTTCCCGCTTCACCTGCAGACTAACTAAAACTCCAGTCTTTCTTGATTGTGTAAAATACATTAATGACAACAAAGCTGGCACCACTGCTCTATTAACATTGATCAGTGGTTTAGTATCAAAGGTATTAAAACTCTGACCTAACCCTTGCTATTTTTTTCTTTTGTGTCCTTGTTTAGCCAGCATCCTGTGAAAATGGGTGATTGGAGTGCCTTGGGAAAGCTTCTTGACAAAGTTCAAGCCTATTCTACTGCAGGAGGGAAAGTGTGGCTGTCTGTCCTCTTCATTTTCCGAATCTTGCTACTGGGAACAGCAGTCGAATCTGCCTGGGGAGATGAGCAGTCTGCATTCCGGTGTAACACTCAACAGCCTGGTTGTGAGAACGTCTGCTATGACAAGTCTTTTCCTATCTCACATGTACGCTTTTGGGTTCTGCAGATCATATTTGTGTCTGTACCTACCCTTTTGTACCTGGCACATGTGTTCTATGTAATGAGGAAAGAAGAGAAGCTGAACAAAAGAGAAGAAGAGCTTAAGGTAGTTGCAAATGATGGTGTGAATGTGGATATGCATCTCAAGCAAATAGAAATTAAGAAGTTCAAGTATGGTATCGAAGAGCATGGCAAAGTGAAGATGCGTGGGGGACTGCTCCGTACTTATATCATCAGCATCCTGTTTAAATCTGTCTTCGAGGTGGCTTTCTTGCTGATACAGTGGTACATTTATGGGTTTAGTCTGAACGCCATCTACACCTGTGAGCGAGACCCATGCCCGCACAGAGTGGACTGCTTCCTCTCCCGTCCAACTGAGAAAACCATCTTCATCCTCTTCATGCTGGTGGTGTCCTTGGTGTCTCTTGCCTTGAACATCATTGAGCTTTTTTACGTGTTCTTCAAGGGTGTCAAGGATCGTGTGAAAGGGAAAACCGACCCCTACTCCCACAGCGGTGCCATGAGCCCTTCCAAGGACTGTGGCTCCCCCAAATATGCTTATTACAATGGCTGCTCGTCACCGACCGCCCCCTTGTCTCCCATGTCTCCCCCAGGCTACAAGCTTGTTACTGGAGACAGGAACAATTCCTCCTGTCGTAACTACAATAAGCAAGCCAGCGAGCAAAACTGGGCCAACTACAGCGCGGAGCAGAACAGGATGGGGCAGGCTGGCAGCACCATCTCCAACTCGCATGCCCAGCCCTTCGACTTCTCCGACGAGCACCAGAACACGAAAAAGCTGGCGTCAGGACATGAGCTGCAGCCCCTCACCATTGTGGACCAGAGGCCTCCCAGCAGAGCCAGCAGCCGAGCCAGCAGCAGGCCTCGACCTGACGACCTGGAGATCTAAGCTTCTTGATGCAGTACTTGCTCAACTACGAAACGACGTGCATCCCAAGATGCCGTCAGTGCTGATCTTGTTCCAGTGGAGGTGGTACTTAACAGTCTCAAGCAGGAGATTTTAACAATCATTAAAAAAAAAAAAAAAAAGGCAAAAAAATAAAGCAAAACAAACAAGCAAACAAACTTTTGAAATACTTGCTGGTTCTTTGGGGGGTGTGGGGTTGGTGTGGGGTGGTACAGTACACATTGATATTTAATGTAGCTGGTTTAAAGAATTTAAATACTAAAAAAAAAGGAAAAAATGTAGTACTAAGGTAAAGGGCTGTTTTTCTAGAAAGGCTGTAAATATCTGAGTGTATGTGTATGTGTGTACTATCATGTTTGTTTCTAAAGAATCTTCTGTAATACTAAAACCCAATAATAACTGAACTCACATTTGTCAGGGTGAAGTGCTACCTGAAGATGAAAACATTTTTTCCTATTCAACAAGCAAAAAAGTCCAGGATTGCCTCTGATCATTTCCCTGTCAAGAACATTCCATTCTTAGAAAGTGCACTTTGAAGGTAAACTTTCCTACATGGTCTTCCGGGTGGTTGGAAGGCTCCTGTGAGGACGATTTGCAGTCTTTGAGTCATTCAATTCAAATTTCAGGCATGGCCCACCAAGAAATAGTTTGGTCACCTGCTCTTCCAACCCTTCATGCAGGTGTATTTTGTGATGTGCGTAAATGGGAGGGCTCCACACATGTGGAACCAGCAATGACACAGTCTTGCCCACAGCGATACTTGTGTCCTGCTACTTACATAGATCTCTTTAGTATTATAGAAAATACAGTTTGCTCCCACTTGCAGATTTAAGCATCAAGACAAGCAAGCAACTGCCTTTAGTGAATTTTATCACATCTTTATGTGTACTAAGGGCATAAGTATGTGTGTGGATGTGGAGGAAAAGGTATACACAAAACACCCTCAGAAGCATAGGCTGAGAAATAAACGCACACAGGTTACTTGCAGTTGACACTTTCTCATGGATGTTGTGAAGATGTGGGCCACTATGGTGTTTACATTCTCTGATTCCTTCAATGTAAGTGAAGCACACGTTGTTATATTTTTTTAATTCTATGAAATATTTTCCATGTATCCTAAATGGATGCTCTTTTAAAAATAAAAATAAAAAAAACTAAAGGGCCTAATCCTGGATGTCTTGCTCTGGAAAATCTCTCTTTAAAGCTGTTGGGAGTTTTGCCTCAACAAATCTACAGGATCAAGCCCAAGATGTAGCGAACCATGTTCTTGCTGGCATGAATGATTTTCTTTTTTTTAGAAGGTAGGGGTGGGAAGGACCCATTAGGTCATCTAGCCATTCTCCCTGATAGGTAATAATGATGCTTGAATGATAGAAGATGTAGTACTGTAAGCAAGCTTTAGACTTTTATGTGAGAAACTTAGAAGAAGTGCTTTTGTGCTGGATTAATAATAAAATATGCCTAAATGGCTTTTGCAGTAACTGGTATTTTTCTTGTTCTAAATATTCACATTTACTGAACTGCAATGTCCACTGAGTTTGATGGTTAAGTCTTTCTAGATGGCTCTAGCAACTTTAGTGTTTACAGTTAGATTATGTTTAAAATGCAAGTGAAGTTGAAAGGATTTTTAAAGAGTACAACTCTAACTAATTTATTTGAAATATATGCTAAAGAAATCTACCAGTTTCTTCAAATGCATAGCCTCTTAGCTGAACACAGATTGACCAAGGAAATACATAGCTTGGTTTCATTTTGCAGCAACACAGATAAATTGTTTCATTTAATACATTATATTAATTTGTTTGACATTCCATGTTAAACTACTGTTGTCTTCAACTTCATTGCATGTATGCAGCCATAGTTTGTCGGATCATGTTGTCTGGAGAACATTAGTCAATAAAGTTTTAATTTAGTATAAATACATTTTCTAATTGTCTTTTACTGTTTCATATGTCCATATATATCTTTAGTTTCAGTCTGATAATCCAAACTTATTCCTCCCTTGTTCTTTTTTTCCCCAGCCACTTTCCATTTCAGAAGCATCCTTTATTTAATCCATCTGGATTTGCTTTGAACTGAAATTCCACAGGCCCAGATTCAGACACCCTCACAACAACTGGAAAAACAGGCATTGTCTCTGCCACTCCTGAAGCAAAGTAATGTTCAGCATGAGTAAATCTTGCCAGAAGTCTCAGAAAATGTATATTTATTTGCAAACTATTATAAAAAATATAGTACTAAAATATTACCACATTATTTTTCAAGCAATTTTTATGTATGGCTTAGATTTAACATTATGAAATAATTGTATCTAGTTTACATTTCCCCATGTCATCAGATTGCTCAAGTGAGAGTCAGTTTCAATTTCTGAAATTAAAAACTAATTTCTTCAAACTTGATAGGAGAAAGGCACTGATTTTGATAAGGCTGGGATTTTGGATGTTGCCTCTCCTTTTATGTCCCCATCACTAATAAAGTCATACAGTGCTTGGCTTTTCAGAATTGAACTATAGATGCAAGGTGGTTCAACTCCTTTTTTTATTTGAAAAATCAAAATATAATTCTCATATGATTATCGTAAAAGCTTTTACTTTCAAATTTGCTTTTTATTTTAAGTCTAAATTCTTCCCCTTCTTATTAGTAAAGATGGGGGAAAAGCAGGGCAGTGGTAGTGCATTTACAGCTCTGAGAGATACTACATAAGTACCAGCACAAGAACTGAGTCCTTGAAATTTTCCTTAAATATTAACGATGAGTCATATTTAATCTGCCTTGTCCTAGTTCGTCTGTACAAACGGAAGGGCATTCCATGCATTTTGTAAGGATCATGCCCTTGGAAAGGTGGACACTGAAGCATCCAGAGAAGGGCTCACCCTGAGATAAAATGCAGTGTCTCCTAGAAGGCTGATTGTCAGGTATGTCCCATGGGGCGTCTGGGACAACTGAAGTAATTTAGTGCTTCAGTGCCAAGGCTCTCAGTGAATTTTTTTAGTGGTAATGCATGTGTGTGCATGTGTAGGGTAAAGACTTCCCAGAGGCAATTTCTCCCACCTAGATTTATTTCTGTGAACTTTATTTACAATACACTTCAAAGTCATCATAATTTTGTATGCCATTCATCTAGCACTTTAGGCTCTTTCTCCCAGTGCATCCCTGCAGCAGCATTCGCTTTGTCTGCAGACACAAAATAAGCTGTGATACAAAGCTAGCACACACTTCTCAGCCTTTGTAGAAGGATATGTTAGATATTGACTTCAAACTGGAAAAGATGAAAAATACAATCTCTGAAGGTAATTAAAAGAAAAACATAAATGCCAAATTCACTTCCTGTTTGAGTTTAGTGTAGCAGTATTTTGCAAAAAAGGGAAAACATTTTAAGGCCTCCACCCTATCCCAGTAATTTGAAATGTTTTCAAAGAGTAAAGTTAGAAGGAAAAGTTACAGACCGCCTAAATCTATATGCATATCATGTAATTTCAAGACATTTTAAATACAGTGAGCACACACTGAAGGTTATTTCCTAATTTAGAAATTCAATTTCTATATTTAAAGTGGAAGCTACAGTAATTGTTTGAGAATTGGAACTAACTATGGGAGTGTATTTGTCTCACCCACTGAAATCCATCATTTTTAAGCAATGCACTTGTGTCACTGGTCCAGAGCCACATCTCCCACATCTGTCTGCAGCACCCCTGTGCTCCTCAGCAGTAGCACACTGGCTCAGCTGTGCACTACCACCATGCTGCCTTTGCCTCAGACTTTCTCTACAGCTTGTTATTGATTAAAACAGAGAGAAAAAAAAAAAAAAGTTATGTAAGAAGTAGGGTTCTTCAAGTCAAATGTAGGAGTTCTGAGGTTACCTTGACTGCTTACTCCAGAGTTCTGAGTATGTCAGATCAAAACTTCCTCCAGTTTTGTGGTGTCTGTTTCTATTCTGCTGAGACAGAACTACTTTTAATTCTTCTTGCAATTCCTCCATGATTACCACTGCTCCCTTTTCAAGAATTTAAACAAAATAGGGCAGAACGTAGGATTTATTTTTCTCCTGTAGAATTGTTCCTTCCTATTTACCCCTAATCCAAACCGCACATTCTACTGAGCTTGACATACATTTTTTAATGCACTCTATTATTCAAATGGTCAGATTTGCCATAATCTCCTTGAAGATGTCTTGACTTCTCATGCTGCTCATGAGAAGTCATGCTTCTCCAGCCATATGCAGTTAGATCTACCAAAGAACTCAGATGACAGAGACGGGGTGGACGGCCCTTGAGGATTTCTCTGGCAAAAATCCAGTCCTTTGATGACACAGAGCTACTTTTTACATTACTTTCATTTCTACTGTCAACATAGACAATAAGGTCAGAAACATAAGTCATGTCTGAGAAATCACTGCCTAGATGTATTATCTGCCTCAGTTGCATGAAACTATTTGATTATCCTCCATTTTAAATTTATTCTAATACAATGGCTCCAAAGCATGGGGCTGTAAAATCAGCTCTGCAAAGAGATGACTGCCTTTCTCTGACTTAAGTCATGTGCTTTTGACTGTGCCCAAGGATATATTCACACCCAGACTCTACCAGTCCTAGAAAAGTGTGTCAGAAGTAAATTACATGATGCTAGCACATCACTAGATTGAAACAGGAAGAGCTTATTTGTTCCTGTTCTTATTTAAAAGGTATTTTGATAGACATACAAAAAAAAAACCAAAAACAAAAACAAAAAACCAACACTTGTCTTAAACTTATCTTAAATACTTCCTAACCTGGAGCACTACCAAGACTATGAAGATGATGTGGATGTAAACATGTTGAGCATTATCAATGGATACCATGAATATAAACAGTTTAAATAGATCCAGCTGGTCAGTAATGTGGTAAAACCAGCCTCTTCTAAAATGGCTGCCCTCACTCCTTCTGCCTGGTAGCCAAAATGCTGAATCTGGCTTCTGAGCTTTCTGGTATTCGCAATGCAAAAGCACCTTGGACAAAGTCAGGCATGTTTTTACAATGATTGTTTTGCTTGTTTTGACTCCTTGGAAGTTCTGGAGAAGCTTAGTTCTGGGAGCTGGAAGCAGAGAATCTGGGACAGCATGTACTGGGTTAGTAATACACAGCCAGGGGGAGTCACTCGTGAAAATAATGGGGTTTTGGGGGCTGTAGCCCCATCACTTTAAAGGTCTCTGCTGCTGTGTTGAGGAAATTTGTGTAATAAAATGAGGCATGTGAGCTTAGACCAGTATAAAAGGGAAAATGCTCAGACATTTAAATTGCTCCTTGAAACAAGCCTAGACCACAGTGACATGCTTCCCATTAGAACTGACAGAAAATGCTCACATGAGTTCCAGGATTTCAGTCATTTAAATCAATGCTAAAATGCTTTTCAACATCAAACATAAACAGATTGGACCCAGAAAGACATATTATGACATTTAATTTTCATTTATATAACTGACGGGGGAAAGCTGATGAGTATAAGCTATGAAATCTTGGAAGGTGACTGCTTTAATATGTGTAATCATACTATTTCCTCACAGTCTTTTTTACTGTAACTTGGTCTAGAGGCAAATTTATGAAAAATAGTCTAGAGGTTTGCGTTTTTTATAAAGAGACATGAATTCTCTAAATGTAATGAAATACATTTACATGATGTCCATATCAAATTTATGCAGGATTACATAAGGGAGTGTGGGTTAATATAAAACATACATCTAACTCTTCTGGGTTAGGCAGCTGGGGAGTGAAATCTTTACTTTGTCTCTCTTCAACCTTGTTAGAAAGATTTTAATATCCCAAACACCTGAGCAGTTTCTCTGAGAGCTTTGCTTGGGTAGAGGTCTTTTCATCCTCACCCCCCTCTTTCTTTTTCCATCTATAGTATAAATTCCATACTGGAAAACAGAAGTTGTCCAAAATATATAAATAAATGCAATCACAGTTGATAACAAAACATTACAATCAGGGAATAGGTAGTAGTTCTCTTTTGCATGTCTGCAACCAACTCAAGACGAGAGAAACATGGAAAATAGTTTAAGGCATTAGAAAATCCTCTGGATACTTTAGCATCTGAAATCCACTGGTCCTTGCTGAAACAGGCCTTTTCAGGCTCAGCTTCTGCTGAGTCACAGGGTTTGCTGCCTTTGAAGGCTGAAGTACCTTGGCTCAAATTTGAAGTTGTTCTGGAAAAGTTCAGACCTTCCTTAATGACCAAATTTGCATGCTATTCTCGGTAGTATTTGCATATAATAGGACACCCTCCACAGGAAGGCTTCTTCAAAACACAGGCTCTGCTTACACTTTGAATTTCCCTATTCAAAGGGGAATATTCAAAATTATCTATGCATCACTACTTCAAAGTGTTTCGCTGGGAGTACTCTGACATATATTTGGGAGACTCATCATAGTAGTTTCAAAGCTGAATATATAGCCAGCTGTAAGATTGCCACCTGGGTTTTGTGTGTGGAGGCAAAGAAGTATTACTCAGGCAAGAATCCTACCTGGCCTGACCTAGCACTTCTGTTGAGGACAAGGAGTTTCTGTTGAGTAACGTGAGATGAAAACTCTTCTCTGAGCTTTTCTTACTTCCTTCTTTTGTTCAAGTCCCTGTAGGGTTTTTTTTTTTTTGTTGGGTGCTTTTTTTTTGGTTTTTTTGGGTTTTTTTTGGTTTTTTGGTTTTTTTTTTTAAGCACAGAGAGGATCCAACCATGAGACCATGAGCCTATGTAACTTGCTGAGGTCTAGGATAATCTCTGAGGAAGTTCTTCTGATTCCATTTTGGTTGTCCCAGCCCTGTAGACTTGGAGTGGATTGTAATGCACAGTCCCTCAATACTAGGGTAGTTGGTGATGGCAAAGGCTGTGAAAATAGAAAAAGTGGGTCTGGATTGTTTCCCATAGGATTTCCTATAGAATCAGGGCAAGCTGGTAATACATCCTTCCCTGTCCTGAGAAGTCAAACTGCAAAGGTGTGAAAGGGTTCCTGCATTCTGACAGAGCCTTCAACTATGTGCTGCAGTTTCATCTTAATCTCTGTTGTCTTCTTCACTCCTCTCATGGAGTCATCTTCTCTTGTCACTCTCTTCTTTTCTGCATATCACTTATGCCACAGGTATTTATTGTTTTGTTTTTAAAAAAGCCTTCCATATGATTATTTTTTTCCTGTGTCATGTGCTGGGGACTACTCAAATTTCTTAGAATAACCTGCTCCATTAAATATCTATTAATTAACAAGCTGGCGTATCTTCTATTTAATTTATTTAGAATGAGTGCTAACTACTAAAAGTTTTTTCTGACAGCTTAGGAAGTAATTTTGTATCTCACCTCATAGGAGTCTACATTTTCTTAGATAACTTTCTTTTTCACACTATTTTACAATTAAGGAAGACAGCAGAGGAACTCAGAATTCTAGTTATCTACCTTAACCAGGTGCAGTGAAAGTGTCAGGACATGGAGTTTGTCCAAATCTTCCTCCCACCTTAGTCCTAAAGGGACTCATATCTAGGCTCCCACTAATAATTATGTATGCTATATAAACAATAATAATAATAATACTTGGAGTTGCACTGATACAGTGCCTTTCATCTTCAAAGTGCTTTGAGAACCCTGTGTAATTAGTTTGCTCTGGAGTCATCACTGACGATACTGCCTGAACCCCAGTGCTACCCACTGTGAGAGTCAAACAGGGAATCTGAACAGTCACAGAGACCATACACAACCTCCACATCACTACTAAAAGAAATTGAAAATGCTGAACAAGTATGTTGTAACACTATACACAGGAGAAGGATCCACAACCAGCAGGAAGCCAGTCTCCCTATGATAAGGAAACAGGAATGTTTTCTTTGCTGGTAATCTACTACTTCAGATCTCTAAACATATTCTAAACACATTTTACCTTGAACTGTGTCTCAGTAAAGCTGGCAGAAGATCACAGGTAGATTATCTTATTGCATGGAATCTTCATCTTCATGCAACTAAAATTTATCAATTTTTTTAAAAATGTAAAAAGTTTTGATTTGATGAATCCAGAAAGGATGCAGACACAACAAATATAACATTAAACAGGTTTGTACAAACTTTAGAGGGACTCCAGGGGAACAATTTATCTGGAGTATGCCATTGGCAATTGACAGTCCAGCTGAGTACAATTTTAATATCATAGTATTTTTCCCTGTATTTCTAGTTAGCTTACAACAAGTCCTTGTCAATGTCCAGTAATTTGCTCTTTAAATCAGCTTTACATTTGCTGGAGATTATCTTCCCAACATAAATTTGTAAACAGCCTTTTCAAAACTATAGCATCAGGAAAAGAGAAGGAAAAAAAAAGCAGTAAGAGTCCATTCAAACTGGTGGGAATAAGAATGCAGAGGAACAGAGTATTTTTGTATAAAGGATGCCTGGAGTATCTCTGAATATTACTAATTTTTATTTGTCTCACTCTAGTACACTGCCTAGCATTTATTTTCTCAGCACAAAGCCTAAGGTGCTTTATTTGCCCTTTTCCAAATAAATTTTTCTTATGGATGATTCCATAGGACAAAAGGACACCATTTTACATCATTGTATATATTCATGGTCAAATGAAGAATAGTCTTGAGAGTATTTTTCAAAAGTTGTGGTCAGGCAGAATTGCTGGACAGGCAGAAACAGCTCTGCTTCCCATGCAGCTAATGGGTACGTGCACTCACATGTCTTGATTTTTGCTCCATTTAAAGATTACTGTTTCTTTTTTAAAAACTGGTGTTCTTCTGTGTTATATTTAAATATCACACAAAACCATAAACATAACCATATGTCAGAATGGCTTTACTGATGAATGATGGTTTGGACTCAGACTCTTTGCTTTTATTTTTGCTGCTTATTCCATTAGTTTTAATTGAAATGTATTCTCTGAGTATGTTACATTCAGCTTATTTTTAGCTACTCTTGGACTGCTTAAGGAAAAGCACATGACCTCAAGAGCATGAGAGACACCTACTAAAGTTGCCTTTTCTCTCTCCTGTGGTGCATCAGTACAGCTTCATTAACACAGCCACTATAGAACAACTATAACATCCACCTATCCTCAAACAAGAAATAATGTTTTAGAAAAGCAGTGAAACAAGGAAAAGGGCTGGGGAAGAGCAGTGAGAGGAATGATTTGGGTAGTTCTTCCAGATTTCAAGCAATCACAGCTGTTTTATTTCTGCAGCAATAGAAGTTAGCCTTCCACACCAGCTATTTTTACAGTGGTGGAGCTGCAGATCTCGGAGCAGGAGGAAGGAAAGGGAGTGACAAGGCACAGCTACATGAGAGGTGGTGTAGGAAAAAGGTGACAGCTGGGAAACGGATGTTTCAAAAGAAAGATGTTCTGTGATCTTCCCATATGTAACAATAAAGGAACTTTGAATTGGAGATTACAGTGTGGAAGTGTTGGAGGTGAGAAACTCGGAGCTTAAGAATCTCTAGGAATTCATGGAGTTTCTCTGGGCCTGACTGCACTCTTTTAAAATAAATACATAAATAATAAATACATATCTCAGCAGAGAAATGTGGCTTGCTGCACAATTCTGCCAAGCAGTATACAGCCACTCTGAGGGAAAATGTCCACTTCAAGGGTATGAGGAGGAAACTCATCCTCTTTTTTTTCCAGATTTAGATTTCTCATTTTCAAAGCCTTATGTTCAGCTTTCCCACTGTCATTTTGTGTTGAAGGTTTGTTTGGCCCTACATTTTTATTATTTGTCTGACATTGCTCCCCTGTTTTTTGCCTCTATCCAGTGGCCAGGTGTACTCACATGTCTGAGCACACCCATTCAGAGGCACAGCCAGCCCTAGGGCTTGGGGCAGTATTTCCACATCCCAGTGACACTGTGGGTGATTCAGTGTGTCCAGCAGAGAAGGTGATGTTACTGAGCAGGTCTGAGTGCCACAGCAGTGTGGCTGCCACGCTTCTGGAGCTGTCACGCCCTGCTGAGCTGAGTCACCAGCAGGCACTGGCCCAGGCTGGTGCTGGCTCCAGGACAGGAAATCTCAGGAAAGAGCAGCACCAGGCTGCTGTCTGCAGCAGGCCTGCTCAGCATTTTCATCCACACTGATTTTTCTCCTAGGTTTTAATTGTGTTTTTGGATCCCACCTGACCTCTGTCACATCTTGCCCTATTTTCCATTGCTCTGGGACATGTTCTGACAAGCTTTTCAAACTGTGAGCTTTTCAGGTATTCCTTATCACCTGTAAATGAGTAGTTGATCTGTTGATGGTTAGACACTTTTGGCAAAGAAGGATTCATTTTGCAGCTTTTTAGAGCCAGAGTGTCAGAAATTATTATTTTGGCACCTGCGTATTCTTCGGCTCTTTAATAAATTTGCAAGTAAATGAGCTGAAAATATCATGTAGCTTTTTGCAGGCAACATTCATCACAAACATACATATTTCTCATAGAGTTTTTTACTTCCTTTATTCACTTCTAAAAAAACTTCAAATTGTTACACATTTTCTAAATTTTTTTGTGAATTTCATAAAATTTGTTGTAGTGACCTGATATCACATATGATATTTAACACATGAATTGGAATTTATCAGAGCCAATAATAGTGACTACAAAAGGATCCCTATAAGAAGACTCAGGAAATCTCCAGTCTGTGACTGAATGACCTTTACTGTTGGATTTCCTTTGTAAAAAAATGTCAATTGAACTCCCTTCCCTTGTCTGCCCTATATAGATAAATTGTAAGGTTTGGGGAAAGGAGATTACTGATTACTGGCAATGAGAACTAGATTCATCTGAGACATAGGCAGGGTTCACCTTTGGAGAACAGATAGAATCATTGCCCTGGTCTGCTGCACCAGTCCTCAGGGCAGCAAGATGTGGTCCACTGACCAGTCGGTTCCTGCAGAGATTTCATGTGTATATCAGCATTACACAGCCAGTTCTAATCACAGTTTTAAACCAAATCTCACTGTAACCTAGTGATTTAGGAACAGAGTTGTTCTTTTCTCTTGCAGTGCAGTTGAAGTAGGGAGCTGAGCACCTTGCTTGCCATCTTTAGTGACATCACCATCAAATCATAGAGACAGAAATTCAACTATCAAAAATCCCTCTTATGCTTGAGTACAGTTGGTCAGAAAGTTTTGTGTTTTCCATAGGCATTTAGTTTCTCAGGAGCTAAAATGAAAGTGGAATTTAATGGAATGCTGTACAGAAAGTTGCAGTGAAAAAAATACCACAAAAATAGAGAAAAGCATCACTTGGTCTTTGAAGTAGTTGCTGCCTGGAATAAGCTCTCCTGGTTGGTTTCCAGGCTGCATTAAAGGCTTCATGATGCACCATATCCAGGCCTTTTTTCTGTTCTCATGGTGCATCTTGGAACATCCAAAATAAGTTGCTCCAAATGGAGTACTCTTTTCCATTTGTAAAAATTCACAAATAGTCAAAAAGCACAAGCTGATAATGGAACCCAAGATGTAAAATGACTTGCTATTAGCAGTGTTGTTGTTGTTGTTGTTAAATTCTCTGGTTAACTTACATGTCTTAATCAAGAATGATAACAGTTTCATGTTTAAGGCTGACAGAAAGTAAGTAGAAAACAGCACAAGGTGAAACAACTTGAGAGAAACTGTCTTTGCCATCTAGATTCATGGCATCTTTTGCTTGCTGTGGCTATACTTTGGCACAGAGAAACAAAACTCAGCATCAAAAGCTGCAAACAAAACTAAGAAATAGATTCCTTTTGAGTATTGCTTCATTTTTAAACAGCTGCTTCACAGGTGGAGAAATATTGCGCACAGTGGTTTTCATGCTGGGTGCCAGGCTCACCACAGGTGGTTCGATGAGAATCTCGTATCTCCATGGAGAATCTGATTGGAGGGAAAGCAGGTGGCTGAGGTGCAAAGAGAAGGAAACAGGTCTAACTCAAGCTGGGAGCTCCTGCTGCAGGGTGGGGAGAGTTGGTGGCGATGCTTACGTGCCTGAAAGCTCGCCAGCGCTGGTCATCTGGTTGCTCTTGCACTTGATGAATCGGCTCTCAGACTCCTCCTGCACATACCTTTTCTCAAGGCTTTGAGTTAGTTCTACCTCAGTCTATTTTTAACAGCTACATTTTCCATGATTAGATTTTAATGCTATTTATTTATTTAAACTGAACCAAACAATTCCACATAAGCTGAACATTCCAGTGGGCATCACTCTTGGCCATGCAGAGGGTTCTAAATCTAGTTTAAATTACATTCCTTGAATGGTAGAAAAAGCTGGGTCATGTGCTGAAGCTTGGTGATGAATAACAAAGTCATTCTTTCACAGATTGCAAAAACTTTATTAGGGAAAGATAAGCAGGTTAAAGGTCTTTCAATGGCTGCACTGTCTATACATAGCAATTTCCCCCCCACTTTTTCCCTCTTCAGCTCCTAGCTGAATGCATATTGCTTATTCTCATCATCTGCCATAATTGAGGCAGATACTCTGTATTCTCACTGGAGTTAAAGAGAATTAAAAACTTGGGATAATTACATTCACTGTCTCTGTCAGTTTCTTGCAGTCATCTGGGAGTATGAAGTTTTTAGGTCCCTCCATCCTGCACAGATTGCAAAGGCAGGTATGAAAATTTGGCATCTCTCAAAAGCGCCTTTTCACAGACAAAGAGATCATTTCCACTAATCTGTGGTGTAGCTGTTCCTGAATCTTGGTGCTAGGCTTCCAAGGCTTCCTGGTAGGAAGGGAGAGTGTGCTTCCCAGTTGCATTCATGTTAATAAAATAAATCACTTGTGTTAAAATTAGCAGTGGGTGAACTGTTTCAGTTAAAACAAGAATTGTCCTGGATTGGTGCCAATCCTCAGAATTAATTCCAGCCAATTTTATTTTTAAGTTTTAAAAGTAACAAAAAGTAGTAAATATGCAACGTATGTATAGATGTACACACAGAGAATAGCTCAGGGATAAGAAAAAGATGCATTTCGCATCTGGAGCCTTAGTTTTGCATATGCATGCAAGCAACTTTGCTCATGTGAATTATTCCCTCTTGCCATACACTATTTCCTTTCTAATCAGGCAGCAATATATATACAAAAGGCTTTAGTGCATAAGGGTACTATAACCTGCACAACATCACCATTTGTGCATCTAGTGAAGAAAGATGACACTTGTTAATAGGACAAAGCTGGCGCCAATTAAACCACGTCCAGCACATCGACTCTGCTTTCTGAAAACAGTCATCCCCAAATATTGTGTTAAGAAGTACAGCCAGCCCTGCCTACAGCAGGATGTGGCTTCCAAATATCACGTGTTACATATAATTTATTGTGTAAATTAAAGCAGGGGGTGAAGGGTGGGGGGGATGAGGCTTCACTGGGCTGTGGCCTCAGAGAGGAAGATCAGTTTGGTTTACATGGGGAGCATGGGGGTTATTTTGAGGAGTTGGAGGAAGGGAGTGTTGTCCATGTGCATTATTTCACACATCATAAACTTCATTTCTTGGGATTTTTTTTAGCAGCCCAGAAATAGATCACTCCCATGTGAGGTTTAACAGCACCAAACTGTGAACATAAGGCTTGGGCCTTTTGTTTGGATTGTTTTGTTTTCATCTTCACCTTCAACTTCAATGGCTGCAGGGGGTGTTTACTCCTCCAGTCTTGTGAAGATGCAATAGTCACATGTGAGGTGAGGGTGTGAGGATACCTATCATGAGTGTAGACTGCCTGCCTGAACTTTAATGAAAATTGTTTCACTGCTTAGGCAGCTCTGACCTGGCTTATGCAGTGATACATAGTGCCATTCACCACACCCAGATATCTCACTCCTGTATGATTTATCTTCCTAGGAACAGGTCAATAGGGGGGTGAACCACAACCTCTCAGGAAAATTCACATTTTTTTACAGACTCATAAATGCTTTCACAATAGTTGTTATCTCTTTTTTGCACCAAACTTTCAGCCCTCCACAGCTCTTGTTTAGATATACCTTCTAGAATGGAAACAGAACTTTGCAGTCACCTTTCACATTCAGCATGAGCATCTTTCACACATTCCTGTTCTTCTAAGAATAACACTGTGTGTCTTGGTGAGGTTGAACAACAGAGCTTGCTAGAGGGGGCCCCAAAGATACAATTCAAACTGTTCAATTTTTGTGATAATGTCTTGAAAATGCCAACACACACAAAAAGTTGTTTCTGTGGCTGTAAGGAAATGCTGAATAAATTAGTTTAGATTCATGCAAGTATTACCAAATCAGTTTTGTACAAGCTGTACAGGAGTGAGGACACTCAGAGATGGGCTCCCAGTGGTAAAAGAGAAGGAACCTTTAGATCTGCTGTGGGTCTGGATGATGTAATGATATTCTGTGGCTTACATCCTAGTAAATCAGACTGCCAGATTATTCTAAACATCAGTATTATCTGCCTTTGTACACTTACCACTCTGAAGCAGTGAATACTACGAACCAGCTTCTTCTTGAACAGCTCTCACCCTGCTTTAATATGTACAATATATGTGGAACATAGGATGTTTTTTGTCCAAAAAGTCATGAAAAACAATAAAACTGCAAGAGACCAATTTGTAAAAGAAAATTGAATCCTGCTCGAAGACCTCCCTGGAACAAACTGAGTTACAGCACTTCAAATGCATAAGAATTGGGCCATATGGTCTAGTATTTAAGTAAAGGCATGCATTTATTTGGTCAGAGTGTTGAGGTCAGAGCCTTCATGGGTCTGATGAAATCTGAGATCAGCTGATGGAAATGTTTACCTTTCAATAAACTTGAAAGACTGTCCTGCACAGAAGTGACACAGGAGTTTGTTGTTGGGCAGCTCTGTGAAACCAGCTGCAGTGTCTGTGTGTGTTTTGTTACCCCCAAGTCCCTTGCAGAAGACTGACAGACTTCTGAGTCCCTGCCAGAAGAAAGGCTGGTACAGCATTCATCTCACTGGATGCAGGCATGCATCCAGAGGAAGGCATCTTCCAGGATCCTGCCAGCCACAGGCTGTCATGCTGCATCTCTGATGGGCTCTTCAGAAGAGAAGTCGTCATATTTCAGCCCCTGAACAACATCACTGATCCCCCATCTCCCTGTTTCACAGTCTGTAGGACTCTCCTGCAGTGGCAGTGGGATGGTGTGAGCTGCATTAGTTTGGTCTTGCACAATGAAGATCAGACAAGATCAGTGAGGAAGACCATCTTCAGCAGACCAGAGAACAAACCAGTCCAAGGTGAGCAGTCCATTGTGGAAGCCCTTATGCTGCCTGTGAATGAAGGCAGACTGGGGAGTACCAAAGGAATGAATGGCTGTTGCAGGCTGAGCCCATGAGCTCTGCTCACTCTCCAACCAGACTGCTAACCCCCACTGTGAGAACATTCATGAGCACTCATGTACACATGAATGGGCTACCTTCTCTATCTGATGTTATGGACACATGGGAGAATCTGTGGAAGCAAAACTTATTAGGATCTTTTTCACTCATCTCTGCAAACCCAAGAATTATACCTATTTATCTTTAGGTGACTCATTGTGTTATGCATTTAACATATTTCACATGGACAATGTTACATCTCTTTTCAGTAAGTTGAAAGAGCTGCCCAGTCATGCAAGACACAAACAGCCTGTCTGTAAGCAAGTATCTTACATCCTCATCAACTTTGTCACATTTTCTTGTTTTCAAATTCTTCATGTTAAAAATATGAGTCAACATAAATAGCTTTGAATCTTTGTTACCTTATTAACCAGTGATGGGTGACTCTACTCATAAAATATTTACGTAGACAACAGTCTTGTGCTCGTAATGTATTTTCACATTACTTAGTAATTTAAAACATGCCAAACCTTTCCAAAGAGTAGAAACAATCCAAACATGAAACTGATGTTGACCTTAAAAGGCTGCTACTTTTTAAGTCAAGCAACAATTATTACCACAGATTATTTACTGTGCATTCTTCATAAAACTCTTTATCAGCAATGCCCACAAATAGAAATCTAAATTGAAAGAGATACAGTAGATGGAAAGGGATGGTGTTACATCAGCAGCACGACTTGTAAGGGAGTTTGTGGAAGACCATATGGAAAATATATAATTTAACATTCAATATTACATATCATTGAGGTAAATCAATTATATATGTCTATTTTAGAATGTTGCTGAGTTGTGTGTTTGACTGAATCTGATCATTCATCATCAGTGTACATGAGTATGCAAATGCACCTATTTATATTGACTATGTATACACATGCATGAAGGTTTTGATATCATTTATGTACGTATTGGATATAGTTTTCTGTTGTTTTTTTTTTCTATTGGTTTTAAGTCCTGCTTCTGTTATTAGGGTACCAGGTGATGGTATAGAGAGCATTTAGTGTGTGTTCTGGAGTACTGCATGGGTGTACTATAACATAGATGACCTAGACTCATTAAAATACTATCCTCTTTTTTCTTCCCATGATGATCAGTAGAAATTAATTTCGGCTCCCCAGGTCACACAACACAGCCATGGTATGAGCTGGAGCTGGTGAAAGAACAGATAAATTTAGCATCTTATTTATCATGTGGATATTTATATAATACATAATATTTTCAGTGTGTTCAGTGGCAAAAAATGGTAGTCCCCACAATGTATAATAAATGACATGTGTCTCCTTTGGCAGACACTTAGTCCATTCAGCCAACCAAACTATTTACAATGCTTTACTTATGAAAAAACAGAAGGAACAATAACAAAAATTCACAACAGTCTACTGTTTCTTCCTGACTCTCAGAACACTTTTCCAGGGTGAGCCATGTAACTTGGAGAGCTGTTCACTAAAGGTAATATCTTAATCACACTGTTCCCTGCAGACTGGAGCAGATCAAAGAAACAATAAAACCTCTGTCAAGTACAGGACAGGAAACCTGATCACACCATGCTTCTCAGGTGACCGGCAGGTGTTGAAGATTTTTGAGGCAACATTTGTGACTGCTCAGTTTCTATACCTCAAGTTTGTTACATACTTTGATGTTTAAAAAAAAAAGTCTTTTACAAGATTTTCTTTTTTTGCTTTTATCTCTGTATTTCACCTGTAGTAGTATGGAAATTAAATATGGTATTTTCTAGAGGACATGTAATATCAAGAGAACAAATATCAATATCTAAAGCTGTAGGAGCTGTGAAAATTTTTACTTTGGATTTTACCTTTTTTTCCCCTTTCTTTTCAATACTGTACCATTATTAGTCAGACTTTTACTGTTTTTCATCTTGACCAAACAGCCCATTAAATGATCAAACTGTAGGAAAATATTCTTATTTGCTTCAAAGTTCTTTTAAAATAAGCAGAGACATTGTTATTGTCCCTGACATGTAAAGTTACACCGTCTGTTCTGTGATAAATCAAGTCCATTCACACTGAACCTGATAGCAGGGCAAGGTGCTTGATGGCTACAGTGAGATGGATGAATGAGATAGTAAGGAATCTGCAGGTTTTTGAAAATACTTTTACTTGACCCAAGGGCAAAGAGCAACACAGACCCCTCAGGTGGAGGGGTGTCAGTTTCTAGGATGAGACAGACTAATCCCTCCCTGCAGTGGACTTCTATCTTAGTATTAATATCAATGGTATATTTCTATTTTTCATTTTATTTTCATGTCTGTCAGAGACAGTACTTTTCACAATGCTGGTAAGTGTTGTCATCCTAGGTTGGAGTTCGGATGATGAGTCTAGTAAAGAGTTTAAAGATCTTTGTTGGATCAAGTCCTTGGAAGAGAACATATGTGGTCATTCCAATATTTGAAAGTTGTACGTTATGTTATAAAATTTATGATCTAAAATATCTCACACTGAAATAAAACCTTCTGCAGAGACACATATTGTAATTGTGGTGTTTAGCAGGGACAGCAGTTAGAGAAGAGCACAATCGTTTTAGGTGTAGAATAAAGTACAACTGTGTGTTCAGATGAACCTTTTTGGAGGCTGGCGAACACTTTTCAAATACCTATTAGTCCAACAGTCCTGTTCTTCTAATGGAAAGTCCAGTTTACTTTACTTATCATTCCAAGCCTATTCCATGTGATTGCTTTTGACTTGGCTTAGATTTGCAAGATATGAGGCAGCTTCCAATAGAATGCAAGGGTGACAGAGCACTGGAACAGGCTGTCCAGAAAGTTTGTGGAGTCTCCTTCTCAGGAGATATTCAAAACCCACCAGGGCATGATGTTGTGAAACCTGCTCTAGGCAAGACTGTTTTAGCAGGGAGTTGAACTAGAGGATCACCAAAGGTCTTTTCCAACCCCAGCTATTCCATGACACTGTGATTCCATGATTCTGTGGTTTAGTGATTATGTGAATTGATGGCACACTATTTTATATAAATGTGGAAAATCATCACATAGGAAGAAGCCTAGTAAGTATTCCTCACAGGAGAGTTCTCCTTGTGATAAATTAAGGCCAAAGGCTGCTTCTTATTGAACATGGCAAGAGCAAGATATGGTGTGGTGCAACTGGGAGATTCCCATCTGTGGGGAGACAGAGTGGCGTAAGGAAGGGAAGATGGGACATAGGGCAAGGAGTTTGGAGCCTGCTGCAACTTCTGTTGGTCATATATGATAAATGACTGCAAATTATTATCCCTTGACTTTTCCTCTTGTTACAGGTAGGAATTAAATCCTCCCAATATTTACTGAGTGAAACCTAACCCAATAAAGCAGATGCCATTCTCTCCCAAAATATGTGGGGAGGAGTATCTGAAGGTTTTCATTATTGGCTGAGTGGTAGATGAATGAATGCTCCCCACGCCAGTCCCAACCTTCTCTTTCACCGGCCTGATTCCTTCAGTTGAAGGTCTGAAACTTTTCATACCATGTCCCCTGTTTTCCAAGGGTATGGCAAGGACAAAACATGGGGTAAAACAACTTGGCCTTGTCCTGTATACTACTCCTAGAAATACCTATGATAACTTAGTTAAAAACTTTCTGAGCTCTGGCAGTGTACAAGGTAAGGCTCAAACAGTCATTCTGCCTTTTGTTGTCAGTTCTTAAACTGTGGTGGAGTCTCTTGCAATAAGAACTTTCTGGAGGAGAAGAGTGGTGGCATCAGTGGTTAAAAACAAAACCTATGTTAAAAGAGGTAGATGAGTAAGACTACCAAGTGTCATACTAATGCCAGGATATAAAGCTGAATGACTTATCTTACTTATACATGATAATTTGATCTTTGATGATATGTTCACATACTGTTTGAAGAGGATCCTTGCCTGATTCAGTGTACCTGATGTGCTGCACTCACATAAGAGACTAAACAATGTTCAGCTGCATTCTCCTTGTTCAATGTGTGGCTGGATGCCTTATTTAATGCATTTCCTTCTAAAATTAGAATTATAATTTTTCTCACAGACTTTGCTGTGGTGTTTGTGGTGATATTAGAGAACTTAAAAAACTTAAAAATTAGTGCTTATCTTTGTCAGACTGCTGTGAAACACACTGGATTAATTTCCATTTAGAGATGAGGAACCAGAGCACAGACAGAATAAACTAGAATATATTCTCCGTTTTTTGAGCTTGATTTAAGGTAACTAAGACATTATTTTAAGTATCATTTTAATTATATGTTATAAATTATAGCAAGAATTGCAGGTGCCACATTCACAAAAATTTCCTAGAAATGGTTCCAAAAGCCATTTGAAATGTACTGAAGCAAACAGTCTTGAAAGCATCTTTGCTATGCTTGTACTCCAGTGCAAGGTTTCTTCTGCTATAGTATTTGAGGTTCTCACAGCAGAATTAAACATGGCTAACGTTCTGACTTCCACATATAGAGACAGTTCGTGTTTTGTTTTATTCATCACTTTAATGCCATGTTGCATTTAATGTTACCAAGATTTCCCAGCTACATTTGCTATTTATAAAGGTTTTTGTTCTGCTTGTCCGGGATTTTCAACATATATTGTTCTAACTCTGAGGAAAGGCCCCAAATCTACTCTTTATCTGTCAAATGCTTACTTGGTGGAAAACAAGTAACAGGCAACCTTCCATCAAAGGCAACCTTCCTTTTTCTGGTATCAAGTATGTTTATCCTATATGTTTTCATACAAATCATCCATTCCTATATGCTCAAAAAGTTGAATTCCTTAGGTATAAAGTATTTGCAACTATTGTCCATAGTAAAAGGAAAGGTGTTTTCTTTCCTTTGGAGTTTGAAGTAATTTTATCATGCATTAGAGACAGACAGTTTGCACTTTTACACGTGGTGACACTGTATGAAAAGAGAGCAATCACATCTCAGCAGCCATGACCTGATGTAGGGACATCTAGGGACAATGACCTTTGGACATAAAGGACAGAAATTAAGGGAGGGCAAGAAGTCTGTGGAGTACCACAGGAAGGGCAGCACATGATAAATAAACCAGCATGAAGTTCACTGGTCATTATTTTTTAACACAGTTGATCTGGCACTGTGAATTGATATCAAATCAACGCTTTGGACCATGTGACAAGTATGAGGAACCCTAAAACTGGATTTTCAATTTCATGGAGATGTGGTCTGGGATTTTACCTTGTGATTGTTACCACAGTTGAACTAATGGTGTCACTGGTTTAGATCTTAATAGCAACTTCACAACCTCTCTTGGGCAACTTGTGTTGGTGCTTGGTCACCCTTATAGTGATAAAAATGTTTTCTGATGTTCAGGGGAAATGTCCTGTGTGGGCCTTTACCTCTGATCCTGTCACTGGGAACCACTGAAAAGACTCATCTCCTGTACCTTCCCTTTAGATATTTATGTATATATTAATATACAAGTTAAGAACCCTGTGAGCATTCTCCAAGCTGAAATTCCCAGCTCCTTCAGCCTTTCCTGATAGGAGAGATGTTCTAGACCCTTAATAATGAAGAGGTTCCTGTCAACCTATTTTTCCAGCCTTTCATGGTCCCTCTCAATGACAGTATGACTTTATTATTCATCAACCATTTCCCCCAGTTTTGTGTTACCTGAAAACTTGCTGGGGGTATATCCTGCTGCATCATCCAGGTAATTAATGAAGATGTCAAATAGAATCAGAACCAGTCATGGCCCCTGGGGTACCCCACTAGCTACCAACCTCCAACTGGACTTCATGCCACTGACCACAACCCTCTGGGTCTAGCAGTTTAGGAATTTTTCACTTAGCTGTCTGCTCAGCTAGCCCATAGTTCATCAGATTCAGTAGGGGGATCCTATGGGAGAGAGTGGGAAAGCCTTTCTGATGTCAAGGGAGAAGATAGCCACTGCTCTCCCCTGGTCTGCTATCAGGTTGTTTTGGGCATGACTTGCCATTTATTAATCCATGCTGACTATTTCTGATCACCTTCTTGGCCTTTGCATGCCCAGCAGGGTCTCCAGGATCAGCTGCTCCATCATGTTCCAAGGGGCTGAGGCAAGGCTGACCTGCCTGTAGTTCCCTGGCTCCTTGAAAGTGAGAACAACACTTGCTTTGCTCCAGTCTTTGGGCACTTTTCCCAGTCATCAACCAAAGACTATCATGAGTAGATCAAAGACTATTGAGAGTTTTGAACAGGCTTTTAAAGATTATAGCCATCAGGTGAGCATAACATATTGTTCCATTTAATCTCAGTAGCCCTTTATCCAATGAAGACAAAACTGAAGGCTTTTACTTTTACAGTTAAAAAAAAATAAAGTAGATTAAAAAAAAATCTTTAGTATAACTGCAAAATAAAGTGAATTTTTGCATTAAATTTCATTGATTTTGATGTATTTGTCATGCTGTCTTGTGCAATTCTGATGACTACAGTACTGATGATAAAAATAAAACCTGGCATTCGCTGTTTAAACCTGAACAAATTTTCTATTTGCTTTCAAGTTTGAACAAACCTCGGTGTTTTTATTAAAATAAATTGATTGTGAAAGGAGTGTTGGGGCAGATTATTTTCCAGGCCCTGCTGATTCTGTTTATTATCAATATTTGCTGAAAGTAATCTAATTCCTGCTGAGCTGTAACCAGAAAGTTACTTCACTGTCCAAATATTGGCAGCAGTTAGGAAAAAAGTTCTAGTTTATTCTAGTCTCTTGAGTTTGCCATTTTATTATTGACCTACATTTGTAATGATAAGATTATTTATAATTTTTTCTTAATATGAGTAATAGATGACACTTGAAAGTTTGTTTTTGTCTGAGGTTTCCTTGGGTTATCTGCACCTTCTTGCATTATGAAACTGATCTATCTAATGAGATTTCTATCATTTCTTTTGTTTTTTATGACAATAAAACCAAACCTTTTCCTAAGTGATATTGGACACAGGTGTTCTAACTCCATATTGAAAATAAAAATTAAATAATCTTGACTATTTTGTTGGAAGTCTACATGAAGATGCAGTTTAGAAGTGTATGGTTGTACCAAGGAGCTGTGGCAGTGAATATGCATCTTTTAGCAGCATCACAAATGCTGAATGATTGCATCCAATCTCAATCATCCTTTCCACTCCATCTGTGGCTAACAGTTATGACATCCTCATGAAGAATTTTTGAATTTTCTTGAAACTTTGATATAGACACTGCTCCCTAATCTCCTTGGAAGGAAAGATGGTGCCAGAAAGGGATATACATACAGTTTGGAGACAGGAGATCTTACCTTTCTTGCGACAAACAACCCAGGCTTTGAAAATTTATTTAATGCTTTGTGCAATGTGCACAATGTAAATTAATGTATAGAGAGGCTTCTAAGAGAAAATCAGAATAGAACAGAATTCCAGAATCATTTAGGTTAGAGAACATCTTTATGATTATCAAATTCAACCCTTAACTCAGCACTGCCAAGACCACTAAACCATGTCCCAAATACCACATCTACCTATCTTTTAAATGCTTTCAGGTATGGTGAATGCACCACTTCTCTGAGTAGCTTCTTCCAGTGCTGAACAATCTTTTTCACAAAGAAATTTTTCCTAGCATCTAACTTAAACCTCCACTGATGCACATTGAGGCCCTGTGCTCTTTCCTGTCACTTGGGAAAACTCCCCCTTCACTACCACCTCCTTTCAGGTAGCTGTAGAGTGATAAGGTCTCTCGCCTGAGCCTTCTTTTCTCACAAATGTATTCTCTGTTCAATTCCAAGGGATCTTCACTGATACTCAAGAGTGAATTTGCCTTTCTGTCTTCAAAATATACTCCTCTACACTAAGAGGAATGCAATGCAACAGTATTTTCTGGGGGGAAAAAGGAGACAAAACTAAACAAATAGCTTTGACTTCTGCTTACAAGGTCTTTTTCTATGGCTTGCTCAGAGTATTTGGCCAATTCTCAGCTATTCAGGAAGGTAGTTATACAAAATGTTATGTAAAGTCATACCAAAAACTTCTTTATGGTTACTTGAGAGCTATATTTAAAATGTTAGCATCCAGTCAGCAAAGATAAACTGTGCATGTGGTTTAGTTGACTAAACTCACAAAAGAAATAGTGAAGAGTCATAAAAAGGCCATAAAAACCATAAGGTCATAAAACCATCAAAAATTGTAAATATACGATCAGAAATGTTTCATAACTACTTAAAGGGTACCTAGTAGTAGGTATGCACTGCTAATATTTTTTCTTTGCTATTAATAGATCCATAAATATGACTGATGAACCTCAAAGGAGTGTTTTGGGCTTCACAACAGAGACTGAGAGTAAGTAGTACTTTATTTCAAAGGTACATAACTTACTGGAATTAAACAGACTGAACAGTTTATTCAGTCAAAGTTAGAGTACCAAAATCTGGCCATTCATGAATTAGGGTCAGTCCAAGCCTCCCTTTGACCTCAGTGGGAGTTTTGCCATTTGCTTCAATGAAAGTAGAATCAAGCTATCAATGCTTTCAAATGGTTCAACAGGGAGTGTTATTGAAATGCAAATGCACATGTTCTCCTAATCTGAACTTCCCATCTCCCCATTCAGAGTTGTTTGTAGAGAATTGTATTATGGGCTGTTACTCTGGGACCTGCATGAGACAAAGATTTTCGTGTGCTCATTAGAGAAATATCCTGCAGTACATGGAAATACAACTTCAAATTTTATAAGTAACTCTAAGGAAATCTAGTGAGCTTGGTCTAAAAAGCAACCAGGCCTTTCTGTATCACCAAGACTGCGCAAAGGTGAAGTTAGTCCATTTAGTTGAGTAGAGTGTGTTCACTTAACACTTAGTGTGAATTGACCTGGTTGGTGTCATGAAGAAAATAATCTTTCAGGTATTCAATTGCCAGGAGACTTGCAGTAGTCTCATATAGCATGTCATGCTACTGGAGCTGCAAAAGACTTGTATAGTGAAACAAGTTTGAGCTCATGTATTTGATATAATTTAGTGCAAGCTCAGTTTCATTCTTTGTGGATCAAATGTCAGCACAAAGGAGTGGACAAACCAAACAGGCTCCATTTTGTTAAAATCAAACCATACCTGTCTTTCTTCTGCCTACCACAAACCCCCTTCCTATTGCAAATGCCTGGCTTTCTCTTCCTCCTCACCAGCAACACTAATTACACCAAACCAGTTTCACTGGGGAGCAAACATAACCTGTTCAGCTTGCTTGAGATCTTGAAAAGCAGTCTAGAGCTTTCAGCTGCAGCCAGCAGGCCAGCCTACATATTTCTCTCAGGCCCAGTCAGGAGTGGACACACTTAGACACAGTTGGTTGCTTGCCCAGGCAGGAAATGCACACCTTCTGACTGGTGGCTTTGGGGCAAAGTCTTGCATCTCAGCCTCTAAGCAGGACAGGTGTCAGCATCACTCTCATTGGGAAAAGACCAAAGGAATTATTTTGTGAGAGATGTGTTATACAGACCCACCTCAGGTATTTCCTGGTACTCTTTGAATACAGCAGTCAAGATAAAAGAAAGCAAAGCAGCACCTTCTCTCCTACCCCTGCAAGAAAAGTGAAAACCCTCTGCATCCCCAACAAAACATCTACCAAAAACATTTCATAAATAATTGCAACCACTTCATGGTTTAGTAAGGGGTAAATGGATTAGCTCAAACTCTAACTTTTTCCCTACTAAGTATTGATTCAGTCGCATCACTGGGACAGAAGGGAACTTCTGTTCAGGTTAGAGTCTGTTACAATTGCATATGGCAATTGTTGCAAATTTAACCTTTGTTCTGGGTATGTAGTAAGATAATTAAGAAGACAGATAGCTTGCTCATTGTTGTTAAAGCACTAATAATAATATCTCTTATTTCCCTATCAGTAGTATTTTAATTATGAAGGACACATGGCAGGTCACAGTGCCACCCACACATTTTACAGAGGTTGCATCCTTACAGTCATATAAAAGACACAAGCCTGCTTATTTTCACATAACTATCCATATTGTTTAGTTTTTAACCTACTTTCTACATGGGTTTAGTCTTCCCTTCAGATGTGTCCTAAATACAACTTGTTAAGAAGTATGGCCAACCACCTGCTATTGATGGCTGAATGGCTGAAGTTATCACATCCAAAGTTGGCAGTGAGGCAGAAGAAGCCAAACAGAAAGTGTGAAAATCATGAGTTCATATTTATTCTTGAGAACAGGTTAGAGATTCAAGAGAATCTCTAAATAGTTTCATTTACTTGAATAGATTGAAAATTCCCACTGTGATGATACTTGTAATTCCCATTAGAACAACTTTTGGTCTTTCAATACCAATAATTCTCTGTAAAGAAGAAGCAGAGGTCAGAAAAGCTTTCACAGGGTTATTTAAACAAAAATATGCATTCTACTTATTCCCTCTTTCTGTATTTTCAGCCACAAGTCATTTTTGTGCAGGTGAAGAGGACTGTAAGTGCATGAAAGTGATTTTATAACTCTAGAGGATGCTAAAGGTCCTGGATGGCCCTTGGCCACAGTGAAATTTAGAAGAGAAATGTCATTTTATGCACTTCAGTTCAGTATACATTATCAAACTGGAAGATGGTTGGGGGCCCTTTGGGTACACTGAGCACTTTTCCAGATAATCCATATATGCCTGGATGCTTGCAACCAATATCATAGAGCAGTGTCTTCCACCATCATTTGTCTTAGATGCCAGTTGAAGTAATTTTCTTAGTAGCACAACTCTTCCTGAGAGCATGAGTCCATGGGTCTGAGAGGAGTGATACTTCCTCTCCTATTAAAATACTGCTTGCAAGCACTGCAAGCCCTTATGCTTGTCTTGGAAAACTCCCCATTGAGTAACTTTGCTGAGCAGGATTAGTCCTGCCTAGTTTATGAGATCCAGCATGATCACAGCTGTGATGATGTTGCACCTAACCAAGAGAACAAAGCAACCATGTCTTGCATGTATGTCTATTTGGTAAAAAAAAAAAAAAAAAAAAAAAAAAAGAAAAAAAAAAAAAGAAGTGACCTAATTGAGGAGGTGGGTTTTTGTCATGTTTTTTCCCCCCTCTCTTTATAATTAATTACACTTTCTTCACCATTTTGAGGGGATTTATTTTTAAATTTGGTTAAAACTCCTTTGTACAGAAGTCTGTGTTATATGAATTGCAGGTTTTGTTAGCAATGGATTAAGTTGTGGGAGACTCTGACCTTGTGATACTACCATGTTTCTGCTAAACAAAGTCCAGTATGCCAAACAAAGATGTAGCAAGTAGTTACGAAACGGCACGGCTATTACACATGCTTTTGATTCTCATTGTCTGGTGTTTATTTTGGGATAATTCTGTTTTGAGAGTGGAAAAACCAGACTGTAAATAAAAGGGAGGCCTACGATAAATGCATTATATTACACACTTCTCAAAAGGCTAATGGAGGACTCTTCAGCGAGTGCCTAGGAAAGAGGAAAATTATTTTCAATAGTGAAAGAAAAAGGTAAGAATATTCTGGGACACCATGACAAGTCAGAAAAATAGTTATTCACCCACTTGCGCAAAGGCTGAGTAATTTACTGTTGCAGCTCACAGTCTGTGTTGTTTCCCTACTATATAAGGTTTCTAGGTCACGTCTCTGATGCTGTTCTAAACCAGCAGCTTCACTCCCAACACATCATCCTCCTGCTGGACAGCGGGAGGATCTCTATTGCAGCTTCCAGGAGATGTTTAGTTAGCTGGTACTGCCTTTCCACTCCTGACTTCTCTCCCATCTAACCCACCCATGAAACCAGATGGTAGGAAAGGAGAGGGAAGGGAACAGGTCAGACTGACTGTCAAATGAAACCAAAGACTTAAAAACTGCAATTTTATACAAAATCATAGTTCAAGAGACACCAATGCCATTTTAAGATGAAACTTTATTTAGTGACGTGGATTCAGCCCTTAGTCCCAGAAAACATACTTTAAGTTATCTACTTGTACTTTTATAGCTCTATAAATCTTTGAGGCCAAATTCTGTCCTTCTACACATGCAGGAGTCCATTTATTCCATGGGGAGTTGCACTCCTGTATCAGAGGGTAAAATCTGGTTATATTTTCTAGATAGCAATAGGAAAAAGGGGAGGTCTTTGACTTTTAAAAACATTTACTGTATCCTAGCAATGTGCAGAGACGCTATGCAAGCCTGACAACAGACAAATGGTATTAAGAGATATTAAACCTTAAAGAAGACAATGTGATAATCTTTGGGAATCTGTAGGTAGGGCAAGTTCCAAACGTTGATTCTAGGCACAAAGCAACTAAGGCAATATGGAAGGAAATATCTTAAACCCTTGTGTTGAGATTGATGCAAACCTCAAGAAAATATAACTGTCCAGAAATATAAACAGACAGGGGAATTAGGAGAAACAAACATTTTGTTCTCAAGGTTTTGTAACTAGAAAAAATTATATCTACCTTTTTTTTATCGTGTGTAGGCTGCGTTTGCAAAATCTTAGCTTGAGATTGTTGTTTTACAGCTTAGAGCTTAAGTGATTTTAAAGTTCTTTAAAGCAACAACTAAACTCTCTCCGTAAGCAAACAAAGTATGAATCAGCTGTTTAATTCTCCAGGATAAAAAAATTAAAGCAACAGGAAGAAATGTACTAAAAGAACAGCTTTATGATCTTGTTACTACAAAGTATAGCTAATTAGAGAAAGCATTCTGGATTTAAACTTTGCTGGAATGAAAAATTGTTATTCACAAAGGCCCAGTATAGCTGTGCATGAAGCCTGCCACTATTTATGATGTCAAGTTGACTCCTGAATATGTTGTGCAATTACCAGAGGACGGAGAAATGGGAGTCTGAAGATGACAAACGCTTCCATAATCTTGACTTCTTTCAGCCATATTTGCCAATTTACAGAAACATGATCTGTGAAGAGAGTGAAAGGAAAGGGCACTGCTGGAAGTATTTCTGTGGGAACCTTGGAAAAATTTCATTTCTATCCTCTAAAACACCATAGGATGTGTTCTTAGTCTTTGTGACAAGGTTCTGCCTCTTCAGCAACTTACCTTCTTCCAGTTATGAGAACTACAATTTGATCAGAATTTATTGTAGTTCATTAGGTGCTCTACCAAAATCTTTCAATGAAAGTGTCTCCCAAAGGAATGTGCTAAGAAGCATGAATGAAAATTTGAGAAATATCAGACAGGAAAAGACTTATTTATAATCCTGCAAATGCAGCATCTTGGTACATCTTCATGTTTTGTTGCTTTGCATACTTCTGACATTATCATGCTCTGGAGCTAGGCTGTAGAGATCAAGGGAAGGAGCAGAATTTCCAGAAGGAATTGCAGCACATGCAGCTGTGGTGGCAGGACACTCTTCTTGACCCTTTGAGCAGAGCTGATGCAACTTTTGAAACAATTTCATCTCCTGTCCCTGTTGAAGAGTCCAGCAAGCATAAATGAAGATTGAGAGAGTGGAACTTGAAACAGGTTTTTTCTGCATAGCTTAGCAACAGACTCAACTTTTGGCAAGGATTAGATGCTAGCATTTTAAATGGCAGTTACAAAATATTTACCAAAAAATATTTCTCATATCCAATTGTCCTAATATAATGACCAAAAAATTTAAAATGTACACTTACAAAAATTAAAAAAGAGTTGCAGTATTCAATGCTTCTTTATTATAAAATCTTTTAGGAGAGATAAGAAAAAAGTCCTTTATGGAAACCTTATAGGAATCCTCTAGCTGCTGTACATTTTGGTTCTTGGAGAGGAGATAACATCATGGTTCTCAATTTACAGATATTTTTCAGCTACTGAATGACTAGTTTGCAGCCATTATGGTTGAGGCTCTATCTCATGACAAGTCTTTACTGCTGCCTTCTGCTGCAAATGACAGCAATATCTGAGGCCTTTTTTTACTTAGATTCCTTTCCTTCTCACAAGTTTACCAATGAATTGAGTCATTCTCTGTGCCCAGTGGTTTTGTGGCAACTCATTGGTTTAGAACCCTCCAGAATGATATCTTTAATACACTTATGAAACTTCTTCACCAGTAAAATATGTGGGCTAAGCCCAAAACCAACACTAGCACATCTGGGGTATCTATATTTTCTGGCATCACTTTCCAGTACAGCCACATAATAATTAAATATCTAGCTGATATCATAGCCAGTCTGGATAGCTGTTTTATCAGATGTGAAATAGCAGGAAAACATACAAAAATAGCAACGGTGAGCTCTGCTTTATATGATAACCTCAGAATGCATCATACAAAATCAGACATTTTAGCTCTTACTGCTGGTTGAAATAACATTCACATTTATGTGGGAGTGAAGTCCCTTTACTGACAGCAATGGAGTCCTAATAATTGATTTCTGTGAATTCCCTGAGATGCTCTGGCATTGAATGCCACTATTCCCAAAGGAGGCCATGATGGAGGCAGATGGTATGCCAGTGACATTTTCTTCATCCAGAGACCAAGGGAATGTGCTAAATCTGACAATGCCAAGTCAGTTTCCTTGTGCAGACTGTGTTTCTTTGGTGAGACACACATCCCTCGTGTTTCTCACTTAAATCTGTGTCTCATGGTCCATTTCTAAATTGCTAATCATCACAGCCAATCTAATTGTTATCGTCCTTATCACTGACTTATGGTTGAACAAGATTAATCACAGGTCATTTAATCAAACCAGATCCTCTAATTTCTGTTTGCATTTGTGTTTTTTGATAAGAATTATCTGCATTAGCTCACTACTCCAGCCCAGTGTCCCGTCCATTTGCATCAGACGTAGTGCCCCACAGTGCCCAATGTCTCTGGACAGCAAATTCTTCAGCTTTGTCATGGTTCTACCACTTCCTTTGCATGTAAATCTGCTGTATCTCCATCTGCCACCTGTGGAACAGGGTTAATTAAATGTCTCATGTGCTGGGGCTGCTGGGTAGGGCTTAATTCCCTGGGTGTGTCTCCACTCCTGCTTTATTTTGGATGAGGCTTTTGAAGTGGACTTCTTGGTCTGCTCTGATTACCACACTTTGGTTCATCTTGGAGCATGTCTAGCTATATCCTTCTTGGGTCGTTCCTCATGCTCAGCTTCACATCTGGTGCTGTTCAACAACAGGAATGGAATTAAGCTAGCCTGAACTGAAACCTTCATAATATTTACCATAGGGAACATTGAGTCTTGGTACTGTTTTGCTCTGCAGGCCCATTCCTATTCCATGCAAGGCTTGGTATATAATGATTGTGATCCTTGGATGAAGAGAACAGCAAAAGTATGAGGTTTTATGTGCATTTCAGAGAATAAATGCAGCCTTTGTGTTTTAATCCCAAATTTTGGCTTTATTTCACTGTACTATTTTAGTGGGAGATTCCATAGTTTATATAAGAAAGTTTACCTTAGAAGATCTAATAGCAAATGGAACCTGCTTCTGCACTTATGTAAATAAAATCTGTTCATGCTGAGCTCATTCTGGTCCATGGACATTAACCAGCAATGTTTATTTTTTTATACCTGGCAAATTTCCCTGAAATTTTCATTTTGAATAGATGCAGAAGGTTAACACCAGTAGTTTATTTTGATACACACTATATACACATCCTCAGATACTAAAGATACCTAAGCTACATTTGGGGTTACAATAAACTTAGGTTTTGAGACCTCCATAGCATTATTCCCCTAACCCCACCATATGCTTGAAATTAAAATATAAATGCAAAAGAACTCTTGTGCATGTCATTCCCTTGCAGGTCGTCTGTGTTTTAGACCACACAGTTTTTACTGATGCTATCTCATGGTTGATTCTTATTCCACTCTAATATCTTTCATTCTGACACAATTCTGATTGTCTCTGCAGTATTACTTTCACTATAAAGAATCATATGAATAATGAAGCTGAGAGAAATAATTTTTGTTTCTTGCTCAAGTCCCTGGTTTTTCTTTCATCCTGTATAAACCTGTTGGTTTTGTTTTGTTTTGTTTGTTTTTTGTTTACCATCCCTACTGACAACACTGCAGAAATCCCTGCCTTTTTGCATTGTGGCAAACTATCACTCACTTTTGTGCACGTTATTTTACAGGCCAGCTATGCTCAGTTAGCCCTCATTCCAATAAAATAAGTCTCTCCATGTCCCTTAGCCAGCAGGAGGTGCTGAGGAATGATGCAACAAATATCTTTTCACTGAGATAGTCGGGTTCCCTCCGTGCTCAATACAAAGATTTTCACTAACTTGTAAGATGGATCTAAGTGTTGTCACATCAAAGTGAGGATTTTAGTTCTATTTTTAGGATAGCATTTGGCTGGAGCGGGGACATTCTTCTTTTGCTCTTGTTTTAATTAAATAACCTTTAAGACAAGTGAGGAGGAACATTCAACCCAAAGCAATGCTTTGTGTTACTCCAAGAGGGAGCAGTGAGGGAGCAGTGTGAATGCATAGCATTTATTAAGGACTTGGCTCTTCTTGAACTGCTTGGGATAAATGACAATATATTACAATGATAGGGGTGAGATAACCAATAAAGAGAGGAAATATTGCTAATCCTTAAACTAACTAGCAAGATAAACTGCAATCACAAGCTTTAAATGATATTTTATGTTAAACAGTGATCAAAGAAAGTCCAAAGAAGGTAAGCAAATATAGAAAGATTTTCTTGCTGTCAAATTAGTGACTACTGGTGAATGATAGTGCCCTACATATTTGTTAGCAGTAGTCCTAACATAACTAAAATGACTCCTGAACCCTTGAAACAGGAATCCTCACTCCACTTGCAGCTGCAAGTTTGCATGTAGTGACTGAGGAAATATCTTGAGTACTTTTCTAGGGAACTGTTAGTAAGGACTGGAAAATGCATATTATTTCTCATGTCACTGTATTCCTTCAATTTCTTGGAGGTTTCAGTTCTCAGTGTGTGATATGGACACCTTTCTTCCAGTAAGGTCTGTGAAACCAGATAATCACTGAACACAAACACTTTATTAACAAGAACAGACAGGCATATGCACCTTGGAATATTTAATCAGCAACAACAGCTATCACTGAATCAACAATGAATAGTTTAAACAAAATATGGAATACCATGGAAGACACCAGGATGAGAGAATATGTACTTTAATTCCCATCCATAAAAATGGGAGCCTAATAAATTATAAATGACTAGAAAGATAATGCTGTTACCAAATCAATCCTACAATACTACAGTGTATAATCACTTTGTGGACACTTTAAATATTTTTACAGTGATAAAAAAGTGTTGCATGGGTTTATCAGAAACAAATCCATCTCGTTTTTCTTTGACAGATTAATTGGCCAAGGGGATAAGGATGAAGCATAGACTTGTAAGATCTTGATTTTAAGAAAGCTTTCCACTCAGTCTTCCACACTTTTCTGAAAAATAAACTGGAAAAATGCAGTGTAAATAAGTTCACCATAACATGCATGTGGACAGATGTCACCTGTTAGTCTAGTTCTAATAATTATTTTCATGAATGGCTTGAAATATGAAGCAGTGGATCTTCAAGTTACACCAGGAGATTGGAAATGCCAGCACTTCAGAGGACTGTGTTAGAGCCTGGAGGAACAACCTGATATGAATGGTACAAATTCAGAAAAAATAACAAGTGTAGTTTGCCACAGATATCAACTGAATGAATGCAACATGGGAGATGTTTATGTGCTATGCAATATTATGTACAATATTGCTAGGACAATAAAGAAAACTGAAGACTATAGAGCCCCTAAACTAAGTAAGAGTAAGCTGCATTATATGGCTGAGGAAAGATTCATCTCACTGCAGAGCATCATAGTAAGACTGCCTCATAATTTGTTTCCTCTGCTGTCCCTGGGGAGATTCAGTTTGAGTACTTTGTCCTGTTTTGGGCACCACACAATAAAATTATAGATAGATATATAGAAACAATCTGGAGAGGGTTCAGAGGAGAAGAAGAATGATAAGTAGCATGGAAAACACAGTGCATGAGGAAAGGTCAAGAGAACTGGTACTGTTTAGTCTAGAGAGAGAAGATGAGAACAGTGTGCCAGCAGCTTTCCTGCATACAGAGCTAGCTGTTTACCGTGTCCAAAACAGGCAGGCAAGGAGGTCATAATCTAATTTGCAGCAAAAATTTTGTTGCCCTGTTGGGTAAAAGCTGTAAGCTGGAGGGCAGTGATATGGTGGAGTAAGTAGGTCTCCAACAGAGCTTGCAGAATCCAGTGCACAGGACAGATTTGTGCAGGGGTGAGGGGTCTCTCCAGCATGGTCCAAGGGACTGAGGATGCCTGAAAACAGACAACATTTATCTGACAGTGTATTCATGTTTTCTATCATTCAGCTTTCTAACCAGAAAATAAATTCCCACTGGATATCAACTTGTGACAAAGAGTTTTAGTATTTCTCTGATCTTTAAGGGATATGTATTTACCCAGTTTCCATTTATTTCAGTGTTTTCTCTTCTTTTTAGGCTGCTCCCCAAAAGTCATAGTAAAATGTATGTTGCTATCACTATTTCACTTGGAGTTTGTTGCTCACACTCCCATTTTGTGTAGTGTGAAAAAAAAAAATTTCTCATATTTAGGAGTATGCAATATACTGATAACAGTTTAAAAGGAAAATATTGACATTAGTCTGGCTGTGATAATGTGAGTAAATATTTAGCTGACTATTTAGTAGCTAGGTAGTCCAGAAATGCTGTACAACCCAAACCCAGATGTATAACAAGAAGATTCAGTTTCCTTCACTCCTTTCTTGGCTCCAGAAATAGGTGCTATCACAGGAGCAGTGACTTAGTTGCTTTCCACATGTCTGGACATGTCAGTGTCTCAATTCATCTTATTTCAAATGCCACTTTAAAATACATCTGTGCTGTAATGCATAAAAGGAACCTGCTGTGCAATAGCATCTTATGTAAATTGTGACTTGTGGTTGTTGCTACAGCTCCACTAAGCATTACGAGCACATTTCATCCCTACATTTTAACTGGCTATTGCTAGTCTTAAACACCTGTCTTGTGTTTGAGATGGCAAACTTTTCAGGTCAGAGTTTACCTGATGTCTGTACAGTGCCTCACACATCATCCTCCTGCCTGCTATTCTCATTTGTACTCTAAGTATTGTCCACGTTATCAACTTTAGTTCTACAAATCCAAGCTACACCTAAACTCTTCTTTGTAACACCTATAAATTGCCAATTCTGAGTTATCATCTGGGACTTTTATTATTACCAGGTACTTTTTTACTACAATATTAACTTCCTGTCCTTTGGCTAAAGCAGTGCTTCCCTACACCTATCATTCCAAGAGGCTTCTGCAGTGCTTATTTTCCTGTTCCTATGGCCCTGCTTGCTCTTCCACTGGCTCCTCCTTCACCACCACATCAAATTAACTACCCTTTGCTCTTCTTAGGCTAATGGCTTGCTGCCATATTCCAAGCAACCAGTTCTGTTCTGTCTCTTGGCCAGCTTTCATCACCCACATCCTTGATTTTCAGACATGTACTTGCACATTCCCAGCTCGAGGTTTCTCAGCAGAGTAGGCAAAATCACATTTTGCTAGCCCAGCAAGTTGACTGCTGGTGTGTTGGCACTGTTGATGATGCTTTTCAATAGTTTCTCCAACTCTCTTTAGTACTGTCTGTCCATATCAATCTCCTCTCTCCCATACTGTCTGTTTTCCTCTCCCAATGCCCTTTTAGGGTAGAAATTTATGGGAGAACAAATCATTTACTTTTTTCTCGATCCAGCACAATAGAGCCTTGGCCAATGACTGGAAGTCACAGATAAGTCATTCAGTCTTCATTAGCATCTCAAAGTTTCTGCTTTCCATTGCAACACACATGGTTTTTAACAAGATCAACAAAGTTACTCCCAAATTACTGATCATTACGCATATCTTTGTTTTCTTTTAACTCCAACTCTCATTTCTTTATCAGTTAAGTCTCTCAAAATTTGTGCCCTTTAAGAACTGCATAAGACTTTCTATTTTTCCTTTTCCTTGTTGATTGATTCACAGTTTATCCTATTAACAACATTTTTCATCCTTGTGAATCATATAATCAGTCACTACTGTCAAATTTAAAGGGCATTATATGCTCAGAGGAATTGTCCACATCTTTCATATATCCAGAAGCTCACTGGAGTCTGTGATGACCTCTAATGGTTGTAAAAACCTGGAGCAAGAACATTGGGATTTCTGGATTTCCCATCTTTATCTACAGAGAACACATTTACTCAAATGCATGTATCTGTTAGTAGAATGAATCCAATATACCTTTTACTGTTGCTTATCTTGTTCAACTATTATTTGAATACCCTGGAGAAAAGCCCATAAACCTCTAGAAGGTCAGCAGTATGCAGTTACCCCCAGCCATGCATCTTTTTCACTCCCAGTGCTGAAAATACAGAGGCCTGAACACCTGGCTGAAATTATCACATTCATAAAGGTCAACTGGCTGAAATTCACAGAGAGCAAAACAGAAGCAATAGTTTTAGGAAATGGAAAATATTTGGCAGAGCTCGCCACGGTAGTTCTCACCATGGGGAGCACTGCTCTGTCAAATCGCCACATGTGGCTACTATCTTTATGGATTTCCAGAAGCCTGTTGATTTTTTAGTGGGTGGCAGAACTACCTATCTGGCAATTTGGTCACAGCAATTTCCCTGTTGGATGGGACTCCTGGCAACTTTCATCATATTTACTGCAGCCTGCTGTGCTTGGGAAGAAGTCGCATCCACCCTGGAAGGAGTCGCACAACAGCATTTGTGCCCGCAGCAAGACTGGAGATCTCATTGCTCTGCTTGTTTTGCCAGATGACTGCTGTATGACAACCTGCTTTGAAGTCCAAGGTCCCCATCTGGAATGAAGAATCTTCAGGCAAGGTGTACCTGCTATGTGCAACACAGCATGTAAGCTGTTAATAAGGGCTCTTAGTAAGAACTCCTTTCATTTATTAAAATATAACTACATGTACAGGCAGTGGCAAATGAAAAGGAGGACCAAGCAGAAAGTGCAGTTGGCATTTTACCACTATGGCACACAGACGAAAAAAAACCAACCTAACCAGAAGTCAGGAAAGACCATACTTGATGAGTCACACTAAAGTTTGTGGCTAGGACAGAAAATGAGAATTATTGTTACCATATAGAAAGCTGGACTTTGTAGGAAATCATGCTTTGGAATTATGAAACTGTGGAACTTCTTGGTGTTTGGCAAAGTCCCAAAAACCCTAGTTCAAATTTCACTGTCTGAAGGCCAGTTTCATTAAAGAAGGAAACTAAACTCAAATGACTTGGGTTAGGATTTGGACCCTTCTATCTTCTTGATCTTGCCATCCTGTAGAAAATATTTGAAGCATATGAACAATTTCTTGAGGAAAATATAGCAAAACAAAAGAATTTTTTTCTTCTGCCTTTGTTTTTTGCTACTTGGACTCAGTTTTGAGATCTCAAAAGTCCCAGGTCCAATCTCTTGGTTTGAAAGAAGGCTGCTTTAAGAAAATAAGTTTAGCAATCCCCTATGATTTTTTAGGGCACTGCAATGTGCTCCTTAAATGAGGGGACTCATTTTCTATCCTTTTCCAGACCACCTTTCCTAAGTATTTTAATGATCCAATTTTACTGGCAATAAAAAATTACTGGAAAACAAATGCTTTGGTGGTATTTTCAGTATATATTTGCAGTTCTGGAAAAAGCTTCAAATAGCAATTTGAATGGTACAGGAAATCCTCAGATGTGAGTGTGAGCTAAAAATGGCACTGCTTGGGATAGTGGTTTGCTGCAGAAGCACTGGGCAAATAAAAGATTCACACTCAGGATAATGAAAAACAAAAAAGGGAAAAAACTTCTAAGAAGCTGCAAAAGAGTTAGAGATTTAGAGAGGGCATGAAAGTTTTATACTTTACTTAATGCAGAAAAAACCCCAAAATTATAAAGGACTTGCAGATAATGAGTGTTTTTTTAATGACAGAAACCAATTAAAAACCCATCTTTAGACCATTTATAAAGAAGATTATTCATTAAAAGGAACTATAAATTTGATTTGGGCTGCAAAAAATTGTCAAGAAAAGACTCATTACTGCCTGATTGGACACTTTTCATTTATGGCATGCCAGGAAAAAGTTTCAGAAAATTAAAAGACTAAGGGTAAGAAGTATGACAAACAAGTAGCAATTTATGTGATGTGGCTGCCTACATGAAAATTGTTCGTCATTTGATTAATGTGTGGAAACTCTTAATAAGCTGAATTTTGTGAAGATGTGGATTTCTCAAAGGTATAAGCAGAAGTGAAGAGTTCAAAGACTTCAATGTGGGTGCCAGATGAATTTTTTTTTATGTCAGATAGAACAGGAACTATGTCAATTCACCAGTCCACTTGAAAAGGCTTAAAGAGAAACGTTCCTAACCTGATTCAAACACAGATTTAGAGATAAGAGTGAAAAAAGGTTTTATCAGCATAAAAATTTCATGCTTTAAAGGCTGGAAAATGTCAAGCATTGGGTTAGTGGGAAAGTGGATGTTATTAGATGCTAAGTGAAGTACAAATTTGCAAAGAAAATGAGAGCAATAGCATTTTTTTTTCCATATAGATAAGAAACAAGGAAAGAAGAGGCTTCTGATTAGAAACATGGCAGTTTTTAGTAAGCCATGCAAAGAACATAGGTTAGGCCCTTAAAATAACTGAATAATTTGCCTCTGAGTTAGGTGGGAAGGGTAATGTACAGAACTGTGACTGTCAGTAATTTAAGAATACCTTCATAGCACTGGTTTGGCCATGCCAGGCACTGCTGAAATCAGGACTGGGGCGTAGGGCAGCTGCCTAATGGAAGGTGTTTTCCTTATCCCAATTCTCTCCCACACAAGAGCATATACATTTCACAAACACCTTTTCCATTGGAATCCTCCCTGGTCTGGCCAGTGCCTTGGGTGAGCATGAACTCTGGAGTCACTTATAACCAGTTGGTAAAATGTTAAAAGAAAACATCTGCTTGCTTCCTGCTATATGTATTTTTTTAAATGATCAGAATAGCAGAAAACTGTGGACTGTAAAGGTACAAGCTCATTAGAATTGCACATTTTAGGAGTTTCCTTTAAGAGGAGTCATTCAAATGTTCTTTCTGAAGGAGGAACCTGCATTTAAAATATCTTAAAGCAACCATGCAACAAAATACTGAAGAAATATTAAAAAGAACAGCAAATACAGTGAAGTAATTTAAAAAAATAATAGAAACAATTAAGATAAAATAAATATAACCAAAGCTGAAAAGAATTATGGCATTAAATACACATGAATGCTATGACTAATATAAAGGGAGATTGCATATTCTATTATAAATGTTTAATGCCTTTATTTTTAACATTGTGGTTTACATTATGGATATAATAGCCTTTCAGAAATGTCAGATAAATGACAATTTCAAGCTAAGAATTTTTCAATTACTTAAGGAAAGTTTGAATGCCAAGTTTTCTTATGATTTTTATTGCAGTATATTTACATTAAAAGCTTGAGATATATAAACTAAAGCAAAGAACCCTTTACTCAGAAATATAATTTGTTTGGAATTCCTATGGCTCTGCTCTCTTACAGCAATATGCATATATTTAAATGACAATAATAAATCTTAAGAATAAAATCTCAATGCTAACAGATTAAGATGCACAATATTTTAATATAATATTTTATTTTAAAAGTTAATTTTATGATTCAACTGATACAAAAAACTCATGCAAACATTTCTAAGTGCTTATCTATTTAAATAAAACCCCTTTCTGAGGATATTGTTTATGGTTACAAACTAGTGGTTGGTTTTGTACATTTTGGCAAATGTATGTATGCTCTATTGATGGCTTTGTATTTTTGCATTACTACAGGTTTTATTTAATCTGCTTTCAAGGCTGGAACAAGCAAATGAGCTGCTGATCTGATAAGTGAAAACACATTGACGTATCATAGAAGATGGGCATGAATTCTTTTAGACTGCTCACAAATATTTGCTAGAAAAATGAAAGAGACATTTTTGGAGAGCATGTTATTACTATGAAATTCAAAGCCCAGTTTGGGAGACTTCTTGCATACAAATATCAACTCTTTCTTAGAACCATGGAAATGTAAAATGGGCACTATTGTGATTACAGATACTGTGAAAGACACAGGTTGAGCTTAATGGCCCCACTAAAGTAATTCAAATTCACAGAGATCTTCAGCTGGAGTGAATTAATGTGATCACTGAACTGAATTTTTCTGTGGAATGAATTTTTCATGGACCAGCTGAGCTGCTGTTATGACGGTGTTGCAGAGTGGTGACATGAATTCAGAGCAAAGTGTTGGCCTGAACAACAAATGCAAATGATAACAAAATGTTTTGTGTATCTGTAAGTGTTTGTGTGCTGCCTGGAGTTTAATATACCTTCTCAAATTTTATGTTTCCTCATATTACTTGATCTGGAGTTAGGAGAGATGCTATCATGTGCTGGAACTCTCGGTGTGCTATGAATGACATAATTCACCCCTGATACGAGAGTTCATGGTGAGGAATAGAAAGCTACTCTGCTTTTGATCAGTCTGTTATGCTGTTGTCTAAGGCATTACATAAAGCCTCTTGGGCAGAGCAATTAAACTAGTCAAAGCACTTGAACATGACTGGTTTGCTGGAAGCACTGTGAGGTGGCCTCGTGGGGTCACACACTAGATTTATGATGATCTAATTCAAACTCGTGCAGCTGCAGGACTTTTTATAACTTTACTTGCTTTATACTGCTCTATGTGTGGTGCCATTTCTCTTGGACTGGCAGATTAGTTTGGAGGAGGATCTGGTATTGTCTTTCCAGTGTTTTAAATACTTTTTTTTTATATTTGGAAATGGCTGAGCTTACATTAGGATAAGAATCTCTAGAGTGAAAAAGCAATGAAAATGACAAGCAAAGTCGATAAATTTACCTAGCCCTTAGTGGTTTTGGTTTCCAAGTGTTTATAAGCCTCTGGCCTTAGTGCTTTTCCTTAACTGTGGCTGATGTTCCCTAATTAACTGTTTCTATAGTGATGTCCTTCAGCCTCCCTTTAATGAACATCTGTTATGCAAGTTCTGGCAGTGCAAAACAGCTGCATTGCTATGACATTGCACTTGCAGCAAGCAGGACCTGTGAAAAGGGCCAGAGGATTATACTGCAGATTTTCACCTAGAGTATACTGGGACTTATGTCTGATGATGTTGGGTCCTACCTCATCACTGACACCGGTCTTGAGGGAAAAACAGCTAAGGACTGATATTTACACAATTAATGTTGTGTTCTACATTCAGAGAGGGTTGTTAAAAATAAATTCAAAATAAGGTAAAAGTATTAAAAAGCACAAAACTCACTATTTTTCAGTAGATTGTAGGTCTGGACTTTTTTCTGGAGTGAAGGAGTGTGTGGAGCTGCAGGGGCAATCTGACACATGCAATGAGGAGCAAAGAGCAACACAAGCAGCCATCCATACTTCCCCTCACCCTGGGTGGGCATGGAAAAGACTGAGAAAAGTGGGTTCCTTTTGCCAAAGAAAATTGGTTGCAGTTTGTAGACAAGGCTACATTTTCAATCAGTATACAATGCTGTCATTGTCACTCTTTGTTTAATGTCTTTTAAGCATTAGATAAACTGGTTAACTGCTTTCCAAATGAGTTATGTTTGCAGAGGATTTAGTGCTCTTAAGGAAGCGGTCTGCTTCCTTAAGATCTGTGTAAAGAAGAGGCTGGTATCAGTTTCTGTGTTCATTGATCTATGTATTTTTTGTGGGATTAATTTGAAGTGCTTTACATGTTTCAATTTTATGTCTTGAATTATTTATTGCTGGTGTGTGCTTTATGAAGTTTTCATCTGGAGTGATTAATTGGAGATTAGTCTACAGGTAAGGTCTGCTTTTCCAAGCTCCTCTTCCTGTTCTTATAGGATAGAGGATGTGCAGACAGGTTGTATAGCCCAGCTGTCATGATTACTAAAGCAACATCAGAGCTGTTGATTAGATCAGCCAAACCTGCCACCTCAGGGAAGGCTTGATAGCTCTAAGATTACCTAGGTTTGGCCAGAAATTTGGTCATACTCCAACAATAAGAACTGCTTCAGGCAGGATCTTGGTCTCAGCACTCAGCACACTAAGAAAATTAGACTTGTTAATATAGTCTGTTTTCTTATTCTGTGCAGTATGAGGATAGTTGAGTCTCTTAGTGAGTGGAGCTAGTCATACATAAAAAGTTTTAATTGTTAGTCTCTTCAAGAAATTGTATGGGGTTAAAATGTTCATTTCTGACTTCAGCTCAGTTCAGAAATACTCATGCATGGCTGCTAACTTCAGTGGAATTTTCTGTGGCATGGATGTTTTTCCCAGCCTGCTTGCTTAAGAGGATGATAAGAATAGGTAAACACAAGTGTTTTGCTGAATAAGAGTAGTACTTAAATGATTGTGTTGAGTGAGTGCCTCCAAAATAAGACTTATGTTTCCCATGACCTTGTCCATATTGTTGAATTTTTCACTTTCCTAGTAAGATAATGCTTTGAAGACTGGAGTAAACAAATCAAAGTCCTTGAACACATATTTGTAGGATGGCTTTGTTTTTTCTTTCCTGTTTCACGGGATTTGCAATTTTCTCCACAGCATCATGTAATGGAAAATGTTAGCAGAGCTGCCCTCAGATGGTAATCTGCATTCTCCACAAAAGCAAGCAGTTTGAGTGAAGGCTGGAGAATGATGGTAGAAGCATCTTAAAATGAGCACTGAGTAACTTCTACCTGTTTTGTCCCCCATTAATGGATTACCTGGTGCAGAGAGTTTGAGTCAGTTCTCTGAAACAATTGTAAAAGTGACAGAGGTTCTGAGGGAATAAAGCCTCAAAGCTACATACTATTGGCTCAGGAATAACTTCAGGCAGCAGGATATCTTGATGCCCAAAAAAAGGTGAAATCCAGGGCTTTATTGGCACTGTTACCCTCAGACTGGACACCCTTCACTTTCACATGCATACATACCTACAAATCAATACACTATAACCATGAAGGAAAGAATGCTATAAAGAATGTGATGGAACTAGACTTTTTTGCACTCTGAAGGAGATTAAGATGAAATGTAATAATAGCACAAATATATCTTCTTTAAACAAACCTCTGATGTAAATGGATGTATTGAAAAACCTGAGCTGCTGCTCAGGTGATCCACAGTCAGGCAGGCCTAAGTCAGCATGAAGACAAAAAGATGAGTTGGGTTGCCTGTAGTTCCCAAAAATTGTACATTTCCTGTGAGCATATATAATCCTTTTTTTTAAGGCTAGAGGAACAAAGTCTCCCTAGTGCCCTGCTAGCTTTAGTAGATAGGGAGCCGAGACACATGGGACAAATGCATTTTTGTAAGGAATCATGGACCTCTAATAAAACAGAACAATGAAATATCTGCTGCCAGATGTCTTCTTTGGACTGCTGGTTATAATTTAATGGTAAATGATAAAAATGTTAGGTGCTCCAGCAGCACCTGAGAATGCTTGAGATGTGAGTAAACATTACCTTAATAAACACACTTTTGAGAGTCACTGATTAATATCTGTGTCATTCCCAAGCAGAGAGAGCACACCTGGCTCAAACAAATACATCTCTCCTTGAAGCTAATGGGAGCTGCTGTGATAGCCAGAGCTGAATGTGACCTGATGTGACAAATCTCTGAGAACTGAATAGAAACTCTCAACTGCCAGTCTCATTCTTTAACCACAGGAACATCCACTTTACCAGAAAAAAGTATCCCCTTTTTGTATAACCTGGCAAATGTGTCTTATTCCAAAGAAAATGTTTTTTCGGGGAGAGAAAAAAAAAGTGTGAAGAAATCCAATCAGTATTACTTCATCTTCCTCCCTTCATCTGGATGTTCTCAACTCATTGATATTGCACAGACTGCAATAGAACAAACAAATCAATCACACCATGACAGTTACTAGCTCAGCCTCTCTCCAGCCAATGATAAGTTACTTTTCCCCTCTCTTTTTAACAAATGCATTTCTTCCTGGTGGGAGGAGCACCATCAGTCTTACTTATGTCAATGTAGGTGGAGGCACTCCACAGTGCCATCCTTCCCTTTCCAAATACCCCCATACACTTACTGAAAAGCTAAATACTAAGAAGTGTTTTCATTCTGTGCTGGGGCTCTTCTTACTGGGAAATCAGTCAATAAATAATAGTACTGGAATTGCAAGATATAATGAAGCAGGAGAAAAGAAGCAAAGAAGGCAAACTGAGGCTTTATTTTCAAGCCAGGAAATCAAAGTCTTTGCCAAGCCATGTTCTGCAGCAGGACCTTCATTTTTGTCAACAATGCTAAGTGGCAGCTGCACAATACTGCTTTTGGTGCTAACCCAGGCAAAAATCATAATTTTTTCTTTTTTTTTTTTGTGGGATTCCCCCTATTGTTCTGGTGATCTCTGTCAATGTAAGAACTGTGCACTTCATCTTCTTAAGAGCTACATTATAAAAAGTCAGAAGAATAAACTGTTCAGTTAATTGAGTCTTCTTCTTCTTCTTCTTCTTCTTCTTGTCTTCCTCCTTCTCCTCCTCATTTTTTTTAACAAATCAAAATATATTTTAGAGCTAGAAAAGTTGGGATATTAGACTTACATGCTACTTTCTTGTATAAAAATACATAATAAGAAAGTAATTAATTGGAAAAAATAGCATAATCTGAAGAATTTGGCATGTTTATAGTAGATTATATAGTTGCATGTGGAAAATATTGCATTTCATTTTTTAAACTTTTCTTTAACATGTGTACTCTGCTCTGAAAACTTAAAAAGTTCAATAATAACTACAGAAAGCATGCAGAATCCTAACACTCCCCTCTGCTTCCCAACTAGAGAGTGAGTCTCTCCTGTGTGGTCTGAAACACAAGGCAGGTGTTTGTGGACCTCTGCTTCTGTGGATCCAACCAAGATGTTCCTGTGCTCACTTGTCCCATGGCTCCACATGGCCCCTGGCTGCTGGAGGTAAACTTCATCTCCTGGCCCCGCAGAAAGAAGTTACAAAACACAAAGTGGGAGTTGAGCTGTCTGAGGCAACACTTGGCTTTTATGCCATGAACTGAGGTCTGGTCACAGAGCACTTCAGCTGATGTCTCCTCCAGCTTTCCCTGTTCAGTCTGGCCTGATTGCTCCTTGGAGCTTTCCACTGTACTTTGCTATGATGGGAGCAAATCACTGCATGTTCCAAATTTTTACCATGTGGTTTTGCTTCTGTTCTGCAGAATGTGTCCAGCCGAGAGATGGTTTTCTTTCTCAAGCAATGTTACAAGTTATGTTTGTATTCTAAACCTACATGTGTTTCGACAATCCTGCTCTATGACTGGGTCCTAGAGATCCCAAATTGATGTGGCTGGTTCTCATGTTTTCTTGTCTTGGACTGTTTTTCAATCAGTACATCTTGTAATAGCCTTCACTTGGTGATTGTTTTCTGAGTGCCTTGGGAGTCACAGAAACTAAGGATAAGCATCCATCAGCTTTAATTAAAGCATAATGCCCCCCTAGATACCTTTGAAAGGAGAAGAGTAGAAGTGAACAAATTTGAAGTGTAGTTTTTCAGTATTGGCCAACTAAAACATCACAAAACAATGGGAAAATCTTGGACATAAATGATGGATTCTGCCTAAGATTCTGTTCTCACACATTTCTTGCTACATCTTATCATTGCCCACAGAAAAGGCATTCTTCATAACAAGCAAAAAGAGGGTTATAATCTGTGGCTGGCCTTTGATGGAGATAATGATAGATTTTCTTTCAAAATCTGTGTGAGGCAGAGTTATTCATAGCTTCATAAAAATGTCCTGTTTAAAAACAGTACATTGTTTTAAGTTTTAAAAAAATTGTATTTGATTACAGTTTATAAATGTCACAATCCTGCCTCGCACACAACAGGGGAGTTATGTTGATGTGGAGATTGGACAAGAACCCCTATGGAACAAGAAGTTGAAGAGGCTGGGACCAGTTTTAAAAATAAAATAAATACATTTAAAAAACTCAAAAAAACAACAACAAAGCAGGAGAAAGTTCATGGTTTTAAGTTTAGAACTGGACCCATCAGATAAACATATGAGTGGAGAAAATGCGTCATAAGACTTTGTATGCTCTGCAGTATTTTGACCGAAAAGCTCTCCCTGGATCATCTGACACAAGTTTGGTGCTTTCAAAATTCCAGTGGAGCTTGACTTAATTTATTTTTATCAAGATGTTTTTCTCATCATATAAGGCACATTATCTACCTTTCATCTCGGAGCAATATTTTCCATAGCAGCCCTGATCTGTACAATGATTCTGAAGGGCTCAGCTGTGGTCAAACTCTCCCTGTAGAACCAGTCAATATTAAAATCAAGGTAGAGTTTACCTGAAGATCCCAACATCAAACTCTTCATTAATTATTCCTTAACTTCATTAATTGTTCAACTCAGAAACTTTTTATTGCATTTAACATTCCTGTTAGTAATTAAAACACAAGTAAATCTGCTTGGGGACTGATTTTATGGGCAAAACTGGTCGTAATATTTATTTTCCTCCCTTGTTCAGACTTGTTAATTTTCCTGATGTTCTGCAATACCTCCTTCAGTTAGTAGCCTTTTTTTTTTTTTAAATGGCATGACAGGCACAAAAATTGCAAAAAGGTAGTTTGTGTTTCCAGTGTAGTAGAGTTTTATGCATCTGGCAATCAACAGTAGATTTCAGTGTATAAACCTATTTGTTAAATGCTGTGTTAGCTTAAATATTGAAAGGGGTGCTTGGAGAATGCGGGTTACCCATATGTAAATTTTCATCACAAAGACTGACTAAAATGAATTTCATAGGGAAAGGTCTATTAATGAAAGAGTTTAGGAACTTCTGCATTATTAATGTTTCTTGTTAAGCTTCTGGTATGCTCAAACATTTTGTTCTTGTGAATGCATTAAGTATTCAAGGGATGAAGGAGAGGGGATGGAGGAAAGAAGAGTAGAGAAGTGAAATTTTGTGTGCCTGGACCGTGGGTTTTGAATTCTAGGATAAACAGTAGCCATAACTGACTGCAAAAATAATGACCATTAGGATATATGCTAAGACAAATTTTAGGAGTAATTAAAATGACAGCACTATCACCCAGTGTATGTAAATAGGGCAGTCTGTTCAGGCGTCTGGGTTACTGGATCTGATATTTTACTGTGACATGATTTACAGCTGTTCTAAAGAAGTATAAACTAGGTATGAGATCCTATGACATAATTTGCTGGGAAATATGGCCTCTTGCTTGGAAACTAAGGCAGAATTTATTTAGGTTTGTGGAAGCACACACTTAAGTACTTTATGAGCAGGGATAGATTTCTGAATCATTGTGCTGGGCAAAGACTAATTAAGCTTCTAATATACTATGTACAGTACAGCCTTTCTGACACACAAACAAAGGTAGAAACTAATTTATTTCAACACATGCATGTCTGTTTCTTAGGTATACAGACGTCCAAAAAAAGTTCACCATCTTGTATTTATTGTAGATTCATTTAGATATCAGGTTAAAAATAAAAAGCTATCTAACCCTGGTCAAATATCCTATGTAAGTTTACACAGACACACCACTTTGATTGTCCCCAAATCCATTTTCTACTCCTTTCAAAGACATACCTGAGAAATATTTTGTTAAATAAAAAGTAATGGTTTTTATCCTTCTTTTTGTCAGGATGCAGTTCACAGACAAATATAGCATTTTATAAAGATTTTGTCCAGACTTTAGTATAAACTCAGAAAAAAAAGAGTAACTGAGAGCGGATGGAAATGATCCACCAAAATAATCATTATGTGGTGCCTTTTCATGCAACAGAAAATGAAGGGTTCAGTTTTCTCAAGCAAAGAAGGAAAACAAATACATTTGTGCAGTTTCTCAGCTGCTGCAAATAGATTCAGCTTCACTGACCTCAGCAGCAAAAGCAGGGCCTGCATTTCACTTTATTATTCACATTACAGTGTCACCAAAAAGATGTAATATGGTCCAAAGGTAGAAGGGAGACAGTGAGAGGGGAACCCTTTCTCAAAGACAGGTCACAAAGGCAAAGCCTGGGCAGAGGAACAAAGAATAGAGTTACAGATGCTTTCTGCTGACACTGCCACAGTGAAAGGTTGTGCAGCTCAGAGCTCAAGTGCCAGCTGTGGGTTACAAGTATGGAAACACCATCCAGAACAAGCATGAAAGCACAGAGTTGTGATCCTTCCAGCAGCAAAATCCTGGATGAACTTTCCCCCTTTAAACACCACTTTTAATTTCCCCCTCTCTTGGGCCCCTGAGGCTGTACTTCTACAAAGCAGAGCACTGACTTTCTCCATACATGCCCAGAGCTGTCCCAGTCTTGACAGGAACAAGCAGCTCCAAGTTAGTGCCTTCTGAATTTTTTTCTTTGGGGAAGGTGGGTGGAAAGTTTTATTCCTATCTTGTAGGCTGATATGCATGCTGCTCTTCTGAGGGTCATGGGTTTGAACCCCTCAGGCTAAGAGGGGAAATTAACTCCATTATTTTACCTTTGGGATTGTATATTTGGGAAAAAAAGAACCAAACACTCCTCCCTGCCTCTCACAGACACAAATAAATTAATCAAAAAAAACCCCCAAAAAAACCCAACCAACCAAACAAAAAACCCCTAAAAAGTAAGAAATCAGTGATGAGCAGGTTTATATTAAAGATAGTTGCAAGGAGAACTGCTTGGTTTTTTGAAGGAATTTCACCTCCTGGCTTTCTCCAGGCTGGGAGAGCACCAATGACAGAAATAGCCTCCTGCAGCTCTCTTACCCTGCCCTCAGTGCTCCCTAAAAAGTAGGATTCAGCAGCTGCTTGCTGAGCCTACTGATCTCAGGCAGGTTCAAGCTCAGCATGTCAATAGTTTTGAATTTCATTAAGAAGTACCTGACTCTCCTCTAAAGACATTTGGTGGTAAAGATTTCACTCCAGGACCTAAGCCTGTGCTTTCCTGGAGCTAACCTTTATGTGTACCCTGAGAAAGAAGCTGGGATTAAAGCCAACACTTAAATAGACCTTCCTTTTAAAATACTTGTGAATTGTTGCAGGAAAAAGCAGGGGCAATCCACAAATTCAGTCTTCCTCTGCAAGTATGTCTTTTGTGAAAATAGGCACATAATGCTTCATCTATGTTCTTTTATGTGCAGCATGCCCACAAGGTCTGAGTCTGCTGTACTGGAAAAATTCAAAAATCAATCATATCAGGACAGGTTGTTGTTTAAAACTTACATCATACTCTAAAGTTGCTGTATATTTTTACCTGTGTCTGAAGATCCATCTGCCTCCAATAATAGTTACCATAGATTAATTCATTCATAAAAGAAGGCCACATTTTTGTCACTTTATCTTTTACCAAGAATACTTTTACAGAACTGGTAGTCTATGTTCTAAACTGATTTAAGCCATCTCACCTTAATAGGTTTGTAGGTTTTTGCTTGCTTAAGTTTCTGCACCAAAATATCTGCTGCCATTTCAGGTAACTGTTCTGCAGTGTTCTGAAGGGAAAGCAGCTCTGTTGCAAGGACCAGATATAGTAATTTCTGATGGAAATTTCATGAAAATGAAATTATTTTCGAAAGCAAAATGATAATTCCTTAGCTGAAGGTTTTTTGGTTCTTTTTTTTTTTTTTTTTTTTTTTTTTTTTTTTTTTCTGTTGTGTTCTTTCTCATGCAAATATAGTGCTTCCTAAAAATAAAGGGACACAGTATCTCATCTCTGTATGATCTACCATTCATGTAACCCTTCTAGTTAGCTCTACACAAAGCTTCCAGATGTTGCACTTCATGATCTGAGAGGTCTTTTCCAACCTTAATTATCAAATTCTATTTCACAAGGTGCGAGATTATGAAGGATGTTACAGGAATCAGTTGGTCTATAATCGTACATGAAGAAAGGGAGCAGTGATTTCAATCTTCCACTGCCAAACCTAGATTGTGAGTCAGTTTTATAAGAACTACTTGATGTCAAACAAATAGATTAACAGCAAACCTGGTTTAAAGCCTTGTGAAGTATCACTTTCCCATCAGAGCAGCTAACTCATTTTCTTCGTAGAATAAAACAAACATGGAATCACATAATGGTTTGGACTGGAAGGGACTTTTAAAGATCATCTAGCACCAGCCAGCCATGGGAGAGACATCTTTCACCAAACCAGGTTGCTCAAAATCCTGTCCAACCTGATCTTGAGCACTTTCAGGTTTGGGGAAGCTACAGCTTCTCTAGGCTGCCTGTTTCAATGTCTCACCACCCTCATAGTATAGAATTTCTTCCTTATGTTCAGTGTAAACCTCCCTCTTCCTGCTTAACCCTAACTCTTGTTCTCTAAATACACCCTTGGAAAAAATCTCTCTCCAGGTTTCTTATAAGCCATCCTAAAGTATTGGAAGGCCACAATAAAATTTCCCCAGAGCCTCCTCTTCTCCAGGCTGAATATCCCCAATCCTCTCAGCCTGTCTCCACAAGAGTGGTGTTCCAGCCCTCTGATCATCTTCATGTCTCTTCTCTGGACTTGCTACAGTAGGTCTGCATGCTTTTTATGTTGGAAGCCCCAGAACTGGGTGGAGTGCCCCAGGTGGGGTCACACAAGAGCAGAGTAGAGGGGGAAAATCACCTCCCTCAACCTGCTGGCCACACTGCTTTCTAAGCAGCCCAGAATATGATGCCAAAAAATATTTTCTAGGCAGTAGAAGCAGTTGAAAACAATGGGCTCTTTGGAACTTTCTTTGTGGGGAGATTTCTCTTTCAGCTGAAAAAGCCATTTACTGCTTTCATTATTATCTCTAGGTATCAGCAAGGCCCTCTAACTTGAGGTGTGCAGGTGTTCAATGCATAAAAATAACAAAAAGCACAGCTGAGTGGTGTATGAAGGAGCACAGTTACAAAAGCTTCATGATTCATTCCAGCCACAGGCCTGAGCTTTTTCAGGCCATTCTCTCCCCCTTAGTGGGTCCTACAAGGACAGTGCTCAGCAGAGCTGGACATCTAGAAACAAGCTGGTCATGGTCCTCAGCTCTCAGAGGTTACACAACTACACAGGGCGCTAGGAGTAAAGCAAGAGGAGCTGCACACTGCTGGAGATGATAGAAGCCTTTCCCAAGCTAAAATGCTCTAGAAGTGCAAAGGATCACTGGAGGAGGAATAAACAGTAATTCACTGTACATGCCAACAGTACCTGCCAGCTCAGGAGAAGATATGCAGAACATAGTCTTATTTCAACAACAATTGATTCTGCAACATTAAGCATTTAGAAAAAGGTTCAGTTCAGTCACATAGAGGAGGCTAGCATAAAACTTTGGTAATGAAATGTGAAACATCTGTTTCTGTAGAGCAGCACTAATATCCCTGAGCTACTCTTAAACAGGCTTTGATATTGGCAACAACTTGGCCATAGCAGCCCCAAGCTCAGCACAGGCTGATTTATCCTTGTCAGGGGGAGTATTTGGAAGTGGTTATAGTGTAGTCAACTTCTATAACAGAAAAAAAAGTCATGAATTCTGCAAACCACAGGAAAAACAAAACATGTATGACTATTGTACTCAAAGAATAGTGAAGTTGGAGAGACAGCATTTCAGCTTATTCATAGTGAAAAGGGTTAAAATTAGATTAACATATCCCTTCTAAATGACCAAATCAAAATGAATTCCACAAACTGTGTTACATAGTTATTTATGGGGTGGGTATGGGTCCCTAGCATTAGTAATGTACCCAGAACAGCTCCTGAGGTAGCTATGAATGATTGCCAGGCCCAGCCCTTGTCCTCACCTGGTAAAGTGCACAGGACTCATAAACCTGTTCGTGCAGTGCCTGCCCTCTCGAGTACCAGCCCCAGCTCCCTCATTAGCCCTGCAAAAATTAATTCTCTGAGTGGGGAAGGCATGAAGACTTCTTTCCTACCTACCTTCTTTCCTATTTCTTTCTGTCAGTTAACTTGTTTTAATGACATTTTCCATTGCTTTGGCACATCTCAAATGTTCTTTTGAAGAGAATGTTGGCAATTATATATATATATATATATATATATATATATAGTGTGTCACATATTTCTCTATAGAAATCAGCTGGAAGACAAACTCTCTTGTCAAACCTGTATCCCCATGTGGGGTTTGATAGTAGACAAAAGAGGCAAAATGCACTGTGGATTGTTTGGATATGCAGACATTGCTGTAGAAAGTTTTACTTTCACTGGAAATACGCTTAAAGAAGTCAAAAAAACACACTGAAGGTCAAGAATTAATCTCTGAACAATGTGCTTGGGGAGCCAAAGGACTTAAGGTTATAAAGTGAAATGATGGTTTGGCTTTATGGGCCAAAAAATACAAGCTATCCCATGAAAATGGACACAAATTGAAGAGCACTTGAGTGTCAGATATGTCTTCACTGCTAGAAACTTGAGAGCCACTGGAGACTTCCATCAGTCAAAGCCAAACAGAAAAGTTCATTGTGAGCTGGGGTCCCAGAGGCTGCTACCACTTCATGAATATTTTCCTGAGAAACAATGGTTGCTAGTAGAATTGGGCAGCCCTGGGCTGGAAGGGTTGTCACAGAGATAGATGTATGTTACAAAGAAATATGCAACTTGTTCTCCCAAAACCCCTGGAAGAAGAAATCCTGTTCAAGACTTTCCTCAAGCAATTTGTCAAACAGACAATAGCTTCAGCAAGCTGCAAGGGGCAGAGATCCTGGGCCCTGGGAAATGAGGACAATCAGTGTCCATGCTGCTGTGGGGACATGGGGTGCCTGGTGGTCTCCAGGGGGGTGGCTGCAGCTATGGCAGTATGTGGCACTACAGGGCAATTGGGACGTGGAGCACGATGGATGTCATATGTACTACAAGTACATATACATATGCTGCATATACATATGCTGCACTGGAATGCTGGTCATTGTTTGATGGTGGTGTTCTTTTGCTTTCCTTGGGAGAGGAGTTGTTGAGGAAACTCAGTCTTCATGAGGCCATTGTAAGAGCCAGCCAGGAGGAGTGGCAGTGGCACTCAGAAGCTCCAGTGGCAGTGTGCACTGAGGAGAGGTGACACAGGCACTGGGTTAAACTCTGCTGCTACACTCCTCACCATTCCACGGAGAAGTGTTGGAGAAATCCCTTCTCATATGTGACCCAAAAAGACCAGTTGTACATTTGACCCAGAACACGATACCCAGAAACTCCTTAGGGGAAGGAAAGGGCATCGAAACCTCCTTTGCCTCCTCCCACGAGGGCCATAACCCCTCAAAGGTTCCTGCTGTCTCCTGTTCTCCCCAGCCGTTGTGAAGCTGTGGTTTGATCCTATAGGATGGAAGAGCTTCAAAGGCAGGGTGGAGAGCACTTTCACCCAGAACAGCCCAGGCCTTGTGGCAAGGGCGTGGGTTTTGATTTCCTCGGGCACAGGAGGGTGTAAACCCCAGCTTTCCCACATCTAGGGTAGAAGCCCTGACCACAGAGCTCTTGAGTGCAGCAGAGGAGAGCAGCAACAGCTGTCGCTGCGCTTCGCAGAGCAGCAGCGCTCTGTGTTTTGGGAATGTTCATTGGCTCTACCCCTTGGGCAAGATGGGTGCAGGTGCAGGAAAGCTGAGTACATTGGATCTGACGGTGCCAGAGTGTGAGTTAACTGGGTGCCATGACACGAAAGGCATTTCTGGACATGCCCTCAGCAGAATTTCAGGAGTCTGGAGAATTTTAATGTGAAAAGCTGGCGCCTCCGGAGTTTAGGCGCTTCCAGGGTGTGGCAAAAAATGAGCAGGAATTTAGAAGACTGTAGTTTTGGATGTAGGTGCTCCATCCTGGTAGAAATAAATACCTCCTGTCCTTCTGCCAGGCTCCCTGAATTTGCAGTGTAACTCCTTGCTGAGTAGGAACAGTTTTTCCCCAATTCAAGAATTATGCCTGGCAAAAGAGTAAAAACTGTCAGCAGAGATGATGCCACAATGTTCTGACTCTCTAAGATTTATGGGCCTGTGGGAAGCTAGTTTGGATGAATCATAAATAATTGCATGTAATATACAGATGTAGTTGCAGAGCGGGAGTGAGTTTAGTTTTATCCATTAATTCAAAAGACTTTCCTTGTGAGCATTTGGGAAAAGTAATTTAGTAGAATCAAGCATAAGTCAAGGTAACTTAAAGTAGAAAAAGATCTTCCTAAATGGCTAAAAATGAAATGAAATAAAGAGGAAGAAATAAAACTATGTGTCATAATCTAACAGCTTTTTTCTACATGAAAGGTTTCATAAAACACATGCATGCCTCTTAATGCATTACTGCAGAACAATTGTTTCTAGTTTTATAAAGATACCATGTGTCATTTAACACTGATAATAAATTATGCGTTTAGCAATATATGCAACACATTTGCTGATAAATGCTTTGGGCACAGTGCTAGAATCAGTTGTCTTTGACACTAACATCACATCTCCCAGACTCAGTGTTTTGAGAGGCAAATTTGACCTAATGCCCAAAGTCCATACAACCAAGTGGAAAAGAATTACCAGCAACAACCGACTTGTCAGCTCCTACTGTCTCAAAAGTTTGATGTTTTCCACTGGAATCTGATTTTATCTCATTGGCCTCAGCTTATGCTGGTATCCTTTGTGACATCAAAGAATTTATTTTGGTTGTAAACAGTAACACTCTCAGTCCCTAACTAGAAAAGTTCCTAAGGATGAGAAAAGCCCTGTCCTTTTTGTGTCAAGGCTCTGAATTATTGCAAAGAGACAGAGAACTCCCTGAACATTTGAGATGAATAGGAGGGTTGCACTTAAAATGACAGGCTGAGAGTTGTGCTGAAAGAAGCTCAGCCTGGTGTCCTGGAATTGGCTTTTCAAAACTTTTCCTAAGAAGGTTATATTCCCAATGCTACAGCATCTCTTCCTACTTTTGCCTACTCAGATCTAGGCTGGGAGGTCCCCTGAGCTTGATGTTGCTAATATGTCAGTATTGATAATATGGGGTGTCCCAGGTTCTAGGGAACAGCAACAGACCTTAAGGAAATGCTGTTATACAAGTCTTTATAAGTAAAATGGACAAGACACATAAGGAATTCAAAAAGGCAAAGAATTGGAAAGCAAAACCTGAATCAGTCAGTGACAGAGCAAGGACTATAATATAAATATCCTACTGCCAACTCAAAGACTCATTGTTTGGATACCTCTGCCTGTCATTCCACATCTGTTTTTTTTCCAACAGAAGGATGCACATAGCATGTGATTTGCCCAATAAATATGGTTATATTTCCTCCCTTTCATTTTTCCCTGTCCAGAAACAAACTTACAATTAGAAGTGGCTGGGAACTTTGTTAAAAGTCTTTTTCCACCATAGGAAAAAAATAAAAATAAAAAAAAAGGTTTACCAGTAGGTTTTTTAGCTGGTGTGGAATTTATTGTCCACATTTAGTGAATCCACACTATAATATACATTATTTACCTAGAAAATGAGGCACCTGGCACCAAGCCTATAACTTATATGAGGAAGAACAAGGATTTGAATCCATTCTCTATCCATTTGCATATTCTATTGAGTGTTTCTCTTTGCCTTTCTTAAAAAGAGAATATACTCTAATGTATAAGCCTAAGAGATTATTTGTGCAGCACCATGTCTCTTTTAGAACCTGTACTTTACACTACAAGTGTATACTTTTTCAAATACATGGATTTTACAAACTCTACCATATAATTGCCCTGAATAATTCTTGGCCTGCAGATCACTTGCAATTAGTGTGTTCTGACTGTCATGTATTCAAAAAGAGAAGAATTGTTTTGATTATGTAAGGTGGGAGAAATAGGTCATACAGGGCATTTCCATTCTGACTGGCTGGCTTTTACACTTAGATACAGGTTTCTGTTTTGGAACTCATATTCTGCACACTCTTAATGACTACTACTCTGTGCTGTACCTTTTCTCTCTGAAAATGTCTGACAGTAAAATAATTTGCTTGAACAGAAGAGGGTGGAAGCAGAACCATTTTTTGTAAACATTTGTCTGATTACTCTTGCAAATTCTTTTTTTGCAATGATCTCCCAGACTCTTTAATATCCAGATCAAGCACCTTGAACGTTAGGATGGGAATTCAGTGTGAGAAGATATTAAGGAAGTGAATGCAGATGTAGAAGTAGATTTGAAGCAATTAGATGGAAGCCAGTTTATCCAGATCCTCTACCTTCCTGGTGGATATCACCCAGAATTCAGTGTTCTGCGTTTCCACCCCTCACCCCCAATTGCATATCTTGCTGTGCAGACTTTAGGTAAGCTGCATGCCTGAGACAGTGTAAGGAAAACCTAAAGATGCTCTAGTGTCTCTTTGGGACCAGCCCGTGGCTCTTCGGGACTTTCTGGAGGTGTGAGTGCCACTACAAAAGGGCAGACACGAGCAGACTCCACTTGCATTCATGCCAGTCCCAGAGTGGGGAACCTGCTTCAAAAGCACCACAGAGCTTGAGCAGGAGCCACCTGGCACCCTGAGAGAGGAGAGCTGGCTTTGCAGCACTCGGGCACTAAGTGACTGTGTTGAGCAGATTGGCTGCTCCAGTGTTATTTATATCACATTCCCCATCGGATGGTGCAGCTCTCCATCCTCTTTAGTGTACCTTTCCTCAGAAAGACACTGGGAAAGTGATAGTCCCAGTAGGCTGATAGCTATACATGTACAGAAGCTATGTAAACATATGTAGTGCAGCCTTAGTTCTCAGGCAACATATTTTCTGTTAAGTGAGGCTTATCCACTCAGGTTCAGCCTGGCATTTACTTGTGTTCACACAATTGCTTACCAGTCTGAAATGGAGAAAGCTATTACATTCTTACAGTGGAGGGAGAGGAAACTAATTTCTGCCTGTAGACTTTTGATGTTAAAATTCTCTCAGTGCATAATTAGATTATTTTTTTTCTTTTGTTCTTTTTTTTTTTTTCCTAAGAGTGAGATTTGAAAGCAATTGATATGCACATCATATCAATTCATATCATATCATATCATATCATATCATATCATATCATATCAACATATGAATCTTCATCTATCAGAAACTGGAGAAGACATTATTCAAGGAAATAGTCCCACTAATGCTGCTGATGAGATGTCTTCTATGCATAAAGACTATTAGAGTCATGTAATTGTTTAAGTTGGAAAAGAACTCAGAGATCTCTGAGTACACCCATTAACTTAACACTGACAAGCCCACCACTGAAGCATGACCCCATTAGGGTGTAAGGTTGACATTCTACACCTGAATTCTTTTCCTTCATTATCTAATACAAGAAACTCAAGTCCTAAGGAAGCAGTACAATAAGTTTTCCCAGAAGTCTTTTTCTGTCCTTTTCTGAGGTTAATCTCTTTGCTGCAACAAGGTTGACTGTGCATTGAATAGCAAACACAAAATCTGCTCCAACACTGGAAAATACTGCTGCTAATCATCCTGAAGCAAGCTGGGACTGGCTGAGACACACAACTAAAGCATAATTTTCAAAGCAAATATTTCTTGAATTTACCAGTTCCCTTAATTTCTACTTTATATTGAAGGTGCCAGGGGCTCTTTCCTGGACTGATCTTCCTCCTGGATCTAGGAAATAATAGACAAGTAAGTCTAGCCACATAAGCTTTTTGTCAGTACTAGTTCTTGCTTATAAAAAGCATTTTGCAGAGTTTACATAAATTCTAATTTATTAAGGGATCAGATTTTACTTTAAGGACATTTATGCTGGCTAACAGGAAAATGTTAGGTTTAGGATTTCAGGAGTACTTTTTTCATGACATGTCTGCTGGTGAGCAGAAGTATTTATCTGGAATTTTGTGACAGCAGTAAAACTATACGGTTTTTATTTACTTTTTTTTGTCTTTTTTTTTTTTTTTTTTTTTTTTAGCCATATTCACCAAATGCAGATTTAGATGATTTAGCAAAATATTAAAAGGGAATAAATGCAATTTTAGTTTTGTCATAAAGTAATAAGTTACATTATTGTGACCAAAAAACTTAGTCTAGGTTAAATATATAGATAAGTAGATTAATTTCTGTTTGTGCCTACTACATATCCTAATAACACTTAAAAATCATGGGTTATTAGACAGCAAACACAGTATTCTCCAAATATCTCTATGCAGTAGCCATGAGTAATGACTGTACATACAGAGCTCTGTATGTTTCACGAATTTAATTCATTTGCCAATTTCCTTAATTTGCTAAGCATTTACAAACAACGCCCCCCCCCCCCCCTTCTGAAATTATACCCTATATTTTGCCTCACAGCAACCCAAATTTCTTGGGAGGTCAATTAGTCATCATATTCACAGGACTGGTTTTTTGAATAGTCTTTAAAATATACACAAAATTACAACATACATGAATTGCAAGTTTTGGAGTGGCATATTATGTTTTAATATCATGTCAGTACTATTAAAGTGTGAAACACTTTACACTGATCCCAAATATCATAATGCATTAGTACTCAGAGAGGGTCATGATCTCTTCTAAACCTCTCAAAACAATTCTAAAACGAATTATTTTCTTGGGGGTAGATTACTTGAAGGTTGGGCATCCTAACAACTGGATTCTCCAAGCGCAGGAAAGATTTGTGAACTAACTCAAATGATGAAGGAATTCTGTAGAGAGCCACAGATTCTTTGGATTACCCTTCGGCTGTAGCAGTACTAGGAATCCTACTAATGAGCTTCACCATATCTCCTTGTGTCTGGTCTGCACCTCCCATTGCTGCCTTCCCTGGTCATAAGAGGAGTGAAAAGGCAGAAGCACCAGTAAGACAAGTATGGTAAAGAGAAATGTTCCTTTTGCAGAAGCTGTCATTTGTGGAAGGCAATATGTTCCACCTTCTAAGCAGAGAAGTAAATGCACAAGTTGAATGGTCCCTGTCTCACTGGGAAGAGAGACATAAGAAGATGAGACATACTTTATTTTTTAGTGTAATGTCAGTCTTGAGAGCAGTCTTAAGGCATTGAGCACAAAGAACAGAAATGTCTGAAATTGCCTGTGCTAAGATCCAATATAATAAACATGAGAACTGAGATTTCCTCATTTTATGGGCTTAATTTGACTTAGATGGTATTAATAAATTTGGAAAGATATTCATGATTTTAACTCAAAGTTATAGAACTTATTACAGAAAGGGACTAACTGAATAAATTAAAAGAGTGTTGCTTCATCAGAATGCAACTATTTATTTCTGAATCAGCAACAATTTGGAAATAAATTATATTGATGATATTAATCCTTATGTATGAATGCACCAGTGAAGAATGTCCAAAATCTGCTGCTGAAAGCCACACCACATTAGTAAGCAGGACAATCATTTCCCTAAGCATGCATCCACACTATGCAAGGGGAAAATTGTCAGCACTGAAGCATCTCTGACATTCCACAAGGTTCTGGAATCAAATTTCCCATTCCAAAAATGTCAAAATCCAATCACAGAAATTCTCTTTTAGGCCTTCACTCAAAGGTGCAGTGTACTGGTAGCATGATTAATAATGTATGAATTATTTTAGGCATTATGTTAAGCAAGTCTTCCTTTTCCATCATAATTCAGTGCCAAAAAATAGAAAAATCTAATTTAATTCAGTGACCTTTAATGGTACTTTTTGTATTTATAGTCTCAGTTTCTGGCTAATATACAATTGCTCATCATATATAGGCTGCTCTGTCCATTTGCTTTACTTACACGAGTAGTTCCATATGGGTCCTTTATTCCAAGGAATTTTGAGAGTCCCTAATAGCTGGACAAGGGGCAATGATTACTGAATTCCTGGCTCTGTTTTCAGCTTTGGACTGACTAGTATGTTTATATGATGCAGAAGTCAACCACAGGCTGCCTAATTCATACTTACAGCACTACATGTTCCTATTATTTTGTGTAATAATATATCATTTACTTTATAAAGACTTTTCTCATTCTATTTTATCAGTGGTTCACATATAAATTTAGAAACAAGTTGAACATCAGGACTTGTAATTTTTGTAAGCCTCCTCTTAGAATCTTTCCTGTGTCCATGTTAATTATAAATTGCATTCATTGCACTGAACATTATTTATTTGCTCCATCTGTTTATCTGTTTTGCCTATCTGTGATACCACAGAGGGAATGTCATGTACAATGGCAAGAAAATGGCCCATGTCAAACAAATAGATGGTTTGCACACAGATAAAAAAAGCAAAACCAAAATATTTGAAACATAAATCAGGTTTTTTTCTTTCCATCTTTTGTTTTCCCATTGCTCAATATGAATTAAAAATCTGAACTGCTACTAACAATAATTCTGATATATTCCTCCATCAAAAGATAATGTGATATTTAATAATTTTCCTTCCTGCTTATTTTCCAAGATCTGAACTGAATTTTTATTTTCCCATAAGAAGGGAAACGGATTGTAATGTTCTAAAATCTTTACTCAGTTTAGTCTGATTGGAATTTTTTTATATGTAAATTTCTCATTCTTTCTGTTGCACTTGTTATTAATACATGATATTTATATCATTAAAAAAAGAAAGAAAAGACTGCAAGTGGTAGCAGAGGGAAATGCATTAAATGTGAAGGAAAAAATAAGTCTGCAAAAGGCAAGGGTGAACAGGTCTAATAAGAGGCCACATTTTAACAATTCAGTCCTAGCACAGCAATGTCACCCCAGAAAAACACCTTAAATATAATGATGGCAAATTTTTCAGTGGTACTGGCAGGTATTTATTTTCGGGTTTTATTCAACCAAGTCACCAGATTAAGGGACCAAGAGGGAACTGTAAATAGAACTTAAGTTCCCAGAGTGTAATTCAGTTCCAGGAGAGAGGTTGAAACAAGCTGTTCCTAATCCATCAGTGTTGATATATAGTTAAGATCTTAATCTCCTCATCACAGCTTGTTTCAGATGCTGAAGGTTTACACGATTTCAAAAGGCAACTAGACAAATTCATATAAGAAAAACCCATCAAGAGTTATTGTATGTAAGATAACTGGTGAGAAAAGTCAATGAAGTACAAATGCTTGAATGATGGATAAATATTCTTCAGTGGCATCACTTACAAACTTCCCTAGGCAACCACTTTTTTGATAATAGGACTCTGAGCTGAGGTGTGACCCAGTCAGACCATTCTCATGCTCTTATGCATCAAAATAGCTGAGATGACACATACATGTTACTCTGAGGAAAGCTCCCCAACACAAATAGCTCACTGAAAGTGTGTGTGTCAGTAGAAATGCTGCCCACCTGAAATGGCTAAATGACTATTTCCCACTTGGCTGCATTTGAGAATTATCAGCAAAGCATTCTTAATTTTCATGGATGGATTTGAGTTTACTACCTGGAGGAACCTTCCCTGAAGACACTGGTTGATACGACAGCCTAATGACTAGCTTACATCCAGGGAATGTGACATCTGGATTTTGGTCAAGCCCCACAAGGTTGGACAACACAGTTACCACTCCCACAAAGAGCATGCTAGTCTAGAACAGGAGATTCCCATTTTATACAGTATTCAGAAGGAGAGTGTTTTTTTGTTTTTTGTCTGAGTTGAAGGCTGGGATCCCAGGAGTGTAGATTCAAGCAGGGAGAGAGATCTGGCAGGAGTGAGGCTCTCTTGAGAGGCAAGGGAGAGTACCCTGGTGAAATTCAGGGGTGTGATTTGCTCCCATACACTTCAATGAAAAGCAAGAGAGGAAAAGTAATCAGTCTAGGCAGCAAACTCTTGTATCTCTGTGGCCTTGGGGATATATGGAAAGTCTTTTAATGTCTTCTGTATTCATCTCTACATTTAGGTCAAGGAAAAGCACAAATGAAAACCAAAGCCTTCTTTGCTGAATAATTTTTATATTAAGATAATAATTTCCTATTTAGACCATATGTTTTGAAAGGCTTCTCACATTGCTACTTCAAGGAAGTTAAGGATGGTCTGTTTCCCTGAGCTTGGTACCACTGAAGTGGAAGCAATTGGAGAGAAGGGGCAAGCAGGCAGTGGGAGGACAGCTAATAATGATAGAGCAATCTGCATTTTCCTGTGGAAGACAAATAAGAGACAACCACAGCAAATGGAGGATTAAACGCTGAACAGTGTTTGCTTAAACCTAGAGTAATTTCTTGCTATTATTGCTTGATTTTCAAGCAAGCACTTTGTTGTCAAATTAGAGAAGTTTGCATCAAATTACCTGAATATGATTACAGCTAGAGGTATATTAGGATATTCATGTTTGCAATAATTACTAAGCATGTTTTTTATGACTGATTTGAAACGTAAGTAAAAACTTTTGTATATTTTGTTTCTGCTATGAACATCTATTTCAACCACAGCTTTCACAAGGCTTTGCTTTACTCATTAGTTGTGGAGGTGCTCAGGCAAAATGCTACAAACCCAGACCGGTCTAAGCTTTCTCTTTCCTGAATTTCAAAAAGCTGAAAGCTCCTTTTAAACAAAATGCCTGTCTCAACATCATTACATTCCTGTTACTTTGCACAAAGAGGAGGCTCAATATTATTTCAAATAGTATTACTTTACACTGTTTTGTTCCTCTTGTTAAGGCCTGACAGTCTGTACAATAATTCCTAAATATATGGCTGAGGACAAATACAGGCAGGTAGAATTATGCCTGTATAAGTTGTACTTATTTTTTTTATATACACCAAAAAGTATTTATTTACCTACTTTCTTATATCTAGGCCATTCACACATCTTTCTTTTGTGTTTCATTCAGAACTATTTATGCACATATACAGAACTCCTAGTTACCATCCTATTCATTTGCCTATTTATTACTGTCAACACCTATGCAGAGGAAGATAGAAATTAATGTTGTCTTGCTGTGATGTGATTTCAAATTTATAACAGAATTAGTTGAATATGTCTTTGCTACTCACAAGTGGGTGATTGGTCATGAATGATGGGTTGCAAGTGGAGAATGTATATAATCCCAGAGCAACTCCAAGAAACTAAACAACTATTTGAGGCATAGTTGAGTTAGAAAGTTTCCAAACAGGTAAATGAATGACTTTGTATCCTTCGTATAAACAAGCCAGAAGTAATTTTTACAATTAGTTGTGCACTTCAAGATACAGATAATCTATTTGTTCCTCCTAGTTGGCTGCTGGTGGATGGCAGAAAAAACCTGCTGGGAGATTTTTATCTGGTACAGAACTTAGGCCTGATATAAAAATCATTCCAGTCAAGAAGGGTGTTCCAATAAAATGCCAGATCAAAACAGGGACCCAGTGTTGCAAACAGTAAACAAAAGAGAATATTTTCCCACAAAATTATCTTACTGCTCTAATATTAATGGTTAATGTGGGATGGTACTAGAAGCACGTGATCCAAAAAGAGAAGACTTTATGTCAGAGATATCTGTCACCAGGTGACACCAGCAATAAGATTTTTTCATTTAGCTTTCTCATGTGTTTCATAATGTTTTAATATATATTTGATGTCTTTTTTTTGTTGTTGTTGTTCACAATAGTATTTGGTATACATACCAGATGAATAAATATAGTAATAAAAGCATGTTAATTACATTTTTGTAAGTATAATAATGATAACAATGAAAGAGAACAATTAATCTTGCAAGCAAGCTTTGAGGTTACAATGATAAATGTTAACAACCCTCAAAAAAAATATTTTGGCATATAGAGAAAAAAATTAATCAATTACCAAATACTTTTCATTTCATGCAGTTTTCAATCATGCTGTAAACTAACCTGCCATTTGGCCTTTGTGGGTGAGTTAATAATCCAGATACTGTTGTGAATTACCAGCCAGAAACAACAATGTTTGGTGGCATAAATATCTTGATATGATTATAAAATGGGACACATGGAAACCAGGTCTGCAGAGAGTCTGCAATTCTCAGGAGGATAATTGGAAGCAGAGGTCAGAGTCCCTTACAACTAGACCTTCTAGGCATTACAATGTTATCCTGAAGGTAAAATAGGGTGAGCATTGGTGGAGATTATTTAGGTTGAAAACCAGTGGATTTTTGTCAGATTTTTAACAGTATATTGATTTTAATTTATGTTGTTAGCCTGAATAATTTAGATTATCACAAATTCAAGATTAAATTTCAGGATTTTTTTCATTTCATTAAATGTTTCTCTTAACTGCAGGTTTGCACTTGGAGCCCATTTGAAGTTTTAGTAGGTTTAATATTGCATTAGAGCATACAGGCTAGCCAAAACACAGCCTCACTTAACATCTGGCAAATAACTGAGCCAAATAATGAACCTGAAGCACTCCTTGTTGGAGTTTCTCTTTCAAATATGTTAAAGGTGATGGACTTGTTTCATGAAAAAAAAATAGCCAGCTCATATTTGTGAACAGAGAAATTACAAGACAAATGGATTTTAATGAAGAAATTTCCTTTAGGTGATGGATGACTGGTCCTCATAATTATTTGCAGGATGAAAAATGTCTTTCTTAGAAAGCACTTAAAGAGGGACAACATTCAGGATTGCCCCTGAGGTGTCATAGCACAGATCTTTTCTGTTCTGTTTTCCATTTCAGGTCTTCTGTTCACCAGTGCTTTCCCAATACTTTTGCTTGGTGGAAGGGAAGAAATAGATGAGCTGAAAATCACCTAGTGCAGACTTTCCTTCTATAGAAGAGGTTAGCCAAGTGAAGCTTATAAAGTCTTTGTATGCAAGCTGCATGCTTATAAATCATATCCATTTTGTTAAATGTTTTGAGAATTTTCATAGAAAATAATTTTGTTCTTTTTTCCCTTTGCCCTCTAGACACAAGCATTTTGGAAGTCCTTTTCTTTATCTAAAAACTTCTTTGGAAGTTTTTGGACATTATTTATTTTTTCACTTCTCCCATGCTTTTGAGATGGCTGCCATTTCTCTGTCATTAGTCCCACCCAAGTCCATATATCTTTGAACTCACCAGAACATTATCAATTTAACCAATACAAGCTCAGTATATAATCTTTAAGGTTCCAATTGTTTACTTCTGTGGCATTACTAGGTCTCTTATTGACACATAAAACTTGGGACCAGTACCTGCATACATTCCAGACTTTCTTAAAGATTTATTTCCCCTTCATAAAATAGATTCTACAGTAAAATTTGGGGTAGTTTAGAGTAGGGAGACAGGACAAAAGATGGAATGGGGAAAAAGAGAGTTTGGTGGCAGGAGGACATCTCACATATAGTGAAGTGGCTGTCTCAGGACTAGCTTTAAACATTGCTCTTTCTAGTCAACATTTCAATATCACTAAATTACTTTCAGAAAATATTCTGTACCTTGGAGGATAACTCTGCCTGCAGGTGTAATATTAATTCTTTTATACTTTTTGCATACCTCCCTCATTCCTTTCTGACAGCTTGGTTTCAAGTTTCCCAAACTTCCACAGATTCTTTCTGACTTACGTTTTTTGATCCTACATCCCTATGTCTGTATTTTTTGGATTGAAAATTACATAATTCACGGCAAATCCAAGGAGCTGGAAGCAGCACAAATATCTCAAAAAATGGAACAGAATCTTCACCACATTGGTGTTAATTCTGACTGTATTCTGTTCAAAAATTATTAGGGAACCTCATCTTTTACTTAATAGTATTCTATGAAAAATGATGCCAGTAAATTGCTTCAGTCTGTAGACTTTGGGCTAATAGGAGTAACAAATCACAGACTGTGAATGTTCAAATCTCCTTCAATCTTCATTATGGAAAATTTTGCTAACTACTGAAAACCTGTTAACTACACCTAAAGACGTGATCTTCAGGGCCAGCACAGTACATTTTGCCACTCAGTGAGAACACAAAAGTGGATTTTTCCTGGATGTCACTGGGGTAAGTTTACAGACAGGCCTGCCTCTGGCCATACACTGGGAGTGGCAGAGCTTACAGAACCAGATTTGTGGTAGAGAATAACTTCTCCCTCAAATCCTGCCAAGAGATGCACGTGCAGATAACAGAGGCAAGAAGGTGAGCTCTAAGCAGATGCAGAGACAAAAAGGAAGCAAAAACCCTCTGTGGGAATGGACTTTGCCTCCAGCAGGTCTCAGAAGACCTGATGGTTCTCTGGGTGGGACCCTTCAGATCTTCTCATAGGGAAGCTGAACCCCACTAAAGAATATTCTGAAAAGAAGTTTGCCCTGCCCTGATCACAAGAATTACCTGTGAAACAGTCTGTGCAGTCTGGGAAAGCTGCATTTCCCTACTGTAAATCTCCTAAGCCCTATACAAGCTGACATCTGGATTTAGGAAATCTAAATGTTTGTGTGAATGTCTTTTAATGATTAAATAATTGCCCTCTGAAGCACCCCAATAGAAGCCAAAGGAAAGAGGAATCACCATCTACAAAATATTAAAATAAAATTCCAAGTTTCTCAGCCAAGACATTTTGTAGTTTCTATGAGCCAAAAAAAGTTAGGAAAACTTTCAAGAGGTGAAACCATTTCCTGTTTTGAGCCCTCCTGTCTCTCAAACATCTTGTTGAATTTACTTCAAACTTTCCATTAAATTTCTACTTTGCCAGAATAGCAAACTTCTGAAATTTCAAGGAGATTGGTTTGGTCTAGTAAAAGGCAAAGAACTAAAAAAGTCTGTCAGTGAGTAAAAACCCACTGACAACTTTAGTATGGAGAGAATATAAAATGAGAAATCCACCACAGTGAACCAAGAGCATGGGTTGTGTGCACAATGCTTATTTCTGAGCAGTAGTATCTCGTGTCATTTAGACTGATGTCAGAGCACAAAACCAAAGTTTTATTTACATCACTCCTCAACACTTTTTACTACCACCTGAAGCAAGCATGTCAGGAAAAAAAATATTCTACCTTACAGTTTCTTTTGTGATGCTGACAGAAGGAGTTAATGCCCTCCATTATTTCCATAATGTCCTGGAAATATGATTATTCTTAAAGTTTATTGATAGATTTTATTCCTAAAATCGAGTAGCACCCTCTACTGGGCAATTCCTATTGATCTTCTGCCACTGAAAATAAAGACGTTTTGTCTTAAGTAAAATGCCTGCATAATTACCTATGTTAGAAAATCAGAAAATGAGACATTATTGTAGAAATGTCAAGGTGAGTGCAAAAATATAAAAGTAGAGAACCACTGTGAAAACCTATATTCTGTATTTCAGGGTCCAACTCTATGAATTTCAATGGAGTTTGGCTATTTAACATCAAAACAGAGCTGGCCACAGCTTTGTGGTTAGTTTCATATTTAGATTTCAACGGAAGCTGAAAGCCTGAGCAGTGCTCCATTTGTTGGCACGGATATTTTCTCCCCAGATCAGTGAAGGCATACAGCTTTTTTAGAAATATTTGGAAAGGCAGCTCATGGTCCCTTCCAAGGTAATGCAAGAGATGCATGTGTTGATTCTGCAGCACTACTGAAGTGCTGTGGTTTTAGAGGCTTATGCACAGCCGACATTCAGGACATGCACACACATCAAGCAGGCAAGCTAGACAGATTGCCCTTCCTTTCACTCCACTTCAGAGCCCTTAGTGGGTTCTTTCAAGGTTGAGAGAAATTTGGCTGTTACTGTTTTAGTCTCCATAAATGCCTGATATCATTTGCTCACAGAACCTGGCAAAAACCTCTGTCTGATCTCTCCAGTTGCATTGTCTCTCTCTCTCTCTCTCTTTGTCTCTCATTCTCTGTCTCTAAGGAAGCTTCATCTAAATGGCTGTTTTACTATTTGTATTCCACCTCCTCTTCTGTTCCTTCCCAGGAGTGCTGTGACATGACTGTCCAGAAGCACCACATTAGAGACTAAGGACACTCTGTTAGAGGAGCAGCTGTGCAGGAATGACCTGGTGATGTGGCACTTGGCTGAGAAACCAATCCTCTGAAAGTCAGCTCTGAACAGCACTGAAATCAGTGAGTGTCTTTCTGTCAGTCTAGGGCAGCTTGGATCAGGCCCATGAACACATCTGGATGCAGTTTGCTCAAAAGTGCCTGTACTATCCCACCTTATATCTGGTATCACTTTTTACAGGGGTAAAGGAAAGCCTCAGCCTTACATCTGATGCTCCACTGCTTAATGATTCTTTTCCAGTAATGAGATTAATATGTGAGTTTCTCATCTGTTTAATTTATTGTTGCTGTGGATTTTGATTTTTTTTCTCTGCTGTCAGGATATTAACCTCAAAGAACATGCAACCACTTATTTCAAGTGCATGAGTTGCTTTCAGTGATTTAATGGGGGGGGTTTTGCTTTGTGTTTTGTGTGGGTTTTTTTGAAGTAGGAATATGCACTTTTGCCTGGGCTAAATATATTAGCTCACAATATTGCCATAGAATCACATAAAAGCATATCTAGAGAAGTGAACTCCTTGGCATGCCCAATAGAGATAATTTTAGTTGAAAAAAATCTAACTTAAAACATTTCTGTAAATAATAGCAGGAGTTAGTCTGTATTTGGTAAATTCTGACTTTTTATTTCTTGTACCTATCACATGGAAACCCATGCAATAATTTTAGAAAGTTCAATTTCAAGTATTCAATAGTTTCTGTAAGAAGGTTTTATTCTCACTAGTGCACTGTTAGAGATGACAGAAGGGGCAGGAAGACAATATATTTGCTCTTCATGGCTGGAAATTCCTCAGATTTCAAAGCTGGAAACTTTTAGAAGCGGCTACTCAAAAGTATCATGGAAGAGATAATACCCTCTCTGTTTGCCTTAAAAATGTGGCCCATGAGTAATGTCAAAACACTTTTCTTTTACTGAAATATGACCTGATCCTGTAACTCTAGCTTTACTTAGGAAAAAATTGGTTTGTTAAAGAATTCACACAAGCCTGTTTTCAGTGGTTATGGAAATGGGTGGGGAATACAACTTAAAATAAGGTACAATTTCATCCTTATGTAGAAGATTTTAGTACACCCACAGTAGAATCGAGTTATATTTTTGTATTTAAAATGCAATACTGACTTTTTTTTCAAGGCAGATGTTACATGTAATTTTGTATTATCCTTTGATGTTAGCACACACTGGTAAAGAATTTTCAAGAGTACATTTACTTGGCATACTGAGAAGAACGATTTAGAATATGATTGCTTTGAGTTAGAAAAAAAATTCAAATAATGAGCTTTTTTTATATTTGCAGTTGGAAATTGGCAAGAATTCTTCACAAAACTATTGCATTGCCACTTAACCTGCTGTACCTGTAAGAAAATCAGATTATTCTTGTAATGCGTTAACCATCCATCCCAAAGAGTTGTGAAACATAACTGTCTCCAATATTTCCATGGAATTCTTTTCTCCTGGACTTTTGAAAGCATTTTTATGTGTACCATAAATTGAAAATTATTTTATTTAAAGCTGTAGAGAAGAAAGACTTTTGCAGTTTATACTATGATTTCAAAGTTTTTGTTCCTTGTAATCCAAAGCAGCCCTTTTCAACTTTTATGCAATTAATGAAGAGGAATTCTAAAGAAAATACACCGCCTTTTGAAACATCCAATACATGCAATATTTTTGGAAATGAGACAATTTCAAACATTAATATTTTTCTACTGCAATAATGTATTTTTAAATTGCAGCATTAAAATTAATATTAAAGGAAATTTGGAAAAAAAGAATTTGTACTTATTACCTCCTCAATCTTAATTAATATGATGTATATTTTTCAGTTATTTTCCCAGATTTTCCTTTCAGGCAAAATTTCTTCTCTCCTTTACACAATCTCTGGACATGTTTTAAATGGGAGAAATATAAACACATTTTGGAGAAGTCAATATAAGGCTTATTGGAGAGGACATTTCTATTTAATAGAATAATAAGGTCAGGAAACACTGAGGACAGAACCTGCAGATAACAGCTCAAAAATTTGAAAAGGGGTGCAAGTCTTAGATACAAAAAGGAGATGGTGATATAACTAGTAGGCAGGTGATTGAATTGGAAAATATATTAATAATTTAATTTTATAGAAAACCTGCTATCAATAAAAGCTTTGTGTGAACTGAAGAGAGAAACTAGAGTAAGAGAAAATAAAGAGGGCAGAAGAGGTTACAGCGGGTAGACCAGAGCAGCAGTTGGTGACTGAAATTTTGCTGCATAATATATGTCTCCACAAATAATTTCCATATGTTTTAATGCCTTTTATTTTCCTCAAAAATGTCCAGATCCCTTCCTTTAGTATTTCTCTTTCATACAACAGTTTTCTCTCTGATGTTTATTGCCCTGCTTGCTAATTCTCCTTCCCTGAACAAAGTTCATGAGCTTTCCTATCTGACCAGCATAGAAGAGGCACGTTCACAGGAACATGGAGTCAGCTGTGTGAGCCACCTCACCCTGAGGCTGTGACACACATCCCATGAAGAATCACATCTGTGTCCTTTTCATGGATCTGACCCGACATCCAGCAGCACAGAGCTCATCATTGCTTGGCATGAGCAGTGGTCTCTTGTTCAGCATCAAGCTGGTTCCCTGATTTTATCCTTCTTGCTTCCAAATATAAGGTTGCCTCAGAAGATATTGCTTAAATTGTGCTTATCACTTTTTCTTTAACATGGGGAGAGATAGTCCAAGCCAAATGTGTCTGAAGAGCTATGCAGTCAAGAATGTTTCATTTTCATGTGACAGTGTCCCTTGGCACTCCCCTTAAGCATCCCTCACAACTTTCAAGCCATGCATTCATAAAGTTATTTCTCCAGAGACTCATAATCCAATGAGTGGAGAGGTGGCAACTCCATCCCTGAAAATGCAATGGGAGGTGCCCAGCAACTAATGAAAACAACGGTGGGAGGAGGGCTGTTCTTAGGGACTAATATCTGTAGGGGGATAATCACAGGCTCTACACACCACTGAAGCCACCTGCAAAGGTCTCAGTGCTTTCAGTGGGGGAGTGGATGGTGTCCTATGGGCAGGAACACTATGACAGTGCTTAGCACAGACCAGCCAAAACAAGTCGTCAAATGGCGTGAGTGAGCTCTTTGTACGGGCAGAGTTTTACAGGCTGCTTGAGTCAGCTGTTTTGGACAATTATTTTAAAGGCAGCAGCAGGCACTGAGTCACATTCGTACATCTGAGTTCATCGCAGAACAAGTTGCTTTAGGCACCCTCTGTGCATTGTCAGCCTATTTTGCACCCTACTCTAAGGACAGGCAGATTGGTGTTTGCCAAGATTGCAGCTAATGTGCTAAATGCATTAAGGAGTCATAGATTATTAGCAAGCAAATTTAGGGTCATAAAAAGCAACAGAAGAGCTGGTGTTCAGCAAGACAGCGACTTTAGCAGCTTGATATTAATATTATGGACAATATTAACCATAAACACACAATAGTTTTTACTTTGGATACTTTACCAGTCAAGACATTGAACTAAAATAATCCCTGATACTTTTTAAAAATCTTTGTTAAATTTGCCATTCAAGTCTGATATGTAAGAAAATATATATAAACTGTATTTGGTTGATATGAAAGAAATAACCAAATGGTACTCAGTGCACTTGGATACAGGTTGCAGAAGCAACTTAACACTCAGCCTTCAAAATTCAGGACAAATTTTCCCAAACTGCAATTTGCAGCTGCATCCTCACAGCTGCCAGAAAACACCACTGCTTTTATGCTCCCATGTTCTTTATACATATAATTTTCAAATTATGGATCTTACTAATCAAAAATATTGCTTCAGACAAAGCAGATAGGTGCAATATGAAATGCAACATTGATTGCTCACACAGAAAGCAAAGGGATTTTTAAAACATCTGCATAATTTAAAGTCCATTGGGAAACACAGTAAGCAGAATGGCACGCTGTAGTACATCCCCCCACCCCTGCAGAGCGAAGTTTCAGGATGGGGAAGACTCCTGCAGGGGGAACAGCTGTTTGGAAAAGCCCTCGTCTCCGACCAGGAAGGACATCCTCCTTCGGGAATCTTGTCCAGGTGCAGAAGCAGAAGAAAGCAAAAACAGGGGAAGGCAGCTGCTCACCATTCAGCAGCTGAAGTGAGAAACCCATGACATGAGCTAAAAATGAGGGTTCTCCTGAGAGAGGGAGCCAAGCATCTAGCCAGAGCACTCTTGCCTCTTTGCCAGAATATTTACGTCCATGGTGCAAAGAAGGGGGTGGTGTAATGCAGAAGACTCAGACAGACAAATCTTACTGAAAATAGAACACTCAGCACATTTTACAGGTGTTAATTGTCACAGGAGAGCAATTTTACTCTAGGCTGTAAGTACAGAGGATGCCCGGGGTGCCTGTGTGTGACAGGAGCATCCCAGCAGAAATATATTCCCCTTTACCCCTCAGTAAATACACACCTGCTTATACTATGACATCAAAAGTCCTTGAAGGAGTATAGTGGTTTTGTCTGGATGATACTACTAGTATAAAATTGTTAAAAGCTCCTTTTTTTTCAGAAAATTCTTTCCTGTAACATGATATCTCCTATCACGCGCTGTGTAAACTCGGATTGTCAGGAGACCGAACAGAAGCTTGCTCAATTTCTACAGGTTTCCACATTGGTTTTGCGAGTTGTTGGTGTTATTTGGGTACCTGTCAGCCTTTCGAAATGCTTCCAATTCAACGGGAGGTCTGCTGGATGTACATGTGTGGGAATAGCCTTGTGGGAACGCAGCTGGGGAAGGCAATGGAGTTGCGGGAGGCTGCAGCTTAGCGCGGGGCAGGGGCACGGGCAGGCACGCAGTGTCCTGGGCTGGCAGCACAGGTGACCCAAGTGTGTCCGCCTGTGATTCAATCACAGCTCTGCCTGCAGTGCAGGCATGCCTTTGTAGTGACTGCTTCCTACCCTTAACGCTGAAAAGCCAAAGAGTGGCGTCTACAAGTCTGCCTGCGGGAAGGGGAGAGAGAGGGACTCATTAAGTGTCATTATCTTGTGAATAGACTTGGTCAGACAAAACAATAGGATAGCTGAAGCTGAGGGGAAAGCTCCTCTGTGACGCATTGGGGTCCACATCATTAGCATTTCTTCAGTGAAAAAGCCAGAAAAAAAAAGGTCTGTTACAGCCCTTTGAAAACAGAAAGGCCAAAGAGGTGAATGCAAGGACACACATGGAGAAGTGATAGATGGACATAAGGTAGGAACGGGAAAGGCTGCTCTTCCAGCAGTGAAATGCTTCAATCAAATTATTTGTGACTGAAGAAGCAGAGAAGGAATCAGGTATTTGGGCATCTACCATAAAGAAGCAGTGAAACTCAAGACAAGAAAATATGAGTAATTTCACTTGAACCGATATATTTTCTATGCTAATTAAAAAGAGGAATTCTTGGGATTTCCCTAAGTGTATACATCTTCAAATATTCCATGGACTTACAGGGTGAATGTAAAATGTGGCATGACAAAAAGTCTGGTGCTGTGGAGTAAGATCCAGTGGAGACTTGTGGGTGGTACTGGGCCGAAGATAACCTATGATTTAACTTGGATGATGAGTAAGAGAGTGGAAAAACTGATAAAGAGCTCAAAGATAACATTTGCTGCTTAGATCATGGAGTGCTGAAGATCATCACATTGATACTACTGGAGATCTGGGATACAAAATATGATATTTAGTTAGAGTACAGTCAGGAGCTTGATGAAAGAACCATAACATTTAAATAATAGTATTATTAAAACTTAAACATGTTCACAACAAATTTCTAAATTACAGAATTACAAAACATAGGAAACAGATATGTGCCTTACCTACTATTAGCATTCAATCTTCATTTGTTGGTTTTGACACACTAACAATCTCTGAAGGAGGAAATACAAAAGACTAATATGCACTGCCTAATTTCACAAGAGAAGGCATATTGAGAAGACAAAGTCCACTGGCTGTGTATTAGTTTCTCATACTGAGACTCTCATTTATATCACTGCCTCTGACAGCTGACACACTGAGGCTATCTGGAGACAAAATCTTCACCGCTGTCATCCTCCTCCTCAGATCTTATGCTTCTCAAGGTATCTATCCACAGATGCTGCTGAAGGACATTGCACCAGCACAGACTAAAATAAAGAGTTTTTAATGAAACAACATGAGACTTTTTGAGGGAATAAGATGTCTGCCTAGCATACCAAAGAGGATGGAGGGAGGAAAAATAAGAAAGCATGCTGGCAAGACAGACAATTGAGGGACGTGGCTGTGCAAGAGGGTTTGAGGGGAAAGGTGGCATCATTCTGCCAGACACCACACTCTGCACAGCCTTTGGAGAACAGGAATGTGCCTTCTGTTCAACTGAAGTGGGCTAGGGACCCCACTCACTGCCTTGCTACATTGCCTTGCAAAGCACTACAGCAGAACAAGCAGGGTAAGCACATCTCAAGTATTTGGGCTGGTTTTCAGCAAGACTGCAGTTCCCTGATTCAATAGGTGGTTTCACTACATGATGAAGTGAAAGAGCTTTAGCTCTTCCACTTTGACAATGGAGCAAGGCCTCCTAAAATAGCAATAGTTTCAGGCACGTAATACAAACATGCCATTTGTCATAATCTTATTTGCTTCACAGAGATGATTGATGAGTGTGCTATTTTGTGCTAAATATGACAACTTTCTGGAACATTCCTCGTTGATGACCATGAACTTTGCTCCTTGCAAGGCCAGTTGAGGCTGCAGAAGTGTAACAAGAGTGTTCTTAGTGGTGACATTGACATTATTACTTCTGGATAACCCTCAGCTTCTAGACAAATATTTGCCTTTTAAAAACGGGAGGAAAGGCCTTGAATGTGCTTGGAACTCTTTGTCAAATCAGTTGTCTGAGAGCCAACTGTTCTATCAATTAATTTTGTTTACATACAGGAAATTTTTAGCCGTGTCTGAGCCGACTGGCTATTCATTTTGAAGGATGGGAAAAGTCAGTGGAATACTTATGGGAAAGATCCTTTAATAGAATCCTGAAAAGGTCATATAGTATTTGAAAGAAAAACTTTTCACTGGCTTCTCTATCTTGTCTGGAGACAGCTGACATCAGCAATATGTGCAAAACCCAGAGGACCTTCTGTTAAATACATTTGTAGAACTAAGGAAAGTATTTTGGGTGAAGAAAATCTTTCTAACCCTTTTGGCACCTCTTTTTTTCCCCAGTCTAGGACACACTGCAGCATGGCACATTGCAAAAGCCAAGTAGCAACAAAGCAACACCAGTTTTTGGTTATTCCAGAAGAAGAAGCCAGAGAAGGTCCATGAGACAGAATGGATGCAGTCATTTAATGCATAGTGCTGCTTCTGGTTCTTGATTATTTAATACCCTTTTATGTAACTAATTTATTAACTCACAAGCCTTCAAAGGCTTTACATCTTTGAGTGGGCTGGTATCAAACTCACAAAGACTATTGTATCCATTTTTTTGCTATAACTGCAAGGATCCAAGCTCTTAGGTCTTTGTCATGGGTTGCAATATAATTAGAATGATGCAGTGAGTTCAGTGTCAATGGAGAATGAATGAGATTGATGTTGTCTGTAATATCACTACTGGTATTATCAATTTTCTTGGTATGAAGATCATTAAACTTAAAAAAATTAAAAATTTACAGGACAGATGGAAACGTCAGGAATTTCACAAGATCAACTTCTCTAGCTGACAGTAATGACATGTACTTTTGTAATCTACATTATTGTGTTATTCAGAATGCATTAAATTATTAGTTTCTGTTATACCAAGATTGTTATGTCTGGTTTATCTAATGATATCTGTTCATAGCACTGAAAAATGACACACATGATTTTGAATCTTTGACTAAGAAAAACTCTCCTTTCTTTTAATGAACAAATGAAACGAAAATAGATTTTCAGGGAGCAATATTCCAGTATATCCAGTTTTCATTCACTCCTGAAAATTGTCTTCAAATATTGAATGGATGCAAGTTTTTTTATCTGTTATCTTGAAATGCATAGTTTTCTCATTCATTGTAATGGAGAATATAGCTAAATCTGACTCTTGGATACTTTAAAAAAGTCAATTTTCTGGAAAAGTATTTTGAAAGAAGATAATTTTCTGGGAAGATATTTCATATAACTTATGAATTAGGAAAAAAAACCCCACCTCCTCTCAGAGCTTCACTTCTGAATCCAAATGGATCACAGAGAGAAAATCTCCTTTCACCACAAGTAGAAAAAATATTCAATGCTTAATTTTCAGCCTGGACAAAGTAACCTTCCAAACATGGAACTGGATAAAATGTGACAGAAACAGAACGGTTCCTGCAACTGAGTGATTGATCAGGTACCACCTGCCTGGTCTATAAGTTACACCTGGGAGCTTAAAAATTGACCATGCCAACAGGAAAAGTTCACCATCACCTACTCTGGCTGTGTTCCCACATTTCTTTATAGCCTCCCTGGGCTGTATCTTCTCTTCCTAGAATGGAAATTATAGAGTAGCATGTGTTGTAGTGATTTAGTTTGCACAGAGCCTGGACTTACCCCCGTGCACCAAGCTAAAGGGATCAGAGAACCTTTCTGCCCATTGTTGGCCAACAGAAGTTGTTAGTGACTTGCTCAAAGTAGGCTTTGTGCTCTTATTTGGCTGTGTCTAGACAGCCAAATACTTTGCTGCTATCCAAGGAATGTGCAGCTAATGTCAGTGATGTATTCACAGGAAAGCATTGGTTCTGGAGAATAGGCTCAACACAATCACTGCAAAGTGTAGATGCCAAGGGGCAGGGTATTCTTCCTTGAGCAGGCCATTTATTATGGGGCTTACTTAACTTTCTCCAAGAGCAAAGAAAAAAATGGTGCAAAAAAATATTTAAAATTTCACTAATTAAAAATACAGCTAATATTCAGTTTGATAGTCATACAAGAGATTTAGTTAATAGGCATTTTAGACACATAAATGCACATAAAATTCTTGTATGGTCCAACAATTACAAGCAGAAGAAGCAGAAGCATCTTGTGTTCTTCACTAGTAAGTGGAACTGCCTTTGGATAAAGATTTATGATCTGTCATGGGTAACTGTATTAACAGTTGACAGGTTTTTAGAAAAACAAAATGACAATCCAAGAAGTCAATATGAGGAAAAACCCAAACCAAACAGCCCCAGCATATTTTGGAAAGGAGAACAACATCTCAGCAAAAGTTTAGCTTCTCTTATCTCCCAGTGGGGTTATGCCTGCTTACAGAAATGGCCCATCATACAGTGGTGGGTTGTCCTCTGACTGCTTCTGAGGGAAAAGAGTCAGCCACTAGCATTGCAAACTACAATGAATCCTATGAAAGACCAGGCAACTGTCTCACAAAGAACTGAACAGATGCAATATCTGTTCCAGATAATGAACATTGGCCCTATTTGTCAGCTGTGCAAGCAAAAGCACAGAAGAGGTAACTGTGCTGTCCACAGCCATGCAAGGAGGGTTAAACACAGCAAACTTTCTGGGTGAAGGGTGGAGGCAGCAGAGCAGGACACGAGGTACTTGATGTTAGATATAATCCTAACATTGCAGTAGCTTTGTTTTTAACTCAGCAATGTATCTGGCATCTTGTCTCTCCTATACATCAAGTTCAGGAAGACAATATGAACAGTTTCTAACTCTACCTCATAAACTTCCCTGAACAGGCACTGGAGTTACAATAACATCTTTGTTGGCAAACATTTCCAGGCACTGTAAATCTGTCTGACTCTACAGGAGAGATGGCTGATGTGCAGATCTCTAAGTCACCGTTGTTAAAAAACAGAGCCCCTGTTCATCCATCTTGGACCTTATTTTATAGCACACCATATAAATGAGAACTTAAAATAGTTCTTTATCCTTCCAAAGTGCACAGTCACTGGAAAGGATAACATAAGAAGTTTAGCCTTGGGAACCTGAATCAGCTGAGAAAAGAGCAGCTGAAGGACACATCTGTGTTTTCCTTTCCCTATCCAGAGTCAGCTGCTGCAGTCCGTACCCATGCAAGTGTGCTTTTACTCACTTCAGAAATTGAATATTTTCTCAAAAATATTCACTTGACCAAGGCAAGGAGTTGCAATTTTTATCATTTAGCACCAGGGAAGTAGTGCAGTATTGTACAAGAATGTTCTCAAGGAATGCAATAACATGAGCTGGAATGATCTGGCTTCTTACCACATGAGGCTGTGGAGAGAAAAATAGTTATTCTTCCCTGCCCATAAGCACGCAGGGGGACATGCATCTATCCTTTGTTATCCATGCTGTAATGTGCATTTATTAGTAATAGCACAAAGATTTCTTTCCTGGTTTTGACAGCATCTTTAACATGTGCTAGATGGGGAGGATTTCCATTTTTTTAAGATCTTTAAGGTTTTGAAAGATTTTAAGAAATACATGCAAACACAGCTTGTTTTAACCAGTGATCTCAAAATGGTAAGGAAAATATTGGAGAATTAGGGCTATCATTTACTATAAAGGTTTTCAACCCTTCACTCTGCAGTACTATTCTGAACTTTAAAAGCTTTCCAGGTGAGATATGCATGGAAAAAAAAAACTTTCACCTTTTTTTTTCTCTCCCCCAGCAGCTTCACTGCAGAGCCATATTTAGAAATGCTTGATTGTAAGGTGTTTGGATTTGGCAGGGAATGGCTATGATGCACTTTCCCCAGGGCCTGGGAAAGAGAAGCAGGCTGCAAAGACAGCTTTCACAAGTTGCTTTGAAAGGCAGTGTATAATTATAGAGGCTGGCAATGAAAGACAGAGCAGCCTCCAGGGATACCCCTTTCCTATTCTGCCACTTACAGGGATTCTTGCCTTTGCTGTCAAGTTCTGTCGTGTCCCAGTAAGAAGCTTGGTCAGCAGTGAATGAGACATCATCGTTCTCCTTCAGCTAAACTATTAAAAGGAGGCAGGTCTAAGGTTTTGCTTTTGTGTTTTTTTTTTCCTCTCTTGACAGACCTGTGACTCATGAATGCTGCAGAAAGGAGAAACCAATAAAAAACTACTTCTACACTTTAGCTTTTGAGCTTCCTTTTAGGGATCACATAAGGTAGAGTGTTCACAGCTTTTGCTAATAGTGCTATTATAATTTATTATTATTATTAATATTATTACGAATAATACTGCTATTACCTTGTATTTAGGCACCTTACATCCACTCTAAACACAGGTTTAAGTATACAGCATATCTGTGTGATGATGCCTGAAAGCTTTGTACTTTTGAAAGCTCAGCACTAGGGCCACCTGCAGAGCTTTCTGAGAAATGTACTCCACCTCCAAAGATTGTTTTCAAAACCAATATTGGCTTCCCACAGCCAGGACCTGTTCTGCTGAATGCCAGAGACTCCTTGTACCAGCCTCTTGTCTCCCTTTGTTCTGTGCAGTATTTCTGCTGTAATTCTGGTGGCAGAGATGGGAGGGAAGTGCTATGGAGCTTTCACAAATTGCATTTTTATCTGTCAGCAGCATCTTCTCTCTTAAGTTGACATCAAATCCAGTGCCAAGTCAGTGGTGTAAGCCCATCTCTGCACTGGACTTCCAAAGAAATTAAAAAAAAAAAAAAAAAGAAAAAAATTAATTGCCCTTGCAGGTCTCTGGCTTATGCTAATCATATTTATGACAGATATTATATATTACTTTCTCTTTAAAGAATTTTTTTTTTTAGAAACAAACATACTGTGGGATGAAAGAATGAAGAAAGAAATGAGCCAAGAAACTGTAAAGTAAAAGAGAACGTGCTGCAGTTTTGAAAGATTTGTAATTTGTTTTTTGTTTGTCATTTACAAATTAAACTTGAAACAGTTCAGCTGAAATATATGTCAATATTTATCCATGAATTTTGTATAAGTTATTAGTTCTAATATATGCAAAGGCCATTTCCATTAGTGATATAATAGACAGCAATAGTTGAAACACAGAATGCTCCCAAATTTACTTCTGGCTCTTTTTTCTGGAATGCAGGATGCTTCAGAAAACCCACCAGAATTTAGCTGTGCTGCACATGCAAGTAAATGCAGCTGAATGGAAGTGGAGTTTCTGTCACATTTATTCATTTCAGCACCTGTTTATTTTACAAATTGGAACAAAAGGTCAAAGCACACTGTGCTTGACAGAAATTATAAAACATTTTGATTTAGAAATACTAAACTAATTAATTTTGCCATTTTTAACTTTGAAGAAGCATTTTAATGTTCTATTAACTAGATTAATTCACCTAAGTCAAATTATTTTGTTTCAGTTTTCAGAAACTTTATTTTCCTTGAAAATTAAACAATTTCCATGAAAATACAGACATCTGGGAACTTAATTCCTGTTCTGAAGAGAATTTCTGAGTAGCTCAACAAAAGCCTCATATCAATATAGCATTCTGTCAAATTCTTCTTCCATTGTGCTGTACCATGCATATCCTTCATTTGTCTGTGAGGGATTCTGACTAATATTTCTCCTCTTAGAGAAATTGTTTCCATTGTCCATATTAGAAGTTCACCATTACTCTTAGTGAACGTGTTAGGATTCTGCACAGCACGAGGTCCTGCAGTCATGGACAGTCATGAGCAAAAGGACTTTCTGATGTCACTGTTGCTTTCTATTGCAGAAGGAATGGGAGAAATGGAAGTTGCTCAGCAGGTTCTCCTTCTGGTAAGGAAGGTGGAACAGAAACTGCAGTGCACCAGGTTTTCCTGGAGCTGGTAGCTATAAAGGTACAGGTTTCTCTTCTAATAATATCAAATCACACAATTTAATTAGAATTATCTAAATACTGAAAAGGGAGACTTGATTGCTAAAAATTTTAAAAAAAAATTAATATGATTTAGTTTCTCAGGGTCTGTTCATTGACTGTTGTATCAGCTTTCTTTAGACCAGAGCCAAAGGAGTAAAACAAAGCAGTTTTCTATAAAGGATCCCTGAGATCAGACACAGATGCTTCACATCACCTTTATCTCTTCTGCAACACTGTAAGAAATTCTTTAAATAAGTGTGTGGGATTTTAGATTCTTTTGGAAAACTAGGTTTTACTTTACTGGAACACACAGCTGCAATCAGAAAGATAAGCTACACAATCTTGGGTTACATAATATACTACAGGAGTACAGTTTTAGCTCAAAGGTCTTCCCTGGCAGCATGACCAACAGGAGAGTATCTGCACACTTTCAGAGCAGAGTTGGAGATTCTGCAAAAAAGGCTCACATCGCACACATGAGGAAATCCTTCATGACCTTCTTTTTCTTCAGCCCTCCCCTACACTGCTCCCCCAAACCCAACAAATTACTTGGATGTTCCATAGTTCCATAACCAAATGTAATCAGTGTACTAATTATATGACAACCATTGCACAGATGTAACAGGTGTTTTTAATTCTTTAAGTATTCTAGGATTTGTAGACAAAATATATAAAAGGAGGGCAAAACAATTCTGTGTCCTTTTAAGACACATCCCAGTTTTCCCACCTGCGGTTTGTCACGTCTTGCAGACATAAACCTGTATATTAGTCAACATGTCTACTGAAATTATCCCACTACTGTGATGTTGAAATAAGTAGCTCAGCATAAAGCAAAGAAGTCCTGATGTTTGTCTTTTATCATCATAGGAGAGGCGTCTCTAAATATGCAGTGAAAGAAGAAAAGGCACATGTTAAAATAACCATTCAGAACCAAGCTAGCTAAAAAAGATAAGAATTTTTCCTTTGCTTTGGTTATGCATCTTTTGATGACCTCATGAAGCTTAAATAGGGAATAAATATACTCCATCACATGAATGACAGTTAATAATATGTAGGCCTCAACTAGTTTAATTGACTTGAATCTGGGATACCTGAAATAATTGTAAATATTTCACAATAGCTTAATGTGCAGACCTGTGCACTTTTAAACATGCCAAATGATACAAAACCCCAAGTCCTTCAAATGTATTTTAAACACTTGCAAGCTCTAATGCTATATCACTATTCAACAGACTGTCTAGTAGAAAAACAACAATTTTATTGGGAAGAATGGTAGAGTTATAAGAATAGCTACATGGTTAGCTTAGATGAAAATAGAACCGATATGGGTGGAGGATTAAATAAGGGTAGGATAACTAGCAGAGACATAAAATACCAGACATCTAAATTTAGGAGAGTTTGAATGCTGCAAACTTTATTTTCATTGGCTTTTGTGTGGTGTTTCATAAAGTTATTTGGATGGTGCTGAGAGCCTATAGCAAGCACAGGCTTTGCACAATGCTATTCTGTAGACCATCTTAATTTTTTCCTTAAAAGTTGTTAACATAATAAGAATAAAGATTTATATAACTTTTATTTCACTTGGGCATGGCTGTCACAACAGTCTAGACTGCAAAAGTGGTGTGTGAGTTTACAAGTGACTATTTAGCTCAAAAGGAAAATTTTCCTCATGCAATTTTACCTTCTTCTATTTAATGCCGAGCTGATCTCTCCTGCAGAACTGTCTGGTGATTGTTTCTCCTTCTCCATCTTGTTCCTCAAAACCTAACTGTTGAAAGTGCTGGAACTTTATGGTACTTTGACTGAACAAAGGAAGGAGAGTGCTTCTGTCCTCCTTGCTGAAATATGCCCTGATTCCTAAAACGTGCAGGAGGGATGTGTCTCTCAGAAGGAGAACAATGAGGGCAGGTTAGTGTGGGAGGAATGGTTTAAGCTGTTTTCTGCCCTGTCATTCCAAGGAATACCACCTTGCAGGCCAGGGCTGGCCTGGTGTTAGCCACGTGAATGTTGCGCATCTGGTCTGAGCAAATCATGTAAGCTCCCTCTGCAGTCAGTGGAGGAAGATGAGCATGTCTGGAGAGCTCCTCCAGACACTATAGTACCTGACCTGATAATTAGAAGGACTTCTTTCTTGCAGCCCATAATACAGCCCTCAAGAATTCTCTCAGACTAGAGACCTGTGTTTCAGATGGCTAGAGCTAGGTGAGAGGACCCTTACTTTCCATGAAGAAATATCTTATGAGTACACTAAAAGATTTTTTAGATTCACACTAGGAAAAAAAATCAGGGAGACACAAAATGTGCACCAAATGAAACTCACAGCTTCTCTACTACTCTTTATGGAAATTTTTTTACTCCCCCCTCTTCAACCACTTGCTGAAGTATCATTGCAAATCTTGCTCAGGGAGCTATGAAAGAAAATGTACACAAATTTATGTGACAAGCTGCTTTAGAGAGAAAACTATTCACGTTTATTTCTTAGCATTGTGTTATGCATCTCTCCTTATAAAAATCTCTGTCCATCTCTACCTTTTTGTATCTTTACACCTTATACCCTCTATACAGTTTTAAAAAAGAAAGTTATTCCTTTCTAAAGAGCAGAGATAGGTGTGAGTTGCCTGACATAATCCTCATTCTCAGTGATTAATTTCTTCAAGATCCTAGAATCTGATATGTGAGAGAGAGAATAAAGAGAGAAGTGAAGTCTGGAGATGGAGATAAATCAACTGCAGGTTGGAAACTGGAGGTTTATTGCTCAAAGGACTCAAATAAATTTGCCTCTCTGTGTTTTCATATTATGGAAGAGAACATACCTATTTGGCTTTATGGCAACAGCCCAAGAGATGGCAAAATGCTTCCTGAAGTGAAACAGAAAGAGAAAACTTGGTCTTGGAAGAATATTAGGCCAGCTCTTTCCTGGGAAGATGTTCAGAACTGTGCACAGAAAGATCTTAAAACAGGTAAACAAAATGTGGGGGAAAAAAGTAGGGAAAGAACACATGAAAGCATTCAGGTAAACTCTGTGTGTTAACAGACATAATGAGTCACCACTTCCAAGTTTTGTTTGTCTGTGATCTGGGCACCTGAGTTGTTGTAGCAAAGAGATGGAATTGTGTGCAATTTAGAAACTATTTGCACAATTGTTGGTTTGCTATAAAGGAATCCAGATTTGATTCTTATTTGCTTTTTACAAATCTTTTAATTGACTGATTGTTGGTTTTTGTAGAAATAACACAAATATTTCTCCAGATAATTCTGGTTTATACTCTGTATTTTCATGTACACATATGTATGTGTATAGCTGTGTATTTACTGATGCTGGTGTGTGGTCTGAGAATCTATTTTAAAAAATGACATTATATATCTGGTCCACGAAATGCTAACAAAAAGTGACATTTTTGGATTATGAAAGATTTGCATTTTCTCTTGATACCTGCTCCAGCAATTTGAAAATCTCTTTGTTTTGAACCTTTGACAAAGACAGCAGGGTGTGTGGTATAGAGAGGCAGATAAAATCCTGAAGACTTAAAAGAAAACATTTTTTTACATTTCATGATCACTAAATAAATGAACTTTCCTACTCAGGAGGGAATGATAACTTGTCAGGGAGGTAGAGATTAAGAACACTTCATTTTCTGTGGTCTAATATTTTTTAAAGGAGACATTCTTTTCTTTTCAAAGCTTGAGTCTCTGTGAAATTAAAGGCTTGCAGTTGTTTTAAAAAAAGTGTTTTACCTACAAAATATGGAGCCATGAAAGGGAATGTTTGTACAGGACAACTCTATCCATGAATATAACTTGCTCCTGTGCTTATTCTAGACAAAGAAGGGCAAAAAGTCATAGAGAACATCTTATCATCAGTAATTTTATTTTGTTGTTGATTTAACGGGCTTAATTCCTTATTAATTTTCTTCATTGTGAAATTTAGAATTTTTATTTTGGAGATTGTATAAGTTGAAAGATATGTGTTTCAAATTCTTGAAACTGAGGTTTAGAAATGGCAAATCTTTTGCTAGTATTCAACATGATCCAGTTAAGGAAGTTTTTGCTCTATGAATGCAATTACACAGAGAGTTTAGTAGCTCTGTTGGTCCTGGTAGCACCTCTTTTTGTTCTCTTTATGAAATTAAATTTAACAATTAGTTTCTATTCCAGTTCTCTCCTTCCAGAGAACACTTACTGAGTCCTCAGGCTCTCTTTTATTTCTCAGCTGAGCAGAGGAACCACAGCATTATCAAAGTGCCCTGTGCTTCACATAGTTCCAGAGCCTCTCTGCAGCCAGTGGAGCCCCAGCAGTGCCCTCTTGCCCTTCTGGTGTGGTAAGACTACACACAGCTGCATAGTGCATAGGGAGCTATATAGCCCCCAATAAACATTCATCTCCAGAAAAGCAGTGGTATCCATTTTCTTAAATTTATTGGAATCAGATTTTAAATTACGTTATCCACAATATTTTAAAGATGTTTCATAATAATAGCACTTCAGATCTTAGTTTCCCTTTTTAAGATAAAGTGCTCTGAAATGTCAAATATCTTTTCCTCAAATACTTCATTTTCATCACAAGGAAAATTGTATTTACTGCCTACCTTATAAATAACAGCAGCAAATTTTCTGGCATTGAGTGACTCAGTGAATAAATTGCAGTATTATTCCTCAGAGCACAGTTTGGTTCCACCAGCCCATAGGGAAACAAAAGAATTCATGCTAATTCCTCCCTCCCTACAATTCCTTGCTTGGTGGTCCTTGTTCACCTCCCCCTGATTTCTGTGAGGTAGAATGTTTATGGCACATCTGCTGGGAACTGACTCACATCAAAATGAAGTAGAACCTTTGTGAGTCTGAGAGAAATCCTGGCCCCATTTTATCAGTGCCTACTGCACATGAGCATGTTCCAGAAGCAAATCAGAGAGTGCTGAAAATATCCAGACAAATTTGATAGAATCCTATGATTTTGTCAAAATATTTTGCTTCTGGTTTCATTTTGAGGCTTACAGAAATAACTGAAGTTATTAGAGCAATGTCTCCCCTGACTGCATTGGATTCTCTGCTTGCAATAGAAGAATAAAGACAAAATGTTCAACAGATAACATGGACAGAAGATAGAACAGAGCTTTTGGAGATATTACTGCTCTGCAGCTATCAGACTTAATTAGCTGTGTTACAATCCACTGTACTGTGAGTCAAAGCTCTCTTCAACAACTTCTCCATTGTCTTTTTTCTTTTCTTATATAGCTATTCTCATATTCCTGTTTGAATATTGCTTCTCATACTAAGGGCAATAAGCTAATGATTTTTCTCCTCCACCCTCCATGGTTAATTCTTCAATACTACAGCTGTAGAGACAGGAAAGATTTGGAAGAACAAAGCCTTTCTACTAACACAAAATTATGTACACATTTTGTTCCCAAATGGAAAACACAATAATTATGTCAAGGTTTGCCTTTTGCCCAACAAGGCTTGAGGTAAATGGACAAGCTAAGCAATCCAGCCAGTTTCAGAGCTGACAGTAGCTTTTCCAGTTTTTTAGGATCTACAGCTGATGCTATGACTGAATACAAAGCACAAGGCTTAGCTGTGTAGTTCCCATTAATTTAATTGCAATTTTATAGCTAAATACCCTAGATAGCACTAAGTCATTCAGCCTCCATTACCAAAAGTCACATTAAAATCATTGCCCCTTGACATCAGAGGGCTGATATTTTCTTTTCCATAAAATAAATTATATGTGCACTTAAGACCATAATAGTAGGCAACTTCTTCTTTAATTTCAAATACACTTTTGTTCTATTACAAGAGGCAAATTCATCTGTTTCCAAGTGCAGCTATGCTGTATCATTTTCCTATGGTGCAGTTAATTATATTTAAATTTTTTTGTTAAAATGAAAGACAATAACATACATTAAAAATTAATAAAAAAAGAATTATACCTTTAAAGGAGACATAAAAGGAATGCTTAACTGTTACCCTAAAGGTGATAATTCTTTTGGAAAGAAAAACACTGCATATTTTCAGCTGATGTAGCATTTTGAGCAGGTGAACATGCCTTCATGCTGTAGAATTTCAGTAATTTTCAGCAAAGTTCCATGGAACAAAATAATTGGACAGAGAAATTAGTGTCAAACTTCTGAAAGTCTAAATAGCTGAGCCAGAAGGAAGGCTATAATTTCAAGGAGAAGACAGTAGCAATTGCAGACCTGTTTAAGGATTGGCTAAAAATCAATTAACTTAAGTAGCTAAAACATATTTTTATGATGTTGAGTCTCTCGAGACATGTTGTCACATGAAGGATTCACTTCTTTATATAATTCAATTCTCAGAAGTGTGCATCAGAGTGGAAAACGTCGTGTCAGAGATCTGTAATTGAATTATTTCAAAATCTTAAGTGTTTGAAACCTAGCTGCAGAAGGAAAACTTTAATAGTAGCATTAAAAAAGCTTAAGGTCTTTGGCAGAAGGCTGTGAAGTCATCTGGGTATAATCAGCCACATAAAGTGCACGTGGCAGTGTGATCCTGTGATCTGAACACTGAGCAAGAATGTTTTCTGCTTCTGAAAGGAGTCAGATGAGTTGTAGTGTTCTTCCCTTTTTTAAATGTTAGTCATTACATTGCAAATGTTAGTGTATGTGGAGGTAGGGAAAGAATATCACCTTGTCTAATACTACTGACAGCCTAGTCTGTGTTTTGTGCTGAGGGTATAAAAAATACTCTTCCTCCTTTAAGCGATTAAACATAAACGACAAAAAGTTGTACAGTGAAAAGAAAAAAACATTGAAAAACTCTAATAAGTTAAACATTTTGGTGCATGCTCACACACATATATGCATACAAAACATGACGTTTATACATTTGCACTCAAACATAGATATACGCAATTTTATTTAAATATTAACTGAATTTTCAGCCAAGTGAAACACTGAATTACAGATTTTTTCATTTTTCTTAGCCAATAGAGCTTCTTGCCCTTACCCATTTTTACCTCAGTAACTGAAATGTCAGCAAATTTCTTTGGGAAGAAGGACAACTTTAATCACTAGATCCATCCAGAATGGAGTAGTGGGTTTCTGTCTTCTCATAATGTGAAAACTACATTCCTTGCAGCACTACCTCCAGAGAAGTTCAACAGGGAAAGGTGTGACTGAGCAACTCTCTCAGACATACATGTAAGCTTCTTAATCAGTAAATTCTAGTCCATAACTCTGATTCAATGTCAGTACAAATAAATTAATTCTATTAGCAATCTTTTCTCTGGGAAAGCTTAGATGCTTTTCTGGCTTCTGTTTTGCCTCTTTTCATCCTTTTTATTCTTTCTTTTATCACTTTTCTTTAATTCTTTTTATGAGATTGTAAGGGGAAAAAAAAAAAAAAAAAAGAAACAAAAGCCAGCATAGGAAAGATGTAAATGTGTGATACCAAACCAGCTGAATTACTATTAGGAGCATGGGACCTTTGATCATCCCTTCTCAGGAACTCAGAGTTCAAGAGAGGGTGCCAGCATGGCTCTTGTTAGTGTTGTCCTTCAGGTTCACTCAGGCTGTGCAGTTTATTTGGTTTCCAGGAGGTTCAGTACCTTGAACTTATTTTAACTTGGCAGGCTGTGAATCAAGGTGGCCATCAGTCTTCCCCCATAATGAGTGATGTTTAAATAGTTCAATTGTAGTTATAACCCAGACAGCTTTTAGTTATAGTCATTAGGCATTTCTGCCTCCAAACATCATAAAATATAAAGAACGACTCCTCCAAAGAACAATATCTTTTAAAGTGGATGGTACATTACAACTACTTCCAATCCCAGGCACTTTATTCATTTGAAATGTGGACTTAAGTAGTTTTAAGCTTGCTTTGGACGGAGGAACCTGTCAGGAATATAATCACATCAGTTATGCTTTCCTTCCAGATTCTGAAGGTGCTTTCATGAGCCTTCTTAATTAGTTATAGTACCCCTAGCATGGAGAGGATAATTGCTATCATGAGTCATGCATTAAGTGGGATCTGGAAGTATCCCAGAAAACATCAAGTTTTCTTAGATTTTCAATATTTGATTCTTCATGTCTGTTGTGGGGTTTTTAAGGATTTGTAATCACCTCTAGGAGTGAAATGAGGCAGAATTTATCACAACTACTCACAGCAAACTAAAGGCCTCAGAGGCTCAGGACTAACTCCACAGATATGGAGTTAGTTTTCCTCTCCCTTCCCGCCAAACTTTTTTCAGTTATGTTAATTTCTTTCTATGTCCTTTGCTCTGGAGCACATTTTTATGCTATTGTACATGAGAAGTCATTTTGTTTCACATGTACCCAAGAAGATTTAGTTCCTTTCCTTTGAATGAATGGTTTAATCAATGGATATTGGGAGTTGACAGAAAGCACCACTTCTGCTTGCCACTTCACAGCTCACTCATCCCTGGAGCACCATCCATCCTCTCAAAGGAAGGAAATCTTATTAAACAAGAGTGTTATTTGATCATCCATGTAAACTTTTTTTATGTAGTACATATGGAACAAGGGTGAATTTATGAAAAATATACCATGATAATTTTTTAACTTTTCAGGACTTGGCTTTGTTTCAATAAATTCAAATAAATGAATAAATAAAATCTATGCATGTGTCTACAAAATCTTGTAATTATTCTTTTTCCCTTTCCTTTTTTTTTCCCACTATGCAGATATTCCAGACCCCTGGAAAGAAAATATTGCTCTGAAAGACAATAAGTCCTTGAAGTACAAAAATGTTGGACATTGAGAGCTGATGTTGCAACAAGGGTGGAGTGTCACATAGTTTGTACATTTAACAAAACTTAAATGTGCAGATGACTAATGCCAGCAGATATTAAGACATATGAACTACCATCAAGGCAAATTCTTCTGATTGGTTTTGAATATATGCACGCATGCTGGCACATGATTTCCTGTGAGATTGTAATACATATTGTAAGTACCTAAATATTTTGGAAAAGCTAGATGACTATTTTTTAAAGTACCAAGGAAACATTTTTTTTGTAACTTCTCTGAATTTACGTAAACTTAGTAATTGTGTCACCTTTTGGCATGTATTATTTGGATACACCTAAAAAAAATCAATAGAAGAAAAAACACTGAAATAATTTATCTTTTCCAGGCCCAGAAATCTTTTGTTATTATATGGGGAGAAGCAGTGCTTAAACAGCCTGAAACACCAATTCTGATGAGAAAACACATGCATTTAATGTACTGTCCTGCTCTTTGTATGTGCTGCAGTGTCCTACTGTTTCATTCCTTCATTTTGGCTTAATCCAACAGCTATTGAATTCAGTGGAAAACCACCCAGTGACTTCAGTGGGGAGTAGATCAATCTCAAAAGGCATTTAACAGTACAGGATAAAAACTGATTTAATGCCTGGTGTTATAAATCACTCTCTTCCACAGTACAACTTGTAGCCGTGTCTCAATAGCACTAAACCAGAGTAAGAAAGTAGGAAAGAGGCAAATTAACTTTCAGCTGGGGAGATCTTGTGCTCAAAAGTCCCACAATAACAGTTTGGGTTTTTTTTTTTTTCCATTATCCACACCATGAAGTTACAGGCAAAGGGACTGAGCTGGAGGCAGAGACAAGTCGTAGCACAGTAGCTGCGTAAAAATGAGAAGGTTAAAAGGTAAAGATTTAAAAACCAGATAAAATTGCTCATCATAACTTTTTTGGGAAAAAAGTCACTGTTGGATCTGCTGTTATGCTGTCTTTGTAACATTGAGTCATACAAGTTTTTGCTATTGTTCTGAAATCAGTGTAGCTAGATTTACCAAATTCTCAGCTCTCCATCCCTTTATTCACATCTTGCACTGGGGCTTAAATTGTTAAAGAAACTGGGTCAAATTGCAAATATTTTTCTGTATGATAGATTTGATAACAAACTGGGGAAAAAAGGATTAATATATATGTATGCTGGAAATGTTCCTTCAGCAGCCTGAGCATGTCATACAAAAAGGTAGCTGAGATATTAATAGTATCTGAAAATAATTAAAAATTGAAAAATTTTAACTTTAATATTGTCAATAACATGAGGGATTAGCAGGGCTTTCTCCTTAGTGCTGTTAGATGAGAGTAACTCCACATATTTTGATGAGATATCCATTCAGAGATTCAGCGGAAAATGGCCTGGAGAGCAGCAAAACCTTAATGCAGTTTTTGCCCTTCTAGGCCCATTTAATTTCTAGAATTTCATCACAGATTGAGAAAGTAATAACACAATCAGCTCTAATTTACCTACCTTAACTTTTTTCAGCATTTGCTGGTTACTCAGAACAGGCAACAGGGAAAAAAAGTTTGAAAAGTATATCACTCTTTGAGCAAGGTTAAACTTCTGTTCATGCTACTCTAATCAAGAAAGTAACCAGATTCTCCAAGACAGACTGTGTTATCCTGGAGTCTGGAACTCTGATGGATGGTGTTCCTCATGGGTTGAGTCTTTCATGGATGGTTATACTTTGCATGAGTGAACTCACAGTACAGATGACAGAGACAAATTGTGTGCACTCATTCTACCTGGACATTTCAACTCCTTGATTTTCACTTCCATTCCCTGTTCTTAAATATACTAAATCAAGATCTCTTTGTGATAGTCAAAAAGTGTTTCCTATTACAGTGGGAATTACAACAAATTACAAAGGAAATTGATGAATAAATAATCTGGATGAATTTCTTTCCTCTGCTAGGCTGTGGGAGAGCACCAGCAGCTTGCTCCTCCTGCAGCTCACACTATCTGACTAGTCTGGCTGATGTTTGCTTGTATGGCAGGAAAAGTTCAGGACAAGATTTTTGATTCACCTGATTTCACACTCAGGGCATTTTTTGTCTCCCTAGTCACAGTCTCTGGTCTTCAGGCAGTCTGTATGACAAATGTATCACAAAGACTCCTTCACCTTGGGAGTTGCTGTAATGGATTTTTTATGAGTCATCTAGCACAGTCCTCAGCTATACTTGCCTCAGGTACAGAAAGAGAGAGAAATAATAAATTACTAGGGTCCATTGACAAGTAGTGGGGACAATAGGCTGTCAGTACAATGTAACTTACCCCAGTAAAACACAAGACTTACAAATACTGCATGTGTCTTGAGAGAAATTGGGGAGCTGCTGGAAATCACAAAAAAAAAAAAAAAAAAAAAAAAAAAAAATTTAAAAATCCCAAAACAGTTCAGATCCTGTCCTGCCTAGTAAGTCTGCAGTAAAATGGTCTTAATTGATGACCAAAAATACTTTTAAAAAATGCTTATGGTATTAATATTTTAAGGGTAGGTCTCATTGTTATCTATGGAGAACTAATAAATAATTCTAAATAGTTAATAGAATAAAAATCAATGTAGATGGTAACAGAGTTTCTACATCAGGAAAGAAGGAAATGATTTTGGATTATCTATAACAATCTATAACGATTTTCCATTATCTATATTGTGGTGTGGGAGAAAGGACTGCACTAGAATAATAGAATAATATACATTGGAAAAGACTTCTAGGATCTTTGAGTCTAACCATTACCCAGCATTGCTAAATCCACCACTAACTTCATAACAAACAGGTGAATTCATAAGAAACATTTGGGTTATCTATATTCTAGAGATGGTTGCCTGTTTAATCACTTGATTCTAAAATGTCATGAATGTTGTATATTACATGTCCAGAAATTTCAACAAAACATGGTGTATAATTCTATATCTTAGCATAAAATTGTAGTAAATGTAGCAGTCAAAGTTCACAAACAAAATCTAAAACAGAATAAACTGCTTAGAAGATAGAGGAAATCTGGATGTTGGCATTAATTTCCATATTCTTTAAATAAAAGTGACACTTAGGAAAACAGCAGAGATGTGCAGACATGACCTTAGCCTGACAGGCATTCCCCAAAGACAGCATCTCTTCCAAGGGCAGTGCTTAAATAATGTTGCAGAGCACAGTTAGCCCTGGGCACATGCCTGCTTCCTGGTATGGAGCTTGAACTCTCAGCTGAAAGGGAAATGGTGGGTAGAGACATCTGTAACTTCATTTCTATATACCTTTTTTTTTTGTTTGTTAAAAGCGACTCTTGAACATAATTTTTTGTTACTGAAAACTGCAGAACTCATTGTTCCATTTCAGAGTATTTGGTTTTTTACACAGTGAATACAGTGAACAGTCTGTGGTTCATGCTAATGGACCATCCATGAAGTCCTTGGGTAATTCAAACCCAAATAGTTTTATAGCTGATATAGAATTTACCTCTTGAAGTGTTTGTAACATCAGTGAAGGAATCAGGCAGCTGGTACTGATGTGATTTAGGAAGACCAGCACCCAGCTGTGATACAGTGTGGTCATACCAGAACATGAGTGAAGACAGCTAAGTTTACTTAGTGCCCTTACCCCAGGTCATGCTGTGAAAATTGCCATGGTTCTTGTGAAATGTTAGTTTGGGCTTTTGTCCTCATTGAAAATAAGGTAGTGGCTGAAGCCTGGAATATTTGCCGTCTATTGCAATGGTTAAGGCTTTTAAGTGGCCTGGGAACTCACAAGACAAGAGAGGATCACAGAAATTGATAGAGCAGCTGTTGTAGCAGCTAAGATGTCTTTTTTAATCAAAGGACAGCACCTGAGATCTGGAATGACAAATGTGAAGTAACCTCCCTAACCTAGAGTCTGACCCATGGCACTAAGAGAGAGGCTGCAGGTGTCTATCAAGCTCTTGTTTCTGAGAGGTGACAAGCCTTACCAAGGTGCCCTTCTCCACCATCTTGTAGTCATCCATTATAAAGCCAAAATGCAGTGAAGCCTCTCTGAGGGCTTGTTCTAGCAAGCTTCAAAGAGTCCATAAAGTTTTGGATAGAGAAAGGAATACATTAATGAGATTTAGAAAGGGAAAGGAAGGTCACAGTGGCTCACAAGGCATTTGTGCTACCACAGAGTGAAACTGGCATGAGTTGAAATAGAAGGAAGGAAGAAAAAAAGTGTGAAGGTTATTGAGACTGATAAGTTTATCTTGGCCTCATGTAATTTCCACTCAGGGTCAAGCCTTTTGTTGACTCAGTGACAATCGCACAATAGCTGAGGGATGCGGTTGGGCTGGACTTTTCCTGAATTACCTAGGGTACTCTGTCACAGAAAAATTCACAGGGAACTTGAGTCACCTTTGCTTTTACTGTGATCTAGCAACAAGATAATTCCACTAAATTAAAGGAAAACACATTGCAGTTCTCACAGGAGTAAATATATATATATATACCTCAGCCACACAGTTTGTGAAATATACCATTGTAAAGCAGAATGTTCGCCTGGTATCCAAAGTTCACTCCAAGCAAAAAGAAACATTCTCATCCAAAATTATTCTTGGAAAATAAGCCCTGCTTTGCCAGTGGTAATATCAAAGACCAGACATCAACCAAGAAGCATGACACTAAATCTGTTCCTTGATAGCAGCTTGATAGCTATGGATGCCTATGTCTGGATTTCTGGTCCCCTACAACATCCCACTCTCTAAATTGGAGAGATGTGTATTTGATGGATGGACTGCTTGATAGGATGGGAGGTAATGGTTTTAAACTAAGGGAAGGTAGATTTAGACTATATGTAAGCAAGAACTTTTTGCCATTGAGGGTGGTAAAACACTGGAACAGGTTGCCCTGAGTCACTATCCCTGGAAACACTATCCCTGGAAAGGAAGGTCAGGTTAGATGGAGCCCTGAGCAAACTGTTCTCGTTGAAGATGCTCCTGCCTATGGCAGAGGCATTAGAGTAGATGACCTTTAAAGGTCCCTTCCAATTCCAGCTATTCTATGGTTCTATGATAGTGTGCCAGCACTCCAACAATCAACTAAATGGGGTTTTAAAGAGAAAAGTTTCTATTTCTGATCCTAAGCTACTACATACAAACACTAAGTCAAGAAAGATGCATTAAAATTCTGAGGCATGTGCAAGGTTGTTGCATTGCTCCTTTGGGTTTCTTTTTTGTTTGACATTATGCATGTGTGCAAATAATTCTTCAGTGAGAAGGTTGCATGTGTATTCCAGTTTGATGGGGAAAAAAAAATCAGTGTGCAGAGTAAATGAGTTTTGGCAACAGCTTCTCCCAAAGCCCTATTTCACACAAATTCTGTGCTTATTGCCTGTTTTTGAGAGTGCATGTAGGAAGGAAGATCTGTTTACTATTTGATTTCATTACTGATTTTACTTGAGGAAAAAGAAAAGTAGGTTTTCAGCTAACTTGCAGCTCTGTTTTTATTGCATTAATTTAAACTCTATATAGAAAAATTTGCTTTCAGCTGTAGTTTTAGGGGCTATTCAACCTTTTCTGTCAAGCATTTAACTATTTTTATGTATATGAGAATACTTTTTTTTCCAGTAGGGATAGTCTTTGAGCCTTATAGAAACTTCTTTTGATGTAGAGTTCTGCCCTCTATTGTATCATTTCACATGTTGGAAAGAATTTTTAAAGTATACATTTTACTTAGCAGCATGCAATTATAGAACTCAGTTTAAACTAGTCCTTTTCTTTTAATAATGTGTTGTGCATGGTTGTGGCTGCTGCTGTTTTGACTTCAAGAACAATGGAAAGGTTGCAAGTGATCTATAATCCCAAGTATGTTTGGAAAGGCTTAATTAGAGGTAATCTTTAAACAGAAGCAGTATGCATCCCAAACTTCATGCTGTCTTAATAGTACATGGTAAATCTAGATTTGCACACTGAGGAAAAATCCTGACCTTTATTTATGAGATTTGTGTGACACACACACAGAGGCATTGACACCCCAGCATTCTTCTGTAGGCTGGACCAGGAATAGGACCAGAGCAGCTCCCAATCATGCCATGAATGCAATGCTGATGTCACAGGCCACTGCTCACAGCACCAGGTTTCTTTTTATTAAAAGTGGGTGCAAGGCTGAGGTTATGTTTGAGCTCCACAGTCTGAAGATAACTTACTTCTTAACAAAAAAGAGAGCATGATTAGTTTTATTTTTTCAATGGCCCAAAACATGCCTGTGTGGGCAGTCCTCAGCAAATAAAGGTATCCATTAACTCAATTTATTTTTCTGCACTAGGGAGGGTTTCACTCTTTATGTTCTAATTTATCACTCCTGGTCATTCCCTCTTGAGTGCTTTTAAGTAACCACTGAGGACACCAGGAATGCATTGCAGGGCAGAGGAAGAAACAAGAGGAACAAAGCCTTAATCTGGGTTCCTCTTTTGAGGGAGCTGGAGATTGAACATTTTTTTCCTTGAGGAGACTACATTGTAGGTGGGAGCCAGAAAATGTGCATACCTTGGCTGTAACCACAGGGAGACAAATGGAGGAGATAAGCTGCAGCTGCCAGGACTGTTTGGTTCTGAGCTACATTGGTGTCCCAGGTCAGTCTGTGCACTTTAAGTTATATAACATTCAGCTTCAAATGAGAAGGCACTGGGTTTTCTCCATGTAGGAAGCACATTATCCGCTATGATACCCACTGAACTCAATATACAGAGGGAACAAAGGGCAAATGCTTTGTTGATATTGTTTCCTCGTCTGCAAAGCCCAGTGGTCCGGAGTACTCCACGGTGTGACACATCCAGAAGGTGATGACCAATTGTTAACAATCCTGTGAGCAGCTTCTCCCGGCAGTTCTCAGAAGAAGCAGTGCTGTGACGACGGAAAGGCACAGGAAGTTACGGGATCCGTCTATGGGATCGGGGATGTGGGAAGCAGAGAGTGCTCTGTTTTCGGAGGATGCGTGGCTGTAAACAGGAAGCTTTGCAGGGCACAGCTGAGTCCTTGGGCTCTGTGCAGGACAGGGGGGAGAAATCTGCTGAAACAGGTAGTGGTGGCCAGCATGGAGCTGTCAAGGCACAGTGTATTCGGATTTCCTGAAAGTACATCATTCAGCCTTGTCACTGATAGCCCATCAGGACAGCTTATGCACTGTTGTGTTTTCAAACCACTGAAAAAGAGCTGAGATCTGAAATCCAGGGGATTTTGGAAGCACACTAAAGGTGAACACCTGCTCCCATAAGATTTTCCACTTTGGAAAGCACCTAAGTTAACAGTGAGTTGTTAAACCAGTATTATGCAGAACTACTGCCAAAATTTCATTGAATTAATTTACTCTTAGTTCAGTTAATTAGAGTCCAAGTAATTTCAGCCAGCCCCCAACATAAAAAGGTTTGATGAGCTGCAGGAAAACTGCACAGGGAAGGAATGGAGTCTCTAGAGTGCTTGAGCAGACCTCCTCTGAATCATCCAGCAGACAAAGTCAAATAAAAATCACTTGTCAGAAGAACCTCATATTTTGGCTGTGCAGGGAAAAAGAGCCAGGGCACTTGCACAGCACAGTTTTAACCTTCTGAGCCCTGCCCCTCCCTCTTCCTCAAAAATCATGTTGCAAAATCCATTCCCCAAATTATTCTAGTTTTTCTGGCACTAAGATGTATGAATTTAATAGGTTGACAGAGGATCATGGGAAAAGATAAGTGTTCCAGCACGTCCTCTATTGTGTTTTGTGGTTTGGGCAGTCACTGTTGCCAAATGACCACTAAAGAAAGCAGCACATCTGACAACAATGTTATGTCACAGCATTAACGAGTAGAGAAAAACACATCAGTTTTGGAGTTTGTATTTTAATCATTACCCAAAGAAAATTCCCTGAGACTAAGATAAGAGAATGCAGAAAGGAACTTCGAGGCTATGTCTTATAACTTAAATTGAATGCATTTACCACAATGCCACAGGTTTTCATCTTCTAAGGCAAGCAGATAAAACTCAGGAGTCTAAAAGGACCATCATTCTGAGTTAGCCACTTCTTACCAAATCTTCAGTAACAAAGGCTGGCTCAGGGAAGGTGATCCTGCAGGTTAGAGCTGAATATGTAGAAATGCTCCATCCTCTCACCTGCAGATCTCACCCTACTGCTATCATGGAGCCTCCAGAGGAAACCTGGCAGAAGCTGGCATCCCCACAACTCAAAATTTATAGGCTTTGTTGTCCTTCAGTAAGACCTTTGACAAATAACTCAGCAGTCTTTTGTTCAACCTGGGTTAAAAATGAAAAGCTTACCTTATTTGTGAGAGGAAATAACAACTAAATTGTAAAGTAATCTTTTATATAGAAAGTAGTTATCCACTATGATTTATATACTCTTCACAATAAATTTTAAAATGGTAAGCAGGAGGCAGAGAGGGGAGCAGCAGACAGCCTAGGAATGGGAATAATGATTAATAATACCCAGACTGCTCTAATAGAAATTGAGAAATATATTGTCTTTTCAGACAAGAAATATTTTACAAAAATAACACATTTCTTTATGAGTGGTCTGTTTGGCCAGACTGTCTCCTAAAAATTGCCATACCTTTTAAAACATGGGGTATTCCTGAAACTTTTTTAAACAACAAATGGGGACAGGAGCATGAGATGAATCCTGGAACACCAGGATTCATAAAGTGCATATTAACCCATTCAGGCTTAAGCAAATGTCTAGGCACCTATATGCTATTTTGGTATTTTCTGTAAAACAGCTCTTAGCTGGTTTAGGCCCTACCAGTATCTCATTACTTACAGATGGAAGAAGAAAGGAGGTTTTTGTCTACTGAAGGAGCCTATAAATCTCTCTCTCCATGACTTCAAACACCTGGCTCTGCTTACTACCCTGACAACTACAGCCCTATGCTGTCTCTAACTCATTCTCTCCTACACTATAAAACTTTCCTACTTTATCTCTCACCTGTCTCTCATAACTACTCCTTAATAGGTACCAGGTGGCTTCAGGACAGTTGAGGCTGACTCTTCCTATCACAGATGTTAACTCCTTCCTTGCTTGACATTAACAGTTTATGGATTTGGGTATGTTGTCCTCTGATGAGACCTAAAACAAGGTGAAGGAACTGGGAAGAATTTTATGATCCCACAAATAAGATGTTACTATCCACATTCTTTCCACCAGAGTAGTGAACAGAGGAGTGGATTCAAAGGCATGCCACCTCCATTCTGTTCTGCCACTGAACTGCATACAACATTGTCATTATGAAAATGGAAATATTTGATCGACCAGATAATTTATAAATTAAATACTATTTTCATATAAATGAAATTAAACTAGTTAAGCAGTGGTATGGGAACTATAGAATATTCTGAATAAACATATCTGCATGATCCACAACAGCAAAAAAAGACATCACCAACAACAGAAAACAAACAAACAAACACAACAAAAAACACATCTCAAACACTAAGATAAGATGAAAAAGAATGATGCAGACTACAAAAAAACCCAAAGGATTTATTTTCAAGTAATTGTAGCAGTCACATGCTACATTCCTAACTCCCAGCTTCCTTTTCCTTGTAAATTGAAAATTAAATTAATTTTTAATTGTGATCTGCAGCTGACATATCCAGGACATAAGTGATTTCACCTATACTGACCTTTGTTGGATTCAAGTGAAGCCATCTATGGCTTTTTTTTTTTTTTTTTTTTTGCTATGTTTCACCCCATTTTGTGTTTAAGATGTTACAGTTGTGTTTAATGAGTATGAACTCTTGGACACAAGATACACTAGAGATCTAGAAAAAAGCATTCTTATATAATTAAATCGTTGTATATTTAATTTTTTTTTCAAAATAAATGACAGAAAAAAAACTCCCTTAGATTAAAACAAATAAACAATAACTTGACTTAAATACTTGGCAAATCCCAAATGAGTTACAATGAGCCTTTACTCAATGTGGGTGAAGTACAAAAAGTAGACACTTGCTGAGGGTGAACCTCTCTGCAAACATGCAGAAAGAAGATTTGCAGTGGGTCATGCAGTCCCCAGGAGTTGCCAGCCCATCAGCTGACAGGTTGTGATGAGTGGATGATGGGGTGCTTTCCTCTCCACACCAGACTCATTTCCTCCAGATGTGAGGAGGGCTATAGAATTACAGTGTCCTTGAACCCTGAGATTAAAAGTCACTGGTCTGATGGCTTGTGGAGGAGTTTTCTGGCTTTGGCTTAGTGGCATGGACCATCTGCTTGAACAACCAAGTCTCTTTTCCAGTGTGAATCTGTCATCATGGCAATTAGACAAGGCTCTCAGGCTGGAACATGCCCAGCACAGAAAGCATCAGACTGCTGGCAATCCACTGGCTAGGGTGAACACTGGTTTGGAATGAATTTCACCTTTCTTCTGAATGCAACCACATACATTATCCCTCTCAAGAAAGTCATGAAACTCAATTAGTTTTCCCTTGGGTTTAGAGGGAAGAGCATGGGAGATATGTGGTGAGGCAAAGACGATTTTTAGCCTTTTTTTATTATAATGTTATTTTTGGTTGTATCTTGCAACAACTTGTGGCAGTTCAGTGGTTGAATTTAAAAGAAAAAATAATAAACAGGTTCCTTTTACCTGCCATTTGCTGCAACAGGAAACATACCCACGCTAAAAAAAAAAAAAAAAAAAAAAAAAAAAAAAAAAAAAAAAAAAAAAAAAAAAAAAAAAAAAGTGAGTTTTAAGGGAGGAGGAAAGAGAACTCTAAAATCAGAAACAGTTTAGTTCAAACATGTAATCTGACTCAGGGATGTGTGTGTGGGTGTGGGGTGTGTGTGTGTGTGTGTATGTATGTACATAAACAGGTATGGGTTTGTAATATATGTCTTTCTCTGTATTTAGCAACCACCCTTAGCTAGAATTTAATTTGGTGGCCTTGATGGAGAATATTTCTGTGACTGAGTCTTTTAAGCCAGAGATTTTCAGTTTCAGCTTAATGTATGCCCTTGTGTCTGATTGTGCTTAGAGGCAGAAAGTCAACATTCCCCTTGCCATATTCCAGATCTATATCTATCATGTGTCTATACTGTCATGTACTGTTCTTCAGGTATCCAGGTATCTCATATAGGAATGAAGGTGGAGACATGGAGGAAATCATACTATCCTGGCCATATTTCAAGTCACACATTACTTTAGAAATGACTAAAAAAGTAGTCTAGTGTTTTCCATTAAAGCACAAGTTTAGAACTATGATTGGTCTTCAGGGTTAATTGATTCCATAGAAAGGACAAGTGCCTCCTCACAGATCAGAGACCAAATGGCACAACATGAAAAAAAAATTACATAATGCATCTTAAATCATAATTCATTCTGAAATGACAATTGCTATTTAACAAAACCATTTGCTTTTGTGTGTGATTAAAGGAAGCTGGATTTATATGTTTCTGTACAATCTTTATTAATAAGTCCCAGATATTTCAACCAAAAAAAGTCGACTTTTCCAAAGAGAGGTAAAGTATAAGGAGAATTTTGTATTACTTGGTGTCACCAGTTGAAGCAGCTACCCTCCTAAACTACAAAGTCATGCCTAGCACTTAAACATGCAAACAAGATAGAAAATTAACTAGATAGAAAATTTTCTAGATATGTGGGTGCGATGCAACTGTGTTGCACTCAGTGGTCCTTATGGGTATTTTACAACTTGAGATATTCTATGTGTTTGCATATTTTGCATTCCATTCCAAAGCTGTTCAGTGCCATTAATGTTTACTATGTCCTTAATAAAGAAGACCCAGAAGACATTATCAATTTTAGAGGAGTGGGGAGAAAAACTTAGCTTTTTCTTTTGTATCTTTTATATTTTCACTGAAAAGCAAATCCTCAAAGTGAAATCGTATGGCTCATAATTTACTGTAAATTTAAATGTGAACAAAAACATAGAAGCAGCTCCTTTTTCAATTCATTGTTAAAAAATCAAGGGGTGGATTTTCCTAGGTGCTTGTCACAGAAATTAGGGAAAACCAGCAATGAAGAGGACATCACTCTCCAGACAGCTTTTCTAGTAACTCCTGCTCTTCTCTGCTGCTCACAGTTAAAGGATCTGCATAGTTGTGAAGTACCTGTTCCACTGTATCCTAAAATGAAACCAGCAGTAGGATTGTGCTGTTTCACACACATAAAATCTCTGAAGTTCCAAGGTCTTTTCATACATGTGCACAAAAGATTTTATGCTTAAAAGCATGCAGTTTAAAAGATAAATTTTTTTTCTTAAAAAAATACATAGATAGCCTTACTTTTTAGAATAAGAAATATAATGAGGAATATTAAAACAGCAGCCTACAACACCATAAATACTAGCCTTTTTTCTTTGTAAAATAAAGGAATTTGGGCTTTCAGCTGGTTTCAAGAGCATAAATAACCTTAATGATCTATTAGGGTAATTCATCAGTATATACTCAGATGATCAAATATAGTGAACAAAGATGATATTTTTTTTTTAAATGACAGTTTTATATAGTACAGTTTGAAAAGGAAATCACCTAGTTTGCACTAAAACTAAAATCGGTCTTTTATAGCATCTGTATCTTACATACTCTGTGTTACTACTGCGAATTAAGGGAAAAAGAAAATCTATCATCCAAGGTGAGGGAGCCAGGCAAACAAAAACTGAAGGAATTCCCATGCTCCTGATCACCGAGGAACTGGCAACACCTAGTATGTCTGGTACCATGAAATGCTGAACAAGTCTCAGACCAAAAAAACCCTGCCTTTTATATTTTTGTGTGTGACTGTCTCCTGCCAACAAGCAACAAGCTATATTAACCACTCTCACTATATACCTACTAGGAAAACATACAGCTCCCCATGCTTCTGGCATTTCTTGTCCTGTACTTGGGAAGCTGCTTCTTTCCTCGATCTTGCCACAGCAGTGGGAGAAGTGACTGACTCGCTGCCTTTGCTGTGGTAGAGCTGTCTCTGTGCCTTTCCAGGAGGGAGCTCCAGGGTCACGGGTGTCCTTCAGGAAGCTTTGTTTCCTGCACTTGCAATATTTACTTGAGGATGACAAGTCCATCCTTCCAACAGGATGTAAGTGATGTGGGAGCCACACAGTATGAAATGCACTTGGTAATGGAAGCCACTCCTGCTGAGGGCTTTGAAAGGAAGCATGAAGCCTTGCATTCAGCTGAGTTGTCAGTGGGGCACCAGTGAAGAGAAAAAAGACAGACTCTCATGTTCTCTGTGGTCTGTGTTACTGGGCAGATGGGTTGCTGTTATTTGAAACAGCCATAAATGTGATCTGAATGCTGCAAAATCCTGATTGCAGTTTCATTCTCTGCCCAGCTTTTCTCTGCAGTCTTACATCAAGGCAAGATAGTGTTAAGCAGGAAAGAAATTCATGGACAATAATGAATGCAGGAACAAGAGGTCCAAATTTCAGCTGGCAGCTCTTACATGTATCATGAGATATCTTGTCACCTGTTTCCACACTTGTATGCAGACAGTCTTTAAAAATATGCACAGAGAGAAGAGTAATTCTTCTTCTAGTGAAGATTCTTTTCTGAAAAAGCATGATGCTGTTTTTAGTACTTGTACATATGATGTGTATCACCTGCATGATGTTTGTTGCTCCAGTTATTGCCTTTCTGAAAACACTGTCTGCTCAGAGTAATTCAGCACTAATGTAGAACCTTAATTACAATCTTATGCTTCTGAGAAGACACTAAATAGAGGAGAGGTTATCCTTTTTCTTCACTCTGACTGGTCTTAACTCTTCCACTGAGATGAGCAGTCCTATGGATTTGTTCTCTTGTTCTCAGGGCTTGACCTGCCAGCTCACTGAAGTCACTGTTCTCCATAAACATCACAGTCTACTTTCAGAGAAACGCATTGGTGCAAACATGTGTCCAGTGGAACAGTCATTCACAGAAGAATTTTTACAGGCTTGGAGTACTTGATAAATTGTAGGTAGTCCAATAGACCATTTAGTTGTTATATGTAAGCCTGAAATGAAGAGTTTTCCTGGAGCAGGTGCTGCCTGGGTAAAGACAAGAAGCCAGCTAAACTAATGCTGACTCTGTGACATCTCTGTTTAAAATGTGCCATAATGCTGAAGTAGTGGCTCTGCCAGCTGAGGCAGATGGATTGAAAACATCAGGGTTTCCAACCTGCTTCCTGCCTCCACTCCTTGGCATACTTTACCCTTTGTAACACATGTGAAATTCTCCACATCTACACTGCAGATCCAGGAGGCCCCAGGACAGTCAACAAATGTGAAGGATCCATATTTCCCAATCCTGGGTACTGACGTGATCTAGATTTAGATTACAACAAAGGCATTCAGACAAACCCCTCTGAAGTGATAATAAAAATGAAACCTACATCTGCAGAGCAATTGTGTGGAGCTTTTCAGAAAGTGTTTCTCACTATGATGGATCAAGCCTCAGAGAAACTTGCAGAAAGGCAAGGTAAAAAACAAATACCCTTCCTTTTTCTACATATGCCTTTATTGTAATAACTAATCTTCATGAAATGTGTATCTGCCATTTTTCTGTGTTATCTCTCCTATCTTTCATAGTGAGATCAGCTGTGACTTAGGCACATCTGCAGTTATTTCTTTTCTCTCAGACAGTATTTGTTTTTGCTAAATGGAAACCCACGCTCTATCTGCTTTGCTGAGGCAGCTGCTCCCTTGTGATTGATAGCATTTGACTTTCATGTTTGCATACCTGTGGCTGATGTCTCCTGTCTTGCATGACATCAAAGGGAGGCAGCATTGGCTGGCATCTTAATTCGTGGCTCATGTTCTCTGTGCTAGGCTGGGCCAGCAGCACTGTGCTTGCTGAGTTTTCCTCCTGTCGCTGTGTGTGTGTGTGCTGAGCAACCTTGGCCACTGGCATCCTCCCATGCAGGGAAGGATTCCTGGGGCTGGGGGCATTCCTCTGCTTTCATCTTCTGATGTCCACGAGATAAGGCACGTGACTGTGTGTTATTTTTGCTTTTAATGATATGCAACACTTTTCTTGGTGGTGGGCTAGCTTGGGGTTGAAGACCTCGTGTCTGTTTAAAAGATTCAGAGCACAATGACTGAGCTTGCCAAGGCTTGTACAAATCAGGCTGCGACACAAGGTGAACTGAGTGTTTCTTGTGCACTCAGATGTTGAGAAGGGATTTCCAGGAAATGTTAGGATCATCTTTTTATTTACATTTTGGGGATGCCTCAGGCACCAGCAATGACTTAAGCTTCTCCCCAGAGACGATGTAAACGTGCAAAGAGTGTATACTAAGAAAAGCCTAAAGCACCACAAGAAACGTATAGAAGAAAGGAAATACTACTCCCATGCTGACAAGCTATTCTAGAAACATGGGATTGGAAAGGACCAACTCAGTCACTAAGCTGAGTGCACCATAGCCATGGGCAACAAGGTGTCTTGGTGTTCACAGACAGCATCTGTTTCAGAGTGGAGTTCACCACATGAATTTTGTGGCTAAATGCCTTCATTATGAGACCCAAGATCCAGTAAAGAGATTTGGGATAACCTTGTCAAACATTTCAGGGAAATATTTCTCCAGGGAAAAAAAATCCCTACCTAATGCTCTGTCTACTGAATGAAGTTCCTGCACCTGCATGAGGGCAAACCCAGATATCAAATAGGATGTGTGGAGAATGGATTAAGATGGGCCTGGAGAGAAGGACTTTGGGGCATTGCTTGATGGGAAGCTCAACATGAGCTGGCAAGGTGCACTGGCAGAAAAGCCAGCATCCTGAGCCACATCCAAATCTGCATGGTAGAGGTGATTCTTCCCATCTACTCTGTTTTGTGAGACCTCACCTGGAGCACTGAATCCAACTCTGGGGCCTCCATGCCCCAGAAGAACATGGATCTGCTGGAATGGGTCCAGAGGAGGGCCACAAAGATGATAAGAGGACTGGAGCACCTGTCCTGTGAAGAGAGGATGACAGAGTTGGGATTGCTTGGATAAGAGAGGGTCTTCAGGGAAGACCTTGTAACAGCCTCCCAGTATCTAAAAGAGACTTAAAGAGAGATGGAGAGGGACTTTTTGCAAGGCTACTGTTAGTAGTAGGACAAGGGGTAATGGATTTAAACTGAAAGAGCCCAGATTTAGGTTAGAAATTATAGAGAAATTCTTTCCTGTAAAAGGTAGTGTGGCACTGGAACAGGTTGGCCAGAGAAGCTGAGGACATCCCACCCCAAAAGCGTTCAAGGTCAGTTTAGATGGATCTCTGAGCAACCTGCTCTACCCATGGCAGGGGGCTTGGAAAAGGATGATCTTTAAGATCCCTTCTAACCAGAACTATTATGCAATCCTAAAATGATGGATGAATGGATCAGGAACATCTCTATTCTAGGCTGACTACCTGTACGGCTACTTCCACTCAAAAAGATGGTAGGTGGTAAGTGGAAAACACCTCCAGCACCTTGCACCTCTGGTCTCTGCCTGCTCCTTAGCTTGAGGAGGTTTGACTTCCCAGTATGAGATACCAAAAGAGTAAATTCTGTGAGATTTTCTGTGTGAAAACACTGTTCTTATCTTCAACGCAAGTCAGAACAAATTGGAATTAGAAATGCAGTACTTTTTGTCCCTGTGCATGCAGATAGGGACGAGACTTTCTGCTCTGTAGGATACATTAGATTTTTCCAGCAGTGATATGGTGCAGAATATACAAACAGTCTTGATGAAAAACTGTAGCTGAGACAGATAAACTGAAAACAGATAAACTTCAGAGTGTGAAGGCCAAATCCTTATAAATCCTGCTTAACTATGGCATTGAAGCATGTACTCAACTCAGTCTGGAGAGGAAATTTCAAATCTAGGCACTTCCTACTAGCTTTTTGAAGCATCCCAGTTCCTGGCTATGACCTCTGAGTATCCCAGTGCAGAAGGTTAATTCCTTCCAGTAAGAAATGTCTCACACCACCACCTCTAAAAGTGAAGCAGCTCTGCATAATACTACTTCTGGAGCTGGGATGCTGCCTCATAGATTTTATATACTGTTACAGCATCTTAGTTCCCTCTGTTAAAAGTTTGCTTCTATGATTACATGACTAAAAAAGTTCCATTAGGAGAAACTATAAATTTTGTGAGAGGATACCAGCCAATTACTTTAAGCACAGCATAAGTTTTCCTTGAAAAAAATCCCAAAGTCTTGATCAAATTCATTATTACTTGTACAGACACTGCTTGAGTGTCTGCTTGAGCCGTTAAACAGTTTTGTAAAGTTATGCTTCCCTACAAAAGATCTAAAATATATATGTGATATGGAATTGATAATGCATTCACAACCAAAGAGACTTGGATGGCATTGTTAGCTTCTTGTAATCTTGGAGTATAAAACTAGGAAATCAGTGGTCTCTGGATAAATACATGTTCTTCCTGTTTTCTCTGCTGCTAGAGTCTCAGGGTTTTGGTAGCACAGCATCAGGTTTTGGCTAGAAACTCAATGAGGTTTGCCTAGTTGTAAGTGGAAAGATTCTGGCCTAGATTTTGTGTTTTGTGTAATCTGAGATGTTTGGTTGAAACCCTCAGGATGCAAAAAACTATGTGGGAAAGCAAGCCTCTTTACTTTTGGTAATATCTTCACATCTGGCCCAGACCACCAGTGATTAAAGATCTTTTCTGGCTTCTGAGAGCTGTTGCAATTTCTGACAGAAATACGGATGGAATCTGCTGAACTGTAGCTGGAGAAAGGTCTCAAAGATGCACCTCACTGGTGATTCACTTCAAAGCTGACCATGCAAAAACCAGAACTGCTCCCTCTGCCAAGAGTGTGGGATTCTTGATGGTTACACTCAGAAAAATGTTCATTTGTCCTCTCGGTGCCCTTACCGGACTTCTGAGATAAATATCTCTGGTTTCCAAGATTCTGTTCATAAACATAAACTTCACTTTACATTTTGTAAAAATAGAGGGGGAAAAAAAAATACCATATTCCAAGAAACCACAAAGAGAAACCAAGAGAACATGTTACCAGAAGAAAAAACATAGCATCTCCACATGAATATTAGTCTTGGCACTGCAATGCAGCACCACTGATCTTGTTAAAATATCTAAAATTACTGCTCCATCAGTATTACTACCTGCAGGGGAGGAGAGAGAGAGAGAAGTTCATGACATAGTACAGAAAGACAAACTGTCAGAAAAATTGAAATGGATAAGGGTAGAATTTTTAAAATTTGGATTATCTGATCCATTTTATCCCTTTAAAGTCAGAAATGAAGTCCAAGCAAATCACGTCATCTGCCTTCTCATACAATAATAAAAAACCCAGGCATTCACATATTGTGATTTATCCCATCAATCCTAAACAAGATTTACTGTTGGGAAAGCTTGTTTCTACCTCTTGAGTCTAGGTGGTTAATGCAGCCTGGATGGCCAGGTTTTAATTATTTACCTAATTAAATTGTCATACCTAAGTATGACAAGATGAATCTTACCCTGGATGATTATGGAGAGTTCACATTTCTTCCTAGCAGCGGCATTTAGCAATCAAACCAACTTGATGAAGTAGGTTCAGTTGTACAATAAGCAGTTTAGCACAGGGAAATGCACGGTCATTCATTTAAGCCTCTACCTTATTTATAAGAAGAGGGATTATGACCAGTAAAGTAGTGATGCTGATATGGGTTTCATGTTCCTGGTAGGTAACACATTAAAAATGAATTCCTACCAGACAAAAACACTTAGGAAGTAAACATCAATTTTAGATGTATAGACAAATTAATGCCTTGAAAGAGTAGCAGATGATTTGTCTCTTTATAGAATATTACTGTTACCTTTCTTCAGAAAGGATAAACAAAACTAAGAAAAGAAGCTAGCAATGCTTACATTACTGAGTAACAAATAGCATGCTGTTAGACTCAGGGCTTTTATTTTGAGTTGATCCAGAATATAATAAAAAGATTACTTCCTCATCTTCACTGAGAAATGAGGAGGGAAATTAGACAGTGGGCAAAGATCAAAATGAAAATACTTTTTCCAGTTAATTTACCACTGCTTCTTTTGGGCTAGTTTATTTGATATTTGGCAGATTTTCAGTGGCTGGTTTTCCTTAAGAAAGGGCTGATAGTGTGACAAAGATGTTAGAAAAGACACAGATCATATCCCTCAACAAAAGTGGGGAGATTGTTTTCCAGTGTAGCACTCACATGCAATCATTTCTCCAGAAAAATAAGATCAGTACCAGACTGGTTCTAAACTTCTAAAAAGTTTTGGTAATTAAAGGCTTACTTCAGATCTGAACTGTCTGAAGTTTTCTCACTTCTCTGACCTCTCAAATCCCAGTGGAAATGTCCTCACTGTAGATTTTTACTATTTCTAAAATTGTTCTATGGTATTGCTGTATTGAGAAATCCTCTTGTCCAGCTGTGCAGAAAGCAGATGCCAAAGAGAATCCCAGTTCTCCCACCCCTGTTCTGTCCCATCATCCAGGCTTCTGTCATGAGAAGTGTGCACATCTGGAGGAAGTGTCCTTTCCTGGGGAATTAAAGCATCTTGTTTTGACATCAAAAACCAGAGAATTATGTGCAAGTATATATACATATAAATGTATATGTATGTAAATATATATAGATACAAACATATATGGGTGTATGAACTTACAGGTATCAGTAACTCATAGCAAAGAGAGGACAATAAACATTACTTTCAAATCTTGCATATTCTTCAATTAACAAGGTAATGACACTGTGAGACAGATATATTTTCATCATTTTAATCTATCCACAATGTCTTGGAGTAAATATTTAAAAGGAGAGAGAGGGGCAGGGATTACTTCCATTCTTAGGGCCTTTCTCAGCCAACTTTTCTGAGATCCTTTTCAACAAGATACATCTATTTTTGTTTGTAAAACTATGCCAGCATTGGCCATTTTAACTCATTTATCTAGCACACAATCATATTTTACACAGTATTTCTTAATAAATAAACTTTTGTATAAATAATACTAAATAAAACACAAATCAGCACATATATTTGAACTAAGTAAAGTGATAATAAGGAAAAGACATTTAAAGAGTCCTAATTCATTTGCAAGAGAAGAGGAAAAAGAATGATGGGCAAAAGAAAAAGAGATTGCTGTAATTTTTCATTTTTTAAGGGTCTAATTTAATTCCCATACATATCAGTCAGATTCTTTGTTATGATTTTGAGATATGGGCCACAGATAAAACTTCCACAAAGATTGTCCTGTGTGTTTCTTCCCGCATGGTAACAAGTTCCTTTCCAATTTATATCCTAAATTAACATCACCAACAAAAATAGCCCAGCATGACACCTGCAAAGGTCAGGGACAGAAACCCCCTCTACTGGGAAGGCTTGCGAGGTGGCCTGCACGTGGTGGACATCCTGAGCAGGCACAAGGGCAGCGAACATGCAGCTCAGCTTCCCATGTGCTTCATCAGCTATTGTTCTAAACACAATTGGCTGATAAAATGATTTCTCCAGTAAAACAAGCAGAACATGTTGAGTGATAGGAGAGATGCAAAAGGTGAAAAAGTATCTTTTCTTAATTTTTCTCCTGCTAATAACAATTTCAGAAGCAAGATGCTTTTAATTTTTTTTTTTTTTTTTAATCTGACAAAAGGAAAGTGGCAGCTTTCTTTTTTCCCCCTCTCTCCATAACAATGATTATGCTTGCTAGATGTCTGCTCCTTTATTATCAGCCAAGGACAGATAAGGCAAACATGTAACATCTACGGTGCTACTGGCACTCACTGGGATAAATGTTTATTTGAAGGACAATGCAGAGCCTTCTACTCGTCTGACTATCCATGCTGAATTAAAATCCTAAGCATTTACAAATGAGGAGATTAATTTGCTCCACAATTATTTGCTGCTTCAGGACAATAACAACAACATGATTCGTGTTATGTTGACATAACCATTAGACACTGACTTCTCAGCCAAATTCTCCAACTGTGGAGAACGAATGGAAATTCTTTATTGCTGAAGGATTGTCACTGTCTTGGGCTTCTAAAAAGTCTTTCTGCTAAAAATACCTGAGAGTGTACAGGTATTTTCAGTCAGGAAAGCACAAAATGAGGAGGGTAAAATTTATTTGACTTTAATAAGAAGCTACCAGAACCTGTGCTGTCAGAAAGTGTTTGCAAGGTTTCAGAAAGCTTGAGAACTTAAACATAGCTACTGTTATGATTTTTACTGCTTCCTGTTTAAGAGCAAGACAAGAAGTGGAAATTGCTCAAAAATAGCTTCTTGGAAGTTGCTTCCATACCAGACTGAATGTGTTTTTGCAATATTTCCAGTCCCATTTTCTGTATCAACAAGTTCTCATAAATAGTACTTGAACAGCGTGTTGCTGATTAGAACCACACCAAACTTGTAAACCTTGGATCCACTTGCGAATGCGATTTTAGTGTTTGAACCTCAAAGTGTAACTGACAAGTTAAAAGCAACAGATGAGTGCAAGTCCTTGGGGGTATCAGGGTGAAAGATAAAGTTTTTTCAACACAAAGAATGGTTGCTCACTTAGCCCTAGCCTGAAACATACATGTTTTTTTGTATTTTCTGAGTGTTTGGTTGCTAAAAATGCTTTCTCTGAATAACAGTATTTCATTTTCAGAGAATGATGTTTTAAAATATTTGCTTTGCAATTATAAAACTGTTCTAATTAATATATGTATAAAAGTGAGTGATGAGATTTATATAAATCACTGGCAATTTCTGGCAAGACAATATAGGGAAAGATATATGCAGAAATGTAGGAAATCAATTGTCCTTTATGGCCTTTTTATGTTCATAATCATCAGAGAGGCAATATGGCTCATGCAATCCATCTAAACCTCATTGCACCACTGGGAATCAAACAGGACTGACTCAAAGACCTGCCCATCCCATAGTATTATTTTCTTCTTAAAATTCCAATTGTCTATTTTTAAAGCATTTTCCTCTGTGCATCTCTTCAGGACACTGAGGGCAACTCATTTCAAAGCAAATGGTAAAACACGGAGAAGTACAGAGAAACTACATCAACATGGTTCTGGTAGCAGCTGTACATATGCTGTGACAACTAATGTCACCCACACATCAGCCTTGTCCTAGAGTTCACTGCCTGTGAAATGCATAATATTTTAATGGACCTGACAAAAATCACACTTATCACATTTTTCTCTGTCCTCAAATGCTCTTCTTTCCTTCTCTTTGTTCTTATTCGTTTTCCTGCCTCCTCCACGAGAGTAAGATATTTGGGGTTTAAGTTCCATGGCTGCTGCTTCATGGTGTTTGTGGTAAAAACCAAGTCTGGCAGCTATCTTAATATTCAACCAGTTTGTTTTCGTTTTTTCAAAGAGCTGAGGTGGGGAGAGGGAGAACCCCAACAAAAACTGAATGTCTGAAGTGAAATCTTTTGGCAGGCTGACTTTATTCAGCATTTGTTTGTTCAGTTCTGATGCTCAACCAGGCATAATAATCACTAGGGTGACTTTGGAGGATTAAAGTCTTAAGGCCTAGTGGATTAGTATGTTCAAACCTACATCTTTCAGCTGTCAGATAGAAGAAGAGTTGCTTCAGGAGTAGAAATTTTTTGTAAGTGCTTGCATGCAGAGAGCCCAATTTGTCAAAGTATTGAGCAGCTCCCAAGAATTAACGAATTTATCTTCCAGGCTGCCTGGAGAAGTGGAGAGGGATTATCTCCAGTTTATAGTTGTGGAAGCAAAGCACAGAAGGATTAAATTACTCGTTTCAGGTCACATACAGGGCACTCAGGCTGCAGGGGCACTTGATGATTTGGAGCAGAAACAAAAGAAAGTGGTCCTATGAGTTTCTTCACTAAGAAAATGGCCCTATGAGCTTCTTCACTTCCCCACCTTGTAAAAAATGGGAAAAACACCTTCCTTGTTTCTTTGCCTACTGAAAGTTTTAGGAAGGTTTTGGTAAACTCCACAGCCTCTGATCTCTCCATCAATGACATTCAGTAATGGTGCTAATAGCCATCAAAACAGCAGAGCAAGGCTTTGGCTTGATGCCCTGGATGTAGAGAGGTACATCTTGGCTGAAAGAGGTGATCTGGGCAATTCACCAGAAGGTTTTGATTGCTGCCTCAGCCCACAGGTTTTCTTCAGTTAGAACTGTTAAGGGATGCTAAGTAATTGGTATAGACCAAAGCCTCTGGGAAAACTAAATTGAAGGAGTTAATGTCAGGAATTCTGTACGCCATACATAAATCATAGCACTTGTTTTTAGTGCTGTGAGTAAGGGAGGTGTGCTGAAGTGCTGAAAATGTCTTTTGCTCTTCCAACTGTTCTTTTTATTGTTGTCAGTCAAAATTACATCCTTCCTACTTTGAAATAGTTGATAAGAACTGATGATCATTCTGGAAACTCTGGAGATCAGGCAAATCTTTTCCATGCTGTCAATTGTCTTGCTCTTTCTGGAGGTTGTTATCACTTCAAAATATTTGGAAGATTTGGAATATTCTTCTAGAAAAGAAGCATGGGAGGTGTACCAAATATACATGCTGCAGATAGTTACAAACATATTCTTTCAAATCTAAAATATGCAAGGGTTTTCAGGGTATTCTTTAAAAAGATATATTAAAAGTGGGATAAATGAGACACTGTATTATGAAAAGAAAATAGAAAAAGAAAAAGAAGGAAATCCTGAGTTTGGATATTTACAACCTTTTGTCACCAGAGACTCCTGTGCCGACGGACACATACAGTCCTGTTGACATTGTAAAACTTCCTCTCCCATCTTTCTGTGAGACTGCCAAAAAGGAAACAAAATCATCTGGATTATCTGAAAGCAAAGGGCCTTAACATTTCTCTTTGTATTATTGAATTAAAACTTGAGAACACACTGATAACACTCTGCTAATGCTGCCCTTTTCCAAGGATGTCTTGGCAGCACTAGTAGAAGTCACAAATGTTTAATTTCAGTTCCTATCAGTGATGCAAACATAGATAAGAATACTCATCATCATTTGAATCTGAGAATTCTTCATTTCCTTTCTTTTCTTCTAACTTCACCTAGTTTCACAGGCATGAAGTTATGCACCTGGATGTGCAGTTTTCTTCCTAAAACAAGCTCAGACCTGGTTTTTCCTGACTATCACAATAGTAGGGTGAAGCAAAAAGCCATGATCATTTCCAGTAGTGTGATGATTGTTTTATCTTTAGAAACATCACTAGTCTGTATAAGAGGTGAATAAAGCAACTTGTCTCACATCAGGTAAGATACACCCAGAGAAAAATATAATCTTATTAAGGTAATATATTTGCTTTGTCTTCTAATATGTTAATCACAGGAAAAGTGAAAACCACATGTTCTGCCCCATCCACACTTGTCTGGGTCAGAAAACTCTTATGGTTGCTGAGTTTGCTTTTGAGGCTTCCTTTAAAATGTCAGCTTTACTGTATGTACTTCGATGTAGCAGGGCTGAACCATTTTTCCTTCATTGGTGCAGGTGAGAGGCACCTAAACATGTGGAAGGAGGTGAACAATGGAAAAATTTCTTGTAATTATGTGTCCTGCAGGGGTTAAAGATGTTCTCAGTAATACAGCACTGGAATCCTTTTAAGAATTCATCTTTGCTATGGGTAACCTACCTCTCTGCCTTTTACGTGATGTTGTTTCTGGAAGGTGCTTGTAAAGTTTTATAGAGGTGCTGGAGAGACAACAGAGCCATGCAGCTCTTCAGTCACCCAGGCTCCCTACTTTTGGCCTCATAGATGCTGTCAAAGCCAAAATTCACTGCATGTCAGACAGCTGTCCTGCACAGGCAGTCTGGATCCTACCCCTTGGAGCACATGGCACTTGTATTTAAGCCCAGCATGGCAGTCATTGCATTTAAACATACCACAGTTTTATCCTATAAATTGCTGATGTCTTTGATCAGTGCTAGTGAACAGGCTGTATCTCTCAAACACTGCTTAACAGCAAGTCCACCAGAATTTCAATTTTTCTCTCAATATAAATCTACAAGCATGGAAGAAAAATTCGGAAGAAAGCAGGTTCCCTCCTCCACCGTGATATACATTAATCACAAAGATGATACCAGGAGGGTATTCTGGTATATATTATATATTATTTTGTGGTGCAGAGATCCTTTTTCAAATAGAAAAGGAGGCAACAATATTAGTTATTCACATCTGGATAACACTTTCAGGTCTGAATGAAAATCACCTAAGCTTCTTTATGGACTCAGGAATTATTCCAATGCATATGTAAATGGATGCTACTTCATTTTGTTGCTGTTTCTTTTTTAAAAGACTTTGTAGTATCATGCTTTTTTTTTTTTTTTTCTTTTTCCATTAAAAGAGTGAAATCAATTTACCTCTAAATGTGCCCCATGGCAATACTGTGCTTTTGCCAATACTAAGATTATGTGAGCATGTCTGGAGCTTACTGTTGTGCTTTCTGGACAAACAAATAAGTTTATAAGAAAGAGAAGTGGATGAAAATAGTTGATTCCTCTTTGGTGTTTCAAAGGGGCCTGTTGCTCTAAATAATAATGTGTGTGTATTAAGTATGAAAACAGTGTCCTTCCTCTCTCCAGATTTTAGACATCCAATTTTTCATTGGAAATCCCATATGTGATGATGTGGCCTCAACCTCAGATTCGCAATACAAATGCAGAGTAAATGCAACTATCAAATGAATCACAAAGGGTCAAATTTGAAATGAAATATGTTTCCATATTTCCAAAGGGCGGTTCCACAGTGAGCTGCACCATATTTCACTTAAGCATAAATTTTAATTTATGAGCTTTTATTAGACCCTGGCTATGAGGCAGTGCCATATTGACAAATCTTTCTCTCAATCCACTGAAATTATATCAGTATACATATATCAGAAATTTTTTAGTTATATTAGGAAGCAAAAATATTTTAGTACTCTCTGAAGGACTATTTGGAAAGATGTATTTATAATACTTTATTTTGGGTTATATCCCCTTGTATCCTTCAAAGAATCTCCAGAAGGATTAAAACCCATGTCTGTGGATGAAAAAAAAAGAAAGAGGTAAATCTTTGGGCAGCAACTTTATGGACTATAGAAGTGAAAGGCTGAAGAGTAAGGTATATATATTTCCTTGTTTTCTTCCCCCTTTTTTTTTTCGACTGATCTTGCCTGTCCCACTACTGTAATCCATCTTTCAGCAAAAGATAACAGTGTGTAGCAATGTAACAATGTAGTTACAGTAAGAAGGATGAGAACAATTCCTTTTTAAAAGCACCTAAAACTAAATATAAACATAAACTCTAAGGAGCTTAGACTGCCCTTTTCAGTAGCTTAGCAGCCTCCCTAAGAGACAGGTTTCAGATTGGATCTCAGACCCAAGCTTTTCAGGTTGGACAGGAGTCTGTAGATGAAGTTTCAGCCTGGGTATGCTTCTAGGATGATGAATTACTGAATTAATTTCATCACTTCTGTCTCTCCTCATTTTTCAGCAACTACAGATATCCATGCATCATAAGGAGTCCCAGTTGGGTGTAAACAGAATTGATTAGCATAATTTGTTGTGCTGTGTAATTAAACAAACACTGTAATTGTCTGGAATTAATGAAAGTAAAAGGAAATGGAGCCTAGCAGATAGAATCAGAGGTTTTCACTATTGCTGAGGTAAAATGTTAAGGAATGTTAAATAGCCACAAAGGATTGAAGTGAAAAAATTGAAAAATGGATTCTGCTTCTTTAAAATTATCTGAGATTTCATATATTAGATAGAGACTGGGGGAAAAGAAATTCAATACGGTAACATTCAACTGATACAGAGCAATGCATGTTAACAGATCATATATGTATATATATATGTATATACATACTATGCAACATTTTATTCTGGTCTAAGTTAGATCTATTTCAAAATTGTCACTAGAAACCAAAATAAATAGCAAACCACAAATTAGCAAATTAACAGATATTTATGAATTTTTTTTTTTTTACAGTTTGCCATAAGGCATACAAATATTATTTTTCTCATGTTTATAGGCTGGTGCTTGAGACTGGGGTTGGATATAGAGTGAAGAAAGAAGGGGACAAGAGAGGGAAGGGGAGGTAGAGTTGGACAGAGAAGTAGAACATGTAGATGCCCTGTGGCCTGGGGGGCTTTCTGCATCAGATGATGTTCATAGGGGCACATAATCCCAGCAGTGACACATCCATGTGGTGAATAAGGAATTAAACAAATAACCTTCTCATATTCATGTACTCTTTGGCTGTTCTGATAATTTTATTCTGAAGCTTTGAGCACCAACCATGTATCTGAATAGCACAAGCAGTATTCTTTATAAATTTAATTGATTCCTCACTTGCCTTGTACTTTTCTCCATTTCCCCATTAATCTCTATATCTCTGCCTGGATTTCCTTGTCCTGCCTTACAGTGCCTACAGCTATAACCCTGAAATTCTAGAACTATGATTTTGTGCTATGGAACACCTGGGCTGGTTGCCTATTAAGGTTTGCAGGGAAGAGTTGTGTTTGTTATTTAGACCTGGCTTTCATGAAGGCAGTCATTAATTTGTCACAGTCATTCATCCATATCACATGAAAACAGAACTTATATTAGAAATTACACAAGATAAGGGCCAAGGGGAAATACTAAAGAAAAACAGGAATGGGAGAAAACTTTTTACACTTTCTGTACAAAAAGAAAATCCAAGCATGAACAGCCAGACATATGAGTAAAACAAAAAGAGGGAGATAAAGAGATGCAGAAACCCCCCCAAAAAAACTATAGAATATAAACGGAGAACAGGAAGGAAAAATCTAAACCATTGAGAGGAGATCTAGTATTTAAAAATGAGATCAGTATTGAGGCAAGACTAATAAAGAAAAAGGAGTTTTATGAATGATAGGTGGAAGATAGAAATGAGAGAAAAAAAAAAACAACTGGGAAGATTTTATGTATTTGTGACAAAGGAGAAAAGGAAGACAGAATTGTTCAGATAGCTGACTAAATGATTTGGAACACAGGAACAATTGAAAGCATGAGTTGAACATAAGTCGTAAAGAAAATGTCTTATATGATGTCTAAAAAACATTTTGTAGACTTTTTTGCTTTTTCTCACACACATTGTCACTAATTCAAGACAGAAAGCTTGGAAATACAGTGAAAAGAGGATTCTCACAAATTTTTCCAGGAAGCTACCAGGAAGGAATGGAAGGTGTCTGGGAAAGGTTTTATTTGAAGAAATTCAGAAGAAAAAGATTAAAATATATAGAAAGGAGCTTAGAAATTCCACTTTCTGAGCCCAATTTGCCAATTACTGGAGGATCAAGCAACATACATGAGAATAACAATAAAGAAAGAGAACTCACAGAGGTAAAACTGCACAGATGATGAATAGAGAATAATAGGATATGGAAGAGAAGAGAGCAATGTAATATAATATAAAGGGTGATAAAATATAATTAGTCCAGTTTAATTTTTTATGCATATCTCAAAAATGTGTGTACAAATTTCAACCCCTGCATTGTCATTTGCTTTCATTTACTGTAGATTTTCTGAAGCAGGTATAAAGGAAGAAATAACTGCCTTCAACAATATAAAGGTGGCAATAAGAGAAGTTATCTGAAAACTGAAATTACACTGTTTGGTCACTAAACCATCTAAAGCAACAGAAGACATGATCTGAATGTTGAACTGAACTTCTTCTTTTGGAGAATCACAAATAGAAAAGGAAGAAATTGGGAAACTAAAACTGGATGACCTGAGTTGTAGGGGGAAAAATGTAGGAAAAAAATATATGATGTGTGTTTGAGAATATCCAGAATATTCTCTGTTAAACTGCTGTCAAATTTTAAATTTAGAAAGAGAAGGAATTTCCTTGGATGAATACTTAAAAATAGAGCTACATATCACAGGCTTAATATCTGTCAGGCTTCTGATTAAGAGCTATGACAGTGCCTCCCTTCCAAAGATAACCTGAGCCAAAGAAATGTAACTTTTTCTTTAGAAGCCAAGGAGAAAGTTAATGAGTCTTTCATAGCCTTGCAAACATAAATCCTAAGATACCAGGATCAAATGATATGACTCCTAATTGAGCAAATCTCCCATGTATTTGCCATGTGATCAATCATGAACCCAACACATGAGCAATCACCACTTAATGATGCAAAATCTGGTTCTGGACAACTTTGAACTCTGTATGGGAATTGCACAGATATATCAACATTCCTCCCAAAAAGATATTTTGGACAAACTCCAGCTTGGCAGGTTTTACACAACACTTGATATCTGAAGAATACAATTAACAGAAAGTGACCAGTCTTTACAAAAGAACATTATTGGTCAATGTGCAAGGATAACCTGGATGGATAAGGAAAATTTAATCCACATGAATAATGGTAGTTATAAAACTACACAGAATAGGGTTTCTGTGTAAATGGTCAACTCAAAACCCAGTTGCAGTGACTCCTCTTTTCTGCTCCAATTGCCTATTGAGTGGAGCAGTCTCCCTGAAATCCTTTGATAAAATAATTTAATCCGGTTTACTCATATAATTAATAATATTTCTATTCTGTATAATTGTATACTTATATGTTTTCTTCAGATATATAAAATTGTGGGGTCATTGCTCTATGATTTGCAGTAAACTTCTGTAACAGGATAGGTTGAAATATACAAATGAACATATAGAAATGACACTCTAAAAATAAGGATGACTTTTCCATATTTAAAAATCTGGATTTTTTTTTTTCTTCATTAGTGACTGTACAGCTACAGAATTACTCACATTGTACCTGATACTGAATTTTAAGTGGTTCTGGAACCTCTTAGTCATCTGCATGATGCATTTCCTGAAAAAGATGGTGTCTTCTGGAAAGGAATGCACACTGACAGAACTGGGTGAAACACTGAAGGGAAAAGCTTTTTGCTGCTTCCAGTAACACTTGATAAAGTGCTTGATAAAAATACATGCATATAATGATCTATCCATCCCAACACAATATCTATCTACGATTAAACTCCTTGTGAGAAATTATGCCTCTGATCAACATCCTGTGCTCCCAGTAGTGAGTAGTTTCCTTTTGGCTTTTTACCAAAAACAATAACCAATCTACAAACTGAATGAAAGCTATTCTAAGTCAATTGCTGCAAACTGAAAATGATTATTAATCTCATTTCTCACACGGATTTCAGGAACTTCACATCCCCTCTTTGAACTCTCAGAAAGGCAGAAGCATTTTCCAGTAAATATTTCCCATAATTGTTCAGAAAATGGTACATTGAAATTCCAGACACCTTTACTCCTTTAAGTCAACAATGTTTCATTTGTGTAGCAAGTCTCCCTGGAAATTAAAGAGGAAGATCCAGGTTATTATACTCAGAGGTAAGCAGAGTGAGATGTTACACAAGACTCATGACACCCATTCTCCAGTGTCATGAGACTGATTTATAGAAGATGAGATATGGCATCATTTTAGAAATTGCACCAATTTTCAGGATACAAGAGCAAAGGACCACTTTATCTTCTTTTACCCCTCTTGTCAAGGAAACTCATTTTGAATTTCTGCAAAAACAGTTGAGTTGGGGCTCATTTCTTGACATCTAGAGTAAGAAAATTCATGGTGCTGAATATATTGAGAACACTTTAATTTGGATGATTCTAAATGTTCACTGAATACAAAGACCCAAAGCATCCAAGGTGATGTTATATCAGATGGCCTTTGATGGTTCCAAAGATGGTTTCAAAAGGGTGTGCATAAGATCCACAGCAAGCACCAGAGTCCTCAAGAGAAGGCAGGCCATAAGTACACATCAAGAAGCACACCTCTGTTATAGTTTACAGCATAACTTTGCTGAGTAGAAATTAAAAACTGAAACTTACTTGTTAGTGTGCAGCTTGGGCCAGTCTCCAAGTCCAGCTTTCACACAGGGAGAATAGTCTAGGCAGTCTCTATCAATGGACAAACAGAGGCTCCACTGGAATGAAGTCTAGGGTCCTTACTTGTTCTTCTTGTCCTCTCCTTTCTTTTACCAACAAAGATATCATCAGCCATGATCAAGATATTTACATAGAGAAGCAGTGCCTCCTTCTTTGCCCAAGAATCACCTTATGTTTGGTTGATCAGGACAAGGCAGAGTAATGTCCATGAATCTGCCTGTTTCTGTGCTGCAGCTATTTCTGTTCTGCAAATACATTTCCCTACCAATTATTGTTCTGTTTAAGACAATAGGAAATTGTGATAGCTCTTTGCAGCTGAGGATATGAGCTACTATCTAAGAAGGCCTCCAAGAATCTTCCAAATTCTGACCCCAGAGCCTTTCCTTCTTACCTGCATAAGGCACAGTTTATGGCTCTAATAAGGGTTGTACAAAATTCATCCAACATCTATCCTTAAGGTATCTATGTTCATCAGTGTAGTCTTACCTCCAGAGATTATATAATTTACCAAAATGTAAATATTTGGAAATAATGTTAAAGTGACATACCTGGGGAATTATTTATAAGTTTTTCCTTTACACCAGATTCCTCTCACCATTTACCCTATTTCTTGGTGGTCTCCAGCATAGATTTTTTTCCACATTCAAAACAGCAAAACACACACTTCTAGTTGATATCAGATTGCAATCTCTTGGGTTTATGTTGTCAGGATACAACAGATGAACCACCCCATTTTCTTATTGCTCATGGACAAAGTATCAAAGATACCTGAAGGGAACTTTAATTTGAGATTACTAAATTAATGTCACTTGTTTATAGACTGGACCTGACTTATGAGAATCTAGAATAAGTCTGAGCTAACATTTTGGAGAGGACATGGAAATGGCTTAAATACATTTAAATAAATAGGAAGCTTCCTTCAAATAAAAAGCATCGACTCTGGTTTCTGAATATTTCAGTGTAAAGGATAAAAAATATTATTCCAATAAATCCTACAGCAGGATTTCAACCTTATCAAAATTGAAAAATAAACAGACTTTTGACAAGTAAACATTATTGGTAGCAAAAATATTCTGCAAACCATGCAAACAATTGTACATGTAATATTGTAAAATACTTCTTAAGCCCCAGTCCTCTCCCGTATCAGGCAGTAATTTTTTACCGTCGTGGCAGAGCTGGTAGAGTTGCACTTCATGCACAAAGTAAAAAGCCTTTTGAAAGCTGACTAAAGTGCATGAACCCTACTTTTCTGATCTCAAGATGAAAGGCAGCCCCTCATTTCTTAGGTAGTGTTATTTCTATCGCTGGCATTCCATCAACCACAGGAATGTGTGGCACACAAAGCAAATAAGTTACAAGCATATCTAAACACCACCTTCTGCCTCCCCTCATTGTTATGAGAATGGATTGTATTATACTCTGCTGCCCTTTGATGAGACAGATTTTGCTCTTCATGCCAAAAAACTTGTTTTGAACAGAAAAATAGAAATAAAAGCATATTTTTAATAAAAGCAAGATTCTGCATGTTGGTGTTGGAAGTTGCAGCAAAACAGAAAGCTCTGGTATAACAAGTTAGGACTAGATCCATGGAGGTGGAGAAGAGGGGATGAACTGCAGTGAGTTGGGGCATCCTGTTAAACCATACCAGGATGAACCTCTGCTGGCACGACCCAGGCCTGATACTTCATCATTAATCAAACTCTCAGCTGCTCTTAACAAAGCTGCTATTGGGGGACACTTTGCCTTAAGACATAACTTGCATTCTGGTCTCCTTCAGAACAAGTGTAAAAGGGAAATGGTAAAGGCAAGTTCATATCTGTGTGCAGATTACTCTGTATCCAGATGATATGTTTAACTTGCAGCATCCCTCTGGCTTGTGTTACACAATCTCTATTTGAGTCAACTTGAACATTTGGCTTCAGACAAGCACCCCACGTAGAAATATTGCTTTCTTACACTCCTACTGGGCAGAAAGAGAAATGGAAATATGACCAGGCCCTTTTGAATATTTACTTTAAAGGGAGGAATGAAAAACCTCAATCATCCAAGCACTGTGTGCACTTTAGGCAATAACATCCTCTTTCCAGGAACTCTCGATACATTATGAAGAATTTTCACTTCAATCTCCCTGAGAGATACTTTATTTAGCAGATATTTTCTGGTGGCTAAGCAGGTTAACAAAAGAATAGATGTAAAGATGTAAAAGGTTTCCAAAACTTGAGCACATGAGCAAAGCATTGTCAGCTGTTGTAACTGTTTCTTAAGTTATGCAATGTTAAAAGATGTAATGGTATAAAGAAAAAAAGACTGTTTCTAGAAACAGATTTGCTGTTTATAAGGTTTACTACTCTATTGAGAGATAAAAGGCAAGACTATATTATTTTCTGAATACAGTAGTTCAGCAAAAATAAAGACTAATTCTGTCCTGATTTTCACCCACTGAAACTCTGGCCTGCTGGGATCTTCTAGACACATGTGAAAGACAAATCAACCTGACAGCAGCAGAAAAACATCTTGCAGCATATCTGACATCCGCTGAGCTTTCCTTAGCAGCCAGGTAAAAATTGTTGAGATGCATGGTGAGAACAGAACAGAATGTTCCATGTGACAAAAAGCCACCTTCTCCTGTGGTCAGTAAACACAAATAGAAACAGGGAAGGTGAATCTGTGTTTCAACAGCTGAAGCTTATAGCATAAGTTCTTCCCCAATGCAGTTCTGAAGGACCAAAAATATTTTAAAATCTCCAGCAATAATAATTTTCAAATAAAACATTTATCTGCTCTAATGCATTGGATAATATTGTTCTTTAAATTTGTTCGATTAATATGAAACTTTGCTGCCTCTTACCAGGAAGGTTAAAGAGAGTGGAAGAGGTAAAAATGTAAGGAAGTACTTCAGGAGTTACCTTCTTACAGCTTAATTTCAGTTCCAGTTGTCTGAGGAGTGGCACATACTACCAAATGAACTTCTGCACTAAGCATATGCCTAGATCTGAGAAAATGCATTCAACAGCTGAGTTAATGTGCTTTTGGGAGAAGATGAGACATTTCAGCAGCCCACCCTCCCCAATGTATGTTACTATGACAATAGAAGAGCTCCCTGTCAACTCTAAAACTTGGTTTTAATGATGTCCATGTCATGGCCCTCATACTTGGTCCTGCCCTATTGAAAAAAGGAAGGGAAATTTTGTTTTTGTCATAGAAGGTTATCTTCAGGTTGGAAAAAAGGGTTGGATTCAGGTAAAGCCAAAAAAAAAGTCTTGTCCAGCCAATTAGGTTTGTCTTCAAGGTCAAAAAAGTCTGTAGGTTATCAGGTTATGCAATTTACTATTGTTAAATGAGTTAATGTCTTACCTTTTAATGCTTATCCAAGCAGACAAAAGAAGTGATTTCATATAGAGAAGTCCAAACTTCTGACACAGGCAGCTTCATTTCACAGAATTGCTTTCAAGTGAATTTTTAGAAACACTTGTGAAACTTTTTTCAACCTTCTCATATGTTTCTTGAAAGCAGGTTTAGAATAGATTTTCATTGTAGAACACATTGGAACTTTGAATGTACATTAGTTATTATATTCATGGATGCCTGATTCCTTTGCAGATGCCTTTGCTTAAGCATCTGGCAAATGCCAAAGTATTCTTTACAGAACATATTTTTTTAATCCTGTTTGTAATTGACTCATCTGCTCATGCAATTCAGTTGTTTTAATGTACAGATCAAACCATAGGATACAAGGGACTTGAGCAAAGATGTAATCTACTTGTTCCATGAAAATTCTCAAGAGTTAACAAAATTTTCACATTCTGTCTCAAGACAAACACAAGATTTAATGTCTCTCTGATTTCTCCCAGTTGCTTTTTACTGGAGGGAATGAAAAAATGCTATTAGCAAGTCAGAGTTGCTTTGCCAGTCACTCACTATCCAGTAGATATTTGATTAACCAAAGTGCAAAAGCCGCAGCAACAGGTGCTAGTCCTTATAACGATGTGAAACACCCTATTCCAATCTGAAAAGCAGAACAGCCACAGCAGGAGAATAATAAGAGAGCCCAGTCCTCACAGCAACCCAGTAACATTCAATATGTGTGTGAATGAGAGTCAAACCTCTGCTCCAAATCCACCACAACAAAGACCTTGACTGCTGTTTGCTGCATCTTAGTGAACATCTTTAACAGCTGTGTATTAGATCCTCTGTGCTTTGTAGTCTACAGAAAAATACATGCATCTTGACAAGATATTTAGCAAAAAAAGATTCTGGCTATCTCCAGTTCACTTGACAAAAGTTCAGTTATTTATCATGAATTCTTTTCAGTCCCATTTTCCTGAACTTTAACAATTCCTTTCTGACTGCAGGTTCGGTCCTCCATTTCATTGTCTTTCCACTATTACCTAATTCTGCTTAACTCATTATCCTCTCCTTTACTCTATAAGCAAGAGAGGACAACAGTTATTTCATAATTAAATTATTTTTCCCCCCAGAATATTTCTAGTGTTATTTTTTTCTAAAACAACCTAAAAAAAAGCAACATTAAATGTCTACTTTTTGTTTCAGAGGTCTTGGATAATTAATTATTTGCAGATTTCAAGTGTAACAGGATTCTTATTCTCTTGTACCTAAACTTTCTTAAAAGTTCAAACCCTCCTAATGATACTGACCAGTTTCTAGGAACTTATTAAAGGATTTTAAACAGATTTGAGATTTTCTCTCTGCTAAATCCTATCATGTGGTCCTGAGATTGTTTTCACTACCAGATTATGGCATGAGAGGGATCATATGACTTAGAACTCACATTCTCAACACTATCCTAATTCTTCAAAGAAGACCTCCAAGAATAATCTCTCCTGTCTCCTTGAGTATAGATTTTACTTTGCAGAGTATTATACTTTCCACAGGATATTTCTGAAAACTGCTGAATTCAGTTTAGCCCAATGCTGTATTTGTTTAAGGTTCAGTTCTCCATGATATATACATACTTTTAATGAAAATATAATTCAAGAATTTAATAACATGAGAGCAAGGAATGAAAGGCAGCAGAGTTCAAATTACTGCCTTTGCACTTTTAGTAAATGTGCTAGTCCTCTGATTCCTCAGGAAGGCTTGTGTATATCTTCCAGCTCTTTAGCTCTTTCCCTTAGACAATTGCCCAAACTCAGTAGTACAAAAGTTGTTTTAAAAAAGCACACTGTGCTCTGCCCACTTCACTTTATCTCCTGTGTGTTCTTAGGTCCTTCTGTAGATGTGCAAGTGCACAAATGGCAAATGCCATTTTTCTGCTCTCTGCAAATCAATTAAGCACAGAGCTTAATTTTTTCACATCTAGTTAACAGAAATACTTTTCAGTGAAACAACATCCTCTTAAATCACCCCAAATATAAATTGTGGCCACTCTCTAACTTTTCCTGATAAGGTGGGTAAAAGCTCTTTGCCTAAACCCACAATTTTCTCACATCCGCAAAAAATCTTATGGTGAGAAACCATTTACAAATCAGCACCTCTGAGAAGTTAGAAGCCAATTCTTTGCTTATATAGGCAGCAGGATGAATTCCAATCCCCTGGTAACATACAAGGTAACATACAAAAATTTGGGAACACTGAAAGATTTACCAGACTCCAGAAGTCCACCTGGCCTGCTACTTGAAAACTGAGTTGCTGGCATAAGTACATACTTATAGTGCATCAGTCATGGATCAAAAGTATATATTATGTCTATCTTAGGCCCAATTCTTGTTGTTCCAGATAATCTTTGCCTGTTTTCTATGTTGAAACAACAATACAGCCTCTGCACTTCCAGATACACATTCAGTTTCAGGAAAAGCCAATACAAATTGTTGTTTGTGAATTTCAGAACTTATTATAGTCCTTAAACTGGGCTTTGAGGAGGGGTTTGGGAAAGGGAAACATTTCTATGATGATGCAGTCATTTGTGATTTTGCTTGTGTGTCCTTGTTGTGAAAACTTAATGGGTGCCAAATTTTAGACTCCTGAAAACAATAATAATAAAAAAACATTTTAAAGTGCTATTATTATTAAAGTGTTAGGAATATGAAGCACCAGAAACACACAAAATAATTGAAATTCATGTTAGGATTTTTTAAATAGTAAGGGTGGAACAATCCATTCCAGATATCTGATAGCTTATCCTAATTATTTGGACATGTAGTTCAGAACTGGTGCCTAGAAAATTATATAAGGTCTATAGAGTTTGGACTTAGCATGTGATCTACCCAGTGTTCATGTCACAGGAAAAAAATCCTTCAGGGTTTAGCAGCATTTAGGTCATGTCCCTGTTCACTCCAAGAATGCATGGAAGTTTTAATTAGTCTTTTGGAGGCGCTTATGTTGGATTCTGTTTTCTCAGTTGGATTTTTAACTTTGATCTCATCACTTTTGAGCTCCCTAGTGAGAAAATCTTGAACCAACATTTTTTGAACAGAATACAAGTAAAGTTTTTGCCAGTAAAAGATGCCATATCATTCTATGTAGTTTTGCTTTGATTAAAAGTCTTACTGGGTGTAATCTGATTCCAATAAACATTCATTTATGGGACAGACATATTCCACAGTGCCAGTTAGCTGGGGTTAAACAAGGTAGAAAGGAAAGAATTTTCCAGCTGTGTTTAAGGTAAACATAATGCCTCAATGTGTTATTTTTTTAAAAAATAAAATATACTTCAAAGTTTAAGTTAGAATAATTTAGCTGGAAAATGAGAGTTTAAAAAGTCCTAAGAATTCTGGGGGTTTGGGAGTGTTTTTCTTGCCAAGAACGTAACAAAGACAAATAGGGAAGAGCAACCTCCAAGCATTCAAAGACAAGAATAGATAAAAATATTTTGATATGTTCGAAGTGATAAATAGAATTGCCAGTTTACCATTGGTAATGTTAAATTTTCAGAGATAAATATTATTCATAACTTCATCAGATGTTAAATAAAATCTAGAAGTGCTTCCTTGAAGTATTGCCAAGCTAATAAAGAATAATTAGAGAAAGAAACACTACTACTAACAAACACAAACTGTGTTTGTGATAATGACCTTGAACACATGTCAAAGTCACTATGTAATCTCAATGTCAAGAACTAAGAACTCAGGCTCTCATCCAGGAATTCTGTGTTCATGGACAAGTCTTTATCATTGTTCAAAAATCTTTAATGAGTGCAAATTGCAATCCTTTGCAGAGTTGAAGACAGTATTTTTCTTCCAGGAGCAGCACATTTCCTGCTACCAACTGTATTAAGGATAACATCTGGTCTTACCAGGATATCAGGTCACAGATAGGTGAAAACAAATTTAAAAGGATGAGACTTAAGACCTAGGATGAAATTTCAGAAGTGTATCATGAATTTTGTAAAGGAATCTAATACATGGAAAATAATTTTCTTCTTCAAAATATTTGGAATAATTGATAAATATAAATCCCTTGTATTTCATACCACATCTATGTTACCATTCTCATTCAACTGCATATTTTCTCTGCTTGTTTCAATATAAAGCTGGGACTGTGGTTTGATCCTCTCATTGTTGTTGCACTTGAGCTATTTCTGCCCAAAAACCCTATGCCTGAGATTAATATTTTACATAATTCTGTATATGTAGAGAGATACATTTTGCAGCATAAATTTGGTAAATGCCAATTTCAGTGCTTTTATTCCAGAGTGAAAACATGGTGCCAATATACGTTTTAAATGTTTTGTGAGGAACTCAGTTTGCTTAGCAATTGCCTGATTTTTGAAATTGTAGGGATTTAACTCTCAGTAAGAATAAATGCTTTTCCAGCCACTGAAATTATTTATATTTTAAGTAATGAAGTGTTTGGATATCTTATGACATACAGAACGATTACTGAAATATGCATTTAAACACCATAGTTTCCCTTGTTCTGTATTTTGGATTTGGCAAATGGAAAATTTACATGCAGTCCTGTGACTGTATATTTAAATACATAAAAATAAAATCATGGGATGTGTGTCTACATGTGTTGTAGATTGTTGTACCTTTGTATAGATGTGGATACAATTAAGTCATAAAAATTGCTACATATGTAAGTTGGCTCTATGGCTTTAAAATTAACATTTTGCTCTTACATTGTCAGCTGCATTCATAGTGTTTCAGAGAGATGCTTAATTTAGTTTTTCTTTAACTGTTAAACATTTATAGATAGGTTATTTGATATCAATCTTTTTCTGACAAGGTTATTCAAATAAAGGTGGAAAAAAGAACATTGCTTTGTTTTACTACATACCTGCTGAAAGTGGCCTCATTCTCAAGACAGTAAGGTCAGAACATGTTAATTTCCTTGAATTCAAACGCACACAGCCATTATTCTGAAATATAAATATGATTGAGTAACATGAACTTAATTGCAAAAACACTTCCTGGGGTATCTGTTTAATCCACAGCCAAATGATAAACAGCCCTCTCAGAAAGACATGTCTCTTTGCCCAGTAGAGTCCATTAGCCACTCAGTTTTCACACCTTCCAAGACTCCTCTTGTTTGTCCTTTAGTGGGGACTCAAGTATATGTTCGTTTGATCTTTACAATGAGAAAACAGTAAGATGTTTAGTTCGAAAGGTACTCTCAAAGATAAATTAAAATTGAACAATCAAAAGGTTTGCATGAGTTCAAAATTATTTAGTCTACTGTCAAACAAAAGAGTTTGACATTTTAAAAGCATATCAATCTAGAACTCTACAGAATTAGCATATGAAAATCAATTTCTTAGCATTAAAAGCCATTTATTTTTCTGATGACTTGCTGTGAAGATAGCAGAACATGCAGAACTGTTCCCAGTGCTGGGCAGTTTCACTCCTGCAAAGGTTATTGCAAACATTTTCCTTGGTTTCACTCTTTGTGGATCTACACCCTTCCCTCTAAAGCTTTTGTTTTACTGATGTTCAATTGGACAGGAATGTTAAGCTGACCTTGAGTTGACCTGAGGACCACTAAAAGATTATTCATGACCAGGGTTGACCTCAAAACTCAAGATCAAGGCATAACTGCTGAGTTTCAACATTTTGCCATTGAAAACACAAATGTTTAATGCTCTCAGCATTAACATTTCCATTGGCTATAATCTTCTCTTAAAATGTTTTCTCATAACTACGCTATAATTTCTGAAGACTCATGCAGAAAATTGAAATGCAAGATGCATATATCTTTTGTCATTCTGAAAATATTGATTATATACAGATAGATAATTTAACATGAACATAAAGGACATTGATAATAACTCAGTAGAACATTTAATCAGATGCTTAAAGTGAGTCTTAATTATCAGTCTATAAGCTTGAGACCTAAAAGTTTGTGACTTTCTATATCTATGAAAAAGCAAGTATTTAGGTGCTCTGCCAGAGGTGGTACTGAATGCCCTTGCAATGTCAAACATGTTTACAACAGGAGCTGATTTACACTGAAATGAGGTCTGGTGTCATTGCTCCCTGCCCCAGATCAAATTTAGCATAAGAACAGAGATACTAATTCATTAACCTGAAATTGTGCCTCTGACAGAAAAGAGATGTACAGCTGCCTAAATGTAGGTGACAAGTGAGCTTACAGTAGCCAAATATGTCCTGCTTAATCTCCAGAACCTGTTCCAAGTATATACAGGTCTCACTTCCATCAGATCATACACCTGACCTGTGTTAAAGAACACAAGGCCTCAAAAAAGATGCATGTGCTCAAGCACCTGAATTTCTCCAACTGACAGAGTGTTGTGGCTTCTGATGAACTGCTGGAGGTATTTTGCTACATGCCTTCTGAACATAAGTATCTAATCAGCCCCATTCAGAAGAGCAACATGGAGTTTTTTGGGAGGTGGAATGTTTTAAATTACTATTCTAAATCATTTCTGAAAGAGGCAGGTCAAGTGGGCAACCCCACCAGTCAATCTGGAAAGCAAGATTTCTACTTGTACTCCTTTACTATAAAGATAGATCTATCTATCTTTGTGTCTATCTATCTATCTATCTATCTATCTATCTATCTATCTATCTATCTATCTATCTATCTATCTATATCTAATCATCTATATGTATATGTATATCTATATCTATCTATATATCTCTGTCTTTCTACATACTGGGTTTCTAAAGCAGCTGTTCTTAGCTGAAAAGTCAGATTAAAGGCTCACTGACCTTATCTGCTCTTTCAGTTCCTGTGTTTTTATGTCCCATTGTTGAAGAGGTGAAATGTAGGCTTAAATTGTAAAAATAAGATTACCCAAATAACAAACTTATCCTATATGGTTCTTCATTGAAGTCCTTTCCATGCAAAAAGAGAGTGAGATTTGTGTTGCCCAAAGTAATATAAAATTCATCTATCCTAGGCTACATCACTTGCCTCTCAGGTTGAACAGTCTCCTTTATGCCATTGATGACCTTCTTTCCTTCAAACAGTTTATTACTGTAATGGGAATGAGGCTGGACAAAATAATTATGAAAACTCAAACAGGAGTCAGGAAAAAACAAAAAGCCTTTCAAGAGCAATTCTGGAATCATCCTGAATGACAGCAAACAGAAGTTATTAGTTGTTATTAACTGGTCAAAGCTGCTATTAGGAAAACAAAGTATGCCTTTTTTTTTTTTTCTCAGAAAGCAAAACCTTAATGAAGAACGCCCTGTCTGTATCATCTTTAGAAAATGTCATCTTATCTCAGACCAAAATCTGTGTGTGAAATGGCAGTACTAGTCAAGAAAAACAAGCTCAGACCCAAGCAAACATTCACAAGACCTGGGGGCTCACGGCACCAGTCTCATACATGGATGTGAAAGGATCCGTGGTCATTTAGGGGAGAATGCAGGGCAATGCCAACTGCCTCCAAACTCACAGTCTACATGAAGCTGCAAAGAAATTAACTTGTTTGCTTTTCATAACTCATGTTTTCTTTAGCCTTTTCTATCTGTTATAGCCAAAGGCTTAATTCCCCAAGAATGTGCTGATAGGCCAGACCAAGTAATAAAACACACAAGCATGCAGATTCTTCCCACCCAATGATCAAGAGGAAATGTATTTAACAAATGCATTAGAGAAGCCAAAGTTGCTGTCATGAGGATGGTGCTTGCTTCCACTGTGAACAAGGCAAATCCCACAGACAGCATGATCTCAGGTCTGTGGCTTCACAAAGCCTCATGGAGGGTGCAGGATGGAGTGTTACATAACAAACAGATCCACAGGGACCTGATGATGAACTTACCCCACAGGAAATTAAAAGTGGTGAATTAAAGCATGGATCACTTGCTCACAGCTTTAATCCTCAATTTAGAGGACAATCTTCTGGAAATTATAAAATAAAGACATTTCATCAAACCAGGTGAAACTATTTTCTGTATAACTCTTTGCAGTTATGAAATGCAAAAGCATGCAGATCACATTTTTAATCCTACTATTAAAAAGCCTTTTAGTTCCAAAGAAATCTTGCCTTAAAATGTACACCTGGAATTATTTTACACGTGCACAACTCTGGATAAATGACAATATTTAATTTGACATTATTTCAGCTGACATTTGAGGAAATCCTAATGCTTGTTCTCACAATTCCTCAAGTATCTGTATTTCACAAAAGCATTTTCCACATTTTAAGTCTTCTTTTTTCATTTGTCCTGGGCCTACTTTCTCCCCAGACCTTCCTGACATTTTAGTTTACAGTCGTACTGATGGTGTGAGAATAGACTTGATAAGTTAAGCACTTGCAATTTCAGATGAGGGACCTGCTGTCCTGGACCATTTTCTAGCTTCTCCATGTTAGATCAGACTGCTTTTTTCACTGTAATATTTTAGGATTAGAGGGTAGAAAGACCACTTAGTGCCATTCTCATAGACTTTTCCAGCAGGCTTTGGTTCTTAGTGTGCATTACAAAAAGTCAGACTATGGAGTGAAAGCTGTCATTTCAACTGAGCTGTCACTATTTTCCTATGCTCAACAGCAGTGGCTTAAGTTCAGGACCAGAGATCTCAACTCTACTTGCTTTTATTTTATTTGTATTCACCTCCAAAAAGAAGAAAGCCATGGCCATAAAATACAATATTCTGCAAGATCCTCTCATCCTCCCACTTCATATTTGCTAGCTTATTAAATCTGCAATATCAACTAATCAAGAGAATACTATTCCCCTAGGGTACATAAAGCCATATTTTATTTGAAGTTGGGTGTAATGAGTCCAGTACTGTGTCTCTGACAAAGATCAGTGCTAAATGCTGACAAAAGTTTATGAGAGGCAGAAGAAACATTGCATGGTACTTCTCTCACTATGTCCTCCCAGCTTCTAGAAATCTTGGTGTTGAGGCTTCCCAAGTTCATTACAGCAAATTTTTTTTGTAAATTAAGCCTTGATGGGCAAAAAATAGTCATTTTTATAATTCAATTCTTATCTCCTCATCTCCTTTAAACAGTTCGTAATTCAAAGATTCCCCTCACATTTTATATTGCTTACATTTATCGACTTTTATATGCTTTTTTAGCTGTCAGTTTTACCCCTCTCAGTCAGGAAAATGTCTGCTCATTCTCTGTTCTTTGCTTTCCATCTTTTAAATTTTTAAGTATTCTATCTCTGCCTGTCTTTTAAATTCAGAGGAGGATTTACTCTTTTTTTTAACCTGGGATAGCTTAATTTGTATAAGGGTTTGTGATAAGCAACCACCTGAGAACCTTCTGGAAACCTATGTCAGCTGTACTAACATGATGTAATGACCACAAGCAGCTTTTGAAGCAAAAAATTGCAAGTAATATGTTGGCTCTTTTATGGTGAGTTAATTTAGCTATGTCTACCTTGATGACAGATTTTTTCCCAGTTTTATGAATACAGAAATAGGGATTACTGGGCTATGATCAATATGAGACTTGGTTTAAGAAGAAAAAATTTTCTGTTTTATCCAGGTGGTGATTGAATTGATAGAATGGGTACATTTAATGTCTTGAGACTGTCATATTTTAGCTCTTTCAAAGATCTTGGATGGCTGCTATCTTGACCTTGAGGATCATCACTCTTCATTTAATGAATATTTTTCTAAGCTTCTGCTGCTGCTACTGCTCAAGATGACTCCTCTGACTTATTCTGCAAAAATAACAGTTCCAGAATGAAACTTCCTCAGGTTCTTTAGAATCAGCAGGATTGAAGATAATTAATGTAGCTCTTCTCTCACAGTCTTTTCTGAGCAGACCTTTCATATCTTCACCACATATGAATCCAGATGACTCTGTCAGGTTTCGAGTTTCTGGTATACATACTTTCTATTTTGTTTGATTAATAATTTTATGCCTACAAACGCTGATTCTAAAAATCTGGTTTAGTCTGTACTATAATTGTTCTGCATTTAATTATTCAGAGTTTATATTTTCTGTTTTTCTTTTAGTAAGTTAGATTTTTTGAAGAATAATTTTTTTCATAGCCACCCCATCTCTGCTGTTTACTAATCACATTTTTTGCTGTTCTTTTAAAGTACTTTTTGATATGCATTACACACTCAATTTGAACTCCTGATAAAATGTATTCAAAAGTTGTTTTCTCCCATCTGGTAAATATTTGGCTGCCTTCCCTGTTTGCTTACATGAAAAAAAAAAAAACAAAAAAAACAAAAAAAACCAACCTAAAACCCTGTGGTTCCTAATTTCTTTTTTTTTTTTTTTACTTTTTTAAAATTAAAACTCATCATATTGCAGTGGATTATAATGGTGAAGGAAATTTGTTTCCACAAAACTACCATAAAAATGTCATTTCAATTGTATTTGTGTATCCTTATTATTAATTACCATCTCAAAAATTACTTCTAAGAGTGATATCTATCAAAAGTATCTACCAAAATACACATAATATGTCTGGAAAAAAGCTGTCTAGATGTCATTTGCAAAACATCTGCTAGCAAGACACTACTAAAACAAGTTATTCCTTTCCACATATACCCAAAGAGTTTTTCAAGGTAGCCTCGTGAGAAATATACTGCAATAATCTAATTTCAGTGACAAGGTTTTGAAGATGGGTGGCAATCTCTGTACCTAAGAAGAAAAGTCAGCTTGGAAGTCATCAGCATTGATGAACCCTGGATGAGCTCTGAGTGTTGAATTGTTATCAGGTGCAAACTGGGCCAAAGCCATATAAACAATATGAATTGTTATCCGGCACAAACTGGGTACTACACCAGGTTGTGAACTGTCTTAGCAATGGAAGGCTTAGTTCTCTCCCTAGAGAGGCTGAGGCTACTTCTGCCATCTCTACCATCAATTTCTCCCAAATGTTCTTCCTCCTTCTATTATATCTGAGCTGAATGGCAGTCATTCTCTCATGTACCATGTATCCTTAAGTCAGATATTTGTATGGTGAAATTTTGGGAAGAATGTCTTATCAGCATACCACTGCAGCAAACCTTTGAGTAAACGTGTTGCACATCTGACTACATTGCTTTTAGGATTAAACTGGGTAAGAAATTCAATAAAATGAAGGGGAAAATCAGCTCAGGTTCATTGTCTGTAAGTTTTTGCACATGTTGCTTTTTGCCCACTACCTACAGAAATCAGTTTTATGAGAACTTCAGGGTCTAGCACCTGTAAAAAGTCAACAAATCAAATTCGAAAACAGGAAAACTGCTTGAGGAGCACAGTGGATTAGTTCACTCTATCAACTTCTGTGTTTTGGAAGTAAAGGGCAAGAAGGAGTAGAAATTTTAGAGTAGAAATTTTAAATGGTAATAATGAGCATAACCATGACAAGATGGAAATTGGACAGTGCAAAGCTTGACCATATAAATTCCTAAATGATTTCCTATAAAATATTTGTATCATTTTCTTTTTCTTATACAACTCCTTCAGGAAGCTGCCAAGACATATAGACCTTTTAACCTTTTTTTCTGCTATCATCAAATACTTTTTATCCTGTATATAACTATACTTCTCTCTGTTTCTATTTGGATTTGACCAACCTGTTTCTCATTTAGGACTGTCCACCAACACATTTTTTGAGTCCTTCTAGTGATCTCTATCCAGAGCATTTTTTGGTACCAGTTCCTATTCACAATCTCTTTGGTCCTCTTTTTGTCTGTCCTGCCATCCATTGGTTTAAGGATTTCCATTCTTCCCTGGTTTTCACTCTAAACTTTTAATGAACTTTTTGTCTGTGTTTCATTCAGAGGCATCTTACTTTTCCTGCCACTCCTGTTGTTGGTGGTCATGAATCTGGAGTCCTTGGTCCACATTCTGAATATTTTCTCTAAATTACTATCCAGTGAGATAGATGTGAATTGTGAAGGATCATTGTAGAGCTTCACAGACTCACAGAGAATGAGAAAGTCTGTGAAGATGAAATGTCAGGAATCCCTTCTAAAATGAATCCTGCCTGTCCAACCCTGTACAGCTCTATAACCCTATGGCAAGTTTCTGAGCTTCTGCAGTGTTGCTGGATAAATACTGAAAATATGCAGCTCTCTATGTCCTTTCCTTTTGCCTACAGATTTCCTTCTCTTTCTTATATATAAATTATTCTGAATAATGAAAAGTATTTCTGGTTCAGTTTGTCCACTAAAGACCCTCTTCATATGTTTTCAATATAAAACATAACAGATTACACTGCTCCCAAAAAGGATAAAAGGTTTTATAAGATACGATATATTTATAGAAAGAACAAAAATCACTTGCATTGTATTTTTTTTTTTCTAAAATGAGATAAAATATTGCAGAAAAAGGTAAATGTGTTCCTCTGAATCCTTCATAACCCCTGTGGGACACTCAGAAATTTATTTGCAAATAGAAAACACGTGCATTGTCAAGTCGTGCCAGACAAGTTTGCTTACAAAGACTTTGGAGCATTTCAAATGTTCATGTTTATAGCAAACATAATGCTCTTCCAATACTGAATCTATCCAGGCATGGAAGTGTCATACACTTTTAAAGCCCACAGGATCTGAAATATTACAGCTCTAAAATGTCAGGCTTTTTAAAAAGTCTTTGGCTCTGGAGATCCAGGGACAGCTGGAAGACCATGGCTAGCTCTACCAGAGGAGGTCTGCAAGGCAGAGAGGGCCAGGAACCATTTCTCAAGGGACATTTTATATGTGCCCATCCTGCTTCTGAGTTCTGGCAGAGTCCAGCAGTATGGAAGTGGCCAGGCTGCTTGGTGGCCTCCCAGACTCTCAGTTCATGCCAGAGATGGCAGCAGGAGTCCTGCACTGATGGCCACTGCACTGCCCATGCCAGCAGTGCCTCAGGGCCATGAGCAGGGACCAGGGGGTGCCAGGGCTGGCAGGACAGAGCCTGACAGACCACCAGGGTCTGCTCCCACCCACCAGCCAGGAGCAGGACAGCTGGGGGATGAGGACAGGCCAGGATGGGACACGACAGGGTCCGTGGCAGGTCAGGGCAGCGCTGTGGGGAGCTGGAGACTGACCCTGCGGCAGCATCACTGATGGCCCTGGGGGACTGAAATGGGGTCCAGGGCCACACCTAGGGTCAGGGGAGACTCCAAAGGGATGGGCAGGGATGATCAGGTGATGAGTGTCCTCATGACCATAATACTGAAGGTCTGCTTCCCTTCTTTCATTGATTTAATTCTCTTTTACACTCCACTGTAAAATAGTCAGCTTTTTTAGCACAGATGAGTGGCTGCTTAAAATAATCACTACACAGCCTTAAACACCAAAAGTACAGCTACAACAAATGGCCTCAGGTTACAGCACCATCTCTTCTCCTGCTCCAGCCCCACAGCAGATGTCTGTCATCCTGCCCATCTCACCACCCCCTGTGGACACTGTGGGGCTCTGGGATAATGGGGAGATTATTAATGCAGAGCAGACTTCTGCTGATTACTGAATAGCTACTGAAAGAGGGAGAATATAACCATAGAGTACAAACACCCTTAAAACCCCAGAAAACTGCTTCTGTCTATGTGGAAATATTGCATTAGGTAAAGGATCTAATTTTTCCCCCTGTAACCTAGAATATCTGAAGTTTGAACATGAAAATGCTCTGTACCTGTTTTCATAGCCCTGAGTGCCTCACAGGAAAGTATTTCATAAGAGAGAGCTCAATTCTTTTTATCTCCAAACATCTGCCTTAAACATCTGCTTTTAATCCAAGTGAAACCAATGCCCTCCTTCAGTGGACAATGTGGTGCAGATAAAAAAGGCCGATGGTGTATTGACTGCAAAGGCCTTCGCTTTCTTATTCCCCACTTCAGATCCTTTGCCAAAGAACCTTTGGTGTCATTTCAGTTTTCCAGCAACAAACCAAATATAATGGTCAAAATTTCAAGGAAAAACTATGTATAAATATATTCATCAGAATTCATTTTTATCTTATTCTTTTTCTACATGCAATGCTTCTTTGAAAGAAAAAAAAACCTAATTTTTGTTCATTCAAGAATAAACTATATTTTATCATCTGTGAGGGAATTGTAGATTATTATTTAGTGTGGTATGTACTGTGGGGAGTTAACCACATAATTCCTGTTAACAATGAAAAATGAGTAAGTTCAAAGTATACCAATTTAAAAACTCTCTGAATGTCACAAATATACATATACATGGTGCTTCCAAAGGATGTACTATTGGGGGATATAAATCATTTTGAACACATATGTGACAGCTTGTAAAATGCTCATTTCTGCTTCAAGAAGCACTTTTTGCAGTAAACCTAGATTCCTTCAAACTCTACCATAAATTGCATATGCTGTTTACATCAAAGAAAAAGCTATTTGAAAACATCAGATTTAAGTCAATGAAAATAAGAATATAGCCTGAATAACTAATTCTTTTGAGATTAGACACTGAGCTGGTGACTGAAGCTAGGTGAAATCAGTGGAAAAAACTCCAATTAACATTAATGAACTTTAGTCCATCGGGTCAAGCCCTGGTCTCACTGTGCCTTTTTACCATTGTTGCCAGCTGAACCGAGAGTTCACACTCAAGCTCTGCTGCTCCCATGGGATTACTGATGTCCTGCTAGCATGTGGAGGAAGCAGTTTGCTCTCAATCAGGTCAGTTCAACCCTGGTCACCCTGAGATGTATTGCTCGTGTAACCACAGCATGTTTGTCAACCGAGCAGCCAGGGACACCGTAGAAACTATTCTCCATCAACAAACTAGGTAGTCTTGGCAGTTTTATGGGACTATGTGCTTCTCCCACTACTCCAGTGCTATTTTTAGATGTTTGCCCTTCCTTTTTTAACATGAATCTTTACTCTGGTTGCTTGACTGCTATGTTATTTTGACTGCTCTGCCCTCTCCACTGCTGAGCTGTGAAGGCCAGCTGGAGAGGCAGTGCTGGTCTGACTGCAGCTCAGGATGTGACCAGCTATTACTCTCCAATGAGTCAGCAGTCTTGGCTGTGGAGTGCTGGGTGAAAACACGATGTTTTCCTTTTTCCCTTCTCCTTGTTGCTACACACAGAAAGAAAAAGGAGAGCCGATTCAGTTGCTCTGGTTTGAAAATCTGACACTGACAACAGAGAATGCAGATTGCTTTTTGTGTTGAACTCTGTCCTGGAGCATGATTGCTCCAGGAAAAAGTCCTGTAAAAGTCTAAAACTCAATAGCTATAGATCATTATTTTAAATTCTGTTTTCAGAAAGAATCCTTCAGAAACCTGTTTCAATTCTGTAGATCTTCATGCTTTGAAATTCTATCCCTATCACAATGCCACAATAAGGCTCTAATCTTTAGAATATGGACTGAAATATTCTGCAGATTTGCTTTATATCTTTTGCACAGATCAGTTCAGTGCAAAGAAAACAGTCCAAAATATGAAGAATCTGCATTTTTAGGAGAAAGTGGAAACTGAAAAGTGAAATATAATTTCCATTTGACTTTGCAAATATTCACTCTAAATATATTTCTGTATTATAATTATAATACATAATATATAAATATATATAATTTATATATATATTTAAACTCTGCCAAGATGAAAGCGAGCCATCAGTAAAAAGAAAATTAGGAAGAGTTTCCTGGAGGGAATTCACACTTGTTTTAGCTTCTCAAGTTCCTTTTTAATTGTTTCAGCTGCTAAGAAAAAATGCAAGAAGCACAGAGATATGAAATATCATCTTCCCTTCTCATCCCCTACTCTTGTATTCTTGTCCAGAGTACAAGCCTAGGGGAAGTCTTGCAGAGATTATTTTTTTGTCTTAGTTCAGCTCCCAAAGGGCATATTATTTTGAAACAACAATAGCTCAATGGATAATTAATTAGAGGCCATGACTCTGATCTCACTTATTTACATGTACAACCAGAACAATTCCTGAAAGTCTTTGTAGTCACAGTGATGAAAATTTGGTTTACATTGAAGGAAGATTTCTAAAATCTCAGGGCAACTTATTTTTAGGGAAATCAGGGAGACATTATTTCTAATCACTTGAATGAGATTTTCTCATTTCTCCCTGCTGAACAATATTGAAATTTAGTTCTACAACTACAGTAGCTTTTTAATTCAGTATGTGATATTATTATTTTAAGCAGCAGATAGGCCAGATAAAATTTGCCATTAGAGGATTGCACATGGAGTCACGTGTCCTCCTTTTCCAGTTATACATTTTATCAAGCCTTGAAGAAAATACAAGTACAAATGCATTAAACAATAGTGATAATAGCATAGCAGGATAAGTGCTTTCTTAACAATGTTTCAGCTACATGCTTGTTGTTTATATCTTCAGCATCTTGTGTTGCATCACACTGGCCTCCCATCACATTCAGCCAGTTTGCAGCAGGCTGCACTGCCATTTGTCCAACAGCAACAAGCTGAATTGTGCAACACAGCCATTGCCACGCACTGATGTCCCCTCCTTTTTCCGTCATCGCTTTTCTCATCCCACTTCAAAGGGCTCTAAATGAGTAACCCAAGGAGCTACTCAACATCAACATCATCAGCATCTTTCAAGCTGCCCTACAGTTTAGCAGACTTAACCCCCAAGTAGCCTCTTGGTTGCTGACCCTGCTCAGAGGTTAACAGTCTGTGTTTTGGGGACTGGAGACACTTCCCACTTTTGTAGATATGTTGTTAGCTCGTGATATATTTGTAGTTTCTGATTTTCCCTGCTGTTTATGCTGAACCTAGACAATTTTCTTTCTATCTTTTTACATTTAGGAGTGGATGAAAATAACAGGAAAAATTTGCAAGCAACAAGGTCGTGAGGGGTCGGTGTGCTGAGATTAAAGATTTAACTTCATGTGGATAAAGGCTGTGCAATAGACTTTTTTTAATGAGCTGTCAGTGATGAGATAAAACCAATGTCCTCATGCTATTTGCTTTTTTGAAAGAAAGAAAGCAGAGCCATTTCATTGTATTCATTCAAAGAAGTTAAATTTTGACAGAATTTTAAATGATGTCATCATGCTAAAGACTCCTGTCATGGGTGAGAGCTTTATCCATTTACTCCTCACTCCAGTAAAAACACCCTTACTTTTCTCTTGTTTGTTTTTGTAATTAAATCTTCCTGAAAAACTGGAAAAGAATTTCAGAAAATTGGTTATTCTTTTTGAAATAGTTTGCAGTAAGGATGACATCTGAGAATAGGCTTGATCTAAAATGTTTTGAACTAGAAATTCAAAGCTCTTTTTTTAGGGCCTTACTTCACATAGGATTTTTGTGCCTTCATTTTCCAAGGGGGTGAGGAGGAGTGGATCAAATAAAATTATTGAATAAAACAGTATTATTTACATCCCAAATGTTTTCACAGGGAGAAGATAAGATTTTACTTCATTTAATCCAAGCAGGTGCAATACATATCAGGGACGTAGCAGTTAAGGGGTAAGTTACAGATGCTGCTTTTGGCATTAGCAAATGTCTCACACAGTATTGAAGATATTGAGTCAATCATATTGAATTGATTATTCTTCACATTTTATAAGTATGGATGTCTTCCTCTGAGTGAATTTTTCTATGCTTAGAGCACAGCAAAATTTTCATAGAGCACTCAGCTATTTCAGCAATGCTTTAACATGAAAGCACCATTAATTCTGATTTGTGCAAACCAGGTTTGATGAGGATTGTGAAGTCACCACTTTCTTGATCTGTGATCTCTGTGTAAATCCATCTCAGTCAGCTCTAGCAAATGCATGAAGTTTGAAATCTACTTTTTCAGCCATTTTTCAGTGATAATTAAGGTGAAAGATTTATTTACTCAAACTACAAAATATTGTTGCTGATGTCTCACTAGGTCGGTGGGGATAATTTATTTTATTTTATAATGGAGATAGAAATTACAGCAATTTCAAGATAACAGTATAGAAACATCTTTCTTAGAACATATATGTGTCTAAACATGCTTCATACACTCCCACCATGCAAATAAATTACCATCTCTACCACTGACTGCAAAAACAGAAAGTGTCCAGTAATAACTAAAGGAAGTAAATTGCATTTATTCTAAGCAATGAAAATTTTTTAAAGAATTCATTCTTATTCTATAAATATGGTTTATCTTTAGTTTCTGTTGAAAAATTGGTTCTTACAGAGCTGTTAAAACAACAAAGATCTCATCAGCATTGCTTTTTAAATCATAAAACATTTCTCTTTTCTAAGCCATGAGCCACATGGATCTTTGGGGGAAAAACATCCACATTTTTTAAGTCATACTGGCTCAGAATTATGGCAACGGCAGTTTTCCTTCAGAAGTACTGGTTTCTGAGTCAATGCTTGTGGGAATATATTGTTTCAAAGTACTTCATGGGATATAATTTTCAAAGGGATATATGAAAACCATACACTTCCGATTAACATTAATGGGGAGTTGTGTGGCTGAACAGAGCTTTGAACATTCTGGTTAGAAGTTTATATCTTAGTGAGCTGCACATGGTTCCCCTGCTCTAAGCAGATGGTTTTTTATAGATTGCAGAAGAGCCTGCTGTGGATCAGCAGACACCATGTTGAATGCTCCTCTCAACTATATACTTCATAGGAAACTCCATCAGGAGAGAGGGACCTTTTCTCTATCAACTATCATATTTCATAATTTCAGCTCTTGAATTATACATAACAGCTATCTATCATAATATGAGAAACTTCCTCATGCAAAATCAAAATTTGCCTACTCACAATACTCACACCATGCCCTGCCAAGCAGCCCAAATTGTTATTGTGTTGCATTCTTATCAGACCCGCAAACCGCTGTGGAAAGCGCTCAGTTAACTGTACTCACAGTTTGCTCCTCTGTGAAAGATTTTACTCTTTGTCTGTGCTCCAGGTGATGCTTGACAATAAAGCATCACAAAATTGCAGCACACATCACTTGGAATTGGGAGTGGAATAATGGGAAGCCATGTAATGCCAAGTGGAAAGGGGCAATGTGATAAGACAGGATGGAAAATGATTGCATGAGTAAGTGTATGCAATGAATTCCCATTCACATGTGCTAGCCAGGAGCTGGAAGCTGTTAAGAGCAAGTTCTACACTACCTCGTATAACATGGCATATTAGAATTGATGACATTAGTTATCTATATTTGCCTGCTAGATATCTAAGCAAATGATCTTTTTGAAATATGAATTTATCAATCTTTCTTTTTCTCACTTCAGATAGCTAAAATGCAACACCATTTGAATGATTAGGATAACAAAGAGCACTAGAAGGGTTCCACGAGGCTTTTCAGCCCCCCCCCCCCAAAAAAAAAAAGAAAAAAAATTACATTAAATTAAATTTTTAAAAAATCAAGAGATCTCCTTTCTCCTCATATCTCTGCAGGTGTTCAAGGGCTCCAACTTATTTTTTTCCAGATATTAGTGTTGCCAACTTATTGTTTTTATAACAATAGCTTATGCCGAGCGTGGGAAACCAGGCTTTTGTGTTTTCACTGCCTGTGTCCTGATTCAGGACTTAGCACAGAGATCCAAGATGTGCAATAAACCTCTGGTATCACAATGACTGAACTACAAGCTCTGTAATACATGATAATGCATAACATGCAGATGAATTTAATACCTCATATATTTACTGATGGGGTGGGAAGAGATACAGGTTTAAAAGAAGAAAATGTTTCAAGAATAGAGTTTTCAGCTCTGACCATCTATTACTGGTCCACAAACTGATTGTCAACTTAAAGTGCAAGTAATAGAGCTGAATGCAGTTTACCTCCAACTCCAACACAAGATAGTTCTTCCAGTTCTCTGGAATCACAGAAAAGATGGATAGAATAACTTCACCATCTTGTGTTATTCTTTCTGGGAAATCAGTGAGAGTCTTGCATTAGAGCAATCTCCAAAGGGGGCATTTTTACAAATCATCCCAAGTGAACTGAATCGTTACTCTTGACCAGAATACCACTGAGGCTAAAAGGATTTAAAATTTGTATTTGTAGTGAAATCTTAGCCTGTATCTCATCATAAAAATGTTGCCTTTATTAATAAATCAATTCTATTAGTCACTTCTAGAAAAAACAAAAATTTCACTCACTTAGCAGTGCTGGTATTATGATTTTATGCAATGTATTAAACTGAAAATGTGTCATTGCATTAAGATTCTTTTATTTTATAATTTTAATCTTTCTTTTTAAGCATCAATGAAAATTATGACAACTGGATTACGCTTTTTAAAATGTTCTCATTTTTATAGGTCAGAAGACATTATTGGAAATAAAATTCCAACAAAACTTAAATTTTATAACATATTTTTCTCATAAATTGAAGAGAATTATCTTGAGTAAATAAGTAATGAGCACTTATTTAGTTCACAATATTTTTAATTACACCCTTTCTTAGAAATCAGATAACTTGAAAGACCACTGGAAAAGGAGCCCTCAGTTTCTAAAAAGTAGAAGGAATATGACACTGAAAAACCAAAATGGTTAATTTGATAGACAAAATTTGAATTTACATTTTTAATTCTTAACTCTTCCATAATCTAAGAGAAAAAAAAAACAAAACAGGAAATGGCCAGCTGGTGTTTTAAGTATTTGCAAATTGGAGAGCTTAAAACACCTTTTTAGCTTAAATTCATATGTATTCATAGTGTAATGAAGAATAGACTCTAACATGCAAGTCAAAAAGTAATCAGAATGCTCAGCTCTTTTCCACATTTGTTTGACCAGTTTGTTGTAGGTGTCACTGGTAGGCAAAGATGTGAGCTGGTACAAAGTCTTTCCTAGCTATTAATGAAGTATTTCTGTACATAACACCCTTTTAAAATAATATAAAATTAATATATGTTTATGAAGGTAGTTATTAATACAGACCAACATAATTTTTTTCCTTTCCTGAAGAAAGTCTCAGAAATCAGGCAATTATGATCCTAATGCAACAAGATAATCTGTTCCAGTCTTAAGTAGTTTGTTCAGTTCAGTTTATGGATAAATATCATAAGGTAAGGCAGTGCATATTTTTGAAACTCATTTCAAATGAAATGGACCTTGCCCTTCTGCCCTTTCACTGATATAAGTTAGCTTTCCAAATTAATTTTTTAGTTTTGGCACCTAGGAATGAACAGATTCCTTTGTGGTAGAGAGTATTTCTGATAAACAATGGAAAATCATGGACAAGAAGAGTATAATACCAAGTTCTGAATATGAAAAAGCAACTAGAGGTCTCAAGTCTGGAGAGGTTTACCTGATTATGTTGATTAAAACACATCTAACAAAACCACTGTCATTGATGTAGGCAGATCTTTGCTCCTTTGGGAGTATCTGACTTTCAGAAGAATATCATAACGAGTAAAAACTCCCAATTAATTCTTCTCTGTATATTCGTATAATAAACTCTCCTACAACTCTAATAGAACTTTCCTAATTATTTCCCAGAGCTACCCTATTGTTCCTTCTTCAGCCAAAACATCTTTGTTAACGGGGCATTTCCTGCATGCACATTATAAAAGATCAGACAAAATTATGTATCCTGCACAGAGTACTTGCCTGATTTGTTAGACTGAGCATGAATAAAGTTCAGTACAAACAAAGACTTTAAAATTGAAATAGCTAAGATGCCATTGGGAAACTCTTGGCCATCAGCAGAATAATTTTAGATGCCAAAAGTGTATCTATTCATCTTGCAACACACAAACATGCAGTTGGAGCAGTATGGAATATTTTCATTCTAATCTTTTAAATCAGATCAGACAGTTCAATGGTTGAGTGGTTTGTTCTCTGACTGGACAAGAGAAACTTATATTGTTTGCTGTGTGACTGTTTTCCTCAATTGACCCTGATAAGTCAGTGATCCAAAATCATATTTCCCATATGGGACCAAGCAATTTTCAGGTAAGTTATGCAGAATATATAAGTACACTCTACTCTCAGTCCCTGACTTTGTATTTATTTGTCTATGGGATTCAAAGCTGGAAAAAAAACCATTTTTTGTAATTATGATAAATCTGCCTCTTAGTATGATAACATTCAATAGCTATTTTTATGACTGCCATATAATTTGGACATGACTATCAACTTTACTTAATATATTTATGCATTGCATTAATATAGAAGAAATAGCAACTTCTAGCAGTGGCTTCACTTTAGTCAGTGAATTTGACTGACTCATTTAAGGCCCAAGCTCCAGCTGATCAGTGCACTGGCCAGTACATTTTGTAGTCATACATAAAAAGTAAATTATAGACAGACTCTATAAATATCACATCTATCATTCCAACCATTGGTGTCATCTTTGAGTTTTACCTGCAAATGTTGTAGCATGGTGGCCTAAAAAACTGCTTAAGGCAGAAGATACTTCATTACTGTTTTTATGAAAAGTTTCAATAAAAATATTGTGGCTTTCCGTTTAAACATCTCACGCAGAGCAGTGAAACCAAAGATAACTATGTTGAGTTCCCGGTGAGAGACAGGAAGATAAAAATCAACATTAAATAGAACTGGAAGAAAAGTGGTTTTATTGTTCAGACAGACACAAAATGTAAACAAATAGTTCAAATCCTGGAGGGCATATTGGATTGTAAAACATGGTTTTAATCGGCATTTTTTGGTAGTGATCAACACAGTGATCTTTTAACATACTTTTAATAGTGTTTCTTTTCACAACCATTAACCTCTGAGGGTTAAGAAATCACTTAATCAAATGCCAGTTTTGTGTTGTGGAAGACGATGGAGCTGAGGCAGACCCATAAAGATTTTACCTCCCGACCTTTAGAACAGTGATTTTATTGTCTCCGGCAAACCTTAAAGATATGCCTTGGCATTATAGAGTAGTTCAGATCTCTCCCATCCTAGAAAGCTGGTGCCTGGAGGTACACATTCCCTTGTTAACTAGTAAAAGTAGATTTTGTGCAATTGGTCATCTTTGCCTACAACAATCACATGACAAAGCCATATTTTTTTAAATGTCGGTACCATGGTGTTTAGAAAATAACAAAATTTTAGGGATTCTTTATGGCTCAGAAGTTAGGAGACAAAGTGTCACAGAAAACTTGTTCTATTTACTAACAAACTAATTACTTCCAGTTTCTGTTGGACACAGTTTAACTGGATTTCAGTGGAAGTGTAATCAGTGAATACGGCAGCTCTAACAGAATATTTCTTTGCAGGAATTACCAGATTTGGGGCCCTGAAGCTTGTTTGCATTAGAGATACTCATCTCTAGATTTAGATATGAAGTCTAATCTAACTTGTTTTTCCTTAGACCTTCCTACCCTGTGATCATGTTGGTTTGTAGCCTGTCCCCTTCAGATGCAGGGGATTTTTATACAGTAAAACAGCTTCATCAGAAAGAAGTGAAAAAATTACATCATGGTACAAACAAGTGCTTGCCATTTTGCATGGCTGTCAGGGAGACAGAGAACAGCTCAGTGTCTCTTTGAAACAGGTGAAGTAGAAGACATGCCTGGGTTCTTTATTTCAGAAGAAAACTGAGCAAAAATTACAGAAATTCTTTGCTTTTTAAGGTCTGCTAGAATATGGGTGGATAGCAGGTTATTGCTGATGCTAGTGAACTCAAGAATACAGGAACAATCTACACCAATAAGTTTTAGCATGCCTAGAAAATCTTCCCAGCATTAAAATGTTATCATTTGTGCATTCAACACTAAATTTTTCAGTGACACAAATCTGTCCTCTTCCTGTTAGCCCTTTCCCTGTAGAGCTCCCTTTGTTTGAAGTCAGAATACACCACAGGCAGCTCCCAGTAGGAAATGTGTACCACATCACCCTGTTTTGGAAGCTTATATAGCCTCCACTAGCAGAAATCCTGGTGATTCCATGTCTGCTGGTCTCACTGCTGTGCATCTCTCATTGTCTTTATTAGAACACATGTAGCTGTACTTACGGACAACAGCAGTGAGAGTGCTTTAAGTATATACATTTTAAGTTATCTGTGGCTTATTCACAGAATTTTGGTACCAGCTTTACATTCTAAGTGCATACAGTAGGGGTAAAATCTGTGGTGTTTTAGTAACCCTTTGGATCACAGAAATTTTACATTCTGGTTACGAAAATGACAGTGTTAGATATGCTTGAAATTATGGATATTTCTTTCTTTGACTGAAGATAGAACAAATAAACACTTCCACATGGATCTTGAGCCTTTTCATGTTTAAACAAGTCAACCTGAATTCTTTTAATATACAACATTGATATTTTCTACTGAAAAAAGTCAAGAAACCAGATAGAAAAGAATTCTGCAGCAATTTTTTACAGATTTTTTTTTTCATTGAGAAGCTCTAAATAGACCTACATAATCAGAAAATATCTGCTATTGTAAGTCCTCTCTAGAGATAGTCTATTCAAATGTTTTGCTCAGAATAAGATCACCTAGACCAGGTTCCTCAGGCCATGTCGAGCCAGGTTCTAAATAACTGAAGATGGAGGCGCCAGAACCTTTCTCAGCAATCTGTCTAGTGGTTGATCATGTGTACAGTAAAAAATATTGGGTTTTTTTCCTGTTTAAATGGGAATTTTTGTATTTTAATTTGCTCCAACTGCCTCTTTATCTTTCATTGGTACTACTGGAAAGAATATTTTTCTATCTTTTTTACCACCCTACACTGATTGCACATGCAGAGATCAGATCCATCAAAGTCTTCCCTCCCCCAGTCTAAACTCCCAATGTATCTTCATCTGTCAGGTGCTCCATCTTGTATGTCCATCTCACTTTAGCACTGCAGAGCCAGAATTGGACCCAGGATTCCAGACATCTTTTAGCAGTGCACAGTAAAGGGGAAGGATCACTTCATTTGCTGGTGAAGATCTTAGTGCAGCCCACTGTGCTCTTGACTGCCTTTGCAGCAAGGATGCATTGTTAGCTCACAGTCAACCTGTTGCCCTCTAGAACCCTGAGGGCTTTTTCTGCAAAGCTGCTTTCCAACCTGCCTGTGCCCAGATTGCTTCATATCAGGTTATTTTTGTGCAGCTGCAGACTTTGCATTTCCCACTGCTGAATTTCATTATATTCCTGCTGGTCCATTTCTCCAGCATGTTTGAGATTCCTCTGAGGTGCAGAGCTGCCCTCCTATGCACTGACGACTTGCCCCCTTTGATATAAGCTATGATTGTTCTGAGGGTACGTATCAAGCAATCTGCAGATACTGCAAGCAGCCACTCCCTCTCTTGGGAGTCTAGTTTTATATTGTGTTTAGCTACCAGGGGCCACAGGCAACACAGCTGGGTCATAACAGCAAATGTGTCATAAAATATAGGTGGGCAGCTCTTAATCACCTTTGTCACTTCCCTGTTTAATGTTCCTCAAGAGATTAGCATTAGAGATTTGCCCCTGCACATGTTCACAATGTTCCAGTGCTGACAGTCTGAGATTGCAGACTCAGCACCAGGGCTTGATCAGTATCTACACACTACGTGCTCCTCTTCCACATCCCTTGTAGGACTTGATCCAACATAGTCTTCCAGAGGGGACTTGATAATGATACCATTACTCCTATTTGTATCAGCATGTCAGAAGAAGACAGCAATGTTACCAGTCTTGCTTATGTAAAAACTGAATGGATGGGCCAGTCGTGTCTGAGAGATGGTCTGGCAGACTGCATCCACATTACCCCTAAGGCATCAAGTCCATCTCAAGTTGAGTGTTCAGTCTCACCTTTTATTCAGAAACAAGTTTTCAAAAGTCAATGAACTGGACACAAAAAACCAAACCAAACCAAAACAAAACAGTGATTTCCTGTTTGCAAAGCAAATGAGATTGTGAAAGTCACTCTGGGCACAACAGAAGTTTCTAAACCCAGGCTGATTAGGAAGGTTTTTAAGTATTGCGCAGGACAGGTACAGCATGAATTCTGGTTGTAGCTATAGAAACAGGACTAATCTGCTCAGGAAGTTTCAGACTGTAGAGGATCTGACTCTCTAGTGCAAGGTTCTCTATGACAGAGGAAAATGATTCCTTATATTGCTTAATTGTAAATGTGATGGAGGAATGTGGGTTTCTAAGTCAGAAGAAAGAGTCATCACAGAAAAACCTCTGGCTGTGGAATCAGAAGAACAGTGGAAAAAAAATAGCCAAAATAACCAGCTCAGGTTTTGTATTGAACCTGGTGATTTTCTTAGTTTTTTCTAATAGCCTTGCAACCAAAATTTCTGAAAACTATACTAGAATCAAGTTAGCATAACAGGAGGGAAGAACTAAATGCTGAAAATTATTATCAGCAGACATAGGGAAAAAGAAAAAAGACTAAAGAGACAATGGCCATTGACATGGAAAGTAGATTCACACATATAACTTATATATGGGTTTTAGGTTGATTTTTATATCCCAAATTCATACTTATGACCCAGAAAAGAAAAAAAAGGGATAATAGATCTTAGGAGGTTTATGTCTGGAACACCTGAAGTACCTACATGAAGGCAATGAGTAAACCTAGAAATCCACTGAAGTTGTTAAAGAAATTATGTAATCACTATTTACAGGTCAACCATCTGAGGAAAAAAAAAAAAAAAAAAAAAAAAAAAAAAAGTGGTGCATGGCAAAAGATGATGAAATGAAAATATAGCAGAATTAAAGTGCCACTCTCCCATGCTACAAAGACCATGCAATTCCTTTTACTCAGAAAAAAGAGGGGTCCAAAGGTCAGCTGGTGTTCAACCTGAACACTAATGATATTACTGCTCATGCCATGGGGTCTGATGACTGGGAATGTGGCCAGAGCATCTTAGCTAGCAAAATATCTCAATTAGCTGCAAACTCTTTGCCAAGTTTCTCAGACACATATTATGGCTCTCCTATCTCATTCAGTCAAATACATTTTGGAATTCAACAAATGGGACTAGACAGAGCCAACTGGAGGCAAGCAATCATGGTAGGAGGAAAAAGAGTTTTTCCTCTACAAAGACTTCCACAAGGTACTGATCACAAGTATACGATTTAAATTTAGAAAATTTTTAAAGGCTCCTACATTTTGCTTTATTGTAGGCCAAATCCCTTCCAATCGTTGCATCTCTTTGATGCTTCTAACTTTAACTTTTACCCTGAAGCTTGATGGTTCAGATCCTGGGTCTGCTTGGTTCTTTCCACATTATGCCAAGTAAATCTGAACTTGATTCTTTTATCTTGTATCTCACACATATAGTTTCTTTCATACTCATTTTTTTTCCTCTCTAGGTCTGATTCAAGTATCTGTCTGATGGTGTCTTCACAAAACATTTTGAATTTACTAAAACAGCATACTTTGACAAAACAAAAAATCTTCCAGGTCTAATAAAATTATTTTCATACATGTACTTACATGTACATACATGGATATATTTCTACTATGCCCTGAATAACCAATATTTATCTTTATATATTTTCTCAGATCAGCTTTATAATTATCTTGCATTAATTTATCATAGGCTGTACGTTTCAAATTTTCCCACAGATTATATAAAAGGAGTGTCAAAAGTCTTACTAAAGTCATCTCATATTTTTAAATTCTTCATCTGATGGTTCAAACCCTAAAAAAAGAAGGATTTAAAACTAATCTAACATAATTTGGTCGTGAGAAATTTAAGCTGGTTGTTTTCCCTCATTTTCAAGCATGTAGAAATTGATTGTTTAATGTCATGTTTAGTATGTTCCAAGGTACTATCATTCATCTGACTAATGTGCTGCATCTTTATCCTTTTTTTAGCCTACAAGATCTAAATTTGCTTTCTTCAGCCCCCTTGACTGCCAATTGAATTGAAATTCAATCTTCATTCCCAGCCTTCTTGAAGGATTTTGGATCATTAAGCTGTGTCTTCAAAAAGTGATGTTTTTCATGCAAAGCCCTACTGCATAGCCATAGTCCTCATGTTGGGAAGATGGCTTGCCTGGCCTTTGGGTAGATGGTAAAAAAAGAGATGTCTACTGATGTAGTTTTGCTTATTTATTTAAAGGGGACCCTAGGACCAGTTACACTTATTTATTTTGAAACTGAAGACAAAGTACCATAGAGGCCACCTGTAGACTGGCCTTCAACTCAGCATCGCCTTCTATATATATATATATATATATATATATATATATATATATATATATATATATGTATATGTATAACCTCAGTTGAGATTTTTTAGATTTTTTTTTGTTTTTTGTTTTTTATTTTTCCAGACAAAGAAGTTTCAAATTGATTTTGGTATTCAACATAGCAGGTAAGTCTTTATGTCTCTGTGCCAAGTCCTATCTTGAATAATAATTTTTTGTGAAGATGTGGAGGCTTATATTTCAAGATTTTTCTCAATTTGGAGACAATTTGTAGATTTGTGTCTGTGTGTCTATGTGTGTCTGTGTGTCTGTCTTTCATTTAAAGGAACCTCCATGACAGTCTCTATCCATTAATTTAATTTAAGTGCACTAACTTTTATATCTGAGGATATTTCATACAAGTCCTTGACAATTTATGAGCTGTACTGTACCTAGCAAGCAACAAACACTTTGCTAGCTCCCCTGTCTTTTCTTCCCCATCATTACAATTTTTGCCTTTCTCTGTGTACCTGTGGCTGCAGTGGATTTCTCTGGGATCCAGCTGGCACTGACTCTATCAGACATAGGGGAAGTTTCTAGAAGCTTCTCACAGAATCTCACACAGGTGAATGTGAAATGAACACACACACTCACACACACATAGCTTTCCACTGGTGTGTGTCAAGTATCGCTTATAGTGGAATTTTCTCCCTCTAGCAGGGATTTCTCCCAAAATTGTTGGGGCTGTGTTTGAAGTTGAACTCATTTTTGTGGGGTTTTGTTTGTTTGTTGGGTTTGGGGGGGTTTGTTTTATTTTGTTTTGTTGTTTTTGGGATTTATTTTTGGCAGAAGTACACCTTCTACATAGGCTAGAACCTGCTGACTGGTTACAAAAGTGCAGAGAAGCTTTTTTGAAGTAGAGATAAAAGAAAACTGTGATGCTATGATATCAAGGTCTGCATTCCATTGTCATCTGGACCCTCACCTCAATTTGCTACAGAAATGCAAGGCTTTTTATATGTGGAGTTTGAGTTTGGTAGGTCGGGGTTTTATGACAAGGCAGACATGTGACTGGAACTGCAATACTTTTTGAAAACTAGCTTCTACTTGGAGCTCGTATATGGCCCTAAAAGCACATTATTTGCTTTTCAGAAGGCTTATCTGTAGACCAAAAATACTATTATTCTAAACAGTACTGCTTGTTACCAGATAGAGTCAAGAAAACATACACAGTAACCAGAGTTCATAAAGTCTAAACCAGGTAAATATGTAAAAGGTGAGCAGTGTCTTGACATGTCTCAGCTTCAGAGTGCTTTTTTTCACTGTTTTAATTGGGCTGTTATAAGTACATATAATGGACTCATGAGTTTATTTAGTCCCAAAGTGTATAGAGAGATGAAAAAATTCTGAAAGCTTTGTAATACAAAATGCACATTACTGTTTCGAGCCAGCATGCATTATAAGACCTTTTAAAATACTTTGCAATTGTTTTATGTCTTTCCATTCCCAGGCTATGCCATCAATTAAGTTTATGTAAGTAAATGAAATTATGTTGGTGCTGAAGTAGTAAGGAGTGTATTTGAATCCAAGCCTTTTCTTGGCTTTTGAAGCTGTTTGTGTACAAAACTGTTCCTTCATGTGTGTATGGCTGCAGAGTTGACTGACTCCACACCTGTGCAAACAGGTGATATTATGTGTGGGGATTATCTAGTGAATGTTTGAGTGCCAGATCTCCCACTTCTGCCCTGGCAGCGCTGAAGAGCCAGTCAAGTGTGGGTGCAAGTGTTTGCAGAGCTGGATGTGGGAAGGTAAGATTGTTAGTGCAACCTCACAAGTACATAAAGGAACAGGCAGGTGGAATATCTGGTCTGTGAGGCTGAGTGACAATGGCTGCACTGGCATGAGCATCTCAGCTCATAGCAGAACTCTTAAACACACACTGATTTATTGTGTATCTACACCTAAAATTACCTCATCCATGCCAAATTTGAGCTCTGGGAAGTCACAGTCTAAGTCCCTGGAAGGCTGGGCAGTGAGCAGGAGCAGTTTTCCATGTCTGCCCTCAGTGCACCCTCGGCATGAACAAGATTCATGGCATAAAATACACGTAGGAAAAAACAAACAAACAAAGAAAAACCCCCCCCCCCCCCCCCCCCCCCCCCCCCCATAAAATAACAAAAAAGAGCCCACCTCCCTGACATGTTTTATTTCAGCTGTTTACCCACCTCACACACTCTCATAAGTTCCCAGACTTGCTTCCAGAAAGTTTCCAGAGTTTATCTTTTTTTGCTTTACCCTCTCTCTTCAGTGTTTAGTGATTTTTCTCTCATTTAGCTGCTTTGAACCAATTTTAACAGAGAGAGCAATTGTAAAAAAGTAATTTTTTCCAATGGAAAAAAAAACCCTGCAGGTGAGAGGCAGCTACTGGGCAGAGCTTTCTTTCAAAACTCTATTTAGTAATGAGGATTGAGTTAATAGTAAGCTGTGGCTTCAGCATAGGCACCTTTAAAGTGGAAGTGTTGACAAGTGTTTAAGCTGGGACATGTTGAAATGTATTGTCATACTCAGTATGCACTGTCCGAAGAATGTTTCCAAAAAGACTTAATCAGTTTAAGATGAAGTGAATAGTAAGTTGAAATACCATGATTCCCTGATTGAGAAAAAAGAGACTATTGCAGAAACTCACTTTGCTTGACCATGGTGAGATTTGGAGGTGTAGGTCACATGCTTGAAGAACAGGCAACAACAGTTCTAATAAAAGTTTCTGTGTTTGGAAAGCAATCTAGGAAAAAAAAGTTACTAAATGGAAAGCACAATAAGATACAATTATATCACTTGTCTTAAGCCTATTCAAGCTTCTGAAAATGTCTAACATATTGGAAGACTGCTTGGAAAACATCATCTACCACAACACTGTCAGTGTGCATTGCTGCTTTATCTCATTTGCACTGACAGCTTCTTGTTGGCCTCTTCTGACTGGGGTCACTGCCATTCACCCCTTTCTTTGGGAGGAAATGTCTCCTTGCACAGTGTTGATGGGATGGTTAAGGACCCCTTAGATCTACTGTATTCAGAAAAAATCCTTTTCTTCATTTTCCCACTTACTCCCATTTTTTTCTTTATGTTTGAGCACTCTGCACTTTCTACACTAATTCCCATCTTCCTTGCTGAAGCCCAGCATGCCACAAAGTATGACATCAAATAGTAGGCAAGCCCAGCCTACAGCATTTCTTAACCTGGGGGCTGGAAAACAGATATCTTTCTTGGAGCAGTGGGCATATGAGTAAACAGCTTTCTGAGGAGATGGGAAGGGTCATTGCATGTGATGGAGGGCAGCTAGATGTACTGTGACTCCCAGCTAGTGTTAAGGTGTTTTTAATCAAAAAATATCTTTTCATTTAAAGTTATTTTCTGAGTGATTTCTCACATGCAAATAATTCACTTAAGTGCAAACACATCCCAACTCTTGCAATTTCTCCATATTGTTTAAGCAAATTACTTTAATGAAGCTCTTATCAGTGTTATGATTCCATTTTTTTTCCACTTAAAATTCATATTAATTAGATTGCTGGAATAATTTGTTCCAGGCATAAAATTCAGGGTCTGCAAATAATTGACTCAAAAGTTATCTAGTTACCTATACATATTAAATAAGTAGGAGAGAAAATATATTTGTATATATTTATTAAAAAAAGTCAAGCACTTTATTGAATGAATGTACAATTTGGTCACAGATTTTCTAAACCTGCATCTATGTGAATTTTCAGCAAATACATTTTTAACTTCTTATGTTGAATGCCATGTATCATGCATATCTGAAGAATGTTGATTTTCTAAGGCTTGTATTTTCCTGTTGACTCTAAATCTGGCATTCACTGAACTCAAAGGGCTTTCTGCCAAACCTCATACAATTTGGTGACACCACCAGACAGGATAAATCCCATAACTGTACAGTCTCCTTCCCTCTTCTCTTTTTTTATAGGAATCTGTAACAAGAAATGGCAACATTCTTTTTGTTTGAGCCAGTTTTAACACTTGAATTTTAAGTAACTAATATTGCTGGAATTTTTGTTTGGTTTCAAACTGATGATCCTCTTTATTATTCCTTTGCTTCCTAACTCATAAAGAATGAAACACGTGTATTTACGAGACAATTTCTTAGAATAAATTAAGGAGTGGCTTCCAAAAGTTATGAGCAGCTCTTATTTCTTGTCTAGACATATTTCTAAATTGGAAAAGTGAAAAAGAATGTTTATTGTTTTTATAGTATGACAATGATTTGATTAATGTTGTATTAAAAAAGCAAACAAAACAGAAACCCACCTACTTTGAGGAAGGCAAAGTTGTGTTCTGCAACACAAGGTTTTATCTCTCATTGCAGCAATCTGATATTTATGTGAGGTTCACACTCTGCTGACTGATCCTGTCAGAGATCTGTCCTGGTGAAACTAACCAGAAGGGAGTGGTCAATATTTTTGTCAATACATACACAAAAAAGGTTTCTGTCTGAAGTTTAACAATCTTCTTTGCATGAAATTATTTTATTGGAGAAAATTTGATATCCAGATTTCTCCTGAAAAATTTTTCCATGTGCATCGACTCTCAATAAATTTATTTCCATTGTCTTTCTTCACATACAGAAAGGAGTTCAGTTCAGGCTGTTTTCCTGGACATGGTGTTTCGCTTCAACTGATACTTTAAAAACCAAACAAGAAAAATACGGTGAGACATGATGAGAAAATCTCCAAAGATTTAGAACATGGGTTCCAAAAACATGGTCCAGATGCAAATTGTCACAGACATATAGACCTTAATGGAATTGTTCTGATACATGCCAGCTGAAGGTCTAACCCAGAATGTTCATGGGAAGACTTGAATGTGTGAAACTGGGCGTCCAATCAAGAATAAATTAACTTTCTTGGACAAACCAGATCACATTCATTTGGAAAGGAACCCCACTAGTTGGCATTGATTTTACAACCATTTTTTAAGCACCTTTAATAGTGCCTGATTCAAACCCAATGAAGTCAGTGGAACAGCTCCCTTTAATGGGTCTGGAATCAGACACATCATGAAAACTGTTTCACCATATGTTTCAATGACATTTAAGCTCACTTGTCTTATTTGAAGAATTCTTTATTCAGTTACTCACAGCTTGAGATTCTCAGTTCTTTGGACATTTTTGGTTGATTTTGTTTTTGTTTGGACAAAGCTGGAATGGGAAGAACTCAGGAAACCTTTTAGGCTAGGAAAAATAATAAGCATTCTGGGGTTGGCTTAAGGTATTGAGAATTTTTTTTTAATGCTAATTTAATTCTGACTGCTTGAACTTTGATACAAAAGAGAGTATTACTGGTTTGCCAGAGATGGAGAAAGTTTCAAAAATTCTTTTTCCAAATTTATTTTGTTTTTAAAGGAGGAACAAAACACAAAACTACATTTTGAAAGATCATGAAAGATCATGTTAGATCGTTTTTGGTGCTCATGGCAGCTTTACTGATGAGACATATTTATTACAGGATGATTGTCCTTCAAAACTGTAATAATGCACCACCAGAAATATGGCTGTCATTGCTCTCAATACTCTTACTATAACACTGACAGCAATTTGGCCTCCAACAAGAGAAGTATGATCTTGTAGGGAAGAAGACATATCTGTGCATAAACCTTCATAGAATTGTCCCATCTTTAGGAGCTTAAAATCTCCTGTAAACATCTAAAAAGAAAAACTGGCTATTACTAGAAAGAGCAAATACGAATGGAAAATAAGAAAAATATGTGTACAAAATTCATGTCTGGAATTCGTTTTTCTGAGTTACGAGGCACTAGTTAGTCTAAAACTAAAAATAAAGACAAGCTGAAAAGAATCCTAATAGTGTGGTTTCTTTTGAACTGCAAATTGACACAGACATTTTATGGGGAAAAAAAAAAAAAGAGGCAAGTCATCTACCAGTGTGAAACAGTGAATGTATGCTGCAAGGGATATGAATTTCCTTATAGCAGTGATAACTTCCATATTCAGCAGAGGTGGATTTAAAATGCAGTTGAGTCATGCTAGATTTTGCTGTCAAATCATTGCAATTTCAAAGGCATGACCAAGGAGTTATGCACATGGAATATCTTACTCTGAAATGAGGAACAGGGACTGTGGTAATAAAAATATTTACATCTACATATACTTCCTTAAAAAAATACCCAGACAAGCTTCCCCTTGCTGCAACCCCCATCACCTATTACAACAGCCAGAATAATGACAAAAAAAATTTAAAAAACAACATGGTTAAAGAAAATTTTGCACCTATTGGCTAGTGTCCTAGTGTTCCAGGGTTTTATATTTCCTTATAAAAAATAAATATTTAAAGACAAATTTTTGAAAAAATGTTTGCTGTGTGTTATCACCCTAGATTTCTGGACTGAGCAGAAGAGCATAGACTTTTGAATAACTGCTCTTTATTCAATTAATTTTATCTGCCAAGGAACCTTCATGGTTCTTCACAAAATTATTTAAGCATCATGGCATAGTCCCATTGAAGGAACTATTTGCATCTGAACACAAAATTTTAATTGCCATAATTTATGTTAATATAAGTGTGATGGGATTTTTGAAATTATAATGGCCATTCACAATCCCTTAGATACCTTCTCCCTCCATAGTCAGCAGTAGCATTAGCACAACACCTCCCTGAGGCAGCTGGATTCCTGTTTTCCTTTTCATCATGTTCACCTGAACTGCATTTTCAAAAGCCCTATGAAATGTTTCAGGAAAAATCAAACCGTTTAAAAAACAGCTCTTTGCTAACCTAACTCCATTGGCTAAAATGGGTTAGGAAGTCACTGCAAATGGAAAGGTGACAAGTTCTAGCAGTGGGGGCCCATGACCATTAGGGCTGGTAAATCTCAGCCCTTTGTTGAAACCAGCAGAACGTGGATATAGCCTTTCACCAAACACAGCCAAAGGTGTCCTCCAGAAAGAAATTAAATTCAAGTGTACTTAAATCCTGTGGGAAAGCACATACAGGGAGAAGTTGGTAGATACTAGTTTATTGGCTTGTTCTCTTTTGTGCTGCAGTTAGAAGTCATCTTGATATGATACAGCCCAGCATAAGCACATATGGAATGAAATGTGACATGCCATAAACAAAGTATTTTAAATGAAACTTTTTATAGCCTTAAGAAATAGAAGAAACAGTCACACGCTGCTCATTAGCTTGTAAAAGTAGACACAATGGCTTGTTTTGTAGGAATTTTCAATTCATGCCCATAAATCAAGAAACAACGTAAGCAGTTCTGATTCTAGCTTGTGGGAAAATGTTTAATTGCTAATTTATTTGATTTGTTGCTCTGAAATGTATTCTTATACGATATATTCTTACATCTTGTGTCTGCAAAGAGTAGAGAGATGTTTCTTAAAAGTGTTTTTTTAGAATGACTTGGTATCGGTCCAGTACTCTGATGTCACTGGACTAGAAACAGGACTCTCTCTGGATTTATTAGAAGGGGAAAGACTCTTTTTAGTTTTCTCTGTTTTATTGCATCTTTCTTGACATTAAATTTCGGTACTAAGTACAGTCTATTCCAGATGTAAAGTTTTTCTTTTAAGTACTATGCCAGTTACTGACACATAATGTCATATAAATTATTGCAAACTATTAGATAAAACGTGCTAATAAAATCAGGCCTATTAAACACTTGCAATTTGATTTCTCTTTTTAAACCAGCACATTAAAATTATGAAATGCAATATATTTATTATATGTACCCTATGTTTGCGTAGTAAAAAATAACAAAACATAAACTTAACTCTCCTTATTACTGATTGTCAAATAAATTTTCTGATAGAAAGACTTCAGCAGCTTCTGTAAGGCTTCATTGCAAGATTATATGCTTTGTCTGTAGTACAGTTTCAAGACAAAGGACAGATGCCATAGATCTCTTACCAAAATAACTTCTTCTTTCCCTAAAATAGCTCATTTTTATCTGTAAGCTGTAAAACTCCAAGTCAAACTTGTAAGCTACATCCCTGACTTCAGCTCCTCAAAACAAGCATTTTTTATCTTATTCTGTTAGATAATGTTAACTTGCCATAAGGTTATCCACCATCATAGTGCTCTTGGAGATTATTTTTACACATTTTGGAGAATGTAACCTTATTTCCTCTCTTCTGTACTTAAAAGCTAAAATGCCCACATTAGTTAATTTACAAATATTTAGACTAATTGCTCAAATATAATATGAGGCTAATTATCCTTATTCACTTGTAGTAGCAATCATAAAACCTTGTGCTCAAATAAACCTTTATATACTCATTTAATTCTTCTGTTCAAGAAGAAATACATTTATGCTTGTTGAAGAAATAAATAAATAAATAAATAAATTTTAAATTAAGTCTCTCCAAAACATAGATTTTTGGATCTGTAAAACTGTTATTTCAAGAATTATCAGTATAAGCAATAAATTATACATTTAACATCAGACAAAAAAAATCACATGGGATCTCAGACCTTAGAGAAAGAAATGTACTTCAGTCATTTAAACTATATATGGAAAGTTTTGGCTTATACACAGAAGAGTTTGGAGTAGTTTTTTGAAATTTTTGAAGTAACTATTTTGAATGTTAATGCACAAAATATGTGTATACCTTTGAGTAAACACCTTACAGTAAGTTCTGAGCACTTCTCTAAAGCCAAGAATTAGATTGAGGTGAATGCCAGGAAATTTAAAATAAAATAAAAAAGAAAAAAAAAACATGTTGATCATCATAGCATAAATCATCATGAAGTAAGTAATCTATTTGATAGCACTTTAAAAATTTTGAAATCTCTCTTGATTGATAGTAAGCAGGCAGTGCAGTTGCTCCATCATGTGTGGTTATATTGGCAGATCTAATTCTGAGCAATGTGTCATAATCAGGGTACTGTAGTCTTCATGATTCTTTCAAGGCAACAAGAGAATGAATTTATAGTTTAAGTGTGCTCAAAGACTTTGATTGAGAGGTCTCTGAAGAATGTGAAGAGAATTAATTTCTCTGCTGATTTTTTTTCTAGTTTAGGCAGTGAATTTGAGCTCATATAATAACATTTCTACAGCTACTGGGGTAAAAGGCATTGCAGGTAAAGGAAAGACAACAAAGACTGGCAAGAGATGTGATAACCTTTAGTTTGATCAGATTAGGAATATCTGGGAGCATCTGGATGAATCACTATTTCACAATTTCCCAAACTCTTGCACAACAGTAGATAAGACATTAGCAGGTAGGAATATTTAGGAGAAAAGCAATTGCTCCTTTTCTAATGTACTGTAAGTTTGAAAAAAGCTATAAGTCCTATGTTTTCTCAGAAAAGATTTTTACAATAAACATAATAAAGGAATTTGTGGTTTAGGATAATCAAGGAAAGAGTAGACCTATCAAATGAAAAAGATATTGGCTTATTTAATACAATAAAATGAAGGTTAAAATGGGACATGATTCTTCCACATAAAATATTTACAGCTCAATAGTAGAGAGGGAAAAACAATGCTGCAGAGGAATAAATAGGAGAAAACTGACCATTAATAGATTAAAGCTGAAAACTGGAAGTCTGTTTCTTGCTTTCTTTCTAAGAGCCCAAAGAAATGTACAAGTAAGGGTAAAAAACAAGTAGTTCAAGGGAGAAAAATTTTCATACATTTTATTTAAATTTAAGATGTACATTTTTGTATTGAGGAAGACTGATTCATTATATTGAATATTGTGGAAAAAAACTGGGGGAATACAATCAGGAAAGTATATTTTGATTCCTTTTGCATTTGAAGTTAAATTACTCCATACAAAAATAATTGCTTCATGGTCAAATGTTTCATAGGCAGTGCATAATTGCATTTAATTTCACACTGGACACATTGCTTCATATGGTTAGAATAAAATTATATTCTTTCACAAATTTCCTCCCTGGAAGGGTGGTAAGAACTCCACTCTACCATTTGGCTTACTGAGACTGAGCAGTTTTAACCAGGAGAGAAGAGGTTTTCTCATTTAAGTTCTTGTTTTTGCGTGGAGCTACATAAACATGTATGACTCATCATTTCAGGGAAGAAGACAAAAAATAAAAGGGAGAAATGAACTTACTATGTTCACTATCTAATGAACTATCACTACGTAATGAACTTGCTATGAACCAGCAACTGTGACATTAAACATTTTGGATTTGAAGTAACCACAGGCCTTCCACAGATTCCAATGGAAACCTTATAGTCAGAAATGTGTTAATGAGCAGTATGTATGCTAGCAAAATGTTTTAAAACCAAGAAATAAGGAGAAAAAGGTATTTTATTTGTATGCATTCCCCCATTTTCTCTCTCATAACCAGGAAACAAGCACCTGTATGTTTCCTTCAGAGCACTACAGCACAAACTTTTTCTCTAAAATAAACCCAAGTGAGGCTGGACCTTTTTCATGTGGTTTAAAGCAGAGGACTCAATATCAGATATCTTCTACCCCTTTTCTTCATGTTTAATTAAATTCTGTGCTTCTCTTAGCTCTCTTTAGGATGGAAAAGAGAAAATATTACAGCATCTTACTAATGAAAAGTCAGGAATTACAGTGCTCTTTCTCCCTGCCAAGATAGGGGGACATGGGGGAAGCTTCTAGAAAGTTCTCACAGAATCCACCCCTGGTAGCCCCTCCTGCTACCAAATCTTGGCCATACAAACCCAACACACAACCCCCTGCAGCACTACAGGCTGGGGGCAGAGTGGCTGGGAAGCTGCCCAGCAGAAAAAGACCTGGGTGTGCTGGTCAGGAGCTGGTGACCATGAGCCAGCTGGGCCCAGGTGGCCCAGGAGCATCCTGGCTTGTATCAGACACAGTGGAGCCAGCAGGAGCAGCACAGTGAATCATTGCCCTGTATCTGGCACTGGTGAGGCTGCACCTCTAGTCCTGTGTCCAGTTTTGGGTCCCTCACTACAAGGAAGACATTGAGGGGCTGGAGTGTGTTCAGAGGAACTGGGGAAGGGTCTGGAGCACAAGTATTGTGAGGAGTGACTGAGGGAGCTGGGGGTGTTTAGCCTGGAGGGGAGGAGGCTCGGGGGGAACCTTATCACTCTCTACAACTGCCAAAAGGAGGTTGTAATGAGGTGGGGGTCATTCTCTTCTCCCAACTAATAATCAATATGATAAGGGGGAATGGCCTCAAGTTGTACCAGGGGAGGTTTAGATTGGATATTGGAAAAAAGCCCAGAAAGGGCTGCAAGGATTGGAACAGGCTGCCCAGGGAAGTGGCTAAATCCCCATTGCTGAAAGTGGTGCAGATGTTGTGCTTAGGGACATGGTTTAGTGATGGGATTGGCAGTGATGGACAGTTGAACTCAATGATCTTAGAGATTTTTTCCAGCCTAAATGGTTCTATGATTTTCATCTATTCCCAATGTTGTATGAAAATCATTTACCCATTGGTCCTAGAGTGGCTTATTGTCTGTGTAATACATATTGACTAAAAATGTATTAGACCCCTTGGATTTTCATAGTTTCTATTACGTGTTGCTGATCTTACGAAAACTGGTGTAATTAAGACTTTTCACTCATGTATGTAAAAACTTGATAAAATGCTGAACACAAAAAGAAATCTGAGGAAGATAAAAGGAAAATGTTTCATCTTCATATGAATAGAAGGCATAGGTCATTAAAAGCACATAAGCTTAATATTATAAAAACACTGAACACACTCAGGTGAAAGGATTTAATTAGGATGGACAATCAGTTCCCATGTAATTTGGACTTGTATGTAATGATTTCTCTTTATTGTTTAACATTTGAACTGAGTATGGAGGGTAATGAGAGTTAATAGTCAAACCCTTTTCTTTTTCTCCCTGCTGTTTAGGGACTTTTTGAAATTCACCACATGAATTTTTGAAAATTGGCAGTACCAGCTAGTAAAAACAAAATACAACAGACAGCAGAGGTGAAAGGAACTTCCACGATTCTCCAAAGACACTGTTGTCTTCTTGAGAAAGACATGGGAAACAGTTTGGTAAAAAGAGGCAGCAAGCCTCATCCTAACCCAGCTTTTGCTTTGATCATCTTCTCCATAGCACTGGTGCTCCAGAATATTTCCTTAGCTAGGACTCCTGAAAATCTTTTTGGAACATGAGGCTTGCAGAATGCAGTATATTTTGTGCTTCACCCTCCCTCTCCCCTCACCTTTCACAAGTGAAAAAGTTCCACTTGAGAAAACATATTCCCCTCTTGTCTTCTTTTTGGGAACTACTTAAAAGAGAAAGCTCAAGTAGCCAATGAAGTAACAAAAGCATTTTTGGTGTACTGGCTCTTTGAGAGGTTTATAAATCTGATTTTTTCAAAAGAAGCATTCCTTTAAGAAATAGAAAAAACTTCCTTTAAAGTTCATTCTCTTAAAGAAGCTATTTGTCACCCTCTCAAGTCTAGTTAAAACATTTTCCAAAACTGTTTAATAACAAACATGACTTTTTTCTTAAGCATCAAAAGTATGTACTGCTAGCATATTCTCTGAAGCCAATAAATACCAGCTGATCAGCCTTGAATCCTTTTAGGAAGTTTAAAACAGCTGTGCTGCAAAATGAAGTGAGAAAAGCAGCAGGAACAGGCTTTGGCAAGCCTGGATTTGTTCATAATGAAACAAAGGTTCTAAATTATTTCAGTGCTGGTAACCTGAAAGCTGTAACTCTAGCTATTCTCTTCTGTGAGTGAATAGCATGCATGAATGACCCAGCAGACAAATTAATTCAGCTGCAATTGGGACACACAAAAAAAGTGATGCCTTTATAAAATTTATTTATTAAATAAGTGTTCCTTATTTACCTGGAAGACTTAAAATCTGTCAGTTAGATCCTCCTGAACCATTTGCAGAGTCAGAAAAGTAAAGGAAATTAACTCCTGAAAGATGAAGTGTGCTTATTTAATTAGCTTAATATGAGAGAAAATGCTATTAAGGACTCAAAGGCATTGTACAACAAGAAGCATTAGTCCTAAGTATTGGGTTTTTTAATCGACTTTACTAATGGAGTGTGTTGTTTCAATAAATTGGTTACAACCCAGAGTGCCATGAGGTTTGCTTTCATAGGCAGCCAATCTTTCTTCAGTGCTCTTATTCCATTGCTAGGCATATTCAGTAGACAGCCTTACTTAGTGGTTTATTTCTTTTGATGGTGACAATTGATAATTGTTTTTTGTTTAACTACTGCTCACAAATTCAGCAAAATGTTGGACTGTTGGCTTGAATATTAGCTGTGGCTTTGACACCTTCTTTTTGCCTGGATGCATTTTAGTCAGCATACATGGATAGTCTTATTTATGGAGATAATAGTTTTTATTTTTTTAAATCTCAGTTTCAGGTTCAACTTCTGCAATAGGTCTTTGAGAGAAAAAGAGGACCCAATGTTATATGATACTCAGAGGAATAAAAGTCTACCAAATTCTTACAATTGTGGAAAGAAATAGACAAGTATTTGTAGTAATTCCAGCTCCTTTCTTTGAGTTTATTGAATAAAATTCAAAAGTAATTTTTCACACAAATAGTTTGCATAAGAAATTCACTCCCAAGCATTGGCCAAAATGTCAAATCACCAAATTTAGGTGTTTGAAACTTCTATGTTCTTTCTTATAGATGAGGTTCTAAATGCAGATTACATAGTCTTTCCACCAAAGAAAATTATAATTAGCTTATTCACAATTTTGTGCCAATCTGAAAGTGGTCCATCAACTCAAAAGACCAGTAACACCTCATTCTTTATTTCAAGAAAGCAGTCAGTGAAAAAATGTTACTGAACAGCACTTAACACAATCATATATACTCTGTCCAGATTCTCCAGGTCATGTCCATGATACCATCTATCCTTCCAGTTAAAATGTACACTTCTCTTTAGGCTGTTTGCACATGAAAGAATTTAGTCTTTTGGTTTTGATTCTCCCTTTTTGCTAATGTTCCAAAGTATCAAGTGAAATGATGCCATATGTATATAATCATTCAAGAAACTCTGGACAGACATTCAAGGAAATGTTTCTTGGCACTTTTTTGATCTCCTCCCCAAAACATTCCTGCTCCTATTGAGGTTTCTGGTGAAATATCTTAGAAAATAATGGATTCCAGGACAATACCTCAACGTCTGACTAGAATTATCCAATAAAAACATCATCCTGAGAATCAAGAAGCTTGTTTTCTCAAACTTAGACTCCACCCTTTTCTGTTCACACTTACTTTTGCGAGCTACTTTAGGCAGAATGAGATTCATGGAGACCACAAGTTCTTAAATGTTGCTGGTTATGCTCCCTCTCTCTCACACACACACACCCTTTGAGAATTAAAGATCAGAGGCTGGTGTCTCATGGCCCAGTTCAGTAAGACACATTAGAAGCCACTGAGCATTAGAGGAGGCAGGGCTGAACATGTGAAAGTACCATGAGAGATCCCAGACTTGCAGCAGAGAGAGAAATATTCACCAAACACCAAAGGTAAGAGCAGAGAAAAATTTTGTTTATTGGATGCCTTTTAAGAGCTCAGTGAGTCAGGGATTGATCAAAACAACATATCTGAGTAGCAATTTCCTCACACCCAGGATACTCCTTATTTGCTCCACAGCTGGAGTCATCTGGTTATAACTTTGTTCTTTTTCTCTGACCCAGACACCTCTTTCCTGTTGATGTCCTTCATTTCACACCCAGAAACATTGCACCAACACTTCTTCCCAAGCTTCATATCTCACTCATCTATTCTACAGAGGGGTGACTTCCCCACTCACACATCCCCCTGTGTAAGGGTGGCTACTCTCATGGCTTTAGTTTCTTGACAAAGAGAATAAGAAAAAAAATCCTATAAAGAATAAGAAACTGGCCTTAAGGCAATTAAGAGCTTCTATTTGAAATAAGGAAGACTTGAGCAAAACTCCTAGCTGCCCAAAGATTATATAGCCTGACAAAAATTTCTACTTAATTAACTACGCATGAAACCTGATTTTTATTCTTAGCAAGGTAAACTGTACATAATCTATTAATCTGTTTGAGTTTACAGTGAAAAAATACTCAGCACCTATGGACTCTCAGGTGGGAGAAACACTCTTGAAAAGGCAATACCTTGGCATCCACAGTATTCAGAATCTGACACTGCATTTTGAGTGCACAGCCCAGGGAAGCCAGATGGTGAGCTACAAACAAAATGACTTGTAGCCAGCAGATCCAGATTGTACTAAATTGCTGATCTCTGATCTAAGAAACATACTGTGGTAGATAGATGCAGGGATAGGAAGTTGCTAATATGCATCATTAGCATTTCCAGACTGGTGCCCGTTGCCTGGGAGATGCTCTCACCTATTCTTGAGGCCATGGAGAGATTTTGACAGCTGTAAAAGAATGATCTTTGTTGCAAAAATACTTCAGGAAGGAATTGGAGGTCAGAAAGAGTTCAGGTCATTGAGCTCTTAAACCTGTATCAGTGATAGTAGGAACAGAGAGTAATAGAAATATGCAAGGAAATTGCAAAAAAAAAAAAAATCTCCAAGGTAAAAACATGTGGTACATCTCAGGTTAGAACAATAAAGTTGTTGCCAACTTTAGGTCAGTGAAATTAAAATTTATTACTGTTCAGAGCTTTCTGATTTTTTTTAGTGTTTTGTTTATATAAACTCAGTCATTTCCAAGGGATCAAGATGCCAGTAGAATTGGATGGTTTCTGAAGGATCCATCACATTTGTTTGGATTCTGCCTTTGCAAATCACTAGCAGAGTAGCTAATGTAGATGGCAACAGCCTGACCTGCAACAGGCCTTTACAGAAAATAATCAGGAAAATGTTTCCTCAATTAGCTATATTTCTGCCTTTCAAGGAGTTCTTTTTGATTTAAAAGTTTCTTAATGTGACAGATTCAAGCTGTAAACAATTCAGATGGTGTCTTTCTCTCTGCCAAATGGGGGTTTTCAGTAAAATTCCCAGTAATCAGTCTTCAAATTTGTCCATCAGCTATTCTGGGAAAAAAAGAATCAGAATTTTTAATCATTCCATTTCCATGTTGAAAAGAAGTCCAAGCTTATGGTCTTAGTAACTCTAAGCAACAGATAGCTTATCAGTAACATACGCAGGAACTTGTGGCATCAAGTATAAAATCCAATAATATTTCACAGCATTTTAAGTCACATCACATCTTATCTCAGCTATATATATTTGGATTTTCTTCTTTCTCTCCCTTTCATTTTGCTTTGTTTTTCCAGAAAATTTGATATATTCATATCGAATTATTAGTAGTGATGATTAGTAGTAATTATTAATACTTAATTGCAATTAATATAATTAATTAATGTAATTTTAATATAATTAATATACAATTAGTAAACTTGCATCTATATTGCACCTGTTTGTGCTGGGGACACTTAGGTGTTGCATTAAGAAAAAAAAAAAAAAAACAAGGAATGTATTCTATGATATCCAACACAGCTCTGCTTTAAATAGCCAAAAATAAATTTGCACTGGGATGTGGATGATATGTTGTTTGGATCCTTTCTCACAACAGTGCTGGGTTAGACCTTGGAATTACTGAGACAAGAAACAAAACCCAGGCATCTTCAGAGGAGGTGTCCCAGTTTTCCTGTGAATGTCAAATTAGTCATCTAAGAACCAGGACAGCTGTCAGTGTTAGGGTGTGAATGGATGTAAAATGCATGAATGAGTCATGCTCTGAAGATGCTGGCTTTTCTCTTTGCCTCTCCTTAGACTACAGAATGTGCTCAGCCAAGAGTAAGCACCTAACACACAGAGAAGGTCACCACTATGTCCTAACTCTATCTTTGCCTTCACCTCTTTTGTGCTCCATTTTAATTTGGAAGAAAGAAACAGTTAAAAAAATATTTTGCTGCACTCTTTCTGTGCTCATTCCCTAAAGCAAAGACATGTTTATATTGTAAAGAATTGCATATGCAAGTAACTTACTCTAATTTCCCTGAGAAAAAGAAATAAATTACTTTGATAGAAACTAATTGTTATTTTTAGCAGACTTATATATTTTGAACATTCATTGTGTGTACATGTTGTTTTTTGCTACTTCATTACCTTTGTGATATCAAAAGATACTCCTTTGTCTTTTGGCCACATTAGCAATCTGAAAGATTATGTCTTGATCACAGGTTCCTATTGTCATGAGGACTCTGTATTATACATTCCTCAGTTTAAAAAAAACCCACAGTCAAATCCCTTGTGGGAACAAAATGCATGTATTAATTTTAACTGATACAATGCATAGGCAACTGCTCTTTAAACTATAATTGTTAGGCCTGAACAAGCATCCATTGAAGACCTCTACATTGTTGGTACCCTGGTGAGATCACTTGGAAAGCCAGGGGTTAGTGGGTACAACAATATGCTAAAATGCCCAGAGGAATTAGGACGCTTTCTTAGCGTTGCCTGTAAACTTTTCTTATTGGCTTGCCTTTTCTTGTATATGCCACTCATAATTAACTACAGCAAAAGAGGGCCCAGCAAGGAAAAGCAATTTATCTGAAAGCCCCTATTCTTTTCTCAAAATGTATGAAGGCTTATTTTGTACTTCCAGCTGGCCAGCAGTTCCTTTTTGTTTGCTGCATAATGATCTGATTGTCTCAAATAATAGAATAGCTCCTAGAGAAGCTCAAGGATGATATAAATTTGTACTCATCTTTGCTGTAGGAGCTTCTATACTGGTAAGGAGTCACTGCCCTTACTGCCTAGAAGTGAGAAGCATGTCTGATCACAGCATGAATAAATGGGTATTTCAGCAGCTATCTCACATGATGAAAAAGAAAAATTTTTGGGAAATTTGGATCTTTGGGCAACAAAATAGCCAGTAAGTGTTATCATCCATATAATGCACTTATGCTAGCATTCCGTCGTCTGTAGGAATGTTGTTTCTTTCTTCATCTGTTAGAGGCAGTTAGTTCCAGTTTTCTTGAGGAGAGTTCTTAATGTGGCAGAAGATTCTGTATTTTTCCAGCTTCTGCACTGGGCAGAGTGTTTAACATGGCAATATTGTCTAAAAGGATCATGTATGCAGCAACTAAAATACATTAAAATAATCAAAAGGCTGTGTAAGAGACAAGTATGCAGATCAAAAAGTCTTCCACAGAAATTATGATCCTTCAGAGCAAGTTTGAAAGGCCTGTGCATGGCTGACTTTCCACGTGAACCTTTAGGCACTGGTCAAACACAGATGCTTTGCACTGGCCTGAGGAGGAATCCAACCTCTGTAAACAAATGTTAAATCTATGGCTGAGACTCAGGCTTGCAGGAATTTGTATTTCCCCAGTTATATTTTGCTTTTTAAATGTTAGCAACAAGTTGCTTTTAAGAAAAGGACAAACACTCCCATAGAAACAAACCTAAAAAGACTACATTGCTCTCTTCTCTTATCCACACCTTCCCTGAAATATCCAAATGCTTGGTCTGGGCTGTTTCATCAGTGCCTTATCCTCTATGCCAAACATCAAAGACACATCCAGGCTGAACAAAAGTCCACTGAAGTTGGTAGAAATCCCTCAGTGTCTTTAGTGAGCACTGGATGCAGCTGTAAACATGCAGGTTGTTGCCAAGAAGAGGTGTCTGCTGCCACCAGTTGTACACTGACATGCTTAAGGCTTGCATGTTTATAAAAAAAAAATTAAAAACCCCATTGTGTTTCCCAAGCAGCACACAGAGAAATAAAGGGAAATTTTCAGAAAGGAAAGGAAAAACCCTGAAAAACAATAATTTTGGAAAATGGGAAGTATTATTTAAAACATTCCTGTGATTGCACTGATGTCTTGCCTTCCCAGTTTGTGCTTGCTGAATGTGGGAAATGCATACTCAAAGCTATTTGGAAGTTAAACAAACCAAAGGTGTGTGTAAATCTGCAAGCAGTTTCACCTCCTGTGCCCTAAAGTCAGCCAAAGTGAGTTTATTTAAACTGAATTTTGAGTGACTGTTTCTGACTTAATACTTCCTTCTAATTTTTAGCAGTTCAGAGCAGAATTTTGGCAGAAATTACAAAACAATGGAAACAGGCTTTTTATGGGGGAAAATGAGAAACACTTCTGAACTCTCATAGGACTGACAGCACTGCTTAAGCACTGTCTGTTACAGAGGTTAAAAAGCTTCTTCTTATCTTTGGGTTACAAAATTGCCTGCACTATCTTGATTTTCTCCTCACTGAATCATTCAAATATTTTACATATAATTAAAAGTAAGGGGAAACTGTTTTGTGAACTGTTAGCATGTAAAAAAATGTTTGTTTTTTTCTTAAATAACATTCCCACATAAAGGATGTTTGGAGTGACTGTTTAAGAAAAAGAAAAAAAATTACTTTAAAAAAAAAGCCAAGACCCACAGCAAATATTAAAATGTCAGTGATTTTCTGTGTGTTGAATGCAGTAGCTGTAAGTGGCAAAGACAGAGCTCCCAACATCTAAGTGATGAAAGAAGAATTTTTTTTCCCAAGTCAATGATTTAAGAGATTTTTCCATGCATATCTTAAACAGCATTTGTCATCTATTTCTTAAGGGCTACTAACCAGGTGTCATATCATCCTGGTTTATCTGCTGACTCAAGCTGCTGTGTAATAATTCTTTTCTATTAAACTTCTTGGAGAAATTAACAAAATGAGGGAATTATTTTAAACAAAATCCCAAACTTGCTCATATCCTTACTCCATATGGACCAAAGGTGTTGACTTCCTTGTCCTCTCAAATAAGCCATATAAGGGATGGTTATAAACCTGAATGCTAAATCTAAGGATGGAGTTATGGACATCTACCTTTTATACCTTTCCTCTTATGTGGAAGCAAGTTTCCCTCCTATCCATCACTGCAGGCTAATCTCATGCCTGCACATGCTGCCTTTGCTGTCTGTTAGACTCTGGTATTTCTCTGAATTATATTCAGTTCTTAAACTGACAAACCTTCCTGTCTGCTTCACTTGCACATTTCCCCTCAAAGCATTTTGTTAGACTTGTTCTCTGCTGCCTGAGATGTCAAAGCTTTATTGACTAGTAGTTATTCAGGATTTGCCAGCCTTTCTCACCTTTCCAGACCCATGCTGGGGTCAGGACACTCCATAGATGTAATACTTTGGCACTGGAATTACATTTTCATCACTCAGGGAAACACTACAAAGAAGTATACCTGGAGTGACTCCAAAGAGAGTAGAGCAACCCAAAAGTTGCTTTGATTGCCAGTTTGACTGTCACACAGATCAGGTGAGAGCCTATATGTGATTGTATTTGGCAGGATTCCATGCAGAATACAGATGCTGGACACAAGACAACTGGAGAAAAGATCATCAGAGGCATCAGTGTGCCAGCCTCTACAAAATTATGGACATGGGTAGGAGGATAATGAGCTTCAGCTTCCCTCTTAGCCTTCCACTAACATTTAGTGGTGCAACATCATGGTAAATGCAGCTCAGTGTTGATGCATGTGCTTCTGTACTTCTGTGAGGTTCATATTTCTTTCCATCTTCCCTTCTGTATTTCAGCTTAAAACCAGCACAATACCCTCTTATGAAAGCCTTCAGGGTCTACCTCTGAATCTCAGATCATACAAATAATCCATAATTGCATGCATAGTTGAATTGCAGCCATTTTTACAAAACTCATCATGTCTGGGCAAAGTTTTTCATAATTTCTTCTTGATGGTATGGGAAACCACCTCCTGTCTTGTGTTAATAACATTTGTGCCTATGGCAGTCTTTGAAAGACAGATGAGGTCTTTAGCCAGAGTATACAGGGAACTCTTAACACCCTGCAGTTTCATTCTTCATTACTCATTTATCACTTTTTATCAGCCTAGCAATATAACTCAGATAGTGTTGGTTTGAAGTTAGTGCTAGCTAGAATAATGAAAATTAAAGTGAGTACATGGCTGTGCACTTTTGAAAAAGTATGAGAAGAGAGATTAGCTATAGAAAAATTTTTGGCATTGATCTTAAATGTAACATATTATATTAATTGGATCTTGAATGCACCTGAATGCATAATGAAGAAATAAATAGGGAACTGTTCACCAGTGAGGCCACTGTCACTGCTCATTCATTTCCACTGCTCAACAGGTCTGATTGGCCTGCACTTGCTTGAGGCTTCTGGTTTGTGTTCATCAGTACAAAAAAAAGTCACTGTGAGTACTTCTTTCTGGTTGCAATATTAGATTTTAAAAATCTAAATATTAAAAATACTAATATTTTAAAAAATATTAGTAGTTGATTAAGTTAGAGTAAGATGAAACATACAAATCCTAAAAGCTCACATCCCAATCAAAACTCTGAGTTGTTCAAAGCTGGTACATCACAGGTACCTTCTAAACTCTGTCAAATCTCTAATCTGCTGCTGGTGCCTTTCAAGTGTCCTCTATTGCTGTGATCAGGACTAGAGTGAACATAAAATGAACAATCACCTGATCCTTTTTCTTCACCTTTGAATTTAACATCAGTGTTCAGAAGCTGCACTGCACTTTCATCCACTGTCTTGTAGAGTCATCCCACATGATGGGGATGACTGTCTGGGAAGATATATGTGCAAATGCTCTGCACACTCATACTTCTAAAAAGGCAGGGGGACCATGAAGGTGCTCTTGTCTGACCTCTCACATAATGCAGGCCATAGAATAATTTACCTTAGTACTTTACAGCAAATCCAGTAAGCTGTGGCAGAACTACATTATCTCAATTTAAAGTTGTCAAGGGGCTACATGATTCACTCTGACTTTAAGCAACTAGTCCAAAAAGTTAAATTTATTCACTTTTCAAAAATTGTGCCTTGTTTCTAGTTTAAATTGCTTTCATTTCAACCCCTAGCCACAGACTTTCCTACACTTTTATCTGATAAGGAGTCCTTTATTATCACAGACAGGTTTCCTGGACAAGCATGTGAAGTATACAGAGAAGACTGAAAGCTCTCCAGAGTTAATTTAGAAATGTCTCTTCTTGACATCGTGATCCTGAAATAGCACTGGAGCTGTTCTGCTAGCAGCTACCTCTAAAGATTTCTGGTTATGTCCTATTCCAGATCACAGTCAAGTGTGGCTTAGCTTTATTTATATTTTTTGTCTTCAAGATAACCCATTTTTATCCATTGTATCCATCCCTGCATTGCTAGAATTGTTGATTTATATTTGATGAAACTGAGAGGGTCAAAAGATGAGCCTGTATGAGAGTCCAGATAGCTGTACTTACATCAATTTGATTGAGCCAGGCATAAATCTCAGCTTGACAGCTCTTTAATTCTGTTGATTCATGAAAGCACACACTTCCTGATTTTCATATATTTGTCTTTGGCAGGAAGAAGACAGATGCCAAGCTGAGCATCAGGGTGTTAAACTGCAGGATAAACAAATTGTATCTGTCTCTGAAGTTGTAGATCTGAAGATTTCTCAACAAATTCCATCACAAATAAGCACCAGTTTCCAGCCAAAACTCATACCTACCTTAGTATACCTCCTCACTTATCTTGACAGACCACACAGTGCAGATCAAATGTAGCCACACAGGAACATGTTATTCCAACCCTGCCTTATTAAATGGATTTTCTTTTCTAACTATACGGCTTTAGACAAAAATGTGGATTTCATAACTAAAGGTAAACTTCCTTTAGGAAGCACAGGAAGACAGAATTTTTGTGTGTATTTTTGTGTGTCTGAATCACTTCTTCCTGTGACTTGTTGCATCTTCATTATTAAAAAAATAGCAAAAAAGTTCTCTTTATATCAGCTGTAGATAATGTTGTGCTGTTATGGAAAAGATAATAAGTCATAAAACCTTCTGGAAAATACTGCACATTTTGAACATGGTTAGTCATGAACCAGAACAAAGCAGTAATGTGTATTTCCTTTCCCTGCCTGCTTTGAGGCAGTGCTTGGAAAAAATTATGATAAACCAGATTAGAGCTGTGAAATCACTTTGCCACTTTTATATGCTGTCACTGCTTTGGTGGATGAATAGCTCTGAAGATAAGTGCAGCTATGCCACGTAGCTCCATTCCCTCCTCCACCCTGCCACCCACACTCAAGTGCTGATGCAAGTGCAGCCCAGCTCCTCCAGGGCTGTCCAGGAAATTGCCACCCTGAGATTTCCACACTAGTGTTTGCAGTCAGCACCACCAAAGGAGGAGATAAAGGTTTGTTCAGAGCAAATGCCCTCAACTACTGTTTCCAGAGTCAGAAACGGATGCCTTAAGCCAGTTTGTGGTCTGCCATCTCATCTTTGACAAAGTTTCTGGCATTATACACAATCCTTATTTGCTCATGTACAGTTGATATGTGTTTAAAAATTCATACAGCACTTCCCAGAGTGAAAAAAAAGAACTGCGGAAGTGAAAATTCATTTTAAAGGAAAGGAGATGTAACACCATGTAACAGCCTGACTAGGATTTCTGCAGCTGTCTCATGAAATCTGCCTGATGTTACAGGAATCGCTTCACAATGAATTTTACTGTGAGACAATGATGCCCTTCCTTGTAATTCACTTCTCAATATATTTATCTATAAAACTTCTTAGGAAGTGGCTGTTTGAAAAGCAAGTGGATGAGAAGTGACTCTAAAATTTAGCTCAGTAATTAGTTGTTATTTTTTCTATGATTATTAGAAGTAAAGTTTACTTTTCCAGAGAATATACGGTAGTGTGTCCAAACATTGTAAACACAATAGAGTCACAACCCCTCTAGAAAATCTTCCTTTAGCAAGAGATAGTTATCAAACCACTCAGTCATTGGCTGCACTGTACACACAGCTAGAAATCTTGGCTGGAGACAGAAGTGATTGCTTTCAAAAGGAAAAAGAAAAAGAAAAAAACAAAAAGAGAGAGAAAAAAAAAACAGAAGAAAAAACAGAAGAAAAAACTTTCAAAACACAGAATTGCCAGCCTGGTGAGAAAGGAAGGAATCCAGAAAGTTAAAATGAGGAGTCCTGCCAAGGTGAACCATACATGCTTTTGGAGCTGACTTTTAAGTTAAATTAAGTTAGGCTGACTAAGAGATGAAGTTTTAGGTAGAAGAGTTAGGAAAATTGCCATGAAGCATGCCAACTTCATGCACCAGCTGTGGAGATGATGTTATTGATAAGGGTGGAAGATGACTCAGGAAGCTGTAGCAATACCACGGCTGTGACCTCTATGCTGAGCAGCTTCTGAGCAGTCAGATTTGTGTTCCTGCTTCCACTCTTAAATGGAAAACTTGTTCCTCTTAGGATCCTCAGAGAACCAGTGACATGCCCACTTAGACAGAGGATTTTACACCTTTCCTATCTAATGACAAACTGGTGCCTCAGTTCTCTCAGGGGAGTGGGAAAGGTAGGGAACAAGCAGCACCTTCTGCTCTCCCTCTCTATGAAGGACAGAGGTGGATACAATAAGGATGTAAACTGGAAAATATCTGATACAGTTAACCAATATTTTATTACTCAGATGAGAATTTCAAAGTTTGGACAAAACAAAGGGGGATTTCCTTCATTTGCCTCAGATTTGTTGGAGAGCACTCTTTGATGGCAGCTAGAACAGGTTCTTTTAGAAAGCACAAATATGAGAACAAAAGTAGTTCAAGTCCCTGACATTACTGAGAACTCATGTGCTCTTTACAAATGGCTGCAAGGAAGCCAGAACAGGCTGCAGCAGAGGAAGGAGCAGGAGCAAGAGCAGATGACGTTGGCTCATCCAGGAACATATATCCTTGCCAGGAGGCTTTTCCAGGCCTCAGAGTCTCAGACACAGAATGCTCTGTGCTTGCACAAGAGTCCATGTTTTTCTGTCCTGCATGGCAGCTCTGAGGTAATAATCTGTCAAGCATTTGCTACTGGATTTGTGCCCTTTTGTGAAGAGGGATGACTGTACAGATGCAATGGTGGTGGTTGAGAAAGCTGATGGTTTTTGAATTCCTTCCCCAGCATTAACCAAAAACCAGACTGTGGAACTTCTGGTTTTCTGAGGAGCTCCCCAGCTTCAGTATCAGAAATAGGGAGGTGGGCAGTGACTGATAGCTCTTCCCTGAAAAAGCTATAGGATAACCCAAATGAATTACCCTCCTGATCCAGAGTACAGGAGCAGCAATCGTTCAACCCCCAGTTCTTCTAATATTAGCATTTATTCATAGAAGACATGTCCCTGCTTTCATATATAATTTGTTGTATTATTAATTATTTCAAAATCCTTGTCATGTGTTGTTTTCTTTGCATTGTGGTGGGATGTTGAATTAGGGAGGTTGTGGCAGAGAACTTTTCTGGTGTTTATCTTTTATTTTTAATTCAATTAGATTTTCAATTTTCTCATATTGAAATGGGGGAAAAAAAAAAAAAAAACAAAGAAAAAAACCAAAACCAAAACCAAAAAAACCCAGAAACAAATAAACTTCTGCCTCTTGCTACTGCTGAAGGAAAGGAGGTCATGCACTTTATGTCTCCAGCCTTGGAAAACCCAGGAATAAGATGGCCCTGGATTCCAACCACAAAAGTACTTAAAGTAAGTCTTCTGGCTTGAATCACAGAAAGAAAGAAAATGAAGGAAAAGCATTTGTAATTGCAAAAGCATTTTCAAGTGAATTATTTGACAGATCTTGAGTATAAATTATTAGACCTCTCATGACTGTGAAATTACATAGTATAAGATAGGCATTTGTTACTAATCCAGTACTCTTTAATGAATTCATTTTAATGTCTTTCTTTCCTAGAATTATCTATAAAACTCCATTACTTTCCATTCTTTGTGGTGTTATATCATATATAAAATATTCCAGCCATTCACGGTTTATAGTTTTGTTAAAAACCCTTAACAGAAGTTACACAGAGGTTCAATACACCAGCAAATGTACTCTGTTCTACATGCTTAAATATATAAAAACCACAGTCATGCTTCCTAAGTGCCTAAACTTTTCATCCAGAATAGTTATTTTTCTATGTTACTTCATACTATTCTTGAGTGACAGGAAAATGAAAAAATATGTGAGCTGATCTGCCTAAAATAACCAAGAGATGGCAGCACTCCATTCAACCCAAACTTGACTTGTCATATAATCTATATGGCTGCAGTACAGCAGCTGGTGCAAGTGGGAAACACAAGGGAAGCAGAGCAGTCAGCCGTAGAGTAAGCTAGGACATGCATCATTTCATCAGTCACTCTGCCTGCTTGTCATGGGGAGCTGAGAGTCACAGCAGGCATGGAAAGTTCTTGACTAAATGGGGGGAAGGAGGAAGTTCATGACAATTGCCTTTCTTCTTCTTTTGGCCCCCTGTCTATTGATGGCAGTAGTATTCTCTGAGCTCCTGTAGCTGTCCCTTGCATTTCAAAGTGTAAGGAAAAATATTGCCGTCATGAGGAAATGTATTAAGATAAGGCACATAGTGAACACATTCCAAATTGTATTATTTTTTTTTTTAAACCACTGAAATTTTTGCTCATATTATAGTAGATCAAATTTCTTGCAGCATTCTTTCCTTCCTCTTCTAAATGCTGGAGTGAACTCCCCCTAATTCTTCTCAGTCTTCATACCCTCCATGAGAGTGCAAGCTACAAATTCTGAGGCACTTTGTCTCTATTTGCCAGGGCCCAAAGGACCATAGACCTTATTGGATGTCAAGTCCTCTGGGTTCTCTGTGAACACGGTTAGTGTTTGGAGAACAGAGTGGTAAGGATTTGGAAATTAACCTTGAAGTGGCTGTGACAGCTATAGTGGTACATTTTACTTTTTTTTGGTCTCCAGAAACCTTCAGTTGTTTTTTAAGCTTCCTTACAAAAGGCCAGGCGTTCTCTGATACTGATGATCTGCTGGAACTAGACTCAAATATTTTTCCTTGCATGACAAACATAGATGCATTCACAAAAGGTAAACTTTCTTCGCACTTAAATGGTTGTGTTTATCTTGCATGTTCGGTAGATTGATTCCAGTCTGGGTTTTGCAGTACATGTTAGGGCAATTACCATTTGGTTTTATACTTTTTCCCATACATTCTTTCACTGCCAAAAGGTGGGAGGTTTTACATTAGCATGCAATAATTATTATGTTGCAAAATCCTAGCAGAGATAAAGCACTTGACATTTACACCAAGTCAGCTCGGTAAAATCGCTGCTAATGTTTGACTGAGTCAGGCTCTATGGCAGCAAAATTACAAAGGTGTATGACCATTTGGGTGTTAGAGTAGGAGTTTACATTCATATACAAAATCCATGGTGTGCTGGTTAAATCTCAGCTTCTGAACACATCAAGAATTCCATGGGTGAAGGTCTTCACCTTTCCTTTTCCACCATTCCTAGGTGCCTTGTCAGAAGCACATTTTGTAGCTTTCTCTCTCTCAACCCACTCTGCCAAGAGGGGAAGTTTGTCATACTTAAGCACAATCATTAGTCACTTTAGTTAACATTGGGGATGCTAAAGAAGACAGATGGCTTTTCAGATAAGGCTAAATTAAATATTTAGGTTTGCTCGCATTGAAATAGATGCAACTTCTGGGATATTGCAAATGAAATCCCTAATTTATGTATATTAACATGGATAGAGTAGCTGATGGTCCTTTCCCATTACAATAGGCTCTATCTTATAATCCATTAATTTTACCAAGAAAACATTCCTTTCATCCCACTTTTGAACAAAAATTTCATATCAGAGACCACTTTCAGGAGATCCTCTCTCCAATTAAAAGTCACTGTATAAATAAAGCATAAAACAGTTGGTAGCACTCTGTGAGGAGCTACTCTGTTGCACTGTGACACCATCAGGATCTTTGATTGTCACAGGCTGTGGGGACTCTGCTGCAAGGTGTCTTCTGCAAGGCAGCCCCCAAGCAGCACTGCATCCTTAATGCCACGTCAGACAAGTGCCTGCTGGACCTGCTCCAGACTTTGCACATACATAGGCTCGGAGAAGTCCAGGAATGCTCTACAGCTTTACCACTCAGGATATAAGCCAAGGATAGGCAGAGCTTCTACAAGAGGAAAATGTAGGCCCTCACATGCTGAGAGAGGGAAAAAGGGAAAGGGAGACAGGATGGAGGAGAAGATGCCTTCAGAGGAAAGAAGTTGAGTATCAGAGTGTGCTGGGAGAGCACAAGTGGAGCCATGCTTTGGCAGGGTGCAGCACACATTTTCCCAGGGCAGCAGCATATGCCAGTAAGAGCTGGGCTTCCCCATCCACAGCCTCTCCTAATGTTACTGCTGGATCTTTTATGGACTTCTCTGGAATGATTGCTACCCCCACACACTCCTTCTCCACAACATTTTCCATGGTGTCCACCTTCAGCCTCTATGCCTTATAAACTTAACCCACACATAGTACAGAGACCTGAATGCAATGTTCACTATCTAAAGCCCTGATTTATTTACTTTGGAATATGTGGGGGAAATATAGGTATTTGAAGCAACCTGAAAAGTTCAAGAAAGTGCTTGATTAATATGCTGCTGGACAGGAAAAAATTAATATTGCCAATGAAAACACAATCAGGCCAAGCACAAATGAATGCTTAGATTGAGCTGGGAGGGACTGCATGGCCAAAGAAAGGCTTTTGAATTAACTCAGAGGATCAGGAAAAACTACAGGAATGACTGTAAGAGGAGCGCCGGGAAAGAAGGAGTGTGTTGGCCCACGTGTCAATGAATCGGCTGTTGGCAGCACATAAATGTTAAGGAGCAGCTTGCAGTCTCTGACTATTTGTAGCCTGATTCCTAAACCAAAGAAGAAATCCAGAGCAGTACTGGATACCAGACTACACCTCTGAGCCATCAGAGCCTTTCACTTGCACTAAGGAAAATAGATTATTGATGCTGGCAGGAACATGTGCTCTAAAAACAGACAAGGAGATTGCAGCCTAATCCAAATCCAAACAGAAGCAAGTTGTCTAAAGCCAAATTCCTTTTACAGTCCCTTAATTTCACTACAAAATTGCTTTCCTTTAAGTTTTAAATTGTGTAGTATCTGAGCCAATCCAGCTAACCCTTGCTTACAAGAGGAGCCTGTGCAGGAGAGGACCCATTAAAAACTCAAAAGCCTAATGGCTTACAGGACTCAGGGTAAAAGCTTGGCCCCACTGAAGGCAATAGGAGGCTTGCCAAGGACTTTAGTGGGGCCAGTATTTTACTTCAGTTCTTTACAAGCAGCAGTGTTGCTCATTTAGAAGCACAAAAACACCACTGTGAATTTCCTGAGGCCCAATCACCAGCTTTTGCTGGTCTTCTGTCGTCATCACACGGCTTCACTTCCAAACCCAAAGGGAAGAGGCTGAGAAGTGAAGCCATATTCTCCCACTAAAAGCCTGTTCTTTTTACATGATCTATGCATGATGTTTATTTCCAGGGGAAAGAGGAAGAAACCCATAATATCTTTTCCCCCTTCCTCTGATTCTCATGGAAAAAACCTCCTTCTGCTGGAGCGTGGCTTTGCTGGACATGACGGGCTGAGGGCTGCTGGCCCGGCCGGGGATACACGGGACGTGACGTGTCCGTAGGGCAGGCAGGAAGCACACACCAACCTGGGGCAGCTGTGGGGCCCCCACCCAGCAGATGACCAGGCTCTGACACGGCCCCACCGCCGGACGCGCCGCCAGCCCGCGCTAATTGAAAACAGCGGGGCTTCTGCCTGCAGCCTCAGCCCAGCACCCGGGCGTGTGTGATCATGATCAATAAAGCTCCATGGGAATCTTTTAAAGTCCTCCCAGCCACATCACTCCAGTAACGGATTTGTCAGCTTTTCCATAAACCCCAGTTTTGAAAAGTTTATAGCGCAGCTTGTTTTCATTAACGTGAGGTGAAAGTTGCCATATAAAATTTCAGACCAGGAACTTTTTTTTTTCCCTTGCTAATAGAAAATACCATTTAAAACAAATTTTAGTCTCCAAATTTAGAGTCCTGGTAAGAACCATGTTATTCCCTGAGTGCTTTGAGTGTGCTGCTCAGAACTCCTGTGTGAAAATCTATTGAATTCAAGAATTAACAAACAAATGGCAAGCTCTTCTGTTGGATTTTTAAACCACTGACTAATATGTCCAGAACTGCCGAGTTATTTTGCTCACTCCCAAGAAACGCTGTAAGTCTGCGTCAGGGACTTCTGTGGAAGAAGAACAGACAATGTGCCTCTGTCTCTTCCCTTTCCAGCAGCTGGAATTATGGTTTTGCACCACTTTGGTTTTTTTAAGGAGTAAAATTTCATCTCATATAAAGTCGCTGTAGCTCCATTCACTACAGTCTACTTTGCATCTTCTCTCTGTTAAATAGTTTCTATACTGCAGCCTAGAAATAATTGAACTTCCATTAACAGACAGGACTTCTCCTCTTACAGGCATTCACATTCCAGCTACCTGTACTTACAGAACACAGTGGAGAAGAACCAAAACTCAGCTGATGTCAGATGCCTGTGCCTCACACAGACAGGCAGAACATTTCCCACCTGAGCAGCAATATCTGACCTCTTCATGGCCAGCAGCTTTGCTTAGTGCTGAACCAGACCTTTGCCCCTCACAGTACAGTGGCATCCCATCTCTGCTGCTTTCTGACCTTACCAGCAGCAACAGACTGAAGTTGCTGCCTCTCCTGGGAAGGAGAGAGCTGTGAGAGAACCTGTTTCCAGGCCTGCAAACTTAGTGCTGCTGTTTTATGGCAATAGGTGCCAGAAAACAAAACAACAGCTAAAATGCACACAGAGGAATTTTGTACCTGTGCCTACCAGCCTCACGTATCTATGGCTGGAAGGATTAAGTGTTCTTTAATTTACAAAGTTAATTTCACACTATGTTCTTAAAAAAACAGAATATAGAATGTTGCAGTCTACTATCTTCGGGGACTGATCCAGGAGAACTAGAACTGCTGTCATGAGGATAAGTTCATCATGGAAACCAAATGGATTTATATTTGCTAGATCTCCAGTCTCTGAAAAGTCCATCCAAATGTCATATGACCATGTTACTCCTGGTGGAATGAACATATTCTGGATGTTTTCTTGATGAGAAGGTATATTTCACTTACTTTTTGGCATGGCCTATGCCTAGGATAATTTCTTCTCAACAATGGGGTTTTGCTGGTGAAAGAAAACTTGGGAAAGTCAGAGGAGAAAAAGATTTCTTTTATCCCTAAGCAGTGCAGTGCTTATAAAAAGGTATCTATATGGATACTGAACTGATTAGTCGTGGGGGTGTTTTTTTGATGAATGGAAATGATTCAAAATATTTGGGAAAGGACAACAGATGGAAGGAGCTTTCAAGAAAATTTAAAATGCATTAGTAGTGTCATTACAACAGGAAGCTGCAAGTGTATTGCCAACTATGGAATACCAAGTATAAATACAGCACATTTGAGTCTTCTTTCTTAAGAAAACAAGGCTTTTATGATTGTGTGATTGTGTACTTATAAATCAAATGCCTTTATTCTTCTTCAATCATTTTGTATTCTCTTGGGTGAGTCAGGAGAACAATAGAAGTTTCAAGGTCAAAATATTTCAGTGAGAACCCAAAAAGCTTGAAGCCCATCAGGAAAACTAAATCAAAGCAAAACAAAAGCCAAACCCCTAAAACGATTAGCACTTCCACTGAGGTAAATTATACTGAAAAAATTCATCTGCTTTTTAACACCAGAAAATCCACTGATGGTAGTAGACAGTCAGAGCACTTCAACACCTTTGACTTCAAAACAGAAAGGTTTTATTTAAAGCTGTTACCTTATTAGACACCAGAAAACCTATTACAAAGTAAAACACACACATTCTCAGACTAGATGCATTGACAGGCAAAGGTGACAAGCATGTACTCTGACTCCAAAATTTCTTACAAGTTTTCAGTATTATATATCTTGTAATCTTCACAGGATGCTGGCCAATAGACAGTATCAATGGAAAGCTAAGCCCGAGCTAACTGAAAGACGTATAGACCCTTATTGAAAGGATTTCCTTGGCATTAATTTAATGCTGTAGCCAATAGATCATATTCTCTTTTCATTTCTTTTAAATTGAGGCCATTTGGAGAGCTATAAATTCTTTGTAGGAAGTAAATTTTCCTCTACTATTATCCTATTCAAAGGCTGCATTTCCTAAGGCTTTCCTCTAAGTAAATCTCATGGAGAGTAAGTCACCTGTTAAAATGATAAAAGCCATTTAAAAATGCCTTCCCTAGCTCTGGGGGCCACAGGCAGAACGAGAACACATTTTAAGCAACCTTCCAAAAGAGGCAAAAGACAAGCGTCTGTTTGTTTATGTGTTTGCAAGCTACCACAGGATAGTCCAGCAAAAGACTAGTAAACAAGACCAGTAAACAATTCCCAGTTTTCTTAATTGTGGTAGAACATTTTCCATTGTCCCACTTTTCTGTTTCCAGCTAACAGCTTTATGCCAAAAGGTATGTTTCTACTGCCACCAGTCTCCTGTGTGAGAGACAGAGTGGGCAGAAGATTGAGTCTTCTCTTTTGTTTTCTGCTGTAGTGGCAAAGTCCGTGCTGCTGCAGGATTCCCAGCCTGCTTGAGGTGGGAGGAAGGGCACAGTGCACACAGCCTCTTGCAGGGCCTGTGCCTTTGTACATGGCCAACACCTATCAGCCACCCTGGCACTCTGCCAGTCGGCAGAGAAGCAGCAGAAGAAAACCGGGTTTGCTGAATGAAAGAGGGAAGATCGTGTAGTCCAAATGAACAGCAATTCAGACTTTTTATGTACGTAACCCCTGCCTTCTTTGTGTTGTCAAGAATAGCAAACAAGTGCTAGTGGTGAGCAAATCCATCTGGTGTCAGTTCCATCCCCCTCAAACACAGACTCTTGAATTAATGTAGCCTTGCTCCAAGTACTTTGACTAGCATAGATATTAGGATTTATTTTCTCTGTTGATAAGTAGCCAGAGCAATGTTCCTGTCCTTGTGAGGCTGATGGAAATCCCTCTGAAAGCACTTGTCTCTCAGTATTTCCACTGAAAATACCACAAGATTCCTGCCCAGCCTGTAAAACAGAAGGGTAGGAGGAGGCAAAATTGTGTCTCAGGTTTATCTCCTTGAAGATTTTTCAGAGATTTTTATGGGCATTAATAGCAAGCATGCCGAGAAGAAGGAAACCACTCACTCTGCAGCATTCCTGCTGCTACTGCTGCTAATGAAACTATGAAGAAATCTTCATGGTGTTAATGCTCTCATGCCAAATCTCAAACGTTAAACTACTGTATATTGTTGGGTTTCCAGTCATGAAAACTTAAAAAAACAAAACAAAACAAAACAAAACAAAACAAAACAAAACAACAAAAGTGGCTTTACAGTTTCTTTCTGCATGGCAATAGGCCTGGACATTCTTGTCTCAGATCCACCATAAATATTTGATTCTCAAGTCACTCATATTCATGATTCATATTGCTAACAGGCTAGTAGGCACACTTTGGCAGAGGACTCACCATGTGCCAGCTATTTGGAAACATGAGCACATTGGAAACTGCCTTTTTTGACCATCTAATATTCTATCTTATCAAATTGTAAACACATGAGAGGACTTGGGGACAGACTGTTCTTGGACCATAAAAAACAGAATAAAAGCAGGGATTTTGTCTGATCAGTAAACACAGTTCTTGCAAAGGAGTAAAAGCTCTTGTAATACCTGCCACCTTCCAATGTGCACTTGGAGCTGACACTACAATCATTGAAGACAGGAGGAGATGGCCTGCTCAACTTATCAGGAATTTTATTACTCCCCATGAAGGAAAAGGTGTAGGAGAGGGACAAATCCAGTGGCAGCATCTGTCCTCTGCTGAAGTGATGCACTATGGTCTGTTAGGTACAATCCATATGAATTAATATGGTGATGGAAGAGGGGACTAAGCACAGTATGCATCTGCCAGTGCTGATGTTGAAGAAACAGAGATAGATCAAAAGGAAACAAAGCCTTATCTATATTTCAAAGTCAAAGCTGGTGCAGTGCCAAAACTGAGGAGAACAACTGAGAGCAGCTGGAGACCTTCATTTCTCTTGACCACACTTGGGTTTGTCCTTCAGAGTGCCTTACTGTGATCTGAGCCCTTCCCTGGAGCACAGTGAGAGAAGGAGTGGATGGGAGAGATGCTGAAGAATGAGTTATCCATTGTGGGAAGAGGTCGAGTGCTAAAAAAGAGTGTGGATGAAGGAGGAGAGAAATGACAAATTACCTTCCCTGAGTGTCTATGATTTTATCTTCCTGTGACCACAAAGAGGAAGCCAAATTCAGAACAAAAAGGGTTTTTTCACTCCACATAGAACCGCTAAAAAGGTTTAAGCCTGGTCCTTCCACAAGGTATTTTATATGCCAGCTGTGAAATATCACAAACACTTGACAAATGTTTAACAATCCAGCCCTGCTATGTTTATCCCTTTCAAACAATACCTTGTTGGGGGCCTGGTTCTGAGAAGCAACTGTGCAAAGAATGTGGATGGGAGGAAAAGCAGCTTGTCAGAAAAGAGACAAACAGCTTTGACAGAAGCTGCAAAATTTCTATGAACTCTATTCTTCTGCCATATGGATGTCACTCCCTGGCAGGTGGAATCATCAGCAGAGAGTGTTCCCTAAGCATTGCTTAGATGAGCAAATACCTCATTTGCCAAGTTCAGTTGTGGCAGGAAACTGCTGGGGAAGTTAATTGGTGAGTCTTGATACATCTAAAGCATGAAGAGCCTGCAATCACCTCACATCATCCAGTTCTTAGCAAATGGCTGTGTTGAGCAGGAAAGATGACCTACCACAGCTCTATGTCACAGCCAGTGTCTTTTTGCAAGGAAATACTTTGATGCTTGCTTTTTCTTAGTAGCCTGTTGTCCTGCATAAGACATACTTACAGATTTATTTGATCTCTGTTGTGCTATGAAAGAGGCATCAAAATGTATTCCTCCAGGCAATGAACCACTAGAGAGTCCCATATTAACTTTGAAATTGTCTTTCAGAAATTAACGGGCCAACCTATAGCTCCCCAGAGAAACTCTGCATTCCTTTTCTTTACCTTTCTCTCATATATCTGCCTTTTCCTTTGTTGCCTCCCTCCCTCCCATCAGAACTTTTTTCTATCCTGATGGCTCCAGTTCTGTTTATGCAGTGAAAAGAGTGAATGTATTAATACAGCTTTGGATGATTTAAGCCCTTTGGAACATTTTCCACATGCATCAGGTATTCTCCCACCAGCACATCCCTGACTTTGTTGGGGCCAGGTCACAGTCCAGTCTCTGAGTAACAAAGGCAAAGACATTCATAAGGAGTTGTAGTCAAGGTAAGAACTCATTACCCAGCTGTTGTGTGGGAACTCTGGCAGCCAGCTAAGAGAGATAGAAAGGTAAAAGTGAGAAAATACGTGGATTGAGATAAAGACATTTTAATGTGTTAAAAAATAAAAAAAGGAAAACCAAGAGTTGTAAAAGCAACTGCTCACCACCTCACTCAAAGGTAGTCTTTATAAATTCTCTCACAGATTTGTTCCTGATCATGTTGTTACATGGTAGAGAATATTCCCTTGGAGTCTGCTGTCTGATTATGTCTCTTCCCAATCTCTTTCCCACCTCTAGCTTACTTACTGACAGGAGAAACAGAGAAGACCTTGGCACTGTGCAAGCACTCTTCAGTAACAACAGAAAATGTGTGTGTTAAAAAGGTTCTTTGAGTCACATACCAAAAACATAGCACCATACAGACTGCTATGAAGGAAATTAACTCCCTCAGCTCAGCCCAGTGCACAAGCTCATATGGTGAAAGTGGTTTGGTTACCCAAAGTAATGCACAGTCTTCTTCCTTCAAGAGGACTTATACCATCCAAAGATTATCCAGAAAAACTTGTCCTTTCTAATTACATCTGTTGCTTTAAAACAGAGTAGGACCTTTTCTGCACACCTTAAATCCTCCCTTATATACTTAGGCCATGAGGAGAACTTAAGGATCACTGTTCCTTTACCTGCCATCTATGAACTGACAGACTGGACTATAGGTCCTGCTACCATGCAAGCTCTGCACAGCCTCCTCTGGATGTATTTGTACTGAATGAAATTCCCTGTCTTGTCATGTTCACAATATTCTCCCATCTCTTTCCTAGCTGTGAGATCTAAGAAGATAAAGGAGATGGCAACCAGGGACATTGGGCATTATCCTCAGAAGACTAGGATTAGGAAGAAGCCAGAAGCCTCTTCTGGAGCAAGCACTGGAGGCTTCTGTCCAGTGAGGCTCTGCATCTGGGAGAGCAGAGGCTGGGATTGCCCATGCCCAGCTGGTCAACTGTAAAGGTCTAGTCAGAGATTGGGAAAGAAAGAGATGTTCACAGCCTGGGAGCAGTAAAAGGATATGGCATCACTCATGGAAGCCTTGTAAAACCCTTTCCTGACAAGGGAGATAGCATGGTTGGAAGACAGATACCAGCAGTGCTACAGCATCCAAACAGCCAGCTTTGAGAGAGAGAAAGATATTCTGAGAAAAAGAGAGAGATCCTGCAGGTGTCTAAGCTAGGGAAAATAGTATGTCCATACTGAACCACAAAAGACTCTTCAACAGTAGCAGTGGAGAGTAAGTGGCAGAACCTGTGCTGCTTCTGCTGGGTGTTGTCACTGGCACAGCAGTGCTGGCAGGAGCCACCATCCCCAGCAGTGGTGAAGGTTTGCTCTGTAACAGGCAGCTCCCTGCCTTCCCTGCCTTTGTGAATCCTGAGTTATGCCATGGCTCTGGGAGGAAGCTGTAATCCTTGTTCTCATAGCATGCAATCTCAGCCAACCTTCCAAGAAGAAAAGCTGCCAGGCTTAGGATGTCAATCCACTGGTGGCATCTGTTTCTGAGTAAAAAACCCACCTTGCCTGAGAACAAAAAATTTGGTATAAAAGAGTAAGAAAGGGTAAACTAAAGAGTAAAGTGCTATATAAAATCTTGTATTAATAATGCCAAATGACTCATGGAAAACTTAATAATCACCTCACTTTAGTTTCAAAACAATGTAAAAATGTTTTTAGTCCCACGTCTTCACTTGCTTCCTTCCCCCACCCCTTTACAGAGACCCTGTCTGGTGGCAGGGTACAATTTCTCTGTGCCAGAGCTCAGGGCCAGAAGGTCTCAGCCAACACCAATTTGAATTTAATACAACATGTCCCACTGAGAATCTCTTCAGACACATCTGTTTTGTCCTTTTTGTATTAGACTACAGGTAAATCTGGAGATTGGATTAACTTTTATTTAATCCAACTTTTTGAGTGTAGACATTCACTGCAAGCATCCAAAATTCACAGAATTACAGTCATGAGTTTTCATACCCATCATTACATTCTTGTACTGCATCCAGTACAGAGAGGGATTGGTCCTGAGGGGTTTGTCCAAGTTACCATACTACAGAGAAGAATCAGGAAAGCCAGATCTTTCAGCTGACCAAGTTCATTGAAGTCATTTTGGATTTATACAGTCAGTCAAGATCAGCAGATACTTAGACTCTCTGGAAAGAGACTAGCCCTTAGCTGGACTTCATAAGCTAGCCTTCATCCAGGACCCAGCATCATATTCAAACGAATCAGAGGACAATGGCAGAGGATAGGAAAGCAAATTTTACAAAGATCTCAAAAGCCTCTGCATCACCCTGCAGCTTCTTTGCAATCTCATATGTGCATGTACCAGATAATGCATTTAAACTCAAATGTTGAGTTTCTAGATGATTCATCTGAAACTCTGTATTCATTTCATACAAATATAAACACTTAAAAATAATTTCAGAAAAAATACGTCTTTCTCATGTAAAAGAAATACTTTGAGAGATCTGACTTTAATAATTTGTCTTGATTCAAAAGCCATATATAAGCAAAAACTGGGGTTTGGATGAGCCAAAATGAAACCGCTTGTTCTGGTCGCTTTGTGCTGTAAGGCTATGATTTCTGTAAACAGCCGAAGTGGAATTCGTGATTCTGCACCACAGAAGAGGAGGAAACCCTGCTTCCCTGGTGTCCCTCTGTTCTGTTCATCCCCATCTTCTCAGCTCCCCTCTACCCAGCTGCCAGCTTTAGCACTCCTCTGCCTGCTGAGGAAGCCTGTTCGACTCACTAAAAGAGCCAAAAGAAAAAGAAAGGGTAAAAAAAGCAGTGGCCTCCCCTTCCCAAAGAAAAACAAGATTTTTTTGGCAGAGATTTAGATAGCTTCTCTCCTGGTCAGAAGGATGCCAGCACTGTCTGCAGGGTTGGCTGACTGGTGGCTAAATAAAAAAGGCTCGGGCAGGGAAGTGCAGAGAGCAAGACCTCCCCCTTTTGGCAGCTGCAAGCTGTTAGTTCGGCTCACAGTGGTTACTTTAATCCAAACCCTAAGTGAACTGAAAAACTGGTTTTCATGCAGCTCCCTCTTTCCCTACCAGGTGAAACTTTGTGTTTTATCTTTGCATCTGTAGCAAGGTACCCACATCTCATATTTCATGTGTCTCCACACCTCTGAAAAGGGATCGACAACCATAGTGTTAGCTGTGTGTAATTTGTATTCCTAAGCACAAACTAATTTAAAACATTTTCTAAAGAGTTCCTGAAAAAAAAATCAAAGGGATATTAATATTTGGTCCCCTCTATAAAGACAAATTCACATCTATAGCTAGACATACATGTACAAAGACACTCAGGGTGTTGTGGACAGTTACACATGTAGAGAGGATCTTTCTGACCTAACCTTTTCAACTCTGGGCATGTGAAAGCAGGACAGACACTAACTGCAGCAAACCAGAAGCTATAGTAATTACTCTAATTCAAAAGTTACCAACCTTCTGAGAAGAGAAGAACAGGAATAGAATCATGCTTAAATACAGCCAATTTTGCTTTGTTCTTCAACACAGTCCCATTCAAAATACTTTGGAATTTATGAGTCTACTGAAAGTGAGGTCTCATAATGTGCACAGCATGTTGCCAGTTAACTTTGAATGAGCTTCTCCTCTGCTTTCTGTCTGATTACTACAATAGATCGCTTGAAAAGGGGCCCCTCCTTCTAAAACATATGTATTATGATGAAGTATAAAACCAGTCCATAGCTGCCCAGGTAGGTTTGTGCATCTCATCTGCCCTCCAAAAAGTGATCTGGTGTCCCTTGAAGCAATTTGGAGCGATGCATCTTTGCAGAGCTCTGGCCCCAGCCCTGCAGCAGCACGATTCTTTGTCAGCCTTCCAGTGTTTCCTTGTGCAGTTCAAGACACAAATGCTCATTTGCTTGTGGGACTGCAGTGCTTTGATCTCCACTTCCAGATGGAACTAGAAGTGCCGAGGCACGTAGAGAAAACAAAACCAAATTTTCACAATCCACAGGAAAGATGCCTAAGAATAATAGAAATATATTTCTATATGCTGGCTGGGGGGTTTTTTTGTTGTTGGGTTTTTTTTTTTTTGGTTTTTGCTTTTTTTGCATCATGACCTCAATCAAACAAAAATCTATAAAACACCAGACAGAAAATAAGGATTGCAGATATCTTTTTTTTTTTTAAATCTTTTTGACATTTAGTCCTCCCAAAGACACAGACAAAGCTTCTTCTGATCTCAGTAGTAGAGGATTTGACTCTTAAAAGTTCAAACTGCAAACAATGAAGCTATTACTCCTATGATTCATCTGAGCCTCCAAAGAAAAACGAGAGTACCCTGTTCCTATAGTTGCAATGCTTACTGTAATTATTTATGAACTGATATGCAGTACTGGAATATCCAACACATTTTATATGCAGATTAGTTCCATAGCACTGGCATATTGAAAGCATTCAGCTGTAAAATTTACTTTCAAAATCATTTACGCAATCTTTTGCATCTTGATCTTTACTTCAGCTGCAGTGTTTGAAAGCTGTAGAGCTTTGTATAGCCTTTTGAATTGATTTCTTAATAATAATTCCATTCACAGTATCTTGCATTAGTCACATAAGTATGCAAAACTAGTTTGAGAAATGCATTTGTTCTCAACATCCTTTCACTGCACTCTGCTCAGAAGTACTGGAATGATTTTTCTCCTCATTAGAGCTATTCAAACCCTTTAAGACATGGTAGCACTAACATTTTGAACTTCTTATACAAATAATCTGATATTTTATCTGAAACTGACAGAAAAGTGAAAAAAGTTACATTTATAGGAAAAAGACTGCTTGATACTCGACAGTTACAAAATGTGTTCTTTTTGCTCTCCTTGAGGTCACAGGAATGATTTCCTGTCACCACCATGCTATATATCTTATGGTTGCTCAAAAACCTGCACAGCAATTACCCGTCCCTATTTGTAGAGAAGAAATACAAAGAGTGTTTCACCTGAGAAGTTGTACCTTGTTTCCACCATGAGCTTAGCTCTGAAAGAGAGAGCTCCAAGGTTCAGCACAGATTGGAGCTGCTGGCTTGGGATCCATGAGTGGCATGGATCTGATGTCTTGTCCCACTGTGTCCTGGGTGCAGGAAGCTGCTGGAGCTTCAAGAGAAGAATTTCACTCAGCAAGTTCCTATTCAGCTGTTCTGATTCCTGGCAGCTTTCCACTCTTCCCCAATTTACCATCATTCTCCCCAGAGTAGGTCACCAAAGGCTGAGGAGACCAATCTTGCCTTTCCCTGATGCAGTCCTGCTGGAGAAAAAAGATTTCATCAAGGAGATTGACTAGGATTGCTGCTTCTCTTAACCATGTCACCAGCAGACAGCCAAGGACGAGGACTGAGCCTGCCTTTCCTTCCCAGGACACACAGTCACCTGCCCTGGCTCTGAGACACAGAAGGAGGCCAGCAGCACCAATGTGGGACCAAGTCTTGTGTCCCACACCTGCATTAGCAGGGTTGTGGCTTGTTGGCAAACCCCTCCTGTGCCCACCACACCGTCTGACTGGACATATCCTACCCCACATATGGGAAGAAGGGGTCACTGAGGATAAGGATGTCAACTGTGATGTGTCTGTTCTCAGGACAGGAAAAGATATGTCCAGCACTGCTGGGTATTGTGATTGAGGGTTTCCTTCCTATTTTTTATGATTTTTATTTTTTAATTAAATTGCAAGCTCTCATTTACCTGGTAAATTCCAGTTATAAATAAACTCTGTGAGCTATTTAAAAACTATCTTGCTAGACATACTTCAGATTTGAAGAGCTGATGATGGTAAGAGAATCTGATATAATGTTCAACAAGTCCTTTGACAACTGTTTCAAAGAGACAGCATTTGAAAGAAACATACATATCACCACAGGGGCTATCAGGAAACCAAAGAAACAGACATGTTAGGATCCAGGAGCAAGATATTTTAAAATGTCATCCAATTTCAGGCCCAGATCTTGCTTATTTAGTGTACTATGTGCTGTAGTTCAGAATCACCAAATATTAATGGATAGTCACCCACCTTTGAATTGATTTTAAGGCAGTCTAGGATTATAACACTTCCTTATCACTTGCCTGCAAATGCTGGTAGACCAGGAGAATAATAGCAGTATTATGAAAAAACTACAACAATGATAAATTCCTATAAGGGATCTATGAGGGAACAAAGAGACTATATTTTCTGTATAATTATTTCTTTCCCAAACAAAATAATTCTGCTTCTATCAATAAACCTGTATTGTAAAAAATCTCCATCTATTTCCCCTCTGTGAAATGAAGGTTTACACACTGTGAGCTTTAAAACTCCATTTCTTCAAATGGTCAAAATTTTTCAGGCTAATAATAGTCCCTTTTGGAATAATAGATATGTTTGGAATTTCTCTGAGGATTTTTATTTACTCTCTTGTTTATTTTTCAGGGGAAAATAATAAAAAGGGAGAGGAGAGAAATCCTAAGATCAATTCTTTCATAAAAGAGAAAATCATACCTTTCCTCCAAGAATTTTAAACATTGGGATTTTTTCTATTTTGTTTACTTTTTGTCATAGTGATCCTAATGACAGAAGAATGATTGATGATTATATTATTAAATGAAAGTAACTTACTTTAGCATTGCCACTACCACTTTAAGATTTGTGTCCATAATTGTTTGCCTAATTATCGTTCTTTATAACTGATATATCATGGAGATGCAAAAACACAAATGTTACACATGGCATTGACAGAAGTAAACGTTTTTTTCTCAATTACTTTTCCTCATATCAGTCTGCATTGAAAACAGTGCTCTTTATGCTCTTTGCTCTTTTCCAGGGGGATGCAGTTATGATCACACTGAAAAGGAGGCTTTATAAACCACAAACATTTGCCAGCTTTGCCAGCACATCATTCTTATACCATTCAGTATGCTATTTTTCTTCTGTTTTATGAAAACAATATTCACACTCAGTGGGAAAAAAAGTGCATTACCAAGGCATGACTTAAATCCCTCCTAGACTGAAACCTTACATCCCATAATTTTGGAGTTTCAGATATGCATATTTCTCTCATGTTTATGTCATAGTTTCAGCTGATAAAGGAACAGTGTCAGGGGAGAATTTACCTTTTGCCTGCCTTGACATGGTAGGTCGATTTGAGTGGAGCTACTTGATCTCCCAGCAGTCAGCTACTTGCCATACTCAAGTGACCTTAATTAAAGTCTAGCTGAAGATGAATACAAAATACATGAGAATTATACACATGGACTCAGTTAAAAAATTGTTTTAATTCGACCACTGAACAACCAAGCAAAACCAGAATAAATGTGCAGCAGTGCAAACATGCGTGTAGGCATGTTAAATTAGAAAAACATGAAATTATCATTAATGCCCCTTAACCAATGCCTTACTAGAGCAAAGCATTAAAAGTATTATCTGGGAACTATGCCATACACAAGAAACATAAAGAAATTTGAAACGATAATAAAGTTCAGACCATCTTTTCATTATAATTTCTTTCTTTCCTCCGAGTAGATAAAAGACTATTTGTTAAATTGAAATCGAAAAATCTGACCACAATTGTCTTAAATGTGTTACTTATTAATATGTGAAGCTCTGTGTGGATATTGTCTCTGGAAATGCTCTTTTCAGATCTGGAAGGAAGCTCTGCATTCCAACTCCCTGCAGCCCTTCTTGGGAGGCATGAGATTTTTAGTTGTCCTAGCAAGCTGGATGGTATTTATCCATTCCAGTTATTCCAGCTAGTTCATCCCACCTTTGATGGGTTGCAAAAACTTTTAGAAAGAATACAAAGCAGCATGGATACTTGAGGCACAGAACTAGGGTGATAGTGGCTTTGTCTGCTTAAGCACAGACTTATCTTGGAGTGCTTTGTTCCTCCCCCTGGGCATCTATCAGAGCTCAGCCCTGACGAGTTTTTAGGACACAGAATGCAACTAGTCCAAAGGAAAGTGTGGGAATAATTACACTGACATATCTTTCATGTTTGTGGAAGCAAAAAGGACAGGTGAAGCCAATTTCTGATTCATTTGACTGCCAGGATCTCTCAAAGCCTCACCCTTTTACTCACACAATTCTGGCTAGAATTAACTTCATTAAAGTTAGTCCTATTAAGGCTCGTAAACTTATTTTGGGAATGCTGACAACTTTCTTCTGTAATGGTGGTTTGTGAACAGTTTTCTTCCCATTCCACACACCAGTAATGATGCAATCAGGGTAGGACAAGGTGGTGTCACATGCTGGAAACCTAATGTGCATTGCAAATGATAACATCCACAAGTGGGTGAGAAACCTTTCTGCCTCAACTTGTGGACCCTTGGGAGATTCCTGCTTTTGATCTATGAAAATCAGCAAGCTGTGAGAACTCTTTTGTTTTTTGAGGGTAATTTTAGTGAGCTCGGATGAAAACCAAATTAACAACAATAAAAAAATCTTTGTTTTTTCCTTCACACAAACCCCCTGTTATTTAGCCAGTTTTTGGCCTTCAGACTGAAGATCCAGGTGTTGGGGGTAGTTAGTGAAAGAATTCCACTGTGGTATTTTCAGTGCTATCTTTTGGGAAGGGTACATACAGGACTGTCTTCAAATTGAGCAGGAGATCCCAAAGACAATAATTCAGTAACTAAAGTAGTTTCAGCCACTATTTTTCAATTATTTCAACAGTTAAAGTGTTTGAGGGTGGAAAGTCTGTAGAACCAAGTGAGGAACTACCCATAGGTTCAACCCTCTTCCTAGCAATGCTCATGGCCTTTTTCCCCTTCTGGTACAGGGAAGGGAAATGTTCCTGAATTCCTTCCCTGGGGAGACTGTGGCACTTCACACAATACTGCATCAATCAGCCTATTCAGCGTGTACAAAGAGGAAAGATCTTTGGGTAATTCACTGTGAATGGATAGAAATAAGGTTGAAATCTTCTAAGCCTCTTTAGTTTCCCATCCCTACATCAGTCAGGCATAATACACTGCAGCCCACAGGTTTTTTTTATCATGCTTTCAGCATGCACGTACCCAAAATTACTGGTTTTGCATTAAGTTGTTATTGGGAAATATTCGTCTTATAAGAAATTTGAAACCCACTTTTTTTCTTGTTACAATTACAGGCATAAGTCTTTCTTTCCATCATTGAAACATTCAGGAGAGTCCAAATTATACCAACAGAGTAACTTTCCCATACCTTGTGGGAGAGAACATGTTATGTCTTTGCAGGAACAAAGACAAAACAGAGGAGCAGCTGTTTCATACATAAAGGTACTTAACTAGGTCAGGGACACTGAATGATGATAAAAAATTACATGTAGTGAGGCAGAATCTTGAAAGTGAATTTTTAGAACTGTAAATTTTATGTATGAAGGTATTCCACAGCAACTTGGTTGTCTTATTTATTAAAGCTGCCTAAGGGTACCTGCTTTTTAAGACTCTTATTCAATAGTTGAGAAATCAAGTATATTTTGGGCTATCCAGCCTTTTTAAACTTCTAAAACTGCTGGTCAATTTTGCATCTAAAAGGAAGAACATGGTATTCAGAGATAGAACCACAAATCAACTAATTAATTTGATTTATTCAAAAGTTTATTAATTACTTTTATTTAATGCATTTAAGAGTTAATTACTTCAAAAAATGTTGCATCCTATTAATCCAAAATTTAATAAATAAAAGCAGACATAGGTTTTTAGCCAAAGCAGTTGTGTTTGGAAATGTTGAGGTCATTGGAAACGGCACAGGCTGTTGCAACATGGAACAAAAAAAAACCAACATGGATATGATCTTGTACATAAACCTCCTACAAACTTCAGAGATTAATTTGGTTACCTAATTGCAAGGGATAGTTCTTTAGGTCTGTTTTTCAAAACATGGTGGGGAGAGGGATATCTATTTGTCTCGAAGATGCAAATAGATAGCAAAAGGGTTTTTTTTTTTTTAATTTAGAACAAGAGAAATCAAGTATCTAATGTTCTTTGTGTTCATAACTGCATAGAAAATCTCATTAAACATTACTCATTTGGGCATTGCTGTTTATTTCCTTGGAGACAGCATCAAATCTTGAATTACAATTGAAATCAATGACAAAACCTTCATCAACTTCCAGGAAAAACAGTTCAAGTCTATAGTGAGGTAATGAGTTTTTCTTTTCAAAAAACCCAACAAAACCAACACAAAACACAGTTTTCAAAACCTGAAAAATGTAGTTCACTAGGAGCTTTGGGTATTTCAATGTCTCTACTCGTCTTTTGACAGATAAATCAATCAACTCACATAGATTTTAGTTCTGAGGAAGAGTGGTAATTGAGTAATTGCTAAGGGGGAAATAGCAACCAAATAAGTGGATTAAGACTTACAGCTGAAAGAAGGATTCTGTAGCAAAAAAATACTTCTGACATCATCTTGGGTTTATTGGGAACACACACACCTTAATGCATTTTTGTCCCAGACAGAATAAAAAGAAGCATAGAGATTAAAATTTCTGCTTAAATCTGCTGAGCTCACCAATTTGACAAAGACCAGGGAGGCAAACCAGAAGAACATGTAGACATGACATTGCAACAGAATTAAGCTTGGCAGAGGGAATTGTGGGAGCTGCCACCATAAACTTGTCCCATAATTGAAGTGTTCATCAACTGGAAACAAGCAGTGAGATGGAAAAATCTGGGTGTTCAAGTTGGTGTCGGTGTGACAATGGACTTACAGAGGGATCCTTCCAAAAAAAAAGAGATGTGATATTGGGACATACAAGGGTATTAGCTTGCATGATTCCCTTGTAGAAGACTGGCACAATGTGATATAAAGCATTCAGTTCTTGGAGAACAACGAGTTTGGATTTGAATCAACATACTGAAGGAATAATGAAAGACTGCTGAAATAACAAAAGGTGATTAAAAGAGTTTTGCAATGTCATGTTAAGCAAATCTAAGGCCTGGACAGAAAATATCATTTTTTAATAGACACTACTGAGAGAAAAGCAAGCCATAGATATATTTAGGATGGAGATGCGACTTCTTATCCTTCCAGAACTAGGTTTTTGGAGCAACTTGTTTTTAGATTAGTCATTGTAAATTATTGCAAGGATTGCATGACAGAGCAACAAGCAACATAAAGGAGTGGGTCTCATCAGCACAGAGTGTTCCTTTCCTGGGAGCTTGTGTTGCTTGGTTTTAAAAACATGATTACAGCAATTGCTGAGGGGAAAAATCCGAAACAAGCAAAAAAACCCTCACAAAAAAACAATAAAAACAAAGAAACAAAATAAGACAAACACAAAACAAACATAAGAGACAGAAGCAAACATACAAGCAACCTAACAGAACCAAAACTCAAAACCCCTCTACAAAGGAGTCTAAAACTCAGTGAGCAGATAAGAATTGTCCTCTAGCAATAGCTATTTTTATAGCTCAAAAGAGGAACATTTTCTTCAGATTGTACATTAGAAATTGCACAAATAATAATCTGATAATAATTTCAAGGAAGGCATATAGATTAACATAATTTTGAAATTCATTTAGGTTCCAACACAGCACCACCTATTGGAATGAAAACAGTGAGTCTGAAGCAGTGAAAACACAGCTGGAGTAAACTGATTAATTTATGAGCTTTAAGTGTGGAGGGCTCTGTAACTTGCTCTGCCTAGCAAACAGTCTCTGCTAATATAAATTTGACAGCAAATTCACTATTCTTTGTTCATGTTATTAGAAGGGAAGACTTTACCACAGTGTAGGTGAGATACAGTTTTTCTTTTCAGACATAACCCAGCACAATGTGAAGATATTTAGACAGAGTTAAAGGATATAATAATATATTTCCTAGGAAAGAGATCATTGTGTATGGCAATTTAAATGAGCTGCAGATAGATAGATGTTAGTGATAAAAAGTAGGTGCTTGGCCTGTCATTAGAGAACATATCAGCCACATTAAAATGCACTTCACTTAGACTAATCACCACATTATTGCTCTCCCAAATGAGGCGTGCAGGTGTAAAACTGGAATAGAGCAGTTCCTTCTGCTTGTTAATGAGGAGATTATAACCTGTTCCAGATCAGAGTTTCAGGTGAGCAGAAAGCATGGGCACTGAACAATATCCAGAGAGCAAGATGGGGCATGTGTGGTTCAAAGGCATGTTCTTGGGGATTTCTCTCTTTTGAGTTCCCTCTGTAGTCCTTCCTGTGGGAAAAGTCCTCCAACTTCCTAATCCTGGGATTTCTTTTCCTCTCACAGCTCTAGAAAGCAAGTTATGGGGAAAATAGCTGCTTTGCATGGACGTTACACTGGCAAATTTTGAAATACCAGTGTCCCCATACCCACCCTCCATGACTGCTTTACCACTAAGCTTGTGGCTGCTAAAGCAATCCAGAGAACAGCTGAAAAATGTGTGGGGCAAAAAAAAAAAAAATACAAAGGCCTGTTTGGGGTCTCCCTAAAATGCTAGGATGCAGAAAGGTGATGTAAAAAAAACATTGAAGTTCCCTTGGAGAAAACAGCTTGCCCTCAGTTGGCCAGGAGTGCTCAGAAATGCTTCCTGCTCCAACTTTGGGCAAAGACATAGTCCATTTCACCAGATTGCTCAAAACTTCATCCAGTCTGGCCTTGAATGCTTCCATGGATAGGACACACACAACTTTTCTGATTCCAGGCAGAGGCAAACAGCTCAGCCATCCCTACATCACTCACATCTCCTTTTTTATTTCTCACAAGAGTGCCAGGACAGATTCCACTTAAAAATAAAAAAAGAAGTGCTGAGGAGAGCGGGCCTGGAAGAGTGAGCGCAAAGCAGTAAATTGTTGCGTTTACTGCTGCCCAAAGGATCTTTCAGGATTCTCAGCCACAGACCTTGTCATGCCAGGAAAACAGCCCAACACCAACTCCTGTACCCTCAGCTGGATGAACTGATAGGATTGGGATAGTACTTTGGATAATATTGCTCCACCTGGCATTACGGACCTCACAGTTGTCTCATTTTGTTTTAGGAGTTTAGGATGTCTCTGGAAGCACTGAGGTGAAACTGGTCTCTCCAGGGTACGACTGGTGCTAGACCTGCTTAAAGAAAAAGAGAGGAACCATCATCTGCATGCCTTCCTGTCTTCTTGAGCTAGCCTCAAGTTAGCTGAATCCCAACCAGGAAACATGACAATCTTATGATTTTAATGCTGAAGATTCTTAGATTATTAAATGCTTTCTGAAAAATAAAGGCTGGCACACTCACCACTGTAGCAGAGTATGCATAAACAGTTACAAACACCACAGTCCCATTTGGCAAGAACATCCTCGTCAAACAAGACTGTTCTTTTGAAATTCTTGAACATTAAAACAACGGTGTTCAAGAACAGAAGCAGAACTGCTGCATTTCAGTAGTATGGCTGTATTATGGAAAATGGATATAAAGTTATGATTCACACTAATTAGAGGATATCAGTTCATGATTTAGTGCAAATTTACACAATTTTTTTTAATAGATTGTGACATTTGAAAGGCTTGCACCTTATTTACAGTCGAGCAGCCACAAGGATTTACATTCTGTAAATATTTTTCTTCTTATTTAGTTGTTTGAAATCTTCACTTCCCCTCTGTTCTCATCCCAGATAGAGTTTACACAACTAGAAGGAGATTTCAAATATGTGAAATATCTTTTTTTTAAAGAGACAAGAGCTAAGCACAAAGCTAGTAATAATGTGTGGGGCTTGAGAGCATGAAGTTCAAAGTTGTTATTTTAGACACCTTACATCAACTTCTCACAGTTTTGCTGCAAGATACGAGCTCAAAAGAAAAACTGGGAATACGTCTTAAATAGTGATACAATTGGGATTGAGGGAAATTATCCTATTTTTAAAAATCCTCTAAAAATTCTTTATACCCACAAGTCTATTCTTCTTTTTCCTTCCCCCCCCCCCCCCCATGAACAGTAATATGTTTCCAAATGGCCACCAAGGAGATTGCAAGGGAAATATAATTCTGCGTGTGATTCTTCTGTGGCATACCATTACTGCAAATTTGTTCATTAGTTTCCCTAAAGCAAATAAAATAAAAAATGAAGATGGAAAATATGTTTTCATGTACAAATAATAAGAATGGTGAATCTTTATTGTATTGCATTGGTTAGTTGTGACTTAGAATTTTTTTTAAGATCTTTATCATTGTGTCTCCAAGAATTTCCATGTTCTTATGCATATCTCAAGGTCAATGTCAGTCCATAGCAATGCATTTGTACGAACCCAGACTAAAAATGAACTTTCTCTTATTTCTTTTTATTCTTCTCATAAGTTTTCCATACTATATGAAATAAATATTCCACAAAAATATACTTTGCATTTACTATAGTGTAGCAGATAGAATTAAGTTGTATGTGTGCCTTCATTTGTAATGAGTGATTTCAGAAGAGATGTAAACTGAGTTTCACATCACCCTTTCAGAAAGACACACAGCTTATGCTACAATATGTATGAAAAATATAACAGTATTATTACATCTTTGTATAGACCATACATTTGTTGATGTTCATTGGTCTGAAAAAAGTAAAAAAAAAGTCTACATACTCTTGATTTTTTTTTTCTGCAATGTTACAGAACTATATGCTGTTAACCATGAACTGGTAGGATAAAGAAAATATGTGCATGCTTGCCCCCTGACATCTGAAAATTTACTATTTCATTTTCATGATCTAAAGAGTCACCACGTTAGTGATGCATTTTTGCACTATGCTGGATTCTTTGGTTTGTTACACGCAAAAATACTCTTTCAAATTTTTTTCCTCTACTGGTTGGAAAAAAAACCCATGCCTTTGTCCCCTGACTTCTCTCTGTAGTATTTTGAGGCTAACTCTATGTGTCCAGAAAAGTTACCCAGCTAGAAATACAGCCTGACTTTCAAATGGATTGAATATTTACCATTTCTACAACATGGATATTGGTGAGTACTCAAATTTTTACAAATTGGGCCACTCGTGGTAAAACCCATAGGCAGTCTGAGTTAAAAAATTGACCCAGTCCTTACTTTGAAAGATCTGACAAACTACCAACCATTCCTAAGTTCCAATCTTTGTACTGTCTAAGGGGGACAGAGAAAGGAGAAGCAAATTGTTGATTTTCCAGCTGCAAAAATCACTGGTCACATCAGCAGGAAAATCCTGGCTATGGGATGTTATCCTGTGTTACTGAGTCATAGCACTGCTAGTGTTGCTTAAAGACTTTTCCAGGTCTACAAGAAATCACTGCACCATGAGGGCTGTTAATTTTATTTCTGATCTTTGAATTATTTTTGAAACATTTTAATTGAAATTGCCTTCACTCCTGAGCATATTGTATTTACAGTGAATATGTACATATGTATCATTGAAACAGGTGTCCAGAGACACTGTGAAGTCTTCATCCTCAGAAATGTTTACAGCTCAGCTGGCCAAGACCCTGAGCAAGCCAACACAGCTGCAAAGTTGACCCTGTTCTGAGTGGGGACTGGGACCAGATGCCCTCCAGACATCCCCTGCAGACAGAATAGATTATTGGATGATTCTGTTGTTCACTGTCATGGTAGCAAACAATGCAGGTGCTTCCTTTTTTCTGCCATGTATTTGATATTTTTCTCATTATGTTATTACCAAATCCCAGTGTAATGAGATTTCAATGCTTTTTAGTATTTTAAGTAGGTACAGGAAATAGAGGGGATCATTTGTTATGAAGCAATATCATCCCTAATTAACTTTGTATATTATTTATATGCTAATTTGTTTGTAGTGTTTTTAAATGCAAGCAAAATATGAATTTAAATTACAAAGTACTGGGTGGAGCTATTTATATTCTTCATCAGATCAGAGAGTATACCTATCAGTTCTCATAAGAGTTTTACATTGGATAAATTAACCATTGATACTGCTCAGCTTTTACTACAGTGGGTAATTGCCAAAGTTAATTTCTAGTCCCAATGTTTTTTGTCTGGAATATAATCTGATAGAAATTGAGATCTCCTGGGCAGTCCAATGAACAAGATGTGGGAATGAAAGGCTTTGATATATTCATATCTCTACCACTGAATAAGCTCATTCTTAAACTAGGCTCGGGCCCAGTTCAGGGTTTATTATAACCAGAAGGAAGCTTTATATTGACTTCAGTGGGGTTTTTCCTAGTGTCCACTCATCTCAGCTGTGATCCTGAAAGTCTCATGCAAGCAGAAAATGTCTATTTTTTAATCTTTAAGATAATAGTAGGTGCTAAAAGCAACCTCAGTGAGGATGAGGAATAGGGTTGCATAAAAGAACAGTGATCCCTATTCATGCATTGTGCAATGTGTGGCGCCTAATGGATGGGGAGGAAGAAGCTTTTCTCTCCAGATAAGTTTTCTCATTAAATACTCACCAATTTGCTTCAGAAGGCTCTCATGAGCATTAATTGCTTACTGTCATCATTGTTGTTGTATTAATTGCTGTGAATTACAATACTATCATAGTGATGCCTTCAGCAAGGTTTACTAGTTCAGGGAAATGGGGAAATGATGTTCAATTCCTACCTGTGGGAGCAGGATTGTTTCTTAAGAACATTTAAACACCTTCATTATGCTGAAGTCTCAGAGGCTGTTAGTTCCACCTGTCTTGCAGGCAGGGAAGCATTTTCTGTTTTGGGGTGGGTTGGTTTGGGCTTTTGCAACTCAGTGTTAATAAAATTCACCCTGCAGGTCAGGAAGTCCTCCTGCAGGCAGATGGAATTTAAAGATTATCCAGAAATACCATCCAAAACTACCTGTATCTGGCAGGGATGTTGATCATGGTGGGAAAAGGAGATCCTTTCTTACTGCAAGGGCATAAATTATGGGATGTATACGAATTAAAACTCAATTTCTGCACATCTCTTGCAGGAGGTCTGTGTTTATGAACACATAAACCATCTGTTAAGTGTTTGCAAATTAAACACCTGGCTTTTTATAGCACAATCTAATGTCTAGTTTCAAAAAAGCCTGTGACATCTAATGAAGTTGCACAGGCTGTTGCCTGACTCTTTGCAAGAGATGCAAATAATTACATAATTACATAAAATTCCTGCAAACACAGACTGCATTTTCCCGTTTCAGTTGAATTCCTATCTTGAAGTAATTAACTGCACCTTTGCAATGAAAACTTCACAATCACTTCAATTTTTTCAGGTCCTGCATAAATTTTTGTGATCTGTGTATCTTCATTGAGGATTAATTGTAATAACTGTACACAAAAGAAAATCAATTTTGCAAATAAGTAAATGTGTTATGTACTCTGGATATATCATGTGAATGTCCAACTGATATATTCTTTTTCATTCATGGAAAACACCTCCATGTCTCTGTTTATATCAGAAAACATTTCCCAGCACTGAGGTGGTTACTAGCTTTTCCCACTGTTTTGCTTGGAAAGGTTGTTTGGTCTCATAATTGACAAAGATAGTCAGAAACTCAGTCTCCAAACTTTGAAGAGGTTAAAACAGATTTTGATGTCCCCAGTTAGGACAGCTGGACAAAACAAAACCTCACAAGAACATCTATTTGCATTTTTAATTGCCTAAACATATTTTCCAGACTGGCCTTAAATCAACAAGCAGATTGTTCTGCAAAATGATGCTAAGTCTTTTTTTTCAGAGTGAAAGCAGCCATGAAAATTCTGGCACATTTCTAAATATGTTCCATTGGATTCTTTTTGTAGTAGTAAGTCTAGTTTTAACAGGTGCCATTAAAGCTTGTGCTGTTTTATGAGGAACCTGTTGGCCAGTGTCACTGAAAATTCATGACCCACCAAGAGTCTGTCAATCTTCAGTGTATTTGCTCTCTGGTGGAATGGAAACCAACCCCTTTACCAGTGAGCACACTCTTCAGACATATAACAAAATTAAATGAAAAACCCATTTCATTTGAGAAATCAAAGTAAAATTTTCTCATGAGTTAGCTTATTTTTACTTTATCCAGGCAATGCAACAAAAATGTGTCATCATCCAGCTGCACCAGAACTTTACTAATAAATGGCTGTAACTGCCTGATGGTGCATGCAAGGAGTTGGTTCTGCTCCCACTGAAGTCAAGAGGAGTTTTGCTACTGACTACAACAAAGTATCTTGTCCTTGTGTGAACTTAAAAAATGTGTCATTTCCATGAGTAGCACGCACCATGTTTTATGATGACTGGTTTACTCATATTTCATTATTGGTCATTGAAAACTTAGAATTTGGGATACAGTTTCTCCTCTGAAATAAGTACTTTTTTCAGCCACAGTAAGAGAAATGAGAAAGATATAAAGATATTGGCACATTAGGGACAACTAAGAATTCATCTGCCAAAGAGGATTCCCCAGCTGGTGAAGGGAAAAATAGCTGACTCTTATGTCTTGCTAACATCAAACCCAGGACATGATGTTAAAAAGACAAAATCAAAGTGGTTCTACTGATTTTTAGCTTTTAAATGGCCATGAAAAGAAGTACCAGCCAGTGTAGAGCAGTGTCTGCACATCTCAGTCAGCACTGCAGAAACAGAAAGCAGTTATGCATTTTGAAATCTGTGATATTATCTCTCTTAGGCTGAGTTGTTGGCTCCTGAGTTTGAACATCAGGATATCAATTCTGCATCATATTAATAGAAAATACCTTTTGAATAATATTTGTAATGCTTAATATAGATGAGTCTCTCTGATATCTCAGGCAATATTCATATTTTCCATGCAACAAGGAGCAACGGTGTTTTCTGATCCTTTCCTGATGAAATACAGAAAACACTTGTCTGTGTCTGGCACACAGAGAGGGGGCACTTGAGGACTGGAGATACTCAAAAATGTTTGCCCAGATGCTGGAGTGAGAAAGGTTGAAGAGTAAGGAGTGCCAATAACTCATATTGTTTCACTGAAGACCTGAGACACAGAGCTGCAAGCCACAGTCCCTGTGTGATGTGCTCCTCATTGGAGCTTTTTCCATTCAACATCTTTTAGCCCAAGAGTGTTTTCCCCAGACTACCTCTGGCCTCTTACAGCAGCAGTGTTCTCTCTCCCCATGACTTACAGCTCCTTCTGGACACTCTAAGTGCTAGTGAATGCTCTGAGGGTGATGATGGCTCTGAGCAGTGAGAGGAGGCTGTTAGGAGTGGGAAGGTGATAAAGGTCAGCAGGAACAGCAGCACCAGTGCAGCAACAAGCACAGGCTCCTCTCCCCTTCCTCATGTTCAGCTGGTGCATGACCCTGCTGATGGGTCCTGAGAGCTCCCCCATGCCCTGGTGCAATATGTTTCCTGCTTAAGAAAGAATGCAGACAATGGTCAGCCACACTGATGTGGCTGCTGTGATTTAGGAAAGCAAAGCAAAAAAAGCATCGGCTTCTGGAGCATCCTTCCACCTTGCCCTCACACATCACAGAAGTTCCCATGAACCCCTGCAACAGCATCCTTGTATCCAGAGTTTTCAGGGTGAGGAATGTTCTCTGGTGATTTCAAAAACTGTCAGCTATCAATACAACTTGCAGAACATAGAAGAAAACTGCAACAGATAAAGCAAAAAATAAATTATCTGCTTCAACTGCATTGCCTGTGCAGCGCCACCAGTTCCTTGGCTTCTGTTTCACTGTCCCTTTACAGAAGCCTCCCCACACTCATGAACATGTGTTGCTAATCAGAAAATGCTCAAGTAAAGACCACCTGCCTACAAAGGATACTTTTTTTCCCAGTCTGAGTGGGTGTCTTACAGACAGGTTTTAGTACACAGCAAAAAAACAAGCAGAACAATGGAGTGAAAGGGCAGCTTTCTTCTAATGAAAGCCTGCACTGTTGTCTGACATGTTTGTAACAAAACTAGGAGAGAAGGCATTTCCTAATGACAATTCCTGGTGAAAATATAATGAATAAATAACTTAATGGGAGAACACAGTAATAAGAAACTTCTTGTTTGCTTTGGCGCTTGAGTTTACTTTGGCTTGTGTAACCAAGATATTTTTAAGAAAAAAAAAAATCTGTATGTACTCAAACAGGGAAAAAAAGTTTTTCATGACTGCTGATTTTCAATCAGAGTTTTCTGAGCCATCCCTAAACAGAAAGCAGTTTATGAAATCAATGCTTTTGTTTCTAGATCTCTTTAAAAGTAAACCACTGAGACTGTTGGACAAAGAAGGCAATCATCTTTGTGTCTCATTATATGGTTATCAGGTGAGCCAGATTTTAAAGTCCTCTGAGTAGGAATCTCCAAGAGTAGGAGTCCAATCCCTTGCATTTGAAGCTTGATCCAAAATGAATTTGGTTTAATGATTTCTGTTGACTTAAGTGGACACTGGGTCAATCTGATCTGCTCTAGTACTTTCAATTTCACACAGTCATGCCTTGAAGAATAATGTGATTGCACTGTGAGAGTGATGGAAGCTTTACTTGGCTGGACCATCACTGTAAAAAAACCAAACTTGAGGCCAATTAGGTCCAGCAAGGACATTGCACTATGTATTTAAGAGCAAAATAAATAAATAAGCAAAACCACTAAGAAAAGGCTTTGTAATCAGTAGAAAAAAACCTTAGCAATTAAGTGATGGTCAGAGTCAATGACACAGTGGTGGGTATCTATACCAATGCCAATCAGCATGTAAATAAATGTGCACATGGGAAAACATCCCCTTCTCTCACAGTGGTTCTCACCGTACGTTCTTTTATTCTAACCAGAGAAATTGGGGATGAAGATTTCTTCCAGTCCAAAGGGACTCTAAGGAGCTCATCACCCAGAAGCAAGACAGGTCTCTGCAGTGTGAGCCTGCACTGGCAGCTGCAGACAGCTCTCCTTGCTCTACAGGCAGCACGCCACATGAGAGGCCAGCAAGGGACCCAGCAGCAAGCCCAGCCCGTGGGCTGCTGCCAGACATCAGCCTGGGAGCTGAGAGCTCAGCATGCTGCAGCTGCCATCACATCCTGCGTGTGCACAGAGGTGGCTGAGGGTCACTGTCCAGGGCAGAGTGTGGGAGGAAGGCGAGGAGGGCGCCAGGGACAGCGCGCCGGCCGCAGGAGGGGGCGGCTGCAGAGCAGCGCCTCGTCTCACGCAGGCACCACATGCACTCGCACACTGGGAGCCAAACTGCTGCCTAGCAGCTCTGCTGTGTGGAAGATACAAAATCCGTGGCTTAGGGAAACATCCCTCTCTGCAGAACTTCGCTGTTTTTACAATAATACCTTACGCAATTCTTGCTGATGGTAACTCCATTAAAGGCTCAAGGCCTGGGGATGCAAAATAAAGCAGAAAGCTGAGCACAACCATGTAATCAACAAATAGTAGTGCTCTGTGGACTTTTAAATTAAGAGGAAAAGGCTTATATCTTTAAAAGTTTTTAAAGGTCCAGACCATTATTCATTTGCAAAACAGATGCATTTCTCTTTTTAAAAGTTGAACATGCACACACTTTTCTTTTATGAATCTTTTTATCCATGACAATCTTCCTAATTACTTTCTACTACACTTGCAGGCCTGAAGACCAATGGGATAACAAAAAAACATAGCTCTAAAACAAAAAACAATTGTAATCCAGTGGCTGGCTGTATGCTTCCACCCAACAGTTCTGAAAAGATGGAATTCAAACAGGCTCTTGGGGGTTTATGTGAGTCATGCAGTGTCCAGAAGAGTCCTCAAGAACTTCCAGTCTACATGCAGGAAAAGGCATAAAAATAATGTGTGTGGACACACATGTAAATATGTTTGCTTCTTAATCACCCACACAGTAGGGATAAGCAGATCAAGCAATACTTTATAAGTGGAAAATTATATGTACTTAATGATGTACAAAATCTCAAGTAGCTTAAAAGTTTGTTTAGAACCAGATGGGACTTCCTGCTCATCCAGGTCTTATCTGAGCAAATCAAATGTCTCAATCTCAAGAAAGCAGGGCTGAAAAATTGAGGGTGATTGCCTATTCACAATACTTCACATTGGACTTGGTGACTTTATTTCAGACAAAGATGGGGAGAACAATGCTTACACAGTAAATGAGAGAAAAAGGAAGAGATAGAAAATGTCTGTACTAAAAATACTCTGAATCACCCAGATAATATCATTTTGAGCACCTAAAGTCATACAGACACTTTTTTTTTACATCACTCATATAATTCTAAATAATTTGCATTTATTTTAGGGTAAAAGCTGAAATCAGCTGCCAGATAAAGGCAATGATGTTATAAACAAGTTTTTGAGTCTGGTTGTCTCTTAAGACTGGCATTTGCAGCTTTGGGTTTTGCAGTGCTTCCTTGAATCAAACTTATCTAATGCTATTTCATTCTTGCTATATTAAGTAAAGATGAGTATTTTTCTTCCATCTTTTGCATTTCAGAAAAGTTTCGGCCAAATCTTCTAACCTCCAATTAATTGTATACTTTATGTCTTCTTCACAGGTTCTAGCAGAGGTCAGCTCAGCTGCAGTTGTGAAATACTGGTGAAAGTAAATAAACTTATACTCAAGACTTGGCATCCTTCAGCAAACTTGCTATCTTTCTTTGCTTTTCACCAATACCCATGGTGATGTCTCAGTGTCCATTTCTGACCATACAGTACCATCTCTGCCACCAAAAACTGATCCAAGCCTAAGATTTATGCAAGGATTAACAGGCTGAGCCTCTGATAATACCACCAGGATTTTGTTTCTTTCTTGACAGATGCAGTGATGCTTGGGTTAAACTATATATCCACTCCCAGCAATTTTTCTGGTCCTTTGCACCTAAATCTCCCAAACTCTATGCACTTGAAGTGTTTCTAAATGACTTATCTTAACCCAGGAGATAGCATGATTCTCCCCCAGAAAGAGCAGCTGACTTCAAAGTTTCTTCAGGAAGTCCCCCATATTTGGAAATATTTCCTCAGCATCTACCTCAGGTATTTAATAAATAACATAGGCACTCTAAAATTTCCATATTGTGATAACAGCAGTGGTTGATGGCACTCCAACAAATTTTTGAAGGCTTTGGTCAAAGCCCAATGCTGCAGCCAAACAGCTGCTACAGCTGGCATTGAGTTTCACAGGAAAACCCACAAGTGGTTTGTGATCTGTCCACATGGTAAAGAGACTTCTCATACAATTATGGAAGGACTTGAAAGGCCAATGATAAAAGTTAGACTTTCTGTCTCCAACTGGCAGTAAATCTGTCATGTCATTTGACTGTTCTCCAGAGACTGTCACAGTTTGGGCCAGAACTATCCCTTCTCTTACATTACAGATAAATTGTTGCTCAAAATAAATAAGCAGCTTGGAGGGCAGAGGAAGATCTAAAATACTTGGTTCTGTCTTTCAGTACCAGACAGCTCTTATTCTTAACAAACTATGTAAAAAATTTGAAAGTGCTGAAGAACAAAGAGAAATAAAGTTGTTAAAAAGTAAACAAAGGCACACGTGCTTTTAGACGTTATGTTCAGAAAATATGAATCCTTTCACTGTTCATCCTATGTGTTATTCAAGATGGACATCCTGTCTCTGTTCTGCCACCATCAGAATCCCTATCTGTAGTCTAAATATGTGCTTTCTTTTACAGAAGGTCTGTGATGCTTTGTTTGAAGTGCCTTTGTTGGCTTATCACTATTAACTGTGCAAGAGGTGAGGTTGTAAACAGCTCTCGGCAAATCACCTCTATGAAAAATTCTGAAAGATGACTAAAGTTCACTATACCACTCACTACATCAACATAAACAAATATTTTTGGATCCCTAAAACATACATTTCTTACAATCCTCTTCCAGCTAACTCCATTGGTTAGTTCTCTCTCTGTACACATAAAGTAATTATCTAACATTTAGACATTAGTCACTAGCTTTTATATAGAGCCTTCAGATGTGGATAGTTTTGTCTGGTTTAATGAAAGAGGAGGTTCATTCATAATATTACAGTGGTAAAATGATGTTGGCCTATCATCTAGACTCTCTAATTTAACTTCAGGTTTTACTCTGAGAACCTTAGGCACTTACTTTGTATGCATATGTTTTGGTCTAGATACAAATCTTGGTCTTTACAAGTAATTAACCTCTTTCAAGAACAGCATTACTTCAGTCTTCAGTGTCTGGTAGATTCGTATTTAAAGGTTTGCCCCAGTTTCCATTTAATTTTCTGCCCAAGAAATTCTCATTGGTCCCTTGAACACAAGGACTAAAAAAATACCTCTGCTCCATATATTCTTTAGGTTTTTTATCTTATTATCTATTTTAAGGTATGTTTTACCATTTTTTAAACTTAGTTTTTTTGTCAATACTATGGCTGCAACCAGGATTAGCTGTGCTATGCACAGTTGATAGATCCACTCCATATAAACTGGTAAACAAATGTGAAATGCAAGTCCTTCTCTTCACAACTTGAGTATATAATTATTTATGTATGTCACTAGTTGGCAAGGCTCTGTGTTCTTTCCTTTCAGGCATAAATGTCATTTTGCAGGATAAGAAAAGTCTTCACTCCTTCCTTTTCATACTGTCTTTTGGTCTCCATATCATTGACTTGAGAAGATGATTGATGGGCTGCTTTGCATTTGCTGGCTTAATGCCTAATCTTGAGGCATTTCTTGCAAGATGCCACTTACAATATACATACTCATCTAGAGTGAGCTAGCTCTTTCAGAGCAGAAAAATCCTTTGTGAACTTGAGACTCTTCCAGCATGCTTTGTGTTTGGTTTATAGGCCAGTCTGTTATCCCCTTGGTCCTAAACACAAGTCTTGCAGTATTCCTCAGTTCTCCTATCCTTAATACTAATTCTATTATTTACAGAAATACTAAATTCACTTCTGCCTGAGCTTTCAAAGCTGTCCTTATTCATAAAAAGCAATCTGTCCCAAAGCATATCATTAAAGACATTTTCAGAAAAGTAATACATAAGCTTTGTTGCATACACAGTTAGAGATTCATTTTGCATCTCTATAAAGACTGAAATGTGAATCATTTTCCAATAGCTACATGGAAACGGGACATAACTTTCTGTTAAGTTTTACAAATCTTTGGAAGTCCTTCCCATGGGTAAGAAATTTTGTAAATGAACAGGGATCTTGCAGATAAGTAGCCCTGAGGGAGTAATTTGCTATTCCTGTCTATCATGTGTGTCACAATAAATTAGTGCCTACATTTTAAAATAAAATTGCAATTTTCACTGGTTGCACTGACTTCCTTAATTTGTCATAAATTTCAATGATTTCTTTCAAGTGTTCCTGGTCAGCAATGTTGTTAATTCTTTACCAGGATATTTCAAACTGGAAACGTCAGCCTAACTTAAGTATGGCATGACTCGAATGGGAATGGGGGAAAATCACTGCCACGTAATGGCAGGGAGTAAGATTTCATAACTTCAGCTTGCTGAATTCTAAAGTGAAACAACTCATGAGGCAGATAACTTTTTTATATGAAAAAAAAACTTGCACAGCAGTCTTCCATCTTAATTTGGAGTAAATTGTCTGTTCAGAGATTATGAATGCTGTAAACAGCATTATTTAAAACTTAAATGAATAAGAGGGTTTCCCATAGCAGGTTTTTTTTTTTTTTCACACACTTGTACCAGACATATTTTTGTAGGTGTTCTAGATTGAAAACAAATTCCTTCAGGCAAATTTTAAAATGAAGTAGTGGTTTGTGTCCATATATATGTGCATTTGAAGACAGCTGTCCACTGCTGTGTGGAAACGGGACCAGCAACCAGCTGCCACTACTTTATTTCTTCTTCACAAATCTAAATTTATTTCAAGGTCAAAAATCCTGGGAATAGAGGAAATGAGCTCTGAATTTATTTAAGCATTTCTCTACCCTCACATCTTTGACTCACACAATCTCATACATCTAGGAGGATAGCAATGTCACACGAATATTTTCCGGCTAATTGCACTTGCATGTCTGATGTTTATTAACAGCAATGCATGAAGAACATAACTCACTCAAAATTAAATAGACAGTCCTTGTTCGTTGCCTATCTCATCTAATAAACACTATTCCATCCCAAAGCTGGACTTTGTCAGGATATCCACATGTAAGTCATAATCCGTGACAAAAAATTTCGCCTTACCCTTTAGGGATGTATCAGGATTTAAACTTCACCTCTCCTCTTTGTCCAGCTAGAAGCACCTCAGTCCTGTAAGGCTTGGAATGTTGCATATTCATCCTCCTTACCTTGCACAATGTCAAGCCAAGAGTCACGAGGATGTGGCATGGTAACTGCTCGAATATCATGGAAAGGAGCACTGATTTTTTTTTTAAGGAGTTCTCAAACCAGATTGGCAGTAAAGCATCCAATGAAGTGTTATAAAGGTCTTTAGAGAGGTATGAAGTGGAGCAGATATATTTGTTCAGATTCAGGAAAACTGTGGCATGAAACAGGGTGAGAGACAATTTTGCTCATGCTTAATTTGCAATGATTTGGAAGAATGAGAGCACTAGGCCTAGACAATTTGGATCAAATGCATTGCCAGCCAAAGAATGGAACACATATGGCAGAGGGAAATTAGAAGTGGAAGAAAATACTCTACAGGGATTAACAACTGATGGAACAAAGTGGATACATGCCAAGAAGACAGATGCATGTTCTGTTTGAAACACCTTTAAGTAAGGTATTAACATACCTAACTTCTTTTGAACTTAAACAATTTTCTCAAGACTGCTTAACTGGAAGATATAGTTATTCAGCCAGGAAACCAAAACAATATCACATAATTTATCTATTAAAGCACATTTAGCTACCTCACATTCTTACAATATTATCTGCCAAAGTGATCAAGCTATTGTATAAAAGCAAAACATTTAAAAGAATAAGCATATAAATTGATATGTGATTTGAAAATATTTACATGTTGACAATAGCCAGGAAGAAAGTGATTAATTCAGTTTACTATTTTTTTACTGATCAAAATAATCATCAACAGAAAATAAACTATGGTCAATTAGAAGAGCATAAGATATTTCACATTTTCCTTCTTCTGCTGCACTATATTTAATGGGAAATAAGCCCGCTGCATCTGACAATGGAAAAAAGCACCAATCACATTATTTATGTTAATCAATATACCATGTATTATAAATGAAAAATCAACTTAATCCCCAAGATTGTGCAAGTTTTTTGTTTAACTATAGGTGGGCTTAGAAGAAACTTAGCTTGAATTTCTGTTCATTGAATATTCTCCTAGGGTAAGATTATGACTTCTGAAAAATTTAGGTAATCTGATCTTCTTATATATATTTATGAAATTCCTAGGCAAAATATGACCAATATTTATCCCTCAAAAATTCTCCCAAAATCTTACCTTGGTCTTAAGTTTAAAGACCTTTTAGGTTTACTCTTTTGCATTTGAAAAATAATTTCAAAAATGTGGATCTAACTGGTTACCTAGGTCTAGCAGACAAATTGACAGATAGTAAAGTAAGACAGATGTCCCCTTTTTTCCATTACATTTTATGTTCATTAAACCTTTTATGTTGGTTCTAAAATAACATGGCAGTATCACAAATGACCACCTTGCAGTATGAAATACAGCAAATGTTCCATAGCAAATAATTCAGCAGCCAAATCCCAATTCTTTTCTAGTTGGTGAATTTTGTATTAAGACAAAATGTTTATCATTTTAATTAAACAGGAAAATTGTTTTGCAATATTCTGTAGTTTATTCAAGAGCATCTGGTTTAATTATCCTAGGCTGGGAAGTAGAACTGCTTTGATTGGATGCATTAGTCACAAGATATGGGTAAGAATGCTTCTACTTGGCAAGTACTCCTCCCTGTTACTTTAAAATGTGCTCTTTCAGTAAACATTCCTGAGAAAAGCTCCCCAACTAGCAATGGCCCCATGAGGCCAACATTTAAAGTCACAAACTAGCATATTTCAGAGGTGACTGCACCAGAGTCCCTATTTGACTAACTAATTCTCCCTTTCTTTGATACACAGCAGATGGAAGAAAACGTGACACACTGATTGTGGACCATTGAAAGCAAAGTCTTCTCTGAACATTAATGACACTGTAAAATCCAGGGGGATTTGCCACTGAGAACTGGCAGCAAAGTTGAACCCAGGATAATCAGCCCAACCAAATAACTTCCTTTCCCTGATAAATCCCCAAGTTTCACAGAGGTCAACCACATTCTGATTCTCTTTAGAGCACACCAATAGGGATCTCCAAAATTCCCACATTCAGGACTCCTGGGAAACCATTTGTGGTCTTCCCATCTGTCCAGGCTTATCTAGCAGCAGAGGTAGGTTAGCTGTGTATGGACTTGTGGTGCTACATGCCTGTGCAGGTTCACGCTTTTCAGAGGAACTGAATGCAAATCTATTGCTGCCTGGTTGCCACAGAGCCTGCAGATCTGCACAGAGTGGGCTGCTGAGGGGGTTATGTAGGTTTTGCCTTACAGATTTTTAGTAAATCCAGGCTTTAAGGTGACCTTAAGATCATGTTTAATTATTGGTGTGGACACAGAGAAAGTGGCAGGCAGACAACACAACATCCTGAAGGATATGGCCTTCTTTGGATTTGTTTTCTGACTGAACTTTGGTCTTAAATCTTAATGAAAAAAGAAAAGAACAAGAAAGATTTATAAATAGCAGACACTGAAGAGACACGGTTTTTAAATTCAGTTAAGAGTTGGTCAGTATCTAGCAAAGAAAAGAAAATTACTGGTGCTTTATACCAATTTTACCCTCTCTGATTTTCTGTTTATTTTATTTCTTTGGCTAAACATTTGCAGAAAAAATGAGGATGAAAATCTTGGAAGGAACTATAAAAAACAAGAAATGTACTCCACCCTTATTACAACATTATTCTTATTTAGCCAAACATTTTTCCTTTAACAAATGATCTGATACAGACACATACAGAAAAGACATGAAAGACCTACAACAGCCTGCATTTTCAGATTAAAAAAAAAATAAAATAATTAGTAGGGGTGAAATATGTGAATAGATGAGAGAACGCAAAGAATGCAAAATAAACAATGCAAGTAAAATTCTCTCTGCAAATAAAACTAAAGTCTTGCATAATAATTCCTTAAGTCCATGAAGAAGAACTTGAAATAAAAATCATATGGGTTTAGTGATTGCTTCCCATTATGAGTGGATAGTGGGGCTCATGTGACTAAGCAGAGGAAGAAGCATGTGAAGAATGGAGAGGGAAAAGGTGATAAATAGCCACAGCAAAATAAGAGTCACAGGGGTAAACATGTCAAAAGTGAAAGTCACAGTAACCTGCACCTTATCTTTCTGAGATGCTTAAGCAAGAGGAAGGCTTAAAAAAGAATCTTGCAATCATTTCAGGAAGCTAACAAAGATGTGGCCCTTCCCCGTGTTTATAGCTGGATATTATTGCCTGGATGGTGTGCTGTTCACTCAAGGTTAGCAATTTATGCTTCAAGTCTTTCTGAGAGCTAGCTAGGCTGCTTGCTGGAGGAGCCCCTTGGGGCAGCAGAGTTTTCAACATAAAGCAGCCACATACATCACCAGCTCCCTAAAGGGTATATAATTGCCTTTGCTGACCTACAGACCGACATTTAGAGCATACACTCTCCAAGAATTTCCAGAACGACTTCAAGCAGGGATCATTACTTTTCCTGACACCCTTCACATCTCCCAATACAGTTTTCTTCTAAACTTGATTCAACATAATCTAAGTCCTATGCCAAGAATGCTTTGGTTTACATTGATTTTTTTCTCATTGTAATCCCTGCTAAAGGAGAGCCCACTGAATCAGACTTGTTTTCAAAGACAGCTTTGGCTACTGCCTGCAGTGACTGGCTGCATAGCAGAGTTCTTTCATGCAGCACAGTGAGTGCCAATATCTCTCAAAACAGCCTGTTAAATACTCATTTTGGAGTAATCCCTGATTTGAGTGCCAGGACTTGCTCCAAGTGATCTACAGAAGCCTTTCATAAAAGTTTCTGTGACATAAAAGTGTCTGATAATGACATAAAAATTTCTATAATCCTATGTGTCACCATATTGACACAGCAGTGACAAGGGCAGGGGACAGAGAATGTGTTTCTGTCACCAATATACATTTACTCATGCCTAGAACATGGATGTTCAAATACTACAAGTTAATTTATTCATGAATTCCAGAACCTGACACTTAAATGTTTTTATAACTGTCATGTATTTCCTTTTTCTATGAAAAATGTCACTGAGTATTACTGCAGAATTTTGCTTATTAAGAATTACTACTTTTTCCATCTTTTTTTTTTGGTCAGAAATTTCACACGTATCGCTCCCTTAGTTTTAAGACTTACAATATCAATTTTCATCTCTATACAGATAGCCAACCACAGTCAGTCTTAAAATGGAGACTTGCTTACTGCACTTTTTGTTTCCTGTCTGTATAAGAATAAGTGAATGCAACATAACCAAAGGAAGTTTGCACTAGCTGTAAATGTAGCTATGACTTTGAAAGAATATTTTCCCATTTTCTCAATAAAGTTATAACATTTGTATTTAAACAATATTAATGATCTGTGAATAAGATTGTTAACCATGGTTTTAGCTGGTTGAAACTGAAACTTTTTCTTGTTTAGCAACAGAAGTTATGGCATCATAATAAAGTTCAATAACCGTATCTGAAACTTTTGTGATATTTTCTGTGCTGTACAGTCAGTAGTGGTGGCTAAGAACGAGGAAAACATAGTCACAGGGGGAAAAATGATGTCTTATTGACTTTATAGTCCAACAGGGTGAGCATCATTCCCCAACATGAAGTATGTGCTGAATGGCCTTGTGCTCAGTAAGCTACATCCAGTTCCCTTAAACCTAAAATAACTCTTTCAGCTTTATACTTTTAGAAGTTGCACCTGGCAGGCACCTCAGGCTGCAAAATAAAACTTCAGTTGTTTCCTGTGATTCTAGTTTTCCTACTACTGCTGGCTTGTTAAGGCCTCTTCCCAAAGTTAGAATATCATTACAAAGTGCAAGGAAGTTCCTCCTTGTCCTATTCAAGCTCACCTCTGTGATCTACTGAGTATATACTGGATCTACATATAAACTTATTTGGCATGTTAGGATAAATACATGGTATTTATACACAAGTCTGAAAAAACACTTTTCTATTCCTTTATATACAACCCATGAAACCATATGCTTACACCTAGTATTGATAATACAACACTCTCAGATGTTTACTGTTAAATCTCCACAAATCCATTCCAAAATTCAATGTCATTTTCCTCTAAAATAAGAAAACCAACAGATTTTAGGAAACAGGGCAAGAAGAGGAGAGTCAAATAAAGAGCTAGAGCAAATTAAATCTCCTTTTAAATATTAAGTGATGTAGAGAACTTTCCTCCAAATTCAGGTACAGTTCATTGCCTGTTTTCCTTCTTCAGTTATCAGAAAACAATGAAACTAAGCACATTCCTCATTTCTGAGGTGTCATAAAACAGAGCATCTGAAACAGTGTCTCTAGTGCTCTAGAGATACTGCAGGACAAAACATTTCCAAATCCAGCACACAATCATCTTGGTTCAAACAGAAATCTAGCATTTCCAAGCAGCACATAGGGCTACACAAACCTTGAGTAAAAATATCAGTGTGATGAGCACTCTGCTTTTCTCAATATTGCTGCCTGTATCTGTTCAGTTTGAGATAATTTTCATATATATTTGCTATAGCTTTTATTAAAAATAACTGTTCCTCTGTGCATTCTCCTAATTTTTTTAGGTATGTCTCCCTCAAAGTGTCAGGCTTTCTCAGTGCCAGTTCAAATGCATCCTTTCAATTTCCAGTGTTGTTACAGTAAATAAATAAAATGCAACTGCATCTGAGAGACAAAGGTCTTCACCACTGAATATTCAAAGGAAAAAAATTTACTCAGCTCAGAACATACAGTTCTCCATTCCCCAAACCTGAGAATTTCTAAACTGCTGCTTTTCACACCATACTGAGATCAAATCTATTCTCAAAATAGCAAAAATTCTCCAGGATATGGGATGACTGCTTCCACCAATTTCTAGTAAAGTACCAATTTCCCATAACTATTCCTTTGGCTAAGTGTTCCTTTGTCCAGCATGATGTTTTCCAGTTTGATTCCTAAAAATGTCCATCTCTGGTGTGGTGCAAGGCAAGTCTTTTGTTGGTTTGTTTTGTTTGTTTTTTTTTAACTACTGAAATATGAAAGCAAAACCTGAGTGAATTTGCCCAAATTATATTTCCCTGCCAGTTGGAGTTCATCCAAACAGTGAAGCAGGCAGTGTAAATTCATTTTGGATAACAATTTTGTCCTCTAGCTTTGTCTGTATCTGCATAAACCAAAAATTAATATAAATGTATTCAGGAGTAGATTAATTTTCTCATGCAACAAAGCTTGTCCAAGGTGGAATACTTGAGAAATAAGCCTGTCATGAATTTTAGCGTTTTGACATAGCAATACCCAAAACATAAAATTGTATCTCCAGGTATAATTAAGTTGAAAAAGCTCCATGAATCTTTTAGCTCTTTTTCAATTGCTGCTTCTTTCCTTTTATGGAGTCTCAGAATTGGAAAAGCCAGGTTGGTGGTTTTCTTTTTTTGCCAAATAAAGAAGCCTTTGTAAAAAAATTTCACCAAACCACATTTGTGAGCCTTGTGGCGCAGTCAGAAACATCTTCAGACTGCTTCAGATTTTCTAGAAGCCCATTACTCCATATCCATGTGTTCTCCCTTTGTGCACATGAAATCTTCTCAGGTGGAATTCTTAGTGCTACTGAGTTCTGCCACCAACTTAACTTATTTTCTCTTTGAGAGGGGGCATAGCTCTGGCTTTGGGCATTTTTCCTCCTTTTTCTCTTCTTTCTGAAAGGCTCCAACTAGTACTGGCCACAGAAAATCTTGCTGACACATATCATCCTGTGTGTAGACCCTAGCAGATTACCACACAAAAGTCTGTGGGTACATGCATTACATTCTGTAGAATATAGCTTTACCTTCTGATACCTTTCCCACTTCTCTAAATGAAATTCTCATTTTCAGCTGGTTTACTTGGAATCAGCTTCAGGATCAAACAGAACAACGGGGTAAAAAAAGTGTTAATTCTATAGAGGTAGAAAAGGCAAGACATATATTTGCTGCCTTTCTTCTCATACGTGTTTTAACAGGCACTCGTGATGAGAAAAACAAGATGGGAATAACAGGGAGAAAGAAACCCTTAAAAAGAAACTGAAAAACAGGAGATTAGCTCCTGGATGCCTTTATCTGAGGACATTAAAACTTTATGCCCTACAAGTCTGAGCAAAGATCAGTTGCTTCACTGTCTGTCTTTCTGATTCACAAAGTTGCATCAGCAGCTAGGAAATCACAGCTTCAGCTTCCTAGTAAGTCATGTGTTCCTATGAAAGAAGTTTTTATTCATATAAAAAGAATACATGTAATTTATCTTTTTAAATAAATTAAATCTCCCAAGAGCATCTGCCAGGGAACTGTTATTCTAATACTTGGGTTGTCTTTGCAAGATGATTATCTTGATAATTTAAAATGTCATAGGATGTTTGCAGGAACAATAGACCAAATTCCTGAGCTGGTGTAAATTGGCGCGACTCCACAAACATCAAAGAAGCAATGCCATTTTCCACCACACCATCAATGTTCACAAATTAAATGCATGTCTTGTGGTTTACTGCATGTCAGAAAACTTGTAGTGCATTTCAAGCCCTCATAAGCTGTGCTGTAAAACAATTTGATTTTTAATAGATCTACAAAAACAAACTTTCACATCAGAATGCTGACCTCCAAAGGTTCTTTAACATCAGGGTTAAACCTCACATCTTTAATGGTTCAGGGAGTGACTGTGCAAAAGATGCTAATGGCAAATTCCCTGAAGCACAGGCCAGTTTTTTCCAAATGCAATGCTATATAACACCTTGATCGTGAGACTGTATCTCCAAAGTTTTCTGGCTAAAGTTTAATTGGTTTTATTCTGAACCAGTTAGCTCTTTCTAACAGTAAAGGATTACATTCAGAAGCACGTTTGAGGTTTCAGAGTAGAGATTCCATCATTCTTTTCCTAAAGCTTATGAACACTATTCAGCAAAAGCAACGCCTCAACTTGTTCCAAAGTTCTGTTTTAATCATTTTTGGTCTCAAAGAAAATCAACAGCTTTAAAATGTAATATACATGTGCATACAAATACTGGATAGAATATGTCCCATCCCTGAGGGTCTGTTCAGATGTGAGACCTCCTCAGAGAGGAGTCTGGTTCTCTCGGACGCACCAGCAAGAAAGCAGCTTGAGACAACCTTGTGTTGTTTCAGGGCTGTTTATTTATCTTATCTTTAAAAATGTTTCAGCCAGCCCGACACAGGTCCGCTCTGCAGGACCTTCTTGCAGAAGAACCCCTGGGCGGGCTGTGCCAAGGTCTTTATTCTCTAAACCACATATACAATATTTACAAATTTTCCCCAATGCCATGCAACCTCTTTACAATATCCAGTTCTTTCCCCATCCAATCTGTGGCTCCCAGGGTGCAACTTCAACATGGATGACATAAAAAGAAGGAGGAAGAAGCCCACCGCACCCAGGATCCTCCATCTTCGCCACATGGCTCTTAATATAAACAATCCAAAAACCTACTTATACTACATTCTAATATTCTAATTTACACTCTACTTGTCATCATTTTCTGTATCTCTCAGCGTTGCCAAATTCTCCCAAGGAGCCAAATCCAGCCCCTGCGGCTCCTGGACAACACTCAGGGGTCTCAGAGGGGTCTGCCAGGGGGGTCTTTGCATCCCCAGAGGAGCCAGGGAGGTACCTTGGACTCTCACAAGAATATTTATATATATATATTATATATATCATATATATAAAATATTTATTTATTTATTTATTTATTTATTTTTATATATAAATAAAAATTACACAATGAGGAACTATGAAGATTGAGCATTTCTAACATTAATTATATGTTAAATACATGACACAATAATAATAATGCTTATAAAAAAATCTTTCATAAAGTGGTCCAAAATCACTTAGCAAATGTCCTGTGATCCTCAATATGTTCCTGTGAGACAATTGTATATGAATAGATAAATTAATAGATCATTTAGCTATGTTAAATTAATTTTTCCATTCAGCCTAATTAGGAATAGAACTAGTAACAAATTGTTCATAGCATTTCCAACAGGAAAGAGGAGCATAGAGTAGAAGGGTGAGAGGACACTATGTGACATGGCAGAAAAGCAAGGGCCTGAGTTTCAAGAGATAACATGGCAGTGTCCTGTTCATGGCAGCACAACAGGAAAGAGGAAGGTCTGCCCATACAGCAAGCTGACTCCCCAAAACCTAGAGCTGCTTGTGCCCAGAACTATCTCATCTTCTTCTGAGAAATTCCATGTCTCCTAATTCTCGCAAAAGATCTTGAAATTTACTTTGTTTTTATTCCTGTCCCTCTGGCTTTACATGCTCACACAGTGTGCCTGATGGTCCCTTCTCACTTTTCTTTCCACACCTTGACTGCTGACTGATAACCACTGCAAATCCTCTCTAGACCACTTGCAGCTGTCAGAGCTGGAAGACCCACCTGAGGTTTTTATGTTGGGGTTTTTTCAAAGGAAAAATATCCTGGCTCCTATTCCAGTAGGGATTTAAAAACATGAATTGCATATGCCAAAAACCCATCTGCCTTGAATGTTAAGGTCAGAGAAGTAGCTATGTCTGATGAAACACATGGCAGCCCAAACCAAGGATCCTGGATGACCTTAACCATTACCTTTTGCAGTCCCTTTCCATCATTTGCTGGATGGAATGAAATAAGAATACTGTTAAATTGTAGTTTCCTTTAGCATATTTATTATGATAGAAAAATTATGCATAAATTGCTTTTGTATTAATCCATCACATGTTGGCTTTCATAAATATTTCAAAACTTGCCAATTAAAGAGGGACTGGTACTACAACAAGCTATAGCATGGTATGAAATATACTAGTCAAAACACTTTCCACGTGTACACTTTCATTAACTCTGATATAAGCGAAGAAAGGAGAATTCCTCAACTCTTTTTCTCTCTGGAGGAAGTAGAAAATCACATTCATAAATTTATAGCAGAATGGTAGTCACATTCCATACCTCCATTTACGGTACTCTTTAAAATCAATAGAAAGTGAGTTGATAAAATACTTGCAGAAAACCATCAGTCTGCTTGGCACTTAAGACAAAGCTAAAAAGTGAGGTTGTCCTCTGGAACAGCACAACCCAAGAGATTACAAGTAGTAGCATTGATAGATAAGAGGCTGCAGAACAACCTCTGCCAGGAAAAGTCACAGTCTGCCACAACTCAGTGAACAGTGTAGCTGATGCTTTTTGATGCTGATGATATAGAAGCAAGTAGTTTTGTTTTTTTCTTAAAAAAGTTGTCCCCAAAGTGTGCCAAAGAACTGTCAAAGCTAGTAGCTCTAGTCATGCACATTAATAGAAAACTGTAATATTTACAGGCAGTAATGCAAAAAGTCTGCGTAGAATTATTTTTTTTATATATAATTGTCACCAAAATAAGTCTGCCAAGGCAATTTATGTCACTTCAAATGCTACTTTTCCTTGTAAATGTTTCTTTCTTATGTTTTCCTTTTAAATACATTTGAAGTGAAAGAAAAGGGTGGGAAAGCTCTTAGTTTTTGGTACAATAACAAGTAGTTCCTAACAGACTAATGAACAAAGACAACAAAACTCTGGGCCATTATTTGCAACTGCTAAAACATATCTGCCATCTCTAGGAAGAAAATTTGGTCTAATATACATGCATAATGTGCAGGGGTCTCAAAGTACATGTATTACCAAAAGATGTATGTGTTCTGTTGGAATATACTAAAACATTTGACTTAATCATATCCAACAGGACCTTCCAATAAATTAGTAACAGATTTTGAACACTATTTTCACTGCTCCCTCTTCCCTTGGAGGAAATTAATTGTGTTTAACTGAAGAATCTGAGATGCCAAAAGTGGTAGTGATTTATGGTTTCATAGTAAAAGTCAAACACTTCTCTGAAACTTGAATAAGGAAATAATGCATGAGGACTGAGAATATATTCTGGAGATGTCATTCAGCTTGGTTCTGAACTTGGAAGATATTTCCTGTCAGTGGCATGTTCTTCAACATAGAGAACTCTGCAGAGCTGTGGACTTAAACACTGGAATAGCTATATTTCTTTTAGACTTTTTAATGCATGTTGGCTGGAAAATGCGCCTGGGAAATGTTCTACACTGTCTAATGCAAGGGAAAGAGTATCAGGCCCACTGCATCATTTGACCTCTGGTGCTACTTTAATACAGAAGAAAATGGTCATAATTGAAAACACCACTTGGCAAGTTCCTATTAATTATGTATTGGATTATTGCCTGGGACCCATGTCGCATTTAATTCGCTTGTTCAAAGGTTCTGGTTTCTATTGTGTTTTTGGTTTTTTGACTGCAGACCAAACATGAGTTGCAGCATTATCTGCAGGATCCTCTTCAACATTTCCTTTCAGCAAGGCAGCCATGGTCTGGCATATTTTGCATGAGGAGCACTACAAAATACAGTGCAGAATGACTTCTGATTCTGATTCTGATTCTGCTCTAGAGCAGATGGGGATTGAAGCCTCCTGACAAATACTTTTAAGCATAACATGGCTCTCCTGATCCTGCCTCAGCAGAGCAGAAACCCTACTTTGCTATATGTGCACTTACTGATCAGGTGGCTGCTGCACTTCCCATTTGACACCTTGAGGAATTCCCATCTCACCTTGAGTTTTCTGCGATGCATCTGTTATCCTTAAACTGCATCTGTGCATCCAGCAGTTGTGCTCATCACTGCTTTGCTGTTGAATCAGCCCAGGGTATCTGATACAGAGATCATGCTGTAGTTAAACTTTTTTCTCTCCAGGCATGATAGGGCAAATACCTAAGGGGGCATAGTATTTCATACAGATGATATATGATCCAGCACAGAAGCTACTCATATTAGGATACTCCTTCACAAAATTTTGAACAAAATAGAACCAGTAAATTGAGTTTATATTGGTTTATCCATTTAATTTTTATAGTTACACCTGTTTCAATCTGGTTCTTGAAGACATCAAACATAATTTACTGCATTGTAGAACGATGGTCTTAGCTTCACCAGCTTGCTTCTCATTCCCTTGAAAATCCCCAAGCACTAGTAAAAGGCAATTTATGTTTAGCAGGAATCCTTCAAAGTATGTAACATTTCTGTTGTAGACCCATTGAAACCAAGGGAGCTGTTTCATAGTTTGCTCCTGGTGAGGATCTGACTGTGTGTAGCATACCCTTTCACAAACCAGCACTGCTTCACTTCTCTCTCTGCTAAAAGCTTCTGTCAGGGGAACAATAATATCAAAACCTACAATCCACATTAAAACAAATTTTTTTATTATGGGACTGAAAGCAACCTCAACAGTTTAAACAACCAAGGACCCGTAACGTTTTCCAGAAAGTAAATTATGTCATTAATTCAGTGCAGTGAAACTCCTCACAATAATTACGTTTAAATTAAGCTAATTTTTAATGGCATACTAGCTGGTATAGGAGCAGTTGGTTTATTTTCTCATTTTCATCCACCATGGTGTCACTTTGAGACAAAGACAATTTTGTACAGAAGAACTACCTCTGTATTATCATACTGTTAAATGCTTGATGATTTTTAATTTTTTTAAAAATATATATTTATCTCTGAATTTCCTGGAATTGTAAGGCTTGAGAATTATTATAAGATCCTTTTAATGTAACTCTCTCCCTGTAAGGGACTTCACAACTCTAGGCCTTCTTTATTTTGCTGTCCTTAAGAATATTTAGTGATATTTCTTTAAAATCTCTACATCTATGACAGAGATTGTAACAGAGCTTCAATGCTAATATATTCTAACAAGTTTCATGTAACAATGAGAATTAAAATAATGGGATTACTAAGTGGCACGATTACTTCATATTAATGAGCTGTTTATGATGGAGAAGGTGAAAATTTGCTTGTAAATGAAGCAATTTTTTCTTGTCTTCTTTAAGACCATTATTTAATGTTGCACAGAACTCACATAAAGGGAGTGTTTGGTGACTCTGTTACTCTGTTACTGTTAGCATCAGGGCGTTCATTTTCCCATCAGTTTTACCATTAGCTGTGCACATACCTACAAAACACAACAATTCTAACTCTGCTGGGCCATTAAAGGTCTGAATGGTTGGTTATGTTCCCAGGACTGTTGAAACCAACAGAACCAGCTATTCTACTTTATAGGGTAGCTAACACTATTAAAATCAGCAGCAGATGAGCCAATACTATTGTTCCCAAGAACATGTTTTCAGATGGGAGTATCTAATAATTTAAAACCAGGCCTTTAACCAGAATATTCTGTAACTCCATGTAGCATTATTTCTTTTATTGAAAAGCTGTGACTTTTACTTACCATCTTTTCAGCTTTCTGGGGTGAGAAAACATCTGTTTTCTTAAAATCATGCATTGTGTACAACACCAGGCATTGTTTCATTTAAGCATCATTCAGGTCTTGACAATGCCAGGTGATCCCCTCTGAAACCCTGTTTTATTTCAAGGGTAATGCCAGAGAAAACTTTGCATTTGAGAGTTCTGGTGCTCTATCACAAGAGTCAACTCGAACTGCTTGCTGTGACTCTTTTCTTAACCACCATTTTTAACACTGTGAGACTTTTAATTTCTTTATTTTAACTTTATAACAGCTCTTAGTGTTACGCAGATAATTATGCTGATTTAGACTTAATAATGACCTATAAGTGGCTATGATTTTGCTAGTTTTGGTAATTCTCCTACATGCAAAAAAAAAATAAAATATTCTTTTGACTGCTGCTTCACACAAGGCACACTTTAGACATCCACGTTCTGTGGTTTCTAATTTACATCACTGACATCCTTTGCTTTTCTGCAGAACAGCCAGTCTGTTTATACTTGTATTCTTGTCAGCATTTCTCATAATCAGAGTTTTGTTAGTCTCTGGTTGTTTGCCTTATGGTCAGTGTACAATTGAATGCATTCATCCTACAGCTTGGTTATCTCTTTACCAATGGAGAACCATCTTACCACAGTTCTCAATCTTTCCAGAACAGAGTTACATTTTTTTTTCAATTTAAGCTCTTGCCTCCTTGTGTACTAAAAGACATTTTAGTAGTTTTTTTCACCAGTACTGACAAGAGGCATCAAATGCATGTTCACAGCCTTGGAGCTCTAGCTATTACAGTCAAATTGACACTGGCCTGGAGACTTGCACTTATGACCTTGCACAAGCTTCCAGTTAACACCCATTTCTCCTGAAATCAGGAATCATTCCTTACAGATTTAGAAGCTCAATCCTAAGTCTTAGCACCTATGACTTTTCTCTTAGGCATGTACCCACATAAGGCTGCTGTTAGAGTAGGAAAAAGCTGGCAGGGCTTTGTTTATTTACATCTACTGTTCTCCAGGTTCTAAGAGTATCTAGGAAACAGTAATCCAAAAACTTTAAAATTAAAACAAAACAAAACAAACAAAAAAGCCCTCCATGTCCTATAGGAAACTCCATTTTTGCCTCCTCTCTGGAGCAGAATTCATTAGTACGGTAACTTTTGTAACAACCTCTGGCTCAGATTTATTAAACTAGGAGGAGTTCTAGTTTAACAACTCCCTCAAAGGAAGAGAGGTCCTTCAGAGAGACCCCTAATAAATCAGAAGACTAGGCAATCACCAATTATTTGAAGCTCAATAAAGGAAAGTGATAGATGCAGCACTTGGGACGGGTTAACCCTGGCTGTGTGTATAGACTGGGGAATGAAGGCTGGAGAGCAGCCCCATGGAAAGGGACCTGGGGGTTCTGGTCAGTGGCAAGTTGAACACAAGTCAGCAGTGCCCTGGCAGCCAGGAGAGCCAAAAATGTCCTGGGGTGCATCAGCATCACAGCCAGGCAAGGGAGGGGATTGTCCTTCTCTGCTCTGAGCTGGGACAGCCTCACCTCAAGTGCTGGGGGAGTTTTGGGTACTACAACACAAGAAAGTTATTGAACTATTAGAATGTGTCCAAAGGAGGGCAACAAAGATGGTGAAGGGCCTTGATTCGCATGAGGAGTGGCTGAGGTCACTTGGTCTGTTCAGTCTGGAGGAGACTGAGAGGAGATCTCATTCCAGTTACAACATCCTTGTGAGAAGAAGAGGTGGGGCAGGCACTGACCTCTTCTCTGTGGTGACAGTGACAGGACCCGAGGGATGGCCTGAAGATGTGCTGGGGAGGTTTAGGCTGGATATCAGGAAATGGTTCTTGACCCAGAGAACTGAACAGGTTTCCCAAAGAAGTGATGACAGCACCAAGCCTGACAGAGTTAAAGAGGCTTTTAGACAATGCTCTCTAGCAAATGGTGTGCCTCTTTTGGGTGTCCTGTGCAGGACACTGTGCACTGGAGCTAGATCCAATGATCCTTGTGGAGCCTTCCAACTCAGCTTATTCTGTGATCTCAGCATGTGCCTGGGTAGGTTCAAATCTTTGCCAAGGCCTGGCTTTCCTTTTCCTTGTGATATCCTTCAGCTGACAAGACTGTAGGACATGTCTAGGACATGTCTTTAGGACATCAAAAGATACCTGCTTGGGACAGAGGACTAACCCACAGCTGTATCTGCTCAGGTCTTTCAGGGCTGGAATGATGCAGGCATCTGGACAACTCATAATGCTCAGCTGAAAAAAATCACATTAATTGGTTACTGTTACATTTTAAAAGCTTCCTTTTGCTAAATAGTGCCCAACCTTTGCAAACTAAAAATTGGGAACATAGAACACTTACGTTCCTTCTGCTGAGCAATTTTTCTGTTTATTGGTATTAGCTTTCAAATGACAGTACTAAAGGTCTATAATGATCTGTACTGAAGATACTTGGCAAAGGGCTCATTAACAACTCAGATGAGCTGTAAAAGAAGCACATAAAATGTCAAGCTAATATAAAAAAAAGCATGCTACACAGTGGAATAGGCAATTAAACAACACAGCACACTAAGGTCTGAAAATGAAAATCCAGGAACAACATATTCTGCTATTGTCAGGAATACAGCTCAGGTCCCATAGTACATAATAGGAATCAAAGTCCTGGAAATGTAAGGAGGGATACAAAAATCCAGCGTGAAAACTCAGTTACCAAGGTCTCTGCTTCAGGCCTGCATAGGGCATGTGTAAGATGAGCTCTGTCTTCTAAGAGACAATGTGGGGTGCCAGCCTATACTCCAATGCTAGCCTATCCAAAGAGACCTGCAACAGAGCAGGGACTGCTGTAAGCCATTGTGGTATGACTGCCAGCTGTGTGGGGAAAACCTGCAACTGGGAGAGGACAGCACACACACAGACTTGAGCTGGGATCATCAAATAAATTCTGACTTATTCCCTATATTCCCTATACAAAATAATGGAGACCTCCAGATGAGTGATCCTGCACTTGCTGGAGCTTCCATAAATAAATCAGGCAAAATTGATGCTTTACCACAGTTTCTTGCTCGCACTCCTTGAACTATTCATCATAAAGACTTAATTATTTTCCAAAAGAGCAAGAAGCGTCATAGAAAGATTGTGAACTATAGAGTCACTGAAAAGGGAGACTTTAAAAATGTTCATACTTATTCCTTGCAATTTGACCATTAGCTCACATTGTATTCCCAAGCAATCTTTCTGTTTCAGTGTTCATAATCCTTTGTCATGGGAATTTCTTCTCAATCATGATGAAATGTCTATAGTTCAGAGTGCTTCTATCTGCTACTTCATTACTGAATTTCTCATATGACTGAGCTGCTTCACAGATGTTCTGAAGAAATATTTGAAAATTCAGTTAAAAACTTTTAAAAATGCAGTTCATGTCCCTAACTTCCACTAAAAGCATGGATTCTGATCTGGTTTTTCACAGATACATGCTTTTTTCAGCCCAAATTAATTTAAAGACAACGATTATGTACTTCTGTGGAGCTATTGAAAAGTTAAAACGTGCACAATTTGGCTTCTTGTCAATAAAATATCAACCATCTGCTGCTAAAACATTAAAAAGTGTGCAGTGAGCCCTGTGACTCCTTTCGTTACCAACTTTTGAAAAAATTAAGTAGGAGTATTAAATTCTTCATTGTTTGTTGACTTATTTGACTTATTTGTTTGGGATTTAATTTAATATGTTTTGTTGCTCAGGAGAAAGCAGCCACTTATAAGGATAGGACTGTTTCTTTTGTTTGGTTGTTTGATTTTGTTTTAGTGTTTTTTTTTAATTTATTTTTATTTATTTCCATTTGAGAAAGCAACACTTAAACAGAAAAGCAGTATCCAAACTTCTCAGTCCATTTTCAAGTTTTGAGCAAAAACAATGTCAATTTTGAAGTCCCATTGATATCAAGGGGCCATATGTCATGTCATGTCATTAAAGCATTTTCTAAGAAAGATTAACTCATGATGGGATATGACACTGTTGTCATCAATAAAAAAATTTCACTGAATATGACAGAGAGGGCAGATCAGAAAATGAAGACAAGATGACATAAGAAAAATCCAGCAAAAGAAATCAGTTTTAAAAACAGTAGCAGTAGAAGCATGGAATTGGACCACTGAGGATAATAAGGGAATTCACCACTTAAGCTGCACCTAGTCATATTGATCCCACACAGCTGGAGAACTATCAGGTAGTTATGGGAGGTTTTTTATGTACATTTCTATTCACATCCCAGAAGCCTGCAGTCACTTTACACAATAGTGGTGGTGGAAAGGGGAAAAGAACATTATGGTTATTAAAAATAAGCCAGATTTCTGAAGACTTGTTCCTTTTTTAGTTCAAGTGTGGATTGGGCAGTTTTGGGAAGCCAATATTCTAAAACAAGGAAAACAATAATGATATGTCAACTGTTCTAAGAAAAATGACTCTGACAAGAAAAAAAGTTTGAGTCATGGGAAACAGTCTTGAAACCAGATTCTGTTATTAGCTTTGTTAAAGGTTTTGGTTTTTTCACTTTTGTGATGGCTATGTGGGAACTCAAAGCCAGCATTCAAACTGAAAAACTTGCACACAAAAATAAATATTGGTGCTGCTGAAGGAAGATATTTTTTTGATAGTTGTATGTCTCATGCAGACAAAAGCTCATTTTGAGCTTATTCTTAAACATTTGCAACACATGGGATACATTTGAGATTTCTTCATAAAGTACAACCAGCATGTTAAATGCACTCAAAGTTTGAGCCAACCCCAAAAACTTTTCTTTTTATGAACTTCCTGCCAGTTAAAAAAAATATGTCCTACCACACACACACATACACATCTATACACTGCATGTATATGGAATTGGTTTTATATGTTAAAGTATGGTTTTGCCTAAATTCTTTTATTATTTTAAGGCACGCTTTTAAAGTTCTTTAATATTGGCATGAAAGTACCCTGGTGGTATATAAAATCGTTTTAATTCATTGCTTTTCTCTCTATCTTCATAAAAAATAAAAAATAAAAAAAATAAATTAAAAAAAAAATTATAGTATTCTCTTTGGGCAATTCACATGGCAATTCACAAGTTGTGCCTTCATTTTCCAGCTCTACCATTAAAATTCATGAATAACACTTGGCAAAATATCAAATCCTTCTGCTGTATGAAATAGGAATAAGATTTTCCTGTAACAGGAGGAGCATCCAAAGAACTGAGACTAGATCATATATATTAAAGCAAAGCCAATTTTGTAGGTAGCTTGTGGCTGCCTACAGTGACATCTCTCTGATGACACATTGTCCCACTCACCAGACTATTTTGTGGCAGCCCTCTCCTTGCTCTCAAACTCTGCTCCAGTGGTGGGAAGGATGCAAAAAGCCATTAGGGCTCTGTGTTCCTTGGGGTGCATGTAATTTATGTCCTTAGGTTAGAAAACCTAGACCTCCTTAGGTGATAACTTCCATGAGTGGTAGACTCATAAATTTCTTTATAAATCCTTAGGGTATGAGTACAGCCTCACCATATGTCTGCATGGTGCTTAAGGTGCTAGGACTATAAGGCAGTACTAGAACAGGAGACAAATAAAGTAACAAACCTGGTAATCAGACTAATTAATCAGCTGTCATTCTCAGCAGCCCCCATGGACCCAAAGAGCATAATTTCTATCTTCTTTAGGATCTGGCTGGTTCTTTCCTGCTTTTTTCCCTGGTCAGAGAGGGGACTTATTGAGACTCAAAAAGTCAGTGAGTGAATTAAAACCAAGCTTTTAAAAAGACTATTTGTTTGCAGAGTATGTAGGAGAGTTATCTATAAGCACTTCCTTTTTCTAATCCATTTGCCCTAATTACTTTGAGATTTGTCCATTTACAAAACTAATTATTCTATTAAATAGTATAATAAAAACTGCTTCTTCAGTTATCTTCAACTAGGTTTTCATAAACAGAAGATATACACAGAACTAAGCTTTGGCCAGCTTATCCAACTGCATGATCATTTTGGATTTTTATCTTAGGTTTTTCTCTTCAGTTTGCTACTGAGGCCTCAGAAAATTTGCAACAGTGAATTAGGCATTGTTATCACTGAAATGTAGTCCTATATACAACTGCTGTACAGGTCATACTTGATAGTAAAATATGTAATTAAAATACAGCATTAGATTCTGCTCTTAGCTTCACCAGTGAATTTAAACTTATCATTTAGTGTCTCAGAGAAAAGCTCTATTGGTTTTTCATATCAGATGTCCACTGCAATGTAGAGGCCTTGGATATTCTTCTCTGCTTTCTGATGTAGTTGACTAAAGGAATATTGAGTCCCTTGCAGCTGTGGACTGTCACTTATGCCCTGCTGGAGAGTTACCAACTACTATTTGCTAGGCAATATTCTCTTTCAACCCTTTCTCTGTTAAGCACACCCAGTTTTTCCCAGCAACTGAAGTTCTGAAGGTGCACCCTCCTGAGGCTCATCAGGAATTCTGCTCTAGTCAGTGTTTTTCACATTTTGGGAAACTTAAACCTTTCCATATTGGCACTATATTTTTTAAAAACTATAGTAGCTTAAGAATGGAGCAGGAAGTTCTAGTGGAGAGATTTTTCTTCTTATTCTCACTTATTATTTGGCTTTCAATTAATTAGTAACATAAATATTTATGGTTAGAGACTTTTCTATTCTAAATTATTTGTAACAAAATGTTGTCCTTGGTTATGCCTTGACGAGGTGGGCAATATATTCTCATTTCCCCTAAAAAGCTGCAGATATTCTCTGCCCTTTGTTCTAGGAGGAACTTTCTCATTTTTCATATGTTTTTATTTTCCCACTGAATATTCTGCAAGTGTAGCAAATTAAGGCCTTAATCTTTGCTTGGAGACCTATGACCTTCTAGATGGTCAGAGATTTAAGATTATTGAAATATTTTATGAAATCATGTGTAATTAACAGTGCTTACTATGGTTTCAGCTCCAGATCCTGAGCTCCCATTTAAGCTTGCCTGTACTGCAGTGTGACCTGTTATACACTTTCTGACTCCTTACCAAGGATCAGTGTAAAGTGAACCTTCCTACCCACATGCTTGGATTGCCATTACATGACAACCAAACCATGGTTGTTGCAGCCAGGCCCACATCTGCATCTGAGAATTTGGGACAAACTGTTAATAATAAGAATAATAATCATATCATAGCACCTAGGTGGTGTGAATGAGGTAGAATTACATAATGGAGAATCTGAGAGTGCCAGTGGACAGTGCATCTCATGATGCAGTGGCACTAGTCTTCAAACTCTACCTGCAGCATTCTCGTACCATGCCAGATATCTCACCTGTTGATCAGTAATGCTCAGTTTGGAAATGCAGAGGCTTTTTTGCATTTCACTGTCAAGGATGAAATCAGTGGGGTTTTTATGGCCACCATAACAGCATATTCTAGCCATTTGCATTGTTATTGTCCCTATTCTACCTTAAATACAATATTGTAGAACTCAAGCACCTTGTCAAAATCTGATCTGACCAAGATGGGCTTTCCTCCAAGAGTCTTTAATCCTTCTAATCCTTTAATTTAATTTTGCTTTTGATTTCTTGTTTCCATTTGGGTTGCTACCCTGCCAGTTCAGTTTATAGGTCATTTTACCACCTCAAGGTTTCTGTCCTTTCTATGGCCTTATTGTGAGTCTTTCCTGTCCAACACTCTGAGTTTTCCAGTGTTTCAACAGTAACATAGTCTTTATGGACACCCTTCTCAACCTCACCTAAGTTCTTTCTTTTGGGCAAGAATTTCTTCTTTTCTTCCCCCTCTTCTGCCATCTAATTTAATCCATTTTACAGCAACACTTTTTTCCCCATAACTATTCTATTTCTGTAGTCTCTTCTTCACCCTAAACACAGCAAGACAAAGTGTAGTTCAGGACAGGCTTCTGTCCTGATTTTCCTTTTTTAATTCCCTGGAAATAAGTCAGAAAACTAGCACCAGAAAAACCTTTCTTTCCCTCCCTCTGCAGAAAATAAACACCAAACAGCTTCTAAGACTGTGCTGTACTGTTGGCACAGATTTTCCTGGTAACTGGTTCTTGGCTGGAGAAAAGTTACACTCCAGGTCTGTTCCATTGCCTAAACATAGGCATCTAGTGCTGTTTCACACACCATAGGAACCCAGATTCCAGCTACTGAATGCCCACAAGACCAAGGTTTCTCATAAGTCTTGTGTCATGCCTGCCCATGATGATATTTTGGATGGTCTAGGGCACCTCAGCTCCTATATTTAGGCCTCCGGATCATTTCCCCAGCAGCACAATTGTTCTGGAATTAAATAAATCACTCTCTGGAAGGCACATCTGCTCCATTGACTAAAGAGGGAACCTAAAGTACTTGTTTATGTGCTTAGCATTCAGACAGCTATGCATGGGTGAGAAGAATCTGAAACTGCCTGCCCAGCAAAACAATGCATGACAGTGGCAGGTGCCTGCCAAACCTTGGCCAGGTAAGAGCAGACAGAGAAGACAACTTACCATGGAGCCAGGATCTGAGTGGACCTAGGATCACAGGACCTATGCCACTGGCCTAGAATTCCCTGGAGAGCTCACAGGCTGGCTACTACCATGTTCTAGAGTTGATAATGCCACTTTTAAACAGCTGTCATCTCAGAGTGCTGTGCAGGCTTAGATTAGGTTAACCAAAGTATGACAGCAGAGAGTGCCTTTCTTTTCCTTATTGATCCATTGTAATGATTTAAATTTCTTCAGCATACTGCAGTTTACTTGAATGTCATACAGGCATCTCTTTCTCCATGATTGTCTTCCAAATTATGTTTTTCATTTGTTTTTTATTGCACTGATTTGTTTTCCCAGACCACCCATTCCACTTCACTGCCATTCATTCCTTGCAAAATCAGTGTAAAACTTCCTGCAATAACATTCTCAAAGCATAGTTATGCAAAAGATTTTGCTACTGGAATTGTTGTAACTACCCTCTCAATATAGGGTTACTTTCCAGAGAAGATGTGGATGCCCCATGCCTGGCAATGTGGAAGGTTCTGAGCAATTTGATCTAGTGTAAGGTGTCCATGGCAGAGGGTTGGAACAAGATGATCTCTAAGATTTGTTCCAACTCAAACCATTCTGTGGTTCTGTGATATGACAATTGTACACTGCATTGTGTGGGATGATAATTGAGGAATTCTGTAGCAATTTTCAATAAGAAATGTTGGTTTGTTTGTCAGTTTATTATGTCCCTTTACTGCCACAATCACATCTGCAAACAATAATTCTTCTATTTTGTCCTCAGTGTTCAGTCATGGTTCATGAAAAGATGCCACTTTATTTCTCTTTTCCCACTGCTCCTATCTTATAAACTTCTCTGTTATTTAGATGGTCTTTGCCTTATTTCCACATGTGCACCTGAATATTGTTCACAACAGCAATTTCTCTAAAAACAGCTATTCCTCTTGCACAAATGTCAAGTGTGACAACAGGATTTTAATCAGAATCCTTCAATGCTATGTTCATAATATATTTTTTTTTCATTTGCAAAAAGACTCACGGCATTACCAGAGTGACAGTCTGTGTATCAAGGCATACAGGGCTAAAGAGGACATGCTGGAGATTGGATTACACCCCCAAAAATGTCAGTGGTAAGGCAGTGTGAGCTGGAACCCACTCCATCTCCAGCAAAATTCCTTGTTTCCACTGAACTGCAAATTCTTCCCTCATGCTGATACACAAGTGAAAATTATATAATCAGAGTATGTTTATACTCTACATAGAGATGTCATAGCTTAAGTATAAACCTAAAGGTATTAGAGCAAAGGCATAGAAAGCCTATGGCCCAGTGCTGCTGTTTGTCAGAAGTTATGCTTGAATTATGTCTCAAATAATAAAAACTGCTCAGAAACGTGGAAAAAACACAAATGGGCTAAAATGAAGTTAGGCTCAGTCTCTTCATTCTTACTTTCTATTATTATTTGCTGAGTAAATTCCAAAATTGCAGAGTAGCATCAATAGGAAACTATTTGTGATTTACTGACAAAAATATGTTTGCGTTGATGGAAACTCTGACTTAACCTTATAAAATAACTCATTTCCAGAAGCCAGTATTTTCAGCTGATGCATACCTTTGCTTTGCTGGAGCCCATTTTCCTCGCTATGGTCACTGAACTCATTCTTCTGCCCAAAGAAGGCAAAAAAAAAAAAAAAAAAAAAGTAAAAAATTTCAGGAGATTAAAAAGTGCATCTGTGACTGCTTAGCTATGCTTCCTGTACCTTTAGCTTATGATGTTCAGTACCTGTAAACTGCCCTGAACCAGAATTAACAATTTGGACATGTTATTAACATTTAAGCCATAGTTGGCAGTGCAGTGAATAAGTACAATTTAGGTACTGCTCAGGTACTGAAAGCAAAAAAGCTGTAAGTTCTGTACTGTCTGCTGAGAAAAATAAACATTTCTTCATCCTCCTTTATTACTTCCTTCATATGGAAGGAAGGAAGGAAGGAAGGAAGGAAGGAAGGAAGGAAGGAAGGAAGGAAGGAAGGAAGGAAGGAAGGAAGGAAGGAAGGAAGGAAGGAAGGAAGGAAGGAAGGAAGGAAGGAAGGAAGGAAGGAAGGAAGGAAGGAAGGAAGGAAGGAAGGAAGGAAGGAAGGAAGGAAGGAAGGAAGGAAGGAAGGAAGGAAGGAAGGAAGGAAGGAAGAAGGAAGGAAGGAAGGAAGGAAGGAAGGAAGGAAGGAAGGAAGGAAGGAAGGAAGGAAGGAAGGAAGGAAGGAAGGAAGGAAGGAAGGAAGGAAGGAAGGAAGGAAGGAAGGAAGGAAGGAAGGAAGGAAGGAAGGAAGGAAGGAAGGAAGGAAGGAAGGAAGGAAGGAAGGAAGGAAGGAAGGAAGGAAGGAAGGAAGGAAGGAAGGAGGAAGGAAGGAAGGAAGGAAGGAAGGAAGGAAGGAAGGAAGGAAGGAAGGAAGGAAGGAAGGAAGGAAGGAAGGAAGGAAGGAAGGAAGGAAGGAAGGAAGGAAGGAAGGAAGGAAGGAAGGAAGGAAGGAAGGAAGGAAGGAAGGAAGGAAGGAAGGAAGGAAGGAAGGAAGGAAGGAAGGAAGGAAGGAAGGAAGGAAGGAAGGAAGGAAGGAAGGAAGGAAGGAAGGAAGGAAGGAAGGAAGGAAGGAAGGAAGGAAGGAAGGAAGGAAGGAAGGAAGGAAGGAAGGAAGGAAGGAAGGAAGGAAGGAAGGAAGGAAGGAAGGAAGGAAGGAAGGAAGGAAGGAAGGAAGGAAGGAAGGAAGGAAGGAAGGAAGAAGGAAGGAAGGAAGGAAGGAAGGAAGGAAGGAAGGAAGGAAGGAAGGAAGGAAGGAAGGAAGGAAGGAAGGAAGGAAGGAAGGAAGGAAGGAAGGAAGGAAGGAAGGAAGGAAGGAAGGAAGGAAGGAAGGAAGGAAGGAAGGAAGGAAGGAAGGAAGGAAGGAAGGAAGGAAGGAAGGAAGGAAGGGAGGAAGGAAGGAAGGAAGGAAGGAAGGAAGGAAGGAAGGAAGGAAGGAAGGAAGGCAGTTCTTTTCAGGAACTGCCTTTTAAGTTGATCTATCTATTCTCAGCTACCCTCTAAGGGGAGTGTACCTGTGTAATCTACTGAAACTGGAAGTTTTGTAGTTTGGGGTTTGGGGAGTTTGTTTTAGTTTTTGCTTTTTGGATTTTGGGGTTTTTTTGCTTTGGTTTTTAGGTTTTTTTGGGGGGGAGGAGGAGAGGGCTGTGGAGGAAGAAGGCAGGGGTATCGGTTTCCAAAGATGTGACCATAATTGTTTATCTGACATCTGCCTATAAATCCTATTTTCAAATGTGTTTTAAACATTTTGATAAATTTATTTAAAGGAGGCATGCAAGACACAAAAGTTCTGGAAACTAAATGTGATGTTAGGGAGAAAAATCCAAACTTCCTTGACTCTATCAAGAAAAGACAATCAGAATAAGTTTTATTCAGACACAGTTTCATGGTCAGAGACTGTAAACATTTGCCAGGAGCCAGACCACATATGAATAGTTTCACATGCTGTCTCTGACCACTGAAGTGTCCACAGGACAAAAGGCAGTTCATAAGAACCTGAACTTCATTAACTTTGCTGCTCACAGGATATCTTGCTGTTATAAACTGGAAGACAAATTTTAGAGAATAGGCAAAAAAACAATAAGAAAGGGAATTATATGGTCTGGCTTCAGAACAATGGTCCAGTTACTAATTTAAAACAGATGTTCTTTTCTCAATAGTTCATAAACAGACGAAGAAGGAAAAGAGAAATTTGTACTTAAAAAGTAGTAGATCTCTGTCCTAACACATTTGTTCAGATGCACACTCGAAAATTTAGATATCAATCAATTGGATCCACAGCACTGGTCTGAAAGTCTCATAAAATCATCCTCCTCTTGCTGTATTTCAAATGCTGTCCATTTCTGATATCAGCTGAATTTAACAGAATTGCTAAGACTTGAACAGGAGGAGTTCAATTAACCACACTTAGACTCTTTAAAAAGTTGTTTTTAATTACACATTTTGGATTTTAAATTGCCCAATTTTACAGAATCAAATTTTCCTTGAAAGAAGGCATTTCAGCTATGCACTGATGCAACCAAGGTACCATGGATTTGTTTTAGAAATAATATTCCACTGGAATATTCACTGGAAGTGGGAAATGGACAAAGTGTTTTTCTACAACTATTTCAACTAAGTATTAGGGTCCTCTCTCTCTTTCAAGCAGGAGATTTTTGAGTGGATAAATTATTAATTTGGGGAGGACAAGTTAAATCTGATGATACTGTTGAAGTCAAGTGATTTTCTTGAGTCCCACGTTTTGGCAATTGAGCACACACTTCCTCCTTCTCAGACAGAGGGACTGCAATAAGCTGCCTCAGCAACTTTCAGATTTTCTTCTCAGTAGAAAAGAAGGAAAGCAAGAAGGCCTCCAAAGCAGAGAGGAAATCAAAATTCTCAGACTGCACTGTGTCTCCCCTCAGAGGACTTCACTCCAGACCCTTGCCAAAACAGACCTATTTGGAAATGTTACTGTCTCAAAGACAACTGTAATCCCATGACACCAGACACATAGGCAAGGTGAACCATCCCTTACAAAATTATTTGTTTTGTGTGAATTCCTCTACTCATTTCATTCACAGATATATTTTTATCTGTTACTGCAACTTTGGGCATCTTGTGGCAGATTTTCAGCTTCTCTATGTCAATCTATTATATTATATATTTTGAATAGTTCATCCATGAAGAAAAGTAGAGGATGAATTTGATTATTCAGCTTGTAATACACTTGACCCACAAAGCTGTGTTTCACATTTAGCTTGTGAACTATAGATCTATGGGGTTATTCACAGGATTGAAATTAAGCATATGCTTTCACACATTGTTGGATCAGAAACTGGAGTTATGGTTTATCTATGCCAAGATTCATATTTGTTCTCTTGAGGAAATAGAATAAACTACAAAGCTTACATCTGAAGGCTAATTTGAGCTTCCTTCATACCCTGAAACAAAGAGTGGATTTTAATGAATCCTTACTCACTATTACAGGAATCTATTGTGTAATAAAGGTCACATAATATTTTCCCATCTTTCCCAAACTGCTGCAATAAGTAAAATTTATCCACTTTGTTTATAACAAATTTAACCATAATAATATATTGTCAGTAAGAGGAGTAGACAGAGGTATTTAGAATTTAAATTAGCAATCAACATTTAAAAAAGAGAAATCTTTTGTATCATAGATATAAAACTAAACAGTTGTAAAGCAGAGATTCCAGTTTCTTTCATCTAATCCAGAAATACTTAAGTACCTTCCCCTTCCCCTTTCCCTTCCCCTATTTTATATATCTTATATATTGCCTAGTCAGTATGATACTGATTATGAAGTAGTTATGACATCAATTATTGCAATGAGTGATTTAAGGAATTTGTTTTTTATGTATTCCATATTTTTTCACAATTAAAATAAAAATGCAAGGAGAAAAGGAATTTTCATGGAGCACACAATAAAGGTACCTTTTTCTAGCTTGTAGTTGGATCATTCATGTAGTATAGGACCATAATCATGTATGGCTACCATTCAATCTAGAAACTCTTTTATGTTCTTTTAAGACATTTTGATATCTATTCCTCACTTCTGAAAGTTAAGAACATGTACATGGATCCTATAAGTTCATCTGTCTTAGCATGAGGAAGAATTAGTCCTGTCTACTTCTTTTTTGGGGCTAGCAATGTAATGGGATATAAGAGTTAAATATAAACTAACTTGTACAATAAAAATGAAGCTTGAGTCACTTATTTGGGAGAAGGGAAAAGGAAATGGATCTCTCAAGCTGATTTAGGGAGTTGCATATAAAAGAAGAAGAAAAATCATCATGGAATGAAGAATGTAATTCAGCAACAATGTGAGGTTAGTGTCTTATGATTGCTTAATGTTAAGTGTCAAATGTACTGCACACAGAAAGCCTTCTGCATCCAGCAGCACAGACCTAGAAATAGGAAAAGGAAAAACAAAATTATTGGCAAAGAATTTGCATCAAGGGTGACAACCACATTGCTACTAAGTATGCCTCACATCTGCTCTTCTGTAAGATATTTAGGAAGCAATTTTGTGATAAGCACAACAATGCTTGTCCAGTAGCTAATATGTGCTTGCATATTTTTTTCAGTGGGTCCATAGCCCTCAATGCTGTTAAGAACTGTGCCTTTGCAACAAAGACTGCCAGGATTGTTCTGTAATACAGACCAGAGCCAGACCTGTGTTGAGCAGGAAATGTTATAAATAAAAACACGATCAAGATGTTGGCTGATTATTACTGAATACATTTGAATGTCAAATGTGCTAGAGTGAGTGTTCCCTTAATCAATTTATTTTGTTTTATTTCTCATTCTTTAAGTCTCGTCTGGCCTTGATAATGAACAATAGAAGTATTGATTTTGCACTTACAAATGAGAGCCTAGGGGCTCAACTCTGCTAGAATGACCAGTCTCAGGAGAGAGCTGGGGACATCACTGTGATTTCTTACATGGTTGTACTTGGGTTGTCCATATTTTAACTTCTGGAGTAAACATCATCTGCTTGTCAAGGAGCAGATATGGCTGTAACTACCCTCACAAATGTTCTATTTTCACAAGGTTCAGCTGTGAAAGGACTGGAGGTGGCCTGCAAAATCTTGTCCAATACTTTCTGACACATTTTCCTTCTTTTACTTGTTGTGGATCTTATTTCATGGCTCAAGATTTAGGGGTGCAACACAAGTTACCACATATCAACAGTAAACACCTGGGTTCAAAGTCATGGGAAAAAAATCCAAAAACCTTAGGCTATGATTTCACTAGCAACTAAATCAGTTTTAATTGATCACTAAAGCCATGGAGATTTGTCTTATTCTCTTCCCACTTTGTCCCCCATCTCTTTGCTTTTGTCCTTCTCCCATCTTGTCCATTGTCTCATGACACTCATAAAACTGCAAGAAAGCTCAATATCACTGAGTTGACAGAAAGCCATTCATCTATTTTTATAAAAGTTTTGTTGGTTTGGGATTTTTTTGCAACGTTAGTGAGCTAAATCTGCTTGTGGTAGGATGTCATGTGTGTACATGTGTTCAATACATTCTGACTAAGCTCTGTTACATATTCATACATGAAGAGAGTTTAATGTTTAATACAAATGTATTTATTTTTATGTACTTGACATTAAATGAGATTTTGATTCAGCACAGTGATACCACAATGTACTGAAATCACAATACAAACACAATATAGCAGGTGCAACATAGAGTTAAATTACAATATAGAAATGATTCCCATTTGCCAGAGCCTGTAGGCTCAATTTTGTGACAGGGGGCAACCCCATTTACATAAAAGAATACATGGAAAGTATGGAATATGCATCTTCCCCAAGACTTTCACCATAGGCTGTTTAGTTGGCAGTGCTGCAGCTGATGCAGAATAAGCACAGTGAGCTCAAAGCAGGGAGCAAGAGAAGAAGCAGAAGTGATCGGGAAGTATAGGATGCTGAGTCAGTTTATCTGACCCCATGAAGTTGCAGCTCTAGTTTAATTCACCATCCTTGTGGGCTAAAAAACTCTTACCGGGTACTGAGAGGTATGCAGAATTGTAATCACAAATTCTACATTCTCTCTTCTTTAGCACTTCTTCTGTGTTCTAGCATCTATATTTTCCCTTCTATACTAGACATCTCCAATTTCTGGAAAAATTATTCTGAAAATCAGCTTCTCTTGGACAAGGAGGAAGGAAACAAATCCTTATTGCCTATTACTGATCTCTGCTACTCCAATCAGAGCTGATCCTAAACCTGACTTTCTGAATACATTCTCATGGAAGATTTCAGAACAGCATAGAGGCCTCCATGCTACAGATAAGTAGATTAAACTACTTCCGAAACAAAATTACTTCAAGAAGGAGTGATCTGTGAAACACATCATTCACTCTATTTTACAGGTTATTCTCTGTGGAGACCCGAATCCACAGCTTCAGCAGCACTGCCAGTTGTGGCCAGTCCAAAGAGAAACATCTTATGCAGAACAGCAGTGCAAAAAGCACAAACACATCATCAAGCTGGCTCTGACAGAAGTTTTCCATGTTTTGTAGCTTCAAAGCAAGACCACTATTATCAGTCTGCAGCAGCAATTCTAGAGAAACTATGCAGATTCTTGTAAATTATGGAAAAAATACTGTAAAACAAGAAGCTGTTGGCTCAGCTCACCCTCATAAGGACAGTCAGAATGGCAGCATAGAGTCAAAACTCACTGTTTTATAAAAGAGAAAAAAAATCTTTACAGCTGCCTGTAGCCAGAGCTTCATTTACTGATGGCTTCTGGCAAGCAATTTCTGCTCACCCCATTACTCTCCCTCACATTTCTTTCAAAAAGAAGCAAAGTAAAACTTGTCAAACCCTTAGTTAGCATGCTGGTACCCCTTTCTCTTCCACCTACTACCAGTTACCTGAAGTAAAAACTGTCAGTGCTTGTAAAGAAAAAACACGTCAACTTCTTATTTGCTCCATTTTCACATTTTGCTATATATGGACTACTTTCTATAAGCGTTCTATATGCCTTAATGGCTTATGTTCAAAGCATTTCGGAGGGGAGCTCTTTATCTTTCTCATTAAATGAAAGGGGAAATGAAGCTTAGAGCTGAAAAGCAGTTTGGACTTTGTCACACAGACAATGAACAGTAGATAAATGCTTTGGACGCCTCTCTCAGCTCAAATACCAATGCCTTTACCAGTCTGAACATTCTCTCTCACTGCTTTGTGACTTTTACCATTCTATAAAAAGATACAGGAAGTCACAAATGGAATCATGATTTGACATGGAAACTTCAGTGAATATTTCATTGAAAGGAAAACAAGTTACTGTGTATATCCAGACCCACAGAGCATGACAAAGTTCTGCCAACAGATATGTCTGGTGCCATGGGTTATCCATGGCATCTACAGGGGGGTGAAAAGAACCAGCACATGTGAGGGACCTGTGCCTTCCTGGGCTAGCCTTTGAATGCCCTGCAAGGTCATTTGGGGCATAAAAAAAACCAAGCTAACTAACTGCATGGAGCTCCTGACATCTGCCTTTATATCTCAAGTGTGCAGCAAAAGGAAGAGGACATAGAAATTCTCATATCTGTGCTTAAATGCAGTCCACAATTTATGTTTACAATATGTGCTTTGTATAGACAATGTTTGCCAGGAATTACCTCTGAGAAAAGACAGTAATTGTCTTAAGTAAGTTAGCTCTAGGCAAAGTCTTACTTTACAATGAGACCCACTGCAACTGTACTGCCTTGGGGCTGGGGACTTTTGCATTGGGGAGTGGGGGGAGATTGTCTTGTTTTTTATTATTGTTTTAGTTATTAGGCATCTTTTGTACAATACTGGGAAAAACATCAAGTTAGGAAAAGCCAGTTTGTGGGTTTTGCCCATGCAATCCTAAATCATCTTCTTCATTTTACAATGAAAGCTTTAATTCCATGATCATGGAACATTTATGTCACAAATCCCTTGACTCATTGAAGAAAGATTGCAAGTAACAAACAAGCAAGGCATGGTTCTTATGTTCTCGTGACATTTGCTGACATGTTTTCTTAAAAAAATTGGATGAGAGCTGATGAGAACCCAGACTTTCTCTGCCACACCTATCTTCAGTCCGACTGGACATGATTCTCCAGAACAGGATACCAGAGTAGAACTGGATTATGAAAGTTTTGAGAGCCTGAATTATTACGTCTCCTGCCTCTGGCTCTTCAGTTTGAATTTGATCACTGCTGGTTTTGGGTTTTTTTCTTTAGCTCTTTTCTAGCCAAAAAGCAAAACAATTGTAGTAAAGATCTGTGTCAAAATTATGCAAAAATGGAGAGTCACTGAATAGCTGAGTGAATCTAAGATTTTAAAAAACAATTTTTTAAGCATCTGATTAGTGAGGTATGGAAATGGATCTGCTTTAATGACAAATTTAAAAAAGCCCTTTCATGTGAAGTTGGGGTTATCATGAATCCTCCACACATAGCATTTATTTTACAAGTGTTGGAATGGGAATTCTGATGAATAGGGTTCTTTTTAGGTCATTAAGCTATATGGCAGCATTAGGCATGTACATGCATTTTCTCATTATTGCCTTGTGATTCTTTGCCATTCTGGTGTTTAGCTAAATATTGTTTTTGCTTAGTATATACACTATAAAGCTTGGTAAGGCAGCCTTCTGTCCTGTACTTGCACAGGAATCAGCCTGAAGGACTTAGGACTTTGTGAGACACCTGTTTGTCATATTCCTTACAGAAATTCATCTGTAACAGACCCTTCTCCAAAATACTTGAGCAGAGGGCATCGTTACTTGGCTTTGCTCTGAGTCTGTGCCTGTTCTGCCCAATGAAGCCTTCAAGAGGAATTGTTCAGCAAACATCTATTGCTCTCTGATGGATCATGTCACTGCTGCTGCCCAAACTCTAAAACACAAATTATGCTGTGCAGCTAAAAGAATTGCATAGCTATAAAAGACTGTTTACTAAAGGACTAATTAGTGTATAAGCACCTACCACAGCTACAAGCACTGGAAAAGGAATTCATATAAAGGATTTTTATTCATCTATTCTAGATAGAAGCAGGTATAGTGATTATATTTGGACTGATGGCATTTGGTTTGCACAAAGCATAAGAAGCCTTTTGTTGTGATACTGCTAGTTCTGGCATGGGAAGGGCTGGTTATTTAGTAAGACCAAAATCTTCTGAAACTGTGAAAGATTCGCTTCTCCAATTAGATATGCTTAATTTGCTTTCAGTGTACTCATTGTCTGTAAGAAATGGCCCATCCATCCTGAAAAACTGTTTCTGTTTTGTAGAGTGAAACTTGACTGAATTTATAACAGGAGATGTTCTGCATCAGTTATCCAGTTAAAAATTAACCAAAGAACTGCATTGTTTGCCAAGACCTGAGTTCAACGAGCTTGTGTCTCCCATAGAATGGTTGATGGTGATTTTAGCAACCAAGCGGAGTGGGAAGCTGTATCCTTTGTTCTTCTCAAATGTGCAGAGGCATGTTTACTGATGCAATTTGCACACATAGGGACAAAGCTGAGGGACAAACCTTCCTGCTCTCAGAAGAACTAAAATGCAGTCCCTGGACTATTTTATCTATATGGCATAGCTGCATGTATCAGAAGTGGTGATCTGGGCCATTTTCTCTGCCAGATAATTGCTATTTGTCTTTGAACCCCTTTCCTGTCTATGTAGCATTTGAATGATCTGTCTTCCTCAGGAATTTTTAGGGGTGATTCCAGAGCTTTGGTGTGGAATATGAGTACATTTGTGCATCTCCTAACAAGTCTGCTCAGTAGAGAGAAACTTAGCTGTTAGTTTATTCCCATGCTGAACATGGAGTAGTCACTGTCTCATCTAGAGATGAGCAATTAATGAACACCCTGGTGTTCCCCATTAATTTCACAGGGAAACAGGCACCTTTTTTTCTTTTGCACATTGTTCTCCTATTGAGCTATGCAAGTTCAAACATCTTCAAGGAATTTCACACTCAATTTAAACCTTTTTCAGAGGTTTAAATCATAAAAATTTTGATGTTGCCAACATTTTTGTTATACAGTTTATTGCCCAACAATTAAAAATTACCTATGTACAAAAAAAGTGTCAAACTTCAAAATAATTTAATATTTGAAGTGTTTCTTCTGTTACCTGGATTGGTCAAGAAATAATTAACATAGGCCCCAATTCCCTCCTCTGTGACAAAAAGATATAATGAGGTTGTTTCTATGCATTCTATTTACTTACCAATTTTTAACAGTGTCTCTAATTACAAAAGAAAACAAATCTGGCTTATTGTGAAACAATAAGTTAGGGTCTTTAATCTGCACCTGATATAAATCTTTTTCAGAGTTATTGTTTGATGTTTTCTCTCTCCCCATAAGCATTCTTTTCTGAAATCTTTTTCTCTCATTAAAAAAAAAAATGCATTTTAATACCAATGAACTTTTCAGCATGCATCATAGTGATCTGCAGTACATCCAAGAATTTCAGAACAGTCCAGGAATTTCCTCAGTGAACCAGCTGAGTTAAGCACACTAGGGAAAACATATGTATTTTTGCTTAGCATGTAAGTTTTGCTGAACAAATGGCATTATAGTTTAATGTTAAAAAAATATATGAAATCAAACATCTTCATACAGGGAAATTATCTCTGAGGTCCTCATTATGGCTACGATCTTGATCATGTTCTTATAGGCACAAAAGCAATTTTTTTCTATCTCTGCTTAGCTGGAGCTGGTTGTCAAATTAGAATTGGAATATATTATGGAGTGTATGATGAAAGATACAACAAAGCTATGGACTAGCTTCAAGACTGAGACTGAAAGCACCTAGAAGAGCAATATATCTGAGCCTGGAATGAGAGAGGCCCTTCACAACTCAGTCACATTTAAAGGAGGGCACCATCTCAGTGCAGTCTCAGCAGTTTTTTGTGTACTTGTCCCTGTTCCTCTTCTTTAAATTTTTGTTTCTTGTTCATTTTGCAAGAACCAGCCCACCCATCTGTAGGAATACTGGAGATGAAACTTCTTAATCTGATGCTGCCTTTGGAGTTTATGTGGGAATCCAGAATTACATCGGTCCCCCAAAATTGTATTTCACATCAGTCCCCAAAATTGCATTTCTGAAGACAAAAGGGCATTGCATAGGTTTTGGTTCTCAATTAAAATGGAAAAGTCTACAAACTGTTCTTTTGCAGAAAATCTCTTTGGCTGTCAAAATATAACAGTGAAAATATTCTTGCCCTGAGGAGAACACATGACAATATGGAGACTGCTGTCCAAAATTTCCTCGTTCATTCTCTGTGGAACTGCAATCCTGATGTGTAAGTGCTGATATTCAGAAATATTGCTTCTTTATGTACTCAGAAGTAAAACTGCACTCCCACAGCTTGCTTCTCTGTTTCTTTGTCTTCCCACCCTTCTCACAGCATGTGAGCAGCTCTGGAGAGTTCCTCACTGTCAAGTTACAAGAGCAACCTCAAAGAAGTGAAACAGGCCAAAACATATTGTCACATCTGCCATAGTATTTCTTCTTTTTTTTTTTTTTTTTTTATACTAACTTACCCCATATTTCTGTCTTTCCTCTTCTTTTACTCTTTTCAGGACACTGCTCAGCCAAGTCACAGCTGTGTTAGAGGATGACAGATCACCCATCTTCTCCCCTGAAGTGGTGAAAAGCAACAGGTTTTTCTAAAAACCTTCTCTTCATGTGCTTGAACTCACCTGCAGGTAGTCAGTATAAGCTGGCAGAAGAGAGAGGCAGGAAGGCTGTTGGTTTAGAACCTGGAACAAAAGAAAAACATATAGTCTTTGAAACAATAACTCACTGTCTTTCTATGCTAAAGAGACACTGCTTTGTGAGGAATCATCCCTGCCTAAATAAAATGGCCTATATTGATTTAGTTTAAAGTTCTTTATTGTCTCTGATGCAGCTCAGAGGCATTTATCACTTCACCAGAGCATTAACTTTCTAGATGACTGCATCCTGAATTACATTAAAAAGTTAATTTCATCAGTTTTAAAAATAGGACCATTAAAAAAAAAAAGATCTTTATTCCAGCAAAGATTTTCTAGAGCTTTGCACCACTGTCTAAATATCAAACAGAAACAAGGACTTCAGAGGAAAAGTTCTATTTTTGACAAACTTGCCATCTAAAATGAAATTTTGACTCTACTTATCTTTAAAAGGATTTGACCAAAATTTCTTTCTTATGCATCAAGAAAAGAACAAATCAGAATAGCAAGTCTATCAGGAGTAGCACTGGCCAATAAATACAGTACTGTTGGAATTGGATCATTTGTTCTGCTTGCAGTTTGGAGATAGTTTAATTACGTTTTTCTGCCTCTCTTTTTCAATGCACGGTACTTGCTGCATCAATGAGTATGTTTAACTTCTCATCAACACAGTGAAAAATGCATTTCTTCCACAGGCAAACTGCATGACAGGCTTCACACCAGACTCTTGGCATACAATACATATTTTCAACACATGAACAAAAGGTCTGATGCCTCCTAGTTGCCCCATACTCCCTGCAGGATAGACAGACATGCATCATTTGGTAAAGAAATCTCAACCTTGGCACATGGTACTAATTGATCACATACCAGCTGTACTTACCAAAGCCCCCAAACATACACTGACAATAATTGATATTTCCTGGAAAGGGAGCTGGTTTAAAGAGGAGGTGATTCTTCCAGGTTGGAAAGTCTCTCCTATATTAATTCAGTGAACTCGATCCAAAGTTACAAAGTCAAAAGGAGGTTTTGCATCAAGTTCAGTGGCTTTGAATCAGGGCCCCAAAAAAATGCCAGAGAGAAATTTTAACCCAGTAATTTACAGGCCTTAACAAGGAACTGGTTCCCTTATGGGATCTTAACAAGAAAATTGCTAGATAAATTCATAAGCAGTCTCTTCTGAAATATTGGGTAGAATGACCATCGGTTAAGAAGAAACATTAATACATTTTCAAAGGTTTGGGTGAATTTGGAACAAAGAAGCACAAGGATTCAAATTGCTAAATTACTCTTTCACTGAAATCTTTTCCTGTGAGGATGTGAATGTGTAGAGGTATGGCATCAACAATGTTTTCTTTTATGAGTCTACCATAATGCTCACATTTCACTGGTCTTTTAATGACATTTCTTGTTTCAGCCCTTAAGAGAACTAGAAAGTTTTAAGGATGGTTTATTAATGCTTCATAGCTTTATTTCTCCTTTCTGTGGTCCAGTAAATGGTATCAACTTTTGTGTGTTAAATTCATTTACTGGCCAATTTAAAAATTCACTCTAATAAACATTTCACCTTTATTTCTTTTCATATTAGCACCACATGGGATGAATAATAGTGTTACCATGCCCATGCCTGATTTTAAGGGCCAGAAACTGTGTAGTACAACTCTGGAAAACCATGTGCTCCACAGGAAAGATTGACTTCACAGCAGTAAATGGGACTTGAGTTTTGCCAGAAATTCAGAACAGCTTTCTGTCCAGCAAGATTTTTTTTATAATGTACCATTTGTAAAATAAATAAATAAATAAATAAACTGACATCAAAGAGCATTGGATTTCTCTTAGATAGTTCTTTCCTAAGACCTTTACTTGATGCAGCACTTTGCTATTACCTTAAGAGCAAATACTAAAATTCCTTTAGAAACATTGAACTTTGCATCATGTAAATATTTCTAATAGCAAAAGTTTTTTGGGATATAATATAGAGGAGTTCCAAACAGCTATTTAGCTTTCTCTGCACTGCCCCATGTTGAGGGGAAGCTTCCTTGGAAATATTAGGTATTATTGGTATCCTTTGCTTATCTCTTTAATTCTTGCCTCAGTTGTCATTACCTTTACACTTTCTGAGTGTGGGTGTTGCTGTGGCCCAACAACAAAATGTTTCTCTAAAGGGGAAGTGGAGCTTTAAGAAGCAATTTTTGCAAAATGGTGGTAAAAATGACAAAATAATTGCCTACCCCTTAAGGACTACAGACTTAAGAAGACTCAAAACTCAAATGGCAAAATGGCAAAATTTTAAAAGAATTTTTCCTTTTCATATAACATACATTTCAACTCCAGAAATATGAACCATCTGTAGAAAACCCCTGAGGGAACAGCAGCAGTGCAGATTGCCTGCTAATGTCCTGTTCCCCCTCTTGTTTGCAATACATCTCAGGCTATCTTTTTTCCTATGTACATTTCACGATCTCTTACACTAATTATTTGGAATTCACTTGTAATAGATGCCTTCTGTCTCTTTGCACTGTGGCATGTCCACTGGATGTTCACTACTTTTGTGTGACACAGAATGACTATTATATGGACTTCCAGACAAAGATACACTCTTTTGTTGAGGAGCACTTACTTAAACAAGGCCGAATATATTTCCATCAGAGATGCTTTCCTTTTCTACTTTGATTATGAAAAGAAACAAATCAAAAAATATTATTTGGACAACTTAAATTAACTTTAGTTGTGTTTCTGCAAGCTTCGAAATGTTTTGAAAATTATGCTATGTTAAAAAAATAAGAAATTTTCAAATTCTAGCCCATTTCCTTTGTCATTTTTCCTTTGTTGGAAAAAACTCATTATTGTCATTGACATTTTTGCTTCTTGTAGAATGGTAAAAGAGCAGAGCCTGTCTAGGCCAGATACAGAAGACTGGTTGAAGAACCTCTCTCAGGATCTGAAAGTCTCATGAGCCATGTGTCCTTTCATCCCAGAGGAATGAGATCTATCAGCATCACATCTATACCTCTACCTAAAATTAATGTATGCTTTCATTGAAGGAACTGCAGTATCACATAGATGAGACATTAGGGACTCCAGGCATGGCATGGGGCTTTGCCAAGGGTCAGAGCTTCTCATTTGTCCCAGAGAGTCAGGGCAAATGATCTGAGCCTTCTCTTCTTTGCTTGATGGCCCAGTTAGTCCTTCTTAGACTATTAAGTTGTCAATTTTCTTCAAAAAGTTTTCTCATGAAAATATCATCAGATTGGAGGTTTTTTTGGAAGACAAATTTAGGAGATGAATCATACTCCACTGACCCTATCTGTTATCCAACCTCCATCTCCAAGGTTCCTTATGCCGCAAGAGACAGCACCACCATCATATAACCAGTATGTTGTTATTAACTTTCTGTTCCTAGGAGAAAGAGAATAGAATGGTCACCAGAGCTGGGTTTGATAAGTGTGCAAAACACGTTTACAGGGGACCAGAATTTGCAGAGCCTTCTGATTTACAAAGTTTCCACTTCTGTCCTAGAAAATGTGGATCTTTAAGTTAGCATTCCTCTACTCTGAAGGAAGAAGGTGTTCTGCAATTAGGTGCTGAGGGAATCTAAATCAAGTACTCAAACTTTTCAAACTTGCCTTCCAAAACATAAGCACTTGAAGCTTATTACTTGTTTCAAATAAAATCCAGAATTTTTATCCTGATTCCAATACTGTCTGGAAGTGCTAGGAACCCTGGCACAGGCCTTGAGTGACTATTTGTCCATTCAGTGTGAGCTGCAGGGGATCACTTCCAGCCAGATTGAGTGAGAAGTTGTGAGGGCTTCTTCCTGAATTACTTGCATGGAAAATTCTGCTGCTATCACTTCAATTCACATTTACATCTGAATGAGTGTGGAAGCCAAGGCTAGAGCGTGCCAGTTGCTGCTTTTAGTTCTTAATGCAATAGGATGTAATTCATATCAGTGTTTGACAAGCTGGGATCTTTAAAGGAAATTGCTTAGTCCTATATTATTGGAAGTGACATTTATATATTTTGGATGTTTTCTTGTGGTTCTCTTTTTCTCTGTAGTTTAACTCTCTGATACTAATAAGTTTTCCAGAACAGAAATGCAATAAAGTCAAGCAGTGTTTTATGTACTGAAACAGAGGCAGTTCTAATGCTGAAAACTGATGTGTATTTTTTTCTTACCTTCTTTGCTATAAACAATAAGGAACTACCCAGACCAATTTCTTAATCTTTGAATCCTTTATCCAGTGTGCACATATACCAGCCAAATGCCAAAGAGATTTCAGATCAGACCTTTAACAGTCAAATAATCGGATAGTATGAAATAAGAGAAATACACATATTTTTCACTTGTGTGATGAAGCTCCTGCAGTTGTGAAAGTGCTGCTTCTACTATCCATTGCCATTATTTGTGCAAGTCCACTTTATTGTTTTTATTCCCTCAAGATTTTTTTACCAGTACCCGCTTTTTTTAGGCATTTCTTTCATTACTTGATGTACCTATGTTACTGAGAGGTAAGGCTTTACAAAGGGAAGGACTTGTAACATGGCCCTAGCCTGTTACTTAGGCTAAATAGATGGGTACTAGGGCAGAGTGGCTCAGCTGGAGTAAGGGCAGAGAAACATGAGAGCTGTGAGAGCTGTGAGAGCTGTGCTGTGGGATTGCCATGTGTCCACATCGTGCTGTATGGTGCTTGGTTGACTTGGGCTTGGTGTGCCTTAAGTCAATGTAAAGTGATAATCAGCTCACTTCTTAAAAAGGCCGGGTTTTTGGCAATAAAGAGCACTCCTTTGTACCCATGTGGGGTTCCTGGGTCACTCATTACATCAGTGTATCGGATATTGTGCTGTGGCACGAGGTTAACCAGCTTATGATGCTGTGCAATGTGCCCCAGGGTGATCCTGCTTGAACAAGGAGTTTGGAGCCACTGTGGTGCCTTCAAACTTCACCCCTTCTGTGATACTGTGATTTCTGTGTGCTCCTTCTGCCAGGCAAAGCTTGTTTCCCTCCCCTCATCTGCAGCCACATCTATGCCCAGACCACAGTGTTTAATTCCCCAGTCTGCTTTCCCCCAGTGCTCACTCTCCCCTCTCATCCCAGGTGCCTGTTCTCTCCAGATCCAATCCCAAACCCTCCCACTTGTTCTCCTCAGCACCTTCTTCCAGGGCCTAGGCTCTACTTCGAGCTCCCCCATATCCCTTCTTCTCAGCCCTGTGAGAGATCCCCAATCATTCTACCATTCATAATTGTATTTTCCTTGACTTCTTTTTCTCTTCAACTGTTTACTTGAAAAGCTGCAATGAACAGCTAAAACAAGGGACATTGTTTTGCTGGAATGTAATAGTAGTCTTCTGAGAGTAGGACTTTCATCTATAGACAATTAAAGAGCTGCTCTGTCAACTAACCAAATACCAGGGACTCTGCATGTCTCCCTTTTTATTCTTTAACATTCTGATCTCTACCCAAACCCCTAGGTTTCTGCCCATTGACACAAGAACATTCCACAGAAGGGGCTAATTGTGGCATTCCAGAGTTACTGTGTTAATTCCAAACATCCAGAGATGGCAGTCTGCAAGGCCTTATATGCTCAGACAATAAATGTCACCAGAAGTGCCCCATATTTACTGTCTCTCAAAAAGCACATGTATTTTCTACACAAGGAAAAGTATGGTTTTGTTTTTTTATCACCTTTGTCATCATAGGCTGGACCCTGGTACTCCCATCTGAGTTCATTCCTTCTTATCCATCAACACCAGTCCTGCAGATCGAACAAGGCCCTGTTCAGCCTTGCAAAAAAAAATTTTCTTCCTGCTGTGTTCTCAGTGACTCCAAGGCTCCCCTTGTCCTTAACAGCAACGTGCCTTTCAAGCATTCAGCCATTACCAGGTGGTATTAAAAATCAATATCATGAGCTTGACTTAAAACTTACCTGTGTTCCTCTACATGCACGTGGATTGACCTCTCAATCTTTGTTAATCACTGTGAAAATCAGAAGAGAATTTAAATGTTTGATTCAAAGAGCAATTCTTTTGGAGCAACACTAAATACTGTCAGGGGCTCATGCAGTGTTGCAGAGCAGTTATTGCAACTGGCTGCATTAATCCATCACTCTGCCATTGACAGAGAGGGTGGGTGAAATAAAGTCCTTGGCTCACTCTGGTTTTAGGTCTGTGATCACTCTACACTGATGTAAAAAGCAGCTGTTGCCAAAAGGGGGTGGTCTCATCTCTGCTACATTTCTTGCCCTGATTCTGCTTTTCAGTGTCTGCATGATGAGAAGGATCAGCAAACTAATTGGTATTCTGACAAGAGAGTTGTAAGATGCATCAGCCCCTGACACAAAAAATTACTTGTATCCCTGAATTTTATACTAGCATTTCGGTAAAAAATGGAATGTGAAATTAAGTAAAAGTACCTAAATAAGAAAATTATTTTTAAATCATTTTTCAGGATACAAACCTACATTCTCCAATCAATATTGCAGCAATTTCCACACCAACTCAAAAATTGAATTTAGGCTTAGCAAGGAATCAGTTGCATTTCCTATGCAGTTCCACCAAAGGTATCCCTCCTCTAAATGTCAACATCCTGTTGCTCTACTACTGTGTGGAGTATGACTAATGGATGCTGGGTGAGCATCATCTACCTGTTCTGTGGGCCATGAGAGCACTTATGCTATACTTACACAGAAGATGAAGATCAGTAAGTACTTCACAAGTCTTCTCACCACCAGCTTTTACTTACAGCAAATACGAATTGTATATAGATTCCATCATAAATAGATACACTGATAAATACATTATAATAATATGGTCGTTCTCCTTCAGGATAAATGGATTTAAGATGAAGTATTCTATAAACCTCCCTTGGCTGAAGTATGAAAACAAACATTTTTAGTGAAAAAGAACTTCAGGTATTGTGTGAAGTATTTTGAAAATATCTGCATACATTTCACTCATATAGTGATTATTTGTTTAGAGTGTAGAGTTGCAATGGTATGTTCAATACTTATAAAATTGCACATTTGCTACACTTTTCTGAAAAAGTTTCTAGATAAATGTTATTTCCCAGGCTGAAAGATCTCGTAGCTTTTAAAATATTCCAATATTTGGGTTTTTTTATGGACCAATCTCAACAAAGGTTACTATAATATCTGAGAATTTTTTCTGACATGGTCATATTTCATATAAATACATATAAAAGACAGCTTGAACATTCCTGATTTAAGTTTCATACCAAAGTAACTCTTTTTGAAGCAAAGTTATTATTTTCTGCCATTGAAAACATGAACTGTCTGTCCATGCTGACAAAGAACTTGGCTCTTCCTATTTCTGAGTCTTCCAGGCAGCTTTTTGGAATTTTCTTAATTATATCCTTTAGCAAATATCTGACTCATACTTCCTGATGTCCTTAATTAAATGTTCTAAGGTTTCCCTCAGTTACAAACCCTTTGATGCATGCAGATTTATTAACAAGCAAAGTGAATCCTGAGCTGAATTGTCCAAACTTCACTTTCTGCAGAATCCAACAGCCCTTTCTAGAAAAAGTTGGAAATTATTTTAAAAGCACTCTGCTGTGCTCCCTTATTCATCTTCTCAGAACTGGCTAAAATGGATTTTCCAGGTTTCCAAAAAAATTTAACCTTAAATGAAAAGCAAATATGGAAAATTCCAACTTCCATAATTATGGTGTCATAATAATCAACTAACTTGAGGCATTCAGAATATACCAACCTACCTTAGTTATAGCTTTTATTGCCACTGTTTCCTACAAAGATTAGAAGGGGTGGCAGGAAACCTTAGCTAAAATGCTTTGCAGTATCCAAGTATATCTGAGGCTGTGCAATGTCTGAGTATATCTGATTAAGGCAAGATTTGCAAATAAGGAACTTTATCACTACAGACAATTGTGACATGCTGCAGTGAGCATTATACACTGCACTGAGCTTGCTGGTCAGGCAACAAGTTTGAATTCATTGTTATTCAATTCAAGCACATTCTGCACAATCTTCCAAGGAACCCTGTTAAATTTGACAGGATTTAGTTCAGTCATTTTAATAAAACAGCAGTGTGTAATGTTACCTTATTCTGACACATCCTTAAAACTAAAAAAGTATAAATATTAATCCATTCCAATCCCTGACATATAAAAAATATTTCAAGTGTTGTTCTCCAATGTCACACAAATTGACGTTTAACAATCCATTTAAGTATAGGGATTCCATGGGGACACACAGCTAAAGAAACACAACTATTAAACCAAACCAGTGACTTTCTCAATACTTAAATCCAGTTATATTTACTCTGGTGCAAGCAGATTCAAGACAAGCAGCAATTAATCAAAGTGTTAAGGGGAAATTTTATGATGTTTAAATGCTTTGAGCATTATAATGTGAAAGAGTTTAGAATTGTTCCAGATGTTGAAAACATCATTTCATAAAAAGGAATAGAAGTTCAAAACTCCATTGTATCCCATCAGCTTCTATTCAGGCCAACTCTTCTAACACTGACTCTAAATCACTGATTTTTGGCGACATGTCAGGGAAGCAAACCAGTCCCTTGCTAACATATCCTTGTCTATACAAAGTTATTTACAATTAGAGAGTCTCCAAGAATGACGCCAAGGCACCATTTACAAATTGAAAGAAGCAAAATGTCTTTTAAATGAACATTCAGAGCCCAAAGGAAGAGCATATATAAAAAATGTAAATATAAAGGTGTATATTAAAATATACATGCACATAAAATAGATATCTATATAACTATATCTACCTATCCACCACCCAGTGCAACCTGACATTTGTTAGAGCCTGTACATCACGTATGGAATATTTCTGAGGCAAGGAAGCACATCCATGTGGAATACACTTAGAAAAAGAATTTAAGTAAAAGGGTAGGATAGATGCTTGTTCTTCCTGAATCCATTTGATCATTCCCTTTTCCTTTGGTCCTTCCCTTAAATATCTGTGAGTAAGTTTTGTGCTTTATTAATCCCATCAAAAGGTTTAGCAAGTTTTACCCAGTCCCACAACTGTCTATCCCCAGAGCCCTCAACAAGCCAGGAGCCCCTGAAGGCAGTAATCCTGGTCAGTTTGTGCAGTTTTTCTTGGGTCTCCTTGATGGATTTCCTCCTGAAGCCCATGGTCTGATCCTTTTTAAAGAACCTGGGAGAGGCCAGATTAGGACACTCTGTTTGAATGGAATAGATTATGGGGTTTCCACCACCCATCATTGTTTTTCTTTTCTCATTGTAATTAGCCTTCATAACATAATATACAGATATACTACTTTTAAGTAGTTTGTGTGCATTCTCACAACTTTGTCTCTCCTTTCCTCCTACACTGTGAATATATCACTTCTCTGCAGAAAAAAAAAAAAAAAAAAAAAAAAAAAATCCTGCTGTGGTAGCATGGTATCCAACACAAGATAATTTAACTCCATTTGTTAGGCTTCACACATTTCATTAGGCTTTGAACTGCTTCTACTAAACACTCTGAAAAACCTTCATATTCTTCAGCATTGCAAAATGTTGTGTATAGTATTTTCCCCTTTTTTCCTCTGCACTTTTATCTTTTGTCCAAATGTTCTGTATATGCTTCTGAATTCAGACAATCATTTCCATATTTCTTTGCTTACATCCTCTGACCTACCTAACTCTGTTTCAAATACAGTACTGTGAAAACTCCTTCCCAGCTCTTCTCCTTCTGTTTCCTGGCAATGGTCGTCCTCCCCTAGTCCTGGTCATTTTACAGTTTTGGTGACATTTTTATGTTCTCTCCCTTTTTTCTCTCCTCAGCATCTTTACACTTTGTGCTTTCCCATGTGCATGTCTTTATCCTCTCTGCTTGAGCTTATTCTAGCTCTTATTTGTTCCTTTTTTGCTGCATCAACCTCTTCTCCAGCAGCTTATCATGGATTCTATTTCATTACTTTATACAGCCTCCCTGCTGTCTGAAAAAATCATTCATGTTTTCCAAAATCACTCCCTATCTGTGTCTTCCTTTGTCTTCTGAACAAAGCTGCATTTCTTTCAGCAGCTACATAATAAGACAGTCATTGTCAACAAGTCTGATGTGATTCATAGAATGCTTACTAAAGTCCTCCCTTAGAAGACTTTAGTAGACACCCTTTTGTATGCTACTCCAATTTTCTCCAGTTCCTGGTTAAAACTCTTCATTGGCTTCTTCTCAGCAGAAACTCACTATTTTTCTCATATCTGAGATGGGAATTAAATTTACATCCCTATTGAATGCAAAATCAAGTCTCTCTTTAAAAAAAAAAAAAAAAAAAAAAAACTTAAAAAAATCCCACCTAATAACAGCTACTGGATCAAGACATCATTCCAGTTTTTGATACTAAATACTTTTAGCTTTCTTTTCCTTTCATCTTTAGTTATTCTTTCCCAACATCTCTGGTCCATCAAGATAAATTCTGTATCCATTTTCCTCTCTTCTACCTGACTCTCTTCCAGCCATTAAGATTGCCACTCCTCTGTGTTAACCTAAACTTAGTAATATACTCATCATTCCTGCATCATCCTTTCCTTTAAATAACACTTCTGCCCTTATGTTCATACAAATGTTCATAATATTTCTTCAAGGACTTCAAAACACATCAGGCAGGAGCTTAGTGTTTTAGGGCAGAGCAAGAGATTAGGAAAAAAAGGGATGGCAGTTAATTTTAAAGTTTTCTTGTGAAAATTTAATCCTTTTTCTTGAGACTAGCTGTGTCAATGGAGAAGTCAATAACTAATGAGAATAATATTAACCTTAAAAAAGATGCTGGGACTTAAAGTGTGTGTGAGATGGACTATGCCCTATGTTATCTGATGCATTCAGACACCTCTTAGCAAACATTCATGGCCCACTGTGTGGTTTGTCTTCTGCTGATATTTGGCAAGAAGCACATGCAGAGACCAAGACTCATAACTGGACTTGGCAGTTTTCTATAGCTGAGCAGATTAAGCCAGTGCAGTAAAGAAGGAGGTGGGCAAGCTTAAATTATTTCCATATGGGAGAAGAATTTTGATATCTTAAGGGGATTTTAAGCCTAGAGGCTGAGCCTTCAAAACTTTCCAAAATTATAAATGCACCTTTTCAAAAAAGCCTGAGAGTTATGGCTGGAGTCTTCTCAGAAGCCTGAAAACCAGTACAGTGCTGGTGTCATATATCTCTAGGTCTGCAATATCTGAGGTGATAAATCTAAAAAAGAATTTAGTAATAAGAAAAATAGTCTGATAAAGGAGGCAGTAGCTAAAATCTTGTACTTAGTCAATAGTCTTTGTGGCAATTAAATATAGCACACAAACTTCAGAGTCAAAATGTGGTCACACACCAGTGTTTCTTTCCTTTATCCCCTCCAAAACCTGGTAAGATGTTGGTTTTCCAGGTATAACTCTAGTGTTAGACGTTTACTTGTGTAAGATGGCACTTTATCATCTGTGTAAGGAGGTATTAATATTAGGGAGATCTTCACATGGAAGAATATGAAGAATCATTACATCATATTCAGCACCAGCTCAGGTTTGAAAAGCTGAAAATCTGCCAGATAAGCAATTTTAGAAATTGGGAATAATAGCATATAATATTATTTTTGATAACTACACACTCAAATGTATTTGCAGCATCTAGGATCATTGCAACTAATTCTGCTATTATTTTGCTTCATTTATACACCTTTTCATGTTTAGTGAGAATTTCATCTTGCACACGATAATTGCTTCTTCATCTTGATGCTACCATTTGTTGATTTTGATAGCTTTATCTTTGCACCATTAGGCTGAACATGTTTGTATATTCAGCCTTTTACTGTGATAGATTTATAACCTTCATTGGTTGACTTTAAAACTACTTCAATAGAAGAAAGAGAAAAAAATTCTCCTTTTTTTGGACAGATTTAGAAAATTTTTAAGGAGAAAATCCATTTGTTATGGAACTTGTGTATGAAACTTAAAGGTTCCTTTTGCTTCACTTTTTCTTGCTTAACTTTGTCTTGTTTTACTTTACTCTCTGATTTCTGGGGAAAAGGGCAAAAGAAAGAAAATGAGACGGTCTATCTCTTTTTATTGATAAAGTACTAACACAGAAGAGCAGAAGTTTTTTTAATTATTGCTCCTGAATTAAATTCATTTCAGGCTGTTGAAGGAAGACAGAAATTGCAGAAGAAAAATTCAAGACATGTAAAATTTATCATTTAGCCTAGCACTTATTTTGAAGAGGGTATCTTCATGTAAATTTAAGATAGACTATTTGAGATTTCTTTCTCTTCAGTAAATTCTGATGCCTTGCATGCCTGTTGCTAACAACAGGTATACACCCTAACTTTTCTTTGGCTGTTAATTACATTTTATTTTTATTGTAATTTTTGCTGCCTCCATCATTCTACTAAGCCTAGTCAGTCTATATTTGTAGGACTATATACCATAGGAAAATGATACATAATAGGAAGTCTAAAACCATTTCCACAATTAATCTAGCTACTCACAGTATATGGTGATTTTGTGTTTTTCAATAAAGGTGCAACAGTCAGGCATATCACTGGCTGCTAATTCTGATCATGTGAGATTTAAATTAATTTGAACATGTGAAAAAGCCTAATGCATGCTACTTCTTGCTGTGGGCAAATGTACTTTTTGGACTTATTTTCTTTCTATTTTTGAAGCAAACATAAGTGCATTACAGCCTGAATTTGGAACAGATGGAAATTTTCACATTATTCAAAGACTGGCCGAGAGAGAAGCTGTAAATTTCTAACCAATCCAAATACAATCTTCCATTCTTACCACAATGAGTATATCAAAGCAACTCAGGGGAAGAACTGCATTTTGTATGCTGGAATATAAATTCTGACCTATAGACTTGCCTAAGCTCACAGCAAATGTCCCACAAATGTCACTGAGATGTTTGGACAGAGTAAAGGCAGGTTTTGTATGGCTTAGATGGCAGTTATTTATGATTTGTGCTGCAGTTGTCACCTAACAATGGGGGACAGGCTCTGCTTGAGCACAAGTTGTTTGCCTGGAGAGTGTCTCTGACTCCCTCTCCTCTCACCCTTATTTTGTTCTCCTCCCTGTTTTTCCTCCTCTTTCTCTCTGTGCTTTTTTTTTCTTCCCTATAGCATTGTGAACCACTATAGTCACAGAATTTCCTTCTATGTTTGTCTCTACATTCAGTACTGGACTAGCTTTAAAGAAAAAATTGATGAGATATTTGCAACATCATTGTAAAACTATGTGGCTGATATGTGACTGAGTATCAAACACCATCTCAGGCTCATGAAGACTACTGCATTTTTAAAGGTTTCATTTATGCATGCATCATAGCTGTGTAGCCTAGGAAAACATTTCTTAGACTAAAAAGAAAGTACAAAAAAATACAGAACTTGCAAAGTTTTTGTAGATGAGACAGAACAATACATTTTTAAAGTGCACAGATTGCAGCTTGAATGCTTGATATCTGTGGGTTGAGATAGAAGGCAGACAGGGAACATAATCTTCAAACCACAGAAATTGCATCCCTCCAGTTATCACATGCTGAGATCTAAATACATGACCTTAGTCAAAACTTTCAAGACTCATAGGAGTCCAGTTCTACAAAAGGACTGATCCCCAACATTTAGCAAATTCTAGCATATCTTTCCAACCAACTGGTGTATTTTAACCTTCAGTTAATATTCTCAGAAGGGACATTTATTCTCAGTTTTATAGGTGGTAAAAGAGGTGCATCTACTAGCAAGGCCAGAGAATGACCAGAAAAAAAAAAAAAAGGATGGCTTGAAGTGCCCTTGGGCTTTTAGCAGCCAGATTTGAAATATGAAAGCACCTTTCCTAGGCCAGATGAATACTAATACTGCAAGCCTTCATGTGGGGTCACCTGAGGAGTATTGGATAAGACTGATCCAGGTACAAACACTCAGTTCACATACAAAACAAGGAACTATTGGTAACAGAAACATAACATAACATAACATAACATAATATAACATAACATGCTGAAAATAAATAGCATAAATATCTTCCTTAGTTTCTCTCTCCATCAAAATTTTGCATATATTTACTCTCTTGTCCTATTGAGTTCACCAAAGGAGACACATAAAAAAATTATTAGTTCAGGAAGAATTCTTACTGGTGACTAAGTACACAGCTTTAAATAGGCTTTAATTTGCTCTCTGACATATTTTTTTATGGCACAAGATGATATTTTATGATACTTTATCAGTTTTATGGTCATTGCCAGACTTTTTAATCTGTTATATATTTAAAGGTCAATAAACTCTCTCAGTTTGGGTCTTAGCAAGATGATAGGACAGGACAATTTGCAATATTTTTATCCCCTCAAAACCTCATATGTCAGACAGCAATGCCTATAAATCCCATGAGTTAGTGCTGGAATAGCTGTGAGCCTCTGTACCAGTGACACTGGCCTTTCAGCAATGCAGAGTATCTATGTGACAAAATATCAATATCTGTTTACAAATACAAGTTTAACAATTATAAAAATAGCTGAGACTTCCTTTTAAAGACAGAGAGCTGCTTCTAAATGAGCAATGTTTATATTCCACTTGAAGGTCAGTACAGAGAGAAGCCATTTTTTTTGTCAAAAATTCACAGCTAGCTCCCAAACTCTTCCAAAATATAGTCCACTATAGACCTATATCAATTACTGTGGCCAGCCATTGAGTATACAGTGTTCCTAAGCCATGTAAAATCTAAATATACAAATGTCACCATTGTTGTCTTTCCAATGATGTAGGTAGACCAAAAGTTCCCAGAATCCTGCTATGATAGTCTTACAAAATAACCCCTTAAATGTTAAATTTGTATAATTTCAATACATGCACACACACACACACACACATATACATATTCAATTTTTACTTAACTGTTATATATTATGTTAGATGGATGAAACTGCTTCTTGGAGTGGCACAGGCCAGCCATTAAACAGGAACTCTGAGGGAAGGCTTAATTACATTTATTGCCATGCTAAAGGTTATTGTTCTAGCTAGAAATATTTTTTGAATATCACTAACTTCACTGTGCTAAGCAGCCAGATAGTTTCATTTAATGCCTGTAAAAATAATTAGGAAAGACTTTCTGAGTACTGACTTCCTATGTCTCAGATTACTCCTCCTGCAGTTTTTGTAAAGAACTAAACCAGTTCTTACCCTTCAGTAATGTGCACCACTTGAACCTTTAATGCTAGAGAAGACATAAAACAATATGTTGTCTCTGAAAACTATTTTAAGATATGAAAAAGGCTAATGCACTGTAGAGGGAATTAGGGATTTGTTAACATTAATGTGGAAGGAATTGGTAAAACTGCACAGCTGTGGCCAGCCATGCTCAAGATAGTAGATATCAGTTGTGATTCAGAACACATCCCTGGGATGTTCTGAAATTTGGACCATATCTGAAAAAATTATGTAAAAAGCTCACCTTCTTGACTATATTTATGGTCACATTGAGAAGGATGTAAATATCTGCTTGAAAATTGAGTTGTTCTTGGTAGCACTTTAAAGTTAATTGATCTGAAAGCTTTTTTCTTTCAAGATAAAAAAAATACAATTTGTAAGGTGAAAATTAGTCCAAGTTCATCAGGATAACTTAAGTGTTTGTTCCCTTCCATTATATGAGCCACCTGGACTATGGAATAATCTCTAGAACAGTCAGAAAAACTAGGCACAGACTTATCTGAGACATCCTCATGAGACCAGCATAGACATAGGACCTGCAGAAAACCTTCTGGGATTGCTGGCAGAGACAAGGAAATATTCTCAAAGTTTCCAGGATGGTCTAGCATCTCTGTGTAATCAATTAAATTGATCAAAGAGATCCACTCCAGTGTTTTGTTCCTGTTGAATAAATCTGTTCTCGATGTCCTGGACTAACTTTGACTCTCCCTTGCCTTGGAGTGCCAGAAAATACAGAAGTTAAGCCTAGGTGTTTTCTCCAGCTGTATTCCCATATGTCAGTCTTGACCAAGCTGCTTCACAACTGGCTAAATCAGCAGGCTAAGCATTCCTCTGGCCTGGGAATGGGTCCGAAAAGCAATTTTATATCTATGTTAACATAACTTTTACTGGATTACCGCAGCTTGGATTTGCATCCATCTGATACCTAGACTCTTTTTCAAAATGATTGTAGTCAATTATTTTACTTTATTACCCTGTGGTATTTGACCATCTACAAAGCATTTGGCTCACACAAGCACTTATTTAGGGCAGAACATTGTTTTTGTAAAAACAAAAAAACAGACCTGAGAAGAAGTGGTCAGAACCACACACAATTACTGCAGGATGAGGATTCTGTCTCTTGTTCAACAATCTCTCCATGGTTTCATGATCTCAGAGGATGTAAGTTCATTGTTGCTAATGAAAAATTTACCCTTATTCTGGCTTTGAATATTTTCCCAAGAAAATAAGAAAGGTCCCAAGCAAGCAGGTTGAGGGTTAACAGGGAATGCATTGCTTCCCCCAAGCTGCCTTTGGAAGAATGCCACATTATAAAAACACCTGGACTTCATACAAAAGTGCAAAAAGTGGACATTTTCATAACAGTTGAGAGTCTCTACTTTCTGCACATAATTGTGAAGATTATCGCCAGGACTGACAGCAGAAGTCAAGAGAAGATTGTGTTTTGAGCACACAGGACAGTGTAGTTTTTGTAGAAACAGAAAGTTGGGATTTTCAAAAAATACACACTAGAAAAAACAGAAAAGCTGTAAGGGATCTGTAAGGTCATTTTCATGTCAAATTTTTGTACAACTTTATGTTCAAATAAACCAAGTATTTTTAACAAAACTCCCCTTATGTTCAGAGATTACAATGTGAAATTCAAAATCTTTCTGACAGGCTAAAAAATCCTACACTTTAAAGTTTTTTTTAAAACATAGCTGCTTTCTGCTTGTTATCAAAAATGAAAATGGGTTGAGCAAATTTAGACTAAGGAAGCCCTAAAAAGCCTATTTTGTAGGCATAAAGTCAATTTTCTATGGCTTCATCCACACTGCTTATTAAGCCTCTTTGAATGTGATAATGTCATTGGCTATATACTCCTTTCAAGTTTCCCTTTCCTCTGTGTCCTCTACTGACCCTTTTCAATGAACCTCAGAGTCATTGTTTCCAGCTGGGATTGTCTAAGAGAAAAGACTAGAATCACACAGAGACATGGTATAAAACCATTCATGTTACTACCTTCTTGTATTTCCAAAATTTCAATGTGGGAAATTAGTTGATGGCCCAACAAGCTCACAGGAATGGTGCTTGTAGAAACTTATTCCAAAGGCACTCTTCCTATTGATTTTGTAACTCCTGTCTCTAATGTCCCTCTTGGTCCCTGTCTGCCAGGAAACACCAGCACTGGGGCCTGAAGATGTATAACAATCCAGTTTCTTTCAAATTGCTTGACCTGTTTTCTCCTCGTATTCCAGTGTGAATCTTCCAAATCATGGCTGGTATGGTGTTTTCCTGGGAAAGTCTTTTTTTTTGTTTTTTTGGTTTTTGTTCTTTTAATATCCAAGAATCATAGGAGTGGCCTAAATCCTGTGGAACATTAACTCATTTCACAGCTATTATTGGCAACAGGGCTTCCATTTTTATGACAATTCTATTTTTATGACTCTTTGAAGGCTGAGGCCTGATAGGAAGAGACAGGATCCACCTGACAAAGTGAGACAGAGCATTTTTGCCAACCAGCTGGCCAAACTGATGAGACATTTTAACTAGGAATGAGAGGGATGAAGATGATAACCCACAGCCAAGTGAGGAAATGGTGGACAGGGCTGGCAAGCAAAAGGTGCCAGCTTATTGTGGCACAAGACAACTCATAGCCAACAAAACCAGCACAAAGGGAGCCCATCCCAGTGTCAACAGACAAATAAAGAAGTGCTGATACAGCTGGGGAAGCTCTCACACTTTTTCTACAAAATCAGCACTTTTAGGGTGCTTCCCTGAAGTCCCTGTACACTAACTCATACAGAAAAGGGAACAAATAGGAGGAATTTGAGATTTGTGAATAGTCACAGGGCTGCAATCTTACCAGGACAAGTAGGGGGTTAGCTTACATGGCTGGACCACTGCCCAGGATTGATACAGGGACTTCAGGAAGGGATGGGGAGTGGGAGGGGGGCAGAGTTGCCATTTACATGACAGGAGAAATGCATGGAGCTCTGCCTAGAGCTGGGTAATGAGCCAGATGCCAGCTCATGGTCAGGACTAGTGCACAAGCGAGGTCATGGTTATTACAATCTGGTCAAGAAGAAAGAAGTAGATGAGGCCTTCTTCAGACAATGCAAACAGTCTCACACAGAGATCCTAAAAGGGGACCCTGTTGAAAAGTCAGCACAATGGACACAAACATTTTTCTGATGACAACGTTCTAACCAAAGTGTTTGAGGACTGGGTGAGAAGAGCTATTCTGCTCAGCTTCATACAAACAAGAACTTTTTGGGAATGTCAAGGTTGAGGCAGCTGTGGCTGCAATGACAATGAGAAAGCAGAATTCATCATCTGAAAGGATAGTGCAAATAAAAAACCAGAATCACTATCCAGGAATCCAGGAGAGCAGTTCTTAGCCTTTTTAGGGATCTGCTTAGAAGAATCACATAAGATACAACCCTGAAGAGAAGGGTCCAAAAGACCACTTAATAATTTCAAGAATCACTTTCTCTTTGCTCAGGAGTTGTCATTCCCATGATCAGGAAATCAAGCCCTGATGGCAGGAGGCCTGCACAGCAGTACCCTGATGATGTGTGTAGATACCTGGTGGGCATGTAAAGGAATTGGAGCCCTTCTCTGTGGTATCCACTGACAGGACAAGAAACAATGGGCACAAACAGAAACACAGGAAATTCCATTCAGAATAAGAATCTCCCCTTTTTTCAGTGAGGGCAGTCAAGCATTGCTGTAGGTTGCACAGAGAGGTCACAGAGAGCTGTTCAAAGCCCAGCTTGTACAGTCTGCTCTGGGCAAGCAGGGATTTGGACTGGATAACTGCCAAGGGGCCTTTCCTCCCCAACTGTCCTGTGATTCTGGGTATTCCCCCAAGGCTGGATGGTCCTTCACTGCAAAAGCCAGCAAGCAAAACAAACCCACAGCCCCCCTGGGCTGCAAAATCTTATTTGCAATGTTTTCCTTAATGAGATCAGTCTATTGAAGTACTCTTCTTTTAAAATTTGTCACAACAGATGTTATTTTTAGACAATAATTATACACATCCTTTTTAAAGTTTAGCCATAATATTTGACTGGAACTATTTCCTGCGGTTATGGATTTTGCAGGTGAAGTCCACACAATGCTGAGGAGAGACACTTCCTTCACTTTTGTCTAAATATAGTGATCAATAATGCAATCAACTCCACCCAATCTCATGTTGTTTCAGTTTCATGATAACCCCAAAATACAAAGTTGATGCCAACAAGCCCTTTCAAGCTTAGCTCATCTCTCTGCTTTCTGTTTTCTAAATTGAAGGAAAAAAAAATAACTTCAGCACATGACAGTAAACAAATCAGAGTGAAATTATGAAATTCCAGGAAGTACATTTGGCAAAAGTTGCCTATTTTCTGACAAAACAGGCCACGTAGGAATGTAAACAACTGAGACAGAGAATTATTTGCTAATAAAACCTGTATATGAAAAAATGAGAAGACTCATCTGATAAGGAAAAAACAGATCAGAATTAAAGGAATCCTATTTGGCTGAACACATTCATATTTGAAGCTCCTGAGTGTACATTTGGGAACAACACCTGAGTTTTCATTTTAAAGCTTTTCAGTGCCCAGCAGAAGGGGAGCTCCTTATATTTCTTAATTACTGCATAATTACTTGAGCTTTGCTCACATTTGGGGCTAGGGAGAAGGGAAAAGCAAAATCAGGAGCAGGAAGTTGAATAGCACATAAACTAAATCTAGCTCCAATATGAATTTTGAGATTGCTGGTTTCCAAAGCTACTCAACCTTTCCTTTTCCCCTGGAAATAGGTTGAAGACTTTTAGGATCTTAATTACTCTACAAATCCTGTTGCAGAAAGTATGTCAATTTAGCAGCCCAAATTTAGACTTTGAAAAGAGAAGGAGAAATGCATGTTTGTTTCAAAAGTTTTCTGTGAAGTAGCAAATAGACAACATCTGTGAAAAAGCAAAGCTAGCTAATATTTAATGCTAAATTCTTAATTAATTTGTTTAATGCTAATTTATTTCAAAAGTGGCCAAGAGTGTCCAGTACTGAGGGAGCCATGAGGCCAGGAAAACAGTAAACAAGAGAGAGCAGGGTGTTAAGAGCGTACTGCTGGGAATAGGGAATCCTGGAGCTCTGGATCATTTCTGGGCCTTGTCCAGTGCCTGTCTAAAGTAAACTGCCTTAAAAATTCAGTGAGCCTGCAGCTCTTTCCTAGTGTTTTTATTTGCAGCAGAATGAGTAACAGCAGCTCTGCCACCAATCTTTCCTCTTTGACCCTGCTTCTGTAAGAAGGCATTCACAACCACTGAACCTAACTCTGGCCTGAAGTTCTTTGATCCCTAGCAAATTTCTAAACACCAAAATGTGCAGACAGAAAATCTGCATCTGGATGCTAAGTTCATGGGCAGATGAACTAATTCCATCAAAGTATATTTAAAGCTCACCCACCTGCATAGTTTAGATAAAAGGTAGCCACATCAAAATTAAATATGCAAATTTCATTTAATCTTTGCTTTAGCTTTCTAATAACCATTTTTTTTAAGTTATTCTTCAGTCTGTTTAAAATTGCTGCTAGAATGTCCACAGTTAGAAAAATAAATCAACATTTAGCCACTGGGAAAACTCACTTGATTTCCAGAGATGCTAAGGGGCCAAAGTCAGTCTCTGCTGAGAGCAGAGTCCAGATATATGTTTATATGTTAGGTTGTGGATGGCATCAGTATTTAACATTGCACATAAACATTATTAATGTTTCCAGAAATAAGGTTTTTATGAAAATAAGGTGCATAATGTGGTAACAGTTTAAGAAGAGGGGGAAAGTGGTAGAAGAGAACATGACAAATAATGGAGATCAGCTATATGCTACTGCTAAGCAGCTGTAAAGCAAAACTATGATCTTTTCTTCTATAGAATTACTCCATCTTTTTTTTTAAGGTGTATTTTTTATTATTTATTTGTGTTACATATCTTGCATTAAACGGCAGATAGGTACAATAATAGATATTTCCCAACAGTTCCATAGTCTTGCATTTAACTCTTGACTCTCCCTCTACTTTTCTTTATCATGTAGCAGTAGTCCATTACTCTATTGTATCTTTAAAACATCACATATAACACAATGTAGCTCATCAGATTTAACCTCCGTCTTTTACTTTTTCAGCCTTCATGTCAACATCAGTGTCTGGAGAATTTCTTCACTCCTAGATACTTTCCAGTCTGGTAGTTTCTCAAAATTGTGCTACCAAAAATCTTCTAAAAACCAAAGCTCAGAATCATGCATAGCTCTTCTCTCTTCCTGGTGCACCAATATTGTTGCTAACATCAGCAGTGCCTCTTTCCATGCTCCTCTTCTTTCTTGGATTTCATGCTGCTTTCCAGCTTAGCTGCCCTTCTATTCCCAGTCGTTACATTCCTTGATATTACTCCTGTTTTTGCTCTTCATTTGCTGTCTATGTCTTCTCCTGTCCTTCATCACCTCCTCTTCTGTTCTGTGGTAATCTCTTCCACCAAACAAAATTCAGGTAGCACCACAATTGAATGTCTCACAAAACTGTGGTTTTTTACTTGAAATTCTTTGATCCCATGCAAACCCAAATTTTAGCCTCTGACATTTTCTGTGGAATGTCTAGCTGTCAGCTCCATTGTCTAGCTGTCATTATTAAAAGAGAGCACAAAGCATTCTTTACTAAGTTCATTTTCTAAGTTTCTATGTAAAATATCACCATTTAGTCTCTCATTTGGAGTGTCATCAAGCCCTATCTTCAGTTGCATCCCTGACCAGAGCTTGATGTATGGATAACCATAGTGAGAATTCCTATATTACCTCTTTGAAGCATTTTGGTTCATATTGTGTCTTGGCTAGCACAGCACCTGTTTTTCTGTTATAAATCAAGGCAGCTTTTTAGCTGCACATCTAATGAATCATTTCACTTGCTATCTTTTTTGACCGTGTCTCTGCTCTTCTTTACTATGATATCAAACATAAACACCTTCCTTTCCAGATCACATTATGTCCTAGTCTTGCTATTTCTGCTCCATGTTGATATAAATGACTTATCTCAGAACTCACAGTATCTCAGGTCGTCTAGGAGGAAGATATCCGTATAAAAATATAGGATCTCATTTTTCCAAAAGCAGCTGAAAATGTCATGTTCGTCAAGAGTGATTACACATTTTTACACATGCACTTCAGATATGCAAACCCCTTCTGTAAACAGTAGAATTACACAACTATAGGTAATTGTTTATGTACAATATCTAATAATGTATATCCATTTTTATGTCACATCATAATTCAAATAGAAATTATTAATTTTTGAAAAAAAAAATCCATTTTAGTACCCTAATTTTTTGTTCACCATAATTTTTGTCAGATTTCTAGACCCTGTTCTACAGACATGTTTCTGCATCTGTTTTTTTTCCTGTAATTCAATCTATTTGAGGAAATCTCCATCCCAGCTGGAAATTAAGACCAATGAAACACAGGTATGTCCAAGATTCACAGTATGCTCTACATCTCACTGTAAGAGTCCAAATTCCCTTGTCATTATGTTCATTCTCCCCAACGCACCTTATGAATCTAATGATTAAATGCAATCTCTACTCTCCAAATAAACTATGTGATAAAATACCTTGCTCTTTTTCGATTAGAATGATTCAGACCTTCTAAAAGACAACCAAGGGGTTATTGAGAAACCAGAGTAAACTGATGGACAAGGACAACTTCCACTGCTGGAATCCTGGATGTTGAAATATCTCTAATCCTTTTCTGTCTTAAGCTTCAAAAACCCACCAAAGAAATTTCCTATAAAGGACACATGAAAATACACTCGCTCTTCAGGGCCTTTTATTGGTCTCTGTTAATATTTCTCTTGGCTCCTTCTTAGTGAGGTTTTTAAACTGTTTTTAGACCGTGAGCGACCATATAAAGTGCCTTAATATCGGACTTAGGAAAATGATTGTTCAGCGGTTGATTTTGTCATAGCACTACCCTAGTAGTTTGCCTGAGAAGTTCAACTTTGCAAAAATAACAACAATGTGCTTTTTCTAATTTGGCACAAGCCACTTTCATCACTATAAACCAGTTACTGCACTGCTGTTCAGATTGAAATTAGATTAAAGAAGTGATGTGGGGACATCAAAATAAATGACACAAAATAAGAACAAATAAGAATTCCAGTGAAGTAACAGAACAAGAATGTTATGTCTTGTCTTGAGTGGATTAGTGGTAAACAAAAATATTATCATTGAAAAACAGCTGATGCTGCATGGAAAAGTTTGAAAAGAATTCTGTTTAGAAGCAGACCTACACAAACAATTCTTTTCCCTCATTCCTTAGTGACATCACCACTTGCATGGGGTCAGGGGAGGCCAAACACACAAATTCTGACTTTGGGCCCTTTGGTGATGACTGTAAAGTCTGTTCTTAAGCTATGTTAGAATAATTGTCATGGTGGGACTGGATGGGAGTGACCCAATTCTCATCCCAGTGCTGGGTTTTCAGTGCTGTCACTTTGATCCTTAAGTTTACTTCATGACCAGTCTTCTTAGGTTGCTGTGAGCCTTGAAGACAAATATGGGTTTTAAAGTTCTTCTGAACTGATGTAGAAGCATTCTACTAGCTGTGCAGTACTAGTAATAGCTTACAATCACTTATAATCAGTGAAGCACGTGCATGTGGATGGATTATTTAAAGATCAGCATTTTAAGTAAATGCCCATGAAATGCATCTACTGAGCTGCAAGGCACAATGTGCAGGACTGAACACAAAATACACTTTCCAAAATAAAAATACCTAAATACCCACATACCCATATTCCTGCAACATACCTATTTTATGCAAGTAACTCTGTGGACACTCAACATTTTTACATGTAAAGAACATGTAGATATTTAAGATAAATGGGAATATACCACAGGCAACTTGTATGACAAGTGAATACAAAAAATCACAGTGTACCTATAATTACATTGTTCTGAAAAGAAACTCCCTGGTTTTAAACAGAGATAAAGTAACACAGTATTCAGTTACCTGCTGGTCAAGTTTGGTTTGCTAATTTTTCACTATTATAATAATGTTTAAATTCAAAATGCAATAATAATTATACTAATCATTAACAGAGAATTTGCACATCTTCTGTATTCAATAAAGCTGAAATAAGATATCTTTTCATACCCACTCTAAGATAAATAACTGCAACTGTTGAATCATAATTCTATCAGAGAAGATTTCACCTTTAAATGACAACAGCTGAGCTCAAAAATAAATTTAATTATCAAATTTTAGCATATATGTTGTATGTTGGTGCATACTTTCTGCAAATCTCAGTTAACTTGTCCAAAAAAACCAGTAGCTATCAGAAGATATCTGCCTGAAAAAAAGTCTTATTTCATCTCCCATCAGAACCTCATAAGTTGTTACCCACAAGATCCATACAAAAATTAACTAGGAGTTCTAATAAATGTTTGTATGAAAATATGAACAAGAATATATGTCACATCATAAAAGTTAGACAGCCAAGGGTTTTGGTTTTTGTTTGTTTGTTTGTTTGTTTGTTTGTCTGTTTGTTTTATATTTGGGATTTTAAAGTATAATAAACCACAATGAACCATATGTAAGTCTCATAAAAGGTACATCTGAGTAATATTACGAGTGTGATTTCCCATGATCTCAGACATTGCTCACACCTTAGTCCCATTCCAGACAACAGTGAAAGCAGATGATTGATTATGAAATGAGATATGATATGATATGATATGATATGATTGATGTGATTATCTGCAGAAGCAGCCTAGTGAAGAGGAAAGTGGTGCTAGCTTTCTCCCTAACAATCCCCCAGTGTATCTCCACACAGGCACAAAGGAACCATTTCTAGGCATCAACAGGTAGTCTTTGTGCTCACTCAGCCTATGATTTTTCTGCAAAGAGTGCCAGAATAAGTGCATTACCAAGAGTCTCTAACCTTTGAATAGAATTTTTGAAACAAGTAATTTCTCAGAGTTGCAGTGTAAGTTGGAAGGGAGATAGAACACCCTTAGGGAGTCAGAGCTAAGAAAAATGCACCAGAGTAGTACTTTGGCAAATGTTCCATAACACTGCAGCCAAATTAACTTACTGTTTTCTGTGCTTTTAATACAGTGGTGCTGGACATAATTCCAGACTGTTTCTTCTACTACTTTTATACATGTCGAGTCATTTCTTGAAGGACTGATGCACAGAGACAGACAGTCTTGTTCTACATTTTATAATCTTGAAAAAGTGTTTTAAGTCTCTGTAACATGTCATGCTTGCAAATCAGTTTCCAGATTTTATTGTCCTTTCACCTTTCTTGTATGCCTCCCCAGATGAGTTCACCCTTCATTCTTTGCCAAAGCCTCTTTGCCTGGAGACTGTGCTCTCATGATCACACTGCTAACGCTGTGACCAAGAGCTAACCATCAGCAAAAGCTGTCATTCAGCTCTCAACCCCAGTCCCTTCCACTGGAATGAAGTTTTCTTTGGCTATCCAAAAATGAACTTAAAGGGAAATTGCAGCAGAGGAAATTGTGCACTCTATCAGTCTGTGTACAAGTGACTGAAAAAACAGCAATGAACATCTTGAATGTTGCGTCCCACCCTATAATAAGACAACTAGAAGATAGAGCATGAATTGGAAGGTGAATTTCCATTTATCATGGAAATTAGGATATATATTATAAAATATACATATACCTATGGCTTTCTCAATCATTTTGGGGAAAGCTGTGTCATATCATATCTGTCATGAGGAACTAGTTTTATCCACCCTTTGATTCTCTCTCTCTGCCCTCTCTTCCTTTCATTTTGAGTGATTGCAGTAGTGTCAGGGTTAATAAATCTTCAGTTCACACAGTTGTCCTGTTGTCCAGTATTCAGGAAGCAGCACAAAGTGTGATTTTGCCAAGTCACGATATGCCCACATCGTGTGAGTGGAAGAGTTTCCTGGGAAGAAGGATAAGCAGAATTGCATTACTAGATCTCCCAAACTTTAAGCTTAGCAACAGCTTTGTCCCAGAGAAAATTATTCAGCTTGAGCTTCCCTAATGAATAATGCAGGGGGACTTGGAGTACCAGAACAATCTTCTTGCCATTTATGGATGCTAAGTTACCCAAGACAAAAAGCAAGATGCTAGTTTTGTAAACAGCTATTCTCTGGTAAACATTTTGGAATGCTTCCTTTTTCCACCAGAAGTGAAGAAATCTTCATTGTGCCTGTAAAACTTAAACAGCCTTAGCACAGAAAATCTGTGTTAGCCTCCTTTACAGAAAGAGCCAGAACAACTTTGAGATGTGCTTTGAATTGGGAAATATAAAAAAAAAGAGATTATTGGATTTCATGTCCAGGGCAATATTTGACCAGCATCCAAAGTCACTGCATACCCGACTACAGTTGTACTGATCAAATGGAGATAATGCAAGGAGAAAGCACCAAATCATGACATGAAATATGCTGGAATTAACTGTACTTTGGACATAAGGTCTTGCTTTAAATAGGCTGAGATCTTCTTTCTGGGAGCTGTGTCTTGAAACCATAATACTTTACTTGCTGCTGTTGCTTTCAGTCCTCACTGAAACTCAGAGTAGCCCAGTCTGCTTGGCAAGAGGAGCACAGAGACAGGTAGAGTGTGTCACTGAGAAAAGACATATTCACCCTTGCCTGAAAGAATCAGGATCATCTCAGAAAGAGGTGACATCATGTAGGCCATGGTTTTTTCACCCAGACTTCTATTTAACTGGAGTGTATTTCTGAGTGTGAAGCAGGGCACACTGCAGGGGTGTTCCATGGTTTAGCATTCACTGTTCCTAATCCTGAATAAAAAGCTTACTTTGAACAGCCCTCATACTAAAATTTCATGCACCACTTCCACAGTGTTGGCAGAGTTACACTAGTTTTTAGGGAACTGATGCCAGCATTCCTGTCTAGAAACATCCTGAGCCATAAGTTAACTAACAAGTTCATATTGTTGCCTGTACAATTTCTTTTCTCTACCGATTTTGGCTGTGCCACCAAATTACTGGAATGTGCTGACAGGACACCCAGTACACTGCAAGTGTAACATTCAACACAGTGCAAGAAGAACTGGTCCCATGAGATGTCAGAGCAGCTGTTACACCCCAGCACTTTTTCTTTTTTATAAGAAAACTTATATCTGGCAGAGCATTCTGAACACATTCAGGACACGTGCTAAGCACTTGAAAAACTGCTGGCTTTGGGCAGTGTGGCACATGTTCTTCATTGCCTGTGACTCAGTGGATGGAGTTAATCCTGATCTACAGCTTGATTTTGTACTCATGTTTTTCGTTTGTATATTTGATTTTTACAAGCTGGTCATTCGAGTCAGAAGAGAAAAAGTCACAATATTATCCTTGACAGGCATTTTTGAAAGAGTCTGTCCCTTTGCTGGTAGATTTTCTAGGCATGATGATATTTTTCAACTTTTCCACCTATAGTAAGGTTCACCTCAGGATTTTGTAGGTTCTCAGGCTTCTCAGATGGCTGAATTCTTCAAGTTAGCTTGAAAGCAGCTCTGTATAACTAATATAGCTAGAAAAACCTGGTTTGAACTCATTTGCACCACAGTTAATGCAAAAGGATTTTAAAGAACTAGGAATGGGAGCTCTTTTTTAACTTAAAGAAAAGACAGAAAATTCTGGGAATGGATTTTCTTATTTTTTCTATTCATTTTTGACAAATGTAAGACTTACCTAGAGCAATCCATTAAGAATTTCAAATGTCAATATGGTTTTTATGGACATACCACAAAAGAAATTTATTCCTTAAATAGGATTGAACATCTTTTCCCATGAATAAAGACTCCTTTCAAGTATCTCAACTACTACTCCAAAAACAGTTAAATAACATAGAAAAATTCTGAATAGTTGAAAATTCTGATTTTATACTTTTGGTTGCTTTTTGTTGGGTTTTTAATTGCATATTGATAATGTGAGTTCATAAATGCTAGATGTGTGGGTCTTTGAGTATTGGGACCATAAGCTCCAAGGCTTACCCAATAAATATCTCAGGTCTATAATATGCAGTCTAGCATCAGATGATGTGGGAGAGCCATTGTCAGTGATCACTGAATCAAGAACTTATAAGGGGTCAAAAATTAATGTCTCTGGGCCCAAGATCAATAAAAGCTGTCCAGGAAACTCAGCTTTAAAGACAGAATTTGCAACATCACTTCATTTTAAACCTGAAAAATAATACAGAATACAGGGTGTCTGTACGTGGCAGTACAAACAAACAGAAAAAAATAATTATTTAATATGTAAAAGGAAAAAAATTAATTTCCAATTACTATACATTCTGGACAAGATTTTTTGAGGAACACATATCCTTCTTATTACTGTTGTTACAAAACGTTCATTTTGTTCAACAACAATTGTTCAGCTCTTCACACAACAAGCACCAGAAGACTCCTCCTGTTCTGACGAAATACCATCAACCAGTTCCATTGAGTTGAGCTGACCAAACAGAAGCATAAAGTCATGTCCCAGACAGTGAACTAACAGAGAATTAAAGAAAATAACAATTCCATCACAATAAATTAAAGAAAATCATGCTTTGAAATGTAGAGTAACTCATCTTCCACAGCAGAGATGCTGGGTGATCTTGGTTAATCCTTGTGGGCGGCTCAGCCCCATGCTGCCGCTCAGTTTCCAGGAAAGCAGAGTAATGGGTACCTGGGAAGGCACATTCCAAACATCACCTCCTGCATCTTTCCCCAGCTTTACATGCTGAGCATGACACCATGAGTTGTGGGATGACCCTGTGGTCAGTTGGGCTCAGTTTACCCAGCTGTGCTCCACCCCAGCTCCTTGTGCACCCTCAGCCTCCTGGCTGCTGGGGTGGGTGGAGAGGCAGAACAGGCAGCTTTGTGCAAGACAGTTCAGAGACAGATAATACATCCCTCTATTATCAACATTCTCTCCAGCACAAATCAAAAAATACAGCTGTACCAGCTCCTATAAAGGAAATAACTCTTTTATTTTCAAAATCAGTGCAGGTGAGCAATGGACATTCCTAGCTATTGAACTACTCCACCACTGAAACTGCTGAAAGTGCTGGGAAGGGAAAATCACTCCCTCTAAAAGTATTCTGCAGAATCAAAATATTTGATGATCATTTATTTGCTCATGCATGGAGACTTAGAAAATATGCTTACATATGTAGCAAATTAGACTTCAATCAAATATAGTCACTTCAGCTTTTGGAGGACTACCAGTTCAACTTTGAAGAGCCAAATGTAAGAAATCATATGACGAAGGTTTCTGTAGAAGGGAGTTGTTGAAGTCTTGGGCTGTCAGATTCTTCAGAAGTGCTTTGATCTTGTTGTTTGGTTTGAAACAATGCATATAGAAAAGGTAATCAAAAGAGCTGGATTGGATACAAAATTCAACATAATTTCTTTCCTTCATTTGCAAAGTTGACATCTATTCAAAACAGTCAGGTTACCCTGTTATAATATATACTCTCCTATATTGATATACTGGTGTCTGCATTAGTTATACTTGAAAATCATGTCTGCAGTTTAGACTTGCAATTTATACATTTTCAAAAAAAAAAAAAAACAAAGCCAGTAGATTTGCACTGCAGAAAAGGGATATGTGAAAAGGGAATTTTCTATGTAATAAAAGCAGTAAATGTGCTGCTCCTTCAAAGTGAGCTGAAGGTGCTGTGCAAGCTAAACAACTCAGTCAGAACCTGTTTATCCTGAATCATCCCACTAATCTCAGTGAACAAAGACAACACTGCACAGCACATAAAAGAGGGAATTACAATTAAATCCTATCAAGTCCTATGCATAAATTCAACTCTTTAAGAAAAAGTGATTCTTCCAGTGCAGAAGGAGTAAATAACTTTCCATATCCAGGATTTTTATACTTTTGTAAAACTGACAGCTGTCTGTCAATTATTAAGATCAAATATTTTCTTGTTTCTTATATGTCATGCAGTGTCATTCAGAAGTGTTTCAGTTGACACACAGAATATTTACATATCTTCTATTCAAACCTGTTACCTAGGCAAATACTTCTGGCTAATGGTGTATATAGAAAAGGCTCTCAGATATTTATGAAAATATCAAATTACTGTTCTCACACCTCAAAAAAAATTATTTTTTTTTTATTCTGAAGCCTGTTTAAGGTTGAGTAAAACACCATCAGCAAAATACTCACACAAATCAACAGGATCAAAATACTCACACAGGCAGAGATGCGGATAACTAGAAAAGCAAAGAGATTTTCAAAAGGTAAGAAGGTCTACTGGTCACAATTCCATTTTTTAGGATATTGGTTGCAGTTAAACAGATTATGGTGTGTAACATAGTCAATTTGCAGGCTTTATCACTTTGGATGTCTCCAGTATTCAAATTCTGCTTTTTGGCTGCTCTCCCACTGAATGAACTTCCATAAGAAATGTGCAGTGCTCAGCATTCTTGGTGTTCTTTTTTTCCCATTGTCTCTGTTAAATGAATAACGACTACATATTTAATTTAATTTCTGAGACTATCAGCCCACAAAGTCAGAGGGATTTTTTTAAGTCCTTTGATATCTGCAAAATGAGCATCTCTTGGCTCCTGTAGCAAGTTATCACAACAATAAGCCTGCCTTTCCATCTTTCTGACTTACTGTGATATAATCCAAGGCTAGTTAATGAGTTTCCAGTGAATGAGTCCTGAAGTGGGCCCAATTTTTCTAAAGCCTCAAGCTCTATTTTTCTACTCTCAGAAGAGAAGGCAGACCTATAGACATCTGGTCGTTCCAGTTTCTAGAAATCACCTTTAGTTTTAGATAATTTTTAATTTTTGGCATTAGCTCTGTGAATGAAACTGGTTCCCAGGAACATAAAGTCCAGATAGCTCAATTCAATCTGACTGATATTGTCCAAAAAAAATAAACAAATCAGCATGAAAAGCCTTCTGGGGATACAGCTCAATTTTAGCACATCTGTTCAGCTTCTTGGAGGAGACACATCCCCTGGTGTCCTTTATCTTTTATTAGATTCTGCAGATGCTGAATACCCCATCTGCACTTCTCACTGAAAGTCAGAAGAGCTAAATAGTGACTAAGTGTCTAAATAGTGCCTAAATGACACCATCTCAGCATATGGGAAGCACTGCTGATGAACCCCAGCAGCACTCGCAGGAATTGCTGCCTGGCAGCCTGAACTCCTGTGCCTGGAAAAGGTGGGACAAGTACCAGGGTGATGGGGGAGCACACAGAGGCACCTCACCTCCCCTCACACCTGGATGCTGCTGTCCCATGGCAGGGCTGAGCACGGCTCTCCCGCTGGGAACTTGTTGGAGCTTGACTCACACTTTTCCTTGGCTGTGCAAACACGTTTCTGTTGCAGAGTCTCCAGGGAATTCCCACACCCAAAACAAACACCAGCAGGCTTCCTTCCCAGACTAGATGATGACTTTTCCCTATATGTTTTGTTAGTTTGCATGCTATCTCTTCTTGCTTAACAACTGTGCTTGTGGAAACTGCTCTCATTTCATCTGAGATCACCTACACTAAAATCTGCCTGAATAGGCATGATTCAGTAGAACAGGCTTCCAGTAGACAGTTATTCTGCAATTAAAATTCAAAGGACAGTGATTTAAGAAAAGATAGAGTTTACACTTGACCCCTATGCTCACTGAAAAACCAAAAGACATAACTATACACTTGGATGTAAAAACAGCCCCAGGACCATTATGAACACTGTCTTGGGAAACAACACAGCTTTTCCTTCATTTGCTTGTAGCATTTGAATATGAATGAAACTCTTAAGTTTAATAAGAGATTTATCAATGACTCCTATAAAACATTTAAAAATATGTCTATTTTGTGTGTGTGAGTAGATAACATGATATAACCAGTTGAAATTGAGGGGGTTACTAGAATTATGTCCTGCTAGAGGTTTTATCTGCCCTGCCAGTTTTGTGCAGTTCCCACTTTGTTCAAGGTCTGCAGGTGAGAGGGGAATGCACCGATCCCTCCACAGAAAGAAACAGATGCAATTGAGAGGAGGGTTTGGTCACCCAGTGTCCACCAAGAGGCAGCATAGATGTGTGTGCACAATGCTGCCTTCCAGCACATTGTCAGCAGGTTATATGCTCTCCTCAGACCTTCAGTGTCCTGACCCTGACATCAACTCCAACAGAATCTTCTCACAGTGGGACCAACAACTTTTTTTGGTCATGAGTCTATTGGACTTCATCCATTTCTTCATCTGAGTTCAGAGTCCATCCTTCCACACCAGGCATCCTCATGGTAATCTGCTGCCATTTTTTTCCCAGTTCTCAGATGGAGCGCTGCCTTGTTCCCTACATCCACCTCTCATTTCTTATTCCAGACTCCTTGTTGAACCAATGCAATAGTAAGCAAAGGGCTTGCCTCAGGCTGCTATAAATTTGTTTTCCAAATAACAATTTCCAAAAGCTAAATTACTGGGGAAGAGAAAGTTTGTTCCAGTTCTTGACATCATTTTGTAATCCTTTAACTCCTCCATAGTTTGTCTAGTAAATCCTAGTCAGTGGCATGGCCTGTCTGCTTGGGAAGACATAATTCATGTCTTTACAAAAATCTACCTAACCTTATTCAAGACTGTAATGAATTCTCCTGCTTATCACACTAAAGAAAGAAAAAGGCATCAACCCAGAAAAAAAAAAAAAAAAAACCCACAAAAAAACAACTGGGCATGTTGTTGTTCATGATGGGTTGTGAGCTCCCTTGATGCAGGGTGAAAGCAGAATGCCAGACTCTCTTAACCTTGCAGTGATTTTCTGCTGGCATCCAGCTTAAATCTAGGTAAGAGCTGGCTGATTTGAAAAATTAGAATTGCTTGTAATGACATTCTGAAGACGTGGGGAATTAGTTGATAAGCATACATAGCAACAGCAGAACCAGATAAAACAAGAACTAGAAGATATAATGGAGGGCAGGGGTTGGAGTGGGGGTAAAGCAATCCATCAACCCAGAGTCTGAATGAAGAATTACCATAGAAGAATAGTTTGGGAATAAAAAATTAAGACATCAGGAGAAGACAAAGGGAAACTGGTTTGGGTTTGCATGAAAAGGTTTTGGTAGTCAGAAGCTGCATGGGTGGCTTCTGAGAAGAAATGCCAGAAGTTGCTCCAATGCTAAACAGAGGCAGGTCTAAGACAGACCAAAGCAAGCCCATCAGCAAGGCTGGTAACACCTCTGTGACAGCACATTTAAGAAATGCTAAAATAAAGCTGTGCACAAGCATGTGGGATAGAAGAGTGAGAACAGATCTGCAGACACCAACATCAGCAAGGAAGGAGGGGGAGGGCATGTTCCAGGTACCAGAGCAGAGATTTCCCTGTAGCCTGTGGTGAAGACCATGGTGAGGAAACAGTGCCCCAGTAGTACAAGGAGATCAGCTGGAGCAGGGATCCACCTGGTGGCCCATGGAGGATCACTCACAGGTGCAGGTGGATGTGCCCTGAAGGAAGCTGCAGCCTGTGGAGAGCTCATGCTGGAGTAGGTTTTCCCCAAGTTGAAGCAGAGGAAGTGTGAGGAAGGTGCAAATATGAAGTGTTATGAGTTGACTGCAAGACCCATTCCCCATCTTCTGCACCACTTGGGGGAGGCAGTTGAAAAATTGAGAGTACAGATGGGCCTGGAAAGAAGGGAGGGATGAGGGGTAGGTATTTTTAGGTTTGTTCCTATTTGTCATTACTCTGTTTTATCTATAAATAGATTAATTTCCCCAAGTCAATTTTGTTTTGCCCATGATGGTAATTACTGAATGATCTCACTGTCCTTCTGTTGACCCACAAGCATTTAGTCATATTTTCTTTCCCCTGTCCATCTGAGGAGTGACATAGAGGCTTGGTGGGCACCTGGCAGCAAGCCAAGGTCAACCCATCATAAATACTACCATTGTATTAGAAATCTGGGAACATTTTCAAATAAAGATGACAAGTATGTTGTTAATCAGATTTTTCAAGAACTATAAATGCATTAACCAATTAGAATAGAATGAAAGCATGAGTAGTCAGAGTAAATAAGCAAATATAAGCACTGAGCGAGCCAAAGCTGCTCTGAATAATTAGTGTCATCATACATCTTGGGTCTTAATTAAAACCACACAAAACATGTTGTTAATTCACAGAATCAAGGTCTGAAAAGATCTCTAAAATCATCTAGTCCAACCTTTGACCAAACCTACATGCCAACTAAACCATGGCACTAAGAGTTGCATCCTTGTCAGATTCTTGAACATCCAAGTCGTTTCTTGAACACTTGTAGAGCTGGTGACTACAACACTGCCCTGGGCAGCCCATTCCAATGCTTAACCACCCTTTCAGTGAAGAAATTCTTCCTGATGTCCAGCCTGAATCTTAACTCTTCAGAAATCAACTTTACAACAGGTATTGTATTTATACTATTACTGAAGAATTTACTTGAAGAAATTTGTGCATATACATGGATGTAGTAGCTGCATAGAAGAGCTGGGAGTAAATGAAAAAATGGGTCATAAAGTAATATTGGCCAAACTGTCTTAATTGCATCCCAGATGGACATCAGCTATAGGCTATCAGCTTTTGCTGTCTCTACAGCAAGGCAACATTACTTACGATTCATGATAAGGATAATCTTAATAGCCACTGAAAATATCATACTGGCACAGCCAGTCCTAGAAACAAAATCAAAACCTGTACAAAAGTTTAATGCCCTCATAAAATCACAGTGGATCAGATTGATTGCGTCAGAATGGAAGGAACCTTAGTGGATCATCTGGTTCTCAACCTCCCTTCTCAAGTAGGATCACCCTAGAGAACACAGGATTGTATCCAGACATATGGTTCTTGAGTATCTCCAGTGAGGGAGATCCCATAACCTCTCCAGGCAACCAGTTCCAGTGTGCAGTCACCCACACAGTAGAGAATTCATTTATATTTAAATGGAACTTCCCGTGAATGACTCACTGTACCCCTGTCCTTTCTCTATCCTACCATGTTGGGGTTCTAGTATGGAATCTCAATTACATCATTTGAAATTAGCTTTTAAAACAGCTACAGAAAGCAATGACCTTCCCCAATTTACATAGTACATTTAATCAATCAAGTTAGACAAAAAGTGAAATTGATTTACATAATAGGCATTACGCTGCCAGAGTGCCTTTTGATACTACTCTGCCTCATATAGCAAATCTTCCCTTCCCTTCCCTTCCCTTCCCTTCCCTTCCCTTCCCTTCCCTTCCCTTCCCTTCCCTTCCCTTCCCTTCCCTTCCCTTCCCTTCCCTTCCCTTCCCTTCCCTTCCCTTCCCTTCCCTTCCCTTCCTTCCCTTCCCTTCTCTCCCTTCCCTTCCCTTCTCTCCCTTCCCTTCTCTCCCTTCCCTTCCCTTCCCTTCCCTTCCCTTCCCTTCCCTTCCCTTCCCTTCCCTTCCCTTCCCTTCCCTTCTCTCCCCTCCCCTCCTCCAATGTGAAAGGATGAAAGCAAGTTGGAAAAAATTCAATCTGCCTCCACTCTAGACCCCTCCATTGACTTATCTTGGATATTAACTTTAGAGGACTATCTGCTCTTGTTAAAGTTACTCTAGGAATGCTTTAAAATCGTGCTCAGGAAGCTAATAGTGTGTAAGAAGATGTTGCTGGAAGAGAAGTAAGGTAACAATGGTAATGGAAAAAAAGTAAGAAACTCGGGCATGCCAGAAAGGACAAGCACAGTAGAGTGAAGTGCCAGGAGCAAGACAAGGATCTTGGAGGAGAGTAACTGTCCCTAAACTGGTTGCAGCCTTCTCATTAAAGCTGCTGTGTTCCCTGAAGGCTCTTCTGTGTTTTTAGAGGGCCTTTCTGAGCTCAGGGTGCAAATCACTATGCCACAACAGAGTATTGTGATCAGCAGCACTCACAACAGAGCACTTCTGCAGAAACAGTAGGGTTCATTATTTGCCCCCCAGAAATCTCACAGGAGTTGAAATGCCTAGAAATGCATTTTACATCACCTGAGCCATTCATGACTCTGGTGCTGGTCATTAGCAGTCTGCACAAAGGAACTCATTTTACCAGTGACTAGAAACATGCTCCAATACAGCTGTGTAGTAGGCAACAAAGACTGTGTGTGTTTAATCTCCTCCCCTGGACAGACTTTACCAATGGATGAAACTCGTCACATCAATGTATTTCAGAGAAACTGCAGGAAAATGTCTCTTCCACAGGCTGCTCTGCTCTGCCTTGTCCCAAGGAATGGACAGTGTGCTTTAAGCAGTTTGATTATTCAGCAACTAGATAGCATGCTGCTGCCAAGTTTGCTAATTAGTTATTAACAGTTATTCCACTCATTTTTGTTTAGCACATGACACCTCTCGTACTAATCCTTCTGTTAATCCCCTAGAAATTCAAAATTAATTGAAGCCACAAGAATTTTCTATCTTAAGAGCTATGATACTCAGCTATTTTACACATAGCATGAGTTTTATTTGGTTTGGAAATTACTCAGAAGAGGTCTCACTCAACAGATTTCACATGTTTAAGGTTTCACATGTCTAAGGAAATAGTTCAGGTGGCATTTGTAGCTGTTATTGTAGTGCCTTTGGTGATTTCTTTTTCTTAAAATATATAATTCATTGTACTAATGGTAATCATTATGAGGCCCAATCTATGTTTCGAGTTTGAGACAGATTTATCTAAGATCTTTAGATTCAAGCATCCAGCAGTTTCAAGTGTAGAGTGTTTCAATCAAGTGGAGCAAAGGTTTACAAAATCTCAATTCTAGGTCTGTGCTGTTACTCAGTGTTACAAGCATTGGGTCAATATCAGAATCCTTGGTGGCCTTGCACCATGATCATATCACTGCTCCTCAATTTCCCCGCAGAGAAAATAATAAAATGGGCTTCCCAGCTGCCTTTGTTGGGACTGCCTTATGGTGACTCTCTAGATGTTGTATGAGCACCACAAGTTGAATTCCAGATCTACAGAGTAGAAGTTTGCACATGAGGTAATTGTTTGGTCTCTCTTTGTAGTCAATGAAGAAAAATAGGAAACTGCAGGGTATGATTTATGCCACCCTGAAATAGTAACTTTAACTAGGGCAAATGAATCCCATCTTGGAAGTGACTGTCTGCAATGCTATAAAAGGAGTCAAGGAAATTATCTCTCAAATAAATGTCAACACTACAAACACATGAAGTTCATTAAAATCATTCCATCTGAAGGTCTCTGCTGGTCACTGCAGGGGCCTCAAGATCCTGTTATTAGCCTCTGACCTTTGCCTGCTCAAAGAGCCTTTCGACTCAGAGGACCCTCTAACTCCTGCAAAAGGGCATCCAAGACAGTGAAAGAAACTTGTAAACTTCTGTCAGTCTGCTCTCTACAGAGATGGTGAGACAAAAATCTCAATCATACCGGTACTGTGGATCTCTAAAGCTCCAGATTCTGCCTGTCTTACTAAAAAATATGTGCTCTGCCATGATGAAGACAAATACATGCCATACTCATTGCAAAAGTCCCCAGGGAAACATGTTTGGGTCATAACCCCACTGTACTAAGTGCTGTGCTTTTAAACTAGAGACAGTCTGCACCACAAACACCCTCACAAACTGCTTCACAGGCAAGACAATCAAAGCATTGTGGTCCATCCCTTAAAGATGGGAAATTGAGAGAGAGGTTAAATTGTGACTTGCCCAAATTATATAGGAAGTCTGTGGTGGGACCTTGTTTCTCCCAAAACATTGTATATAGCCACAACAATATTGCTAGTCTGGGGGCACAGAGACTCTTCTATCAGGGCTGTGTTTACTGATGCTATGTGATTTGCTTTTCTGTAATTTGGCTTAATATCTTGTAAGTGAAAATGTTTTGCAATGCAGTGCATGACTGTACAGTATCAAACTGCATCATCGAGTGAATACCCAGCTCTCTGGTGAAGAGGGGAAGGAAGAAACCCCTTGAGTGACTTTCAAGAAGTTTCAAAAGACTCCTTTCCTTAGCCAAACAATGTGGTGACAACTAAGGCTGTAATAATGATAGCTTGAAAGCTAGCAGGTTGCTTGGTTGTATTCTCAGCAAGAAGATAAATGTTTAAGGTTATACACATGTAGGACCAAGCACCAGCTGCTGCTAAAAAAGGTCTTCAGGTTCCAAGCACAGAAAATTTACTCAATGCCTATTTGCAAACTCATGAAGTTTCCAAAATGGTGGAAAATTTACAATTAAAATCTAACATTACAAACAAGAATTTTTGGTTTCTGATGGAAACCAGACAAGAAACACTTCTCAAGAGAGATGGATTTTTTTCCCCCTCTATGACACAAAAGAGGGAAACATCAGAGCTGTCAAATACAAATGAACAAAAGTTCAATAGTAAATTGTGAGGCTTTGAGAAATGCTTAGTAATGGCATGATTCAATATTATTATGCCATTGTAATCACGTAGAGTAACTTTAAAAAAAATCTCTTCTTCTATTGTAAAGGATTTATCTTACTCTTTGGATAGAAACTACATCCCTGCCTTTCATGCTTTTAATTATGGTCAAAGATCAGCAATAAAATCAGCTGTTATATCCTCATGAGTAAGTGATTTCTAATGGCTGTCAGAATTCCCATGACCACCTATTATTCTTTCTGCAGCTTGCAGTTTCCAGTTCTGAATGCTCTTCACACACAGAAGTCTTGTATTTGTCATCAGGACTTACAGTAAAAGCATTGTTTCAGGACAGATTTATACTGTGACCACACCATAGTTTTCTGCATCTTCCTTTCCCCTTCCATAAGAGGTATTTTTAAACATGGTTTTAAAAAAATGTAAAATTAATGTCTTCTTTCTCACACAAATAATGGACTTGCATCCCCATATCAGGATCTAATGTTATGTATAATAACAATTTTATTTGAAATCCTGGAGATAATATCAAGCAATGAATAGCAAAGTCAACATATTTTCAATTTCTCTTACCAGAAAATAAGAGGAAGGAACATGAAAGGCACTAACATAAATCTGATAGAAGTCAGCAGTTTCATGTAATCTCTTTTATTCACTAAGATAACCTGTTTCATTCAGTATCATGAGGTTTATCTGAGCCAAAGAACTTAGCAGAATTCAGATAGAAAAGTAACTTTTATTCAGAAAATGAGACCTTCAGCAGTTAGATAACACTATAATAATTTAAAATTGAAACAAAAGGTAGTGATTCCACTAAGAGGGCCAAATTTAATTTCCTCCTTGATAAGAATTTTTCAGCAGGTTATTTCTTAATTGCTTTTGGGACTTTGATTAAGTCTGCATCAGACACCAGGCTGGTCTTCTTCCAGTAGTAGAGTAAAATCTAGATGGGAAGGCTTACATGAGGTATTACCTTATCCAAAAGTGATGGTATATTCAGGCAGATTGATTTATTTAGAAGAGCTTCTGTTGAAAAAAAGCTTTTGAATCCCTGGGATGGATCTGGGGAACCCCTATCTGGATGCCAGAGCCTGACAATCACTTACCTTTGTTCAGTGGCAGACCAGCAGCTTGCATCTGGTTGGTCTCAAGTACAAGGTGTCAAAAGTAGATTATTGGAAAATTTTTCAATAAAATATATGCATCTCCAAAGCAAAATAGTTTCTCCACAACCTAAAGTTCTAGTGGAATTTGGAATGATATACTCTAAATTGTTCTTTGTTTTGTTTTCTGTTTTTTATTTCCTGTGACTTTTATCAGTACTGTAAAGCATTTGACTGAATGGCAGAGTAAAAAAAGAGCCAGGAGCAGAGAAGATTTTATGTCCTTTGATTGCACCCTCAGTTTACTGGGGTGCAGTTTACATTCTCAGTTTACTGGGCCCATGAATTCTTTACCACCTCTCAATCTACATCCATCTGTTCATCAGGTAAATCCCTGAATTAGTAGTCAATGGAGGTCTTGTGGATTTTGCTACAGAAACATTTAACAGGCTCTCCTGTGATTATTAAATAGAGTAAAATCACTTCAAGTGAACTTCATGTAGCTTCCATATATGAATTTTAAAAATTATCCTTTTCTGCTGCCAATGCCAGCAGCAGTAACTGGTCTGAACTACTCTTAGGATCAGACTCAAGCCCTTTCAGTCTTCTGAGCTCTGGGAGCAAAAAGCCAGGTTTTCCCCATGCCTGCTTTATTCTTCTCAGAGCAAATCTCTCCAAGGATGGCTTCATGCCCTGCCCCATGGCATGCTCTTTGAAGATACAATGCTCCACACCCTTTTTCCCAATCATTCCCTCTCCTTCACTGGAGACCTCCACTTCACAAAAGCTGTTTCCCTTGTGCTTGCAGATTTACTGCCCTGGAAAGACAAGGATGTGAGCTCTCTAATTACCAAAACTTTGCCCCTGGGAAGTCAGCCTACAGCCTTCATGTACAGGTATTTTAGACAAGCATTTTCATGCCCTTCTCGTGTTCTCCCTTTCCCTACATTAAAAAGAAACATCCACAGAGTTACCTTGCTGTTTGTTTGGGTTGTTTTTTTCTGAAACTAAAAGGTTAAATTCTTTGCAATTGAAGGCAGTGAAGTATTTCACATAGAGCCAGAGAGCTCTATACTACGTGATCCCATAGATCAAAAACCACACACAAAAAAAACCAGCCCACCCTGAAATCTTGGGAACATTATTAGAAGCTTTAAATACAAAAGTGCCAAAATCTAGCCCCTCCTAAAGGAATGGGCCAGTGAAAAGAGGGGGAAATGCAGTATCTGATGTCCATGTCATAAGCAAGGGGTTTGTTAGATGAAAATAGAAGAGAGGAAGGCAATTTCCCCATAAAAATCCAAATACCAATCCATTAGTGGTTTTATAGAAAAAGGAGTACATATCCTGAAATATAATGACTGGGTTTAGCCTTGAGGACATGATTAAAGCACATGAGCTGAAATGATCTTAAGTACTTCAAGGACTTCTCAATGGTCATTGACATACAAAAGGCAAGTAAAACTCCATCTTTCCCAGAAGCATTTTGCATTTAAGTGTGGAAAAGAGGATATTCTTCCTTGTTCCTGCACCTACCTGGCAGAGACTTTGAAGTGCAGAGCTAATTAAGTTCAATGTGGTTGAAGTGCAAATAGACAGGACCATCAAACATCAATCAAGTTTTCATCCATTCTCTCTTGCAGATATCAGCAAGCTGTAGAGCCAGTTTCATATGCCAAGTTGTAGATCCTAAATCCAGGATCCTCTCTATCTTGCTGCAAATGTCTTATGCTCTATCCTAAAGCAATTGCATTTCTTTCCTGTCACTTCACATGTTGGAAGGACATTTCTGTGCTTCCAAGAGATACAGATCTAGATAACTGCAGTCAGGGTGAAATTGTGTGCTTTCTGCTTTGAACTATCCTTATATTTCAACAGCTCTTCGCTTTCCCTGATATTTACCTATCTCCAAAATGTGTCTTTGAATACTACATTCAACCTTGACTTTGACAGACAAAATAAGTGTAGCTCTTTTCACTTTCGTTGCTCTCACAAGACAGGCTTCCCTGGATCTGTTTTAACATTGCAAAAAACCTAATTACTAGTTACCTTGTATTCTCCTCTGTCTGATTCTATCTGAATGCTATCTGATTTTCCATTCAGATTTCAAACTCCTTAGGACATAAAATACTTTCAGTTTGCCTCTATGAGCCTTACGGTGTGCTCTGAACTGTGACTGAGTTCCTAGGTAGCATATTGCATCAATCCAAATTTTCATAACCAAATGCTGCAAATATATTTGAAATCCCACTAGAAAATTAATAATGGCATTGTGAACCTAATTTTCTTGATATTCCAAACATGTCCATTCATATTCCACTTGAGGAATTGCCTTTTTTTTTTTTTTAATCCAGAATTCCTGGAAAAGAGATCAAACAAAATCTCCAGCTTTTTACTTTCTCTACTATATCCTAAATGCCCTGACATGCTTGTTTTTTAAAGGAAAGAAGATGAGTAATACAGATGAAAGAATACAAGATAGGGAGGTGGTTGAGAACAGTAGAGAAAGTATCAGATAAAATAGAATACATATTTTATTAGAGTGAGCGAGTCATTTGGGAGAGGCACTGGATATGAAAATGGAACAGGCAATAATCTGAAATAATATGTATACATTTCATGCCTCTTCCCAGGGAGTTAGTGATATTCATCATTCTCAGCTCAGGGAACATATTGCACCATTCCTAAAATCTGCTTCCCCCTTCAGATTTTGACACTCATGTATTGGATTGATTCCTGGCTGGCACAGCTATGCTGACAAAAATTCCTAATCCTCAAACAGTTATCCCATCAAACTGTCATTTTTTAAGGAAGGGTGTGTTTCTATAGCAGAACAATGCCAGTCTAACTGCACCCACATGAGGAATTATTTACCTATCCATCAGTTTACAAGTAAAGAGATCCAAGAATAAACTTGGCCTTTGTTAAACACCCCTGGGTGAGGTGTGTGTTATCAAAATGAATATGCAATTAAGGTTGTGATAAGTATTGAAATTTTTGTCTACATGCCTTATCTGAAGCTCATTAAACCTGATTGATTTGTATCAACCTGGTTGTGCACAGAGTTCTTTAAGGGAATCTAAGTTACATCAACCACTATATTTGCATTTTATTTCCCTACACCAAATGGTGGAAAATCCCTGACGTTTTAATGAGAAATATTCCATTTTCACTTTGTTGCAAGAGATGATAATTGCAGAATGTGGAGGCATTTGCACATACAAAGAAAAAATCTTGCACCTTATCATATGCTTTTCCTTTGCCTCATCCAGAAAGAAGTGGAGCAGTTGCTTTAAGTGCTTTTTCACATAACCTGAAAAGAAATATACTTTTCAAGTGCACTTAAACTCTGCCTTAGAACTTCTAAACACTTTGATGAAGAAAATTCCAAGCAATAAAGGTACATAATAAAAGGAAAATAAATATTTAGTTTATTTCAGTTTTATAAAACATCTACCCCTGAGCAAACTGTAGTTATGTGACAACTCAGTAATGACATGCTCTATGACTTATGGAGTGAAAATTATATCCAAATCCTTCAAGCAGTTCAAAGACTGATTACCATTCAACTCATAATTCTTAGATCATAAGAATTCAGTTTCAAAGCTGAAGCATTCCATTAATTATCCCATTGTTTTTGGTCAGCAGATTAACTAGATTTGCATCATTGTAGGATCTCTGATGCTTCAAAGGAAACTGGTTAAAAACTATGCTGTGAGACTATTATTTGTTTCCCAAGATGGCAAAACAACCCTCTATCTCGGTTCATTTTTGATTACATACATGACTTGCTGCTTTGGGACAGATTCATGCCCAAAAAAGAAGTAGAAAGATGGAAAACCTCTAAATTCTTACATAATTACAATGTGCATCACAGTACACATATAGTCTTACCATAAAAGAGGGAAAAGACAAGAATGGGTTTGTGCTACATATAAAGTGGTATTTGCCTCAAGCACTGAGATGCTATGATTATCTTCATGAATTTTTACTTATGTTACTGGCATTTGCAAAGTCTCGTGCTCTTTATTCCCACAGTGGTATCTGGCACAGGGATGCAGCGTCCACTGCAGGGCTCAAGAAAAGGGATGATTGAAAAGATAAAGTAAGGTTTTGGTGAATAAACAGGTGTGAAACATTTGTTAAGTATAAATGAAGCAGCTACAAATGTTAGAAAGTCAGTCCTATATATACAATATGCAGATATAACTCTGTCTGAAAAGAAAACAAAAAAACTGGTAAATTATGGTTACCATCATAGCAAGAAATCTTTCTGCAAGTACAGATAATTCTCTTTGAGGATGCCAACAAAAGGACTCCTTCAGTCCAACAGAATGCCCCCTCTACGGACAGTATTTGGCATGCTTATTGTATGACAGCTTTCCCAAACAACATCATCTCAAGTATAAAGAAATTCCCAAACAGCTTCTTGTAGCCAAGCCATCAGGGTGTCAGGAGATAGCAGGAAGCAAGCTTCCAGAGTATAATGGCTAACATAGATTAAGTACAGGTAGGAAAGTCTCTGTCTCTGGATATATACAGATATGTTCAGCCTCTCTACCATAACTTGCTTGACAGCTGAAGTACCTGTGAAACAGCTTCTGAACCATCACAGCTACAGCAAAACCAACACTAGTTTTGAATTCCTTTTGTATGGTGGATTTTAAACCAGTGGAAGACTATTATAACCAAGGAACTGGTACTGTTTCTGCTATTTTCATGAGCCAGTCTTTAGAGGAGGAGATTTTTGTCTCTTGCTAGTATACCCAAGAGGAAAACTCTTGATGTAAGATCTCATTAGAACATGCTCATCCAGAATTAGAATCTCTTGCTGGTGAAACCAGCCATGCCAAACTCATTTAGTGAAAAAAATGGCCATGGCATTATCTCATGCAATACCAGAGGAAACCTGATTCAAGTGGGAACAAGCTGATTTTTGAGCCATTCACCTATTTTTACCTTTTTTTTTTTACTCTAACAGTAATTTTAGCCAATTTTTAAATAAGAATAGGTGTATTGTTTTTAGTAGGCTGAATAGCTTCCAAAAATTAGACCTTGACCTGAGCAAAATAATTTTTCATTTTAATTGATGTTTAGGTTTCTACTAGTTGTTTTATGCTTTCTGGAGTAAAATGCAAGTAGCACTATACTCAGAAATTATAAACAACAGAAAGACTGTAACTTTCCTGGTACTGGGTAACTTCTTCAAAACCACCTTGATTGCATTTTGAAGTTGTTTGACTGCTTTTGGAAATATTGCCCACTGATACTAAAAATGCATTCATGTTTCTATCTTCAGAGGGCTTCCCTCACTTTTTTATTACTTTTAGAGTACATTCCCTTTATTTCTCTTTACAGTGGTACAGAATTTTCTAGACCTGACCAGGGCTAGTTTTGAAAGAAGTGCCTGCCCATTCATAAGATGGAGAAATGAACTATTGTTCCAGTGCTGATGATGCAGTATTTCCAGGCCAAACTACAGCAGAAATAGACTAGAAAGCTGACTTTTTGGCCCAGTTTTGAAAACTCAAAGCATTTAGGTATTTTGGTGCTCATCTGACTAAACCACTTCCCCAACCCAAGCTTTTGCTATATGCCATGAATTTATTCAGACATAATTTCATAATTCTAATGTTTGGAAAGTAAAGCTCTGTCAGTGCAGAAATATGAAATAATTTTCAAGATTTTTGTTTTTAACCCTGAATTCAGTATAGAGTGTGCTTTGATGTGGTACCAAAATGACAAATATATTAGAAACATGGTGAAAGAAGTTGAAGCTAAAAACAAACAAATGAGAGCAGGAGAAAGGAAAGGTCTTTACTCTGCCGCAAAGAAAAGCAGAAAGCTGGTAGGCCTTAAGAAGAATCAACACTTCCTGAGATAAAAAGGCCCTACCAAACCCTGATCTCCAGTATAATGTTCTCTACTGCTAGAAATCACTTTAGCAGTTTAGTTTTAGAGTTCAATAAGCAGTAATTCCTAAATGGAGCCAAATTCCTCTTTATGGCTATCATAGCTATGATCTGATAGCAGAGATCAGGAAGCAATGGGCCTCAGAAGTCCACACTGCAGCATCCATATATCCTGTTAAATTATACAATGAGTTTAGCCAGCCTGGAAGGGTTCATCATCTGCTCAAACATGGGGGAAAAACCAAACAAAAACAAAAACAAAAAAAACAAACAAACAAAACCAAAAAAACCCACCAAGACAACCCAACCCAAACCAACTCCATTAAACAGCATTTACATTCTGCATTAAGTCTGCAAATGTTCTGAAAATTCAGTTTTAATTCCATCTTCTCTTTGTCTGCAGTGCTTGGGGTAGGCAATGGGCGACAGTGTTTGGAAGCAGGATAGTGAAAACACCTTCAAAAACATTAAAGAGTTAGCAGCTGAAATGAAAAAAATATATTAAATTTTATATTAACTTTTACCTTGTTTTCAGAGTAAGGAGTTAGATCAGCTGGGATTATATTTGCAGTTGTAACTGTAAATTACAGGCATCACACAAATTATGCTGAGTAGGCTTTCTATATGGACTTGCTGCTCTGCCTTAGTCTCCTTGTGGATCTACTCTTGCTGAACTTGTGATTTTAATATGATTTATTTTTATTTGGCCTGGAAGTGACTTAAGTTAAATTGAATGAAGGACATTTTAATTACCAGATCAAGTGTCCACACAGTCATGTAATATGGTTTGAATTCATGTATTTAACTTGCTTATGTTAGTTTTTCCAAATGTCCCTAGGATCTATCTATCATGATTTGTAATTATCAAGAATTTTAGTAGAAGTTTAAACAATAAGAAGTATGCCATAAGCAATGAAAAAACCCCTGTGAAAATTGGAATAGTCAATAAAGCTTACTGCAGCACAGCAGAGGACTTAAGCAGACCATCTGTATCTTTAATCAACTTTTTCTGCTTTGAAAAAATGTCACAGCTATGTTACTGCTCTATATGTAGTTACATACTTTGTTGGGCCACATCAAGATTAAAACATTAAGCCACCAAAAGTCCAAAGACCAAAGCTACATAGTTATTTTCACATAAAACCACAAAAGCACACGCTTACGCACATGGAGGTGGGGAGAGCCATGGTTTGGGTCATTTTCAGCCATTCCTCGTTACACTCAGTTTTTCCTGTTCATCTCAAGCCTGGTAAGAGTTTCATATTTCAAGAGTAAACATTTAAATCCATTTCCCTTTTCACAGCTGAGGCATAGATTTCTGTTTCGGCCAAATTAACTTCTGATTGTGCTTACCATGAGGAATTAGATCTTAAGTTTTTTTCTCCTAATGTTTTGCAGAACACTATATTTAGATTATATTTTTTGTAAATACCATCTCTAGCTTAAAAAATAGGTAGATTATGTTGTGACACTTCTTTTTTAGGAACATTCAGGAACATTTTGTCACCAAAAGTTGTTTAAAACTTTTCACAAAATATGGACATTCAGTGGAGAGCAATTAATCAGCAGAATATAAAAAAAATAAAAGAATTAATCTAAACTCAGAAGTGAAATATAAGTACAATTTGTGTGTCAGTGCTGCAGATAATTTGCTATGTTTTTGGTTTTCATCAAGAAAAGCAAACATATGGGCCACATTACAAAATTGTTCAGGGACATATGGTATTGCACTGAAATGGTAAAATAAGTGACATTGGGAAATCCATGGTCCAATGTGCTGAGATGTTTTAGAAATCCTGGTGCTCCACAGTCAACTTTGCTTTTTAAGCATGGCAGGATGTTTCAAGTTACATAAATGATTGGATTTATTGGCAGCAGATTTATAGTGGCTTGATCAAACCCCCAAGAGATACATTATCCTGACTGTGTATAGATCTCTGTGCCACCATGAAGGCAAAGAGAAACATAGATCAAAAGATTATGTCTTGAAATTTTTATAACTAAAGTTTATTTACTTCAAAACAGAGTTATAGGGATGAGGAAAATCTATTCCTTGATAGGGAGATTCCACATTTAATAAAACTTTATAAGTTTGATCCTATTTATAACCACAAAGTACAAATACAATGGAATTGTAGTCATCCATCCATGGCAATGTTATCATCCATCTGCCACTGTTTCTGTTTGCAGGAAGAACAAGTCCTTATTTGTCTAGGTTTATACTTCAAAGATGCTACAAGCTATGCAAGCTTTCATTTCTTCCCACCAGGTGGGGAAGATAATGTTCCTATCTAAGAATAAAAGAACTTGAGTCTAAAGTAGTTTGGTAGAACCTTCCTAATTTAGAAACTCCCTCTTCTACAGATGGGTGGTATAGGTACAAATTGATATCAATTGTTTTCAGTCCCTGGAGAATAATTTCATCAAATATTATGTATTGAATATCAGCAAAATTCTTTTCAGGTGGAGGACCAAAACAAAACCCCTGAATATTCCATAGAGCAGAAATAATGTTTGCATCTAAATCCTCAGATATACTGCTTCAGTCATCTCTTTTTATTATTAGAGATAGCCATTGCACTGCACTCTAAAATTTTGTTCTCATGCAGATAATCAGATAATAATGCAGTCACAGAAACATAGATATTTGGGTTGGAAGGGATCTTGAAGACCATCTAGTTCCAAGCCCCATACCAGAAGCAGGTTTCACAAAGCCCCATCCAACCTGGCCTTGGGCACTGCCAGGGATGTGACATCCATAACTTCTCTGGGCAGCCTGTTCCATTGCCTCACCACCCTCACAAGAACAAATGTCTCCCTTATAGCTAATCTAAAGCTACTCTCAGTTTGGAGCCATTAAATAGACCCCTTGCCCCATCACTACACGCCCTTATAAGAAGTTCCTCTCCAATTCAGTTGCTCTGGCAGGAGACAAGATCTCCCTGGAGTCTTCTACAGGCTGAATGGCCCAAACACTCCAACAGGTCCACATCCTTCTTTTGCTGGGTGCCCCAGAGCTGGATGCAGCACAGGTGGGAGTCTCATGAGAGTGGAGTAGAGGGCGTGAATCACCTCCCTCAATCTGCAGGCCACATTTCAAGGAGGAGCTTCTCCATGGTTTTGCCAAGCACTGAGATGAGACTGACAAGCCTGTAGGGTTCTGGGTCTTCCTTATTTCCCTTCTCAGAAATGGAGGTTATCTTCCCTTTTCAGTGAAACTTCACTGGACTGCCATGAGTTTTCAAACATGATAGATAGTGGCTTAACCACTTCATTTACCAGATCCTTCAGAACCCACAGATGCAGCTCATCAGGTCCCATGGACTAGTGCTTGTCAGGTTCCTTATATGTTCTTGAATCTGATTTTCTCTTACCATGGATAGTTGTTCTTTCTCCCAGTCCCTGTCTTTGTTGCTGTGACTCAGACAATCTGACTGGAGCATGTGCTGGGGAAAACTGAAAATATCTGAAAATAACTGAAAATACCGTTAAGCACCTCAGAACTCTTCAACTCCTGGGTCATCAGGTCTCCTGTATCCTTTCAGAGAGGGCTCATGTTTTGCAAAGTTGGAGCTGAAAATGCCTTTTAAATTAGATTAATCCTGGTTTAAGGCCTGTAACAATACAGACTTCTTATTGTTGATGGAGACACCTCTAGAAATCAATTTGTTTCACTTAAAATTAACCTTTAGAAATGTCTCCTTGCTTCACTGTATAGAGGGAGCAAGCATTGAACTGAAGGCCCAAGGAAAAGTGCCTCTTAGGTATAGTGAATATCAACCCTTTGGGTGTGTAGTCTGGCACAGTGTTTAACTGCATATTTATGAATGAATCATTTTAAAGTGTGCCATTATTCTACTAATACAACACACTAGAGTGTTACTATATACGTGTGAATTATAATGCATTCTCTAAAACAGATTATTTCATCCATAGATCTTGTGTCACCAGTACAAGGAGAAAGATAAAAAGATACATAAACCTGAAGCAGAAGAGAGAGTTCAGTGCCCTGCATCTGTATGCACACAGTTTGCCAAGTGGCTTGGCACGATTAAGAAAGAAAGCATTGCTGGAACCTTAATCCAAAAGCAGATCCAGTCAGCAGCAGACACTAGCTTAGTTTAAAGCCCCTGGATTTGAATTTGGATGGAAACTTAAACATATACATTGGTCTGAAATAAGAGGTGATTTAGTAGCTTAATGGAAACAGGCACTGGCTGCTTTGAATTTCTTTTTGTCTACACTTTTCTTAGAGTCTCTCATGTCTCAGATATGCTATTATTATAACAACTATATTGCCAGATGAAATAGCAACCTTTCACCTAAATGATTACTTTTATGAATCCTTAGTTTTATGCATTAAATTATCACAACAAAATGACTACAGGGCATTTCAGTGATAAACAATGATTTTCATGTGAGGCATTGTCTGTGCAGTGTATCGAAACTGTCAATATTTCTTTCATTTTTTAAGCATTTAAAGGTCTCTTACAAGTAGCAGCTTTTATTTAAAAAATTAATCCCCCTCTGTGATTTTTTCCTAAGAAGCAATTCCAATAAAAAGTAGAGAAAAAAGACATCTTTGTTAACAGTCTTTTAAAAAATGGTGTTTTCAAACTAAATCCTTTCATGTGTTAGAAAGTTTTGATGAAAATAATACTCAGAGCCAACAAAGAATTCAGCTTTCCCCCGTTCAGCATCTAGATGTGGAAAAGAAAGCATGACAAAAGATCATTGAAGCAATGGAGAAATGATTGCTTGTTGCTGAACAGAAGCTTTATATGCAAGGGTGGGAGGTGTTAGTGGGGATTTTTCCCCTCATCTACATGTCTAACAAGTTTGGAGAAGTCAGGCTTCTCCAGGCATTAGGTGGCTTCTTTATGTGTTACAAGAAAACATTGTGAATCACCATAATTGAGCCAGCCTGGCATTAGACACCTAACATTAAATTTAGGCCAGGTATGAACCTGCTCAATACCACTGGTCTATGTCATAGCTTGGTCACCTCCAGAATATTTTGCACATCTATTGTCAAATTCTTTAATTCCCTGAAGCAAGAACTGCCCTTTTCTTTTTCACAGCTAGAATCACAAGATGCACAACACTCAGAACTGTAATTCTTGATGGTCTAAATGTGTATTTAGCTCTCTGTGGCTTGCAAAGCTCTGAATAAGCATAAATGAAGAGCAGTGATATAATTCCCTTTGTGTGTGCTTTATAATGACCCATTGGGAAAAGGCAGTTTAAGGTTAATTATACCAAACAAGGAGAATGAAAACATAAGACACACCCTGTTCTCTGGCCAGGCTTGAAGAGAGTATCACAGTAATTGTGTTCACAGCTCCTGCAGCTATTTCTGTAGACATTGCATGTCAAGCATTGGCTACATACAATGTACCTTGAGATGGGAATGCTGTCTTGCCTAGATAAAAATTATTTTGAGGGATTTCTCTTACCCAACTCCTGCTACCAGAAAGTTACAGTCATCATCTAAGCTGGTCATCTAGACTCCTCAACAGTCAACAGGAAGAGATGGCTGCCTACAGAAAATGATTCACTGCAGACACAGGCCAGGACAAACCATTCTCTGGACACAGCCATACCCCTCCAGCGACTGTTAACTAGTTCAACTTGCTGCCTAACTATTAAATAGCTAAAATTAGGTCAGATTAATCCCACACAACAATGCTGTCGGGACTAGATTAAATTTCTTTAGGACGGGTCTGAGCAACAAAACACCTTTGTTTTGCCATACTTGGCAACTCCATTATGGAGCAAAACCAACCAAAACTAAACTCCCAGAGATAATGATAGCAATAAAGACATCCTGGGCTAGATGTGAACACTGGCTGCAGATGGTGTGTGGCACCCTTGGTGCCCAGATGGCTTATGCTCTAGTTCATGCTGCAATCACATCTTTGTTTTGCTGTGTAAACAAAGAGTAAGGTAAGTCTAGGTATACAAAACCATTGCAAGTTAGCTTTTCTGCACTGAGCCAATCAAAACCTGTGGAGCATCAAAACAGAATTAAAGTGCCAAACTTAGCCCTGTGTTTACTTGTGCTCCCATGCAATCAGGGACCAGATTATTTTAGGGATATTACTGTTTTCTAATGTTATGCTGTTTAATGCCATGGTACCTCTTCTTCAGTCACCATTCATGTAGGAACTACTGAACTGCAAAGAATTGTAGCCTGGAAAATTTAACTCCATGTTGTTTTTGTTCTGACAAATTGCACCATGTGCTGTCTTCCTGAGAAGCTGAGATCATGGGATGACAGAATAGAGAGAATAGTGGCAGGAAAAACTCGATGCCAAATTAAGCCAGCTTCTGCTTCTGAATCAGAATTCTTAATGGAGAAGGAATAAAAAAAAAAAGGCTTCCTGTGGAGTCATGCCCATGTGTAATTGCAACACATTTTTTGGAACACAGTTTCATAGCAATTCATAGTTTGGAATGGTTAGGTTACACTGAGAGCTGGTTCTGTTCAGCCACCAGAAATCCATCAGATATGTTTTAGGAAGGATTTCCTGCTTCTACTGTTCAACACGTGCAGGACCCTGATGTGAACTTTGTGTCACACAAGCAAGTACTGTTGCTATTCAGACATGTCTGGTAACTTGATGATTTCTCCTTTTTATGAGTCAAAACAAACGAAAAACTCAGAAGTTTGCTTCAAGCTAAAAATTCATTATTCAAGGAATTTCTGAAAATTACATGCCATTTAACTGACTAGGTAGATAGCACCCTCTTTCTGCAGCAGATGAGGAAGACTTCATGAGAGAAATATAGTATTGGCAAGTCTGGAGAATTTTATACACTGTAACAATTTAAGATGATAAAGCCCCAAGCTGTTTGCTCTGCCACCCTACCAGAATTTATCATCCTACTGTCAAATAAGGAGTAGGGAAAGCATGAAGTGGAGTCAACCTGTTCATACAAAAAAAGAAGCATCATTTAATAGTTTTTGGCATAAGCATGAGGTAGACAGCTGGAGGCAGAAACACTATAAAAATCTTCCAGAGTAAGGTTACCCAAGCTGATCTGTTAACTTCCCAAGTGAAGGGCTTTCAAAACATTTTTTTCTGAGTGTTTTAAGCATAGCAATGGAAAAAGGCTTCATTTAAGGTGCCTACCATTAAGCTTTGTGATGATAAATTGGAGCTTTGAGTTTATTCTTAACAAAAGAAAAAAACAAAAAGCTGAGTAAAGCAGAGATTGCACAGAAAACCTTCAGTCCTTCTATAGGCAATGAATGCTGTACTCGGAAATATTTGACTATTCAAACAGTTTTATTATTTAAAGCTAGAAATAATCATTTACAGTGAGGGATCACCTCAATATTGCATGGAGTCCTACTGGTAACATTACTGTGGCAACAGTCAATATCACCAAATAAGATGCCAGATTTCATCTATTTTATGCTGAAGACATGGTAGAAAACAATTGCATTTTATGGCATTTACCAAAAGGCATAAAATTGCCAAACCATAGACAAACCTTTTGGTGACTTCAGATAGAAACTGGAGCTACTTATTCTTGAACAAGCAGATAGATTTTGGCTTTGGTCAAACAGTGGTTACAGAGCAAAATTAAAGAACTAAAAGAAACCCAGAATTTCTAGAATGTATGCCAACTCCACAAAGTTGATTTGGGCCAAAACTCTTAAAACAACTTTCTTTTTAAATTTTAATGACTATTTAACAAAGCTTTCTTGGCAGGTCACTTCACTACAGTTCCTAAAGATTTTCAAGAAAATATTCAGTTTAGCCCTTCTTTTTGTATTTCTTTTTTTAAGCCACTCATGGGTGGGTCATGTGGCAACCAGCCTGAATTAGAAAAGTAAGACTTGATGCCCATGGACAAGCTCAAACACTCCTTAATTGCAGACCAGATGTTATTGATGCTTGCAGGCTGCTCAAACCCACTTGCAACTCAGATCTGCTTGTTCCAGCATATTCTTCAGCTGAAAAGTCAGCTGAAAGGTAAGGTAGTAAAAGAAGAAAAACTGGAAGGATGCATCAGATCTGGCTACAAACAATGCACTAAAATATGGAAAACTATGAAGACAATCTACACAGAATGGACGGCTAAGATGATGAATGGAGATACATAAATGTGTAGAATGATATCAGCTTAGAATCTGGCCCTCTGCAATGTTTGTACACATAAAAGGTTATGAGCAGTCTGTCAAATTGTCATATAATCTTCTGCTAGCTATGGACCTGCTGTGCCTGGGCAAACCAGCTGCTGCCATTACCTTCACATGTTTTCACAAGAGCCATTCAGAACAGCAGCTTCTTCACTTTCTTGGGACACAACTCACCCACACTTACATGTGCCAAGGAAGCTGGACCACCAAGTCACAAGAGAAACTCTTGTCCCAGTCTTCCTATCCAGGGAGAAATGCCCTCAGGAGCTGTGATTTGTGAAATTTCGCAGATGCTCCTCTTTAGGTGATGCAACTCTGCCCTGCCCTTCATTTGGGGCTGTGTTGCTAAAGCAATAACTTATCCTTAATTGTCTTGGGTGAACTTGTCAACACCAGAATTTTTGCTTCTTGTGTGCTTAGCAGATGCTCCTCTCCATCTGTAACAGCATGAAAATATTATCAGGAGGAACATGCCCAGACATATGCTCAGAAGTTATTTCAGTAGTTCCTTATAGTTTCCACTCATCTCAGATTTTTGAATCTTTATTTGTGCAGTCAGTTATTCTGAATTCCTAGAAAAAAAGTTAATATATATTACAAAGAGCTCTTTAATGCCAAGACATACTTTTCCTCGGCCAATCATTTTTGTCACAAATGGCAGCATGAGTACCTTTTGGTATAATCACAGTCCTTTTAATTATTGAATCATCTATACCCTTCCAACTGCATTCCAAATTGTCATCCTTCTTTTCAGAGACAAGAAAAAATTCCTGAACATAAGATATTTATTATTGCCAATTTTTTTTTTCACAGCACTATATTTCCTCTCTCCAAACTGTTTGAAAAATACTTAAGCCAGAGAGTAAGAATATAGTTTTAGATTAACTACTTCCTAAGGAAAAAACTGATCTTACTTGGTGCAGCATGTTTAATTTCAGCAGAAGAGTGGTTTTAATGAGATTTCCCCAAATAATTCTAACCAAGACCTTGAAGAAGTCTTAATTTTTATGAGCCTCAATTAATTGGCCAGTGTTGTGGCCAGGCTACAAAATAAAAATTAAAGACAGAAATTCCTCTAAGCACTCCCATAAGCCTTATGGTCACAGGCAATAAGGTGTTAGAAACAGCCCCTGATACTTATAATGTTTCAAGCATTCACTACAGACAGTTGTTAATTGACATTTAAGAGTATTTTAATTATGTACCAATGCATGGGCTAAACAAGCCAAAGGGGATGGGAAAATTAACAGCTGAAAACCAATTAGTGACCAGAACTAATTTTTCACTTTTTAGTATTGCCAATCTGTTGGATCCGGAGGAATACAAGATCCTTTCTAAAACCAGAAATTGTAAATATCTAAAATATCTTACTGTGTTTATCTTTCCATCAAAGTCTAAACATTTTCTATTATCTATAGGAAATAATGAAGTGAGAAATTTTTTGTTTGTTTGTTTGTTTGATTGATTTGGTTTGGTTAGGTTTGGTTTTGTCTTTATAACTCCTGTTTACCATGTTAGCAAACTAGAATATTCTTCAGCTAGCTTTGGGATGGTTTTCTCTCTCAGAGCATTGCTGAAAGGGACACACAAAAACCTCTCACTTTTTTGTGACCAGCACTGTCCCAACATCCACCAGAGCAGCCAAGACAACGAGTTAGGCACAAACTTACCAAGATCATTTTTTCCATCTGGGATGTGTCCATGACAGTGATTCATTAGTCAGAGATAAAGCTGCATTGATTTACAGAACAAGATAATTGCATTTCTTTCACATTCCCATTAAGCACAGAGCTTGGTATTGAGCTATCTAAATCCATATCCAGACATATGGAAATAGAGATGGAAAAATGTATTCTTTCTGCCCGTGGTCCTATCAAATGTGCTAGTCATAGCTTACCTAAATCTTAAGGGCATGGATATATGTTCAGATATGTCTTCCTTTCATCCTTGTTCTTGAGATTTTGTTTCAATTTCTACTTTTCATCTTCTATTAAAACACAACATAGGAAATTCAATTAAGGGAGGGGAAATTATATTAGACAAAAGGAAATTAAATTAAGCAAGATTGTTACAAGGCTGTGAAAGGTTTGACTGAAACCAGCCTTCCAAAATTAATGTCTCTAGACATATCCTGGCACAGGGATAGCTCTCAAGCAGCCACCATGATGTTCAGGAAAGGCTATTCTTTCTCTGGTAACCAGAGGCATTCTTGGATACTAATGTGCATTTCTATCGTGGCTCTCTGTTTCAAACTCAATGCAAGTGAAAAACTGGATGTCCCCATGACATGAAAGAACATGATTGCTCATTCTCTTCATGGATTTGGTCATTCTAACCATGGTGTCACAATCTGTAATGCACACAGAATGTTTTGTTGTACCTGGCAACAGCTTACTTCCCACAATCATAAGACTCAAGCCAAGAAAGAAATAAAACAACAAGAATATTACAACAGCAAGTAGAGACTGTGATGAATATCCTGACCTAAGAGTGGTTGGTGAGGTGAAAGTTGTGGGGCAAATGCTTTACATTCAGTTAATTTTTCTGAATCTTTCCCTAGCATCCACTACTGTCCCTTCATTCCATCAGGTGTTCCCAGGAAAAGGAGGGACACTAGAAATCCTCTCCATCCTTGAGGGTGGGAAAAGAAGCACACAGATGTAGGAATTCAGAGGAATGATGGCATGACAGTGCCTCTATAGATGTTTCCAGCTGAAGGGCTTTGAGGAAAGAGTATACAACGAAGGGAATTCAGGTTGATGGTCACTGAAGGTCACTCTCCTCCACTCACTTCTCCCCAAGTTTCCACAGCATACTTTCCCAACCACTAATGAAATCTAATTTTAAATTCCATGCAGATGGAAAAAACTAGTTATTTATTCACTGTTTGTAATCAGAACTTTTGAAAGAAAGGGAAAAAAAAAAAAAAGAAATAAAAAAAAGAAGACCAGCAGGGTTGGGAAACCCAACAAGACACCATCTGTCAGAAATCTTAGGACAAAAAAAAATTAATGATATGCCTAACAGAACTGGTACAAATTCATAGAATGCCATCCATAAAATTAGCTCATTCTCACAACTGGATTGGAACATTTTTATTTTTTTCCTGAAACACATCCAGTTTAATTTAAACACTCATGGGCATAAGAATAGCATTGTAGCTTCTGTGGTATGTAGACATGGTCATAAAAGAATTGAGGCATTTTGGAGAGGTAAAAAGTACTGCTATACCCCAATCTGTAGAAAAGAGAGAACTGATGTTGCTAGGGATATTACATTTACATCTCACTTAATTAGTTATAATGGGTGAATGGAAGAAGAGAGGGAAGGAAGGAAGGAAGGAGAAAAAGGAAGGAAAAAAAGAGGAAGGAAGGAAAATTATTCAAAAAGGGAAAAAATAGTCCAATGTCCAATGAAAATAAACAGAGGGATTTTTCAGCATTTTCTGAGTACAAAAATCAGTGTGCAACATGAGTTTACAAAGTTCAAAGAAGACAGTGAACATGCAAATTCCATCCAGGCATGGTATTGTTTTTTGTTCTTTTCATCCTTTAAGTCATACAGGGCTATAACTTGTGCAGCTGTGTATAATGAAAACCAATTACTTACAACAATTTATGATTAGCATATTTTACTCTCTATAACACTAAGTTAAAGAGTTTGATAATACGTCAGTGAAAAACACAATTATTCTTTCATAAACTATCTTGAAAACAGATATGTCTGGATTTTCATATATTAGGTGCTCAGAAGCTTGACATTGCAAATGAATGTTAAACCATAAAGTATTGCAATGCATCTTCTGGTCTGACACCTGCTCAATTTACCTACAAGCTGGGTTGTGGGGGGGGTCTTGTTTCATTTTAGTAGTTGAGATAATTACTGTGATCAGATAGCCTAATACATAAAAAATCATGTAATGGTACTGTTAGTTTCACATACCATAGTAAATATGGTACCAATCAGAATGATTTTCTGAACCTTACCTTTTTGATTTCAGTTAAAGGAAGGAAAAAACATAAAACAAAACAAAAATAGAAATCAGTTGAATAACACAATTTTTATCCAAATGATTTTTCCATGTTTGCTGCCAAAGTAAACACATGGTACATGTTAGTCTGTCGGGTCCACATTAATTTGTCAGCTGTAGGAACTGCCTGATCCACTTGCCAAAACCTGCTGCACTAAATCTCACTGTTTTTAAATTGCAACTCCAAACATCCTTTTAGACATGCAAAGGATTTTAAGCACAACTTACATATATAGTATTTCTAAAATTATTCTCCATGCTTCTTGAAAGTCTTTGCAAGGAGCAATACAACCAGCCTGGTCACAAATTGGCTTTTAATTCCTTTTCTGTCTAATTGCTCAAGTTTTAAAATAGTGTCACTGTCATCTGTGACACAGAAGGCAGGGATGTGCTAAACTGGTTTGATTCACTTCTTCTGAGCTAGTCCAAACACCAGCTGTGACTTGACAGTAAAGGATGTGGTATCCTGAGATTGCACTGCTTTCTATGGAAAAAGAGACCTCATCATGGTCTCTTAACATGTAAGTGGACTTTTTGACATTCTTTAAACATATCTAATTTTTTTAAAGGATTCTTGATGGTGTCATCCAACTCATAGTTTCTTTATTAGGTTAGTTATTATGATGGGAATCTTCAGTATGTCACTCTAAAACAATCCACAGGAAATTAAAGAAGCTGTCCACCAATACAAAAAATTTAGTCTTTGCACATGTGTACTGCAAGAACAATTTATACCAAAATCCTGTGTTTAAAAAAAAAAAAAGGTTCCTTTTTTACCATTGAATCAGAAGAGTCCTCAGTGCATTCCCACATATCTAACAAACCTTTAGGAAATACAGTAAAGGAAAACATCTTATCACGATCATTACTAAACTTTTCTCTGTGGCACACAAAGACTGGACAGTCATAATTGGGTAGCTCGTTGGGCCAGGATGGACAAGATTAAATAAAACAAAACCAGAATAGGAAAAGCAGGCACAGGACCCTGAAACCAGCTGGGGAAGAGCATAATAAAGATGTGAGAGAGGGAAACAAAGAAAAAAGCAGATGAGATGAGGGGTTTGAATCATTAATGCTTAAACGTCCAGGATGCAAAAATGGCAACAGGAAGGGAATTGCTTGAGGGGCCCTAATGACACCATAGACTTACATCTTTGCAGCAAGTGAGATCAATAAGAAAATAAGGAACTTAAGGAGGATTATTCTCATTCAGCCAACACATTTCATAATTTTCTCTCATCTTCAATCTGAAAGTTAATTTTCAGTTAAGACTCGTTTAAATATGCATATAAAGAGCACTGAGACAAATTTCATTACTTTCTTCCAAATATTATTTTACCTCTGCATAGTATTGACAAACATTTCTAAACCTTTTCTGCATGTAATTAACATGCTCAGATTCTTGGTGAATTACAGATTGTATTAACTCACTGTATTTTCACCTGGAAGTCTTTAGTCTCACATTATTGAAAACATAAGTAAGAAAATCTTGACAGCTGAGAAGACTGAAACTATTGGATGATCTATTACCTGTCACAGTTTTTGTATAGCCTTTTGAGGCAGAGGTGACCTAAATAATTTCACAAATCTCCTAACTCAGGAAGGAAAGCCTGCAATAGAGTACATTTTCCTTGATTTGTCTGCCATTATGACTGAAATTTGTGCAAGAGAAACACAATGAACATCTCATATCCAATTAAATAAACAATAAGAAATAAAGAATCCTTGTCTCCTTGCACATTCTAGTTTCAATACAGATCAATGAGAAGGGTGCAGCAGCAGAGACTTTCTCAGGCACTTCTGCATAATGTGCTTTATATGCTGCCTCTGGCAAGAGTGTGGATAGGTCTTTGCACTCTATCTCTATGTCTGTGGCCAGGTGCCATGTATTCATGTAAATATTTTTGTTATAAATGCTTGTTCTTGAAAAATTATCAGAACTTTCTGGAGAGTAAGGTCAGACTTTATTCACCTGAGCTGCTGGCACTTAGCAAACAACTAATCCTTGAAAAACTCTGTGTGTCTTGGGGAAGCTCCACACCCTTAAGCAAAGGAATTACTTCTCACAGAACTGTAGAATGGTTAAGGTTAGATAGGACTCTAATGACCATCTAGTCCCAGCCCCTTGCCATAGGCAGGGACACCTTCCACTAGATCAGGTTACTCGGGGCCCATCCAGCCTGGCCTTGAACACTGCCAGGAATGAAGCATCCACAGCCTCCAGGCAACCTGTTCCAGTGCCTCACCACCTTCATGGTAGAGAATTTATTCTGTATATCAAACCTGAATTTCCCGTGTTTCAGTTTGAACCCATCACTCTTTGCCCTACCACTAAAGTTCCTGATGAAGAATCACTCACCAGTTTTGGATCATAGGTGTCATAGTTGGCATTTGTCCCTGCAGAATCAGAGATCTCTGTAATGACATGCAATAATTACAACAAATGGATGAGAGAAATCAAAACTCCAATTTTTCATTGGCTTTTCAATGAGGCATACCATGAGGGAGGAAGAAAGAGCTTTTTTCTCTATTTTTTTGCTTCTGTTTTAACTGTTATTCCTCAGGAAATAATAACCTGATTGATTCCTGCATCTCATTCCAACTCACATACATATCCTTCACCTGCAACAGGAGTTTGAGACTCTCTCTGATGAATAAGGATTCCCTTCTAGACTTGTTTTCATTCATGTTGGGTGGTCTTCTCAGGATGAGTGATTTTCAGATGAACCACAACCAAAAAATGAAAATATCCTTCAACAGAATACTTTTTCTCAATTTCCTGAAATATTTTTTTATCCTGTTTGTCATTCTCACACTATTTTACAAAATCCTCTCCAGAAACTGACAGAATAGACTATGAAAACACAAATACATATATAGATGATACAGATACAGACAGGAATTTTAGGAAATTTTAAAAGCCATAGAAAAATGCAGATGGTAAATATGTGCTGAGAATAGAGCAGGACAAAGCCTTTATGTGGAAGTCTGGGCAACAAACCGGAGAGAGCCTTCAGAGTATCTCCAATTTTGGATGGCATGCAATCACAGAGGGTAAGATCCTGGCTAGATCTCAATGATAGCACGGCTCCCATTAGCATCAGCGTGGGCATGATTTGATCCACAATGCATGAAAGAGACTGGCAGCTCTTCTGTGCTCCTGGGAAGAAGAGAGGGCTGCACCACCTTATATCTACCCTAAGTGATGCTCACATGCAAGATCATTCCAGCCTTTGAGAGTCTTCTCAGGACAGCTGCATTTGGTTTTGATTCATGTGGAAATCCGTGCTGTTGTAGATTTTCCAAAGCCTGTATGTGTCGCCGGCTAACCACAGAAGAAGTGGATTCCAGAATTTCCTGTGACATTTAGGAGGAAAGTCAGGCCAGCTCTGCATGGTTTTCAAAATCCCAGTCTTCACATAAAAGTTGTTTTGGGGGAAGGAGAGGAACACTCGAGTGCCGCAGGCACAACCAGTTTCTCAAGAAGTTCCTCTGCTCCCTGTAGTTGGCCAAGACAGAAAACTTCTAAATTACTATTCACCACAGGCACACATAAACTTTACTGGTTCAGAGGAAACAGCAAACCATGCCTTTTTGTTCTTTCTCTAAACAGAACATGATTTTATTTCATAGTCCCCTTTTTACACTTTTATGTTTTCCTCCTGGAACTTGTGCTTCCCTGTGAATTGAGCAGTCGGCTCCCACGCAAGGCCAAGTGTGCTTTACGATTCATAGTCTGTCTTCAGTGTTGACAAAACTTACCCTATTTCATCTTCATCTTTGAGATGGTAAAATTTGATTCAGGGACCAGAGGTTTTTCTGAGATCATAAAGGATCAGTAGCATTCAGGGAAATATCAAGGAAAAGAGACCATCTAGCCTTGGGGACAAAGGAATGACATCTTGCCCCAGGCAGCCCTGAAATGCCCCAGTGATATTTGAGAATATGGAGCATATCCAGACCCCTGGCAACACACATAGAAGGGGCTTAGGGATATATTCCACTGAGTAAGACAGGGACAAATGATTTGGTGGCGTGTACAGGTGAGAATGTTTCAATTGCTGTGGTTACTTTGGGTGGGTGAGCGTGCAGAAACATATTTTAACAACACCTGTCAGATAATTCTTTCACAGATCTACAGGGTTTTTTTTTCCTGTTTAGACCATGCTTTCTAATTCAAAGTGTCTAAAAATCATACTGCAAACCTGTGTACCTGCAAGTCAGATACAACCTAGCATGGGATCCCTTGCTCAGCTCCAGCAAGGCTTTGCCATTGCAATGTCTTTCAGCTGATGCTAAATGTTTCCTACTTACCAGATTCTGCAATACATGTGTAACATTCCACTTGCAAGTGGACCCACTTATTCATGTAGCATTTGGAATATGCTATGGCTCAGTTTAATGCTACTTGATAAGGCTAAAGAGGGCCATAGGAATACTGTGCCTGTATGTCATGACTTCTGCATATGGTTACAGCAAAGAAACTGAGAAAAGTGGCTTTGAGAAATATGACGTACGCTTTGGGAGAACATTAAAACATGATTAATCAAGTACAACATTTTGTTTTTGCTGGCACAGGATGAAAAAAACACTTTCTTTATGAGGTCTGATACAGGACTGTCCTGTCAGCTGCTATTTAGCTGTCCTGAGGGCTGCTTTGCAGTTAGTCACAACATCTGATTCAAGGTCCACAGGTGAGGACTGAAGGCTGCCTACTCTTGCACTTGGGAAGAAGAGAAGAAAAAAATATGGATGCGTGCCTGGAAATACAATCTGAAAGACACAGACATTGCTGCCATTTCTGCCACAGGTAGTGGGAAGGATAGAGGTAACAACTAGTGGTTTGAAGTGGTTTGTTCTGTATTTGTCTGTCGTGTAAGAGAAATAGAAACCTCCTCAGCTGGTATCCCAACACAATCCCACTGGTGTTCTCCACCACTCCAAGGGCTGGCATCAGGATAGAGCCACAGCTCAACATGCTTTCAGAGCTGGGAACTGCTGTCCCTTACAGTTCTGCCCCAACCACAGCTGTTACCATCCCCAGCTGGGAAGTGGTTTGTGAGGAAAGAGGCACAGGAGGACAGCTGGTGGGCAGTGTGAAAGTTGAAGGCTCAGGCAAGGGGCACACAAAAAATAAAGCAACACACCCTGGGACACATGACTGCTGGGATCCCTGTAAGTGGTGGCTTCAATTCTATCCATCATTTTCTTCAGGTTTCTCACTTGGAAACACAGAAGTAGCCCAAGAAATGCCTTGGGACACAAGAAAAATGGTTGCTTCGAGAATAAAAGGAAAAGAAAAAGAAAAATGATAAAGCAGATTTATTTCAAAACAACAAAGTAACACACCAAGATCCTTGCTTTGATCAAAAAACCAACAGGTGCATTCATCAGTTAATTATGATAAACAAAAACATTGGATTTACTCTGTCAAGGTTTAATATCTGTAAGCCTTCAAACTCAGCTGTTTAGCAAGCCCACTTGGTCTGTCACTGACTTAGAAGCTTTTCAAGGACAGGATCAAGGAATAAATGCACAATACTATATGGTGTGTTGAAAGATTTACTACTATTTTCAGTGTGCCCTTCTCAAAGGAAGGGTCTTTTTCAAAATATATTAGGGGTGAGGTTACTGAATGAACCATAGGAATAGGTACTGCTGTGGGGTAACACACATTTGTAACAGTACAATTCCCTTCATTTCTATAAACTAAATCTGGCTGGAGCAATGTACTAATATGAGGTGATAGTGTATATATTGATTTAATAAGTGTAGATGTTACAAACATTTTCACAGCTGTATGTTGTTAGATACATGTCTGAGGAAGATAAAAATGGGCAAGATCAGATTGAGCAAGGTATTTGACCAAATTAAATTACCTAGAGCAAAACTAGTTACATTTGGAATTATTATTGGCATAACAAATTCAGTACATTGTCCTGAGGAGAAAACATCTTTCACTGTTCAACCAAATCTAGTCTGTAAATCAGGCTGGAGCTTTGTTCCTTGTTGTATAAAAAAAAAAATCATTGCCTTACCATGAACTATTACTTAGAAATTTGTTCTAGATAGATTCAGTTCCATTACTTTCTGTGTCACACTTAAAATTTCTTATTAATATTTAAAATAAGCAGATTGATATTAATCAGTTACCCACAATTTGATTTATCAATTATCTGCTTTGTAGTTGTTTTATAAATGGCTTATCCTTCTATATTGGTCTGATTTGTAAATACTGAGGTGGCTGATCTCCATTCAAAATGTGCACTATTAAATTTAGGATCATCATGTGCTTCTGTTTCCCATTTTTTATCAGAAAAACTTTTGATAAAAATAATGGCTGTGGATAAATATTAAAATTTGCATTAATGACTAATGAATATTTTCAAAATTGTCTAATGTTCTACTGAACATGGTTGTTGCAAACTGACACTGATGTAGGAGAATGATTAAATGAGTAAATTCAAACATCCTCTTTCTTTCATTCCCTGATTCCAAAATTAAATATGTTTTTTGTAAAAGATTCCAGGTCTTTTACTTGCTTTCAAAGGCAGCACTTTTTCTTAACAAGAGTTGAAACCATCAGCTCATTTTATATACTAAACCACAAAGAAATGACCCTTCATGTTGCTCACAGCTTTATAAATTCCTAATTATTTTTTTTATAAAGAGCAATGATAAAGCTATTGAAATTAGTCAGAATGAACACAAATCAGACTTCATTTCACACACCAAATGTTTGCGGTAGGAAAATTTGGGGGGGAGAAAAAATCAGGAAGCAGATAAAATTTCCTGTTTGGTTCAGAGAAGTGAGTAGTCTATGAGCTGCACATTTCTGAGATAAATATTTATTAAAATAGTCTCTTTGCAAAATTTGGGAGCTTATTGCTGAAATAAGCTGTGAATTTTTTGTCTTGCTTCTTGACAGAGCTGTGTTATTTTCTACAAGACAGGAATTTTACTGCCTTAAGCTTCCAGAACTTTTCATCTAGAATGATAGATAAATTCCTTGTTAATTCTTCAAAAACAATATTTGACTATCAGGCAAATTAATCTCACCAAGCAATAACACTTTGTTACCAGAAGGGATTGCAAAGTTCAGTGAATGTGTATTTTACATGTACAGCTAAAATACATGTTATATGGGCATATATAGGAAGGAAATGTTTAAATTTTTTTCAAAGAAGGTATTCATTTATTATCTGTGTACACGCTGAGGGGAGATCTCACTGCAGTTACAACTTCATTGTGGGAAGAGCAGGGGCAGGCACTGATCCCTTCTCTGTGCTGGCCAGAAACAGGGCCTGAGGAAATGGCCTGAAGTTGTGCTGGGGAGGTTTAGGTTGGATATTAGAAAAGAGTTTCTTCACCCAGGGGAGTGGTCACAGCACCAAGCCTGGTCCAGCACTCAATCTGAGATCCAGAAGCATTTGGACAATCCTCTCAGGCACAGGGTGTGACTCTTGGGAATGGTGCTGTGCAGGGCCAGGAGCTGGACTCAATGATCCCTGTGGGTGCCTTCTAAATCATCTTATTCTGTGATTTTTTACAATGCTGTGATTAGACTTGTCTCCCATTCCAAGGCTGCTATGCTTTTATTAAAAGCATTTAGCCTGAATTTCTGATGTCTTCACTTAGTGCCTTGACCATAGGAGTACCATCATAAAAGTGGCAACAACATCAACTCTCCCCTCTTTATCTGATGAAGTTTCCAGGTGATCTTTTGAGGTCACTCACAGGCTGGGCTGTTCTATGATTCTATGAACCCTCTCATTTCCACTCAAGTGCCTAACTCGAGTCATTACCTAGGTATGCCCAGGAACACATCCCTATTAATTATCTAAAGCTCTTTGCCTGTAATGAATCTCATTGCTAAGGAATATTCTGTCTGAGCTGCAGCACTACCTCAAGAAGATCTTTAATCCCCAACGTGCCTCTGCTGGTGAGGAACAACCTGCTGCATCCATGCGCAATGATAATATGTAGACTTTATTTTTAATAAATTAAGCCTGATACCAATACTTGCCCCTCTTTGACACATTTTTTACGGTCATCTGTGTCCTCAGAGCCCCATTTTCAGGGCCCTCTCCTTCAACATTGAGGTACCGACACCTTGCTGTCTTCAAATGTTTTGTCTAAATTAGGCTAGGCAACTCTGTGGAAAGACCTACACCTACAGAAAAAAAAACTACAGAAAAAAACAATATTTCAAAAGAAATTACATCACATGTTTTTCAAACATCAGAAGAGATTGCAGGAGAAGGGAGTGATGGGCAGGTTGGGAGGAATTTCTGCTGTTTAATGTTATTCTTACCATCCTCTCAGCTTTTACTGGAAGTTTCCTAGCACATCTTAGTGAGGTAAGCATGCTGACCAGCCTATAGCTGTGCAGAAGACAGAGGTGATCTTTAGTCATGTTGGCACCAAAGCCTTAGCTATGACAGTCCAGATAAATCCACCTTAAAGGCAGGCATTTTGCTTGACCATTCAGCTAAGCTGAGGCCTGTCTTTCATAAGGCTTTTTCATCTGCTCAAAAGATCAGTCACGTTGCAAATGAAGAAGTGTTTATAACTTAAATGCCCAAGGCTGGACCAGATTTAAATGAATTCTGACCTGAAATGAAAACCATTCAGAGTTCTGATTTCAGCTGATAAAAACTGGGCTTTGACTTTAATACTGAGGTGCAAATGTAGGTTCAGAATGACTCTTACAATTGCTCTTAAATATTCCTTCAGAAAGCCAGCTCCCCAGAAGGAAATTTATAGTATACTAAGGAGGAATTGCTCAAGACTTTCAGAATAAAACCGTGGAAACATTAAACACGTGTAAAATCATTCCATGTCCTGAACTCCTGGAGTTTCAGAGCAGACAAAAATTAGCATAACATTTCTGAGGTGAGACCTCTGTTAAACACTTCCCAGACATTTCTTCGCTGGAGAACTTCTCCAGTGAGCAGAAGCAAATGGAGAAAAGCAAACAGGATTTGAGCTTCCAATTCCTTTAGGCATCTTTGGATATCCTAAGTGTGATGAAAACATTTTTCACAACAAACAGGTTCTAGAAAATCAATGCAAAGTATGTTTATATGTGCAAAATGTAATGAAGCAAACCAGTGCTAATTGCATTACTTCCCTTTTCCTGATTGGATTTTATTCTGGTCTAGGGAAACAGAGATTAGGTGTACCATGTACCATTAGCCTTCAACTAAATAAAATGCACCAAAGTGAAACAGATTGCTTGCATGAGTATCAAGAAATAAAAATATAACAGCTTGTTTACATGACTATGATGGTCACCTAAATAAACTGTTTAACAGATAGTTATGAGATTATTTTATATAAAGACAAATATTTGATAAAGATGCAACTGTCAACTTCCAAAATCACCCTTAGAGAAAATTTTAAAGAAAGGCTCCTGTAGCAGAGCAGCAGTTGCAGAACTTAAACTTTGTGTTTGACTGTAGCAATTATCTCCCATATCATCAGGTTGTATAAAATGTCTTGCAATATCCAGGAATGGTAACTCTGATCTTCCGATCTTTCTGCTCTTTACTTTGTTTGACTACCCATAAAATGTGAAGATTTTGAACTTGAAGGCAGTAAGTGAAACCAGACAATTACTTATTAACAACATCCAGCTGGGAAGCACTTTGATGGCAGAAAGCAAACCTTTTCCAATATACGCGTGGCCAGATTCTTTTCACATTAATTGAGATTGACTGCTCTTCTCTAAGGCTCCCCCAGAGCAGGCAGTAAAACACACTTTTAATTTAAGAGCTCAACATGCCAACATGTCTTGAAGCACACTTCAACAAATTCACAACACACTGGGCAGCTCTCATCTAAGTCACGCAACTCCCACTCAGCCCTAAAATTACAACCTTTTGTTGTTGGGATATGTGAAGAGTGAAACTGGAGCAGGAATCTATTCCTCCATGGATCTGTATTGCTGGGAATGCCCAGAAACTCCAAATGCTGTCTGCTGCTGGGTTTTGTGAGGTGTCAGACAATTGTTCATCCTCCAAAGGACTGTGGGCATGTTGAGCACATATTTGCAGCTTGTGATAAGATTCTGTATTTTGCTGATAAATGTACTGTGGGAATACCTACTAAATGGTGAAAGATGATGAAATACATGCAGACAGATCCTGGGTTATATATTAGGATGAATTCTAACAGCAGCATGCTGACATCATTCTGCTCAGAATGATAACTGGTTTGTCTTCAATGGAAAGGTTGTTTTTTATGTTTGGTTTGTTTTGTTTTTGTTTTTTTTTAATTGGGATATATTGGTATGTTGACACTAGTGAATCAAATATTCCTTGGACCTTTCTTTGGCATCTGGGCCAACCAGCACAGCAGACCCCTCACCCATATGAACAAAACCTCCTATGCCAAAAGCAGAGCTAGTTTCAATAAACAGAAATACTCCTTGGTACTGTGCAACTTACTAGCACAAATGCATTTTATGTGATTTTATATTTAATGCGCCCTCCATTAAATGTTCATTGTAAGAAACCTTAGTGACACCCATGATATCAGTCAGGACAAACAGAGCTTAATCAGTTTCAGCTATGAACATAGTTGGCTTCCTGTGAGAGGGTTGAAAGATTTGATTGCAACTGCTTTGCAGACTGGCAATTGAATACTCAGGGCAATTGCAAGCATGAAAGACACCTTCATTCAGCTTGCATAGAGCTACCAAGTTTAGATAGAGAGAGAAATATGCGTTTGGATTCACTGGCTGCTCTCTGACTCCATTATTGCTGATTTCCTCACACTTGGAGCTCAAAACGTATTTACATGGTGCTGAGCTCTGAGAAATGTCTGCTTCATCTGTACAGCACCACGGCATCCCATTGCACAGATGGTCTCCAGTTACTGCATTTTTCAACATAAGTGCATATATCAGCCCACAGTCCCAGCCCCTCAGCCTTCCTGCCCTACAGACCTTTGTGTCCTTGCCAAGACATTGGACATCCCTAGGAGAACACAGATGCTATTCAACTGAATAAAAAAAAAAAAAACCTCAACACATAGAAATCAGCTACAAATGTTCAGGATAAAAAAAACAAGCCAAAACGTGCTTTTCCAATTTATTTTTTATATTAAAAAAATGAACTGAACATTTGTAGTCCATTTGTGATATTATGGCTTCCTTTACTGTATAGTTTTAATTTGTTTGTCTTATACTCTACCATTGTTGGCTGTTGTTGTCTCCTGCTTTTATCCAGATCTAGAGCAGACCATGAAGTCTGCCTCACTATTTTAGAAGAGAAATTATTATGATAGCTGCACATGGATATTCTCTGCTAGATGTTGATCTGTTTTAAGAAGAAATTAAGATTGCACAGAATAAATGAGATAATGCCTGTCTTTGTTTAGAGATATCTAACCCTCAAAGCACATTCCTATTACAAGTACACACATTTACACATTTTTGTGCCTGCCTCAGTGTAATTGTGTGGAGGAGTGAAGCCTTTTGGTCAGATAATGAATGTAACACATGATAGAGCACTGTAGTACAATGTTTTTTCTGGCATGAGTTTAGGATGACTGCAGTCATTAAGGATGAAGCCATATTATTAAAGGACACACTCCCAGATTAAGCAGAAGAAATCAAAATAAGCAATCTAGCTCATAAGTGTAGTGATACTGAAGTTAATTTAAATGTTAGCAATTATATATATAAAAAGCAAATATTCATGTGATGCATACATATATATATATATATGTATAGGATAGATACATTTGTTTTTTAAGGCTGCAATACTTTCAGCACCACTGATTTAAACCCAGTGCAATTATTGCTGTCTATAGAATTTCAGCCTAATGATGGGTAATGAAGGCTGTAGCAGTCATTGGCAAAAGTAACAACCTGAGAGCTCAGGAATGAGGGCAGAAAACTGAAATGTGGGTGAACTCACAGTGGGGTGGCAAATGAATGAAGAGAAGCCAGAAAATACTCAAAGACCATGTTGTCAGTCTTAGGAATCTTTCTGCATCCTGTTTGCCAGCAGAACGTTTGTCCTAAGTCTGGCCACCCCTGATGGCATCTCAGACCGTAAGGAAGGACCCATGGACCCTTCCCAGGCTAGGAAGAAGCCTGGCCAAGGTAACTGCTAAGTGTTGAATAACAACATCTGGAGATGTTTGTCAGAAGAATTGGGAAGGTGCAGGTTTGGGTGTGCAGCAACCTCTATAAAAAGTCAGCTTCCAGCATACAAGGATTGTCCTTGTGTCCTTGGTGCCTGAAACAAATGGAGCTCAATCACAGACCTGAACCCACACTAAGACAAAATAGGTAGATTTTTAGGGAGTAGAAGATATAGAGTCATTGACATTACTCTTAAGAATCTGTTTTCAGATGAGTAAAGCCAGTGGGGCTTTTCCCACAGCAAACTGCATCCTATGTTGCTTATCTCATGTAGGATGGTCTGCTAACTTCAAAAGCAAGCTTGTGTCAAGTACAGAAAGCCACTAAAGAGTCACTTAGTTAAATTATACTGATAATTTAGCAATGGATTGAAAACATCAATATTTATATTGTTCTTCGATAAGGAGAATATTGATTTTTATCTTTCTGTCTTGATCCCAATGGTCATAAGTTTCTTCACAGAGGAGGCTACTTTCCATAACTACATTATATGCATAAACTTAAATGCATAAGCTTTTAATTCAAGTTTATATGCATGTAGCTGTAGATACCCCTATGGTATGTACTCCCCATGCAGTTGCTGATGTTTCTGCAGAAGTGCAGAACTATGTGAAAATCCCTATTGATTTCATCAAGGCTCCCCAGAAACTACACTAGTCATTCCACAAAATCTGATTAGTAGCTCTGCCCTTCATCCTGCAGAGACCTTCACTACCTTTACAAATGAAAAATATTTGCTGCAAGTGCAAGTTATGTCCCTGTGGGAGAAGGGAGGAACAGTTCAGCCATTCCTCAGTGAAACAAAACCAAAAATTTATTTTAAAGCTGAGCAAACAACCTTTTCTCAAGGATCTATTTCCTATGCAATTACTTCTACTGGGAAGTAATTTCTCTCTCTCTCCTAGGATTGGAGAAGGTCCAAAGGGCATCTTAAAAACAATTCTTATTTTGAAAAGACAAACAGAAAGGAGTACAACTCCAGCTTTATTTTCCTGTGATGATGGTAGAGATATTTTTCTTCTTTCTTTTCAAGATGCTCCATGACAGGTTAAGAAGTGGAAATCTTACCTCTAATTTCAGTCAATAAATAAATATTGGTCCACGGTCACAAAACAACTACTAAGCAAGTTAATGCTCTGAAACTTGATTTCCAGCACCAAGGGTCCTGAATTCTCTTATTCCTGAAAAGAAACATAGACAGGTTTTTATATTAGTTTTTGGTTGATGACTATTCCACTTGCTTTAGAAGGAGCTTTGGAGTTTCATGAAGGCCACCAAAGCAGGTGAACAGATCGATTGGAGAAATGGGAAGATCCAAAAGGAAACAAAACAAAACAAAACAAAATTTAAAAAAAAAAAAAAAAAAAAAAAAAAAAAAAGAAAAGAAATCAAAAAACTCAAACAAATAAAGTTTTTGAAACTTTGTAAAATTTAAATATAAAGCAGAGAAAACTCAGAACTGTGGGTACTGAGGGTGTGGAAACACAACACAGTGATTTTGTCTTCTAACAGTCACTTTCCAAAGTTTTTTACTACCTAATTGGGCATTTTTGGAGGGGTCCTCAGCATTCTTTCCTCCTAGAGCTATTAGAACATGACTGAAGTAAACTTCTAGATCACTTTGCATTGGTCCTGAGTGACTCAGATCAACTCATGGTAACCTCTGACCCATGAAACCGTCAGTGCATTTAATGAACTGCAGCTCTTTTCTATTTTACTTCTAAATTTGGGAAATTGAAACAAAATCTCTTTAATGTTACCACAAACTTCTTATTTCCTTGTACTTTCTCATAAAGGAAGAATCAGGAAAGCATTTCTGCTTTTAAAATGTCAATGAGACCTCTCAATGTTTTTGACATCCCTGTTAACCATGGCAACAGATCACCAAAGACATTCACCAGACTCTCTCTTTTCAGTCTGGGAATAACATATAGCAGCACATTATAGCCCTTCACTCATTCTTGAATTTAAGTCATTCTACCATCATATGCCAATAAAAAAAACCTAAAGATTGTGCTTACTGAAGATTTTATCCAGAACCAAGAGTTTCCAGGAAAAACTCAACTTGTGTTCAATCTCCCACATCTGATGCAGAAATCTGATGAGACACTGTAAGCATGTCATGTGCTTTGGTTCTCCAGGTTGTCAGTACTGTGTGACTGAGGTAGCTTAAGACAATGAAACTAGAAACTTAGCAGATTTTCTTCTAGAAATTGCTGATAAAAAAAAAATGAAAAAGCAGAATTGCAGAATCATAGGGCATCAGAAGTGAGGTCTGGAGATCATCTGGTTTAACATTACACACCAAGTAGGTCCAGCTTCTTCAAAGCTACAGAAGGTTGCTTAATACCACCTCTGGTCAAGTTTTCAACATCTACAAAGGTGGAGCAGACTCCACAATTTCTGTGGGGAACCTGTCACCGTGTTCCAGAAATCTCTTCATATCCCTGGGAACTTAGCTTTAATTTCAGTGCAGATTTTTGGAGATTTATGAAAATATGAAGGAAATTTCTAAAAGAATCTATGGAATACTCTTGCTCAGAAAGATACTGGGAATGAATGAATGGCAAAACTTTGTCTATTTGCAACTGGATGGGGATTTAATTCTTAAATTCCACTTGCCAGTCAGTCTAAACATTAGTCTAAGCATGCCATTTTCCTCATTTTCCTCCACACCATAAGGTATCAGAAAAACTAAAAAGAGTTTAAAATTTTTTTCATATTAGACCTCCAAAATTTCATGACACAGGAAATAATAATAATTCCTCTGTACTAGCTTAGCCTGGGCCCTTGTCCAACAATGATCTGCTTCAATATGGCAACTCCATGAGTTTAAGTTTCTTCAGAGATTTATATCTCCCTGTCACCATTACAGTTCAGAGGAATTAGTCCAGTAATAGGAGTAGAAAGGCAGAAATAATCTCCTTTAAAAATTTCAAAAGACCAGGTATTGTGGGTATAGGTTGCCAAGATTCACACACCCAAAATTCTGTAATTCAAGTATGATAAATATAATTACTAATTTGCAATTTATTTTACAAGGAAACAAAGAATGTGGAACAAAACAGAAAAAAATATAGGCATCTACTAATGGTGCAATGTAGCTAGAAAGTAAAGCCAAACATACATTTAAAAAAATCCCAAAAAAACTGGAATTCTTCACCAAGTTAGCAGTTGGGTCTCTGTCTCTTGAAAGCAGTTTGACTAAAGCAAAAACTATTTCAGAAAATTCTGTGGGCAGTATTAGGGCAAAAATATGATTAGAAGATCACAATGGTCATTTGTGTTCATTTCCAAATGTGGAAAACACAGAATCACAATCAGAATAAAACAGTCTTGTTAAACTGGGAAATAGTCTCCCAGGGCATATACAAGAATCCTTTTCATTTGTAAAACAGAACTGAATTATCTAGATGTACTCAGGATATATCCTGTCTTTGTCATGTTTTGGTGGGTGGAGTGAGTCCTTTCCAGTCCTAATGTTAAGGTACAAAGCTATTAGGGCTATCTTCCAGTTATGGGAACAGGGAGAGAGGAGGAAGGCTGGACGTTCCTTATCTCTAAAAGCTGTGTCCTGGACAAAGCTTGGACACAATATGATGCTTCTGAGCTCCACAGGCAAAATATTTGCATTGCTTACACAGAGTTGTCAAAAAACAGCACCGACGCAATAAAGCAATGGGAGACAGGAGGAAAAAAAGACTGAAATTTTGTTTCCATTCCAGAGTTTTTAGTGTTGCAACCATGATCTATGGCTCCTAACAATATTCCGGGCAGTAGCTGTTAAATAATGCTGCATAAATCCATTTTTACCCTTGGCAGATCAGTACTCCCAAGAGGCTCCTGTTCTGTGTTTCTTCTTTCCAGGACAGGACAGGGTTTTAAGAATGTTATTTCCAGGGCATTTAAATCATAAATCTGAAAATGAAATAAATATTTGTTTTGCAACCAAACCTTGATCTCTGCAGAAGACAGATACCTTCCAGGTCTAATGTTTTCCTTCCAATCAAAAATTGGCAACTCATCCAGATCCAAGATGCAGTGATGGAGTACAAGCCTCTGTGACCTGCAGAGTATTTTCCGTCTTTAAACCCCAAATCATTTAATATTCATTGCTGCTTCCAAGGGAGCAGGTTCCCAGCAGGGTGGTGTGTGGCCAGTTTTTCACCAAATGAGACAAGAAAATCATAATTTTCTGCCTCGACTGGGGTCACACAGAAGCAGCATGATCAGTCCATCAACTGACCTCCCACTTGGTTAGAACATAACTATTTATTCAGTTCACTTCATAAGTGCTACTCACTTAGGAACAGTGTTTGAGCACTGGCACCTGGAGCTGGAGTCAGTCAGATATTATATCACACTCCAGGCCCCTCAAGAGCCCCCACTTTCCACAGGAACTGTGCCCAAGGACAGATGGATGCTGCACAGCCCTGGGGCCATGACAACAGCTGTGCTGTCAGAACACAGATTATTGCACTGGTGACTCTCAATCTGAATGCTATTAATCCTCAACATCTATTCTCTTATTCTTCTATGCTGAATTTTTACATTTACATCTCATGAATACCAACATCTGATTGGTAATAAAAACAAACAAAACAAAACAAAACAAAAAACACAAAACAAAACAGAACAAACCAGCAGAACAAAATGATATTAAATTGTCTAAACAAGCACAGATAGGAGCTATGTCCAAGTACAATTGAATCATGAATGTTGTGATATATAAAATTTGCTGCTGAACTTTTTGCCAGATTGGCTTTTTGATGACCACAGAAATACAAATAAATTTCACAATAGTATTCTGATCACTGAGCCAATGTCATGCTGAAAGGACAGAAACCTTTCTAAAATTACCCCAAATAGATTTCTTTCTGCAGCAGGAAAAGCAAGAAGCAGGAAGGACACATAGTGTCCAGACACAGGCAATGTCGGTTTAGTTTTATTTTCAAAGGAATTTTTATTTTGCTTTTCCCCTGAAATATAAACTTTAGAGTATTTCAAGAATTTCTTGATTATATTTAAAAATGACTGGATAAGCCAGATGCCTGAAGCAAAATGCTAAGCATTTAAACCTGGTTTATATCCCCTGCTCTGAATCATTACTTTGTCATGGGTCTTGCAAGGTACAGTAAAAGGAAAAAATAACTGACAATGGTAACACATTCAGAAACTTTCAAAGGCTAAACATCAGAGTCTTCAAACCCTGAAAAAGCATATTTTAAGCACAATCAGTTTTCTTAGCCTATAAAAAGATATAAGGTTGTTATGGAAAAATTAAATATAATTTACATGCAAAATAAGAAAAATGTCATTTAATGAACACCATTGTCTTCCATCATTAGGCTGTTTTTTTCATTATGAAGAGAAGAAAAGAAATTAGTTTATACATAGCAGCGGTCTTGTACCTGTCATTTAAAGGCAAAAACCACAAAGTTTGTCAGAAAAGAAAATATAGGAAAGCTTTCAGGCATCTGAGATCTGAAGAAAAGCAAGTGCACACCAAAGATTTTCTGTTTCTTCCAACTCTTGTGGTGGGTATTACTACACCCTTCAAAAATTGTGATTTTGACATTAAGATTACTTTTTAGTGTTATAAAATAGAAAACATACTTTTGTCTACACAGAACCTGTGGCAAGACATGCAAAGTGTGTGTAATAGCTACCACATTCAAAATTACACACATATTTCCCATAACAATACCTATACAGGAAGCTAATTGAAAACAACTAATCAAAAGTAGTCATTTAGGAATAAATTTCCATTTGCATAAATTCTGCAGGATAATCGTAATGCTGACAGAAATTTTCCTAGCACTTTAGTGCAATGAAATACAACCAGAAATTGATTACACATAGCACAAAACTTCAATTTTGAACAAACAAACTTAAAAAACAAAGAAAGAAAGAAAAAAAACGTCCTTAATTCAAGCTTTTCTCTTTGGTGAAACTCACCATCTTCCTACTTGGAACACTGTCCAACTGAAACTTGGCAGGTTAGTTTAATCCATTAATATTTACATTTGCCTAGTTCAAATATTTTGACATTTCAGTGATGAAGGTGTGATATCTGCTATTTTAGAATGGAGTTATTATTTTCCTGACACAGGTTCCCTGGATATACTGAGTTTGATGCTGTTTGTGGCAACTCTATTATGCTGCAAGAAGATGGTTAACATGAATATCTACATATTTATCTCTGATTTTGATCCCCAAGACAATTTTTTATTAGAATTGGACACCAGTTGTTTGTAATATTGTCCCTGTTTTATTAAAGATATTTTTGCAGTAAAATGCAGTCTGCACCACTTCTGATGAAAAGGTTTTCCTGAATTCTTGGTAGTACATGAGATTTACCTATTAATGGTTTTATGTAGCTGGCCATTAGAAGGCAGCTGCTCCTGCAAAGTCCTGTCAAACAAGGTGATTTATCCTTGGACTAGTGTTGCCAAGTTTTGGACATATTTCTTCCTAGAGGGAAGATAAGAAATGATGTGCAGAGCTGCATTTATTCATTCTTTTCTAAGAGCACATTGTAAAACAAAAGGGAGAAGCAGGCCATGAATAAATAGACAATCAGGCAAGGCAAAACTCTGGAAAGCTCCACTAGCTCTGGAAAGGAGAAGTAAATTAAAATCAGTAAATACTAATATGATGACAGAGGGAAACACAGCACCATGTATGAAAATACACTTTCAACCTCTACCACATGTTAAAATGAAGACCAGTTTCAGTTTAACCCACATCTGCATCACAGAACTTTTTGAAAAGCATTTAGTAAAATACAGTTTGTTTACCCTCCCTTTGTCTTTTCCACCTCTTCCCTCTTTTCTGCCCACATTTCTTGCATTCTCTGAGAAGATGTTAAATAATGTCTTGTCCTACAACTGAGAGGGCAAGTCCAATGTCAGAATACTCCCAGAAGAATGAAATCTGCTGACCTAGAATGGCATAACTGGTTTTTCTATAGTGTCAGAAATCAGATTGCTAATAAAATGACAAATGAACCATGGTTTCTAGTTTTGCTCCTTAAATCAAAATGAGCCATATGCCAGCTCTTGTAAAGAACCAGGAGGTTTCTCACTTCCACTCACCTGACCTGGATGTTTTTCATGGAGATGAACAATTGTTGCAGCAACTGCCAGGATGGTTTTTGTGACACTTCTCTCAAGAAATACTGCAGTGCATGGGGTCATACTGCATGGAATCTCTTGGTAAAATATGCATTTTTACTATCAGAAGTATTTATTGTGGTAAAACAATAGTGGAAGTTGTTATATCGTTAACATGGAGTGTGCCAAATCTCCAGCTTGAACATTTCTATAATAAACAGTAAGGAACAGAAATGAATTGTTGTGCATCTGTACAATCTCCAGTCCTTCCTTATTGCCTCAAGACATCTGTGGCTTTGTAAGCAGGCACACCCACCCTCCTAGCATCACTTCCTGGTGTGGACCCGATCTCCATTCCAGCTACTGATTTGGACATTGGAGCCTGAAAAAACTCAGTGTGTCAGACATAAAACATATCAGGAATACATGCTTTTTAAAGAAAAAAATACCTTCAGCTGGGACTTAGCTTTTCAATTTTTATGCTTTTTCAATACTGCTGCCTTATTATTTTTAAACCCATGCATTTCCCTATCTGCATTCAGTTTTGTGTGAATTTGATCTGTTTCAAAAATGAAATGAGAATGGACAACATCATCGTGTGACTCTCAATGGAAATTTGCTATGAGATAACCAATAATATTTAAACAATGTTTTTACTATCTGCTTATCAGTACTGTGAGTTATGTACCTCGAACTTCAAGTGTTGAGATGCAGACCATTAAAAGCAGTGGAATTATGATTTCTGGATCAAAAGCTCAACCCAAGAAGTTAATCATGTAGTAAAGGAACTAGGAAGTGAGTGGTACCTTTGATAAGCAAAAATGCTAGTCTAAACAAATGTCTAAATTCCAACCTGATATAATTCAACTTCACTGCCTAAATTTCAACATGGTATTCTTTGATCCAAAAATTATTTTAATTTTACTCTGGATTTCAATGAGGATCAAGCTCAATAGGACATAACTACACCAAAAATAGGTGCTTTTGACATCACAACTTACTAGAGTACTATTTTTTTTTTTTAATCTTGGTATAACTTTTCATGTTTTTAGAAGAAAAAAATTAGCAAATTCTCACTATACTCATTATTAAAGTTAACTCAGGACTCCCTGATATCAAAAGATTTTGCTTTTCAATTTAACACGCACCTTGGACCACTTACAGAAAGGGAAATCTCTGATTTAAATCCAAGTCAAATACTAAAGCAATATTACCTTATTAAAATTTTAAAAAAAATTGTAGAGTTTCTTTTTGAGAGGCCCCATGGGGGACTCTCTCATGGGGGACATTAGATCCAGAGGATCTAATGAACCCAATCACTCCTTCATCTGTCCCTTGAGCTGTGTTCTTCTTCACAGCTTATTCCCCCATAGCAGAACCCACCTAACAGAAAATGCCACAAAAACATGGGACAGATACAAGTTTGTAATAAATCTGATAGCTAATCAGTAAAAGGGACAGGAAAAGCTTAGAGATTGTGTCCTGTAAAAAAGCAGAGAACAGCAGCACTGTAGAGTTGGTCACTTAAAGATGACAAGCAAGCAGCAAAGTTGCTACTTTTATTCTTGAGTGGAAGGAATAAAAGTCAAATGATTGATGGGAGTTGTTCATCTTCTTGAAGGGATACTGAAGTTCTAATTATTTTTTAAGGGATCTGGGATTTCCACATCCACTGTACTTTGTGCATGAATCACATTAGATGTCTGATCTTCAGTAGTATCAGATATGAAAACTACAAAGTCTGTTTTATTTTGTTGACCTTCTGGGACAAGTTGTTAGTAGCAGGTTTCATTTTCAAAGATGTAGCAGCTTGAAATTCTTAAACAAACTAATAAACTTGTTTGTTCTTAATGAGGGGGATGCCAATAACATAAAAGGAACAAGTAGCTACATGCTGTCTCAGACTAAATTCTTGAGACTTCAACCCCTTTATATTGTTTAGATATGACAAAATCCTCACAATCTTTGACTTAAATTAACTTTACTTCCATTAGCTTGTGGTCCAAAATAAATTTAGCATAGGAATCATGAGATTGCAGTTGCAATTTTAAATATTTCAGGGAATTTGAGGAGATGAATCTGAGGCCAACTGTTAAAATTCTTCATTATCATTTTTTTAATTTAAGCATAGGGAGCACAAATACAACTGAAAATATTTAGTGTAGAGCAGACACATACCATATAAAACACATCATGTTTTTCACAGGATTTTGTCTGTATGTGTTAATAGTTGTGTATGTGTTTATATGCAAAATATTTTCACATATCTAAAAGTACACACAATTTTTTACATGGAAATAACTATTAATAGCAGCTCTCCTTGCTGGCCTTAGTTCAGACACAGCACATGTAGTTCATTTCAACAAATAGGATGGATATTTATTGCATTAAAGATGTTTTATGAAGTACCAATTTCAGATATTATGGTTCTCGCTGTTTTTCCACTGGCCTTTTGAGGCAGCAGCTCTGTTTTTGCTTTGATTTAAATATTTATGCTTTCTCAATTTCAAGACAAATACCTTTTTTGGTCACTGTTGTTAGTTATGTTTGATGGCATTGAGGGTGTCTACTGAACAAGCACATGCTGCTCTTAAAACAATGTTTTGTCCTAGAAACCATCTGAGTCATCAACAATCTCTGCAAACATTTCTTCACTTTAAGATTTAATTTAACCATTATCACTCCACAAGAAGAAACAAGAACTTGCTTTCACATAATATAAAAATAATATGAAAGCTAACCATGAAAGCTACTGCATTTTTGATTCTGTGAAGGTTCAAACCTCAGCAGTAGGATTCTGAAAGACAGACACCAGCCCCAGTGCAGAAAAATGTGCCCTTGGGAGTCTCTTTGCAGGGAGAGACCAAAACTAGCAGTTGTGTCAGAGTGGCCCTGTTGGACTGATGCAACCAATTGATCTGTTCCTATGGAAGCCTTTCCATGCAGGAATGCAGGTTTTTACCCTCAGAAAGCCAAGCCAGCAGAGCCTGACAAGTAAACAAATCTGCCTGCAGCCTCCCGGTGCCAGCGCTGCATTAAACATTAGACATAACAACATTCTTTCCCTAGACAGCAAAATTCCCAAACCCTCAGCAGCACTGGGCAGAGCTGGGCTGGCTCTCTGCACCACTGTCACACAGCTGGGGCTGTGAGAAGCAAGGAAACAAGCGAGGAGGCAGGTGGCCACCCAGGTGAGCAGTGGCCTCAGAAGCTGCTGTCCCTGCAGCCACTCCCTGGCTCCCATCCCAGGAAAATGGACTGAGCAGAAATACCCTTAGAGCTTTCAGTGGTCTGCAGTGCTGCTTTGAGCTGTAGTAATTTGATATTGTGGAGTGAAGCCTGCAATCCTTTCATCTTTCCAATTGCTTTCTATCAAGCAACAGTAAAGTTTTAGACTGTAACTCCAGGATATAATCTGTGTATTCCTCCCTTTCTGGGCACCACTGAGCTCCCTGCCTGTATTTAGCACATAATACATTGTTTTAAAGTACTTAGCAATGATTAGTAGGATAATAATTTCTAAGAATAGGCATACTGTCCACACTGTAGTCTGCCAAAAGGATTTCAGTGTTAGAAAAATTGCTGCTCTGATCTGTCAGCACTTGACACAGTTGCGGGGGGTGGGGAGGGGTGGGGGGGAAGTATAATAGAAATTTTCTATTCAATAGAATAGAAAAGTTTTTCTGGAATGTCACCTGTATGGAGTGGGAGGCTGAGCCAACAGTGCTGACTCAGTGCCTTCATCCCTTCCCCTAGGACACCCCCAGGGTTGCAGAAGACCCCAGGGTCTCTCCTCCTCCTCCTCCTCCTCCCTTCCGCTCTTCTGTCCTCTCCAGCAGTGACCACGGCAGCTCAGCTCCTCTCACAAAGTGAACAAGCTCATGAGAGCTTTGTTGGCCCAAAAAGCCAGCACTGCCTCAGCAGCTCTCAGAGGCTCCACTGAACCCCTGCTGCTCAGTCACAGGCACTCCGGAATTTATTCAGCTGCTTTCGGCACAGGGAGATGTCTCCAAAAGCACCAGCCCTTCTGCTCCCCCCCCAGCCCTCCAGACGACCTTCTTTGCTCATCTTTTGCCCCAGGTTATTGTTTTAAATTCAGGAATGACAAGCTGGACAGTCAGACCCTATTTCTTCATTGCTTTGTGTTTTCTTTGTATTCTGAGCACTGCACAAAATGCTGGAGGGACCTGCTGTGTTCACACACTTTGTGTATTTTCTGTACTTTTCTTCTCCCACTCTTTGAAATAAGCCTCTTGGCATGCTGAAGGAGAAGCTGAAGTACAAACTTCGATTCTTCAAGAAAATAGGCATCTATTTAATTCTATTTCTTTTTTGCCCCTCTTGCTCAAACTGGAGTTACTGTAATTTCTTAGAAAAGGTTATTTTTCTGGCCAAAATCATGTCATGCAGAGATACCCATACCAACTAAGCAGTCTCTTTCAGAAATAATATAGCCATGCTAGGGCAGTGCTGCCAGCCCCTTTCTGTGCTAAGTTGTTCAGAGTTTCACAGCTTTAGTGTTTGATTGCTTCCATTCAAACTGATGGTCAATAACAGTTGATCAATCAAATCTCAGTGCTGCTATTTTGAAATTTTATAAGATGGTGTAATAGTCAGATGGTGATTTAATGGATAGTAAATTGGTGTTTTATTTTTACTTTTTCTTTCCCCTTGAATTATCTGTTTTATTCACACTTGACTGCAAACTTGTCTGTGAATCTATATCCTATTTTCAGTGGCTGCCAACTCAGCAGACTAAAATTCACAAAAATAATTTGGTATGTACAATCCAGCATGGCAAGATTAGTTGAGACCAAGGGAGCAAAATACTGTGACACAAATTTCTCCAGCTAACAAAACAAAGCTATGCACACTTGCTCCAAGAGAACAGGGAGGGTTTGGATAGATTTGGATCAACTTGGCCTGTATTTTCAGTATCTCTGACAAGGCTTAACCACTTTCTCAATGCTGACCTCAATGAGGTCAACAGGAAATATCTCTGGGCCTCCTCAGATTTTTGTTTCCCCCTAGTTTTTCCTTCTAAACAACTTTTCCTGCTCACCTTGCCAAACACTAAGTGTGCCTTCAACAGCTTTTCCCTCTAATGGGGAATACAGGTGCCAAATCAGGGTCCATCTGTGCTCACAGCCTCAATGTTTTACTCATTGGGTTTTGTCTGAGCAGTAGCTCTGGCACTTCCCTTGGCTGCACCCTGAGCCTGAACAGGACTTTGTGAGAGAGACATAATCTAGAGCTGCTCTTAGCTTCACTGACCTTTTATTAAATGGTCAAAAGAATGCACACACATCTTCCAAACTTTGCCATGTTCATATGAAATTTGAAATTTCATATTTCCAGATAATTAATATTCTTCACAGACATATCTTTTAGTTTGGTACTGGGTTTTTTGCCAAATTCTAATTTTGCCAGGGGTTATTTATGGAAACCCAGTAGTCCCTCTTTTGGGCAGCATCTTACCATCTTGTCCTGTTTTGTCCCCACAGAGTTTAATTACAAAATAGACCTGTCAAACTTAATTTAGTTAGACTTTTTCCCCATACCAGATAACCTCTTTCAATGTTACATGATGTGACCTCAGATCACTACAGATCATTCTGCAGTGTGATTTCATGCTTATCTTTAAAATGTAAAACCATCCAGGCATTAGAAACAATCACCATCAGAAATAAACAATCATTTGTCAGAAAGCTTTTTACTTACATGCAAATTTAACTCTCAGGAATCTTAAACATTCTCCAGTTTCAGCTAGCTGCATTTTGTTTTACTTTAGGGGAGAAGGGTGCTTGTTTTCAACAAGTCAATGTATAGCTGTTATGTTTACAAAGAAAGCCTCAAAAATGTAGCCTATAGCCTGTCTGATTTTGTAGGGAACAAGAAATGACAAGTCCAAGTGTAAAAGAGTTTTATTTCTGCTTATACTAGACCTGATGGCAACAGGGACACTTTAAATGTCAACAGTTCCACTGCTCATCAAAGCATAGAAGAAATGCAGAAACAGCTCCTATAAAAATAGGTACTTACTGCATTTGAATTATCACCCCTCATAGCAAATCTTCAATCATAGACTAATTAAGTGGCTGCCAAGTGGCTGCAAAAGGGATGTATTTTTTTCTGAACAAGGATTCAAGACTAAAATAATTGACTAGTAAGTTTTTCTTTTATGCCTAATCCTTCTCCAGTTAGGCAAACATTTGAGAAAAGAGCACAAGACTGCAATTTGAAGTGAGTTTGTTTCAGTACACTTTTAAAGAAAGATTTTACATTTCTCTGACACCAGTTTTTGTTTCATGAAAATTTGCCCGATAATGCATTTCTGCATGAACATTTTTCCCATGCTATTTTTCATCATTATATCATATATTGGGTTGATTAAGGCCACCGAAGGTTTATTAGTTTCTGCACATAGAGTCTTGCCAAAATAAGTGGTTGTAAAAGCTTTTTAAAATTGCCTACATTATTGAACCTTAAGCACAATTTGATGCTACTGGAAACTTTAAAAATCAAAATATTTGAAGATGTACAATGGAGCTGAATTCAATATGCAATTCACCTGTACGTGCTGTACTCTGTATTCTTCTTTCTCCACACAGAGCTCATGATTACTTGAGTGTATAAGAAAGAAATGGAAATACTGAGCAGCTCTCTGCTGTGCTAAATAATGACAGTTCTACTGAAAAATGGGGAACCTGTATGGCAATATTAATGATGAGAGGAGACCTTTCCAGCAGCCATTAAACAACACAGGAAAAATGCAGCATTGCATCTCTGGAGGTTGCCAAACACTGCAAAAGTATTCAGGTAATCCATCTGGAAGGGAAACAGCATATCTTAAAGTTAATCCTACACAAAACTGCAAAAGCCTTGTGCCAGCAGGAGCCTTGGAACAAGGAATGTAATTGTGTTTTAGTTATGATCAGTCACATATGGCATACACAGAAATTAAACTAATGTGGGTGTGAAGTTTGGCCAGTCCAATTCACCACTACATGAAATAACAAGAGCTAAATAGGTGCCCCATCAATAAAGAAACATTCCTCTCCAGCAGGTTACAGAGTGTCTTTAGATGGCTGCTGTTCATTTGTTGTGCCCAATTATGAGCAAATGTGATACCCCACAGACTGCTTTTCTGGAAAAAGGTGGGCAAGTCTGCTGAATATTTTTAATATATTGTTATTAAAGTTAACTTTGCAGACCTAGTGTTTTATATGCTAATGGCTGCATGCCAGATAAGTGATTACTGTAAATGTGTCAGTTAAATAGTCCAGTGACAGGTCCATATGTGCTCTATAAAGAAACTGGTTAAGCCAACCCTGATCAAAACCAGAATGATTGACTGAAAACTTGAGGAGCTCAGAAATACAAGGACTGGTTAGAGATCTGAAACAGGCCGGATCATATTCCTGTACCTGCTGTGATTCCACTCTCCCCCTCTGGACCACATCTACATGTACATCCTCCAAACAGATGCAATATCTGTCCCCAGATGAAAAGCTCATATTTGTTTTGTAGACCACCAGAGCATTTGGAGATGCTGCTGTTACAGCAGTTGCCACTGGTGCAGCAATGCTCAGAGACTCTTCTGCAAGCTTAGTGAAAACCCAGGCACCTCCACAGAGATGATGCTGCTGTCACCAGCTGCTCCAGGGAATGCCAAAGGGCCTGCCCTGGAGTCACGCTGCTTCCTCAAAGAGCAGCACACCAAGGGGGGAGGGCAACCCCAAAGCAATGTCCCATACACACACTGAAGGCATCAGTCAGACAGACAGCATCCCTGCAAAATTCTCAAATAGCAAGCTCTGATGGCAAGTAGCTCAGACAGAGAGTGCCTGTATCCTAAGCCCATTGTGTTTCCTCCAGCAGAAATGAGAAAGTCTACAAAGATGGCCTTGCTGCATATTCTGAGTCAGCTTAGGAATCAGTCTTTGAAATGCAGCAGGAGATAGCATTAACAGAAAATAGTTGGGTATTGCTTCCAGACATAATTAGTTTACCTCATATCATCAGCTTCAAGAGCTTCAACATGTACTAGTTTTCACTTACAGAGCATGGCCTTTTAAAGCAGTCAGATGATGAAAGAGCCTGTGCATGTTGCTTTTGTTGAACAGCAGACTGGGCTTTGATATACTTGAAGTCATTTGTACTGCAGCATTCATTTTCACAATTTCAGACTCTGCTTTTCAAATTACAGTGACCACTTTAAGGTTAAAGTGATCACCTCCTGAAAACTGATGATTTTTGTTTCATCTTGGCATAGAAATGAATGAACACAGACTGAATCTATAATATTTGGGATTACTGTGCATCAAAAAAATGCCACAATGGCTGCAAAGCACTTCTACCAGACACAGATTTCTGACTAAGTGGTTCAAGTTTCCAGAGACATTGAGGCTCTGCCCTGACCAGTCACTATCAACTGGTGAGAGACATTTTCACTGTGAGCATTTTAGCAGGAAATCAGCTGCATCAGCCTTTTAGAGACTATTTGTATTAGCCTGATAAGCTCTTGTAAGAATAAGTCTTCAACTTTCTTGCTTTTTTACAGAGAATAATAGGCAGCTAATACAGAGTGCAGAAGGAACAGAAGTCAGGAAAGAGTCATGGTGGAATTGTTATTAGTGCATCTTTAAGAGTTTAAATGTTTCAGTGAGAGAGTGGAAAGGGTGATTTAGAAGCTGACCTTACCTTAATGCTGGTCTCAGTTGCTACTACAGATATATACAAAATATCTTCTATTCTCTGGAGTAGCTCCCTAACCAAAAAAAGTGAATAAGTAATTAAAATTCTATGTGTCCCCAACTGGTAAGAAAATGTAAATGAGAAATTTCCTCCTGTCACAGTAGGACCTACTGAAACAGTGTCCTGAATAAGCACACAGCAGTTAGGTATGGTTCTTTGCTGGCCTGTAGCATGTTTGAATGAAAGCTTTTTGAACCATTATGCATCCTAAATTAGCTGAAGAAATAAATTAAAAAGTGCCATTGTGATTCACTTCATTAGTAAAATAACACTATGCAGCAGGAGTTACAAAGCACATTCTGCCAGTGTGCTCAGAATGCCCAGAGCCTAAATAGATGTCGTTTCTCCCTTGTACCATTCACAGTGAAAAAAGTATTGCTCTTTTTAAAAAAAGAAATTATTAGAGTAGATACACACTTGACTTTTGTACTTTGTTGGCATATATTCAAGGGCCATGTCTTTCAAGGCTGTGAAATTAGCAGCTCCTACAACTACAGACTTGTGGCTTGGCTTGTTAAGATTTCGTGGAACTGCAAAGTTTTTCCAGCAATGTCTCTCTTTGTGTTCATTGATTATGGTTTCCTTTGAGGTACCTCCACATTTTTATGTCCATTCCTTTAGTGTCTAGTCTTTCTTTCCATGTATTTACTTAGCTGTGGTCTCTGACATTTTTTCCTTATTCTGAAAATTGACTTCTCACCCTTGCTAAGCAGCATATTTATGTTTTAAAGCAAGTTCAGGTGGTGTTTAGGTTCCAGAACACATAAATTGTGGAGTTCTTTTTTTTGCTTTCTGAATTCTAGCAAAGACCAGTCCTCTGTTTCTGACACTTTTGAAAAAACAAGCAGCAGCAAAGAGCTGTGTTACTCTTTCCATGTTTACTTCCTGAACTATTTGGGGGTTTGTGTAGTGGTACAGTAGTACTGAAAGGCATCAACAAAAAGGTGGTTCCTGAATTAAAGAGCACATAAGTGATTGCGTCAGAAGTCTATCAAGTAATGTAAAAACATGTAACAGAAGCTGTAAGATGACAGCACCATGAAAATTAATGTAAAGGCAGTGGTTGAAACCTCAGTTCTCTTAGGAGTGTACCATCCCTGGCTACAACGAAGGCTGCAGTTCCCTTTTAAGGAGAACAGCATCACTGAAGCAATGTGCTCGTAAAAATGCTAACGGGCTCCTTAAAATTATTCTAAACAGATACTTTTAGATAAGATATGGAAGCATTAAGGCTGTTGTGCATAACAGTGGTGAGGCTTTATCCAGAGTACTGATACAGTTATGTTTACAAGAAAAGAACTAAATTATTTTAGCTTGTTTAGGTGAGCAGAGAAAAACTTGAGAGGGACTATGCATGCTGCCTAAAAAGTACATTCTTATGAGGACAGAAATAAAGGAGAAGATAACTATTCAACCAGACAGCAGTAGATTATGGGTGAATGTAAAAACAGGACAAGCCAGCAGATATTCCCCAGCCAGCAGGGCAGATTCTTCAACCACGCTGGCAGGACCAAACCCAGAGTACTGCTAGGACAAAGCTGGGAAAGTTTATGAGGGTCATTGTAAAACACAGTGCTGCAGTGGCAGATGGAATTGTACCCTTGATTTAGAAGATGGGACAATAGGATGTCTTCCAAAAGGTTTGTTTTTTGGGGTTTTTTTTTGTTCCATATGTAAATTTTGTTCTCAGGAGCTCCAAATGCAGCATCTCTGCACATCTCTTCCAGTCTTGTCCCCAGTTTGTGCAGAAATCCCCCAGTGCTGGAGGGGTGGTGAGACAAAGCACAAAAGCATTGGAGGAAAAAAATTCCACTGATAAGAAACAAAGAATAGTATCAACAATTCCTAAATGGAGGAGTGAAATAAAAGGCAGTTTTTCCTAATTTCCATAAGCCAGCGGGAAACAAGAGTATTCAGTATATCACATAACTTCTCAGTGTTTTGAAGATTTAGCATTTCCTAAATAAATAGATTATTTCTGTGGTTTACAGTTCAGTCCAGGTCTGCTGACATGAAAGACAATGTTCTCATGGATGTCAGCAACACAGGAACAGGATGGTTTTCTAAGTGAATTATGTATCTAATGAATCAAGTGGTTTGTCCCCATCATTCATTACAATTTTAAGCCAGATGCAATGTTTCATGGAAAAATGTGATTTCTTCTCCTGTGATAAATGCCTCACATCTAAACCCTGAACTTTTACATGAAAAGCTTTGTAGTTTTGATTTTAATCTTCAAGGGTTTCATGGAGAATGAAAATATTGAATTCTCTCTTTGTTTTTCCCTGTCATTTTCTTTTTTTCACTGAACATATTGCAAGAAACCTACTCAGAATCTTTCCTCACAAAACTAAAGCATCTCTTGTACCCATTTTCCTCTTATATGTATTTACATGAAATAGGTTCTGTTATACAGACTGCATTAGAGTTCTGCAAAAACATGTACTTTTCCTGTCCCCAGTGTTTGTACAAATGGAATGTCACTGTCATCATTCTTCAAGTGAGCTTGTGGAGCTCCACTGATTGTTGTGGGATACAGAAATCTCCTCATGTAACGTTAAGAACACCAAAGTAAAACAACCTTTAAAAAAAAGGCCAAAGTTTGGCAAAAGCAATTTTTGGGCTACACTGGCCTAACACAGAGTGGTTTACAGACTTTGAATATAGGTGCTGATGCGTCAGGCTTCCTCAGAAGACCTCAGAATATTAATGCAATTCTACTGCAGAAAACATTTTCTGGGATTTCTTAAGACTTAAAAACAGTTTTTGTAGTGTCAGGTACACCTACACATATAATTTCCTTCTCTTGGTTTTGAAGTGCTCACTATGAATGGTGATACTATGAAGGACAACCTCTCAGACTCTCAATCACCTAAACACTCATTACTCCAAGAAAATAACATATCAATTATCAATGGGTAGCAGTGAGAGACAGTCATTAGCATGGGCATAAATATATTTTATTACATTGCTAAATTAGTTCTTCAGTTACTTCTGCCTGGACCACTGCATGCTGATAATGAGGAAATTTAACAACTATATGAAGACCTAGACTTTAAAAACCTGGTGCAGTGGAGTTTCCTTGAAACCAAGAAACTGTGCTTGGAATTTTTGCTCAGCCCATCTCTGCTAGTTACTAAGGGTCCTGGGAGCCAGTATCCACCAGGAACAGGCATTTGCACAAGCAGGAGCAGAATAGCTGGGACACTGCTGCCAAAGCTGTACCACTCTGACACGGTTTCCTTCCTCATCCCAAAAGGAAAAGATCCTCCCAGAAGAGTGCATGACCAAAGATACTAACCAAGAACTACAGAGGATATTTCTGGTCTGTTTGCCTCCTGCCAGAGAGCACTGGCTCCTACCAGAACCTTTGTCTCAAGCAGCACCAATATTTCAGCCTTCTATCCATCTAATGATTGATAAGGTTATAAAAAGCACCCTGGAGGCAGAATTTGCTTCTTGAAAAATGGTGAACCTTTACAGTACCTGTTATAGCCTAAAGGCTGCAAGTAGGGCAGTAAAATTCTATATACACATTCAAAGGAGTGAAGACTGTGTTCACACAGCAGTAATAAGTAAGGGCCAAGGAGGAAGGAATATCTGAAAACCATAAGAAATATCTTTTAGAAGCTATTAATTATTTAAATTGTTCTTAAATTCTTTTTAAAAATTAGATGTGTTTTACAAACCAGTGTTTTCAGAAGTTTCCATTACTGCTGGATTAATGGTCTTTTTTTACCTGGAATGACCTGTATTTTGCACTTGGGAATTTTGCAAGACTGAGAGCACTTCCCATATGAATGAACAGAAGGACAGAACATCATTTTTGCAAGGAGCATGGTCATCTCAGCTAAGGACATTACTGATTTGGTTCTCTAAATTACAGGTTTAGGATATGGAAGCCCTACAGCACAGAAGCTATGCTGCCATAAAGAAATATTTCCCCAGCATGGTGGGAACAGCCTGGTCAAGACATGGAAAACATAGAAGTTCTCACATCTGAGGCAGTAAGATTTTTCCTAGGAAACAGTAAGGTTTGTTGTAGTCTCCTCTTCCAGTATATCTAACCTTCTTCCTTCCTAAAGCAGGGAGACTGTCCATAGCACTTCCCTTCTGAGTTAGTGGAATTCAAAAGGAATCCTGGTCTCCTTGCAACATCAGGTGTCCTTCAGAAGTTTTAGCTGCTTAAAAGCACTCTTCTGCACCTCTTTCATCTCTAAAATCTGTTGCAGCCTAATCTGCCCCATACTCTCCCATCTTTCCTGGGGTTTCTTCAGCTTCCTCACACTGCCCTTCATTATGACCACCTTTGCATTTCCATATCTCCAGAGTGTAGATTTTAACAAGCTTGTACTCTCTTTCCTGATGTTTCTTTACAGCTGTTCCTACTTTAAACTTACATAGCATTTCTTGGTCATGGGCTCCATCTGGATATTAAAACAACCCTACAGAATGATCTTCAGTAGAGTTGTATCCCTCATAAAAAGTAAAAGAGCAGACAGAAGTTATGCCTTACAAGCCCAGAAGATATCATTATACCACCCACATAACCCACACCTCACCAGCCTCACTAACTCATGAAATTGCCACTAATCACTGGCTAAGCAAGAGTGCAGCTTCTAGAAGGCTCGTGGCTGCCTCTCCTAACTGCACTTTCCCTCTTCCACAGAGACCTTCATTCTAATCAGGACAGAGTTACAAATATAATCAATTCATACCATGTCCCATGAAGAACAGTACATCAAAGTGTTTTTTAACATATATAATAGTGCAATTCCATTTCTATGAGGAAAGAAAGAAAACCATTCTTTTCTTGTCTGTGATAATTCTAGACTTATCACTTTGTCTTTGGTTAGACTTACCTCCTGCTTTATTCTGAAGAGACAATTCATGCCAGCAATGAATCCTAGTATTCATAAGCCCAATGGGGTCCTTCAGGTTCCAAGACATTTCTATAGATGTAAAACACACAACACTAACAAGAAAAACTGTATGTATATAGCCAGCTATGAGCAGAGAGATTTAGATGCAAAACAATTTCTATTAAACTCAGTAAGCTCCTGTAAGTTAAAAATTAACTACTTTCTCTCCTAAATATAGACTAAATTGGCATTATCAGCAAAAGGCAGACTACTTCTTGAATTTTTAAGGGAAATTTTTAACTGCTTTAAAACAGCAGTTTTCCAAGGAAGAAGCTCATAATGATTTCATCAGAGTAAACTGCTCTGTTCTGAAATTTTCCCCTTCTTTTCTTGTCCAGGTAGGCAAGGAGTTTGGTTCTAGGTTGATAGACTAAGCTCTTGACAGCAAATGCATTTACTGTGTGCCTGTGCCAAGGGTTACCCAGCTCACCAGAGCTGAGCACAATGTTGGAGGCAGCACTGGAAAAAGCACTGGAGATGGGCAGCTTCAAAATTTACTCCTTCTAACTGCATACTTGTTTATAACAGCAAATGTTGGGTTCCTGACTGCATTCTTGTTATTTAAAACACTTAAAAGCAACAGTGAAGATGAATGACCACAAACTTATGGGTTAACTAGATAATTATAATATCATTAATTAGAACAACAGAAATTTAAACTCTTGTGACTGCCATAATCTGATTGCAGTAGACAAGGCCTTGTGCCTCACTGTCAAAGCACAGCCTAATAGCTACACAATTAAGACTAAAAATTATGACATAAACTATTTATAAAGCATACCCCTACAGAAGACAATTCAGAAACATAATAAGCTATGAAAAATACCATTAGAAGGTTTAAGTACATCTTTCGTGCATATTTTAAAAATTAGGTAAAGTGCATCATAGAAATCCTTCCCACTGCTCAGAAGTTTAGCTTGATGAGTTACAGGCCTGTTTTCCCCATAGATGAAGGAATGCAATTGTCATTAAAAAAGATAAAGATATGAACACATTGTGAGTAACAGTTTTACCAAAAATCAAAATGTGAGGAAAAGAAATTGCAGGGTTCAGCAAAGGAAAGTAAGATAAATGTCTCTTGGCAAGCTGTTAAGGAGGGATAAGAAAAAAAAATCTGTTGCCACTCTTCATTTTTTTTCTGATTATCCTATAAATCCAGCAAGAATCATCCAGAACAACAGTCATCACCCCTCCAAAGGGCTGGTGACATGTGAGAAGCAATGCTTACATTAATGTGCATTAACAAAATGTTGGAACTGTAAATTGTTTCCTTGAAATAGTATGTTTATTGCTATTCCTCTATTCTCTGCAGTATCTGGTCAAGCATGGTTCTTCTATGGATTGGGTTTGTATGATCCCTGAGGAGACACAATGCTGAGGAACCCACTAAATTCATATGCATCTTACTGGTGATTTAAAAAGAAGTAGATAGAAATGACAAGAAACTAAGGATGAAAACCAGAATAGAGAAGGAATTTTTCTATTTCAGGCTCAGCTCAACCCCCAGAAAAAAAAAAAAAAAAAAAAAATTCACCACAGGAACTTCACGTTTCTATTTCCTACAAGTCTTGCATGGGAGCAATTAGTTTAAAGCATGTGACTGTACAGCACAATGCAAACAGCACAGAACACTGGAGCTGAGAGCTAGATTGTCATTCAGAAGACATATGCCAAAACCTCATGGTTAATTTCTTGACATTCTTCTTCTTGTCTGAAGACAAGGTGAACTGTAAGAATTGTATTTATATGATGCATTTTTACAGAAGTAGGTTTGCAAACCCACAGAGAATAGAAGAAGTAGCAGAGAGTGCACTTTCAGTAATACACCAGACACATCCAGGATACAGGGTTAATCTAAGAGACAATCTGTAAATGAAATTGCATTCATATTAATTCAGGAAAAGGTAATGCAGGACTGTGCTGTTTCAAATGAAAATTAGTGATCTCTCAAGTAGAGAAATATTCTGCAAATCCTACGTCATACATTTTTAGGACATCTGGAGATTCCTTGTTCTTTGCAATTCCCCTTTCTCTCTTAAAGGCATTATTAAAGTGTCAAATAAAAATTGCTTGCAAGCCCTAAGTATTTCATAACAGATTGTATTATCATATAGGATAATATCTTGCTAGGGTGTGAGAAGATGAAAAACAATATATGGAAAAACATTTAAATCAGAAAAGTCAATACAAAGTGAAATAAAAATAGGAAAATTACCCTCTTTGCTCATTTGTAGCATCCAGACAAGTTCACATTGCCCAAAGGAAATGGCAGGAGCCTCCTTGTGCTGAACAAAGCATCAAAGAATACCCTCAGAGGAAGGAACAATCATGAACTGAAAGGAAGATAAACAGATGCCCAAGGGAAAAAAAGTCCAGACCCAAGATTTTGTTAACTTTTATGGCAACTCCCAAAATATGAGCATCCATGACTTGGAATAAAAAAATAAAATAATTTAAAACAGAATAAAAACAAAGCTGACAATCAACTTCCCAGATTTCGTAAGGTTTTTAAATAGTTGATATGTTTCTGCTGCTCTGTTTCACTGACTGGTCCTTTAAATCATTTCGACACCAGCATGACTCTATTGAAACCAGCAGGGTTACAACATAACAGAGCAGAGAATTAGGCCCACTAGTGTGATTTCTGGTTGCTAGACTGAAGGAAAAACAACTTTGAGCTTCACATAAGTTCTTTTAATCATGGTCTGAACTAATCCAAAAGACATTAGGCAATTACCGTATTTGGAGGATATCAAGTGAACTGGATTTCTTTTTTTTTTCCAGCCTGGGACTGAACTAGCACAACAAATAGTCTGGGCATTGTAAATCTCTGAAGACTCTTGTAATCCCACAGATGTTATTAGCAAATTAGCAGAATGAGAAGTCAGGATGAACCAGTGGGTTATCTCACCTCCCCTTTCACCAGCAAATTTCAACCATTCTTTGAGGCCAGTAACTTGTGTGTGATTAAAACATTCCCTGTGTTTCAGTTTGAGCATGTTTTCCCAAATGATAAACAGATCTGAAGGCTTTGAAATAAATTCACTATTTCCCCAGTGGTTAACTTCATGTTTTAAATAATTATTTTCTAAAAAAATCATATAAAAATAAAGGCTTTCCAAGTGCATCAGCATACAGAGCAAAGATATATCTGGAAAATATGTCACATCACAGATGACTGTAGCATCTGCCATTAATAGGAACTCAAGCCAGAAACATCTAGAAAACTTAACAAATGGCTTTTACTCTTAGCAAGCAATGTTCTGATGGAGCTCAAGATGTCTTCTCAGGACAGCACCAGGAGGCTTCCAGAACTGGAATAGCAAAAAATCCTTATTCTACCACATTCCCTGAAGAAACATCTCACTTCCAGGCAAAGTAACTCTCTGCAGCTGCTTGGGCTTCACGACACTAAACAGTAATTTGCAGTTCCCATAATTAAGTTATCTCCTACAGCTGCTAACAGCCATTTGCAGGAATAGCCTGAGAGATCCCCAGCTTTTAAATTTGTATGTAGAGGTTGTATCATTATGTTGCTTGAACCTATTCCTAAACATAGGAATTTAGCCTTCTATTTGACCCAATATCTATCTAAACACTAAGTTAGTCTCAATGGCAATAGACTTTTGTGCATTTTCCAAGCACTCTGTCTCCAGATATCACAAAGTGCAGCTGAAGATACAGAAATTATTCAACCAGCAGTGCACTTCCAGTGCCCTGCAAGTCATTTAAAGAGGCTGGGCTATCTTTTTTTTCTCCAGAATAGAGACTATAAAGTGTTTGACATAACTGTTTAAATTTCATAAACTCCATTATGGGGAAGCTGGACTGCTAACAAAGACTAAGTGATACAAAGACAAGAGGTGGCCACTCTTTACATATAATCTGAACACTGAACAAAGACAGATATCTCTTCCTCAGTTTGTACTCTATTATTGTGTAAAGCAATATCACAACATCCTTTGCATTACCCCAAAACTCACAGGAGGCTTAGTTCTAAAAGCATATCTGAGGATTTGTGGCTATGGAGCTGGTGACAAGTGGCTGAATGGGACTCACATCTCTAAACTACTTAGAAAACTCCACTCCTCAAAGTCTGGTAATAGCCATAATGCCAATATGCTTAGTTTTTACTAAACACTGTCTATAAGGCTATGTATAAGATGGTCTAAAGTTTTGCCAGAATTAAAACAAATCTTCTGGAAAAGGTTTTAAGTAGACAATTCACATGGCCTTTTGTAGGAACCACATTCATTTAAACTTCTATAAAAGAAATTCAACCTCAAATTTGCCTTATCTATCTCATTGAATAATGTAGGTTAGGAAGGTCTAGAAAAAAAAATTACTACCACAAACCAGCTCAGACAATACTGTTATTTCACAAGTCATTGCAATGCAAAATACCCATGTTTGGTATTTCTGACCACAAAATGTGAGAAGATAAATCTCCTACAAAATCAACTTTTAAAGCTGGGCTCAGGCTTGTTACCCTCTGAAAAAAATCCCACGCAGACAGCCACTGTTTGCTTCTCCTGTGAGTCAAGGATAGACCCAGTAGTGACTATCTGTAAAGGACATCTTCATATTTGATAGATCTGGAAATTGTGAAGGCTTTTAGGATCTTTTCCTGCTCTCTTCCTGACATTCAGCCATGGAAATAGGTGTAGTTGAGGAGAGGCTTTGTTTCCTGGAAGATAGCTAATCATAGCCATAGCTTTTTGGAAGCCAATTATGAAGGAACTCATGATATTATTAAACTATGCTAAGGGTCCTTTCATATTTTTGAAAGCTGAGAAGGTTTGGGGATCAGCATGGCTTGGGTGAGGTTTATTGGGGCAGAAAATGGGCAGCAGTAGAAGTTTACTGGATTTGCAGCAGCAAGAGATGGCAGCTGTCACCTGGGAAGGAAGCAAAGCCAGCTCAGCCCCTGCCTTGAAGAGCAGAGACCAAGTGTCTTGTTGACTTTGGGTCACAGTCCTTCATTCTCAGCTCCCAATGCCATTTCTAGTCCAAATTTTGGACCTGGATCATAGAATCACAGAATGGCTGAGGTTTCTGAGGAAAGAACCTTTGGAATCATTTAGTCCAAAGCACTACCAAGGCACAGCTGGTTGCCAAGACCATGTCCAGATGGCATCCAGGGATAAAGACTCCACAACCTCTCTGGGAAACCAAAGTGCTTGATCAGCCTCTCAGAGAAAAGCGTTTCTTGATATTCAGAGAATCCTGAGTATTCATATCAATTTCTTCTGGTCCTGTCACCCAGCATCCCTGAGAAGAGCCTGTCTCCATCCCTTTTACATCCTGCCTTCAGCTATTTATTACTATGCATTGATCCAATCCCACTGAACCTTCTCTTCGGGCTGAATCCCATTTCTCAGCCTCTCCTCATATGACAGTACTCTAGTCAGCCCCTCATCTCTTTGGGCCTTTTCTGGAGTCTCTGCAGTACATCCCTTTTTGTCCTCAGTGGGAGAGCCCAGAATTGGACCTGGCACTTCACATGTGTCTCAGCAGCACTGAGCAGAGGGGAAGGATCACCTCCCCTGACCTGCTGGTGACAGTCCTCCTAAGGAAGGATAAGGGAGGAAATGCCAAGGGGCCTTATCTTTACACACACACAGAAAAACTGATGTGCACATCATTGTTCAAAACTCCTCCAGATTCTTCCTGCACATTTTAGTACATGTTTCATCAAAATAGCTAACAAAAGATTGCAGTCAAGAGCCTAAACTTCACAAAGCCAGGGCATCTTTTGTGTTCAAAAGACAATTCTCACTCTGCAAAATTAGCAACTTGAATTTACTTTACTGGTATCTGAATGACTCATTATGGCTGATAGTATCACTGCCCCAATAATGCCAACCTACAGCTCAGTTTGAATTTGGAACGTTTTTGTTTAATTACTCTTTAAAAAATTCTGAAGAATAGAAAAAAGATTGGAAGTTACGTGACAAAAATTAATAATTATGAAAACAATCCTCCTCACTGAAGTCTTAAAGCGTGTTTGTTCTTTGCTGGACAGTGACTCAGTTCATGAATTGGAAATGTTGCATAATTTTTCTATTTCTCAAGACTTCTGGAAAAGAAATTACATTTAAGCACCCTTCTAAAATTCAGGATTGTATTGCAAACATTTACCTACTGATATCATTGTATACTATCTGAAGATGATAACCAGACTTATTTTTACTAGGGACCCTGTACAAAATCCTCATAGTGTAACCCACTGAGCTACCTAAAGGATGTTTTTATCTTTGCCCCTTAAATAACAGTAGATTAGTGACTAATCTAATTTGAGTGAAATCAATACTCATTCACTTACAAAAGAGTCTCTGAGGGTTTTGTGCGTTTTCAACCAATGAAAACCTTGAGATGGAAAAATATGAGCATCTGATAAAGAGAGGGGCCTCAGGTCCTTGTTACCAGCATCAGCAGAAAAGGCCTCTGTGATAACCATTACTAAAGTAAGGAAAAGCAGGAAGAAAAGTGAAAGATACTTTAAAGATTTAATACTTTTGGAAATTAGGTACTTAGCTTTGGATGGATCAACATGCCTGAAGTTTCTGGATTTAGAAATTCCAAGTGGAGATCAGCATTTTATATCAGTTTTCGAAGTAAAAAATGAGTTCAGATTGCAATCTCAAAAAGAAACAAATTTCTGGAAGGCTGCTAGCCAGGTGAATGTGTTTGTACTGGTTTCTGTGATATATGTTTCCTTTTTTCCCAAAGATTAGAAAGAAACCACAGACAGATTGTGGCATGTGTAGTATCAGTTCACAGCAGGACCTAAAGATGAAAATCTCTAGAGTCAGAGTTCATGACGAGCTCTAAGAATCCTTCCAGGTGTTTTCATGGAAATTGATATAATAGAGCACAGAGATGAAAGAGCAAATATATATTATTTTAAATCACAGTTTCAGGGCTTAAAGCTAAGCTCAGCAGGTACTAGGAGACCCAGCATGGATTTCAAAGCAAATGTACATCTAAAGAAAGCAATTTTTCATTATAATCATATTTTATACTTCATTTACTTTTTTTTTCCTTTTCTTTTGCTTACAGTTTTCCTATACTATTGAAACATATTCTTCTGCTACTTCTCGCTAAAAAAAAACCAAAACAGAAAATGAGAAATGTGTTTCTGCTTGTGCTTGTGGCCTTTTCATTTCTTGTTTCCTGACTATATGCAGAATTCAGCCACAATTCAATGTACAATTAGGCAAGCCAACAGCTCAGACTTGGCATTTACAAAGGTAATAGTCATGTAACAGAAAAAAATTAATGCAAAATTTCCTATGCAGATGCATGCCATGAAAAAGAGAGTGAAGAGACAAGTCCCTTTTACATTTAAAACCTGTTTCACTAAAGAAAACAACAGCATGAATGCACCAGTTCAGTGGTGACAAAAGGACAAGACTTCTGTCATATTCAGATAGACATTTATACAAAAATAATGCATTTGTCTGGATTTTTGAGAGAATATGCAATTAATCTTTTACATAATATCCTGCTGCTTACCAAGTGGAATCTGTGAGCCACTTGCACCATTTCTCACACTTCTACACACAAAACCAAATATATTTGTACAAAATTCTCCAGAAGCACAGTATGTGTTTTACATTGCCAGAGAGTTGACCATCATGTTTGCGTGGTTAAACTCTTGTTTGTGTGTGCAGGCAAAGGTTTTATAGAAAAGTATCTGTAAAAATGTAATTATGGTTCAATTAGATTTCAGAGAGTGCTTTATTGATATTTTTGGAAAACCCACTCTATATCTTAAATTGCTGTAAAGACTTCCAGGATACTTGATGATTTGCATGTGGATGGACAGTATCTGTATGTATTGATATATTATCTGTTTGAATTACAGACCTTGGTATTGCACAGAGGAGGCATATAGTCTCCAGCACTGTTTACAAATAAATGTATAAAGTAGGTTTTTAAAATAGCTTTTTCTTTTTTAAAAAGAGAACAAATAACATTAATTTCACCTGAACAGTTTAATGCAGTCCAGTCCTTAGTTCAGTTATGAGCAAAACCACTTTACAACAGTTCCCTGGAATTTATAGATTTTTCCATTCACAAGTAAACTGTTTTAAAGTTGTTTTAAAAACATTAAATAATTAGGAATTGAATGATTAAGAGAAAACCTTCTTTGAAAACACATTGAGGACAGAAACCAGGATTTTATCTTCCCTGGGTTTCTTCTACCCTGGATGTCAGAACTACAGCCACGGGCAGAGCAATATCAGGAAACATCAGCTTTGCAATAAGGAGAAGTTATTTCCAATTCCTGTTTTATATGAGTAGAACACAAAGAGAGGATTTTTGTGCATGCACAGGACTCAACAAGGGAATAAATTTTTGTGCTCTAATAGAATTCCAAGGGTATTTCCACTGCCATATTCTGCTTCAGATAATTGCAAAGCTATGGCACACAAAGAGAGATATAAGCAATCTATATAAACAATATTGGCAAACAAATGTACAGAAACACATTGATTGCCCCCAGATGAATAGTAACTTTGTTGTGACAAACCACAATCCTGCACACTGATTATCAAATGTATCTAGCTACCAGGTAAATTCCATATAGGAGTATGTGAGAAATTGTAGAATGAAAGTAGAATACATGCCTTACTTCTAAGAGCAATAGAGATAGTGGCATTTTGGATGATAAGGAGTGAGACAGAGCTTGAGGAGAAAGAAAAAGAGAAGAGGGAAAAATATGAAAGTGGTTTGGCTTAGATTCAGAAAAAAACCAAAAAATCAAAAACTAATATAAAAGTACGAATTAGATATTTATTATCATTATTATTCCATACAGCAATAGTACATGTTTCTTTAAATCTTCCAGCAAAAGATTCTAAAGTGTTAGTGGTCTTTGAGGAACTAATGAAGGTGAATGGCAAGGACACTGGACAGAAAATTGAGTTGCACAGCCTTTATGGACTTACCAAAGGTCAGGCACTCAAATGGTGACATGAGGGAATTAAAGCATGAAGTTTCCATTCCAGCACTCTCATCTCACTCTTATGCTTCATATAAAAGCTTCTCAGCTTCTTGTGGACATTCTGGCAGAAGCTGTTTGTTTGTCTCACAATTCTTTTAGGAAGATTAGTAAAATTGCCTGTAAAACATATTCTTGCTTCAATGTCAGATGGACAGCTACAACTATGGATCCTTCAGATATGCAATCAATACAAGCAAGTAAAGTAGAATCCACCAAAATCAGAGGCATCAAAAAAAAAAAAAAAAAAGACCAAACTTTTATTCCCCTTGTAAAACTGACTTCAATAATATACATATAAACATAGATATTTAGATAGAAATAGACCTAATTTTAAATTAAACGTTTGTTAAATTATCATGTGTCTCCACTAAGCATGTCTGACTGGGCATTCTCCCACAGATGCTCTCTATTGTCCTGAGCTGAGTGTAAGAAACAAGAACAAGTTAGTCACACAAACCAAAACTACCAGTGATGCCATGTAACAGGAACACTACTGCAGCCACACTTAGCACAACAAACAAGCTCTGCTCAAATGTAGTGCTGAGCAGTGCAACCACATTAACCATTTCTGCTGACTGCTGCTGGCTGGGAGCACTGGACCACAGAGCCATCCCATGAGTCTGTGAGCAGGAAAAGCTGCATTCACACACTGAGAACAGTGGATTGCTGCAGCTAGCAGGAAGAGAGCTGGTGGTAAGGGTCAGGAATAAAAACCTCAAAATGTGCCATACATCTTGGAGGTTTACAGAATCATCAAAACTTTTTTCATTATTAAGTGAGCCAGATCAGTTCCCTGATTGCCTGTGGTTTGTCTGTCAACATTTTCACATGTACCATGATTACTTTGTAAAAAGTTGCCCCTCTGAAAAGCTAACCCCTTTATTTGGGGGCAAGCTGACACCACATACTATAAAAGCACAGGGAGCAAATAGAATCAGTTTTCATCCTTCCAATGAAAAACCCAAATGGCCTTCCCCTCTTGAACAGTTCACATGAAACAGTGAGCACAAGGGACTGTCAATTGCTGTCTATATATTGCCAGGGAAATCTCCAGAAATTTCTTCCAGTTTATCAAACACCTTTGTTTCCTGTGCTAACCTATATCTGAACTTACATTAAAAAAATTAGAAAGGGTAATTATCATCAAAACTAAGACTTTGCATTTCATTTAAACACCCAAAGCCTGCTGGATCCCCATTAGAAGATATGCCACGGTTGTGACAGATGATATTGACTGCAATTTCCACACTCAGGACTGTGGCTGAATCTAGTTTGCTGTGTGTTTTTACACCAGTAAGCTGTTGGATTGTAGTGAGACTTATTGGCATATCCATCAGGTGTATCCTGAGCAGTCTTGCATTCAGCCACTGGTAGTATGTGTTAATGCACTTCGTATTCTCAATTTACTGTGGCCTATTGCTTTTTAAATAGGCCTTGTACATGTAGTTATAATGCTTAACTGCCTTCATAAAGTGTTTGAAGGTCTACAGGAGGAAAGGCTATATGTCTCCAGGACTGCTCTGCACAAGCAAAAGGCCCATTGCATGGTCACCTGTGATTGCAAGGGATAATTTTTGTGACTCTTTTGAAAAAAATATAATCTTTTCTAGTAATTTCAACAGGTAATCTGAGGATTTTTATACTAAAAGGTAGTGCAAAGTGGGGGTGGATAGCCTAGCCACAGTCCTGGATTTTTAGAATAAGAAGCTAATGCTATAAAACTATGCTTCAGAAATCAGCAATGGATAGTCAGCCAAATTCTGAGCTCACTGATATTCCAAGTGACTCCAGTGAAGTAATGAATTTATACTTGTCACAGCAAATGAGATCAGCAATAGGCCCTCTCTCAACAGAGCAGACCCCAGCTGGTGCTATTGTCACAGCACTGTAAATATCATCAGTATAGTTTATGTTCTGTCTGTAGCTTGAGTTACAATGACAGTGCACTGACAATTCTTTACCACCCACGTAATTTACATGATCAAGACAAAACACTGATCCTCTCATACTTGTCTTTGTTGTTTCTAAGGATGCAATCCTAATTTAGAATGGTGAGTGGGAATCAGTGGCATATTCCAATCAGTGACACTACCACTGATGTCACTGGTAGAAAAACATGTGGTATGCCACAAACTCTTAGCTCAGCAAAGAGCTACTTTTTATAAACACTCCCTTCTCTCAGCTGGATTTTCAAGTTGCAAAGATGGAGCTTCACACAATCAGGAATATTTACTGTGGTTTGTCATCCCTGCAAGCTTACAGACAAGGTGTTCTTCCTCAAAAAAAAAATATTTATTTTGGTTACTTGGATTACTGCCTGGACAGGAAATGATAAAGCAGATGTCAGGGAGCCAGATGAGTAATAGAATAATTTCAAAGAGTGATCTGAGCTGCTCAGAAGATGACACTTGAGAGGTCATAGGCACAAAACATTCTCCACTTTCTCTCCTTCTGCACTCAGAGCTTGAAGCATAAACTGTGCATGCTTCAGCCTTGTTGAGCTGGCATGATCAGTGCAGTTATTGTTTAGATATATTCAACCATTACGAAGGTCATCAACTGTGCCATTTTGATGGGAGAGGGGGTGGGAAGAATAGGTTTTTTTAAAGACCAGCAAATCAAAAGCAGGAAGATGTACTGCAGCTAAAGAAACTGACTCATTTACTGTTGGTCTGTTACAGACACAGAATTACCAGAGGGGCTGAGAAACCATTAGCTACCTAGCTTTTCCCCTGTGCACAGCCTGCACCACACAGCTGTGCAAACTTCCCCTCCCTCCTCCCTGCCTCCCACTTAGTGGAGAGCTGCAGTCAGGGCTGTGCTGCTGCTGCTAAGTGGATGTTGAATTATTATTTAAGCTCCAGTGATAATGATATCCCCTCTCTGTCTGGATGGGGAACCTTGCTCCTGTCCCAGTGCCAAATGACAGCGAGATGCTCCTTTCCCCAGAGTCTCCAGCCTAAGATGGCAGAGCAGAAAAAAGGTGTGTGAGTGACCCTGCTGATATCTCTCCTCCAAACTGGGCAAGGGGGAACCCAAAACTGAAGGAAACAGCCTGAATTCACAAGGAAAGTTTATGACAGGAGTGGGAGTGAGTGTTGTCTCAATCCCCAGCATGACCACAAAACCATCTTCAAACAGAAGGGCTCAAAATTGATAGCTCTTTACCCCAATACAACTGGCCTAGGTTGCCCTGTCCAGGGCAATGGGGCACATACAGACCCCCATGCTGAGCAGCCAAAACCCAAAGAGCTTTAGAGGGTATGGTGCAGTTGAAAGTAGACCCCAAGAGAGCAGCCACCCCCATTTGCCACCCCCATGCCATGACACCTCCAGAACGAGTGACAGCAGCAGTCAGAGGGCTTCTGTAAAATACTGCCACAGCATTAACACATAAATTGCAAAGTATTCAGTGACTCTGCTCTCATTACCATATATTGCAAGATACCTACAGACAACAACTTGCAGTCTTCTGGGGACACTGTGTCTCACACTGGAAGCTTTTTTCTTCAGAAAGCGAGCACAGAAAATGTCTTCATTCGCTTAGCTAAAGAGTGTGTCCGCTGTAGAGAAGCTGCACAGTACCAGGATCAAGCCACCAAGACTGAAACTTTCTATGAAAGTAAGATGCTGCCACCTTCGGACCAAACAGAGGATTCGCAGAACTCCCATAAAGGTAAAACTCGCTCTGAGAAACGGGCAGGCAAGGAAAAGGCAAGAAACAATAAAGGTGATGATGACGTGCTAATGATACTTATTTACATTCAACATTCACCTTTGAATTGTAAGGAAAAGAGCAGAATAAACGGTGACCATGCTTCCTCGAAAGCTTAATATCTACTAGTATTTACCATCTTGCAAAATGCTCTTTTCTTACAAATAAAGGCTTAGAAAATGCTTTAGAAAAAGCAGTTGTAGCTTCTGTGTATTGCCGTTTTCTGTTGCAGCAAAAAACAATAGGAATGAGCAGGAGAATTGCGGGAAACTAGAAATTAATTGCTCAGATCAGATTTGGGCTAACACATGGAGCTCAACGTTTTATTGTTCATTATGAAAACAGCATGGATTTCTTAAGAGATACAAATTACACGAGCGTGATCAAGGAGAAGAAAAACTCAAAGGGAACTTTCTCCCAAATAAAGCACGGGAAAAGCTGATTTTTTTTTTTTCTTCCCCCTCACCTCAGAGGAACTCCCTGAAATCTTCTGGTATTTGTATAGTTTTTAGGGATCTGGTAGAAACTTGGAACCACTCATGAGAATGCCTTTTCTCTCAGCTTTGAGATTTGGCTGCCCATCTCTGCCAGCTTTGTGGCAATGTGACTCCATTGGAGTCAGGATCCCAGCAGCTCAAAAGAGGCTTACAGAGCCACCTCCAAGATGAGATTCTGAAAAATAGAAAGGGCACACAGTGAAGTTAAGGAAGCCTCTGACTAGATTTATTTTGTTACGTATTGGCACAGAGGTGGGATTTCTGTGTACACTCTGGATGTACTGGCCCAGACAAGTCTCTCTTGTGGTCCTGTGCAAATCAGGCAAAAATGAAGTACTCAGTGGTGTAGATGAGCTCAGCTGATGCCACAGGTGGTCAGGAGCTCAGAGTCCACAAGATGGTACTCACAGCACTGTCCAAAGGGAGCTGCTGCCTCAATCCCACCACTCTTCCCAGCAGGGTCAGAGCACTAAGCTGTAAGATCAAAGCACGCTGCTCTGCGGCTCAGCACAGCCCTGCCCCCAGAGAAACACTGCCAAGCTCCAGCACTGTGTTTCCTTCTGAAAATCAGAAATGTATCTGCAGCTTCACAAGCAAGGCCTTGCAAAGAAAAACCCTTTTTATGTGGGCACAAATACATTTATAAAAGGCAGTATTTCTTGCTAACAGGGTTTCTTAATGATGGCTTTAGCTTGTTCTCAGACTTCAGTTATGCTGAAAAAAGTTAGCACAGCAAAGATCAGGCTGCATAGAAGTCTGCACCAGTCTTTTTATGTGCAGGAACACATCAAAGGGCTTCAAGGGGTTTAAAAATGGAACTATGACAGCCTGAAGAATAAACAGAATTTGAGTGGACAGATGCACAGGACTTAGAGCTTAATCTAGAAGTCTGCAACTTGCTGAAAGGAGCCAATATTAAAGTAATTATGCACTTAAAACAATTACTATTTATTCTTCAAAGAGTCATAGTCAAGTGAAGTAACCCATTTTAAATTATTTCTGGTAATTGCATTGCATCCCCAAGTTATATGCCTGCATACCCTTTGAACTAAGCTTCCAAAAAATAGAAAAGTCAACCTGCCCCTGTATTTTTGCTTAAAGATTGCTCCACATCTTGAGTAATTCCACTGTAGCTTATCATTTCCTCCAGGCATAATATAGGGTATTAAACCTGAGTAAATCTGAGTAATTTCAGTTTCTGTATCAGGCAGAAATCAGTTTAACAGTGAACAATTGCAAATGCCTAAATTGTTCACTTACCATTAACTTTTGATAATCTGGAAAATTCTATAAAAGTATCAAGGCATTTAATTTAAAGTTGTGGTAGTTCACGAGCACATAATTGCACCTAGCAAAATGAACACAAAACTAGGAGGGATCACTGTTCTGCTTTAGATAGCATAAAATAGCTTTCCATTCAGTAACCTCAACATGTAAAATCTGATTTAAAATAGTTCCCAGGGCACTCACAATTTCTTCTAAGATGTAATCACATTATTCTTGTGTAAGAGAATCTAGGAAGCAAATTCCATCATCTAAATCTTCTACTTATTTGCTGGGACAGTGGTGGGAATTTTACTTCTAAGTATACTTAACATAGTTTATGATCAGTTTGGGGGAAGGTTTCCACTTAGGAATATGTCCTGTCCGTATTTATGGACAGAGGCTAATTTTGAACTTGCTTGCTGCAACGCTGCTAGCAGTGTATTTGCAGCAGAGAAGGCTGAGTATGAAACATGAGAATGGCCTCTACATATTTACTGGATCATCTTAGAAGCTAATTCTTCATTAGTTCTAGGTCTTTTACAGAAATTAATAAATATGGGAATAAAGCTCAAATATCTGATAGCCCCTAGACATCATTAGGACTTATGTTCTTAAGTAATTTCCTAATATAAAATCCTTCAAGATCCAAATGTATCAGCAGATGCAGACTGAAATAAATTCATAAATATGAACTGGAAACTTGCAGACAAGGCTATTATGGTGGGTAATGTACAAAAGATTCTTCGTGAAAACTAAAACTTTTATCTCTACTGTAAATAAATGGACTGAGGCCCTTATTGGCACAGGAAATAGTTACCATGTTATTGCAATGATTTCCAAAAAAAATGAGGCCATGTAATGTCAGGTGTGCAGTTTAGGAACAGTTTCTTCTGTTATATCTTTGATTTTGGACATGACAGAATTGCTTTCTCCTAATGCAAAAATGTGCAGTGATGTCGTGCTCTAGAGCACGTGTTTATAATTGATGAATGAAATTGCTTTGCTCTGACTGCCTGCACTCAGTAAGAATATTGTGCTCTTATTACCACAATTTCAGCCCTGCTATTTATTCATTTACTAAGCATCCTTTGTGGTCATTTCCATAATTGCATAACAAGAAGAAATCTGGATGAGTATGAATCTCAAGTGAAGATAAAAGTGTGCTTAGACCATACCAATATCCTTTGCACACAATCAAGAAACCTGCATATTGCTGTCAGCTGAAGGAAAGAGGATGATGCTACTTCTGCAGCCTCCTCTCCTCTCCTCTCCTCTCCTCTCCTCTCCTCTCCTCTCCTCTCCTCTCCTCTCCTCTCCTCTCCTCTCCTCTCCTCTCCTCTCCTCTCCTCTCCTCTCCTCTCCTCTCCTCTCCTCTCCTCTCCTCTCCTCTCCTCTCCTCTCCTCTCCTCTCCTCTCCTCTCCTCCTCCTCTCCTCTCCTCTCCTCTCCTCTCCTCTCCTCTCCTCTCCTCTCCTCTCCTCTCCTCTCCTCTCCTCTCCTCTCCTCTCCTCTCCTCTCCTCTCCTCTCCTCTCCCTGCCTAAAGAAAAACTAAGCAAAAAATGTGAGCCTTGAGTTGCTCAGTTCAGCATTTCTGCTAAGATCTTGAGGTGTCTTAACCAAAAGTGTTCATTAGGTTTGAACCAAGCTTATTTCATGTGTAAAGTGAGGTTGAGAACAATCCATTTGCAAAAAGAAAAGCCCTTTTACTCCAAGGCCAGTAACTGATGCAGCTGAGTTGTCATCATTACCTCTAAAATATTTTAAAGAAGGCGGACAAATATGCTTGCTCTGTGAGCCATGTAACAAAATCTTCACCTACCTGAGAGCCACAAGACATATCCCACACCCTTTAAAGAGGAGAAGAGAAGGAACTCCTGGAATTGCTCACAAATGGGACAGGGTAATGGCTCCAAAGGATACCACTGCCAGATTAGGCTGGGAATGCCACTACATCCCCATGGAGCCCACACAGCCTTTGCTGAATAGTTCTTGACTAATTTCTTCCATTTGTAAAAACAGAATGGCTTGGATGTGCACCTGAACTGTGTATGAAGCATGCTGCAGTTCAAAATCATGCAAATGGACAAGCTCTGTTTTAAAATAAGGGAAATATTTTGGTTTAGGGTCAACTTTTTCAGTGCTTAGAAAATTATTTTAGAAGTTTTAATATAAACAACTTGAAAGACAGAGATTCCTTTTTCTTAACCAAAAGAAAAGTAAAATTTTTGAAATACAGTCTCAACTCCCATTTTAAAAAGTTATTTTTCTGCATATAAAGTTACATATATATAAAAGTTATATTTCTGCAATAAAACATATTTAATGGACACATACTAACAGACAAAAACACACATTCTAGTCACTTTATAGTCAGCTTTCAGACACAGCGATTTTTGTGTCTTTACACACGTAGATCTTTGAAATAAATACATTGTGATGACTATGGATGGAATACAGATATGTTGTTTATAAAAAATGCATTGTGAAAAGTGCTTTATCAGAAGGTTAGTGGTTCATGTTGCCCATACCCAGTGAACTTCTTTTGCCTGCATTTATAAGGCAGATATATAAGAATTATTTATGAACAGAACCTTTCATTTTTTCCTACTACTATATGATGCATGCTCCTCCTGCTTGTGTCACATCCAACTTTAGAAGCCAAACAACATTCCAGGCCAGGCTTATTTTTTCACACTTTCTTACCAGAAACTGAATCTCATCAGCTGAAATAGATGCTTGGAATAGCACCTCCAGCCTTGGTAGGTGAGACAGGTTTGTCAGGGAACTCCAGGAAAATGGGCTTGTGATCCTACTGTTCCTGGCTGGAGAATAATAATTCATGTCAGTAAAAAGCACAAAGCAGTTTTTTATGTGCAGTAATTACAACACAAGCTCATTCCAGTCTCCTGTTGGTAACAGTGCCTCCACAACCACCATGAGCAGAGGTGACACTGAGAATTTCAGTAGATACAGATGTGTCATTAAATGCAGTGTGAAGAAAACAGACCTTATCCATTCACATTCTCAAGCACACTGAAATCACAACTCCCAGGAGCTTTCCAAAGTCCCAAACACACTGCTTTGGAAAGAGATGCCACGTGTAATGAAACAACCAAACAACAGAAATAACCAAACTGTTATATCTATATGAAACATTAATGAATGTAAGTCCTTCAACACTAACCAGTCATGCCATAAAATTTTTAACTGCAGTATTATCTAAAGATGAAGAGCATAATTTAGGAAACAGTTTAAATTTTTCCTTGATGTTTGATTTCTGAGAGCACACTTTAATATAAGATTTACAAAACTACTCATGAAATTTCACAGCAAAGGTTGAATACCAACACTGTCAGGAACAGGATTTAATTTTTATCTAAGTCAGTGTACTAATTCCAGATTGATATTATGCTGTTATCTTAGCAGAACAGAAGAGAGTTCAGCCCATGAGCACATGTCTGGCAGACCAGTAAATACACATAGTTACTGAAAGCATGTTCTAGATCAATGACATTGATCAACAAACCAAAGACTGAGTAATTAAATTGCTATTTACCTGAGGCTGCAGTCATACAGCAGTCTGAGAGAGCAGGCTCTTCCCTGAGAGAGGCATCAGCAAGGAAACATACAGATGATAACTCTGGATGCCTTTTCACACTTGGATCAAAACACTCCAGTCAGAGGCACTGCTCTCACTTGAATTTATCTCACACTCTCAGAGCTCGAGCTACACACACAGCAATTAGAATCAGAGACCTTCACAGGATGTGTGCATTTCATGATTGCTTTAACAGTTGATTTTTTTTTAACAATTAAATACCTTGACTATCTAAGTGGATTCTCAGTTTTATTTCAGTTTCTTACAACAAATTAATCAAATTAACAGATCTTTTTACTCCTCATGCTTAATTTGACTTACTGAGTTTTAATTGTTCTTATTAAGCAAAAGGTACCTTTTTAATTTTGATTACATCCAGGAAAACTAAAAATAGCATCCATTTGTTCTATTTTCTTATAGTCTGTTTAAAAAGTGAAGTAGATGGGCTTGATGCCTTCTTCCACACAGTGTTAGGAGTGCCACACACTGTGGTAGTAGGAATGCTGGATGAATGCTCTTTGAAAGCTTTTGCTCTGAATCTGTAACAAGGCACAGCAATGGCTCTTTTCCAGCAACTCCCTATCGTATTCCATCCTGACAGCCATTTTCCAGCTATATCTACAGCTAGGATCTAACATGAGGGAGCAAGAACAAAAAGGATACTAGAAGATTAATGATCTTTGGCACCATATCACCACAACCCCAGCGTCAGTCACCATAAACAGAAACATATGAACAAAATCAATATATCATGTTGGCCCAGTCACTGAATATGCTTTCTATAAACTTCAGAAGAATAGCATTAGGCTCACTTGGGCCTCTAAGAACCACCCTGAAAATCAACTACAGCATATTCAAGAATCTTCTCAGAGTGCCTCTTGTGATGAAGAACTTCCTCCCTGATGATCTGTTCCCACAAGGAGTAGTAAATGCTCTGCACTAGAACAAAGAACCATTGCAGATGTTTTCTAGTCCAGCTGACGTGTCTGAGGGATGCTTGCCCCATTTTCCATCCAGTCTGCCCTCACAGGGAAGCTGTGTGTGTGCAGTACCTGACAATGCTCTGTAGCTGGAGCTGCTCTGAGCAGCCAACAATCAACCTCACAGACATCTACACTGACCTCAACCTCTGCACTTCTGAGATGTCACAAAAGTAACCAAGATAAAGTCTGGGCACACACCAGGTGACTTTGAAATTTCAGCTAAAGCAAAAGCTTTTCTCCATGTTTCTGATCTCTTGGGTTCAGAGGTATGAATGGTGTCAGGATTGAAATCCATTTATCAACAGCTAACACTGTAATACTTGAAAACAATAATGGCTACATACAAATATACCTCTTTGCCATGTAGCTGCTCAAGCCCAAACTAAGAACTCTGTGCTAGTAAAAGGGATAAAATTGCACTGCTGGAATGAACACATTAGAAAATTCCAAAGTATGCCTTAGCAATTGCAGATTTATATTTTTCTTGCATCAAATGTCTTAGACCATAAAAAGCTTCTGACGTACAAGAAAAAAAAAAAAAAAAACCTAATTAAATTGTATGGGAAATCAGAACAATCAGTGGCCTAATTATTCCCAACTAACCCTGCCCAGGAACTCACACACAAGGTGAAAATACACAAACAAATCAGTGTTGTGGAGCTTATTCAACTTAAGACAGAGGTAAACAGTACAACAGAATTAGTAGCACACTCTTCCTGCTACAAGTTTTAAAAAAAATATAATTGCATGTGCTGGACATCCCCCAAACCCACTTCATCCTGTGATTCACCCTCTCTGTTATGCACCCAAACATACTTTTTCCCAAAGCTTCATGGTTGCTAGACCTGTCCTTTGATATTTCCTCCCTCACTGGGCTTGATCCTCTCTGCCCTTCAACCCCATTTAGCTCAAAACTGCAGTTACACAAACACATGGTTTGATTTCATCCAGACAGACAAAATTTTAGGTCTTTTATATCAGCACATTCTGGGCAGCTGGAACCTTATCAGATGCTAATTCTGTGCTGTTCAAGATGAACCAAACTGTAAAGTCTGTTCAAATGGAGGCAATACAGTCAAATAAAGTAAAACCAGCAAGGCCACACATTCAGCCTTGTAACAGATCAGCTTCTGAGCCGTGTCCTCTTTGTCCACATCTCACTGAAAATGAACTAGTGTACACCAAGGAGGGGAAGTGGGATTAGGTGGTGCTCTACTCTGCTTAGTCAGGAGTTTCTTATCTGTCTTGGAAGCAGGCAAGTAAAGCTCATGATGACAGAGAATAAAATCCATCTAATTATATATTGGCACCCTGCCTTATGCATGTCCCAGAAAGATTATAAATTAATCTTGTAATGGCATGCCAGGCTTCAACAAGAATTAATGGCCCAGAAAGAAGGGTGGTTTTTTTATGATGTAGTAAAGCTTACCCCAGGGGAAGTGTGCCCCTTTTTGCTGTGGGATGATAACTCAATTTTGTCTGCCTGTGCCATTAGTGCAGAAAGAACATAAAGCACCCTGTACTTTACAGGAAACCATTTTTGCTGGCAGTTGTTACCTGTTAGATAGAAAAATCCTATGTGATTTTCATTCATATAGAAACCAAAATACACAACTGGTGTGTGCATATAGTTATCTTGTTTTAGTTTCATGTGCCTGAGACTAGGCAAATTGGAATTAAGCTAGAGGAAATTTCCACAAAATGGTCTAATCAAGAATACCTGACAAGCACTTAGTTGGAAACTGCATATGCATATAGGAGACATGAAGCAGTAATTTCTCAGAAAACCAACAAGCAAACAAAAAAAACCAAAAGAAAAACCCAGAAAAATATCTAGTTATAAAATAATTTAGAAATATTTATAGAATTTCTTTCAATGCTACACACTGCTCACAATGCCAGTTCAGTAGGCAGACAATATGAAGGAAAACATAATTTGATTTTTTTTCTCTATCAGAGTTAATTATCAGACATTTTCAGTCTTTCTGCTGTGATTGGTCTAGAGTTTAAGGAATTCCAGCAGTGATAACATTTAATGCTTTTAAAAGTGGACTGGATTGCAGGCACTAGAGGTATATGTAGGGTTTACCAACACACCTGCTCAAGGAACAATAAAAGAACTCTGACATATTGTTTCCAGGCTTGGCTGCTCAGTGTGTTGTACCTTCTTTTAACCCCAGCAAGTCTCAGATTGCTGCCTGCTGGGCCCTTCCCAGCATGTCCTCTGAGCCACGCTGTGGAAGACACTTTGCTGGTGACAAACTGCTCCAATGAAGTTGTTTTTATTCTTCCTCTTGTTTATTGACAGGAAAATGAAGAGGGGGACCAATGACCTAACACCTTCATAGGACACCTTGCCTTCTTTCTATTTGAAAACAAAATTACCACAGACTATAATTGACACACACAGGACAAATGACAACTTTTTATAAGCGTTAAGGCACTGACCTTTTACCATTACTGTTACTTTTTAAAATTACCACAATGATATTTCAATAAAAGCAAGATCCTAGGGTCAAGACTCAAATTACAAGTAATGGCTCTGGTTTGCCATTCTCTAGAGAAGAGTGGATTGCCTCAAAGCAAAGGGAGGAAAGTATCTGACTAGAATGCTAAAGGAAGGTGCTGTGCTGCTAAGTAAGTCAGTGAAAACATTTTTTTATTTTTTTAAATCCTGGCAGCATTGCCTGTGCCAAGTCTTATCGAAAAGTCATAGACACAGAGTATTTGCAGGAACTACACAGTACTAGTTTCCTGGGATATAATCATAGTAGTTTTCCCTCCTTGTTATTGATGACTTTATCTCAAAATTTCCCCACACCTATAAAGTCTTCCAGTTTTCCAGGTATTTATGAGACTACTACCTGCCAACCCTGTACAATTAAGTAAAATCATAGCTGGAAAAATCATATGCACAGTTTAAAGAAGACAGTGTGAGCACCAAAATGAATACATCCATGATTAAATTAATGTAATCAAATCAGTACCAGGAATACTTTCTCTTTTCTTTCCATTATTAAATCTGTGCCTCCAAATTCATGCAAGTGAAATCTAAAAGCAGTAGATTTTTCCTGTAACAATGACAGATTTTTTTTTCCTGTATTTAAAATGGCTATAACTTAAAATGCTAGCTTTTTCCTTTATAAGAAAGGCTAATCCCACTTGTAAGGAACCATTCAGGAGTTTTTTGCTTAGGAGCAAGTAAAGTTTCTTGAATCTAACCTGTAAGCTGTCACATTTTCAAGTATTACTGAATTATTCTGAGTTATATGAAGGGAAGGAGGAGGACATACGGTCACTTTCAAATTTTTATGTATATAGTCACTCTAGCAAAGACATAGGCAAATCAGTTTTATATAAAGTCTGAAAATTGTTTTGAATACTCCTGCAACCATGTTTCACTATCTTTATGGTATAAATTAAAAAAAAAAAAAAAAAAAACAACCCAAACCTAATCTAATCAAATGTAATTATTATTTCATTTCTGAGTAAGACATCATATCTCATGGAAAAGTGTGGCTACTGCAATCAAAGTGTACCAAGCAGGTCACTGACTTGGCCTTTTCATCCTGTAAAGGAGGTGATGGAGATGGAAAAATGAGAAGCAGCTAAATAATTCTGAAGCATGGCAGCAAGACAGCGAACAGGGAACAATTTTTCAGTGTGCCTCATATGACAGGAACTAATAAACATCAAGCAGCTGGTACAAACAAGTAAAGGCAGATCTTTTCTCACACACAATATAAAACTGAAATTCATTGCCAGGGGATATTGTGGGTGGGAAGAAAAATCCATCAAGGGCTATTAAACACTAAGATATCACCTCTGGCACAGGAAATCTCTGAGCCATAGATCACTAGAACCTGAAAACTGTGAAGGAGGGAGACATAGCAAAATAAAACAGGGGTGTAGCTGATTATTCTTCCATAGCCATCTGCTACAGCCACTGCCAAAGAGCAGATGCTCCTTGACACAGGAGAGAGGTCCTTAATCTGAACAAGTGAAAATATCTTTATGTCATTATATATGAGGCAAATTGAAAACTGTGTTAGCTGTATCATCACACATTTCCCCTTTTTGCATATACACACACACACACACACACACACATATTCATGTGTACCTCTGTCTGTATATACACGTACACATTCCTGCAAAAGTGACAGCTGTGGTTTTCTGTGGTCCCAGGTACCTGTTCAGCAGCCAGTAATGACACAAAGTACTGTCTTGGGAAAGCCTTAGCAGTCCCTTGGTACAGGGACTGTGCCACTGAGACTCGTGTTACAGACTCACGCTCCAGAGACCCCTGAGCTTGCAGAAACTGCAACTTCCATAATGCTTTTTGACAGTTTATTTTTATGTAATGCACTGGATTAAAAGAAAATAAAAACAACACACCAGAAACAAAAACCTAAAAGGAACCAGCTCGAATTCCAGCGTGCAGCTCCATAATCAGGCCCACATGTCCCTTTTTCAGGGCTGGAACCTCTTTCTCTTCCACACAGACATCTGCCACTAACCAGCTCCTCAAGGGATAATCTGGAGCATCCTTGTCATTACTGCTCCAGCTTTCTCAGGTCTCCTCATCCCTGCCTCTTCAACCAGGGAGCCTCAATCTCTCTGGCTCTAAGCCTTGTTCAATCACCTTGTTCCAAGAAGTGTGCCTTTTCCAGTCCCTCTCCTTTGCTAAATGTTTTCTGGTCTGAACATCATCTGACAGACTTCAGACTTCCAGTTATAGACATCTTTCCTCAAACTCCCAAACCCATCATTTTTTTTCCAAAACATGCCTCAGCTGTGAACTTACTTGCCCTTTCTCCTCAATTCCTAGCCTGTCCCAGTCAGTTTTGTGCTCCATTTCTTTTTAATCAGGCTTTTGCCTAATCCCATCAGTTTTATTTCTTTCTTGTGTCTTCTTTACACAATATTTTTTCCCCATCTTGCATTTAAATCAGGTAATGTCCTTCTGCAGATTTACTCAGTGCCTATGCAGCAATAATTTCCTTTCCCTTGCTGAAGGAACCAGCAAGCTTTTCCCCAAAACAGATTTCTGCTAAAGAGGAAATACTTGTTAAAAACAAATAATAACATTATTATACAGCAGTTTTAAGACCTAACAATAAATATCTGGGTAGGGTATAGCTTTTTGTTTCTTTTGTTGATGGGTTTTGGTCTGAGACTGTTCTTGTTTTGCTTGGGTCACCAAAAGTGTGTCATCTTGGGCCACTGCTCACAAGGCTTATGCTTCTTGTCTTGTAAAATTTCCTGAGTTCTCCTTTCTGGCAGATATCCTGTGATAACAGTCACAGCTCTGTCAAGGTACTTGGAAATCACAGGTATCTTTGCCAAGTTTGAAATCATTTACCCCCAGGAATCCCACCATGAGCTTCTGGCTCAAGTTCCAGCTTCTGCCCATCCAACTGCACCTGCAGCTCCTCTTCATCCTTCCCTTGAAGAAGTCAGCCTTTCAATCTTTGTCATGACAGTAGCAGCAGCAATGCTCTGAGCATAAGAGGCAGACACCCAGCAAGAAAGCCCACTGCAAATCTGGGCTCACCCTCTCAAGCCCAGGCTGTTAGGCTGTGAGACCTGCTTGCTGCCCCAAAGGGCAAGAGATGGTGGCCACATAAATGTAGGGATTTTAGAGTGCTTGTAAGGTGAAAAGAAGGTGAGAAAAATATTTTGATTTAATTAAATGTGTTTTATCCAAGCATATTCCCAAGAGCAGCTGAAATATTTCAATGGTATGTTCTATAATGCACACACAGCACCTGTCTGTCACTGACATCTAGTCTAGCAAAATTTTCCTATCAGCAAAGTTTTATCTGATGGGCATATGATGACTCTAGTGGCTGCATCAATAGTAAAATTAACTTCCAAATTTTCCTTTTCTTAACTACACAGCACAAAATTGCAATGAAAAGGACATTAATAGACATCTAAGAGCTCTGCACAAATAATTAAATATTTTTAAATCATCTGATTAGTCAAAGGTAAAATGATAATAACAAAGAGGAACATTTTCTGCATTGTTCTGCAGGCTGTACATGCATTAGGCCTTCTTCATCATGAGTTATTAGGTTCAGTGTTATAAATATTTATGTTTCCCTCACCAGCTGCACCCTTAGAAGAGACCAGGCTCTCCTGCTTTCTCTTCAGGTCTCCCCCATGCATGCAAAGGGATGAGTAAAGCCATGGGAAGGAAGAAAAGATACTCAAAGAGGTGTGGGATGCAACTGGGGAGCTTCCCACAGCAGAAAGATGCACTATAACTCCAGAATGGACTTTTCAGCTAAGAGAGCATCTGAACTTGGCTCTGCTGAGAGGAGTGACACACACCACAGACTGCCAAAACTCCCACAGAAAACTCTCACTCCACCATAGAGACAGTTTGCTGTCCAAACATTTTTCAGCTGAGGAAGAAAAAGGTTTACTGCTTTTCTCCTGTTGTTTTTTTTTTTTTTTTTAGGGGAAGTGGGATGTTTAATGAAAGTGACCAATGTTACATAACTAATATCTGCCTCACCATGTCTTAAATCTAATGAAAACTAAATCAACTTTTAATCTTTGCACTATCTTACAGTTCAGATTTGCTAAAGGTCATGAACTATGCACAGCTAAAAAGCTTTGCAGCAAGTGAAACTATCCTCACAAATATTTCACAATAAGATGGAGGATTTTCTTCTTCCTTTTTTTTTTCATCTTACTCCAGGGTACTAGAAAATATTAAACTTTTAAGAGAAACATAAAAGGTGCAGCCAGGACATTATGTTCACTTGCTGTTTAATCTTTCTGCTGTAATGCTAGTGTGATAATTTATATAAATTAATTTCAGAATTCTGTCTGCAATTCTGTATGTATTTAGCAGATTAATCTAGTCCATAGGAAAAAATAGTGCAGTATTTGATAATCTCTAAGGCAAAGAACCATTTTATCATCAGCATTTTTTCAATATTTCTATCGTTGGCCTAGGAAGAAAGTTAAAAACACTGCGAAAAAGTAAGGTTCTACTTAGAGAAAATGAATTCTGCATTAAAAAAAACTGAACAAGTAAAATTTATTTATTAATACAATGACAGAAACACGGAATTACCATTTCCAACCTGAAAATATGGAGTTCCAGCCCGGTATGGAGACATATAAATGCAGTAGTTTGAGAATGTTTTCAGCCTCAGTCCCACATCATCCTTCTCAAGATAAGCCTTTGCTTGCAAAGAAGACCTATAAAAATTGCACCCACAACATTTTATAGGATTAACAAATTGCCTAAATGAATTATCTTTAACAGATTCCAGTTACTAGACAATATTAAGAGGACATAACAGAGAATACATAATAAAAAATGAAGATTGAATATATGCCTTTACTCTTTTTTTACTTTTGCATTGCATTCCTATCTTTAATTATGACATACAATGATATATCTGTTGCACCCTCTTGCAATTAGCTGCACATGGGTAATCTATTTTAGCATGTGTATTGCTTTGTATATACCACGCTAGACCACAAAAGTTATTTATATGATATGCAAATATAAATTGTATTTACACAATATGCTACAAATTAAGGACAACAATGACAAAAATAGTAAGTATCTACTAGCATATTAGACAAACCAAATAGTCAGCCAAGAGTTGCCTAGATGGAAAGTTATATGTTTTTACTTAAGGTTTGCATTTAATTTAAACTGATTTAAAAAAATATGCAAAAGCTCATTTCAGTTTGTTTTGTATCATTTAGAATAAACTTAAAGAGAATTTGATCTTAAGGTAAAGAGAGTTTAGCTCTTACTTTGTTCTCTACTTTATTTCAGACAGTGAGTTCTGTATATGAACTTTATAGACACAGGCTTCGTTATTTGAAATAACCATAAAAAGTCATTCCTATACAGTGTGCTATATATTCATGAATAAAGTCAGAAAAAACCCCAGGCTTTTGACAATTACTGTTCAGTAAACACAGTAAAAAGTACAAAAAGGTGCACAAGCAGCAGAGATATTAAGGAATTAATTTGATTTTAAAATTACAGCACAGTTTACAATTCAAACTATTTTTGTAACAGGGGTACAAGTTCAAATAACTTCTTTCATTTATTCTTCTGAAATACGTGTTGTCTAAAGAGCACCAGATGACTATATAATATGCACTATATAATCCACTGCATCATTTTCAGCTACCTCAGATTTAAGTGTATTGAAACAACAAATTTTGAAATAAACTCTTCTACAATGTGCTCAACTAACAAAAAAATGAGTTTAAATAAATTATGAACAATTATTTACCACTTTCAATATTTGCAGCTATTTACATTTTAAAACTAATAAACACACACAAAAACCATTTACACATAGAGCATGACAGAAATATTCAAAAGGATGCTCTACAAACTTCTATCTACATACAAAAAAGGGGAGAAATGCTGTGCAAAGTTAAAATCTTCAACTGGTTTTTCGGTTTTGGGGTTTTTTTTAAATTAAGATGTTAACTTAGTTAATTCTCAGCTTCTTTGTTTTGCTTGATAAACTAGATACAGGCCTCACTTAATTTGATAACTTTGCAAACCCCAACTTCCATGTGAGAAGAGCCTTTCTCAGTGAAGTAGAAAAAGTATAACACAATGAGGCTGATATAGAAACTCTTGCAAATTTTCTGGCTTATCCCTTTGTTAAGCATGCAAATATGCTGCTTAAAGCCTTCCCCTTCCAGCCTTGATTCTCCTAGGAAAACAGGTAAACTCAAGTATGTGTCTAGCAAATCAGATGATAGATTTCCTAAGGGCCATTCTCTCTCACCTGCCAAGTGCTGTGAAGCATTTTCTTAGAGAGAAACTTCTATGGATCAAGTAAAAAGGAAAAAAAAAATTATTCCCAGAATAAATTGATTTGCCTATTAATGTTCCCAGCTTCTCAAGACATTCTCTCATACAGTTGGAGAGCTTTGCAATGCTGGCTTTGTGGCACCTGACTAAAAAACAAAGATAATCTGATGCCATATATCTGGAAAGCAAAGCTTTACTCCAGGTTCACTGCTGGGGAGCCCTTGGTCTCACTTGGTCTCAAAAGGCACACTCCTGTGAGAATCAAGGGAACGCTCAGATATTTAACACTTCTTTCCAGCTTCAGCTCTGTGGTGTCAGACTGGGCTGAGGTTGGTGAGTTCTCATTCAGACTCGGATCTGAATGCAGAAAAGGTGCAGCATTAATAGCACTGAATACTCGAGTTTCCCACTGCTGATTTCTGAGATGCAAAGTGGATATCTAAATAAGGATCTAGTTATAAATCTCAGGTTGTATCTACAAAGCAGCCAAATAAAGGCATCTAAATTGCAATGCAGGGGCAATAATCTCAGTTTTAAAACTTGAGACGATATTTAAAGAAGTGATAAAAACCTGTGGTTATCTGAATTATTCAGTTTTTTTTTTCTTGTCAGACCTCAAAACTGGAATGGGATTATCAAAGGAAATATAACTGAAATCACCAGCAACATTCTTTCCTCATATTTGAGATAAACCAAACACGTGCTGTACAAGCTAGGGCCTGATGCTGCCTAATGGACACAGTATTGCACTGAAACAATTTTTCTTAGTGGTTATAAAAATGTCCTACTGCACAGATGGCAAGTCTGGTGCCCTGGTAAGATCCAAATTTGGAAAATTGCAGTATTCTGTTTTCCTGAAACTTTGTTTCCTGCACAGTTTATTTACTATCCTATGATGCTATATGGTGTCACTCCATGTCCTTTAACATTTTTAGCAGTACCTTCACTTTAATAATGCACAGATTACTTCCAAAAATATTTATAGATCTTAATGTTATATCAATATATCTTTTTATGAACTCCTGTATCCAGAGTCACCTGTCCACAATACCAAAATCTCAAACAAAAAAAATCCAGACATGAATGTTTCCTCCCTTGGGAGGGGTTTGGGGCTGCAGTAGTTCTTCTCCTGAAAGTCCCTCTCCCAAGCCCTGGGAAATTGCTCATCAAAATCCAGGCAAGGCTGGAACTAGAATTCTCCAAGTACCTCGTGATCCTAGCAGGTGATAATCATTATATACAGGGTAATCTGTACCATGGGATGCAGGATTTGGTATAAACCAGAAGTTACAGGCTCCATGTTCTTAACTTTTACTTTTGACAGTAGTGGCATGAGTGCAGACATTTTCTGTTGCAGAGTAAACAAATTTTATCAGTACTGTTTCAAAGGACACAGTCTTAAAAATATTTCATGGCACAGGCAGTCAACCAGCCTGTGCTGCTGGTTTCAGTGTGACTGCCACCCACAGAGATCCACTACTGGGAGAGGAAGAATAAACAAGAAAGTTGCACAGCCAAGCTGCTTCTGCCAGAGTCAAAGCCAGCCACTCACTTTGATAAGCATTCAGTCAGGACTTTAGTGTTTGCATTATATTTCCTTCTGCTGCACTGTTGAGGGATAATTGTGTTTGTATTTGTCCTAATGATGTGATTATGCATTGTGTTTGCCCTTTCCATGTGATGTCAAAGGAACTAATGGCATCACCTCAGGATTAAACAAAGCAGTAAGCAAATCTCAAACCAAGGTAGCTACTTCTCTGGGAATAAATATATCCAAAAGAGATGGGGAGAAAAACTCAAAAGGCTTGGCACTCTGCTTTACCTAGTGAAAATAACTGAATTTTATGCATGTAGGTTTTTGAGGGTGGAGGGGTTCCAATCTTATGTAAATACTTAAAAACTAGTTTATGTATTTATGTAGATAATAAAATAGTCATGTTTTGATGTACTGAACATCTGTAATTTTAATAAAATAATCCATTATCTCTTGACATATTTGCAAATTCTGAAAGTTTATTATGGATCTTTATTTGAAAAAGCACTTCTTAAAGAGCAACAGTCTTCCTTAGCTTGGGAAAGCTAAATTCAAATCTAAATATGCACAAAGTTGACTAAGTAACATAGACCAGACTCTCGTCTTTCTTTCCCATAGCAAACGAACTAGACTCTGTATTTTATAATAAAGGATAACAGGAGGGCCTATTAAAAGGATTTTCATTGCCTTGCCTTCACATCAAGGCAGTACAGCATAAATGAACAGCTTCACAATTGAAGGGCTTGGGTTTTTTTAAATTAGTGGCTATTCTATTTTTTTATTTTTTCAAGTGAACGGAAATTGACCTTCATTGTCTCTTTAGTCATTCCAGCTCAGAATCAAAGAGCAAGTTAATTATAACCATTTAAAACTTAACAGTTGAAGCCTTTTGATGTAATATCGCATTCATTTCTAATTAACTGTACATATGTCTTGCTGAGTTATCCAATAACTCTTGAGATCTGTCAGCATAAAACCTTAATAAAAGCACGAACACTTCAGGATGAAGATCAGACAATCCTTATATAAGAAGAAACAGAAGGTGACAGGAACAAGAGTGCCTATAGGAAGAAATCTCTGCCTTATTTCTTTTCCCTAATGTTCTTTAAAACATGGCTGCTGCTGCTGCTGCATAGCATCTCACTGTCCTGAGAGTCTGGGTTGTCACTTTTATTTTTAAAAGAAAAATCAAAATACATGCTTAATAAAAAAAAAAAAAAAAAGAATAAATATTTTCTTTCTGTGGCTATTTATGGCAGGTGTTCTAGACCTGGCCCTTCAAAAGCGATGAAAACCCTCCCAGAAGTTCAGGAGAGGATACTAAATGCAAGAAGGTGCTGTCACTCCCCCAGTGAAACTCCTCTCCAGTGACCAGATTTACTGGGTGTGGTGTTTGAGTTGGGTTGTGGGCTTGGCAATCAAGATCCAGCAATGTGCTGGGTCTGTTTGGGATCTGAAAATGAAACTACTAATTCATAAATTAATTCATCATCATAATTATCCTTAACACCTTCCTCTCAAAAATAAGTCATCTTGAAAAAAAGACTTCACACCACAGTCCCAAATATGACTTTTGTTCCATATGATATTTAAATTGGCAATGATCTAAAGAGGGCTCAGGAAAAGATCCAAAGCCAAGGTGTGCCTGCCTTATTCCAAGCTGCATCTATCACCCAAGGGATAGATTTGTCTGGGCAGTTTTTAACTTGGTTTGGGAAGGATAGGAACACGTTGATTGTCCACTCTGCTTCTTCCCTTCAGCTTCTATCCCTGTATGAGGTAACTGATGACAAAACTGAACCAAGCACTGTCCCCAGAGCTCTGTTCACCCCACTGAGCCCTACTGCCCACAGCCAAGAAATATAAAACAGAGTAATCTCTTTGCTCTGAGTAGTGACTCAGGGGGTGGTGGTTGTCTTTGCCTACAGCAGCAACCATATGCCAGGGTAAGAGTCATGTGGAGGAATACAGAGACCAGAACCAAATGGCTGGAAACCCTTTGGAAAGAGCAGAGGAAGTTCTATGAGAGGATACTGGAAAGACCAAAGCATCAGGATCAGAGCAAGAAGAAGCTGTGATGGTTTTTCTTAATTATAAATTGAATGCTGTTTGGAGGTTACTCTGGGAGAAAGGTGCATAACACAGCTCTGAGGAAGGTCCAGGGCAACTGAACAAACATTGTAAATCCACATTATTCTGAGGGATGCAATTTATTACAGGTTACTGCTACCATGGGAAGGATAAAAATCACTACGTACTGGATAATTAGAGCAGTCAGGAAAAGAAGCAAGGAGCAATAGTAGGCACCATTGGAGGAGGTCCATATATTGCATTTCCATGGATGAAAGAGTGACACATCATAAGTCAAGCTACTGTAAATTCTGCTCTGCTCATTTCCACTGAAATCAATGAGCAGACAAGAGTGAAGAAATGCCAATCATACTCAAAGTATGTGTTCCATAATTGTCCCAAAAGGAGTTTTACTTTATTTTATTTATTGATAATCCATTGTACTTTTTAGATAGGTGCATTATTTAGTTTTCAATTAACTGGGTTTTTTTGTCCCACTGAAAATTGGTAAGCAGAAAGGTTATTGCTGCCAAGGTCTGGGAAGAATCAGACAGAAGGACTTCTGTTGCATAATTCTGTATCCAGTTAGACTTAAAATAAAAGCATATAATTGACCACAAAAATTAGTTTTGTCCTCATAAAATCTTTCCAAAAAATACTGAGAGGAAATTATGTCACTGAGAATATTTTGTATTCAAATGTTTTTGTTTAGCTTCTAGTCATAGCCAACTAGCTGTCATGAAAACACTTTCATATTTATTATGTTTCTCAGCATGAATGATCCCAAAATGTTTTGGGTTTGGTTTCTTTTGATTTCTTTTGGTTTATTTGCTTTGTCAAATGAAAAAAAAAATAAAAATCACCACTGAAATGTAGTTCTTATGGCCTGGAAGAAGGCAGGCAACTAAACAAAAGGGATATAGAAAGGTCATATAACTATAAAATGAACTAAACTATGGCCAGTGCTTTAAAACAAAACTATGCAGCATAAAAGTGTGACCAGAACGAATTTAATATCCATGTTTCTATTTTAAAGGTCTACACTGAAACTAAACTTTATAATAGAAATTCACTTAAGAAACTAGATGCTGCTGATCAATATGGTTCTGGGATATAGGAGACCTAATTTATCAGCCTTTATGTTCTCATTGCTATTGCCCTAACCACATGTAAGTTGAACTTGGGATAAATTCAAATGCAATTCTCCAATTTGAGCTACCTGTAGTGCAAGAGATTAGTATAATTAATTTATCAGCATGCTGGCCATTTCCTCAGTGTAGCTATACCCAGTGTCTGGTAAATGGATAGTATAATTTACCTTTCATGGAAATTAATAGTGGAATCTTCAAGAAATTTAGGCTTTTCCCCCTTTTTTAGCTCTGAAAACAGCAGCCAAAATACAATTTAATTATGTATGACCTATAGCTGTTCAAAGACTTCTATGTTCATTTTTTTCTTGCTACGAATCTCCACTGGAAATTGTCCTCCCAACAGGAGCAGAAAAGCAGTCTGGATACTATTTACTATATATATATATATATTATTTACAATATCCAGGTTTAGTCCAGTTTACTTAATGGATTGAGTGTAGATACACAAATGACTTTTGAAGTGTGATGGCCAGTTTCCCAAGTAACTAACAGTTTTTTGTAATAAATCTTTCCTACATGAAGTGCCATTCAGGGATTCACTGCTGATGACAAGCAGAGGTCAGCAGTTTGCATGATCATAAAATCATCATAGATCATAGATCATCACTATGGTTGAAGAAACTTTCTGCACAAGTTCTAGACAAAAATGCAACAGCTGCTCTTTACGAAAACCTTGAAGACTGTGATGACAGGACTGAAAATCCAGAAAAGAAACTTGCATTGGAAAGGAGTTATCTAGAGAGTCACTTATACTTCACGAATATGAAAATCTCATTTTGGAGGGGAAGGGGGGGGGGGGGGGGAGGGGGCAGGAGAAGGGAAAAAAAGAAAAAAACCTATGGGATGCACATTTAACTCCTCATTTTTTCAAGTCAATAAAAGACAAAGCCGGGAAAGAAAGTCTGGGAACCAAACATCTGCTATCACCATGTCATTCTTTCAGAAATTCAGTCTGAAGCAGTTTGGGTTTTGGTCTGTGTTACTTGTCCTAGCCAGTTATTCCAGAGCATTCAGACTCTGAGACCACATTCTCCATTCCGGGGTGAGTCTATCTGTGCTTCTCCACAGACTTCAGTGTTCATCTTACACAGTTTTTCCCCTTTTTCATATTTAACAGTCTGTTGTCTTTCAGATAACATAACCCTCCCCTCTCCCCATTTTTCTCCCTGAATACAGTGATAATCTCTTTTTGGGTATTGAGCTACTTCTTCTCCCAGTTTTGACCAGTGCAGTCACAGCTGCATCTTCACATCCCTGAGGAGATGACAATCACAACACTTTAGAAATGAGAAGAAGCAGAAGTCTTTGGTCTCCCAAAAACTCCATGTCGAGTTTTTCAGAGCAACCCAAACAGGTATGATGACATGAAATGGATGCTGTGACCTTCCAGGAGTCTGTTAGCCTGGGTGTTGAAAAAGGGTGTTTTAAATATGTCTTTTTAATCTGTGTTTCCCAATACAGAAATCTGTATCCAAATACTTAGATTAATTTGTAAATTATTTTCTTGCCTGTATTTTGACCAACAGTATTCTCTTATTCTGCCCCTGTCCTGCTGCCAGCAGCAAATTGTTGTGAGATCCTTGGCCAAGTGCTGAGGCCAGCCCTACACATATAAACAGGGTGCACTTCTGAGGTAAAACAAATTTCTCCAGTCATCTTTCAGGAACTCCTCTTGAAAACTTAACATTTCAGGTTTACCTTCTTATTTGTGTTTGCCTGTAAGGAGCCTGAAGGAAAGAGTTTCTGCCTTCTACAAAAGTAAAGGAGAGGATTTCCAGGAATCAGGATTTATTGAATACTGTCTGTTTTGGGCACTAAACATTGCCCAGCTAGCAAGGGAGTCTCCTTGTACAGATAACAGAAAGAAAGAAAAGGCCTGAAAACCAAAGTATGTAAAGGTAGTATTATTTACTCCACCTGTAAGCAGAAAGTTCAATAACATTCTTCAGACCAACTCCAAATGAAGTGCGCATCATCAGATCCAAGACACCACAGATCCACAGGTCTGGTGGATAAGATGAGAAATGACAAAGCCTGCAATTCCCAGTACAAGAAAGAGGAAGAAAAGGGGATGAGGAGAATAGCCTTGAAGTAATGATCACATAAGCTAGATGTTTTCAAATCTGCTTGACCTTACAGAGCTGCTTCTAAGATGCCACCTTATCAGCAGTTATTCCTGAGAACTCCTGGAGGAATGAAAAACAGTGCCACTCTTTAAAAGGAGATAAAAGTTTGAGTCAACAGAACTCCAGTTCTATTTCAGATAGAAAAATAGCAAAAAAATAAAAAAAAAATAATAAAAAAAAATTACTACCTAGAAGAAAAAGAGGAGACTGGAAATTCTTCAAGAATGCTTTGTTTTAAGCCATTCTATCTTTCTTCTAGGGCAATGCAATAACTGACTTTAGCAAAGTACCTATTTCCTAATTGTTCCTACCAAACAAATTCTAAAGTTTTGTAAGGGTCTTCCCTGGATGCAATATGTTCAGTGTTCATTTTAGCCACCTCAGGGATACAATACAGAGTACACTTAACACAAACACTGGCAACACTAAACTGGAAGGGATTGAAATCACGTTGGATCAAAAATTATTTTGTTCAGGAAAAGTAAAATGTTATTCAGGTATGAAAAATTTTGTAAAATAATTTATTTAAACATAATTATAAGCTGCTGAAAACATCACAGTTCTGCTGAAACTGATTGGAAAGTTTTAAAGGATCACAAGTTAAACACAGGTTAATAACTTCATGCTGTTGGTATAATAAATTTTAAAAAAGAATAAACAGCACACTAGATTTCTAAATAGGATTACAGACTACAAAATCAACCAAGGGATCCTTTTGTTCCATCCAACATCAAGAGCTTTACTATAAAATGTATCTGTTGACCAAAACTCAAGGAAAATTCTTCAGAACAACCAGACAAGTGTAGAGCAGAGCAGTAAGAACATTAAGAACTAGAAAACACCCTTAGTTAGGGAAGATAAACAAAATTACAAAAGAAGGTAAGATTAAGATATAGTAAATCTTTCAAAAGCAAAATGAACAGAAAAGGATTAGGTAATTCTCTTATGTCATTTTAGATGCCCTAATATATCCCACTTGGCCTCAGCTGTCTGTCTGAGGCAGCATCCTGTAGGATGTTTTCCACATGGGCCAAGCCTTCAGAGATGCCACAGAGCACTTGAAATGTCATTGGGCACCTCTGACAGCAATCTCTTCTTCTGAGGGAAGTTGACTGCCATAGAGATTATGCTGTGGGCAACAGACCTCAAGGCTAAGTAAATACTGGGAAGTGTGACCTCTACCTGTACCCCATTACTTCTAAAAGTCTTATGTCTGAAATAAATCAGATGAATTGCACTCTCAGTATTTACTCAGCTCCATTTACTCCACCCACAAGGGGTGAGCAACTAAGGCAGGTGTAGATATGTGTACTGCAAAAATATGTCCCCCATAGTACAAATATTAACTCCTGGGTCATCCAATATTTTCACTCCATCACAAGTAATGGTTTTGATGCAAGAAATGCAGACTGAAGTACTATGAGCTATGCTAAAAAGGTCAGAGAGTAAATCCTTGATTATTCTTTTAACCTATTCTGTATGAGAAACCTCTACTCTTCTGCACAGTGTTCCACTAAACTTCCTGAACTCTGGTCAGAATCGCCATTACACACTACAGGAGTCATAAATCACAAAAACAGCATGACTGCTCTGAAGGTAATATCATTTCTCAAAACAAAAGGAAAGGAAATTTTAGCTGTTATGCATTCAACAGAGAAGTCAGTAAGTGCATTGTAATATGGTTGTGCTTGGCATTTTATCTCTATATTGTTTTTTAAGCTTCATTGTCAGATGCCATTAAGAAGATCAAATGAAGACCATATTTTGGCCTCGCATTCGTAAAAGATGAAATGTTTTCTATTTCTGAAAACAGACAAACTCATTCACAGTAATTGGCCATCCACCTAGCAAGAGATAACCCAAAGCATCCAAACTGGTATCTTTTAGTTTCATCTGTGTTTTGAAGGAGGAAAGAAAATGTCAAAAGGAAAATAAACCATTGCTTCTCTGCAGAAATTCATTTTCAGTTTTCCTATCCTGCCTATTTACTCTGTGTCAAATAGTACATAAATGAAAGAATGGTAAGACCACTGGTGTGCCTTTTTTATCATCATCTGGCAATTCAATAAAATAGTACACCTGGCAATAGAAAACTTCTACTGGCAGCAACTTCTTCAAATAAGTTCTCAAAGTAGTCTATGCAATAAACAAATTTCCTATTACTTTGATTTACTTAAGCAGGAGTGTGGTAATATTTCCCAGAAAATTCTGCACTCCTTTGGTAGTATGGTAAAGCATGTCTAGGATGAAATGCACAACAGATTTGTCCTGGGTATATGGGTGTAAGCCATCAGCTCACTTGGCTCTTTGATTCCTTGCAAAGTCTTTGATAGACTCTCTTATAAACTGCTGTTGAGTTTCACCTTCAGTTTCTAGCATGCTAAATGGTGAAGTTTACAGTATTTTTTATTATCTTTGTGGCATGAATACAAGCAAAGGATACAATCAAAGAAATTAAGTGAAACTGAACAGATTAGGCTTGAAAATTAGGCTTAACAGATATGAAGGAAAAAGATCTTTTAGACTTTTGGATCCCAACCTGTATTTTGCTTCAGCACCATCCTATAGGCAGTGTGATATTCTGGGATAACTTTCGTCTAACACAGAAAGCAACAGAAAAGTTTACAGCAGTGTTTACAAAGCTCACATTGTACGTAGTCAAAATTAATGAACAAATAACTGTGCATGATACTTTCTGTTCTTCATTTACCTCTTGGATATCTACACATCTGAGCACAACCACAAACTATATACGTTTTTTTGCAATATTCTTGTTGCACAAGCTCAGCATACAACTTTATAATAACCAATGATAACTGAAACAAAATTGATTTCACTCACATAGATTCCCTCACACCCCCATTCTCATACTCAAACAGTCTGGCTAAAGACACTTCGTGACAAAACAAGTGACACTGGCTATTTGTGATATCACCTGTCCTAGACTGGAAAGTATGTGCTGGTTCCCTGATTTGCCTTTTGTGCCTGTTAGAGCTTGACAGGATTGCTGGTATTTTGCCTTTTCCACCAATTAGCACTCCTGCAAATCATCAGGTAGCAGTGATGACTTTCTCATTGTTTTTTGGATTCCTTTTCCACATGTATCCTGTCCTTCATCTTAGACCAGCCTTCATTTTTCTTCTTACCATGTCTTGAGAATATGGAAGCAAATGTATTTACAGCAGCTAATCTGGATGCCATCAACATGTGCCATTCTCTTATTCCTTCTTCTTGTTTTTTGGGGGTTTTTTAAATTAATTTTGCTTGTACTTTTATATATAGACACTCACATTCATGTCAGTCTTAACATTTTTATTGTGAATCTCTACATTCTTAATGCTGAAACCCAGTAGGGAATGGTAAGCATCAGTTAACTTATTAGCCTCTTCCCTGTTTATTCATGAAAACAGGAGACCAAAATATTTTCCTTACCTGAATGCATAATACAAAAGCAAAGCACAGCATAAAAACAAATACACTAAAGACCTGAATCAAAATGAGAGTTGAAATGTAGTTCCATTTCATATATGGAAATTCTTTTGGCAATAAGATGAAAACATAGAAACAATAATTTTGAAATTTTCAGGACAATCACTAGTTGAAGAACAATTAAAAATCTAGGATAAAGGAAAGCACTTCAAGAAATATGTTTTCATAAAAGGCAATTGCCACTCAATCAGCATGACCTTAACAAACCCATATTTAATACGATCCCCATCACTTGCCTGATATACCAAAACATCATAAGGCAGGCATGCACTTCCAATGGATTCAGGATACTTTGTCTAATTTTAGTACTTTTTACACTGCCACAAGAAACATAATGAGCAGAGTCTTGAAAGATGTTTTTTCTCCCTGTGGCTGGCAATTCACTGCAACTCACAACTGCTCAAGGGCATTATGATATGAGTGCCACTACTCCTGCACAGAGAACAATAGCCATTTTCAAAGGCAACAAAAGAATGATGGACAAATGGCTTTGTATGAACTAACAAATCTTAAAAGGCTTTTGCCCTGTCCTCCACTTGCCCTTTTGGAAAGGAGCTTTTGTGTTATCCTTATAGCTTAGTTACAGTGCATACACCATTTCAGTGTCTAGAAACCTTCAGAGATATTCACATCCTGTATTTTAAGAGAAAAAATTGAGTTTTTCAGAGCACAGCTATTTTTCAAGCAGTGTCATATTTGAGATAATAATGCCATCTACTTTATAAAGCTGAAGGTTTCAAAACAGCTCACAGTATCACTGCTCCTTCTTTCTACTAAAATGCTGCAACAGGACTAGACAAAGTGCTATATATTAGAGCAGTGTAGGGAGAAAACATGGCAATTCTGGGAAAGTAATGGAAAAGGTCTGGTGGGTTAGGGTGTTTGAATCCCAGCACAGAGAAGAAGGGAGAGGGTTATGATGGACAGAAGTCTGTCTCCTCTTGAGATGAAGGACAAAAATGAAGCCCCAGCAAGCCCAGTACCACTGCAAACAGCTGTATCCACCATAGTCTGAAGTCCTAGGAAAACAAGACCTGGCTGCCAAACAGCCTCAAAGATCCCACACCCAGGGACATGGTGTAGCTCACAATATTTGGTGCAGCTCTATACTTACCTTGTTCATTAATATAGAAAATTCAGGTACTCACCATCATTTCTGTACTAAGAATGCACTGATAGCAGGCATACAAGTTACCCTTTGTAGAATATTATGAGCAAAAAAAGTCTAGAAAAAATGCAAACATTAAGAAACTCTCTCATTTAGTAAAAATAAAAAAAAAAAATGAGGAATAAAAGGTTAGAATCACAATTTAAGTTGGTTTTTTTTTTAAGTTTTCTAAGACACCTTATCTAACATTTATCCAAATACTAAAATCTGAAATAGGAACAGGTACGAGGTCTTCAAAGGCACATTCTTTGTATCCTTTTATTCCTCACATAGATGGGTATCTCTAGTTACTTGAAATGACAGCTGGCATTCATGTGGAAGAAAGGAGTTTCTTTTTTCACTATTACCTCATTGTATATACAAAAACGTCCTTCTGAGAGATTATGTGATTTGACATGAAGTGAGGCTATGGTAAAAAGATTCTTTAAAGGTTTCCTTCAGCTTGGGTGATTCCTGTCAACTTACAAGACTGCCACAGAGCAAAATGTTTTGTGAATAATTAGCAGGTTAATTACCCATAAGGAGTGAGTAATTTGTATTACCTATGTGGTTAGCTCACCACACTCAGGCCCATGCTGATTGCACATGTCTGTGTTGCATTACAAATTAAAGGATCAACCCTGCAAGGCACTGTCTGTCCTTGAGTCCTATTGCTGTTCCAACAGTGCACAACACCTAATCCAAAAGAGATTCCTAAGGGATGACAAATGTGTGGTGGAATGGATAAGATGCCCTAGGACAATGTACTTTTGAAAATAATAGAGTTGAGAAAAGCAAAGGAAGAGGCAAGTTTAAGTGTACGTGCCCCACCACAGCAAAACTAAATACTTGTTCTTCTGGTTATAATAATTTTCCTTTATTGTCTATTCAGTACCCACAAAATCACAGGAATCATCTGCTGTAGGAAATGAGACAAACATTACTGCTGGAGTGGCCTCAGCTGCTGACCATATGCATGCCAACATCCCTCGCCTGTACCCACCCCATCCTGTGGCTTCAGGAAAATGAGAAATTTCTCATTTTGCCCAGAAACACATTCAGAGTTTCTCTGAACTTTCAGTAATTGATGTCTGTTGTTTTACACACGCAATTTGTAGGTCAACAGAGGTGGTTACCCATGGTTAAATAAACCTTATTGATTAAATTTTGAGAAATTTGTGGAATTTTACTATATTGACCACAGTGAAACCAAAACTTCCCCTGACAACACTGCACTGCCAAGTAGCCTGGTGAATCCATAAGGTCATTTTGTGGCCTGACCTGAAACAGATGTGTGCCAGGAAGGGAGTGGGTTCCCAGCCTGTTCATGCTGCACTCCACCAGGCACAGCACTTCCTGGCTGCCACTGGATCAGGGTGAGTTTAAGGCATATTGCTACCACCCAGCTTCTCCTCTCTCACCAGGCTGTGCAGCCCCCCTGCTATCTCACAAATGAGACACTGCTTTGAATATATTTCTTTTTAATTTAATAAAGTATTGAGGTGAGCTACAGGACAACCTGTCTCTGAACTCTGTCTCAACTGGAAACTGTAACGCTAAAAAAGAAAATTATCAGTCAACAACAGTGACTCAGAAGCGAGTTCCCACTTTTCGGTATCCAAAAGCCATTAAGAAAGCATCAGAGTGCCAAGTATCCTAGGCTGCCAAGGGAAGTATGTGTGAATGAGGCAGGAGGATGAAAAAGTATTCTGAGCTATGTAGAAATTTTACACTACAGTCTAAAGGAAAAATGTCTGAATGTCTTATTTAGTATGAAAGAACAGTCTGTTTTACCATAGGCATAAAAGGCTTCTTCCATTTCTGCACACTGTGCAAAATCTCTTCCAGTAGAAAGTTTTGCTTTGCTTTTTCACCAAAATACTAAAAGGCTTACAAGGGCTTACTTTCCCAAAGGCCTCAAAAATGTTGGTAGACAGAGCTGTGACTCCAGTGCCACAGACCCTACAACATTAGAATTACTCTATGCTACTTTCAGGCAAAATCAAAACTGCAAGCTGTAATATGGTATAAACATGAACTCAATCTAGATTAGTGCTTGTGTAAGAAGATGGTGCTCCAAATAGCAAATAAAAACTAATATCCAGCATGCTGCAGCTCTTTGATTTGACATTTGCTTCAAAATGGGCTTTTAACTCCATCTCTAAAACAATGGGCTTCTGTGGATTCAAACAAAACCTTTAAATGTTACTTGATTCATTTATCAGAAATTAGCGGTGTGAATTCTCCTTAGCTGCAAATCATCAATATGCGGTCTGTTGCATAGATGCATCTCCGTCTACTCAAAAGCTTTTCGCTGGCGCTTGAAATTTTTCCCAAACTGTGATTTTAACCACTGGAATAGCGTTAGCACCACCTAGAGGCACACGGAAAAAACACAATTACGTTTTACCCAGACTAACTGGAAAACGTCTGTTACCCAGAAAGACTTTCATTTGAAATTACCTTTATGTCACATCTCTTTAGTTCAAGGAGACTCCCTTGGGCCAGTTGTTTTGAGGGCTATTTCATATATAAAATTGTACTCCAACATCTTCACCAAATATGACGCTTTTATAGTTTTAATCACAAAAAAGAGGAATGTTTGCTTTGCTTTTATCTTCTAACTTGAAAGAAAGAAACCTAGAAAGAAAATTAATTCAGATTTCTTTTCATATAATTTGAATGGAAAAAAATCTCCAAAGCAATAACAACCAAACCCCACAAATGGTTTTGTTTTAAACAAACGAACAAATCGTAATAAAACTGCAGTCTTGGTACACCTGATTTTGAACACAGCTGATCAGATCTGCTTTTAACTAAGCTCAGCCCTCTGAGATTGTTGTGATGTATAGCCACCTTCAGCATCTCCTCAGGCTCAGATATACTTTGCTATCTTTTTCTTAGTCCATATCATGCCAGTGATTCAAGGCATCACAGAGTGTCCCTGGTAAAGATTTAGTGATTCTAATCGAGGCTCACAAAAACAGTTTGGGAAAGATGTATGCCAACTTTCCTTGTTAATTTTATTCTGCTCTTGAAACACCATTAAAAGAACAAAATTAATTAATATGGGAAAATGACAGTCTTTTTTGAGGCTACTGCTCACTTTTTGGTCAGTTTGAGTAATGATGTCACATTGATGATTCTTTTTAAACAATAGATTGTTTTCTAAAATAGCTAAGGACTCTGTGTGTTCTTAGGTGAAAAGATTGTGGCCAAAGCACTCAGTGGTGCTTCTACACTATCGTCCTCAATCTGAGTACTAAATCAAAGTGGAAATAATCATCTAGAATTGGCTTATAATGTCAAGAAGACTGAAAGCACAGCCTAGTAATTTAACCTCCACATTGAAAAGGTGAGAATTAGTTTGCTTTTGGTCTTCTAAGGCAAGAGATAGGAATGAAAAATTTAATGTCATTGTACGGACAGATTACTGCATTGAATGGTGGTTTTTGGTTTTTATTTTGGTTTCGGTTTGGGCTTGCTTTTGTTTGTTTAGGGTTTGTTTTTTTTTAAGAAACTAAACTGTACAAACCTAAACCTGTTCTTTTGACTCAAAAGACTGAAAACAGAACATGCTTATCAAACCAGATCTCAAATATGAGGCCTAAGTTTTTAGATTAGATTGTATTACTAGCTCAGCAATTCTACTGGTAGGAAAGACGATATGAGGTTTTGAAAGTCTTGCTAAGCTTTCTGACAAGTGCAGAGCAAGAATGAAATACTTAATTAGCTCAATTTTTAAACTGATTATCATTATTTAAAATGTTACATGACTGGCTATCTCAAATAATTGCTAGTAATGAAGAGTTACTAAAAATCTGTCTTCCATATAGGTTAGCCTTCACCAAACTAATTGCTTTGCATCTCTGTTCCTCTGAGTTGGTGCTGACTGTTTTCCTGTGCAAAGATTAAGCTCCTACATGAGGAAACCTGGCATTTTGGAGTTTGTCAAATACTGTTACCTTAGCCTAAAAATGCAGTGGTTTGTCTTAGTCACATTTATATCAGATTTACTGCAGATATATTATATCTGCTTGATTGCCTTGCCCAGAGCAATATGTCAGAGCCCAGGTACAGAGGACAATTATTAGATGCACAGGCAGGATTAATCTTTACAGCTTCAAAACCCAGTACTTAAAGCCTTACAGACCCTTGGGATAAAAGGTACTTGCATTGGTCTAAAGGTTTGTGTTGTAAACCTGTCGGTAAAATGATTGCTCTTATTTTTTCTGCAGAAAAATGCAATGTTTCCACTTGCAGGACATCATGTGTACTGTCTAATTTATTCATGTATTATAGGTTACTTTGTATTGAATGAGATCTGTCTTACTGATCTGCCGAATCTGTTCCTACTTCGGAGTTCTCCTCTTACAAGATTATGACATCATCTTTTTGTGATAACTTCTCACAGTATTCTGTCACTTTAGTTTTCCTTGCTAGTTTCTCTTTGTTGGTTACAGTAAAATTTAGGAGCATGTCATGCACATAAGCTGCAAGTCAACGCTGCAAAAATGTTTTACTAACATTTTATAGATACATTTGAAGAATCTGCTGTGATACAGTTTTCTTTTTGCATAAATTGTCTGAGTAGTCTGTCACATCCTAATGCAAGAGAACAGTTCCAAGTATTGTGACAAGTTTCATAAATATTTTTATTTACTCTAAGACAGCAAAAAAAGTTTTTGTCTTTGGGTTTTGATATTGGGGGTTTTTTTTTCACTGTTGCTGGTTTTTCTGGGTTTTTTAATCACTTGATTACTTTTGACCTTAATTTTTGCATTCCTCTTAGCTTAACAGGTAAAAAAATTTTACACGTGCTTGGCAATTCAGCGGCAAAATTCAGAAATAGATACAAAATTTAAAATAAATTGAAAAGAACTTTGTGTTTACTAAAAAATTATATTTTGGGAGAGGAAAAGAATGCATGTGCATGTTTCATGTTCACATTATGTAACAGAAGCCCTTCATATTTTGGCAGAGTATAATTGTCATACGTTCATCTTTCAGTTCCTTTGTTAACTTTCTCCTCTAACTGTTTTCTGCCCTCAAATAATATTCTGAAAGTTTTCTTTGCTGTGTACTCCATCCTTTTCAGTTCCTCAGTTGTTCAGTTTGGAGCCCTTGGCTGGAGGAAAGGTATGTCACTATTTTCTAACACTGAGTTATTTAGTCTAATGCTGAAGAACTTTTATGTATCAGAGACTGTGTTTAAAGTAGTTCCTCAAGGGTATCAGGACACATAATGCAGTTTACCTGGACTGAGAATCTGGGTAGTATCTTTGCACAGAAGCTAAGAGCCCAGGCCAAAGACTTTAGTGGGGGCATGTTTTTGTGATGAATGGGAGGTGTTTGGGTTTTTTCACTCTGTGTTTTTGTCAAAATGTGGATACCTCAATTGTCATTTACACTTTGGAATATTTGCAAAATATTTAAAACTTCACAGGGTGATTTCTTTCTCTCCTCCTCTCTCTCCCCACCTCCTAGTCCCATCCTGGGGGAAAACTTCAGTCTGTTTTGTTGTTTTCTTTTTTCTTTTTCACAACATGTCAAAACTTTGGCCACATCTGTGTCCAGTTTCAGCAGCTGAATGTACTGCTCTCCTTGCTAATGCAAGTCTTAACTGTTTTGTTTTGCCTTTTTATTTGCATACAAGGTCATGCCATTTACCTAAAACTTTGTGTTTGTTTTTCATTACTTTTAAATTACTTTCAACAGTTGATACAATATGCGTGGGGCTTTGCTAAGCAAGAACAATATGGTTCATGAAAGCAGCAACACCTCCTTTTTCAATAAATGTCAGAAAAAATTGCTGTGAAAGATAAAAAGAAAAGTAACTTCAATTTAAGCTTCTAGGTAATAATAGCTTGAGTTTGTTCCTTGGTTTGAAATATTACACATCTGCTTGGTCTTAGGGCTCTCACAGATCAGATACAGACATCTTCTAGCCTTGGACTTGGTTAGTCATTTTCATACTGTAAGGTATGAGAGGCCTCTATGAGTGTTGCTGGAGAGTATCAGTATTACTACTGTGAAGTTTTTCTGGTTGCACATAGCATGGTTACAACCTCTGTAATCCTCTGGTAGCACTGTGGTACAAGAAAACTTTTCATGGTGAGCCACCTAACACATTATCTTCAGGTTAAAATTTTAAAGACTCAAAGGTACAAACTGCTGTCTTGGAAGGCATAATTTGTGTCTGATCCTGAAATGCTGACAATTCATGCAAATCTAACTGCTGTGTCTAAAGATCTGTATAAACAGTATTCTTATTTTGGCATTTAAAGACCTCGTTTCAGTTAATGTGAATGTTAGAAGTGCACAAGCTTGTTTGTTCTGGTTCTTCAAGCTCATTTTCCTTCTGTTCTGTCATATGACACAAAGGAGACAGACAGGTTCTTTTAAGGATCCTGGGCATAATTATGATGACACTAACCTGTAGTTACAATTAAAGCTTTATTTTCTTCACAGCCTACTATGATTAGTATAGAATGGAATTTAAAATTAGTATGGTACAGGATTTCTAGAAGCAATTAATGTAGTACAGTTTATAATTGCATAATACAGCACTTGCTATGCAACTAATCTTAAAATTTCTAGTCACCTGGACCCTCTGCAGGTCAAGTTAGATCTTAATATGTGGTTTGCTGTATCAATATAACAATCATAATCTAGACTCACATTCATATACAGGAATACAAATGACTCCCTCAAGCCTTCAACAGTGGAGGCATCCCTGGTCATGGGGAAGTGTTTAGTCTCACAGCCCAGCAGCAGTTTGGGTCCAAGTTCTCTACTTAGGACCTGCTGGTTTTACAGAGAGCTCTGTGTGCTGTTAGGCTTCCCTCAGGGTCAACAACAGCACCTCCCTGCTTGGGTGCCTGGGGCCTCCAGGGCTGGCAGGGAAGGGAGTAATTATCCTGGCACCCAGCAACCTTGAGGCAGGTTGGAGAGGAAAAAGAAATCTCTTTGGTTTGTCTGCTTGGTTCACTGGGCCTTTGGGACCTGATAATGGGGGAAGAAATGAATTCTCTGCTCAGACACAGAGAGGGGTGACTTGACTTACAAAATGCTGTTAGGCTAACCACAGTGGGGGATGCTGGTCATGGATACGTGCTTTCATTTTCATGAACCTTTTGAGAATGTGAGGGAGATACTGAAGAAAGTAAGTTGTTAAGTATTTGTTTTGTCTCTTTCCCACTGTTTTTATTCAGTGGGAACAACCATTTTGGCTGTTTCAGGGACTTCTACCTTGCATAGAAATTGGTAAATGTGATCTAGGGGAGATTGACAAGGTGTTAGTTCATCAGGGTCAAGGAAAGCACTATGTAATGGATTCCATTTTGATCATTAAAACAGTATGTTAAATCCTTCCATAGCTAGTATTTATGAGAGCATGTGCCTTCTTTCTTGGTTTATAGGTGGGAGGTTGCTTATTTTCTTCATCATCCTCAACAGTCAAAATCCTTGTATGTTTGGGTACTGCTGGGACACAGTAATTCCAATTTTTCCCTGGAAACTATCCCATTATGAAACTGAACATCTGTTGGTTGCCACAGGGGCCTGCTTAATGGGATTGGACTGATCTGCTAATGAAATGTGGTAGCTAACAGTGTGCTGTGCACTGCATTTCATAGGCTGGGCCATTGCATCTAACTTATTTAAAGCATTGCCCTTTTTTACCAATATTTAACCACACTCCTAAATGCCATCCTTAGGATCCCAATACTAGCCAACTTAGTAATCATTTTCTTTGCAGCCACATACCAAGCAGGGTAGACAAGAGATAATCTAACTACTAAACTGAGGAACTCTAACTTGAAAATTAGATCTCTAAAGTCACCTTCTTCCAGTTTGCAATAAATTATTTTTTAGATGTTCATGGCTCCTTGAATCTGGATTCATTAGCTTAGATGTCATCTTTTTAGATGCCTGAAGGTGGCTGAAATGTAGCATGCCTGGACTGCCTTATGCATGTTGCAGAGTTACTCAGTTAAGTCTGATGTGCAACTGATTTATGAGAATGCATTTCTTAAGCAGAATTTTAAATCTTACATTGCAAAACAAAGTCGGGGAACTTAAATTGCCTGGAATGTTCTTGCACAACTTTTTTCTTGGGGAACCCCTAGAGGTGAAAGCCAAGGAGCCAGCTGAGGACTGGTACCTCACTGAGACCTTTTCACAGCATTTGAACACTTTCCTGAAGAATTGATATTTAAAGGTAATTCAGGAGACAGCCATTGTCAGCACCTTGGATATGCATAATTTGTTTTTTCAGGTGAAATACCATATCTTCTCATCTGTTCATGATGATTCTTGGCTAGCTTCCTCTCCAATGCTGCTTCTTGTTTTCTAAGAGAAACAGGTCCTGTAATACAGAAATTTATTTTATTAAACACCACTGTGATAATGAAGTTCTTCCCTGTCCCCAGGGATTCAATTTCTTCTTGCTGCCTTTTCTCACATAACTGCATTACGAAATTAACGTAAGTATGTAAGGGTGATGCTTTTTCTATCTAGGGAATTCCCAAAAAAATAATGCTTTCTGATATATCAAGCCTTTTTTTTTTTTGTTTGGCCTAGACTTTTTTGCTGTGCATAACATTTTGATGAAGTGCTGTAAGAGTCTTGAGAGATTCTACATTATGAAGGTATATGAATCTTGCTAAACCAGTATCCTGATTTTTCACTATCACCTCTTTGCAGAGACTAGAAGATATATATCATCTGAGGTTTGTGGAGGGAGGTACTTGTCTTTTATTAACCTGACTTATAATGGGACAGGGTGCCACACAAGTTTTTCAACATATGGTGACCTCAGAAGGCTTATCTGCCCAGGTCTTTTTTCCAGCTATATTAGTTATTCTAATAAAAGGAATTACCTCTCCATAGAAACACTGCCTGACTTGCAGCCTTCATGGTCTAAATATACAGCAACACAGCAACCATTATTGAGACTGAGCAACATGCTTTTCTGTGTAGTCACACCAGCTCCCTCCCCTCTTGTTGGTCAAATGCACCTTTCTTTTCAGGTCTAGGGAGTTTATAGTCAAGATGTAAATTTCTATTTAATCAATGTGAATTGTAAGTAAATTGGGAAATAAAATGTGTCCAAATTGAAATGGAAAATTTCACTTTGCAGAGCCCCTGCATGTTTCACCATCAATTTGGAGCATATTTTTAGTAAGTGAGACCCAGATTTATAACTCTGGGAACCTAAAGGTCACCCGTGTTTCAGGTATAAGCAGGTGTAATCCATCACCATGTCATGTTTGCTTTAAGACTAATTTGTGTGCATGAGCAGTACAATGCTTTGTGGGACAACACTTACTGTTGCCTTTCAGTTACTGAGTGAGGGAGATCTTTTTTTGTTTATGAGATTTACTTTATGCAATATTATTTTCTGATTGACATAATGATTATACTCAAAAGCAGTTTAACTAATGAAGTGCTAGAATGTGTCAGTAATGGTCTCTTTACTTGCCCTGTTTTATCTCCACAGATCTCCTTTTTCATGTAAATAGGTTTTACAGAAGCATTCAATGATTGTTTCAAAGAGTTTAGTGTTGCTTAGAAAATTCCAATTTCCCTTCACCTTTTTTAAGATTTACTGAAATATTTCCCTTGAACTTTCAAATTAAAAAGAGCCCTTCAAAAGGAAGTTATTGATCTTAATGCAGAAACAAATGAGGAGGCATCAATAGTCTGTTGAGGCACTGAGTCACCATGGTTCCAGAGGGATGTTAAAACATAAAATTTGCTATGGTTTAAAATTGTGTAATTATGTTCAGGTTGCTAAAGTACTTCTGACACAGAGGAGTATACTGGAGTCTTCTTGTGTTTGCCAGCTGTATGGACCTCCAAGACAAATTTTGGCTTAAACAGGTAAAATATCATGGGGGTTTATACTGCTTCTCTTCAGAATTCTTTACTTATACCTGATTATTCTGAGGTATTTCAGGTGAAATATTTAATGTCTTTCCTTAGCTTATAAATATGTGTACTTGTATAAAAGTATCAATATGACATATCTGTCTAGGCAGTTAAAAAGATCAAGAGGAGGGAGCCAGAAAGACACTTTTGCTCTGGTGGTTTTCATACTGTGAACAATCTGTTTCATTAGTAATAATTTTTTTTTGCAGGCAATATAAGGCTAATGGCTGTTCAGTATGTAAATTTGGGGGTTTTTAACTGTGATCTAATAAGTTATTGAGAAATTTGATTTTGTAAGAGCAGAAAATATAGCCATAGTGCTCAAACATATACATTTTCATAAACAGGGTGCATTTACTTTTCTATTAAAATGTTCAAACACTTCTCAAGTCTTCTAACAATTATCTGAAGAAGTCAGATCTCTTTGGTTTAATGTTATTAAAATTACAGTACTTTCATAAGTAACCTATAAACCTCTAGCTGTAGCCTTCTCCAAGCACTTACTGCTTTTATTACAGCTCTTGAAAATTATACATTAAATGAACTTTTTTCATTTGCTAGGTCATCCTTACCTTACTTATCCTTACCTGGGTATCAGTACTCCTCTGATTCATACCTCTTTTGTTGATTTGGAAGTTACAGCATTCTTAATGTTAGGACAGAGGAATTTAATATAGTTAATGTCACCTCATGGTTCTGAGGTTTTCATCTTACAGTTATTGCAAACAAGAACTGACATGTTGCTTATCTTGATTATGAAGGAACATCTAGAGTTGGACTGAAGTAGAGAGAATTATTTTTACTAACTGGAGTGGCAAGTGGTCTGTTCTCCAGTTCACATTCCCTCCCTTCCCCTAAAAATATCACATTACAATCTTATAGTCCAACTCCCGGCCTGACACAAAAAAAAACCCCAAACAGTTAAATGAAAACAATAGTGAAATTTTTACTTTCTGAAAACATTTGAGACAGGTGTTCTGCATTATCTGTATCTCTACTATAGTATCTCCCATGGGTTTCTCTTTGAATTTAAGTCTCTTTTTCCAGATCTAGTTTAGAAAATTTCATCTCTTGATATTTAAGCAATCTAAATGTGAGGATACTGGGGTTTTAGTCCTTTTGCAAAATACATAAAATGATGAGCAATTACATGAAATTAAAAAAGAATGCCATTAGTTACAAATCATGGATTTGCTTCACAGCTACTTCAGTGACTTAAATTTCATACTTCCACACAAGTGCTTGTAAATGAAAGACACTTTTCTCAGAATCTTCTTTTTTTGACGTAACACCTTGTGGTTGAATTCTATGTCTAAATCTGTTTCAAGCCTATTTCTGAATGGAATTCCAGAAAAATTTGTAATCATAGAATCATAGAATATGCTGAGTTGGAAGGAGCCCAGCAGGATCATCAAGTCTAACTCCTGGCCCTGCATACGAACCCTGAGAATCACACCATGTGCTGGAGAATGTTGTCCAAACACTTATTGAGCCCTCCAGGCTTGGTGCTGTGACTACCTCCCTGGGGAGCCTGTTCCAGGGCTCAACCACCCTCTGGGTAAAAAACCTTTTCCTGATATCCAGCCTAAACCTTCCCTGACACAGCTTCATGCCATTTCCTCAAGTCCTGTCACTGGTCATGAGAGTGATAGGTAAGAACATAGACATACAGCACTCACAATATTAGTAGATTTAGGGTTTGTTTTTTTTTTTTACCAGATGTCTTTTGCAGGTCCTTGAAAGTAATTCATGATCCATACATTTGAGACAGAAGTTGAAAACTACTGGTCTCTATTCCCATAATGTTTTTTATGTTTGTTTGGGTTTTTCAAATGTGTTCTTAGCCAGTAACTCCAAGAAACTTAAAGCTCTTCTCTATAGTAACTGGTGATGCTCGACACAAATTTCTTCTGTCATGGCTCAAGCTCATTCAGTTTGCACTTGAATTCATAACTTAGGGATAGAAGTTACAATTAACATAGTGGTTAATTCATACAGAGTCAGTTCTACTGGATCCTTCCTAAGGATGTAGGATAAAGGAATTCTTCCTCTTGGAGGTTTTTCATTTGGCCCTAGGCTCTTACTCTCATTAGCTTTTTAGATTAGTAATAATTATCGTCACTTGAAACAACACTGGTGCAGCTAATCAAGTTTTTGCAGTGCATTTGTTTTTCTCACTGTTGATGTGGGATCTAAATAACTGAATATGAAAACAACAAGAAGTGTATGCACTGAAAAGTAACTTTTGTGACCTCCCTGTAAGAGTGCTCTCACTCCATTCTCCAGTGCAATTTTTGGGTAGTCTCAGTGTTATGGGGTAGGTGTGTTTAAATTAAAAGGAAAAACCAGGTGCTTAACTGGAACAGTTCTCCTGTGTTCTGCTGTGTGTTTTTCAGGGTCAAACATCTGATTGAAAAAAAGCATATTCTTCATGGCATTGTGAATATATGCTGCACATGACAGTAAGTCTTACTACCTACATATGGTCATTCTAACTTCCAGTTCTTGAAAATATGTTTATTTTTGAACATTCAAGTTAATATCATGCAGTGTTGAAATGGCATTTGTTCAGTCTTGAGACAAAGAATCCCAAAGTTTAAAAAAATGTTTTAGTAGTCACACTATACTGTTAGCACAGTAATCTCAATATTTGGAAACTGAGGAGTTAGCTTTATTATTAGACCCATTTGGAAAATATTCACTTCCTGAAAGATATACTACATAAAGTCTTGCTATGCTACTTAATATCTGAAATACTAAAAAAGAATGTTATGTAACTTGAGTTTAATCTTTTGCATACTAGTTATAAGGGGCTGTAATTCAGCAAGCATGGGTAAAATTTAAATTTAATGAATACATTTCTTCTTTTTTTTTTTTTCCATATTCTTTGGATTGCCACCTGGGAACACTCATTTCCCTACTGAATTTTAAAGTGCTAGATCCTTTTTTGGGATTAGAAAAGATCCATTTTCTGGTTTTAGATATTTTTTTTTTTTTAATTTCTTACACAATTAAAATATTGATAGAAATGGGTTTTTGAACCTTCAGAGAGGAGAGGGGTTTTGAGGGACTGTATAAAAATAGTGTGCCTTCCTGAAATAGCAGAAAAATTAATTGGTGGCCTCAGAGCTGCAGTCATCAGAGGACCGTGTTCCATTCCATGACAGATACTGAACTGTTGCCAGTCAAGTTGTTTGGATATTGAGGTTGATATTTTGCCTACAAAAGTTCCCATAAAAACATTAAACAACTCTGAGGACAAAAATTATTGTGTTAAATATAGTAATGATGATTAAAATGTCAGAAAATTTACTTTTCTCTGAAAAAGGAATTTTGATAAATTCAATGAATCAAATTTCTAAGTTTGGAAATAAAGTGTTAAGAAGCCCATTCCTGATTCTTGTTGATATTGATTAACAAATCTGTGTTATCAATGACTTACAAAGCCCTCATAAGCTGTGTAATACCTACACTTAAGAGCAAACCTACTAGTGGAATGGGCTGCCAGGGAAGTGGAGGAGTCACCATTCCTGAAGGTGTTTAAGGGAAGACTGGATGTGCCACTCAGTGCCATGGTCTAGTTGATAAGGTGGTATTAGGTCATAGGTTGGACCTGATGAGGTCCAGAGACTTTTCCAATCTAGTTGATTCTGTGATTCTACAAGGATCTACCCTCCCCATTGTCCCTTAGCAGTGCTGAAGCAAGGCCATTTTAGAGGTAATTCAATACTGTCATTTCCCTGTTTGTGACTATAGCAGTTTCCTTCTCACATTTCTTATATAATCTAAGCTAAACTTGGATAATTCTTTGCAACATAAATTAAATAGGGCCATACAGTTATAAATTTCATTTTTATTTTGGTTTACACTGAATAAAGATTTACTTATTTCAAGGAAAACTGCAGCCTGGTGTAGGGAAAAGGAGTTTGGAAAAATAATGTGATGGGACAGGATGCAGAACCAAAGTTGAAGCTGGAGTCAGTGGTCTTGATCAATGAAGGATTGGAACAGACACACCTCAACTACAGAAAAGGATGGATGAAGAGTAAGAGCAGTGCATTTAATTTTAGGAGGAAAAAAGGACCAGAATTTTAAGATCCAGCTAAGCAAGAAGACTGGTCTTAAAGTTCAGCATTGTGTAACAAGAAAGAGCTCATCTATAAGCAAGTTCAACTAATGTCCTTCCTTCTGTTTGCCTTCAGTTGTGGCTGAAGTTGTCCTGATTCATGACAGCTGGTTCAGCATTTTCTGGCCTGTGATCACAGCTGGCTTTAGTTCACTGATTTTGAACTAAAAGGGGAAAATTAGTAGTAGAGAAAGGAAGAGTATTATGTGGGGTAGAAGGGCGTGTTGGGAAGGATCAATAGCTATTACATTTGTTTGAATGTTGATAAAGAGCAATGAAATGGCTGGAAATAGTGTGCTGCTCCATAACTCTACCTGTCCTTTCTATTTATGAGTGAAGAACAAGAAACAGAGCTTTAGCAAGTTCTGTTAAGACAAAGGAAGCTGGGAACAGTCCCTTCTGGTAACAGAACAAGAGTGAGAAAAGTAACGCTTTCTTCTATCTCAGTGGACCTTACAGACCTGCTGATTCTCAGGGTGTTATTCATTTTTACTTGGTAGGTTATGAGTTGAAAAGTGAATTTTGTTCTGTTTTTTTTTTTTTTTTTTATTTTATTTGGGTTTTCTGTTTGTGTTGTAAGTGGAGTTAAAGCAGAAATGGGCAGTATTAGGACAAAGGGTTCAGTTACTCTAAGTTGTTTTGGTCAAACAGTTGCTCCAAATGATCATGAGCCAGATGCATTTTAGTTCTTGGTGTTGACTGTGGAGTTCTGCCATGGACAAAAGCAAAGGTTCAGAATGGTAGCTTGGGTTCAGTGCTGGTATGAGGTGGGAATGGGTTTTTTTGGCCCCCAACCCAAGAAGTGCAAGTGCCACTTATTAGTGTAACTTCTCTGTTAAGAACAGGTATTCTAGTTAGGTTCTTAAAAGGGAATTTTAGTATTTAGCATACGGATATGCCAGAATGAACATACATTGCAGACTCTGGAACTACCATCTGATATGCTAATGAGATACATCTTCTTGAATAAAACAAAGATGTGAAGTTTTTGCTGTTTTGAATCAACTGCAGCTCTTTCAGACAGTTCAGTAATACTTGAAACCTGCCAGGCAAAATCTGACAAATTCGAACCAGGCATATTTTGGTTTAAAGCTGCCTTTCTAAAGTATGTTTAATCTTTGACATATGTTTTTGCTGATGTCAGGTTATCTTGCAGAATGGTAATTTAATGAAGCTTTTTAATATGGATAAAGTGGATTGCATTTTCCTCCATGTTTTCTAGTGGGCTGGTGTTGAGAAGCTGTTGAGCAAATGTGTCCTGTTTTGATGCCATGCTTTAACTTCTTTGCTGGAAAGCAAAAGACTAAAGCTGACAGGCAGACCACTGTCTTTTGACTCCAAGAGAACAGAACAAAATCTTAAGAAAATGTAGTGATTGCAGTCTGTATGCTCCTGGAGCTGGCTACCTGAATAATAATACCTTCAAAAAGGCTGAGATTGAGAAGCTTGCTGCTGGTTCTGAGGAACTGAGTGTAAGTAACTGATTTCATATCCCTTCTGCAGGGTATATGAAACTGCCACCACTTTATATACAACGTGAAAAGTAGATCAAGATTTGCAAAAGACTGTGGTGTCATTAAATTATTTCATCCACTTCCCTCCTACAGTCAGTAGAATTTGTCTACTGTGTTGTGATGTGGAGCATTTCTGTTGTTTAAAAGATTTACTTAAGTCTCCTTAGGCCTCTCCCTAACTGCAAGATCATTAGCTGAAACATTCTAAGAAATAATCCAGTTCTGGTTCCTATTTTCAGTATAAAGTTATGTGAAAAAATAATTTGTTTGTTGACTATTTACTGTGTATGCATACATAGGCACACACGTTACTTGTGGCTTCCAAAAAAGCTGAAAATTGACATATAGTTGAAATTACATGATTCTGTGATATCAAATATTTTGACTTACTAATAAGATCCTTTGCTTTAGTGAAGAACATTTTGCTTTTTTACACCTTTGCTTATATAGTTTGAGAGAGAACATGAATACAGGCTTAAAATGTAGTAACTCCATAAGAAGTTATTACAACTGAGGTGCAAGACAAGTCAGTCATTTAAAAAAAACACAGCTGTGGGCTGTGTGCAACCCAAAATTTCTTGCATTTCAACTCCTGTCTGGAATGGTTACTAATCATACTACCAAGAAAAACTCTATGATTGGATTAATGTTATCCTAAAGTTTGCATAAAATCAAAGAAACTAAATAGTTGGTTAAAAGTCCTGCTGAGTTTATGCAACGAGGCATGTGGCTGACTTCAGTCACTTTTGGTTGTTTTTTCAGTAGGTCTGATATTTTGTCACATTTACCTTCTATTGGAACACTTCTTAATAATTTGGGGTTGCACAGCACATGGTGTGTTAATGCTTTTTATTTTTAGTATGCTAGAACTATCTGTTCCACCCTACAGCATGAGCTGGCTTTCCTTGGTCACATTCCTTGCAGTTCATCTGCCTATAAATGTTTTTAGAGTACATCAAATGATAATGCTAAGATACTGTTGTGTTAAGTCTTTAACAAAAAAATGTGTTTTGCCCAAACACATTTCACTACTACTGCAAAATCGAACAGCCTCTACTTTTAAACTAAAATCTTATTTGTAAGCTTTTAATCTAAAATCAGCATTTATAACAAATGTTGAGAGTGCTGTTGGGGATTTTTTTTTTTTTTCCTGGTAGAATAACTTGTGTTTTGTGAAAAGCAAAGAGCAAAAGTTTGTGGTTAGGGCAGTCAGTGATAAATGTGTTGCCTCAGACTTGGAGAGAATCTAAATGTGTTTTCCAAGACATTAGGAAATGAAGGAGCCTAAAAGAGGATATATTCCTGTTCAGCTAGCAAGTTAAATTTTCTGAGAGGTGGGTGACTTCTACTTGATAATATTCACCCAAAACAAAACTATTATTTTGGGATGCTGTGATACAAAGCACTATATATTTACAAAGCAGCAGAGGCTGCTACTTCTTGCTTTGCCTCAGTAATTATATAAGTATATTGGTCTAAAAATACTAACAAACTTACAGCTGCCTGCAGTTTTTGCAGCAGGCCCCCCAGGATTTCTGAGCATACTTTAGGTATAATGCTTCTACTGGTGGAGCCTTGAACTTAAACTGCTTTTAAGCAGGAGTCATAGATCTTGTGATCCCACAGTGGAAAAAGCAAACAGGTGGTAGGGCTAGATGTAATGGCTCTTTCCATTTTTACCATTGCTCTGACAGCTTGCCCTAGGAAGCTTTCCTTTTAGAAAAGAGATAAAACAGTAAACAGAACTGGCCAGGCATATACAGTGCTTGTCAGCCTCTGACTCTTGCCATACATCTTTAATCCATAAATTAAGAGTTGGTCCTTTACTTGTTTATGCAGCAACAAAACCTTTTATTCCTCTTAAAAAAAAAAAATCTTTTCTTGTCAGTGTATGACATGTTTAATTCAGTAACACCATAGCTAAATTTGTGTTGTCTGACCACGCCTATGTATGTTTTAAAATAAAGTCTTGAGTAAGCAGTTGGTTCAATGCAATATCACTGTATTTTACCAGATCCAGATCAGTATCTAAATAGAGCTGCATACACCCACAGTCTTGTAAGTAGTAATACTTATGTATTTAGTATCAGTGTCTTCTAAAACAGTTCCTTTTCCTTCATGGTAGAAAAGGTTTTGAAGTGAGAATTCTGTACATGTTTGAATCAGTATAAACAGCTTTTCACTGGTATTGTTCTCATCAGCAGCCACTCAGGGTTGAGCAGAGTGGCACAAACCTAGATTACATAAAGAAAGAAGGGACAAGCAGAACTGATGCTACTTCATCTGGATCACCACAATAGATGCTATGTTAGGACCCTTTAACACTTAAATGAGCATTGCATCCACATTTGGATCTTCTCTGTAAGAATGCTCATGAAAATGAATCTTAAATACCTGTGCATAATATATTACTTCTGGCATATCAGTATCCAAATCTTGGTGGGTTACCCAAGCTTTTTTGAAAAAGCATGTCCACCTACCTCACTGCTTTTATATTCATTTCTTCTATGATGCAGCCTTTTCTTCAAACCCTTGTGCTAATTAATAAGTATAGCAATGATGGCTTACATGAGTTATCCCAAATGAGTATTTAAAGGGTTAGACTCTTGATTCAAATCATACTGATTTTATCCTTTAGATAGTGGGGTGACTCAAAATGCCTTTGTCAGATGTCTTTAACCTCTCCACCTGTCCTGTCAGTGAAGATGAGTCAGAAGCTGGAGTCCTACAACTAACACTCCCTAAATCTGGAAAGCCCAGCTGTTACCATAACTGATTTGGCAGCTTGGGGCAGGATGGGGACTGGTGTATTACTGAGGTGACAGCAGCTTTTCCAGAGGGCTCCTGCATCTTTCAGAGAAGAGAGGAAAGTCTTGTTATCCTTTGTTATATTCTACACTGATAATGAAAATATTATATTCCAGGGGAGCTGAGCTGACTGGGCTATAGCAGAAACAGTGCCCTTGGTAACTTCTGAGGCTGATAGTATGGAACACTTAGTTCACTTCCTACACAGGCATGTGGAGCAAGGTGCTGAACGTGTAGGATGTGTGATACAGGATGTGAATTGTCTGTGATCCCCTTGAGTCTGAAATAAAGGTATCTAATCCAGGCAGAGAGGACTCCATTAACAACTCGCAATTCCACTGTTTGGTAGATTATATTTATATATATATATATAGCATGCATACAGACTGAGGTACCTGTGTCACGCAATGCTAAGGGGACAGACAGGCTCTTTTAGGGAGCTTAGGCAGAATGATGACAACAATAACCTGTAGTGACAATAAAAAGCTTTATTTCCCCAGCAGCCTATTATAATTAGTATATCAAATAATTTATTGCTAGAACGGCACCGGATTTCTAGAAGCAGAATCAAGGTAGTCCAATTTGGAAGTAGCCTAATACAGCATTTATAATACAACAACGTATAATTGTAGCTCTGTGTGCTGTTAGGCTTCCCTCAGGGTCAACAACAGCACCTCCCTGCTTGGGTGCCTAGGGCCTCCAGGGCTGGCAGGGAAGGGAGTAATTATCCTGGTGCCCAGCAACCTTGAGGCAGGTTGGGAGGGGAAAAAGAAATCTCTCTGGTTTGTCTAGTTTGTTCACTGGGCGCTCGAGGCCTGATAATGAGAAAAAATGAACAAATATGTTACCTACTTGGTTACAGAGAGCTGCTGCTTGGCTTATGAAATGGCATTGGCAATGTCAACCACAAAACATAGGGTCAGAAGCAGGGGTTACTGGTCTCTTACACATGATGGTTTTGGTAGCTCTGTCCTATGAATGTTAAACAGAAATACCCCTCCTGACAGTCAGCGTAAGAAAATACTTCATAGAAAGTCAATCTGTACAAACTGTGGTTAGAGCCTGCAGGTTGCATTTCTTCAAAGCCTTTTCTGCCTTGAAGCCTTCCAAAAGGGAGCTCTGCACTTCATGACCACCTGGCAACTGCATATACAACAGAGGGATTTTACCCTTTTCAACTAGCCATAGTTATAAACTGCTATGGTCATAGATTCCACCCCCCCCCCCCCCCCCCCCGACCCAAAGAAACTCTGCAGACCTAACAGCAAAATTTTATTTGTATTTCTTCCAAAATTTCATCTAAAATTTCAGGTCTGTAGGTATAATGAAACAATGCTTTCCTGAGATTTTGTTGATGGTTACTATGGCTACATGTTCGAGTAGATTTGGTTTTGCTTTCAGGGTAATGTTAAAACCATTACACAAATAATGCTTTCATTTTACTTCCACAATATCTCCTACAGGTTTCAACAGAAATGCATGCAGGAAACGAGACTTAGTTCTAGCATTTTAATTGTTATCTTTAAACTGCAGATCTTACAGCAGTAATAAGAAAATTTGCAACTATTTTTTAATTTACTTTTTTTTAGCTAACTGAATTTTGAGTAGCCTAGTGAATAGCTGTGAAAAGGAACTAGTCCATGCAATAAAGTTATTAAGCCTGAGATCTGCTTTAGTCAGGATCTGTTTTTAAGTACTTTAAGTACTTGAAAATAGAATTGTCTTGCTTTTATAGTGCTTCACCTCTTCATAAATCCTTTGCTGGGAGGAGAGAACACCATGGTATAGTGCGCCCTAACTAAAGCTTCTTAGCTCTTCACTTCCAGTGCTAGGACACTGTTTGGGCTGGGATGCTGCAACTGCTTTTGGATCTGAATTACTTGAACTGGATTATAGAACCGATACGGGTTAAAAGATTACCCTCCCCCAGATAGCCAAAGAATGATTTGTGTGTGTTTAATATAATATGCCTTGATCTAATAGTTATTGCAACCTACTGTGGAAGGTGGCACAGCAGTAAGGGAGTGAAAAGCATTGAGTAACAGTGCATTGTAAGGGGAGGCAGAGGGAGGAGAAAAATGTTATTGAACCTTTATTCTATATATCCTTTAAGGATATGAAGCCTTTCATATCCTTAGGATTCTTGCAGTGCTCTCTCTATGAAGGAGCAGTACTTAGATGAAGTTAAGGACAGCAGTTTCTCAGTAACATGAAATAAGTCTTTGTTTCTTTTGGAGAAGTACTGTTATGTTAATGGGACTTCTCTAGTAATATAATCAGTAAATATGCAAGCCAAATTTCCTAATGGTCCTTCGTGTGTGTTACTGGCTTGGTGAAAGAAGAACTTAGGATACAGCTTTTAGAGTACAGATTCTGGTTCATAATACTTGCCAGTAATGCCATGCTTGTATTAGAAATAATGTGGCCAGCGAGACCAGGGCAGTGACTGCTTCTCTGTACTTGGGACTGGTAAGGACACAACTTGAGTCCTGTGTCCAGTTTTGGGCCTCTAACTACAAGAAAATATTGAGGTCCTGGAGTGTGTCCTGAGAAGGGCAACTGAGCTGGTGAATGCTCTGGACAACAAGTCTTACGAAGAGCAGTTGGGGTGGTTTAGCCCGGAGAAAAGGGGACTCGAGAAACCTTATCATTCTCTACAACTGCCAGAAAATAAGGTATAGCCAGGTGGAGGTCAGTCTCTTTCCCAAGTAGTAAGCAATGGCCTGAAGTTGCATCAGGGGTGGTTTAGATTAGGTATTAGGGAAAATTCCTTCACTGAAAAGGTAGTCAAGCATTGGAACAGGCTGCCCAGGGAAGTGGTGGAGTCCCCATCTCTGGAGATATTTAAAAGACATATGGATGTGGTGCTTAGGAACAAGTTTTAGTGGTGCACTTGGCAGAGTTAGGTTGACGGCAGGACTTAATGATCTAAAAGGTCTTTTCCAACCTAAATGATTCTGTGGTTTTCTAATTTTCAGGTGCTTTGCTCATACAGCAAATTATTATTACAGTCATAATTCCATGATTTTCAGGCACTCTAACAGAGCACTTGATAATTTTACCCCAGCACTGAAGGACAGACCTTAATGAAGAAAAGTGAAGTCTAGTGAATATGAACTTATTTGTAATGTCCCTAAAATATGTGGTTTCAGGGTATGACTGTAGCTCTTATCTAGAACAGGGGAGAGGAGGAAGTGACACAGTGTTGAGACTACATTAAAATTCCAGGATAAGGCACCAAACATGTGCAAACCACAGACAGAATCTGCCAGAACTGTGATGTCAAGATGGTCTATGTTGAATTCTTACATCTGCATAATACAGAAAACTAACAGTTGCAGGGGGGGTTTCAACTTAATGGTCAGTTTGTATGGGGACAAAATAAGCAGCCTAGCATGGAAGACAACATTGATGCACATTCAATAAGGGCTTGATTACATTTGACCAACTTAACAGCAGTGATGACAGCTGCAACTGCAGTTACAGTATAGATAGCATGTCAGTCACCAGCTGTCCACTCAACCGTGGTGCGTGGCTGCTACAGCAGTAGTTTTAACCAAACTGGGAAAGAAATAGCAGAATCCTGCAGGTTTTTGGTTTTGTTTTTTTTCCTAGTATCTCTGACAATACAGGAAAACTAGTAATTTGGACCATGTTTCTGGAAAACAAGTAATATTTTTTTTTCCTTTATAAAAATGTATAGGAGCCTGAACAAAAAATTAGAACAGTAGATAAGGCACAGACACAGTTCCACCTATTCAGATTCAGGTAAATTAGATTGAGATTAACCAGTTTGGTTTGTTTTGTTTTCAGTCTCAGTGTTTTATGCTTTAAACAGGCTGAAGAGAGTTTTTAAAATTGAGATTAGCGCCAGGAGACATGATATGACAGACTCCACACCCACAGAGCAAGTGTTTTTTATCCATTCAAATCATATCTCTGAATGGCCTTGAGAGCAGACTAATCTAATCTAATTTATTCTTGAAAACAATGATAATTTTAAAACTTAAGAACATCATTGCTTTTCTGTGTCAAATATATGATTAAGGTTGCTCACTGATACTTTGAGAAAATTTTCCACTGTACTTTTGATAAGAAAAAAGCAATGCAAAGGCCATTCTTCTTTGAAGAAAGCTTTGCCATGCTCTGTAATTGAGCTGACAAACACTTATTTTATGGAGGTTCTAATGTTTGAAATGGGAAATTGCATGAAATGGAGGCCTTAGAATAAGTAAATAATGGATGTAGTATGTGGTTTATAAACTAGCTTCAGGTGAGATAAAAGCTTATTTTCATGCTTTACTCTGATTTATGAGCCCTTCATTGCCACAATGTTCCAAACTCCTGAGTAACAAAATCCTCTTTGAAGCAGAGAAAGTTGTGCTAACAGGGTTTTGTATCTATTTTTCATTTTAGAGTAAATAGTGTTAAGTTTGGATGACCAAATGAGCACAAATGCTTTGGGTTTTTTTCTTACCGTTGAACTTCCATAATTACCAACACATGGTCACAGCAAGCTGCTCTAAAGCTTTTATAAAGTTTTCTGCTAGGTACCACCCATGGAACTGCTTTCCCTCTTTTTTCCAAAGTTACCATATTTACAAAAGCTTAAATATAAAGATTAACTCTGTAGAAAGCCCTAAAAATCAGGTAATCTAGTCTGAATTCATTGTCAGCAGGTTAAGAAATGGGTTTCAACTCAGATATTATTTTGACTCCTTTTTTAAGATGGGTTTTTTTCGCAGCTTCAAGCATTGTAAATACGGATTTTTTTTTTCAATACTCTGTTTAATTGAATGCCATCTCAACTGAACAATGCTATAGCTTGTTTAAAATATACCTTTTCCAAGTTTGTAACCTTTCCTTATAGTACAAGAAAACAGTCTATTAAGAAAAACCAAACATTTTCAAGGTGTATGAAAGATCTTGTCCAATTGGGAGAGCCCATTTCAAGCATTCCTCACACATAAGCAAATAAGAAATGTATAGATAGCTTGCTTTGCAAATAGCACAGAAGTGATATATTGGAAGGTTCATAGTCAATATGAATGTAGGCCTGAATTTTTCTTTCAAGAAAGAAAAGCCATTGATCATGAATGGAAGCTGGTTTCAGTTATCATAGCTTAATTTTAAATATACTGTGGGGAACAATTATCAAAGCTTAATTTTGAAACTTGATGCCAGCCTTTGTTTTATCACTGTCTATTAAATATCCGGTGTGCTCACTGTGCCATCTGTTCTTCCTGCAGGGCATAAGAAGGAAAATGAATCACCTTAGCCATCCAAAACACTGAGTGATACTTGAATCAGATGCACAAGGATGGCATAACACTAACTGAATGGATATTACTTTGGAAGATTAATCTCTATAGAAGCTCTCTGAAATGTCCTCTACCTTGCCTATTCCAACTAGTTTCATCACAGATACAGACATCTCAGACCATCCTCGGATCAAGGAGGATTGATTTAAAGCTACACCTCTTAGGGCTACTTGTGATTCAAGGAGAATCAAAGTATATGCAGAACTGGGAACCCTTGCTGTTAGTTATGCAGTGTAATAATTTTTTTAAGGTGGAAGGTTTGCATAAAATTTGGCTGTGAGGTGCTCTGCAGTGTTTGATCCAGGACAGCCTACTTGTGGCTGGCTGCCTGTCCTTGTTCCAGGGTAACATTTGTGCAAGCTCAGTGTCTGATTTGTCTCTTGCTTTCATATGGATCAATACAGATGAATCAATAAAGACAACCTTCAAATGCTGGCCTTTCAGGCAGGAGAATTAGTGGTTGCAAAAAGAGGAGGGTATTACCTTGAAATCTATCACCCTGCCTTTGTCTCTCCTGTCATTTTCAGTTTCTTGTTTTGCATCATGCTGTTTGTCTTAAGGAAAATCTGCAGACTGGTGTCCCTTGGGGAGTTGACTCAGGCATTACTCAGGGTCTGTTGTAACTGGTATTCACAGAGATTGCCCTTCAGACTTACAAGAGCCAGACCAACAGCATAAGCAGGGTTGTTGACTCCTGTGCATATTCTATTGTAGGGGAAGAAAATAGGAAGTCAGAGAAGAAAGTCAGGCTCCTATCAGAAAAGTATTGTTACATGAGGGCTGCTTTGTGACCCCTACTTGCAAATATGCTGTGGAACAGAGTCCCCATCCCAAATTATTTTTCTTAAGGCACATGAAAACTGGACAATTGGCTGCCAAAGCTACTATAAGAGAGTATGGAAATGCTGTGGAACTGCCTGCTGCTCGAGCATGAAAGGAAGAGACCAGTTATGGATGTGATTTTTGGGCATATGGGATGTCGAAATAAACAGACAGTGATATGAACAGCTATCTAACTTTATTCTTTGGCCTTCTGCCCGGATTTGAGGTGCTGCTAACTATGTAACCACTCCATGAAAGCTGTGGAAAAAAAGCGCTGGAAATCAGATGTTTTCTGTTGGCGGTGCTCCCTTAGTCCCCGAGCACCAGGTCTTTGTTGGAACTCTGACATGTGGGGGAACTGTGGGCCCAAGGGAGCTGGAATGAGGCTCAGGAGAAACAGAATCTGCTGGGGTTTGAGGGGTTAGTTCAGGGATACGGGAAGAGATCTGAATTCCCAACATTTCCCAAAGAGTTTTCAAGTGTTATGTTTTGCTGGAGAGGGGAGTGTGAGAACTGCATCGGGGAAGATTTAAATAGCTTGACCTGTCTCAGAGCTGATAATTACCAGATTTCTGCAAGCTAAGTGGAGGAAAATTTTACTGCAGTGTGGAAAAAAAGATTACAGCACTGCTTATGAAGATACTGAGAAGTCAAATAACCCCAGAATAAAGACTGGTAAGTTTTGCAATGACTAGGTTGTAAAATGATGTAACCAAAAGCTTTGTTAACAGGGGTCAGCAATTGCCTTGTGTTCAGACCTTGTAAGACAACAAAATAAAAACCTAACAGAAGCCTTATTTGAGTTGTACATTGCTAGCACTTTATGTTAAATATTAAATAAATAACTTCCAGTTCTTAAGCCTTAAGGCTTCAGAAGAAATTTTTTCCTAAACTGATGTTTAGAAAGGTTAAAAGACTTCCTTCAACTCTAAGACATTGTAAATCAAGTTACATAGCAATCTTTTTCACCATGGTGATGCTCAGTCTACTAGAGAAATAAAAAAAACTGTGTGGTTCCACTTCTGTCTCAGCCAAGACATCAATATAGGGGTTAACCTTTTGAACTACTGTCCAGCAATTCTGCAAATCAATTTCTATTTTCAAATGGAAGTTGTGAACAAGAAATATAAAAGGCCGAGCAATACTGTGTCCAGATTAAGTCACAACCATATTCTTCTCTCTGCTTATCTAGCATTTTTATCTAGATAAATGGAATCTGGTGGGAGCTTGCTGCACGTGTATGTCAGGATGAAAAATTACTTGGAAAATTGCTGTAAATTTGTATTTAAATTCAAAAGGCATTCATTTAAGTTTTCTCATTCCAAATGCTGATCCTGAAAAGCTGGGCCATAAAGTTAGCAACTCTGACTTCTTTTAGGAATGATCTAGTGAATATCAGGAAAAGGGTTTGTTATAAGCTATGGTAGGCTGTTAGTGATGTGACGAAAGAGGAGCTGTGTGATGTACAGTTTGAAACAGAAATATTGAACTTCATTGTCCTGCAGGGTACCCCACTAAAAATTCTGTTATCTTCCCTATGCCATTGTGCTTCATTTTCACAGCAAACTGAAGCGGTGAAAACTCACTGAGATTCTTTGAGACTTTTTGGAGAAATTTCTACAAAGATATTAGTAACATCGATGAAGGCTTGTTGTGAAAATACTGATTTTAGTTCCATAGAACAACTTGTTAAAAAGTATGTGCAGCTGATATGTGATCATGTTTTGCAAAATAGTTAGTAGAATATTAAAAATAAAACGATTAGTGCCATTTCATCATTCATTAGGCTGTTTTCCTCGAGATACGCACTTTCTTTTCGCAGTTTCAGTAGCTGATAGGTCTGAAGTCTAAACAAAAGTTGCCTTGCAGAGGGTCTGCCTAGGGCCTGCCTGAGATGCTTTCGGGGGGGGGGGGGGTTGGCTTGGATGTCCCTGTTGTGCATACGCCTTGTGTACACAGTACACATGTTTTTGAGATTACGAGCCGCTCTTCACCTTTATCCCAGACGGTTCGGAAACCCGCGTCTGGGCACTCGCCCGCCTTTCCCTGGGCGCCGCAGCGGGACCGCTCCCCCTCAGCCGAGCCCCGCCCCTCGCCACGCGCCGCTGTCCCGCCGGGAACGTGCTCCCGCGCGCCGCGGCCCCGCCCCCCGCCGCGAGACGCGCCCCTATTGGCCCGGTCCTCCCCCGTGCCGGCGCTGTTGTGACACGTGAGGGCGGCGCACGTGGGGACGTTATGTAACGCGCAGGGGGAAGGGGCGGGGCCGGCACGCGCGTGTGCGGCGGGGCCGCCGCGCATGCGGGGTGGGGGCGAGGGGCGGGACGAGCCCGCTCTGGCTGTGCTCCCTACCCGGACAGAGGCCCCGGAGGCTGCCGAGCGACAATGAAGCAGCAACAGCAGCAGCAGCAGCCGCCGCCGCCACCACCCCCGCAGCCTCCGCAGCAGCCGTCGCCTCCCTTCGCCAGCCCGGGGGTCCCGGCCTTCCTCAGCAAGCTGTGGGCTCTGCTGGGCGAGACCCCCAGCAACCAGCTCATCACCTGGAGCCAGGTCGGCCGCCCCCACCCCTTCCCCGCCCGCGTGTGGCACAGCCCCCGCCATCACCCTGCGCTGCGCTCCGGCGGGCACCTGCGGGGGGGCCGCGGGCTCGGCGTGCGTGTGGGGGACCGCAGATCAGGGCACGGCCACATGGCTTGCCTGGGCCGGGCCGGGCTGCTCGGGAGAGGCCGGCTCGCCTCGGCCCTCAGCCTCTCCCTTGTTTAACCGGGGGGTAGGAGCTCCGGTGCCCGCCCTGGCGGCGCGTCCCCAGGCACCCCCGCGGAGGAGGGGGGTGTCTGTCTGGCGGCTCTGGTGTCCGTGGGGGGAGGGAAGGGGCCCGGCAGCCGGGGGATGCCGGCGTGCGGGGGGCGTGGGGCTGCGGGGGGATTTCCCAGCGCGGGCGGTGGGTGCCCCAGGAGCGGGGCTGCGGGAGGGCTCGGAGCGTGGGGAGAGCGGCGTGCTCCGGCCTGCTGCTGTTCGCTGTGCGCCGCCCGCGGGGGCGGTGGGGAGCGCCACGTGGGGCAGGGCCGGGGGCTTCCCAGGTGTCACCTGCTGGGCTGGCGGGAACGGGATGGGCCACGCGGGAAGCACGATTGGGCACCAGGCTTCTCACAGTGCACCGGAGGGCTGGCAGATCGCTACAGTGAGCATCACTGACAGTTGTGCTAAAAGCTAAGCGCATATTTTATTAGTAGCAACTTCATTTTTTTTGGTATACGCTGTTTTCAATAAAATCTTGTTCTCACATCGTATCAATATCTTTCAGTGGTATTGAGTTAAGCTTAACTGAGAGCTCCTTTTTAAAAATGCTTTAGAAATAATGTCTTAAATATTTTAACTGAAAATGGTTTACCAGTACTTTCAGCCAAAGCTTCCCAAAGAGGAAAGCAGGAGGCCTCAGTAGATTATGGCAGCATTTCTTTCTTTCTTTTTTTTTTTTGGTTTTTTTTTTTTTTTTTGCTTTGCTTTGTTTTGTTTTAGAATTTTTGTAATGTTTTTGGGGTTTGTTTGCATTTTTTTTTTTTTTTTTTTTTTTTTTTTTTCTGGAAGAGAGATTCTTAAGGCTATGTGAAGATTGATGTTGTGTACATTAAAAAATGCTGCTTTTCCTGCCCTATGCTTTTAATGGTGAATTACCAAATCCATTGCTTATGTTTATCTCAAGTAAACACACCAATATCTCTTAGGTATCCTTGTATTATTTTTTTAATTATCAGTAAAAATAATTGTTTGAGACTCTGCAAGGCTGTTTCTAGAGGGGAACGTCCACCCATCACAATTGATATTATTAGCAACCAGCAGTTCTTATGTGATGGAAGTATTGGGATTATTGTGATATGGATGAGGAATACCAAATGAAGCACTTGCAAGACTGCTGTATGCTGTAGTCATTGGCACAAGGAATTGGCAACTGAATTTAGCTGATTAGTGAAGCTTGCAGGCCTTAATATCTGTACAGCTTTGCTGTGAATGTCAGAGCAACAAGAGCTCATGGATGTGTTCCCCAGATTTTCATGTGCTAGGCCTGGACAATGTCAAAGTGATGATAAAGCGAGGCACCACTCGGGAGTTGTCTGTTGGTGTCACAGGTCACTGTAGTGTCACTTGGTTCAGCACCTTCAGTTTGTGAATTGCTCACACAGCGCTGGCTAAAGTAGTCTATTCCTGCCATTTCTTTTACTTCCCTTTTTTCTTCCACTGATTGATTCTCAGCAGGAGGTAGGCAGGAATTACCGGAAGTTTTCATCTGCCTGTCTCCTTCTCAGTGTTAAGCACCTAAGTCATCCAGTGGACAGCCATTTGGAGCATCCTGTTTCTGATGCTCCCTGCTGATTTGCAGGAACAAGCTCTTGTGGTTTAACCCCTGCTGGTACCTAAGTACAACTCAGGCACTTGCTTACTTCCCCACACCCTGGCAGAGAAAATAAAATTCATGAGTTGCAATAATAATTTAAAATTGAAATGAAGTAAAGTATATGAGAACAGTAATAAAACAGAAAGAAAGCACAAGAAAAACAAATTATACCTAATACAATTGCTAACCAACTGTGGGCCAGTACCCAGCCCATTTGAAAACAACAGCTGGCCTTCCTGCTGGATAACTCCCCCAGGTTATATATCGAGTATGATGTTTTCTGGTATGGAATATCCCTTTGCCCAGTTTGGGTCAGCTGTCCTGGCCATGCACCCTCCCAAATTCTTGTGCACCTGCTTGCTGGCAGCACTTGGGAAGCTGAAAAGACCTTGACTTAGGGTAAGCACTGCTCAGCAACTACTAGAACATTAACTTACTATCAGCATTCTCTCACTGAATCCAAAACTTGGTTCTCTGTCAGCTGCTAAAAAAGAAAAATAATATATCCTAGCTAAAACAAGGAGACCTGCCTTTGGACAAGAACTTTCATGTAGTCTTACAGTTGGTTCTTTAAGCTTCTTGGGATCACAGAACTGCTGGCATTTGAGAATAAGAAAAGTGATTCTTTAAACTAAAAAGCCTCTTAATAAGATGCAGGAAAAGTGTTGACATTTGTTGAAAATAAGACTTTTTATTAACTACAGGGTGAGAGTATTGTGGATGTGTAGACAAAAGCTAAACCATTTTGAAGTAGGTAATTTGCATTCTGCCAATTACTTGCCCTGTAGTTAAATGGAGTGCAGTCATTGAAGAACAAAGAGCTGATCCTTCTATTTTAGTTAAAGCCTGTGGATTAAGTAAAAGATCAGTCTTCCCTCACAACTGGCATTCCAGAAGGGGAATTTTGCTTTAGGTGGCTACCTTTTGGGTAACTCCAAAATCTGGTGGACAATCCTCACCTCTTTGACAGCTCCATCTGCTCTACAAGTCCTGTCAAACCAAGCGTGCTTTTATACTGAAAACCAAATGGGACTGTCAAGTGGTTGTTGGTACTTTTTCCTTGCTCAGGTTCTTTGTTAAGGTTCCTTACCATGGCTTCAAAACTACATTCAAAATTGACATATTGTACTGTAGTGAAACTGATAGTTGCTGGTAAACAATTATTTATTAACTTGATAAAGCAGTGTGTAACAGTAGAGATGTTCCCCTTGAGATACAGGTAGTGATGTAAATTGATAGTGCTCAGTTGCTTTGCAACTGCAAGGTTTGTAAGCTTTTTGTTTTGGAAAATTGTAGTCAAGCAGATCAGTAATGTGCTGCATGCACAAAGGAAACATTCCAATCTGGTGATTAATTCTAAAAGCCCTGTGTGTTTTCTGCTATGGTTTTTAAGTAGCTTAATGTGTCTCTCTCATTTTAGAATGGAAAGAGTTTCTTGGTGTTGGATGAGCAGAGATTCGCAAAAGAGATTCTTCCCAAGTACTTCAAGCATAACAACATGGCAAGCTTTGTCAGACAGTTAAACATGTGTAAGTTCCTGGACTTTTGCATTCTAGTACAGTTCTAAATCCTGTACATAAAAGTTAAATTATAATTTCCTTTGAGCAGTGGCCTCGTGTTCTCTGCATCTAGGTTACTGTCTTATCCTCAAAATTGGTAACAGGATAGCTGGGACAGCATACTTTGAATTTGTTATATGTGGGTTTTGAGGTTTCCCTTTTCTTTTGTTTTTTTAAAGATGGCTTCCGTAAAGTCGTCCATGTTGATTCTGGAATTGTCAAACTGGAGCGAGACGGTCCGGTGGAGTTTCGACATGCATATTTTAGGCAGGGCCGGGAGGACTTGCTGGAACATATTAAAAGGAAGGTTAGTGAAAATCCATTGTGTGAAAAACCTGTACTGTTTTGTATTGATGAATAGCTAAGTTCATGTCAAGTTTAGCTGCAGGGTTGTGAGTGCAAATAAGTTCACAGTTTATGGAAACAAACTGCCCTGCTTTCATTTATATCTTGAGCTTGTTTAAAGATATTTTGGGGGATTCGACATGGCTTCTTTATTTACTTTGCTGTCCTTATAGTAAAGTTTCACTGGTGGCAGAAAAGCGTGAGTTACGTAATATGACAATTTGCAAATGAGTATTAGAAGTGCGGAGCATGCTTTGACTTTCCCATCAGCAATATAAGAAACTGCTCATTTATATAGCTTGTTTCAGAAGTATCTGTAAGCATTAGACTTTGCACCCAAGAAAACGGGGCAAACCTATAAACACATTTGTTATGTTGGTTATGCTTCTGAAATGTGCTCTGCTGTTACTGAGTCAGGTAGATATAGGCAAATAGAAATATGGCAAATTAAACTGGGTGTGGTGGTTAACCCCAGCCAACAGCTCAGCCCCACACAGCCACTCACTCATTCCCCCCTTGTCAGGATGTGGGAGTGAATTGGGAGAATAAAAGTGTGAAGACTCATGGGTTGAGATAAAGGCAGTTTATTAAGTAAAGCAAAAGCTACACACACAAGCAAAGCCAAGCCAGAAATTAATTTACCACTCCTCATGCACAAGCAGCTGTTCAGCCATCCCCAGGAAAACAGGGCCCCATCACATGTAATGGTGACTTGGGAAGACAAATGGCATCATTCTGAACATTCCCCCAATTCCTTCTTTTTCCCTCAGTTTTATATGCTAAGCATGACACCATATGGTATGGAATGCTCCTTTGGTCAGGTGGGGATAACTGTCCCAGTTGTGTGTGCCCCCTCAATTTTTTGTGCAGCCCCAGCGAGCTGGCTGGTGGAGTGAGGTGAGATGCAGAAAAGCCCTTGACTCCATATATAAGCACTGCTCAGCAGTAGCTAAAACATCTCTGTACTGCCAGCACTACAGCACACTGTGCAAGTCCAAAACACAGCCCTGTATTTGCTACTATGAAGAAAATCAGCCCATGCCAACCAAAACCAGCACAGAGTGATGCAGTTGTTATCACCAGGTTATTGTAATGCAGTTATGATGAAGTGGAGCACTTGGGAAAATGCCTAAAGAATGTACACAATGTCTAAAATGTACACAAATGTTTGTAACAACTAAAGCTAATGTGCTGACAGCTGTGGTGCTGGTTTGGGGGGTTTTTGGATGATTAGTTTATTATTAAGTGCATATTTTTCAACATTAGTAAGAAAAATTACTTGATCACCAAAAGAGAATAATAGTTAAGCCTGAGTTAAGAGAAGTGTTGTTTCTGGATTCTAACCTTTTAAAGGTTTCTTCTTCGAGACCTGAAGAAAACAAGATACGTCAGGAAGATCTCTCTAAAATAATATGCAGTGCTCAAAAGGTGCAAATAAAACAAACAACTATTGAATCTCAGTTGTCTCTTTTGAAGAGGTAAGTTACTTCATCAGTATCTGATCCTTAATGATGAGTAATTGTGCTACTAGCTAAAGACCTAATTCTAGGTGTCTCCTGATTTCTGGTTGCCTAATTTCCATTACTGCTTTAGGAACATAAACTTCAATAGAAAAATTGCTTTTAAAAGGAATTTTCTGATATTATAAAAAGTAATAGACTATGCTGATGTTTGCTGAACAGTCTAGTAGTAAACTATTAAATAACACTTTTAATGTTCCATGTAGCTTCTGAGTCTGAATACTTAAATCAGCTCTTAGTATAAAGCATGCTGATTTTAGTCTTCAAGTTTGAAATAGTTACTGTATTTGGTTTGAGGCAGAGTTCAGTTTGTGCAGTTTGCATATAATACTTTTGTAGGACAATTGATGCCTTTGCTCATTGTTTTTTATTTTCCTATTGATTTTGTCCTCATTCCCCAACTGTTTGACATTGTGGAAGAGTTAATAACTATGAAAATGTGTTTAGAAATCTAATTTGGAAATTCATTAGTTACCTCATGGACAGAGAAACAGAATTGAAAATCCGAATGTAAATAGAGTTTTTTTAAATTTCACTAGTGTCTTCTTAGAAATTACAAGTTATTCTCAACAGTGTGTCACAAATTACTTGATCCTTTAGAATATGTAGATACAGACAAGATATAGGAGCATAAGGTCGTGCACTGTTAGTCACATCACCTTCATAGAAGTTCTGTTATAGTTTCTGTTTCTTCTTCCAGTAGAACGTCTCGTGACAGTGTGCCTCTGTGGCAGAAGTCTCTGATTAGTTCAGATTTTAAGAAGTAAAATATCTCATTTCTAGATTTCAGTTCTAGTCACTCCAGTGGTACAATATTCAGAGGCAAACTTCTTTTGCTGAGGTGTAGTCCTTGTTAGAATATGGCCAATCTAGAGTAAAATCATATTTTCCCTTTTGAAATCCTAGACGAATTTGAGTTGAAAGGAACCTCAGAAGGCCATCAGGTCCAAACCACTGCCAGAGCAGGGCTGGCTTTTATTGAAATGACAGCCGGTTGCTAATGAGCTCACGGTTTGTAGAGATGAGAACATAGTGGTTGGTCTTTGAAATCCCTTATGTCATCCAATCAGTTTAAAGTGACTGAGGTGGAAACTGGAGCTAAATCAGAAGACCTGGTCCTACAAAACATGTTGATAAAGCTAGTGAAAAAGTTGAGAAAGTTCAGAATCGCTGACTTCTGCTGTTGATTTTGTGATGAAACTGTACTCTTAAATTGTATGTTGGACATAGGAGCAGTTTGAAGAGTGAGTAGTACCCTGCATCACACTGCTCTATGAGCGAGCTGCTGTTTCTGAAAGTTTAAGTTTAGTTTAAGGTTTCCTAAAAACCTAGACACCAGTGGAGTTTGCTTCTTAGTGCTGAAAATTAAACTACAAAAGAGAGGAGAGTGGTGTGTTGTCTGCCCATATTCATTGAAGTTTCTGGTACTTACTATCTACCTCTTAATATGGCATACACTATTGGAAACAAGGCTCATGGTTACAATAGGGCAGTTTTTACACTGTCTCAGTAACTGGAGTCCTGTGGATACTGGAAGAACCAAGGTTTCTAAAATGGCCATGTTTCATGAAAACTGCTACCTCTGACATGCTCCTGTTATTTTTTTATCACCCAACATGCCTGTTTACTAGAGCTAATATAAGTAACTGTTAAATGATGCTAGTTAATTTTTAAATGCTGAATGTAGGGGTAATGATTATTGCCAAATCTGGGTATTTTTTTTTCCCCTTTAAAGCAGATGGAAATTCTCTGCAGGCTATTTGTTATGTTTGGGTCTCTGTTTCATAGTTACTTTCCAAGGCTGCTTGCTGCCTGTGTGACACCAGCCACCAATCTAGAAACACATTTCAAAGAGTTTTAATGAAGCTAACTGACCTTTAATAAAAATTAGTAACTAGTTTTAGTGTGACTTTTAAATCATCATTTTTGAACAGAGAGAATGAATCTCTTTGGAGGGAAGTGTCAGAACTGAGAGCAAAACACTTACAACAGCAGCAAGTTATTCGAAAGGTAAGGCTTCCTTCAAGTGTCCTGTGGGCTTGAGTGCATGGTTCTGAAGTAGGGATGCTTTGCCATGTGCTTTGCTTTGCCCTCATTCAGCTTTTTATAATGCCAAATCTCTCTTTAATAAAAAAAAAAAGCAAGGTGTATATAATGAACAAACCCTAGTGATACAAACATTCAGAGTATTTAATTGCATAAGCAGAAAATAAGGCCAAAGTCTTGTAAACATTTTCAGAGACAGAGGCTCAAGAACATCCTACATCAGTCATTAGGTTATCCTTAATATGGCCTATCCATTTTTTTATTTGGGAGTCAGATGTCTAATTCTCTGTGTCAGCTGATCTTGAGAGAAACTTCCTCACTGCAAGAATTACAAGATTCTGTATTGGAAGTTCACTGCTGCCCCACTTAACCGACCCACTGACTGTATATTCCTAGTTACCAGAAGAACAGATAATTGAGTGGAACCTATTGATAATAGGTTAATTTAGATTATTTAACAGTTAGATTTATGGTCTGCCAAAACTGATATAAATGCATTGTTTATAGATCTATTTTTTTAACCTATCAGAAAGGGCATCACTGCAAGTAGCTTTGTAGTAGAGACTTATTGAATTTTTCTTCCCTGTTTCTTCAAGCCAGATACATACATTAAAGCCTTAGATATAAAACATAAGAGAAGGAAGGCTAGCATTTAAAAAGGAAAGACAGCTGGTGAATACTGTTAATTGTACATGTCATTTTTTTCTGAATCTGACAAAAATGCCTTTCACCAGAACCACTATTTACAGCTACAGGTTATGTATATGGTCCACATCCCTATATGCCTTTGTCATGGCTAATTTGAATTCTGTTAATCGTTTGAGCTGCTGCATATCTTTCTCTGAATTGTATGATGTTGTGTATGATGATGTGCTCTTACCACCTGCTATGGGAAAAGTGTTTCTTTAACAATTGAATAACTATGTAGATATTATCAGCACCGTTTTTTACCTGGATATTTATGTTTTCTGAACAGCTCTGTATAAAAGTTACTGTACAAAATAAGTGTTCTGCTGTTTATGTATAGATTTCATTATTTGCATTGTTTGCTATAAGATGCCTTGGTATTCAAGAGAAACAATTGCAAAGTAGAGCAACCAACAGTAGTGTTCTCTCCCTTACAGATTGTACAATTCATTGTTACCTTGGTGCAGAATAACCAACTAGTGAGCCTAAAACGCAAGAGGTAAATATGGTCTTGAAAACTTTCTGTCCACTTGATAAACTGACAGGCTTTGTTGACTAATTACCAAAGAGGTGAGTTTGAGATGGCCTTCTTCCTTTACTCTTTCTGATGTAGGCCTCTTCTTCTGAACACAAATGGACCTACAAAGTCGAATGTATTTCAGAAAATTGTGAAAGAACCAGCTGACAGTAGCCACCATGTAAGTTTTCTATTATGGGTATCTGTATTATGATGGAGTACACGTGGGCAGGTGGATGAAATTCATTGTTGTGGAGACTATAATGCAGCTGTGTACTGAGGGATGTCAGCTTGTAGAAGTGACAGGCTGTGTTGTTTTCTTTCAGAAGCTAAACCTGTATATTAAATACAGCTTGACATGATCCTGCAGTTTGCTTTTAAGAATACTGCTCTTAGAAATATCACTTATTGTAGCTCTGGGAATGTGGTATTCCTGGCTCCACACAGGGACAAGGGTCTGGTGTGTTGCTCTGCAAGGCAGCATTCAACCCAGCAAAATCATATCATGTTCCTCTTACATTTGAATGAGTCACACCACTGAAAGTTGTCCTCTGCTATCCAAATAATAATTGCCGAGGAAATTGTTAATACAACTGTTGTAGTGTGGCACTAGAATTAATAGCTTTATAACAAAATTCTCTTTAAACAACAGTCACTGTTTTAATATTTTCAGTTCTATTATGTGACAGTGCTAGTATAATTTTATTTCTTCAGCTGTAGTATTTGCCAAATTCTTTTTCCTGTAGCTGTTATTCTCCAGCTTGTTTATTTACTTGTATGGCTTTTTTTATTAAACATAAATCTGTACAAACAGTTTATAATCTCCAAGGTGAAGGAAAGCTCTTAGACTTCATTAGCTGGGAAGCATTGAAATATACAATGGTAACTGAGAAAATGCTGAAGCTCATGGTCCCTCTGTGCTCTGACTCTTTTTTAAATAATTCTCAGGTACCTCTCAACAGAAATGAGGGCTTAAAACAAAGGGAACAGATTTCAGATGACATTGTTATTTATGATGTCACTGAGGATGTGGTTGAGGAAGGACATCCCATGGCTGAAGAAAATCATCCTGTTACACCAGAAACAAGTGAAGATACCACTTCAGATTCTTCCAAGTAAGAAGTCTCAAGAAGTGTGTGTTGATAAATGACTTTCAGTGTTGCATAATATGCACTAATTCAGATGTTTTAAATAATCTTTTCAGTGAAGTGGTTAGAATTATTCAGCACTCCTGCACAAATAGAAACTTCATCTTTGAATTCACACTAGCCTCTGATTTATTGACCTCTGGATTTGTTCCAAAATAGTTAATTGGCTGTTGGGGTTTTAATATCAGGAGGATAGATTGAAACTGATGAAAGCAATCTGTATTATTGCATAATAGTTAAATATACTAAAGCCAGAGTAAGAGAAGTCTTCTTTTTGGTTATCTGTATAGACAGGAATGACTTCCCTAGTTTTTGCAGGTTTTTGTGGAGAATAATTTACATGTGGTGTTTGTCAGGTTTACATTAAGCCGATTAATTTCAGGGTTCTGGGTATTTTACAGTCCCAATTGGTTTTTGTGATTATGTTCTTTCCTGTCTGTACTCCATTACTACAGAAGTTCATCTTTCTTTCCTCTTTCAGCTACCAGCAAGTTGAAACTTACTTCAGGGATTTAGATGCAACTTTTGTCTCTTGTTGCATTGGATTGATAGGGCCTGTATTATGCCTCAAGGAGAAAAACTTACTATATGTAGATTATTGGATTGGCACCATTGTTCTCTGCTGATGCCTGTGAATGCATTCTCTGATAGAAAAGCTTCACAAGAAAAAGGCTGTGATAGAGAGGCAACATAATTAACAGCTTCTTAAGGTTAAGAACCAGAATAGGGATGAAAGCAAATCATTTGAGGCTCGTTCTTGGTTTTCAGGTTTCATTCCTGGCATGAGTAATAAGGTTAACTACAAACCTGTAGACTGGGATGCCTTGTTATGAGTGCTCTAGAGTTGATGCTGTTCAACAGGAAATATGCAAAATATATATTGTCTGTCTGGTTTGATGACCTCATATTATTTGGTTCACTTTGTACATACTTGACATTTATATGCAAGCTTATAGTTGCATTAATGACAAAAGCATCTGTGTTCCTGTAGCTCTTTAGCAGTTGGTTATTGTGGTCTGGCACAACAGTGTCTGCTAACTGAGCTGCAGTAATTGTATTGATCATTACAGAGCCATATATATGGAAAATAGGTATTTTGAGTATCTTGCTGTGTTTAGTATTAAAAAGCAGTACAAAAGTTTATTTCCTGATAGTAGCTTGACTAAAGCGAGAAGTAACTAAACCTGCGGAATAATACCAATATAAATGTGTATGAAATATTTTAATTAAATTTGTCTTACATTACAGCTGTAGCTGTAGCTACCATTCTCCTGATATTGTAATTGTGGAAGATGATAACGAAGATGAATATGCCCCTGTAATTCAAGGGGATAAAAGCACTGAATCAGTTGCTGTCCCAGGTAATGATCCAGTCAGCCCTGTCAGTGACAGCACAAGCCCACTCATGTCAAGTGCTGTACAGCTGAATAACCAGTCAACTTTGACTGCAGAAGACCCAGTATCTGTGATGGATTCCATACTCAATGAAAATGGAGTAATTTCACAGAATATAAATCTTCTTGGAAAGTGAGTAGTCTGGTCTTTTGTTTTTTCAAGTATTAGAACTGATTCTTTGACTTACAAGTGAAAAGAACTGAATAGCACTTTCTACTGAAAACTTTAAACTTACAGGCCACTGTTATTCCAGCCAGTTTCTGAAGATCCTTCTATTTTAAGTATTTTAAGATGCAACCTCTGGTTTTCATTGTTAAGTGAGTGACTTGAGATGTTTAATCTGGCAGTATAATGTTGTGGAGATTGTTTAAACAGTCAGGATTTATTTTTGTCACTCCTGCAGGTGAATTAGACCCATTACAAGAATTGTATCTCTGCTAATGTCATATAATAGTGTTAGGTTGATGTGATTCCTGTGATATTCCAGAGCACCTACTTGCTGATTTGGGTTCTCCTGTAAAGAGGCTAAAAGTCTTCATTTTTTCCAGAGGTCATTTCTTGTGAAAGACTTAGTTCATTCTACTTCTGGTGAAGATTTTTAGATGCATGTAGTGTACAACTATGTAAAGCTTACTTAAGGATTTTTCTCACTTTATTAAGGGATATAGCAATAAAATACTGTTTGCCTTCTAGAGTTGAACTTCTGGATTATCTGGACAGTATCGACTGCAGTTTAGAGGACTTCCAGGCTATGTTGTCAGGACGACAGTTCAGCATAGATCCAGATCTCCTGGTTGATGTAATTTTGACTTAATTTTAAGTATTTTCATAATAGGCTATAGAAAACATTTGTATGTATTGTTGCTTTTTAATATGGATTTAAATCGCAAATGATCTTTTTTTCCTTCCCTTTACAAAGCAAAGTTATAAATATTGATGAGTTTCTGAAGTGCTGGTATAAGTTTTAAAGCTATACCACTGCTCAAGTGAATGCTTAAGTTTCTTACTGAACAATAGCTTTCTTAATGAAATAATGGTTATATTTATTGTGAACTTAGATGTCAAGCTGATTAATACTCTTGCTTTGAAGTAACTCAGCACATCATCTGTGGTCTTCTCAATGAACTGGGGTTAAAAAGAACCTTCCTCCCTGTAGCAAGGCCATGTTGCTGGATGGTGACAAGGTGTTGTCTGCCATGACTCATACGTCCCTTCTCTGGGGTGCTGCTTCCTCTCCATTTGTTCCTTAACCCTAACCTGGGCCAGTGCATGAAGTTGCTGGGTCCTGGTGACATGTGGCTGTTGAACCTGCTGGAGTGCCTGTTGGCCCCTCTCCCACTTCACTGAGATCCCTCTTAAAAGCAGCTCTGCTCTCCACTTACTGATGACTCCTTCCAGCTTGGTGTCACGTGCAACTTAAGTTCATCCATAGTGCAGACAGAATCCATGCAGCAGTGCCAGAAGAAATTGGTACTTTAAGACTGCAGCAAATAGTGTTAGATGCCATAGAGTTGTTTCTTTTGTGAACAAGATTCATGGAATTCCAAACCATTGTGCTCCAAAGTTAGATTTTTTTTTTTTTTGTAAAAGCAGTAGTTACCTGTAAATAGACTCCAGTCCTCATAGAGAGTAGGATAAGTACTGGGGTTATTCTCACACATGCAGAAGCAATGGTCTTGTATTCTTAATAGCAACACTGAGATACCTAAAACTTGATGTCTTTTGTCTTATTCAGCTTTTTACAAGTTCTGTGCAGATGAATCCCACAGATCATGATCATATCACTAATACCAAAGTAAGTCTTAAATCCATTGCTCAACATACGCAGTAGTGAGAGATGCAAAATACACTCATCTTTTGCTTTTTACTTTACTGCAATCATGGCACTTTGTGCTCTGGCTTTTAAGACTTGCATGAGAATAGGAATCCTGCAGCTGAGATTCATCCTTTTGGGCTTTAAACAGCAAAGGAAAAAGCACCCTATTCCTTAATTAGTAATGTCCTTTAAAACTTGTATTATTTACTTTACATTGTATCAGTGTCTTGACTTTTGTATCCCTTGAGATTTTTTTACTTGCAAACATGGTATGCACTTCTATCAGAATGGTTTCATCTGTAAAGAAACACAACAATAAGCAGTGGAGCAAAGATGTAGCACTTTAAATTTGTCTTCTTCATTTAAAACATTACTTTGGTTCTTGCTTTGTGTAGCCTATGTTGCCATTTCATGTTTTATCAGCCAAGGTGTATTAGTGTGGGTAATACTGATTATGCCACTGCATCTTACCACAAATATAACTATTTTTTTTTTATAGTAGTTGGTCAGCTATTTTCCAATGACATTGTAGTAGTTGGTCAGCTGTTTCCTAATGGCATTAGAACAGGCTTTAACCATGTATTTTAAGAGTTTGCTTTTGCTTCCAGATGGAGACAAAGGGAAAAGAAACTAACAAGAATAATGCTGGTCCAGCAGCTTCACAGGAAACACAAGGTAGTAAGCCCAGATCAGATTTGTTGTAGTGATCTACTGAAACACTTCAACAGTTGAACATTACTCTAAAAGCCATCTCAATTATTTGCTCCTTATCTGGTTTTATGTTATGCTGATAAATAACGAAAACACAATATTTAATATATTTACTTTGTAGATTTTTGTCTCTGCTCTAGATGCAGAGATACTGATGTTTTGCACGTGAAGCTGCACAAGTAATGTTATGCATATGAACATCATAATTCTTTAAAAGGACAAGCACCTATCTTTATTTTTATTTAGCTTTATTTTTATTTTTTAATTAATTACCCTTTAAATAAGTATTGTGCGTTGGATTTTGTTTTTTCCTTCTGCATGTAAAAAGGCACATGAATTGATTTTCTGGGCATTTTTTTCCCCATAGATAAGCAGCTGATACACTACACTGCGTTTCCACTCCTTGCATTCCTCGATGGGAGCCCAGGCTCTGCTGTTGAGAGTGGGAGCTTCACAGCTGAAGCTCCTTCCACTGTTGAAAAATCCCTGGATGGGGACGAGCTCCTGGAGAGCAGCCTGGATCCCCAGCCCACCCAGAGCAAGCTGGTGCGTCTGGAGCCGCTGACGGAGGCAGAGGCGAGCGAGGCCACGCTGTTCTACCTGTGCGAACTTGCTCCAGCCCCCATGGACACTGACATGTCCTTCTTGGATAACTGATGAGAAGGAGGCTCTGTATATAGTCATGAAGATGAACTATTTATTTAGAATGTTTGGTATGAGAGTTTTTTGTAAATCACTGTTTTATGTAACCAGATGTGGAATATGAAGTACCTTTCCTATCTTATACAAGCAGTTGTTTAGCTTTGGAGTTAGACAAGCCACCAGGCGCAGCTGGCACTGCTGAGCCAGGCTGCTGCTGCACTGCTGTGAACACTTGGTGTTGCACACATCGCTTGTACTGCAGGTAACCAACACTTGTCAATAGTGAGCTTTGGTTTATGGGTTCTTATACTTCTTGTCTTACATATGATGACATAAACTAGTAGTGTATGGTTAGGGAACACTGACTTCCTGTATCTTGGGGTTTTTATTTTTTACATTTTGTTTAACACACAAGGCTTTTTTGGGGTGGGGGACCAGGACCTGATGTAGGCTTTTTTTTTCCCTGCTTCAACTGGGAACAAAGTGCCTGTACCTTGCTAAATCTTGGTTCTGCCTTACTTTCACTTCAGTGGAAGTGCTCACACAGCACAAACTGGGGAAAAGTTCTTGACAGCTGCCAGGCCCCATGACTGCATGAGTACTTTTAACTTGGACCATCTATGCTGACAAAATAAATGTTACTTAAGTGTGATACCTGTCAAGAGTCTGTCTCTTACTCTGTGTGCCAGGTGGTTACGGATTTAACAGCCTGGTTTCCTGTCATAGTAGCTGTGCACGGCCTGCTGTGCACAATTTCTGGGAAATAGTTCAATTATCTCCAGCCTGAAGGGTTTATTGATAAGCCTCCAGAACAAGTGTTTTAACACACCAGACTCTGTCCCAGTAGTAGCACACAAAAGGGTGTTCTCTGTAATTTCCTCCTTCCATTGTAGGAGCCCTTTCCCTCCTCCAAGCTGTGTGTCCTCTACTGCACTCATGGAACAGACAGGTGCTGCAGTGAGTTTGTGCACTTGTGTTACAGAGCCAGAGGGGTTTCTGCCCCACTGAGTGGGGCAGACACACTTTAAACCAAATCATCTCAGCTTGAGCTCCTGATTTTGATATAAACAGTAAGTCAAACTGTAACTGAAAATCAAGTGAGACCCTCCAGAGCATAAAGACTAAGCAAAGAGAGAAACTGGTTTTCAGTAACTTCATACATTCAACACGAAAACCACACTCCTGATGAACTTAGCAATGGATCTGAAATTTTTTTCCAAAGAAGTAATCTGATCACTTGTACAAGGACCTGAATCCATAGACAGAGCAGTCTGTTCATCTTCTGAATTCAGTAACTTGTTCTTTGTTACAGGATCTGGAACTGCTGTAGTAGAAGTGGTGTTCAGGTGCTTTACCCAAATTTAAATAGGTGCAATCCAGTGAGGCAGCAGCAGTTGATGAAGGAGGAATGCAGCTGCAGGTGCAAGGCATGTCTGTGTTTGCTGGGACACAGCTGCCAATGGCACAGAACCCAGGGGGGTTACATGTGACCTCCCAAAAGAGCCAGGCATTGACAGCTCTCCTCAGAACCTGACAGTGCTACAAAGCATCCCCAGAAGAGGGGATGAGAAGGTTAAAAAAACCCTTGCAATAGCCACATCTGGCAGCAGCATGAGACATCAAAAGTCATGGGACATCTTCATCCAAATTTATTTATTAATAAGGTAACAACATATTCCAAATTATTACAAGCCTTTAGTAATCTTTCCATTATTGTCTCAAGTTTGACTTGACATGTCAGACTTTTGCAGTTAACGTCAGTGTTCAGGTGCAGAATTAAAATAAAAGCTTAGAGAATGGCAACAGGAAGTCACAGTTACAATCACCACAGAAAGAGATGAGCATGACATCTACTGCAGATTCCAGGGTCACTCCCAGTCGGGCTGCTCTAGGTTCAAGTTGTAGCAAGTAACAGAAATTACATAGCTTATGTACTTCAGTTACAAAGCAGCAAGCACAAAAGCATTTTAAGATTTTGTAACTGCACAGGAACTATGCCTAGATTTAGACTTTCTAGGCTCAAGGCCATCTCTGGCAATGGACATCAAGCAAAATACCTAATAGAGTAAAAGATTTCAAGATTCAGAGCCCCAAGTATTTTAAGAAGTGCTTCAGTTGAAGCCTCAGTAAATGCACACCTCCTCCTTTAGTTATTGTAATTTCAGTGCTCCTTTCTCTCCACTTTTTTTTTTATCACAATACTCAATTCCTCCAAAGGGCTTACACAACTTTCACCACTCGGCTCCTTGCAAACTCCATGATTGTAGCTTAGCCAAGAAGAAAGTGGCACACAAAACAGCAATAAATTACAGCACGGCTATGCCATTTAAACTACTTTAAAAAACAGTAATAATACGTAGATGCACATTGTAAACAGGTGCCTTAAAAACATGCTTCTGAGCATCTGATACCAGGAGAATTCTCCCCAGGGTGCCTGTCCTCCTGTTTGCAATGGGACGCACTGGATTGGCTCCTCTGCAGCTCCAGGTGCAAGTTTCCCCCTCTCTCATCTGTGCTGAAGGTACTGCTGCCCTCAGCATGGGAAAGGTCAGGCTGTTAGTGCCAAAGTGCTGCAAGATGTCCAGTAAACCCCAACGTGCTCCACTTTGAGTCTAACAACACATACTCAAGGCTTACTTTGGAATCAAGGCAACAGGGATCATCAAAGGCAGCCCCTCCTTTACTTGCAAAGCCTGACATAGCACTGCTTAGTTACCCTAATTAACATTCGCACTTTTTTCCTACAACTATTTAATGCAATTGGGGGGAAAAAACCCATACTTTGAAAAGTTTTTGATCTTACATCTCGTGCTCCCAAAGCATTCAAACTAGGAGTAATCCTATGAAAACCACCGTTATTTGAGCTCAGCTAGAAAAAGTCATTTAATGAAATGACAAGACATGATTCAAGGTAATCATGCAGGATAAAGCAGGGAATACTACCTGGACAGCACACACACACACACGTATTTACACCCGCGCTATTACCCGGAATACTGTTTGTTTCACTAGCACAGCCTCCCTCCAGAGCAGCACAGCTCAGTCGAAGTCGCGGTTGGTGAGAACCAGCGGAGCCACCAGAGTCCACACGTAGAGCACGATGCCAATCCAACTGGAAGAGATCTTCACCCACACGGACGGCCACTTGCTGGTCATGGTCTCGTAAGAAGAATCCGGACTGTGAACCAAGGAAAAGAAAAAGGAACATTTGCAATTTTTTTTTTCAATACAACATATTTGTGTTCCAAATTACCCCTTAAACACTGTTTTCACAAGAGATCATTTTCAACTCACACCTCAAAGGACCCTTCCTCCAGGAAGTTCACAGCTGTCTGTACAAGAAGAGACTGCTGTGAAGTTGTGTACAAGAACTACTCATAAGTTGGTGTCACAGGAGGTGGAAAAACAACAGCAGCAAAAAAATAATCAGTATGAGAAATTGCCAAGAAGCGGAACTAATTACAAGGAATCTCTAACAAATCTGCAGAAAGACGATCAATAGATAGCACTCAGAGATACAAAGAATGTGTTTTGCCTTGCCAAAGGATACCACCTAGGGAAATTAATCATCCTGATGTCAAATAAGGCCACAAATCAAATCCACAGCAGGACTATTAAGAGTTATTTCTGAAGGAGTACCTCATAGCCTTATTTTTTCGATACAAATTGTTCTTTGCCAAGTCACTAGAGACCTTAATTTGTATTTTTTAATTCCGAAGAACATCTTGTCAAGCTGTTAGTTAGCAACAGTTCACACACAGGACTATTTAGTTGTGGGCACTTTTTTAAGAAGCAGACAACATAATTTCCTTCCACCAATCCCTGTCACTGAATGGCTGTGGTTGGAAGAGACCACTGAGGTTCTCTAGTCAAGCTCCATGGTTCCAGCAAGAACACTTAAATCCAGCTGTCCCAGATGGCTTTGGAGTACATCTCCAAGAAACTTCACCACTTCTGGCAACCTGTGCCAGTGCTCAGCCACCCCAGCAATGAAGAAATGTTTCCTGATATTCAGAGGGAACTGTCTCACTGTGTGCCCTCTGCCTCTGGCCGTGTCACTGGGCACCACTGAGAAGTCCTGGTTCCATCCTCTTTGCACACCTGCTTCAAGTGGTGACACACCCCTTGGGCCTCCTCCAAGCTGAACAGTCCCAGCTCTCTTAGCTTCTCCTCATATCACTGATGCTTCAGTCCCTTCATTATCTTCATGACCCTTTGCTGGACTCTCTCCAGTATGTCCATGTCTCTCTCTTACTGGGAAGTCCCAGAACTGGAGGAGTCACTAGAGCTAAGGAGATGAGAAGAAACACCTCCCCCTTGACCTGTTGATATAATATGTCCTTTTTCTAGCCCTCTGTACCAGACATAGGCCTAGTGTTTAATAATTTTTAATTGTTATATAATTTAAGACTTTAAATTCACTTCAGCAGGATCTGCTTTAGCAGTTCAGTAAATTACAGGAGTCATCCTTGAAAATGACAGCTGCTTGTGAACAAAGTTAGCTAGTTTTCAAATACAATTCCCTAACTGCAACTCAAACAGTAACTTCCCTTGAGAAGGCACACTCAAGACCTACATTCCAGAGCACCCAACTTGTGCCTCCTTGTCCAGCAAAAAACAGCATCTTGTATGCTTCTTATCAGCAGCACATCTAATCAAATGTAAATACCTGTACCAGTTGGTAAGTGTCATCATGATATACAGTGATGCCAGGAAAAGCATGAAGTGGAAGAAGGAATAACTGTAAGTAACTCCATCCCTCTCATTATCTATAGCTCGGTGAACATCATCTCCATCATCAAGGGAGCCATCACTCCTGGGCATTCCATCCTCTATCAGTGTTGATTCATCACTGGTCAGCATCAGCTTGTTCACTTGGCTGTTGTTGGATGTCCGAATGCTGGATTTGACAGGAAAGGACATGGTACAATTACCCAAATAAATACAGTTTAGCATCCAACAGTAAGAAGTTATACAAATTAATGTCGTTTTTTTTAAAGGAATCTTACCTTGAATAGAGAACACACAGCAAAAACAGAACCAGTCCTACAATTCCTTGTGCATCCCACCACTGCACTACCTGACCTTGGGTTGGAATGGTGGTGCTGTTGTAACCAATGATGCTCAGCAGACTGGGGTTACAGCGCCTGTCTGTGAGGGAAATTGCATTAGAATTTACATAAAACAAGAATAGGACAAATATTTTATAGCACATTTCCATGCTGAATGCACAGAAATAGAAAGGAACTTCGTGACTGTGACAGTCTAAGTAAAATTTGAATCTAATTTTAGCCTACTGAATCTCTCTAGAGCAGGGAAATGACAGTACATGGCATAAAAATCTGTCTCTTCGAGAAGATAAAAGGATTCTCAACTTATGTAAGATACACATCAACTGCTTTACTATTCCATCTCACATAATTAGGTGCAACAAAATGAAAATTTCTGCATAATAAACTGCATAAGAAAACAAGTCTGACAAACATATTCTATAGATGGGTTACTCGAGTTATGCCAGAATTGGAAAACAATGCCAGTAAGTCAGTTTATTGTAAGTGGTTCCCAAGCCACAGCATCCACAGATAACACTGATGAAACAGGTTAAAGCAGTAGACAGTCTTATTTTCCCATAATCACTGCCTGAATTAGATGACTCATGTATTCCATGACACAGAAACACAGAAGATTGTCCATAACCAAGACAAAAGGGTCAGGGATCCAATTAAAACCACTAAAATTAATATCTGGTGATTCATTTTAATCACCAGAATTTCTGCACTTATTTATTTTTTGAAATATTCAACTATTTCCACACACAATAAATAACTGAAGATATATAAATGTAATATAAACATAAACATATAGATCCTCTGTTTGAAAAAAATATAATCAAGTAGCATCTTGGACATCTAAAAAATGTGAAACCTGGTAGAGAGATGGAACTCCTAGACTCCTCAGAGGAGTTGCAGTGATCTGCAAAATCTAAGCTTTAGAATACTGCAGTTCAGCCAGTAAAGATCAGAAATTCTTATATGCAATATAAGCAGGAAGCAGAGGGGGCAGAGGTCAGAGATGTGTGGACAAGGCCAGGTTACTATTTTATACCTCCCACACTGTTGCTGGGAGCATGGCCTGGGGGGAGGAAAAGGTGAGCACACCCTGGAATAAGTGCCACTCTGCTTCCCTCTCCCTGTCTCAAGGGAGCTTGCCTGGACCAGCCATGCAGACCCTGCCCTCCCTCACTGCTGCCCATCCCTTCCTATCCCTCAGGAGAAAGGGCTCCTGGCAGCACATGCAACTGAGTCCTAATGCATGCACATTCTGTTACCCTGCTCTAATGCTGCCCTGCAAAAGAGGTGGAAGTACAATTTATTGCTGAACTGGTTACCCAAAAAGCTCTACACTGTTACCACACTTACCTGGCTCATTGGTCATAGCTGACCAAGTCAAATACATTGTGTAAATTGTGATAACCGAAGACTGCAGCAAACCAGATCTTGGCTGAGATTCCTACACAAAGGAGTCACAAAAAAGGGAAGTTAGGCAATCAAAAGTTGCAGGCACGATTTTATTGTGATAACACACAGGAGGCAAGACAAAATTGTACCTGAATCCTTGGCAGAATTGACATTACAGAAGCACCAATGCACAGGAGCATATTAACACTGATGAATGTCTTGTTTTCAGAACAACCTTCTGGATGAGTGTAATAAACATAAAACAAGACAATAGCTACTAGAGACAGCAGATAGTTGACAGCTGTAGCAGAGAGCAGAGCTGTGAAGAAACAAAACCATAGTTAAACTGGTTAATAACAGAAAGTACTAGCACTGGAATAATACTGCATGATTATCAAGTGTGGATACAATATACAACAAGAGTTCAGGGCACTGGAATGTAAAAGAAGTTCTCAAATAGCCTGTGAAGTATTAAAAAGAAACAATACATAGGAATCCTGAAGCCATGCTTGATTCTCCAATGCTCGATTCTCCAATGCTCTAACAGCAACCAGGAAGAGCAAGGAGGCTAAAGGAGCATGGTTGTACTGCACACACTTTGCTTAACAGCTTAAAAAAGAAACTGAAGAAATACTTCTCCAACAGAGGCTAAAACAAAATCTCATTTTCAAATTACATCTTAGTAAAAACACTAAATAGAGAAGTGGTCACTGAATGAAGACAGGCCAGGCTGTCTTTCAAAACACCTAAATTATCACATCTGAAATACTTTATTAAAATATAATTTCTCCAGTGAGATGACTTGTATTCTCCTTCACAAACCTGGCCTTTCACTTAACAGATACCTTCAAAGAATACCTGACTGGCAACCAGAAAAAATTGCTTGAGATGACTCTACTCAACACAAAGCACTAACAGGTTACTTTGCTTTTTTAACCAGCACTAAAGGGATAGCAAAACCTGTGGCTGCATGAAGAAAAAAAAAAAAAAAAGCTGCAGTTGCCACTTCTCTGATATCATGATGCACAGAAAGCTCCACCTGAATGTGAGGAAGAACTCCTTTATTTTATGTAAGACTGCACCCTGCAACAGATTGCCCAGAGAGGATGCAGAGTCTCCCCCACTGGAGATATTCAAGAACCATCTGGACACAATCCTGTGCCATGTGCTCTGGGATGACCCTGCTTGAGCTGAGAAACTGGACCAGATGAGCTGCTGTGGTCCCTTCCAACCTCACCCATTCCATATCCAGGGAATAGCTCTTATTACTCAGAGGCTGCTGCACCTCTCCCTGCTTCCTCTTACTTAAGTTTGCAACAGAAGGACATCAATGGAGCTGAACTACACATCTGAGAAAAGGATACTTATTCATGAAGCAGCCCTTTCTGCACCAGTAAAATGAACTATTCAGTGAGTAACTTATTTAACACAATGCACATTAAGTGAAATTTAAAACTTGATTCTAGTACAGTCCCTCCTTACCTGCATACCAGCATCTTGAGTTTCCTTCCTCCATTTTTTCAACCCAAGATTCATTCCAGGAATGGGCAAAGTCAATAAGCAAGACCAGCTGAATAAGAATAAAGCAGAATGCCCCAGCCATACCTACATAAAACCACACTAGGAAAAAAAAAAAAAAAAAAAAAAAAAAAAAAAGTTAAGAACCATATGAGATTTACCCCCCATCTCAGTGTCCCTGAACACAGAGAAGGCACTACAGTCACACAGCTACAATAAAAAGTGTATGACATCAGCATGCACTTACTTTTTTTAAAACTAAATATGATTGCACAATTGATACAGAGGAAGACAATATTCCCTCACCAGTTGTAAATGGTCCCTCAGGTATGAAGAAAGCTCCAACACTAATTGCAAGTGCCGTCGCAAATTTAAAGAACCAGAATCTAAAGGGAAATAAAAAAAATAAGGCTACTGTTAAGGCAGGTCTAATTCACACATAAAATACACATCTTTGAGAATTTTTTTTCCAGCTTGCTCATTCTTAACTTGCCTCACTTGAAGCAGGATAAAAAGTATATCTGCCCAAAATTTTTGTTCGCCAAAAAATTATGCTTAAACTGTGCTAGACTGAAACAGAATTTGACATATTTCCCAAAGGTTTCTTCTTACTCATGAATTACAAATTAGGCAGTTGTAAGCTGCTTGTTTTTCTTCCTAAGAGTATTTTAAACCAAAGCAGTGAGATTACTGATTGAATTGTTTGCATATCAGTAAAATGGGTTTAAAAAAATCCCTTCCTGCTTTTAATATCAAAGGTCTGGCTGGTGCCTACAATGACATAAAATATTATGCTGGAGTTTCCTACCAGTCTTGGCTCACTTCCTACATGAGAGAGATATACAAAAGTCTGGATTCTTTCCACCCAACTTCAGATTCTTTAGGCCTACAGCTGATGAGGATTTATCACAAAAACGAAAGCAAATTATTTATCCTGCACAGAAAAGACACAATCAAGTTCTAAGTCCCTGTTTCAGTGCAGTATCATTGGAATTTTTCTTCCAGTAAAAGATATACATTCACAGATCATCAAATCAGACCAGATGTTTCCAGAAAGCATACAAGGGAGTATCCTTCACCAAAGATACACCAAACTCACCTTAATTACTAACTGCATAAATATATCCTGCATAGGGAACTTCAAACTGTTATGCCAACAAAACTGTAAGGAGGTGAAGACTATTTTTTCTGATCCCAGTAACATGGAGCTCCAAAAACAGACATGATGTCATCTACACGCACTTAAAAACTGAATATAACAGCACAAAGATATGTACCACACCCCCACAATGTCAAACACTTGTCAACTTTTCAAGTTTTCTATCCCTTCCATTTCTTCCCATACTTTGAACAAGTTTAATCTCTCCTGCTGGCTGTTTCAATCAAGTGATGGAGACCACAAGAACAAGTGCTGGTTGTGGGGAGAGAAACTATGTGAGATGATAGAAGTGTAGAATACAGAACAAAATGAACTAATTCCCTGGGATATAGAGAAGTGACTAAATCCAATCTGAAAGCTGAATTAAGTTGTAACATTTACAGTGCAATACAAACCTCACTAAAACTAATTTTAGAATTCACTTTTCTTTTAATCAATGTCATTCTCAATTACAGAAATAAGAATGGGTTCAAGTTTGTATATATTTAATCTCTAATTCTATACTTTTTTAAGGATCTTAATGGTCTATCCCATATTTAATTTCACAACTGAAAACAACAGTCATCTGAAATAACACCTAAAGCTGCTGTGCATTCTGTACAAGCCAGCAACTATCTCATAGATACATTAAAATTGTTTTTCTTTTATTGTCATCAGAAACCTAAGGCAAGAAACCATTCTGGCTGCCACTAAAAAAGCAGAGAAGGTGAACACTGGTTATAGATCATACTACTGGGTTTAACTTGCATGCAAGCATGAGAAAGTAAGTACACATACATGCAAAAATCTAGTATTCAGAGTATTTCAAAACACTGACAAAAAGACTACACCTGAAAGAATTACTGAGCACACACACAATTTCAAAAATCAAAAGCCATAAAGCTCTCCATGAAGTTCACTGCAACACATTATTGAAGCAACAAGTTATTACAGAAGTGTTGAAAGTAATGTTATTAAATATTTTACCAGCAACAGGTAAATAACATAATTTTTTCCTTTTATTCTAGTGCTGATGTTAGATTGGTTAACAAGAGCAAACTGCTATGGGTTGCATAAACAGTCCTTAAATTTGCATTAGAGAGCACAACTCCAAATAAGGTTATCAAGAAGATCCCAAACACTTAAGAACAATTTTAGGTAAAAAACATCCCACATCATCTAAAATCACCACATGCCTTTTTCTGAAGAAAAAAAAAAAAAAAAAAAAGTCCCAAAAAACCAAAAAAACAACAGAGCAGAATGTAGCTGAACCACCTTCTTCTTGCTTGGAACACGCATTTTCTCTTGAACAAAGTAGGATGGAGGGAAAGGCTGAACTGAGTTACTCTTGCTAACATATCTTAACACTGTACTCTCTATCTTTAGACCAAAAAAAACCTGTAAGTAAACAAAGCAATATTCTACTCAGACTTAATTATTTTATTTTCCACTATGGAAATAATTTGAAGTTTTTCTCATTTTGTGGTAGACATGCTTAATCCTACTATACTAAATATAAGATAAAATTTTATGGCTCAGAAGTTCATAGCTTCTGTTAAATACAGTCACCTTGAAAAAGCAGTAGTCTAAGCAATCACTATGACCACCAAGATTAGACACCATAAATGGTTTTAGGATTTTTAGCATCATGCCTTCTTACAAATATTTACATCTCCTTGGTTCAAAGAACTACATTACACATAGGCAAAGACTGGATGAAAACTACCACCTTGTGTCAACACACAAGCTGAAATTGCACTATATTCTTCCATCTGATAATCTTAACTATAATAAAATACAAAAGAAAATCTAGCAGAAAGCTCAGAAACTAGATACATAACTCATTCTTTTTGCAGAGGGGCAACTGAAAAGAGAGCAGAAACATAAAAGATATATATCTATATAGATGTTTAAAATGTCTTAACTGCTATAACCTGTAAAAGAAAACTGTTCAGAAAAGAACAATAGCTCTTACAAACTTCAAAGTTAAGAGGAATATAATTCTCAAAGAAGAGATGATGCTCTTAAATCTTTTTATTTCTCAAAAAAATCTCAGTGGAATGAAACAAAAACTCATCACTAACTCATTTCAGCACTCATTTCTGCATCTTACCCATTGTGCACTGCTGCTCTGGGGTCGTTGCTGCTCTTCACTTTGATCATCAGCAAGGAGAAGAGAAGGAAGAACATGGCCATGCCAAAGCACACACGGTACACGGCCTTGTAGCCAACCAGGACATCACAATTCACATGGCCCTGCACACCAGGAATGCTTGTGCCCAACCCTCCATCACAAAATCCAGGAATCTGTGATGCACACAAGATATGTCAGTCATCTTTAAAAAGACCTCCTGTCTGTAAATGCATATTAATAGATTTCCAATGCACAATTCATTAATATTGCAACATTATGTAACTATTAACACTGTTGGAAAATATGATATTGAAGGACTGCATCATTAGCTACAGTCCAACTATAATATCAAACACGTGCAAGGAAAAAAATGCCTGCATAGGCAGCATAAAATAAAATAAATCTTTCCATAGAATAGTCTGGGTTGGAGGAGACCTTTAAAATCCACCTAGACTAAGTCCTCTGCCATGGGCAATGACATCTACAACCACATCAAGATGCTCAAGGCCCCATCTCATCTGACCTTGAATGCTTCCAGGAATGGGGCAGGGATCTTATTAACAGGTTGTTTATGTTACTAGCAATTTCAGAACTTCTCGAAGAAATGCAGGTTTCCCTGGTTGATCTGAATCAAGAGATAATCAAAGATCTGAACTAAATTTGACTTGACAGTTACTATCAGGCTTATGGCATATCTAGGAGGTGGCAGTCTGCTTATAGCTCTTTAAAACAGACATAGCCTTTCCCAAAAAAAGTACCATCACCATTAATTAGGTGTGTCCATAACTTCCATATGAAACAGCTGAGAACATGTCACTACCAGGACATGAGCAACATCTTTTAGAAGTCAAATCATATTCCAGAAGGCTGCAATTTTCTTTCCCAGGTGACTAACATGGCTCTTACTGAAGCTCTAATGTGGTAACTATACCAACTTACAATAAACATTTACAGATTAATCATTTGGGGGGGGAACCATGAAAATCCTGCCTAACCAAAGCTACTACCTACTGAAAAAACAACCCAAAAGACTTCAAAACAGAAATGAAGTATATTCAACCCAAGTTCAGTGAACCTGTAAGCTCTACTGTAACTCACATGACCACTCTCCAATTTTGTATCACATTGTCATATACCTAATAAACTGTAAGATCCTACAAACACTTCCTAATTCCATGGGTGGAAAACACAGAACTATGATTAGTGAAAAATATTTTTGTTACACATGGCAGACTTTAGAATAGAATTTTAACTAGCACAGAACAACGAAACTAGAAGATGTCCTAGAATGTATTTATTTTTTTTAATTGCAACCACAATAAAAATAAATTTAGTGCTGTAAATACAAGCATTTCAATAATACCTAATTTGAAACTACACATAATGAATTTTATTGTTTGATGCAAAATTTTTTCTGCTCTGAGCATTTAAAGAGGAGGCTTTACCTCAAAACAGTGCTTTTCATCTACAGAGGGATCTTCCCACAACTTCTTTATTTGACTTACAAACAAATTAATGGTGACTGTGAAACACAGCTGGTAGCAAAATGACCTATTTCCAAATAAAATCCATGCTTTTCAAGATGTCAGTTACTATTATCTGTGACATTTGTTCTACCAAAAATGCTAGCAATAAATAACCTGACCTTCTTCAGCTGCTCTTCCATGCCTGGTATTAGCATCACACAGGCAATGCTCACGCCAAGAAGTAAGAAGAAGGCGTAAATCAGTCGAGTTATGGTGGAGTTGTTTCCACTGGGGCAGCATCGGCAAAGCAGGCACGGGGCACTTCCACACAAGCATGGTATCTGACAGAAAGACAGAACATGAATTATTTAAAAAGCTTTGGATTACTAGATTTCAATATTTAATCAGGCTATGCAGATCATCAGATATTATGATGGAAAATGACTCATCCTGTGCATCCCACCACTGGCGCACATTAAGTCACTGCAACACGTTACAGAGCCACCAAACAACAGCACTTCCCACTGAGCCACTGCACAGTGAAATTAGTGCTGTGGCAGGAGTAATCACTTAGCCATTCAGAAGAAATAAAAGAGCAAGTGGTCCTGAATCCAGTCTTTATTTCATTTCAGCTAAATGACATGCAAGGATTGCTTCTGTTAGCAACTACATCCTGCCTTTCACAGCTGCAAAGATTAAACAAACACACCACAGGAGCACAACTGTCATGTAGGTGCACTCTCAGCACCTGGCACAGTTGGGATACAATCCTCACTGCAGCCATAAATATTTCCAAAACACAAAAAACGGGTGATAAAACCTAAATCTTGGGTTGCAAACTATTTCATATTAGCAGCTACTCACATATCACATAATTCTGTTAGTCTGCAAAATTAACTTATGTAATGTAAAACTTACAAACAGTAAGAACTGCAAGTATGCAGTACATGTGTTATTGATACCAAATATCCACAGCAAAAGTGGATGGGAATGCTGTACAACTGCAATACTACAAGGGAAAAAAAAAACATACAGGACAAAACTTACCAGAATTTAATTTTCACATAGAAAAGTGTGGGAAGGAAAAAAGGGAGCTATTTCACCAGGAAAGGACTAGAAAGCAGGGAACAATTCACTGCCACTTACTGAGTGACAATTTGGGAAGTAAAAGAAAGGTAAGGTCTCACAAGTAAACATCAGCCAAAGGAGGAAAGGTACAATCAAAAAGTGTGATCACTGTCCTTCTCTGAGCTGCAACAAGCCATGCTACCTCTGACACAGAATGATATAGAAACAGGTTTAAAACCCAGCTTGTCCCCCAGCACACAGCCAGGGACAACTCCATCATGGCACAAAAGCCACAGGTGTTCATCACTGCATGAGACAGTCAGGTAAGGACACCAGTAGTTAAAAGGCCACAGGACCTGGACATGTCAATCACCTGCTACGACTGGCATGTGTCAGAAGAGTTCTCAGCAGTCTAGTCACATGACAACCAAAAATGCCAGCAGTCCACTGCTACTGGAAAAGTCCCAGGGGCTGCCAGGAAAAGCAGACAGGCTGCCACAACATTCCTGGCAGCGTTCTGAGAGCCCCTCGGGAAAAGGCCAATTGTCGTTCACACAGTTTCTACCAGACTCACACACTGGACCCACAAACTTTGTTTTTTAAACAACTTCCCTATATTCCTTTTGTACATGTGTTCCTTCCCAAAGAGCCAAGAATTTTCACTCCACTATGCTACAGATTCATCTTTAAGTTAGCAAACTTCACCATTACATTTTAGCAAACTTTCCCATTACATTTTTCTTGCTGAGACTAGGCAGATTCTCATTATAAGTATTTCAGGACGTAAAAATTATTATATTGTCCCTCTTCTACGTTCACCTTCACTCAGTACTGTTGGTATGAAGGTTTTGATTATAGGAGGTTTCACCTCAATATAATGAAGAAATTATTTAGACTGGGAGCAAACAGTCCTTGCAACAACCTCCCCAAGGATATAGTGGAGTCCCCATCACTAGAGGTTTTCAAGACGCAACTGGACAGGGTACCAGATCATCCCTCTCAGGCCCTCTTTTTCGTAAAAGATGGAGTAAGTGGACCTTTGAGGCTGCTCTAAAACTGCAAGCAACTACACTGGGGCATCTGTGCTTCACAAGCAGAAAATATATGGCAAATATTGTCTCTGAATGCATCCGAATTTTATAGTACTACTGTCTTACACTGTTTTCTATACACACAAATAACCCTTCCAGTGAAAAATACCTGTTCTCTGTTCAAAAACTTATTTTCTTGAACTAATTCTGTCTGCATTAATTAATATCTCCAAACATACTGTTAAATAAAAGGTTGAGTTTAGCAGAATAAAATGTGACTAGGCTCATCTGCTGCAGAAAACGTGGGGACAGGAGTACCTGTTAAAAAATTCACTTCTGTAAGGAATTCCATTGTTACACTGTTTGTTAAATACTTAAATAATTCAAGCAATTTGCTCCTTGCCTCAGCAGAAGCACCAACACTTCTACAGGCAGAAGAGACCTGCAGTAGCTGAAATGAAGATGATTGTCTCCACCTCACTGGGAAACAATGTGCCTCAAGAGAGGCCATATACCTCCACTGGAGTGTCTGAGCTCCAACACCAGTTTTTAAAATGTCTTGCCCCTAAACAGCTCATGCAGGTACATCTCTGAACAAGAGACACCTATTGATACATGACACTATTTATACAAACTGGCTACTACAAGGAAGCACATTACAGTGCAATTCTCTCTTTCTTTGGCAAAAGAGAATAAAACACATACCATTCCAACTAAATAGTATTGTACTATCGGCAAAACTACTCTTTACAGACTTTAAAAGAACAGAAGCCAAAAAACACTCAGCCCATGGAATTCAGCCTATCAGTAGAGGAGACAAGGTGAGTTTGTGCCACTTTCTTCCTAAATTTAAAGCACACTTCCCACAAAAATTTCAGTACTAACAAGCAGCAAGGTAATACCATGGAGATCAAAGCTTAACTACCCAGGTGTGACTTAGTTTAGTTGCAGATGCAGACAAAAAGTTACTCTACAATTACTTTTTCACTTGCTTCCATAAGGAAGCTTAGACAAATGTTACTCAGACACAACTGAATAAAATCTATTGCTTTCCAGAAACTCTTTTACTTACCTACCAACTCATATTCCTTTACATTTTTGAGGAAAAATAAGCAGCTCAATGGTGTTTACTAAGGCAAAATAAGAAAAGACAACCCACATACCTATTCTGAGAGCAGCCAGCTGGGCAGACAAGTTAATTCATGCCTGCTAAACTAGTCACTTCATTCCCTATGGCAGTGGAAATTGCACGAGGAACACGTACCAAGATGTACATTGAAGGAGAGTGAAGGAGACAGAAAACCCCACAAAACCACGGAAGATCAAATGTTACTGCCCCTGATGCACAGAGAGTAGGTTTTTAATATCAAACATAATCTTCCTACTGGAGTAATGACTAAATGATTATATATTGAATTAACTATTTGCAAAAACACTAAGCCCCTGATGGGCCTAGTCAGGGTTTAGCTACATCATCCCTACTCTTAAGCTTAAAGACACTGAATTAATCAAGATCTTTGCCTTGACACAGAATATTAAAGAAGCAAAACAGCAGCTCAGCTGTTTCAGAGAAGAGAACAATAGAGACAAGATGCAGAAGAGGGAAAACGTGCTGCATTATCTACGTAGGCTGTCAGGAGAAGACGACTTCTGGTGAGATGGCTCTGCTCTCACGGCCTTGCCCTCACCCCATCTCTCTGACAGGCTCCCCTTGCTCTTAAAAATGCTAACCTGCCTGATCTGCACACGGGAGGGCAGAGCAGTAAACGCAGCAGTAACACCACAAAAGCCCAGAAGACAGGAGCAGAGCATGAGGCTGGGAGGGGGCCTCAAGCAGAGCTCTGCACAGCACAGCAGTTGGCCCTGCAGGGCAGCAACCCTGACAGCAGCGTCTTCAGGCAGAGGAGCTTTGCTGGCCGTGGGACAGCCCCACTGCACCTGGCCCAGCTGCTCCCCGCCCTCAGCCTCACTGTCTGCCTCCTTCTCAAAGCCACAGAGTTTGTACTGGCATATCCTTAGAAACCAGCATGGACAGAATCCTATTCAGAACTGCTGCACAGGCTTTAAGTGCTGATCAGCTGTGGTTTTAAATGTGGAAAGAAAATGAACACTTGAAAGCCATCAGGCAAAAGAGAAAAATAATACCAACAAAAGCTACCCACTCTGATTCATTGAGCACTTTAAAGGAAGGGACAGAAGTCAACTACTCACAGTAAATCTGATTTAATTAGGATTATGATCTCATGTAAATCATTTTATCTAACAGGCCACTAGCTGAATTTCTCTGTAGAGAAACAAACAATCAAAAGCAAGTCAGTGGTTCTTCATACACTCCCAATACAAACAAGTTGTCAGAAAAGCTGTTTATGAACTTGAAAATGCAGTATATATTAACTGAAGTATTTGAATGAAAGCCTATAGTCACAATGTCATGAAGTATTTGACAATGGTTAAAAATAATGTTAACAATGTCCAGTTAGTAATTAAAGCCTAACTGGCTACACCATTAAGAAGTACTTAAAATGTTAATGAGAGCAAAATGCACCCTGACAGTAATTAGTTTAAAGGATATTATCAGTGTTCCAGTTGATTATTTATAAGCATAGCCTGGAAGTTAATTTATGCAGATTTTCCAATTCTACAATAACTTTGTATAATTCGTAAAGAGATTAGGGGATTATGGATCATCTCTCTTAATTAAAGGTCACTCTGTTTTAGAGGAGCCAAAGCCCATGCAATCAGATATCTCAAAAACAGGAGCTTAAATAAATATGAGGCTTTGTTATATCACTAGAAATGTGTGTATGAATGTTTTAATAATAGGTAATTTAATTTAATCCACGTATGGTACAATATTTTTCGTACGAAAAACTCAGATTTTCACATCCCACTGACATTCTTACAGCAAACATCTAACAATTCACAAACCACTTGAATGTATCAATATAGACAGGGTTTAGAGCTGGAAAGACGTATCACTTACGAACAAAAAAAAGCAATGCCTCAGCTGAAGACTCTTTATCAACTTCTTTGCTTTCCTGCATAACGCCAAGTCTTAATGCCATCTCAATCCACTGTTTGCCATGAACAAAAATCACCTGACGGTGCTGTCTCAGCACGGTGGTGACACATCACCACGGATTACTGCGCCGCGAGGAAAGGACGGCTCGGCGAGACAAAGATGCTACCAAGGGTGGAGCTGCTCAGACAAAGCCGTAAGAAAGAGGAATTAAATACAGATACCAGAATCGGGGAAATGTGCGGGTTTTGATTTTCCCGAAATAAACGCTAGAGTTCAAAGCATTTGATCAGACTCTAGACTCGGGGAGAGGTGATTTCAGCAGACACCTCCGGCACAGGAACGCGGATTAAGCAGAGCCCTGCAGCTCCACAGGCCGGCCTCGGTTAAGGACAAAGCTCCCGACAGCGAAACAGCTCCGACGGATCCGTGCGGATCCCGGGAGCAGCCGAGAGCGGGGCCCGTCCCTCCAGCGCGGCGGGGAGAGGCAGCCCCGCCCGGGGCAGCGGCCGCTCGGGCCGGACAGAGCCCGGCCGGGGCCGGGCAGGGGCCCGCAGCCTCCCCGCGCCGCAGGAGGAGGAGGGAAGGCAGCGCCACGGCCGCCATGGGTGACACAGGCGCGGCGAGGCGACGGGCGAGGCCCGGGTGGGGAGGGGAGGAGGAGGGGAAGCACCGGCCGCCGGCTCCGAGCCCGCGGCCGGCAGGGAAGGGCAGGGAGAGACCCCCGCGCCCACCTTACCCAGCTCGCCATGGAGCAGAGGCCCAGCACGCTGCCCATGGTCCCCGGCGCGATCGGGCTCCTCCAAGATGGAAGCGGCGGCCGCGGCTCCCGACGCCGTTGTTTACTGCTGCCCGCGGCGCTTCCGGCCGCTCTGACGGCACGCGCACGTCACTTCCGGCCCGGCGTGTGGGGAACGGGCGAGGTGACGGAGCCGGGATGTTCCCTGAGGGGCTGGGAGCGCCCTCTGCGCCCTGCAGGCCCGACTAACGGAGAGGAGATCTAGCCGGGCGAGCAGGCAGCGACCGCCCGCCAAGGACAGCCGGGAGCTGCAGCCTAAAGCTCCTTCGTTGTGAGCCGCTTGTGGATGTAGTAAATCAAAGTCTTATATGTCAATAAACCAGATAGCCAAGGACCTCTGGGAGGTGGCTGTAAGGATGCAGTAAATGAAGGTGTTGATGCACGCCTATGGATACGTTATGAACTTGGCAGAATGTTTGGCGTCCATGTGTCCATTCCAATGCTAAAAGTCACACTTAGAGCTCACAAAGACCCCTGGCCAGGTGCAGACCCGCCCCCTCTGCGTGCAGAGATGTTAGATGCGGTTATGTAGCTCGTGTGGAAATTCCTAACAGGGCATAGTAGATGAACACAGCCATAAAATAGGAAAAAGGCCCACAAAAAAAAAAAAAAAAAAAAAAAATAGTCCTAAAAGAAAAAGTAGCACCTAAAGGTCTTTACAAAACAATCAATCAAGAATAATAAAAAAATATATAATACATGTAATGATATAGACATTATAATATATACTTTTACATACATTTATTAAAGAATTACTTAATAATGAGGGTATTATAATACCAAGGATTCTCTCAGCTGAAAAATACAACTCTCATTTGTAAAATGTCTTAAGATCCAAAACTAGACACTGAAGAAGGATACATAAATCAGATTTTTAAATAAAATACTTAGCAGTATACATCACTTTACAAGTTAAGAAAACATTTTTGTCTCTTGAAATTTTCCCTTCTTACTAACATGCAGTCATTACACTACTGCCTGCTGGGCTCAGATTGGATTTATCTGTGGATGTTGCTAAATCTATCCTTTGTAATTGATTTTAAAGGCAATCCTATTTTCAGAATCAAACATGAAAAGATTTGGAAGGAATTTTTGCAGGCTGAGGGTTTGAGGCTGCAATTGCCTAGTGATAAAAAGTGGGAATAATTCATAAAATGGTTATAGCTGTTTGAAAGGTTAAGTAAACAGAATTAGTGGACATGGAAAAATTTTGGAGTACCTTTAGTTCAGCCAGTAGACACACAGCAGTAATTCTGAATGTTCACTTTTGTTTGTGCACTAATTTGAGCCAGTGTGCTGTTCATCTTCCACATAGCACCACCACAGCAGCCAGGAGGTCCTGGAGGCACAGCATCAGCTCACAGCTAACATTGCAGCTTCATGTGATGAATGCATAATCTCCATTCCCTCTCCTTTGTGAAGCCCTTAATCTTCTTCAGAGATGAGTTTTCATTAGCTACTGATCTTTTTCCGCTTCAGTATTCCTGCAATTTTCACAGTGTGCACTTCTTCTGTACAAGAATTTCTGATAGCCATGGCAGCCTATTTCTCTCCATACCAACTTGATCTCTTTTATTTCCCAATACTAAATCCCATCATTGTTCTCTGATTCAGTCATTATTTCTGCTATCTTATTTGGAGCATCTACAGGGGAAAGATGCTGAAGGATTAAGTACACTTCACTGAACCAAGTCCTGCTCCTCCTTCACTACATATCTTTTCTAAGAAATTGTAGAAGAGAAAAGATCTGCTATAGGAATTTCTCTTCTGGAATTTGATTCCATTTTCAAGTCCTACAGTTGCCTGACAGCATTCAATTATATTGTGAAATACCAGTTTTACTTCATTTGAAGGGGGGTGGAATTCATCCTACCCAGATATATGTTCCAGATGGCTTCCCCAGTGTGATGTCTTGCTTCCCTGTGATGCTTTTGAGTCTGTATGAATATGATAATCATAGTTGTCCACTATTTGACTAACTCTCTGATTATTTCTTTTTAGAAAATAACAGTACTCAAATAGCATAAATAGCTCTTTTTTTATTATTATTTGTATTAGGGAGCTTCTTACTAAAACCTGCCTTTTTGTCAGCAACTTATTGGAAAATGATAATTTTTCCAAACTAGAGGCCACCTGTCAGTTTCATGATCTGTGCAAGCAACTGTGATCAGCTTCTTCAGTCGACACCAGATCAGCAGAGAGCCCAAAGCTGCCTTGTGGAGGACCTCAAACATGCTACACAAGCTTTAACTTCCAGCAGAAGAGCCTATTTTGAGTCCGTGTCCCCAGACCACTGAGAGGAAGGGTGAGAGCTAGACAGGACAAGATTCACTACTGAACAGGTTTAATGCTTTAGGCAAGGCATCACACACACAAATAGAACGTGTAAGGGAATAAAAATGAAAATAAAAAACGGCTGTACTGGGGCCTCACTCGTCTTTGTGCTACTCATGCCGAACTCATACCAAGCATCAGCATAACATTTGGAGGAAGCAAAGTGTTCAGCCTTCAAAACCGGAGCAGAAAAGCCGGGACGGCTTTTGTTCTCACGGCGTGGACGTGGAACTCCAGCTAAAGATCCTTTCCCCTAGAGGGCAGTGCAACTTAAGGAATTGGAATCTCTCCCTGGCAGAATCCAAATGGAAATTGGCAATGAGAAGATGGGGTTTTTATGTCAACACTCTTAACAGAAAAATACTCTGCAGGGGTGTATATTTTCTGGAATGAATCTGTGTACATAGTACGATTCTACATTTCACTCACTTTATGTCATTTTCAAGTGAAATCTACAATAACCCACCTTTTTTTTCCCCCCTTGATCCTCTAAATGGAAAGTAATATTGAAATAATGTCCGTGACAACAGATTGTAATAGCCAGGTTTCATTCACTGTTGTGAGAGAGAAGTGGAACACAAAAGAATAAAATTCTTATTTCTTATGGACTATGCAAGGACTTACAATAGAGATATCAGAAATTTAATGGAATTCAGAGGCCGTATTATTCAAGGACTGACCTAGATATAAATCTAATAGATTCAAATAGATAGAAGTATAAAATAAATGTTCCTCTTTATCTCCCTCTTACAAGTTTGTGGGTTTTGTCATTTTTTCTTCCAGCAATACCTGTTTATGTAGATCAAAATCAGACAATGCAATGGATTTAAATGGTATAGCATTATCATATATGCTTCTAAAATGATGTTTTATGATGTCCTGAAAAATACATGACTGAGTAGAAATTGATTAACAACACTCATATTTTTTGGTAAATGTGTATGAATTTAATAATTCTTTAAAAATGACTGGATATTCTGAAACTGTTTTGTACAGCTACTGTCATGAAGCAAAGAACAAAATATCATCAGATTGTGCAAATTGCTGTCTCTCCATTTATAGCAGCAGAAGATTAGATGCAGATTGGCTCAAGATTGTTATTAACATTCCTATTAAGCCCCATCACAGTCATTGTAAGTGAGAGAGGAAAACTAATTTCTACTCTGTTACTGTTGTAACTGTATTGTGTGCCTGGAATAAATGCTCTCCAAGGGTAAATTAACAAGACAGTTTCACATCACTACATAATGCTACATTCTTAATTGGAAAAGACAGACATATTTGTTATAAAATCAGCCCACTTCAATTTGTATAGCATAGTATGCTTCAGTGTTTCTAAATAATTGGCATTTTGGAGACTGCTGCTAGCATTGTAACAGGGTGTGATGGATGCCTTTAAAACCCAATACTGACAACTTTCAGTCTACTCCCATCTTCCCTATGGTCCAGCCATGAGAAGCTTTGTGTTTGTATCACTTATCCTGGGCATAAGTCTAAAGAAACAAGTGGAATTCATCAAGGAATGATTTATTACCCTTATTTTTCATCAGCCAGCAAGAATTTAGAATCCATCTGTATTCTTCAAGATCACCCTGTCGTGTGTGTTGGAAGGTTCGCCCAGGTGAGATGCCCAAGAGTACCTGAGGATGCATCACTGGCATTGCATTAGGCAGGTTCCAGTCTCCAGAGACCTCACAGTGACTTTGGAGAAGGCAGCTTTCTGCACAAGTTTGGGTGACAAGCAGTGTCTCCCCAGCTCAGTACTGGGACCAGTCCTGTTTAATATCTTTATCAACAATATGGCAAGGGGATTGAGTTGTCCCTCACTCAGTGTGCAGATGACACAGCTGGGTGGGAGTCTTGATCTGGTGGAGGGCAGTAGGGCTCTGCAGAGGGATCTGGCAGGGTGGATTGATGGCTGAGTCCAATGGGATGAGGTTCAACAAGACGAAGTGAGAGGTCCCACTTGGATCACAACCCCACACAGTGCTCCAGGCTGGCGGAGAGTGGCTGGAAAACTGCGTGGTGGAAAGGACCTGGGGATGTTGGTCAACAGTCAGCTGGGCATGAGTCAGTGTGTGTGCCCAGGTGGCCAAGATCTGAAACCAGTTGATTACTGAAATAAGTTTTTTTAAATAACTCTTAAAATATATCCATGCATCCAACCAGTCAGCCAGCCAGCAGAGCTGTTAGGGAAAAAATTATGTGTTTCAAGAGAAGATAATATTTTTATTTATTTTTATATATCTGCAGTGATATTATTGGAGCTACACTGATTCACACCAGCTCTTAGTGGTCTGTTTTGTCAATGACCTTTCTTTCATTCTTAAAGGCAGTTAAGACATATTTCCCTCAGTTATGAGTTTCGGCTAAGAATAAAGTTTGCCATTCAGGAGTGTCAATACAGAGGTTCCAATCTTTTTCAAAGGCTAATGAGGAAGTAAAGATGCAGGATTTTAGTATTTGCTCCAGAAAAGCATTTCACTGGAACAAGAAAGCAAGAACATAGTGATAATTCTTCTGTTAGGACTAATACTTTGAGCTCTGTGGCTAATTTTGAAGACATTAATAACATTGTGTAGCTTACCAGCTATTTTGAACAAATTAAAATGTGAACATGTTGAACTACTAGCTGTTACTTAATTGGCAGTGGGAGTTGTCCCAGAAAATAGGGAGCAACAAATGTGGTGCCACAAAGGCTCTGGAGGCACCTGCACAGCTTCACCCCCTGGGAACACATGCTGCAGAAACCTAACAGCATTCTTTCAAACAGTTAGTGAATGTATGGATAAGGATGATTTGGCTTCTGCAGTTACCTATATTTCTAAAAAAAGCCTTACACAAGGTCCTCCCTAAGAGCTTTCAACGCAACTAATCAGTCACAAAATGACAAAAGAGGCTCCCTTTTCGATTAATAGCTACTAGCAAGATCCATCAAGGGCTATCAAGCATAATTGTCCAGCTCCAGTCTCTGTTCAGAAAATCCTTAAAATGGTAATTGCTGGAACTGGAATGGCAAAGCTATCACCACCTGCTTGTCCTTCAGCTACACTCTTTCCTGAAGCATTTGCTATTGGTCTTGTTCAGGGACACAATGCTGGGCAAGAAGATACTTACCCTGACCTAGTGCAGGCTTCCTGATATTCTCAGCTAAGTGTATAGTGCACTGAGTTGCAGATACTATCTGTAGTTTTCTCTTTTTAATGATAAAAGGACTCTTCCTTTTGGAACTTAATAATTCTAAGTAAAAATACAGCAATAATTTTCACATACAATCACAGAAAGGATGGGGTTGGAAGGGACCTTAAAGATTATCTAGTTCCAAGCCCCTTGCCATGGGCAGGGACACCTTTCACTAGACCGAGTTGCTCAAAGCACCATCCAACCTGGCCTTGAATACTTCCAGGGGTGGGGCATCCACATCTTCTCTGGGCAGCCTGTTGAGGTGCTTCACCACCTTTTGAGTAAAAAATTTATTCCTAACATCTAACCTAAAACTGCTGTCTTTCCATTTAAAACCATTGCCCTTTGTTCTGTCATTATCTGCCTGTATAAAAAGCCTCTCTCCTTTCTTTTTATAAGCTCTCTTTAACTCCCTGGAGTTTTCTCCAGGCTGAACTACCCCAGCTCTCTCAGCTTGTCTTTATAGGAGAGGTGCTCCAGCCCTCTGAGCATATTTGTGGGGGACAGTGCTGAAATTTGTCATTGCTCTTGTTTTTAGAAGATTTTGGAGAAAGGAATATGGTACCTGCAGTTTGCTAAGTTGTACCAAGATCTTTCCTCTGCAGAATCCTGACAGACCATCAGGGACACAAGTTCACCATAATCCTTCAACCAAAGGTCTGCACTTGTGTGAGGAAGGCAAAGCTGGAATTTGTGCATGTATGAATCACTCAGCCACAAGCACTGGAGGATTGAATATAAAAAGTTTGGATTACACCATGAGCCCTGCATGTGTGTAAACTCACTTAAGAGAGACCAACACTATTAAAGTTAACATTTGTAAATCCAAGTGTTCTTCCTCACTGCCGCTTCTTTCCCAGCATGACCATACATGTGTTGGTGGCAGGTTCAGGTGTAGGAGTGAGCAGTCCTGGCCCTTAAACAAAGCTGTTAGGTGTAAGATTTATGTCTGTGTACTGAATGGGCAAATTGCTCTCTCAATCTGTTAAACTGTTGGCATGATCTCTTGACAAGCTGTAACAGTTTGTTGCTATTTCTTGGAGTGGAACAAATTGCCTGTGTGCAAATATAGCCTAATAGTAAAACACACCATGGGTATACTGATCAAGGCATTCAAGGAAATAAATCAAGAGTTTATTTGCAGAATACTTTGACTTCATATGGAACCAGTTTTTAAACAGGGAGAAGAATCAATGTTTTCAGCAATGAATGCCTAAATTAATTCATCTAGAGTCCTGTTAACTTCAGCTGAACTGTCTGGTTTTCTGGACCTCCTGCTTGCAGACCACTTTGGCCAATCATGCCTAATTTGGAATCCCTATTTCCACAAAAGGAAAACAAAACAAAACAAAACAAAACCTTGAGAGAATGTTTAGAGCCAAAATTCTCTTTCAACAGTTGCTTATTTGTGATGATGGACGACTTACTTATTTTGCAGAAACCAAAGTCAAACTGACTTGATACCATGAAAAAAAAAAAAATCACACACTGATTAAAAAAAAAAATAAATCTTACATTTGTCTTCTCTGACTTGACAGGTCTCTGGAACCGTGTTTTTTAACTGCTAAATCCAAATTTCATAATTCATGGTGTTCTGCACTGGAATAATGGTATTGGAGCAGCCACTTTGTAGCAATGATGGAAAAGCCATGGGCTAGAGGAAGCATTCAGAAGCATTGGTATTTCTGTGACTGCTTTGGAATATCCTTAGCACTGATTTCTTCTCTGTGCTTCTGAGATTACCCAAGGACAGCAAGGTTTTGTTGCACACATCTGGTTCAGTACACTGTATATGGAAGTTTGTTATCAGAAACACAGGACTACAGTAATTTTCTTTTTTTTTGTTTCATAGAGACTTTCTGCCAGTTCCTCTTTGTTCTCTCTTGTCTTACCACAAGCAGCCATACTGTTTTCACACCTACCCTGATATGATCCTTCCAAATGCTGAACTAGATTAATTCCTATTTTGACTCTACGGCTTAAGCCAAGACAGAAATTGCCTATCTCCTTGCAGCAAGCCTATTTCAGGTGGGCATGCAAGGTCTATTAAAAAAGGCAATGAGATTTTCTGCCAGCTCTAAGCAGTGAACCAGAGCTTGAGAATAAAAATGTTCTTGCCTACCCACTTGAAATTGAGGTAAGAAGAGCCAGCTCCAAGCTACTCAACAACAGAGGCAGACTTCAATTTCAATGCTCCAAGAAAAAGAATAAAATGAAATTTGTCTTATTTCTGGAGTGGTAAAATCTGTGACAGCAGTGTGTCAAGTGAGGCAGATGATATAACCAGTCTGAAGGAGGTCAGGTACAGTTTTAGGACAGTGAGGATGGTGAAAGAGAAAGGTCCAAGTGTACTGGTCCAGGTGGTGCTGGATTAAAGGTCATGATCAGTTGGAGTGAATCATGGAATGGTTTGAGTTGGAAGAGACCTTAACTGTCCTCTATTTCCAACCTCCCTGCCATGGATGAGGATACCTTTCATAGACCAGACTGCTCAGAGCTCTATCTAGCCTAGCCTTGAGCACTTCCAGGGATGGGATGACTCTGGACTTGCACATCCAAGCAGGCACAGTCTGGTGTCCCAATATGTGTGTGATGTAGTTTGGGCCTATAAATATGCAGCATATCTTTGTATATAAAACACAGACATTAGTGCAAAAGGAATATGTTAAACCCATAATGAATATTTTCTATTATACCATACTTATAAATTGAATTTACAGTGTTATGTTTTTATCCTTGTCAGCTTTGCTAGTGACAGTGCTGCCCTGAGCCCCAGGTAACATTCCAAACATTTGATTTAGTTATAGCAAGTACTTTCATATGCAACAGTATAAGTGCTGGAACTCATATTTATACACAAGTCTTTATGCACATTTCCTAGAGAAATCACAACAGATAGTTGAGCTGGGGAGGCTGGCACCGTTTTGTGGATCACTCTGTCATTCTCATGTCAAGATTCACTATGCCATTAGCAGAAAAAGTGGGGCTTATAAAGGTGACTTCAGGAAAGGAAAAAAATCAGACCCAAAAACTTTCATGCTCCAGGGAATGAATAAAAGGGAGCAAACTATAGATCCATTGTACTCCTACGCTGGCACATCTGTGACCATCTCATGGGGATTTTGTGGAAGGGAGTCTTAAGGCAGCACAACCTCCTCAATTTTCACTGTGTGATCTAGGAGAGAAAGAAAACCTAGATGAAATAGAAATATAATGAATTAGAAGGAAAACTGTCTACAACAAAAATGTCTACAACAAAATTGTACAACAAAAATGAACAATCAAGTCTAAGGTAGTTTCACCTTCAAACTGTTTATGTTTGGTACCATGTATTTTACTTTTTGCTCCTGATATCTGTCACATTACCTGGTTGTCTGGTTAATGCTTAAGAGCAAAATTATTAGGAGATTAATTCACATTTAAGCATCCTTAGAAGCTCCTTAAAATGGAGAAAACCCCAATGGAGGTTATATCTCGACATCAGCATTTAGGTTTTTTGGAATAAGATATTGTCATACTTTTGCTTTGGATGTGGGGCTGTATTTTAATAGGTACTAATTAAAGCTAAAGTTTGAACAGTTTTTTTTCACTGTGTTTCAGTGTTTCAATGAAAAGCATTTTTCCTTTTGTTCTTTTCACATCTGATTCCAGACATTATTCTCTCATGATCAAGTTGTATTGTTCTAAATTAACTAAACCAAAAAACCACAAAACACCCCATGCACACATACACAAACTTAAAAAAAAAAAAAAAAAAAAACGTGTCAGGCTTTCTGATTGGGAAAAATCTTTTTTGCTGAATATTTCACATCTGTAGTGTAGTAGAGGAAATTCCCTGTTCTCTTGCATGAAACCACAATAGAAAATATTTATAAGTCAATATTTAGTGCTTTCCATGTAGCAAGAACCATATTGCCTGTCCTTTATTTGAACACTTAATTATAGTAGCAACTCTATGAAATTTAAAAGCACATTCAAGTGAGTAAACATTGCATAAACTCTAAACAATATAGCAAGTTAACTTTTCAATGACAGCCCCTCAAATAATGTGGTTTGTTAATGTAGAAGACCAGCCATCTCTGCATACTGTAAGCTGTCTCATAGTATGTCTGCAAATCTGAAGAGGAAGTAATATTTTCTAGTGGACAATTAGAGGAAACGTGTCTTTCAGGGATTATGTAAGTGGAAAAAAACAAAAAACCCTCCGGCTCTATATCCCCTACATAGTGATGATTTGAAAATTTTGCGTTCCACAGTAACCAAGGCCTTTATTGTTGCTAAATTATTGTGTCAGGAAGGAACTTCATTGTAAGTTTGAGTTACGGAAAGACCGCGCACACCATTTCTGTATTCATCAAACTTTTGTGTGAATCATCACAGCTGTTCTCACAATCATGGAGAGTCTGTGAATGGAGGTGCTGCTCTGGCAGCCTAATAAAATGTAAATAGGTTGGAGATAGGCCTGTTCAGTGGCCATGAACATGATTTGTAGTTGGCACCATCTCATCACACCCAATATTTATTTTATTTATATCATTTCCTCTTGCAGTTCTTTTGGTAGGTTTGGTTGGACAGTTCACATTTTAATTACCATCAGGGCACACATATTTCAGTTCTTCTTTCTAAAACTTCATCTCTCTCCTCAACCCTTCACTGATGTTTTTTCTGCTGGATAGATTCTTGCTCAAACTGCCTACTGATCTGATTAAATCCAAACTGAACTGATCAAATCTCAGATATTTCCATCCTTAATCTCTTCCCCTACAGTCTCATTACCTGGTATGATATTTTGGATCTCCATATCCATCATTCTCTTAAAGATCTTAAAGATTTTCTGATTTTTTAGTTCTCCTATTTTATGAAAGCCTAGATAATCTTATACAAGGTTATTTAAAAGGGTCAGCCTATATCTCCAAATCCATTGTCTATGACCTAGACATGTTCACTTCCTGAGACTAATGAACACAAAGTTAAGAACTTTGATATTCAAGGCTGCTTAAATTTGAGATTAATTTTGTGACTAGGCGATAATCTCTTTTTTTACAGAAAAATGTCTTTTTGAAACGCAGACCATTTAATGAGGGAGCAAGAGCTGGACTATAAGTGATCAGTCACACGGCTTGACAACTGAATTATAAAGATTAATTCTCCTGTAATGTTGGTGAGGAACTTCTGAGAAACTTCCTGAAATAAATTAATTCACTGAATCACTGAAGGTGAGGCTGCTGCCAAGCAGAAAGCTGCAGAGGGAGCCATGTTGTGGTGGTCCTGTGTTTCCCTTGGCATGACTTCTGCAGCTTCAGTGTGCCTGGATATGTTGGCTTTGTGGTTTTCTAAACCCTAAATCCAGGCGTAACTCTAGCCCTAGGTGTAACCCTAACCCTAGGCAGAGAACTAGGAGTGGTGAATACACAGAAACAGTCTGTTTTTGTAAAGATAACATAATGCCTTCCAAAGAGCTGATTCATTCTGAGAGGTTCTGTTGTTAAACATCTTCTCTTGACCTTTTCTTTTTTTCCTTTTTTAAGACAAAATGTCCTTTCTCTATTTCATTTTTCTATTTCTGCCTTTCAGTATGCATGTGCTCTCTCCCTGGAGATTTCTCTCAGCCAGCCATTAAATCAGTATCTCCCAGGAAGACACAATGCAAACTTATTACTCCTTACATCATTCTTGACATAGTGATCCCAACATCTGAAGTAGGAACTCAGATTCAAGTCCACTCTATTGTCTGACTTTTTTTAGTCCAAATTACTTTCATTTATTGTCTTCTCTATCTGGAAATTTTAGTCCAGATTACTCAGATTCTAAATTTAAATCTCAACTAACTTCAGTTTAATAGATAGTGATGTACTTGGATGTCTGTAATATCAGTTCTCCAATCATCTTGTGATGACAAGCATATAATTCTCCCCAATACTCTTTCTTTTGTCTTTTCTCTGTCTACTGGATTGTGTTTCATTTATCACTGACACATCTCGGTACTTGTTTGCTCTTCCAGTTGTTGCAGCCACTGAGAGACCTGTTAATGTGTCCTTTTAAAAGCTCCAGCTCCTTTACAAACTGCTAACTATGTAGTGTTCTCTACTTAGCAAAAGTGTGAGGAACAGCATGGCTTTTTCAAGATGACCAGGGTGAGCTGGGTACCTTAACACACCACACATTTAGCTGGGACTGCCAGAAAAGAGCAGTTCTCCTAAGCTGATTCCCAGAGCTGAGAAGGTATAGCTGAAAGAGAAGTTATTATTTGCTTTACTTAAAAAAAAAAAAAAAAAAAAAAAAAATTTGAGACAGTAATATTGCAAAATACTTACAGAAGTATCAAGTTCATTTGAAGTATCATGAGAGAACGTGTTGATGGTTGCAGTGGAGCAGAGCTTGAGTGGAGATCATGCTTTCTTGATAACCCTCTGGCAATATTCACTAATGCCTGTGGCCCACCCTCTGCTCCATTTGCTCTCCTGGATCCAGTATGAGCCCACAGCCATTTGTGGAACATGATGCACCTTTACATGGAGCTAAAATTATCATCTGTGAAGCAGGCAGAAGAAATCCTTTACTCAGTGCTATTGCCAGCACATTCATATAATGAAAGCACAGTCTCAGCTGCCTGTCTTTCTGTTGTAACATCACAATAATATGTGTCAGGCCTGGAGGACATTTCACAAATCTCTGGAAAGGCTCATGAACACCTCCACATTGGGTCTTCTTAGCCTCTGTGTGATCCTGCTTCTCTTCAGAAGCCCAGTCAGTCACATTTTGCACTCTACCTTGCCTTTTTTGTCTTTTGGGGAATGCACTTACAGCTCTGTTGCTTTGGTTCATTACTTCAAACAAAATCTTTGTGCAATTATTGACCCAAAAGGTTTCTTCCCCAGCCGGGTCAAACAGAAATATAGACTTGGAATGACTGCAAGCACATTGCATTTCTCCTTTTTTTTGAATATCATCTATTTTTCCTTATTTCATGTTTTCACCCAAGTGAGCTGATGCTATGTAAATTAGGATTTCAGAGTCATTCTTTTACTTAGTGTGATGCTTTGTGAAATTGTCAGCTAAGCATTAATCATCATTTAGTCTGTCATTTTGTCTGTGTCTGACATATATTAAACTGTACCTCAGGATATACACATCTGGCTGTGACAGTCATTTGTTAATTGAATGTGACTTTTAATGAACTTTTCACCCAGCAGGCTCTTCCAGGGATTTATGAACAACTTTATGAAGTGCTTCTGTAATTTTTTGAAGCAAACATTAACAACAGTGTCATGACTTCATGGCAGCTCCTGCAGCATGCAAAGCTGAATGTCTTGCCCATTAATCCCCACAGGCATCAGATTCACCAAAGTTGGAAACCAGAAACAGCCTTCAAAGGGTAGCACAAGTTTCACAAAATTAGTAGGGATGACCAAAATGGTAGGACACCAATCCACTGTGTGTAAATTTGGGATGCAAAAAACCAACTTTATAATGGGGAAAACCCTTTCCTTATTTTTTTTATTCTGTTTATAATAGGAATTTGTTTGTAACCACTAGTTCAAGAGATGCTTATTTCTTTATCTCAATTTCTGATTGCCATTGTATATATTTCTTTGGAAGAAGTGGAGATCAAACAAAACAGGATGAGGGAAGCTTTGGAAATTAGATATGTATACAGAGACTTGGCAAAAACATTAACAGATGCAGAAGAAAACTAAAAAAAAAAAAAGAAAATAATCTAAATGAAGGCAACACACAATATGAATATGAAAAGAGAACAGTTTGGAAATGGAAATACAGCACACTTGGAATTAATGTAGACTCTTTCAAGGCCCAGTGTGATTCATGCAGTGCCAACAGGCTGCACAATTTGCATCAGTATCTGTGTTTCAATACAATTTTGTAACCAGGCTATTTAAATCCTCTAGGGCTTTTATGAATTCTTGTGCAAGCCTGGACATGAGGAGGGGCAGGAGGCAGGAACTGGATATCTGCAAGGCACATCTCACATGCAACCTGTCAGGGCCAACTCTGGGCTGAAAAAGCAGCACCTCTGTTCAAACCCTGGCTTTGTCATCATGATACAAACGCACATTTCAGCTGCAGATCCTCTGGGCAATGTAATCTCCTCCCTTCTCCTTAGAGTGCTTTAACTCAAAGTGCATTTAGAGCTGTCAGTTCTGCTCGAGGTCGCAGCAAGACTGTGGCTCAGTGCTGTGTCACAGCCCACGGGATGTCTGCATGTGGAAGTTTCCATGTGTTTTGGATGCATGCATGTAATCAACCTCATGAATCACAAGTGTGATTTTTGCTTCACAGTTGCTTTCAACTTCTGTGGAGTTCACTCTTGTTTTTGCTGGAGGCCAGCATGTTGGAGGCCCTGTCCTGTTTCTGATCAATGTGAGGGTATGATGGCAACAAGAACAAGATGCTGTCATTTAGAGTAATTGTGCTATGCAAACTAGGGAGGGCTCCATGCAGTGCTCATGCTGCAGGTATTTTAATGGAAATATCGGTTAAAAAAAATTAATTAAAAACCTGGTATTCCTAGTGAACACCTTTCCCAACTAACACTCTCCCTGAGAAGATTTCTGAATGTCTCCAGAGTCCGTGCTTTCCTCAAGAAAAGACCATAGGTGTTAAAGCTGCAAGAAGCTGAGACACAGATGACACACTTGCTTTTCTGTTTCTGTGCCCTATTATAAACATTGTTGTTTTGGGTCATTTATTAGAGGTCTCATATATATAAAGAACTGAGGATCTCAATTTTTGCCTTTAATTGCACCTGATAAATATTTCTCCCATATTATTTTTTACCCATTTATGATTTTTGTTTCTACTTATTCTCTAATCATGTGGGCAAAGTGTCATTTAATAATATGTGACATAGAACAAGTACTTATTTTTATTTGTTTCAAACACACTGCCCAAAGGTTTCATTAAGTGACTCTTTTCTTTTTTTTGTGAGACAGAAGTTGAATCTGGATGGCTTTATTTAATATCCTGTGATCAACCTTTAAGTAGTTATTAATCCTTTTAATCTCAAGAAAGTTGAGGCTCCTTATAAAGGTCTTCACAGTTCTTTCCAGAAAGACCTAGACAGAAGTATTAATGAAATTTAAAAGTCTATATGAAGTGGATAATTTACATATGAAGGAGTTTGATGAAGCCTCGGGGAGATGGGAAGAGGCACAGCTTCCTCATAAGAATTATACAATAGAATCATACAATAAGATCACAGAATCATTTAGAATCATTGGAAAAGACCTTTGAGATCATTGAGTCAGCCATTAACCCAGCCATGCCAAGTGCACCACTAAACTGTGTCCCTAAGCATTACATCTCCACATCTTTGAAACATCTCCAGGGATGGGGACACAGCCACTTCCCTGGGCAGCTTCTTCCAATGCTAAATGGCCTTTTTGGTGAAGGAAGTTTTCCTGATATCCAGTCTAAATCTCCTGGTGCAGCTTGAGACCTTTTCCTCTCATCCTACTGCTTGTTTCCTGGGAGAACAGATCAAACTCCACCTGGCTACAGCCTCCTTCCAGGTTGTTGTAGAGAGTGATAAGGTCCCCCCTAGAACCTCCTTTTCTCCAGGCTAAACAACTCCAGCTCCCTCAGCTGCTCCTCACAGGACTTGTGCTCCAGATCTTCAGCAGCTCCAGTGACCTTCTCTGGACTCATTCCAGCACTTAAATGTCATTTTTGTAGTAAAGGGCCCAAAACTGAATACAGAATTTGAGGTGTGGCCTCACCAGTGCTGAGTACAGGGAATAACCACTGCCTTGGTGCTGCTGGCCACACTATTGCTGGTACAAGATGGTACAAGATTAGTTCAGAGTTATTCATATGCCAAGTAATACTTTTTTTAGGTATTTTAAAGTGGATTGTGTCAAATACAAATACCCTCTGGACCCCTTCTCAAGATTTTGTACCTATTTGACTGAGTTCAAAAAGTATTTGGATGGTAAATTTACTTCAAACTTAGTGGGCCAGTTGTTCAATACCTGAACCCTCAAGATACTTCCAGGTGAATAGGACTCAGGCAAGCTGATTTTATTATCCATTTTCCTTATATGAGTTTTTTTTCCTCCTTACAACTATTCAATATGGGATAACTCTGCAGATCTGATTTTTACAAAGAAAGTGAATGGATAATAATGTCTCCAAGCTCTTTGGTAGAGAAACTGCAAATAAAGAGTTGCATTAGCACCCTTTCATGGCCTTTTTTGAGATCCTCCTACTCCTTGGTAATGCCTCAGCTCTGCAGAACTTCCTAGTTCTTGTGGTCTAAGGTTTTATGAGTAACTTTTATACTTGCCTTTAGCAAGTTGTTCTACAAACTCTTCATTTATATTTTTAAGCCTAATTTGTTTAGTTTTAGGATCTGTGTAAGCTCCCTTGTTTGCACATAATTTCCATCTCTGAAAAAATATCTTTTACCTTCAGATAAAATATCTTCTATTTAACTTTGTCATCTTATTTATCAAAGCACTTCTTTTCTTTTCCCCAAGGAATTTTCATTTATTTTGCACCTCTTAGGCTGATGCTTTTAAGGAGTCCAAAGCTTTCTAAAATCAGTGCTCTAGCAGAAGGGAGAGAGTTCAGAAGCCTTTACTGTGGCAGGATTCTGCTCCAGCTTCCAAGGCAGCCTCAGCCTCTGAGACATTGCTACACACCCAGTACCACAGCTGCTCAGGTCCTGTGAAAACCCAACTCAGCAAAGCTCAATCCCCAGGGAAGGGCCACTGGCAGGACATTTTCTATATGGCCCATCCAGTGAGGTGGCCTACAGAGAAGGATGGTGCTCCTGCAGCTCCCCACTGCTCCCCAGGTATAATCCTCTTCCTCTCCTGGCTGTACTGCCAGTGCCCTCTGCAGAGAGCAAAACTGTCATAAAGTCTGAATTGTGGTTTTGTTTCATTTTTACTTCATTTATGTCCTGTTTATCTTAAAAATTTTATATGCCAAGTGGTATATGGAGCATGGTCACAGCAGTAGCAAGGATCTGGGCCACTGACTTCATTCCCTGTCTCCTAGGCACCACAGTAAACCATAATATTCTTCATAAATTTTGCAACTGGAATTCAAAAACAGTCATCTGCATTATTTTCCTCACTGGTTTGTTTCTTGTGATAGCAACATATTTCATTAGAAACATCTTTGGGAATCTAAAACTCCCAACAATATGTCCAATATAATATAAAGAAAGACAGGTTTGGCATAGATACTATTAAAGAACACTACATTTTTTTCTTAGTCCTCCAGATATTTAAAAATATAGAAACTGCACAGGGCCACAACATTAAAAGTTTCTCAGCAAGACTTAAAAATACAAAATCTCTTTTTCAAGTGGCATTGATTTTGCTACAAGAAAGGAGAAAATAAAATAAAGAAATGGCAGTTTATCATAAAGAAATGAAAGAGAAACTTAGTTGTGGCTCTAAGTGGGGAAGCTCCCCATTTCTGTCAAGGCATGCCCACAGCTTTCCACTGCTGAACACCACTGAGGTAACTGATTCACTCCTTGGCAGAGAGGATTTTTCTCAGTGCCACTCTGGGAACATGCACATCCCTGAAGAACTCGTTGTCATGGATAATCCTCTTGCTCACAGGTACCAGTGGTTCCTCCAGGTTTGTGCTGGATCTGATTCAGAGCAGGTGTCTGAAGTGCTCCCCTCCAAACCCACACACGAAATCCCACATACACACAGCATATGCCAGCTGCATCAGGAAAGGTGAGGAGCATCTTCTGCTACCTCAGAACTGCCACTGCCTCAGCCTGAAGGAGTTCACTGGCTGGATTTTCCCTCAAAGATATACAGGTGGGCTAGAAGGATGTCAAGGCTGCACATTACCAAGCTAAGTGCAGGGCAGGACCTTGGCACTGATACCTGTGTATTCTCCTTAGCTCAGGTGTTCTCACACAGACAAAGCCCTGAAGGTGACCAGCACACTGAATTTCACATTCTGCTGGAAAGAGCAGCTGATGAATGTACATCTGTAGCATGGATGCTAGTTTTGTGAGAGAATAACTGCAGGATTGTTCTTCTGAATAAACCTTCCTTGTAATCTGGAAAAGGGAACACACCTAGCAGTTATTTTTGTCATTAAGCTAAAAATAGTAGTCATAAGAGGGTTTTTTGAGAAATCAAGCCATCTGCCCAAATAATGAAATAAATGCAAAGAGACTAATCATTAAAGGAGATACAGCAAATATTCTAAGAAAAATATTTTAGAGGGAGTATTGGCAGGACTCCAAACTACAGCTCGTGTACTTTAAGAGGACATTTAAAAAGATCTGATAAAAATGCAACGTAATCAACCAATTCTAAGCCATCACCTGAGTTATTTGGTATTTAAAGTTCCCATTGTAAATAGGATTACTTTAATAGCATGGCTTAAATAATGTTAAAAATAGATCCTAAGTATTCTAGGTCATGCCAGAAATATGTAAGAAGTAAAACCAAGGGATTTTAGGTTCATGAAAGCCAACCTCATTTTCAAAACGGAATACAATTCTAATCCTCTGTTTCTACTTATTTGCTATCATAAATAAATATGATTAAAAGCTTGACATGGTTTGTAGTGTAAACACTGAAAAACACAGGTAAGATACCCACCTTTGTCTGCATTTGTCCAGTTCTCAGAACATAAATGGAAAATTTCTGAGTGTAAATGGAAAAACCTCACTGCAGATTTTCATTTGGCTCTGTCTGGATCTAGGGAAGCAGCTGGATGAAGTCTCACATATGTATCTATATGTGTATATATAGAGAGATAGATTGCAGTGTGATTTTCAAAACAGTTTAAAGTGATTTCAAAATAGGTAGTCTAGAGTCCTTTTGGTACAATTAAAAAAACAAAAAACAACTAACAAATCTACGCTATGTTCAAAATATCTAGATCTTTTGAAAAGCTTTCAAAGCCAGTTTGGTATAATGTGGTAGAATATGCCTGGAAATGTTAATTTTGTGTTTCCACTGAAACAGTCTTTAAGATAGAGAACTTGCAGAGTTCTTCATCATTTTAAGTGGAAAACAGCAGACACTTCTGATTTCAGGCCAAGGCTGGATTTTTCCAAACTCCTGCATGAAAGCGTGTCCCAGAGGCCAGCAGCCTTGACAGAGGCGTGCAGCTGCACCACGGCCTCTCCCTGTGCGACGTAACAAGGCTCGGAGCCAAAAAGGGTCACATATGGCTGCATCCAGGTGCCAACTTTTTGTCACACGCCCGCTGCTTGCGTCGGGCAGGAGTGGGAGGATGTCCTGTGTCATTTTGCCGGTGCAGTTTGAGGGACTGCGGCCAAAAAAACGGAAAAGTAAAGGGAGTAAAGTCAGCAAGGCTCCAGGTAAGAGCTGTTTTCCCTGTTGTTTTTAGGGCACCGGGACCTGCTCTTCATCAGTTTGCGGGGGACAGCTCTGAGCGGGGTGAGGGACACGGGGGACAGGGACCCTGGGCAGGTGCGTCCCTCCGCGCTGGCTGCAGGGGACGGGGGTGTCCCAGCCGGGTCCCCTCTCCCGGCGGCAGCGCCAGCCCGAGCCAGCCCGCGCCCGGTATTTTGGGGAATGGTGCCCCACGCCCGCCACCTCCACGTCTGGCAGCCCCTGGGGCGCGCCCCCCGCGCTGCTCCCCGCCGGGACGGGCTGCGGGGCCGGGCGCGCCGGGGGGGCGGGCACGGCATCCCGCCGCCTCCGGGCACGGCATCCTGCCACATCCCGGCACAACATCCCGGGGCATCCCGGCACGGCATCCCGGCACAACATCCCGGGGCATCCCGGCACGGCATCCCGCCATAACATCCCGGGGCATCCCGGCACGACCCCCGCCGCATCCCGCAGCCCCCGGGCGCGGCCGCGGCTGCCGGCGCAGCGCGGTCCGAGGGCAGGAGCTCCGGCGCCGGGTGAGGGCGGCGGCGGCGGGCGGGGGAAGCGGGGGCCGGGCGGGGCCGGCTGCCGGGGCTGGATCGGCCGCCGGGGCCGGCTGCCGACAGGGAACATCCCGCAGGAGCGGCGGGGTCGCGGGAGGGGCGGCCCCCGCTGCGCTCACCGCCCGGAGCTCACAACGCCGAGTGCCCAGGTACCGTGCGCGTCCCTCCCGGCTCGGACACCGCTTCGGGCATGGAGGGGAACCGGGAGAAGTTTGGAGCAGGGGGCAGGCGACCCGGCAGCTCCGGGAGAGGAGCGGTGGAGCTGCTGGGGAGGGTGGTCTCGGGGACGCGATGTCCCCTGCCCGACCACCGTGTCCAGGCGTTCTTCGGGATAGGTCACGGGTGATGTGCCGGTACCTTCCTGCCCTGGATGCTTCCGGACTGACCAGGTGTAAAGCTTCTTAGCGCCAGGTATTATTAACCTTTAGGGAAAGCCGCTAATCGGTGTCATACATAGGCTGCCTCTCATCGGGAAGGAAACCGAAATACTTTTTCTCCAGCAGAAGAGCAATCAGAAGTGCGCCAGGTGCGATTTTTAAGCGCGTCTCCTTCCTGAAATTATGTTTATATGGTCGAATTAATCAGTGGTGACAACACGAAGGCTAGAGTAATTTACTGCTTAGGTATATTACAACACATATTTGTAACGTAATCGTTGTGCATGAAGCCCATAATTTTAGTTGCACGGACAAGATAATGAACAACTGACATAATGATAATGAACAACTAAGAAAATGAACAACTAAGCAGTTTGTGGATGCAAATATACTCCTAAAAAATCAGCTAAAATACATCACTGACTTTCAGCTTTCTGTGCTTGCAAGGAATGTCCTTGTACTTAGATCACGCGCGAGGCAGGAATTTTTTTCTTTCTGATTGCCACAAAATTTTGGCAGTAAGGGAATTGTTTCTTAATCCAGTTATAAATAATACTTCTCAGCATTTGTTGAAGTTATTTGTGGACTCTGCAGAGCAGGCAAGTGTTTTTAGTAAAGAGAAAAGTAAAAGAGTATTAAGAATCCCTGAAGCAATAGATAAAATTACTGTCCACCTTTGGAGACATTGTGGTTAGAATTGGTTAATGTGGAATATATATAGGACATACTGACTTACACAGTATAACTTCATAACTTTCTGTATCTAGGAAAAAAAAAATTCTTGATTAAAAAGAAAAGGATCAAAACAGAGACCTTAAAAACAGCAGAAGGAAAGACAATGGCACTTTGTTTACCTTTTCTGACTGAAGAAGTCATGGGGATGAGAATGGTCTGAGTTATAGAGTTTTTTGTTTCAACTTATAATATTCCTTTTGAAGTTTTAAACTTGAATGTTCATGCCATGACGGTTTTGAAATATTACATTGTGGTTGATAGCAAATACTAACATATATAATTTGAAACTGAGCTATAAATACCCATGTAACTTCTAAAAACACACACTTCACTATTAGAGTGAAGGTTTAGTTCTGTACCTTGGTTTTGTATTACACCCTGTTGGAACAGAGACCAATCTCTTCACCTTTCCTTTTCTTTTCTTTTCTTTTCTTTTCTTTTCTTTTCTTTTCTTTTCTTTTCTTTTCTTTTCTTTTCTTTTCTTTTCTTTTCTTTTCTTTTCTTTTCTTTTCTTTTCTTTTCTTTTCTTTTCTTTTCTTTTCTTTTCTTTTTTCTTCTCTTTTCATTAGATGTGTCATGACAGTTACAAACTAAGGCAAAACAGTATAACACATCAGTATGCTATAAAAATATGCATGAACTTCAAAATAATGAGAAATTAAAAATATATTGATGCAAATCATGAATTGCAGAGAACTAGAAACTCAGTCAGGTCATGTTGTTAATCTGTCTGAAAGTGCAGAATTGTTCCTTTGTGTCCATTCACTGACTATCCTGTAAACAAATAATATTTTCTGTTAGTAATCTGATTAGGGTTTTTAATTAGCCTTTCATAATGTAACTGTTTCTTTCAATGTCTAAAACCTGGGATGGAAAATATGTGAAGAATCATTTGTATAGTTATCTCCACCAGCTCAAGAACACGTTCCCCAAACTCCTGCTGGCCTTTTTGCTGTATTTTATTGATTTCTCCTCCTGGTGAAGATGCTTCAGGATCACACTTTGTTCTCTGGGCATGGCTTTCTCTTCACTGCCTTTGGAGGGAAAGTGAGGAAAATTGGTGTGTTCTTTCCACTTCTTGATGTGCCAGGAGCCTCCATGCACTGCAGAGTCTCCCTAGAGTGCACCTTGTTCTCTCTAATAGTTTTGTGAGCAGTGGAAGAATTCAGGATTTTGGATTACTTATTTGCACTCTGTGACATCCAGACTGGCCACTCAGACCCATGGGATCACCCACAGCACTGAAAGGAGAGAATTAAAAAAGTAAATCCAAGTTGTCTGGTAGAAGTATTTAGACAGTCAAACATCTGTGTTAGAATGGATTAAGATTCTGGTGTTTGTGTTTTTACAAGGGAATCATCCAGATTTTCATTGCAGCTAAAAGTATGGCTTAGCAGAAATCCTAGAAAGTTAGAAATGGTGAACTGTTTCTGAAAAACTCCCCAATCTATCTTTCTTCACGTGAAATAATGTCTTCTGTACTTGACTTAAAAATTCTGGTTTTAGAAGTTTTTTCTGTTTCAGATTTATGTTTGTTATTTCTTTCCTTCTGCCCTGACTATATTAATTTCAGCCCAGTTTCCTAAGGAGATGAAGCTGAAACAATAATAATGCTGTCTGACTGATAGCTCCTCTCATTGCCTTGGCGTAATTTTTTTTACCCTTAGGGATTAATTTCTGCCAACATAAACTGAAGAGCAGAGATTTCAAAGTGATGAAATATTACAAACCTCAAGACTTCTGGTGACCAGGAAGATGAGGGAGATGTGGTTGATACCCCCACTGAAGGAAGAGCTGTAGCAAGCATCCAGCTTAACAGACATCAGAAAACTTGTGCAGATGCTACATAGGATGCTGAGCTTTGTAACTTCTGCTGCTCAAGGCTTGGTGATTACATTTTTCAATTTCTTTGCTCCGTGGGAGTGCACAGTTGTGGATGCTTTGGTCGTGCCTTTTTTACTCCATAGTCTTCTCAAAATAAGCTCAATAGGTCTGAGATGTTTCTGATAATGAGTTATGAATGCAGACACTGTCATTCCTCAACTTCATAAGCTGATGTGTTGCTTTCCTTGTCCATAATTTAATGCTTATTGATAGAGGGTTGATAGCCAGTGGTGCAGTATTTTTTTTTTTAATCTTGACTCAGTGCAAACACTGGATTACTGTGGTCACAATAAAACCTAGCTTCTTCCACAATCAGTTTCTCTCAATTGCTTACAAGTTTTTTATTAGACTTTATTAGCTTCTTACTGCTACTGCTGTTTCTTCTGGTTAAGGCTTCATCTGAATGTCCTCTTCTGCTTTCTTCGCACAGCACGATGCTGTAACACTCTCCCCATGTCATGAGAAGGATAATGGAGGAGAAATATGAAAGATTTTGAGAGTTTATCTTGCAAGACCTTTATGAATACATGTGCTTTTGTTGACTTCTAAGTGGTGGTTTTTGTTCTCATTATCTGTTCTATCACACGACTGAGAAGCTGTGTTTACAGGTAATTGCCTATTTTCTCCCTCCTTGTCTTGCCAACATTAATAGCCTCACAATACTTGTCTGTCTTTTCTCTTTCATTATCTCCCTGTAAAATTACTGTGGGTGGGTTTTTTTGAGGTGGTTGGGTTTTGTTGTTTTCTTGGGTTTTTTAATTTTTTTTTTCTTGAGAAAGATTTAATAGTGTATTAAGTTGATTTGCTATCTTTTTTCTTGTTGTAGAAATTGTATCAACTGGCCTTGCTCTCTGAGCATGAATGTACATATATAAATGAAATTGATTTAGTAAAGCACTCACTGGATGATGTTAATTTCTTTGAAAATATTTTTCTGCATTACGTTGCACATAGCTCTCCTCTACATCTTTTACAATTATTTATATACATTAAAGCCTTCATTCCCCACTGAAGAAAGAGCACCACCATGCTTGCATAGCAATTGCATTTGACTTTATTCTCTCATTTGATATTAGCAAGAGAAAGGATGAGATGCACAGTGATGTCTTTTTCTCTGGGAACAAGCATGAATGCTTATGTAGTGTCTTGCCCTGCCTCATCCTCTTGCACTTGGATGGAGCCAAGCATCCTTCCCTGCTGCAAGCACCTGGCCTCCTGGCAGCCCCACACAGCTGTCCCTGTGCTCAGGGACACAGGCTGGGTGCCTCCCAGCTGGTGTCAGAGACAGCTCCCACAGCAGTTTGTCACCAGTGGTTGCATCGCTCCCCGAAATGTGGGATGCAGCATCATGTGTAGGTGCTACCAGTCTGCTTCAGTTCCAAGAGATGGATCTTAAAACCCTGCCAGTGGAAGTGTTTAGGTTGTGCTGTGGTGAAAGATTGGGTAGGACGTGCAGACTTGTGCCCTTACCTTGCCAGAGCAGAGAAGGGCAGTGACATCCTGCAGAGAGGGAGTGTGGCCTCTGCCCGGAGACCAGGGTTGGGCTGGGGTGGGCTGGGGGCAGGAGTCCTTCACATGGTTTAGCTGTGGCTGAGGCAGCTCATCTGGCTACAGCCAAAAAAGCCACTGTCACCAAAGGGAGGTGATGATTTTTCCAGGGCCAGGTTTGCACTGTACATAGGGAGACAGACCTTGGGCAGCCTTTGGCTGTGGAGCTCTGGCCAGATGTACCCAGGCTGAAGCATTTTGACAGGAGGATGTCAGCTGGCTTCCCAGAGCACGAAAAGCACTGAACATACATAGCAGAAGTTTTCTGCATGTCTTTGCTTTTGTACATGGCACATATCTTTCTGTGCTGAACCCAGAGGTCGGGGCAGTTTCTGTGCTGGGTTGTGCTGCAAAGGATGAAGCTCTGAATTAAAAATCTTCTATTTTTTTCTGTCTCTAAGAAGATCTTTTTGCTTCTTCTTTGATTATGCAGTACTAACTACATACATAATAATAACAAAGCTGTCTCTTCTGTCTTTCCCCATCCTGTCCACACATTCCATCCAGCAGAGGAAGGTGAACTGGGTTTACAGTACACAGTGGTGTTTATGCCTGCAGTTCTGAACACCTGCTGAGGCAGAACAGAGGGAATAATTTATACTGTTTTCCAGCCCCCATGGACAAATGGGTAGCCTTTTATTTTAGCCTTTTTCAATTACCTTTGCAACCAATTCACAACATTCTGTTGGAAATACAGAAGTTTGTCCAAAACCAGGAACTGTGATTAGTAATGCAGCTTTGGAGCTTTTGAAATGCCCTTGGAAGATGTGCACCATTCAACACCACATAACTTGGTGTTCTGTCTGTATAAAGTACTGCCCTTTGCTCAGGCTCAACATCCCTTTTAAGTTTCGTTTTACCTCCTTTGGAATCTTGTGTCATTTGTATCCTTTAACTGAGCACCTGACCCATCGATATTTTATATCTTCTTCATTACAAGATACCTCAGTCTTGCTCAGACAGATGCAGAAGCATTGTCAGCTCTTAAATATTTCATACTAACTGATGAAAGTGCTCTGTGGTATTTCACTGAGTGATGACAAAGAGATTGTCATTGGGATGACTCTGTACCCTTCCTCTGCCTCATCAAAAATAGCTTTAGTTCATGGGCAATACAAGGTATGCTTTGTTCATAAGCAATTTCTACCTACAAAGGTGGATTTTATAGTCCTCAATTAAGGGAGTTTCCATTAAATAGAGTTGCTAAGATTTGTCCTGGAAGTATATATGTGGAGACCTTTCTGTGTCTCTTCCGTCTATTGTGGATGAGGTTTGGTTGGGTAAGAGGGCTAAAGCAAGCAGAAGATGGGCAGATGGTATCTAGAAATTCTGTCTCTGAGTGCACAAGCAGTTCTGATAATAGTGTTTGAACTAGAATTTTCCCATAGTAGCAAACAGAAGGACATGGTTTGCCTGAAGTGTACATATTTCTCAGGACTTAGGTTGTGAATAGCATTGTTTGCTTTGGCAGGTGACACAAAAAGGTGTTAAACAATCATATGGCACCTCATCTTGATTTAAGTCCACAATACAGTGGGAGTGCTGAAGATTTTCTGCCATTTGTATTAATAGAAATTTTGAGGACTGGCTTTATAAACTGCTCTGAAGAAAAAGGAAAACCACCCTGGAATGGAGGAGCAGGGCAGAGGTCTGCAATTCTGTTGCCACTTCTTCCCAGGAATGAATGGGATGCTCCTAGAGAGACGACTTGTAATGGGAAGACACTGATTTAGCTGTAACCCTGCCTGTAGCAGAGCCAGGTTTGGACACAGGATTGTGGTTCCCTGGACACAGGGAATCAGATGAGGCTGTGGAGTGTGTCAGCGTAGTTCACCTTTCCTGTTTCCTTGCAAAACAGGATACACTCTCCTCCAGGGACAGAGCCATTTTCTAGAGTATCAAAAGCATGATGGTCATGGCTGGAGCAGTTGCCCCATGAGGAAGGGCTGAGGGCCAGGCTGGCTCAGTGTGGAAGGAGATGGCTCTGGAGGTGGTGAAAGCAGCTCCTGCTACCATGGAGGGGAGGTGGTCAAAAAGTGAGAGCCAAAGACACAGGAGACATCAGCTGGACCAAGCCAGAGGGGTTCAGATGGTGCACGAGGAGAAGAATCCAAGGAAGCAGAGGTATGGGCTGCCCACAGTGACTGTGCCAGTTCTGCTCTGGGCAGTTCCAGCCCCAAGGGAGCACAGCTGTGATCTGACCTTGTGCTGGGCTGGAGCAGGGAATCCTGAGTCCTGCCCTACCTGAGTTGTCCTGTGACCCTGTCATTCCAGCTCAAAGCTGAGCCTCTGAAAAGTTGCTGTGAAGCCTTTGTTAACCATCTATGCATGTAAAACATAACAGGGAAGAGAAACCTTATTTAGCAGACTGAAAGAAGGCCAGTTGACAGTACCTTTAGTAAGAAATAACAAACAGATGCCAACAACAGCATAGTGGTTTGCAGTCCCTGCATAAAGATTTCTTTCTAATATAGTCTGCATTAGATACAGTTAAATTCAGTATTGTAAAACAATTTCTAAGTGTACATGTGATCTGTTTCAAGCTTCAAGTCTAATTTAGTCTGCTGCAGCTTTTGTTCACTTAAGAAAAGCTTTCTCCAAGGCACAATACAGTATAATAAAAATGCAGGGACTTCTGTAAACATGTTTTGCTAAAGCTTTAATGTGATAGTTATGTTCTGTGCTCAGAAATGAAACACTGAGCCTACTGCTTTTTTGGAGATAGGCATCATGTGCAATGGTGTGACTGATGTTTAAAAAAAAGGTCCCTAAGTGAGGATGGGGTTCTTCTAATATGTCTCACTTGTTTTTCTTCTTGGAAAGGTCAGGTATTAGAAATTCTGTTGTTGCTACCCTTCTGATATTTTCTCTAAATTTCTTCTCAGATGAGCTGGATTACAATGAAACCTCTTGGTAACAAAGCCTCCAGAGAAGACAGTCATCGACTAGTCTGTTATTAAGACTGTGAGTTGCTTCTGTTTAACAAAAAAAAAAATACTAAAGAACCATGCCAAAAAGTAAACTACAAGCAATTGCTTCTGCAATAGAGTTTCATTTAAGCAAACATCAAGCAAAAAGCTCCTCTCCATGTTGTCAAAGCTTTTTCATAAGCAATGATTGAACATGTGTTCCCTGAGTAACATAAAAGAGTTGGCATTAAGAAGCCAGTGGCGCTTTCAACCACTTCCCCTCTGTTCCCCATCATTACTCAGAAACTGTCACTAAAAGTGCTTGCTGTTTACCTCAGAGAGCTTAAAAAAGCTGAAAAAGATGACTGTGTGAGGGTTGGAGGAATATTTGTTTTCTTTCCCCTTGAACTTGCATTTGTTTGCTGGAAGAGCTAGAACTGTGGAAGGAATTCAATTGAATAAAAATAATTCTCAACCAATTTCTAATGGAAACAACCTATTATTGATGTGATAGGAAGGTATCCACTTGAACATAGAAGGTGTTTATCATAAGGCATGATGCTTTTAGGAAAAAGCATCACTGAAAAGGCAATGCTGGCTTTTTTTGGTTTCAATTGGTAGTTTTATTATTTACAGTTTGAAGAGAGAATACATGCTGTCCAAGCAGTTCCTTTTATCAATGAATAACTTTTATGTTCCTTCTCTCCTTCTGGATTCTCGTTAGTTACAGGTAGCTGGAAGTAACACTCCAGAGTAAAACAGGATAAATTGGATGGTGTGTTTCTCAAACAGATTTCCCAAGAGACTCAGTGTGTTCTGTTCTGGCAAGTTTTGAAGCTAAAAAAATAAATACTAAGATATTCTAATATTATTATACTAATACATTTAGCTTTACTGAGTATTAAAATTAATTCCAAATGGAAATCTACTTGCTGTAATACCATTTAAGGAGAGACAATTTCTTGGTTTAATTCAACTATGATAAATCACACATCTTAGGTTGGAATTTGAATGTTGTTACAGAAACTTAGCTATCTTGAAGGGATGTAATGAGACATTCAGCTGTTTATTCATTGTGTTAATTGACTAGTTAACAATCCAGCCTTTGTGGAGAGTTAAATTCTGTCATATAAAGGGAGAATGAAAAAAGGTGGAAGCCTCTTTAGTAGCAGCTGGTGGTCTACAGAACATAGAAGAAAGCTGAACAAGTTTATACAGCTGATCAATATTTTATCCTCATGGAGTGATATCCATCTCATGATTCTGGCAACCAAAAAAATAAATTAAAACTTTGCACCTTAATGATTTTAAAAGTTACTTGTTCTTTAGATCTTCGTAAAACCTAGAACCCAAAGTTCTATTGCTTAAAATTAAATAAATACTCTGCAGAAACTGGAAGATGAGATTTAGAGATGCATCTTTCTTTAAAAATGAAGCTTTTTATGGCTTAATGGCTTGATTAGTCCTTACTATAAATATTTTAACTACACAATTTTTCTAGGCATACATTTTGAGAGGGAATGGTTTTGGTTTTGTTTTTTTTTTTAATCTGTACCTTGGCCTCATTTCTGTATCTTTTCAGAATCCAGGAAAAAGCATATAAGATTAGAGGTGAATCAAAGCAAATTTTAAAAAGGCCAATTTTAATTTGAATGGCTCAGTACCTCCCCACCCCCACTTTCACCTCCCAGTGCTGTTCCATTCTATGAAAGCCACCAAAAAGCGGTGATGCCCAGCCCAGGCCTCTCAGAGTGGCTGTCTCTCAGTGCAGGATGAGTGCATGTGTTGCTGCTCTGTTCCTGGCTGAGAGCTGGGGAGCAGAGAACAGCCGGCGACGCCGTCTCCGGGGCAAAGGATGTCTCCCGCCATCCCGTCTTCCTTGCTCAGACTTTCCAGCATTTCGTGGAGGAGGAGGAGCGAGGCTGGCAGCCCAAGCTGCCATCTGACAGGAGTCCCATTTGATGTATGGATGGCAGCAGATCCCTCGGCTGTGGCTGTCATGGGGGGAGGTCCGGCCATCAGGCTTGGGAAAGCAGGAGCCCCTCGGAGGAGAGACGTAATCAGCACTTGACATGAGGCTGTTCCCAAAGTGGGGTATTTGTTCAGATGTCTTACCAGGAGCTGGCAGGGGGATCTGGCTTCCCTCCTCCTGTGCCAGTCTGAGCTGCTCCAGCAAGGCAGCAGGCCCAGTCTATTTATACAACTGAGCCAGAGAGGTGCAGCATAAGACCTCCTTCTGATTTTGGGGCAAAGGCCTTGACAGCAGAACACATAGAGACATGTCCTTTTGTTGGAGCATGTCTTTTTAAGGCTCTGTCTCCCAAGAGAGAATGTAGCATTCAAAAGCATGAGGATAGATGGCTCATCACTAAATGGGATGTGATGAGGGGGAAGATGCTCAGCCTCAGGCAGCATGGGAGCTAAAAACAGCTCAGTGGTGTGGTGAGCTGTGTCTGCACAGTGCCAGCACAGCCAGTGCTGAACCTGGGACAGGCTGGAGATAGTCTGGAAATGTTCAGAGGAGCAAAATCCATGGGGAAAATAGCCCTGAAACTGAGGAAGGAATGTTATGGCATGTTCGTGTCTGGTATCAGTTTGGGAGTTTCAAAGGTTGTTAAGAAAATAAGCATATGGACTGTAAAGAAGTCACATAAGCTTATTTTGGGTGAGGAATAGACATTATGCTGTTCTCCTTTTCCCATCTCTTCAGCAAGTATCTTGGCATGTTTTCTGTAGATTTGTGTCTCTGAATTTAGAGGGGGAGGATGAAGAAGGCAGGGAAGCTGAGGTGAGGAGGAATGGAAGCTGAGAAGAGAGCACTGCTGAGATATGGCAGTTTAGCACCAGTTTGTTTGCAAGTAGAAGATGCAGAAGAGCTGCAGGGATGTGTTATATTGTTAATTATGTTTCAGTGCAGCTCTGGAGTTGTAGATCCTAGAAATGCCACTCTGAACAAATATGGCATTCAGAATTTGCTGGTGAACTGTAACATCTAAAGTGATACTTCTCTAGATAAAAATAGAGCTTAACTTGCTAAACATTCAACAAACACTTATTACAACTCCAATTTGAATGTTTAAACTGTGAACAAAATACCAGGAAACATTCTCTAATAATTATGCTTTCTGGAGGAAATTGTGCTGTCCTTTTCTAAATTAGAAGGACAAAAAAAAACCAGTTAGTTCTTTTTTCCTCAGGTCATGCGGCACTTGGTAATAAGCCATTGTTAAACAGCTTATGAACTGTCTGTGCTTCTCATCTTGGGTGTTGAGTTTACAGGATGTTCATTTGGAAGCCTTGTGAAAGGCAGCCACCACTGGGAGAGGGGGCAGAGCTGAAGTGACAGAGCAGAGAGAGCTTAGGGAAAAAGGTCTGTGGCACATGCAAAAGGGATTGAGGACCCCTGACTGTGCACTTTGACACTAAGCATCAACATTACTGAGCAGAGGACTGAGATAAAAGGTCAGGATGGTTTTGTTTTGTAACCAAAATGGGCAGGATTTAGGTCTGTTGAGGAGAATGGTGGCTGACTAAATTAATGTACCTTGGCAACAGGAGTTGAACCCAGCAGTTGTTAATGTTGTCTCATCTTTATTGGGGCTGTGGCACAGTATTCCAATGCAGGTTACTTTTCTTCTTCAAGGTAGAGGACACTAAATGCCATTTTAAATCTTGGGTAGCTCCATCCTCCATTAAAAAATAAATGTATGCTATAAAAATACCAAGGCTGGAATATTTCCTTTGGTCATAAATGTCCCATAGGAAAACTGATCTGTATTCAACAATTTAATGCTGGGGTTGCTACTGATGCTTGGGTTTAACAGGTTTTATTAAAGTATCTTCATTATTTGGAAGAATAAAACAGTTCAGGTGATTTTGCACAATTTTGCACCACATAAGCAATACTGTTGTGGTCTGGTAAAGACTGTCTTACCTTTGTTTCCACAATTCAGGAAGAGCTGGGATGTTACAGTGTACTGGTGGAACTGCATAACCAGAAAATAAACTGGTAATCAAACACAAATATCTGTAGGAAAGGTCATCTTAGTTATCAGATACATATGCCCTTTTCCCTTCCACCAGCTTGCTGTTTTAATGGCTCTGGGATAGCACAGATTTGTGACTAATCCTTGCTTTGAATCAGCAGTGCCTACTGAGATAATTTAGGAATTGTTCAGAGGTTTAGAGGGATGGATGGTTCAGAATTAAAAAAAAAAAAAAACAACCTAGAAACAAAAAAGCCAAACAGACCAAAAGAGCTTTTCTATTACACCATCAAATCAATTACTTCTAATTCAGAAATTAAGTCATTCTTATTTTTCATAACTTGATCTTGAAGAAGCATTTTTACCATGTAACCCTTGCTTTTTCCTGTGTTTTTTTTTTTTTCCCCTAGGACTGAGTAGTGAGGGCAACTATCCAATCAATCCAGAATGAGATTCAATAAAGCCTAGATGTGTGGGCTCCCAGTGCTATAGGCAGCATAGCAAGTGCCACCTTATCCAAGGATATGAACATCACAGCCTTTGGCCTCACACCTCCACTTGGCTTGGTGGATTTGTGGCCATTTGTGGCCACAATTTCTGCTCCTTGTCAGCCTTTACTTCAGCCTGATGATGAGCCACATCTTGCTGCCAGAGTTGTTTTGTGCCACAGTCTAGGCTGTGGCACCTGGAAGATCCTCTCCACTGTGTGGTTTTGTGCCATGGATGGTTGTGGGGCATCCTGCATTGGAAGTGCTCTTCTGTGGCTGGAGGCCATCCTTCCTTTGGGGATATTTGAGGTAGGAGCAGGTTTTCTCATGAATCTCCAGCTTGTCCCTGCTAAAATGGGGAAACATTACCTTCTGAGTTGTGAGATGAAGCCTTCAAAGCACAGAATAGACAACAGTGTCACCAGGCAGGCTTCTTGAAAGGCTGAGCAGCTCATGTCTTCTAGTGAGGCAAATGAGTGATGTGGCCTGGATTTAGCTGTGCCTACCAGGTGATGATAGCAATTCATTGTGAAATGTTTATGATCCCAGAAACACGTACTGACATGCTGCACAGAGCAAGGGTTCTGTCACTGCACAGACTGGACAATGTTTTTTCACTCAATTAGTTTTTTCCTACAACCCCTGACTCCAGGTCCATTCAACTATTTCAGGTCACTTTGTAAGCAACCTGAAACCACACTCTACTAAATACAGCTTTCCTGGATATGTAGGTTCAGCACATTTTCTTGTTGCATGAAATCTCAGAAAGGCTATTAGTAAATCCTGACTTTGATTTTTCTTTTTAGAGTAGTTTACAATTTCAGATAAAATTCCACTTGCACTGGTAAAGGACTTAGTGTGAACTTGCAGCTCACTCTCTTTTGACTGGGTTATTTTATCTGTGTCAGTTTGTGGTATCTCATACCTGTTTTTCAGCTTCCAGTTCTGTAGCTCAAAGATTAAAATTTTAGGAGAGTAGTTTATTTGTAGAAGTTGCATCCTTTCTATTCATGCAGATATAATTTTCATATGAATATCAAGTATTTTGACAATCAGCTCCCAGATCAAAGCACACATCTCTAAAGAGTCAAGTATTAGCTCATGGAAATCATTGACCATGAAAATTGGGAAGATGGTATAGGACTGGTTAGCTGATAGATCCTAAGAGTATGTGGTAGGAAGAGGATTAGGCAGAAACCCCTGACTGATGGTATTTGGGGCAGAGTAGCTTTTGTGCTACTAACAGACATGATAGTTCTGCTAAATACTTTGTGTCCCCTCTCCTTCATGCTGCCCTGAGAATTCTTTGGAGAAGCAAAACATTACTAAGGACAGACAGAGAAAACTCAGAGCATTTTATGATAATTTGACTATAGACCCTGGACATCCTTCAGTGGGAATGGACATGCTTGAATTTCTGTGCATGAATATTTTTATGATATTGAATAAAACTCTGGAAGGAACTTGGCTGAATGCAGGGAATCTTGAGGCCCTATGCCATATCTCTTCCCTTCTGTGAGATGTATCCTACCCTATTTCTATTTCAAGGGGATTTTATGCAATTGTTTGGAAGCAGTGTGTCCTTGGAAGAACTGTTTAACAGCTCTTGAAAGAACAGTTTCCTTTCTCAGAGGGTATTTTTAGCCAGCTTAGACCCACAGCACATCAAAACCTGAGGAATGGACTACCCAGGACTTGAAGGATAGAGTTTTGTGTTGGTACCTCTGCCCTGTGGAAGTTGAAGGTAAATTAGGGTGAATTTGGTTTCCAGTATATATCAGAACATCTGTCACAAATCATGCCTGGCTACAGTAGCCTCTCAGATGGATCTCTGCAGCACAGTGGTACACTGGCCCTGCTTTTTTTTTTTTTTTTTTTTTTTGAGGTGTCCTCCATACCAAGGGCAAATAAAAAAATCTATAGATCTGCCTGCTTGTTGCTGTAAAGCTGCATGGTTAATTGATGTGTGGCCTAACCTTGTGCTTATACACAGTTTTGACATGTGAACTGTGTTCAGAATAAGCATAAGTGCATTCATCCTTTCCTTCAGTACAGGTGAAGGGAAGAATTCACTCCTGGAATGAACAGAAGAAATGTTGTTGCTGTTCATAACTGATAGAGAGATGGACTCGGAAAAATAGCTGGTAAATTAATATCAGGATTATGTTCACTCCCAGGCTGCTAAAAGCTGCACAGGTAGTCTCCCATCATTTCAGTGTACACCCACAGCAGAGAGAAGAGCAAGAACACCACCACATTACCCCAGGTTTGGTGCCACAGCACACTGAGTCTGGAGGTGACCTTCAGTTCTCATCCACATGATATCCCATATGCCAAAGCTCTCTTCCATTGTTTTACTTCAAGTTTGATCTCTGTGACTCCAAACCTGGAATATCACATGGTCAGCCACAGCCTATGAGGTCAAAGGAAGCATTAGCAGATGCAGTTACAGAGCCTGTCTTTGTGCTGACAGACACGGGTGTTCTTGTGCAGGACACTGCCTGGGGACAAGGCAGAGAAGGTGCAGTGACAATGTGACATGAAATTAGAGAGGGCAGCAGTGTTTGAAGACATTTCCCTTGAAGTTTTTCATCCAAGCTTCAGGCTTATCATTCTGCCATTAATATCAGTTATGCATCTTACTGTTGTTTGCATGGTATATAAATACCATGTTTTCACGACATGTAAAATTGCGTTCCCTTACTGATAGCAGTAAGGAATCTTGCAGAGAAGATTGCAAAGCACTTGTAAAAATCCTGATTATTGAATTAAGTTATAATGAAGTATGCTGAGGTTAGGGCTGGGGTTAAATGATTCCTGCTCTTCTTCTCCTGCTCTTTGCAGAGATGACATTGTTCCAGGGAGGGCTAAAATGTGAAGTTCTAACCCTCATGGAACCCCTTGGGCTCCAGCTGTATCTGGCTTGCACAATGCGAGAATAAAGACTGAAGAAAGCCCTTTTCCACTTCTGCTGCCCCTCTGCATCTCTTTAAGGATCAGATATGATTCATTATCTTCCCTGGGACAGCCTTCCCCTCATGTCCAAATGCCATTCAGCTCTTGGAGAACCCTGGTGTGAAAGCAGATTGCTTTAGTTAAACATTGGCAAGTGACCACATCCTGCAGCTGGGGGTCTGTCTGGGCTTCTGACCCCTTTTGCTTCTTGACAGAGGTTTTAAAAAGGGATTTAGTTTTGGAACTGCTGACTTCAGCTCTCACATCTATGCTTATGGCTTTATTAATGGTAGAGACGTCACATAAACTGTCATCTCCTGCTCTTGACTGCCCAATGTCAGGGTTGTCTCTGGAGATGTCTCTGTAGACAGGAAAGCAGGTGTTGATTCTTTGGGGCATTTGACTTTTAAATTTCCTCATCATCACCTTGCTTTCAAGGGCACTGTTACAGGGTTTGGTTACTTGTGTTGGTGCCCTTTCAGAAGGGCATCCTGCAGCACTGCAGGCTGCCTCTGCAGCCACCAGCCCAGAGTTGCTGGGCTTACAGGGTGATCAGTATGGAAAAAACTGTGTATTCATCTCTTTGTGCACCGTGAAACTTTCCATTTTACCATTCAAGCAGAGTTTAGCCCAAGTGGAGGGCTAACACAATTTCAATAGGAAGATAAAATTTATAATCTTAGATTCTTTTCTGATTGAGCTCTTTCAGTCTTTAGAGTGCTTTTTCATTGTCTAATGCTTCTTTGAAATAATAAAAAAAACCTAAACTGAATGAACAGTTATTAAGATCCTTTCCCATTTCCATCAGAAAGCTGATGATGTCTTATTAGTACAGAATACCCTTGTAATTTTCCACTTTCAGATTCTGCTCTCTACCTCTCCAAAATCACAGTAGAGAGTAGAGTAGAGCATTCTCTCCTTCTTACCATAGGAGTGAATAGTCCTTCCCTTCTGCAGGAGATCATTGTGGGGCTAGTGGGAGGTTATCTCACATGCCAGCTTCTGGAGGTTGAAATCAAAACTGAAAATATTTTTTGTAGTATTCTCTCTGCCAGAAACCAGATGTTCTGCCTTGTCACACAAAGGAATGCTTTAACCAATGTTTAAGAATGACTTGGACTTCTTTTTGGTATGGAAAGGAAGTTTTTCTTTTGCTTAGAACTGAGTTAATGGGGATTTCTTTTGGGGAGTTTGTTTTAGTTTCTATACTTTCATCCAGAACAGTTGGGAACAGTTGAGTTGGTTGTTATCAAATGGGTGTCCAGTGTCTTGTTGCTATGAACATATGAGGGTGCTTCCCACTGTATAGTCTCCATGTGTCCTGTACTCAGCAGCTCATGGGTTACTTCAGTGAAACATAGTATTTTTGTGTGTAATAGTTTTTGATAGATTTTGCTTCCTTCAGGTTTTTTATTGCGTCCTCAGCATTATTGATTAGCTCCTGAACCTCTCACTCAGCTCTTTATATTGAGCACAGTTTTCAAATCCAGGGTAGGTTTGCCACAGATATCCAGAAACTGCTCCCTGAAGCCACCTTCATGACATCAAACAGGTTCTGTATTGGAAACTATATTTGTTGCTTCCAAATTCTGTGAATGTTTGAAATACTAAGATTATGTGTAATGGAAAGCAAACCATAAATCTGTGGAGGTATGTGAATTTGCAGTGTTGGTTTCTGATAGAGATCCTGGCTGAGTGACAGGACATCTGGAATTATTGCACAATCTTCCCAAAGCAATTGCTGCCATATTTCACCTCTCTTTTGGGTGTTACTGTTGTCTCACTGTCTGGTGGGATACTCTCCTTGTCCCTAGCACAGCTGCAGCCCTTGCTTCCTTGTCCACTTCAGGTATGTAGAGGTGCTGCCAGTGCATTGCAGGCTGAGCAGTTTTGAAGGCAAAAGCATTGCTGCTGTGCCTCAGCACACACAAAATAGTGTGAGAAGTGGTGTATGTGCAGTGAACACCCCTCAGATGATCTGTCTATTGATTATACCAGTGCTTTACACTGAGGTGTCCCAGGAGGAAAAAATGAAACAGGAACTAGTTACAGCTCTGGAAGAAACAGGAACTCTGCTCTGTTGAGGAGAGCAGAGTTACTATTGTTGTATTTGAAGATCTGAAGAAAATGTATGTTAACAAACCATCTGAACTTGTGAAACTAATACTTAAAGCCTAATTACAGCAGATTATTTTTACACTCCATCATTTAATTCAAATTCTTAGAGATTTCACATGAAAAGTGCAGATACTCATCAGTTCTGCAAATGTGTAAGTAATTCAGTGTGTACTTACAGCCAAGACTGTTAAGGAAATGTTGCTTAATTAAACCTCATTAATACAGACAGATTTGTTTTTAGAACTTTTTCTGCTGCTCAAAACAATCTTAATTTATTGCTCATTCCTGAATGTTTAGAACAGATTTAGAGTTTTAAATGATTATCAATAAATATTAATTACACTGTGTATGGAAAGTTTTGGGGTTCTTTTCCCTGCATCTGTGAAATTTCTTTTGAAAGTAGTAGGATGACCTTATGCAAGTTGCTGGTGGAGCAAAGAACTGCAGCTGTAAGCAGATTTGGCTTAAGCATAAGATAACCTAACAAGTAGGAATAGATTTTTTTAACCTTGAAAAAGGGACTCATGAAATGTCATTTTTTTACATATTTCACTGCAGATGATGCTTATGGCATAAATTGTTTAGCTTAATAGTTGCAACAATGGGTTCGGAAATTGAATTGACCTCCAATATCTGTTCAGATGTAGAGCCCACCTCTCTTTGTGTATGGGAATGGAAAAAATGTGCAAATTGATAAGCTCCATCCATTTTTGAAAGATAAACTTCTCAAATATGGGTTTACAGTGTGGACATCACGCCTGCCAACGTCCTTCATGTTCAGCAGAGGCTGTGTGAGGAGGATTAAGTCATTGTGCATCCTCTCAGGTTTCAAAGATGCTTCACAGAAGGCAGAATTAGCTGCTGCTAGTCCAAACCTGGACAAAGTCCCCTTCTTTTGACCCCTGTCCGGCATTTGAGATCCTGGAAATGTTCCCACTGACGTAAGCATGAGTTGGGTAAAGTATTCAATCCACCTTAACATCACATCCTTATTTCTTCAACATTTTTTTACTTCAAAGCTTCCAGAGGCTGGGTTCCACTCTGAAGTTGGGAAACAATGCTCCAGATCGATATAATTACACAGTACACAATCTAAATTGGTGCCATATTTGTGTATTTCAGAAGAAAGAGCAAGTTGGCCTCTTCTAGCCCGTAAGATGCTGTAATTGCAGTAGTGGAAACAGGAAGCATAAAGGCTGAAGTCTGGTCCCTTCCCTGCAGTGTCTGAGTTCAGCCAGCATCCTGTGCCTCTCAACAACTGGCATAAAATGTGTCTTAGCAGAGGTCAGCACTGAGGAGACTGCTCCTAATACAGATAGAAACTCAACTGAAGGCAGAATGTGGCAACAGTTACCATGATTTCTCTCTTAGGAGACTGTCACAGATGGGTGGTTTAGGTCACGTAAGGAATCACTGCCAATGGTAGTAGCAGCAGCGGGTTTAATCTGAATTTGGGAAGGTGCATCTTGACAAAATTCAGTGGCAAGGTTCATTCTATGACTGGCTACACAGAAAAAGCCTGTGCTTTGCTACAGAGCAAACTTGGATTAGAACCAAATTTTAAATTATTTACATGGAGAACAAGGATGGAATAGGATAAAGATCTAAAAGGTAAGGGAGATGATCCCAATAAGTCATGGGGCTCAAAGAGGAACCCCTTGCTTTCTAAATTTCTGTTGCAGTGTAGGTGCAGCTGTGTCCAGTCTTAGTCCCTGGCTTGGTCAATGGATTATTTCTAAAGGATTTAATTGTAAAATGCAAGGAGTAGGACAGAGCATCTGTCTCCAAAGGTTGTTGAGCCTTTTTAAGCAATTTCAGGCCATGCTGCCAGCAGCAAGGAGGTGAATTTGTGCCTTTCTTCCACACTGCTTCAGAGAGATGTTCTGTTGTGATGTTTCCGAGAGAAAATTCAGTAAAGCAGATTAACCTCATTAATCACAGTGTGAAGAAAAACCCTGTCAGAGAATCTAGGCTTTATCTTTTGCTTTTTGAGACACTGAAAGGAGGAGAAAAAAAGACATCAGATGTATCAGTGATAGCACTGAGACTCAGAAATTGTAACTGGACTAGGGGAAAAAACCTTTACCATAAGTGCCAGAAGTCTGAATCTGAAAGAGGAACTTGAAAGGCAGACTGTCTGACCTTTTTTGCTGGAAAGGTCTGCTGTTCTGATCCTGTTTTCTTGCCATGGACCAAATTTTTATCTAGTTGTTTTTATTTCACTACTATCATATTCAAGTGTAAAAGGAAAATATATTATTAAATCTAGTGGGTTTGTGTTTGTACTTGTATAAATAATTCTTTAGCAAGCTATTTATTAGTTATTGCTACTGCACAGCATCAAGGGATAAAAAAGACTCCCAGTGTAGATACGCCTACACAAAGATTGTGTTTGTAAGGGAGCAGTAAAAATGGACACCAGCCTAACAGGTGCATGCCATGCCCACTATCTGGAATTTGTTATTTGAAGTTGTCTTGGTTTGAATTGCAACCTAAAACCAAAGTTCATACACATAAAGATATCAGTCTTATCAGAAAGAATCAGTTTAGCATATATTTCAAAATTTGCTGTACTGACAGCTCCTACAGCACTGATAAGTCTGCTGCATAGAGGTGAATTTTTCCTGTCAGCAAAAACATATGTAGACCTGATAGAGAAGGTAATGAAAATATTCATGGCAGTTTTGACCCACACTGCCACTTTTTTGTGCTGACCCTTCATTTATAAATGGATATGGGAAACAAGTGAATCATCATTTTGTGGTGGCAAGTATAAGGTTCAGCTTCCAGGCTGAAGTGCGTAGGTAATTAGTTATTTACGACAATGCTCTTTCGGAGTGAGGGCAGACTGCATTTGTGTGTTTCACTGCATGGATTATGTTGTTGTCTTTAAATCAAGAATTTGAGAAGGGCAAGTTTGACTACTGTTTTACAGGGTAATCAAACACAGGAAGCCACAAGAGCTTTCTCAAATCCTGCAACCTCAATCTCTTGCATTTGCCTGATATTGCCTTGCAGAAGATATTAGGCATAGCTGAAGTATGGTTTCTGATCCCAGCCAAAATCAATGGAATCAGCTGATCTCTTCTGTCATTGATTATGTGCAGATTGAAAGCCATAATTAGGCCCTGCTGTAGATTAAAACCCAATACACTGTTATGGGCATCTTCATTTTGATTTTAGAGCTTTATATTTCTATTGGAGTCTGTTGGCCTGTTGAGCAATAATACCATTTACTGTGAGACACATGTCAGAGCCACAGCTGAATAAATGCAACTTCTACACTATGAAAGCAGATTTAAAGCCAGACTTCCTCATATTAACAAGACTTCATGACAGCTAGTGCTGACTTGTAGCGCATCACAGACAGTACAAATACCTGGTACAGTTGCTGGGAGTTATTTGCATAACATATTGAGGACAGAGAACAGCTCCCACAAATTTTACGTATCATCAATTGCCTTTATTTTTCTAGCTTCAAAGCAACATGCCTTGCTTTTCTCCTGAAACACACCTGTAGGTAGAGGCCAATATTTTACTAAAATTAGAGACAATTGGATTTTTTTTACCTACCTGAGCTAAAGAAGTGCAATTTGACATTTCAGTTGGATATATGCACATCCAAAGTGATATATATAAATCATAACCACCCAGTTACTGCATTTTCTTTATGAAAAAAAATACTTATAACACTATACTTGAACAGCAATAGTCACATCTTTTTTCTAACTAAGTGGTCATCTGATGAGTTAAGCAGTTAGTTCTGGGTATAACCAGAACTCCGGAAATAAGTTTTGGAAGCATTTTCCTAATCAGTTTTTGTGTACAGAGTAGGCATGAGCTCAAACAGCCTGTGGCAGCAGTTTCTGTGCTCATAGTCTGTTGTGGTTGCCCAGCAGTGAGGAGGGCATGGCAGAGGGGGCCTGTTCCAGGGATTTCACTGAGATTGTGAAAGGATGTCTCTTTACCCCCTTGGACTCATGCAGTGTCTACTGCTGCTGTTTTTCTACACATCTCTGGGATGCTGGGAGAATTTCTGTGCAGATTTGTTGCCAGTTCCATGGCAGTTGGATATCCAGGTTTTGTCAGTCAATGGTATTTGACAATTCAGTGGCTCTCCTGTTCTATAATTGTATTCAGTAAAGGAGAGGCACTGTCAGAATAGATGATTATAGCTCTGAATTACTTGGAAAAATGAATTTAGAGGGAATGGAAGATGGCAAAGATGGAAGCCATCTGAAAATAAAGTATTTTTCAAAGGAAAATTAAGAGGCAAACTTTCAAATAATGAAAGTATCAATAAATTGAGATAGAATTAAATAGAAAATAACAAGACTATGTTGGAAATAATGCTGAGGCTGTTGAACTATGTGCATGAGGTATTTTCTGGGATTATTTGCCCTTACTGGGATAACAGGAGGCAGCACTGTTGAAAGAGGCAGAGGAGCAGCCACAGTACAGAGAACCCAAAGACAGTTGGGGTGGAACAGAGCTGAAATAAAAACCAACCTCCCAAAAAAACCAGATACTTTACCAACTACATCTGCACTTTGGCTGCTGGATGTGTCTGGAGGGCTGGTGGCAGAATGCACTTCAGAAATCCAGTGCCAAACTGAGTGCAAACATCACTTCCTTAAATGGATTTTTATTCTTATACCCCCATGAAGGAATACAACTCTAATCAATGATATTGAATTGCAGATTTGGAAAGCAAAAAGGGAGAAAGAAGTTGATGACATTCCTGGGGTTTTTTAACATTTGAAGGAAATCTGTTGTACTGGGGAGGTGTGGACCACTACAAGTAGGCACATTTCTATTTTGTTTTAGCAACCAGATCATTACCATATTTCCAAAAGCCACAGTTCGTGCTCTGGGGGAAAAATACAAGATATCATTTACATGCCAGCTGTACTACAATGTTTGTCACTCTTCTCAATGCAGAACCACTACCCTTTTTATTTTCTGTAACTTTTATAAACTGATACAGAATAGGATTTTATGGAGGGAGAGTCAGATGAAAAGGAAGTAAGGTAAAACTTTAATTTTTGTTATAAGAGAGCATCTTCTTAGTTTCAGCAAGCAATCTCCATCTGTGTTTTTCCAGGAGGCTGTTTCTTTAAAAAGATGTTTTCCAGATTGATTGGTATCAGGTGTTCACTGCCATGTGCTGCAGGTGTTACCATGGTGACCACTCCACTCCTTTAGGTAGGATGTCAGCAGCTGTAATTGTGCTTTAAAAATCCTGTGTGCAGTACCATAACCTGCATGGAAATAAGCTGCAGCCTTGCTCAGACACAAGTCTGTCTCTGAATTTGCTGATTTGTGACTGCAAGCCACAGAAGACTGTAGGCTGATGTTTGGGGGAGATTTCTTTCCTTTCTCCCTTTCCATGTGAGAAACAGGCACAATAGGCTCTACAATATAAAGGGAAAGATTAAATTCTTCTAGCCACGCTTTGTCCCCAGCCTCATTTGAGTCTGTGGCTCTTTCTGGTCTCAGGCCAGGAGATAAAGCAGGTTGGAGCTCTACTGTGTCTATGTGGCTCTGCTTGTGTCTGCCTTCTGCTGGGGCACGTGAAAAAAGGTGGTTTACTGACACACTGGTGTCTGTGTGGCTGTACTCCAGACAGTGGCAAGCCTGAAATGCTTTCTCTGCCTTTGGCAAATCTCTGACCAGAGATTAAAATTGCATTACCCTTCAAAACATTGCTTGCTGACTCTTGTGTTTCATGGGTCCTAATGCTGCAACCACACACTTGCCTTTTTACAGTGCAGCTGGCAGCAATGCTACACTTGTTCCTTAGCTTCTGCAGGGTTAGGGATGCAGGTGCCCCTCTTCCTGCTGTGTCTGTGCAAAGGTAGTTTGCCATTTTGGCTGCCTCATTCTGTAGATGCCTGCATTTCTGCATCAAGCCAAGTTGAAGTTGACACAAAGAAAGTAATAAGATTGCAATGCTTATTATTAGTTAAGATGGAAGGTAAAGAGAAAAGTTGGTAAAGAGTGAGGAACCTATAAGGATGCACTGAAGGTCAAGAGGCAAAGGCTGAAAGCGTAGCAGAGTCAGAGGCTATTGTGCATCCTGCCCCAAATTCCTCTGTATCCCAGCTACTGTTTCTCAGCAACAGCCAAAAGCCCCAGGTCCTATGGATTCCCTTGGATTCCTATGGATGCCCTTATGCAGGATGATATACTGGGAACCCTGTTTTTTCTAACTGGCTGTATCTTTGCTCTGTTAGTCTCCTCATAGAGCACAAGACCACAGCCCTACAAGAACAACCCAGTCTGTTGCAGGAGATCAGGTGGCAGGGTAAAGTCTTACTGTTAGAAAAGTAAATTTGCCCAATTAAATAAATCTTTCTGATTAAGTCTTTCACATTTCTTTAATTTTAATGGGGCTCAGTCCTTTAAGTTGCCAAAAAGCTTTACCTCTCCACAGCAGAGGTAGAGAATTGTGGATATCAGCAGTGCTCAGTACTCTGCAGAGTTAAGAACAGAAACTTGACCATTTGGACCTTCTGTGTCATGGTAGTCTCTCTTAAGCCTCCAACTGCTATTTTGAAAGACAAAATTAGGAAATAAGATGAAATAAGTATTTATGGCCCCAGTTGTACAGAGTGCTTAAGAATTTTTTTTTTAAGGAGGCAGCTATGAGAACTGGACATGCAATCAAGTGCTCATGTGTACTGGAGCTGTTCAGTACAATGGTGTGTAGTGCTACACTTGGATTTCAAATGACATTTGATTGTATAGTGTGCTTCTGTTTATTGATTTTACATTTTCCTCTATTTGAGTTATCTTTTGCTAGGTATTAAGTGGGCTCTAATACCAAAAATAAATGGAACACCTACACATAGCTGAAGGTGAGTGTAGTTAGCAGTTCTTAGGTCAACATTATCATGTCCCCACTGTATTAAGTATGTGCCTTGCAGCTGGGCATCTTTTAGAAGCCACGGCTACTCCAGGGTTCAAATTCTTGAACTGAAATTTCCCATTGGCTTTTAATTAGATGAATAAATGAATGTGCAATCAGTGAGCTGTAAGGAAAATTTCCAAATATGGAAACAACTAAACCAGACCCTAATGCAGTCATCGAGCAGTTTGGATAATTAAATATCAAAAACAGATAAAGAACAAAAGAAGTCAGGCTTTGTATAGCATAGAGCATCAACATTGATATGAAGACTGACTGAAACCTGAAGGGATGGTAAACAAGAGCATCTGTCCTTTCAAACACCACATTTATTAATAAATAACAAGCATTTTAATGGCTTGCTTTGCATCTAACTGTATAAATAAAACTGGAAAATGTCAGCCAAAGCTGCTGCAGACAGCAGAATCTAACACTGAATCCTTTGGCATAAAAGTGAGAGCTTCCATGGGTGGTTCCTTAGTGGAGAAAAGAAACACAGAAAGTGATGTAACTTACTAATTATTGACTCATTCTTCATGTTTTTACTTCTGTTTTCCTGATTCCTTCCTTCTTTGTGGGGAAGGGCTTCCCCTTCTGCTTTTACTGTGTTCCTCTAAGCAACAGAAACACGCAACAGAAAACCATCTGGAAATTGGACTTGGTGCCAGCCCTATTGAGAATAAAAAAGCTGATTTTTGATGCCTGATTTGGAGTACCACATGCTCTGTTCTATATGTCTCACAGCTGAACTGGAAATCTGTCACCATGCCCAGTTTCCAAAACATGGAGACTCTTACAATATGGATTTTTGCTCTATCAGTGGAGAGTTGCCCATCTTTCTCACACCTCTTGGGGTGAGCAGCTCAACCTGAAAACTCTTGGTAACTGCAACCATCTTACCCTGCTCTGTGCATTGCCCACAGCAAACTAAACTTTACTCATTGAGGGAGGCATAACAACATCCTGGGCAGCACTCATTAGACGTGGTGTGTAAGATGGTCCAGTTTTGCTTCTGCCTCACCAAAAGGATGTTGATAAACTGGAGCAGGAGTTGGTCAGGAAGGAACACTTGAGGAGATGATGAGGGCCTGGGACTTGCTCAGCTTGGAGAACACGTGGGGGGACCTATGACCAACCTTCTCTTATGCTGCTGAGAAGGTGGAGGCAGGCTCTTTACAGAGTTGCACAGCAGGAGAGCAAGAGACTGGTGATGAGAGACTATGGTTATGAAATAGAAGAGGACAGATTCAGATCTGAGGTAAGGAAGATTCTTTTCTTCATGATGACAGTGAAACCCTGGCACAGAGAGGTTGTGGAGTTCCTATCCTTGAAAATATTCAATAGCTGAAAGGACAAAATCCCCGAGAAGTGTGATCTGAATTAGTTATTGACTTTGCTTTGAGTAGGAGGTTGCATTAGGTGAGGCAGTGAGTAGGTGACCTCCTGAGGTCATCTCCAACCTGAATTATTCTATGATTTTATAACACTGAGATTTCAGCCATGATTTGTCCTCTACTTTGGACTCTGACCCAGTCACCTCCTCCTGTCCTGCTCTCAGAGACCTACAAGCAATGCAGGGTAACACTGCTGTACTCCACCAAGTGACCACTTGATGACATGATGAAAAGTGTGCTGGTTTTGAGATGTGGACAAACTCCCATTTTGACAAAACTCTACCTTGTCTTCATAAGAGAGTGGCTTAGCCAGGTTTAGGCAGCTCTCCCAGCAAGAAAATGTTTGCTTTCATTTCAGGCTGCCATCTATTTTATTTAGAATGATTCTTTGTTGTCATTTACATTGCTGCTCATCTGGAAGCAGGTATTTGACTTTTCAAAATGGTGGCTGGCAAGAAGCCACAGCAGTAATTAGCAGGAAGGCAAAACAGAATTCCAACATTTAACTGAAGTATTTTAGTATTACAAAAGGGGTATTTTCTGCTTCAGCAAATGAAGAAATAATACTGTCTGGTGTTCCAGCCTCAAGCAAGTTCAAAGAACTTGTATACAGGGTCCAAAATAAAGTGGAGCAATTTCTGGGAGCAGAAAATGAGCCAAAGACTGTGGATACATGTTCATTTAGGCAAAAAGACAGATGGAAAAAGAAAATTTAAGCCACATACAGCAAACCCAGGTGTCATTGGCAAGAGACTGAGTGACTTCTTGCATGAGAAAAGTGTAAAACATATTTCACACCCAGTCAACACCTTGACTGATTCTGTGCCAGAGTTCAAACCTATGCCAGCCTGTCCCTGTGGCCTTGTAAATCTGCTTGGGGAAGGAGATGGTTATGACCAATGCTGAAGTTTAAGAGTTTAAGCTACTGATTTCTACCTGACTACCTCATCCATTTTCTCCCATCTGAACAAAATAACTTTGTTTTGTTTTCAAAAGATTTGAAAGAGTTGATTGTTATTTTTTTTTTCTTCCAGTATACAGACATTTTAGCTTATTCCTAAATTTATTGGTGTTGAAATTCTGAAGCAAGCATCAGTGGGTTGTGGCCTCTGAGAAGCCACCAGAGTCTGCTTCCTCCCAGACCTTTCTTCATGTCTCATGTACCCCATCTGTTCAGGAAACACTCAGTAAAGTCAGGCAGAATTCCTTGCTTTGATTTAAATAGGTTTTTTTTTTTAGTTGTCCCAGAAGCAGTGACCTTAATTCATTTCTTTATGCAGAACTCCTTTTTAGAAGACTAAACAGAATAAAGTTGAACTACTTTTTACTCTTCCTAATGATATTACTTGTTCCCTTCTCCTCCTCAGTTGACTTTGAGAAATGCTCAGAAAGCTCATTCTTTTCTCCAGCAGCAGAGTCAGAATTCATACAGAATGGGCAGATGCAAAGACATCATCCAACGTGTGCCTATAAGTTGTCTGAAATAATGACTTAATAATAAATCTGAAATAATGTTAGGAAAATTCTGGAATTTATTTTCTTTCCTAAAACTGAGGGAGCTGCAAGGTCAAATTTCTAATGTGGATTAATTAGTATAAAGTTTCTAAAATTGTTTTGAAGTATATGGCAAGAACACTTCTTTTTTTGGCAGCTGTTGAATGCTTGGTATTGCATTTTTGCCCTAAAAATGTTACTTTGAAGAGGAAACTTGCTAAATTGGCTTACAATAAGGAGAGCAAAGAGTCTCTCCCAGAAAACACAGGGCCTTGAGTTGACAGAGAGGTGAAATGACAAGTTTGTCTATCCGAAGTCACTTCATTTCTTCCAGTTATGGCACTTGAGAATTCGTGTTCACTGTTTCGTAGAAGTTGCAGAATTCACTAACTTTAAATTCAGTTACTAACTTGGGATGTACCTGAGAATTCTCTCCAAAGAGAAGCCATGTGAACAAGGCTTTCCAGAACTTGGGCAAATGAGCTTTCTGTTTGGTGAGGGGAACAAAACAAGGGCCATTTTGTGGTGTGTGCTGAAGGACATGTTGGTATCAGTTCAGCCCTCACTGTGTGATGATCCAGCTCTTGAACTTGATGTGGTTTGTCATTGTTTGGGGATTGAGGTGACAGCAGGAGACACACAATAAACACAAAAATTGATGCCCAGGGAGTCTACAATAATTGCATAAATAACTTCTGCTTCTTTTGTTTGTGGTCTCTTTATCTCTAGAACTGTGTGTGTCTAACAGCTTACCCTCATCTCCTTTAGTATTTTCAGAATTCTAACTCCAGTATTCTTTACAAACTAATGTATGCCATGCACTTAAACTTCACCAAAGGCTGGCAAGAGGCATAAGACTTTTTTTCCTGAGTATATTTGTGTTAAAACTGTCTAATTACTCTTTCCAGTGTAAACAATCACTGTTTGAGTTTGGTACATGCTAATAATATAAACAACTGAAAACTGACACTTTAATGCTGTTGCTTTCTTTATAGGCATTGTAACTCCTCACTGGCAGGGAGTCACCATTCCCCCAGGGAGATCAGAAAATCAAACTATTAGGTGTGGTGAGTCAACATAGCATGTAAAAAGAGAAATAATTACAACTATCCTGTCATCAAAATCAGCAAATGTTTTGTGATTGATCTCATTCACTTCCAGTTGCAAGAAGCATATAAATGTCATAAGATGCTTTGCCACTCTTGCCCCCAAGAGAACAGTGTCTTGTTGGGGTCCTTTTTTGTGCTCTATTAGCATTTTGGTAACGTAATGTTGGCAATACAAGGGAAATATTATTTCAGAGAAACATTCAGCAGTTCCTTGCATCATAGTCAATGTTATTAGTGTCAAGTCTTACTTTAATAAACAATGTTTTGGTTTGATTTTGTTTTGGTTTTGCTCATGTTTGGTTTAACCCTTGCTGAAAGTTCTGTGCTTCTGACAGTTTTTAGCTTCCAGTTTTTAGCTGGGAGCTAAATGGAGAAAAGGACAGGTAAGAATTCATTGCTTGTGGGGAGAAAACAAGCACAGTCATTATAGTACTCAGCTGGAAATGTAGAAGTTATGAATGTTGGCCTGGTTCCAAGGCCTCTTCTTGTATAAGAAATAGTCACCACATAAATTAGAGAAACAGGTTTCTTTAGGTTACAAGAATAATATTTTTGCTTTGTATTTTCTGACAAATGCCAGTCCTGACCACCAAATTTTGTGAAATGCTGGATGTTTGTTTGTTTGTTTGTTTTTTCACTCAGTAAAAGCATTGCCTTAGAGGTTAAAGTGTAAAGACTAAGGCAAAACTTGTGTTGACATTAAAAAAAAAACCAAAAAAAAAACCACACAGAATTTTAGTTACAATGCTTTTGCACAGTGGAAAGTGCTTTTGCCCAACTTAATTTCTTCCCTGGGGATCAAAGCATTCACCTAGAGACAGCAGCTCTAGGCAGTTTTTCTTCAAATCCCAAGTTTTCAAAAGGAGGAATGAGTTGTGCCTGGTGGTTTGAAGGAGTCGTTGCAGAGGTGATGATTTCTTTATCTGCTGAAGTGAGCAGTGAGTAGATGCAGGTGCTGCCTGGCAACCCAAAGCAGGGAAAAGTGTGATGGGTGGGATCCCCAGGCAGGCCCTTCTCCCAGGTGTTACCTGTGGGTTAGTTCCAGGTGGCTCTTCCTTCATCTATGAAATCTGTAGGTTGAAGTAATTTTCTGAAGCATCAGCTTGGGAGAAGAAACTTTGGCATCTACTTCTTCAGCTTGGCTTGTCTGTACTTTGCAGATCTGCTGCTACCTGAAACAAAGGTGGCACAGCACCTGTCATACATAGACATGTTCTTGGCTGAAGAATGAAGAAAATCCACTCCCAGATGCTGTGAAGAATTGTGATGTGTGAAACAAGAAAAAAAGGCACAATCAGTGCCAGGGACAATTCATGACAGTCCACAAAAGGTTTTACTTTGCAAATGGATTCTTGCACTGGGCTTAACTCCACCTTTATTCACTTTAGACAAAGGTGTGGGTTTATTCCTTCTAGGATAACCCCAAACAGTTTCATATCCAATGAAATTCAGAGAACTTTTCATCCCTAATTATATCACCTTAATGGCAATGGCAAGAGCATTCAGAGATAAAAGAAATTAGATAACACATCTCCTCAGACATCAGTGCAGGGATATCCACACCTAGTAATACAAAATTAATGCATGATACAAATAAGCTGAAGTGCCTTTATCTGTGTCTCATAAACCTGAGAACATTCTGGACATCAATCCAATAATATATTTCGTGGTCTAATTTTGATTTCTTTAAAAATTTCATACAAGATAACTTGTTTGGTCTTGAAGAAGACTTACCTGAGCTTCTCAAATGCACTAAATTCAAGTTCAGAATACTTTGTTCATATGTTAACAAATCAATAAATAGAACTTCTTATTGTTGAAAAAGTCAGCAAGTAAGAATCTCAGAAGTATTATCTGAGAAATAAATGTCTTGAAATGCAGAAGTGGTTTCATAAATGATGATGTGCCAGGGTGGACTTTACACTGCCCAAGTATGTTTGGGAGACTCTGAATGCACTCATTGCTGAATGACTAACAAAGTTTATCCAAGCTTACAGCAAATAACCTGTCCTTGCATATGTAATGGACAAGCTTTCATTAAAGCCTCCTGCTGTGTGTTAGGAAGCTCTTAGATCATTATTTTATCTGGCACCAAGCCACTTACTAAACTTCCAAGTGTGAAAGTTTGATTTTCAAGTCACAGTTTTGGAAGCTGCAGTAACTGCTCAGAAAAAAAAAATCTATCCTTTAGCTGGTAGAAGCTCTGAAGAGCTGCAAAGATGTGCAATATATATGATTTTGTTCTTCAGAATAGAATAGAGAGAAGCCATCAACAGGTCTTTTGTATGTGCATGGTGTTTTCTTCCTCTCTTCAGCGCTTAGATACCTAAAGCAGCTAAAATCAATACCCAAAATGTCAGGTTTGAAAGGGCATGTGTGCAAAGAAAGCATTTTGGGCTAAGAATGTGGTTTAAAGCAGTGACTGTACTAACAATTTATCCAGTAATGTAGTAAAAGCATGGGTTTTGGTCTTCAAGTGAGCAACAGATTTGGAACAAGGCAGCATTTTAACTTGAGATAACATTCACAATTTGATGCTTCCCTGCTGATACCAGGCATGATTTAATGAAGGGGGGGATGATGGAAGGGAAGACAATAGCTTGGGAAAAGGGCTAATGGTGCTGTTGCCATTGCATTACCCCATCTGGGCTGTGTGTGAGCATCAGCATGGCATCAACCACGTACCTCCTTTCTGAGACTGTAGAACAGGTAGTGTGTCTCTGATAATATTTTCTGTCTCCTCTGATAACATTTTCTGTCTCCCTGTATGCATATTACTTTCTTCAGATCCTGGTTCTTAATTAGAAATCCATTCTTGCTTTGCCTTGCCAGCTGTACTAAAATAAATGAAGCATATTTTGCAGCTAGTGGCCAAGGACAGGTACATCACTGAATTTTCTTCTGGATGATGTTAATTGAGCAAAACCAATAAAACAGGTATAGCTGATATGCACAAGAAGAAAACTAATTTTACAGAGTGCTAAAAGCTTCAGGCAAGATTGTGGTTTTCTTGTAAATGTGCTGTCTTTATTGTATTAGCTACTGTGGCAGAAATGTTGAGGTGGAAGCTGAAAAGTAGCACAACTTATTTTGAAGTATTTTGAAATCAAATAATCTTTCTGTGATGAACCCATATCTACTTCAAAATGCTGACCTTTGTTAATACTCTAATAACTTTCTGGATTAGCATTTTTATTACTAGTAAATGTGAAACAAGCAGGAACTCTCTGAGCCCTTCACAAAGTTTGTACTGTTTCATGAAGTGATTTCATTATTTCTCAACATGAAAGTGCAGTGAAAAGAATATTCTTCCAAGAGAGAATCTGGGGAAGGAAAGGTTATACTTGCCAAGAGCTGAATTGTTGAATACATTTGTATAGATTTTAGTGTGGTTTTATATTGTACCCAAATTATTACATAAGTTGCTTGAAGGCTAAATTAATATAACCATTTAAAGAAACTGATTTCTTTTTAAACCTTCTTTTCCACTCTACATTAAATATTTGAAATAGAGATGGCACTGCACAGAAAAGGAATATGTATGTAGGCAAATTATTTTCTATTTCTTCTACCTCACTTTATGTGTCCACTGACATTCACTGAAATTTCCCTTTTGCACTCTAGTAAATAAGTAACCAGCTGATGTGAACAGTTCGTGGTAAGACCCCGATCTCAGTAGCCCCAGTGCACATCTAGAGAAACATAACACCTGTGGGATTGCTTTAGATTTACAGAAGCTGAATTTTATTCAGCTTGGATCTTCTGTGTTGGAAGAAACTTATTCAGTGGTAAATAAATCCCCACCTCCTCTCCAGCCCCCTCCATTTGTAAGTGAGTGGCTTTTGAAAAATGTCAGATAGGGGCAACTTTGATTTGGTACCGAACATTGAATCATTTCCTCCATGAAGAAGTTAATTTTCCCTGATTGTTTCTTACCTTTCTTTTCCCTGCTACTGACATACATGGCACACAAGATATGTGTGGCTTCAAATTGCTACAGCCTTTCTGATTTTTACAAGCAGGGAGGCTTTTCCAGTGGCAGTTTGCTTCTTTGGTAGTTAGGTGATGGCAGGTTATTTTTCTGGAGACAGTGGAATCTGGAGCTGCAGTGGCTTTCTCCTGCAGCTCATGCTGGCCCCTCGAGGCTGTGGGGCTGAAGGCATACCTGAGCCATGAACATTAAGGTACTTAGCATTTGGGGGGGCAGAGCTGTGAAAATTGCCAAGAAGCCATACTAAATGACCCTTCTCTTGTAGGCTGCTTGATTCTTCATCCAAATCAACTAACAGCTAATACAGAATCAGGCAGTGTGGTTATTTCCAACTCGTCTTCTTCTCTGCTGTGAATCTGTGTTTAGATGCTGAAATATGAACTCTGTTTCAGCTGTTTGCTGTAAATGTGTTGGCAAGGCAGTATTTATCTCAGAGCAGTGTGAAAGCAGTTTTTATGCCACAGTTGAGTGTTCTCTGTTTGGATAGCAGAGTGCCACGGAACAGCCACGGCTTGTTGCTTACTCGGTGTCCAGGCAGCAGTTGCCACCTTTGGGGTGAACGTAACAGCACTGCTGGTGCAGAGAGGTTTGCCTTCTGTTAGGAGAGGATGGAGAATGCCTTTAATGGCACTGTTAAGGGTTTGGTTTTGTACCAGAAGTGCCTTGAATTAAAAGGCTGAAGTCCAGAAGTCTACCTGCATTGCATGCTCTCCTGTATGTGAATTTGCAATCTGTTCATTTATTTTAAATGCATGCAAGTTTATCTTCCTTCTTGGCAACGGTTCAGCTTTCCCTTGGTGTTTTTGCTGTAGTCAGCTGAGAAGACAGACATTGAGATCACTTTCCAGTTGTTTCTGGCTGTCTGTGGTATTCATCAGCCTCTTTTTCCTGTAAGTAGCTTTTTTCTTATGCTCTCCGTTGCTGTTTTGTGTTCTGTATCTCTTTTGAGCTGTTTTAAAAACATTTTAACAGGGTTTCATTAGCATTTGCCACTCCTAAAGAACTTAAATTAACAATCTGTGCTTGTTTTCTTACTACTTTGAACAGACTAAGCAAACAGAGAAGTTCCCCTTTATTTAAATGTTCATAGCCTTGCCAGTGTTCTCCTGCTGCTGAGTTTTACACATTGTGGGGATCATCCTTGTCTTTCTAGGCTCTCCTTTGAAACACTAGAGATAGCTTATTGTTTGGTATAATAAATGTGGTTAGATTAAAAGCCAAAAACCCCTCCATATTATATGTTAAAATTATGTTCTTTGGCTGTGACTATTAGTGTGTTAGGGAGTTCCCTGCTGAGAAGCATAGAAATGAGTTCAGTTTCTCTGTGGTGCATCTTTGCCTCCTTCAGAGAGGAAGAGGCATTTGTTGGGTGAAACTATTTATTTGGCACTTAAAATGCAGAGTGTCAGGTCAGCCCCTGCAGAGACATCTGTATCAGAGCCAAGTTTCTGGAGCTGTTTTTGACCATGAGGAGTCTGAGATGGAGTACTGGACACAAACAGCTCTGAACTGAGCAAGAATAGCTGGTTTTGCTTGTCCTTGGCCTTCACACAGTCATCACAAATGTGAGGATGAGGGACTCTATGGTTGAGGGAGGAGTGCTGAAACTTCTCAGGCAGGAACAAATCTTGCTCTTATTTTTTCCCTCTATCAGCACACGTGAGCAAGGATTTTGTGGAGGGGTATCTGCAGGGGTTTATTTTCTGACAATGCTCTCCTAAAGCTCCACTTCATTGAACAAAGCTGTAGTGGTTTGGTTGATGTTGTGAGGAACAGAATGTGACCCATGGTTTTAAAATGAGACTAGCATACAGGTCCTGTTCAGTGAAAGGTTGTGCCTGTTCATCTGCAATCAAGAAAATGCAGAATTATTTCTGCACTTTTTTTAGAGAAAAACAAAAGTTAGAAATAAATATTTCAGCTGCTCATTTTAACTTGAGACATAAAGATGTAGCAGAGAAGACCAGATAAAAATGTTATTATCTTGTAATCTTCAGTAGCCCTTCAAGGACAAGATATCATCTGCAGAAAGAGTCCCTTGAAATCTCTCTATCTGCAGTTTTCCATCCAGATTCATGCAATGCTCTAGAGAGGAGATGTTGGTTCTATTCATCTCCAGTGCTGAATGAAGTTTAGAAAAAGAGAATCGACCATCTCTAAGGATATGCACTCACTGGGAGACCATGACAAGCACCTTCTTATTTTTGACCTTTTGAACTGAATCCCAATATATAAACCAAATAATCCCTCAATGATCTGCACTTGCCAGTATCACTTCTAGGCTTTCTTTTGAAATGTTCAATTCATACTTCCAAAGAAAAAAAAACAAAAAACCAAAACCAACAAAACAAGAAACCCTCCTATGGAATTTCCATTAAGCAATGCACTTAGGTCTGTGTGTGTGTGGAAAAGACACATCTTTGCAGAACATGCCCTCTAAAATGGTCTTGGTGTTGGTTTCAATCTATCTAGAAACAGAAGTATCAGCTTGCAGAAAGATTCACTCAGTGATAATACCTATCTGTCTTTTGCCTTTTTTCTCTTTCTGTGCTTAATAAGACAAAATGGGGAAAAAGAAAAAAAAAGAAAAAGAAAAAAAAACCCAAAAACAGTTTCTGAGGAATTTGCATGAAAAATAAAAAAAAAATAAAAGAAGACATTAATTTACACTGTCAGGTGTCAGGCTGTAATATGATTATGCTGACAAAACTAAAATGTTCAGAAATGTTCAAAGCTCATAGGCGTTTTATGAGAGGCCATTAGCTTAGCAGATGGGAAAAAATCTGTTTCTGAGCATTCTGCAGTTCCTGAATTCAGACATGACACAGGTAGATACACACTCTGACCAAATGCCCTGAAGACTTCAAAGCCTTAAGAGGACGTTGCCAGGGGGCTGTCATTTCCAGTTAAACATAAAGTCTGAAGGCTACAAAATGTCAGTGCTGAGCACCAATCTTTATACAAAGGGAAATGGGTCCTTTTGGGTTCCTCATCCCCTGCAGCAGAGTGCCTCCAGTGAGGGATTGAAATGGTAGGTGTGAGTAACTCCAAATGGCACGTGTAACTCCAAATGGCACGAGTAACTCCCCCTCTGCAGGTTGTGTTGCTCATTCTTCTGTCTTTCTGTGGGGAGATTCACCTGTGGTGTTGCCTGGGGAAGAGCCTCTGCAGGGATGATGCAGACTTTTGCCATGGTCCTTCTGTGGGCAGGGTGGGAGAGGCTAAGCACCTTCTGCATGGAGAGAGATGTCTGTGAGTGTGTGAATTTGCTGCTGTAGGACAGGGCAAGAGGGAGAAGGCATTTGCTGCCAAGAGAGGGCAGGAAGAGGGGAGGCAGGCTGCTGCTGTCTCTTTCAGGGTAAGAGAAGGAGCTGAGGTGAAGGATGTCCCATCTCCTGCACGACCTCTGTGGCTGCCAGGGTTTGGCTGCTTTTGTCTCAGTGCTGGATGAGAGCACAAAGGAACAAACCTCCTGTGATAAAACCAAGCAAAGTCTAGGATTTCCTTGCTTCCTAACCTTCTAGGAAATGTCCTGTATCACTGGGGCTGTGTACAGGCTCTTCCTAGAGCAAGAAACCCCAGTGAAGTTGTGTTTGTGGGCTTCCAGGCGTGAAACCAGAAAGTGAAAATTTTGGAGGGGTCCAGAGCCTGGTGATTGAAGCAGTCACCATATCCATAGCAACTCAAGCTGACTCTCCTCCCCCCTTGCCAGTCCCTGAATACTGGGAAGCAACTCTTCCAGACCAGTCAGAGGTCTCTCTTTTGTCTGGGACACCAGCAACAAGATCAGGTTGCTCAGAGGCCCATCCAACCTGACCTAGAATGTTTAGTGTGATGGGGCATCCACCATCTCTCTGGGCAACCTGTGCCAGTATTTTACCACCTCCTGTAAAAAACTTTTCCTTATGTCTAATCTAAATCAATTGTGCTTCAGTTTAAAACCATTATCTCTCACAACAGGCCCTGATAAAAAGATTTTATTCTAGGCCCGCTTTCAGTACTAAAAGTCTGACTGTTTCATTCAAATAATTTATAAAAAGTACACTTTAATTTTCTACTGTCATCTTTTAAATCATCCTATATGTTCTAGTGATTTCCACAGCCTCCTTATCATTGAGCTATAAATACACCTTTTCTGGGCCCCATTTAAAGCACTTAATCCAGGTGTTTCAATAGCATAGCATGTTTACTGAAGGGTCATTTATCAAAATGGAAAGGGTTCTTTGAAAGCCATCTGCCTTAATTAGAGATAATTTTAATTGAATTAATTTAAAATACATTAATTCAACTGTGTGGAAATGACCTGCCTGCCAGCCTCATACTTGCCTTGGAAAGGTCTGTTTGGTTCTTATTTTTTTGCAAAATAGATATGCTATTATAATTGGAGGTAGGGATTTGCTTCTAGGGCATAGATTTTTTGAGAGAAAATAATTTTTCTTTATTGCCAAGTTAGCTTGCTGAGACCATAAAATAATTTCCTTAGTAGAATTTTGATTGAAATATGTCTTCTTTTTTATGAAACTAGCCTATAACTGTGAAGCCCTAAGATAGGAAGGCTGGTTTAGTGTCCCAGACTAAGGTCATCAGAGTGTAATAGAGATGATTCATACTTTCATAAAGTAGAAGTATACTGAAAGGCTAAAGAAATTAAATCAAATTAATCCCATGTGTTCTTTACTGACTTGTTTAGGCCTGTAACTACTATGAATTTTACCTATTAGACCTATTCTCTTAGGAAAAAGAGACACTCTGAAACAGCATGAAAGTCAGGGAGGTTTATAAATTGCTGTGATCAATGATATCTTTTGAGCAGAGATGCAGAGGAAACAAATAGTTATCTAAAAGTAGGAAGAGGAAAGCAAGTGTAGTACTGCAGATAAACCATTCACCTGAAGTGTAAAATTAATCCAAAATAAGTTTTAAGGAAAAATTTCCTAATGTGTATTATGAATAATCATATAACCTATTTGTTTCCTTCATTATTCCTCAAGAGATTGTAGGATTATGGATTTTTGATTTATTTAATTTCTTTCATCAGTGTTACTCAGTGGAGCAGTGTTTAGCTGCCTCATTTCCAAAACAATTAAGATGCTCTCAAATACTTATGCCCCTATATTCCTTATTCTGTGAAAAAAGCTTTCCCCCAGTCTCAGAACATTCTGGCAGAGGATTAAATCCAAGGGTTTCTTATTCTGATCCTTTGTATCTGTGGGTGTAAATACCCTGTGGCCTCTGACTGTGGTGCAGTCACAGATTTTCTGTCACAGGTAACTAGAGACAGTATCATCAGGTGTCCTATCCCCTGGAGATAACTTTTATCACCAGATCTGAGTGGGACAAATCTGACTCATGAATGTCAAAGTGCTCATTCCTAGTACTGTGTCCTGACTGTATTATTAAATTTCAGCAGAAGCAACATAAACCTTGCAATTAGATGAAGTACATGGGGAACTACAGGGTCAAATTGTAAACCTGTACTATCAGGATATATCTCAGTGAATTGTAATTGATTTAATTTATTTGTTTTACTTGCAATTTAAAGTCTGTTGTAAATATAATTGAGAAAGTTGTGAATCAGGGTCATTATTTAACTTGAATTATAAGCCTAAAAGAAGTCAGATTTCTCAAATCTCAATCTGTTTTCTTGGTGAGTCACCATGGAGGGGGGGCAAATTTTCCTAGCTGTAATTTTATTAAAATCAGTAAATAGGACTAGTGCCAAGATTGAACAGGTAATCTGTGACCTCAGTGAAATTGTATTAGAGTAAGCATGATGTATGCTGAAGAATGAAATGAAAATTAAAAATTATTCATTGAATATTGAAGAAATACTGTTTCTGAGACAGAAAAAAATATGCTAAAGCATAAATACAGTATAAATGGAACATACGGAGCAAGGAACAGAGGGTGCTCATTTAAAATGCAATTGTTGAAGACAGTGCAGCAAAGTCATATAACTTCTCAAAATGTATCCATGTGTCCTATTGATTTTTCATCTTTGTGAATGTTAAAGGCACTGACATGTCAAGGAGAGCAGTAGGAAACTTAAGTAACTCATTAAAGGCAGTTTCATGGCACCAGGTTGACATGCAGCTGGAGGTTAGCTGCATTTTCCTTGTGTTAGGCTTCACTTGCCCAATGGCTGTTTCCTGCCTGGGATCACTTTAACAGTCACCAGGTCATTCTGAAGAGCACAGTGTTCTCTTTTCTGTTGGTTCATCTTCCCCTGAGGGCAAGCTGAACCAGAATGATTTTGCAGAATTTTCCAGCACCTCTGGTGGTCTAAGGACATGGTCAACACAAAGTTTTTAGGGAAAGAAATTATATTTTATTAGTTAGAAAAATGTAATTGGAAAAACCTTTGGGCAGACCAGAAGAGAGAGAGCTTTATAGAATTATGCTGCAATAGTTACTTATACAAACAAAATCAAAGACCTTTTACTGCCCTTGAACTGAGTTAATAAAATAATATTTTATTAACTATTTCAACATTTATTGAATTGAGCAAATATGATTTTCTTTCCACCATCCTATTTTGTGAAGAATGCCAAATAAGGTATTTTGGATTGGATTTCCAGGAGTATTCTTGGATGAGTCAGAAGAATAGTTCAGGAAGCCTAGATCATCTGTGGAGTATGAGACACAACTGAAGTGTGAAATAGATTAAAAATTACAGGGGAAACAGTTATGCAGAGCTTCATGGAAAAAGCCAAAAGGGCTGAGACCCCACGAACTGTGTTTGAGAGAAGTGTTGGGGTGATGTCTGCAAGGTATCGTAGGGACTCAGACTGATATTTGCTGAAGAGGGTGGTAGAGATGCTCCCATCAACAATAAGCACTCCTGAAATATCTGAAGTTTTCAACTGCTTTACCTTTTTGATGCCTAAGGAAGCAAGCAGAATAATAAACTTGAAGTGTTATATTTACAGACTCTTTATGACAAAGGCAGGGAGGCTTTCTTGCAGCTTTCTGTGGTAAAGAAAATAAAATTAGCCTTTATTAATACGTTACTACTTTTACTACTCAGTAAAGAATAGATTTAAGCTTACGTTGTTTTAAATGCTGTTTCCATTCTTCTATGAGTAAGTAGCAATTGAATACTAAGTTTCACTTCATTTGTGCTGGTTTGGTTTGTGCTGGGATTTTATTTTTTTTTTTAATTAGAACAGACTGCTATGAGTAATTCTTGTTCTGGAAATTACAACTCCTCCTTGTGTGTGTTTACACTATGAAACCAGAATGCAGAAATGAAAAACTTAAATAAGAAAGTTTTACTTAGGGAGAAGAATGGTGCTTGCATTTGGTTGGACTTTTAAGTTTTGCAAAGTGTTCTTCAGACATAACTACATAACTATAAGACAAGAGAGTATCCTCTCCTATGCTCAGGTGAAATGCTGAGGTGTGTGACTGCAAAACTGGCTGAACCTAAGTATTTCCACATCAGCCAGGTAAAACAGAGATGAGCAGGGAAGAAGTCCATGACAATCAGATGGTCTCCTGGTCTGATCCAGGCTACAAAAATACAGTTTGTATGTTTGAAGAAGGAAGAATCGTACAAATAAATTAAAATTAATCTGTTTCTATATGATTATGGGATGTTACCTGGCTGTGACGAAGATAAAATAAAATGCCAGCTTTTATTTGCATAGCTAAATTAATAAAGTACTTCTAAGGGCCTGTCCTTGGTTTTTAATGGAAATGGTCTCAGTCCCCTGCTTTGAAGGCTGAGGAACAAAGCAAGGTGCCTGCAGCTATTCACACTGCAATTCCTGCTGGCTGCCAGGCTGTTATCACCTGACTGCTGAATGAAAAGAAGCATAAGCTTCTGTCACTCACCAGTTTCCTAATGGAAAGGTAACCCCTTCACCAAATACACTTCTACCTCCAAGGGACACTGTGGGGGGTCTTAATATGAAATAAACAGGTACTTTTCTCCCTAGAAGGGTGCTGCCTGCAGGGCAAAGAAAATGCACTTCTGTGCAGAAACTCTTATTGGAGCTGCTTGTTCTTTTGAGGGCTCCAAACAATATCAGTCTGTAAAGCTTGTCACAAGTACTACATCTTTGATGGCCAATGTGTTGTAGCACGTTATATTAGTACAATAATTTATCCCCCTCAAAAAAACCCTGAGAAGAAAGATCCTTGGTGTAGTAAAGTTATTTTAAAATTAAAAAAACAAACAAATCTGTTTTACTGTTACCTAGCTAGTTTGTTGCTAAGCATAGGGTCTCCACTGCACCCAGAGCTGGTCTTCTGCAGTGTTTCCCAGAACTGAACAAACCTCTCCCTCTCATCTTGCTTGCCTTCCAGAGAAACTCCCCACTACTGATTTTGTTCCTCTTCCTCAGTAAGGTTCCAGAGCTCTCCTTTCTTCCTGTGTCCCTTTAGCTTCCCATGTAATTTCTTTGTCTCACACAGACCCTCAGGTCATCTCTCTTCTCTACATAGAAGCACAGTTACAGCTCTCCTTGGTTTTTACTTCTCTGTCAGCCTTATACTCCCTGCTTTCATTCTTTTGTGGCCACATGTTGCTACCAGGTAATTCCTCTTGCTCTGCAACTCTTCTGTAAGCACTTCTACAAGGACTTCCCTTCCTGGAACATCCTGTATGTGCAGGTACACTCAGATTCACTCTGGGCAGATGGAAACCTTCCTCATTCATGTCAGTAAAGCTCTCAAGGAGCTTTGGGCCTTCCCCAGTGAGAGACTTTGGGTACTCACCATATTGGTCACATGCATGGGATTGTTCCATTCTCATATATCTGCTAAACTGTAAATTCATCTTCTCACAAAAGCATTTTACATTTCATGGGGCTGATTCCTTTACTGGAGTGCATTGTATAAATGGGCTCCAGGATGCTTCTAGCCCTTTTGTTGCCTCAGCTTTCCCAGTGGTTTTGTCAGAATAGTTTTCTTCCACAGAGCTGGCGAGTAAAGAACTAAATCCCTCACTGCTTCTAACGAAGAATACAGATTGATGTACATATGCTGGCTTATGTAGATGACTTGTCTGTGTTACAGGAAGTGTTTGTGGAATGTGGGGGCAGCAGATATCAAAGCAGAGGGGAAAAAATTCTTTGATGCTTCTCTAAGGAATTCCCAGTTGAACAACTGAGGAGAAAGAAGATGAGAGATGTTAGCGGATACTCATTTCCTTGTGTGCCTTTGACAGTGCAAAAGATCATAAATAAAACTGAACTGCAATGTTGTAGTTGCAGGAATTCTCCAAGGCAAGATTAGCCATAAAAATTATTTCTAATTCTGAAATTACTCCTCATATATATTCCTGAAAATGAGCAAAGTTCTTTTGAATTTCAGACCAGATGCAAATTCTAAGAAAGGATTTAGCAGTTTGAAACTATGTGGCTGAACTCAGAAAGTAGCATGTGCGTTTGTGACAGGAAATGAAAACTCTGAGGATGAATGGACAAAATAGAGGAAGAATTAGGTAGGTCAGTCAGTTTGTAACCAATGAGCTTCATTTCTTTTTCCATAGTAGGGGATGTGTTTGATTTCTTTCCAGCATGGCCGATGAGTTAGACTTGAGCTGTGTTTCCCATGATGTCGACAAACATTTATGTCTGTGATTGCTCTTGGTCACTCACAGACATTTGGAAAGTGACATGCTTGGTTGCCTGGTATTGACTGCCTTCAGCTAATGTCACTTCATTTATTACTTGCTGCAGATAGCTTCTGATTCAGTTGTCAGTATCATGACCCCTTCTCCTCTCTCCCTTAATTTCTTTCACAAAGAGAAAATTGTGCTATTATTTAGGGCTGCTGTTAGTTCTGTAATGTGTTCTCCTGTGCATCAGAGCACCGTGTATACTCAGGGGTCAGACACATCTCACAGTCAAGCTTTCTACTCTGTAGGGTTTGTAGAGGGTGAACTGCACCATTAGTGTCTGTGCATCTCCAGAAGCTTAAAGGCAGCAGGATCAATCTTATGTTGTTTTTTTTCCCTCCTGTTTTTCCCATGAGTACAATATTGGCTTTATGGAAGTGTTAATTAGAAAATTCAAGTGGAAGTTTCAAAGTTCCATTCTGAGGAAAAAAAAAAGTCCTACAGCTTTGGCGTAATTTTTCAGATTCTGTGCCCTAAAATGATGAATTTCTGAGCAACAGGATCAAGATCTTGGGTATTTATTCAGTGCTTCTGAGAGCAGGAAATGGAGGAAATGGAGCAATTATGATATTCTGCTCTGGCCATTTTGGCATTAAGAAGATGGTGAATGGAAGCCATTTTTGCACTCTATTGATAAGGATGTTGCTTCTGGTGCAAGAGTGTAGAGCAGGTCATGCATCTAGAGCAGAAGTAACATACAATACCTTTGTGTAAAATGTCTGTACAGCTGTGTACACTGCAAAGAACCAAAAGGGAAAACCTGTTATACAATATACCAGATTTTCAAATATCATCCCAAACATATCACCTTATATGGGCTGTAACAGACAGACTGGAACAGATGTAGAGGGACATGCTTCTGCACTGTAGATTTACTGAGATGGGATATGATTAGTTTCCTTGCATAGGAAAACAAAAATTCATTAATTTTTCTGAGAACACTTTTCTGAGAAAGGCCAACTCTGTTGGTACAGGAAACCCAAATCACCCTTCTAAGGTGAAATAATAAAAAGTACTCTTGTTTCTAGTTTAGTGATAAATTAAAAAACCTGAAAGGTAACAAATTCACTTCTTTTTCCTCAGTGGATCACTTCTAACATTCATATACTTAGGTATATTGTTTCTGCATGCTAAGAAATGTGTGATTTTTTTTGTCCTAAGTTCCAAATGAAATCGAGAGCCCTGTGTTTGGATATACATATGGTAAAGGTGTATTGGTAAAGAACATTTGCTTGTCTTTCTGTATGCTTCCCAGCAGTAGGGTTGCCGGTGTGTAACAAATGTTCCTGATGTGAAAAAACATATAAGAGAAATTTTTCTCACAAAATTTGTGTGAGTGCCCAGGTTACTGCAAATCATCATCATTTTCTCAAGGCTGTCTTCCTTAAAAGCATGGATGTTCCTAGGTGGTTTTTTTTTCCCCTTTTCTATGGTCCAGAAATGGCTCAGAATAAAGCATAAGGATTACGTGAGCATATATAATGAGAATGTTCCTATTCTGAGACCTTTGGTAAAAGGAGACAAAGACATGAGGATGCAGCTGCAGCAGAAGTGGATGTGAAAGCATGGCAACTGCATAGCAAGATGTGGTTTTCATCTCAGCTGCACAGTGGGAACCACTTCATTCAATAAATGTTCTGTTCTCCTTACTTAGAAAATTTTGAACCTACAGGCTTTTGGGGTAGAGGTGCATGGAGAACACTCATTACAAGTAAATAAAGACAAACTAAACACCACTTGAAGGACCAAAGTTTTATTTCTGAATATATTAAGATGCTGAAATGCATCTTACAATAAAAAGCCCTCAAGACACAGTATCAGTCAGTCTGGCTCCAAAAGTACTACTTGACTATTGAATTTTTCATCTGTTTTGTGTGAGGATTTCATGCTTTCCAGTTTGTTTCTACTAAAGGGCTTTCAGAACAAACAGTGTTTGGGAAATGTCGCTTTCTCTGATAGGACAGGCAGAGACTATTCATACGTTTTTGACAAAAAGTGCCTTAACAGCAAGGAATAATATGCTTGGTCTTTTAGGCTCCTGCATGAAGTGGAAATGCCACAGTGCCAAAGTTGGGAACGTTTTGATATTTATTGAGGAATAGTTTGGCCTTCCAAGCAAAACAAATCTGGTGTTCTGTCTGTGTTAGACAGTAGAAAGATCAGAAGCAAAAATAGCTTTTACAAATACTGAAGGTGGTGATTTATCTATTTTCTAGCAGATAAGAGTGAAGAAGAGACAACACTGACATCAAATATGGACTGTGGCACCTGCTGCAACTGAGCACCTTGCACCTTGAAGCATTATTTCTCTTGATTCTTAACACAAATTGTTTCAGGAGAATTATTTGTTCTTTTCCTGTAATTTATTAAAAAAAGTTCTCACCAAGTTCTGTGACTCATCTTCCCCCAAAGGGATGGCTATGCTGCCAGCAAAAGAAGATTCAAAGATTAACAAACTAGCTGTCTTTTAGAGAAAATGCTCTGCTAGTTTACCTGCCATTGTTTTGTCTGGGGACACTTACCTGAATACCTGATAGATCATTAATGGAGTTTTGCTTTTGGCTGTAGTCAGTTTTCACAAGCAGAGTGTTTTCTTCCCCCATGCACACCTGAGTGGCCTGTTGTGCATTCTGGGTGATCCTGCAGGCATTTCAGAGGGATATATGAGAGGATTAATCTAATATAATCTAAAACATCCTTTACACTGTCTTGGTCCAGTAATGAGCTGCAAAGTCAGTCTTGGTGATGGAGTGCTAGCTGGGATGCCAGTCACAGCCTTCAGGGTCTTAACTGGTGGGTGAGCCCTTCTGGACATGAATCTGCCTTCCTACTATTGACCCTCTGCAGACAGCCTCCAGCCCTGTCCAACTCTCCTTTTCCATCCAGTCACCTTATACTTTTGGATGAACTGAGCTTTTGCTATGGCAGAAAGGGAGCTGGGGAAGTACAGAACTTTGTGATTTGGAAATCTGGCACTGTTATTTTGGAACTGTGCTCCATTAGTCTGGTAAGCAGTGACACAGTTGAAAAACAACAACAGTAATTTGAAAACTCAGAGAAGCAACTGCACACAGACATTGGCAACACGTGAGTATCTTTATCTTGGATAAGGCTAGAGCAAAATGAGTTCAGTGAAGCTGAAGGAGATGTTGGCAGGAGGAGGAGGAGTGGGTTTGAGAAAAATAGATGCTGTGCACATTGTAATTATTGTTTACTCAGTAAGGAGGCATGAATAACACTGTGCTTAACAGATACAAGAAGATGCCAGAAAGGTAGATTTTTTTTCCAATGAGTGTGTTAAGAAATGTAAAGGTAGAAACAGATGAAGAGCAGAGAAAATCCTTACTTGGATGCAGGCCTTAGAAAATACTGATAAGAGGGCCTCAGAATGAAACTGAAGAAATCCTTCAGAAAATTAACAAACAAAATGGCATTTCTCTCAAGTACAGCAGCAAGCTACTTTGAATAATGTCAGTCATATGTTGGGAGTTGAGCTTAAGTTTTAGGTTATATGGACCTATAAATGGACTTATGTTTTGTAATGTCAATTCTAAGCCTCTTGGGGTAGTCACTCATCTTTCAAATATACTGTGCTAGTGCAGGGTAGATAGAAAAAATAAAGGTGAAAACCCTTAATGGTAAATGTTATGTATATAAAGGGTGGTGTATTTTTAGATAGCTAAATTTGAATTACAGCTGCCAGACAGATGGATAATGATCAGGTGATTTTCTGCTGACAAATGTTCTAGATTTGTCTAGATTTGCATACTTTTTTAATCAAGTGCATAAATCAAATTCACTTACATGAAGGCACATCAGGCTGTGTCCTTCATCATCTTCCTGGGTTGTCTATCATTATGCAGTGAAGGGAGATTACATCAGAGGAGGAGATTTGCTGGAGAGGAAAGGGAGGGCTTTGAAACAAGTGCAAAAGTGCAAACTTTACTGCAAACTGTACTGCAGAAGAGTAGCTTCATGTGGCATGAGTTGTAGACCAGATTTTCTCCATTTAAAGAATAATCATTTAGGTTAAAACATCCATGCAAGAGAGAAAATGGTGGGGGGGGGGGGGGGAAGTCCACAAGGCAGACTTGAGAAAGTGTGTTTTGATGTTAATGTCATTCTGCAGATCTTACAGCAGTCTACTCACAACAGTACTTTTGTCTCCACTGTATTAATGGCTGAAATGAAATGAGCAGGAAATGCAAGCTTTCTGGTATTTTGGCACTGAGAGTAATTTTAACAATTTTACTAAGCAAAAGAAGTGTAATTTTCCGTTCTGAAGTGTAATTTGCAATCTCTTTACTTGCTGTGGTGAGTATATGAGAAAAAACATTTAGGACATCTAGAGTTTAATAAACATGAACACCCCCAAAAAAACATGAGACTGTGTATATAAACATGGATTCGTTCTCCTTATTTTCATATTTCATGCCAAGTGCTGATCTCACCCTCTGATAGTATAATACTAAATCTGAGAATGTCAAAGCATGTTTGACCATAGGACTGGCTCATCTTAAAGGTCTCTTCCAACCTTGATGACTCCATGATTTTTATGTGTTTTCTGAAAAATGTCATTCCTGAATGCCCATGTATAAGTTTCTATATTTTGCCACTAACGGAAAAGTTTCACTTGGATTTTACCTGTTTTCCTGCAGAACAGGAACCATCTGCTAGATCTCCATGTGAGACCTTTCACTTACTGCCCTTGGTTAAAGCAAGCAGTTTATTTGCATGTTCAGGTCACCTTTCAGACTTGGCAGTCCTACTCATGTCTTTGTTTCCAGCCAGGAAGGATTCATTTCGTCTATTACAAGGTACTTAGAGATACAAAGAAGATTAAGAATATTTCTTCTTGGTTTTGGATAGGCACAGCTGAAAGGCATTTTGATGGACAAAAGAAAATGTTTGTGGTAGAAATGGCAGGTCAACATCAGTAATCAAAGTTCTGCCTCTTCCCTTCTGCACATGGGAGCAAGTCATGTTGCAAGTCAAGCTTAGCAGAATTTTAAAAGGGGGACTGTAATGCTCTGCTTCTTGTATGAACAACTCTAACATGATCGACACTTTCCATATCCAGTTCTTAGTCTAAATACAGCCAGTTGTCAACCAAAAGCTGACAGCCTTCCATCAGATTGGTCTCCAGTGCCATCTGTATCCCTTCCCACACAAAGCACTGACCGTGTTTACACAGGGACAACATTCCTGCTCCAAAATTGCAAACAGACCTTCATTCATATACAAGTAACTATTGCTTTTACTTGAGTGATGGATACCTATTTATTATAAATTGCTCTGTTAATTATCACATTATTATGTAAATGATTGTTTTGTAGACTTTCGTGACTACTAATGGCAGTTTTCACACTCTGTGTGCCACTTGCAGATAAGTATGCCTCTTCTCCTCCAGGTGTTCACACTTTGTCTGTTGACTCGGTGTGTGACCATACAAACATCTCCGTTGTGGTCCGTAGCTTTCCCATTCAGTTCAATGGGCTTTGAGACAGGGGTCACAGGACCAGAATACGGTTGGTTCCCTTATTTCCAGGATTCAGGAATTTATTAGATAAAAGTCTCATGCTCAAGTGAAGGTTAAACCAGGCTAACAAGCAGCAGAGGAAAACAAATGGTTTGATATGTGAAGGATAAAGAAATTCTACGAAGAGTTGCAGTTTGTGTTTTGAGAGGTCATTTTACATAGTTTGCTCCTTTGTGAAATGAGTTTGTTCTAACAAGATTTTAAATATTAATGTGAACAAGATTCATAATAAGGAAAACATGCTTTACTTCACACAGACTGTATGACGACAAAGCTTTAGTTCTCTTCCAAGTGATTGTATGGCAAAACCGCTTAAAAAAGAGGGGAATAGGTCATAAAAGGACGTACAGATGGCTGGCAGAAAGGCCTGTTGCTGACCCTATTCACAGGTTTCTTGTTGGTGCAGAGTGTTTATTTTGTTAGTCTGATGTGCAAATAGCACAGATGTGCACAGTCTTCTGTCTTCTTCAGGGACAGAAATAAAGCTTAAACATTCAGTATTGAAATGCATGGATTTTAAAAACAAAAGAACCATAGAGCAAAGCCTCTGGCTATTGTACTTTTGAGCAGGTGATTAGCAACCATCAGGCTTCAGCTGCTTTCTTCTTCTGTTTGTTCCATATGCAGATGTTGCTATGAGGAAAGGAGTCAGCAATGACTGATGTGGAGCCTGTGGTCACAGATTTTGCAGCATCAGGACGGGCAGGCCGCCGAAACGCCTTACCAGATATCCTGGGCTCTCCTGCTGGTGCTGGGACTTCAGACCTGCCACACAAACTGGCTGAGCTCTCTGTTTCAGAAGGTAATGCATTAAGAAAAGGACATTTTTATGCAGTCATCTTTTGCTTTTTTTATTAAGACTTCCACCACCGTGCAGTTCTGATATCAATACTAATATTCCTTTCATCATCTAGAGTTAAATTCAACCTTCCAAAGCAGCTATTATTTGTGCCTCATGATGAGACAAGTTAATATCAACCCATATCCATGTCCATTCACAGATTCAATGTTAGCAGCGTAGGAAAACAGTTCAGTGCTGGGAATTGAATTCCAGTTCCCTTGAGGGCAAGAAAATGCAGTTGTATTTCCAGGCAACTTGGAAAACACATCACTCCAGCTATAAATCCCAGTGTACTACTACACTGAGATAACTTTGCATAAGACATCTGTGCTGTTAGTACAACATTAACTCAGGCATACACATTAAGAGTAGTCTTTATAGTATTTTAGTCCTGCTTAATAGACTTTCCACTTTGCTACCAGTGCCCTATTTTGCCATGTCCTTTAGTTTGATAAGGTGCTCTATGGATATACCACAGGTCTAATCAACTCCAGCTTTGTGAGTTCTTTTTACTTTCAGAGTGACTTCAGGGGAATTTTCAGATTCAGAAAAATCTGATTTCTAATGCCTAAGAAACAAAAAGTATAGACTGGCCCCGAGCATGGTCTGTCCCTACTTTTTTTAATCCGAATCAGAATTTTTTTTTCAGAAAACCTTTTCTTCTCATGCCCACCACTGTTGTTGTGGTACCACCACAACAGGTGGTCCCACATCCAGGAGCAGTGATGGTGTGAGTGCAGCAAAGGGGAAGGCAAGCCTGTGCTGAGGTGTGAACGGCCCATGAATCCAAAGTAAATAATTAAAGGGATTCCTAGTCTCCAGGGTTGCATATCCTCCTTTTACATTGCCCAAAGAAATTACAGGATGTTAGGTATACAGCCTCCTAAAGCACCATAAAGGCTGGGGGGAAGGGTTTATTTGATCTCAAATTGTTGCTATTTTGGTGATTTAATTTATAATCAGGTGTTTGGGGTTCTGTAATCTAAATCCCACACAGGCCCATCAAAGGGCTGCTAAGCAGGTAGAAATAACATTTCCTGGAGGACTGTCAAGGGCCAAATGACCATATCCTGACTTGAACTAGGAGAAGCAAAGAAAATAAGAATCTGAATGGGATCTGGAAGAAGGCACTATTTTGTCTTGAGGAGACATTCTTCCCTATGAATATGAAAATTATATCCCTACAAAATAAATAGGAAAATCTTTTTATAAGAAAAGTTACAGGATGGCATATATATCTAGCCCTCCAGATGATATAATAGGCCTCCTCTCCTGGTCTTCATCCAATTCATTAAGAATAAGAAGAAATTAAACACAGCTATGTTAGTTTTAGCAAAATGTACTGATGATTTCTTAGAAATACAGGACTGCACTGCCAGAATTTGAAGAACAATTAAGAGCATGGAATTGTCCTTGGCTTTTGTCATTGGCATATAGCTGTGCCAGAACATGTTGGAAGGCAGCAGATTCTGTTATCAGCAGTTTTACAGTAGTGATAATAGGAAGTGAATACAGCCTGCAGTCAGGTCCACTCTGACAGTTCAGGTGCTTTTTGAGGATGGGAATTCCACAAGTCTCAGATGGGAATTTCAGCCCTGTTGTAAGTTAGTTTTGATGAGACAGCAAGCAAGCAGAGGAAAATTCATCAAAATGGAAAGACAGCTTTGAAGTTCAAATGCTGTGACAGGGAAACAGTTTGTGAAACATTTGGGGCTCTAACAGGCTGTTCTTTTACCTATTTCTGACTTTAACAATAAGTCATTAAGGAGGAAGGTCATCTGCAGCTCAGAACAAAGAAATTAGATAAATGAGAGAAGTGGAGAAGATGGAACATATGGCTATATAAAGTATGCCCTATTTTGTTGCTACTCTGAAATTCAGATTCAGTGAAGGTTATGGGAAATGGTGAGGAGAACTCTCTCCATCTTGTTTCAAATTTAGCTAATGCTCATTGGATCATACATTTCCTCTTTCTAAAATGCTGTCAGCTACAGCTGTAGTGAAAAGTCAGGAACAGGAGGTACTAATGCCTTCTGGTTTAGAAGAGAAAAAAGACTTTGCTCTACTTTTTTTAATGAATACACAAAGACCATACCTGTATGATACAAATGTCCATGTACTCTGCAAGCCACATGAAGTTGATGTTCTTGTGAGATGAACAGGAGAGATTCTGGCACCAGCTATTTATCTTGCTGCCTAACTCTGAAATGCAGGCCATCTGTATCATGTCTGATCATCTCTGGTGGTGTGTTAGTTTTGGAGTTCTGAGACTTTCCACACGTGGTCTGGAACCAGGCTGAGTAGTTGATTGGTGTAACTGGTGATCCAAAGCTTGAAAAGGAGGCTGCAAGAAGTTTGAGAGCAAGAAGCTGTACCACAGCTTCCACATTTGGTAACCTGTGTTAGAGCACCATTCTGCCAATAACACTGAGCAACTTAACTAGCACCTCTTGCACATCTAAATGCCAGCAAATAAGAGATTGGATTTCCTCTAACAAACTCTACCCTGTCTGAAAGACTCCACTGATATTAGATGTCAAACCTGCCAGAAACAGCCAAGGGAGGAGATTGCTCTGTCTTCTTTCCACAACACTGCTATGCTACATAAGGCTGGAGGATGTCAAATAACTTGGTTCTTCATCACTATAGAACTCCAAAGACTCTGAATCTCTGAGCAGACTTAAAACATCAAGTAGCTTCTGCCAAGGGCTTTAGCTAATGAACTGTGTGCAGCATTATATATTTGCTGTGATATGTAGAGACCAAGATATATAACTCTATTGGGTGGTTTTGATATTTTATAGCAAGTCAGAAAATGTACAGCAGATTCTGTTATCAGTAGTTTACAGATTATGACTGTGGAGGAGATGGCAGAGTACGAAGAAGACAGTACAGCCAGATATGCTAAGCAGATCTCTCCTCATCCCCAAAAGCTGTGGACTGCCATAGATTTGGGTATGCTGTACCACTGGTACAACCATGTAGGGCTTGAAGGTAATGTGAACATTATTATTATGGTTTGCAAGGAATTTAAGACAAGAAGAATTTCTTCTTCTCAGTGAATAAACTTGATCAAAAGAATCAGCATGGAACAATACACATAATGACCAGAGACATTGGGAAACCTTTATTTATATCGGTCATATAAGCATTCAACTCTGATCTGTGAAAAAGTGAAATTCCAACTCAGAGTAACAAAAAATCCCCCATCTTGTAAAGACAGGATAACCTTCTTGTCAAAGAAGGTTAGACAGATAACTGGCATGTCCATAAACTGAAATCACACAATGCTCAAAGGAATGCAATATTCAATTTGATTTTGAAAATTACCCAGGAACAAAATAGTAACAGTAAACCAAAATTATTTCGAATGTATTTTTTACAGCCAAATGCACATTGGTCAGCCTGTGCAAGAACTGGGCAAATCAACACCAACAGGCAGCAGCTTTTAGAAAATGCCTCTCAAAGTTCTTTATCTCTTGAGTTAATCTCTCTTTCTAAAGCACCCATGACTGTGGTAGTAAAGAACCAGTCCAAACAGAGATGATTAGTGAACCCAAATACTTGGTTGCATTAAAAAAGATGTGAGAATGTGTGTCCTATAAATGTTTAAATGTCTGTCTCTGTTTAGATGCAGGAGCAGAGGGTGGAGAAGTGTCATCATCCAAAGCCTTGCTGGAAAGTCAAGAGGCAGAAGGAAAAAGCAATGATTCCTAACACCTAAGGACTTCTGGGTTAATGAATCCCATCGACAGACTTCCCAGTTTCCCTGTGTCACTCCATCTGAAGTGTGGTAGCAACTTTAGCAGCACAGACATGACTTTGCAGCACACTTGTACCTAGATATTATGTGGATGGCATACAGTTCTTCCTACTGTCATCCTTCAAAAGCAATGTTCTACATATCCAAACAGGAAGAGAACTAAGGAATGTATCTCTTGTTTTCAGTTTTCTCTCTTGTTTTGGTTGTAGTATTTGTCCTAACTAATCTTCTTTGACAGTTTCAATTAATATACCTACCAGGAACTAATCATTGTTTCAAAACAAAAATCTTGTTTCTTAATTGCCCAAACCAGCTTCTTTTTCTCTGACATAGAAATGTGTTCACTCCCCACAACATGATATTAAATATATATTAGATTACAGACACTATCTGTAATTTATCTCCTGAGATTTTTGTTCTCATTAGACATATGTAGATGGGTGTGAGAAAAAAAATACTTACATAAAATAAAATTTTCTCCTAGTCCTGTCACCAGAAGGTTTTATAAACTACTTAAACGTGAGTGCTTGTTTTCAAACTCTCTTTACCTCTATTTGATTATGGCAGATCATCTCAGTTCTCCCAGTCTTTGCTGTTTAGCCACTTTAGCCATTAGTTTTCATGCTGAATATTGTAGCTGTTCATGTGTATCTAAAGTAAAGTAGTTATGTTTGTATATGATGAAAATTGTTTAATCTCACTGTGGAAATTAAGTATCTATCATCTTTTCTGTCTTTGGTTGATTTCTTAATGTTTCTCCTGTAGGACAATATTTAAAGCCCAATAATACATATTTCCTTTATTTCATCTGGGTTTTGCTTTGTTGTTTGCTGACAATGAAGATGCTTCAACCATTGTGATTTTTACAAAGATTTTAGGCAAAGTTTTTTCTCTACTGAAAGGAGCTGTTTTGTTTTGGAGATCATGCTCCTGAAAATACTTGACATTCATTCTCTTATTGTGGGAGACTTAAGATTCAGGTACAGCCATGAACCTCCACAATTTCTTGGGCAGCAGCCACCTCTGTGCATCATGAAAATGGAGGAAGCATCTCTGATGATATATCCCACATGACTGGTATTCCATCTGTGAAATATTTGTGTAATCTAAACGTGGCAGAGAGCTTGTAAGGCACAACTTTCATTCCTATTGTGCATTTACTCATACCCTGGCTTTCGGAGACCATTCAATAAAGGATACAGTTTATTTCAACTGCATTGGCAATCAGTTCCCTCCTCTTAAACTTGTTTTCTTTTTAAAAGTGCAACATCACATTTTTTCCAGATTGGAAAGGTAAAATAACTTACTCCACTGGACCAAAACAGGTGGTTTAAAAAAAGTCTGAGAGACTGAACTAGCTGACTCTGGAGGACCAGAGCTGAAAACCACAGTGGAGAGAGACTTGGAGGTAATTGTATTTGTGATACACAGAAATGGGTGTACAACTACTGGGTTGTAGTCACATTCTCCTATACCAGCCTCTTTATAGCATCACAGTACAGAAAATTGGCAAATTAGAAGAAGCTGTTGTGATCCATCAAAATCAAGTAAATGAGTATTACTGGAACATAAGTCCTTATATGCTTAGCTCTTCTGGGTCATGGCCTATACGGAATTCTGCACTTCTTTCACAGTTGCAGCACTGGATATATTTGGTTTATTCTCTAATACAATACAGACACTGAAATTTGGCTCACAGGATAGATACTTTAGGTACTTTGTTGGTCTAAGCTAGTTTGAAATTAATTGCTATTAAAACATCAATTATGAACCAGCTGAATTTAGCAAATTATTAACATGTTAAATTCTATGTAAAAGAACCCCGTCTATGACTATATACATAAATGGCATGAAGTGCTTACAAATGTATACTTTACAACTAGTCAAGAATATTGTCAAGAATTCCCTGGGGAATTTATTGTAAGCAATCAGGTGTTTACTCTGTACTTGAGCTATATGAATCTGTTGTTGAAAATATGTTGAGTAGAAATAAGAAATTTAACAGCAAATTTCAATAAAAGCAGTAGCAAAAATTAAGATTTAAAATGCTATTTAATTAAAAGCACTACGAACACTTTTAAAATATCTATAATACATCATGTGTGCATTATCTAATTGCAAATTAACCAACCTACAAACACAGAAATGCCTCTTTGCCCTGTGCATGTACAGTTTATGTCTAAACAAGTGTTAGTCTAGACTGCATGAGAGATCTCTTTTTTAGTTAGTTGTAGCCTTAGGAATGTCTAGTTATGCCTGGAATTTAGTAGATTTCTCCAGTTGTGAGCCAAATGCATTTTTCTGACCAGTATAAACTGACTGATATGAGAGATATTGTACCATATAAACTTTGATCTTTGAGTGGAGTTTATTAGTTGTGCATGATTCCTGACTCAGGCACAAGGCAACTCGCCCCTTTAGGCCTGTCTAGGGGGCTTTATACCATGCTATCCGGTACTCTGGGGCTAGGGCAGAGTTACTGTCTTAAGCACAGCTGAAGTTGGGAAAGCTTTGGTTCATTTTCTTGTTAGTGTGCTGAAGACAGATAATAGTCCTCCTAAATTTTGTCTGAGTCTATAAAGAGCAAATGAAGTGCTTCTCAATAAGTTTGTCACTGAGCCAGTTTATCGGTGTCAACCATTATCCAGGCTGTACCACCCTCCCTTGGTCAAGTAGTGGGTAGTTGATAACAGGGCATTCTCTTGGTTCACATGGCCACAGTGATAGGCGCTGAGTCAATAGGGTATTTTAGAACATGCTTAGCTTGAAATGCAGATGGGTTTCACAGTAGAACTACTTAGGTGCCTAAAATTAGGTACATACTTAATTACCTTGATAAATGACAGCAGCAAACTTCTATTAAGGCTAATCTGGTATTACAGTGCATTAATGTCAATTGCCACTTCAGCAAATTTGGTACAGGTAATAGCATCTTTTTCATCATCTTACAGAACTATCCTAGGCTTTTGTAAAGCAAAGAATTTCATGTTAGTACCAAGCAAAAAAAAAAAAAGGTAGCTTTGTTGTCTCCATATTTTAGAACATAATGAAGCAATTATCCATTCTTATCCATTCAGTATGCTAAAAGAAACAAAAAATTAAAATAAAAATAAAAAAGCAGGAAGCACCCTTGTAATTTTTCTCGTGCATGCACAAAACATTTTGGATATATAGAAAATTTGCCTTGATGTTTTCCAGATGTCATCAAGAACTTAAAACTGCACTTGGTTACTTAAAAGTTACAAGAGACCAGTGGCTATAAGAGGCTTAAACTGCACTTTACCACTCCTACCACTTTACCTACTACCATTAATAGGCTAAATATCCTTTATGTATCACGCACATAAGGATGAATACTTCAAAATCTAGCATATTAGTATTAGTTCATATTCTTCTCTTCTGTTTTCTAGTGCTTTGTAAGTGATAAAGGCCATGAAACAGAATTGAACAAAGACTTGTTCAGAAAACCTCCATGGATTTCTCCATGTGTGTTCAGTGAACATAAGCCCCAGATGGGTCTCCCCAAGTCCAGACAGCACAGACCTGTGGGGCTGAGCCCACCGAAGTCCCAGGGCACTTGCTCTGAAGCTGAGATAGCAAAGGCTTAAACTGTCCTGCCATCTAGTGGGGTCCTGAGCCTGCCAGGTAGGCTGTGCAAGGCAGTGGAGGGAGACGAGTTTAGGAGACCTCAAACCCAGCTGCAGATTGGGCTGGTGAGAGGCAGAATGTCTCCAGCTGATCCCACACATTCTCTTCAGGAGTTTTGCTATGAGCCCAGAACCTTGGTGCCGCTGTACGCAGAAATCTGTGTGATTGCAAAAAGGAGGAATCTTGTGTTTCAACCCATAAACTCTTTGTAAAACAGGTGTCCCAGGCTGGCTTGCAGCCTACCTTGCTTTAGGTGCCCATTCTGCTATTTGGACTTGGGTGCAAACCCCCACCACAGGTGACTGTTTTGACCTTTTTTAGGGGTAATTGTGTTTCATCTTCTCAACCTGAAGCTCTTCTACTTTGGCTAGTAACTAGCAGTGATTACTGAGAGCTCTTCCTTTATGTCTTGGTTTGTTTCCCCTTCAGCCCAGTGGGGACCATCCCGATGGGTGAAATCAACAGGAAGCCTGAAGACCATCACTTCATCTTGGCATGTGCCACATCCCTATGCCAGATCTCTGGATTTAGTGCAAGACTTACATTTCATGGATGCTGTTTGTGGGGTGGTTTCTTTTTGCTGTTTGTATGGTCTTTGTTTGTTTGTTACAGGGGTGGGAATTGCTGTGTGCTTTTCTGTGTTAAACGTATTTATAATAATTAAAATAATAAGTGCAAGGGCCCTGATTGTGAGGATTTGGACAATCCCTACCAGTGCTTTATTCCTGGGGCTCTGCTGTGCAAGGATTGATACTGTAAATCCAGTGCTTATCATACAATGTATTGATGCTGTAAATCCAGTGCTTATCATACAATGTATAGAAAAGCTAATCTGTGAGACCGGCTTGACCCTGCTGTGTAGGGCTTACTGCGCTCTTATTTCCAGACTCCTCGGGCACGTTTGCCAATGACACATCAGCAGTGTAAACATAAAAAGGAGGAGCACGTGAACTGCTGCTACCGCCCAGCAGTATTCCAGGCGCTGTTACCCAGTATTGCACCCACTCTCCTCAGGGCTCCGGAGCATTCCCGAGGGATGCGCTCCGCTGCCGCCCGGCGGGCACGAGATGGCGCCCGAGCCCGCGCCAGCCGCACGGCCGGGCCCTCGCCTTCCTCACCGCCTCGGCCCTGCCCATCCCCGCTCCCGGCTCCCCGGGCACGCCGCAGTTCGGGTGTCCTTCGGGGCGATGGCTGCCGTGAGGAAGAGCGGGGCTGCGGCAGCTCCGCGGCCGGAGCGCGATGCTCCCTCCCCGCAGGGGCCGCCCTTGGTCTAGGGCGGCGGCAGCTCCGGCTCGGCCCCTCACGGGCCCGGGCACCGCGCCTCCCGCGCCTCCCGAGCAGGAGCTGGCCGGCTCAGCGATCCGGTCCTGTCCCGTTCCTTCCGCGCCTCCCGAGCAGGGACTGGCGGGCTCGGCGATCCGGTCCTGTCCCGTTCCTTCCTTCGCTCTTGATTTGTCGTCTACATCCATCTACTCCCTTCCTGTCTTCAGTGTTCAACCCTTGCTTCACTCACACCTCACGCCCAACATCCACCATTAGTGCTTTCAACACTCAATATAAGAAATGAATCTCTTTAATTAGCTCCGTATTTGCTAAAATAAGATGGTAGGAGGACAACTCATTGTTCCTCTCAGCAAGTACTGGGTAAATTTTACTTTATCAGACAGATTCGTGAGAGACCCTTGAGCCAGGCCCAGAGCAGCCCTTGTCTAACACGGAAAGAGGGAAAGCTTCTGCAGAAAACACATATGTCATTATGCAAGTAGAAATGCTGTTGCAATCTAAAAAAAGTGCTGAAATAAGTTTCTTCCAGGCATCTTCTTTCAGGCAGCCTTTGAACTCTCCATCTTTTTTTTTTTTTTTTTTTTTTTTTTTTTTTTTTTTTTTTTTTTTTTTTTCTTTTAACGTTGGCTGTTGTGACTCGAGATTTCTAGGTAAATTTATGAAGGACGAAATGAAATGCTGGAATGTAAGAAGTATATTTAAGGGAGGGAAGACAAAGGGCAATGAGGTGGAGTTAAAGGCAGGACAGTTGCACCACGCTTCCTCTCCACTGCCCTTCTTTTACCAGAACATCTGAGCCAGTCATGGTGCGAGGAATCAGCCTGGTCCTGCACCCTCCACTGGCTCTGGACTCTGGATGTTTTGAGCTTGAGGTACAAGGCTGGTCAGTCACTCAAGAAAGTTTCAAAGGTCTGGAGGAAGATGCTATTAGAAGCCTTGTTTAAATATTACAGGATTAGTTAATGATTTTGACTATAGAGGGTCTGGTTTATGTTTACTGTTGCCACACTGAGGGGGAAATCATTCATAATGTACACAGGAATGTATGAAATTAAAAGAATAGTGGCAGTATCTATACCTCCCCACTCCAAGTGTCACTTACAGTACAGTTCACAAAGTGAGTCCCATGATTATCAAGGCAGGTGCTATATATATCTACTTTCCTTTCTGTGTATATCTGTATTTTTTTCCCCACAACAGACTGGATTTGGTAAAGTGCAAACCCACACTTAGCAAGTGGGATGTGTTTTTAAGTTTCCTGGTATAGACTTGTCTATTGTAACCATCTCATGTGATTTCTTGCACAATCCAGGATATAGCACTTCTCTGAATTACTTCCTGCATCATGTCCAATAGTTGTGGTTGTTAGTATAGTTTACAATTTGCAGGATTGAAAAGTCTTGTAAGGCAGTTTGAAAGTTGGCCAAAGGTTTAAGTCTCCTCTGCTCAGCTAATATGCACTTAATTTTTAATATAAATTTCTGTAGGTTTAACTTTCAGTGGCTGGAGTTTTGTGTACCAGACTGAAGAGAACACTGTTTCTCTGGGATTGTCTCCCAACATCCAGTGTGACCAAAATTTTCCCCAAGCTTTTCTTGGTACTAGTCCTTATTTAAAGCTCGTTATGAGCTATCATAACCCTGCAATGCTTCAGGTTACCCTAAAATTTTGTGTTCCAGGAAGTTTATGCATTTAGACTCATGAAAACTCAGAAATGAATCAGTGCTTGGTCATAAACCAATATGTAAAGCAGGGATATGGTTGCACACTTGAATGAATCAAGTTAGGTATGTAATCCAAGCTAGGTCACCCAGCATGAAGTTTCATTTCAAATGCCTGATCTGTGCCAGGCATTTGTTCATCCATGACAGGCCCATACATTGATAATCTAATTAAATTATTTATCAAGACTGTGGAATTCATTTATTTCTCCAGTTGCACTAACACTGCTCTTTAGAACTACTGAGGAAATAGCTTGCTCTGGGTGAGAGATTCTTATTTAGAGGATGCAAACCCAGAGGAGTGTGGCTCCAGCTGCATATGGGAGATCATATCAGGCTCCAAAAGGCTGTAACTGTGTCCTGTCAGTTCCTAGCTCAGTGGAACAGAGGAGGACCTTAGGAATATCCAAATGCAGGTAGTTAATGAGATGAGTTTTAACTTTTCATCTGTTTTACAGATTCAGTAGTTGTTTTCTTAAATTCTTGAGTTCTTGAAATTCAGTCAAATAAACCTGATTTTACTTCTTGCCTAAATCTCAGCTGGTACTGAGAGTGATTTCAGTATATTGTAGAAAATGGAATGCTTCAGGATGGACAAACTGAATGAAAGTACATTGAACCATTCCAAAAATTTCTTAAATTCAGCCCTGCAGATTGCATAGTTGTTTCTTGTTTTACTGAAAGGATTTACCTTGGGATTGATTAGCTTGAGGTTTGTTATACTGAATTCCAAATAGCCACGCTTATTTATGTGTTTGACAGCCTCCATAGTGTATTCTAGGGCTACAGAAAGAGAACATGTTATTTATGATGTATGACAAGTTAAACTTGTACCTTTAACACTGTAATATTTATGTTGATGATGATAAAAATCATTCCTTCCTTTGCTATAATACAGAATCCTTGGACCTTAATGCAGAGAGTCCTTCTGCTCCACTAATATTCTCACTAGTTTGCCCTGAACACCAAATCTACATGTCTCTCAGAATCACTATAATAGGTCAAATGCAAGTCATCTAATCTCCTTAAACCCATGTGCTATTTTTCCATTCCTCCTAATAAGAATTATTTTAATTTAATGTGTTCATAGTATTCACATGCCTTCTAAATTTCTCTGAGTCATTATTACTCCTGAAATAGTCAGGTTGTTTATTTATACAACTTTGTTTCTTTCTTCCTTACATATGCCCATGCCAAAATTGTAAGGCTGGAAAGCTGATTTCTTGTATTGATTTTTTTACAGTAACTAAACAGGTAATGTAAGTGACACCCAGTTTCAGGCATTTCTGTTATAGTTTAAGGACTTTTATATAGTTTTTCTATTCTTAAATGTAAAAGAAAGCAAAGACAAATATTAAAATAACGAAGGCCTAATGGCACAAAATTAAAGTACCTGCATCTTCAATAAATTGAACTGGGAGCCATTAAGGTGTCTGGCTTTAATGCAGGTGAATTCTTTGAGGAGAATGTCTGACTGGAGTCATCTAAATGTAAGTGACACAGTAATATTAAACAAGAGATAACAACCTCCCAAATGCCTTTCAGAAGCAGACAACACCCTGGAGATATTTCATAGCATTTGCTTACTTTAAATCATTGTTAACCAGCTGTCCTCCCAGCTTAAACCAATCCAAATATATGTCTAAAAGTTCATAATGAGGTATTAGTAGGTCTTTACTTTCGAGGACTCTTCTAATCTCATGTCACACCAATTTGTAATGTAAGAGAGAGTCTACAAGAATGAAATGCATGATCACAGACAACTTCGTTTTCACCAATTAGCGACCAACACCAGAATTAGACCTTAACATGACTTGTATCTAATGTTAGCCTGTCCTGCCATTATCTTGCATGAGCTTTACAGTGGCAGGAAACCTGCTGAACATGTTCCTAAATTTTGCCTGTCATGCTCTTAGAAAGGATATGGTGTAAGCATGTCTTTCATGCTCCTGCCTGCATTACATTGCACCTCACCTATCATCTGGTCCAAAGCTCCAGCAAACCCCTTCCTGTGGCATTTATACAGCACAAAACTGGATTCATACAGATGCTTTGTGCCTGGGGCCATTCTGTGACCACTTGCTTGTGCAGCTGCATAATTTGGTATCTCTTCCATGAGGCATTTATCTCTTGCTGAACCTGGGATTCCTAATGAGCTATACATTGATAGAGAAAATAAACCTAGTTATTTTCTGTGACTCACTAACAGCACTGAGATGGTTTATTTTTATTAGGGTGATCAGCAAATCTCTTAGACAGCTAGGGGACATATGAGATAATTTTAGTTAAGAACATTCAACTGCCCTGTTTGACATAAGGTTTTTCTGCATCACCAACAACAAATCACACTCAGCCCTGAAATAACATCATCCCATCTGACATAACAGCTACTAAACTCTGTTCATTGCTTTATTACACTGAGATCAAAGCTGCACAAAGATTCACAGCAGGGCTTCAAACAAGCTTAAAATTTTCTGAGAATACTCTAGCATGTTGTCCATAAGTAGAGGAAACTCCTTTCAGCTGCACATTATTTTCAGTTTCCTTAACCCAAGAGTAGCCTTGCTATATGTTTCATAATACTAAGCATTTAAAGAAATGCCTAAGTGAGCTAGGACCCTGAATCCTGTTGGCTTTCAATGGAATTCAGTTCCTAAAAGGCCTCTGAATGCCTGCATTTGCTTTTGTACCAGGGGAGTTAGGCCCTGGTATCAATGCTGCCCTTTGTTGCACATATGAGTACAAGATGCTCTGCAGTTCCTGGACCTTCGTTGCCAGAAATAATTAAAAAAATGCAATCATCATTACGTTATCTGAAGGCCTTATAACATAGTATCCTCTTAACATAGTATTCCTGGCTATTGTACTACAAAGATGGTGAAAAGACAGAGATTTGACTGAATTGGTGTAGCAAGAGGTGGTACTCCCTTCCTCCCCATACCCCTCACATTCTTTTTTTTTCTTTTTCCAGAAGAAGTTTTGTTGGTTTTTTTTTTCTTTCAAGTACAGAATGAATGTTTGAGAGCATGTGAAGCAGGGATATAACGGAGAAAAGTAGCCAAAAGCAGGTTTTCTGTCCTGTATTTGAAGGCTGAAGGTTAGAGCAGTCTCACCAAATGGCCTTTGGAAGCAAGGATTACTCATTACACAGGGATATCGCGCTGCAGAATTTTCATCTTTTATGCAGACCTTGTACAGGGAATGCAAATGTGCCTATTTACACTGCTCAAGTGGTGCAAAGAGTTTAGTGCAAAAGAGAATGAATCCCTTGCTGTTCAGAATCTCCAGCGATACTATTTGTCACAGGAGTACACAGTCTGTTAAAACTAAGTGCTGATAGCACAAAAGAAACTCCAAGCTGAGCTCTTGTGCAGCAACCTAAAATGCACACCAGGTCAGTGTATTTTACACAGTGATCTCTGTTTCAGCCATAGCAAAGCATTTATGGCGGTCAAGATGACTTATACTGGTTTGTGATGTTAGCATAACCCTTGCATAAGGGTCCACAATCAAACACGGGGCATAAGATGTTGTAGAAAACATATGTGCATACTACAAGAACCTAAAAGAAATGCAAATGATGGTCAAGAACTAATTTTAAAATACTAGAAAAGTATTCCTAATTATTTGTGTTTTGTATGGCTGAACTAGGTGGGAAATTGTTGAGGTTTTGTTCCTAAATCATGTAAATTCTCTTTTACTCAGTCCCTGAATTTTGTTGCAAGAGCTGAAGTGCTCGATTCACTATTTTGGAATCTATCCAAGACATAGGTCAGGAAAAACTGACACCGTGGGATGTCCCACAGAGACCAGCTGCTTTCTGAAAAGCACTCAGGATGAGACAAGATGACCACCTAACGCCTTCAACAAATTTCAAAGAACAACTAGAAAGAACATTCCCTCTCTTGCAGAAAAGGAAAGAAAAAGAAAAAAAAAAAAAAAAAGAAAAAAAAAAAAGAAGTTCTAAGCTCTTGTCCTTTTTCTTCATTCTTAATCTCCAAATGATGACAGTTGTGGAGCCAAGATGCTGTTTCGAGCCAGGAACAGCAAATACCAAGTTCAGGCAGCATACATACAGATGCCATTGTGGGTAGAAGGATCTGCACTTGGCCAGCGCCAAAACGGCCTTGAAAATCTTCATGGGAAAACTTTAGGAGCTGGCGTTGTGCAGTAGCGTTACGATCCTGTGTTTTCACTCAGTAGCCTTTCCCGTTGGGTGCACTTTGGGTTCTCGTTTTGCCCGCGCTCTCCTTGAGCAGCGGGGCGGGCGGGAGGGCGGGGGTGCCCCCGGAGCGGTCAGGCGAGGAGCGGAGCGGGGCGGCAGGCGGAGGCAGCCCCTCTCCCTGCCCCCTCCGCGTCCCGCCGAGCGCCCGACCGGCACGCCGCGCCCCCTCCCCGGCGGCGGCAGCGCCCTCCCCCGTCGGGGGCGGACCGCGGCCACCGCCCGCCCCCGGCCCCCCGCCGGGCGCCGGCTTTAAATGCGGGGCGGCACCGCGGCTCCCGCTACTCCCGGCACCGCGCTCGGAACACGCAGCCGGCCGCCATGGTCGAGGCTTTCTGCGCCACCTGGAAGTTGGTAGACAGCCACAACTTCGATGAGTACATGAAGGCACTGGGTACGTACGGCCGGGCGGCGGCACCTTAGGAAATCTTGGAATTTTTCACCATGTGGGAAAAAAGTAAATAAATTGAAACGACTCCCCGCCATTGCCAGAGGTGTAGGTGAGACATTGGCAGACAGTGGTGGTGATAGAGGGGGTGATTTTGGCGTCTGTGCTTATAGAGCTAATTCCGTGCGACTCACTCACCTGGAGGGCCGGGTGTGTTTGTGTGGGAGAGGCTCCGGGAAATGCCCCCGGGCTAAGGGAAGCGTGTGAAAGACGAGCACGTGCTACCTGCGGATAAGTTTGAAACAGCCAAGCGAAAAAGAAATCATTGTGCTGGAGTGATAAGGAATTGAAACGCTGAGCGGCGGAAGCGATCGCGGGCGGAGTGCGGTGCCGCCGTGCTCGGCGGCGAGGGAGGGCGCGGAGCCGCAGCTGGGCGGACTAGCCATGGATACTCGCGGTACAGGGGCATGAGAGAAGCAGAAAGCAGCGTTTCACAGGGATAGCTTACAGCTGTAGAGCGGGGTGAAAGATCTCTGTACTTCGATATGTGGAAAAAACACAAAAAAGTAAAAAAAACCTCAAAGTTTGATGTATTTCTTTTTTTCCTTGAATGGTCTAGGAGTGGGGTTTGCAACACGGCAAGTGGGGAATGTGACTAAACCCACCGTGATTATCAGCAGCGAGGGGGACAAAGTAGTGATCAGAACCCAAAGCACTTTCAAAAACACAGAAATCAGCTTTAAACTCGGCGAGGAATTTGATGAAACTACCCCCGATGATAGAAACTGCAAAGTAAGTGAACTCCGGGGCTGCAGTCGCCTCTGCCTTTTGCTTCCCTCCCCCGCCCGGCAGGCTCTGTCTTTTGCTAGGGTCAAAAGAAAAAAATGTAACTTCTGCTGCTACTAGTTACAGCACCGCAAAAGACAGGAGGGGAGAGAAAAAAAAAGGCGGCAAGATTGAGTCCTGCGGACTTGCACCATGCCTTTTCTGAATATGTCATGTTGCCAGCTCCCTGTCGGTCTTCCAATGTCAATTGATTGTGTTAGTTTCCTGCTTTTCCCACAAGCTAAATATTATTAGGCATATCTTTTCCCAGTCAAAATAGTCAGGTGCCTCTTTCCTTGCACCTTTGGGGGCTTAACATCAAGTATTATTTCAATAATACATCTGAAGCGGGTTCTTGTGAGACTGGAGCTCAAAGGAAACAACTTTTTCATGCTTTGACACAAACAAGAGTTGTGTGGATTTCATGCTTAAAACTAGGATCATTCATAGCCTTGGCTTTAAAATGGCTGGGACTACTTTATCATTCTAGATCCACATCCATCTATTGAAGAGAATTCAATGGAACAGTGCATGCTGAATGTGTGAGCAGAATCCCAAGTACCCTAAATAAAGGCATGTCTTTGTGTTTCTTGGTATCTCACAGTCAGTTGTGACCCTGGATGGAGAGAAGCTAGTGCATGTACAGAAATGGGATGGCAAAGAGACAAACTTTGTGAGAGAAATAAAGGATGGCAAAATGGTAATGGTAAGTATAGAGCACTCTGAGTATTCACACGCACTGCAAAAACTCCCAACTTACCCTTATCTCAAGCTTTGTGAACAGTGTGATTCAGACACAAACCCTTAAAACCCTACTAATTGGTGGGGAAAGCTAGCAGGGGTTTTAAAAATATTTTAGATTGGTTTGTGTCTTGTTTTACTGACAATTAAAAAAATTGCTAGTGCCTTTAGGCAGGCCAGCGTGTGGATTTCCAGAGTATATATGTTGTCTTTCTAAACTTTTGTGCAAATATCCAAGAAAAAAGTCCCTGTGAGCTTGTAATGATACGAAGTTCTTGATTATATAGGAAATTATATGATGCCAGCTGCAATTTAGACTTCTTTAAAAACTTTTATGTATGCACACATTAAAAAAAGAGTATTTACTTGCACAGAATAAGTAGTTTCCTGTGAAAATAAAATTACAATATTGCAGGAGCTAATAGCATTTTCATATTTAATAATAAAGGGTTTAGTCCTCCTATCTTTTTAAAAACTATGATAAACAGCAATTGTGTGGAGTAAAGTCCAAGTTTAAATTCACCTGCTTTTCCCGACTTTTTAGAAACAAGACTATGGGGTGAATAAATGTTGTAAGTTACTATAGCTAATATCCAGGAAAGCACTTTTCATGGCACAGAGATACAGTTTTCAAAAATAAAATGTCTTCAGCTATACTAATCCATTGGACTTGGTTGTTGAAGACCAGTTATTTGGTTTCCTAATTACTTCAGAGAGTATCTGTGTGGACTAAGACTTGCAAATAAATACAGACTTTAAAACATACTGAAACCCAACCTGGCAAGTATTTCAAAGGATAAAACATGCTTTAATTTTTGAAGACAGCTATACACAAATCATGGACATACAGAAAATATTGTACTTTGGAATTTGAATACCATGAGATGCCCTGTTCTAATTTAGGAAATGCTTCCAGAATGCACACTGTAGTTTGTGTCCAGCACAAGAGTATTGTAGTTTTAGCTACACAGGGTACAGAATACATTTTTTAAGACAAGGTTCTCCTAGAGTATACATTTGTGCCTAATAGTATAGAGGCCTTGGAGTTTTCGATTGCACATCTTAGTGGGATAAGCATTGGGAAAATAAGTGTCAAGTCTGTATTAATTTTTTTAATATAGCATTATTAGAAACAGTAAGTTAAATTTTTAACAGCTGCCGTGTAAATGTGCATTGTGTTTCTTGGGTGTGAAAGCAGCAAGGAGAAAGTATCATTTCTTATAGGAACCATAGCTAAGGCTTGGCTTCCAGTTAATTTAAAATATCAGTATCCTAGATCTATTTGTTTTCCTTTAAATTGCATAATGTAAGCCAATCTTGATCTAGCATGGACTTCATAATGTATTAAACCATTACAGAAAATGGTTGAGCCTCTAACATGTCTGTCTTTTCCTTGGACTTGCAGACTCTCACCTTTGGTGATGTGGTTGCTGTTCGCCACTATGAGAAAGCATAGAGTATACCTGACTTCTGTCCAGATGTTACTTCTACTGGATGGATTAATGTCCTGTCCACGACTGATCGTAGCTAAAGTGCACATTTCTGGCATGAAAGGTTAATAAAGAATTTTTTTTGGGGGGGTGGGGGTTTTTTTATCAAAAAAAGCTGTGCCATCAAATTGGCATGCTTGTGCTGTATAGTGAAACAGGTTAAACTTGGTATTAAATTTCTGAAACACTCGCCTTTTTTTATTTTTTTTACAGTAAATGAAAAATATTTGAATTGTTTTGGAATGCAGATAAAACAAATTAAAACATTTTTTAAACCTGTGCTCATTTTGTATTTAATCAGCTAATATTCTGGTGTCCCAGAGGGAGGTGTTCAAAGTTCCCCTTTCTGAGCTAAAGGCCAGAAAAGCATGTGATACACAAGGATGCAGCAGTCTTTCTATGCAGTGTAGAGTACTTGGGGAAATGAAAAATTAACTGTGTTGGCTTTTTGGAAGTGAGATGTTCACATAAGTCACATAAGCTCTTCTCTTTACTGGGAACTTCTTATTAACTGCAGATGATGGTCCAGAGTTTGTAGAGTTTTGGTTTTAATAGTTAGAGTTTTTAATCTGTTTTGATGGGTTTATTTTTTTTATTAATATGCAAATATTGAAGACTTTCACAGGGTGGGAAGAAAGGGTCAACATGGTAACTCCCCCACATTAGTCTCCATAGGAATGGGAGGAAAACAGTACAACAGGAACCTACTGCACTTCCCTCTCTTTTCCCTCTTAGTTTAGCTAATATGTACAAGAGATAACAATTTCCACTATGAGCAATTTAAAATAAAATTCTTCTTCTAAGAGAAATTAAAACCTTATATCTGAACAATATATCCCTAAAAGGCCAGAGTAGGAAAAACTGTCTTACACTTAGGAACATTGGAATGGATTTTTGGCAGCACGGAAATGGTTCAGAGTGCTCATATTTTGTACACACGGACTCAGAACCAGAGGGAGGTGTAGCTACCTACAGCCTTGTAAACAAAGGCAAAGCTGAGCTGTGGATTTAGCTGGTCATTGCTCTGTGAGCCAGAGGTGCAGGAGGGGCATCTTGCCCAACTTCCCAGGCTTCATCTTTCAGATTGGCCATGTACATCCCTGCACAGATAGGATAACATGGGCAACTCATCTGATAGAAGTTCACACATAACTGGCCCTTACCCTACATCAATATAAAGTTAGATGTTAGCTTTAACTTTTCACAAAAACCAGCTTGAAAGGAATATTCAAGTGTGGTTTGTCTTGTGGAGAGCACTATACATCTAGAAAGCAGCCCTTAATTACAAACCTTTATAAATATATTGTATTTGGTGAACACTGATAGCTCTTAGATTTTAAAAACTATATTCTTAAAAGAAGGGGTATGGGGAGCTCCACTCACAATACTTTGGACTGTTTTACTGGTATAGTGCAAGTTATCTTTAAGCAGCACCTTCTGCCCCTGTTTTTATCAATCCGTATAATCCTCAGCTTCAGTAACCAATGCAGCCTTCATCTGCCTTCCTTTTGCTGCTGCCTGTTTGCCTGTGGGTGCATTTGTCACATGGTTGTCCTTACCAGCCACCTTTTCTCAGAAAGTTGGGAGCAGCTGCTTTTTCCTCTTCACTGGAGTAAACAGACTTGCCTTCTCAATACTGTCATTTATCTGCACAACAAATGATTTGTGGGGTCATGAATTTAGAAACCTTAGGTTTTTGGTTTTTTTTCTTAAATACTAGGAAAGGAAGGCAGAGGCAAATTGTTAACACTTGGTTTGCAAATAAACCCTGAATGGTAAATATTTTGCATTACAGTCACTTTTAAACAAAGAAGAGCAGTAACCCTTTACATAAAATCTACTTTCTCCAATTCTAAATATAACCATTATTAGTGTTAAATTAAATAGGGGAGAGAGAAAAGTGGAGAAGTGGTGCCTGTGAATTAACTGCTGCTGCTCAGAGGAGGGGAAAAGAGAGGGAATATACTGACACATGGGACTGCCACTGCTGCTGGCACAGCTCTGCAGAGCCCTGACAGAAAGAGCACAGTGACAATGGGACATTTCAGGGTAGCCACAGGATCCATGACATTATTATTGTGATCTTCTAAAACTGACACCAAGTACTCTTCTATATGGAACTACTCTGACTTCAATAAACAGCGGTTCTGAAAGCCTTGGCCAGTGGAGACCTGTATTTGCAATATACCAGATCACTCCCCTTAAACTGTATTAAAGGTGTACTTGATGGTATTTTTCATCAAGTTGGATGTTTTTGTTTTTTAAAGCCTTGCAAGTAATCGGGATCCATTTCTACGTGTAGGCCACGAGACTCCTTCCTTGCAAGAGATCCCTGAGACGGGTGCGGGGTGTCGAGCACAGCCTTCCTCCGGGCCGCCTCTCCTCATCCGGCGCCCCGACCTCAGCCCTGCCCAGCCCCAAGCGGCCGGGCTGGGCTCCTGCGCGCTCCTTAGCGCTGCCACCTCCTGGAGGTCACCCGGGCACGGCCGGCTCAAGGCGAGCCCCAGCGCCGTCCGACAGCGGGGTCGCGGCCCGGGGCGCTGCTGGCCCCGAGCGGTGCAGGCGGGGCGCGCTGGTTTCCGGGGCTCCGCCGAGGCCCGGGGCTTGCACAAGCCGTCCGGGGCTCGCCTCTCTCCCGGCCGCCGGGGCGGTGACACGAGCAGAGCCGTCGGCGGGCCGGGCGCTCCGTGCCGCACGGCCGACATGGAGCTGCGGCTGGCGCTGGGGCTGGCGCTGCTCTGCTCCGCGCTGGAGGCGGCGCCGGCCGGCCCGCAGCGGCCCCGCTCCGCCGTGGGTGAGTGGGCCGGGAGTCGGCGGCTGAGGGGCCCGGCGGGGCGGCCCGTGGAGGGCGGGGGAGGCGAGTGAGCGGCGGCCCGGTGAGGGAGGCCCGGCCGGGGCCGCTGCCAGCCCGGCGGCGGGGAGAGGGGGCGGGCTGCAGGGGCCCCGCTCGCCGCTCCTCTCCCTGCCCCGGCACCGCTCCCGCACATAACCTGCTGCCGTAGCATTCCCTATCCCAACCGGCTTCGGCCGCACGTGACTGCTAGATCAGTCAACAAGGCTCTTTTCAGGTACGGGGGGTTACACGGGGTTTATATTTAGTTGTCCGGGAAGGCCGGCGGGTGAGGTGAGGTGAGCCCTGCCCTGCTTCTGGCGCGGGGCCCGAGGCACGCACTGCAAACACCTTGTTTGGGGCTGTGCTGGGCTGAGCTGGACTGGGCTGTGCTGGACTGGGCTGAGCCGTGCTGGGCTGGACTGGGCTGTGCTGGACTGGGCTGTGCTGGGCTGGGCTGGCAGCAAGCACACAGGCTCTGCCCGGCCTCATCCCCGCTCGCGGGTGCGTGCAGGTGAGCGCTCCGAAATGGTTCCCACAGAATTCTCGTTCCATGTTACTCACACTTGCCCCGGAACAAACCTGCAACAGTGTTCCAGTGTCTTGTCTCCAATTGGAAGGCGTCACATTTTTACAGAGTTTGAAGATAGCCTCTGGTCTTTGATTCCTGAAATAAAACTCCATGGGGTACAGTTATGTGGTGCCTGCTCAGCCATAGAGTGAGAATGTGACCTTGTGAAAAATCAATTTATATCTGTCCCTGTTTCACAACCACTGCCCCAGATAGATGTTTGCCTTTACCAAGTACTAGAAACTGACAGAAAGAAATTACTCTTATTTTACATGAAACTTGAAGGCTGTTAGTCAAACACAGATTTCATTCATCTTGTTCAGCGTATTCCTACATTTCCCAGCTCCTTTATCCATGCAGTGCTATGTAACAGTGGCTGAGAAAATGTCAGCCTGGAAAGTGTAAGTAGGTAAGGCTGACACACTGCTCTATGGTCAGAAGTCCAGTCTCTGCACTCATGCTGTTTCTTGCTTTTCTTTCTAGACATCTTTCTTGTCACCTTTTACAGGTAGCTTCCAGCCAGGGAAGGTCTGGAAAAATGATTAAAATACAGGTCCATATCTTTTTTTCAAGTGGAGTGGAGAAGTTCTTCTCTTGCCTCCTCTACTATCCACTTTCCAGATTGCTATTAATGAAAAGGAGCTGATTTTTCAGTTCCTTCCAATCTCCATTTCATTTTAGGTGAATAGCATAAACCTGCTTCTCTGCTTCTGTTTTCATTTTTTCTAAGCAATCTACATGAAGGACTCTCAGGAAGAACTTGCCCACATTTATCAGATAGGCTAATCAACAATTTGCTAACTTTAAATACATGTAGCAGTTGATAAAATGTAGTAAACTTGGCATTACCCTGGTATATCCAGTTCAAATGCAAATAATGCATTTCCTTTCATCTTTGTTTTCTGAAAACAGGGCAGTTCTGGCATGTATCTGACCTACATTTAGATCCGACTTACCACATTACCCCTGATCGCACCAAAGTTTGTGCTTCTTCCAAAGGAGCCAATGCCTCCAACCCAGGCCCTTTTGGAGACTTTTTATGTGATTCTCCCTATCAACTTATTTTGTCAGCATTTTCATTCATGAAGAATTCAAAAGAGCAGGTTTCATTCATGATTTGGACAGGGTAAGTGTTCAAGTCACTCTGAAGTTAAAGCTGGATAGCCAGATGGTGTGGCAACTCACAAGTTTGTATTTGCACCAACAGATTTGAGTTCAGTAACTCACAAGTGCTAGTTGTCCCTTTGGTTGTCCAAATAGCTTCTAAGAGGAGGATTGAGTGAAAATGTAAGGCCTCAAAAACAGACTTTGATCTCTGTAATAATTGCTGTACAGTTTGTTGTGATATTCAGCATATGGCTATGTATTAGTGTGAGCTAATAGAAATGGTGCAGGGAGGGTAGGAAGTAAAAAAAGAATAAAGAAAGGTCAGGGCAGTAACTGCCTCACTGCAGGCCTCTGTTGAGTAGGAACATGTACCTTTCCTGTTCTAGTTTTCGGTAATATAAAGTGAGCTTAATAATACTCTCTCACAGAGATTGTTACCTGTGAGGCTTTGTGTGCCTTAGCAGTGGGACCAGACAAAGAAATGGGAAAGGGAGCAGCTTCATAGTACTATGCTATCAGGGCATAGTACAGTGCCTTGTTACTTTCTAGGTATTCTTAAAAGATAGTATTGATTTACCCTTCTGCCATAGCAGAACTCTCAATTCTACCATCACACAGTTTTTTAAGACATACATCAATAGATAATTTATTGAAGAGATTATTTTTTTGAGTTTGTTTATGTTATATCACTTATTTTTGCTGGGAAAGAGTGTTAAATACATGAAGGCAAGTGATGAATTTCTTTCACTTGCCTTATTGTACTTAATTTTCAACAGGATATTGTTAAAAGGGAAAAATGAAACTGATGTGCAGCTGAGCTACACAGTAGCTCAAAATGATGAATTTAATTTCTAAGAAATCTTCATTATGATAAATATGAATCATAGGACAGACATTGTCTAAACAAGTCTACTTGTTCCTTTTTTATAAAAAAAAAAGTCTTTGCAGAGAGCCTTTGATTCTGTGATTTTTAATTAAAGTGTATAGTAGTGTTATATGGTAGAATGTAGATGTGTTTGCAGACTTTTTTGTCTTTCTTGTGTTGTTAACAAACCTTTGTTAATTAAGACTTTTCCTTTTTCAGAGATAGTCCCCCTCATGTTCCTGTAAAAGAACTCTCCACAAAGTTGGTCATTAGCATCATTGGTAATCTGAGTTCTACAATTCGTCATTTCTTTCCAGATCTTCAAGTTTTCCCAGCCTTAGGCAATCATGACTACTGGCCACAGGTAAAACAAATTAGAAATTTGTTCATACATCATATTGAAATTTATTGCTAATCATTTCTCATGGCTTCTCATGGTTTTCATGAACCACCACATGTCAATGTAGTTCATACATACATACTTTTCCTTACTGTCTGTGTAATGCATATGTATACACTGACTTTGTCTACCAGAAGTGACATCATTAATGGACCTGTGAGCCTGCGCTAAGTTTCAAAGCTTACTGAAAGGCCTACTGGAAATCTGTCAGCTGGCATCACTAGGTTTTTTTTGTTCTTGTTTTTTAACTAAAGTAATGGCAGAATTTTTGTGAAGTTACCACAGTTTTGCCACTACTATTAAAAATATGTCTACTCTTCTTTCCTCACTGAACATTTAGAAATAATCACATTGATGATTCACTAGTTATGTGCAGCTGAGGATGGTGCTTTTTCACTTTGACTGTGCTGAATATTGTTCTTGGCATACTCAAAAGTAAACAGTTGCTTCATTTGTCCTTTAAAGTGTGTTGTGGGTCGATCTGGCAGCACACTGGATCAGAAGCAAAAGCTGCCATTGGATGTGAGGGGATCGGAAGGGATGTGAAGCAGGTCAACTGAAGTTTTTTGTTTGAAATTCCTCGTGGGAATTCAGTAACACCACATCCTCAAGGCTTGTATTCCAGCTTTCTGTGGTATTTATTAGCCTGTTGGTGTAGGTTGGTACAGCAGGTGATTGTGTCATTGCCCATGTCATTGCTGGAGTTTGTGGTTTCCAAATAGGGGCATAATAGAGGTGCTGAGAGACAGGGCAAAGGAAACGAGAGGCAAAATAACAGCTAGGTGTATATTGGAGGTATGAGTGCACAAACCAAACTGTGACTTCAGTCTTTTGTGCTCTTGCCGTGGTAGTAAAGCTTTGGCTTTTCACATGCACTGACATGGGGACAGGTTGATTCACTAGAAACCATTGGGAAAGTATTTCTATAAATAACACCTCAACTGAAGTGTCACGCAGTGTTTTGTGTTCACTTTGTTTCACTTTAAAAAAATAACTTAGCAGAGAATTATTGTCATTCAGCAATCTCCTTTGATAAAAAAACCAAACCTACAAAAACCTTGTAAACATAGAATGTAGGTACTTTTCAACAAATATAAATTTTTTTTGTGAAATTAAATCTGAAGACAGAAAGAAAAAATGCTCAGGGGGGCAGATAGGCAGCAAATAGGAAATTGATACAAGCTGGTACTTAGAGTAACTGGTGATTATTGTTAGTTCTCCTTGCAGAAAGCCACTCAGGAGTGTTTCTGTTATTCTTCGAAATGGCATGCTTCACCAGTGTGAAGAACTGGCATGCTTTTCAAAAAGACATGGGATCAGACAATCCCCACTACGGGGTCATTTCAACTTGTTTGATTTTTTTATGTTTGGTTTTTGCTCTTTATGACATTCTTTTTTCATATGGATAGACTTTGCAAATATCCTGTAGACTGGAAGTGATTTGGAGCAAGCCACATGCTGTAGGCTCTTCCAAAGCAAGCGTAAAAGCTGTGCTCTCACCATGAAACAAAGAATTTTATTGCTCTCTTGTGTTCTGAGCTGTCTGTCATAACTGAACAGTCGTGGGTGATTTTTCTTGCAGAACATGTTAAAAATATTTCTCAGGTTAATCAAGCATTGGGATACCTTTCAGATCATACATTTTGACCTTGGTCTTTGTGCATAGTCTTCCTTGTTTCACACCCTTGCTTAAAACAAATCCCCAAACTGCTTCTAGCAGTTCAGAGAACACTTACTTGCCTATGTCCAAAGCACCTTCAATCCATAACATGGCTTCTTATCTGGAATCAGACTTTTGCTGTGTCTGTTAGTGACTGTTAGCTCTGGCTCAAAGCTGTCCTAACAACTCGTGTCTGGGCACTGCAATCAACAAATGTCCCGACAGGCATCTGATTGCTCTGCTCCTAGACAGAGACTTACTGCCTAAACCTCTAATAACATAGGTTTAGTTTCAAAAGGTCAAATTTTATGTTTAAGAAAACATGTGCTGGAATTTTTTTCAACTCCTGTTTTTTTCCTTCTAGCACCAAGACTCCAGATACTTTGGGAAAGGAAAGGACAGGCTGATATCTTCCTGTCAGATCAGAACATAGGTCTAATCAGGCTGTAGCTCAGACTTAAGAGTGCTACAGTCCTAATTAGAGCCAGTGGGAGAAACTTTCTCTTGTACATTTTAAAATGCTTTCTTACCAGAAAAAAAGGACATCATGAAAACATCTGTGAATTTTACCAGAATATTCCTGAGGGCCAAAGTGGACTTAGGGGGAGCTGCTATGAAACCCAAGTTACTTGTAAAAGAAACTTATATTAATCCAAAATACTTTATTTTTAGACTTTGACTTGCCAGTAGATATATTTATTAATTTTGCAGAATGTATGTTTTTCTATTCTGCTGTATTCTTAAAGTTTGACATATTTCTGGCATTAGTTTCATAATGCATTAACATGGCCATGCGATCAGTTCTGTTTAGGCATTTGTTCCTGATCAGCAATACTGGATATTCAGAAGTCCTTTTTTTCATTTCTTGAATTCCTCCCGGTGATGATTGAATGCACTTACACATTATGCAAGAGGTTAGGCAGGATAATTTAGTGGTTTTTTGTCTGTGTGTCTGAATACTAAGATTTAGGCAGGTTCTCCTCTGTCACAGGATCAGTTTCCTGTAACCACCAGTGAAGTTTACAATGCTGTAGCAGATTTCTGGAAGCCTTGGCTAAGCGATGAAGCAATCAATACCTTCAGAAAAGGTAAAGTATGGCAGTAATACATTGTGAAGCTAGGGCTTAGAGAATTAATGTTTGTGTGGATTTTTCCTGTTTGTTTAGCTAAGACTCATAGGATGAGTCAGAACAATGGATTATCTGTAATACTTCTCCTGGAAGAAGTTACTTATCTTTTTGAATGGCAATGCCTGTATTCAGAATACATTTATTACTTTCTGATGCAATATTTATCACTTTTTCTAACGTTTAATGTTATTGACTTTGTACCAATGCATGTGAAATATCTTTCTTCTTTCAAGACCTCATAACCCTTTTTAGATGAAGGCGTATGATGCACACAAGAACTTTAATGGGAAAAAACTGTTAAAATTTTGTTTCTGTTTTAATGGTACATGTATTTCAAAGCATACTGAATAGGTGCACTTTTATTCAGGTTATGATAGCACATAGATGTGATGATTATGGTATTAATATTTGTGTGCAACTTACTAAACTGGCAGAATAATTATATTCTTATTAGAATTTTTCTTTTTAGCAAAGGACTGAAAAGTTGAACCCAATTTCCAATCTACTCAAACATTAGGGATCTGGAAGTTTAATTTGTGTTCTTGTGTCCTGAATGACAGTAAACTCTGGATAAGAGTGGAAGTAGAAACTTGAATAAGGATAATAAAACTCAAAGAGGAAGACCTTATGTTAAATCATATTGCTATGCTTCTGTTGCCATGGCTCCATTGAAGTTCATGAACTATGAAGTTATACCTATTGAAGAAGCTCTGCCATGGAGAATTTTTGGAGCAAGGACTGAAAAACATGATCCTTACTTTTCATCATATCATCAGTCTGAAGTTAAATGGCTTTCAAAGTACAAGGCTACTAAACTTAAACAGTTCTTCCTGAAGGAGCCTGTAGTATGTAGTATGTAGTACTTCTTCCTGAAGTATATTTGCTGTATTTCAAGAAGTGTGGACCTTTTAACAACTACTGTATCTGTCAATTTGGAGGAAAGGGTACTTTTTACATGTCTGTTGGATAAATGCATCTGAATACTGTCAAATAAACAGAAAGATAGTACAGGCAAGAATTCATAAATAATTCAGTGTCAACTTCTAGTAAAATGTGGCTAAACACATTATTAACATGTCTATTGTGATAAGGTCACTGTGGCTTTTAATAAGCATGATTTTTTATTATAAAGAGGAAGGTTGAGTATTTTGTCAGTGGTGTACTTTGATTTTAAAGTTGTGCTTTGAAACCTTTAATTTGTTATATGATGTTGGTCTTATTTACACAGGTGGCTTCTACACGCAGCTGTTTGAATCCAGTAATAGCCATCAACCACTCAGGATAATCAGCCTGAACACAAATTTATATTACAGCCCCAACAAGGTAACTGTGAATATCACTGACCCAGCTAACCAGTTTGCCTGGCTGGAGGAAATACTTGAAACCTCTTCACAAAAGGAGGAAAAGGTAGGGATCAGGAACAGAAGCCATCATTATTTGTTTAAATTTGGAAAAAAAAAAATAAAAAAGAAGGAAGAAGTAGAGATAATGAAAGTATAAACACGCTTCAAGAAGAATAATAAAGCTGCCGAAGACACCACAAAGTTTTACTTTTTAATAATTCCTCCTTTAATACACACATTTTACTGCAGCAATTAATGAACTAATTGAATGAAGTTTCTCAAATTGTACATTAAAATACCTTTTCTTTCCAACCATGTAAAATACTGTAGAAAATCAGTTTCTGACCTTTTTACACATAGCCTCTAATTTTAAAATATATGCTCTTGGCCTAAGATAAAAACTAACATATTTTATTTGCATTGTAATGTAATGTAAAGTATCAAAAATAGAAATTAGAAAAGTGTTTATCAGCCAAAAAACTTAGCTAAGCTGCAGTAATTTCTATGATTTGAGTCTTATTGTAATTTGTCTTACAGTACACAGGTTTTGAAGTGAAGGTTTAAATTGTTGGCTCCTGATTGATTGATTGATTGATTGATGTGGAGATTAGATCATCATCTGAGCAACAGTGTTTAATTTAAACACGTTTACATTTTGCTACAGTGTTGCAATATTGAAATATTATATTACTGTCAAGAGAAAGGAGAGATTTCCTTCCTCAGGAAACCCTGCAGCATATTAGTTGGTGTGTGCAGTTGGCACTAAGTCTCTGCCTCAGACAGAGGGGTTTAACCAGGTATCCATGTTTCTGGTTACTCTCTGACTCTCTGGTGCAGACTCTGTAATGCTTAAACCTAAATTTTTTCTTCTATCCCCTTTAGATACCAAGTTATAAGCCTTGCCCTAGTAACTTATTTTTTTCATTTGAAGTAATTGATAACATTTTCCTTAGGCCTAAAATCACGCATAGATTTATTGGAACATTTTTTTCTCCCCAATAAGATACTAAATTGATATTATGAACTTAAGAGATCTTACTGTTGGAATTTTTAAAAAATGGTCATGATTTACAATGCCATAACCACTTCTAGGATACAGCTAAGATGTTAAGTTTCAAATGAAGGTGCTAATTGTGCTTTCTGTATTTAATTCCTTAGGTGTATATAATAGGTCATGTCCCAGTAGGATACTTGCCATATGCAAGGAATACTACAGCTATCAGGGAGTATTACAATGAGAGACTGGTAAAGATTTTTCGCAAATACAGTAGTGTTATTGCGGGCCAGTTTTTTGGACATACACATAGAGATAGTATCATGGTGCTCCTGGATGAAGAAGGTAATGATGCTTGTTGGCTCCTGAACTTTTTCTTCCTGACTGAAAGCAAATTAATACTTTCTTGCATGTTCTTTCTAGTCAACATGTGTGAAAAATAATAATTGAAAAAAGGAAATTGGGAAATACTGTTAATTATCTGCAAGAGTTCAACTTTCACAAACTCAAATTTTATTTCCAAAGAGAACCTTGCAAGAGTGACTGTCTTTTTTTGTTGATGTCAGCAGAGACTCCCCAAGCTTCCTATTTTTTTTTTTTAATGAATGCTTGTGCCTTGACAAGAATTTCTAGTCTTTCCTCTCTGCTCTCTCAGTGACATGGGCAAATTATACCAGCCAGTTGCTATTGTGTAATGTGTCAAAGGGAATGTTCTCAGGCCAGCTAGACATGCTCTATGTTCTTGTATTTCCTGCATCATTACTGTGCCTCTCTGCTGAGTTCCCTGCTGATTCAAAGTTAATTAAGATAAGGGTAAGCAGGAGGTAGGGGAAAGAAAGTCTCTGCCTGTTGCATCTCTTAGATCAGCTAATTTCCCTTCAAGAAAATCACCCACGTTGAAAGTATTGTTTATTGCTTTAAAATCCCTTAGTTCTAAGCATGGACATGGCCATATGGAGCACTTGTAACATCTCTAACAGAATAACTAGTTTTGTCTTCACCATAGAAGTTCATTGCTTTATCTGTGTAAAATACCCAAATGTTAAATGGCTCTTCATCTATGGTTTATATAAACTCATATGAGCAATTCCCAAGATGCTGGCTAGGTAACACTATTCTAAATTTTTATCTTTTTACGTGGTGTTAATCTCTAGCAAAGAAAAAGAATCCAACCCAGTGAAAGAACTGGCTTCTTTATTATTTTTTTATAATGATGCTCAATGCAGTTTTATACCTATATTTGTTTTACACTATCCCATTAGTTCTTGAAATCATCATCTCTACTGCAAATTTCACTGGGAACAGACTGATCTTGGTGTTTGTCATTAAAGTTTGCATGTGCAAGTAACTACTTCCCAATTATGTTAGTAATTTTGCATCTTTTGACAAAATTTAAATAGTAATCAAATACACATTGTGTTTGTCTGTACAGTTTTAGACTGTCTTTTATTCAGGACATTTTCCTCTTGACAAAGTTGCAGAAAATTGAAGATGAATTCAATATTGTAGCCAATACCAGTGTACTGAAATAGAACTCAGCTGTATTTTCTCCAGAAGAATCTACTGATTTCCAAGCTTTTGAAATTTCTGCCTATATGTGGAGGCTGATATTGTGATTTCACTGCTGTGACACTGTCAGAGATGGGAATAGTTAGGGCTTCCTTTTTGTTCCACAGAGAGCTTCTCAATGTACTCACCTCCACAGTCTGTCTTAATAAAACTCACATTCATCCTCACGTTTCAGTTGCTGTAAAGGTTGGTGCTCACACAGTAGGTGCTGGGCTACTCAGCATCAGGTGATGAAACAGACCCTAGTGTTTCTAATAACATCACAAATACATAAAGCAACATGAAAAATACAGTATGAAAACAGCAACTAAAGTTTTTTATATTTCTTTAGTAGAAATACACAAAAACCAGAAACTTTACATATAGGCAAGACCATTTTGCAATTTTACACAGGCAGTAGGAATTGGTTGGGAAGCCTCTAGTATGGACAGGCTGGAGTGGAGTGGGTACTGTGGTGTTTCACACAGGGTTTGGTATATCCATTGGAAGTATGGCAGTTCACAGTGATGCAGCTAAATCAGGTGAAAAAAATTCTAATGTCTTTAAGCCTGTCACTCTTGCTTTTGCTTTGTTGGTATTCTACAAAAACATTTGTTGAAAAGGAAATGATTGAAAGGAAACTGTCTCCTCAACTTGCCTTTTTCTGCAGAAAAGCCAGTCAATTCCTTGTTTGTGGCACCTGCTGTAACGCCAGTGAAGAGTGTAGTGCAAATGGAGTCCAATAACCCTGGTGTCAGATTGTATCAATATGATCTTTTTGACTATAGCTTGCTGGTAAGTAAAGATTAAAAAGCATTATTTAAGACTTCATAGTGTCAGTAAAAATTACAGCAATATGGCAGCCTTTGTAGTACTGTGGCTGCTGGTGATGGGACTTTGATGCCTACCCTTAGTTTTTCTTCCTGGGCAAAGGAAAGGAAATTGAAACAGAACTTGGTTGTCTTTGTGTGCCTGCAGAACTACCCAGTACTTTCTGCTCTGTATCAAGTGTTCTTATGATGGAGGATGAAAGAATTTTTCTGGGCAAAATCCTAAAATATTTGCAGGGTGCTCTGCAAGGGTGCAAGAGGTTCACCTAAATTCTGGGCATGCTTAAATACCAGTGTTGTTTGCTGGAGATAGCCTGAGTTTTGGGATGCAGCCCATGAAATGTTTCTAAAGGGTGTACAAGGACTGATGAAGAAACCACTTTTAACCATATAATGTTTTTTGTAATCATGCACTTTCCTATATAGAGCTCTTATAGATAATGTTAGATAAATTTAGAAGGAAAATAAAAAGGTTTCTAGTTTGTAGTTTCATGTGATTTTTGGAGATGAAGTGAATCCTATGTAATTATTTTCACTCTGAATGGTTTAGACTTTCTCTCTGTAATTCAGGATAAAATCTTGACCCTGCCGAGTTCAGTGACAATGCACCCTGCAGCTTGATTGGGAGTGGAGTTTCTCTCTGGAGACCTGTGCTAATTCAGGCTGCTCCTTTCTTGTGCAGATTTCACTCCTGCATCGACATCCCTCCTTTTCCTTAACTTCTTCCTGGACCATTCTTTTCCTGTCCATTCTGCCCCTCAAGTAGTGCCCACAAAGAGGAAACTTGTGGATCCCACCCTTTTGCCCCACTCCTAAGGCAGACAGGAGTGCTGTGGAGTTTGGACAGGAAAGACCTCTAACACTGCCACTGCTGCCTTTGTGGCTGCTTTTTCTTCCCTGCCCATCCCCCTGCCATTACCGCTCTGCAAGTACCAGCTTTGGGTGTAAGCCCAGCTCTTGGGGTGGGACGTGACCTTCTATTCACATGTGAATAATGAGGAGTGACAGCTTCCTAATCAATATATCACTCCAGAGACTTAATGAACCAGGGAAGAAAGCAATACAGCAGTGCTTATTTTTTCTTTCTTGCTCTTTTTTTTTTTTTTTTTTTTTTCCTTAACTCTAGGATCTTTGGCAGTTTTACTTGGACCTCAGAGACGCCAACCAGAAAAATGAATCCAACTGGAAATTAGAATACATCCTGACTAAAACTTATGGCATTGAAGACTTGAAGCCAGAGAGCCTATATGAAATGGCCAGGCAGTTGTCTATGCCACACAGCACACTGTTTGAGCAGTATTACAGTAACTATATTGTGAGTTATGACAAAACTATTCTCTGTGAAGAGGGGTGCAAGACCTGCCAAATATGTGCAATCCAATATTTAGATTACTCCTCATACACAGATTGCATCAATCAGGAGGCAATGTGGAGATGAAATCTCTGTGCAGTTAATGCAGATAGTGACTTTAGCCTGTGATTTAAAGAACCTGCAAGCACTGACATGCTGACAGGGAGCCTGCTGGACTTCTCTACATTTCAGGGGAGCAGTAAAACTCCCTAGATCTTTCTTCTTGCAAATCTGTTTTCCTTTATCATCTAAATAAAAGTTTATTTGCTATGTATCAGTGGCCAAATACTTTGCTATTGTCTCAAGTGTCCTGTACCCTCTGTGACAGGCATCCCAGTGTCTGGAAATATAAGTTATTCACTCAGGTCTTTGTAATCCAGGTCTTATTTCTCAGGCATATGCCATTTCAGGTGTGGGATTTTTATGGGGGCAGGTTTCAACCATTGTCTGTCAGAATTTGCAAACAGAAGTCGGCAAAACCTGCATTTGCTGAGACTTGAATACAGTTATGTTGTTGATGCATGCCAGTATTATATCTCTCTGTGCCAAGTTTTCCTTGTTAATCCCTCAAATCCACATCTTAGGGGCATATTCTAATGATGGCATAAAAGTGATTTAGTGGAACACAAACCTCGATCCTGTAAATGCTTAATCTAATTTTTCAGAATATGTTTGTCCTGCACAGAGTGGTTTTTCCTTACGGTAGAACTATGTACATTGATGCAGCTGTCAAGGAGTGTCCTTGTATGAGATTATGCAGCAGACCACATACCAGGTTTAAATTGATCAACATCAGTAATTGGACTTAGCATATACTACATTCTCTGTGTGACACAGGTAAACATTTACTTATCATGTTATTTCTTAGGTTTCCTTTTTTTCAGAGAGCAGTCTAGTACTTAATATGAAGATTATCACATGTTCAAATTGCAAAGATTGCTTCCAACTCTTCTTATGGCTAAATATATGCACAAGATGATGCTATTAAAATGGCCCTTTATTTGGTGTGTGTATAACCGAGAAGGACCTTTACCTATTTTTCTTCCACATAAAGAGCTATACTTTTGGAAATTTGATCAATGAAATACAACACAGACCCTGCTCTATATTATCCTTGAGTAAGGGGAGCTGTAGAAGTGGCTATGAAATAAATCCAATTGATGGGTTTTATATAATGAGATTAAAGCCTTTACTGCAGCTGTTGCAGAACTTCCTGGTTTGTTTGTACTCAAGCTTGAAATATTCAGCAGAAAATTTTCAGATGAATTTTTGGAGTCTATAGCATGGGCGACTGTAGATGCATATACCTCTGATTTCTCATGCATCGATCACCCACATAGGAAATGGTTTGTTAATTTTGTATTCAGAAACAAATCCTCCATTGAACAGCAGGCAGTCCTGTGTTTTAAATTTGGTGCTATGGTGAGCGTGTAAACCCTTTAGAGCTCTCTGCTCTGCCTGGCCTCAAACAGATCTGAATATGTAAATAACCTAAATTAACGTGGGCACTGTACAGACTCTGAGTGTACAGACTGTGAGGAAGTGCCATACATTTTCTGTTCTGAAATCTCATGATTCCCTGTGTGTTGTATGTGTCTCTTGGTTGTGATTCTCATAGGCGTGTTTATTAAAAAAATGCCTGTTACCAGTACCCATTTTCCAAGGGAAGCAAGCAGAGTTGTGGGTGGATAGCATAAGGGCAATTGGAGCTGGTAGGATAGCTGAGCTTCCTCCAATTTGCCAGATGGATTTTGTTCAGTTTGGTTTTGAGCTTTCAATCATGCTGGTTTGTTTCTGTGAGTTCTGTGGCTGCTATTTAAGCTTAATACCAACAAGACATCCTGGAAACACTAAAAATTATCTAGTTGTATTCTTCCATTACAGGCTTCCAGAATTCTAGGAAGAGGGATATGCTGCTGATGGGATGTTGGGCATCCTGCTTGCTAGATTACTTATTTTGGTGTTTGTGTGTCAGTACATGTTGTTCAAAGAACATAAACAAATTAATGCCTCTGAATGTCTAAATAGCAAGCTATGATCCAAACATACCTTTTTGTGGGTTTTTTTGGTTGTTTTTTTTTTTTTTTTTTTAATGTGGGCTTGAATTGAAACTGAGTTGAATGGCACCAGTTAGGGTTTTTTTTTTTTGTTTCAGACTGAGGGTTATAGCCACTGGGGTTACATTTAGCCAGAGTATATCTCCCCCAAGATATATCCTGTTACACAGATTGGCATTCTCTGATTTTTCTGTATGTAACTATAGCTATGGAAGTGCAAGCATAACTGGACAAGAAAGATTCAGCTATATGTTTGACTGCCTCATCTTGTAATTTGAAGGTAAACCAAAGATGTTGCAGAGACGTTGCAGAGATGTTGCAGTTGAAAATACAAGAATACCTTAGATATCTAGGCAGCATGCCTGGGTTCAGGGGAAAAAGAGAGAGTGATGGGGGATTTTTGGGTTCCTATTTTATTCCTTCATGCATCTAGGAGTGTTCTACAAGAAAGTTATCCTGTGCCAACAGAAGCTTTTCTAAGAAATAATGGAAAATGTCAAAGAAGCATCACCTGATAGAGTAGCTGACCCTTGCAGACCAGATTCCCACTTCACTTTTCAGATGATATTTTTTATGGCCCCATCTTGAAATGAAGAGTTAGGGGGAGTATTTGTAAGGCTACATTTGGCAGAAAGACAAATTACACCACCTAGTGGAGTGAAAAGGTTTTAATTTACCTGCAGTTGTGCTAGAGACATAAAAACCAGGATTTTTCAAACATTCTAGGATTTAACTCCTTGCTTCTGAAGGTAACTGGTTTTCAAAGAAAGTACTGCTACTTCTTTGTAGCAGTACTGCCATGTTGCATTTCTTCTGGGTATTAAATGTTACTGGCTTCTAGAGGTCATATCACTTGATGGATCCTGGACCCTGTGGAAGGTACAGGTCTCAGCCCCTAACCAGGAATGAACTGAGTGGAATTCCACAGGGAATCCTGTGGAAGCTTATGTCTGCATTAACAGGAACTGCAGGTTAGTTGGAGTGCCTTCTTCAATAGGAGGGTTGGTGCTGAGGAACTGATCTCACTGCTGCACATTTCAGCAGCAGTTGAAGGATGTTAGATGTACCTTTGAAATGCAGTTGCCAGCTGCAGCTACATAGGAAAGAGCACTCTCCAAGAGCACTCTGCAACATGAATAAAGGCACAGTAAGTGAGTATGATCAGTAAACTGTACAAAGGTGTGCTTCTGATCCAAACCTAAGTGATACTGTGTCCAGATGGACATGTTGATTGCTTTAGATTGCACTCATTAGTGTCTGGATGTGATCTCATCACTTCTATTGTTTTCACTGTCAGCCTGAAGAAATGAAATGACTGAAGGAGATGGGACAGGAGGTGGGGCCCTCTGCATCTTGTGGATTGGAGTTTCCAAGACAGTTTAGGCATGTCTAAGGCTGCTAAAGAATAGCAGTTTCTCTATGATCTTATATAAGCCTTGAAACCCAAATCTCCAGTATTCAGTCTAGCAGGAATTTCCTTCAAGTGGGGGTGGTGATACAAGCCTGTCATTGTGTCACTCAAAATACATGCAGAAAGACTCCTCTTCCAGATGGGTAGAGTGCCTTAAACTCTTGCATGCTTCCTTGTCCTTTTTATGCATTATAAAAGCATCCGTTTTTTAAACACATCAAAAAACATTCCCTGGCCAACTTCTCATTCCTATTTTGTTGGCTGTTTTAGGCAGAACTTGTCTGATATATTAGAACATTTTACACCTATGAAGTCTGCCATCTGCCACAGAGCCAGCTGAAATTTGAGACCTTGGTAAAATACTACACTAAAATATTCTGAGGCTGTTGCAGCTGATTGCAATGGAGTGTGCATTCTTGCTCATCCTTAACTGAGTCACTGCAAAGAACATTTAACTTAGTCTCTCACAGGATATTTGATGTTGTTTTTACATCAACTTAGCTGAAACCTTCCAGCATTTCTAACAGACTTTATTGATAGCTAACAAGATGTTTCAAGCTGTCTGTTCTTAGCAAAGTCTCCTCATTTGTTGTTTCTGGTTTTGTTTTTTAAATCTGATTGAAAGTATTTACACAGAGCTTGAAATTCTATACAGGCACAGGATTTGCTCAGAATAGTTGCCAGTGTACAATGGAGGGCTTTTCTATAGTATTTTTTTTTTTATATTTCCCCTCCTCCAATCCTCTGGCCAAAGTAAATTTCTGCTAAGCAATGTAAAAAAACCATAGCAACTATCTTGTGACAGAGCTAAGGAGGTTTTGTTTGCAGAGGACCCATTAATCACTACACTGCCCCAAGCCCACAGTCTCATCCAATGCGATGCTGGGAATTCTCTGCTGAAAACAGTTAAACATTTGTATGGGTGAAGAGCTCCCCTCAAAGTGACCCATGGGAGGAAGTGGAGTGTGTTACTTGCAGTGTGTGAGACTCTAGGGATGGATGGAGGGGTTCCCATCAGCAAGAAACAGGGATTTTCCTAGTCTGGTCAGGGGAAGGAGGATTAGGATTGGGGGGGAGTGGATCAGAGGCTAGTGGGGCAGCAGGGCAGAGCAGAACACCCTCACTGGGCTCATCAGGGCATTTGTTCAGTGGTTCTCCATCGGGTGCAGGTGCTGGGGTTGGAGTGCTGCTCAGTAGGTGCCACTGCTCATGGCAGTAACAAGCTCCCTACCCTCCTCAGCAGCTCCCTGGGCGGCCTCCACCCCTCTCCTAAGCCCAAACCTCTACTCAGGATTCTAATGTCACTTTCTAAGGCCTCAGGTTTTTCCCTGTCATAGAATCATGGAATGGTTTAGCTGGAAGCTTAAAGATCATCTAGTTCCAATCACCCTGCCATGGTCAGGGGCACTTTCTATTAGACCAGGTGGCTCAAAACCCCATCCAACCTGGCCTTGAACACTTCCAGGGGTGGAATATCCACAGCTTCTTTCAGCAACCTTCTCTGTCACCCAGTCATATTTCCTTTTTTATTTAATTGGTAAATGTCACCTATTACTTGTTTTTTGCATAGTATTAGTTCAAGTTTTCAGGGGAGTCCAGCATTCAGAATATGCCTGAAATTAAGGTTTGATCCATTGAAACAGTCCAAAAATTCCCATTCAGTCCTGCATTTACTTGCTTACTTAGTCCATAAAACCTTACAGCTACAGCAGAAATCCACTCCATTGGAGTTTGTAGTAAATATATTAGCTGCACTGCCACAACCATAGTGCCTTGAATGACTTTGGAAACTTAGAATCCAGAAAATCATCAATTGGGAAATTTGTGTGTGGCTTTTCCTGTATCCCAATTATCAGTATATACCATGCATACCCAAATGATAAACTCCTTACAACCCTTATCGTATTTGCTACTTTCATGTAGTTATACAGAAAAGCAATTGCTGTGTGAACAGCTGGATAGAGGCAAGAGTGGTTGTTTGTGCATGGAAGAGGGGTGGCCCTCTGCTTCTGGAGTGCCTTTTGGATGGAAAATAGCATCCTGTCTTGCTTAATGATTTATGTGAAAACATGTCAGTGCCTCTCAATGCCTCCAAGGGGATGTTTTCCCACAGAAATTTGCATGTCTGCCCTAGTGCTGTCTTCACGTCTTTTCACCAGGCCGTGTTTTGCCGCCACTTCTCCTCACAGGACAAAGATAGCATTAACAGCCAGGGCCTCATGGTGTGCCATTTCCTTGCAGATACGTTGATTCCCTTTTTGAGGCCCCTAACTGCATTCAGGGTCTCTTTGCTTTGCTTTCCCCCACCCCCCCGAAGGAGAGCTAGGGCCATTTGAGAGAGACCTGCCCCTTCTCCTCTAAGCCAGGGTAAGTCATGTCATGACCAGGGGAGGTGAAAATCTCCTCAAATGTAGTTGCACAGCTGCTAAATAATACCTCACAATAGGTTTGGGGGTTTTTGGGCTCTGTCTCTGATATCCCTTTTCTTAGGTTTTTTTTCAGGTGATAATTTTTTTCTTAACACTTTGTTTGTAGGTGTGATGACAGACCAGTGTCCTGTGCCTGAATTGCAAAAGTTTTGCTTTGTGTAGTGTCTTGCACATTCAGATTGAAGAATAATCACACATTTCCTTTGTTTAGGTATAAGGCCCACCTCTCAGTTTATGCCAGCCTAAGGAATGTTTAGCCTGCTTTTAGAAATCCAAATTTGGGAATTTTTGTTTGTTCACATTTATGAACAATGAAAGTATATTCCTGAACACACAATTTGAAAAACAAAGTAAGGAGTGGTGAAAAATGTGTGAAAAACAATGCTAATTGGCTAGGCTGACACTGAGGTTGGCATGTTTAAAGTCTGGTGCAACTCCAGTGAGGTCAGGATGAAGTCTGCATCTACATCATCTATGTAATTTAACCCAGGATATGAGAAAGCAAATAATACATGGACTGCAAACTATGTTTTTCAGGTGAAAAAAATTATATTTGTCAGGTAAAAAAAAAAGCCTTCAACATAAATGCCAAATATAGAACTAGAAATAGTAATTATATTTTAAACTTTCTTATTGTGTGACTAGACAGGTCCCATACTTGTTGAATTCGTTGCTTCATTCAATGCTTTCAATTGTGGTTTTTAGTGTCTGGCCAGCTTTTATTTCAAGAATATCCTTTTATTTTTGCCTTTCTGAACTTAGACATTTTCATCCATTGCTATGCAAAATGATAAACCATTGCATTTAGTGGTTTGGGAGGAGATTATATACTATACTTTATGCAGACTATATGCAATGCATATAAAAGAATGAAAAATGCAATCTGTTTTCCAGTGCAGGTCTTCAGGTGCTCTGTAATAATTTTAGTTTCCTTGTACAGCTGTTACAAATTACCTGATCTCACTAGTTTACTCTCACACTCTCTGTTCTGCCTTCATCCCTCTCCCAGTTATGAATTACTAGCATTATGAAGGAGGCACACTCTCCGTTTTGTTAAATGTTGCAAAATATTCACTAGAATCATATAAGAATTTGTTCTGCTGCTGGCAAAAAGCAGCTCTACGAACAATGTGCTCCTTTGTTTGCCTGAAGCATAGTAACAAATGGATTATGTGTAACAACCATCTATAGGGCTTTTATTTCATCTCCATTCAGGCTCTGCATGTTTTGCACTGCTTTTAATGAGGCTGCCTGAACTATGGTAACCCCGTGGTACATTTGTAAGCAAGAGATATTGGATGAATCAGCCCCTTCCAGGACTGCATTATGAGGTGATCTGCTTTCATTACAGGATTTATTTTATAGGTGGTAGACCTCAGTGAGAGGATACTGCAGGCACAAGCAGCACTTATCCGCTCTGTAAGGCCAAGTTCAGGGTCTGCATGAATGTGAATCTGCTTTCCCACAGTCAAATCTTTCATTGCATGGCTTGAAACACAAGCATTTTTGTGCATGACCTCTCCTTTGCTTCCCCTCTGCTTCAGACTCATACTGGAATGATTGATAGTCCTTTGTAAAATACTCCATAAAGAACTATTTTACTTCCCCATGAGCATGAAAGCTTGGGTCCCCATACACATAACAAGTACAAAACCTAGCATCTCACAGCAGAATGAAAAGCCTCTTCTGCTTTCTGCCTTTCTGAAGTGCAAAGGTTTCCCCTCTGGAACTAGAAATGTTTATTCCCTGCAATGGAGCTCACTGTTGTCAAAACTAACCAAACACATATTTATCTAAGTACAGATAGATGGCTTTTTTTTTTTTTTTTTTTTTTTCCCCCTCTGGAGGGCTATGTAGGTTTTGCTTATCTTTTTATCTTTTTTTATTTTTTTTTTAACAGATTTTATGAATTTGTCAAAGCAATCCGTGATTCTCAAGTGGCATATTGCCCTAATTATCTTTTGTGGTTTGTTTGAATATTTTCACTACCTTCTGTTTGTTCTGCTGCTTTTCAGTCACTATCAGCATCAACACTGGGTAGTTTTTGCCTCGGAAAACCTGTTGCAATACAATTGTAAGCATGATAACAAAGTAGGTAAAACCAAAGAAACGTACTTTGTTCACAGGCCTCACCTTCCTCTTTCTAGACACATTTTCTGTATGTCACTTGAAATGTTTAGATGTTAAAAATTATAGTTCAAGCAATTCTTGACTTTGCTTAGAGGACCCAGTAATAAAAGGAAGTGGTTGGAGAAATACAAGAGATGATAGAATTACTGAATGGTTTGTCTTGGAAGAAACTTTAAAGATCATTAGTCCCACCCCTCTATAGTAGGCAGGAACACCTCACACTAGACCAGGCTGCTCAAAGCCCCTTCCAATCCATCCTTGAACACTGCCAGGGATGGGAGATCCACATTCAGAAGTCATTGGATGACACCCAGAACAGGACTAATGTTTAAGAAATCACTGTTGTTAGTTTTTTTTCAGATTTCATATTTGAAAGGTGGCTCTGGGAAGGAATTACTGGCAGTGAGGTAAAATCAGGTTGAACTGTGAATTGCCAAGTCATAATGAGAATCCTAACAGTACAGGACTGCAAGTAACACCTGTAGTCTTTGCAAGAGAGTAGAGCACTGAGATGAAAAGCATAATGAAGAAAAAGGGTGAAGTCATACAACATAGCTTGTTATAGGAAAAGAAAAAAGTCTAATGATGAAGACTAATTAGCAAAGAAAACTGCTTGGGGGAAGACTGAAATTTTCTAGGTTGTTATTTGGGTTTGGGGTTTTTTTTTTCTTTCAATAGCAAATCAACCCCAAACACTCCTCTCCCCAGCTCAGTTTTTGTTGGGAAGGATGAACCAGGAAAACCTTACATATATGAATGCTTAGATTCTGAGAATATAGAAACCATAAGCAAGATTGAAATGAAAGCCATCTTTGAGATACTGAACCTCAGTTACTAAATAACTAGAAGACAATAGGATGGCCAGTTGAAAGTAATCCCCTGTTGATAGAACAATGTCTTCTGATGGAGAGCAGGTCCAAAGGTCAGAGAAGACCCTGCTAGGGTCCAAAGAGTAGTTTTTAAAGTATAACACACTATGGTAATGTAATGATTCTTATAGGCTGTATGTAAATGCTATAGAAATTTGTATCTTGTGTTAGATTGGTTAATGGAAATTAGAATATTCATCATAGAAGAATACTTATTGTATTGTAAATGGGAAATCGCTCTCTTGCTCTTGCTCTTTCTCTTACCTCTTACTGTTATCACCCCTGTCTTACCTCACTCTCTCACTTCTTTCTTACCCCCACTCTCTCTCCGTCCTGCTCAGGGCAGTGGCTGGCAGCCCTTAGCAGGACTCTGTGTACTCACACCCTCATAATGCACTGCAAGTGTAACACCAGCTTACACAGAGTGCCTGGGTTTGTCCCCGAGGACCGTCCACCCTGATGCAAAAGACTCCCACAGTTTTCTGTAAGAACATACAGTGGCAGGCTCAAGGAGTTCACCGGCTATATTAATACAGAAATCCTTTCCAATTTCCAAGCACTTCTGATTTTACCAGTGCAATTGTAGCCCCTCTACTGCATACATTTCCTGCTGTCATAAACATCTGTGTGTGTGACATATGAGATACAGCAAGGTGAAGAGACAGAGACCCTGAATGTCCTGGTGGGTGCATGGCTTTGCTGTAAATCTCAATTTTGGCACCATCATTTTTACTTGTCAGTCTCCAAATGCCAATGAGAGACTGAACTATTCACAAGACAACTTCTGATCTCCCAAATGAAAATGTTCATTACACTTTTTTGCATGCACTGTATGTCATCGAGCTGCAGAAACAGGCAGCACCTTCATACTCTTGAGAAATGGATGTAGCACATATTAAATCGCAAATGTATTATGAAGTACTTAAAAAATCTGATGACAAACTCGGGGGGAGGGCTTCTTTTGATGAGCATTTGTGTTGCTGGGTGATAATCAGGGCTTTACTGTTTATTTTTTCTTTGTGTTTTGATGAGTATAAAGGCATGCAGGTTAGCTACCCGGGCACTTATTTTCATTACAATTAACAATTACTTAATTTACAACCTATAATTTGGCTGAATTTAAATACAGCACATTTCAAACTCAAGGCTCTGGAAGACATGTAAAACATGCATGCTGTCTGACACTCCTTATGCAAGTTTAAATGATACCACAATGTCTTGGGAAGTTGAATCTGAAAAGTACATTGACTGGTACATTGATGTTGATCCAATTTTAAGGTGAGAGATGTTTCAGATAACATGGAATACTTAATTCCTCCCACTCATCCTCCTCCTCTTCACTTAGTTCTAGTGTTTTCTCAGAAAAAATTGGCTATGTGCCTTCAGAGTCTTGCCCCTCTGAAAACACTGCAAACTCTTGCTTTTCATTCCCCATGGATCTGTCAAGAGGCTGTAAGTATTGTGAGACACGAAGTGTTTGAATGTGTCACCCCAAGAGTCAGTCTTTAGTAGGCAGAGTGAAGGCAGAATGAAGGCTGAAGAACTAGAGGCAGCTAACAAGTTTGTTAGCAAGAATAAATCCTATATTTAGTGCTTTCTAGTGTAAAGAAACCCCAAATATTTAGGGGTTTGCATTCTGTGTTGGGTATCTGGAAAGATCATACAACAAGCTTGAGAATTATTCATTGTCTTTCTGTGGCAACTTATCTCTAGTTGCAATAATGTGACTCACTTTCAAAATTAAAACTGGAAAGTTGACAAGCGATCACCAAAGGATTGACTAAGGATTATTTTTTTTTCGTTGAGAATAATAAATATTTTTAGGCAAAATGCAATTTCAAAAATGAAAAAAAAAAAAAAAAAAGCAGGCTGGTTTTAAACCTACTGCCTTAATGTTTCTGTTTAAATGTATGCAGGTAGACATTTAGCTTACTAATTGCCCAACAAGCAATTGTGCAACAGTTGTAGAGATGAGCTGCCTTCAGTCATCTGATACGGGCTTTGGTGCTGATCTGCGTGTGAGTGTATCTGCCTCTGGAGGCAATTTACGCTGATATACATCGGTTGAGACCTGCACAACCAAAACGAATTTGGTTTGTTTCCTGCCCCGGCCAGCCCCAATTTCACAAAATCGCGCTCCAGCGGCGGACAGCGATCTCCATCGGCACCGCATCCCCGGGCTCCCCGCGGGCAGCGTGCGGGCTCCGGGCAGCCTCGGCCGGGAGCCGGGAGCCGTCCCTGCGCCGAGGGGAGACCCCCTTGCGCTTCATGCTTGGCTGGCGCTTTGCTGGCCGCTGAATGCTCCCCCCGGAGCCTTTGTGCGAGGTGCGAGCGGCGGCCGCGCCATGCCTGGACAGAGCATGACCAGTCTGGCTGCAGCCACTCAGGGCCGCGCTGCCGCTTACATCACCGTCAGCCCATGGCTTGGCGAGACGCAGCCTAACAGGCTCCTCGTTGTTTTTCCCCTTTTCATGGACAAGGAGAAAGCCTGGGAAAAGAGCAGGGATTCCCAGACCTTCCTTGAGAACAGCCGAATATTGTCTGCATGGTAATGAAGGGAACAAAACCGCAAACGCGCGGAGCTGCCTCCCCCGGCCAGCCGGCACACACAAAAGCAGGGTGTGTAATCGGAAGGACGGGGGGAAGGCAGCGCAGTGTGCGGAGGAAATAACCTGCAGTAACCCCAGCGCAGAGCCCGCTGCGGCTCCTGGGAAGAGCGAGCACTTCCCTTTATCCTGTTTTTCATGGCAATGTCCTCACAATCGATTTGGAGAGTCAATGTGGTTAGCACAGCAGCCAGATCTCTTTAAAAAAAAATATTGTAACACATGGCGTGCATTTATGATTCCAGTTTTCTATTACACCCACAAAGTCACGATGGGTACGTTCGCACAGCTTGTCCTTGTTTTTGCAAGCTCCTGGTGTTTTCTTAGGAGAAAGTGATTCCTTCTTTGCTCTGTTTTGAAATTCAAAATAAGCTTAATTTTTCTGTTTGCAATGTGGTTTTCATTGTTACTTCTTTCAAAGGTGGAAAAATGGATTCACATTGTATATACTTTGGACACCATAAGCACCTGAACCATTTCCATCTGTTGGGGACAGCTCCAGCTTCTGTGCAAATTCTGTTTCTCACAAAAGCCCATCTCTTGGCAGCCAGAAAAAACACGGTTGTCATGGGAAACTGTGATCATGGAGAGAACAACAAGTCTTGTGAGCTCTTAGGGGACTCTGTACCATGAAGGCAGGCAGCAAGCTCGCCCTTCTCTGGAAACCAGAGCAGAGCTTGGCCATGGAGTGATGAGCTCTTGGAGGACTTCTGCTGTTGGACTGTTCCACCACACCTCTGCATGAGCTGTCTTCTAGGACTCTCCAGGCAGGCATTCTCCTTCATGCCTCTCTTTGTTCCCTAGTTCTGTTTCTGCTGCCTGTGATACTCCTTCTAAAATGTCCACAAGGAGGATGTCATCCAGATGGCTAAAGCATTTACCCTTTTACCCTAGAGCATCTGTTGGAGATGCTAAGTGAAAACTGTGATGCAGAGTTGGATGCTTATCATAATCAATCCCTAGGATTTGTTACATATATGTTCAGTGTATATGGGACATCCATCAACTCAAAAATTTCAGGGCTGCTTAACAGTCTTCCTCTGATATCTCTGCTCCATTTTTTAGCTTTTATATTTTTGATCAGGGTTGACCAGAACAGTGGGACCGAGATGTATGACTTACCTGTAAATTGGCATTCATGCCTCTCCATCTCTGTTAGCATTTATTTTCCTTGTGGGCACTGCATACCATTACCTTATAACTCTCCCGTGATTGACCAACACACCCAGGTTTACTCCTGCTTTATTACATGTTGCATAGTATGAAACATAGAAAAAAAAAAGCTCTATTGAAAAATACAGTATTTGTACTTTGTTGTACTATTAAATGCTGCTCATAAAGCCTTCCTGATCTCTGCAGTGAGAAATTCATCCACCAGTGCATGAGATCTGATTGTAGCCTTGCACCATGACAAATGTTACCACTGGTTACAGAATTATCCACTAATTAAAAAGAAGTTGCTATAATTAAAAGAGTCTTCATTCAGATGCTCTTGTACAAAGAAAGGCCTCAGTTCATGTTCTGAGCTGTGATAGTGGACTCTGACAGGCAGAAAATGGGAAGAATTGTCTCAGCTTCATACGCTACTCTGAGCTTTATGGTAATTAATTATGTAAATAGTTGTGTGTTGTTCATTTCTGTCGACAAAACCCACATGCACATGAAGATGAATCACTGCTTCCCATAAGGAGCTAACAAGTGCAGTAAGTTTGCAAATAATCTTGCAGGAGATTTCTCGACAGTGCAGCTATGGTTGCAGTTGATTGTCCAAACTGACACTATCCAGGAACTGAGTCCATTCTGTAGTGGCATTAGATCAGTAGACCAACATTATTATGACCAGCCCATTATGACCAACATTTTTTTTTAATCCTAAAACCTAATTTGATTGACTAGAGGCAAATAAAACTAATGCCTAAACACACTAGTCTTGCTCAAACCAGGTCTACCTCTCTCAGATTCCAACATATTCTTAGAAAACTATTGACAGGGACATATTTTTCCTTACTTGGCTGAAATATTAGATTAACTACAAAAGCAAAGCTCAGTTTCAGCAGCTTTTCCCAAAGATTAAGGAAGCAGTTCAAGCAACTAAAATAGGCTGTATCAAAGCTTTTTTTTCATGCTGAGCCTGAAATCATTGCTACATGTTGGACATTACTTCAGCTTTCAGATCTATGTATAACTCTTTAGTGCCCTCCCCTGTCCCAGTGTGGAAATGCCTGTGTTTGGTAGGGAAACTTTAAATATGGTTAAGAAAATTATATTTTGATTTTATTACTAAATTGAAATGTTACTGTTGGCTGTTTTATCTCTCAAATCAATCTGTTTGTCTTAGAAGGGGGCATTCATTTACTTAGAGAACAAGAAATCAAAACCACCAAAGGACTGTGCATGTGCCATGCTTTTATTTGACATATTGTTTTGCAGGGCTCATAATGGTATTGACTTCTCAGTGAAGTATGCCAGAGAGGCAAGTGGGGGGAAAAAAAGTTAACAATAAAATTTATCACTCTCTAGGTCAACAAGATATTCTTCCATGTGGGTCATTTAGCATTGAACATGGTGTGCATTTCTCCTGGGTGAAAGGGAGGACAGGGGTGCTATGTGTCTATCTAAATCACACATTGCTCAAAGAAAAAATGAATGTAAAGATGGTGGAGCCAGTGTACAGGGGAATGGAGTCAAATATCTACTGTGTGTGCAGATGCAGGAAACTCACCTCATCCATACTTTTACATGGCTTAACTGGTCCCATGGAGAGCCAGGGCAGCATCTCCTCAGCCTCCCTGCTCTGGGACCACATCCCTGCAGCCTCAGGGGGTGCTACTCTATGCCAGTTCCATGCAAGGATAAGAAGGTTTGATGTGCAGTCAAGAGACTCAGATTTCCTTGGACTTTTGGGAGATGTTATCTGAAATAACTGTGATCCTTGCTTGGAGAAGGTTAGTTGCTTCACACCCTTGGACCAGTACTTCTGTAGTTTTTCCTTACATAATACCCTTCTTTTCCTTCCTAGTAAACAACAATTTTCCCTAATGTAGCTCTCTCCTCTGCCTGTCACATTTTCCCTGCAGGAATTGTAATTCACTGATAAAAAAGTTGCCACACTCCTGTCTGTCCTTTCTCCTTGATAATATGTAGCTTTTGTAGCTTAGATGAGCAGGTAACCAACACTGATATGAGAAGCCTGAAGGTGGTTTTGTGGATTTGTGAGGGGGGGTTGTTTGTTTGTTTGGTGGGTGTTGTGTTGTTGTTGTTTGTTTTATCTTACTTTGTTATAATTTTCTGGGTCAATTCTGTGATTGTAATTTTTTGGGGTAGAGAGAAATTCAAGCCCTGCTTTCCACCAGTTTCCTTCTGCCATGCAATATGTGCTAAAATAAGAGTCTGTCCATCTGTCTTCCTATAGTACACAGGTACTTTTTGCATGACTAAAATTGGATCTAGTGTCCCACAAGACACTTATATGGGTTAGTCTGTCTTAATGTGCTTTAAACCAAGTAAATGGAAGAAAGAGACAGCAACTGGAATATATAGGTCAAAGATTTCTTCATCCTTCAGATAATCCAGTTATTTTAAAAAGTAGCAGAAAGTAATCCTAAAAGCTGAGCTTATCCAAATCAATTATAAACATTCTTTGAAATCTCTCATGGGTTTTATTTTAAATTTCAAAGCAGTTTTGTAAATATTTTTTAAATATTGTGTGTCTCAGTTGAAATCCAACAAAAAGCTTGTTGGTTTGTTGTGTAGAGTTCACTTTAGAATTAAGGCTTCAAGACCTTCACATCACTGCAGACACAGTCACAGATATCTAGATAGATGTCTACCCATAGCTGTTCAAAACTAAGAGGAGCAGTGGATTCTCTTCTCAGATATGGCTGGTTAGGAAAAGGGGGGATGTTGTTACAAAACAAAAACAGTATTCCAGAAGTGCAGCATGAAAGACAAGTGAGACCATGTTTCAAGGTCCTTTATCCATATTATTGTTTGGATGTTGTATATTTCACAGCATTCATCCACTGACAGGATTCCAAAGGCAGCACTGCTGTGATCTCTCCCTCCTTCTGCACCCAGCTTATCCTGTTCTGCTGTCTGTCTAGTGACTCCTGAGTCAATTCCTTTTCTGTCACTGCACCTCTTTGAAGCTGAAGCACTAAAATGTATGAGAACTATTATGCTGCTGTTTCTTTATCTCCAAACACCAGGGTAATTTATCTTTATCTGCCTTTTGCTGAAATAGATGTTGGGGCACAGGGCTGGATATGGCTGCTGTTGGCAGCAATGAGAAATTCTGTAGCTGTTGCTAAGTGTTCAAAACCTGGATGTTGTTATAGTTGGCTAGAATGTCATTAAGTGCTTCTAGGTTTAACAAAAGGTTTTTTGTGAGGGGTAAAGGTAGGAAAAGAATATGCTTCTGTAGAAAACTGAAATGAAAATAGTTTCTATCTAAAAAAGACAGAGAACAGATGGGTTTTGCAATATGATGATGTTCAAATCTGTGGGATGCAGAATGTCAGAAATAACCAAGAGAAAATCTACAAAACACAATTATAAACAGGCATGGGTGAAAACAGAGAGAGAATTCTAAGTGTTGTTCAAAAGGGCCAACCTTTATCTGTTCGATGAGAAACTTGCCCGTGTTGTTTATTTTCTCTTGCACTGAAGAAAGGTGGCTTTGAACATTTTTTGTAATAAGCTAATTTATATCCAAGATACGCTGGCCTCTGGCAGTTTTTCCTGCATTTGAAATAATTCACAAGGCCCCAGACTCTTGGGTCTTTTCTCAGGCCAGAAAGAGGTAACATCATCTTTTCTTTGAAGGAGAAATAGGATATAATTCTATATTTATCCAGAAATAATATGAATTGTGTTGTATTAGCATTCCTTACTGAACTGGAGTAAGTTTCTGTACTGTTGGATAAGTGCATGGCAAGCAGCAAATCAGTCCATTGCCTGTGCTTCACCAAAGTCTTAGCACACAGAAATCAGAGTCACAGCCATTACACTTTCCAACTCCATCTAAAAAGCAGGAAAGATTTACCAGAATCTCAGCAGATGACTATGATGTATTGGAAGGCAGTGTAGAAAACATTGTAGATTTCAAAGTATGCAAATATCTTGCTGTTAGGATTTGCAAATTAGATTCCTCAATCCTACTGGGAACATGTATATTTCCAACTGTAGGGTACTTAGACAGGCTATCCTGCTTCTACAATCTCTTTGAATTTTTAGCAGGAACAAGTTTTCAAATCGTAGTTGATTTATATTGGCAAAATGCAGCTTTACTTTTTTTTTTCTGTCAAGAAGTGCTTTTGACTTGTTGGGCTGCAGCCTGAAGCTAGGAAATTTCACACAGGAGCTTGAACAAAACTAATACACTGATGCTCAGCAGTGGTTGTGAAAGGGTTAGGCTCTCTCAGTTGCTAGATTTTTCTGCTTTGCTCAAAATTTTGCTTTTCTAGAAGAGCAACATAATTATTGAGCCACATGCTTGGGAACTTACTTTTACCCAAACTTACTTTCACAAGGCAGAAGCCCCTAAAGGTCTTTTAACTTTGTTTCAGCCTTCCTTTTCCAGGAGAGAAATATCTTCAACTTTTTCAGGTAACACTGTTGCTTGTCCCTAGTTAATGGCTAATGTTATATTCAACAACAGGAATGCAAACATGCTAGATTAAATATAATTGCATTCTTGTTTTAGGACTAATAATTCTTCTAGCTTCTGAACTCTGAAAATTTTCTGTATTTTATGTTGCATTCCTGAGGCAAAAACACCTTCACAGATAGAAGCAATTCTTTCTCTTCAAAGCTGCAAAAGTTAATGAAGGGCAAACATTTCTTGTGAAGAGATCTCTATTTTACATGCATAAATCAGGTTATCTAGAAAAAATAATTAAATATATTTGAAATTTATATTAATTAAGTATATTTAGCATGTATTTCAAGTGTTGTGCCACCAAAGGGCATCAGAAGAGCAAGGAGCTGGGCCAGGCTGCCAGGAGAGATGGTGATTGGCATATTCACTGGATGCAGCAAGGTTAAAATGAATCCATTTTAGTGCAGTACAATACAGAGCTCTTGACAAATCCCAAAAATAATAAATTGCAAGCTATCTTTTGGACACAAAATTAGCTATAATCTTTCTTTGCGTTTTAAGATTATTTGCACTCTAAGAGCCATTTGAAGATATCTAGTTGTTTGCTTAAATATTCACTTTTTTTTTTTTCTCCTTTTGACTCAGGCCATATGGTGCTTTGGGTATTTTTTCTAGCTTTTTCTCCAACAGATTTCAAAACTCTTACCAACAAATCACTTTTCTGATTTCTTCTTTGGATTGTTCATTCTGTTTCCTGTAGATTACATTTCCCACCACCAAGTTTTGTCTTTGAGAGCAGTAGTTTCTTTCCTCCAAACAAAATTTCCTTGATGTATTTTCATTTCTTTTGGGTCGTTTTGGCCAGAATTTCTGGGCTTGCTGATTTTTCCTCTGAGCTATATTTAGCAGCACACTTATATGTCTTCTCATCCTCATTCTCTTTTGCTCTGAATTTGGCCATAAAATTTCATTTTCTTCCTTTAAAGATTTTTTTGTTTTGATTCCTTAATCCATTCTTCCATCAGCCAATCCAGGATTTCTTGAGATCTTTGAAGCATTTGTTCTGTTGCACATCTTTTGCTAAAGCTCACCAGCTTTGACCTGGTGATCAACTCACTTCAGGTGCCTGTGTCTTATCTCTTTGTGCTGTATCAACTCCTGTCTCTTCTTCTTCTTTTCAGTTTCTTTCAAAGACCTTTTCTCAAAAGCCCATGAAGTCTTGCATCTGAGCAGATTATGGTTCTGGTTTGTAGTATCCTTCTCCATGATCTGCTTCTTTCTCAGATGTTTTTCATAGAAACATTTCTGGTAATCATCTTAGAGCTTTGATCCTTCCTTCCTTCCTTCCTTCCTTCCTTTCCTTCCTTCCTTCCTTCGTCCTGTCCTTCCCTTCCTTCCTTCCTTCCTTCCTTCCTTCCTTCCTTCCTTCCTCTTTCCTTCCTTCCTTACTTCCTTCCTTCCTCCTCCTTCCTTCCTTCTTCCTTACTTCCTTCCTTCCTTCCTTCTTCCTCTTCCCTTCCTTCTTCCTTCCTTCCTTCCTTCCTTTCCTGTTCCTTCCGTCCCTTCCTTCCTTCCTTCCCTTCCTTCCTTCCTTCCTTCCTTCCTTCCTTCCTTCCTTCCTTCCTTCCTTCTCTTCCTCCTTCCTTCCTTCCTTCCTTCCTTCCTTCCTTCTTCCTTCCTTCCTTCCTTCCTTCCTTCCTTCCTTCCTTCCTTTCCTTCCGTTCCTTCCTTCCTTCCTTCCTTTCCTTCCTTCCTTCCTTCCTTCCTTCCTTCCTTCCTTCCTTCTTCCTTCCTTCCTTCCTTCCTTCCTTCCTTCCTTCCTTCCTTCCTTCCTTCCTTCTTCCTTCCTTCCTTCCTTCCTCCTTCCTTCCTTCCTTCTTCCTTCCTTCCTTCCTCCTTCCTTCCTCCTTCCTTCCTTCCTTCCTTCCCTCTTCCTTCCTTCCTTCCTTCCTTCCTTCCTTCCTTCCTTCCTTCCTTCCTTCCTTCCTTCCTTCCTTCCTTCCTTCCTTCCTTCCTTCCTTCTTCCTCCTCCTTCCTTCCTTCCTTCCTTCCTTCCTTCCTTCCTTCCTTCCTTCCTTCCTTCCTTCCTTCCTTCCTTCCCTTCCTTCCTCCTTCCTTCCTTCCTTCCTTCCTTCCTTCCTTCCTTCCTTCCTTCCTTCCTTCCTTCCTTCCTTCCTTCCCTTCCTTCCTTCCTTCCTTCCTTCCTTCCTCTTCCTTCCTTCCTTCCTTCCTCTTCCTTCCTTCCTTCCTTCCTTCCTTCCTTCCTTCCTTTCCTTCTTCCTTCCTTCCTTCTTCCTTCCTCCTTCCTTCCTTCCTTCCTTCTCCTCTCCTTCCTCCTTCCTTCCTCCTTCCTTCCTCCTTCCTCCTTCCTTCCTCCTCCTTCCTTCCTTCCTTCCTTCCTTCCTTCCTTCCTTCCTTCCTTCCTTCCTTCCTTCCTTCCTTCCTTCCTTCCTTCCTTCCTTCCTTCCTTCCTTCCTTCTTCCTTCCTTCCTTCCTTCCTTCCTGTCCTTCTTCCTTCCTTCCTTCCTTCCTTACTCCTCTTCCTTCCTCCTTCCTTCCTTCCTTCCTTCCTTCCTTCCTTCCTTCCTTCCTTCCTTCCTTCCTTCCTTCCTTCCTTCCTTCCTTCTCCTTCCTTCCTTCCTATCCTCCTTCCTTCCTTCCTTTCCTTCCTTCCTTCCTTCCTTCCTTCCTTCCTTCCTTCGTCCATTCATTCCTTCTTCCTCCTTCCTTCCTTCCTTCCTTCCATTCCTTCCTTCCTTCTTCCTTCCTTCCCTTCCTTCCTTCCTATCCTTCCTTCCTTCCTTCCTCTGTCCCCTTTCCCTTCCTTCCTCCTGACCTCCTTCCTTCCTTCCTTCCTTCCTTCCTTCCCTTCCTTCCTATCCTTCCCTTCCTTCCTTCCTTTCCTTCCTTCCTTCCTTCCTATCCGTCCTTCCTTCCTTCCTATCCTTCCTTCCTTCCTTCCTTCACTGCCTTCCTTCCTTGACCTATCTTCCTTCCTTCCTTTCCTATCCTCTTCCTTCCTTCCTTCCTCCCTCACCATGGAGCTCAGCTCTGTCCCACAGAGGCTGATTGGCCTCTTTGCTTTGGAGTCATGCTAGGGAGCAAAGATCTGGGGCATCAAAGACCTGGGGCATCATGTTCTTCAAGGCTGTTACCATTACAAGAGATTTCTGGGATTTACACCAGCAGAAATGCTTTTTAATCTCAGCATGTGCATTAAGCAGTATAATGAATATTGATCCACCCTGAAGATGAAGGTTGCTGTGACTATGTCTTTAATCAAAAATCAAGAGCCATAGTCTTCTCAGAGAAGGTCTCTTAAACCCTCACTGAAAGAAGCTGTGTTTTTGTTAGTTCTATAAATGACTTTTAGCTCATTTTAACAAGAAACATTTTCTTTTCAATATTATTTTATTATAGGGATTTTAGTCAATTTTTAATCTCTGAAAATCAAAGTATTATATACATTTTCTTCAATTTATTAATGATTTCCTTTCTTTCTCAACATAAGCTCTGTTTGGTGGCTGAGGAGTCTCCATTGGATATGTTCTTAAACTTGTCTTCACCATTAAATAAATACTGCATACTGTCTTGGATGCTTTGGTGTGAATTTTCTTAGGTAACACTCAATTGTTTAAAATTCACTTCAGAAATCTTGGTTATTTCAGTATTCTGGTACAGTTTCTTTTCACATGCAGGGTTTTAAATGTGAAAAAAACTCAAACTGTGAGTGAACAATAATGCTGGCTCCTCCCTCCATTTTGTGTATATCTGTCCCTCTCCTGCAACAGTTCATAAAGAGAAGAGTTCTTGTCCTCACAAGTAACAGATAATTCAGTCTTGGGACTGTGCATTAGGCAGCTGCTAAACTTAACATCAGATCAGAGAGCACATGGAGAATGATGCAAATGAAAGCAGATTGCCTTCTCAAACTATTTATCTCTGAGTTCATAAAGTTGTGTGTGGAAATGCCATGTATGGAGATGAATTACAGAGGCACCGGTTGTTAAAATCATGTTGGTGGAAACAAGGGGAAGAAAATACAGTGTTACTAATCAAAATGCTGTCAGTGTGTTGAAAATTGGAGCATCTTTATCCTGAAAGAGCCACATTCCTCGTGGATAAACAATTTCAATGAAAAGAAAATATTTATATCAATGCCATTCATATTGCTCCTTAAGACCTCATACATCTCCCTAATGTGTCAAAAATTACATTCATCTCAGTTTTAGAGGTGAGGAACAGAGGAGGACAAATGAACACAGCAAATCTCTGCTGAGCAAACAGAGCTCCTGTCTTTCCTGACAGGTTAGCACCAATGTGCTAAACATGTGTATTTGTAACACAGTTTTGACATGTATTTGCATAACTGCACCCTGAGTTACTTGCCATACAAATGTTTACATCATCAGTGATGCCACTTGTTCTGAACTGAGTTAGCCTCCTTTCTTCATGTTGTGACAGGTGGTGGGGATATTGATATACATATTTTCTCTGCACAATATTTTCATCTGAAGCATTGAAGGATCAGCATTTTGCTGAAGATACACCTTTTTAAAAAAAGTGGTGTGAGCATTAGTTCCCTGGTCCCTTATATCGTTGAGAGGAGACAGCTTCAGAAGGGATGCTGAACTCACATACAGTGCCTTGGCCATTTGTGAGAGAGCACGAAAGCTCCTCTGCATCTTTCTTTAGCCATGACATATACTTCACTGATGTTAATATTTTGGCCAGAGTTTGTGTGCCATATCCTTTCAGTAAACTAAAACACCACATGAAACAGGCAAGAATATGTTATTTGAAGGTGATATTAATGGTAGGAATAATATAATTTACATAATAGTAGCATTTATTATGTAAAAGTACCCCTGTGTTGCCTATTTAGTCTCTTAGACTATAAAAGACTATAAGTGGTCTTGTGCTGATGACTAAAATGCACTACTAAAAATTCTCAAATCACTGTCTTTTTTAACTTTTCTGTGGGCATGGCACCATATTATTGAGATAATATGGTCTGTCATACACCAATGTCTGTAGGTACTTGAATATCAAAATATCTGTACAGATAAAGCCGAAGTAAGGGCCAAAGAAAAATATTTTGTGATATTTCATTCCTTGTACCAGCGTGGCTACATAAATAGGGAGGTCAGGCTTCCTTCTCACCTGCTTGTGAGTTGCAGCCACTCAGACACATTTATGACAAACAGCATTAGTAATATATAGCTATGAGAGCTAGAGAAATGGTTTATTGTTTCCCACTGTCACTGTTTGCTTCTCCTGCAGTTTAGCTATAACCTTTGGCTGCTGATGCTATGTGTTTGTTTTACAGGATCTGAAATAGAGTTGTTGGGCTCGTATTTTGGGTCAGATATAGCTGGCCATAAAACTTCACTGTGAAACCAGGTCACAGTTAGAATGCATCTGTCATGATGCAGTCAGATACAGTCAGTGGGGCTGAAGCAGTTAAGAGAATTCGACACTGAAATACCTTTTTTTCCCATTTATTTTCCTGAGGAAATAAATTAAGTATATGAAACAATGGCTATCTGTTATGAGAAATGTTGGAGGTGAAAGATTTCCCACACTTGGTCACATTCAGACCAAGGCAGAAGTTCAGGGTGGATTGCTTGTGTCACATGTAGTAAACAGCAGATGGCTGCAAGCATAAGGGAAAAGAACATGTATTTGGCAACCTTATATTAAAACTAAATAAAGCAGTTCTTCAGCTGGCATAGAAAGGTGTCTGTCTATTGATTTTGACAGAGATTTACTGGTGTACATGTGGCTTGTCCTGAGAAAATGTTTCTCTAAATATCAATGGATAGTAGGAGATTTTACACACAGAGATGGAGCTGATCAATACAATAAATATTTAACCTTCCTCAGAATATTTGCAGCCTGGATATTGGTTCAACTTAGGCCAGAGAAGAAACTAACTGACGTTCAGATCCCAGTGTCTGAGGGGTTTGAATCTGCTGCTATAGAGGCAGGCACTTGAAAACTGTCCTATGTTAGTGCATCTACTGAGAGAGAAGCCACCTACCAGAGCAATAAGAAACTTTTGCACCTTAAGGGTACATAAGCATGAACTGTGAATGCAAACACTCTCATTGCTGATGCTTACGCTTGCTTTGACTATCTCAAGCGTCCAAAAAAAGATGAAAATTTTGGAAGACAAGGCTGAAAGGTAGGGTTCATCAAGCAGGAATTCCTTTTTCCTAGTCCAAGCAGCTCAGCCCATGTGGGTTTTGCTATCATGCCCACCTTTTTCCTTTAAAGCTGCCTGTGGAAGCAGGAGGCATTCTGGATGGACTCCAGTAGGGAGCACTAGGAGGCTATTGCACATGCAGCTACTGGGGAATTGCACTGAGATCAAACGGCTTGAGGATTAATTTGTTTCAGCTGTTTTGTCTTTTAAAGGTGACTGCATTAATCTAGAAAACAACCGTACCTTTTATGAGTGATCAAAGCTGTCATGTAAGAAATTGCAGGGAATTTAACATATTCCAGTTATCACCATGCTGGGTCACACCACTTTCCTGAGAGAGGCACTTAAAATAAAATTTCAGTTTGAGAACACCCTATGATTGCACACAATCATTCATAACGTGATTGGGGTCAGAGATTTTATCTCAAAGTGTCCTGCTAGTAACTGGGTTTCATGTGTTATTGGTTGTGAGGAAGACTCTAATTACGTTTCTGCGCTGCGTGGGGACTGCTTAACACAAAGAAATCTCGTCTCCTTTTGTGTTGTGCTCAGCCCAGCAGTTACTTTTGTTCTAAATTGGGCCTGGCAGCCTCTAGGGTGGATGATTGACATGTCAATGTGCTAACAGAAGCCAGAACCAATTCTCTTGTCTGACACCTCCTTTCCTCCTCCGAATATTAATGATGAGTGACCCAGCTGAATGAATGAAAAGTGCACACATCCCTTGTGGCTCAGTGCAGATGCTCAGAGATGACAGCAGGATTTGCCCAGGAGAGGACACAAGCCCATAAAGCCATCTGGTATTATGTAGTGAGCTTAATGTGTTCATTGACTTGGCCAAATGTTTGGTAAATCAAAAGTTGACAGGAAAGGATTCATAATATTGATGCTTAAAATGCAGTCAAATCATCACAGACAAAAATACGATACGAGTCCTAGATGAATTCCTAGAAAAATAGAAAAAAGTACAGCTCAGATTTTGGGATGGGAAAATGGGCAAGGAAAATATAAAAATATTTTAGCTAAATATGAGTCACAAAGCAGTGATTTGCTCTAAAAGTGTCTTCAGTTACCTTGTGATTGATTTCAGATAACACAGGTTATTGATGATCACCACAGGCTTTTATAGTACATTTTCCCAAAATGTCAAAATGAGCCAGTGTTGGAAGCCATTTTGCAGTCACTTGATATTTATGAGTTTATTATTCTGATTTGGTTTAATCAAATAATCTGCTCTTTCTTTGTCTGGATTATGTAATATTTATTGTTATATTACAGACTGAGACTATTAAATGTGTAGTCAGACTGTTAAGACTAGGTGGTAAAACAAATAACCAAGGAGCTGATTTTTTTATTTAATCATGTAAATTTTATTTATTTTTTCAATGAAATAGATTCCCTTTTATAGTCTATGATTTAAGATTTTCCACATAAATGTTTCTTTTATCTCTAGCATCTCAGCCAGCAATTCTGCCTCAATAGGCAACCAGAAAAAATCCACATTAACATGCAATAGACTTTTTCTCTTTGTGAGGTTTAGATCTGGTTCAAAGACAAAAAAAATATCTTTTCACTTGATTTGGCATATCATATTTTTTATCTCCACTGCAGTAAAATGCAACCAATTTTCACCTTCAGCTCCTTCCTCATCTTCTGAAGATACTGCGGTTGAATACCCTTTGTATTTTCACAATATCCCAAAGATTGGCAATTCTCGTGCATCCATACAGGAAACTCTTATATCTGTGCATTGAGCAACTTTTGCAGCCATTATTGCAAACCTCTTCCCTAATCACTTTCTCTGTTTTCTTTTATACTGTGTGACAGCCCAGTCAGATTCACCTGGTTGCTGTGAAACCATTTTGTTTTGCTCTTCAAATCCTTTTGTGTGACCCCACTTGATTACCTAATTATGTTATTTCCCATCTTCCACATTTTTCCTATTACCCCAAAGGCCTTTTGCAGTTTCCTTTTATTTCTCAGCTGTTGATGTTGCTCCCATTTTTCACTTTGCCAGCCATATATCTCACCTCACTTTGCTGTCTAAAACTTTCATGTCTAATTTAAACCACACATTTCAGTGGAGAAATATACTGAAGAAATAAACTCCTAAAGTTAGTGGACAGAAAGGATACCTTCAGAGCACATTTATTTTGTATCAGCCTAACACCTAAGTTAATTACACCTATTTTGATGAATTGTCCTCTGGGTATTCTTTCCACACACTGGAAATCTGGACAACCAGTTTGGTTCACACCTTATGAAGTAGGGGAAAATGAACCCTGTTTTAATCAGTTTGCCCAGAGTTTTCTCAAGTACCTTATTCCCTTTTGCCTCAGTACCTTAACCCCCTCCTGGGAATCCATTTGATACCATTTTCTCCAACTAAGTGTCCTATTAAAATTTAAACCTTCAAGGAAATATGTAAACTGTTATTGCAAATATCCGCTTAGGAAAAAAAAAATTAAAATAATTTTGTGTTGACTCCACAATGCTTCATACTGAACTTTTGTTTGTAGGGCTTTGGGGTGTTGCCACATTTCTGTGAGATAGTGCCTTTCTGCTCTTGTTGTACAAAGGCTTTATTAGCAGAAGGGTGTTCAAGCTTACAAATTAAACCAGCAATTTGCAACAGAAGCCTGAGTAACACCTTTTGCAACAGTCCCCCAGAGACTGGGTACACCTGATGGCCAGCACTGTAACATGCAGACTGATGATTCTGGCCTGAGGTGGCTATGAGTTATTTAAATACAGCATGGGAAATATTTTTTTTGTATCTATTTGAACAGAACCCTTTCACTACATTTCAGCAGTATAAACAATAATTAAAAAAAACAAACCTGCCTGTAACATTTGATTTGATATTATTTTAGAAAAAAAATCTGACAAAATATTTTATGTTAAAAAGTCTTTCATCTTAAAAATAGCCAATTAGTTAATTTGTAAACAATTACAAAGAGAATCACTCTGGGCATAGACCTTTGAATGACAACATTCAGCTGTAAGTACTTCTATTATTTTTTTCTTTTTGCTGAGTAAATTAATAACTAAATAATTGTGCCACAGAAACAGTAGGTCCAAGATAAAGAAAGTAGAGCTGTACTTCACAGATTTATGACAACTCAATGATCAGTGTCACTGAAAAGCAAGAATGAACTTTTCATCTGTTGTTGCAGTCTTATGCGTTGTGTCCTCCAATCTGAAGCAAGACAAGATGATGGTATCTTTAAGTGACAAAATAATAAAGAAATTATTTTGTTAATATAGCTTCTTCTACTAGAATTAAAACATATATAATGATTATCTTATTCCAGAGGGCATTAACTTGCTTCAGTAAAAAGGTTTGGTTTCTGCTTTGAAACTCACAGGAAGGGCTTCATTTCATAGAATCACAGAATGGTTTGGGTTGAAATGGACATTTGAGATCATCTGGTTCTAACTCCCACTGCCATGGGGTAGAATGTACTTTTCACCTACTAGATTGCTCAGAGCCCCATCCAAGCTGACTCTAAACCCTCCCAGGGATGGGGCATCCACAACTTCTCTGGGCAGCCTGTTCCAGTGCCTCACCACCTTCACAGCAGAGGATTTCTTTCTAGTGTCTAATCTAAATCTAATCTCTTCCTGTTTGAGGCCATTGCCGCTTGTCCCATCACTGCATGTCCTTGGGAAAAGTCCCTCTCCAGCTCTCCTGCAGATCCCTTAGTTATTGCAAGGCTGCTCTAAGGTCTCCCTGGGCAGTGAGCAGGTTCTCTGTAGGCTCTGCCTCCACAATGTTCAGCCAAAGTAGTTCTGGTGCTGGAAACTGAATAGAGACAACTGAGTTTTCTCACACTCATGTGGACAAATTATGCCTGTGAAAGAGCAAAGTGGGTGTGTGTACATATCAATTCTTCTGGGTAAGCCACTCTCAAAAATTAAATGCAAACAAAAAATCTGGCAGGAGAACAAAGTGCAGTATGGGAAAGGTTTTCTCACAACAGAAAGCTCAGATCCCTCCAACAGAGAGTTAGTATCAGATTAGTGCCAAATTATTGAAGATTCAGCTGCATTTGTTCCCCTATTGAATGCTAAGAGAATTTGTCCTATGAGGGTTAGATTTAGGGAGGGGTGGGCGTGGGGCTGGCTGAGTTTCCAGCTGCCAGGGCCCAAGCAGAGAACCTGTGCAGCTGGGGAAGGTCTCAGCTGAATGGTAGGGGGCCTGCTGATTGTTGATGCATTTACACCGTGGGACACATCTCTGTTCCTCTGGGATGTTTAGAAAATGATTTTAGGTTGTTCACTGTCCACTGCCAGGGGAGACAAAAAATACTTGTTGCACTAGAGAGAGAGGGATGCCCCCCAAAATAGAATTAAGACAGTTTCACATGGTCTGAACCACCAGAGAAGGGGTTCCTCTTCTATTAAATGAGATCTTAATTATAAACTGTGAAGTTTGGTCTAGTAAATTTTCCCCTGAAACATTTGACTGTGAGAGCAGGAGGAGCAGTGCAGGAATACAGCTTGGGAGCAGACAGGAATGTAGCTTTGGCCATGGCTCCACATGTCTACTCACAATGAACTTTGAGACCTGTGCGGGGCCTTCCCATGCCACTAGGACACTCACTGCTCTCAGAATGCCTTTCACAGGTTTCTGGGGTGGGGGGACAGGGGTCTGTGTGTGCCATGCTAAAGCAGAGAGAGGTAGAGCAAATCCATTTGGATAAGGGTAAAGGACACAAAACCAGGAAAGGAAAAATGGGAAAATATATATTATACAGGCTAGAGAGAACTGTTTCTTCCATACAATTTTCTTCTGCTCAATAAATGTTAATTAGGTTTTGGTGTGGGGCCTTTTGAGGATATGAATGAATATATTAGCCATTGACAGCTATGAACAGACTATTTGGAGTTTAAAACGGAAATAATTTATTTGTTGGCATGATGAAACCTGGAAACCTTTAGTGAAAGACCTCAATTAAGGGACACAGCAATAAAACTGGCAGAGGGAAGGAAAGAAAAAATATTACTGAAAAAAGGGATTTTTATTCTACATTTCAAAGGGAGTAAACATGAATGATAAAACATGGAGCATGGGTTGAAGGGAGATAAGGAGCTACATCAGCAGCAACTGGTGCTGCACATACAGTCCTGTGGCATCTGATGGGGCTGAGTTTGTGTAACAAACAGGAGACGCAGGCACCAGACAGGGAAAGGAAAGCAATCCCTTTACCAGCTGGGCACACCACAAACTCTGCCTTTCCAGTTCCTCCTGCAGGTTAAATAAGAGTAATGAGAGCTTATCAATGCCTTGATTAGACACAAGGACAAGCATTATCCTTTCCCTGGCACAATTAACCTTTCTGGTGAAGAAGTGGTTTTGCCTTAGCTTACCTGAGTGGGTTGCTTTTATTTACAACTAAAGTCATTACAAGAACCACTATGAACATTTTCACTCAGGTGGAAAGCAGATTATTTCAAATGTTTAATTTTTTTCTAAGTAGAAGAAATTCTATTTCAACCAAAAATATCTTGGCTCCTACATAAGCAATGAACAAAAATCTCTTCAAAAAATGGGGGGTTTTTGTTTGTTTTTGGGGTTTATTTTATTTTATTTTATTTTTTGGTGTTAAACTGGTGTAATTTTGGGAACAGATAGGGTCTCATTCAAGGGAGAAATGTCTCAATTTCATGAGTGTCTGCATGCTAGCAAAATTCTTAGCAATAAATTACTCAGAATATAAGTTCTGCTTGAGTACTGTTTATAGAAGCAGGCTCTGGGTTTCTCTGCTGACTGTGCTAACAAGACTGTCAGCTGTGATTTTGTTTCTTGTGATATGGATTAGATCCAAGCTGAATTTGACTTTTTTCCAAGTCAATTATGAATTATCTGAGAACCAAAGCAGCAAAATGAAATTGCCCTGAACTTGGAAAAGAAATTAAATTTCTTATATGCGCAAGAAAGAGGATATTGCTATTTTTAAGAGGTAGGAAACAAATTTAGTTTTTGGTTTGGGTTGTTCATAAGAAGATGCTCAGATATTCTGTTGAAGAAGGGTCAGTTAAATAGAAAGAAATAGAAGCAGAGAGGAAGAAAATATGCAACCAAAAAATTTCATAGGCCAATTATTGTGTAACACTCCCAGCCATGCACTTTAAGTGTGTTTCCTCAGGAAAATTAAAAAACCCCAAGCAACAAACCTGCAGTGCTCAGAAAATGGTGTCTTGAGGCCTGGATGTATGGAATAGCTGGGCACCTTGGGTTTACCATAGATGAGGAAATCAGCTTCTGACTCCTTCCCAGCTCTAGTCTGCTCTGTGTCACACCACTTTCCTACCTCTGGTCTTACTATCAGTACAACTGGAATAAATAAAGTGAAAGGCTTAATGCTAATAGATTTGAATTTGCATTTGCATCTCTGACTAAGAAAATTTAACCCAGGTATATGGGTGGAATGACATGATACAACAGATGTTTTCATCCCACCCTCAGTGCCATTTTCACTGTCTGCTGCTCTGCCACTGCAAAGCAGGTGAAGTGTTCTACAGTATTTTTATTCTGAACATGGGATAAATGGCTGAAAACTTGTTGAGACATCTGTAAGTGGATTGTACTGTGTCAAAATTTTTTTTTTTACATTCACAAAGATAAAGATCTAGTTGTAGCAAGAGATGAGTATAAATGATAATCCATCCCAGCTGAAAGCAGTGATAAAATGCTCTTGGACTTCAGTGGGTGAAATTTTTATTTTAAAATGTTTTAAATTAATTTGATTTTGGTTTTGTTCTTTCAGTGGAACAAAAATGCAAGATAAAAAAACAAATTATATTCCACTTGCAGTTTAATTTATGAATCCATCGAATCTAGTTTACCTTCATTTTATTTCTTTCATATGATACTTATAAGAAGAGTTTTATTGATCATCTTTTTACCATCCTCTCTGTATTTTTCTGGGAATAGATCTGCTTCTAAATCAGGCAGATATTGCAACTGTCATCAAATACTTAATGATTTTTCTTTTCCTTATGTCTTGAAATAATTCTGAAAAAAGATTTATGTGTCCATTAATACATTATTGTTTGCTCAGGAGCAAATGGAAGTTCAAATAATGCAAGTGATGCCAAATATTGAGAAATTTTAAAAGCTGTAATTTTTCACAAGTTGAATTACTTAACTGTTATTTTATAAAGCTGTATTTATTGAAATTTCCCCCCCCCTTACATGTTGGGCTATGATACACATTTTTCTCCTCTGTTATGCACAAAATGCCATCAAAGTTTATTATTATTTAAATTTTGTTTTTATTGTCAAGAAATTATTACTTTATTTCCCTTCTGGTCTTTTCTTCTTATCAGACTTAACCATTATTAATGGAAAAATTTATTTATATTGAAATAAATGGATTTCAGCTATTGAGGGTCTTATGTCACATGAAATGACCCGAAAATACAGTTCAGGAAGGCTGCTTTAAGCTAAATTACCTCTGTCCACAGATGCTTCCCAGTAATAGATACCAATTTCCAAATTCATTCTGTGCATTAAAAAAGAACTAATTATGCCAGCAATATCCAGGTAAAATTGCCAAGATTATGGAATAATCCTGCTTTTATAAGAGGAAGGCAGCACAGACAAGCAGCCGTTGCAGCACTGATTTATGTGCAGATACCAACCTTCTCTTCAGCACAGTATGTTGTGAAGAAAAGCCAGATTTCACATCCCCAAACCCAGTCAATTCTATCATTGAAATGGATTTTATGTCTTGGCCATTCAAGACACCCTTTTGATTTCCTTGGAGAGTGAGAAGTTTAAGAATAAAAGATTCTTTCACTTCAGAATACAAAAACTTTTGCCTGTTCCAAAAGGATGAGGCGTCTGTGTGAGGTGGGATCAAATCCTTGTTTCTATTCTGAGTGAAAGACTCCATAAATAAGGATGGATTCCTCTTGGGCTAAAATAAAAAAAAAAAAAAAATAGATATAGATCTAGATATCTAGACATCTAACTTTAATGTCATCAGTTTCTTAGTGAGGGAGTTGGAGAGACAGTAAAAGGCAGCATGAAGTCTCCCACATTCCTGTTCTACTGGGGGTAATGAGCATAGCATGACATCTTGTAAGTTTTTCTGTACAGTCTCTCAGTCCCAATAATGTGATGATCAATTTAGAGAAGCAGAGAAGACCCCCTGCATGGGCTTGTGCTGTTGTCCTCCTTCTGCTAAGGTACTGTGTAATGATTTTTGACTGACACAACCCTAAGCATAACCTAGACCAACACTCCACGGCAAGGCAAACATGAGGAGGTCTTGTTTCAAACACAGGGAATTGCTCCAGAGCTATTTTATGCTATGTCTTTAATTCATTTTGGAACTGAACAGGGTGAAGTTTTTTTTACTTGAGCTTTTTAAGAGCAGACCTTAACAGAGAACTGCTAAGAACGTGAATGAGGAAAAGTAATGCTTGGGAAAGTCAGAAGCAACTGTAGCAGCTACTGAGCTTCATTAATGCTCTCACTACTGGGCACTGACAGATACTTTTCAGTTCATTTGCATGTCTTTGGCTTTTAACTCAATTCCAAAATTTTCTTGAAAGCTGCCACTCATGATTTTTGGCAGCACAGTGTTAAACAAGAGACTGTACAGGATAACCCTCATAACTGATTAGACTGTACATGTTCACTCAATGAACACTAATTGAATATTGCAACTATACTTTTGATTAGGTCAAAGTCAAAATCAGAATTAGTAACAGGATGTTAAGAACAGGAACAGAAGGATGGATGGATGGATGGATGGATGGATGGATGGATGGATGGATGGATGGATGCTTTTCCATAATACAGCAGGAAAAAGTAAAACACATCAAAATCCTGTCTTTTGCTATTAGGCTTTTCTTTGTTTTTTTCTATCCAGTGCCCAATATTTTTTCCAAACACAGTCAATCATTTTTGCTTCATTGTTTCCCCCTGTAAGTATTCAAGTTTATCCAAACAATGGTAGTACAAGAGACATCGAGAATTTCTGCATTTCTTGCTTCAGGAGCTGCTGTCTATTTCTAAATCCAAGATTTACTTTCATTCTCTGTCAGACAGTGTTGATTACCGAGTTAGAGAAATTGATTCATGAGGAAAGGTTAAGGAGCTAAATACAAATAGCTTGGCTGCACGATGACTAAGACAGATGGGAACATCATAATAGGCTGCAGAGTATGATTGCACTGAGAGGGAAGGGCCTCTGGGGGAAGGCATAAAACATAATCTGGTTCATTCTGAGTCTTCCAATTGTCACCAGAACCATTATGGTGAAAAGGGGAGCAGGTGGCTGCTTTACATACTGTTTTGAATTTAAACAAGTCTCAGCAGAAGCACTTAGTTAGTTATGGTTATCACAAGAGTGCAATATTTGCCCTGCTCCCTTGGATCAAAGCTCTGTCCAGCTGCAAATCCTGCCTCCTGCAATGCCATGAATCTGATGCTCTGGAGCTGAGCAAATGTGCAGGGTTCCTCCCCTTGGTCTTCTCCCAGTTTCCAGCAGTGTGTGGCAGAGGGTTTTCTTGTGGTTTTATTAAGACCATTACATTTAACAACTACAAATTAACCCAGCCCTCCATTATTCCTCTACTTTTAAGCCCATTATTATTTTTGACACTGGAAGTGATTTCCCCAGTTTTGTTATGCATGGAATGTAGCTGCTGTCTAATCAGTAGATTGTGTGTTCTTGGCTGTTATGTTGAAAAATTCAATGGTTGTTTTTTCAGTCTTACAGAAAAAAGGCTTTATTTCACTTGCCTTTTTTCTAGGTTGTGTGGTAATGGTCTATATGGTCACTTTTCTTAAATTCTTCCCCTAAACCACTATTCCACACTTCCCATTACATTTGTTGCCTTTTTTTCTCTTGTCCCCTTTAAAAAGCAACTATATATTTTTATTATATTGTATATTTATTTTTATTATCTGTATATCTATATATTATATTGTGTACCCACTGTTCAAGATGTGAGGCTGTCATAAACTGTGATCCTCTTATTTGTGGATTTTTTGACTGCTGCTGAGCAGGGCTGACATTCATAGTGCTATACTGTGACACAGCATCTCTTTCCTACATAGTGGTAATAAATCATGTTGTGTTTATCAGTGTGGTTGTTTTGTCCCAGGTGTTTTACCTTGAAGCACTGGATATTGAAAACAGGTTATTTTCTCTCCCAGTATAATATTTGGAGATGTGCAGCAGGGAGAGATAACTCTTCTACTTCTCTGTCACTAAGTATAAGAAAAAATATTTTTCTTTCCTTGTCCAAAGTTAAACTTTCATGGGAATGGTGGATTTTTAAAGGGTAATTCTTGCCTTGGCTCAAGAGAAAACAAGAATTCTTGTTTTCAATGTTCTTTCTCCATGTGCAACAGCTTGCTGCATTCAGGAGCAGTTATAATGTGAGAAAGATAAAGAGTGGAGGATTTGTATGGGTGGAAAAGAGGGAGAGAAGGAGCAGATTTGCAGAGGGGAAGACAGCAGCAAAGAGAAAGCAAGACCATTCACTGCAGCAATGCTTTTGGTAAAATATCTACAGGTTATTTTAGACCATGTGGGATGCAGAGAGCATTGGTAGGGTTAGAAGCTATTGAGCACTATAAAAAAAGATATAAAAGCAGATATAAAAGCAAAGTTCAGTTAAGCCCATGTACAAGTTGCCAGAGTTTACAAGGAGCTTTGTCAATCAGTGCACAAACCTTTATTTTGTAATGAGTGTAACTTTAACCTAGAAAGTAGCATACATGATTTCTAAAATCTCTCTGATAAAAGCTCTTTGAAACTGAAAGGACTCCAAGTTCCATTTACATCAATACCTTCCCAAACAAGCAGGACCTGTAGAAGAACATGTTCTACCTAAAAATAAACAGTTTCTGTTCAAAGATGTTCACAAGATTAGAAGAATACAGGAATCTGAGAAAAAGTGCATTAGTATACATACATAGTTTGTGCTATTCAGTAGCTGTCATACTATATGTAAAAAGTGATGTTCAAGCAATTAACATATTAATGGTAACATCCCAAACTCTAATTTAACTGAAGCTTTGTGGCTGAGACACAATAAAGATATGAAATTGTCAGGCACTTTCTGTTCTTTAGGAAAGGTAAAAAAGAGAATGTAACTTGAATATGACATGGCACTCATTTCACTTTATAATCTTCAGAGGCTTTCCAGAAAAAACCCTCAAATATCTATATTTTGATCTTTATGTATGTAAAAAATTATCTCCTATTGTTAAGAATGTGAGCTGGGGAGCTGTAGCTGGATGAAAAATATTTTCCTAAGTAAAAACAAAACACTGCCTAGTGTACTAATATGTGAAATTGTTAATGAAAAGCACTTTTCATATGAAATCCTAATTATAAGCTACAATTTTCAACAAAATCGTGACATGAATTTAAACACAGTCAAAATAATGCAATTTCATTGACAGTACTATGGTGGACATTGTGTGCAATATTTTCAAAGCTGCTGATAAACAACTCTGGGTAATTTTTTAAAAACTAATGGAATTGCACCTTCACATGCATGAAATACATTATAGATATCGATTTTAGCCAAAAATTTTGACATTATTTTAATGAACTCCCCTTCCCATACAGTGCAAAAGAGACATTTGTAACCTTAAAAAAAAAAAAAAAAAAGAAATCAACCTACCAAGTGTTTAGTTGCAGGGTATCAACTGCCACTTATGACAAACTGCTTTCTCTACATCTCTGCTTTCCTGTAATCAAATTACAAGTGGAGGTCATGTTTTTATTTCTTTATATGTCATTGGATTCAGAGAGAGACGCTGTAATATGATATGCTCTAAATTTCTGTGCTTTATTTCACTATTTAGCCTACTGAGGAAAAAGACAAATGTTACACCATTCCCAGATTTTTTTCTTTATTTTAGAAGGAAATTTATCTCTACAGACCTGGATGTCTTTAGTATTATGATTTTGATTTGGAATGGTGAATTAAGATACTGATGAACACGAACCCTTTTTACATGAAGGAAAAGATGTATGAGCTATTCTTCTGTTTTGCTCTGTGGGATCAATTCCAAGCTTTCCTGGATCATATACAGGACTGTGAAATAAGACAGTGTGAATACTGAATGCAATTGCTTTCCTTTTACAGTATCTTTTTTTTTTTTTTTTTTTTTTTTTTTTTTTTTTTTTTTTTTTTTGGGGGGGGGTGTCCCTCATTTTCAGGATTTGTGGACTTCATGATAAAGAAAAAAGAAAAACTAAATATTACTTTGTAACTTCCATTTTAAAATTACCTGTACTTTTATATAATGCTTCAGAAGGAAGATTAACAAAGCTCCCTTCTAATTAATGTCTTTCATGTTCCTGGAACTACAAGAAATGCTGAAATACAAGTGATATTGGGATACATTTGTGTATGCCATATCCACAATTGGCTTAGCTTTTTAACTTATGATTTTTTTTTTATGTCCTTGCTAATTCTTTTCTGTTTGAGAGAATATCAGCCAATAAATGAGGTCAAAGAAACCAATTATCTACTGTATCAACACAGCAGTATTTTGTGTATTTAATTTTTGCTCTAGACAAAGTCATGTGCTGTTCTAATTGTTTTCTTGTGCATCAGGCTTACATTACTCATCTTTGCAGCCAATCCCCTAAAAGTGTAGCTTATTTGTCATCTCTCATTTGCACTTACAATGTCAACAACTACTTTTGGTGAGCCCACAGTAACAACCTCCATTAACTTGTATTTTAAATTTAGTGACAAGTATCTTGTGCTGCCCTCTTTTTTGGAATGATACAATTTTTAGGTTGCCTTGGGATTTTTCAAGATTATTTTTTCCAGATCTATGTGCAAAGCACCTTTATTGCTCTTTTTCAGTCTCTCTTTTGTGCGTAGTGACTATCAAAGCCTACAAGAATATTTAAGACATGGTCAGCTTCTTCCATTGACCCTTGCATTGAAATGTTGAATAACTTTGCAAGGCTCAAAACATCAGCCTGACAATTGCAAGCAAAAATCAGAGCCAGAGCAAAGTGAACAAAAGACTAGCACAGAATGAACACATGAACAAAACACAAAATTGCAGCAAGTGCTGGTGAATGTATTGGATGAGACTGAAAGAGCCCAGGGGAAGTACCTTGGAGCACTGCTTTTAAAGCCAGGTTCCAGTTGTGTTAAGTTTTCAGTGAATTCTGGGGAATTCAAAGGAGAGCGTGCTGCTGGCATATTGACCTGCAGGCTAGCAGGGCCAAACCACCCTCCAGCTCTCAGGATCTCCTTTAATAGCTGACAGGACTAAAAGCACTAGCTGGGACAGAAAGCACGTGTCTCTAAGAAAAGATGTTTGTTCTTGCCAGGACATTCTCATGCTTAAGGACAAGCGTTTAAAAACCAAGCACTGTTTTCAGTGTCCAGCTTTACTGCAAGCAAGGCTAGACAGATCCACTTTGGCTCAGGGAACAGTAATTACTTTTTCTACCATAAAAGTAGCTCATTCAGCTCCCTTTTCCTGAGATACAGAGAAGCAGTTTTTCTCAAGTAAAGAGAGCTTACTTGTCTGTATGTAAATGCACCGTATTTTCCCCTGAAGCTTCTTTTCAAAGAAGCACTTGCTACAAACAGAAATCATTAGTGTGCTCAATATCTAAAAGGGTCAGCAAGGATTTGGATTTTGAATATATTTGTCTGGCTGCTATTGAAGCTGCATGCAATGTTTGTAACCTGAAGTGAGAGATCCTGACAGCTATTTTGAAAGTCATTGAAGAACAAGAACAAGAAGTGAGCTGGGATGGATGAACAGTGGGAAGATTCAGGACCTGAGGCTGCTGCTCTTAGGGGAGCTGAGTAATGGGTAGAACTACAGTGGGTGTGCTTTCAGAGTCAGTGGCCTCTTTTCTAATGGTTTTGGTGGAAATCCCAGTCAATCTCTGGGAGGAATCCCATGTAAAAAGTTGTTAGCATTTGACCTTCATATTACATACTTAATGACTAACACGTGAACAATATGAAACCCTGAGAAAGAAGCAACTTTATTTAGAGGGGGTGAATTTCACCTAGTTCTAGTATTCTAAAAGGTCAATATCTTATCTAAGCTCATTGTCTCGTTTCCTTCTTATCAGCAGACAAGGCAGCAAGAGAACCTTCTCCAAAAGTTGATCTATCCTATGTACCTTAGATATCCATCTCAGGACAGAGTGAGTGAATTGCCTCTTTTTCCCCCGTGATTCAACTGCTATTCTAGGCAAGATTTCAATTTCTGATTGGCTAAAGTTAGGCAAATGGAGTCACAGGGATATCTGTCTTAACAGCAGAACACATTTAGCTGTGTTTTCTATCATAATAACTTTTTGTACCATTCATGTGTGCCATTCACTCTTCTACAACTTCCTGAAAGGAGGGATGTACCAAGGTGGGGGTTGGCCTCTTCTGCCCAGTAACAACAGATGGGATGAGTGGAAATACCTTCAAGTTGTGCTAGGGAAGGTTTAGTTTGGGTATTAAGAAAAATTTCTTCATATAAAAGGTTGTCAAGCATTGGAACAGGTTGCTAAGGGTAGTGGTTGAGGCACCAGCCCTAGGGGTATTTAAAAGATGCATAGATGTGATGCTTACGGACATGGGACATGGGACATGGGACATGGTGTAGTGGTGCCCTTGGCATGACTGGGTTAATCGTTGGACTTGAAGATCTTAGAGGTCTTTTCTGACCTAAATTATTCTATTATTTTAGGATTTTGGTAGTATTATTGCTTATGCAATATTAAAAACTATTATTGAGCTTCATCAATGTTTTAGATTAAAATTATAGGGAATAAAATAATAATATTGATTCTTAAATTTATTGAGCTTCTTAGTTGCATTCTATGGTGTGTTTTAATGCAGATAAAGGCTTAACAGGAAGCAAAAAATAATGTGATGTGTGGAACAAGGCAAATTATGCTTGCAGGTGTCAAAAGATACAGAAGTCTTGTTTATAAAAATAACAAAAACATTGCTCTTTCTAAGCAACACATAAATATATCCTGTCATCTGCTCTAATAATTGCAAGATCTCTGAAAACCTGTGGGTATTTTACAATGAATACAAAGGATACAAAGCATTACAGCAATAACATTCCTCTCCCTTTATTTTTCCCATCAAAAAAGCTCATCTCTTTCATTTTTAAATAGGTATGATCCTCTCTTAGGCTGACTGTGGTGTACTTAAGGTGGATTTTGCCATTCACTATGATAGGACAGAATTACAGATAATCAGTCTCTTGTTGTAGGCAGTACAGTGTGGTAAGCAACCTCAGGAAATGGAATTTCCTTTCCATTGCCATGTGCTGGCAGATGGAGTCAGGTAAAGGAGCAAGTGATGCATACCTGGATCAGAGAGTGGGAGAGCACAAAATGTGCTGTACAGCTTTTTGATGGATGGGATCATGGTTGGGAATGATCACCAGCAACTGGTAAGGAACAAAGAAACAATAAAAACTAAAGACCAGGGGATTCTGTGCAAAGACTGATTAAACTTTTTTGGTTTTATGCCTTCTAAAGGGTAAAGGTTAAGCAGGCAGTCTCCCATGGAATGTATATTTGGGGAGTGAACAAGCTGTGACTGGACTCCAACAAGCATTTTGGCTGGTGTTTTCCAGCTCTCAGAGGCCACAGGGGTATGGTCTGTGCTGAGAACCCACAGCCAGGTGCTGTGGCTGGCCCATGAAGGGCTGTCCTGGGCCACCTGTGTATCTGCATCTCTTGGCAGCAGTGTTGTAAAGGACCTAGAGCTGATGCCAACCATATCACCTTACATCATACGACTGGTGAAATATTATGTAGCTCAATCACTCAACCCATTGCTTGATACTTCAAAGGGCATCTCTGATGGCTTCAGTAGTGCCAGTCATGCTACAGGTTTGAAAAGGGAAATGGTACAGAAGCTACATCTGAGCTGGGAGCATCAATGCTCCATGGAAAACTATGTATTCCTGGACTTCTCAATTTCCAGGTTGAGGGCCATGGCCACTGCACACTTTTATCTCCAGCCTTGTGAGCTCTCTCAGATGTTACTTTTTATAACCAATTTATGCAAGAATCTGTATTCCACTCACTTTGAAGTGCCTAGAGTACCTGCCTGTATAATTTCCTTGGTAGCAGGAAGAATGGGGAGAGAAGGGGCACCAGCAGCTATGACTCTCAGAGGGGGATTGTTATTACATTCTTTGAATGTTTAAGTAATGAAATAACCATTGTGATCACTTTAAAAATGTATAAAAACCCTCTTGCCTCCAGGAAAGGAATGTTCAACTTCCATTTCCTCCAGAGACAAATATCAATTCAGAGAATCAGGAGAAGATAGAATGGAATGAACCAGGTTACTGTAAGACTGTGGGGGGATCACCATGTAATTCTAGATATTATTGCAAAAGCTGGAATATTACATCTCACTGGGTGGAGACATGGATGCAGTCCAAGGGCAACCTAGAGGGAAATAAGACTGAACTAATGAAAGTCTGCTCTCTCAGTAGTATGTAAAGAATGTCTCCAATATTGTGCTCACTAAAATAGTGTCTCTGGGCAATGTGAGAACAATCATAGGTAAAAATTGCACTTCCTTCCAAAAATCACATGAAAAAGAATAAAAATGTTTGAGAAAATGTGACCTGTAGATTTCAGCAAGCTGTCTCCTCTTAATGACATTTGAGTATCTTCTGAGATTTCCTGGCATAATGAGATTTAAGACTGGGTTAGAGGATGTCTTTATTTCCTTGAATTCTGTGGAACTGCTGATTACCTTCTGATTGTCTTCCTTGTTCATATTTGGTTTTGTAGAAATTCTTTATTGAAGTTGTTAAAAGAATATATTTGACTACATCTCTTTTGACAGAGCTATGAAATATACTTTCTTTGAAAAATTTAACTAAAGTTTACTCAGGTGAAATAAGCCCTGAAGATTATCCCTTCAATTTTCAAGATAAGACTGGAACAGTAAATTTTACATTTCTCCTTAGGAAGTAGAACTTGTGGGAATTAGTATTATCCTTAAGCAAAGATCACAGGATCACAGAATAACTGAGATTGGAAGGCACCTTTGGATATCATCTGCCCCAGCTCCTTGGCTCAGAACAGGACTGGATAGACCACAATGCTCAGCACCCCTTTATAAATACCTGCTGACTGTGCCCAGTCACCATCAATATATTTGGAAATTATTTCAGGATTAATTGCTCCAGCACCTTCCTCAGGTGAGAGGTGATTCTAAAAACCCTTTAGTTCCCATAATCCTCCTTCTTGTTCCTCTTGAAGACAGAAGAGACATTTTCTTTCTTCCATTCTCAGAAAGCCTCTCCCAGTTGCAATGGCTTCCATAGGGCCTTTTGGTGACATCTGCCCCCTCCCTCAGTGTTCATGGCAGAATGGACTTGCACATGTTCAGTATGTTCAAATGTTCCCTGACCTGGTCCTCCTCCATCAAGAGCAGTTCTGCCTTTTTTTTTTTTTTTACCTCTGAAACAAGTTAGCTTTGATTCTGGCACTGTTCAGCTGTATCAGAGATTTGCTTTGCTTGCACCTTAATGATGCTTATTGCAATAGTGTGCATATTTAGCCCATTCTGACACAGGTTTTCAGCCTGTAGGCTGGCATGAGTTACAGATAACATATTCACACATGTAGACTAGACTGATAAAAAAAAAAAAAAAAAAAAAAAAAAAAAAAAAAAAAAAAAAAAAAAAAAGAAAAGTACTGAAAACAGGAAAAATAACAGTATTTTCCCCACAAGTTTTAGAAATGGGTTAATAAGACACTAATTAGGTGCATGTCTACATTTTTGATAAAGGAAATGGCCAAAAAAGCTGTATCAAATTGGCCTCTTTGTAGAAAAAATAATTCAAGGTCGTGGTCTCAGCTAAAGGCAAATACTTAAATGGCAGGATGATGAGGCATCTAATTTCTTGGACATCTGAGCAGAATTAACAAACTTGAACTAATTGTTTGATGCCACTTAGTGACTTCCTGGACCAATCTATAAAAACTTCTTGATTATTTGCCACCAGTCATATAAGTATGTTTATTCATCTTACTGAAAATGTTTTGGTGAATTATGATTTGTCTCATTGAGTGCCACAGTTCACTACACCATTGTACCATGCTATTAACTGAAAAATGAAACTTCAACCCCTCTTGAAAAAACTTTCAGTGTTGTCTTTGTCATATCTGTTTTATACCATTGCCCATTTCACCTTATCCTTCCACACTATATTACCATTTATTTCCATAATGCATAGTGAAATAGAGTGCTCCATTTCTTTTTAGAGATTATAAGACACCTTGATAGCAGCCCTCTCATGTCTGCCAGAGCCCTGCTCTGGCCAGCAAAACTCTCCCAAATGGAAACTCCTTCCTAGAAATGACAAGTGTTTTAATGTGCAGTTACTTGCTGTGTAATATGATGAAATCTTTCCTGCCCTTTCCAAAGGAAGAGACCACTAATGATCTTTGTACACCTTTCTTCCCAACAAGTCACAGGCATTTGAAATGGGACTGTAGACAGAAACATCATTTACTCATTCATTTTTAGTAAGTACAATTCAAATATATTTCCTCCCTCTTGTCCTATGAAGTATTTTGTATATGTCACTATCCTGATGTTTGCAAACTGACCAATATTGACTGACAAAAGTAAGAGTGGAGCCTTTTCCACCAGAAAGTTTTGATTCCAGATGAAATGCTAATGTGTCCTGATAAAAACCCCACCTATATCTTATTGCATAGAACTTATTTCCTCAATGTTCTTGTGCTGCACTGCAGTCTAGAATAGTATCCTCAAGCCACTTTGAACATACAAAATGTTACATATTATGTTACATATCCACATAATGAATAAACATGTTCTAGATTGGCCAAAATAATAGAATGTGTTCCAAATATTGCCTGAAAAAGATTGAAGTAAATCCAATTTAAAGCTTCACTGTCTAGTTCAGGACAGAAACTTTTGAAGAACATGGGGAAGCATTACTGCAATCACTTTTACACTATGTATCCATCCTCCTGTGATTGCATGAGAGCTTATTTATCTTGAGAAGAGAGTTAAGAATCTTGATTATGTGCTGTGTCATCCCCTTGTCCTTGCCTTTAAAACAGTGTATGCTGAGAAAAACCCCAAGAATCCCATACAAATTAAGAATGTTACAGTCAGTCCCTTTCAGATGTTCTGGAGCTTAAAGTATAAGCTAAATTAAGATAAATTTGCCTACTGGGTACTGCAGCAATACTAAAACAGAAAGATTTCAAGCATATTATAGAACATGAATTAGATATATAATCTAAAAGTCTAGAAGTACTAAAAATTAAAAAAAGTCCACAAAAACAAACAAACAAACAAACAAACAAACAAAAACACTTAACTAGCATGTATCCTTTCAGGGAGGATTTTCCAAGCAGAGTTAATTTCTCCACATAGAGAAAGAGCCTAACTCCTCATGATGCCCAAGAAATTCTCTTCCCTCAGTTTTCCCTCTACTTCTGTAATCTAGCTGCACTAAAGGACACCTACAAGAGTCAAGTGTCAGCTTGAGACCAGCTAGCAGAAAAAACATTGAAATGGAAAAGTGCAGTTTTGCAATTAAACTTAAGTCTCTCCTTTTGCATTGTCTCCTTCATTTCTCTTTCTGTAATTCTACTTGTATTGTTCTGACAAGGACTTCTGTAAACTCCCAAGATGCCAACCTGAAGCTGACAAGAATGGTGACAAAAATACCTAAAGCACAAATTCTTTTGACAGACTCACAGGAGTCTGTTGTCTGCTGGAATCACCTTTCATTTTTCCTGTGTGCATTTCTTCTGCTTTGCCCTCTGCAGACACCTCAGCGACAGCCTGAGGGGGCCAGGCATAATTCCTGCAAAGTCATGGAGAAGGAAAAGAAAAAGCCAAGTGTCAAGTCTATCCCATGACCTCCCACTACTATATAAACTGAAAATAGAAATCACAGGAAAGTGGCCAGTTAGCTCCTCAAGTCTTGATAAGTTTAATTGATTTCCAAGTATTTTTGTGGTTATGCTGAGAGATATGTGTTTTTGGGATACAATAAAGTGTTCACTGAAATCAATTAGGCTTTTTGCTCTGCCTTCAGTGGGCTGAAGGTTGAGTCTGGTTTCCATCATGAGAGTTCTGTAATACACATTTTTAAAGGATTGATACAAACCCCGTAATTCCACTAGAGTGTAAAAAGAGGCAACAAGGGACATTCCAAAGTTTTGTATTAGAAATACAGTAGAGCATGAAAGCACATATATGTGCTCTTATATAATAATAAAAGAAGATTTTTTTTTTTTATTTTGGCAGTTACTGATGATGTAATTTCTACTGTTACTGATCCAAGTACATTATGCTGTTCTTCTGAAGAAAATGTCTGCTGGCATCACTAACCCTGATCATTCAGTTAAATTGCCAATTAAGTCCAAAGGAACTACAGATCAGCACTCTGAAAAAGGGTAGCTATCCAAAGATAAACCACTGACTTTGATAGAAACTAAATCAAACTGCAGCATTTAGTTAACATATCCCTTTGAATTTTTGGCATTCTGAGTGGATTTTGTTTTAAAATGGAGACTCTCCACTTCAGAACTGGAAATATGACATTCTGGATCTGTGTCCATGCTATTTGACATTTCTATCATGGCAACTTACCTTCACAGCCATTTGTCACAAATGCTGATGTGGATATGTCAGCTGTCTATGGAGATATGTCATAGAAAAAAAACCCAACTGAAATAAAAGTAGATGTCAATAAAGAAACAATGATATTTCTGTGAGCATTGTGTTAAATTAGTTGATGTTATCTCTGCTTACTCATCATCAGTAGCTGGAGCTTACATGACAAATTGTAGTATGAAGTATGATGTTCCACAGGTTTGAAAGGTCAGGTTTAATTTCCCAAACATCTGTAAGTTTATTTTTGACACTTCAATGGCAAATCAAATTCACTTGAGCAAACTTGTCATGTAAACAATTTGCAGTACTGAAGATACAAATTCAGAGTAAAATGGGGAAATCATAGTCCATAGTGGTAAAAAGAGCCAGATACCCTGGAAGTCAGAAGCAGCTGGCTTGAGTGGCCACAGCATTGCTAAATGGGACCTTTTCTAAATTACCAAGAACAGGCACCTATTTTCAGTGGGAATAATGCTAATGTGCTTAATGTTATTTGGTAGTTCGGTATTTATTATTATATAACATTTGTGGAAGGAACTGCACAAGAGAGGAAAGAGTGTAGTGGCTCAGATTATGTGCAACAATTCTGGCAGTGGCTTTCACTAAGTAATTGATCACTTTGAAAGGAGAGGAACACTTTGAAAAGCACTCCCAGGGACTCTGGGACACTTCCTTATGGCCACTGACTTCAGCACAGCCATCACCATGATGGCAATTGTCATGAATTGGGAGTCCTCTTACATGGTGTAGTGGGGTCAGTGTTTGATGTGCTGCCAAAAAGGAATGGGGCCTGTAGCCTCGCCAGTGACAGGTCTGCCCTGTTTTCCTAACCCAGGACTTACTGCCTTTTGCAGTTTATAGTTATGATATTTAATATAGTGACACAGAACAGAGAAACTGTGAAACCAAGAAATTCAGAAAATACAGCTGACAAATCTTTCAGCAGATTAGGCACTTTATTTAAAAAGATTTTTCCCCCTTATATAACTTACACTATAACATGTTGAATTATCTTTTTCTTTCTTCTCAATTTTCCTTTTCTCATTCTTTTAATTCTTCTTCACCTTCATTCCTTCTTTTCCCGTGTGAGCCACCAGCCTAACTGGCAACAAAAAAAGGGATAAATGGGGCAAGAGTTAGGGACACAGAAAAGAAAGGATTATGGAATAAAAATAGGAAATAATAGGAAAAAATAGGAAATAATAAAAGAAATTATGAAGCATGAAAGCAGCACATTTCTAAATCAACACTTTTCAATAAAAGGCACAGTAGAAACTATTACAACTATTACAAAGAAATAAAAAAATGCCTAATTTCACATCAGCAGAATGCAAAGAATAGAAAAAAATTGTTCCTTTTGCAAATTCTTCATCATGAGTACAAGGTTGCTGGAGAATGGACTCTGCCTTTTAAGAGGAAATTTTTTCAGTATCCAAACTTTAACAAAAGGATCCACATAAGAATGCTAGTGGATAGAACAAGATATCTTATGCTTGTGATTTGTATGGCTGATGGAGTATTTTCAGCATTGTCCACCATTTATTACCTTAGACATTCAATTAATGCAGCTCATCTTCTCTTCTGTCAATTTTCATCAAGAACATGTCCTGATTTGTCTTTAATCTGTATTTATGTCCAAACATAACATATCCAGTTTTATTACATTTAATTTGAAATAACCCCATGAAATAGATGGGACACATATCTAACTTAAAGAAGCAATGTTTTCTTGATTCATATCTCTGGTTACTATAAATCACAGATAATTCTTCTGAGGTTAGTGTAGTTACATGAATAAAAATCCAGATAACAGAAGAAAGTGCTTGCTCCTCCTAAGCATTTGTGACTTTTCCTAAGCAAGGCTTTGATAATATAATCAGGAGCAGTGACAAACCCTTAACAGATACCTATTGTTCACAGTCAAATGACCTTTTAGGTCAGCTATTCAATTACCATGACTTACTAAACAGTGACATCTCTTCCATTCAGTGCCTGGTCTTGAGTGGTATGTTCCTGACAAGCAGAAGAAAATCCAATTATCTACTTTTCTTTATTGCTTCTTCAGGAAATGTTAGCATTTTTAATACAGCATGTGGCCATACAATACAAATGATAGTAGGGGCACCTTTAGGAGAATTCTAGTTTTGGAACTCTTTTTCATTAAGTTGTGAAAGACAGAAGCAATATGTTGCTTCAGCTATCTGAAGAAAACAGCTTTAAATCTCTGCCTAGGCAGATTCAATGGGATAATGCTGTGAAAAAGTAATAGAGAGAATGCTATTGCATTTCTTGTTCCAATCCTTTTGGACCGATCACTGCATCTTAGGAGGGTTTCTGTGTATTAAATGGCAAGGAATGCAAGCTACCTGTCATAAAGTAATTGTTTCTCTGAAGCACAAACTATTCTGTAGCCCACTGCCAAAAAATTGTACAGAATCAGAAAAATAGCCATATTCAAATCATAAGACACATTCAGCTCCTGAGAGCAGAGATATATCTGTGTCATCCATTTCTCCACAACAGACTACCTTAGAGGTTTAAGCAATGATTTTCGTAAAATCCCACCCAAACATCTCAAACCCACTTTATTTTGCTTTTTTATTATATGTATGTAACAGCATTAGAGTGTACATGAGTTCCTTGACTTTTTTTGTTGGTTTTGCCATTGCTTCATGGTAGAAACAAACTTGTCTGGTATAAACTTGTTCAAAACCACCCGTATACCTCACCCAAACTTGTAAACTTAGAAAGACTTCTGAATCACTCATTTTGATACAGACTCAGTTTGCTTTTGTGGTTACTTCCAGACTACAGTTCAGGAGAATCTGGCTGGATTATTTAAAAAAACAATGTAGTTTTCTGTACTTTATAAACCATAACAAATGCAACTCTGAGGATTTTTGGGTCTCAGCATCTTGATTTTCTGTGGCAGCATGTGACTGCCATGGGAATATGCTTCATTGTCATCAAATGCCATGGAAACCTTCTGACCTTTAAATGTAAACTTTTCAATTTGCAGGAAGAGGTTTAGCAAAATATTCTCATTACCATTTGTGGCAGCTAAGAAGCTGAACGCTTTTGTGCTAAACTGAAATTTACCTCTAGGCCACAGACTATGAAACTGTATGAGGGAAGTCAGAGATGCTGCTTATGCCAAATGTCCTTTCAGAATTAATTTTGTGAAGTTCTCTTACAACAGGCATGGGCATATCCTGGACTCATTTTGTGTGGTCCTGATAGCTTAAAATCTGATGGCATTCTGACTTGAGATATTCAAAGATTTACTTAGCAATTCTTGGTGCTAGAATATCAAATGCCTTTTGTCCAATAAATTAAAGTGCCTTTTTATATGATACAATAACCATTTTCTTGAAAGAAAAAGATCCTGTGGAAGTACACCTGCTGCTTCATCAGTAGCATTTCCTATTCATTCAGATGTCACTTCTGACAAAATATTCAGACTCTGAGAAGACATTTCATCTGATGATTCTGGTTTTACCTTTCTCTGAATTTTGCCAATTCCTTAGCAGTAGGTTTCTTAGTTAGCACTGTGGTATACATATAGTTGTTTTTATTTCATTAGTAACAGTAAGGCAGGTAAAACTTTTAATAAACATTATGCTTTAGAGAACTATGTACTTTTAAGGGGACTGCTGTGTTAGTCTAAGCTGTGTTGCAGAAAGTATTCCTGGAGAAATTTAAGAACTGTGTGAATTCCCTTACTTCTCAAAGGCAGTATGAAAAGTCCCTTGGACTTTGTGGACCAAGGCTTCATGTTGGTATAGTATTTTCATAGTGCTGATGTGTGAAAACAAGTAAATTAGTTCCAGATTTACTGCTATCATCTCAACTAAGATAATCCACTGAAACAAGCTGGGAGCTAAAGGTCAGAAAAGAACACCTGTGTTCAAAAGGACTTGGAGAGGTGGAAAAGGGCTTGGGGGCAGTTTATGGCTATACAAGATAAAAGGTAAAATGCCGATCATATTTTATTTTTATTTATGGACCTATTGGGTCAGGGCTCAGGTCGTCTCTAGGCTCTTTGGGAAACTTGGTGAGACTGAAAGAGAAGATAGCAAGGTACTTCACCTTTAGTATTGCTAGTGCAAAAAAGGTGAGGGCAAAGCCTCCTGAGCTCTGGCCACAACATGGTGTTACCTCTTGATTCCATTTATTTTCCTACACTTCCAACTGGTGACAGAGAAATGAGCTCACAATTTCTTCTCTTAGTCCTGAACATGCTCAGTCCTCTGATAATCTCAGCTGTTTGAACGTGCATCTCTTCTACCCAGTGGTCTCTCATTCACCAACAAGAACTATAGAAGATGTTGGGGTTTCTCCCTGGGTTGTCTGAGTTCAACAAAAAGGGTTCCCTTTGTTGCTGCAAATATGTCTGTGTGCCTCAGTGCAGCCCCAGCTCTTTCTTGTTCCTGTCTTTGGGGCAAAGTCACTGCAGAGAAGAAAAGTGAGCCATGCAACCTATGAATCTTCTGTTGTTTAGCCTCTGGTGTGAATCAACAGTGACTGGAAAGATCTCAGGAGTTCCTTAAAAGTGCTAAACAGCATCTAACTCTGTACTTGTCCTTCTTTGAATTTTTTAGTGATAAAGGGACCTCAGACTTAGGCAAAACTAAAAGTTGTTGCTTGTATCTCAAATTAACAGATCAGGTGTAGGTGTCCTTTTCCCCTCCTACCATTCCATAGCTCAACAAACAGTCTGATAGCCAAAGATAGCTAAGTGTTCAAGCTGGACTGCAAGTAAATGTGCAATCCTACATTGTTGCTAGTTAATAGCTCTTATTTTGCTTTTCAAAAGGCAGGTGTCCACCACCATGTGAGATTCCCTGAGATACAGATGGCACCTGCATAGGTCTGGGCTGAAGACCAAGTGCCATTACTGAAGGCATCTCAAAAAGCTCTAAATGCTTGTGGCTTTGGCAACAGAATTGAATCCTAAGTGACATTTTTAAGGTACTAAAATCAAATCACTTGCAGCAGTAGCAGAATGAACTTAATTTCCAAAACCTGAAGTGTCTACATTTGTTAGCATTGAGCTGTTTCCATCAGTGTTTTCAAAGAAAACTGAACTTTTGTTGCCTGCTACCATTATTGTTTGTAAGATGCTGTGACAACAAGCTCTTCATGTGTGTAAGTTTAGAAAATAAGGCCACCTTTCTTCCCATTCTGGTTTAATGACTTTCAATGGCTCCATTTATTTTGAAACAAGTTACAGCATAAGGCAATTTTGCCACTCGATAGCTTTTGGGTGCAATCTGTTTTTTGACTTTGTAAATAGATGAAGCTCTCAAACAGCCTGAATTCTTTAACAGGGAAAAAAAAAGGCTAGTGACAAATTTAAAAAGCAGCAAGCTTCTTCATCCTTCATGATATTTTCCAAAAACAAAATAGAAAATCACAAAATATATGGATGATGTACCAAGTTCTCAAAGAATGGAGAAAACTGGAAAATCCTAATGAAATTATATCACTAAAGAGAGCCTATGGTAGTTACATTATCTTGTGACTGAAATATCTGTGCTGTGATGGAGTGCAAGTACTTTTTGCTGAACAAGCTGAAAATGCTGCCACAGGAGAACAGGCTGACTTCAGCTTTATTCAATTGTTTTGCTTTCAAGCAGTTTCTGATATTTCAAAGTAAGTGACAGAATCAAGCCAAATTCACAAACTCAGTCATTCAAAAGGGTATAAATTATGACCTTTAAGATCAGAATGGATGTTTCTCTCCATACTGTATTGTTGTAGTAGATGAAAATAATTGAATTCTACAGAGAGGAGGTGGTTTAAGGCTGTTGTGTGTGAAAGGGTGATGCGAATGTTTACAAAGAGCTCACCTGCAGGTTGCACCAGGTAACCTGATCAGTGGCTGCAACCAAGTCAACAATGACAGATTTGTTATTGCATCTAGAGGCTGGGGATCAAACAGTGCCAGAAATGGTGTGGTGATATTGTAGGATTAATGTCAGACATCACATCCAGCTTGTGACTGGCAGAGTCACATATATCATTATTGCAGTGGGTATGACTTGAATTAAGCTTGTCCAGAGAACACTAAGAATAATACTGTACCAAGAAGCAGCTATGGAACTGTTTATGAAACTACATATCAAGGGAAAAATATCCTTCAGGAGATGCTATGTTAAAGAGAAAAAAAATTCTGTGCGTCTTATCAAGAAATTTGCTGTGGTACAAAGTGCCACCTCTAGAGATAAAATGTGATGCAGTGTATGCCAGCAGGGATCCATGTCACACAGCAAGTAGAACAGACTTCCAGGGAGGAACTACAGAGTTCCCTAACCATGTGGACAAAGCAGGTGCTAAAAATATTATAAAGAAATATCAGGAAGTGAGAGCTTGAAGCCAGGATGTAATAGGAGATATTTACTTGTTTGGTAGCAAATGAGCTCTAAACAAGATAAATAGAAAAACACACAGGTAGACAGAAAAGTAAGCCAAGAGAATAATAAGACAATGACAACTTTTCAAAGGCTGGATTTTCAGGAACAGAAGACCATTCTCTATGAAACAAAGCAAGGTAGTATTTCCAGTGAGATGAAAGCTGCAACTTACTCTAAAAGAAGATCCAATGAGAGATTTTAAAGTTGGAGATAGTGAAATTTCCCACAACCACACTTAAAAAGATTGAAACATGTCCCCAGATTTGGTAAAGGAATTTTCTTAGTACCTTCACAGCACTGAATCAGCACCTCTCCCATCAGGATTTGAAGAAAATAGCTGATACTAGCTTGTAAAGTACTCAGCTTCCTGAGTACCTGAATGAAGCATATGGAAATCACAAGCACACATAGTTGGTGCAGCCAAAGCAGACATTAGCTGGTTTTCCAATTACGTGAATTTGCAGTTATACTGGCATAGGTAATGCCAGTATAATCAAAGAACTGAGATTTGTCATTCTACATTGCATCCTAAGTTGAGGTTCTCATCCATCTGATGCACGTGATGGGATGTGTTCAAGGACAAAACTGATCACCTACTTTGGTATGCAAGTCTGAATACTGACTTCAAGAAACCCAAGGCACAGCTCATCATTGAAAGCCTTTCAGACTTACATGTCGTTCTCATATCTGCATTAAAAATGATTTAATGAATAATTTTGTTCAGGACTGCATTCATGCATTTTTAATAAAATGTACATTTATTCCAACCTTAGCAATTTTTAGCATTCTGTATTAATTATGTTCCAAAACTATGGAATGTTTAGTGTCCTAACTCATCATTTGACTAAGCTTCCTGGGAGTATTGGCTCAGTTATGAATTCATTATCTTTTATTCCCTACACATCTTTGTGATGCAAATTTCTATAGCAGTGAAATATTTCTATATAGTGGAATATGTCTCAGTGCTTTGCTCCCAGTTAATGTGGTATTAATATAGCAATGAAATTCATTACATTTCCAGTACCTTTTTTACTAACACTGAATTAATGTTTGAACTTGCTTGATAGAGTCTTACAGTTACCTAAGTTTGGTTTGTTTGGTTTGTTTGGTTTTGTTTTTTTTTTTTTTTCAAATTAATACAGCAGTTAAGGTATTTGTGTTGGTGATATTGCCAGGTGAAACTTTTAATTTTGTGTATCATCAGGTTGTGGGATGCCATATTTTCTAAATCACAGATTAATTATTGCTTCTTACAACTACACCTCTGGAATTTCATCTGTGCCAACAGCAAGGATTGCATAAAGAAAGAAAAGACCTCTTGTAGAAGGAAAAGCCCATCCAAATGCTGTTTCCAGGATGCTAATGCCCTCCTGACACCCATCCCCTCACCCTGTACATCTGAAGTGTTTTAAAGGCCAGAACAAAGGCTATGCAGCTAAGAAAAGGAGGAGATTTTACCTTAGACTTAATATCAGTCTCCAAATAAATAAATAAATAAATAAATCTGTCCATCTACAGTATATAAGATTAAAAAAAAAAAGAGGGCTAAATTGCAGCAAGTGATAGATAAGCCCAACATGTAAAAAAAAAAAAAATGTACTGAACAAATAGTGAAACTCTGGGATAGACTGTCTAGAAAAGCTGTGGATATCTGCTGCTGGAGGTTTTAAATGCCATTCAGACAAACATCCATCAGGATGGGGGATAGATAAACTAGGCAATCTCTTAAAATACCTGCTACCTTTATTTTTTTTTATGATTCTGTGAGTAGGCTTGTCATACTGAAATATTTCTCTGATTAGGGTCTGATGCTATACCTTGTCTCCTGTAAAGCTATTTTCCTCATGTTGTTAGAGACATATGATGATGAATAAAAGACAGATGCCTAGTTTGTTCTCATAAGCCAATTTTTCATCCAGTTGGCATCTGGAGTTGCAGATAGATTTCCTAAAAAGCTCAGTTCTAGAAGTTCCTTTGTTTCAGATATAATGGGACTTTCTAGGTCAAGCATCCTGACATTTTCTACAGATATGTTTAAATATGCATCTCATCATGCTCAGGTACAGGGCTGCATTCCTATAACTCAGTTACAGAATGAGATCTGAACTAACCCTCAACTTCATGTGGCTTCCACTGAGATTAAAACTGGGAAGTTTTGTTAGTTATTTGTAGTGAGACAAGGTAATGAACAAAATCATTAAGGTTCTGGGAAGACCTTCCAGTACTAAAGGAGGTCTGGAGGAGCTGGAGAGGGTCTTTTGAGGGATTAAGGATCACTTTTCACAAGTGATAGAGCAAGGGGTAATGGCATTAGACTGAAAGAGGAGGGGTTTAGATTAAATATTAGGAAGAAATTCTCTCCTGTGAGGGTGATGAGACTGGAGTATGCTGCTCAGAGGTGTCGTGGATGCCTCATCCCTGGAAGTGTTCAAGGCCCATTTGGATAGGACTTTGAACAACCTCATCTGGTGTGTGGCATCCCTGCCCATGGAATGAGAGTTGGAACTAGATGATCTTTAAGATACCTTCTGACCCAATCATTCTATGATTTTATAACCAGTTGCCAAGTCCCAGTTGTAATATAGGAACTTCTCAAGTCCTATATTACAGCAGACTTCAAAGATTAACTCACACTGAAGAAAACATTTCAGGAGACACAGATCCAAACATTAGCTGATACTGTTCCCAAGTCTTCCACAAGAAGCCACTCTGGAGGCACACTATGAACTGACAAAGATGCTTGCTCAGACCACCTATAAGTGTTCTTATGCTCTTAAAATGCTTGAATGAAGTTTCTAAATTGATTATGAAAATGGGACCCAGAGTTTGAATTTAGCTGGTTTTGATTTAGGTGTCATTTAGGTGCTTTTGACAAAGTTGTATTTAGCACTTTTCAAAAGCTTCAAGGACACACTTAATATGTACCCAAAAAAACCACTGTTGAAGAGGATATACATTCCTGGTTATATGTACTTTCAAACATATTTCTTAACTCTTTAGCTATATCAGAGCTGCATAAGACTAACTGTCTTGGAAATTTGATCCTAAGTGAAAAACTGTCCTGAAGGAATGTCCAGAGCACGATGTTGAGTGTGACTCTAAATCAAGGACAACAGCAAGAACTGTCTAGGATCTTAAACCAGTTCAGAGAAAGCGTGGTATCAATGTTCATTTTAATACAGTTATTTTCTTATCCACAGTATGGTTTTTAATCTCATTTCTGCATTCTATTTTTGTTCCTGAATACACTGGTTCGTCGCCAATTTTAAACAATTTATTTCTGAACATGAGTTAAGATCTCTGATATCAAACACCCACACAAGCACCTTTGGGCCTTATTTGTGTTTATTTAAAATCAGGTGCCTAACTGCAGTGCTTGTAGAATTGCAGAGCACTTGGATTTTAATTATACCAAGTTCAGGCAAAAGTGACTATAAAAGCCTCAAAGAAAAATATTTTCTAAGTGCAAGTGAAAAGATGCTGAGGTCTACATAATGGATTTAGTCAGACACCCCTACTGTTTTATAGAGGGAAAAGTGCATGTGCACAATAAATAAATTACACTCTGCCATCATAGGTTTCATCTAATTGCATTGGTGTCTCCATTTTTCCCCTCATGACTTAGGTGGGGTAACATGTTGGAAGGCACATATTTTTTCATTATCCTATTTATATTGGTTTGATAAATCTTCTTATAGATGACTGAGTTTTTTATTGCTTTGACCAAATTTCTTATATTTAAACAAGATCTTTTGTGTGTTTACATGCAAGATCTCAAAATATTGGGAAAAAAAAGCTATTATTGTCTGTGGCTCAGACAGAACATGACCAATGTCTTGTTTTGTCCCCTACTCTGCCTTCAGGCTGCCTTGCTATGTGTATTTTTCATAGTGTCTACCTCCTAAATCTACTCCCTTCAAGAAAGAGCTGGCTAAAGCACCTCCTTCCATCTCTACACTGCCCTCCATGAGGGTGTTTTGAACTATCTTTCAACAATTCATTGCCAAAATGATTTTCTTGAAATGTTGTTCAAATTCAGTGAATCTCATTTTAATATGGCAAAGTACAATTTAGAAATTGTTAAATTATTAAATCCATTTTTATGGTGATGGAATATTTCTTTAAAAAGACAATGTATAGAAAATGGAGAGTTTTTGATTAATTTAATATATTTGGCGTCAATATTTCTTTATCCTCTTCCTTTATACTTTTCCCTGTGTTTTTCTGGACCTGTTTTTTTTTATTTCATTTTATTTTGTTTTATTTTATTTTAAAAAGGGTAATAAGAATGGCTTGAATATGGTCAAAATGGGGAAAACAAAAAATGGAACAATAATGAAAGTTTACAGATAATTTTTCTCCCCTCTTCTCTGATTAAGAACTTTTAGAAATAGCCTTTCCTGTCAAAATTTTTAACATTTTAATTTTGGCCAGCTTGCTTCTTTTCTCTGTTCAGTGCATTTATGCTCTGGAATAAAGGACAAAATCTAATGTATTTGTCATGTTTCCATTTGTAAAATAAACTAAAGCAGATAAAGAATTGTGTTACTAGAAGTCTGTGTTGGGTTTGTACAGCCAAGTTTTGGTAGCAGGGGAGCTACAGGGATGGCTTCCGTGAGAAGCTGCCAGAAGCTTTCTCTATGTCCAGCAGAGCCAATGCCAGCCAGCTCCAGGATGGATGTGCTGCTGGCCAGGGCTGGGCCCATCAGAAACACCTTTGGGATAACAGATTTAACAGGAGAAACAAAGTTACTGTGCAGTTGTGTCTGCAGCTGGAGAAGAGCAGGGTGAGAATATGTGGGAGGAACAGCTCTGCAGACACCAAGGTCAGTGCAGAAGGAGGGGCAGGAGATGCTCCAGGCACCAAAACTGGGATTTCTCCACAGCCCAGGGAGAGCCACAGGGATGCAGAAATCCACCTCCAGCCCATGGAGGACCCAAGCTGGAGCAGGGGGATGCCTGAGAGGGGGCTGTGACACCATGGGAGGCCTGTGCTGGAGCAGGCTCCTGACAGAGCCCTTTAGACCTGTGGAGAGGAGGCCACACTGGAGCAGGTTTCCTGGTAGTTTCCTGGTGACCCCATGGGAATCCACACCAGAGCAGCCTGTCCTTGAAGGACTGCACCCCATGGAAGAGTGACCCATGTTACAGAGTGACTGTGCCTGTGGGATGGGCTCACACTGGAGTAGTTCATGGAGAACTGTCTGCTGTGGGAGGAGACCCATGGAGAGGGGCAGGGGGAGGACTCCTCTCCCTGAGCAGCGGCAGAAACAGTGTGTGATGAACTGAGCATAACACTCATTCCCTGTCTCCCTGTGGCACTGGGGGAAGAGGTAGAGCTGGGAAGGAGGGAAGGGTGCAGAGAAGGTCTTATTTTACTTCTCATTATCCTGCTCTGATTTTCTTAGCAATAAATTCAATTAATATCTGTAATTTGAGCCTGTTTTGCGCATGACAGTATTTGATGAGTGATCTCTCCTGGTCCCTATCTCAGCTCATGAACCCTTTGTTATATTTTCTCTCCCTTGTCCAACTGTGAGGGGGAGGGAGAAGTGGCTTTGGAGGGTATCTGGCATCCAGCCAGCATGAACCCACTACAAGGTCACAGACAGGATATATTATGGACTTGATTTTGCCAGACACTGGATGCCTGCGGCTCGCCTTGCACCGAGTGAATTTAAGGCACTTGTCACATGACCTACTCTTTTATTAGCTTAGTTGCAATGGAAAAGGCAGAGCAGAAGCATCAGAAATGGAAAATGATGGCAGGAAAAGTCTGGCAGTTTGTTCCACAGGGGTGATGGAAACTGCTCTTCTGAAAGGCTCTGCGGAGGTAATGTAGAGGAAGATAGCAAGAGCAAAAGGAAATGAAGATTTCAGAATAATAGAAAATAATAAAAAAAGTGCACAAACTATTTCTGGAGCAATAACTGCTCTAAGAAAAAGGTATCAACGCAGATGAATCACATCAAGAAAAGGGGGGTAATTTAAAGTCATTTTATCAGACAAAGAGAGATAAGCATTTTTAGAGAGTGATTCAGCCGTTAGATAGATAGCATGTCTTTCTCTAGCGAGACATCTCAAATCACATCATGAAATTTAGATTGAACAGAGCTAGGGCACAATGACTGGGCATTATTAGATTGGTCCTTCCAAAAGTTTCCCCTTAAGCTAGGACATGAGAAGTCTGGTCCCAGTACAGGAACCCATAAAAATGCAGTAAACCCAAAAAGCTCTCTTCAGCCTCCAAAGGAATGACAATTTTGCTTTCTAAGCATTGCTCACTGCTTAGACTTTGCTCATTGCAGAGGGCTCCCTACTGTTGCCAAGCAGGTGATGGCCTGCAGACCATGCAGGTTATCACTGAAATGTTTCTATGAGCCCTGTTATTTGTCTGAGAAGCCATCCTATGCTTTGTTCTGGTGTATTCCCCACGTATACCCTCTGAACGGAGCAGTGACCTCAGTGCCTTTTCAGTAATTCAGCCTGTGTACTCTGGCTTTGTTACCTTGGGAAAGGAGCCCAGTGCAGTACCAGAGCTGCCCTTCCCATAGGAAGGAGGAGGAGGTACAGGTTTTAGGCTTTCCCATGTTTGCCGTGCCTTTTGTATAAGCTTGATTTTCACAGGTGTATTTGCATCGGGGAGGTCCACTCCTACAGACAAAGGTCAAATATTTTTCAGTCGAAACTTTTCCCCAAAAGAGACTGCAGCATCAAACTTCCCTGCATGACAAAAGCCATCTTTCACGGAAATAGTAAATAGTCTGCATATAGAAACAATAAATTTTTCCCTTTGCAATATAATGCAACTAAAGACATGCCGCATCCAACACGAGGACACAAAAGAGGGCTGCTTCATTTTATTCCCAGATTTTTAAACTCACAGTGTTTCATGTTAGGAAATTCAGGCGCAAGACAGGATTGCTCGGAAAAACAGATTTTGATGAACAGCATTTCGCTACTGTCACGGCCCCGACACCGGGCGCCTGGGATGCTCCGTGGGGGCTTACGGGTGGCGCCCCTGACCCCGCAGCCCCCCGGGCACCGCCCCGCACCGGCACCACCTTCTGCGCACCCGCGGGCTGCGCTGCTCCGCGCTGAGCGCTGTGCGGGGAGCGGCGGGCGCGCTCCCGTGCCCGCGCTGCCTCCGCGGCCGGGGGCGCAGCGCGGCGGGCGCGCTCCCGAGGCGGGAGCGGGCGCGCGCGCGAGGCGGGGCCGCGCAGCGGGCAGCCCCGGCTGGTGCCGCCTGCGAGCCGGGGCGTGGAGCGGAGGAGGGCGCGGGAGGGGGCACGAGCATCCTCCAGCCAGGCCGGGGCTCCGCTTGGCTTTCCGGGCTCCGCGCCGGCGAAGTACCTGCGGATCGGCTTCCCTCCTCCTCGCCGGCTTTTTTTAGTTTGGTGGTAGTGGTGCTTTTTTTTTTTTTTTTTTTTTCCTTAACCCTCCCTCAAATCCAGGGAGACGCTTCTGAAGCGGGGCGAGCGCTGATCTTACGTAAATGGTGCGGCTCCGGGGAGGGCATCTCCCCTGCCAGCCGCGGGCCAGGGGCGCATCCCCGGGCGCCGCTCGCCCTGCCTAGCGCCCGGGCTCCTGGCTGCCGCCCGAGATCCGCACCGGCAGCGGCAGCGGCAGCGGCGGGGGCGGGCGGTGAGCAGCAGCCGGTGCGCAGCCCGCAGCCCCGCTCCCGGCGGGTTTCGGCGCCTCCGCGGAGCGGCTGCGGGGATGATGCGGCGCGTTGGAGCCCGCGGCGGGGAGGGCGCTATGTCAGAGAGATAACGCGGCTCCGCCAGCAGCCCGGGGGCAGTGTCGGTGCCAGCCCCCCCGGGACCCGGCTGCCTGGGAGCCCCGGAGCCGCTCGCAGCTCGCTGACGGACTGGCCGCGGCGGCGGGGCCGGGCGGCGGCGGGGCGAGGCCCGGCGGGGCGGGGGAGCGGCGGGCAGCCGCGCCGGGGCACCCCGCCTCCGGGGGGCGAGCGGCCGGGAGGCTGAGGAGCGCAGGCAGCAGAGCCGGGCAGGAGGAGGAGGAGGAGGGCAGCGCCATGACTCATTTGCAGGCAGGGCTCTCCCCGGAGACTCTGGAGAAAGCCCGGCTGGAGCTGAACGAGAACCCCGACACCTTGCACCAGGACATCCAGGAGGTGCGGGACATGGTCATCACCCGGCCGGACATCGGCTTCCTCCGCACCGACGATGCCTTCATCCTGCGGTTTCTGCGGGCCAGGAAGTTTCAGCACTTCGAGGCGTTTCGCCTCCTGGCCCAATACTTTGAATATCGCCAGCAGAACCTGGACATGTTTAAGAGCTTCAAGGCCACAGACCCGGGCATCAAGCAGGCGCTGAAGGATGGTTTCCCCGGCGGGCTGGCCAACCTGGACCACTACGGCAGGAAGATCCTCGTCCTTTTTGCTGCCAACTGGGACCAGAGCAGGTAAAAGAGCCGCTCGCCCACCTAAACCCCTTCTCCCCCGCGGCAAAGGGTGGGAAAGCCGTGGCAGAGCAGAGGGAGAGAGGGTGGGCAGCAGGGACACACCCGGCGCTGCCCACAGGGGGCTGGGCAGCAGCCTGGAAGGCAGAGGGAGAGGATAAAGAAGTAATACGTTCTGTGGTTTAGAGCCCTCTCAGCCAGCTCACCCTTTGGGATGTGAATTTTGGGAGGCCAGTAGACACTGCTGGGGTGCTCTTCTCAATTGTCTACTAAGAGGTTTACACCCTTCTGCCTCCCTTCAGCCGAAGTGAGCTGGCACGTAGATGATGTGCTTATCCCCCAGACAAAGGCTGATTGCACTCTTGGCTGGTCTTTCTGCTTCAGCACACACGGAGCTGCTCAGGTGCCATGGGACAAAGTGGGAGATGCTGTGTGTAGAACAGGAGTATCCGTCATGCATTTTGAGCTGAAAAGTTTGCCTGTGCAGGAAGCTGAGAATCTGAATCCTTTCCCTCAGCTGCAGAAAGCTCTTCCTGAGCCACCTGGAAATGCCAGGATGGAAGTTTCTGTAATCACTTCTTTTTCCACGCATGCTGCTCCAAATGTCAATTCTCTGCATAATAAAATTAAGAAAACAAAGCTTTGATAGCAAATTGAAGGCTAGTCTCTAGAACAGTTTCTGTTCTTTTTCTGGGGACTACTCTAGCCTGAAGATGATTTAGTAGGGTGATCCAAGAGCTGTCTCCCATCAAAGCCCTTTTTAGCAACTGGCTTAATATTATGTGACACTATTTGTTTATTCTGAATACAGTGTAGGGGTGTCATGGTCAGTTTCTCATGCAGTCTAAAATTATATCCACAAAAATGACTTGATTTCAGTACATTTAACTTCTCTCAAACCTGCTTCTGTGAGTACTGCATTGTTTTCTGCTTCTAACCTGAGTGGAGGTTTAGGACCTGAAGCACTTTTTAGTGAGAAGACTTAGAATCTTGTAAGTTGCCATCCTTATTGCAGTCAATGTAGCACTGAGTGCTCAGTGCAGACACCCTCAGCTCAGCTACTGTGAAACCTTTGGGGGGACTTAAACAACTGTCAGTGTGGATAGAAAGGACAAAATCTGGGGGACATGCATGTTTAAGTTTGCCCTTTAGGTGTTTGTTTAGCTGTCCTGTTGCAGGCTCTGTGGATTGCCATGGCAGGGAGCATTCCCACAGCTCCCTGCCCCGGCTGATGTTACAGCTATGGACAAGTTTCTGTCCAGAGGGATGCTGGCCCACCTTGGCTCTCCTCTCCTCCAGACATGGCAGCCACACCCACACTGTCTGTGGAAGAAGTTTCCTGTCCCTTGCTAACCCATGAATCAAAGCCGGGGACTAGGAGAAAGCTGTCTGGTAAAAATCAAATCTGCCCACTGCTAGAGTCATGACTAGAAAGGGTAGATGAATATGTGCTGAGCTGGGGCCAGCATCCTTGTTCTGCTTTGCTTTTCTACCACATGGAGCATAAAAGCTGAGTGAAGAGCAGTGGTGATGAGGCTAAGGACTTGCTGAGTGTATTTCCTTCCCCAGATAAGAACCTTGTTTCCTACATAAGGAGCAGGTCAACTTTTAATTTTATAAATGACTCCACAAACTCTTAAAAATCCTTGAAGGAAGAATTAGCAGAGAAATGGATGTTTAGGATTTTTATTAAGTTGTATGTCTATGATGAAGAAGTTGCCTAGTTAAAAGTAGCATGACCTACTGTATACTGTTGTTTCTTATTAATGAAAAAATCCTAAAGCTTTGTGTGACATTTGCCATATCACCTGACTTGATCCTAGTCAAAGTGATGCCAAGAATTCAAGTGCAGAGATAAAGTAACATTTAAAATAATAATTGTCATGTAGAAAGGTTTATTTTCTTCTTGATATTGAATATGCTGATATTTAAAGTACATGAGCTTAGCTGACACAGCAATAAATTTATTGTGGTATTTTTTCATTAACTCCTATCGGTATGATTAATATTATTTATGCTGTGATGACAAAGTGGCTGGGGTACACTAGAGTACTTAATGGACGTGTTTGCAATTGGTTGCCTACTGCTTTGAGCCCTGCGTGCTCACGGCACGCCTCTCCTCCAGAGCAAAGGATTTGTTTTCACGCAGACCACTCAGACAAAGCAGAGAGAGCTGAAGCCCAGCTGCGGGGAGTGGCTTGCCCCAAGGCACATGACAAGTCAGTGGCACATCTGGGAATGGAGCTAGGTCACTTTCTTTTCTAATTAATTTAGTGCCTTCCATTATCTGATGCTCAGTGGCTGAACCTGGGCAGGGAGCATTGTGGAACTTATGCCCGGGCTGCTATGCAATATGTCTCAAGCTTATGCCTTAACTGACTTGAGATCTTGCAGTGTATAAACCAGTGCTCCTCTTACAGCAGCAATAGGAGGATTACTTATCAAAGCCTGTCTTGTTAGGCCCTCTTTGTGTGCTTCATAAACCAAGTTAATGGAGCACAGCAAGCCTGCACATTTATCATATATGTGCAACTTGTTATGGCCAGGATGTAACAATTAGAAATAAAAAGTTCCAATTTGTTATTTAAATGAATAGCAGATATATACTAGAGATGATTTATATAGCACTGTCAGCCTATGACTTACATAGTTCCAATTAGAAAGAAAAGTGTGGGAGGCAAAAAAATCCTGTGGTAAAACAAGCCTGTGTACTAGATGTTAAATCATTAAATTAAAGCAGGGCCTGAAAACTGTACCAGATGTCCTGCCATCTGAACAACCCAATCAGACACATATTTAAAACAAACAAACACAAAAAGAAAAGGTGAAGGATAACGTGCTCAGCAGTGCAGCAGTTTTTTAGCAGGCTGCAGCCTAACTCTTCACCCTGTCTGCACTATGAGGAAAATGAAGGTCAGTGGCATTCCTGCCAGGAAGCTGGATAGCACTCAGGGAGGGATCAGCCTTCCCTGTTAGCTTCCAGATTGTTGACTCTTAGCTACATTTGGCTTGTAGGTGTCTATGTGCATTTGAATACCCTTTTGCTTAATATGTCCAGCTGGTGAAGTTTTTTTCAGTTAATAGTGCAATTAACTTCAGCTCTCAGCTGCAAGAGATCTGTTGTCATGCATGGTCTTCTGTATGCTTCCTGGCACCTGGCACAAATTCCCTAATCAGTCCATTTTGATGCTGTGTCTTTGAATTAATTATCTCAGGTTTTTCCCCAGAAAGTGCATTAGAAAGTGCAATGGTACCTAGTTCTGTCAGTGTCACAGTGGCCCAGTGAGCTCACATCATCCTCAGTGAATATGGAAATTCCCTGCACTCATTTACTGCTGCCTCTGCTGTTGCATCAGACAGTTTACAGCAGGGCAAAGACAGTGTCCATGGGTTTTGCTTTCAAAACCAGGCTTTCAGGTGCACAAGTGCTAGAAACTTTTCCTCCTGTTAAATGAAAATTTAACTTCTGTAGCTATGAGGAGGCTGGTCAACTCCTCAGCTCACTATAAAGAACAGACAAGATGGCAAGGTATTTTTCAAGCTCTGATGGAGGCAGTATGACAAAATAAATATCAATGCTAATAGTAGTAACATATTAACAGTAAAAAAACTGCTTAGCAGAGTCAGTTTTTGTTTGGAAGTTACATCTTCCAAATGATTACTATTAACTAGTGTAAACATTGTCGTTTTTTTCTACAGTTACTCCTGCTGACTGATGCTGTTTTAATGTTTCCTAGTTTTCCCCCAGGTAACCTGATCTGCCTATCATCCACTTGAATTTAGAGCAATGGAGTTTTGGCTAGGCAGACTTTTGATCGGTGTGAAATTTAGGGCAGCGAGTCTTCATCTGTGGCTGTGACTGTTAGACGCTGGGCTAATATGTAGCATAATGAATGGTATTAAACATGAATCTAAAAGATAATGTGGTAAAATATTGAAGCTGTTTCTATGTTTTCTATGCATTTGTTGTAACAGTGCTTTTTGCTTTTAGAATAAGGTATGCTCAGGGCATGCCTTCACAATTTAAGCAGAATAGCCATAAGAGAACTTTCAATCACCCATCTATTCATGATTGAAATCTGTACACAAAACTGTCAAACCAAGGAGATATGAAGCATTATTTCATCATTTCATTATTTGTGTATCTTGAGAGCTCTTGTTTTGGTGAAGTTCTAAAAATATTGAATCAGAACAGTAGCTTAGAGATGGGATAATGGCTTAGAGACTTGACCAGCTTTCTCTTTTAAATCACAGTGGGCATAAGAGCTCATTTGACATAAGCCTTTTCTTGTCCAAATGGTGAGGTGCTTAAAACACAAACTGCACTCTTACTGTGTTTTTGACCTTCAAGAGACATATGGCTCCAATTCAGGCAAAGGAGTCTTACAATTTATCTCTTTTAGTTCACATCATGAGAGGCAGATTCGTGTCATTCAGTCTTAATTCTTAGAATGACTTCAAATTCCTTTCTTTTAGGGAGGAGATGACAAATAGCCATAGAGATAGTAGGGCAACTCTGCTACATCAGATTATCTGTTATTCAGGGCAAAAATGAATTGACTGGAACCAGAATCTGGTTAAACAGAAGATATGGTTGATGCCACTCATTGTCAAGAGCATAAAGTATTGAAAACAGCTGACATAGCTGAGTTTGACATGATGCATCTGTATCTTGAATTCTCCCTGTCTCTTTATGTTGGCCTGGTGGAGATCACAGTGGATGCATACAAGAGGATGTATAGACCACATAACTTAGAGGTAAAGGTGAAAGGTCCTGGTGAAGTATTGCCAAGAGTTGATAGTCATGTCTGCCAGACTGTTTTCCCAAGAAATCCTTGAAAATATGTTGAATCTGTTCATGTCCCATAAAAAAAGTCATATAACTTTTCTTTTTTGTAAAGAAAGAATTGCTACCACTATTGCATTACAAGAGTAGGATGCTCGGTAAAGTGTTTGAGGTCTTTTTTTCTTGACAAAGACTCCAGTGAGGCATTTCCCTCCAAAGCTCTGTCACTGTTGGGGTAGAAATGGTAGCCAAAAGCTACCAAAGCATTTGAAAAATTCACTATCAGTGTGGCTGTTAAATTGTCACACCTTTTCAGGTTCTATTACTTTCAAGTCAACCTGAATAAAAAATTTCAAGAGGTATCAGAGTGTCTCGCACACCAGTCCCTGCTTCATTCAGTCTCAAAGTAGGACCCACATTAAGAGTGCAATATATATGTGATAACATATTTCCAGCATTTGTTACACACATTAATGACTGGACTGAAAAACTTGTCCAAGTTTTCCATCGAATTAAGCATGGTTCTATAAATGGAAGGCATTAAATGCATTTAAATTAACTGTAAGTTCTTGATTATCCTAGCAATTAGTAATATCTTGCTAGCTACAATATGTCCCGTAAGAGTCTGTTTAAACAAGTTAATGCAACTGGGTTTAACCATAAATAAATTAGGATTTATTTATTCACAGCCTAACTTCAGGCTGCTACAGAACATGCACTGCAGCCAGTTGGGCCCAGCACACCCTACATATCTGACAGCACTGGGGCAAGTCATTAAAAAACTGTGCCAGGGCAAAATGACTGGCTTGCTGTTCCCTAAGTGCACATTTTTACTTAGCACAGATTGGTAAGAATAAAACAGTACCATCTTCCCCTCAGACTGTACACCATAGTCTCTTCAAATCAAGGGCTATTATTTTCTTTTTTTTCTTTTCCTTCAAAGTAGAAAGGCAGGACCAAATATATTTCACACTCACTAGCTTGTCCTGTTTTTCTCACTTTTGAATTGTCGTATTTCTGTATCTATATGGAAATTAATTTCTGTGTGGAATTAAAGTTTCAGCAACAGAATCCAGAGTAATTTTTTTCAACTTCTTTTTATGTAGGATTTTAATTTCCCTGAAGCCCAGCCAGGGGTGGAGTGTATTTTATGGCAGAACCTGTGCATCCTAGTGCTGGCACACAGGGTAGTAGCAGTGAGGTGAAATGTTGGACAATATGGGGATGGAGTGGATTAAAGATGAGTGTTTACACAAATAACTCTGTGCTGTGTGAAAGCTTCCATGCAGATTCTTCAACCATATTTTTTGCTTGGCCTGTGCAACTGATACTTTCAATACTCAGCCTTTTGCACCACCTAAGATTTCATCTGGCACACCAGGTTTACATTTCTGGCTTACCTTAGCATGTATTCAGAGCAAAAGCTGCTTTAAGTGCTCACTAATGGATTTGTCTGTCGTTCTGGTGCTCTGTACTGCACTTAAGTAAGATATTGAAACCAAGAGAAGAGATCCAGTACAGAAGGAAGAATAGCTCCTATCTTCATCTAATTGCCCTGAAGGGTATTTGGGGTGGGAAGCTTGATTGTTAGTGACATGTCCCTGTGTACTCCAGATGTAGCTTTTTAGACATTAAGAATACTTTGGATACCTCCCTCTGGCAGAAAGTGTTCTTGCTTGCTTTTAGCCAGACCTGTTTTGTGTGGCACCTCTCTCTTATTTTCAGTGAGTAAACATAAATATTATTGTTGTTGTGGACTATATTTCTTACACTAGCAGACCTATAATAGGAGTTATGGTGATGGTGAATATGCCACAGATTTGTGGAGACCCAGCCCTGTCACTTATTTACTCTCTGTGGCAGCTGAAATCCTGTTCCCATCGCTGCCTGACAGTTTTTCTGTTGACTTAAATGAATTCAACACATAATTAGGTGTATTTCTGTTTACATGTATACATCTTGTATTTTACACCTAGATATGCATAAAAAAAGCATTTTATGGTCAGTCTTAGAGAGCTGACTGGCCTCATAAACAAAGAATCTTTATGTCTGATGCACCAGATTTCTAGCAACCTTGTGCCACCAGGAAGCTCTTAATCCAAGGCATGTGATGTCTCCTTAAACTCCTTAGGGAGGACATTAGAGATGTGCATCAGGAATTTGGGATCCTTATTCTGGGACTGAATGTAGGGTTCTGCATTGTGGAGCCCTTCTGCAGAATGAGATCTTTTGAATGGGACAGCCTAAATGTCAAGGAGGGTTGAGGCAATTTTAGAATTTGAACATTTTTAATGTCTATTCCTTGCAAGAGCTGTGGTCAAAATTGTCCTCAGACCAAGACATTCCAAACTTCCTGTAAATCTTAGTTCTCAGACAAGTAAAGCATTAGAAGAGACTCAATTCTCAGAAAAGTTCAAAGGAGAGGAGTGAATATGAAAAATAATAAAAACCCCAAAAATGTAAAGATGCAAGAAGTCAGCTACAACAGATTAATTTCTCTTGTGTTATTTCCTTTTGCCGATATTTTCGAAATACAGTTATGTCCACAACAGAACAGTGCACTCATTGCATTAAAGCAAGTTGAATTCAGTATTATTTTATGTAATTTCTCAGTAGGCAGATACACTCTTTGCTACCTATGCAGAATGATGAAGAATTCTCTAGGGACTCACAATTTTGAAAACTTCTATTTGATGCCATCATGGGGACATTTAAAGGGCCTTGCTTAAAAATATTTGTACACTGAATATTTAACTATTTCATTTCTGGAATATTTGTATTTCTGATTTTTTCAGGTTTAACTTTCTAATGCCTCATTTGATATTATGGTGTGGGCTGGCAAATTTATGTCTGTTTTGGTAACTGCTTATAAAATCCTACAATCCTAGAATGGTTTGGGTTGGAAGGGACCTCAGAGTTCCTCTGGTTCTAACTCTCCTGCCATGAGCAGGGCACCTTCAGTACACAAACATCTCAAAGCCCAAGCATGTGTTATTTTCTGCTTTTAAGACCCTTGAAATCAGTCTTCTGTAATTGTGGATTTAAGAGAAAAAAAATTACACAGAGTGGGATAAGGAGAGCATGTGGAAAATCCCGATTTTAGTTGATAATTTTGTAGGACCTGTTATTTAATTTCCTTAGAAAAATATAGGAGGAAACTTTGGATCTACTCTTCTGGTATTAGTCTTCATTTTTGTTATCATCATGATTTTAGAAAAATACAGTTTGTGTAGAAGCTCTTATACAAACATGTCATTACATACAAAGATATTAAAGCAGCTTAGAATACTAGGGAAGAGTTCAAATTTGTTTTTGATGTGTTACATTCTTGTGGTTTTTTCTGGCTGGCTGATGGTCTATAGATACATAATCCTGCTCCAGAAGAGCTCAACTAATTGAGCTTTTGAGGATTTCCCAGCTTTAGGTGCTTCTAATGAGGTCACATTTACGCTCTTTGATTTAAACTTTTGACAAAGGGAGGATACTCAGAGAATACTTCACCTCTGTGGCTGTTGTACCTTTCCTAACCACGTTCTGTTTCCATTCTCAGGTACACGCTGGTGGATATTTTGCGTGCCATACTTCTTTCTTTAGAAGCCATGATAGAAGACCCCGAGCTGCAGGTGAATGGATTTGTTTTGATTATAGACTGGAGCAACTTCACCTTCAAGCAGGCCTCCAAACTCACACCAAGCATGCTTAGATTAGCCATAGAAGGCCTTCAGGTAACATTATTATTTTCTTTCTTTTCCTAATTCTGCTTCATTTTGTAGTTCATTACAATTCTAGGTCAATAAAAAAGACTGAAACAAAACAAAATCCCAACAATTTTTGAATAGCAAGGCTATTAACACCTTGAGGTGTGGGTGTTCAGGCAAGCTACTTGTGACAGAAGTGTGAACTCAGTCAGCTAACTGCAGTAACTCCTGATGTGTAGCCTCCTTCCTTGCTATAAATATGAGGTAACTTTTTTGTCTTTATTCCAAAGTGACTGGCTTTCTGTAAATTCAGATGGCAGCTTCTGCAACAGGAAGTTAGAAGTAATCAGTTTATATTGTAATTATGCACAGGGCTAATGAAATAGGAGTTGCAGCTGCCATGCCAGGTTGGGTTTTTTTGTTGATTCTTTCACAGACAAGCTCTACATCATTTGTCATGAAAGTGTGGGGCCCTGTGATTGGATGGTTAGCTAGGACTTTTTATTTACTCAAGGTTCAGCATAAGCTTGGCTCTTTTCCTGGGTCAAGATTAATCTGAGCATCAGCTTCTGGGACTGAGTATGCAGTGATTTAAATTTCTTTCAGCTCGTTGTAAATGCACTTTACACGGCACAGGCACATTGGTGAAAGGATACTGCATAACTTGCATCTGTTTCCTATGGTATTTGATTCTTGTTAAAATGAGAAACTAAAGTTGTTAAAAGTGGTTGTTTTCTGCACAAGCCTGAGTTACCATGTTAAAAGTATGTGTAATGCACTCCTGTGGCAGTGTGCCTTGCTTTTAGAAGGACATGTATTCCTCTTCTGTGATGTTTATAACGTTTTTACATTTTTATAACTCCTAAAGCAACATAACAGACTTACCTTTGAACTTTTTTTACTGTGATAGTGCAATTTTTGAAGAAACATGTATAACAGTAATAAGGAGTTTTGATCTAACTGATGAAAAGGCTCAACTAGTATTCAGCCTGCTGTTGCACACAGAAGGGTACTGACATGAGACAAAGATCTCAGTTCTCATTTTGTTCTGTTTCCTTATGTAACAGTGTGATTTCATTGTCTTCACAACTACATTAGAAGGCAGCAGTGAGACCTGTGCTCCAGCAGTGCTGCATCTCCTTGTATTGCTTTCAAAGTTCTTTTCTTTTTTGTGCTTTTTTCAAAGTTAGTTCTCTTGTTTAGAACATGGATAAGTACTTTAGTAGTCTTTGTTTTCAAATGGTGGTGTTTCTTGGGCATTATCCAGAGGTGGTTATTTTGAGGAGAGCTGCAGTGAGTAATTGCATCTAAAAATATGAGGGGTGACCTACCAAATTTCAGGTGGGCTCTGAGACTCTGCATTCTTCTGCCATCAATTGGTTCATGACTGAATTAAGGAGAAGTCCTTTGGCTTACTTAACTTACCCATTACCCAACTTTGTAGTTTCAAAATACTCCAAGTCTGATGGTGATCAGCACCTATGGCATCATTTTGTGGCCACTGCCTTCAGTGCTCTTTGCTGCAGAGATGCAAAAGTGGGCATGAAATGCTCCAGAAGAGAGAAGGAAAAGTAATTTTAATTACTGCCTTTTATTTTGGATGAGAATGCATAGCGAAAATATCATTCTGAATGATGTCCAGTTAAAAAGTGCTTAATCAGGTAGAATGCAAAAGAACAAGAACAACTCACACACACTATTTATTTATGATCTTTGTAAATACTTTCTATTTAATCAGAGAAATGAAATTTACTTTGGCTTATAAGATTTAACAGGGCTCAAGATGCTGAACTTTACCATTTGGAGAATTTAAATATTTGAGTTGCTTAGGTGGAAGAGGACAGTGAGAGTGGGATTAGTGACCACTGAATTTGATGTTAACCAAATCCCTTTGCCTCCTGAATGAAATCTACTGAATTTGCATTATATTTGCTTAGCTTCCATGGTGAACAGAATACTCACTATGGTATGTACCAAAGACCTCACAAGCTATGGCATTTTTTGGCTTTTCACAATGCTTAATGTTTAGGAAATTGCTTTGAAGGTAAGATAAGTAAATATACAGTTTTCTACTGCATAGAAGATGAGCTCTGGTATATACTTTGTCTGCACACATGTTAAACGGGAATGTGAAAAGAATCATACCCCAAACTTACATGTTTAAATTAGAAACACTTCCTAGGTAGCCGTTTCCAAGAAAAGAGACTTTTGATCATGGCATTTACAGGACAGTGATTATCTGTATTAAGATGTGAAATTTAGCATACCCTTTGTAACAGTGCTGTGCCATACAGTTGGTGCAGTGTAGGTCAGTGCTGATTTGTAGGAAAGTGGTTTTGCTAGATAAGAAGAAAACTTTATGTGAAGGTGTGGGCACTTGTCTGGGGCTCTTGATGCTCCAGTCCTTGCTCTGGCTGTGTGCTTTTGGGGAAAAGGAGCAACACTCTTCCTTGCAGATGCTTGTGCCTACAGCACGCCTGTTGCTCCTCATCAGTGAGAAGGAGGATTTGCACTTAGAGCTCCTACACCTTTCCTAGTGTAAAGTCAGAAGGAAAACATTTATTGAGAGCTGAAACACATGCCTCAACTTCAGGACTTTGTGTTGACTCTCCCTAGTGTACTCCATGTGTGGATTTTTGTGTGTTCCAGTGTTTAGGTGCCCACTTTTCCTCATTCATTGATTTCTGTAGCCAATCACTGATTTTGGGCTTTATGAAGAAGCTCATATTACTCAGCACCTGTGTTCCTGAAAGCAGGGAGTGCTACAGTGCTCTGTGATTCAATACCTGAGTGCCCTTATAAGGTCTCTTTCAAAAACTTTATAAAATTTTGCCTTCTTCACCAGTAATGGATTACAATCCAGGTGCTTCAGCTATTTTTCCCATCAAAGAGAGAACTTTTGAGAGCTCTGAAGAAAACGAGTCCTAAATTTCCAGAGACAGTGATGAACTCTGAGCAAAAAACCCAGAATGTATCAGATGGTTTCTGTATAGGGAACAATTAAATTGGCTGGAATTCATCTGGATGGAAAGAAAAACTGCAGAGGGAAAGTACAGAAATCTCTAAAACCATAGAATCATATGATAGATAATTCAGCTTGGAAAAGACCTCAGGAACTTGGCAAATCTAAGCTCCTCCTCTTAAAGCAGGGTCCCTGATGAGGTCAGACCAGGATACAAACAAGATCATGGAGAGAGTGGACAAGCTGCAGATGTTATTTGTTATTTAAATTTTAAAAACTGGGTATCATCAGGTAATACTAGGAGGAGACCTGGCTCTTTATAAGACACCTTTGTACATCTGACTTGCAGAACTCTGTGCCATGAGGAATTCTGGTTGCTTAAATTTTAGCTGTGTTTAGGGAAAATGTAAAGAGAGATGAGCTGAGGATTAGTAAATATATAAAAACCAAATCAAAGTTCAGAATTCCTTAGGCTTTACAGTTGGAGATGAGATGGATGCTGTGTGGAAATAATCACATATGTAGTTCAAGTTTTATCTGCTCTAGGCTCTCTTTTTTATCCTCTGTTAAGGAAAGGATATAAAGCTAGGAGGACTTTTGGCATGGCATAATTAAATCAGGTGTTGTATATTCCACTCCTCTTCCCCTATTCTGAAAACTTGCTTTTTATTTTGCTGCTTCTGGCACTGCCCTGACCCCTGCTGCCAAGACACCTAGCTGAGAGCACTTAGGCAGAAAGAAGAAGGAGGTTGATAATTTTCTTGGTGATAGTCCTTTTTTACATAAGCCCCTATATGGACTTTTTCCCCCCTAGTTATCAAGGAAGCATTGTTTTCATAAGACAGATGAAAACAGTTTCAAAAACTGAAAATCCAGTTTGAAAATTATATTGAAAGTTTTGTTATTATTAACTCAGACAGCTTTGGAGGTAATTAAAATTGAGTTTTGCAAAATGGAACACTATAGGTATGCATGAATAACTTTAACTGATTAACTGATATTTAGTATTCTAAAACCTGGGCCACTAATTCCTTCTTAAATATTGATTTCTATTTAGTGCATAATAGTAATTGCATGCATAACAGATATTTTTCATGCATGTTTTCACTCAGGCAGGCTGTACATGCCAATGCTTTGCAAAAGTGTGTAGTTCTTGGTGGCTGTGAATGCTTTTCCTCTAGTTAAAAAGCTGGTGGAAAAGAGATGATGCACATTTAAATGGGGAGCTGAACATATGTGGACAGTCAGCATTGTTGCAGAAGACAGAAGACTCTTGCTTCTGGGACAAGGGTGTTTGGGAGGAACAGTGGTAGTGTTATGGGGGACAAGGCAGGGCTTTTAACTGTGTCGTTTTTTTTGTTTGTAACAGAGGAAGGTTTCATAAGCTAAAACAAACTCGCTCCTGTAAATGTAAAGAAAGTAAATGAAGGCAGCATCCTTGCAGCTACAATTACTTCCAAAAACGTCTTTCACACAGCTGTTCTTGTGAGCTGTAAGAGCAATATCCCCAACCAGATGTGCTGCAGCAGTGCAAGGTGGAAGTACCAAACATAGACTATGTACAGTCTGGTGATGAAAGTGACAGGACTTCCTATTTCCATTTTCTCCAAGTGTGAACTGTATCAGTGTCTTGTAGGGAATCATGCTGAACATCAGGGTTGGTTCAACAAACACAGAGTGCTTAAATTTTGCCACCTGGTTCTGGGCTGCATCTATGCAACCAGCATGTTGAAGTGCCAAGGATTCCTGAGACAGGAACTTCCAGAACTAAGGATGCCTCTGAAAACAGTATCATGACTTTGTATAATTATATGGTCACATGCTCTGTGCAGTGCATAATATTGTTAATAATGAGCTGAAGGAACAGTTAGTACTAGCAGTGAGCAGCAGTGAGCTGAAAAACACAAAATAGAGCTTTAAATGTTTTTGCATCCAGACTTGAAGCTATACAGCCCTCTCACTCTGTGCTTGAATTTTCCACCATTTTTTGAGAACAGGTTCCCGATGCTTCACTGCTTAAGAGAATATTAAGAAGTAGCAGACTCAAGCTTTTAATGGGACTATCTTCCATTTTTAGGAAGTCTAGTAAATAATTTAATTTGGGTTTTTTTTGATTGTTTGTTTTGTAAATCAAAGAATTAAGTTGTTTGTAAATACTAGGGTCCCCTGAGCCCAGGACTTCCCAGAGAATGGAGGGATGTGCATGTAAATAGTGCAATTTCATAGCAGTTCAACTCATGTTCTGTAGCAGCAGCAGTTAAATGGGATATTTTTCCTAAGAGCTTGTTATTTTCAACAGCTTACTTACACTTGGTCTTCCTCACTTGTAAAAAGGCCATAAAAAAGCTTAGCAGCAATTTACTGTGGAAACGGTGGACTGAAAGTGGTTGTTATTTCTAGCTCCTCACCTGCTGTCTGGATGAGCTTAACCTGCTGGGTGAGAAAGGACTTTATGACCACAGCTCGAGTTCAGCTACAAACAGGCACGTCTGTATAGACACAGCTATTATTCAGTGTGCTTCCAGGTGTTAACTTGTTGTCTGAAGACAGAATAATTAATTTCCCTGCTAGATTCTCTTACGGTGCTCATAAAAAAGTGTTGAAAGCCTTTGGACTGTTGATTTATGTATTCTCACAAACATACTTTTAAAATGAGGGGATGCCATCATCTGTTTTTCTGTTTATTTTCCTATTCCCTACCAACCATAATTCCACTGAAAGATTATTGTTAAGTGTTTTCTAATTTGGGGTGCCCACTGTGACAGGTTATGGTCTGATTGTCAATCACTTTTTATATATTCGGAGTCCAGCTGACATTTATTTTTGATCAGGAGGATTCAAGACTTTAATTTTGATCTCAAGCCCCCAAGCCAGGAGTCTGAGTTCTAGCATGGCTAAATTAAGAACTTCTCATTAGATTCTTTTTGAATGCACATGGTGCCATGTGGGCTGCCACCCCTGAAACAAAAGAGAAGAAGCAGCAAACTAAACTACCCCTTCCTCCCCCAGAAACTGCTCTGTGGCATCTTTCTGAAAACTGCAAGGATGCTTGTTGGAGTTAGATACCACCCTCCAAACACTGCTGCTGGAGCTGGTGGAGTATCTGCCTGCTGTGGGTTGTCATCCTCCATGTGAACCTGAACAACAGAGGGCACTTTGCCAGTGGTTTGCAGATATTTGCTGTGAGCAAGGCGTGATTAGTTATGGGGAGCTTGGCTTTTGTTCAGGCACTTTGATCTAACTGGCACAGACTCTTCTGCTCCTTCTTCCTGCCCTTTTTTGCTCTGAGCAGGCTTTGCCACAGTCCTGCTGTTTGCCCAGTTCCTCAACCCACTCCTGCTGACATTGCCTTACTTTGTTCTAGTCTTCACCGATGTGTTTTTTGTCTCTATTCTGATGGCATCCTCCAGAACCTCAGTCAGCATAGATGACTGCATGGAACATTAAGTTCATCTTAGACTCCTTAGGAGATTTCAGCCTTTTGGGATCTCACTGGCCAAATGCTCTCCACATCTGGCTTCCAATCACCTTCCAACTTCCCATCTCCAATCCTCTTTGAACTGATCTTCCCATTGCTCTTCATACCAGTCATGAAAGTAGCACTGGAGAGCAAGTCCTGATGTGTTTACATACCAAGTGAGTCCTTTAGGCACCAGGCTGTTGAGGAAACTCTCCTTCTAGTTCCTCACACCAGAGCTAGCCTGCTTGGTAAACTTGACTTGGTGCTCATGGGGCCAGACAGGAGACATTGGGAGCTTCTGAGGATGTTACTGGAATGACATCTAGAAAAAGAAGAAATTTTTTTTTTAATCTGATGTTTTCTTCTACATATACACATATACACAAAGTATATGTGGTCAGTGTAGAAATCAATGAAAATGCTCATAGTTGACATTTTTCCATCAGCTCTGTCAACAGAGAAAAATATCCAAATAAAATTGTTGCATCTTGGGAGAAAGAAAATAAACAAGACTACAGGACATGCAGGTTGCTTCTTTCTTGAGCTTTTGCTAAATGCTGTCCACTTTTCTGTTTTTCTTTATCAGGAAACTGAATCTATCTGCATTAACTAAGGAACGATTAAATTGCTCTGATTTGGCTGAGAAACTAATACAATACTAAGGTGACACAAACATGAAGGGCTTGTAGCACAAACTCGGTATAGACAATTAATTATTGTCACTGTGAATGACTTTCTGTTGTCTCTGGTAGACCACAGTTCAACAACTATATGGTTATAACAATTCCTCAGCTTCAAAATATCGGTTTTTGAAAGTGATTTTTCTCAGTCAAGGTCTCTTTTCTTCAGTATCTTAAGGCTATAAAGGGAATAAATAGTAGTCTTCCTTGTAAGGTCACTCAGAAATAAAACTAATTTGTTGTAAATTGTAATGTTAGAGACAGAAGACATGTTCTAAGATCATAGTTCACCTTTCTGCTAAGGCAAGATTATCCTGTGCATTATATTTTCTAGTGCTTCTCACAGTTTAATTTAAAAGCTTGGAGGCAGGTCTGGCACATTCTTTGGAAACCTCTCTACGACTTCTTGCTCTTCAGATTTCCTCTCGGCATTAATCCTAATTTTTCTATTTCAAAATGTCAACTCCTATAAAAGCCTTTTCTATTTCACTGTGTGCTGTTGGGTCCAAAGCAGGGATTGGTATGTGACTCTCAGTAACCCATGGAAAGGAATTATTTTGATGCAGTACCTATGTGCAGCAGCAGTGATTTGAAATCAGGACCTGGAGATGTTCCTCCTGACTATCTCCTCCTGGAGATAGTGAGATGTGAAAATAAGTGGGATCCTTTTTATTTGAATAGCCTAAATCTATTTTTATAGTGTTCAATTCATCTGTGTTATCAGTCCATTTTATATATGCATTTCATGTTTATTTCAAAAGTATACACCGGATCATTTGGTAATTATTTTCTGAAACCAGTCTAAACTTTATTTTCCATGATGCTGATAAATCCCCTGTGATCTTATTAGGCTGTGCAGAGTTGTCTTTATGTTACTGTCTTCTGCACATACTGCCCATGCATTTAGTGCTTCTGCAAGCAAAGCCCTACAGCACTCCATCCACAAAACAATACAATGTGTTTTTTTGTGATTTTGGTTTATATTCCTTAGCAAGCGTTCACCTCCTTTGACAGTTGTTTTTTATGAATCCAATTTGCCTTTGGTTATAAGCAAAATTTTGACTTTGTTTATAAGTGGTTGTTGTGCAGGAAGAACACTGCTGTCATAATTCACTGATGTTAAAAACAACTGTGGGAAACTTCTCTGGGGGAAGCACCATAAAAATGTGAAATTTTATGGCTGGTGATGGTTTCTCTCATCTCATGTTTCCTAATCATAAAACAGTTTAGGAAATTCAATTTTTGTTGTGTGTTTTAATAGGCATAACTGTTTAAATAAGTGGCATTTTGGTGTTCAGGAGCTGAAAGTTTAGGTATGTAACAAATGAAGAAAATTGTATTTCTGAAGAAAAAATAAAGTATTAATTCTTTATAAAGTATCATACTCCAGTGTGGATAATACACTAAAAAAAAAAAAAAAAAAAGCTCTCTTCTCCAAAAAGCATTTCTGTAGTTTTTTCCTGCATATTTCATAAAGATCAGAATATGTTCTTTAAAAAACATCTCTTCTTATTATGTGGAATATGAAATAGTGCTTGTAATCTTTTCCAGTGATTTCTGTAATTAAAAGGATTGAGTAGTAATATTTGTTTGCACATAATAAATATCCAAATGTGGATATGGACTGAAATCCAAGGTTGCTGAACATGTCATCCTTTTTGAGGAAAATAAATTTACATTTAATTGAAAAAAAAAAGGTTTCACTTCAGCACCTGATGCTGAGAAAGCCTCATGTCAGCATCTCCCCCAGCACAGTTCTGGCTATGCTTGTTCTTTTGGTTACATTTTAGTTGTCCCTCACAGTACAGGTTTGGACTATGAAATATGTATTCCTGTCCCTTATTTTGTAGGACTGACTCTAATATCACACAGTGTCATTGGAAAATGTCATCTTTAATCAGTGATTAAAGATTGTGTTTTCAGATGTATTAGTTATTTTCCTGCTCTTTTTAGTTGGTTCTCATGAATCCTTTATAGCTGTTAGAATCTTTTAGGGTGGGACTTCCTTTCTGAGAAGAACTGGATTTCAACCCTAGGCCTTTTCCACCACTGAAAATATTTTCTGGAAGGAGAAAGTAATTCTGCTGTGGTTCAGGGGAGTGGCTCCCTAAAGGTGTGTTTCAACTGCAGTTTTCATTACTTCTTACCTGACATTGCACTGAATGTGCCCTATTTTGTTGGGATGTGCCTTCATCTCATGCTAAGCTATTTCACTGAAAGTATAATTTAGAGTACTGCATCTTCTGACTGAAGGCATTGTGCCAAGTAGGAAACCCAGGGCGAATCATCAAGCACTGGTAGTCCTCCAGCATTCTCCTCAGAAAGTCTTTGCAAGGTACAGCCAGTCAGTCCTCTGAAACCTGCAGTGGATCTGTCTGGTCTTTATGCAGAAACTCCATGGATTATGCTGCAGAAACACTGGATACATTCAGTAATTCAAGTGCAGTTGTAAACCCAGCATTTGAATAAGGATTTTCAACCTGCAGAAGAGTATATGGCGAAAATGTAGATTCATTTTGTGATGAAGATGGAAAATATTTTGAAGGATAATGCTTAACAGAGGGAAAAAGAGAACACTAAGAATGCCAGGAGAAGACAGGATAGAGGAAGGTGTTGGGCAGAAGACAGACCTAAAACCTGCCCTTCACTTTATATTTTGAAATGTTTCAAATGAGACAATTATATTTCATAATTTATGGCTGTTATCAATCTCATTGAGTAAAATGTCATCTCTAAAACAAATTTTTTAAAAGTTATTCTGACATACCATTGGAAAATAAAGATTAACATTTTTGAAATCATAGCTATCACACATCTGCTGCAGTAACTAACCTTTACCAGATAATATCATTCCCCTCTAGCTTTAGTCAGTGAGCACACCACCATTACATAGTGACTTTGACAGGCACCAGGCGTGCCTTGAGACTGTGTTCTCCCTCAAATTCTTAATTCATTTTCCAGAAGAATTATATGGGATATCTGCATACCTCTAGCAACAGGTTTCCATTAACTCTGTCCAGGGGATGCAGTTAAATAGTTGTGCTGATAAGGGATTATGTATCAATGAGACGCTGCCTGAGGCTCTTAACCACTTATTTCCTCATCCTTTATTTTTCAGTGGTTTAGAGATGCAGAACTGCAAGCTAGGTTTGACATATGTTTTGGGCATTAGCTGAGATCCATTGGGTCATGCTTTTTAAAGCATTTTGTTAGGAATATTGAGCAATTGATTTTCTCTGGAAAACCCTAGGACGTCTTCATGCTATTGCTACCAGTATGATCCAATTCTGTTCTCCACAGAAATTCAGCAGGAGTGCAATTTAATGAGACCAGTGAAAGGAATCTGACTGCTCTATTTATAGCACACTAATTGATCAGGGTAGCCATGATAGGAGGAAGCTTCAGAGAAAATCAATGCAGTATCAAATGAAAGTAGCACAAAGGCCTTTAAGGACAGCTGTGTGAGAGCCAGTTAAGAATGAATTTATTTGAAGATCCATGGGAACATCTTGGACCATGTGTGTTCTTGCTTTAAGTTGTAGGAATGGAGTCAAGCTAAGCAGCATCTTACATGGAAGGTGAGCCTTAGTGTGTATTTTTTCTTCATCCTCTTGATACTCTGTCCCATTAAATCTTCTTGGTGGATTGTTTTAGTTATGTGTGGGGTCTGTAACTGTCTTCTTTTAAGACGTCCTCTTTCACAACCTCACAATTTTTTTGTAATGAGAATGGCAGCCACACTGTGTAGGAGAACTGCAGAGCCTCTTGGCTGTGTGTCCAGCACTCAGGCACAGTTCCAGGTCTCATGGCTTTCACTTAAATGCAGAAAGAAGAGGGTCTGTCTACCTCCATTCTCCTTCCTGTCATCAAAATACTTGTAATCGTAGTAGATATGTGAAGCATAACTGTTTGTACTTATTGCTAGTGTTTCTTGAATCTGTGTAATCAACCTTTGCTTCCTCCTCTAATTGCATTTTTTTCCTCATGAAATCTGCTAAAGTCCTGAACAGCCCCCTATTCGCCTTCCATGAAAATTATGGGTTTGTGGCAGGTATTCTCCTTTACTGGGTATATCCCCATACAATGGGCTGACTTCCCATCAGTACATTGCTTTTGGGCTGCTGTAGGAGGGTGAAGCTAGCAACAAACTACCATGAAGGCATTTTAGCAGTAACTTGTTTCAGAAAGAGTCAGAAGGGGAACATATGTATGCTCTGGTTACTTTGAATGTGCTTTTTGTTCTTGCGTTTGTACATTGACAAAAGTTTTACCTCTTCCCTAAAGAATGGCAAACACAACAATGATTACTAGCAAAGCTGTCCAGGCTGACAGTGTGTCTCCTTTCCTTCAATGCTTCAATGTGCTTGCAATTGCAGGAATAAAAAAATCTTGCTTCATTTTATGGCTTGTAGGATGCAGCATTTAGGTTTGCTTTCTGAGGAATAATGCACATAACTTTTTTTTTTTTCAGTAGGATTATTAAATGCATGACATAAAGAAGTAGATGCATGAATAATTCTGTTTTTCTGCTGTTTTGTAAGAAAGGAGTAAATAGTCTACACCTTCCATAAACAGTTAATTTCTGTGGGCAAATTTTATGTAGCACTAATTGCTAAGCATATTAATGGTGTTACATCTCCTATTCATTCAGTTTTGAGCATATGTAATGGCATGGAATTGTGGCTTAATTAGGTAGATGAGTAATGTCAGAAATATTGTCAATTATCAATATGGTCTTCATCTTTCTTTAAGCCCTGACTGGGAATCCAGTTCCCAATGACATCAGCAGTTGCCGTGGTGAACTTTCATAAGCTAGTCTTTAATCTTTCATTAAATCACAGGCTAGGAAAGCAGACATGAGGACTGAGATGAAAAAAACATGCATCTGCAGCACTGGTGTCTTCTCTGAAAAACAGGAAAGCCACACTTTTGTGTTTTTGGGAAAAAAAAAAGATAATTTGCTGCGTTGGTGAGCACACTCTCTCAGCCACATTGTCTAAGAAACACCATGCAAGGAGAATTTCCAGAATGTAAACAGAAGTGAGATGTGTGGGGCTTGAGAGCAGCTGAAATAAAATATTACAGGGTCTGAATGTGATGAATGACTCAGCTCTGTCATGTGCAAGGTTTGAGAATGGAAGTAAGGCTGGCAGGTTTAGGACCCCTTTTTCTTGCTACATTGGGCTTTAGCTGGATATTTCTTAGAGCAACATGCTGCAAATTTATGTTATTATTCAGAAGGGCACTGGGGATATCTCCATGTGAGCTACCAGCACAGAGGTGGTGTGTGAACTTGCACTCAGACTGACACATGGGGAAAAAAGAATGGGACAGAGGGCAGAGTACTTCAGGGCCCTTGTGAAGCAAGGTGGGACTTTAGAGAAACAGCTCTGAGATGGGAGGGGAAATGGAAACTGAGTTGTTACTGACAAGCCTGCAGGTGTTTGGTGCACTGAATTAGATTTTGAGCTGAGACTGGAAGAACAGAAATACCTGTGTTGTAAGGGACATAAAGGTGCAATATAAAGCTCCTGTTGTGGAACAGTTCCCCAGAACAGCACTTTGGGCCAATATGTATCTGTCTCATTCTGTGCTATGTTGTCTAATAAGAGAAAATTATTCTTCTCCATGAAGCTTAACGCACTTAGGTCATTACAGCATTGTGTCTCTAAGAATGCCATCATAGGAACTGTTACTGCTACAGCAGTTCATTCCTGCCCAGGTCTTGATCTAGCAATGCAAAACTCTGTCCCTGTTCTCTTTGTCCTAAATTAGTCCTGTGTTCTGTATGGGACCAGATGTTGAGCCAGTGCTTCCCTGCATTTATTCACTCAGTGCTTGCTTTTGGGGTAAAGTACAAAATATTTTTTTTTCCCCACAGTAGAAATGGGAAGCAATTATTTTGCGCCTTGAAAATGGAAAAAATATTAAAGAGGCAGAGAACAGACCTACAATTGCTTTGTTCTGTTTTGCAAATATAGTACTTCAAATTCAAATATAGTAATTAAAAAAACCCCTGAAAAATAGAAAAGCAGAATCTGGAGGATCTGGTTTGTTGGGGTTTTTTTACAGATTTTATAGTTTGGATTGATCTTCTTCAAGGTTATAAAGTCTTGTTCACAATCTTTTATGCTTTCCTCAAGGTTTTTTATTCCTGTATAGGTTTTTGAAAATTTAAAGTTAGTCAGAAGAAGTACACTAAGCTGTAATTTATGTTCTTAGGCATTATTACCCAAAGCCCTGCCTTTTCACGCAGGGGAGCACACAGGTGAAACTGCAGAATAGAATTATCTTTGCCCAGGTTGCAAAAAGAGAGCCTGTCCGTGTGAGCACTCCGTTATGTTTTCCTACCAGCATCAAGTTCACACTTATGTCCTTGAAAAATACAATTTGCTCGGATGACAGACTGTCACAGGCTGGGACATAGGTTATTGCTGTGAGATGAGAGCCTTTTGGCGTTCTTCTGAGTCACTGGCACCATCTGTCCCTGTTCCTGAGGTGAGGCCGGATGGGGCGAGCGGAGCCCTGGCACGCTGTTCGCATTTCTCTTGGCGCTCCCGACCTTGCATCAGTCGCGGTCTGATGGGGGCTGGTTTGGGATGAATCGCTTTGTTCCGTGTTCTGCTGTGCAGCCCGGGCATAATCTGCTTTGACTCACGTATTGAATTGCAGTGGATGTGTTTTGCTGCAGAGCAGATGGCTTCAGACTGAATGTTTTTGCTATAAGTGCATCATATTGGGCCAGGTGTTGCTTGCTTCTCTCACCCCTCCTTGTTCAGAACCTTGATTTTTTTTTTTTCCCAAAACCCGATAAAAACTTAGAAAGAATTCAATCAGGATTCACATAGATCACAGTTCTGGTCACTCAAATACTGTCAGCCTCATTTCCCTTTTTATTTTATTAGATGGGTGATGTGTTTGTGTCCTTTCTCTCTTGGTTGATCCTTTCAATATGGACTGAAATTCACAGCCCTAGGCTCATCACACCCATACTGATTAAAAAAACCTCAGCCCTTAGAATAACTTCTAGGCAGCAAAAAATGTGGTGGTGGTGTCACGTTCCCCACAGCATTGTATGTGGAAAAATGTGGTGAGTGTTGGCCTTGCAGACCCTGGTGTTAGAAACAGGACTTTACAGAGAAATGCAAGGCTGTGAGTTTGCTGGATTGAGTGCATTGTGAAGATTGCTGCAGCGCTAGGAAAAATATAAACTGAGTGAATTTGAGCTTAGTGCTGTTAGTGAGTTTTCAGATAAGTAATGATGGGTGAGGCTTGGCAGTGGGAGGCACAAGCTGAGGTTATATGCATATTGACACTGGAATGACACTGAAATGCTCGTAGGAAAAGGGACCTCTCAAGGGATGATGTTCAGTGTGAAGTGAGCAAGGAATAAGTGCTGAAGTCTGTAGGATGGTGGAAGGTGACCCACGGCAATGAAACCTGGGGAGGACAGCTGGCATGGATCAGGGAGACTGGGGAGAAGGCAGAGAGGATGGATAATGCAGCAACTGAGGGCATCTCATTTCTTGAGCATTAACCATAAAATAGAAATGGGATGGACAGCGAGTTCTTCTAGAATGAAATGTACTGTAATGAATTTATATGTTAATGAGAAGGAGCAGGAGGGGTGAAAATAGGAGCTGTCATTGCAGGAAAGTGTCATCAAGCATAGAGTTGGAGGAATTGGTGCTAGAAAGTCAAATTTCCATGATGTTTCCCAGGTAACAGGTGAGTGTGTTGAGGCTCGGAGATATTCAGCCTGTGAAGTGAGACTTGGGGATAGAGGCTCATGTCTGTGTGTGCCATTTGTCTTGCCCTCATTTTTAGAGTCCTAAAATAGATCTAATTTCCCTTAGTGTTACATAACAGTGAGTCAAACCCAGCTTTTAAATATCTTTAATTAGTTTTTCCAATCAGATTTCTAGCCAGCACATTTAAAGTAATGAATGCAGCTCTCCATCCTTGCAGAAGAGCCTCTATGGTTACCTGCAGTGAGTGTGCTGGTGACTTTCACCAAACCTGATCCATACCCTATTTCCTCTTGAGCTCGCCAAGATGCTCCAGTGGAGGAGTTCCAAACTTTCCCATCCATGATGCTGGTGTCTTTCTGTGTCTTTATGTTTTCTCTTTATTCTCTGTGCCCATCTTCATACTCCTGCAAGCTCTGGTGCAGCCTCCTGTGCTTCCAAAGCCCTGCAGCTCTGGAGAGTCGGCAGCGGTCGCCTGTCCATGGAGATCATCAGAGCTGGTGTCAATTTGATGTGGATTTGAACAAAGCTAGGCCTGCCAGGTTGGACAGAGAGTTACTTGCTTGAATTTCAAAATTTTGACTTCTGGTTTGATTCTTGCTTCAGGCATGATTTTAGGTCTCTCATTTGAAGAGAAAATATCTTCCCTACCTGGCTGGAAGCCATGTCCAGGGTAATGCAGTATGATCCTCATTGGGAATACTTTTCATCTGCAGAAACTGTAGATGGTGCACATACTTGTGCACATGCTTTGATAGTAAATAGCATCTGTACTTGTTACTGTTTTGTGTAGTACTGAAAAGCACATACCACTATGATAGGTATGGATCAGGAAAGAATTCAAGTTTGTGTGGACTAGGTAAAACTGTATACAGCCTGCTGATCATGCAACAATGCATCTATTTTATCAACTTTGTGCTCTATTGGAAATACATTGTGAGGTCTTTGCAGGGATGCTGAGTTATATTTATCTGTCAACACTTGTTTAACAATAGTGTTGTAGAAAAGATAATATTTTTTTTGCAAACACATCTACATCTGTATTTATGTTAGTGTCAAAGAAAACCAACACAATGAGGGAGAGTTTTATTTCAAAACTACAAAGTGCTTGTAAATATTTGTTTTCCTCTGTGAAATGCAAAATCATGCAAAGGTCTTGCTCACATTTTTTATTTACTATGAATTCAGCTTGTCCATTAATATAGCTCCTATTCCCACTGGGGTTATGCTGTTTACTCTACTGATGATAGGGAATAAGTTGCTTTTATTGTATGCCTCTTACATAGGAAAAAAAACCATTCAGTAGATATTCAGTAGTGGAGATCTGTTTTCAGTCAGGTATGTTGTTTTCAAAAAGGAGATTCACATAGCCCAGATGATTTTCTCTTTATCAGAAAGTTATTATCATTAACGTTTACAACCCTGCATGTGGATTTTATTTATTTTGGATTTATGAGCTGGGTACTCAGACTGGACTTGATTCCCACCTGAGAGTCGAGCTCCTCAGAGGCAGTTATGGAGAGCACTGAGATTCTCCAAAACCCTTGCATGCTCTCACTAGATCTGCTGATCAGTGAGCTCTGGTGTCCTTCACTTGTTACTGATATTCAGACCTGGGCTCTTCTCCCAAACTTTCCCCATTTATCAAATGTGGTTACTGATCCCAGGGTTCTTGGTTGAAACCTTTGAGTTACCTGCTGAATAAATTGGAATACGGACTGAACTTAATTAATTCATTATAACTTACATTAATTCTTTATAACTTACATTAAATATAAATGACAATACATTTCTCAGTGCTGTTGAAAAGGAATTGGGGTGCTGAAGACCTGATGGTTAACAAAGTAATAGCAATGCATTATTTTTCATGGAGAATTTTTTATATCTTGCAGCCATTTCTAGTCACCATTTCAGCCTATACAGAATATGGATAATAAAAGTTTCAACAGAGATGATATGAACAGAAGCATTTGTGTGATGCTAATTTTTGTAAAAAAATAAAAAAGCTATTCAGTAGAGATCATTCTAGTGGACAAAAATATTTCTCAAGACTCCTTAACATGTATTTACACAATAGACCTCATAGTGCTTGAGTAGCCACTCTGTTTAATTAAGGATATTTAGGGGGTATAATCTATGTAATGAATAGAATTTTAAAAATCCATAACTTATATTTGAAAGTGAATACATGCCCAGGGCTGCTCTCTTCTGCTGCAGTGACTATGTCCTGACTATTATTATTTTTGCTAACTTAAGCACATAGCTACATTCAAAGGTTGTTTTGGAATTGGTGCTTGATTTCTGTTTACCTTCCCAACTGTTTGGGGGAGGGATGGTGGCTATAACTTACTCTAATGGTTTCATAGTATTACAGATAATTTATTCTCCTCCATGAATGTTTCTGGGTGCTGTTAATTGTGCAGTATAGATGTTGCTTTGTAATTTTGTAGAGTGTTATTTTGTGTACCTTGGTACTTATGTTACATTTTATTAGGGAAAGGCATGTCTCTGAAGTCAGAAATGATGGAGTACACCTACTGCAAGTCCACACTGAGTTCGAGTGAGTGAGCTGTACATTGTTCTGGAGATCTTTGGTGGGCCTGCACTCACCCCTGCAGACTGATGTAGCAGAACTGGGATGCCTCAGAGCTGGTTGAGCTCATCAGAGCCACTTGCTATAAACTCTTACAACACTTGCAGTGATGACATGATCACATCTTACATGGGATAAGTTGTCATGTCTGGTGTTTTCCAGCTCTTGATGACACTTCGAGGCAGTTGAATTCTGCTGTGAAAATGCTGGAGTCAGCTGAAAGTATGGAGAGGATTTAGATAGGCAGACTGAGATTTCTCTAGTTGTTATTTGACCAAGTAATTGAGATTAATGCTTCGCTGCCTACAATGGCACCATGGGACTTTTTACACCCAGAAATGGTCAAGAACCTTCATTGCTTTTTTTCCTGCTGGAAGCTTGCAGATTCAGTGAGCACACCAACTGTTCAGTTGTGCTGGAATTTTGGGGCAGAGTTGAGGTGGGGGAGAGGAACCAATTACTGAAGTGCCAACAACCATTGTACATCACTTTGGGTTCCACCTGGAGGTTATTCATCATGGCCTCTCTTTGCAGGTGAGGTCTGTCACAGCCACAGGACTGGGCAATGAAATTTGCAGCAGTGTGACAGCTTAAAATAACAAAGCAATCTCTTTGAATACTGAGGGTGTCTTGGGACACACAGGATTGTGCTTGTCTGTGATTTATTTCATCACATAACTCTCCATATCAGATCTGCATGAAATTCAATTTCTTATCCTGGCATAAGCTTGTGTTGTGTATGATCACAGCAAGCAACAGAATGAAATCTTTTAGAATAGCACCAAGATGCTGCATTCTTATCCACAAAAACAAAGGCTATAGTTGTAAAAATTTAAACAGAAACATTATAACTTTTGACTCTAAAGCCTTTCTATGAAGAATCACAGATTTTCCATAATGACTAAAAGAAAATGTTTATGTAAAAGGTCTCCTTTCTAGAGTTTGGTTTTTTTTTATTTTTATTTTTATTTTTATTTTAAAAGTATCAAACAGGTCAAAATTGAAGTGTTTAATTTTGGGAAAGCTGCCAGCATTGAGTGGAGCATTCAGACACCTCATGTCCCCATTTGCCTCTAGGCTGTATCTGTTCTTGTGTCCAGGAGAGGCTGTTGTGCACTGTAGGAAAAAAAATATTTCAACCAAATAACATTGTCTCTGTAAGGAAATGGAAGCTTAGAGCACTTCAACTACAGCTCCTAGGGCAGTAGCAATAGCTGGCAAGAATTTCCCCCTTGTTTTTTTTAAATACATCTACCTTCCTTCCCTCCCTCCATCCAGTGAACTCAAATTCTACGGTAGCCTTCGCATTTTGTATAGTGGCAGATTGAGCTGCTGTGTTCTTGCCACAGAACATTTAAATATTCATGCTGCCTTTAATTTTAGTGCTGAAAGACTGTAGTGGATATGGTGATGCAGGAATTTGGGCCCAGAAAATCGAAGATTTTTTAGTGCCTCGGCTGCGTGTGAAGGTTTATCAGCCAGGCTCCAAAATGAGCAGAGCTGACTGAAGTACTGCTTTAAATGATCTATTTCAGTAAATACACAGCCAGGATCTTTAAATGGCTAAGCATACAGCTGGTGTCTGAATGTGGCTCGAAGTGTTGTTTATTCAAGATGAGAACAGGTATTATAGATCTATAGTACTACTCTGTACATATATATACACATCAGCAAATTTCTTTGTCTGAAGTGCCAAAACTAAGGTTGGCAAAGAAACATGTTAAAAATTATCTTACAGTTATTCCAGGTTGGGTTTAATTACGTTTAAGGGAATTTAAATTATTTATCTGTGTGTTTCTTATTTCCCTGTGTTCTGGCAGTAGGCAGCCTGTCCTCTCACTGCCAGCATCTGACTGATTAATTGGTCTCTTGCTTGATTTGTTTTCATTTTTGTTTATGTATAACTTATTCTAGTGCTTTCCGTTTTTAATATGGTAGCATCAAATTTGTTTAAGGTCTGTGAACTAATGTGGATTAAAAGGCAAGCAGCAGCAGCTCTAATACATAATTGATCTACCAGTAGGGCACAAAGAACTGATTCTGGTTCCTAGATAGGAAATGCCTTTTTTGTCCGACGCTGATAATCTGAGCTCTTAAATCTATGTTAAAGGAATAGGCTACTGGAAATTGCCAAATGATCCATGTTATTATTTTTTTTTTGAGATCAATTTGCTGTTTGAGGCATAATGATTTTTATACATAGACACAGACACCATGCACTCTATTTCCTTTTAGATTTCAGTGCAGTTCTGTTCATTGGCAATTGAAGATGTTTTATGTCTAGATGTGGTACATTTTGAGTCTGTATCTGCATCTTCTGTGACCTGTTAATACCTAACAAGTATTTTGCTTGCCTAAACTGTTTTTTTGTACAGGTGAAAGAGCTTTGTGACATGGTCTCAACAACAGCTTCCATTTGTGAATAGGTGGGTTGGAAGAGGCTATGTCTGCTTATATTAGCATTGGCTCTGATTTTATTTCAGCTTGTCCTGTGCTGCTGACTCTTGAGTGCTCCGTTAAGCGGGGCTAGAAGCTTGTTTAGTGTTTAATGTTTAATGATACCCTGGCTGAAGAGGGTAGTTCTGTATTTCCAGGCTCCTTGTGAGGTACACAGGGTGTCACAGCGGGGCCTTTGCAGCAGGAGCAGCGTGGATGGGGCTGCATGGCTGTGGCACCCACAGCACGATGTGCCGGGCAGCACGGCACCGAGCTGTGTGCTGCTAATGGATGGAGGCAAGAGACAGCCAGCAGGGTGCCTCTGCCTTCCATTAAGTCCACTCACACATGCTGTATGCCATCATCCCTGTGCTGGGGATTTGATTCTCTGCTTAGCATCAACTGGAGCGGCAGGAGTAGAGGAAAGCAGGAAATGTAAGCTGTGCTGTAGAAGAGGGCTGTAAATCAGAATGTGGCTAAATCAGAAAAGTAGAATAAAAGGTGAGAGAAGGAGCATCTTTTTGCATACATTCTTAGACTTCCTATAAAAAGTAGGTTACACTGGTCTAGTATATTGCATTGCACTTAAGATGCTACAATTTGAGGTTTTAGCAGTAGAGCAATAAACATTTTGCAATCTCTAGTTTTAAACATCTGAAGATGTTACATATGCAGAAGCAATATCTTTGTAAATAGTGCTATATTTAGAAAAAAGGACATACTTTGAGGTGCAACCACCCCTTGTTAGGTTGCTAGAGCTAAAAGCAGAGCAGCAAATTGACAGTTTCAAAATGGAAATTGAGCTTCTTTTCTAGAGGTGTCATTAATGAATGGAGTTAAGACTGCAGATGACTTTCCCTGGTGTGTGAGCTGCCTGTGTTGCCCTCTGACATTTCTGGAAAGGTGGGCTCACTGGTGGGTGTCAGAACTGGGGAGACAGCTCATTCCCAGCCTTTGGAAACTGAACTTGTTCAGTGTTGTGCAGACAGCTTGGCAGTGGCTATGTTTTGTGATGCTGGTTCAGAGACTGTGAGGCATGAAATGTCAGGGTTTGCAGGTTAAGGTAAGCCTTAGTTTAGGTGGAGAAAGCCAAGCACATTTTTGACAGTCACTTGTTAAGATGAGTGACCTAAGCCAAGCCAAGAAGCTTGAATAACTTGCATAGGGTAAATATTAAATATCTACCTGCAAATAATTTTTTAATTGCCTTTGAGGAGTTTATCACATTGATTACTTCTGCTGCTGAGGAATTCCAAAAATAGCACAACTGTGGTAGGTGGTTTGAAAAATACCAGGTAAAAAGACTATTTAACCTCAGTGATTTTACATTTTTCATCAATGTCTAACCTGTTTAGAGCTGTGTGCTCTTGTATGGTTTCCTTATGTTCAGAAGGACCCTTTTGTGTTTCAGTTTGTTCCCATGGCCTCTGATCCTATCACTGGGCACCGCTGAAAAGAGTCTTGCTCCAGCTTCTTACACCCTCCCTTCAGGTGGTTATGTACGTGGCTGAGATTCCCCTGAGTTTTCTCCATGCTGGACCTTCCCAGCTCTCAGTCTCTGTCCATATGAGAGATGCTCCAATCCCTGAGTCATTTTCCTGGCCCTTTGCCAGTCCAGTATGGCTCTGTCTGCTTTGTACTGGGAAGCACTGGACCCTGCATTCCAGACTGTTTCAGGGTTGAGTTATTTTCTCTGTGTGTATCCATGTGATGTGAACTGAGGCTACTGTTGTTTTCTCTTGCTAAGAATACAATCATGTGAGTTCCACTTTCGTCTTAGCAAGAAGACATCTGCATTTCTGGTTTTGATCTCCCAGCTCCTTGCACATGAATTTTCAAGAGTTTCAAAGTGTGGTTTTAGGAGAGATCCTACCATCACATTTCTTCATTACTGGCACATCCTGATAGCACAGCAAATGCATTAGCTATGCCCTAGATGTATATGGTAAAACATGCAACTGTTTTCCCAGTTGTTGTGAATCTGGTTTTTACTGGTAGGTTTCCTCCATAGAAGCTGGCACAGACATACTCATGCTTATATGGCTTTACAAAGACAGGGAGTTGATGTTTGAAGTTAGAATTCAACAACAGTGATTTATGGGCCTCTAGAGTAATAACTTGAATGACAGTTCTCCCTCAAACAATATTGAAATTGCCTGTACTCCCAGGCACATGTTGCATGTGTGTACCACCAGTAGTTGCTCAGGAGTGCAGAAGAGGGAAGCTGAAGTGGAGTTAGAATGTAGGAAATCATATCTTTTCAAGCACCTTTGAAAAGATAAAGTGTAGCTGTGCAGTTCAGACTAAGGCTTTCTTAAAAGCTGAAAGGCTGAAATAAATCTTCATTCTGTACTATGACAAAGATATTTGAACACTTTTGGAACTGGAAATAGATTCATCCTGTGGGGAACTGACCTCTTGAAACTATATGTGCTGTATAGTTCATGATACCTCTGCTCTTAATAAAATACAATACTTATTAATGGATCTCAAGTCAGTTATTCAATTTCATCAGTAATTTAAAGCTTAATTATGCTGCGTTCTAGATCTTAGTGGCTGTTCTCAGCTGATTTTTCTTAAATCACTATCACTCCAATTTTACGGTTCAGTTCAATTCTCAGGACTGTGATTTGCATGGACTGACAGATTAAAATTGGATGGCTAAAATGATTATGGCTTTTAGTGCTTACTGCAGTGATGAAGATTGATTCCTCATAGTATGAGGAAACACATGGCTCATGAAATAACCCTTGAAACTCTATACTTTTCAATTTATTGTATTGTTGTAAATTGAAACTTACAAAGGGCTAATCCAATTTTAATGCATCTTGTCTGAAACTGAGAGTTGCATTTCTGAAGGAACTTTGAATAATAAAATTGTAGACACCAGTTTAGAAGTTCTTCATTTCCAGGGGAGAAAAAGTGAATATTATGGTAGGAGAAATGGTGTCTTTCAAGTCAGTGACTTACTGGCACTGGATAGCTATACACTGGTATTTCAAAACATGCATTTTTGCCTCTCTGCAGGATCTTTCTTCACCTTATATATCTGCAGACCTGTGCACCCTATTGCCTGGACAGGTTCAGATTAGCTTCTTGCAATTTTGGCAGAAGTCAGTCCTGAGCTGAAAATACTTAGGCTGGATCTGGTCCTAGAAGATTATGAGCAGGATTGATGTATGAAGTTACATGGAAGATATAAGATTTGGTATTTATTTACCCTATTTGAGTTTAGGTCTGCAAAATCAGTCTTGACATGTGACTGTAAAACATGAGTCCTCCATGCAGGAATACTTTATATTTTTCTTTCCCTACCTTCCTGTGACAATTTTGAAAAGGGGCTAGAGAGGGAATAAGATGAATGCTTTTCTCTTGTGCATCACAGTAGTATCTTGATATCTCTCTCTGAATTACTTTTTAATTTCATCTCTTCTGCTCCTCACTTTTACTTTATTACTATGGTTTCTGCCTTACCTTATTTCTTTCAATCCTCATCTTAACATTATCCTAAAATATGCCTTCATTGCCAGGTTCTGCTTAACCTCCTCATATTTGAAAGTGGTCAGGTACAAGGAAGGGGGGTGGTATTTGGTAGCTACTAATGCTCCTCTTTGAAATGACCTCAAGCCTGTGGGAAGCTTTCTGCATGATGAAAAACATCCTGACAGTAATCCTGTGGTCAGCAGTTTGGCAGAGATCAGGGGCTGTTTGGACAGCCTCACTGACAAAAAGAGGGTGACTTCAGGACGAGGGTGGTACAAGTTGAGATGCTGGTGTGGCACTTCAGCTCTTGCTGTGCAGTCCCTGCCCAAAGACTTCTGCCTTCAGGAACTGAAGTGTGGAATCCTTTATGAACAGTAATTTTCCACATTATTTTTGTTCCACTAGTATTATGAAAGTATTGCTACTGTATTTATGCACAGCAGTTTGCAGCATGGTGTTTTTTTCTCTTTGTCTGTAATCTTAATCTAATAAGGCATTCACAAACTGCCTGGGAAGCAGACTTTTTTCCCCCCCTATGGGAATTTCCATAGAATAAATCACCATCTGATAATTGTCTATTGTAAATAATAATTTTCATCACAGGGTAGAGAACAGAGCAGAAGAACCTACTTCTACCCTCCTTCTTACTCTTTTTCTGGCTTTGCTAATTTGGAAAACAGCATCAGGCTGTAAAAATTTTTGGGTTTCTTTCCCCCTTTTTAGTATTCCACATTCCAAAAGAAGTGTTAGAAAAGAGGCAGCTCAGTTGAAAACAGTATTGTCCTTGAAAAACAGATGTTTTCATTTCTTTTTTAGAATTAAATATATAATTTTCAAGGTTTAAACTAAAATAAGCCAAGAATCAATGTTCAAAATCCTGAGTGCCCATTAAAACAAAAAAAAAAAATCTAAAAGAATTTCACAATTTCTAATTAAAACTTGAAAAATAAAATAAGGTTAAAACCTACTGAAGGTAATTTACAAAGAAATAAAGTAATTTCAAATTAAAATGAAGGTTCTACATGAAATACTTTCTTTATCAAGCCAACGTAATTAAAAATTGAGAGTGATGTAATCCCTTTATCTAAACAGTGAAAGCACAAAATCTATGTAGGTTTTAAATTTTATTATATTTATATATAAACATGCAGACACATACAGTCGAATGGCTTTTAAATCCCACCTAATGAATTTAAACAATATATAATTTTTATGAGTAGCATATTGAAATAAAAGGTGGAGCACTATTTGAAATTAAAACAGATACTCCAATAAAAAAGCAATATTCTCCCTGGATGGATACCATCTCTCTTCTCATTTCATTCAACTTAACATATTTCTATATGAGCTGTAAGATAAAATGACTAATATAAATGAAAAGGACTGCCAAAAGTCAAATTACTTCACTGGGAGCTTCTTAGCAGAATGACAACATCCAGTTCTAGATAATTAAGTCTTATTTTGTAGGAATGTCACTGAATGATGGTAATTTGCCTTTAGGTACTATGCTTTTGGTTGAACACAGTAACAAAAATCTATTTGGGCACTTTTTGTTTGTCTTAGAAATTGCTCAACATTTTATAATAAAAATGAAAAGCTTAGACTTGGGAGAGAACAATTTAGCCTTACAGAGGGAAATCACTAGTGCAGCTGTTCCAGGAGTCAAACAAAATTTCGCCACCTGAGACTTTTCTTTTTCTGAGCCTTAAAGAGCCTTAACAAAGAGGTGCAAAGGGAAAGTCTCCTGTTGTTAGACAACCTGACCCTTAGCTTCTTCAGAATTTACTAATTTTCTCAAAATGAGTTAGGCTGCTGGCCTAGGGTTAGGGTGCTGGTCCCTGCCAGTCTTGTTGCATGTTTGGTAATTCAAAGCTGTCTACCAGCTTCCAATCTAGTTGTGTTCCTGGTCAGCTTTCTCTCCTTTGTGTCAGCATTCTCCTTTGTTTTGAAAGGTTCTTTCCTCACCTGTTACTTATTCTCTCTAATGTGTTTAGAATCTGTTACCTTTAAAAAATCCAAACCAAATTCTTTTAGATGCCAAAGATTCACTTTCCAGTCTCCTCATCATCCAGTCCTCACCACAGGTTCCAGTCATACCTTGAGCATAGATGATCCGTATTGACATAAAAGTTTGTTTGTTTTGAGGCATTGAAAGTACTCATATCATGGATGGATGCTGGCAGGAAGTTTGGCATTAAAAATGCCTTGTTCTTTCCTACCTTTGGTGAAAGTTGCCATTTGGTAGCAGGATGGAAGTGCTTTCCTGATGTAGATGGCAGTGACTCTTGGCTCCTGTTCAGATCTTGAATGCTAAGAATGTGATCTATTCATTCTAGCTAGAGCCTTTTCTTTCCATGAGTTTCCATAGCCTTCTCTTTAACATGCTAAAAATTAGGTTTAGTTGTGATGCATTTTGTAGCAGACAGAGTGTTTCAGTTTCTTTCTAGTGGAGCCTTCCATTATAAAGATACTGTTTTGGTTCATCATAATACATTTTTTTTGTCCCTGAACCGCTTGGCTTTTCGAAAAAGCTAGAGTACTAATGTGTTATCTTCAGCAAAAAGTCTTTAAGTTAAGCTGTTAATAGTTGATATACTTTCTTTGAACTTGCAGTTTTTGTTATGAAGATACTGCTGTTGCAGTTTTGACTTTGTAACTTCTTGTTGTCTGCAGATGCTACAGCTGAATTCATCAGAGCGCTGAAGTGCAGCCTTAAGTAAAGGGTGTGACCACATTCATTATGTTTGTCTAGACTGTCCTTTGAAGGACGTCTTTAGACTGTCCACAAAAACAATTTCACTGCACATAAGGACAGCAAATAACCTCAAAACACACATGCCCACGCACTCTTTCAATGTTAATATATGGCAAGGTGTCCAGATAGTCTGCTGTAAATGTGCAGCATACTTTTAAGGCTCTGATGACAATGGGCTGCCAGAGCACCTGTGGGCACAAAGTGGTCTCAACAGTTTCTGAGACTACACTTGTAAAAGCTGTGCAAACAAATTTGATTACAGTCCTGAGTTCAGCTAGGAGGGCTGAACTGAAGTAGGCTTCAGAGATTTCAATCAAGGAGTGAAGAATGCTGTGGCCTTTAAGAAGTTCTTTGATTTTTGGCATTTGGTAAAGATAAAAAGATGGGTCATTTTTATGATATGATAACAGTCCTGACACCATTAAGAAGACTCACATTGGTTTTCAGTAGGAATTTGGCACTTTCCTCTCATAAGTACTGTTGAAAATTTCATATATTGGTTTTGCAGTTACTACCTGTGCTGTAAGAGTTCCTGCTGGCCCAAGGGGGTCTATGTCTATGGCATGGCCAAGTCAGAGACAAACTGTGCTCATCAGAGACAAGCAAAAGTTATGTTCTGCTGCTGAAACAGAGGTTATGTGAAGAGTGAATATGAAGAAAAATCTAACCACTGTGTATACATAATTAGTTCTTTTTTGCAGTTTGGTAATACCCCATCAGATTTATTACTTTTCCAGTCAGAAGCACAGCTCACTTTACAGCTGATCTCCATTTCTTACTGTTTTCTGCCAAGAGATTCCTTTTACTTAGAATGTGATTCATGGGTTACAGGCTCATCTGTTGAAGTACAGTATGTCTGCAGAGGCAGTTGTGACTGCCACTGTGCTTGTAACCTAATCTGCATAAAATCCCAGAAGAATCAGTGATTTGAAAGAAATTCCTGCCTGCTGTTTGTGTAGGTTGACCATCTGTCTGGCAAATCCTCATGTGGAAATCAGGTATATCTGCGAAGAGCAAGACAACCTTCTGACACCTGTTCCTCTAGCAGATGTAGTTGCATATTCTGCTTTTTTATTTTTTCAGCAGGTGCTTTTGAGGTTTGCTTTTGGATCTACTTTCAGCAGCTTTTGAATGTTAGTCTAAGCACTGTGTACAATGCAGGATCATTCTGACCAAATCACCCTTTCTCTTTTTGGCACAATTTTTTTTTGTGGTCCTAACTACACCTTAGGAAGTGTTTCTGAATCTGGGCACCTCGGTTCAGTCTCAGAGACTTATAAATACCCACCTTCTTTTGTTCCAGAAAATGTCTTTGTAATTTCTGAGAAGCACTGAAACTGGCTTTTAAAATCAAGTGGCATCTTCTGTTTGAGGATCATTCCACATATATTCGTGATCCTCCATGTAAAATGGTTTCCAAGAGGCAGGAGAAGATAGTAGATGTGTCAAAGGGGTACTTTTCAAGCATAATCCTTTTGTGTGCTAAAAATTGTGTATCTTTAAGAAGATACAAAGCATTCTGAGGCCACATTAGAATACAAATGCCGTTGGCACTCTGCTCTGAATCTGTTTGTACATGTCAATTTGCCTATTGAGATCTTCTTATTCACAAGTTGTTCTCAGTTTCTGTGTGGCCTCAGCTCTGCTGAGATTTCTGCAGAGTGTGCGCTCTCTTGTGCATGGTTTGCAGCATGGAGCACCAGATTTCTTTATTGAAGAACTTGTGATAATCCAAATAAACACAACCTTGTGTAGATGAATTGTATCTCCTCTAAGTAAAGGTTAAGGTGTCATCTATGATTTATCCTTCCTACTGGATTTGTTGGATCACTGTGATACAAACATAATTTACTACCTTTTGCACATCATAGCTGGGTCCTTAGAAAGGTGTTTGTGGATTTACAGTACTGAACAGGGTGAATTACATGTCAAATTATCAACCATCCTGTTTGACATTTAGTTAGTGGTGACAGGAACTGGGCATTTAGCAGAATGAGGCTTCTGCAGCAATCTTTCAATAGGATTGTTTTCTTTCAAAGCTGCTGTTACTCAAAAGTTTCTGGAGAAAAGCTGCAAAACAGACCATTGATTACATTGGCTGTTGTGCTCTGGCCAGCCAGATGTGAGTGGTGTGTGTTGTGGTTGTCATCCTCACTGTAAATTATTGTCAAGGTACTGGCTCCTTGAACGAAAATCCAGCAAGTTGTTACAATTTGAAGGCAACAGGTACTTTCCTGTAAAGAGCTCCTGGGTTTGGTGTGCCTGACAGGATGTGAATGGATCCTTGGATTCTGTGATTTGTACTTCATTATTACCACAGGTCTAAACACATTCAAAGAACTTGAGACATTCTGTGGATATGCAGGCAGTTGAACTTTTTCAAAGTATATTCCTATCTGGAAATATTTAAAAATTTCCTTCCTGCAGTTTCTGCCTTCCTTTTGTGATAGTTCTTGATTGGTTGGAATAGTTTATAATTCTTTTCTTGGCCATTTTGTTGGTGTGTGCTGTATGACTCTATGCTTCAAGTGTTGCTTTGCAGATTACACTGAAGCAGCTTGGTGCTTCCATAGGGTCTCCACTCTTGTCTCAAGAGGAGGTAAAATTGGTCTATTTGCACAAAGCACCATGTTAGACCACTTGATTGCCTCCTTTTGAGCCTTTGATCCCAGTGGCACAGATCTGAAGTTGCCTTTATTGCATTCACATAGGAGGAGGAAAAGAGGAGAAGAGGAGGAAGTGTAGCTGGAAGGGATGTCCTTGTTTGTCACCTGTATGGTCAAACAGGAGCTGCTGCTGCTGTGAGAAACCTGGTTTTCATCTAAGTGACTACCCTGGCTGCCTATGCTGTGTCACCTGTTGATTTAAGCTTCAAATGAAAGCCATTAATTTAGTAAGTCTGTATAACTAAGAGAAGGCTCTTCACTGAGAAGGTTTCAGACATAAGCCATGAAAACAAAAGGGGACATGCATCAACTGCACCTGTTTACACCTCTTTCCTCCTTCCTCAGTGAAGCAACTCTGGGAAACATAGGAGCTGGCTTATTGTTTGTGCATATGATGAACCAGGCAAAGTGAGGACAACACAAGGAATTTGGCAATTTTATTCCAGGACAGAGTTGCTGCCCTCCTCAAACTGCCAAACCCTCTGGCATGTTCTCTCGACTTAGAAATTGAAAATGCATATCAGAATTTTTTCCTAGTGTGTTATCTGCCCCTTGTGATTTTCAGCAAGTAAAAAAGAGAAGCCATTGCTTCATTACAGATATGCTATCCTTACATTTGAGTTCCCAGAAGGCCTCTGACTATGTGACAAGAATTACTGTCATGGATATTGCATAACGGTTTATGCATAATGTTTAATGCAGTCTCAGTTTTATGAAATATGGATAATATTGAAGACATTTTGAATAGTAGTTTAGATTTACACTTTCTTTTTAAGGTGGAGAGGAGGGACATTTTTAGTGACACTCTTCAATGACACTAGAGAAGTTGAGATTGTTACTATTAAAAATGAATAAAATGCATAGAAGTGGAAAAGAGAAAAATACATTGCATAGATGGATTATGGGCAAATCATAAATGTTTAAAGCATTTCTGGAGGCTAGAAATGTTGTGCCTTTATTTGAATAGCAAAGCTGTCTCAGCACACTTCCTCCAGACTTACTCTGTCCAAGGTGTGTTGCTCCTTGGTGTGGAAGGTTGGAACTCAGCTGAGAGGACACAGTTTTGAATAACCTTTCTTCTTGTTAAAAGTTTTTTATTAAGATGAAGGCATTTGGGGGAAAAAAGAGAAGAAGGTATTTGATGCATGTGCTACATATGTTAAGAACTGACTCAAATTGTGTGCATTTGTTTTGTGACACACAGGACAGCTTTCCAGCTCGGTTTGGAGGAATACATTTTGTCAATCAGCCGTGGTATATCCATGCCCTGTACACAGTTATCCGGCCCTTCCTAAAGGAGAAGACACGAAAAAGGGTATTCTTCTTTTCAATTGTCCATTTCCTGACAGTTGTCATCAGCAGATGCATCATACTCTAGATTAACCTGAGATATCAGCTTGCTATTGGTGGAAAATGTTTAAATATATCTGTGTTGTAAAGGGTACCTTCAACTGTTTTAGAAACTTATGCAACATTATCCTTTAAGGACACAGTCAAGCAGTGCACTTAAATGTATGTTAAAATGCAAGCATATGTTTGCTCCTGGGGGTTATATAAAAAATATTGCCAACATTACAGTTTCTATTAAGATTGTATTCAATCCCATTCTGTTTAATTTCTGTTAAAATTATTTGTGTCTTCCTTTTAAAAACAGAGCTAGTGACTACAAAGTCCTTTCCTAGTGTGATTTCCTTGACATTAGTATGAGCTAAAATACCCAGCTGGCATCTAGTAGTATTAGTTTGCAAATACTAATTTGAATGAAAGCCAGTAAAAGGGCATTTGTGTGCATGCATCTGTGCATAAGCATGAGCAGCCTCTGAGATGTTTCTGAATTTGTACCATTTGCATCAATGCAATTAAATTAGAGCTTGGTGGTGATAGCATATAGAATGATATTATTTCTGTAACAGGAACTTTGTCATCCAGGAAAACACAATCAGCATCATGTACAGTGGTACTGCAAAGAACATGATGATTTTTTTTTTCTTTAATGGAATCAGCTTCCTAAGCAGCTCTGTATTTTTTTTCTCCTCAAACACACTCTGCAAGGCCACAATGATCCTTGGTGTTGAGCTGATTTTTTACTGACAGATTATGCTCAAGAGGCCTCTGGTATCTACAGATTTTGAACTATAGATCACAAAGCCCTTTATGTAATATCTGTTATAAATATGTAAATGAAGCCCCATTTTGCAGGATTCAGTTGCACTCTGTTGACTGCAGCTTCTGCAAAGAGCATTATAGTGCTGGGTATGTCTGAGGCCTTTTCAAGTGTTGCCTATGCATAACTAGGGAGTAAAGTGCAGCTCATAGGAGTGTTACAGCATTAAAAATAAGTGACAAGGCAGTTGAACACAGAGGCTTATCAGTTACCATCCAAATTTTTATTTAGACACCTGAATCAATGGCAAATATTTTCAGAAATGCTGACTTTTTACAACTGTTTTTTGTCAATACTGAATGCCTATAAAAAGTAGTCAGGTGGTTAAATATTAATTTACAGTTCTAAACTTAGTGTCAACATGTGAAAGTTATGACCAGCACATGAAATTTAAAATCAGCTTTAAAAAAATTTTTAGATGCAGAGCAAATGATCGGGAAAAAAACCCCAAACCTAAGATAAATCTCATTAGATTTTTTTTTTTAATTTAGGCTTATTATTTATCCATTGTTTTTATCCTGAATTATTATGTATTTTTTTAATTTATCATGTAGATTTGCAACTGATAGTTGTATTCAGATAAATGCAGTACTAGGCTATATATAAAAACAATTGCTAAGAAGTGAAACACTTAGCTGTAAAGGCAACATAAAGCTAATTAACTTTCACCATCAATAAATGTTATTTCACAAAAGGATAAATTTCTTTCTGAGATGGAAGAAAATCACTTTTTGCACAGTCATATTAATTTTCCTGGGCCCACAGCTGACTGGAAGGTGGTCTGAAGTAAGCAATGAAAGACAAGCATATATTTTGATCTTTGTCTTTCTGTCTTCTGAATTTAACTCTTACAAATTATGCTAAGGCTATAGCTGCCCAGAGGAGTCACTGCAAGGTGAATTGGAACGTGAAAGATCTATGAGGGGAAACACTAAACATGAACATAAATACAAGTGTTCATATCATATTGTACTAATACACAGATATATTAAACTAAAGTATATATGAACATCATTTTACCAATACATTGATGGAAAATATAAAATAGTCCATCAGCTATTCGCTCTGTGTTGTCACAGGGATTATTTACTGTTATTACTGACTTCATGTATTGTCAAGTATAAATGGCAGTTACTGGTATGACTAGATTAAGGAAGAAAATATTTCCAGCACTGTTATCATTACACTGAACGATTTATTTTATTTATAGAACTCATGTTTGCATGCTGAAAGTCAATATGTATTCCTTGTTGCATATGGTGAATATTATATGTATTTATTTATTATAGTCTTAATTTATTCACTTAATTCACAGAATTAGGGAGAGGAATTGACAAGAGGTTAACAAGGCAGCTTGTCTACCTAATGTTCTGTCCATCTAGCTACCAAACACCAGTTCTTACCCGCCCTAAATCCCTTTCCCTGCAAACATTTTAAGCTATTTATACTTTAGTCACTTTGGCAATTTATGACCATAGTATGACCATGCTTAAGGCAGAGGTGGCATGTGCCTTTCTCTGCACCTCTGCTAGCCCAGCACAACCAGAAGGTTTCAATTGTACAAAATCCTCCTAACAATGATGGTGCCATTTGGGCTTTGATGGTGATGGGCTTTTTTGGTGATGCCCCTGTGTTTTTACCTGCATGTGTACATACAGATATTCCTGCACGGTAACAACCTCAACAGCCTGCATCAGCTCATCCACCCTGAGATCCTGCCTTCAGAGTTTGGAGGAATGTTGCCCCCCTATGACATGGGGACGTGGGCAAGAACACTGCTGGACCATGAGTATGACGATGACAGTGAGTGCAATGCGGACTCCTACAACACTCCTGCAAAGGATATAGAAAAGGACCTCTCTCCCAAATCCATGAAAAGGTGAGTTAAAGGTACTGCTGTTTTCTAGTATTGCCATGAGGTTAACATTTGCCTTCCTCCTCCTTTATGAAGCTGTAGGTTGTTTAGTCTATTATATAGGAAGACCATAGTTTTGTTTTTCCTTTCTTAAAAAGAATAGTGTTGATGAGAGATCATGGCCTCAATTATTACCCATGTGAGTTCTGAACTCAGTGCAGCTGATTATTTCTGTGGTGCCATATAGGTTGTGTACACTTTGGAATAAGATGCTGTCTCACCTCAGCCTACAGTATTTATTAGAGAAAAAGTGCTAGCTGGAGTGAGCCTCCATGCAGAGGGTAAATTTGGGCCAATTATCTTTCTGAGTGGTGATGTTAGCTCTTATCTTCCTCCATCTCATAGCCCACTGCCTGGTATTCACCAGCCTGTTGGTGCCAGGGCATTTGTAGCATCTGAACCATCAGTCACAGTGACTGCATGCCTGAGAAAATATGAGGAGAACCAGGACCAAAATCAATGCCAGTTCTTATACTCTAGTCTGGCAAACATCCTTGCATTCTATTTTCTTCTCTTTGAAAAGGTACAGTGTTACTGCTTGCTGCATTTTATCATTCAGAATAAAGTATAGGAAGAGCTTGGTTACCTCTCCAGTAACTATAGAAGCAGTGAGGTCATTAGCTTGGAAGGGATGAATCTGATCCCAGTTTGCCAGGGCAGTAAGAGGAAAAAAGGTAAAGATTACAACTGTGATAGAAAAGGTAGCAGAAAGGGCAGCAGAGAGGGTAGCAAAAGTCAAGAGTGCAGCCCATAAAGGGCAGGGCTAGCAATGGATCAGAAAAGAACAAACAAGGCAGAAACCAATATATAAAGCCATTAAATTAAGTTAGGATATGCTAGGCTGGGAACCCAGTTTCAGAAGACAGCATGCAATGAAAAAGGGAAAAGAAACTCTGGAAACAGATCAAACAGGATAAAATATTTTCAGATTTCTCAGCCAAGAAGATGAATTTGGCTGGAAAATATTGCCTAGACTAGGAAGGACAGTGTGGTTTTAAAAGGAGATACTTCTGTGGAAACAGAGGAGACAAAATAAGATTGCCGTAAAAAAATTTAAAAAAGGAAAAAAGCAGTAAAGTTTAAAGATTTTGTGTTGAAAAAAACACTCCACTCTATTGAAAGTGGGAAATAGCAAGAAACTGGGTAGAAATAAGCTATGATACAAAGCTAAAAAAGATTCTGAAACTATATGATGGGTGCTGGAATGGCTGCAAACCTGGTCTCAAATTCTCAGTGAGTGAGTTTTGGCCATAAATTCCCAGAGCCTTCAAAATCCCCAATGCCCAGATATATGAAGCTAGAATTGTGTAACTCACACAATTAATGGAGAAAATGGGACTTAGAGCCAGAAGAAGAAAAAGGTGAGCAATACACTTGTATATGATTTGCACATAATACAAGAATTACAAGACAATAGAGAAGCTGTCTGAAACAGAAGGATGGAATTAAGGAACCGAAATGCAGAAGTCTTTCTGCTGCAAAAAGATTTTGTGATAGTAAATAACTTTATCCAAGAGCAAAGCAAAAAACTATGAGAAGGCCTGTGGCAAGTCATTTTGTAAGCAGCATCTTTGGAGCAATTTTCCAGGTTGTCCCAGGCAAGCATATTATTAAGTGGAAAAGCAGTGAGTTGACCAGATTCTTAATTCTTTCTCAAATAATTTTTATTTTCATTTAACTTGTTATTGAAAACTCTTTTCATACTGTATTACACTTCAGTAGAAGCTTCAAATTGACATTCTTTCAGTCTGGGTGAACTAACACAGTAGGAGACCTAGTGCAGAAAATAAACATATTGAAATCTGTATTTGGATAATATTATGCTAAAATTTCTTCACCTTCTATGCATTATTTCTCAGTTAGCATGCCTCCAGCATCTGTTGGAATCCTTGTCCTCACTGCTGGACATAAAAAAATACTAAGTAGACTTACTGTGCTAATACTAAGACAGAATGTCCCAAGACTTCAGTGCATTAAGTGCACAGACTATGTTAAAACACAAATAAAAAAGTTAAGATAAAACAGGTAAAATGTATTTCATTCAAAATTAAATTAACTTGGATTCAGCTATTGATGGGTTGTTTCTCTCAGTTTGAACCCACAGTCAGTATATGTTAGCACAGATTTTTAACATACAGGAAAACTACTAAGGCAATTAAAAATGCTTTGCTTAGAACAAATTTCATGAGCATCTAGCAGATCTCCAGAAATTATTTTATTTAATTTAGCTTACTATTTTAAAATTAGATCTTCCAGATCTCCTTGAAATTTGGATGACCTTACCTTTGTATGACTGGGAGAAAAGATGATGGAGATAAGGAGGAATTAATGCCACCTGTAGCACAGACCCCTGGGGAGAATTTGTTTAAGTCATCTGGCTACACTGCAGCTGTGCATCCCAGCAGTCAGGTTTAGCCTGTGGCTGTGCCCACCTGTGGCTGTCATCCTGAGGCACCCAGCTGGACACCTGCATCCTCCTCTCTCCTAACCCAGCAGGGCAGATGTTTGTGTTGGTAAACTTTGCAGAGGAGCTGTGCTTTGTTCCTCACCTCTGCAATGGGACTTTGTGGTATAACTCTATAGAATATCTCTGTCCCACTGTGTTTTCTCAGAATGTATTCAGTAATGTTCATAAAGTTATTTGGGAGATGTAGGTAGAAGAGAAGGAGCTATAGACTTAAATGTTTTTCCTTTCACATGCCTTTATTTATGAGTTGGTGCTTAATAGGATGAAGCATGAGAGTAAATTTTGGTTTAAAACTGAGCACAAACTATTTAGCATTCTTCAAGGCATTTGGGCATCTGAGCTTACAAACCATAGATCAGGATTTGTGCAGTTCAGTTTTCCCACCTGCCTTGGCATTGGGGGTTTTGGAGGTCCTGGGAATTTGTGGCCAAAACTTCCTCACTGGGAATTGGAGGCCAGGTTTGCTGCCATTCCAGCTCCCTTTCAGCTTTCCCCAGATGAGAACTGGAAATCCTGTCTGCTCAGTCACTGGCAGCCCAGGAAAAGGCTCAGTTTTAGCACTTACATCCAGTTGGCAAACCTTTGAAGTTCATTTGCTTTCACAGCAATTTTTATCATGATGAACTGGATTTTCCATGAGTGCAGCTTCCCACCAGCAAATTTTCAATCAGCTTTGCACTGGCACGGTATCCTGTGAAGATTTTAAAAAAGCCTTTTTAATTCAGTGGTTTAGTTTTCTGCCTGAGGAACTGACTGGTGTTCAGGATGAGTATTATTGTACACTCTTAATTAAAAAAGTTTAAGTTATGCTTATCACAAGAGAGATGAACATATTTTTAAAGCTAATTTTCTTGATTTTTAGTATTAGTATGAGAATGGGATAAATATTATTAGAAAATATCCTTGAGTTTAAAGTTTTCACCTAGGCTTTAAGTCAGATGTTTCTTGTGGTGTTGTAAGTTTTCTTTAGATTTTTTTTTGAGAAAGACCTAATTAGCTTTATTCATTGGTTTCACTGGATGATGCCAGTTTAATGGGGGGGAGGGGGGGATTGACTCCATATGCTTATCTTAGGAAAGGTTAGAATTTGTAAAGGTTTTTCTCTGCACTGTAGCCCTCTAAATGGCCAAATCTGTAGTAATCCTGCAGGCACAGTGTGCTTCCACGGATCAAAAATAGATGCCTGCACTGGAGAGATGTACACATACTCTTTAGTCAAATCTTCTTCACAGAAAGAAAGAGAAGTAGGCATTTCCTCCATGAGGTTTTTCTCACTAAAGGAAACAAACTAAAGGTTGCATTTACTGTGCCCCAGAAGTGTCAGCTTTTTGATGAGCTGAGCCATAGCTGATGTGAGACCCCATCTTAACACTCCAGGCTTTGTTTTCAATGGAACAGTTTGATTTTGCTGGAGACCTCATTTTCCTCTTTGCCCATCACATATGGCTGTTGCAGGGCACCAGTGCCATATTATGCTTCTGAGCTGAATCAGAGAATCTAGAGAAATTTTACAATCATCACTGAATTTGCCCTGATTGTCCTTCCCTGCCCTTTTCAGTTGAGCTGAAAAGTGAGTTTGACACATTTGTCCACTGCTCCAGTAATCCTGCTAACTATGGCATTATTCCTAGGTTTGGCTTAGGATCTCACACTGTTGAATTAAGACACTATTCAGAAAAGGAGCAACTTGTGCTTCCAGCTAACACATCCTGCTAATTGCAGTGTGTGATTAGCCAGCTGAGTGGCTGAATTGTACCTTCTTTGCCAGCATAGGGTTGTATAACCTTCTGGAGAGATGGTCAGTCACTGCAGAGGACAGCTTAGTTTGCTCTTGTGTATGGAAGATATTCCCTGCTTCATGATTTCACTGAAGAGAGGATCCATTTTATTCCACCTTTTGCTCCTATCTTTACAGATCAGCACTGAGCCCTTTAAAGCCCTGCTATCCCTCCATGAGGGTATTTCCTGATGATTTGCAATGGTCAGATGCTTGGGGAATGCTGAACCTTTGTTTTTATGCCCTGACAGAAATTAAAATAAACAAAAGAAAGCTGAGGTTTACCCTCATTTGTCTTGATCTAGAAATGTCAAGTAAACATGTTGTCCTTCTGCAGGTCTCAGTCAGTTGTGGATCCTGGGGTGCTGAAACGCATGGATAAGAATGAGGAAGAAAACATGCAGCCTTTGCTTTCACTTGACTAACAATTTTTGAGCATTGGACATGAACTGAGGTGGAAGGCATTGCCTCTCAGCAACAAGCAAGTCATTGGGAAAGAGTGTAACAGCTGGAATCCTATTTTACTCACGTTAATGTAGCATATTGGCAGCAGGTGTTACTATTCTGCCTGAATTCTGGATGCCCTTTGGTGAAAAAGAAGTGGAGAAAAAAAAAAGAAAATTAAATAAAAAAGGAAAGGAATCAATAATTTATTCTGTAAGTGCCAACTTGTTTGTAAATACAATATAATCCTCCAATTTTACTTTGTAAGTTATGGTAAACAAGTGCTATGGAAATGAGTGACTATTAAATACGTCAGTGAAGTGCACCATAAAAAAGAGAAGAAAATGTGTGTGTTCTCACATGTACATACACACATGCACATAGAGAAATGTACTGAATAAAGAAAACTATCAAAGCCAATTAAATGTTGTCCTTCCCATGGGAAGCCAACTGATACATTGACTACTGGATTTTTTCTGCAATGCTCACATAGTGTGCTAAGATAAAGAGGGAGTATAAGTACCTGGAAGATGCTGTTTTTAGTGGAATGTGTCATAACTGCAGGAATTGGTTTCTCAAATAACTCTAGGGTTTAGGATTGTGATTTAGCACAAACCACGTGCATTGTGAGAAAGATCACAGTTGAACTGGAACCAGCTCTTGGATAGATTTGTCATTTAGCTGTGTGGGTCTCTGAGGTTTCTTCCTGACCTTTCATTTACACAAGTAACCTGGCTTGGTACCATAACCTGAGTGTTGTAATGTGGGACACACTGGAATTCTCTTGCATTTTGGGTGCACATCAAGAATTTTTCCAGAACTCTATTCTCCCTTGGAGTAAGACATTAGTCCTCTAAAACAGTGTAATGACCAGTATCTGAAAATAAAGCCTGGCAGCAGAGGTTAGTCACTGAATCCTGTGCACTGGGAGACTGGATACATATATATATATATTTTTACCAATCTCTGACAAGCATACAAGGTGACATTGTTAGATAAGTATATTTCATTGAAGGTTTATACAAGAAATCATACTTATTCAATGTACTTAGATATATTATAGATTGTATATTGAGACACTGTCATTATTAATATAGTAAAACTTTCCATAGATCAACAGCATCCCACTCCAAGCAAGGATTAATGTGAATAAGTTGTAGTCTCAGCCTATAGTTTAGGACACCTTTGTTTTGGTTGTAGTGTAATTGTATATACTGAACATGTGCCATAATAGAGAAATACATTTTACCTCAAAAGTGCAACAGGCTTCACTAGGGGTTGGGTAAATCAGCTGAAACATAGGGGCTCTGTTATCTCTGTGTGCTGGCTGATGTGTGTGCAGCCTGTGGTGTGCTGAGGCGAGAATGTAATTTCTTTTTAGGACTGAAATCGACAGTCAGAGTGGGGAGACACACAGGGTGCCCATCAAGACATATGAATCATTAGAGGTATTGTAAGAACATGTTCAGGCAGTGCAGGGATTAGTTAAGAAAACTAATTCACAGGGGAGGTGATAGCTCACGGCAACCCTGCCTTCCCAAGTTCTAGAGTTTAAAACATTTCTTCCATCACTCCAGTGATCAGTGAAGTTACTGGTTGTATGTCACCTCTTCTCATCCAGGATGATTACAGCTGTAAGATTTGGTAGACTGAGATGAGTTAAGTGCAGAGAGTGAAAACTTGCAAGTCTGTCATCTCGAGTTTAGCTGTAACTCCTGTGGTGGCAGCTTCAGCCTTTCTCAGGGCTGAGACGACTCTGACTCTTCCAGCATCACCCTTGATTAGCTCAGACAACATACAGATAAAGCTTTCCTACTTCACAGGTCATTAGCAGCACTGGTAAATAGTGTGTGCCCTAATACACCATCACCTTGCAGGAACTTGTCTGAACAACTCATTGCCTTTCTGCTTTCCTAATTCTGCTTTCATGGTAAGGGTTAGGAAATGCAGAGAGGAAGGATACGGAGCCTAAACTTCTTATCAGTCTGTCCTACAAGTTGTCAGTAGTAGAATCTGTCCTAATACTACTTCTGTGGTTTGAGAGACTTGAAAAAATGATCAATTCTTATATACTATTTTATTCAGTTCTGTATTTCACATTCCTTGTAATATCATGCTGTATAAGTGAGATGTGTCTCCAGTACTCGCATAAGTGCCATATTTGAATGTATGTTATGTATTTCCACACTTCTGATTAGTAGAATAGTATATTGTCATAGTTATGATTTAAAAATTCTTATCAGATAAAACTAAACATCAGTAGAAATTTTCTCCTTATAAGGGCTTCAGGATTTAGTCAGTACTCCACATGTATACAAGCTGTGACACAGTGGTGATCAAAATTTTCATGGATCCTTTTAGATATATGGGCTAGAGTGGTGTAAGACAGCAGAATGCTGATTTCAGAGTACACCACCTGTCTAATAAAAAAATGCAAATCTGTTCCACTGAATGAAGCTTAAAATTTATTTTGAAGCTTATAAATTTTTGTTTGAAAATCCTTTATTTATGCACTTAACTGTAATTTATGTAATATTTTCTGATGTCTGATTTAGGTTTTAAGGTAATGAGTATTAATACATTCTTTCCAGAAAGGGAGAGTTGGATATATTATAAATTTGTGTAACTGGGACCTCATTTGTCACCAAGAACAAATTTGCTTTTTCAATAAGATTCTCTCTGTCAAAGAGTTGGGCTACAGGTCTTCTTGGCTGCAGCTTTTATTTCCCTGAGGCAAATTCTGACAGTGGTAACTGCAGTTGTGACATTGGGAAAGAATATGGAAATGGGTAAGAGAAATAACTATACTTTACCTGCTCTCAGTATTCTTTGAAGGCATTTCTCTTTTACATATCAGGGTACATAAAGGGTTCCGCCTTTCTTGTAGAAAATCTTTATAGGTAGTTCAATTTTTATTAGATGAATTTGGACTGAAAACTTTTTCCAATCTTTATTACCATAGGAATTGCCGTCTAATTTTTATAGCAGAATTGAAGTGCTAAAAACAGAATACACATGCTTGGGAGGAGCTCCTTTTAATTTCTTACCTTTCTTGTGTATTGGGTAGAATAAAACCTTGTAATTACGCATGCTGATATGCATATAAAAATATCCTGCAATATGAGGAACTTAGTGGAGAAACTTGATATACCTGTCCAACTATGTAAAAAAAATGAGGATTAAAAAAAAGTGTAAAAATTGATAGTTTTGGGCCTTTGATAAGATCTAAAAATATCCTCCTACTTTTCCAAGACACAAATGTTTGAAAATATATGGAAAAGTTATGGAAAATTCCATGACCAAAACCTCCTTGTAATCAGAGATATCAATAGACTCTTGGCTTTATAGAGACAGGTAATCAGACCCACTAAGCTCCAACAAATACACAGACTCCCTCCCAATAGTTATTAGTTGTAAAATAGCTTGAGATGTCTTTACAGGAATGTAAATTTACTGTATAGTATATTTAAAAAGATGTTTTGCACTCTAGAAACATGCTATGCCTAGTCACAAACTGAACACAGAATTAAGGAAAAGAGGAGTAAAAGGGACCTCCAGAGGTCACTGATATGTGGAGGAGCAGATTCACTTTAATGTCGCCCTCAAATGTTTTAGCTCAGAACCTTGCATGGAATGCTCTTTGTATTATTTAATCACAGTCACAGCCAAGCCTAAGCACATTACCTGACAGAATTGTAACCTGACAGTATTTTGTTCATGCCTTTTATTATTTTCCTGTTCTGTTTGGGAAATTAAAGTTTGTCAAGCACCATAAGAACTACCCTTTAGCATTACTCGGAAAACATTTTGCAATAACCTTTGGTCATATTCCCTGTTATTATATTGTTTCTGTTATGATTATCAATGTATGTGTTTGTCAAGTTTTTTTATGAAGTCATGTTTGAAAGAGCATGCAAGAAAGGAAAACCAAAATAATCAGGCTTCAGGATTTTATTTAGAATATTAAAATGGGATTTTAGGGGGATACTGTGTTTGGATTTTATAATCTTTAATTGTGTCCGGGGAATATCCTGCTGTGCTATTGGCAGTGTTGGGTTCCAAGACAAATTTGGTAGATAAATATCAATATGAAAGACAAGAACAAAGGTCTCAAAGGATTGTACTGATAAAAACACTTAATCACACAGCTAGCTGGATCAGGTCCCTCAAAAGAAAGATATTTTGTAAGTAGCCTGTATGTGTGTGTGTGTACATGTGGTGCTGAGAATAGTTCTTTTGTCCACAAACTTAAAAACGTATGAAATTGAGAAAAATAATAGTTATCCCATTTCTCAGGTAGTAAAACAGAAACACAGTGAGTTAGAGACATATCTCAATGGAAGACATTTTTCTATATGGAAAAGATGACACTTTGATCACTCAGTCAGATTTTAACTGAAGGAGAGAAAATAATGTGTCCCTATTTTGTGTAAGAAGGTCGATAAACTTATGCCTGGTTTCTTTAGAACACTTTACCATGAGACCTTTGAACCAGGGGAGATCTGCTTTCTGTGGAGTTAAATCTGAATGCACATTTAACCATTTCTGCTGAGGAGATGGCAAAAAAGGTGTATGTCCCCCAAATGAAATGCCTTTCTTCCCTGTCTGATTGTTGGGAAAAAAAGGTAGTTTAAACCAAACGTTTAATTCAAATTTCTTAAAAGGAAATTTGCCCCGTAAGGAATTCTGTCAGGGATGAAACAAGATACTCATCTCCCATAACTGTACAAGGAACATCAACATTTTGTTGAGAGGCATGCTCAGGTGACCCCAAATGAAAGTGCAAGCCAGGTAGATTGAATCCCACATCCTCTATTGCCTTGTAACTTTGAATGATCCTGTGTCAGAAGTCTGTGTTTAACAGGTTGACATCTACATTCCCTTCACACTGAATTTCAGCTTTCAGTTGTACAGGAATTTTTTTCCTATCAGCTTCTGGGATCTTAATTAGTTTCTTTCATAAGGGTAAAATGGCATTGACCCCTGTTGGATTGCACAATTTGGGAAGTGGTTTCGTTGTTAAAAAAGAACAGCTTGGGCATGGCTGTGCAGTGGTGAAGTTGAAACATGGGTCAGAAGTTACCACTATTTAGTCACTCCTCCTGCTGTGTGTTAACTGTTTTGATTGATAAAAGATGTGTTAACACTTGCATGATATGAATTTAAAAATAGAGAAGAGGTTTCTGCAGTGAGTTCAAAATCTGAATTGATCAGCTATTACTGTGGAATCCAGGGGATGGGGGGCACTGCACACAGGTGAAATAGAGAGACCTTCAAAGGAAGGTGCTGATAATGCCTTATGGTACACATTTTGTTAAAATGTGGCCAAAGTATTTTATCTGCAGGGACAGTGGTCAGCCCAATCTGTTCTCTCTGAATAAGTGGCACACAGAAGGTCCTCTCTAATAAAGGTATGACAAAGCTTCCTTTTGCAGAGAATTCACTTCCAAAGAATTGACATATCTGTCAATTTGCAGTAGACAAATTGTGTGAGTTAATTAGGATTTTTATTTGATATGGAAATGCTGCTGTGATTCCTTAAAGAGGCTGTGGCATCATCAGCCACAAACAGCAGTGCCTAAAGGCAGGCATCTCAAATCGGGTCCCTTGGTTAATAAAAATTTAAGAGTAGAAAAAATCAAGGGAAGAGATTATAGAAGATGATAAAACACAATAATTAAAAAATCAAAACAGAAGCAAGTCTGCAGTAGAAAGCTGTATGAATGGCAAAAATAATGGGATAGAATTTGCATTAACACTTCCAGGAAATTAATCAGTAGCCTATTATGAGTCCCTCTACATTATGAGCAGAGTTTCCATTTTTCACATGGTCTCCCATCTATGGCCACGATGGAGTTTCCCAAATCTTTAGAAAATGACCTACCATGTAAAATGGTAAGTGTTATAGCTGAGCTTGTAAACATGATTTAAGTGCTCAGAACATGACAGCAGAGCCTCACCTGTAGAGGGTCCCATGAATATGAGAAGTGCTGTATCCTGCCCTGCTGAAGAAGGAACCCTATGTCTGTGAGGAAAGGTGGCAGGAGAGAGAACAACATTAGGGATTTGGAGTGAACTGCTTAGCCATTTTAACAGTGAGGGAGGCTTTCACCTGCTCAGTAATATAAGGGAGGACTTACAAACCCATGACACATCTGTCATCAGGAAGGAGAGATGACATGTTTCTCACTTTCCCACGCAAACTCAGTTTCAGTATATTTAAACCTGATGCATATTCTAAACCTGAAGTGCCTCTGCTGCTGCTGTTTCCAGGGTAGCTCCCAGGATGTGGCTGTCATGTAGCATGTAGAAGCTGTAAGGGTAGAGCCCCCTAGCCTGCCCAGAGGAAAAGAAGGGAGGGATGTATTCTGCTGCAGAGAAAATTTCGTGGGAGAATTCAGCACTTGCTCAAGTTACAGCCTGCCTTGCCCTGACATCAGTGTCTGCTCTGTGGAAAGCTGAGTGGAAGTGGTGTGGGAATCATCCCTGAGAACTCGGTGTCTTGTGCTAATTATGCAGCCTTGGAGCTGTAGCTGGTGATCTGTGTCCCGTGTCTCTAAACAGTGCTGCTGGTGATGTTAATTGTAGCCATTAGTCACCCAGAGCAGAGATGATTTAAAGGAAACTGACAACTTTAAGCATTGCACTTAACGCCTAAGAATATTAAACTGGTGATTGTTACAAGTAATGCTAAGATTATGATAACTTAAAGACTTCCAGGGTTTGGTTGCATTGTATTCTTGGTGGCACTTGGTGTATTATCACTTTGCTGTAAGTATGGTTGTCCTTGAGGCTCACATGCATCTTTGATGCAGCAATGGTAGAAGGAATTAAAGAGTAGAAAATGTCATTCTAAAGATATGAATATATTCAGAGGGACACATTTAGATTACCTGACACTATTAAAAAATAGTTTTGCAGTTTGCTAGTGTTCAGTTTGAGAATAATGGCTCTTTTAAATAATTTGCTTCTACAGCTCTTTCACCCTGTAGATTACTGTGTGAAATGTGTTCTGCAAAACATTCCCAGATTTTCATCCCTTCTCCTACCCTCTTGTATTCAACAGCAACTTGTCTTCTGTGTGTACTTTATTTCATAAATAACAGAAGAAAACTGTAAAGAAACTCCAACAGACTGATAATCTGCAGACTAGATCTTGAGGATCAGTATTTTAAATATTCCCCTTGTATAAATCTCTGGTCAACTGGGTGAGATGGAAAATGCGACCAAGGCCAACCACATCATAGGGGAATACAAACTGAAAGATTCTGACTAGGAGTGTAGATGAAACAGCTCTTGTGATTTAAGATGTTACCTTCCCTGTCTGTTGTCACTCTTCACATAGGAACTACTGCCCCAACATTTAATCAACATGTTGTGGAAGTAGTCATGTCCCAGTGAAGGCTGTGCACAAATCATGTTGACTTTGTTGATTCTGCACTCATGAAAATACAAAACCACTCACATAATCTATTCATACAGCTCTGTTATGAGAATAATGATTAACAGCTAGTCATGGTGACATCTAAAATTGCAGATTGGCAATCTGTGCCTTAAGGCTCTTATGATCTGTAGCACTTGCATAGCAGTAACTACTGAATAATGTTCTTTTTGCATGCAGCAATCTACTTTGGAGCCTTATGGAAAATATTATAGCACCATATCAAAATTCAAAATCAAATTACAGGAGTAATTTACAAACAGTGCTTGTATCCTCAGGATAAAATTTGTTTGTTTCTCAGTTTAGTACTGTTAGGACTCAGGGGGTCTGAGATTTGTAAAGCCAGGACAAGTTTATTAATCATGTTCTTTCTCTGTAAAGTTTCAATAACTAGTCTCTTTTCACAACTTGTTGTCAGTTTGAATTTTATTCTTGGACCTAGTGAAATGGTTAATTTTGATCTGTTGTGTTCTAACCTAAAGTCTGAAGATAAAGCAACTTTGTGAAACATCACTGTTTATATTGTATATTTAAATATCATCAGTTCTCTGTGATCAATGGGCTGCTTTGGAGAGTGCTACTACTTTAAATCATCATTGGTTATTGAGGAACAATGACATTCTGTTAAATAAAATATGACCAAATGAAAATTAAAATACATATATATTTTCGTGTTTGTACATGGGAGTGTTTGTCTGGCTTCCTTGTGCTAAAACATGTATGGATGACATTAACAAGGTGAACTGCATTTTTTTTACCAAGGTATTGAAAAAAAAATACTGAGTGGTATGTCAGCAGGAAAGTCTGGTAAAACTGAATGTCTCTTTCCACCCATCAGCAAGTTTTAGAGAGTTAACATATTTCACATTTACAATTCCACTTTGAACTGTGGCATGGAAGTCTCTCCCATCTCACAGGTGAAGATCATGTAGAGATGCAACACAAGAAAAGCTCATTTCCCCCTCCAAGAAAATTCCTACTCTCCTGCCTCTAGGCTTCACCTGTAGTGTGTTCCCTAGCATAATCTCGTGTTCACTGACTTTTCTTTTCATGCCACATCAGGGAGAAGTGATATTAGCTCTTCAAAGAGATGTCCATTTCTCCAGGAAAATGTTTCTGTTCTCAGAAGAGATTAACCAGGATAGGTTAGATCAGGCTGTGTGACATTGGAGCACTGCCTGCCAAATGACCATATTTCATTACAGATTTTGTTTTTCCCACGGGAAGGGAGTCCCAGTAAATTGCAGTAATGTGTTTATGTGATTCTTTAATGTCAGTTTTGTAGTATGCCTTGCTTTAGACACAAGGACACTAATTCACCTCTTCAGTACATTTTCCTTTTCTTTCTGTATCTTTCTGGTTTACACAGATTAAAAAAAACCAAACTAAAAATAGGCTGCAGTAGCTTCCTGTTTCACACATAATTTCAGTGGTGTGTGCAGATGCATTTCTTATGCCAACAAGTTGAAAAGTGTTGATGGATTCTCATCTATGTGGGGATGCAGTCCCTCATCTCCCAGGTGCTGCATGGTTGTACACAGTATATAAGCCATTGCTGCACAAGGGTGCAATTCATCATGACATTACTGTACAAGCTACATGGCAATACAGCTCTGTGCTCCCTCGGAAATCCCTCACTTGCATCCCTCTGACTGAGCAGAGCTGGAGCCCCTGTAATAGTGTGGTTTGCAGTGCCAGTGTTCTGAGTTACAACCACTACCCATTTGTATGTTGCCAGGCTGCTTTTCCCTGCCAACAATGTGTGTGCATTTTTGGGGACAGTGTGTGTGCCTATGTCTGCTTGTCTCACCCCACCTCCCGTGTTGGACCCCCTTCCCTAATGGTGTTTTCTGTGGGAAAAAGACAGAGAACTCAAATCTGGCATCTTGTGTTGACCTGTGACTGTGTTGTAACTCCCATCATTGTAGTGTCATGGCCAGGAGGATCTGCAGGTGTATGGGAGGCTTGTCTGTGGAATTAATTGCCTCTCAGACCATCACAGCTCTGGTGCAGCCCACAGTAGTGCTGCAGTGATGAAAGACAGATGAATGGATAGTGAAACTGGGAGCTGTGCTAATAATTTCAATACTGACAGTGTTTACACAAATCTGTTGAGCACAATAGAAACAAAGTGTTCACAAAGCTGAAAATTCTCTGTGTCAGTAGCAAATAAAGTATTTTGTCACATTGCCTGCATGATTCTTGGCAGTGCTGTTTTCATTCCCATGAGCTGAGTAGTGGGGAAAAAAAGCCTTTGTCCTTCCAGATGTGTACAGATGGTTGGCTGGTCAAAAGCCCTTCCAGTACCTGAACCTTGACCAACAGCATCCTTTCCCCTCTGCACAGATTGCCAGGCTGTCAAGAAATCCTCTCCCCATCATCCATCAGCTTAACTGCTGAAACCTCTGGGGATTAGCAACTGAGAAAGTGCCTATGTAGCAAAAATATGTCACACTGGTCAAAATGGAGATAATATTTTGTTTTACACAATTATTTTCTTCTATTTAGATATACAACTTTGCAGCTTTTATCATTAAATTTACAGAAAAAATATTAATTAAAAAACATTATTTAAATAAACTTGTTTAAATTTTATCTCTAGCAGTGATATTGCCTCAGAAAATAGATAATCATATGGTTTGATAGCATTAATTTTAATTTCAGTCTCTGAAAATAAAAACATTTTTTTAACAGACATGTAATTTCTTCCTTATGGAGTAAAGAAGTAAAAATGAGACTGATTTTAACCATATCCCAATCCTAGAATCACCAAATAAAGCCTAACCCTGATGAAGAAGCAGTTGGGATGCTGATCTTAATGAAATTTTTTTTTAAGATTTTGTTGTATAAACCAAAATTTATAAAATGTGAATGTGAAATATGAAGCCTCAAATTAGTTCCTTAATAAACACAATAGTGGAAAATAACATATTCAAAGCTTTACAGTTGTTTCTTTTTCTTTAATTCATATATCCTTTAATAGTTTAGATCAAGTGACCACAAGCCAAGAATACACCCTGAAATCTGAAAGTGCTCAGAATAAAGTATGAGGTACAACTGTGCATTATACTATCAACTGGGTTTTTTTCTGTTAAGGTTTTATATTATTATTATTAGTTCCTTTAGATGACCATTGTTTTATTATTTATTTATTACATTTTAAAGCTCAGGTAAGAATTTATCTATTGCAAAAAGCTGTCAGGGAAAGTTGGGCATTGGTTGGGTGCCATATAATGGAAAGGCACCTGCCTGCTGCCTTTTACCACTGCTTGTTTGCAGAGTGATATTTGTGGGTTTCAGATTGCAGAAGTAAGTTTGTTTGGCTGAAGTAATTAAATATGTATTTAATGGTTTGCATTTCAGATATGGAAACCTCTTCTTTATAAATGGTACTTTATATGAGGTTTTTTTATGAGTTTTAGTTACCATGGGATTTTTGTCACATAGCTTCACTGAGCAGAACTGTGGCACCCTAGGGAGAAAAGTATCAGTGCCATCAGAGAACTAATTTTGGGAAAGCAGAGAATAAAACTGTCAGCTTTTCCAGGCTGAGTTTCCCAAGGGACTTTTTATTTTGTGATGAAAACTACCAGAGGCTAGTAGCAGTACTGGTATTGATTTTAATGTTCAAGTTTGCAGTCATTATTTGCAAGAGCATTTTGATTAAAATGACCTGACTTTGATTTTCCTTCTCAAAATAGCTTTGATTTTCAAATTGATTTTCTGTCTGTTTATAGCCTATACTAAAACAAAGTGTTTTGTTTCTTTTTTTTTTTTTTAATCAAGCCTGCTATTCTGCTTATTAAAGCAATATCATGAGTCTGAATGATTAGCATTGCACATTTTAAAGGAAGTTTTGTTCTCATGTCTATTTTGGTTCTGCATTTCATTTGCCAAACTGCCACAATTTCTCATGGAAGAGATCATCTTAAATTGAATGTGCTCTGTTGCTTGACTTCTGTCACATAAAGTCATAAGTTGCAAATATATATTGGTTCCTATAACAGATGAACTGAAATAAGATTAAAGAGCCTGAGAGGACACTAAAAGTCAGTTACTTGCTGATTTACTAAACTAGAAAAATAATCGCGTCATTAACTCCTATCTTAAAATGCAAGACTAGTCTTCTGAAAAGTTTGGTTAATGCTTGCACCTGCTCTATAAATTTAAACAACACACTCCTCAGCTTTATTGCCTCCATCCTCAGATGGTGAGGTCCATAATTCCAGGGCACAGATGATTAATGCCACCCTCTTTGGATTCCTGCATCTGCGTGATGAGTCAGGCTGTGTGGGAAGGGACAGATTTAAGCCTTTGAATTGTTCCCATCTTTCTCTATTCTCCCAAGTGAGACTGGTCAGAATTTGTCCAAGAGGCTCTTTTCTGCTGAAGATTTTGAATCTTCATTAACTTAAAAAAAAAAAAGAAAGTTGAAACTGCAAAACATTTAAATGCCATCCACATTTTTGAAGTAATTTGTTCAAATAGCTTAAATACATTTATTTTGATAAAATTATTCCTTTTATTATATTTTAGTTAAAACAGTAGCATAAAATACTTCTGCTTCAACTTGGATATTTTATTTTGTTACAACCTTTGAGATATTTACAATTCATTATAATGTGAGGCAAGTATAATTTCAAAATCCATATTCTTTTCTTATGAACTAAACTTATTTTTTAATCTTTTGTTTGGGCCAGCATCTCTTATTTGCTGCAGGTGCTTTTCAGAAAGGTCATGATTTGATCAGTGTGTGCCTCCAGTCCTTCAGAACCATACTCATCCATTTAAAGGTTTGTTCTATTTTTTCTTTTATCTTCATCCATCCCAAAGCTTTGGCCTCATCCTCTGTGACTCGGTGACAGCCAAAGAGATCTTCTGACATGAGTATTAAATAAATAAGTTTGTGGCTTTGCATCTTTCTTTTCAGAATCCTACAATTCTGATGGGTATCAGAATCACTTTCTAATTTTTCACATGTGAAAACCAACAAATTTTTCAATACAATGGTAGACAAGGAGCCCATGTGTATCAAGGAAGCAAGAATAACCACTAAAAGGGAGGGGAAGGGGGATAGATAAGAGAGAGGGAAAAGTGAAGATCTACAGCTACAGTGATAGCAAGGAAATAGTCGTTAGGATAAATAATGCCTACTCAAAGTATTTATTCCAGCATGTAATGGTTCCCTTTCTTTTCTGATCAGCTCTCAACTGAAAATCAATTTACATTAGCAGAGAGCATACAAAGTTATTGTGTTATTTATTTTAAAACTTGTATTCTCTTTGCAGCATTGTTGACTACCACCAACAGTTGGCCTAGAACATACAGTATTGAGCTTGTTTGCACAGAGAGAATATGATAAAATTAAAAATGCTTAATAGGGTGATACCAAAGATGATGTAATGGTATTTTCACATGGAGAGGAAATGTGATAAGACATTTCAGCCCTGAAAATAGTCAGTGTGGTCTGAAGTGTGATAAAAGACAAAAATCATATGATTGGTTTGGAGAAATTTAATAACCTGTTTTGTTTTGTTTTGTTTTGTTTTGTTTTGTTTTGCTTTGTTTGCTTTGCTTTGCTTTTTTACATGAGCAAAGACTAACCACACAAATTTCTCAGGCTGCACATTCAGGATGCATTAGAAAAAATCAGTCTTCGTTCACCCCCTAATTAAAATATTTTTATCATTACCATGCAGATGTTGAAATTATATATGACTTCCAAAAATATATCAATTAAAGGGTTATTTATTCAGGGTCATTAAACACAAAAGGAGTATGTCTGCTGTTTCAGGAATATCTTGAGACAGAGGGCTCCAAGTATTTTGACAGTTCACCAGGAGAACATCCATTCTCATATATTTCCTTGGCATCAGCTGCTGCCCTCTGTCAGAAACAGGACTAGACAGACCTTTAGTTTTTCCCAGTATGGCTTTTCCTGCCTTCACTGAAATACTTTGTATAGTAGGGACTTATTTAGTGTCCAACTCTGTGATGGATTTGAGATTTGCTGGTTGTAAGACCTGTCCTCTTTTGGGATTCTTCAAAGACTGTTATGCTGCAGGGGCCTGCTGTCATTAAGACAGATGTGGGAAATTCACATTACCTGACTTGAGACATCTATATGTGAATCCTTGCTCTGATCAGTGGAGAAGAGAATTCATGGTTATTGTCATCTCCCCTAGGAGATAAGCTGTGTGCTATGAAACACAGAACTCTCTGCAAGGGAGCCAAAAGATTAAATCACAATGCCTTTGACTGGCATCCACCTTGGAGAATATGTGAAGGGAGAACTGGCTAGAGAGGGAAGTAAGTAGAGAGTTGTATCTTGTATCCCAGTTCTACTTCCTCCCTTGTGGAGCACATTGGAGAAAAAAAAAAAACAAAAAAAACGTGGCTTAGTTTTTTTTTTTCAAGGAGAGATTGGTATATTTTCTAAAACATGAGTGCAAGGGCAAGTCAGCTGGAAAATCTCTCTGTCATACAGACTTCAACCAATTTTGGGGTCCACAAAAATGTTAAAGACATCTTTTGTTATTCAGAAAGATCCTTTTCTTCCTTTGTGAGTGTAATTTCTGCAAAATATGAATTTGACTAGAAAAAATATCTTAATTGCTTGATTGTCATGCATATTCTCCAAAATCCCAGTTTGACAATTCAGAGGGCTAGCTAGGAATGAGAAAAATGCATTTAAATAACTCCTGGCCGTGAAAAGCTGTATAATGGAAAGGTAACTCCCTAAGAATAATGTTAGACAGGAGGAACACACAGAGCAGAGCATCTCAAAGGCAGCACAAGGAGGAGTAGGCTGCTGTTGCTTAGGTTCAGAGGAACTGGACTGTGTATCTCCTGGAGGTTGAATTCATTCACAGTGGAATTGTATCAGATGTATAACATATTATTTTGACTATTGTTCAAGATAAAATCATCTGTATTTCTGCCGCATGGAAAGAAGTTTGATACTCAATGTTTTTCCTATCACCAGTGAAAAACAATTTCCCTAATATCTGTCTCTACACCTGCAATTATACCTGCACCTTTTACTATTTATATATTATTTTCAAAGCCAAAAATCTTCCCCTTCAATTCCTCTTCAATTCCTCAATCTGTATCTATAATAGGCCATTTTTTCTTCATGATGACACAAATTGCTCACCACCCCTTCTTCACCATCTGCCTTGAGCCAGGGCTCTTCATTAAATCTATGTCCCAAGTGCTATGTTTGGCATTTTTAATCTGTAGGGAAGTTCTTGCTGTTGTGGTGTTTTGATGCAAAAATACAGCTGCTGGATACTTTCTTGGAGGAGAACATACAATTATAGCAGCTGACAAATAACTACTTCAGTCAAAATGGGTGGGATTTATTTGGCCGACCTTTATTTACATGTGACCTAACTCAATACACCCTCTTCAATAAAGAGGAACAGTCACTTCTAAAGCACTACTCATCATATCCTAAAGCAGAAATTTTAGCTAGGGCAAGCTTTGGTATTACTGGCAGAGGAGGCATAATGTGAACCTGAAACAGGCCATGCACTGCACAGAGGCAGTCCACAGGAGAAAAAAATTGTTTCTTTACAAGTTATTAAACAGTGAAGAAGCTGTTCTTACACCTTTTATTTGTAATTAAGAGGTAGGTCTCTAAAGGTTAATAATTGCTTAATAAAATGCAGTTAATAAGGCTTGTGTCATCAAAGAGGGTCTGCTGCACACACATCTGACCTGTCCTTCACCTCCTCCAGAAGATGGATCACCTCGTGCTAGATGCACTGAAATGTGCTCCAGCTGCTCTTCTGAGGGACAAGGCAAAAGGAATGGACTGTGATGTGGCAGGAAACCTTTCCACATTGATCTTTATTATGGTGAATATTCATGTCCTCAGAAGTGTGAATAATATGAATTCAGGCTTCCTGAACAACTGATCTGCATGGTGATGGATCAATAAAAGACACAGTGCCTCAATAAATTGTGCCTCTTTACATTCAACACATGCTGAACATCAAACTAGTGTATGAGATGGGTGTATACTACAGTGTGATGTTTTTCTTCTTTCCCTAAAAAGTAAAAAAAATCCAAAAATCATAGGGTCCTATGCTGGATCCTTGTACTCATTGCCTATGAAGCTGGAGAATACTTCTTGTGTAGTCAGCTAAGTCTCTTCCTTGAAAAACTCAGCCTCTATTCAAACAGCAGTGGAAACCCAAAGGCTTCTGTCAGAGGATTCACTCTAAGATCTCATCATCTTTTTGCTGAGGGGGTATCATAACCTAGGTATACACAGCTATTTTAATTGGAGCAGACAGAACTTACCACAGCTTTAAATTAAACATTTCTCTATTTTTTTGTAGAGTGAAGGAAATATTCAGAATTAGCAATGCTTACCCACTTGGGATTGCAGTTACTATAACTTGTTTGGGAGATGTCAATAACTTGGACCTTTACTCTGAGCAATGATTTTTTGTGTTTGAGTACTAGCTGAACATTGATTCAATGGAAACAGGGAGTGGAGATGCAGGTCTGGTTCTCTTGACCTACCAGTCAGCAAAGAAAGAAAATTATTTTGGTACTCACTTGTTCTGTAATTTAAAAAGACAACTAGCCTTGTATGTGGAGGATTTAAAGCAGACAAAAGAGTAAAAGGGAAGTGAGAGAAGGGACGGCAGGAAAGTGTTTAATGTATTAGGATGTCTATCTTGATTTGTCTGTTGGGGCTTTACTCTATCCAATGTTGGAAGCTGCTCTAAAATGTAATAGTTCTTTAAGCAGCCACCCACCCTTTGCCACGGGGTGCTGAAAGCAGCCAGAGGACTGCGAGCTGTGCAGACACGGAAAGCTGGAGATGGACCAACATTTGTATGGCTCTCCTTCAAAAATGACAGGCTGCATAACCAGAGACAGTCTGTGCATAGCTGGTGTCTGAGTTTGGCTATTTTTTTCCTGAATGATTGAGGGCAGCATCAGGAAATCTGGAAGCCTGAAAACCAAGTGTGGCCTGGCAGTATCCATCTCAGTAGGAATAGGAACTCCTGCAGCCCAAGCTGATTTCAGAATGACAACTTCCTCCTCTGAACAATTTAAAAAAAACCCTCTGTCTGAGTTCCATGAACTGTTTGAGCTTGTAATGCTGGAATAGCTCTTACCCTCTTGTGCACCCTTACACTACATTCTTCTGGCTCCAGCCATGAAAGTGTTTATACATCTGAGTACGTGTTGTTTCATTATACAGTCACATTTCTGTGAAGTGTTGGATGGCAACATTTTCTGTAAAGGTTTGAAGGATATTTTCTTGTTTGTTATGAGAATTCTGTGACAGGGCCACCTAAGACTAATGAATGAAAAAGAAATGGTATCAGTAGCAGTTAAAAGGTAATTTAAAGAATTAACAGCAGGAAAAGAGAGTGCTGTACACAAACTACTTTATAACTTTCAGACCTTCTTTTTAAACAGAAGCAGGTGGTAGCTTTCCTATTGTGATTCCAATGCTTTTTACTGGAAATCAATCACTCCTTCCATGGGAACCCATTAGAAACTTTAATAATAGCAATTTATTGCACCTCACTGAGGCTTTCCAGCATTCTAATCTTCTGGACTTGTGTTTACCAATGATTTAGAATGGCTGGCTTCTTTAAAATACATTAATTGGTTGTAGTCCTACTGTGTTTAAAGTCTTGCAAAAAGACATTGTATATTGATTATGGTCGTCCTCTGGGATTCTAGGGAATGAGCGCGGTGTGATTTGGAGCTAGCTCGGTTTCATGCTAGAGGATTGGTGTGTTATCCATTAAAAAAAAAAAAAAAACAGCTGTAAATGCAGGAGAAGGAAAAATTTATAACACAGATCAGATTTAGGTGATTTTGGCACTTCAGACTGCAGCTTCAGGCCCTCCTTTGAGAAGGTCGGCATTATTTTCCCCATCCCCTGTGATATTGCAATCCTCTGCTTTAGACCACAGCCTCTTGTACTCTGTCTCCAAAAGGGATTCCTGAGAAGAGCAGGCTAGAGCTTGGGTCTGCAGTTTGGATGGCATGGAGCTCCTTGAAGAACTGAGAGGATGTAAAGGACAACTCAAAACATCTCTTTTAAGGACTGATAGACATTCTATTTCCAGACATTAGTTTTCACTGTGATTATAACTTACGTTCACTTGTCTCTGTCTTTGGATGTGCAGGCAAAGCACCCTTTCAGCTGGGTGGAGAAGGCCCTTCTGTCTGCTTTAGGAAGAGGAGTGTGTGCTTAGTGTAAGGAGCGTGTCTGCCTGCTCTCACATATGGGCTGGTCAGGGGTCAGATTTCTTGTCTGATGTAGAGATGACCTGAAGGCTCCTTCATATCAAATTCAAGTGTATGAGAGAGAGTATAAGGACTCACCATGTTATTGTGCTTTTCAAAATTTGATATTTCAATATTTAAGAAGGTATTTACTAAGAATGTTTTAAGCATTACATATTCAAGCAGAAAGCAGGTATACTTTTGGGTGGATACCTAAAAGTTTTGAAGATGGTACTTGGACATTGCATGTAAGTTCATTTAGTGGGAAATATGTACCAGTTATAGTAAAGTAACAAGACTAATTTATCTAGTCATGTATTTATGAATGAGTCTGAAATATTAGTGTGAGCAGTTGAAGTTAGTTGATTGGGAAGTTTCAATATCAAAAACCTTATTAGACATTTCTGTGTTTTCTAAGCAGCTTGAATCTTAATCTTCATTAACACTGTGACTCCAAATATGGTAGATTTGGTTTTAATAATTTGTTATATTCCTAATCAACAGTAGTAGTTTATATATGCCTATTTCAGCTATGTACTGTGATGAAAAGAAGATGTTGAGGAAGAGGGAAGTTGTCTTTATAGCATAAATCTTTAATGTGTTTGTAGTAAGAAAAGAAACCTTGTGGGTCTAGATTTGTCATTGTTAGAAATTTTATTTTACCTTATTGTTTTACTATGCAAACATAAATATTTTTTAAAATATCAAGAATGTGATGGGTGTGCGAAGATTTAGCTTACAGAAAAAAAATGCATATCTGATTTCTGCCTGTCCAAATGTCCCAAAACCTGCAGCCATACATCAGCCTCATTGGCGAGATAAATACTTGCATGTTTTTTGATAAGAATGAAGGAAGTTATCAGGCTGTGGGGGAGCATGGGTATGGGCTGAGTCCGCAGCTTCATCCTGGGATGGGGCACTGGGAGGGCTGGGAGCACAAAGGAGCAGGGGCAGGGGGAAAAGGGCTGCAAGCACAGCAGTGCTTTGCTGCCCAGTGCTCACAGCACTCTTCTGCTCCTGAAACAACTCCCAGGCTTTGTCCAAAGGATGTGACACAGGAAAAGAGGCTGTGATGAGCAACAGACCGTGAGAAGGTTGCTGCTTGTGTGTGAAGATAGTGGCAATTGTTGGAAATTCCTCCACCAGTACTCATGCTGGTCTCACCAGTGTCACATAACAAAGAACACTCTAGTCCCCAACCACAACTCCACTATTTGCATTCTGACAGTGACCTCATTTGCTCCCTTTCACCTCAGCATCACTCTGGAATCTCATGCTCAGTTGCTAATTCTGTGTGGTTCTCACCAAGTCCCTGTTTCATATGCAATGTTTAATTTCCCAGGCACGGTCCAGATGCTTTTGTCTAGAGATACTTGGCATTTAAAAAGATCATTTGTTTGAGGGGCCTAGACTGACAAGTTAGACGTCTACATCATTATTATCTGCTATTCTGACAATCTATGTGTCATCCACACATTTTACCAACAGTGATATTGTGTAGTATTAGAGAGCATTAATAAAACATTATTGAATTAATCCCTGTACAGGGATCATCCTGTTAGAATATTCCTCACTTCAGTATAACTCTCCATTGACAGCTGCATTTGGGCATCTGCCAATTAGTGCATTCTTAATCCATTTAATGTGTTCTCTCCTGGTGTATAAGAGACTAATTTTGTAATAAGACTCACATGTGGCACTAAATCAAACACGTCATGAAAGGCAGGCTTTTTCAATTACTTTTGTCAAACAAGTTAAAAATTTCAGAAAAGAATATCACAGCTGCAGTCATTTTGGGGACTGAGTTATAGAATCTAAATCAAAATGTCTTTTAAAGAGAAAACTTTTAAAATATTTCTTTAGGGCTAATTTCACTGAGGGAATTTAGAATCACAAGTGTGATCTCTAACCCAGGTGCAGTCCACTTTCAGGTAAGTTGATGAAAAGTGAGTTAGTATAAGTTCTAGCATCTCAAGGGGTAGGGAATGGAGATACCTTTTGCTTCCCTCTTTCTGACAGTTTCCTCCCTGAATACATTATTCCTCAAATGAGTTATCATAGGTTGTGAGAGAGATCATAGTACACCTTAGTGTTGAAAAAAAGGAGAGGGAGCTTGAGTGGCTATGCAGGGCTCTGTTCCAGGCATACTTAAAAAACAAACAAACAAAGCACTGTCTCTTCCTTATGTTCTGAAAGAAAGATGGCAGAACAGGACATGAAAGAGGTACAAAACAGGATAGAGTGCCTAAATTTTTCCCTGCTCTCCTTCCTGCCATCTCTGTTTCTGAATGATTAGTTTAAATATCTCCCAAGTCTGCCTTTGTGCAATCCATTTTTGGACACCTGAAAGGATATCTGCTCAGGCTGCTGTCTATCACTGTCCATGTGCAGCCCCCAATCTAAGCCTGGCTCTCATTTAGCAAGGGACTGTGTGTGCATTAATGTCCTTTGAGTCTCCAGAAGGAGCAACCTTATATTGCACATAGCAGCTCTTTGTCTTCCTGGCCCTACTGCCAGAAGGGAAAATAATGAACTCTGGGGTCTTCAGCCTAAGGGCAGGCTTTCAGTGCATTAAGGCTTTTGTGCCTCTAAGTATCACTATTTGGTAATAGAAGGAAAATCTACCTTGAATGTGTAATATTAAATAATTTAGAATAATATCACATTAAACATTTCTTTTAACTTGTTTTAATCTAACATGGGCCTACAAACTGAGAACAGTAGCTGCACCAATCTTATAAATTTTAATAAGCCAGAAACAACTCTGAAGATTTTCCATACTAATGGTGATATTATGCAAAATAACCACATGCAAGGAAAATAATATAGACTTTTGGGAACCATAACATTCCATCTTTCCCAATCTATCCATAGGTCTATCTGATCTATGTCACAATTTTTAAATGCTATAATTCTTTTGTATATGGCATCAGTCAGTTTTATGATTTTTAGGATAATTTAATTGTGCAGGTCTTCAAAGATTTAGTGTTACTGTCATCAGGCATTCCTTCAGGTAATTATTGTTACTAGAGAAGATGAGAGGAATTGGATTCAAATATCTGATCTTGACAAGTTGGCAAAATGGTCAGAAAAAAATAGGTTGCAGTTCAATAAGCTTGAGAACAAACACTGTACTTACATGAAAAAAAGAACAGAACAGGGGAAAGGAAAACAGAAATTCTCAAGGAAAGGATCAAGACATATTATGAATACAAGCACATGGCCCAAGGTCATCAGTCCAATGGTGTCTGTTTCTGACAGTAAGCAACACTTCACACTACAAGATACAGGAAGGACAGAATGCCACCTCTCCTGACTCTCTGCACTTCTGGCAGTTGACATTAGAAGCTTAGTCGATTGACATCTCCAATGTAATATTTTAGAATACCTAAGTGTAGCTCCCAAGTTTTATTAAAAAATCTCTGGACCTATTTTTATTTATGCTATCCAAATCGTCCGTGGCAAAAGTTTTATTATATACCTTATAAAAACTTGCATCCTTATGTTAATATTAAACCTACTGCCTATAATTTCTTTTGAAGTTCTTTATCTTATATTTTATGAGAAATAATATATCATAGTTCTTATGTTTTCCATTATTTCTTCTGATTAAAAAATTTAAAACTTTAAAACTTAAAATTTAATTTAATTTTAATTTTAAAAATAATCCACATATAATAATTTTTTGTAACTGTTACTGAGTACTGTGCTTGCATTCCCAAAGAACTGTTCACAGGATCTCCACAGTCTTATTTTTGAGTCATAAAATCTTATTGCAAGCTACTGCTATACATATAGCATTACAATTACTTATCTTCATGATACTTACTTTGCATTTATTGCTTCCTCCTGAAATATTTTCAAGCTTTATTATGAGACTTCTTCAGCAATTTTCAACCAGTTTAGCTGTGACTAACATGAGTGTGAGTGTTTGTGCTGCACCCATGTCTCATTTAGGAGGGGATCTGTATACCTATGTCAGTTTGCCTATGTGCAGAGCCACTCACCATATAAGTATATTTGTGTGCAGATATCTGATTTATGATTACCCAACTGACACTTATGCACATAAATCAGGCATCCACAAATATCTGTATTTGCTTGTCACCAAAACTCTGGTCCCCAGTGAACTAAATGCCATCCTAGCTAAAAGCATAACTTCATGCTGAGCAAGCATTAGGTGCTTCAAGGTAGTTCAATCCTTAAATCCCAAAATTGAAAGAAAAGTCACTTATAATCTCTGCAAGTTGGTGCTGTTGATATTGAATTGTTAAAAAAAAATTAATAGATTTCTGTGGAATGGAGACTGTAAACTGATTAATGACATGAACATCATGGCCTGAACCTTGTGTAGTTTTCAGGCAAGACTGAACTGGGAAGAAAAGTAGAAAAAGGCTTACAGGCAGTGCTGCTGTGTGTTCTTTGTGGACAGCTGTAATTACCCTTTGTCCAATTTTATAACTGTGAAAGAATTACTATAGAAACTTCACCCAAAATGTTAAAGGTAAGCAGAAAACTGGGAAAATAATTTTCAAAATGTAGTGTGCCCAATTAGGCATGAGTTAGCTGAATGCCTGACTGCACACCCAATTGGAACATTAAATTTGTCATGGTTTCTTATTCAGTTTGGGTAATCGTGCATGCAAATGAACAGGTACTCATATAACCTGTAATTTCCATAAGTAATTGGCACATTTGCATGTGTAATGACTTTCTTTGTAACTGAAACTCAAATTTTGACTATCTTAATGTTGATCAAGAGCATGAGCTTTGATCTTTTCAGCTGGAAAGTTCAGTGATCAACTGATGAATTCACAGCAGAAAACTGAAGAATTATCTCACCAACCTAGATAATCCTAAATTGTTCGTTTTCTGATTTAGGAAGGAGGGGTATCAGACTGCATCAGCAGTGATATGTGACAAGATCCTAGCTAAATACAAACAACAAGATTCTAGATACAAAATATTATTTTTAATAGCCAGTAAGTCCCTAAAGTTGTTTTTTGTTTTTTGTTTCTTTTTTAGGAAGAATGAAAATAGGAATAGTTGGTCAACCCATCAAAGCTTCCTAGACTAAATGCCATAAATACTGTATAGGCCTTTATGTATTAATGCAAAGAACTTAATCATCACTGTTGTGAAATAACCAGCATAATAGAGATGGGATAACTCATAACTATAATATGATCAAAAATTGTATACTATGTTCAGGGAACACAAATAAAGGAGAAGCAAAAAGAATTGTCTTGCATATACAAGATAAGGTACTTGGTAATGGGAAGTACAAAGCATATCCCAAAGTCTCTGAATAGTATCAAGAATAGGGAAGTAACACTGCAGGTATGTAGACACATCTTCACAATTTAGTCTGAAAGACAAAGTTGAAGTTTAATGGCAGGTATGAAAAATAGTCAAAACAGAAACAGGATGAAATAGTTGTCCTTTGAGGCAGAATGTGGTATGTGGTGGATCACAAGCTGGACATAAGTTACTAGGGCTGTCCAGCTGTGAACATTATGTCTGGGATGTATTATCAGGGATGCAGCCCACAGGGTTTCTGTTCCTCTCAGACCTCTCTTGCCAAGCTACATTGCTGTGTCATTACACTTTGAGAAAGGCATGAGAGAGACCAGGAGAACATCTAGAAAAGGATAAGACGGAATAAAAAAGATGTGTGACAATGTAATAGATTTTATGCATGTGGAAGTCCGCTACAGAAAAAGAGAGGGTAAATAATTTCTCAAGCTTTTAGTGGATAGAGAAACAGTAATAAGGTTTGTTTTTAGTATAAATGATCAAGTTGGATATGAGGAAACACTTCCTCCTTATAAAAGAAACTGACTGCTAGTTATAGCTTTGTTCTGTATGAGCAGGCATCTGCAATGGTTGTAAAATCTTAATTGTTGGAGATATTAAAAACAATTTAGCCATATGTCTTTCATCAATGACACAGGGATAATTGATCCTGCCAGAGCTGGGCTAACTAATATTCTCAGGGTGTTCCAGACTGTTCTTTATATAATTCTGTTAATTTTACAGTTGTATTTAGAATTATGTATTCTTAGTAATTGCACAGCCTTTTAATAACACCAGAATTGAAAAATTTTAATGGGCCAGTGGGATACAGTTTCACAGACATTTACAGTTCCTCTTTGTCCTCTAGCCTCTTTATTTAGTGTCTGCTTCCAGAAAAAGATGGCTTAGTGGCTTAATATGCTTGTCCCTTTGTCAGGTCCCTGAGGACAGTTCGCAGGTAATTTCAGTGTCCAAGAGAGAAACAATCATGAAGGCTTTAGCCCTCTGAAAGTTGGCTAATCCAAGCAGTCAGGGCTGTCAGGGATGGATAATCCATAAGGTCTCTCAAGAACAAAATTACTTTGACTTTCAGTCTATTTTTTGTCATTTCTTATCCTGGCTTTGAGCTCTGAGTGTTTCTGGGAGGTAACTGTGGGAATGGTGCTAACCCCCAGACTCATATGCTGCATTTCTGATAGGAGCTCCTTCTGACTGGTCCAGAACTGGGAAGCTGGAACAGCTACTGAGGAGGGAACACAAGTCAGTACTCATAGAGTCTTCCATCTTTCCTGAAATTTGTACCCAAAAAAGCCATGTGCAGTATCAGGCAAAAAGCTGGAAGAACACCAAAAGTAAAAAAAATTAATAAAATAGGTATGATATATTTTAATGATTTTAATGATCACTTGGTTTAATTATTTTTAATAATTTGGTTATTTTAATGAAGATTTCATACAGAAAATACTGAGGATTTATGCTTCTGAATCCACTATTCCTGACTTGGATAAATAAGGCTTTGCTTTTTCTTACAGAAAAGCCTGCCTGGTACTGGAGGCTGAGAAGAGTCTGAATGAAAGCAGGAAACACGGGGCATGAGCATGGGTTGAGATACATTGGCAGCTTGGAGACATCCATCTCCATCCAGCTCCTGGCACCTTGCTCAAGCAGCTGGCATGCAGGGACCAGGCTGCCAGACACAGCAGGGAGGGTGATGAAGTTTATATTAGCAGCCTCTGAGTCTGCAGAAAGAGGTTTCTCCAGAAGTGATAAAGAGGAACTCTGCTGGCAGCAGTAAATGCCTGTCAGCCTGGTGCATCACCTGCTGAGCACCATGTACCTGCATGGCCTCCCTGGGAGCAGTGACCTTTGAGAGTGATGTGAGCCAGTGGAAATTAGTGATGCTCTGCAGAGGTTTGCCCCACTAAAGGTTATGGTGCAGTCAGATCAAGTAGGTGTCAGTGTGACTCCTGATTTCCCAGTGACAGCTGTGCAGCTGAACCTGACACAAACCAGGTTCTTTCACTGGAAGCTTGGCTGTGGCTACTGCTTCCTCTGGGAGAGAGGAGGGAGGATGACACATTCACCATTTATAGGGATAATAAAAAAGATCATTGATCTTTGCAAATTCAGATTCAAGGTCATAGCCATATTATTCTAGCTGCTTTTCAAAACTCTAAGGATCTCTGCACTGTTCAATAATGAGACATACATTTGCACAAGCACCTCCTTCAAAATATGAAGCAAAACAAACTGATGATTAGAACTTAGTTTCATAATTTCTGTGAGAAAAAGATATTTTTATTTTGTATTTTGGTGTTTATTTAGTTTTATTTTAATGCTGCCATAAAACCTGTTTACAGCTGTCAGGATTTTTCCTTGTAAGTGTCTCTCTTTCCTGGGCTAAAGTAATTACATTTAAATGATGATTTTTCTTTCAGAATGATGCATAAGGATGAATATTCACAATGCATTGGTTTCATAGCAGTCACATTTCTGTTTTAGTTGCAGCAATCTTGATTGTTTAAGGAAGAGCTACAGAACAAAATTGTTCTATGTCTTCAGAAAACACACGATCTTCCTCTAATATTTTAACAAGGAGTTATTGCTATGAATGAAATTTACTCTTATGTCTCAATCTGTCATATGTGTCTCTATGCCCATGGCCAAATCCTGAGTCAAGTTTCTTGTCATTCAAAGAGGTGGCATAGCATAAAATTTCTTAGTAGTAGGCAGCAAAAACAAGTAGGCTGGGAAACAGAAGGTAAGAGGCATCTTGAAGTTGTCTCTAAAGGAACCTTTACTTTGTTCTCTATAGAAGAATGTCAACAAGTGTCTGTCCAAAATACAAAGGAAGTAATGCAATTGACTTAAAATTTAGTTTTTTCAATGAAAATTCTTCCCAGATTAAAGTGAAGTAAAGCAGATATCTTACTAAAGGAAGTCTTTTACTTAAAGGCAGCTGATAAGAATTTTTATACATTACAGTTGTATAACTTCTGTAGCTGTAGATGTGATGGCAAGAACTTGAAAGAAGACTTTCTCTTCTGCCTTAATTTTGCTGGACTCATGTTTCTATTAAAATGTTTCATTGACAAGATAGTTTTCTGAGGTTCTTTCTTCCTTCCCAATGTCATTAAATGTTAAGGTCAATGGAAAAGATCATTGACCTTTGTATTATGGCTAAGGAACATATGTCCTCTCTTTCTCTAAATTGTTAGAATATTCCAGTTTGTAGGGGCTTACAACGATCATCAGTTCATATTTGGTAAGAGGTTTCCTGCTATTCTGAAGTGTTGCATTAACAATGGCAGTGCCAGCTACTGGTGCAGCAGGTGTTGGTAAGGTTGATGTAGAGATTTTGAAGCCCTGGAACAGGGGACCCAGGAAAATTTTTACCTCTCTGTTACTAGAGTGATTAAAAAAATAAGGAAGCTAAAAATATGTTTGCAATAATTTAGGCACAGTTTATCTTACATACTCAAGATTCTTTCCAGTTAATTTTCTGTTATTTAATGATTATAACCACATATCTCAAACTGTGTTGTGTTTATTTTTGTCCACTTGCTTAGCCTGTTTCTTTGGTTTTGAGTGGCTTTTTAAAATTTTAGTTTATTTCTTTTATGCTTCATCCCCCAGAGCTATGATAATGTTAGCTGTCAATGAAAAAACTCAAAGTAGCTTCCTACCTGTAGGGAAAGGCTGGAATTCTTGACTCCAAGATAGCCTGAGGACACAACTCAAGAAGGGTTTAACAATAAAACACCATTCTCTGTGAACAGCAGAACTGAGGAACCCTGCTTTCCCTTGGACTCTAGCACATTTTTGGCTCCTTCACCATCATAATTCCAGCTCTCTGCATCTATTCTGTGTTCACTACCACGATACCACCCATTTTCCTACAAGCCCTCCTCAGCTGGTCAGAGTAGGAACTTCTTTTTCCTGACAGGTCAAAAGATGCTGATCTTCCCCAGGAACCCCATTTGCTCAACCTGTTTCTTTATAATGGTTCTTGGTCAAGCACCAATTGTTCCAATGCTGTAGAGAAGGTGACTGCTGGCTGCTGCTGCTTTGGGGCAAGAAAGAGAAGTGCCAGCCTGCCTTTCCACCACCTGGTGCACCTCTGGCACTCCACCTGACTGGTGATTTTCCCTGCATTTTCAGGAACTTGGTGAGACCCCAGTTCCTCTGTCAAAACATGGTTAATATTAGTTAATGCACAACAATGAATCCTGGGGACTGATGGACAGATAGAATGATGAAGCCTCCATTAATTTAGATAAAATTATATAGTTTTAAAGATACTTAAAGAAATTTTGGAAACCTGGTTTTTGAGCCAATGGAATTCTCAGATCTGAACAAAACATGCCTTGTAATAAACAACTCTACAATCTAGTATCTTGCAAGCCCTGTCACTGGCTTCTCTAAATCAGTGTCTTTATTTGCTGGGAATGTAATAGCACTCTTTCTTTTTAACCTCAGTGATGTGGAATTGTTCTGGTAAACTAATATATCCTTATCTGGAATCAAGAAAACTACAACTGGTTCCAAGTCACATAAAGTAAATTACCTCAGAGCTGATTAAACATGTCCTGAAAGGTCTGATCAAAATTTAATCACCATAGAGCTGGATGTACTTGTATCAGAGGATGTTTTGGAAATATGCATATGTGTTTACACCACCTGCTCACAGAAAAGGACAAAACAAACTGATACTGGTTCTTGTTAAAATTAATTTGGTTTTATTTGCTGATGTAGATTTTCTTAAAATAATTTAAATTATTTTCCCCCTGAACATAGTGATTTTGAATTAAATATAATATTTGAAACTTAACAACCTGACTGTAGTTTATAAGTGTAGAATAAGTGTAGAATCTTTAAACTATTTTGTGTGTATAACTAGTTTTGATAACTGTACAGTCAAAATACTGTATTATCTGTATAGAAGACATGCATAAAATATTTATACCATCAGCATGAAATGATGACTTTAAAGACTCAGAAACAATGCTAAGAAAATTATTCAAATGTAATATTGCTGAAAGGCATTCATCCAGATATCTTTTATTTCCCTGCCATGATTTAATATGACAAGAAAGAAATCCCAAAGACTGCAAAACAGCACGAGTTCATGACTTTGCTGTGCTCATCTAACCAAATCCAGTGAGAAAAACAGGTCTGGAAATCATAATTCTAAGACTTAAAATTGGAGAATTTTTATCCATTTGATGGTGATCTGTTTTTTTTTTTTTTTTGATTACAGGTATAAAGTAGGAAATGGGCATGAAACAGGCCTATTATCAAAGGCCAGCCTGAAAATCGTATTTGAAGCCTGAGTGTACTGAAAACAACATTTCTCCACTGCTCTTCTTTTTCTATAGTTAAACCATCAGTAAGTGATAGTGGCTTTGACTGCTTACACTTATCCCTAACCTTATCTTGACTTTATATTCTCAGCAGTATTTGGTCACTTTCAGGCCAGAAAAAAAGCTTGAATTCTTATTCATAGTGAGGTTGGGATTTAGTGCCACCACATTCTCTGTCACCTTCTTTTGGACTGAAGAAGTGGAATGAGTCCTGACACAGAGCATGGGCTGTGGTGGAACAGTGCTGCTGTACAGGTACCTCAGCAAGTCTCCTAGGAAGTGTGGTGATGTGGAAAGACAAAGTCAGCTCTTTTTTATGGATTGTCTGCTGTCAGTTCTACAGCAGTTGGAAGCTTATTTCTCCCCTGGGGCCAGAGGGGCAGAGGTGTGGGGTGCCCAGGGAAGCTGTGCCAGCTCAGGTCTGGGGGTTTCCAGCCCCGAGGGGGCACAGCCTTGAGCAGCCCTCTCTGACCTCAATGCTGAGCACACTGGAGCAGGGCTGGAGCAGGGCTGGAGCAGGGATATCCCAAGGTCCCATCCCAAAAAAGCTGACATCGGTTTCCTAAGCCATTGAACAGCAGTATATGGGTATATTATACTCAGAAACAAACTCCCCAAAAACATTTATACAAGAAAATTTCAATGATAGTATTTACCACAATCACTTTTGCACCAGCTCTATCAATAATAGAAAAATGTGTCCCGGGCAGAAGCAGAGGTAATGGATCTGCCTGGGCTAGACAGTACAGACTTTTCAGCAGACAATGGAGAAGACTTCAGTTAATCTCTTTCAGATGCTCTCTTTATAAATTATACCTTTGACAATGTAAATAAGTTTTCCATTCGGGAAAAACAAATTCTGTGGTGACTTGTTGCAAAGACAGCCATTTAGTCAGGTAAATCTCCTCTTTTAGCCTCCTCCTCTGGGAGCCTTGTGAATGACTTTGCAAACTCAAATCCTCCTGCACAGAATATAACTCATCTTTAAAGCCTGACTTTACTGCAAGGCACAGAGGTGCTCTTTGAAATATGTTTGCATGCCCTGCCAGCAATGATTTTCTCCACTGCAGCAAAGTCTGTGCAGATTAAGGAATTTTCTCTCACAAAGGGAGATTTCTGGCCTTTTATCTAACTTTTCATAAGGTCAAGTAAAACTCATATATTTTAAAGACAGTCAGGTTTTTAGGCACAACTTGCACTTATTGATATTTGTGTGTTCAGCACTTCACATTTGAACAGACATAGGGAGAAGCAAAATGACAGGCATGGCTAATCTGATCTCAATGCAGAATTTTTAAAGTCTCTCTTCTCCTATCTTATTTTTCTCTGAAGCTATAAAATGATGGGTACTTTAAAAATAATTTTTTATATGGGCCTTTTGATTTTTCTTCACCTCTTCAACATATACAGGAAGAAGTGTGTCAATATTGTGAGGAACACTGTTGATTACAGAAAAGGATTCTTGTATTTGTATGTTTTGTTTTGTTTTGTTTTGTTTTTTTTTCCATCACATAGGATTGCTATGTCAGATCAAAATTCTGGCTCATCATGCCCTACATGCTGCCTCTTGCCCTAGCTTATATCTAAGGGTTTTTAAAAAACAATGAAAAATACTGTAATGCACTGAAGCCGTTGGGGCAACTCTGGATCAAAATTAGATATTCCAACAGGATTTCTGACTGACCTTTTCACAGTATGTATTTCTACATACTGTAATTTTGTTATCTGTTACTTCAGAGGCATGATTGCTATGGTAATATAATTCACCCTTTTGTATAACTAAGTCCATAATATTTGATGCAATATGAAGCACTTAAAAAGTAATCTACAAATCAATGTGAATCTGCAAGCACTTTAATTAGGCACTAATGAGGAAGACCAGAAGTCATGATGCATTTGCATACAGAGAAAGACAGAAATAGAAAATACTTTAATTATTATTATATTGCTCCTTTCCATCAAAAACATCCCATCATTTTAATCTCTGTTTCTCTGATACTTGGTCAGGGTTTTTTTGTTTACAGCTAAGATCATAGAAGTTTGCTGAATCAAAATAACATCTCTGCTGAAGGGGATATGGATGCATTATTGTTATGCTTCTGACCTTTTGCCAAGAACAGAAATACACACTCAAAGACAAGAAGAACTGGATGTAGCATCAGGGTTTCTTTTGTAAAGCTTCCAGCTTGCTGGAGATGTGCATTTTCGATCACTATTGGACCACATAAAAATTTTTGGTGTGCAGATGGAAGGCATTCCTTCAACAGGCCTGTTTCTGCAGAGGGTGCAGCTACCACACTGTGAATGGATAGCTGATTAATCAGGGAGCTGGCTGGAAAGCTGTGTTTAGTTCTCCTTCCAGATCTCCCATACATTTGCATGATCTTGGGTAAAACACCCTTGCTAAGTCCTTGTGGGAACATCTGCCATTCTGTGTGTTCTACAACTCTTGTGCAGTGAGTAGGAAGCCATATAGATCAGCTTTTTATGACCTTGATAATGGTTTACTATGGTAGGAGCTTAATTCAACACAAAGCAGGACTGGGGTGGAATTTAGGCTGGGGGGGGGCTCACAGTGCAATTGTGCTTAGGAGGAAGTTCTGCAGGTGGTCTGGTACTACCTCCTGCACAGAGCTGAACTGTTGTCCAAATTATATCATTTTACTCAGGAACTGATCTGTGGAAGTTTAAAAATCTCTGAGGATGAATCTTATGCTGTATCTCTGAGCACCTGTTCTGGTGCTTAGCATTCTGATAGTGGTTTTCTTTTCTTTCCTCACTGGAAATTGTGGTTGTTGTGTTTGTGAGAAGACCCTGGTTTTGCCTTTTCTGTAACTGCACTTTAGAAGATTGCAGTTAGTCTTTACTCTTAGCCTTCTTCAGGCTGAAAATAACCTCTTCTTCAGCCTTTCCCTATGCATGCTCTTACCCATGTGACTGACCCTGCTCTGGCTTGTCTGCCAGTACCTCTTGTGCTGGGGTGGCAAAACTGGGGACAGGACAGCAGATACCCCCCCAAAAATGTCAAGAAGAGGGGAATAATCATTTTCCCTAACTCCTTCACTGTTCCCCTGTTAATGCAGCACAGCATGCTTTTAGCCTTCCTCATTGCAAGAATGTACTTCTGCCTCATATTTAACTTGTTTTCTAACATGTTTTTTTCTTCAGAATCATTACCCAGCCAGCCACTTACTAGCCTGCACTGTCGCACTTCCTTTTTCTGTCCCAAGGCATTAAAAATTATCTTTGTTGAAGGCATTAAAAATTATCTTTGTTGAAGGCATTAAAATTTATCTTTGTTGAAGTTTGAGTCTTTGATCCCAACTTTGAACTAATTTTTGGTCCAGCAAGTGATTCACCCATCTTGTAGTCTATTCATCCAGTCTATATCCCCAGATTTTACAGTTATTATTTTTAATTAGTTTTTTATATTCCTAGTTCCCTTGTTATACCTTAAAATTTTGCTCTCTGAGTGAATGACAGCAAAAACTCACAGCGGAAGCAAGTTTTCCTCTTTCATTTAGCAATGGAGAAGAGTGATTTCTGTGTCTGAATGCACTATCAAGCAGAAGCTCCTTCTGGACAATGTCTGTAGCATAAATATTGTAATGTTATTACAGGGAGAGAGAAATACCGAGTCAGGCTGACTGGGTAATAAATAATGCTCACCTCAGCTAGTGCCAGTCACCAGCAAGCATGTTTGTGAAGATGAGAGAGGAGTGCTGTGCATCTGCACAGGAGGTCTAGTTCTGACTTCTCTAGCTATGAACATCCTGGCAAGTCCTAAAGGAAGCAGAATGATTATTTCACAAGTTACAAGTGGGTGCCAAAGATTAGCTGTCCCAGCCATCTCACTCCCTGTAGTACAGTTATCATTTTGTTCAGTTTACTGATTGGGCACTAGACTTCCAGAGGAATAATCTCAGCAAGAGTCAGGACATTCAATTTCCTTGAAGCAGGAGTGTTGAAAACTTTCACATGAAGTTTAATAAATTTTGTTCTCATTAAATTAGAATTTTATTAAGCATATTTGGCTCCTATTGCAATTTATCCTGCTTTCTCTGGAGTATTTACTGGACTAAAACATTAATGTTATCAACCAAATCAATTACTGTTATTGATCAAATTTTCAGTGTTATTCCTACCCTATATTTAATCCAGTAAGAGTTCTGAACTCAAGAATAAGTCAAACAAATTTAAGAGCAGTTGTCTGCTCATTGTAAATGAAAATAAAGTACTTGATTTAATGGAGTAACTTCAGCACTACATGCACAATTTTGGACCAAATTTCTATTCCTCCATAAAGGAAAAAAAATTGCTTGGAGAGAACAATGAAGTACTTTTTTCCTTATGAAGGGAAGAACTTTAAAGACTCATGTTAGCAGAGAGAAACAGAATATATAAAAGCACAGATGCCTGAAGGAAGAGGCCAAAGGAGACAACCATTAAGTAATTGGATTAACCTCTATTTGGCCCTTTTCAGCTGAGTGAGATTTATTTTGATAACATGTTGTTTGCTTTCTTCCAGGTTTGCACAAAATGCAGCAGCCCTTCTCAAAGACTAAAAAGAAATTGAAGCATTTCAGTGGAAGTCCCTGTCTGGGTAATAAAATAATACATCTTTCAGTAACTTAAAATCTGAAACAAGATTGTTCCAGTAGCCATAACCTGAATAATACACAGATGGAGATATTTTTTGCATAAAAATTCTTTCTAATTGCAACTGTAAGGACAACGTCCGAAGGAAATGAGAATTTCTCTCATTTTACTTGAAAATGGATTTAAGAATAAAAAAAAGTATTTTAAATTAGACTAAAGCATCAAAATCTAAGACTTTGCAAGTTGGAAGTCCAAAGCATCCTTGATTCAAATAAATTATATTTTCAATTAATTTATAGAAAAATTTACATCAAGATCTAAAAAAATTGATTGTGCTTAGATCAACTATATTAGGAGTAATTTAAAAACAAAGTTAATTCCAAAAAGAAAAATGTGAGAGTTTTGTTAGAAAAGATCAAAACAATTAATTTGGACAATTTTGAAAGTTAAAACCCAAAAGTTTTCTTCTAATATCTTAGCCTTCGCTACAGATATATAATTTAAATATTATGTAACAAATATATACAACTATAGGAACTGCTTATTTTTATGAGACCCTCCATCCTAATTATCTAGTTTCTGGATACATTGCTTGAAGAGAATTTTAGCAAGGACATGGTGCATTTTCCATTTCTGTGGATGGGCTTTAATCAGCATTTCCTTTGTCTTCTGTGAACATAGGTCTGGTGTGAGTGTGTCCAGCCTGTGACCTTCAGCTGTATCCATGCAGAACACCCAACCCAGCCATAGCAACTGCATCTATTATTGAGATAAGGATGGGTTTGGGGCCAAAGGAAGGCTGGCTGATGTTTGACTTGAAAGGAATCAAAGTGCTGCCTGTGGGAAACAGAAGGAACAGATGGCAAAGAGAATATTGGGACTTTGACTCAAGCAGCAAATAGGAATGAAGCTACTTCACTGCTAATATTAGAAAATCTGAGGGCTACTGTAGAGGATGGGATCTAGTTTATTCCCTGTCCTTCACTCTCATTTAGTTGGTAGTTGGGCTTATTTCTTTAGTCATGCATTTAGTACCCATTACTTAGAGCTCAGACTTTGCAATGATTTTTACTAATACATTGAGCTGTCTGGACACTGAAAATACAACAGAATTCAAGTCTTTGCTCATTCAGAGCATATCTTTCTGGACACATTAATGTTCCTGTATTTGTACTCTCCACACAGTAGGAACTAAATTGGATTTTGTTTAATTTTTTGGCATCCGATAGTTTTAGTCTCAGGATCTTTGAAACAGTGTCAGGACAAAGAGTTTGCCCAAACATTTTGTCCAAACACTGAGAGTCAGAATTTATATGAAATTGTAACAGATAGTATCATGGCAATTACTGTCCCAATATCCTGACTGCAGCATAAAATTATTTTCATAAAACTATCAAATTTCATCTTAAAACAAGATAGTTCTTTAGGGTTTTTTTTCTCCCCCTAGCAATATAACTGCTGGAAGAACTGGTTCTAATGCTGTTTGAGGTTAATGACAGCACCTTCTTTTGGTTTCCATTATGTATTGACAGTTTTCTAAGCAGTTGTCCTCCTCAAGATTTCTTGAAGATTTTCTTCAAAAGCTTAAGTATTTAATACTTTTAGAAACTTTGTACATGACTGCTTATTTATATCTTTTACAGTCCCATTCTCTTCACAGAGAGAATATTAATTTCATCACATAAAAGTACTTTGAATGAAACTGGTGCTTTTTTTTAAGCTAAAAGCTTACTTCTTGAGTTGCCTGGGATAGGATTTCCATGAGTAGATGTATTTCTGGATCTAAAAGATTATAAAATATCTAGAGGCTTGTGCTTCCTTTGTGCTCTCACAGGTTTAGGCATAACACTGAGCAAAGTCACTAAAATATGATAATATTTTTCCATTCTGCAGCTTTTTTGGCAACACTTTTTCACCAGCAGCTGTCACACTTCCTGATTTTACACTGAAGATCCTATGCTGGACTAATTACAGAGTGTTCAAGGAACACAGAATGCAAACCAGAGCAAAAGTGTTGTTAGAAGCTAAATTCAAGATTTACAATTCCTTTCTCTCGATTATTGTTCAGGATTTCAGCTCAGAAGGAACAAGACGGTATGCAATTAAAATGCCATAAATCTTACAAATAGTGCAGTTTCAGACAACAAGATTTCCTACTGCAAAATCATTGATAATCCTGAAGGAAATTGCACAGACCTATGTGAGCTCTGCATTTTGTTGGAAATGTGGAGCAAGACCAGAGCTTAACTTGTAGAAAACATTATTATCTATGTGTTAGGTTATAAAGCAAAATCAGATGTAACTCCCAACAGGCAAGACATATAAATGCATATTTGAAACAAACTTTCTTCTATTTTCCTTATGCTGTGCATGGAAGTGCTTTGATGCAGGACCAACAAGAGAGAGATTTCTGTCTCTCCAGTGGTTTCTTGCCTTGGGCCTGATGTGTTGGGGAGTGAAAACATGGAATTTTAGACATATGTCAAGTAGAATTTTCTCAGGTTTGGGGTTTTACCAGACCCTTTGCCCCACAGGATCTTAGTCATATTCTCACCATACCATTTTCACCCAGCAGAACCAAGAACTTGTGGTTCTTGTTTAGAGACTTGTGCATCACCTTTTGCCTGGATGCCAATTCTATAATTTCACTGTCTATCCTCTTTCATCTTTTAATCTGGAATAGGAATCACTGATACATGAAGACAGTGAATTGGTCACTTGGCAGGAAAGAAAAATCATCCTCTTTTTCACTCTTGCCTACCCTGTATCTTAATTTTCCTTCCAGAATGCAGCTACTGACATCCATCTATGCTTCTCTCAGGCTAAAGATATTTTGTTCCCATCTGAATATGAAATATCTAGAAGGCACAGAATAATCTGCTGTCCTGAGCCTTGACAATAGAGGCAATGGGGCATTTCACCTGTTTCTGCCTTTGCTGTGGATAGCATTGCAAAACAAGTCTCCACAAGAAACTAAGGAACTGGAGGTTAAGAGTTGATAGTTTGATGCCAGGAAGCAGCAACTGAATTATTTGACTGTTAAATAATTTATAGGGAATGTATAAGTTTTCATGAGGAAAGTAGAAAGAGTATTTTTTCTGGTAATGTTGCATGTATAACACATTTTGGGAGAGAATAAAACAGAGCAAGGTCCTTACTAAAAGCCTGAGAGGGTCTCACTGGAGACAATGGGGGGGTTTCTTATCTCCCTCAGCAGAAAAGCAAAAAAAACTCTGTTCATCACTGGATGTCTCCCCATTTCTCCACTGTTTCAAAGGATGTTTTTCACAACATAGCCAGGACTTTACTTGTTGAATTATTTATTTTTTAACAGAGGATGTGAAGTCACAGTGACCCCAGTTTTCTCTTGTGAAAAGCTCTTCACAAGTAACTACTTTGAAAGTCAGTGCAGTGCATAGGTGAGACACCCTAGGTATGTTTAATTATTTAAGTTCACTTTCATCCTCTTTTCCCAGCAGTCTTAGCAATTTTAATGTGCACTTTTAAGGAAGACTGTTACAAATGTAGCATCTCTTTTTGCTCTGAATTAAATGCTGTTTTCCCTCATGTTGAAATTTTTTTTTTCTGGTTTCAGGAAGTGGAAAAGGACAGGTTCATATCTCAGAGAACTCAGACTGGGCTTGGATTTAATTACAGCTAATAACTGAATAATACATTTTAGGAAAGGTGTTGTGAAAACCTTCTAAGAGGGTATTGACATGAAATATGTGGCCATGTGAATAAAACTGCTTTTCTAGTGGTTTATTGCAATGATTAAATTGCTCTACCCTCAGGAGCTGAACTCTAAACCACACAAACAAATTTGGGTGACTTTTCAGGAAACAATATATGGGTTTTAATAGAACAGACAATGGATTCTGGGACAATTTTTATTTACAGTCATCATTTTAAATCTGAAGCAGAGATATATTTCATTTAGATCAATTAGTATTTCAGATGAACAGCAGACATTGTTATTAATAGAAACAAGGTAGTCAAAATAAGAAGCTAGAAGTGAAATCTTTGCTTTACAATTTGCTTTTTCATCTTCAGGGAACTATATCAGTATTTTTTTCCTAGATACATTATTTTGTGTATATTTGGATAGATGCATCATATATCAAACATCAGTCCTCATCCTCTTGCTTTTTAATTTTGGAATTGTTAGCTATCAGATCATAGTCATTCTTTGAGCAACCTTCTGTGTTGTAGTCCTCAGGATCATTCCTTCCTGTTATTCAGTCTTGATAATCATCTAGTTCTTTCCTACCATCCCTGAATTGATAATGTTATTCTTTATTAGGCTTTATAAAAGTTTCATTATTACAGTCCTAGTTATTTTGTTCTCAGCAATGTTCTTAGGAAATTAAATTAATTTTGCTGAAGAACTTTCTTCTGAACCATCATTTCTCTAAATGTGCTCCCTAGCCTGGCATATTGATTTCCAATGGGTTACAAAAGGGATCTTTTTCACACATGAGAAGCAATTATAGTTTCATTTTATGTTTCATCAAAGTTCTTTCTACTAGAAAATTTGTAAGGAAGAAATTCAAGCCCCCTTAGCACTGAAGAGATCAGACATAAAATCAAGTAAGTATCTTTCCTGTTTGGATGAATTGTCTACAGATTTTTAGACACCACATGTTGAAACAATTACATGATCCTAGGAAAAACATTAATATTCAGTCACTTGTAGCTAGGACTTGAAATTTAAATACACTGAGTGATTTATTCTAACATGTAATAAGCAGAGATATAAGTGAGGAACTGAGAAACCAGTCTGTCAGTTACAAGCAGCATAATATTTGAGAAATTTAAGACAGCATCGTGCTGCATAAACACTTTTCTGTTGTATATAAAATATAATATACTATATAAGGTCTTTATGAAATACAACAATTATATGTCACAGCTGGGAGCTGTTATACTGCATAAATATTTAAGAAAAGCAGCCTTTTGAGTGCACAGATTTTGTGCTTTAGCCCTTCATTTTGAGATTTATCCTGGGGACAATTGCACAATGCTTTTGGATTGCAAAGAAAATATTGTTTGGTTCTGGAGTTATAGTTACAGGAAGCTTCTTTCCATTCTAAATTAAAGAGCTGGAAAATTAAAAAAAGAAGAAATTGTGAATATTTACCTGAATTTTACTGATATGGATAAACCAATGAAAAACATGAGAAAGGAGAATTGTACTTTCCTAAAACGTTGCAGGAATCTATCTGGAGAAATAATTTATTACTTACAATTTATAACTGTTAGTACAATAATTGTCCTTTAAATTAGCTACTTTGTTTCTGTTTTGTATTTCATGTCAGGTATTGAATTTGAGGGGAGTTTTTTGTGATTTTTTGTTTGTTTGGGGGGTTTTTTGGGTTTCATTTTGTTTTTTTATTGTTTGTTTTGGTTTTTATTTGTTTGTTTGTTTGTCTGGTTGTTTTTTGTTTGTTTGTTTGTAATCCAAGTAGGCTATCTTGCTGTATGTATCCAGAGGTCTTAGAATCAAAGAGAACTATTACTGTACCAAATGCTGATACTTTAAACCTAACAAAAATTATTGTGGGATAAATCTGTTTCATTAACCTGTTAAAATATTTTGATTCCCCATCAAGACATAATGATTTAAACATCAAATGATGTTTAATCATCAGCTTTTCTGATTTTCAACTCACTGCCACAAAGCATGATAAAAAAATATTTCTTCTGAAATAAGTTTCTTCATACTTTTGAAGCTTCTGTTCTAGTGATAGAAAATTGTACTTTGATGAGCAATAATACCACAGAATTATTTCTCTGAGATTCCATAAAATAATTTATTTTCCGGGCAAATACCATGCCTCTGATACTGATTGCATAGTACCAATATGATTTAGCATGGGTAAATGTTTTCTCTAATTTCATCTCTATATGGGGTTGTAAAAGTAATTAGCAATTGGACTAAAATCAGTGGAATTCTTTTACAATGACTGTTTCTATTGGAAAACATTGGTCTGTATTTTATGAGGTAAAGAAACCTTGTTTCTCCAATTGTTTCAGTGGGGTTATGCCACTTCCCTGCTAGCAAAAGTCCATTCAACTAGCCTGTAGGAGTCATACCTAACATTTGTATCTTTAGAACAAGTATTTTTATCTTATTTCAGAATCATTTTCTTAAATTTAACTTGAAAGTTCCTTGCATTTTTTTTTTTAATTTAACCATTTATTTGGTTGCAGACTCCATAAAAGTTTTTATTCAGCTGGATTTAAATTCAACCCTGGAGCATTTTCAAGATCAAAGTTTATTGAAGAGAACATGAAATAAAGAGTCTCCTCCACAGAAGCTCTTATTTTCCCACTCTTTGCTAAATAAGGTGTAGGAGAATCAGGAGATGAAATAAAGGAAATGAAATATTGTTTAAAAACACCCATCAACAGGAATTGTTGCAAGAAAATATCTGAGGTGAAAGGCTTCTTTGACAAGCAGCAAAGTTGGCTTGGTTTTCATAAATTAGAGGGTTGTAATTTATTTGTCATTAATTGACCAAATTAAAAAAAAGGGAAGGTGGAACAAATTAACGCAACTGGAAAGTGGAAAATTGCCAAATTACTAAAATAAATGGTAGCTTGTCAAAGGCTAAGTAATTTCTGCTTCAATAATGTACAGGAAAGCAGAGGCCACTCTCCTTAAAGAATTTAAAAAATTTAAACCCTTCTGATGAGAAACTTGCCATGTCATAGCTCAAGCCAAGTAATTTCTGAATTTTACCTGCTATTTCATTACTTTTTTTTTTTTTTCATCCAAAAAGAGCAATACACAATAGACAGCAATGTGAAAACAATGAGGTAACAATATATTATGTCATCAAAAATTTTCAGTTTGGTACAGAAATAATACTAAACCACAAATCTGCAAATTTTATAGGCAGAGCTCGTGTACTAGAAAGCCTTCCAGAAAGCAGAGTTGTATGAGCACTTTTCTGAGATCAGTTTCTTAAGGATCATTGATCAGACTTTATGACTGCTCATGACTGTTTCCTTTATGCAGTTGTGAATGGTAAGGCCAATTTCAACAAAGTTTTTGGAGGAGTTTATTCTTAAATTTACTTTCTTCCAGAAAATGTGGTGTGAAGTGGTCCCTGGGTGGAAGAGCACCTATTGGTGCTTCTCTTGGTGCAAAAACATGTGGAGATGGGAACTGCAGTAAGCCATCCTAGTGGTGGTGCACTTCAGAACTTCTTCAATAGGGAGAGTCTTGAACTCCTCCTAATTTGCTGGTAAAATGCAGAGTGTGCCACGGTTGAAAGGCTCATGACACTCTGGGAGCAGGCCATAAGGGTTTGGCAGACATCTGAGATGAGGAAAATTACAAGACTATGGAAGGGAACTACTGTCATGGAAGGAAATAGGGGATGCATTAATTCAGCTGCTGCAGAACAACACTAGTTTTTGTTCCCTTTATTTGCTCAGTTAATAAAACTGCTCTCCATTACGATCTCCAATAATATCTTTACCTTTCTATTCTTTTGGTTTATGTGTAATGATAGTAACTTTCTTTCTACATTTTGAAGAAGCACAACAGAAGGTTTTAAAAAAATTGATTTTATTATTAATCTTCTAAAGACATGACTTCAGGTGAGTAATTTTATTATTTAAAATAAAAGGGCAGTGTGCAAAGCCAATTTTGGCAAGGATCTGTCATAAAAAATTTATATAGAGAGAATTAACTCCATTAATATGTTGCTGAACTAGTGAAAAAGAAAGTCTGATGATAAAAGTGTTTTGTAAAGAATCTTGGAGATAGTGGAGAATGATAAACCTTTTTAAGAAAAAAAAAATCTACTACAGTATGATAGGTTTAAGAATGGAGAAGAGTATGACTGGTACTGGAATGAGTGAATTGATTGCATGATGTAGGTGAGAGATCACATGTCAATGTGAGACCTAGGAAGTTCCAAAAAGCATGTAAATAGTCACACTGATGAATCACTGCTATTACTTTTTGAAAGGACTGGCTTAGACTTTTAGATATTGACAGTGGTTCTTTGCTCATCTACTTCTGTTTTGCAAACCACAGGAATCTCATGTTTCAGACAGTTATTTTCAGAGCTTGTGTTGATTATTCGTGGGGAATAAGCAAAGAACTTAATATAGGCAGCTAAGTTTGCCTAGACTCCCTCTCTAGTCCATGGGGAGTGATGAGCATTTTCAGAAGGTGATTCAGAAGGTGATTCAGAGAATTTAGAATCAGTTTCTGTCATCACTGGCTACATTAATTGTTTATACATGATGGAACAGATATACCCCAGTCAGGATATATCTGGTGAGAGGCTATGACTGTAATGTGGCAACTTATTTGTTGATGCACCAGAATAATGAAGGGGAAAAGCGCTACAGCTGTCAGATCACTTTTCAATATATCTGTTTTCTCATGGAGAGAGGGTGGAGCTGTTTTGTTCTTGATAAAAAGGAACCCAATTATTCCTGTGCCAGAGCCATATGTGAAAAAATCGTGACTCAGGATCTCACTTCTTCAGATTCTGTGAGGGCTTTCCTAATGGTGTCTCACGAACATATTGATCTTGTTGAAAGCTGTTAGTTCAACACATTGTCTACACATTATATATACAAATTATCAGTCCTTTTCTTCATGAAGTTTCTTGTTCTAGGATGCATTTCTCCTTAGGCAGCTTCCCAAAGTCTAACATTAATTATGCACCAGATTCTAAGGGAGAGTCAACAAAACCACCTGAAATGGATGATCACTGTCCCAGTCTGGGGTTCCTCCTCTGCCCCGAGATCACCCCAGAGGGACACGAAGGTGGTTCAAAACCTGGTTTTCCCTGAAGCTGCCGAAGAGAGACTGCCGGAGACAGTTTTCTCTTTTTCCAAGGACAGTTTATTGTTTCTTATCTCTGGGACACTTTGCCTGGCCAGCAGCGGTCTGCTCAGCCTGGCATCCATGGTGGAATCTCTCTGGTCAAGGCAGGGCTCATCTTATATAGTTAGTACTACGTATTACATGTTTACAAAATTTTACCAATACAATACAATTTTATTAAATGGTCCAGCCCTGACCCTAACCAATCCAAGAGTGCCAACGTGTCACCCAACATGGATGACATGGAGAAGAAGGAGGAAAAGGTGTCCACCCCCCAAATTCTCCATCTTGGCCACATGTCCCTTATCATAAACATTCAAGAAAACCTATTTATCTACGTTCTAACATTCTAATTTACACTCTACTCATCATTATTTTCTGTGTCTCTTCTCTCAATGTGGGCAGGTTCTCCCAAGGAGCCAAATCCAGCCCCTGCAGCTCCTGGACAGCACTCAGGGGTCTCTGAGGGGTCTGCCAGGGGGGTTTTTGCACCCCCAAAGGAGCCAGGAAAAAACCCTGGACTCCCACATCTCCCCCCTCTGTTTGCACCAAAAAGACCTCCTTCATGGTTTTGTCCAGAGCCCTTTTCACAGCTTTGTTCAAGGCGTGCCGAGTGCATGGGATGATGCATGGCAAAGCAATGAGAATAGTAACAAGCTCCACTAATATATAAAAACCTACTTTCAAAATTTCTTTTTACAAAGGTAAAAGATCAAAAAGGTCAAACAGACCATCCAGGCACAATAATTGTGCTAGAACTCGGAAGGATGGTTTGTTTGAGACTACAATATAATTGCTATATACATTCTAATTTGGAGTAACATCCATTGTTTGGTTCTTTTTCACCCCTAAAACATCACATACAATTCCAAAGTCCATTGTTGAACCAAAAATTTCTAATTCTTTTGGTTTGAAAACAGCCACAGGGACAAATTGAACCCACACATGCCATCTATTCACAGGAGTTGTCACAACTCACATCACCCATGAAGGGATGCCCTCCAGAATGGGCCATTCTTTCACTGCCAATCCCACCAGACATGTTGAAAATGGCTTTTTTTTGCCTGGAATGCCTCAAACAAATTGTTTCCAACCCCACTGTCCATGCTAAATTTTCCCAAACACTCTCCCTTGGCTACATCACTGGTAAATCCTCTTTTTCACCTAATACAGTTGACAAAAAATAAGATACAACAGCATATAAACAATCATTTTTCACTGTCAGTCCTTAAGTCTTTTAAATCTTGTTTGAAGAGAAGTTCACATCCTTTTTCCTTGATGTCTGCCAACACTCCCCTTGGAATCTTGGCGGCTTGTTGTACTGGATCATTGTGAGGAGGGTCTCCTGCTAATTCTGCCATGGTGAGGTTAGCATGAGCACCACCTTGGTATTTCTTTCGCAGCTCCTTCAAAGCTCTTCTCCATCTGCGCTCCCATATAAGTCCTTGTGTGTCAGTAAGTATCAATGACACAAGAGATTTCATGTCACATGAAGTCAAGTCATATTCATTGAGAATACCTTTTAAAAACGGTTTAAAATATGAAGATCCCAGTCCATAATCTCTAATTGCCTTAATAAAATTTTTAACTAAATCATGATTTAATTTTTGCCATCTTTGGTTTTGTCCTTGTGGGTCATAATTCACTGGCATGGCTATTTCACCAGTCCCAATTGCAGGACATTTTCTGCTTCTTGTCAAGTCCATTCGAATATTTGTCCAATCAACTAAAGTATCTTGAGCTGCTGTTGCAGGTCTGTGTGTCTGTAGGAATTTGTCTGTTCAAAGGTATTACTTGTTGAGATTGAGGCCAAGCTGCTGCCTCATCCATTTTTTGATTCATTGGTATTGTAGAAATCTGTGGTCCTTGCCGCATTGTTCATTGAAAAGTCCTTGCCCATTATTGTCATCAACCTTGTTCTTCCCTTTATTATCACTTGTACTGTCATTTCTGAATCTGTAAGAATTGTCCTTGGAGATCTATAAGATAGGAAAACCCATTCTATAATTAAAAGAGTGTCTTTTTTGTGTTCGTCCCAATGAAAAATCAAACCATATAGCTGTGTTTCTTCTCCCAACACTACTAAATGGAATGGTAAAGAGTCCACGTATCTGTGTGGAGTGGCGAGTGCCACAGTAAGTCCTACTAAAAATCCATTGTCAGGTACATGTTCCACTGTGAAAGGAGATCTCTTCCCCATACAGTGAATGGCTTTTACACGAGTAATAGCTGTCTTCTGTCCGGGTCCTGTGAATGTTATTGAATTTTCACTTTGGAGGCATACAAAACTTCCTCCAATGCCTGTGATTTGATCTAAAGGTACAATCAAGTTCCATTCTCGAGGTCAGAAAATATATGAAATCACTGTCATGTCCGGTGTTCACCATCCCTGTGATGGTTGTTTTCCTGTTATGGTCTATCAAGTCCCAAGTAATAGTTGGCTGTTCACGGGTTATGTACTTCAACCATAACGCGTGTACTTCGACACGGTCATTATAGTGTGGATGCCCTTCGCCCATCACCAGCATTGCTTGATGCTCCAATGGATGCGATGGCAGAGCTATCGCTTTTGCCAGTTGAGTATTTTGTGGAATTGTCAATGGGGGTCGAAGAGCCCTTGCTAAAATTGTCATCTCTTTGAAGCAGTCTACTGAAACAACAGTAGGATACATTGTCAGTCCAAAATTGCTGCACCGGTCTCTGCCTATTATCAAAAAATCTTGTCTCTTTCGGCACGGTGCTTTCAGTCCTGTACGTATAGATGCAGATTCTTCATTCAAAAAAACAAGTCACTTTTGAAGCTGACAGGATGTACTGCGTTCCTGGGCAGCAAATCCCTGTCACAGGGGATGTCCCCTAACGCCCTGCTGAGGGAGTCAGATTGACGCTCCCCGACAACTGTATTGTCTGTGCTGGTGTTGTTGCTGTTCCTTGTTGCACTGCCATCATTTCTGTCGTAGCACAAGATGGTCCTGCACTTTTCTTCGTGTTTTTGGCAGTGGCAATGGTTTTCTGTCCACATCCGTCAGAGAATAACATTCACTTGCCAGATGTCTTCCTCTGCGACATCTAGGGTAAAGTTCTGGTAGCTTGGAAGTCTTTGTGGATTGAGGACAATTTTTCCTAAAATGTCCAAAAACCCCACAGTCGTAGCATTGTCCTTTAGATGGATTTTTTTTTCTTCTTGAAATTTGCAAAAACCTTTTCATGTTGTTCTTGAAGAACTTCCATCATTTGCTCCTTGACAACTGAAGCTATATGTTGTGGTGTTCCAATCTTGCTGCAGGCTTCAACCATCTCCGTCCTCTCTCTGTGGAGACACAAACAGAACCCTTCCCCCAAATGCTTACTTTGTAAGCTTTTCAACTTTCTCTGTCTCTATATTTTTGATCAAAACTTGAAAATTTTCCCTTGTGCTATTATTTCAAGTATTATCTAACAAAGAAAACAAACCCAAAGTTTACAATCTTCTACAAGTAAACATAATACAATAATTAACAATACTTTAAATAACAGGCATACATTTACAAGATTAGATAATTATCAATTTAAAAAAAAACTGTGTCATCACCTCAGGGTCTGCAGACAGCTGACAAACCTTGATTCAGTGAGGAATTAGATGGTCATCTCCGGAAAATGAACACCAAATTCACTTCAAAGTCAGCTTCAGCTGTTATATTGATAAGTCAAATTGTCAATCCAAACGATTGGAATATTATTTTGATGCAGAAAACACCTGGGTTTACACAATTTCTCTTTCAGTCAGAATTAAGGCTTGGCCAGAGCCTAAACTCTAATTGGAAGAGAACTCCCTGACATCTTCTTATTAAAGAAATAAACCACAACTCTTAACAACAAAGTTACAATTAAACATTTCAAAAAGAAATCAAACTCCTCTAGCAACTCATTTTCTCTAAAATTCATCTTTAGAGTAAGATACTTTGAACATGGCAAGACACTGCAGTGCTTCTATAATAACAACTCAGGAAAACCATAACATTAAATTTTTTTTTCTGAGAATGAAGCTCAAATAATTTTCTGGAATTCTGCAAAATATTCAAAACCATAAGATATCAAAGTGTCAGGTCACAAAAGACCTGCCAAAATAAAAGAGAGAATTAATAAAAGGAAAATAAAGAAACATTAAGTTCACAATTTAGCTGATTATCTTCATACATTTGATTCAAGGACATATCTGGAGGCTTTCCAAAACTTACTTAAAGTATTGAAAGATTTCAAATTAAACAATGAAACAGAAAACAAAATCATTCTGTAATATAGAATTCATACAATCTTATTACAGTGTTTTTAAAATTAAATACAGAAACTAAATTTAAATTTTAAAATCCAACTCAAAATCTATTGATTTATATTGACAATATTGCAAATACTTATAAACTGGCTTCTCTAAAACCATTAACTATAGGAAAATTAAAACTCAATGTTGACATTTAAATAAATGTCCACTCATATCTGACCAATAACAAATCACTAAATATAGATGATATATATTCAAATAAAATACAAAATACCTTATTATACCTTCAATTATTAAAATACCTAATACTATTAAAATACCTTTACCATTCTTAAAGTTTCAGCTATTTTTTTAACAAAAATGCAAAAACAAACACCTTTAGTTTAACATACAAGAACTGAAAATAAAACTGACTCTCTTGTCCTGTTCCCTTGTTCTGTTTGTTCTCCACAGTATAGATAAAAAGCAGCTCTTGGCCTCTCTCCACCCCCCATTCCCCTCCCGTCTGCAGCACTGGGTCTGTGCAGGCACAGGGGGAGCAGTGGGGGTGCTGCTGGAGCCTCTGGAGCAGGGTGGCTGTGCCCCCTCCCTCTCTCGGTGAGCCTGGGCTGTGACCTCACGCTGCTGTGCCCGGGTTTGCTCTGTCCGGCTGTGTCTGGGCAGCTGCCTGCAATTGCTTCAAAGTTGTTAATTTTTTCACCTTTGACTTAAAAAGCATAAATTTCTCTCCCCATTAGAATCTGCCAGTTCTAATGTGGACAACTCAGGTTTCCCTGAAACAGGGCATTCATCTCCTCCCCCAGCATTTCTAACAGCTGGAGACAGGTCTCTCTGTGTCTTTTCACAATTCTCGCTTTCCTGCATCCCGGCCATTGCCGCAGGTTGTCCCTCCCTGGACATCCCTTGCAGCTAAATGCACCGAATCCGCGCTTTTTTCCTGTTTTTGTCCCGGTCAGTGTGAAGGCTGCCGCTCCCTTCCCCCTTTGGGCTGAGAGCCGCCCGCATGGTCCTGTCCTTCTGCGTCCCAGTCCCCGCAGGTTGCCTCTCCCTGGACATCCCTGCGGCACCGAGCCCGCATTTTTTCGTGGTCCCGTCCCCCTCCCCTCTGTCCCCCATGCCCGGGGAGTCGCCTGTAGCGCCCTCCCGCCTTCTGGGGTCAGGGTTTCTGAAGGGGTGAAATAGCAAAAATGTATGTCCTGCAACTCACTTGGAAATATTTCTAACTTAATTTTTTCCCTGGCCTTGCTGATGGCAAGGCCCTTGCTGAACCACCTGCTGCTGGCAAGGCAGTCATAAACTTCCCTCCCCCAGCTCGTCGCTAGGTGAGAATCCTTCCCCAGTCTCTGAGGAACTTTAATTGCTTTCTCCGCCTGCTAATAGCAAGGCAGCCGTAAACCTCCCACCCCCTGCTCATGGCTAGGTGGGAATCCTATGATGTGTCTGATTCTGAACCATCTTACCCAAAAGCAATCCGTCCAAAATCGATTCGGAGGTTCCTGAAACCGACCAGCAGTGCACAGGAGCGAGGCTTCCCGGGACACCTCCTCTCTGACTCGCGTCTGGAACTCGGCTTTTCTTGGCAGAGGGCCATAAATCTCCTCCAAAGTCCTTTTCAACAGCGTGCCTCTTCTGAAGTTCTGTCTTTTGGGGGTCTGTACCTGCCTTTGCAGGCTACAAGGATCCACCAGGGTCCGTGCCAAATGTCTCTGCCTGGGAGGGTCTCCTCCGTCTCTGTGTGTCTTCTTGAGCTTGCCCTTCTGGGGGTCCGCACCCACCTTTGTGGACTGTGGTGCATCCAGAGACGTCAGATGTCACTGCCCAGCCAGGGGGATGCCAGATGTCAATGCCCACCCAGGGACGCCAGGTGTCCCAGTCTGGGGTTCCTCCTCTGCCCCGAGACCACCCCAGAGGGACACGAAGGTGGTTCAAAACCTGGTTTTCCCCGAAGCTGCCGAAGAGAGACTGCCAGAGACAGTTTTCTCTTTTTCCAAGGACAGTTTATTGTTTCTCATCTCTGGGACACTTTGCCTGGCCAGCAGCGGTCTGCTCAGCCTGGCATCCATGGTGGAATCTGCCTGGTCCAGGCAGGGCTTATCTTATATAGTTAGTACTACGTATTACATGTTTACAAAATTTTACCAATACAATACAATTTTATTAAATGGTCCAGCCCTGACCCCAACCAATCCAAGAGTGCCAACGTGTCACCCAACATGGATGACATGGAGAAGAAGGAGGAAAAGGTGTCCACCCCCCAAATTCTCCATCTTGGCCACATGTCCCTTATCATAAACATTCAAGAAAACCTATTTATCTACGTTCTAACATTCTAATTTACACTCTACTCATCATTATTTTCTGTGTCTCTTCTCTCAATGTGGGCAGGTTCTCCCAAGGAGCCAAATCCAGCCCCTGCAGCTCCTGGGCAGCACTCAGGGGTCTCTGAGAGGTCTGCCAGGGGGGTTTTTGCACCCCCAAAGGAGCCAGGAAAAAACCCTGGACTCCCACAGATCACAGCTGAGCATTGAGAGGCTGTTAAACATTTGGGATCTTTGTGACAGGTTTTCCCAACAGAAGGGTCAAATGCAGGTGGACTTAGCTCTGCCTTCACAGGGCTAAACCTGAAGACATTTCACTCTATCTGGGAGCATTAAGATGAATCAGAATCCAAATCATTTCACCTTGGAGCCTTCTAAAAAGGTGCTTTCCTGATGCAGATGAACATACTTTTCCTGGTAGCATATCAATGTTATCTGTCTTACAGAGGATACTGGATTTTGGCTTAGTTTCTTTCTGACATGTTGTACGAGGAATTAAAATATTACTGTTAGCTTTTCTTTGGTATTAGTGTGGTCATTGGATTTATCACTTGCAAAAACCTAATTCAGACAAATAAACCCTGCCAAGGATCACCAAACTTGCTTTGTTCATGATTGCTTGCAATATAATGGAGAAGAGACCACAAAACTTCAGCAAAGGTCAGTGCACAGAATGGCCAATGGGGAATACAACTGTATTAATCCAAATTTCCCCCCTAGCTGGAAGTATTTTGCTGATAAATAACCCTGGGAGAAATTAGTCAGAAATTGTCCTTGCCAAGTTCAAAGATCCAATTGACTTTAAACATTAGAGAGAGGTGAACAGAGTCAGCATGCACAGGAGAACCTTTTCTTAATAGTACACGATAAATTAATCACTTAACATTAGCAGATGTCTGCTAGTGCAAATGAGTGGCTTTTGGCTTAAATCAGCCTCTACTGTGACACTTTCCATGCCAAACCGAGAGGTCTGCCCCATAAAACATGGATGAAGAAATGCGAACCCCTTGTGTTCAACAGTGGAGCAGTTATAAATATTCGTAGGTTTTCCACTAGAAGCTGACAATTTGGCTATGCATAAAAGATCTGTTCATCACAGAAGTGCCCGTGAAGGTCTTACTCAGCTATCCCATCTCTGGAATGTGCTAGTTATGTGAGGATTCAGACAGTCCTCCTGCAATCCCCACCTGGAGTTCTAAGGACAGACCGCACTGCCCATCAGAGTTGATGCAAAGGGAGATGGTGTGTATATGGATGTGTGTGTGTGTCTGTGTAGGATGCATATGGAGACCTGAATATCTGTCACTGCCATACTCAGCAAGGCAAGTGTGACAAGCCAATCCTTATTTATTCACTGAAAGAACAGAGATGGACTTCATGCACAAAAAACCCTTGAAACTAAAACGTGCTGATGATCAAATCAGGAATGGCCAGCAGTGATACTGGCTTATGTAATTTGGGCTTCTTTTCTTCTGGACGTGAATTGAGAAAACAATTCCTTTCTCAGCTGGCTGAGCTGTCATGTGGAAGTAATGCTCAGTCTGGCTTGAAATCAACTTTTAGTACTGAGTTCTGCTATCCCATTGCTATTCCCTTAACCTCTACAGTTGCTTTTATTATAAAAGTTAGTCATGTGCCGATAACAAGTTCTCTAAACACCACGCTGTAGAAAATGGGTAGTTCAGTTTACAGCAGAGGTCGGATGATGGATTATTTTTGTCAGGAGATTAATTGTTTTATTGGGTTCTGCTGTTCTGCTGTGCCCTTAGGCCATGTCTCATCACTTCATCCTATACTGTTTATTTTCACAGCCATAAATTTGGTGAGTTGAAATACAAGGCATCAACCACAGTATGGCATTTTACACATAAATAATTTTTGTGACTGATTTTACCTAATCTGCTACATAGATACAAGTATCTATCTAGATCTACTGTGGTTCTCTATTTTGGTAGAGGGTTGTGCTTCTCCATCCAGCAGAATAGCTGGATGTTGGCTACCTGTATATTGGCAATCTGTGTGTTGGAAGTACTCAGGAATTTACTGAGGCTTCCAGGCCTGACATATGCAAAAGACTGCTATATTTCAGTTTAATGGGCATATTAAAATTAAGCCACTTGGGCACAGCCAGATTTTTGCAAGGAAGCTGTCTCTATGGAAAGAACTTCTAAAAGGGAGGCAGATGTTTAATTCTGAGTTATTTCAGCACAGAACTTATTCTTAGTGTATATTAATAAACACTGGTAACAAAGTACATGCTTTTTAAGAGTCAAGCAGCATTGCACCTGTTCACTGTAAAGAAGTCAACAGTCTGCAGCACATTAACCTTGCATTCTAAACCTCTAATATAAAGTGCCCCAGAGGTTTACTGAAAAGCCACTACAAAAGAGATCTTCCTGTTTCTTCAGAACTGCAGACCTTCAGAGCTGACACTTTTTCTCAAATAAACACCTAAGCAAGAGCACCCTCAAAGGAAATCTGTGTTTTAGATAGTTTGTGCGAGTACTAGTGGAAATTAATACGTGTTTCTTGACAAATTTTGAAGGTAAAAAAAATATACCAGCAAAAGATGTGAATGTTTAGCTCACTTTTGCTTTATTTCATTGCTCTGTAAAGCAGCACAAATAAAGACATCCCAGCTTCAAATTTTCTTCTCTGATGAATGACAGTATAGATTTGGGCTCTTCAGGTTGAAAAAATGGGTATGATTTGGAAATCAAGAGAATACCATGAAATCAGGACTATCATAAAGAACAAAAGTAGGAAATGTCTGTAGCAAGTGGCAGGTGAAGACAAAATAATGGCTATGTCTCCTCACACATCCTGCTACTAAACAGTGGAGCCCATTCACCCCTAAATGTTTTGGATGCTAGTATTTCACAGAGTTTAAAAACTGGTTAAACTCATGAAAGAAGGATTTATTTAAGATTACTAATTGGAAAGAGAGACTCAGCTCAGGAATCTTATTTCTGACATTTTTGGTTTTCCAGGGAAAATACCCTTATACATCTACTCTATTCTTATTATTTCCAAGGCATCTTCTGCCATTAATCTAAGGAGAGCAAAAATATTTTTCTGTTCTGGTGGAAAAAGATTTCTAGTCTGGTTAAGTGGTGTGCTGTTTTTTTGCCCAAGGAGAGACTCTGCTTACTTTACCCAATTATTGGTGTATGCTGATTGACTTTTTAATTTAAGTTGTTAATTGTTCGTGGAGTAGACAAGGAGAATTTAAATCCTTCTGACTTCCCATTCCAGGTTGTTTCTCTCAATCCAGTTGAGCAGGACCTTTCTGGTGTAGCTAATGCAATGCAGTGCACTGCAGACTTACCCAAGCTATTCCTAAGTATACTTCCAGGATCCTAATCCACTCACTCACCTAGTTTGCTCATAGACTCCAAAACAGCTATAACCTAACAAGTATGCAAAAGGAGCTCTGCCAAGCACCTCCTTTGCTTTCAGTAGTTCCATGACATTAGGTGATGCTCCTTTCCCCTTTTTCATGTTTCATCTTTTGTGTGGGTTCATCCTAGCTTCATATTTGGAGAACACTTGCAATTGTCAGGAAAGTAACCACACTTAAAGCATTACAATACTTGATTCTAATTGCAAACATCAATAATTGTAATGGATAAGTGCTCTAATCTGAGAGTAATTTACTGTTTATACCATTTGCATGTATGTGGCATTCAGGACTATCAGAAATTACACAATAGGTGTTAATTAACTACTGAGAACAACTTTTATAAACTAATGCTCCTTATTCATGTATTTGTACAAAAGAAAGAGACATGAGAGGGTTATGTACAGGAAATAAATTATTCAGAACTTGGCATGAAATATGATCAATTTAGTGCAGACAATTTGCTAGAGACATCTAAAGAGCATTCAGTGTGATCATGGTGGCATGGAAAGTGAATGATGTTTACCTCAATCTGTTGAATAGCAAAGATGCTGAAGAAGAAGTTGTAATGTAGGAGTTAGTCCAGTTGGTATGGGCTGGAGAACCCACAATTTCAAATAATGTAGAAATAAAGACACATCACATCCTAAGTGTCATATTGGAAGGAGAATGTATTCTGGCTAAAATGCTACTGTTGGCTAGATAGGACTTTATTTCCCCATCACAGAAAAAGGAAAAAAGTGTCTTCAACGTAATTATTTATATTGCTCCTTCTTTCTCTGTTGCACTGTAATTATGAATTTGGACATGCTCTTTGGCTCACTGACTAGCTTTCTTAAAACATACATAAGGAGAAGAAACAAGAGAAAGCCTAGTTTTAGGGACAAAATGATGATAAATTTAAGCCCTGAACTTCACCCAGTGATAGAAGCACTTGGGTGTGATGTCACCCATTTCAGTGGTGCTGTAATTCAGTAAATTGCAACACAGTTCACTAATAACCCCTCATGTACATGGTCCTCTCAATGCACTCCATATATGAAGTACTTATGAAGAACCTTAGCATGGATATGTGCTACCACAAAAATGAATATTAGTGCCTGCATGCTAAAATTTTGCAGAATAAACTCTTCTATCATATGGTAAATTAAACAGAGCAATCAGAAATTATATGTCACTTGTCTGCTTTTTATTAAAAAATCACTGTTTCATCAGAACTCTTCCTTATCTAGAGCACAAAAAATGCCAAATGAAGTTTATTTTGATTTATTAAAGAAGTCTTATTAATTTGAGTTATAATTTTTCATTTAAGTGAACTTTTAATTGCTTTTATTAACAAATTCAGCCAGTAAAAATAATTAGTAATAGAAATCCTTTAACAGTATTGCACTATATCTTTATTATACCTTAATCACTTGAAACAGGTACCTGCAAAAAATATTAAAATCACAAATGCATTTATGATGTTAACTAAATCACATTGTTTGGACTGAGTTTTTATTATAATTTTTTTGTAAGGCAAAAATTGCCAACACATGGGATCTTAGTACAAATCCAAGTTTATCTACAAAGTGTGAAAAATGTTGAAAAGGATGAGGAAGAACCTGTAAATTAAGACAAACATAAAACTTTTCAATTTTATTTTTCTGTTTTTTCTTCATTGATGAATATAAAACTTTTTTTTTTTTTTTTTTTTAAATTTTTTTAGGTCTTTCTTTTGAAATGCTTAGAAGACTGTCTTAGAAGATGTTCTATCTTTTATAATGGAAAGGTCATTTTATCTGATAAAATAGCATATTTGAATAACTTGCTAAAAAAGAATTCAAGAATGTATTTAGTTACAGGCAAAACTGAATGGATATGAATTCATGCTGTCACACTGCAATATCTTGGGTTGGGGTGATTATTCAATTCCTAGACCCATTTAGAGTTTGTGTATAAATATTATGTGACCTGACATCCAAATCTGTTTCTTTGAGGAAGCTGATTCCTTCAGATGTATTCCAAGCATGCTTAAGAATCATTGTCAACAGTTCAACAGTATAGTGAAACTGAGATGTGTAATGGCCTATTCAGTACAATAATAGAAAATCCAGGGGGTATTTTTGTGTTATTTATTACAAGTTAAGCATGCTGTGAGTGTATGTGCTGGTTTTGCCTAGGGTAGAATTAATTTTTTTTCACAGTGGCTGGTATGGGGCTGTGTTTTGTATTTATGCTGGACACAGGGCTGATAATGTAGAAATGTTTTTGATTTTGTTGACCAGGGCTAATGCAGGGCCAAGGCTTTTTCTGCTATTCATACTGACACACTGAAGAGGGAAGTTAGGGCTGTATGGAAGGCTGGGAGGAAACACAGCCAGGATAAATGTCTCCAACTGATCAAAGGAATATTTCAGACTGTATGACATCTGGTATTTGGGGATGTGTGAGAGACTGGAAAGTCCTTACACAGGTGACTCAGCTCCGAACACTCCCCTCCAGGGAAGTACCAGGACATGTGCAGACCTGAAGCCATTCTCTTTTTTGATGGGCCATAATTGACCCAGTCATGCTGATGTAAGAGGCAGCTGGAATGTACTAGAGGGTGTCATAAAATATCAAAGACTCTTCACTTGGTGACAAGTAAAAATACAATTAGAAACTCTAGTGGAATCTCAGTTCACTAGGGTACATGGAATTAAAAGGATAAAGGGAGTGAGAAGACAAATTACACTAATGAACCAAATCTGATATTAATACTTTTGTTTTGGCATCTAAAGCCTGACATAAATACACTGCATTGCACCTTTTTCGTACGTCAATGTTATTGCCATATACTGAAACCAAGTCCATTTCTAGCTTTACTTCCAGTCACACAGCATCACACAATCATAGGTGAGTCTCACATGGCTTTAGTTTTGTGAAAGCTACTGAGATATACTCTTAACAGCAAGTGAAGGAAGACTTGTTCCTCTCATAGGTAATTCATCCCAACCCTCAGATTTTTATTTTAGATTAGGTGAACTCATCAGCAGTTACCAGTCTCTTTCATTGACTACAGACTTATCATTAAATGCCTTAGACTGGACACCTGATAAAACAGAGATAAAGTGAGACAAATCACATTCAGTGCCTTTTGACTAATACAGTTCCATATTCACTCAGGGCTTTACCTTTTCTTCTATATAGTCACATCTTCACTGTGACGCATTGGGAAATCAGAAATTCAGCCTCAGAGCCTGCTCACAGTTTGTTTTATAGATAGTCATATAGACTAAGGTAACAGAAATATATAATTCAGATGGATTTTTTTTTTTCCATTCCTCTACATATTAAGGCAGCTCCAGATGCAGAGGTTAGTCCAGCTGCAGGAAAAAAACCAGAGTTTGATTTCTTTATGTTGGTGCTACTCAACATTTGTGAAAGAGCAATTGTGGGATTCACAAAGCTTTCACTACTGAGGTGAGGTCTGACATCAGACAGAAGCTTAATGAATCTCGTTTCCAAAAATATCTAAAAATATGCTATAGTATTGACTGTCAGAATGCAATAGTTTCAATGGAACACCTCAAATGCTGTTTTAGAAGCTGGTTGAATTTAAAGGTGCATATAATCTCTTGACACTTCAGAAATCCTTGCTACAGCAAAGAAAAGAGTAAGAATATATACTAATTCAACCATAACATCTAGAGCTAGAATGGGGGCTGTGAAGTGATTACCCTTGCTCCTAGGCAAGACTAGATATTACAGTGTCTCTCTTGACACATTTATCAAACCTTTCCTTTAAAAGTTATGAAAATTCTGTGGAGTCTTAAAGTTGCCCACTTATTAACTATTTTTACAACTAGACACTGGTATGTAGCATTTAACCAAAACCCTGAAGTATTTCTATTTTTTTCTTTGATAGTTGGAGCTAGGCAGAGAATCTAATGCTATTTTTATTTCTGCAGTGAGAGGAGTGTATGCATTTTCTTCTTTTTGTTCTCACACATCAGGATTTTAGTCAGCAACCAGAATCACATTTCTGGAAGATCACGCAGATTAAAAGAGCTGGAGCCTACTCTGCAGGAAAAAAAAAAATAGATCTGAATATTTGTTACATACAGAGAATTCCTAGTATTGTTACATGAGGTTATATTTTTTTTGCAACACAAAGGCAGAATTATTAAGCCCAGGGCTGCTGTTTGCAAGAGCATATAGTGATTAAAAAGAATGAGTTGGTTTCTGTTCTGTCATGAGTGACTGGGAGATGCAGGCAATGGAACAAATATTTCATAGAAACTTGTGGAGGGCTGAGCCAGGACCTGTGGGAAGGGAAAAGGTTTTACTGGTGTAATATCAGGCTCTGCACTTCTCTTCCTGAGCTTACACAGAAGACAGTCATCTCATGAAATAGTAGTGATTATTTTTTTCTTTGACAAAGAAAGAACAGTTGCATTATCTAATATTTGTTCCAATATAAAAGAACTTAAGCATATGAAGAAACCTTTGGCCACATTAAAAGCACAGAAAAGAGCAAAATTAATTAATTTTGGTGGTAAGGGTTCGTTTTCTGTCAGACACAATGATGAGTTCTGGGCCTTTTGCTTTCCTTTCTTGTACCAGTGAGAATATAACAGAAATTATTTCCCATCGAAATTCAGATAGAGAATAGAATTCATTGCAATTTTGTGTAATCCCACATTTTTCTAAATGTTTAAATGAGAGGAGTTCAGGTTTTACGGTTTTGTTTCTGTCAGTTTGTAGATTAAAACAAATATTAACACACAACATTATACACTGGACTCCTGATAGTTAGAAAAAAGATGATTTTTTAGCTTAATTATCATTATCATAGTATATAATTACTAATATATATTAATATTTGTATTGTTACTATATGTTATTGAGATGTATGCCAAACCCCATGTAAATATGTTACAAATGGTGGCTGGTGATAACAATTAACAGAGGAGCCTGACCAGAGGACTTCAGGAGCACCTTGTTTGGGTGCCTTGTTTGGCATGAGCTGGGCTCTGACAGATTCATAAAGCAAATAATTCCCAGTCCTCCCACACATGATGAAGCTCATCTCCATAAGTACTTTTGAGACCATATCTGGTGGGTGAGCTGATTACTTGCCTGTGAGGTGACAGCAGTTCAGTCCCTAGGAAGAGCCAAACTTTCCAGCACATCACAGTTGCAAGCTCCAGTGCCTGGTCATCAGTTTTCCAAAGTGCACTGGGATCACACTACACAGAGACTTCTTTTTTCCCCCCAGAGGGCCTAACAGTCAAAATTTAGGGTGATGTTTGTCCATCAGTACGGTATGGTACAGACATCTCAGTGAATTTGAGTGCTTGCCAGAAAACTGAGAAGGAAGGAAGATAATGCCAATTTTTTAGAGGGTCGGCAAATTCAACTGCAGAGCTTGCAGATTTATGCTGGCTAGGCCAGTTGATTTGATCAGGGATTGATATCCATCAAAGCTATTGCAAAAAAAAAAAATTAACAAAACCAGACAAAGCCTGCTTGTGATTTTGCAAGGGAAATGGCTTGCATTCCTGTTTTGAACATTAGCACTGTACATCCAAAGACAGCCCCTCAGAAATACTTACAAAATTGAACACTACTGCCCCAGAGAAGAACAGAAAATGCTTGAGAGTAGTAAAATCTAACTTTGCAGCAGTGACTTTATGGTGTCTTGGTTTCCATTACCTCGGAATCACCAGAGCCTCGTGTCCCTTGTGCCTTGACTTTGCTCTCATCTGCTTTTGCTGTTCTCCTGCTTCTCATTTCTTCCTGGGATGAGCAGCTACTTGCAGATCTGATCTCTCCTCTCAGACAGAGGGAGAGGGAAGGAGTGGAAGAAGGTTTTTCTCAGGGAGGAGAGATTCCACTAGCATGGTTGCACTCGTATTTGTGTCCTTAATCTCTCACTATTATATATGTGATTTTTCCACTCAATAGTTTTTCTCTGGGCATTTTTTTCGTAGGTTTAAAATTGGTCTCATAAACCAGTGCCTAGTTTAGCTATTTTGGAAGGCTTTCCATTAAGCCAAAGTCAGTTTTCAAACTCTTAAATAATTTAAGTTAGTTAATTTTAATATGCAAACCTTAATTTTTAATGTACAAATATGTGCACATTTAATATGATCTAAGATGCTGTCCTAGCTAAACATCTCAGTACTCAAAGATTAAAAATATTTATAGCCTTTCCACTTTTTCATCTCCTGGAGAATAACAGTGATGGGGTTTATTTGAATCTGCATCTCTTGAAGGTTTTCACAGTAGGAAAAATCTGATTTTCAAAATCAAATTCAATAGTGATTAGCACAGATTCATCAATGCACTACACTGAAGTGATTTATTCAGATCTCTGCCTCATATGAGCCTTCGCAGTTGGCCAAATCCAATTTCAAGAGCCACAAATTGTCATAGATTCATCAAGGTTGATGGGAGAACAGTAACAAACCATTACTAATGTGGCTGTAGTTGTGTTTGTGGATAGAGGAAACAGGTCTTCATCACTGGAGACTGAAACCTCATAGTTACAGACAGCGTAGGAAAAAGAGGGTGCTTAATGTACAAAATTTTTTAGTTTGGATGAAATAGATTTCAAAGAATTTCACTATATTCCATCATGAGTTATCATGCTCCATATAAAAGACCACGGGTTAAAATATAAGGGCCTATTTCAGCTTTAGATTCCAGGAATTTGCAATTGTGTGCTAAGCACTTGGTTAGGTCTCTGCAAGTGCATGTCCATAAGAGTCCAGGTCCTTGTTGCATCCAAACACAGACATTTCTCCTCATCAGTCTCTGTATGTTTTTTTTTACAATGACTGTCAAAGTGCTGGTAGCTAGCTAGGGTGTAGCCCCACTAAATGTATTTTTCAAGTGATACCTCTGAGCCATCAACATGTGACAGTGTGAAAAGTATTTATTGCTGGCATCTTGGAAGGTAACACCTCTGTTGTGTATTTTGGGATTTAATTATTGTTTGCTATTTTTAAAATCAACCTTTAAGGTGTGGGAAATTATTGGAAAAGGCCTTCGTTTGGTCTTTTTAAAAGTATTGAACAATTTAATTTGAATAATTTTCTGTCACTTAAAAGTTTTGATTATGACATTTATATGACCAAAATAAAAGAAGGCTCTGATCTAAAAATGGATACCAGAATTTTATTGTACTAATACTTCCATTATAATTCTAAAGTCCTCAGCTCCATCCTACAACTGAGTTCTCTGCATCTTTGCTGGTGATATTATTTATATTAATCAGTATTAGAGAAAGTGTTAGAGAATTATTTTAACACTCTAACATATGCATTTATCCAAATAAAAGTAGATAATTATATATATTTTGGAAGAAAAAGAATGACAATGATTGCATGTGATAAAAGACCCCTTCATAGCAGAGGTCTCAATATGAAGGGTGATAGCTGTCAAATGGGATCATACCCAAACTTGTTAACTGTTCTATTTCTGCAATTTTTTAAGGGGATTTGTCAATTAAATTGCAGAAATCCTTTTCACTGTAGTTTGCCAGTCACTCCTGTCCATTACACAGCTGCCCACAAACAGATACATCTGTAAAATATCCCCATGAATCAGTGAATTGGTGTCCCATATCTGGATTAATTTTGAAGTATTCTTGCCCTTGATTATGTTGATTTGTAATTTTCGTTAATTGTAATGCACTGAAACTAAGACATCAGCAACATTCCTATCAGCTGAAAATGCTAAATTATTTTTTCCTTTAAATCATTAACTTTTGGGCAAATTAGAGTCATGCTGCTAGCTATATTTTCTGTAAGCTGAAGCACCCAGATGTTTCATTTTCATGACATTTAGCATTTAATAACCTCACTGTTGCTGGTACTAATTTTCTAAATGCCTTTTCTGCTTTTGTTTGGAAAATAAATACATGACAAAATGCTTTGGTGCTTCAATTTTCTCTTGTAGTCTTTGGGGAAGGTTCCAAAATAATTAGCTAAAAGATCAATCAGTTTAAAAAAAAAGCTAATTCGGAGCTGATTCACAATGTCCCTATAAGCTATAGGATTCTATTATCTTCTATTACATCTGCCCAGAGATAATAAAACAGTTGGCAAGGCATTAATGGGAAAAACACTCTTGACAATAAACTAAAAAGGAGGATGATTTGTATGATTTAAACAGCAAGAGTCTTAAAATCTTAGAAAATGGGTATTTTTGTTTTTATCTTTAGACTTATTTTTGTGAATTTAAAAGAACTCTTAACATTATTTGACTCATCACTCCAGGTCTTTGCTCTAGCTACTAATTTGATTTATCAGAGAACATGTTGTCATTCCAGTTGAAATGTAGGTATGTTGGTATACCTATGTAATCACTTATATGTGCAAGACAGTAGAATGCTGTATTGACTTCCACACTCAAAAAAACCCATCAAGCAGCAGTGATTTATTCAGATTTTCTCAAGGCAGACTCATACACACTCATATCAAAGCAAAGGAGACTCAGCTGTTTTGGGAAAGTCTGGCTGTGTGACTTTGGCAGGAAGATGCAGTTTGGAGAGGCACGTGGAAGGTTCTCATCAAGTTGTCTTCATGTTGCCTTTTCTTCACTGAAATGCTACTTTTAAGCCCAAATTTAACATGGTATTCAAGACATCCCCTTTGCATCTTTTCTGAAGGAAAAGAAACCCCACAGGAGCTGGGTTGCATGATAAATGTGTGTTTATATCTTTGTCATTCAGTTGGAAATTATGCCTGGAGTATTAATATTAGCAGCTTTATTTTAACATTTCTTTGATATTTTCTGTTTGGTGATTCACTTTCAAAAAAAGATTGCTTTTTTCTTCTAGCTGGAGCTTAGCATGGGATTAATGGGGGAACAAATTAATTCCCGAGAAACATTTAGCACAAAAAATGAACTTTAGAATTATGAAAGCAAATAGCACACTTAACAGAAAGAAACTTCTTATTGCCTCTGTTACTACCCAAATTCAGTGGTTTGCTGTTTCAGCCACCAGCCATACTATCTAATGCAATTTTATTGGTGACTGAGACAAACCCTGAAGGTTTAAGACATGGTCATGCTTATTACCATTAGGTATTCTGAAAGAAAATTAATAGAACATTTTAGATAAAATCAAATCTGGGAAGAAGTTTGCCTGTTGGCAGAGTATCCTTCAGAATTACAGAATGATAGAGTGGTAGGATTGGAAGGGACCTTAAAGATAATCTAGTTCCAACCCTCCTGCCATGGGCAGGGACATCTTCCACTAGAGCAGGTACCTCAAAACCCTGTCCAACCTGGCCTTGAACACCTCCAGTGATGGAGAGTCCACAACCTCTCTGGGCAACCTGTTCCAGAGCCTCACCACCCTCACAGTAAAAACCTTCTCTCTAATGTCTAAACTAAACCCAACCTCCTTCAGCTTGAAGCCATTCTCTCTTGTCCTGTCGCCACATGCTGTTGTGAGAAGTCCTTCTTTATCTCTCTTGCAGGCCCCCTTTACGTACTGGAAGGCTGTTATTAAGTACCCCCGAAGCCTTCTGTTCTCCAGGCTGAACTGCCCCATCTCTCTCAACCTATTTTCATAGGAGATGTGCTCTAGCCCTGGGGTCAACTTAATAACTCCCTTCTGGACTTGCTCCAACATTTCAACATCTTTCTTGTGCTGGGGTTCCCAGTCCTGAACACAGTAGTCCAGGTGGGGTCTCACCAGGGCAGAGTAGAGGGAGACAATCATTTCCTTTGATGTGCTGACGACACTGCTTTTGACACAGCCCAGGATACAGATGTCTTTCTTCACTGCCAGCACACACTGCTGAGTCATGTCCAGCTTTTCATCTACCAGCAGCCCTAAGGCCCTCTCCCCAGGGCTAGTCTCTTTCCATTCTCTGCCCAGCCTAAAATTGGTTTTGGCACTGCGCCAAACCAGGTGCAGGACCTCGCACTTGGCATTGTTGAACTTCATCAGGATGACCTGGGCCCACCTCTCAAACCTGACAAGGTCCCTCTGGGTGTTATTCCCTCCCTCCAGCGTGTTGACTGCATCACACATCTGGGTGTCGTCACTGAACTCACTGAGGGTGCACTGAAACCCACTGTCCATGTCACCAATGAAGATGTTGAAAAGCACCAATCCCAACACCGTTCCCTGGGGAACACCACTTGGCACTGCCTTCCATTTGGACATTGCACCACTGACTCCAGCACTTTGAGCATGATCATCCAGCCAATTCTTTATCCAGCCAGTGGCCCACCCGTCAGATCCACGTCTCTCCATTTTAGAGACATAGATGTCATGTGGGACAGTGTCTTTGTTCAAGTCCAGGGAGATGATCCCTGTTGCTCTTCCCTCATCCACCACTTCCGTAACACTTTGGTAGACAGCCAAGAAATTTGTCAGGCATGATTTGGCTTTAGTGATACCATGTTGGCTGCTACCAATCATCTCATTGTTTTCTGTGTGCCTTAGTAGAGTTTCCAGGAGGAGCTGCTCCATGATCTTCCCAGACACTGAGGGGAGACTGACTGACCTGTCATTCCCTAGTTCTTCCTTATCTGCCTTTTTAAAAATGGGTGCTATGTTTCCCCTTTTCCAGTCAGTGGGAACTTGACCAGATTGCCATGACTTCCCAAATATATTGGGTAGTGGCATAGCCACTTCCTCAGCCAGTTCTTTCAGTACCCATGGTTGTATCTTGTCAGGTCTCATGGACTTGTGCACCTCCAGGCTCTTTAAACGGTTTTGAACTCGGTCTTTTCCTGCAATGAGTGGAGAAGAAAAATAGAACTTAGGGTTTTCTTAATACAGAACAAGAATCAAGCCAAAGGGGACACAGGGGTCAATATTTGAGCAAGAACATATTTTTCCCTTTGAGAATAAGCAACTCATCCAAAGAAAAAGGCTCAAAATTGTAAACAAATTTTATCTATTGAGTATTGGTAAAAGAGCTATGTAATAAAAGTGGTATCTGGAAAGTGCGATTTTTATTATACTTTCCCCAAAGGAAGCTGTACTGAATGAATTGTTAGACTATAGGACCAGGCAAAATAAAACGTATTCTAGAAATTTTACTAATCTCTATCATAATAAATGACAAAACTTAAAACTGAAGAAAACTCTTCTTCAGTATGTACAACAAAACCAAACCAGTCCTTGAGATGTGAGGACTTCAGAAAAAATGATTGTGTGGAATATGTATCACAAACAACCTGCATACACAAAAATCCATAAACCAAGAGAAAACCCAAAAATTGTTGTGCTATTTCATTGTTTAATCAAATGACTAAGAATTCAGCATTGGGAGGTGAACTTGTTTTGACCGCAGGTGAATAATATGACTCCTTAAGCATTTGCTAGTTGGGAATTTCTGGAGAACTTAATTCAGGATAAATGAATGCTGTGCAAGCTAGAGCTCTAGTGACCTTTTTGGGTGTATAAATAATACATGTTTCATATTTTCAATTGCTTTTGTATATCTTCCTTCTGAAGACCTAAAAGGTGGCAGAAATATCACCTCCTTTAAGATGATTCAATAGCAAATTCTATTTTTATGAATGGTTCCTCCCCAGGAACCTTCATAAAACATTTTGTATTTCCTTTTATTTTGTCAATTACCAGCCTCTCACATCTTCACTTTCATCACTACTACTCATGTAACACTTTTAGTTTTTTTCTTGGCTTCCAAAATCTTCAATCCCTGGAAAGAAGTGATGCCAGTGGCATGTAACTGAGGGCAGTCAGATGCTGACTATCTTAAATTCAAAGCAGCTTAAATGGTCAGAGCTCTCCCTAAGGGGATAAGTCTCTCATTTCTTACTATACTAAGTGGTGGAAGAAAAATTTTAAGATAGGAAAGGAAAAACTATTTCAGCTGATCTCCTGAGTGCCTGTACCCTACCAGATAAAGACATCTCTCTGAAACTGTGCTTACTGCACTTCTATCATGTTGTCTTAGAGATTTTAACATGGAGAATTTGGCATCTAAACATGCCAAAGAGTACATGAAGTAGTTAATTGCTGTGTATAAAAAAATCTAGCTGTGAAGTTCTAGAGCTGGGAATTGGTGGGATAAATTTTTGTGGCAATGCACAATTTACATATGTTCTGTCTTGTGTTCTAAGTGGTGACCCCAGGAGTGGGACAAATGGCATTTTGTTGATTTTTAGTACGACATGTACAGGATCTGTGTAACAACCAGCTGTGAAGGGTCAGCCTTGGTTAACAGCTGAACCTCCACCCAGCTGCTCACTCCTGCCTTCAGGGACAGAAAATGGGAAGAACAAGAATGAGAAAGCTCATGGGTCAAGCCAAAGACTGGCAGATTATTTACTAATTACTGTTATGAGCAAAGAAGACTCGGGGAAAATAAGCTCACAAAAAATTATGAATTCATTATCTGGATTGTGGGAAACAGAAAGGCAAATATTAAATTAACATCTTTCCTCTCCCTTTCTCAAGTTTAAAGTCACTCCTTCATACCAGTCTCTGTCAGTAATGGTTGGCCCACGGTGGGTGCTCTTCAATTCTTTGTCTTTGTCCTTCACTGTTTTGTCCTTCTCAGACTTTTAGCCTGTTCTGGCATAGGTGTCTCACAGCCTGTAGAGAAATCTCTGCCCTAGTGCCCAGAAGCTCCTCTTCCTCATCATCATCTGACCTTGGTGCTCCATCTTCTGCTTCTCACTCTTTTTGTTCTCTGTCCCTGTGGCATTTTCAAACCTTCCTTACAAATGCTTTCCCTGAGACGCTGCCACCATGGCAGCAGGGCTCAGCTGTGCCCTGTGCCTTGGAGCTGCCTGGAACTGGCCGTGTGCAGCCCAGGGCTGCTCCTCACAGAGATCACTCTGCAGTCCACACCAGCACCTGGGCACCTGCAGTGCTGGGCACCAGCACAGTTAATCACTAAAGACTGAATCTTCTAACCCAGATTATCTGTGCACCCCCTCACCAACTGTGCAATAGAAATGAGCCATTGGGAAAAGCTCTGTTTTGGTGGATGTTTTAAAATGGATGAAACTGGACTCCATGGGTAGAAGTGTGATACTGAACAGGGACTGAGGGCTGGGGATGGGGTCTGAGGACTGCACCAGCAAGAGCAAACAGCTCTGGGTCAGGCAGCAGTGTAAAACTTATCTCACTGGTCTTGCTGGAAATTAATTGCTCCTGTTGACTTCATCAGGATTTTAGCACCTTAGAGAAAATTGTGTAGAAAAACTTCGGAGTGACACACCTCACCTGTGGGATGGCTCACCAAGCTCTGCAGGGCAAAAAACTCTTGGACACCAGTGCAGAGCTGAGCAGCTGCAGTTGTATCACCTCCAGGCTATAGGCTGCTTCCCACACCTGCTCATCTGCCTCAACCATTGCTGATACAGGCAAGCATAGCTCCTGTGGGGTGTGGGAGTCAGGAATATCACAAATTTTGCACTCTCAGTTTCTTGGTGTCTATTTTCCTTATTGTCTGAACTACAAACTTGTCATTGGAGATCACAGCTTTGTCTGTGCTGGTTGTGCAGTTGTATTATAAATTAGCACTTTGATGAACATAAATGGTTTGGTGTAGATGAAGTCGTACCTTGAATGATTGCAGCAACAATTTAGCTTTCCATATGTCAGAGTGTGATCAATAAAATGTGTAAAAAAGCTGGCTAAGTATTGCTGAAAGCCCATTAGGAGTAAATACAATGCTGGATGGGTAATTTTTCCAGCCTAATTGCATCTTTATAATCAGAAGATTTCTAAAGCTTGCATACATAAACCCTTGTCCTGCACTTTTGTTTTCACAGAACAACATATCACAGCCACTGAAACACGGTTTGTATTTTTTATTTTCCAAAATATATAACAATCAGCATAAGTTTTTGCAATATTTCAGGCTAATTTGAATAAAACCATGCAAACCAGGAACTTTTTTAAAGTTTCCAGATGAATTTAAAGAGAAAAACGCTTGCCTCTCTAAGTGAACCAGGTTTTTTCTGTTTTTCCAGGCAGTAACTAAGATTAGGGAACAAAACTAAATGCTTGATTTTATATCAGTTATGAAATTATTTTGTTTATATTTCCAAAGTTTTCAGACATCTAACATTGAAACATATGTAATTGAGCACTATGGAAATGAGATCCAGAACAAATTCTTGTCATCTCCCATCTGAGACAGGAAGGAAGAATTAAGGGTAATTATAATGAAAAAAAAAAAAAAAATCCAAAAAGAAGACAAAAAAAAAAAAAGCTTAGAGTATATTATTTTTTTGTCCTGATTATTTGCATTAGATAAAATCTTGAATTAACTGATTTTGCAGGAAGTTAAAATCTCATTTTTAAGACAGCTTTCACAGTAAAACCTAGTGCAATAGCATCCATCATAATATATACAAAACCACAATTTGGAAAGGAAAAAGTTGCTGAAAAAATAAAAAGAGACACCAAAATAAAATTGAAGATCACCATTCTACCATTAAAAATTCTCTGTTGGCAGTGCTATCTCCAGAGAAGATTTCACAGGGGTCTGTGGGGGCATTCACCATGAACACTCATATCTACACTGTGATTCTAAATGGGAATAGCTACTTCTAGAGCAGGACCTGTTCCTACCTCTTTCTGGTCACCACTGCCTAAACTGCTTGTTGCAATGACAGCTTTTGCAGAGCACATTAAGACCAAGGATCCAGCTCATGTGAGGCCATGACCACTGACAGAGAATACCAACTGGACCCAGCAGTGTGTCAGCAAAGCTTTCTGAAATGCACTAAGCTGTCAAAGAATCAGCTGTCCAAAACTCATGTGTCAATTATTTTATTAAAGTAAAATGATGGGCAGGGAGAGTGTAAGGGGGAGGAGACCAATGCTATCTTGATCTATACTAAAAATAAAAAAGTGATATATAGTTTTTGGCTTGTTCAGACTCTACAAGTAGTGGCTTTACACAAAGAGGGTCATGCTGCTTCAGCAGGCAACTACATAAATAAGGTCACTGCTGTATATTACCCAGATTAAATGCAAAAATATAGTAAGGAAATGCAAACAAATAGCAGCTGGCAAAAATGCATTATTTACATTGCCAGACAGACTGGTAAGATGCCAGTTTTCATTCATGTATCTTTCAATTGATCAAAAGTCATCTTGTTTCTTTTTTTAGGGCAACAAATCCTTTATTTCTACATAAATGCACAAAAGAAGGTTGAGGACAAGCACATCTACTTTCAGTTCTACTGCAAGCCATTTGCAGTAGTGTGCTGTGAGAAGTCCTTTCATTTCATCTAGTAAAATGAGATACTTGGATTATTTAATGCATCTATGTTTTTTTTTTTCTGATTTTTTTTGGCGGGAGGGCTTTGATTTTTGTTGTTGTTCAGTGATCTGAGATAGCATCAAATTCACATAATTACTGGAAATTTGTGTTGCTTTACTTTTGTGAATGGCATCTCACATCCTAGCTTTTCATCTGGCTTAAGCTAATAGCAAATATTTGGCTGGTATATTGTCCATTGACATGGTTTTCGCTGCAAAACAATCTGATTTAGTTGCAGAAGAAAAGTGGAAGCACTATAATTATTTAATTGGTTTCCTCAGACCTTCATGTCACTAAAACAGTGGTTTTCCTAAATTTTGCCACGTGGTTTCACTTTCTCTTCTCACTTTTGGCCTTAAGAAGAGAAGAGCTTGTATTTTATCAACAGGCAGGTCAAACAGTCCATGCTTTTACAGTTTCAGATTAAATAGAAATATTCATCATTAGCATGACTGGTGGAGTCAACTTGCTGATAGTGTGTTGGGCTGCTCTGTGTAAGTGTGAGCTTCAGGCTACACTGGTCAATGAGACATAAAAATAGCACCAGTCACAGAGCACATTTTCATGACTTAGTGAGGCCTTTTCCTGTCAGCAATTTGATTGAACGTTAAGAAGAAATGGTTTAGGATTGCAGCTAGTCTTGCAATCTTGCTGATATAAGAGCTACATCCAACTTCTCACTCCTTAGATAAGATTAAATGGAAAACAGACTCACTTCAATGCTGAGCATGTAGGTAAAGAAAAACAAGAGCAAAAGAGGCATGAAAACACACACACATGCTCACACACACAGTCACATCAATGCTTTGTTAGCATTGCAGCCTTTCCATAAGAAACTGGGCACTTGTACATTTCTATCTTTGTTAAACACGGTTCATTGTTCTGCTTGTTCTGCCGCTGCCCCATGGAAACATTTTCCAGGTACATGAGTGCAAGTGGATCACATTCTTGCAATGACAAGTACCACTGTAGCTACTGTGGACCTCAGCAGGAAAGATAAAGTGCAAATTGTCAGTGATCACAGGACTCAGTCTCTCTACTGCCCCGGTTTCCTTGTCTTTCTCTTGGAAGTCTTTGAGTGAGTCTTTTCTTCCTTGTTTGAAGGGGGATTAATAGGAAATTGCAGCCCAAATCCATTAGGTCCATTTAGGAAGACACATTGAAAGTAGCGGACAGGAGCTAGGAAAACAAGGAAGAGATGATTAATGTTTATGGTTTCCAAACTGGGGCCATGTGCCTATTCCTGTTCCTTCAGAAAATATCTGCATGAATTTATTCCCATTAAGTCAGCTATAACATCACAAATTTCTAGTGTGATCACAAGCCAGGTCTCACATCTCAGCAAGATTTTAGCTAAAAAGCTCAATGAGAGATCTTGTAGCACAATATGAGAAATTATTGACAATTTCACATTTAAATACATAATTTTTCTCAGTGTTATAGTCCACTACTCCCAGAATACTTGCATTTTGGGATAACTGAATATAAGCCCCCAAAATTCACACATATTTTCTTTGGTTTTTATATTTCACAGTGACTTTCAGATATATTGAAGACCTCCAGAAAAACTCATACTTAATTCATATCTAACTCATATATATTTTATTAGGCTTCAGGTGAATTATCTTTTATTGTAAATAAAAGGATCATAAAAGAGTGTTCCTATTTTCTGTCCTTTCACAGTCATGGATATTTTCTTCCTTTTAATTTTTGACCACTATATATGCAGTCATATTTTCCATCATGTTTTAAAAGCCTTCAAGAACGCATACTTCAGCACAAATGAAATTGATCTAATTGGCTTCAAAAGCTGAGTTTTGCACTGTGAGATTAACATTGACAAGATTTTAACAGGCAACTATTAATCAGTTATGTATTTGGGAAAATGACTGGAGGAGTGTTGGCATCTGAAACAAGTCAGTTTTCAAGCAATTGATTTTCTGATGACTTTTTTTCGTCCTGCTGTTCACATCATATTAAAAAAAGAAAATTTAAAACTAATTAGCTGTTCCCTATGACAATTCTAAACTGAGATGGACTTGAGGGCTCCCTACATTATAAACTAGGGTGCAGGCTTTATTTATTGACTTCCAGGTCCCACTAAATGGTGGAAAACAGAGCAGGATGTCAGAAGTGTTGGTGTATTCAATCCAGTTGTATTATCCTCTGTGGTTTTCTTGCCTGACTTGTGCAAAGGTTAAGTCCTTTTTGGCTAAAAGCACACTTTAAAATAAAATTGAAAATTAGATACTTCTGGATTTAATGAGTTACTGCTTTTTCACTAAATCTACGAATGGAAATTAGTTTTTTTCTCTCAAATGCTCAGTGTTTCTGTTTCTCTGTGAGATGAATCTCAGATTTTGTTTGAAAACAGATAAAGCAACTTCCCTTTTATGAGTTTACAACCCAAATGTGCCTGACTAAGGTTTTCCTGTGAGGCTTGAAAAGCCATGGAATGCATGAATGTGCTGAGTCCTTCACCACTGACCTTTTTATGTCCACACATGGGCAGAAACAGAAAGTTTCTGAGAAATAATTTCAGCAAAAAGACTTATTCTTGAACTAAGATAACTTTTATGAGTAAAAGTAACTGGAAACAATGTATTGCCATGTGATCCACTGTGATTAAAACCAGTATTATCTTACCAAAATACTTAGTCAGAGATTTTTCAATCAGATCTTTTAAAAAAATCCCACAAACACAAAATCCCCTAAAATTTAATCACAGTGGATGCGAGATTGACAAAGAGAAATTCCTTAAGGGAAGAAAAATGCCAATTACAAATTAATCTTTTACAGTTAAAAGAAAACAATTTATGTGTGTTTCTTTCATGTATGCAAAAATGAAAAGAAAAAAAGTCAATTACACTCTTCATGAAGAAGGCAATTAGGGCACCACACACTTTCTAGCCTCAATAAATCCAAATACATATTTTACTTATGGATAAAAAAATATTACCACCCTGTGTTTTACATGCTATTGGAATATGAAAATATACCTCTTTTTTCTTCACATGTATTTGCAAAGTTCTGTAATAGACTGACTTATACACTACTTGCAAGTATTTTAAACATGGTGATGTTATTTATGTATTGCAATTATAGCATGCCTGACACCACAGTGTTTTTCAGGGGTGTTACCTGATTATTATTCTAAAACCATTTGTAGAATTAGCTGCTGCAATCATTTCATTTGAAAATCTCATGTATAATCTACTGTTAAAAGCCATTAAATTAATGAAGGGGAAACTTCAAGATTTTTGCAACTCAACCAGCAGCTACAAATTAATTATGTGGGCCATAATTCTAAATTGGAAAAAAAGAGATAGAAATTAATTATTTTGAAAAAAAATTATGTAGGGATCATGTTTGCTTGGAATGTGTAATGCTAAATATCGCTTTATAATTATTTACTTGGAATGTTAATGCTTTTTTGTGTTATTTCTATCTGCAGTGTTTGTGAAGTAAGCCCTGTTTTTTGGCTAGTATGTACTCATGTTGACTGCAATATGTTGAAGTGATATTCAAATGTTTATACAGCCTATTACTTATCATCTATCTCTAGAAAACATCAGAAAAATGTTGCATTAAGAGGAACCTCAGGAGAAATAGGGATGGTGCAAATCAATTTTGTTAAATTTTCCTGCTAATTGTTTTCATAAAACTAATGTAATTTGTTCCCAATCTGCGAAACTTTCAGTGCTGAAATTAGCTGCAGGCTATATATATATATATATATCTATATATATCTGTATATATGTATGGGTTTTTTGTTGTTGTTTTTGGTTTTTTAGGTTTTTTTTTTTTTTTTTTTTTTTTTTGTTTTTTTTGTTTTTTGGTTTTTTTTTTTTTTTGTTTTTTTTTTTTTTTTGCATAGATCACCAAATACACACAAAGGTATATTAAAAAAATACAAAATAAAAACTCCCCAAAACCCTCACCCAACAACAGGGTGTTTTGTTTATTTGTCTGCCTGAAGAGTAGCAGGATAGGATAAACATATGTGCAAATGGGGCAGGAATAAGAACAGGGAACTACAAAAGGCAGGATATGTAAAACAGGTTTTAAGGTAAGGAGGAAAAACCAATCATGCTTCTTCCAGGATGTGCTGGAAGATACAGTTTTGGCTGAGGTAGGTTTTGTTTTCTCTGTAGTAGGTGATATAGGACATTGTTTTAGATTTCTTCTGGAATCAGTATTGATAATTCAGGAATGGTTTAGTTCCTGCTGAGCAGGACTAACACAATCAAGGCCTTTCTGCCTTTCACTCTACCTCACCAGCGAGGTAAAGTTCAGGGAAGAAGGAAGGGAGGGCATTTGGGGTGATGGCATTTGTTTTCCCAAGCAATGGTTATGTGTGATGGAGCCCTGTTCTTTTGCAGATGGTTGAATGCCTCCTGCCTGTCCATGGAAAGGAGTGAATTAATTCTTTGCTTTGCTTTGCTTGAGCATATGGTTGTTTGTTTTATCTATTAAATTATCTTTTTTTTCAACCCACAAGCTTTGAAAAATCTTTTACGCCATTTTTCATATTTGGATATTTTTCAACAGTCTACAAATATAAAAAAGGTTTGTATTCATAATTTTAAATTGGATTTTCCTTGAAATGAATCTGAAATGTTTTGTTTTGAAAAGTCCCCATTTTCTTCAAGTGTTCTTTTGAGAGTTACACAAACTAAGGCACAATGCTTAATGAGTTATCCTAATATCCTAAACTAAGGCTATGCTTATACCTAATTTAAAACTTAAGCAGATTCACTTGTAAAAGGTTGAACAATTTTGATATGTTGCAGAGTATGTGTGATCTAGTGGTTATCATTATAAGAATACAAGATTTGATAAGCAAAGTGTTATGTTTCCAAATGTAGGTAGAGAAAGATGCAATTTTCAGGTTTTGGAAATAGTCAAACTATTAAAAAAGTCTTTTTCCCATACTATCTTTGTAGATGGTGTTTTAATAATTCTCCCAGTGCAAAACTACTAACTCATAAAGGCAAATTTCATCCTCATTCCATGGTGGAATAGATTTTTTGTATTTTATCTAATTAAAAAATTACCACTTTGAAATTGACATACTGCACATCTCTATATTTTCTGGTAAGGATCTCGTATTTCTTTTTTTCAAGGCAGATGAATTTCATACTTTTTGTAAATTGAATTGTCTGTCTCTAGCATATTCTAACTTGTTAGGTAAAACAAAGTCAGCTGTCCATATAGTAAGTCTATGCAAGATGAAATTGTTTCAGTATTACACTTTTTATTATGGCTTCTTTACAATTTCTGTTTCACATTACCCATATTAGGCTGCTTTATCTAGGAAACCTCAGCTGCAAAACATGCAGATAAGAAATTCATTCAGAAAATACTGACATCTGTGGAACTGTGTCTGCAACAGTGTTATGATACAAACAATAGTCAAGAGAACAATTTGAATTTTGGCATGCAAATAAGAATACAAATACATCCCACACTGCCTTTACAATTCTTACATTCAATATGAATGCAGAATGTGTCTTTTAAAATGAAGAGGGTTCTCACTTTGAGAGTATTGTCTCATATCTTCAGAGCAAATATTAACAAAAGAAAAAGGAAGGAACAGTAGGAGAAAAATGTGGTTTTACAGTAGACATATTGAATAGACATTGTTATCAGCTTAAGCAGAAAAAAAAGCCTTATAATTGGGCTATACTTTTGATTAGGATTTAGTTTATGAGAATTCATGTAATTACTTAAATGCCCTTATGATACTGAGGAAACAAAAAGTCAATGCTGGAAAAGTGTCATAACACTTTTAAAAAATATTAGAACTGGTATTCTTATATGAGAACATTTGGTACCTAGGTTGAATTAATTTCTAAAAGGCTGAAGGAAGAGATATTTGCTTCTTTCTTTTTTGTTTTGGGAAAGGAACAGGAACTTCTTTAAGTAATCATTGCCAGGACAGAAATCAGTCAGAGAGGGAGCAGCCAAGATGAGTTCCAGAAAGAAAAGAAACAAACAAAACCCCCCCAGATTCAGAGATGAGATTGTGTGAGGTAGTTTAGGGCTTATACAGTGGAAATGCTAAGTATCTTCCACAGTTACTCAATAAAGCATACAAATATTCCATGGAGCTTATTTGTGCTCTTGATTTCTAATTGATATGCATGTCACACAGAGCTGGTTTCAAGAAATAACACGAATATTTCAAGATCATTGTCCTGGTGTTTTCAATTTTTTAGCAGAAAGGAGAAAAGCATCCTATAATAAAATTTAATAATCCTAAAGAGCATAAAGTTGTTCCTGTTTATGTATTAAAACGATTAAAGTCTCATTTTTTTAAGGTTCAGATAGCTGTTTTTAATGCAATTCGCCAAATTAAATATTCATTAAAAAGAAAACTCTTTTAGCAGTTCTGTTACTATAAAAACAGTTCGGTTATTAAGGGAAAATTACAGAGAATGTGTGACAATTATTTTCTAGTTTGAATCGAATTTCTTCACTTAAAGACTGTCCTAATAGAAATAAGCAATTTAAAAACCACAAAAATTCAGACAATCATAGCACTAGCAACTACTATTTGGTAAGCAATTACAAATAAAAGAAAAACTTTAACAACTGCATTAATTTCCTTGTGACTGCTTCTCAGGAATGCACATGAAGTGCCAACAAAGTTCAGGAATCAAAACTGAACCACACAACAGCAAAAAAAATTTGTTCCAACTACTTGGTAGCCAAAGATTCTTTTCACTTATTGAAGGGTCAGGAATAGAAACAAGTACTTCCCCAGTACATTCCCAGTATGACAAAGTGACCAGACAAAGCACAGGGCAGATGGGGAAGGGAAAGCACGTTGAATCTTCCATAAGGATCACAAATGTTTGCCTTCACACTTGCTAAAAAGCAGAATGTAAGTCTTTGTGCTTAGTGGCTCTGTGCAACTGATATTTAATTATATCTTATTTCTTCAAAAGAAAAGTTGAATGCTAAGGGCCTCTGCAGGAGATCAGATACTGTTTTCTTAATATGCCCTATAGATACCTGCTATTCAAAACAACATTTGGGTCAAAAATTAAATTATTTATTTTTCAATAAATTATTTTCAACTCCTTCCTTATTCATCATACTATACAGTCATTCTACTGCCACTCTCAGAAATTACAATGCTTAATGAGAAGAAAAAAAAAAAGAGAGGAGAAAACATTTATATGTCCATTACAAGTAAAAAAGAAATACCTCTACCACTTTAAGTCAATTTTGTACATCTAAAAAATGCTCTTCAAATGACATTTTTCTAGCATTGTATAGACAATGGATAAACAGGGAAAATAAAGCAATTAAGCCATGAGGATACTTCTTTTGCATCTTATTTTGTGTCTTGAATAACAAAAAAAAAAAAAAAAAAAAAAAAAAAATTGGAAAGTAGCTTTTAAAACTACTTTCAAAGTGTCTGTGGTGCAATGCAATTAATTGCATATCTTTGGAAAGACCATCCAAATTTTCATATCTGTTTTATCAAGGGGTCTGTCAAATAATAAGTTATTTAATGAAAAAGGGCTAAAGATGTTTGAGGAACTGAATTAAATACGAACAATAACATTGTTATTACAGACATGAGAATTCAGATTCTTCTGAACAGCTTTTTTTCAGGCATTGTGGGACTTCTCCAGTAAGGTCTGGAAAAGGTAAAATAGATTTATTTTATAAGAGTTAATATACCTTTTCTCACAAATAATGCTCAACAGAGAAAAAAAACCACCCAGCAGATTGCTCCATATGAGTGTCTGTGTTCCCAATCTGACCCCAAATTTTGCTAAATATGCAAAAGAAATGAGCCTTTGTCAGTGTTTCAATGTGGAAAAAAGTAGAATCAGTACAGTCAGTAGAACATGTCTCTAATAATACTTTCTTAGTATAAAATATGATGGAATTGTACCAAATCAATAGCACTAGAAGGGCACTCTCATTATAGTTAATGTCATTAGAGGGGAAAATATCACCATAGTAAAAAAAAAATATATAAGACTAAAGGAACAAAACTGGTTAGGAGTTATGATCTATCACTTGTCAAAGTCAATGCTCTTTTTGAAACATAACACAAAGCTCAATGAATGTGATATTTATTCTAAGAAAACCAATTCTGCCATAGAGGGAGAAATTTATTATTTCTTTCTTTTAGCTTGAGTGTGGTATATTACACCTAGCAACCATTTAGGGAAAAAAATCTGTATTTTGTTAGCTGTCTCTTGCTTTGTCTAGTGAGGAGCCTAAATGGATAAATAAGCTGTGTATTTATGGAATATTGTTACATTCCATGTTATGGTCACTGCACACAAACCACGTAATTCTCCCATAAATGTGTGAATATCCCCAAAGTGACATTCCCCCGAAAGTCATTAAAAATATTATTTTTGTTAGACAGTAAAACCATGCAAGATGTCACAGTGCAACACATAGTGGTAATGCAGACATTTTCAACAAAGCATAGCAATAATCAGAGAACACAGGCTTTACAATTTTGCTAGCATTGAGTTTTCAAAGGAGTCCAGTACTGTCATAATTTGTTTTATTACTGAAACATAGGAGCAAATGGATGAATCATTCAAAAAATTGTATGTATATAAGAGGGACCAGAAGTTACTGAATTTTTTCACAGTGCAATAGTAATTATAGGAGACTACAGTGATTTTGATGGGCACCAAAATCGAATTGGATTCTCTTGCTATTACTCAATAAACATTGATGGTGTCATGGTAGGACACAACATGTGCTGGTCATGAAATTTAGGCATATTGAATGACATTCTCTATGTCAACTTATTCCTATGTCCAGTACATTCAACTAATGCAATCTCAACATATCACAACAAAATAATTGTTTCTATATAACTATCATTCACTTAAAGATTGGTTTAAATTTTGCATAAAAGCACATTTATGTACACAAAAAAGGATAAAACCAAAGAAGAAGAAATAAACAATCAGGGGCCTTTTTATGTTAATAAGAATGGGTACCAAGTAACTGGAAGTTAATATTTATTTTATATTTATTTTGCTGTAAGGCATGGGATAGAGAAAGGAGGGGAGGAGAGGAGAAGGGAGAGGAAAGAAACAGTGTATGATAAGACAGTTAGGCAGCAAATGAAAAGGAAGCTGGTGTTTGGTGGTGTAAGTGATTTCTTCATTTCAGTTATGATTCTAACTGAAATCTGTATTAAGTAAAGGTTTGGGGGATTTTTGGATTTTGTGTAGCATGATGTCCACACGCTTGTCTTCCTCAGTGAGAACTCTTCTGCTGGTAACAGACTGTTATGACAATAAAAACTCCGTAAAGAGACAGTGTTGAAACTGTCAGTGTTGTCAAATAAAGTTGAACTACTGGGAAAGCCTGATAGAACCAAATTCACCCTACTTAGCAGGCACTGGAGGCACTACCTTCTGGATTTAGCTCTAGCCATGTCACATAAAGCTGGGAGGCAATTCAGATTCTGAAGGGATGAGTAACCCATTGGAGAAGTTCCTCTCTGATTTACCATGGAGCAAATATGCTCTTTTCTAAGTGCTTAAGATTGGAAAATATCAGATTTATGCCTGTTTGCTACTTACAATGACAAATGGAGCTAAATTACAATGTCTTCTTCACCCTGAATTTGCACAGTTCTGGGAATAAGGGAAGACAGAAAGAAGCTGTAGGAACTCAATAGGCTGTCTTAAAATATTTACAACATCTGCTGCCACTGATTAAAAAATTGCATCACATAATTAGGATTTTTTCACTGGACTTCACTATACTGATGATAGTCTGGAAACATGAATTTACTCCAATATCAGGATGCCTGCTTTTAGCTGATAATTTTTTAAAACAAAACCTATGCTGATGAAAAAACATGACAGCAATTACTTTCCTAAAGCTGAAGAGGGATTTGAAGAAATGGCCATTTATCTGAAAGATAAATAATGTCTGACTCAGAAAACTGCTGAAGAATTACATTTTGTATATAACTTTACTCCCACAAAGTATGTCATGGGAATACATAATATGTATTTTTTTTCTCTTCTCTTGCAATGTGATTTAAGAAGATATGCCAGTCAAACTAAAGGGCAAAATTAACATAAAAATATTCACTAAGACACTAGACATGTATATTTTATTTGTGGCGAAGTTGGTCAGAGACTTATACAGGTATATTTTTGCTTCATTTATCTTGAAATAAATTTCATATAAATTTACAAGTGTTTGGAGCCATTTAGTTTAGTTTTAGAAAAATGTTTTGACACAGTTAAGGGGAAAAGAATGAACTCGTTGTTCAACAGCATAAATAACATTATTAATTGGATTAATTTTTCAAATTTAGGCAAAACAGATTCTTTCTACTGGACATAAACCAGTGTACTAAATAATACACTTTTTATAGTCTTTTTTTCTTTTCCCATAAACTATAACCCTATATTTAGTTACACCACTCTGTCCAGCATTTATAGAAAACGTAGATGTTTCTTTTAATAATTTTCTAGTAAAATAAATTTTGAGACTAACATAAGAAGGAATCAATTAATGAGTTAACTGTAAAAAATCTCAGCTTTTGATCACCTTTTGCATTTTTAACTTTTGCTTATCCTCCAATTAATTTTTTTCCCAAATGTCCTTTATTTCTGGGATCACTCTCTCCGAGTTTTCCCTTAGTGTATTCTCTGGTAGAACTTTTTTTCATCCTCTTTTGGTATAGAAAGCAACTCCAAGGTCATGTGGCACATTATTAAGTGTAGTTGGAGAGGTCGAATAATCAAGATTTAGGGTGGACTTCAGACACTTTGAGCAAGATTTAGGTTGAGTACCACTTGAAATCATGTTCACAAAGCAGATCTTCAATGACAATGGGAAACATCTCTGTGCTGCAAGCTGCAGAACTCTCCAGATACTAAACTTGTGCTGTGCATGAGCCACATGAGCTATCTTCATGCATTACTAGGTGTGACTGGGAGCGTAAAAATGAATCAGCAATTATTTTACCCAGTAACCATTTTGAAGTATTTTACATAAAGAGGTTTCTGAAAAAGAAACAGACCTACCAAAGAGATGTCTTTTCTATTAACCTCTGGTACCAATGACTCTTGTACTGATGAATTTGGAATTGTGCAAAGTTGAGAGGGACAAGCAGCTTGAACTCCACCTACATTATTTTGTAACTCAGAAGCCCTGGTGTCCTTCTGGAAAATAGAGGCTATAAAGCTTAGGCTTTCCAATTGAAAAGGGCTTCAAAAGACTACCCTCTTAACTCTTTGGAGACTACACAATGACTACAAAGGTGTAAAGGATCTGTCATTGTCTCTCTCATTTTAAAAACAAAGTACCTACAGCTGCATTTTGTCAAGGGCCTGATGAAGGTGGTTTGGTTGTAACCAAAACCCATCTGGCAGACAGGAATTGTTAATCATGTTTCTGGAACCTAATGAATGTTTTGTGGGAGAAGAACACTACTCCAGAACTTTTCCCTGTTTCAAAAGCAGGGATGTAGGATACGGAAAACTCTCTGCTTGCACAGTAATGGATGTATAAACCTTAGGCTTTATGGAATCTCTTTAACACACTCTTTTGGACATCAGAATCTTCTAAAACAATGTTTTGTCTCTGACCTTGTATTTTAGACAGGGATTTGTTTGGCAAGGACTCATTCTGCCCATTGATCTTCAGGATTTATGTCTTATAGATTTTAAATAAGAGTCTATTGATGAAATCTGTAAAGCATGGTTGTGGAGCAGCTCAATAATTATTTGCTTAAAAATCAAAGGTTCTCAAGAGCTAATAATGTTCAAGTGTTATTAACATGTAGCTAATATTTAGTTGTTACAATTAACTGAATTTATTTTTTAAACTAAATGGAATCATCCCTTCTTTTTTCACTGTGTTGATAGCTGTGAAAACTTATGATTGCTTTCTGGGTAGGTTGTCTCTAAACAGATTCCAAATAACTCTTGTCATAAGGCAAACATGATTGAGATTCAACCTCAGTAATTTCCAATTGAAAACAAATCTAGACAATAAATAAACTCAAGGTAAGGTAATTACCAAATATAGCAAAAAATAAAAAATTAGATCTAGGATAGATGTTAAGAATCTCCTGTAGAAGAAATTACATCAACCCAAAGTGCTTGTAGATTCTCACAATGAAGTCTTTTTTGTTTTGAAAGATAGGACTTAAACCTTTGGGCATTTAAATAAAATCTCTGGAATTCATAATTTAAAGTATAATGTCACTATGATGAGAGGCTATTTATGAACTCACCATTAACATAAAACCTGATATTTTGTTTTCCTTTCGGTGTGTCTACACATTTTGAATTTCAAAACTTATCACAATCTATTAGAAATTTTCCAGTGACATTTAGTCAGTTTCAGGACAGAACCTAAAGTTTTCATTTTACCTAGATACCAAAATATGGCTGAAATTTCCCCCTATGTCTTTTCTACATAGAAACAACCAGCAAGATTAATTCAAGGTAAATTAAAAAGAGGTTAATTAGTCCACGTAAAATGTTGTGTAGATGCTCATTTGGAATTAAAGCAGCCTCAGTGAAAATTTCACAGTAGGTTAAACTGACTGAAATCGAGGTCACCTTAATTCTTAACAAATGCCCACTCCAGCATTAAGCATAGTTTGACTGTGCTCTTTAAACATATGTATCTTCTGAAGAGGCAGTATTCTTCCATGTCTTCATTTAGACAAGCCTGATGCGATTTAGTCTCCAAGTATTTGCTTAAGAGTCAACTTCAGAATAATGCAATGACAAACAGCAACTTGTTGGAAGACCTGCATAATGCAGGCTTGGTGCTCACAATTCTGACCAACATGAAATGTTGGGACATTCCTGTATATCCACAGAATGGAGGATGTTCTACATGGACTCTCCTGCAAGCAGCCTTAGTGCACAGTTCATCCTTCTCTAATGCCGAGTTCTTGTACTGGAGTGTGATGAACACCCCAGAAAATCTTAATGAGAATAATCTACAGAAACAAGTCTTGTAAATAAATGAAAATAGATCTTTTACAAGAAATTTTGAAACTTCTCAGAGTGTCAGTTTCTTCTAATTATATTCTAGCAACAACAGACTTTTTTATGTCCAGAAAACAACAACATAAATGTTAGTGATTTATTGCTGAATTCTGGTAAGAAAATTCTAGACAGTATAAACTTATGCAACTGAATTTCTGGAAGAAAGTGCTGAGAGTATGTCAGAACCATCATACATTTGAGACACAGAACTGGTTGGCAAGGAGAGTAGAGAATATAGTATCTGCAGTTCATCACCTGTCTGTAAGTGAGAGCTACCTTCACTGCAGAGATGAAGTTCTTGCCTTCTCTTTTGACTATTGCACAATATTTTAAAAAGTTGTTCAATGCATCTATATAATAGAATATTAACAATGTTTCTGTTTAATGAAATTGAAAAACTTGCTACTTCAGAACAATGAAAAAGATAATATTTTACTCCAAAGATTTCAGATGCTCTAGAACCAAGGAAAAAATGAAGTGGTCTTATTCTCTTTCAAAATAGTTATATATGGGAAAAATCTCACATAGTGCACTGCTGGCAAGTCTACATTCCCTTAGCACTGATGAAATCCCCTTCGTCGTCTCCCAGATGGCTGTGATATCAAACCTCACATCAAATAAAACTTTCTTTGCTTTTGAAACTGTATTATTGACAGAAAGTGCAATTTACTAAAACAACCTCTATAATAAACAAATCCCCACACACTTACAATACACATGCAGTTGTTGAGGTTTCCATGTGGTGATGAATATGTGGCATTGAATATGTATTGATAGTATGATGAAATGATTGCCCTTTATGCTAGAAAATGTTTGAGAATTGCTATTGCATATGAGAATCTCTATCACTGCAGTAGATGAAAAATCTAACTTTTCATTCCATAAGTGTTCTTGCATAGTATGTTCATATAAGCAGTGTTCCAACTCTGCTTAATGTTAATTTCAGTTTTCACAGAAGTACAAGTTCTTTGACTAAACATTAAGTATAACAGTTTCCACATCAAAGAAAGTTTCACTCATGTCAAAGAAAGCTTCAAATGTCTAATAATATATGAGTATTACATAATAATATATGTAAGTCTATTTATGACACATCTATTTACAAGGAAGTTGTAATGAGTGGTTTGGTTTCACTCAACCTTTAGAATAATATACACTTTTCTCTAATTAAAAGAAAATACATATGAGAACAGTATCAGTTTCATTAATTCTCGCTTTTCATACTCTTGCAATACAGCCTCTCTTTATTTCTGTCACTTTTGCACATCTGTGGGCAGTAAAAATGCCAACCCCTTCAGCTAACTGTATTATAAATGCAATATGCATTGGTTCCAGAGTTTTCATCCAAGAGGGCTGTTGGAAAGCAATTAGAATAAATATAATAAACTTTTGATCCATTTAGATTTTCTTTGATATTAGCCTTGAAACAAACTAGAATGTGTATAAGGGTACAGATGTTCATATAAAGAATATAGTAGATAATCCTCACTAGAGAATTGAATTTCTACACTCTGAATTTCATTCCAAGAGTCAAAAAACCTGATTCTGTGTGCTTCCAAATACATTTGTTATAAGATAGAGACAAAAATTAATTTCCCAGAATTCCTGTGGGGTTTTTTTTTTGGTTTTTTTTTTTGCAGCTGGTAAATTTTAGTCTGAGTACAAGTGTCAACTTTGACATTTAGGAGAGGAAAAAGGAGAGAAAAGCATTCTAATTAATTGCCTGCAGATCTACAGGAGGGTGAAATTTAATGTCTACTGCACATAGCACCATTATTTATGAAAGGTAAAGTAGTGCTTAAAATTCTGTTCAAATGTGGAACATTCTAAAATTGCAGCTATGTACAGCTTTTAAAATTGCTTATTCTTCTCTATATGATTGCTTTTTAATATCAGGGAAAGGTTGAAGGGTTCTGAGAAAAATCCAAGAACACAGGAATCTACTTTATTCAGCTTTTGAAGGCTGAATGAAGATTTAGTATTTAAAGTTTTAGATTAGTTCAGAATGTGTAAATCATTTTCTACTTCCATTTATCAGAAAAAGAAATAGTATTCAGTGCACTGGGAAAAAAACCCACTGGCTTAATCTACATACAGAACAGAAAAATGTTATCAAGTTGCAATTCAAGTACACATGGCCTGAGACTTGGTCTAAACTTTTCAATTCCCAATTTGAGCAAATACCTAAAAACAGCATCCATAAAAGAGTAACTCATACTTAAAAACAACATCCATAAAGAGTAACTTTGATGTTTTTCTGGAAACCTTTCCTCCATTTTCTGAAAGCTAATTATTCTTTTCAGCGGACAAAGAATATTTTGAAAACACTTAATATGTAAAGCCAGTTATGAAGAACTGATTTTCCACAGAGCTACGTATGATCTGAGAAACATCCAGTTGAGAAAAATTGCCCAGTGATAATGTACAACTAAATTAAACAATCATAACAATTAATGTAAATTACAGTCACAGAAACACAGTTTTTGAATTACGTAAACTTTGTAGGAGGGTGATGGACAGGAGAAAGTCCAGTGAGAAAATTTCTAGTTTTACACTACATTTGGGATTTTGATGCCTAGGATAATTATTTTCTCTCATGACAAAATCTTTGGTTTAAAGTACTGGTTATGTATATTATGACTAGCACTTCCTGACCTATAAAAGTTCTGTGTTAATTAAATAGCATTAAATTTTTGATAGCATGGATTCTGCTTTCTGTATCTGTCAGTGGATAACATAATAATCAGAAGGAATTAAAGTCTACATCTGACTCCATACCTCTGTGTTCCTGATTAAAGAAAATAAAATGAAGAATAAGAAAAGTTGTTCTTTTACGTAAATGTAGTTGCCCTTATAAAACAAAGTGAGCCATGTGTGCAAATATTTTCATATAGTACACATGGTGACAAATCCAAGTTTTATTTTAGCACTTAACTTCCATTTTCTCTTCCTTGAAAACAGATTGTCCTACACTTCTTTTATACTTCGGTATCTTTTTTATTATTCTGTGATTTAATGTTTCTAAATATGGATAAATAGATAGTTCTAAATAAACAGATGCATATAATTGCACATATATTGCAAATTTATACCATGGTTGTAGGAATCTAAATAATTCTATTTACAGTAAAGAGGTCAAAAAAGCATGTACAGCAAAGCAGTCTGGATGATTAAAAGTGAAATATTTTCCTCAGTAGTTTAAGACTACAAAGTTGCATTAGGAGGAATCATTTTTACATGTAGCAGAAATTTTCTGTGTAAACCTGATACTTTTCAGTTAAACCTCAGGTGAGATTAAAGACTTTGACTCTTGTCTGTCATGAAATAATGCAGTTGTCCTGAAGTCATAGCTATTAATATAATTTATAGTAGTCAAGAATCTGGAACATATATTTCATTTTGCTGTAAACCAATAAAGACATGATTACACAATGGAAGGAGATTTTCTCCTGAGATGCCCATCTTTATTCACCCTTTTTGCTGGAGTGGAATTGGGGCAGACTGTGATGGGACATAATTAATGTGAGAGAAAACAAACTGAACATGTTTCTCCCTATGTGACTTTGTTACAGAGAAGATTTTCTGTGAGGAGAATATATTTGTTTTAAATACTGCACTGCCAGATTAATTACTGACCTTTTGTTTTATAAGGTAATCAGATTAATATATGTTTAAAAATTAGGAAGGTGATAAAGCAATACCATTTCAGCAATTCATTCTTCACAGGAGCAAGATTTATGGATTTGATTTCCCTGGCTTGTCTCACATCTTTTCTCATAGACTTGAATTAGAAATATGAAAATGCTGTAAGTGTGATCTCCCCTAAAAAAGCAAAAGTAAAACCAAAACCAAACAAAAAAACCCCACCCAAAACAAACAAAACAAACCCAAACAACAAATCATAACTTTCCTGAATCCTTTACAATAAAGGAAAATAATGTACCTGATGTCACATTTTGATGTCTTGGATCTTCTTTTGCTGGTGGGACACAAAAAAATCCCACAGATAATTAATTAATCTACAGTTTCAGGTCAAAATATGGAAATAAATTTCAGTAAGGAACATGTTTGCTTCTTGGAATCAGGTCCCAAATAGGAATTTCTGTAAACCAGATTTTTTTTAAAGCCTGACTCTCCTAGTCCATAATTTAAATAATTTTCTGTCCAGTATAACCATAAAAGCAAATTGCTTCTAGGCAGTAATTTAGTGAACTTGCTCTGGTTCCACTGCTATCCTTTGAGGTTCAGGATTTCAATATGCAAAGTTTATATGCAAGTCATTGCATTTAACCAATGTAGAGGAGATGTTTATGTCTTCAATCACTTAACTAATAAAATACTGTAATTTATTGCTATTGATTATCTTTAGAAGCATAACAAAAACCATGTCTCCGTTTGCATATTACTGTGAGAAAACAATCAAGGCAGTGCTGTGTCCAAGAGGTTAGCCAGAATATGGGTGATCATAAATTCTGTCTCATGTATAAAAAAGGGCTCCTTGTTATCAGTGTAGTTATTTTCCAGCATGAAGCTGGTGACCTGAGCCATCAGACAAGCTATGGAGATGGACTTTGCCCTGCCCCAGTAGGGAGCATGGAAGCAGACTGGGTGGGGACTGCTAATCCTCAACCCCAGTGCTGGGGCTGGAGAGGTCACAGCTGTGCCAGCCTGGGAGGGTCACAGGCAGGGCACTGCTGCAGCCAGATTGGGTGTGCTGATGTAATCCTTGATGCTTATATGCAAGGGAGGCACCAGACATTCAATTACTGGGGATTTATGTACAATTTCATCATTTTGGCTTACTTGCATGTGTGTAGCAAGACTAAAAAGGCGCCTCTTTCCAATCCCATAAAAGCACCCACACCTGAATGTTTGCATTTTTATTGATGTTTGCAGAGATTTTAATCCCTTTATTACCTTTAGTTTTTTCATCTTTCAGCTGTTTCTTCTCAGTTGTTTTTTCTACAAAGAAAAAGTAGCACAGTTAAAGTTTGGCAAACTGATTTTTGAATAGAATTTATCTAGTGTTTTCAAATAAAATTCTTTGAGAGTTCATGCAGATATTTTAGGGGTTGCCTTAAACAACAATACATGCAAATTTGCAATCTCATACTATTTTTATTGTGATCTTCTACATCTGTATGAACACATGGAGTAAATTCCTACCTTCTTTTTTCTTAGTTGTCTTTGGTTTTTTGGTGGCTAGAAAGATTTGCAAAGAAATAACATTAAGTGACAGACATCAGAAATGCAGGGCTTTTACAATAAGTACATTGCACAAAGATTCTCTCCCCAGTAATATCCCTGGAAGAATTACTGTGGCAAATGTGTCTCATGGCATGTTTACAATGACTGTACTATTGCAACAGTGCCTGCTACACTTAGTGGCACTTCCAGTTCTGGGCTTTGTGGAGAGTTGTTAGAAATTGTTTGAATATTGTTGGTTGCAGAGTAGTTTAGAAAATTGTGATAAAAGCTTTAGCATTTGAATTCTGTAATTTCCTAACTACTGCCAGATTTGCTTATTTGCTTGTGGCCAAAATACACTAGGGAAGGCCTCTGCCTATTGCTTGCTTCTTAATCTCTTTCCCAGAGTGATCTCAAACATCTGAAGGAAATAAACAAAAATTCCCAGGATATGGAGCTAGATCGAAATTTAGAACTATCATATGAGACCATTCAGAAGTCCTGCAGCAATAGATTGTGGTTTATTTTATTGAGGGGTGTTTTTCCTAGTCTATATTCATTTAGAGCACATGCTGTTTCCTTTTCCACATACTTTTTCCCCAGCTGCAAATGCATTTGGTCTGTGACTCCATTTAACAGGGCAGGTTAAAATTAAGCAATGGATATCACCTTATGGCACCTGAGCCCATTTCAGTATTCCCTGCTGACTACAGCAGAAAAATAGCTGTCTGCCTTCAAAAGGTTCATTTGCACTTTGCATCGTCCAACCAGCTGTAGTAACACTTCCTTCAGTGTCCTCTGGTGCACGTCACCTGATGCACACCAGCTCTTCCAAAACCTGCTGCAGGTGAACAGTGAAAATCACATAATCAGATGAAAAGAAGAGCCCATGGCAGAGACCTGTGTGGCTGCAATGCTGTCCCTTCACCCATTCTGCTTTATGTTATCCCTGCTCCTTGCTGATGAGCAGCATGCATTCATCAACACTGCAATGTTCATTAGTTCTTTCCATGAGGAATACTGGAAAAATGTAATATTTACCTGATGCTGGGATTTCAGCTGTTGGCTCTGGAAAATAACCAGTAATGAAGAGAAAGTGGGCAGGGAAGGAAAGGAAAAGAACAAGAATTTGAGTACTATGTTTTTTTAGGGTATTTAAATAGATCTTCTCTTTCATCTGCAACTTTTCTGCAGGGTATTAATTTACAAACAAATGTGCTTTAACAATGGGCATGTATGTAGAATTTCACACTGAAAGCTAAGAGTCTCACTCTTTGAAGTACTATAATCCAGCATGCAATAAGTCCTGCAAATGCAAACACTGTGCCAATCCAAGATTTCTAGCAAGGAAATATTTAAACATACTTATTTTTTAGTGTGCCTTCAAGGTTATAGCTGACTATGCTTTTTTTCAAAAAATGTATTCAGTTAGTTACCTCTCTTTTCTTACTGTCTACATTTCCCAACCAAAGACTGACACTGACCTTGAATAGCTGACCCCTATCTAAATTTCTTCCATACTAGGAGTTTGCCTTGCCTTTTAAGATTAAAATTTCTTGAAAGATTTTCCACACCAACAAGCACAAGAGAAGCATATATTCTGGTGCTATTATAATATCCAAAATAATTGATAAAAATTGGTCAGTCCAAAGGATAGAAATTCTCTGGTGTAAATCATCATCACTCTTCTAAAATCAAAGAAATTAGCATTGTCATTTTGAATCCAAGAATTTTTTACCCACCACTACTTCATTAGTTTCAGTTTTATGTAAGAACAAAATTTGAAAGAAAAAGAATGACCTTGCTACCCAAGCAAAGCTCCTTTTCCTAGAACTTAGAGCAGGACAAAAAAGGAATAAGATCACAAAACATTTCGGGGTATTCCTTTGATTGAGTTACCTCTGTACTTTCCTCCTGCTGAGTTTTGGCTTCAGATTAACATGAGCTCACACCAAGGTGAAAATGTCTCAGTCAATGTTTTTTCAACAGGAAGACTGAGAAATTAAGCATCATTTTCACTAAGTCATCTCAGGAAACTTTCACTGGAGTCTTGGCCCATAAGGAGACCTGTAAATGTCAGTGCTCAATGCTTAGGCACCATGGGCATTCTGCAAAGGCCACTTTTGCTGCTATTAAATGCTAACTTGCCAAAGTCCTTTAATATTTACCTCTTTGCTTTTGATCTTGCTCATAGCTTCTGGAAGCTGACACATTACTGCACTGTGTGTGACCCATGGAATAGTTAATATGTTTTTTTCATTTTCAGAAGAAGGAACTAAGATCTTTTGTGTGGTATTAAATCTAGGAAAGAGGTTCATGCTATCACTTCTTAATTGAGGAAATGTCTCTCTGAGGGATCTGGATGGACCCAGTTATGTGCATGTACCCTAATTTAGGATTAATGGATTTCCTTAGACAGTCAGGTATGGGGAGACTGTTAACCAGAAGGGCAGCTGGTTTGACCCTCTGTTGTATGAAATGTAAGGGCCATTCCCTCTTCTCTATGCAGCAACAAAGTTTCACTTACTCTGAGGATGCTGAAAAACATATTACCCCTTTCATTATAGACTTAAGTGGGAATATAATTTGCCAATTCTTAGGGTCTTTTTTAAATATCAGCCTACATGTTCTTCCTCTTGACTACAAACTACAGTTTGGTATTCCTGCATGTGTAAGATCTACCACCAGCTTTGTTTTCTGTTCAAGATAATGTCTCACAATTTGTGAGTCTTTAGTCAGTGACGCTGGGAGTAAATTCTGTTTCATTACACATTCAATGGTCAATGGCTGTCAAAGACCCCCTGTACTAAAACAGAAATAGAGAAAAATAAGATTTACTAATTGCTTTTAAAATTGAGTGAGTGACTGTGTCGTCTATACCTGCCTGCCAGGTTAGATCATGGCAACAAGTTACTACTATGAAATTGTATGTGTAATTAATTTGGGCGGTTTTCAAAGTTAGCCTTCTCTTTCTGTTTGTACCTGCATTGCTAATGATCCAATTTCTTTACTAAAACCACATGTGCTTTTACAGTAAGACTGAACACGGTAAAATGTGTGAATAGATTCAGCTCAGGATAAATATATTAATTTATTTTACATACCTACTGGACCTGAACTCCAAAATCAGTGGGTATTTTGTGTCCATTACCACATCTCGTACTGAATTACATGATAGCTACATTCTTGTTATGGTAAGTACACTATACATCTGGCTAAGAAATACATTAAGCAAAGCCGTATAGACCTCCATAAATAAAGAGGGCAGTGATCCAACTAAGTGTTGGCCTATAGGTGGAGAAAGCTAATTTAAAATAGATAGCTCTGGTGTTTAAAATCTTAAGCTAGATCTATTCTAGGATGGTTTGTTCAAAAAGAGACAGTGTATAGAGAATCACTTTTGTAAATGACCATAGGTCTGCTTGTTACTAGTTTTTCTTCCTTTTTCTTTTTCTTTTTTCTTTTTCTTTTTTTCTAAAGGCACTGTTAACCTTTATAATCATTTCAAGCAGCAGAATATAAGCTCAAGAATGTAGTACAAACATCCCTCTGCAAAGGTCAAGGGAAAATATCGTGCTATTCCTTATATTCACAATATACCAGGACAATATAGCTCTTGATAAAAAAAAAACATTGTAGACAGTGATTTTTGTGATGAAAGCATAAGGAATTAGTAATTTAAATCTGTGATGAGCCTCCAACAATAGTGAGGGACATCACTGGGTCTCAGATAAATCACTGCAGAAGACATTACATGCCAGTATACAGATGCAGTGAAAACAAGACTGAACAAAAATGAATAATAGAATTAAATAGAGCAAAACTTCCTTAAAATACTGTCAAAAATGGAAATAAGTCCATGGATAGCTTCACAGGAAGCAATAACTTTGCAATAATAACTCAAAATGGAACATTGCAGCTCATGGACGATGGAGATCCTTCAGCACAGTCACATTTCAGATGCCTTGTGTTCACACTTCCACTTTACATCTGAGGTTCAGAGTGACATTGTTTTCCTGTAGGTTTTTAAGAGCAGGTATTCATCCTCTCTAACTTTAAGCACCTAGCACAGGTGACTGGTCTGGGAAGTTTAAGCAAATCCTTTTGCTTTTCCTTGTCACCAGCTTACTTTCCATCAGAATAACACATGGTTTGGTCTTGATGTGCCAGGCACAGCACCAAAAAAACAACCAGATTCTGTGCTAAAGAGGCACAAACTAATTCATCTGTGAAAGTCCATACTTCAGCATTTTCACCATTCAAACACACAGTACAAACACAGTCCTTCTGATCCTTGTCTGACCGTGCTGTGCGGAATGTAATGTGCAATGACTTGCCACAATAAACACAGATTCTAGTACTCATCTGTTCAGAAGCCTGCCTTAAAAATGACATTATCCCATGACTTCAGTGGAAGTTTTTTTGCAATGTGACAAATTCCCTTTGAATTCTCCTTAAAACTAATCTAAATTGGAAATATTCATTTCTCTTCTTTAATTTAATTTAGTTTTTTTATTTAAAAAAGCTTTTATTGGAACAAGGCCAACAATATGCTTATTGAATTAATGATGTAAGTAATTTCCAAATGGTAAAAGAAGTAAGGAAAAGGTTGTCTGATTCAGTCATACTAAATGCTATTTTCTTATTTTCAATAAACAATATATTTACATAAATAGAAATTATACATCTACACTCATCTGAAACCACCAGAATATCAGTTTTGTTACCAATGTAATTCACATAATTTTCTAGGGAGTAAAAATTGGAAACAGTGTTTGAACCTTGCAGCTTCACAGTATTGCATTATAAATGTGCTTGATTTTGTTGTATTTGGCTGTTAGTAAGCAGACAGAATACAAAAGTATCTGTAATATAAGCAAGAAAATAGCATTATCTAACATGGAAAATCACAAAAATGCAAATTAATAGAACATGCATCTAAAAAGAAGGTTTCTATTCAATAAGAAATAAATCATTACACGTACTTGCAGTGTTTTTTGGTTTGACTGAAAAGTAAAAAGAGGGAAGAAAAATTATCAAAACAGTCAGGTTGAGCATAATATTGTTATGGCAGAGAATGGCTTTATTTGTCCTATATGTTTCCACATATAAAAACATATTTTTACTAATTTTACACTAATTAATAATAAATAATGAATGATAGTAGTAGGAGTGTTCTGATTTACAGACTGTAATTGTTTAGCTAGAGTTAAGAATGACTAATATTAAGGAAAAAATCTAACTCTTCACTTATTTCCTTTCATGAAGAAGCATGGAGCAGACATTTTTTAAACCCATGATGATAGTCCACAGTGAAACTGAACAATGATCCTTCCAATACCAGCATCAATTTTACTCTGTCTTGTACAAGTGAGGCTGTGAGTGAGTATGATATCAGAGACACTGACCACAGATAATGGATAGTGCCAGAGGAAGATCTGAATACAATATGATATAATACCTGCAAAGGATGAAAATTAAAGTATTGCTCATCCTGGGGGGTGAACTCTGTTGTGAAGTCCAAATAAAAGGCAGATCCCCACAAATAATTAGCAAAATGGAGCCATTTAAAGTAAGCATTTTCAGAAAGCAGTTCAAGTTCTTTGCTGGCATATGCCTTTGACATCAGTGGAATTACAGAAGCAGAAATCTGACCTTTGATATATACCTATATCTAAATCTTAAAATGACAACCAGCATTACAAGTATGTACAGTGCTATTTAGTTTGTGGTGAGTCATGTCAGGGCCATTCTATACATCAAAATAGGTCACAGGGCCATGGTCTTGACATTTGTCACATGCAATTGTATTTCATTATTTCTTTAAATAACATTTTCAAAATAAATATGCAAAATAAAAGGCAGGATTGCTTACCTGGTTTTGTAAGGGGAACATCTTTTTCATGTCTGACTGCTTCATGCTCTAGGCAAAAAACAAGAGCATAACAAAATTGCCGTAATGTTTCTAAGTTACATTTTGGACTGGTGGTTTCTGTTTTGTTTTGTTCTGGGGGTTTTTTTGGGGGGTATTTTTTGGGTTTGTTTTTTTTTTTTTTTTGTAAGAAGGATTGCATGCATGCATTTTGGGATTAAACATTTCCTTTCTCTTGTTTCATGCTGTTATTTTGAAAAAGAAACCCACAAATGTATGGTTATTAAAAAATTATCCACTGAGGGATCTGCCACAAAATAGCAAAGTTCATTAGTACTGCACATAGCTTCAAAAATAAAACTACTATTAATGCTACTAAGAGTCATGCATGTGTCTTAAGGAAGAAATAAGTTGGTAGGGCTCTTATAATTTCTTAAATTTTTATCTATTTTCAATTTTTATTATTGGAGAGTGCAGAGTAAACTCAGCAACCATTCACTCATCCTTTGTTCTTGATTCAGATATAATTGAGCTGAATTCCTAAAATCTTGGACACATATACTGTTGCATATGAATAAATTATATTTAGGTTTGCAAAATGCATCTCATCTCCACATGCCTGCTTCCCTAGCGCTCCCCACATCCTTCTACTTCATAATTATTGGTGAAAAAATTATAATATATGTTATGCTGCTGGAAACAGAAAAGTTGAAGAAGCTTTTTTTTTTTTTTTTCAAATAGGTCTAGCAAACAAAAGTCAGAAAAAACCCACCCCACAGACTTTATCGCACAGTAGCAGCTATGCAGTGGAAAGTGGGGCCAAAATACATTTTAGGGCTGTGGAATCAATGGACAGCTGTGCTGGCCTTGTTTCCAGGTGAGGTTTCCCACAGCTCAAGGACTGTGCATGACTTTCCTTTTGAGAAATGAGGACCCCAAAGTATGATGGAAAGTGGAAAGTGCTGAAAATGTGAATGGCATCTGGAAAAAGGACAATATGCCTCAGCCTTTCTGCTACTCAGGTGTATAATTGAGCTACTAGTAACTGTGATTTCATGTGGGGAGACAAGTTGAGAAATGCTGAGATGAAGACATCATATGGAATTTCAAATGGGAAACATTTTAATGAAGCATGAATAAAAAATTGGTTCAATGAAGAGTAATTAATTTCCCATATCTGGACTGTTTGTGATCATTAAATTATTTGGGGAATTAATTAACAGTTAAAATTATTATTATTGTAGTTTAATTTGCATTTGGAAGGTGTGAAAGATATAGAAAATCAACAAGTAGGTGTGAGGTAAGTTAGGGTATAGACCTTTCCTTGAGTTCTTTTTGACTGAGAAGAATTCAGGATGCAGTTATATTAAATTATTATTATTTTTTTTTTAACTTAGAAGAAGTCTTTATTCAACCCAGATAATTTTTAATAGTGATTTTTAAAAGATTTGTAACTCCTATAAGAATATTTTTTGTTGTGACTTTTGATATGGGAAGTGTAGAATGAATTCAGTCCTGCACTGAAGCAATTGGTTATGCCAAATAGCAATGACAAGACAGTATGAATGAAAGGAATGGAAGACATAAAGAAGACTATAGAAGACTACAAATTTAAGCAAAACTAGAAATTGCCTAGGGCAAGTTTCTTTATGTAAAAGTAAGAAAAAAACACATATACAACAATTTTACAGGAGTTTTTCTGATTAAGGTAAGAATCACATACTTGCTGTCTTTGCCTGGGCTACAAAAGACAAAAGAAGTTAAATTGTAATAGTTAGATACAGAAAATATACTCCTTTTTTCCCTTTTCTTTTTAGCATTGATGCATTTTATTGGAGTCAGTTCTCACTTGTTCTTAGCTTCCTCTACTTGTACAAGCATGCATAGCATTCAAATCCCTAAAGTTTAGACAGCTTTATGATGACTGCCAGTGATGATGAGGGTGCTCTGATTCCTTGACTGACTCTTCACAGCTTCTAGAACACTTATTAGTACTTGGTTTTTGATTTTTTTTGTTTTTTTCCTTTCAACATCACATTAAAAAACTATCACAGATAAGACCCAAAGATTTAGAGTTTAGTCCCAAAAAAATTTTCTACATAAAACTGATCCAAAGTGCTAATCCACCTGATAAGTTATCCTCATATTTAGGATCTTTTCACTAGCCCACCTCTGGCTAATGGGAGGCTGGAACAAGCAGCTAAAGAGCTGAAAGGCCTTGACCTCCCTTCATCATTGGAAAGACAATCCTTTCAAGACAATAGAACAGAAGCTGCAATTGCCACTCCACCAGTTTTGCTTTATCAGTTACATATTTCAAAATACTATAAAAAATATTGCAATGCAAATATACTACACTAGATGAAGTCCTGAATAGTGTTTAATATCCCACATGCCCCTCCATAAATCAGGAGAGAATCACTTATTCTTACCTGACTTCTCAGTGGGAGTTGCCTTTTGTTGTTTCATTTTCTCCTCTGTATTGTGAAAGCAGCATTAAAATCACAATGTGTTAGCATATAATGGGAAAAACATTTCTATAGGTGATATTATGCATATGGTTCACAATGACAAAATAAGTGCATGTCTTCAGCATCACTATCCCATTACAGCACTGTAAAACAGCATGCAGGCATTATGAGTCCTGACTGCATGGTGAGATCATACTCATGGAAGAAGTAAATTACTGGGCCTAATGTCTCAGCTGGTGGAAAACAGCCACATATCCTTCAGCATCTTTCAGGCAGGCACTCAGGAGGAAACCACCCTATTCCTGCATCCATCACACCTTTGCCATGTTCATCAGTGTCTAAGTCCAACAGTTTGGCATCAAATAACACTAAAAACTGTTTAGATACTGCCTAACCACAAACATGGGTAGAGGCATCCATACACTCTGAAGATGAAGAAGATATGGAGACACCCAAACATGTGTTAGATCACAGAGGGACACAGGAGAGTCTGAATGCCAGTCCATACCACCTGCTACTGGACAAGCCTACCTAGACCTATCTGGACATGTCACAAGACCTTGGAGCAGCCTTCAACTTCTCTGATCTCATGGACAAAGCTGCCCAAGCCACATGCTCTTGAGCTGCCTGTGGATTGGCTAAGCACAATTCTCAGAAAATGTGGATTAATGTCAACATCAGCCACCAGAGCTGAACTTCCTCTTCTCCAAGTAAATAGGTGGGACTGCACTTTCTAACAAAGTAGGCTTGCTTTACCTTCCCAATGTCCCAGTCAGATGGAAATTGGGATGTTTATGTTCAGATTTCACAGAATGACTACATTGGAAGGGACCTTAAAGACCATCTAGTTCAACCCATGCCCTAACAACTCAACTAAACTAGGGCACTCAGTGCCCTATCCAGTCTTTTTTTAAAACAAATTTCTACTCAGCCCAGTTTGGTTAATTTTAAATTCACTCTACATCATCCTTTTATAGCTCTACTCCCTTTTATGTCATTTTCCATAATCGAATTCAAGCCCCTCTCCTAACCTCTACCTTTCAATAATCACATAGGTTGCTAAGCTCTCCTTAAATATGCTTAAGGCACATTCAGACTGTGTTTGCCATTCCTCTGGCTGAAATCAGTTTGCAGCCACCTGCCTCTGGCCCCTTCTTTCCACTGTGGAAGGCATCAGATTGAAGATTGCAATGACTGGGTGGAGATCAGGTTGGGCAGATATCTCTTGTTCCCCTTCTCTTGCTTGTTTGGTTTGTTTCTGGAAGAAAATCATTACACCCTGATGCATTCCCTGACAGAATGGCTGCTTGGCTTTTTCCCTGAATTTCTAGCCACTGGTTGTAGCCAGAGGGGAAACTGAAGGAGTAGAATACCCAGATTTAAGAGGAACAGTCTCTATAAGGGAATACACTTCAAGGCATCAGGAAGCTTCATAAAATTGTTCTGCTTAACACATTCAATATGAATAAAAGCAGAGAAAAACATATGATAATGATAATACGTATTTTGCCAAGAACAGAAGTAATATTTCTAATTTTTCATGTATTTTTTTGTTTTCCATATCATGAGGAGTCTTGCAAATAAAAAAATAAACCATTTTGAAGACTTCATACAGCTACAAAGAGTAAAAAACAAATTTTATGAATATTTAAAAGAAAATCCTGATCTTAAGTAAGCCCAAAGTTTAAAGTTCTGAAATCTTTCATTGAAGAGAATTTATTTGCTCTGCAGGGCTCCAGTTATGCAGCACTACAAGCATTAATATTAATTTTTTTTTCCCTGATGTACCTAATTTAAATGGAAAAAGTAAGGCTGTAAACATTTCTCTGTGTATTGCAGGCAGTTTCAGCAGAATTACATCAGGAATGAATTCCCTTGCTTTACTTGCTTTCAGTGACACACAGAAAATTCTCTTTAATTTAAGCTTTTCCCTACGGGATCAATATATTTTCTGAAGTTCCATAGTATTTCAGTCATGTGATACTTCTGAGTCTGATGACAGGAAGCACAGGAAAAATGGCTTGAAGCTGCACTGGATCAAGGTGAAAAGGAGGCCACTGTTTTGTACAGAAAGAAGCTTTTATAATTCAAGCTGCTAACTCAAGAGCACTCATTGGCACACAGCAGGCAGAAGCACTATTACCACCAGTGCCTGCAGATTAATACTGCTAGTCATCAAGTGAAACTCAAAACAGCCTCTGTTCTCCAATGCAACCATTAATCACCTGAGAATTGAGATTTTATGCTAAAGGAAATTTAGTAAGCGTTTTCCTATTTTTTTCCCCTTCAAGCACTTATATTCCAAGGGCTTGTGGTCTGGAATGTACTGTATTATGCTTAAGTAAAATCCTTATCAGTCCAATATACTGATTTGGGACACAGTGCTCTGATGTTTGAGAATGCCTTAGCAAGGAAATTTATTTTCCTGCTGCTATGTGGATGAGATTTGGCTGACTGTGCAGGGCTGGTGTGATTTAGCAGGAAAGGTGAGTGGTCATATCACCCATCCAGGCAGCCCAATTTCTGCCCACCACTGTGGCCACCAAGCTCAGCTTCCTTCCTTTCTGCCTTGGCTGAACCCATCTAATGCCTGAAGCATTCTGCTCACTGTTAGTACACAAAAAGTGATCACTGAGTTAATAAAAAACTTGGCCTATGTGTCTTAGAAAGAAGAAGAGAGAAATATTTTTTTCCCTATTGACTCCAAACCAATATATCTTCACTAAATCAGATCATCAAGGCTTTCAGGAAACCTCAAAATGAAAATGCATGCAAATACTTAACTTACAAGGTAGAATATTGTAGATTATAGAAATGAATGAGAAAAATACTGAATACATAGGAGAAATTGATTTCTTAACAAAATAGGGAAAAAAGTAAGTAAATAAAGCCTGCTTGCTTACCATTGAACACACAAGGCTTAAATGGTTTATTTAATCACTTATTCATAAGCACTTCATTTTGATGTGAAGTTCAAGCAGCAGCACTGCCAGCAAAGGTCAATGGAATGTGGATACTTTCTTCCTAAGAGGATACTGCCTCTTGAGAGGGGACTGGAAAACCACTCAGGAGTGATGCAAGCTGAGCATAAATAGCTGAGTTCTCTGTGAGGTTACCCTCTTAGTCCCACAGCTGTGGATCCTTGAGTTCCTTCCTCCTCAAAAAACATGATTAGGCCAGATCCCTGGTTTGAAAGGGGGGCCCAATGTCCTGTTCACTGCAGCCAGTTATTATTTACAGTTTACTCAAGTGCACAATCAGTCCAGGAATAGTATTGCTATTCTTAGTTCAGCTCCTGCAGCTTTTGAGTTTCAGGAACTGGAGGCTGACTCTACTGCCGAGTGTGCACTCCATGAGATTGTAGCTGCTCCTTTTTTGGGGACCACACTCACTGAAAAGGTTGAGAAGGGTTAATTCCCAGCACACCTATTTGATGTAGTGCAGGACATTAAAGCACTCCTTCCTCAGACACTGGAAAATGGGTTTTGTTAATGTTTTTTTACTACACTGGTGAGAAAAGTCACAAGAACAGTCAAAAACTATGACAACTGAATCCTTTTACTTAAATTTCACTCTCATTTTTGTTCCTCTCCAAGACACTGAAAACAACTAATGGCACAAAACAAAACACCTGTGCCTATCTCAAAGAAGTCTCCAAGATTTGCAGACCACACATATCCTTATTGAGTGGAGCTGGTGTAAGTGGAGGTTACTTTGCCAAACCTACCTGGCTTAGTCTGAGACACAGCTTTTTCACGTTTAACACGTTCATGCTCTGAAAATGAGAACCCCTATATTAGAAGGCTTTTTAAATTTTGGAAGATTTAAGAAAATAAAAGATTCTTATTATATTTTTAAAAGATGACTTTGCATTACATATTCCCTCTAGATCAGAGAAGAATTTCTCAATTTCTCTATATTTTTCAATAAATTATGTTTAACTATTTTTTCCTATAAAATTAAAATAATGAAAAGTCTTTTTAAACTTTTAAATGTGGCTCAATTATTTTCTCTGTATTTTTAGAAATATCATAGAATTTCTAAAATTGTTAATTGTTTCTAATATTAATTGTGATTGTTATCACTGATCTGTACAGAAAATTTTGTGCTATTTAAAAGCAGCCTGCTATTCAAACTCCAACATTGTGAGGCAAAAAATAACTCAGGGGAATTTTAGATATATATTTAATTTGGATTTGTAGCTCTGTCTAATCTAAGCTTAGTCTAAGCTGTGCAGCAGGTCAGCATTGCAGCATACCAAGAAATAAATCTCTAAAACTCGAACCAGAGGACTGGCCAAAGAAGTGCACAGACTCTCTCCTCTCTGTGGCCCCCTCAATTGTTTCCCAGTTCAAAGCTGCCATGGAGACAAAAGACATAGGTGGGTCTCAGCTGAACTGGCAAATGGTCTCCATGTAAATTGGAACCTGTGAAACACACTGGTCCTGCATTACAGAGTCATTGAAAAACAGTTGCATAAGTCAAAATGTTGTGTGAGTTTGTGTTGATGAATTCCACTTTAAGCCGCTAAAGCTTTGTAAAAATAAGAAAATACCTTCCTTCTGAAAGTCAAAATAACAATATTCTATATTGCCTTGGTACTTACTGTGTTCATGAGGGTTTTCTGAGGTAGCTAGAAGCAAACAAAAAAAAGTCATATTTCAATATTTTTGTAGCTGTGATTCAGAATTTAGTTCATTCCTTAATGACATTTTGGACACATAAAATTCCAGTGAAATCTGTGCTGTAGTGTGCAACAGTTACATTTTCTTACTTACACTGTCCACCCCAGATGCATAAATGGAACATTTAGCTGAGGAACACAGGCAACCCTGAATTTCTCATTTAGCCAAAATTTTGGTACAAACACCCTTGGAACGTTCTGCAGCTCTTTTGAGAGCTGAGTCACCCTCACTAAATGCTGACTATAGGAACCTATGGAAACTGCCTGGCTAAGTAAGGTGCTTACCTTACTTAGTGCCCACTAAGAGACAGGGAAAATTCACACCATAAGGTCTCTACTACATAAAACCAGAAAATTAATTTTAGCTTGAGTGAGGAAACAACACATAGGGCAATCTGAAGATGAGAGTCCCTGATAGTTACACCTGCTCTAGGAGGCCAGTGAATTTCAGATGGATTCAGTGATACTCCAAGAAGCAGAAAGACATTTGAAAATGTTCATTAACTTCAGTAGGCCACTTCTAAACAAAAGGATTTCAGCGCTGCAACTTCTAATCTTTGTGCCATTTCATTTTCTGCATTTTTCCAGGAAAAAAAAAAATCCCAGATGAGATAAAACTGAAAACCTAGTGAATACTTTCCATGGATGTTAAGACACCATTCCTGAGGCAAAGAGAGCTTGGCAGCTGTAGCCAATATCATTATTGGTTCTACAGAAGGAAGCAAAATGTCAAGACCTAGCCCTCCAGCTGGATTTTTCTTCTTGACTTTTGCTATGCAGCTGTTGTTTTCAAGAGAAAAAAGTCTCTACCACCTGCATGTCTTCTGTGCTGTAAGAGAGTAATCCCACAGAGAGATGTGGCAGGGCAGGGGATGAGCTGCCTTTGCAGCCCCAGCAGCACAAGCAATAAAACTGCTGCGGTGAGTTCCCAGGCTGTGACTCACTGAGCTCCTGAGCTCCCCAGCTCCCACTTGGCACAAAAACTCCTGTGCATGTGGGTTTCTGTTTCACTTGTTTTCCTTGCAGTATAAAATCCACTTCCATTTAGTATCCAGTCTCTAATCCAAGCTGTTGCTGTGCATTTAAGGAGGCAGCAACTGGATATGGTATGCAGAACAAAGTAAAAAAAACAAAACAAAACAACAAAACAGAAAAACCAGAACATTTTTGTGGGCAATAAAGAGTAAAGGTACAAAGTAAGTGTATATGCTTGCTCTAAACTGAGGAATTAGAAATAAGAAATCAAAGGAAGAAAGTGCCCTATGACAAAATCACATTTGTTATTTTTATGTGTGTAAGTAAAGCTTTTTGTAAATTTAGGCTCATTAAATGCCCCAAAATCAACAAAAAAGTAGTTCCCTAACCACTATAAACTGAAGCAAATTCTGTTGCAACTGAGTTTCCATGAAATATGTCAGAAATTTATAGAGGAAATAAATATGTCATTGTGTCAAAATACATAGTGATATATGCTCAGGTAATATGAATTTCAATTGACATAAAGGAATTTCAAAACAAAGATTAAAATCAAATCTGAACATTACACCAGGACGTAGTATAATGACTTACATAACTAATACAGGATATTGTGTCATGTAACTCTTTCAGTAATCACCCAAAATAATCAGAGCTAGCTACATATGAACAGTGTTAATTTAAAGACTCTCTACTGACACTGTTTAACACATCTTACAAGCAAGCTTTTGTAATAACAGCCTTATCTAAAAATCAAAACAAAACCATTACTTCTTAATTTTCCAGTGAAGCCAGTACAGTAATTTCCCTTTTCATGCTGGTAAATATCAGTCACAGAGAATGTTTAAAGCAACAGGAACTCAGCTAAAGTCTGATCCCTGAAATTTGTGAAAGTATCTCTGTTGTCCTTTTCCATCTTTTCTGTGGAGGCATTAATTAGACAAAGTTATATAATGTCAGCATCCAGACAGATTGAACACTGAGATTACTGCTATCTGTGCTTTGCCTAAAAGGCCAACTTTCTTGTTTCTGGCATAACACTTACAGATATTTTGATGAAATAATGAAGATATTCTAAAGTTAAAAGTCTCTAGAGTGCTGGCTATTCTTAAACATATCTATATTTTTTCTATTAAAAAAGCCAAAACAAAACTCCAAGGTGAAATTCTGCAATGATATTTAGTAAAAATAAACCTTTATGTTTTGCAAACTGTGATTTCAGTCCATTCAATATTAATGTATCCTTCTTGTGTGTCATTATCACATGAAAAAATGCAACTCAAATGACTTACAGACTAAGCAGAAAATTAAAAAATGAAATCCCAAGACCATTAGATTCATTTTTACAATATCACAATTATCCATGACATGAGTACCTTGATATTTATTCTATTTAGTGAAAACAGCAAGATCATAGTCCAGGTCAGACTTTCCTAAATATTTAATGATATATGCCATTTAGCCTAAAGGTTGAGAAATTAAAGGCTGTGTTTTGCAGCTCTGGCAATCTCACATAGTTCATGCTGTATCTTGCACTGACAGTACAAACAAGCATTTTATGTTTTGGCCAATGATGGTGAGAGGGTGTTGGGGTAAATCAACTCTTGGTCCCATTTCAAGAAGTTCTGATGTCATTAGCTAACAGGACTACCTACTGGGTAAAAAAGTATTTATTGTTCAGTGTTTATTTTCTAACCTAATGTTAGAAAATTCAGTCCTAAGTAAGTATTTTATCTTCATGGTTTAACACTTAAACTACTAGAGAAGAAACAAGGCCTGATTTGAATTGAATATAGCTAGATTTTTGATGAAGTATTTGAAGCTATATAAGAACTGGACCAATGAAATGATCTGGTTCTACTCTCAGCAAAAATTTGAAATGTCTTTTCTGCCATTCTAAATTAAACTTGGAAAACAGGCTTCATAGATATCTTGCTAGTTTTCACTTTTTTCTTTTTTTTTTATTTGTCTACTATTCTGCAGGCTGCAAGGGTATTAATTATATATGGCATATTTTTGCAAATTAGATTCTGATATGGGTTCAGAAATTAAATCATACATTTTATTGAACCATAAATTGGTAAGGCTAAAAGCAGAATGTGCTTTTTGATTATAACATGTCTATTTTCCATCTGGGTAACAGTTATTTGCTATTCAGACAGCAAATACATTTGTGAGTGTGTACATTCTGTAAGAAAAGAAAATGTTGTGCAGGAAATAAAAGCAATGCATTCTGTTTTAGTTAAGAAAAACAGAATAATAACACATGTTGTAGCTGGGAAAAATTATTTCAAATTAGATAGTTACAGGTGTATTATAAATAAGAAATCTACTTTCCATTAGCCATAGTAAGAGCCTGGTTTATTTCCCATTAAACAGAGCACAAACATTCTTTATCGTGTTTTGGAAATTGCATGAAAACAAAACACACACATAATGTTAATCTGTAACAACACTGAAGGCTGAGAGAGATCAAGATCAACAGGAATCTTCTAATGGAATTATCAAAATTTGAAATGTATGCATTCCAGTTTATGCATCATGACAAAGGTACAATTTGATTTCCCTATATAATATGAGTTCCATCTCCCTGAACTACAGACAAACTATTTGTCCTTTAGAAAAATTAGTGGACATTACTCCTCCCAAATTTAAGTTTCAAGAATTTAAGAGATCGCATAATTTGCATAATTAAAAAAAAAACCAAAACAGTTTTTGTTCTAGTTAGGTCAAGGTTTTTCAAACTTTAGAGCAACTGTATTATAAATTCAAACATAATAAAATATATTCCTTATATGTCTCAGATAGTAAATTCAGAAAAAAGGGGATTATGAGGATTTACCACTCTGTCAAGGGTCAGTTCCCTTACATTTGTGAAGTTACTGTCTTTACTCTTCGTCATTCAAAGGAGAATTCAAATGTACTCATATGTTTTTTAGATTGGCAGACCTGATCTTTCATATCTGCCTGTGTCTTACTGAAGTTCTTCTGGCTAGATGAGCAGCTGGCAGACTGTGTTGCAAAGCCAGTCTACTGAGCATATGTCTAAAAAATTGACTCAAAAACCAGATTAGCTGCAGCAGGATTCCTAAAAAGAGAATGGCTTGTGCTCATCCTGACCTCAGCTCTACATTAAAAAATTACCTTGACAGTGTATGACCAAGAGTTATCCCGTGGCTGAGGCAAAGTAAAGGAAGCAAGAAGTGTGTGGCGGTGGCATAATTGGGGAAGTTGGTATACAATTAAAATACAGTGCACTCACAGCATCTCTTAACTCCTTACAACATCAGTTTTAAATTTCTGGCTTGTTTTAGACCTAGTATTTTCCAGGATATTTGTCCAGGTTTCTAAACCTTAAGGAAGTATTACACCATATTAACATGGTAAGTATGAAATTAAGAATACTTAGAAATATTAAGAAAACTAAGAATAAGGGATTAAGGTTGTCTGGAATATTTGTAGGAAGACAGACAGCTTGATCTTCTTACTCCTACTCTTGGTCTAGGAATGCTCCTCTGAGTCTGTGCATCTCCACAGACTTTCTTGGATCTATCAGCAGCGGCTAAAGGATGATAATAGGATAAATGGTTAAGGCAAACCCTCCTAAAATGCCATGGTTTTCCATTGTCATTAATAATTAACCACTGATATTAGAGCCTGTAGGGTATTCACTTGCAACAGACTGGTTTTCCTATTGCCACTTTCCACCAAAAAAAGCTGTCAGGCACAGTCCTTTCTGCCTTATTTTTATTACCAGAGCAGCCTGGTCCAAGATATCTGTCTGCTTTCCTAGAGTAGTTGTGTTTGTGCCCTTGCTGTTTGGTTTGTTTTATACCTCGGGGCTGCTATTGAAAAATGAGCTGACTCTTGGTTTTGGAGGATTTTGTTGATGTTGTCTAGAACAACTTATTTTAACTGTCAGTTCAGGAGTACTTTATATATCAGAGAAAACCAAAAAGTAATAGAAAGAGAGGAGGGAAGGGAGAAACTTTATAATGGTGTAAATATAATAGAAGTAGCAAAGAAGTACAGACATTTCCAATATTTTAAAATTACTTTTAATAAGAGGAATTGCTTCAACTTCAATCTGAGATGCATGCCTTTAGGAATCATCAGTAATGATCCCAATTTTTCTCTGTTTCCCAGTTTGTCACTTAAGCTCTGGGAAATTTAAGTTGTTGAAACAGCAATCTTGCATGAGGCACTAAAAACTAATATCTTTAAAGTACTATGAGTCCTAAAATCCCAGGAGAACAAATCTTCCATCGACAGAGTTGGAAAGAATAAAATTTCAGTCAAATGTAGATGAGGTACATCTGCTGCATTAATGCATTTCATCTTTAGGCACGTGTAGTGAAAGACCTGAAGAGCTTCCTCTCAAAATCATCCTCAGCTTCTGACGTTTTCATGTGCTGTTCCCTGAAATTGTGGGATGGGAACATACAGATGAGGGAGAGTATGCTAACAAGCTTTCACTTTTAGAAATATCAGCTTTACATTTACATATAGCTAAGGCAAAACACAGTGGAGCTTGGGCTGTCTTTATTGCAACATAAATTATTGACTCACAAAGAGCAATTGAGTGAAATCAGGCAGACTGAAGTTTATAGGATGTTAGAATGATTTTTCAGAATATAGATATTAGTTTATGCAAAAAATGTTCACCACTATATAAAAAATAGGAGCCAAAAGAAGCACCTCTTGCTGATGTTAATATTTGTTATAATTGAATCTTCAGTCATAATGCCTGTTATTGGTGAGAGCTGGCAAACTAACCCCCTGGGTCCAGATTCCATGCAAATACTTTGAAAAGGAACTTCTTAGTTGAGGTCCTTCTTATCTATGACTAGATTTGTAAAAGTAGAATAATACTGGCTGAAAATATATTTACATATGTTATTAAATAAATGTGAAATAATAAATCAGAAAAGAATAAGATGACTATGAAAATCTAGGGAAGAAGAATTTTGGAGGAGATATTAGCTGATTTAAGGGGTGGAGAACAATAAAAATTAATTGGCTTTTGAAAGAATGGACTTTTCACAGCGTGCTACTCATTAACATGTTGATTAAAGCAAAGGGCTAATGACTAACTTCTAGAGACATAACAGTACTGAACCATCTTTGTTCCTCATGAAATGCTGCTGATCACTGCTTTTACTTTAATTGCAACTTTGTAAAAGCACATTTCTGCAAATGATGTCTGCATAGATAAGGAAAAGAAAGGTAGATTGACACTAGAAGAACTATTCATTCTGGAATTGCATAGAATAGAACTGAATAGAACACCTCTGAGCATTCATTTGCACACATCTTTGTGCAGCACAATAAAGTAATAGTTTATCCCATGGGGAAATTTTCAGCCAATTAAACATGTGTTATGTGGATATGCAGGTGTTCAAGTACATTATGCTGATTGACAGGTGTGAGTGTTTCTGACATGATGCCAATATATATGTGTTACACCTAACTTACACTAACAACACAGGCCACCAATTACACAGAGCACTCTTTATTCAGAAATCACAGCTGTTTCATAATCATTAAAACAGTAGTTTGACTGACTCCAGTTTTTGGTAGCAGGGCCTGAATAAATTACTGTTGTACTGTAACGCAAATAAGAACGATTAACACAAGTTGTAATCATAACTGCAATTAAAATGCTATGCCAGATCTATCTATATGAATAATTTTGCAGGTTTGTTGTAATATAAGACTTAAAATAGTGTTATCTCAATTTCACCTTGAATAGATTACAAAATTGTAACCAATGCCAAGGTTTTGGTTAAATCCTAAGAATAAAAGTGTCAGCATTTGTTGAAAAATCATAGATGCAAGGTATCATCATTAGTTCTATGTACTTTAACTATGAGTACATCAAGGTGTTAGGTAGATAAACATGGAGATTTCACCTTACTGGTAGAATGTCTACATTAAATATTTGCATTAGATCCTCCATCCAAGTACAGTGAGTGTGGATATTCAATCAGTTCTAAGGACCTACAAATGACTTACTCCTTCTCACTTCTCTTTCAATGTCAGATTCTTAAAAGAGAGGGAAAGTTGTTCATTAGCAGCAAGCAATCCCAATATTCATTGACCTTTGTTTTCTGTTCCTGTTACTAAACCTAAACTATGCCCCCTGTTATAATTGAGAAAAAAAAGTATTTCCAGAGTAATTGCACTCTGACATGAATACAAGACAGATGAAACACTGTGCAGATCTATCCATCAGCACTAAACTGAGCTTAGGGTGAACACTTTCTTTGTAGGTGCCTAACTTTAGACTTCTAAATTTGCGTGAGGAAAAGTTTCTTAATGTTTACATTAATCTGAGTATCTAAGAAAAATTCTTAAAATTTATGAATTCAGTGAAAAGTCATGGGCTTGAGATATTCATTCCTCTACCTACTGATATTGAATGGGTCATGTCTTATCCCACTGAAATACCTGCAATGTGGAAAGGGCACTAAACAGGGGTTGTACAGATCATTAAGTGTCACATAAACCTATAAAATGGATGTAAATTATTTATACCCTCAGGATAGTTCAAGTGGTCACACAAATTTCAGTCAACTGATGTAGCCTTTTCAGATATTTTTCTTTATTTAATATAAATTAACTGTTCATCAATATTCCTTGAAAATGCTGGGGATTTGTTATTTTAGCATGGGAAATCAAAGCTCACCAGTGCATGGGTAACCATCTATTAAATTGAAGACATCTTTAGTCAGGAGTGGATTTACATTGAAAAACATCTTATTGGTAATTCAAGATTCCTGTAAAGTGCTCTTCAGTAAAAACACTTTATTTAATTCTTAATCCAATACAGCATGACAATATTAACTACAGTTTGGAAGATCCTTTGGGCTCCATCTTGTGGCTATTTCAGTGATTTTACCTTGGAGAGAGCTGTCTGCCTTCAGCTGGTCAAAATATCACTTCTAGTTCAGCAGCATACTAGCATATGGCTATATTTACTGTTTTCTTGTATATAATAGAGGTATTTTGACTCTATATTAAAAAAATGGTTTTAAAAGTGCTTGTAATGATTTGAGTTTTTTTAATCCCTTTGTTTAGGACTAAAAGTTCTATTAAGAGGCTATGTACTACAATTTGCAGTTATAGAATTAGATAATCTACTTTCTTATCCTTTGATGCTTGTAAGAAAATGGCATAATGGAGCTGTGGTTCATCTTGAACCAGTGGCATCTGCAGTTAAGCAGAAATCCCATGCTACCATTTTCTTTATGAATAAGATGGCTGACTTCTAATTTTTCTGGTCAATTACAAAACTAAACAGTTCTGAAAGTTCCCCCTCCTCCATTTTTTTGTCTGTTTTTCTTTTTCTTTCTCTTTTTTTTTTTTTTTTTTTTCTTTTCTTTTCAGTTTGGAAACCATCTTGATTATTATATGTATTGAAAAGGGATGTTTCTGTGCCGTGGGCAGTTTATTCCACACTCTGTATGCAGAACAGCAGTTTCCAAGCCATACAATACCATTACAAGGAGTACTAGAGGAATTAATCTTTACTAAATTGACAAAAAATATGTAGTTTGGAGCTTGAATATACGTGTCTTGCCCACTTTTTCCTTTTGTTTGATTTTAACTGCACTCAGAATATATACATTTTTTTCATCATTATGCATTTATTGAGAAAAAGTCTAAATGTGATTCTACTTGTTCTCCTGTCAATCTATTTTGATGAAACTTGTCACATGCATGTGATTTTCATTTTGCTTTCTAAAAACTAGTAAATGAATTTAAGAGCAAGGTGTCAGAGTGCTAATGCATGCTGAGTCAGAATGGGAGTATTGCTATTGACAAGCAACCAGCACCTGCATCTCACTGACTTACAAATCCCCAGAATATCTGTCTGTAGGCTGTCTACAGAGCAGATGAGAGTCACAGAGGTCTTGGATTAGATGTGTTCTCGGAAACAAGGCAGAGTTTGCTCTCTGTCTCTTTGTCATTAGCTCCAAGGAGCCTGGAGAAACCAACTCTGGCAGCTCAGGTTCCTGAATCACTTTCAACAAGGAGAGTGTTCTTACACATACTTGTGAGAAGGAGCAACCACAGGGCTCATGACATGGCTGAATCCTGTTTGGTCCACTAGAAACACAGATGTAAAGAATCTTTACAAAACAAGATTTCCTGACACTGACTGGAGAGAGAACTCAGCTTACTTGCTTTAGATCTCCAACTCAATCCATGTCCTCTATAGTCAGAAATAAACAGGGCATGTGAGATATCAACTGAAATAAGAAATTCCACTTTATGCAGAACTAGGAAAATGGGAAGTTTTCTTTGATGCTAAAATATTTCAGCATGTTGCATGTCTGCTTACTGTTTTCTGGACATGTCCTGGAAATTATGGGATTTATATCACTTCACCAACACCTGGGTCTATTTTGATTCATTTGATTCCTTGCTCACAGTGCTCTGAATTATTAGCTAGAGTTAAAAATTTTTGTGTATTGGAAGCCAGATTTGCTATTGGGAAATTTAAGAAGTGCCTTTCTCATGAAATGTTTGCTGCCTCTTGCTCTTTTGAAATTGACATTTACACATTTCTGTGACAGCTTCTCTATCCCACACATGTTGAAAGAAGGCATAACATGATGCTGGAAGGTAAAGCTGACCATTTTCTGGGACTTTGGTCACAAATTCCTGGAGACCTAACCTTTTAAAGAGAAATAGTGAATGCCTAAATTTCATGCATTAATTGTGCCTCAAGGTTCCTTTTATTATCATCCATATTTGGAGAAATCAGCACAATATGTAATTTTCTCCATCTCAGTTTTGTTCTTTTCTGTCTCTTGCCAGCTCCTTCAAATCTGATTTATGCCATGCACAGAATGTACCATCGACTGAACACGTCATTCCATCTTCTCTTTTATGATGGCTTGTCACTCTGTACGGCTCATTATTCTTGTTTCTCTAGATGAGGGATGTGTATTTGAATAAGACAAAATAATTGGAGAAAGCTTCATGTAGAGTACAGTGTCTGTGTGCTGCATGACTCACATGAGAAGTGGTAAAGTGCTGTTTGAACTGTGTATGCTACTACCACAATATATTTTGGATAATGAGCCAGTCAATTTAGAGCACTGCCTGGCTACTTCTATTATTTTTGCAGCTGTGCAAAAATACTGTATCCTTAAGCAAAACCAGTGAACATTACCCTTTTTTATTGCCATTCAGAGGAATGCACATGCACTCTAGAGCAATTTCGTGTGACAACAGAATAAGCAGAAATAAATAAAACCTTATCATAGGAGTTAGATAGTAACATGCAATATTTTCCATGTGGGGCCTGCAGAGAGGGGGAAGCTAGATGACAAAGCATGATAACTAAAGCATAGCATGTTCATTTGTTGGAAGAGGCCTTATTACTTCTCTCCAATTTTTCAGATTAGTGCATATCTACTAAAGGCAGGAACATCACTGAACCAGTTTTCCTTAGTCACTGGAAGATTCAATTTTTCTGGCTTTTTTTTTCCCCCTCTAGAATCACTACCTTCCTCGCTGACAATGTTGGTTATGATCTCAGAAAACCAGGGGAGGTTTAATCCAAAAAGTAAATAAAGGGGTAATATCATAAGAATGACTAAAGATGAATTTCAGTTCATACTTCCATGTTTCTGTGAAATAGGTTGGTGGCAACCAGCAGGGTGAGATACAGCCTGAGCCAGGTGCTTGAAGGTAGCCTACATGTACTTGCTGCAAAATCCTTTCAACTAAGAAATCAAAGAAAACTTTTTAAGCAGAGGAAATATAGAAAAGAAAATGCAATGAAAAAAAAAAATCTATCTAACTTCAAAGAATTTTCATGAAAAATGCATTTTTCAATCAGTTTTGTTGGGGAAGATTATGGTTGAGGGAGAAGAAAATCCTAACTGGTGAAAAATGAGCACCAGGTATTTAAAACAAATACCCTTGGTGTACTTCTGTAAATGAATGGGCCCATAATTTGTGAGAAGGTTGAGAGAAGTAGCACCTTTAACAATTACCTCATTCTTTTCTTTCCATTAAGAATGTAGCAGTTCATGTTTTTGAACACAGCAGACATTTTGATATCTGAAAAACATTGGCTGTAAGTGTAGCTGCCAGTTTTCTGATTCTCCCTGCTTTATGTGCTACCTTTCACGCCTCAGTTGTTGCAAATTAATTTTTGGACGAAATATCCTGCTTGATACCTATTAGGCATGGTTGTTTTTGATAACTGAAATGAATTTTATTGTTCTGTTAAAGACATGAAAGGAAATTTTGGCTTCAGTGGAGTGAGTGGGAATTTTGCCACTAACATCAACACAGCCAAGATTTCTCTCATGATCTGATAAAACAGTTGAGACTGTAATTTTTTCTTTTCCAGTTCAGTTAACAGCTCTGTACAGGGATAACAGAAAAAAATAATAAATTAGTAGGATTGAAAATGTATTCATGTATAGAGAGCAAAGGCTGGCTCCATTGTTCAATTATGTGAATCACAGAATTTCCAAATGACAGAAGACATACCCTAGGCCCCCTCCCCCCCAAAATCTCCCATCAATGATAGAGGGTTTTTTTCTCATTGAATAAAATAAGAATCTCAAATAATCCTAAGAAATATATGGATATGTTCTCAAAATGTTCCCATTGCTCTGTTTAGTGAGAAAGATAAGATTTATAAACTTTTTATAAAATAAAGTTGAATAGGTTAAAAAAATACCATCTCAGTGCGGATTTTTTTTTTTTTTTTAAATAAAATCAGAAAATTGGGGAAAAATTTTAACTCAGCAAATCTTATTCCAAAAGACAATACTACAAATAGATATTTGGGGTCTGATAAATATATTATATTTATCTCTAAATAAAAGGAATATTTTAGGTTGTGATTTAGGGCAAGTTTTTCTACTAATCTGTTAAAATATCAGAGAATGAGTTCAGCAAAGGTTATGTGCAAGCTCCATATATATCTGAAAAGAGGAAATTAAACGTGCCTAGAAAAGCAGCTTCTGCAAAGAGCAAGCACACAGGTCAGCATGCATGGTGCACTGCAAGTTTTGTTCTCTTTGGCAAATCCTAACGTGGTAACAAAGGCCTTTCATTTTCCTCCCAGCCAGAATGATGAAGTGTCTGATACTGGTCTGTACTGGCCTGTTCTAAAAAGGAGCTACCAATAGTGGAAATGACAACAGTGTTATCACAGTAGGAGCAGATAAAGTTGCCTGATGGTAGCACACGAGGTGCTGTGTGTCATCACAATGCTGTATATCATCCCAGCTGTATCACTGAATGAAAGAAACATTTCTCACAGCAGTCACAGCCTCAAAGATGTTTCAGTCAAGGGAAAAGATTTATTTACCTTTCTTCTCCCCCTCCTTTTTCACTGCAGCTGAAATAGAAACAAAAATACTGTGTTATCAAAATTGAAGTTAATAGCAGCATCAGTAAAAATAATTCAAACACCTATATGAGCCTTTGTGTGCATATCTCTAACCACACATTTATTATGTCATAAAGGAATAAATTTCTTTGCCAGATGAAGACACTGAAGCATTTCCTCACAGACACCCAGCTCTGCTAGTGATGAGAGCAAATTCCAGCTTTCTACACCCTCACATGTAACTCGAGTCAGGGTCATCCTTCCTCCCAGATATTGATAACAGGAGAGAGCCATAAGTGAATATTTCAAAATCAACAATGAAGGAGAAGGATAGACTGCAATGACAAGGCATAAAGGGCAAGAGGAGTACAGAGAAAGGTTATGAGACATCATCAGTTTAAGAGAAATGTGTGCTTTTTTACTATTAGAAATAGTAGTATTAAAAATATGCATAAAATAAGAAGTAAAAAACTGCCTGAAGTTATATTTCTACACCTCTGCTGAATATCAAGATTTTCAAGATTTGATTATCCAGCAAACCCACCTCTAAATCCCATAGCATGAATTTTATGGGAAGGAAAATGGGAAAGAGACTGGAAGAAAACTGATACTTTAAAATTTAAACCAAATATAAAATACCTGGAATTTAGTTCCTCAATGTAAGCTGGGATGTGTGACCAATATTCAAACTCGGGACATGGGATAAAAGTCCTCTAAAACTCAGCCCAATATTCCAATAAAACCTTATGTCATCTACACGAGTGCTGTGAAATCAACAAAATTTTACTAAAAGGGATGAGGTGGCTAAAATGAGAGTTACCTGCATTTACAGATGACTGCTGCAACTCTGATGGAGATGAGCCAAGCTTATTCTTAAATCTGTTCAAAATCCATGCACTATCTGTTGCCCAACCTACACTTACAGGACTGAAACTTCTAAAAATGTTGTTACAGATGTCACTTTATTTTTAAATGCCTGTTAGAATTGGTCTTAGTAAATCTATGCCTTAGGCTTGCATTTGCAGGCAAAAGAAGAGAGAGGAATTGAGACTCAGAGCCCATGCTTCCCAAAAAAGGGTGTTCAGCACCCAGCTGCCAGCATGAATGGATCTGATGTGGCACTGGAAATGGAAATGGAACAAGCAGAAGTATAACTCTGCCCTTCACTCGATAATGTGCCCTGGTACAGGACAGAAATCAAGGATCATGAGGTCAGAAGTGGATAGACCCTCCCTAGTAGTTTCAAATGTTTGCATTTTGCCTGCTGATCTCTGTCTCCTCAGTGTTTTTGAAATGAGAAATCATTTTACTTCAAACTGATTGTACATTTGGATACAACAGATCGAGAAGGAATCAGTTAAACCTTGAATTACTAAAATGCTTTTTATCAATGGCCTCTGGCAAAAATATACTGATTTCAAAGATTTTTCATGTTTTCTAACACTTACTCTCCTTTGAGAATTAGATAAATTTTAAGCATCTCAAGAATGTGCTCAAATGAAATGGTTTCATGTCTAGAATTGATGAAAAACTGGCACAAGGTTACCAAGATCTGGTACTCTTTGCAAACACTTCGCTTTTTTAGGTAATGTGTGTAAAGCTGTGCTGTGCACCTCTCACAAGCAGTTGTTACAGCAGATTGAGCAGTTTTTATCCCCACAGACTGCTATAGGAGCCTCAATGACTTTTTGAAAGATGTACTTACACAGCCATTTGTGGTGTGTTGGAGTGACTCCCAAATCAACAGAAATCCCAAATATCGAGGCTCTGGGAAGGGCTTATAGGTGAAGGTGCAGTACACTTCTGGGCTCCTCCTGACTCCTGTTTATGGGATGTGGCTGCTCCTGGCCCCTGTGCTGCCAGTTTATGGGATGTGGCTCACTGTGCTTCTGCTCCTGAGGCAGAGCCGAGCCCATCCATGCCTGCTGCTGCACCTAAGGCTGGCTAGTTTCTGTTATTATGCTATTATATCCTGTTGTGACATCTGTTGGAATTTTCACCTTGACAGTATTTCTGATGGAATGTACTGTAAATGCTCAGCAAATCTCATGAGACAGAAGAGGCCTTATTCTGACCATTGTAGCTGGTAGCATTGCTCTGGTCAAATCCTGCTACTCAAACGTAAAATGACAAGGAATAAATAAAAAGGAGCAGAACACTGTCCTTTACATTGCTCTTTCAGAAGCTGAGCAATGTGTCTGAATCTGAAAAGCAGCAAAAAGATGGATGGTTTACCCAAGGAACTTGGTTTGCTGGTCATAAAATGCCAGATTACCTGCTGAATAATGTATGGTAGCTAGGGAGGGAAGGACATGAAATAGAGTGATGAACTAGAAAATGTGATGCTCCAATATAAGAGATGCTCCTGCCATACACTTTTTACTCTGATTATTTGGAGAAAGAACAAATTTTTGAGCCAACTGTTTTGCTCTGTATTGATGATACTTGTCTTGTAGTTCTGGAATTAGGAATTTGTACACACAAAGGTATTCTATTAGCAGCTGTAGATCACAATCTATCTTTTCTAGGCTTATCCAAATCCAATCATATTTTTCATTTAATATAAATAGTATACAAAGCAAAACACATTTATCAAGAATATACATACCATATTCTGGATTTATAAATCTAGATTGACAACTTTTCCAGAAACCAGAAAGGAACATTGTCATATTTTAGGTTTGTGAATAGGTTAAAAATGTTATTACAAGCCATGGAGAATTCTATTCAATTTTACTTTTTTCTAATGCAGGGTGGGAAAATGAAGGTAAATTCCAGCGGTGAAAAGGTCAGAAAACTGTGATAATGTAGTAAGCATTTTCAAGAAAGAGAAAAAAAAAATCAAGTTTAAGATTGTTCTATTGTTTTAGACTTTTGTCAGAGATTTGAACCTTGATCACAAGCAGTCCTTCAATCTGATGCATAGTGGTGTTTTCAAAGGACTTTTTTTTGAGGTGTTAGCAAACTCAAACCTTTCCAAAATTGTGAAGATACCTTGAAAGCAGTAAAAATTTGGAAACACTGGCTCCTACTCAAAAACAGTCCTTTCTATGTAGCTTTATGACCCAGCAACAGCCAGAAACACGTATTTAGTCTAAATACTGTCATAGAAGTGACTTCTATGAATTCTCCCTTTATTTCCTTATAAGAAACAATTGTTTTTCATCCTGAAACAGGAAGTTTTACTTTATTTCTAAATTTGCAAAACTTAATTATAAAAACTACATTTCCATAAAGATTTCCAGCTCCTCTTTGTAATTTCTAAAGAGCCCTTGACTTAGATTTTGATTTTCAGTCTCATGATCATGCTAATTATCTCAAAGGGAATCTTGAATCTTTCCTATTTTATTTTGTATGTTATTTTTGTTGGTTTTGGTAGCCCACTCCAGTGTCACATTATCATGTAAGGGTTTTGTACACGATGCTCTAGACAAGATGCAATTTTGATTTATGCAATTTGGAACAGTATATGCAGTTTTCCTAATGCATTTGCCTATGGAAGAAAATTTTTCACAGACTTGTCTGCAGCAATACTTAGGTACTTTCCTGAAATTACATAGTGAATTTAGAGACAAATATTTCTTTAATATTCTCCCTCCATTACATATTTCATTCTATTTATTGACACTAAATTTTCTTTGACATTGTGCTGTCCATCTTGTAAATTCAATGTATCACAGCCCTTTCTGATCCTGAATTCTTTAACTGATTTTGTCATCTGAAAATTTCATTACATTGCTATTTCTAATTTATCCTGTTGATTAGGGACTATAACATGAGCCCAGACATGGAATCATAAGCAATTATTCTGTAAACAAGCTACAAGATGAAAATAATCAATTGATCTCTGTTTCTTAACCAGCTATTCATTTGCTTTAATACTGTAGATCTGAGGCAGCTCTTTGGCTTCTGCAGTAATTCTTATACTGAAACTTTATAAAGGCCTATTTAAACTATTAAATACATGCTGTGCTTAGTACTTTATTAATATATTGAAAACAATTATTACTATGACATAATTTCCATTTCTAGATAAAACTCAGGGTGGAACTCAGTGTTTTTCCAGATATTTGGTTTTATTCCGAATTTAACTATAAATTCACCAAATATCTGTCAGATTTTTAATTTCTGAATAACCCTGGAGTAATTTAAGAATATTTGCCATGACGCAGTAACTGTTTTTTCTGGAAGTGATTGACTAGGTCTGAAAGCTTTAAGTTCTTATATTTATTTTGCTTTTAAACATGAAAACTATGGTGAAAAGATCAAATTCAAACTTATCCCATGTGTCAGGTACTCTGTGATAACTGCTCATATACATGCTGTTATGCTGAAGTGAACACCACCTCATGTAGACAGCTATAGCAAAGCATCTGGCATTCTCTGATTCTTGATACTGTCTTTGCCCATCTCACCATAAATTGTCCATCTGTTCATAGCTTGAGAAGAAGATACTCTTAAAATATTTAAGAATGCTATGAAGTGGTATTTCTCTCTCAGACCTTCCTAGAAGATATTTTTTCTCTCTTTTAAAGTTTTTTTTGAGTTCAAAATTTCTCTTATCCATGTCAAGTGAAATCTTACTCATGCTAAGAAACCCCATTTAAAAGAACCAGTATAGTGAGCATCATAGATTAGAATTTAGCCTTTAAATTGGTTGGAACATCTGTTATTTAGAATTATTCTCATTCAGTAGCAAGAAAAACCTTTTGTGCCCTTTTCCTCCTCTGGTCCAGCTTTTAATGAACAGATTTGGAGAAATAACCTCTTATTCAATTATATTCATGCATTTTATCACTAATGGGCAAGAATGATGTTACAGCTGAACTCCCTCAGAACCTGCCTATCCCTTTTGCCTTAATTTGTAAGACATAGCTGCTGACCTACTAAGAAAAAATGCATTCACTAGATAACCCCCAAAAAGTTTACAGTGTTTTTCTCTTTATTGCCAGCAGTGCCTTAATAAGAATATACAAGGATATTGTCTAGAAGGAAAGTGTGCAAAGTCTGAGTTGAATTATGAGTATTCACACTGTATGGATCATTAGCCCCATGTGCTGGATCCAGCTACTAAAGGGTTAATTTTTATAGTAGTCAAAAGGGTGCACAGCCAGGGCCCAGAGGTAATTCTCCACCACCTCACATCATTTTCTGGGGACGGAGGCAGAGATGGATTGCAGATTGGGTAGGTGGCAGACAGAGAGGTCAGTTGTTGCCTGGGGTTTCCACAGGGATTGTTCAAATGTGAATCACTTGCTTTTCTGCTTGTACACTCTGCCATTAATATAATTGCTGCTATTGTTCATTGTCTTATTTCATTGCTGTTTCCAGCAAATTGTTCTTATTTCAACCCAGAGGCTGTACCTTTTCGGCCTCCAATTCTCCTCTCCAGCCTGCCACGATGGGGGAGTGAGGGGAAAGTGAGTGAGCAGTGCATGGTTTGGAGTGCTCCAGTGAGAACACTAAACTGGGGAATACCATTCCTAAACCACAATAGTCCTCTCTCTGTAAAGTCACTCAGCAGTGGTGGCAAGAGTGCAGTAATGCTCCTGAGCAAATTCCCTTTGACTGTGTGTGCCTGGAGCCTGTTCCAGTGCAACCAGGACATAAATCCAGAGGGACTGTGATACACTTGAGAGGTGAGCTTGTGTGAAGCTCAAGAAGTTCAACAAGGCCAAGAGCAAGATCCTGCACACAGACTGGGACAATCCCAAGCACAAATACAGACCGAGAATGGATTGAGAAAGCTCAAAGGCAAAATATTTGGAGATGTTGGTGGACAAGAAGTTCAACATGACCCAGCAATGTGCATTTGCAGCCCAGAAAGCTGACCATGCTCTGGGCTGCATCAAAAGCAGCTGGGCTAGCAGGGAGAGGGAGGATATTCTGTACTCTACTCTGGTGAGATCCCAGCTGCAGTACTACGTTCAGTTAGGGGCCACAACTTGAGAAGGACATCTAAACCTAAAGGAGGCCATGAATATGATCAGAGGGCTAGGGCACCTGCACTATGTAGACAAGCTGAGAGAGTTGGGTTTGTTCAGCCTGGAGAAGTTTTTGGGAACATCTTACAGCAGCCTCCAACAGCTGAAAGGAGCCTATGAGAAAGACATAATAATTCTTTACAAGAACATGTAGTGACTGCACAAGGGAAAAGGGCTTCAAACTGAAAGGGAGTGGGTTTGGATTAGATACTAGGAAGAATTTTTTTACTGTGGGGGGCAGATGAGGTTCTGGAATAAACTGACCTGAAAAATTGTGGATGACCCATCCCTGAAAGTGTTCAAAATCAGTTTGGATAGGGTTTTAAGAATTTTTGTCTTGTTTGATATGTCCCTGCCCATACCAGGGGTAGGGGTAGAACTAGATGATCCCTTCTAATTTAAGATATTCTACACATCTATGAGAAAATGGCAATAAAACAGAATAAACCTGATTCTGTCAGCTCTTGAGAAACACATTGTCCCAGTCAGGACTTTCTGATCTAAAATAACATGCGAAACAATAATATTATGCATTGAGAGTTTTGATTTACTGCATAAACATGCAGAAAAAAAATAATTTATTTCTGGGCCCTTCACTGTAAGGAGGACACTGAAGTGCTGGAGCGTGTCCAGAGTGGAGCAATGAAGCTGCTGAAGGGTCTGGAGAACAGGTGAGGAGCAGGTGAGGAGCAGGTGAGGAGGCTGGGGGTGTTTAGCCTGGATAAAAGTAGGCTAAGAAGAGATTTTACTGCTTTCTACAACTGCCAGAAAGGAAGATGTAGCCAGTTAAGGGTCAGTCACTTCTCCCAGGCAAGCAGTGACAGGACAAGAGGACATAGTCTCAAACTGCACCAGGGGAGGTTCAGGTTGGGCATCAGGAGGAATTCTTCACAGGAGGGGTAACTAAACACTGGAATGGGCTTCCCAGGGTGTTGGAGTCACCACTCCTGGAGGTGTTAAAAAACAACTGTAAATGGCACTTAGTGCCATGATCTAGTTGAAGTATTCTGTCTAACGTTGCATTCAACAATATTGGGTGTCTTTTCCAGCATAAATGAGTCTGTGATTTTGTGATTCAGAGGACTCTTCAGGACTATTATGGAGTTCTGCTTGTACCAGCATGTAGCAGTCTGCAACTCCAGGAAATACATAAAGTATCTGTAGACATACTTTCATTTGCAAACCTGTTTTTACTACCGAGAGTATATTTCTACATAAATATGTAGGTGCTTATTCAGCTTGAATATTTTCCTTAAGGAACAGTAATAAAAACATCAAGTATCAAGCCACGGGGACAATTCCACACTTTGTAGTTTGCCATGAAACATACCTCATCTTTATATAACCTACTTTTTGGAATTAGAATTTTAACTCCTTCCTTTTCTAAATTGGTGCTTATTCACATTATGTATGTTACTTCTGTTCTTTTTTTCTTATTTTCTAATGTCTGTTGAAGAATATTTACAGAGTAATGCTGACTTAAAATGGGAATTTTATACCTGCCATTATGACTCAGTCTTGGTTATATATGTGTCATTATCTTAGTCTGACTTTTAAAGCTCTGGTATTTTTTTGAAGCATTTCTTACTGACAGTGTGAAGCAATGGTGTTCTGTAATGAATGGGTCATTTGAACAGGCTGATATTGAGATATTTTTGTATACCAACTACATCTACCTTACATTTTTTTTTCTCTATTAGTCAGGATTTTGTGTTATAATTCTGCATTGAATGTGTGTGAATTTGATTTTCAAATTTCAGAAATATATTTATTGTAACAAAGGGGTTACACTGAGGCCACTTCTGTTACTGCAATTTACTCTGGATTTGACAGGTTTCTGTATAGTAGCAAGTGCTAAAGCAAACATTGCTATTTCTTAAGGCATTTTTGGTTTGCTAGTTTAACCTGAGATGTCCTCTGAGGAAGCAGCCCATGTACTCTCAGTTGGCTAAAAAAGAAAAGTGCTCATAAAGGTGACCTCTTGCTCACACTTGGTTACAGGGCAATGGCCACAAAATCTCTGCAATACTATTCCCCAGAGAGGCTTTTCTCAAACTGTCTGCCTGATGTATGTGACATGTCACTTATCATTGCTAAGAAAGAGAGGGTTAGTGATGCTCAGCATCCCACGAGTGCTTAAAGCCACTTTACACATTGGGGTTACACTCTTCTGACAAAATGTCAATGTCTTGTCACCCATACTCATGTCACTGAGTTAGTTGTATTTGCTTTTGGAAATGTTGTATTTGTTTGAATCCTAGAAGCTAAGAAACAGAGTTATCTGTCACATGAAACAGAAAAGACAGAAACAACTTCTAAAAACTTGTAGCTACTGAGCTGAAGTGCCTCTAAAGGAAGATTGTATAAGATTTGCTGTATCACGAACTTTGATGACTAGCAAATAACTGAATCCTATTGTTGACACAAAACTGGTGTCCCTATGGATGAGTGTGCAACCTGAGATATTCCCAGTCAAGCTCAACTTTCCTAATCATCTTTTCTGTTGCAGTCCTGCTTCAGGGGCCTTGAAGGATCTGTAGTCCTGCTCACTGGGCAGGCCTAAGTTACACAAGACTTATGAGGCAGTTGGCTTAATTGTGTGTCTGACAGAACCTAATTCAAATATTTTAAGTTATTTTAGAGTCAGCTAGAGTAAAATAGAAATGCTACCTCAGGTGTGAGATATCATTTGTTCTCAGTGAGCTATGCAAGGCATCAAGTACATCCACAGATGACATACAAGGTTGTATGCAATAACTAAAGTGGATAGTGCTCATCTTGCTTGGGAAGCTGGTAAAGGCTGTGCAAACCCAGTGCTACCAAACTCCACTAGATTATGGCATTGCTAAACCAAATATCCTGCTGTAAGTATAAAACCAATCAACTCTACTTCAGACTTCACTCACACTTCTTTAACAGAACAACCATAAGTGTCTCTAATGTGACCTCAAAGTACAGTAGAGTTAAACCCAGCATACTTCACACTAAACAGTCAAATCTTCATTCTTGTGTTTTGACAAGCAGGAAACTACAAGACTGTAAGACAACACAACAACAGAGATTTTTTTTTTTCTTACAGCGTTTTAATATGTAGGTTAAAAAGTTAGGCCATGTAGAAAAAATCTGCATGAAATTAAAGTTCATATCTGAACATACCTTGTACTTTCTACTGCTGTACCATAAGAAAAATCTTGCATATGTTCTATCACCTACTACAGGAAGAAGACTTAATTTTACCATAAAGAAAAGAGAGATAGTATAGTCAATCAGCTCTGGGTAGTAACTTTCCTTTTCAAACATACCAAGCATAAACCACTTCATGTGCAGCTAGTGGAATTCTACAGTGTTTAATTAAACACATCCTTTCTTGAAATAATTCAGTTTTGAAATTTGACAGGAGTTGTTATTTACCAGCTGTTTCACAGTCTGATCAAACTGAGTCAATGAAGTCCTTTTTAAATACTTGTTCTTTGTATAGTTGGGTGGGTATTTGACACTTCACTGAAGCTAATTCATTGTCACTGCAATTAAAATACTTTTTCAGACATGTATTTCTTCTTTAAAATTCTTGATTTTTTGAAGTAAATAGGATTTTATTTTCATTATTATTTACATTAAGCAATCTTCCAACTGGAAATATTTATGAGAAGAATTAGAGAAGAAACTCACTGATAAGGTCAAGAGCCAAATACTTAAGGGTCTAATTAATGTTTATTAACATTATTTTCACAGACATTTTTGCAAGAACCTAACAGGAATATCAAGGCCTTGCTTGCCTCAAGCTTAAAATACAAAACCAAGTTCTATTAAACCAATAATCAAGTACAAAAAGCTGTCCACACTTAGAATCATAAAGTTGAAAAAGACTTTTAAGATCAAGTCCAAGTGTCAGCCTAGTACTGCCACCATTTTTTGCAGCTTAACCTTGTCCTCATATGCCATATCTATAATGTTTTTCAATACATCCAGGAAAGATTCCTCCACCACTTCTCTGGATGGCCTCTTTCAACACTTGACAACTCTTTCTATGAACAGTTGACTCTCTGTTGACTAAAGTAAACTAAATGGAATGGTACAATAATGTGTCCCCACTTTTCTAATGCCCTGGACCTTGAACTGACAACTCAGGTTCATCTACTTTGACTGCTACAAGGAGTTTCAGACTATTTAAGACCTTGTCCATTTTGATAGAAATATAAAATGGTTTGGGTTGGAAGGAATCTCAAAGCTAATCTAGTTCCAATCCCCCTCCCATGGCAGGAGGGATGCCTTTACCTAGGCCACATTACACAGGTCAGAGCCCCATCTGACCTGGCCTTGAACACTTTCAGGGGTATATCCACAACTTCTATGGGCAACTTATTTACCACCTTCAGAGTAAAAAAAATTTCTCCCCACATCTAAACCTGGAAGGCTTCAATCAGGTCACACCAAAGTCTTCTCCAGGCTGAACATTACTTTCCTCACAGGAGAGGTGCTCCATCCCTCTAATTATCTTGGTGGCTTTCTCTGGGTTTATTCCAGCAGGTCCATGTCCTTTTTTTGCTGGGGACCCCAGCGCTGGATGCAGCACTTCAGGTGGGATCTCACCAGAGCAGAGCAGAGCAGAGCAGAGGGAAAGAATTACCTCCTGTGACCTTCTGGGCACACTGCCTTTAGATGCAGCCCAGGATACAACTGGCTCGCTTGTCTGCAAGAGCATATTGATACCCAGACTCTCATTCACTGGCACCTCCAAGTCCTTCTTGACAGGGCTACTCTCAATATTGCTTTTTTCTGGTAGCACTTAAGCCTTTGATTCAGAATGATATGCAAAGTAGTATCTGATTTTTGCTATTCTGCTATATACTAGGTGAAATAGCTGCACTTGAAAACTTGTAAATGTTGTCTTTCATAACTTTGTCAGAGAAAATATTGCATCAATATTTCTACTATTCCTTTGGGAAACTTTAAAGATGGGAAGCAGCATTATTCAATTATCTGAAACAGTTTCCAAAACCAACTGGAAGATTTTAAGATTTACTACTACATTCCCATAATTTAAAGAACTGCCATTAGCTAACAAGTTATTACATGTTTTTATCCATGTTAAATTATTTACACATTTAACCTGAGTGTTTTATAACAAAAAAGTGATTTTTTGTCCATATGCAAATAGGATAAAAGTAACATAAAGTTTTGTTTGAATTTATTTGATATAAATAAGAAAACCTGAACATAGTTGGTTAATTATAATTACAGTGCCTAAAAATGCTAATATTTTGAGGCATACTATGAATTGTAATTGATTTTTATTTGATGGTTAGTGCTGATATTTCAATATGAGAAGAGAGAGAAAAGTGTAATCAAATAATATGTAGAAGTAAAATGCAGTCTGAAATTACTAATTTAAATAGAATGAATGAGACAAAATAAAGAAATAAGAAAATAAGTCATTTTGCCTTTAGAGACTATAACATACCACACCTACAACTTGCTGGTATAGCCTCATATGCACCTGTCACTTATTCAGACAGGTAAAAAGAATGTTTAGCAGTAAAAGATGCTATTCAAGGATATTTAGGAATAGCTAACCAAGGAAACTAGGATTTAATTTGTGATTCCTTGCACAACAGATTTATTTTTTCAACTGAAACTTATGTCAAGGCTCTGTTCAACTTGGGATTGTTACCTTTTTCCTTAGGATTAGTTGAAGCCTTAATTTCTTTTCGTTTTGAAGAGTCTGAAAAATAAATCAAACACAAAAATGAAAGGAGAAAACTAGCAATGTTTATATTATGTGCTTATATTATGTTTATATATATGTGCTCATTAGTACTGTAAAAAATTTGCAGAACACCAGATCAACCCAAAGCATAAAAGAGTTAGAATTAAGAATTAAGAATTAGAACTTCCATTTAATTCAATACAAGGCACAAACTAAAGTTGAAAGCAAACCAAAATAATTCCCACTAAATTTGCTGGCAAAGTTTCTGCAGGTCAAACCATGCACTCATTCCTGTGCAGCCTATTATTTCAACCTGTCATGTGCATTCAGTAGCAGCTCTGTTACTAATTCACTCAGAACAGACTATAGCACTCCCGGCGCAATATTGGCTGTGCAGTCAGACAGCAGTTAAGGAACAGCACAATAAGAAGGGTTACGACTTTATTATTTCTGAATCATGTCAGGCACTGCTCCTTTCAATATATCAGATCTATTAAATGAGAAGAATCTAGGTTTAATCCCTTTTTGCCAACAGCCTGTAATTCAAAATATATCAAACATGCATTGAGATACCAGAAGAAGACTTGTTATTTGCCAGCCACATAATGATAAGACATTACCTTTCTCCTTTAAGGCTGCTGGAGGCTTCACATCTTTTCTTTTACCAGTCTCTAGAAAGAAACATTTAACATTTATCACAAGTCAGGTTAGGGAAATAAAATGACACTTGAATAGAAAGCAAGTCAAACAATTTGATATGTGGAGAGCAAAAGACATGTGATAATTAAATGGATTTAACAGCATGGAAATAAAGAACAGGACAAAAAAAACAAGGTCATCCATTCATCTTTCTAGTATTGGATATACAAAATAATAAGCCTTCAATATGTCATTAGTTTCTTCACATTTTGAGGGAACTGTGGAGCCCTCTTTCAAGCAGACAATGAAGAATTACTTACAAAGAAGAAAGAAATTCTACAGAGCATTTGACATCAATGACTTTTTCTTTTGCTGAACCCAAATAAAAAATTAATCCACATCGATACAATTGAAATTTTAGGAATACTGGTCTTGAAAGCCAGAGGCTGCAGATAAAGGAAAGTGGGAGGTGTTTTTTTTATTCAGGACTGACAAAAGGACTAGCTACTCATTCAGGACTCCAATATTCTTCTAATATTGAAGAGGCCATATAGGTATTGCCTGTGAACAGGATTTCTCTTCCTGCATATATATGGCCTTTTATAATGACAGGCACACTGGCTATAAAAGAAGAGCAGTGCTCATCCTTCAAATGTACATTCACATATTTTATGTGAAAATGAATAGTCTAGAGATTTAATCGTATCTTTAGTTGTTTTTCTTCAGTATATGACAAATATTAAAGGCGATGAGGAAAAAAAACCCCTGATATTCTAGTTTTCTCTTTCTAGTAACTGACAAGGCAGAGCCCATGGACAAAAAAACCAACCCAACCAACCAAACAAATCCCCCAAAAGCCCCCCAAAAATTCAGGAGTTAGCTCCTGTTAACTAGTAAGCACAAATAAAGGAAACCTATGATTTTCTTTTGATGCCCAGGTGAGACACAGGGACAGACAGCAGTGGCATAGATGAGGATTCTCAGCCACAAGGGATGTCCTGGCTTCATTTCCTGAGGGTTTTAAAAGGAATAATACATTCCTTGCAAAAGTGTGTCATTTTGTTCTATATCTATTCAGCAGACATCGAATGTCTCCAGCTTCTAAAAAAATGGGACTTTGTTACAATTTGGATTTCAGGTGTGCTGTTCCAGCTCAGGAGCCAGGCACATTTCTGATAGCCTTTGCTGTTCAGTTTAATTTTTTCAGCTGATCCAGTACTCTGAGAGTGTTTGATACACATTGCATTGCAACAAATAGGGTTTTCTCCAAATTGATGCTATCAAGCAAACCCTGGCCCCTGTGTGAACAGTTAGCAGTGGTCTTGCAGCTGAAAGGCTTAGAGACAGATATGTATGTGCCCATGTTGCCAACAAATTAATAAAATATCTTGACACATCAGTCACGCTCAAACACCTGGATCTGTCAGTAGCCTCTACCAATTTCATTCTCAGACACCCACATTCCTGAGCTGCAGCCACATGGACCAGATTTAGTCTAGTTCTCTTCAGTAATGTTCCCACTATGGGATTTAGACAACTTATTTTTGACAAATTAACATCAAAAAGTGGTATAAAAATAAATTTTACTATTTCCCCCAAGATACAAATTCAAATACTCATATTTAAAAGAAACACAGATGATTTCTAGAGATCCTACTGGGATCTGTACAGCACAAATATTATTAAAAACAACATAGTGACTAAAACAATCTAAACAGGAACCAGGATTGGTTTGGTTTTCCACACTTCTATATTCCCACCCAAGAGCTCTTTCTAGACTAAATAACTTTTCTGATATTCAGGTTTGGATTTCTTAACTTCTTCACTTACCTTTTTCTCTTAAGATTTCTGGATTCCTCGGATTTTTTCCTTTCAGGGAATCTGTAGGGAAATAATTATGTTTCTGAGACTTAGAAGACAGGAGTACCTTCCTACATTTGAAAGAAAACTCCATAAATATTTAAAACCAAGACAAAAATGGTGAACATAAACAGATGCAAGCTTGACCTCTCTTTACATCCTTCCCAGAGACCATCTCGTATTTTTAAAGTAATAATGTTTGTAGCAAAAGTAAGAAGAAATTGCTTTAGGTGACTGTCTGTAGAGACCACATAGAAGAGAGAAATTCAAAAGGAAAAGAGGAAAATGCAAGCAATGACATTTTTAAGAATCCTTTGGATCTTATCCAAAACTTCATGAAGACAGTTTCTGCTTTCTCTGTCTGAAGGATGTATCTTTTGCTTCAGTCCTTCAGGGAATATGAATTCAGGGTCAGCAAGCACAGGAAAAGCATACACTATGTTGTGTAAACAACTAATGCTTAAATCTTTTTCAACCAACAGTCTCTTGACATCTTAAATGTATTTATCAGGGAAATTGGGAGAAAATAGTTTTATTCAAAGTGAAGAAATAATTTGATAGGCTTATGAATGCATGTGATTTCAGTGAGAGAATGTCACAGCCTGCAGAATGCTAAATAGACCCAGCATCCATCTGACAGGATATAGCACCTAAGCTTCTAGAAAAAAAAGTAAACCAAATCTTCAGTAAAATAGGAAAAGCTAAAAGAGGATTCTTTACAAAATTTTAACTTCTGGCTGCCATGGTACCAGGAAGTGATCCCACTTGTCCATCTGGATTTAAGTGTGAGTTGAAACAGAAAAAATTCCCTTCCAGGGACACTGAAGCTGTTGGAGAAACCACACTTCACAGGTATAGGTTATGAAATTAGGAGCCTGATCTTCACAGCAGCAGTGGACTGAGAGAAAATTCCAGTGTGGAGCCTGACACCCTCTGAAGTAGCCTCTATGTTGACTATAGATAGAGGCAACAGCTGCCCCATTTGGCCACTTCACTCTGGGCACACTGGTGATCTCAGTGACCAGCAGCCACCCGGCAGCCACAGCCACAATCCTTTGGCCTTGCAGGTTTTGTGCCATATGCCCATGCTGGCTTTTTGTCATCTATGTAACAGATCTCCTTCAGATTTCCTGCAATCTAAAGAAGGTTCAATACTTTTGACTCTTACAACTTTTGGATGCAACTCTTGGTGAAGGACACTTTACTTGGTGCACCACATTTCCCACCCTCTGAGCCAAGGATACTGAGATCACCAGTTCTGCTTTTCTTCCAGAGAGCAGGTTTTCATTTTCAGAAGTTGAAACAGGTGCTCACTGAGGATTTTTCAAACTTTTGCTCTTGACTGACCACTTTATTGCTGGTCCCAGAAGGGGACAACATAAACATAAGGGGAAAAACATTTCATCATAGTGCTTTTCTCCCACGTTCTACTCCAGGGAGGAAGCTTGGTCAGGTTAGGAAGATGGTATAGAATGATGAAGCAGCAGCAGTGTGTGATATACTCAGGATAAAGGCATGCAAATGACAATGACAAATAAATAAATGGACATAGAAATGTGAACTGCTACTGCTCGTAATATAACTCCATTTTTAAGAGGGGAAAAATGCATGTTACAAGATAAAAAATGCCATAGGAAAGATATTATTTCATGTTACTTTTGCTTTAAAGTAAATGCAAGTATTGCATAGCAAATCAGCTCATTTATTTCTTTAATGACAGTATACTATAAAGTATGTGGCAAGAAAGAAATATACACTACTGACTTATTTCCCCTATCAATCTGTGCATAAAAATAAATAGGTTTATTATCCACACATATCTGACACATGAAAATATTCAAAAGAAATCCCAAAACATGTCAAAAGCAAAGAAGAAAAAAAAAGGAGCATTTGTTTGGAAAATAAATCATGGAACACAGAGTGAGAATGAGTTTATGTTATCTATATGGAAAATGTTGTCCATTTAATAACTCAGCATAATGAAAATATCTTAGGAAAAAAAATCAATAAGGAGGCATATATGAAATATTACAAACTTTTAATACCACTGTTACACCCTCTGGATGAATGAACTTCTACTCTTGTTAGCTGAGTAAGATACCTAACCAAAAACCATATGGCAAACTATACCTTAGAGTTTCACTGGCCTCAAGTTATTTGAATATACTTATGTCAACAGAAAAATCAGTTTTTATATTTGTGGGTATAAATGGGCTTCTTTACTCTTCTTTACTGCAGGGAAGAGCTGAAAAGCCAGTCATAAATTCAGACAGAGTCTTGAGATGTCCTGTATCACTAAAAAATGGAAAAGTTATTATTCCAGTGTTCTCTTTAACTACTCGCAATAAAATTAGGCTTCAAGACTGAAGACATTTTATTAACCTCATAAAATAGATAAAGTAACTCTGTAGGGTTATGATCTATAGAATGTCCCAGCAACAACTCCAGATTCAGGGATTTATTTTTCCTCTTTCTGCTTTAAATAAAACCACCGTGCTTCAGTTTATGAAAAACAGCTTGCTTTGAGATAAGGTTTTTGGTCTGGACATCCTCCTTATTCATTCAAACTTAGCCCATCCTTCAAAGGGAATGAGGTGTCAAGGTGTGATGATATTTCTTTTATTGCATAAGGTACCAGACACACATTAATCACCACAGGTATTAAAACTTCACCTAGAAGAGTTCCTTTATTTAGTTTGCATGAATAGTAACAAACTCCCAAGATACATAATTAGGAAGCATATGCAGTCATAAAAATCCTTACTTTCCTGTGTCCTTTGATATAATTGCATTTTCCAGAAAGATCCACTTTCACAAAAAAATTGCAAAACACCTATTTGCAAAGAGTAAAAAGAAGTCCCAGTGACCTGGTCAATAACCTTCACAGAGGCTCACTCATGAGACTTGGAGAGGTGATGGAGAGGGGAAGGAATGGCATGTAAATAGGCTTTGATTAATTTATGAACTACAATTTGGGCAGATGTGATGTCTGAAACAGGGGACAAACAATATTAAATACATATTTATGCACAGAGTAATCCATAATGAAATAAGAAAATACACAGCTAAGAAAGGCATCAAGATTTCTAAAAGTTTCTCTCCACAGCTTTTAAATTGTTCCTATAGTCTTTGATGCTGATGTATTTTCAACTGAGCTCACTAATCAGCACCCTCATTTTTAGGCACAGGCTCAGAGCTATGCCAGTTTGATGCCTATTATGGGAAACAGTGGTGGCTGCATCAGCAAGAGCACTCAGGATCTGAGGGACAGGCTCAACTGGGCTGGACACCAGGGCTGCTGCAGGGGCTCAGGAGCCCGTGATGTCTTTACAGATACATTCAGCAGCAACTTTTCAGCTGTATTGACATTTAAAAGAAATTCCTGCCTGCTCTTTTTTGAAGGTTAGGTGGAGAAAGTTTAACCTCCTTAATATTAGAAGGACCTGTAATTACTAATAACTTGGTAGTTGTAGTTGTTGATATGTTAAACGTGAGCACAGGAGACAAAAAATAGTGGGTTTTTTTGTTTTTTTTTTTTCAGGACATCACTATCAGGCACACACAGATTATAGGCACTATGTGTAGAGGGCCACAGGACTCCGTAGGGCTTGGGATGCAGTTTTGGTCCAGATAACCAAGCCTGTGTAAATGGGACATGTGTGCATTAGGAGTAGAACACACACAGAACAATATATGCAGCATAGAATTTGCAGATTGCCATCATGTAATTTAAATTTTTGAATAAAAAATTGAGTGAATGAACATAATTTCTAGGACTTTGAAAATATGTCTAGCAATAAATTATTCCTCCTTTGCTTTTTATGTTTTTGTCATCTCTCAATATTGCTTGAATTGACCTCTTTCTTCAGTATTTTTTTTTAAATTGCATAGAATGACTATAACTTGAAATAGTTATAGACTAAAATCTATATATTGCAGACCATATCTATCTATATATAGCTATAAATTTATAATAGTTATAGACTATAACTTAGAATTAATATTAATTTGACTATATATATGGTAGATCTTTTTATTCTGAAGATGTCAAATAAGACTTATCCATAAGTAACTTCTCCCAAATAAAGTTATTTCCAGGAAGGAGGGAAGAAATAGGTTGTGCAAAAAGTACCCAATAAAACAATTGATGAAAAGAAATTTATCTGAGTTAACCATCTACTCTGATCAAATTGATGAAAGAGAAAAGGATAAGGAATACAGGAAAGATTCAGATTACCTCTCATGTTGCAGATGGTTGACTGGATAGCTAAAAGCCCAGACTGAAGATCTGGAGTTTTAGACATAACTTCTATGGAGTGTAGAAAGCATTTTTCCCACTCGTGCTCATTAAACTCTATTTTCTTCCTGTTATGTTCACACATTAATGAAATGATTCCATTCAGAATTTCTTAACTGGGCCCTATTAAAGACTTGGCATTGTTCAGACCTTCTTTGCAAGGTTCTTGACTATTGCACAGAGTGGTTTATGATATTGATTTAGTTAATTTTGAAAACTTTATTTAATTGTCTTGATGTATTCTATTTATATTCCCCCCCTCTCCACCTTTTTAAAGCTATAGATCCTGTATAATATTTTGACTAATTAAATTTTGATTGGTTAAAATTTATAATGGGAAATATGGATAATGATTGCTTAAAAAATCAGCATCTTCATTCTATTTTGTGTGGTTTCAGCAAGTCCTATATTTTATTATGTATTCTTACCTTTTTCTTTTAAAGATGTAGGATTCTTTCCTTCCTTTTCTTTATCATGTTCTGTAAGAAATATTTATTAATCTTCAGCTACTGTGTTAAATGGTTAACATCTAATGCCTCTAGCATAATGATTGAATAATTGCTGGTTTCTAACTGACACAAGATACCAATTAAATGTGTAGCACAAAATTAATTTTCATCAGCTTTAGCGTGCTCATAAAGTGAAATCACAAGTTTCCTTAAATTTGATGAAAGAACAAAGATCACTCAAAACTTATTTCATTTTTAAGCTTGTAATAAATGTTAACAAGTGTTCCTAAATTCTGAGTTTAGCCTTCTAAATTGTTATAACTAGTGCAACCAGTGTTCTCTTTCAACTTCTTATTCAGGTAGTGCCAATTAAGTTTCATAGTAAATTTACTGAAATAGTATTATGGTTACAAATTCCAACTAAATTATACTTTAAAAACTGAAATGGCAATGTATTCCAAGTTTGCTTTTTTTTAAATGTACAGTTAGATACAAATTACATATATATATATATATACACACTTACATATGTATATAAGAGTAATATACAAATTTGTCTTGCCATGTTACCTTTATCTTTTGTGGCAGCTGGAGATTTTGATTCTTTCTCTTTTCCAGGATCTGTAAAAGAATGAGTCACACCAATTAAGTGACAGTCAGAAATCACAACTGAGCGGAACAATGAGATTTAACCAGAGGAGAGAATGATGCATATAGGTTTTGCAAGATATGTACTGGAAGACATGGTTAAAAATGCAGTTATTGGAAGATTCACAGGTATCATTCAGAACGTTCAGTCCACAAAATGTGTTTTGTATCTTAACTTTTGTAGATTTAATTATAATCAACTTAGTATGAGATAAGGAGAGTTTTTCAGTGTTCTCAACCAGAAAGGTCAAACCTGATGCTTTGTCAAAGCAAAAGTGAGTTTTTGATTTATTGGAGCTGTCTGTGGCCTATTCCCCTCATCTGGGATTGCCCATTTTTGCTGAGCAATGGCAAGAATCTTCTTATTGGATCTATTATTTTCTAAAAAACAGATGCTGATCAAAGTGAGTGAGCAACACAGCAGTGACAAATAGGTGGATGCAGAGTTGCTTTCATTCTGCCTACAGACAGGCAAAGATGGCTAGGCCACACCAGCATTCTCAAGGCAGGGAAGTTCCTGGAAAAAGTAAGAAATTTGCAGCAGATGGAAAAGAAGAATTCAGTTTCAGACAAAATATGAGACCATTATTCTGGACTGATAAACTGTCTCCAAAGCTTTCCACAACAAAATTAAAAAGGCAGATAAGGCTGTCCCAAAGCAGTCTATTCAAAAAGATCAGAGACTTAGATTTTGACATCCTACATTTTGAGTAATTTAACAATCAGACTGTTGATTAAACTGTTTTGTACATGTCATATGAGAAATGCTAACAGGTGTTTTCTGGAAAAAAAAAAAATATTAGATTCTCCATCACATATAAAGCAAAAATTCCTTCTATTGAAAAACAGCAGCAATTCACTGCTGGAAGATATTAAACAAACTTGTTAGAAGACCCTCATGGTTTCTACACATAGGATAAGAAGTCAAGACTCCTGGTGAGGAGTTTGTGTCAAGGAGACAGAGGTTGTGTTTAGTAGATAGATATGAAATTTGTATAATCTACAGTAGGTAGTTTTAGTAGTAGTTGTTTGCTGCCTTAATGACACACAGTTCACAAATTGTCTCTTTTATTATATCTGCATAGATTGTGTCCAATGGTAATCTATCATGATATCAATAAAGCTTCTTGGTCATGGTTTAGTATATGTGTCTGACTAAGACAAACTGAGGTCCAGGAGAATCTGAATTGAAGGAATCCATAAATAATAACTTTTTATTTATGGTAGAAATAGCCATCAAGTGGAAAAATCTAATTTGCTGTTGACATTGAAAGTCCTCTTCTGTTGCAACTGATGTCAAGAGAAATTTTTCATTATTTTCTCCTTCTACATTGTGTTTCTAAAAAGGCAATTCTAGATACTTCCATACAATGTAATTTTTAAAGAAGAAGACTTGGGAAAGAAATCTGTTGAGCAAGGTCAGAAATGCAATTTTATTGAAATAAAGCTGTTTCTTCTTCACACACCTCAGATATTTGCTTCAGAAACTATTCCTGCTCTCTTGCTTTGACCTTCATTTTTTGTACTCACCAATTTATTATTCAGTCCCTTCTTTTGAAAATGAGAAAATACGCAATTTACTGGAGATATCTGTAGGTATTTGGTGGACATATTCAGACATAGTCCTTACAAAAAAAATTTCTAATTTTAAATATTAAATTAGTCACAGAAAACTGCAAAGAGAAATAAAATCCAGTGGGAAGACTGAAAAACTTTTTTCTTCTGTGCTCATACATAATGAAAAATTCCCAAGAGGATTCATGTTCAGTGCAATAGTGTCTACAAAAAAAGGAAGACAGCTGAAGACAGAGCTCCAGCCAAAATAAGTAATTCAAAGCATGACATAAAGCATTTACTTTCAGAAGCCTGCCTGTAAGAAATTAAAGCTGTTGTACACCTCCATTATTAAGAGTATAGTTATCCAAACTCTTGTGGAACATGTTATTTTAATGAGTAAAACTATAACTTACTTCCTTGCTTCATCTTTGGTTTATCTGGAGAAAGAGAAGGGAAGGGAAACAAAAGTGAAAGGAGAAAAGAAAATGGAAATGTTAGAATACATATTTATTCATATAGGAAATTTAAAAAAATATAATCAACTAATGAAAATATATTTAAATGTCAGTTGATTTTAAATTATTATTTTATATATACAGTAATATCAATTATAATTATATATAATAATTATAATATATATTAATATATATTATTGAATATATTTTGAATCTTCATTGTTTCTTGACAGTGTGTGAATAAAGTTCATGGCTCCCACCTATTGCCTTTCATATACACACAAAGAACAAACACAAACCCCATAGCCTGATATGATCATCTTTAACTGATGGCAAGTATCTTTTCTTTGTATTATTGGATACCAAGAGGAAAAAGAAATCTTTTTATCATCTCTTTTAAATATTATTTCTCAGTAACAGGCATTAACTTTCATCTGAAGAAACCGTCTCATATTTGCTCATGACATTTTTCTAACAAATAGGCCAAATAGTTAAAGTCAAGTTCCTTCTTAATCATCTTTCAACAGTTAAAAATATTACCTGTAGTTTGGCTTTAAAACTAATAAAAGACCATTGAACTGAGATGTTGCTCTGATCTTTCAGCCCATTTCCAGATGGAGGGATTTGAATTCAAAGCTGCAACAATCACTAAAATCTCTGTTTGAAACAATGGAGTTATGTCTTGATTGCTAAGCAAATGCAGCCTCCAACATCCAGATTTTCCTGCAAGTCTCCTTATACAGTTTTTCTTAGATAGCAAGTCTCAGTTTTGACCTGGACTGAATCCCTCTACTTCTTGCAATGCATCCTGATGCAAAATGCTCTTCTTCACTCTTCAAAGTGAGTAATATAAGTATATGGCAATATTAAAAAGTATCCTGAAAGGTTTTTTGGCTTGTTTGTCTTTGGGTGATCAATGTGTTGGCACCAACCAGCTGCATACATACAGGGTGCAGGAATGAGAAGCAGAAGGAATTGATGTGTGAAAGCGTTTGTGCTCACTTCTGTGCATCAGAGGAACTGAGCTGCTGCCAGCACTGAGAAGTAGCTGCAGAAATAGTTGTGACAGACATTACATGTTGCTCTTATTCCTTTGACTTGGAGAGAGTAGATCGTGCTGGCATGGGGAGACAGTGCTGCTGCTGCAGCCGACTGCTGTCACGGGAAACAGTTTGTCCTCCTTTTGAGTTCCTTGGATATCACAACTTGTGGTTTAGAAAACACTGCTCCATGCCAGCCATGTGAAACTATAGTTTGTACTGCTCAGTCTGTGCTCTTAATGACACAGTTAGAATGTCTGGCAGATGAAATCCCAACCAACTGGAATGGTGGTACTTTGTAGAAAGGACAAATCTTACACAACCACACACCTCACTGCTGCATGAGACAGACAAAAAGAAGGGAAACAGTGCAGATGTCTGGAGAAGCACTTGTGTGGCAATGGAAAATGATGTGGAGATACCCAGCCTAACAATGACTGCAATCTAGGCCAAGGCCCACCTAATTATAACATTTTCCATGACAACTACCAAGCAGCTGACACCTGCTGCAGGGTGTCTGTACTGGCTTGAGTAAAGCTGAAGCAGAGAAACTGGAGAAAAGAAAGGGATAATAGCTTGATTGACCAAAGCTACACCAGTAAACATATTCTACACCTTATACTAAAGGTTCCTGGCAAGTTCATTATCAGGGCTCTAGCTGCCAATTGGAGAATGAGTAAATACAAAAATCACCTCAGTAGGCAGGTAGGAAGTGCATCACATAAAGGAAGCCTGAGCTAATAAGCTTTGGGGATTTAGATCCCTTTTTTATTACTTTGCTTCTTACTAACCTAAGAAAACAGATTGTTTTTAACAAGAGTACAAGAAGCAAGTATGCAGTATATAATGTTGAAGGTAATAATAAAAATTAAAAAAATATAAATGTATATAATAGGAAAAGACACATCTTTAGATGGTTTAAGGCATCAATCCTTCTCTTTTTGTGTTCACCCAGTGGCTTGAGTTTTGTTTTGGCCTTGGCATAGACCATTGCTTGGTATTCCTGCTGTTGTTGGCTTGGGACACTGGATACAGCCTTTGTGTCCCTCTGAGCTATGTGCCATCAACGCATGGTTTTTGCAGTCTTTCTTCTGGTGGTCCCACTCAGACATTCCCACTCATGCCTTATCCATACCAATCCTAAGATTTTTGCAAAAAAATCCTACAAGGTCTGGTCTCAAAAATTTTGGAGATTCTCTTATGTGACTCTTCATGGGACTGATGTTTCATCTGGGACAGAAAGGGCAGCTCAACTGACTTCAGAGACTCTGCCCCTGTACTTCATTGGAAGTTACTCCATCAGACTGAGAAGCAGAAGCTGATCCCTGTCCAGGCTACAGGGGCAGGAGCCTCTTGCAAAATCAGTGGGGCACTAAGTCCCAGCACAGAATTTTTTAACTGAAGCGGGCAGCTGTCTACCTGAAGCTTTTTGTTGGGGTAGCAGTTTTGTGGAAGTGGGACAAAGCCAGTTTTATAATGTAAATTGCCTATTGCTCTGACAAACACAGCAGAACTCTGAAAAATACTGGTGAACCAGTGGATTTAAAGGTTGCTGTCATCCAGCTCTCTGAATCTGAAGTTATTGTTTCTGTGCCATTGTGTTTTAAGAGAGATAACACCAGTATGTTTTGTTTCCTTTTTACCTTGCACTGCAGCCTTTGTTGCTTTTCCTTCGTTTTTTTCAAGTTCTGCTGCAAATAAAAGATACAGTTTAAGTAAGATTTCTAGTCAGAAGTGTTTCTACATCAGACAAAGCTCTTCTTAAAGACATTATTTGGAGTCAAAAGATTTCAAAGATTTGCAACCATGAGATTCCCTACCAAGATACGAATACATAATAGATATTTTTTGTCTGAATGAAAGAAGGGTGATTTACTTCCTTATTTTCTTTCAGAAAATAAACACTAGGTATGATCAAGCAGAAGGTGGGGCTGCCCAGTGCAGGGGGCTTGAAACTACATGATCTTTAAGGTCCTTTCCAGCCCAAACCATTCAATGATTCTGTAATGTCAGGTGAAAGAGGAGATTAACTGCAGCACATATTTTGTAAAGGAGAAAAGAACAGAGCAAGCAGGTCTTTACCTTGCACAGCCATTCCAGTGCTCCCCAAGGAAGCACAGTTTTCTGCTTGCCCCAGCAGAAACCTCCACTCTACACCCCTGACACAGCAAAACATTGCCCCATATTCTCAGTTTGAAGCAGGTGGTTAGTCTCAGTGAAGGTAGCTGTATGTTATAACATCTAACTTGATCCTTCTGAGTGCTGAGACTTCTGTGAGCAAGCAAGAGGTGTGAACCAGACCACCTGTGCAGCAGGTCTGCTTAACCTTGTCTGAGACAAGGGGAAGCACCTGTAACAGCCCAGGTCAGGATGGTTATATGGCCATGGTCAGGCGTGGATGTCTCCAATTGCTGAGTCACAAGCTTTGAAGCACAGTTTGTAAATTCATTTACACATCTTGGGAGACAAGGGATATTAAGGATGAAGCTATCTAATAAGTGGTGCAGGAAGGGGCATCATTAGGTTTGCTCACATTAATATGACTATCTTTTATAACTTCTGAAAATTTACATTGCAGGTTTGGTGATGTACAAGATTATATATTTAGGATAACTTATATATTTCTTATCTCATTGAATTATTTGGAGAAAATATAATAAATCTATAATTTTATATATTTAGCTGTAAATGGCACTTCCAACACTTCCATAAAATTCCATAAAACCAAGCTTTTATAGCCATTATTTATAACTCTTATGCTAAATAAAAGCCTTGCTTTAATTTAAAAGGCTATCCTCTTACAATGTTTGAAACAAAAAATGTGGCATTAAGAAAATAAGCTTCACTGTCATTGTTTGAAAGTAGTGTAAAGAACAAACAATCAGCATAAGTGGCAGGATGTAAAGTGGACAGTGAAAATTAATTAACATTTGATGGTATAAAAAATGTCTTTACAGCTTTGGGGTCATTAGCACATAAAACCACTTCTCAGCTTGTTATTTCATCCTGTCATTTTATTAGAAAAAAATCACAGTTGAAAATTAGGAGTTTATCTTTTAGAGACAAAGTAAATTCTGAGGGTCATATTCTGTTATCATTATTCATTCTGAGAAAGTCAGGGAATTCAAAAGATCTTTGAAGTGCCTCCTTGTGTGCTCACTGCTTCCCTGCTGCCTTGGCTGCAAGTCTGGCCCCAGGGGCACCACCAGGACACCCTTTCAAGAGCATTTTCAAACTGCTGGGCATGATGGCTCAAGCAGATCAGCTCAGTTAATAAGCTATGGCCTATCTGCAATGTCTACTGGTGGGCTGGGGGTCAAAGGAATGTTCTTCAGGGAACTTGGGATTCAGTGAAAGGTCAGGTACCGATGGATGAATTGTGTCATGTTGAGTGGGATGAACCCATTCACAGGCATTGATTACTCCCCTGTGATGTGAGCAAGAGTTTGTGGGCAAGCTCCATGTAAATAGAGAAACGTTGCACTTATGCACCTTGGTTACCTCAGGGAGCAATTTTCCTGAAAATAAAATCTAGGTTGAAAATATGTCTGACTTTATCCTCAAAGAAAGAAAGGGATTCCATTCCATTTCTATCCAAGTTCCTTATTTTTTATTGGTGTTCATGGACACAGAGAAAGATGAAGAGAACCAAAGACTCTTAATATTTATTGTAGACCTCTGCTATTATCATCCATGCTACCTGGGCACAGATCAGCAGTACTACTTACACTGACCATGAACTGGACACTGACAAGCCAAGATGAATCTGAGCACTGAGCCCTGTCATAAGCAAAACAACACCACAGTGCTTCTAAAATGCTTACTGAAGTGGTCAATATCTTGAAGAATAACCCTACTTGAGTATGGAAAAAAACATATGAAAAGGCACACCAGTAACCTGTCCCATTCGCATTCAAAATATATTTTGAATATAGAAGAGCTATAAAGCTTTCTGAGAAGATCAGGTGTTTAGACATCAAATGTATGTGGAGGTGGTGGTAGACCATGAGTGTGGTTATCATGAAGGAACCATCCATCCTTGAGAAACATTGAGGCTGCCATAATAAGCATTTCTATTAACAATATTCTGGCTATCAGTGCATTCAGTAATGCAACACCACTCCCATGAGTGAGTGAGTGCTTGTAAAGAAGAACTTGCTGACACAACACAGCTTCAGCAACTTTTGGGAACTGCCAAGTAACATCATCTAGACATGGCAGAGTAGTATCTGGAAGGGCAAACAGGACATTCTGTTATTCCCTTTGCTTTTTCAGAAGAGAGGCATGAGCTGCTTTGGTGAGAGGTCTTTTATCATCAAGGTAATAGTTGTCATTTTGAAAGTCTGTATAAATAGGAAGCCTGGCCATGTTGAGTCAGTGTTTGAAATAAGATTCAGGAGGCTTGGTTGTCTCTGTTTCTATCAGAACAGAGACAAATTTTCTCAGTAGGTCAAGATGTCATCCCTTTCACTGGGCATTTTCAAAGTTCCTGCCACTTCTGAATGGCAGCCTGAAAGATGATCTCTTTGTGAAAAATGCTCCTGTTCCAGATATTCCCTATTTAAAAAGCTGCTCTTTTAGTCATATGACTTAAGTAACATGAATGTCCCAATGTATTATAATTTTTTCCTCTGCAGAATGTTAGGCATTAAAAAAAAAAAAAAGAAGAAATACAACCTTCTGTCCAAAACCAAACTCATGAAAATCTCTACATGAAACAATACAAAATAAAATAAATGCACATGAAGGTAAAATTAGAAATTTGTCAGGAGTCCATATTTTCAGTAAAATATAATTTTAAAAAATAGATTAAATAAATGAAGCAACACTCCCACATATATTTTGTCATTTCTCAGCAGAATTCTTGACAACTTGTCATAATGTAGATCAAATGGGCAATTTAATTTATAATTGTTTCTCTGATTCCATCATAAGCTCTTAGGAAAGAAATAAGAGACAATTCAGCAGATATTGTTTAATGCTGAAAGCGGTCAGGAGAGCAATTCATCAGTCAAATATTTCTGCAGTCTCAATAGTTTTAGGCTACAATCAAATTTGTCAGAATATTTTTATCCTAAAAGAGTCAGGTTGCATAACTAGCATGTACATCAAAAATATTCATTCCAAAATGTCACTGATTTTAAAGCTATTTTGAGATATTTGCTCAGTGTGATGGAAGACTGAAAGAAATCATTCTCACTGGAAACAGAAAACATTTCACTCACTGAACCCTGAGGTCAGAGGTTCCTCATTGTGACATCACAAACATCAATTAATCATTAACTTATGAGGTGTATGTTGTGCTTTAAAAACTGTTCAGTTATGTGAAAAAATGTAATTCTGTAGTGGCTTGTGAGAAAATGCAAGAAAGCTCTATATGACTTTGATAGTTCATAAGAGGTACAGGCTATTGGGAATGGCCCAGACCTCCTTCTATGCCAGCTGAATATTTTTTTTTAATTACTAAAGAAGGGAATTTCATCGAAAGCCTTTCTTTTTTATTCAGAACAGAATTGTTTGCCTTCCATATATATGCTTTAAAAATTTTACATTTTCCAACATCTACTGAATATTGAAAATCAAATCGTGCTCACAGAGCTGCTAAGTCTCTAAGGATGAACAGTAGCAAAATGAGAAACAAACAAATAAATAGAAACAATGTAGAACAAAGAAATATGGATTGAAAAAGCAATGATTTTCTTCAGACTTGGAGAAAGGTTAAGCACTACTACACAACTACTATTAAACACTTCTAGAATTTGTCTGCATCCCCAAAAAACATAGAAGAAAATAACAGAATTCCTTTGTGATTCTAACTAAAAGGCAAAAGTAACAGCTGTAACATTTTAGCAAAAGTATGATTTTCCCCCTGGAGTACAGGCTATGTTTGAGTTTCAAATTTAGCAAATGAAGTTAAATTTAGATGACTTGCAAACAAGAAATTTTTGGGAAATCAACAATTACCCTAGAGCTAAAATCAGCTCATTTTTATTTAATGAAGAATAAAACAAAGTTGTCATTACTTACACACTGGAAAACAATTTCAGGTTCAATATTAGGTTTATCCTATGGTAAAACTAAAATGGCTGAGGCCAACACTTTCAATTGTGAGACTACTCTTTTGACAACAGAAATAACAGAATTATTCCTATACTATATAATGGAAACACACTTTTTCTACTTATCCTTAGTTAAGTGAACTTCCTGAAACTTTTTTTTCCCCCATTTGTATGAAAGAGAATGCTTATAAAAAGTATGATTCAATGTACGTGTGTAAAAACCAGACACTGATGTGAAACAAGTAAATATTTACTATATTTGTTTAGCTAGAATTTATGCCCTTGTTTCTTACCAGTCCCAGCTCCCTGTGCATTGTGGAAAGGAGCAAACTTTGGAGCAAGCATTGATGTTCTCACACCTCCTACCTTTGGCCATCAACAGTTCATGTAAGAAAGGTGGGAAAAAACTGCTACACCAAACCTTCCTGAAAAGCTCCATAGACTCCATAGAGAAAACAGCTGTTCAGTCACTGGGTTTGTCTTGTTAGACTGGTAAAAAGTGAAATATTGCTTTGTGTCATGTCTCTGTAGAATGTTGGTTACTTCTCCTTTCTTCCAGTCACAAAGGCCTTATGGCTTGAGTTAGGATTAGAAACTGAATTTCATATTGTTGGCAAATTAATTAGTCTATGAAAAATTTGAGGAAATTATGCCTGCTTTGAGATGCTGCAAGAAAGACACCATTCTAATTTAAAAGGCTGTTTTAAATAAGTCATACTGTTAAAAGTTTTTTGCACAAGAAGCTTTTTTTCATTACAGTAAAAACACAGTGGCATTCTTCCATTTCAATTTTCAAAACAAATCAAATTGCTCACCTTTTGACTTTGGAGTTTCCACAGATGCTGTAAAATAAGACAAAATATTCACAGAAACAAACTGCATAAATGAATTAAAAAATTAAAATTGATCCTAAAACCTCTTCCCTTTATCAATATGCTACCTATCTATGCAGAGCAGGAGTTCATTTATGTAAAGAAAATCTGACACACACATATGTTGCTTGTTTAGATAGTCTCATGCAGATGACTAATTAACCTGCAGAATAAAAGAAGTGGGAAACAAGGCCAATAGATAAGTTATACATGGAACTTCAATAGCTCTGCTATTTTCAAGTATAAGGATGAGACAAGGAGGAAATTAGGCTCCAGAATGGACATATATTAAACATAGGTGGAAAGTATGCAATAGAAATATTCTTTTAACAATTTCAGTGACTTGCAGAAACTAGGAATTTTTTATCTTTTTTAATTTTTTTATAGTTTATTGAAACTTCTAAAATTGATGCAGAGGAGGATACAGCTTCGAAAGTCTTCCTTTATATAAATTTCTCAGTTTATTTTCTTTACTATTCTTCATAGCTGTATTAAATAAATGCAAATTAATTGAATTACCACATTTCCCTTTTTTATCATTATTCACACCTTCATTCTGAAGCACTGTGACAGGTTTTTATGTTATAGAAAAGGACGGATTCATTTTTCTACAAATTGACTGTGTACTCTAGATATTTCTTGCTCTGAATTTCTGTCTGAGAAAATAGAGTCATCTGATGAATGAGTCATCAAGTTTGGCTGCAAAAAGAGAAAATCCTTATGCTCTCCCAAATTTGGATAAACTGGAGAATTCTGCTTGGGAATAAGAGCACCTTGCTGCAGCAATAAAATGCATGGGCACTTGGCATTAAAAAAATTAAACAGCCTACTTTTTTCCTATCCTCCACATTCTGAATTTTGTATTTGCTGCTTGTTTCTCTATCCATTTACTGTAACTTTCTTTGAAAAGACAAACCTTTTAAAAGCTGAAATAAAGAATTCTTGCCCTCTTGTTACTGTCAACATTTAATTAGATCTCAGTTCCAGAATACCGAATGGTTGTTCCATATCCATTCAATTGCTTAAGTTAATTAACTTTAATTAAACCCACAAAATTATATTCATTATTTTTTTATTCCTCTACCTAATCCTTTCTCAATTTAAAATTAAACCAGATAAATGAGACTCTAAAACTTAGTCTTTTACAAGACTTACCATGTACTTTTGCTTCTTTCTTTGTTGTTTTGCCTGTAAAAACAAATTTTTAAAAGTATCAAGTATTGACTTCTGACAAAAATTAATTTAAAATATTAGGATAGTTTAAATATAAAATAAAGATGAGAAAATATTCACCAGATTCCATTACTTTTTCTTTTTTATGTGGTTCTGAAAAAGAAAAAGAAAAGTAAAATGTGCATTTCTCTAATTGCAATACTTTGTTTTATTGCCTTGGACAATCACTTTTCATGTCACTATTGGCCATTGGATGTGACACATTCCTATGGACTTTCAGATCAATGAGTCCTTCCCTGCTTTCCAGTATGCCAAAATAAAGCCTTTGTGTTTGTAATCATTGTCTGCAGTGGTTTTCACACTGGATAAACAGGGTCAGATTAGCTGTTAATTAGGGAGAGCAAAGGATTAATCTTTTATAATAAGGTGTTAAAAGGAAACCATAGAAACGGTGGAGGTTGAAACATCCACGGTTTTGCTTTAGGGTGGTTTAATGGAGGTCTGCAACCCAACTATCAGGACACAACTGTCAGGTAATTCAGGACACCTACTTTTTATGGTAGCTTTTGCAATACCTCTTCCCATGCTGCAAGAATGTGCTTTAACACCCCCTCACAGAAGGAGCAGGGCAGCCTGCCACAGATATAGACTGAACAACATCTACCAGCCAGTGCTGACATTCACAGTAGCAAAAAAAAAGTTAAACTTCTTCTGTCTGCAAATGCTTTTAAACAGCATATGGGAAGGCTGAGCAGTGCAAGTTTGAGTCCACACAGGAGCATTTCCTAAATTCAAGGATATCTGAGCTGACTAATCACAAGATACATCAAAGAATCATCAAATAATAGAATATCCTGAGTTGGAAGGGATTTATTGAGTTCTGACTCAGGATAGTCTATGATTTTATGATTCACAAGGATCACTGGGTCCTGCTCTTGGCTCTCTCTGTGTCTGAGAGCATTGTCCAAACACTTCTCGAACTCTGACACTCCTGGTGCTGTGACCACTTCCCTGGGGAGCCTGTTCCAGTGCCCAAACACCCTCTGGGAGAAGAAACTTTTCCTGATATCCAACCTGAACCTCCCCTGACACAGCCTCAGGCCATTCCTGGTCCTGCCACTGGTCAGCACAGAGATCAGTCTCCCCTCAGTGTCCTCCAGGCTGAACAAACCAAGTAATTTCATCCAGTCCTTAAATGACTTCTCTACTAGACAGTTCAGTATCCTCACATTCCTCCTCTGGATGCTCCCAATAACTATATCCTCATACTATGGTGCTCAAAACTGCCCACAGGGCTCAAGGTGAATGCTTTTAAATACAAGCTCATCGCTTACCAGTACCTGATGACCATATTTTCTCCAGGTTTATTACAGGTTAAATTTGCATTAAAGTTGAGATATAGAGTTGAGCAACATTAATGTTTAAATAAATGGTTTCCACTCTAGAATCAAGATATAAAGTTTCATATTCAAAGTGATTCTGAATGTGGTACCTTCACCAAAAGCAATCTTATTCATAAATATGACCTATCATTCAATTGAATAAGAAAAAAGAAAACAAGAACTGCCAACATAAAATTAAATATGTTTATCAACATTAATATGAATAATATTTACATTAAATATTAATTAGTAATCATTGTTGATACTGACTGCACAGTGGGCAAATAAAAGACATATAATTCATGCAGAGCTATGAAAATAATTAATATTTGAAAGGACAGACTGATTTTAATTTTTTTTTTTAAATTGTTAAGTTTTAAACAAAATATGTCATTACTTCATATTCCCACCCCAAAAAAGCTTATATTGAACAACACAATTCCATTCTATCTGAAATAAAATACTATTTTGTCTGAGTTTTTAAATCTCTCTGAAGAGTCATCTTATATATAATTGAAAGAAAAATGTAGTTTCTAAAATGAAGGTTTGAGCCAAGTTGTTAAAAAAAGTTATTTTTCTTTTTTCCCCCAAACCACTTATGGAATTACATTACAACTTCAAAAACAATATCTTTGAGCCAAAATGTACATTTCAAAGCATCAAAATTAATTGACTTGAAATAATGGAGTATTAATATACTTATATTAAGCACGTTTTGGTATATTACACAACAAATATTAAAAACATTTTATATGAGAAATGAAATTTTAGTGGAAATTATCATGGAGCAGGTTGGTGTCATCAAAAAACCAAGAGTCGTGGTTGTGATTTTCTCAGTAATATGAAAAAGGGATGGAAATAGAGAGCAAGTTGACATTTATTGCCTGAATATATGTACTTTCTTAATGGCATCCTACCTACCCTGGATTGCAATTCTAGCACAGGCCAAGGAGGGAAAATATAGCAAAAACTGAGAGGACAAAAGTTTGTGACTCAGTGGTTTGGCCTCCTCAATGTTCTTATTCATCAACATCTGCAGCTTTGATTTTGTGTAGCCTGGGTGCTCTTCAGACTCTCCACTTTCATGCAGGTATTTTAGGACTCATTCTGGAAATCACAATTTTCACTGGTATTGTGGAGGTTTCTACTTTGCTATTGCTCAGGACAGATTCCTGGAAACTAAAGGAAAGGCAATTCTGTCATTAGTGGTTCTGAGGCAATTTTTTTTTTCTTTCATTCTCTCAGCTCTCAGGAGATCTGGGAACAGAATGATCCTAGCAATGCTCAGCAAGTGTTTGGGCAAAGTATAAAATAATCAATTTATTTAGCTTTATTTCACAATTTTTTTTTTCCCCTAAACTGCAAACTTTAGGGAAGGTCTATAGAACTTCTTTGATAATAATTTTATTTCCAAAAGCATATGAAATAAAATCCTTTTCCATGAAAAAATGAATAAAATAGAATTTTACAGCAATCATTTCTGGGAAATTTTACATGATATGAGAGTTCAGGTGATTCATGTCTTGATATTTGAATGGAATGAACTGAAAACTTTGATTGCATGACCCATAAACTGCAGGAAATTTCAGACCTAGCTATTTCGTGTTTGCTACAAGCTGTATTTGCTTGGTTACAATGTCTCATTCTTTACTGGTTTTGTACTTTCAAGTAGCTAGTATGACACATGAAAGGATATTTCCAGCTGTAAACATATTAGACATTTGCCACGGCATTAGTCATTATTTTTATATTTAACAATTTTTGCATGTATATGATACTGTACAACATATTTTCATTCAGGGAAGTTTTGCTGGTAATGTAGCATTTTTCTACCATGCATGGAATTGAGATTTGATTTAGTTGGACATTTTACCATCTTTATTTGCTCTGATGCTTTAATCAAATGGCTTTTTTCTTTTTATGAAAAATGGCAAAGTTATGTATAACATGCCCACAAAACCATACAAATGTGTTTTTTGCTTCATTACTACTGACATACTCCTAGGCAATCCAGAGTAGGTGGGAGACAGAAGAGAACCTGAACCTGCCTCTATAGCTCCTCCCAAGCCACATTTTCCCTAAAGCAAAAACAGTACTGAAAAGCATCTAGGCTTGCAAATTGGCTAAGTTGTATTTTAATGTTTAGTACCAGAACAGACAGTCACAAAGTGTGATCCTCTGCAACCCAACAGGAAAAAACAATTGATTTCCTGTCATAATTGATATAGGTATGTGCACACATGCATGAATGTGTCTCTGTACACCTGTTATTTTCTAATTCAGATAAAGCATTCATATCCAAGAATGGTTCAGGAAAATAAAAAATTGTATTGGGAATGAAACAGATTGGAAAAGTTGAAATAAATGGCTTTCAAATGAATATGCTGTTGTGTGGGATGCACCACATGTTAATTAACTAACACCATTTTGTTTGCACTCACTAGCTGCATAAAAATGGTGCTTTCTGTACTGTTGTTTATCTTTTACCACAAATACTTCAGTGAAGCCTACTGTTGTTATATTTTATGCAGTGTCTTACTTAAATCCTTAGCAGAAAGTTAGCTTGATCTTATAGTTTTGTAATCTTGGTTTTATAAGCTATATATAAAACTTCTCAGACTTTCATATCATGTTGGTTAATTAAAACCAAATGAGACAGAAAAGTAAAGCTCTTCAAGATATCCTTTAATTAAGAATATTGTGAATATAAGCATTTAGATAAAGAGGAGATCCCTTTAGTCCCTTCTGCTGAAGGGAAATGTTGCAATATGAATTCAGTCACATTGTTAGACTGAGATAATCCACATGACAGTCTTGCATCAAACTAGATTTTTCCTGTTCTTCCACTCCCAAGGAGTATGTGTTCTGCTATATTTCACTGCTATTCTTACTTTCTTGATCATTGTAGAAAACTTCACCATTGTTTTACACTTTGATTTATAAAGATCATGAACTGTATGAATACATTCTTCCTGGAATAAGAATACACCAAAGAAACCTCTTACATTCTGAAATCATGTACATATACTCACTCCTCTCTATATTATCATCTTTTGAGGAGAGCAACAAACAGTTTTCCTAGTGGGTTTTTGTGAAGAAAAGGAAAGCAGGTGACAGTTCTCTGTATCAGTGTCTTAGAAATCTGCTACCTTGTTGGGAAATATCTGAGAAATCTTTATGCAAAGAAAAGAAAGAAAAGCCTGGATGAAATGCAACTGTATTCAGTTCTTTCTATTTAGTCTGAGGCTTTTCTTTACAGGTAGAAATCAATGGTATAAAAATTGTCCATTATAAATTGTAGATGTAATATAAGCATACATGTTATGGAAAAGTCTAATCCACACTACTGCTCCCCTGCAAATAAAGTGGCATTTTCATAATGATTGAAATGAACTGGATTTATTTCCATCCTTGCAAAGTGAAGTGGTACCACCTCCAAAACTTTAATGCTTGGGAAGATAATTGTATCTGTAGTGTAGTCAGGACTCAACAAAGCTGAAGCATGCCCTTGAATGCTTTGCTAGAAGGCTGTGGGTGTTGTGTACCTGGACTTCAGCAAGGTCTTTGACACTGTCTCCCGCAGCACACTCCTGGAAAAGCTGGCAGCCCATGGCTTGGACAGGAGCACTCTGTGCTGGGTTAGGAACTGGCTGGATGGCTGAGCCCAGAGTGTGGTGGTGAGTGGGACTGCATCCAGCTGGGGATCTGTCACCAGTGGTGACCCTCAGGGCTCTGTGCTGGGGGCAGCTCTGTTCAATATTTTCATTGATGACATGGATGAGAGTATTGAGTCTTTCATCAGTAAATTTGCAGGTGACACTAAGTGGGAGTGTGTGTCCATCTGTTGAGAGGCAGGAGGGCTCTTCAGAGAGACCTGGAATGGTTGGATGGATGGGCAGAGTCCAATAAGACGAACTTTAACAAGTCCAAGTTCTGAGTCCTGCATTTTGGCCGCAATAACCCCCTGCAATGGGGCTGGGGATGGTGTGACTGGACAGTGCCCAGGCAGAAAGGGACCTGGGGGTGCTGGTACAGCTGACTGAACATGAGCCAGCAGTGTGCCCAGGTGGCCAAGAAGGCCAATGGTTCCTGGTCTGGATCAGGAATGGTGTGGCCAGAAGGAGCAGGGAGCTCATTCTTCCCCTCTACTCAGCACTGGTGAGGCCACACCTTGAGTACTGTGCCCAGTTCTGGGCCCCTCAGTTTAGGAAGGACATTGAGGCACTTGAGCACATCCAGAGGAGGCAACAAGGCTGGTGAGGGGCTGGAACACAAACCCTGTGAGGAACAGCTGAGAGAACTGGGGGTGTTCAGCCTGGAGAAAAGGAGACTCAGAGGTGACCTCATCACTCTCTACAACTCCCTGAAAGGTGACTGTGGTCAGGTCGGTCTCTTTCACCAGGCAGCAAATGACAGATCAAGAGGACACAGTCTCAAGTTGTGCCAAGGGAAATATAGGCTGGATCTTAGGAAAAAGTTTTTTACAGAAAGAGTGATCAAGTACTGGAATCATCTGCCTGGGCTGGTGGTGGAGTCACCATCCGCGGATGTGTTTAAAGAAAGACTGGCTGTGGCACTTGGTGCCATGTTTTAGCTGAGGTGTTAGGGCATGGGTTGGACTCCAGGATCTTGGAGCTCTCTTCTAACCTAGTGATTCTGTGAACTAAAGATGGAGTTAAAGATATGTTAAATCCTTGTTGAAATTGGTCCCAATTCTAGCCAAAAGTGCACTTAAATCTTTAAACAAGTTCAGGGTGATGAAAGTTTCCCAGCCTCAGAACGAAGCACCTAAAAATGCCTTTTCTGTAAAGAGTGGACACTTCTATAATCCTTTTAGCTCTGATTTTTTAAATTGCACTTAATTTGATCCTCTTTTATTGACATTATTGTTACTTTCATGTATGAATAAAAATCATTTTTGTAGTTAACTTGCTCCCCCTGCCTTGCTTTTAAAGTAGTGCTGGTTTTGTGTTAGCAATACAAAAGTACTTTGATGCACAGCAAATATCTGATGACAAAAAAAAGAAACAAAGCTTCATTTACAGTACAAGTGTCTTCACACACACTGTGATCTGAAAGGAAGTATTGGAAATTATTTTAACCCTATATTATCCAGAAACAGAGAAAATTCTAAGTATAAATGCAAAATAATGTGCCAAGCTATGAGACAGCTAATTTCAACATCCTAGCAAAAATAGTAAAATATAATGGATTTTAGACCATTTACTCAAAGACATCTTAAAAAAATTGGTGAATAAAAACTGGATTTCAGATTAGAAAGCTTAATGTAAAATAAGCTATTTCATGCTCTATTTAAATAAATCCTATATGTACAGAATTAATGGCTGTAAAGTAAAATCTAAAATCAGAAAATTCTTTCCCTTTCAGGGCATCATCTATTGTGACATAACTAAAGAATTCATCTTTGCTTTCCCATTCTGAGTCAGATAATGGCTCAGCTTACATAATCCTGTGGACATTTAAGACATCATGTTCTGTAATATTTTCTCAGACTTCAACTGGGATGAAAATGTCAGTGGCTTGAGATGATTTGTGGAATACATATCCATCCACACAATAGATTCCTGCAGATATTAAGTGGCTGAGTGATGGACTGCTGCACCAGCACAACAAGATTTTAGCTGCTGAGGGTACAGTGCCTTCCTGGCAGACCAGGAGCAGAACCAGCTCTGAGGCTTCAATAAAGCCTAGTGGAAGCACCCTGGGACAAACAATTGAGGACCAAGACCCAGTTTCTCCTGTCCTTCAGCATACTGCTGGAGATTGAGATCAGATAATTTCCAGCTACTCTGCAAAAAGAGGCAAGCCTGGAACCATCCCAGTGAAAACAGAAAAAATTACTAACTCAGAGAAGATATTATATTTAACTTCCCAAAGAACTAAGGTGGGACAGAAGAAGAATTGTGCTAAAATGGACTGAAAAGAAAGCTTTGGTGATTCAGAAGGACTACAGAATGATCCTGGATCTAAATGCAAAGACCTTGAGCAGCAACAGTTTTAATACAGGTAGGGCCTATTTTGTTTAGTGCTGCACAAACACCTGCTGTGTGAAGCTTTATTTATTTATTTTGCACAGAAATAAATTGCAAAGCTTGTCCTTCTGCATTCAGTAAATTACCTCTAACATTTGTTCCCAAAGACTGTAAACCTGGAATATAAACCCTGAGAATGGCTGAGCTTATGTTCTTCAAAAGTCTGAAAGGGTTAACTTCAGGGAACAGAAAATTGAACTGTCTACGCCAGCTACCAGAATAATTTTCGTGGCAACATCAGTATGACAGAAATACATGCAGAGATACTTTCACCAGGTGCTTATAAAGAGAAATTTCAGGGCACACAGAGGCACTCAGATATAAGATCTTGAGGAGAATGCAGGATGGAAGACTTTACTATGTCCCTATAGAGTGAGAGAGACAGGTTCTTTTTCCTTTCTCTAAAAGTACTTACAGGAGGTGTGTAATATAAACTTGACCCTGATTTTTGAAGTCTCTCCTCTTGGACTGACTACACATATCTACATAAGATGAGAATACATAGTTTGGTAGATGGATGATGCAGAGGGTGTGGTACTGTGAGTAAAATATATCCCTGGTGTGTGACTTAAGACCTGAGTCTGAGAAACCTGACAAATAATTCATGTAAGTTTGCCTGTTCCAATGTGTTGCTAAATTATTCAATAGAAATACTGAATTTTATTAATCTTCTGTAACATATGATTTTAACTTTCTATATACTTGTGTCCTACAGATGATAACTAAAAGAATCAATAATCCAACTCCTTGATAAATCTTTTCTGCATTTCAAACATATCTTCTGTGCCATAAACTTCTGGGTTTTTTTCCTTTTCATGTAGACTAAAAATGGTTATACTTTATGGCAATAGCTTTCTTGTTGATATTTTTCTTGTTGATATTTTAATTACAATAATTTATCTGGAACCAAGAATTAAAATAACTTCCCTAAGTAAATAGTGCCCGTTACCAGTAAAACCAGTAGTTCTTCCTGTTGTAGGCAGAGTGTCCTGCACCTGCACAACCCATCTTCTAATGAAGTTTTTCAGCATAACCTGTATTCTAATATTCTGTACTTACCCCAAGGACCCATTTCCTATACAATTTCATACAAAATATCCTCTTTCTGCTTCTTACAAAGAATGGAACGATTGTTGGCATAATAAAGTAATAATAGTTCTAGTACAATTGGCAGTCAGTTTGGGACATTGCATACAGCTGACATGTGAACACTTAAAATTAGCTATTGTTTGTCACACTTATTTTATTCTTTCTGGATCTAAATTTTATTGATTTTTCAAGGGGGAAATTGTGCTCAAAAAGAGTTTCTGTTATGAACCCAAAGCAAGTGATAAATAAGATTTGTTTTTGCATATGTGTGGAGAGGAAGATGGGGAAAATTAGGCATTAAAACCCAGTAATTAGGCAGTTAAGTGACAGTACAAAATCTGTTAAACATACTGTAAAATTAAATTAAAAATTTCAAGGCCATTCCATGGAAATTCTAAGCAGCAATTAGGATTTAATTTTTGCAATGTTGAAAAGAGTTAGAACTGTTTTTTAAATCAGGCAATTTATTTTGGGAAAGGGCTGTCACTGGTGCTTAGAAAAGGTGCAGGAGCCTTGCCTATGAAATGGGGGCATCTCCTGAGAAGGCTCACAGGTGAGCTGTTCCCATCCCTGTCCCTAACTATGGGAGTGCATGAGGATCATGGCACTGAGGTTCTTGCTGCCTGCCAGAGAATAAAGCCACCCTCCTGCTAGTTTAGCTGGAAATGCTCTCTGCATGGTTTGAGCCTGTGCTCCCTGCCCTGTCCTGCACCTCCATAAACTGCTTTTCCCACACTAAACAGACCCAGCAAACTTATTACACCAGAGTGTGATGACTCTGCCCACCAACATCTGCAACATTCACCCAGCAGAATTAGCTACAGCTGTAGGGCATGATAAGGATTGAGGTGTGAGGCTGCAGAGGGATGGGAAAGAGGGAGATTCCCCTCCTAGCCTCCTCTCCTGACAAAGGATGAGGCAGCTACTCACCTCCTACACCCCTGGCTCTGTGAAACCTTTCAGAGAGAGCCTGCTGGGCCCAGCACACAAGGGGTGTCTGAGAAAATCCTATGAAAGAAACCTGTGCCACTCCTCAGGGCAAAAGGACAGACTGATATTTTGTGAGGGTAGGTCACTCTCAGACCTGTTCTGCTAGCACAGCTGGGGAGACAATGCACCATGCAGAAAAAAAAAAAAAAATAGAGGGAATAGCTGCAAGACTTAGAATGGGAATGACATAAAACAGGGTAATTGAGGAACATGTGCAACAAAACATCTTCAATTCTGATTTCTCCTTTTAGAACAGCATCACTTGTATATATCTAAGAAACTATTCTGCTTTACAGTCAAATGCTGTGATCTCAAGCCCAGTTTCTGATGATTGTCAGAGATGTGATTTTTTCCAGTAAGAGACATCTGGAAATATTTGAAAATATCCACTTTCAAAGTTAAGTGATGGAAATTTATTGAGGCTATTATTCCTAGAGCAGCTGTCAGCTTGAAAATCCAGAAGTCCTCATAGACTTTCAAACTCTATATTCACTTTCTTTGCTTTCTGTGTAGACATATACATATAGGGAGATAAAAATAGTGCATGTTGAATTAGGCAGGGATTTCTCAACCAATGACATTAAGATCAGGAGCATATGTGATGTAGATGCACTGTGAGATGACCAGCTGTGCTCTCAGTCTGTTCAGCCTGTTAAGAGGAGTAAACCTTGAGCTTTAGGCATTCTTGGTACAGGTTTTGATGCAATAAGATATGTGGAAAAAAATGAAATATGAAATTGGATAATGTATTTAATTTAGTGTGCTAATAGGCAACAGTCTACTTACAATGTTGCCAAACAAGCATATTTAATATTTTGCTATGGTGAATTATTCTGGCGGTAAATTAGTTTCCAGAGAACTGAAGGGGAAGCTAAAATGTAGATCTCAAAGCCTACTGCTCTTTATCATTTTTAAGGCAAACTAGATATTTAGAAATGTGTGAGAACAGACAAACTTATTTTATTTTTCCATAAGAAGCCATGCCAATTTTCCCCCTTTCTTTATCTTAAGCAGATTACAGTCATCACCATTCTTGCCAACAAGCAGACTCATTGGAATATTTTTCAAATATGAACACAAATATTGGATGCAAGCAGGTGGAGTGAATTAATTATAAGCATATGGTTCTAACATAACGATTTCTACAGAGTACTGTTGAGACTTCTAGGGGTCTAGCTATACAACAAACTTTGGCAACAAAGCTGCTTTAAGAAATTATCAGTGACATGAATATAAATATTTGTGGAGCCAGTCTTACTGAAACGATCCAGGCTGAAAGCCCTGCCACACACACATTCCTAGGACAGCTTTCAGCTGTGAGCCATGGCAATGGTGTGGTTTGCACTGTTCCCCCTATTGTGTTGGCAGAGGTGAGCATGGTGTCAAAAAAACACAGCAGGCAGGGATGGGGAGCACTGGTGGGAAATGATTCCCAGGCCAGCTTCACACACTGCATTGTGCAGCCCCACAACATGTGCTGCAGTAGCCCAGGCACTCTGTGATTCCAGCCTGTGAGTCCTTCCTTGGTAGAGAACTACAGGTGTTCCTGGCTTGCCCTGATCCTTGACCAATTCCCAACCATCCTTATTGATGCAATTATTCCTTTTTCCAGTGGAGGAGAGCTCTGAGCTAGACTACTGAATTAGAGAGAAATAGCCAGAAAACAATCTTAAAGGAAAAAAAAAATCAAAACAGAACCAAAAAGAAATCAAAATATCTCAGAGCCATAGAGGGGGGATCATCTGGATGCAATAAACAGGAGAGGAAGTGTGGGGCTGGCTGCTGCTGGGATGCCAGCACCTGGCACAGCTCAATAACACAGAGTCTGGTGCAGCACCAGCTATCCTGCTTTAGACTAGAATAATATTATCGTTTTATACCCTCCACAATTTTATATGGGAATTCCTGAGGGGTTTTTTGATAGTTAATATAAAATGTAGTCAAATACTAATATGATCACTATTCAGGTTGTTATTCATTATATTGGGTTTTACTTAATTAAGCAGAAATGAGATGTCACATTTTTGAAGATGGCTGTGAAGGAGATGAGATAATAAATAAAAGTTATTAGATTTTTACAATCCAATCTAAATTCAGATAGGAATTTATGCCATTATTTGTTTTAAAAAAGTTTGCTTGTCTTTTCAGTGCATATTTATAATTATCTAAGAACTCAATTTTGACAACCTACTCTGAGATCAGCATTTTGAAATCAGATACTCTTCTCAAAGGGCTCAAACACAGCTTTGCAGGGAAATTGGTTTCTGTAAATATTGCTTTTAAAATTGGACTTCACATTCAGATTTTTTTTTGGGGTTGTTTTTTTTTTTTTGTTTGTTTTTTTTTTTTATCTCAAGCCCTGCAGAATGGCCCAGTATGGCACCCTCATAGCTGCCATGGGAGGAAAAGAAGCAAAAATAATTTTAGAAATCAGTGTTAAATACTTCTTTTCTTAACAAGCATTTCACATATGATTATGATGATTTAGAACAAAACAAGCACAAAACCACCCCGACAACGAACAAAAACTTATGTACAATCCAGCAGATGGTGCTATGATGCAATAAACTGGTTCAAGACTACAAGAAAAACATTGCATGCAAACATTTTTCTCCTTTACCTGGCGTTGCTGCTTTTTTGATGGCAGGGTTGGCTGCAGGAGCTTTTGCTGGCTCTTAAAAAGAAATAAAATTAAACCATTTATTACAAAGCATTATATTTTAAAAACCCCACAGAAATCTGAGAAATGCCTTCCAGCCAGAAGCCTGTACAATCCCTTTAACTGAAGAGTTAAACAAAGAGATTACACAAAGGGAGAAGAGCTGAATTATCTTCAATAAACTCAGAAGCAAGAACAGAATAACCAGCTGAAGGGCTAGTAAGCTCTGGTTTTTATGCACTGAATCCCTTCTTTCAGCTTTTTACCAGTTCAATATCTATTGGCAAAGCAGAGGAAGGAAGGCATGTAGGGGTTTCAGCATGGCCTTGTCCCTCAGGCAGCAGCTGTGTGCTGGGAGCCTCTGCATCTTGAGCTGTGAGAGCACAAAGTCCTGAATCAGCCTCTGGCAGCTGCTGAAGATTCACTCTTGTGGATTCTGCAGTGGTACCTCAGGGGAACCCATGGGTCTTCACAGTGGCATCCTTTCCCCTAGTCTAAAACTGGCTCTGGTTAGAAGAGGTAAAATGGGGCTGCTTTTGCAAAGTGAATCCAGACTTGGCTATACCAGAAATATCCCTTCATCCTGAAGAATGTAGGAGCATTAGGAGAACATCTTCACATTTGATCCTGCTATTGAAAGAGCAATTGCTGTATTCTCCTAGCAGAGAAATGTGCTCTCTTTGGCCATTTAACTGTTCTTGGTCCTTTTATGAAGCACTTGCATTTTACTGTCTTTGTTTGTAGAGCATGTCCTTGCAGAATGAAGGTCCTAGTGATGAATGGTATGTGCATCCCCAAGTGGATTTGGGAATCTCAGCCCCATATAGAAGAACCTAAGTACCTTACTAGATTTATTCACTCTTTATTAGTATTTAGTTAATTGCTTTTATCCTCAGGAACTACCAAAACAAACTGTACTTAAATCCAAATAGTTTAACACATATCCATAAGCTAAACTCCACCAATGGTCATAAAGGATTTTTTGTATCAACTAGAAGGTTCTTTAAATTAAAATTCACTATTTCATATCTTGAGAGGAAATAACTAATCATTTTAATCACGAGTTGAATTAAAGAATTCCAAAAAATGTTAGTTAATCCTTGACATCTGTCACTGTACTATTACATTGAAAAAGAACATGGCTAAATCAGAATGTAATTTTGAGTCCTTCCCCTCCATTATTTTGAGAAGTTCATAAAAGACGCATCAGATTGTCTTGTGAAAGAGAATGAAAACAAAATATAGTTTGCATGTGTGGGTTTGTTCTATTTCCATCCATTTAAAAACATACAGCTGATAATTACATCCTAACTTAGTTATTATCACAGAATTGTAACTATTTGGGGTGCTCACCCCTCCTTCAGGGAAATTTGTGGAAGACCTTGAAGAATAATTTACTTTGTATCGCTTTTCTGAGTGCCTCTTTTTGCAGAATTAAAAGGTCCAACACACATGTTCTACAAGTTTCAGATGGACCTAATACAAAATAGCAGGACCCTCTCATTTATCCCCTTCTGAGCTCTCAGCTAGAACATGCTTAACAGTGAATTTTTAAAAACTTTTTTTCATGTCACCTGTGAAAACAAAATAGCCATGGTACGCTGCTCTCCAGCAGAGTACTGGCTGTAGTGTCCTGTTCCTGCACCTGATTGTTGGAGCAACGATGTCTGCACAAAATAGTCCAAAAAATTTCCCACCTTTTGGCCAGAGGCCACTTGGTATGGAAAAGGACTCTAAAAAGTGGCTTTCTCAAAGAGACTCTGAGATCTCTTTCTCCCCAATGGATTGAGGACCTGTCTATCATCAGACGACCATGAAGATGTGTCCCATCTGTTGGTAGCTATATCCCATCCTCTCTCTTTCTCTCCCCTTTTACTTTGTTTCCTTTACCTCTTTCTCTCTCTCTCTCTCTCTTCTATCACAAAACTGCATTGTTGGCACACAATAAAGTGCATTGCTGCTTGCTGCTGAATAAAACCTGAGTCTCTTGCTTTTTGTACTTTGCACCCTGGGGTCGAACGACTCCTGCTCAGGTTGAGCAGATCGTGACACAGCTGCTGTGGAACTCTCCCATTAAAGGAGTGGCAGAAAGGTTTAGGTTGGAAGGGAGCTTGAAGATCTTGTTCCAGCAACACCACCCCCCCAACCATGGGCAGGGACACCTTCCACTAGACCAGGTTGCTTAAAGCTCCACTGGCCTGGCCTTGAGCCCTTCCAGGGAAGGGACATCCACAATGTCTCTGAGCATCCTGTTCCTTCTCCTCACCACCATCATAGTGAAGAATTTCTTCCTACTATCCAATTTAAATCTGCTCTCAGTTTAAAGCCATTACCTGTAGTCCTGCCATCACATACCCTTGTGAGAAGACCCTCTCCAGACCCCCTGTAGGCTCCTTTTAGGCACTCAAAGGCTGCTCTGAGGAATTATGTGTCCAAATTAATAGTTCCTTTAAGACCTGCTTGAAAACAGTACTTGTTTCACTAACAGAACATTATTTGTAGAGTAAATCTATGAAATGTTTTGTTAGATATTTCTGCAATATTTGCATTAGAACCCAGTGTATAAGCTTTTTTTTTCACTGCCAAAAGAAATCTTTCGGCAAATTGCTGCAAAACTAAGGATGGCAGGAGATTGTTCTGCCATAGAAGTCACAAAAGTTCATACATGGAAATGAGAGTCAGTGCACCCTTTAACTGTGAATTTGAATCAGATTTTGAAACCCCATATTTTTCCTAATTTTTCTTTTATACTGTACTTTCAGAACAGAATGGTGAGTAGATGAAGTCTTACCAAAGAGACTGTCTTACTGTCCCTGCTATGTTGAGGCATTAATGCCTGCAAATTTGCAGTAAAGAAAGATGTAGCTTTTCCCTTTTAAACAATATTGTGTTCTCAGAGTTTTGGCTATTTTTTCAGAAGAGCACAATTCCCTTCTCTCTTCAGCCACAGAAGTTTCTCTGTTGGAACCAGAGATACCTAGACAGAGCCCTTGTTTTGCATTTGTGAAGATAAATTTGGTGTTCCTCAGCATGTTGAACTCTGAGACTTCCCAGCCTATTTATGAAAATTGCTGCCACTGAGATCACATTCAGCTGAGACCTCAATTTGACATTTCCTCCCCTAGCAAACCTTTGTTTTTGAAGACAGTGATAGGAAAGAGAGGAAGGCAAAACTGTCAGTCACAAAGAAGAGTGTGCAGTTAGAAGTAGGAAAAGAATGGATTAAGAAAGTAGGAGGCAACTGAAGTCTACGCATGTCATTTTTCAATTATAAATGGCGTAGCTATCTCTTTGTTTTTTCAACAACTGAATAACTATTATTTTTGGATTAATGAAATGCACTTTTTGAAACTGCATGACATAGAAAAGAGATAGTAGTTTCTTACTTTTGAGTTCTTTGGATACAGCAGCTTCTTTTTTATCTGCAAGAGAAAAAAAAATCCAAACATATAAATAAAAACATAGTAAGGACGAAGGTGGACAAAAAACTGCAGTGTGTGCTTTAGAGGTAAGTCATTCAATTTCTGTTTGTTTCATAGTACAGTGGCACTAATTTAACCTTAAGGGTAAATATGGGAAAGCCTGTGTGACTCTGAAAACTCTTGTTTAATTTTGTTATGGTAATACGTGGGGTTTGACACATGATGGAGTTACCATGGCTCACGTGAGCTATGGTGGCTCACCATGTGCACATTGTCAGGCTGCAGAAACACAAGGGAGGATGTGTCAGCAGCCTAAGAACAGAGGCACAATGAATGGCACTCTCTTCATGCAGTTGTTGGCAATCACACATCTGAGGCCCAGTTTAGATGTTCCCAACACCTTTTGAACCTGGAGAAACTCTGTCCTACATATGGTCCATGTAAGAGCAGGCAAAGCTCATTCTTGGTTGACTTGAATAAAATCGAAATTACTTAGCCGAATCAAAATGCAGTGTGGACAGAAAACCTACCAGAAAGAGTTAAGTAGGCTGCTCAGTCTCACTTTCACTTAAGATAGGATTTTTATTCAACTTTTTTGCAGAACTCTTCCTTCTGATGGCTGACGGGTTTGGAATCTTACTGAGGTGATATAAGTGTGCAGAAATACACAGAGATAGCTCCTCTTTCCATTATCATTCTCAGTGCTATTCTACCCCAGGGCTTTTAACAAAATCACCCATTTCTAGAAGCATTCTTGATGCTTCACATACCTTTTTCACTATCTCACCCATACAACCAAGAAATTACTCGTGGGGATCCTGTGGGACAGGAGCAAAGGCATGCATAGAGCAGTGGTGAAGGTACTCCCCTGAACTGTAACAAGGAAATTAACATCCTCTCTAATAAGCTCTAACGTGCCTGGAATACAGGCAGGATAATGCTTATGTCCACCACATATATGAATGATAAATGAATTGTACTTTTAAACACTAAAGTAAGAAATACTTCAGGGCAGAAACTGTCAAATTAAATTGCTTGAGAGGCTATCCCATTACTGCTAATAATACAAAGTTGCTTCCTTTTCTGTTGCTTTTTAAATTGCTGGGGAGAAGTTGATATGAGATAAGGTAATGCAAATGACTGTCAAGTAGTCTAATAATCTTGAAAAATTTGGAGGAAAAATATATTTCTATTCGGATGATATGCTGCTCTGAACTGAAATATTTCTGGGTTAATCCTCTGCTTCCACTAACTCTCTGTGAAAGCATGTTCTGCAGGCATTACTTCAAAGTATGATAATTACCACATTTAGATGAAATTAATCATGAAGCAGCTTCCAGCCATGTTATCTGGCTAAGGAGCCTATTGAAGCCTTCAAGAAATGCCTATTAGTTGCCAGATATGGATATTTTGAAAAGTATATATTGCAATGATATGAATCATTTATCACAATAAACTTCCATTGCCAGAGGTTATAAAAAATAAATAAATTGACAGCATCATTTACAATAACAGACTGGATATAAATAAAGCCCTCTTTATTTCCTATTATCATATAAGTTGCCATTTATTAAGGTAACATACTTTCATATATTTGCAACCCATATTTTTTTTTAAAAGAATCAATGTGTTTTCCCAACATCTGAAATATATAACATATAATAAATATATTAAATAGCAGGACAATTTCTTCAGCAAGAAATCTTATAATTCCAGGGGGGTTGTGTTTTTTTTTTTTTAATTTATTTTTAAAGTGCAGAAAAATTGCCAATAATTGATTTTGATAACATATATTAATATGAAAATGTAAATAGTGTTAGGATATTCTTCTCAAACCAAGGTATCTCACATTTGCTTTGTAAAACCATTTTATCTAACTAAGCTGGAGTGATTTACAGAAAATTGTCCAGAGGAGGTTGTGTAGGACCTAGAACAATGGAAGTGGCTTTGAAGCTATATAGCATTTACATCTACAGACTTCAATGAAATAAATGACCTAGTTGCAGAGAAATGAAGAACTGTTAGATCTTACAGGGGGGAAAACTGATCAGGACTTCTGAAGTCCCTAAATATGGTTACCTGCTATAAGGCACAATTAACAAATAATTTATCAACTCAATGGAAAACAACACCAAAAATGAATTGATCAATGAGATATACTGGTGCAATTTGAGACAATGAGAAATTTGCCCCATTCATTTTTACTTTGCACAGGTCTAGGGTTTAACTTTTAAACTATGGGAGTGTGGTTGGGAACATAGCTTTTATTAAATCAGGTTTTATTCATTAAGTCTTTTTCTTAAAAACAACAGCAATATGTTCTCTTGCTTCTTGAGGGGTATTTTTTTCATGTTAGTTAAGAAAAGAAATCTCCATAAAACCAATTTCTTTATAAAATTTTGAAGACACATTTGATATTTAGGTCTTCTTAAAGGGCTCCTATAAACCACCCAAACACTTTCTCATTCAAAGATTTGGGTACCTCTGACAACCCTATCCATTTCCTTCTCTTGAAGAAACCTGCATCAGACTTTAAAAGGCAAAGCTGATGAAATAATTCTTCATCTGTGGAACACTGTGAAGCACCCTTTTTTTACAGTTGTTTTCTGGAGGTATTTGAAGACAATTGTATTCTGGTGTCTATTCTCAAAAACTAAGCATACTTTTACAAGCTCTCCTCAGGTAACTGAACAGGTTTTTCTTTTATTGACTCTGGTGAAAGACTGAACTACAGTAAAACTTAAAAATTATTTTCTTTTAAAAAATATTTAAACAAATATGATCTTTCTTTGTTCTTATCTCTACAGGCTAAAACAATCAATTTTGAAATCAAGCTAGGAATAAGCATTTGGCAGCCAGCACAGATGTATCTCAGTAGAAAAGCAAAGCAGCATCTTATTTTTTTGCCTCCTTTTAGCATATAGCTCAGTCTTTTCCTCAGGCCTCGATCAGCATTCTTTTGAAGTGAACTACCAGCACACAGTAACTACAAATGACATCTAAACTACATATGGGGCAAGAAAAATAATAATTAAAAAATCCCTGTTAGCTTATATAGTGCCTTTCATGGCAGTGAGGCCCTAGGAGGTTGGTAATAAGCTATTAGACAAGGATGCCCCAGTGCTCTCATACAGAGTTTGGTTTTTTGAGTTTAAATAAACTTTCAAAACAGAATGTTTCAAACAGTTCTCTGAAGTGAATTCCAGATCCAGGGTTCACAAAACTTTTACACTTTTTGACAAATGGACTCTTAATACAGTGTACATTGTACATTTCAGAACAGGAGATCTTCAGCATCTCCATGCAACCTATAATTTTGATAACTAAAAGAAAGTTCTGGGAAATAAATGGATCTTGAATTGTACTCTCTTGAAAGGCTTCTCTATGCCGTTTTTCCAAGAAATCTTGTACTCAAACATATCTAAGGCTATTAAAAAAATCTTAGAGTATTATTCAGGTAAATGAGTATTTTAGAGACAGTGTATTGATAGCTCAGATGCATCATGTTAAAGTAGCAGCTGAAACCCTTCTTATTTTTAGAAACATTACTGTGTATGTTGTATATAAAAAAACCTTTTTATTTGGAAGCATACAAAAGAATATGTTGGTAATATCAAATTTGCAAACAGAAACTAATTTCAACATCAGCAGGCAGCCATAGTGTCCAAGTTGAATGGTACTTAAAGTCCTAATCAAACATGGTTTAACCTAATAGATTCCCCTGCTGCTGATCTGGACTAAGTAGTAAGACCCTGGGGAATTACTAGATGCCTCTGGAAGATATGATTCACTAAATCAAAAACTACACAAGAAAATTAAAATATTAAACAGGTACTGAAGGAGGAATTCTCACCCAAAACCTCAGCTAAAACTTTCAACAACTTCTGTTTTTTACCTGATACTCACACACTAGAATGGACTTAATCAAACCCCACTGACTGGTCTACACATATCCACAGAAAATAGGTTCTGAGATGACAATGCCTCTCACAATATAACCATAGTTCTCCAAGCAGAATATTCCTAATGAGACTCACACAAATCTTCCCTCATTTCTCAGTTCTGTTGTTTATTTTGACATATTTAATTAATCTTGTGATTAAAAGTGGGATAATAAAATGGCAGAAAATTAAAGTGGCAGAGAAATGAACAGAAACTTCAAGATTCAGAAAGAATTGTGTTGAAAATAAAAATAGTATTTTCCCAGTGCTTTGAAGTCAAAACTGTGTTGTTTTTTCAGAAATAAGAATAAAACCTCCTGGCTGTTATTACTGACCAAGGCACTGTCAATTGAGTGCATGCTTTGGGAGCTTGGTTCTGGCTTTGCAACAGCAGGGTCTTCCTGACACTGCACCTTACAAGTATGACAGCTAAGGTTCCCTTTGCTGCTCTGAGCAAACATTCACATGACTGGAAATAAAAATGATAACAGGTGGCATCGGATGGCTGAGAACTTCCATCATGTGGATGGAAAACATAATTAAAGTCACCTAGACACCAGTCTCTCTACTGTCTGCTCCCAAGCTAGCAGATGTCCCAGAATTTAGAACCAATTTATTAAGTGGCACAATTTGCAGTTGTTAATGTGATTTACAGTGGTGAAAGAGGAACACACCCCAGATAGCTGAGCATTTTTCAAAATGAACTGCTGTTGAGCATATATTAATTAAACAAGGACTGTCAAAACCTCTATTAAAATATACTGTGATTTGACTTTTTTTTTTCCATTTACTTGGAGTCTTGGAGTTCTTAGAATTATTTTTGAAACTTTTTTCCACAATACAGTATTGATTTCAACTAACACTCCAACAATTCTGGGAAGTGTTAATTCCTGAAGTGTTATTAAGGCTTTCTTACTAAGTTGCTTTTTATTCTATATTATTTTTGATAATTTTTCACTAATTACATGGCATTACTGAAGCAATTTTTACCTTATCACATCTAAAAGCTTTTTGGATATTTTAAATTTTTATTGCAGTCACTTCTGAAACCACAGATGCCCACATATTGGGTTGTTACATCAGAGTATCTACCCTTTCCAGTGTAATGTCTCCATTTTATGATAAAGATAAAAAATTTCCATACAACATAGAAATAAATAGTATTTCTTCTTAGTAGACCTAAAATCCATGAAGGCTCTATCAAAACTGCTCATATTAATTTACAATTAAAATTTTAACATGCCCGAACCCCTAAAATTTGACAGCATAAAACAGCTATTTAGAAATATCAACATTTCTCCCACATTCAGAGTTCTGTGTTTGGACCAACATTTGATTTTGTTCCCTTTCTTAATCACTGAGCATGGTATTGCCATATGCTCTGTGACAATTTCTGGCAAAAAACTCTTCTTGCCTTTCCAAAATAACATTTCTTGGTGGGCATGAGAAAGGCATCTCATTTTACCAAGGAGGCTGAAGTTGTGCACAAGGGAAAGCAAGGTACAGTGCCACTACTGCTTCAGAGCTGTTCCTGACACATTACATGACAACAATAAACTCTCTGATCAGAGTTTAGCTATCTTGCTTTGAGAATAACAGGGAAATTCTTTGGCAGAGACCAGTAAGCCTTGAATCCCAGACTGCAGGTTTTGCATTTCTATCTTTTGCCTGCAGAGATTTCCCCATTAAAAAAAAAAAAAAAAAAAAAAAAAAAAAAAAAAAAAAAAAAAAAAAAAGAGAAAAAAAAACCTGACGATAATGTTATTAGAGCTGGGTAAAATGAGCAGATGCAGAGCTTCTAGGTGTTAAAATCAAATCAAATTTCCTCAAGGAACATGAGACTGGACTATAAGAAAGAAATTTTAAAATTAACTGATAACCAATGTGGCATGTAAAGGTGCTTGAATAGAGTAGAAAAATGAAAAAGGAGTTAGCTAACAAAAATTTCTCTCTTGTTGATTAAAATAGAATATTGGTGATCTGTCTTAAATGTAGACAGATCATTTTCCACTGGAGCAGGAAAAACATGCAAAACTTTCCATCCACTCTTTGAGAAGGGTACCTTCTCGCCTCAGTGTTGTCTCTAATTCCTCTCCACTCAGTAGCAGGCTCTTTGACGGTTTCTAAATTTCTTTGATGTCTCCAAGTCCCCTCTGATCACCAGCCCTTAGAGGTGTTGTTTCCTCCCTGCAGTGTCTCCTCACACCATCCTGTCTATTACCATTTGCAAAGCATCTCTGTATTCTGTGCAACCAGTGACTGCCTGCAAGCCCTGGGCACCAGAGCATCAGAAGCAGATAGCAGCCTAAAGCCCCAGAGCTTTTCAGAAAATGTTTTGGCAATGTACATGGATGAAATACAAAATGTTATCTCAAACAGATTTCCCAAGATCATTAAAAGGGTTTGCTCAATAGAGCAAAAAATAAAGCAAGTAGAGGAGGGATGTGAGCAGACAAGTGATTCAGTTACAGTAAGAAAAAGCTTGCACTTGGGGAATGGCCAATTTCAAGTATAACAGCGGTTCATGATTCCACTAATTGGTGATTTCTCCTTTCTACTTTGTAATTGCTGGAATGGATTCAGTTTCTCCAACTGCAGAGCAGGTAGAAACTTCTTCATGTTAAATACATGCTTTGTGCATGAACAGTATCCTAATTTATATCAGAAGTCCTGTGGCCAGACAGCCTAGGGCAGGGATCAACCTGTACTTGATACAAGTGAGGCTGCACCTCGAATTCTCTCTCCAGTTTTGGGCCCCTCACTTCTTAAGAATCACTGAGTGACTGGGATGAGTTCAAAGAAGGGCAATGGAGCTGGTGGAAGGTCTGAACCACAAGCTCTGGGAGGAACAATTGAGGGAGTTGGGGTTGTTTCCTTCAGAAAAGAAGGCTCTGTGGGGACCTTATCACTCTCTCTACAACTGCCTGAAGGAGGTGGTAGCAAGATGCAGATTGGCCTCTTCTCCCAGGTAACAAGCAGTAGGACAAGAGGAAATGGCTTCAAGTTGTGCCAGAGGATGTTTAGATTGGATATCAGGGAAAACTTCTTTGCAAAAAGGATGCCATTGGAAGAGGCTGCCCAGAGAAATGGTTGAATCATTATCCCTGGGGGTAAAGTGTATGTGTGGTCACTTGGAGAAATGTTTTACTGGTGAACTTGCTAGTGATGGGTTTAAGATTGGACTCAATAAGCTTAAAGGTCTTTTACAGACCAAAAATCTCTATGCTTCCACACTATCTTCTGTGTTCTTCAGGTATGGTTTAACAAAGCAAAACTCGGGAGTGTGGTATGGGGTTCCAGTCATCCAACACAGGAAGCTGTTAAGTGTTGAAACTGCAGTCCTTTTGAGAAAAAGGTAATGGTAATTTTATGTAGCAAATGTGAGTAATAACATTACTTCCTAGAACTTAGGGATCAGATATTCCACTGGAATAACCTGTCATTTGAACTAGTGTAAATATTAAAAGAGATGAGAATTTTCTTCAGCATTTTTTATCTTTGAAAGAGCTGGGGGATGCACTCAAAAATTTTCTTAATAAAGCTCAGCACCAATACTGTTTGAATGATTCAGAAGAGAATTTTGGGTTAGAATCGGCATTGTTAAGTGCATGTATGTTATGCATCCTTGTGATTTTTCTTTCTGTACTTCTCAACATATTTGCATTTCTTTCTGTCTGTTGGATAGATAGATGTACAGATGGCATCCATAGACAGTATCACTAGGAAGAAGATATTTTCTTATCTCTGAACACAGATGCTGTCAACATTCTCACTCTGTGAGAAGGGAAATCTTAAAGAAATGTCCATCCATTCATCTTTATAGATGACACACCACTCTAATTACACTCTCATAAATGAAGCAGAATCTATGAGAAATCAACTTCATAAAGAACATACTGCAGTCAAACTAAAAATCAATGCTTTTATAACCACAGTTATGTATGGCTCTTCCATTAAGGAACATTTGCCTATTGTATTTTCCTAATCATTCAATAATACTTTATCTGACTTAGTCTCTCAGAGTAACATATAGCAAACCACAAAATTGGCTCTGCTTCTTGAAAAACAGATCAGGTGAACAAGCACAGCCATTGGAAACATTTATTGAAAGGTTAAACAATCATAACTAAAGTGAAGTGTAAAGGCTTATATTTTAAGTCAGAAATACCTCTGATCTATGAACCTTTACAGGGGAAAGGCACACAAGAGACTGAAGTATACTTTCAATTCAGTGACATTAATGTCTTTATCTAATATGTACTAATCAAAACTTAGTAAAAGCTTTTAAAGCTTTATTTCAAGGTTGAGAAAAAAAATCTTTTTAAATGTTAAGGAAAAGAAAAGAAGGAAAATCATCCTGATCTCAGACTCTGAAGATTCCTCCTGATTGACTTTAACTGTGAGTCAAGTCATGAACTTGTCTATTTAGTAACAGCAGAAAATAACACTGAGTAGTTATGTCATTTCTACCTGGTGGAAGTATCTGTGCACGGACACTTAACATAGAATAATTATCCCAAATATCAGGCCTGCTGACTCAGATGTGCATCTTATTTTGTAGGCATAGAACAGTTTTCCTTCATTAAAGAGATTAACTTTGCATTGTTTGAGGCATAGGCATATTCTAATCCTGTTATTTCTGGATGTGACTGGAAAAATAAACATTACATTAATCCCCAGACCAGTGTAAAGAGGGCTGAGGAAATAAATTAGATGCTTTAATTAAAGCTATGCCACCCAGCTGCTTGCACAGCACAGGTAGTTCTTTTTACATATCTGTAAGTCCAAAGGCAAACTGTTTCTTAGGCTGCCTGTGTGGACTTTAGATTATTTATCAGCTTCAAGCTTGATTATTTCTAGTATCTTATCTTCCCTAAAAGTTCTTTATGAGATTGACAATACAGTGTAAGAAGAGGTTGCCTGTCAGATACTAAATACTCCTCTGCCCTGCTCATGGAAGGTTCTCTTGACAGCTCAGCAAAAAGTGAGTGGTGGTGCAGACCCAAGCCTCTTCCCTTTTATCTGCATTTATTCAAGGGTTGATATTTATAATTTTTTGTCAACCAGATCTTACCAACATCATTCACCATTTGCCTCTCTCACATCTCTCCCTGCTTTGTGTAGTCGAAGATGGAAAAGGACAAACACAAAACATCAGATCTGGATGGAGCAATACTTAGCATTGACTTGAAATCATTCAATTCCTGATAGTTGGAAAAGGGACTGCTGAAAAGTGGGTTGGATTTTATTTTTCTGCTACTACCATTTCATGGACAGGGCATCTGCCACAGACAGTGAATACTCAGCTTATTTCTGTGCTGGAGATTTCTTTGTAGCACATATTGGGGGGCAGGGGGGAGGAACAATGTTGCTACTCACTGTATGGAAAGTGGTCAATATACCCAAACTCCCCCACACGATACAATCTGAGGGGGACTGAACAGTGGGTGGAGTGGAGTGGAGTGGAGACTGTAGCCAGATTCTGTCAAAACCCTTGAACTGGAGGGAACTCGGTGGTACTTTCTAGTTGATAAGCCACCTGAAGGCTGAAAACCAAGTGAGATAAAGGAAGAAGACTTGCTGTTGAGTCAACAGCTCTGGTAAAACTGCTTTCCTTGGACGGATGCATGTCCCAGTCCCAAGATTATCTCAGATACTATACTGAGATACCCACCACCAAGGCGCCACCACCCCTCACTGAGTAAAGGTATCAATATATGATTAAACTCACTCATACATAAATAATACAAAATAAATTAAGAATCAGCAGAAGTTAGGGAATAGTCCATCATAACTTCTGGGCTCAGTTGATGGCCTGAACCTCTCTTCTCCCCCACAGGGATGCATATTTGGTAACAGGCATTAAATGCTTGCTGAATGATCTTGAAGTCAGACTCTATCACTGGCAATCCTCCAACCTAAACCTGTCACAATTTTATTAATACAGTGCTATTCTGTGGACAGTTAATGTGAGTCCCTAATGGGTGCTAGCAGTCACTGGCAGAAGCAATAATTTGAATGATCCAGGAGGGGGTCTCTGTTTGGCAGGTGAACAAGTCAGTCCAAGCATCCTCTGATCCGGTGAAATGCTCAGTGTAGAGTCCCTAATGGGACACTGACAGGCTGGTTGGGCACAAAAGTCTCAGTTTTCCTGGGACACGGACAGACTAATCAAGCATTAAGGATTTAAGAAAATCTCTCTTTTTCACATGATGGTGCGCAAGGATGGGAAAGAATCGGTTTCTGCTAAAGCAGATTCCCAGTAAGGGAAAGAGGAGATGAGTCTTCCACCTGAGAGTCTCCACATCAGCTGGAATGGAGAGTCAGTTCTTATTGTGATGTGAAGAAGAGACAAGGAGAAGGCACGAAAACCTTTTTTTTGACACTTTTTGTCTTTGCATTTCATCTAATTTCTATCTCTTGAACAATGAAAGCTAACCACGTCCTGGAATGAAACAAGTGTTTGGTTTTGTTCTGGAACAGATAATGTTACTATACTCAATTGAAAAACTCTTTTAATAGGTAATATGGCACAGAAACACCATGGTGACTTTGCAGCCTCTGTACATTTTTACAAAGGCAGAGGAGGTGTTTAGGAGCTCAGTTCTCTCAGAAAATCAATGGAAGTTATGTGTCTGGCCTTCAGGTGACAAGCTGCATCTTTAGACATGCTTTTAAATCATGTTGTCAATCACTGATGATGATGGACCACGGAATTCAAAGTCCACTGAGTGCTTTGAAGTTTCAGTGTATGATATGTTTGAACTGCCTTTTGTCTTCTTTCAGGAGCAGACTCCCTTAATAAAAAGTCACATGGAGACCATGGGAATTGCCTTTCTGCTGTGTTTGCATTTCTATTCTGCAAGATTTTTTCCCTTCTCTCTCACTGTGAACTTTTTATCTGTTTGGGGAGATACAATTTGATTTTTATACTAAATAGCTGCATCTGTCTTGAGGATTTCTGGAAATGTCAATTAGGAAAGCAAGCTTTTCTATTTTCCATGGTAGACTAAATACTTAGAAGATGACTACCAGTCATGTGTTCAGCTTGAAAGGGCTTATAAAAATAATGCAGAAAGGAATTTCTGTTTTTCCAATGAACCTACAGGCAGTTGTCTCCAGCTGCATTCCTGCAGACTCCTCACTACAATCTCTTTTAGCTGATTATGTATATCTCTGAGCGTGTACCTCTGCAATGCTCAAGGCTAGAACACACCATCAGGCTATCTAGTCTGACATTTTGTTGTCAGAGACTCACATATTTCAGCTAGGCACCTTTTCAGCTGCTGTGTATTTTTCATTAGGTAAACAATCATCTTCTGCAGACACCAGGGAAAGCAATATCCACCCTGTGCTGTGGTAGTTTATCACTCTTAGTGTTAAGAACATGTACCTCATTTTCAGTTTGGATTCAGTTAGCTTCAGATCCTAGTCATTCATTCTTTTTAAGCTGTCCCTACTATGTTAAAGGGAGCTGTTGTAGCCAGAATCTTTTTTTTTCCTACTTTCCACAATAATCAAGTAATCTCTTTCTGAAGAGATGAATTGAATACTTTATTCTTCTATGTGAAAAAAAAAAAATCCTTACATTGAAATAACTCAAATGACTTTGTTTTGTAGTTCTTTCTCTCCTTTGGGCATGCAACTTCCATTCTCTTCAGTTTCTTATAGACAGGGGATGTGTTACCATGGTCAGTGTCCCCTGTTACAAGGTTTATGATTTCATGTCTGTATGAAAAAGTATCAACCTCAATTTTCCATTCACCTTGTCAGCTTTAAAGCCACCGTCCAGATGTAAATGTAAGTGCCAATACAACATGAGACAGTAGGGAATTGGGCCCTGAGGTTAGAAAGACTATATTTGGGTGTCACAAGAGAACATAACTCTGAGTAATGGGATAAAATTAAGCAAGGGAAAATTTAGGCAGACTGAAATGAAATACTTCTTAACTGTGAGATCTATGAGGTTGTAGAATAATCTTCTGTGGGAATTGATAGAGGCCTAGTTACTTCAGACATTTAGAACTAAACTGGTTAAAGCACTTGAAGATATTCTGTAAGGAATTACCCTGCATTGCCAGAAGGGAGGATTAGATGACCTAGTAGGTCATTTCCATCTCCTCTTTCTGTGATTTTGTTGTACAAAGCCCCACAAACAGAAAATTGTTATCAAAGTCAAGAGATGCCCCTAAACTCTGCTTGTGTAAGAGAAAAAAAAAAATAAATTACATCACTTGCTGGTAACTGTGCAGGAATCCTAATCCAGTTTTTCTGTGGGTTAGTAAATGCTACCAGTGCTAATGGTTGCATGCATAATTAGTGAAAGCAGAAGCATGTACTAATGAAAAAATGCCAGGAAACTGCAAGTGAATGGGATCCAGAAGAAGAGCAGTAGGAAAGAAAAAATCAGAATGGGCTTGACATGCATAATAGGGTCATGAGCAAGTTATTAGTCAGGAATGGATTGGCCTGTAGTAGAGGAGATGAAACCTGAAGCTGCAGTCATCCATCTGGAAATACTAGGTGGTTATAGGTTTTGGTGTATGGGCATTGATTCATATAATGATATAACCAATTGGAATAACAATTAGGATTAAATCAGAGCCAGAGTCTTTGCTAAGGGTTGTATAAACCCACAAGCCAAACTGCAGAACACTCTGCAGAAATGTATAAGTGGATGAACAGTCTAGCAGAGAAAACTATCAAAAGAATATTTATAGGAAGCACCCTAGAGAAGGATCACACAGTTTTAAGGTCTTTAAGTTCCTCCTTTTGTGTGTGCTTTAATGTGGTTTGTTCCTAAAACTATTCTCAATTTGTAACACACCATATTTCCTTAATTATTGCTCTTATATATTCATCTGCATGAGGAATCACAAAGTAACTCATTGCTTATTATTTCTGTTGCTTAATTTTTACATTTTTGTCTTCTAATCTTTCTAAATCTAGCTACAAATAAATGCAAACTGTAGGTTCCTGTTCTGGTTTCAGCTGGGAGGGAGAAGTTAATTTTCCTCACAGCAGCGTGTATGATGCTGTGGTTTGGATTTGTTACTCAGACATTTTTATCAAACCTGAGTTTTGGCTATTGTCAAGCAGTGCTTGCACAGCATCAGAGTTTATTTTTCCCACTCTGTCTGCACCTACTGGGAGCTGGGAAAAGGTTAGGACAGGACACATCTGATACATCTGAACCAAATTAGCCAGAGGTGTATTCACTACCATATAATGCCACGCTCAGCAATAAAAATTGAGATTAGAGGAAGAATAGGGGAAGAGTGTCCTCTGCTCCAACTGGCTGGGCATTGGTCTGCTTGGCAATGATGAGCGATTACACAATTTGTTTTTCTCCTCTTTGTTTTATTTATTAATCTGTCTTTGTCTCAACCAATGAGTTTTCTTACTTTTGCTCTTCCTGTTCTCCTCCCTGTCATGTTGATAAGGGGGGAGTGAATGAGTGGCAGTGTGGGTGTTTAGCAGCTGGCCAGGGTCAACTCAATACAGTGTCTTTTCATCATGAAAAAAAAAGGTAAAAAACCAGTCAGACAGGGTTCTACCACTCAAAATTTCTACCTCTTGCTTATTGTAGCAGCCATTCTGAAAACAGATCTGGTGAATAAAAAATGCATCATAGAGCTTAAACGTGCACTTCAGTTCCTAAGAGACCCAGTTTTTACCTTTTTCTCATACTTTGTTTAATAAGCTACAAGAAAATTTGTGAATAAACATGTTTAGTTTTCTGAATGTGACCAACCACTTTCAAAATATCATAGGCTCTTTGGTTCTGATTTCACAATTCCATGTTTTCCTTGTAAGCAGCCTAAATTGTGACAGCCTCTACATCTTACTGGCTGTTACATATCTTACACTGTGGCCTCCTCCAAAAACACACATCATCCTCCCATCTGCTGACATCTGTCGTGTGTCACCTCACACAGGGGAACATGAGACACATCACAGTGTCCAAGCTGGGCTGCTTAAAGTTGTCAGACACTCAGCTGGAAATGCACTCCTGTCAGGGGACAGGGTAGAGGGAGGAGTTTCAAGCCCTGCTCTTGAGAAGCAACAGAGGTGTCTTCCTACAAGTGTGTGCAAGTACAGCCCATTTGCTCATCAGGAAAAAACTGGGATCAACATTTGTATCCCCCATAAAACATTCAATCTCTTGCAGTTAGATCAGCCCAAAGCTTTTCAGGACATGTGGTGTGCATCTACTTCTCTAGATCAGTGGATTAGTCAAGCATTATTTTTCCCTAATTATAACTTTTGTCATAACGTATATTTTAATTAATTTTTCCTTCACTGTCAGTACTGAAAGTATTTACATTCCAAAATTATTCTTCTGAGAATAGTGTCACATTTAGATGACATTCTAAATATATAGTGGCATATTTCCAGCCATGAAAGCAGTAGGATAAGCAGCATGGGGATCTAAGTAGTAGGTTCATCATTACTTCAGCAAACTCTTAAAATAGCCAGATTTGAAAGCAAACAACAAAAAACCCTCAGGCATATGGATTGAAAGAAAAAGATAATTTGCCACCAGGTGTCAGTAGTGGTTCTTTTATTGTCATGGAAGGCTTAATATCAAGGCTGAAAAGGTAGAAGCTGAGCCAAGGTGGTACAAAATTTAATGCATTTTTAAATTGTCGTTCAGACCAGGAATTTAAAAATATTGAAGGAATTTCTCTTCCTGCCTGTATAGAGGACAATAACAAAGAAGATACTATTGGTGTATTAAATGGTCTTTTCCCTCCATTTCCTGCTAAGCCATTGTGGTTTTGTTTTCAAATTATAAAGACTGTCCTTTAAAGAAAATGCGTCTGTGGTCAACCTGTGCAAAAAGTTGCTGGGACCTGGTCAGTTGTGTTTGCACTTGTCTGGTTACCTCCACTCTGCTTTACCTACTATTAAATCTTCCTCTAAGAATACTTAAAGACAGACATTCTTGCTGTCTCGATCTCACTGGGTAACAGAGTAGCAAGAAAAATCTGGTTATCCCAGTTTTGTAGCAATCACAATGGGTTTTTTTCAACTTTTATGTCCAAGAGTAGCTTTTAGTTTGCTTCTTTCATGACTGCAGAGAGACTTTGCTTGGTTGTTATAGTGACATAATTAAAATGCACCTCAGTGTCTGCAACTTTAAACCCTCAGAGACTTTTCCTATTTAGGAGGCAAAGATTTACTGTGGCATATAAAGAGAGACATCACCCCTCCCCTCCTCTGCTAACACTGCCTGGTGTGAAACATCTGACACGGTATCATGCATCATAGATGTATCTTTACCCTATTAATACCTTTATCAATGACCTGCATGAAAGGATCAAGTACCCCACAGTCAATTTGTGGACAATACCAATTTGTGGGCAGGACTGTTAATTCTTCTGGAGGGCAGGAAAGTTCTGCAGAGGGATTTGGGCAGACTGAATTGATGGGCCAAGGCCAGTGGGATGAGGTTCAACAAGGCCAAGTGGCCTGGGTCACAACAACCCCGTGCAGTGCTACAGGCTGGGGACAGAGTGACTGGGAAATTGACTGGCAGTAAAGTCCACGGGGATGTTGGCTGACAGCCAGCTGAACACAAGCCCAGCTGGCCAAAAAGGCTGATGGCATCCTGACCTGCATCAGCAATAGTGGCCAGCAAGGCTAGAGAAGAGATTGTCCCTCTGTACTTGGCATTTCTGAGCCATACCTTGAAACCTCTGCTCAGTTTTGGGCCCCTCCCTTCAAGAAAGCCATTGAGGTACTGGAATGTGCCCAGAGCAGGGAGACAGAGCTGGTGAGGGGTCTGGTCGACAAACCAAATGAGGAGTAGCTGATGGAGCTGGGGTTGCTTAACTTGTAGAAGAGCAGGCTCAAGGTAGAATCTTACTGCTCTCTACAACTGCATGAAAGGAGGTTGCAGCGAGGCAAGTGTTGGTGTCTTCTCCCAGTTTAGTGTGACTTGGCAGTGCTATATTAACAGTCAAACTCAATAATCTTAAAGGTCTTTCCCAACCTAAATGATTCTGTGATTGTGTAGGAGATGCATCCAAAAAATGGGTGTGCAAGCTAGTTCTTTTATTAATAGAGCAGCTCCAATGCTCCTTTGTAGGGGTTTGTATGCTCTGTTGAGAGCATGCATATACCAACACAACAAAATGGAAGTCAGATTATGCTCTCTGATCTGGGACATGTAGATCTGCACACTGGAACTGCTCAGGGAGGTACTTAAGTGTGGTGGGCTTAAAATATTTGTCACTGAGGTGAGAACTGAGAGATTCTTGCACACTGGTCCTGCTAATAAAGCTTTATGGTTTTAGCAAAACCATTTTCTTCCTAGACATCAGCTGCATTGTCTGATGTCTCTGGTTTATCATGAGGGAAATAGTGAAAGTGTACCAAACTTTGGGATCTTTAATCCAGCTAGTGTTGGTCTAGCTTTCAGAAGACATATATAAACAGAAGATAGATATGAGGACAACTGGCCCGGACTGCATGACTGTACTTAAATTTCCCCATATGGAAAGTGGAGAAAAAGACACTGATTATCTTTCTAAGGAAGTTAGCTAAGATTTGTTATAAAAATAATGCAAGAAGAACAGGAAGATCATTAATGACAGTTGAAACAGAAGTTTAGGTAGGAAATGATGTGATGATCCAGGCTGATATTTTTATTGCTTTATGAACTCATTTTACCTATGTGATTTGTTTTGAGAACCAAAATCAAGTGGGAACGGGGTTTGCAACAATTGAAGACAAAAGCTGGTGTGAGAATCATTTCTAGGAAAGCTGATTCAAGGAAGAGCAGGAAAGCTCCAGACTCTGGGAAAGAGACCATCAGGAAAAAAAATCTACAAGCAAATAATGTGCCTGGAAGCACCAGTCTCTGTATAATCATTTTCATGTAGGGTTGGACACCAAAGCTTTAAGATAAAAGGTCCTTTTCTCAGATTGCAGACTGGAGCCCCCTGGGCTGATATGCCCCAAGCACCAGGACAAACTTTGGGTAGCAAGCCCCTTAAAGGGGATTTGGAGATTCAGCTCCTTCTTTATCCAGAGTAGTACTAGACAGAATTCTGTAAAAGGTTTTGCAGTCTGACTGTACCAGACCCTTGTGTCTGATGATTATGTTTGTTTGTTAGGCCTCTGAGTTTGTAACAATGGAATTATCTGTTTTTCAGGACAATTAACACAATGCTTTTGTATGAGCTGAAGGTCAGAGGATTAATGTAGTTTTATCTACAGTGCATTTTTAAAAGCTAATTAAGAATCATTCACTTTGCTCTGTACTAAAGACTGAGAACATTTCATATTAGATGACTCTTGATCCTCTGCAGCAGCAGAGAGGGGGGAAGAGAGAGAGAGAGAGAAATGGGGGAAGAGAGAACTGGAGGAAGAGTGAGCTGGCATATAAATAAACAAATATATCACAGGGACACTGTTAATGAAGACCAATAAAAAACCCTCCATTCTGGTAGCAGTAGAGAGAAAATTGCCTCTTGGACCAAAGGACCAATCTAAAATATTAATCTGCAAATATATTCAGTATTTGCAATTACAAGTGTTCCTTGTTAGAGCAAGAGAGATGGAGAGGAATATAGAGAAGTGCTTCTTTCAGAACATTATTTTGGGGATGTTTTTATCACTTAGTGCTGTCTCTCTCTCTTGAGCCTGACAGCCTGTACATGCCACCATTCCTCTGTGGGGAATTCCTGGTTAGCAAGCCTCCAGCCAGACACGAGTCTTCTGGGAGAAAGCACACAGGGGTGTGGAGCAGCAGTGGGACTTGGGTGCCAGGAGGACCTTGGAGCAGAAGGAGCTGCCCACTGCCATGGGCATGAGTGTGGGTGGCAGTGACAAGGCAGCCTGGCCTGAAAACACCTCAGCTTCATGGATTGCAAAGGTCAAGGGAAGCAAAATGAGACACAAATCAGAGACACATTCAGAGGAATGCAAGAGTTTGGAATCCAGGGTGAGGAGTCTATTCTCAATGCAACGGCCTCTGCCTAGCCTTTTGAAGGGCAAAGGTAAGAAAACTGGAAGCTGTTCTTTGCTTTTGGATGCTTATCTATTCTGCTGATCCAAGTGCTCAGAGGTTGATTTCTGTGTCTGTCCAAATTATGTAAAGACTATCAGACATCGAGGTGCCTCATTTCAAAACTGGGCTATGCACTACTGTTCTATTGATCAAATATGGCAATAATTTCAGGCTTAACACATTTTAGGAATAAAAATGGTGCTGCCTATCGAAGGCATAAAGTGCACATGCTTTCAAAGAACAAGCTGAAAGAGAAATAACAGCAATATGTGTAGCTAGAATACATTATGGATTACCATCCTCTTACACAATGACTATAAACTCCAAAAATGCAGCAACCTACCGAGCTAATAAAAATCACAGAAATGTGCAGATATCTTGGTTTGTCTAATTTGTGTCTTTCTAGCATTGGTAGGATGACTCACTGGATTTAGCAACTGCTTGTGAAGATGAGCATATTAATAACTTTATGCTGCTGCTCTGCCATAAAATGTAATCTTTACAATTCTGTATTCTCAAGTGAAATACAAGCTTAGAACCAGAATAAAATTACAAAAGATATTTGAATTGTTAGCTTATGTTCTTTTTAAACCTGTGTTTATACATTAAAATATGCAACTTATCTAGGAAAATAATATTCTCTTTCATCTTTATCACTTTCTCAATGCATACAACTCCCTATTATAAAAGACATATTTAAATATGGTGTTACCAGGATAGTTGTCCCAGGTAATCTGTGCATTTTTATATTTTCCCAAACATAAATTGCTATTTTTCTTTCCATCCATAAGTGCTTGAATAGGTAAACTTATGCAGACCATATATGATTAAGTGGCAAAGAAACCAGTTGCTTATGGAAAATTGCATATGTAACCCACAATATTAGTAAACAACAGAATATAGATCCTTTCAGGTTTTGATAACATTAAACAGATTTAAGTAATTAGAAAACAGAGAATAAGGCTTGCCTTGAGGACATAGTCAATATATTCCTGAATATTTACATCCTATTTTGAACTTTTCTATGTGGCTTTAGGTATTACACTAATCTACAGAAAGGTTAATCTGAGTACTTTGAGCCCTTTTAGAATGATATATATATGAAGTCACAGATAAAGCACCAATTGGAATCAGTGTTCCTAGGTATTCAGATGGTGATCAACCACTAGACTGAGCATTTTGTTTCTTCTTGATTTAAATGAGACTGTTTTGCAGGCTGTGTCACTTAGTGGAGATACTTTCGCATTTCTTCATTAAATGTATTTGCAGATTTACTGAAATGGGGGAGAAAATTACAGCATTTTTAGTGTACACAAGATCCAAATTGGCAATTTCTGATCTTGAAATGAAATATTTATATTTTATGCATGAAACAATCAATTAGGTTTAGGATATTCGCTAGCTGTATTTTTTCAAATAATTATTTTCTGGGCATGAGTAAAAATTCAGAAAATAACCATATATTTTCTGCCACATTTAGTGGTTTGATATGGGAATATTTCCATTTATTACTTAAAATTATCTCTATTTGTAAAATAATTCATGGAAAAATATATGCTCTCCATTCAGTCTTTGCCATGTAGCCTTTGAAATTAGTTATGCTCTTGATAGATTTAGTATATGAGTAAAAGTAGTGTTTGTAATTTATTTGTAAATATATTAATATTCACAAATTAATTATATTTGCAAAAGCCCCAAGATCATGGAACAGAAAATTACATGTATTATATATACAGATATAGTATAATATTTAATATAATATATTATATTATACTATACTATACTATACTATACTATACTATACTATACTATACTATATTATACTATAATATAATTAATATAATATAATATAATGTCATATATATAGACACAATGCATATATATATATGTGTGTGTTTATATATACATATATATATTTTTGTATATACATATATATATATATAAAAATATAAATATACTGTGATACATCTGCATCTATCTGTATCTCCACTTGAATTCTTGAGTGATAATGAACTATATACACCCTCATCTCAATTGCTTAAAAATTGAATGTGCTTGCACTAAATCCTCAGATATCACTGCAGAGAAAGTCAGAGTTCAATTTCTTACCTGCTTTTTTAATTTCAGGGACAGCTGTCTTCTCATGAGCTTTCTCCTTTTTTCCTGTTTTTTCTAAGATTTAATTAAAGAGAGTAATTTAATGTGCTGGAACTCTGAATCATACACTCAAATATGCAGTCAACCAAGACCTGGTGAGCACATACTGAAAAAAAATGTGACTTATTTGGGAGTTCAGATTATTCCCTTATAGCACTTGCACCCAACTAGCCACAGAGCAACCAGCTGAAAATGAAAATTAATCAGTATGCATCAACTATGGATGATTTTGACCCTTAATAATTCATCAAAAGTTAGGCAAAAATCATCAGTGCATGAATGTGGCACCTTTTAGCTTAAGTTCCAGCAGCAATGAGATCATTAAAAATTAATGAATGACTTAAATATTTCGCATGAAGCAACACCTTAGTGAATTTTAGATGTTTTCTGACAAAGCATGATTGAAATATTATTTAGATGGATACCATGACTTTGCACCTTGGTCACTTTAAGATTCAATTGTGATTCTAGAAAATAAATAGATTTACCCCACCTTCAGAAACTGATGTACCATGAATTGAGTGATATCTTCCACGAGTTTTGTGTTTTGCAGGATCACTGTATGCTGTTATATATGGACTCCATTAAATTGTTTAAAAAGCCCATAGATGGCCACCAAAGAGGACATTTAATATGTCCAAAAATTAGTTTAGTAAATATTGGATGCTGAACACATTAGACATTAGATACTGATGAAGTGGAAACATGTAAATAGTGACTGAACAACTAAGAGAAGGACAGAAGCATAGGATTAACCTAAGAAAACCATGTGAAATGAGCCAGAAGTGTGAATACAGCTGAATGAGGCCACATAAGAAGTGTTTCCAAACCATACCTTTCATCTTAGTTTCAGTCGTAGTCTTCTTTTCATCACTCTTTTTCTTTTCCTCTTTTCTCTCTAAAAATAGAAATTGAAGTTCAGCTGGCTACTTTTACACAGAAACACACAAACAAACATGTATGTATGTATGTATGTATGTATATATACTTGGGGAATCCACTAACTGCATGCATTATGTTTAAGATTTGATAATCTGGTCACTTATTACCAGCAGCTCAGAGAGGGAATGTAGTGCTAGGGATAAAACTGGAACAAACATGCATACCAGATTATTAATTAAATGCTAATTCAAGAAACTATGCTCATTAACCTGGTGTTACTAAGAGTTTATTGTGGTGATTCAATAGCCATACACCTGTTCTACCTCTTTTCAAAGACCTGACTGAATGATAGCAAAAGTTGCAAGTGAATGCCACAAAAAGCTTGCATATGCAATATACTTTTATAGAACTTTTTATTAATGAATCTTTAAAATTGTCTGTACAGGACTTCAGTTATTCATGGAGAGTTATTAAAGCATTATCGACAAAACATGATATTATTTCAAAAGTATGTGCCTCTATTTTAGCAGTTATTTGGGCAACTGTAGAAATAAGAAGCATATTTTTTCCTTTTTAAAAACACGCTACAAAAATTTAATTACTTATTTTATCAATGTTTTGAATTAGAAAACCGAGAGTTCAGTAAAGGATACAAGAAAGTTATAATTCTTATGTTTCCTTTGGGAAAGGAATCCCCTTTTTGGTGGGAAAGAATGCAAGAGTAAAAGAATAGCAATCTAAGTGCTTTTTTAATTGTTCATCTATGAAAAGCCAAATTTATTACCAGCAGTTTGTGCTGCATGGCTTTGGGTATTGATACAGCCAGTAAAACTATAATTTTCTTTTGGTGAGCTTTTACTGTTACAAATGTGGATAAGAAACCAAGATTTACTGTCTTACAAAAGATATTATGACTTCAGCAAGAGTCTTTTCTTTAATTGAAAAATATTGAAGGTATAGGAATATTTGCAAATCCAAGATACCAATATACTCCTGTCCCTTGCATAAAACTAATATGAAGATAAACAAAAACAAACTTACTTTTCACTTCTCTATGTTCCACAATAGACTTTTCTTCTGCATGGAAGAAAAAAATACAAATGGGGAAAAAAGTAAAATTTATATAACATTTTATCTAAACCAAAAGAAATATGTGTGTTTGATTTTTGAAAAATTGAAAAATTGTTGGGTTTATAAACTACTTGATTTCCATGGTCTGTCCATGTTGATTTAATTAATAAAGTTATTTTGCCTATTGTGGAGTCAATGTATTTATTGATATTCAGGGTCTCCTCTGCTGATTTTATGACAATTGGTTTCAATATTAAGCATAATATAGATGTGTTCCACTTCTTTCTTGTTTTAAACAGATTTGTTCAATGCATTTCCCTTGTTATATACATATATATACAGATTGTTTCACAGTTTTATGTGCTTAATTCTTCCTGCTGAAACTGAGCACACTACACTTCATGCTAGGAATTCCTCTGTTTTGTGAGGTTCCTTAGGTATGTGTAAAGTATCAGTGGAGTGCTTATCCTGCACTAACTTGTTTGGAGCTTCATATTCTTGTATACTTTATTATTCTTGTTATTGTCTCTCTCTCCCTCCCTGAAACACTTCTCCAGAGACTTGCACTAAGGACTGTGCCTGTCTGGTCGAAATGGAAGTCCCTTCAGCTTCAGATTTCACAAAAGCTCTTCCACAGCTCCACTTTCCTATGCCACCTATGACTCTTCAATGAATTATTCCCACAGGTAATGTAGATCTCCTCCAATTTCTAAAATGTGATTTAATTATTTGCTTATTCTGGCTGAATTAACCAAAACTGTTAAACATACTAAGTGTGTCATCTACTGACAGAAAAGAGCTTCCTTCTGTCTTTCTTCCATGAGACAACTCATAGTAACTAGAGGCAGAAGTGCTTCTGGGACTTCCATACTGTCGATTTTTTTCCAAGAGCCTCAGTTCTGCTGAGTTAGATCGATTTTTTTGGTGTCTTAAATTTCTGATGCTAGGTGATGCACAAGAATAATTTGTAAGCCCAGGGTCAGTACAATAAGATTCTCTTTAATCCCAGACCATTTTGTGTCTTTGAACTTGTAGCATTTTGCATGCCTCTGGGGCCCAGAAAAACCCACATTAAATCTGCCTTAAGTTGCATAGCAAAGTCCAGAGCCATATGCATCTTGAAAAACACAAGCTAAGGTATGGAGCTTTGAGAAGTGAAGCTTTTTATGGAAGATGTGGCAGGAGGAAGTGTCAGGAATTTTTGCCAATAACCCAAACAAAGATGGTGACATCCCTGGCTGCAGAATCTTAATTGCAAAGTCATTCCACCAATTAACCCCACTGACAAAATTTTCTTCCATCAAACTCTCAAGTTGCATTATTCAGAGTGTTCAGGCATCTTTGAGATGTCTACATTTGTTATGAAATTTCTGGGGGATGATTACGTAAAAGTAAAGGACTGTGGCCCCTATTTTCCAATTACACTGCCTAAATGTAGGATAAGCAGTCTTGCTCAAGTCTGAGAAAAACAATCACTGAGCTTCCATTCATATCTAGCCCCACTGATGCCCCTCACTGAGAGAAATTTCCATAAACGAGAACGATGGACTTGGTAAATGGGTATTATGGAAAGAGCTATTTCTGGCTTAAGGAAGTAATCCCATTTCTTGAACAAATTTATTTCCTCTCAATTTAAGCAGCTGACATTTAGAATGTTGCACCTTAAGTGTATATTTAACACTAGCAAGGCTTGTAATTTCTGAAGCAGTAAATGTAGTGGCCTCTATGCAGATATGTACACAGCTAAATTAAGAGGCAGAGCCAGTAATTAAATAGGAACTTAGGCAGGTCTTTTGCACTGTATAATATGAACCCCATCTGTTAATCGAAAGCACTTACATTTTTAGGTAGGAACACTTACAGTACTGCAAAGGGCCAGCTGCATAAAATGGGATCACAATATGCACAAGTTGTGGGTTACACAAGCAAACAAAAGGTGCTTTTGAGGATTTGCCATAGACCACAATATGAAATTCAAGTGCAATTAACTATTGAAAAATCTATTGTTATTGCTACTGTTTCTTGATAATCTAATTAACAGGATTTTTTCACCAGTAGCATTAATTCTGAGCCACATTTCATGGACAGTGTAAGACATATGAGTACAAAAAGACTTCACCTTTAAAAGCCTGCAATACATTTACAAGAATGAAATAGAGATATGTGCAGCTGGAAGAGGACATGACAGAATCAGTCAGCAAGGTCAGAAAAGGACTTTTCATTTAGTCAAGTTTTTTATCAGTAGAGTCTATGCAGAAGTAGAGCTTTATGTAGTATAAGAGGGATTCCAGTGAACACGAGTATTGTGAATTAAAGAACTGATGTACTACTGAATGGGATGTTCAGGTAAAAAAATTATTCCTGAGTGAAAGATAAAAAGAAGCAGCATAGAATAATTGTCTTGCAAAGTGGCTGGATTTGGACAAGAACAGACCTTGAAGCAAAGAAACCTCTGAGATGGAACTACTTATTTTTTTTAAGGGATGAAGGGCTGAAGCCAGTAGAAATCCAAGTAAGATTCAATGAAGACCAAGAAGGAGGTGTTTCAATCTGAATTTCATCCACCCATCTTGACAATATCTTTGTGTTATTCTCATTGGAGATCAGCTAATTCTTGGACAATGGTGGGAGGGGAGATAACAGAAGCATGCTAACAATGTGGCACTTGAAATCAGGCCTGGTAAGACCAGTGTGCTACTCTGCCAGTGTTGAGTGGAATCTAAATTTAGGGATGAACATGAGTTACAGGGCATAGTGTCATGGGAATGCTGCACAGGAACTGGAAGAAGAAGGTGCTCTTAGAGCTTCTTTACCATATTGCTCCAGATGGTCCATGCCCTTATGGAAAGTCTGATTCTGGAAGGAATTGTCAGCTCATCCTATTTTGTCTGAGAAACTGAGGTAAGCAGGGAAGCAAAATATAGCCACAGATTCCTTCTGGTGGAGAGGCATGCATATAGCAAACACTGGCTATTGGGACTGAATGCCAGAAGTTTGGAGATGCTTTGGTTCACATTAGCTTTCTAAAGTTCAAATCCTTGTACAGGGCTTATCTGCATTTATCTAAAACTTTGTTGTCAGGAAATCTCAGGAGGAAAGCTCATGTGAGAGACTGGATATTTATTGCCTGACTTTGTGAAATGCTACAACAGCTTTTCTTGCTTACAGATTCTAGTCCTGGCAGAACTCAGGAACAGCAGAGACACATGTATACTCACTGACATACAAAACAGAACAAAACAAACATTAATTCAGCTTTTCCTGAGAAACCATAATTCAGACTGATTATAGTGACTTTGTTCCAGATAAGACTTCATTTCTTTTTCTCCAAACAGCTCTGTACATTTTAAGCTGTCATTGGCACAATTTTAAAAGATCATTTAAACAAAACACAATCTGCATTTGAAAAAAATTATTTCCTTATTAATTTTGAAGGGATTACAGTTGCTCTTTGTTTTACTTGGTGACTGAAATCCTTTCTCTCTTGGACTCAATAAAAGTTTTGCTCTTGATTTCAGTGGGAGTTGGATATCCTTCTAATTATTAAAATAATTCATTGTATCTCCATTTTTGATGATACTTATTTTCTTTCCCCTTGGCCTGTTGCTTAGAGTAGAGACTGACAATGACTGGTCAGTAGCAGTTGTGATTCTAAACTATTTAACAGCCATTCACAAAATAGGATCCTCTAATGGTTACAAAGTTTTTGAGATATGAATAAATAATGCAAGAAGGTATTTCTGATTAGTTTAGAATGTCATGAAAACTCGTACTTTTAGGATTAAAACTAAATTTCAAGTAAAAATTTACCTTAGCTGTCTCTTTGCAAAAAAAAAATCTCTTTCTGGGGTTTGTACTTGTTGATCTGGTTACTATCTCTATGAAAAATAGCTCTGTCTTGATTCAGCCACTGAAAGACCAAGAAAGATCAAAGAAACCTAAATAGCATTTATCTAAAGCTCCTAAATTTCTTAGAATTTCTTCTGTTCCCACACAAACACACACATGCACGCACACATGCACACAGATGCTCTCTCCAGCTTACAGGTGAATGCTTAGGCCAAAATGAAGTGTATTTATTTGCAAAACCACCATTTTGTTCTGCAGAGTAGCGAAATACAATTTCTTTTCATACTGGGCAAGTGAAAGGCTCTTGGGGCACACAGATCACTGGAGATTCAGCACACCCTGAAGGCCTAGACAATCTCTCCAGCTTGACTTTGTTTTCTTGAAACTGCTTCACTGTTTTCAAATCCCAGTCTGAAACACTATTTGGCAGCTGTGAAGATTGCTTAAGGAAATATTTTTGAGGTCTGCAGAATCTATGCAATAGAAATATCATGCTTGAAATTCCTAATGCTTTCATGTGACCTACATAAATGTTTCTTATTTCTTCCTGTAGTGATTATAGACTTCTTTTTCATGGCTCTGTTGCATTAAGCACCAGAACTCTTTGTTAATTGCATGGGCCATATGTTGCCCTCACTAAAGAGCACAGTGTGGAGCTAAGTCATAAAAATACAAGTGAGATGAAGCCAGAGTACACACAGCAAGTCAAAAAAGAGGATGGGCAACTTCCATAGCAGGGCCAGCAACAGAAACTCCACTGGACAGTGCTCAATGGTAAATATGATGCAAATATGATTATGATGAATACTTAAATTCCTGGGGAAACACTGATTTTTTTATGGTACAACTTTTGCTAGTAACAGCCAAAACAATACATCTAAGGTAGCTGGGCCAGCCCTCTCCATCCTTGGGACTGATGTTCCCACTGGACAACAGGAATCAATGTCAAGACCAATTCTGTTGCCAGTGCTGGGAAGCTTTTTATGGGGCATGCTTTTGAGCAACAATGTCTGAGCTTTAGTAATGGGATGAGGAGATTATGAAAGGACCTCTTTTGTAGAGTTTCCTTTTTCTTTCCAAAGAAACATGGAAGTTCTGCCTTTGAAAGCCTGGATTAAATTAATCTCAGTAAGTATTTTCCATATGCAGGTGACGCATATGCAAAAGATTATTGTTTTTCTATAACATTAAAAAAGCACTATGAAAGGCTAAAATAATCTTCAGAATTATTTGTTTGTTTTTTATTGGGTAGACTGGAGAATATTTATTGTCAAAAGAATACTCTAACATTTCAAATTATAAATTATGAGAAAATATAATAATATGCGTAATCAAAATATCCATATCTTTATAAATATATTTTCTTGCTCTAGTAAACTTTTCTCTCATGTCTGTTTCACTTTTTTGTATTTTATGATAGAATAAAAGTAGTACAGAAGAGCCTCATGTCATTAAGGAAAATGTCAAGGGCTTTCTGAAACAGTGAAGATTTAGGGGTTTTTTCATCATTGCTAAATCATTAAAATTTACTGCTTAAATGTCTAATTTAAATAATCAAATAGCTCACTTTGAAACCTTGATCATATTATTTCAAAGGTTTTACTGTCTTCAGACTCATGGAGATATAAGGTCCATCTATCTAAAAAAAACTTGTTATGCTGTATATACAGCAATGCATTACAATCAACTAAACTGTTCATCTATTAACCTAGATTAAACCTAACCCATTGCATTACAATATTTCTAATAAGAATATTTTCCTTTTTTCTTTCTTTATTCTCCCTTAGATTACAATTTATCAGAAAAATGGATTTTCATCCACAGCTCATGTCAGTGTTATTAAGAATATTCTAAATGGAGAGAAAATTTTCAAAATTGTGCCTTTTATAAAGGGCTGTGTCTTGAATCACAATCTCTCACTGAAAGGATTTTTTAAGGGTAATTGATTCTACAGTATAGAAGAAAAACAGAGGTTTTTTATAGAACAATCCATGTACAGAAGAGAAGGCAGACATTGACAGATTGTACAGAAGCAGATTGATTCGTACAAGATTTATACACTGCAATACATCAAGGGAGCTTTGTCAAAATTTGTATTGACTTTAGTAATTTAGATATTCTTGGTTATATCCCCTAATGTTATATTCATGAACAGAGATATAGACTAGAAATTCTTCTTCAGACAGTCAAATAATGTACATTCTATATAACAACATAGGTGTAGTTGCAAATTAAGCCTCCCCAAGAGTTTTGGGAGAAGTTAAACACATTTCACAGCAATTTGCTTTATTGCATTCTGCAAAATTTGTAATTAAAGGATTCAATGACCTAAAGAAAATACTTTTTTCCCCCTCATAGATCCTCTGAACATGTTACAGAGATTTATTTTTTTTTCTCAGATGCCATCAGGATGGCAAGGAATGACCAGTATGCTTCAATCAAGGAAGGGGGATATTTCAGAGCTTGTCATGATTCATTAACATACAAGAATGGTTATGTTGATGGCTCTTCCATGGTAAATGCTCTCCCACTCAAAGATACAGGAACACATTTTTAGGACAATATAACTTGGGAAATCATACTCAGATACAATGCTGTTCAAATGTTTTTTGTGATACACTGCTCTTTGAAGCAGTAAAAGGTCTCCCTGAGATCATATACCACACACATCTTTCCACCAGGAGAAGGATTTTGATACATACTTCTTACAAAGGTGCTGTGATCTTGTGAGAAGGCAAAGACATGCTATTCTGAGCAATCAACATGAAGATTCCCTCATAACTAGCTAAGCCTCTGATCTTAGTTTTTACACTTGTCTAACTGCAGTGTCTTCCTGAGTGATTACCCTGCCATGTTAGAGAGGGAAACATGGGAGGACTACCAGAAAGGAAAATCCTTTTCATGTGAATGTGAAAATGGAGGAAGGTAAAATTGTGTGAGCTGAGCAAAAATTCAAGACCTAGGAGAGAGAATTGCAGAGAATCAGAGTACACTGCAGAGAAGTTTTAGCACGTCAGTGAATAACAAAACAAAAGAAATCTAGAGTTAGAAGACGTGTGGAAGACTACAGCCAAGGAATAAGCAGCATATTAATTTAAAGTTCAGATAGCCATAGAGAACTGATCTGTTCAAATTACTGGTGACACCAGTGTCCTGACATGGCAGCATCAGTGTCAGCCAAGCTGAGAACACTGCTTCCAAATACTTGTGAAAGCTCCAGAAAAAGATAAGATAAAGAATTTAAAATTAGTTATTCACTTTCTAGTTTACCAAACAAGGTTTCCAAGCTTGAAATACAAGTAGATGCTATATATCAATGCCTTTATCTTCACAAATTCCTTTACCTTCTTTCTCTTGTTCACCATTACAGGATCCTATATTTGTTTTATTATTCTCTGCTGTTGGTGATCTGAAAATTCAAACTCTCCATTGAAGTTTTAAAGTAAGATCTTTGAAAAGGCCAACCAACCATGAAATAGGAGAGTAATGATCTGTTCTTTTCTTTCTGACCAGATTAGTACAAAGCAATTTGCTTTTTGACCGGGAGATATCTGAAAGTTTCAACTCATACACACACTTCAATGAAAATTATTGCTTACTACTAGAACCTAGTGTAAAAACTGAGATTGTCTTAAATAATTATCTCCTTTCAAAAAGATTTTCCATGGAACTGAAGGAAGAGAAAAAGGCAATGGCAACTTGAGAAAGTTTGAGATTTTACATATAATAACAATATACTCTTTTTCTAAGGCCTCAAGAATTTGGCATAGAATAATTTCTACAAGACATTGGATGCTATCCAAGAAAAGCATTCTATTTGAAGGTATCAAATAATCTAAAAATTTTATATATATGTGGTACACACACACCACTATTTCCACCTTATCAGAAAACAAGAATGGTTCAAGATTAAGGCAGTAATGGCAAAATAGAATACTGAAAACATGTCAATCTAGAAAAAGAGTAAGATCCTTTCAGCCTTCACCAGCTGCATGATTATGTATATAATCAGAGTTAGTTTCTTCTGTCAAAGGCTAATCCAGTCCTCGATGTCACATAAAGTATATTTTTCAGTTAAAAAATCCTTCTATTTGTTTTTGATTCTGAAAAATTATTATACCATTTTCAACTATATCTAGAAGAAGAATCTTTTCTTTCAATCTGTCCCTTCTCCTGATCAGTGATATTTAGTGATGTACCAGTCATAAAGGTATCTAAGTACTAAGAAGTCACATGCAGATATCTCCAGCTATTTTAAATTTGTCTGCCTACTCCTCTTTTTCCCTTCTGACATTTTGCCAAATATTCCCATAAATTACTTTTTTTTTTCCCCCAGGGTTGAAATAAAGCTTCAGGGTTTATAGTTCCTTAAGGCACTGTGGCATATTTTCTCATATATGGAAAACACAGAACAGCACAACATAGCAGCTTTTCATGGTAATGTTTTACAAGTATTTCTGCCTTCTTCATTTCCTCCAAATCTCTTGCATGAAAAAGTATTGTATCCCAGTGATTGGCCTTGAGCCTTAAAGAGAATTTAGTTATATGGTTCTGAGCAGATAATCTCCCCAAAATTTGTTTGCCAAATGGGTGTCTAATTTGCATTCCCAATTACCTGAGTTGCATGCATAAATGAGCTAATGAAACACACAAATGTGTAACTGGTCATAAATAGTCATTTCTATGTGCAATTGCACTAATTGCATGCTCCTCATGATTTTGAAAATCAAGAATCTAATGTTAATTTGATGCTAGTCATCTTGTGTAATAGTTATATTTAAAGATTAAGTTTATCACTCAGCAAATGTGTCAGCCTTGTCCTATTATGTCTTTTTTCCATTATGGTTAATTGATGTATAACAGAGTTTAACACTGCAGGGACTTCTTTCTGTTGATAAGCAGGGTTCAAACATTTTCCTAAAATAAGCAGGACTGTTAATCTATTTCTATACTGTCTCAAAATAACCACAGTTTTTTACTCCTTTAAACAGCATGTTTAAAAAGAAATAATCATTTGTGGTTACAAGATTTTTGGGGAAAGACATAATAAGTCACATGACTATTTTTATCCAAATGTTCTGATTCATAATTATCACATGACAGAAATATGTAATTAATGCAACACTTTGTTTCAGTCATGGGTCCTGGCAAAACCTAAGTCTTGGTTTTTTTTTTTTTTTTGTATGAAGGAAATCTTGTAGCTGTTGTCACTTATTCTGCTGATACCTCATCTGTTTTTCTCTTAGACTGCAACTGCTTTCTGGGTAGCATAGAATTTAGACCTCTGTGAGAGAAATTAGTGAGTGCTGTGACTGAAGGACTTGACTATCACATGAAAACTGCACATAATTACACAAAAACACTCAAATGTTTTGTACTATTAAATTATATTATGTAAAGGCCAATAACATATATTGCAGTTGTAGTTCTAAGTCATTGGACATAGTTAATTTTAAAATTAAAATGAGTGTTTCAACCACTTTACAGTAATGATCAGACTACAAACAATATAATTCAATTTCAGGGATTATGTTTTAATCTTCTCAATGTAAGACCTGACTTTATATTTCTCTTTTAGTGGTTTTAACAATAGCAATATGATTGATAAACTCAGAGCCAAAAATATTGCATTCATTATTACAAATAATGCACAAAAGAATTACTGAATAACAATAGCTGAAAGAATAATCTATAGTATATTAAGAAGATAATGTTGATTATGTTTATAGTTGGATAGCAAGTTATGGCTGAACGCCATTCAAAGCATTTTACAGATTAGGCCTCAGTCCTGTAATCTGTTTCACTCAGGAAATCCCCCAGCCATCTGTGAGACTACACAGGAATATAAGGAATATTTACATCATGTCATGCATTTGTCAGTGTGTCATTCTTGTCCCAGGCCTAGTAATGTGATCACTTTTGTAATATAGGGTATATTTACAAAAAATTTAACAAAACCCCATTAGAACAAACAGTCAAGTTAATAAGTAGATTATAAGTAGTTAATAATAAAGGTGGGAAAACTCAAACTTACCTTCAATAGCTGCTGGTTTCTTTCTTGGACTGTGTTCTAGAAGCAGACGAGGTGGTACGAATTCCTTATGTCCTGCACCTAAGAATACAGGTTAAGAAGCATAGAAAATGTATTCACCAACATGCTGAGCAGTTTCACTGGGAGGCTGAGCTCCCTTCAAAACAATTCATGTTAAAAATATTACAGTGTGCACAAAAGATAATCTTTTTCAGACACTATAATAAGGAAACGTATTTTTCAACAAATAGATTAATTTATTTTTAAGAGTCACATTTGAAACTAATGAAGTCCAAGTGACTCAAACATATGCTGAAATGCTACAGTTGTTTTTCTTCCTTAACTCAAAAGAGAATAATAATACTATGATAATAAGGTTACATATTCATGATGCCTCTTCTACAACAGTCTTATTTTCATCTGTCAGACAAATGATCTTCAGTTGCTCCCTTATGTCCACTTGTTATGAGCTCCTGGAAATGCCAGTAAAAATTATGATGTTTCTCATCCTTAAGGATTATTCTTAATTAGCCAATACCAACCAGGTCATGCATTGTAAACACTGATGAGGTTCTGATTCCAGCTGCTGGCTGAAACACCTGTACTCTCTCTGAGTGTTCAGCTGAGACTTTCTGCACTGTCTTAGCCTATGTACAGATATAATATTTTGTACAAAATACTTTTCACTTCATTTCTCCACAGATTCATGAGCAAATTTAATGTATTCTTATATTACTTATGCTTATTTTCTAGTTTATGACATATTTTCAGTCTCCTTATTTCCTTTTAAGTTATTTCACTGGTATTTAGTCTGAGTAGCTATCCTATCATTGTCATTTGGCAAGTGCAATTTTTTTGTGACCTGAGAAATAAAATTAAGTAGTTAAATATAATATTGATTCAGTCATATGTGCCAGCATACATTCACTGCACCAGAGTCCACATGCAGACAGACTAAATCTGTTAAATCTCGGCTCCAGCTTCACATCAGAAACTCAAAGCCATGCCTCATGCTTGATGATAGACTCAGAAAATAAATTAAGATTTTAATGGGCCTTGGAAACTGCGGCATCTTACTTCCCCCTCTCATTTTGCAAAGGTGTGTATACTCATGGGGAATGCATGAGAAAAACATCATCTTAAAGACAGCAATGGGATTTGGACTTAATGTTATTGCATCTCATCAACATATGTACAATTGCAGGCACATAATTTGCAAGCATGTGGTTCAGTTCATCCAGCAACTTGTATAAAATATCAAACACAAACTTGACATGTGCCTGAGCCACTGACAAAATGTTACCACCTTGATAAAACCAGTGTATTGAAGGTGCTTTGCAACAAATTGTAATAATCCCACATTTTCCATGTATATTTCCAAGTGGATATTTACCAGTCTCATCTCAGAATAACTATAGTCTTAAAATGAATGTTAGGCAAACTTCAGGAATCCAGATGTTTAGCCATGATTTTCCAACTGCTTTATGTCTGAAAAAAAATAATATTGAAGTTGCAAACTGAACTAATGAGCTTCTGATTACCTTTGTCACCAACCAGAACAGAAAAGTGATATTTATAACCAGGTCAACACACAGAAACTTGAACGATTGAATTTCCAGTTCAGAATGAGAACAGAAAACAACATAGCAATGAATGAAGCATGGGTAATCTTCTTTTTCCTTCTATATTTGATCAGTCAGAGAATAAATATTTATTCTTTTTTTTTCTTTTTGTTTTTTCTATATCCTTTTTTTTCCCCTTTCCAAATCAAGACCACCTATTCCCCCAGTTAGAAAAAATGATAGTTTTTATTATTTGGATGAATATTTTGTGTGAAAAAGGATAAAGGGTGGTGGCTCAGAATGTTGAGTAGATGAGTAATGATGAAGGACAGTCAATAATTTGGACTGCTGTGTGGTATCTACAATGTAGAGCAAGGATCTAACTCCTCTAGGTCAAATTGTAGGCTGGCCCCATTATCTTCCTGTGCTTTGTTGTGGCAGCAGTCTTCTAATGATTGCAGCAGCGTGCACATAATGCCAGTATGATACCACTTATTGCTAATGACTTGTCAAGTTCTATTTTATAGCTTTACAAGTTTTAAGCAAATCATTTATTTCATGCAAATTGACCACACGGTCTAATATGAGAATGTTTTAAGTTTAAGCTTCATAGATCAAAAACTTTCCCTTAGGCCAAAATGTTTGTTCTGAGCAGGTTCCCATCCACTCTGATAAAAGGCTTCTTTAATGTTACCATGTCTTATTAAATGTCTCTCTATTCCCTTTGATGGGAATGTAAAGGACAGTAAATGAATAAATATTTTATCCATTCTTTTGATTAAATATATTAAAGGGGATAACCTAAGTCAAATTTCTTTTCTTTTTCTTCTTCTCTCTTCTTTAACTTTTAAAGCACAAGTGTTTTTCTGTAGTACAGATGACTGATAAATAGAAATTAGGAATTGGCCTCAACAGATCAGACCATTAGTATTACTGATGTCCACTATCTTGACTCTAGCAGTGGGCAGTTGGACACACATCCATGATGTAAATTAGAGAAAGTCAGGATGCTTTTAATGGTCTCAGTGGACAATCAGATTAGTTCATGAATTGCAAGAAGTTGTTATCCAGATTACCACTACTATTACTGGACATACACTTATCTCACAGTTTTAAAAATGGACCCACAAAAAACATTGCATAGTTATTTGCTTCTCATTTCAAACGTAGCCTTCATTTTACTGCTACAAGATAAACCACTAAAGTTCATTTAAACTGCTTTAAGAAAAAATAAAAAAATAGGTTTTGATTCCTCCAAAAAACATAATTGCAAGCACAAAAATTTCTACGCCAATTTGTCCCTACAGTTGATCCACATTTCCATGTATCTGTCCATGCAGTTGTGCTACAAGCATCTCCTTCATATATGATATTGTAAACAACTGATAACAAATTACTTCTGATGAAAACTAAAAGAGGGAAACATTTTGGATTTAGGCACATGGGAATGATCTCACCAAGAGAAAAAGTGTCACATTAAGACATGAGTACCCTCCTCCACAGCCTGAAAGGAAAGAAACAGGCTACAAGGATGAGTAGAAGGTTTAGGACTCTAACTAGGTAACATGAATAATTCATTGAAAATCAGCTAAAGTCCTCAAGCTCTGGGAAACTTCTGCCATCAGTGTTTATCAAATTGCTTGAGATATCTGGAAAAAATTAATCCTGACTTGGTTTATTAATATTTTAGATTTTTTATTGCATGATAAGGAATACAAGACAAACTTTAATTACCTCACTTTTCTCAATCTAGGAAATGGCTTTCTACGTACGTCAAAAATGTCATGTTTGAATATTGTGTATAAATTGATTTCCTATGATAATATCAAATTATGTGAATTTTCTTTCTTTCCTGATCTTCTGAGTTCAACTTTTCTGCAGCAACCTTAATAAAGTGTCTAAATATATCTTTCTAGATAAAAAACTAAAATGCTTGTAAAATTTATTATTATTAATAATAATAATAGCATTATACAGGCATTTCAGACCAGTGAATAATTGGATAGAGAGAAAAATAAAGCCATCACAGAGTGCAATATGTGGAAATACCATTCCTATGACTGTTCTTTTCCTCATATCCATATACCAGTTACTTAAACAGCAGGAATCCTATGGTCCAATAGCACCAGCACTTTGTTACAGTTTCTCAGTGCAGCAAAATGTCTTTAGATAAATGTCATTCTGCTCAGATATGACATCATTCTTTAGTGATCGTAAAAATCATTCAAATCAAGTAATTGTCTTTGCAGAGTCATTTGTTATGAAAAGTAAATTCCTGTCAAATATTTAATGAATGTTGGAACAAGGCATGGATCAGCAGAATGAGGCAAGACTGCCAAATATGATTTTAGAGAACTGAAAATATAATGGAGTCCAACCATTTTGCCCAGGCTTCCAGTTTTGAGCTGTCAGTTGCTGCAAGTTAAAGGTGAGTCTCTTCCCAGCTTTCTGTCATTACTCTCCACATTGCTGTACCAGATTAGGCTGTGACTGTTCTGGGGAAGGATTTCTCTGCTTAGTAAATGTGCATGAATAAACCAGGAGCAAACTGTTTTCATTAGGAAAGAACAGCTGAGGATCAAGAGGTGAGATTGTATAACTGTACTGAACAATGCAAATACTCCTTTTATGGAATGCATTTCTTTAAATAAAAGACTGATGCCCAATATAGGCATTATTTCCCAAGGAACACACTGTGACACAAGGATTTTGTGCACACTGGCAATTAAATGCTGCCTGGGAACATTACTGGGCTCTGGAATTCAGACAGACATATCCTGCAACATATTTTTTTTGGTAGACTGACAACTTTGACTTGTGCCAAGCAGCAGTGTCTCAAAAATTTCATTGGCTCGGTTCAGAAATTGGCAGGGTCCAGGAACCACTCCCAATAGATAGCTGAGATACATCCAGCCCATTTTGACCTTGAGGAAGTGCTCTGGATGTGGATCTCTCTGTGAGGGATAAACTCATCTTCAGAGAGAAAACAGTTGAGCTGAGTTTGATTTAGTAATCTAGATGTGGCCAAATAACAAAATTATGTCAAATGGAAAAAAGCCAGTCTAAACAGGATTTTAATGACCTATTTGGAACTGAATTTTTGTCAGGGGAAGATAGAATTAATGGATAAGAAAGTGAGACTTTTGAGAAAGCATATTTTAGTAGTAAACATATATTTCATTTTTTAAATTGCATTCAGGATGTGGCTCTTTATTAAATGGTTAATTGCCTAACATAAACTCTGATTTTGAATAAGGTTGATGATATTACTTCAGAAAAACCTATGCTAGAGTAAATGCAGTGATTACCAGTAGCAATGCAATCTTTTAAATTTTAGTGTTGTCATGCTGACTATCAACCAGTTTCTTTAATGATGCATGAGAAAAGAAGAAAAGGAGAGATTACACAGGTAATGACAAATATATCTATCTAGCTATGTTCCACTACATCTGTGTATTTAAAATCCACTAACAATATGACAAATAATTTTGGAGCTCTACATAGAGTCCAACCTACCAGTAAAGCACATAATTGTTAGATATTCCCTGAACACACAGACCATGAGACCAGGCCTACACAAATAACCTAACAGCCTTGGGAGTCCATCCATCTATTAAGCTGAAAGCAAGGGCCAGGAGGTTAAAACTGAGGGTGTAGGAAGGAAGGATGTAGACTGATATTCTAAATTCTCTTTTGTAAGGGAGTAAGGGAAAGGATTAAATTTCTCTTCTCAAGGCACCTAACAATAAGTAACAGCAATTTGATAGCCTTCTATTTTTAATACATAAATATTTGAGTTCATCCTTTGCTGTTCATGATGGATTCCTATATATGTTTCTATGTAGTAACAATATATGCTATATGCATGTGCATGCATGAATGTATAAATACATATCAATATTTGTTTAGAATTAATGATAGAAAGCTTAGGGTTGGAAGGGACCTTGAAGATCATCTATTTCCCTATTCCTACCATGATTTAGTGATGTTTCTGAGTAGAAAATACTTGATTTGGTAATTAAACAGGTGTGATAATCATTGTTTCAGACTCCTGGAGATTGTGTGAACATCAGTTGCTGTGTTTTCACTCAGACACCAAATCCAATTAAAGTCACAGCTGGGAATTTGTTTGATATATTTTTTTTTCTTTTCCTGTGTATTTGTATCTCACACAATCTAAGTGTGCATAACAAGTGTACATATGAGGCAGACAAGAGAGGTATGGGTAGAGCTATTGGCATTTTGGGTTTTTTTTCTGTTTTAACTTAAAGTGAATACTGTGGATCTAGAAATGCATGCAACATATTTTAGCTGCATGGCAGAGCTTGCAGTTTAATCTATTTACAAAACCATATCTCTTGACAACTCCCTTTACACAGATTTTTACCAAAAATCTCTCTATAGCTCAGTCCATATTTGTGAAAACTGTTTTAATTATTATGTTCAGAAGACTGAAGTCATGAAGGAGTTAAAAGCAAAGCTTTAGCAGTTTTGTCATTATATGTTTAGTAAGAAGTCACACAGCCTTTCCTGACATTAAAATAAAATTGAATTGAAAAAAATTAAAAATTGAATTTGCTGCTTCCACTTCCTCCCATCATTTATCATGGGCAGTTAGCAGGTAAAAATAAACCTACATATTATGTTTAGAAATATCGAAAGATGGATCTCAAAGAAGTACAAGGACAGTGAAAATTGTGGGTTATTGTGTGGTAATGATGGGTTATTATATGCATAGTGGAGTACAAAAAGACTGTAAAGGCAGATTATAAAATGAAAAGACATATCCAGACTTTCTCTCTCTCCCCAAATAACCTTTAATAAATTGGTATCATATACAGTGACCTCTAGCATAATTAACATGAAATCAGGAGTTGGCATAGAAGCTTTTTTTTTCACAATATGAAGTATCCAATTAAAACAGAAAAGAAACCACTGCAACCAAATACTTGCAGATGACAATTAAACAGAACAGAGGAACCCTATAAGCTGTTATGAAGAAAAGTAATAGACAATGACTGTGCCATGTGATCTCTGCTTAGTAATTTATGTTCTTTGTATTTGGCTTATCTGTACATATCATTGTTTCAACCGTCCTTCGTCCAACTACATCTAAGAACATTCAATGCTCTAGTCAGAAAAGCTAAAAGTGATTGCAGCAAGAATGCTGATACTTTATGTCATCTTCAAGTGATAGTGCATATGCCAGTTTTGCAAAAGAAAAGCCTAACATGGATAGAATCAAATTACAGATGAAACTACAGATTGTGATAATCTCTCACAATATTTGTGGATAATGAATATATTTAATATAGAAATCACTGGAAGTCAAACTAAATCCAAGTACCTCTGTCCCCAAGCCACAAAGTTTTTCATATCTCTGAGTCTTTTTGCTAGAATGAGACAAACAGGAAGTTAATGCTTATGCTACCTGTCTTGTCTATACTTGACAATCAGCTAAGACAATGAATCCATAACCATTTTTCAGAAGTTAGAATTTCAATAATGCAGTCTGAACCTAGAGGGAAAAGAACTGAGAGGTTTTATTAGATCAAATATCAGAGAAGGGCCCAAAGGTGCAGAGGTGTTGGCTCCTAACTCCTGTTTATTCAGTCCCACTGAATTTGCTGGGAGCTAAATGCCGTGGCTGTAGTTATGAGAAATACTGGAAGAAAAACCTGCAATACTGGAGGTATTCATTATTTTAAGCCAATAATGCTTTGGTAATTATTGATTCTTCTTTCCCTTTAGTTTTGCCAGGGAAGATGCTTTGTCCTTTAAAGAAGTTATTTTTAGGACAAAGGATCCTGGAATTCACTGTCATGAGTTTTAACCCTTGTGCTCGAGGCATCCTCCATGATTTTTGGCTAAATGACTTAACTTACCATGTCTTTCCATTGAAATTATAAATGGATCTAACAGAAATAATTTAAAAAAAAACCCAAAAACCAAAAAAACTTGTCAGTTCAAGTCTTCATTTGAACAAAATTCTTGCTTGCACATTTGCAACATATTTCTTGAATGTATGTAGGCTCCTCACTACCAGACATTTAAAAGTTAACTTTCAGACAGTTATATCTAGATAAGTCACCCGAGGGATCCATTTATAGTCAATGGAGAGAAATTGGTATCTTCAAAGGGTGATTCATCTTTTCTATCTTAGGCATCTTTCTTAGGATGAAATTGTCCTCTGGAGGCCTCCATTTCATACCACTGGCTATAAAGACAGCTAAAGGTTAAAGCTGAGCAATTAAGTTTTGGGTATCTAAGTGAGGTGCAATGAATTGCAAACATTTTACTTTGAAGTTGTCCATAAAGATAATGCTTCATGCCACCAAAATATTCCAGGACTAGAAGAGCCATGCATAATTTTTTCACACTGTATATACTGTCTGGTAACACATTGCTCTAAAAAACTCCAACAATTATATGTGTGGGCATTGAACATCTTTTGAAATCTATGTTATTTACTTTGTCAGATAATACTGTGTGTGTTGAAGGACAAAGTGAAACAATAGGAAGGATGAAGGAAGGTGAATTGTCAGAGGGGGGAATAGAAGTTCCTAATGAAGAAAAAAAAAGGTAGTTTTGACTCATTATGGATACATGTCATAAGTTACACATCCTTTTGACAAAGCAGATACATGCAGGAAGAAAACTGAAATCAAAAGAAAGATGCACCTGAAGAGAGAATGGTGAAAGGAATGGATCTGCCACAGATTACAGTCCCAGTGGCTGCAGATGAGATGAATAAGTAGGTGGGCATAAAACAAGGCAGGGAGAGCATGTGTTGTTTAGGCCAAAGCTGAACACTCTTCTGTCTACTGCATTTCATGTTCTCGGAGCAGAGGAGGTGAGGAATTCTTGCTAAGCTGAAATGCTTCATGATGGAATGTATCTTGTCAAAGTACTTGTAGATCTTTTCCATGCTCTTTTTATCTATGTGATCTGGTGAACTGGTGCCATTGCTGTTGTTGAAAGTGAGCCTCCTCATTTTCCAGCAAAGACAGTGTAGAATTCTATATTGGGATGAGAAGAGTAGCTTCTAGTTTCACAATAGAGATAAAGGTTTCTCCTTTTTAACAAAAAAGGCAGGAGAAAACTGGAAGACCTTCTTGATGATGTTTCAGTGTATTCAGCATCAGGAAGTGTTTAAAGGCACATTGGATAGATGCCAACTATTTTCCTTGTCGTTAAAGATCAGAGATTCAATATATGATGATTAACTTCCCTAGGAATTTTCAGAATTCTATTCTACTGTTAGCAGATTCATTAGCTCACTTATAATTTTAGACTTAAATAACCTGGACTTATTAAAGTGACTGAAGCAGAAGATTGTGGGCTGTCATGTCTCATCAGAGGCAAATGTTTGCTTGAAACCCATGTAGGATTGCAAGGATTAGCTTTATTGAAATGGTTGCCATTTAGGATGCTGTTTAATTTAAGCAACTTTATGATGGAGCCTTGACTCCAACTTACTCTAGTAACCTCCCTGTATTCATTCCAAGTGATTCAACCCTGCTTCCATCTCTTGTGTATTTCCTGCTTACACTTGAGTAATGACAGGAGTTCCTTGTAGATCCATGCAAGTCTCTTGCCCTCCTTGGTTTCTTGCTCATTGAGGTGCATCATTCTTGAGCTTGGAGGGAATGATCCTTGAATATAAACCAGATCTCTTGGGCTCCTCTTCCCACAGGATCTGTTCCTGTGGGATTCTTCCAAGAAGATCCCTAAAACGGCTAAAGTCAGCTGTCCTGAAATCCATGGCTTCAATCTTACTCACTGCTCTGCTTCCTCCTTGCCCATGCTGAACTCCAAAATCTCATGGTCCCTGCAGCCAAGGCAGCCCCCAACCCTCACATCTCTGACAAGGCCTTCCCTGTTTGTCACTCTGAGGCAACCAGCACACCATTCCTGGTGGGATCCTCCACCACCCATACCAAGAATTTATCAATTTACAAGAGCTTCCTGGCTTCCTGGACTGTTGGTGATTTGCTGTGTTACATCTCCTGCAGATATCAGGGTAGTTGCATTCCCTCACAAGAACCTGTGACTGGGACTTTGAGGCTGCTTCAAGCTGCCTGAAAAATGCTTCAGTTTTTTAATTTATATGATGTAACATCAGTATCTGTTGTAATAATTTTAACTGGAAATCAATTATGTCAGTGAGTCATTAAATGCAATTACTATTTTACAAAGTTACTTGCTAAACTTATTTTTACTTTTTAAATAGGAAACAATTTGTTTATTATTAGCTGTTTAGGAGAGGTTTTTTTGGCATTTAACTTTTGCCTTTATTTTCTAAATAGCTTACTTTGCAAAACTAAAGTAGTTGAGTATTCTGATGATCCTCCACTGAAATCACCCTTCACTTTGAAACTTGTTTACTGAACTATGTGAAATGTTTATAATACTAAATAGCAGTAATAAAACATAATGCAAATGTGAGAATAATTTCTTTAGTCTAATCTCTCTGCCTTCACAGCTTAAATTGTTTTTTTTCCATTAAAATCAATGATTCAGACTCACTTAAACCAGCAAAGGTTTCTGGCTTTCTCTTGTATCACATAATTTTGACCCTCAGAATGCCTTGCAGTGAACTATCAAGGAAAGACATCCATTTCTTTCTGCAGAAGCAGAATACCACCCATTCCCTTTGTAGCTGTTTCCAAGAGAGGGAGGAGTATGAAATTTTTTGGCCAAGTTACAATGAAGTGCCATATGAGTGTTGACAGATGCAACTTCATGTGCCAGCTTCTGGCTCTGATTCACAGGGGGATGATATAAACTGGGAATAATGGATTGTTGTTTTGTCTCTGTGGGATGGTGTCAGGATTGTAAGTTGATAACATCCCCTTTGAGACATCAATGTCATTTCAGAGTTTGACAAAATGGACAGGTTTTGGGGTGGAGGGGCAGTCATAGACAAGAATCTTGTTAAAATTAGATCAGTGGATATCCTCTCATAGTTTCTCACAGCTGAATAGAACTTTAAAAAAGTAATATTTAACTCCAATTGACAGATAGTGTTTATTGTAAGAATTGCACATTAATAAATAGTTGGATTTTTTTTTTAATAACTCAAACTTAATTTTCAGTTTGTCATAGATGCATTTAAAATTACTGTTCATTAATTCTTTCCTTTCAGACTCCTTGAAAAGTATTCAAAAATCTCCCAAAATATTGATGGACAATTACCTGTCGTCTCTGAAGAAGAATCCAGATGAGTCTTTTCAAATTTTGGGGTACAATATTTCCCTCAGCAGGCAGTAAAAAAGTAAAAAGTTTAAAAAGTAGAACTGGAAAAGTCTCTCTGCCTGCCATGTTTTTCTTTTGTATTCTGCTTAAACAAATATCTGGTTTGTTTGTTTTCTACCACTGGATGCAGGGCTATTGAGTAGTTTGCACCAGAAAGCATCTCTCCATAGGAAAAAAATAATATTCTTTAGCATCTACTCTCAAATGTGAAGACCCATAACTCAGCTGAAAGTTTTTCATGCTGAATTTCTCCCAACAGCAAGCTAATAATATGCTACTTTCTATTTATTATGACTGATTTCTGAATCTTTTTCTAATTGCACTTCATTAAATATATCCCTAGAGAATCAATATCAAAGTTATATATGTAAATGTATATGTAACAAGTTGAAATGTTACTCCTTGTCATTGAGATATCCACAACACATCCTAGTCTAATCAAGTAGGAGTGACACTTAAAAATAGTTCAAGAGCCTAAAGCGTTTTGCTATCTGAACAGTGGAGGGCAAGTATTTAGTTCCAGTGCTACAGCCCACCCACAGCAAATACAGCCATTTTCACTTTCAAAATTAGTCTTTATTTTTCTGAGAAACAGAACTATGATTTTGTTTTGGTTTGGTTTTCTTTTTTTTTCAGTAATATAGTCCATGGTCTTTCAGTACTGATGTACCTTTATACCAGTCTTCAAATTCTCTTGCTGTATTGATAATAACAGTAGTCCCTTCTCTTTGACAGAATATTTTTGACAATAGAGGAGAGGTAAGCCTTGGAAAAAAATTGTAGACCTGGAGGATTTTCAGTCTACGCTTTCCAGGACCAAGCAGTCTGTAAGATTCCCCATGGATACTCATCACAATTTGCCTTAATTTCTTGACTCTTCATGTTTGTTGGGGTGTGTGTGGGGGTGTGTTTCATGAGCATATGTGCAAAAGGTAAGGCTTTTAATGACAAGTTTGGATGACTGTTTTACCCTGTAGGATACTGTCTTGCAACGTACACATGCCATAAATCCTAGTGAATTTCTCCAAGTCATATATGTTTTCAACAGTATAAGACAGGTAAAAATTGTCTACATCACATTGGCTTTCATATTGGCTTTGAGACCCTGGCATGGAAATACATCATAAACATATAAGGGTTCACTGGTGAAAGGAACTGATATGGCCACACTCCTTTGCAGTCTAGCTGTTATTGGAAACAGCTATGTAGTGGTACAAGCTCCACAGGGCAGTGCTTCAGTGGTAAGGTTTTGGAAAGTGTAAATTGTGAATAATACCATATCTGTGCTCCCACTGTCTTTGTTGCCAATCAGGCAACTGTAAAGATCATCCAGCAGTGAGTCGTGTGTACTGTGAAATGCAAGTGGTTCAACCAAAACCAGAGCAGAGTAAAACTATGCATGCAAAATAAACTTCTAAGTGATTAAAAAGAAAACCAATTCACATCATGAATAGACAACATGACTGTGAGACAAAAAAAAAAAAAAAAAAAAAGGTGCATTTTAAGACTAAATACCCAAGAAATGCTTATCACTCTTAATTCATCATGCACAACACCATGCTGAGGCCCCATGCAGAAAGAAAAGCATGCAAGGATCCAATTTCAGTAGCTGCAAAACAAAAAAGGCATTTCATCCGAACAGCTCCTTGATCTGCCAGAGTAGCGGCTGACAAGCATTGCAGGGAAAGCAGAGGAAGAGTGGGAAAACAGGTGTATGGCACAGGGGGAAAAAAATAGGGTAGATCTAGTTAACTAGAGAATCATGGGCTCCATGCTGAAAGAGTGACCAATCAGTGCCCCTGAAATCTCTCCACATGGGTGAGGATTTAAAACTCTTTAATATCAAAAAAGAGTTATGAAAACAAGTTTTAAAATTTCTACTAAAATAGAAGCCTTTCTCTTGCCAACAAAAAATAAACTACGAATAAGAACATTAAAAATATTACTGAGAATAAAATACAGGACTATCAAACAATCAAACACATGGAATAGACTATATCCATGACACTATATAAATCAGTGACCTTCTGCATCAAAAATGCTCTCTTGGACTTGAGAAATGCCAGCAGAAAAATAAAGGTACCAGTCAGAGCTAATGTTGTTAATAAACAAGCTTTCCACCTAATGTTTTAATATTTTTAAAGAAAATTTGGAAAATTAATCCTAAAAAATGCATATTAATTCTTTCTTTACAGGCAGACAAAATGAGTATAAAGTTTGAGCAGAGCAATTTGTTAATGCTGAGACACTACTGCCTCTGCTGAGCAACTGAAGTCCAGGGACAAATAAGATCAGAAAATCTATGAGAGGTGGTTCAGCAGTTCCTCTGAGAAATTGTCACTTAGCACAAGCATGTTAGACCCAAGGTAAAAAATATTTTTAAGGCCCATTTCTCAAGAGATAAAATCAGAAAGCAGTTTTTTGTACTGTATGCAGTAGGCCTCAAGTGGTCGACCTATAAATGTGTCAGTGGAACCCAATTGGTCACTGTTGCAGTAGTGATATTTATGGGAAGGACTTCTGGATTAGAAAAAACGAGTTTATGGCTAAAACTCCACTATTTTCTATAGTAAACGGCTGAGAACCTCAAATACTTCTCTTTCAAAAAATTAAAATGTAAATCTTAGAAGTTATTTTATATTGATACAATTATTGTGGTTTAAAGGAGGGCATCCATTAATTTGCCAGTATCAAGGACAAATACTAACCAGAGCAACAAGAAAACCAGCTAGTGCTGCATGAAGCAGCTTAGCAAACATTCTTCCTTATATGGCTTCCTCAAATTCCCTGTGTACATTTCATTCATTTTTTATAGCTAAGACTGCAGTGTCACGTTGAAACTTTGAGCAAGTGAAGAATATTTCAGCTTCATTTGTTAAAATCAACACAAGAGCATTAAATGACCTCCCATAGATTGATGTGACTGACAAAATGCATTAATTGATATATTTCAAAAAGTGTATCTATTAATGAAACCTAAGGAACTGAGCTTTACTTTTAATGTTAATTGTTTAAGGACTATGAAATGCCATATTAGGCGAACTACTTTTATATAAATTCTTGCTTAAAATTTATATTAAAACAAAAAACCTATTCTTAGAAGTAATGTATATGAATTTTTTATAATAGAAATATTTCAAAAGTACTTCGAAAAAAAATTGCTGAATGATATTGCTATTAATGGTATTATAATTATATATTTTTTTGCCTAAGGAATTAGGAAATGCATGTTTGATGCAATCAATCACAGAAAATCCCAATATGTCTATGCAATGGAATTTTCTACAATATTTTTTTTGTCTTTCACAAATGGTAATATTGAGATTAATAGAAATTATTCCTTGTTTAAAAGAATTGCAGTGTCAAGGTGACTGTAATTTAATTCCTCAGCTGATATGCACTCAGAACTGTGTTTGGACCAAGTTCTTTACCATAAAATATATAGACAGATAGAAAGATAAAATACACCAAATTGTAAAGCTAATTGGATATTAGAGTTATTAAAGGGTGATTCCCCCATGTTTATCTATTCAGTAAAATGAATTACAGCAATGTTTTTGTTCATAAAAGTACAGAGTAAAATGAGCACTTTGCCTGAGAAAGACACTAACAACTAACTGAGTATTGTTTGTTGGCACTCTTCTCAATGATTTCCATAAATCAAGGCTGATCATACCTCTACTGTGTTTATCAGAAACACTGAAAAGAGTTTCTGGAGTCTGGATATTTCAGCATTGCCTTTCACAGTCAGTGGGTTGACTAAAGCTTGTTTTGAAGGCAATGGTTTTTTTCTTCCCTCCCACAAAAGTGTATCTGGCTTCAGCAAAACTATCTGCAGCATTTAACTTCAGGGGTCAACAAGTGACTTGAGAGCTCAAAAAGCAGTCACTTTACAGGTGGAGCCCCAGGTGGACTTTGGGAAGTGTTAAGGGACAGTCCTTTTCCATTTCACCTAAAAAATTGATTTTTTCAGAAACTTTATGACTTATTTCCATTTTTTGTAGCTTAATCCTGTCACCTTAGTTTTTCTTTCACCTGTAAGACCATTTGATCACCCTATGTTCATTTAATGTCTTTCAGCTCTTTACCCTGTGGTTTCTTACCACAAGTCTGTCATAGCACATTGGTATGATACAAGACAAACACTGGAATGGAAGACTCATGTTTCTTATCTTCTGAAATTCGAGTTGCTACAGTTTTCCCTCTATATCACTGCTCCCCTTCATGGTTTTCCCAGTTTCCTCGTAGCAGGAAAGGTCAAAATCGAAAAAACTCACACTCTCCCTTCCTACAGCACATCTGCTCTGCCTCAGGAGAGTGTCAAATGGGCCAGGGAGCCTTCTGGGGAAAAAAGGGATTTTTTCACTGCTGCTTGTAAATGTCATGAGAACTGTAAAAAAGATCCTGAAGATCTCCATGATAGCATTTTTCATAGGATTTGTTAATGGTACAGCTGTGTAAATCCAGAAATTAGGTTATTCACATTGGTACAGGGTGTTATTTTTTAAATCGAGGCATGACTGGCAGGCTCTGGAAGGTTTGGCAAATCGTTCTCCCCCTCTGAGCCTAAAAGCAGTACCTCTGTTTATAGCTGGCTGTCTTTAGAAGTCCTAGAAGAGATGCAGAATTTTGTTCTCTTTCAATGGAACCTGCTACCTCTCCATGCCACTCTTTGAGAACAGGACACACAAACCCTCTCCCTACAGAACCTCAAGCTTGTTCATTTTCTCTCACAAAATCTGTGTCCTCCCTCTCCCTTTGGTGAGTCTTTCTTTCTCAGCTACACTTTTAGGACTTCCCATCTCTGTCTGAACCTGGGCACATCAAGAGAGGATGTAAGCTACAAGGTTGGCATAAGAAAAAAACCAGCCGATTCAGAGGCGTACCAGTGGAGACGTTGTTAAGCAAATAACTGAATAAACAAAGCTGGTCAGGTTTAGTGTGTCCTTAAATATTCTCTCCTTTACTCTTTTAATGGTTATGATTGCTTTTCATTCCAAGGGTTATGTCTCTTTGCAGTATGATTACACTTCAGCAGGAAGAATATTTATTAAATAACTTAAGGCTCAACTGACTTAATGTTATTAGATGGTGCTCAGTCATCATCAGTAGCTCTATCTTCTTTTTTCAGTGAGGAATTAAGTGTCTGTGTTGAGACAGATTAGCATGGAGATGTGGTAAGAGCATAAAGCACAGAAGTGGTAGATCAGCTAAGGTATTTTATACACTAACAACAATAGAAGTTCTATTTTTGAAGCATTTTGGAGTTAAGGTTTGCTATTTGTGGAGAAAAATAAACAATAAAACAAATAATAAGGTATTAACAATAAGCTCTTTCCTCTCGCATCTCAGCCAAAAGAAGCATGGAGAATTTTAGCAATTTCTACAGCTTTCCATTGACTCTACTTTTAACATAACCTTGATTTTAATTCATGCATTGTAGACAGAAAATTAGAAGCTTTAATAAAACAGCCATTAGCTCTTTTGCTTTATTAGAACTATTTGCACACTCTTTGTTGCTCTTGTGAGATCTTTGAATAATAAAAACCACACTTTCAATACATAAAGGAGCAAAAACTCTCAAGGAAACAGAAGACTATTAGAACAGAGTTCAATGATATAGGAAAGTACCTGGATAAAAATCCCCTTGCGCAAACATGTCAATCACATAGCGACAGAATGCATATTGATCTAACAGAGCAAAAAGGAAAAGAAGAGCAATGAAGAAAGTATATTCAGAACATCATTTGTATTTAAGAGTGAAGATAAAATTTGGCAGCACAAAGACATCTCAGTAGCCTTTTCATAGGCAGTCTTGCTTATTATATATTTGTGATTTTTCCTGACTTTCAAGTGGTTTGTATGTTCAAGTGGTTATTGTCCAGATCTGACTCAAAATCTCCAGCCAAGAAATGCAGAGCTTCCACTTCCCTGAGCTACCATCTCGTTTTCTGGACTGGCTTTGCTTGGCATATATCATAACTCCATGCACAAGTACAGTGGGACCTGCTGGCCAGAGATCTCATACACTTTTCATCATCTGTGAAGATTAATTTCACAGAGAGCTGATAGAAAATTAAAAAAAAAAAAAGGTTTTGTACCACAGTACTTTTTAAATATGTTTTAACCTTATATTAAATATATATATTTAGTGAATGAGAATATAAAGAGAACCCTGTGTAATTGCACTCCTATAGCAACAAGATTTTCCACAGAATTCTGATGTTTCACAACAGAATAATTTTTCCAATTTTAATATTTACAAATATATATGCATATATATATGCAAATATATATTATATTTGTATATATATATATATTCTCCTTTTTTAAACTATACAATTCAGAAATTAAGGTTTCTGAATATAAATAGACTACTGATTCTGGAAGTGTTGATTTTCTATTGACTTCTCCTATACATAAGAAGAGCTGGAGAGCTTAATAAAAACTTCTAAAATTAAGAATGGTGGGGAAAAGTTATCAGCTTTAACCAAGCACAAAATAATTTCCATATTGCTGGATTCTTCAGCGAGTCAGAAAAAAGAGCTTGTTGCCCCAGTGCCCATTATTTCCTATGCAGATGTAGAAATTAGGAAAAGCTTTACCAAATCAGGAAATATCCAAACACTTTTTCTAGTTGATAGAAGCCCTAGGCAGCTGTTTTCTGTTAGGAGATGGCAAGGGTAACACTAGTCAGGACTGTAGAGCCTGGGGCAAAACTTTCTGCATTTACACAGGGCTGTGGCTGTAAACATTGCCTTTAAACCCTCTGATGAATATTCATAATAATTTTTACTTTCATATTTGGGAATTCAAATTTATCATTCTGGCTGACTCCAACTTTGCATTCCTTAAGGCTAAAGTATCTGCCCTAAGTCTATATGATAATTCTGAAAAATAAAGAAATAACAGTGTGCGTGTGATAAAACATGTACAGATCTATTTTCTAAGCTCACCTAAAGCTACTGAAGCCAGCAAAGTGTTTGCACTGACTTTCACATAGTTGCAATAGGCCTCAGTGAGTATTTATAAATAAAATGGAACAATGCCAACACTTTACCCAGAAAGCAAATGGCAGGGCACAGTTCTTGCACAAAAAGCTGCTTTTCTTAGTTCTCTTTTGCCAAAACAAGTTGCCTCTATCCTTGCTACCTGTTGGGAAGATTTACTGGACCATTTGGGGCATTGTACAAAAGAGGATTCAGAACAAAACTGTGGCAGGTGACTGCTCACTATATGGACAATTCCAGCCTATGCTGGTTCTGTTTGAGTTGTGATACAGACATAGCCTGAGGCCCTAGAATCACACCATTTCATTGATATTAAAATAATCTATTCTTTAAACATAGCATTGTAGACCAGAAAAAAAAACCCAGACTGTGTTGTTGATTTTAGGTGGTTTTTTTTTGTTGCTGTTGTGTTTGTTGCTTGTTTCTGTGGGTTTATCTTATTTTATTTTGTGGAAATGTAATTTGAATAAACTTATAAAAATGTCTTAAACTTGATTGTACTTCAGAAAAAAGATTTTGTATTCATTTTGTCCTCATATTATTTCTTTAGCAACTCAACCCAAAAAGTGGAATTTATAAAAGAAATAGAAGACAGAATGTGAAACTCTCAATAACAAAAATATAATTTTTATATGGCATAGCAAGATGTACTATAACATCCTGTTTAAGTTCATAGGAATGCTATCAATCAGTAAAGATTAAAATCTAAGGAATTTTAAATTAATTTGATTTTTCAAGTGCCTCTTCATGGCTAAAAATCCATTTTAATCTCAACTCCTTATTAAAAGGAGAATTTCACACTTTAGTTTTCACCTACAAATCTGTAATGTTAGCACAAATATTCATATAAGTATTGAAAAACCATGTCAAAATATTTTACTAGGTTCTTAATGATAAAAATACTCATAGATGTTTCTGTCTTTAGACTTAATGTGATTTACTCAGGAAGATGATCTATCTTTTTTAATTTTAATTTCAGTACTGAATGGTGCAACAACTCTTTTGTGATCACTTCTGTTTCAGATAAGCTGGCAGAGCTACTCCCTTGAGCAAGTAAAAGTAAAGATTGCAGGATCAGGAAATCTCTGCAAAACTGCATCGACTTTAAAATTATGTTCACCTTGGGTCACAGTGGGACTGAAATATAAAAATATATATATTTTTAGAGTGTCCAGCTGTGCAGCACTGGCTTATGGTGGAAAAAGGAAGCACGACAGTAGGAAATGCAGCTTTCACTTGATGTACATAGCCCTGTCTAGAGTAACAAAGGGAGCTGAAGAGGCTCCTTCCTTCCTCCACTCCAGCTGCTTATTCTCATTTTCACCTGCTGATATTCCGTGCACACTCACTGGGGTCACACTCTAAAGCAAACTTGCAAAGTGACCTGTTAATGTTTCGTGTCAAGATGTCATTTTGCTACTATTTATCAGCTAAAGTTGTTGGGAATCCCACAAAAAACCCAACAAACAAAAAACCACCCCTATTCTATTGGTCTCTGTAATTTTTGATCCCTACTTAAAATATTTTACACAGCGTTTCTTTTTGAGAGCTTTATCCTGAACAGTATGAAGTGGATCCCACTGTGTACTGAAACTCTGCCAGAGCAGACAAAAAAATTGGAGAAGATTTTCACCTCCCAAGTGCACTGAACACTTGCTGAACTTTGTCCTTGGTCAAAGCAAACACTGTGATAGATGCTGCTTTGATTCCATGCTTCAGAGGTACCAATATTTTAAGTAAAAGACAAAATTAACTGGAATAAAAATAAATGCTAAAAACTACTAGTTCAGCACACTGTGCATGTCAGAAAGTGGGCTATGTCTCAAACTCTCTCAGTTTTCTAGAAAAGTGTAATTTAGGCAACTCCTAAGGGGTCCAGAGAGTTGGTTAAGAAAGTCTGAGGGAATCTGATCAGCAGACTCAGATATCCAGGCAGGGATGGCTTCTTTGATATTCAGGCACAAGGATTTATCTGTGCTTAGCAGCTGAAAGGATCAGATAGGTGCACTGTGCAACACTGAGCTGCCTCTTTCAATGGCAGAATAATCCCGTGGCTGCAGTGTGAGAGTGCAGACAGAAAGCCAGGTTCTGCTGCCTACATTCATACAAAATTGTACTTAGTGCCATGGAAGTGCCACAGGAAAATCAGGGAACCAGTCTGTGCAACCTGGGAGTACAAGAACCCAGGCTGACTGACAAACTGGAGCATAACATGTTAGTTAACATAGTTAACTACACGTTGTCGATGCAAGTTGATTCTTTGTTTTATCACTTAATTTCTTCCTTTCAAATGAGTAATAGCATTTCTTTCCTTTTGGGAGAAATTTGGAAGCTGTTCACATTAAATTACATCAGGCAGATATGTCACTATGTTGTATAGCACCTGACAACCTGATAGTGCTTCTTACAATATGATGTTAGTTAAATAATTATATTCCCTTTACACTGTTGCTTCTTTCATTATGGTTACAGAAGACATATACAGGTGTAAAAACAAATCAAAATTCCCAATGAGTCATTGGACAGTCTGAATTTTTGAAAATAACTCTGCTTGCACTCTGCTACATTAGATGCTACTGAACAAATCCATGAAGTCTCCGACCTATCTGAAGGGAAATTGGTCCTTGGTAAAGAAGGATTTAAATTAAAATGAAACTTTAGCCATGACAAACTCCTAGAACTTTCTGATTATATACATTAAACTTATTTTATTTTCTATAATCACGTCCTAGCAGTGTGAGGTTCGTGTGGAATTTATTTCTAGTTTTGTTTTTCATGGGTGCACTTTGGTCCTTCACAGATTTAACTCCATTCTTTCTCTTTCTTTCCTACTACCTCTTTAGGATCTTCATCTGTTTCCTCCTCATTTTGTTTACCTTTCTTGTCCGATTTAGTTACAGTCTGAAGAGCTTTCTCCTCCTTAGCTTTCGTTTTGGCCTTTATTAGCCCAGTTTCTGTTGCTTTTGTCTCTGCCTTCTTGACCTTCTCTGCTGTCTTTGCTTCTCCTTTTCCATCCTTCACTTCCTTTTTAACTTTTGCTTCCACTTTAGTGCTCTTTACTTTCTTCTCCTCTGCAGGTAATAAAGAAAAAGCTTTCAGTGTCATTCTCTGCCCCCAAGATAATACTCAGTGCCATTTACTTTATATTGTGCTATTAATAAGGAGCATTTCTTCATTATAAAGAGCTTGGTAAGATCTGATGAAAACTATAATCCCCTCGAACCAGGCAGAATTAAACAGAAATATGAGATCCAAAGAAGTTTCATCTTCAGTGTTATACCATGAACTTGGCTGATGCTAAATATAATAGAATCTGACAAATAATATTCAGTGTTTGTAACATGATAGTTTTCATGGTATAGATGTTGGTTATTAAACAAACAAATATGGTACTATCTGAATAAGTTTAGACTTCACAGAGGTAAATTCTGTTGTAAACTGGAAAAATAGTGCGTGGTTATTTTTAAGGTTTGCTTTCGTGCAACGATTCTAGGTCTCAGTCCAGGAAGTTTTGAGTTCTTGAGTCTGATCTACATCAGGTCTCAGGGCTAAAAGTGTTTGACACCAATTCATGAGATGCCTTTCAGCAGAGTGAGGAGGCTTCCAAGGAGAATTACCAAGTTGTAAGCATGAGTGGCTGAAGATACACAGAGCTTGGTGAGACCCAAAGCAAGGTCTTTTTCTCACTGGAGCCTTGCATGCTCCCAGCACGTGTGTTACTATTTACTCCAGAGGAAAATCCAACAATAGTATAAACTATCACTGGATATGGTTCAAATTAATCTTTTTAGTGCAAATTTCATACTCCTGTTTTCTTCATAGATCTTAATGTCTCCATCTTTAAGGCAAAACTAGTATGCTACCAAATTTATGTTTTCTGTAAGGCTCTAGACTCCTATTTCTGTTAATTCACTGAGAGGAATAAACTGATTTTACCAAGATACAAACTGGAATATATAACTATTGCAAACCAGAATTCAGATATTTATATAAGAGCATTGTTACTTCCAGACAAAGACAGGTATTGCCAACTAGTGGAGAATTAACTTCCTTAACTAGTTATAGTGAAAATGTCAGATCCCTTGCAGGTAGGCTTTTTTTCTTTTTCAGTGAATTGGTGGTACACACTTCTATTCTCAATTTGAAATTTCAACAGATTTTGAAAGGGATCAAGCATAGAATTAAGTCCTGGATTTTCTACAGATATTTAATTCTGATTATATATTAATTTCATTTTAGTTTCATGTAGCTTATTTTTCAAGAACATTTACAATCTCTGCTTAAGCAAAATGAAGTTTATGCATTTCAGTGTCAATTCAGTTTTTAAAACTGTAGTTTTTTCAATAAATACCTTTGGGAGGAGGTTTCTTTTCAGCTTTTTCATGTCTTTCAGGTGCATCTTTTTGAGTTACTAGAAATGAGAACAATTGCATATTAGTGGAAAAAACACAAAGAACAAGACAATATTGCCAAACACAACATTATCAATGGAACTTTCAGACTTCCTTATGATTCCTGTTTCTCAGTTTTCAATACTCTTGTTTTCAGATTCACACACTATGGTAAAAACCTTCAAAATATCTGTTGAGGCTCCCTTACCAGAGGACAAGTGAGTCAGGCAGATCTGAAGCTTCCTTGGGAATGTTTTTACTGCATATTCCAGATGAAACAAACTGGCTCATGTCAAGTACTGAGCTGACATGGAGTTGGCCTTGTGCTCCAGCCTTCAGAAAGCCATGTGGCTTCATTTGTCTTACAGAAAGGTGTTTTTCTTAGCTTGGGCTCAGTGTCTGCAAACACAGCCATAAGTCTGGTGCTCACTTCAGAGCCCAGCTTGAGTGAGTTCATGTCTGCATTAGATACACTGTGTAAACACACACACAACTGTGTTCCAGAAAGGCTGTTAACATTTTATGCAGTTCTCTATCTTTGCACTCCTGGTCACCAACCAGACAGAACAGCAGAACAAACTAGTGTTGAGAGCTAAATACACTTCTTTCAACTGAAAACTATGTAATAGCAACATCCTCTCTAACTGAACTCCATCTTGGAATTCCAGCCTGTACAAAACATGATTGATATGTAGACTTGGGGTTTTTTTTTAATAAATGTTTGTCCATGTCATGTCTAAAAAACACTCATATCACTGAGGCTTTCTAGAGCCTTTATGAGAGTCTGAAGAATTACCCTGAGTCTTTGCAATGAGCATAAAGAAAACCTGCTGACTGTGTAAGTAGCCACACAATTTTCAGTATGTCCATTCCCCAGAGATAGCCAGGACCTGAATATTTTCATTTCCTAGGGACTGCAAGTGGTTGGAACAGCCCCTCAGCACTGCTGGTAGCTGATCCAGTTTAGAGCAGACCCCTGAGAAAAGGGAGGCAGGCCTGGCAATGGAAGGCTCAGCAGCACTCTGCTGGCAGAAATGCACTTTTGGGCATGCTGAGGATGACTGCCCTGATGCCCTGATGCCACAGGGGCTCATAGCAGGGAAGCCACCCAAGAGAGGGCAGCATGGCCATGTCACATTGCAGCCACAAATCTCCACAGCTACAGTGTCCAAATTCTTCATAAAATTTTCCAGCCAGTGACTGGAGTCATGGCTGCTATTAAATGCATTAAGGCTCTAAGTGATTATTTGGTTAGCTAGCAAAAGATAAATGGGTAAAGAGGCTGGCTGCTTATTAGGACTATCTTAGTGATTCTTGGAAGGTATTTGCTTTTCAAATCAACACAGACACTGTGGGCATTTATTTTCCCTGGCTTACTTCAGCATGATTTCATTTTATGGAAAAAGTCCCACACTTTCAAGCTATATGCTGAAAGTAGAAAAAAATGAACTGTAAAAGAGAGACTGGACAGTGGCTGCCCTTCAAAGCTTTTTAAGGCTTAAAGTCTTCATTCTGTTTTCTTTCTTTCTTCACTTTTACTTTCTGTTTTGCATTTCTCCTTAGACTACAGTCAAGTAAAAAATAAAAGATGATTTGCATATTTGTATCTGTATTGCCTGAAAATAGTCAAATTAAGCACAGTTAATTCACACATCTCAACATTATAAGATTAATCTTAATGCCATAGCAAACTGATGCAAATATACATTGCATAATATTTCTTCAAGAGTTAGTTGAGTAAAACAAAAAGAAACAAAGACTGAAACTGAACTTAATTATAGAAATATCTTCCATGGAGAAATATGTAACCTCAGAGAAGAACATTCAAATGCCAGGCAATAATAAATGTTAGTCTTTAAAAAATGGCATAATAGGGCAAGGTGATTGGATTTTTAAATTTCTCTGTCCAAACCATAGCCAAAGATGGAATTATCAGTCATGAGAATAGTGAAAATCACCCCTCACACACCGATGATATTGCTATGTTAATTATTAGATATGTAAATATTGACCAAAGCCACTGCTGCCACAGAAGGCACTGAAAATAATATACTGAAATTAAAATGTTATTGAAAAAAAAAAGGTGAGAAAATGAAATTCTATTTTTGGATATGATGGAAAACCCATACTGAGAGACAGTAAATACTCTTGCATTAGGTCTGCATCAGGTTGAAAACTAATACTCAAGAGAAAACATTTGTAGGCAAATTACTGAAACCCTTTGTGGAAAAAAAAGACATCAGGGAATAAAAATAAAATAGTCATAGGTTTCATCCTTCAGTTATGTAAGAATGGTTTGTAATAAACTCTGCGTCAAAACAGAAGAGTAAAGCAAAAAAAAAAATAGCTAAACAAGAATTCACTCAGGGGCTGATCAAGACCTGCTCAAGCAAAAATTACAACACCCCAAAAATGTACATGAACTAGAAGAGCTTTGTACTTTAAATACTTATCTCCACACTCTCCCAAGATTTCGAGCACTTAAACTGTACAACTTTTAATGATGATGAATAATGATGAATACCTTTAGATGGTGCTTTCTTTTCTTGTTTCTCTGGCTTTTCGGGTTTCTCTTTGTGAACAGCTAGAAATAAAACAAATAATCTTAATGGCCATTAAAAAAAATTGCATTAAAATGAGAAAAAGGATCCAGAAACACAAGTAGGCACCATGGTTATGCATGTAAAGAATGAAAAAATATTGATTCAGCTGCTGCTGTTTGTCGTTGATGTCTGGGATCATGGGATTGGAACTTTCAAAGACACCTCTGCCATCACTGAGGTCTTTGCTGTTGGCTGGAGGAGCAGCAGCTTTTCTAGCTCCACTGTAATCCCATGAAAGAAGATAGCAAAGAAGAGCCATACTTATTTATGCTGTTTACTGTTTTTCTTTCTTTAATACATCTATATAGTGTAATTTATTGGTTTATTTTGGTTTATTGTTATTTTTAACTTCTTGTTTATTACTTTGGCTAATTTCTGAAGGGTTTTATGAACTCCACAGAACAACTAACAGTTTTTCCAGCTATGAATGATTAAGCACTATAATTAATTACAAATCTAATTGCAGTGACATTATAACTAATGTTCTTTGGGGCTTTTTGTTTGCTTTTAATTTCCACCTTGCAAATTGAAATTAACTGCTCTGTAGTTACCAGATTTCCGGCTCGGGTTTCAGAATACACCTGAGTCATGCAGTCATCACTGAGTGGTGGGTAATCTGAAATGTTCTCCTGTGTGGGGTCTGTTTTGGGATTAATGTTTGCAGAGTAACTTGTCCATGGATGTGCAGAGCTGATATTTGCATGGTCTGATGTGCCCTGAGGTGGCCTATGGGGATGGTGTGTGTGAAAATATGCAGTTCCCTATTTGAGTATGGTGTATGAGATTATCCTAGGAACAAAAATGTTTGCATGCATTGAGCTGGCATTTAAAAAGAAAGAATTGGGGAAGATAAAACAGTGCTACACACCTATTTGTTATTGCAAGTAACTACTGGAAGAATTAATCCTGGCCTACTCAGTGGCTATGCAATGAGTATACAGTATTCTATTTAAAATGCTTTTTTTTTATTCCACATGCCCTTCCTGATTACCTCTGTGAATGGGCTGTCAAGTGCCTTTTTCTTGGATGACCATAGTCTCTTAACAACCATTCTTATTGCAATTGTTGGAAATACTCAGTGATCATCATAAGATTACACTAATACAAACTACAAAAATCTCCTTTCCCCAAGAAAAAATAACCAACAAAAAGCATTCAGAAGGAATATAAAATGCTGCTTAATGTGTAAAACTTCAAGGCTTTTTATTATTTCATTGTTCATATTCATAATATTTTATACCTCTTTTCTTCAATCAAAGGGATACATAAATGGAAAAATTAACTTTGGGGTGCCTCCCAAAGTAAAATAAATTCTGGCATTAAATAATTACCTGTAGGCCTTTCCTTTTTTTCAGGTTTTTCTTGTCTTTCCAGTTTGTCTTTACTTGTCACTAGGAAAGAAAGAAAGAAAGTATTATATAGATCCAAAAAATAAAAATAAAATAAAATAAAAAGATTTTAAAAAGTGGAAAAAATGAAGAATCCAAAAGAATTTCACCAAGATAAACCTTAGGATACTGAGTGGCAGTGTGTTTCTGCTGAGCTGCCCTGTGCATGTTTTCACAGTGTGCATCATACTGGAGGGCTGTGAGCAGCCAGCTCTGGCTAACAAGTTACTGCCATGGTAACATGCCTCAGCTGTTTGCTGCATAGCATCATCTGCTGCAACTGTGCCAGTTCCTGGAGAATTTCACAAAACTGTCGATTACTAAGGCACTGCTCACAGTCAATGCTGCTGCCTGTGACAGAAAGAGAGCTTCACCTTGGCCACCCCATACTCTGTCAGACACAGGTTGTAAAAACCCTGGAATCAATCTGGGAGCATCAGAGAATCACATGTGCAAATGATACATCTGTGACTTACCAGCTGGCATGAAATGGATGACCAGTAATGGATATGAATAGCTAGTAATGGACAGAGATAGCTAGTAATGGACACTAGCTGAGATCAGTCCCTGGCAATGATGATCTCAGAACCATAATTAGATACTCAGTATGTGCAAAGTAAAACTAACATTATGAGAGTGGAATCTGCATTATGCTATCCACTTGTTCACAAAACATTTTCCACTTGCTTTTCTTAGGATTTCACACCATGATTTTCCAAAAAATGAAAAAATAAGCATGTGGGCTTTAGAGCACTTCTGAAAGAACAGCTGTGAAAATGCAAGCCTAGCTTAAGTTTAACTCCTGTGGAGCTTTCATCCAATTTTAGTAAAACTGCTTTTGTCTAACATGAGGAAATATGGACCTTCTTTTACAGTGCCATGAATTCCATATGTAACTGGGTGCAAAAGAAGAGTGGTAGGCAGTATTCAGGCTTCTATATTTTTAAGCAGTAGAGAAACAAAATACATGAGGACATGGCTGACATCTCTGACTGAGACACTGCTAAGTGACTGAGACACTTCTAATTACTCTCTGTGTCATTAAATAACTTTCTTAAACTTCATCCCAGAAGTTTATTATAGATTAGATTAGGATGCTATTTATATTCTCCATTATCTTGATCTTGAAAAGGCAATGCATTTAATGTAGAAACTGAGCAGCAAAAATACAGGGATGCAGTCTTTGGAGTCTCCCACTTACACTGCAATGAAATGGACCTTAGAAAGACACACATTCATAGTCTTAGCTTTGAAATTTAATGTACAGTCTGAAAGTAATGCTTATTAGTATTGTGCATACAGAAAATCTCTATACACAGTAGTGTTTCCATAGCAGATTTGGCAATAGTTCACTAAATAAAATTAATAGTTCACTTCAAGAAAAAATATAATTAGAATATTAATACAATTTATTAGGCAAGGGAAGGCAATATAATTGTCTGGGTTTTTTTGGTTTTTTGTTATTTTTTTTTAACTAGCTATCTGAGTTTGGCTGGGATATTTTTTTTATTGTTCTAAGAAACTTAATAAAACATTAAATAATAATAAATTCTCCTGTGAACAAGTTGAAGAGTTCCCCAAGTTTTCAACATTATGACATAATTCTTAAAGAAAAATTCATTATTTAATATGGGATGTTACTGCCTTTGCTTTGTCATTTTTTCCAAATCCCAGAAAAAAATCCGCATGTTATCATCGTTTTATTTTCTACTAATAAATATTTATTCTAACAAGCACCTCAGTTTATATGTCTGCCATTAACTTCTAAAATCAGTCTTGTTAGCTCAAGGCACTTTGAATTACTTATATGAAATGGAAAAGCTCCAATCAGAGACCAATAGAAAGGCCTGGTCAAGCACATTTCAGGAGGTGCATGTTCACTTGTGTTCCTGGCCTTAATAGTTTTGCTGTGGCTGGATATTCAGTCTTCCCTTTTCTGGTTTTTGGTAATTTATTATGACCTGTTTGCTCTTCAAGAATGTGTTTCTTCCTCCAGCCCAAGACTTCATTAGCCATAAGTTAGTGCAAAGGACATGTTCTCAGAAGAATTAAAAGTGTTCTGACAAGTAGGTGCACTTCACCAAAATTCCATTGTGCTAAAATATCCTCACAAACGGCAAACTAGATGGCAGCTCTTGTAACCCAGAGCTAACTCGTGAGTTGTGGGTAGAGAATAAACAGTATCCCGATTCTGACTCCTTCAACAGATCTGCAATTTGTTGCTGGCATACACCACCAGGAAATTTCTCTCTAAAACATCTCCCCAATGTCTCTGAAACTAATCCAAATTTTTTTTTTTTTTAAGCAGTTTTCCAAAGCGGAATGTCTACAGGGACCATTTCTAGTATGTTATAATTTACTCATTATATTTTGGTGCAATGTATTCTCAAGGACAAATAATATACTTGCATTTATTTACGAAGGGTAAAAAGGACACCTATTTGTGCTCTGGACATTTTTTACAGAACTTACTAGTACAGTAAAGACTTATTAATTAATATGTGAATATAATTTCAGCTTTTCTGTACAGTGATAAGTTAATATTGTTTTTAAAAACCTCCTTCTCCTTCCAGCTGGCTTTCACAACACCTCCTCCATCCTTAAACATTATTGGGATCTGCAGGAACAGTCTAAGAGTAATAGATTAGACTATTTTGAGTCATTGATAATAGCACAAAGAATATCAAAAGCTGAATACATACCCTTTGGGGGTTCCTTCTTCTCAATTTTTTCTTGTTTTTCAGGTTTGTCTCGGTGTGTTGCTACAAATAATAAACAAATAAATAAACCCCAACTCACAATAAATCTGTAATATAGATGTATTACACACACTTATGGTCTCATGAAAGTGATCAAGGAAAAGCCTTTGTAAATCCAAATAATGGATTTTAGCTCTGAGTCACAGGTACTTGATGATATATAGACCTTCTTAATGTCAATATTTAATTCCAGACCCAAGAGAAATATTTTCCTTGAATAAGTCTTCTCATATTAGACTATATTTTCTGAAAGAAGTGATTATTCAGCAACCTCAGTCTAATCAGTCCTTTCTCTTTTGGTCCCATTACACAACCACCCTGACTCTAAGATTTCTGACAGAGGAAATTATTTTCAGCCCTTGACAACATTGCTTTCTATTCTTAACAAAAAACCGGCCAGCATATTGCTTTCTATGCTATTTTTTTCTTTATTTTTAGCTGTCACTTCCGTCACAGGATGGATTAACAAGAAAACATCTCTTTTAATCAGAGTGTAACCTCAGGAAGAGCAGCTGTTCAAAACACAACTGACTCCATGTCCTGCAAGGGACAGGCAAATATGAGTCCTCATAGACTCTATTGCCCACCTGGGTCTCAGACCATGTTTTGAAGTGGTTCAATTCCATGTACTAACGATTTTATTCTTAAAAAACACATACCACTAAAAGAACAGCATTTTGTAATTTCAGGGAAAAATTATTTTCTTTTCTGTACCCAGGTTTCTGGGAACAAGTAAAACAAATTCTGATTAGATGATGGTGAGCTTTATAAACAAGCTCATTATGCTTTTGTATCCATTCATTTCATCAGCTTTGCAGAGAATGCCATTCCACAAAAGTGCAAGCACTTTTTTGTTGACTGTGTGTTTCCACATTAAAAAGCAGGTTGTCTTCATTAAGAGAAATCATTCAGAACATTCAGTAAATTCATTATGTCTTATATGTGTTTGGATTATTCAAAATTCATTTTCAGTCATAACAAGTAAATTATTGCTGATAACAAACAGCAGTACAGTTGAAATAGATTGAAGAGAGATATTTCAAAGCCTTTAAAGAATGTGGATAACAAATTTGCAATAAAAAAGCAGGCTGTGAAGAAAGCATCAGCACCAGCAATGTATTATTGGATGAATTACAGACTGCATCTCATTCAAAAGCTTTAGCAAATCTAGGAGCATACCAAGAAAAAAACATTCTCCAAACTGAGTATTTTTTTCAGGAATTGTATCATGCTTTTACATCTTGCATTTGTATTAGCAGATGCTAGCTCTATCTAAGCACTTTTGTCAGTTTTGGCTGGACCAAGAGCACAGTTTTGCAAACAAGGGTTCTGTGATGGTCAGTGTGAGTGAAACATAAGCTTCTGCACATTCAGACAAAAGCTCTTGTAGTCTCTATGCCAAAAAATACAGCTGAACTATGCAGAACAGACTGATAACCAGAAAGCTTGTTTTTGTCCACAGGATGTCTTACTTGTCTAAGAGACCATATTGTGGGTTTTAAAAAAATTATTGTAGTTGTTTTATGTTTTGTATTGTATACAAATTTTATATTGTAGTTATTTTATGATTTGAGACAAAATCCACACAACAACAGGCAAACAAACAAAAAAACCCCAAAAGAAAACAAAAGAAACAAAACCCATACCCACACAGCAAACTCATAAAATGAGCCTTGAACAACACTAACTGAATTGAATGCCAGTAGACCTGGAAGTGGACAAAACAGCTAATTGAAATTTGTTTCACATCCTCAAAATAATGCAAATAGGAAAAATGCAAGGAAATACTAATATTTGTGTGAACTACAGCATTAGACATGAAGAAGGGATTGGTTGGCCCCTTCTTGAGAAAGAAAAGTAACTTGATGTATCTGGGCAGGGAGCCTGGAATGTGGATAAGCAGAGACCAGGCTGGCATAAGCATAAGCTATTTTTCTCTTCCCAATTATAGGCTGAAGGTGATCTCTGGTTAGTTTGAGAGCCTTGTCCTGTGTGTTGATATCCCCATAGCCTCAGAGGTTGCTAATCTCAGATTGTAATGTTTATCATTACCCCTTATGGGCACTGTCAGAGCTATGGCTTCCCTTATTTGGGGAGGGCAGGTGCTGCCAAAAATTAAAGTGTTCATGTTTCAGGGCTGGGATCATTGGACATTTTTGACTCTTCAATCACAAGACCAACAAAATCCATGTGAGCTTTTGATCTGACACATTTAAATCTGATATTTCTTAGCATATTAACTCTCCCCTGCAATGTCTTCATGTTCAATGTCATATGTAGTCATAAAAGCTCTGTCATAGAAAATGCATCACTGTCTACAGATTTTTTCCATATTTTTCACTTGGAGATCTTTTTCTTTGTCAAGGGCTTAATATATTCCCTTTCTCAAGCACACAATTCAAGCATTCAATTTGGGAATTAGCTATATATATATATTTGAAATTAGCCATACTGCCATGTTTCTGTGAAACTAATTGGAATTGATTGGATTTTCTTTTCTACATTGAATTAAAAAAAAAAAAAAAAAAGGAGAAAAGAAAGAAAAAAAAAGTACAAGCATATAAAAATGTTTTTAAGGCTACTTATACACTCAGCAGCTGAAAAATGCTGAAGCTAAAACTGTTAATTCAGCTTGAATTCAACAATTTTATTAGACTTATAACACATTTTGTAATTAAAAGATCACCTATTTTGTTACTTTTGATACTAGGATGCTGGTGACATCCACAAGAAAAAATAGTAACTAGACTTAAAAATCAAGTAGATTTATGGCAATTGTGGAAGCTAAAATTTTTCCATAAATTAAAAGAGATTTTCTTGGACTTTCTTGCAAATACCAAAAAGTCACAAGCTCAAAATGAAGTGTTATAAGCATTGGAAAAAAAATATAACACCCCAACCTAATTTTCACTAACCTAGATTTTGGAAATTGCTGAAACATTTTTGCATGTCTTTGAATGAAAATTCAGCCTGAGGCAAAAAGATGAACATGGGAAATCTCATCCTAAGTGACTGGAGTGTGATAAATTTATAACTAATCTAAAATAGAAGCTTATAAAGAAAAACTTTAAGGTAATTTAACAATGTATTCCAAACCTAATATTGCTATCTACTTCACAGAAAAATAAAAAGAAGAACCATTTCATATATGTGGGAGGATTTTCCTAATTTCAATCATCACCACAGATTTTATTTGAATCAAATTGAAGACATAGTGAAGGAGGATGTGATTTAGTCAATCTTCGATAAAGTTCTCCAACAAAGACATTCCACACTCCAAAACTAAATGTGGAAAAGAAGAGTAGGACACTACTTCTGTACCTAAGAGAAGCAAAAATAGTTTCCAGCAGAGTAAGTCTTAAGTCTGCTGCTTAGTACCAAGCCAGGTGATGAGTGCAGTGAGCATGAAGCAGAGATTGCTCGCCCCAGCTAAGGGACTAAGTGCTTGTCTGCAGAGCAGCACTCCCAGGAAAGTTAAGATAAATGAACTAATACAGTGAAGTTAGAGTGCATTAGTCAGAGAGCATTAAATCTGTGTAGATGCTTTCATTTGGAAGTAAAGCAACTTAAGATGTTTACAACTGAATTCTTCTTGAAGGACCACTGAAAAAGAAAAGGGTTGGTCTGGAGAGGGGCATAGACTCCCAGACCCAAACCAATAATTAAGGAATCTATGGCTGTGTTTCCATCTGTACCATGTTTCCCAGCATAAAGTGAATGCAGGCATAGTTGTAGCTGTTCCTTGAGGAATCAGGCTAGACAGACTTGTGTGGGTATGATATATGCATTTTAATTTATTAACTTGGTGAAATTATGTGGGTTTCTAGCATACTAGGATTTTTATGGTCTACCTCCATTTATCTGTTTAGCTGTCTCAAATACTTTGTATTCCAGCTGCAGCAAATGAACCATCATTATATGTTTTCTTCCATGCCTCACTCCAACAGCAATGTATTAGTGAAGTGACTCTGGGAAAACTCACACAGTAAATCAACCTTTTCCCATTCCTTCTCAATATTTGTTTTAATTAGAGCTATTTCCCAGAAATGCAGGACAATTAATTTCACTGACAAGATCAGTTTTCCATAAAATCAGAAATTGTCATGGACTTCCATTAGACAGAACTTCTGTACTTACTTTTATCTCACTATTTTTTATTATCATTCTTACTTTTTGCCAAAACAAGGTGTAACTAACTCTTATGTTATAGGGATAACAATTATATCACCTATTTCTTAAACAGCTTCAACAGCAACTCAGAGTCCTGCAAAATCTATCTAGAACAAAATAGCTAGGAGAGTGGTGTGCACAAAAATAATCAATCTCTTGTGCTTCTGCTGGCTGATCAAGCCCCTGGTCATGCAGTCCAGGTGTCACTGCACTTCTGAAATTACTAATGCCTCAAATATCAAATTGGAAAGACCTTACTTTGTAGTGAATTTGTGTTTATGTGTACATGTTATCATGAAGTAATTTAATTTAAGGGCTCTTAAGCATGACCAATGGCCTTGTGAAATGATTTCTCAGATTATTTCTTTTTGCAAGGTTTAAATTTGCTATAATAATTGAAATAGACATTATTGCTTATAACAGTACATAATAGTTTATCAAAATATTTAATTAAAAGCAAATTTTAGGGCACCAGTTTACCTGGCTCTCAGTACTGTTTGAATCTTTTAATTTCAGTCACTTCCATCTGGGATTTTTATTCATTATAACTGTTCCTCATATTTCAGTTCAATCTTTCAAAAATGAGGCTTAGAGATTGAACTCCCTTGTAAACTGTGGGACTTGTACTCAGAGGATTTTACTGTACAAAAAAATATCATTAAATTACTTTTAAAACTCCAGTGTTCCCACATGTTGGGCAGAAGACAGAAATGATTTTTCTATCTCCTGCTATTACAAATATTAATTTTACTTCTGGATTTTTCATATTAATAAAAGACTGTTTGTACATATTTCCTGAAGGTACTTTAGAAGGTAGCAGTAAAATTCTCTACGGATTCATGCCTTTACCACACTGTAGACAGAGGCCAGATAGAATGTTTCCTGGTAATTGTTCCTCCTATGTACAAGTCACATTGTTGAGATTAAACTTAAAAAATAGAAGAAGACATTGTTTAGTGTTTTAGTGCTTCAGCTACTAATTGTGTAACTAGAGACTGCATTATCAGGCACATGAATAATGGGGCTTAACTAATAACACCTGAACACCTTTTTTCTAGCATCTTATAATTTCTTTGTAATAATTTCTGCAGTGCTAATATTGTTCTGTGTAAAGAAATGCACTTTTGTATAGATGAAATGGTACACAAGAGGCTGTTTTGGTGAAGATTGCAACATCATTTGTGTTTTTGGATTACTTTGCTTGAAAAGACCTTAGCTGGGATCCTTGCTAATGGATCTGAGTTCATTACTGCCTGGCTTGCCCACTAGTACCCTAAAAAATTCATTTTGATAAAACATGATTTATTAAGTAATTGGGAAACAGTTCTAGGCAGTCCAGATAACCCTGATTAGCACAGAAGTAGAGGTGAAAAATACTATAAAAACATTTTACAGAGGTGTAAAATGCTGTAAAACCACACTAAGAATACATATAGAAATGAATATAATTGCATGAGGAAGGGTGCATGTGTATACACAATATTTTAATAAGCCTCCTTGCTTCCTCCTGCCACTATCAAGCTGAGCACTGGTGTGTTAGAGGGATGCTCATCAAGTTTTATGTGGCCTGGACTTTACAGAGGAGCTCTGTTAGGCAAAAACCCCTTCAGATATCCCAGGAAACATCTTTGTTTATGTGATCTCTGGAAACCAGTCCAAACCAGTTCCTCTGTGGATTTTTGGAAAGTGCCAGTTATAGGAGATTAAACAGTCTGAAAAAGAGCAGGTTCTTTAAATGGAAGTTTTTCTTATCTCTGATGCACACCTGGCTCACTCTTAACCATGACTTCCTAACTTGGATGGCACCCACTGGCCTATAAATTTGCTTTTTTGCTTGCCCAACATACTTCATGCATTTTGAACCAGAGGAAGTTCATCAGCACTCAACTTCCTTGCACCTTTGCTAGAAGAAAAGATTTCTGGAAAAGTTTGGGCAGGAGAATCTTATTATGAATGTGCATTTTCAATCCAGCTAACACAAGCATAAAATTACAATTTTTTTGTTAATGCTAAGGTATACATGAATTTTTGATCATTTGCAGTCTGTGCCAACTGATCTTTGAAAGCTTCTATGATACAACAGCAGCAGTTAACCAAGTTAGCAATGGCACTGTATGTTACACAAATATATGTGGGGAAACAGACAAAAAACCCAATTACCCTTTGCTGGTGTTCGTTTTTCAGGTCTCTCTGTTTTCTCTTTATGAATTTCTGAAAAAAAAAGCAACACATATTTATTAATATTAAAATAATTTTTACACTCAAAAATTAGATGAATTCTCATACTATAAAAAATTTAAATTACAAAGTGCTTAAAACATTATGGCTGCACCATGCTTAGTCACCTACATAGTCAGAATTATATAAAATATAGTTCAATTTTATATATATACACAGACAATGTATATCGAGAAAAATTGCAATATTAACTGTCTTGAATAACTATTCTGTTTTTAATTGTGCCATGCAGCTACTTTTAAAGGCAAGAATAGGTTTTACTTATCTGTAATAGATATACAGTAACATTTGTTGGTCATGATTCAGAAAAACATTATTTACTAAGCATTTTTTGTATTTATCTTGAGTTGTTTACTAAGATTAGTATTTTATGTTTTCCAAATTTTAGAAGGAAAAAAGTTGTTATTTTTGCTATATTTTCTAAAATTGTTAAAACTCACATACTGAATTGGTATCTCCAACACACAATAAAAGGTAGACTCAATGCTCTGTACAAACTACAGAGATAAAAAGTTCCCCAGTTAGGGACTGTTGTCTTGGATAATTACTCATTTTGATCATGCTGTACACCAAAAACTGAGAACTGGTTTCTTAGAGGAGGAAGGGATACAGTATTTATCTGCCCTTGTTATTCCATTCCATTTGAACAAAAATTTTCAGCTGTAATATTCATATTAAATTACTGCTATATACTTCTGTATAAATCTTTTTTTCTACTGTCCTGTCTGCTGTGTTAAAAACAGGATGATATTAAAAAAAAAAAAAAAAAGGTAAAATTTTGAATTTTTGAAAAGGAAAACAGGAATTAAATCGAATGTGCATAGCCTTGTTTGCACACCTGTGGAAATTTAAAGGGCATTTATTATAGCTGTGAAATAAAGTGATTAAGACTATACAGAGTGCCTGGTTTATCATATTGTGCACATATTTCCTGCAGTAGGAAATCACTCTAAAATACTGTATGAAATTATTTTTGACAAAAGCAAATGCAAATCTCACTAGACTCTGTGGGAGATGCCTTCTTGCATTTCAGTGTTACCTGTGGTCTGCAGGATCTAAATAACAAGGACACTGACCTCAAAATTAATCCAACAGAGAAAAAGTTATGCATTTTGCATGTCAAGTCTAAGAAACTGCACTAATGCCTATTGAAGACAACCTTAGTTATTTTCTCAGAATACACATTGCCAAAGAAATCCAGCAGGAAATGGAAATTTCCCTGCCCAGATATTTTACATAGGTCCTTGAAAATAATCCAGAATGGTTTTATTGTACAGTATTTAGTACCTGAAATAATTATTGTGTGTGGTTTGCAAAAATAGCAAGTCTATGGCATCAGGCTATGTTGTCTTCAGATAGAGAGAATATTATTTCACTGAGATGAAGAGTAACAGAGGGTAAAATGCATCACTGTTAGCCCCTAATGTACGGAAACATTACTAAGCTAATTATATGATGTCATTAGACTAAAAAGTGTTTTTATACAGTTTTCATCTTGCTCTTTTCAGCCTGGGTGCACAGTTTATTTATTGTTCTATAAACCTCAAAGGGTGAGAATAGGAAGAAATATACTTCACTAATATATTGTATTTCAGCTGAGTCTGGATTATTTTTCTTTCAAATATATGAGGATATTTTATTTCTGCTGACTGAGAGAATTCTGTTGCTGGATTTTCAAACTTTTCCCACTTGTTTTGTTTAAATGACTACATGGTCTAGTTTAGGTAGCAAAAGTGGTAGGAACGGTGCAAGACAGGAACAGATGGAAGATTGCTCCCTAATTCTGGGCACATTTGAGCAGCTTTCCCTGCCAGTGCTCCAGACTGCCTCCAAACACTGACTCAGGGGACTTAAAGAAAGGTGAGTCACTTCCTCTGCATTGCAACATACAGTGGAGACATATCTCACCCAATTCAAGAGGTCACCCTACATACAGAGATGAATATGAATAAATCATATTCTTCAGGCAGAGTCACACAGACACACATTCCTTGCTTGCTTTAAAATGCCTCAGCTCTGCTGCATTTCTACCATATATTATGTGTCTCACTATAGAAAACAGGCCTATCTCTCTTGAAAAAAAATAAGCATAAAATAAGTATAAATATTTGTTATTAAAAAAAACCCCGAAAAATGTTTTAAAATTACTTTTGATTTAGGGAATTTACTGCTAGTTTGACTGCAAAATATGTATGGAGCAATGACTCTAGAGCTGGTTATTTAAATCAGGCTCACACTGTATCAGCAGTGAAGCTTGCTCCAAACAAATATTTCAGTAAGGTGCACCAAAAGATACCTTTTTAGACAGCCACACTGAGAATCTCATCTAATTTTCTGCTCCAATTTGGATACCACAAATCAGAAAGAAACCTACACAAATTCCTAGAAGTGAAGTACATCTTCTTAACACACAAATGTGCCCATATTTGCTTTTATATACTGTAAATTGTCCTACTTTTAAGGTCTCCACAAAATTCCCATTACATTCTGAACCATCATAAAAAATTTCAGCCTGGATCATATCAATTCTGATGCATTACTCCCCAAATTTTCCCAGTACAAATAAATCTAAGTCTCAACATATGCTAAACTGGATCAATTTACAAAACAGAAAAGAGTAACTATTTGCTAACTTTAAAGTATAAAATCAAGAAGCATATTAGATTATTAAAGATTTCTTGTTGTTGTTTTATAAGCGTTCTGATACTCTCTGCTTCATCTTTTATGACAAATAGCTTTAATTTTCTAGTAATCACATCATATCTTATTGCTGAGTTGACAAAGTGGTTGTAATATCATAGAAGACTTACATGGCCAGTTTAAAGCATGCAATTTATCTCTATCAATGTGACACATTGTTAATAAATCCTAAATATTACGAATGCATGTTTAGAAAAATGACAGAATCAAGCAGCCGCAAGGATAATCTTTGTCACCACAGCAACCATCCAGATTCTTTATGAGAGGACAGAAAAGTTTATTAAATTATTGTAAGGGATATATATTTTAAAAGCTGTATTTCATTGTTTGTTTTCTTAAATTATTAGGCAGACATGAAAAATTATCTTTCCCCTTTTGTTGCTTGGGTTTTGAATAGATAAATATTTCTTTAAATATGGGTACTGCTTGATGCTAATTTCGTTAGACTTCAGGTCTTTGCAGATATATAGAACATGCAGGGTGATTATTTTAAATAACTCCAAGAAGGAAAGCTAGGAGTCTTCTAACTGACCATGTCAAGATGCTGAAAGGAGACAAACTCAACTGTATTGCTGTCAGGCTGATTTATCTGTGTCATGTTGACCCAAAACAGACCTTAACCGTGAGCTGAGGATCAGTATTGCAGGCAGCTTTACTGGAAATCCCTGCTGAACAAGAGAGTCTGGGCAGCAGCTTCCCCACCCCACACCCAGCTAATTTTCATTAACAGCAGTTGAGAGTGTCTAATGAAAGCACAGCACTGGCTCTGCACTCCAGCTCCAGGAAGATCAGGATGGGAGAAAAATAATTTCAGTTCTTTGAATCTGTGTAAATTAATGGGTCAGCACTGTGCAGGTTTACATCTGTGTGAATGAAGAGCACAGCCCTTCATGCTAGGACATGAGGAGATTCTCCTGGTTCCTGATTCCTTTATTTGTCTGCCTTTGTGTTTCTGATTTTGTTATATCCTTTTTTACAACATAGTAAAATGGATAGCATTATTCGCAGCTATTTTAATTTTATTGTGTTAAAATAGCATCAATGTCCCCTAGCCTACATGAATTACTTTAGGTATCACATGGAGCTATAACACAATATAAATATCTCATCTCTGTAACACAGGAGTTCAAATTTTGAGAGACACATTTCTTTTCTTACTGGGAAAGCACAGCCTTGCATCTTGTTTCATTAGAGGATAAAATGGTGAGTAGTGTTCTGACATTTTCAAAACAGCACCTACACCTCACCCTCCACTGAGTTTCCATCTTACAAAAATATACTTTTAAAAAAATCCCAAAAACCATAACAGAAATGGCAATGATACAAGAGACAAAGTGAGAAAAAAATTGAAAAAGGTTCTCCATTACCTAAGATGACCCAGAAAGTCAGCAAAAGAACTGGAGTTTTACCTCTGAACCATGCTTAAAGCCATCCTGTTACCACTTAAATACTGCAACGAATAAAGAATTTATTTCAATATATCTAGTGTTTTAAAGGTATAATTAAGCAGATGGAATTTTCTATGAAATGACAATAGATTTTTTTTCCTAATAAATTTTACCATCTGGTTATCTTTTTCATAATCTGTTACAGGTAATAATACTGTGATATACACCTTCAGTGCTTTGACATTCTCTCTCATGAATATCTAAGTGTGAAAAGGAAAATGAGTCCAACTCAGAGTCTGGTGAGCCAGAGGTTAATAATTTTTGAGCAGTTAAAATCCTTACACCTATTGCCAGCAATTTAGTGGGGCTATGTCCTTGCTAGTTTATCAGGACTAATTGGTAACAGGCAGCTGATTATCCTGAAGAGTTGGTGGAAACATATTGAGGGCAAGGCCAGAATGAGTGGTGTTAAGAGCTTTAGAAGATGAGAGAGATGTCATTTCAAATGTGTTTTTAGATGATGTCTGTGTGAAGAGTTGTAGTCAACTCTCTTGCTGTTGGTATCCTCAGGAGAAATTTGCAATTGTGCAGCTGAGGTCTATTTTTAATCTAGATAGCACCAGCTGGTGAGGTGACAGCTATCCTTGCGGGGCTAGGAGGAGAAGAAAGGAAGCTGTGCATTAGAGCAACTTCTATCTCACTGCTAATACATCAAGTAGCTGTACTTTACAGGCAAAAAAACAACACAGCAAGACCAAAAAAACCACCTTGCAACAGGAAAAAAAGCTCAGGGACAAATAATGAAAGGGAAGAAATTATTTAATTGGGGAATTAAATTAGTGTATTGTGCCCATATCCAGGAACCAAAGACAGTGGAATAGGCAGCCTTAAATACCAGCATTCAGTGTTGGAAAGACTCAGTGACATGTATGACTTATTCAGGTGACTTCCCTATCAGCTTGCCAGCAGCACAGTCTTATCCCCAGTGTTTTCTTAGATCTCACCCTGTTCTGGGGATTCAGAGCAACTTCAGCTTCCTGGAATCTTGTATCGCAAAAGCTTCCTTGAAAATGCAACAGGGAACAAATTGCTCCTATCAATGAAAATGCTGAACAGTTTGTGTGCTCATCCACGACATGAGGAACCAGAAAATAGTTCCTGTTAAATATGATTTCAGAAATTTTTATCTACCTCTTTGGAAATAACAGCCACAAGTTAGAGTGAGAATAAAAGAGAAAGGAAAGGAAAGGAAAGGAAAGGAAAGGAAAGGAAAGGAAAGGAAAGGAAAGGAAAGGAAAGGAAAGGAAAGGAAAGGAAAGGAAAGGAAAGGAAAGGAAAGGAAAGGAAAGGAAAGGAAAGGAAAGGAAAGGAAAGGAAAGGAAAGGAAAGGAAAGGAAAGGAAAGGAAAGGAAAGGAAAGGAAAGGAAAGGAAAGGAAAGGAAAGGAAAGGAAAGGAAAGGAAAGGAAAGGAAAGGAAAGGAAAGGAAAGGAAAGGAAAGGAAAGGAAAGGAAAGGAAAGGTTATGCACCATGTCAAGTTCCATTTGCTATTATTATTATTATTATTATTATTATTATTATTATTATTATTATTATTATTTTGAGTTTTGTTTTTTCCCTGGTAAGGTTTTCATTTGAAACAGAAAAGCAATATCTTATCTAAAAGGGTTTTACAGGGAGGGAGGTACTTGCAATTATCTTTGACTAATTGTCCTGTAAGCAGCACTGGCACCCTTAAGGGAGACCACATGCAGATTTTTATGTTGGAATTTTAATGGCTAGGCTTTTAGAAGAAGTGAAAGGGGAAGATATTAAATTTTTTCAATCCTTAACATTCTACCATAAAGTTTTATTCTTAATATATATAAAGATGCTAACACTGTATTTTTAATTACTAGACAGCAGTTCTGTGCCTTGGTTCTAAAATCTAAAATGAAAGCTACTTGCACTTTGTTTAAAATCAAAAACCAAAAGACAGACAACCTCTTTAATCAAACAAAGCAGAGATAGAGCCACATGATCAAAACCAGATATTTATTTCCTTCAGTGGAACATGAAATTGTCTTGACAATCTTCTCCTTAAGGATGCCAGTCTTCAAGGGTGTTACTGGCGCAGTGTTAAATATTTTTCTTTGCCAATTTTATCAGTCTGCATTAAATTGAGTGTCATTTTTTAAAGAAAAAAATGCAGGCAAGGCTTGTAGACCTCTTAGAACGAAATTACATACACAACTATTCCTAAAATCTCTAATCTTGATTAGCATCAAAGAAATATTTTTCCGTACTTACCTATTTAATTTTTTTTTTTTTGCTTTTGTTGTTTGTTTTTGAGAGATGTTAAAAATACAATAAAAAGAAATCATAGACTCAGTTACCCTACCAAGATTTCAAAAACATGAACTCTGCAGATTCTACCGTACTGTATTAATCCATAAATAATTCTTCCTTCACAAATTTAATGACTTTCGGATCCAATCAATATGATTTTGGGGGTTTGGCCTGCAGAAAATAGAAGCTTCTGTGGGTCAGGAGCGTGGGCTCCATTTGCTACATCCTCTCCTTGGCACAGCAGTAGCTGTGAAGGGATCTGAGTTCACTCAGAAATATGCAAGAACCCCAGTTTTGATGGTGTGGGTGTAATCGAGTTTTGGAAAAGTTGTTCATTTTCCAGATGAGGCAAGGCAGACTCCAGCCTGTGGGGATCTGCTTAATGCTCTCTCCTCTGAGTGAGAACCTCCCCAGAGCTCCATTACAGGGGCACAAATTAAGATTTCTACAAAGAATAGAAATGTTTGAGCTTAAGGTTTTCCCCAGTTTAAGAGGATAACTTCAACAGCTGCAAAGCTCTCTTCTACACTCCTGTCCAGGGTCCCTGCTAGCCTTGTGGCCCAAAGTTCTCACTTTCTCTTTTAAAATATACTTGGTAAAATTGGATTGAAAAGTTACAGCTTAAGTTGAAAACAAATCACTATTCTGCAAAAGGTAAAAGAATTGTAATTGAACATCCATGTGGTATATTGGCATTTTTTATCTGCATAATACGAAAAATATTTTCTTTCTTATATGAAATCCTATTTTATAGTGTATATGCTATTGATGTATCGATCAATGTAAGTAAAACCAGATGAAATTGTTAAAAGAACATTAATAACAGAAATTGATGCCACAAAAATGAAAAATGAAAAAAAATACGTATCTGGAAAAGCAGTTTAAAATCAGAGAATTGAAGCAATCAATGATTTCCATCTTTTAACACAGGGTGTACTTTACACAAAGATATGCAAAATGCTTTAGAGTAAAATGTAGCCTAGGGAGAAAGCAAAAGCCTTTCAGTGAGATCTTTAATAGCAAGTCATATCCAGAGAAGTGAACATTACCATACAGCAACATAAAAGAAACTGAATTCAGGAGGCATTATTGGAACAAATGGGTATATACTTTAGGGATGAATGAAGCTGCATAATTATTTTTTTAAGACACATATATGTCAACTGCACTGTAAGACAGTTTTCAGGTTTCATTTATGGTATTCTGAATTTATTTTCTCTAATTCATTTCCAGACTGTAGCCTTAGGTTCACAAGAAGTTGTAGATGGATTACAGCCGTGCAAACACCATGTCCTTTCACTGGGGAAAATGCTTGGTGTATGGAGAGCTCCCTTGGGAAATTATAACTATAGTTTTAACAATTCTGATATATTTCCTGAGGCATTTGCACTGGTCACTCTAGGGCAGCAACAAGGACTTCTGTCACATCCACTGTGTCAGCTGGACTTCTGGGCTAATCATATACTCTTTGGTATTTTAATAGTTTAAAACAGTCTGGCACACATGATAAATTGTTCGTCTAATAACTTAAATATTTTTCAGTATGTTTACCCTACCCTGCTTGGACACTGAGAATTTAGACTTGTACTGGTTATCATATGAAAGCTACTTTTAAATCCAAATTAGAAAATCCCTGCCTTCTCTAAGCAGATTCTCCCCTGTCCCAGGCAAATTTGTTGTATATGTTCACTTGATCAGTACACCAAAAGACAATGAAGGAAATGGTCTGGTATGAGAATCTTTCTTTTTGGGAGCACTTTTTTTGTTATCACAGATCAATACCCAGGTCTAAACAAGCCAATAGATTGTGCTGAATAAATTGTGACTGGCCTAACCTTGGGGAGGAGAAGGGGTTAATAGGAGTGGGTGCTGGCATCAGGTCAGGGGGAGCTGCACCTTGGCCAGAGCTGCCCAGGGTGAGTCAGTGTAACTGACCATTCCCTCAGAGGCTGACACGTCTTTTAAGAGCATGATGTGTCTTCAGCATATTAATAACCAGCCTAACACTCTGACAATGATACTCTCTCTCATTTGAACTGCAGACAGATGGATAAGGTGCTTTGCCAAAAAAGTTATTTGTCTTTTACAAAATTTCTTGTGACCTTTTAACAGAAATTTCTAGTCTGTGCTGGCTTTTTGTTGTAATCTATGAATTTTTAAGTTATGTTTTCCTATGAAAAAAATCAAAAACCCATTTTTCTATCTCATATATAGACTAACTCAAAGAAAAATTAGAGAACTATCTCTAGCTGAATTAAATGTTTTTTTTGATGTTTGGCAAAAATAATCTGAGGCAATAATAAAATTTTCCAGTAACACAGAAATGGATAACTGTTGTAATTGTGCTTCATTTACTTCTTTGCTTTTAAATTGAATAGTATTTATTGAAATTAAAATTATTTTCATTTTAATAAAGACCTTTTTAGGCATGGTTGTTAATGTTGAAGTGTTTGCACTTCTTTACTATTTACTGATCTTTGTTTCCAATTTTGTGTTTTCTCAGCTCTTTTCAAACTTGCAACTGAGGCCAGTAGTGTCTACAAAAGAAAAACAAAACAAGAAAAAAACAAAAAAAACCCCACCCCACACTTTCTTTTTTATAGCAATAATTTCTAGTAAAAACATACAGGCATACAGCTGTCAAATAATATATTGTGTCTCTAAAGGTGAAACTAACCCTGAAAAAATGAACAAGATTATCATTTGTAACTATTATAGAAAAAAATGAAACTAAAAGCAAATTAAGCCTGAAAGAAAGAACTAAACTTCTCTGTCTTTTGTGAAAATGTCCTATAGTTTTTCTATGTTGAGAATATGCATTGTTAAAGACTGCAAAGCCCCTCCAGAATAATCTTTCACTATGTCCACTGAAGAATATACTGCTTTACCAGACAATATTAAATGTTCATTCTTTTCCAATTATCGAAGATAAATATTAGTGATAAGACTTGGACTGGCAAAAATAATTGCAATAAAAAAAAAAGGTGTGTGAGAGATATTTTCATATCTTCTAAAGGATTCTGAAACTGATATTAATCCCATTTCCCATGGAAGCCCATTGTCATTACCTGTACTTCTATTATCTTTGCTTTTAATTTACATCTCTAGGAAAGTGATCTTTGCTTTCAAAGTCTATGATTAGGCTTTTCTTCTTTCATGGCTAGACAATGTCCTTGCCACTCCCCTTGAATTTTTTTTCCGATATGCTATTGTATTGTGATACCAGCAATCTTATCTTTTTGTACATTCCATTATAGAGTAAGTTTTGTGCAAACATTTTAGCATTCATAAAAGCTACTGGTCAGCAAAGCAAAAGAGTGAAGGCTTGCCGATTCACTAAAAATAGACATGGAGATTTTTCAAATATTATTTTATTTTCAAATATTCATTTTATTCATGAATACTACAGTAATGGTAAGTTGGATCTAATGCAAATACTTAAATATAAGGCACAGCAACCATGGTGCACATTTCCAGAATGAAATTTGAGAGAAGTTTACAGTAAAAATGTGAAAAATGCCAATCTGTTCATATTCTGGAGACAGCAGTAGTGTACTTCACAATCTCACTGGGTTTTTTCTTGTTTGGAATGTTCAAATGCCAGTGTCATCTAAAGAAGGATGCTTCATAAAGCTATAGATAAAATTGCTGCTCAGAGCTGAAGGGATTTTGATAAAGAAATGGTAGGGAAAACTCCATAGCCCAAAAAATTGGTTCTAATATAATGGATCAAATTAACATTTTGACACCCAAAAATCTCTAGATCTATTTGTATAGATGGCCCTCTTTTCGGGTCCAGCCCTAACAGCAGCAACACGGAAAAAATCACCAATTTAGTGTCTTGTCTTCTTTTGTTTTGTTTTAGAAAGCTTTTGTTCTGGAAATCTTATTTATGGACAATGTAAATGACAGCACCAATTAGTTAGGAGACGCTGCTTGGAGAGATCTGCACCTTGTGCTCAGGGGAGGAGATTGTGATGCCTGTGAGTGCTGCCTGCAGGAGCTCACCTGAGCCCGCAGCTCCCCTCCAGGGCTCTGCCTCCTGCTCTCACCAGCTTTAGAGCTGGGAGAGAATTGCTAGTGCTGCTCTCCAGACCACACCACACCACAGAGCTCTCAGAAAACTTCTGCCTGTATCCCCTGTTTATTACATGATGTTTATGAAGTTTTAAGGGGAGTCTGCAGAGAGGCAGGAGCACCTCTGAGGCACACTGCTTCGCACTGGCACTTCCAAGGCACTCGTGGCTTCAGGCCACAGATGTTGTATTTCTGTGGCCCTGTAAAAGAGGTGACAAAATAAAGTATAAACGAGGCCAGATCCTGTCTGCCAGGATGAAATGGAGACCTCCAGTCCCCTGGGGATGGTAAGTTACTTGAGGATGTTGCTATGTGAAAGCTCATGGCATTACTTGTGACAGAAAGGGGTGCTATCTTCAGCAGGCCCAGCCAGGAGAAAGCTTTTTGCAGGGAGACAAGGATAAGAATGCTTATAGTCTAAAAGACAGAGGGAGAATCTTGAGCACACATCCAGCAAATGGCAAAGCCACTCAAAGTTCATTTAACTGTTCAGGCAGGTGAAGTATATTTGAATTTGGGCCTTTTCACATCTATGTGGCTGCATTATCCTCTAAGATACCAGATCTAGAGAAATCACCTGCCCCTTGTCCATTTCCTTTATACCAAAGATAGAAGACCCTCTCAGGATTCATGTCCAGAGCCAGGCAGTGAGCTTTGAATAGTGAGGAAAACATTCCCAGCCAGCAGTTAGATACTCAGCTCCTTGGACGGGGCAGTTTTAGGTTCAAACAACCATATTATCACTTCCAACTGCTTACAATTTAAGCAGCCTTCAGCTTGTTTAGACAACTTCTCCAAATTCTGTTTCTACAGCTTTGCATGCCAATGCAATGGGTAAGGCCTGTGTCACTGATTTGCAGAGAAGAAAGGATTGCAATGCTGATTGCATTGGTGGTGCTGTCCATGGTGTTTTTATGGATTATGCCTCCCTAGCCATGAAGTAGCAGCACTTTCAGCCTGGGCCCTACACTGGCCCATGATTCCACCCATGTACATCCTTGCCAGCAATGTGCTACAGCTTCAGACTCTGTGCACCTTCTGCAAAATTAAAAATGCACCTATCTCTGTGGGAAAAGAGGCAGGGTGATGCTGAAGGTTTTACGGTTCTTACAGATGAAGTAAAGAGATGGAATCTTTTCCTTCACTATCTGCAAGTTTTTCTAACAAATCATCAATAGAAAGATAACTGATTCTGGTCATCAAGCCTATTAATTCCTTGGATTGCAGATTGAGACTGAAAAAATGTTTCATTAAATAGAAGTCTGATCCAGTTCCAATTAACTTCAGAAAAAAACTGGATTGTAATCTCAGAAGCAACTGGGGAGATTGATTCTTCAGTATGGGCATTTTCCTCTTGAGAATTTGATGGATACCAAATTCAGTTCACATGGGGTTGGTTACACATCCTACTGTTCTTGAGCTTTGCTCAATATGGAGAAAAAACACACCCTAGTTTTGAAAAGCTTTACATTCTATCATTAGTAATTCTAGCCTTCTAATATATTTGCATTTTGATTTAGTAGAAGTTGAATATAAGTTTTATGATTTAGCAAAACAATTTCAATATCCATAAAGATTATAATATAAATTCCATTTCCTTCACTTCTCTGCTTTAAAAATTCAATGATAACTAAGTAATTTTTTCAGAAGATTAGGATGGAGTCCTTTCTTTAGGGGTCTGTGTTGGCTTCAGGTAAAATGCTTGACAGTACCTCATCATTATTTCTCACTAAATATACTTTCCATATTATTATTCCTGAACTATATTTCCATCCAGACATACATATAACTTCTTGGCATTAACAGGAGCTTCTCAAGCATGATAAGGATGTAAATAATATTCCTGTAATTCTATTTTTAGATGAAATTTTTTTAGATTTTCTCAGTAACAATGAAATAGTAAAGATTTCTCGCGGAGCAACAAACAGCTCAGTAAATATTATTATTTGTGTTTTGCATTTAATGAGTTTGTTAGATCAAAACTGAAAAAGTTAGTAGACTGCCATGTAACCATTAACAGAATTTACATCACAGATATACAGTTAATTTTTAAAATTATTACAAAATATTTTCCCTCTAATGTTAAGCAATTCACCAACCTTTTTTCAGGGAAGGTTCCACTTCACCTAAACCAAGAGAAAAAAAATAGGTATCAGAGAAAATATTTTTTAAAAAAAACAAAACAAACAAAAAAACTTCTTCATTTTTTTAATGTCAGGTAATTTTTTTCAAAAAACAATTTTCTTCTTTATATGCTAAATGACAAGCATCTATTCTGAGATTTTGGATTTTTCATAAAAAAACTATCTTGCCATAGAGTTTGGGTAGATAAATTCAAGGTGCAGTAGTAACCAAGGAAATATCCAAATCTCTATTAGTGCCTCTGAATATTAACTTGTGGATACAATAAAGAATTTGCTTATCTTTATCCATGTTTCCACATTTTAAGGAAAGGCTCACTGATTATTTTAAAATTCCAAATAAAATATGTATGAAGTTTAGCAAGATTGTAAATCTAGCAATGCTGCCAGTGAAACCCAAGGCAAAAATGGTTTCAGTGTAACTATAAGCACTTGATTGCTGCAATATGTTATTGCACCTTCATGTAGGACACAGAATTTGAAGGAGTGATCCTGAATGACTGACTAGGGTGCAGCCTCAGCTGCACTGACTACAGCACAGGGTGGGCAGGGTGCTCAAAGTACTTAATTTTTATGTTACAGTGCAGTAAGATGCCTCACTGCCTATTCATGCTCCCGGTTGATAATGAAATTCCACTTGTACAAAACACTGCCAGAGTTAAGATTTCCAAATCTAGTGAACATCAGATCTCAAATTTTTGTCTGTCAGGTATTTTATGGCTTTTCCTACTGCCATTAGCACTTAGACTCTTGAGTGTTTGAAAGTTTGTTTGTGCTTTGGGAGCTATGAAAAGAAAAAAATGCACACTTATCACATTTTGTCTAGCTCTCTATTTTTCATTTTTTCTGTTTGTCATCCTTGGAAGAGACTGGCTTTCTGCTAGTTATAAATCATATCTCAGAATAGGATGCCCAATTCACAGACTCACATGAAGCAGCCTGTCTATTAGCATTTGTATGTGGCGCTAATATAAAAAGCTCATGCACATATTTAAAAGGCAAACACTTGGTAAGATCTCAGGTTTCTGAACAAACAGGTAGAAGTCAGTTTCAGGACATGTCGCTTTTTAATTATATTCTGGTGTAGCCAAATGGAATATAAAATAAACTACCATGAAATGAAGATGTCACTCCTACACATATCACTTGTCAGAATGACCAATATGATATGACACAATGATCCACTACTGACTGTGAGCAGTCTCTGCTCATACTGGGAAACTGGGTTTTATTTTTTCATTTTGCTCTGGCTTTTTGTTCTTATTAACAGAAGGAAAATTATTTCCAAAATCAAAATATTAGTAATTTATTTTCATTTATCTGATTATGTCAGATGAATTTGGTGTTGTAATGGTAAAAGTATAATTTCTAGTAAACTGAATTATTTGCAATATGCTGCACAAAATCCTGTCAGTTCAGTTGAAATGTCATATGTTTTTTAGTTTCAATATATTGCCCCGTCATCAACATGTGAAATTTTAAAAAGTTCTAAATTTCTTGAAGTATCTTGTATATTTTCCAGGGTTCTTTAGATTCTTGCTGATTAAAATAAAATTGTTATTTCCATTCTCTGAAGCAATATCCTGATGCATATTTTGGATGTGGCTTTGAAGTCGTATACAAATTAGTGCTCTTTTCTTCAAGATGTACTGATGGTAATATTTAATTCTGACAGCTTTTCTGTAATAGTACATAAAACACGAGATGAAAGCTAACAAAGAGACCAATTTACGGATTGGAATAGCCAGTGGATGCTTTATTAGCAACAATGTTCATTTTTCCTTTTGTTTGACCTTCTTGTCTGAGATGTTAAAAGCTGAGTAAGCCATTTTAATGCATGTAAAACAGCAGTTAGAGCAGTTACAGAAGTCTTTACATTACAAATACCTTCATCACTGTCATCATCATCACTCCATACGATGTCAGACAGTAAAGAAAAAAAGCCATAAATCCAATCAGAAGACTCTTCCAGTGTCTCATGAATGATTCTCAGTGGTTCTGTGCTGAGCTTGTGAACAGATCTTCCTGAGTGCAGAGTTTAAAACAAAAGTGATTTGAAAAAAAGAACCCAAACCAAAATCTCCTTCAGTAATAAAAAGTAATCTTCATTTTATATAGGACTAATTATACTACCTCTTTTAGCAGAAACAATGATTGTGAATGTTAATTTTTATTATTCAATCATTTGAGGACAGCTCTCCTTCCTGTGGAAGACTGGTATAAACTGTATTTTATTGCACCTGCTGTTCACAGAGTAAGTTGTATAATTTAGTCTGATGTACTCCAAGTTCTGGCTCTCCTTCTGAGGCATGGTTGGGCAAAATATAAGTATAGATTTCATTCCAATATTCTTCATTTTAGATAATCTCTTCATTTCAACCTAATTGTTAATCTGACTCAGATCCCCTACCTCTTGATGCCCATCTGGAATTCAGTCCCACTCATCTCATATCTCCCTGCTGAGCTCCTTCCTTCACACAAGTCCTGGCTGAAGAAATTGCTGAGCCTCGGATTAGCTACACACACAGGTCATGTCATTGTCATGGACCACATGTACAGGATGGAAAGAAGAGCACTGTCCATACTCAAGCCAAAATTCTCCTGAGCTCCAAATAAGCAGGGATGCAAATCCAGACAGTGGCACAGAGACACTATGTGCTTTCACACACATACTCCTGTGATTCTGGTCCTTCTCTAACAACTTTCCTATGATTTCTTACATGTACACTTGTGCACATGTGCATATTTAACTTGTTCTGGTCTTACTGCCCCCATAGGCAAGCAAATTGAGAAACAAGGAAGCTCTGGAGTTTCTTGTTCTTCATCTTTCTGGAACCTCTGATGGAAGTGAGACTTCTGCTCCCTGCTATATCCACCCCCAGGCTGCAGAGCCATCAGTGGGTAATACCAGTAATACCTTAAAGGTTTTTCCAATTGGAATTTCACCAGATTTCTCTGTACCTGACACACCACTTCAGAGGGACTTTCCAGCCTCTGACAGACTTTTTCTTCTAACCATTCTGTGCAGCAGTTTTCTATTTTCTTGAACTTTGTACCAAACATTGCTTAGGAAGAGGGACAACTCTCATTCAGTCTATGTTATTGCCCACTGTACTTGAAACTGCAGACTGAGTCCTCGCCTGGTCTGTGCTAAGATTTCCACAAATATAAACAACTAACTGAAGGTAGACTACAAATGTGATTTAAACTCTTGGACTAGTCTTGCTCCTAGGAGTTTTGATAGAAATACATACACTGAATTTAACAGAATCAAGGTGGGAACCATACTCTGTTTCACATTGCCTTTTTGTAGGTAAATATTTTAGTAGGAAGCTAAAGACAAATCAGAATTACTTCTGATTGCAGTGTTCTGACTCACAAGCCAAATATTAGCATTAATCAGAAGCAGTCTCACATGGACTTGCAGGCTAAAAATCATGCATGGTGCAGGCTTAAAAGAACTTTTTCAGTGACAGCAACTGTGTGAACAGTTATTTTCTATTAAGTGTTGTAATGAAACTTAGATGTAGCTTTATTTGAAATATAAATGCATCACTAAATTGTGCATTTTATTTCTAATTAATTATTCTGAAACACAAGAGACCAGGCTGACTTTCTACTGGTTTGCACCTGCTTGTGCAATGCAGACCAAAGAAATATTAATTAGTAATTAGTATTTCGTGAATATTTTATTATATATGTATATGTTGCTGAGCAATCAGACACATCAAATAAATTAAAGGTGTGACATGATGCAATGACATAATTGCAAAAAAATTTAATTTAGAGTACTACTGTGCACACTATTTTATTCAGAAGGATTGAGTACCAAACCAGCTAATATTTACTTTGTTTAGCATGACAATTATTTGTTTGCATTGTCTTCATGCATTGAGATATAGAGATTTAATTTTTTCAAGCGATTTGTCACAAATTTTCTTCTCAAGCATTAATCAAGAAAAGGAGTACCTACATTTGGGCTCTTCAAAATCAAATCTGTGACCTGATCCCTGATGCCATTTGTACTTTATGCTAATCTAGAGGTGCTAAGGAGTCAAAGTGAAATAACAGAATGGACATGGCCAGAGGTGACTTAGCATAATCAAGATTTTGATTCACAAGCAGGGATGGTTTAACTTTGGACAGCTGCCTTGATTTTCAGCGTGGCCATCCACTCTCCTTTTACCCACTGGCTCCTTATGGAGGGCTCAGTTGCTTTTACAGCCACAGGTTTTTCCAGCTGCAGGGACTATAACTGTAAACTAAACAAGAACTGGTATCAATTTACTTTAATAAAGTGGTCTATCAACTAGCAGTTCGAGAACTGCTTCTGTTTCACAGGTAGCAGAGCTGTCCCCCCTGGGCAGGCAAGGGAAATGCTCAGAGAAGTGCAAGATCAAGAGCAGAGGAAATTATTCCAACCACCCCAAGGCAAGCCATCTTTGCTGATGAATCACTCTTCAACATCATATCCTGCTTTTAATTCATAACATCTTCATACCACACTATGTAAAGGGATTAGAAATTGTAAGTGTCCAGAGGCAAAATTGTCCAGTCATGCCTTTGCTAACAGGTCCAAGCTGCAAATCCTGTTTAACATAGAAAGTTTAGAAAAAAGAGTTTGGAGCTGTGTAGAGGAGGACACTTTATACATATTTGCAAATGAAATTTTGTATTTAAACAGATACTGTGAGCTTACTTGATATCTGATGCAAATGGCACATACCCTGAAAATTATTTCCTCATGCAGAGATGTTCTGTTTAACTCGTGTTGTATTTCCACTAGTTTTTAACAGTAGTGTTAATGGTAATGATGTCTTCTAGAATTCTTAAGAACACCACACCAAGTAATGTTGAAGTGAAAATTACAACTGATCAAATCCATGCTTTTAGTTCTCCGAGCAACTTCAACAATACCAGGTACTATGTGGTCCCTAGTAGAATGAAATACACTAAAAAAAAAAGGAAAATTAAATAAAACAATTCTGGTGTTAACAAGTACAGATAAAGATTCAATTTACCTCATACACGTGGAAAAAAAAGGACAACCATTTCCAGAAGATCTACATGCTCTTGCTGCAAAAGTGAAGCTGAAAGCATGCAGATTTTCATTAAAAAGTTTGAGCTTGAATTTTTTTAAATTTAGAGATGTCCAGCAACAGAAAAGCACGATGAGATTTAGACTGATTATCAGTCTTCTATTCAACTTCTCATTCCTTAGCAAATCTTAGCAGACTAGTTATTTTAAATGTTAAGCTCACAATATATTTCTTTTGCTAATACATGGTGTGTAACTAATCTGTAGCTATAATTAGTATTATTATAGATTAATATAATTCATCTAAACTGTAATAAATGCAACATATATCACATACAATCCACTGCTCTGGAAATAGAAGGGGCAGGGTTTTGAATTTACACTGTAAAGAGCCTTTATCAATATAGAATATTTCTCAGATAGATACAGACTTGTGAAGTTTTACCTTTTGCTTAACTTTTATATAGGAATTGAGCCAATTTTTTAATCTTAGATAGAATAGTAAACGATAAATAAGCACCTGTTGAAGGAGGTGAAAAGTAAATTATTATTGAGGAGTTTAAGTTCTGACATGAAACATACAAATAATATTGAAGATTTTAGTGGACTCTATGCCATTACCTTTAATCAAAGTTTAAGTTCAGATTATCATATTTAGTGAAATGTGCCTTCAGAAGGCAAGTGTCTCTCTTTCCTCTGTCTTAGGGTTATATTAATTAATTTCCAAAGATACCCACCCCTTTGCATTGAATAGAAAGTCTGAAAAATTAGCATGGATATGTCACCTTATTTTTGTATTACTGAGGAATATGACATGGATCCTGCTAGTGATGCTGTTTCAGATTTAAATCCTTCTTGTTACTGTACACTTTGGCTAAGCAATTAGATTTGTAACTTTGCATTCATAATTAATCCCAGGTCTACACAACAATCTACCTTGATAGATTACTTACATTCCAGAACAGCACAGATTTCACAAAAAATGCTTTGCTAGAACATTTTGTCAAAGGTATAAGAGATGTTTTTCAAATCAGTAAAAGTTCCTCTTTACTTGTGCTGGCATGTTCACTTCCATGAGAATAGTAACAGTTTTGTTTTCAGAGGAAACATCAGAATTCCAGAATCTTCTGGAAAATGCTGAAATTTGGAAGAATTCAGGCTGACAGAGGAAGAATTCCTATCAAATGGAAGGAATTTGTATACCACCTTTAAAAGAAATCTTATTATAGGACTACTTAATTGAATTTGATTGGAGAATGTTTGTTAGCTGTTGGAGATATCTGGAGGATTGTTTGCATTTTCCAAAGTGATTTTTGGATACAAGCATTGAGTAATCACATGGTATGATTTGCTGTGGCCTCTCAAGCAAATTTGGTTAATAGTCTGTGCCATTTATTCCTGTGAAGCGCACAACAAAAAGTGATTAATTAATTATCTGTGCAAATCACTTCAGTCATCATTTGAGTCTTAGTAATTCTGTCAGAAATGTAGTTTCCCATCAATCTTTATTGCTTGTCAAATGGTTAAATGTATACTCAGAGTTCAACCTATGCTAAGGTGTTTTTTTTTTAATGAATCACAGCAAATTAGTTAATAATTGTTGGATTTTCATCAATTACATATTTTGACTCCAGTGAATTGAATGCAATTAAGTTACAAATGATGGTAATTATCTGGTGCAAAGATTGATCTATGAGATGAAAACTACTTCATTGACACTGACAAGGTACAGCTGATGGAGACAGAGAATTTCTATTGTGTTTGATGTAATACGAAAGTCTAACTCTAGCTTGTGGTAAAAAAACCTATCCTATTTTTCAGTAAGATATTCTATTATAAATATAAAGACCTATATTTTAATTTGAAAGTTTATATATTTATAAGTTTCTTTTTTTCTACTCTGTGATCTTTTGAAAAGTATAGTCTAAGAAACTGAACTCAATATACACATAATCTCTTATTATTAACATTCCTGTTTATCAACAGAACTGTCCTTGGTTCTTACATTTCTGTTTCATAGACTGACATTTTTATCAAGCTTATAGCTCTAAACCATAAACAGGTAAAACATTGGGTGGTACCACTGAATTATTAGTATAAAAACACTAATTTAATTTTTAATTACATATAAAAACTGTCAAAGAAAGCACAGAGTCAGCTTTCTCAGTAATTTTCATTTTATAAGTATGTATATTGTAAATATCAAGGCTACATCCTGTAGCTGTCTCTTTCTAATATGAACCATAGGTATTTATATTGAGGTCAAGTTCATAGAGGAAACTTCACCTGAAACTGAACAAAGAATTTATTTGCCAAACTGTAGAAAGAAATTCACCAACTCTCACAAAGTAATTGAGTAATTTCAGGTTCATTTGATATAGCCCTAGATGTCTATGGGCGTGTATGTTTAGTATGGGCTTTAAGTGTAGTTTATATTATTTGATTTGATATTAGCTGTAATGTTTTGATTTGATAGCTCAGATCTTCATTAGGTGGTTTCTTTGAAACACTTTTTATCTAAAATAATTTGAAGCTCTATTTTTTTCTCATTCTGTAGGTTCAGTTCTCTGAATAAGAACACTGATCTTCAGATTAACTAGCTGCTTATAATTGCACAGCAGCATTTTGAAAGGGCGTTTAAAGAGTAAAATTAGTACCTCTGCTTGACACCATTTCCTGGGACTCTCCTGGCTGGGGGCATCTCTTAGCTGTCAGATCTATTTCAAGCATGATGTGAAAATGAAGAATAGGCTGCTGTAAGCCCCAGCCAGGCGAAGTTGGGGTTAGCTGAGAAGCAGTGCTGCCTGTCCTGGCCTCTGCTCGTGCCCATGCTTTGTTATCATCCACACACATATTCAGAACACTGCAGGCAGGCGGTCTTTACCAGGTGGGGAACAGGGATCATCGCAATGTTGTGAGTAGGTGGCTATACCTGATGACAACAGGAATGAACCCCAGAAAGGTCAATAAAAAAACATAAAGAAACACCATTAGCAATAATGAATGCTCTCAGCTGTCTCTTGGCTAAAGGAAGCACTTAAGGAGCAAAGTGAGGAGTTGTTCAGTCTCTGTGGGGCTGCTGTTATGTGGCAGAAATTTGAGTTCATTAAAAGGAGAAACAATATGCTGTAGGTGTGAGATTATACAGTGTGAATCACAGCAAGGTAAAAATGTGGTCAAATAAAGTACAGTATTTTCACAAGTCACAAACAACTTCTATTGCTGAAAAGAATATATTACATATAGGTGATTCTAGTTGAGTTACTTCCGTTTCTTCAACAGTAAATAACCAAAGAATTGCATCACTGCAGTTGTTATTGAAATGAATTACTGGTTTGATTTGTTTGTTTAAAATTAGAAATTTCACAGATATCATTATGCACTGGAAATTTGCTTTGTGTTTTGTGTCCCATGAAGCATATTTGAGAATGAATTCTCCTCTTAGATCCTTCCCTATACATTAAGACAGTTTCTGGAATTTCATATTTTCAACTACATGACCTCACAAAGTTTGATCTATCAAAATTTATAATCTTTTATACACTGGAACTTTTGGGATGAAAGCAGCACTGCAATAGTTCATAGACTGCCATTCTTTTCAGTATAAACTCATTTTCTGGGGGTTTATAACTCAGCTGTGAAATCTGCTGCAGACTGAAACTTGAGAAGCCAGATGTCATCTGAGCAGCCCTTCTTTAAACTGCAATTGGGCTTAAATCCCTTTAATGGATTTTATCATGGAAGAGAGAAAAAATGTTTTGTAGGTTTTAGGTGCATTAAATGAAGTCTCATATAATTCAATTAAGAACTTCATTAAGAACTTTGAAATAGATAAGCTGCTCACTCATGCTTTGAATTGACATTTATAAATGCAGTATAAAATGAATTTCAGAAGACTATAACACTGTTTTGATAAATTCCAGAATAGGAGATTTGTCTATGGCTTTACATGTTTGAGAAAGGGAAAAAATTATTTATTCCATTAAGTTTGCTGGTGGTTTAAACTAATCCAGAAGTTCATTCTTTTTCCTGATTAAATGCAAATGTATGTTCAGTTTTAACACTGGTGGATATATAGTCATAAAACACAAGAGCAAAATTAGGTATACTCTTGTTTTTTCTAGTTCTTAAAACTTTCCAGGGAACATTCACCCAACAGGGTGACCAGTGATATGATGTTACAAGGGGAAAATGATTGTGTATATTCCTTATAATTATTATACACTCCCCAAGGCCAGACAAAATCTATCTGTACTGAAAGACAGCAATAAAAATGCCCACAAGTTCAGGCACGGAAATGGTGACTTCAGACTGTGTTATTCAGAAGCTACTATGGGAAATCCCACAACATTTGGCCAGATGCATTAACTTAAAAAGATTTTAAAAAAATATAATTAAAGAAAGCATCTGACTGGATGGGAGCTCCATGCACTGTTAACTCCCCATTCCTAAAGGCATTACCTCCACAAAGATCTGCCTTTGCTACAGGTGTCTAAAAAGCCTCTTTATGTGAGCAAAATAAATTAACCCCAAAAAAGACCATACTCAAGGTTGGTTTTCTTATTAAACTCAAGGAAACAACATAGCAAACTAATTCTGCTAAGTATGTCTATGTGTGTTATCTATATTTGCATCTTTATAATTTTTAGGTAATTTTGAGTTTCATATATTTGGTGAGGCTTCATTAGGTTTGGTTTAGTCTGGCCTTTAGGTGACTGGCTAAATCACTGTCAATTTACTCTGAATATTGAACACCCTGGATCTGAAATTAGGGGGATGTTAATTAGCTGTAATTGGTCACAGAGATGGCAGGAAAGTTTGAACGCTCTATTAGCCCATTAGCAAATATGGATTCCTGGGCCATCAATTTTAAGGGCTAAAATAATCTTAAATTACTGAGTTACATTTACCAATTAAAATGTATAATCCAGTTATGTGTACAAGAAATGCATGAAATACATTATGAATTATGAAGCCAGTTAAGAAGGCGTGTTTTCCCACACAAAGGATGGAAGTAATTATCTGTTGCAAAGCACACATAAAAGCAAAATTATTTTTCTTCATTTCTGAAAATATTGAAAATATGTGAGATCCTTCAATGTGTTCTACAACTTATTCTGTATTCATACACACTGTGTAATGCATAAGATTTTTAATTTCTTCTCTCAAGCTTTTGTAATGCATGTCACCTTCATACCATGTTAGAAAAATTTCAGTCATGTTCATAGTTGTACAATACAGCATGATAGGAATGCAAGCTTTCATTTGATTCCTCCAAGGAATGAGCATAATGCACTAAAGCACAACACTGCAAAATTTAATTTCTTTCTTCTGGGTAGATAGAACAGGGGTGAAACTTTCAGTACAGATCTAATTCTTGTCTCATACTTTCTCCAAATCCACTGCTAAAGGTAAAGCTGATTTGCAGATTCTATCCCTGTCCTGAACAAACCTGCACATAACCACCGAGGAAGCAAAGCTTTACACATGCAACCTGTGATACGGGCTCCCCTTTTATAACAGATCATAACCAGCACCTCCTGAATAATATAGAGTGCTATAGAACTTACAGCCATCATGTTTTGGATATGTAAAATTATGCAAAACTGTATCTTAAATCCTTCTGTGTGCTTAGCTTGAATTCATGTAATCTAACTTCACTCGCCTAAACCCTAAATGCTAACCTCCCTCAACCTCCCTTGTTCTATAAGATACTTTACAAATGCTGAATGAAGAGCATTTAAAGAAAAAAGTAATTTAGCACATCTACTTTAGGATGAAACTAAACATCTCTCTTTCATATCATTCTGCGACAAATTTCACCTTATATAAATTGTCAAAATTTCACACACTTCATAGTTTACTTCCAAAACAATATGAAACCATGGCAATCAAGAGACAAAACCTAAGGGCTGGCACTCTAATCACAGAGGGTGGTGTGAAGTTCATACTGATAAATTAAAAGAATATTTAAGAGCATATTTAAATATTTAAAATACATATACTGATGATTTATGTCTTTTGGAATTATTTCCTTTTAGATAATGAGAGTAAAAATGTTCATCATTGATGAAAAAGAATGCTCAGGTTCAAGTTTAAAGTGCTTCCTACTCAGCTCACGTGTAGTGTTTTTACTGAGCTCCATGAATCTCTGTGGACTCTAGGCAACTCATAATCTAGGGCATTGCACTTCCTGTATGTTTAGCAGCTCTGTAGTGTAATCAGGGGGAAAATTCCATGTCTATTCCTCAGCCACACAGTTTCCTGACTGATTTGCCAGGTCAGCCTGCTCCTGCTTTCTGCTGCACTCACCCCCATGCAGCGCAGTCACTGCTGCAGCTCTGCTTGGAGATGGTCATTTCTGGCACAGAAATGTAGCCCCTGTGGGAGCCCATAGATTAGAATCCTCTTCCTCAGCTTTGTAACTGCCCTTCAAACATCTGCAGGCTGCTCCTCGGTCACCCTCCTGTCTCCTCTAGGCTGAGTTCAGCTCTCTCAGCCTGCCTCATTCATATGCTGTGCATACATTCTGAATTTGAACTTCATGGAACTTCAGGTAGAGAAACCGGAAAGAAATTGAATGCACTGGCTTATGAAAGGCAAGTGCTCTTTGAGGAAAAATACACTGAATTTTCTGTGGTTTATGGATTTTAAAAGCACGCAGCTGAATATAATTTCTTTAGCATCTTTCATTTGCATTTGAAAACTAGGAAATTAATTTTAATCATGCTTGCAAAACTAAATTCACAGTCCTGAATATAACTATTTGCTCTTTTTATGTAGGTCTGCTTTTTCAAAGAACAATATCATACTCAAGGCAAAAAAAATACTAGGTTTTAGATTTAAGGAGCCATTTAGAAATATGCTCCAAATTCTACTTTATATGTGAAAAGAAGGCATTACTTCCACTTTAGGCAAACTGTCCAAAAGTGAAAATCACTCTTGTGTCAATTATGCCAGCTACATGATTCTATGTAAAATCTTTGGCTATTTCCATGGAATTTTGACAAATCACTGGGTTTAACTCATAAAAAAATCAGCAAGAAATCAGGAGTGGAAACCTAAGGGTTATGATAACAGCTATGCAACTATTCTTATATACATGTAAATACAAAAAACAGTGTAATAAATCCTGGTCTAAAGATGTAGAGCAAGTTCCTTCTCTTTATGTTTGACCATCAAGACCTGATTTGAATGCTGGCTTAATTAACCACTTAGGAACATAAATATTTTTGGGAAGGAAAATAAATAAACTCATTAACTCAAAATACTAAAGTATCATCTCTCAGAGACCTTCACAAAATAAAAACTCACCCTGACAATTAAATTTTACATTGTTTCATTTCTACATTCTGGTCTGAAAATGTCAGTTTCTGTCAGGACCTGTGAGATTTAAGCTTATTTAACCAATACAATGTGAACAGAATTCCATCTACTTAGAAATATCCTTTGGACTCTGGTACAAATGCAGATTCCTATTGCTTAGCACTACCCTAACTTTTTTATTGAACGTGTGATCTGACAGCCAGTGCAGAAATTTCAGAGTTTAAAAGTTTAGTCTAAGTTATGCACTGGTTCTTGACTGTTCATTGAAAACATATTAAGAACTTGATTAACTGGTTGACTGATTGATAGATTGATTAATATTTAATATGGAAAACTAAAGCTGAATATGGCAGTTTCTCTTTCTTGGTTTGTATTGTAGCATCAAATGCTTGGTGTTCAAACGAAAATCTGATGCTTATTTTGGAAGGATCTCTCAAAAATAACTTTTTACTTTCCTGGTACTCCAGAGATGTCCTTCTGAAAACAAAGACAGATGAGAAAAAAAGTCCAAGAAAGTTTTGTGGTACATTTTCTCCACATTTCAAGCTCTGTGACATCTATTGATCCAGGATTCGTTGGTTTCTTTCAAGATCTATATGTGTTTCAAAAGCTTCCTAAGTAAATCTTGAAGTCAATATTGATATATAGCAGGACAAAAAAAATCTATGAATTTATCAGTAAACTAATAAAGTCCAGGAAATTTACTCCAAAACATCAACTCAATTTCTTTTGAATTAAAAGGCTGAAGTCCGAATTTCAATTTCTAGTTAATTATTGTGACAGATGTGATAACTTTAGAGCTGGAGTTCTCATTTAAAGAAGATAAGGACCCTAATAATTTGTTTTCTGGTTCATATACATGTTTCCCAATTGCTAATGGCTGTTAGCCCCACAAAGATTTTACTTCTGAAAGCTTTCTGAATACTATATACCCTTTACAAACATAGATATTTAATTTATTTTTCATTATATATCATTGCCAGGTAAGATATATAAATATTCTATTTCTTTCTATTTGCTGCTCTTTTTCTCTGTTCCTCAATTAGAATCAGAGTCCTTGTACCATCCACATAATTTTCATCTTTGTCTGCAGTAATCAATACGTGCCCAAAGCTTGATCTTGTTCATTTATCTAGCCAAATCTTAAAACTAAGCTAGAGTTATTGCTTTATTGGAAACAAGGTTGTGCCTTAGCTTATATCAAGAACATGGTCCTCTGTACTTATGGTTTTTGAAGATCAGTTTTAGGGTTAGCATGTTCTTCTACCATTTTGTGATCATTGAACTGTGTTAGCAGGTATCAGAATACGCAAGGCAGCTATTAAAGTCTTGATATTTCTGAAAATATGAATTAATACTAATTTTCTTTTTCTGGAAAAAAAAAATCATATAGAAATTGGAAAACAGGAATCTGACCTTACATGCTCATGTACTTTTTACATTACTGTCAACATATTCATTTTACAGGATAAGAATGAGCAACAAAATACCTTAAATTATAAAGGTATATGATGTGTAAACTAATGTGTTCTGACATTTCTCACAGTATCTTCTCTTTTGTTAAACACAGCAGATACACTGTGCTGTCCCCAAGGAGGTGAGACACAGGCATATTTGTGTAATAGACACTGCTTAATAAATTTTTAAATTTGAATATACAAGGTGCCATACAGAATATGTTGAGTTTTACCTGCTAAGGTTTTGTAATCCACCAAGTCAAACATTACAATAGCTACTGCTGACCAGGTAACAATCAGAGCAACAACAAGAAGCCATGCTGCTGGGGAGCTGAAGGTTGTCACGAGGTCTTCTGTCACTGACTTCTTGCCCACTCTCATGGGTGACGAAGGAACGGATCCGTTCTTGCCATCGATTATCGTCGTGGTTGTAGACATGTGTCCTGTACAGACAGACAGTGCAGAGGAAAACAGTGTAACAGCTTGCAGCCTTAAAGCCCAGAATATGAATTCTGTTTTGAAATTGTTTTGTAATCAGAATGTTCAAAATAAGTATAAATGTTGTATTACTTAAAAAAAAAAAAAAAAAAGTTTCTAGCACTTTCTGGAAGAAATAGTCACAACCAGGCTTTTTTTATTATACTGTGACATTTTTTAGTCTGCTACAAATAGCTACAGGCCTAAGAGAGTGATTGATGAAAGCATAAAATATTATTACCCTCCAAAGGATTGTCTTGTTACAGGCTGTAGGCCAGATTCTCAGGTGATGTGATTAAGTGAACTTCCTTTGACTTTAATGGAGCTAATGCATCTATGCCATGTGAGGTTTGGCTGGAATTCTGCTGTGAAGGACATGTATCAGTAGCAATAGAAATGCATATACTTTATTTCATCTAACAGAAACACAAATGATTTCCATGTCCAGGATCCTTAAAAGTTGTGAATAATATTGCAGCTGTTTTTAAAATTCCTTTGTTTGTGGAATTTTTCACTTAATGAAATAATCTCCTAAGAAACAAGAGTTAGAATGCCAAAGTAGACTTGATTCCAGAAAACACAGGTTTGGTAATAAAAATTTTGTAGGAAGTTGAATGCTACTTAACTCAGTGACCAGTTGACACACATTAACTATGTAATGAACAGTAACAGTAGTGACTTAACATACTTCTTCCTGAGGTATTAAATACACTAACTCTGGACATAAATGCTAATTCTGGACACAAACCAAAACTATGGTCACAGCAACCTAACCGTATGTGAAAATTTCCTGCTTTTTAAAATACATGTTGATAACCTAAACAAACTAGGGAGGTATTTTTTTCCATTATATACAACAATAATAGTTAAAATGTTCCTTACACCAAAGTTCAAACTAGTAGAAGACCACAGTATCCCCACTTAGTTTGCAGTATCTTCTTGTATGCTACAGTTAAAATCTTCAAGGATATATTGCACTTATTCTTGGTCTGGTTGTTGACACCAACTTTCATAATCTAATTTCAGTGATTTAAGGGACCCTTTCCCACACAGATATCTCTAATTTCACAGAATCAAGTGATACTTGGTTTGTGCAGATCTTTGCTTTTCACTTGTCTTCTGTCACAGTTGATACAGCCTATAAAAGTTATATTTTCTGTGTGGCAGAATTGCTCTATATGAAGGTAAGCAGAAACAATTTCATTTTTGAACATAGAAAATGACAATAGGCACTGAGAAACTTTTCTGAAGCTAAGATACAGACTGTTGAAGACTTTCCAACATTTACCACCACAACCTGTATTTAGACTCTCTCTCTGAGAATCACAACATTTATATTGAAGAAATAAATGAAGAAAGCATAAAATCATTAATATTACTCATACATACATACATTTTTCCTTCCTATTTTACCCAAACTAATCTTCAAATCTTTATGCTGATGAATACTGGTTTTGTTCCTTTCCTGTGATACTGAAATACTTTTTTATGTATCTGACAAAAACATATAAAATTGGGAAGGACAATTTTGGTGGAAGAGGTTCCTTAATTCTTAATCTCTCATACCTGTTGAGTTTGTAAATTCATACCACAATCTGTTCTAGAATTATATTTTATTTTATTTTATATTGTATTAATTATTAATACATTGTATTAATGAGTAGTTCCTTTAGCTCTGCCTTTTAATTTTGCTTCTTCATAAGCAAAATCTTGGTGCTGATCAGTGCTTTGCCCTAAAAAAACTGCTCTGCTATATAGCAGAGTTGTAAAAGCAGAACAAGGTTGGCATATTACATGCTTTTTGTTACTTATTTGAAATTTATTCTTATTATGGAATATTTATTCTGTGTATAAATAATATATATCTCCTAGGATAGAATGTATACAATTTTTAAAACATATTGTGAAACCATCACTGCTTCCATTTCTCCAAACAAAACTTCTAGATCAAACAATTCACAGCAGGAGGAAAAATCTGCCAAGTGACAACTAACAATAAAGATCAGCTTCCTAAGTCAAATTCAAAATCAATAGCATTTTGTCATCCTACTGCATACAAGATGCAAGTAACTTGTGCATGTAACAGGTCATAAATGACACATTATGCATTTTTTCCCCTTGGGGATATCAGTCAGAGTTTATGATGTGTAAGAGAGAATAGAAAGGTACTGTCTCATCTTGACAAATCTGATTAGCATCACAGCATGTCTTCAAGGACATCCTAGTGGCAGATATTTGCAGTTATAATATGAACAATTAAAACTGTATGTGTTCATCCACATACAGACTTATAATTACCAGCCAAAGGATCATTCCTCTAGGTCTGCTGCTAAGTAAAAATAATTCCTTACTATTTAGTATACCTAACTTTTCAAACTCAGACCACTATGTGTCTGGTAAAGAAAATATTAACTGATGATTTATCAATCAGAGCAATGCTGTAGAGACAGAGCTCAAGTATGCTAGAAGGTTATCTGTGGCAAACTTTTGGCTGTTAATGTGGGCAAGTCAGATTTCCTCTTAAAAACTCAGGATGTTATACAATAAAATCGCTGTCCTTGCATTCATTAAAATGCATGTAAACAGCTATTGATTCAAATTTGACTGAAAGTCAAGCTAGGAAAATACTGATATAGTGCTGGAAGTTCCTGATACAGGCACTTACAGTGTCATTCAGGGGCTAAGAAAGATCTCCAATGTTTTAAATGCTTTACATTATCAAAGATATCCTCACAGGACTGGCAAGCAAAATCTACAGGAAGAAACTTCGAAACTCCCTAAAAAAACCAGGATGTCCTAAAAAACCAGAAATTAGATTTTTATATCCCTAGACACCTATATCAACAAAATTGGCTGGAGGATTTTATCTGATGACTCCTGAGAAAGACATTGTTTGCAGCTATGTAATCTCATGTGGGTGGATTGTATATTGATACCATCATAATTTCATGACTCTGAAATGAAGAGGCAATACTACTGAGATGATTTTTCTCTCTCTCTAGAAGCATTCTGTTGTTGTATTATCCAAGGTATTACCCTCATGCTTCTCTGTGCCTGTTTCTTGCTTTTGGGTGTCTAGCTGCTGTGATCATTTTTGTCCATCTCCTACCAGTGCTGACTTTCTCTACAGACCTGCAGTGATGATGTTTACAGAGCTAGACAACAGAGAAAAAGGGTATGTATTTACAATGTTTCCATCAGTTCAGCCAGCAGTGATTTTCCTTTTTCTCAGTGTCAAAGTTAGCCAGAACTAGTGCCCAAGAGGCCAGTGGGGTTTCAGGTGCCCGGTGGGGAAGGAGAAAGACAGGCACTTTTGTTGCTTTGGAATCACCTGATTGAGGTCTACGTTTACAATTAGCAGAGGTGATTCACCAAAAGGTTAAAATAAGTTGCTGAACTTTTATAGGTATCCCTGCCATCCGTATAATAAACATTTTCTCTCGCAAGGCAAATTTCTGTGACTGTCTTGCAGCCAGCCTGAATACAAGTCAGTTTACTTTCAGTGAGCACTGCAGTGGATCAGGAGATTCATGAGCAGATCAGTTGTCCCTGCTTTGGGAGAGGCAACATCCATCACAGGAGTGGAGGGTGCAGCTGAAGGCTGCTACAATTTCAGCCATCCAATTTTAATCCACTTCCACATGTCTGCTAGAGCCTCTTGGCACTTTGGGTTGTGATTGCTATTGATTTTCAATGAGGATGGGAACTTAAAAAAGTTATATATACATTTCTATAAAAAGATTACTCCAGGGATATACCTTTGACTGCACATCACAATTGCTCATGCACACAGGACTATCCCATCAGGTCACAAATGTCACCTTTACATCAACAGATTGATTTGCTAAATTCCAAACAGCTTCCAAGATTCTTACTATTCCTCTGGTTTCCGAGTTGTCACTTAGAATACAATCTGAAGACCCATAAGGTCTTGTAAATATAAATAAACCTTGACAATTGGTGACAACTCTGAGGAGAGCACTGTGTGACTTTCAGAGTCCAGAGTGATCTTGTAGTCCTGGCACCTTAGGTAAAATATCCTTTGTATTTGTGAGCTGAGGCATTTTCTTCTTAAAACTTAATATACATAGGAGTCCATGGTTAAGGATGGATGCTTGATTTTACTGTTCCACTGCTACACCTTCTACTACTCTAGAAAAAAAACGAAACAAAACAAAACTAAAAAACAAATAAACCCATTCCACTCAGACCCATTCAGGTGTAAAAGAGTAATTTTCTGGTGTTTTGTCACTTCATAACTATTTTATGTGTAACAATCTTATTCTGCCAATAGGACAAATAAAACCTAAGTAAAATATTTAATGTGGAATGCCTTTTGAAGACCAGGCATATTAAAAGCAGAAGGTTAGTCACAATACTAAAAAAAGAGGTTGTTCACTTTTAAATAATAATATTGTTGCTAGGGCAGTGCAGTTGGGATGTGAGAAACCTCAGTGCAGTCTGCTCTAAACGAGAGAGCTGGTAGATTTTGATTTGTCTGTTGTACTCCCCAGATGAACACTCCAGTAAATAGGCTATAGAGTATTCTGGATTCAGGTCATTAATGGCTTCTGTTTGACCTATTCCACTTCACTCAGAATATTTAAATACTAATTAAGGAAGCAGGAAAGAGAAAAAATGGCTGTATAAATTGACACTGTATGTTAAGCACCAGCTCAAGCCTTGGGCTTTAACCTGGTGACCTTTTCAATCCACCACTGTTGTGATCAGGCAGGCAGGAGTCTCAGCCTGCAGTAAGCAGGGGACCACAGGGAGAAGAGGACAAGGAATTAGAACCCTTCAGTGAAGAGCTGGGCATATAAAATAATCTGCTGCATTTTTTTGAAGCTCAGAACATCACCCTTAGTGAGTCCACAGACCTGCAGGCATCACAATAATAACTCTCCTCATGCAGAGAAAATGATTTCTACCACAAGGAAGGATTACACCTACACCTGTTGTTCAGGTGATTCTTATGCCTGACTGTGACATCCTCCTGTTTCAGCATCTCTGCTAGGGTTTCTTCTTCCTTGGCTTATATGAACACAAAGGAAAAGACAGAATTAATTCTGTGGTCATAACTAGTACCTTACTATAAATATTAGTAATATTTTTTCTCTGAGCAACCTAACGATTTTTTTTTCATTCTTTTTGACTTGTTTATATATTTATGTGAAAACAAAATGCTGAGCAGAGAGAGGAGATGCCCTTAGGACCCACTCTATGCTCTGAACAGAGAGCCTCTATCATTTTATCTGGCCAGCACCAGGGGCCAAAAATGCAGATACTGGACAACTACCAACAGAGTGCAGAATATTTCAGAGGAGAAGGAAGAAGAGCACTGCAGCTGGTCAAAACCTTTTGATCTCCTCTGAACACTGCTAAAGGATGCAATTAAAGTGGATTTAAAACCACTTTCTGGGGAAGATCTGTAGCCCTGGCAAACTTCAGTGGGTTAAAAATTCAGTTAGATCCACTAACATGGATCATGATTTCTATAGGACATACATGGAAATATATAGGTGAGACTTTTTCTAATGCTGAGAAGGAGATAGAAACAGAGAAAGAACTTCAATAGGCAAATTCAATTTATCTTTGGAAGCTCCTTTGTCTCATTGTTTTCTGCAACAGATTGTGAGCAGGACAAGGATCCACAGTGCAGCCCAAAAACGGGTGATGAGCAGCTAGTACAGGTGTTCTGACTATGGACAAGCTTCTACAAGCCTTTGAATAGAAATGTGAAATTTTTAAGAAAAGCTACTTTATTTAGAGATGCAGCAAAAATCATCTCTTTGCTTGATTGACATTCAGCAATCTCTTCTATTTTGTATCAATTATATCCCCATATAAATGAATGAATGAATGAATGCCACTAGAATACCTAAATGGAAAAAGAAATAAATGGAGTTTCACAACTAATGTCAGAATTTACACACTTTTAAATTCATCACACAATTACTGAAGTGTTGCTTTTCTGTTTATATAATTAAAGTGCAAAGATGAAAACCCCTCAACACATATCATGTGTATATTCACAACTTCTCAGATTTTAAGGTAGTGTTTCTGCAGACTACAGGTTTAGAAAGCTGTCTGGAAATCTATATGAGAGAACATATGCAGATTTATCGGTGACTGAGAGTTATAAAAATGTAATAATCTTTATGAAATGTGGAAAATAGGGCAGAAGATTATGCAGCCACCAATTCTACATGACAAAAGAAATAGAATAGAGATTATAGAATATGGAGAAGATGGTGTATGAAAATTAGCTGAATGATTTGATTCAGAAAAGGCACTTATAATTATTATGGTGGTTGGTGCTGTGTACGTTTTTAATTTCCTTTTCTGTTATTATATCTGTATTGCTTTTATTTTTGATCAATACAGAACATCTGATAATTTAAATAAGGAGATAGAATTAATCTTTCTATTCATTGTCCAAGAAATTATGTATACCAATCTTTTCATTTCATCGATTTCAATAAGCAGCTTTTAGAAGAAAAGATACATTCTATCAAGCCATTTCATTAACAAGTCCATAAAAATTCTATTCTTCATACAGTATTAGTAAATAACACTAATAACACTGCTATGGGGTGAAACCCAGAAACTATTAATGCTGTATACTAACATCTGACTTTTATTTTGGGATTGTAATAATTGCACTTGCTTAGGGTACTTTGGTGGGTTGACACTAGCTGGATGCCAGGTGCTCACCAAAGCTGTAATACTCCTCTACTTCCCTGGACAGGGCACAGAAAAAGGAAAAGCTCATGGCTGAGACAGGAACAGGAAGAAATCAGACTCCTGTTATCACCACAGACAAAGCAGATTGGACTTAGGCAAATTAATTGAATCAATTGGAATAGGTAATTCGAAATATAATCTAAATGTTTCAAACAGTCTCTTAATTTCATTTCAAATTTTTTCTACCTCCTCCCTGCAGAGTTGCCAGGGAAGAGGGAATGTGGGTTGTGGTCAGTCACTTTATTACATGCTGCATCTGTCACTTTTTTTCCTTAGAGGGAGGACTCACACTCTTCCCCTTCTCCATCATGGAGCCTGTCCCATAGGAGACAATCCTCCATGAATTTCTCCAACTTGAGGCCTTCCCGTGGGCTGTGGTTCTTCACAAACTGCTCCAGGGCGGGTCCCTTCCCTGGGGTGCAGTCCTCCCAATAAAGGCTGCTCCCACATGGATTCCCCAGAGGGTTGCACATCTGCCAGGAGCCTGCTCCAGCATGGGTTTCCACGGGCTCACAGCCCCTGTGGGCACACACCTGCCCTGCTGTGGAGTCCTCCAGGGGCTGCAGGTGAGTATCTGCTCCCCTGTAGGACTGCAGGGAGCCAGCCTGCCTTACCATGGGCTGCACCTTGGGCTGCAGGTGCCTGGAGCGCCTGCTTCATTGATCTCAGGATCTGCAGTGCTGTTCCTCTCATTTATTCTCTCTCCTCTCTCGGGTTGAATTTTTTTTTTCCTCCCCTTCCTAAGTCTTTTATCTCAGTGGTCTGCTCTTATCATGATGCAATCAGTCTTTGCCAGTGGTGGGTCCATCTTGGGGACATAAGAAACTGGGTCTGTCAAACACAGAGAAAGCTACTGGTAACTCCATCCAGGAACCACCTCTGTAAACTCCTCCACTACCAAAATCTTTCCATGAAAACCCAGTACAGATACAGTACACAACCATGAGCTAAGTAGAAAAAAAGTAAGGGATCTCAGAAGAAAATAACTAGTACTAACTGGAAAACCTACATAGCTGTATGATCACAAAATTACTTTCCAGTGATGTAAAAACAGGTTGCAGTAGGGACTAGACAACTACATGTAATGAAAAAGAACTTTTGAATATGAAGATATAATCTCTGACTCAGGAATTTTCTTTATTTCATATCCCTGAATGCTGAGCAAGTATATTGGCAGGGCAGAGTCTAAACATTTAATGCCTTAACTTAAAACTTTTTGCCCAACCAGTGGCTGCTGAAAAAGACAAGATACTTTGAAACCTTCATTTTTCATTAAAATTATTTCAATGCATGTGTCTGATTTTTTTTTCCCCCTGAGGACAGCTGCAAAGATTGTCTTAAAAATACTTTTGTGTATATAAAAGATAGATTGTACCTCGTGTAAGAAGTTGACATATGTGGTTAACTCCTTGCCATGCAGATTCAAATTATGGATTTGGACCTTTACTGTACAAAAGGAGTCAGAATTCCCTGAAGGCAACCTGGACTTCACCTCCCTACTGATCAAGGAGAGAAATTCAAGCAGTAGCAGTAGAGGATGGTTTGTCTAGAAAATCCCAGAGAATGGAATGGGGTAGTAGGGAAGAAAAGGAAGCACAACTTGGAAAGCACACCTGGGAAAATCAATTTTCTCTAACAACCACTGCAGCTGATAAAAAAGATCATCAGAACATTTTGGAAAATAGTAAGTATACCTAACTGCAAGTTTCTCCAGTGAGATTTCCCTTGCAGAAGAGAAAACATCTTTTTCAGGAATGCATCACAGGTTCCTGTTGAAGAAATATTAATACTAGCTATTGCTTATTCTGGAATAGGCCAAGGCATAAAATGTATAATTAGATAAATTACATATGAAGCATCTACCTATTTGTACAGGTATCTTGAAGAAATCTGAGAACTTCAAGGAGAGGAAATGAAAACCGGTTTCAACCAGACCTAAATTACACTGTGCTTTAAAATACAATCAGCAGTAAAATACATTCACTCTCTCTCAGCTGATATACTTCTAACCTTTGGCTTCAGAGTGCCTGGTTAGGTCAGCAGGTATCTGAAGGAATTAGGTGCCCATATCCCATTGAAAGTTTATAAAAGATGAGTCTTAAATCACATTAAAAGTTGAACTTCTGAGATTTGGAGTTGAATTTTAATCATTCCCTATATGTTTGAATTTCATACTCTAGTAGAGGATTGGTTGAACTTCAAATTAAGCAGAAGAAATCTTGTCTCACACCTTAGCAAAGAAGTATAAAAATGTCTTCTCTCCAAACTTGCTTATAAAGAACATTAGGCTGACATAAACTTTAACCTTCTGCTCTGTGGGATTGTTTCCTGTGTGCATATGTATTTCAGCAAGCTTTTACATTATTCTGATTATTCAAGTACCTCAGACATGAAGACATTAGCAGCAGTTAAAAGATCTTCTGTGCTCTTAGTCTTATATTATTGGTTGTATTGTGAATACAGTCTATCTGCAATAATTCATACCTGAAATTGTTTTAGAAATAAGAGTAAGGAAAGACCTAAGGACCAGCTTTAAAAGATTGTTTTATTGGGAAATTTTACTGATTTTAATTACAACTGTATCAATTTTTTGCAATAGTTTCTTGAGAACTTAGCAGACCACAGGAGTGAATAATATTGATAATAAAAATAGGAAAAGTTATTTTATAAAATCAAAGTTGGAGAATGTGCAGTAGAAAAGAACAAGAGAAATGTCATTTACTGCAGTTTAAACTAGATACTAAGATATGGAAAAGGGACACTGAGCTGTTTCCTTTACAAAAGGCACCAGATTTCACCTGTTCACAATCTGAAAGTTAGAAATTTACATTTTTCTCTTTTAAGTATCTCTTCAGTTTGATATGTTTCTTACATTGTCTTAGAAATTTGATTTTTTAAAAAATCAAATGTTTCATTTCCAGCTTCTCAGTATGCAGATGAGATAAGAATGCAACTGAACATTCAATCCTAAAATAGCAGCAGCCTGAAAAATCCATTATTTTTTGGTTCCACCTCTGAATTTTTTTATTGATCAGTGGTAATACCTTCCTTTCTTTGGAAATAAATTGGTGCTCTGAAACAGTAAAAAGTTTTTCCTTCCCGTTCATCTTAGCAATCTGACATTTCAAAAAGAGATGCCAAAGGGATATTTAGACACACTTCTCAGTTGATATAAGCTGAGAGGTACATCTTATCTTTTAAAATGTCAAAATGAAAGTTGGAGAAAAATGATTGCCATTTATCTCTAAATAGCAGTAGACCTTCTGAAGCAAGAGCACTGTGTGCAGTCCCCTTGTTATTAGATTTTGGAAACTCAACTCTACACATCCTTGAAACATTCAGAAAGGATTAGAAAAAAAAATATTAACTTATTTTTTATTGTTGAAAAACAATTAATCTGTTCTTATCTGTAAAATTATGATAGTCCTGATAAATAATTAAAGTTTCTGGAAAAAATACCAGGTTCCACACACCTGGACAAGTCTACCAATACAAAGAAACTGTGCAAAGGCAATTCCAGATCTGTGTTTCCTCTGAAGGAACTATTTTCTCTCAAATAAGTGTACTGATGAATGGCTGATTATTTCTATTCCAAGCTAACATGACCATGAAGTTTGTACCAATTTTATATGTCTTAATGGACTGGCATTTACAGATTCTGAAAACAAAAGTAGTTCTAACAATAATTTACTATACTCTCTGCAAGTTATGGTGCAAGTCTGACAAGTGTTCCATATGGAGCTACCCACTCACTACAGCACTAAAATATGGAGTTCACCACATGCATAACTTGAATGCATATACTCATAAGTCATATTGAAGAAACTTGGCTGTAGGTCATTGACCAGAGATAGAAGATAAAAGTATTTTTGTCAAACAACAGAAATTGCAATACTAAGTTATGCAGTACATATATATATATGGGGGGGGGGGAAGAGAGAGAGAGAGAACTTTGTTAAAATTTGGAGCAAAAAATTCTCATCTGACAGAAGGGGAAAACTAAAATAAGTGCTTGTGGCAAGTTAACCATCTATGTCACTGTTAGATCTCACCTGTAAATGGCAATTTGCAGCTAACTACATTATAGATCATCCTGTCCATGAGAGAGAAAACTGAAAGTGAGCTGCTGAAGAAAACTTATGTGGCTTACAAAATAGTGTACCAAATTTCCCAAGAGACAGTAGTTAGCTATAGGAAATAGATGAACCAAGGTCTATCTTCTGTCAGGAAGTTATTTTAGAATAAATATGGGAGTACTCCATCTGTAAACTTACAGAATAGCTAAAAGCAAGCCCACTACAAAGGCACCTAAAATACTAGGGAAATAGATTTTCTGAAACTTGCTTTTAAAGTGTTTTTCCTGTCAAAATAGAAACCCAAAATTATTTCTGATATAGTCTTTTTATTCAGTGCAAGAAAAAAATTCTAGGAAGCAGTGGCAATAATTATAGAAACAGTTCATCTGCAGGCTGTGGGTTTTTCTTCTGTTTTTGGTCTAAAAGAATGCTTTGGAAAATATCCTTTCAATTTTAGGGCACAAGAGTGATCTCAAACTGACACAGATGAATAGAATTCAATGTTTAGGTAAAAATGAATGGTATGTTTCATAATTTTGTTTTTGCAATAACAATTCCTAAAATTGTAATTTGAAGTGGAAGTTTAACCTTGATAGACTAAATAATATCATTCATTTCTAATCTTTACTTGGAAAAAGGCATGATCTCTAAGGGCAGCTGAGACATGTAGGACATGCAGTCACAGTGAGAACAGTTGATCTTTGTTGAGGGTTCATATTCACAACACACCTGTCATTAACATATATTCTGAATTCTCAAGACCTGAGAAATCCTTACACTATTTTACAAAGATTTCTTTAATACAGTCTTGTGCCAGATGATCACATCTTAGAAGAAAACTTTATTTCCAATCAATATTAAATAATCTGGGAAAATGGGATATTTTTGAGGCTGTTGAGACGAATTCCTGACTCAGCTACCATAATTTAGCCATATCTTAATCAATATTATTCAGGATTATACTCTGACCAAATTTTGGAACTTGGTGAGAAAAACATTTCAATTTAAGTTTGATGAGAAAAATCTGTACATAATGTCCACACACAGATACAGAGCCCTGGATACCTTTTCTCTTTTTCTCCCTGGGCAGGTGTTTTTGTAGAACCTCATGTACTCACTGAAAAAACAAAGAAGATTTGGGATTCTTTGAAGGCTACCTGAGGAAAAACCAAAGTTCCTTCAGCAACTGTATTCATTCTCTGTATCCTTCCTCCTGACAGCCCAAATCAATCAACACCTGTCTGCAGAACGAGATGATGACTAGGTTTTAGAAGTTGTTAGCAACACCTGAGTTTTAGCCACAAATAAATTAACAAGTGAGTCTGTTAATGTATGTCTTGTACCCATACCTAAGTCCAGAGAACATAAGATATCGCTAATTTTCACAGTGTTTTAAAATTATTTTATTTTAAAAATCCATCTATGTAGACTATATCTACAACATTTCTTCACCCTTCCTATATTAAGCTTCCAAACACATAATCCAAACCCAGAAGAATACATTATTATAGGCTTATGTGTTTGTTAAATATGTGAAGTAAAATTATTGTCAGCTGAGGGACATTTTTGTAAAATTATCTTTGTACAAGGTTCCAAATTCTAGAAAAGAAATTCGAACTGCACACCCTTGAGCAGAGCATAGAATCAGAGAATCCTTTAGGTTGGAAAAGACCTTTAAGGTTATCCAGAGCCCAGTTGTTAACTCCAAGCACTGCCAGGGCCATCACCAGACTATGTTCCACAGTGCCACATCTTTTAAAGACCTCCACCATTCCTCTGGGCAGCCTGTTCCAATACGTAAAACCTCTTTCCATGAAGAAATTTTTTCCTAATCCCCAAACTAGACCTCATCTGGCAACACTTAAGACATTTCCCCTCATCCCATTACTTGTTACCTGGGAGAAGAGGCCAAACCCCACCTGGATACAGCCTCTTTTCAGGTGGTTGTAAACAGCAAAAAGGTCTAGCCTGAGCCTGTTTTACTCCAGGCTAAACAACCCACAGTTGCCTCAGATGCTTCTCATAAGGCCTGTGCTCCAGACTCTTCAGCAGCATAGAATGTTGCAAATTTACCATTAATTTTAACTGAATCTCATTGCACATTTCTAGTCAACGTTGGCATAAAATTGAAACAAAGTGTTGAAATGTCTGAGTTCCTCTTTCTGGGCAAGTCTCTGCCCTATGTATGGATGGGGATTCCATTTCCTTATATTATTGGAATGTGAATTTTTCTGAAGTTCATAGCGTCTCACAGTTCCTGTGTCTACTTTATAATGTTAGACATAGCATTCAACCTAATTTGGCAGTGGGAAACTAATTAACATGTAAGGAGACTTCAGCAGAGCAATCCTCAAAACTCAGTGATATATTTTAGAAGAGAAGAAAACCTTTCCACTTATTTTAATGACATGACCAGCCCTGAGAGCTTTCAAAATGCTAAAGCTTTGCTTCAGTACAGTTCAAAATATTTTATTTCAAGTTAAAAAAAAAGCCACCTTCTTGAGGTGGCCCCTCGATGTTATTATTGCTAACTGGAACTGAAAGTGAGCTACATTAAGGAAAATTTTGACCTGGTTGGAATGATAGCTTCCTTATTACCTCCCATGGATTCTAAATCAACTAATCTTTAGCATCTGCTGTAAACACGCACAAAGTCATCACAAAGACATTCAGCCATGCTTCACGAGCTGTAACACCTCCCCACATTCTCTGCAGAGCAGATCCATACAGCTCCAGTATTCCTAGCCCACAGTAACAGCAGGTGCTGCAAAGTTTCCACCCAGCCTGAGTGCCTTGTGAGAACCCTGGGCACTTGCAGGACCTCTATAATGTTCCTGGCATCTTGCCTTGACCTTCGATATTTTGAGTTGGTGGGATAGGAGACAAGCACAAAGTTGCATACCTATGCCTGAAGCTCAATCATTAAAAGCATATTTATCCATGTTTGTCCTAAATTTGTCCCAATGTTTTCCACCTGACAGAAAATCCCTTTATTTTATATCAATAATAGAGATGGGAGCTGATATTGTTTCCCAAACAGCCTGTCCTGTGCTCACAAGTTTTCTAATTACTCTCAAACATGTCCATATAAACTCAATGTTCTCTTATTTACTAAATCTTCGCATAGTCTCAAGTCATATTAAAATTGTGGAATTGTATTTTGTGTATTTTTATAGCTCTTCGAATCTGGATTTATTTGTCCCTTCTGTCCAGTTCATCTGATGCAAGGCCATATTGCTTTCATTCTGAAGAAAAGAAGCAATGGGACTCCCCTAACTTCTGGCTTGTTGTTCCTCTACACTAAACATAACACAGGCTTCCCATGAGTGTAGTTGTTTGTCTTCTTCAGTCATTTTTGTAAGCTTTTTATATACATTCAGCATATGTATAAAATTCTTTGAGTATTTCCTTCTTGGATTTTAAGAATACTTAAACTACTGTTACCTTCTCATTCCAGGAAACTTTTGAGCAATTGTGTAGTATTTCTTTAGTATTAATACAGCAGTTTCAACTCATAACTTTGCCAGTATAATGAAAAGACATAGACACGTCCTCTGCAGTAGAAGTGGATGGTCCTTTTTAAATTTTTAATAAAGCTTTCAAGAGTTCCTTAGTTATCCTGCCTACATGTTTGCAAGATCCTGCTGGCTGTTATATTCTAGTCTATTCGTCATCTAACCTTTTTTTCTTAATTTCCTTTTCTATTATACTAATAGAGTGCAGCTTCAGCTGTAATTATGTAAATGCTAATAAATAAAAAATGCATACTTTCACATCTATTGAAAATGAACACTTACTTTACAGTCAATATTTCAGCCTTACAGCTTACATTTACTATATTTTTATGGTCATGTAACTGATAATCTTTCATTCACTAACACAGTCCATGTTCCCAGAACTACAATACATTCACAATGCTATTAAACTCTCATGGTGGAAGACAAGAATAGACACAAGATTTATCTAATAAATTTGAATGAGTAATAATGAATAGCATTCACAATATGAAATAAAGGAAGGCCTCAAGGCATTGTACTATACTTCCTTTTTATCCTGATTAAATTTGTGGTTTTTTGGTTTGATGGGTTTGTTTGTTGGTTGGTTGGTTGGTTGATTTGTTTCTTTGGGGTTTTGTCTGTTTAAGACAGTGTTTTATTTAGACCTTAGACCAAGTGTGACATAGGAAGTGTGAAATAAACTGTATAGGATGATCCTAAAGAACTTACATACTTCACAGCCTCCTGTGCACTCCTCAGGACCTGAACAGGCAGAGTATTTCTCACAGGTAAGTAGAGAAAAGCTAAAGTGTCTTTAGGGCTTTTACATCACTGGAAACTGTGGCAGTAAGATATCAGTCTCATATACATCTGAGCCTGACCAACAGTCCAGATCTACAATTTATTTTATTCTTCTTGTTGAGAAGGGCAGGAGCAGTACTATTTTCTATGGGACATCTGTAAGATACGTGATGAAAGAGGGAACCATAAAATTTTCCTTGACCCCAAACAGGCAGGCATAGGTTAGGTGGTCTTCATTTCCAAATGTTCACAACATGAGAATCACTTTGGTATTTATTCTTCAGAGGGTGCTATTCCTAGTAAACCACTGCACAAACGGACATAGAAGACCATTAGACATCAAGGGCTTGCTAAAATCACCATTCCCATGATCAAGTATTGAAAATGTTGGTAACAAGTCTGCATGTATGAAAAAGTGTAAGATCTATTCTTCATGGAAGAATATTGTCGATTTGTATCACGCTCAGGGTATTTCTGTCCAGACATACTTCAATTCACATCACCTTTAGTCAGGAACTACTTTTTTCAGAAAGGAGTATAGATTAAAAAGAGTTAGAGTGCTGAAACATTTGCAGATTCATGCAGTGGAAATTTTGGCAGGGAACTTTTTCAGAATAAATTCTGATGATACCTTCAGAAACATGCAAGCCATGAAAATGGTATTTGTACAAGAGATCCACAGAAATTAATAGTCTATTTGTTTGGAAGTTCACATTATTCATATCTATGTTCAAAAAAAGTATTAATTAAATTCTGGTTATAAAATCACTGAAGAATGAAATAATTTACTTATTTCCTAATCTCCCCTCTTCATTGCCCTGACATTTAAACAAGTTGTAAAGGTAAAACAAAAGTTGTGTTTCTTCAACCAAAAGTAAATCAGAAAGGTACAAAATGTTAATAAGAGACGTAAAATATGTGCTTTTTCACATAAAATACATCCTCTTCTTTTTCAGCTGATGAGACACCACTACAGTTCTAGTTCTATTCAAAGCTATTGAAAATGCGCTCTTCAATCACTGTGGGAATAAAAGGTAATATTTCTATATTTAATGTGGCAGGAAACCTTGATTCTTTTAATTAAAATAATGAAAGGCATGAAAGAAGTGGAAAGATTGAAAGCTGAAACAGATAGTCCTGACTGTGGCTGAAAACAGGTGGATCTTTTCCAAAAGCAAATTCAGAGTTTTAGCAAATTTCATGCAGACAACATTCATTAAAGGCCTATGTAAATGCATCTGCTTTTTGAAGACTTATACAATTAGGAAAAGTGAAATTATTCTCTGCAAAAACCTTAAAAACAAAAAGGATTTTGATATTAGTAATAACAACAAAGGTTATTTCAAAGGAATTGACTGGAAATATTCAATGAGTTGGCAAATGTAAAAGAGTTTACAGTAAACACCAGAAGTGCAATAAAAATAAGACTAAGATAGGGAAAACTATGAATGTTATCTTCAAGAATTGGAGTGTAGAGAATGCATTCTGTGAAAGCTGAAAATATTAACTGAATTTTCATTCCCACTAACTTGAACCAGTTTTGTCTATGGGAGGGTGTGTTTCACTTGTCTATTCCTTAGAGACAATTGAAAAAAATGAAAGTTGTTTTTGTGAGAAAACAACTGAGGCAACTATAATATTGAAACATACCTTCAAAAATACACTGAAGTTTCTGAAGTTTGCAACGTGCTTCTACAACCTAAACTTTAAGACCAGGTGCTGTTTTCAGTGAAGTGCATGAAATGTGAAGATTTTAATACCTTCATTCCTCTGTCTGCAGAATACACAGCATATATCTGATTTAAAGTGTGTTAATGAGCTCATGATTAACTTATATTTACTTAAGCAAAGCACACCCCAAAAGAGAAAGGGCTTTGGTATTGTTTGCATTCAAAGAGGAGAGAGGAGAGGAGAGGAGAGGAGAGGAGAGGAGAGGAGAGGAGAGGAGAGGAGAGGAGAGGAGAGGAGGAGGAGAGGAGAGGAGAGGAGAGGAGAGGAGAGGAGAGGAGAGGAGAGGAGAGGAGAGGAGAGGGAGAGGAGAGGAGGAGGAGAGGAGAGGAGAGGAGAGGAGAGGAGAGGAGAGGAGAGGAGAGGAGAGGGAGGAGAGGAGAGGAGAGGAGAGGAGAGGAGAGGAGAGGAGGAGGAGAGGAGAGGAGAGGAGAGGAGAGGAGAGGAGAGGAGAGGAGAGGAGAGGAGAGGAGAGGAGAGGAGAGGAGAGGAGAGGAGAGGAGAGGAGAGGAGAGGAGAGGAGAGGAGAGGAGAGGAGAGGAGAGGAGAGGAGAGGAGCTCAATTTTTTAGCATACTTTATATATTTTCTTTGTTTTGATACCTAGTCTTGTGCAAAAGAAGAAACCTATTAGTGTTTTTTGAGTTGGTTGGTTGGTTGGTTGGTTGGTTGGTTGGTTGTGTTTTTTGGCAGATTGGAGATTGATTTCCATATTGCATAGCAAACTACAAGATGTTCACAAAGTAACTAGGAAAATTAGTAGACAGGGTGGGAAGAAAATCCAGAGAATTTTTTAAGGACTTATAAGCTATTACTCCACCATTTCTTTCTAATCTTTAACACAAGGACCTAATATTAATCATGACTCTTTTTTGTGTCTTGTGTGCCCAAAAGACCAGGATTTCAGGCTTCTGCAGAATATTTTGCAGACAGCATACAGGACAAGAGGAAAGGTCTCCCTTCCTAATTTTTGCTTAAACGTAGAAAAACAGGGAGATGTGGAATTAGCTAAACATCAGATTTCTGGGATAGAAAATAGACACATATTATAAGGTGTTTTTTGTTCTTAGTTAAATAGCTTCACCTGAGGAGCAGCTGCTTCCTCCAGTGGGACAAGACCGACACTGGAATTGCTCCAATGCAACCAATGTACATCTGCCTTCAAAAGAAGATGTAATTCATATCTGCCTACCTGGGCTTTTTCAGGGGAAGATGGAACATCTGGAAGTTAAAATCGCATTCACATTTGAGAAATGCCAAGAATATATAAACAACTTGATGAAAGAACAGAGGGGAAAGTGGCAGTCTGCAGATACAAGGAACCAATGATTACAACTTCATGATATTTGCAAATAAATATTCTGCATTCACAGCTCTGAGTGTCTCAGTACCATGGAAAGAACAATGGAGAGGTATAGTCGAAATTTTATATAAAGTTTACAGTATCTAAGACAAATTTCTGCTGTGCTGAAAAACTATTTCATAATATGAAGGTTTCTGATATTTGAAAATAAACTCAAAAGCACTTTAACTACAAGGACTAAGAAGTACTGTCCTTCTTGTTCTGGTTGAAGTATCACTTCCTTAATAGACAGGATGATTAATGGCAGTACAAAAGGGGGGAAAAGTGAGGCATGAAGGTGGGTTGGAGTGGTGTGTGCCTGTGGGGAGCACTGGCTCAGCTGCCCACTTTCCAGAACCTGGGAACATGGGACCACTGCAGCCATTGAGCACTGAAGGAGAGGCATCCCTGCAAATGGCTCTGGCAGGGAGTAGTGAGGAATCTCAAAGGTCCTGAAGCCTACCAGATGTGGCCATCTCCAGGAGAATGGAGAGTACAGTAATCACTTTTCTCCTTCTTTGTGTTTTTCATGTAACCCAGTCATCCAGTGGAAAATGTAAAGCATAATTTATATATTAGAACAACACACGGAAACACTTAAAATTTAATCAAAGAATCACAAGATCACTTAGGGTTAAGATCTCTGAGACCATCGAGTTCAAACTTTGACTGCTCCCCACCTTGCCAACTAGATCATGGCACTGGTTGCCAAGTCCAGTTGCTTCTTCAGCACCTCCAGGGATAGACTCCTCCCTGGGCAGTCCATTCCAATCTTTTCCAGGGAGAAATTCTCTTGAAGTCCAGCCTGTACCTCCCCTGGTGCAGCTAGGGGCTTTGTCCTCTTATCCTTTCACTTGTTGCCTCGGAGAAGAGGCTGAACCCCATCTCACTGCAATCTCCTTTCAGGAAGAGAGAGGAAAGGTCTCCCCAAAGCTTCCTTTTCCTGAGGCAAGGGAGCGTGCTTTTGGAGAGTTGTGTCACTTTGCTAGCACATTGAAGCTTAAAATTATTACCAAAAATATTTTATTGTGCAAAATATTAAAGAAATAAAAAAACTTTAAATTATTTTAGTATTCTAGTAAAGAGACTGTTTCCAGCTGCAGGAAGTAAAGTCATCAGAGCAAAGTAGCTGTGACCTAAGCACTACTACAGGGAAAAAAAATTAAATCTAGTACCACTTTATACTCCTGACAGCCTCACAGATATTTCTGATCTGCACTTAGAATGGCACACTGAAGAGTGGTTAGCAACAAAAAAAGCAAAAGTTTTACTACTGACTAACTTTCCCTTTTATGAAACAGCCCTTAACATTCAGAGTGTGAAATACATTTGCCTATCCTGATTGATGGCAAATATACACTTAAAAGGAATTTTCTAATAAATAGTTTTTAAGACAAAATCCTAGTTCTTATCCCTGTTTTCTCTATATTTAAAATTATCTTAATTCATTAACTCTGGCAAAATTGCTGATTCCCCTTCCCAATGCACTAATATCTGCATATGCACACTTTAACTCACATTTAATTGTAATTTTAAGTGTATGCTGAAACCTCATCAATATTTGTAGCTAACCTTGCCAAGATTTCCCAAAATTGCATTCTCATATAACTGTAGCTATTTTCTACATAATTTCCAAAGTTCCTTTCTTTCCAGAGTATCAGTGACCTAGCAAAGTTTCCCTTGTGAATATTCTTACATGAGTTCTATATAAAGTAAACAACAAATCACTGGACATTTCTGGTTCAGTAGGAACTTGCAGGCCAAGTACAATCAAATTGTATTGCAAAATCTATGGATATCTCCCTAGTGATAAGTGAAAGGAATAGGCATGGAGCTGTGTCTCTGAGCAGAGGGACACACTGCACTAATTTCTGGAAGGGGAAGAAAGAGAAAGTTGGGACAATTTTCACTTCTACTCATCTGGAAATTCATCACTTCATCTGGTTTGCTAACAGCAGAGGAACATTACATTCTCCAGAGTATTTCACACAGCTTCTATGTAATCAACACAAAATCACAATGTTAGAACAAGAGATGCATTTTAGGATAAATGTATCTCATATCAATTAATTCTGCTTGGGCATCTGATAATGGGGCATTTTTTTTTCTTGCCAGTATTTAGTTTTAAGTTGACATGACTTTCACTAAAGTAAAAACTTTAACAAACATTTACAGATTAAAAAAATGTTTTTGTGCCCTTTCATTTTTGAATCAGCAAAAACTTCTGTTCTCAGAATTCATTTTCTACTACAAAATACCATCTTCATCAACTTGATCAGTTAAGAGATAAATTTAGTGCAAACTAGTAGTGGTTCTGCTCCAACTCATAGGATGCAATCAGCCATCTAATCATGAAGATGTCCCAGATAGGTAGGGTTCACATTCAACCTCTACCACAGTTTTTTTGCTATGATACTGTTATTCTAACACTCCTAGTAAAGAATAAAAAAGCAAACAACCAAAAAAACCCCAACAAACCACATCAACAGTAAATATATAAAAGGGTGAGTCTAACTTTGGACTCCCTCCTGTAAAATGCTCACGTTTTCTACTCCTGTTCTGAATGGCGATACAAAAACTTCTAGGAAAGAGAGAATTTTAATCTTTTCCTTAGAAAAAGCCATTGAAATTATACTAAATTTATGTTGCAGTTACAGTTTACATATTGAGATTACAAGCTATTCCATATATCTAACCTGAACTGTACCATATACATGGGTTATCACCTCTTCGGGGTGTTAAGGTGTATCCTACACCAGATGTGTCCATGTACAAATACAGATGACTTCAAAAAGTGTTGCATGGATAGACCTGAAGTCAGAATTAAGATCCTACCTCTATAGGATAAAAAGGTCAATGCAAAATAAGGACCTTAACATTTGAATACATGTATTGTTATACCTCTAAAACAGTAAAATAGTTAGCAGAAAACTATATTTATGGTAATTGTGTCAATTGTGAATAGCCTCTCAGAAAAGATTAAAACAAGATTTAGCCCTTCCTGATATGCATAGAGAACCACAACTTAAACCTACATAATGGAATATAGGAAAAAATTGAGTTCATTTACATACCAAAGGAGGCTACAAAGGCTTAGATTCATTGTACCTCTGACAATTCGACTCCAGGCAAAGGTACAGAGATACTTTTGAAGTTGTGAGAACATAAGCACGTACGGGGAGTAGCAGGTCTTTACTCATTACATATTTGTAAAGGATTTTTTAAAAGTATCTTTGAAGATAGAAAGAGGAGACTTCTCCAGAGAGAGTTTTTCTGTGCCTGGCATTTAATATTTTCCTTTCTTATGGTAAATGCCTTTGCATGGCACCAAGCAGAACTTCTAGACCAGATGCAAGATCATACTGTGCTCTCATACTTAATCTGAAAGAAGGTCAAATCTGCCCCTGGACTCAAGTGAGGTTTATTCAAGACTTAAAGCCACAGATTTTTCATTCTGATTTGTAAGGAAAAAGCATTGGCTATGATTTTGAGCAATTGAATTGATTTGAGTGAAAGTATAACATAGGTAAGTTTTAGCATATGGACAATTTGGGAATAAAAAAAAATTTAAAAATTAAAAATCAGTTCCTCCTATGGATTTTTTCTATTTAGCCTCCTCTACATTGCATGACCTGTTTTGTTAGCTCATCTCTTTTTCTCAAAGTGTAATGAGTCTAAAGAATAATGTAGCTGCTAACAGTGTGCTTTATGATGTTCTTCCTCTTATGTTTTGCATTCAGAGGAGAGGAACAAAAAAAAGCATTGGAGGCTATGAGGAAAAGGACAGAAGATGGGACAGAACAAGATCTGTCACCTGGTATTTCTGCTACCTATTGGTGTCACTATCTCTTCCATTAGTCAAAGATTTGCTAGCCATGTACTTGCTTCACAATTCCCAAAATAGACTTTCTTACATAAATCAACTGTGCTGTAGGCACATATTAGTTAAAAAAACAGAAGCTAGATCTTGCTGGTCCCTTTTGACCACATGCAACTTAAACATCCTCCTACCCAGGAATCTAAAGTCTGAATGGTCTGTTCCAATGCACTAAAGGAAGACATACTATATGAAGGTACAGGGATAAATAATATCTAAAGTTGACAAGAGAACATGACAGTGGGATCATATGGATTATAAGCACAATTGGTTGTCCACAGCTTTAAGTTAAGTGTTTAGATGCACTGACTTTATATCTTACTTATTTTGCCTACCTGCTTCATGTACTATATGACTAGTTGATCTGTCAATGTAAAGCAGCAAGGATAGGAAGTCTGCCTGTCTGCAAGTTCGCTTTGCCAAATCTTTGGTTTGGTTTTAAATCAGTAAAAAACTGTGTTCCTCTTTTAAACCTCTCTGAATATATTTCAATATTACTGTTCAACAATCCTCCTTTATAAGACCCACTAAAAAAGAGGTTGCAGTGGGGGAATATAGGGAGGGAGTATAATTGTTGATGCTTTTTGAATCATAAACTAAAGTTTTCTATAAACCTCATTTTTAAAAAGGTCCTTTCAAGTTAAAAATGAATTTAAGAAAACCCTGTGCTAAGGACCACACTTTCACAACACTACAATTTTTTATTACTATTTATAGGAATCACATTTATTTGCAAGAAAAAAAAAAAGCTATGATAAAGCCATTACAGTTTTGAAGAGTTAAAGAAATCACTGGATTGTTGGAAACCACTGGCTGAGCAGATACAGTCAAATTAAGGCAGCCTTTTTTTGAGAGTATAGCTAGTCTGCAAATTCAAAGAATGTATTCCTAATTTCAATTTATTTTACTATTTGAAATAAATTTTTATCTTATTTCTATCAAGGACTAATAAGGATTTTTTTTTTTTTTTTTAAGTAGGAAATATTTTTTTCTTTCCCTAACATTTGAAATAACATTACATGAAAAAAATTAGCTCTATCAGTTATATATTCTTGTAGGATGCAGTGGCAAGGACCTAAATTAGAAATAGCACTATATTTGTTTAATAAATCATTTAACTTATCAAAACAAGTTATATTTAAAATAGACTTTTTCTATTTAACCTGTGTGTAAATGTACACATATAAACAATTCTTAAATGCTGGGTTTGAACCATTTTAATTGAATTACAATTCCCATCCTAATGAAGCTTGACAGAAACCACAAGTAAAAACTAAACCATTATCTAGCAAAAGAGAAATGCACCATTTACCATCCTCCAGCTTTAAACCCCCACCCCAAAAAAACAAAATGTAAAAACTAAGAATATGGACCAATTACTCACAAAATATAGAATTTTTTACTAGGCAGATATTTAGGTTATCTTTCTATCGAAAAGGCACAAATTTAGTGAGAAGGGCTGAATTCAGTTGCCATATTAGTCTCTTTTGGGAAAAAGAATGATAGATGACATATGTAAAACACTTGAAAATTGCTAATTTGAAATCCAGGTTTCTTGTTTGTTGATTTAAATCATAATTAAAATTGATGATCTAAAAGTCTCTTCAATCGTTTGGATTTAAAGTAATTCGCCCTCTACTACTGTAATATGGTTTAGCTGGTAAAATGAATAGTTTGCTCTACTTCAATCTTTTTTAAACAGAGAGAAAGCAGTTAACTGTTGACATCAGAAAGGAAAAAGTTTTTCATTTCTGTAAATAGATGACCTGCTTCAAATAGGGTAACTCTGGTGTGTTTCTCTTTTTTCAGTACACCCTGAACTGAAGCCAGACCTGTATTATGAAATGCTTTAAAGTAAAACAGTTTCTGCTTTCCAGAACTGAGCAGTGAGAACAGACTGAATCTACCTCTTACTCAGTATTTATATTGTAGGCAATGGGTGAAAGTACTCAAAATATTTCTAGACTAGATTTCTTTTCAAGGTTTAGGTCTCTAAAACTGTAGATTAGGACTTCTGAGAATGCAAGTAGTTGCACAGACTTCAGTTTTAAGCTGATGGTAACTGATCTTCCCAATAACTTGAAAACACTAGTAGGATTTTAAAAACATTTCTGGTCATATAAGAAACATTAAAATATGATCCAAACACTTAAGATCACAAGGTTCTTTTGAAAAAAAAAACTGAATAAATATTCAGACCTACAGTCCAACTGTTTGCCCACAAGTAAACAGGAGCTAAGTGTGCACACACACTTTTAGCCTGACGTGTACTAACACCCTCTGGTTTGTAAGTTTCCAGTCTTTCTGCTGTCCAGAGCTAAGCTCCTGACTCCCTAAGGGGCTATCTAAGGTAATGGATTATATGTAAATATTGCCTTGTAGCAACTGAAGGCACATAAATATGGTATTGGCTTTGAGTAGCATTATCCACAAATTCTAAATCCTGAAAGTCAAGCTGACCAATTTGGCTTCAATAGGCTGTGAGAAAACACCAAGTCTGAAGCCAAACTAGCCAGCATGGTTGTACAGGCCCACAGTCAAGGGGGAATATAATTTTAAAGGAATTTCAGAAAGACTTTGGAGCTTCTTTTCCTCAGAAAGTCTTTTTTACAGGCAGACCTGGGGTCTCTGACTTTTTTTTTCACTTTGTGTAATTAGGCTGTTGATTTTCCTGGTGGTTCTGAACAAGAACAGACAGATTCCTTCAAAAAATGATAACTAAAATTGTTGTATTTTCCTTACCCTGCTGTAATAGGTATACTATCTTATTCCTCATCAACATTGAAAGGCAGAAAAAGATGTCTTTTCATTTTGAAAATTTTCTAGATGCAATTAGATTCCACAGAAACATCCTAGCTCCGAGCGTAAACAGCAGTCTAACTGAAGGGTAGGAAACACCTCTAATGCCTATAGCCATCAAAATGAATAATCTAATCCAATTTATTCATCTAGGCCCTGTTGCAGTCAGCACAAGTGGCACCTCTAGCAGCAACTCATGAATTACCATGAGAAGTAGCTATCTGCCTCTTGCATCTAGTGTGCCTTCATTAAACATTTTGCCAATTGAATACCTGTTAGCTTCTGACCATCACACTTGTGAAATAATTGGGTTTTTCCTTCTAGCTCTTGTGTGTAATTTCTCATACATTAGTCGTTTCATGTCTGTTAATCTTCAAGCATACACATCTTTTTGCCTTTTGAAATGGTTTAAATCTCATAGTTATCCCATAGCCTGAGAAAAGGGCTGAAAAGCAGAAGCTAATTTTGATTTTGTCAGTGACAAGCTGTGTGTAGCCTTGGGGCTAGCCTGTCTCCTTGCAGCCTGCTCCCAGACAGGGGAAATGTGTAGCTGCATAGCTCTCAGCAGCAAAATAAGGACCAAACTGTGACTCATTGTCACATATCTATTTGACTCCTGCTTCTCTCTTGCTCCACTGGGGAAATAAGTTGTGGCAGACAAACAGCTGGCACAGAAACCTTGTCTTTCTCCTCTCCTCACCTCCCTGGATTAGATCAATGCACTGTCTCCAGAGCATTGCAGCAAGCAGAGCTGGGTCTCTGTTCATTCTTTGTGTGGGAGGATAAAGTGTCAGGGGATGGCCACCAACCTTGCACCGTGACCTGCAGGAGACTGGCTAGAAAGGACAGCTATAGGGCTGGTGCTGGAGCTGCTGTGCACATACAGATTAAGCTGTACATTGGCAGGAGCCTTTTCTCAGAGGTGTCAACCTTTTTCTGCTCAGTGGTGGCAGCTCCATCCACATCTGCCACGGAGGCCAGTCCAATCCCTGTGTTCGTAGCCACAGTGGAGTAGCAGAGTTAGAGACCCATGGCTGTTCAAAGTCTTAAGTGGACCACAGTAAAGATCCTGACTGCTGCAAGAATATTCAGTAACTGTTTAAATGTAATAATAACAAGAGCAATAATTAGTATTCATTATAATAATATGACTAATACTAATATTAATATTAGATCCTGAGAGTATAGCAAAAATAGACTACTTAGTCTCTGTACTCAGTCTTTGTACTTTTTTTAATACAATTTTAAGGACTTCCATTTTTTAACAGTACATTTCTGTGATCGCTATGACATGTAATATGAGAATGCTGAAGATAATCCTTTGGAATCTTCTAAATACTTGACAGCTAGAGACATAGGTCCTGCCAACTTTCTAAGGACATTTATGAATTGCTGTCTTCAGGGATCTCATTTTGTCTTTCACAGTGTACATTTCACCAGTATTTCCACAACTAACAATTTGTAGCTGTGTGAAAGAATAAGTAGGACGTGAGTCTTGGGGCAAGTAGACAGTGCAGGGTAATTTCTTATTGGCTACATATTTAAGTAACCTAATCTCACAGTCATTATCATGATGTTGACCTGAAAGAGCTCCCCATTGTCCCTGTGCATCTCTGAATGGATCATAGTCCTGATACAGACAGTCAGAAGGAGAAGCTGAGATGTGCACCAGCACACCCTGCCATGCCAGGACCATCTCTCTGATCCTGCAACCACCCTGGTTGTGGCAGTGCATCCCTGCTGTGCCCTGCTCCCTGGTGTGTCAGCATGGCACCCCAAAAGGCAAGGAGAGCCTGGCTCTGTGACTGACAGTGATAAAAAAAGAGTTATAAATACCTATTGCAAGGTGCAAGACATTTAGGCCTAGCAAAGTAATGAGGACCCCAGAAAATCATGGGCTGGGAGGCATTATGGAAAACAAAATTAATTGTGTGAAGTAGTTGAATATATTTTTGTTTATCCAAAATATATGTTGCTGAAGTTTAAATAGAAACTTTCGGACTGTGAGTGCCGTACAAGCCCCAGAGGAAAAGAAACTGCAGTGAAACATTAGCTCCAGGCTGAATTCTTACTTTTTGCCATAAATAAAATTTCCATCTTGTGGATACAGTGTTTAAAAAACAGTCAGTCACTACAAGTGCATTCCAAGTACATGAAAACAAAATAAAACTAAGAAAAACCTAACTAAACTAAACTAATTGTACAGTTTATTTCCCTGTCATGTGGAAGGTCAGTGTACTGGGGAGCTGATGCTCCTTATCATCTAAGTTTATGTTTTGTACACAAAGCCCCACAAAAGACACACACACAGTTACAGCTGTGAAAACACTCCTGTAAAAACACCATAAAAAAGAAAATAAAAATGTTTTCAGACTCTCTTTTCTTTCATTCTATGATCTTTTGTTTCATACTAGAGTAGAATTTTCTTCCTTTAATAGGCTAAATGACTGAAAAATCAGACTGGTTGGAAAGTCTTATATTTTTTGCCATTAATTTTGGACCAAAAATCTCACTAATTTGGTTATTTCATAGATTTGCCTTATAACAGCAGAAAATAATCAATGTTTCCAACAAACCTAGTTAAGAATATTTGAATAAACCAGTGTTAGTATTTGGGTTAGGGCTGTCAGTCTGAGCCACCTGTTTTGGCAGTATTTGCAGCCAGAAGTAAATTATAGATCAGTCCAACTGCTGATTAAAAAATCACATTGCCTCCCTGCTGTGGCTAACCAGACATCAAGCAAGCATTGTGCTACTTGACACAGTCCTAACATCAGCCCTTAAGGAGGAAGGGGATCACTTTCTAATAGCACTTAATGTTACAGGTATGAACAATAAAAAATGGAAAATTAGAGCTATATCTTTCAAGCACTGAAACATAAAATTTGAGGAAAAAAACCAAAAATCACTCTCAAAAGACTCTTTAAAAGCTTTTTTTTTTTTTTCTTTTGTCATTATTAAATGTTTGTCACTATTAAATTCGAATAAACAGTGGAAAAAAAATGGAGTGAAATTCAACCAAAATATTCAGTATTAAAGAGATCTGTATTTTAAATCTATCCCCCCTCTGACTTCAATTGATAAAATATTGTTGTGCATCTAAAATGTTATTTAAATATGAATAGTCAGGAAATATTAAAGTACATGAAACATTATTGGTTAATACAATTGCCTTTAATTTTTACAGGCTGACATCTCATATTTATTTCAGCACAATTTTCACTGACTCTCTTAGAAGTCTACCTAAATAAGGATACAGAGGGATTTTTACCTCTTACCCTTCAGTAACTTCAAGTAGAGTTCACAAATACTTTGTGCTCCCTATGGAAAAATCAGGGCCAAAATAATAAGTTATTCTGACTCTGGCAAATCTCTAATTATAAGGGGCTACCAAAACTTTTTCTGAGCAAAGACTTGAGAATAGAACACCCTGAACTTCATATATTCGCTGTTTGTATCTCTCTAATGGACTTGCCTAAATAATGGTGTTCTGTAAATGAAATCAGGGTTGTTTTTAGATGTGTACAGAAAACTAACTTTACTAACTGGTAAAAACTTGAGCTATAGAAGTGAAAAAATAAAATAAAACAAAAAAACAAAAACCAAATCAAACTAAAATAATAGCAAAGAAAAGTAAAAAGGTATCCAGAAAACAAAATTAAATGATCCTGGAGTAAAAATATTATTTGCTAAGAACAACAAATAGTTTTGACATGCCATTCAATTATACTATTAAAGCACATATCATTTTTTGTTAATTATATTTGAAAATAGTTACTGTACCTTCTGCTGTTATCTCGGCCATGATGGTAAGAGATACTCTGTTTAAAAGGTCAAGATTTACTGTGGCAGCTGAGATAATACTTCTGGGTTGCTGAGTCTCGCAGGAGCTGCAGAATGAGGAGGAGGGAGGTCCTCTGCTTTTTCTAATTGTGTTCCTTCTTCTTTTATGCTCCCTGAAATGTCTGTTTCCTCTGCAGAATCCTGGCCTCCCAGAACAACCCAAGGCCTTCCAGAGGCAACACTTAAAGCTCAGTCTAAAGTATCAGCTTCTAACAAAAATAGCCATGCCTCAGAGTGAGCCTCAGCACGTTTTTCTAATATCCTCAGAACTATTCACACCACAAATAAAATGTCTAAAAACACAGCTCTGAACAGGACAGGAATGCATGGAGAGGCAACAAAAAATCAAAAGAACTGGGAAAGAACTGCTCAATGCTCCTACAGCCTTGCTAGCATAATTGCAGTTCTTTGGGGGTATGTCAGGAAACATGAAATATAGAGTTCAAAGTAACCTTATCCATCCCAGTACAACTTTATTCTTAGCACACTCAGTGCTTAGCACATTCTTCCTGGCCTTATAAGGCTTGGGGAGGGTCCTATGAAGCTCACCGCTGACTAAGGGGGAGGGTAAATTTAGGTGATTTTCTCCACTTTGACTCTTAGTTGCAGATCAGGAGACAATTAAGACACTAATTTAAACCAATGAAGTTGGATATTTTTGGTCCTTTTGTGATTTGCTGCAATTATTACATATACCTGTGAAGTTCATCTAAGTAACACAGAATACTGTAAAAAAAATTTAAATAACTATGTTTTGTATAGTCTAGGTAGATCAGATTTGTTTTTCTGGGTCTGATTCATGGAAATATTCAAGTAGCTCAAAAAATCTGTGATTTTTGAAAAGATTTTATAAAACTGAAAGCAAGTAGATACTTAAAAGCATTTTAAGAGAGTAAAATATTAGCAATTCAAATAAGAATAATTATTTTAAAACTGGAGCAATCTTTTCCTTGCACTGCTTTCAATTTCAGAGCTGTAAAATTATGTATGTGGTCAACAGCTTGAAAATGAAATTAGCAGAAAAGTGCCCTCAAGCCAGCATACCTTTATGTAAATGTCATCATCACATGAAACAAGAAACCATCTCAAACAGCTCTTGCTAGTGAACCTATAGTCACCTTGTCTCTGCTACATGAGTTGGCATTTACACTTCTCATCTTCCCCCAGGAGATATGAGCACCTGGCTCTGTGGCAGAGTGTGGGGAAAGGAATCTATTTATCCAATGAACAAGAGGCAGAAGCAAAGATTCACTGAACAGCAAAATTACCACCAGGTTTTTTCTCTTCCCTCTACTCTTAACACACTTCGAATGTACCACGTCTGAAAATGTTAGCTTTTGAAATGTTAGCTTTTTCTGGCCAAAGCTTGCTGATCTCCATTCTTCTTTAGCTCTTCTGACCAAGTGTTTTGCACTGACAAGTTTTGATTACTTGGTGCAAAGTACTTAATGCTTTTCTGATCGTCCCTCTAGCCTTCTGTTGGCTCCTTTAGCCTGTTCTTCAGTAGATCCTCCTCACTAAGGCTGACAAAGAGATTTTATGTAAAACCTTATTTCTTCAAAAATGCTTTCCCATGAATACCAGAATGGTCCAAGGAGTCACATTCACATATCAACAAAACAGCTGCCCACAAAAGGTCAGTGGTTAGTAAAGGATGATAGAAGGTGTGATATTAAGGCAAATCCCTTGTTCTTCTTAATTATCTCTCTTCTGCTGAAGCAGTTCCATTTTACATTAACAGTTAAATATTTGGGGTCACCTATGTTTTGACAGCTTTACTACTTCCTTGAGATGTGAGACAGATCATGTGAATACCCAAAGCACAGATCTAATCAATCCTGAGAAGTCAGGATTTTCACTTGTATTACTATTCAAGTTGAATAAAATAGTAAAGTCTTAGTTTGAGAGTGTGGGGAGAGAGATAAATGGAGGGAAAGTCATGTCTGAATCTTTTCCTTGTTTATGTAGCAAGATCCTGAGACTCAGACATAGGTGTTTGTATGACTAACTGGATGTGCATGATTGTCTGTCCCTCACTAGTTTTTACATTTCAGCTCCTACCCCCTGCTCTCCTTCCTCCATGCCTTACTTCCTTGTTACTGTTTATGCTTACCCTCAACCATGGGCTGATTCATGGTTATTCTGAAACCAAAATATAAGAGCAGAAGAAGTGAGAGAATCAAATGCAAAACCAGTTTTCCACAACATCTTCCCAGTGGCCAGAAAGACAAGTGGTTGGTACCCTCTGCATCCCTTTTATGCACAAAAAATTCATTCTGGGAAGCAGGCTAAAGATGCCATATGCACCAATATCTTACATTTATAAGTGTGGCTTTATGCAACTGTATTGCTAGTTACACAGTTGCTCCCTTCAAGGAGGAAAAAGCCAAGGGATCTGGGTATCATATTTACTAGAGATAATCACAGTCTTGTTGAAAATACACAGAAATAAAATAAAACAAGTTATGTGTATGTGCCTATATGTTCAATCTGAAAAACAAACATTGTCATCTGGAAATTATAAAGAATGTCATATTTACTCTTTAGAAATCTAAGCAAGGGAAAATCTGATTTTTTTCTTTATTTTTTTTAGATCAAGTTAGAAGTTTTTTCAAAATATGAAGTTTAGTTTTAGTTCACAGGAGTTTATGTGAACTGTAAACTAATCTGTGAAACTCACAGTACGCAGAAAGTGAAAAATTTATACTTTAATCCGCATGCAACAAAATAAACATATTTTCCTGGCCTAGCTTATATGTAGAAGATTGCATTTTAGTGGAAACCTTTTCTATCTAACCTGAAAATATTCTTTTGTAAGATGTCCTTTCTCTCTCCTTATTCCCCAAACAACAAAAAAACCTGAACAATATAAAACTAGTTTATTTATTGCAAATGATATCTAAACCTAGACATACACAAGTTTTCCATAATTTTTTTCTGTCTGTGCCTTGGAAACAATGAGAAAATGTTCTTTCCTCAAGTTAGTAATAGATATTCCCCTCCTGCTCACAGGGGTTACAAGGTAAATGAACTGTCCTGGGATCAGTTCTCACATTCAGTGGTGAGAAGGCATGGAGGGAAGCATAGATTCAACTCCACCCTCACACCAGATTCCTCAGATACACAAGTCTGTGTTAGACAAAATAAAATGACAATTCTCTGTGCTCTATAGTTGTCTGGGTAGGGAAAAAAGTAAAAATATTAGGAAGAGGGGAGAAGGCAGTACTATGTGATGCTGCTAATGTCTGCATGTAACCACATGCCTTGATCTCAGATAATGCATATTTCACTTAGAACCCTAACTGATGACACAAAGTATAGCAATTATTTGAGAAAATTTTTTTAGGGAAATGACAGAGGTTTATTACATGTTAGATTCTAATGCCAACTTGTGCTTAAGTGCAAAGTTTGGTTGTTAATATAACCAAAGTAGGAATATACAAATACTCTATGAGATCATTTCTGGGTAGTCTTGATGATATTATTAAAAAGGAAATTGGGATAGACCAGAGTTCACATGAAATTATGAGGTAATGGGAGGAGAGACTTTGATACTGATATGAGGATGTACTGGAGGAATTGAGTATAACTGTCATTCAACAAGAAAATGCAGGACAATATTTGAGTAGTCTGCCAGCATGTTACTGCTGAATTCCCAGAGCTCAGTCCTACTGAGACTCAAACTATCCATAATAAAAGAGTTTTGTATCTCACTGCATGCTCAGCAGCACAGCTGGGTCAAGGGAAGGAAACTTAACTCTGATATACCCAATGATATCACCAGATCAGATGGGAGTATGCTGTTGTCAGAAACACCCAGTAATCAACTGATAAGAACTAAATATAGGGTGAAAATATAATGCCAAGGAGAGGGTGAATGGTACTGAATCTACTAACAAAGACATATGCAGAAGCACATATAGGATTAGAGAGATATCTGCCAACTGAGCTTTGATGTACATATGAAGCTGGTTTCCTCTGAATCAGATTTTTACTTTTTATGCTTTATTTTGTTTAGGAATACTGTTCCTTCTAGATGAGATTTCCATTCAGCCGCACTAGTCATTCTGTGTTTTCCAGTATGAATAGGAACACACATTCTGGTGCCTTTGAAGTCCTGATCAGTCAAGGATGTAGCTGAGGCTTTCTATGGACCATAAGACAACTCTTGTTTTTTTCCCCATTTGTGATTGATGTTTTACAATTAACAATTGCAATCAACATGACCAAAATGCATACACATTGTGGATATTCTGAAGCACACCCAAAATTCAAAACAAAGCAAGACCTTGATATCACATCTGATCTAGATTAAATCTTGGCATGTATATGTTTGTCTCATTAATTAATTTGCACCTTTTTTCAGAAAATTGCATAGAAAATACCTTTTAAAAATTTTTTATTTAACATACAGGAGACAGTAGGTTGAACCCTCTAGTGGATCTGTCCCACATTTAATGTGAACTGCTGTCAGACAGATAAGGAGCTCTCTCACAGTAGGCTGACTGGTCTGAATGCAAACCAGCCTCTGCCTGGGGACAGCTGACAAGCACTGGGGTGACATCACCTTGGCACTCTGAGCTCATTAGAGGGCACTTCCAAAGCTACATGATAGAAACACAGCAGGCACAAAAGAACTTATCTATGATACTGACTATTCTGCATTACTATGGACATTATCCCTATTAGTCATTGTACTGCAAAACTGCTGAAGTAACCTCAGCAAGGTGTGTGAATAATGAACATTTTCTAACATCCAAGAAGGCCAGCTGATTATAAATCTACTTACAGGAAATAAGAACATCCTACTTAGTCTTCTTGCAAACTGGCCAAGCAGGCAGTCCATGGAAGGAAGTCAGACTAAAACATCCCCCTAGCCTAGGAAAATTGGGTGTTTTCAGTGCTTTAACTATAAAAATTACTACTATAAGCTATGTTCAGGGAAGGCATTTATTGCAGCAAGTCAAGGTAGACTGCATTTGTATGACCTTTAGCAGTTACATATAACACACTCTCCATTTTCCTTTGATTGCTCTATTCTTGCTATTCTTGATGAGTTTATCAGCTATGTGGCTTTACTTTCTCATCTAGAAAATTACTCAGAAGCCATTTCACAGACAAGTTCGGTGACACTGAAAAAGGAAAGGAAATCTGGAGCTGACCCTTTCTAACAAACAATGACAAAGAGTACGCTATAATTATCTTTTTCTTCAGGACAATCTCTATCCAAGCTTGACCATGGACAGAACATAGAAAGTTGCCAAACAATTATTAGAGATGGGGATTGGCTCTGACACAACATGAATTACCCCTGTCAAATACTGATTGAGAGCTGTTCAAGTATACCAAAGTATTTAGTGTCGGGTCAAAAATGTCCTTGCAAAGCCTGGTGACTTCAGTTCCCATGACTTTCCTTGAGAACAGGAAATTATCTGAAAAAATTCACTGACTTTTAAAAAAAAAATGAAGCCAAGTTTTTATGCTGAAAGAACAAGACTGAGAAATATATCACACAGAAATAACTAGAAAAAGAGCAAAATTGTTTTTGAGCTTCAGATTTCAAATCCAGCTCCAAATTTCCCATAATAAATTTAAAATTTGTCTCTATATTTTATCCTTATGAAAAGTTTCAATAGAAATCTGCATTTAGTGGGGTTTTTTCCCCAGATATGACTATAGTTAAGCAAATATCCCAAAAAAAAGATGGAACAACAATTTTGAACAAAAGTCTGATGTCAAAAGACAAAGACAAATAAATGTTTCCATGCCAAGTACTTGGGGAAAAACATAAGGAGTAAAACTAAGGATCAAGTATCTTCAGTAATGTGAATGCTTCTTGGGAATGCTTTAAACTATCTGCTCAGGCTGACCTTCACAACCAAGGGGAAATCTCTTCTTCTTTTCCATTTAATAGCTATGTTCTCTGCTTGATATGGTACATTATGTCCCACATGTTCTTAGATACCTGCTAAATGTATCAAAGCTAAACATCCCTAGTCACATTGCCAAAGTATTTGCCTTGCAAATAGTCCCACTCCAAGTGTCAGGAGGTCCATCTGGATTTTGGCACTTTCATACTTTTCTGAGAGCAGACACTCAGTATCTAGGCACAGTGAATTAAAACCCATTTTCAAGCAGATTTTGTCCTGGACATCTCTGCATGAAATACAGCTGCAGGTCTAAGAGTAGTTTTGCTGAGGGTTTGTCTCCTGTGTTTTGTGTCTGGGTGCTTTTGGATGTCAGGTTTTTCTGCTATTCCCACGTCCCTATTTTCCCTGGGACATCAGAACCTGCTTGAGTTATGCATTTCCACAGATACAATAGATACCAGCTCCTGGAAGTGGATAAATCATTTTCTAATGAAATCAAAAAGCCTGCGTATGAATTAACTCTCTATGTGCCACAGTGACCCATCCAGAAGTACACAAATGTATGACTCAAAATGCTGAAGAAAACACTGAATCTGTTATTTGTCACAAATATACAGAGAGACAGAGAACAAAGAGAAAAAGCCGACAAAGTATTTCAGCAATTATCATCTCTAAGAAAGAAATTACATGAAAGAAACCAGTTTTATAAAAAAGTTTCTTTCTACAACAGCTATAATTTTTCTTTGTGTTTCCTCTTTCTTTCTCCTGCATTATAGTCACAGTCTTGGAGAGATCAAAGCTGGAATTGCAGATGAAGAACCCACTTTATTATTATTATTATTATTATTATTATTATTATTATTATTATCACTATTTAAAAAGAAAATCTAATCTGGGAGCCTTTTCATTAGGCAATTTAGCTTCTTTGCAGAGTAGAAGTGGAAGCCAGGAATTAGTAAATTCAATCTTGTCAGTGCTGACAGCTCTGACTGCACTGAAAAAAGTATGTCTAAAAATTAAAGAATCTTTTACAAGGAAAAATAATTTTGAGCATTGATGTCTTTACAACTCATCATAGCACATATATATTAATTTTCCTGCAATAATACATCACCATTTGAGATTGTCAGTCAATTTAGATTCCTGTCCAAGCTGCAACCTATGTCCATAGTAAACTTCCTAATGCAAACCACAAAGAAGATTTGTCTGCAAATCATTTACTGAAAAGAATTGCTAGGTCTTTCTTTCTCCCCTGCAGTCACCCTGAAAGAGCAGAACACAAACAGACCAAATGTTGGGGACTACAATGATCCTTAAGGGACCATTGTGACATTGTTGTACATTTTGTTGTACAGTTGTACAATTTCTTGTTCTAAACTCCCAGTTTAGTGAAAATAAGTTTAAGTGAAAATAAAAGTGTTACCCCAGAGGCAGGAGGTGGAAGATCCTCAGCTGTGTTGCAGGGCTGGGAGGCAAGGCAAGGGCACTGGGGACTTTTGGGAGCTCCCGGAGCATTCCGGGGCTGAGGAAAGCGTGCGGCGCTGGCGTGAAGCGCGGCTGCCAAGGAGCTGCTGGCAGGTGTCCTGTGGGGACAAGGGACGAGCAGCCAGACCTGCCAGGGCAGCACTCGAGCTGCTGTGCAACCCAGAAACAGCCCAGGGACACAAACATCCACTGGGGATCTGGCCTCAGCACAAGGGCTCGTGCTTGAGATCCTTTTGTGGGCCTTGGAAATGATAACAGCTATACTTGTGGTTTTTAAACTCATAAGCAGTCTGTGAAGTGGACATTTGACTATAAAATCCTATTTTATATGCTTTGCACCTTAAAGATTTTTCTCTCTGGTCACTCCTGCTTCTTGTGCTTTCCTCAGCTACCTGGAAAGTTCAGGGTTTTGTTCAAATTCATAGCAGGAGAAAGGTTTTGTGAAGAAAATGTAGCCTGAATATTTAGATTCTACTTCACCTAACAATGTTGCCTTATGATGAACAAGAAAAAAACATGTTTCTTGTTACAGAGATACAGATAATTGTGACAGGGGTTTTGGTTTCTGCTTGTATCCTGGTTTTGTGCATTCTTGTCCTTAAGAGAGGGAAAGTAGCTAGGGTTATAGTCAGGTCTCTGAGGAAGGCAGATATATCAGTACTTCTATTTTCCACATTTTCCGAGTAACAGCAAGAAAATGTTATTCATTCTACAAACAAGAACCAGAGCATGACAGCTGAGTGGGGCAAACCTTTGGTTTAACTGCAGAAATAACAAGGGCCACACAACAACAGATACACAAATACTGGACTGAAAGTGCAATCCACCAGAACATGCATTTTGCACAATCAACCAGAACATAAACTTTTCACACATCACCAAACTTGAGCTAATCTTCAGAATCAGTTTGTAAGGCATATACTGCAAGGAGATGCCTGACAGAAATGTGGGTGTTGCACAGCCCTGGGAAGGTTATGCAGAGGCAGAAGGCTGCAAGTAGGGAGTGGTTCATTCCACAAGCAGAGTTTGGTCCTAGTTCCTCTATGTTACCTGTACTACAAACCTGCTCTGTAAATGGTGCCATCCCACTTTCTTTACAGCATTTGCCAAGTGAGTTGTTCTTACCCCCATTCTCCCCACCAGTAAATTTTGTTTTTAGTTAAAAATCCCCTAACTTTTCATTTGTCACAGTAGTGCCCTGACAGCAACAGGAACTACACTTCTGGCAGACTAAATCCTAATGGTCTTTCTAAACCACTGAGAGTAACACTTCCAGTTTTCTACTCCATACTAACACCAGTGGACTGGAACAGAAACTTACTCCTGCTCTTTTCCTCCTAAAAGACTGACATCTGTGCATATCAGAAAGACCAAAAAAACTCTTTTATATTGTCTAGTATACAATGTCTATCAACATTTCTATTTGAGTAAAAAATTGTGGAGAATCAGGCACTTATGCCTGGTGATCCTGAAGCAAATTCATGTCTTGGATGCTCTGGATTTTTTAAGGGGTTAATTTAAGCACACCTGTCATTCTAAAGTACAAGGCAGTTAGAGTATATATATTAATATTCTGCTGAATTATTTAAAAGATATGACTAATGATTTGTGTACCATAAGACTGTTATCTGCAAAAATAGCATCTGTGTCAATCATTGCCGAGTGGCTAGGATTTCATCACTAGCATTTGTCAGTGTTTCTAAGTCCTTAGTGTGAAGGATTCTGCCAGGTTACCAGCTCTCCTGCACTATTAGGTGTAAAACCCAACCTACAGACTCTTTCACACTGCATGTTTTAATCAAGGATGAATAAGAGCAAAATTTGGAGTCTCCTTCCTGAGCAAAATCTCATAAACTTTCTGGTAAACTAGACTGTGGAGTAGATATCTTAGACAGTCTGGTGTAATATAAGCATTCTTTCAAGAAAGTAGAAATTGATCCCACACTTTTTTTTTCCCTGAGTCCAGAGAGAGCAATATTATCTAATGCAATAGCTCAGGGACTGAACTGAATACAATCTACTTACTTAAAAAGAGTTCTCACAGTCCTGTGGCAGTGCTATTGTGTCCTCATATGTCCAAAACATTCTTCAGTTGCCCTCCAGAAATGAACCATCACCAAGAAAAAAAAAGAGCAAGAATTAAAAATCATGAAGAGCAAATTTTGGTACTTTAAATTATGGCACAACATACCTTTCCCCCATGGTATGTGTCTTACATCAGATGAAGAATCTCTGCTTATGCAAGTTATTTATGATAATTATCTAGTTGTTAGTTGTTGATCATATATTGCAGTAGAGATTCTGGCACCAAAGAACCTCTTTCTCACCCAACTTGAACAAATAAAGGCCAATTTTAAGAATTTTCAAAGATCTCAGCTAAGGAAAGTGAGAACTGCAGGAAATTTCAAAATCAAAGTGTTGATTATGTACTTTATTGCTTGTATATTTCCATTCAATAATTGTACATATGCAATGCTGTATGCTTGTACATATGCAATCAATAATTGTAAACATAAGTATTTGAAAACACATATATGCCATGATTATGCTGAGATACAATTTTATTGAGTTATTGAAAGTTTTGCAGTCACTTGATGAGCTGTCCTTCATCAAATGCACAACATAGCTGGAAATTTTATTCAAGTTATAGAAAAAATGTATGAATGGGTGAATGAATGAATGAATGAATGAATGGCTGAATGAATGGATGAATGAATGATAGCCACACATTTTATGGGTCTAGTCATTTATTTCCATAACTGAGAGTATGAAGATATTATCTCTCAGATTTTAGTTTAATTTTGCAAACTTTTTTGTTTCCTTTATTTTTCTTTGGAGTACTACAGATACACCGTAAAAAATCCAGTAGTTCATGATTTGAGTGTTATCTAGTACTTTCACACAGTGATAGAACTTACCTCATCACAGTCACAGGTTATGTGAATCCCAGAACAAAATACTGGAAAATTTTGGGACTCAAAGGGTTCCATCAGTGATCCAGATGTAAAGCTAGAGAGAGACCCAGCTTGAACAGCAGCAGTGTTGTGGTGCCTGTGTCTAACCATGCTTGACAGCAAAGGTCTACTGCTATAGCACGAGCTGCAGCAGGCACAGGGAAGTTGTTATCTTGCTTTTTAGACTTGTACTAGCCTTCACCAGAGAAGGTATTAGGCAAAAGTATGCCTTTGAGACACTAAAAAGTTATGGGTGCATCAAATAATTTATGAACTAAATGTTCTGATCTGGGTACACACTGATGTCCTGATCATGAGAGCTATTTTCTCCCAAATTTTCAGATTGGGCAGCAATTTATGTCCACAACTGTAAAGAAGAGGTCAAGTGCTTCACTTGAATGTGTTTATCTTAGTTGCTGCAATTTTTGTATTTCCATTAGGATTATTTCAGTTGTTCCACAGGCAAACAAGTGGAAACATCATGATATAAAATCTAAATTATTATTTAACAAACTTGTATAAGACTCTGGAACCCTGTGTAACAAGCTTACACCTGTGATTGACTACTGTGTCTGTTGCTCAACATCAAAATAATACAGGGAGTATTCATCTGTTGCTATTAAAAAAGAAATAAGTTAGAACTATTAAAATGTACAGTCAGCATGAGAATTTTAAATACTTTGACACATTTTTGTAAAAAAAATCCCACACTTAAATGTTATTTTTCAAATAATTAACATTATTAATTCATTGCTAAAAAGATTATTTGCATAATTTTTAGGATATATAATTAACACAGTGATTTGTATGAACACTTTAGTCTTGAAAGAGTTTTAAAAGGTTCTCCTTTCAAATCAAGCTTCTATTTTTACAGTCACAAGCAATAGGGCAAAATTAAATACATATGCCTTGCTCTTTATACTTTTCATACTTATGTTACATAGAGAATAACTATATTTTGAGGCTGTTTAAAAGGAACCACTGGTGAGAGAAATACTGTGCCTCAGCCTTCTGGCAGCCACACAATGCAGTGTCATTGAGGTGGAGGAATTCCAGTGGCAATTGAAATTTTATTCACTGTTACAGCAGTTAATGGCTTCTCACACCTTACAAGTTCAGAGACAATTCTCAGCATTTTGTATCTGCTAGATTCAGGAAAAAAGAACCAAATTTGGCTGCATGAAAAAGTATATTTAGAAAGCTCAAATGTCAAAATTCAAAATCAAAAGGACATTTTATACCAGTACACGTAAGATAAGGGTGGCAAAAGTAGCATTGTCTTATCCTTCCTGACTTGGAAAGAGAAAAAAAATCAGAATTTGAAGTTTTCTATGTTATGCACACATCCCCTTTAAGATAATACAGGTTAGAGACCTGCTGATCTCAATGAGTCAAAGCAAGCTTGTAAAAAAAAAAATCACCTCGTTTTATTTGATTGCTGTGTCTTTGGTTTCTGCACAATTAATACACTAATTTTGCAGAGAGAAAATTCTGAAGAATCTCCTAATAAAAAAGGGAGAAAATCTAACCCATGAATCAGCACAGTATAAAAACATGCTTGGCCATACTTGCCAATTAAATACCACGAAAACAAACAAAAAGAACAAGAAATAAAAAATTATACTTGATGTGTTTTTCTTCTGCTGTTAGGAAATGCATTCTTCAGCCAAAATGTCAGCTTATTGGTCAGATTGTATCAATATACTGCAGCTATTTTACAGACCAATACCTACTTTAGTCCTGATAGGCAGATTTTAAAATTTTCACCTTGTTTTGGGGAGTCAGAAACTCTACTGTCATTGCTCTGGATGACTTGTCAGCTGAAGGCTTGGCTTTTTCTTGCAAAACTAGATACACATACTTGATTGTAAAGAATTCCTTTAAAAGTTATTTATAAAATGACAGCCTCTTTTCTCTCTCATTTCCCTCTGGAAAAATTTGAATTCACAAATTTGATCTTTTGTCTTCCAAATTTTCAATCATCTCCTGAATCTTTGCAATGTCAGATTGATTCTGTCTCTGAGTTTGAGATGAAGTTGGGTGCATCTTGATAGCCTTGTTTCACTATTTCATCTCAAAGTCCTCATTAAAAATACATTAGAAATATCATTTGTTCCTTTAGCTTTAGAGCATTTAGAGCCCCATTGCTACAGTGAAATCTCTCTACCACCCCAAAAATTCTATTCCTTAACTCTATGGAACTGAGGTGGATACATGGACTGATGAATAGCAATAGATCACTTTGTGTTGCAAAGATCATCAGAAATAAGCTGGAAAATTTCCATGTTGTAGTTGTTTAGACTTCAGATGATTAGAACAACAAAAAATATCTCAAAGTCTATCAGTAGTTAGACTAAGCTGACTTTTCCTTGGAGCAGAAGACATTAATTATCCTAATGGAGTTCATTCTGATTCTATCACCAAAAATCATGCTACAGACAAAGGCAGAACTAGCCACAGGCCTTTTGTCCCCTTGTGAGTCTCCAGGTACTGTTTCTAACCACATGGAGCCTCCACCTGCCTCTTGAGGCAGGGCTTTTTGTTACTTTAATACACCACATCAGGGAGATTAGAAGCAACTCCTGGCAAACAGCTTCCCTCTGGATGTGCCCAGCTCCAGGCAGGGAGCTGGCAGCTCCCCCTTTATGTTTGTAGTGGTGCCACATAATGCAAATAACTTCTTTGGTGACTGCAAAGTCTCCAGTAACTGTTGCAGATGTAAGGTTGAATATAAACACCAGTCAAAATCAAAACCCTCCAAGTACCTGCTGCCTTGATTTCAAGGTTTGTCGCATTTTGCAAAACAAAATTAGGGAGCTGATAATCACATCTATCCTTTGAGACCTTCACTGTCTTTGCACACCTACCTGCTCCAGCTGACTTGACAGCTTGCCTAATTTATGAGACAGTTGCATCAGTGTTTCTACTCTTTCCATTTTAGGGATTCAGCTCACTCATCTCAGCTCTCCTGCCAAATCTCCTTAAAGATCAGAATTCAGGGGCAAAATATGGACATTTTTGTATTTCAAATTTGAGCCTAAAGTGGAGACTAAAAACTAAATAATGGACAAAGTCAACATCTAAATCAAAATTTACTGAAGAAGGAAAGATTTATTATTCTGAACAAAGTATTGGAGCACTGATAGTCAGTGGTGGGTAGCAAAAAATTCTGTGGAAAAGCTTTATTATAACACCTCTAAATGCATGTACAAAGTTATGCTGGTTTTCTATTGCAAAGACTTAAATATGGTCTAGTTAAAAAAAAAAATATAACAGTGCATATCAGGACCAAAGGGAGCTGTGAAACTGCTTCTGCTCTCACTCTAAGAAGCTGAAACATATCAAGTTTTATTTAACTTTATTGTGAATGAACAGTGCTGTTAATTTACCCATGCCATACTTATTTGCAGCCTAACAGGGGTTTGGAAAGAGAGAAAAAATTTTTCATGAGAATTGTGATAAACAGAAATATTCCCTTCAAAAACAGTCCTGTGATTTTGCCCTTTATTTAAACCTCTTAGGATTCCAGATTCTTACATGTCGTTTACAGTTTATCACTGACTCAAATTATCTTTGTCACTTAGAGCATATTCAAGGTGCCTCAAATATTGACAAGGTTCCTTTAAAAATTTATTAATTATTTTGGTGATTTGCTTATTACTGAAATCACTGAAGATTTCAACTTGACATGCATTTTTTTGCAACAACATATAATGAACTCATGAAACAATTTACTTCTGCTGCATTTCTTCCTAAAATAAAATTATCTAATCTCTGTCTCTCTCTTTCCTTTAAATATGGATGGGCCACTTGTCTGAAACGTGTCTTGGGGTATCTGAGAACTGAAGAAAAATAATTCCATTATTTTTCACTGACTAAAAACTAAATCATAAGATTCTCCTACTACTACTATCCACATTTGTATTATGTATATAATGATGTATATTATTTTATTGTAACTATTACTGCAACTAAAACAGAATCTAAAAGTTACATGGAATGAAAAGGAAAGTTTGAAAGCAGAGGATTAGGTTTTAGCAGTTTCTTATCAGGTCTCTATTGAACAGTTCAAACCTAAACACAGTACAGGAATTTAGAGTTTAGCAACCTTTGTATTGCTCCTAACCCAAAAGAAAAAAATTAACATTTTTTAATAATTATTAAAGTCAGATGGACATAAAATGCAGTTTTAGAATGCACTGGGAGGTACCAACAGGGAATTTAATAAAAGGGAGCAAAGAGAATTAATTTTGGAGTTGCTATTTCCTCCATCTGCATTGCCATTAGAGAAAATTATTTTGAAGGTTTTTCCTATAGACACCTCATTCCCAGAGGTTCAGTGAACACTTTCTAGAAAAGAGAACTTGATAGGGTCGGTAAAAGGTGAAGGGTTTACAGTGCCTGAAACACAGTATGAGTGTCTGAATGTCACTTCTAAAGTCAACCCTCTTACATCCTGAATTACTCTTAATTTTTATTCCACTGGTGATTTCTTCTTATTTTTTTCTTTAGTAACATAAGATAACAGCTTGAGTAATAAGAAATTAATTTCTCATATGTGAGTGACAACCAGATGTTCAGTACTAGACTGGCAGAAGAAAAAAAGGAAATGGCAGATATGAAAAAAACATCTTAGAACTTCAAGCACCTGATCCTTTTGGTTCTGCATAAGTATGCCTATTCTGTGTAGAAGCTTTTATTATGTATAAGGCAAAAAGAATAGGAAATACCTTAGTTCACATCACTAAAATATGTTAGAAAAATATTTGAGCCTGGAAACTTTAAAAGAGTGATTGCTTTTTGAGTAGGCAAGCACAAGAGGTATAAAATACTAATTTTTTCTTATCTGTTTCCTACAACTAACTATTATCAGAACTGCCTTTTTTGCACAGGTAATAGTTGATCTATACATTTTATTATACTATAGTTTCAAGCTGAAAGAATTTTGACCTTAAACTCAAAGGAACAGTCTAAAGAAAAGGTAAAACATGAAATCAAGGATTAATATTTTGCCATGAATAAGCCAAATATCTCTACTAGGTCTTTTCAGTGCTCCAAACTGAGAATATTCCAGTACTGAACATGATCAAAATTTTCCACATTTTTCTTTTGCTGCTCAAGATTAGAATATTGTAGATATGTTGGTATCTTAAGTGTCTGCATTCACTCACACGGGAAAAGGGATTGTATTGCTCACTGTTTTTTCTCCCTGCCAACTCATTCCAAAGTGCACTGGTACAAACTGTTTGTTTGTGGATATGGAGTTTTGCCAAAGGGGTCATTAATGGCCATCATCCTGTACTCACTGTCCTATACACAGCCTAGAGGAAAAGAGGGGAGTATTTCCAACCCCCTCTCACAGACATGCAGTACAGCCATGACCAAGCCCTTTTTAAAAAATCAGCCTATATTAGACATGTTAAAGATCCTCAGTGAATGGGAAATCTGGGGGAAAAAAGCATTAGTCACTTTATTTCTCATTTTTCAGCCATAGTTGGACAAATTGTAACTTAAGTGGTAATTCCCAAGTAGGAAGGTCAGTACTGTGGAACAGTGGGAGATACCTTGATATTGGGGAATCCTTGTCAACCCCATAATAGAAGGGAACAAGTCAATTTTGAAAAAGATTGATGTTGCCTGACCTACCATTTGGAATCAGGATCAGGATCCAGGGAATGCTACAGAAGCCCTGGAATGGAAGATTTCTCTGCTCAGCAGTCTTACTTTGCATTATGAAAGCAGTAGTATATGTGAAATCTTTCCAAGTATGGAATTAATGATTGAATGTCCAGCTCTGAGGATGACTAAAAATCCTTATTGAGATGCCTAGCACCTCTATTTTCAGTTGCATACTAATTTAGAGATTTGTAATAGCTAATAATAACATCCAAAATACCTTCAACACTCTTTTACCCCAAAATGGTGTTTTTCTCACTTCCAGTGAACCCTACCATGGGCACTGGAATAGCCAAGATCAATCACATGCCAGCCATTCTCCATCTGTCTCTGTCCCCAAAATACCTCAGGAGTGCTGTAAAGTTTGCAAAGAGCCTTCCTGTTTCTGTTTTCCTCAGTTTCTGAGTCACAGGACCTGGAGTTTTTATAGCCCTTATACACCACTAACCTCAGTCTTCATCTCAGGACTGGGCAATCAGAGGGGAGGTTAGCTCATATAGCCAAGATTTAATATTCTTCTCCTTAGGTTTTATTTTTTTACCTTTTTTTTTTTTCTTTTAATAGATAAATCAAATAATATTAATTGAGTGGAACGTCCCATTTTTGTAAATATTTCTTATGTTTGATTAGCAGAGTGTTATCTTCTATATATTCAATGATCAATTAACATTATAGAAAACCAAATAAAATACCAGATAAAATAGATGTAAATCTTGAAAAGGTACAAAAATATCTAAATAATAATACATAAAAGAAATTGAAAAATAACTTCTAGAAAACTTTCTTAAATATAAAAGTGGGGAAAAAAAGCAAAAATTATTAATCAATGGCACGAAACAGGGAATCTGATTATCACATGATGATAATTCATCCAGGCCTTCCCAGCAGTATTCCATCCAAGTTATAAATAACATCACAGTAAATGCAAACAGCTGAGTTACACATTCATTTTCCCTTTTATCACTGTGAAGATCTTAAGGGATGAATTCTGGATTATGTCCATTGTGTCTGTCTTGCAAAATGAGCCGAATTCCAGATAAGAATCTAAACAATATATTTTAGAGGGGAAGAAGAGTTCTAATTTTTTTATTTTTTTTTTTAATCATGAAATAGAAGAAATCATTATGGAAAATCTCACACCTTCTTTCTTATTCAAGTATAAAAATGTATTTTCACCTCTGAATCATTTCTATGAGAATACCAGAACTCTAATAATAGTCATCATATTTCCATTAGTGCCTTATGTTTTGTACCTAAATTACAGAACATTGTGTGGCAGATGGTAAGAATACAGATTAAAAATGTGTTAACAGCAACCCACTATGGTGTCTGTAAGTTTTGGGATTTTTTGAATTAAGAAAAAATCACAAGCTTTTAATCAACTTACAAAAACTGATAGGAATAGGCAAAGGTTATTAATAGCTGAAGGAAATAGGAAACACTCTCAAGCAGATTTCAGAGAGGGTTTTGTATGCAAACTATATCTTAGTAATTTTAACCATTGTATATTTTCACCCTCAAATTCAAATTAATTTAAATAACACGGGAAGGCAGACATTAATACATTCTGGGAAGGCTTCATTACAAATTAAAACTCCTTAGAGTACCAGCACATCATGTGTGATTAAACTTGATGTATTCTGGTCAATATACAGATTAGTAGATTTCAGAGGCAATGTTTGACAGGGTCCAGTGGTCCTGTTATAATCTTTCAACTGGTGCCTTAGGCATGGAGATGTAAAAGGTAGCCCCATTTACTTTCTGGAAGTTTCTCCTTTCAGCAAAGATGCCAGAAGAGACTACTTCTTCCTGTTATAAAATTATAATTTAGGTCCACAATAAAAGTCCACTCAGAACAAAATTCCAGCCAGAAACTATGCTTCTGCATAGCTGTATGCAACTGATGAAAACACTTTTCAGGAGGTGAGCTTTGATGATCTTCTCAGGATATTCTGTGATTTATGATTTTTCACATTCCCTGTGATTATATAACACTCAATATCAAGATTGACAAAAAGGAAAGTGTAGAAAGTACCAAATCTTGGCCATGATTTATATATCTCTTATAGTTTGCTCTCAGGTTTCTTGGTTCTCAAGCCTCCATGCTTTTTGTAATTATTTCTTTGATCACCTTTATACTCTTCAAGAAACACACTATACAAATACTTTATCATCTATGGCTCAAATTATCCAATAAAAAATTTGTACATTTGCTGTTTTGTTATAGTACAAAGTTTGTAATAGGAGCAAATCCACTTATAAATAATTTCTATTTCCGATTGTTATCCAAATACATGCTTATTTTCTGTGGTAAGTCTTCAGGGAAAGCAATTCAAAAATATCCAGAAAATAAATTAAAATAATCACAGGGAAAACATAATTTCCTGTTGCAAAGACATCCACTTATCTTCAGATATTCTCTTTCTATTCTTATGCCAGATGTGAATTTGGCTCGCATTCCCTTGCATACAAGCCTACTGCAAGTTTAATGAAGTGATTAAGAGAGCTTTTATTTCATTAGTACATCCTTTTACTGATCATTGTGACACATTAGTCACAGATAAAATGAGTATCAGAATCTTGCTTCAAAACCTGTGTATTGTCATTTCCACTTCAATAACAACTTTTGACTTTCAGTCTGCAAGAATGTAACTGCACTAAATAATCTGGCCTAATAACACTTCCATCTCTGCCTAAAGGGTGTTTTACTCCAGAGCAATGAAGTTTATTTTTGGAAAGAGGGAAGGAAGGAAGGAAGGAAGGAAGGAAGGAAGGAAGGAAGGAAGGAAGGAAGGAAGGAAGGAAGTAAGGAAGGAAGGAAGGAAGGAAGGAAGGAAGGAAGGAAGGAAGGAAGGGAAGGAGGAAGGAAGGAAGGAAGGAAGGAAGGAAGGAAGGAAAGGAAGGAAGGAAGGAAGGAAGGAAGGGAAGGAAGGAAGGAAGGGAAGGAAGGAAGGAAGGAAGGAAGGAAGGGAAGGAGGGAAGGAAGGAAGGAAGGAAGGAAGGAAGGAAGGAAGGAAGGAAGGAAGGAAGGAAGGAAGGAGGAAGGAAGGAAGGAAGGAAGGAAGGAAGGAAGGAAGGAAGGGAAGGAAGGAAGGAAGGAAGGAAGGAAGGAAGGAAGGAAGGAAGGAAGGAAGGAAGGAAGGAAGGAAGGAAGGAAGGAAGGAAGGAAGGAAGGAAGGAAGGAAGGAAGGAAGGAAGGAAGGAAGGAAGGAAGGAAGGAAGGAAGGAAGGAAGGAAGGAAGGAAGGAAGGAAGGAAAGGAAGGAAGGAAGGAAGGAAGGAAGGAAGGAAGGAAGGAAGGAAGGAAGGAAGGAAGGAAGAAGGAAGGAAGGGAAGGAAGGAAGGAAGGAAGGAAGGAAGGAAGGAAGGAAGGAAGGAAGGAAGGAAGGAAGGAAGGAAGGAAAGGAAAGGAAGGAAGGAAGGAAGGAAAGGAAGGAAGGAAGGAAGGAAGGAAGGAAGGAAGGAAGGAAGGAAGGAAGGAAGGAAGGAAGGAGAAGGAAGGAAGGAAGGAAGAAGGAAGGGAAAGGAAGGAAGGAAAGGAAGGAAGGAAGGAAGGAAGGGAAGGAAGGAAGGAAGGAAGGAAGGAAGGAAGGAAAGGAAGAAGGAAGGAAGGAAGGAAGGAAAGGAAGGAAGGAAAGGAAGGAAAGGAAGGAAGGAAGGAAGGAAAGGAAGAAGGAAGGAAGGAAGGAAGGAAGGAAGGAAGGAAGGAAGGAAGGAAGGAAGGAAGGAAGGAAGGAAAGGAAGGAAGGAAGGAAGGAAGGGAAGAAGAAGGAAGAAGGAAGGAAGGAAGGAAGGAAGGAAGGAAGGAAGGAAGGAAGGAAGGAAGGAAGGAAGGAAGGAAGGAAGGAAGGAAGGAAGGAAGGAAGGAAGGAAGGAAGGAAGGAAGGAAGGAAGGAAGGAAGGGAAGGAAGGAAGGAAGGAAGGAAGGGAAGGAAGGAAGGAAGGAAGGAGGAAAAGGAAGGAAGGAAGAAGGAAGGAAGGAAGGAAAGGAAGAAGGAAAGGAAGGAAGGAAGGAAGGAAGGAAAGGAAGGAAGGAAGGAAGGAAGGAAGGAAGGAAGGAAGGAAGGAAGGAAGGAAGGAAGGAAGGAAGAAGGAAGGAAGGAAGGAAGGAAGGAAGAGGAAGGAAGGAAGGAAGGAAGGAAGGAAGGAAGGAAGGGAAGGAAGGAAGGAAGGAAGGAAGGAAGGAAGGAAAGGAAGGAAGGAAGGAAGGAAGGAAGGAAGGAAGGAAGGAAGGAAGGAAGGAAGGAAGGAAGGAAAGGAAGGAAGGAAGGAAGGAAGGAAGGAAGGAAGGAAGGAAAGGAGGAAGGAAGGAAGGAAGGAAGGAAGGAAGGAAAGGAAGGAAGGAAGGAAGGAAGGAAGGAAAGGAAGGAAGGAAGGGAAGGAAGGAAGGAAGGAAAGGAAGGAAGGAAGGAAAGGAAGGAAGGAAGGAAGGAAAAGGAAGGAAGGAAAGGAAGGAAGAAGGAAGGAAGGAAGGAAGGAAAGGAAGGAAGAGGAAGGAGAAGGAAAGGAAGGAAGGAAGAAGGAAGGAAGGAAGGAGAGAAGAGAAAGAGAGGAAAGGAAAGGAAGAGAAGAAAGCAAGAGAAAGAAAGGAAAAGAGAGAGAAAGAGAGAAAGAAAAGAGAGAGAGAGAAAGAAAGAGAGAGAAAGAAAGAAAGAGAGAGAGAGAGAGAAAGAAAGAAAGAAGGAAAGAAGGAAAGAAGGAAAGAAAGAAAGAAAAGAAAGAAAGAAAGAAAGAAAGAAAGAAAGAAAGAAAGAAAGAAAGAAGAAAGAAAGAAAGAAAGAAAGAAAGAAAGAAAGAAAGAAAGAAAGAAAGAAAGAAAGAAAGAAAGAAAGAAAGAAAGAAAGAAAAAGAAAGAAAGAAGGAAAAAGAAAAAGAAATGGGTATTTTTTATTATTATTTTTAAGTGCCCCTTGACACAAGGGAAACATTTGTTATAACTAATCAGCCAAGTACCTCCTCCATAACTTGTGGCAAAATCGATCTAAGTACTTCAAAAGCCTTATGCTACAGTATTCATTTTCCTGCATTTGCTCACTCATTTATGCAAATCACTGAGGACAATGGATATGAGGAACTGAGTATTAATTTGTAGTGGATTCCAGTGAGAAAATGACTTCATAGTGAGATTGGTGATATTAATAGTCAGAATTAAAGTATTTGTATTACCTAACACCCATGTATGAGATATAAGTGAAAAATACTAGCAGTTTCCAGTAACACAAAGACAAAATATACAAAACATAATCATTTGGTGAATGACATATACCTCAGATTTTAAAAATTTAGAAGTCTGTAAAATCCATCCCCTCTTACCAGACATCTTCAGTTTTATACTATGCCAACATGGTTCATCACATAATGATGGATAATACCATATAGGTATTCACATACAGTCATGATTTTGCCATTTTGGAGCATATTGACCAAGAGTTTGGGGCTCAACAGCCCCACAGGTGATTTTGTGTCCTTCCTAAGGGTCACCTCACAGCCAGTGACTCAGTTTCCTGGAATGGATCTGTGACTATTCCACGACTGCCATCTGCAGAAATCAGATTCAGCATGACAACGAAAGGGTGGCCAATATTAATCCTTAAAAGGTGAGTTAAAGGAAGAAATTTTAGCAGCTGAAAGCAAAAGCTTTTTTTTTCTCCTTCTTGTACAATCAGCTACACTGCTCAGAGACTAGAAAAAAAAAAAAAAAAAAAAAAAAAAAAGATTTCCAAAGATATCCATAACTGGATATGATCTAATCTAAGGAGTATGCCATCTTCCTTCAAGAGAGAAATAGACCTTTTAGTTCTCAATCAGCCTGGGGGTCTTATTGAACAGACCAATCTTTCCCCACATTCTTTCCCCAACTCAAATTTGTAAGATAAACAGATTTGTAAATAGTTGTTTATCCCAAGAAAAGATAGTTTTCAGGTTAGCTATTAAAGAAGCATTTGACATCTATTATTTTATTACAGTCTAATGGCAGCACATTCACAATGCCACAAGGTGTGAAAGGATATGCTGTTACTTTTTACTGGCAAGTGTTCTGTGATGCAAAATATGTGGAAGTATAGGAGATGAAATAGTTAGACTGAAATTCAATAACTGTAGCATTGCATGTAAGCTTTGAGAAAAACAGAAACATGCAACTCTGTTGCTGACAGGCAATCAAAGTACTGGCTACATTTCACAATTGTTAAAAGGGATTATTTTTTTATAGAAGTGTTGGTGTTGTTTTAAAGTTTAATTAGTACCGCTTCTTTAAAAATGACACTAACTACCAAAGAGAAGTCAGAAGAATGAAAAACATTTACAAAAATCATATTTAATCTCTTGCAAATCCTCCAGCGTCCAAGAAAATTAAGGATAGCCCAGCATTTTATTATAGGTTTCATCAGTAGATTCAGATCCAGAGCTACGATTAAGACCTGAAAATCTTCGGCTGAAACTGAAAGATGCACTTCAGTAGCAAATATGTAGCAATTACCATGAAATTAAGTTCATTCCACATTTTAGTTAATCACCATGGAAACCTATATTCATTGGCGCCTAATTGGAAATGTTCCCGACCTGGAAAACACTGTAGGCTTAAGACTGCATAATTTCTTATTTAAGCAATTGTACTCTTTTGTGTTTGTGACAGTACACCCTGACAATTTTGGCAATAATCCGAGAGAAAAATATTTTTCTGAGAAGTCTGCTTCTTGCAAGTATTTTTCATGACCTAGTGGGACTTCTGCTTCATCAAGCCACTTCTACTGTTCATGTCATTAGTACCCAAATACCCAGTCACAGGTGTTCAGAAGGCTGCTGTCCTTGTAACTCCAAACTGAAAAATAAACAAAAATAATAACGAAGGTTAAGTCTCTCTGTCTGAAAGAAAACTGTGGTGCCGTGAAAGCATTAGGAAATCTCCTACAAAAAATGCTCTTCAGGGATTATTTAGCTTGCCATAACACAGCACAGAGGAAAGAGTAACTACAGACTGGAAAAAACATCCTATATAAAGGAAATTTTAGCTAAGAGTCATGCCACTAGAATGAACTCCAGAGTATTGCTACATTACAGAGGTACTGGTGTCAGAACTAGCTGTTTATAAATCAGTTCTGGTTCATCTGCTACCACACTGTTTGATTACCATGCAAATGCTTCCCAAACTGCTAACAAAAGCATTTTTAAATGCATTTCTTTCATCTATTACTGTTTTCAAGAAGTAAAAATTAATCCTCATTAAGCAGTTAAAAAAAGGGCACAAAATACTTCAAACTATTGGAAATAGTTTGGGGTTTTTTTCTTTCAGTGAATAGAAAGATTTAGCAAACTAAACTCTGTTTTCTGCTAGAAAATTAATTAAATGATGAGTCGAAAGAAAATATTCCTCAAAACTACAAAGCAAAATAACAAAACCGAAATGAAATGTGATTGTGTATGAAAGCCATGATCTTCAGATGGAACATAATATATTTATCTGTTTTTCAAACATGCCTTCAAGTAAAAAAACTAAGAAATATACAATACTTTTCCATTTGCATGGGGCTGAGACTTGGTCTTGCAGGCTGGCAGGATTTAGTGCAATAAAGACATTGGTTCAGATTTTCTCTGTGTACAATCAACTTTCTGGATTTAGTGGGGATCGCAGAGAAGTAATGCAACAGTTTCAGCATTTATTGAAGTCTTTTTTGGATAAACTACAACAAAGGTGTGGAAGCACAGAAAACACCTTTACTCTTTCTATTCTTGAGCTGCTGTTTGGACTTTGCTCCTGGCTCCCATCACATACATCCTACTCACAGCCTTCTGTATTTCATGGTTATGAGCTGCTGAGTAGGTACTCTTACTTTTGCTATGAGCACTGCTTGCTGCAAAGAGTCCCAGTTAGGGGCTTATGTTATTTACAGTGCACATTTAATTCTCTCTTTTTCTTACACTGAAAGTTGCCTCAAGCTCATGCTCAGTCTTTGGTGGTTTTTCCTACTGGTGGTGCTGCTGCCTCAGGTTAGATAGGGCCAAGTATCCAAGCTCCTGAAATGCAGTGCAGCCTCTTCAGTGCTAAATGATGCTGCAAAAAGTTGCTCCCATCTTTTATCCCTTCCACTAATGGCCTGTTTTTTCCCCTATCCCTTTCTTTCTCCAGGAATAACCAAAATATAATCCCATCTTAATTCTCTCCTGTGACTGTGAGCATATGTGACCAGGGTTTAGCATTGTCATATGAGAGGCTAATGTTCTTTTTCCAAGATGTGTTCATTGTAACACTCATTGCACTACACTCTATCTAAATTTGAGTTTTCATCAGGGTTTTGCTGCCTCTTTAGCTAAAAGACCAAATATTTCTTATTAGTACTTTCAGAGAAGCAGCTTCCTGTTGGCTGTTAAAATCTTACATTTGAGTTGTGTTTAATAGATTTAAATGCTTTATGTATCTATTACATTGATTTTAAGACCTTCCAAGCCTTTGGAACCATTCCTATGAGACAGCATGGCCTAGATTATTAACTTATCTGGTATAAAGAAAACCCTTAAATTTTATTTTAACAATTTTGATACATCTGATAACTGAAGTTTGGGAACATAAATCTTCTCTTGCTCTTCTCCTGAGAGCTTTACAAATAATCAGTCTTCAGAGAACTAGATTTATTTATTCTTTTTTTAAATATATTTTTTTCCTGAAAATGTTTGTCAAACTTTGAAGTTTTCTGTTATCCTAACACTGAAGAGTGTTCAGAGTATTGTTAGCTTTTGCCAAAGTATTCTCCCCAAGTCTTCTTATTGCCCTCAAATCAGCCATTCCACTCCTGTAAATACTTACATGATGAATAAACACACACTTAATGCAGTTGCACTACAAAATGAGCATTTTTTGAGTTTATGGCTTTAATTCTTGTCCTCTATAATCTATTCCCATAAATGGAACTCCGGAATGCAAATTAGAACATGTATATTTTAATTCTGATTGCTCTCAATATTTACATGACTGTCAGTATCTTCCTTTGTATATGCTTACCGTGTTGCTCTGCTAGGATGGCAAAGAGATGGCAAAGTGATAGGTGGGAAATAAGGGGTTTTTTGCACTTCAGCTGTGCAGAAAATGAATGCAAGAAATTAAAATAAGAATTCATCAATCAAAAAGAAAAAAAAATCAGAGCACAAAAATAATACTAAATATTTATTATCAATTATGTTCATTGTAAACAGCAGAGTAATGGACTTTGCTTTGTTAATTTGTATAGAAGACAAGTAAATAAAGGGCTGGTTTGTAAAAAAGTATTTGTGGTTGTCAATTCTTCCCCAGAAAAGCAATTATTGAGAGACTCTCCCATGATGTATGAGATAAAGGTTTTTAGTGATTTAAACAGTAAAGGGGAGACTCGGATAACCAGGAATAATACAGAAAGTTTTCAGCTTAGTACTTGTAATATGACCAAGTACTTTTAATTCTCATCTAGCTGTGGACAAAATGACCAGATCTTGTCTTTCTTATTTTATAAGTCATCAGAAATATTCAGGTTACATTATTCACCATATTGGAATATTCTTCCCCTTGGAATAAGTTGAACAAAAACTTATTTTGGAGACCCTGCTCTTCTGCTGGGAGCAGATTCTAGAGGTTATCTGCAGATGGGAAGGCTTCTCATTGAAATTTAGCTTTTTGGGATTAAATACACCATTCAAAAAAAAACACTTAAAAGTTAATTGAGTCAAAAATAATGCTTATGAAAGGAAACACCTCCATGTGCTCCTGAGTATATCCTTCTTTATGCATTCTTCTGGTGTTTAATCTTTCTGAGTGTTTTGGTTTGGGAATGGTGTTTCCAGTTTAGTGTTCCCACTGAAACATTCCAAGCCATGTGCCATTAGCTCCTTACTCCCTCACTCAACCCCTGCAGCTGCTGGAGAGAAGAATTGAAGACATAAAAGGCAGAGATTATGGGTTGAGATAAGAACAATTTACTGGAAACAGTAGTGAAATAAAAACCTAACAGTAACAGCAACAATATTAATAAAAGAGTGTAGAAGAAAAGTACAGCATTCTCCTTTCAAGTACTCTGTTACTTAGTCAGAGTTCTGCAGTTGTTCAAACCATTGGAGAGAATAGCCCTTCAAAATCTGGCCTGTTTTCTCCCAACTTTTGTGCCACTCATGACTAGCCTACTTCAGGGCAGATCTCTGAATTACCTTTCGGCAAGTCTCTGTCCTGAATCTAAACATGGAGTTGACTGTACTGACTCTGAACCTGGTCCAGGCCATATAGAAAATACGTAGCACGCAAAGCATCAACAGAGTGTTTTCCTTAACATCCAAAGGAAATTCTCAAGCTGCTGTAACAGATCTGAAGGAGAAAAATGGTGGGAAAAGCTGGGGAAAATCACTCTCCCCTGTTCTCTCCATAGACAGGGTATGGTTATTAATAGATGTCAGAAGGTAGCACCCAAAGTAAGGGTAGGAAGGCGATGCTGAATACACATCCCTAATGACCCTCATTGGCTGTAATGTTCTCATATCATAACCTGATATGACAGAGTATAGCAACAAACCAATCCTGACCCCTTCCCTTTTGTTCTGCAAAAGAGCACAGCTTTGGTCCTATGCTTCATATATGGAAACATATACAAGTTATGTAGCACAACCATGTGAACAGTCCAAGAAAAATTGTGACCAGTGTCTCCGGTCATAACATAACAAATGCTTACATTAAATATTTTCCAGCCCTCTCACTGGGCAAACCTGTTGCTACCTCAACACTGCATGCCCCACATTGGGTGCCAAGTAAGGCTGTTGTGGATTAGGAATGGTGTTCCCAATTTTATGATCTCACTAAAATTCTACAAACCATGTGCTGTTTGGTCACTCGCCCCTCTCCCTCCTTGTGCCCCTGTGGCACGATGGAAAGGGAAATTGAAGGCACAAAAGGTAAAGGCCATGGGTTGAGACAAGAACAACTTACTGAAAACAGCAATGAAATAAGAAACAAATGGTAACAGCAACAATATTAATGAAAGTGTGTACAAGAAAGGAGAACAATTCACTGGAGATAAAAGCTCACTAGGTGAGAACCTGCAATACCAAACCGCTTCCACACTACCCCTGACCTGAGGGGGATAGTGACATGAGGTGACACAGAATAACTTCTGTGTCCTTGCCATGCCTGCTGCTGGTCACTGCAAAAGTTAACCCTGTCTTGTCTGGAACACTGAGTATAACTGAGCTCGAATTATGTTAGAAATGTGACTTCAAATAATGAAACTCTCTTAAAATCACAATTTTAATTCCAGAAACCAGCTCTGGGGAGAAAAAGTTGATACATGAACAAAATACATGTGCATCCAGTTAAGGTAAACTATGTCTTCTATGGCAGACAAAAAATGCTCACAGAGGGATTGAGATCCCTGTATTTTTTTTAGAGAGGAATTAATTTTAAATTTTACAAGGAAGAGACAAGAGAAGAGACATATTAATAGGATTCTGAAAGCAGAGAATTTGAAAATCTTGAAATACCTATTTTATAAGGTGAATTCATATCCATCCTGTTATTAAAGCAATTTATGGCAGTTTTTTTTCTAAAAATGTATTTAGGAGCTTGGACAGTACAATGAAAGGTGTTAATAGAACATCTAAATAATATAGTAGTGCTGCATTAATTCAGATAGAATAGGTTGGAATAGGCTGGACTTCACAAAGTTGTTCTCATAACACTTGCTTTATAATACTGTGAACAACCAAGTAAAGTTCAGAATTTGAGTGTCATGATAATACACACTATCCAAAATCTTTTAAACTTTTATTAAACATAGAGAAATAACCAAAGAAATCAGTTAAGCTTTATGCCATATAAAGAACTAAACAAGGCTCATTTAAAATAACATTTTTACTGTTATTTCTTTTGCTCTAAAGCTTCTAGAAATAGATTTATACCATTGCTTCTGAATGGTAGTAGCTGTTCATTTGGGATGAGGAAAAAAAATGGAAGAGCTGTTTAAAATAAGATTGTTGTTGCTGTCTGCATCCTTCAGAAGAAAAAAGGATAAACAGAAGCAAAAAACAAACAAAAAAAAAAAAAAAAAACAAAAAAAAACAAAAAAAAAAAAAAAGGAAAATTCAGATTCTGTTTCTGAGCTTCACTTTTAAATTATAATCTAGACTATAGACTAGAAAAGGACACATACTTGCTTTGGACTTGCATATAATCCAGGGCAAGACTTAAATCCTGCACTGGGGCTTCTTTCCACTATTTGTTTTTGGCAAGGTGTCTGAGGATATGTAGATTCATTTGCCCATAATGAGAAGAGGTGGCCCAGTGGCCTGGCTGTCCATGGTCATGGGGTTCTAATCCACCCTTCTGAAATTTGGTGTGAATTTTCTGTAATAGGAAGGCTTCTCAAAATCATTAACACATCTTGGCTATACAAAGAGCTGGGAGGTTGCTTTAGCTAATCCAGTAATGTTCATCCCCCACCACACAGATGGTTCACAGCTGTGCTGCCTGAAGAAGTTTCTTTTGTCAGCCAGAAAAAGATGAGGCATTTGCTCACTAGACAGACTCTGTGTGGGGCTGATAAAACCACCATCACCAGCAGGATATGTCTTCAGCAGCGTCTATGAGATGAAGCTGTAGCTGGCAAAAAAAAAATACTCTTTTTAATACAGAAGACCAAAAGAGAAAGGAAGAAAAGATAAAGCAGAAAAAGAAAATGGAGATACACATGTGAGGGAAAAGGTGGTATTAACCCTTTGGCTCATACTGTGAAGATGGCATTTGAACTTAGTTGTCTTCATCTGACATGGTATGTTCAGGGCATTTTTCGCAACTCATTCTGAAAGTTTTGGCTGTTCCAATGGAACCCCAAAAAATTTGGGTGTGGGACCCTGGTGAGTGGATCTCACTTCTTTCAGTAAAAAGTTTGATGTGTTGGTGGGATGATCCTATCCACTTACTTTTTTTTTTTTTATCCACCAAATGCAGGAATATTTTGTCCTACACTTGTCAGACTCGTGTCTGTCAGACACGAATTTAACACAGTCCTTTGCAGATAGTTTTGTGTGTATTTTTGTTTGTTTCTGGGTTTTGGTTGGGTTTTGTTTATTTGTTTATTTTGAGGAAAAGAACAGCTTGACACAGTCAGTATAATACTGGTTTAAAAATCTCTGTATGAGGTGAATACAGAAAGCCACAGATTTTGCTCAGTAAACCAATTGCAATAATTGCACTGACAAACCAAACCCATTAATTGAAGAGCATGTGTCAGAAGATAATTGTAAAGAGGTTAAATACTCCTGATAGAAGTGAATCCTTTTGTCATATGACATGACTTGGGAAGAAAACGTCAATCTACATTATGTTCTGTGGCTGTAACATTATTCTTCATAGACTCAAACATGTCCAAGTGAGCTATATCAGAAGTTGCATAATACTGATCTTTTTACCCCTGAGACTATTGCAAATGTCTATCATTAAGGCAGCTATAGCTAGCCAGTCAATGTCAATCAAAGCCTGTGAGGCATTTTACAAATTAGTCCCTACTGATATATAATGATATATGAATTAAAAACAGGAGATGGAGCCATTTTTCACAGTAACAGCTAAGTTTCCAATTAGCCTATTTAGCTACTTTTATTGTATGTGCCATGTGTGTGCCATGCATATATTACTCAATGCATTTCAATTAAATAACACAAAGGCTGGAAGGAGCTAACATTAAATTGGAAGTTTTTCAGTTGTTTAAATCTGCTATATGTATGGAAGTAGGAGGAAAATAACATTTCCTACTTTATTCTTAACTTCATTTTACCTTTATCATTTGCTTCACATTTTTTCATACACACGCACAGAGACATAAGTTATAACCAAAATTTTCTGACAACACTTTAGGGTTAAATTTGGAGATTAAAAAAAACCCAAAAAACCTTGGGTAGAGAATACCCAGAACAGAAATATTTATCTCATTCCTGTAGCATAGCTTAAATCTCATTATGATAATTGATTTGTTCCCACATTTTACCAGAGGAGCTGAAATGAGAAACTAATCCACACACTTCAAAGAATTCCTTGGGGTTACTGTTGCACTCCTGTAGTAAACCTAGCTGAAAGTATACTCCTTTCAGGTGTGTTTGTGTACCCCAAAACAAAAACACATGGTCAATTTCCTCTTCAGGACATTTGACAGGGGACCATGGAGCAGAAGAGAAGGTGGAATGACATTCTCACAACTGTGCTGCAGCTTCTCTATTCCCTGTCCAGGCATCCCCCAAAGCATACAACATAACTCAGCAGCTGGCTGATAAGCTGCAAGATACAGAAAATTGATGCTGTGTCAGAAGCTGCTTTGCTCTAGTTAGATTAGAATATTTTAATTATTTTAATTATTCTTTATTGCTGTAGATTTTAAGTAGGGAAGTATCTTAATTTATCTCAATTTCTAAAATGTATCTCATTCATGTGTAATATTCTCTATCAGAACAGTAATCCTACCAAGATTATTTTAGAGTTATTTTCATGCTACATGATGATTTTTGCATATCAGATGTTAAGTATTTTAGACATTGGTTTATCACTTGTCATTTGTTTGACCTCTTGTACTCAGAGAATATTATATTTCCAATAACTAACTTTGATGTTGATTCATTTTGAAATTATATAACATCACGAAGAACAAGATTATTTTCAAGGAACAAAAACAAATAAACTTCAAAATATAGGAGGAAATTGCATATTTCAGATAACTATGTCAAGTAGTTACACAAATCTGCTAGAGTACAGAAGAATAATCACAAGTAAAATGAGGAATTGGTAGAAATACTCTTTATTTTAGAAGACTTCCACTCCAAAGCTTCTTGTCACATATTGTGTTTTGAATCTTCAAAAACAGTCAAGGGATTTATACATTAAAGTCCCTCTGGAAGTGTCTTTTAAAGCTCTCCCTAGGAAAACAGCCTGCAAGAAATTTTGTGCAAGGAGTAATTAGGAGTTAAGGTGTACCTGCAAGCTGAGCAAATGCAGAATAACACCATCTGTGTACCAACTCTCATTTTGCATAGGAGTTAGTCCCATAATGTCACCTTTCTCCACTTATTAATCTGATTGTCCTTATTCCACACTTTACTTACACCTGTGTATTCTCCATCTAGAGAGAAAACTTGAACTCAACTGATTGCATTTTTTAAACAAATTATTATTCTTAAAGAAACCCCATTTAATGAGAATTAGGCTATTTACTAACTCTTCATGAAGTGACATTGCTTGTTGCATAGTAATATCCTGCTACCAGTTCTTCACATAGAGCTGAATGCTGTATGAATGTGGTGGAGCACAGGTGCTGCAGCATACAAACTGATCAGAAAAGGTAAAGGCAAGTAAGAGAATTCACTGGGATTTCTAAAGCCATGGGGCATTGCAGTGTAATAAGTAGAACAAAAGGAGACAAAAGAATCAATATGAGTCAAACTCTTTTGGGGAAGGTGCTTTAAAATGTTTTACAGATGTGATCTGCAATCACTCTAGAGAGCTCTGTACTATTACTAAAATAAGGGCAAAGTTCCTGAAAAACTTTACAAGAGATCTTTATTTTCCAGATATAAATTAAGATTAATTGCCATTAAAATCAAGAGTCTGAGAAAATAGTTAATTGTTCTCTCACAGGGTAAATACAAGAAAGAAGTGAAAGTGATTTACAATGAAGGGCTGAAGTGACATTAAACAAATTAGTGTACATTAGTGAGGAATTAATTCAGGCTATAAATTAGAAGCTACCTAACAATCCTGAGACCTGTGTTCCAAAAGACTCAACATGTGACCCAGAAAAAGAATACATTTTATGCTGGAATATGAGAAATTTATGATGGCAGTTGCATGATAATTACATGTCCTGGGCAGTGATTTGAAAGTGGGGAAAAAACAAACCCAACCAAGACCAAATGCCTCCTGTCAACTTTCCATTGACCTGCTACTTATCATTACTTAAATTTTAAGCATCAATTATCTGCTCAACATACATTTGGACACTGCATAGGAGAATCCAAATCACATGCAGCTCCCATGATAGAAATAATATCAGAATAACACTGAGGTTTAAAGAGAGACATTTAGTAAGAAAATGAAATCATGATAGAATATGCCATAGAAAATTTCAGTAAATATGTCAGAGCCAGGTGATTTCAGAATCAGTGAGATGAGGTTCAGTTATGACCAACTCATTAGGTAGAAATGACCCAAGTGTATAATTTCTGAAACAGGGAAAATTAGGAAAAAAATGGGAAATAGCTATTTGAGAAAAAATGAGAACTTAGATTTCACTCAAGCCAAACATTTTCTCTCTCTCCTGTTTTTTTTTTTCCTCCTAAGCAAAATAGTGTAGTTTAACTCCTTAATTTTCAAGCATCAAATTATCCTAGATGTTGCTTAAGATCAAATTTATACAGAAACATGGGTGCAGTAGAATTTATTAGAGCCAAATAACAAGAACCACATAATGAGAAATATCTCTTTAAAATTAATGTTTTAGTGTTCCTTTACTATTTATTTTATTAATCTAATGCCTTAGATTCATGTAGAAGGTAGTGATTATTATCCTGTGATTATGTCCTGTTTGATTCATATTATCTCATAATTAGATTAACATATGCTGTAACACAGACACTTGTAAAAATAATTGATGGTAAAACAGGGCTATCATGGATATAAACATTCCAGTCATCTTGATGCAATTCAGAGATCTTTTCTAATGAATGACTTGAACAAAAGTTTGGATTTGGCTCATACTCTGTGATAACAACTTAGAAATTGGGCTATATTGTTATGTAACTTATTTAGTCGGCTTACAAATCTAGCTAAAACTATAAAACAAAGATTAAAAGGAATACCTTGCAAATGTAGGGGTTTTTTTTAGTCCTGTTTCCAGTCTCAAATATCTAGACAAAGTTTCCATTTTTACAAAGCAAATATAAGTCAATAAGAACTGCCTCAGAACATGATCCACAGATGGTTGGGGACAATTTCTTCTTTAGAGTAATGAACCTGAATCTTCATGGTAGGCATTTGACTTAAATCCATCAACACCTTTGAAATATTCAGCACCACTGTCTGTGAGACAAATGTACTTGATTAAGACAACAATAAGTACATTAACAGGACATCTTCCAAAACAATGACATTGAGAGTCACTTCTTTGAAAATTTTTATTCCTCTCTTCCTAAGGCATATTTGATCTGTCTGAAAATTAGTAAGAAAACTGCTCAATTACACCAAGAATCTGAGAGAAAAAAAAGTGTTTTTCTCTGTATATAGAGCTTTCCTTCAACAACTGGTAATGTAAGGTTAAATGAAGAACTGTCATTACATGTTCTTTGTCTGGTATTTAAAATTATACTATTGTCTTCAGCATCAACTCAGACTTTTATTATAAGCAGTGCTTAGGAATCAGTTAGCCTTTGACAGAACACCTATCATTTTTACTGAAGTGGACATTAACCATATGGATTCCTGAGCCATAGTTGTCATTTATAGGCTTTTCTGAAGTCTTCTATGCAGCCTTGATAATAATCTTAACCAGACCCTATCTTCAGACTCTTGCAAGACTGGATCTAGAAACACACCAGAAGACTGTTACTGCTAAATTATACTATCAGGTGATAGCTCTCTTGTAATGAGAATAAAACTCCAGTTTCTCCATAGAGAGGTATTGTGACTTCAGTCATGTTGAAGATACAGAATTTCCTATTCATAACAACTGTCTTAACACAGCCAAATGCATATTTCTGAAGTTTAAGATTTTACTGGATGGCTCAACTGGCTTTGTAATACTGGAAAAAAAAAATCAATGGAATTACTTGCATACTGTGGAATTGTCTCCCAACCCAGGAAGAGATTGGTCGATATGGCTGCTGCCTGTGAATGCAGCTGGCTTTTTCAGCATCTGATTATTGTAGTACATTAAGTGGCATTACCCAATCAACAGAATTAAAAAAAAAAAAAAAAAAAAAAAAAAAAAAGAAAACTAAAAACACATAAGCAGCATTAAGGAAAGCATTATTTGTTTGAATATTCCCCGTTTATATTCCTCTTTTTGTAATGTTTCAGCTACTGGGCTCAGCCAGACATACTTTATAGGAATTGATGGACAAATTGCACCAGTATTTTAAATTCTATATTCCTACTTCTGATAAGCTCAGGTTGACGCCATGACATTTACTTTCACTTGTAAGCAGACACAGCATGATTCATTTATATCTATTCCTCTCAGCAGTTACTTGTTTTATTTTTAACCATGAAACTGAAAGAAAAAAAGGAAAATTAGGGATTATCTGGATCCAGGATTACTATATTCTTAATATTGAAACAAATTATTCACTGCTAGGATCAACCCATCTCTTAAGTAACTTTTGCATACTGTCCTAAGAGTATGGTCAATTTTTCTTCAGATAATTTTATGGATCACAGAAGCAATTTCAAATAAAAAATACTTTAATTCATAATGCACTTAGACGAAGACAATTGTCCCTTTCTCCCCCCACCCCGTTCCAGAACTAAAACAAACAGTAGATGCTGTAATTCTTTGATGTACAAGTCATTATTCATCCTTGTATGATGTCAGCTTGCTCCACTTTTACAAGAATTTTAATGTTCAGATACAAAGACTTTCAGAAGGAATTGGTTGTTTTCAAGACTAAAGTTGCAGCTGAAAAAGTTCCAATTCATTATCTATATTTACATTCTATTCTGACTGGAAATGTATTTTTATAAATTTCCAGTTTTGCTATGTTTCTTTTGAAGTCAAAAAGTTTTTTCAAGTGACTTTATTGTGAAAAAATCATCCTTGCAGTTTTTAAGGGATAACTCAAAGTCACAGGATCATAGAATCACAGAAGAACCCAGTCTAGAAGGGACTTCAAAGACCATAAGGTCCAGCCTTCCATGGGAAGGGGAGAGGAAGTCTAGATGAGAACAATTCCTTTCTCCTGTTAGACTCATTGCCTACATTCTATATTTTATTTTATTTTATTTCTTAAAGTTTCACATCTAGAAAAGACCTGCAGCATTGCAGTAGATGGATGGTTATGGATATAAGAATTATGTTCTCTCAGAGAAATATCTTTTATGCATATATTCTTCTGAGACTTACTTCTCATGTTTGAAATGTAAACCAGCAGCCAGTAAATGTATGTAGGAGCTCTTTTGTAAGACACAGGGTGAAATCCTGCTTCTCTTACCCATCAGGTAGAACCTTCCGAACTAAAGGGCCTGACTATTAACTCTGCTTTGAAATGGAAAACTTGGCAGGCAGAAGATTTCACCACTGAAAAGAACAAGGTACACTGATATCAGTTATCTTAGAATTCAGATGGCTCTCTTGCTGCAAAGGTTGCACTAAATATAGAAACGGTTTTGAGCTGAGGACGAAAACCTAAAAAAATCTGCAGTAAACTGTGGTCTAGAAAAGGCTTTTTGCTTGTGAAACTTCTCACATATTAGAAATGAAACAGATGCTTAATTAAGGCCAAATTCCACTAATTTAAAGGAATCCTTGTTAGACCAAAATCTCATGATTTAGGAGAACAATGGTTGCCAGATTTGGCTGATTTGTACTGTGAGTCAGAAAGAACAAAAAAAGAAACATTATTCCTTTTTGTCTGCAGTCACTCTCACACAATCTTTCCCTCCCAGCTTAAGAGCATTAGCTCAAGAAGCAGAGAAAGAAAAGGAAAAGCAAGCATTCATCTAAAATAAATTTCATTATATTTTTTGGCCTAAAAGACAGGTTAATATTTTTGGCAACTTGCATTTTTCCCTCTGCAGCTGGAATTCAGCAGCTCAGAGCTGTCTGCCAAAGCAGATGCATAATCTAGGCCACTGCCTCACAACAGCTTTTGTTCGTGTTGTTAAAAGAAGCACTTTCTAGATAAATGCAGCGATAATCTTAAAATGAGAGAG